>NC_064642.1:694977236-700694736 GCF_023864345.2 Schistocerca serialis cubense
AGAATTTATGCTATAAGTCACTTTGAGAATACAGTGTGCATAAATAAAGAAGTCATAGAAAATTATTTAATCACTCCTACCAACCTTTGTAGATTTACTGATATCCTCCCAATTTGCAAGATTCTCAACGACAGACGCATGTAAATGTGGAATACAGGGTGATTCAGCTGCCAGTACAGATGGCGTTTCATGTTATCTGCACTATGACTCTATCAGGAATGGCATCCAGACAGCTCTGTCTCAAAGCTTTAGGAGACTGTAAGTAAAAGGAATGACACTGTAAGAAATACAAGTCAGATACAGAGTATTTTTATACGAAGACACACGTTACTTCTGCCATACTTATCAAGTGTCTCCTATTTTTCTTTGTGTAATTAGCGATGTAATCAAACAGTTTTGTAGGTTCCGATACATTGCCTTGTAAAGTGTTTTTAGAATCGGAAACAATGTAATTAACAGAAGATACCGAAACAGGAAATGTGGAAGTAACAAGTTTTCGGTATATAACCCGATGAAGAGATTAATGTATAGGAAGATTCAGCTGCCGCTAACGACGACGTTTTATTCAAACGCACGTGAGACAACAATGTTGTTGGTCAGTTCTCTGTTGAGACGTGAAGCACTTTATAAAAATGTCACACAATAACTGGTTAAGTATACGGAGACATCAGATCTATTATACAAGTTTTTTTATTAAATTACTTTAGCACATTAACGTGGCCAGTTGTCTTTTTGCTGGTTTATATATCGGAAAGTTATTGCTCCACACTTCCAATTTTTTTGTACGTTTGTATAAAACATCGTTAGCGGCATCTGATCATCCTGTATATTAATCTTTTTATCGGGTTATATGCCGAAAAGTTGTTACTTCCACATTTCCTATTTCGGTAAGCAACGTTTCTGAATCATTTACGAAAAATCAAGTACTATAAATGGTATAAACTTACAGAGACATGTAAAACCTGAATGATTACTAAATTAATTATACAACGAAAGATTGGAGACACATGCATAAGTAAGGCAGAAGTAAGGTGTGTTTTATGAACATGGTATCTGTTCTTTCGGACATGTCCGGTGACCGTGCAGCTCTCTAGAATGAAATGATAATTAAATCAAAACCTAAGCTGTCACCAGCCGTTGATATACATCAATGGGGGCAGTTGAAATTGTGTGCCCCGACCGCGGCTCGAACCCGAGATCTTCTGCTTACATGGCAGACGCTCTTTCCATCTGAGCAACCGAGGACACAGAGGATAATACGACTGCAGGGATTTATCCCTTTGAACGCTCCCCTTGAGACCCACATTTCCAACTTAATGCCCACACACTACATTCGTAGTGCCCCTGCCATTATAGTTAAGGCTATTAGTTACATAGTTAAGGCTAAGCGGCCGTTGACCTTCTGTGCGGATGCACATGCATTGCCCGAACTCTTACGGGACTTGGTCAGATTGTCTGGCGCGAGTAATGAGTATAATGGGCAGGGGCATTGCGAATGTAGAGTGTGGACATTAAATTGCGTATGTGTGTCTCACGAGGAGCGTGCAAGGGATAAATCCCTGCAGTTGCACTATCCTCTGTGCCCTCGGTGGCTCAGATGAATGCCGGCACGGTAGCTCAGCGTACAGTGTCGCCTTGCGCGTCGAGCGAGTAGGACGTAGTAAACTTCCGCCTGTGCCGCAGCGCCGCTTGTGTTGAAGCTACTCGGCCTTGGTGTATCGGCCGGAGTCACATCGTATTTGCTTAGCGGAGTTTGTTGTAGCTTTCCTCTTTGCGACGGTATTTACTGCCCGCGCCATGGTGTCTGTCGAGTCTCTTAAGTCTGTTGCTTGTCGAGCTACTGTTCGTTTCAGTTTTCACAAGAGTTCACGGCTCTTTCGAAATTCACGATTGGTTGGCTGATGTTATCGTGCTGCACCTGCACAGCTAGATACTGCCTACTTTAATTCTGATTTGTATGCTTCTTTGTGAAGTTTTATGATCCCGTTCAAGTAGAGTGCCTTCTGTCTCGGGTTGGTTCTAAAGTGTGGTTTACACATCGAGATGGTTCCGTTAGTCAAGTCCTCCTTGAAAATGCGGCACTCACGTATACTCCGGTTCGATTTTCTAACCTTCTTCCTGAAGTGAACGATTCATTTCTTAAAACAGCGTTGCTTCTGTTTGGAGAAATACGTCATATCTGATGGGAACGCTGGTCAACACAACATCGCTTCCAGTGTTATAATGGTATCCGGACTGTAGACATTTGCGTTAAAAAGAATATTCCTTCCCACTTAACTGTTTGTGGTTACCGGATTCTTGTTACATACGCAGGGCAAGAAGGAACCTGTTTTCTTTGTAACGAAAGCGGTCATCTCAGATCTGATTGTCCGCGCCGTACTACGGTTCTGATGTCGTCTTATCAACGACGTCTTCCTTTAACAAAAAAACAAAAAAGGAGTGTGAAATCTGGTGGTACTTAACTGCTAAGGTTATCTGTCCCTAAGCTTACACACTACTTAACCTAAATTATCCAAAGACAAACACACTCACCTATGCCCGAGGGAGGACTCGAACCTCGGCTGGGACCAGCCTCACCTTCCTTTAACATTAGCAGACATAGTGTCTTCGCAATCTAAAGACAGTCAATCTCCAGCTTTAAGTGATGTTGCGGTAACATTACCCCATACTCCTCGAGAATTTCTACCGTTACCGTTACCCAGTGCGGCCTCTGTCTATGAGGGGACGACGGCTCCTGCAGCGCAAGCGACGCCAGGGGCCTGACCGTAAGGATTTCGAGAACGCCCCATTCTAGTCTCGTTCTTCTGATACGGCTTTGACAGAGAGTGGACCCTCTAGCTGTAAGAGTTGTCTAGTGGCGTTAATTGTGATTCCAGTATTACCAGATATGATGTAGCTGCTTCTGTGGACGCGACGGTTCCCGTGAGTTCACATGTTCCCGCAGAGACGTGCCCTGCTGGCCAGTCTTTACCGTGTTCCAGTGAAACACCACCCCTCAACATCGCTGAGACGGTGGGGCAACGGGATTCTACGGGTTCTCATGCTGATGATCAGGTGATGCAATCCGACACTGGCACTGCCTTACCTGTCTCTTCTGTACCTGATCTTGCTGTAAGTCTTTCTGAGTTGTGCTCCCCGATTCTCTATGAGTGCAGTGGAGATGGTTCCTCTATCAAATCGGAGCTTGACGTGCCCCCAACCTTCCACATAAAGAGCCTAAGTTTTTACTGAGTGGTGTGAAACAGCGTTTTCAACCTGCACTAGCAGCGGCGCGTCGTAAAAAGGAGAACGAGGATTCCTCGGATTCCGGCGGGGAGGATTAGACTAATACCTTCTTTCCATCGCTACCGGACGCTGAGGAGAGAAGGGCGTGATGAGTGCATTTTCCTTAGTGTTGCTTCATTGACCTTACATGAGCTAAAGGATGCAGGCATAGTTAATAGTATATGTTCCCAACTACGGCTTGCTGCGTTACGCCAGTTTATTTACGATCCCCAAGCTGATGTCTTGTGTTTGCAAGAGGTATTATTTGATGTGTTTGTCTTCCTGGATACTCTATGTTATTCACTGTGGCGCCTGAAAATTCTACTGGTATGGCTTTGCTTTATCGAGATGGAATCCCGCTGATGAACTTCGAAACGCTGGATGATGGTCGCGGTATAGGCTGTGTGGTTTTTATGACATCACCTTAATTTTTCTTTACGCTCTGTCTGGATCCAGTCGTTCATCCGACCGCGCGCGGTTTTATAAGGTTCAAATGGCTCTGAGCACTATGGGACTCAACTGCTGTGGTCATAAGTCCCCTAGAACTGAGAAGTACTTAAACCTAACAAACCTAAGGACAGCACACAACACCCAGCCATCACGAGGCAGAGAAAATCCCTGACCCCGCCGGGAATCGAACCCGGGAACCCGGGGGTTTTATAAGGAAGAAGTTGTTTATTTACTCCGACGAACCCGCGTAAGGTTTTGTTCAGGGGCGATTTTAACTTCGACACGGCGTGTAGAGCAGACCCCAAATAATACATATTGTCGTGAATTTAATTATATGGTGACGTCCTTACATCTCCGACATGCTTGCGTTTGCAGATATCCTACATTGGTGGTGTTTACGTTTCTTACAGCTACCTCAAGTAGCCGATTGGACCGCTTCTATTTATCAGCCACCATCTGTAGTCAGCTTCTGTCGATTGAGGTAATTACTGCCAGTTTCAGTGATCACTGTGCTGTTTCAATGACTTTAACCACATCCCGCAGCGGGTCCATCCTTCGCACCCTTTATGGAAGCTAAAACTTTACATCTCACGGAACCCTCTCTGGGAGGCATCATTGCAGACGTATGGCGGCGGACAATCCAGTCCCAGGCGCATTATCCGTCAGTTCTAGAATGGTCGGTTACCTTTGCTAAACCTCGGATTCGAAATACCCCCAAGCATTTTATCGCAGAAAAGCGGCAGAAATGCTGTTCTTCGCGATCCTTGCGATAATGCTCGTGATGCCCCCTTGAGAGTCATAGAGGTCCATCGTGTGAAGGCAACACATCTACAACTCAAACGTAGGCAAATGGATGATGTCCGTTTGCGTTACCAGTCTCGTTCAATCTTACAGGATTAATTGGGCCCTCTCTGTTATCTTCTTCGGCATCACAAGCGATCTCAAAGGACGTCTCTTACTACCATTCGTTCTCTAGATGGGCGTGAGTGGTCCTCCCAATATGATACCATGCGTGAACTTCACCAGTACTTTTCCTAACTGTATACTGAAGTGGATTCAGACAGTCTACCGTCTGTTGATTTTACCTACCTCCTTGATAGTGTTGTTACATCAGCTCTCCAGGAAGAGATTTCCTCTGTATTCCACTGCAATGATATGCTTGATATTGTGGCTCGTTCTCCCTCCCACAAATCGCCTGGCTCCAATGGCTTTCCCAAAGAATTTTATATTCGATTTTGGCCCCTGACAGGAGATACGATAACTCCTATGGTGAATGAAGTATTCCACTGAGGCCTTATCCCTCCCAGCTTTAAGGTTGCTAAAATTTCTCTGGTCCCCAAAAAGCAGGGACGTTTGCGTATGGATTCGATCCACCCGATAACCCTCTTCAACAATGATTATAAAATAGTGGCGCGAGCGGTCAATAGCAGACTATTACTATTGCTGGCTACCATCATCACGAGCCATTAAAGTTGTCTTTCGAGTCCTACCCTCCTTACTCCCGTTGCTGAATGTCGTGATCTCATTTCATTTGCTTCCACCATTCCCGTGCCAAGCGCTTATTCACTGATTTTCACCAAGCGTTCGACCGCGTTAATCATGGGTTTCTTCTGCGAATATTGGGGACTGTTGATTTTAACTACGCTACACGACGGCTGTTTAGCTCTCTAATTACTGGTATTCGGGCGACCATTGACATAAATGGCCGTTTTACTTACCCCATCGCGGTGTGTCAGAGAGTCCTTCAATGGAGTCAATTATCTATGCCACTCTACGTTCTGTTTCTGGAACCTTTATGGCAATGTATAGCTGCTCGTTTGGGTGGCTGGACACTGTTGGGAGAAAGGTTTACAGTTGAGTGAGGACGGGGCGTGAGTCGTGCTTGGGTAGCTCAGTTGGTAGAGCACTTGCCCGCGAAAGGCAAAGGTCCCGAGTTCTAGTCTCGGTCCGGCACACAGATTAGCCAGGAAGTCTCATATCAGCGCACACTCTACTGCAGAGTGAAAATCTCATTTTAGATTACTCAGTTTGCGCGGATTTGACGCTGTTCAAATTCCATGGGCTTTGGGTACCCGATATCAATCGTTAGGTGTTATAATTGACAGTTGTCAGCTAAAGATGGCTACTATAAACTGGATGTCTGTCACGGATAAGATTCAGGGAGCAATCATTGTACACGAGCTTCCCTCTCTCTCAATTCTTCGTAAGGTCCGGGCCATGGAAACGTATGTGTTAAGTAAGGCTTATTTTATTGCACAAATCTTTCCACTTTCTGCGATGATGTACCGCAAGTTGCAAAGTTTAACTGGCAGGTTCATCTGGCGCCAGTTTGTATTCTGCGTGCGTTATGGGGTCATGATGCGGCCCCGTTTGCAGGGTGGTTTGGGCGTCCCTGACTTTCGAGTTAAGGCTTCTGCCTTATTCATCCGTCGCACCGTTTTAAGATGTCAACGCGCCCCCCAGTCACTTTCAAAATGGTTCAAATGGCTCTGAGCACTATGGGACTTAATATCTGTGGTCATCAGTCTCCTAGAACTTAGAACTACTTAAACCTAACTAACCTAAGGACATCACACAACACCCAGTCATCACGAGGGAGAGAAAATCCCTGACTCCACCGGGAATCGAACCCGGGAACCCGGGCGTGCGAAGCGAGAACGCTACCGCACGACCACGAGATGCGGACCCAGTCACTTACTGCTCGCCTTCATGACTGTATCCGACCGGCGAGTTTAACACCTCCAGTAGATATTGGTAGGATTAGTTATAAACTAAGTCACGTTAAGGAATTTTTTCTTGGGTCATTTACTTACGAGTAAATATCCTTTCCGAAGAGAATCTCTTCATAAAAATGCTGTTATGGCGCTGGCCAGTTCCTCATAGTATTTCCTCTGTGGAAGCCCTGTCGCCAAAAACGAATTGGAAGATTCTGTGGTTTAACGTTAGCCTCCCGATTTTCCTGATGGAAGCGACGTCCTCTTGGTACCAAGTTGTTCATGATGTACCCACCAACGTGCGAATTTTTCGTACTGGCCTCAGTGTGACGGATCGCTGCAATCGTTGCCATGAAACTGATACATTATATCATCGGTTGATCTCCTGCGGTCATGGCCATTGGAAACGGCTTCGCCGATAACTGGCTTTTCTTCTCAGGGCGTCGGAGGCGGCCATCTCGGGGGAGATTCTCGTGCGTCACGATTCAACCTTCTTTGTCTGATAGAAGAACAATGCCATCGTGTGGTTTGTTGGACATTATGTCCACTACGTGATGGTGAGTGGATATGACGCAGATCCAAGTGCCTTTTCCCAACATATGGCCACAGCTCGTTGGACGTGGCTCAGGATGCCACGTTAGCGTGAACTTTTTCCTAATATGCTGTATCTTGTTTTTCATCGACAAGGACTTGGATGCGTTGAAGTTCCCCATTTTTTGTGGACACTCTTGTTTGGATTTAAACGCTACACGATGTAGAAGTGACGGAGGAAAAATCGTGTGGGCACGTTAAAATTAACGCCATATTCCTTTATATACGTTTTTCTGATTTAATCCTTTTCTTTTTGTGCAAATGACTTCTTTTGTTTTATTTTTAATTGATTGCCTTAAATAAGTGCTTTGGAGGACGAAAAAAAAGAAGGAAAGATAATGAAGGCGATAGCTCGCGTCAAGAGGAAGATCCCGGATCGCGTCTCGGTTCGGCACAAATTTTCGTTGTTATGAGAGCATAGTACAGTCAAAGTTTAGCCAAAATGCGAATATGATTGTTGTATTTCATGTGCCTGTCGATCGCTGCAGTGCTGTTCCTTCAGATACGCACGAATTTCTGAACGACATTCAGAGTACATTAGAACAACAAAGGCAGTGCAATTTGCAAATGGATTTAGATTACAGTAACCTCTACGAAAAAAAAAGTTGGACAGAGCGTGTGCCATGTAAGCAGGAGGTCCCAGGTTCCAGTCCCGTTCGGTATAAAAAAAAGCGTGTTCGGTCAGAGATCTGGCCGCTCTCTGTAATACAAAAACTGAGTGAAAGGATCAACAGCGAACTTCAATGGATGTCATGTGACGTCCACTACGACCAAACACGACGAACAATAACGAACAAAACGCAAAAATGAAAAAGAAATATGGATAGAGCGTCTGGCAAGTAAGCAGGAGATCCCGGGTTGGAGTCCCGGTCGGGGCACACATTTTCAACTGTCCCCGTTGATGTATATCGACACCTTTCGGAAGCTTAGGGTCCTGATTTAATCATCATGTCAAGGTATGTTTTGTCCAAATCTTCACATGTATTTGTTACAGTGCGATTCCGTTCGCTAACAGTCATCCAAAGCTCTTAAAGGAAACATAAATCTATTGAGTGGCTGTCTCCTGTCTGGATACTGCTTCGGCCGCTGAATCACCCGGTATACGAGTATAACTGTTAGCTCAGTGTAGTGTATTCAGAAAATCACACAGCCACAAATTCACACCAACATTACGAGAGACTAACACTTGCATTTTTAATGAGTAACGATATTATAAATTTGCTTTAGAGCGTGTACGCCGTAATCAGCAAAATAAAACTGAAGAGAATACAGGGGAGCACCCATTCAATGCTGCCAGTCGCACAACTAACTCAAACTGATACCCTACGACAACGGAAATGCCTGCAAGTGTGCAGCGTTCCACACGCTGCGCACTGCCTAATGTGTTTGGATTCTGACTGCAATCACACCCAATCTCACCGGGGTGGTACAATAATGCGCTTTATTTAAACAGACCAGAAAGGTCATAGCCTTCCTGGTAGTTGACTGGAGAGAAATGCCGCAGTCTGAAACATTCAGCTTCGTCTCTGACACCCACGAGCCCTCTTCCTCCCACCTTTCTCTCAATAAGAATCAAGCTTCCCACTCTCTACCTCTACCAAGTTCGTATCTGTAGCAATTAGTTGGCCGAAGTCTGCCAGCGCTCACAGGCACAAGAGAGTAAGATGGCATGTAACAACAATCAACCTACCACGACACAGTATTTGAACAAATAAACCTTTGCGGCACAATGCATTATTGGGGTATGACAACAGCGTAGTGCTTGTAAATAACTGTCAAAAAGTCCGAGTAGGATTGTCTCCACAGTCGCAAAATGGAGAAACAATACCCTCCGTCGTCCTGCAAGTAATCTTACAAGCACTGAGAGCGTGGTAGCTGGCTGCCGCCACTGGCCGCAGCCTCCGGCCTACAGCCCGACTACGAAACACTTGGGTCACAACAGGCGGCACCCAGAACTACAGAGCCAGGTGGCATGACCGATGAAATGGGAGGGAGCAAATGGGGAACAGTCTGTATGCTCACACACCACGCACATCCTTGATCGCTGGAGACAGAGGCTTGATAAAGCAAGTTGTGTGCCACCAGCTAGAACCTGATGACACAGAGTAAACTGCAAGCTGTATTAAATGGTTCAAATGGCTCTGAGCACTATGCAACTGAGGTCATCAGTCGCCTAGAACTTAGAAATAATTAAACCTAACTAACCTAAGGACATCGCACACATCCATTCCCGAGGCAGGATTCCAACCTGCTACCGTAGCGGTCGCTCGGTTCCAGACTGTAGCGCCTAGAACCGCACGGCCGCTTCGGCCGGCCAAGCTGTATTAAACACACTCTAATATTCTTTATTACATATGTCTCTAATTCTAGGTAAGCCATAAAAATGTTATTGTGTTGCACGTGGAAAATCGTATGTCCTCAATGGGTCCTTCATTCACAGTTATTGATAAGAACAACCCCGATGATTTAAACTTTGTTCGTGTTTTGCAAAGTTGTTGGCTATCGTCTGTATCCTGCACTATGGAAGCTGTTTGATAACTGCAAATCCTTTGTAGCTTGTGGACTCTGAAAGTGCTGTAAAACTCTACTTCAGCAATGTTGACTAACATCGTAGTAGGCTCTCTCTAAATGAATCTCGTAACGCTATGCCAGAGATATTTGTTACTTGTATGTTTGATAAACAGGTGAGTAATCGGGGGATGGTTCGTGATTTGAAATGGGAATCCCTGTGGAGAAGACCACTTTTTCGTCGTGGAAACACTACCGAGAAATTTCAGCGAACTGCCATTTGTAGCAAAACAATGTACGACTTTAGCACCAAAAGATATTTCGTGCAAGAACCACACATTATGAGACAAACTGGGACTCGAGCAGTGACATAAAGCTGGTCAGTTCTTTATTTCCTCGGACTAAATGTGAGTGGCACACAGTAAAATGTACCACACCGTCACTTGCGGAGTAAATATGTAGAAAGAAGTAAAAATGTTCTAAAAATTTAGGAGTCACAACCAGAGGAGACGTCATAATCAAGCGATCAACTTGTAAGCATAAAATAATATAGCGTTCATACCAGTATTATACGTATTTGCAGACACACTAAAATAAGACATGAAGACTCTGCGAGATGTGTGCTGGGTTAGTGAGAAACTGTCTGTTTTTCGATTCAGTCCAATAGATGTTTGGAGATGTACATTACAGTCTCTGTAATGGTTTTTCTTTTCTTCAGTAAAGTAGGCTTCCGTGGAAAAGCGATAACATAGTTTATGAGATCTATTAATCTCAAACTGGTAAAGGCCTCAGGGTGAGTGAGTGAGCTGATGTATTTTCTTACGTCACACACTATGAAAAACGTGATATACAAGTAATAAATAATTACTTATTAGATCGAACTTGATGGATAATCGTGGGCATCTTACGGAAGCATATTACCATTAGTGTGGCGAACTGTTACACAGTTATAGATATAATGACATCTCTTGAAGCTTTACGGCAGAAGGCCAGTGGCACACAACACATATCGGAAAAATCACGATCCAATCAACCACGTTACAGTTCTTTTATCGATGGTGTCAATTTTGATTCTGATTTAGACGTGACTGGAAGTAGTGTAAAGACTATGTGACTAACTTATAAGGTCATGTTGCTTACCAGGGGACAAATTGCAGAACCGTATGCATAAATTTAATAGCTGATGGTTTAAATCAACTCGGCAGATTGATTCACTGAAGTATCAGGACGACGAAATATGTTCTACATTGAGTCAGTCAGGCCTCTCCAGTGTTAACAGATATGTACAGCTGTTCTTCGCATCCTCAGATTTGCTATGAAGGAAACCATGACTTTCTCTATATTTATAAATATTCCTAACTAGCAAAATTTTCTGTGAAGGTGGAGTTTTTTGCAGCCATAGCCGCGAGGCCATAGCCGTAAGTAATAAGAATACTTCCCAGTATCGTCCTCTTACGTGGTCTTTGTTCATTAGCAAGCAACTGAGCAAAGTAACTGCGATGAAGATTCGATTTCCACGTAGACTAACAGCCAGTCATTCATTCCTCCCACTACTGGCAAATGTTCCATGTAACATACATTCTTGCGGCTCATGTGACTTCAAAACTTATTCTGATATGTAATTTGCTAAAGATGAATATACAGTCATTGAGGTACGCAACGTTGAATTCCACCAAAATGTACTCCACAACAGAACTGTCACAATCGCTAATTGGTAGTCTGTGTAATAGATCTCCACAGTAAATAGTTAGAAGTGTAGACATAGAGACAACAGCTCCATAACCCATTATTGTAAGTAATTACATGGAATGTGTGTGCTTCTCCACAAGTCAGTCATCAGCCTGTATCTATCCACGTTAATTCTACAGAAGGTATTGGCTTAGATCCCGCATCAGTCTGCCTTGGAATTTGTATATCTGTAGAACAATTACTGAAACATGTATCACTCTTTTTCTTGCTTCATCTTCGCTAATAAGATTACTTTGATAAATAATCTGAACTGGTTGTATACTGATCAATAAATCGCAAGCAAACGGATCTTATTTTTAAAATACAAATGCATACCGTTCCAAAAGTATGGGATCGAATTGATATCTTTGATGTGCTATTTGCGATTTATTTGTCTCTCTGAATGTCGCTTCCCTCGACACATTTCCTAGTCTTCACATTGGTGTCGGGGCACACATTTTCAGCTGTCCACATCAAGGTATATCAACAACACCTGTCGGCAGCTGAGGGTTTCAGTTAGTCATCATTTATTCCAGGGAAAAGCTGCACGGTCATCAACAGTATTCTGTTCTTTCGAGAACAGTTACTGTCTTCATATATATAATTATCTATATTGTACCAGTAATGAGTCTTATTTTATAGAAAAGTGGATGAGTGCTGTTATAAAACACGGAATAACCAACATTTCCAAAGACTGTATCGTCGACATTGTAGTCATCTCACCGAGACAACTATCAATTGTAGCAACTGTTTAGAACCTGCACTTCACTGAATTCAGAAGTCCGATTGCCCAGAAAATTAAACTGTCCCACTGAAATGTTCCACACTTTCACAGTCGCGAAAATTTGGAGCCAAACCAGTCATTCCGAGAAGGTTATATTTTGTGTCTTAGTATCTTCAATATCGTAGACCTTTCGTCTATTTAACTAACCCAGTTCTTATTAAGGTTAGTTGAAAACGCGTTTAATACAGACAAATGATGGGAATGTCTACCAACTGCAAATGGGTTTTGTTGATCATGATTATTTGTAACAGATGCAAAGACCCCTGGGTAATGAGCAAAATGGACACAGTTCCGTTTTCATGATGGGCCAACGGCATGATGCGGGAGTGAATCCAGCAATGACCAGCAATATTCATATAATTTTGAATGCATTGTGCTACGCTACACAGCAGGCGCATGCTAATGGAGGAAATTTAGCAGCGTATTATTATGTTTTCAAAGCCAACAGTACACACATTGAAGAAATAATATGGGCAATGTGGGCTTTCATACATACTTACATATGTAAAAGTGTATTAAGGTAGGTCATACGTTGCAATAAGTGATAGCACCTACTAGAAAACAGCATGTAGATTTACACACGAAATAATTGAATCATAAACAGACAGATAATAGTTTGCAATAAATCCAGACACAATGTAGTCATATAATGTAATTGATTTATGACCAAAGATGTGGTGCTGACGGAGCCAAGATTATGTTTCTCCATAACAATAAAGATACGACACTTATGTGGCTAATGCATATATCTTCTATCGTCATGTTTCTCATGGTGTATTATATAGGAAAGTACATCAGGTAACGGGATTTGGTCGTCAGCCTGGGACTGTTACAAGGTTGGATTAATAAATGTGGGATCTAATTATCATACCATCTAACTCCAAAATATGATCGCTAAAAAATTGCCCTGCTTATTTCCGAGACAACTATGTTATGCCAGTTCCACGGAAGTCTGTTCATATCTTACTGCAGAGATGGCAACACCAGTACAGGTTGTACCCATGCACATGTCGGAACAATTTTCGGATTTATCATGAAACAAGTAGATGCTTACTGATGCTACGCACGTGTCACAGATTCTTCTGTATCACTCTGTTAGTATATGTAATGCTTGTGTGAACTTCATATCAGTTTATGTTCGTAATTTGGTCGTGTAATCATGACAGCTCTTCCGATTATAACACCCAAACTTTGAGACAACATCTACTTCTACATACCTAACAACAAGTCATCATATGGTGCATAGTTGATGTACCTTCTGACAATCAAGAAGTGGCTGTGGAAAAATAAGCCATTGGGGGATATGTCTCCACATGAGCCCTAATTTTTCGTATCTTCATGGTCTTTACATGAAATGTAGGTTGGTAGCAAAGTCATTCTGCAGTCATACATAGATAGCAGTTCTGTAAATCCTCTGGACAGTAATGTGACTAAAAGAACATCGTCTTCTGTACACGGATTCCCATTTGAAATCACAAAGTATCATCCTATTACTCATATGTTTATCGAATCTACCGGTAGCAAATCGATCTGGTACAGCATTACGTGACTCATTTTGAGAAAGCGTTCTACAAAGGTGGTGATCAATGCCTAATGAGATTGTTACAGTTATTTTATATTAATTTATTTTATTAATTATTATTAAACATATTATATATATATATATCTATATATAATTATATTAATTATATTAAGTTATTTTATATTAACACAAACAACAAAGGATTTACTGCTACAGATTTTTTCCAATAATAATGGAATAATTACTGAACTGAAACACCTATACTGAAACAACACCTCAGGAGTAGACGGCGTTCTGTAAGTACTACTGATAGCTTGCGATAGCAGCCACGACAGAATTCGTCCATATGGTGTACAATTTGTATGAGACAGATGATATACCTTCAGACTTCAAGAAGAATATAATAATTCCAATTCCACAGAATGCAGGTGTTGACAGGTGTCTATTTTACCAAACTACCAGTTGAATATGTCAAGTTGAAAAATACTGACAGAAATGCCTTGCAGAAGAATGGAAAGGAACTGATATATACCGACCTGGGGGGAGATCAGAAGAGAAGATAGGTTAAGAAATGGCAAAACCTAAGTTTTTAGCATTTGTAGACAGATATAGCGTTTGACAATCTTGATTGGAGTACTCTCTTTGAAATCCTGAAGGTAGTAGGTTAAATATGACGAGTGAAAGGCTATTTACCATTTGTACAGGAACCAGAATGCAGTTGTATAAGTCGAAGGGCATGAAGGGGAATCTGGAAAAGGAACAGAAGTTCAGGGAGAAAATATAAGCAACTTTGAGGCTTGCCGAGGAAATTGTAATTCTGTCACAGACACCAAAGGACTTGGAGCAGCAGTTGAATGGAATGGACAAGGTCTTCAAAGAATATAATATGAACATCAACAAAAGCAAAATAAGGTTAATGGAGTGTGGTCAGATTAACTCAGGTAATGCTGAAGGTACTAGATTAGGAAACGAGACACTTAAAGCAGTAGAAGAGTTTTGCCATTTGCGCAACATAATAACAGATGATGGCTGAAGTAGAGCACATATAAAACGTAGATTTATGTTGACAAGAAAAGCATTTCTGAAGGAGACAAATTTGTTAGCTTCGAATATAGGTTTAAGTCTTAGGAAATGCCTTCTGAAAGTACTTGCATGGATTGTAGCCATGTTTGGAAGTGAAACACATAACTGGTTGAGACAAGGATAGAATGGACGCTTATACAATGTGGTACTTCAGAAGGAAGATGAATATTAGGTAGGTAGGTCACGTACTAAAGAAGAGGTACTGATTAGAACTGGGGAGAAAAGAAATAAGTGATGCATCTTTGATTAGAAAAAGAGATCGGTTGGTCAGACACGTTCTGAGATGAAGAGATATTCAATTTAGTATTGGATGTAGTGTGTGTGGCGAAATTGTAGAGGAAGACCGATATACGTATACAGTAAGCAGACTCAGAGGGATGTAGGTTGGAGTAGTTATTTGGAGAAGCTTGCACAGGATAGAGTAGCATGGAGTGGAGTACTTGCTTTTTCCGAAGTTTATAACTTTTTTTCTCTTCACTGAAATGGCCTTTTTTTCAACCCAAAGACTGATTTGTACGTCACGAATATTTATGAAGAATGTTATTACTTGAAGTGGTATATAATTCTGTTTCTCCGACCTTTCAACTGAGTGATGCAGCCAAATGTAGGGGGATATACCGATTATCGTTGACTCCGAACCTCGATGAGCCTAAAAAGTCACCTACGTACAGACATAATTGCTTGAGATACAATAGCGGCAAGTGGAGGGTGAAAATTATAGCACTGACTCAATACTTAGCTCTGTACGTGCCGATTTGTAGTCTATCACTTAACCTCTTAGCGACAGATCCGAATTTGATACACTTCATACACTCCACCACGGAGCACAGTGGCACATCTGGCTTCGAAGTATCCGTGATAATAAATGCTGACCATTAAATTTGAAACCCAGGAAGAGTAGAAGATAAAGTGGTTTCCATTTTTTTCGTATACAGTACATTTACATTGACATTTACATTTATATTCCACAAGGTACTTCGTGGTGAACAGCGGAGTTTAGTTTATGTATCTCTGTCACTCTCTCCCCGCCACCTGTAAAGTTGAAAGAATTCATTACTAAATTTGTAGGTAATTAGAAGTATACAATTTGGAAAGCTTAGTATCCAGATGTACCGGAGCTAACCAATTCTGGTAGTGATAATGTCTCTAAACCCACAGGTCGTCCAGTGGAACATAGCTTGGCTGACACATGTGTGTATATCATTCCATGTTGCTTCAACTCTGTATCCGATTCATTAGTCGTAATGTTATTTGAGTGCTGGAGTGTCAGCCGTTCGGACGCCAATGACCAGTTATTTTCTGGAGGTAGCTCCAATAAACCAGACTGAGTCCTCGGTGGATCCACCTTCGTACCCTATCCCAGACATACCACACTGCGGGTCATTCTCTAAACACCATTACAGATATAATGCGTGGTGAACCCATCTTCGAACCCTGTTCCGGACATAGCGCATTGTATATCCGCATCTAGACACCGTTCTGGATATGGCGCAGGGTAGATCGTCATTCTAACACTAACTCAGGCCTACCCTGGGTCATGGAATCCACCCGCAACATAGGAATACACATATATATACAGCAAATAGAGTCAACGCACGGCATCTGTAGAGTATTTGGTCGTGGGTGACTGGGGGCATTCGAGTACAGTGCTGTACTATTCCGTCTGACTAGTGTGATGTTCTATCTTGTACATGAGACTAATGATCACGAAGGACTGTCTCCCTCCTTCCAACGGATATCTAGCACACAAAACAGAGGAATTGGGGTGATAATTTGCCATCATGCTTTAAGAGCATAAAAGGAGCTGTGATAGGCGTAGCAGGATGTCTTGGTTTGTTGTTATTACTGGAAGGTCTAGACAATATTGTTACGAAATAACGGTAATATAACTAGCGCCTAAGATGTCACGCTCTTTAGCACGGTGAGTTTAAATGTGCTTACATCCCTTACAGAATCGTGCCGCAAAGAGTTTTTCACTATTTGTAGGGCTGCAGCACCATCGAAAGTAACGCATAAGTGATAACGCATAAGTGATTAAAATTTCGACTTAGCGACTGGTAATATGCATGCATAGTCTCTATATGCGTGTGTGTATAGCTGCCAGTGGCGCACCGCTGCGGTTCGAATGCTTAACTTGCAAACTGTTCGTTTATAAATTACACTTGCTTCCAGCGATGGTCAACACCAGACAGCAATCATGTACATGACTGCAAAATGAGGAAACAAAGCTCTTCCCAATGAAACACTGAAACATATGTTACCCCATCACTATGGAAGATGAGGTAAACTGTATAAGACATCACCTTCAGACAGCTGTTTGGAAACGCTCTACAATGCCGCAAACTCATCCAGTTTGCATATGTTGCGATGTCTTCCACATTATTCTCAATGAGAAATATCACATCCGTTCTTTATTTCTACCATCCTTTGTGTTACGGGAGCAGCATAGTTTACATCATCCTTCTGTGAGAGCTAATGGATCAAAACACGTTAACGCCAGTTTAGCACCTGACACAGCCCTCGAAGTCATGGTAGAAAAACAAAGTGTTTCGCGGTGTATAAAGCTGTAGTCATACACAGCTGCAAAATAAGGTATTAAACTACTCATGAACGAACAACACAGGACCTGTCTTGTGACTGATAGTCCGTTGGATATGATCTTCTCCAGTACTGGCAACATAACTTTACACAGATTTGTGTAAGCGACTTTAACCACTGGCCATCTTCTCCAATGGAATGATACATGTTTGTGTGTAATATGCTCGATGTCAACAAATAGAGACTATTTGATTTTCAGTATATCGGAAGAGAGAGACTTAGTAAAATCTTATAAGAGGTTCTACTACAAGGATTGGTAAGGCTGGTTAAAGTTTGGGTACAAATGGTTCGTAGTTTTTTTCCTGCTCTGTATGTTACGAAATTACGATGAGGAGTGCTCTCAAGTGTATTAAATGACTGTATAGGTGCTCATATGTATTTGTATTTCATACATCTGAAATGGAAGTAATGCTCTCGTTTATGGCGATTTATAATTTCAGCACGCAAAATTCGCACAATCAACACCAGTTTTGCTCATAAAGCTAGTAAAAATCGACTGTATCTATTCTCATGGAATCATGTCTGTTTTTATTATTATCATCATGATTGAATTGTTAAAAACAGGGTCACTGCAAGCCCTGTGTTATTTCTACCTTCATAGCCTCTAATTATAAACACCACTTGAATTATAGATCATCACAGAACCTAGAAATGATAGTGTTTATCCCGACACGTGAGTAGACTGCATGAAGAAGGCTGTTCCGTGATTATCAAATTGCTTACCAAACTTGCAAGCAAGAATCTGCTGCTATTGCGAATGATTGTCTGCTGGAGAAGAGAAAATTTACACACAGGACGTTCCAGGCGAGTTATGGAGCAAAACTCTACTAGGTCATGTTAGGAGGCTCTGCTTTTTGCCATATTTCCACAATTTGTTTCTTAAACGCCAGTGCGATATAGCATTGCATCGGTAGAATAGAACTTGTCATATTGTACAAAACAACAATGTCCGACTTAACTATAGCATATTGTTGTCAAAAGTAAAATGATTGTGTTTTATCCGTCATGTCAGAAAATGGTATGAAAGTCTTTGTTCTGTAACGTTATTTGACATGTCTGAAATATTTATAATACACATGAGCATGACAATTTACGTACAGACACTGATTTGAACGTGAGGGATGCTCTCAAGCCATGTAATTTTATGCATCAAACTGGAGGAAATCACTCCGAGCTGTCGAGTTCCGTCATCTGTAATCGGCGGCAGTGCTGTAGTTTCTTTTTTTTTTCACTTCGCTGGATGTCGCAAAATGAGGAGAAGCAGAGGGAGAGTAAGAGGAGTTAAACGTAAAAACTGTACCGATTTTGCTCATGAAACTAAAAATGAATGGACTGCACCTATTTTCGTGGAAAGAGGACTTTTATTATCGTCACGACTGTGTTTCCCTTTCTCTTTTAACAGATACTGACTTGTAGGAGACACAGACACGTTGATGTTAAACTGAATTGTTGTGCATCGTAGAACGGTATGCAGTTGCGTGCTGCGGTCGACTCCAGTGTGGGTGTGGTCGCACGTGGCACTTGCGTTCCGACCAGCGCGTGGCTACATTTTAGATGAACAAGCAAGCTGCAGTTGGGTTGCCCGTCATTTTCATCACTTTGTTCAGGGGCGTCATGGCCTTTTGTGTTAGCGCAGAGCCACTGCCTGGAGCACACAGCCATGTACCGTGTTGGTTGAAGACTCTACAACCAGACAAGGGGAGCCTGTGGTCAACACAGGCGCCGTGCAGAGACGGTAGAAGCTGGAAATTTGAAAAAGCTATTATCCCCACCTACAGTGAGGAGAGGGAGAGAGATGTACGGATTAGGGGAGATGAGAGTGGCTCTAATTTTGCTAGTTCATGACCGTACACCGAGGATGGGACACATCTGTCGCAAATCTTTTGGGATGATTTTGCCCAGTCCCCAATACATATGTTGCATTATGACCCTCAGTAGGAGTGCTGTTTTTTTTCTTCTACAACGTCGATTTGTAATTAGAACATTTTCCATCAGCTGTGGTAGCGTGTGTTGGCTTTTCTGAATTTCGGTTACCTGGGCTGCAGGGTAATGGCTAAGCAATTCAGGGGGAGATGTCTGAAGCAAACTCTGACGTCAAACAGCGATAGAGACTGTCCTTAGCTGTATGTTTACCGGTAATACACTTATTAAACATCTCTTTGTCCAACACCAGCATATTACTTGAACATATTTCCCGCCAAAAAATAGAGATAATACATTCCACTTCAGTCTTTTCCCAGTAAGATTGTAGATGAAGGGTAGAATCTCCCACTAGTTTCGAGTGGTATTGTGAAATTTTTCCCCAGCAGGATGATACTAGTTGCTTGGAATCGTCAGTTTTTGAGCTGAATTGCGATTTTAGGCGCTCATTGTTTTGTGTACTTAGGACTCAACTTTATGATTAATTACATAATTAGGACCAACCTTTACTTTAGTTTCCCAAAAAAAGAAAATGAAGTAAGCTAATCTACACTTCCTCTCCTGCATCTGGACAGTTTCATTGCGTTTGGGGCTGGACTTTGTATTTCCCTACAGAAGGACTGGGGTTCAAGTCCCAGAAAGGACATGCCCCATTTTTAATTTCCCGCCAGTACACTTGGTTGGGATTGGGGTGGGACGTCAGCACAGCTCTGGAACTAAAAAATTACCATCATTTTTTAAATTATCAGCCAAATTCGAAATTCCTGCCAAAATTTCAAATGGCCACAAATAGGTGGGTGAGAGATAGGGAGAGGCATGAGGGGGGAGAAGGTGGGAGCCATGTGCCAGCTGGGGAGAACATACGACGTCATGTGCGGGTGGGGTGGGTAGGTTGGCGGTAATTAATTGATCAATTCAATTAATTTGCATATCAATTTGATATCAGAATTGAGGGTGTTCCTCCCTTACCTTAATACTCCTATATCCCTCAGTATGTAATTGCCTGCCATTTTATCGTAAAAACTCATAACTAAAACGATGTGTTCTCGAGAGCTCTTCTACTTGCTGGTGCTTCTAAACAGCTTACATTCATACCACGTACTCTATGATAAAGAAAACGCACCAAATACGTTAGACTCAGTAAAACATGGTGGCTCTTAAGTTTTGCTTCGGACATCAAAACAACGTTACAGATCATTGACCACATTCCTTTCCTTGAGGCGGTGTAGTGGAACGCTAATACGTCACCAGCTCCACTTCCACGTGTGTTCCATGTCGAGAAGCTACTCCTACCTGATCGAACAGAAGCTCACACACAAACCTCCAGATATCAGGTACTCAGATCAGTACGAAACGTTGTACCTCTATAGACCATCAACCGAAACTGCGATTTAGTTCGTACCATGTGCTGTTCCCCAGCAGAAAGGGCGTAAACGGTAATTAAAAGTATAAACAGAAGTACAGAGCACAGGAAAAGCATAACTGAGTCTAAGTATTATGCGCGGCTTCCGTGGGGAAGATGGTAGAGTGTCTGGTCGTCGTACCAAGGGTCCAGCTTTCATACGCAATGCTGAAACTTTTATTACTGTATTATGCGAGAAAGTCTTGTATGAGGCTATTAATACTTCCGCACGTGTGGAACAGTTGTTTCTGTGTTCTATTGTTCGGATTGTTTATGTTTATTCTGTGAAACTATAATTGTATTAAGTGCTTCATCGCAAATGGTGTCTGTTCTGTCGCACATGTTCGGCAGATCACCGCACTTATCTATGCAATTGTACTTTATAGGTTGGCTATTTTCGACTAACGAAGCGAAAGCACACTTCGAAAAGGACATTGCTACAAACTCCGAAAAGGCCTTTTACATGCCAGAAAAATGTTCTCACATATAAAAAAGTTTAACGTGAAAACAGTTAATACAAATTGTCATTAGTGAGGGTTGAACGCGGGACTGTTGGCCGACGACGTCTCGCTCTATCGTCTTACCCTCGCGAGATCTGCAAAAGTAGTACTCACAGATTCGCCTTTCCTGTGCTCCGTAGTTCTGATGTTACTTTTAATTACCGTTTAAGCACGTTCTACAGGACGACACTATACAGCACAAACTAAATCGGTGTTTTGGCTGGTACTCTTTGTGGTGTCGCCGCCAGACACCACACATCCTAGGTTGTAGCCTTTAAATCGGCCGCGGTCCGTTAGTATACGTCGGACCCGCGTGTCGCCACTATCAGTGATTGCAGACCGAGCGTCGCCACACGGTAGGTCTAGAGAGACTTCCTAGCACTCGCCTCAGTTGTACAGCCGACTTTGCTAGCGATGGTTCACTGACAAATTACGCTCTCACTTGCCGAGAAAATAGTTAGCATAGCCTTCAGCTACGACCTAGCAAGGCGCCATTATCATTTGCTATTTATCTTGTGATGCATGTACCGTCAGACCGATGTTTGCCAATTATGGATTAAAGTTAAGTATTCCAGAAGCTACGTACCTTTTTTTACTAATCTCACCTCCTTTAACTGTTCCAGACCTCACACCAGCCTACGTGAGCTTAAACGAGTGCCTTTCGGCCACCCGTCACAGTGGATTGGCTGTCTTGCCAGTCCACAAAACTCTTATTTACGTACAACGTCTCGTACCGATCTGAGTGTCTGACATCTGGAGGTTTCGGTGTCAGTGACATGACTGCAGCATTTTTGGTGAGAGAAGTAGAGAACAAAGCTAAGCTGAGAGCGAGGTGGAGGCACTTAAAGACAAGGGCAGAGTTAAATATCGCCCACCAATATGAAATATTCTCCACCGTCCATGGACAACATTGGCACCCCATCGTCAAGGAGTCGGCACCTAACTCCCACATCAGCAAAATTGCCCAGGCATAATGTAAATTCCCGTGTATCGCAACCACATTGCAGCAGTGTTGACGGCCAAATTGTAGCCACCAAATATTTTCATAGCGTATGTTTTACTTCCACATAGTGGTAGGCACCAGACATACTCTTTTGAGTAACTTCTTCCATAAAAGCGCACGTAAAGAGGCAACATGAAATGGGACGGATACGTAAAATGTTCAGTATTGAGAGGGAATGAATTTGTGGATCAATTCTGATTAAGGTAGTGCATTTTAAAACTGCTACGATACTGAATAGATTTTTAAGTCCTCTTTCTTCCAAAGTGTTTGATGCTTTATTTGTCTTCTCCTAACTTGCTCTATATGTTTCACGTTTACGTAACCCAACATCATCCATAATCTGTTTGGCGAATTTTAATCTTTGCCTCTCATTCTGTTTCCTCTGAGCTAGTTCTTCCACCAGCAAGTTAAATGGATGATGCAGCATGTGGGCGACAAAAGTGTCTCACGTTCTGCGGAGAAACTCCCGTAGACCTCTATCAACACTTATTCCTTTTAGCACTCCTGCGCCTACTTTATCTGTCTTTAAAACTGGTAACAGTCGTCGGTAGTTCCAAATTTCAGATGTTTCGAAGTCTATCTCGTGTTCATATCCGATGGCTCATGTTTTACTTCCACATAGTGATAGGCACCAGACATACACTTTCAGTAACTTCTTCCATAAAAATTTAATGGGGGTCGCTTTGTAGCCAGCTCCTTTCAAACATTGCACAGCTGCACTAGCTGTGTCACCTGTTGATTCACAGTAGGTTGGGAGCTACTTCTGTCTGCGAAAGCAACGAGTTCTTACCAAAATACGGATGTGCGTTGATCTCTTACTGCAAAGCCAAAGCTTTGACCAGAGCCGACCTGTCAGAGCGCTGGTAGAGCACCGTTTGGTATTTTCCATAACGCTGTCTGAAACACAAAGGCGCTCTCGTCTCAACCTTCGCCATGGGTAACTCTCTGTAGCAAGAGTATTCAGATATTAGCCTGGTTTGTCTGATATGGAAGGCTTCTAGTAGCAACCTTCAGTGGAAAAGTGAGACTTCAGTAAGTCACGAGCATTCCAATTGCATACATATTATTGGGAACCATGATAACAATGACGTTAGATAATGTAGTATCTTTTACAAGTTATCTTTTGGATGAGGACTTCCTGTGCTTAATATTGGGTCTTTGTCCACATTTTCAGTTGTTTCTGAACACAATATGATCGGAATACTTATTTGTTTGGCATCTGTAAATTAAAGTGACTTACAGTTCCTATCACTCGCAAACCTATTTCTAAAGTATTTTTATAGCTATTTCTCTTTGTAATTCTGTGCTATGATGTTCGTACGGCATGTCAGATACCATGACTCAGTATTTGTTCTTAGTCACAACATCTGAATTGTACTTCTGATTTGCTAGTATATTATGTCGCGTTTCTTATAAATTTGGACTTCGTGAAATCAATCCTTCACACCGTTTCCTTGATCTATCAATGCAGTCACCTGTATTTTGCCTCCATGTTTGAATACTTAAGGGCCGGCCGTTGTGGCCGAGCGGTTGTAGGCGCTTCAGTCCGGAACCGCGCGACCGGTACGCTCGCAGATTCGAATCCTGCCTCGGGCATGGACCTGTGTGATGTCCTTAGGTTACTTACGTTTTAGTAGTTTTTAATTCTAGGGGACTGATGACCTCAGCTGTTAAGTCCCATAGTGCTTAGAGCCATTTGAACCATTTTTTAGTACTTAATAAAGGTTTCTGTTGAATTTTGTACAAGAATTACACACTATGGTAATAAATACGGCCGAACGTGAGGAAACGTGCCACTCAGTATGACGTCAGTCAAAACCCAGTTCAAAGAGCACTCAGTGTATCGTACTGCCTCCTTTATGTTATCTTTGAGCTCGTTTAACTGTCTCCATTTGTTGCGAAGATGCAAGACATGTGAGGAACTAATTTGTATTCTGCCGCATTAGAGCAGAGCACTGAGATTCTTAAAAAATATCCCTTCACCTTGCGTCTTGTAACTGTATTCTCGTCTACGCCCCGAAGTAGCACTCAGGTTTCAGATCCATTCTAATGCTGTGAGGCCGCAAGGAAGTCTGTAGCACACTGACGAAGGCTCACTAAGATACTAAATCAACATTCAAAGTCAGCTGGAATGCTAATTGCCTTTTTAAATTAATGACAGACACAAGCAGCTAAGAATAACCAATGTGACAAACTTACACCTACAAAGTCACCTATACGAATTATAACACTTAAGTGATCGTAATACATGATGTATATCGTGGAAATTACAGTCAGAGATAAAATAATACATCCTAAACTCTTTGCCAATATTTATTTTTTCTAAATTTGTGGTAAGGTCTTATGTGACCAAACTGCGGAGGTCATCGGTCTCTAAGCTTACCCACTACTTAATGTGTAATAACTTTAACTTACGCTAAGGACGACATACACACCCTTGCCCCAGGGAGGACTCGAACCTCCGACGGGGTCAGCCGCGCGGCAAGACGCCCTACAGCGCGCGGCTACCCCGCGCAACTCTCGCACTCCGCATTTTTCAAAGAATGACGATCCCTTAGCATCGTTTCATATTCAACGCGTAACACAAATCTTTATTGTGTGGCCCATAGACCGCGAACTGTACCAAATGGTTCCTTCTTAAGAGCTGTAGATTGTTTTCTTTTTTGGGGGGGGGGGGGGGGAATAGACCAGACAGCGAGATCATCGGTCTCATCGGATTAGGGAGGGACGGGAAAGGAAGTCGGCCGTGCCCTTTCAAAGGAACCATCCCGGCGTTTGCTTGGAGCGATTTAGGGAAATCACGGAAAACCTAAATCAGGATTGCCGGACGCGGGACTGAACCGTCATCCTCCCGAATGCAAGAGCTGTAGAGATCAACCTGAATCACTTCACTCGGTACTCATTTATGGGAAGCGTCAGAGACGTATGAAATGCTTCGTCTTTGTATCATTACTGTAATTTTCCTGACTGTGGTATTATTTCATAAAACGAAACCTGAACTGAGTGTGTGGCAACTTACTATTGGTAAGGTAGAGGTATACGACAACTTTTCCCGAAACTTGTCCATAAAGGAATTAATAACTCACCATTCAAATTAAATTCAAATTAAAAGCCACGCATGGAAGTGCGGATGTAACTGAAACAAACACCAATGACTGTAAATGTAAGTGCTTCTTCATTTCATTTCTGTATGTTTGAGGATATTGTAAAATTTTTTCGATAATCTGGGCGCACTGGCTGATTATAGAACAATGAGGACCTCAGGGGTATAGCTGCATGCGAGTTATAAAACTGTTCCTCACCGAAAGGCCCAGTCATGGCCAGATACAAGTCGAACAGATAAGTGCTTCCAGAGTTGGTGATCCATGTTCCAGTAATAGCTATGCGAAGGGTAGGAGGCGGCATTCAGTAGGGTTCTAATTTCCGCTGTGAGAAGCAGCGTAAGGAATGACATTTAAGGAAACAGAGATCTGCAAGGAGGTGAGAAACCATGAGACACTCAATACAGGAAGAACCAGTTAGCCGAAAGGAGGTCAGCTCTATCTGTTGTTAAAATTTTTGACGATGCCTCGCTTTTAATAATTTTGATGCGCTTGTGTATGTATCCATGGATTTTAATTTGCTCGGGTGTCTGGCACATACCACACTTTTAATAATTTTGATGCGCTTGTGTATGTATCCATGGATTTTAATTTGCGCGGGTGTCTGGCACATACCACAAGTGCCCTCTCTCGGCGAAACCATCTGCCCTAGTGCTTTCACACTCTCGTCACGATAGTTCATAGATGAAGTACTGGTGCTAAACTGTGTTCGCATTGACCCTATGTCCACAATCATGTTGTAGAAATGGAGATGATGTCTTAACTATTGACGACGCCTTTGGCACAATTGTTTTATTAATCTCCATTGCAGGATGTAATTTTAGTAAGTAACTAAAACATTTTGTGCCTGTATTACTCTGGTAATTTCACGGTTACTTAAGCTTTAGTGTTTTTTTTCTTTCTCATTTCCGATGTTAAGTTTTTGCTAATGAAAGTGTCTTCCTGTTCAAGATTTCTTACTTCTGATGAAGGAATAATTATATACACCGAAACCTTGGTCTAGAATTTTAATAAATCTTTATCCTGCAAATGTTTTGGCTGTCATCTTTTACCGTGATCGAATGAAGGGTAGAGCCACGGGTCGTAACACATCTGAAATGTAACGTCCACTGTTCAAAATGCCGTCAATGCGAACAGGAGGTGACCGAGACGTGTAACCAGTGGCTCCCCATACCATCACGCCGGGTGATACGCCAGTATGGCGACGACGAATACATGCTTCCAATGTGCGTTCACAGCGATTTCGCCATACACGGATGCGACCATCATCATGTTGTAAACAGAACCTGGATTCATCCGAAAAAAATGACGTTTTGCCATTCGTGCACCCAGGTTTGTCGTTGAGTACACCATCGCAGGCGCTCCTGCCTGTGATGCAGCGTCAAGGGTAACCGCAGCCATAGTCTCCGAGCTGATAGTCCATGCTGCTGCAAACGTCGTCGAACTGTTCGTGCAGATGGTTGTTTTCTTCCAAACGTCGCCATCTGTAGACTCGGGGATCGAGACGTGGCTGCACGATCCGTTACAGCCATGCGGATAAGATGCGTGTCATCTCGACTGCTAGTGATACGAGGCCGTTGGGATCCAGCACGGCATTCCGTATTACCCTCCTCAATCCACCGATTCCACATCCTGCTAACAGTCATTGGATCTCGACCAATGCGAGCAGCATTGTCGCGATACGATAAACCGCAATCGCGATAGGCGACAATCCGACCTTTATCGAAGTCGGAAACGTGATGGTACGCATTTTCCCTCTTTACACGAGGCATCACAACAACGTTTCACCAGGCAACGTCGGTCAATTGCTATTTGTGTATGAGAAATCGGTTGGAAATTTTCCTCATTTCAGCGCGTTGCAGGTTTCGCCACTGGCGCCAACCTCCTGTGACTGCTCTGAAAAGCTAATCATTTGCATATCACAGCGTCTTCTTCCTGTCGGTGAAATGTGCGTCTGTAGCACGTCATCTTCGTGGTGTAGCAATTGTAATGGCCAGTAGTGTAGTGGCAATGTACGTATAATTTCCATTTAGAAATATATGGTGTGATACTTTTTAATATGAAAGTTCAAAAGTGTAACCCCCTATCATTACCCATGGTTTGGTGAAAACTGAATTTCTCTTTGAGGTTCTGCTTTATCTATCTCCCCCTCCTCCCTCCTTCGTATGCAGCCTGTAGCGTAGCCCAACAAAGTCAATATCGGCTCTTAAGCAAAAACGTTTGACGAAGACTGCCTTAGATGTACTTCTGCCAAGTGTCTGCCACTTAATATTCTTCTTTCACCCTCTCCTTCTTTAATAAAACTTTAACATTTTCTCCCGCGAAGTTTAATCTCCCAATATCTTGATGTTTTCAGGTCATACATACCAATTTAGCCATTCTGCATTTACTGTTAATTTCATTCCTAAGAAAATTATACTTAATCCTTCTTACATTATCCTTAAGTTTTGTACATTTCGTTCTTACATGCATTTACTCCAGTATTTTCTGTCATCCATGGCTTCTTCAGCTCGGTTCAGGCTATAATTAATGTGTTCTGCCATGACAAAAATTCGTCTCATTTTCTCATTATTCGACTCCTGCGTATATCAGTTTTTCTATATATTTCAACTTCACTTTCATCAACACTAGGTTATTGGTTTAGCTATGACGTTGTGTAAGATAACTCTGAGCAAGTGCCAGAGACGTGATAAAACAATGCGACGAACAGACAAAAACACAACAATATACTTGGATGGTACCAATGTTCTGAATTGTTACTGCGGTTTAATATTTTCGAAAAAGTATTACTGGCGAGTAACTATACATGTGTAAAAGATGACGTCAGTGAAAAGAAAATTTCTTCCGAAAAATCTGTACTCCTTTCTGTCTGGGAATTATGATGTCAGCTGGCGATACGTTGATATCAGTACCAATAATACAATGGATTCTGAAGCTGTGACTGAGCGTAGAACCTGAAAAAAAGAGAAGCAGCATTGTTAAAGTTCATATGTATGATGTTTCTAGCTACATGTCATAGAGACCTACAAAATCACACGCAAATTGATCTGAAAGTAACTAATGAAGTCCTTTTAACAGCTCAACGGAAATGGTTTGCAGCAGGAGCCTTAACCTGAAGATGACCATTGACTGTTCGAAAACAGTTTCAGCATTATAAAATATTTATGTGATTGGATCGCATTGTCCCTGCTAGAGGGATGATTTCTATGTCTTTCCCGGTATGTGATCGAATATTACTGCGTAATAGAAAATACTGTAAAGTAGAAACTCTTAGACACCTGAGCCAGGTACTACACTATGAACAGAAGGACAAAGTACAACAACTCTGTACGTAAAAATCGACTATTATGTCATGTTCAAGTAGTAGCCGCTGAAACCTGTTCCTCGTATTTAGGAGGAATAAAAACTGTATTATCGCGGAGTAAAAACTGTGTTGTCGGCATAGAAGCTCCCTAAAATATCGAGTAAAACGATTGGTCTTTGTTTGATTAAATTAGACAACGGAAACTAATCCGAAACTCTACCCGATGGTAAACTACCAACTGTCAGTGTAATTTCGAGCTAGGGGTGAGAGACCTAAATTACGAGTTAGCGTTAATCCCACGACAGTCAAAACTTAATAACTGAAAGTCTGAGAAATGAGAGAATAGCATATATATATTTTCAATTAATTTCGTCACCTTTAAAGCTGATCTCTATACAAATGAAGATGGTCTAGTTAAACAACACCAGATGTACTACGTTTGCAGTGAAGAATGTACACTATGAACAAATATGACGAAAAGGAAAATTGAAAAGAAGACAGAATGGTTGCTCTCGGAGCAGCTCAAATATGTCTGATGTATACTGTGGTATCAGGTATTAACTTTTAGCCTGAGTAAGCCAATTATTATTTTCGTATCATTAACATGTTTACTTTATCACTACGTATTTACTATACACTGCCGTATACTGTTGTAATCTGTTATTATTTTCGAAAGACGATTGTGAACGATTATATCTACCGCTACATCTATTTTAATGAATTTAGGGATACATACTCGGACATTTCAGATTTTGGTAATGGGTACCGGACATGAGGCTCGCTCCATTTCAGGTCTTTAGATAATTCTTCTGGTAAAGGCCAGCCATAGTCCATGCTTGTAGTTATTGGTAGGCGGTATGTGTCCTCGTGGCCTAAAATGTAAGTAATTGGTAGAAAATGAGTAACTGTATACTTAATAGCAACATACTTATATACTATTTAAAATACAATGTAAAACTAATAAAGCAGCAGTCACTGCAAAAAATTTATTACTTTTAGGCTAATGACATGCGGAAAACAAAAAATATATTTTCAGAAGAAAAATATTTGTAAATGAAGCAAGAGATAACGCGATAGTATCTTAGAAAAATTGATATAATGCAGTAACATACATTTACTGTGTCAAAAATTTGAAAAACAGACTGACATAAAACTTTATCCTCAAACATGCACTGCAGCAACGGGGATACGGAAGATTGTATGGAAATTGTTGGCAGCATGCTCGTACTACAAAGTATTGTGCAATTTAAAACTTCATAATACATAGCAGTTTCTCCAACGACAGTAAAATCCAAATACAATATTTCATAATCCCAATAGTGGTAATCAATTAACAAGTTGTTGCGTAAGTAAAGTCAGATGTTCGGAATGAAATGAGTGCTATATTGGCCAAACAAGTTAAAATCTCTAAAATGGTATTTAGAGAACGCCAATCGGCAAGTAAACGAAGATCCGATCATACGGAATATATTCCCAGCTATGTGAGTGGCTTGAAAACTTCTTAAGCAATAGAATCCAGTACATAGTTCTCGACGGCGAGTATTGATCCGCGACAAGGTAATCGTCAGGGGTGCCCCATGGATGAGTGACAGGACCGCTCTTACTCTCTATACAGGGTGTTACAAAAAGGTACGGCCCAACTTTCAGGAAACATTCCTCACACACAAATAAAGAAAAGATATTACGTGGACATGTGTCCGGAAACGCTTAATTTCCATGTTAGAGCTCATTTTAGTTTCGTCAGTATGTGCTGTACTTCCTCGATTCACCGCCAGTTGGCCCAATTGAAGGAAGGTAATGTTGACTTCGGTGCTTGTGTTGACATGCGACTCATTGCTCTACGGTACTAGCATCAAGCACATCAGTACGTAGCATTAACAGGTTAGTGTTCATCACGAACGTGGTTTTGCAGTCAGTGCAATGTTTACAAATGCAGAGTTGGCAGATGCCCATTTGATGTATGGATTAGCACGGGGCAATAGCCGTGGCGCGGTACGTTTGTATCGAGACAGATTTCCAGAACGGAGGTGTCCCGACAGGAAGACGTTCGAAGCAATTGATCGGCGTCTTAGGGAGCACGGAACATTCCAGCCTATGACTCGCAACTGGGGAAGACCTAGAACGACGAGGACACCTGCAATGGACGAGGTAATTCTTCGTGCAGCTGACGATAACCCTAATGTCAGCGTCAGAGAAGGTGCTGCTGCACAAGGCAACGTCGACCACGTCACTGTATGGAGAGTGCTACGGGAGAACCAGTTCTTTCCGTACCATGTACAGCGTGTGCAGGCACTATCAGCAGCTGATTGGCCTCCACTGGTACACTTCTGCGAATGGGTCATCCAACAATGTGTCAATCCTCATTTCAGTGCAAATGTTCTATTTACGGATGAGGCTTCATTCCAACGTGATCAAATTGTAAATTTTCACAATCAATATGTGTGGGCTGACGAGAATCCGCACGCAATTGTGCAATCACGTCACCAACACAGATTTTCTGTGAACGTTTGGGCAGGCATTGTTGGTGATGTCTTGATTGGGCCCCATGTTCTTCCACCTACACTCAATGGAGCACGTTATCATAATTTCATATGGGATACTCTACCTGTGCTGCTAGAACATGTGCCTTTACAAGTACGACACAACATGTGGTTCATGCACGATGGAGCTCCTGCACATTTCAGTCGAAGTGTTCGTACGCTTCTCAACAACAGATTCGGTGACCGATGGATTGATAGACGTGGACCAATTCCATGGCCTCCACGCTCGCCTGACCTCAACCCTCTTGACTTTCATTTATGGGGGCATTTGAAAGCTCTTGCCTTCGCAACCCCGGTACCAAATGTAGAGACTCCTCGTGCTCGTATTGTGGACGGCTGTGATACAATACGCCATTCTACAGGGCAGCATCATCGCATCAGGGATTCCATGCGACGGAGGGTGGATGCATGTATCCTTGCTAACGGAGGACATTTTTAACATTTCCTGTAACAAAGTGTTTGAAGTCACGCTGGTACGTTCTGTTGCTGTGTGTTTCCATTCCATGAGTAATGTGATTTGAAGAGAAGTAATAAAATGAGCTCTAACATGCAAAGTAAGCGTTTCCGTACAAATACCCACATAACATATTTTCTTTCTTTGTGTGTGAGGAATGTTTCCTGAAAGTTTCGCCGTACCTTTTTGTAACACCCTGTATACTGACTGATTATAATGAAAGTGCAGATACTCACAGAGGTCCAGTGTAGGATGTAATTATCGTATGGCAGCGAAATTTGGTAGGCATTTGATTGCGGGAACGATTAACGCTGAAGAAAAATACTTCAATTTTGGCCACCAGATGAAAGTCTGGCGAGTGAATGCGAGAAAGACGCGCGGAAATTTTTCCTTGTGGAATGGTTTAGGAACTGGTGTGGGCAGAAAAAGTCAGACAAATGACAAAGGCATATTGTTGATTGTATTATTAATAAATATATCCTTACACAATATCTTCGATGAGAGACGTCCACGAAATGCCATACAGCGTCAGATTTGCACTTGGTGACCAACATTGGAAATAATATTTTTCAAGCGTAAATAGGTTTCTTGTTAATGTATTAGAATATTTTAAAAATATCTCTGGCGTACGATAATTACAGCCCACAATGGATCTGATGGACAAGGTGGGCAGTAATTTGTGGATGTCTGCTGATGAAACTGTAGTATATAGGATATCTTGATATTTATATTTGGCGAGATGAACGGTAGCTTGCTCTAAATGTGTAAAAGTGCGAGTTAACGCAGATGAGTAGGAAGAACAGTTCTGTAACAATCGAGTGCATCTCTTAAGCTATTCATTTTAGAGCCTATCTTTAGAAGCCATTTTGTACTTGTTTCGGTCCGCACAACCGCCTCTGGAAATACCCTACCCCACAATCTTAGCAACAGGAGTATCGATAAACATATTCCACTGTCAGAGGTATCAGAACGATTTTCGCTTACTGCTTTCGACTTGGTCGTTACAAGACCAGGCTCCCGTACTTCAAACTGATACGTTTACCATGTTCCTTCATCCTGAAAGTTTGTCACTTCATCACGGATTACGACGTGTGGAAGAATTAACATTAGGAAAATCAAAAGATTTTTGTCATCTCTCAAGATATTCGGCACGGGGATGTGACGGAAACATCCCAATCGTAAATCTATTTCATACATATGAGTTGCATTCTGTTCCTTCTAGAACTGCCTTCTTCTAGTAATTTAAGATAGCCGTATCAAGATTTTAGTTCTTTATCAAGATATCAGTTCTTTATCAAGATTTCATTTCTTCATCAAGATTTCAGTTCTTTGTTAACACAATCTCTGTTAGATACTTCACAATCTGACGATGGAAGTCGTAAGCTAATGAAGTATCACTCTCAAGATGGAGCCATCGCTTTTAAATCCACGTCGTTCCCGTTTTACTATTTTAGACAGATTTTTCTATTAACATTTTTACCGTGTTATTCTTAAATGGTGAACGATTTCTTAAATATGTGTCTCGTACATGACAACAGAGAATGCAGAACTGTGGGGACTATGGTGCGGTTTTCAATGTTTCAGGCGCGTGAGAAGGAATCTAATACTGGATTAGAAACTTAAAATAAATTGGACAACATAGCGCTTGAAACAGTGCCCACTTACTTTGATAATTACTTTCTCCTTATGGTCCTAACCAGATATTATTTCCCATTAAGAGGATCTTGCGTGGTTTTCAGCGTTTCACGCTAATGAGAAGGACTCCAGTACTGGAATGGAAACTATAGGTAAATTGGGTAACTTAATGCACAAAACAATTAACACTTACTTTGATAATTATTATCTCTTCATGGTGCTTCGCAGATATTATTTCTCACTAATATACGTGCGGTAATTTATCGTATGTGCGTTACATTTCACGTTGGGGCTAAAATTAACAATAATTATAATTAATATCATATTATCTTGTCGTGTAATTAACTTAATTTTGTATGAAAGTCCACCTCTTTTTCCTGATAAGAATAAATGCATTTAATAACTTACGCTAGCTCACATATCATACGCGACCGCTGTTTTAGTGGGAGAAAAATTCTGCATTATCCATCAAAATGAGGTAGGAGTAGCTTCAAGTCATATCACACAGCATAATATGTTGTGGTCATTATTATTCTTTCTCCGAAATACAAGTCATGCATTCTACTCCCTAGAAAACAATACTTCGAGAATCAAGTATTCCAGACAGGAAAAGAATGTCCTGTAAAGGATAACTGTATGAAGCACACTGACAGTAACGATCATTTAGGCGTTCCGAGATACTGTAAACGCAGGCAGTTCCTACTGTGATGCTACACTCTCCAGCGGTGGGAAACCGTTATCAACAAATCAGAATGGCGTTAATTAGAGATTAAAAATCCTGTTACGCTAGCAATAAGAGTCCCATATGAAATGATTAATTTTGACTAAGATATGATTCGTAATTTTACACGAGCTGCTAAGAGGGACGAGAGACAATAAATAGACGGTAATGATGCCCTGGTATCGAAGTATCGCACATCTTTTGCTGGTAATTAATTGATTCATAAATTAGTAATTTTCACTAAGATGGTGTATTTCGTTCATCTGCGCTACTTTTGAACGGCTCTTCGGACATGAATACACCAGACAGGCGTCAGAGAAGCATTTCTGGCCTTTGGACAAAATCTGTGTCTAGGAATCCAACGTTACACGGCATCCTGCTATAAGCTGTGTAAATGATCACGGTTAGGCTGGCTACGCAGAATAGAAATACTTGCACAGTCGACGATTTTTTTAAAACTCGATGTTTTAAATAACCCTCACAACAAGACCACTGCCTCACTGGCACACGAGCTCGTCTGCAGTCGAGACGAGTTTTCGGTGGCTGCGGAGTGAAAATCTCATTCTGGAAACATCCCCCAGGTTGTGGCTAAGCCATGTCTCCGCAATATCCTTTCTTTCAGGAGTGCTAGTTCTGCTAGGTTCGCATGAGAGCTTCTGTAAAGTATGGAAGATAGGAGACGAGGTACTGGCAGAAGTAAAGCTGTGAGGACAGGGCGTGAGTCGTGCTTGGGTAGCTCACTTGCCGGCACGGTAGCTCAGCGTGTTCGGTCAGAGGGTTACGTGCTCTCTGTAATAAAAAACTGAGATAATCGATCAACAACGAACTTCAATGAATGTCTTACGACATCCGCCCCGAGCAGATGCAACGAACAAACGCGAACAAAATGAGAAAAAAAAAAAACTTGGTAGAGCACTTTCCCGTAAAAGGCAAAGGTCCTGAGTTCGAGTCTCGGTCTGGCACACAGTTTTAATCTGCCAGGAAGTTTCATATCAGCGCACACTCCGCTGCAGAGTGAAAATCTCATTCTGGATCTCAGGAATTATCATATATTAGAAAATGTTTTTCACATAAAAATTCGTATGACCTCGAAAACTTTGTAATCAGTCGCGTAAATTATGTGAAAAAATTTCGTTCATTTACTGTGTATGGTGTAAAAAATGTTACGTTCTAAGCACTTTTTTACAGATTATCATCACTGTAACGATTTTTTATCATAATAATGAGTTAACTGTTATTTCAAATTAACATATTACACATGTGAAACAGTAAACAATAAAGGAGGAAAAAAACGAAGAAAATCATGTATGTATAATGTAAAAAAAGAATTTAAAGTATTAATTAAATAGAAGTAAAACAAGTAATTAGAATAATAATAAATGTTTACTTACTTAACTGCGTGTGTAGAATGTACTCTGACAGCACATTGTGTGCAGCTTACTTTCAAAAAGTGATATTTCAGAAACCAGCTTTATCAACCACGGATGAATGTGCCTTGAAAACTTCTTCAATTTATATTGTAAGAAAAGTTTTTATTTTTCGAAAGTAATTAATGATAGGGGGGAATTTTGCAAAGTTTCAAAGCTTTACAAAAGTTGATAGGACAGTTTTCAAGAACTTTTACACGTGGATCTTTATTTGGAAAATACTTTATAATTAATCAACGTTTCTAAATTCTTACCCTTAAAACTAGTCTGCAAAATTACCTTTCGGCGTGTGCTTGACCCCTTGAAAATGAAACCGAACACAAACAAAAGAACATGTATTCCATAACTTTTCCCTGTCTACAGACCACCCAAGTTTCATCTAGATCGTTTGTTTTCACTTAGGAATGTTTCCTTGTGAGTGCTATGGGCATCAGAAGAGTCGATAAAATATGCCGGTTGCTCCGAGAAAAAGTTAATGATCTCCTTGCTCGTCAGTTGCGTCCATCATGTCATACAGAATGAAGAGGAGAGCTCATAATTACGAACGCACGTCCGCATCGCCGCCATGACAAATGGTTCAAATGGCTCTGAGCACTATGGGACTTAACTTCTGAGGTCAGCAGTCGCCTAGAACTTAGAACTAATTAAACCTAACGAACCTAAGGACATCACACACATCCATGCCCGAGGCAGGATTCGAACCTGCGACCGTTGCGGTCGCTCGGTTCCAGACCGTAGCGCCCAGAACCGCCATGACAGTCTGCCACGTTCTGCCTCCATGTGCCACCACTGGAACCATCTCTCGCATTCGCTTTCAATCACATGATTTATTCCTTCATTTTGCATGCATGCTCCGATAACTTAACGCACTAGATTTTTCTTTGACTGAACGTTAAGTATCGGTTAAGTAACTAAGGCCAGGCTCAGTATCTTATTTCACCTTGCTAAGTCTTAAGTATTTAATTATTAATGTATTTGTGAGCCTTTATCAAAACAAACGTAATTAATTGTCTCTGTAGGCAACTCTTATTTAAATAAGACTTTCACTTTCCCCTTCCGTCATTCCTGTTCAACTGCACTGTAATTGTGGAGAAAACGTCGAATCATTGTACCTGTAATACGAGAAGAGTTTTGTTGCTTTAGGCTTATTCAGGGCAGGGAGTAGGATAATTTGCGTTCATTTACAAGCTACGCAGCTCTGAAAGTGGCTTCACCTTTTCACACTATCTTGGCTACTTAAATACGCTAGAAAATCCTTTATAACTGCAATTTACTGAATTCTTCTCTGTTAACGTGATGTGCGGTGCCAGTGACAGTCAACCTGCTAGACCAGTTTTTCTATCTGCGATGGGAACAACCAAATGAAAACGATCGATTCAGTCGGATGTTGGAAAACAATCGACTCAATCGATTGTAGTTTTGCGTGCCGGTTGAATTATTCATTCCTCATTCTGAGTTTTATAATGGTATTGGAACAACAAAATGAAAACAGTTGATTTAGGCGGGTGTAGTCTTACCCATTTCTTGGACCTGTCATTCATTCTTTAGAGTGAAACTAGTGTCTAGTAGCAACCGAAACAAAATTCAATCGGTTATACATGTACGTGACGGTAATATTGTTATTCATTCATTTCTTTCATGTGCAGCCCGACTGACGGAGCAACAGAAAGAAAACAAACGATTCAGTCTTTTGCAGTTTTACATACTGACTGAATTACTCAGTCTTTCTTTTCAAGTGAAACAAACCTGTAATTCTTCTAGTGGTTGACCCATGTATTCGTTCTGTTAACAAAAACCATTCTTAATTGTTTAAGTTGACAGAGCAATTCACTCATTGTTTTGAGGGAAGTAATCTTTCATAATATGAAACTGATTAATAACATAATGCGGTAGACTACGTTCTTCCAGAGGCAATTAAAATGTAGCTATATTAAGCTAATGTGTCATTCTGGGCACAAAGTCGGGCTTAAACCACGTGGAGATGAAATGAACGTAACAAGATATGAAGAAACACTTAACATTACCACATTTTAGAGCTGACAGCATTCCGTTTTACTGAAATAGTAAGATGATGCCCATTAATTACAAAAAGATTTCAGTCTAGCATCCAAATATTTATAAAGACAATTATTTGTGTCTAAGGTAAAATTATGTTAAGAAAATATGAGCGTAAAAATCGTACCTTTGCAAGCAAAAGTGTTTACATTTCACAGCCTTTGAAAAGCGGCAAATATACAGTAGTATTCGACAGGGATGAAGAAGAAGTGTTCACATTCACACAATCGTACCTCAGTTTCAAAGCTAGGCGTATCTCTAGCAATCACTGAGCAGAATACGCAAGCACGTTTGAAAGCCTGTGCTCCGCTGGGAGTCGCCTGATCCTCGGCAATTCAGTTCTGAGCGGGAACGTTCGACTTTGGTGTTTCTGTATTATTATTGTTGTTGACTACATCTACATCTACTTACATATGCTGCAAGTCACCCTACGGTGGGCGACGAGCGGACCCTGTACCACTATTAGTCATTTCATTTACTGTTCCAGTGCAAATAGAGCAAGAGAAAAACGGCTAAGAGTATCCCTCCGTATGAGCCTCAATGTCTCGCATCTCATCCTCGTTGTCGTTACGCGAAACATATGTTCGCCAGTACAATCATTCCGCACTCAGCTTCAAATTCCGGTTCTCTAGATTTTCTCGATACTGTTCCTTGAAAAGAGCTTCACCTTCTCTCCAGGGTTTCCCATTTCAGTTTCCGAACCATCTCTGTAACACTTCCTAGTTCTTCGAAACTGCCGGTAACATATCTCGCAGCCCTCCTCTGAATTGCTTCAAAGTCTTCCTTTAACCCGATCTGGTACGGATCCCAATCACTCGAGCAGTACTCAAGAATGGGTACATCAGCATCATGTATTCGGTCTCCTTTACAGATGAGCCACACTTTCCCAAATTTATCCCAGTAAACCGAAGTCGACCATTCACCTTTCCTACCACGATACTCACATTCTCGTTCCATTTCGTATCGCTTTGCGAAGCTACACCCAGACCTTTAAACGACGAGACTGCATCAAGCCGGAGTCTACTAATGATGTATCCGAGAATTAGGGGTTTGATTTTCCTACTTATCCGTATTGAATTACCTTTTCATACATTTAGATCTAGCCACCATTCATCATACAAACAAGAAATTTTGTCTAAGCTATCTTATGTACTCCTACAGCCACTCATCTTCGACACCTACCCGTACACCACAGCATCATCGCCAAACAGCCGCAGAATGTTGCCCACCGTGTCAGGTATACCATTAATATATAAAATTACTAATAGTAGTACTATCACATTTCCCTGGGGAATTACTGACGATACCCTTGTCCCTGTTGAACACTCGCTTCGAGGACATTGTACTGGGTTTTATCACTTAACAAGTCTTCTAGTCTGTCACGTTTCTAGGAACCTGTTCCACACTGTGATACCTTTGTTAACATTTTGCAGTGGGTCATCTTGTCAATGCTTATATGCAGATATGAAATTTGCCTATTGCACGTCATCCATAGTTCGCAGTGCATCTTGTGGAAAAGGGGCAAGCTGAGTTTCGGTCGAGCGATGCTTTCTAAAACCATGCTGATTCGTGGACATAATCTTCTCGCTCTGAAGTAAATTTATTATGTTCGAACTATGTTCGCCGGCCGGGATGGCCGAGGGGTTCTAGGTGCTACAGGCGGTCGCAGGTTCGAATCCTGCCTTGGGCATGGATGTGTCTGTTGTCCTTACGCTGGTTAGGTTTAAGTAGTTCTAAGTTCTAGGGGACTGATGACCTCAGATGTTAAGTCGCATAGCGCTCAGAGCCATTTGGACCATGTTCAACGATTCTGCAGTTATCGTAGGGCGAGAGACTGGCGATAAATATAGCAAGCTAAGTAAGGGGCCGATGCAGTAGAGTACACAGTGTTATCGCCTGTTGTCACTGTTACTAGCGTTCCGTTGTTTGCGTTTTATGTGCCAATAAGCAGCTTCTAGTTCACTTTTTTGTGCGTGAATATGAGTAGTGCTTTACGTTAATAGTGAACTTTGTGTTCGGATGAAAATGCCTAAACCCTCAGTGGCCTGGGAATAGAGGAACTCATGAGAATGGATAAATATCCTCAAGACAAATTAGTGTCTGAAAAGCCACTTCATATTCCGCTAATTAAAGAAACTCAAAGAAATTTATGAAGTGAATACACAATTACATAAATTTATCTTATAGGTTTCCTGTTCACGTCACCGCAGCATTTATCAAAAGAGAATTATGCGGTGATGGGTGCAAGCCAGCGGGAAGAGAGTGAGAGAGAGAGAGAGAGAGAGAGAGACAGAGCTTCAATAACTTAAAATAAAAGAGCCAGTACTTGATTTGTGATGGTACGCTCGAGTAAACCGTAGCGGGACCTCTGACGATAAAAAAATTAGAACCGCAGATTTTTGCTGCGGTTTAAGCGGTGTAAAGCAAATGTGGTATTCACTGTTTTCAAATGTCCAGTAAAGCGTTAAAATAACATTTTAAGAAGCCAGAAAAGTAATTGATCGTTTATTTAAAAAAAATAATAGTGTAGCACCTGTTGTTAACCTTTGAAAATCAACTAAAAATCCATATTTAATGACAGAAGTACCAGAAAATTGTCTTCAAGTAAATAAATACGTATGCATTGAAACACACGTATTAGAAATTTACTTCTTATTCATTTCTTCTTGAAATGAAATACGTTATTTGCCAATAATAAAACTGGAAATGCCAGTCATGTTTCACGTACAACCGAAAGGCTGAAAAGGTGTGTATATGAAATCACTATAACCCGGAGACTGAGTGAAAACATTCGTACAGCTGACGTAAATGTCAGAGACTTGAGTTAACTCATGCATTGAGGGAAACCACTCAGACACGGAGAATGGGTGAAAAACACTGATATTGCTAACGTTGCCGCAGAGACCAGTCAAATCACTATGTTCTACGCATCCGCATAAACGGAGAACAGTATTGGTTTCCGGCAGAACTGTTGCCGCAGCAGTTATACGAAGTTCCTATATCGATACAGGCTGGAATGTAATTGTTATTGCTTTGAGTTCCAGCACTCTCTTCCGGCAAATGATACGGTAGTCCTGTCTCAATGAAGGCGGTTCGGGTCCTTCCAGTGATCATAGCAGCGTAGTCGAACGCTCGCATTGCCACACAATCATTCTCTACAAGCCCATTCCATACCATGTCTAGAGTAGCCTGTACGGGCGTTGTAGAACAAGCCAAACATCAATAAAATTAAACAAAACAAGTAAAATATTATTAATGGGTCAAACAACGACGGTATTTGAGAACCGATGAAGGTGACGGGGATAGAGCTGTGTGGGCGAGCGAGTCGAATTTCTGAATGCCCGTTCTGAACCCTGATGATATGAACATGACTAAAACAGTAAAAATGTTTTAAAAAAGGTAAAGAAGATACAGCTGTCGTCAACGTGAGTGTTAACTAGAATGCTACAGTGCTTACGAAAACAAACTATTTCCTAATGCTTGTCGTGTGACAAGCGCGCTTAAAAACGCAGCGCAAAGTGTAACTATTAAAAAACTTCAGCTAATTAATGGCATATCGCTAAACTAAAAGTGGATGCACCACGCACTCTGCAGCAGCAGCATGGTATTGTTTAGGTTACAGTCTGGACAATTTCAAACTACTACACTCGTCTGGATTTCAGCTAACATGAAGGGCTTGTCCTTACTTAATTACTGCTGCCCTCTCTTCCCAATGTAAACATGCAAAGTGAAAGAGTAATTTATTAACTTACATATGCCACAGGCCTTTCAGACTGCTGAGTCCCCCCGCTGGTAAAAACAACCTTGGGTCAGAGGAATGTTACGTAAAGAGAGACTGCTGAATGACACTTCTCCCACTGACAAATTCCCATGACAGGTAGGAGGTTCATTAAGGCTCGATAGTTGATTTCACAGAGAACTTGATAAGCATGGCTCTTACGTTTTTAATTTACACATCCACAATTTGGTTGTAGTTCATTTTATTTAAAAATAGCAGATGCGCACGGGCCCAAATACTATACGATCCCATATACAAGCTCTCATTAGTACGAACTAGCAGACTTATTTGAAAAGATATACAGGAATATCTTAATATTAAAAACCGTAACGATGTACAAAACAATATACGATGGACGTTCAATAAGTAATATAATAATTTTTTCTCGAAAGCACATTGGTTTTACTGAGGACCCAAGTACACCATATTACTCCGCATTCTTTTGCCTACAGAATCCTATTTTTCAATGTAATCTCTGTTCAATACGACGACCTTAGACCACCTTACTGGCAGGGCTCGTATGCCTGCACGACACCACTCTGCTGCTCGACAGTGGATCCAACGCCTTGTTGCATCAATAACCTCCCCTCCACCCACGTACAGCTTCCCGTGGAGTGCTTTCTCCATTGAGTCAAACAGATGAAACTCGGTTGGTGCGAGATGCCGGCTATCGGTCGGATGGCGAAGAGTAGTCCAATGAAATTTAGTGACCTACTCTCGGGTGCGCAGACTTGTGCTAGAGTTGTATTGTCATGCAGAAAGGCCGGCCGCTGTGACCGAGCGGTTCTATGCGCTTCAGGCTGGAACCGCGCGATCGCTACGGTCGCAGGTTAGAATCTTGCATCGGGCATGGATGTATGAGACGTCCTTAGGTTAGTTAGGTTTAAGTAGTTCTAAGTTCTAGGAGAGTGATGACCTCAGATGTTAAGTCCAATAGTGCTCAGAGCCCTTTGAACCATTCATGCAGAATGAGAAGCTCGTGTGTAGTTTTGTAGCGAAGAACACATTGCAACAATCACATCTGTCTGCGGCCAGCCAGCACGCGGGAAATCGGACAGGTTTCCGCGACCTGATTTTCATGATGACAGATGCCTCGTCCAACGACTCACCGTGCTTTTGTTCACTTCCGGTCTCAGTAAACATTCTGCAAGGACCTGTGAAAGTCTGCGATGCTCTGGTTTGCCGCCCAACGAAACTCAGTTATTGCTCTCCACTTGGAACGCACCTCCATTACAGACATCACTTTGAAGGTTACATATAGCATAGGCCACCTATCGGAATTTCATGAAACCATAGGCGCTGAAGCGGGAATATTCCACGTTATCCCTCAATAAATTACTTGTTCTTTCAGCCGAAATTGCATGAGAAAGAAACTGTGTTGCGTTACTTACTGAAAGCCCCTCGTACATACTGAGCGGTTCAATGTCACGAGAATGGTTATCCCACTTGTAGCTTTGCCGTACATGATGCCAGAATGTTTCGCCTAGATGCGACGTATGGCGAGAGTGTAGACACGTCTGCTGAGCGGTCTCCTTCAGGCAGGTAGGGGGGGGGGGGGAGGGGGTGAACGTGGTGCCACGTCGCGACTTAACATACTTTCGACATGGGATGCTTATTGGTGCAGGACGCATATCAGAGACCACACAAGATCTTCAGTTAAGACTGCTGCGCTAAGATGGCGTGATGCTGTATCAGACTGTTGCCTGACGTCTTTCCCAATGTGGGAGATTTCTTCACAGACAAAATGGGAATTACTTCTGAAGGTGTCTCCCACAGCTGAAAACGAATCATCAGCGAAGAGTGTGTAAGACGTCGTACTTCTCAGATTAATCCGTTGCGCAGAATAACAGTATCTCAGATCAACCCCACACACCACAGAAGTGTTACACATGGTGATTCTGTGATGATGTTATAGACTTTCTAGAATGATGGAGAAAAGTAAATGTGTAAACTTTCCATAAGTGACCCTGGTCGTGAAATGACCATGTCCAAAGTTATAAGCGGAAACTTTTTGATACCTCTGACTTCATACGTATGTATCCGTACTGTAGTTGCTATGAGTGTTGGACAGGAAACTTTCAGACATGGTAGTACGGACAACAACAAGAGCAAGGTATCTACTAAACATGGGCTCTAAAACCCTTAACTTATGAGTTACAATATCTTGTTCATTTTCGAATCTTTGAAACACGTCTCTTCTACTAACCAAGTACCCACAGCTCTTAAGATGTGTCGTAAAGCCCATATTTACTAGATATTTTTTTCTTGTTTTGGCCCATACTACCTCCTCTTAAAATATGGACATGAAAGAGACTGCAGTAAAAGATAAGTGTTTCAAAGTATCAAAGATGAACACGTGCTCATAAGTCATAGGGTATACATTTTAGAGCTCATGTTTGCTAGAAATCTCTCTCTTGTTGTTGTCCATACTGAACGTTTCTACCATTCAGTCTCAACAAGAACATTATCAGCACACGTATTCCAATGTCAGAGGTAGAGAACGATTTTCGCTTTCAGCTTTCGACTCGGTCGTTTCCGCACCTTGACTTTTAATTCAAATTGACGCATTCGCCGTTCTCCATCATCTCTGGAAGTTTATTGTGTATGAAGTCGTAGACAACAAATAATGCAAAGGAGAAAACTACAACTGCAGTGGAAACGTACCCAAGAAATAATAGTGTTGAACTTGAACTCTCAAAGGACTGCGAGAAGCTTACAACCTCTGAAATCGAGGAATAGGTAACAACCAACCTCAGACTTACTAGACATTGAGCAGAAAGGAGGACATAACTCAACCGTACCGAACCTACGGTTTATTTTAAAATTTGTTTTCACCTGGTTTTCGAACGTGTTGTTCGGGAGTGTTCATTAAACTCTGAAATGGTACTAACTTACAAAACTGTGGCCAAATTTTCAGTCAGTGCAGTAGATGGCAACTCGACTTATGTAAAGTCGTCGGCACACGGACCGTGCATCCGAACGTTGAGCGTTGAGCGTGCCGAGTTTCTAACGTCATAGCGTGGAATAGCACGTTCGGGAGTCTTTCCGAAAGTGCAGAGCAGTATCTAGCATGTCAGATATTCTGAGCGTGCGTCCGATCGTTGACCAATGAGATGACACAACGCCACCCACGTCACAGTCACGCCATCTCCCTTCAGCACAAAGTTGTGAGGCGCCACATTAGCATTCATTTCAAGCCTACAGGTATATATGCCGTTTGTGAGCACCAGCAAACTGAGAATCACTGGAAAACCCGTTGTTAACTGTGTGATCCGCTGCAATAAAATAATGAGAAACATCATATTCGTGGCAAAAGAATTATTGTAACTTGCGTATTATGAGAGTATGCTATTTGAAGGCAGCAATACACTGAGGATGCACCCAAAATGCAATGTTCTTGGTACAATTTGTTGTAATTAAATTTCAGGTAGTTCTGATTAAAGCTTTCAGCAAGTGCTAAAATAGGTAACATCCTAGGAAAGCCAGTGACCATTAGAATCTTGGTTTAGCGTAGTAAATAGCATGGTTGGATAACGAAGTTTGTATGTTTGGGCAGTGGTTCGCGACTCGCCAATAACAAAATTTTTTTCCTAACATTTGCGTTTTTGTTAGGTTTTGTTACTTTATTATTAGTTTAATATAAGAATATACTGTAATTTTGATGTTATTTAAATGTAAGTTCACCTTTCTTTGGGTGTTCGATTGGCTTGATCTACAGGACACCTTGCGCTACTTGTGTAAAGCTATTTTGCTCCGTTTTCTTTTACGCTTCGTAATTCACGTGTTGCAAAGATTCTGCTACTGGGTAGGAACAATGATCAAGTAATACTGACCTTGGAGCTTTATTAAAATTTGGGAATTATGAACTAATCTTTATCTTAAGTGAAGTATTGCAAATCTGTATCGCACTGTTTGTAATGGAACTTTTATAAGCCTGTGTCCTTATTGATTGGAGATGGTAATTTCCTTTTCGTGGACAACGGAGGAAATGTGCATTTTAATAGAGCTAATGTGGGATTTTTACGCACGCCCATTTAGTAAACAGTGTGATTTACAAATTAGAAACTTCCCGCAACTGCCACCGGAGTGCGTTGCGATCGCTTGTACCACGTAGTGGCCCACATACCGTATGCACAAGTCGCATCGTTTGTGAGCATTCAGCAGCACGTTGAACTTAGCATACTCAACGTTGACGTTCGACACCATGGTCAGTGTGCCGACGGCTTAAGAGTGTTTCATATACCAGTGGAAGTGCCGAAAGAAGTTATGAGACAAAAGTTACGACCTGAGAATGACATTGTGGTATTCGAAAAGACACATGGGATGACTAATAGCCGTTGCCCTTTCCCAGTAGTATACGATCGACAAAAACAGAATTCAATATGATAATTCCATCAGGGATAAACGTAAGGGCCTATCACGGCGATGCAACGCGCCTGGAGCAGTTCCCAGCGTATTTCGCATGCGCACCAAACCTGCCATGCTAAGCAGGTGTGCCCGAGAGGAAAATGTTACAAAACTTCATCCTCTGTTATCCAGTCTGGTTGCCAGCACACACAAGGAATCAGATGTAAACATCACTGACTCAGCTGGGACGAATGAGGACGCTATTCGTGTTTCAATTAATGCAGTCACTAGTTTAGCAGAGCACAGTGGCGGAAGCAGTACGAGGTGTATTCAAGTTCTAAGGCCTCCGATTTTTTTTCTCCGGACTGGAAAGAGATAGAAACATGCACATTGTTTCAAAATGAGGCCGCGTTCATGGCCAATACGTCCCAGAGATGGCAGCACTGTACGGCAGATGGAATTTTACCGCCAGCAGCGCGAATGAGAACTGTTTTAAATACTTAAAATGGCCACGTTTTCCTTACTTGAACAGCGTGCAATCATTCGTTTTCTGAATTTGCGTGGTGTGAAACCAATTGAAATTCATCGACAGTTGAAGGAGACATGTAGTGATGGAGTTATGGATGTGTCGAAAGTGTGTTCGTGGGTGCGACAGTTTAATGAAGGCAGAACATCGTGTGACAACAAACCGAAACAACCTCGGGCTCGCACAAGCCGGTCTGACGACATGATCGAGAAAGTGGAGAGAATTGTTTTGGGGGATCGCCGAATGACTGTTGAACAGATCGCCTCCAGAGTTGGCATTTCTGTGGGTTCTGTGCACACAATCCTGCATGACGACCTGAAAATGCGAAAAGTGTCATGCAGGTGGGTGCCACGAATGCTGACGGACGACCACATGGCTGGCCGTGTGGCATGTTGCCAAGCAATGATGACGCGCAACGACAGCATGAATGGGACTTTCTTTTCGTCGGTTGTGACAATGGATGAGACGTAGGTGCCATTTTTCAATCCAGAAACAAAACAGGTGCATCCTACGAAAATTTTTTGAACAACAAATTCCTTCCTGCACTACAACAAAAACGTCCGGGAAGGGCTGCACGTGTCCTGTTTCACCAAGACAACGCACCCGCACATCGAGCTAACGTTACGCAACAGTTTCTTCGTGATAACAACTTTGAAGTGATTCCTCATGCTCCCTACTCACCTGACCTGGCTCCTAGTGACTTTTGGCTTTTTCCAACAATGAAATACACTCTCCGTGGCCGCACATTCACCAGCCGTGTTGCTATTGGCTCAGCGATTTTCCAGTGGTCAAAACAGACTCCTAAAGAAGCCTTCGCCGCTGCATGGAATCATGGCGTCAGCGTTGTGAAAAATGTGTACGTCTGCATGGCGATTACGTCGAGAAGTAACGCCAGTTTCTTCGATTTCGGGTGAGTAGTTAATTAGACAAAAAATCGGAGGCCTTAGAACTTGAATGCACCTCGTATTACCCATCTCCTTTTATTGTATTCTTCCATTTTTATTTTCCAGACCCTAGACAAGCAGGGGACTGTTGTGGTTACTGGACATAAAAACTGAAGAATAAAACAGAAGGCGACCGGTTGCAGTAACTTCTGGAAACCTTCAATGTAAACAGTGTCGGAACATGAAATCATGAGCCACATTACGTTCCATAAATTTGAGTGAGTGGGGGTTGGCACAGCCCAAAACCAAATCTCACCACTCCCCAGATGGGATATCCAACCGTTGCATTGTATGTGGAATCGGTAGCAACCTCTAAACTGGAGAGGAATACCTGTTGCATAGAAACAGTCTCAGAACAACAAGGTCAGGTGGCAGAGCAGCTACAAATGGTGGCAACTGAAATTCATGATGGAAGACTAAATACCGACGCACATAACGAACAGTCTAAAACGTAGATATCAGAGAGCAGCACTGAAGAAGCGCTGGGACAAATAGAACAAGAACTCTCAGCACAATCAGATACTGACCTTGGTGAGAGTGGTGTTAGAGAAATAATGAGGTCAGACTCAGCAAAATCCTCCAACACCGAGCACAGCATATCAATGGAGAGAAGGGAAGACGGAAAGATGACATCGAAACAGGGAATGGCTATAGCTATTAGAAGTAAGCGCAAATATAGAAAAAGAAACGCCAACCAAATCTGGTTACAAAGTCTACTACTAAAACAAGGGACGAACCTATTAGCAAGAAATCGACACAGTCAGGGAGTCACAATAGTGTTGCAAAACAATAAATTCTGCACTTTCAACGTTAGCAAAATCTCTTTACTCTTAAATTTTGTGTGTCTTCAACAACTTTTACATGTAGGTGAAACATACACTACACTATTATAGTAAGGTGCTACAGACAATCTCGACTCAATTTCAGGTCATTATGTAATGAGTAGCAGAGTTGAAAATGCTGGCACATTTATACTAACGAAAGAAGGTATAACAGCTGTAGAATGGGGAACGTTATCAAACGGAAAGGCATTAGCAATTGCCGTAGCAGAAACGCATTTCATAAATGTGTACGCTCCGTCTGGAAGCTGCTAGAAAAGGGCAGAGTTTTTTAAACACGAAGTTATGTATGTTTTTCCGAGGACGTGGATTAATGTTGCAACTAGGGAAGATTTTAATTGTGTTGCCAACCGGAGAGATCGAACGCCAAATTGTAACAGGTGCGCGGAAATGTAGCATATGATCACAAAGCTGAATGTGCGGGATACCTGGGAGATTACGAATAGTGACACATCCTACACCCACGACACCAGCAGTTCGGCAAGTAGAACAGACAGGATCTATATCTCACTAGATACAGATGTTAGCGTCACATGCGTTGAAATAAGCCTGGTAAACTATTCGGATCACTGTGCCTACATAACCAGAATTAATTTGTCAAAACAACAGACTTTTCGCGGGAGGGGCCACTGGAAACTAAATACCAACTAACTCAGCGACATTTAATTAAGAGAGATGGTGTTACGACCATGGAAGGCTTCCATCAGAAATACACTCCTGGAAATTGAAATAAGAACACCGTGAATTCATTGTCCCAGGAAGGGGAAACTTTATTGACACATTCCTGGGGTCAGATACATCACATGATCACACTGACAGCACCACAGGCACATAGACACAGGCAACAGAACATGCACAATGCCGGCACCAGTACAGTGTATATCCACCTTTCGCAGCAATGCAGGCTGCTATTCTCCCATGGAGACGATCGTAGAGATGCTGGATGTAGTCCTGTGGAACGGCTTGCCATGCCATTTCCACCTGGCGCCTCAGTTGGACCAGCGTTCGTGCTGGACGTGCAGACCGCGTGAGACGACGCTTCATCCAATCCCAAACATGCTCAATGGGGGACAGATCCGGAGATCTTGCTGGCCAGGGTAGTTGACTTACACCTTCTAGAGCACGTTGGGTGGCACGGGATACATGCGGACGTGCATTGCCCTGTTGGAACAGCAAGTTCCCTTGCCGGTCTAGGAATGGTAGAACGATGGGTTCGATGACGGTTTGGATGTACCGTGCACTATTCAGTGTCCCCTCGACGATCACCAGTGGGCGCTCCCCACGCCATGATGCCGGGTGTTGGCCCTGTGTGCCTCGGTCGTATGCAGTCCTGATTGTGGCGCTCACCTGCACGGCGCCAAACACGCATACGACCATCATTGGCACCAAGGCAGAATCGACTCTCATCGCTGAAGACGACACGTCTCCATTCGTCCCTCCATTCACGCCTGTCGCGACACCACTGGAGGCGGGCTGCACGATGTTGGGGCGTGAGCGGAAGACGGCCTAACGGTGTGCGGGACCGTAGCCCAGCTTCATGGAGACGGTTGCGAATGGTCCTCGCCGATACCCCAGGAGCAACAGTGTCCCTAATTTGCTGGGAAGTGGCGGTGCGGTCCCATACGGCACTGCGTAGGATCCTACGGTCTTGGCGTGCATCCGTGCGTCGCTGCAGTCCGGTCCCAGGTCGACGGGCACGTGCACCTTCCGCCGACCACTGGCGACAACATCGATGTACTGTGGACACCTCACGCCCCAAGTGTTGAGCAATTCGGCGGTACGTCCACCCGGCCTCCCGCATGCCCACTATACACCCTCGCTCAAAGTCCGTCAACTGCACATACGGTTCACGTCCACGCTGTCGCGGCATGCTACCAGTGTTAAAGACTGCGATGGAGCTCCGTATGCCACGGCAAACTGGCTGACACTGACGGCGGCGGTGCACAAATGCTGCGCAGCTAGCGCCATTCGACGGCCAACACCGCGGTTCCTGGTGTGTCCGCTGTGCCGTGCGTGTGATCATTGCTTGTACAGCCCTCTCGCAGTGTCCGGAGCAAGTATGGTGGGTCTGACACACCGGTGTTCTTTTTTCCATTTCCAGGAGTGTATTAGGAAGTAGCCCAACAAACTGCAGTGGTGGGTGCAGCATGCAAAACCGACATTGAAGACGCTGGTCAGACAGTGCGGTTAAACAAGCGTGAGTGGGAGAACTCTACCGACTTACTGAGGAAATAACGAAAACAGTGTACGAATAAAGCAAATCAAAGCACAAATCACGTTATTAAAGAGAAGGAAGTACGAAGGTGTTAAAGTGAGATCAATACATGACAACATCATAAAAGAGAAAACTGTCTCCCTTTACCACAAAGTCCAAGCAAAAAACTGGGTCATCGCAAAATAAGTGAGGAACTAAAAATAGGAGAGGAGAAAATAGCCTAACACGAAGTCATAAAATACGGAATCACGCAACGTTTCCGTGAATTATTTGCTGAAGTGGAAGCTGACGAGAACTGTGAAGCTGGTTTTCTGCAGTATAATGGTGCTGCCGTAACTGACACAGAAAATAGCGCCCATGCTGACGCATTCGCAGAAGAGGAAGCATTTGAAGCACTGTACAGCAGTCCGAAAGGAAAATCGTCAGATTTAGAGGAGTTACCAGCGGAATTCTATCTTACTTATTTGGAAATTTTAAAAGACGTGCTTTGTTAACGTATTTAACGATGCTTGTATCATCCGACAACTCCCTGAAAGTTCCAGTAAAGACTAACAAGCTTAGCATCGAAGAAATACACCAAATATAGAATCTTTGAGGCCAATAACTTTCATAAATGCCGATTACAAAGTTCTAGCCCGAACTATTAACACCAGACTAAATCAAGTAATGAAGAACTTGATAAAGGAACACCAGACGTGGGCAGTACTCGGATGCTGTATCACAGACAGACTAAGAAACTTCCGTAACACAATAGCAATAACGGACATCTGTAAACTAAAAGACTTCACCATTTAAGTTAACCTTTGTAAAGCATCTGACAGGGTGTTCCACAATTTCGTACTGACAACAAAAATGGCTCTGAGCACTATGGGACTTAACATCTGTGGTCATCAGTCCCCTAGAACTTAGAACTACTTAAACCTAACTAACCTAAGGACATCACACACATCCATGCCCGAGGCAGGATTCGAACCTGCGACTGTAGCGGTCACACAGTTCCAGACTGAAGCGCCTCGAACCGTACGGCCACACAGGCCGGCGTACTGACAACAGCGGAGGAATTTAGAATTAGTAATAAATACAGACAGATCATCAAATACTTGTTGACCGGGCCAAAATCAAAAATAATGATTAATGGGCAAGTAGCAGGACACATTGACATCAAGTGATAAGTGCGAAAGGGTTTTCATTATCAGTGGCTTTTTACACAATCGCAGTGGTGCCATTGTTGACAAAATTGGACAGTGCGGACCCAAATTTGACGTTATTAGCGTTAAAGATTGTTTGACGGTCATTCACCAACAACCTAAGCCTATTTGTTGCGGCGTAAAATCAGACAGTATCCCTCAAAAGCATTCTTGACAGCTGTTGACAAGCTACCGTAACCATTATAAATTATAACAAATCTCGAGTAATGAATGTATACTGTTAGAGGAACAACAATGGATCCCTATACTGACGAATGTTCGAAGTCTAAGGATCGACCGCCTAGCAGACCTACTAGTAATGGCGGCTTTCAACTGACGTTCAGTGCTAGAGCCAGTGTCCAACTGCACCCAATGCGTAATCTAAACATGCATCAAGAGGTAAAAGTGATAAACGACTGCATCTTATTCAAGGATTTCTATGTCCCATCCATATTGCCAGTCACGTCAGCAATAGTTGGCTATTAGATATTTCGTGTGCCGAGGAAATATATTCAAGGTCAAATACAAAATTTTAATCTAACCCTGCGAGAAAGATAGTGTCGGCAAGACTGATGAAGAAGCGAAATGCAAGTCCTTAGTGGTACACAAGGTTATTAAAAAGACAAAAGGGAAGAATCCAAATCTGGCGGAAATCCTTAACAACGCTGTTAGATATAAAAGCCATACAGCACTGCTTAACGTTGGAGGAACACACCGAGGTGACAAACAAAAAGTCATAGGAGAGCGATACGCACATATACAGGTGGCGGTAGCGTCGCATACACAATGTACAAATGGCAGTGCATTGGGGGAGATCTCATGTGCACTCAGATGATTCATGTGAAAAGATTTTCGGCGTGATTATGTCTGCCTGACGGGAATTAACACAATCTGAACGTGGAGTTGTAGCTGGCGGCAGACGCAATGGACGTCACACTTCGGAAATCCTTAGAGAATTCAATATTCCGAGATCCACGGTGTCAAGAGTGTGCAGAGAATACCAAATTTCATACATTACTTCTCATAACGGACAAGGTAGAGGACGATGGCCACCACTTAACGACCGAGACCAGCGGCCTTTGTGTGAGTTGACAGTGCCATCAAACAAATACACTGCGTGAAATTACCGCAGAAGTCAATGTGGAACGGGCGACGAACGTATTCGTGAAGGAAGTGCAGCAAAATTTGGTGTTAATGAGTTATGGCAGCACACGGCCGATGCAAGTGCCTTTGCTAACAGCACGTCATCGCCTGCAGTGCCTCTCCTGGGCTCGTAACCATATCGGTTGGGCCCTAGACGACTGGGGCCGGCCGAAGTGGCCGTGCGGTTAAAGGCGCTGCAGTCTGGAACCGCAAGACCGCTACGGTCGCAGGTTCGAAACCTGCCTCGGGCATGGATGTTTGTGATGTCCTTAGGTTAGTTAGGTTTAACTAGTTCTAAGTTCTAGGGGACTAAAGACCTCAGCAGTTGAGTCCCATAGTGCTCAGAGCCATTTGAACCATTTTTGAACCTAGACGAGTGGAAAACTGCGGCCTGGTCAGATGATTCCCGTTTTACGTCGGTAGGAGCTGATTGTTGGGTTCGAGTGTGGAGCGTACCCCACGAAGCCAACAATGTTAAGCTGTCAACATAGCACTGTGCAAACTGGTGGTGGCTCTATATAATAGTGTGGGGCGTGTTACATGGTATGGACGGAGTCCCCTGGTCGAAATGAACCGCTCATTGACTGGAAATGAGAGACCATTTTCAGCCATGTACTTCATATTCCCAAATATGATGGAATTTTTATGGATGCCACTGCGGCATGTCACTGAGCCACACATGTTCACGATCTGTTAGAAGAACATTGTGGACAACTGGAGCGAATGATTTGGTCACCAACCGAACGTATGTGGATCTTAATAAATGAGAGGTAAGTTTGTGCACAAAATCGTGCACCGGCAACCCTTTCGCCATTATGGACGGCTATAGAAGCAGCATAATTCAATATTGTATACTGATATTTGCTTGAAACTGACAATGGTTGAGAATAGCTAGGAAAATCAGGTTGGTTGGTTGGTTGGGTTAAAGATTAAAGGGACCAAACTACAAAGGTCATCGGTCCCTTGTTTCATAAAAACACAGAGCACAGTGAAATGATCCACCAGTCAGGCGAAGCACTAAAAGAAGAAGTCCGGGGGAAGAAAAGCCCCATGGTCCATCGTAAGACAACATGGAAAACAGAGCACAGCAACAAAAACAACATGGAGAACAAAGGCAGAAGGAATTAAAACTGCACAGCAGAGGACTGTGGCTGGCTGATCACGAAAATAATAGGATGAGCCAGCCACTCTGCAACACGTTGGAACCTCCAGCCTAAAAGTTTAGGATGGAGTCGAATTACAACACAAAACTAATTAAAAGATACAGCTCAAAAGAGGATGATGTTAAAAAAAATTAAATTTTCCTATAAAAGCCGCTTGCGCGAATAAAACTTAAAACCCGATCTGCCATAGAGACATTGTCACCTAAAAGAGAGGATAAATCACCCAGGAGATTAAAATCACGCCTGACAGCGGTTAAAAGAGGGCATTCCAACAATATATGGGCCACCGTCATGTTCGCACCACACCGACAATGAGGGGGGTCCTCTCGACGCAGCAGATGACCATGCGTCAGCCAAGAGTGACCAATGCGGAGCCTACACAGAACAACAGAATCCCTGCGAGAGGCCCGCATGGAAGAACCCCACACAGTCGTGGTCGCCTTTATCTGCCGCAGCTTGTTGGGTGCAGACAGAGTGCGCCATTCGTCTCCCCACATCCCAAAGACCCGACGGTGCAAGACCGTCCGGAGATCAGTTGCCGGGAGGCCGATCTCCAACCGCAGTTTGCGGGTAGCTTCTTTGGCTAACTTGTCGGCGAGTTCGTTTCCCGCTATCCCAACGTGTCCCGGGGACCATATGAGCACCACCGAACGACCACGCTGTTCAAGAGCGTGAATGGACCCCTGAATGGCACCAACAATGGGATGGCGTGGGTAGCACTGGTCAAGAGCCTGCAGACTACTGAGCGAGTCACTGCAAATGATGAAGGACTCTCCAGTGCTGGTACGAATATGCTCAAGGGCACGAAAAATGGCTGTCAGTTCTGAGGTGTAAACACTGCAGCCTTCCGGCAAGGAGCGCTGGTCGACATAGTCCGCATGAGCATAAGCGTACCCCACACGGCCATCAACCATCGAGCCATCGGTATAGATAACCTCCGAGGCATGGTATGCGCTTAGGAGAGCAAGGAGTTGGCGGCGCAAGACTGCAGGAGAAACTGAATCTTTTGGCCATTGGGAAAGTTCCAGCCGAAGCTGCGGCCGACGAATACACCAAGGTGGTGAATGTGGGCGGACCTGGAAAGCAGATGGAAGAGGCAAGCACTCTAGTTCCTTAAGGAGCGACCAAACACGGATACCAATTGTATGGCCTGAAAGCGGCCGCCGGTGTGGGATATGGACTGCCGCATTTTCGAAAAGGAGACGATAGTTAGGGTGACGGGGCGAACAACGGACGTGGGCAGCATAGTTGGCTAACAGTAGTTGACGCCGAATACGAAGTGGAGGAACCCCAGCCTCAGCAAGGAGGCTATGAACAGGACTGGTGCGGAATGTTCCTGTCGCCTGTCGAACCCCACAGTGGTGAACGGGATCCAGCAGTTGCAACGCTGAGGGCGACGCTGAGCCATACGCCACACTCCCATAATCCAGTCGGGACAGCACAAAGGCTTTGTAGAGCTGCAGCAGCGTGTGACGATCTGCACCCCAAGTTGTGTTGCTCAGGCAGCGGAGGGCATTCAGATGCTGCCAGCACTGACGCTTGTGGAAGCCAAGTAAGCCGGGCATCGAACAGCAATCCCAGAAAACGGTAAGTGTCAACAACCCTGAGCATGGCATCATGAAGATACAGCTCAGGGTGGGGATGGGCAGTTCGACGCCGACAAAAGTGCATAACACAAGTCTTCGCAGGAGAAAATTGAAAGCCATGGGCTAGGGTCCATGCCTGCGCCTTGCGTATGGCTCCCTGCAACCGACGTTCTGCAACACCAATGGTGGAGGAGCTGAAAAATGATGCAGAAATCGTCAGCATATAACGTGGGTGAGACAGACGACCCTATTGCTGCTGCAAGGCCATTAATGGCCACAAGGAAAAGGGGCACGCTCAATACAGAGCCCTGTGGACGCCGTTCTCCTGGATATGAAGTGAACTATGGGATGTGCCAATTAAAACGCGGAATGTCCGAACAGATAAAAAATTCTGAATAAAAATGGGGAGAGAGTCCCGGAGACCCCACCCATGCAACGTGGCGAGAATATGGTGCCGCCACGTCGTGTCATATGCTCTGGAGAGATCGAAAAAGACGGAGACGAGGTGTTGGCGCCTGGAAAAAGCAGTGCGGATTGCAGACTCAAGGAAGACCAAAGTATCGGCGGTGGAACGGCCCTGACGGAAGCCGCTCTGGCACGGAGCCAGAAGACCCCGAGACTCGAGCAGCCAACACAGCCGTCGACTCACCATACGTTCCAGTAGCTTGCACAGAGTGTTTGTCAAGCTGATGGGCCGATAGCTATCCACATTAAGTGGGTTCTTACCAGGCTTCAGCACCGGAACGATGGTACTCTCTCGCCACTGCGACGGAAAGACACCATCGCCCCATATGCGGTTGAAGATGGCAAGAACACACCGCTGACAGTCCGGGGACAGGTGTTTAAGCATCTGATTGTGGATGTCATCTGGCCCAGAGGCTGTATCAAGGCACTGTGCCAGGGCACTTTGGAGTTCCCACAAACTAAATGGGGTGTTATACGCCTCAGGGTGGCGAGAAGCAAAAGAAAGCCGTTTGCATTCCTCCTGGCGTTTTAGCGCGCGAAACGCGGGCGGGTAATTCCCCAACGCAGAGGCCCGAACATAGTGCTGTGCGAAATGCTCGGCGATTGCATCGGCATCGGTGGATAGCGCCCCATTGATGGTAGGCCCTGTGACACCTGTAGAGTGCTGCAATCCAAAGATGCGCCGAATCTTCATCCACACCTAGGAGGGTGAAGTACGGGAACCAATGGTGGAAACGTACCTCTCCCAGCACTCCTGTTTCCGCCTCGTGATGAGCCGCCGTGCCCGAGCACGGAGACGTTTGAAGAAAACGAGGTTCTCCAAAGACGGGTGCCGCTTATGTCGCTGAAGAGTACGACGACTTTACAAAAACCATGTCTCTGAACATAATTCCGAATAAGTACCCTCTGTTAAAATTATTAGTAGCCATCAACTAACAACATGCGTTTTAAGGTTGTTATTTAAACCATTCCAGCACGTAGTAAGCTACATGATATTCACATAAAGAACTCGTCCAACTGTGTAAAACGTAACGAAGAAGACACATTAAGACCCAGATTTACATGTTGCACAGCCAATGATGTAGCAGTTGCTATGATCACGACTTGCTGTATTACTAAGACCGGCATTACAACGCGTATGGTACTACGCAGGTAACTCAGTCAGACTCCACTTCCAAGTCAGCGGTGATACACCTCACAGTAGATGATCCATCTCCTCCCATCCGTCCCTGCAGACGAGACGTGATGTTCGTTCGCTAAACGTCTGTGTTAGCTCTGTGTGGCTGTAAACGAATGCGGATAACTAAACTTATCTCTGCGATACTGAAGATCCAACCTAGTCACTGTTGATTTCAAAAACCGGAACTCTAACGTAATCACTCAATATAGGATTTCATGGTCGGTGTTTACTTCAGTTTCTGGACTTACCTTCTTTTTTATCAGTACTTTATTTTCAGACATAAAATTACAAGTTCAAGCTACAAATACAATTACTGATTTACAAAAGTATTGGTAAATTTACAATACTTCGTTTTCTGCTATTGAATATCGAAAATACTGTCTATTGTTTCACATTGCATCGTATCATGGTCGTTATGCAAAGTTATATTTGTATTCTCAAGGTTACTTTATAGCTGAAAATTATATTTCTTAAAGATATCGAATAAACAGGTAAATGAAGCGTTGCAACGCTAAGAACAAGAATACCATTCCACTGCATAGTTAGCAAATATATCTTCGTATATTCGTTTATCTCGCAGTTCATCATACAGTTTTGAGGGCTTATATTTGAATTCCAAGAGTAATAGTAGTGTCTGTGAACAAGTATCTTGAAATTGGTGAATGTTAATGACGTTACCATCTACGGAAAGAGGTAGAAGGACAGTGAAACTACCACTATGCGCTAAATGCTCGCACGTCCATGACTCTTCACCGAACGCAGTTCGAAGTCTTGTCTACTCTGTAGAGTGGGGTAGCTGGTGATCTGTGGCATCTCTGCCAGTAGAGCATAATGCTGGTGTACGCATAAGTGATTTGGAGCACCAGCGTTCGTCTCACATTGTCGAACATGGAGCTCCGCAACAGACCACCCCTACGCGTTCACATGTTGACTCAACGACATCGTCAATTATGATTGCAGTAGACACGGGACCATGGGGATTCGACCGTCGATCAATGGAAACGTGTCGGCTCATCAGATGAATCACATTTTTGCAACACTAGGTCGATGATGGTCTCCATAAAAGTCGTCATCGAGGTAAATGACGATTCTAAACGTGCAGGGCGCCACGGACCCAGGATGGTGGGAGCACTATTATGCTAAGGGAGACCTGTGGTAGTAATCGAAGACACGTTGATAGCTGCGCACCACCTAGGTCGCTTCATCCTTGATGTCTTCCTCGACGGCGATGTCATCTTTCAGTAGTATAATTGTTCTGTCTCGGAGCCAGAACAATACTACAGTCTACATCTACATGTAAATCTGCATGGCTAATCTGCAATTCACACGTAAGTGCCTGGCAGAGTGTTCATCGAACCATTTTCATACAGTTTCCCTAGCATTCCACTCTCCAATGGAGCGTGGGAAAAAGGAACACCTAAATCTTTCCGTTCGAGTTATGATTTCTCTTATTTTATTATGATGATCATTTCTCCCTACATAGGTGGGTGCAACAAAATATTTTCGCATTCAGAAGAGAAAGTTGGTAATTGAAATTTTGTAAGTAGATCTCGCCACAAAGAAAACCGCCTATCTTTCAATGACTGCGACCCCAACTCGCCTATAATATCAGTGACACTCTCTCACCCCTATTGCGCATAACACGAAACGAGCTGCCCTTATTTGCACTTTCTCGATGTCCTCCGTCAATCCTATCTGGTAAGGATCCCACACCGCGCAGCAATATTCCATCAGAGGACGGACAAGTGTAATGTAGGCTATCTCTTTAGTGATTTTGACGCATCTTCTAAGTTTTATGCCAACAACGCGCAGTCTTTGTTTCGCCTTACCCACAATATTATCTATGCCTCCCTTCCAATTTAAGTTGCTTGTAATTGTAATTCCTAGGTGTTTAGTCGAATTGACAGCCCTTATATTTGTGCGATTTATCGTATACCCATAATTTATCGGATTTCTTTTAGTACCCACGTGGATGACCTAGCACTTATCTTTGTTTAGTTCCAATGGTTTAAGGACTATTACAGTGAGCTCACGTTGACGTGTCGGCGGCCAAATCCACCTAATGTAAATCCTATGAAACCCATCTGGATCGCTACAGGGCGCCATCACCGCGTATGCTAATCAGCCAACCGTTGTCTAAGCGGATTACATGACCTGTGCAATGCCACATACCTCCCAAATCTTCCAACAATGTGTCCGATCCCTGACACGCAGTATCAGTGATGTATTTTGTTCCAAAGATGGACAAAGATTCTGTTACGCAGGTGGTCGTAATGTTTTAGCTCAGCAGTGTATACCCGTGAAATAGGCCGGCTGCCACACGTGCAGGACGTAAGTCCGAAGAGCTACGGCGAATGGTTTTCCTCATGTGACTGGCCGTTACAGCATCGCGGGTGGCGTGAGGGTGACTCCATGGTGAAAACTTAAGAGGAAAAAAGTTATATCAAAGCAGCCACATAACTAAAATCGATACTTATGAAGACATAGATACGCAACGGCACCACACGAAAGAACAAAACAACGCGAGGAAGCACGTCTAAATTCCCAAGCAATAGGTAACGAGAGAAGGAACCAGAGAGGATTAAGGTTTAGTGTCTCGTCGTCGTTTAGGTAATTTTTACTTAATGTATAGGGAAGATACGAAGGTATCTAATACGTTTAAAAATTTAATGAGTTGTGAACACCTTAAATAATCAAATCAACCAAGTGTCAACTGACAGTCCATCAACAGTAGACTTGGAAAACCTCTTCAGAACATCTATTGAAGCAGTCCGAGTTGTGGTATGAGACGGTATGGTGATTTAGTGTGAAATAAACTGCAAAAGAATAAAGAGCAGCGTCAGTATTGGTAATAGACGACAACAGTTCTCTGCAGATATTTTGCTCTCTTTACAGTTAAATCTGGTAATAGTAAGTAACGATAATTTGGCTACGGTATGAGCAAAATGAAACTAACCCAAAAATCAAAGACCCCACAAAAAACTAATATCAGCATGAAAAAAACCTGGTGAAACTTTAGTCCTGATTAGTATGTAATACTTGCAGTAGTGATAACGTTAATGGAACTTTTATTCGGTACAAATTTCACGTACAGCCGGCGAAAGACGTTATGCGAGATTTTCTGATAAAAAGTCAGTGGCACTGGATTTTGAACAGCTCAAACGAGTCAGCACGGAAGCGTCACTCATGGAAAGTGTTCAGACGTCTGGTTTTATTATTGTATTTACATTATGCGTCCTTTTGTGTGTTTTGCAAGATAGATCGGGGCTATGTAACTGGAGCCGCCATGATGACTATGGTCAGTTGGCTCTTTGTGATCGTGAGTCAAAAGCTGTGCAGGTATGAGGCCTGTCAATGTCGATTACAATATTTGGACGGACAAATCTAGGAAGTTACAGGATTTCTGTAGGGGTTCGAAAACTTATTACAGTTTACGGATTTTTTGAGCATGCACTCTATGAACAGACGAGTGATGTAGGACTTGTAAAAGTTCTATGTAACTTCGTGTACTTCAGATCTCATTTACAGCACCGCATTTAATGACTTGCTGAAATTTCTTCACAGTTTCGTGTACTTTGAAAATGTAGCCGTATACCATTTCTCGAAATTCAGCTCTGAATAGCAGTGTGGTCAGCAGTACTTCGTGCTTTTTTCAGCAAGCACGCAAATCAGTCTGCCGTTGCACTCTTAGTATTAAGCAGGGACTCAATAAACTTTTTAATTATTGAACAGTACCTGGATCCTTTTAAGAATGTTATTAATTTCATCATCAAAAATGGTTCAAATGGCTCTGAGCACTATGGGACTCAACTGCTGAGGTCATTAGTCCCCTAGAACTTAGAACTAGTTAAACCTAACTAACCTAAGGACATCACAAACATCCATGCCCGAGGCAGGATTCGAACCTGCGACCGTAGCGGTCTTGCGGTTCCAGACTGCAGCGCCTTTAACCGCACGGCCACTTCGGCCGGCAATTTCATCATCCGTAATCCTTCCTACTGTTGATTGAAACACACATACAGAGGGGTCCAAAAATGAATCCACTGTTTAAAAGTCCATAACTTGCAAACTAATTGACGTAGTTGTCTCATTCTTGGTGAAAATGTAGCTTAAAGTCCAGCTTAAAGATCACTGTGGGTGTTCGAAATGGTCACCATTAACATCCACACACAAATGATACCGCCGAACTGCAGCACGAACTAGTGAGTGCAACGTGTTCAGTTGGATATTTGCACGTGAATGTACGATGGATTCTCGAAGTTCATTCAATGTGCGTGGCTTTTGTCGATAAACGACGTCCTTTAGTGTTCCGCACAGGTAAAAGTCCAGAGGGGTTAGGTCTGTGGAACGTGATGGATACTCCACAGCACCTCTACCGCTTATCCATCTTCCTGGCAGTTTTTCTTCGAGATACGTCCTAACACGGTTTTGGTAGTGGGCTGGGACACAATCTTGTTGAAAGTAAACTCTTCCGTCTCCATACAAGTCTCGTACGGCAGTCAAAATGTATGTCTGAAGCTTCTGAAGGTACACCTCACCAGTAACTGTGCCGTCGAAGGAGAATGGCCCAATCAAGCCCCGGTAAGACAACTCTCATCACGCATTTACTCCTGGAAAATTCACGGTTTTGTCTACATGGACGTTCGGATTTTCGGCGGCCCAGTAGATGGAATTGAGGCGATTTACTGTACCATTGCGTTTGAACTGTGCCTCATCAGACCACACAATCATCTCTGCAAACTCTTCATCGTTGCGCACCATGTTAGTAAACCACTCGCAGTACTCCATTCTGCGATCTGGGTCGTCCTCGTTCATTGCGTGTAGCAGTCGTGGGATGTAGCACTTCCACTTTGCTGTCTTCAAAATTCGCGGAACACTTGAGCGACTCACTCCAGTTTCACGGGCACACTGTCTAACAGACTTCTGTGGTGAGCGAGTGAATTGTTGTGACACAGGACGAGAGTTAGCTGGACTTGTTACTGTTACAGGTAGTCCAGATCGTTGTTGGTGTACATCTTTAACACAGCCTTTACCTTCAAATTTGTCTCGAATGCGACGAATCGTTATACGTGTCGGTGGCTCTGTTTGATACTCATTTCGCCATTGCCGTCGAACCACATTAATGTTTTCGTACTTAAAATACCACTTCAAAACTGACTTCCTTTCATCGAATGTAAGCCTTGCGCCAGCCATGTTTACTCGAGTAACTAGGTGCAACTAAGAACAAAGCAATGACTATCTGGCGACTGTCCTCTGACAACACAAAACAACGCAATACAACGCTTGTGTGGCGATTGCCGGAACTACAAACTATTATACTACCAAAGATGAGACAACTCCGTCAATTAGTTTGCCAGCTATGGACTTTTAAACAGTGGATACATTTTTTGGACTCTTCCGTATGAAGCCAAATTTTAAAAATAGATGAAGCATGTATTCAAGTACCATTACACAAAGAAAATGATTGGAGAGAGATTTATTAGCCTTTTTCGCGTACACCCTAATCTATCACATCTTCCAATACATGTCTCACTTGTTTCCACATCTCGAAACATTATCACAGTTATAATGACTTTCGTACAGTGCCTTTATCATTCTTCTGTCTTTACACTCTTCCTCGACGTTTCATGCTTCTTAGTAGGATACTCAAACAAGCTCTGTAAAATATCTCTTCTCAGTCAACAGAGGGGATGTACGTATTCGTGCTTCAGCCTGGAACCGCGCGACCGCTACGGTCGCAGGTTCGAATTCTGCTTCGGGCATGGATGTGTGTGATGTCCTTAGGTTAGTTAGGTTTAAGTAGTTCTACGTTCTAGGGGACAGATGACCTCAGATGTTAAGTCCCATAGTCCTCAGAGCGATTTGAACCATTTTGAACGTATTCGTGTTACGATTTCTTCATTCTATTGCCTTCAAAAACCTGGTAGCGTGTCCTTTTTTCTTTCCTGAATTGGAACCGAACCTCCCATACGTTTTCTCAACAACCGTTAGTGATTTTCTGCGCAAAACACTGCACAAGGGCTTTGTAATGTGACATACGAAAGTAAAAAAGTTTAGCTGTTTCAAAGGAAAAGGTTAATGGGAGTAGGAACAGATGAAGTTCGCTTGGATTCTAAGTACAGCTGAATGTGCAGCAAATTCAATACGAACACGAGTGGGAGGTACCACTTCGGCGTTATGTCGACGCTCACCTGTCTTTTTCCGGACGTTCATGTCACGCTGCCGTAGGAGGCGGTCCACGGAGCGGTACGCTAGCCCGTCCACTCGCCCATGGAAGCAGTCTATGAGCCTGGGGTAGTCGCGCACTGGCTTATTGGGATCCTTAGGCAGCAGGGACAAGTCTCCCGGCTGCAAGGTTAGGGGTTCACTGTAACGTAGACAACAGCTCATGTCTGTCACACTTGTTCCAAAAACCAAAGGAACTCGCCAACTTTAGCTAAATTGATCACATACTAAAACTTCCTGGCATATTAAAACTGTGTGCCGGAACCAGACTCGAACTCGGGACCTCTGTGTTTTGCGGGTAACTGCTCTACCGACCTTTTTTTTTGCATTTTGTTCAGTATTGGTCGTTGTATTTGGTAGCAGCGGTTGTCATATGACATCCGTTGAAGTTCATTGTTTATACCTTCACTCAGTTTTTTTTTTAATTTTTTTTTATTACAGATACCAGCCTGCTCTCTGACAGAATATGAGCTATACTGCCGTCGCCGGCTACCCAAGCACGACTCACGACTCATCCTCAGATCTGTATTTCCGCCAGTAGCTGGTCTCCTCCGAAACTTACAAGACTAGCACTCCTGGAAAAATTTTCGCAGGAAAGCTTCTGTGATGTCTTTGAGGTAGCAGACGAGCTACTGTCAGAAGTAAAGCTGTGATGGGGGGAGGGGTTCTGAGTCGTATGTGAGTACCTCAGTGCGTAGAGCACTTGCGCATGAAAGGCAAAGGAATTTGAGTCTCAGACCGTCACACGGTTCTAATCTGCCAGGAAGTTTCATATCAGCTCACACTTTGCTGCAGAGAGAAAATTTCCTTCTGATCATATACTGGTAGTCCACCACAACAGATCTTTTCTAATTTTTTTAAAGGAATCTCAGTAATCTTTAACATCTCCACAACGTACTTCAACTGCTGTAATCCATCCATTATTGGGCAGTATCCAACAAAAAGCGATAGCCCCTGCAGAAGAGGTTGAGCTCCTACCTGGCTGACTGTAGTACTTGTAATTTAAGCATGGTTGAAAGGTGTACGTAAAAATGTAAAAGAATTGTAACTGATCTCACAATGCATTATCGTAACTGAAATAAATAACCAACCCCCACCCCCCCACCCCCAAAAAAAAAAAAATATTACACAGTGATCTTGTCAAAAGCCAAGAAGCGTTTCTCCTTGGTGTTGTAGCTCTCAGGTTTGGTTGGTTGGTTGGTTGTTTGGAGGAAGAGACCAAACAGTAAGGTCATCAGTCTCATTGGATTAGGGAAGGATGGGGAAGGAAGTCGGCCGTGCCCTTTTCTAAGGAACCATCCCAGCATTTGCCTGGAGCGATTTAGGGAAATCACGGAAAACCTAAATCAGGATGGCCGGATGCGGGATTGAACCGTCGTCCTCCCGATTACGAGTCCAGTGTGCTACCACTGCGCCACCTCGCTCGGTAGCTCTCAGGGACACCCTGGGATGCTCTCTGCGTGAGGCATCACTGGGCATCTCTGTGAGTCGCGGTTCGTGGTTTACTGTGCAACACTGAGCCGTTTCAAAGTTGCTAGTTAGTCTACCAAAAACGGGCACAACCAGTCAGATCCATCCCACTGTGTTTTTTAGAATTAGCGTGCAAACAAAAGATAAATTATATATCTTCAAATAAGTCACTAACCATGGGAGACGGTATTTATTCGATATAAAAACTGTATTTCATTGGAGATTAACTAATTCCATCACCTTGCAATTTTAGAAGTAGCATCACACAAAAAAAAATGTTTAGACATCCATTTATCAGCATAACAGGAAAACAGGGCGATTTGCGTTTTGTTTAGAGGCAAGTGATGAATTGGTGAAATGTGCTGTGTGTGCTGGAACGGCGACTAAACCTACACGAGGATTTCTCTTTCTCTTTATAGATGTAGACACTCACATCTCATTCTCAGATGTCCCGTATTGCGCCACTTTGATGTCTCTACGCTGTTGTGTTGACAAGACATGGTACCTAGTGGGAGTATATATTCTGTATGTCATTCTTGATAATTCGGAATGTGGCGAGACTAGCTGATTAGTAATGAAATGAAATGTTCTTTTTCCTTGTTTTTTTCAGATACAAAACAACCTCAAGCACGAAAATGATTAAATTTAAAAACTTTATTATTACTGTGGGCTCGGCCCACGCTAGGTGCCAAAATCTACTGTTTCGCGTGATTTTGAAATCCCAGTTGACGTTGTACTTATATAATGAGCTGTGAAATGAAAACGAGACGGATAGAAAAAAGTAAATAAACTGCTTATTATATCAAAAGTAACTGCCGTAACATTTAATGAATTTCTTCCAGAGTGAGACGAGACGGTCAGTGCCTTCATGGAAAAATGTTTGCGGTTGCCTATGGAACTATGACTGCACAAGACATGCACAACTTGGCACGAAGCAAATGTCGCCGAGGTTACCTCAACTACAGTGCAGACGTTTTGCTGGGAAGAACTTACACATTCTCCATACAGTCCTGATCTCTTCCCACATATTGCCAAGGTTTTTTCATCTGCGCTGCAGAGTTGTTGTTGGAAAGGCTGCACACATCTTCCATACTGTGACGAACTCCCTCCATGCGAGATCCATATTTTTGCAGCCCTGAAGAATGACGTTCACGGCCATCGATTTACTTCCGATGGAGAGCTGCATACCTCAGTATAATCATGGTTCTGCAGGCAAACGCAAACTGTTTTCCGTGAAACCACGGACCGTCTTGTCTCTCAGGGAAATAAATGTATCAAGAGTTACTGTGATTAGTATTGAAATAATATACAGTTTACCTTTTTTTTTCCTTCAGTCCTGTTTCCATTTGACTTCCCTTACTGAAACGTCGATATACGCTCCACGTTGGAGTTAAAAGGTTACAAATTTAAATGGCATATGCAAATCAGTGAAATTTAAACGAGTTCTCGTTAGCTGGGCGTCAGATCTGAACACTGCAGTATAACTAAAATTATCGCTAACGGGGACATGCATTTCGCATCGAATTGACAGAGAGCTGAACACAAAAGATATTGTTAACAATAATTTATTAAATCAACCAAGGGAAACAAGAACATCTTTAATGAATGGTCTTAGGTTCGTTTTGATTGGGAATGGGCGGGTCACCTAAGGATCGGCAGCTTTACCAGCGCATTATATCAGATGGCAGTGAGTGGCTTTGACACTGGGTAGATTGCAGCTCTCAGACGTTTATCGGTCACACAGCAGATATTTATTATGCACAAATGAGAAATTTTCTCTAAGTCCTCCACAGCCAGCATAAAGCTAAGATATCTTCAGCCTACAATCCTGCTACCTGTTTGGTCCACCATACTCGGTCGCTGTGAGGTGCCAACATAACAGTCACTGATGAAAAGGTTTGAAGACTTCTTCCAATGACTTGCTGAGCTGAACTGAGGGAGCTTAACCCCCCGACATCAATAATATTCGGGTAGCGCGCCGGCCGCGGTGGCCGTGCGGTTCTAGCCGCTTCAGTCCGGAACCGCGCGACCGCTACGATCGCAGGTTCGTATCCTGCCTCGGGCATGGATGTGTGTGATGTCCTTAGGTTAGTAAGGTTTAAGTAGTTCTAAGTTCTAGGGGACTGATGACCTCAGATGTTAAATCCCATAGTGCTCAGAGCCATTTGACCCATTTTTCGGGTAGCGCGCCAACCGCTGCGGCCGCCGAGTGGTACCTGTAAGCAGTTATCGACATCCCCGACGTCCTTTGGTGTAAGTACTATACTTTGGACCGTCACCACGCTAGCCAGTGCTGCTGAGAGGTTACTCGAGGACACCCACTTCGATGTCAACAATATTTCTTTGGTAATCACAGTCTCGGTCCTCAACAAACATGTCTGTTACACGGTCTGAGATGCTCCCCTTAGTACCGTGTCTACGTGACCCATGCACAGAGAGCAACGTCCTGACGAGTTCGCTGAGCCAGCATCAGCAAGTTCCGAGGCCTCGCGCTGCACCACCGCTGGCCTGGGCGACTACTCACTGAAGAACACATGACTGTGAACTCCTACGAAGAAATTCTTGTTCCGCTAATGCTTTACCATTAGCGCAAATCGCGCCGACTGGCCTACTCCACCTCACTCCATGCACCGTCTTCCCGACAACAGCAGAGGTCTCAACCCAGGCTCCTATAGATCTTTAGTGGCAGCATGATGGGAAAGAGTCGTCTCCAGCTCTGTGGGTTGGCTGTGGGGAGAGAATGGCTGGCAGCAGCCAGCGATGATTGGCCTCCTTTGTCTTGCACGCGCCGAGCGGTTTAGGGCGACTGTCTTCTCGCAGACGACGTTCTGTGCGTGACCTTCGCTGGTTACTCGTTTCAAGTTACTCAATTTTCTGGCCAAGTTATGTGAGGTCGTATAATACAGATGACACTTAATGAATCAGATTTAAGCCTCGAATCAACACTGGGAAATAAACAGAAATAGCCGAATCAGCCGAGAATTGGAAGACTGGCTTCAGAACAAGGCACAGACCAACAAACTCGGATGCTTAGGAAAGACGAAGATTAGAGTTTAGCGTCCCTTCGTCATCACAGTTGTTACAGATGGAGCACAAGCTCGCGTTGTTTCGAGTATGGTGGAGGGAATCTTCTGTGCCCCTTCAAAGGATCTATCCTGGCATTTGACTGGAGCGATTTAGGGATACCTTGAAACACTTAAATCTCTAAGGCCAGAAGTGGATTTGAAGTGTCGTCCTCCTGATGGCATGTTCCGTGTGCTAACAACTGCCCCAGCTCCGTCGGTCGAATTCTCGTGACTTGCGCGTTGGACTGTGAGCGAAATCCAGCAATAGCTGGACAAAATGGTTCAAATGGCTCTGAGCACTATGGGACTTAATTTCTGAGGTCATCAGTCCCCTAGATCTTAGAACTACTTAAACCTAACTAACCTAAGGACATCACACACATCCATGCCCAAGGCAGTATTCGTGCCTGCGACCGTAGCGGTCGCGCTGTTTCAGACTGTAGCGCCTAGAACCACTCGGCTACTCCGGCCGGCAGAGCTGGACGATATGAACAAAGTGGAAGCTAGCAGGAAATCTTGGAATAATCAGAGTGTATGAGCATAGCCAAAGAAACTAGCAACAAGTGACATCAGCGAGATTAAACGATGAATCAGAATATTTGTGAGCTAGTTGATCATCTCACTCCAGAAGTTACAAGATCAAGCTCAGAAAGTAAGAACACACAAGGCTAGCAGTTAACCACGCAAGGCAAGAGGAGGACGAGCCTTTAAAAGCCTTACAAGAAGAAGGAGACAGTCTAGACTCAAGTCCCTGGGTTTTGTTCCTCGTCTACCCTCTCGTATGCTGCAAGAGCGCAGAAAGTATATCTCACTTCCGTGTCATTTGCTGGCTAAATATTGGTACACCTCAATAGAGGGTTTCTCTTTGTCCGCCCTCCATATCTCGATTCCGGGTTCCAGGAAGCTGAATTTTCGTTACTGCGCATGTGTCCAGTGGTGACTCTTAATAGCCTGCAAGATGGAAACTCGCGATGTGCTTGCAAACAAGTACAACTTTTCGGAGAAAACTCGAGGTGGCCTTCCATCTATAGTGGTGCCAGCCTCCTTTATGTCTGTTCAGGAAAGCATCTTGCTTTTCTCGTGCCGAAAGTGCGGCAGTCGGTCAGCCGTTTCCGCTAACTGCAAGCTATTCACAGCAATACCTAAGGGATATAGCTTTCCCTCGGTTAGTTTGCATTGTCAGGTTTCCAGGAAGCTGCACGGTTCCAGTAAATACTTCAGAGGTTGACTTTACTTTTCGAGGCGGCTCATCTTGGAGGCAGCACTTCGGGCTGTTCAATTCACTACATTCTATTATATTGTATTGTACGAGGTGCATTCAAGTTCTAAGGCCTCCGATTTTTTTTCTCCAGACTGGAAAGAGATAGAAACACGCGCATTGTTTTAAAATGAGGCCGCGTTCATTGTCAATACCTCCCAGAGATGGCAGCACCGTATGGCAGATGGAATTTTACCGCCAGCTGCGAGAATGAGAACTGTTTTAAATACTTAAAATGGCAACGTTTTCCTTACTTGAACAGCGTGCAATCATTCGTCTTCTGAATTTGCGTGGTGTGAAACCAATTGAAATTCATCGACAGTTGAAGGAGACATGTGGTGATGGAGTTATGGATGTGTCGAAAGTGTGTTCGTGGGTGCGACAGTTTAATGGAGGTAGAACATCGTGTGACAACAAACCGAAACAACCTCGGGCTCGCACAAGCCAGTCTGACGACATGATCGAGAAAGTGGAGAGAAATGTTTTGGGGGATCGCCGAATGACTGTTGAACAGATCGCCTCCAGAGTTGGCATTTCTGTGGGTTCTGTGCACACAATCCTGCATGACGACCTGAAAATGCGAAAAGTATCATCCAGGTGGGTGCCACAAATGCTGATGGATGACCACATGGCTGCCCGTGTGGCATGTTGCCAAGCAATGTTGACACGCAACGACAGCATGACTGGGACTTTCTTTCCACCGATTGTGACAATGGATGAGACGTAGACGCCATTTTTCAATCCAGAAACAAAACAGGTGCATCCTACGAAAATGTTTTGAACAACAAATTCCTTCCTGCACTGCAACAAAAACGTCCGGGAAGGTCTGCGCGTGTGCTGTTACACCAAAACAACGCACCCGCACATCGAGCAAACGTTACGCAACAGTTTCTTCGTGATAACAACTTTGAAGTGATTCCTCATGCTCCCTACTCACCTGACCTGGCTCCTAGTGACTTTTGGCTTTTTCCAACAATGAAAGACACTCTCCGTGGCCGCACATTCACCAGCCGTGCTGCTATTGGCTCAGCGATTTTCCAGTGGTCAAAACAGACTCCTAAAGAAGCCTTCGCCCCTGCCATGAAATCATGGCGTCAGCGTTGTGAAAAATGTGTACGTCTGCAGGGCGATTACGTCGAGAAGTAACGCCAGTTTCATCGATTTCGGGTGAGTAGTTAATTAGACAAAAAATCGAAGGCCTTAGAATTTGAATGCACCTTGTATAGAACTGGGGACATAGAAACGACGTAGAGGTTACGTCCCCGTAGCCCTCAGTGGTTCACATCCCTACAACAGGCCACAGGGTTCCAAATGCTTGAGTGGTAGAATAATTATGGTGTACGCGTACGTGGAGACAGTGTTTGCACAGCAATCGCCGACATAGTGTAACTGAAGCGTAATAAGGGGAACCAACCCGCATTCGCCGAGGCAGTTGGAAGTCGCCTTAAAAACCATCCACAGACTGGCCGCCACACCGGACGTGGACACCAATCCTCCGTGCGGTTTCGTGCAGGGGACAGGCACGCCTTCCCGCCCGGAAACAGGCAGGATATTCACTACATTACTATCATAAATATTACGACTGAACCATACTGTAAAATTTCTACCCCTCTCAAATCAGACAGCATTATTCCTGTCTAGTCGCATCTGCAACTGCATTGAACCTAACGAGTTTACGTGATTAACAATTTTTCAACAGTAACGTACGGGGCAGGAATATTTCGATTTCAGAGTAAAACTTGGGAGCTACCACAGCGATTTCTTCTGAGCTGAATCACTTTGAATTTGTTATGGAGACACTATGCTACAACATTAGTCTGATATAAATGAGAGATTATCAGTTTAATTTAAACTTGACGTACTACCTATTCACTTCTGTCCCATAATCTTCGTCCACCGTATGTTTAACGATTTTGCATTTGACGTTGGGTTTGAATTTGATCGGGGAACTCTTAATTGAGGAGTATTCGCAATCATTAACAACTTATTACTATGGGATTCGAATTCTGCAGCGTTTAATAATTCCAACTATATACTACTCAGTATAGAATTCGACCACATTTATTACCTCCTTGATGTCTGTAATAGTAAATGTTTTTAACTTATCTCTACTCTTCGTGCTAGCTCCACTGTTTTCTGCAGATCGTATTACATCGAAGCGAAAATGTTGACCCGATCTGTTACACTTTTTCGTATTGTATTTCTAAGAAATGTCCGCATAATGTGACGAAAGTTCTGGTTGATCAGAGTATTTCATAGAAATATTATGATCTAATAAAAATTAAAATAATGACTCTAATGCAGCTACCGTATAACACTAGCAGACTTAAAATCACGTGTTTAAAATTATTTTTATCTTTAAATGGAAACCTTTGGAAGCCAAAAAAAAAGAAAAATCTTACAGTCAGGCAGCAGACTTACTCAACGCATGATAATACTGTGTTGTGTGACATCTCAGCACAAATTTACAAACTTTAACTCCGTATACAGCATAAAGTTTTTCTTGAAGCAATGGCCGTGCTTAGGACGACTCTCTATTATTAAGTACACTCGTTTCTTACTGCAATTATGTAAATCGAATGTTGCAAAAATAATTACGTGATCAGTTTCGCAATTTTAAATTTCACATATCGTCGCCCGGTATATCCCTAGCAGAATCTCGAAAGTGATTACAAAGCTTACAAAGGTATGAATTGAAAAAACATGACACTAATCCATGCACAAGAAATATGTCTGTTACTTGAAATCACAAAATGTACCATACCAAATGCTAAAAAAGGTTTCTTCAGAAAGTATACGCTATATGAAATGACAGGTGTCTACGGGTCATATTGACTGGTTGCAGAAAATCGTTGGAGCAATGAAAGAAACGTGCTACATAAACGTCATCGTGATGCTACCTGTATAGTAATCTTAGACTACAGTTCAATAAACCAGAACAATAATAGAATAGTTGACACAGTAGTCGAAAATAGCTCTACAGGCCATGACACAGAGCAGCAAATGTACTTCCCAGTAGGGCGGAGTATATGGGACCAGTAAACGCAGACTGTTTTCTAAGAAAACTGTGCGTCTACTGCTAAGCGATTTTCGCAAGTTCGGTATACGTGGACAATAGGTGTCGCACTATATTCAACTAGCAGACCGGTTATTTGTGCTACGACGTCTCAATGAAACCATAATCACCGTGAAAAGAAGAACATAGTCCCAAAATTTGGTGATAATCATGAATGTAAATGGCACTAAAACTTCAATTTTCGTTGCTGCTCGTCTCAATCGTAACAACTGAACTTTTTCTCAGGTAAGTTTGCTACCCCCTGAAACTTCGCTACGTAACTCTATTCCAGATAAACCGGTACATCTTATCCCATTTAATGACGTATCCCTGTGATTCAAAGTTACTGGATTCTTATGTGAAATAGGATACCAAGAAATTTCTTCAAGTCCTCGCAATTTCCGAGAAAGGGGAACATCACCTGCCACAGTTCGCTATTAGTACGCAGGTTATCTGACAGACACATCCCAAGAGTCTTTCGTTAAAGTTGCCAACTTTTCCTTCCGTTCTGACGACTGAACTAGTTCTGATCTTGAAATTCTACCCTGTCTCACACTCACTGATAACCAACTTTTATCGGAGACTAAATGTACTATTGCATAAAATCATATCGCGGATCACAAGGATGAAAATCACTATGGTTAAAATCAATTTTCCGTACCTGAATCCTTCTTTGATGTAGTATTTGACGGGATCAACAGGCCCATGCATCGTCACTCCAAAAGTATCCATAGTAATTTTTCTCTCGTTATATCAGTCAGAGACAATACGAAATGCATGAGTTGCGTCTAATCCCTCTGCCGTCTATTGTTTAATATCTATGGTAACAGCCTTGATTTTACGACAGAGAAGTAAACGATGTCCTGCATCAGCTAAGTTTGTTTTGAACTTTACTGTAGAGTTGGAGTATCTATGTAGTGAGCATAGCGTAATCACAGTCAATGACAAAGCGTGTGGCATTTTTTTGTGGGGTAGCCTGAGAATAACTAATTTCGAAATCAGAAAAGGTCTTAAAACAAAAACCTGTACAATATAAACACTGCACTGCACTTAAGTACCAAGATTGAAACTGCTACAGAAATTGTTATAAATAAATGCATAAAAATATTAAACAGCTACACATTAATAGAAATATAAGACACAATAACTCACCGTTAAATCTTTTTATAAATCGGTTCTCTCCTTCTGTCCTTTTTCAGGGAGTAAACATCAATAACACAAGATATGAACTCCTGCGGTTTGGTTGAAGATTTCAGAGTTCTCTTCCGTATAGCCAAAACTGCCAAGTTCGACAACCACATTTCTCATTGAGTTGCGAACGTAGGTTTTAACCAGTTTTAATGTACTCACGCTTTTTTCGCAAGACTCGGTGGTTGCTATAATTGCAAGCACCAACGACAGAAATTTCACACACTAAGAGAACTCGTTTCTTAATCTATCGTTTGTAATGGATTAAAGGAAGTCCTGAGGCTGTAGACACTTATCCTCACTGTTGTAAATAAACGGAAGATCTCATTTGAGTTGTTCACTGTAAAGGTTTCGTTTTCACGTGTCGGGAAAATGTTTGGCCTACTATTACTTGAAAACTTTTTCTCATTTTCAAGTTCTGCAAAATCTGTTCCATGAAAGTCCTGGAATTTAGTTTCCAAATTTACTAGTACTGTGTCAATTATTTCGAATGCTAGCCTTCTCAATTTCTGAATATTTGCTTCTGTTTCGTTAAAATTAATTTCAGATACCCCTGCTGAATTAATAAGGCTCTTAGCTTCCACTACGCGTTTCAGAATGATTTCCTCGCGTCTTAGTTTTTCAACGACCTTAATGCCGTTTTCAGTTTCAGCTTACAACTTTAAATATCCACAGTTTTACTTTCTAACATGTCAAACAAGATACCTGAATGCTGGAAATTGAATTGTACAGCTGGCGTAGAAAAAGAAAAATTTGATCTTCCAGCGTACTATTTACCACAATCACCTGAAGTAAAAAATTGTCATCCAACCCTTCTTTGTTTACGAAAGCATTAAATGCTGCTCTCATGTCTGTATAGTGAGGAATAATGATTTGTACAGCACGTGAATGAAAACTGCACCTTGTTTCACAAGGATCTTGTAGTTTAAACCACATTTCCTTCAGAAGTTCATTTCTTTTACTGGAACGGATAAAAAATGCGTGAAACCCTGATAGATAAAATTTTTTACTAGGTTCCACTGATGTACTTAACAGAGAATAAAGAGAGCATGAGGATATGCTCGTTTCACAATGGAATGGGTACCATAATTTTTCCCTGCCACTGTACTGCAGCCGTCGTATGTTTGCGATATATTTTTTGGTTATCAATACTCAAATTGCTTACCACTTGCAACGAAAGAGTAGCCATGCTAAGGAACTCTCTTGCATGTATCTTGATTCGTTATTTGTAAAACGAAAAATTACACTCATTTGACTTCTAGTTGAGACATCCGTTATTTCGTTGGCTTGTACTGCTATAAGACAACTACAACTATTTTTAACTTCACTCGAAATTTGTTCCTCAACAACATCCGTAATACAAGCTATTACTTCAAATTGTATGTAAGAGGAAGTGCCTTTATGTACTCCATGGGACGCTAAATGATCTTTCGCGTACGGTTCTTCTTCTGCCGAGAAATGCAAACGTTCTAAATAATTTCCCTTATTTACTGACATCTCCGGTTAGTCATGACCTCGAAGAGCTAACTCTTACAGCGCTAGAAAGGAGACTGTCGAAATAAGTCTCTTCATTATTCTTCTGTTTCGATCAACTTTCCCGTTATATTTTGGAGCTTCCAGCCGTGTTGCTTCTGAAAGAGCATGGTCAATTCTTACTGTAGCTAGCTGATTCTATTTAACAGCTGCTGCGAGATATAAAATGGAACATTCGTGCCTTTTAGCTTTAGAAAGGAATTTTTGAACATTCTCTTCGCCTACTCCCCACTTACGCCATCCAAAATCATCATTATCCACTGTAAATAGTACGCAGTAAAAACAAAAAAATGTTTGTTCCTTAAAATGCTGCAACTTAACCACGGTTTTGAATTGTGCCACTGTGTTTGGAAAGTCTTACAAATTATCCATTAATTTTTTTAATAGACAGTCATGGCGTCAGCTATCGTTCTTTCACCAGACGTTTAGACAAAAGTAGACTGTAAGGTTTTCAACTGAAAATTTCAGCGGATCTTGTGATGAACTAAAAGCGTCCATGCCAGTTTGAGGTAATCAGCAACGTCGCGCGTTACAAGATCGTGATTTAAATACTAAATAGCTTGCAGGTTTTCTTTCGACAACACAATGAAAAGAAGAATTGACGATGACAGCTCTGACGTGATACGGCACACTGAAATGTACTTCACTAAACAGTTACCGAGCGAGGTGGCGCAGTGGTTAGCACACTGGACTCACATTCGGGAGGACGACGGTTCAATCCCGTCTCCAGCCACCCTGATTTAGCTTTTCCGTGATTTCCCTAAATCGTTTCAGGCAAATGCCGGGATGCTTCCTTTGAAAGGGCACGGCCGATTTCCTTCCCAATCCTTCCCTAACCCGAGCTTGCGCTCCGTCTCTAATGACCTCGTTGTCGACGAGACGTTAGACACTAACCGCCACCACCAACCACTAAACAGTTAATCATTACTTACTACATTTTAACCAGAAAATTCGTGTTCCAGGTTTCACCGTAAGCATGCCTATTACTGTTGATAAGAAAACCTACAGACACGCCACGAAACTACCAATGTTTGAAATAAGTAAAGCTACTAAATTTTAATCTGAGGAACAACGAAAATACATAGGTTATTTCCTGTCTTCTTTCAACAACATCCAATGATGTACTCACTTTTTTTCTGTGAATTATGAATGTTTCCCTCATCTTTGTGTTTTAAAGAAACAGTTGCTGCAGCATGCCAGACGGTGCGAAGTAGCGCTACCTGTTAGACACTGGCTGAATGACTGGCCATTCAACTTAGGCGTGTATCCACCTGCTCGCTAGGAACAGAACCAAATCAGACGCCAGCTTTTAAAAACCGTATCCACGGTGTAGAAATCCCAGACCGCGACGTGAAAGAAGCGTGCTTACTGCCCGTGCTTGTAACAAGCACGGAATTCCGAGTTGCTTCTGGTCGCAAAGATAGACTAGTGAAGCGTTATAATAGGAGGTGCATAATACGAAGCTCAAACACAAAGTATTTGAAAACATTTACAAGGGTACGCAATCGGATCGGATCAAATGCAGTGGAAGTCTTTTGGATAGCTCACCCTTAGAGCCTTAACGGATGTTTCGCCACTGATCACAGTCTAACTTAACAGTCAGGACACGCTGTCTGGATTTAGTTATCACAGCGATAGCAAGGCACCAAGCAGCTGGCAAGTGACACTTCTGAGTATGATATCGGATGAGTGCGAGTACTGTAGTTGATGTTGATTTGTGAAAGAGTTTCTACAATATGGAGCGTACGTAGCGCCATAAAAATCGACAATAACTAAAAAAAATGACACCACATTTTTCATTCTTTAGTTTCCTAACGACCGTGGGTGGTATGAAACAGCAGACTGAAGGGCAGTTTCTTTACGATCCTGTTATAAGGTGTGGACACTTACTGACAAATGCCATTTCCTTTAATAACAAAAAACTGCCAGTAAACACCAGAAGAGCTGACCTTTTACAGAATGATGTCACATCTCCCAACAACGCAAAGGTTTGTTCGTTACATTCCCAGCCAATTCAGTTAATTTGGAACGTAGGAAACCGGTGTGGAATGTAATACCTACACTATTTATCGTACCAAATAAAACACCGCACAAGGGAGAATCGTAAATACGTCATAATAAAATGTCAAAAAGCAATATTACCGTTTCACAGCAGGGAACAAACCAATTCCACAATTGTTGGTACGTCTGAGCCACAAACGGCAAGAATCGTCAACATATTCCCCTTTGAAGTAAAATTAATTCCATTACAAAAATATTCGTGTAACAGGATGTCCAATGGAGTCTAAGAATGGGCGATCATTGGATTTCATAATTTTTTTACATGTCAAATGAAGTACTTATCATAATAAAAAACAACAGAAATACGTGTTTATATTCTCTTGCTATTAGAGGAGTAAGCTACAATTGTTCACAAATTCGAAAATATTTCTTCATGAATAAGTTGTAGCTACAGAATGAAAGACATTCGTCTGCTTTTAGATTTATTTCACGATAATTAATGTCCCATGGTAATTTGGTAATCCAAGGAACGCAAAAATATAACAATTACTTCCTTACTTAACCAGAACAGAAAATAAAACTACCTTATCCTTCAATACATGTTACTATCTGCTTTCTTACCGCTGGTCGGGGTGGCCGAGCGGTTCTAGGTGCTACAATCTGGAACCTCGCGACCGCTACGGTCGCAGGTTCGAATCCTGCCTCGGGCATCGATGTGTGTGATGTCCTTAGGTTAGTTAGGTTTAAGTAGTTCTAAGTTCTAGAGGGACTGATGACCTCAGAAGTTAAGTCCCATAGTGCTCAGAGCCATTTGAACCATTTTTGCTTTCTCACCGCTTGGAGCGCTAGTGATGTTCTAATTGTCAAACAGTAACCTCTTTCACACGAGAGACTCACAGCTTTTTTTTTTTTTTTTTAATTAGATTGTAATGCTCATGTGGCCATACTCAAACGAAAATAGTCATTTTAAGCTGATATGAAACTGTTTCCATTTTGCACTAAGACGGAAACTTTAGAACTACACGTACTTGCCCTTTCCTCACACAACTATTTACACTCCTGGAAATTGAAATAAGAACACCGTGAATTCATTGTCCCAGGAAGGGGAAACTTTATTGACACATTCCTGGGGTCAGATACATCACATGATCACACTGACAGAACCACAGGCACATAGACACAGGCAACAGAGCATGCACAATGTCGGCACTAGTACAGTGTATATCCACCTTTCGCAGCAATGCAGGCTGCTATTCTCCCATGGAGACGATCGTAGAGATGCTGGATGTAGTCCTGTGGAACGGCTTGCCATGCCATTTCCACCTGGCGCCTCAGTTGGACCAGCGTTCGTGCTGGACGTGCAGACCGCGTGAGACGACGCTTCATCCAGTCCCAAACATGCTCAATGGGGGACAGATCCGGAGATCTTGCTGGCCAGGGTAGTTGACTTACACCTTCTAGAGCACGTTGAGTGGCACGGGATACATGCGGACGTGCATTGTCCTGTTGGAACAGCAAGTTCCCTAGCCGGTCTAGGAATGGTAGAACGATGGGTTCGATGACGGTTTGGATGTACCGTGCACTATTCAGTGTCCCCTCGACGATCACCAGTGGTGTACGGCCAGTGTAGGAGATCGCTCCCCACACCATGATGCCGGGTGTTGGCCCTGTGTGCCTCGGTCGTATGCAGTCCTGATTGTGGCGCTCACCTGCACGGCGCCAAACACGCATACGACCATCATTGGCACCAAGGCAGAAGCGACTCTCATCGCTGAAGACGACACGTCTCCATTCGTCCCTCCATTCACGCCTGTCGCGACACCACTGGAGGCGGGCTGCACGATGTTGGGGCGTGAGCGGAAGGCGGCCTAACGGTGTGCGGGACCGTAATCCCAGCTTCGTGGAGACGGTTGCGAATGGTCCTCGCCGATACCCCAGGAGCAACAGTGTCCCTAATTTGCTGGGAAGTGGCGGTGCGGTCCCCTACGGCACTGCGTAGGATCCTACGGTCTTGGCGTGCATCCGTGCGTCGCTGCGGTCCGGTCCCAGGTCGACGGGCACGTGCACCTTCCGCCGACCACTGGCGACAACATCGATGTACTGTGGAGACCTCACGCCCCACGTGTTGAGCAATTCGGCGGTACGTCCACCCGGCCTCCCGCATGCCCACTATACGCCCTCGCTCAAAGTCCGTCAACTGCACATACGGTTCACGTCCACGCTGTCGCGGCATGCTACCAGTGTTAAAGACTGCGATGGAGCTCCGTATGCCACGGCAAACTGGCTGACACTGACGGCGGCGGTGCACAAATGCTGCGCAGCTAGCGCCATTCGACGGCCAACACCGCGGTTCCTGGTGTGTCCGCTGTGCCGTGCGTGTGATCATTGCTTGTACAGCCCTCTCGCAGTGTCCGGAGCAAGTATGGTGGGTCTGACACACCGGTGTCAATGTGTTCTTTTTTCCATTTCCAGGAGTGTATTAATAGCAGAAATGTTGCTGAATTATTGCCGTTACACATGCCGTTAGTAACTGATTGAAAGAGAAAAGTTAATATTCATAGGTAAGTACCGTAAATGAGTAATTGCAGTCGTTATGCTAGTAAAAGGCACTTTATGCTCTGATTAATATGCAGACACGGTTTAATAACCGCATAAACTCGCACGACTAATTTCTGTGTACGTATCGCCACGTACTTCAGACAAGTTCTATATATGTTTGTCAGCCTGGGGATGTGCTTTCAGTTAATCCTTTGTATGTACACAAATTTAGAGCAATGTTCACACGCAAACAATTTTTATTTGTGATATTCTGAGTCATTTTCTTCTTATTACACAGTTTTCAAAATCAGTGCACTGATTTTACAAGAATCAATAACTGTCCTTGCACGAGATGAATGACTATGTGCTAGTTTCTAAAACAAATAACGGATTAGAAAGATTCCACCAGATTCCTAAAAATACTTCAGTGCATGATAAACAGCTCCAAATAGGACGTTTTTCGGACACTTTCAAACTAGCGTACTAACGCAATGCCACTGCAGCATAAGTTATTAAAACAGAGATTCATACCATAACAAAGTTCAGATCAATGCCTTCTTTCACAACTACAAAACAGAAAAAAAGCTTACATCTGAGCTGTGACACTTGTCGCAACCAGCGTAGTGTCTTTGCATTTATATATCGAAAGTTTAAGCCAAGCTCATTGCAGATATCGGACACAAATTGTAATGATGCTTACGACACAGTGTGATGTGACTGTTGGCGTCTACTTACCTTGGCGACAATAATTCCGTTCTGCTCATATGAATGTTAATTGCATATACGTTCCTACTCATTGTTATTCTCCGCAATAGAAGTTTCCGGTTTTTAATCTCGTTCTTGGAAATGTGGGAAATAATATACTGATTTGTCAAATTTGCGTTTCATGCTTCTGACGACAAAATGCTATCTTTTCTGAAGTATGTGTGCGTGACCTAGATTCTCATATCTGGTTAAACCGCTAACAATACCTTATTCTGTAGAATTCAGTTAAGAATACGTTTATTGAAACATTAACCCAACATTTATTATTTTAAAATTCGGGCGTCTTGTCGCATTAAACTGTGAAATTCCATTTTTTCTTTCTATGTGCATCGTCTAGTACATCTTACGGATTTGGTACGTTCAGTGTTGAAGTTTACCAGTGCTAACCACTTACAGTTTCAATTCTCGTATTAGACAATGAAAGGTGAAAAAAAACAAGAATGGTATTATATTTCCTGTCGATGAAGAGGTCATTACACTCGGAGATTAATTAGGATTGCACAGGTACGGAGAAGACATCAGATGTGTTCTCTCCAGCGAAAGAATGAAGACTATTTTCTAGATTAATTGAAGGAGAGGATCAAACACCAAAATTCTGACTATTGGAACTTCAAACTTGCTCGGTCCCAGTGCAAGCCCTTTGAAACAGTCAATGCTATTTCAGTTTGTGTGGTGGCTTAAGCTACATATATTTTTCAGAAGCTGTAGACACACGAAATTCAGTAGTTCACTGAAATTCGCAACCTAACACACAGCCTAGTAAAATCCGCTTATCCAGTTCTGCACTTCGTTCACATTTTTTATTTGGAATCCCATTGCATGTTTAATGCAGCGAACGTTCATTCCAGTTTTAGACCACAAAAAATAATGGAACCTTATGAATAACTTTTTTCGTGTGCTCGATACGCGTACTTGTAGGACGTACGTAATAAAAAAATCACCAATGTTCGTAGTGTGCCACGAAGAAAGAGGGTAAAAATAAGAGTTCGGTTTCATGTTCCGATGACGCAGAGTTCACTACGGACAGCAAAAACTCCCAGATTCTTCATGGAAGCAGAGAAAAAACGTCCTTGCCCCGTTCAAAGGAATCATGTCGGAGTCGACCTTGAGTGATTTAGGGATATTGCGCCAAATCTAGGTATGTAGATGGCGAGTGGGGTTTTAAAAATTTCCCCTTCAGAACGTAATTCTCAGTACATGAGAGTGCAGTGTTTCTTGATCACATCACTAGAGTAATCTTCTCTGTCCAGAATCCATATTAGTTCGCACGGTACAAAAATTTAATCAGAAGTTTATTCCGAAACTAATCTTTGGCTTCTAAGTAGGTACAGCAGACGTATGTAGGCGAGCAGCTACATCGTGGTGCCACTAGGTCTCGACGCTCGTTGTATAAAGTTCCTCCCACCTCACCCCTTCTCTCTCTCTCTCTCTCTCTCTCTCTCTCTCTCTCTCAATGATCGTGATCTCCATCCTCCATAAAAAAAGTCGCAGAAGGTGGAGCATTGAATTCATAGCTACGATGCTTTAGAAACAGAAGCGTATATGTATTGACATACAAAAGGAAAATTGGAAACGGTGTTAGAGTTATTATTTAATAATACAGGCACTTTCAAATCTCTCTTTGGTAATGGAGAGTGCGGAGACAAACTTACCAGGATGCCCATGTATACTAAAGCGAAATGCAAGTAACAGAGCAGGTAGAGTGTAACATTTTGTTCTAAGAGACAACCTGCCACGATGTGCATCACGAAGGAACACGGTCGGAACCGCAGCTAAGAATCACAGCGTTCTGACCAAACCAAAATATGTGCAAAACAACGCCGTCCAACACTAATTCTACACGCTTCTGTGCCTCGCAACAGCAAAAGGGAAACCATCTTATATGGCCCTCACCAAGATTTGTAGTCCTCACGGACACTCACTCCCAAGAAAGTTCACGTCAGCCTCTGGTAGCGGCCATCTTCGCGCTCCACAGTTTACTTGTTGTCCCTCCATTGACTTCCTCCTCCAGTTCGGTGCGCATGCCGCATTTAGCGGACGGTCAAAGAAGCTGCTCATTGGTCCCAACACTAGCTGCAAGACATTTCTCAGATCGATAGCTGCAGCCGTTACTCTAACGGGTCAGAAATACTTATATAGCCAATGCACTCTACAGTTGTACGAACTGTAATGGGACTTTGATCGCGCATACGTCACCCTCACAACCATCATCACCATCAGCAGCAGAAACCACTTAATGTGGAATTCTAGAGGATAAAGTGTCAGCCACACTTCTGCGTGTATTACAGTCTTCAGCTTTTAATGGCACAAGCTCGACATCGTAAAGCGGGCAACTGACAGCAGTACGCTGAAGTAGCGTTGCTCACTCACCGGATGATCCCGACATCCTAGACAATTAGCGACACCACTAATGATATGGTATGTGATATACGTGACATCTGCAAATGCAACAGCAGAAGAAACCAATTTTGGTGCGAAGAATACTGGCCATCTTGTTGGGCTCGGCAGGCTGCGATGAAGCGTGTCATCGAGTGGTCACCTTTCATAGCAGCGATTTCCGCTATGACGTCGTCGCTGCTCTGACGTCGTACTGACAGAATCATCTGCCAAGAGGGTTCAGCCACAGCCTGATGGACCAGAAGTCGAACTGAGACGTTCCTAGCCGCTATGCCCCTGTGGTGCCCAAGAGTCCCAGGCGTAGTCAGCCACAGTCTGTGCCCTTCAGCTGTCACAGCCCAGAGAGATTCAGTGCTCCCAGGCGTAGTCAGCCACAGTCTGTGCCCTTCAGCTGTCACAGCCCAGAGAGATTCAGTGCTCCCAGGCGTAGTCAGCCACAGTCTGTGCCCTTCAGCTGTCACAGCCCAGAGAGATTCAGTGCTCCCAGGCGTAGTCAGCCACAGTCTGTGCCCTTCAGCTGTCACAGCCCAGAGAGATTCAGTGCTCCCAGGCGTAGTCAGCTACAGTCTGTGCCCTTCAGCTGTCACAGCCCAGAGAGATTCAGTGCTCCCAGGCGTAGTCAGCCACAGTCTGTGCCCTTCAGCTGTCACAGCCCAGAGAGATTCAGTGCTCCCAGGCGTAGTCAGCCACAGTCTGTGCCCTTCAGCTGTCACAGCCCAGAGAGATTCAGTGCTCCCAGGCGTAGTCAGCCACAGTCTGTGCCCTTCAGCTGTCACAGCCCAGAGAGATTCAGTGCTCCCAGGCGTAGTCAGCCACAGTCTGTGCCCTTCAGCTGTCACAGCCCAGAGAGATTCAGTGCCACGTCTTCAATAGAAGGTGCCAGGGATGGAGTAAACAGTTGTTTTCCGATATCAGTTAATGCGGTTAAATTATTTTACGGTAACGGTTGTTGATAACGGTTATGTATAATTGCCAAAAATGACTTATTTATAGTACAAAACGCATGCCGTTTTTTGTCAGTGTAGAACTCACACAACATGAACCAGCTACTGCGGTAACCAGCAGCCATATCTGCTAAACTGTGCCGTCCTCTCAAGCTTAGCTGACCATATACCGGATACATATAGCAACCTTGAGCCAACTAGGTTTCCAGGACCTTCAGTTAATGATGATTCAGAGGTTATTGGTGGTTCATATAAGACAGGGATGGTGACTTAATCTGAATTATAGTTATCTTAGTGATTCAGAAAGTTGGTTTCAAAGGCTGAGTGCACAAAAATTTGACTGTGCTGTTAAACGTAACTTAAAATTTTTAGTAAGTGCATTTCAAGTATGATTATTTGGCTATGTAGGCAAAGTTCTAAGCTAGATTCCCGCTGTTTGGAACTGTTAAATACTCCATAAGTAATGCTGGTAGTGATACGCGTGATTCGTTTATTCCTGTGCAAGATTTACGTTTGAGAAAAACTGAGTGTATGGAGATAAAGGTCTGGACAAGGTTCGAAACCTAATCGTCAACAAAACGTAGCCTTGTAGCGTCTTCCGCAAACTAGACAGGAATGGACACCGGTTATCCTGTATTCCGATTACCAGTAACATTTGCTATTACTGTATCTTCGGAAGTAACGAGTTATACCGTCAGTTATATTGACGCAAGTACGAATATCTCTGTGAGTTAACCATGGACAGGTAGAGCGAGACCATATTCAACGGTAAACAAATAGTGCACAGTATTTGCAGTTAATGCTAGCACTGTTCGGCAGTTATTTCCGTGGTAGTATGAACGCAACGTGATCTGTGTATTCATCATTCGTTGTAAGACAAAGCGAGACCGGAATGGTAGTAGTATGCAGACTGGCAAATAGATGACGCACGATATTGGGAGTTATTGAAATAACTGCCTGATACTTATAACCGATCATTTCGCTAACTGTGACTGCTCAGTAACCGGTTGTTTATTCCAGGTAAGCTATTTTTTGCCACCTCTAGAATTCATCCTGCGGCCTTGGCCGCTAAGGTCAAGCAATGTCGCTGAAATGCTCATTATTGTGTAGTGTCGACCACACCGGTGGCGGCTGTGACGCGGAAGCCACCAGGCTGCCACGGCGTAAGGTGCCGAGTTGCCTCAGAGTACAATGCACAGTGCACCAGCCGGCGCACTTGACTGCTGTGTTCCCACACTGGCAGCTGAGGCAGCAGCGGCGCGAGCCAGATCTGTCTGTATCTCGCTACACACGCACGCCGCTAATGAGGTTTCGGCCACTTTCAGAGGGTGACAGCTGACGCTAGGACAGCAGTTTGCTGCGTACGAGCCGCTCCTGCCTGCTTGCCACTGTAAGCGTGGACACCTGCTGCGGTCAGAGCCGTACTATCTGGCCGCGTTCTGTCCGGACAGACCTTCATCAGGCACTGCCAGCATGCGACGTCAGCCCGACGTTGTTCGGCCATTGCAGAGACTGATGTTACACGAGGTTGCAACATGTCTGGTCCGCGCAATGCATAGCGGAGGCCAAAGCCCTAAAAATACATTTGGCTATTTGAATGCGTGGATTCGGGCCGCATTGTACACTCCCTGATTTGGGCTAACGTTGTGCTAGGATAGGAATGCCGTACCTATCTGGGACCTCGTCGGGCCACTACGACATGCGGGTGTACAAATGAAGCAGAAAATTTATGTATTGTAATTGTTTTTGACTTAGTACACAATTGCGTGCAACTTGTTGCGGCAGAACTAGGTGGTACACCACATTTTTCGGAAGATTTCACCTTTTTCTTCAGGTCTCTTTTCCCTTTTACGTATTTATAAAACTCAATGCAAGTCAGCTTGTAGTTAAGCTGGCACTGTAATACTGACTCCAGTCCACCGGCAGCAGTCCGTCAGGTAGAACTGTCTCCTGGTGCAAGTCTTTTGAGATGACGCCACTTCGCCAACTTGCGCGTCGATGGGGATGATATGATGATAACACAATGCTCAGTCCCTTATCGGAGAAAAATCTCCGACACAGCCGGGAATCGAACCCGGGCCCCTTTGCTTGACATTCCGCCGCGCTGGCCACTTAGCTATCGAGCAAACAGTTCGTTGGGCCAGCATCAGCGACAATACAGTGGCGTTGGATGCGAGTACAGAAAGCAGATACTAGCCTGGGTTTATCATTGGCATTTGAGTTCAGAATGTTCGGTTCCTTAAAAAAGTAAATCCACCATTCTTCCACGGAATGTTTAGACTTCCATTTACGCAAGCCACGCTTAGTTTCTAAAAAGCTCTTCACATACACATATTCCTGAAAACAATAGCACCTGAAATCTTCGCGTCATTTTTAGTCATGAATATAACAGTGTCTTGAGTCATCACCAAATCTGACGTTTCAGATAGCATCATCCTATCAAACACTTGACATTAATGAAGGGAAACAACCCATTTTTCTAATCCCAATTGGATCCTTTTACCGACCTCCCAATTCAGATGATACAGTTGGTGAAAGGTTCAAAGAAAACTTGAGTCTGATTACAAACACGTACCCGAATCATACGATAATAGTTGGTGGTGACTTTAATTTACCCTCGATATTTTGGCGAAAACACATGTTTAATTCCGGAGGTACGCATAAAATATCATCCGAAATTGTGCTAAACTCATTCTCTGAAAATTATCTCGAGTAATTAGTTCATGAGCCCACGTGAATAGCAAACGGTTGTGAAACACACTTGACCTCTTAGCAACAAATAATCCTGAGTTAATAACGAGCATCAAAACCGAATCATGGATTACCGAACACAGGGCTGTCGTAGCAAGATTGAATATTGTAATCCTCGAAATATAAGCGAAAAATGTACATATTCAAAAATGCAAGTAACAATTTACTTGACGCCTTCCTAAGAGAGAATCTCCACTCATTCCAAATTAATAATATAAGTGTAGATCAGATGTGGCTTGAATTCAAAGAAATAGTATCGGCAGCAATCGAGAGGTTTATACCAAATAAATTAACAAACGACGGAGCTGATCCTCCTGGTACAAAAAAGGGGGTTAGAACACTGTTGCAGAAACAACGAAACAAACATGCCAAATTTAAACAGACGCAAATGCCCAAGATTAGCCATCATTTACAGAAGCTCGAAATTTAGCGCGGACTTCAATGCGAGGTACTTATAACAGTGTCCACAACGAAACTTGGTCTCGAAACATGGCAGAAAATCCAAAGCGTTTCTGGTCGTATGTGAAGTATGTAAGCGGCAAGAAACAATTAATTCCTTCTCTGCACGATAGCAATGGAGATACTATTGAAGACAGAGCTGCAAAAGCAGAGTTACTAAACACAGCCTTCGGAAATGCCTTCACAAAAGAAGACGAAGTAAATATTCCACAATTCGAACCGAGAACAGCTGCCAACATGAGTAACGTAGAAGTAAATGTCCTCACAGTAGTGAAGCAACTTAAATCACTTAATAAAAGCAAGTGTTCTGGTCCAGACTGTATACCAACTAGGTTCCTTTCGGAGTATGCTGATGCATTAGCTCCATACTTAACGATCATATACATCCGTTCGCTCGGCGAAAGATCCGTACCCAGAGTCTGGAAAGTTGTACAGGTCACACCAATATTCAAGAAAGGTAGTAGGAGTAAGCCACTAAATTACAGGCCCATATAGGTAACGACGATATGCAGCAGGATTTCAGAACATATATTATGTTCGAACATAATGAATTACCGCGAAGAAAATGGTTTATTGACACACAGTCAACATGGGTTTAGAAAACATCCTTCCTGTGAAACACAACTAGCTCTTTATTTACGTGAAGTGCTGAGTGTTATTGACAAGGGATTTCAGATCGATTCCGTATTTCTGGATTTCCAGAAGGCTTTTGACACTGTACCACAGAAGCGGCTAGTAGTGAAATTGCGTGCTTATGGAATATCATCTGAGTTATGTGACTGGATATGTGACTTTCTGTCAGAGAGGTCACAGTACGTTGCAATAGACTAAAAGTCATAGAGTAAAACACAAGTGATTTCTGGCGTTCCCCAAGGTAGCTTTATGGGCGCTTTGCTGTTCTTTATCTATATAAATAATTTAGCAGACAATCTGAGCAGCCGTCTTCGGTTGTTTGCAGATGACGCTGTCGTTTATCGACTAATAATGTTATCAGAAGATCAAAACAAACTGCAAAACGATTTAGAAGAAATATCGGAATGGCGCAAAAAGTGGCAGTTGACCTTAAATAACGAAAAGTGTGAGGTCTCCCACATGAGTGCTAAAAGGAACGCATTAAACTTCGGTTACACGATAAATCAGTCTTATCTAAAAGCCGTAAATTCAACTAAATACCTAGGTATTACAACTACGAACAATTTAAATTGGAAGGAACACACAGAAAATGTTGTGGGGAAGGCTAACCAAAGACTGCGTTTTATTTGCAGGACACTTAGAAAATGTAACAGACATACTAAGGAGACTGCCTACACTACGCTTGTTCGTCCACTTTTAGAATACTGTTGCGCGGTGTGGGATCCTTACCAGATAGGACTGAGTGAGTGCATCGAAAAAGTTCAAAGAAAGGCAGCACGTTTTGTATTATTGCGAAATATGGGAGAGAGTGTCACATAAATGATACAGGATTTGGGATGGACATCATTAAAAAAAAGGCGTTTTTCGCTGCGACGGAATCTTCTCACGCCTGCCGGAGTGTCCGAGCGGTTCTAGGCGCTACAGTCTGGCACCGCGCGACCTCTACGATCGCAAGTTCGAATCCTGCCTCGGGCATGGATGTGTGTGATGTCCTTAGGTTAGTTAGGTTTAAGTAGTTCTAAGTTCTAGGGGACTGATGACCTCAGCTGTTATGTCCCATAGTGCTCAGAGCCATTTGAACCATTTTTGAATCATCTCACGAAATTCCAATCACCAACTTTCTCCTCCGAATGCGAAAATATTTTGTTAACACCGATAAAATAAGGGAAATCAGAGCTCGTACGAAATAATATAGGTGTTCATTCTTCCCGCGCGCTATACGAGACTGGAATAACAGAGAATTGTGAAGGTGGTTTGCTGAACCCTCTGTCATGCACTTAAATGTGATTTGCAGAGTATCCATGTAGATGTAGATGTAAGTAATCAAATGCTGTGGTATGGAAAGCCATTGTCTCTTCCTCAGATTTCGAAATCAGATTAATTACTTCATGTTTAGGATTCTAATTCTTTAATTTGTTCAGTAAAATTGGCAATCTTCCTTTCATTCAGATATCTTTGAGTGTCAATCAACATATTTCTTATTTATGTTATCGAGACTTTTTCTTCTCCAAGCTTCTTATATTTTGTACAAACATAGCCAAGTTTGACAGCAAAAACATGAAGTGAAACTCAGTGATCGGAGTGCAGAAAAAATCTGAAATTGTTTTAGGTGTCCTGTCTTTGGCGTCAAAAAGTTGTTTTAATGGAATCCAAACCTTAAGCATTCTCTCAGCTGTGGACATTAGTGACAGCCATCCCGTTTTCGAGCGAGACAGAAGAGTCTAATGATTGACATCAAGTATTACCAGAGCTTTTTCAGTTTCTCTGTCCTTAAGGTATATTTCACTGCGATAATTTCAATGTCGACAGATACGACTCTATCAGCCCTTGATATGGCATTGTGGAGAATACAGGCAGGGCACACAAATACTTCATCATTTTTTTTCCTAATTCTTCTTTAGTTTTGTGAAACACATTCAGCTGGCCCCGTCGATGAAGCACTCCGAAGTTAGAGTTGATAAGGTCTCCACAAAAAGCGATTAATTTATTTAGTAAAATTTGCAGTTGCCTTAAAGTGTCTAGAAAAAGCTTTGCATTTTTGTCCGATGTATTTTTATTCGGCAAATCAAACTTCAGCAGCTTCTATCGGATACCGTCAGTTTCAGAAAAATTTCGAACTACAAAAGGGAACTTCTGTTCAGCCTCGTGGTTCGATGCGTCGGTGGCTACGCCATAAAGTGGAACTTCTTGCCATTGTTTTATGCATTCTGACACAGAGTGTAGAGCGAGAACACTTTTAACAATCGCTGTAGCTTCGGTCCTATCTGTAAACTGCTTTGGGGGGGGGGGGGGGGCGACTTTGGAGTCAGGGTACGTTGAGACATTCATTTTTACGGTACACTCAAGAGAACTGCAGCACTGATGATGCTTGACAACTTTATAAGCTGTTGTTAGTTCTGCAGCAGCAACGAGCAGTTCTTCCTGGGTACCTTTTTTAATCAGTAATCTAGAAACAAGCTTCGACGTCGATACTACCTCATATGTATTTGTATGATTCTTCATAGAAATGTGATTCCTCACATTTGCCTTACCTTCGTTAGTTACTGGGATGAAATAGCTACAAATCTCACTCAACACTTCCTTATCCTTACGTCTGTACCGGACAAAAGACCACTCTTTTGTTCAATTATCCAAAAAGTGAAACTTTCTCTTTCCATCCTTAGGCATTTTCGTAAGTCATGACAAGTTTATTAGGCGGCAAACAATTGCAACAACGCGTTAGTCATTGAAGTATATGTCACTATAAACTTCAAGTCCTCTGTTCCAGCAGTAAAGACTTCAAACATTATTAACTTGCACTCGTTGTTCGTATTACGTATAGAGAGAATCGTCTTATCAGATCGCTATTCAAACTGGAAGTACCCGATTCTTCCGCGAAGTGCTGCTTAAATATTTGCAGCCTTGTATTACTGGTAATTTCTCGAATGATGGTGCAAGATCTAGAATGTGCTTGCATCGTCGATACACGATGCGCAACGAGCAACGCCATCTGTGAGATGAACTTGTCAACATAAACTTGTTGACATTATTTTTTTTTATTATTTTATCTTATTTTTCTGTGTGTATGGTGGACTGAAGAGATCATCCTTGATGACTTATTCTTCTAGGACGGGATGTAACGATAAAAGGAAAACACTTTCTTTATTACACATTCAATTAGGCTTGGGCACGCAATGGTTCCTTTAGTCTGCTGTCTTTGGTGATGTCTGTCTCCTGTGGATGGTGAAATGTGTCAAGGCTGTTATGTGTGACTGCTTCCTCGTGTTATGACAGATTGCCTTTGGGGGGTGAAACTTTATTGACTTCGGTACTCGATACTTGTGCTATCTTGCAGGGTTCACCGTTCCTACCGATTCTAATTGTCGAGCTTCGTCCCTAAGGACATCGATCTTATCAAAAACTCGTAGAGCCTTGTCGTGGACCTTCTCTTGTATAGTGGTCTCGTGGAGTGCGGTGCGGATGTCGACGTTTCTTGTCCACCATGGAGCTCCTGTGATTCATCGATAGCAAATGTTTTGCAGCGCTTGGAGTTTGTTGTAGTTGGAGACGCACGTAGTTCCCCGCGAGGTGGAGCCATACAACATTGTGGGTTCCACCGTTGCCTTATACAATTGGAGTTTAGTCTTAGGGTTGAGATCCTCACTCTTCAGGAACGGAATCAATAACCTGGCCATCTTCTGGGCTGCCGTCTTCTTGTCGTCAATATGCTGCGTAAAGAGTAATTTTTTGTCATGGTAGACACCGAGATACTTCACTCCCGGCGACCATGGGATAAATTGGTCAGCTATTTGGAGTCTGTCGTTCAGAACTGGTTTCCTCCGTGTGAACAGAACAGCTGCGGTCTTCGTCGGGTTGATCGTTATCTTATTTTGCAGCGCCCAGCGTTCCATTACAACAAGTTGCCTTTGCATCCTAGCGATTAGCTGGTCCAAGTGTCGTCCATTTGTCAGAAAGGCCGTATAGTCCGCATAAAAACTCGCCGTAACAAGGGGGACTGTTGGGATGTCATTTATATATAAGTTGAAAAGCAGAGGCGAAATGACAAAGCCCTGCGGAATTCCTGCGGAAATCAGTTTCATTTCGGAGTTTTTATCGTCGACTCGGACATACAGTTTCCTGTCCTGCAGAAAGCTGTCTATGAGTCTAATGTAACAATCCGCAATAGGGGTAGTGCAATGCAGTTTGACGATAAGGTTGGGCCGCCACACCTTATCGTAAGCTTTATCGATGTCAAGAAAGACACCAATCGTGAAGTGCTGCTTGTTGTATCCTTCTTGTATCCGTTCGGTGATCCGTAGAAGTTGAAATTCGGCAGATAACTTGTCCTTGAAACCGAATTGTTCGGGTGGTATAACATCATGCGCTGTAAGCGTGTCATGGGGCCTCTTCAACAGCACTCTCTAGAGCACCTTGCCAAGGGTCGGCAAGAGGCTAATTGGCCGGTAACTGCTGGGTTCTGCTGGGTCTTTACCTGGCTTTGGTATTGGAACTACTCGAGCCGTCTTCCATGCCGTAGAAAAATATCCCTGCAGAAGACAGCTGTTGAGAATTCGGGTAAGGAGCACAGTTGGCTTCCTGGGCAACTGTTTCAAATCGGTGTTACTTATGGAGTCGTTGCTCGGCGCATTATTCCGAGTCTTCCGGATAATTTTACGGATCTCTGCTGGTGTGGTGAGTTGTGGGCGGCTCTGCACATGCGCAGTACGAAAAGCAGTCCATTCTGCTGTAACGACGGCTTCCTGTTCTTGCAGGCGGACTTCGTTCACGGGGGTCGCTGGTGTAGACATCTGTTCTTGGTAAGTCGTAGCATACAGCTCCGCCTGGGCGAGTTCGTCATAGAGGAGGCCATCTGGTCCTCTGATGGCTCGTTTAGGTGGCCGCTGGTGTCGTATGTTCTTGACTACCTGCCATTCGTTCTTGGTTCGAAGTAAGAATTCATCCATCTTATCTTCCCAGACCTGCTGTCGCCACTCGGCCACTCTCCTGTGCAGTTCTCGTGTTAAGACGTGTGTTTCTCGTCAATCGATCGGGTTTCTATAGCGGAGCCAACGTCGCCTGCTCCTGTTTCTCTGTGTCTTCAGTTCTTGGAGTAGAGGCGGGAACTCGTCGAAAGCTACTACAGGGTAGACCGTGTGAGTAGTTGCCCTCCGTTTGGCTACCTTTGTCTTCTGCGTCAAAGTTTGTACCGCGATGTCGATGGCTTCCGGTGTTGAAACGTCCTGCGTCGGGCAGATATTGTTGTCAAGATATGTCCGAAATTGACCCCAATTCAGAGTTTGTGAGGTTGGGGGCGGAAGGTTGGCCGTTGCGTTTTCCACTATGCTGATAACAGGTCGATGGTCGGACGAAATATCGTCGACGGTGCGGAGCTGGAGGTTCGTCTCAATATTTTTGATGGTAGCAATATCTAGGACGTCTGCTTCTTCCCGAGCGACGTAAGGAATCCGTGTGGGCTCTCGTGGGCCATGGACTGTGATGCCCAGTTCTTCTTCCGTGGCAATCAATGTTCGTCCACGAGGGTTCGTACGCCGGGAATTCTACGCGACGTGCTTGCTGTTAAGGTCACCTCCTAGGAAGGTTTTGTCAAAATTGGTGAAGATACTCCGTAGGTCGTCTGGCACCAGGTTTTTACCGGGGCTGTTGTACGCCGCAATGAAAGTGTGGTGGCCTGCCACCGATCGAACCGTAAATGCTGTTGCCTCCAGATGTTGGAGGTGTGGTAGTGTTTCATGATGGTGCTGCAGTTCCCTTTTAAGCAGAACTGCGGTCCCTCCACCTCGTTGGTCTTGTCTGTCCGTTCTATAGTCGTACATGTTACGAAATCTGAACTCAGTTGTTGGACGAAGGTGCGTCTCCGATACAAGTGCAATGTCGATTTTGTGACGTTGTAAAAATTCAATGAATTCTGTTTTCTTGAGTTTCATTCCGTTGACGTTCCATACACAGATTTTCAGGTTTATCGTGGTCCCAGGACGATCCACCTTAAGGTGTTCCAAAGGCCTTCTATACACTTTCGATTAAAGAAAGTATCCCCACTAATTGTTGCTGCACGGCGGTGAGAAGTTTCGCGACGTCAGAGAGCGCTGGAGCTATAGTTTCCATCAAATGAGCTGGTGAGACGTAGGTTTCCGGTTCCGGTCGGCGTGGTGATGCTGCGTGGGCGTATGAATAATGCTGGCGGTGCTGTCGAGGTGGAAGTGCTTCAGGAGGAGGCTGTGTTACTGGCTGCCGTGTCGCCGCCGGCTGTTCTTGTGGCGTTTGCTGACGGTGTGGCGGAGGGTGTGGCGTCAGGTTGAAATTCAGTATTACACGAGTCCTTCGTTGAGAGGGCTGCGGGGAAGACCGTTGTCTGTATTTCCTGAGAAGTTCCCGGTACTTCTGACAGCCACGCCATGTGGCAGGATGTTCCTGTTCACAGTTAGCACATTTAGGCGGAGCCCCTCTGGGATGAGTACATGCTGAAGATCGGTGTTGCCCTCCACATCGAACGCAGCGAGCAGGCAATCTGCAATAATTAGCTGTATGTTCGAATCGCTGGCAGTGGCGACATTGAACAGGTCCTTCTTGTCTGTTGTAGGTTTCAATAACGACTTTAGTATATAGAAGGTATTTGATGTCGTAAATCTTGTAGTTTTCCTTTTGGGCTGGCAATGTGACACAGTAAGCATCTTGAGGTCGTAATTCCTTCGTGTTGTCGTCTCGATTTTTAAACTGGTGGACGTTGATGACAGGGAAACCCTTCTATATCAGTGCGTCTTTCAGTTCTTCCTCCGTAACTTCGGCAGGTAGACGTTTGACAACCACTTTGAGGTCCTTGTCCTCTGCGGCCTGATGTGTGAAAAAAATGAACGTCATTCGACACAAAGAAATTGATGGCCCGCCGTTGACCTTCATAGGAGTCAAAGTGATATTTGATCCTGTCTCGTTGGTAGATGGCCTTAAGACTGCCGTCAATATTCGCTTTCAGCGCCTTGTTGAGTTCCATGTAGTTCTTGGTATGGTAAATAGTAACGGGCGGGACTTTGCGTAGTAAGTTCCGGCCAGAGCCATCTGTCCCCTCTTTATCTGCTTCGAGATTGACGTCACTCGTCTGGTCCATACGTTCTGGAGCACCCGTAGTATCCTCCGTCGCAATAGCCGCATAACGATTGGAAGTTTTCAGTTCTTCTGGACGTCGTCGCTTCCGAGAGTTGTTCTGCTTAGGACAAGCGTTGAGTCATTTTCTTTGGCCAACTAGTGTAAAATCGCCCTTTCCGTCGGTGGGCTGCATGGTCCAAACTTCTTCAGAGGAGACTCCCTCCATTTCGTCGTCGTCTTCTGGTGGAGAAAATTGTTCCACGTCGCCTACTTGTTCTTCAGGCTGTGAAGTAGGAACTGTAGGAACTGTACTAGTCCGGTTGTCGTATACTTCCTAACTTTGCAGAATCATGTGCTGTATTTCACGTCTTAGTTCCCGTTGTTCCCGATCGTTCTGTGTTAGCTGATGTCTCTCGTGGTAGGGGTTGGACGTACGTTGTCCTCCGCTCTGCATTCGCGCAGCGCTCGTCGTGGTCCTCTCCTCATTATCTTGCCTGTCAGAATCCGTTGTCGTTGCAGGGTCGTTGCCGTTGTATCCGTCCTGTGGGGAGCGGCCGCCGGGACGGCCGGCGGGGCAGGCCCCACCGACCGGCCAGCGGCCGGCCCCGGCGCGACCGAGCCGGCTGGCTCGGACGCGCGCGTTCCGTTGTCCGCACTCATCGTCATCGCGCGCTCAACTGTTGACACAAATGAAAATGGCTGTGGCTGCATTTACTCGTTGCGCTAACAGATGGCGTTTTTCAGTAGTTGAGGCAAGCTCGTACCAGTATTCTGCAAAATCTGGACAAAATGTGGTCTTGTCGGCGTGGCGGAAAGAGAAGCCCCATATCGGTGAGGGTTCCGATACATCGGGACGGATGGAAAGCCTTTGTTAGGGGCTACTGGGCTCCATAATGCCACTGTAAACTTTCCTAAAAACTTCTAACTTACCCCAACACAGCATACCCACGCACTCTTCAAATTGTATGCATCCACCTTGCTCTTACAAGGTTTGTAGTACGATATGCCCACCTTCCGTAGCTGTGGCAGCAACGGATGATTGTAACGATAACTCACAGGGGTTTGTTAAGTTGCATCTTAACAAGTATTTGGGCTAACGAGCAGCGGAGATTCCACTCTCCTTTCCTGCTGGCTACTTCGTGTATCTCGTTGCTATCTGTAGCGCAACCATTTCAACTGACATACTTCAGGGTAACAGGTATGGATGAGGTGCTGTATACTACAGGTGAGGTGGTTAATCATTCGAAGGTTCTAAAGGTACTACAGGTAAGGTGGTTAATCATTCTATGGTTCTAAAGGAACGAGGATCAGACAAAATTCTTTCACTGTTAGAACTAAGTAAGGTAAGGTTCTTATCTTAGACGTGCCAGTCTGACCCAATCGGCCACTGTATCATCCTCTTCCAACGACGTCACCCGATGCGACAGTTGGTTAAGTTATTAGCGTATTTCCTTGATCATCTGAACGTTTATATTATGGAAATGATGAGGAGCTACTCAGTTTTCAGGATATGTACGAATGATTATTGTTATCACTAATGGAAACGTTTTTATTTTAGTCCTACTGATGTAACTACATTTTTTTTCTAGTAGCTACTAGTCTTTAACCAGAAATTCGTCGATGGAGAAGGTATTTGTTGGACAAATGATTTCAAGTTAGTTTTCAAACTTGTAGCGTATTGGACTCCTTCTGACCCACTGACAGGATTAATTATGGGTGATAATGATCGTTTTTCCCCCTAATGTTGTAGATATGGACGTTACTATTCTTCTCAAATACTGATGGATTACTTATGATGAATTTCATTAACGATTGCATGTATTGTGAGGGTGCGTCTAAAACGCCTAGCTCGTTGAAGAGATGCCTACATGACGTCCATGGATGAACATAACATTATTCTTACTGCTCGCTTTTGTGTAATCAATACTTTCTTCTAAGTGGTAAGTTAACCCACAAAATTACTACATAAGACATTACTGAGTGGAACCATGCAAAACATGTCAGGTGTTTAATTCGTTTGTTCCCAAGATTCGTAATCATATGAATAGCGCCGGCCTTTGTGGCCGAGCGGTTCTAGGCGCTACAGTCTGGAACCGCGCGACCGCTACGGTCGCAGGTTCGAATCCTGCCTCGGGCATGACTGTGTGTAATGTCCTTAGGTTAGTTAGGTTTAAGTAGTTCTAAGTTCTAGGGGACTGATGACCTCAGCAGTTAAGTCCCATAGTGATCAGAACCATTTGAACCATGTGAACAGCAGAAGTAGCTGATGTTAACATCCTTTGTAAGGCTCGCTAATATGATTATTCTACTTCACGTTTTCATCAATATGTACACCCAAAAATCTGGATCTCAGTCTACCTTATTTATAGCCTCCTGCACACGTACGACCTCAGTTGTTGGTATGACTCTGTTGTTCAGAACGATTACCAGGTGTTTTCATTTCAGAATTAAGGGAGAGACCATTTACCGAGAATTACTTTATAATTAATGATAGTAGCTGAAGAAATGAAATGAAATCTCTGCCAGGATGTGAACATAGGTGTACTGCTTGCTAGACAGATGTGTGGGCCAATACAACACCATAGGAGTATAGGTAACTCAGCTGCATGAACTACCATAGTCCAATATCCCCGCCACCTTCCCGTAACACAAACTGAATATTCACTCCTTCAGCCAATTTCACCCTTCTTAAATCGTTTTTATTGCCGATGCTCTCCGGTCAAGGAACAGCACCCAGTTTTTGTACATAAAGGGGAAAACTAGGCTGTACGTCATGCGTAGGTAAGGCATATGCGCCTCTACTTTATTCACAATAATGACAGAGGCTGCAGAAACTAGTTAAAATTTGAAACTTCCTGGCAGATTAAAACTGCGTGCCGGGCCGAGACTCGAACTCGGGTCCTTTGCCTTCCGAGGGCAAGTGCTCTACAATCTAAGCTACCCAAAAAACACGACTCACGCCCCGTCCTCACAGCTTTACTTCTGCCAGTACCTCGTCTCCTACCCTCCAAACTTGTGTCACACCTAGGGCTACAGCCTGGGTTTCCTGTTTACTTGGCAAATGTGTTAGCCATTACACCACCAGAGCAGCATATGTAAAACACATGCAATGGCTACCCTAGTCCATTGCCATCCCTAACACAAACTTCAAGTCACGCCTTCCGTTTGGGTGTTATTCCAATACCCGAGGGCCTCGGCAATACCGATGATTTAAAAAGGGAAAAATGGGTTGTAGGCGTGAATTGATATTTGTGTTAGGGATGGCATTGCACTAGTACAATCCATGCAGGTCTGTCACCTACGTGACTAAGGTAGCCGGCACGGTCACTCAGCGTGTTCGGTCAGAGGGTTAGCTGCCCTCTGTAATAAAAAAAAGCTGAGTTAGTGGATCACCGACGAATTGATAAGGGTGTCTTGCGATATCAACCACGAGCAGCTGCAACGAACGAAAACGAACAAAATGAGATTCAAAAAAAAGAAAAAAAAGGTGGTGTAATGGCTAACACATCTGTCTAAAACGCAGGAAACATTGGTACAAGTCCTGAACACGGCACAAATTTTATTTCATTTCTCAGCTTCTATCACTATCGTAGATAACGTTGAGATGCATATGTCTCAAGGAAAATTTAGTTACGCAAGAACTATAGATCACTTCACAATAATTCTGAAAATACGGATTATCATCTCTTCTGTTGCTTACTCTCTGACAAGAATTATTGTGACACAGCTATCATCTGGAAAAGGTACTATTTCTTCTTGTTGAATGTTAAGTGGAAGGTCATTCAAATATATAAGAAATAGGAGTGGATTCAAAACTGAGAGCTGTGGGACTCCCTTTTTGATCTCCCCCATCCCCCAGTCACCAAAAACTTCAACCTTTTGACACTAAATTACTCAAACTTTTGCATTCGGTTTGTTTTTTATGATTCAAACTATCTTTGCGTAAAGCCATCAGTTACATAAAAGTTTTAAGTTTTCCTATGAGAGTAACATGATTTACACAGTCAAATGCCTCGGAAAAATCACCAAAAATTTCACCTGATGATATTTTATTATTTAAGGCTTTTACTGTTTGGTCCGTGATGTAGTGTGGGCAGCACACAGCTCTCCTGGCTGTTGCCGAATCTCTTGACCGGGAAATCGCTTCTAATAGGTCAAGTAGCTCCTCAGTTGTTTTGAGGAGGCTCAGAGCACCCGGTATCAGCCATCCCACAAAGGAAAAATGTCTGGCCTTACCTGGAATTAAACTCGGGTAACCCTCATGGCAGATAACCGCTCTGATCCGTCAGCTACTGAGGCGGACCTCTATTCCACAAATAGTCTAACAGCACATTATACCTGTTCGAAATACGTATCTCGAAATATTAGTTGCAGCAAATTTACTTATATTTTACCTCATGTAATGGTTTACTGGCAACCGCTATTAGCTACGGAACATTCGTGAGTGGAAGTGGAGAAGAGACAAATAATAATAATAATAATATTTCAAAGTACGCAAGCAGTACTATCGATAGATAGCTTGTGGAGTATAGATGTGCAAGGTGTCTATAATTATAGTTTCAATTTGGAAACGCTGTGAAAAGAAAGACATTACGAAAATTGACCAATAAATGGTGCTCTAAGCATGAGAATAAGCACACCAAGAGACGTGCGGCACACGGGTGTTTCTCAGTTTGCTTCCGAAACGCTCAACATTCCTCTCTCCACGAAGGATCCTGCTCTGCTGGTAAAACTACATAACAAGGATGGTAGCTGTGCGCAAGGGGTCCTGCAGAAGTCCGATGTTGATCCGACGTCTGTCGAAGATGTGACCAACGCATTGCAGCAGAGTTAGAACGGTGGCGTGCAAACATGTAGTGCGCGGAGAGTTACAGGAACGTGGACATGCCTGTGAGCATTGTGCATAAAACCCTACGAAACGTCTTGCATGGCTATCTTACAAAACCATCCACATTCAGAAGTTTCTTCCTGCTGACCTGCTAGAAAGACAAGCGTTCCCTCTGTAATTTCTTGCTAAGATGGTAGAGGGCAATGAATGGCCGTTGATCATTCTGTAGACAGACGAAGCCGATTGTCATCTCCTACGACACGTCAATACGCAGAACTGCAGAATATGTGCAACGGAGAATCCGAACGCACATCAACTAGGATCACTTCATACAGCCAAGGTGACTCTATGGTGCGGTCTGACGGCATCGTTTATCGTAGGGCCGTATCTATTTGAGGCGATGCGTCTTGCGGATCCTTTTACCTGTACCGTCACTGGTGGACACTATGAAAGTCTTATGCGCACTAGCGTCATCTCAACCCTTCAACAACGTCGATGTGTAGATAGGATTATTTTTACGAAAGGTGGCGCTCTTCCACTTACTGCACAGCCAGTGAAGCGACTACTGCAGAGGCATTTCGGGAATTATCAGCAATCATTTCCCCACAGCCTGGAGTCCAGATCACCTGATTGTAATCGGTATGACTTCTGTGTGTGGAGTTATCTGAAAGATGTTGTGTTCAGTGCGCCAATTAAGAACATAGCTGAATTGATGGCACGAAATGCAGAACGTACTCTCAACGTGACCCTCGAGACGCTCCTATCCGTGGAACATGTGCCAGAAAACGGTGAACTGCATATTGAACATGCCTTGCCTCTACGACAGTTAGAAATCGACGCCATTTTGCGTTTTATTTGATTTTGGCCCCACAACAATTCAAAACCGATTTAATTTTCCTTTTATGCTGTTTTCGGCCTCGGGGCACTTCAAAACAGATTTCTCTCATCCGATGTAGTACGACCTTGTCGTGATGAATGGGATTACCTACCTAATAGTGTCACAACTGTTGACTGCCGAACTTGCGCAGTCATCCATTGTGAACAGTATGGATGGTGTAATGTCCACCTCAAACCACAGCCATCGTATTGCAGTTGTTATTTGTAACCAACGACATTTAATTCAAGACACTTACAGTTCCATCTACAGGTGACACTTTTCTTTGTTCCACGACGTTTCCACCTGCGTCAATTATACGCTGTGCAAATTTGACGTCATTATAAGCAGTGGTTCACTTTCTACAGCGTTAAGAAACTAGAACTTTAATTATGGTCACCCGGTACATGCATGTAGCTCAACGACTTAACGACCGTATAAACCTCCGATACGAACCTCCTTTCATATAGCTTACAAAGAATATGTGCCATGAACAAAGAGAAAATTGAATGATATACAAATGTTACTGGAACGGTAACGTAGAGGATTCGACTGAAGACGTTTCATCTTTGGTCCGTTCTCTTCCCGGTGGCGGAAAGCGTAAAGGAAAGATAGGGAAGGAAGGCCACAGGGAGCAGTTCTTCCGCTGCGCAGCATGCGCCTGAAAGCGCGTCTCGCCGCCACTGTGGAAATTTGTATTCATTTCCGGCGAAGTGTGAAGCTCGCGCTGTGGCATTGATGTTAAGCGCCGATGGGCCGCGTGTGGAATGAAAGCGTGTCTGCTCTCACGCTGGCGCACCTCTGCAAAGCCTCTACTGGAGCAGACGATCCCAAAGCGGCAAGACTTACACGTTGAACCGTCTCCCTCCCAACTCCCTACGCACCTCTGTCCTCTGAGCTTTTGATGCACATAAGACTTTTCATTGCAGCAAACTCCTATCTACTAATTCTGTCGGCTGTGTGGTTAATACTCACAGAATCTGCCAGTTACACCTTGAGTGCATTGTCTCCAATTTCGAGGACGTAGTATGTGCGCTACATATTTCCTGTCGCGTTAAATTCCTGTCATGACCGTTCTCAAGAACGGTCATCGAACAAATGCTCAAAGCTGTGGGGCTAAGTAACTGATATCATTCTGCTGGGTACCCCTAGAACAGGTTTCGCATTCGCGAAATATGTGACCTATGCGGGGATCGAAAATCTCTTCTGTAATAGTCCACTCTGAACTTCCCTATCAATGACTGTGTGACAATGTTAGTATACAAGGCAGGGAAGGCAGCAGATACTGACGCCTAGTTCCATAGAATGGCCTTGTCTTCCGGGTGGCGTTCGATAGAGTTCCACACTGCCACCTAATGTACAGCGTGCGAGCTTATACAGGGTGGTCCATTGATCGTGACCGGGCCAAATTTCTCTCGGAATAAGCGTCAAACGAAAAAACTACAAAGAACGAGACTTGTCTAGCTTGAAGGGGGAAACCAGATGGCGCTATGGTTGGACCGGTAGATGGCACTGCCATACATCAAACGGACATCTGTCAGCACCTGCTTTCTTTGGGATTTGAATTATTATATTTTTCTTGAAGTATGAGGGAATCTCGCCTGTCTCATACTTCTTTGCTCATCAGATGGTAGAGTTTTGTCAGGACTGGCTCTACCAAGGATGTCAGTTGTTCTAATGGAATGTTGTCTACTCCCGGGGCCTTGTTTCAGCTTAGGTCATTCAGTGCTCTGTCAAACTCTTCACGCAGTATCATATCTCCCATTTCATCTTCATCTACATCCTCTTCCATTTCCATAATGCTGTCCTCAAGTACATCGCCACTGTGTAGACCCTCTATATACTCCTCCCACCTTCCTGCTTTCCCTTCTTTGCTTAGAAATGGGTTTCCATCTGAGCTCTTGATATTCATGCAAGTGGTTCTCTTTTCTCCAAAGGTCTCTTTAATTTTCCTGTAGGCAGTATCTATCTTACCCCTCGTGAGATAAGCCTCTACATCCTTACATTTGTCGTCTAGCCATCCCTGCTTAGCCATTTTGCGCTTCCTGTCGATCTCATTTTTGAGACGTTTGTATTCCTTTTTGCCTGCTTCACTTACTGCATTTTTGTATTTTCTCCTTTCATCAATTAAATTCAGTATCTCTTCTGTTACCCAAGGATTTCTACTAGTCCTCATCTTTTTACCTACTTGGTCCTCTGCTGCCTTCACTATTTTATCCCTCAAAGCTATCCATTCTTCTTCTACTGTATTTCTTTCCCCCATTCCTGTCAATTGTTTCCTTATGCTCTCCTTTAAACTCTGTACAACCTCTGGTTCATTCAGTTTATCCAGGTCCCATCTCCTTAAATTCCCACCTTTTTCCAGTTTCCTCAGTTTTAATCTACAGTTCATAACCAATGGATTGTGCTCAGAGTCCTCATCTGGCCCTGGAAATGTCTTACAATTTAAAACCTGGTTCCTAAATCTCTGTCTTACCATTATATAATCTATCTGAAACCTTCTACAGCTGGTCCCGGCGGAGGTTCGAGTCCTCCCTCAGGCAGGGGTGTGTGTGTTTGTCCTTAGGATAATTTAGGTTAAGTAGTGTGTAAGCTTAGGGACTGATGACCTTAGCAGTTAAGTCCCATAAGATTTCACACACATTTGAACATTTTTTGAAACCTTCTAATATATCGAGGGTTCTTTCATGTATACAACCTTCTTTCATCATTCTTGAACCAAGTATGAGTAAGTTATGCTCTGTGCAAAACTCTACCAGGCGGCTTCCTCTTTCATTTCATAGCCGCAATCCATATTCACTTCTACTATGTTTCCTTTTCTTCCTTTTCTAGCTGTCGAATTCCAGTCATCCATGACTATTAAATTTTCTTCTCCCTTCACTACCTGAATAATTTCTTCTATCTCATCGTACATTTCCTCAATTTCTTTATCATCTGCAGAGCTAGTTGGCGTATAAACTTGTACTATTGTAGTAGGCGTCGGCTTTGTGTCTATCTTGGCCACAATAATGCGTTCACTATGCTGTTTGTAATAGCTTACCCGCACTTATATTTTTTTAATCATTATTAAACGTACTCCTGCATTACTCCTATTTGCTTTTGTATTTATAACCCTGTATTCACCTGACCAAAAGTTTTTTCCTCCTGCCACCAAACTTCACTAGATCCCACTATATCTAATTTAAACTATCCATTTCCGTTTTTAAATTTTCTAACCTACCTGCCCGATTAAGGTATCTGCCATTCCACGCTCCGATCCGTAGAACGCCAGTTTTCTTTGTCCTGATAACGACGTCCTCTTGACTAGTCCTCGCCAGGAGATCCGAATGGGGGACTATTCTACCTCCGGAATATTTTACTCAAGAGGACGCCATCATCATTTAATCATACAGTAAAGCTGCTTGCCCTCAGGAAAAATTACGGCTGTAGTTTCCCCTTGCTTTCAGCCGTTCACAGTACCACAACAGCAAGGCCGTTTTGGTTAGTGTTACAGGGCCAGATCAGTCAATCATGGATAAACTAAACTAAAAGAAAAAAAGAAAAGCATAGAACTACTAATGGACAATTATGTGTAAGCATAAAAACTATTCCTTTTGTTAGGGTTAGGCGCAGTTTCGTTCAAATATTATTCACAGCGATCGCGGACTCATACAGGACATTCATTTCTATATTAATGACATCATCTAGACGTAACATTCCGCTGAAGATGGCTCGGCAGAAATGGTCGAGTTCCTTGCCCACCTAGGCTCCGGTCCTTACCCCTTCATGGTTTTGCCTGTGGGGTGGTTAAAAAACCGAGTCTACAAAGACAAAGCTATCTCACAGGACAAGTTTAGAGTTAGGATAATGAATGGAGCTGCCGCCATAAAGAACCCAAGGGCGACCTCAGAAGAACTCCAAGTTGTGTTCTGAAGGAAACTGAAAAGTTGATTGAAGTGAGAGGAGTAATATGTGAAAATCACTTTCAACTTTGTAATTGGCCCTTGCTTAGTTTCTTCCTTGAATATATGTGAGGGACGATTCTAACATCTTCTTCTTCTTTCGTCACGCATTATGCTTTCCCTCAGCTTGTTGCAGCTACACCTGGTCCTTCCATCGTTTCGCAGGTCTTCCATTGTATCTTTTACCTTGCCGAGTAGATCGCCAAAAATGTTGTGGTAATTTTAATTTGTCCATTAGTAACAGATGGGATATCCATTTTTGTCGGTATTCGTCAACCTTGCTGTTTATATCGAAAATATTTAATTCCTTCCTGATATCTGTTTTTCTTTTGTCGTCTAGCTTGGTGTATCCTTTTATGTACCTGAGGAATTTCATTTCATTGGCTTGTAATCTTATCTTCCTTTTTCATTACCCAAGATCCACTTCCATATGGTAATGTTCGTACTGACATAACTTTATAAACTTTTAGATATGTTTCTGTTGTTACTTTACGTTGGAGGGCTCTTCTGATAGTGCCATTTAAATAGTCAAATTTCTCAATTTTGTCTTTTTGATATAGATCTACCCTGTACGACAGCATGGTTACCAGAAATTAGAATGTATCTACTTGCACTATAATCTTGTTGTGTATAATTAATTTTGTTTTTAGTGTAATTTTTCCACATAAAGCCATGGCTTTTGTTTTTTGTATTGGTATTGACATATTATATATCTGGCATCTTTAGTATAGTTCGTACGCAGCTCTCTGCAGTCCGTCTTCACTATTCGAAATTAACAGTTGGTCATCTACGAATAACAAAGACATAATGCAATCTTTTTGGTTGAAGTTATATGTACAGTTCTTCAGTTTCATTCTATACTGCCGTATAATGTCATCAATATATACATTAAAAAGCAGTGGAGAGAGGCTGTAACCTTGTCGAACTCCTCAATTAATAACCTTTATTGTTTCTTCATTATCCACAATTTTTTGGATTCTTGTGTTAGCATAGATTTTTAGAACTACCTGTACAGTGTGTACTGATATACCTCTTCTTATTAAAATTTCCCACAATAGCTGTCTATTTATTTTATCAAAGGCCTTTACCTAATCGACGAAAAGGTTGTGTGTTTCTTTATTGAAATCCTTATGTTTCTCTATAATTTTCTGAAGCATAAATATGTTATCTGTACAGCTTCTCCTCTTTCTGAATCCATTTCTAACAACTAGATCTCTTTAATCAATAACTGTTGGACACGTGTTATAAGGAATGTTTTATTCGAATAGTAGTGGACTATGCTACTGCCTTCTAATCAGTCTGCAGCAAATAGTACAGTTAAATGCCGAGTAGTATAGGTCACAAAGCTATAAAATCACAGTCGATGTCTGGACTGGTAGTTGACTCTCAACATAGTCAAATGTAACATAATGTGCATCATTAGGCAAAATACCTCGTTGGTATTGGTTGACGATTGCCGAATAATCCGTGGAAACAGCCACAACCATCAAACACGTTGGATATGAGTACGAAGCAAAAGGTTACATAAAACTAACCATTGGAAAGGCAGATGCCAAACTGAAATCTATTAGCAGAATACTCACGAAACGCAGGAGAAATCTTACAGAACACCGATACACGTATTTTTCCCCTCGGTGTGGAACCCCTACAAGGTGGAGTTAGTGGAGGTAGTAGAGAAATGCACAATGTTTAGCTACGGGATTGTTTAGTGAGAGCGAAAATGTAACGGAGATGTTTAGCGGACTCCAGTGGCAGACTCTACAACAAAAGGTTTTACACACATCGGTGAGGTTTACTGTTAAATTTTCGGTACGTTCCTAAGTGAGTGAAGCAACGTACTTTTTCATCCAGCTTGTGTCTCTCGCGAGAAGATCATGCAGGTAAAACAAGCTCACAGAGCGGCTTACCTGTAGACGGAATCCACGTGCCTCATTCGCCACTAGAGTACAAAGCGGGATAGTGGTAATGTTAGAGGAACTAGCTTCCTACACTCACTATACGTTCGAATTTGGAAGATAGATCCATATGCAGTTGCAAATTTATTACGAGTGTTAGGTCTTGGTAGGGAAACGCTGGGTAAAACTAGGAGTGCAGACTGCATGTGTTGTAGACATGTTGTTGTTGTTGTGATCTTCAGTCCAGAGACTGGTTTGATGCAGCTCTCGATGCTAATCTATCTTGTGCCAGCTTATTCATCTCCCAGTACCTACTGCAACCTACATCCTCCTGAATCAGTTTAGTGTATTCATCTCTTGGTTTCTCTCTACGATTCTTACCCACCACGCTGCCCTCCAATACTAAACTGGTGATCCCTTGACGCCTCAGAATATGCCGTATCAATCGATCCCTTCTTCTACTGAAGTTGTGCCACAAATTACTCTTCTCCCCCTGCCACCCACAGAATTTGAAAGAGAGTATTCCAGTCAACATTGTCAAAAGCTTTCTCTAAGTCTAGGTTTGCCTTTCATTAATCTATTTGCTAAGAGAGTTCGTAGGGTCACTGATGCCTCACGTGTTCCAAAATTTCTACGAAATCCATACTGATATTCCCCGAGGTAAGCTTCTACCAGTTTTTCCATTCGTCTCTAAAGAATTCGTGTTAGTATTTTGCTGCCGCGGCTTATTAAACTGATAGTTCGGTAATTTTCACATCTGTCAACACCTGCTTTCTTTGGGATTGGAATTGTTATATTATTCTTGAAATCTGAGGGTATTTCCTCTGTCTCATACATCTTGCTCACTTCATGGTAGAGTTTTGTAAGACCTCGCTCTCCCAAAGCTGTCAATAGTTCTAATGGAATATTGTCTAATCCCAAGGCCTTGTTTCGACTTAACTCTTTCAGTGCTCTGTCAAACTCTGTCAAACTCTTCACACAGTATCATATCTCCTATTTCATCCTCATCAACATTCTCTTCCATGTCCATAATATTGTCCACAAGAACATCGCCCTTGTACAGAACCTCAATATACTCCTTCTGTACTGCCTACTGCGCTATTCCTTATTGCTGTATCTATAAGTTCTCTAACGCTATAGATACAGCAATAAGGAATAGCGCAGTAGGCAGTACAGTTGAAGAGGAATGGACATCTCTAAAAAGGGCCATCACAGAAGTTGGGAAGGAAAACATAGGTACAAAGAAGGTAGCTGCGTAGAAACCATGGATAACAGTAGAAATACTTCAGTTGATTGATGAAAGGAGGATGTACAAACATGTTCCGGGAAAATCAGGAATACAGAAATACAAGTCGCTGAGGAATGAAAGAAATAGGAAGTGCAGGAAAGCTAAGACGAAATGGCTGCAGGAAAAATTTGAAGACATCGAAAAAGATATGATTGTCGGAAGGACAGACTCAGCATACAGGAAAGTCAGAACAACCTTTGGTGACATTAAAAGCAACGGTGGCCACATTAAGAGTGCAACGGGAATTCCACTGTTAAATGCAGAGGAGAGAGCAGATAGGTGGAAAGAATACATTGAAAGCCTCTATAAGGGTGAAGATTTGCCTGATATGGTAGAAGAAGAAACAGGAGTCGATTTAGAAGAGATAGGGGATCCAGTATTAGAATCGGAATTTAAAAGAGCTTTGGAGGACTTACGGTCAAATAAGGCAGAAGGGATAGATAACATTCCATCAGAATTGCTAAAATCATTGGGGGAAGTGGCAACAAAACGACTATTCACGTTGGTGTGTAGAATATATGAGTCTGGCGACATACCATCTGACATTCGGAAAAGCATCATCCACACAATTCCGAAGACGGCAAGAGCTGACAAGTGCGAGAATTATCGCACAATCAGCTTAACAGCTCATGCATCGAAGCTGCTTACAAGAATAATATACAGAAGAATGGAAAAGAAAATTGAGAATGCGCTAGGTGGCGATCAGTTTGGCTTCAGGAAAAGTAAAGGGACGAGAGAGGCAATTCTGACGTTACGGCTAATAATGGAAGCACGGCTAAAGAAAAATCAAGACACTTTCATAGGATTTGTCGACCTGGAAAAAGCGTTCGACAATATAAAATGGTGCAAGCTGTTCCAGATTCTGAAAAAAGTAGGGGTAAGCTATAGCCACTATCTATCTTACTCCTAGTGATATGCGCCTCTACATCTTTACGTTTGCCGTCTAGACATCCCTGCTTAGCCATTTTGCACTTCCTGTTGATCTCATTTTTGAAACGTTTGTATTCCTTTTTGCCTGCTTCATTTGCTGCATTTTTCTATTTTCTCCTTTCATCAATTAAATTCCATATATTTTCTGTTACCCAAGGATTTGTATTAGCCCTCTTCTTCTTACTTACTTAATTCTCTCCTACCTTCACTATTTCATCTCTCAAAGCTACTCATTCTTCTTTTACTGTATTTATTTCCCCCATTCTTATCAATCGTTCCTGATGCTCTCCCTGAAACTCTCTACAACGTCGGGTTCTTCCAGTTTATCCATGTCCCATCTCCTCAAATTCCCTCGGTTTGCCGTTTCTTCAGTTTTAATCTACAGTTCATAACCAATAGATTGTGGTCAGAGTCCACATCTGCCCCTGGAAATGTCTTACAACTTATACCTGGTTCCTGAATCTCTGTCTTACCATTATATAATCTATCTGAGACCTTCCAGTATCGCCAGGCTACTTCCACGTATACAAGCTTCTTTCATGATTCTTGAACCAAGTGTTAGCTATGATTAAGTTATGCTCTGTCCAAAACTCTGCCAGGTGGCTTCCTCTTCCATTCCTTACTCCCAATCCATATTCTCCTACTACGATCCCATCTCTTCTCTTCCTTTTCCTACTATCGAGTTCCAGTCACCCAAGACTATTAAATTTTCGTCTCCCTTCACTATCTGAATAATATCTCATCATACTTTTCATCAATCTCTTCGTCATCTGCGGAGCTAGTTGGCATATGAACTTGTACTACTGTGGTAGGCGTGGGCTTCGTTTCTATCTTGGCCACAATAATGCGTTCACCATGCTGTTTGTAGTAGCTTACCCGCATTCCTTTTTTCTTATTTATTATTAAACCTTGTAAGTAGGCTGTTTATGTTTTCTTATTGGTAACGCCACGTAGCGCTCTATATGAAAAATCACTGGCTGTGCTGTGTGCAGTCTGTGGGTAGTTTGCATTGTTGTCTCCCATTGTAGTGTTGAGCAGCGGCAGCTGGATGTGAACAGCGCGTAGCGTTGCGTAGTTGCAGGTGAGCCGCCAGCAGTGGTGGATGTGGGGAGAGAGATGGCCGAGTTTTGTAATTTGTCATGAACTGCTATATATATTATGATTATTAAGGTAAATACATTGTTTGTTCTCTATTAAAATCTATCATTTGCTAACTATGCCTATCAGTAGTTAGTGCCTTCCGTAGTTTGAATCTTTTATTTAACTGGCAGTAGTGGCGCTCGCTGTATTGCAGTAGTTCGAGTAACCAAGGTAAGCGATTTGTGAAATGCATAGGTTAATGTTAGTCAGGGCCATTCTTTTGTAGGGATTTCTGAAAGTCAGATTGCGTTGCGCTAAAAATATTGTGTGTTACTTAAAGCACAATCTTGTATAATTTTTCTAAGGGGACGTTTCATATGCCGACCCTTAGCCAAGGATACCTCACTGGAATCTTCTGATTTTTTCTTGTAGTTTGTGTAATTAGTGAAGCTATTGTTTCTTGCTAGTGCGTAATTGTAGAGAGAATCTCCTTTGTAGTTGCAGTCTTTCATTGTTGTACTGTAAAACAGTTGTGGCATGCATGTAGATTTGCATCAAGTATTTCGCTGCTGCGCTTGCAATTAACTAGATATTATTTTCAGTGCTATGTTAATGTGTTCTCTTATTGTGGCTCTTGAAATTGTGTTTTTCTGTGTTATCGTGTGAAATATTGTGACAATAATGGCGTGTGAAAAACGTAATACTAGGCTCCAAAGTAAACTGAGAAATGACAGTGAAGACGAGAGCAGTGTGTTAGCGCCACCGAGTAATGAATTAACTAATGTTCAAAGTAGTAATTTGGTAATTGTACATAGGGAAAGGGAGCGGGCTGCAAACAGTGGTGTAGACAGTGAAACAATTAGTGAACAGGGAAGCATTATCGATCGATCGGTCGGCAACAGCTTGCCTCAGGAATCCGAAATGACAGGACACAAACTTGCAAATACTGTAGATTCAGGTTTTGCGTCCTCACCCTTTTCTCAAATAAGTCAAGACACATTTTCTGCTTTTCAAACTGCGAATATTGCCGGTTCAAATGCATTGCCGAATAGCACTGAGGAATATGTTTCAGACACCAGTGCATTGTTATTACAATTAATGCAACAAATGGGTCAAAAGCTTCAAAAGTTAGACACCATGCTTGAACAAACACGTGAAGATTTAACTACTGAGTTACATAACATCGAATCGAAATGTCAAAAAGTCTGTAATGACGTAAAAACACAAATTTGTGAGCATTTCCAACCTATTTTTTCGCGGCATGAAAATGCATTACAGAATCACGAAGCAGCCATAAAAGAACTGCAAACTATTGTTCATCAAAATCATTAGACCCTGCAAGCTAAAATTGACTCAGTTGCATCTACCGATTCGGTTACGCAACTAGCAAAAACTCAAGAAAACTTAAAGGACACAGTAGATACTCTGAAAATTGGTTCAGAAAGACACATGGAGGAAATTAGTTCATTATCAGAGAAAGTAGTTGAACTTTCGGATCAGCTAAATAATTTATCTACGAAGGTAGATGATAATCTGAATGACACAAAACCAGTAGTCTTTAATGAGACAGAAGAGTGCGAACAAATTAGGAAACTGAAACAAAATCTGAATCAAATTAATACGCAACACCAAGGAGAAATCCGGGAAGTACAAGATCAGCTGACACAGGTAATACAAGAATTACGTATTTCAGAGGACACTCGCGCCCCAATACGGGATGAGGGACACAGAATTATGGAACAGCCACAAAATAATAACACAGCGCATTTCGGAATTTATGACAGAAATTGGCAAGGTGCACCGAATTTTGAAATGGAACCGCCGAAACGACGTAACAATGACCGCTATCCGACTCGCCGACATGATGAATTTGACTATAAGCTGTTCATTACTACACGTAAATTTAAAACATTTAAGAATTCTGGCAATGACATTCATCCACAAGCGTGGCTCCATCAATTCTCTCATTGTTTTCCTCCCAACTGGTCGTTAGAACACAGATTAGAATTTATGTGTGGATACTTAGAGAATGAACCAGCTGTAAGAATGCGATCGATCATTCACGATTGTCACAGCGAAGGAGATTTTTATCGTGCCTTCCTCTCAGCATATTGGTCTCAAGCTACACAAGACCAAGTAAAACATAACATCGTGATGATGAAACGTTTCGAACAATCTGAATTTTCCAGTGTTGTCAAATATTTTGAAGACATGTTGCATAAGAATCAGTATCTTTCAAACCCATACAGCCCCTCAGAACTCATCCGCATTTGCTTAATCAAATTACCTGAACATTTACGGCATATTATTTTAGCAGGACGTTGCAAAGACGACATTGAAGTTTTTCAAGGACTCTTACAAGAATTAGAAATTGACACAGACAGTCGCGGAATGCGAAAACAGGAAAACAATCACTACAGGTCACTTCCGTCACAATTCCGTGACGACAGAAACAATAACTGGACACGACAAGTCTATTCTTACAACGCAAATCGTGACCAAAACAGACACCACCCATATGACAACCACTGGCGGAGTAATAATAGTTACAGAGAAAGATCGAATTTCCGTAGTAATGAATATGACAGAGACAATAATAGAAACGGACAATTTGGCAACCAGAACCATTATTATCACGGGAGACAGAATAACTTCAGACGCAACAGTCCACCGTGCAGTGATAATTCAGGGAGAAATTCTCCACCACTTAACCGACAAGAAAGAAACTACAGGAACTACCGATATGACGACAGACGATATAATCATAACGACAGACGTGAATTTCATCAGAACTGGCGGGATTCTAACAGGGCTGGGCCCTCTCGGCAAGGCGAATTTGTAGAAGTTAGGTCTCCTAATCCCAGTAACGACGCGCGCCAACAAAGAAACAGACAATGACTCGCACCGCAGGCAACCACGTGCGGCCGCTGACTCAGGGAAAAATAACATAGACGCTAACTTTGAGAAAAATTCCAGTTTTCTTTACCGATGTATACCACATGATAATTGCGTTACAGTTGAAACTCTGTGTACTAGGAAGAGCAAAGGGTTACACGACATTTCACATCTAAAACCGTTTATAGAAAGATAGTCTGCTTTTTAACTTTGTCTTTGCCACAAAACTTTTCACTTCAGATTTCTAGTATGCTTTGTCAGACTTCGAATCTGTTAATATGCAAAAATGTTTGAAGTTAAACATCCAGTCAAGAACCAAGAGAACTTATTTAAACAGAAATTACGAATGCATTGTTATTGTGAACAGACGACACAGTGTTATTGTGTGTGTACATTCTTGCTTGTTAGTTGCACGTTTACGTAACGACTATAAGGCTCACATTCTTAGAACATTTACCAGTACTGCTAATGAGATTTTAATGCAACATTTTGGTTTACTTGAAAATACATTCTGGATTTAAAGTACTTTCTGTGAGATACCAGATGACACAGTGGTTAGTTTATGTGGCAGCTACACGATTTTGTCATGACACTACTAATGAGCGACAATTTACAATGTTGCTTTTGCGGCGTTTCTGTTTTATATTTGCACAGTTTTTCTGAATTCTTCTGGAGAGTAAAACATGTTTTAGTGGTGACTTTTGTGCTATGGCTACAAGGAGACAGCCTTTTCCGTAGGACAACAAGACGTTACGGCACAGTAGTTTCCTCATCACGGCAACAAGCGTAATAACTAAGATATCTATATGCAAAGCATTTAACTTTTGTGTATCATGAGGTAAGTACATTGGCTTCTGCAGAACTTAGCCTATGGAGGACGATAACTACGACACTTCCACAGAGATTATCTTACAAAAAGACGCACAGTTTAGCGCTACAGTACACGTATTTGAGTGATTAATTTTGTACTTAAAACATTTATTTTTAAAGATATTTGAAGTACAATGATACAAAGGTTTTCCGTGATAAATTTCATTCCATTGCTGTAATCTGTAACACCTGAGGGTATAATTACATTTATCCTCAGGGGGGTACACGCTTACTTTGTGTACCATGTGTGTGGCAAGCACAAGGAGCCCTAGCTAATATGGTATTTGCTTATACAACTTTACACATCGGTACCATATTTCTCTAACACACAAATTACACAGCTATCTGACCATTTTTTTTATTACATCAGTGACACATGTTTACGCAATTACACATTTGGCTAATTTCACATTTATGAAGTTGTAGTTTTTCTGTACTTTGTGAACTCTTCATATTTTTTCAGAACCATTGTGATACTATGAGAGCTTTGAATGATGTATTTGGTATGGGATCATGATTTTTAAAGTATGTTTGAGGCAGCTGACACTTTTGACATGAGCAGAGAATTTTTTTTAGGTTTTGAAATTATTTGCGGAAGCTACGACGATTTTGAGATTGGACTAAGGTGTTATGATGTTATTTTTATGATGACGATGTGTATTATGCTGTTGAGGTATGTTTACGGTCAATAAGCTGATGCTATATGAGGAATTTGATTATGCTATGTATTTATTATGATGAAATATTGAAGTGTAGTCACAAGATTGACGTGTCGACGAATATATATATATGTGTAATAAGGAAAGGAGTAATGAATAGTGGTTAGGGACTCTGACTTGTGAAAAAGGATGTTGGAAACCAAGAATCGTACTTTAAGAGTTATGAAATGTGTGTAAATGCGTGAATGTATCACAATGCCGGCGAAAATTTTTTGGACACTGTTATATTTATAGGATTTTGTTTCTACAGATTTGTAACCCAAATTCTTGACCTGTGAAATATTTTTATATGAGACTGTCACTGTGGCGGAAACTGCCGTCGTAAATATTTCAGCAAGAAAGGTAAGTGACCTTGGCGTAATGCGTTTTGGGCGCCCAGCTGAGAGGTAGTCGTCTGACAAAAGAAAGCCATTAGGTGGAGAAAAAAAAGAGGCCATTATCCTCGCTATTGACATTCCTTTGTAGAAAGCATCGCAAATACGACACGCTCGAACTTGAAAACATATGATAACACTGTGGAGCTCTTAATTTATGATATTTACTGAAATGCCTAATGAAATGACGAGAAATATTTTTTTGTCTATACACCTGATTATGACTACTGTCTTTCTAGTTGAGAGATTTTTCTACTAACTTATGAAATGCCTCATGACTACTGAATGATGTTCTTATGCTTTACTTTGTACATAGTTGCTTATTTCCTTTGATATCTAGTTTCCAGCTGTGTTGCAGCATTGGTTTTGCAAAATAAAATTAAATGCATTTGCTAATGTGAATACTTTCTGTCAACAGATCTATTAAATAATTATTTTATGATACACATTCTTCGAAAAAGGAGCTCTTGGAATGGAAAGAACAATAAGAAGGGACTAATAACAGTAATTGCATATATAATTTTCTTTTCTAGTACTTAGTAATTTTTTGTAGAATTAGTTTTTGTGGTGCACCACTTTAATGACATGGATATTAAGATGTGAACGTACATTTCCATTATCTGCATTGTTATCTTTAGTGTACTATTTTTTCTGCTTGAGCTATGTCATGCTTAGGTATACGTTATAGCATTTACTGCTGCTGTTTGCCAGGCATAGTGCTACTGAATTTTAATTTGTGTTACTCTGCTAAGCCAGTTTACTACTGATTTATTTTTTTTGTTTGCTGCTCATTGCCTTGTATTAGTTGTAATTTATGCTGCTTGCTTTGCCTTTTATATTTTTTATCATTGCCGTTTGTGTTGATTGTTTTGTGCTGCTGCATTGCCTCGTTCCTTAGTTTAGTATCTGAGCTCAGTAGATTTAAGTTAGCTTAAGAGGGGTAGACTATATAAGAGAATGAGTTGCGATGAAATGCATTGAGAAGTCATACGAAAAAAGTACAGAAAGCAGATATAGATAGGACTTTTTGGAAATAATGAAGAACGAAGGGAGATCTCCGAGAAGTAAAGAAAGTTTTGTTTGCAAAGTACTGCAGTAAAAGAAACCCTGTCCTTTCCTTGTGTTATCCCACTATGTGTTTGTGTACTCTTGTATATTTATGTTCTTTCTGTCTTTATATGTTTACCTCATAAGACTTATGTTGTAGAATTTTTCTCATACTCAGCTACATGAACTATGATGAGGAATACTGTTATCCTCAAATATAATTTGCATTAATAATATGTTATTTACTTTGTAAAGATGTTAGACATTATTAATTCTGTTCTGTTTTAATGCTCATGTGTGAAGTTGATGTTTCAAAAATTATTCTGATCTTTTATATATTTACTTATGTCACAATTCCTGTAATACTGATGTATATGTTATTTCGATTCTTTTGTAAAGCCCATATTACTACAAATGTTATCTGTACTATTATGTTCTTTAATGATGTATTGTGTACCTTTGTAATTGTATTTTCATGTTGTAAATTTATAATTGTATAGACACCAGTTCTTCAAATTAAGTTACATTTCACTGCACACGTTTCTGTTGGTCATAGTATATGGACAATATGTGAGAAGTAGGGACTGACAGTGTTTGCACGTGTGTTAATAGTTCAGCAGCGGACTGGATAACAGCATTGCTGGCTCTAAGGACATTTCAAAAAAATTTTCCTGTGCGTGCACAAGTGGTGGTTTATGGACTTGCTATATTCTCCGCAAGAATCTTCGATGGTGATTGTGCACCTGCACAGTCGCAACAAGTGGCTGCTGGCCGTCTCTACATGGACTACAGTGGGTCTGCATCTTTGATGGCCCACCAATACCATTAATTCTACAAGGGCTGCAGTGGGTCTGCACCCCTGGTGGCCCAGCAATACTGTAATCTCTACCAGGACTACAGTGTGTCTACTCTGTGATGACCAACCTACCAATATTCTTCAAAACTTCGACTGACTCTGCTGTGGGTTTGCTCTGTTGTGGCGCATTACCTGTCTGCATGTCGAGAGTCAGCACTGTCTTTCCGTTGGAAGGTCAACACTAGTTCTTCAAGACTGCATGGAAATCCCCTACTTCTGTGTGCATTTTCATTTACTGCACAGACTTCGAGAAAAACACTGCAATTTTACTGTGACAAATGATGAGGACTGTCTTTATGGACTGTGAGAAAATTTTAGCTTTTGACCAACATTGTATCAATAAGTGTGTGCATTTGATATCTTTGTTATTGTAATTATGAAAAATTTTATCAAATCAGTATTGGCCACTGACCAAAACAATTTGTAAAATTTTTTGTGGGGAGCATGGGGGCTATGTAAGTAGGCTGTTTATGTTTTCTTATTGGTAACGCCACGTAGCGCTCTATATGAAAAATCACTGGCTGTGCTGTGTGCAGTCTGTGGGTAGTTTGCATTGTTGTCTCCCATTGTAGTGTTGAGCAGCGGCAGCTGGATGTGAACAGCGCGTAGCGTTGCGCAGTTGGAGGTGAGCCGCCAGCCGTGGTGGATGTGGGGAGAGAGATGGCGGAGTTTTGTAATTTGTCATGAACTGCTATATATATTATGACTATTAAGGTAAATACATTGTTTGTTCTCTATTAAAATCTTTCATTTGCTAACTATGCCTATCAGTAGTTAGTGCCTTCCATAGTTTGAATCTTTTATTTAGCTGGCAGTAGTGGCGCTCGCTGTATTGCAGTAGTTCGAGTAACCAAGATTTTTGTCAGGTAAGCGATTTGTGAAATGCATAGGTTAATGTTAGTCAGGGCCATTCTTTTGTAGGGATTTCTGAAAGTCAGATTGCGTTGCGCTAAAAATATTGTGTGTCAGTTAAAGCACAGTCTTGTATAATTTTTCTAAGGGGACGTTTCAACCTACTCCTGCGTTAAATATATTTGTTTTTGTATTTATAACCCTGTATTCGCCTGACCAAAAGTCTTGTTCCTCCTGCCACCGAACTTCACTAATTCCCACTATATCTAACTTTAACCTATCCATTTCCCTTTTTAAATTTTCTAACCTACCTGCCCGATTACGAGATCTGACATTCCATGCTCCTATCCGTAGAACGCCAGTTTTCTTTCTCCTGATAACAACGTCCTCCTGAGTAGTCCCCGCCCGGACTATTTTACCTCCGGAATATTTTACCCAAGAGTACGCCATCATCATTTAACCATACAGTAAAGCTCCATGCCCTCGGGAAAAATTACGGCTGTAGTTTCCCCTTGCTTTCAGCCGTTCGCAATACCAGCAGAGCAAGGCCGTTTTGGTTAGTTTTTCAAGGCCAGATCAATAAATCCACCAGACTGTTGCCCCTGCAACTACTGAAAAGGCTGCTGCCCCTCTTCAGGAACCACACGTTTGACTGGCCTCTGAACAGATACCCCTCCGTTGTGGTTGCACCTAGGGTACGGCTATCTGTATCGCTGAAGCACGCAAGCCTCCCCACCAACGGCAAGGTTCATGGAACAGGGATGGGTGGGTGGGGGGTGGGGGACTGGGGAAGGGAGTTGCAGACATACATTTTATAATTTTATTTTTTATTTGTTCGTCTATTTGTTGTGGGAATATTAGGGTCATCAAGCCCTCTCATACAGCTATCAACGAACTTAACATATTTTCCATTATGTTCATAATGATATATACACAGGCGAAAAAATTATGACCACCTGCTTAATAGTAATTTGGTCCATCTTTGGAATGCACTTTGGCATCGATTCTGCATGGTGTGGATTTGTAAATTCCTTGGTAGGTTTCAGGAGATACCTACGCATCAGCTATCTACGCACGGTTCACACCATTCATATACATCATGACCCATTGGATTGTGGGCGTGGAGGTAGCTCTCTATCGCGTAACAGATGCGTTCAATTCGGTTCATATCGACCTGATTTGCTCGTCACGACATAAATGTGATTTCCATATCACGCTTCTTAAACCACTGCTGTGACCCAACAGTTATGCCATTGGAAGATGTAACTACCTACTCAGGTTCGAGGAACACATCAAGCGTGATGGGATAAAGTTGCCTCGCAATAATGTTCATGTAACCCGCGGTTGTAATTGTGCCTTTGGTTGCTACCAGGTAGCATGGAAATCTACGAAAATGTTTCCCTTAGCATCATACTGTTCCCAACGACCTGGTGCTTGATGCGTTGTACATTTCGAGCAGTCTTTTGCTTGTATGAGGGCGAAACCGAACACGACTGTCGATCTAGTACAACGAGATATGTGGTCAATTCGACCAAACGATATGTTTCTATTGACGCACAGTTCAATCTCTTTGATCCAGCGCCCACTACAATCGTAACTGACCATATCGTTTGGAGACAATGGGAACACGAAGGGGTTCTTCCGCTACGAAACGCCATGCTTAACGATATGCGACGAACGGTGTGTTCCAAAACATTTCTACGTGCATCAGTATCGTACACTTTCGCCAGTTTTGATATAGATCGATGCCTATCCTGTTTGACAAAACCGGCAAGCCTCCGACCTCCACGATGTGTGATGGGGCGTGGACGTCCAGTAGTTTTTTGCGAGTTCATGGTTTTGCCGTCCATCAAGCTCTTTCCCTAGATGCTTGCAATTCCGGGGTGCTCCATTACACCTTCCACGGCCCTCCCGACTCATTCACACCACTAGACTCTATGAAATGCTTAAACCGTTGTGCGTAACATGCATGCTACAACATGTATTTTGTCAATTTCCGGACGCCGACGCAACCGCCCGAGAGGTCTACATGAATCAAAATCTCATTACGACTGCGAGAGAGAGAAAGATTCTCTGACTCGTTATATAAAAAATCTGTGGATATAATGTGAACCATTACATGTACTATGGACTTTGGATTTAGCAATTGCACAGAGGAATCGGATGGTGTGGTCATAGATGATCTGTAATTAGCGGCATTGTTGGAGACTGCCATTTTGTATTTCGGAGTGTTCAAATGGTTCAAATGACTCTGAGCAGTATGGGACTTAACATCTGAGGTCATCAGTCCCCTAGAACTTAGAACTACTTAAACCTAACTAACCTAAGGACATCACACACATCCATGCCCGAGGCAGGATTCGAACCTGCGACCGTAGCGGTCGCGCGGTTCCAGAGTGAAGCGCCTAGAACCGCTCGGCCACTCTGGGCGGCTTTTTGGAGTGTAATTAACTAACTATGATAACATACAAGATTTCATACAAGAGAATGATGTATCCTGCACTGTAGCTATGATGGTCATTTATGAAAAAATACAATTTCGTGACCGGAAAAGGTTTAATTCTTTGGTTATTTTGCTTCATTGTTCATGGCTCGGAATGTTTCTTGGTGTGTCGTAACTCGTAGGGAATTTTATAGCCTGGGAAACCAGTAAGGCCTATACACGGTCGTTATGCTTTATTTTGAGAGATTAATTTCTGGACTTTTATCGAAATTAATACACAGCTTGGACACTAATTTCCATGCTGCAGAGTGAGTACGTCATAGCGGCCAAGACGGCTTCCCCACGGCGGAGGATTGTGCCTCTGACTATTTTAAGAATTTTAAGAGTCGACGATAGCAGGAATTCTGCACAGCCACAGAAATTTTTATTCCAGGAGCTGACTTCAACTTGCAAGGCGGAAAGAGTATGATTACGAACTGTAACTGCCCTTTACATACCATTAATCATTTTGCTTTATAGAACTGAGAATTCAAATAGGATTGAAATTAATACCTTGGAGTATGGGAAATATTTGTGTTCAAACTTTATTGAAGCAACTTCTCTCACCAAAAAGTTCCCATTCATGTAACCAGATATGATTAAGTGGTAATAATTAAACTTCGGTTTAATGAGAAGATAAGTTAAAACTGTACAAAATGTTTTGTCCGAATATTACACTCCAAGAGAAAAACAGAACGAAAACCGAGGCACCACGAAGGAATCATCTGAATTGGACGGATATTGGTACATGTGATGTACACATTACTGATAAAAATATTTTGACTTATGATATTGGTTTTCCCGGTACAGAGAGAATCAGAAAATATTTATTATGATATCGTGACCTCCATTTTAATGCACGTGATACATCGTCATAAACTATGTAATTATTTTTCTGAGGCAAAACAAATAAGTTTCAACTTTTATGGGCTTACGCCAGAAGTTTATCTCACGAAAATAACTGCTTTACAAATAATGTATCGCACACTGCGTATATGGACATACTTTTGACACATCCGTTTCATATTTGATCTCTTGTTGCGTCTAATCTATGTAAACCCTTGGAACATTATCTTTTTTGTGATCTCAATTACGAATGAACAGAGATGCTGCGTGGCAGCAGCAGTCGGCACGGGCCAGGTCGGTGTTGTCCCTGCAGTAGTTCTGGTTACTCTTCGTGCTTGACTGACCCTGTTAAAACATATCGATACGACGAATATCTGACTAAATTAATTTGAAGCCGCTCTGTCAAATGAGCACGTGAAATTCTGCTTCAAAATCACATTGTCTGTAATGGGAAACAAACCGAAGCTTTGCGTCAACGCTGGGCATCACGTGAAGTATTTGTTTGAGCGGCCCCCAGCTACACGTTCCGAAACGAAATTGCAAATATCTGTCGAAACAACGAAGGACATGCAACTCCGGCATTGGCCGCATGCTTATTTTGCCAATTCTCTATTAGAAACTGAACCGTGGAGATATTTTCAAAGAATATTCTTCAGAATTTACTTTATTTACTAGGGATTCATAAAGAACAATAACACATTCAATCACACTATGTGAGCGTGGAAGTAGTTGCCAGGGAGTAACTGATGAAATCAAAATGACATTGCTTTTAACAAATGGGAATTTTATTCCTAAAAGTTTTTTTTTAAGAAACAGATTTAAAATTTATAAGCAGAATGCACCCTCTAAATATCAAGCTACAATATATTCAGAGGCAGAAAGAAACAAATGTTCGCGTGTATGAGCCTTCGGGCTGAGAACCTTGCCGCTCCCTTTTGACACGGCCGTAGTCACGACCGCTCACAACAACCTCTGAAAGACTACGCAGGTGCAAATCTGCAACACACCAGATTACCTTAAAGTAAAATTTTTAACAATTCACACAAACACACAAACTATGCACCCCATAGAAGGGATGGAAATGGTACAAAACACTAAAATTAAAGATAACTTGCCACCGAAGGTGCAACTTGATTTTAACTTCTAAGGCGAGTCTTACGGTGAACGGGTGGCAACTTTATATACTAAAATGACCATTTAAATAAAAGCCCATGAAATTCAGTCTTACGTAAAATTATACAAGGTTGGCCAAACATGTTCTACAGTACACATATACCGCCTCTCAAGATGATAGGCAAGATAAAAAGATATTTCAGGAATTAGGCCGTTACACTTCAAGCAATAAATTCGTTAACACACCGAATCCGACAAACATGACAGAGGCAGCTCCGAATGACAGACAGACGCTAACTGCCTAACAAATGCGGACGAGAGACAGACGAGCAAGCTGGGGACGAGAGATTGACGAAGGACACAAGTAGAATTTAACAAGAGTAACCACACAACATATAACTAATCACTTAAGTTCTAATAAACGGCGATTTCTGGAGAAGACCTGGCGCAACACCCCCAAATCGCTCTTCCGGACTGTCCGCTGGCAGCCGCTTCAACAGACGCAGGAAGGCACGCCGATCTCCCGTCTTTCCTGGTCAGCACCAACCGACCGACTGCCCGCTGCTCCGTCCGCGAACGCTGCTCCGTCGCGACTGTACTACTGGTGCGTCTCCCACTCACTTCCAGACACACGACGGCGGAAATACTGGCTCCGACTCAACCATGCAGAGGAAACACGCAAAACGACATCCCTGCACCAGGAAAGGACCGAGCCAAGCTCTACAAGATGGTAAATGAAGGGGCCAGAAGCGCTCCAAGAACCAGTTACACCATGGCGCCGCAGCTCGCACCGGCCGGACTGATGTGGTGTGACCCCTGTTGCCCTCGTGTCGACCGCGAAGCCACTACCCCTCGCTATACGGTGCGGCCCACTAGACTCACGGGGCGACCTCACATGCGCCGACGCTCAAGACGGACAAGTGTTCTTGTGTCTCAGTGCGCGACCGACCAAACGATCGATCCAAACGCCAATGACCATTGCCTGAGCAAACTCGAGCAGACTGGCGGCCTAACGCGCAAACTCAGATGCAGGAACTAAGCCCCGACCGGGCGATCACTCGCTGCGTTCTCTTACTGGCGGAGTGGAAAGACTCTCATTTTGCCGGCCTTAAAGGTTGATCCGAACGACAAACATTCTAGCACTCCTACCGACAGACAGACACTAATTGGCTATCAACTGCGGACGAGAGACAGACTAGCAAGCTGGGGACGAGAGACTGACCCAGACTGACTCACTCAGACTGACCAACTGGCAAGGTCATAGTGCCCCTTAAATGCACGTCAACAGGCAACATTTCCCCTTTCCCACCAGAGTGAGCCACAAAAGCTGCGATTGCCACAGCGGCGCCACCGCCAGAAACAGAGGGCGACTGCTTCACACTATGCGCTGCGGCGCGCTCTTCAAAACAGCAATTTTTTCCACGGCTCAACCTCCTTCTCTGAAAATAGAACCCGGGAGTGATACGCCGAAATAAACTAACTAGCAGCTTCTAAAAGGCACAAGACAATGGCTGCGCAAGGCCGCAAGGGGTACACTCGGTCGGACCCACCTCTGCAGAGGAAACACGCTCCCTGGCCACCCGACATCCCTGCCCTGAGAAGAGAGCGACCTAAGACCGAAAAGACGACCAATTCACAGCCATTGCTAATCCAGCAATGAAAAAAGCGAGATACCCGCTCGGACTTCAAAAATGCAGAGGAAACATGCCCCAGGCAATCCGACATCCCCAGACCGTAGAAGGCACCGACCTAAGCCTCATAACGAGCTACCAGAACTTTAAGACCAGAGGCTAATGTCTTAACGGGTTATCAGTGCCCACTAGATTCTTCAGAGGTAGAGTCTAACCCAGTCAACCTAATCTGCAACGCAGCCACATTTCTCTGCAACTCGACCACTTCCTTACGATCAGCCTCGTTTACAACAACTTGTGCTAGATCAGAGACCCGGTGAAACACGTGCACCAAATGTGCGCGTAGTCCAGCTAAGCTTGCGACTCGGTTGATCAGCACAAAACCAGTCTAAATGTTGTTGGAATTCACCGACCTCTCCTGCCGCCGCTGCCATGGTTGTCGGAAAGAAACCAATAGCTTCCGGTGAAATTTGGACCGGATTGAGCAAAGCATCTTTTAAATCCGCAAGCAACTCAGGAACAGTGGTTTGTTTGTTTATATTACGAATACGCAACTCATATAAGAGTTGATTTTTGCGCAACAGGCCTAATCCCGGACATTCTCTGGCCGCCATGACAACCTGAAACATGCAGCTAAACAGTCACTTGGCCAAAGCAAAATATTACAAAATTATGAAATAAGTACAAATACAATTCCATCAGTTACTCAAAGAGTAGTACCAAGAACGCTAACCACGCTTAGCTACGAGTAATGAACCGTGGATTTATTTATTCTTAAGAATTTACTTTAATTACTAGGGATTCATCAAGAGCATTAACACATTTAATCACACTATGTGAGCGTGGAAGTAGTTGCCAAGGAGTAACTGATCAAATCAAAATGAAATTGTTTTCAATAAATGGGAATTTTATTCCTAAAAGATTTTTTTAAGAAATAGATTTAAAATTTATAAGCAGAGAGCACCCTCTAGATATCAAATTACAATTTATTCAGAGGCAAAAAGAAACAAATTTTTGAGTGTATGAGCTTTCGGTCTGAGAACCTTGCCAATCCCTTTTGACACGGCCGTAGTCACGACCGCTCACAACAACGTCTGAAAGACTACACAGGTGCAAATCTGCAACACACCAGATTACCTTAAAGTAAAACTTTTAACAATTCACATAAGCACACGAACTATGCACCCCGTAGGAGGGATGGAAATGGTACGAAACACTAAAATTAAAGATTAACTTGCCACCGAAAGTGCAACTTGATTTGAACTTCCAAGAAAAGTCTTACGGTGGAAGGTTGGCAACCTTATATATTATATGAACATTTAAATAAAAGCCCGTGAAATGCAATCTTACGTAAAATTATACAAGGTTGGCCAAACATGATCTACAGTACATATATACCGATTCTCAAGATGACAGGCAAGATAAAAACATATTTCAGGAATTAGGTCGTTACACTTCAAGCAATAAATTCGTTAACACACCGAATCCGACAAACATGACAGAAGCAGCTCCAAACGACGGACAGACACTAACTGCCTAACAAATGCGGACAAGAGACAGACTAGCAAGCTGGAGACGACATACTGACCCAGCTTGACTCCAGACTCAGAGTGAAAAACTGGCGAGCTCATTTTTTTTTTGTCATCAGTCTACTGAATGGTTTGATGCGGCCCGCCACGAATTCCTTTCCTGTGCTAACCTCTTCATCTCAGAGTAGCACTTGCAACCTACGTCTTCAATTATTTGCTTGACGTATTCAAATCTCTGTCTTCCTCTACAGTTTCTGCCCTCTACAGCTCCCTCTAGTACCATGGAAGTCATTCCCTCATGTCTTAGCAGATGTCCTATCATCCTGTCCCTTCTCCTTATCAGTGTTTTCCACATTTTCCTTTCCTCTCCGATTCTGCATAGAACCTCCTCATTCCTTACCTTATCAGTCCACCTAATTTTCAACATTCGTCTATAGCACCACATCTCAAATGCTTCGATTCTCTTCTGTTCCGGTTTTCCCACAGTCCATGTTTCACTACCATACAATGCTGTACTCCAGACGTACATCCTCAGAAATTTCTTCCTCAAATTAAGGCCAGTATTTGATATTAGTAGACTTCTCTTGGCCAGAAATGCCTTTTTTGCCATAGCGAGTCGGCTTTTGATGTCCTCCTTGCTCTGTCCGTCATTGGTTACTTTACTGCCTAGGTAGCAGAATTCCTTAACTTCATTGACTTCGTGACCATCAATCTTGATGTTAAATTTCTCGCTGTTCTCATTTCTACTACTTCTCATTACCTTCGTCTTTCTCCGATTTACTCTCAAACCATACTGTGTACTCATTAGACTGTTCATTCCGTTCAGTAGATCATTTAATTCTTCTTCACTTTCACTCAGGATAGCAATGTCATCAGCGAATCGTATCATTGATATCCTTTCACCTTATATTTTAATTCCACTCCTGTGCCGTTCTTTTATTTCCATCATTGCTTCCTCGATGTACAGAGTGAAGAGTAGGGGCGAAAGGCTATAGCCTTGTCTTACACCCTTCTTAATACGAGCACTTCGTTCTTGATCGTCCACTCTTATTATTCCCTCTTGGTTGTTGTACATAATGTATATGACCCGTCTCTCCCTATAGCTTACCCCTACTTTTTTCAGAATCTCGAATAGCTTGCACCATTTTATATTGTCGAACGCTTTTTCTAGGTCGACAAATCCTATGAAGGTGTCTTGATTTTTTTTTAGCCTTGCTTCCATTATTAGCCGTAACGTCAGAATTGCCTCTCTCGTCCCTTTACTTTTCCTAAAGCCAGCCTGATCGTCACCTAGCGAATTCTCAATTTTCTTTTCCATTCTTCTGTATATTATTCTTGTAAGCAGCTTCGATGCATGAGCTGTTAAGCTGATTATGCGATAATTCTCGCACTTGTCAGCTATTCCGTCTTCGGAATTGTGTGGATGATGCTTTTCCGAGAGTCAGATGGTGTGTCGCCAGACTCATATATTCTACACACCAACGTGAATAGTCGTTTTGTTGCCACTTCCCCCCAATGATTTTAGAAATTCTGATGGAATGTTATCTATCCCTTCTGCCTTATTTGACCGTAAGTCCTACAAAGCTCTTTTAAATTCCGATTCTAATACTGGATACCCTATCTCTTCTAAATCGACTCTTCTTCTATCACATCAGACAAATCTTCACCCTCATAGGGGCTTTCAATGTATTCTTTCCACCTATCTGCTCTCTCCTCTGCATTTAACAGTGGAATTCGCGTTGCACTCTTAATGTTACCACCGTTGCTTTTAATGTCACCAAAGGTTGTTTTGACTTTCCTGTATGCCGAGTCTGTCCTTCCGACAATCATATCTTTTTCGATGTTTTCACATTTTTCCAGCAGTCATTTCGTCTTAGCTGCCCTGCATTTCCTGTTTATTTCATTCCTCAGCGACTTGTATTTCTGTATTCCTGATTTTGCAGGATTATGTTTGTACTTCCTCCTTTCATCAATCAACTGAAGTATTTCTTCTGTTACCCATGGTTTCTTCGCAGCTACCTTCTTTGTACCTATGTTTTCCTTCCCAACTTCTGTGATGGCCCTTTTTAGAGATGTCCATTCCTCTTCAACTGTACTGCCTACTGCGCTATTCCTTATTGCTGTATCTATAGCGTTAGAGAACTTCAAACGTATCTCGTATTCCTTAGTACTTCCGTATCCCACTTATTTGCGTATTGATTCTTCCTGACTAATGTCTTGAACTCCAGCCTACTCTTCATCACTACTATATTGTGATCTGAGTCTATATCTGCTCCTGGGTACGCCTTACAGTCCAGTATCTGATTTCGGTTTCTCTGTCTGACCATGATGTAATCTAATTGAAATCTTATCGTATCTCCCGGCCTTTTCCAAGTATACCTCCTCCTCTTGTGATTCTTGAACAGGGTATTCGCTATTACTAGCTGAAACTTGTTACAGAACTCAATTAGTCTTTCTCCTCTTTCATTCCTTGTCCCAAGCCCATATTCTCCTGTAACCTTTTCTTCTACTCCTTCCCCTACAACTACATTCCAGTCGCCCATGACTACTAGATTTTCGTCCCCCTTTACATACTGCATTACCCTTTCAATATCCTCATACACTTTCTCTATCTGTTCATCTTCAGCTTGCGACGTCGGCATGTATACCTGAACTATCGTTGTCGGTGTTGGTGTGCTGTCAATTCTGATTAAAACAACCCAGTCAGTGAACTGTTCACAGTAACACACCCTCTGCCCTACCTTCCTATTCATAACGAATCCTACACCTGTTATACCATTTTCTGCTGCTGTTGATATTACCCGATACTCATCTGACCAGAAATCCTTGTCTTCCTTCCACTTCACTTCACTGACCCCTACTATATCTAGATTGAGCCTTTGCATTTCCCTTTTCATATTTTCTAGTTTCCCTACCACGTTCAAGCTTCTGACATTCCACGCCCCGACTCGTAGAACGTTATCCTTTCGTTGATTATTCAATCTTTTTCTCATGGTAACCTCCCCCTCGGCAGTCCCCTCCCGGAGATCCGAATGGGGGACTATTCCGGAATCTTTTGCCAATGGAGAGATCATCGTGACACTTCTTCAATTACAGGCCACATGTCCTGTGGATACACGTTACGTGTCTTTAATGCAGTGGTTACCATTGCCTTCTGCATCCTCATGTCGTCGATCATTGCTGATTCTTCCGCCTTTAGGGGCAATTTCCCACCCCTAGGACAAGAGAGTGCCCTGAACCTCTGAGCTCATAGCGCCCCTTAAATCACGTGAACAGGCAACCTTTCCCTTTTCCCACCAGAGGAAGACACCAAAGCTGCGATTGCCACAGCGCCGCCGCCAGAGGGTGACTGCTTCACACTACGCGCTGCGGCGCGCTCTTCAAATAGCAGTTTTTACCACGGGTCAGATACGGAACTGTGCTTTTGGTGTAATACATATGTGCGAGTTCTTGGCAGCCATAGATATTCTTTCTCCATTATTAACGTATGAGGAAGTATAGTCCGATCTCCTCGCTGGTGCGTAGTAATGCAGTGATATTTTTATAAGAAGTAGTGGATATACCTGTAAAGCTGTATTTAAGATAACCAAAGCGAGCGATCCATGTGTATGTGTGTGTTTAGCGTGTTTAAGGTTTGGCTTGGCGTTTATTATCGTGGGTTGACGGAGGTTTTCATTCTGGGTTGTCATTAGAAGGAAGAACAAGTGAGCTCGCATACGTTTATACATTCTGTCTCTGAGCAAATGGAGGGATCCAAATCACTATTGGATGGTAAAGAAACTTGGTAGAGGACTTCATAATAGCATAAACTTTCTGGTTTATTTACATATAAAATACGGATAAAAATATGGAGAATATTAGAAATGTGACAGATATGGAAAGATATGGATAAAGGTATGGAAAAAATGGGAAAATATGGAAAGTATCTGAAAACTGTGGGAAATGTGGAAACTATGGAAATTATGGAAAACTGGTAAAATGTATTACGGACAGGAACTGGTAAAAGAGAACGGTATGTATTTATACAGAAGCTGTTATTGAAATTTTCGCATTAAGCGCTGGACATATAGAAGCTGAATAACACCACAGATACATTGGAGGAGATAAGCATTCTACAGAGCGAATAATCGGAATCTATGGTTGGGCTTTAATTGTAACCACTATATAGGTACTAGAAAAGAATGACACCACATATACTTCTCTCAATAGTGGAAAGGAGAAATTCTGGAAATGGTTCAAATGGCTTTGAGCACTATGGGACTCAACTGCTGAGGTCATTAGTCCCCTAGAACTTAGAACTAGTTAAACCTAACTAACCTAAGGACATCACAAACATCCATGCCCGAGGCAGGATTCGAACCTGCGACGGAAATTATAGATACTATCATTTTCCCCACACGCGGATTATACTGTATCAGCAACAGGCACACTAGAAAAGGATTCGCAGGGAATCGATGGAAACAATTCAGTGGAATATGAAAAGTACTTATGGCTATGTCATAGGCTGACATTAAGAAATGCTGCTCCTAACGAATTTCGTACTTTGAATATTGCTTCAGCTTCATGGATATAATGCAAGACTTCGCTGGAAATTTTTTATGAAATGAAGCTTTCGACTTTGTTTTTAATTCTCTGTCCATCCTGAACCTATAAAACCGAATAATGTTGTCGACACAACCATGACAACTATTATACACAAGCCATGGCATGTATTTTTTTTCTAACCACCTAACAGTATTTGCAGTATGTTCCCTTCTATAAATTCTGTTTTCGCTTAACTGGTAGGCGTCCACCGTCTTACTAAACTGCTACCACTATACATATGAAAGTAGGGAGAAAAAATCTTCTGACGTGTGCTAAGTCCTCTCACATCGAGTTTATTACTGACATTAGATTAGAGGAGCACAACTTGTAAGATCCTCATTATTTGTATTTTCGATGTTGTAGCATTCTTTACCAACACTTGAGAGCTGCGAGTCATAAGTATACAGGGTTCATCATAATTAATGACGTAAACACATACAGTTGAAAGTACACGATACTAGAAGCAAGATAGTCTCAGTAAGCATAGGGTTGCTAATGCACACCTTAAGACCTAGAACAATTTTTCATCTTTGATACTGTGAAACAAATCTCTTCTACTGCAAGTTCTTTGCTTTCCATATATTGGGAACTGGAAGTATGGACCAAAACAAGAAAAATAAGTACAGTAAACATGTGCCCATAAATGCATTCCTTAAGAGGTATCAGCGCTTGTTTATCTTTGTTACTTTGAAACACAACTCTTCTAATGATCAAGTACTCGTAACTTTTAAGGTATGCGTTTTAGAGCACATGTTTGCTGGACATTTTTTCCTATTTTGGTCCAAACTACCACTTCCCAAAATATGGAAAGCAAAGAACTGGCAGTAGAAGAGATTTGTTTCACAGTATCGAAGATGAAAAATTGCTCGTAGCTCTTAAAAGCGTGTACTACGGTCGCAGGTTCTAATCCTGCCTCGGGCATGGATGTGTGTGATGTCCTTAGGTTAGTTAGGTTTAAGTAGTTCTAAGTTCTAGGGGACTGATGACCACAGATGTTAAGTCCCATAGTGCTCAGAGCCATTTGAACCATTTTCTTAAGAGCGTGCATTTTCGACCCTATGTTTACTGAGACTTTTTTGCTTCTAGTATCGTGTACTTACAACTGCATGCGTTTACGTCATTAATTATGATACACCCTGTATACAATCGTAAAATATTTGGAAGCTGGCTGAAGTGGAATGATGCCATAAAACGAAAAGTGATACACGTGAATCATGTCATCCCATGACATTATATTGATAAACGTCTGCCTAGCTTTAAGCCATTTGTCGTAATTGTAATCATTTTTTCTGTATTCCCTCTGGCTGTAACAATGATGGGATATTTGCTGCTTTCGACAAATATACAACTGCCCGATTTCGAAGCAAATCGACTGATTTTGGGGGAGAGTGATCGCACTTTGGAGAGATGACCAAACATATGGTCTGTGTGAATACCGCCCGTATCACAGGTCTGCCCTGCTCAATCGACAGGGCCATATGGTAGTGCTGTCTGTTGGTCTGCGAGTGCCTGTCACCGTCCTGTAACTCAATAATAACAGTAGTGCATTATTTAGACAACACAAATACAGTATTTCTATTATGTGGAGCTGACTGACTTTAAAACATGGTTGTTCTAATCAGCTGACTGCCTCGATCAATACTGTCAAAAATATTTGGTTGCAGACAAGGCGGTAATCTAAGTTATCCATCAATTCCACCTCTTAGCTGGTTTATTGACCATTAATCTTAAGCAAATTGCATTTCTTTTTTTTTCCTTTATTGTGATTTTGATCACCTTACACAAGGCGGGTTGTCAGCAGCTGAGTACGCCGCTCTTCAGCCTTTAGTTTTACAATAAGTAAAACATAGAGGTGGCGTAGAGAAGACAAAAACGGCGGGCAAAAAATGTAGACACTAAAAAACAAAAAACATGGAGCCATTCACGCTGGACGAGAAACATCACTAGCACTAGTTGACACGGCGCACATAACACGGATGATGGCGACGGTACACGTGAACAGGGGTGGCATGACGGCGAACAAACACTAAACACAAACGAAGGCTCACACACGAGACACTGATGGCGATGATTTCCGGCGCGCAAATGTTCACTGAGCGTGTGCGAGTCCGGCGACCTGTCAAGAGAGGAGGAGCGGGAAGGGGAGTGGGAGAGGGAGAGGGGGGAGCAGGGATGCCATGGGCAGGGGAGATGGGGGGAGGGAGGAAGGGGGAGGGGAAGCCCGGGGGAAGAGGGGTGGAGGGAGGGGATGGGGGAAAAGGAAAGAGAAGGGAAGGGAAGAGAAGGGAGGGAGGGTGCCTAAAGGAAACGACACCGAAAGTGGGGGGGGGGCAGGATCAAAGTTGATAGGAGGGGAGCAGGACATCATCAGGGAGAGGGACTGGTGGAAGCCACCTTGGTAGAGGGTAAGGAGGGTGAAGAGATGGAGACTGGGTGGGACGTGGGAATACAGGTGCGGCAGCAGGTGGGGGTGGGAGAGGATGGGTGAGACAAACGGATGAGGAGGATCGAGTTTGCGGGAGGTGTACAGAATCCGTATCCTCTCAAGGAAAAGGAGGAGGTGGGGAAAGGGGATGAGATCATACAGGATCCGCGTGGGGGTGGGGAGACGGATGTGATAGGCGAGGTGGAGAGCACGGCGTTCAAGGATTTGTAGGGATTTATAAGAGGAAGGGAGGGCGGAGACCCAGGCCAGATGGGCGTAACAAAGGATAGGGCAGATGAGGGATTTATAGGTGTGGAGGATGGTGGAGGGGTCCAGACCCCACGTACGGCCGGAAAGCAGCTTGAGGAGATGGAGTCGGGAACGTGCCTTGGCTCAGATTGTCCAGAGATGGGGAGTCCAGGAGAGGCGACGGTCAAGGGTTACGCAAAGGTACTTGAGGGTGGGAGTGAGGGCGATAGGGCGGCCATAGATGGTGAGATAGAAATCAAGGAGGCGGAAGGAAGGGACTGTTTTGCCTACAATGATCACCTGGGTTTTGGAGGGATTGACCTTGAGCAACCACTGGTAGCACCAAGCATTGAACCGGTCAAGATGGGATTGGAGAAGGTGTTGGGAGCGCTGCAGGGTGGGGGCAATGGCAAGGAAGGCGGTGTCATCGGCAAACTGGAGAAGGTGGACGGGGGGTGACGGCGGCGGCGTGTCCGCTGTGTACAAAAGGTACAGAAGGGGGGAGAGGACGGAGCCTTGGGGCGCACTGGTGGAGGGGAAAAAGGTGTAGGGATCCGTGTTATGGATGATGACGTAGGAAGGACGGTGGGAGAGAAAGGAACCGATCAGACAGACGTAGTTATTGGGAAGGGCGAAGGTTTGGAGCTTGAAGAGGAGACCGGAATGCCATACACGGTCATAAGCACGTCCGAGGTCCAGGGAGAGGAAGATTGCGGAGCGACGGGAATTAAGCTGTTCGGAAAGGAGATGAGTGAGGTGAAGGAGAAGGTCGGCGGAAGAGAAGGACGGTCGAAAGCCACACTGGGTAACGGGAAGGAGGCGGAGATGCTGGTGGATGCGTCGGGTTAGGATAGATTCCAGAACCTTGCTGAAGATCGAGGTAAGGCTGATGGGACGGTAGGAGGAGATGGCAGACGGCGGTTTGCCAGGTTTAAGGAACATCATGATAAGGGAGGTTTTCCACAGGTCGGGGTAGTAACCGGTGGACAGGACTACATTGTAGAGCCTGACCAGAGTGGAGAGGAGAGAGACAGGAGCTTCACGAAGGTGATGGTAGGTGACACGATCGTGACCAGGAGCGGTGTTGCGTTTTGTGCGGAGTGTAGCAATGAGATCCTGTGTAGTGATAGGGGCATTGAGTTCTGTGTGTGCAATGTTGTCCAATTATTGGAAACCAGGTGCAAGGGGAGGGATAGAGGTGTCAGTTCGATCGTGGACATCTGGGAAGAGGGAGTAATCGGACTGGGGACCATCGGTGATGGAAAACACATCAGAGGGGTAGGAGGCAAAGTGATTGGCCTTACTAAGGGTGTCAGGGAAGGGGTGATCATCATGGAGAAGAGGATAGTAGGGGGAGGGTTTAGTTCCGGTAAGGCGACGGAAGGCTGACCAGAACTTGGACGAGTTGATAGGTAGGGTAGCATTTAAACGAGTGCATGTCTGTTGCCAGTCCCGGCATTTGTTAGCCGCAAGCAAATTACTAATGTGTCGCTGGAGTTGCCGGTGGCGTCGTAGTGTGTTCAGGTCACGCGTGCGGAGGAAGGCACGGTAGAGACGGCGGGATTCACAGAGGAGGAGGATGGCCTGTGGGGGTACGGTAGGACTGTGGGGGTGGATGGCGACAGTAGGGATGTGGGCCTCCATGGCCTCAGACAAAGTCTGCTGGAGAAAGGAGGCAGCTTGGGTTACATCGTCAGGGTGGTGGTAGGTGAAGGGGTGGCTATCGACCGGGGTGGATTGGGTATCTCGGTAGGCATTCCAGTTGGCACGGGAATAGTCATGGACGTACTTAGGGAGAGGGTCATTACGAGGGTCGGGGTGGGGGCGACGACCGTCTGAAATGGTGAGAAGGACAAGGAGATGGTCGCTACCAATAGGCTCCAGGACATCCACCATTATGCGGCCAAGGAGGTTGGGGGAGGAAAGGATAGCGTCGGGAGTGGAGTTGGATTCGGGACGGGTGTGCTGGGGGATGGGGATGAGGTCGCCTTGAAGGGAGGAGAGGAACCAATGCCACCGCTGTAGCTGGGCGGCGGAACGACTATGGATGTTGAGGTCGGCGGCGATCACGTAGGAGGAGAAGGTACGGTCAATGTGGGAGATGAAGTCGAAGGGAATAGGGGCGTTAGGGCGGACATAGATGGTGGCGCAGGTAAAGGTAAGGCCGGGGAAGAAGAGACTAAGGAGCAGGTGTGCGGTGGGGTTGGGAAAGAGAGGTTGGAACCGAACGGGGATCTGGCAGTGGTGACCAATGGCAACTCCGCCACGCGCAATCCGGAGGGGATTATCGGAGCATTGGAGGACATAGGGCGAAGTGTGGACGGTGTGGTGGGGTTGGAGGAAGGTTTAATTGAGGAGGAAGGCATCCACGCGGTGGGTGGTAAGAGTGTGCAGGAAGAGGTTCTTGTTGGGGGGAAGGGAGCGTATATTGATGAAAAGGACACGGTTCTGTCGCGCTAAGTCAGGGATTTAGAAAAGGGCGGGAGAAGGTGAAATGGGCCTGGTTGTTGAAGTAGGTGGCATACATTTTGAGTTGGAAAATGGAACAGGCGGCGAGGGATATCTGTTGGAGAGTGTGGGGGCGCTGAAAAGGATGAACATTCTGAAGGACGATGGTGAGGAATCTGATGATGTCCCCAGTGGTAGGGTGTGGGCGAAGGGAATTGCCGGGAGGGGTGGGGGTGTCCGGAGGACGTACAGGAGTGGTCGGAGGGGGTCGGGCTTTACACTTTTGGGAGTAGGTGGGATGGGGGAGATTGCAGGTATTGCAGGAGGGAGGGGATTGAAGGTTAGGGCACTGCCAGAGGAAGTGCACTTGCCTTCAATGCGGGCAGGTGGGGGCCTCGCGGCACTCAGCTGTTGGGTGTGTGTTATAGCGCAGACACCTCTGGCAGCACAGGGATTGAGGAGGGGAACGGGTGGGGTCGACCTTGTAGCGCTCGTTGAAGAGGAGGGCACCCTCCTTCAGGAGACGGTCAATGGAGGGGGTGTCCTCGGAGAAAACCCGCATAAGGCGGGTGGGGCCGGCTGAGTTGAAAATGCGGCAGACTGCCCGCACCTCCAGCGTATGATGCGCCTTGAGCTCCGCCAACACCTCCTCCTCCGTGATCGTCGGACTAAGCCGAGTGATCACGGCAGTGACGGACGGCGGGCGATGCGGGGGTTGGGGTTGGCGGGTAGGGGACAGAGAAGGAGCAGGGGTGAGGGAGGCGTTGGGGCCGAAACGGGTGATGGGGCAGCGGGAGAGGATGTCAGTATGGAGGGTTGGGCTGGGGGAGGAGATGAGAACGGAATCCCGTCTGGGAGTGAGGAGAGAGATGGGGGCACCAGGGAAGTGTTGGCGGAGGAGGAGGGAGAGATTCCGGGCCTCGAGAAGGGAAGGGTCGGGACGTGAGAGGAGGTATTTGTATAAAGAGGGGGGGGAGGAGGAGGAAGAGGAGGAGGCAGAGGGAGCAGGGCCAGGTGGGGAGGGGGAGGAGGAGGAAGAGGAGGAGGCAGAGGGAGCAGGGCCAGGCGAGGAGACATCCATGGCATTCTGGGGGGGAGAGGGAGGATGGGGCGGGGCCTTTTTAGGAATGGAGGAGGTGGTGGTGGCACTAGGGCGTTTAACGGCGGCAGAAGGGTGGGTGGTGATATGAGGGACTGGAGCTATAGGGAGGTGGCGGGAAGGGGCAGGTCCTGGCGTGGACACAGCAGTTGGCGCCGGAGATGGTGACGGTGAAGGCGATGGCAACGGCGACAGCGACAGTGGTGGCGGTGACGGTGAGGACGAAGGGGAGAGTTGGGCGTGGGCGGTGGCCTGACGGGCCACCACCCTAGCTGGAGCAGCAGTGACAGGCCGGAGCAGTGGGGGAAAGGATCAGAGGGAGAGGAGTGGGAGGAAGAAGCTGGAGAGGGAGCGACAAAGAGCGAGGGCGAAGGGAGAGTGAGAAGAGGCGGGATGGAAAGAGGGGGGGTGTGACTGGGCACATTATGTTATGGTGGTGGTGGCGGCGGAGGGGGAAGTATAAACGATGGCTGTGGTGGTAGTGGTGGTAGTGGTGGTTGGGGCTGACATGACGACAGGGAGAGACAAAAACGCACAGGATGAAAAAGAAAGGAGAAAAACTGGGGACAGACGAAGACAGAGATGGAGATGGACGAAGACGAAGACGAAGACGAAGACGGACGAAGACCAGAGTCCCACGCTGCTGGCGACGGCGACGGCGACGGCGACGGCGACGGCGACGGCGACGGCGACGGCGACGGCGACGGCGACGGCGACGGCGACGGCGACGGCGACGGCGACGGCGACGGCGACGGCGGGTGGCAGGAATGCCACAGCTGCTGCTGCTGCTGCTGCTGCTGGGCTGGCTGGAACGCTGCTGCTGCTGCTGCTGCTGCTGCAGGAGGACTGGCTGGCCGTTGCCGGCTGGACCGCTGCTGCTGGCCGGGACCACTGCTGCTGGCCGGGACTGGGTCCGGGACCGCTGCTGCTCCTGCTGCTGCTGGGCTGACGGGCTGGCTGGCTGGCACCTGAAAAACCTAGCACTTCGATTAGTGCTGGAATGGCACAATCGAGGGACGGTAACCTTGCGGAGTACCGCCGGAGATGAACGTTTTACCGAATCCATTGCATTTCAAAATTGAAGGGTGTATATATACCATTGAAGACTGTAGTATTTACGAGACCATTTGGTAACGGCAAAAGGCAATACCAAAAAACGGTACTGACAGTCATATTGTAAAACATATCCTGATGGAATTGTATGTTACGCATCTGATTCAATTGCTCTGCTGGAGAATAACTGTTCTTCGTAAGCATATTACATTTTAATACCACGTGGAGTGTAAATAGCCACAGAGGGCTGTAGTTTTGATGTAACATTTGGTAATGGCATGTCGTCAAATATGTATCCAAAATTCAGTTAAACTGTAGCCAAAATCACTAAGGTTCCATGTATGTTATCAAGTAGAACCACTTCCAGAAATTACGCATCATAATGTTTTATATACAGAAGTATGAGGTATAGATGGTGAAAGAATGGTCCACATTGGTGTGCATAATTTATGTGCTTGTAGAGAATGAGTTTATTATTTATTAATACACCTGTGCTTACAGACCAAACCACCAGTATCTCCGCCAGCACCTCCTTCTTCCTATTACCCAGTGTGGCTTTCGACCGTCCTTCTCTAGCGATGACCTTCTCCTTCACCTCACTCATCTCCTCTCCGAACAGCTCAATTCCCGTCGCTCTGCTATCTTTCTCTCCTCGACCTCGAACGCGCCTATGATCGTTTGTGGCATTCTGGTCTCCTCTTCAAGCTCCAAACCTTCGCCCTTCCTATTAACTACGTCCATCTGATCGGATCCTTTGTTTCCCAACGTCCTACCTACGTCATAACACGGATTCCTACACATTTTTCCCCTCTGCCAGTGTGCCCCAAGGTTCCGTCCTCTCCCCTCTTCTGTACCGTTTGTATACGGCGGATATGCCGCCGTCTTCATCCCCCGTTCCACCTTCTCCAGTACGCCGATGACACCGCCTTCCTTGCCATTGCCCCCACCCTGCAGCGCTCCCAACACCTTCTCCAATCCCATCTTGACCGGTTCACCACTTGGTGCAACCAGTGGTTGCTCAAGGTCAATCCTTCCAAAACCCAGGCAATCATTGTAGGCAAAACCACCCCTTCCTTCCGCCTCCTCGACTTCTATATCACCATCTATGGTCGTCCTATCGCCCTAACCCCCATCCTTAAGTACCTTGGCGTCACCCTTGACTGTCGCCTCTCCTGGACCCCCCATCTCCGGACGATCCAAGCCAAGGCACGCTCCCACTCCATCTCCTCAAGCTCCTTTCAGGCCATACATGAGGTCTGGACCCCTCCACCATCCTCCACACCTATAAATCCCTCATCCGCCCTATCCTCTTCTACACCCAACCTGCCTGGATCTCCGCCCCTCTTACCTTTTACAAATCCCTTCAAATCCTTAAATGCCATGCTCTTCACCTCGCCTAACGCATCCGTCTCCCCTCTGCCATGCAGATCCTGTACGACCTTATCCCCTTCCCCCACCACCTTCTTTTCCTCGAATGGATACAGATCCTCTACACCTCCCGTAAACTAGATCCCCCTCATCCACTTGTCTCTCACATCCTCTCCCACCCCCATCCACTGCTGCGCCTCTATTTCCACGTCCCACCTGCTCTCCATCTCTCCACTCTCGTTACCCTCTCCCAAGTTGGCTTCTGCCAGTTCCACCTCCCTGATGATGCCCTCCTCCCCTCCATCTACCCCTCCTATAAACTTTGATCCTCCTCTCCCACTTCCTGTGTTTTTTACTCAGGGCACCCCCTTCTCTCTCCATTCCTCCCTCCTCCCTTACTCCCCCATCCTCCCCCGGGGCTCCCCTACCCACCATACTTTCACTCCTCCCCCGATCTCCTCTGCCATTGGCATCTCTACTCTCCCCTCTCCCTCCCCCACCACCTTCTTCCCCTCTTGGCAGGTCCCCGGACTGGCACACGTTAAGTGGACATTGGCATGCTGGAGATCAACGCCATAAGTTTTTCGTGTGTGTGCCATCGTGTTTGTGATTCAGTGTTTTTCGCCGCCCACGCTCCTTCGTTCACGTGTGTCGTCTAAATCATCAGTGTTCGTGCACAGTGCCGACAGTTTTCTTGTTTTTTGTCGAGTGTGAACGGCTTCATGTTTTTTAATTATTGTGTCTACTGTTTTTTAACCGCCATTGTGTTACTTTTCTGTCTTCATTGGTTTTCTGTTTTATTGTACTGCTTGTGGCTGAAGAGCGGAGTAAAATTTTCTGCTGCCAGCGCACCTCAGACAAGGTGCAAAATAACAATAAAGAAAAAAAAATACGGACCAAATTGATTCATAGCCAAACGGAAATTGTCTGTACGCATCTCGCAACTGGAAAATACTGCAAATTAGAGGTCAAATGTAGATTTACCTACAATCACTTTCTACTTTCGTTATTGAGAATTTTGAAATCTGAGGAATGATGAAGTTTAACGTTGTTTTGGTACAGTCGTAAACTACATAGAATTCTTTTCATCAGCCAACTTACGTGGGTAGGATGCTTGCTATGTTGCCAACAGAGCCGGAAGTGGCTGATGTGATGCTACTGGGAAACAAGCTTATTTGTTTGATTATGGATTCATAACTATGCAGGGAAAAGGTCCATCTTCCCAGGATTTTAACTCACTGGCGTGAACAATCATTATCTAGGGGAAATATTTCCTGGTTATAGGTATTCTGATCTTATTTCTGTGCTAAATTAATTCTAGGCGTTGGGTTAGGAATGGACGAATGGTGGAAAAGGGTAGTATTTAGCTTGGATTTATAATGATAATGTTTGATTCTGCACACACAAACACACAAAAGTCAGTAAAGCTAAGAGAAGTGAGAAATACAAATAGTAGGACTGACTGACGTGGGATTGAAAACCAGCATCTTCCAGTCTATGGGAAAGAAGAAAATACATGTCAAGAGTCAGTGACGCGCAACGTATAAATATTCGATAGTCAAAAGGGTAAATATTCTCAGGAGGGGATGTGAAAGATTTCGTGATTCTCATTGTATGGTAGAAAAATCTTTAGGGAGTCAAATTTCAGGACGTTTAAGGACAGGGTGGAGACCGAGTTTCACAAGTGTGAAAAAAAAAAACCACACACTGAATCAGAGAAACATCTGTATGATAAAAACAATGTTGAGAATAGGGAAATATTTGATGAAAGTCATTGTCCTCATGTTAGTAAATCTGAGAAAGCAAAAGACAGCTATACATTTCTCCTAAGAAAGGGAGAACTGACTGTCTTGCTGACAGGAAAACTTGTGATACAAAATATAACTGCACTCAAAATGAAATTGGAAAACACATTAGCCCGCGTGAAACTGCATGCAACGAAAGAGTTTCACATTGGTCCGTCCACTCGACGTGGCTACGACATGAAAGATGTAAAAGAAACTACACACAGGGAGTCACAGTATCATTAGATACATGTACAGCAGTCTTTGCTAATTTGCGGAGGGATAATAATACTTCTTGACTGGAGTGTACCGACAGATGCCGTGCCGATTGAACGCGCCCGCAACGATAGCAGCAGTTGCCCGATACCATTAATTTGGTTTAGTTTGTGTGCATTTTTTAAAGTGCTTCTGCAAGGAGATGCACCTCTGTATTTTACTGTGTAGACCAGTGGTTAACAAATTACTCTTTTTTTTGCGTAAATCTTGGTGCTATACTTGTTTAAGGCAGCTTACTAGTGTAATTTTTCTGCCACCGGAAGCTCCACGTCACAACACTAGGTTTAAATCTCGTGCTGATACACAGCATATAGTTTAGATCAGTGTATTCTAATTTGCATACTTATCTCGTGTAGCAGCTTTTGGGAAAGCAGTTTCCAGTTGATACATCCACTTCAGTAGGGAAATAGGTAAATTAATTTCTTTTTAAGAGCTTGTCATCTCAGGGCATAGTGAGAAATATGCAAGAGCAGTTTTTAGAGTTTCTTTATTCTCCTCGTTGTATTTTGCGTACATTCCGAACTCAGTAGCTCCATTTCAGACCTTATATCTATTTTTAAGACCTACGATATGGCTAGAAAATGTGTTTGTTGTAAGTAGACACAAGGACAATAGGTTCCTACCCGTAAACAGCTGGAAGCTGCGTTGGCTGCCGACGACATGCTTCTGGTTAATTCTCGAAGTTGCGGCGATATCGGAGCACTGATGACAAGACCCGCGACACCTTTGAAGACGTTAGAATCCTCTGGTGACTCAGGTGTCGCTGCATTGTCTGATACGCAACTTCTAACCAGGCTGTCCTCACTCGAGAGAGGGTGGCAGACAGTGCTGGTTCCCTTCCCCTTAGAAACAGGTAACAGGTGCTACCCAGTGCTGATGATAACTCTGAACGGGATGCCTCTCATGATGGGCTAGTGGCCGATTTTCCTGTCCAATCCGGACAAGTACAGAGGTTATGTATGCTTGTCACTGGGAGCTCCAACGTTAGGCGGGTGATGGAGCCCCTCATGGAAATTGAAGGCAAGACGGAAAGGAATGCCAATGTGCACTCTGTACATTTGTCAGGAGTCTCGTCCGTGATGCGGAGGAGGCGCTGTAGGCGGCTATCGAGCACACGCGGTGCAACCGGCTGCATATAGTGGCACATCTCGGCACGAATGACGTCTGCCGCTTGAGTCCCGATCGCATCCTTGGCTCCTTTAGGCGTGTGGCTGATTTGGTGAAGGCAACTAACATCCCATGCGGAGTACAGGCTAAGCTGTCTATTTGTAACATCCCATCCAGGGTTGATCGCAGTGCTCTGGTTTGAAGCGGAGTGGAAGGCCTAAACCAGGCGCTCAGACGGCTCGGCGACCGTATCGGATGAGAATTTCTCGACGTCTGCTATCGGGTACAGAACTGCAGGGTACCCCTTAACAGGTCAAGCGTGCACTACACATAGGAAGCTCTTACTAGGGAAGCGGAGAACCCGTGGAGTGCACATGGGGATTTTTTAGGTTAGAGAAACCCTCCCTTGGTATTAGGAACAATTAGGCGCATTGTCCTCAGAGAATGTTAGTCCTCGCAGATAGAAAACGTTAATATGATTTTAATAAACTGTAGGAGCATCCAACGAAAGGTCTCACTATCGTAAGTCCTCATGAGAATATTATCTTACGGATATGTTATTCGCCACTGGTGGCGTCGAGGTTATTGCAGTGAAGTAAGGTGTAGCGAAGTGATCAAGGATTCCGATAGTGAATTAATCTGGGTGAAGGTAAGTATCAGTGATCGGTCAAAACTAGTTGGTTCAAATGGCTCTGAGCACTATGGGACTCAACTGCTGAGGTCATTAGTCCCCTAGAACTTAGAACTAGTTAAACCTAACTAACCTAAGGACATCACAAACATCCATGCCCGAGGCAGGATTTGAACCTGCGGCCATAGCGCTCTCGCGGTTCCAGACTGCAGCGCCTTTAACCGCACGGCCACTTCGGCCAGCGTCAAAACTAGTAATCGGTGGCTTTTACAGACCGCCTTTGTTGTAATAGGGGGTGACTTTAACTTGCCAAGTATAGATTGGGAGTGTCGTGCTATCAAAACTGGTACCAAAGACAGGGATTATTGTGACGTTGATCCGAATGCCGTGTCCGAAAATTACTTTGAGCAGCTAGTTAGAGAACCATCTAATGAGCGTACGTCTTAGACCTCCTCGCAACAAACAGACCTGAACTTATCGAACCAGATATCTAAAGGAAGGAATTAGTGATCATAACACTGTGATTGCCGTTGGGCTAAGGAATTTTAAAAAAGGTAGGAAGATATTTCTGTTTAGCAAGAGTGACAGGATGTAAATTTCAGAATATCTAAGGCGTCAGCATGAAATATTCAGTGAGAGGACGAAGATGTGGAGAACAAATCACAGGCATCGTGCAATATGCTCTAGACAAGTATGTTCCGAGTAAGATCTTAAGGAATGAGAAAGGCACATCACGGTTGAATAGCCGCGTTAGAAAACAGCTACGTAAACAAAGAAAACTTCCTCTCAGATTCGAGAGAAGTAATAAACTAGCTGACAGAAAAAATCTGAAGTACGCCAAAATGAGCGTAAGGAGAGATAAAATCAGTATGTCGGTCAAAATAATCTATTCATTCACTCAGTGAGCATACTGGCACCGAAACGTAATATAACAGATAGAAGGCCGAAATACTGAATTTGGTCTTCCGAAATTGTTTCATCGCGGAACACTGTAACACGGTCCCTCCTTTCAATAGTCGTACGAACGTCGAAATGGCAGATGTTGAGATAACCAATCGCGGAATAGAAAAACAACTACACTCTCTGAGTGGTGGAAAGGCGTCAGGACCAGATAAGATACCTATAAGATTCTACAAAGATTATATGAAGGAACTTGTTCCCATACTAGCGGTAATTTATGGTACATCGCTTGAGCAACTAAGGCAACCTAGCTACTGAAAGAACGCACAGCTCTATTCAGTTTTAAAGAACGGCCGTACGACATATGCACACAATGAAGACGTATATCGTTGATGGCAATGTGTTGTAGAAATATGGAACATATTCTAGGCTCAAGAATTATGACGTTTTTGGAGAAGTTAAATATCTTCTACAAAAATCAGCATTAGATGTTTGGACAACATGGTTGTAGAGTAACAGCGATTGATATAAAATCAACTTATCATTAAGAAAACAGTCTTAATCGCGTTTTTTTATTTATTTAGTGCCGACCGCTTTCAGCCCATCGTAGGGGCCATCTTCACATCTTCAGGGCGAACATACCGCTGGTCGACTGCTGGTGGCATCACGTCTACCAAGGTGTCACAGTCTCCTGCCACACCTTGGTAGGACTGTTTTCTTAATAGTAAGTTGAAAATCAACATTGATTACGCAAGCAAATATCCTGCTCGCTCTGTTCCTGCACGAGATCCACCGCACCGTATACAACGACGCTCAGCTTGACACATGTTCCTTGACCCCAGGAAGGCATTTGACACCGTACCGCATTGCTGTTTAGTGGGTAAATGCGAGCTTATGGAGTACTGCAGCAGATTTGCTACTGGATTCAAGATTTCCTTTCAGACAGAACTCAACATGTCACTCTTAGGAACAAAAGCGGCAAATGTAAAGGTAATTTCCGGAGTATCCCACGGAAGAATGGTAGGACAGTTGCTGTTTGCAGTGTGTATAAATGATCTAGTAGAAAGTGTGGGCTGCTCCCTACCGTTGTTCGCAGATGATGTGGTTGTCTATAAGAAAGTAGCAACGCCGGAGGATGGCAACGATTTGCAAACTGACCTCCAGAGAATTGATGAATGGTGCAGGCTCTGAACGTAAATAAATGTGACTTATTGCGCATACATAGGAAAAGAAACACACAACCGTACGAGTATAGCTAGACTATAGAAGAGAAACCAATGGAAACAGTATCTGCCGTAAATTATCTAGGGAAAGTATCTAGGGCGACCTTAAGTGAAATGACCACTTAAATCAAATAGTGGGAAAAGCACATACCAGACTCAGAATCATAGGGTGAACATTGAGGAAATGTAACAAATCAAATGTGTGTGAAATCTTATGGGACTTTACTGCTAAGGTCATCAGTCCCTGAGCTTACACACTACTTAACCTAAATTACCCTAAGGACAAACGAGGACTCGAACCTCCGCCGGGACCTGTCGCACAGTCCATGACTGCTGCGCCCAAGACCGCTCGGCTAATCCCGCACGTCCAAATGTAACATATCAACGAAGGAAGTGGCTTATAAGCCGCTTGTTCGACCGATTCTTGAGTATTGTTCATCTATCTGGGATCCCTACCAGGTAGGAATGACAGAAGAGATGGAGAAGATCCACCGAAGAGCGGAGCACTTCGTCAAAGGATCGTTTAGCTGGCGCGAGAGCTTGAGGAGGTGCTCAGCAAACTCCACTGTCAGACGTTACAAGAGGGGAGCCGTGCATCACGGAGAAATTTATTATTGAAGTTTCGAGAGAGGAGACCACGAGGAGAAAATTCGAGAAATTAGAGCCAGTACAGACGTTTACCGATAGTCATTCCTTCCACGTGCTAATCGCGAGTGGAACAGCGTTGGAGGGCTCAGTTAGTGGTACAAAACTACCATCCGTCGCACACCATTTGGTTGTTTTTTAGAGCTTGATGTAGATGTGTTACTCTCCAGAATGATTTTCTTTTAGATTAGCTGCATACTGCATTGGCTAGCTGCTTAGACAAGACGCAACTTGATAGCGTTACCACGGCTGTTTCCCGTCGGCGGCACCTATCCATCGTATGTCAACGTTTTTGCATACGATATATGGAGGGAAGAGTTCAACTATTAGCTACAGCGACACAGATCGGTGATACCCCAACACTCAGTAGAGTAGGAATTTTAGGCGTCTTATATGTGCTCGTCGACAGCTTGTGAACACTGTCGGCTGCGTCGTCTCGGCTTATCTGCTGCTTTTTACGGCTGGGCGCTCTCATATAGCGACAGACTCGGGAGAGTCACCCGTGACCACGGAGAGTCCACAATTTGGTATGTAGAATTAATTTATTTAAAATTTTGTTTCAGTCTCTAAATTCTTTATAAAAGAAAACATGGTCCGTTGTAGGTCCGTTGTAGGCTGTACTATAATTGTTCTTTACTGAAATCATTCAATTAGCTAACGTCGACTATAAGTCAATTTGAAGCACATGAGTGATGTCATATATTACATAGTGTAATTATCGCATCCTTTTGCGGTACACATACAAAACCAAATGTCATATTCCATTGTTACACTGGAGCAGAAGCCATCAGATGTATAACCATATGTCACTGTAGTAGTACAGGTGTGAACTATATTTGGTATGTAGCAAGAGTTTATTGTTTAAGTGTCGTGTTGTTGTCTAATAACTTCACTTACATGTCTTCCTACAACTTTTTCAGCCTGGAGGCCGCTGGCTAATGCCTACCGCTCCTGGCGCTTATTGTTTAACTTCTCGTTGTGTCAACAGACCATGAACAGCGAGGCTGACGTAATTGCTCTAGTAATGAATGTGTTTGTGTGTCTGTGTCTAGTGGAGGAGGGGGGGGGGGTTGGGGGGAGGAACAGAGAGAGAGATTTTCTTATAGATACGGAGGGAAAGGAGAGCGAGGAAAGGATTCTCTTAGCTGCCAGGAAACCGTCAGTTTATTTCATATCATGGCAGCCTGTCTCAAGCCATCCAAGGCACCAGTTAACATTAATGGAGGGATCCTATCGTTCAGCAATGTGTTTGCAGAAGGTACAAGCATGTGTTACATAGTTCTGCAGCATCACATCACAGCTCTTGGTGGTCACAGACAAATATTGCATGCCTGAACTGAAGGAACATTGCGAATTACAGCTAGCCCTAAAACTGTCAGTGGATAACGTCATCTCAAGTGTATCGCTTGTACTGTACCATTTTAGCTCGCTACTGTGTCGTTCTTCCAGGCTAACATTACCAATGTGATGCAAGCAGTGTTAAACAGTCTTGAAGAATTCAAGTGTCCGAGCGATTCTAGGCGCTTCAGTCTGGAACCTCGCGACCGCTATGGTCGCAGGTTCGAATCCTGCCTCAAGCATGGATGTGTGTGATGTCCTTAGGTTAGTTAGGTTTAAGTGGTTCTGAGTTCTAAGGGACTCATGACCTCAGATCTTAAGTCTCATAGTGCTCGGAGCCATTTGAACCATTTTTGAAGAATTCAAATGACGTGTTTCCTAGGAGCAGTAGTTTATTTGTTGCATTGTAGTAATTGTTTAGTTTTCTAATTCAGTTAAAATTATAAATAGCACGGGAGGTAGAGTGCTTACAGAAAATGTTCAATACTTTGCTGCTACTGTGTTAAAGTTAAAGTAATCCATTTTGAACCATTAATTATGATAATGCTGGTTATCATACAGTATATCGCACACAATTCGCCTATAGGATGGATATTTTGTATAATGGGCTATGATGTCGTAAGATTTTAGTAATTCAGCCACACAAGTGGCCACACATGCATTTTACATAATCAGTTACGTTAATATTTAACAGCCATTTAGCAGAATGTGACATGACACCATTAATTCATAACACATTAACGTCAAATGTATTACTTCGGAAATTATGAGAATATTTGCCCTCATCAACTAAGTATGATGACTCTGCTGATGTTGATGATCCTCTCACTACAACATTCAGACCTCTGTTGACGAAATTAACGTAACAGTAATAATAATAATTATAAAATTAACTTATTATGATCGTCATTTGTAACAAATACCAATACCGAAATCCCATACAAATGTGATTCCCTTCGGTGAACTGATCACGAATGACGAACCTCGCATAACTATAATAATAACATATTCAATTTACTATTATTATTTATAACAAATACATACTAACACGAAAGAGAACAAATCCTTCAGTTCTCCAAATAGTCATCGAATTAAGAGCCCCCGAGAGTTGCTCTGGTATTAAAAGGACGATGTATTGGAGGGGTGTGGGGGGGGGGGGGGCGGAGGGGACGGACAACTTTATTCCCCTTGTCAGGAAGGAGGTGTGTGTAGGTGACGTTTGAAATGCTAATATAACACATACATCAAAACTGAAATAGCTTTCATGCAGTTAGATTCTTACATACATTTTTATGAATGATTTCATTCAAAAGTGTGAGGGATATCTTTAAAATACATCTTATAGGCACCAAGCGTCCCTGAACGTGACTTGGTATTGTCGGTCAAGTAGTCCTGCAATATTTTTCATTTTTGTGAATTCCAGCGAATCGTAAGTTGTCAACAATTTTTAAACATATCCGATCTTCGTGGTAAGTGATCTCCACCAACAACGTACCAAATAATGGTTCATACATGATATTTTTTTTTAATTTATCAATATTTCTATAGTACATAGTTAGCAGCCGTGACAGCACAAGTGAACTTCAGGACCAGAGAACCGTAATCGACTGCAGCCACAAATTCATCACATTACACTAAAGAAGTCCACAAGCTGGACTTGAGGAATGCTTGTGCTACATTGAATAAGGGTTCAGATTTTTTTATCGATCCCAAGGTTGAGAAACGTTACAAAACGTTCTGGAAGTGTATGGACGAGCGTACTGTAAGGCAGTTTCTTGTCAAATTTGTTGGACCTTCTCAGTGTCCTGCGGTTAAAAGCAGTTTTTGCGTGGCCCTTTCGGCCAAATGATCTATGTGAGGTCTCAGCACTATGTTCGTAATTGCAATCCCTGGGCGTTCAGTTGAATCTATAGTCATTAAGTGGCGCACTTGGGAAACGCCTAGTTGTAAGTGCCAGTAAAGAAGTTTCTTTTTCAAGTGCTGTTCATACTGAGGCATTACGTTTTATTTTGGAGAATACAAGTGCATATGCACAACGGTACCGTTTTAACTAGTAGAACTGTAGTCAACAAAGCCATTTCTTATATATTTTAAATTATTTACAAGAGAAGGCGAAAACTGAATCGAAGAAAAAATCATTGAGGATTGAATTCTGTTTCTCACACAACTCTATTCACGGGATAAGTCGTTTTACAGTCTACTGTAGAACTCACTATGTTGTTAAGAAAGAAACGACAGAGTCACCAGCAGTTCTTCCTGTACTGAAACTGATTAACATGGCTGGCCTTTTGAGTAAAGTACGGCGTGGCATGTTCGTAGATCAGCCATTTTCTTCCCTCTTTCAAACAGACTGACACTTTTCCTTTCTTCGATCTTAAAGCAAGATATTTAGCAATTGTTTGAGAAGAACGAGTATGATGTAATTTCATTACATCACATTTCGAGATCTCACATGCCTGCATTGACAACAATGTTTCAGCAACATCTTTAAAATCTAAGTGCTCAGTTGCGTGCGTTATAATTAAATGAAATGAGATCAAATCTTTTGCTGACTCATCGATCTTGTGTAAATTTTGTGGATGAGAGGCCCTCATTACCTCTCCTCACTTGCCTAAAATTACAAAATCTCTGTCTTAGCTTAAAAAGCTGCACTTACTCACAAAGAAATTGTATCGTATCTCTTCAAATCTGCCCGGGTTAAATGGTGGAGACTTTGAGGCTTGGCACGTGAAACTCCGGAGGGAAGTACCGGTTGTCACAAAAACGAAGCATAATCTAGTAGTTAATTTTTGGAACAATATACCATGACTTAACACTTAGAACAAGTGTACAACTTTGAACATGGTTGACATTTGCAGCAACCGTATACACAAATTTGAAAAATATGCAAAAATCTGCCAACCGGTTACACAGATTTTCTATATACCTTGACCAGGTTTCGTCACCTCTGAGGGTGACTTCATCAGAAGGTAAGGTAATTACATTAAGAACATATCGTCAAAGATGTACAGTGATTCAAGAGCTGAGTTGCTCAAGTCATGCATTAAAATATAAGACATAGTGGTCTTCAAAATATCAAACATTAAAACATGAAGAACACTGGTGTGGTGTGAGGAGACTGACTGTGTGGCAACTAGTCATGCTGCCCAGTAAACGTAATGTAGGGCGCGCCGCAAGCGGGCCACTAGTAACGTGAGCAAAACAATTTTGTATATTACACATTTTCTGAAGTAAATCATACGTATAGCCAATATAGCTTTTAACAGAAACTAATTTTACAAGTTATTGAGTAACATTTATAAATGAGCTTCAAACGGGATAAAACAGTACAAAGTTCGCTGTGTTTTACGTAGCACAGGAAGAACCAGAGTTAAATACGACTGGAATTACATACGTAATGAAGAACATCAGTTCATTATATGACACAAAATTTGAAAAGAAAGCTTGCATAACTAGGGCACCGAGGTCATCTGGTGTGTTAGTAATGAGCGTAACTTAACAGAGGTAAAATAATGTTTCTGAAAAGGACGAGAGAACCTGGATTATAAGTGTCATAAAACTGAGAGCGCTGGTTTAAAAGCATTAAAGAAATTTCTATTTTTCAACTGTACTGTATTTCATATACCCCTGAGCCACGTAAAGGTTCGTTTGAAGCTTTTATATTATGAATTAAAATTTTTTGTAAATTATTTTGTGTGGGGAAAGCAACCTTGCAGCCGTATTTTTTAGTTAACAGACGCTGAATCCTATACGATATTTTACCTGAAAAGGGTATTGAGATGTAATTCTTATCATTATTATTAGTTTGACCAGTACCTAAAGTGGTGACTCTTTCTTTAGTTTCTTCATAATAATTTATAAAAAAATATCCTCTAATACATGTCCAGCATTTTATATTGGTCAGACAAGCAGAGCATTCACCGTAAGAACATATTTTAGCAAAAGAGGCACTAATGTGCACAATTCAACATTTGCAGAACAGCTTTTCATAACAGGGCATAACACCAAAGAATGAAACGCAATGGCAGTTCTGCATAGTGAAAAGAATGGGAGAAAAGTTGATGTCTTGGAAGAACTTGTAATTTTCCGGCACACACCAAACAACGATGACATGTTGAATGAACAAGTACAGTTGAAATATAGAAATTTCTTTAATGCTTTTAAACCAGTGCTCTCAGTTTTGTGATACTTATAATCCAGGTTCTCTCCTCCTTTTCAGAAGCATTATTTTACCTCTGTTAAGTTATGCTCATTACTAACACATCAGATGACCTCGGTGCCCTAGTTATGCAAGCTTTCTTTTCAAATTTTGTGTCATATAATGAACTGATGTTCTTCATTACGTATGTAATTCCAGTCGTATTTAACTCTGGTTCTACCTGTGCTACGTAAAACACAGCGAACTTTGTACTGTTTTATCCCGTTTGAAGCTCATTTATAAATGTTACTCAATAGCTTGTAAAATTAGTTTCTGTTAAAAGCTATATTGGCTATACGTGTGATTTACTTCAGAAAATGTGTAATATACAAAATTGTTTTGCTCACGTTACTAGTGGCCCAATTGCGGCGCGCCCTACATTACGTTTACTTGGCAGCGTGACTAGTTGCCACACAGTCAGTCTCCTCACACCACACCGGTGTTACTTATGTTTTAATGTTTGACTTTTTGAAGAACACTATGTCTTATATTTTAATGTATGACTTGAGTAACTCAGCTCTTAAATCACTGTACATCTTTGACGATATGTTCTCCATGTAATTACCTTACCTTCTGATGAAGTCGACCTTAGAGGTGACGAAACCGGGTCAAGGTATACAGAAAATCTATGTAACCGTTTGGCAGATTTTTACATATTTTTCAAACTTGGAACAAGTTTAGGGATATGCAACCGCTAAGAACGCAATAAATGGATCACGAATTTTGATGTAAAATGGCCCTTCCAACGTTTGATATTTCCTCTCTTCAAGTGGCTCTGCTCGAAAACTGCTTTTGTTGCATTATTTACTTCACGGCTCTGCTCCTTTCATTTGAAAAAGCAAAAAAAAAAAAAAGAAAAGAAAACCTGATCCCCTGTCGATAAACATGATAGACGACATGTAGCACCTCTTCAGGTTCGTCATCCGCCTGGAGTACCTTTCACAGGGCTACACACGAGAGCCGAGACGCTTCCAGGAAGAGAGGGCGATTGCCGGAAGGCTCCAGAGGCACTGGACGTGCTCTCGCGTGGGCGACCGTACACACGACCTCGATTAATGGTCGCGGGGCCACCATTGTGCCCGCCCGGCTGGCGTCTCATTATAAATTACGCTAACGGCGTCATTGTGCGGCGCCGAGGTTTCCACCTGGCGCTCCGGCTCCGGGGTCGCCGGACACGGCCGGCGTGATACCAGCGGCGATAAGCCGGCGCGATAAGCCGCCCAGAACAACGGCAACTGCAGCCAGCCGTCCTACCTGCAGCCGGTGCTGCCCGCCACTTCTCCGCTGCTCTGGAAACGGAGGCAAGTCCTAATGGCAAGTTCTACGACACAGTCTGCCATCAAAATGCCGTTTAATGGAGGCATAGCAAGCAGGGGTCCTCTTAACGTTTCAGGTATTGCCTAAAAGGTGTTCCGTTCCGAATAAGCACCCACTTACTCATATGCATCGTCATAAAAATATCTTGTTCTCTGAATCATTACCAAGTAGGGGAAGATGTGGTAAATGAACCAAGAACAACTTGAGCCCGACGTCGTTAAAGGTCAATGATGTTTACGGCATTTGACGCGTCACATACTGGCCATCATGCAACCACAATATTGGCTGCTAATGGCAGGAGGGGGCGGGAATGGAGGTATCCAATGGTGACTACAGCTTGAGCTACGGGGCGCAGCTAAATTGCTTCGATTACGATTAACTCACAACAGCGCTACTACAGTGGTAGGGGCGTTGATATAGAGCACAGCATGGTAACAGTAAATAATGAAAACACTGCCTTATATATACACAACAGCTACCGAAGTTAATATTTCGTCAGAAGGGAATTCAAGGAATTTCGCAGAGTGAGAAAGAAGTGGCAGAAGGAGTGTTAGCGTTCCTGTAAGATGAGTCAGTGGAATGTGTAGTGCCGTATACGCTCGACTGTGCGAAAAATGTGCATGAGGGGTACAGTGACTAACAAGTCTACGCGATATTGAAAGGAGTGTCGAGCCATTTAGTCCATCATCTTTGTCGGACACGAACCCACAAATTCCGTCTAAATCAAATGCCTCTGAGCACTATGGGACATAATATCTGAGGTCATCAGTCCCCTACAACTTAGAACTACTTAAACCTAGCTAACCTAAGGACATCACTTGCATCCATGCCCGAGGCTGGATTCAAACCTGCGACAGTAGCGGTCGCACGGTTCCAGACAGAAGCGCCTAGAACCGCTCGGCCACTGTGGCCGGCAAATTCCGTCTCCAGAGAGAGTTTTATGAATTTTATTTTGACAGCAGACATTGAGAAATCTCTGTTTGTGTGTGTGTGTGTGTGTGTGTGTGTGTGTGTGTGTGTGTGTGTGTTTGCGTGTGTTGTGGCGGTTATTGTGTAACATCAACATGGACAAATGCAATTAATATGGATGATACGATACTCTATGGTATTCTGCGGTTTCAATTCACTCTGTTTTTTTAGCAGTTGCATTGATTTGATTTTGTAAATGATACTGACAATATTATACACATGTATAATGCATTATTCATACTACAACTTATCCCGGATAATTATTTTGTTAAAATTGCACAAGAATTCCAACTGATGTACTGTAATAATGTATACTGTAAGTTGTGTTCATATCACTAAAGCTACAGATCGTACATCAGAGCTCTTATAATTTTTGTCTTCGATGGATTTAATTATTCTTACCAAATTGATCATGAAAAGGAACCACAGAGTACCACCCGCACACAACACTGACATATGCTACCAGAAATATTTTTCTCCGTGATTCGTCCGTAGTTTAATTTTGGCCTCATACATCAGCAATGAAATCTTGTTCAACAATAAATACCATCAGCAATGTTCTTAGAAAATGCAATCTAATTCGATTAATTTTTTTCTTTTATAAATAGTGTTCAGTGCCACCGGTGCACATTTATTTCTTACACATCGGAATATTGTTTGCAGTTTCAAGTAATTTAAATTTGCCGCTGTGATAAATGTTAAGATGGCGGCCAACAAAAGATAGAGGATTTCTTTTTTAATTAAGATTTTCCTTTGTTCAATAAATAATTAATCATTTAAATTGATGCCACCAACAAAAAATTATTAAATTGTTTTGCAAATTAGTTTAACACAAACCCATGCTATTTTCAACTAGAACTACAGACGAAGTTGCTACATAATCGCAACTAAAAATGGCTGCGCTTCTTGCAGCTATGATGAAACAATTAATGCAAAATTATAATTAAAAGAGGAAGTGATTTTTCTATAATTAATCATAAATAGTTTTAACGCATTTGGCTCCATTTTTTTTACCAGCAAGTGAACATAAAAGTACAATAATTTTACATTAAATGTTTTTCATTCAGCAGACTTTAAGGCGATTCGCGTCTTGCGTCAGCGATGTACATCAGAAGAAGACGACAGAAGGGTACAAAACAAAAGAAAAGAATGACATAGATTAACGAAGAAAGTGAGACAAATATTGTCTCTGGTTTACATAATTATCATCTTTTTAAGAAATAATAATACATAAGTGAATGAATATTATTGAGTTACGTAATTTTCCACACGTTCATATTCCACTTGTAATAATAAAATATATATGACCCAGATTACAGCGAGTTCAAGGAAGCAATGGATGTTTACATAAATTCAAACAGTGCTACAGAATTGTAAGATGTAAGATAACGAAATTTGAAACGAGGCGTCAACTTGATGGTCCACAGCAAACTGCGGTATCGGTCCGAAAATTATTAGACGAGATAAACTATCATAGACCATCATTCAGTAAGTAATTTGTTTTTAACTCGGACCAAACTGGATTTGAAAAGGAAATGCATATTAAAGGATTCCTCAGAGGCACTAGAAAACAAGAGTCACAGATAACAAGAGTTGGGAAAATTGGCGAGAGAGTCCCACAACTACGGCAAGAGCTGTTGTCCAACAGCTGGTCAAAATACTTGCTTTTGCTTGATTCCTGGTCTGCGTAGAAAAATCACATTTCTTTATATCAATCTATGCCTCCTGAAAAGTGTGTAATATTGTAACTCATACCACATGAAACCACTGGAGAAATTCAACCTCTGGATGAATGCTTTTCTGTGTCTGTAAAATACATATCTCACTATCTGCGGCTACGGCTGAAAGAATAGCCATTTTCGTGATAAACACCACAATAGACTGTTGAGTACCTTCACATTCCATCTTTTCTGATCACCACGTTACACCAATATCATTGCGTTATATCAAGCTGAACGTCCTGCACGGTTTGTAGCTCCCAAGCAGGTCACCTTGTCTTGATGTGCGAACCTTTGTGATCACTGTGACCCGCTATTTTTCATTCGATGTTCATGGTGAAAGCTAATCGTTTGTTGTTAACATTTCTTGACTGTTGAACTTGTCTATTTTGTGACGTGTAAAAAGTCCATCACATAGAAGGTTGATCTCTGCACCGTCGGCCGCGGCGGCCGAGCGGTTCTAGGCGCTTCAGTCTGGAACCGCACGACTGCTACGGTAGCAGGTTCGAATCCTGCCTCGGGCATGTATGTGTGTAATGTCCTTAGGTTAGATAGGTTGAAGTAGTTCGAAGTTCTAGAGGACTGATGACTTCAGATGTTAAATCCCACAGTGCTCAGCCCATTTGAACCATCTGATCTCTGCACCTCCCGGACATTTTCTGTCGCCACTCTGATGGTGTCATGGTGAGCCACCAGCAGCTAGTATTTTTTCTGTCACACCTTTTAACACAACGCTCTCAAACGAGCCACATTAGTGACTGATCTTGCGATTTCCCACTCAAGGGATACATTTTTAAGGGGAATTGAATTTTCGTCAAACCATAGTTACTGGTATCATACGTGGCAGTTTAGGCCGAAATGTCATGTAACCTGTTTTATAATGTCATATGCAGATCCCTGTATTCAGTACAATCAATTTCTTGAAGCTGCTTGAGAACTCAGGAAATACTTACTACGCTGACTCATTACTTCTCATTTCCTTTTATTACAGTGAGGAAGACCTTATATTCCTGCAGGCTTGGGGGCTTTCTTTAGCTGGCTCATGACAGGTTCCAATGGTTCAAATGGCTCTTAGCGCTATGGGACTTATCATCTGAGGTCATTAGTCCCCTAGAACTTAGAACTACTTAAACCTAACTAACCTAAGGACATCACACACATCCACGCCCGAGGCAGGATTAGAACCTGCGACCGTGGTGGTCGCGCGGTTCCAGACTGAAGCGCCTAAAACCGCTAGGCCACACCGGTCGGCGCACATGACAGTTAAGTTAACTTACAAGGACCGGAGTGTCCACTACTTTGTTGCTGTAAAACTTCTCCACACACGTCTAGAACAGGGAAATAGCAGTCTCTGGTGTTCGCACACCAGCGTAGCACAGGGCAGAATGCGTTCTCTAAAAACTGCGGTGTGCGAGATGCTAAAAGGGATCCTTACTGGCTAGATAAGATGTGAAGGGCAGGTGAAAACACAGAACTTCAAACAAAGGGCCCAGCCGTTCGACGCTGCTGTCGCGTACAACAACTGGGTTGGGTTGTTTTTTTTGGGGGGGGGGGGGCGGGAGGGGGGGGGAGGAGTCCAAACAGCGAGGTCATCGGTCTCATCGCGTTAGGGAAGGAAGTTGGCAGTGCCATTTCAATGGACGCATCCCAGCATTAGCCAGGAACGATTTAGGGAAACCACAGAAAACTTAAATCAGGATGGCCGGACGCGGGGTTGCCGACCTCTCGAATGCGAGTCCAGCGTACAGGAACTGATTGATTGATTAATTAAGATGATTTCTCGGACCAAACAGCATGGTCATCAGTCCAGTGATTCCAAAGTTATTCACAGTCAAAGAGGGTCCGCTAAAAATGGACAGATCCAGGCAGGGGAATCAAATTATAAAATAATGAAGTTAAAACACATACAGTAAAAGGCATAAAAGGTGGGACCAAATCCAAAATCGGAAAAAAGCGACGGTCTTTCCATGGGGGACTGATCATAGGGTCTCAGGGTGGGAAGACATGAAGAGAGCTCCCAATCACAACCACCATGGCCCGTCTCCAGGACTAAAGCAAAACCTTATATATGGAAATAAAAACAACTTTCACGGAGGAAACTGCGGACGAGTTCAACCAATCGTGAATAGTCTGGTAATATTAAAATTGACGAATCTGGAAGACCATCCTTAGCAAGAAGGGCCAGGAGAAGGGGACATTCCATCAATATGTGGGATACCGTCAGTTAGGCTCCACAACAACTTTGTGGGGCGCGGCTCGTTACGCAGAAGGAAACAATGGGTGAACCTGGTACAACCAATGCGCAGACGGCATATAACAGTGACCTCCTTTCGAGAGGAACCGAAAGAAGACCGCCAAATTGCAGTAGACTCCTTGATTTTGCTGAGTTTATTACTGTGAGCAGTAGCGCGCCAGATGTCTGCGTACAGGAATGTTCGTCTAATTCCCAGTAAGAAGTTCTGTGATTATTTCGGTAAAATGGCCGATTTCCCACATGTGCCGTTTTGCAAGGCTTTTAACTGGTCATGGCTGGAGATCAGTCATAGATTGGCTGGAATTTGCAAGGTCGGCTGCAGTTGGCCGCCACGATTCCAATGCAAGCAGGACCAGCTACGTTTCGTAGACAAACACTGGCTACAGGGGCACTGAAATGTAAAATAGCTCCAGGTCGTAGCAGAGAACTGTAGAGAGTGATAAGTCTGACTTAAAGCCGGGGCCGGCCGCTGTGGTATAGCGATTCTAGGCGCTTCAGTCCGGAACCACGTGGCTGCTAAGGTCGCAGGTTCGAATCCTGCCTCGGGCATGGATGTGTTTGTTGTCCTAATGTTAGTTAGGTTTAAGTAGTTCTCAGTTCTAGGGGACTGATGATCTCAGATGTTAAGTCCCATAGTGCTTAGAGCCATTTGAACCATTTGAACTTAAAGCAGGAATTTCCAGCCGCTTCTGCAGCCGTCTGCTATACTCGCACCATTTGAGAGTGGCCTGTAGGCAGGGGGGATGCAAAGTTAGTTAGTTTGCATCTAGGTTTCAGCGCGGAGATTTATTTAACGTTCACAGACAGCTAGTAGCTACGATCATGTGCTTTGGTGAAAGTATTGCTGTTCCTTCTTGCTATTCTGCCGACCTTTCCTCAAATCACTCAGCATTTTCAGAGCCATTGGCCATATACATTATATAGATTCATATTATGCATTTCTGTATCCACCCACCTGTTCCATGACAATAGTTCGTATTTGCAGTCTCTTGTACACTCATTAAATGTTGTATACTTGATTCAGTGGGTAAATAACTTTTGTTTTGTGTCTTTTGGAAATAAACCAAGGTGGTATAGTGACCGCAAGTTTCCTTTTGTACTCTGCTAATTACCTTCGTTAACATACTCGTGTGAGGTGTGGTAAGGATATTTTCAAGCCTAGCTGGATCAACGTATGTAATTTTCCTTCAATAAGACGTTATCCATTTCACAACACTATTTCGCTTAAATTTGCTTTACTGTATTGAGAGCTTCCATCCATGTTGGTCAGATGGGATTGATTTCTTGGCATCTTACGTGTATGCGAGACTGACCAACCGACATCTCACTGAGGAATTTGGCGATCCTGCCAAGAGTTTGGTGGCTTGAAACCGTGTGATGTATGTAGTGAATTTTTACATCAACAAATAGAATACTGTCGGTCATTACCCAGAGCTCTTACGATCACTGGAAGTTAGTTCTCTGACTTTTGTAGTAATTTTATAGGTCATTACATAAGACTGTATCACTGTTTGAATCATTCGCTTATGGATCACATTTCGCCGTAAAAGTGAAAACAACCACCACAATAATAAAAGAACTCCAATAATTTAAACTATTTGTAAGCTGTGTGCACGATGCTAATTTTGCTTCTCTTATACAAAAGGCAGGTGAGTAAAGTCAGTCCTTGCCCTGAGTCTCCGTGCTGCGTTTTGGGAGAAATATTTAAATGAATTTTTGTGTTTTTGGTAGATTTCCGTTCTGTTTCATGGCCTGTCTTGGTTAGGATTTTGGTAATAAGGGAAAAGTGCTCGATTTGCATGAGTGTTGGGTATGCCAATGTTGACCGTTGGTAGCACACACATTTTAGAAGCGATGAGTGGAACTGCTTGTAAGATACTAGTCAACCTCTAACTGTAAGCAGTGAATTTAATATCGATTTCGAACATGGCAGTTCACATAGTCTTGAGTTAGAGAAAAACGTAAGAGCAGTTTGAATGGGTCAGGAGTGATCGACGGAGAATTACATAACACACAGGATAACAGGGAGGCATCCAAAGGTGTGTTATTGCGTGAAAATAATGTGACGGTGACACAAGAATTGCATAACTCCGTTGCCACCAATTACGAGTACATAGCACTGAGTGGTACCGATAGTGCGACGACTGCTTCTACGCTACCACATTAAATCATTCTTTACTGAAATGGCGTTATGAAGTGAGAAACAACCGATGGGATCCACAAGATATCAGAAGAACAGCATGAAAGGGCGGATGATCATTACGAAAGGATGGAAGCATTTTCTAAACGACAGACCTGAATTTCGCGGCACTCGCAGTCACATTGATAAATAAACAGCAAGACGAGGATAATGATACGTGGTTCAAAAAGACTGAGGAACAGTTCAAGGAACATGGTGAATATTTTGAGAAATTTGTAACCTCCCCACAAAATTAAATTGAAATTAAAAATAATTATTATTATGGATAGCGATTCTAATTTTTGTGTGACCTTAGAACAAAATTGGTTCCCATTTATAATCTCCATGCACAAATGCATTCACATTTAATGTACCCACAAAATTCTTTTCTCATTTAATGTAAGCTGGAAACAGAAAAATTCCTAAACCTCACAATAAAAAATAAATTCAGTAACCTGGTAAAATTTGGACGACAGCTGTGCTGCATCGTGGCCCTGTAAAATCATTCTGAATAAAAAGCAAAAATTCTTACCTCAATAAAAAAAACGGTGAATATATCTGCTCTTACCTAAAACTTTTTCGGCACAGCTCCGTGCAATGCTGGCTAATACATTTGTGATTTGTGAAAGGAAGCAACTGATGTTTTTGAAATGAATGCTTTTAAAAAAAAAATTACTTTATATTACCAAAATTATTATTAGGACATTTTTAAAACATTTGGATGACAGTTCAGATACATTACTAGATATGCGCGACGCTGCTTCTTTACCTTATAAAATAATACTCCATCTTTAGATTCCCGACCAGAGCACACTGCAGACAAGCGCAGACAACCTCAGACAAGCGACTAGCAACAACTAACTGCTACAGTTACACAGTTCGTACTGCAGTCAACACTGCTCTCTGGTCAGCGATTCTATATCGCAGGCAGCGCATACCTCTTACATAACCCTCCACTGGGGAGGCAAAAATTTGGCTGCGATGGTGAGTCAATTGGACTTGCCATGAGCAACAAATTTTTCTTAATTAACTAAGTTTACAGTCACAGAATATATACATATATATAAGTGCAGAACATGAAATAGAATATAGTGCACATGCACTGAGTACAGAACATATCAAGCAATGACAAAATGTATACGCAATGAGTACAAAACATATTAACAAATGACATAAAGTGCACATGCACTGTAGTACAGAACATATCAGGCAATGACAAAATGTATACGCAATGAGTACATATCATAAAAGCAAATGACCTAAAGTGCACACGCACTGTAGTACAGAACATATCAAGTAATGACAAAATGTATACGCAATGAGTACAAATCATATTAGCAAATGGCATAAAGTGCATAAGCACTGTAGTATGTTTTTTTTACCATTTTACAAGAACTAGGATAGGAAAGGGGAGGATTGCATCATGGTTGTACCACAGTAGGTTGCACGTAGTTGCACTGAAAGTCCATATCTTTCTACAGAAGCACAACACCAAGTGAGACAATCTGAAGTTCTCTTCCCTGAAGCATTAATCAGTGTAGCTAAGACACTGAAATGTCGTATTAATATTCAATGTTATCATTTTGGTAGTACATTAGGTACACCAAACAGTGGGACCATAATAACATCTCCATCGCTCAAGGTGGTGGACAGCATGTCGTGTCAACACCTTGTTCTTGAAGGGAAACCAACGTAGAATTAGTGCAAAAACCAAATATAGTGCTCCATGATCATGAGGATAGACAGGACAAACGGATAGTGCAGTAATTTCTGGTAATTAGGTCAGAAGTTAAAGGACATTAAGTCTTATGCCAGTCATCATTGAGAATGACACTAGTCTATCAACTGATTTGAGTAATTGGTGGCACTCATCGCCTAGTTACTGAACAATTCTGTACTACGTATAAAGTATTACAGAATAATGTTCATAAGTCATCTGATTATAGTGAACATTGGCACTCATTGGCCAGTTACAAACCATTTTATGCATTATTCAAAAGTGATCATTCAACAAGAGTTAATTAATGGCATACTATTTACATAATTCAGCTTGTTATAGTAATCATTGGCACTCATTGTTCAGCTACAAACCATCATAAGTCATCCTTCAAAACAGGAGCTAATGATTGTAGCATCAAGCTACTAGTATTCATATATATAGCATGTAAGTGACATAATACAAATATAAGAAACAGTGGCATTCATTGGCCAGTTACTAAACATATAGCAAGTATTAAATATTACAAAACATTTTTCATCGTTCAAGTGACGTACGAAATATTAAAAATATATATGGGCACTCATTGGCCAGTTACAAATCATCACAAGTCATCCTTTAAAACAGGAGCTAATGAGTGTAGCATCGAGCTACTGGTATTCATATATAATAGCATGTAAGTGACATAATACAAGTATAAGAAACAGTGGCATTCATTGGCCAGTTACTAAACATATAGCTACTATTAAATATTACAAAACATTTTTCATCATTCGAATGCCATACGACATATTTAAAATAATTATTGGCACTCATTGGCCAGTTACAAATCATCAGAAGTCATCATACAAGTGGGAGCTAATCAGTGTAGAGCATGTATGCATTTTTACAAAATATCATTCACTATTACTCAGAACTCATCATTCAAGTGACATATGACATATTTAAAATGTAACACACTGTAACTATTACTCAAGGTCTGTGATTAGAAAAACATCATTCAGTATTACTCAGAACTCTCTTAAACTGGTAGCATTATTTGGGACTGTTAATACATTTTTTTATAGTAGCAATGCATTGCGTTGGGATCGATAATTAATTGCTGGGGCATAACAATATTTACTCTTGACTTATTGCTCATTTGTCATGAGTCAGCTGTAGCAAGGTTATGAATCAAATAGAGTATATGTGATCTGATTCGTGAATAACACACACAAATGGGTAAAAAAATGCAAGTACTAGAACAGGTTTAATGACCAACTGCTTATAGCACATTTATTTCATGAATAGCTTCTCCTGGAAAAAAAATACAAAATGGACTATTAAGCTGAAAGAAGAAACGCATATTATGTTGAAAAGTAGTGAAATTCGAATTAACAGGTAATGAAATGTGTATTCAATATATATGTTCTCTAGCTGTCCTTTCCAAAACCTTCAGTCATTATACCATGCGACATAAGACATACTGTCAAAAGGAGCTGCAACAAATACTGAAATAACTACATAGCATTTCCTAAGTAACGGTAAATACATAAACTTCATCATTATTGTCATCTGCAAAGAAAAACTTAAAAGTGGTGCGTTTAGTGGCCATATAAAATTTATCACTATCATCACCTGTAAACGAAAACTTTATTATTCATATCACCATAACTTCATTATTATCATCACCTGCAAAGAAAAATTTCATTATTCATATTACCATATTCTTCATCACTATTCATCACCATTCATCATCATCTGCAAAAAGACACTTCATTATTCATTATTCATATTACCATTTACTTCATACAACTATTCATAGTATAGACTTCCTTATTTCTAGCATAATTCATCACTAAAACTAAGATGTCTAGTTCTGTCTGACAGCCTGCATCAATTGCCTCGTATTCTGAAAGAAAAAATTAGTAAGACTGCTGTCATACGATGTGTATAATATATTCTTGTTAATGCTTTTTAATTTTGATCCATTTACTCTTCGTGACGAGGTATTGCATCTTCTGTCGTTCATTCGGAAGGTTAAATTCCCATTTCTTAGTAATCCACTGTGGTTTGTTTAATTTATTTCTTTTACACGTTATTGCTTTCTGAAAATGATGAACAATGATTAATGTCTTGCATTTAAATCATATACCCATTAAATAAAAATTGGTTTCTAGTGACGTAATTGAGCATACAGCATAGCACGACAGAAAACGTAATATGTCAGAAACATAGACAGTGTGCAGGTGCAAAAAATGTACACAGAGTATCACAATGTAGCAGCAAAAAAAATGTAAAATAGTCACGATGTTGAGATATAAGGCAAAATGTCAAAGTCAACTGGTGTTTGTTATATCTTAGAGATTTCATAGTGCATACAAACAAAACAGGAAAACAATCATACATATGCGAAAAATGGAAAATGTACACGATCTGATGTGTAACGACAAGAAAAGCGACCTGCTAACGTTACCTTGCCGGGCACTTGCCAAGAAAAAATACGATAATCATCAGTAAGTAGTCACATAAATATAATTGCATCATTGGTCATATAAAAATCAGGAAATGGCATTACAGTGTGATAAATCATAAAGTATATTCATTTAATAAAGGATTTAATATTGGAGACATGGTGATTGCCTTTACTTTTTATGGTTCTCAGAGTTTCGACGTGTACTACATTGGAGTGAGGAATGCTGCGAATTCGATATGGACCTGCGTATAGAAGCTCAAATTTACTGTACCTATTCTTTCCTCTGTTGGATAAATAATGTATGCGTACTAATATCTTCAGTCCAATGTGAAAGTCACGGCGTGTACAAACCTGTTTTTGCTGTCTTCTCCGGCGCTCTGTGGCACGTTTGATGTTGTTCAGTGCAATGTCAATTATTTCATGGTGTCGTAGTCGACGAGATGTAGGAAAGGTTACTAATTCTTTAATTTTGTTAGGTGGTTCAACATTTTTCAGTATAACAGTCGGAGATAGCATAGCAGATTCATTTGGTATGGAATTAATTACATCCAGGAATGAGATTATGTATGTGTCCCAATCAATATGTTTTTTATGGCAGTATATTCCACACAGGTTACCAATTTCTTTCATTAGTCGTTCACAAGGGTTCGAAAAAGCGTGGTACCTGGATATACAGATCGGAGAAATGTTTCTAGCTCGTAACATACGTGTCCATATAGCAGATCGAAAGGTGTGATCCATTGTCGGAAATTACTTTCAATACATGCCCTACATGGAATAGAAAATGTTTTACAAATGCTTTGGAAACAGTTTTAGCAGTAGCTTTGCGTAACGGAGTGAAGGTAACAAATTTTGAAGTGAGTTCAACAGCGGCAAAGATGTAGCAAAAACCTCTATTAGTTCTGGGAGTCGGACCAAAAATATCTACAGCAGCCATGTGTCTCAATTTAACAGGTACAATTGGATGTAATGGAGGAATATGTGAAGTCGTATCTGACTTAGCTTTCTGGCAGATTTTACATGACGCTAAAACTCGTCGAATACGTTTCTCCATGTTGGTAAAATAACAGTTCTGTCTCAGTATAAGAAAACATTTTCTGGCTCCGTAATGTGCGTAACTTAAATGAGTATACCAAATTAATTTGTTAACACGCTCGTCAGGAATACATAATACCCAATTGTTGCTGTCAGGGTGAAAGCGGAGAAACAGAATATTATTCCGTACAGTGTAATGGTTTCTAATGGTAACATTATTCCTATCTTGCCAAAGGTGTTTAATTTCTTTCCATACGTTGTCTTTACTCTGCTCTTGTGCTATGTCTTGTAATGGCGACGAAATGAAATTTTCAAATGCAACTCGTTGAATGTACATACGCTGAAATTTGCTTTGCAGAAATTGGTTGCGATGTCTTGCTGATTGTTGCTGAGAGAACAGGATAGTGCGTCTGCTACAATATTTTGTGTGCCGGGAATGTGAACAATTGTAAAATTAAATTCCTGTAAATAAAGTTTCCATCTGCTTAATCTGTCGTGTGTAAATTTAGCGGAAAGTAAAAACTGTATAGCTCTGTGATCTGTGTAAACGGTAGTGTGTCTTCCATAAAGAAAATGCCGAAATCTCGTAAATGCCCAAACAAGACATAATGTTTCAAGTTCTGTAACAGAATAATTGCGTTCAGCAGGTGACAGAATGCGACTCGCAAAGGCGATGTTTTTAATTACTGTAGTGCCATCTTCTTCAATTTCCTGATAAATGTGTACGCCTAAAGCGGTGTTAGAACTGTCGGTAGCAATGGAAAAATTTCTAGTAAGATCTGGATGTGATAAAAGTGGTGCATTTAACAAAGCTTGTTTCAGGATCACAAATTCAGAATGTGATTGCCTATCCCAGGGCCAAATAGTGTTTTTACCTGTCAATTGACATAATCTAGGGGTGTCTAAAGCAGAGCAATGAATAAATTTACGAAAAAAGTTAATTAAACCCAAAAAGCTGCGTAGTTGTTTCTTCGTCGTAGGAACAGTAATGTCACGTAAGGCTTGAGGTTTTTCCGGGTCAGGTGCAATGCCTTCTGCTGAAATTACATGTCCAAGAAATTTTATAGAAGTTTTGCCAAAGTGCGATTTACTGAGATTAACTTGAGTCCTTGTGCACGAAAAGTTTGTAACAGTTGTTCAAGAATCAGATTGTGTTCAGACCAGTTAGCTTCTGCAATAAGAATGTCGCCTACATACGTTGTGATTCCGTCTTTAAGTTCTGTCGGAAGTATAGTATTCAAACCGCGAATAAATGTTGCTGAAGAAATAGTTAAATCGAACGGTAATTTACAAAATTGATAACAGTCACCAAAACAGAGAAAAGCCGTGTACTCTCTGCAGTTCGGATGGAGTTGAATTTGCCAAAATCCCGATTTCAAATCTAATGTTGAATAAATAGCAGTACCATGAAATTTCTGTAGAAGGTCTTCTAGTGTCTGTGGGCGATCTGTTTCATTAATAATAATGTCGTTGATGTGACGCGAATCAAGTACGAGGCGAAGTGAACTATCCTTTTTCTTAATAATATGGAGCGGGTTTATGTACGGACTAACTGCCGGTTCAATAATTCCTTGGTCAAGCATAGCTTGCAATTCTTTCTTAACTTGTTCTCTGTGAATATACGGAATGGGATAATGTTTCGCTTTAAATGTGTCGTGCTGTTTAACTTGAAATTCATACATAAAACCGGACATAGTACCAGGAACGTTGTCAAAAACTGGAGCTTGCTGTAAAAGAATTTTGCGTAGTTGCGTGCGTTCGTCGTCTGTATTTGCACTGCTCTGTTTAACTTTATCAGAAATCATTTGCATAATGTCATAGTCGGCTTCGTCTGGAGTATTATAGTTGTGTACGTACGTATCTGTGAACAATGTGGAATGACAGGCTATGTTACGTAATGCGGAAATAACCTCTGTACAATTAATTCTTTGTTCTTCTGCAGATAAAGAGTGCTGAAATTCTAGTGCCATTTATACACTCTCATCCTTTATCTTTAAATAGGAGTTTTGAAAGTCAATAATTGCGTCGTGTTGTACCAGAAAATTCGTACCTAAAATAACGTCTGTTGTCAATAAGGGAACAATCCCAAAATTTGAGTGAAATGTATGACCTGCAATACAAAATGATAAATGTGTCTGTAATTTTACATCTACTCCTTTACCAGATACTGCTCCTTTTACTTTAGTTTTGCCTAATGGTAACGTAGGATAGGTATTCTCTTTATCACATTCGTTGAAACTTTCCTCATTTATAACTGACATAGGTGATCCAGAATCGATTACTGCTGAAAATTTGGATGATCCAATCTGTATTTCAATGACAGCGTGTGAAATGGTTTTTTGAATAACCGGTCTTTCCTGCAAAAGAGTGTCTCGGATGTCGTGAAAAGTAATAACATTTTCGTGGACAAGATTCTGCTTGTCAAAAGCATTGCTTGCGTTGCTGGAAGATGCAACCTGTACTGTATCTAGTCAAATTCTATCTGACGTGCTATTATTTTCGGGAGGATGCTGTGGCATTTCCAATATTTGTACTGTTCTGTTATTTCTTCCTGACGTATTACGTTCGGGATGATATCTACCGTCTGGTTCATTCATGATAATTTGTTGTTGCGGACGATTTCCTGCTGGTAAGGCCGACTGTCATTAAACGTACGCTGAAAATTATGCTCATTACTTTTACGTCTGTCATGATAGTCATTTCTACACGGTGCATTGCGATAGGAATTGAAATGGTGTGTTTTCTGTACGTACTGATTCCCTTGTTGCTGTGCGTTACTATTTGTTGGAGCTGACGCTATACGTGTAGGCGGCGAAACATTAAAGCTTGGTTGACCTTGCAGACTGCATTGTCGGTTAGGTATGCTAACCGGATGGCTTTCATGCTGCTGCGGTGAAAAACCTGTATTGTTACCAAAATGTGTTTGTGACTGCTGAAAATTTTGTACATACTGATGATTAAAATTTTGTTTGTTATTAAAATTACGGCGATTGTTGTCATTTCGGGAGTGTCTAAAGAAAACTGTCACTTTCGGTAAAATTTGTCATATCAGGTTTTCTTTACTCATTTCTTATTATAGATAGATCGATAGTTGAAGAGCTGGTTTGACAGATATAAAGGATAGTAGAAGAGAAGGCAGCAGTGCAGAAAACTAAAGGTGAAATAGCACTACTACGGCTCGGGGCCCTGTGCACGCTACGGCACATATTCATCGAAGCGTAATGAATCCCCTGAGGTCTATTACGCGCTACAAATAAATTTTAGTTTCTGCATTACAAGCCAAGCTGATAAAAATACAAAAGCAAATTGTCGTATCCAGTCCAAAGCGTATATCTGTGTTCTGTCATTATTAAGCACTTTAAATTTCCTAACAGATAGAAAGTATTTGTAATAAAAATTATCGTCTCTGAATGTGTGAACAGGTTCAGGATTGCATGAGAATCTGTTTGTCTGTGTCACTTCGGATTCTAAGTCATGTACTCTCTGTAAATCAAGTTATACTGGCTGTGTGAGTGTAACAAATGTTCGGAACGTGGCGTATGCTGTGACGTTTTAGTGACTGAAACAATTTTCATTTCTGTCACTTTAATACGTTCGTCAATTTGGCTGATCTTTTGTTCAAATTTCTTATCGACTTCCGTATCCAGAGTGCGTGATACTTCTGCTGACATTAATTTAAACTCGTCGCGTATCTGTGTTGCGTTTTCTGAACATTGTTCAGTGACTGCATTAATTTCATCTATAAGTAATTTCGTTGTGGCTACACGTGTACTATTTAATTCTTGCGCAACAGATCTAATTTCTTCACTACTGTTCCTAGCACAAGCCTCAATTTTGTCACGTAATTGTTCTTTAGAGTCATAACGTTGCACGGAAACGGCTGTAATCTGTTCACTAAGTTGTTTGTTCTGTTCATTTAGGTCGTGGTGTTTTTCGTTCGTCTGTTTGAAATGGTTATCTAGTATTTCATTCCGCTGTTTGAAACTTTCATTAATTAGTTCATTAAGTTGTTTGAAATGGTCGTTTTGTTCTTTCTTGAGTTGTAGTAATAATGCCATAACTTGATCCCAGCCAAAATTAGCGGCTCTATTCTCTGTACTGTGTGATGGTGTATCTGCATGTGTCACGTTTTGTGTAACCATTTGGTTATTCTGTGATTCTTGAAAATGTTTGCTAATCGGATGTGCACTGTTGGTCACTACCTCGGAATCAAATAAATCTGACGTATTTTGACTACATTGTTCATCTTCGTGAGAAAAATTTATCTGTTCACAATTCAAAACCGGGTGTGTCAAACCGAGCAGTGTTCATTAAAACGGAACGTGCCGCGTCATCAATTGTTACATTTACTCTGGACATAACTGGATTTGTTTGCTCATCATTAGGCTCAAAATCAATAATAGTGATCGGTACGCACTGACTGTCTGTAAATGGAGGATTATCATTATTACACTGAGTGTCGCAAGTATTATCGGTCAAATTATTCGAGTCGGCTATATCACTCATTACACATCGCGATGTACTGCTAACAGTTTTTCGCGGCATTTTTCACAAATCAAAATTAAGCACAAAAATGAAACAACAACAAAGCAAAAACGGAACAAACACAATTACAACAAAGAGCAATAAATTACCGATGATCTGTGAGAGAAAAAGTGACAAATTAGTAAATGCGTTGCATCAGATGCAAACTACATTTAAGTAAATAAGAGCAGATATGTGACTACTTCTCAGAAATTCACAAAGAAATACGATCCTGGCCGGATGTCGCCAGTGTGACCTCCCCACAAAATTAAATTGAAATTAAAAATAATTATTATTATGGATAGCGATTCTAATTTTTGTGTGACCTCAGAACAAAATTGGTTCCCATTTATAATCTCCGTGCACAAATGCATTCACATTTAATGTACCCACAAAATTCTTTTCTCATTTAATGTAATCTGGAAACAGAAAAATTCCTAAACCTCACAATAAAAAATAAATTCAGTAACCTCGTAAAATTTCGACGACAGCAGTGCTGCGTCGTGGCCCTGTAAGATCACTCTGAATAAAAAGCAAAAATTCTTACCTCAATAAAAAAAACGGCGAATATATCTGCTATTACCTAAAAATTTTTTCGGCACAGCTCCGTGCAATGCTGGCTAATACATTTGTGATTTGTGAAAGGAAGTAACTGATGTTTTTGAAATGAATGCTTTTTAAAAAAAATTACTTTATATTACCAAAATTATTATTAGGACATTTTTAAAACATTTGGATGACAGTTCAGATACATTACTAGATATGCGCGACGCTGCTTCTTTACCTTATACAATATTACTCCATCTTCAGATTCACGACCAGAGCACACTGCAGACAAGCGCAGACAACCTCAGACAAGCGACTAGCAACAACTAACTGCTACAGTTACACAGTTCGTACTGCAGTCAACACTGCTCTCTGGTCAGCGATTCTATATTCGCAGGCAGCGCATACCTCTTACGAATTATAACAGTGTTTAACGCTTCATGTACGAGATTTGACGAAAGGAGAGTATAACCTGATAAAAATATAGAGGAAAAAATCAATAAATTCGAAGACAAGACGAAATAGTTAATTAAGGAACAAGTCAGTAATTGTGACAAAAAGTTAGGCACATTATCTTAGAAAGTTAAGGGCGCGGCCGTTGAGTTGTGTTTTAATGTGAAAATTGGGGAGTCCTTTGTCGGACGTACTACTATTAGTATCTTAAACGGTATTCCGTGGATCAGGAGATGGTGTGGGCTTATCGGATAACTACTGCGAAAATTACTCTCAGTCTACACGTTGATTTTCTTCACGTGTCCCTTTCAGACAGATACTTGATGATACGATAATCGTTAATTAAAGATTAGTTCCTATGTTGCAGTGGGACCTACAGGAATTCCATAGCAAATGAATGTGCTAATTAAACGTTTCATTATTCTACAATATCGTTCCTTGGTCCATCTTTTGAATGGCATCATGTAGCCTGCCAATGCTCGACGTCAACGTGCAGTAACTACTCATAGACATCAGGAGGCAGCATAGGCAGTGGAGGGTACTTACAGCGTGTTGTTGGGTGGGGGGAAGGGGGGGAGGTGGGGGGGGGGGCGCGAAAGCAGTGCCGTCGTTGACGCAATGAGGGAACGAAGCAATTTATCTGACCTTCAGAAGCGCTTTATCATTGGCTTTCAGCCCAAGGGTGGAATCACTTCCTAAACGGCTAAGTTTGTAAAGAGTTCGCGTGCTGGCGTGGTAGAAGTATACTGTGCATGGCAAAACGGTGCTAAGCAAAACTGGCGCCGAGGCAACTGTGGGGCACTACGTGTCAGAGATGATAGGGGTGAACAGACGTGCAACTGTTGAGGAACTGACAAAGAGACGGCACGACCGTGGGGTCGGGGATTTGTCCACAATTTTGTGTGGTGAAAGAGGACCCCTAACACCTCACGTGATTAAAATATTAGGACGCACTACTCGCAAAATGCCGAGAAAATCGATTCAAAGTTTCTTAGGTGCCTTATGAGCATAAAATGTTAGTCAAGTGTCGTGCCGCCGTCTGGCCTACATGGTTAGCGCTCGGACCCTTACGCCAGAGGTCTCGGGTCCGATTCCTCCTCCGGCACTTTTTTTCTTCTGTTGCTTGCAAAATTGCAGCATTGTCACAGGAGAATCGTGAAATTAATTCCCAGGAAGATTGTATAAAAATTCATTCTATAATTCACCATCACTCATCGTCACCAATATTCCGAGACATGATTTAATATGCCTGGTTTGCCTCAAAATTGTCAGAAACTCGAAACATATTCGTAAATGTTAATGGGGCATGTTTCTGTACAGATTTATTGCAAACACCCTGTGATTGTAAAAAATCCGCTTTTATATGTTGCGCAAGATGTCGCAAAAACAATTGCTTTGTTTGTTTTTAAGATGATTACCACTGCGGTTATTGTTTATAATTATTATGTGTATAAAAATTGAACGTTTCCCAATCGACTTTGTTCTTCTGATTACAAAGGCAATGTTTCTCCTCATATACTTTACAATGATACATGGAAAACCCACCGCCATGAATTGTGCTATTGGACAAAAAGAAAATAATTTTTATTCAATAATGTAACTAATTTGTTCAATATAATGTAGGTTTGGGAAACTTTCTGAATAATTGGTGGAATAACCAAAGAAAATGAAACAGAAGGGAAAAAAAGTGCAAGAGGAGGAATCGAACACGAGACCTCTGGCGTAAGGGTCCGAGCGCTAACCATGTAGGCCAGACGGCGGCACGACACTTGACTAACATTTTATGCTCATAAGGCACCTAAGAAACTTTGGATCGATTTTCTCGGCATTTTGCGAGGCCAGACGGCGGCTCGGCAGTGTACTAACATTTTATACTCGTATCAAACTCGTAGGCACGTATCAAACTTTGGATCGATTTTTCCCCGGATTTTCCGTGTAGTGCGTCCTAATATTTTAACCACGTGAGGTGTTAGGGTCCTCTTTGACCACACAAAATTGTGGACAAATCCCCGACCCCACGGTCGTGCCGTCTCCTTGTCAGTTCCCAAGAGGCTAGCAACATTGTTTACTCAACGATCGTTCAGCGAACGTTGTTGTGTATGGTCCTCTACAGAAGGCGCCTGGACCGTGCACCCATGCTGACTGCTGTTCATCGGCTACGAAGGCTGCAATTTGCACGCCAGTACTGCAACTGGACGTTCGTTCAGTGGTGACCGTTGGCCTTTTCGGATGAATCACGTTTTGTGCTCCATCAGACAGATGACCATCGGCGTGTACGACGTGCGTTACGGTCGCGGGTTCGAATCCTGCCTCGTGCATGGATGTGTGTTAGGTTTAAGTAGTTCCAAGTTCTAGTGGGCTGATGACCTCAGAAGATAAGTTCCATAGTGCCCAGAGCCATTTGAACCATTTTTGTGCGACCTGAAACGTCTGAAAGGAAACGTTCTGAAGATGTTATTATCTGGGGAATGTTATTGTGGCATTCGTGATCCTGGAAGGCACCATGGATCAACACAGGAAAGCACGATGGCATCTACCAGCATCACAACGTGACATGTCATACATGGGGGCATCACAATGAATTTACCGTACTTTCTTGGCCACCAAACTCTCCGATTCAAACCCCAATTGAGAACCTGTCAGACCACCTGAGGCGGGCTGTTCGAGTCATGGATCCTAGAGACATAGCTCACCAAGTCACCAGGCGGAGGCACTGGTATGGGCATGGTACCACATCCCCCTCGGTACCTTCCAGGATACTCTTTTCCTCATCTCGCAGCGGTCAGAGCTGCAAAAGGTGGTTATTCGGGATTTTGACAGTTGGTCAATTTACGTGACGACAATTTAGTGGATGTATTCCAGTCTATATCTTCACCTACGGTGTTTGTTCTCTGTGGCTACCCCTTCTAATTGGCAGTTACTCCCTGATGCCTTAGCACATGTCCTATCTTCCTATCCCTTCTTCTACTTAATGTTGTCCACATGAACCTGTCCTCCACAACCCTCAGTCGAATGTTAGCTTTTCTTAGCTTATCGCCCCACTAAATTTTCAGCATCCTACAGAAAAGCCACATCGCTAACGCAAATTTTTTTCTTTTCTAACGCTCCTGAAGTTTATGATTTATTCTGTACAATACTGTGTTCTAGCCGCCATTTCTCATAAATTTCTTTCTTAAATGAAATATTGTGTATCATACTGATACACGAATGTGTGATGAAAAGTAAAAATGACTCCGAACTTTTTATGTGAAATCTCTTTTAGCTTTTCAAATAAACAAACACCATTGACATTTTGTGTCTTTCTTCTTCATCTCCATCGTCTGTATATTTATTTCTCAACTTATTCACCCTGGTGACGAAAACATTCCTCCCCACGAGAGACACGTTTTTTGATGCCGGCGTCGTATTGTTGAAGATGTCGCAGCACTTGTGTGTGGTCTGCCATTGTCATGGTGAAGGAGAGTGTACTCCAAATGTCGACTAAATCTCCAAGTTCGAAACTCGATTACATGACTCTATTTTGGCAATCTGACGTACTTACGTAACACACCGACATGTTACACGCCACGATTCGGAGTCTTCTAGCGCAAGCGGGCTACAAATAGATAGAAATGAAAAGTAAAGATGTACAGTGTTAATAACGTTTGTTTTATTTAAAAAGCTCCAATATTTTCAGATAAAAAATTCGGAGCCATTACATTTCAGGACACCCTTTTATTTCTTTTATGGGGAATACCCTCTTTTCGGAGCTGGTATGTTTCTCCCGTATTCATTGCTTCGTCCGTCGTGCATTACTTTGCTTCCACGAACGCAGAATTCATTTACTTAGTTTACAACATGCCCCGTAGGTTCCGTGAGTCTACCTCATTTTTGCTGACGATAGCAGTGCCATCATTGTGCAGTCCCACTCTCAAATCATTATTGTGTTTCTGATGTTGCTTCTTCGCTGTACAAGTTCGACACTAGATGGAAAAGACTACATTCTTGTGATCTACGCAACTTTTTTGGTTCGAATGGTTCAAATGGCTCTGAGCACTATGGGACTTAACATCTGAGGTCATCAGTGCCCTAGAACTTAGAACTACTTAAACCTAACTAACCTAAGGACATCACACACAGCCATGCCCGAGGCAGGATTCGAACCTGCGACCGGAGCGGTCGCGCGGTTCCAGACTGAAACGCCTAGAGCCGCTCGGCCTCCACAGCCGGCCAACTTTTTTGTCTTGTATAGCAACGCGTATCTAGGCGAGTTATTTGGCTGCTAGGCTTGATAGCAGACGAGCGCGGGTCAACTTTACCAGATTATCGTAATCAGTTACCTAAGATGCGAGTAACATCAGTTGAGCCGGCCGGTGTGGCCGAGCGATTCTTTGCGCTTCAGTCTGGAACCACGCTACCGCTACGGTCACAGGTTCGAATCCTGCCTCGAGCATGGATGTGTGTGATGTCCTTAGGTTAGTTAGGTTTAAGTAGTTCTAAGTTCTAGGGGCTGATGACCTCAGATGTTAAGTCCCATAGAGCTCAGAGCCATTTGAACCATTTGTACATCAGCTGAAGTTAAAATTGGTTTGCTCGTACGGAATGCTGGTTATGGACGCCACTCAGCGGATTATCTAGTAGGTAACTTGGCGATCCGAGCACTTCTGTGTTGCTGGGTACTGCAACAGATGATTAGGCATCTTCTCTGATTCCCGAAGCGCTCTTCTTGCTATTGGTCAGACAGTGGATTTAATGAGGCAAGATGTCTAGGACGCAACTCCTTCACTTGCGTCGGCAGGAAAAGGAAATAATTTTTCTGTTGGGTCCCAGAGCACATAGGAATCCGGAGAAATTATCTCGCCAACACGACTGCCAAGGAGTCTTACTCGCTTCCGTCACCCGCTCGCTGTAAACTCCACGTGCAGGCTATTACCACAGGCATCTCCCAAGAGGCCATGTATTAGCGAGAGGCACAGTCCTTGGCATTGCGGAGGAATGAGCTGCGGTCAGCGTAATATTCAGAGCTACCGTGGCTTATCTCCTTCCGACCACGACGTGCTGAAGAAGCAGCCCTTATAACACTCAGAGTGAGACATTGTCCTTACGTCGTGAGAAGCCACCAGTGCATCAAAAATGAGGAACCCATCTGCGAACACGATATAATTTACTTGAGTGTGTTTTATGTGGTGATCTGAATGCTGACCTGCCATCACACACTACTTTATCTAAATATGAAGCTAGTGTGGTTCGCGTTTAAATGTTTTGTGAAACGGTGGGTTACTTCCCGAAACATCTGGTGTGAGATTTTGGTGTATCGCGGAATGGTTTCGACACCCACTATTTCTAAGCACTTATCCACCCACATTCAGCAGATCCCCTTTTAAACATTGTCTATATTGGTATTTTATACTTGCTTTATGTAAAGATGAAGGAAGATTACAATTTAATGTCCTGCAGACAGCGTGGTCGTTAGAGAAAGATCACAAACTCGCATTATGAAAGACCGAGGAAATAAATCGGCCTTGCCGTTTTCAAAGAAACCAGCCCAGCATTTGTCTAGAGCCAAACAGCACGCGAACCAGACGTACGGGCGACGTGCGTGCCAAGACTCGGCCTGTCTTGGCTTTGCTCTGTCCTTCTCGAAAGTACCCAGTACAGCGTGGCATTTCATTTACTGTTGCGGTGTGGCATTTTTCAATCGGCACAACGGTCTTCAGTTCTGGAGCGTCGTGGGGTCATCCATGTTAAACATTCCCTATTCTTCGTTGTGTGATGGACGTTCAGAGGTCTCAGTGGCTGCCTGTACAAAAAGAGGCAGCTAGCGATCTATAGTTATAAGCCACTAAAAATGAACGGGGAATTACAGAACAGAGGGACGAGAATTCTTAATCCCTGTTACACAGTTACATAATCGTTGGGTACTGCAAGTTTGCTACGAAATGACATTAGAATACCATGCACAAAGAATTTAAATTTTTGTTGACAATGAAACAGCATAAAATTACGATCGACAGACAAAATTTATTGTTCTGTTCACCAAGAAGTATTTTATGCTAAATTTTCAGGCATGGAGCTTAGGAAGAAATTGATGATATTAATAGTAAAGTTTTCGGTCCATCGCATTATTCTACTGTCAGCTGGAGCAGAAGAAAAAGTATGGATACTATATATATTTATACAAATTACTTTGTTTTTATCAGGAGGATATGCTTGGAACGATTTTTCGATTTAGAACCCAATATTGGTGCATTCACAAAGGAAATCGGAGGAATTACAGAACAGAGGGACGAAAATTCTTAATCCCTATTACACTGTCACATAATCGTTGGGTACTGCAAGTTTGCTACGAAATGACATTAGAATACCATGCACAAAGAATTTAAAAATTTTGTTGACAATGAAACAGCATAAAATTACAACGATCGACAGACAAAATTTATTGTTCTGTTCACCAAGAAGTATTTTATGCTAAATTTTCAGGCATGGAGCATAGGAAGAAATTGATGATATTAATAGTAAAGTTTTCGGTCCATCGCATTATTCTACTGTCAGCTGGAGCAGAAGAAAAAGTATTGATACTATATATATTTATACAAATTACTTTGTTTTTATCAGGAGGATATGCTTGGAACGAGTTTTCGATTTAGAACCCAATATTGGTGCATTCACAAAGGAAATCGGAGTGCAGGCACGAAAATTAGAACATCCGAAATGGATTACAGACCTAGCATTTTGGAGGACTTCACTGCATGCAGTAACACATTGCAGGAGGAGACAAAATTAATTCTGATTTTATAGGTATTGTAATATCTACGCATACATTTTTTCAGAAAAGTATGTACGACTTCATTTTGTGTGGGATATGAGTGAATATTCTCGTGATATTAATAAAAAAGGACATCATCGTTACTAAAATAATAAATAATTGTTGTCAGTGACATTATTTAATATTCTGTAAAAACCTGTATCTCAAACAATATCTATGGAAGAAAGTAATGAAAATCTCCATCTTTTGTTATCTATGATGCTTCTAGAATAATCCTTCTTGTTCGAACTGTTGTACTGATTGGATGTGATTGATGTCTTGTAGCACTGAGGTCTGTAAAAACCTGTATTATGTTAAGTAATATTTGAAAAATAGAGTTCCTGTGTCATTGAAATCAATACGTGTGTTTCAATTTTAATATGATTCTCGTCCTATATAAATGTTAAGTTTCCTATTCAGCTACAATGAAGCGCAACCATTAGCACTATTGATCTACGGCGCGATATATTGGTAAAATGCTAAATAATGAGTAATTAACGTTGAGAAATACTTTTAAATGCTAATGCATATAGTAAAGGTACAGTAAGATTTAATATATATTATTTGTTATGAGTAAAACGGTGCCTGAACCACATTCGATAAGTGATTGTCTTATGTTAGCCGCCATCTTAGAGAAAAATTGCAGCGGCAGTTTTAAATCGAATTTTTAAACAGACATAAATCTTGATGGTCAATTTTTATGATAATAATTGTGTATTGGTGTCCCAGAACCCACTCACTGGTAGTAAATTCCACATATATTGTGAATAATCTTTAAATATAGTGAAACACCGTCTTACGCGATAAAAAATTATGCACTGCTAATGTATGAAACGTGATTATTTCGTAACAACTCTTATGAAACACTTTTGACATTAAAGAATACATTAGTGTTGTGCGCGTGTGTGTAAAAACTGTTCATTTTGCTTAAAGAAAAGTGTTGCCACTTTAAATAACAGTAGCGGTAGACTGTGTGAGATCCTTTTTGTTCATGAACTAAGTGCCATTCACACTTCTTGACAGACAACATTGCTACGTGTTCCAAGGTGGAGATTTCTTTAACAAAATAACTATCTCCAGCCGTGAGAAGCAGCGATTAAATAAAAAATAATAATTAATTTGTTTTCTTGTGTTCCTGCCCACAATTGCAAAACATCGATACGACGGCACACCACACAGGCGCCACAGTACACAGGGATTATTGTAATTCTTTACAAGCGTAGTGAACCATAACCAAATACTAATATTTATGTCGCTATGGTCACAGGATCGAATCCTGCCTCGGTTATGGATATGTGTGATGTTCTTAGGTTAGTTAGGTTTAAGTAGTTCTAAGTTCTAGGGGACTGATGACCTCAGAAGCTAAGTCCCATAGTGCTCAGAGCCATTTGAACCATTTAATACTTATCTTATTTTCTTTTCATGTATCAATCCGACCCAGGCGAAACTGCCGTTTGCATGTATATATCATCTTAAGTGTTGGGAGATACAACTAAGAGTAGTTAGACTAAATAAAAAATAATAATAAGTAATTTGTTCTTTTGTAGTCCTGTCCACAATTGCAAAACACCGATACGACGGCACGCCACAGTACACAGCATGGTGTTCCATAACCAAATAATAATGTTAATTGTTATTTTCGTTGCGTGTATCAATCCGACACGGGGGAAACTGCCATATGCATGCATGCATCTCGATAAATGTTGCGACAAACAACTACGAGTAGTTAAACTATGCTATCCACAGATAACCACAAGTGAGGTAGAAGCAGATATCTGTGTATTGTTGTTGTTGTTGTTATGGTCTCCAGTCCTCAGACTGGTTTGATGCAGCTCTCCATGCTACTCTATCCTGCGCAAGCTTCTTCATCTCCCAGTACCTACTGCAACCTACATCCTTCTGAATCTGCTTAGTGTATTCATCTCTTGGTCTCCTCTACGATTTTTACCCTCCAAGCTGCCCTCCAATGCTAAATTTGTGATCCCTTGATGCCTCAGAACATGCCCTACCAACCGGTCCTTTCTTCTTTTCAAGTTGTGCCACAAACTCCTCTCCTATATTATTCAGTACCTCCTGATTAGTTACGTGATCTACCCATCTAATCTCCAGCATTCTTCCGTAGCACCACATTTCGATAGCTTCTATTCTCTTCTTGTCGAAACTGTTTATCGTCCATGTTTCACTTCCATACATGGCAACACTCCATAGAAATACTTTCAAAAAGGACTTCCTGCCACTCGATGTTAACAAATTTGTCTTCATCTGAAACGATTTCCTTGCCATTGCCAGTCTACATTTTATATCCTCTCTACTTCCACCATCATCAGTTATTTTGCTCCCCAAATAGCAAAACTCCTTTACTACTTCAAGTGTCTCATTTCCTAATCTCAGCATCACCCGACTTAATTCGACTACATTCCATTATCCTAGTTTTGCTTTTCTTGATGTTCATCTTATATCCTCCTTTCAAGACACTGTCCATTCCGTTCATCTGCTCTTCCAAGTCCTTTGACGTCTCTGACAGAATTACAATGTCATCGGCGAACCTCGAAGTTTTTATTTCTTCTCCATAGATTTTAATTCCTACTCCGAATTTTTCTTTTGTTTTCTTTACTGCTTGCTCCATATACAGATTGAATAACATTGGGGAGAGGCTACAACCCTGTCTCACACTCCCTTCTCAACCACAGCTTCCCTTTCATGCCCCTCGACTCTTACAACTGCCATCCAGTTTCTGTACAAATTGTAAATAGCATTTCGCTCCTTGTATTTTCACCTGCCACATTTAAAATTTGAAAGAAAGTATTCCGGTCAACATTGTCAAAAGCTTTCTCTAAGTCTACAAATGCGTACGTAGATTTGCCTTGCCTTAATCTTTCTTCTAAGATAAGGCGTAACGTCAGTATTGCCTCACGTGTTCCAACATTTTTACGGAATCCAAACTGATCTACCTCAAGGTCGGCTTCTACCAGTTTTTCTATTCGGCTGTAAAGAATTCGAGTTAGTATTTTGCAGCTGTGACTTATTAAACTGATAGTTCGGTAATTTTTGCATCTGTCAACACCTGCTTTCTTTGGGATTGGAATTATTATAATCTTCTTGAAGTCTGAGGGTATTTCGCCTGTCTCGTACATTTCGCTCACCAGGTGGTAGAGTTTTGTCACGGCTGGCTCTCCAAAGGCCGTCAGTAGTTCTAATGGAATGTTGTCTACTCCCGGGGCTTTGTTTCGACTCAGGTGTTTTAGTGCTCTGTCAAACTCTTCACGCAATATCGTATATCCCATTTCATCTTCATCTACATCCTCTTCCATTTCCATAATATTGTCCTCAAGTAAATCGCCCTTGTATAGACCCTCTATACAGGGTGTTACAAAAAGGTACGCCAAACTTTCAGGAAATATTCCCCACATACAAATAAAGAAAAGATGTTACGTGGACATGTGTCCGGAAACGCTTAGTTTCCATGTTAGAGCTCATTTTAGTTTCGTCCACCTACGCTCAATGGAGCACGTTATCATGATTTCATACGGGATACTCTACCTGTGCTGCTAGAACATGTGCCTTTACAAGTACGACACAACATGTGGTTCATGCACGATGGAGCTCCTGCACATTTCAGTCGAATTGTTCGTACGCTTCTCAACAACAGATTCGGTGACTGATGGATTGGTAGAGGCGGACCAATTCCATGGCCTCCACGCGCTCCTGATATCAATCCTCTTGACTTTCAGTTATGAGGGCATTTGAAAGCTCTTGCCTACGCAACCCCGGTATCAAATGTAGGGACTCTACGTGCTGGTATTGTGGACGGCTGTGATACAATACGCCATTCTCCAGGGCTGCATCGGCGCATCAGGGATTCCATGTGACGGAGGGTGGATGCATGTATCCTCGCTAACGGAGGACATTTTGAACCTGTAACAATGTGTTTGAAGTCACGCTGGTACGTTCTGTTGCTGTGTGTTTCCATTCCATGATTAATGTGATTTGAAGAGAAGTAATAGAATGAGTTCTAACATGGGAAGTAAGCGTTTCCGGACCCATGTCCACATAACATAATTTCTTTCTTTGTGTCTGAGGAATGTTTCTGAAAGTTTGTCCGTACCTTTTTGTAACACCCTGTATGCTCCTTCCAGCTTTCTGCTTTCACTCCTTTGCTTAGAACTGGGATTGCATCTGAACTCTTGATATTTATACAAGTGGTTCTTTTTTGTGCAAAGGTCTCTTTAATTTTCCTGTAGGTAGTATCTATCTTACCCCTATTGAGATAAGCCTCTACATCCTTTTGCACTTCCTGTCGATCTGCTTTCACTCCTTTGCTATAAACTGGGTTTCCATCTGAACTCTTGATATTCATACAAGTGGTTCTTTTTTGTGCAAAGGTCTCTTTAATTTTCCTGTAGGTAGTATCTATCTTACCCCTATTGAGATAAGCCTCTACATCCTTTTGCACTTCCTGTCGATCTCATTTTTGAGGTATTTGTATTCCTTTCTGCCTGCTTAATTTACTTCATTGTTAAATTTTTCCTTTCGTCATTTAAATTCACTGTATCTTCAGCCACCCAAGGAAAACTGTGTATACAATTTTCATATAGTTGGCAGCATTAAATATTTACTAAGAACTGGGTTTCCATCTGAACTCTTGATATTCATACAAGTGGTTCTTTTTTGTGCAAAGGTCTCTTTAATTTTCCTGTAGGTAGTATCTATCTTACCCCTATTGAGATAAGCCTCTACATCCTTTTGCACTTCCTGTCGATCTCATTTTTGGGGTATTTGTATTCCTTTCTGCCTGCTTCATTTACTTCATTGTAATATTTTTCCTTTCGTCATTTAAATTCACTATATCTTCAGCCACCCAAGGAAAACTGTGTATACAATTTTCATATTGTTGGCAGCATTTGTGGTGTCACCGCCAGACACCACACTTGCTAGGTGGTAGCTTAAATCGGCCGCGGTCCATTTAGTACATGTCGGACCCGCGTGTCGCCACTGTGTGATCGCAGACCTAGCGCCACCACAAGGCAGGTCTCGTAATACGAACAAGCACTCGCCCCAGTGGTACGACGACATTGCTAGTGACAATACGGACGAAGCCTTCCTCTCATTTGCCGAGAGACCGTTAGAATAGCCTTCTGCTAAGTCTATGGCTACGATCTAGCAAGGCGCCAATTGTAACAGTGCATGTATCTTACGAGTCGCATTTGTATAGTCAAGAGAGATGTATCACAAGGATCATTAAAGTTAAGTATAAAGCAGCTACGTACTTTTCTTGCTACCATTCAATAGTTATCCTGTTCCAGACTTGACGCCCGTCGGCGTGTGTGTACGCGTGCCTTTAAATCGGCTACTACCGTGTGGTGTAAGTCTTGTTACGTCACTACAGATTGGCGACGAGTAAAGACTTCTTTCTGATTGCTTACATTTACTTGTGTCATGGCTTCGCCACAATCTCCAGATGTACTGTCCGAATTTTATCGCTTGCAGAATCAGCAGACGCAGGCGTTATTGGATGCCTTTGGACAGCTCGTCCAGGGTCAACGTGCCATTCAAACCGATGCGGCCGCCGCCGCTTCACCGGTACCGCAGCCACAACCTGCCATTGCACCACCGTTTCGCAGTTTTAATGAAAACCACGAGTCGTGGCCAGAATGGTCCCAACAGTTCGGCTTCCATCTCGCCGCTTACAGAATTCAAGGTAATGAGCTGCAGCCGTTTTTGCTTTCTTGTGTCGGTGTGTCCACCTACCGTGTGATAGTGAAATTGTTTCCCCGACGCGACGTAGCAACTCTGTCCTATGAGGAAATTTTGTCTGCTTTAGATGCCTATTTCAAAGAAACAGTTAATGTGGTTGCAAAACGGTATACGTTTTTTCGTACAAAACGTACGGCCGGTCAAACTAATAGGGAGTGGGTAGCAACATTGCAAGGACTTACTAGGGACTGTGCCTTTGACTGTGCATGTGGCCTTTCTTATTCAGATACAATGGTGCGTGATGCAATTGCACAGAACGTTTCTGATGTTCGCATACGGGAGCACATTTTGAAACTAGTTAATCCCTCCCTTCAACAAGTGATAGACATATTAGATAGACATGACACACTTGACTGTGCTCAGGAATCTTTTGAAACTTCGCCAGCAGTGTGTAACATTAACCGGCCCGCCGGGCGAGCTGCGCGGCCCGGTCAACTGCCATCGCGCACACAAACGCAGCTGCCGCCGCGCGCAAAACCAGGTGTGCCGCGCCAGCCCACAAATGCAGTGAAATCATGCCTGCGGTGTGCTACTAGACATTCGCGTGAACATTGCCCGTCACGCCAAGCTATTTGCTTTTTCTGTAATAGGAAAGGACATGTTCAAAGTGTTTGCCAGAAAAAGCTCAGATCAGACAATCACAATCATTCCAGGCCCTTTGCTTCGCGCCGGAATCGAACCACGAACACTCAGGCTCGTGGACCTTCGCCCATGGACATTCATGTCGTTAATTCCACTTCGTCCAGTGACACTTTCTCTAACAGTGACTGTGTTCGTCCCACAAAAACTGTGCGTCGACGTCGCCGGAAATCACGTCAATTAGCAAGTGATTCTGTACCAGTGTCTCTTCAACTTGCCCAAAACAGTCGCTCTTGTCGTCAGCAGGACAATAAACTTTTTGTGGACTTAGACTTTGAAGGCAAAGTGATACCATTCCAGCTCGATACCGGAGCTGCAGTTTCATTGCTCAATCACGACACGTACAAACAACTGGGCGCACCTCCGTTGCGTGCCGCAAATGTTCAGTTAAAAAGTTATTCCGGACAGACAATTCCTGTGTTAGGACAGTGCACTCTTTTTGCAACATATAAAGGACAAACAAAACTAGTGTCATTTTACGTTCTTCGTTCTTCTACTGCAGTGAATTTGTTTGGCTTAGATTTATTTCAGTTGTTTAACATGTCTATTGTAAATCAGGTCCTATCAGTGAATCAAACTGTGACTTCCGACAGTGTTGCTCGTCTGTGTGACGAATTTGCAGACATTTTTGCACCGGGCTTAGGTTGCGCTAAAAACTATGAAGCGCATTTGGAACTGAAAGTAAACGCGCAACTGAAATTTTTCAGAGCGCGCAATGTTCCTCACGCATTGCGTCATGAGGTCGCACGAACATTGAACGATTTAGCATCGCCAGGTGTGAGTGAATGTGCGCAATGCCTCTTCCATTTCAGCTCCGCTTCATCGCTTACGCCGTAAAGTTGTTCCGTTCGTCTGGACGACGGAATGCGAACGCGCCTTTCGCCAGTTGAAATCGGCGTTGCTTTCTAATACTTGCCTCACGCCTTTCGATCCCCAGCAACCCCTTTTGTTGATGGTAGATGCATCGGATTTCGGGATCGGTGCTGTGCTTGCGCACAAAGTTGGCTCGCATGATCGCCCTATTGCCTTTGCGTCAAAATTGCTCTCATCTGCGCAAAGAAATTATTCCCAGATAGAGAAAGAAGCTTTGGCTCTCGTGTTTGGTGTTACTAAGTTCCATGATTTCTTGTATGGTCGTCACTTTACCATCATCACAGACCACAAACCTTTGACATCGCTTTTTCATCCGAACAAGCCTGTACCTCCGCGTACAGCGCAGAAATTGATTCGCTGGTCTATTTTCCTCTCGCAGTACCGCTACGATATCTTGTATCGGTCCACTGCTACGCACGGCAACGCTGATGCGTTGTCCCGTTTGCCTGTTGCTGAGGATCAAGCATTCGATTCTTCCGAACTTGCTTGCATGTTCATTGATTCGGAAACGGATGAAGTGGTCGAATCGTTTCCGATTGATTTTCGTCGTGTAGCTACAGCCACAGCTGCTGACCCTGTCCTTGCTACTGTTTTGCGTTTTGTTGGTACGCAATGGCCTTTGTCAAAGTCTCGGATTGCGGATCCGTTGGTTCGCCGATTTTTTGCTCACAGGGAGAGACTTTTTGTTCGACGTGGTGTTTTGTTGTTGCGTTCGGATAATGATCAGTCCAGAGTCGTGGTCCCACGTTCGTTACAGTCCTCTGTTTTACGGCTTCTTCACCAAGGACATTGGGGTATCGTGCGAACGAAACAACTTGCTCGTCAGCACTGTACTTGGTTCGGAATCGATGCTGCGATTACGAATATGTGTTCTTCTTGCATGGCGTGTGCCGAACAACAATCCGCACCGCCGCGGAAAGTCTTTGCATGGCCAAAAGCCACTTCCACTTGGCAACGCTTGCACATTGATTTTGCTGGTCCCTTCTGGAACGCTCGATGGTTGGTTCTGGTCGACGCCTTCAGTAATTTTCCTTTTGTTGTCCGGATGTCTTCCACGACGTCCTCCGCCACCATCCAAGCGTTGTCTGCTATTTTTTGCATTGAAGGTCTTCCGCAGACTATTGTTTCCGACAATGGCCCACAATTCATGTCCGCAGAATTTCAGTCATTCTGCCAGGCCAATGGTATTCAACATCTGACATCCGCGCCGTTTTCACCTCAGTCAAACGGTGCCGCTGAACGATTGGTCCGGACTTTCAAGTCACATGTTGAAATTGCAAGAGTCGCATTCTCGGGAGGACGCATTGTTGCTCTTTTTGTCTTCGTATCGCTCTCAGCCCCGAGAGGGTCGCTCGCCGGCTGAGTTGCTCCATGGTCGTCCTCATCGAACCTTGATGTCTTTGCTGCATCCGCCGCATCAGGTTCCTGTGCAGCGGCAGACTTCTGCTTTTGCTCCAGGCGACGTTGTATTTTATCACAACTATCGAGGTTCACGGCGTTGGCTCGCAGGGCGCATTCTTCACTGCCTCGGCCGCGAGATGTATTTGGTTTTGGGGGCTTCTGGTGAGGTGCGTCGGCATCTCAATTAGCTACGCCTCTGTCGTCGCACGGGTTCTGCCGCTCCCCGGCTGCTTTCAGCGACGGTGCCGTCCAGCCAGCGCCCTGGGGACCCATCTACTGGCTCGCCTCATCCCCAGGTGTTACCGGCGATGCCTTCCATTTTGCCCCATGGCGACGCGCCGCCGCCGCCGCCGCCGCCGGTACTCCCGCCGGCGCCGCCCGCATTCGACGCTTCGCTGCAGCCGCCAAGCGCCTCCCAGGGTCACGCGCCGCCGATCGCTTCCCGTGACCAGCTGTCCTCCGCCATGGAACTCCCGCCCGCTCCGGACCACATGATGTCATCGCGCGTCGGCTACCCCGACGCAATGGAGGTCGACCCTTCGGCCCCTCCTGTTTCTTTACAGGCGCATACACCGCATGTTGACGTGCACCCTGGACTAGGTTTTCAGGCGTTTCCTAGCTCCCCTCGGACCGAATGGTCGGGTGCGGGTGGCACAGCCTCGCCTGTTGTTAGGCTCCCCACCTCATCGCATACGTGAACATGGCGTCCTCCCCACGGCGGGCGGAAGCCTTATAACACGACCGTTCGCCGATTTGCGGGGGAGGAATGTGGTGTCACCGCCAGACACCACACTTGCTAGGTGGTAGCTTAAATCGGCCGCGGTCCATTTAGTACATGTCGGACCCGCGTGTCGCCACTGTGTGATCGCAGACCTAGACCCGCCGGCGCCGAACGCATTTGACGCTTCGCTGCAGCCGCCAAGCGCCTCCCAGGGTCACGCACCACCGATCGCTTCCCGTGACCAGCTGTCCTCCGCCATGGAACTCCCGCCCGCTCCGGACCACATGATGTCATCGCGCGTTGGCTACCCCGACGCAATGTAGGTCGACCCTTCGGCCCCTCCTGTTTCTTTACGGGCGCATACACCGCTTGTTGACGTGCACCCTGGACTAGGTTTTCAGGTATTTCCTAGCTCCCCTCGGACCGAATGGCCAGGTGCGGGTAACACAGCCTCACCTGTTGTTAGGCTCCCCACCTCATCGCATACGTCAACATGGGGTCCTCCCCACGGTGGGCGGAAGCCTTATAACACGACCGTTCGCAGATTTGCGGGGGAGGAATGTGGTGTCACCGCCAGACACCACACTTGCTAGGTGGTAGCTTAAATCGGCCACGGTCCATTTAGTACATGTCGGACACGCGTGTCGCCACTGTGTGATCGCAGACCTAGCGCCACCACAAGGCAGGTCTCGTGATACGAACAAGCACTCGCCCCAGTGGTACGACGACATTGCTAGCGACAATACGGACGAAGCCTTCCTCTCATTTGCCGAGAGACCGTTAGAATAGCCTTCTGATAAGTCCATGGCTACAATCTAGCAAGGCGCCAATTGTAACAGTGCATGTATCTTACGAGTCGCATTTGTATAGTCAAGGGAGATGTATCACAAGGATCATTAAAGTTAAGTATAAAGCAGCTACATACTTTTCTTGCTACCATTCAATAGTTATCGTTTTCCAGACTTGACGCCCATCAGCGTGTCGCTCTCAGCCCCAAGAGGGTCGCTCGCCGGCTGAGTTGCTCCATGGTCGTCCTCATCGAACCTTGATGTCTTTGCTGCATCCGCCGCATCAGGTTCCTGTGCAGCGGCAGACTTCTGCTTTTGCTCCAGGCGACGTTGTATTTTATCACAACTATCGAGGTTCACGGCGTTGGCTCGCAGGGCGCATTCTTCGCTGCCTCTGCCGCGCGATGTATTTGGTTTTGGGGGCCTCTGGTGAGGTGCGTCGGCATCTCAATTAGCTACGCCTCTGTCGTCGCACGGGTTCTGCCGCTCCCCGTCTGCTTTCAGCGACGGTGCCGTCCGGTCAGCGCCCTGGGGACCCATCTACTGGCTCGCCTCATCCCCAGGTGTTACCGGCGATGCCTTCCATTTTGCCCCATGGCGACGCGCCGCCGCCGCCGCCGCCGCCGGTACTCCCGCCGGCGCCGCCCGCATTCGACGCTTCGCTGCAGCCGCCAAGCGCCTCCCAGGGTCACGCGCCGCCGATCGCTTCCCGTGACCAGCTGTCCTCCGCCATGGAACTCCCGCCCGCTCCGGACCACATGATGTCATCGCGCGTCGGCTACCCCGACGCAATGAGGTCGACCCTTCGGCCCCTCCTGTTTCTTTACGCGCGTACACCGCATGTTGACGTGCACCCTGGACTAGGTTTTCAGGCGTTTCCTAGCTCCCCTCGGACCGAATGGCCGGGTGCGGGTGGCACAGCCTCGCCTGTTGTTAGGCTCCCCACCTCATCGCATACGTCAACATGGGGTCCTCCCCACGGCGGGCGGAAGCCTTATAACACGACCGTTCGCCGATTTGCGGGGGAGGAATGTGGTGTCACCGCCAGACACCACACTTGCTAGGTGGTAGCTTAAATTGGCCGCGGTCCATTTAGTACATGTCGGACCCGCGTGTCGTCACTGTGTGATCGCAGACCTAGCGCCACCACAAGGCAGGTCTCGTGATACGAACAAGCACTCGCCCCAGTGGTACGACGACATTGCTAGCGACAATACGGACGAAGCCTTCGTCTCATTTGCCGAGAGACCGTTAGAATAGCCTTCTGCTAAGTCCATGGCTACAATCTAGCAAGGCGCCAATTGTAACAGTGCATGTATCTTACGAGTCGCATTTGTATAGTCAAGAGAGATGTATCACAAGGATCATTAAAGTTAAGTATAAAGCAGCTACGTACTTTTCTTGCTACCATTCAATAGTTATCCTGTTCCGGACTTGACGCCCGTCAGCGTGTGTGAGACGCGTGCCTAGTTATCCTGTTCCAGACTTGACGCCCGTCAGCGTGTGTGTACGCGTGCCTTTAGATCGGCTGCCACCGTGTGGCGTAACAGTCTTGTTACGTCACTACAGCATTAAATATCAGTGATTCATTATTCTGGCTGCGAGTTTCAAGTATATTTGTCTTGTACATATTTTGTGCACACATTTCACCCATTATGCTATTGTTATTTGTGTCTTTGTTAGTTGTAAGGTATTTTGTGGGAAATGTTTTTATAGTCAGTGAAGTATATGTATTGCAATATTAGTGTCAAACATGGTTAAACCAAAGAAGCAAGTAAAGTCGAATGAGCATGCCGATACAGAAATGGCATCAGGCCCTCAAACAGATCAACCTTAGCACACTTCAGTGCAAATACTTGAGGATGTAAAGATAGATGATGACAATTTATTACCTGATATTCCAAGTAAAAACGAAACTGACGGGTTGTCAACACAGACGGACATCTCTGCAGTTAAACCTTTAGAAGTGAATGATAGTATTTCTACCAGACAAGGGCAGAAATTAGCAGTTCTCAAGTTGTGCCACTACCGGATATAAAAACGTAGGCAACAAAAGGCTATAGAAGAACAGCAACGCGAGATCAGGGAGCATGAGCGTGAAAAGAAATTCACGGAACAAATAAATAATATTTTTGTACAAAGAGATAAGGAAATTGTCCAGAGCATTAATCAGGTGTTAGTCGATCGCGATAAAGCAATTACGACTTATTTGAACAAAGAAATCAGTATTACAAGCAGTAGTATTAAAGCGTTACCAAACATACCAACTCAAATGAATAATCTTCAAACCAAAGTACATGCAAGAAACACAGTTCAAAGCTTTGACTACTGCTGTGGAGTCAATACAAAATGACTTCCTCACAGAAGTACAGAAACAAGTTCGAACGGAAGTAGCCAAGTATTGAACATGGAAAGTCAGAATCTTGAAGGAATGTCAGCACACAGTAACGAGGACGCTGGTAATGACAGGCAAAGAAACAATGAAAATTTGTCGACATTTGCAGTGGATAAAAGACCAAGTTTCGATAGTCAGCCTCTATTACGCCAGCAATTTGTTTCACCTTGTCATAAAATCAGTACACTGTCTGCTAATGACAACAACTCCATGCACGTAAGTACCTTAATGCATGAAAAGAGCTTAATGAAACACCGTCAATTCCAAATATTCAATGAGGAGAGGACCCATAGCTTTTATTAGAAACTTCAGACGTGTTCTTCCAAAGTCTTGGATGGAGGAACGGAAAATCCAGTTTGTGGTTTCACACATTTCCGGAGACGGATCGCTCTGAGCGTTGAACTCAGCAGAAACATGCAAAAAATTTAACAGATTTCGGAAGGGGTTCCTCGACCAGCTATGGTCAGCGTCGACTCAAGAACGGTTTAGAAAGATTGTATATAACCCAGAAATATATAACCCGAAGACAGGCTCTTCGAGAAAATACTCCGAAAAATACATTAGTATGACACTGTACTGGGATGAATCAGTAAACACACAAGTCTAGATTGCCAATAGATATTAGAGAGAAACTGTTTAACGTCACAGACCCTGATCTAAAGGAATTTTTGTCTGTGGTACATTCGTTAGACTTAGTTCAAGAAGATTCCAGAAATAGTTCTGACGCAATAAATAGTGCCAACTGTTCTAACGGAAAAGGATCCTGGAACGAAAGCAATCGAAATACGGGCGTAGGCAGTTGCAAGAAAAACAAAAGCAAAACCCATGGCAATGGAAAATATAGTTATGGTAAAAATCTTTACAACCAAAAACATGATTACTCCTGTAATAATAATAATTACCAAGGAACCAATGACAACCAGCGTCCTAATGGTAATCAAAGAGAATATAGTAATGAAAATGCCAACAACAATAATAATAATTCTAATCGTAAAAGACGAAATAAAAGTAAATCGGACAGTCCGGAAAAGGATAAACCAAAAAACGAAGTCAGTGGCAGCCGCTACGAAATTGTATGAATCCGGGTCAGCCAGTATCCTTGGGGTCGAAACAGAATATACCAAAGTCAACAAACTAATGCCGGTCCCTATAGGCCTTCGCCAGGAGACCGAGACCAAGAATGAAGGCAATAGGTCTATGCAAGAGAACGTTCATACGATTCGCTATCAGGATGATAAGAGAATCGAAGATGAACTCTATCAAGAATCTGCCGTCGCTGATAGGGAAGAAAAGGAAAGTATTCAGGCAAGTGTCAATGGAACCATCAATGGTGTAGCAACCATTATCCTCCTTCACACAGGTGCGAGTGTATCGGTGATGAACGCACAATTTTTTAAGAAGGTAACGCAAATAAAAAGACTGCTGATTTTGCCTGTTACGAACTGCAAAGATATAGGAGCCCTGGGAAAGAAGGCACAAATTATAAAATACCAGACACAGGTTGAAGTTTCCTTTGGAAATGATGGCGTTATATGCACGTTACTGTTAATGGAAAACTTATCAATACCGGTGTTACTGGGCCTTGAGTTTTACGGGACAGAGAGGCTATAATAGATCTCGCTTGGGGAACATGTGTATTTAAGTACCGGCAGCGACCAATAACGTTGTAGCTAAATAAGGAGTTCGGTTTGAGTCTTGCGCTGACAAGAGAATTAGGTGTACCTGTCGACAAATATTGTTGGTGTTAGAATACGATCATCCACGAAAGTGTCATGTTAAGCGAAAAAATGGTGCATCCAATATCGTAAGTGACATCGCCGCAGCAACAGAGCAGAAGGTGAAGGAGGCATCTTGCATTGACGCTTCACAGGCTGGACAAATAATAAAATTGTTATCCAGATACCATACAGCATTTATTGATCGACCAGGTATCATAAAAGGTTATGTTTACGATATGACAGTCTATCCCCATAAGACCTATTGCAGAGCTTCATACTCGGTCCCCTGGACAAAGAAAATAGCAAATATTGTACGAAAGACCATTTAAAATAACCTCAAACCCACATGACGGATGTTATGCACTAGGAGATGTCAGTATAGGGAACCTAAAAGTACTGTATTGTCATAGAAACATTACGAAATGTTTACAGTCGGAACCCACTTTTATGCCTCTGTAGAGAAAATAATAAGACCAGTGCAAGTGTACAATAGCGCGAATGTAAATATGTAAATAGTAGTTACAGTGAAAATATTATCTTAAGTAATTTCATGAATTTATATGTACTAGTCTGTAAGCCCATATGTCAGTAGTTACAGTATAATATTCATGGAGTATAAATTCCAAAGGGGGAGAATAAATTTTTATGATAAGAATTTTAATTATTCTGAAGAGGGCATATATATATATATATATATATATATATATATATATATATATATATATATATATATTCGTGGAACTTTCTCCTGTTGTCTTCCGTTTTTGCGTACGGTTTTCCTTACGCGGTTGTATTTGCCGTTTGCTCTTATGAGCTTTTCTCATGTTAGGTAAACCGAACATGGACATCTGTGAATGAGTATAAATGAACAAAAACTAAAATGTATGTCATCAAATATAGAAATGTACTGGCATCTACACATTTCAATGATGACCCCATGGTCAGAACAATGTAGAAGATTCTAACAGTCATCTTGTCTCATATTTTTTTTGACAGTATATGATGTTTGTTATCATGTTATTAAAATATGGAACAATATACACATGAACAAAAAATTCATTATTTTGTAAAATGTCTCTGAGCACTATGCGACTTAACTTCTGAGGTCATCAGTCGCCTAGGACTTAGAACTAATTAAACCTAACTAACCTAAGGACATCACACACATCCATGCCCGAGGCAGGATTCGAACCTGCGACCGTAGCGGTCGCTCGGTTCCAGACTGTAGCGCCTAGAACCGCACGGCCACTCCGGCCGGCTCATTATTTTGTAAAGTGCCAATTGTATAAAAGAGCGTCTGTTGTGTGGTTTATGAAACCCTAGCATCAATCAGGACAGTGCAACGTGTTTCACAAGAACTATGAAAGTGTAATGGACGAGTGAAAAATTGTGTTTTCTTTTAAAAAAAGTGATGAACAGTGATTATAGCTGTGACTATTGAATATTATGAACGCTCTTTCGAGTGTTAATGTTAGCAGCAACGACATGGCCGTTGAAAAACTGTTGACAGTATTAAAATTGATGTAAAACTGTAGACCTCAAATAAGAGTGTTACGAATCATCTTCGCGTGCCAAATGTTGTGAGGCACCTGTACAGCCACCTCCGGCAATAATATAATGCAACGCTGGTTACTCAGCGCCTCGCGGAAATGTTTGCTTACCGCAGGCGATAAACAGAGCACACGATAGACACCAGAATGAAAAAAAGTGCAGTGTCGTTCATGAGCATAGTTAATTAAAGTTGACCCTGAATAACTACATTCAAATGAACAGTGTCAAGATGCAGGGCAACGTCCCAAAACAAACTGTATAAATCCCTGTGAATGAAAGTGATTTTGAAACTAACTCTTCTTCCACAGGACAAATATAATATTTACCTTGATCCTGATACCACTTCTCGACATTTCATGTGCCCACCTTGTACGAGAGGAACGTGGAAAAAGAGAAACAGGACCAGAAAGCAACAGATCAAGACCAGCGTGCGCCCGACGCTACATACACGCGGTCGGGGACGTTCCAGCAGCTTTCTCTACCTGACTGCGATCCAGCGGCTACAAGCGGGGGCGGCTGCGCGACATCGTCGGGCAGTCGTTACATGAAATTTGTTATCTGAGTACATCAACTTTTAATTTTCATGTTTCACCTCCGTGAAAGACTCTCTTGGTCTTTGATGCGACTAAACACAAATATAGATTCGCATGTTCTAAATATTATCTGTTACATTCATGTCAAGCCTGATCCATAAGAATAGGTGACTTTCTTAAAGCCCCTTGGACGGTTTTGTTCTCGGTTTTCCGAACACAGTGAAGACAGATTGGGGGGGGGGGGGGGAGGAGTTGGTGGGGGACAAGTTAATCCGGAAGTCTCCGTCGCATTGTCCAAGATTTTACAGTTACTGAAGTCATTTACAAAATCACATCAGCACTAATTGTGTCATAAGTTTCTCAATGCATATCTGAACATTTACGTGATGAGAAGAGTGTGTTAATGAAGTGAAGGGGAACAATGAACAACGTGGATATATATACTAGCTTTTTTTCTCAGCCCAGGAGCAATGTAATATCCACTCATATATTCAGAAAAACATTTACATCATTGTGTGTGGAATCTGAGTGAATATTCTCGTGATATTAATAAAAAAGGACTTCATCGTTACCAAAATAATGAGTAACTATTGTCAGTGACATAATTTAATATTCTGTATAAACCTGTATCTCAGACAATACCCGTGAAAATCCCCATCTTTTGTTATCTATGATCCTTCTAGAATAGTCCTTCTTATTCTTCTTCGAACTGTTGTACTGATCGTATGTGATTGATGTCTTGTAGCACTGAGGTCTGTAAAAGCCTGTATTATGTAGTTAAGTAATATTTGAAAAATAGAGTTTCTGTGTCATTGAAACCAATGAATGTGAATTATTATTTTAATATGATTCTCGTCCTATATGAATGTTAATTTTTCTGTTCAGGTACAGTGGAGCGCAGCCATTAGCGCTATTATTCTATAGCGCAATTTATTGGTAAAATGCTGAATAATAAGTAATTAACACTGAGAAATACTTTTAAATGCTAATGCATATAGTAAAGGTACAGAAAAGATATAATATATATTATTTGATAATAGTTTAACGGTGCCTGAACCAGATTCGATAAGTGATAGTCTTATGTTAGCCGCTATCTTAGAAAAAAATTGCACCGGCAGTTTTAATTCGAAATTTTAAACACACACAAAACTTGATGGTGAATTTTAAAGATACTAATTTTGTATTGGTGGCCCAGAACCCATTCACTGGTAAGAAATTTCACTTAGATTGTGAATCATCTTTAAATCTAGTGCAACACCATCTTACGCGATAAAAATTATTATCTGCTGACGTATGAAACCTGGCTGATCGTAACAACTCTTATGAAATATGTTTGACAGGAAAGAATACATTTCTGTTTTGCGCGTGTGTGTAAAAACTGTTCATTTTGCTACCTCCAATAACAGCAGCGTTAAATTGTATGAGATCACTTTTGTGCGTGGACTTAGTGCCATTTACACTGCTTGACAGACAACATTGCTACAAGTTCCCAGGTGGAGAGCTTTTTAACAAAATAACTATCTTCATCCAGGAGAATAAGGGATTAAATAAAACCTCATATGACGTTAATAATAGAACGTAATTTGTTTTCTTGTAGTTCTGCCCACAATTGGTGAACAAATATACTTCGACACGTCACAGTATGCATTTAAAAAGAAAGTCGAATTGTAGAAGAGACAAAATCTAAAAAACACAGTCCAGTTCCCTAAGCTCAATGGTGTAAAAGAAAACGCGAGATCTGACAAAGTCGTCGTGGCCGCGAAGGAATTACAATGACTTCCAGGACACTGCCTGTGTGACATATGTTTTCGAGCTGTTTTCTGGACTGTTTGCCGTTTTAGTTGAAAGAGCCCCTGCACGCATGCCGTTGTAACCGATTGTTCAGTAATGTAATTCGTGTTCTAAAGACGAATCATTTTAAGTTAAATGTATCCAGAACTTCTACATTGTGTTTCTCAAGTAGACTTTCCATGTCTCCAAAATAAGATTGGAAAAGTGCTATGACATTTCGATCAACGTATGTGAGTTAAAGACTTATTTGTATTATTAAACTAAATTTGTCACGATTAGGTGGCAAAGGGAGTGCGAAAATCTGTAAAATTATGTCTGCCGTATGCCTACAGCTTATAGCACAATAAAGTAGCGCCGCTGCTTCGCTCGTGCAGACTGTATGGCCTGAAGAGATATTTTTGTTTTTATTTAATCGAATTTTTTTGCTGTCCACAAGATGCAACACTTCTAAGCTTTTCATGCTAATTAAGGCCAATATGCATGGTCTTCTCCGAATGTATTTCTGACACAAAAACAATTCTGGTAGCTGTAGTCCAAAGTTTTTGTCAGTCATGCCTTTTGTGTCCTGACGGAGATATTTCCCTAACGACTTTCATCCCCTAACAAATATGTCTTTATATCTAACCGAAAACTCAAATACCAGTTTTCATAAATTTAGCTTTAAATTTATTTTATCGAAATAATATCTTAAAAATTTTCAGCCCCTATTGCACCACCTTAGGGGTTGAATTTCTAACGGAGATGTAGGCTTAGAAATCTTTTAGTAGTTCCCTACTAATCACTTATTTTTGGAAAGTCTTTACTTAATATTTTATCCCCTTAGTGGTTGAATACAAATATGCTGAAACACACATTTTTTATTTTCTGACTGACAAAACAAGTACCAGAATGAGATATTCACTCTGCAGCGGAGTGTGCGCTGATATGAAACTTCTTCGCGGAGTAAAACTGTGTGCCAGACAGAGACTCGAACACAGTTTTAATCTGCCAGAAAGTTTCAAAACAAATACCAGTTTCCGTAGTTCTAGCCTCTAAATTCCCTTAATAGCGACATACTTTCAAATAGCTTTTCATCCTCTATTTCACCACCGTAGGAATGGAATTTCGGACAATCTTCTCTTGAACGATGCCTCTATTATAAGGTCGACACCCTCTCGTAACTTCAAGTTTCTATATTTAGCGATTCGGGCTGGGCAGTGTTGAATCAGTGAGTCAGTCTGACCCAATTTCACCACCTTAGGGGCTGAATTCGCAAAAACAGTGACATGTGTATGTTTCATTTGTAACAGAGGAGCCAAATACAAATTTTCGTAGATTTAGCTATAAAAAATGCTTGCACAATGAAATGTTTCTATAAAAAGTTCCATCGCCTGTTTCAACACCCTAGAGTTGAATTTCCGAAAACAGTGAAACATTAATTTTTGTTTGTAACTGAGAAGCCAAATTAAAATTTTCATACATTTAGCTTCAATAATGCGTTCGTAATAAAATATTTTCTTAAAAAAGCTCATCCCATATTTCACCACCCTATGGGTTCAAACGTATTTCTTTATTTGCAACCAAGAACTGAAACACTAGTGTTCATAGATGTAGCTTCAAAAATGCTTTAGTTCTTTAATAATGATAAATTTTCAAGAAAAACTTTCACCCACTATTTCACCCCTATCTGATGAAATTTCCAAAATTGCTGAAAGATGTATTTCCTTATTTCTGACCGAGAAACCAAATACCAGTTTTCGTAGAGCTAGCTCCAAAATGTCGTCAATACCGACATTTTTCAAAAAACCCTTCATTCCCTATTTCATTCCTTAGAGTTGGAATTTCGAAAAATTCCCTTCCTGAAGACGCCTGCAGCATAAGAGGTACACCTTCTTCAAATTTGAAGGATCTGTCCTTAGCGGTTTGATCTGGAAACGATGAATCAGTCAGACAAACAGAAAGTCAGTCAGTCAGGACATTGCCTTTTATACGAGTATATACAGAAGAAAATAGAAATTATGTTACGTCTTCAATGCACTAAAAATAATTGGATAATAGTGAAAAGTTGTTTTTTGTGATCTGTATTGTTCAGCAGAATGGAACATGAGACCAAGTCGTATGCAACGCGACTGCATTGTCATCTAAATACAGCTCAACCCTCTCTTCCCGCTCAGACAACGTGGTGCGGCATTGGGGGACGTGTGCAGGTTGGCTGAGCGCTATGGCACACAAGCCAGAGAACGAATCGGGAGCCGAATCCTTGGCCGCCCCAGGCTTAGAGCGACTTACTGAAAACACGTAAGACCTAGATCTAATGACGGAACGGGAATCTGAACTGTTGTCCTCTTGAATGGAAGTCAATAGCGCCAACAGATGCACCTCTTCGCTAGGTTTTAGCTATGAGCTAACCTGACTTGCATTCGGGAGGACCAACGCCACCTCTGTATAAAATTCACTGGCTGTGCTGTGTGCAGTCTGTGTCTAGTTTGCATTGTTGTCTGCCATTGTAGTGTTGGGCAGCGGCAGCTGGATGTGAACAGCGCGTAGCGTTGCGCAGTTGCAGGTGAGCCGCCAGCAGTGGTGGATGTTGGGAGAGAGATGGCGGAGTTTTGAAATTTGTCATGAACTGCTATATATATTATGACTATTGAGGTAAATACATTGTTTGTTCTCTATCAAAATCTTTCATTTGCTAACTATGCCTATCAGTAGTTAGTGCCTTCAGTACTTTGAATCTTTTATTTAGCTGGCAGTAGTGGCGCTCGCTGTATTGCAGTAGCTTGAGTAGCGAAGATTTTTGTGAGGTAAGTGATTTGTGTAAGGTATAGTTTAATGTTAGTCAGGGCCCATTCTTTTGTAGGGATTATTGAAAGTCAGATTGCGTTGCGGTAACAAAATATTGTGTGTCAGTTTAAGCACAGTCAGGTATAAATTGTTCAAAGGGGACGTTTCACCCTTCCTTTCCTAATCCTAATTTGTCGTCTATCTCTAATGACTTCGGTGTCGATGGCGTATACAAAAACAATTTTTTTTATAGGTGCTACTGTAATTTGAATGTAGTAATTTCTTTCGTATTGTTACACGATGCAGATTTTATGCAGATTATGTTATTTGTATGTCAAAAGATAACAGACTGGTTTTTAATGTAAGTCCTTGTCGAAGGAGTGTATCTGGTCATATAGGCTAGATCTATCATTAGCAAAAGTGAGAACATGACAGATCTGGCTCATATGACAAGGTACGCTTTTTCCACAATGACATGTTTCTCATACCAGTGTCATGTCTTTTGACACACAAGTAAGTCTTTGTACTTGAAAAAGGCCTTAGGCCGATATCTGGATTGTATAACAGTAAACTAAAGATTACTACGGTCAAATAATTCAAACAAATTATCATTACTGTGGCTCCAGCCAAAACAAAGACTATAACTCTTTCCGTTTTTGAAGAGCTTCAAAGCACTTGTAGGATTTTATGTTCTTGAACTCTACTTCCGTGTCGATAAAGCCTATGAAAGGGTCAGGATTTTTCTTATGTCTTCCCTTCATTAAAAAGCGATATGTCCGAACTGCATTTCTGCCCTCTTTAACTTTTTCATACTGAACTAAAACCAGAAGCTGACGACGCTCCAATAAACCGTTCTAGAACGGAATTACAGTAGTTTATAAACCCCTGTAGAGGAAATACCAGAGGCAACTTTTATTCAAAAATGAATAAAATAAATAAACGGTCACAAAAGGTCCTCTGTCGAGAATGATCAGAGGTTTGGGGACATAAGCTGTAGTATGTGTGTGTGTGTGTAAAATGCCTGTGCTTCCAATTTTATTGCGAGACACAGGATCGTCCTTTGTGCAGGGTCTGTAAGAGGACAGACGTTTCCCTCTCTTTCCTGAAAATTGTATCCGTCAGAGCTGCGATCCAGTGTGTAGCCGAGAGTGCAGCGGCCTGGAAACAACACTCAGATGAGCGCCGCTCTGCACGGCAAATGGACGCAAAGCCGGTAGCCGTGAGCTCACAGAGCACGGCAACAGACTTGACAAGAAACAGCCAAAGCGGTACTGGTACTGGGCAATACTACGTCAACAAAATTCGTGTCTCATATTCCTCCCGATTCTCTTTTCCTCTGACACCGTTGCTTATTTGCAGATCAGGGGTTTTGCTTTTCTTCCTGACTTCATCAGTGTTGTCAGTGGTCATCACGTGCGCTAGTAGTTGCGCTACTTTACACTAAGTTACATGAATCTCAGTCATAACACTGTATTCCAATTTTTTTTTCGTGAACACAGGCAATATACAGCGGTTGGACCGCAAGACGAGACAAGAGTATCGTCAGGAGTGCGCCGGGCAAGTGTGATAGGAGCGCTTTTGTTCTCTATATACATAAATGGTTTGGCGGACAGGTTTGGCAGCAATTTGCGGTTGCTCGCTGATGGTATCGTGGTCTACGGCGAGGTGTCCAAGTTGAGTGACCGTAGAAAGATACAAGACGATTTAGACAAAACTTCCAGTTGATGTCAAGAATAACAGCTGGCCCTAAATGTGGAAAAATGTGTGTTAATGCGGATGAATAGAAAGATCAAACCTGTAATTGTCGGATACAGTATTACTAGTGCCCTACTTAACATAATGAAGTCGTTTAAATGTCGGGCCTACCATTGCAAGGCGATGTGATGTGGAGCGAGCATGTGAGAAGTGTGGTAGGGAAAATGAATGGTCGGCTTCGGTTTATTGGTAGAATTTTAAGAAATACTGGTTCGCTGGCGCGTCTTATTCTCGAGAACTGCTCGAGCGTTTGCGATTCGTACCAGGTCGGATTGAAGGAAGTCATGGAAGTAATTCAGAGGCGGGCTGCTAGACTTTTTACCGGTAGGTTCGAACAACAAGTAAGTGTTACGGAGATGCTATGGCAACTCTAATAGAAATCCCTGCAGGGAATGCAACGCTCTTTTCGAGAAAATTTAGAGAACCGGCAATAGAAGCTGGCTGCCGAATGATTCTATTGCCGCCAACCTATATTATGCGTCGGGACCATGACGAGAAGATAAGAGAAATTAGAGCCCATACGGAGGCACATAGTCAGTAGCTTTTCCCTCGCTCTTCTCGCGAATGGAACAGGAAAAGAAATGACATACAGCGCTACAAGGACCCTCCGCCACTTACCGTACGGCGTCTGGCGGAGTATCCATGTAGATGTAGATGCAGAAATAATTGATTGAACAAAACTGCAGATGCTAGCCAAACCTGCATAACCCGCTGTCGTGTTTGGTCACGAACGTCACCTGAAAAATGTCCCCAATACGTTGCAAGTGTCAGCAGTGGTCGAAACAGTGTTCTACGTAGTTGTGGGTGCATTAAGTCGGAACTAAGTGACTTCTGACGTGGACAAAATGTTGATGCTCCTATAGTGGGTGCTCCCGTAGCCAGGGTAGACGAAATGTTAGGTCTTGCAAGAGGCAACATATCCAACGGCTACACCGCATACAGGGAAAGCGGAAAAACAGCGTCCACTAAGTCAAAACATAGACGAAGCTATCCATAGAGTGATCGTAAAAGACGGTTATAAAAGAGGATTGTGAAGAAAAATAACAGAGTGAGAGCCGTGGAAATAAATGCAGAAGAAAACGTCGCATTCAAGAACCTTGTCAGCCCCGAGGCAACACGAAGGAACACGAAGGGAGCTCCAAGAGGAGGAAATTACAGAGCGAGTTGTAATTTCAAAACCACACATCAGTGATGCGAATGACGTAACAGGAAAACGTGGTACTCGAGACTTAAAATCTTGACTAGGGAGCAATGGAAGGAAGTCATTTGCTGGGATGAGTCTTGTTGCACACTATTTACTACTTCTAGCCGAGTTTCCGTCCTAATTTCGCATCTAGATTATGTGACCATTTCAGCTAATAATGTCCACCCATGGCGTAATGTTTATTCCCCAATGGCGATACTCTGTTCCAAGACGACTGGGTCCCTACTCAGACAACTCGCATCGTCCAGGTCCGGTTTTGTGACCACAAGGATGAACTGTCGCATCTCCCCCTGGTTTCCAAAGCCATCAGATCTCAATATTATTGAACCTTTGTAGTCTACTTAGGAGAGAAGGGTGTGTAGTTGCTAGACACTTCCCTCACTGTTACAGAACTCGCCACTCTTTGGAGGAAGAATGGTATAAGATTCCTTTGGAGCAATAATGGATTTTCGTCCACTACGAGACGACTTCAACCTGCTTGGAATGTTTGGAATGTTTTTCTGAGGTGCATTGGGCATGTTACTATTTTGATTTTTGTGTTTCCATACACTACATAAGCTGGTAAAAGCTACCAACTTTACCCTGTTATACGTGAAACCAGGTACTTCTACATGCACTAGAGATAATTTTTCATGTCTTGTCCGTCCTGTTCTAGAAGGAAATTGAAAGTAGTTCCAGTCAGTCAGTTCCGGCCAATATTTCCTTGGTTGTGAGGAAAATGATGGAAATGGAATCCACCTAGAAAAGTTCCCACTTGCTAACCCCCACCCTTCTCTTCCAGGGGCAACTCGCCCTCTCTTTGGCTGGAAAGAACTGGGGTTCACAGTCTGTCGGATCTGGGACATACTTCTGTGACTAACAACGTACGACTGTGAGTGGAGACTAAACACGGAATATACAAGTGAAAATTTCGGAAACTTCACTCTCAATTAACACACAGTCGGAAAAACAGGGAACTGAAAATGGAAATGGTGATCGATCGCTGAATGACAGTCAGTTTACCGCCAAAAATTATAATTCTGTTATCTGGAAAAGCACTTTGAAAGGCATCTGATTCTGAGGTAAAGAAACGTGTACAAGACCCTCAGTATCCCACTTTTGTCTGTACTGTCCGTGGTATCGGCGAGAATGCTTAGTCAGAGAGCCACGGAACAGTGTGTGGCATAGTGATACTGAGTGAACCCAACTAGACTGACAGACAATAATGTGAGATTAGATGGTTGGGTACCGATGGAGCTTCGTGCAAGTACACACCACCGAGGGCTATGTAAGTTATTAGAGTTGCAATTCTGTGTGACAGTTGAAAAAACCACCAGAGTGATTTAACGTGTTTCAAGTTTAGATCTGTTGCCAGGCCTCGGAGTGTTTCTTAGGGACGTGAACAGCGTCTGATGGTGGGTGATCACTATGACAGACAGCGTTATCGGCACCTGACATAGTTCGAAAAGGGCGTCACTGAAAGTGTCCGTTTGGTCGGACATTAGAGCCGTACAATGCCCATATTGCTGAGACATGCGGAGTGATGGCTTGACTGTGATGCGCGGACTGTTGTTGAATAGCGTCGCATTGTGCACAGCGATGACTCGCGGTGCTGGATGATCGATGTCGGCTTGTATAACGGCAACATGTGGAGACGTCCATTCCTGCAATGCTTTGGGAGAACGAGCGGTGTTAGTCGTGACGCCTTATTGTGGAGAGCTATGGCTGTAGTTGACGATAGGTACAGAAACTCTGGTGACACAACAGTGTGGAAGAGTGATGTACCAAGAGGATACGGTATCTAGGAACACAAGATGTTTTCTGGTCGACATTTCACTTCAGCGACCGATCGCAGAATAAGGTATAAAGCTTGCACTTGATATTGCCATAACCAGTTTCTGGCAGATTCTACTGTTTTTGTTGTTGGGAGATATGACGTTATATTGTATGTAGCGTTTGTAAATATTACGACTTCTGCTAATCAGAGTGCTGTATAATATATAAATCTATTTCGAGAAATCTATATGGAGAATGTTGTTATTCCTCAGCTACAGAGTGCTGAATGTAATTGGGGTCGTCGGATATCGTTGTGAGAACTCCACGGTGTCTCGTCGGTGCAAGTGACCGACATCTTCAGGTGCGGGGAACACACAACGACTTCCGACGACTCACCCAAGAACCATATTTACAACTAATCCGTAGGGAAAGTCTCAAGGAAAACAAAATTCAGCATATTTTGGAAACTAGTTACATTGCGGGTGGATGTTTAAACCATACTGCACCATCTCGTATCTTGAAACGGAATGTTTTAACCACGGATTACGTGCTAGTTTTATATGACAGGAATTACTTTACTGTCTCAACAATTTTCCCTATCTTGCAAATGAAAATCTATTCTGGTTTCTAACAATTTTTTTGATTTTAAGATGTAACTCGTTTTTGATACTACTTCTTTTTAATTTCCTTATTTTTGGTGTGTGGCAGAGTAATAACGTAGCATATATAATATTAAATACTGTACTGACGATATTTTCTCAATTGAAAAGCTTTCAAATTTTAGTCGGATATTTGTTCCTAGTACATGACCATGCTATATCTGGGAACGTTTTTCTTTTTTTTTATTACATTTGGGAAAACGTTATTTTTCAGATATAAGTTTTGTAGTTGCAAGAAAAGAGTGTAGCACACTCAAAGCGAATGCTATCGTTTCAAAATTGAACAAGGAAACGTATTAAATCTTCGTTACTGACTGGCGACTCCATGGCGTCTTGTGTGCACCACGACCAAATAGTGGATAGAATTGGAAGGAAAATCAGCATTGGCCGTATTCTGTTGTTTTGTTGTCAGCAATTTGACAATAAAACAACGAAATACGGCCAATGCTGATTTTCCTTCCAATTCTAAATCTTCGTTGTACCTCTAAAATAGAGGCTAAAGTGTGAAAACTGTTCCGGAGTAAAATACTCTCCCCTATATCACGGACATCCTGCGCCATGGTGTGTTAACTCTCAAGCGACAGTATGGTGCTATTAGATTTCAGCAGAACATTGCTCGTCCACATATGGCACTAGCCTGCATGAATCGTCTGCTTGATGTACTCCCGTAGCTTGTAAGACCTCTAGATCTGTCCTTGACAAAACATGTGTAGGATCATTTAGGACGTCAGCTCCGTCCCACTCCACTGTACACAATGTCAAGGACCACTTAAAGTAGCTGTGGGCCAGTTACCGTCATGACAAGATGCGGCGGCTTTGTGACAACACGACAAACGGCAACCGAATAAGTGCATGCATGCGACGTCATATTGATAAGTCGGCTCGCACTGCCACGTTCTTTGTAAACTTGGCTCGAAATTGTAATCACTGAAATAACAACTCATAGCTTCCAAACTACTACGTTTCATTTCGTTTCCTGCTCCTCTTTTGTGTGCTTCAGTTTTTATTTTTTAATTTTATTTTTTATTTTTTGGAACAAATCTTTGTGAAGATGTGGCATCTACGTTACCCCAGGACGAGACGAGTGTGCAACAACTCAGACCGAAAATATTAGTTTGTTCCATCTATCTTAACTTTAGTGACAAGGGAGCCGCAGAGACTGGTTTAAATGCACAAATTGGGTTTATCGATTTCTTAGATGGTTCTATAACTGATAATAAAAGTAAGTTTACTATTTAGTAATACACTTCACTTAGAGACTACAGAGTGGGGACACGGATAAAGAGTTTCGTCAGAAGTGGCTAGTGGACATCAGTGCCATTAACAGAGACATCTAATTCTGGCTGCAGACGTAAGACATACCGCCCGCCGACTCCGATCCACCGCATGGAGATGTTCCGAGTAGACTGCAGTGCGCATGCAGGCGGAAATCGTCCGGCAAATGCCTTGCACTTCAGTATAGTACTCCCATCTGCTTGCAATTGTCGATTTTATTTGTTCCTTAACAACTACCCTTTAGTATCTTGGTAACGACCTGAGAATCTTTATACTGTCATGAGGATATTATTTTATTTCATTGGTATTAATCAAATACTTGCAATAAAAATTTGTTAATTATTTATATTTGTGATCCAGAACACCTGTATTAGTCGAAGTATGTGTTTATGAAATTCCAGTCACATTCTTGTGAATGATACTCTCAATCCGTCGATTTATTACGGAAATGCCGTAGTCAACTAAATTATGATTAATAAATGTAAGATCAATACAAATCCCAGTAAAAAGCGAAAGAAATCGATTGTCAACCAAAAGGTTACATTTTGTATTGTGAATAGATTCTTTTTATCCTGCGTAAACACTGGATTTCCTTTAGTCATATATTTTAAGTGGATGACCTGTGGAAATCTTGTTTCGCTTCCAATGTAGGCAGTACAGTGGTTGTTTCCTTTCGGTTACATACAAGACATACGCATCTTCTAATTTATACCAATTGCAGCTAGTTATTCGGTGCAGAGCAGGTGACACTTTCAAATCTAATAGGAATTTGACAACCTAAGTTCGTTTAGAATGTGGTTGAGCGCTTTACATGGCAGCGAATATCGACTGTGCAATAGTAATGTCAGAGCAACATTTCCAAAACCGTTTTAGAAGTTTCTTTTTTATGAGAACTGTAGCATATATTATGTCGCAGTAAGACATTACTGAAGTGTTTGCATGACCAATCAGTAACGGTATTGGAAAAATTGGTTACGAAAAGCGACTCTAGGAGCCACATGTTAACAGTGATTACTGACCACAAATTCCAAGGGTTCGAAATTCAATGAAGTGACCGGTAGTTGGTTCTCAAAAGATTTCATGAAACGTTGCAGGTACGTATAATGTAGAAATCTCAACGTGACGAAACTCTGTTCCAGCAGAGGAGGGTGTTGTACGTTGGTATACTTTTATGACTTTCGCCTCTAGCAAATAGTGCAGTATATTTGCTTTCTCAGTTTGTAAATGATGGCATTTACTTTCTTTGTGGTGCAATATGTTTCTGAAATTGTAGACATTCTCCGAAAAATTAAGGCTTCTCCAAGGCACAACACGGTCATGTGCCTAAAAAAAAGATATCCAATTTAAATTTAAAACCGTTCCAATCTAGGAAACATGGTCAGCACTGCAGTAATGGTCTGTCACATTAGTACTCTACTACACACCAACGTTCAGTGAGTGAAATCAAATCAAGGAAAGCTATTTTCAGAAACCACTTACGAGCTAAGAAAATTTTGAAACAGAAGCTCTTGGAAACTAAGAGAAATTTTCATTTCCAGGAGAAGTAAAACTGTTGCGACATTGAAGAAGTTCTTTTGCGAGTATGATATGTTTCATGATTAGAGACCTGTTTCAAGGTCTATGATGGTGTAATACAGCCGAAGTATGGCTTAGCTGTCGACATTTTCACCTAAGACTTTTGTACCAAAGCAGACGCAGGATCCAGAATGTGCTTGGCTCCACCAAGAACATGATAGACTGTATACATACTGCAGGTGTACACAAGGCGGAAAGGCAGTGTGGAGAAATATACATCAAGTGAGACCAGCAGTCCAAAAGCCACGCACATTCAGGAACAGAGGGGTGCATTCGTCTAGGGCAACGCGACAAACCTACATTGGCCGAACAGCATCAAAACTGCGGCAAGGAAATAAAATTTAACGAAATCTGCGTACTGATCAAGTAGCCGAGTTTGACGAAACATAATATCAAATTAGCGACAGAAATAATAAGACCCCTGACAACATGAACGGAGGGAATGGATACATATGCTTACCCCATCCTGGCTGCCAACCCACAGAGTCCAACTGACCGCACCAGCAACTCTTGACTCGAGAGTTACCGGCGAGTAGCTGCCGGCGCGCGGCCTACGTTCAGCTGGAGGAAAACGCCAATGACTACCAGTCATAACAGACAATGCAACAATCAATAGGCAACAGCAGTTCGCCACTCCCTCCACCGTAGCAACCTGTTGTAATAAAGCTCCGCTCCTTACGCACCGACACGAGTAGCGCAGTGATTAATGCACTGGTCTCGCACGGTTCAAACTTGAGTCCGGCCATCGTGATTAAGGTTTCCTGTGGTCTCCCTAAATCGCTTAAGGCAAATTACGGGATGGTTCCTTCGAAAGGGCACGTCCTCTTTCCGCTTTCCTTCCCAATCCGAGCTTGCGCTCCGTCATTAATGATCTCGTTGTCGACGGGACGTTTAACACTAATCTTATGCTCCTCCCCTCCGTTCCTTACGCCTCAGGAGAAGATTCATAGCAACGATCTTTAAAATAGAATGTGTCGGCGGAAGAAGGTGCTAACCTACGTGACCTTTCAACTTATTGCATGATACAAGGCCAATTAATTAAAAGAAGACGTTCTTAGGGTAGATTAGTTCCTACCTTGCTTTTGATTGTAAGTTGAGGTTATCAGCCTGAGTGTATGTAAGCTGTTGTTTATTTGATTTTTGTACTTTGGTTACTAGATTACCTCTATTGTTGGTTTTATTGGTTTTATTTGTTTATGATTTTGCTGTCCAACATAAATAACACCCATCAGTTTGTGTAGTAGACAGTATTTCGTAGCAGTACATAGTGAGCTACTTGTTACCTGTATGTGGTTCTTTCAAAGACAAGACTGATTACATGATAAGACATGTACTTACAGACTTGAGGATTAGCAACTTATCTCACCGAACCTTTGAGTTGTGACGTAACCGTTTGCTCAGTGAGCAGAACTGGCAAAGTATACGGTAGGTGACACAGCTAAAGCATACCAGTAGATCCCGTAGAAGGCTATTATTGTAACCGTGGTCAGAACGTTGGTTTCTCTAGTATTGTTTTTCACGTAATGCCGCTGTACGATACTCGGAGAACTTTTATTTCAACTAGTCTGGCCGTATAAGCCTTCGTAACAACGTCCTCGTATTAAAATATACAGCGCTGTAACATGTAGTACGTGAAATACAAATTCTACGGTAAGCACTTTCTAATGTCTAAAGCAAGTAAATCTCTAGAAAGTGGTGGACACTGCTTACGGCAGTCTCTAGTGCACTTTCCTTCACTAGACGAGAGCGCCGACCAAATAACGTCGCCTCTTCCCACAGTATTCTTTAGCTACAATGATCTTCCCTACTCAGTACTGACGGTAACTTAGACTCATATTATTTAAACGAAGTTATAAATTTCAGTGTAAAATGTTTTCGAATTTTTTCGTTATAAATGATTCAGTTAGAATATTTATATGGCATCGTACATCTTCGATAGCACGACAAGCCATTCCACTTTCAGAACATGGCAACAACCCATGTGCCTCATTGCACCGCCAGACTTCGGCAGCCTGAGAGTCACTCCCTCATCAACCGGCCAGCGCCGACTTACATCACACCTGCCCAATCTATCTCCCTGTCTTAACTACTCTTCTACTTCAGTGAATACTCGCACTCGGCCTGGCTTATGTTTAGTGATAGGCATATATCATTGGCAACTGAGCTCAGTAAATGAACAGTATCACACATTATTTGTGAGTCTGACTCTTTTGCTCTCTGTCATAGTGGCCATCAGGTCCTACGCGTACCACACTAGACGGTCAAAAACATCACATGTTAAGCACTTAGCTCCCTATTTTCCGACGGGAAATCTCTGCATTATGCAAAATTCCGAACAACAATTAATTGAAGAGAAACAGAAGGCAAGGTACAAAGATAAACACAGGACTAGTAAATGTCTTCACCAGTTAAATGAATTCTCTGCTTAAGTCTTTCTGAGGAATAGCAAAACTTACTTTTCATATACCTTCATTTGGTTATAAAAGATGACTACTCTGTTACACGGCTTACATGAACTTTAAGTACATTCAATTTTTCTCTTGCGATATAGATGAAGTGCAATGTCAGCAGTTTGTATGCATTTAGAAGAAGTAGAAAGCACGAAAAAACGACACCACCTATATAATTAAGCCGATGACGGTCATGCCCTCGGTGGCGATACACACGCAGCTCAAACTCTTACGGAAATCGGTGAGACATCTTGAGGAATGAGGCTACTGAATTTGGGTTTGACGAGAGGTATGTCAGGGTAGTCCGTGCGGTTGTGGTGATCACTGCGTCTGGATGGCGTAGTGGTCAGCGCGTCTGCCTAGTAAGTAGGAAACATGGGTTTGAATCCCAGTCGGACATACATTTTCAACTTTCTCGCTGGTATAAATCATTGCCCACAGGCAGTTGATACCTTTAATTCCTTTGTGTGTTACTAGAAAATTAAACATCTGAGAGATAATGCTTTCAGTTTCATATAGTTTCTGAGACATTGTGTGTATTACACTATATTGTGGACAAATAAGAAATGTACCTTGCACTGAAACGATGACTTGGTTTAAAAATATGGGCTTATTTAGTTTTCCGGGGTTGCATTGCTGAAAACTGTTCATTTGTAGCTACTGAGCTCGAAGCTTCTTATCGTGCATGCTATTTCCTTTATTTATTGTATTGACTGTTATGACCTTTACTGTTATTGATACACTGTCTCTCTTCCGGTAATCTTTCCGACAGTACATCAATCTCTTTTTGTTGTAGAGGAGAGACCTATAACTGTGGCAAGCAGTACAACGAATAAGCCCTAAAACGACGATACTCAGTGTTGGCGACAAATTCACTTCCGCCGCAGCTGGCAATGGGGCAGTTGACAATACCGCTCGTGTGACACAGAGTGTCGTATTCCTATCGTGCAACTTCTATTTCGACATACAGCTCACACGGTGTGAAAGTAATTTCCAGTACTCCTGCACAGAGAAGTTAACGTTTAAGTGATTCTTGGAGGAAACGACTCCTATACGTCAGGGATTTGTGATAAGAGCGTTTATTTGTTATGTTACACGTAAGGCTTCATGAAAGTCGTGGTCAAACTCTTCACTATGCGATACGGCAATAAATATAGTACCAAGGACCACCTCTGATGCCTTACAGTGGCGAAGATTTTTGTATATGCTTTGACACAGAAAGCTTTTATGGCGGGAGATTAAGCTCCTGACTCGTGTCTTGGACTGCAGTAAGAAGAAGAGCAGTCAATATCAAACTAGAGCTGACGGAGAGAAAGGTATGGTGTGAGGGGAGGATCTCCAAGGTACAGGAAACCCAGTCCTCCTAGAGGAGACAATCTTGATGAAAAACATGGAAAGACGCACTACAAAAACTAAAAAGATCGATCCATAGCCGCAGGTATAGCGGCCACTAAGGGAGCCAATCTCAGAAGGAAAAACGGGTCTGCAGTGGTTCGTACAGGGGGCAGCTCCACCACGTAGCTAACTTGACTACAGTTCGTTACCTTGCAACATGAGACGTGTAACATTAGTCACAAAATCCAAGCAGAAAAACGGGATTATCTTTAGCTGACGACCAAACCGAGGAGCAAGGTTAAGAATAGAAGCACTAAGAAAATTTTGAAAGTTACTCCATGTAACATTAGAGGAATGAGCGATAAAGAGGAACTAGCAATGGAGTTAAGCAGTGCGTAAATCGATGTAGCTGTAATATCTGTAACAACGAATCTACATCTACATATATGTTCTACAAGGCACCGTACGGTGCATGGTGGAGGGTGACCAGTAACACTACTAGTCGTGTCCTTTCCTATTCCACTCGCAAACAGAGCGATGGAAAAACGACTATTTATATTCCTCTTTATGAGACCTCATTTCTCGCATCTTATCGTTGCGGTCCTTACGTGCAATGTATGTTGGCGGCTGTAGTTTGGCAGTCAGGTCAAATGACGGTTCTCTAAATTTTCTCAACAGTGTTTCTCGTAAAGAGCGTCGTCTCCTCTCCGGCGCTTCCAGTTTGAGTTCCCGAGGCATCTCCGTAACACATACATGTTCTTCCAACCAACCGGTAACAAATCTAGCAGCCTGCCTCTGAATAAGCTATAGTGCTCTAAGGAAATTAATGGTTGAGTTGAGTGTCATTGGTGGATATGCTCCAGAGAAGGGGAAAAGGGAGTAAACACGCAACCTGCGAATGCATTAATCGAGTTCCTAATGCAGAATATTTAACAATCCTGGTGATTTCAGATTAAGGGTGCGTAAATCTCTCATTACATGAATAGTGCGGCCCCACGTAGTTCAGTTAAAATATTCGTTTTGCTTTCAACAGTTTTAGAATAACGATAGTTATTTCCCCCTTAAAGACATTTATAAGCTAACTAAGGATACTAGCTTTATAATGTACGGACACTACGTTATTGCAAGTGGGAAAGCCACTCCAGTACTAGAAGACACCAGAGTCTACAAAGGATATAGCTTTAGTACGGACAATTTTCTCGTAATATCAGAACTGAACCCGACTGCAGAGGAATGAAAGCAGCGACGAAACACGAAAACAACAAAATGTTTATAGATTACATTTGCTAAAATGTTCAATCATTAGTAGGTTATAAAGATGTTTTTAGATGAAATGTTACAAGGCTTTGAAGAAAAACAGAATATTAGAGAAGTGTGGTAAGAAAATGAAAGAATAATGTAGGTCGCTACTGACGAAACGTTTGGAAGAAGTGGACATACAGAAACAAAGGAAGACTCCCAATCTGGAACAAAGAACTAGCAGAATCCGAAATACTTACACTCCACGAAACTAAAAGACTACTTTGGGTATAAGCGGCACACAGCCTGGTCATAAGAGAGACACGGGAAATAAATCAACGAAGCTGTGTATGTATATGGGCGACAAATTAAAGACCACAAAATGCTTAAACAAATTAATAAAGATACGAGATACTGTTCACAGTAACTCATTCTCAGTCCTACCCTCTTATTCATAACGAATTCCACTATCGTTAAACCATACACTCCTGCTGTTGATAATACCCTATAGTCATATGACCAGAAGTCCTTGTCTTTTTCTATTTCACTTCCCTGACCCTCACTGTATTTAGATTGAGCCCTAGCGTTTTCCTTTTCAGATGTTCTCGCTTCCTTACCTAGTTCAGACTTCTGACATTTCACGCCCCGACTCGTAGATCGTTAAGCTTTCGTTGGGTATTCGATAATTTTCGTGTGATCACCTCTCCTTTGGCGGTCTCCTCCTGGAGATTCAGATTGGGGACCGATACGGAATGATGGCAATTTCTCTGTTACAAGCCACATGACGTGTGTATGCACATTGTTGTTGTTGTTTTTGTTGTGGTCTTCAGTCCAGAGACTGGTTTGATGCAGCTTGTAACATCGAAAATGCGGGATGCATGGCACCTGCTACTGATATATAACTTTTTTTAATTGTATGTGAATATTTGTAATGTAAATGCTTTCTTTTAATAAGTAAGGACATTGCTTCATTGTATGTGTACATTTAGGTAGAAGTCTGATGACGTTTCATTGTATTTATCTGGGAAAAAGCCAAAGGAATTGTTATTTGCATCGACTAGCAACGATAATAGCAGTGCTTGTGCGTTGTAAAATCTTTGGGTGAGGGGTTGTTGCGCAGAGCGAGCGGAGAGAGCGGGAGACGGGTTCCAGCGCTTGTGGTGTGCATTAGAGTGTTCCATTTCGGCGGCATCATGTACGCGCGCTGGCCAGATGACTAGTAGCAGGAGGAAGGACAGTGGACGGGCGGAAGAGGCTGTATTAATTACAATTGCCCGTTCCTGTAATTAGCCCTGGCCCCACTAGATGCTACCGTCTTCAACAACAGCTGCAGTTCCAGCAACACTGATTCGTCGTCGGGTCCGAGTTTCGTTACACGCACAGCACTGAAGTAAGAGTGTTCATTGGTAGAAAGTATTAACGGCTAACTCAGCAGCACAACTGATTGTGATTTGATTAATTAACTTTATTTAAATAACAATAAGTTAAATTCAGGGTGATTGTGTCCTCATTGCCCCAGCAAGGTCCTTGTTCCCTTTTTTCCTTATACGCTAACCGAAGATTGAGAAACTATCATTGGAAAAAATCCAAATCTAAAGAAAATGTAAAAATTAAGAGTGTGGAAGTTTTATTTATTTTAGATATAGCTTGGAGCACATGGCTGTTTCGTTTGGTATGTATTCTAGTATTTAATTCAGTTCAAGTCAGTAAAAAAAGGCTCAGTTGTTTAGACAATAATATGAAATCCAATTTCAAAATTAAGTAACTGCAAAGTAAAAAGTGCTTGCCTTTCTCTAAATTTCTTTGATGACGTTATGTTGAGGTCTCTGAAAGTCATTGTTCACGTAACGAAGTTCAATATTAACACACAGTGTAAGTGGATATTTTCAAATCATTACTCGATTGCCTTTTTCCAAATTTAATGACAAACTGAAGGTAAAAGTGGCTTCTCAGTTTTCTTTATCATTATATACTAACTTATAATTAGTGTCAGAAAACGTGACAACCTTCAGTTACGACGTAAGTGTTGTTTATCTTTCCCATCATCTTGTACAGGATTTTGGGTGTAAATCGCCCTAGTGGGCTGGCGATCGTAGTTATTTCCTTTTCGTTCATTAGTGTAACTTTTGGATTCATGATCAGTCGTACCCCTTTTCTGTCCAATGTTGTTCGTGAGTGAATGCACAGAATTACATTCATTTTTTCAAAATGTAACCCTATTCGGTTTAATTACTTTTTAGTTTTTAGTAGGCTTTTATATCAGAAAGATCAGTTGTACACTTTCCCCCTACTTATCGGTATTACTTCTTCGGAAAAGCTAGCCTTATCCAATTAGAAAAATTCCATTAGGTATACACGCGATCCACGCTCATATTTTACATCGCAAGCAGGATAGGTCGATTAGTAAGGGGAGGTTACAAGCTCTCCATGCTACTCTATGCTGTGCAAGCTTCTTCATCTCCAAGTAACTACTGCAACCTACATCCTTCTGAACCTGCTTGGTGTATTCATCTCTTGGTCTCCCTCTACAATTTTTACCCTCCATTCTGCCGTGATCCCTTGATGACTCAGAACATGTCGTACCTATCGATCCCTTCTTCTAGTCAAGTTGTGCCACAAATCCCTCTTCTCCCCAATTCTTTTCTGTACCTCCTCATTAGTTACGCGATCTTCGCATCTAATCTTCAATATTCTTCTGTGATACCACATTTCGAAAGCTTCTATTCTCTTCTTGTCTAAACTATTTACCGTCTATATTTCAGTTCCATATGTGGCTACACTCTATACAAATACTGTTAGAAAAGACTTCCTGACTCTTGAATCTATACTCGATGTTAACAAATTTCTCTTCTTCAGAAATGCATTTCTTGCCATTGCCAGTCTAGATTTTATATCTTCTCTACTTCGACCATCATCACTTATTTTGCTACCCAAATAGCAAAACTTATCTAATGATTTAGGTCTTTCTTTTCTAATGCAATTCCCTCAGTGCAGTGGTATACTTTGCCTTCTGCATCCTCATCTGTTGATCATTGCTGAGTTTTCCGCCTTTAGGGCAGTTCCACATCGCAAGGCCAAGACAGTGCCTTCAGCTCTGTCCGCTCCCTCGCCCTCTTCGAAAAGGCTATTGGCAGAATGAGGGTGACTTCTTATGCCAGGCTGCCAATAATGATAATTGTTATTCAGAACCTACGCGTGACTGACGATGCTATAATGACTACCCGAAGATGGTGCCCCAAGACAGCTGGTGCCGTTAGTGGTCATATACAACATCGCAACCTTCAGGCATGCTTTTACGTTGAATCATGCATCTATCATGTTCAAATGAAACTATATGGTTCCAGATATCTTTTAAAGTCTCAGACAGCTACGATTAACATGTAGCCGGCCAGAGTGGCCGAACGGTTCTAGGCGCTACAGTCTGGAACCGCGCAACCGCTATGGTCGCAGGTTCGAATCCTGCCTCGGCCATGGATGTGTGTGATGTGCTTAGGTTGGTTAGGTTTAAGTAGTTCTAAATTCTAGCGGACTGATGGCCACAGCAGTTAAGTCTCATAGTGCTCAGAGCCATTTGAACCATTAATATGTAAATACTAAAGCGTCGAATGAAAATTTAGCACCAAGCCCGAGATTCGTACCTGCGTCTCCCCCGCACAAGTCTGATGCTCTAACCACTATGCCACCGTGTGACAGTGGCTTTGTGCATGGACTGCCCTTGCACGCACCCATGATCAGTCATTCCAAATCATGCTCAACCTACTTTGTATTTCCCCTATACTTAAACAGCATTGCCGAGGCTCTCCGTATGTACTGGTATAGCTCCTCAGCATCGAATGAAACGGGGAATCCTGCTTGAAAATCACGCATAGGTGCTTGAATCAAATGAAACTTATGGGAATTTTGATAGATATGTTTAAACACTCCCGGAAATGGAAAAAAGAACACATTGACACCGGTGTGTCAGACCCACCATACTTGCTCCGGACACTGCGAGAGGGCTGTACAAGCAATGATCACACGCACGGCACAGCGGACACACCAGGAACCGCGGTGTTGGCCGTCGAATGGCGCTAGCTGCGCAGCATTTGTGCACCGCCGCCGTCAGTGTCAGCCAGTTTGCCGTGGCATACGGAGCTCCATCGCAGTCTTTAACACTGGTAGCATGCCGCGACAGCGTGGACGTGAACCGTATGTGCAGTTGACGGACTTTGAGCGAGGGCGTATAGTGGGCATGCGGGAGGCCGGGTGGACGTACCGCCGAATTGCTCAACACGTGGGGCGTGAGGTCTCCACAGTACATCGATGTTGTCGCCAGTGGTCGGCGGAAGGTGCACGTGCCCGTCGACCTGGGACCGGACCGCAGCGACGCACGGATGCACGCCAAGACCGTAGGATCCTACGCAGTGCCGTAGGGGACCGCACCGCCACTTCCCAGCAAATTAGGGACACTGTTGCTCCTGGGGTATCGGCGAGGACCATTCGCAACCGTCTCCATGAAGCTGGGCTACGGTCCCGCACACCGTTAGGCCGTCTTCCGCTCACGCCCCAACATCGTGCAGCCCGCCTCCAGTGGTGTCGCGACAGGCGTGAATGGAGGGACGAATGGAGACGTGTGGTCTTCAGCGATGAGAGTCGCTTCTGCCTTGGTGCCAATGATGGTCGTATGCGTGTTTGGCGCCGTGCAGGTGAGCGCCACAATCAGGACTGCATACGACAGAGGCACACAGGGCCAACACCCGGCATCATGGTGTGGGGAGCGATCTCCTACACTGGCCGTACACCACTGGTGATCGTCGAGGGGACACTGAATAGTGCACGGTACATCCAAACCGTCATCAAACCCATCGTTCTATCATTCCTAGACCGGCAAGGGAACTTGCTGTTCCAACAGGACAATGCACGTCCGCATGTATCCTGTGCCACCCAACGTGCTCTAGAAGGTGTAAGTCAACTACCCTGGCCGGCAAGATCTCCGGATCTGTCCCCCATTGAGCATGTTTGGGACTGGATGAATCGTCGTCTCACGCGGTCTGCACGTCCAGCACGAACGCTGGTCCAACTGAGGCGCCAGGTGGAAATGGCATGGCAAGCCGTTCCACAGGACTACATCCAGCATCTCTACGATCGTCTCCATGGGAGAATAGCAGCCTGCATTGCTGCGAAAGGTGGATATACACTGTACTTGTGCCGACATTGTGCATGCTCTGTTGCCTGTGTCTATGTGCCTGTGGTTCTGTCAGTGTGATCATGTGATGCATCTGACCCCAGGAATGTGTCAATAAAGTTTCCCCTTCCTGGGACAATGAATTCACCGTGTTCTTATTTCAATTTCCAGGAGTGTATATCACGGTGTTTCCATGTTGTTCTTCGACCCTTTTAAATGTGTCCTCTGCACTAGACATGGCGGATGGTTGTCCTTCCTCTATTTGAGCTTGTGCATAGTACCATGTCGAGAGGACGAGGCCTAACTCGCCCTTCTTCCTTCTCTGTTCCATTGTAAGTTTGAAGATTGCACGGAGAGCGTGGCGAGCAGTGTGCGGTGCGGAATGAGTGGAATGTCTCGGCCAGCTCGGACGGGCGCCCGCGGCAATTACCAGCGAGTGAGGGCTGTATCGGACGGGGCTGCGCCATCACCTTCAGCGTCATTAACGGCCCGCAGGCGGCTGTCCAGATCAGCAATCTGGCGGCCACGCGTGGCGCCGCCGGCCGCCGCCCCCGTCTCCCCCGCCGCCCCCGCGGGCAGACGACCCTCGGCGGCACAATGCTCGCCTAATGACGTTGCGCCGGCCGGCATGCGGAGCCGCTAATGAAGCCGCCGCCCCGCGCCGCCCTCGGTCCGCTCTGGCACCCCTCGGTGGGCCGGCCGGTCCAGCCGGCACTGGCACAGTTCCATCTCGGCCATGAATATGAATGGCGTCATTAGGGCGAATTTCACGGTCCATTCTTCATTCAATTAAACACGGTTTCGCGAGTTCACGCGCCGCGCCCAGTTTCTCGCTGCAGATTTCGTCGGTCGACGACCGCGTGCGGCGGCGGAGAGGGTGCAATCCTGGAGGGTGAAAGCTGCAGAAGGCTTCCTGGCAGGTGCCTACGGAGTGGGCGGAGCCTGCCGAGTTTTGTGGGGGCGGGACTGTTGCCAAATGAGCTCCAGTGTTTTGACAGGGGTGGGGCCACTTATAACACCTGGGAAATTATGCAGTAGTCTCGGATAGTAGGAGGCAGTGCTGTTCGATGTCTGACGACATCAACAAGTGTGCTCGGCTAGCTACCGTGAGCTATTTGCACACTATGCACCCGAACTTTTGCACACTCGCTCCTGTCCATTTGCGGACAATTGCGCTGGAGGAACGATACTTGATACAACCTTCGACCGTTCTAATTTACTTCTGCCAGCGTGATTGCTATTCATACCTTAATCTTGGCTCGAAATTGAAAGCGTACATTTAGAAATTTTAAGGCAAGCCACTAGCACCGACATCTTAATGTCAAATGATAGGCAAATATGGGTTGTATCTATCAGCTTATCGTTAAATCTCTTCAACTCTTCCTTTAATCGAAATCAGAAGCTCTGACACCGACAGACATTACTTTTATTTTAATACACTACTCGCCATTAAAATTGATACACCACGAAGATGACGTGCTACAGACGTGACATTTAACCGACAGGAGCCGGCCGATGTGGCCGAGCGGTTCTAAGCGCGTCAGTTTGGAACCGCGTGACCGCTACGGTCGCAGGTTCGAATCCTGCCTCGGGCATGGATGAGTGTGATGTCCTTAGGTTAGTTAGGTTTAAGTAGTTCTAAGTTCTAGGGAACTGATGACCTTAGAAGTTAAGTCCCATAGTGCCCAGAGTCATTTTTAACCGACAGGAAGAAGATGCTGTGATATGCAAATGATTACCTCCAGAGAATTCACACAAGATTGGCGCCGTTGGCGACATCTACAACGTGCTGACATGCGGAAAGTTTCTAACCGATTTCTCATACACAAACACCAGTTGACCGGCGTTGCCTGGTGAAACGTTGTTGTGATGCCTCGTGAAAGGAGGAGAAGTACGTACCATCACGTTTCCGACTTTGATAAAGGTCGGATTGTAGCCTATCGCGATTGCGGTTTATCGTACCGCGACATTGCTGCTCGCGTTGGTCGAGAACCAATGACTGTTAGCGGAATACGGAATCGGTGGGTTCAGGAGAGTATTACGGAACGCCGTGCTGCATCCCAACGGCCTCGTATCACTTGCAGTCGAGATGACAGGCATCTTATCCGCATGGCTGTAACGGATCGTGCAGCCACGTGTCGATCCCTGAGTCAACAGATGGGGATGTTTGCAAAACAACAATCATCTACACAAACAGTTCGACGATGTTTGCAGCAGTATGGACTATCAGCTCGGAGACCATGGCTGTGGTTAACCTTGTCGCTGCATCACAGACAAGAGCGTCTGCGATGGTGCACTCAACGACGAACCTGGGTGCACGAATGGCAAAACGTCATTTTTGCGAATGAATCCAGGTTCTGTTTACCGCACATTGATGGTCGCATCCATGTTTTGCGACGTCGCGGTGAACACACATTGGAAGCGAGTATTCGTCATACTGGCTATCACCCGGCGTTATGGTATGGGGTGCCATTGGTTAGACGTCTCGGTCACCCCTTGTTCGCATTGACGGCACTTTGAACAGTGGACGTTACATTTCAGATGTGTTACGACCCGTGGCTCTACCCTTCATTCGATCCCTGCGGAGCCCTACATTTCAGCAGGATATTGCACGATCGCATGTTGCAGGTTCTGTACGGGCTTTTCTGGATACAGAAAAAGTTCGATTGCTACCCTGGCCAAAACATTCTCCATATCTCTCACCAATTGAAAACGTCTGGTCAATTGTGGCCGAGCAACTGGCTCGTCACAATACGCCAGTCAGTACTCTTGATGTACTGTGGTATCGTGTTGAAGCTGCACGGGGAGCTGTACGTGTACACGCCATCCAAGTTCTGTTTAACTCAATGCCCAGGCGTATCAAGTCCGTTATTATGGCCAGAGTCGGTTGTTCTGGGTACTGATTTCTCACGATCTATGCATCCAAATTGCGTGTAAATGTAATCACATGTCAGTTCTAGTATAATATATTCGTCCAATGAATACTCGTTTATCATCTGCGTTTCTTATTGGTGTAGCAATTTTAATGGCCAGTAGTGTATTTCATTCTACTGTACTCTGGAGAAATCGAACGTTTCCGTTGATTCGATAGAAAGTATTAAATACGCTTACAGTTTTAATTGCATGCAGGTTAATTGCATGCAGGACGATGTGAAACGAAAGATATTTAGATACCACTGTTGACAAAAATTTGTATTAGTCTCCCAGAGTGGGGAGATAGGAACAGGGGACGATAGTAACCGTCAACGACCATTTCCGTTAGAGTTTGTAGCCATACTTAGTATCTCCTCTCTGCGGCTAAAAGCGAAAACTACATTTTGCTACAGTCAAGGGTAAAGCAGGGTGTGAATCAAAGCTATACAAAAGCTACAACTCTATTGAAATTCTTCTCCGCAGATACGGGATGGAAGTTTGTGACACAATTATGTTTCCTACAATACTAGAAAATGATAGGGTCGGATAGGATTATATAAAAAAATTAAATGATCGTATGGAATTGCTGGCCAGGGGGCCCCAGTCGGGAAGTTCGGTCGCGAAGTCCGAATTTTATTTCAGGCGGCGCCACATTGTGCGACTTGCGTGCCGTGGGTGAGGATAAATGATGATGAGGACAGCCCTACACCCAGTCAACGAGCGGAGAAAAATCTTCAACCCGGAAGGCAATCGAACCCGGGCCCGCTGCAAGTGAGGCAAGCACGTGACCACTCAGATAAGCAGGCGGACGGGGTTACATATGACAGCTAGCGTTGAATAATGGGTCACTAACTGATAATAGTTCACCGACACGATTATTGCCATAGGAATTCAAACTGAATCAGCGTTAACAACTATAGTTAACGTGTATACGCTGGCTACAAAAACCAGATTGTGAGTAACGGAGCTGATGAGCCGCGTGGTATGAGGCGTATTGTCACGGTCCGGGCGGCTTCCCCCGTAGGAGGTTCGAGCTCTCCCTCGAGCATGTATGTATGTGACGTCCTTAGCGTAAGTTACTTTAAGTTACATTAAGTAGTATGTAAGCTTAGGGACCGATGACCTCAGCAGTTTGGTCCCATAAGACCTTACCAAAAATTTCCAATTTCCAGTGTATAAAGATGTAGATCTAATGGAAATTGCGTAAGAGTATTTGAACATTTTAGTAAAAAGAAAGGAAATAGACAATAAAGTTATCTGAAAATACGTATTTTTGTCAGTAGGAATGAGTCTTGCAATAAATTTCAGCTGCTAATGCTAAAGCAGCAATAAGAAAACTACTGAATGACAAAAACATTTTTATATTAAAACAGCAGTTATGTATATATGTTTTGCTTAAAATTATATTTAAGGATGAAGAATATGTATGGGGAAAATAACTTGTCTAGTGGTTTATAATCGTATGTGCTGCTTCTGTAACAAAAACTACTGTACAACAGAAAACGAAAAAGCACTTTTTCACAGCAGAGCATAGCCCAGCATTTTCTTTCTCGCAATGAGGCTTAACGAAAAACATGTACATTGTTCATCAAAAAAATTACCCTATGTTGTCTGAATAGATATTTGAGTACTGCATAAAAATTTCAAGTAAAGAGATCAAAAAATTTTGGATTTTTTTTACAACATCAAACAACGACTTGTCATCATATAATAGTATATATTTTGTATTTGTATTTTACATCCCACATATATTAAAAACATGTTGCTTACGACTTCCTGAATTTTTATATCATGTAAAAGTTTGAAGTAAAACAAATAAGGAATTTGTAAGATTATTGGTACTAAACTTCTCCGGTCATGTGATCGTGTATTTATATTTTACATATATTAAAATAGTAGTGTATATCGGTAAAAATTATTAGGCTGTCATGTAAATATTAGGAGTAAACTGGCCAAGAACTTTTCGAAATTTGTCCAAACAACGTTTCTTCTTTATATGTCTTATATATTTATTTATATACCACATGTATTGATAAATATGCAGCCTAAGTTTGTCAGAACGTTTGTTAGAGTATTGTGTGAGGATCAGAAGAAAATCAGTTTAGAATATTTATATATTTTTGCTCTTTACCCCTGATCAAGTACTTTCCGAGAGGTTTGGTATCAACGTTAAAAAAGACTTGTATTTGTATTGTAGTGTAAATGTTAAGGGTTTTTTTATGCACTTGATATAGATACAGAAGCAGATGAATATATAGCAAAATATTATAACTGAATGCAAATTTATGTAAAAATGTACTACCACGGAACAACCAAAATTTATGACTTGCGAAACGTTTGCTGTTGCAGAAACAATGTGTACATTTTACAAACACAATATACTTCTTTTAATTAACTTTCACAGCAGGGAGAGAGGCTTAAAAGCAACTTATTTTCTGTTATTTAATTATTTATTGTGTTAAATTCACATTTCCTGCACGGATATAAACTCGTCACTCTCATAGCGTTTCAACTTTTAAACTGACGTCGCACCACATCGATCCTGACGGATGTGGAAATCATTTCGTTCAGTTCCGTGTGCGTCTTTAATTATTTTAGATCAAATGTGTGCATGTGTGTGTGTGTGTGTGTGTGTGTGTGTGTGTGTGTGTGTGTGTGTGTCTGCTTATTAAAAATGAAGACCATTGCTAAAACACTTACTACCATTTATCACCATTGGAATCAGAAAGAGAGGAAAGAAAATTTTTACCAGGCAGTCGCCTTATTTGACGTGGTTTGAATGTACTCGTACGGTAGTATTGGAAGTATCTGAGTGTGTAAGCTATTATTGTAGTCAATGATATAGACATTAAAGACAATAAATCCTAATCTTGTCCTCATTTTAGAAAACGGATTACCTTTAAATGCTGTTTATATGTGCCCTAAACGGGAAAATGCTCTCTCATATACAGTATTTAGAACCAAGAAACAACCAATAATGTAATCTAACTAGAGAATTTACTAATATGTCCTAGAAAGGGGGAGCAAGACGATTTATAATGGACACAACAAAGGAAAATTTAATTTTCACGAGCTTGAGTAGTTGTAAAAAGCATTTCACTGTGTATGAACGTGTACGAGAACGTCACTTACTGTCCCATAACATGCTATGGACGTGTTGATCCACACTGTTATGATATCTGGCGCTTATAATTAAAGTGAAGCTAGTCACAGAAGTCCAAAAAATGGTTCAAATGGCTCTGAGCACTATGGGACTCAACTTCTGAGGTCATCAGTCCCCTAGAACTTAGAAATACTTAAACATAACTAACCTAAGGACATCACACACATCCAAGCCCCAGGCAGGATTCGAACCTGCGACCGTAGCGGTCTTGCGGTTCCAGACTGCAGCGCCTAGAACGAGAAGTCCAGTGTGGGCTGTAATAATCATCATAAGGCAGCGAAACGTGGTAGAAATTCTGATTCGTTAATGTGGTACCGGTTTACGGTGGAAAAAAAAAATCCAGTCTTGGGTACCAAATGCAAATCTGGCGCTGTGAATGCAAGAAAGATGTGTTGTAATGTTTCCATACATAATGGATTAGGTACGGGACTTGGGCAGAAAAGGTGAAACAAGTGAGAAAGGGGTAATGTTGATTTTGTTATTAACCGCCGCTTACACAATTTGTTCAACATAGGCACCGGTCACGTCGACGTGATGCTGCATGCATAAAAGCACGTGATCATCAGTTGCTCTCAGCAGTCCCGGTGGAATATGGATAAGTTGTTGCCGTATACTGGCCTTCAGATCAGGTACAGACCGATCGTGTCCCTGGCAAACGCGTCTTTTTAGACACCCGCAGAGCCAAAAGTCACATGGATTCAGGTCAGATAATCTTTCAAGCCATGTATCCGAAAAACCTCCGTGGAAGGTTACATGAAGCGGATCTCTCACTGGGTGAACGACGTAAGGAACGGGACGTGGGCACAAATGGTCAAAAAAGTGTGATAAGGATAATGTTCATATGCATCTTGCATGATACCAGTGGTATATAATTGCGGTCTTCCAAAGCAGGACTCACGTGCTTTACAAAGAGGTCTCGATAATGTGCAGACGTCACGGTACACCTGACAGGTCGTCTGGGTGTATTCTCTTCAAAGAAAAACGGATGGAGATTACAGTTGCTTCCTAATCCATACCACACACACAGTCGGCGAGTGCAATAGCTTTTCAAGCACAACACGCAGTGTAATAGTACCCCCGATTCGGCAATTGTCCCTGTAGAGGACAATGTCTCTCGTCACTCCACAGAAATTTTCCCGGCCGCATGTCATTAACGTAAATCCCTGCCAGAAACCGAACAACAAATTCAGAACGTTTCAGAGAATCATCAAGTTTCAGTTGCTGCACCGTCTGGATCTCGAACTGTTGACCATGGGATGGAGAATTCTCGTGACACTGTACGAGCACTAGCGCTATGCGGGATAAGTGCTGCATGGACGGTTACAGCAACAGTAACGTCGTCAATAACTTCCCCCTGGATAGGATATCTTTTCTTACAGGTGCCACAGGAAGCTCACCCACGTTTTTTTTTAATTTAATTATCATTTTCTTTAAAATACTTAATGACACTGAGCCTCTCCTCAGACGCTTCAGTCGGTGATACTCTCGCAATGTAGCACGGTAATTTCTGCCGTTCTCATAGGGCAGTTTCACTAAGAGGGCACGGTAAATCTTCTCGATATCCGTGCTATTCACTCACGTTATGGATTGCAGCTGACAGCGTGCATATTAACAAGTGTACAGCGCTAGATTTACATCTGGTGTCCATAATTGTAACTGATTTCTTTCCCAGAGATAATTATAGCCCACACTGGACCTCCACGAGTAGCTGCATTTTAATTACAGCCACCCTGTACCTCACAAACATAAGATATTCACACTTTCAGTATAATGAAGAACTTTGAGTCTGTCAGTTGCGTCAAACTTTACACCTACCTTTTGTGCTGAAATATCATGCACAGAAACGTAAAGAATATCGTTCACAGTGATTGGTTTAACTTCTGAGATTAATCATAGTAAGAATTCTAATGTGATACTACCGCTGATGCAGGCATGTCATAAATTCCGCATCGAGTATTCATGCTCCAAGTTCAACTAGGTACGAAGTCTGTAACAAGTCAACCGACCTAGCAAGCCATCTTAGGCAATTTATAACACTTAAAACACTTGATAATGGCACTTTGAAGCCGAAATCATGATTGTGTAAGTGTAAATGTAACACTGCAAATAAACAACAGTCTGAGGGTGGTACTGACTTTTAAGAAATTAAAGAGACCTAGCAAGCCCTTTGGCTGCTATAATGATCTGGCGCAGAACCGACTGTTAACCATAGAACTCTCCTCGATCTCAAGTATATAAAGGATTCTCTTTCGCAATGGACTGAGGTGATGTGGATCAAATGACCCTCATAGATAAGGCTGGGTGTTGGTTCTTACACAAGCTTTAAATATTTAATAATTATAAAGGTGTTTCATCTAACGACTTAGTTGCAGGTCTTGGCCCACTTTATCAACAGGTTATTACTATCATTGCTCGTAAGTGCATATATATAATAAAGAATGCAATAATTATACATTTTTGAAGTGGCCAATAAATTACAAAGTGAAACGAATTGCCAGTAATGGAAACTGAAGCACATTTAAATCAAAGGAAGATTGGTTTGGAAAAGTTCGCAGGTAACACGAGGGACAGCAATGGCCATCACTTCTAAAAGTTATTCTCTAAAATACGTAATTGAAGACATGTGTGCCGTGATTTTACCGATCGTACCAGAAAGAAGTATCAGAGCCTCAAGCTAATGACGTAGTCCACTCAGTCATGGATGATTCCTCACACCCCTGAGCAGGTGTTATATCACAGAACCGAATCATATTTAGAAACTAAAGACCAAAAATATACCTAACCAGTGTCTATCCCAAGTGCCCTGTGTGTAAGATCATCTCACCACAGTGGATGACAGTCAGCTGACACTCTCAAATGTCTCCGAAGTCGGAACATTCACGTTTCCAGATCTTTATGCCATAAATGTCTACTTCCATGTCTTCATCCAGTGTCCAAAATTTTTTTCTTTCCTCTTCGCCCTGCAAAAAACCCATACAAAGAATAGTCCAACAATCAGAAGGCTCCCCTAAACGTTAGTAAGTGAGAAATTTTTTCTAAACAATGATCTAATGCCCCAGCTATCAAATATTTTGTAAGTTCTGGCGCATACAATTCTGAGTAAATCGAGTTCCACACTTCAACTCCTCAGATACCTTTTATGTCGTCCGATGGCTGTTTTCCAAAACCCAAAATTTCTAGAAAATATCATTCTGAAACGTCACTTACAAATATTGTTTTATAATAGCCAACTGGTGAAAGATAGTTGTTTCTACAGATGTTATCAGGCTGTTGAATTTTTTCACACAAGAGGAAATATTTTTTTCAACTATGAAAAGTCAATGAGCTTCTACAAGAGAGCAGGAATGAAGTCGTCCAACAAGCCTGGCACTTTCAGTAAAAGCGATACTGGCAAAATACAGCATCTACCCAAGTGTTCTTTCAGGAGAGAGACTAATTTGTGAAAATAATTTACTCTGCACTGGTCAGAAACGCAACACGTTTCGTTATACTGAGCCGTCTTAGACAAACTGTCTGACACTACAGTTCTTGTGGCAGTGTCAGCTGCAATATTTACCGCTTCTGCCACGCCCCAGCCGAGACAGACAATACAAAGTACTGCCCACCTTATAACCATGGCCCGGATCGCTACCTGTGCTTCCATCTGTCCACTTCTTAGTAGTTATGTATTATCTCAGTTCTTAGAAAGTGTGTATTACTCCTAGTGGATCATGGACAGTTGGAAAACTGGAACAGAAAATAACTGAAACGTTCCAGATGTCGTGTAAGGAGCTAGGTTGAAAATTACTCGTAGCTGGACTGGCGAGTAAACGAGTGAGCAGGTTCTCTGCACAATCTGCGAAGGAAGTAAGTTATGGAAAACACTGACAACAAGAATGGACAGAATGATAGGGAACGTATTCAGACATCAGGGACCTCCGGAGGCTGGAGTGTCTTCTGCCCGCTCCTTCCGTGAAGACCCATCCCAGCTGTGTCAGATTCATACAGCTCTACAACTACAGGACATGCAAGTAACTACAAAGAAGGATATTAAGACATGTCTTAGCGGCTCGATCGCAGTAATCACCGATATCACCCATGCTTTCAGTGCCAGATATTTATTTACCTGTGGAGACTTGGTACAGATTTCCATAAAATGAATCAAAAGCAATGTCATATGAGATGTGTCAGTCCATCTCTGACTGATACGTCTCAGTAAGAAAGTGGTACCGAGGAAATTAAATAATATTTCAGTATAAATCCAAACAAATATCTAAAAGGTGCTCAAGCCACAATAGGATGTACAACATTACGCCTCAAGAAACAAGAGGTAAACAGTATTTGAATATAAATCCATTTAACTTCAGAAAAAGTGTTTGAGCCATAGTAGAATGTACATCATTAGCCCTCAGAAAACACGTGATAAACAAAGCTACCAACAAGTCTAAGAAAAAAAAAACGTAAAACCTATAGAACTTGTAACATCGAAAGAGGCCCAGTGGCAAGGATTGTGATGAAATTAAAACTTTCTAATTTTGCGATGGAAAACAAGAAAATAATTACACGCAAACTACATGAAACCTGTGAATGATTGAAAACCTCGCTTTGTGAACGCTCTCGTCTTGCACACAGCCAGACAGTGTCTTACCACACTGTTGTGAGACGCCGGCCGATGTTGCCGAGCGGTTCTAGGCGCTTCAGTCTGAAACCACGCGACCGATATGGTCGCAGGTTCGAATCCTACGTCGGGGATGGATGTGTGTGATGTCCTTATGTTAGTCAGGTTTAAGTAGTTCTAAGTTCTAGGCGACTGATGACCTCAGATGTTAAGTCCCATAGTGCTCAGAGCCCTTTTTGTTGTGCGACAAACAGCCAACTGCTCCATCAGACTGCCAAAACAAGACCCTTCGCTAAGCTCGTCAAAATAGTTGTTTCTTCGGCTTCACTACCGAGATTTCGTAGCGAGGCGGCCTAGGACATTTTTGGTCCGTTAAGCCAGAGCTCCTTCTGCAAGACCCTGCAGTCCGGCCCGAATGTAAGTTATATTGGTAGCAACCGATGAGTAGGTAGAGAATTGGATCTTCTCACCGGTGTGAATTAATACGCAAATTGAATAATGAAAACTCTAAATGAAACAGACAGTTTTCAAAATGAAATAATTATCCTGGGTTGCCAGCTAATTTAATTAATACCTTGATAACGACGATCCTTCTGTGATGGTATATTCGTAACGAAGAGAAATTAGGTCATACTAATGAATTCTGTAGGTAACCATCTCAGTGTCAAACACCGATATTGTTATATATTTCTACAGCAGTCACTGATGAAAGCCATTACATTCTTTACTAAATAAGCGAGGCCTGGTGCGCCTCCTATTTTTGTCATCACTTCTTCTTCGTTGGCGTTCTAGCTCGCGGCAGCTTAGCATTACAATTGAAGGTGGAACGAAAACCGTTCGATGAAATGTCTGTATGCGCGCTAACCACGCCCCATTATGTGCAGATTTGCACAACTCAAAAAAGTTGACTCTTTGCAATTTAAATTTACCTTACGAAGTACAGTCGATACTATAGCACATAAATCTAAATCATTTGCTGCATCACGTTTAATACAAACACGGTCCTCAGTCACTAAACTTACCTGCTTTCCAGCAACGTTCGGCATCAGATTACCAGCACATACGTAAACAAATCGACAAAAGAGACCATTCTCAATAAAAATTATAATGATTCAGCACCACTTGATTTATCTCTGATTTATACAGGGTGTTACAAAAAGGTACGGCCAAACTTTCAGGAAACACTCCTCAAACACAAAGAAAGAAAATATGTTATGTGGACTTGTGTTCGGAAACGCTTACTTTCCATGTTAGAGTTCATCTTATTACTTCTCTTCAAATCACATTAATCATGGAATAGAAACACACAGCAACAGAACGTACCAGCGTGACTTCAAACACTTTGTTACAGGAAATGTTCAAAACGTCCTCCGTTAGCGAGGATACATGCATCCACCCTCCGTCACATGGAATCCCTGATGCGCTGATACAGCCCTGGAGAATGGCGTATTGTATCACAGCCGTCCACAACACGAGCACGAAGAGTCCCTACATTTGGTTTTTGGTACCGGGGTTGCTAGACAAGAGCTTTCAAATGCCCCCATATATGAAAATCAAGAGGGTTGAGGTCAGGAGAGCGTGGAGGCCATGGAATTGGTCCGCCTCTACCAATCCATCAGTCGCCGAATCTGTTGTTGAGATGCGTACGAACACTTCGATTGAAATGCGCAGGAGCTCCATCGTGCATGAACCACATGTTGTGTTGTGCATGTAAAGGCACATGTTCTAGCAGCACAGGTAGAGTATCCCGCATGAAATCATGATAACGTGCTCCATTGAGCGTAGGTGGAGGAACATGGGGCCCAATCAAGACATCACCAACAATGCCTGCCCAAACGTTCACAGAAAATCTGTGTTGATGACGTGATTGCACAATTGCGTGCGGATTCTCGTCAGCCCACGCATGTTGATTGTGAAAAATTTACAATTTGATCATCAGAATCGAGGAAGTACAGTACATACTGATGAAACTAAAATGAGCTCTAATATGGAAATTAAGCGTTTCCGGACACATGTCCACATAACATCTTTTCTTTATTTGTGTGTGTGGAATGTTTCCTGAAAGTTTGGCCGTACCTTTTTGTAACACTCTGTAGATTTATGTATTTGATTCCTGCGGTGCTGAGTGTGAATCTTCCCGACTCCTGAATAATCAAGAGTCGGAACAATAATACATCATAAAGGTTTTCCCAAATTTCAACCTCCTGCTTTTATTGCGGATGAGTTACATTACATTAACGAACCATACCAAATACGTTGGTGATGGAGATAAATCTGTTTAACTATTAAGTGGCTTCTGACGCAAATACTTATGAATATTTATATTTTCATGTAATAATTTTCATACCAGGTATTTTCAACATAAATCTTTGTAAAGATAGAAAAGAGCATTCAATCAATTATTCAGATGAGGACTCGAAATATTGCGGATGAAGTGTAGTTCATTATAAGGAGCACATATCATTTCTGCTTTATCATTTCCTGAGTAACTTCCTTTGTATTGTTTTAATTAAGCTCAGTTGACATAATGATCTTTTATGGTCGTGCATTAAGTTCTGATCCGAGAACTGAAATTAATTTTCACCATTACCTTACGAGACTGCGTCTGTCCAAATCGTGTTAAAACGCGGTAGGCAATCCCGTGGCGCAGGGAGAATGTGAGCTGTCAATGGATGAAACGGAAATTCGGAAAGCTAACATCCGTCCAATTAACAGGACTGAGGGACATATTCCCAATCAGACAGTATTGGTATAACGATTGCAATCAACCTCGGAATGAACTTCCACCATGTCGTTTAGCAATAACGGCGCCAGGCAACGTTTGCCCCAATTCGCGAAGCGGCTGCTGTGCTGAAACCTTGGTTTGGATGTTAGCGCGCATGTCGGAGAGATTGGTCTGCGTGTTCCTTTAAAATATACTATTTAAGATAGATCGGTAACATCAGAACGTGAGACTCTTCCCAGCGCAAACACCCTTACTTATAAGAGAGAGCTAAATTTTACTTTGCGATAATTTCCGTCTTGTTATCGTCATTCATTTTGTGACTGGTAAACTGATCCGAATATCTGAAACAATTCTCCTTCCTGTTTCCATTCGTTTAAAAAGAACAACCTTCTAAAATGTGATCATTCGTTATTTATATGTGAGATGCTCAAATTTATTGCTTCAGGCTGAAATAATCGTTAGCTGATTGAAATTCCTTTACATAGTTGTCACCCTGTAGAAGGAAAATGGTCTGACTTTGTTTTCTGTTCTTTCTGTCAACGTATTTTCAAACTCTCCAAAATGGTTCAAATGGCTCTCAGCACTATGGGACTTAACTTCTGAGGTCATCAGTCCCCTAGAACTTAGAACTACTTAAACCTAACTAACCTAAGGGCATTACACACATCCATGCGCGAGGCAGGATTCGAACCTGCGACCGTAGCGGTCACGCGGTTCCAGACTGTAGCGCCTAGAACCGCTCGGCCACTCTTGCCGGTCCCAGTCAGAGTTCTTGTTAATATTTCTATAAATTGCCACTGTCCCTAAATTTTCGCTGGGTTTGGATTCAGTTCATTTCGATCCAGAACGGAACTCTTCTGATGTTTCTGATTCATCAGAATATCAACGTCGTTTGTAAATCTTATTATTATTTCCATTTCGTCTCTATGGACTTACATGCCTTATTCCGATTGTCAAAAATAGAAGAACTATCTACTTATACACAGCCAGTGAAGTCGCGTTACACTGAAGCGACGCCTGCAAACAGAAACCTTTTGCTCGACCATTATATTTGTTGGATGCATTCCGGTCACTGTCTTTTCTCCTACTTTTTACTGTTCACTCCTGCCTCTAGTACCATGGAAGTTATTCCCTGATGTCGTGACACGTGTACTATCACATCATTTCTTCTTCTTGTCAGTGTTTTCCATATGATCCTTTCTTCGCTGATTTTGCCATGAACCTCTTCAATTCTTATCTTACATGTGCACCTAATTTTCAACATTCGACTGTAGCACCACATCTCAAATGCTTCCAGTCTGTTCTGTTTCGATTTTCCCACAGTCCATGTTTGACTATCACACAATGTTGCGCTCCAAACGTACCATCAATCCTGACGTTAAGTTTATAACTGTTCTCATTTCTGCTACTTTTCATTACTTTCGTCTTTCTTCTGTACCACCATATCCCAAACGCTTCGATTATCTTCTTTTCCAATTTTTCCACAGTCAGTGATTCGGTACCAAACAATTCTGAGTGCAAACCTACATTCTCAGAAGTTTCTTCCCCAACTTTATTTACCACATGAAATTTCTGAGATCATATTTAGAATGTTTACGAAAATGTACTTACTGTTGACTCTACAGAATTTTCTTTACAAGATCAGTGATTAGATTTTGCAAACGAAAACTTGAGGATGGGTTACATCTTCGTTCAGTCCTACCCGGAACTCTGTCAGTGAACTTTAACGAGATAATTCAAGTTCATTGTTACGCATGATACTCGCTTGTGTGTCAAGAGCTAACGCGTCGCCAGTTTTGTTTCATTATCTGCAATTAAGCGTTAGTTTTGTAATTCTTTTTACCACAACACAAAACTTAATACTACAAACCTTAACAAAAACAAGGAAAATTAAAATTTGCGCGAACATAAGAACTGAAAACAAACAAACGTAAGTGAACGATCACAAGGGCATTAAACTGCCGGACATTAAACGGGAGTGGGCGTGGTGAAAGGTTGGCAAGAGCAGGTGATAGCTGTTTGTGTACAGGTCTCGTTGGATTGACCGTTTAAAATAAATGATTCCCGCGTGAGTTTCGATCCTGCTGCGTTCTTCGTAGCTATCAATCTTAAAGTAATTTTCAACAGAGAATCCAATTATGTTTTCCATGGTTTCCGTAAATCCAGTAAAGCGATTTTTCTGATTGTAGCTCTGAGAAGGGTAAGCTCAGTTACCTTGCCCATCCATCGTCAATCAGAGGCTGTTGTCTCTCCTTAATGACCTCATTGTCGACAGGCATCAAGCCCTAATGTTCGTTCCTTCTTACTATGTGACTGCCTTGGATACTCCACCTAAAACCACAGAAATCACCTAGATTACCACGTAGACGCCGATGCAAACGTGCAGTACAGGCTCTGCAGAATGGAAGTGGTCCGGAAAATATTACATGCACTTTAAGGTAGGCAACCCAGCTTACATAATCTGTCCCAGTTGCAGATAATGTACACTGGCTTGCATAACTTAAGATGCATGAAATATTTTCCAGACTAACTTTATTCTGCCTATTCTGTATATGTATGTTTATGAACAGTTTCTTTTTAAATACAGCATATGGAAAACTAATTAAACAGAGTGTGGCCAAAAGCTTTAAGATCAAACTATAAAGATAGAGGTGAATCATAAACTAGGAATTGGGAACCATTGATAGGAAATGGTGTTTAATTGTAAATAAGGATGATGACCATCTTTGTAAATTATTTACATTTTATAATAAATAACAAATTACAAAATAACATCCAACTAACTACTTTCCAAATCAATAAACAGTTGTCGTATCTACCGTGCGACTGCTACGGTCGCAGGTTCGAATCCTGCCTCGGGCATGGATGTGTGTGATGTCCTTAGGTTAGTTAGGTTTAAGTAGTTCTAAGTTCTAGGGGACTAATGACCACAGCAGTTGAGTCCCATAGTGCTCAGAGCCATTTTGAGCCAGTTGTCGTATCTCGCCCGGTGCAGTTTCCCACTGTTTACAATTGTGAACTGGAGAATCACTCGTTACTAAGATTTTAGTACTATGTTGATCTATAACTCATACTCTTTCATTTCACCACCATTACGTTTTAAGGACATGTGCTCATCTTTTATTTACCAACGTGAGCATGTTTTTACTAAATATGACGTGCTCCCACGATTATTTACTGATTTGCTAAAACATGATGATTTTACGTCTGGCATTTTGTAGGGACCCAATGTTTTTTCTCAATTTATGGTTAACTTAGGTCTTGACACGTTAAGTCCATGCAACATATATTAAAGACTTAAAATCAAATTCTTGAAAATGGCATAAACGGCTGAAACCTGAGTTGCACTTAAATAAACAATAAAACAGTGAAACAGCGGTGCGAGCTTTAAAAAAACTATATACTTATTTTTTCCTTTCGCAGCTGTTGAAATCAGGCGATAGAGATATAAACTTACACTAAACTGGAAAATTCTAACCACAGGTAAGTTGTCTAGATTATGGAAAAAGCAAAAATCATGTTGTGGAAGTCTGAGGAAATGATTCTGCGTCATGCTGGAGAACACTCATCTAGAAAAACATTCATGTTGCCAGTTAGATGCAAGAATACAGGGTGGAAAGCATTGATAGAGCAGCAGTTTCAGCTCTGTATTGTGAACAGAAAGTGCGCAATAAAAGGAGTCCAGGTGGTTTCGATAGGATGGGTCAATTTGTCAATGCATTATGCTGTAAGGTAAGGGATGAGAACCATGGTCGTCTCGATGTCCAGACGCTATGTTGATTACTTGTTATTTCACGGTGTAAGCTCTTTAGGACAATAAAGCCTTTACTATTCACTCTCCAAGATTAATTCCTCGGTTCTAGGCACTAATTTTACGACCCTGCACCCTTATCTAGCTATGACCCAAACATTCAGTGATGTCTTGAAGTTACATAAGTCCAGTTTGTAGGTGGTAATGGAAATAGTTCAGGCGGTTTAGGAAGGTTGGCGAGTCACAATAATCATATAAGACAAGTTAGAAACAAATGAACTGGTCGTGATATTTCTCGTTTGGAAAGACTGAATGTAATGTTTAATTATCGTCTCACTGTTTACAGAGAGTTGAATGGGAGAATACTTTTCTTATGTTGCGCCGGCCGCGGTGGTCTCGCGGTTCTAGGCTCGCAGTCCTGAACCGCGCGACTGCTACGGTCGCAGGTTCGAATCCTGCCTCGGGCATGGATGTGTGTGATGTCCTTAGGTTAGTTAGGTTTAAGTAGTTCTAAGTTCTAGGGGACTAATGACCACAGCAGTTGAGTCCCATAGTGCTCAGAGCCATTTTGAGCCAGTTGTCGTATCTCGCCCGGTGCAGTTTCCCACTGTTTACAATTGTGAACTGGAGAATCACTCGTTACTAAGATTTTAGTACTATGTTGATCTATAACTCATACTCTTTCATTTCACCACCATTACGTTTTAAGGACATGTGCTCATCTTTTATTTACCAACGTGAGCATGTTTTTACTAAATATGACGTGCTCCCACGATTATTTACTGATTTGCTAAAACATGATGATTTTACGTCTGGCATTTTGTAGGGACCCAATGTTTTTTCTCAATTTATGGTTAACTTAGGTCTTGACACGTTAAGTCCATGCAACATATATTAAAGACTTAAAATCAAATTCTTGAAAATGGCATAAACGGCTGAAACCTGAGTTGCACTTAAATAAACAATAAAACAGTGAAACAGCGGTGCGAGCTTTAAAAAAACTATATACTTATTTTTTCCTTTCGCAGCTGTTGAAATCAGGCGATAGAGATATAAACTTACACTAAACTGGAAAATTCTAACCACAGGTAAGTTGTCTAGATTATGGAAAAAGCAAAAATCATGTTGTGGAAGTCTGAGGAAATGATTCTGCGTCATGCTGGAGAACACTCATCTAGAAAAACATTCATGTTGCCAGTTAGATGCAAGAATACAGGGTGGAAAGCATTGATAGAGCAGCAGTTTCAGCTCTGTATTGTGAACAGAAAGTGCGCAATAAAAGGAGTCCAGGTGGTTTCGATAGGATGGGTCAATTTGTCAATGCATTATGCTGTAAGGTAAGGGATGAGAACCATGGTCGTCTCGATGTCCAGACGCTATGTTGATTACTTGTTATTTCACGGTGTAAGCTCTTTAGGACAATAAAGCCTTTACTATTCACTCTCCAAGATTAATTCCTCGGTTCTAGGCACTAATTTTACGACCCTGCACCCTTATCTAGCTATGACCCAAACATTCAGTGATGTCTTGAAGTTACATAAGTCCAGTTTGTAGGTGGTAATGGAAATAGTTCAGGCGGTTTAGGAAGGTTGGCGAGTCACAATAATCATATAAGACAAGTTAGAAACAAATGAACTGGTCGTGATATTTCTCGTTTGGAAAGACTGAATGTAATGTTTAATTATCGTCTCACTGTTTACAGAGAGTTGAATGGGAGAATACTTTTCTTATGTTGCGCCGGCCGCGGTGGTCTCGCGGTTCTAGGCTCGCAGTCCTGAACCGCGCGACTGCTACGGTCGCAGGTTCGAATCCTGCCTCGGGCATGGATGTGTGTGATGTCCTTAGGTTAGTTAGGTTTAAGTAGTTCTAAGTTCTAGGGGACTGATGACCACAACTGTTAAGTCCCTTAGTGCTCAGAGCCATTTTTTTTTCTTATGTTACTTTAGGGCAATCTTTTACCAGATTGACTGTGGTCAAGATACAAATATTAATAACGCACGAGAGCTATCCAAAAATGTAACGTTTATAGAACGAAATCTGAAGAAATAGTAGAGATTTCTAAGAATAAATCTATTCCAAAAAGGAATTAAATGAAAAAGAAGAAAAAGAATAGTATTGTGAGCAGAGAACTAGCAACAGCAGAATGGATCAATTAGGAGAGCTGACTGACTTTGAACGTGAACTTGTCGTTGGATGTCAGCTAAGTAACAAATCTTTCAGGCACATTTCAACCCATGCTAAAGCTGCCGTATTCAGTGTTGATAATGTGACTGTGAAGTGGAAACTCGAAGTAATAACCGCAGCTAAACCAAGACTAGGGAGATCTTATACAATGACAGACAGGAACTCTCGAACATTATTGCTGAGGGTGAATGCAAAAAATCGCATGATATCAACGGAAGGAGCCGCTCGTCTGTTGCAGAGTGGTACCAGCAGTACAGTTAACATAATGACTGTGCATAGGGAGTTAAAAAGAATGAGGTCCAACGGTTGAGCAGAGTCTCATATAATCCTCAAATTTCTGTAGTCAGTGCTCGAGGTGGCGTAAAGAGTGGTGCAACTAGACAGTGGAAGAGTCAAAAAGTATGAAGTGATGAATCACGCTGTACCATGTGGAAATCTGACGGAGTTTGTTTCACAGAAAATTCTGCACTGGCTGTATGAACGATTTTTATTTAATCTGCAACCGGTTTCTCACCACTTATCGGTGCATCTTCAGGCAACCTGTACAAAAATAATATAACAGGAACTCATATAAACTATTCGATCCCCCAATTATGAGGTGTAAATTAAACTTTTAAATATCCAGTTTTTTTAATGAAACAAGAAAGTACTCACATACGCTGTTTATAACATAGTAACTTGGAACATTGCCCCGTAACCACTCCCCATCATTCACCTCCAATATACCGTCATCTGGTGAAAGCTGTAGTTAAAATTTGAAAAACTTCTAATTTTTTTTTTTAAATGACTGGAGTGGCAATGACCTAGAAAGTAAAAACAAAAAAGTAAGCGATGCTGATAAAACTCCTCTAAACACGAACGACGGAAGATTCTGGGCTTAGTGAATGCCTGGAGAATGTTACCCCCCCCCCCCCCCTTCCATCTTGTGTAGTATCAGCAGTGAAATGCAAAGGTGCGATGTTACAGCACGGGATCTCTTTCGTGATTCGGGTGTTTTCCTTGCACATAGTGAAAAACTAATTGCTGACTGATATGAATACATTTTACAGAACTATGTACTGCTTACAATACAGGAACAGTTCAGAGACGATGATTGCATAAGCGTTGTACTAAACCGTATAATGAAGCAGTATCCGTGAGGCAATGGTTTCTGGACAATAACATTCCTGAATGGACTAGTCTCCCAAAAGTATCCATCTGAACCCAACGGAACATCTTTGGGATGAGTTAGGACGTCGACTCCACTCCAAACCCCAATGTCCAACACCACTACCTTCTACGGTTTCAACCTTTGAGGAACAAATGACTGCCATTCCTCTGCAGACATAGAGACACATCATTGAAAATGTCCCCAGGAGTGTTTGAAGCCATCATGAGTGGGAAGGGTGGACACACTCATTTTGTCTACTAACAGTTTTTTGGATACTGTTAATCAAGTTGCATATTGTGCACATATTTTAATTTGATTTATTTTTAATGGGAGTGGGAGGAGGATGCGGGGTGTGGGTGAAGGAAGTGTTCCTAGGTATAGGAGTGTTTCTGGCGAAGCATGTTTTTTAACAAGTGTCGTCCCTTAGTGCGGGTTGTTAGCTTTCTTTTCTGAGAAAGAGTTGTAGGCGGCGCTCGTTATGCACTCAGATTTGTTTCTTTATTCCATAAAGAAAGGTTGTTAGAAACAAGCAGTACCACTTGTCTCATTGATTCATTAGTTTGTGGTTTAATAAAACACCCACAAGAAATAGGTATCAGTACAAGAGGTCTTTTTATAAATGAAAGGCTGAACGATGGTTGGGATAGGAGTGTTGGGGGGGGGGGGGTGCATGTTATTACACTCGGGGGTAATGGTCGCAGAGGTAATGACTTTCTTGCACGCTGTGTGGTTCTTTACTGGATACACTATCGAGGAGCAAATATTAATTTATTCTACATCTATACTCACACAGTAAAAATGACTCACAACTTTGTTAATGTAGTAGCAGCGTCAGTCGCTAACCGTAGCTTTGGTTGTTGAGCATTTACAGACACCGTAGATTTATAAACCAGTCTCTCCTCAGTGCAACAACCGTTCAGGTAGATCACGAGCCCTGGCCACTGTAAAAGTCTGCAAATACTGTTCAACTGGCAAACACACAAAATGGGGCGATGTGAATGAATCTTCGAACTTAACTACAATCGCCACTCGAGCTTCAGACTACGGCCGATAACACAATAGAAAGGCTGAGAACCACTGATTTAGAGGAAGACTTGAAGAGAGTCATAAAAATGTCGAGAATTGAAGAAAAAATTTTAAAGGGATTATGACGGCGCCTAGTCTACCAGAAGATTTCACTTACAACGCCAAGTCCACGAAAGTGCCCCGACGTATTTATTTCTTCTTCAGTTTTTTCTTTTTGTCATTTTACTTTGTACCGCTGTTTTAGTGTTAGACGGTTGTGAGCAGTAGCGTGGGATCACAGAGTAACCCATGTGATCAACTCATGTCAGTAGTGTTCCCTCGTGACATGAACTAAGTATGGGCTATCTTGGCTCTACACAAACGCTACAGTGGAGACCAGGATGTCACTCCTATATGTAGGTCCGTATTACTTTCGGCCCGATGTGAAACATTATTTGTTTCCTCAGGTTATTCCACCACAGTGTGTTTACAACCAAATCTCTGTATTATCAACATCTAAATCACCTGTTGTGTTGACAGCTGCTTTTTGAAATACAGTGTTGCAATGTAACCCCCATGTTGATGAGTATTTTGTAGAGGATGGAAATTTACTGTAAGGAGCAAAGTTTGGTACAAACTTCATATTTAGAACAGAAGGTAAGGGTACGGGAGGAAGTTAAATACAGTGTTGCAATGTAACCCCCATGTTGATGAGTATTTTGGAGAGGATGGAAGTTGACTGTAAGGTGCAAAGTTTGGTACAAACTTCATAAAATTAGAACAGAAGGTAAGGGTATGGGAGGAAGTTAAAAGAGAAAGGGAAGGCATGACTGGAAGGGGAGTGAAGCAAGGCTGGAAACCTTCGCCATTGATCTTTAATAAATACATAGAGGAAATTACTGAGAAATGTTCAGCTGCAGGAAATAGGGTCTGAAACGGAGATATGAGAACAGAATGTGTGCGATTTGTGGATCACATGTAACCAGCAGGTCGTGAAAATAGCTCAAAAGAAATGTTAAAATACTTTATCTATCTATCGCTTGAGCCTTGTCGCCCAGTTACGCAGGGTCAGCCATCATTAATCGGACTTGGCATGTTAATGTTTAAGGGGTGACTGGATGTCCTTCCTGCCGCCACCCAGTACCCCCCGGGACGGAATGAGTGTACCACAACTGTCTGTATCGAGAGTAATCCATGGAATAGTGCGAAAGTGTTCAGATGTCTGCGAGCCATGTAACTGAGACGGAACATGGGGACCAGCCTGGTATTCACCTAGCAGGATGTGGAAAACCGCCTAAAAACCACATCCGGGCTGGTTGGCACATCGGCCTTCGTCGTTAATCCGCTGGGCGGATTTGATCCGGGGCCGGCGCGCCTACCCGAGTCCAGGAAGCAGCGCCTCAGCGCTCTCGGCTACCCTCGCGGGTCGTTAAAATACTTTAATGAGACCTTTGAAATACGGTATGAAGATTAACAGGAGAATTTGCATCCTAATTTGCCAAGATTAAGATAGGATTCGAATGGCTCTAAGCACTACGGGACTTGACTGCTGAGGTCATCAATCCCCTAGAACAGGCTGTTCCAACCGAGCTCCAGGGAGCCGGAGCGCTCCGGAGCGCTCACTGCGGCTGCTCGGAGCCCATGTGGAGGGGGAAAGCGAACTCACTGCCCCCTGGCCGCATGCAGCCGCAACTGACGCAGTAATCCGTGTTCAATGACTGCTATGACTAGCCGCGGGAGCCCTCCACCAATTATTGGAGGATACCTTTCTATTCATTAAGATGGATGGTCGTCCGCAGTGTCTTGTATGTCATAAAGTATTTAATTCTGCGAAGAGGTACAATATACAACGACATTATACACGTCTTCACTCAGCGCACTACGATCAGGTAGAAAGCGCTGCACGCAGAGAATTGGTAGCCGGGCTTAAGAACGACATACCAGGAGACGTAAGTTTAAATGAGAGCGAAGAAAACGCTACTGAATCTGCAATTCGAGCAAGCTACAGGGTCGCTCACATCATTGCGACGAGTGGCAAGCCGCTTTCGGTGGGACCACTCGTAAAATCGTGCATGGTAGTAGTTGCAGAATGTTTGTTTCCAATGGAGGTGCAGGCAATTGAAGGGGTTTGCCTGTCGACGCAAACAATGTCTCATCGAATCCTGGACATGGCAGCGGATTTAGAGACACAGGTCAGGAAAGAGGCGGAGGGCTTTGTTGCATTTTCGCTAGAGCATGACGAAAGCACCGACATATCGGACTGTGCTCAGCTTGCAGTCTGCGTGCGTGGTGTCGATATGGAGCTGCAAGTAAGTGAAGAACTCTTGGATGTGGTACCACTGGATTATACCGCAACAGGACGTGACATTTTTAAAGCAGTTTGTGAATCAGTGGAAAATATGAATTTGCCGTGAGATAAGCTCCATTCTGTGGCGACAGACGGTGCACCACAAATGATCGGGCGTCACCGAAGTTTTGCTTCTGGTTTGAAAAATAAACTCAGGGACGAATTCAGGAAAGACATTTTGACTCTTCATTGTTTTATTCACCAAGAGGCACTGTGTGCTGAAACAGCAGAGCTAGGTGGCGTAATGAAAGATGTCGTGAAGTGTGTGAATTTTGTGCGGCGCCAATTCAAAGGATTCCTGAAAGATATGGAAGCGGAGTATGGGGATATACCTAACCACAGTACAGTTCCTTGGCTGAGTCGGGGGAAAGTTCTTGATATTTTCTTTGCCATTCGTGAGGAAATATCCCTTTTTCCCGAAATGAAAGGGGAAGAAATGCATTGTCTGTAAGACCTGTCCTAGCTGACATAACTATGCATCTGAATAATTTAAATCTGACATTGCAGGGCAAAGGGCAGCTAATCGTTGACATGCACGACCAGATCGAAGCGTTCATGGAAAAGTTACGCTTATTTGAGAGACAGATGAGTAATGGACATTTAACGTTCTTCAATCGTCTTGCTTCTTTAAAACTACCTGAAGGTACTACTTTCGGCGATTTCCAAGCAAAGTTAAAGCAGCTCATCACGTCGTTTGAAACACGATTCCGAGACCTCAATAGTTTGGAAATGGAACGTAAGGTGTTCAGCACTCCTTTTTCAGTTTCCCCCGATGACTTGTCATCGTCACTTCAATTGGAGATTATTGTTTTGCAAAAAAAGAGCGATACTACAACACGTTGGATTTCTCATGATGTTATCATTCATTACAGCAAAAAACATTTCACAAGCTTCACAACAATGCCGCTCTGATCGTATGCATGTTTGGATCTACGTATTGTTGTGAACAGCTTTTCTCAGAAATGAAAAGTGTAAAAAGTAAGGAACGATCGATTCTTCAGGATACAACAATGAGGGCCATCCTCCACATTAACGCTGCGAACACTTTGACGCCTGATATTTCCGATCTTGTACTGAAAAGAAAATGTCATGTTACAGAGGCCCAATAAATTTAGTATGCAATTTCTTGTAAAACAGTTTTTTCTTATTTATTTCCTGAACATCGTATTTCCTGGTGTAGAATGACACCACGTCTTAGCAGCTAAGAGTATGAGGTTGTCGATCTTGTGAGACGTAGCTGGCACATCAAAATCCTTGCCTTGCCGCCTGCCTCAGCCAGCCGTGCCGCGTGCCGGCGTGCTGGCCCACTTGAATGGTCACAGCGAGCGACACGGCTCCCTGGAGCAGGGAGCGCTCCGCGGCTCACAACGGAGCCGACGAGCTGGAACAGCCTGCCCTAGAACTTAGAACTACTTAAACCTAACTAACCTAAGGACATCACACACATCCATATCCGAGGCAGGATTCGAACCTGCGACCGTAGCGGTCACGTAGTTCCAGGCTGTAGCGCCTAGAACCGCTCGGCCACCCCGGCCGCCTAAGGACAAGGCATAATTAGTCAGATGACAGTTTTCAGGTGCTTTGGAATCACGATAACAGAAGAAACAAAACCCCACCCGGAGGTCAAAACTCGATTTGCGGTAGCTATGGACGCTTCCTATTGAAATGGAAATTATTCTGTGAAAAGCTAGACAAAGAGCTCAGAGAAAGACAAGACAAGGGTTTTATGTGGAATGCGTCACTCTATGGAGCTTAAACATTAACACCGAGAAGAGAGAACGAAGGAGGAAGTTTGGAAACGTGTGAGATGTTACTGCAGAGGAGAAAGGAGCGGATTAGTTGTGTACAGAGAGCGGCTAATGCGGACCAGATAGAAAGAATATGGGAGAGAAGAAGAGTATTGGAAGGTACAGTATAAGAAAAAGAAAGAAGAATAGGTTCGGTCACTTGATGGAACGGGTGTAAATGCATTAGACGGTTTAGTGTGTGGCAGAAAAACGAAGGATTAGATCAAGATGATGGGTGACGATACAGAAAGTGGAAGAGACGTGACTATAAAGCGAGCAGCAGAAGCCAGAAGGATATGAGAAGCAACTGGGTGACGACCTGTCCTCTGGATCGTCACACAATAATAATCATCGTAATTTTTTTATTAAAAATAATGTACCCCGTGCGTTTTTGTCCGTCTCACGACCCTCTGCTAGATGCATCTGCTTGTTTCCCTCTGTCGCCCCGTGCGGCTGCCCACGACTCGGTCCGGCACGTGTTAGGCCTCTGCTCTGCCTGCCGGCTGCCTAATGGAAACACATTAGTGAGGCGCGCGCCACCTACGCTAATGGCCGCCGGGGTGAGGCACCTCGCAGGTAGCTGCCAGCCTCCGTTGTCCTTGCCCCTGCTGTAGCTGCCGGAATTAATTTCCGATACCCCTAGCAGTGAAGGATGGAAACTTTTCGGCTGCCCGACAAGTGCACCTGTGCTCTACGTCGTTACCCTTCGTGACTTTCACTACATTGTACACTAAATTTCACGACAAACTAATGGCCAAAGGAAATGGTGTTCGATATTACTTTGAAGCATAGTATGCGAGATGAAAGGGTTTTAAAAGCCTGGGTTCCATCGTCTAACTTTTACCCTCCACTAGCGTCCGCGCTTCTCGTGAAGCCTCACTTCTCTGAACGTACGAAGCGAAGAGTGAATGGAAAGTAACAATTGCAACGAGTGATTAACGGATGGATGTGGATGAGGTCACATGTTTTGAAATATGAATCAAATACTTAATTAACTTTGCTAATAATTTGATACGCTTATCAACCGGTAGGTGAAAGGATTAAAGTAGTGGTTATCCATGTCATTATACTCTTGAGGAACTGGAGAACTAACGTAAGGTTTTGTTCGCAGTTATCATCTGAATTCCAAGTGTATAAGAGACTATCTAAGATAGCGGACACTTTTTGAAATAGCTGTCTTCTTTCCTGAACAAACTGATAATGCCATTGTGCGAAGGGATCTAGTAGCACATTTACCTCGAAAAGAAGTCGTGTGAGGCTGCTTAGTGAATATACCTCCGAAGGCTTTCGGTCTGCTTTGCCTCTCTGGCTCACTGCCCCTTGGCCGTATCATAGAAAGAATGATTGTCACCTCCTGCAATTCGACTGTTCGCTTGGCACCTGAACACGTTACAGGAGGGGAACTGCTTATGTCATTCCTTCAGAACCAAGATAATAATATAAAGAATCTGCTTTCATTCGCTCTCGCTCATTCCTCAAAGTATTTTGACTCTTTTACATCAGATATATCATGGGTCTCTCGCAGAGCAAAACACGATCATGCTCCGGACACGTGCCCTTGGCGCTGTGACATGCCGCGAGTATCTAAAGGCGATCGTAAGCATTAAATTGGAATTTCCGATTCACCTTGCTTCTGCTTCGCCGAACGATGTTCCAGAATGTGCATGCCAGGCTTTGGTCACCACGTCTGAATCTTCTGGACGTAATATGATCACTATAGCCACATATTCGTTCCGAGAGAAACGAAACTGCATTGATACTCAAAAAAAATTTAATATGATATTTACTTTTCCATTGTAGTTCCACTTTTTTTTATAGTTTGACTTGTTTATCTCTCCGGATCATATTCAGACCTTTGTACTAGAATCACACATCACAATACCTTATTCTGCTGTTCTGATACAGACCAGACGCAACTACATAAATATAAAGATGATTCAGGGAGACAGAAACTAGTCACACTAAAAAAAATAAAATGTTCAACTGCGAGTGCAAATTAAACGGTACAACAAATTTCTTTTAAGCTAATACGATCGCCGGTTACGAGTTCCCTTTCCCTCGTAATTCTGTCAGTTCGAACTTTAGGGGAAGAAAATCCGTTTGACCTTGATGCTAGTCACTGCCTTTTCCGACACTTAATTCCCTTGGTCAGCGTAAATACACACTCTTCCAGCGTTAGTTGCTATTCAAGATTACTGTCTACTGTGTCGTATGTATCTGTTAAATATCCATAAATATTCACAAATAATGTATGGCCTCATAGAAGTAGTAGCTAACGTGTGGTTTTCCAACCTTTATTAAATAGACAGAAATGAAATAGGTGCAGTCGAAGCGACAAAGTAAAGCAGTGAAACAGGTGGCTAAAGTGCCTCGAAACCAGGACGGCTAAACAACATAGATTATTACAGGAAAATATCACACTAAGTATTCACAGGACAATCAGTGAAGAAAGAAAATAAGTAATTGTGAACGACTGAGGGAGATACTGCAAAATGATGGCATGTGGCAGGTCAGCGTGAGACATTTTCTCAGCGGCGGAATGAAGACTTCTGTGGTCGTGATGTGACTGTAAAGAGAAATAAGCATCGTAGTCGTGGATGACCTGATTGTGGTGACTAGCGAGCAACAAGATCATTAACATTTTCTCAGATTAACGAGCCATCTTTTATCGCGCCTTCTGGTGCATATAGCATTCGGTTGTACTGTGTCAATATTGTTCCTAAGCGATAGGAACATGTGGCCTGGAAACTGACTGTACCAGCCACGGAAACGCATCTCGGCGACTGAAGAAACCAGGTCACAGTGAGGCAGAACTCCTGCAGTGGTTGTTAATTAACATCTGCGATTTCGAGGAAACCTGCCAGCTTGTGCTCCTTTGCAAGTTAGGACGGGTTGCTTGCTTGAGGTAGGCTGCTAGAAACTGACTTTTTCTAATGGCATAAATCGCTTCTCTTGCGCCTTTCAAGTGTATTCCTGCATGAAGAAACTTTCATGTTTACGACAAAGACTCTTTTTCTGGGGAAAGCACAATCTTCAATTTATTTAGCAACTCCTGAATCAACTGCGGTTACGACCGGCCACCAGTGCGTCATTACTGAATCTTTGGTATATCTCGTTCACAACACACGCAGAATCATTAATCAAATTATACTCAAAGTTAATTAATATAACAGCTAGCCTCAAAGGCTTACTAATTTCTAATTACCTTTATTTTGATGTGGAGATAATACTTTTCCACCCCTTGAGAGCGTGGCATCACAACCTGGTGATTCAGATACGGATTAAGCATTGTTTGTTTTAACTTGAAACAGCTAAATATCGCGGGAACGGCGCATCGTACGAGGAAAAAATTTCTAGGTGGGAAATTAACGTTAGTAAAGAGGGCCTGTGGTACAACTGGCTACCTCTTACCCATCCTTCCTGCGCAGGTTGCTTCAACTTTGCACTTTCAAACGAAAATCTTCTATTTTTATTGCATATACTACAAAAATACGTACCCGTTACTCGAATCGTTGTTTTCCATTAGTTTTAGATGGCGGTGTAATCAACAAGTGTAAGGTTTGCTTCTTTTTGCAATTAAGAACCAAGGCATTTGATTTTACACTTCGTTTACGATGTAAATGTAAACCTTTGCTTTCCAACGGTTAATGGAAATTTAGTTTTTCAAATTTGTCTGTACAGTACAGTATGGTAAGCCGTTTCAGTGTTTGGTTAGAAACTACTGAAGCGTCTCTAAACAGTTCGCTTCATTGACTTCTAAGGTTGATATGCTCTTTTACATTTCTGCACAGCATAGTTTACTTATTAGTGTTCATATAAATTCAGACTGAGGGAAAGATTTATATGGCAGCCACAGTGATATTTCAATATTAAATTACTATAAATGAATTGTATTTCATATCTAAAATAATCTTCCACATTATCCAGATACGTATTAAGAGTTTACTTTGATACAGAAAAGCAAATCGTCATATGTTTGCGTTGTCACCCTACGTTTTTCTTGTACCACCGCTCTGGTTGTCTGCTTGCAAGCGTGTCTGTCGTCTCCTCAAGCATCTATATGTCTCTGGACTTGGGTAAGTTCCTCTGGATGCAGTGACAGCTTAAGCAACTCTTGTGTATAGCGAAGCGGAACTCTTCCAGGTCAGAGAGACACCGGGGATCGATGATCCATCGGTTTTGTTCAGCTGGCACACGTAGATTATGCATATTGTCTGTGCGCTGGCTTTCGGTCTGCAGTAGGGACTGTGGGTGAGTAGCGAGCAACCTCACTACTCTGGGAATCGTCGAACAAGTAATATCTAGTTTTTAGACGTTAGTGTTATAATTTTGTGAACGTGTAAGTTTCAGCTTAACTGAGACCTTAATTAATTTCTTAGTAGGTTTCAGCTATGATAGAATAACTCGGGATACCTTGCGTAGCCAGGGACTGAAAATAAATTCGCTAATTTTGGGATTTGTAATAGTGTTTCCTTTGTGTTCTATAACTTCGTGATGTGGGGCACAAGGCCGCTTTGATAAACTGATTATGAGTAGTGCGTATGGCTTTAACATTTAGAAGTAATATTAAGAAAAATACCACTGTGTTTTTTTACAGATTTGTGTAAGTATGCCTTGTGCCTGGTTGGTAGCCGTTACCATGGGTTTTGTTCGTAAGACTGTGCTGTAGTATTGTTTGCTAGCAATTGAACCAGTTTCCTTGATTAAGTAAATTCTCAAGTATTATAGCTTGATTTCGTGATCTTTCTTGTAGTGAATTTTTTTTATATCTTATCGGTTATTCTTTGTAGTGGATCGCCACTTTTTTATTAATCATTTTCGGTGGCTTCTACCTTTTGGAACAATTACTCACAAGACATAGTTTCTATTCATCGTTCTTCATTGCAAACTCACGAAACCTTCTTTTTAAGAAATTTGGAATAATTGTCTGTTAAAGCATTCTACGACCGAGGCTAGTGTCACTCTAACCCAGTTTGGATATTATTTCTCTTATTAAATTATTCAATGACTTCCTTCTTTGTGATGAATGACTAGTTTGAATGTGTGCTGGCATAATCCATCTTTCCTACCCAAATCCCGATTTCAGCTAATCGTGTTATTGATTTATGAAGAATATTCAGTACCAACACTGCATGGTAGGTTAATGTTTATCTGTTAAACATACGTCTGCTCATGTGCTCCCTTAATAAAAATTTACTCATGATATATATGTATGTATAGTAAACGCTATTCGTGATGTTCAATAACTCACCCGCTACTTACCCAATTCCCTATCGAGACTCTTCCAGGCCAACTTAGCTTACACTTGTATGATTTTTACTATCTTCAAGAGCATTTCAGAAACTGATTATCCTACAGAATTAGCCAAGAATTATCAAGGCAATCAAAATTTCATTAATTTTTTCTGTACAGAGGCTTATCCACTAATTGTCTTTTCTTTCCAAGCAAACATTCAGTGTAATTTAGTGGTAGACAATTTATGTGTCTCCTGTAATTTATTCCCGATTTAAATTCACATAATAATGTACGAGTCTGCGCAACAGAATAATTTTCCACCAGTTAATCTAACTATATAATTAAACAGGTATGCTATACTACGTTTAGCAAGACTTAGGAACAACGACGTGGATGTAACAGTTTTCTGTTCCCACCGGGATGCTTGATATCGGTAAGTGCCCTTGCCAATAGTGATTGTGCTGCTTGATATCTGTGAGTATCGACGGCAGGTGCGCCTGTCAATATCACTTCACGGACATTTTACCTTATTACAAAGGCTGTGGTTTGTATTCCGCCGGTAGCCGCGAGAGTAACGTCGGCTGGGCGGCTGGATGGAAACCACAGCAAAGTTAATCACCTCGATGATGGGGTTCGAGGGCGGACTCCGAAATAAATTATGCCCATGGTTCGGGAACTCTCCTCAATCAGCCCCGTAGCGAACAAAAAACTACCTTACCATACAAATAGCTTATTTGCCCGAAATTGCAACGTCTAGCCAAGTTACTTTTCTGTACTACCACTTTTCCACCTCAAGTAACGTTTGAACATCAATATCAACCGTTAACATATGAAAGTCTACATTTAAATCAGAAATCAAACGTAGAATCAAGTGTGTATGTTCTTAATTCCACAAACAGGCACACTTGACAGTAATCGATTACATCGCAATCAGCCACGAATGGGAAACCATAGTACGACTTACGACTAAACCGTACGTATTTGGCGTAGAATCTGAATAGGCAATAAAAATAGGGGTTTCCCATTTGAAAATACGAAGCTGACCCCACCATGGTAGGTGGGGTGGTTAGGATATGGCCAGCTGCACCACAGGCAGATGTCCCCTTTACTAATACTAACTTTTAACTCGTTTCGTACAAAACGGCATTTTATAGATATACAGTTGACTCAAGTTAAAACAAACTACCTGCGTGTTGACCATTGCATCAAATTCCATAAAACTCACGGTATTTTTCTGACAACTTGCCGTTAGTCTAGTATAAAAGACGATCCAAGGATGGTTAAGTAAGTTCTCTCGCAACACAGGCAGTATCGGGACTAGAAACACTACCCGTACGCTCCTCTTGCTTCACTTCTATTCTAGGATATGTAAACATACATGCCTATGCTGGTGCCTCTGAACTTGCTCGTGCGAGACGCTCCTAGAGTACTGTACGTGTAAATTAACCTTCGAAAATGGAGAATTAATCCCTTAAATCGCAGAGTGCTCCTCACAGTCTCATATTGTTTCTAACGCCAATACCTTTTCACAGTCCTCATATCGTGTCGTTTTTACTCATTACAAAGCCATTTTTATTACTCACTGTCTTTTCCAACTGTCGATGAAAGCATTAGATGTGAATCCAAAGGTCGTATTGGGTATGGGTGGAGTTCGGTTAAAAGAAACCAGCACGTTACGACACGTTATGTGATTAGAACACGTTTTGTGTTTAGAAAATTCACGAAAAACTGAGTCAGGATTTTCGACATACAGTACCAAATGCCGCTCACCTTGAGGGTCCAATGCCGCGATTAGTGTTTTCCTCGCTCTTTTTTTCCTCGAAATAAAGTTCCCGCATATTTTCCGTTGTCTTTGATAATTATTTAAATAAAAATAAATTTTTTAGATAAAATCTTTTTAAATCCTACTAAATGTATAAAATAATTTATCTTAGCCCTACAAAAATTCTTAATGGCATACAGATAGTCCTGAAAATTTATGCTTGTGTTTATTGATAGCTATGACAATGCACGTATGATGAAAATCTCACGGCCCCAACGAAACATAATTGATGCATCAATAATTAACCTTTTAACTATTTTACATTGGCTGTGCCCCACGTTTTTCGTTATAAATCTTATGGGTATTGCCATAGGCTTTACAAATTCACAAGCACAAATTGTTAGTAATATCTGTGTCGGATTAGGAATATGTTTCAGCTAGGAGAAAATATTTTACACATTTTAATCTAGAAGAAGGGATCGGTTGGTAATTCTGAGGCATCAATGGATCACCAATTTAGTATTGGAGGGCAGCGTGGAGGGTGAAAATTGCAGAGGGAGAGCAAGAGATCAATACACTAAGCTGATTCAGAAGGATGTAAGGTGCAGTAGTTACTTGGAAATGAAGAAGCTTGCACGTGATGGATTAGCATGGAGAGCTGCACCAAACCAGTGTCTGGACTGAAGATCACAACAACAAAAGTCTAGTTTAAAAATATAATATCTTAGAAACGTGTTTTTATTTAAATAATTATTTTCTGACTCTGAGTATTGTGATTGTGTATGTGTGTGTGTGTGTGTGTGTGTGTGTGTGTGTGAGAGAGAGAGAGAGAGAGAGAGAGAGAGCCATTTCTCAACGGATTTTAAATGGTTCAAATGGCTCTGAGCACTATGGGACTTAACATCTATGGTTATCAGTCCCCTAGAACTTAGAACTACTTAAACCTAACTAACCTAAGGACAGCACACAACACCCAGCCATCACGAGGCAGAGAAAATCCCTGACCCCGCCGGGAATCGAACCCGGGAACCCGGGCGTGGGAAGCGAGAACGCTACCGCACGACCACGAGATGCGGGCGACGGATTTTAAACATTCAGATATGGTTATGTGTTTCATTGTTGGCTTTGCCAGTATGTCACGTATATTGCACACATCTCCTTCTCTCCCTTTGTCTGTCCATCTTCTCTTCCCCCCACTCTCTGTGTAGGCGTACCCGTCCTCTCTCATTCTGCCTGGAACGTATTCCGATACTACCCACACAACACGGCGTCCTTCAAGGCAGTCGAGACATAAGATAACAAACCTTTTCAACCCGTACTCCAAATCCTTTTGAAGAGACCGATAAGAAAGTGAGTTAATATTCCATTATCGTTCTGTTCCAAAATACGTTTAAGATTACAAGTCTCTGGAGCATTGGGAAATTAGTTTAATACCAACAGCAGAACTAGTACTGAACAGCAAATAGACAAGAAATAAAATTAACAAAAAAAGTAAAAATAAGAATGAACGCTAGGTCCAAGCATTCTGTCGACTGCGAGACATGGACCAAAACACTAATTAAGGAATGACGGGAAAGAGAATCGACCATGTGGTTTTGGAAATACCATCCCATGATTTAAGCATTTAGTATCCCTGACAGACTCATGTACGTCAGACTGAAAGTTGCTCGTGATTCAAAGTCAGAGTGACCAGTGACTAGAGTAAGGGTAGAGAGTGTCACATACAGTGAACACTGCCTCTTCAATCATAGCTTTCCTAGTTCCACCACAAGGACTAAGAAGTCAGATGTATGCTTGCAGATCTTGTTTACTCGGCCCACGCCTTCATTGCACAACTTTAAATTCTACACACTTCAGCGCTTTTACGATGTTGGTCCCTGACCGTGCCTTAGGACTCTCTGCTCGCCGATTACGTTGACACCCTGTATTTTTCAGAGGGCACTATACGTCTTGGTACTCCGTGCTCATCAGAGCGTTTTCGTGGACGCCATCATCTCGCTACGAGAAATAACAGAAATCACGGAGAAACGAAGTCGAGATGGCTGGACGGGGCCCTGTTCTACAGAATATGGTCTTCAGTCCTCACGTTTTCTCTCATACTCGGTCTTTGTGATCAACTGCAAGAAATCCTCCCTCAGTCTCCTTCATTTATGATACCTCATTTACTAACAATAGTTTATTTTACTTCGTATTTCGATTATAACTTCTTTATTCAGCTACTTACTTCGTCTCGAGATATCACTGGTCGACACGTTTTCTAACTCGCACCTAAGTCACTATTCATTGAGAGTCTCTTATCTGACATTCTGACTATAGTTAAATTACACTGCCTTATCTCATGGAGCACAAGATGTTCAACCTACCGTTCGAAAATAGTAAATGAATTGTAGAGGGTGAATATTTTCCTGTCGTTACAGTCAGAACTCAAAACCGGCTGCATTACATCCTTCTAGAAGTTCATCAATGGTTTTCATTAGTGCATCTTCTCCTCTAGTCAGGAAAATTCTTTTATATGGGCGAGGATCTAATCTGCGGAAGAAGTACACCATTCAGATACCCTCACCAATTTATCACTTATTAAATGAACTAAAGAATTTCCAGTTCCTTAATGCTCGCTTCAGCAACATCAGAATTGTTCAACGTCTTCACTGGTACATTCCCTCGGGAGACTTTCTCCGTCAAGTCCTTTCGATACAGCATTTGAAACCCTACAATTCTGCTGCACGACGAAATAGCATCAGTATCGGCGAAGGATCTGCTGATCTGTAGATCCAGAGCAGCGCTCCAAATTTCAAACCGGATCAAAAAATTTTAACCAACACCGAATAGAATGTGAGGTATCTTACACTTTCTGGTGTAGATTTTACAGTGTGCGAAGGATAATTCTTTAAACAGACACTATCTGAGCAACGGTATACGGACAAACTTAGACTGTACAAAAGCTGAATTGGCCACTAGAGGGCATGAGAGGTCGACCCACCAGTATAAAAAGAGAGGGAGTAACTGCTGAAATAGTATGTCAGGAGAATGTAATGACGTCGAACGTCGACTACTCATTGAACTTTGTCTGAATAAGAAACATATCACGGACTTTGAACCCTTCTAAATCTGAGAAGTCGATTGTTGGTGATTTGATTGTGAAGTGAAACGCGAAGGATGATTGTGAAGCAGAAATGTGAAACTGAAACCACTGTTAATCCATCAATAGGGAGACTTCCTGTGCTGATAGACACGGGGCGTTGAGCGTTGAGGAGGATAGTTGTAAAAAAATTGCATGAAATCATCGGAAGGAATCACTACAGTCCCAAGTGGGGCAGGTTCCACCAAACGACGCAGCTGAGGAAACGGGAAAATACAGTTTGTGTCGATCAGCGTGCAGTTACGGTTCAGTGTGGTGTTGTTACTCGTTACAACTCAGACCGCAAACAACATCTAGGTAACTTCAGAAAGGGAAGAATAATGGGAAAACTGAAAGAAGGGAACGTGTGACGAGTGTAGTCCAGGAGTCTGGTATTGCTCAGAGCTTTATTTCACGTGTATGGGGAGTGCTTTGAACCACAAGCACTGCTGCCCGAAGGAGATGGCGGTCAACTGCGGCACTAGATGACCACAACATATTGCAATAGGCGAAAATGAATAGAAGTCAGCGGGTGCATTTGCAACCAAATACATAGAACAGCAGGGCACGCGAAGTTACACTGCACAATGGCACGGCTACTGTATGGGTACTGTATGGGGCGGCCTCTTTCCCCTACAACCAGTCAGTTGTGCTCCTCTGACACCTGTGCATCGGCGGCATAGTATACGATAGTGCCGAGATCTTAGAGACTGGGTCAATGAGAAATAGAGACGCTTGCTTCTCTCAGATGAGAGTGGATTCTGACTGAGTAGTGGTCTTCCCCCATCATAAAGCGAGAGGTTGGGACACTTAAGGCACCCACACACATTTTCGTACATATTTGTTTTGGTGGTCTAGGTGTAACAGTACGTGGAAGCATATTGTAGCATATGCGAACTGACCTTAGAATCTTTGAAGAGGGCACACTCACGGTCAACGTTGTTGTAAAACACTACCAGGGATTCCCAAATTTTGCTCTGACAGAGAATCCTGGGAATGCGATGTTTGGGAAACCGTGCACTGCACTCCTTCCCAATTTGTGTCTTTTCAGGCCTCTGTTTCATTTTTAAGGATGACAGTGAGCGGACACACGGAACTTCGCATACGCAGAAGCTCTTGGAACGAGAGGATATTCGGGGAAAGGACTGCTCTGCCCGTTCCACGACTTAAATCCAGCGCGATAGGGAGACGTATTATGTAAGTAGCCTGTTTATATACTTTTATGTTTGCAGCGCGATAGGCTGCATTAATAACTCTGACAGGTCTGTGCGCTCTCTGTAAGAGACTCTGTGGCTGGTCGGAATCGCAGTTGGAAGTTAATAGTGGGCAGTGATGGAAGTTAGGAGTGAATATTCAGCAGTGATGGAAGTTGGAGGTTAGAGGTCTGAAGTGTTAGCGCGAGCGGACGGTCTGGACGTGTGTCCGTCATGGACATATAATACGGTTGGCGATTATATAATTTTTGGAACAGGATGTCACGGACGATTATATAATTTTTCAACCGGATGTCTCATTATTAAGGTAAAATTTGCGGAATACATTGTTTGCTCTGGAACAAACTCTTTCCTTTGCAAACCACATGCATATTAGTAGTTGGAGCCTGGAGTATTTAGAATCTTTTATTTAGCTGGCTGTATTGGTGCTTGCTGTATCGATGTAGATCGTCTAATGAAGATTTTCTATGACTTAAGTGACTTACGAAATGTTAGCATTTTTTCGAATTCAGGACCATTCTTTTGTGTTAAGTAATAGTCAGATTGCGTTACCGTTGTATAGAGTGGGTAATAAATGGATTAGTTTGAGTTGTATTTGTGAGGAAAAATCCTGTAGGTCAGAAATGAAATGATAATGAGAAACAAAGAGACAGTACGTTAGTTTCACACAGCAGTTTAAGTAAACATTTTATATTAAGAAGTTTCAATTACATCTACGATCATTCAGAAGTTGTCAATCGCACTGGTGAAGGAATGGGACGTTCTATCACAAAATCTCCTTACCAAACTTTTGGCATGTTGCAGAGCATGCATTGCTGTCCTATTAATAACCATGCACCGCATTTTGTCCAGGGGACCGTCAAATCGCGGTACACAAGTGTAAATCATGTCGTTGAATATAACTGCCATTTCCCTTCGTTTCGTTGCATATTTCTTTCAGTTACCTTCGGCAGTCGACTGTGGCAGTTCTTTCTATGTACGTTCAAGTTCATTGAGCTTCATCACTATCATGCGGAAGTTACTGGGTTGGTGCATGAGTTCGTAGCGTTTTTGTTTCGCATGTTGATATTCCTGTTTCTATGCGTTTATTTAAGATTCTCATTTTTGTTTGTAGCGAACTGTTGCTATTTGAAGTTACATACTGTCATTTTGTCATTTACAGATAGTGAGTGGAGCTGTGGACGCAAGAACATGGAGTGCCAAGTGGAGAAATCGGTACATTTACGACATTTTCTTGTTTCTGAGTTAAGTAGAGGGAACGACAGCAGCAGAGGCAGCCAGAAACTTTTGCGTTGACACAGGGATAATGCCACTGGATAGAACATGGCAAAAAATTGTTTGGACATTAGTGACACCCCACGTTCAGGAAGACCCCTCAGGGTTTATGCAAGACCATTTAAAAGCTTTAATTGACAGTATACTTATATCCATATAAGTATATAGTTCTGGCAACACCGGCCATGACCTTCTTCATGTGTGCGGATGCACATATATTCCCTGAACTCTTACGGGACTTGGTAAGAATGTCTTCCACGAATAATGAGTGTGCTGGGGTGTGATACTGCAAATGTAGTGTGTGGACATAAGGTGAAAATGTGGGTTTCGCGGGAGACGTGCGCGAGATAGTCTCTGCAGTTGCGCTAACGCCTGTGCCCTCGGTGAGTCGTAAGATTGCCGGCACGGTAGCTCAGTGTGTTCGGTCAGAGGGTTAGCTGCCCTCTGCAATATATAAAATAAAAAAACTGAGCGAATGGCTCAATAATGATCATCCAAGGGCGTCAGGAGACGTCCGCCACGAACAATTGCAACGATCTAAAACAAACGAAATGAGATTCAAAGAAATGGATAAAGCGTCTGCCATATAAGCAGGAGATCTCGGGTTCGATTCCCGGTGGGCACACATTTTCACCTGTCCCCGTTGATATATATCAAAGCCCGTTAGCAGCTGAAGGCATTTTTTTTTTGTTAATTATGAATTGGCCAGCTATGGACCGCATACAACTTAAGACTTATGGTGTTTCTTTTTCTTCCGTTCTTCCCAGTACTTCTTCATTTTCTCGCCAACTGCTCGTCTCTGCTCATCTGTCCACACTCTCTTGGGTCGAGGTTTTGGCGCATCTTCTTCATAGTTTGCGTTTTCTATAAGTAGCCTAAAGTTATTCCTGTCACGTATTATTTCTTCTGTAGCACCTATTTTGTTGGCGTCTTTCTTTACTGCTTCTATCCATCCTACGGTGTTTTTCAGCTTACTAACGTAATTAAAAATTTTCTTTCTAATTCGTGTTTCTTCCATTCTTTTTAAATGTCCATAAAATTTTAGCCGTCTCTTCCTCATTGTATCTGTGATCTTTTCTGTATTTTTGCATAGGTCTTCATTTCTCAATCCACCTCTTTTCCTTGTTTTTCTCAGGACCTAGAATTTTTCTTAATTTTTTTCTGTCTCTTTTTTCTAGTTCTCTTAATTCGCCTTTCTTATTCAATGTTAGGCACTTTGATCCATAGCAATAAGAAACACGAATACTGGGAAGAGTTTAAGGAAGAAAGGAAAAAGACAGCAAGAATCATCAGATCAGTGAAAAGAAAATATGACAAAGACAGATTAGAAGAAATGGATTCTGATTTCAAAAGGAACAACACTAGAGACTTCTATAAGCTGAAGGTATTAATATAATTCTAATTTCTTTTTAATTGACAGTGGTCCATGTCAGTGTCCATGAGAACTGGCAAATGTGATGAACTGTGATCATTCTAGCATCTTGTGACATATGCATGCAATGGTGAATATTCAAAAATCCGTTGTCTGGGTACCACATTCTCTAAGACAAAATCACAGAAATCAGCAGGTGGCCATATGAGCATATGTGCTTACTTGTCATCAATTGGGTCGTGTACAACACAAAAAATTGGTGTCCTGCATAGTTATTGGTCAGGGGAAATGGTGTCTTCATGGTAACTTATGGAAAAGAATGGTATTGTCAAGCCCAAAGAAAGCAGAAACTCCCTATGCAAAGGCCTGTGCGCATCCTCAAAAGATAATGTTATGCATCTGGTAGAACAACGACGATGTGGTGTACCACGAATGGCTTCCACAAGGTGTAACCGTCGCTGATGACAGTTATTGACAACAACTGAGACGTCTTGCAGACTCCATCCAAGAACAGTGATCAGAAGGACTGTATGAAGTGATCGCGGTACGCAAGAGTAAATTTTGTCCTTGAATATAACTGTCATTTGCATTCGTTTCGCCGGCCGCTGTGGCCGAGCGGTTCTAGGCGCTTCAGTCCGGAACCGCGCTTCTGCTACAGTCGCAGGTTCGAATGCTGCCTCGGGCATGGATGCTTGTGATATCCTTAGGTTAGGTTAGGTGTATGTAGTTCTAAGTCTAGGGGACTGATGACCTCAGATGTTAAGTCCCATTGTGCTCAGAGCCATTTGAACCATTTTTTTTCCATTCGTTTCGTCGCGGCCCGCCCGCCCGCATTCTGCTAAACTGACAAGAAACTATAGAGGGGTTGGGACGTCATTACGCATGCACCTTATTTAGCTGATCTTGCGCTCTCGGAATTTCACCGTTTCCGTCCTCTAGCGGCCATTGTTGAAGGCTTACTTTCCGGTCGAAAACGCACTCTGAACATGACTCGACGAGTTCTTCGCCTCAAAACTACGTTATTTCTGCAGTCGCGGAATCGAAAAGTTACCGTAGCGTCTAGCCCGCTCGGTTGGCTTTCCAGGCGGGAAGGAGCGCCTGGTTTCCGGCACGAATCCGCCCAGGTCTGGTGAACTGGCCAGTCTGTAGATGGTTTTTAGGCGGTTTTCCCTCTGCCTCGACGAATGCGGGCTGGTTCCCCTTATTCCGCCTCAGTTACACTACGTCGGCGATTCCTGCGCCAACAAGTTCTCCACGTAAGTGTACACCACCATTACTCTACCACGCAGACGTAAGGGTCACACTCGTTTGGTGTGGGTCGTTCCCTGGGGGGTCCACCGGGGGCCGAACCGCGCAATAACCCTGGGTTCGGTGTGTTCGGTGTGAGGCGGCGGAAGGTTGAAGTGGACTGCGATACTCGTCGTGGGGTTGTTGACCACTGCGGCTGCGGCGGGGACGGAGCCTTTCCGTCGTTTGTAGGTCCCCGGTTAACGTACAACATATACAACATACCCCAGCGTCTGCAGACTGTTGTAGATAGTGAAGGGGAATATATTGTAGATGACTGAAGTCTCTGTTGTACGTATCTGTTGTGTTTATTAACCTTATGGAAAAATGCTACTAACTTATGCACAAATCTGATACCATCATGCTTAAGTTTTGCACACCAATGTATTAGTGAATTTCCACATTTGAGTTGATAGAGTGTTTCCACATTCGTCCCTGCTTCTCTTAAATTGTTTCCTTACTGTGCCACGCGCCCGCAACGCCAGCAGGCGGCGTTCAGTTTGGGTGGGGTCAAATGTCACACTGTTCTACATCTACATCAACATCTACATTTATACTCCGCAAGCCACCCAATGATGTGTGGCGGAGGGCACTTTACGTGCCACTGTCATTACCTCCCTTTCCTTTTCCAGTCGCGACTGCCGGAAAGCCTCCGTGCGCACTCGAATCTCTCTAATTTTACATTAGTGATTTCCTCGTGAGGTATAAGTAGGGAGAAGCAATATATTCGATACCTCACCCAGAAACGCACCCTCTCGAAACCTGGACAGCAAGCTACAACGCGATGCAGAGCGCCTCTCTTGCAGAGTCTGCCACTTGAGTTTGCTAAACATCTCGATAACGCTATCACGCTTACCAAATAACCCTGTGACGAAACGCGCCGCTCTTCTTTGGATCTTCTCTATCTCCTCCGTCAACTCGACCTGGTACGGATCCCACGCTGATGAGCAATACTCAAGTATAGGTCGAACGAGTGTTTTGTAAGCCAGCTCCTTTGTTGATGGACTACATTTTCTAACGCTTCTCCCAGTGAATCTCAACATGGCACCCGCCTTACCAACAATTAATTTTATATCATCATTCCACTTCAAATAGTTCCGTACGCATACTCCCAGATATTTTACAGAAATCACTGTTACCTGTGTTTGTTCCGCTATCATATAGTCATACAATAAAGGATCCTTCTTTCTGTGTATTCGCAGTACATTATATTTGTCTATGTTAAGAGTCAGTTGCTACTCCCTGCACCAAGTGCCTATCCGCTGCAGACCTTCCTGCATTTCGCTGCAATTTTCTATAGCTGCTACTTCTTTGTATACTACAGCATCATCCGCGAAAAGCCGCCATAACACTCCCCTGTGGCACGCCAGAGGTTACTCTAACGTCTGTAGACGTCTCCCCATTGAGAACAAAATGCTGTGTTCTGTTTGCTAAAAACTCTTCAATCCAACCACACAGCTGGTCTGATATTCCGTAGGCTCTTACTTTGTTTATCAGGCGACAGAGCGGAACTGTATTGAACGCCTTCCGGAAGTCAAGGAAAATAGCATCTACCTGGGAGCCTGTATCTATTATTTTCTGGGTCTCACGAACAAATAAAGCGAGTTGCGTCTCACACGATCTCTGTTTCCGGAATCCATGTTGATTCCTACAGAGTAGATTCTGGGTTTCCAGAAATGACATGATACACGAGCAAAAAACTTGTTCTAAAATTCTACAACAGATCGATGTCAGAGACACAGGTCTATAGTTATGCGCATCTACTCGACGACCCTTCTTGAAAACTGGAATTACCTGTGCTCTTTTCCAATCATTTCGAACCTTCCGTTCCCCTAGAGACTTGCGGTACACAGCTGTTAGAAGAGGGGCAAGTTCTTTCGCATACTCTGTGTAGAATCGAATTGGTATCCCGTCAGGTCCAGTGGACTTTCCTCTGTTGAGTGATTTCAGTTGCTTTTCTATTCCTTGGACAGTTATTTAGATGTCAGCCATTTTTTCGTTTGTGCGAGGATTTAGAGAAGGAACTGCAGTGCAGTCTTCCTCTGTGAAACAGCTATGGAAAAAGGTGTTTAGTATTTCAGCTTTACACGTGTCATCCTCTGTTTCAATGCCATCATCATCCCAGAGTGTCTGGATATGCTGTTTCGAGCCACTTACTGATTTAACGTAAGACCAGAATTTCCTAGGATTTTCTGTCAACTCGGTACATTCTGGCTCAGGTGTGTGTGTGTGTGTGTGTGTGTGTGTGTGTGTGTGTGTGTGTGTCTTCATAATCACTGAATAAACTACAAGCTGTCTAAAGAGCAATTAACGTACTCGTTGTATTACTGATTGCCCACCGTCGCAAAAAAGCGTGGTTGGACAATTTAAAAGGAGAGGTGATGGATTGGCATGTGGACGTCATCGTGAAACTCAATTCGGCGGCGGCTCGCTTCGGAGAGTCGGTGACGAGGAGGGACTCAGTGGTGCCAGCAGCGCTGCCGCCGGCTGTTGCGATTCGGGCCACGCACGCAGGCGGCCACGCAATATGCGGCCTGCGCGTTATTGCGTCTCCCGCGGCGTCGCCGCAGGACTCCCGCCAGCACGCGCCGCGATCGTCCACACGCGTGCCCACGCACAGACCACGCGTGCACGCATGCGCCCACTGCTACTTCCCTCTCCGTATTACGCTATTCAGTCTGCGGCAGAGAAGGATGGAGTGGAATTTTGTTACTGCCATTTATCCATACTGGTCTAGCTGCTGACCATTTTCTATAGACAACTTTGCTGACAGGCAGACCAGTGGCGCTCAGTAGCTGTGGAAGATTTCCTTTCTCGTGAACTACACTCCTGGAAATGGAAAAAAGAACACATTGACACCGGTGTGTCAGACCCACCATACTTGCTCCGGACACTGCGAGAGGGCTGTACAAGCAATGATCACACGCACGGCACAGCGGACACACCAGGAACCGCGGTGTTGGCCGTCGAATGGCGCTAGCTGCGCAGCATTTGTGCACCGCCGCCGTCAGTGTCAGCCAGTTTGCCGTGGCATACGGAGCTCCATCGCAGTCTTTAACACTGGTAGCATGCCGCGACAGCGTGGACGTGAACCGTATGTGCAGTTGACGGACTTTGAGCGAGGGCGTATAGTGGGCATACGGGAGGCCGGGTGGACGTACCGCTGAATTGCTCAACACGTGGGGCGTGAGGTCTCCACACTACATCGATGTTGTCAGCAGTGGTCGGCGGAAGGTGCACGTGCCCGTCGACCTGGGACCAGACCGCAGCGACGCACGGATGCACGCCAAGACCGTAGGATCCTACGCAGTGCCGTAGGGGACCGCACCGCCACTTCCCAGCAAATTAGGGACACTGTTGCTCCTGGGGTATCGGCGAGGACCATTCGCAACCGTCTCCATGAAGCTGGGCTACGGTCCCGCACACCGTTAGGCCGTCTTCCGCTCACGCCCCAACATCGTGCAGCCCGCCTCCAGTGGTGTCGCGACAGGCGTGAATGGAGGGACAAATGGAGACGTGTCGTCTTCAGCGATGAGAGTCGCTTCTGCCTTGGTGCCAATGATGGTCGTATGCGTGTTTGGCGCCGTGCAGGTGAGCGCCACAATCAGGACTGCATACGACGGAGGCACACAGGGCCAACACCCGGCATCATGGTGTGGGGAGCGATCTCCTACACTGGCCGTACACCACTGGTGATCGTCGAGGGGACACTGAATAGTGCACGGTACATCCAAACCGTCATCGAACCCATCGTTCTACCATTCCTAGACCGGCAAGGGAACTTGCTGTTCCAACAGGACAATGCACGTCCGCATGTATCCCGTGCCACTCAACGAGCTCTAGAAGGTGTAACTCAACTACCCTGGCCAGCAAGATCTCCGGATCTGTCCCCCATTGAGCATGTTTGGGACCGGATGAAGCGTCTTCTCACGCGTTCTGCACGTCCAGCACGAACGCTGGTCCAACTGAGGCGCCAGGTGGAAATGGCATGGCAAGCCGTTCCACAGGACTACATCCAGCATCTCTACGATCGTCTCCATGGGAGAATAGCAGCCTGCATTGCTGCGAAAGGTGGATATACACTGTACTAGTGCCGACATTGTGCATGCTCTGTTGACTGTGTCTATGTGCCTGTGGTTCTGTCAGTGTGATCATGTGATGTATCTGACCCCAGGAATGTGTCAATAAAGTTTCCCCTTCCTGGGACAATGAATTCACGGTGTTCTTATTTCAATTTCCAGGAGTGTATAAGACGTTTAGCACCTGAAGCACCCCTCTTGTAACACTTCCGGAACTACTAATGTTGCTGTTTCTCGTTACCACTGTCGAGCTTCCAGATGTCGAAACACCAATATATAACTTGTTATGCAACTACGACGAAGCTTGTTCTGTTTCATACTTTCACTGTGCCATTTCGCATACATGATGACAATTATTGAACTATATGAAAAAGAACGTAAATTAGTTACAAACTATGGCGTGCACACACTTTATTCAACATGTAAACGTCCCTACATATATTCGGAGTTAGGTTTTCACATGTTCGATATGACTGCCATCATTGGAGATGTTGTGGTGCATACGAAGAACGAAATTCTGCATGAACAGCTGAAGTGTCGGAACAGCGATGCCGTCTATGACCTTTTCAATGCCTGTTTTCTGCACAGCAATGGTTTTGGGGTTATTGCTGTACGTCGTGGCGCATACGAAGAACGAAATTCTGCATGAACAGCTGAAGTGTTGGAACAGCGATGCCGACTATGACCTTTTGAATGCCTGTTTTGTGCTCAGCAGTGGCTTTGGGGTTATTGCTGTACACCTTGTCTTTAATGTAGCCCAACAGAATGGAGTCACAGCCGTCCGGAGTGGCCGAGCGGTTATAGGCGCTACAGTCTGCAACCGCGCCACCGTTACGGTCGCAGGTTCGAATCCTGCCTCGGGCATAGATGTGGGTGATGTCCTTAGGTTAGTTAGGTTCAAGTAGTTCTAAGTTCTAGGGGACTGATGACCTCAGAAGTTAAGTCCCATAGTGCTCAGAGTCATTGGAACCAAAGAAGTCACATGTGCTTAGATCCGGAGAATGTGGCGACCAATCAAGTCTCTTGCCAGTGGGCTCTGAGTAACCCAGAGCCAGAATAGGGTCCCCAGAGTTCTCTAGTAGGACTTCAGTCTCCTGCTTCGATGAGGTAAGCTTCGTCTTGCATGAAACACATCTTTTAGAAATCAGGGCCACTTTGGGTAATGGGAATGAAATCATCTTCTAAACTCTTCACATACCGTTCGGCAGTCCCGTGCCACCAAGGAATTTCGCACCGATTATTCCGTGACTAGACACTGCACACTAGGCAGTCACCAGCTGAGGGTGAAGACATTTCTCTATAGCGAAATGCGGATTCTCAGTCCCCCAAATGCGCCAGTTTTGCTTATTGACGAGCGCATCCAAATGAAAGTGGGCTTCGTTGCTAAGCCAAACAACAAGGTGCGTACTAATTCCCATCATGCCCCGCAGCCTACGGTGCAATTTGAACGTCCTAGCGCACACCGTTCAGAAGTTATGACGATTTTATTTCGTATAGTTCTATAATTCTCACAATGGAGTGGTTACAAACATTGTGTGTACTTGTGTTGGCATGAAGACAATTTCCTTGTACAAGCTGAACCTGTAATTTCAGGGACACAATCAAACAAATTTCTTCCTTTGAAAATACTATTAATAAGGCACTGGAAACAATTTTTAGTTAAGAAAAATACGTCACAACACTCGTAATAATTTTAGTGATTTTAGATTTAACAAAATATTCGCCTAGGGCTTACTATACTATATGTCAATAACAATTTATCTTTTCAAATGAGTTTAATCGAAATTTGCAATTTTAGAAAAATGCGATCCTGGCGCTTACTAGACTCTGTTAATGACCTTTCCGTTAAAACCTGTAATTAAGAAACATGTGGCACGAAGCTCATTAGCTCTTTAACTGATAGCAGTTCCGGTTACAATATATATAAGATCAAAATGGCTCTGAGCACTATGGGACTAAACTTCTGAGGTCATAAGTCCCCTAGAACTTAGAACTACTTGAACCTAACTAACCTAAGGACAGCTCACACATTCATGGCCAAGGCAGGATTCGAAACTGCGACCGTAGCGGTCTCGCGGTTCCAGACTGTTCCGTCTAGAAGCCCTCGGTCACCCCGGCCGCCGGCGCGCAACAAATGACTCATTAAGTATGAACCTGTCAGTGAAAAGTATTCTCCGAACATAAATGTTAAGGGCCATCATAATAAAGCCAGAAGAGTTTAACAAAGTAAGACATGTACAATAAAGTTATTAATGTTTGACAGATCCAGGTTCGAACCCCGTCAGCAGACCGGCCTTTTGTAGCATTGGCACGGCGGTTAGTTTGTCGTTCGGTGGGTCGCTAAGAGAACGTCGCCTGACCCGTGGCCGAAAAGGGCTGCGGAAACCTGCCCTAAGCTCTCGCCTGTTAACTGGAGAGATGACACAGATCCTTCAGTGGACCGAACTACAACTGACTAAAATTATAACTGAACAAATTGCTAATCACGGGGATGAACAATGACAAATGGGGAAAAACCAATTCCTGTTAAGAGAAGCGAGGGTGACGTTCTTACATGATCAGCACAAAGAGTGTCTATGTCCATTAGCAGTGGCTTGAAATTTAGGCTGCAAGAAACATGGGACTCAACCACAAGTCAGGCAGTTAGTATTGTTCCCAGAACCCCAATTATGGCCAAAAAACTCAGTGTAGAATATTAGGTTTATAAGGACACAGCGAACTCTCTAAAAGTCACGACTCCATAACATTTTGACTGTCACATATTATACTGCTTCCAACACTGGATGTCCTAAGTGGCGGCTTATTATGCCTCAATAAATGATAGAATTCTTGTCCATAAGCTCCACTAGAACTTCAAATCAGTGCAGGACGCCGTCCTTCACATGTAAACATTTGCTTATCAGTCAAAATGTCTCACCAGATTCAGAAACTGGAATTGGCCACACGGGGTGCTGGGTGGAAATCAGCATGTGAAGGCTGCCGTTCCTTCCAGCAGTGATATTGACGTCCACGCGGCACACAGGCCAACAGAAAGGCAGCAGCCACAGATACCAGGGCAAGGTTTCGACTCTGCTGACGCCGCTCGTCGCATCCAGCCCAAGTTCCTAACTGCCTCTCCTTTTAACAATGTGGCGCCCCCTCTGTATACCACGGCCTCATTCGTTGCCGACGTACCACTTGTGCCCTCTCTCGGACTTTTCGCATACCACCAGCCAACAAATTATCCATACAAGGTTCACGAACCAGTCCGCTAGCGATATGTCGAATCGAGCGCCACGGCTCACTTTGGTCTGAAGATGATCATCACTGACCGAAATTACACTACTGGCCATTAACACTGCTACACTAAGAATAAATGCAAATGATAGACGAATATTCATTAGAGAAATATACTACTGACATGTGATAACATTTTCACGCAGTTTGGGTGCTGAGAAATCAGTACCCAGAAGAACCACCTCTGGCAGTAATAACGGCCTTTGATACACAGGGGCATTGAGTCAAATAGAGCTTGGATGGCGTGTATAGGTACAGCTGTCCATGCAGCTTCAACACGATACCATAAAGTTCATCAAAAGTAGTGACTGGCGTATTGTGACGAGCCAGTTGCTCGGCCACCATTGACCAGACGTTTTCAGTTGATGAGAGATCAGGAGAATGTGCTGGCCAGGGCCCGTACAGGACCTGCAACATGCGGTCATGCATTATCCTGCTGAAATGTAGGGTTTCGCAGGGATCGACTGAGGGGTGGAGCGACGTAACGTCACACATCTGAAATGTAACGTCCACTGTTCAAAGTGCCGTCAGTGCGAACAAGATGTGACTGAGACGTGTAACCAATAGCCGCCCGTACCATGACGCCGGGTGATACGCCAGTATGGTGATGACGAATACACGCTTCCAATGTGCGTTCACCACGATGGCGCCAAACACGGATGCGACTATCATGAAGCTGTAAACATCCATGGTCTCCGAGCTGATAGTCGATGCTGCTGCAAACGTCATCGAACTGATCGTGCAGATGGTTGTTGTTTTGCAAACGTCCCAATCTGTTGACTCAGGGATCGAGACGTAGCTGCACGATGCGTTACAGCCATGCGGATAAGATGCCTGTCATCTCGACTGCTAGTGATATGAGGCCGTTGGGATCCAGCAAGGCGTTCCGTATTACTCTCCTGAAACCACCAATTCCATATTCTGCCAACAGCCATTGGATCTCGACCAATGCGAGCAGCAATGTGGCGATACGATAAACCGCAATCGCGATAGGCTACAATCCGACCTTTATCAAAGTCGGAAAGGTAATGGTACGCATTTCTCCTCCTTACACGAGGCATCACAACAACGTTTCACCAGGCGACGCCGGTCAATTGCTGTTAGTTTATGAGATATCGGTTGGAATCTTTCCTCATGTAAGCACGTTGTAGGCGTCGCCACCGGCGCCAACCTTGTGTAAATGCTCTGAAAATCTAATCATTTGCATATCACAGCATCTTGTTCCTATCGGTTAAATTTCGCGTCTGCAGCATGCCATCTTCGTGGTGCAGCAATTTTAATGGCCAGTAGTATAATTAGGCTCCAAACGAAGGAAACTATCAGTTTCCTACTTTCTTTCCTGAAGCAGTTTTCTTCAGATATGTCAACAACTAAAAATTATAGAAGGTGTTTTTCAGCATCTAACCATTAGCAGACTAAAGCTGTTCCAATGAAGATACGTAGTCTTCAGACGCAGTGAAGTTATAATAATTCATACGGGTATGTAAGCTTTATGTTGTGATGTTGAGGTTTGATTTAACGTATTTACCTAGAAATGTTTATTACCTGCAGGTTGTAACATTACTCTACTGCGTACGATACTTATTAAAGCCTGTACTATGGTAAGTTGACGGGCTTCACCTTATAAGAAAGGATTTTGGTATATATGTTGACCGCGTGTACCTGAATGGAGGCAAAATCAGACTTCCACCCACTCAGTAACAACAATGATACGTCAAGCAAGTCTGAAGTGCAACTACACGTTAGGACGGACAAGAAACGACACAGCAGATGCTACCAAATTGTTAATAATACGGTCGCCAGCCTAATTAGGCATTAACTGAGTTTCTTCCCGGTACAAGTTGAAGGACGTTCATACAAAACAACACGTAACTACACTGCATAATATGGTAAATTTTAGAACCAGAAAATCTACTGAACTAATAATTTCACTTTCTGTACTAATATGGACAAGCCATAAATACACAACAATACACTATAGTGTTTACTACAAACTTCATACTGCCTACTGATCTGATTAAAATCGGGCATAGGTTACCCTAGAAATAGCACTTTCTAAACACACCTACAATGTCAATTTTGAAAAAGGTAAAACACTAATAAAATTTGATTTTATATTGACTTTAACATTGCTGATCAAATCAGTTCATTACATTTCGGAATTTAAAAGAATAGAAAAGAAAAGGGTGGGGGGGAGGGGCCTGAAACTGTAAAGATCACTGTACTGAAATTTTGGTTATTTAAATCCTTAAGCACTCAAGATTTCCAATATATGATTTACTACTCTTTTTGACTTATTTCTTGCTTATTTAACTACCATTATTTTTGTCTCAAATTAATTAAACTTCATTCTTAAACCACTTTCAAAATTATCTTCCAACTTTGTCAGACCTATATTGTTCGTTTATTATTTCATTAACAACAAAGTTCTTGAAACATCATTCTAACATAGATAGGTCTGCAGGTAATTATTATTAACATAAACTTTAAATCTTCATCTCGGGACACTCCGATTGCACAACATGTGGAAAGGACCCTGTCTAGGTTAGTGATGAGGATAATTAAATGATAGGACAGTTCTGGTAAAAGTTAAGTTGTTATTGAACAGTCAGGAACGAAAGTAACACTGGTCCACACGAATACAGTACTAAAAGTTTCAACTTGTTCGTATCGATGCGGCGGTTGGCGGGCGGCGAGATGGCGAGGGGCAAAGCACACATACAATCACAGCTACGGCTCTTGATGTATCGGCACCTTACTTCTTCATAGCGTCGCAATATTTTTCCATTTAGTACCTATGGAATTTTGCCATGCTGTATAGTCGTCGGAAACGGCACATCCGAGGCTCAATGAAACTACGTTTTCCAGGAGAGCCTCCTCGATCCAGAACGTGTTACTCAGACCGATGCCCAACTCCGACTACTACTGCTGAGCCCGTTATGCCGTGCCGCGCCCGTGTGCATTTTCCCGCGCTCGCCTGCCATCCACCTTTTACCGCTCCCCTACAGACAGGGTATTCACCAGAGGTTTTGCATTCTACATATCCTAATACATTGCCTACGTATGGACCAGGCACACAATTATAACTTTGACATCTTACAACAGTTTCAACATTTCTTACATTTCCATTTTGTTACAATATTGCTTGCAATTTGACATAAACATTAATATTCACATCGAAAATTGTTTATAGTTCCTTTAACGTAATTGCATGAAACAAAAAAGAAAAGAAATCAGAACATCGATTATACTAATTTATCGAAAAACAGAAGCAAAAATTATTATATGTACAATAGTATAACGTTGTTGTTGTTACACACGCCCCTGTTTCCAGTAAATTTCACTTAGTGCAAATTTGATGGGAACACTGATTTTTTTAATTAATACAGTGGTTCTGAATCTTTGTGTGATTGTCCCAAAAAAATTTATACCACAAACTTCCTTTCACTCACATTATATAGGTCTATAATTTTTTTATATATCAAGAACATTTACCTAACGTTTGCTTACGTGCCTTTGGCACAGTCCAACCTCCTATCACATCATTATTTAAATAGCAAATTACTCATTTTTACTAAATTTCTCAAAGAAATAATTTCAAAATCTAGAACACTAACACTTAACTACAAAAGAAAATGCAAATATCTATATACACTATAAGACAATTTGTTGCTGCTTGCATTGAATGGCAGTCCATCTCCTTACTTACTAAAAAACACACTATAATATTCAGAAAATTTACTACACATATTTGCTGCCTATTATTCGGATTTGGGCAGTCCATTTCGCATCATTTTACCACATTACCTGTACCACACTTACAATTCTCCATTGACTATTTAGCTGCTCTCATTGGTGTTTGGCAGTCCTTTATACAGGGTGATTCAAAAAGAATACCACGACTTTAGGAATTTAAAACTCTGCAACGACAAAAGGCAGAGCTAAGCACTATCTGTCGGCGAATTAAGGGAGCTATAAAGTTTCATTTAGTTGTACATTTGTTCGTCATTTCAGCCAATAAAGTTTTTGGTCCCTTTTTCTTCGAAGGTGCTACTGTAACTGGACTACAGTATCTGGAGATATTAGAGAATTGGCTGTTCCCTCAGCTCGAACAAGAAGCACAACAATTCATATTTCAGCAGGATGGAGCGCCACCACATTGGCACTTATCTGTCCGTAACTACCTGAACGTCAACTACCCGAGGCGATGGATCGGCCGCCAGGCAGCCCGTGACAGAACACTTCATCACTGGCCTCCAAGAAGCCCTGATCTTACCCCCTGGGATTTTTTCTTATGGGGGTATGTTAAGGATATGGTGTTTCGGCCACCTCTCCCAGCCACCATTGATGATTTGAAACGAGAAATAACAGCAGCTATCCAAACTGTTACGCCTGATATGCTACAGAGAGTGTGGAACGAGTTGGAGTATCGGGTTGATATTGCTCGTGTGTCTGGAGGGGGCCATATTGAACATCTCTGAACTTGTTTTTGAGTGAAAAAAAAACCTTTTTAAATACTCTTTGTAATGATGTATAACAGAAGGTTATATTATGTTTCTTTCATTAAATACACATTTTTAAAGTTGTGGTATTCTTTTTGAATCACCCTGTATTATGACTCATATACTGTCCACTTTGATTTTTGACAGTCCCATCTTTTATTTGGCTTGCAGCATTTACCCTTTCTTTTCAGCCCTTTTCTCCATCCATCTTTACATTTACAGTACATTTGGTAATCTGAAACTCACATAAGTACATTAGCACACTGATATTGGTACACGTAGATTTACAAAGATTAGTTACATTTGGAATAAATTAGTTTCAGCATAAGATACATCACATTTACGACAAATTGCTTTCTCAGTGTACTTAGGTCACTCACTCCTAGGAACATACAGTTTCAGGTCCCCAACATTTCTTACACCTAAAGGGCTTTTGGATTTTGGGTAGATCAGGTAGTAAGCATTATCATGTGGAATGTTCTGTATTATATACAGTCCATTATAAATATATTTAAATTTGGAAATTTCATGGTTCAGTTCACTAGACTTTTCGTGGGTTTTTAAAAGAACATAATCCCCAATTTTAAATTTTGGAACTTTCAGATTTTTATCGTATCTTTTAGATCTAGATCCAGCTTTTTGCTTTGCCCTTTTTCTGACTAATTCTTTCTTTTGACTCAACCCCAAGCTTGTACAAGGCGGAAACTCTAGTTTTTCCTCAATTAAACTTTTACTTCTGCTGCCTAACAAAATTTCTTCCGGTGGGAATCCAGTAGATTCATGACGTAAGGTGTTCATGACATTCTCAAAGTCCAATATAAATCTGCCCCAGACTCTAAATCATGCCCCTTCCTGTTTTTTCCGCAACGCACCTTGGTCGACTGTGACATCGTCCCAAGATACGTTCCGAACCTGTGAACCATTTATATCTGGCGGCTTTTTCGGTTTCTGGAGTTCAAAGTCGTTATTTACTTGAACTCGTTGCAAAATAAACACTGAGTCGTCAGGTGGCTCTTTCTTTCTTTGTTCAGTCTCAACATCTGGATTTTGTTTTGAAACTTCATCAATAGATACAATATCGCAATTAACTGTATCCCCTTTATTTTCACTAGTACCGACATACTCGTCATCCGAACTGTCGTCAGAATCCGACCATTCTGGATCGCTTTCAGGTTCTAACATAAAAGCTTTTCTGAGACAGGCACTAAGTTCTTCCTCTACTTTTTCGTCAGGCTTTAATTTTAATTCATTATCCTCTTTTGGCAAAACGGCCTCATTATCAGCTTTACTCACACCCACTGTTACTTCATATTTAGTGTAATCCTCGTGGACTTCAATCACTTTTAGGTAATCACCTGCCTCTTCCCCACGGTGCCTTTCGGTAGCAGCTTGTAGTGTTTGTTGGCGGATCATTAACGGAAGTTACTTCCTCGTCTATGCTCTGGATTTCATCCTCCAATTCCTTCCTATCTTTAACCTTCGTCCTATAGGCAGCACGCGTACTATGCGCGGCGCTATTTACTCTCTCCTCTTTAAATTTGGGCCACGTCACCTTATCGACGTCCCTACTATCTCCTTTTCCACTAACTAACTTCCTTGCCTCATACTCCTTTTTAAAATCCTCCCACTCACATTGCTTTAGTCCCTTGTACAGATCGTCAATCTGCACACGCCAATTACTTACTTCCGCTAATTCATTTTCGCCATTTACTTTATTGCTAACACTGCTAACCGCACCTCTCTGTGTATCCACTGTTCCATCTACTGTTTCCTTCGCCACGGAATTACCACTAGTAACGTATTCACCAGCTCTTACGGCTATGTTCGTACCTAATGCTGCCGCATTGCTAGTGACTTCTCTCTGAACAGCTGTTCTGCTAGGCTGACCCGTTGCCATCTGATGCTCCACTCGCCTGTTAACAAGTATCGCTCTGCGCAGCGAAGATGACTCATTCGCGCTCGCACCTGACGCTTGTTTCGCAGCAGCACGTTGCGTCGTTCCACGCCTGTCTCTAGCCTGTCTCACAACTTTACTGTCAGTCCGGTAACATTTCTTAAATCGGGGCCGGTATATACTGTCCGCTTCCGTTTGGCCCGCAACGTTCGTGGAAATCAGTTTCCCGCATCGTTATTATTTTGCGCGGTGTACCCTCTACCGCGACCTGGATAACTTCCTCTTCCTCTACCTCTACCTCTCTGTATCATATTGACGTCAAACCCATCGCCGTCATTTCTCTCGTCATTATTACGGTTATTCCTGTTTCTAAAATTTTGATGATTAGCACGACTTTCGCGCCAATGGTCTTCGTCTTTGACCCTTTCGAGAAACGCTTGGAAGCTGCGATGATTGCTTCCCACGTATCTCTTCGAATCTTCTGGAATCTTTTTATATAGCTCCCATATGATTTCTGAATCGGATCTTCTACCTCTTAAATGTGTCAATTTTCGGTACCAATATTCGCAGAAATCTTTCAAAGAATTCCTGCCCCTGTTATCATGATGTTTGGCCATGATAAACTCACGCCACAAATGATCCTGTTTTTGTTCGGACCAATATTCTTCCTTACATTTTTGCTTAAATTCTTCGAACGTCATTCGTTCGGTATTCATATTAATTCCCCAGCGCTTAGCGTCACCTGCTAAGGCGCTAATTACTACGTTTATCTTTTCCTGATCAGACAAGTGTTCAGGAAATATCCTCTCACAATTTTTTATGAAATCTAACGGATGCCATCCGTTATGTTTCTTGGCGGGATCAAAGCGTTCCTCACCTTCTAATAGCTTCGTAAGTGGTGTACCACTACAGACAACACCAGGCCTATCTTTAATTTTACTCTCAAGATCGAAAGTATTTTGTTCACATTTTTGTACACATCCGGTAACTTTCTCACCTAAATCTCTTTCAGTGTCTGAAACTGCCTTTTTCGATTGTGAGATTCCGTGTTGACATTCGTTTACGATCTCAGTTTTAAGACCGAAAACTTTTGTTTCGACTAGAGGCTCTACTTTCTCTTGAATGTTGAGGATTTCAACATCAAATCTACTGTTAATGTTGTCAATTTCCCCTTGCATAGTATCCATATTCTTGTTAATTGTGTCAATTTCAAATTTCATAGAATTTACTACAGAGCTTGAACTATCCACTTTTTGTTCTACCTGTTCTATTTGTTTACTAATTTTGATTCCCTGTTCTTCGACCTGTGCTTTAATCTGATCACTTTGTGGTTTGAGCTGCTGAATAACGTGTGTTTTAAGCTGATCATGTTGTGTTTTGAGCTGCTCTGCAACGTGTGTCTTAAGCTGATTATTCTGTCCCGCAATTTGTTTGGTTAATTGTTCAAATAAATCGTTCATGCTTAAAATTTTCACACTGTTTTGTTCTACGGAATCTGTGTGTTCCGATCCTACTTCAAAAGTTTCTTTCGGTTCTTTCTTTATCTGTGGAGAATCAAACATGTCAGTGGATTCATTCACATACCCACTATCATCTACAAAGTCACCCTCTACTTCTTGTTTTATCCCTTGCTGTGTTCGAGGCACTCTCGACATTTCAATCTGTTCGTTAACATGTTCGTGATATTGTATGTACGCCAATTGTCTACCGCTAACGCCATCTGTTATCTGGCTGAGTACACTCCTGTCATTGCCAGCCGCTTTTCCATTACGCTCGGCAAACCTACTGTGTCTACGCTCCTGTCCACACTGAATGCAAATTACACCCCACTCCACCGTACTTGACGTTCACTGATATTTACTTAACTAAATATTATTGAAATTCGTGCCACTGATCACCCACTGTTCGGTATTCACATTAATTTGTGACCGACAACAACTGGATGTCCTGTCACTGGGAACCCACTTGTAACCCTTCGCGTCTGCGCACGATACTTAGTAAAGCCTGTGCTATGGTAAGTTGACGGGCTTCACCTTATGAGAAAGGATTTTGGTATGTATGTTGACCGCTAGTACCTGAATGGAGGCAAAATCAGACTTCCACCCACTCAGTAACAACAATGATACGTCAAGCAAGTCTGAAGTGCAACTACACGTTAGGACGGACAAGAAACGACACAGCAGATGCTACCAAATTGTTAATAATATGGTCGCCAGCCTAATTAGGCATTAACTGAGTTTCTTCCCAGTACAAGTTGAAGTACGTTCATACAAAACAACTCGCAACTACACTGCATAATATGGTAAATTTTAGAACCAGAAGATCTACTGAACTAATAATTTAACTTTCTGTACTAATATAGACAAGCCATAAATACACAACAATACACTATAATGTTTACTACAAACTTCATACTGTCTACTGATCTGATTAAAATCGGGCATGGGTTACTCTAGAAATAGCACTTTCGAAACACACCTACAATGTCAATTTTGAAAAAGGTAAAACACTAATAAATTTTGATTTTATATTGACTTTAACTTTGCTGATCAAATCAGTTCATTACACTTCGGAATTTAAATGAATAGAAAAGAAAAGGGTGGGGGGGGGGGCCTGAAACTGTTATGATCACTTGCGAGGTGCTGGGGCTAGCAGTGGATTTAACACTAAATTCTTCTAGAATCTACATATGTAAATGATGCTCTAAGCCCCCCCTATTCTAACTCCGACTTTTGCTGTTGCACAAGGATTAAAAAAAAAAAAACGCGAACTGACTCTAATCAACCCTGCCAGTGGAGTAGAAGAGAGTTTGTCACCTGCAATAATTTAATTTGATAAATAAGTTAAGTAAACGAAGGTTTCATTAACATAGTGAGGAAAGATAGGGTTGCTCTACGCGAACTGACTCTAATCAACCCTGCCAGTGGAGTAGAAGAGAGTTTGGCACCTGCAGTAATTTAATTTGATAAATAAGTTAAGTAAACTGAGGTTTCATTAACATAGTGAGGAATGATAGGGTTGCTCTACCGATTAACAGAATGAAAGTTCTGTCCAAAATAACAATATGATTTATTAAGACTAAACATAAAATAATAAACAAAAACACATGAAACATTTACAATACATCAAATTGGCTCAAATTGGATACTCAAACAAACGCTGTGAATGTGAAGTTGTGCCTAAACTACACTCCTGGAAATGGAAAAAAGAACACATTGACACCGGTGTGTCTGACCCACCATACTTGCTCCGGACACTGCGAGAGGGCTGTACAAGCAATGATCACACGCACGGCACAGCGGACACACCAGGAACCGCGGTGTTGGCCGTCGAATGGCTCTAACTGCGCAGCATTTGTGCACTGCCGCCGTCAGTGTCAGCCAGTTTGCCGTGGCATACGGAGCTCCATCGCAGTCTTTAACACTGGTAGCATGCCGCGACAGCGTGGACGTGAACCGTATGAGCAGTTGACGGACTTTGAGAGAGGGCGTATAGTGGGCATGCGGGAGGCCGGGTGGGCGTACCGCCGAATTGCTCAACACGTGGGGCGTGAGGTCACCACAGTACATCGATGTTGTCGCCAGTGGTCGGCGGAAGTTGCACGTGCCCGTCGACCTGGGACCGGACCGCAGCGACGCACGGATGCACGCCAAGACCGTAGGATCCTACGCAGTGCCGTAGGGGACCGCACCGCCACTTCCCAGCAAATTAGGGACACTGTTGCTCCTGGGGTATCGGCGAGGACCATTCGCAACCGTCTCCATGAAGCTGGGCTACGGTCCCGCACACCTTTAGGCCGTCTTCCGCTCACGCCCCAACATAGTGCAGCCCGCCTCCAGTGGTGTCGCGACAGGCGTGAATGGACGGACGAATGGAGACGTGTCGTCTTCAGCGATGAGAGTCGCTTCTGCCTTGGTGCCAATGATGGTCGTATGCGTGTTTGGCGCCGTGCAGGTGAGCGCCACAATCAGGACTGCATACGACCGAGGCACACAGGGCCAACACCCGGCATCATGGTGTGGGGAGCGATCTCCTACACTGGCCGTACACCACTGGTGATCGTCGAGGGGACACTGAATAGTGCACGGTACATCCAAACCGTCATCGAACCCATCGTTCTACCATAACTAGACCGGCAAGGGAACTTGCTGTTCCAAAAGGACAATGCACGTCCGCATGTATCCCGTGCCACCCAACGTGCTCTAGAAGGTGTAAGTCAACTACCCTGGCCAGCAAGATCTCCGGATCTGTCCCCCATTGAGCATGTTTGGGACTGGATGAAGCGTCGTCTCATGCGGTCTGCACGTCCAGCACGAACGCTGGTCAAACTGAGGCGCCAGGTGGAAATGGCATGGCAAGCCGTTCCACAGGACTACATCCAGCATCTCTACGATCGTCTCCATGGGAGAATAGCAGCCTGCATTGCTGCGAAAGGTGGATATACACTGTACTAGTGCCGACATTGTGCATGCTCTGTTGCCTGTGTCTATGTGCCTGTGGTTCTGTCAGTGTGATCATGTGATGTATCTGACCCCAGGAATGTGTCTATAAAGTTTCCCCTTCCTGGGACAATGAATTCACGGTGTTCTTATTTCAATTTCCAGGAGTGTAGATTGTGAGGATTATGACGAAGTGGTATGTGGAGCGAATTCCTTGCAACTCAAATCTTAAGAGAAAACACATAGCCAACCCAATATTAATTGCTGCGACCCAAGACAGAGCAAAGTTAGAAAAAGACGAACAGGCGTAATCTGCTGAGCTCTGATTATCACCTAGGAAAATCCCTGTCTGCCGGTGCTGCAGACATACATTACCAATGTGTCTTCTTAACTGCAAGGATTTGGCGTACCGGAGGCGATGGCTGGTTGCTTCGACGACCCGTCGTGGTGATGATAACGTCGCGAGTATAGCCTGGCCTGGTTGTTCCAGACTAAAGACTTCCTAGCAATACAAATGCGCCTCTGAGGGAGACAAGGAAAGCTCGCCACACAATCACTGACGGTACAGTGATTGATTTTAACAAGCAAAGTCACCCAGTAACTCCGATACAGTCAACATTAGCCAAAACTGCTCAAGACAGACAACATAGGCCTCTTGTACACAGAACGCTCAATGGCCAACTGTACACGGAAAGTTACGTTGAAGTCGAAACTTCAGCAACTTCGTCAAACAGTTACAATTATATAAAAGTATATTAGGCAGACCACGGAAGGCAGGCTGACCCGAGCAGTGAGAGCTCAGTCTTGTAACCTACTTCCACCGAAAGGCGAGAGACGACTACACACAAGAGCACCCGTACAGGCCGCACACACAACATTCCCGCCCCCACGACTGTGGCTGTGGTTAAACGTTCCAATCAGCAACTCGAAAACCGGCGGAAAATTCCACTCTATTGCCGGAGAACTACTATTCCACCAATGGAGATTCTTGGCGCCAATTTCTGCTCTGATTTTGCTACGTCACGGAGCTATACCCTGAGCAAGCCAATCACAGTTACTATTTTTCAGAAAGCGCGGGAATTTTCCCGCCACAACTGCCTGGGTACACAAGTCATTCCTACGCCTCGCTGGTAGCCCGCCAGAAAGTGTTTTCGCTAAGTATCTGCGAAGTAACGGAACCTCTAGCCCAGCCACTACTTCAGGCCCCTGCGGGCGTGTCTCTTGACAATGTCGGCGTCTGGAAAGCATTCACTCGACTCCCTCACACTCGTCGGCTTAACCCTCTCGAGATCCGCAGAGCCCGCCTGTCACCAGACCACCTGGGTGACGAGAGACGCTGCGTGGGAAGTCCGCGTGTGAAGGAATAGCAACTTTTCAACACATGCAATTAGAGACGAAAATCGTAAGATTGAAATATGAGGGGGGGCTCATGCCACCTCTCATAGCCCCTACGCCATTTTAGATCGTAATTGGTGAGCAGTTGGCTCACTTAGGAGCAAGGTAGTGAGTCAATCGCCCAAGAACAATCTTACAAACTGACTCCACATGCCGCACTGAATAAAAAAATCATTGCAACTGAAAAATGCAGCTCATAGAGGGAGGATTATTTATGATGTAGCCAACTTCACCTTCTTAATATGGAACACTAACACTCACATCACATATCCATACCCAGGGAGCCCCTTCCAAACACCGATTCACACAGACATTCACGCTCTAAATATGGCCCGGGCATGTGAGCCAAATATGGAGCAGTTTATTCTTTACAATCAGAGTTGGAGTGCTCCGCAATTAAATGCCCAAGATTTTACAACAATTTGAATCATGAAACTAACCTGAACTCACTCACACATGATACTATTTGAGTTAACAATCTCTTTGTGAGCTTTCAGAATCTAGTTACAACCTCCGATTCATTCTGTCTCCCTGCAGCAAGAATAACCTTTACAAAATGTTCCCTGAACTGATGGTCCATTCACAATGACAGTGGTGGTATCTGCTTCAGTTTATGTGGAGTTCGGGCACACTGTTTGCATATACACAACAATAAATACAAAATACAAAAAAAACATGGTGTGGAGAACAATACAGTAATTTGTAATAAGAATTGGAGTGTAAAACACAAACACATACAAGGTATAACATACATTACAAAAACAGCACTAGAGAAAGAAATTTAAGAAAAAAAACAGGGTTCATGGGGCATCAAGTTGTGCATGCACATTGCACAATGTTCACGACTGTGCTGAGAATGAGGCACTAAATCACATTGTTAGAAATATTCAAAGCACTTCACAAATTCCACAGTACTGACATCACATAGGGCTAAACGTCGGATGTTGTTGCTACGTTGTTGCAATGGCAATAGGGTATGCCGGAGCATCTGCAGTACTCTGTTGAGATTGCATCAAGACCCACGCATATGACCACGGCAGTACGGTAGGAAGACACAGTGATAGGCTCTCCTCACGTCGATTAATTGTTTCTGAGGTCTACTTGTTGGGATACATCACTAGTCTAGGTCTCTTCTCTGGCTGGACAGTACTTTACGATTCCCAATATTGCAGTCCGACAAGGGATGATGGCACGTGGAGTGACTCCACAAGTGTGTGAGGTCATCCATACAGGTCGAACTAGGAGCGACGATTGCTACAACTGCTCTCTAATAGAGAGGAGAAGTTACAAATGAGACCATTCATTTGTTAGTGTGGCACGATACTGCTTTGTGTATGCAGATCGGCCAATGCTACTGAGTTGTAAAAACCCAAACAGGTGAGTATGTAGCGTCCCTTTCTGTCCTGAGGCACATGAGGCGCAGGTTCTGACACCATATGTGATCTTCTTCGTGTACTCACAACAACGTGGTCTGCCGCAGGGAATCCCTGCAAACGCTGCCGCGTCTGGAGAGCTAGCAGGCTGTCGCGTGTGTGTCGCATGTCAGTGTCAACGGCCAGCCTCACTTTCGCTTGTGGCACGGCGAGGGCTGTCTGCCGCCTAATCCCTCAGGTATACGGCCCGGTGACTGTCAGCTTGTAGGACCGGATGCTCTCGCGCCCTTCACGTCAGGTGGCGCACTGACGCTCTCTTCTTGCAGGTAGCCGATGACCTCTTGTTTTTGCTGCGGCTGGCCTCTGCATTGCCACGATCCCCATCATCTGCACAATTCTTACAAAAATCTTATGCCCAACTTTTCCCCATGACCTTCTATGTTATAATAAATTTACATAACGATACATTGATGGTCTGTCATTTCAGACACTCTAATTTTAATTTTATAGTTATTTATCTGTAGCTATCATTACAACAAAATCTTGGTGTATCTAATCTAGACATGGAAATAATTTATTTCGATATTTGTGTAGAGACCGATCTCAGTATTGTACATGGTGTGTGATAACTGATGCTATGTAATGGATGAACAACTAAATGTGCGGGCCCGCACCAATATTACTATTACTTCTATAGATCGACAGTAGACATGCTCAAGAATTAACTACCATATGCCAACGATCTACATTCTATGTCTTCTGAATAAATTTATGTTATTATGCAGGCTGAAGTTTTACTGAGCTATAAAGAACATGCAACTATTCTACGTTCGCTCGCCGGTCGTCCCTCCATCTCGGGTCTGTGGTTTGATGACCTGAAAAATAACATCCCAACAGGCGCGCGCCAAACACTTGTGGTAGAAAACCCCCACAATATTAATCTAGTTATTGTTAAATCCTACAGTTTAACTTATCCTAGTATATCGTACCCTTTTTTTTTTTTTGTTTACCTTATACAATACTCTTACATAATTCCTGTTACGCTGAGATGTCTCGCTGCTCGCCGCTATTGACGACAGTGATGTGCGCGCCGTACAACATGACCTCCGAGTTTTCATTACGCCTCACTGAAACTCCAGCGACTGGGTTAGCCATGGCTATACATGACAATAAATTTATAGTTGCAACTTCTTTTTCTGTGTTATGCAGTATTCGCGATCAAAGCACACCTTTCCAGAGGCAATGTAATATGACCAAGCCAGGACTGGTTCCTGTTGAGGATTCCGTCGCCCACCACACACCAGCTACACAGCATGTCACGAATTTTCAAGTATAATTCCTTGGTTATTCATCTGTGACAGTCACAAGCAGCACGTTAAATCCCCAACCAGCACATTGGCATGGTAGGCTTTATGCCCGCATTTCAACCGTCTAGGCCTTAGGGCACCATTGGAGTCAAACGCTCACAGGTTCACCCCGACTTGCAAGACAACGATGCTGGCGCATCACTGTAAAAACTATACTGCACATGTTCATCCTCGAAATCACGCAATATACCACAATCTTGCAGTGCACTGACGCGTGCCTGCAAGCATTGGTATGAACGTCTCACGAACTGGTTGTGGCCGCTATGGAGCGTATCACGACTTCTCAGAATGCTTTTAAGAGCACGTTCTTGTATGCGCCCGTTTGTGCGACATCTCCTCACTCATCATTATCGCTCAACATGGACACCAGACAGGAAAGGGCTAAAACATTGCATCATGGAAAGATAGTGTCTCCTACTCCACCGACATTGGAAGTCGCGAACAGAAAAAAAATAGGATAGCAGCAGTAAATTCTTATGCGAGACAATGCAGCGTGTTAATACTTTAGCAATCTTAATCTATTAATGCAACGATTATCGTTCCCCGAAAGAAGGTTCATATATTTGCCTATTCTACTATGTACACCACTTACACTGCTACTATAGCAAGGTTCATGTATTTGCCCATTCTACTATGTACACCACTTACACTACTACTATTCCACGAACTCCTTTATATGAGAGATGTGGTGGAGTCCTATGGACTTCTTTCCTTTCAGCGTCTCCAATTCATAAGCATTGTGGTGAGCTGCTCTCCTTATACGGTACGGGCCGTTGTAAACAGAATAGAATTTATGGCATTTCATTTTTTGTTTGTTCGAAAGTCGGAAAGACTTCACGAGCACCTTTTGTCCAATTTGGAAGTGTCGTAGACGAGCTCCCCTGTCGGCACGTCTCTTCCTGACCTCTGCTGCAGCCCGTATCCTCTTGAGAGCCAAATCCACTATGGCTTGGTGCTGCGTTCGCGCCCTTGGTGGGAAGTTTACGACCTCGGTTATCAAGTCCTTAGGAATCCGGTTTTTCAGTACTGTAATGGGTGCCAATTTCGTTATCCCATGGGGTGCCTCATTGATCACCTCGTGGAAGTCTTTAAGGAAAACGTCCCATGTCGTGTGCTGTTTGTTACAGTACAACCGGCACAAGTTTCCGAGTTCCTTAATAACCCGTTCTGCAGCATTCGAGCTCGGATGGTGTGAAGATATAAAAATGGGATCAATTTTACATCCACGCAACGTCTCCTTCCATGTTTTTGACTTAAACTGTGGCCCGTTATCAGAAATAATTTTACTCACATGACCAACCTGTGGTAGGAAATCCCGGATTACGGCTCGTGATACAGTTCGTCCTGTCGCCTTCTTCAGTGGCGTAAAGGTAACGTATTTGGACGTTAGTTCAACAAACACTAATACGTAAGTATATCCTCTTCTTGTTCTTGGCAAAGGTCCCATCAAATGTGTTGCTGCTAATTGTTCAAATGGTTCAAATGGGTCTGAGCACTATGGTACTCAACTGCTGTGGTCATCAGTCCCCTAGAACATAGAACTACTTAAATCTAACTAACCTAAGGACATCACACACACCCATGCCCGAGGCAGGATTCGAACCTGCGACCGTAGCAGCAGCGCGGCTCCGGACTGGAGCGCCTAGAACCGCACGGCCACCGCGGCCGGCGCTGCTAATTGTCTTAATTTGGTCGGTACGATTGGGTATAATGGTGCCTGCATGCTCACAGTGGTGTGCTTAGCCTTTTGGCAGTCTTTACACACCGACAGTACCCTCCGTATTCGACGCTCCATGTTTCGAAAGTAACACATGGTCCTTAGCTTGAGATTGCACTTGCGTGGTCCGAAGTGTCCATAGCTGATGTGAGTATGCTATATAACCTTGTTTATTAGGTGTTCAGGGATGCATACCCCCCCTTCAGTGTCTTTGGCATAATTTCGGTGGAAAATTATGCCTTTCCGCAAGAGGTAGAACTGCCTGATGGTGACGTGTCTTCTGTCTATCCATTTCTGTTTCAATAACACTAGGGCAGGGTCCTTGTCTTGCTCCTTCTTGATGTCCTGCATACTACAGGTAATAAAATTTTCAAAGGCTACTTTCTGCATATAGAAAAGGCAGTAGTGATTTTCCTCCAGATCTTCTTCCATGTTGTGCTCAAATCCGATCGGTGACCGTGATAAGGCGTCTGCAATAATGTTCTGTCTGCCGGGGATATATTCTATCGAAAAGTTGTACTGCTGCAGATATGATTCCCACCTAATGAGTCGCCTGTGATTAAGCTTTGCAGTCATCAAGAACTCGAGTGCCCTGTGGTCTGTGTAGACCCTCGTCTTGCGACCAAACAGAAGGTATCTGAATTTTTCAAACGCCCATACAATAGCCAGCGCCTCTAACTCGGTTACTGAGTAATTCCTCTCACTCTTGGCTAGTACTCTGCTACCAAACGCAATTGTCTTCCACACCCTGTTTCCTTCATGTACATAGTCTTGGAACACCATGACACCCAGACCTGAGTATGAACTGTCCGTTACTATGCAAAGCTCTTCTGCTAAATTAGGGTGTGATAGGATGGGTGCTTGTAATAATGCGAATTTTAATGCTTTCCATTCGGATTCGGCCGCCTCATCCCATTCCCAAGGAATCTTCTTTCCTGTAAGTTGATGCAACCTAGGACTGCTCTGAGTTTTCACATGTATAAAGCGGTTGTAAAAATTTATGATCCCCAAGAACCCCCTTAACTGCCTCTTTGTCGTAGGAATGGGAAACTTTTCAATCGCTTCGATCTTTTCGGGATTCGGCGCAATGCCCTCACCCGTGATGATATGTCCTAGAAATTTGACAGAGGACGTCCCAAAATTCGATTTTTCGATACTGATAGTCACTCCGTATTCCTTGAATGTCGCAAGGAGTTCACCGAGGACCGCATTGTGCTGTCCCCAAGATTTCTCCGCGATCAGCAAATCGTCCACATAGCTGGTGACATGACGTTTCAGATTATCGCTTAGTATGCCGTCCAGCCCCCGAATGAATGCGGCAGACGAAATGTTCAAACCAAATGGGAGACGACGAAACCGGTAACATCTTCCAAATGCTAAAAAGTCTGTGTACTGCATGCAATTCGGATGGAGCTCGATCTGCCAGAAACTCGATTTTAGATCAACTGATTGATATTCCATGGAAGTTTTGCAAGAGTTCCTCTAATCGTTCCGGTCTGTCTGTTTCGGGTTCTATTATGGTATTAATTTGTCGCGAGTCCAAGACTAAACGAATACTACCATCTGACTTCTCGACTACTCTTAACGGGTTATTATAGGCTGAAGCCGTAGGTTCTATTATACCTTCACTCAGCATTCGAGTAATTTCGGCTGCTACCTTCTGTCGATATGCCAAGGGGATTGGAAAGGGTGGCACACGAAACTATTTGTGCGGACGTACACGAAATTCATATTGGAAGTTCTTTATTGATCCTGTCTTGAGAAGGAAGACCTCTGTATGTTCTACTAGTAATTTATGAAGTTCTTTGTGGTGGTCGCACCTTATATTCTACATTGCTTCCACTTTTTCTCCTATTTTCTCCTTTATTTCTCCCATTATTCCGACTTCATTCTGATCCGTGTCCTCTCCCCTACCCGCAACGTCGACGTGTTCTTCCTTTCTGTCTTTCAGACACGCATTGTTTATCCGTACACAGTTAGACGGTAGTTGAGCTGGGATCAGCTGGTCGTCGAACTTAATGTGGACGGGATTCCCTTTCCTGAAAACCACTTCACCTCGTCCTAGATCAACTATAGCTTCATGTTCATTTAGGAATTCCGTTCCTATTATCATGTCAATCGCCAGATTTGGCACGATCCAGAAGTTAGACTTTGTGTCCTTGGCAGGAGAATTCCAGTCTTGTTTGTTGAGTGACCTCCGTACATTTTTCCGCTAATGCCCCTTTTATTTTGGTTTTCTTAACCGACAGGACAGGCCAGTCCATCTCCTGAGAGCACCTCTTGTATGCTGCCTCAGATATTGCTGTTATGTGGCTTCCACTATCTATTATCGCATTCATACTCTTTTCAGCTATTGCTACGGTGATAAGAGGCTGCCGATCTTGTCGAGGAGTTGCTTTATGTTCCTCGAGCAGGATTTCTGATAAATCTTCGTAATGTATCATCCGTAGTTGGCCAGGTCCGAGATTACGTGCGAAATTCCGGCGGCCTGTGTTCGCACTAGTCTGGCGTCAATCCCTTGTTAAGCTCCCCCTCCTCTGACGTGCATTAGGATTTGCGGGTCTAGTTTCAATCTCCTGGTTCCACTGTTGTCCTTGGTTTCGCTCTCTCCAATTACGGTCGCTCTGCCGTTCGTTATTCCTCCTATCCCAGATTCCTTGTTTAGATTGACCCTGCTCCCTGACGTTCTGGTTTCCGTGTCTTTGGTTTCCATGACCTTGAATAGCGTAACCTTGACTTCCGTAACCCTGGTTTCCTAACTGACCAGTGCGATTATGCGATCTGTAATCGTCTTCCCTACCTGGCCCGTGGTATTTGTTACTTTGCCCCTTCTTCCTGTCCTTTGCGTCTTGTTTATCAAAGACTACTTCGAGTTCGCGCAATAGACTCTTGAATGCTTCTGTGTCAGATCCACACTTCCCGACAAGTGTCTGTTGGTACCTAACTGGCAATTTGGAAAAGCAAAATTTAATGATTTCTCCGTTGCTATATGGACTATCTAAAAATTGATTCTTCTCGAGTAAATCATCAAGAAATTTGGTTGCGCTCCTATGCCCGGACACTTCCAGTTCAGGACAAAATATTATTTCCTCTTTAATCCTGTCTTGCGTTTCCTTTGACCAGTAGGTCTGCAGGAATGCACCAACAAATTCCTGATAAGTCCGACACGTCACTGCCACACCCCGCATCTTTTCCGCGGCTTGGCCTTCGATGTGTCCACACATGAATTCTAATTTTGCCTGGGTTGGCCATGATGCCGGTAATGAATTTGTAAACTGCATCACCCAGCTCTTCAGATGCATCGACCCTCCATTTTCTTTGAACTTCAGGAATTTTAATATCGACAGGAAGTGATTGTGATCAAAATCCTGTCTGATCCTCGCACTGGTGTTGTCACTCGTTTCCGATACTTGCACGTCTGCTGAGTGTCCTGTTCTAGCTTGCTGATAACTGTGATGTGCTACCTCTGTATCACAGTGGAAGTGGCACTCAGAATTCACTGTCCTAAGTGGGCTATAATTATTGGAGCTATTACTCGCTGTTTCTGCGTGTGCATTGTTAGTTCCGCACTCGGTCATTGGGCTAGAGCACGGCGGGCTTTTACTCGGAGCCACAATTCTGTGTACTCCATCATTGGTATCCGAACGCGCAGTGCTCGTGTGCCCGTTTTGCTCTAGTTTTGCTATCCGACTCTCTACTTCTTCCATTCGTTTCGTGGTGTTCGCAACCGCGATATTACCTTGAGTTTTTAAGAATGCTAGGGATTTTGAGTGGGATTGTGTTGTACGTCGCAAGCGCCCTGCGAGTTTAGAAGTTGCTTCCGCGACTTTCATTGCCCCTATTGCTGCCGTTTTGGCCAGGCCTGCTACTATTTGTGCAGCCATTGACATTTGTTTTACTTCTCCACATTCTTTCTTTATTGTTAGTAACTCCCCACGAATTTCCCCTATACGCGAAATTATTGCCTCAGTGTCCTTCTTACGCTGTTCGTCAGCTTCTTCCTTCTCCTTCTTACGTTGTTTCTCCTCTTCTTCCTTCTCCCTCTTACGCTGTTCGTCAGCTTCTTCCTTCTCCTTCTTACGTTGTTTCTCCTCTTCTTCCTTCTCCCTCTTACGCTGTTCGTCAGCTTCTTCTTTCATTGATCGTAGGAAGCTCAGTATTGGGTTTACGTCATCTTTTTGATCCTCTTCAAACGTGGGAGATGTAACTCTGGACACCTGGGCGCTAGAGCTCTGACGTGGACGAGCTAGCCTCTGTCTGCTCTCGTTCGTTTGATTATAAACTTCTGCTACCGTCCCGACCTGTGTGCCTGTCTCTGTTTCATCCTCTACTTCACTATCATAATCACGGCCGCAACGCTTCTCTGAGATCACGTCCAAATCACCATCCTCAACAATGACCCTGGCGTCCTGTCCTGCTAAAAATGTGCCCATCTCATCTCTGAACCGATTCCCGTCAGTAAACTGCCACTTATCCATTATGCTATCCTCTTTTGTTTTAGCTTCGCTCGATAATAGTCGTGCCTTACTTCTCGTTATCATTCATGAAAAACAAATTTATCTAAAATGCACAATAAAATTAACCTTCTCCATATATATTTTTACACGTAGACATAAAATTTCAACAATGCCTCTCCAGCGATGTAATTATATGCACGATTTGTTGTGGTACAGAAACCGCACACAAACCCGACAAAGTGGGATGTGATACGGACACACCATCAAAGGAACACAAAAACAATGAACAAAAGAATATATACACTGAAAATAAAAACTGTAATAATGTGCTGCTTCTTAAAACTAAACGCGGAACTACCAGAAAAAAACTTGGGTATTAATCAATAAAAAAAATTAAGCAAAAAAAAAAAATTCTGAATGTCCCTACTACTAATAATACTTGCTTATCAGCGATTCACAGGAATGATCCGAGGCTTAGGGTCGCCATTTTATGCAAGGTGCCGGGGCTAGCAGTGTAAATTCTAGAATCTACATATGTAAATGATGCTCTAAGCCCCCCCCCCCCCCTCCCTATTCTAACTCTGGCTTTTGCTGTTGCACAAGGATTAAAAAAAATACGCAAACTGACTCTAATCAACCCTGCCAGTGGAGTAGAGGAGAGTTTGGCACCTGCAATAATTTAATTTGATAAATAAGTTAAGTAAACGAAGGTTTCATTAACATAGTGAGGAATGATAGGGATGCTCTACCGATTAACAGAATGAAATTTCTGTCCAAAATAACAATATGATTTATTAAGACTAAACATAAAATAATAAACAAAAACACATGAAACATTTACAATACATCAAATTGGCTCAAATTGGATACTCAAACAAACGCTGTGAATGTGAAGTTGTGCCTAAACTAGATTGTGAGGATTATGACGAAGTGGTATGTGGAGCCAATTCCTTGCAACTCAAATCTTAAGAGAAAACACATAGCCAACCCAACATTAATTGCTGCGACCCAAGACAGAACAAAGTTAGAAAAAGACGAACAGGCGCGCTCTGCTGAGCTCTGATTATCACCTAGGAAAATCCCTGTCTGCCGGTGCTGCGGACATACATTACCAGTCTGTCTTCTTAACTGCAAGAACACGATTTGGCGTACCGGAGGCGGTGGCTGGTTGCTTCGACGGCCCGTCGTGGTGATGATAACGTCGCGAGTACAGCCCGAAACAAATTATCCTGGCCTGGTTGTTCCAGACTAAAGACTTCCTAGCAATACAAATGCGCCTCTGAGGGAGACGAAGAAAGCTCGCCACACAATCACTGACGGTACAGTGATTGATTTTAACAAGCAAAGTCACCCAGTAACTCCGATACAGTCAACATTAGCCAAAACTGCTCAAGACAGACAACATAGGCCTCTTGTGCACAGAACGCTCAATTGCCAACTGTACACGGAAAGTTACGTTGAAGTCGAAACTTCAGCAACTTCGTCAAACAGTTACAATTAAATAAAAGTATATTAGGCAGCCCACAGAAGGCAGGCTGACCCAAGCAGCGAGAGCTCAGTCTTGTAACCTACTTCCACCGAAAGGCGAGAGACGACTACACACAAGAGCAACCGTACAGGCCGCACACACAACATTAACCGCCCCCACGACAGTGGCCGTGGTTAAACGTTCCAATCAGCAACTCGAAAACCGGCGGAAAATTCCACTCTATTGCCGGAGCACTACTATTCCACCAATGGAGATTCTTGGCGCCAATTTCTGCGCTGATTTTGGTACGTCACAGAGCTATGCCCTGAGCAAGCCAATCGCAGTTACTATTTTTCAGAAAGCGCGGGAATTTTCCCGCCACAACTGCCTGGGTACACAAGTCATTCCCATGCCTCGCTGGTAGCCCGCCAGAAAGTGTTTTCGCTAAGTATCTGTGAAGTAACGGAACCTCTAGCCCAGCCGCTACTTCAGGCCCCTGCGGGCGTGTCTCTCGACAATGTCGGCGTCTGGAAAGTATTCAGTCGACTCCCTCACACTCGTCAGCTTAACCCTCTCGAGATCCGCAGATCCCGCCTGTCACTGGACCACCTGGGTGACGAGAGACGCTGCGTGGGAAGTCCGCGTGTGAAGGAATGGCAACTTTTCACCGCATGCAATTAGAGACGAAAGTCGTAAGATAGAAATATGAGGGGGGGCTCATGCCACCTCTCACACTGTACTGAAATTTTGGTGATTTAAATCCTTAAGCACTCAAGATTTCCAATATATGATTTACTACTCTTTTTGTCTTATTTCTTTCTTATTTAACTACCATTATTTTTGTCTCGAATTAATTAAACTTCATTACTAAACCACTTTCAAAATTATCTTCTAACTTTGTCAGACCTATATTGTTCGTTTATTATTTCATTAACAACAAAGTTCTTTAAACATCATTCTAACATAGATAGGTCTGCAGGTAATTATTATTAACATAATCTTTAAATCTTCATATCGGGACACTCGGATTGCACAACATGTGGAAAGGACCCTGTCTAGTTTAGTGATGAGGATAATTAATTGATAGGACAGTTGTGGTAAAAGTTGAGTTGTTATTGAACAGTCAGGAACAAAAGTAACACTGGTCCACACGAATACAGTACTAAAAGTTTCAACCTATTCGTAGCGATGCAGCGGTTGGCGGGCGGCGAGATGGCAAGGCGCAGAGCACACATACAAGCACAGCTATGGCTCTTGATGTATCGGCACTTTACTTCTTCATAGCGTCGCAATATTTTTCCATTTAGTGCCTATGCAATTTTGCCATGCTGTCTAGCCGTCGGAAACGGCACATCCGAGGCTCAACGAAATCACGTTTTCCAGGAGAGCCTCCTCGATCCAGAACGTGTTGCTCAGATCAAAGCCCAACTCCGACTACTACTGCTGAGCCCGTTATACCGTGCCGCGCCCGTGTGCATTTTTCCGCGCTCGCCTGCCATCCTTTAACATAATGGCATGAAACAAAAAAGAAATGAAATCAGAACATCGATTATACTAATTTATCGAAAAACAGAAGCAAAAATTATTATATGTACAATAGTATAACGTTGTTGTTGTTACAAGGTGTTGGCCAAAGATATCAAGACATAGCTAGAAGTGCATGATTGAACATAAATGCAGCTAGTAACCAAGCGTGCAATTTAACACTGTTGCATTTCACCACGAACGGAGCCTGTGCAATGTCCTCAATACGTTGTATGTCAGTAGTTGTCAGAACGGTGATCTGTATGAAGTGTATTATGACGAAGTTAAGTGAATTCTAACATGAGCAAATCGATGGTATTCCTATCGTGGGTGCTTCCGCAACCAAGGTACTCGAAGTATTTGGTGTTACAAGTGGCGGAATATCGAATATTTATATCGCCTACAGTAAAAGCGGAGAAAGGTCATCCACGAAGATGTTTTTTGAGCAAAAGGGGATTGTGGTCAAAAATAAGAGGACATCAAGTGGAAAAGAACATGCAGAACTGAATGTCGCATTCGTAACGCTAAGTAAAAGAACAACAGCTGCAAAACAGTTTGACTGACATAGAATTTAGTGTATCTGGGATTGTAAAACAGTTCAGATCCTGAGACGCCAGGAAAGCATCTAGCCCAGACGGTATCCCCGTAAGGTTTTATATTGACTATGCTACAAATACAGCAGCATTCTTATCCATCATCTATCAGAGATCATTGGAACAGTGGAAAGTTCCACGGGACTGGTATAAGGACCAGGTCATAGTAATATATAAAAAGGGTAGAAATTCGGATGCACGTAATTACCGGCCGATTTCACTGACATTGATTTGTTGTAGAATCACGGAACATATTTTGTGTTCAGACATAATGACCTTTCTAGACTCTGAGAAGCTCATCTGCAGAAACCAGCACGGTTTTAGGAAACAGCGGTCATGCGAGACAAAGCTGGCCCTCATTGTGCATGATATACCACAGGCTCTAGATACCGGCTCCCACGTTGATGCCATATTTCTCGACTTTCGAAAGGCGTTCGACTCAGTTCCGCACTGTCGCTTGCTACAAAAAGTGCGCACTTACGGTCGATCCCATGACATATTCGGTTGGATAGAAAGTTTTCTAACAGACTGGGAGTAGTATGCCATTCTGAACGGGATGGCTTCAACAGAAACAATCGCAGCTTCAGGTGTGACCCAGGGCAGCGTAATAGGTCCTCTGCTTTTTACGGTTTTCATAAACGATCTGGTTGATGGCATTGACAGCGGCCTTGGACTGTTTACTGATGATGCTGTAGTCTACAGGTAAGTAGTATCACACGAAAGTTGTGAACAAATCAATGAGGATTTGCAGAATGTAAATGCGTGGTGTAATGAGTGGCAGTTATCTCTCAATATTAGTAAGTGTAACCTACTGCGTATAACAAGGCGAAAATTCCCATTAATGAACAAATACAAAATAAATGCCCAGTCTTTGGAAGCAGTAGCGTCCGTCGAGCATCTGGGTGTGACTAAGGCGAACTCTAGATTGCAGTTTATTGGTAGAATCCTGAAGCGATGCAGTCCTTCAACAAAGGAAATAGCTTATCAAAAAAATGGTTCAAATGGCTCTGAGCACTATGGGACTCAACTTCTGAGGTCATTAGTCCCCTAGAACTTAGAACTAGTTAAACCTAACTAACCTAAGGACATCACACACATCCATCCCCGAGGCAGGATTCGAACCTGCGACCGTAGCGGTCTCGTGGTTCCAGACTGCAGCGCCTAGAACCGCACGGCCACTTCGGCCGGCCAAAAAAATGGTTTAAATGGCTCGGGCACTATGGGACTTAACATCTGAGGCCATCAGTCCCCTAGAACTTAGAACTACTTAAACCTAACTAACCTAAAGACATCACACACAATCATGCCTGAGGCAGGATTCGAACCTGCGACCGTAGCGGTCGCGCGCTCCCAGACTGTAGCACCTAGAACCGCTCGGCCACCCTGGCCGTCGAAATAGCTTACAATACGTTAGTTCGTCCAGTCTTGGAGTATTGTTCGTGTGTATGGGACCCTTACCAGTTGGGTCTAATTCAAGACATTGAGAAGGTCCAAAGAAGAGCGGCAAGATTCTTGACTGGTATATTTAGCCATCGCAAGAGCGTTACAAATCTCATAGAAAGTTTGATGTGGGACACACTTAGAGATAGACGGCGCGGTAAACAGAAGAGTCTGCTCACTAAATTCCGAAATCAGATCTTCACCGAGGATGTAGAGCATATATTATTACCATCAACTTTCAAATCGCGCAATTATCACCATTCAAAGGTAAGGGAAATAAAATCTCGTACTGAGGCGTTCAGACAGTCGTTTTTCCCTCGCGCGATCCGCGACAGGAACATCGGGGAGGGGGGAATATGACTTTGGCGTGAACTGTGCCCTCTGCCACACACCGCTTGGTGGCTAGCGGCGTATATGTGTAGATATTTAGATGTAGATGTAGAAAATTCTATGTAACACTAAATGTTGCATTCCCAATCCCTTTCAGCACAAAGAAAAAAAACCTTGAATGGAACTACAGCCCGCATCTCGTGGTCGTGCGGTAGCGTTCTCGCTTCCCACGCCCGGGTTCCCGGGTTCGGTTCCCGGCGGGGTCAGGGATTTTCTCTGCCTCGTGATGGCTGGGTGTTGTGTGCTGTCCTTAGGTTAGTTAGGTTTAATTAGTTCTAAGTTCTAGGGGACTGGTGACCATAGATGTTAAGTCCCATAGTGCTCAGAGCCATTTTTTGGAACTACAGAAGCAGGAATCAGCATGGCGAGCTGGAATGCCGGTAACACTCAACAGGAAAAAGTGGTGCTGAAGAAATAAAACTTGGACTACGGGGCAATGAAAGAAAATCATTTGGCAGGATGTATCGGTTTCACACTGTTTCCAACTTGAGGGTGAGTTTGCGTACCAAGAGTGAAACATTGCAGGGGTTGGTGATGATTTGGCAAACCATATCGTGGTATTCCTTTGGTGCCATAATTACTCTTCAAAGTCGCATTGCTGTCGAGGATTCCATGACCATTTTGGCTGGTCAGGTCTACCCTGTGGTACAATGTTTGTTACCCAATGGTGAGACAGTTCTTCAAGACGACATTGTCAGTGCTTACACAGCTCACTTCTTCCAGGACTGGTTTTGTTTGCACCAGAATGCTTTGTCGCCTCTTCCCTGACACCTCAGTCTCCAGAACTCAAAATTATTGAGGCTTCGTTGTCTACTTTTGAGAGAAGGTTGCCTGATCGCTATACACCCCTGGTACTGCCATCTACGCTTGCCTCTGTTTTGCAGGAAGAATGGTATAAGTTACCTAAGAAAACTGTAGAAGACCTTTATTTAACCATTTCGAAACGCCTGGAAGATGTTCTGAATGCCAATGGTTTCTTGTACCGCTTTAGACATAGTGATGTATTGTGGCTTTGGTATTTCCGTATTTTTATGAAATACCTTAACCGCAGCTTACGTTTGATACAGTGGTGAAAACAGCGAATTGCTTACGCCATTTCTCCTATAGCTGTAAGCCTAACTGGCAATTTCGTATCTTGACACTAAATAATGAGTCCTGCTATTTATGTCTATTAGAGCCCTAGCTTACGGGGGGCGAAGGCATTATTAGTAGCGTAGACTACATTCTATCGGTAATTAGTGCGCCTGTACATTCAGTGATGGTGCTGAAACCGATAAACACGACTGCTTTAACGAGAAGGAGTAAATTCTAAAAATAAAGGGAGGAGGAGCAACTTATCACACAAATTAAAACTCTCTGGGGAAGCGAAAATCCTACACTTCAAGGAGTATTTTATTATTTTTTCCGAATTTTACATAAAATACTTACGTAGAGTTTTTTATAAGAATGTGTTTATTTCATGGTAATTTTTTGCCTTTCTTTCAAGGCAACTGTGAGCAATTTTGTGATGGAGAAACAAGGTTTGTTGTGTTCTGTTGCACAATATGTCATTTTTTGTAAGATATTTTGGATATAATGCATTCTGATAAGTATTTAGTAACAGTGAAGTAGTAAATACATCTTAGGTTCTGAAAATTCAATTTAGTAAAGCACTTTTAACACCAGAAGCAGAACCAAAAACTTGAATGTGCTTCATTTTCAATGATAGTGATCACAGTAATTTTTCAAGAACAACCTTCTTTCCTGGACAACCACAAACACTAGCTTGGGCATTGAAGGCTGATAATTTGAGTGAGAAACCTAAGTACTTCACTTTCTTCACTATTTGTTCCAAATCTGAGGCTTAATAATCTTTCTACATCACGTACCTTTTCTTGATTAATCGTGTTCAGAGTTGACACTACGACCCTTTGGAATGAAAAAGTTCCAACTGAAAAAACCGAAGAAAATGAGCTGTTATTATGACAAGGTTTTATCTGACCTGTGCTACAAGAGGGACTTTCTCGTGCTGCAATGTTTGAAAAATAGCCAGGTGAGAAGAACGCCAAAATTCCAACTGATATCACTTTCTTTGATTCTTTGGGATGACCAGTGATTTGTTTGACAAATGGAGCATAATTTCTTTTTATTACTGAACTATTTATCTTGTAATTATTAGCTTTCATTAGTCGAATCATATCATCGTAACAATCATTAGAATTTAAACGGCGAAAATACATAGCACTTAAATTCTTCGTCTTTCGAAGAAGAAAAAAGACATTCGCTCTTATAAATCGACTGAAGAAATAAGCGTAGAGGTAAGTGACAAGTGAAAATGCATGAGATGCATGAATAGCATGATCCTTCTAGTTTTCAGGTGTTGTTTGCAGGAACATATTTACAAAGAACGTTGTCACAGATATGTTGCACTCTTATTACAATGTTTTTCTAAATGTTCTTTACAGCTCATTGTGACAACCATTGACTAGTATCATACAAAAAACCACTGATGTTGATAGAGAGACAACTGAATAAAGTCAGTGGAACTTTGACATCAATTTACATGAAACGAATGAAGTGCCTCGCCGTTCCAAAAGGTCGACATTTGTTTTATTTCCTGCTCTGCTATAGTTGTATATGTGTTTGCCTAATGGCGAAACGCAATTTGAAGGATCAACAGTAAAGTAGTTGAGGAGACTTTCGATTTTCACATCAAATAATCTTTCGCCTACCATGCATTCCGTCAAATGAATCTTTTTTGACATGACTGATCCGATTTACTTGCTTCAAATTCGTACAGTGTTCTTTGTAATGAAATATTTCCCGACCTTTCCCTAAGATCTGCATAACCTTACTAGTTTGTATTTCTATACAGTATTTCCGAAATTTTATGAAGTTTCGTTTTTAGTCATCCACAAACGTGGTCAACAGGTGAAAGAGAATGTCATCGAAATGAAAAGCACAGGAATACATCACTTAAGAGCACTAAAGATTTCTTGTAACTCATAAAGGCGAAAGTAAATACTCATCCACTCTCTGTTACACTCTTCCTCTTAACAGGACATTGTTTTTACACCATGTTTCTGTATTTGTAACATTAATAAAGAAAAAGATGAAATATAGGAAAAAAATGTTCTAATGATGAAAACGAATACTTATTGCCAATTGCGCGCCAGTTAAAAGGTTTGACTTCCATTTACCAGCATTATATTGTAGGCAACATTGTTTACTGAAACACTGTGAAGTAAAACATGAATTTAATGAAGTTTTAGTCATTCATACTAAGAGGAGAAAATGCTGTTTGTTGCATTTTATACTTCACAAAGCTCTTTTTGAATGTTTTAAAACGCAGCTTTAGGGGAACTGATTAATGAATGTATAGAGCGGGTCACAAAATACGTTATTTCATATCAGACTCAATTTTGTCCACCAGTGAACGTGGAAGCTGCATCGTTAAATCAAATCTCTTATGCACCACGCAGCTAGAGGTAAAAGCAGACTTTCGCACTAATTCAGCGTTTCATTTATAGCATATTTTGTCGTTGATTTTAAGTTCACTCTATTTATTACCATCGCGGCATCCTGTATTTTACAGAAATTAATTAGACTTTGCTCAGACTACTAGTTTTATAAAGCTACCCTCGCTAGTTTATACTCTGAATGTGTCATTCGCCCAGTGTGATTTTTGCAAGCTATATATATTTCAACGTGAACTAATTGTTGTTGTTGTTGTTGTTGTGGTCTTCAGTCCTGATACTGGTTTGATGCAGCTCTCCATGCTACTCTATCCTGCGCAAGCTTCTTCATCTCCCAGTACCTACTGCAACCCACATCCTTCTGAATCTGCTTAGTGTATTGATCTCTTGGTCTCCCTCTACGATTTTTACCCTCCACGCTGCCCTCCAATGCTAAATTTGTGATCAACTAATTGTTAATAAATGGAAATTAAAGAGAAATATTACTTTTCACTCGTATAATAGTGCTAACGCGATATCATTATCCTTCCTTTGGTAATACATATGCTTTTTTTTAAATAAAATACAAGTATTAAAGATATTCGCTGGGACGCAGGCACATGGCCTTCGTCAACTGTAATTTATCGAAGCAAGACCTCGTAGTAAAATAAAGTCAGTAAAAAATTTGAAACTGTATTAACTCCATATATTAGTCTCAAGAGTCTCTTGAGATGATACTCTCATAGCACCATGGCAGAGTTTCTATACAAGCAGAAAGGAATGGAGTGTAGTAATGTCTTCTATCATTATTATGGAATATTCCGTCGGTACGTGGAGGAACATACACATAATAAAAACTTGAATAACCAGTACTGACGTTCCACAATACTATTTAATTAATTGCTCTTATGAATCAGCCTTCAGCGTAGGAAACCGGAAGCCTGCTCGTAAGTATTATTGTGAAACATCAATACCGCGTATACAGATTTTTAAAACCTTGTTGCGTCGGGTTCAGAGAAATATGCTACAAAAACCCAGTTGTTTTGGTTTCTTATCTCTATTTTTGTTTGAAAGATATGTGCCGTATGAAGTATATAGCAAACGGAATGAAACCTTGAAAGAACTTACAAATAAATATGGTGTATTTAACAAATGAGCCAGAAACGTAGTCACGCCCAGTGTCTATTGTAGCTCTTTCAGTTACAGTTCTAGTACTCTGATGAGGAAAAACATTGTGTCCGCCTACTTAACAGCGTGTTGGTCCAACTTTGAAAATCGATATAAAAGTGATGTTGCATGAAAATGATAGACAGTTCCTAGATACATGTCTACGCACAGGAAAGGAAAGTCTCATAAGTTACGCGTCGGTGGTTTCAGCAAGACCAGATGGCTCCTGACATCGTCTATCCAGTTCTGATGAGGCGAATTTGGTACTCAAGACATCGACGTGAGTTCACTATCACACTCCTCAAACCTAGAACCATTGTCACATGATTCTGCCCTCGTCACACAGTTATTATCATGGAATAAGCATTTTTTTCTAGTCATCCGTCTTCTAACAGGTTTTATGCGACAAAAAACGAATTCCTCTCCTGCGTCCTGCGAAAACCTGTTCATCTCAGAGTAGCATTTGCAACATACGTCCTCAATTATTTGATGGAGGTATTGCAATCTCGGTCTTCCTCTACAGTGTCTGCCCTCTACAGCTCCTTCTAGTACCATGGAAGTCATTCCCTCATGTCTGAAAAGATTTATCATTCTGTCCCTTCTCCTTTTCATTGTTTTCCACATATTCCTTTCCTCTCAGATTCTGCTTTCAACCTCATGATTCCTTACCTTACCAGTCCACCTGAATTTCCACAACCGTCTGTAGCCCAAAAACTCAAATGCTTCGGTCCATTTGTGTTCCGGTTTCCCCACAATCCATGTTTCACTACCATACAATTTCGTACACCAAACGTACAATTTCAGAAATTTCTTCCTCAAATTACGGCCTACGTTTGATACTAGTAGACTTCTCTTGACGAGGAATGCTCTTTTTACCAACGCTAGTCTGCTCCGTCCGACGTTGGTTATTTTGCTGCCTAGGTAGCGGAATTCCTTAACTTCATCTACTTCGTGATCATCAATCCTGATGTTACGTTTCTCGCAAAAAGTTCATAAAACAGAAAAGAGTTGTATCCCTGTACTTTCCGAATGATGATTTGCCGTGAGCTGACTTGGAAATGCAGTAATAGGGTTGAGTAGAGTATGAGTTGTACTTTATTTGACTCTAGAAACTTCTTGGATAATTAGTATATTTGTTGCAGTCTCGCCAAATTAGACGTGGAAGGCGAAGAAGAAAAATTGTGTGGTGAGGTGGAAGACTTCTTTTTCCACTGAAATATTGTCTGGTGAAACTTTAAACAAGTATGGAAGAGTTACAGGACGTTTTTCAGTCTTTCAAAGTTGTTTTGGTTCTCATTTAATAAAAGTGCTCCCGGTGGTAAGATAGTTAAGTGTAGAATGAACACCTAGTTGTGAGTTTTGTTTATAGTTTTATTTGGAAAAAGAAAACATGCTCTTTTGTTGAATGTAGTGAAACACATGTAGCAGTCTTTCCTACACGAGTATCACTATCAACAAATAGACTGGGATGGCGAGTATCCTTTCTTTTAGAAGACTAAATGGCGGAAAATGCAGTTTGCTATAATGAGAAGCATATGAAAATAGAAGAATGAGGATAATTTCACCTAAGGAACCTTGCAAGAGACGTGTAAAAATGTGAGAATTGGTCTCTGTTTTGTGTGGGAGCCCAAGAAAAGATATGCTCACCCTGTCGTCATTCATCAACGTAATTAAAAAGAATTTATGCATGTCCTCACGCGACTGAATTCACAAATTATCGTCATTTAAAACGTGCCACTTTGGCAATCAAACGGTCTGGAATTACAGAACTGTTCACCTCAGATATCATCAGATACTTCCTAAATATCCTCACTCGTGCCCCACCGCACAAAAGCACGTAGAAAAATAGCGTGTTTTCTCCAAACATATTCAGTTTATTTACTCGGTTCACTTCAGAAAGTAGAACATCAACATTAAGCTTTAAATAAAGGAGAGGAGGTGAAGTCACCTTAATATTTATTTGTCCAATAACGCACACATTAGTCTCATTCATTTAATTGTAGTTCTTAAGTCGTATACTAGTTGTACGCACGGAACCAGTTTCTCATTGTATTATTTCACAATAACTCCGCAGATCATAAGTATCTCGGATAGGACACCGGAACACCGGATACCGAATGGATCGCAGCTTCACCAATCGTCTAACATACCTGCGGACAAATGATAAATTTTGTTATTTTATAATATTGCGTGTTAAAGGAAACATGAGAGAGGAACGACGGTACGCAAAATGTATGGAACTAGCTAGCAGCCTGCAAGCATGTCCTCACGAGAGTGAATTCACAAAGGAACGTCGTTTGAAACGTCCCAGATTCGCACGAAAATGGTCAGGAAATACAGAATTTTCAAACGAAGTTGAGAAAAAAGAGCATAGTAGTGTCCTGTTTTAAAATTACGTGAAGTTCAGAGGTTTAATTAGTGCTACAGGACCATATGTGTCGGTTGACAAAGAACACCTTGATAAAGACTGAGACATTACATGTGCAGATTGACGAGATTATGATTTGACGAGTATCTAATCGATTTAAGAAGTAAAAATGCGGCGATCTGTTCAACATAATGAGCTACATGAAATGCTATTTGTCATCACGTCCGTTCACGCAGTCACAAAAAAATGTTCGCTTAGGTATAAAAATACGAGCGCGAATTATCGGAAATGCTAGAAAAACCCTACTGAAGCACTTTGAGCTAAGAGGACAACGTGTGGGAAACTATTCACCACAGTATACTACTTGGAACGCTATGCGGTACCATGTGCAAGGAGTCTTACGTAAACGTAAAAATTATGCCCGCAGATTGTCGGAAATACTATTAGAACGTTATTTCAACTAATATATCAAATAAGAGGCACGCTGAGAATCTGTTTAAAACCACATGACTTAACAAAATCCCATGTAGCCAGACGTGATTGGAGCCACGTAAGGACATCAACTTCAGGAATTACAAATCGTGAAACATAGGAAACAACGTGGAACACCATTTAAGCAACCTGAGCTCAGAAGGAACTGAAAAATCATCAGGTACTTCCTGAATAGTATCTCAGTGATTACTCTCAGTGCAGAATGGAGTGATAGTGTCAGCTTCTTCTCCCGTCACCTCGCCGCAACTCTCTCCCCCCCCCCCCCCCCCCACTCCCGTCCCATCACAAAAGTTCGTGATCCAGCCAACTTCTGCAACTGAAGTCGCTTGACCTCTCTGGCCAGGGGGATTCCCCTGTCTATTCACAGAGACGAAGCTATTGAGCTTACGTCATTTTCAAACCGTTGAGATTATGAAAATTGCAAGCCAATGTCAATAAGAACTGTTTCATTTAGTAACAAAAACTGTGTGAGATAAATATCTCATCAGCCTGCAATTGTCAGTCGTTTGTCTCCTTGTTATTACTCTTTTACAGCAAATGCAGGTTTAATATGTCTTGTATTTTGAAATGGGTGGGTCCAATATTTAGCAACGCATTTCAATGTAGTATGTGTTGCAATAGACTGATTTAAAATTGGTAAATCTGTTCACAATTTCATTGCGAGGACAAGAGGGGTATAGGAATATCCTCATGGCTACGGAAATCACCGCAAAGTGAGTAACCCTCACTCCATTAAAAAAGGCGTCTGGGAAATCAGCCTATAAGGCTATTACATGAGACTCCTTAGTTGGGGTAGGGAATGTGATACATATTCTCTCGGATAACAGGAAACAATTTGTCCCTAAATATTGCAAGATCATGCTGTGCAGGAATAGAATCATCTCGCCACCATCCTCAAGCAAGTTGCGCAGAAAGGCTGATGCGGGAATTAGGCAAACTGTCATGCATCTACAGTATCAAAGGAAATTACACGTTAAAGGCGTGTGTGAAAGGCTTTGAATTGGTAATGAATTAGCTGCCTCATGGGCCAACATAAATTTTACCAATGAAAAGTCTTACTGAACAGTGACACACGGTCTGACAAGACATGTGGTTCAGTTTGAGCAGCAACGGCCAGCACGGCATAAGCATATCGTAGAGAAGCGATTGCGAACAATACAAAAACAGCGCTTCAACGACAGCGGAGAAGTGAAAAAAATTTGAAGCAGGATTTCTTTTTGCCTGGGCAGAAAGCCCTGGTGAGAAATAACCAGTTGTTTTGCAAAGTTAAGAATAAGATATGCAAATCTCACTGCACGTTGGCCCACACCACGTGAAGGAAGCAATCTTCGCAAATGCTTCTGTGATGATAACAACAGAAAAGAAAAAAAAAAAAAATCATCAGAGGCACCACTTCTTAAACATGAAGCCATAAATACAGTAAAACTAAGGTACCTTCAAAATAACACGTAAATATGTACAGCAAAGCGTTGGATACAGTTTCTATTATTTTAGTTATCTGTGTTCTAAGTGTACGGTGTTTGCAGTGTTTTAACTTTTGTGTGGAATTGGTCTGTGGTTACAGTTGTCTGTTTGGTTTCTGCAGGAGTCGTGTGTTCTTTTGTGTGTAGCTTTTTGTTTAGGGGGGGGGGGGGAGGAAGAGGCTCTGTGTCCTTGTACACACATGAAGTTCCGCTATTTCTGACAGCAATGCAGTTGAATTATTGCCCTCTAGGAGATGTTAATCATTGTTTTTCAGCTGTCGTAGAAGAAATTTGAAGCTGCAAGCAAAGAGAAGTAACGGCAAAGGAATAAATAAATATTGAAAGGAAAGGACTGTACTACTGATGCATGAGTAATGCTTTTGTTACAGAGGTATGGAAGACTACAGCGGAAGGTTATGTAAAATGTTGTCTCATTTCTTTCCCGGGTAAATCTCCGATCTACGCTGTAAACGGTGCCTCCTTTTCCAATACATTTATCTGTCAGATTTTGTTGTGCTTTGAACAATTTGTAGATTGTGAATCTGCAGGAATTTACTTTTGTTTAGTGGGGGACATGCGTTCCCAGCCACGTTTTATGAGAACTGTGGGGAGGCGTTTGGACTGTTATAATTGTTATTTGGGAAAATGCTTGGAATTATTAAACTAAAAGCATTGCTCGCGGTAAGTTTAGCAGTTAATTGCTAGACAACAAAGTGAAATTTGTTACCTCCTTCAGCTCTGAGGTTTGGAAATTCTGCTGTTATTCTTTTGGGTCAAGCACAAGAACTGATTAAGTTAAAATAGAAACGAGGTCATCTAATATATGTGTTAGATCTAGGGTTCCGGGGCAAAACAGAATTTATTTGGTCTCTTTCGCCAGCCATTCCAAGATTTCATTCTGTTTGTTTTGATTTATTTAATCAGTAACAAATTAAAAATGTCGGTAAGTATATATCTTTTGCCATTATTGTGCTTTCTATTCAACAAGTTTCACAACATTAACATTGGGGTTGTAGACAGGGAGGAGACAATGTGTGGTCCTTAGGCGAGGTTTTTACGTGTTTCAGGAGGCCAGCTGGAAGAAAGGGTTTCCACGACACATGTAATAAACATCAGAGGAGAATGGTGACGCCCGCGTGGCATGTTTACTTGTGTCTTAATTCCCGGCAACAGCCAAGGTGAGAGAAGTGTTCCCTCACACTTCCAGCCCCCACTAACGTCTTTGTAGAGGGCTGTTTTGAGTGCCCAGGTCCCCTCGCTTCAACGCCTCTTCGGCGTGGCCAACTGGTTTGCCACGTGACAACTGTCAGCAGTCACGGACACGTTGAGATAGTCATTAAGAAAAGTACCACAACAACGCGCTCATATAACCCCACATCTTGTTAAATCCACACTGCAACCTGACATAAACAACACATTACACAATAACCAATTACTTTCTTCATAATTACTTCTGGTTTGTAACGTTTAAATTATAAAGAGGCTATGGAGCTCGATTTAAGTTATGTTTAGTCAATAAGTTTGTAATTTCAATTGAACACCAAGATGCCGCCTTTGTCAAGGGAGACTAAATTTTAATATAATTTTAATGAAGAAGAAATTTAAATATCGTTTAGGGAGCTTATTTAAACTTAAATTATTAGCTGACATTAATCTATATGGGCACAAAGAAACACTGAATTTGTTAAAAAACCTTATTGTTCAACATCATCAAGTTACGCAAATCCTGTTATTAAAAGCAAAAGGGCACAACCCTCTGTAACATTACTGTTATCTAGGGGAAGAGATCCCGTTTGTGATTCAATGTCTGGCAAAATATTGCTCATAGGAACTGCAAAGTTGTATTATTAATATCTTACAGGGACTGTGGTTTCCACTGTAAATTATTTTGCTGACAGAAAACTAAAATTTTCTGAGAGATCAAATGAGTACCAATGGCACTCTATTGTAACATTTCTTTTTTCACACACGACTGTGTCCTACCATTAATTGTTTTCACTTGATGGAAGACGGCTACGAGTTCATTTTACTTAAGATCTTGTGTTCAGATGTGAACATAATTGAGGGGAGTTCCTTCTTGCTAATCTTGCTGAACCGTGATTTATTTTCAAAGAATATTCTTAAGAATTTATTTTATTTACTAGCGATTCATCAAGAACATTAACACGTTTAATCACACTATGTAAGCATGGAAGTAGTTGCCAGGGAGTAACTGATGAAATCAGTACGAAATTCCTTTTAACAAATGGGAATTTTATTCACCTTAATAGTGCCAAAAGGCATTTTTTAAGAGAAACAGATTTAAAATTATAATCAGAAAGCACCCTCTAAATATCAAAGTTACAATTTATTCAGAGGCAGAAAAATAAAAACCGAGTTTTTACTGTATGAGCTTTCGGGCAGGGAACCTTGCCGCTCCCTTTTGACATGTCCGTAGTTAAGACCGCTCACAACAGCCCCTGAAAGACTACACTGGTGCAAATCTGCAACACAACAGATTACTTTAAACTAAGGTTTTTAACAATTTACACAAGCACACAAACTGTGCACCCCCCCCCCCCCCCACCCCCCGTAGGAGGGATGAAAATGGTACAAAACACTAACGATTAAAATATTAACCTTGCCACCGAAGGTGCAACTTGATTTTAACTTCTAAGAAAAGTCTACAGTGAAACGATGGCAACTTTATATACTAAAATGATCATTTAAATAAAAAAAAAAACCATGAAATGCAATCTTATATAAAATTCTACAAGGTGGCCAAACAATAGTTAAGATGCTCTACAGTACACAAATACCGCCTCTCAAGATCATAGGTAATAATATCAAAGTTTCCAAAGATCAAAACATATTCAGCTATTAGGGCGTTACACACGAAGCAATAAATTCGTTAACACACCAAAACCGACAAACATGACAGAGGCAGCTTCTAACGTACGGTAAATTGATAGGGAGGTTACCGAACAATCCGAACCGCAGGTTGCTCTAACCCACCCCTACTCCACAAGGGAAAAATGGACCACTCAATTTATAAACAACCACCTTCCCGCGGGTGGGCAAACGGGGAAGAATGGTGGGCCGACCCCAAAGCAAAACGGCTGTTGACCTCAGACAGAAAACAAGTAGAATTTAACAGGAGTAAATCAAACAACATATCACCAATCACTTAACTTCTAATAAACTGCGACTTCTCGAGAAGACCTGGCGCAGCACCCCCAAATCGCTCTCCCGAACCGTCCGCTGCCGGCCGCTTCAACGGACGCAGGAAGGCGTGCCGGTCTCCCGTCTCACGGCGTCACAGCTCGCACCGGCCAGTGTGGGAGAGGAGCGACTTCTCGCATGGTACATTTGCAGCTAATAAGGAAAGAGAACACCACTTACTGGCAACTTCTGGCTCGTCTACAGCAATACGACAGGCACGAACTGGAAAATTTAGTCAGACCTTCCCTGCAAAGTGGTGTGAAAAAAAAAATCCACGCCTTTCGCGGCGGAAATCCTAAGGACTGGCTGTCTCCGTGTGTGAGAGCAGAGTGAAGTGAGTTGGGAAGGAGTCAGAGAGCAGGCAGGTTGCTGGGGGATCCCGTCTGGCATTGCAGGACGACGTTTTTTTCCACAAGGCTACGAGTGGTGTCCGGTCCAGCCTGGTACTTCTCGTTGATATTACTAGCAAGTCTCACGAACAGCGTTTGCGCTATTTGTACACTGCACAGCTCTCAGTTTGTAAGTACATCTTACAACTTGTGTTGCTGCTGTTTGGTACAGAGTTTGTATTACGAAGTCTGCGTTCCGGGGTTCGCCGGTATTGCTGCATCTGTGAGCTGCCCAGGCTGTGTTAAGTAGTTTGGCCAAAACGTATTCCAAATCATTTTCTGGTGCCTTTTGCCTTCAAATATCAGTTCTGATATAAGTTTTTAATTAATTTTCCCAAATAACTGGGGTTCATCACTGTACTTCATGCTCAGTGATTTTAATTGGTTGAGAAATGGTCTTGTATTTGCCAACACTTCATATGTGAATCAAGTTAATCTGAGTCAGTAAATCCGCTTTTATTTTAATGATTGTTGCGTCCCAGGTACAAACTACCAAATGGAAAGTCGGAATTAATTACAACTTCGAAGATTTATTATAAGAAAAAGGTTAAACATAACTCAGCGTAATCACTCGTGTTCAGGCCCGGGGCCAACGGTCATCTCCTGTAAACACTATCACAGTAACAGCGTTGCGACTTAGAGGAGACGTGCTCCGTACTCCAGGGGGCCCACCATACGACTGCCCTCCCTGGCTGCGACGACACTACTAACTCACGTGAGGCTGCATCCTGATTGGCTCCGTCGACTCCAAAGGTATGACTGCTGCATCTCTTGTGGCGCCCCCACCCGGTGCTCGAAAAGGCAGTGGCCGCGTCTCACGTGAGGCGACCGCGCTGTATGAAAGCACGGCACAACAATGATTATTTAGATTGAAGCTGTCCTACAGCCACTTTTGATAAGGCGACACTCCATTAATTTAAGACAAATATCATCACGTGGTTTTGCATCTCCGAACTGTGTGCTCACAGTGTCGGCGTTCCGGAGTTAAATAGATGTTACTATCTGAAACGTTATTAGCTAACCAGGAGATAATAATTGCTTCTTTTCCGGTTTGTATCAATATTTTTATAAATTTTGTTTATAAGTTGAAATTCATCTGCTTCTGCATCGATATAGGAGAGATTGTTCGGCTTTTTAGTATCATTTTGTGGTGTGATAATTTCACAAGGTACTAATTTGCTGGTGCAAATAATCGTGTTCGCGAGTGTGGCAGCCACATTTCACTAATTACAGCAGGACCCCAGTGCTCTTGCAAGTTTCACTATTTAGCATATTAGGTGCCTATTTGCTGGTAGATTTAATTGAGCTTAGAGTTCGCGAGAGAGACAGGCAAATTGCACTGATCTCAGCTGAACCCCGAACGACTGCAAACGCACAAAAGAAAAGATGAGATACTAAGTGGGAGCTTTTTAAGGCGAATGGTGAATATCGGCGTGATCGCAATTTTCGGGCCACGAGATAAAAGTGGGAATGGAAGGCACGCTTACTCCTTTAGCCTTTAAAAATGAGATTAATACACTTCCTGTTGCTGAGCAGGACTGGAGGCCGATCTCTCTGTAATATCTGGACAAATAGGCATGTTGCTCATTGGAAGGGTTATGCGTCCGCTTGCCCCAAACTGTCCCGTAACAGATCTAAAACACAAATGAAAAAGTCAAATGCAACCGGAACAAATTAATCTCTACCAGTAAATGTAATACGAAACAGTGTCAGTGATGTACAGTATTTAACTACGCCGATTATAAATTCCTATAGCGAACTTCAGGTACACCGAAAGAAGACGCTCATAAGAAAATAAGCTGCACTTGACTCTAGGCGAGGAAATACACAGTGGGTCGTAACACTGGCGGGGGTTCGAGTCGCCGGCAGCATTTGCAGGCCCACACACACGTGTGCAAAGGACCATGACCGGTAGTAGGCCTGGACAGAGCTTTGAAAGGAGGTACTTGGGCGCTGTACGTCCCAAAGTCACAGTGCAGACAACTCTAGGCTGTACTAGGACAACGGACACTATTTTTAGTGAGCTGTGCATGATCAGGGGAATGCATGCCGTCTCTGACAGAGTCCTGGAAGAGTGGCTATTGTGAATGGAATAGCAGGGAATCAGAACTCATCTAAGTACAGCGTTCGTTACGATTAAATCTTAGAGAGTGGAATGGGAACAGAAAAGTTTAAGGTATGTTTCAGGATTGTAAGAACTCACACTGCGCTCGGGTCTGGCAAAGCCTAAAACGCAAATGTCTAATCCAAATGAGTGTGTTTGCCTTATTGGCCAGCACATTAATGTAGACAGCGAGAAGCAGAGAGTAGGACACTGTTTTGGAGCACCAGAAGTAACGTATTTTATAATTAGTTAATCACTTGTAATTAGAGTAAGATCCTTGTTACCACCAATCAAAATTACGTGCTGCCAGAAAAATGCAGAGAACCAAGTCTTTCTTGTCTGGCGCGCACTGCAGAGAGTTACTTTTCAGACAGGTGGCTCATTCAGACAGTCAGAACTGTGCGCTGCCAGAAATCTAGAGAGGCAGACTTTTCCGGCAGGCGACGTGATGGGCAGGTTTCATTTCGGAGACTAGACGCCTCATGCAGCTGACCTGAAGTTATATGTAGACGCAAGATGTTGGTACATAGCCAATGAATGATTTTGCAACCATGTTAGCGGCCACTTGTAGATTACGGGTTTGGTGAGATCGAGCCGCAACAGCGACTCGAACTTTAGAGACAGAGGAGGCATTTTTAACGATATTCACTACTTTCACTTTTGATTCAGAAGACGTTTCTGCCGTAAGAGGTACAACATGTGTCCAACTCCGGCCATAGATGCAAAACGGATAGGCTGTTGTAGTACTTCATTTCTTTATAACGCAAACTTCGGCAATCACAGTATCACTTATCTTGATATGCGTTCACCTGAACCACATTCCAGATGCCTTGTCCAGGGCAAGACATTAGCTTATTATTGTCAGTGATTCATAAACCTTTTTTTTTTTTTTTTTTTTTTTTTTTGCACTTTCGTGTAATAAACTGAGTTCACTGAAACCCGTCTTTAATTAAGTAGTAGCGATTTACTTATGTCATATATACGGGGCCACATTAATAAATTCAGTTAAAGGTTCAAGTTAAAGCAGCTCCACCCCCACCCCACTCTCCCCACAAGCGGTAACCTACAGGAGCTTCAACACAGCAGAATGATGGGATCCCCTCACAGATATACTGGGTAACTCCGGAAAGGAAGGCCAGGGTTGGGTTGTTTGGGAAAGGAGACCAGACAGCGAGGTCATCGGTCTCATCTGATTAGGGAAGGAAGTCGGCCGTGCCCTTTCAAAGGAACCATTCCGGCATTTGCCTGGAGCGATTTAGGGAAATCACGGAAAACCTAAATCAGGACGGCTGGACGCGGGATTGAACCATCGTCCTCCCGAATGCGAGTCCAGTGTCTAACCACTGCGCCACCTCGCTCGGTGGAAGGCCAGTGTCAGCTCTTTTGCGTGCCTGGTGCTGTCGTCTGAGGACTGGGCGATGCTCTACCGGCGTGTATCGGGCACAACAAGTGCAGCCGTCTGCAAATCGTGGCTCACGCGAGCACGACTTGACGCCTTCCATCTGTGTAGTGGCTTACACGGTTCTTACACGAAACTGGCTCAATTCGTGAAGACAGGAGGACGTGCACTAGAGCTGGAAGTTGAGCCTATCGGTTTGCATAATCGTTTGTGGAACGGACCGCGGGGCTCATCTTTCGTGTAGTTTTACCATCTTTATCGGATGCAGAAATATTGGACGCCTCGTAATAGGTCACGCTGCTGTAACACCACAGTACTTGTCTTGGTAAATGTGTGTTTTTTAAACCTCGCCAAATGCGTGGAATATTATGTTCTGATATCGGAAAGAGGATGTCGTTGGGGTTGGAACCCAACAGGTTAGCCGAGAGCGCTAATGCGCTGCTTCCTGAACTCGGGTAGGCGCGCCGGCAGCGGGTCGAATCCGCCCGGCGGTTTACCGGCGGCGGCCGGTGTGTCGGCCATCCTGGATGTGGTTTTTAGGCGGTTTTTCACATCCCGCTAGGTGCATACCAGGCTGGTCCCCACGTTCCGCCTCAGTTACACGACTCGCCGACATCTGAACACGTTCGCACTATTCCATGGATTACACCAGCCGCAGACAGTTGGGGTACACTAATTCCGTCCTGGGGGGTACGGGGTGGCGGCAGGAAGGGCATTCTGCCACCCCTTAAAACTAACCTTGCCAAATCGATTCCTAGCCGTGCCGACCCTGCGGAACCGCCTTACAAGACACCAGCAAAAGAAAGAAAGAAAGACGTCGTTGGAGTTGGATTGGGTAGTTTGGGGGAAGAGACCAAACAGCGAGCACCTGTCTCATCGGATTGGGGAAGGAAGTCGGCCGTTCCCTATCAAAGGAATCATCCCGGCATTTGCTTGGAGCGATTTAGGGAAATCACGAAAACCTAAATGAGGATGGCCAGACGCAGGATTGAATCGTCGTCCTCCCGAATGGGAGTCCAGTGTGCTGAATACGTCGTCTTCGTCATTAATTACAGGTTGCAGTGTTCCTCATGTAAGAGTGGAGTACGGAAATGTAAATACAGTTTCAGTTACTGCAGAGATGTCCATGGACATACACTCCTTGAAATGGAAAAAAGAACACATTGACACCGGTGTGTCAGACCCACCATACTTGCTCCGGACACTGCGAGAGGGCTGTACAAGCAATGATCATACGCACGGCACAGCGGACACACCAGGAACGGCGGTGTTGGCCGTAGAATGGCGCTAGCTGCGCAGCATTTGTGCACCGCCGCCGTCAGTGTCAGCCAGTTTGCCGTGGCATACGGAGCTCCATCGCAGTCTTTAACACTGGTAGCATGCCGCGACAGCGTGGACGTGAACTGTATGTGCAGCTGACAGACTTTCAGCGAGGGCGTATAGTGGGCATGCGGGAGGCCGGGTGGACGTACCGCCGAATTGCTCATTACGTGGGGCGTGAGGTCTCCACAGTACATCGATGTTGTCGCCAGTGGTCGGCGGAAGGTGCACGTGCCCGTCGACCTGGGACCGGACCGCAGCGACGCACGGATGCACGCCAAGACCGTAGGATCCTACGCAGTGCCGTAGGGGACTGCACCGCCACTTCCCAGCAAATTAGGAACACTGTTGCTCCTGGGGTATCGGCGAGGACCATTCGCAACCGTCTCCATGAAGCTGGGCTACGGTCCCGCACACCGTTAGGCCGCCTTCCGCTCACGCCCCAACATCGTGCAGACCGCCTCCAGTGGTGTCGCGACAGGCGTGAATGGAGGGACGAATGGAGACGTGTCGTCTTCAGCGATGAGAGTCGCTTCTGCCTTGGTGCCAATGATGGTCGTATGCGTGTTTGGCGTAGTGCAGGTGAGCGCCACAATCAGGACTGCATACGACCGAGGCACACAGGGCCAACACCCGGCATCATGGTGTGGGGAGCGATCTCCTACACTGGCCGTACACCACTGGTGATCGTCGAGGGGACACTGAATAGTCCACGGTACATCCAAACCGTCATCGAACCCATCGTTCTACCATTCCTAGACCGGCAAGGGAACTTGCTGTTCCAACAGGACAATGCACGTCCGCATGTATCCCGTGCCACCCAACGTGCTCTAGAGGGTGTAAGTCAACTACCCTGGCCAGCAAGATCTCCGGATCTGTCCCCCATTGAGCATGTTTGGGACTGGATGAAGCGTCGTCTCACGCGGTCTGCACGTCCAGCACGAGCGCTGGTCCAACTGAGGCGCCAGGTGGAAATGGCATGGCAAGCCGTTCCACAGGACTACATCCAGCATCTCTACGATCGTTTCCATGGGATAATAGCAGCCTGCATTGCTGCGTAAGGTGGATATACACTGTACTAGTGCCGACATTGTGCATGCTCTGTTGCCTGTGTCTATGTGTCTGTGGTTCTGTCAGTGTGATCATGTGATGTATCTGACCCCAGGAATGTGTCAATAAAGTTTCCCCTTCCTGGGACAATGAATTCACGGTGTTCTTATTTCAATTTCCAGGAGTGTATTCTCTCAGATAAAAGGCAGTAATGTTAACATAGTCCTAGGAACTGAGTGCTGGTAGTCTCCAGAAATTAAAATCAACTGGACTGTATACCACAAAGACTGATTACGCCACATATTGGAGGCATATTTATAGCCAGAAATAAAAATACTGAGGGTAGTACAGATTCCGAAGAACAAATTTTCAGGCAAAGATCGGTGGTAAGTTGGGCGAAACTAAGTAATCGGGTGTTTCTATAAAACCTATGCTACAAGAGGCTTTGTGCTCAAAACTTCGACAACATCACGTGTGAATCTGCTGGTCATGTTTTAGTAGGGGGAGCCGGCAGTCGACTAGTAGGCTGAAGTGATTAAGTTGGTTAATAAATACATGGCTATCTATATATTGTTTTAAACGCTTTATGCGAGAAGAACGCTGCAGGTAACTACGGGCCGATCAATGTACAAAGCAACTGGGATGAACCGCCTTGTCTCAACAGCGCGTTCTAAAGCAAAGAGAGGTACACCACGTAGCCGAACTTCGCAGACAGAAACTGAACGGATCAGTATGAGCTTAATGAATGGTAGAAAGGTATCTGTCCCATCACTCGGAGGCCAAACTGGCACCGAAACGGAGGATGACATACAGAAGTCGGTAATAACAAATTCTGTTTTCTGAAATGATTTTTCTGAGAAAGATCGTGCAGCGGTTTCTATTTTCAATCGTCGCATGGACACGAAAATGACATCCACCGCGAAAAGTGACTGCTGTACTAAAATAGCTCAACAGAAGAAAAGCGACTGCATCCTAAAGAACATCGGCAGATTCTACGTAGAGTATGCTACACAGTGTGATTCCTATTAAAGCTTAAAAACCCCGAAGCAACGTGGATAATTGTAGGATAAGTAATTTAATATGAGGCACACGGGTTCGCAAATGTCGGGAAATACCTCAAAAGTGGATGAAAAATGTTTAACATGTGACGTTACCAGACGCTCATCGCACATGCAGCGGTTGGGCTTGACGCTCTTACTCTCGCTGGTAGGGGGCCGTGCTACACGTTGCTCCGCTAGAATTCTCTGTACTCGTTCTTGCTTTATCTGATGTTATGCCTTACTACTCGCGGTAGTGGTAATCCGGTGCTACAACGGATCTGTTTGCATTTATGAAAACAGAGTAGCCTAGAGAAGTTAGGCGTAGGAGTGCCACCTACCAGCGAGAGAACGATCGGCAAGGCCTCCAATGCATGGGCAATGAGGTACGTCATCTGGTGATGTCACATGTTTTTGGGTATTTTCAGACCTATGCGGCCCCATGAGGCTTACATTAAATTACGTCTCTCGGCGTCATCTACGTCGTTTCGGGTATTTTTAAACGTTAGTAAGAATCACCCTATACCACTTGGTGGTCTGTATAATGTAGATGGATTCCGTGTGACTGCGAAAATGTGTAGGTTATCTCTCTTTTGAAGAAGGGTCGTTGAACAGATGGACACCACTTAGATCTACAGTGCTGACGACAATATGTTGTAGTATGTTGGAATATGCTTTACTCTTCTTTATAGTGACTCTTCTGGATAACCAGAAACTTCTCTTCAGGAATCAACGAGGATTCCACAAACAGCAAGAGTGTTGTATCAGATTGTTCTGTACGTACACAGATACAGAAGATAGTACTTCCATTCCCTTAGGTTTATCCCGTGTTCCTTGACTTCTGGAAGACTTTAGAAATTCGATGTTCCGCACCGTTGTCTAGAACACAAAATACGATCGCATGGAACATCATAACAGTCTTTATAACCGCATTCATAAGATCCTCGAAACACAACAGGGCATTTCATTTTGTACGTAGGAAAGTGATTAGACATAAATCTAACTTCATGTGTACCCTTAGGATGTGTTATTGGACTATTACTGTTTATAGTCATAGTAAATGACCTACTGCAAATGATTCACGGCCGATTCTGTAGTATTCAGCATCCTTAAGCGCTAGAAAATTGTAACGGGATGTTGAAGATCCCCTGGGCATCCACTCTTGATGCAAGGATTAATGGATCACCTTCAATACAAAGATATGAAGTTACTGTGCCAAAATGAGCAATAGGAAGCGTCAGTGTTCGATTGCGCGGTTAGTGATCAGTCACTGCAAACAGTCTCATGCGTATAGTCATCAGTATGCTAATGGGGAGACTTCAGTAAGATTATTTTGTATTAATCACAATTCTATTACATTTTTATCTTCGGACGAAGGCTCTCTTGGTTACAAGCCTTTTATATATTTTTTAATAGCATATGGAGACTGAAGGATATGGTGATCTCATTAACCGACGGTGTTATAAAATAAAGGAAAAATTTAGCGATCAAAGCCTTGCTTGATTCTCACAAATAGCTGAGTGGCGCCAAAGCAGCTAACCGATAGCAAATTGAAATATTTACCCAAACTACAGGAATTTCTTTGCGGAACAGCTAATTCATAGAAAAAATTATTTAAAAAATTGTACTGTTCGTTGATTACAATAATTACAAGCTTTTTTATGTTATTAAACTAAGTGGTGTGATGTCTTACGTTAACTCCTTTGCGAACGGATGGACTGCAGAAATATTTACTTAATATGTATGTCAATAATCGGTTAACTGATTTGTTCCACGTCATTGCGATCTATGGTATAAGGCCTGACTCTTTCCTTGTTGCACTCACACACGCAAGCACATGGGCAAAAAACAGTGAAAAGCACGCAAGTGTGTATGTACCTTCCCGTGTCCACATGTTGCCTCACTGCGCTAGCAGTCTGCTATGCATCCAATTCTTTGCTCGTGTGTTTGTACTGCACTTGTTGAGATGAAAAGGCGATAGGAAAAGAAAATTTTGAATAATGAAGAAACCGAGAACAAAAAAACTCAAAGGCGACTATGAGTAAAAAATTATCTAAATAACATGTATTAGAAATACCAAGTGAAGGCGACGTTTTGTTTCGAAATATCAGGATGAAGTCTCAACCGTACAACTGCGTGAGGAATTGCAGCGGTAGAGGTGATAATAGCATTTCGTTGCCTGGTAACCGGCGACTTGTATAACAGTTTTAACTAATTATTTTGGATTTTAAAACGTAGCAGTTGCATTATTAGTCCTGAAACTGAGAAATACTTAACGGAGGTTTTTGGCCTTTACTTGATCGTTAATCAACTTTCAGTACGTCATTTGTATTTTACTTCACAAAATATTTATTTACTCAATTTTAATCATAGAAGATGATATACATTATGATATCTTCAGACTTGGCAAATTCAGGATGCCGCAGATCCAAGAATCCACTAGAGTTGAGGTCACTTTTCAAATTTTGAACTTTTTGTATCACCAGTGTTGTTGATCTTAGATTCAAGTTGTTTGTCGAGTAGCTACAGACGCCCGCTCAGTGTCCTTTTTTTTCCAGATGTCAGACTCATCAGTTGCTGCAGGTACATTTACACTGGTGCATCTTGCGGCTAATCGCCGTGTGTCTGTGCTTGCCATTGCAAGAAGAGGCACGTGTCCGTATCCCCGTGCGGTATGGGGTCGCGCCAGCGCCTGCGAACTGTGTCCTGTGCGCACAGTTCAAATGCATGTGTGACTTTGTACCGGTGGATGAGCCTCCTTGCCTGTTTGTACAACGGCTAGGCGCGTCTAACGATCATGGAAAGCCGCACAGGTGTAAACGCACCTTACGTCACCATAGCACCAGTGTTCTTCCAGAGTTTTCATACACTCGTTTCATAAATGCCCCATCTTCTAAATTTTCTACTTCGAGACTTGTAGTATTCTTTACGGTAATGTGATCGGTACCTTACAATATTTAACGCTCAGGGCATCACATCTCAAGATTTTATTCAAATAATCTTCAGATGCAGCTTTGCTAATTAATGGCTTCTCTTTGTCTGTAATCTTCTATAAATTCCAGGGACATAATTGCACATAAATCACGTTAAAGCATTACCTCAACATATTACACAACAAAACATAAAGAGGACCGAGTTGCCTGTCGCCTGATAAACAGCGCAACAATTACCGACAACAGTCAGAGAATTAATGCGTAATTTCGCACGGCCTCCTTTCAGAGGAAACTGTGCGCCACGATAAACACTCTAGATAAATACCCTGATGCCAAATCGACCACAGACGTCGGACGAATAGCAGCGACCGATGTAAAAAAGAATACACAGGGAAATGATAATCGACAGTAATAGCATCGTTCTGAAATTACTTCCTACATTCAGATAGAGAAAACTTTACTACAGATAATGGAACTGCTAATGCGCCGGTCAGCTATGGCAAGGGGAAGTACAATTCTCGTATTTTAGCACAAGAACATTAAAAAGGTAACTCTTGCTGACCACAATGTGGGCTGTACGACATGTAAGAACCTGACAAGAGAGAGGAATGAGCGACACAAGGAGTATCCATTGAGGAGCAAATATTTGGTGTACTCTCGAGTTGTGGGGAACTGCAAAGCGCACGAATTATACTTTCTTTCAGGAAGTTGACTGAAACCTATAGTAAAAATGAACTGCTCAGAGATACTGGAAAAGCTACTGAAGCAGCAAAAACTTTGGCCCTACGAGTTATTGGAAGCTTTTTGTAAATTTTGTCTCTCTTGTTTAAATTAGTTTGTTTGGATATTTTCTGTATTCTGATGCCTTGAACAATAAAAAGAAACAATAGTTTAGTTGTGTCTACAACCACTTCATTTCTTTCTTGATGCAAACATTTGCCGAATTGGATTAAAATTTCCATTTATTTTGCAATCGCTATTGTGCTGTTTCATGCGATTCTGCTGTATAATCCAAGTACGGCAGTTTGATTGGTTATGCTACACAATGTCTTAAAAATGCCTACACAGCCGAAACTGTACAATAATAAATATAATATAAAAGATATTTTTAATCCAGTTTTACACAAATTTGTCATTCTTATAAAAAGAAGCAGATCGTGAGAAGTTAGTTAAGTCAATGTTGAGTAACAGATACGAGTATACTATTTAAAGCGCGTTTCTCGTAACAGAGAAAACGACACGTTGACAGGTGTACTGTGGGCAGAGGACACGCGATTTACGGATTGGATGTATTTCCAACTTCTTACTTGTTCCGCTAGCTGGTGCGCGGTAATCAACACATCACTCAGCGGTGAAAACAAGGCAAACATGAAGAACAGTTTAATCAAGAAAAGTCACGCCACGCCGACGAAAGTGGATGACTGCAGGATTTACGGCTGTCGACCAGACAGGCAGACACACTCCCCCCCCCCCCCCCCCCCCCCCCACACGCACACACAAACACACACACAACAACACACACACACAGTAGCAGTGTGAAACAGTGCGCCATGTCAGTCTAAAATTGATTTAGAGTAATTTCTAATAAAAGAAAACGTTTCCTTCCAACTGTTGACACTCACTTTCAAGCAGTACTGTTACTACATTCCATTTAAACCCTTGCCGGCCAATGGCATTTGAGTAACATTAGACTGTTTGCCCTGGTACTAGTGGAATAATAAGAATTTTTAATGTGTCGCAAAAAGACAGGTACAGAGCCGCAACTAACATGGATGTTTATTTAGTTGGTGGCTGGTTTGAGAACGGTCACAGCCCGAAACTAGCCACCGACTAATTAAGCATCTATTTTAGTTGCAACTTTGGATGTTTCTTTTAGAATCTAAATTAGCTGCTGCCGCCTTTTTCCAGCACCGGTGGAACTATGAGAAAATTTTATCTGTTTAGTACTATGAAATAAGGACTTTGCATATGAGAACAGACGCATCCATGGTTCATTTTATTGTGTCACACTTTTCATTTCCTGTCTGTACCCACCAATGAGATTTTGATTGCTTGAAGTTTGAATGAAATGGGATACAAAAAGGTGAGGCACTGACCAAAGATAGTGGATGTCAGGTGGATACAGGCAGTAAGAGGCCTTCCCCTGCAAGTAGTTTGAGCAAAGAGATGTTCTCTCTGGAAGTCCGCCAATTTTCGACACTGTTAGGCTGATCTGGGGTATGGACGCTCTTCTGGAGCTCTTATCGGTATGGCGAAAAAAGAGGTGTAAAAATGAGTTGTACCATCGTCAATAATATTTGTATTGTGGCCTCCAGAGTTAATCTAATTGGGGAATTGTTAGAAAACGGCTAAACTCTCATACTTTTGATGATATATGGGTAATGGACCAAACCGTGGTTGTGACCTTCCGGACTGGCTGTTGGCCATCAGCTCTTCACTCTATTTTCTGAATAATTGCCGTGAAATTTGTTCATTTGAGAGAACGTGTGAGACTGTCGCATTTTAAATATAGTTTTAGTAGTCAAAATTTGCATTTGATGCAAGTTTCTTTGTAACGTGGCCCTGAGCACACGTTTGAACCAATTCTCGGAGTACAACTGAAGTTTCGCGTTTCTTCAATCAGTTAAATGTTGGCTGAAATAAACGGAAGCGATGCCAGAACATCATTATTCACTTACTTTATGCATTTAGTTTCCTTTCATTGTGAGTTTCACTGGATCTACAGAGCTCACCACGTGTGCATGTGAATCTGCTTTAGTGTCTTCTAAAAGTGATCGAGAGAAATATGAAACCCCTTTTGTGAGAATTTTAGTTTAAGCTTAAATTGTTTCTTTGTAAGATCTGACAATGTGTACGGCAGTATTGGTAACAAAATCGAAATCAACTCAGATGTTGTTTACCTTGTAGCGCCGTATGCGTGATTTTCACGCGCTTGCGCGAAGAGTAGTTTTGTGCAGTGACGGTGCAGTGTCGTGTATGTATAGCAAATGAATCGCTATCGAGTTGTTCCGCGCCTGGCCACCAGGAACGCACATGTTATTGGTTTCTCTATGAGCTCGTTTACTCTTAGAGTCAGATTCTTTTCTATAGTTGTTCTATTGAACTACTCTCTGACACCGTGCTACGAAGTTTTCCAGCGTCCTTTGTGATAAAAAATTGTGATTATGTAAAGAGACTAACGCTTCAGTTGAGTTATTTTTGGTTTCAACTGGAGAGCAACCTTACGTATTGGAATTGATAAAATCTGTTCTTCCCTCGTTGAATCTATTCCCGTCAGTGCAGTAAACGTCCAGCAAGAGTCGAAATGGTTCAAATGGCTCTGAGCACTATGGGACTTAACATCTGAGGTCATCAGTACCCTAGACTTAGAACTACTTAAACCTAACTAACCTAAGCACGTCACTCACATCCATTCCCGAGGCAGGATTCGAACCTGCGACCATAGCAGCAGCGCGGTTCGGGACTGAAGCACCTAGAACGGCTTGGCCACAGCGGCCGGCAAGCAAGAGTCGGGCAGCTCTTCTCCTGAAAGTCCCGACAAATTTCTTGAAACTCGAAATAATGATTTTTATAACCTTCTGCACGTTTTAGGGAATAATGTGATGATTTTCGGCGATTTTTGTGAATGCTAATGGACTCCTTATGTTATCACCATTGTTTTACTTCCCGCATGCTTGTTCATGTAGTGTGCTTCAATCTTGTAGCATGAAGTAATGACCAGTCAAAGTCAAATTCATTAATGTAATTCAGATTTTAAGTTTCGCATTACATTTTATTTGTTGAGTCTATCCGTACCAGCTTCCTTTGCGAGATACGGCGGCCCATCGTTATAGTCCGATCATTTTGTATCTGCCCATTCGTCTAATATAGAGTGTCTAGGAAGCTGCTTTGTCGGATCACTAGACAACAATTCAAGCAAATCGAATTGATGGAGTTTATTGCGTATTCACAAAGGTGTGTCGCTAGCAGATGGCGACCTGCTAATAATCAGTGTCCTTCGGGATACACAATTTCATTGCAGGCAAAAAATTCAGTTCATAAGACACTGAAATAGTGCTTGCCTGATGGCTCGTTCAGTCCGGCCGCGGCTAGGTGGCACGGCGCTTTTATTGTCTACTCATGTAGATACCGCTCAAGTCTTGGTGGCGTCCTAGTCATTGTACTACTGGCTTACATCGTCTCAAAGCCCCCTCTGGTCTTCCTTTCTTGCTCGTTGTGCCAGGGCTTGTCGTTACGCCAGAACAAAACATAATTTGGGTATTCGTCAATGTGCAGATCCATATGTTCCCCAGGAATCCCTATGTCGATCCTTTTCCGATAGTGTAAGCTGGCGCAGTTGGAATATCAAGCACGCTCAGCCCCCCCCCCCCCCCCCCGCCCGACCCCCCTCCACCGCTCTTGTAGTTTTCACGTATTCATGTGTGAATGTTATGCAGCGTACTGATACGATGCACAATGTGGAATTTAATTCATGCAGCTATCGTAGTGTGGTACTGAGGTCTTTTTTTGTACGTATGAGAGCAAATGAGGAAAAGGTCTTAACTGTTTCCATTATTTTAAACATGGTCCCATGCCATTTGTAAGGTATCAAACAAATAACACACCTTACATTGAATTCCCGAAACAGTTCTGGTTAAATTGATGTCTCATACGACATGGTTACATGAAAATGTATGAATCTTATTGACATGCAACTCAAATAAGGAAGTGATTATAAAACACAAACACTCACACCAGTAATTGCATGCAAGTAATTTTCCAGACCCGAGCTACGAGATGCAGCTCTGAGGGAAGGAGAATTCTATGACAGCAACGCCTGTCCCAGTGTTAGGCCGAAACCATCACAGTGGAACATCTATCGGACACAATGAGACGCCGGAGCCACTGCACAGGTGGTCAGCAAGCCACGCTTGTCCCTGCTTTTGACGACGACCCTTCGGAAACCACTTCTAAAGGAACACGGCTGGAGATGGCAGACAAACGTCTGGACAAATCCAACTCAAAACACTGATGACTCATTGTAGCCACCTGCGTAAAAACCCGCATGTAAAGAAGCTGTCTATCTCAGTGTTATCAGTCTGAAGTGAAAGCCGGACCTACGAAAGAAACGACGCCTGCGACAGGCTACAGAAACTCTAGTGGGTGGAGTTATAACAAGTACGAATGCCCTGATTGGCCGGAAAAATAAAGCGTGGTCACTAGCTGTGATATAGGCAAATTGCAGTGTTTGAGTATGGTGAGTCGCGCTGCACTAAGACGATTGCGAGAGTAATTATGTGAACACTTGGTCACAAGCTCGTCTGATCTCTTAAGGAATTGAACTGCAAGGTCTCCTAGTATGAAGAATCGTACAGAGCACTGACAGTTGACGCTTGTGAGCGATTTGAGGGCAACGACGAATGTACCATTCCAGCCAAATAGTGTATACCATGCCAATTAACTTAGCTAGAGAATAACTAGGAGTATTGGCTTCACCGAAGAAGTGGGAAATGCATCAGACTGGTGTTTAACAGTCAAGAGAGATTTAGAACAGACTCTCAGGTTCACGGCTCACACCGACAGCAGTCACTGCCGCCGACGACGAAAGGTAAACACGCCCATCGCGCTGTGCCAGCAAGTGATATTCATTTGACACTCAGAACTGGCAATGTCTCCATTTTTCCTATTTTTTATTTTTTTGTACTTTCAGCCATGACCTGCAGTAAAACAGATTCACAATTTTCGGCATTAATGCAGAAACGCGAGATATCCAAACTAACGGAAAGAATTGATCACCCATTGTAGAGTCCTTTATACCCTGAAGTTATGAAATTGTTTTAATTGCGTACTTCTTTCTGATTGCTCTTTACCGACCATCATCCATTAATTGGTCATTTTAACTGTGCAATTTTAGAGTAATTGATATATCTGGCCGCAACTGCATTTAATTTGTTTGTATTTTATCGAACCCTGCATGGTCATCTACCATCATACTATTGAAACGTCCCCTTTGGAAACTTACGTATTACTGCGCTGTTATACCTCTTACGTTATTTGTTTTTCAAACAGCTGAGCAAAACTGAACGTACTCAAACATTTCTCTCTTTACTTATTCTGACCATCACTAAACTGACACGTAATATTTTTAGCGCAACGCAGTCTGACTTTCGATAATCCCCAGAAATGGATGACCCTGACTAGCATTAACCTATACCTTTCACGAATCACTTACCTCACAAAAATCTTCGTTACTCGAACTACTGCAATACAGCGAGCGCCAATACTGCCAGCTAAATGAAAGATTCTAACTACTGAAGGCACTAACTGCTGATAGGCATAGTTAACAAATGAAAGATTTTGATAGAGAACAGACAATGTATTTACCTTAATAGTGTTCAAAAATCATACATATATATATATATATATATATATATATATATATATCAATTCATGTCATCCATCTTTACAAATTTCCTTTTTCTAGCGGAAAAACGTCCAGATCGTCCGTTCTCAAAACTCTGGCACCTCTCTCTCCACATCTACCACTGCTGGCCGCTCACCTCCAACTGCCCAACGCTACGTGCTGTTCACATCCAACTGCTCAACACTACACAAGCGAATATTTCAACAATGACAACCAGCCACAGACTGCACACAGCACAATTAGTGACTTTCATACAAAGTGATACGTGGCGTTACCAACATAAAAACCTTAACGGCCTACTTACACTATTAGAGAACCTTAGAACAGTTAGGAACTTCGCTTCACAGTTGTGAACACCCAATGTCAATATTTTACCATACTGTACGTATTATAATTATGTTTATGGAGTCATTCTTAGAGTAAAAACAAATCTTAATAACGAAAATCTAACACTTTTATTTGTTCTATCATATAGATACGCCTGAACAGCTACACTAATTTCGGTTAACGATAACGTTTCCTTTACAGGGAGTGTAGTTGAACCAACATTGAGATCATTGATTATATTGCTGTCTGTACTGCTGCACTCTTCTGAACTCTGCATGCGTGAGATGGTATCTCCCCATCTTGCAGGCTGTAGGTTCAACAAAACTTCCTAAGACACTCACAGGGTATCCTTGCACAACTGTGGTACGAAGACAGATCAGAGCCAGTCTCTCACTTATTAGACATTGTAGCTGTGTTTGCCATATCAACAATATGTTTTATAGAACCCAATATTGAAAGTTATTTACCCAACAATAAAAAGAGATAACTCCAAAGAATCACGTATTGCAGTCAATGTAATCAAATTTCCGGTGCCCTTTCTCATTCAATGCACATTGTGTTCTGAATACATCTAACAGTGTCAGAATAGTAGGAAGTGATCGTAAGCAGATAATCAAATACAAAACTTTCAAAAGCTTTCTATATATTGTTTCAATTTCACCTAACATTTTTTAACCAAGTGGTGACCAGTTTCATCAGCTTAACTATCATCTCCAGATCACATTATTACAAATGCACTTGGAGTGTACAACACCGGTCCATCGTGCCTAACATTCTTATTTTAAATCTTCATGTAAAATGTGGTATTTTCAGCCACGCTGTGACAGCAATTGAAAGGAAAAGCCTGTACAGCGCCATAATTTTTGTTTGTACTTTCAAACGTCCACAAAATTATTATCGTTGTGATCAACAACTGCAAACAGAGATTTACGATGTAAGCTCTACTTATGATCTTGCAAGTTAGCCAGAAATACATACACATGGAGGGAATTGCTCTGCAGCTTGCAGGGAGAGAGGGAAAACGAAATGTGATATTGTTGAAATCTGATGTTTGTTGTGAGGGGGGAAAGGCGGAGAAAGACGATGCAGGTAGAGATGTAGAGTGAGTGAGAGAGAGGGAGAAATGTAAGAGAGAAGAAACAGCAGTACATCATGCGAATCTGGAGGCCCAGAAGACCAGCAAGTTGGAGCAGAATTATTTTGAAACCGAAAACGGGTCGCTGAGCACAGGATTCGCTGAGGGTTGCTCTCCGAGCGACACTGTACAGACGTTGCGCGAGATGGTGTTGCAGTAGGAGTGGAGGGCGAGGCGGGTTCTGGAAGGAGATGTCTGGCGCGGAGGCGCGCAGAACGTCTGCGGTAGTGGATTCCCTACTAGGCTGTGGGGTGGGGTGGGGTGGGGCCGAAATTGTAAAGCTCTGCGGGTGACGGCTGATGCTCGCCTGGATATGACAAATCGCCGAGGCGGACACCGGCGCACAATGGGCGCGGTGCGCCCGTAGAATACGGCCCGGGCTGGCTACTGCCTCGCCGACCGCGTCCTCTCCCGGACGATCCGCGGGGTCGTCTCGTCCCTCTTCTGCGGCTGCTGGCCACTCGCCTGTCATCCGTACACTCGCTGCTGCTTCTGGTTGACCACTTGCTCTCTGATAACGCTGCCAGAACAAACCAATTGCACACAAGTACGCTGTTAATAGTAAAGCAGTTCATTACATGGTTCTCCCTGTACTGGGGTCTACACTGTGTCATAGGGGCTACCTGTCCGTTTATATACTATCCGATCAAAAGTGTTCGTACACATAAGGTAGTATATATCAGTATAAAGGCAGGGTTCCAACGAAAGTAATGTACCATGTCCGATGCATACACTCATCGAATTTATTACGATAGTACTAGATACACGTAAGACCTAAACAGTCATGATGGAAATACATAGGTTCTTTCACGACACACGTAACAAAATAAGAAATAGATCTGTTAAGGGGGGTAGGACGTCAAACGGGCCGACTTGGAGCAGGAGAGGCACCACACGACATTTTAATTTCCACTGTCTATGCTTTTACAAATAAATTCATAAAACTTTGTCAACACAACCAGGAAGGATTCAGGGTTCAAACTCATAGCAATATAAGTTCAGAAGTATAACAAAATAAATCTTTTTTAGGTGTGAAACTTCATAATTTTAGCACTTACTATTGGCTGCATTTGTTGCTATAGGTACACTTTTCTTCACAAGTAAGAGAGATTCTTCGATGAATTTTGCACAGCATACAAACCATACTTACAGGTGTATGAAACTCTAGAATTTATTTAATTAATGAAAAACTGAATGAGCTGTTAGCGTTTTAAATTTCGTGTTTAGAAAAAACTCAAATTTTATGGTTAATTATCTAAATTTTTAGCACAGTTTTTAATAGATTTGGAAAATTCTAGAGTTTCAGACACCTGTAAGTATAGTTTGTATGCTGTGCAAAATTCATAAAAGAATTTCCCTTACTTATGAGGAAAAGTGTACCCATAGCAACGAATGCAGCCAATAGTAAGCGAAAAAATGATGACATTTCACATGTAAAAAAAATATATTTTTTTATATTTTCGAGCTTCCACTGCCATGAGCGTGAATACTGAATCCTTCCTGGTCATGCTGACAAAGTTTTATGAATTTATTTGTAAAAGCACAGTGGAAATTAAAATGTCCTGCGGTGCCTCTTCTGCTCCAAGTCGGCCAGTTTGACGTCCGACCCCCCCTTAAAAAGGAATTGCACTGTTAGTATTTTGTCCAACATCCATTCTTTCTGATTATCTCACAAATTCTCTTCCATATTGATTATATTAGTGTTTGTTATTCTTGCAGTGATATTGTCGTTCACCTTTCTCGTAACACTCTTTTCGGCTCACATACAGCCTCAAATTTCATTCGGTTGTCATAAACAGGCGTTTCAATTATTCTTCAAAGGGTTTCCACGGGGTGCAGATGCGGGTTATGTGCAGGCTAGGGGAAGACATCGGTCTCTTTATCTTCAAACCACTTTTTTGTTTTTCAGAAACCTGCACGAATGCATTATCTTGTTGAAGCATTACACTTGCGACCCCTAGGTCCTCAAACAGTGTAATCCATTCGTCTCTAGCATCTCAGTATAGTTATTAGGGTTCATTGTAGTGTTCATCCAAGCAATGTGTGATTCACCGTTAGTGCAGAACGCTTTCCGAATCACAACATTTCCATCATCAAAACATCTGTTCGTTCTTACGTGTCGCTCTGTTCTAATATCATGCCAATCGTACTGAAATCCACCCGGCCCATCTAAACTTAACGTCTTCTCGTCACTGAAGATCACTTTATCCCATTCTCAAGTCCATGACATATATTTTCAGGAAAATCCAGTCTAGCCTCCATATGTTTGTGTGTTTGAGCAGGCTTCTTCAGTTGTTTCTTGAATGCAGGATGTTTCATTTCAATAAATTTATCGTGCACGTCTGGCATTTACTGGCAGCCGCAAATCAGCAACAAGTTGAGAAGGACAACGTTTTCTGTCCTTAGCATTGCGCAAAAATGACCGTTTCGATGCCTCAGATCACTTTCTACTTTTCTCATATATTCCGTTCTGTCCACATCGTGCGCCTAAACTAACGAAATTATAAACGACTGTATTTGAACAGTTCAACGTCTTGGTGATTTGACTATCAGAGAGTCCCATTCACTTCTATGCACTGATTTTTGCTTCTTCATCACATGATAACTGTTTGCCATGTGGCTGTGTGACAATGGTGGTTTATGTGCACAATACGCAGTTTCACTAATGGTGTCCCTTTCCTATCTGCAGGAAAGGCACCTATACACACACTAACGCGGTACAGATCCGACTGCCTCAATGCCGTGTTCCATCATCTACCACCTGAATCGTTAATGTATTGTTATATATTGTACTGCTGACATCAATTCTGATAGCATTTAACTGCCTCTGTCAGTGTAGAGGGCGTCATACAACTGCATGTACACCGTGCAGAACTATACCAATGGACAATGTTAAATTTACTACAGATATCCATGCCATTACACTGATTTGCACTACTGTAGTACTGGAGAGGTGTATGTCTACCTCTAGCACTGAACATCCTCGGCATGAACACTACTGGGAACATTAGGTATCTAAATCTGTGTCGAGTAATGACGGCACTCCTGTTCAACAGGCGAAACCAGAGGAAGAAGTGATGATTGACATTGAGATGTGGATCGAGGTCGATGTTCTATCTTCTCTCATCGGTGGTTCACTGGTTTCAGGTCAGGACTATGTAGGCCACTCCATTTTAGAGATGTGGAAAGACGACCAGTTAAAACCGACACCGGCGCTGGTCTCTGCTATAACAGGTGTGTTTTTATTTTTTACAGATAACTGAGTAAAAAGACCAAAATATCCATTAACTATGGCACAGTGCTAAGATGTTTGGTTTCTATCTCTATACATAAAATTTTCATTCCTTTGAAATTCTGCGTTGTTATAGAAAATGGGAAAAGATTTCAACGCTATTTTAACAACAATGCCAACGGAAAAAAGCAACGAACACATGGCATAAGAATTGGAATGGCATCGCTGATACACATGATACCCCATTATTGCACTCGATTTGTAAAGAAAGACATTCCAGCACTGTGACCTTCCAGTGCCTTTTTTTTAATTGGGAATTTTTTAAATTTTATTTGAATGCTTTTCTTAGTATTATAAAAGTGTGAATGTAACATTTATATTACATCTCTTAAGCCATAGGAAAAGTTCTAACACGCCAAATTTCAAAATCTATGGTTCAGATTTCTTTTTGTTCAGAGGTACCAATGTGGTCTATTGGTGCATACCATGACAAGTGAAGCACTGCCTGTTATCATGTTGCATGACCAACTGGCTTTCTCATGTACGTACAGAGTACGAGATTTGCCCCGTCTGGTCTATGTGGTAGCTTTCTCGCTGATGCCATTGGACATTAGCTGTGTTGCAGGATGGTAACATTCTCAGTCTGGAAGTATTTTACATAGTACAAGGAGATTATTGTAGTAGGTTCTGGCCCCCTTGACGCAGTTCTGACAAACACCAAAACTGAGCCAAGCTACCCAAAAACCTACAAAGTATTCTATCATGACCCCATTTTCAAGTCTAACCCATCTATTTTCTTATCAGTTTATTATAAAAATGTCTTCTTTCATAAATGGTGAATGTAACAAAATTATTTGTTTTTACAAAAAGGTGAATGTAAGGAAATAAAATTCAATATTTCTGGAAAAAAGGTGAGTAAGAAAATAAGTAAATGAATTATGGTGAACATAAAAAGTATATAAATAAATATATTAATTATCAAAAAGTTCAAAAACCTTCAGCGCCATTTAAAGGAAATCCACAGAGGGAATTTTTCAACTTCTCTTTTTCCTGGTCTCTTCATTCTTCAGGGGTTGTTTTACAAGCCCTTCTCAGTGGCCCTCTAGCAGCTGCTGTACTTCTGTATACGTCACCCATCCTCTTTAATTGAGGGGATAGAGCTTCTTCAGGAGCTTCTAGATGTCAAATGATGCTCACTGCTTGGGTGGCCAGCCCAAACCCATCCTGGGCAACTAGGACTACAGGCAGTCATTTGCAGTTTGTATATACACACTGTATTCGACAGAAAAAGTTGGTTCAAATTTTGTCATCTTTGTATACTTATTTTGGATGTATATAAATTATTTTTGCCATATTTATGTAATTTATTTCGATGGGAAAAATGTACATTACATGTAATAACAATTATAATATTCAAATTAAGATTAGAAAAAATTATTCATGTTTAAAGTCAAGAATGTTCCCCAGTTAATTTAAATGGAATGAATACAAGTATCATCTGCTGACAGATTTTGTAGCTAATGTGCAGTCTGCCACATGAAAAATGAATTAACTGTCAACTTTGACACACATAATATATAACAGTTTTACAGTTAACACACGTAAAATGGGGCACCATACTCGATATCATTATAACTATTTTATTTTTACAGATAATTGAGTTGTGATTGCAATTTTGGATCAGACCATTACCTCTGAGAAACAACTATACACGATACACAGAAGTATGTAAGGTTGCATAACTCACAAGGGCAAAGGGCAAAAGTTTTTTGTTAATATCTCAACTAAATATTAATCAATTTCAAAAATTCAAAATGCTAACATAATCTAGATTAAAAATGCTATTCAGAAAATATATAATGAAGTAAACTGGATTTCATTTACTAACCGATGTAGTAAATTTTTCGGTTTTCATTTCCTCTGTCTTTCTGAAAATACTTTAAAATGAATTGCAAATATAACATTCAGATATCTATAACTTTTCTGATTATTTATTCATTTACATTATTTTAAATATTCAGTAAGTCTCCTGTGTTGTATATCACAACTTAAATTTGTTTTACCTTACATAACTATGTAAGAAGTGTATCATCTGTAAGCTTATTGTTGAAAGCTGCACAAAGTTTCATAGTCGTTTTCTGTTAAGTTATAACATTCTTTCTACAAGTCATGTCAGTCAAATAGATCAGATAATCAGTTATGAAGTTATATGGAGTAATATCTACATCTCTTTTTAGTAGTATAAGTCGTTTAAAATCTAGAGATGCATCATATGCTCTGAGAAATTTAGTTTGTAGCTTCATATTCCACATCTCCTGTGGGAAAATTTCGTTTCTTACACTTTTAAAGCATATATTCTTTAGAATAAAGTGGTCGAATAATGAAGCATCAAGTAATTAATTAATTCAACTATTTGTCTGAAAGGTAACAAATACAAATTATGACATATAAAATTCTGCATATTATAAAAATTTGTGATATGTAGTTCGAAAGTTTTCCTGCCACTCAATCCTGCAACTTCCACTGTTTATTGTTCATAAAAAAATATTGGAACTTTTTGATTATTCATTATACTGTCTCATTGTTGTAACTCGTAAGTAGCTTCATATTTAACGATTGGTACACAAATTTATATCGATTCTATTATAATTTTTCCCTCCTTAGGAAGTGTATCTCTAATTTCAACTCCAGCATATCAGGCCATCTCAGAATTGTATCCCCAGAACTAGAATACCTTGTTAAAATTACAGTTAAATCTTCCTCCCACATAATTTGTTTAGAACATTTGAGAAATCTATGAAGTAGTCCAAGTGGATATAGTACCTCGTTTTCCTTACTCCTTATTTATCCATTATAAAGAATATGTGATTCCAAGCGTAAGTTATGAGCATCAGATGAAGTAAAATATAACACAGTTATTGGTAAAATGAAAGGATGATCGATTCTAGATAAAACATTATCCCCTTTCTTTCTGGTCACAAAACCAAACAGTTTTGCCACATATTTATCGATTAATTTTTTATTGGATTCCTGTTATATGCTGGATAATCTGGCTTCTGATCTATGTGGATCAGCTATAACAGTTCTGAGGCTCATGTATAACTGAGCATGATTTGGATGAATCTCTGTGAACCATCTGGGTGCACTTAAATTGATTTTTGTTTCCTCATTCACAGGGTATGAGTGAAACTGATAACCCTCGAATTTGTTATTGATTTATTGAGGATAAAATGTATGAAGACTTTTTAAAACAACTGTTACACAAGCACCAGTAAAATCATTTAGATTGTCACTTTCATGAGTTATAGTAATCTATAAAACTAGAATTACACCAAAAATAGGAATGGGTTTCATAAAATATTGTTTCCAAATTCAGCATTTTGTTTACATGAAGCAATGATATTAGTTTCTCTATGACAATGATGTTCAATAAACATTCCATCAGCTAGATTAAAATTTACATTTATTAATTTGGCCACTATAATTTTAGAAACATCATTACCAAAAGTCTTTTTACTACCTTCAATAATTCGATTATTGAATCATAGCACACATTTAATATCATCTTCTTTGAGATCCACATACAACTCAACATCACTCTCAAAATGTAATTATTTCAAATTTCATCACTTTAATTTCAATATATGGATTTTTCAAACATTTTAAAACTGTACAGACCCATAGGAATTTCTGTTGCTCTCCCATCATAGTATAGTTTATTATTTTTCGATTTAATATTTGGATTACAAAAAGTTTCATCAAAACCAATTAATGTAACTTTTATATAAGTTTCTCTTATTGCAACAGTTAACGTTTTTTTTCATAAGAACAGAGTCTTATAATTTAGTTGAAGTATTTTACCCATTTAAAGAAATAAAAATTTATTTAAATAAATGATAGATTGGGAAGCAAAAACAAGAATTCCAGGAAGGAAATAAAAAATTAACATATTAACTTTACCAAATTCTATTTGATAGGCAATCATAATACACAGTGGTTGTGGAAGAACTATATTAGACATCAACATTTATATTGTAGGTCCAGGATGGTTGAAATGGCATAAAGTTAATAATTTTTTCCTTTTGTCCTAGAAGTATACTTCAAACACAATATCAAGAATTTATGAAAGAATGTAAAAACTATTGAAGACAGGTACAATGAAAAAGTTACAGTGTCTACTGGAAACAATGATGAATTTATTCTATTAGATTAATGTTAGATAATTCAATAGTAGTATTTGATGTCTTCATTCTTGAAAATCAGAATATAGTTAGAGAGTACTTTAATAGGGCAAGACATAAAGGAGTAGATGGTTTTTCTTAGCTCCAACTTATTCAAAAATACCACAACAGTCAGTCAGAGATAATATTAATTTTTGAATATTTTCTAACAAAATGACACAAAATTACATTGTATGTATAGTGGGTTTGTTGGAGGTGATTTAAAATTTGATGATTTTAAAGAAATCTGTAGTAAATGTTGGAATGATCAATTTGCATTTTTTACAACAAACATCACTAGAAAACACTATGATAGTAAGTTCAGAAATAAAATATGGAATTTCATAATTACATAAAAGTTAAACATAAACATTAAATAGAAACATAAACACAAATGTTTAGTAACTTTTTTCATTTCTAATACATATTTACAAAATAAGATACAGAAGTTGTTAACAATTTAAATGAGATAGAAAGGGAGCTGAAGAACTGAAAGAAAAATTCAGACTTAAAAAAAACCACTAACAGAAATTGAAAAATTTAAAAACAAGACCAACACTATTGAACATGTTGAACAATGAATCAAAGGAGTATATGATAAGCAGTCTTTTGGTTGTTTTGTTGTCACATGTGTTAAAAGCTACTGAAGAAAATAGATAGTCTTAAACAAATGGATTACTAAACCTTAAAGACAGTTATGATGATATTTTACCTATTCCATCAACAATAGCATCACTTTTATTTGAGAAAAGCTTATTTCTTACTGAAGGTCTGTCACCATAAAGACAAAAAAGTCTTGGAGAAATGTTGGAAAAGGTAGAAGTAAATGAGAAAGATAAACAAATTTTACCTAAAACTACCTATATTCATCATGCAGTAGTTCCGTGTATTGGTGCTCGTAATGACAAAGTTTTTCGCTTCTGTTTTGAAAATGGTAAATATTATACTGGGAATTTAGAAGTGAAATTTAACAATGATGACATTTTTATCACAGATAAAAGTCACACAGCAAGCGATGATTTATTTAAACTATTGACTAACAGAGAGATTGTTTGATAAATATGAAGAAATATTAATATCAACACATGCTTATTTTTAAATAATGATCCTAGTACTAAAAAACCTAAATCTAGTAGAGGTTATAAATATGATAGATTAATCAAACCAATATCACAGAAAATTGAAAAAATAACAACAGGCAGAAAGAAAGTTAGTGAAACTTTAGTAAAGATATATTAAGAAAAGTCCATCCAAAAAATCTGGATGAGACATGTTAAAGTTTTAACGACAGATTAACAGTAATTCACTGAGGAGAATTACCTGGAAATAGCAATTATCATCAGGAATAAGTTGCAATCATATAGATATAGTTATATTACAGATAAAGTGAGTATATTATTTATAATCCTATGGAAATTCCATATTTGATTAGACTTTGGGTAATTTACCACATAAAAATAGGAAAAGTGAAAACTGTGAAAATCATTTAGTAGAAACTTTGATTAAGAAATTTTCATTGGAAATGCATCTACCTGATTATAATTACTGTGAAACAGATGAAAGGTTAACTAGAGGTGATCCAGGAATTAATCCATTTGATGAAGCTTGTAAAAAACGTGATTAAGCCCCTAGAAAAAATTAAAATTTAAAATGAAGCACACAAAGAACTTTACTTACCTTCCAAAAGGAAGAATCGCTGCAAGAGATGCTTGTTGATGTTGTCGTGGTCTTCAGTCCACAGACTTGTTTGATGCTGCTCCCCATGCTACCCTATCCTGTGCAAGCTTCTGCATTTCAAAGTACTTACTGCAACCTACATCCTTTCTGAATCTGCTTAGTGTATTCATCTCTTGGTCTCCCTCTACGATTTTTATCCTCCACACTGCACTCCAACTCTAAATTTGTGATCCCTTGATGCCTCAGAACATGTCCTACAAACTGGTCCCTTCTTCTGGTCAAGTTGTGCCCCAAACTCCAATTCTATTCAATACCTCCTCATTAGTTATGCGATCTACCCCTCTATTCTTCAGTATTCTTCTGTAGCATCACATTTCAAATGCTTCTATTCTTGTCTAAACTATTTATCGTCCATGTTTCTCTTCCATAAATGGCTACACTCCATACAAATACTTCCAGAAACGACTTCTTGACACTTAAATCTATACTCGATGTTAACTAATTTCTCTTCTTCAGAAACGCTTTCCTTGCCATTGCCAATCTACATTTTATATCCTCTCTACTTCGACCATCATCATTTATTTTGCTCCCCAAATAGCAAAACTCCTTTACTACTTTAAGTGTTTCATTTCTTATCTAATTCCCTCAGCATCACCTGACTTAATTCGACTACATTCCATTATCATCGTTTTGCTTTTGTTGATGTTCATCTTGTATCCTTCTTTGAAGACACTGTCCATTCCGTTCAACTGCTCTTCCAAGTCTTTTGCTGTCTCTGACAGAACTACAATATCATCGGCGAACCTCAACGTTTTTATTTCTTCTCCATGGACTTTAATACCTACTACGAATTTTTCTTTTCTTTCCTTTACTGATTGCCCAATATACAGATTGAATATCATCGGGGAGAGGATACAACCCTGTCTCATTCCCTTCCCAATCGCTGCTTCCCTTTCACGCCCCTCAACTCTTATAACTGCCGTCTTGTATCTGTACAAATTGTAAATAGCCTTTCACTTCCTGTATTTTACGCTGCCACCTTTAGAATTTGAATGAGAGTATTCCAGTCGACATTGTCAAAAGCTTTCTCTAGGTCCATAAATGCTAGAAATGAAAGTTTGCCTTTCCTTAATCTATTTTCCAAGATAAGTCATAGGGTCAGTATTGCCACCCGTGTTCCAACATTTCTGCGGAATCCAAACTGATCCTCGCCGAGGCCGGCTTCTACCAGTTTTTCCATTCGTCTGTAAAAAATTCGCATTAGTATTTTGCAGCTGTGACTTATTAAACTGATAGTTTGGTAATTTTCAGATCTGTCAACACTTGCTTTCTTTGGGATTGGAATTATTATATTCTTCTGGAAGTCTGAGGGTATTTCGCCTGTCTCATACATCTTGTTCACCAGATGGTAGAGTTTTGTCAGGACTGGCACTACCAAGGTCGTCAGAAGTTCCAATGGAATGTTGTCTACTCCCAGGGCCTTGTTTCGACTCAGGTCATTCAGTGCCCTGTCAAACTCTTCATGCAGTATCGCATCTCCCATTTCATCTTCATCAACATCCTCTTCCATTTCCATAGTATTGTCCTCAAGTACATCGCCCTTGCATAGACCCTCTATATACTCCTTCTGCTTTCCCTTCTTTGCTTAGAACTGGGTTTCCATCTGAGCTCTTGATATTCATACAAGTGGTTTTCTTTTCTCCAAAGGTCTCTTTAATTTTCCTGTATGCAGTATCTATCTTACCCCTAGTGAGATAAGCCTCTAAATCCTGACATTATTCCTCTAGCCATCCTTGCTTAGCCATTTTGCACTTACTGTCGATCTCATTTTTGAGACGTTTGTATTCTTTTTTGCCTGCTTCATTTACTGCATTTTTGTATTTTCTCCTTTCATCAATTCAATATTTTTTCTGTTACCCAAGGATTTCTATTAGCCCTCGTCTTTTTACCTACTTGATCCTCTGCTGCCTTCACTACTTCATCCCTCAGAGCTACCCATTCTTCCTCTACTGTATTTCTTTCCCCCATTCCTGACAATTGTTCCCTTATGCTCTCCCTGAAACTCTGTAAAACCTCTGCTTTAGTGAGTTTATCCAGGTCCCATCTTCTTAAATTCCCACCTTTTTGCAGTTTCTTCAGTTTTAATCTACAGTTCATAACCAACAGATTGTGGTCAGAGTCCACATCTGCCCCTGGAAATGTCTTACAATTTAAAACCTGGTTCCTAAATCTGTGTCTTATCATTATGTAATGTATCTGATACCTTCCAGTATCTCCAGGATTCTTCCATGTATACAACCTCCATTTATGATTCTTGAACCAAGTGTTAGTTATGCTTTGTGCAAAATTCTACCAGACGGCTTCCTCTTTCATTTCTCTCCCCCAATCCATATTCACCCACTATGTTTCCTTCTCTCCCTTTTCCTACTCTCGATGTCCAGTCGCCCATGACTATTAAATTATCGTCTCCCTTCACAACCTGAATAATTTCTTTTATCTCATCATACATTTCTTCAATTTCTTCGTCATCTGCAGAGCTAATTGGCATATAAACTTGTACTACTGTGGTAGGTGTAGTCTTCGTGTCTATCTTGCCCACAATAATGCTTTCACTATGCTGTTAGTAGTAGCTTACCCACATATCTATTTTCCTATACATTATTAAACCTACTCCTGCATTACCCCTATTTGATTTTGTATTTATAACCATGTATTCACCTGACCAAAAGTCTTGTTCCTCCTGCCACCGAACTTCACTAATTCCTACTATATCTAACTTCAACCTAAAATTTCTAACCTACCTGCCCGATTAAGGGATCTGACACTCCATGCTTCTATCTGTAGGACGCCAGTTTCCTTTCTCCTGATGACGACGTCCTCTTGAGTAGTCCCTGCCCGGAGATCCGAATGGGGGAGTATTTTACCTCTGGAATATTTTACCCAAGGGGACGCCATCATCATTTAACTATACAGTAAAGCTGCATGGCCTTGGGAAAAATTACGGCTGTAGTTTCCCCTTCCTTTCAGCCATTTGCAGTACTAGCACAGCAAGGCCGTTTTGGTTAGTGTTGCAAGGCCAGTTCAGCCAATCATCCCGACTGTTGTCCCTGCAACTACTGAAGAGGCTGCTGCCCCTCTTCAGAAACCACACGTTTCTCTGGCCTCTCAACAGGTACCCCTTCATTACGGTTGCACCTACGGTATAGTTATCTGCATCTCTGAGGCACGCAAGCCTCCCCAACCAATGGCAAGGTCCATGGTTCATGGGGGTATGGAGATACATGTAAATCTATTTTATTACAAAGATGAGGGTAATTATTGTATAAGAAATTTACCCAAGCTTGTTTCAAATCAAACATGAAGAAGTTTTTTACCATTTTACTAGTAAAGAAAAATTTTATGATAACACTTCTAACCATTTAGATAATAAACTAGTATAAGTAGAAAATAAAGGTTGATGGGTTCATTTTAAAGATTATTAATACACAGAAATATTTCATTTGTATTAATGCTACTTCAGAATGTTTCCTATTAAAGATAGACAACTGTCAACCAAATCTAGAAAATTTGTATACTATGAATTATAAAAAACATAGAACAAGTGGACTCCATTATTATATTAAATATATAATTCAACGTTAGAAAGATCCTGTTGTTTGTAGAGGTCCAAATTAACATATGAAATTCACTGAATGAATTAAAAAAGAGTTTTGAAGAAACTGGAACAATTATTCTGATGTTGAAGAAAAGAAACCATTTACTCCAAAGGAACAATCAAGACATCATAAAACCAAAGATTGTACACTGTCTAATTGTCATTACTCAAATGAAAATAAAATGTTTGTCATCACACACATTTGATTGGAAATTATATAGATCCGGTATCTAATAATTGTAATTAAAAACTTAAACATCTCAGTATTGTACAAATTTATTTCTGTATTTTATCATGATATAATTCTCATTTATTTGTAAGGGAAGTTCAGTATGTTAAAAAGGAAATAGATGTAATACGAAATAATGGAGATAGATATTTTAGTTTTGGTAAGAAGACAAAACATTAGAAACTGTGGTTTATTGACATATTTAAAACTTTTAGGTTTACCACTTGCTAAACCTCCAAAAATTAAAAAAAATATCAAGAGAAAAATAATAAAAAGTTTTTCTCAGGAGTGGTACTCAATTTATTGATGAGAGAAGGTGATTACCCATATGACTACATGGATTGTTGAAAGGTATTTGAAGAAAAAGAAGAGTTTTGATAAGACAGTTGGTAAGACAAATATTAGAAGTATAGTGGATATATGATTATTGTAAGATGGGGAATAGTGTGATAAATTTATAGGTAAGCCAAACTGTGAACAAAGACATGTATTTAATGAAAATTTTGTTACCATTCATGTGAATAAGACAATAATAATATTTAGTAAGGCCATCTATGTTGGATTGAATATGCCTGATTTATCTAAAGATCTGATGTATGTTTTTCACTATAGAATACAGAAATAGAATTATGGAGGAAATACTGAATTTTGATATCAAGGTATGGACAGGATTCACAATATACAGACTGACGATGGTTATGAGCATATGAAATCGATTATTGTTCAATTTGATACCCTGAAAATAGTATTTATGGAATTCCACAAGTTAGCAAGAAAGTTTTAGAAAAAAGAAAGTAAAATGTAATGGAGAACTCTGTGGTTTACAGCAAAAGTGTGTGTTTATTAAGTTGGTGATAAAGAAGAGAAAAAGTAAAAGTTTTAAGGAATGTCTTGTTAAATATAAAATAAGTTTAGAAGATTACAAAAATTGTTTAACAATATAGAACAATACAGAATAAGAAATTTGTTTAGAAGTCAGAGACATGAACCCGACACAGTTGAATTAAGCAAAAAAACATTGAGCTCTAATGATAACGAAATATATGTATTAAGAAATAAAATAGATACATTAAATTATGGTCATTACTCATTATTGACATAGCCCCATTTTAAAATATATCTACTGTTAAAATAGTGTTAATAAATGAATGTAAAAACAGAAGAATTACTACCTGTTTTACTGAGTGCCTCCAATTTCTTAAACTATTGTTTAAGAGAAATAAATAATTACATCTTTGTTAACAAATTTTCTGAGCACATGGAGACTGTAATCAAGAAGCTGAACAATGCAAATGTCTGAAAAGAAATTACAAAAATTGTGTGTTAGAGATAAATGCTTCATACAATGTTACTGGGTGTGAATATTTTATTGCTAGATATTGAGAGAACATTTGTATGGAATTTATTAACAACTTTAAAATTATTAGGCCAGATAGATATACAAAATTAATTACGGACTTGAATTTTCAGTTAGCTGCAGAAGGTCAAATGAAATTGAGATATAAGGGAATGAAGAATATAATTCACAATGTGATTTCTTATTTTTTCCTTACATTCATCTTTCATAATTAAACACACTGGAATAGTCAGCCAGTAAATTTTTAGAATGTTTTATTTTTTCACTATTAACCATAATTCATTTGCTTATTTTCTTACCCTCATCTTTTTTCCAAAAGTATTGAATATTGTTTTCTTACTTTTACCTTTTTGTAAAAACATGTACTTTTATTTTCTTATGTTCACCATTTTTACCATAAATTAATAATAACAAAGGTGAATTAGATCTGAAAAATGGGGTTATAGTAGAATATTTCAGTAGGTTTTAGGTAACTTGGCTCAGTTTTGGAATAAGCCAGAACTATGCCTATTGGGCCGACAGAACCTAGTAAAATACTCTGCTCTTGTGATGTCATATAAGGAGAAAACTGAAACTAATTCTAAAGTTCATCGGCGAAAAGACGCAACCAATACCTTCACTGAATGATAACAGTGATGATGCTATTGATGACAGTGTCACTAAAGCAGAATTACTAAACTCAGTTTTCCGAAATTCCTTCGCCAAAGAACATGACGTAAATATTCCAGTATTCGAATCAAGAACAACTGCCAACATGGACAACTCAGAGGCATGTATCCTCAGTGTAGGTAAACAGTTTAAGTTGCTGAATATATTTAAGCTGCCTGTCTGTTTTGTATTTTTTGAGTAGGGAGAGTATGGTAAGTTCAGGACAGTGCACCTCTGAACACTTGATGTTTTGTGGTCAGAGTTAGAATCCTGTAACCGACTTTAGAATGGCATAATGGGCGCGCACTAAAATTCGCTATTAGCAATTTCCTGATTTTTTTTTACACTTTCTGTTGGTGTGAGACATGAGGCTGTGTTTTCTGCAGCTATTGTAGGTATTTTGGGTGCTACTTGTTTAACTGCTGAATAAAACTGAACGAAAAAATTCCAACACATAGAAATAATCAATGTAGAGTGATGAAATTTCCAGAATACATTTGTTCAGGTAACATATTTAAGTGGTTAACATTGAAAAGATCACAAGTTAATGTAAGCACTAGAAAAGTCATCGCAAATGTGAGATGCCAGTACACTAATAATGCTGAATGCAGGCATGCAGATGTGGAAGATTTGTGTCGCACATGTGCCAGATGTCAGTCTGTGAGATGGAAATCCATGTCTGTTGCACTTGGCTGGTCGGTACAGGGACGGTTAATGATCGTTGTGGATGATGGTGAAGTTGTCCGATGATGTCCCATACGTCTTCGATTTGAGAAATATCGGATGATCAAGCAGGCGATGGCAACATGTGGACACTATGTGGACCATGTTGGATTACAACAGTGGTACGTGGCAAAATTCATCCTGTTGGAAAACACTCTCTGGCATGCTGTTCACGAATGACAGCACAACATGTCGAACCACCAGACTGGGTTACAAATTTGCAGTTAGAATGCGTGAGATAACAGCGAGAGCGCTCCTTCTGTCATAGAAATCGCACCCCAGTTTATAATTGCAGGCATCGGTCCAGTGTGTCTAGGAGACAGGCAAGCTGGTTTCAGGCGCTCATTTTGCCTTCTTATAACCAAGAAACGGCTGTCACTGGCACTGAGGTGGAACCGGCATTCATCAGAAAATCTATCGGACCTCCAAACCGACCTCCAATGAGATCCTGCTTAACACCAATGAAGTCGAAAAGGGCGTTGGTCTGGGGTCAGTGGAATACGCGCTTCAGGACGCATGTATAGGAGCTGTTCTTCATACAACCGATTTGTAAGATTTCACTTTGTCACTGTTGTGCCAAACGCTGCCCAAATGCTGTTGTAGACTCTGTACCATGCACCAGAGCCATACGCCAAACACAATGGTGTTCTCTCTCGGTAGTGCCGTGGGGCAATCCGGAACCGGTCTTTTTGTGGCTACATTCCCGCGACCATCACTGCCAGAAGTCATGTGGAGTAAGTAGTTACATTCATGCCAATAGTTTCTAGAATATTTCGGATGGATCATCTGGTTATCGTATCCCTGTCACACAACTTGGTTCTAGCTCAGTCAGCTATTGAAAGTGGCGTCTTCGTCATATTAAAGGCATTCTTGACTAACGTCAACTCATTACGTCGAATGTCTAATGTAACTAACCCTCACTATTGGTATACCGCGTGTCCAAAGAAACGTAATTTGCATCCTCACAGTGGCGCTACTAGTGCCACTCTGATGTGACTGGTGCGAAATTTGAACAGGCGTCATCTTACGGATGTAGGAAAACGCCTACTGACTTTCGTTTATCTCGCATAGTTTCTTTTGGTGTTGTAATTTTGTTTTCCGCCAGTGTGTTTTGAAACTATTTTGAGGGTAATGCTAACCTTTCAGTTATAGAGTTTTATCGTATTTTCTTTAGACAGTTAAAACTAATTACATAGCATTTGGGCGGTTTTGCCATACATCCCTATTCCTGCACCATCTTTTACCTTGAAACAAAAGATCTTTCTGTTGTAAAACATATGATATTTGAAAATGAACTGGTACTACATAATGTCTTAACAGTTTTCCCTGCCTCGTTAGGAAAAAATTTGTGGTTGTTCCCGATAGCTTCTATGCAAAAGGTATTTAATTTATGATTACTTTACTATTACACTAATTAATTTGATTTCATTTACAGGTTATAGCAACGAAACAAAGCAACAACGTTGAATATAGACTATTAAATATATTGTTGATAAGCGTTTCTTGGTTGAATTATTTAATTTTTTATCCGTTCCTAGGTAGAGTTTTCTAAATGTAGAAAAACCACACGTTTCCAGAGAGGTTCTTTAATATCAAAAAAAGATTGTAGCAATGTAAAATAAATGATTATATTTCAAAATGGATAGGAAATGTATTAAAGAAGATTATTCTGAAAATAAATTAGATTTCTAGCACAACGCTGGTGACATGACAAAGTCTGAAAAGTGATCCGAGTTATAACTATTTCACTTCATGGATAGAAGATTTTTCTGAATGTGAATTACATAGTATTATCACTCAGCTGCTCTTTTCTTCCTGAACAGCTTTCTAATATAAGTGGGGTGAGATGCTACACGTACACATCCACGATGAAAATACTTTTTACAGAGATCTTTTCTACCGACAGCAACAGTAACAGATTTCGGTATATTTATATTTATATGTAGCGTATGTCGCTACACACATGGTGTACACTTATTATATTATGAAATTATATGGTAAAATACACTGTAAAGTACATAAATAAAGCATACATATTCAGATAAAATATAATACACAAACATAATAAAAAGTAACTTCACAGCAGATATTTTGCGTTACACAAGTCTTCAAATTCTGGTGTCCAGATTGGTGATCCATTCGAGGCAGGATGGTGTGACGTTGAAGAAGTCAGCCCAACTACCCTGGTAGGCTCTTAATTCACAGTCCTGGGCGATGTGCTGCGTTGTTTGATTAGGTGCCTCACAGTCACAGCTAGGACTGGGAAGCTTCCTCACTTGTGAAGATTTTGTGCACATAGTCCATGTCCTGTTCGGATTCTGTTTAGGCTTTTCCATAGCTGTCGTGGAAGTTCAAAGCCCTTAGGTTTCTCTGATGGACAGATAAGTTCACGGTTGTCAGGGGAGGCACTATCACTCAAGCTCTCGTGCCATTTAGTATTCATGCTAAAATTGGCAGCTGACAGTTGTTGGGCCAGTCTTAAAGGGGGATTTCTGGAGTGGAGTAGTGTTCTTTCCAAAGTTGGGACATCTTCATGGATAGGAAGAAGGGGGTTATTCATTATTTCTGTATATTCCATCATCAGAGCTTCCTGTCTTCGCAGGGAGGGTGGAGCTATATGACTACGCGTTGGAAGCCAATATAGTGGGGTAGTCTTTATGCATCCTTTTGTGGCGGTGTTCGTAGCGACAAGCAAATCGCTGTAGAAACGGCTTACGATGTCACCGCCACACTTTTAATAGCGGGCCGACCGGTCCGCTGGAACAGTGAACAGAAAGATGAAAACCCAAACACTCTGATTAAATAAAAGTCGGTACTTATCTTTATTAACGAAGATACAGCAACACAGTAGTGAACTCTGTGTCTACAGAAATCTGTCTAGTTCGAGTCGGAGCGGCTAGGTCAGCGTCGGCTGACGACAAACAACAACTCTGCTGCGATGAACACACAAATGACTAGCAAGTACACAATTCGGTGGCGAGTATACAACTGAGCGGCGAATACAGAACTGTCCTAGCGCTCGCGACTCCAGCGCTTAAGAAGCCCGAAGCCAGCGGTGGCGCGCGCAGACTTGCGGCGATTTCCTGTCTCGTTGGCGCTGCTTATGCGGACGGCGTCCGGACTTTGATGCTGCCAACTTTTTGGCAGCGGGTTCGGGTGGCATTACTGGTTAGGATATAACACATCCAGTTATGGTTCTCATAGCAGTGTTGAACTGTGTGTCCACCTTGTTTACATGCTTGCTGGTTAACCACGCTGGTGCACAGTACTCGGCTGCAGATTACACTAAGGCGAGTGCTGAGGTTTGTAGTGTGTCTGCTGTTGCTCCCCAGTTAGTGCTGCAGAGCCTCTGAATGAGGCTGTTCCTTGAGCTTATTTTATTGGATACATTTTCCAGGTGTCTATTGAAGGATAATGTCCTATCTAGAGTGACCCCAGGTACTTTGGATATGGTTGATATCGCAGTTGACTCTTATTAATATGAACCTTCAGCTCATAACCTGCTATTCTGTTGTTCAAATGAAATCAGCTAACTTCAGTGTTGGTGGGATTTGGTATTAACCTCCATTTGGTGAAATACTCATGCACTTTGATTAGGTCAGTTGTGAGGATGTTTCCAGTGTCTTCAGACTGCTTGCTTTGGAAAGCTAGGGCCATATCATCAGCATAGCTGAACTTCCTTGAGATGGTTTCAGGCAGGTCAGAGATGTAAAGAGCATTGGTGCTAAAACGGATCCTTTAGGCTGAAACCAAATAAACTATCAGATAAAGCCGAAAGTTAACGCCTTATCGCTCTTCTCAGCTGCTTCAGTATCTTGATTGTAATTAATTTATTATTAATTGGCAAAGGCTTGATGTTTTCGCTTGGACACAGCTACCTAAACAAGGTTCTACATTCAGACAATTTTAATAGTTTTCTTTTTGAGAGTGCATAACGTTCCGATACTAAAACTTCTTACTCCCCCCGTGAACCATGGACCTTGCTGTTAGTGGGGAGGCTTGCGTACCTCAGTGATACAGATAGCTATACCATAGGTGCAACCACAGTGGAGGGGTATCTGTTGAGAGGCCAGACAAACATGTGGTTCCTGAAGAGAGGCAGCATTTTTTTCAGTAGTTGCAGGGGCAACAGTCTGGATGATTGACTGATCTGGCCTTGTAACACTAACCAAAATGGCCTTCCTGTGCTGGGACTGCAAACCACAGAAAGCAAGGTGAAACTACGGCCGTAATTTTTCCCAAGGGCATGCAGATTTACTGTGTGGATAAATGATGATGGCGTCCTCTTGGGTAAAATATTTCGGAGGTACAATAGTCCACCATTCGGATCTCCGGGCAGGGACTACTCAAGAGGACGTCGTTATCAGGAGAAAGGAAACTGGCGTTCTACAGATAGGAGCATGGAGTGTTAGATCCCTTAATCGGGCAGGTAGGTTAGAAAATTTAGGTTGAAGTTAGATATAGTGGGAATTAGTGAAGTTCGGTGGCAGGAGGAACAAGACTTTTGGTCACGTGAATACAGGGTTGAAAATACAATATCAAATAGGTATAATGCAGGAGTAGGTTTAATAATGAATGAAAAAAACAGGAATGCGGGTAAGCTACTACAAACAGCATATTGAACTCATTATTGTGGGGAAGATAGATACGAAGCACACGCCTACCACATTAGCACAAGTTTATATGCCAGCTAGCTCTGCAGATGACGAGGCGTTTGATGAAATGTATGATGAGATAAAAAAATCGTTCAGATAGTGAAGCGAGACGAAATATTAATAGTCATGGGTGACTGGAACTTGACAGTAGGAAAAGGAAGAGAAGGAGACGTAGTAGGTGAAAATGGAATGGGAGTAAGGAATTAACGAGGAAGGGGCCTGGTAGAATTTTGCACAGAGCACAACTTAATCATATCTAACACTTAGTTCAAGAATCATGAAAGAAGGTTCTAAACATGGAAGAAGCCTGGAGATACTGTAAGGTATCAGATAGATTATATAATGGGAAGACAGAGATTCAGGAACCAGGTTTTAAGTTGTAAGACACTTCCAGGGGCAGATGTGGACTCTGACCACAATCTATTGGTTATGAACTGTAGATTGAAACTGAAGAAACTGCAAAAAATGTTAAATTGAGGAGATGAAGCCTGGCTAAACTGAAAGAACCAGAAGTTGTTGAGAGCTTCAGGGAGAGCATTAGGGAACGATTGCAAAGAAAGAGGGAAAGAAATACAGTAGAAGAAGAATGGGTAGCTTTGAGAGACGAAAATACACTATAGCAGAGGATCAAGTAGGTATAAAGACGAGGGCTAGTAGAAACCCTTGCGTTACAGAAGAGCTATTGAATTTATTAGATGATAGGAGAAAATACAAAAATGCAGTAAATGAAGCAGGCAAAAAAGAATACAAACGTCTCAAAAATGAGATCGACAGTAAGTGCAAAATGGCTAAGCAGGGATGGCTAGAGGACAAATGTAAGGATGTAGAGGCCCATATCAGTAGGGGTAGGATAGATACTGCCTACAAGAATATTAAAGAGACCTTTGGAGAAAGGAGAAACACTTGTATGAATATCAAGAGCTCTAATGGAAATCCAGTAATATTCAAAGAAGGGAAAGCAGAAAGGTTGAAGGAGTATATGGAGGTCTATACAATGGCGATGTTCTTGAAGATAACATTACAGAAATGAAAGAGAATGTAGATGAAGATGAAATGGGAGATACGATACTGCTTGAAGAGTTTGACGGAGCACTGAAAGACCTAAGTCGAAACAAGTCTCCGGGAGTAGACAACATCCCATTAGAACTAATGACAGCCTTGGGAGAGCCAGGCCTGACAAAACTCTACCAACTAGTGAGCAAGATGTATGCGAAAGGCGAAATACCCTCAGACTTCAAAAAGAATATAATAATTACAATCCCAAAGAAAGCAGGTGTTGACAGATGTGAAAATTACCGAACTATCAGTTTAATAAGCCACGGATGCAAAATAATAACGCGAATTCATTACAGATGAATTGAAAAAATGGTAGAAGCCGGGCTCGGGGTAGATCGGTTTAGATTCCGTAGAAATCTTGGAACACGTGAGGCAATACTGACTCTACCACTTATCTTCGAAGATAGATTAAGTAAAGGCGAACCTACGTTTCTAGCATCTGTAGGCTTAGAGAAGTCTCTTGAAAATATTGACTGGAATACTCTCTTGCAAACTCTGAAGGTGGCAGGGGTGAAACACAGGGGGCGTAAGGTTATTTACAATTTGTATAGAAACCAGATGGCAGTTGAAAGAGACGAGGGGCATGAGAGGGAAGCAGTGGTGGGGAAGGGAGTCAGACAGGGTTGTAGCCTATCTCCAATGTTATTCAATCTGTATATTGAGCAAGCAGTAAAGGAAACAAAAGAAAAATTCGGAGCAGGAATAAAAATCCATGGAGAAGAAATAAAAGCTCTGAGTTTCGCCGATGACTTTGCAATTCTATCAGAGACAGCAAAGGAGCTGGAAGAGCAGCTGAACGGAATGGACAGTGTCTTGAAAGGAGGATATAAGATGAACATCAAAAGAAGCAAAACGAAGATAATGGAATGTAGACGAATTAAACCGGATGATACTACGGGAATTAGATTAGGAAATGATTTTTGCTATTTGGGGAGCAAAATAACTAATGATGGTCTAAGCAGAGAGGTTATAAAATGTAGACTGGCAGTGGCAAGGAAAGCGTTTCTGAAGAAGAGAAATTGGTTAACATCGAGTATAGATTTAAGTGTCAGGAAGTCGTTTCTGAAAGTATTTGTATGGAGTGTAGCCTTGTATAGAAGTGATATGTGGACGATGAATAGTTTGGACAAGAAGAGAATAGGCGCTTTCGAAATGGGGTACTACGGAGGAATGGTGAAGATTAGATGGGCAGAACGCATAACTAATGAGGAGGTAATGAATACAATTGGGGAGAAGAAATTGGTGCACAACTTGGCTATAAGAAGGGATCGGTTGGAAGAACATGTTCTAGGGCATCAAGGGATCACCAGTTTAGTACTGGAGGGCAGCGTGTATGGTAAAAATCGTAGAGGGAGACCAGGAGATGAATACACTGAACAGAATCAGAAGGATGTAGGTTCCAGTAGGTACCGTGAGATGAAGAACCTTGCATAGGATAGAGTAGCATGGGGAGCTGCATCAAACCAGTCTCTGGACTGAAGACCACAACAACAACAACAACTCCTTCATATTTACTAACTCGAGAAGTCTGATGCATGTCTAGAGTTAAGTCTGATGTAAAACGGAACTAACATGTTGCTTGTTCTGTATCTACTGACAGGACTGTATGAGTACACAACGCGATCTTACTTCTCTCACTCACACCCATTAACGACAGTTTATTCGTGAGTAAGTGAAAACCGCTAACTGCAAAAATAGTGGCCACATGAAAAAAAGAAATGCAAGACATTCTATTTTGTAACTAAGGCAGCCGCAGCTACATATTCATAATGTACTTGTAAGGGTTGTAAAGGTACACACCACATAACAGGAATCAGTGTCTACATTGGTTATTTAAATGAGTCCCTTTGTCACAATCATTTTAAAAATTCTGAACTGTAATATACTGTCGAGTGAGGTACATTGAAATCCTGAATAATATTTTTCTTGGCTTGTGACCGAAAATCAGTATGCAAGACTATCATCGTTTCGGTCACTGTTACATCTGCGATCGTAACGTCGCTAGTTTTACATATTGACAATGCGATCACAACTCAGTAAAAATTTTAATGACTGTGACGATGGTCACGGAAGCCTACGTTTATATGTACTGAAATAATTGACAGCCATCTATAAATGGTTATAAACTAAAAATTTTTAGAATACACGTATATCAAGAACTGTGTTTCCAACATACACTACTGGCCATCAAAACTGCTACACCAAGAAGAAATGCAGATGACAAACGGGTATTCATTGGACAAATATATTTTATTAGGACTGACATGTGATTACATTTTCACGCAATTTAGGTGCATAGATCTTGAGAAATCAGTACCCAGAACAACCACCTCTGGCCCTAACAACGGTCTTGATACGCCTGGGCATTGAGTCAAACAAAACTTGGATGGCGCGTACAGGTACAGCGGCCCATGCAGTTTCAACACGATACCACAGTTCATCAAGAGTAGTCACTGGTGCATTGTGACGAGCCAGTTGCTCGGCCACCATTGATCAGACGTTTTCAATTGGTGAGAGATCTGGAGAATGTGCTGGCTAGTACGGCAGTCAAACATTTTCTGTATCCAGAAAGGCCCGTACAGGACCTGCAACATGCGGTCGTGCATTATCCTGCTGAAATGTAGGGTTTAGCAGGGATCGAATGAATGGTAGAGCCAAGGGTCGTAACACATCTGAAATGTAACGTCGACCGTTCAAATTGCGGTCAATGCGAACAACAGGTGACCGAGACGTGTAACCAATGGCACCCCATGCCATCACGCCGGGTGATACGCCAGTATGGCAATGACGATTACACGCTTCCAATGTGCGTTCACCGCGATGTCGCCAAACACGGATGTGACCATCAATATGCTGTAAACAGAACCTGGATTCATCCGAAATAATGACAATTTGCCATTCTTGCACCCAGGTTCGTCATTGAGTACACCATCGCAGGCGCTCCTGTCTGTGATGCAGCGTCAAGGGTAACCGCAGCCATGGTCTCCGAGCTGATAGTCCATGCTGCTGCAAACGTTATCGAACTGTTGGTGCACATGGCTTTTGTCTTGCAAACGTCCCCATTTGTTGACTCACGGATCTAGACGTGGCTGCACGATCCGTTACAGCCATGCGGATAAGATGCCTGCCATCTCGACTGGTAGTGATATGAGGCCGTTGGGATCCAGCACGGCATTCCGTATTACCCTCCTGAACCCACCGATTCCATATTCTGCTAACAGTCATTGGATCTCGACCAACGCTAGCAGCAATGTCGCTATACGATAAACCGCAATCGCGATAGGCTACAATCCGACCTTTATCAATGTCGGAAACGTGATGGTACGCATTTCTCCTCCTTGCACGGGGCTTCACTACAACGTTTCACCAGGCAACGCCGGTCAACTGCTGTTTGTGTATGAGAAATCGTTTGGAAACTTTCCTTAAGTCAGCACGTTGTAGGTGTCGCCACCGGCGCCAACCTTGTGTGAATGCTGTGAAAAGCATAACATTTGCATATCACAGCATCTTCTTCCTTTGGTTTAAATGTCGCGTCTGTAGCACGTCATCTTCGTGGTGTAGCAATTTTAATGGCCAGTAGTGTATGTATACGCTATGCACCATTTCACTGTGCGGTACAACATATACGTCGTACTGGGGCAAAAAAAAAGACATTTTGTCTGTTGACAGTGTCGGAAGTACCTATACAGCTGACAGCTAGGGAGGAGGAGGAGGATATTAGTGTTTAACGCCCCGTTGACAATGAGTTCATTAGAGACGGAGTGCAATCTCAGATTATAGAAGGAATATTGAGGAAAACCGGCCGGCTCCTTTAAAAGGAACCATCCCAGTATTTGCCTGAACCGATTTAGGGAACGCACGAAAAACCTAAATCTGGATACCTGGACAGGGGTTTGAACTGTCTTCCTCCCGAATTCGAATTCATTGTACTAATCACTGCGCCACCCCGCTCAGTGCTGACAGGTATAGGCAGACTGGCCGGTACTCTGTACATCGACTTTGTTTCACTGAAGCTGCCGTCAAGTGGCAGTTCAGTAAACGTACAGAAACAATGAAAAATAACAAAAAAATTAAGTAATGCAAAAATTACGACGTTTTATGAGTAAAAATCTGAGTGTTGCACAGATAGAGCAATTTGATCGTGCAGGTGGTAAAGAAATGACATTCCGATAGTGCAATACATATGGCTGTATAAAAATAATTTAACCTACGACGTGAGACACTTCATCCTACAGTAGTGTGTTTAAAATTATAAACCTGATATGTAACTCGCTATAACAAAAATGTTTAATATTGTTTATAATGAACAATCGCTACACAAGTAGCGGACGTTTGATGCATTCGTGGTGTAAATTATATAAGAAAAACTAATTTTGATTGTCATTCAGTGCACTTGAAGACGTATTCAGTTATCAGCTACACTTAAGAATAAATCAGTGTATTTGTCTGAATAACAGCAAAATATTTACAGTACTGAAGGTTCTGACCGTAGCCTGATACATATGTCGTGCGCAATTAGAAATGGTATATAAAAACTCCACACAAGTACATATAATAGCACGAGTATCGTAAGTGCATTTAGTGCAGTGCAATGTGCAGTGAAGAAAACTAAAGTACTAGCTTACATGTAACCAATGTAAGTGAACACTGCGTAACATTTTAACATGTTCCATATGATATTCAGGGTGAAAGTTAACAAAATCGATAAACTGCAGGTATGGATTCCTGGTTGGAAGTGTAGGAAAAAACGTCCTATGAACATGTGTCCGGAAATCCGTCGTTAACACGGTTGATGATGCTGACGAATGACAGTACCTCTGACCACATGGTGTGTTTCCTCGTGTCTTGCAGGCTGAGTGATTGATGCAGTGTACTGTAAGCAGAAGAATAATCAGGTATTCATGTCGGAAACAAGCCGAGATTGTGTTTATATACTGCGAAGCAGGTGGAAACGGTCGAGAGGCAGCACGGCTGTACCAAAAAAAGTACCTTCACATACACCAACTATATCACATAACGTTTCAAACCTTTTTGGGCGTTTGTGTGATCTTGAGTCCTTCTAGACAGACAAACGTGGAGTAAGGTGGCGGACTGTGCGTATACAAGATTTGGAGGACAGAGCTCTACAGGATTTTGAGACGAACCCTAGTACAAGCTCCACGCAAGTGGGCCACCAACATGGTGCAAGCGACAGTACGGTTATATGCATTCTACGTGACAACCACTGTTATCCCTGCCACTTGCAGTTATATAGAGGCCACACTGAACATCTGTTGTGACGTTGATTCGATGCAGCTCTGTACTGTGTTGCGGGACAATTTGTTGTCATTGCACGCACACGGTCCATTTCCGGACACATGTCCACGGGACTTTTTTCGTCCATTTCGAGTCAAGAATCCGTCCCTACAGTTTGTCGGTTTCACTAATGTTCACCCTATATATGCGCTACTGTAACAATATGGCACTCATAACAATATCTCAATAGTGTTTTATAAGGATAATAATTACGGTGTCTCCAGTTTATTAAACCGTAGGATTGAGTCATGCTGCGGCTCGTGTTGGTGCTGCTTGTAGATTTCTGCATTCTGTTGCAGACCAGACGGTATCGTGTAGTTGGCATGGTTGCGGTTGTTTGTCTTCTTCTCGTGCTGACTGGCGTCACTCGGGTTGGCAAACCTTGCCTGTTCCTAGTGGCAGCAGCGGCGGTTATCGATATGTAGTAACTGTTGCCCTATTTGTGGGGCGACGTCGTTGTTTTTCCGTGTCGTGTGAGCGGGTCAGTTCGGTTGGGGACTCAGGAGGAGCCAGGTCCGCACAGTGCCAGAACACGCTGGAACCGCTGTCGGCGCGCTCGGACTGCCGGATGGAAGGGCTGAAGTCACGAGGGTGCACGACCTCGTAAACCGGCTCCAGCAAGCTTTAAGAGGAGTACATTTCAATCCAAGTAGAGAAACCTCCTCCATTGTGATACCTCGTGATTCTCCAGTGACTTGGGTTCGTGTTGCTGCTCGTGGTGTCAGCGAGGCGAAGAGCAGCGAGTGGAGTGCTTGGGGAGGCACATCTGATTCGCTTTCCTTGGGTTCTTATTACTATTTAATGCTGTCCGGTAATGGGTGTAGTTTGGACAGCTTTCTTGATTGTAGGCAGGTTGGTGATTCTTCTACTCTGATGGCAGTGATTCCTTTTTATTTCAGGGCGCTCTAAACACATTATTCTGGGGACCCGTGGTCTAGGGGTAGCGTCTTTGATTCATAATCAAAACGTCTTCGGTCCCGGGTTCGATCCCCGCCACTGCCTCAATTTTGATAAATAATCAGCATTGGCGGCCGAAGACTTCCGGCATAAGAAGTCAGCCTCATTCTGCCAACGGCCTTGTCAAAGAGGGCGGAGGAGCGGATAGAGGTTCAGGGCACTCTCTTGTCCTAGGGGTGGGAAATTGCCCCTAAAGGCGGAAGAATCAGCAATGATCAACGACATGAGGATGCAGAAGGCAATGGAAACCACTGCATTAAAGACACGTAACGTGTATCCACACGACATGTGGCATGTAATTGAAGAAGTGTCATTATGATCTCTCCATTGGCAAAAGATTCCGGAATAGCCCCCCATTCGGATCTCCGGTAGGGGACTGCCAAGGGGGAGGTTACCATGAGAAAAAGATTGAATAATCATCGAAAGGATAACGTTCTACGAGTCGGGGCGTGGAATGTCAGAAGCTTGACCGTGGTAAGGAAACTAGAAAATCCAAAAAGGGAAATGCAAAGGCTCAATGTAGATATAGTAGGGGTCAGTGAAGTGAAGTGGAAAGAAGACAAGGATTTCTGGTCAGATGAGTATCGGGTAATATCAACAGCAGCAGAAAATGGTATAACAGGTGTAGGATTCGTTATGAATAGGAAGGTAGGGCAGAGGGTGTGTTACTGTGAACAGTACAGTGACCGGGTTGTTCTAATCAGAATCGACAGCAGACCAACACCGACAACGATATTTCTGGTATACATGCCGACGTCGCAAGCTGAAAATGAACAGATAGAGAAAGTGTATGAGGATATTGGAAGGGTAATGCTGTATGTAAAGGGGGACGAAAATCTAATAGTCATGGGCGACTGGAATGCAGTTGTAGGGGAAGGAGTAGAAGAAACGGTTACAGGAGAATAGGGGCATGGGACAAGGAATGAAAGAGGAGAAAGACTAATTGAGTTCTGTAACAAGTTTCAGCTAGTAATAGCGAATACCCTGTTCAAGAATCACAAGAGGAGGAGGTATACTTGGAAAAGGCCGGGAGGTACGGGAAGATTTCAATGAGATTACATCATGGTCAGACAGAGATTCCGAAATCAGATACTGGATTGTAAGGCGTACCCAGGAGCACATATAGACTCAGATCACAATATAGTAGTGATGAAGAGTAGGCTGAAGTTCAAGACATTAGTCAGGAAGAATCAATAAGCAAAGAAGTGGGATACGGAAGTACTAAGGAATGACGAGATACGTTTGAAGTTCTCTAACGCTATAGATACAGCAATAAGGAATAGCGCAGTAGGCAGTACAGTTGAAGAGGAATGGACATCTCTAAAAAGGGCCATCACAGAAGTTGAGAAGGAAAACATAGGTAGAAAGAAGGTAGCTGCCAAGAAACCATGGATAGAAGAGCAAACACTTCAGTTGATTGATGAAAGGAGGAAGTACAAACATGTTCTGGGAAAATCAGGAATACAGAAATACAAGTCGCTGAGGAATGAAATAAATAGGAAGTGCAGGGAAGCTAAGACGAAATGGCTGCAGGAAAAATGTGAAGACATCGAGAAAGATATGATTGTCGGAAGGATAGACTCAACATACAGGAAAGTCAAAACAACCTTTGGTGACATTAAAAGTAACGGTGGTAACATATAGAGTGCAACGGGAATTCTACTGTTAAATGTAGAGGAGAGAGCAGATAGGTGAAAAGAATACATTGAAAGCCTCTATGAGGGTGAAGATTTGTCTGATGTGATAGAAGAAGAAACAGTGGTCGATTTAGACGAGATGGGGGATCCAGTACTAGAATCGGAATTTAAAAGAGCTTTGGAGGACTTACGGTCAAATAAGGCAGAAGGGATAGATAACATTCCATCAGAATTTCTAAAATCATTGGGGGAAGTGGCAACAAAACGACTATTCACGTTGGTGTGTAGAATATATGAGCCTGGCGATGTACCATCTGACTTTCGGAAAAGCATCATCCACACAATTCCGAAGACGGCAAGAGCTGACAAGTGCGAGAATTATCGCACATTCAGCCTAACAGCTCATGCATCGAAGTTGCTTACAAGAATAATATACAGAAGAATGGAAAACAATATTGAGAATGCGCTAGGTGACGATCAGTTTGGCTTTGGGAAAAGTAAAGGGACAAGAGAGGCAATTCTGACGTTACGGCTAGTAATGGAAGCAAAGCTAAAGAAAAATCAAGACACTTTCATTGGATTTGTCGACCGGGAAAAAGCGTTCGACAATATAAAATGGTGCAAGCTGTTCGAGATTCTGAAAAAAGTAGGGGTAAGCTATAGGGAGAGACGGGTCATATACAATATGTACAAAAAACAAGAGGGAATAATAAGAGTGGACGATCAAGAACGAAGTGCTCGTATTAAGAAGGGTGTAAGACAAGGCTGTAGCCTTTCGCCCCTACTCTTCAATTTGTACATCGAGGAAGCAATGATGGAAATAAAAGAAAGGTTCAGGAGTGGAATTAAAATACAAGGTGAAAGGATATCAATGATACGATTCGCTGATGACATTGCTATCCTGAGTGAAAGTGAAGAAGAATTAAATGATCTGCTGAACGGAATGAACAGTATAATGAGTACACAGTATGGTTTGAGAGTAAATCGGAGAAAGACGAAGCAAATGAGAAGTAGTAGAAAAGAGAACAGCGAGAAACTTAACATTAGGATTGATGGTCACGAAATCAATGAAGTTAAGGAATTCTGCTACCTAGGCAGTAAAATAACCAATGACGTACGGAGCAAGAAGGACATCAAAAGCAGACTCGCTATGGCAAAAAAGGCATTTCTGGCCAAGAGAAGTCTACTAATATCAAATACCGGCCTTAATTTGGGGAAGAAATTTCTGAGGATGTACGTCTGGAGTACAGCATTGTATGGTAGTGAAACATGGACTGTGGGAAAACCGGAACAGAAGAGAATCGAAGCATTTGAAATGTGGTGCTATAGACGAATGTTGAGAATTAGGTGGACTGATAAGGTAAGGAATGAGGAGGTTCTACGCAGAATCGGAGAGGAATGGAATATGTGGAAAACACTGATAATGAGAAGGGACTGGATGATAGGACATCTGCTAAGACATGAGGGAATGACTTCCTTCGTACTAGAGGGAGCTGTAGAGGGCAAAAACTGTTGAGGAAGACAGAGATTGGAATACGTCAAGCAAATTATTGAGGACGTAGGTAGCAAGTGCTACTCTGAGATGAAGATGTTAGCACAGGAAAGGAATTCGTGGCGGGCCGCATCAAACCAGTCAGTAGACTGATGACAAAAAAAAAAAAGTGCAGACCGCCTGTTCCGGATTTGGCGTATTGTACATCGTTGCATTTCTTTTATCTGACGCCGGGTAGCTTCAGCAGGATTTTCGTTAGTCATTTGTTAGAATGCCACTAGCTGAGTAACCATCCTCTGAACTGAAAGCAACTCTTGGCTGCCAATCTCATCGCTCGCGAATATTTTTGTTGCTAGACCTTCTCAGAGGTCGATTGCTGGAGAATCGTCTGTGTCCTCTTGGATCTTGTAAGACATGTGTGTTCTAAAAGGAGGTCTGATGGCCAGTAGTTCAGTGTAACGCTCCTTGAGCCCGCGACTTCTGCGGGTATAATCTGCCTCAGTACCCTTTAAGGAACTTATGAACTGGTCCTTGTGTTTCATTATTGTATAATTAATTACGATACCTTGTAATGCCAACATTAAAAGTTATAAGTGTCTAGTTAATAGTTCTGGTCGCCTTCTGGAACAAATCTAGTAGTGTAGTGTTCAGTGGATTTTAAGGGTTGTGTTACAAAGTTTACCATCATCTTATTTCATACGTTTGCTGATCGGTTGCTTGTTTGTTTAACTAACTTTTGCTATTGTATTTGTTGTTTTACAGCAGCTTTGTAATTTTTTTATATTATTGTCGTACCTGGTGTGTAATTCGGAGTAGGTATTAAAATTCATGGAGAAGAAGTAAAAACTTTGAGGTTCGCCGATGACTTTGTAATTCTGTCAGAGACAGCAAAGGATTTGGAAGAGCAGTTGAACGGAATGGACAGTGTCTTGAAAGGAGGATATAAGATGAACATCAACAAAAGCAAAACGAGGATAATGGAATGTAGTCGAATTAAGCAGGGTGATGCCAAGGGAATTAGATTAGGAAATGAGACACTTAAAGTAATAAAGGAGTTTTGCTATTTAGGGAGTAAAATAACCGATGATGGTCGAAGTAGAGCGGATATAAAACGTAGACTGGCAATGGCAAGGAAAGCGTTTATCAAGAAGAGAAATTTGTTAACATCGAGTATACATTTAAGTGTCAAGAAGTCGTTTCTGAAAGTATTTGTATGGAGTGTAGCCATTTATGGAAGTGAAACATGGACGATAACTAGTTTGGACAAGAAGAGAATAGAAGCTTTCGAAATGTGGTGCTACAGAAGAATGCTGAAGATAAGGTGGGTAGATCACGTAACTAATGAGGAGGTATTGAATAGGATTGGGGAGAAGAGAAGTTTGTGGCACAACTTGACTAGAAGAAGGGATAGGTTGGTAGGACATGTTTTGAGGCATCAAGGAATCACAAATTTAGCATTGGAGGGCACCGTTGAGAGTAAAAATAGTAGAGGGAGACCAAGAGATGAATACACTAAGCAGATTCAGAAGGATGTAGGTTGCAGTAGGTGCTGGGAGATGAAGAAGCTTGCACAGGATAGAGTAGCGTGGAGAGCTGCATCAAACCAGTCTCAGGACTGAAGACCACAACAACAACAACAACCTGGTGTGTAAGGCCTTCAGCCTTGATCGTGGTCAATTGCCTCAAAATTCTAATTTGGTTTTTGTGTTTTAGCAGTAAGCCTTAAAACCTTATTTACTGCCATTCATGGTATCTCATGCCTTCTGCTGTGTTTGAGGCGCCTTGCCTTTAATATTTCAATACCTGTAATTTGTAAGCTGCAGCGAGTTTTAAACAGTTCTTATTTTATTGCCATTGTTGGCGTGTAAGGCCTTCTGTCCAGGTAACAGAGGTTTTCTTTTAAAACATGATCTGCTGTACCTGTAGTTAATGGTGATTTGCTAAATTGTAACTCACTGAAAATACTATTATTTACACAGTTGTTTATTCCTTCATTAATAACGTGTGGTATTTTTATTTATTGTTGAGTGTGGAATTACTGGTTTAAAATCCACAATCGTAACCGAATCCTGCCTTCCCTTGACTACCATATTTAAAGGATTATAACCGACTTTTACATACAATGCAGAATGCCGTTTATTAATAAAATGAGCGTAGACTGACGTCTACGTTATTATAATTTTGGTTGTAGAATACAAAGGCAATCACATTTAACTACAGAATGTAATGTCAGTACTCTAAGAAACGTGATATACATGTAGGATTGAAAGCTGAGACACAGGGTGACAGCTATTAAATTATATCAAAAATGTAAATTAATTAGGAACCACAGCATGGACGCACTTTACTCAACATCTGAACTTCACAACAGATCTTCGAATTTAGGCTGTCATATTTCTGATAAGTCCGCCATCACTGGCGAAGACGAACAGAAAAATTCACTTTCCTCTGGGTACCCCACAGTCAGAATGCGGCCCTCAAAGTACTTCTCCCGGACATCAAACACTCCAGCTTCGATGTTCAAATGTGTGCGAAATCTTATGGGACTTAACTCCTAAGGTCATCAGTCCCTAAGCTTACACACTATTTAACCTAAAGTATCCTAAGGAGAAACACACAAACCCATGCCCGAGGGAGGACTCGAACCTCCGCCGGGACCAGCCGCACAGTCCATGACTGCAGCGCATGAGACCGCTCAGCTAATCCCGCGCAACTTCGATGTGGTCGATATCCGCCAAGTACGAACCACAACTTATCGAAATCATGGTCACTTCGGATAATGGGGACGAAGTCGACATCCCAAAACCTTCACGTACCGTTCGGTAGTCACCGTGCCATCGGGGAATATCGTACCGATTATTCCGTGACTGGACATTGCACGCCACACAGTCACCTGTTGAGAATGAAGAGATATTCCGTTCGCAAAATGCGGATTCTCATTCCCCCAGATGCGGCAAATTTTCCTTATTGGTGATCCCATCCAAATGAAGGTGGGCTTCGTCGCTAAACCAAGCCATGCCTGCGCATACTAATTCCCATCATGCCCTGCCGCTAGCCGTGCAGTTTGAACGTTCTATCGCAAACTGTTCAGAAGTTAAGACGATTATATTTCATATAGTTCAATAACAGTCACCAAGTAAACACATAATTATAGTTTCATACGTCACAGGCAGAATGAATGATATATGTACAGTACATTGGTACGTAATTCTAGCAAAATTTCAGATTTTTTAATTTTTAATTATAATTATGACTTCTGAAGATGGCCGATTTATAGCCGAAACCATTCACGTTCAAATGCGTGTTACTGTGACAGCTTTTACAGAAAACGCAATAAATGTTCAATTTTATTGTGTGAGTCCAAGAAATCCTCATGAGTTTCACCTCAGCAGTAACGAACACATTTTAGTAGCGGTTTATCTTATTAATTTTTCGTCAGTTGCTGATGTAGGTCGTGTGTACAAACGTGCGCTTCGCAGTCTCCACGTTTCGGTTTTACTTGCCAGTACTTCGCTGCCAGTTCGCACCTTGGGCTCAGTGGGACAATCAGGCGAGCAACTGCGGTCCACGTGTTAATTAGAGCGAGAATTAAAGGAGACCGCTTGGTGTGTCTGTCGTAATGGGTGAGCTGTGTTAGCCTCTAATGGCTCGTGTCGGGGGCCGCCGACTGACGTTGCGGCCGCGGCCAGACTGCTCTGGCGTCTATCGACTATCGACTATCGGTCACCGGCGCCTCTGGAAGGCGTCGACCTTCGCAGCCGGCTGATTGAGTGTTGTTAGAGGCGCGGTCGCGCCAGCTACGAAATGGCTGGCAGCAGCATCATTATTGCACGAGCAACGATCGACAGTGGTAGCTCGGGGCATTTTGTTGAGCAACATGAGCGTAGGAAAGCATGATTCATGTAAAGCTATTCTAATAAGTTTCGAATACGACACTGTTTATGGTAAAGTATACTACTATAATTCTACGAAGTAAAGATTTGTTAAATCGTTTGGGTCTGTCAACAAACAGCTAAAATAGCAGCGATGGAAAAACCGATCGCTTAAAATGGATGCCGTTATTTTAGCTTTGAATAACCGGTATTTTTCGTATTCTTTTGGTATCGATTATTTTAATTTTTTACTAATAACAGGGTAAAAAAGCCGAAAAATCGCTTAGTCATAGAAACAAACTAAAAATTTTCATTTTTAAATAAACCTTTTTTAAAAGTAAGTAATTTTTATTCGTAAAATTTCCACTTTTTTTGAATATTTCGTTATTATAGAAACCAGGAATAGCGATCGGTGCAATTTTGATTATAATGTCGACAGAACGAAGCTAGAAACATGTAGCATAAGAACAGGTACAGCATTTCTGAGACAATAATGTACCTGTTACCACGTGGCGTGGGATATTAGATGGCACGCATGTGCACCCTGACTGATCTACGTGGTAATTTCTCGCTGCTGTCGTCGAACATCAGTTGTATTACAGCATAGCACCATCCCTACTCGGAATTTGTTTGCGAAGTGCAGTATCAGTCATGTACAATGCTCTACTTGCTTTAAAAGATTATATATGTGAGGTACCACACACATTTGCGACATCATATGAGGAGAAAACCTAGAGTTGAACATTTCATTCATAGCTTACAATGAAATTAGATTTTAGCTGATCTGTTGCCTGTGTCTACATAGTATGCCTTTACTTGCTTGTAGACTTCGAAAAAGGACAAATTAACGCTAAAATAGTTTTCCCACCTCTGTTTTCACTCTTTAGCACTGACTACTCGTGATACCCAAACAACGGTATCATCCTCGGTTACAATATGATTTTTGAGCAGAGTTTCAACAAATTAAAATGAATGATAGAATGCTGGTGATTTTTTGTAGTATTCAACGAATTGTCGCTTTTTGAGGAAAACACCGAACGGTGGACGGAATAGGTTTTCTTTTATTAGTCTATTTAATTTAATACTTTGATTCTGTGTATTTTGAGAGTCAAAATATTTCAGTCTTGGTTCGATTTCTACGTTTGTTACGGAAGTAATAAGAATAAGAACCACAAAATCGGTTATTTTAGAAACCGATAGTTTTAGGCGGTTTTAACACTCATGTTAAACTGACGTTGAAAAAATAAACTTACATACCCGAAATCCGAGTGTTTCAGCGATAATCGCCATCCCTAAAAAGTATCCTCTACCATAATGTAAGCTATGGCTCAGCAAACGATATACCCCTGTGAATCTCAGACTAACTTTTACTGGGTTAGCTTACCTATAAACAAATCGCCACTCATTGGATCACGTGAGATTAACTAGAGTTACCATGCAATGGATAACTTAATGAACTGAATTACTTAAACAGCCAGAGCACTTACATGCATGAAACATGGGTGCCGTAACTCACAAAGATAGGGAATCCATCAAAATACTGAATGAAACAACGGTCATTATAAAATCAGTCAAAATAAACTCAAATGCATGACAAGGGTTGTAATGGACTTAAAATATCAACAGCTTGGCGAAGACCTAAAGATTGTTATGAAACGAACACGCTTGCAGAAACAAGTAATTTCGTGGAAGTCGCACAATTGTTGCTAGATGTTAGCCAATGAGAAAAGGAAGAACTACAAAAAGAATCATACATATACCTGCTATCTTAAATGAGAGCATACTTGAATAAAAAATATGGAAGTCTTAATACGAATCACAAATTCTTGTGTTCATCCTATAACTCACATTGCGAATGCTGTAGCTTCTCAGCGTATTTACAGTTACGAATGGCAGTGCAGAGCTGCGATTGCAACTGCAAAACTCCAAGTAATTTTAGACTGCGTTGAATGCTGCTCTCCCTCAGAGAACAGAGTCTAAATTCCTCTCTCGCGTTCTGCCATTGAAGGTATTCAGCACAGAGTCCTTCGGTAAGATGAACAAAAAAGACAGAGGCTGGCACGTACAGTGAAGCAATAATCTATGTGAGACAGTGATTTGTGCATAGCCGTAATCATCAATGACAATGATTTTTCTTAGTCGTGACCAATCAGATCTGTTCTAATATGGCAGCCGTCTTCCTTCCATACTGACTCCTAATGTAGTTAGCCAGTCGTGGAGGTTTTCAACTCTGGAGCTCAGAAATAGGCAACCTCTGACTCCCACTATCTGTCCGATTTCGTATATCAGCTAATAAAACTTTCTCCATATATATAACAGTGAGCTCTGTTCCCCTACTTAAAAATTTATTTATGCCAGTTATGGGTATAAAATAGCGAACTTCTCGCTTTAAAACATTTTATTTCAGAGCATACATATTTATTTATGTCATTCTCAATGTACTCTTCTCCTCTGTCCCTAAAACGCTCCATGCAAATTTTCCTTTGGTGGAAACAGTGCTGGAAGTCCTCCTCTGTGAGCTGCTTGATGACGCATGCTGTTTTTTCTTTCACTGCTTCAACAGACTGAAGTCTTTTCCCTTCTAATGCAGATTTAACGTTGGGGAGTAGGTAAGTCGCTAGGTCAGGCAAATAATGTTGATGGTCTAACACTGAGATGGTGTATTTCGCTAGAAACATGTTAACAGACAATGCAGTTTCAGCCGGTACGTAATCTCGATGCAGGATCCATTATTTGTTCTGTCACAATATAGTTGTTTTTTCTTATTTTCTCTCGGTGTTGAGCAAGAGCATCAAGGTAGCGATATTGCTTAATAATTTGACCGTCAAGTATCTAGTGAAGGTACACAATTCCATGAATATTGAAAACAACAGTCACCATCACTTTGAATCTTGATTTGCTGATTTGACCTTTTTCGCTCTGTGATTATTTTTGTTCTATAGTGAGCATTTTCTGGCAAAAGTTTCCCCACACACTTACGTCATATAAAATTGGTTATGAAGAACTTGCTTTACGGATTCTTTGTTAATTCCTAAAGTTTAAGCAGTTGATCACATACTCAACCGCTGATCAGATAGAATCAAATTACCTAAGTTTTCGATATTTTCATCCGTTTTTGATGTTGAAGGGCGTCCTTTGGTTTGAGTCACCTTCCGCATCTTGTATGTCATCTTGGAAGCGTTTGAACCACTCAAAAACTCGTGCACATAATATGTAGTCTTCGCCATACACTTCTTTTAGCAATAGAAAGGTTTCAGTACCAGTTTTCGCAAGTTATGTGTGGAACTTCACGACAATTCGTTGCTCTATTGTTACACTTACCTCCTTTCCCGCAAAACAAAATAACAGCTATGACACGAAGGCCCCTGCCACAGCAGTTTGTCTACGGACACCAGAGATACTGCATCAAACTCAGAAGGCTTCACGCTTTACAACTATTGGTCTTTTATCTTCGGTATATGTGTACTTATTTTGTAACATTTTCAGTCCCACTATATTATTGCCACACCTCGTATTAGCCAGTGGTAGCTGTTCTTACAGTTTTCTTGCAGAGTCAATAATATTTCTGTCAGCTTGGTACCAATCTTGCTGATGTTATGGCTGAACCGTCCGTGCCCAGCAGTTCCGAGAATAGGAGCTTGCTGCATGGACCCGTGGCACTGTAAGCTCGTGATGTGCCTCCCTTTGGCTGGTGGATATGTTTCATTAAAACCAGTCTTTCATTAAAACGTGTATGGATAAATTTCGTCAGGATCGTAAATTTTCTTTTTCGATTTCCGGTTTCGTCTATTGATGAGCCATCCTCAGATCACTCTAAAATGTGGTTTAGTGTGTGACAATTACACGTCGCAGTAGTCTTAGAGCCTGTCGCTCTAAAATGAAACATCGTAGGTGGTTTTGTAAACTGACAACGTTAATCACTGTTCAGACATTGGCACAGTGGCCGCATTGCCATGCATGTGCACAAAGATCGACAGCAACGACAGTTGCATCACCCATGAGTGGATGTAGGCTGACAGCTATAACACAAACACTTTCTTGTCCTGTTATGAATATTAGAAGTGACATATTGTTTACACCCACTCATAAACAATGTAACTATCATAGCTGTCGATCGTTTGTAAATATATGTGGCAATATGGGACCTGTAACGATGTTTCATCAGTGAATTTTAGGATGATTTTGCTCTATAAATAAGACGATGCGTAATGATTGTCTCACACTGAACAACATTTTAGATTGCTGTAGATGGCTTATCAATCATCCGAAACCGGTAATAAATGAAACATTTGCTGTCTTGACTTAGGATTTGCAACCACACACTTTTAAATTAACAGATCTTTTATCTTCCCATTGCTAATCTCTTTCACTACTCAAATGCTTTCTATCGTTTAAGGTCTAACAAAGATGGCGCGTGTCTGGCGCATTTCAGCCCACATGCATACTGGGCCCAGTGACTTTTCTCTGCTCCTGCCTCTCCGTAGTAGAGGTAGCACTTCTCTTTTGAGGATTACACCCCATGCTGGCCCATACACTCTCTCTCCCCTTTAATGCTGGCCGTAAAATATACAATCAATAGCATTGCCAACTACTCGTTTAAACAATCCTACAGGGTCAGAAATTTATGTGGAATTTTAGTAATTAGATACGGAAATTACTTATGTGAACTTCTAACAGATAATTAATTTATATTAGATGGGTTTATCAGTATCATGGTGATTGATAATGATACATGGCTCTTTCGACAAAATTAGCTGCGTAACAGGTTCCAAAAATTTGTGAATAATCAATAAATACGCTAAGTCTGCTAATAGTAATCAGTTGGTGATAAGATCATACCATTTCCTTTTCCTTTACGTGATCAGTCCTTCCATTGGCTTTTACTGACCTTCTTCTCTTATCTTGGGCTACTTTTTTCGTCTTTTCGCATCGTTGACACATGAAATATTCAATAACGGGTTTAGGGTTTTCTTGGACATTACTTACTGCACCTCCCAATGCCAACTTAACTCACTGTGAACAACATAACGGATGTCACAGTAATCTACTCCTCGTGTAAGGGCTTGGACTAACATCCTCACCTATTCTTTTTAGTATTTTTTTTATTTCTGTCTTTACCAGTCCACTCAAGTTTTTAGAATTCTTTCTCAGCTAGAAGTTATAAAATCTATCTGTTTGTTCTTCGCCAGATTGTCAGTGCACAGCGTTTCTCTTCAATACAATACTGTTCCCAGAGACTAACATTCTGGAAAGTATTTGTCATTTCCATATCAGTGCACAACCTAGAAGATATTTTCTTGGCATAGTAGTGTGCTTAATAGAGCGACTTTAATCAATCGCTCCGAGAAAACCGGAGAGATCGAATATTTTCAAGGGTGCTGAACGAAAAGTTAAAAGAACGTGAGCTAAAAATATCCTCGGAGAAGAAATTTAAGTATCCAGCCAAACAAAGGCCGTTTTGACCACTTGTTTGATACCAGGGGAAAGTTATATTAATGTGACACAGATCCCTACTTTCAGTTTGTTGATTTTTAAAGAAGATTATGATAGTATTAAGAGGCCAGCACTGTAGAAATCACTTTAAACAACTGGCATATATGGCACTCTGAGAATGTTAGCTGGGCTAACAATCGAGGAAATAAGTGTGAAAGAAAAGGGGAACAATAAATTGGAACAGAGTGACGAAGAGCTTTAACTTTGCAGATGAAGTAAAACACGAGATGGTCTCTTCACACTCCTGTTCAACTTATCACTGTATCTGAAAAAAAAGAAAAAAATATTAAGAAACAAAAAATGGAGAGGGCGACAATAATGAGGAAATCCAGTGAGATATGTGCTTATGCGGTTGAGTTGCAATAGTAGCAAGAGCTGTAAACACTCAAAGAAATGTACGAAACAGTGGAAGCAGACGGAACAAAATTTGAACTTAATATCAACGAAAACCGCTAAATACATGGTGATGTCCAATTGCAAAGTTAGAAAGACACCGCATGACCTGAAGAAGCTGTCAGAAGCATTCATTACCTAAGAGTCGTTTTAACCAGCTATACTTCACGGTCCAGTAACTTTAATGTGACCACCGGCTATGTTCAGCACCGACGTGGAATAACCTTGCACAGACTACAGGTCGCAGGAGGGTATATGAAACGTGTGTGGGAGACGCGGGAAACGTGTTTTCACTATCGTAATGAGGAAAAAGAGCGATTTATGTAATGCCCAAAACGTGCATGATCAGTGGTTTTCGGGTCAATGGTGGAAGCATTCCCTAAACGGGTAAGATTTTAAGCTGTTCACGTGACGCTGTGGTTAAAATGTACCAGGTATTGCAAAATGGTGCCACATAAAACCAGCGCCAAGGCAAAAATAGTGGTATCACGAACCATAGGCGACAGGGCTGAACAACAGCCACGGAGATGTGTATGAGCGAATAGACGTTACGGCAAGAAAGGAAGAATGAATCGGTTGTTGGTGTTAATAACGATCATCCTCCTTTACCTCCTCTGCATTACTGCAGATGACGTGTCACTGAGCACATTTGTTCTGTGCATGCTGTTCACGTGAGGCGCCTAGTTGTCTCCACTGCACTGTGTGGGATACGAAGGTTCTGTTATAGTTCACTAGCCTGCTGTCTTCATGTTGATGTCCCCAGCGCAGAAAACAGCACGCGGGTCGTAATTTCTGTATCTTGAGGCTGAAACTGACATTTAGCGACGTTCTGTTCTGAAATAATGTATCATTTCTTTGGGATGCCACTCTGGTATTTTAGTATAGCCACACGAGAAGACTACGTGATATATTTACAACACCTTCTGATACAGCAAAGTACATGATCAAACACAGTGTTTACGAGAATGTATCTTTACACTATTTGTGGCACGTCTCTGTGTCTCATGACTGCCGGAGTGAATCTTTTAATACTGGATACTGGCAAACACATCCTGCGACAGACAGCATGACTGTACATCTCGACTGCCTAATCTAGAGTGACGAATAGGAACTTAAATAAAACTAGGAAACACTTACTACGACAGACAACATGTCTGTTCTTCTCGACTGCCTAATCCAGAGTGACGAACAGCCCGAAACACTTCGCGCGCTATACCAGAAAAGGCGTGACCCGAACGCTTTCAAAATGCTTCTTCTGCAATTTCGTCAGTCTTTTGCTTTTGATTTAAGTTGTTTTTAATAATTCTAAAACGAGTGATTGAAAGTCAACAGTTGAGAGATATTTACGTAAAAAAGTGAAGTCATTCCAGTAAGTAGTTTAACTAATAATAATAACTATACTTTAACGTTTTGGCTCCCTTGCTCCTAACACAGCAGCCAATCACAGAGCAGTAGCATTATGCAAGCGGTCTTTCTTAAGGGAATGGTACCGCATCAAACACCTGTCACACTTCTTGCATCCCCACTGCTCTGGGAACAGCTTCTTGGAGCCTAATATTATGGCTGACTAAGCCAGAAATATTACAACGTGCAACTGTTTAACAGCTGACTACACAGATTAACCAAATGTCTGCCTAGCAACACTGTCTCCTCGACAACTTATAATGAATTCTACTCTGTAAATGATGAAAGTCTATATGAATGCAGCTTGCCGCTAACTTGGTGTAATGTTTTGTCTGTACAGAAGTGTATCTGTCGCCTTTATCGCTCTTTCCCTCTCACACATAAATCGGTACAATAAAGTCAGGGCTTCGTGTTTTCTAGTTAGGCTGATCCGTGAAAAGACAGAGAAACAATTATGCTAATGGAGGATTCTCTCACTCACTCTCTCTCTCTCTCTCTCTCTCTCTCTCTCTCTCTCTCTCTCTCTGTCCTTTATCTGTGTACAGTTTAAATATATTATTTACGTGAAATCAGCCTAGTAGAATCTCTGGTGGAGCCCTTCGTCTTAATATTCAGCGGCTGGCTTGCTAGAAAAGATCTTTACATTTGTTATTATTATTAAGCGCTGCATTCAGTTGGAAAAATCGATCGTTTGAACAATTCGTTCAGTTTACGACAAATCTAAAATTTCAGATGTGGACGAAGCCTTTTTGGACGATTTCAAAAAACTCAGAGATTGCAGGCTCTCTTCGTCACAGCTGAAACTTCCCAATTAATTACAGGGCCCAGACAATCATCAATGGTTCAGACAGAGAACTCATTCGTCATTCACTCTAGAATAAAATGGTCACAAACCTTATTTCTGAGGAAAATTGTATATTGAATCCATTTCCGTACATGTTCCGTTTTCTGTTGTTTCCAAGTCTCATGTAATTTTCTTTTACAGGTTTTTTTTTTCTTTATCTATCACGCTAGCGGCACAAACTTTCCTAGCTCGCTTTAGCGCGAAGAAGAGTCAATAAATCTCTTTTAGCAATCCGAAAATCTTCCAACCGATACTTCCGAAGCTGTTCCTTTCTCCCACTATAATAACCATGGAGCATACATATCTGTACCTCTGTTGTTCCAAAGAATAAACGTACTAGAAAAATACCTTGGCGTCGACGAGCTGTCGGCGCATATATTACTAGAAAATCTGATCAGATACTTTTCAACCGTAAATAAATGTGGATGATTTGATTGACCATTATTAATTATTGCGTGGTAGAGGGTAATTTTCCGTGGGGAGATTACAATGCCCCTCGCATCGAGCGAAGTTTGTGAGCTCAATTTTTATTTACCGAACACACTTCGCGAGCTATCTATTATCGTGGATATCCCGGAAGTGATGATTGTCAGTCCTCCGACTGGAAAAGAATATTATGTTTGCGACAGACGAAGAAAAGAAATGTTGAAGACAGAAGAAATGAAGAGACAGGTACCGCAGCTGTATTGCTTTTACGTGCATCAAGGTGTTATATTTGCTGTGCACAACCAAGGAAGATGATCTTTCATGAACTGATGTCAGGGTCTACCCATTCGGGAACTTTCTTAAGTAGGGAAACCTTGGAAAACCTCTTAAGCCTAGACCCCCAGCCTACGGTACATAGAAGATAGGAAAACCTATAGAAGAAAAAAAAATATGATTTTGAAATAGATCTCTAAAGGAAAAACAGGGATCAATTTGTATCACGATTTGGAGAAGAGTGGTTTGTGCCTCTAGCAAAACAAAACGTTTTACAATGAATAACGTGAATTCTCGTTTTACAATCTTGTTCCTAGTACAATATCTTGCGGTGGTAAACTCCCCCGGGTCTTGCATGTCCCCGACGTCCACATTTGTAGTCGGTCTTCTACGCGGCCCCCTCTGTAGTTGATCTTCTACGCGGCCCACAATGGGAAGAGTAGAAGGAACAGGGATACTCGAATTCACATGCAACATTCATTCCAAAAGAATTAGCAATGAGCAAAAGGGAAACTCTTCCTGTAAGAGAACTGACTAGGTTGCACCGTCCAAGATTCTCCTTTTTGAAAGCAAAATCCTTATGGCTTCATGGATCCTTTTTGTTACGACGTACTTCAAGGAATTCAACCATTAACTAATGATGTTGCCAAAAGCATCATCCGATTTACTCCCTTTTGAATACTCCTTTTGACTTTGCCTCCCCACTTGTGCTTATAAGTCCAAAAGTTCTAACACATTTTCTATCACTGATTTGTTCTTCGTAATTTAAAGGATTCATGTAACTTACTATAGATTTTGGATTCAAATCATCGAATAATGGAAAGTGTAGTTCATTTTATACCAAGACATCATCCATATTTCCTTGATAAGTCATATAATTTAGCTATACTCAAAACTTTTTATTCTAAATACATATATTTCTTCGCTTGAGTGCTGAAATGTAAAAGTTATTAGCATTGAGGAATGCGGATTCGCTTCTTTCAATTACTCTCTGATTCATACGGTGTTCATCCATGCTCATATATGGAAATGGATTTTTCACACAAAATTCCCAAACGAACACGAACCATTAAATTACTACTGAATCTATGAATATTACTTTCTTTAATCATTCATTAATAAATTAAAAACTCTTAACTTCTAATTATGACACCTATTCCTTTTAAAGTTCAACATGAATCAGTTTATCCTCGCGTTTGGTGCGAGTCTCTTACAAAGCATATCTGTGTCGTCTATATCGATTTTAATTCTCGCGCCGACGTCAACTGTTTTGCGCGGGAAATTATCTCTGCGGCGTTAACCGTCACTCACGATTCACTACCACAACACATCCCTTCACGCGTTTACACATGTAAGCGTTCACATGAGATTATATATGAATATTCACTCGGAACCTCTTTTGATTATTCAACGTCATTTACGGGAAACATTTCATTCTTCTTGGCGGTCAGTTAGATCTTTAATCATTCTTAATGACATTAGCAATGCTAAAGTTCTATGTTCACCCAAACCACAGGTGAAGCCTATCTCCACTATCTTCTTTACAACACTTGATATTAATAGTTAGTCACTATTTCTATACTCTATGTCACTGATTAACTATTTCAATTTAAAGGTTTCTATCACTACACACACAGTTTATTGTTATGTTTTTTACGAGCGTTCATTTTGCTTTTGGCACGACCGACAATGGGGAGCAGCATGGGCTTGTGGAGGGTTCGATCAAACCCCATTTCAACATGCGATCTATTTCTTTTTGAACTTGAGCCTTTAACCTCCAGGGAACAGGATAGAAAGTTCTACAATACGTTTCGTGTGGCTTAACGTAGAGATGGCATATGTATCCCTTAATAACTCCTGGCCTTTCGTCAAACACGTTTTCATACACTAGTAATAATTCTTTGAGCTGCTTCTTCTGCTCTTCAATAATGCAGTCGGATTCATTTAACTTCTCATACACTAATTGACCGAAGTCTCCTTTGACTTGGAACTCATTATTTACGTGCTGTTTAGAATTTTGTGCAGTCCTGATTACTTGCACACTGATCGCACTATTATATTTTCTGGTAAGGCTTTCCTTTTTCAACAAGTCCAACTCAATTTCTTGTTTATTTACATTTAACCAAATTTTTCCTGTTTTAAAATCTATTCTGCACCCGTATTGACGTAGGCTGTCGACTCCGATAATGCAGTCTACCACCAAATTTTTCACAACAAGGAATGAGCTTAATATTGCTACATTTCCGACTTCTACACTAAGTAGTGACTGCACTTTTACATTAGCCGATCTAGCCCCAACGGCGCCTATTATTCTGCAATTTTGAACTGGAAAAATTGGTACTCGTCTTATATTTCTGATCTTGTTGAACAGAGCCTCCGAAATAACATTTGTGGTTGCAGCTGTGTCTAAAACCGCCACTACCGGTACAGTCTCTAAAATGACTTGCACTTCGGCTACTGCCACCTGTTCCTTATCCTCATCTTGGGGTTCTAAGTCCTCGGTCAATTCATCTGCCAGTAATCGTCCATCATTATACGTTAGCATTGGTACACATATCCTGTTGCCCCTCAACCAATTGTTGACCGCTCCTCCGGGGCACGAGTGGGTCCTTACAAGTTTGTTGGATTTTGATTCGCCTGGTGGTTGACATCGTCCGTCACTTCGGTAATTACCGGTTGATTCGTAGACGTCCGTCCCCACTGATGTTGGTTATTTGAGTTTATTCCCCCCGGTTGATTCCACTTCCTATTATCGTTATTGTTCCAGGCTTGCGTTCTGAAATTCCTTTCGTTCCCCCATACGGGATTGTATCTTTTCCCATTCCTGTTGTTCCTTGGATAGCCCCTCGCAAGACTATTGCCGGTATTATTGTTGAAATTTTGAGGGGTTTCTCCACTGTTTATCGATCTCTGTGCGTTCCCTTGCCTACCATTTGGCGGAGGTTCTATCTCCCTATATTGGAATCTGTTGTTACGGGCTTTCTGGTTGCTCTCTTCTATAATGTCTATATGATCTAACGTCGTGAGGAACGACTCCAGGTCTTTATCGTTCCCGTAAATTAATTGATTCCGGATATTAGTTGGTAATCTTGCCTTAAGTATGTTTATTATGTCTGGCAAAGGCATAGGTCTGTCCCAATATCTAGTTTTATTTATATATTTTTCAAAATACTTCCTAAGGCTTCCTTTTGAAAAAGAGAATGGCTCTGGGTAGAGCACCTCCTGCCTTGGGCGTTCCTGTACCCCTTCTGACCAGAACTTTGCTAAAAACGCTTTCTCAAAATCGTCATATGTCGAGCATACAGAAGTCATGTCCGAGGCCCAGATCGCCCCCGAACCTTGTATATACCCCGTAATGAAACTGAACTTCTGCCACTCCGACCAATTTCTGGGTAGCACTCCTCTAAAACTTCGAATAAAAACAATCGGATGAACCCCCCTTTTGTCAGTGTTAAAAATCTGAAATTGCCGATGCTTTATCATTTTTCTTCAGCATGGCAAAGACTTTCGTGATCTCCGTCAGATAAAACTTCACGCGAACAACTAGCTCGTGGCAATTTAATATTCGAGTTACTCACACAAGTCGGTACTGTGTGCGAATGTGCAGTAACTGGCTCTATCGTCGCTGCCGACTTCTGCTGCTGGCCTGTATTCATTTGTTCTGAGCCTTGTTGTGAAACGCGTATCGACTCTGCTATCGTTTGTTTCCAATGCTCGAAATCAGCCCCTAACTGCTGTCGCACTTCCTCAAGTCCTTTCGCAAACAAATTCTCTTCCTGTTTGCCGCATAGACTCTGGAATGCTGCTTTAACATTTTGCTCAACGTTTTCACACATTAGCCTTTTGTTTTCTAATGTGATTTCGGATAATTTACCCGTTAATACATTAATTTGGTGGTCTATAACGTCTTGACGTTCGGTCAGATGTTCAACACTTTCCTTTAGGTTCGTCTGCGTACGTGCCAATTCAGGAAGTTGCGCAATTGCACATGACATGGCATCTTGCTTTTGTACTAACTGCGGAACCATTTCCATCTGTTCGCGTACGGTATCTATCTTAATCGCCACATACTCCTTCATTTCTACACGTACGCGGTGAGTAGATTCCTCACATTGAGCTTTCACCAATTCTATTTGTGCAGTTAAATTTCGTTCCGTCTCTTCGGCCTGATCTTTAAGTTCCATTGTCTTCGCCTCTATCCGCTGCTCTAATTCGGAAAAAGTGTCGTGTAACTGCTGCTTAATCTCAGCTTTCAGATTTTCCTGCCCCTCATTAACTGAGGCGAACTTCGCGTTAATGTCAATTTTTAGATTTTCTTGCCCCTCAGTAACTGAGGCTAATTTCGTATTCATATTATTCATGGTCTCAGTTAACATCTGCATCTGCCTCATAATAATGACCAATGGATCTAATCCATGTTGCGTACTTGCTGTTACATCTCCAGCCGTGTCTACAAGGCGTTCTATCGCGCTATCTGTAGCGATCGGTTCTACAACACTTCTTACTGCATCACTATTATCCCTGCTAACAGCTGAGGGCTGTTGCGTGTTGCTCTGCTCTGCTTGACTCATCTTAAACATTGCCCTCGTTAAAACCATATAAATGTTCTATCGTCAATATGTATGTATCTCCCTTCACACAAGAATACTTCTGCGGCTACTTTCTTATTGTATATACAGATAAATGCAAGCAGGGCGGATCAATCAAGCGACGTCTGGCATTAACACAGTTGGTAAATGTTCAAATCTACGTCTGCTTCCTCAATACTAACAAGCTTTAATAATAAGTTATACATCTAGCCTACTTTCTGCGCCCAGCGTGCTGCTTTTATTTGTAGATGCTCTTAATTTGGCTGCGAGTATTTCTTCTCTTTTCCAAGTTAAGTTGTCTCGTCGTAGTTCACATGAAACAGAGAACAAAATTATTTTAACAACGTCCAAAAACGTGTCCTGTCACGGATTGGCCATTATAATGAATTCTACTCTGTAAATGATGAAAGTCTATATGAATGCAGCTTGCCGCTAACTTGGTGTAATGTTTTGTCTGTACAGAAGTGTATCTGTCGCCTTTATCGCTCTTTCCCTCTCACACATAAATCGGTACAATAAAGTCAGGGCTTCGTGTTTTCTAGTTAGGCTGATCCGTGAAAAGACAGAGAAACAATTATGCTAATGGAGGATTCTCTCACTCTCTCTCTCTCTCTCTCTCTCTCTCTCTCTCTCTCTCTCTCTGTCCTTTATCTGTGTACAGTCTAAATATATTATTTACGTGAAATCAGCCTAGTAGAATCTCTGGTGGAGCCCTTCGTCTTAATATTCAGCGGCTGGCTTGCTAGAAAAGATCTTTACGTTTGTTATTATTATTAAGCGCTGCATTCAGTTGGGAAAATCGATCGTTTGAACAATTCGTTCAGTTTACGACAGATCTAAAATTTCAGATGTGGACGAAGCCTTTTTGGACGATTTCAAAAAACTCAGAGATTGCAGGCTCTCTTCGTCACAGCTGAAACTTCCCAATTAATTACAGGGCCCAGACAATCATCAATGGTTCAGACAGAGAACTCATTCGTCATTCACTCTAGAGTAAAATGGTCACAAACCTTATTTCTGAGGAAAATTGTATATTGAATCCATTTCCGTACATGTTCCGTTTTCTGTTGGTTCCAAGTCTCATGTAATTTTCTTTTACAGGTTTTTTTTCTTTATCTATCACGTTAGCGGCACAAACTTTCCTAGCTCGCTTTAGCGCGAAGAAGAGTCAATAAATCTCTTTTAGCAATCCGAAAATCTTCCAACCGATACTTCCGAAGCTGTTCCTTTCTCCCACTATAATAACCATGGAGCATACATATCTGTACCTCTGTTGTTCCAAAGAATAAACGTACTAGAAAAATACCTTGGCGTCGACGAGCTGTCGGCGCATATATTACCAGAAAATCTGATCAGATACTTTTCAACCGTAAATAAATGTGGATGATTTGATTGACCATTATTAATTATTGCGTGGTAGAGGGTAATTTTCCGTGGGGAGATTACAAACTGAGCAACGCTGTCTCGCGTGGGCTTCCGCAGCATGTGCCTCTTGCATGCGTCGTTGCTGACTGCTGTCCATCATCGACAAAGGCTGGAATTAGCACGCAGTACTGGGCGACCACTGAGTGGTGGCCGGTGGCCTGAGTTACGTTTTATGCTACATCGGACAGATGGCCGTTGGAGTGTAAGGTGTGTAACGTCTCAAAGGGAAGGGTCCATGTCGGTGGAGGGAGCATTATGGTCTGGGAAATGTTTTCCTGCCACTCCCTGGTTGATCTCCTCATTCTGGAACACACAATGAACCAACAGAAGTATGCATTATTCACGGGAACCATGTCCATCGTTACACGCAGTTTCTTTCTCGGCGGGATGGCATCTGCCATCAGGAAGTGCAACTTGTTACACCGCTTGCAGTGTACGTGGAGGGTTCGAAGAGCAGGAGACTGAGTTTACCGTAATTTCCTGGCCATCGAACTCCCAGGAATTAAACCCAATCGAGAATACATGGGACCATCTCGATCGGGCTGCTCGCGCCATGGATCCTCAGCCAAGTAACCTAGCACAGCAGTGGGCATAGCTCTAGATCCCTGTTGGTAATTTCACCCTGACATAATGCTTTAGAATCAAATGCCCTTTGCAGTAATGCTCATCCTGACAACTGACTAGCATCAAATCTATACAGTATATACAGAGAAAGTTTTATTAGCTAAAACACGGAATAGGACAGATAGTGCTAGTCAGAGGTTGCCTGTTTATGAGCTCCAGAACTGAAAACCTCCGCGACTGACTAACTACATTAAGAGTTAATATGGGAGGAAGACAGCTGCCTTATTAGAACCGATCTAACTGGTCACGACTAAGAAGAATCACTGTCATTGATGATCGCAGCTATGCACAAATCACTATCTCACATAGAGTATTGCTTCAGTGTATGTGCCAGTCTTTGTCTTTTCTGTTCATCTTACCGAAGGACTCTGTGCTGAATACCTTCAATGGCAGAATACGAGAGCTACAATCGCAACTCTTCACTGCCACTCGTAACTGTAAGTATGCTGAGAAGCCACAGCATTCGCAATGTGAGTTATGGGATGTACACAAGAATTTGTGCTTCATATTACGACTTTCATGTTTTTAATTCAAGTATACTCTCTTTTAAGATAGCAGGTGCACGTATGATCCTTTTTGTAGTTCAATCAGATCAGTGATTCACCCCATCATTACGGATGTGGATATGGTTAACAGTTTTTAAAAAGGAAAAGTTTGTTCATAATCACAAAATCTCTTTACATTTAAATAAATGCATCCAAATCCCACACGAATTCACCTTATTTGCGTGAACATTATTATTAGTGATAGTGTACGCCTATCCATAGAATAACTCTACTTTCCATGAAGTGCAAATGCACGCACGATGTGAACTTCAGCTAGAGGAATGAAGTTCGTCTGAACTATGTACGCAAGCCATAAGACTTCACAAACAGAACGTTTTATTGTGCAGAACCGATAACACAGGTTTCGTACCGATTTTCTTTTGTGAAGTAACCACTGAAAAAGAGATTTGCTAAAAAAAAAAAAAAAAAAGAAAAACCTTCAGTTTCTCATAGTATATCCGGAATATTCGTATGGAAACTCGACATAATGTCATAGATAAAGCGAGTGACCAGTTCAAGTAATAAGGACTAAGGGGAGCAATGATGGAAGCGTTTTGTGACTTTGAAAGAAATTGTTTTTCAATCGATCTAAATAAAAACCCGAAGAGGTTTTGGCCTTACGTCAAATCAGGAAGCGGTTCTAAACCTTCTATTCGGTCACTCAGTGACCATACCGGCACCGAAATGGAAGAGAACAGAGGGAAGGCCGAAATATGAATTTTGTCGTCCGAAATTGTTTCACCGCGGAAGATGTTAATACGATACCTCTTTCAATCATCTGAAAAAGGTCGAAACGGCGGGTACAGAGGTAGCCGATCGCGGAATAGGAAAACAACTGCTATCGCTTTGCGTTGGAAATAAACATCAAGACAAGGTGTGATATGTGTAAGATTCTACAAAAATTATGCCAAAGAAGTTTCTCCCTTCCTAGAAGCAGCTTATCGTAGATCGCTGGAGCAACGAAGGGTATCTAACGATTGGAAGAAAGCGCAGGGCATTCCCGTTTTCGAGAGGGTCGCAGGACAGGAGCACATAATATTAGGCTTAAACTGTAGATGTTAATCTGTTGTACAATAATGGCATATTTTATGCTTAAGAAATGTTACGCTTTTGGAAAACGAAAATCTCTTCTGTGGAATTCAACACAAATTCCGCAAACAGAGGTCTTGCGAAACTGAGTTTGTTCTGATCCAATTTGAGATGCGCAGCGCTATAGAAGACAACGGCCTCAGGTTGGTGCCACATTCTTTCACTTCAGGAAGGTATCTGACACTGCTCTGCACTGCCGTTTAGCGAAAAAGATACCGGCTTACATAGTATTGGGCCAGATTTGCGACGGGGTTCAAGAATTCCTTGCAGGCAGAACTCAACATCTCGCTGTTACCGAAACAATGTCGACAAATGTAAAGGTAATTTCCTGAGTATCCCAAGGAAATTTGGCAGGACAATTCCTGTTTACAAGGTGTATAAATGATGTAAGTAGAAAGCGTTGCAGGCTCTTTATGTTTGTTCGCAGATGATGTGGATGTCGATAAGAAAATAGCAGTTCCAAAAGACATTATAGATTTGTAGTAAGAGTTACAGAGGACTGATGAGTGGTCCAGGCTCTGGCAGCTGATTCCGAAAGTAAATAAATTTAAAAACGTGTTGCGCATACACAGAGAAAGAAATCCACTACCGTACATCTTCACTATTGATGAAAAATTGATGGAAACAGTAACCACTGAGTAATACTTAGCAATAACTATCCAGCGCGACGTTAAATGGAATGAACAAATAAAATAAATAGAAGGAAAAGCAAATTGGTGAGAATAACAATAAGGAGATGTAACACATTCAAAACGAAGGTGCTTGTTCTACCTGTTACTTAGTATTGTTCATAAATCTGGGAAGATGCAACGAAGAGCGGCGCGTCTCGTCACGGGATCATTCGGTCCCAGTGAGAGCTTCACAAAGAAGCTCAACAAACTCCGGTGGCAGAAGGTGCAAGTAAGATATTGTGCACCACGAAGAGATTTACTAATTTAATTTCAGGAGAGTTGTTTCCGGGAAGATTTGAACAACATATTACCTCCTCCCATACACATCTCGCATAATTCCCATGATGGGAAATTTCGAGAAATTAGAGCTATTGCAGAAGCTTACCATCAGTCATTCTTCCCTAGCGTCATTCGCGAGTGTAAAAGGGAAAGGCGGCATCAGTTAATGGTATGAGAAGTACATTGTGCCAAACAATGACAGCTTGCGTATTATTAATGTAGACGTAGATTACAGACTATTTCATTTTCGATTTATTTCTCTTAGAATTCGAAACTTTTCGTTTTAATTGCTGTTTCATTTGTCTGTAATCTGTAAATTTTGCACACTCAGAAATGTTAAGTACTGACCTTCCCATATTCAGTATGGACTTCACATTGAAATTCACAAATCAAACAGACGTTGTGGACGTGATACTAAAAACCGATTCTGAATGTTTCCTTCCTGTACATTGCCTCTAGAGCTCCAACTATATTTTTTCCAAACTAATTTGTTTCGTTTTTCTCGAGTAGACATTAATGAAATAGTTAATCATCATAGTAATTACGCCCAATGTGCATCGAATTCGCAAGTCGGAGCTGTACCTCGTACGTTGTTTCCCACAGAAGTCAAATAAAAACTATTGACACGTAGGTGGCAGCAATTACAGAGCTCCTAGATTGGATTCACAGTGCATGACACACAGCCATGTCATTAATACATCTTTTTACACTGAGGGGACAAAAGCCATGGGATACCTCCCAGTATCGTGTCGGACCTCAGTTTGCTGGACCCAGTGGAGCAGCTCGAAGTGGTATGACCTCAATAACTCCTTGGAAGTCCCTTGCAGAACTATTGAGCCATGCCGCCTCTATAGCCATTCATAAGAAGGTATTTTCCTGTGTTGTTGTTATTCGGAGTGACTGCAGCATTCAGATCGCGTAAACTTTCAATATTCTCACAAATTATCTGTTACTTATATGTAATTAAAAATCATTAAACATCCAGATTCGGTAACGTGATCGAAAATGCTCTGTTAGTGGTTGATGCTTTGGTGACGTCAGAGACGAGGAATAAGACGAAGCCATACGTTTGTTAGAAGAGTGTTAGCCGAAGTTACTAGGTTTTTACATGCTTTGTCCGCAAATAGTTTTGCTATTTGGAGATGGAAAACGTATTGTAACTTTTAAGTAACAGTAGATAAGAATTTTGTGAACGCTGATAGTGGAAACCTCAAGAAAATTGTCGCGCTTATGGCCTACACGTTTAGAGTGGCGTTGCGTACAAGGACGGACATTCTCTTCGCTGCGCCCTGCAACATCATTTACACGTTTAGAGTGGCGTTGCGTACAAGGACGGACACTCTCTTCGCTGCGCCCTGCAACATCATTAAACGTGAGCAAAACCAAGGAATTGTGGATCTTTTGCAAATGGGTTCGTATTTGTAACTAGACTGTCGATTATCACTATGAAATAAGACCCAAAGCACAATAAAGCTACGCTTGGAAAATCTTAGTCTTGATTTCCATTATACAAGACACACGAAAGAGATGTCACCAGAAGCACGCTCTCTGAGGCACAACAGACGGTCCATGTGACCACAGATGAAAAACACTCAGTTTCGAAGTCTGGTAGGCTTATAACATCTTACAAGAAATGTGAAAACAGCGTCAGCAAGAACTTCTCGTAGAAGTTGTTTCGAAATCTGGATGTATTTTATATGTGGACCCATCAGTACAAGGGGTCTAAGTGACGTTTTCTAAAGTTTCCAGATTTATTGAAGTTATGGTAGTTAAAATAATAATCTTTAGAGTGGTAGAGGGGTCTAAGTGGATTTCTTGGCAGTTGCTGCCACCTAGCGGAGAGGCCCTTCAACAACTAAGAGATGCAGTTCATTTCATAGAGCACTAGGGATCTAAGTGTCACTTGGATCCCTTTTTTTCTAACTTGCTTTGTTTCGCTGCTCACGTGTTACAGCTTGCTTCTGAGATTAAGCAGCCCATAGGTATTTAGCCCAGATTTTTTCCAAGCCATTTAAAAGTTTCTCAATAAATGTAATATTTCAGTTTCCATTTAAGGAATAATAACTTTCAGTACTGTCATATTTCAATTGTGAACGAAAACTGGATAACTCAGTGCCTGGTACTTCTAGCGAAAGTACCAATATTGATGACAACCTTTCTGACTCAGGTAAAATAGCTGTACAATTATACTGAAAACTATCGATAGTAAAATTACCTTAGCATCTTAAATCAAAATAATTAGCAATTAAGTATATTAAACAACACTGAAACCACTGTAAAATGAGTTTAAGTGATGTCAACATTTGTTTACTAAGTTTTTAGTTCCACCATACGTTTTGAGAAGTTACTGTGATGATGACAAGGACTATAATACTGGTGAAGAAAGTGTTACAAGCAGCGAATAACTGTCAGGTAATGTGATTTATTTTATCTATCCATTATAGAGTAAAGCTCTCCTCTGCTTCTATTCGATGATCTTCGTGATGATAGTACTGCTCGTCTCAGGGACCTACTTATTTTATAGGTTTTATACCAAAAGTATAATCCCAAAGACTGGAAAACAGCTAGAGCGATATCAGTTTTTTTTTAAAAAAAAGGAGATTAAAGCCGTTGCAGTAATTACAGAGGGATACGTTTACTAGACTCGCGATAGAAGGTGTATGCTAAGATTTTAAATACAAGACTTAAAAACATATCTGAAGCAATACTGCATGAGGAACAGCTGGGTTCTGGGAAAGGACACTCCACAATAGATGCAGTTTTTATTACACTGCAAATAATAGGAAAATGGAGAGAGTATAATAAAGAAACATACAATGATTTTATTGACTTTAAAAAGCTTTGACGATGTCAATCGATAGAAACTTTACGAAATAATGACGAATCACGGATAGCCAAAGTATCTAGTAAATAAGATAAAAAGTTTATATCAAGACACAGATATCACTCTATGTGTCAGTGGTAAAACAACTAATGGGATACCAGCTAACAAAGGGTTACGACAAGGCTACTGCATCTCTCCAACTTTGTTCAACATCTAATGAAATAATACGTATTTGCAAATAAGAATTTCAGAAAGGCATCCACGTAGACAGAAACAATCTTTTAAATGATTCCCAATATGCTGATGATGCTGTGATCCTGGCAGATCAGGAAGATGACCTTCAGAAAGGAATGTACTTGCTAAAACCAATATTTGCAAAATTTAACATGGAAATTTCGAAAGAAAAAACTAAGACCATGGCCTTCATTGGGAAAGAACCAATCAGAACCCAAATAGTGACAGATCATAAGTTTCAGTGCAAGTTAACCATTTCAATTACCCAGTATGTGAAATGACATATGCCTACAGCAGAGGTATTGAAATTAAGCTTTGTAAATTCAGCTGGGTATGTGGAACAACTAACAGAGACCTAAAAACTAAACCAAGAAAGAGACTCAAACTTTACAAAACTGTTGTGTTTCCCGCAATGCTCTATGGAAGTGAGTTCTGGGTGATTACCAAGAAGATAGAAAGCCGGATCCAGGCACACGAAATGAAATTCCTAAGAGGTGTTGTGTTTCCCACAATGCTCTATGGAAGTGAGATCTGGGTGATTACCAAGAAGAAAGAAAGCCGGATTCAGGCACACTAAATGAAATTCCTTAGAGGTGTTGAAGATTGCACAATTGAAAAAGGCTAAGATATCAAGATATTAGAGAAGAACTGCAAATCTTTAGCCTCAATAATAAAATTGGAGATTACAGAAGAAAATGGAACGAACATCTACAAAGAATGGAGAGTGAGAGACTTCCCTTAAAGGCAAGAAATTATAACTGCCATGGGAGACAGACGAAAACCCCGACAGAGATGGGTACCATAACAGGCAAATCTTGCCTTATACCTGAAGAGAAGATGAAAATGAAGATTATACTAAAAGTAGTTAATTTATGTATAACTTCTGGTAGGTCCCATTCACTCGTTGTGGCACTATCATATAACTTCCGTAAATGACCAGAGCAAGATAAAAGAAACATGATTGTGTATTATGCTACTGTTACTAGAAAACTACTTGAATCATTTTACGCTCCTTCTCGTCCTCTGAAACACTCAAAATCAATTTTTTGTACGTTTTTGTGGATGTATTTGTACAGTGTGGTACTACACACAGTTCGTTATCCATTTTCGAAAACATAATTTCCAAATCAAGGTATCACTGTGAATCAGGTTTATGGCAGGAGGAGCAGCGAGCTATCCAGTGACGTCAAAGCCATCACATGGCTCGAATGGAACGTTTAAGGGCTTTCAATTTATTTGAATTCATTTCCGTTTTTTCAAAAGAATACTGAAATTCAAGAAGGAAGAAAGCATATTACAAGCATAAAATGATATAAATAACCTTTTCAGACGATTTCCGGGAAGCAGTCAAATACCCCACTGCGAAAACGTTCCCGGTGCAGGATTTTGTGCAAGAACTGACCTTTCGATTATGTCCCATACAGGTTCAATGGTATTCATATCGGGTGATAACGGTGGCCAGATCATTCACTGGAATTGTCCAGAATGGTCTACATACCAGTTCTGAACAGTGTCATGATGCATTGTCATACATACATCGTTGTTGAGGAACATGAAGTCCATGAATGGCTGCAAACGGTTTCCGAGCAGGCGAACATAACCCTTCCCAGTCAACGATCGGTTCAGTAGGACCAGAGGACCAAGTCAGTTCCACGTAAACACAGCCTACAACTTACGGAGCCACCACCAACTTGCACAGGGCATTTTTGACAACTTGAGTCGATTTCTTCATGGGGTCCGTGCCACACTCGAACCCTGCCATCCGCTTTTACCAACTGTAATCAGGACGCATCTGAACAGGGCACAGTTTTCCAGTCGTCTGTAGTACAACCGACTTAGTCACGAGACCAGGGGAAGCACTGTAGGCGAAGTTGTGCTGTTAGCAAAGGCACTTGCATTGGTAGTCTGCTGAAATGTCCCATTAAGGTTCAAATGGCTCTGAGCACTATGGGACATCTGAGGTCATCAGTCCTATAGACTTAGAACTACTGAAACCTAACTAACCTAAGGACAACGCACACACATCCATGCCCGAGGCAGAATTCGAACCTGCGACCGTAGCAGCAGCACAGTTCCGGACTGAAGCACCTAGAACCGCTTGGACGCAACGGCCGACTCCCATAGAGGCCCCATTTCGTCGCACCCCATTCCGCCGCACTGTCCTAAAGGATACGATAGTCGTATATCCCACATTAATTGCTGCAATTATTTCATGCAGTGTTGTCTGTTGTCTGCTAGTAATGACAACCCTACACAAAAGCCACTGCCCCTGATAGTTCAGTGAAGGCCTTCGGCTACTGCGTTGCCCTTGCTGAGATGTAATGCCTGAAATTTGGTATACTCGCCACACTCTAGACACTGTGGATCTCGGAATTCGATAATGATTTTTTAAATGGAATGTCCCGTGCGTCTAGCTCCAACTACCAGACCGCGTTCAAAGTCTATTAATTACCGTCATGCAGCCATAACCAGGTCGGAGGGGGAAGGGTGACAGCACTGCCACCGGCCGCTGTGACCGAGCGGTTCTAGGTGCTTCAGTCCATAACCGCGCTACTGCTACGGCCGCAGGTTAGAGTCCTGCCTCGGGCATGGAAGTGTGTGATGTCCTTAGGTTACTTAGGTTTAAGTAGTTCTAAGTCTAGCGGACACTAAGTCCCATAGTGCTCAGAGCCATTTGAACCATTTTGACAACTCTGCCAATGCACTGACCTTTCCTATCTAGTGTACGCGATGCTACCACTATCGGTATGTATGCATATCGCTGTCACGTGACTTTCGTCACCTCACTGTGTAACACGGCTTCTGATCAAACATCTACAGGCTTTTTCATAACGGCCTCTATGATTTCCGAACACGATTCCACGAAAACTACCATTCATACTAAAATCTGACAAACATCACTGGATATAGCATCTCTCCAAGTTTTTAGCTCTCAATACAAGAGCTTGTTGTCGGCCCTGCTTGTGACGCGGTACGCGTCAGTATTACTGGAAGAATACGAGCGTTATAGTCACTGAAGTTTGTATCTCTGCAGCCTGCAATGAAAATTTGTTTATTAAATTGACTATCTGGAGGTAAAGGACGGTAAAGGACAATTTGTCTGCATGGTCTGACACGTTGGCCTCCTACTGCAACTGCGTCACGGCGCGTATTACCAATCGAAGCCTGAAGCGAGATTTTATCGTCTGCTGTCTTCATTTTTCTGCGGGTCTTGTAGTTTTTGTGCAAACATCTCCGGAAACCCTAGATTTCCTTACGACCACCACGGAAAAGATTTTTAAATTATAAGTTTTTACATTGGAGATATCGATCATTACTAAAAGTACACTGAAATAAATTTTTACTTGTCCACATCTTTGTTTCATAAGACGTGTACACAGAGACAAGAAAGTACTTAAGTCAGTTAACATGGAATCCAGCCTTGTTAACGTGTCAGTCTCAAAAGAGGCAGATGAACAGTTCCGGTTTGAGACCTCTGGTATTGTGCAGAGGCAGGGATATTGTGTGTGACCGCCTTTGAGCGCAGTTGAGGCCCTAGTGACCGCTAATTGCCACGTGTTTGTATTGCTCGCCACGCTGTTAGATGGACCACGCACACAGGGGGCAAGGAAATTATCCCGGCCGCAGCTCTGATTACTTGGGATGAGCGCCGCTTTGACTACAAAGGGATGCGGCAATGCTTCGATCACACCACAAAATATGCTTTACAATAGTTGACAATGAAAAGCATGCGATAACTCTGAAGCATTAGATCTGCGTGGCCTGTTGCCCTGATAGCTATTGAATGAGGCTTTCGTTTCGTTAGCAGTGATGCTCCTTCCGAAGGTACTAACAAGGGAACCTCCCCATCGAACCCCCCCTCAGATAGTTATAAGTTGGCACAGTGGATAGGCCTTGAAAAACTGAACACAGACCTGTCGAGAAAACAAGAAGAAGTTGTGTGGAACTACGAAAAAATTAGCAAAATATACAAACTGAGTAGTCCATGTGATAGATAGGCAACAACAAGGGGAGAGCAAGTTCAGGAATACCGTGGTCCCGTGGTTAGCGTGAGCAGCTGCTAGACGAAAACTCGTTGGTTCAAGTCTTCCCTCGGGTTATAAATTTTAACTTTTTATTATCAGTTTATGTAACAAACGCTTATATTTTCATCAGTTTTTTGGGAGTGATTATCACATCCACAAGAAAACCTTAATCAGGCAAGGTAGAAGAATCTTTTTACCCATTCGCCAAGTGTACAAGTTAGGTGGGTAGACAACATATTCCTGTCATGTGACGCACATGCCGTCACCAGTGTCGTATAGAATATATCAGACGTGTTTTCCTGTGGAGGAATCGGTTGACCTATGACCTTGCGACCAAATATTTTCAGTTCCCATTGGAGAGGCACGTCCTTTCGTCTGCTAATCGCACGGTTTTGCGGTGCAGTCGCAAAACACAGACACTAAACTTGTTACAGTGAACAGAGACGTCAATGAACGAACGGACAGATCATAACTTTGCGAAAATAAAGAAATTAAACTTTTCACCTGTTGGAAAGCTTGAACAAGGACATCTCATTCCGGAGCTGCTCACGCTAACCACGAGACCACGGCGCTCCTGGGGTCAGGCTATCCTTTTTGCTGCATATCTTCCACATGGACTACTCAGTTTGTATATTTTGCTTATTTTTTCATAGTTTCACACAACTTCTTCCTGTTTTCTCGATTGATCTGTGTTCAGCTTTTCAAGGCCTATCCACTGTGCCAACTTATAACTAAATCTGAAGGTGGTGCGATGGGGAGGTTCCCTTGTAAGTGAATGTAGCTGGAAGCTAAAATAAAGACTCAGGTATGACAGAATACAAAGCTCCAAATTTTCTATTAACAATGGTACAGCAGCGATATCTAGGGCGCCCTCAGGAGCTCAGTATTCGTTTGCTGGGTAAGGGTTTGGCGACCCTGGGGTTCCTGAGCTGTCGGCTGGTATGCGCCACCAGTCCTCTGTCACCGTAAGCTCTGGGCATGCTTCAGGACCACTGAACCGTGGCCGGCTCGCGTTCATGCCGTTAGTTCTTTGGCATTTTGTCGCAATCGAGTGGAGTCTGATTTCTCCCTGAGTTACTACCATAACGAGTTGCTGACTTTCATCTGTCAGTGGCAGCAGCAGCGCTTATCGATACTAGTACTGCTGCGCCATCTTTGGTGTGACCGCTATATTTCCGTCTGTAGGTGTGTGTGGCAGTCGGTAGGTTGGGACAGAGCAGTGAGGAAGCTTCCACGGTGTCAGGTCAGGCCGGGACTGCCAGCAGCATGCTCTCGCATACGGATTGTGAGGCGCTAGCTGCGAGAACTACAAAGTTCGTTGCCCAGCGAACCTGGCCACAGAAGTTGAGTGATCAGTTAACCTGTTATGAAATGTCAACTGCTGTGACATTTCTTCGTTCATTACCGGTTGTTGTTTCCCGGGCCGTTCCGGCTAGCAGCAACGTATGATGTATTGGAGTCCGCAAAATTTTGCAGCCGTCTTCCTGTATGGTCTTTATCTATTAAATTTGTTGTTACTTATCAGCAGTATTTATCAATGGTGTCTGCTGTCTTGTGGCCACTAACGCTCCAGTTATCTGCCCTGGTCGTTAGCGTAGTTTTCCGGCAGTGTGTTTTCCTCGCCGTGTTGATGCTGTCTATTACGGCGTGTAGTTTGGAAGCCTTTTAGTTGTTTGTTCATATTTTTTTCTTAAGATTGGTTATTGTGCCTTGGCTGTTTTTAGATTCCAATTCTGAAGACCTAGTGCGGCTGGTTTCTTCGACCTTGGCCGATATTTTCCATTGTCGTACCGCTGGTAGGGAACTGATTAGGTTGTTCGCCAGTCCTTTAGCCATCCCTGGGTCGCGTCGCCATCCGATTATATAGCCTTACTCTCGGCAGCCTGTCTCACCACACCTTACGTTAGAGCTACCTCCTCAGGCCGACCCTTGGAACACTTCTGATCACTACTGTTCTGTTGGTTTTAGATTGTGATTGCCATTTTAGTCTGATGTACTGTGCGAGGCCTTCAGCCTTCTATTAATTTAGTTTGTTTTAATTTTAAAATAAGGCCTTCAGCCGATTTAAATTAAAAATTGAAGATTGATTTGTTTAAAAGCTAAATTTTGAAAGTTGTTTTATCTGAAATTCTTGTTATCCAGGCCTTAAGCCCTGAGTTGTTCAATGTCGAGTGTGTGGCCTTCAGCCGAGGTTTTACATGAAATATTTTTAAGATAAGGCCTTCCGTCTCAAATTAAAATTTTTAAACCTGATTTATTTAAAACTAATTTTTAAAAAAACATTTGCTGTATCTGAAATTCTTGTTATCCACGCCCTAAGCCCTGAGCTGTTCATGACTTGTATGTGGCCTTCACCCGATTATTTATGTGAAATATTTTTTTATGTAAGACCTTCTGTCGCGTGTATTCTTTAAAGTAATTTTTTATAACTGTGTTCAGGCCTTCAGCCGCTCTTGTTTTTGGTGTGGTTTTGGGCCTTCAGCCCAGGAGGTATTGCAAGTTCTCTTAATTAGGCCTCCAGCCGTATTGTTTGAATTTCATCCTTTTAAGGCAGTGGATAATTAAGTGGATCTTAGAAAAGTAAAGTTTGTGTGTTTTGTGCAACTAACAGTAACTGATTATGGCCCTCTTCACAACCATAACCTAATCCGCTCTATCCTGCGAAAACATATTTCAATCACCGTGCGGCGCGGCGTGGAACGTTGTGTGTATCAGGGACCAGGGATCGTGGCTTGAAGGCCTAGATCGCAAGGATGGAAGAAACTTCTTTCAAAAACCTCACAGAGCCAAGGCGTGCTGCGCAGTGATGACACGCATGTCTGTTGAGGTGCAACAGTCGTTAGCGTGCAACCCCTGGGGAATCTACCGCACCTCAATTGTATAAGGTTCATCTAGGCACGAGGGGCTCTATCCAGGTGCTCTTGTATATCCCCAGCTGCTCGTGAGACGAGGATAGATCCTTCTAAATGTTCCCTTCCTCTTCCCAGCGGAAAAGGTGCGCCGCTCGAAGGCACCAACATCTGATCTAACAACAGGGCTGGGCTCGAGTAGCCAGTCCCCCTGACTCAGGAAATGGTAAGAGAACACATGCTGTTTCTCAGAATGTGTTTGTGATAGTTAAAAGAAAAGAGAGCACTTTCGATAAAATTTCACCATTTTGTCTACAAAAAGGTTTGGTGGCCACTGCTGGAGCATTACAATCTGTCAAGCGCTTGCGATATGTGACCCTGTTGGTCGAAATGTCAAATTAGTAATAAGTGACGACCCTCTAGAAATCCCAGTGCCTTGAAGAGTGTTGAACTGAAACTGAACTGCGCAGCTCCTCGAACTACAGAAAAGGCTTTGTAACTTGCCAAAATATTGTATTGTATTGTGCTGGGGGCCTAGAAACAATGGAGGGGCTTCGCGCCCGCCGTAACCCTCAGTGGTTTACAATCCCGCAACAGGACACAGCAGTCCACTCACCCCACCGCCGCCCCTCACCGAACCCAGGGACCCCTCGGGAACGTCTCACACCAGACGAGTGTAACCCAAAATGTTTGCGCAGTAGAGTAATTATGGTGTACGCGTATGTGGAGACAGTGTTTGCGCAGCAATCGCTGACTTAGTGTAAATGAGGCGGAATAAGGGGAACGAGCCCACATTCGCCGAGGCAGATGGAAAACGGGCTTAAAAACGAGCCACTGGCCGGCTCACCGGACCTCGACGCTTATCAGCCGGGCGGATTCGTGCCGGGGACCTAGCACGCCTTCCCGCCCGGAAAGCAGTGCGTTAGACCACACGGCTAACCGGACAAGCTGCAGGAATATAGTTGACATACCTGTAGAATAACTGAAAGCTGAGTGGTCTCAGGAAGGCATTCCTAGCGTACAACACATTATAATAAGTGTGGATGGCGATCTATTGAAATCTAACTCGTTTAGACTGGCTTTCAGAGGCACGAAACTTCCAGAGAACGTTTAGGCTGTGTTCCTTCGCCTCTGATTGCTACTTAGTTTCGAAACCCACTGCATTGATTTAAATGCCAGTCTTTGGGAACGCTAATCTTGGTTGTAAGGGAAAGCCACTTCTGGCAATTGTGATGAAGCTGCCCGCGATAGAGCTGGTTGTTCCTCAGATCGAAAGTGTGTCAATTTCTCTTGGGTCACCCTATCTGGAATAGGGATTGCAGTGTATTCCTTGAATAACGGAAGATTCATGAGATAAAAGCAACAAAGCGCAACCAATGTGGTGAAGCCTAAAAGAGATATAAGAACATGCAGCTGCCCACCTTCGCTACCTCTTTTGCTCCCATTCTCAAATGGCCGAACCAGGAAACCGATACCGATACACAAACGTAGGTTGCTTGTGTCAGCACTAGTACTGTGTCTGTCAATGTATTTGTACAGCCGGATTTAATTCCAAGCCTGCCCCTCCCCCCAGAACTTCAGAGAAGGCCGTGGTTGCTGGTATTGTTGAATTTACTGCCCATACAAGAATCAAGTCTTGTCCATCGTCCAGCGCTGCTACTACGACTTCCACGGTTGTGACTTTGCAGCCTCCCCAGAGAAAGAAAAACCAAGGGGAAGTACACAGTCCAACGAAGTCGGCTTCATCCTGTCTGACGCCTCTCTCGAACATTCTTCAGAGTCGATGGGCTTTGATGACGGATTGGGGCAATCATATTGCCCCAAGACAGGGTCTCCATGCAGTGTAAAGCTTCCCTCCCGGCAGAAAGTTAGAATGGAAATGCTACTCTCGTGATATACAACTCCAATCCTACTGATGAACATTATATGATTCAGAACACATGTGGAGGAACCGAAAAACTTAATGCAGGAGCGCCCCTTGTACTTGTGTCTGCAGTAAACAGATATTAAAGTGTCTCCTGTCCCCATACTATGGGGCTATACGCTGCATTGCAAGGATGACCTGATTGGGGAAATGGTCCAAGGAGGCATCGCTGTTTATCAATAACACACACCATCCCTCTCCTCTCCCATGGATACTGATCTGCAAGCTGTTGCTGTTGAAATTCATGTGTGTCGGAGAATCATTATTTGCACACTGCATCTACCTCCACAAGATGCACAGATCTTATCCAGTAACTCACTCGTCCATTTCTCCTCCTGGTAGTCTTCAGTGTCCATCATATTTTGTGACACTTGATCTCTACCTCCCCTCGGGATCGAGTTTTGGAGAGCCTCATGATGCCCCATGATCCAGCCCTCATAGACTCTATTCCGTTGGCAGTCATTGATTACCTTCATTCCAATTACCACTTCCCACTCTGCATTAACCTACTGGATGGAGCATTACCAGAAGAGAAGCCAACAAAATGGATGGTCAGCTGGGCTAACTGGACCCTATTCAGCCAGGTGACTGAACACTGCGACAGTGTCCATGCATGGGTGGACCACATTACATGAGTAATGAATAATGTTGCCATCCCAAAGTCCTCAGGTCGTCTTAGGAAGCAATCTATACCTTAGTGGGCTGGTGGATGCCACTCAGTTATCTGGGCCACGCTTATGGGTTTTCGGCGGTTTAAGTATCACCTGACAGCAGAGAATCTCACAGCATTTCGAGACATAATTGCTGAAGCTCGATACATAATTGAGGAGAGCAAAAAAGAGTTCATGGGAATAGTTCCTGGACTCCGTCAACCACTCCACTCCACTTGCTCGCTCAATCGCTTAGATGCTGGCAGAGGATTTTGCAAAAAATATTGACAATGACAACGAGGATTCGGCGTTTCGCCGCTACTGTGCGGCTGTAGAGAACGGGAAACTGGATTTAAGACCCTCCATTTCTGAGTCTTACAACTGCCGTCCTCCATGTGGGAGCTGGAATCGGCACTGTCTGTGACCCGTGATATTGTATCCAGTCACGACCAAATTCGTTACTACATCATTGCCAGCTGTTTCAAAGGAAATCTTCTGCGAATGTTTTAATTGAACCGCACTTGTCCCAGTAGTTACTGGTGTATCGCCTTAATGAAATGCTTAGAAAAGTCTTTGGAGCGATTAATCAACCGCTGTGTGGTCTGGCTGTTAGAGATCAGGCAACTCCTTACCCGCTCTCAGTGAGGACAAGGAGATTACAGTCCACTGTCGACAACTTGGCCCTGCTAGAGGCAACCTCCCCATCTTCATATGGTCTTTCCTGCCTAAGTGGTTTTTTAGTTCCCGAGTTGTTGATACACTATCAGATCGATTTGTGCAGGAGCGTGGTGTCCTTCATAACAGTGTTTAAGTGTTACCCTCATTGCCATAGCCATAAGCAGTATCACTTCTACCACACGGAGTCACGTAAAATGTTCCATATTAGTCGATTCTATTTCATTTTATTCACAGGTCTAGTTACATAGGACCAAAGCGAGGAGCAAATGTCCAAGGTCATGAAAAGCTTCTGTACATGAAGTTACAACATAAAGTAATAACAGATGAAATAAAACCGTAATAGATGAAATAAAATGTTTATGAACTCAAAAAAAGTCAACCTTAAGATTCAGTAAACGCTATCACCAATAAAACACAGGAATCAGCTTAATGTTTCAAGGAACTCCTGGACAGAATGGAATAGTGACCCATGAGGAAAATCTTCAGTTTCGATTTGAAAGCGCGTGGATTACCACTAAGATTTTTGAATTCTTATGGTACCTTATTGAGAATAGATGCAGTAGTATAATGCACACCTTTCTGCACAAGAGTTAAAGAAGTGCGATCCAAATGCAAACTGGTTTTATGCCTAGTATTCTTTAATGTTCTGCTAGGCACTCCATCATATCCAAGAGAGTCCTTAATGTTCAATGATTCAATTATTGTCTCCGCCTTGTCAGTGTCACAGAGGACATCAATCTCGGAAAGGCATTTTCCAAGAAAGTTACATGGTTCTCTGTAGAAACTAAGTTTTTATTTATTTCACCAGCAATGCTCAGAAAATGATTCTTAAATATTGAACATATATCTGACTTATCGATATCAGAAATATTATTATTACGAACTGACTTTATACTGTCGAACTTGTGCTGCTGACCAGACACTTTCTTCACAGTTGACCATATGGTCTTAGTTTTATCCTGTGAATTAGCTATTCTAGTAGAATAACACATACTCTTTGCCTTCCTAATAAAATTTTTAAGCACCTCACAGTATTGTTTGTAATGGGCTACTTAGCTAGATTGTAACTACTTCCAACATTTTGATATAATTCCCGCTTTGTTCTACATGATATCCTTATCCCCCTAATCAGCCACCGATGCTGCCTTTTACTGATAGTACCCTATTTAGAACGTTCTAATGGAAAGCAACTCTCAAAGATCACGAGAAATGTGTTTAGGAAAGCATTACATTTTTCATCTATTCTGTCAGCACCATAAACATCCTGCCACTCTTCTTCGTTAACGAGGTTTAAGAAACTCTCAGTTGCTGTTGGATTAGCTTTCCTACATATTTTGAAATTGTATCTGACATTTGTTAGAGTAAAAAAATCTTTTAGTGTCAAAATTTGTGCATCGTGGTCTGAAATGCCATTCACCCTTTTACTAACAATGCCCATTTAGTAATGAAGAATGAATAAAAATATTGTCTGTGCCTCTGCTACTGTTCTCCTGCATTCTGGTTGCAGAAAACACGGTCTGTATCAGATCATACGAATTTAGGGGATCTACCAACATCCTTTCCCTTGCACAATCATGTACAAAATTAATATTAAAGTTGCCACATGTAAATAATTTTTGGTACTCTCTATAAAGTGAACCAAGAACCCTCTCTAGCTTGAGCAGAAATATTCTGAAGTCAGAATTAGGGGGCCTATAAACGACAACAATTAGAAGTTAAGTTTCACTAAATTCAACTGCCCCTGCACAACGTTCAAATGCCTGTTAGTGCAGTGCCGTGGTACATCTACAGACTGTTTTTACGTACATGGCCATTCCGCCGTTCCACAAAGAACTCCTTGAAAAACAGCCAGCTAATCTGTATCCTGGTAAAGGAAGCCTCTGAAATGCAAAATTACTTAAGTGGTGCTCAGATATACCAATAATGCCAGAGTCGACATCCACATGCAGTTCACTAACTTTATCTCTAATATCTCTTATGCTTTGCTGTTCTCTTTCCCTCCTCCAGTGTTGCAACAGCGGCTCGTCACCTTCGACTTACAGTGCGGAGAGGTTATAAGAGTGGGCTGCAAAGACGGGTTATATGTTTCCTGCGGGTAAGTGTGTGTGTGCGTGTGTGTGTGTGTGTGTGTGTGTGTGTGTGTGTGTGTGTGTGCGTGCGTTTGTGTCCGAGTGTGCGTTTGTGTGGGTGTGCTAATTTTAATCATTCTCGTCATGTTTTTGATTTATTTGACTTGCATATGAAGGATACCATTCTACATTTTAAAAACTTATTGAGTTTTTTGGGCCGCATTTTGGACTCGAAACTGTTGTGGTTACCACACCTGCGGGACCTGAAAACAGAACCCAAAAGGCATGGATTATCTTAAAGTGCCTTATCCATAGAAGCAGACAGGATTCGTCTGCTGCAGTCTTATAGGGTTTTTGTGCGAGGACTTCTTACCTGCAGATTAATGGAACTGTTTACCAGGAGGCGATTAGACCGGCCACGGGCGCTTAAAGCGCCACACTGTTAACTACCCTCTGTGCTGAGTTTAGTGAACCACCACTTTCAATCCGACGGCAGCCCCTCATGGTGCGTAAGGAATTTAAGTTCCTAGCAGCTCAGAATTCACCTGCATACCATACTGTTGCACATTCGTCTCTGGGATGCTTTTCTCCTTTCGTACACGGGCAGCAAGGTCATTTAGGGTCAGCTTGGAAACGTGCTGGAGTCACTTTGTGTGGAGCAAGTCTAACGCCAAATCCAGGGTTTTAACCTTCTGCTGCCCAGGTTACGGCAGAGGCCCAGAGAAATTCTAAATTTGATGCGATACAAGAGAGATTGCACTCCTGCACATGTTTTAACACATTATTTTATGACATTTTAACTGAGCACCACGACTCCACAGCTGTCGTTACGGAAGGGTGTAAACACGGGAACTTCTTTGTTTGCTCTGTTGTTTTCTCTCATCGCGTCCTCAGGATCCGGCTGCCTGGAAACTTTACTGTCTTAGATGCGGAATTATATACGATCTTGTGGTCAGTGGAGCTGATGAGATGTGTTTTAGGTTCTAAATTTCTCGTCTGTCCCTTTTTTCTGAATGCCCCTCACCCTCTACAACGTTTTTGCCCAGCAGATAAAGTAGACCAGAATGTCCAGGATGCCATCATCCAGGTACAGTGACTGGGTTCAAATAGTTCAAATGGCTCTTAGCACTATGGGACTTAACATCTGAGGTCATCAGTCCCCTGGAACTTAGAATTACGTAAACCTAACTAACCTAAGGACAGTACAAACATCCATTCCCGAGGCAGGTTCAAATGGTTCAAATGGCTCTGAGCACTATGGGACTTAACATCTATGGTCATCAGTCCCCTAGAACTTAGAACTACTTAAACCTAACTAACCTAAGGACAGCACACAACACCCAGCCATCACGAGGCAGAGAAAATCTCTGACCCCGCCGGGAATCGAACCCGGGAACCCGGGCGTGGGAAGCGAGAACGCTACCGCACGACCACGAGATGCGCGCCCCGAGGCAGGATTCGAACCTGCGACCGTAGCGGTGGCGCGGTTCCAGACTGAAGGGCCTAGAACCGCTCGGCCACAGCGGCCTGCAAAAACGTTTGGCGATGGAGGTGTCTTTCAGCTGCATACCAGCACATGTTGACACTACGGGGAAAGGAAGCGCGGACATAGCAGTCAAGAAAACATTTCGTGATTCTTTGTATTTCAGTCCGCCACCCCACAGCAGGCTGTCGCCTCTCTGTTGAGGTACAGAGTCATACGTCGATGGGAAGGCTAGTGGCTGGGAGTGACAAGTAATACGCTGCATCTCGTGAAGCCCAACACGCTGCCGTCGCGGGCCTCCTTTCAGCCACGAAGACGGGATGAGGTCCTCTTTCTCGTCTTCGCATAGGCCCATAGCCCTCGGGCACAGGGCTTCTAACTCCGGCGCGACGTCCCTCCAACATGTGGTGCTTGTGGCATACAGACCATTGTGCGCCACGTTGCACTAATACTGTGTTTTATTTTCGGACGAGAGGGCAGCGACATATTCGTCGGCAGATTTGGCCTCTATTCTCAGTGGCATTCAAACGAATGTGATGCTGCTTTTAAGGTTTTGTGATGTGTCCAACTTGTTTCCGAAAATTTTATGGAGGTTATGCGTTAACTGGGTGACGGGCTCACCCACGTTTCTTATAAGTGGTCGACCTTTTACGTTCCTCTGTGTCTTTCTTTCAGCTCGTCGGTGGTTTTACATATGTTTTAATCCCTCGTGTAGCACCTTCCACCCTTTCCCACTTGTCTTCAGGTGTGTGTGTGAGAGAGAGAGTGATAGTGGGGCTCAACGTGAGAGAGGTGGGAGCGGGTGAATGAGTGTCATTTTATATATTTCCTCCTAAGTGTGTGCAACACTTTTAGAGATTTTATCCACATTCGTATGTTTTAATGAGGATAAAGACGCCGATAAAGTCGCCGTTGAGAGCCCATAAGCTCCATACAGACACATTACCTATGTATTAATCACTGCATATCTACTATCTGACGTTTCTACTGCTGAAAACAGATCACTCTGCTTGTCATGGGTTTAATACTTCATTTGCATATAAGAACACAAAAAACCCGCGATAAATGTAAAAAACCATACACCATGTCTTCTATTATTAACACATGTAACACGTAACTTGCCGACTCACTGAAAGGAGTTTGACAGCTTCCAAGTTGAATTATCTAAATTTTTTAAAGGTATCCCAAATTTCACTAACACAGCAGTACAGTGAAACACCTTTTATTAATGAATGGGCTGGAACTTTGGTAGGAAAGAAACAACAAAGTGTTATATGAGAGAATCTTTAGTGTCGAATCATAGTATGGTTCAATACAGTCCAGCTTCTAGTATACTATTCGTTAACAACAGTAGAGGTGTTGTTGTGCAAAAACATATACGTCTTATTTGATATTTCTTGATATATTTGTGTCCGGCGATGATGGTTCCTATAATGAGTGATGAACTACCCTTGTTTTTTCTGAATAAAGCGGTATTTAGTTAAATATTTCTAATTTAGCCATTTAAGGTACCCATAAAAGACCCCACTGAAATGCCTTCTAAGATTACCACAGAAAACTTTATAATAATGATAACGTAAGTAAAGTAAAGTAATGAGAAGTCAGATGGGTGAAACACCTACAAGAATAGAAAGGAAAGGAATAAAGCCGAAGTTGGCAAAATATGTAGAGGACCTGCGATCTACCACGATCATTTGTAACCTCAGTAGCTAGAATAGTGTACGCCCAGTCTCCTTTTCTCATCAGCTTCACGAATTTTGTGGATTAGAGAGCAAGACGGCGGTGTAACGTAATGCTTCAAGTTTCGCCTTTTGTGCGATAGTTAAGACACGAAGACAACTCATCAACAACGAAGTTCGTCCCCGATTACATTTTGTGAATAAAACAGTGTAGGTCGGCCAGTACACGTTTTCATTTACAGTGAGATGACAGAACTCATTGTATACCTCTTAATGTCGTGTCGGTACTCTTGTTGCCCTGGCGTAGTGTACCAACTCGACGTGGCATTGACTCAACAAGTTGTTGGAAGTCCTTTGCAGAACCTGTTCTGGCGTAACCACAAGCGTCGGAACGAAGATGCAGTACGAAGCACCAGAGAAGGCGATGAGGAAACGTCAGCCAATGGTGCGCCGAATTGGACCACGCCGCACCACGAGCGGCACCTGGAAGAAGGGAATATAAGCACCGTTCGCGGTAGCCTCGGCCGCTCATATCAGCCCCGTCTCCACGGACATTTGTGCTACGCTGCCAGATTGTAGTGATCCATATCAAGTGCTTACTTGAATTTTGTGTATAGCAAGAACTTTACTCTTTTCAAATTGTCCCTCGCTAGGGGAATATGCTGTAATCAGTTGCTGTTGTTGTGGTCTTCAGTCCTGAGACTGGTTTGATGCAGCTCTCCATGCTACTCTATCCTGATCAAGCTTCTTCATCTCCCAGTACCGACTGCAGCCTACATCCTTCTGAATCTGCTTAGTGTATTCATCTCTTGGGCTCCCTCTACGATTTTTACCCTCCACGCTGCCCTCCAAGGCTAAATTGGTGATCCCTTGATGCCTCAGAACATTTCCTACCAACTGATCCCTTCTTGTTGTCAAGTTGTGCCACAAACTCCTCTTCTCCCCAGTTCTATTTAATACCACCTCATTAGATATGTGATCTACCCATCTAATTATCAGCATTCATCTGTAGCACCACATTTCGAAAGTATCTATCCTCTTCTTGTCTAAACTATTTATCGTCCATGTTTAACTTCCATACATGGCTACACTCCATACAAATACTTTCAGAAACGACTTCCTGACACTTAAATCTATACTCGATGTTAACAAATTTCTCTTCTTCAGAAACGCTTTCCTTGCCATTGCCAGTCTACATTTTATATCCTCTCTACATCGACCATCATCAGTTATTTTGCTCCCCAAGTAGCAAAACTCCTTTACTACTTTAAGTGTCTCATTTCCTAATCTAATTCTCTCAGCATCACCCAACTTAATTCAACTACATTCCATTATCCTTGTTTTGCTTTGTTGATTTTCATCTTATATCCTCATTTCAAGACACTGTCCATTCCGTTCAACAGCTCTTCCAACTCCTTTGCTGTCTCTGACATAATTACAATGTCATCGGCGAACCTCAACGTTTTTATTTCTTCTCCACGGACTTTAATACCTACTCCGAATTTTTCATTTGTTTCTTTTACTGCTTGCTCAATATGCAGATTGAATAACATCGGGGACAGGCTACAACCCTGTCTCACTCCCTTCCCAACCGTTACTTCCCTTTCGTGTCCCTCGACTCTTATAACTGCCGTCTGCTTTCTGTACAAATTGTAAATAGCCTTTCGCTCCCTGTATTTTACCCCTGCCACCTTCAGAATTTTAAAGAGAGTATTCCAGTCAACGTTGTCAAAAGCTTTCTCTAAGTCTACAAATGCTAGATACTTAGGTTTGCCTTTCCTTAATCTTTCTTCTAAGATAAGTCATAGGGTCCGTATTGCCTCACGTGTTCCAACATTTCTACGGAATCCAAACTGATCTTCCCCGAGGTCGGCTTCTACCAGTTTTTCCATTCGTCTTTAAAGAATTCGCGTCAGTATTTTGCAGCTGTGACTTATTAAACTGATGGTTCGGTAATTTTCACATCTGTGCGCACCTGCTTTCTTTGGGATTGGAAATATTATATTCTTCTTGAAGTCTCAGGGAATCTCGCCTGTCTCATACATCTTGGTCACCAGATGGTAGAGTTTTGTCAGGACTGGCTCTCCCAGGGCTGTCAGTAGTTCTAATAGAATATTGTCTACTCCCGGGGCCTTGTTTTGACTTAGGTCTTTCAGTGCTCTGTCAAACTCTTCACACAGTATCGTATCTCCCATTTCATCTTCATCTACATCCTCTTCCATTTCCATAATACTGTCCTCAAGAACATCGTCCCTGTATAGACCCTCTATATACTCCTTCCACCTTTCTGCTTTCCTTTCTTTGCTTTGAACTGGGTTTCCATCTGAGCTCTTGATATTCATGCAAGTGGTTCTCTTTTCTTCAAAGGTCTCTTTAATTTTCCTGTAGGCAGTATCTATCTTTCCCCTAGTGAGATAAGCCTCTACATGATTACATTTGTCCTCTAGGCATCCCTGCTTAGCCATTTTGCACTTCGTGTCGATCTCATTTTTGAGACGTTTGCATTCCTTATTGCCTGCTTCACTTACTGCATTTTTTTATTTTCTCCTTTCATCAATTAACATCAGTATCTCTTCTGTTACCCATGGATTTCTACTAGCGCTTGTCTTTTAACCTACTTGATCCTCTGCTGCCTTCACTATTTCATTCCTTAAAGCTACCTATTCTTCTTCTACTGTATTTCTTTCCCCCAATCCTGTCAATTGTTCCCTTATGCTCTTCCTGAAACACTGTACAACCTATGGTTCTTTCAGTTTATCCAGGTCCCATCTCCTTAAATTCACACCTTTTTGCAGTTCTTTCAGTTTCAATCTACAGTTCATAACCAATAGATTGTGGTCAGAGTCCACATCTGCACCAGGAAATGTCTTACTATTTAAAACCTGGTTCCTAAATCCCTGTCTTACCATTATATAATCTATCTGAAACCTTCTACCATCTCCAGCTTGCTTCCATGTATACAGACTACTTTCATGATTCTTGAACCAAGTGTTAGTTGTGATTAAGTTATACTCTGTGCAAAATTCTACCAGACGGCTACCTCTTTCATTTCTTAGACCCAATCCATAGTCACCCATGACTATTAAATATTCGTCTCCCTTCACTCCCTGAATAATTTCTTTTACTTCAATCATACATTTCATCAATTTCTTCATCAACTGCAGAGCTAGTTGGCATATAAAATTGTACTACTGCAGTAGGCGTGGGCTTCGTGTCTATCTTAGCCACAATAATGCGTTCACCATGCTGTTTGTAGTAGCTTACCCGCACTCCAGTTTTTTTTATTCATTATTAAACCTACACCTGCATTACCCCTATTTGATTTTGTGTTTATAACCCTGTATTCACCTGACCAAAAGTCTTGTTCCTCCTGCCACCGAACTTGACACCTAATTCCCACTATATATAACTTTAACCTATCCATTTCCCTTTTTAAATTTTCTAAATTACCTGCCCGTTTAAGGGATCTGACATTCCACGCTCCTATCCGTAGAACGCCAATTTTCTTTGTCCTGATAACGACGTCCTCCTGAGTATTCCCCGCCCGGAGATCCGAATGGGGGACTGTTTTTCCTCCGGAATATTTTACCCAAGAGGATGCCATCATAATTTAATCATACAATAAAGCTGCATGCCCTCGGGAAAAATTACGGCTGTAGTTTCCCGTTGCTTTCAGCCGTTCGCACTACCACAACAGCAAGGTCGTTTTGATTAGTGTTACAGGGCCAGATCAGTCAATCATCCAGACTGTTGCCCCTGTAGCTACTGAAAAGGCTGCTGCCCCTCTTCAGGAACCACACATTTGTCTGGCGTCTCAACAGATACCCCTCCGTTGTGGTTGCACCTACGGTACGACTATCTGTGTCGTTGAGGCACGCAAGCCTCCCCACAAGCGGCAAGGTCCATGGTTCATGTAATCAGTTAAGTATTGTCAATTTACTTGTTAGAAGTAAAACTACTAATGTCATTTGTTCCTTTTTTGTATAGCATTCCGAGAACGCTGCATCCCTCAGGCATCCTATTAGCGACATGTGGGTAAGACCCCACAGAAATAGTTACCGAAGCTGCCTCTATTGCAACCCATAATTGTATAAGTGTTGCAGGTACAGGAGTTTGTGCACAAACTGACCTCTCGATTATGCTCAATGTCAGGCGATCTGGGTGGTCATTCGCTCGAATTATTCAGTATGTTATTCAAACCGACTTCAGACAATTGTGGCCCAGTGACATGGTGTACTGTCATCCATAAAATTCCATCGTTGCTTCGGAAGTTGAATTCCATGAATGGCTGCAAAAGGTGTCCCAATAGCCGAACATAACCATTTCCAGTCAATGATCTGTTCTGTTGGACCAGAGGGCCTAGTCCACTCCATGTAAACATAGCCATCATGGAGTCACAACCAGCTAGCAAAGAAATGGCTCCGAGCATTATGGGACTTAACTTCTGAGGTCATCAGTCCCCTAGAACTTAGAACTACTTAAACTAACTAACCTAAGGACATCACACACATCCATGCCCGAAGCAGGATTCGAACCTCCGCCGGCCGGAGTGGCCGTGCGGTTCTAGACGTTACGGTCTGGAACCGAGCGTGCACTACGGTCGTAGGTTCGAATCCTGCCTCGGGCATGGAAGTGTGTGATGTCCTTAGGTTAGTTAGGTTTAATTAGTTCTAAGTTCTAGGCGACTGATGACCTCAGAAGTTAAGTCGCATAGTGCTCAGAGCCATTTGAACCATTTGATTCGAACCTGCGACCGTAGCGGTCGCGCGGTTTCAGACTGTATGGCGTAGAACCGCTCGGCCACACCGGCCGGCAACCAGCTTGCACAGTGCCTTGTTGACAACTTGGGATCATGACTTCATTGGGTCCACGCCACACTCGAACCATACCATCTGCTCTTACCAACTCAAACCAGGACTCCTGTCATCAGGCGACGATTTTCTAGTGGTTTAGGGTCTAACCGATGTGATCACGAGCCCAGGAGATACACAGCAGGCAATGTCCTGCTGTTATTAAGGGCAATCCCGTCTGTCACCTGGTGCCATCGCTCATTAACATCACATTTCGCGGCAGTGTTCTAACGGGTACATTCGTCGTATATCCCACATTTATTTCTGCCGTTACTTCACGCATTGTTGCCTGTCTGTACGCAATCGCCGCTGCTGTCGGTCATTAAGTGAAGGCCGTAGGCCACTGCGTTGTCCGTAGTGGAGGTGAAGCGTGGAATATGGTATTCTGGGCTCACTCTTGGCACTGTGAATCTCTGAATGTTAAAATCCTTAACGATTTCCGAAATGGAATATCTCAGATGTCTATACTTCAACAACCATTCCGTGTTCGAAGTCCATTAATTCCCGTCGTTCGGGCATAATCAGTTCGGAAATTTTTTCACATTAATAACCTGAGTGCAAATGGCAGCTCTCCCAATGCACTGCTCTTCTGTACCTTATGTATGCGATAGTACCCCCATTTATACATGTGTTTATCGCCATCCCATGAGTTTTGTCATCTTAGCGTACAACGTGACAATGGCTGCTGCTGTTATCAGTTCAGAACATTGTACTGGTGAAACAAGTTTCAATGTCAGTTTCATTGAAACCATCAGCTGTTGTTGAGATTGTAACTGGTCCTGTTATTTACAATATCGGTGTTCTGGACTGATGACAGCAGAAACCAAAACGATGCTGTACCAGCCGGCTGGTGTGGCTGTGCGGTTAAAGGCGCTTCAGTCTGGAACCGCGTGACCGCTACGGTCGCAGGTTCGAATCCTGCCTCGGGCATGGATGTGTGTGATGTCCTTAGGTTAGTTAGGTTTAATTAGTTCTAAGTTCTAGGCGACTGATTACCTCAGAAGTTAAGTCGGATAGTGCTCAGAGCCATTTGAACCATTTGATGCTGTACCAAAAGGTTTTATTGGTACTGATGCTTAATCTTATTTTGCAGGTTGTAAATTCTGGATTGTGGCAAAGACTGGAACGATGTTATAAATAAACACATACATATGCGGCTTGGCCGGTGTTATTCAGAAAATTAAACGAAGGTGGCTCTGGAAACGAAGCGGATCTGATGGTTGTGCCGGACCTATTTACAACCTTCATTCCTACGCTGGTATCAAGCGATTCACTTCTTCCACGCCACTTCACTTCATCTCCTTACGGCACTGGGCACATTTTAGTTGGTCAGCATGTTCCCTTTTTTCAGCCTTTGAGAAGATTGAAACACTTTCGTCGAAGGAGCCGAATTTGTCCTCTAGTTGCAATCCCTCGTACACAGTATTATCCTGATTTTTCTGGTCCCTTCTCCCATCAGTGACTTTGGACGATGAGATATTGGAGCATGTTTGACAGACGCTAAGATCTCCTCGCAATTAGTGTAAACGGCGCAGCCTCGAACGTCGCATCCGGGTCGCGGTAGAGTTTCCTCGAAATACGGCCCGCGTGAGCGTAATGAGCCAATAATAACAGAAGTGGCGGTCGTTCCAGACAAAGCCGTCGCAGTGGGCCCTGTACATTCGCGAGGAGGGCCCAAGAAAGCGCAGCGTGATTAGGGCCCTGCCCGCCACCTTTTAAATTTGCATCAAAGGCGCCTCGACCACCTGTACCTGTGTCTGCTGTCTGCGCTTCGCCCTCCCCATTCCACTGCGGCGACCCAGGAGACCGACTCGTTATCGCCTGCCCGTTAAATTTCCAGCCCGCTAGTAAAACACCGGCGGACAACAGGCAGACCGTCTATATTACATCCGACTCCACAGCAGCGTGTGCTAAAAATGCTGAAAAGCGGGAACTCGTTTCTATATATTAAAACGTGTAGCCACGTTTAATGTTGAGTCCCTGTCTGAGAGTAACTCAAATTTAACAGAATAACAGATCTGAGTACGGCAGTTCGCTATTACTCACATCCAGTACTTCAGATCAGTAGCAAACGAATAAAGCGACCAGAGGAATAGCAATGTCCATATAATATTTTAGCAACCGTAAACGAAATATTTACTAAACGCACAAGGTGATTATAATTAACATTAAACTTTCAAACCACTGTAGAAATAACACTGGTCAGAATAACGTAAAATAGCAACGGAATATTACCGGAGATGGGGGAAAACGTATGGCAGAAGAAAAATTAATAGTTACAAAATGTAGCAATAGATGGGGCTGTAAGCGTCATAATTTAGTAGTGGTCGACTACAAATGACAAATGAATCACACAACAATGCCAAAGGTGTATGTTTGACGTTAAACAAACTGTACTACTCAGTATGCATGGGCGTACAGGTGTGATACTGTCAGTTAGCTTGCCGGTATGGCCGAGCGATTCTAGGCGCTTCAGTCTGGAACCGCGCGACCGCTACGGTCGCAGGTTCGAATCCTGCCTCGGGCATGGATGTGAGTGATGTCATTAGGTTAGTTAGGTTTAAGTAGTTCTAAGTGTTGTGACTTGGCAAGACAGCCAAGCCACTATGAGGTAGCCGAAAGGCACGCGTTTAAGCTCGCGCAGGCTGGCGCGAGGTCTGGAACAGTTAAAGGAGTTGAGTCTTGTAAAAAAAGTACGTAGCTTCTGGAATACCTAACTTTAATCCATAATTGGTGAACATCGGTCTGACGGTACATGCATCACAAGATAAATAGCAATTGATAATGGTGCCTTGCTAGGTCGTAGCAAATGGCGTAGCTGAAGGCTGTGCTAACTATCGTCTCGGCAATTGAGAGCGTAATTTGTCAGTGAACCATCGCTAGCAAATTCGGCTGTACAACTGGGGCGAGTGCTAGGAAGTCTCTCTAGACCTGCCGTGTGGCGGCTCTCGGTCTGCAATCACTGATAGGGGCGACACGCGGGTCCGACGTATACTACCGGACCGCGGCCGATTTAAAGGCTACCACTGCATGGGGGCTTAATTAAATATTAATTGAAAATGTTTTTCGTTTTAGTAACTGTATGTCCGATTACGCAGTGTCTCGTAAACGGCTGGCCCTGACTAGTATTATTACGCTATCTGACTGCAACAAACAATGTAAGTAGATTTTCGTAAACACAATTAATTAATTAAGTCCCCAGCAACTATAAAACCTACAAAATCCAAGCACAAATGTAACTGTTCTGTATGTGGGAGTGTGACTCAACGTCCACATCTGGCACGGTTCTCTTCCAACAAGACAAGAATTTTTAAATACCAACTATGCTGACGTGACAAAAGAAAATTAGAAAAACTATAATTACGCAAGAAAACCAGAATTCACTCTAATACAAGAACACAAGCCAGATGCTTTGTTGACTGAACCTGTAGTGACGCATTATTTCAGACACACAATCAATAAAAGAACATTGTAGTTTTTACCTTCATATATATTGACGAAATGCACTCATTACAATAACATCTGCTATCTCTCCCATCAAATAACTGCATAAAACATGGAACAACACTCTTTACTACCACATCTCACTCCGACTTCACAACAAGCAGTGCCCACTAGCACCTCTGGGTACGACTGACCTCCACGAGCTCTCTCCTAGCACTGACTTCCACGAGCTCTCTACTAGCACACACTGTCCTCTACGAGCTCTCCACTAGCACTGACTGCCATGAGTTCTTAACACACACTGTGGAGGCGGCTTAATAGTACTCTTTGGCGCACTCTCTGGCGCAGTGGCACAGTGTAGCCACCTTTCATATGCCCCTCCTCCACAGGCCAGAATTTGATGGTATTTTTGCCAGCATTGGTGGTGAAAATACCACCAAATTCGTCCAGAAAAATACAGACAAAAATAAAAGATAATATTAATACCTAAATATCACATAATTAGTTAAAAATTTTGGCTTTGCACTGACCTTTCACTAACCTAATATATGAAATACAGTAAGCAATACAACTTCTTTTCATACATGTGACTTTACATAATAGTTTACACAATATACAAAAAAATCAGTTTATACAAATGTTCACATAAAATGCTTTCAATGATTAGTTTATACAAAAAGAACACCAACAGGTAACATCTTTTCAGTAAAAGCAGTCCATCAGTTGCACCCAGTAAAGTTTAGCAGGTACACCCAGCAACAAGTCACATTAGTTCAGTAGAAGCAATCCATCAGATGCACCCAGCAATGTTAAGCAGGTGCAGACGCCAACAAGTGACTTCATTTCAGTAAAAACAGTTCATCAGTTGCACCCATCAATGTTGAGCAGGTGCAGACACCAGCAAGCAACATCATTTCAGCAGAAACAGTCCATCAGTTGCACCCAGCAATGTTGAGTAGGTGCAGACAGCGAGAAGTAACATCATTTCAGTAGAAGCAGTCCATCAGTTGCACCCAGCAAAGTTGAGCAGGTGCAGACACCAACAAGTGACATCATTTCAGTAGGAGCAGTCCATCAGTTGCACCCAGCAATGTTGAGCAGGTGCACCCAGCAACAAGTGACATTATTTCAGTAAAAACAGTTCATCAGTTGCACCCAGCAATGTTGAGTGCAGGTGCAGACACCAACAAGTGACACCATTTCAGTAGAAGCAGTCCATCAGTTGCACCCAGCAATGTTGAGCAGGTGCAGACACCAACAAGTGACATCATTTCAGCAGAAGCAGTTCCATCTGTGGTACCCAGTAAAGTTGCAGAGGTACACACAGCAACAAGTCACATTAGTTCAGTAGAAGCAGTTCATCAGTGGCACCCAGCAATGTTGAGTTGGTGCAGACAGCAACAAGTGACTTCATTTCAGTAGAAACAGTTCATCAGTTGCACCCAGCAATGTTGAGTAGGTGCAGACACCAATAAGTGACATCATTTCAGTAAAAACAGTTCATCAGTTGCACCCAGCAATGTTGAGCAGGTGCAAACAGCAACAAGTGACATTATTTCAATAGAAACAGTTCATCAGTTGCACCCAGCAATGTTGAGTGCAGGTGCAGACACCAAAAAGTCACATTTCTCAGCAGAAGCAGTTCCACAAAATTCACTAACACTGATCACACTGTTCATCAGAGTTTATGAGCAGAAATTAAACATGTCCTAGTGGCACCAATCATGAAGGAAAGGTACAAGTAACAGTCCATAATTTTTTTACAATCACTGATCACACAGTTCATCAGCAGAAATTAAACACGACCAAATGTCACACATCATGTTGAAAAGTGCAGGTAACAGTTCAGAATATTTATCTTCACTAATCAGACAGTTCAGGCATGAACAATAGTTTGAATGCACATACAGATGCTTTTACAGTAACATACAAATCATAACAAACACACAAATGATATCAGATAATTGTCCTATTAACTATTACAATACACAAATACCAGTAAACCTATAATATTTATGGGTGTCAGTGCAAGCCACTACCAACAAACAATTAAAATAATATTTAGGAGATAGGTGGGTAGGATTAGTAAAGGAAGACACACAGAACACACTCACTCATCTCTCATTCACATTAAATACTACTGTGTAATTGAATAGTGTTAATTGTGTAAATGTAATTGTCTAAATCTGATGTTCATCATGTGTATCAAGTAGTACTGGCAGCAATGTATAACAGTCAATAATAGTTAAGTCAACGTCATAGTCATCATGTCAACACCAATGTTTGCCAAGCCAGATCAAAATGTACTGTTGTTGAACAACTGTCAGTGAGCCAAGATATGCAAATTACTTCCTCTCTTCAAAAAAAAAAAAAAAAAAAAAAAAAAGTATATACTGCTTAGTGATTTAACAAAGTGTGTGTATAGACTATCTTCCTTCTATTTTAGTGTTCTAGTCTGGTATCTTCATCCTCCTTGTTCCATAAGACCAACAAAAAAAGAATATGCTCCTCACTTACTTTACCTCTTATACACCAAAACTCCAATAATCATCTGCATCACATAATCTCAATAATACCTCAATAATACCTCTTCAATACGTCTTATCATCAATATCATTTACCTTACCTCTTGTCCACAAAAACTCCAATAATCATCAACTTCATATAATCTCTATACCTCAATAATACGTCGATAAATATAAACCTCAGCACCAATATCATTTCATTTCCATAACAACTCTTTCCTCTAGTCAGTCTCCTCGAACAAGTACAGATAAAATCCTAATGCAACTTCAATTCAGCATCCCATACAATCCGAAGACACAGTGTCCACACACAACCTCTGTGTAATCCATCTGACCCAAATTTTCTACTCATTATAAATTATAAGATACATTTTGGTTCCTTGTCCATCATTAAATAAAAGAAATGCATACCTGACCTCTAACAGACTTAGTTCGAATAACTCTCAGTAATTAAGTACGACTACGGAGTGTGAATGATCATAATATTTCACAGTGTGTACACCACTCCAAGAATTATGGCAGACAGAAGCAAACATGTGGAGTATTTCCTGTGTCAAATGTCACTTCCTATTTCAATTGCTCACGAAAAATGCAGTGTAATGACTGTCAATGGTCTAAACCTAGTGTTGGTTTGTCATGTCGTTAGCTTCCTTCCTATTAGCATAAATTTATACAGCTTCCATAAAACCTTAGCTCATGTGACTTCAACGAAGTTCTTTGTACCAATGTCGTTCGTCGAATTATAGCAGTTCATTTTCTTATCTTAAAACTGTAAGGCACTGAGCGTAAGCAAAACAAGCAATAGCGAGTAAATATACCAGTAGAGAACAGAATGTCAACAAGTGTATGCAGCACAATTCCTACAACGAGGCTCTGCCAAGCGAACAATCTATAATTAATCCAATAGTGTGACCTAAACTCTATGTTTATACACAGTATATCAGCATTTCTATACACCAGATTAAAGAGTAGTTATGACAACAACAGATATATATAAATATGCAATCCATACGCATAGCAGTAAACATGTTATCTAACATAATCAACAGGTCATTAGCATCATATCAGCATAAGCAAATAAATGTTCATATGTCATCTTAATAAGTAAACATGAAGGCGCAAGCAGATAAATCACAAAGTATAACTTACATCCTAACCACATCAGCACAATTAATCAGGTTACAGTCATAATTTAAATAAATAAGCACAGCAGGCACATAATTAAAAAAATGACATCAGTGAAAAAGCAGTGCAGCCAAGCGATGCATAATATATACAAGTTACAACCCAGTTCATTAATAATCATTGTCAAAATCAGTAAATGTACACAAGCACGTCGCTTCACAAGTAAATTCATAGAACATAAAATTTAGCACAAAGTATGAATCACGTAATTGCGAGCAGCAAATTACGTCTAAAGTACGTACCTAAGTGAATTTATGTTACCTGAAAAATAAACTCAATTAATAGTTACCCTTTTTAGTTTATTAGTTTCTTCTTCGAAATTACATTCTTCCTGAAAATTTCTCGATAGCAGGTCGTCTTAACGTCGGAGACACACAGAATTTACCTGAAGGTCTTAAATACTTTATACACCGTATCCTGCAAAATACTGAATGTTAATAACACAATTCAACAAGTCCTTATAGCTTTATACAGAATTTAGTCGGAGAAATTAGACTGTGTATTTGTTTATGTCTGTCAGTGCATTCGCACTGAGCGCTCGATCAGCTGTAGGCGCGTGACGTAGGAAGCTATTGTTCGCGGTCAACGACTGCCTTGTGCGGCGCGCAGACTTGACTGTTGCTTTGAGTATGTGCCGCCGCCAAAACACAGCGCGGTATCCTTGTACTCTCTGCGTGTTTACATCTAGCTGTTAGTTTTTCACAAGTATGTCATTCTACAAAAATTTTTCAAAAGTATATCATTCCACAAAAATTTTTACGTTAGATATATGATGTATTCCTTTAGAGCGTCGAGATTTAAGAGTTTCTACTTCAACAGTGTTATCATGTATAATTTTGCGAATTCTATATGGACCGTTATAAAGCAGAAAAAATTTGCGACACAAGCCTTTTCCTTTATGAGACAAACGATGAGACTTAATTAACACCTTCTGACCAACTGACAAGATTTTTAAACGACCAGGACGCTTAGCTGATTTCTCTCTTCTAGCAGCCGCAGATGCAATATTTCGTAGAGCCAGGTTGACAACTTCAGAATGCCGCAGTTTCCGTGTAGGTGGAAAAGGAACGATTTCAGATATGCGATTTGTCGGTGCTTTGTTTTTTAATATCATTATAGGCGGTAAAGAAGTTGAGTCATTAGGAAGTTCATTCAGAATGTTTTGAAAAATATGAAGATACTGATCCCAAGTTCTGTGATTCTGATGACAATAAAGACGACACAATTTATTGATTTCCTTCATCCATCTCTCTGAAGCGTTAGATTGAGGGTGAAAAAGTGAGATGAAGATTGGTTTAATTTTACGACGCTGTAGAGTACGAAGCCAAATTTTAGAACGAAACTGTGATCCATTATCTGATATAACCTTATCAACATGACCAACTTCTTTAAGAAAATGTTTGATGAAAGCGTTAGATACTGAACGAGCTGTTGCTTTGCGTAAAGGTGTAAAACACACATATTTTGATGTCAATTCCACTGCTACGAAAATGTACGCAAAACCATTAGTAGAACGAACCACTGGACCAAACAAATCGACTGCAGCCATCTCCTTTAATTTCGCTGGAATGATGGGAAACAATGGTGCTCTGTGAGAAATCGTTGGAGGCTTAGCCATTTGACACAATTTGCATTTGGCAAGAACAGATCGAATACGTTTTTCCATATTACTGAAGTAACAATTTTCTCGTAATTTGTGAAAGCATTTTCGGGGACCAAAGTGTGCATAACTGAGATGCGTATACCAAATCAGTTTATTGACCCACTCATCAGGAATACAAACTAACCAAACGGAGTTGTCGACCGATTTTCGTTTAAAAAGAATGTCATTGCGAACTAAATAATGCTGTCTAATCGCTACGCTTTCCTTTCTCCTCCACTTCTCCTTAATGTCCTTCCAGATTGGATCCTTATTTTGCTCCTTAGCGATGTCCTGGAGCGAAGACGAAATAAAGTTCTCAAAAGCAACACCTTGAATATACATCAAACAATAATTGTTTTCCTTGCAGTCCTCTTCAGCACTTTGTTTCAAACCCATAGGTGCACGTGATAAAGCATCGGCAACAATATTAGAAGAACCCTGTATGTAAACAATACTAAAGTCAAATTCCTGTAGGTACAACGCCCATCGTGACAATCTGCCGTGAGTTAATTTTGTTGACATAAGAAATTCCAGAGCTCGATGGTCGGTGTAAACCTTAGTATGTCTGCCAAACAAAAATGTGCGAAATTTTGTAAAAGCCCAAACAACAGCCAAAGCTTCAAGTTCCGTAATCGAATAATTCTTTTCTGATTTCGAGAGAACACGACTTCCAAATGCAATAGTTTTCTGGACTACAACGCCGTTTTCTTCTATCTCTTGAAATAAATGTGCACCTAGGCCTTTGTATGATGAGTCCGTTGCCAAACAAAATTCTTTAGATAAATCCGGATGTGAAAGAAGTGGAGCAGCAACTAAAGCATCACGAAGCTGTTCAAATTCTGACTGAGCTTCCTCATCCCAACACCAATTAGATTTCTTTCCGGATAGTTCACATAAACGAGGTGTGGCCAAATCGTCCAATTTAACAAAGCGTCGAAGAAAATTACAGACACCAAGGAAACTACGAACATCACGTTTTGTAGTAGGAACAGCATAATTACGAATAGCATCTAATTTTTCTGGATCAGGAAGAATACCTTCTGTAGAAATAATGTGGCCGAGAAATTTCACCTGAGAACGACCAAATTCAGATTTTTCCAAGTTCACTGTCATACCAACTCGTGCAAAAATGCGTAATAATGAATCCAAAATTTTGTTGTGCTCACTCCAAGAACGTTTAGCGATAAGAATGTCGTCAACATAAGAAGTAATATTGTCACGAAGACAAACAGGTAAAATTTCATTTAAGCTACGAATGAATGCTGCTGAAGATACAGTAAGTCCAAACGGTAATTTCCGAAATTGGTAACAGTTACCAAAGGCTAAAAAGGCAGTATATTTTCTACAGTCAGGGTGGAGTTCTATTTGCCAAAAACTTGCGCGCATATCAATCGTGGATAAAACTTTAATTCCATGAAAATGTTGAAGAAGTTCATCTAAATTTTGTGGGCGGTCAGTTTCAGGAATGATGATGTTATTTATCTGTCTGGAATCCAGAACCAAACGAATTGACCCATCCTTTTTAAGAACAACGTGTAATGGGCTAGTATAAGGACTGACTGCAGGCTCAATAATGCCCTGATCTAACATGTACTGAAGTTCATTCTTAACCTTGTCTCTGTAAGCCAAAGGAATAGCGTACGTTTTTCCTCGAAATGGTGTGTGTTCCATCACTTTAAATAAATATTGTAAGCCTTGTATAGTTCCTGTGTGATGACTAAACACTGTAGCATGTGAAGTCAAAATTTGGTGCAGCTCTTCTCTTGCAACGTCATCTGGCACTTCAGCTTTCTTAACCTTTTCATTAATTAATTCTTCGCTATTAATTATATCATCCATCGCGTCTCTGTATCTGTTGTCATTATCATGAATAAACACATTGTCGTCATAATGCTCAACGAAAACATCAGAAGTAAGAAACCTTAAACATTTTGTATCTGACTCAAATCTTGTTAAACACTCGAAAAATTTTAAACATTTCGGCATTCCAGCAACAGTCAAATTTACACTTCCTTCTTTAAAGTTCAAAATTGCCTTATGTGCGTTAAGAAACTCCATACCTAATATAATTTGTGTACTGAGTAATGGAACAATAATAAAATTAGCAGAAAATTCGTATCCTTGACAATTGAAATTTAGGTTGGTCTGTTGTTTAACTTCTACACCTTTCCCAGAAATCGCTCCTCGAATTGTAGTTTTAGAAATAGGTAACACAGGACAGGCAATAGTTCTTTCACATATACGAAAAACTGATTCACTAATGACATTCAATGGGCTCCCAGAATCTAAAACTGCAGTGAACTTATTCTTACCCACACATACTTCAATAACAGGATGTAAAAATGCGTCTACATTATTTTCCTTTTCATCTAACAAAATGTCTCTCATGTCTTCCAGGCGTACGTAGTGTAAAGTCGTATTGTCATTACTTTCTGAACCGTCTATACTGCTGCCAGAAGCCGAAGCTGCAAGTCATTGTCGATTGTTTGCGTCACGTCTTTGATTATTCCCGTCATTTCGCGGATCAATTTCTACGATTTGCACTTGTCTCTCAGAAGTTCTGTCACGTAGAGGATGCCAATTAGGTCCCTCCTGTCTGTTAGATGCGAATTCTGGGTTGTGTCTGTTATTAAAATTTCTATTTTCCTGTCTGTCTGCATAACTACTTCTTGTGTAATTTCGACTGTCACTTCTGAAATTATTGTTGTATCTACTACCCTGATTGTTTCTGTAGTAAGAGTTTCTATTACTGTTTGAATAATTTCTGTCTTGATAATACCGATTACTGTTTCCGTATGATTGATCATTCCGATACGAATTACCGTTGTTATAGTTGTCTGTGTAATTTCTGTTAGAACGTCTGTTATTGTCATAGGGCTGGTATCTATTGTCCTGTCTGTTACGTCTGTCATTCTCAACATTACCCATATAACGTCCGTTCCGATCACTATCCCTTTTCTCTGAAAATCTATTGTAATTACTGTTACTGAAAAAATTACAGGAAGTCCCATCATCGTTGTCATACTCGAGTTCTTGCAACAAAGTCTTAAAAGTCTCAATGTCGTCTTTACATCTTCCGGCTAAAGCAATTTGTCTTATGGATTGTGGCAGCTTACCTAAACAAATGCGAATTAATTCAGTCGGGCTGTAAAGGTTGGAAAGGAACTGATTCTTTCGAATCATGTCTTCAAAGTACTCTGCCGGCGTGCGGAACTCAGACTGTTTGAAATTACGCTGCATAATAAGACTGTGTTTGACTCTGTCTTGCGTGTTTTCGGACCAATATGCCGATAGAAATGCATGATAAAAATCATTTAGATTATTACAATCTCTAATGAGTGCGCGCATCCGCGTCGCCGGTTCGTTTTCTAAATATCCACACATAAATTCCAGTTTGTGACTTAGTGGCCAATTTGGTGGAAGTGCGTACATAAATTGATCTAACCATGCACATGGATGTATGTCATTCTTAGAATTGCGGAAGATCTTAAATTTCCGGACAGTCAAAAAGTGTTTATAGTCAAAGTTTTCGCCTCGTGGCGACAAAGACCTACCGCGTCTGTCCCAGTCCGAATGTCGATTATTGTAAACTTCGCGCGCCTGGCGCTCTCTTGTTGCATCCCGTAAATGAAACAAATTATTTTCTTCAAACCCCTCTGCTACCTGTGATTCTAAATTTCTTCTGCTATCTTTTCCTACAATTTCGCCTTCGATCTGCTTGACTTGCTTTCGTAATGCCTCAAATTCCCTTTTCACACGTTCATTAAATTTTCCTTGATTTTCAACATGCTTATTTATGTTCTGATACTCTTCGGTTTCTGCAAATGGTAATGGAGCTGTATCATCCGCATCTCTGTCCCCATGTAAACTAAGATTTGTCAGTTTATCTGAAATTTCCTCAACTCTTTCCGATAAGTCACCTAATTGTTCTTTCTGTTTATTTACGTCTTCCGTAAGTGTCGCGACTCGGGTTTCAGTATTGACACATTTGGTAGTTAATTGTTCATATTGTTGTGTTAGATTATTTAATCTGTCATTTGGTACGGATTCCTCGATTCTTTCAAATATTTCTTTCTTATCGTTTGCACGTTGTAAATTTAACTCTGAAAATTTTTGTACTATCACGCGATCTCTTTCTTCCTGTTCTGTATCCTGTTCCCTTTGTCTGATTTCTACTGCAATTAATCTATTATTGTGAGAATTTAGAATCGGTTGTACTTCTTCCCTGATTTCTTTCTTTAACTCATCTTTCATATTTTTGAAACATGTCCCTATTCGTGAATCTATCCGTGTTTCCAAAGTTCCCATCTCTGCTTTAAATTCAGATCCTAACCGAGTTTCCATTGTTCCCATCCGTGTTTCCATTGTTCCCATATCAGTTTTAATTGTTCCTATATCTGTTTTTAATTCAGATCCTAAAGTTTCCATTCGTGTTACCATTTTTAATATAGCACTCATCAACTGCCCCATAGTAACTGTTTCAAAATTATTTTCGCCCCTAACATTTCCCGCAAAACCAGTTTCCTTCGTCATAGCTGTAAAGCTATCTGTGTTCGATACTATTCCAGAATCTTCTATCGTTAATCTCGGATTCTGTGAATTATCTGATTGAGAAAAATTTTGAAATGGTTCCGGACTATTTTCCCGACTTATTACATTGTTTTCCCCTTCATTATCCATCATACTGTTTTCCTCTGTCGGCGAGTTCGCCATGATAACAATTTCGTCATTTTCACTATTCATCATTTTTGCCTTTTTCATTGATCGCGTAATCATTTACAAAACATAAAAAAAATTCGTCACTGTACTAAAATTACACACAATGACTCCTTATCTCCAACAATACCATTCACATGAAATGTTTCCCTCAAACACGATTAACAAACAATTGACATAATTGCACTAGATTGTCAAACGCGTATACAAAACAACAAATCAAATTCTGAGAAAAAAATACCATTAGAAGAATGACAATTACCAAATCTACACATGCAAAATAGACTACAATTACTAACTACAAATTACTACAACAATACTACGGTCTACTATTTTCACAATCAGAACAATTCCAAGGGACGATCCGAAGCAGCGGTCGCCACGTGCATGGGGGCTTAATTAAATATTAATTGAAAATGTTTTTCGTTTTAGTAACTGTATGTCCGATTACGCAGTGTCTCGTAAACGGCTGGCCCTGACTAGTATTATTACGCTATCTGACTGCAACAAACAATGTAAGTAGATTTTCGTAAACACAATTAATTAATTAAGTCCCCAGCAACTATAAAACCTACAAAATCCAAGCACAAATGTAACTGTTCTGTATGTGGGAGTGTGACTCAACGTCCACATCTGGCACGGTTCTTTTCCAACAAGACAAGAATTTTTAAATACCAACTATGCTGACGTGACAAAAGAAAATTAGAAAAACTATAATTACGCAAGAAAACCAGAATTCACTCTAATACAAGAACACAAGCCAGATGCTTTGTTGACTGAACCTGTAGTGACGCATTATTTCAGACACACAATCAATAAAAGAACATTGTAGTTTTTACCTTCATATATATTGACGAAATGCACTCATTACAATAACATCTGCTATCTCTCCCATCAAATAACTGCATAAAACATGGAACAACACTCTTTACTACCACATCTCACTCCGACTTCACAACAAGCAGTGCCCACTAGCACCTCTGGGTACGACTGACCTCCACGAGCTCTCTCCTAGCACTGACTTCCACGAGCTCTCTACTAGCACACACTGTCCTCTACGAGCTCTCCACTAGCACTGACTGCCATGAGTTCTTAACACACACTGTGGAGGCGGCTTAATAGTACTCTTTGGCGCACTCTCTGGCGCAGTGGCACAGTGTAGCCACCTTTCACCACCTAGCAAGTGTGGTGTCTGGCGGTGACACCACACTAAGTTCTAGAGGACTGATGACCTATGATGTTAAGTCCCATAGTGCTCAGAGCCATTAAGGTCAGGTGATCGGGACGGCCAGGCTGTAGGGAAATGGCGGACGATAATTATAGCATTTCCCAAATGACGCTTTAGCAGCTGCTTAACTGGATCTGCGATGTACGGAGGTGCACCATGTTGCAAAAAATGATCCCATCCACACATCCACTCTGATGGACAGCTCGAATGACGTGGTCGCACAAAAGACACTCATAGCGTTTACCAGTAACGGTACAGGTGACAGGACCGGAAGCACCTGTCTCTTTGCAAAAATATGGTCCTCTGATAATTGGTGCCGTAAACTCGCACCACACAGTAATCTTTACAGGATGAAGTGGTACTGGTTGATTTGCGTGTGGATTTGCCGTTTACCAAATTCGACAATTGTGTGTATTGACATATCCTGTCAGATGCAAGTGGACTTCGTCAATCCACAAAATCTTCCACGGCCAGTAATTTTCCACTTCCATGCGAACAAGAAATTCTAAAGCAAAGGTTGCTGTTTCTGGCAGGTCAACAGGAAGCAAACATGGGTAATTCTGAGTGGATAGCAAAGAAGGATGTTTCGTAGGATTTTACGCACCGTGCTCACGAGTATGTCCAATGTTCCGGAAATTCTCCGTACACTACATATTTGCACACTGGCACTCGTCTCTTCCCGCAATGCTGTGGCCACTGTTTCTACCGACTTCGAATCAGTTCCTTTCCTCGCTCTACCAGGTTGCACACCAAAAGAACCCGTATCTTTGAAGTTCCAAAACATTTACTCCAGAATCACGGCATTCATCCGACCAACGCCTTTTTTCAAATCCTTCAGCGCTCGGAACTTCTGCAACGCGACGTGTGCTGTCATCATTCCTGTAATCCAGATTTACAAGCACAGCGTGATCCAGCATCGAGACAGTCATTGCGAACGCCACAGACACGAAAGGAGGAAACTCGTATGCCTTGTGTGTTTATATCAATTTCAATGGGTCATGCGCATGATAGGTGTTTTCATTTCCGTATTCTGACACATAAATCGCCAACTATTGATCAATATTCACACTATTTTTTTCTTCTGCCATACGTTTTCCTCCTTCTTCGATAATATTCCGTTGCAAATTGACATCATTCTGACCAGTGGTATTATTTCTATAGCGCTGTGAAAGTTCAACTTTAATTATAATCAACTTGTACATAAGTACATATTTAATCACTGTTTTAGTACCAGAATAATATTTCATTTTTAACAAAAATCTATATAGTTTGTATATTTTATATGTAGTTTTCAAAAGTATCAATGGGGTCGCTATACAAGGTAAAGTTCTAACTGCCACGAGGAGGATCTTGGTTCCATTCTCTGTCTTCCGACCTATACCATCAAAGCCTACAATCGTCCTGGAAGATAACGTTAAATCTTTAAATAACTATTGAAACAGATTTCGCCCTTATTGTCTATTAACTATCAGACATGAGTCCATGATAACTCTGTCTGATTCTGAAACAGTAGTGATCTTATTGGTGCTTTCGCAAACGCAATCGAAATTTCATAGAAAAGTTTCTAAAAGAAGCAGATTAACGAGATTTTATTGGGAATATTACTGCATTAACGGACAGATTTGTAATGAGACTTACCTCTCTTAAGACAATTTATTTTCCATCTGTAAAATTTGAAATTCAACATGCAGCACAATATTTTTCAAATCTTAACAAACATAGCTAGGCAAAGATAATCAAAATTTAACTTCGCTAATCATTAACCCGTTACTAAAATAGATAGCTTCGTTAAACGTTAGAGCGTTACTTACAGGAGATTTATAGTAAGTTAAAGTTAATCTGTAATAGTTGACTCGTAACAGTATATTCTGTATTGTAACAGTAAATTCTGTGTTGTCGATGTAGTTAAATGAGCAAGTGACTCAAGCGTATTACCATCGTTTAAGTAAAATGTTTTGGAGCGGAATTTTAGGTAGGACATCGAATATAAACGTAAAGCAGTTCAATTATTTAATCATCTAGTTTCGTAATTATTTAGTTATCAATGTTAAATTTTAATCGTATGCACGCCAACACTGCACAAATTTTGGGTCTTGCGTCAGGATCGAACCAGTGAACAGTCATGTTCAAATAACTCTAGTTGTGAGCTGACCAGCAGTCAGCTGCAGTCGCCAGCCAATCGATTATGCCAGTTTAACTGAAATAATTTAGGATTCATTAAACAACCTATTGATTATAAGAGCTGTACAGGATTAGACACGTACATTAAATAAAATATTAGGCTTTATAATCCGAGCAGCTATCGCAACAAAATCTAAAATTATTTAGGTTTCGCCTTCAATATAGCCACGCAATAATAGTAATACTTATACTTTTGATGTGTCTATCTGCACACTAGATTTTAAGAGCCCTGTATAAGAAAGACTAAACCAGAATTGATAAAAATAAAATATTAGATTGTCTTTATTGTCAAAATGAAATTTTCTTAAAGTAGTGACTCGTTCTCGATACTCTCAGATAGACTAGTTTGCATTTCAACGAAAAAGTATGTATTTACTTAATAAAATGTTGTTTTCATCGAAAATGGTTACCAACGATGCACCGGCTCAATGTTCTCCTCGAAACTGAATTTTCGCTGACGTTTTAAGTTTATACCAGCCTGTCAAACTATTTTGATCCGACGACAGGTAAAGGACTGAATTTCGTAACAAAAAAGTTTAATATGTATTAGTTCACACTTGCTTGAGACACACCGCTGCCTATGCTGCAGTGACAAAAGACTCTCCAATGCTTCCCAATTGTATCTTTTAACCTAATTAGTGATACTGACTTTGCTATCGATATTTGAATGCCCAGGACTGGATTTTTTTTATATATATGTACTCGATCGGACACTGCCTTCACTGTTTCTTCAAACTGTACGTACCACGATTCATGTGCTCTCCTTACGTGTTGCTTTATTGTTTATAATTGCTTAGGCTCGAGGTATGGGCCCTAATAGTTGATTTTTGGACAAACACAATTAACAACGAAAAGCATTCGTTCTTCAGGTCTGAATACCAAATTAACGTAATCATTTAAGTGCGGCCAAGGATTTTAATCTTTTGTAGAGCTAGTAATGCATTTCGAAGACTTAGTTTCCACAATCAGTATCCTAACAAAAGTGGTACTTAACGTGAACTCAGTAAACAAACAACGATAAACAGCCAACACCCAATTATTCTCGCTCGCACTCACTCCTTACATCAATCTCGTGCACCCTAACTTAGCCACACACCTATGTCACTGGTTGTTGTGAGACCTTGACTTCCACGGGCGGTGTAGCGTAAGTTTTGTTGTAAATAGTAGGTGTGTAATTAACGGTTGACGGACTCAAAGAATGTCAACGGAAACTAAAGAGTACGTTAAGGCCTTTTTTTTTAATTCACTGAAAAGTTAACCCGTTACTGAAGAAGATAAATTTCTAAATTAACGTTCTGGCGACCAGCTACGCTAGCAAACAATCGCTAAATTTATGTTGAAGAGAGTGATCATAGAGATTGATCCTAAGACATAGATATCCCAAACTACGTTCATCAGTAAACTGTGTCATGTCAACTTACCTGATACCTGTAAATGTTAGAAAGACAGTAGAACAGTGCATGGTGAAATAAAGCAAGTGCGTTTCTTATTGAAGAAAATTAGCGTAAAAGGGACCAGGTACCGCGAAGAAAGCCATTGTTGGTGCAAACATATAAAGTCCAGTTGTTGTAAGTTCAAATAAGGCGAACCGTGCAAATCAATGCCCACACAACAGCAAAACCGAGCCCAAAGTCGCTTCCTGTTGCGACCGCGTAGTCTCAGACTAAAATTTGGTCGGCGAGTACTCTCATTGGCTCCGGCTGCCCAAAGTTACTGAACTCCCCAAGTCATTCCCACACTCAACCACATCCAATGTGTTTTCGCTGAAACAATCGGTTTCGGTTATACTGTTTCTTTTTCCTTCGCCAGTTTAACCTGGTCGTTAACCCCTAGCTTCCCAGGTAATTTTTTTGTTACACACTGTCCCAGGTGCGGTCCGATATATCGCTATGTTTAAAGAGTCATAAAAATTGCATTCAGCCGTTTCAGTGAAACACTTCGGTTGCTTATATAAAAAGTTACATTAATACTACACAAAAAATATATTCAAATAAATTTTAAAGTATATTTTTACGAGAAGACGCATTTAAACAAGAAACAGCACAAAGTGAACATAATATTACTTGATAATATTAACGCTGTGAAAACTCAAATCAATTGCACTCTAAATTTTTCTTTTTTTTGCTATATTTTTAGTTTTAATTACACATGTTGTAATAAAAACATAAAATCTACCATTAATGATTTTAAAAATGTAAATTACACAAGTAGATTTCAGGTTTTTAGTTTTCTTCTCAGAAATTTTCTTTGTCTCGCTTGAAATTTTTGTGGAGAAATCATCTTGCAACAATGAAAAATGTAAGCCGCCCTTCTCTTCTTTTTTGGATCAGAAGTGGAGCATGTTTTGCGTTTCTCCAGTTGTTCTAGAAAGAATTCTACTCTTGGTTCTCCTACACCCAAAGCACGGAGAGTGGATAAATGAAGTTCACGGACTACGTAATAGCGTTATTGGCACGCTTTTTATCTGAGGTGTCACAAATGAGTTTGCAAACTTATTCAGAAAATTAAAACGTCTCCCTGTGCATCGTCTTTGTAGGAATTATGAAGGAAAAACGCATTCACCTCACTTATATCCAACATGTGGAAAAACAATCCAATTCGCCATCGTTGGAGAGGCCTCATGACCAGATAAATTTATTTGAACTAAATATATTTCTAGGTGAACCTTTAGCCAACGATTCAGTTCAAATGGTTCAAATGGCTCTGAGCACTAGGGGACTTAACTTCTGAGGTCATCAGTTCCCTAGAACGTAGAACTACTTAAACCTAACTAACCTAAGGACATCACACAGATCCATGCCCGAGGCAGGATTCGAACCTGCAACAGTAGCGGTAGCGTGGTTCCAGACTGTAGCGCCTAGAACCGTTCGGCGACTCAGGCCGGCAAAAGATTCAGTCTCTACAATTCTGTCATAATTACTTTGTTCACTCGTTTCATTCAAGGATTTCTCAGGTGGCAAAACAAATTCGCCTTCACATTCACACTGTTCCTATTTCGAATTATGTTGCCTTTCAATTTGGTTATCACTATCAAATCCAATATCAATTTTTAAACTGTCCTCAATGTCAGGGTCCATAACCTGAACAGCAGATGAAGACTTGTCTTCTGAATCCATAACGTAAATTCCCAGGTGCACTCTCAGAAACAGCTAGCACGAAAGAAGCAGTAGTAGTATAGGTTCACGTAATATTAAAGTGGTTACTGCCAAAAGAAATCAGTTCATCTTTGGGAAAGTATAATCAGATAACGCTGTAGTCCCTTTCCCCACCCCAACGCATTAGTAACAGAGTGACAATAAACGCTAACGGTCTGTGAAGCTGAATATTTGACGTTGACGAATAAAACCGCTGAAAATAACCGGTTTCTGAAATGATCGTTTTTGATTTGTTTGTTCCTGTTATGTCCTGTAATAAACGTAAAAATCGAACAGAGGCTGAAAAATTACAACTCCCTCTGTTTTAACAGAATCAAAATATTAAATTAAGTAGGCAAATAAGAGTAAACTTCGCCAGTCCACAAATCCCTGCTATTCTCGAAATACTAGAAAAAAGTCAGCAATATTTTCGTATAGATTCTGATGTTTTGAAACTCTGCTAAAAACATTTTGTAATCAGGGATCACATCAGTGTTAGGCCATTAGGAACAGTGAGTGCTAAAGAGTGAAAACTGAAGTTTAAAAAGTCTGTTTTTCTTGTTACTTTGTCCGTTTACAAGGTTTACAAGCAGATTAAGCAATATTATGTAGACACAGGCAGCAATTCAGCCAATTTCTATTTTTATTGTGTATGTGAATAAATTATTGCAAGTTTTCAATTTATTGTTGTTACCATAATTTCCTTCCAATTTTGTAAACTGATAGACGAGAGATGTCGGTGAAGACGCTTCGTCAGTAGGTTGCACATGTCGCCACCGTGGGAAGATTACTTACGCCAGGGTGCAGCACCACATCAGTCCCACACTATAATCAACACGTAAGACGAAAGCATCAACTTTCTTCAGGTGCAGCAACGCGAGTTTTATTAGATCCCAGAACTGTTCATCGGCCTGATAAAAGAAATGGCATACCCCCTAATAGCTTGTGGAATATATTTTTGCCATGTGTAGTGCAGCAACTCGAGGTGACATGGACTCAAGTCGCTGGAAGTCCGCTGCAGAAATATTGAGCAGTGTTCTCCTCATAGCCGTCCATAATAGCGAAAGTGTTACCAGTAAAGGATGCTGTGCACGAACTGACCTCTCGATTATATCCTATAAATGTTTGATGGGATTGATATCGATTAACCTGGATGAACAAATCATTCGCTCACACTGTCCAGAATGTTCTTCAGACCAATAGTGAAGAGCTGTCGCCCAGTGAGATGACATCGTTGATTAGGAACAGGAAGTCCATGAATGGCCACAAACGGTCTTCAAGTAACAGAACATACGGACCACTTACACAGAGCCCCAGAAACAGACCCCACAAACGAAGAGACCACCCAGAGGGAGCCCCATGCGCCTCAGTAAGCCCTATACAACTGAGGCATAGAAAGTTCCACAGAGGCTGCCAACTAGCGACTGTTTCAACTTAACAAAATCAAATGGCTCTGAGCACTATGGGACTTAACTTCTGAGGTCATCAGTCCCCTAGAACTTAGAACTACTCAAACCTAACTAATCTAAGGACATCACACACATCCATGCCCCAGGCAGGATTCGAACCTGCGACCATAGCGGTCGCGCGGTTCCAGACTGTAGCTCCTACAACCGCTCGGCCACCTCGGCCGGCTCCACCTTAACGCATATCAGTGCACAGTACGCCTTGAGATTGAGGCGTTCTTTACAGAGATTTTGACAATTCTCGTGATCCAGAAAATCAAACAAATATACTTGTTCCCTGTGACACTCAATGTTCCACTGCTGCGCCATAAATTGGTGGTTGAAGCAAGTCCACAGCAAACCGTGATAGAGGACTGGCGGCGCTCACCAATCCCGAGCCAAGAAACTCCGGCGTGCCAAAACCGTACCCAGGAAACAAATGATGAGCCCGTGAGGGGCCGGCCGGGGTAGCCGAGCGGTTCTAGGCGCTACAGTCTGGAACCGCGTGACCGCTACGGTCGCAGGTTCGAATCCTGCCTCGGGCATGGATGTGTGTGATGTCCTTAGGTTAGTTACGTTTAAGTAGTCCTAAGTTCTAGGGGACTGATGACCTCAGAACTTAAGTCCCATAGTGCTCAGAGCCATTTGAACCGTTTGAACCCATGAGGGCTCGACCAGTGGAGTGGTACCATGCCGATATACAGGCCCTCCTAGCAATGTAGCCTTGAACGGAGATTATGTTGAAAAATATGGTGTTGTAGCTAAAAGAATGCTGAATAATACTGTGTACAGGAATCTTGAATAAAACCAACCTGCTTTCAGAAAGAAAAGTGTTGTATTACTTACTGAACGGCCCTCGTGTCTGTATAAGCGGACATTCTCCGCCACTTTCGTGTGCTATATGGCAACTGCAGATATGTGAGGAACTGATGGCCGAATGCAGCAGCCAGTTCCTTGTGGAGACATTGGCCAAAACGCGGCCGCAAACTGGGCGTGGTGGCAGAATCCACGGTAATCCAGTGCCTAATGACGTCTGGGCCGGCGTGCATGTCTGCCGGTGATTAAACGGCCGCCGGTTGCTGGAATAGCCGGCCAGACCGCAGGCCAACCGCGCTGCGGCCTCCGGCGATACATATGCGTCCGCCAGCTCGTATTTCATACGTCACCGGCCTGCGGCCTGCATCCGCTTAATAGGCCCCTCTCCTATTCCTTTCTGTTCGCTTATCTGCGCTTTTACTGCGCCTGTTGTTAGTCAACTTGTCATTTGCATCACGCTACACTCTTCGGATATACGGAGCTTACGGTCGTGTAGCTTAAATGCGAAATCGGACGGCTGGGGAAACACAGTATGTTCAGTACGAAATAACATGAACAAGATGTGTAGGCCTCGATTTCGACGACAGGAATTGGTAACCACAGACAAGAAGCTGAAACTGTGTGAAGAACTATGATGGCGTGGTGTTCGACGTGTATTCAGTGATAGGTTCGTTGAAGAAACGTACCAGAAAGGATTATATACATAGGGTGTTACAAAAAGGTACGACCAAACTTTCATGAAACATTCCTCACACACAAAGAAAGAAAATATGTTAAGTGGACATGTGTCCGAAAACGCTTACTTTGCATGTTAGAGCTCATTTTATTACTTCTCTTCAAATCACATTAATCATGGAGTGGAAACACACAGCAACAGAACGTACCAGCGTGACTTCAAACACTTTGTTACAGGAAATGTTCAAAATGTCCTCCTTTAGCAAGGATACATGCGCATGGAATCCCTGATGCGCTGATGCAGCCCTGGAGAATGGCGTATTGTATCACAGCCGTCCACAATACGAGCACGAAGAGTCTCTACATTTGGTTTTTGGTACCGGGGTTGCTAGATAAGAGCTTTCAAATGCCCCCATATATGAAAATCAAGAGGGTTGAGGTCAGGAGAGCGTGGAGGCCATGGAATTGGTCCGCCTTTACCAATCCATCAGTCACCGAATCTGTTGTTGAGAAGCGTACGAACACTTCGACTGAAATGTGCAGGAGCTCCATCGTACATGAACCACATGTTGTGTCGTACTTCTAAAGGCACACGTTCTAGCAGCACAGAAAGAGTATTCCGTATGAAATCATGATAACGTGCTCCATTGAGCGTAGGAGGAAGAACATACTGTCGAAACTAAAATGAGCTCTGACATGGAAATGAAGCGATTATTATTATTATCCAAACCAATAGAAACCTTCCTTTCCAGATAGTATTTGAGAGGTCACCATTAATATAAATGGGTAAATTACAGAGCATTTCTCTATGATTTTTTGCAGGTTACAGCTATTGGAAGTTTTAATGTAGAAAAGCTGACTACTCCATCAACAACAAAAATCCGGCACTAGAATCGAACCCTTTTGAATTTTCAACACCGTAACAGTGAAAACTATTTATTGTTGAAGATATGGCATGAATCGCCAATAACTTTTGTCTCACTTTGGCACAATTACTCAGTGGCTACAACAGCTCTGTTTTACCGTAAAGCTTTTCCTGCTGTTAACTTGCGAACTACTTCCATTGGACTAAAATTTATGCGTTATTTTTACAACTGAAACAACAACACTGAAGAAAGAAGAGTTAAATATATCAACTGGAATAAGTCATAACCAGTTAAAAAATGGATGTAATATTCAAGGTGCAAAATCGATAACCGAAGTATAGTCACATGAAGCTCATTATGTCTCAAATATTGACATATAAAATACATCATTTTATTGTGGAAGGAAGTATATTTCACAAACAAAAATACAATGTGTGTACCATACGGTGCCCGCCCGGTTAGCCGTGCGCAGTTATGTCGAGGTCAGGTGAGCTGGCCAGTCTGTGAATGGTTTTTAGGCTGTTTTCCATCTGCCTCGGCGAATGCGGGCTGGTTCCCGTTACTCTGCCTCAGCTACACATTTCGGCGATTGCTGCGCAAACAAGTTCTCCACGTACGCGTACACCACCATTACTCTACCACACAAACATAGAGGTTACACTCGTCTGGTGTGAGACGTTCTCTGGGGGGGTCCACTGGGGGCTAACCCTGAGTTCGCTGTGGGGCGGCCGAGGGGTTAAGTGAACTGATGTAGTTGTCGTGGGGTTGTGGACCGCTGCGACTGCGGCAGGGACGGAACCTCTCCGTCGTTTCTAGGTCCCTGGTTAACATAACATAACCACATGGTACTGGCAAAATCTAACAGGAAGTTAGACCCAAATGGCGCCTTACGAACTAAACAATCAAAGACCTCTTTCGAAAGTGAAACAAATTACCTTTTGGTAGATGCACATAAAAGGAAAGAGAAATAATTATACGTTAGAACTATTAATGTCATAAAACGAAAGACACTTTTCGCGTCTTTAAATATTAAAATTAATGGCGTTTCCTTAATCACATAATTAATTTTTAAAATATATTAACTGATTGAGACAATGATGTGAAAAAGTTTAACGTTGATACATCAAAATGAAGAGAACCGAAAAGAATGGCCAAAAAAACGGCTAAATTTTCTACTGAAATGAAAACACATTAGTGAGATAGACCATATATAGAAGCATTGTTAAGGAATCAGACTCCTTGACACGTTCAGCGTCGCTCAACCAAAGGGCAAACAGCGCACAGTAAAGAAATCAACACAGCCACACAATACATAAGGTCAGTGTGCAGTACGAATCTATCTACACTTTACTTATTTGTCAAGAACATTATTTGTCATGTAGCCAAAAATACAATCAAAATTAACGGAGTCAACAGTACTCGCATCAAACAAAGGCAACAAAAATAGTTAAAATAGAAAGCAACAGTTGTCCATGCGGAGAAATAATTAACGAATAGCTGGACACACGTTGTTGTACTGAATCGAGTACAGATAATCAGCGGGGACATAAAGAACAAACACAATTTCTCAGTGAAATCTGAGTTACACTGTAGTAAAATAGGCCAATTGAATCAAGACCTACGCTGGTACCATGTTTCAAAAAATATAGTGGCCCACATTCGGCGCCAACTTATGGAGTGGTGTGCTTTGGCTGGGTCCCAATTGTGTGGTAAAATCATTGTGTTGTGACTATGCCGCTATAGCCGCCATTTCAGTGATGTTTGAGCGCCCGTTCGGTTTGAGTATAACCATTAACTTTCAAGTGTATATACGGTACAATTTACTAATAGAAAAGCTGCTGTTATGGAACCATGTACAAGGTGTAACAAAAGTATAACGGCAAACTTCGTGGGCTGTAGAGGTTGCCTTTACGAGCAGTTGGTCCAAATACGTCACGGGTGCAAGTCCTAGTCTGAGATGAAGAAGTCGTAATTAGGCTTTTGCAAGCAGCTGGAAGAGTGTTGGGCAAAATATAAGGATCATATTAATACGACAACGTTAGTAATACACTGCTGGAAAAATAGCGCGAGGAAGAGTTGTTCGACACTAACGGAAGTTCGTAAGACATTAGTAGCCCCATTATAAGCGTGCAATCTAGGTTTTCTCTGAATATAACCTTCAACGGCCATGACAATTATTTACTTTCGAGGTTGGTCGCGGTGAGCTGATGTTAGTCAAGAACGATTTTAAGGCGACAAAGGCTCCATCATCGGCACCTCAGTGAGTCTGAACAAGGTTGTGTAACAGCGCTACCAGAAGTTGGATGCTGCTGTGAGATGTTGAAAAAAAGCTTCGGAGGAATGTAGCCATTGTACATGATTGCTGGTAGCGGTGGTCACACGGTTGCAGGAAGACCGTTCTCTGGTCGGCCACATGGCATTACCGTGAGGGAAGGAAATCGTGTTCGGCGTATGGCTCCAAATGGTTCAAATGGCTCTGAGCACTATGGGACGTAACAGCTGTGGTCATCAGTCCCCTAGAACTTAGAACTACTTAAACCTAACTAACCTAAGGACATCGCACACATCCATGCCCGAGGCAGGATTCGAACCTGCGACCGTAGCGGTCGTGCGGTCCCAGACTGAAGCGCCTAGAACCGCTCGGCCACAACGGCCAGCGGAACCCCATCAAATAAATTGGTATCTGGCACGTTCACAACACAATGCATGTACGTTTGCATGGCCGGCCGTTGTGGCCGAGCGGTTCTAGGTGCTTCAGTCCGGAACCGCGCTGCTGCTACGGTCGCAGGTTCGATTCCTGCCTCGGGCATGGATGTGTGTGATGTCTTTAGGTTAGTTAGCTTTAAGTAGTTATAAGTCTAGAGGACTGATGACCTCAGATGTTAAGTCCTATAGTGCTTAGAGCCATTTTGAACGTTTGCATGCTTGCGTTTAATATTTGGAGGTTGCACTGGTTATTAATGTACCACCATTTCAGATTATCAATGGCTTGTGTCTTGCTTACATGAACCTGTGATCTTGCAATGTTAGTCACTGAAATGTGTTACCTAAACAAACGTACTCCTGAAATTTGATTATACTGCATTAATTATTTTTTCGTGTTGCGATTTTTTTCCGCCAGTGTATGTTTTGTTTCAGTGAGATAAAGTGTTAAAAAGTGTTGCCGTTAGGGTGAACCATTGGCTGTTGTTGAACAGGAACATATAGTGTAATTTTTAGCATACTTTTAATCTTGCTGTTTAAATAATTTTCTAGCGTTACAGCAACGACCTGAGCCAAATGTAGTTACATGGAAATTTCCGTGTAGTTGTATCACATTAGTGTCCATAATACAATACTGAAAGCTTCCTATTGTGGTAACAGTTAGTGATATGCACTCTTAGCCCTTACTGCATGAGATTCACGGCGTGGGACTGCTAGCCAATTGTAGCAGGTGTCCGCTCGCCCTGTTTCCTATAGCGGCCTCGTAACTCGCTGATTAAACAGCCCTTCCCTCCCCTCCCACCGCCGTCCCTTTTCAGCAGCTACCTGCCCCACGCCATCCACTGTAGCCAGTGTCAACATTGGCACGTCCTCGGTCGCCGGTGTACCCACTGTTTGCGTTGTTTCCAAAGCAATTTGCGCTGCGGCTGCTGTGTTAGGAGGTAATTTACAACTGATTCCCAGCACCAACTTCAATTTCGTCATCGAGAACCGTGCCACAGTCGTCCTTTTTCCCGTTATTACACCGCATTTCATCCATCAGTGTTATCAAATGTGTTGCGTTAAACTTCGAGTTCTACTGTAACGTTGCCTCTCTCTGTTTAAGAATATTGTGCCACGCAGGCTTATTTCCTTATTGTACTGTGTTCTGTTACTAAAGAAGCGGCTTAAACTTCAAAAAACTAAATGCGTCTCGTTCTATTCAGAGGTTCAAGTGAATTATGTCATCCTTCACCGTAATATGCTAGAGCTGCCTCGAACTAATATTCGCACTGATTGCGAAAGAGCACAGGTCACACACCTCAGGTATACAAAGAAGAAGCTGATCCCCAGAACTTCCGTCTCGCATAGGGCGGGCAAAAAAAATGGTTCAAATGGCTCTGAGCACTATGGGACTTAACATCTATGGTCATCAGTCCCCTAGAACTTAGAACTACTTAAACCTAACTAACCTAAGGACAGCACACAACACCCAGCCATCACGAGGCAGAGAAAATCCCTGACCCCGCCGGGAATCGAACCCGGGAACCCAGGCGTGGGAAGCGAGAGGCGGGCAAAATAAAACTGGTCCAATTGCACACTTTTAATCAAGTGACATATTTCGATCACTCAGGATCATTTTCAGATCTAAGTAACCGAGTCAGAAAACCGTCCGGTCTGTTCAGGATCTCATGTCACCGTGATCTGACTTGAGGTCTTTCCTTATATCACAACACTCTGCCGTGCCGTGTTTGCAGAAAGACTTACTGGATATAAGATCGTCTTGCTGTGCATTTTTCTCATGTGAACCAAACATGTTTCAGCACCTGTGTGCCATCGTCGGAGGATTTTTTTGTTCAAGACATGCTGCGTCAGCATGTCAAAGTGGTTATATTTGGACGGGTTACTCCTGTAACCTAAATATCAGATCTGAAGATGGTTCTAGATGAACCGAAACTGGTCATATGAATAAACATTTTGCAATCAAGACGGATTATAAGTAACATTGTGAAATCACTGATTGCGGCTATCTTGTCAGACATTAAGTCTGTTTTTGCATCGATTGTAGTTGTTTTCAGCTTCATTTCCTATCCTTCATGTTTTCTGTTATTATGTGCCACTAATACCCAAATTAGGTATTTTTTATTTACTTGAAGGACTAATTGTATTTCATTGCTTCAGAGTTTAGGTTCTATAGGTATCAAAATGTTGCTTAACCTATAGTATATATGCCAAAAATCGCTATTTTGGCGTATCACAAGAATCGATATGTACATCAAGTGCATTTTAATCAATCGTAGCTAAATTTGCAACTTTACGAAGTTAATATATGCTAAGTTACTTATTTCTTAGTAGACAACTCTAAACTGCGGGTGCTCCTATAATTATATACGTAAGTGGTGTCTGTTCTTTCGGATAGAGCAACTGTATCGTAAGCTGGAGACCCAGTTTCGAGTCCCAGTCTCCCACAAATTTTTCTCCTTCCCCCTCGATTTCAGTGTCCACTTGCAGCCAATGTCTGCAATTCTTTTGTGTATTAATTCGTAATGGCAGCTGGGTCAAAAATGGCGTCTGTTCTTTCCGACATATCTGATATAGTATACACTAAATACATACACTATGTGATCAAAAGTATCCGGACACATGGCTGAAAATGACTTACAAGTTCGTGGCGCCCTCCATCGAGAATGCAAGAATTCAGTACGGTTTTTGCCCGCCCTTAGCCTTGATGATAGCTTCCACTCTTGCAGGCATACTTTCAATCAGGTCTGGAAGGTTTCGTGGAGAATGGCAGCCCATTCTTCGAGCAGTGCTGCACTAAGGAGAGGTATCGATGTCGGTCGGTGAGTCCTGGCACCAATTCGACGTTCCAAAGCATCCCAACGGTGTTCTATAGGCTTCAGGTCAGGGCTCTGTGCAGGCCAGTCCATTACAGTGACGTTATTGTCGTGTAACCACTCCGCCACAGGCCGTGCATTATGAACAGGTGCACGATCGTGTTGAAAGGTGCAATAACCATCCTCGAATTGCTCTTCAACAGTGGGAAGCGAGGAGGTGCTTAAAACATCATTGTGGGGCTGTGGTGTGATAGTGGCACGAAAAACAACAAGGGGTGAAAGCCCCCTCCATCAAAAACACAGCCATACCATAAAACCACAGCTTCCGAATTTTACTGTTGGCACTACACGCGCTGGCAGATGATATGCACAGGGAATTCGCCATACCCACACCCTGCCGTCGGATCGCCACATTGTGTACCGTGATTCGTCACTCCACACAACGTTTTTCCATGTTCAGTCGTCCAATGTTTACGCTCCTTACATCAAGCGAGGCGTCGTTTGGCATTTACCGGCGTGATCTGTGGATTACGAGCAGCCGCTCGACGTGGAATCGAAGTTTTCTCTCTTCCAGCCTAACTGTCACAGTACTTGCAGTGGATCCTATCGCAGTTTGGAATTCCTGTGTGATATTCTAGATAGATGTCTGCCTGTTACACATTACGACCCTCTTCAACTGTCGGCGGTCTCTGCCAGTCAACAGACGAGGTCGGCATGTACGCTTTTGTGCTGTACATGTCCCTTCACGTTTCCATTTCACTATCACATCGGAAACCTAGGGATGATCAGGAGTGTGGAAATCTCGCGTACAGACGTATGACACAAATGACACCCAATCAGCACGTTTGAAGTCGGTTTGTTCTGTGGAGGTCCTCATTCTGCTCTCTCACGATGTCTAACGTATACTGACGTCGCTGATATGGAGGTCCTGGCTGTAGGTGCCAGCACAATGCACCTAATGTGAAAAACGTATGTTTTTGGGGGTGTCTGGATACTTCTGGTCACATAATGTACATACATACATACGTATACCCATCATCCAAAACGTTATGACCACTGCCCACCACTACATCGTATGCCGCCTAGTGGCGTTGCGGGCACGTGACACGGTGACAAAAATATGTAAGCGGAGCATACAAGGACGAGGGGTCACCCTATAGAAGATATGAGCTGCAAAAGGGGAAATACACTGAGATAAGTGACTTTGACAAAGGGCAGATTATTACTACACAGAACCTGTGAAAGAGTGTCTCGAAACCGATGAAGATGATCGAATGTTCACGTACTCCTGTCGTGAGCATTTACGGAAAGAGGTAAGACCGTGAAACTATCACCAGGCGCTAAAAGGTAGGACGTCCGCAACTATTCGCAGAACGCTAGTTCGTAGTTTTGCCTGCGCTGTTAATGTAGGGTAGATGGTTATCTGTGACACCTCTACTGGAAGAACACAATGATGGTGAACACACAACTGTTTCGGAGCACACCGTTCATCGGACATTGTTGAACATGGAGCTCTGCAGGAGACCATCCTACGTATTCACATTTTGACCCAAAGACATCATCAATGCAGCCCTTCACGCTTGATGTGTTCTCGGATGGCGACGACATCTTTCAGCAATATAACTGAGTCGGAACCAGAACCGTGGTACAGTGGTTTGAGGAACATTATAGTGAACTCACTCTGATGTCTTGGACACCAAATTCGCCTCATGTAAATTCCACGCAACCCATCTGGGTCGCTATCGGGAAGTATCACAGCGTATGCAAATCAGCGGCTCGTTATTTATGCGCATTACATGAGCTGCGGGAGATATCTAATGAGACGTACCTCCACAAACCTACCAGCAAACTCTTGGATCCCAGATAAGCGGAATCGGGTATGTATTTCGTTCCAAACACGGACGAACAAGCTATTAAGCAGGTGGTCGTAATGTTCTGGCTCATCAGTGGGTAACTAAGGTGAGTCGGCCAATGATCTCTTCAGTGCGGCTACACACCAGGCTCGATGTGTTACTGGAATCGGCAAAATGCCACGAGTAATGAGGATAATGGTCAAGGGGCACTACTTTAATAGTGTGTGGGTGTGTTGAGAATTTCGGTTTGACGGAAGGTGTGCTAAGGCAAGTCCGTGCAGTTGCTATGACCACTGTGCCTAGATGGTTTAGGGGTCAGAGTAACTGCCTAGTAATTAGGAGACCAAGGTTCGAATCACAGTCCGGCACAAATTTTCAGCTTCCTCCACTGGTTTCAATGAATGCCCACTTGTAACCAACATCTATAACTCCTCTGTGGTTCCTATAGTTGTGTGGATAAGACAGATGAAAATTTGGAGGAACGCAATGGCATACCATATACAGTAAAAAATGGCTCTGAGCACTATGGGACTTAACAGCTATGGTCATCAGTCCCCTAGAACTTAGAACCACTTAAACCTAACTAACATAAGGACAGCACACAACACCCAGTCATCACGAGTCAGAGAAAATCCCTGACCCCGCCGGGATTCGAACCCGGGAACCCGGGCGTGGGAAGCGAGAACGCTACCGCACGACCACGAGAGCATAGCATATACAGTAAGATCATTCATTGTGGAGCACTGCGGTGTTAAAATCAACCTTCGTGATGATGACGAATTTACCTTTGCTTTAAAACTCACTAACGGGAACGCAACACATTCTCGCTTCTTGCTATCAGTATGTATACCCCATGGACCTCTGAATCTATTTATTACTTCTTCCTTCTGTTTTACCACCGCCTTCCAGGGTAATTAGCGGTCCAGATAATAAAACCATGCACTTACTCACTAAAAATTTCTAGTCGAAATACTAATACTTTGCACAAAAAGGGAGCCCCAAATCAAATAAAACATCATCACTATTTTCTGGTGGAGTTGTGACGTATAATCATATATTAGCACGAAGGTTGTTGTAAAACATAGTATTTTTCACGAGTATGAAAAGTTTCTCTTGTTTACTGGCAGTCCACGCAGGGAGTGATTAATCACAGGGCGCTGAAACGTAGTTCTTCGCCACTCTTTGGCATGATCAGTTTTGAAGGGTTAATAGAGGTTTGTAATTAATCATGTTCTCGAGTAAGAAACGCGAATGACTAATTACATTACACTGGCCTAAATGTGCTGAACATAATACGTTTTACAAGCATAGTGAATTTACACGTAGTCTGATGTGACTGTGGTAATATTTTGATATTTTCTAAAACAGATATTCTCACAATATATTCTGGAAACGTAGTGTACTTTCCCTTATTTGATCTCTCATTGATATGTGTAATGACGTCGCAGTTTTTGCACAGTGATTAATGAGAAGTTGTTATGTTTGGTTCTCGTCTTCACGTATAAATGAGTTTGCTTATATAGTTAAGACAGCATCATGACTACAATATTCATTTATTTGTTTCATTGCGAGTGAGATGTTTTGTATATTATAGTACTAGATTATGGCAGTAGTTTCCTAAGTCTGACACATCGTTCAAATACATAAAGGTCACAGTGCGAAGTGGTAAGACACAGAACATTGAAACGAACGACGAAAGACAAAATGTTTCGGACGGTTCTGATAACGCTGATTGTATTAAGGACATCATATGGTACTGTCAAGACTGACAACTTTCCATCGAAATACACGTTCTGAAAGCTACGTCACGGTGTGTGACAAGAGAATCTTTCGAGTGCTGATGTCTCTTGCCTCCTTTCCTATTCCATCTGAGTATGCAGATCCGCAGCGTAGAAGAAAGGCAATGGCGTATTGGAGAAAAAGGCTGAAGAAAGCGAAAATAACCGACGAGAACAAAACTAATGAAAGTAACAGTATTAGAGGCACCGACACGATTACTTACAAAATTCGAAGCAACACGGAAGCTGCATACGACAATTTCAGCGATAATTAAAGACTAGTTATAGAAACCATGTTTCGTTCCACCATGGCTGTTTCTACATTCGGGGAAGGGTCTGAGAACTGGGAACGGACACAGCAAACAAGGACTAAAGCGCAGAGCTCTTAGATACGGTTCCTGCGGAGAAATAACTGATATACAAGCGAAGAAGGGAAGACAAGGATAGAATATGTAAAAACTGAATTAGAAGTAAATTAAATTCACACCAGCGTCCACAAATACAGACGCACATGGACGCAGCGCCTCGAGATAATGGAGGGTACCACGTTCCCAATCGCAGCTATGTGCAATGTGCCCAGTAAAGGAAGAGGTGTGAGAAGATCAAGGAGGAAATTAAAAAAAAAAAAAAAACACTGTAAAGGTGCGACAGGAAGTAGACAGAACCACGAAATGAAGAAGAAGATGCTGAGGATGCAGCTGCGACAAAAGTTTATGTTGAACAGTCCGAAAATTTTGTCTTACCAAAAGTGTTTAAAAGTTGCAGTCTTGCTGGACTCAGTTCATAAATTAAGGAGGTTTCTAAAATGGAAAACAGTCAGTTATGTCGTAAGTAATGCTGAAAATTTTCAGAATGATACAGTTAGAATCAATTTTTTTATATTGCATTCTTATAATAACTGTGTACGTATTTGCTCTAACTCCATAAGTAACATTTAACATTGAGATTACAGCGTGGTGTGTGCTGGCGAGTACAGTAACCTTGTCTTATCTGACGTGATCGATGGGGAGCTATTTCGCTCAATATTGCAGTCTGGAAATTAAAAAAGCTTCCGTGACCAATTCATTAGCAACTATTTTACTACTTCACTCCATTCCTTTTTTCGCGGCAGCCACATACGTGCTGTCTTTTAGCTTCTGTGCCATGGCGTCTCATGTAGAACACTGTAATTTTTTTGCGTCACTCATTCAAGTTTTTTGTTATGCAGTAGTTTCTTTTAATTTATTTATTTATCTTTGTATTTATTTTATGGTTAAATATTATCGCAACACATCTCCATCGCCTTGCTCACATCGTCAGAGATGACATTACCTTGCATCTCTTTCTTATGTGTCCACAAAATTAGTAAGTCTTTAACTCTACCGACTTAACTATTCCCAATGGATCTCCCGGAACACCCTGTTAATTCGAAAATATCAAGCAATAATTTTTTTGTAAATCTGAACTACCGGAATAGAAGTTTCCCACGGATTTTACCTTTAAAAAATACCTACTCAAATGGAAACACTATCGGTGAGATGTTCATCCATAGGTCTCTATCTTGCTGTATACAAGCCATCCTGATCGTGAGTTTTGTTCCATCAGATGAACTTCCACAAAATACACGAAGCAGTTATTCGTACCACAAAGCGAGTAGAGAAAGTACTGTTACAGAGATTGAAAACAGCGTATTTACGTCAATATAGATGGGTATATTTGTGGGAAGAAGTCCAATAAATATTAATCGTATATAATTATGAGTGGAAAGATGGAATTTATCTTCAATTTCTGGTCTACGTATAATATTACATTACAAACTTAAGACTTTTAATAAATTTCTACAGATGTCACTTTGCCGTATCCACGTATCCAGTTATGGGTGCTGTGACTTTCGTAAATGCTTAAAGTTAAAGATGATAAAAGCTTCAAATTGAGAAAGTCTTACGAAATATTTTTTTTCACTTTTCTGTGCAGCATTCTGTGTGCCTAAATCTATCAATGTATTTTTGTCTTCACTCAGACTTCTCATAACCTGTAGGAGATCATAAGAGTACTCCGGTTTTTTAAACGATCTAAAACGTTAATGATACTGCACTAACAAAAAGCCATTCAAAGTTAGTGAAACGAATACCGTTATGTAAGTAGTATTTTTAATAGTTATTTAGAATTATCTGTAGGCTCAAAGCATTTCCTGCAGTAGATTAATATTACGGTTTTTTAGTAGTAAGCTCAACTGTTCTTCATTTATTCTTTATATCTTGTATTACTTTCGGAGCGGAATCAATTAAACAAAACGCACTTCATATCGTTCAAACCATTCATTCAAAACATTCTGAAAGGTATTATTGAAGCAGCTTAAAATATTCAAGGAGGGCAAGGCTTCTGCTCCGAATAGCATATCAGTCAGGTTGCTTTCAGAGATGCTGATACAATAACTCCATAGTTAGTTATTATACACAACCGTTCTCTCGTGGAAAGATCCATACCCAAAGACTGGAAAGTTGTGCAAGTCACACCAGTATCCAAGATAGAAAATCCGATGAATTACAGACACGTATCAATAACGTCGATTTCCAGTAGGATTTTGGAATATATACTATGCTCGAACACTATGAATAACGTCGAAGAAAACGATTTATTGACAAATACCCAAAACGGATTCTGGAAATATCGTTCTTGTGAAACACAGGTGGATCCTTATTCTCACAAAGTAATAAGTGCTATCGACAGGGGCGTCAAACTGATTCCATATTTTCATATTTACACCATTACTCACAAGCGACTTCGAATTAAACTTAGTGCTTATAGATTATCGTCTTAGTTGTGTGACTGGATTCGTGATTTCCCGTTAGAAAGGTCACAGTTCGTAATAAATGACGGGAAGTCATTGAGTAAAATAGAAGTAATATCTGGCGTTCCCAAGGAAATGTTATAGACCTTCCCTTGTTCCTGATGTGTATAAACGGTTTAGAAGACAATCTGAGCAGCCCTCCTACATTGTTTGCAAATGTTGTGGTCATTTATCGTCGTGTAAAGTCATCACATGATCAAACCGAACTGCAAAATCATTTAGACAAAATATCTGTATGGAACAAAAACTTCAGATGACTCTAAATTATGAAATGGGTGAAATCATCCACAAGGGTACTAAACTGAATCCCCTAATTTTTACTTATGGACCGTCTGACAGCAACTGAATAAAACACAATTTTAGTGCCATACGCGTTTCGCCTTTATTTTCTGCAAGGCATCATCAGTGGCAGGTTGCAACTGAGGAAGACAGGACTATAAAAGTTGAAGATGTGAATCCGCTAAATTTCAGTTACGCGATAAATCACAAAAATCTAAATGCTTATGCTCAACTAAATACTAAAAGATTGCAATTACGAATAATTTAAATTATAACGATTACATACATAATGTTGCCGCGAAATCAAACCAAAGACTGCGACTTGTTGGCAGAACTTTATTAGAAAATGTCACTGTCTACTAAAGAGACTACTTACACTACAGTTGTCAGCCCTCTTCTGGAGTACTGCTTTTCAGTGTGAAATCTGCATCAGGTAGGATTGACGGAGGACAAGGAAAAAGTTCAAAGAAGGGGAACTTGTATCGTCGTGAAATTGGGAGAGAGTGCCACGGATATGACACACGAATTGGGATGGCAGTCATTAAAAAAAAAAGCGTTTTTCGCTGCAGCAAAACGTTCTCATGAAATTTCAATCACGAAGTTTCTCCTCATACTGTTAAAGTATTTCATTGGCGTCCACCTACATAGAGAGGAATGATCATCACAATAAAATAAGAGAAATCAGGGGTCGCACTGAAAGATTTAAGAGTTCGTTTTCCCGTGAAGTGTTCAAGAGTGTAACGGTGGAGAATTAGCTTAAAGGTGGTTCGATGTACCCTCTGTCAGATACTTAATTATGAATCATGTAGTTACATAAATAGATACAAACTAAGTGATACAATGATTCTGTTCTGTAGAGTAGTAACACACTTTGTCTTAGTATATTATACAAAAATAACATTCGTCTTGCATATCATAATATGCATGTTGCTTTCCCCACGGCCTGCTTGTGGATGACAGCAGTCCAGTTTCAAGGTAAGTAAAATGTCATTCCAACAAATCTACACCCTCTTCCAAAGGGGCATTGTTCAAACGTTAACAGATATGGTACTTTTCGTATCAATGTTCGATACCACACGTTTTAGAGGTTGCAGATATCGACCGCTGTCCGTATTAGTATCGTTGGACCCGCGAGTCGTGATTAGCGCCGCACCACGGCTTGTATATAGTTTCTAGTGAGCTCTCGTCCACTCGTGCTCGGGACGTCAAGCAGTAAAGTAGCATAGCCTTCAGCTGATAGGAAGTAACCTCTAACAATACGCCTAAGTGAGGCCCCAACAGCTATCTGTGTATAATTATATGTATGCAGCCAAGGAGAATACTGTACAACCGGTCAAGTACAATATTTATTATTTTTTACCATCGACTTCTAATTGTTTTAGTCGTTGCAGATCCAGACCATGCAGCCAGCACCTTATCGACGTTACTGACAAACCTGCTGTGATTTATATGTTTCTATTTAGCAATGGCCAGCAGTCAACATTGGCGACCACTCGTTCGTCGTCTTCATAACAGAACTAATAGAGCTCAAAACTTAACAGTATCCGATATGTGACATACCGTGGAGCGGTCTGTTGAGATCGTAGATTTTTCAGCAAGATCACGTATCTCTCGCCTTTGTCTGCGACGTGAAAAATTAATGCCTCAGGATCATTTAATACAGAACGCCAGTTTGCTTTCATATAAGTGTCGACTATACCCAGTGAATTAATGTATTTGTAATAGTCAATCAAAATACTGTTATGTTTTACACAACACTATATGTTAATTTACATAATTGACGTAAACAAACACTTAAATGTATGTCTCTGTCACATTACGTGATGTCGTGAAAAACAGTAGTGGCTTCTGAAGGACATATTCACTCATTTGTTAATCGTGCTCTGTAGATCGCATAAGGAAGAAGAACCATCAGTGATCTGGAATGGCTAAAGGAAAATATTTTACAAAAATAATAATTTCGGTTATGTAGCATGCCAATGATAGGAAGTTAATCTGTATACAATTCACAAGAAACTGTCGTTACACTAACATTAACCAAGTAAATTAGAAAGAAATAAGCCACTTTGAAGAATGCTACTTGCTTGTAGCTCATCTTAAATAGTCGCTATTGACTTCCAATAGGAAACTTAATATCTACTTGATTAAACGGTGGACAGTTTTAAAAAGAACTGTTGCCTACAACTGAAGATACGAATTATATTTTACAATATTTTGTATAATATATAATTTAATGTAATGTCTGCAGTCATTGGACCTAGTTACTCAGTTTGCAGGATGAGTAGGTAATGAGCGATGTTTTCGATTCACTTTCGAATTCTTTCAATTTTTCGATTTCTTCCTTCATCAGAACTTGTTGATTAACTTTCCCAAGAGTACATAATTCAATTCTAGGCAATATACGAGGAAGCAAGGTCTCCATTTAAATAATTTTCACCTCTTCTTCTTTGTAGAGCGCAGATCCCCTGTAATGAAATCGGTCAGTACAAAACTGTAATTTTTCATGAAATAATGTGATAAACAAGTCTTATAAATAACACAACGCATTAATATTTCACATACTACGAAGAATTTTATTATGATTTGTTAACACATATGTATTTAATGAAATGTGTAATTGAATTGCTAATCCGCTGCAGACAAGAAAGTTTTCATAGCGAGAGAAACTCTACGATCTGAGTCTGAAAGGTAGTCAGTATCATCGTTGACAGTCGAATTAACAATTCAGAGGCAAAAAAAGACTAATGTTGTCAGGGTGTTTGTATCAAAGATAGAAAATCAACGAGATATTAGAAATTGAACGTAGAGAAGTGCCCCATAATTAGAGGAAACATTGTACAGAAGCAGTTCCTAAACTACAACCGTGGAAGGAATATTGTAGTTCACCTCTAACGCCAATACGAGGAATGCATTCTATCGCTTAGTATCGCTTCTACTTGACGAAGCTTACTTCCAAAGTAAATACGAACTACACCCGTGCATCAGCATGTGGTACATGTGACGCGTTGTCATACCAAATTAAACGCTATTTTGAATGCGTATAGATGACGAACTGTCCGTAGCTTCTCCTTCCACGTCTAGAGCTAAGTGCGCGAGTCTTGTATACGTGACTTAAAAATATGAAAACAGCTTTACTTGACAGTAGTTCTACATCCACAGCCATGCTGTGCAACCCAGCGTGATGTGCATGGTAGACGGTACGTCCCATTGTACCAGTTATTAGGATTTATGCCCCTTCCATTCAAGTGTAAGGCGCGTGAGGAAAAATAGTTTAAACGCATCATTTGGTGCTTTAATTAGTCTAAACCTGTCTTCGCTATCCTTCAGGTATCAGTACGTTAGGGATTGTAATGTATTCCTAGAATCATCTTTTACAGTTGGTTCTTAAAAAGTATTCACTACGGTAGGTTTTTTCAGGATAATGATAGAAGCTGAAGAAGTGAATTACAATTTGTGCCCCAGCCGGGACATGAACGCAATCCTTCTTGCTTGATGGACAGGTGTGCTAGCAATTACACCACCACTGCAATACGCCTCACACTACCCTAGTCCAGTGCCCTTCCAAGTACAAACTTCAATTCATGTCTTCCACTAAATAAACCTTCTTAGATCGTCCCAATTGCCAAGCTCTCTAGTATGAGAATAGCACCTTACCATTGGATCTAATGGGGATTCCTGTCTTTAACTCAGGGGAAGGTTATCTAGAGGCTTGATTCACAGTTGCTCTGGTGTAATGGCTAGCACATCCGCGTATTAAACAAGAAGACCTAAGTTCAACTAGTAGACATTTTACCAATTTCAATTCATTTCTTCAGCTTTTGTCTTTACCGTAGATAAAGATGAGACTTAAATGTTCAGCCCGGAACCATGCGACCGCTAAGATAGCTGGTTCGAATCCTGCCTCGGGCATGATGTGTATGGTGTCTTTAGGTTAGTTAAGTTTAAGTAGTTCTAATTTGTGGGGGACTGGTGACCTCAGAGGTGAAGTCCCATAGTGCTAAGTGCCATTTGAACCATTTTTTAAATGTCTCAAGAAAAAGTCAATTATATCAGATCTATTTCTGAGAACAGTTTACTCGATATTCATGCATCTGTCACTTCAGTTTCTTCGTGAAATTCTTCCATGAGTCAAACAAACCTGTGACCATCATTGCTCCCCTTGTCTGTATATACAGAATATCTTCCATTTGCCCTACTTGGTACAAGTGCCACACATTTGAGAAACATTCTAGGATGGGCCACAATATTGTTTTGTAAGCAGCTTCCTTCGTAGAGTAACTGCATTTCACTAGTATTCTACCAATGAACTGAAAACTGCCATAAGCTTTATCTACGACAGAGACTATGTGATCGTTCCATTTCATAGCCCTACAACGTTTTCACAAACATGTATTTTTGTGAGTTGATCGACTGCAGCAGTGACTCATTGACATAAGTCATGTGATACTACGTGATTTTCATTTTCTGGAGTGCACAAATTTTAAATTTCTGATCACATGAAGCAAGTTGAAAATCTTTTCACCAATTTGAAATATTATAAACGTACGATGGTATACATGTCCAACAGAGTACGTGTCATATCAGAAGTAACGGAAAAATTTAAACCTTAAATCACCTGCAACGATACCTGTGTAAGAAGCCATATCGTACCACGTTGTGTCGATAGCTGGTGGCGCTCTTGCTCTTCTTGCGGCAGCAGGCTGTTTTGTTTACGTTACTGGTGATTTGCATGACAGCCTGACGCTTCTATGACATGGCTCCACAACGCCTCACTGTGGGAATAAATTCGACCAGAGTGGCTGAACTGTTCTACGGGCTTCAGTCTGGAACCGCACTGCTGCTACGGTCGCAGGTTCGAATCCTGCCTCGGTCATGGATGTGTGTGATGTCCTTAGGTTAGTTAGGTTTAAGTAGTTCTACGTTCTGGGGGGCTGATGACCAAAGATGTTGAGTCCCATAGTGCTCAGAGCCATTTGAACCATTTTGAACGTGTTTTTAGACTCCAGTAAGTTAACGATAGAGAGGGACATTCACAAGAGCAAATAACTGAAGACTGACGGGAATGGTGCATCAATAAACCAGCACTGGTCTCAAATTCACGACAGATTTCCAAAGTATTTTAATTCGATAAGCTTCTCAGTCTTATAACAATACTAAGCGTCAACCGTAACTTTATAAGTGCCTTTAAGTATCAGATGTAAGCTAGAAGCTAACAGATTTATACCCTTACATCATACAGTCAATGGTTCATTATTAAATTGTTTCAAAACACAAACTGCACATATCCACACTTCAGTGTTCATTTTAATAGTGAATACCTTAAAGATTAAAATTTGTGCATATAGATATAAATGTGACATTTGATTGTTAACTGTTGACACATTCTAACTGAACTTGGGAAGTAAGGCACCTGATGTAGGCGCATGGTTTTTAGAATTGATTCTATGGATAATATTTTATATTAATTTCCAAACATTTTATGTTACGTAGCAATAGGGCTTGTTTAGTAACTAAATGAACGAGTAAATAATTGGGCCCATAATGTCGTTTTTTGTACAATTTATTCTGTTGGAAATTTTAGTTATTACAGTCCGTTTGTAATTAATATAATTATTGATTAACAAAACATAACCATCAAAAATCTACTAAAGTAAGTAAAAGTAGCGTGTTCCTTTCAAAAAATCTGTCTATGAAAGTAATGTGTGGTTTTTGTGTTTTATTACTGTCTTATTCTGGTCAAAAGTTTTGGCATGAGTTCTACACCTGCATCTACATCTACAGACATACTCCGCAAGTCACTGTGCAGTGCGTGGCGGAGAGAAGCCTTCACCACAACTAATCGTTTTCTTTCCTGCTCCACTTGCAGACAGAGCGAGGAAGAAACGACTGTCTATATGCTTTCATACGAGCCTTAATTTGTCGTATCTCATCTTCGTGGTCCCCGCGTGAAATGGATGTTGACGGCAACTTGATCGCTCTGCAGTCAGCTTCAAATGCCGGTTCGGCAAAATTTCTCAGTTGTGTTATTCGAAACGCATGTCTTCTTCTCTCCAGGGATTCCAACTTGAGCTCCCAAAGCATATCCGTAACACCTGCATGCTGATCGAACCTACCGGTAACAAATCTGGCAGCTCGCCTCCGAATTGCTTCGATGCCTTTTTTCAATCCGACCTGGTGCGGATCTGAAACGCTCGAGCAAAACTCACGAACGGGTCACACCATCGTCTTACATGCGATCTCCTTCACAGATGAACCACACCTACCTAAAATGCTCCCAATGGGCCGAAGTCGACCATTCTCCTTCCCTAGCACAATCCTAACATGTTCATCCATTTCATATCACCTCGCAACGTTGCATCCATATATTTAAATGACGTAACTGTATGAAGCAGAACACTACTAATGCTGTATACGAACGTTACGGGTGTGGTTTTCCTACTCATCATTAACTTACATTTTTCTACACTAAGAGCCAGCTCCGGCCTGAGTGGCCGAGCTGTTCTAGGCGCTACAGTCTGGATCCGCGCGACCGCTACAGTCACAGGTTGGAATCCTGCCTCGGGCATGGATGTGTGTGATGTCCTTAGGTTAGTTAGGTTTAAGTAGTTCTAAGTTCTAGGGGACTGATGACCACAGAGGTTAAGTCCCATAGTACTCAGAGCCATTAGAACCATTTAAGAGCCAGCTGCCATTCATCACACCAGGTAGAAAATTGGTTGAGGTCATCTCGTGTAAACCTTTAATACAACACATCATCATCAGCGAACAACCACAGACTGCTGTCCACCCTGTCTGCCAGATCATTTATGTATATAGAAAGTATCAACGCTCCTATGACACTTCCCTGGGGCACGCCTGATGTTACCCCTGTCTCCGATGAACACTCACCGTCGAGGACATCCAATACTTAGGAAGTCTTCGAGCCAGTCACCTACATAGGAACCTATTCCGTACGCACGTACCTTCGTTATCAGTTTGCAGTAGGGTACCGTCTCGAATGCTTTTCGGAAATCTAGAAACATGGAATCTTCCTACCTGTCATACCTACTATGAGTGAGTTGTAATTTTAACCTCGTGTAACTTGGCTCTATTCCGATATGTTGCTGTTATTGTGGTCTTCAGTCCTGAGACTGGCTTGATGCAGCTCTCCATGCTACTCAATGTCGTGCAAGCTTCTTCATCTCCCATTACTGACTGCAACCTGCATCCTTCTGAATCTGCGTAGTGTATTCATCTCTTGGTCTCCCTCTACGATTTTTACCCTCCACGCTGCCCTCCAATGCTAAATTTGTGATCCCTTGATGCCTCAGAACATGTCCTACCAACCGGTCCCTTCTTCTTGTCAAGTTGTTATACAAACTCCTCTTCTCCCCAATTCTATTCAATACTTCCTCATTAGTTATGTGATCAACCCATCTAATCTTCAGCATTCTTCTGTAGCACCGCATTTCGAAAGCTTCTGTTCTCTTCTTGTCCAAACTATTTATCGTTCATGTTTCACTTCCATACATGGCTACACTCCATACAAGTACTTTCAGAAACGACTTCCTGACACTTAAATCTATACTCGATGTTAAACAAATTTCTCTTCTTCAGAAACGCTTTCGTTGCCATTGGCAGTCTACATTTTATATCCTCTATACTTCGACCATAATCAGTTATTTTGCTCCCCAAATAGCAAAACATCTATATTACTTTATGTGTCTCATTTCCTAATTTAATTCCCACAGCATCACCCGATTTAATTCGACCACATTCCATTATCCTCGTTTTGCTTTTGTTGATGTTCATCTTATATATATTGTGCGAAAAGTGTGGTTTGAAATGTTCAAAACACAAGTAAAAGGAGTGTGACATTTCATTTAGTAATCCATGTGGAACTAACCTCAGCGCTTAATTTTTCTTTACGAGCCACGTATACCTAGGAAATCTGTGTAACGAAAGACCAGTACTACTAATAGCCAACCAACACAAGTAAGTAGCAGCACAGTTCATTTATTATAAAAAAAGTCTTAATTCGTGGATAATCTCTCGTTCTCTCCTGTTTTTTTATCAAGGTGCGAAAATGTACTGCAAACCAAATTACAATTCTCAGCTCTGACAAGGGAACCTCCCCATCGCACCCCCCTCAGATTTAGTTATAAGTTGGCACAGTGGATAGGCCTTGAAAAACTGAACACAGATCAATCGAGAAAACAGGAAGTAGATGTGTGGAACTATGAAAAAATAAGCAAAATATACAAACTGAGTAGTCCATGTTCAAGATAGGCAACATCAAGGACAGTTAGAACTTAGCAGTGCCGTGGTCCCGTGGTTAGCGTGAGCAACTGCGGAGGGAAAGGTCCTTGGTTGAAGCCTTCCCTCGATTGAAAAATTTAATTTTTTATTTTCAATTTATGTCACAAACTCTTATGTTTTTCTAACTTTTTTGGGAGTGATTATCACATCCACAAGGAAACCTAACCAGGGTAAGGTAGAAGAATATTTTTACCCATTCGCCAAGTGTACAAGTTAGGCGGGTCGACAACATATTCCTGTCATGTGACGCACATGCCGTCACCAGTGTCGTATAGAATATATCAGACGTGTTTTCCTCTGGAGGAATCGGTTGACTATGGCCTTGCGATCAACTGTTTTCGGTTCCCATTGGAGAGGCACGTCCTTTCGTCTACTAATCGCACGGTTTTGCGGTGCGGTCGCAAAACACAGGCACTAAACTTATTACAGTGAACAGAGACGTCAGTGAACGAACGGACAGATCACAACTTTGCGAAAGTAAAGAAAATAAATTTTTCGCTCGGGGGAAGACCTGAACCATGGACCTCTTGTTCTCCATCTGCTCTCGCTAACCACGGGATCGCGGCACTACTCAATTTACAGTGTCCTTGATGTTGCGTATCTTGCAGATGGACTACTCAGTTTGTATATTTTGCTTATTTTTCCATAGTTCCACAAAACTTCTTCTTGTTTTCTCGATTGATCTGTGTTCAGTTTTTCAAGCCCTATCCACTGTGCCAACTTATAACTAAATCTGATGGGGGTGCGTTGGGGAGGTTCCCTTGTGAGTACCCCTTTGTATTGTAATTTTGACGTAGTAAAATAAGAGGCACTACAGGGACAGATACTCATTTGTACTGCAAAAAAGTAATTTAGAAAATCGAGATTAAATCCTCTGGGAAGTGACTAAGAGTTCTAATAGCCCTAAATATGCAATGCATCTCTTAGATGTCATTCTTAACGGTTCAAAATCTGCAGATGTAGAGGTAATTTCGGGAGTACCGCAGGGAAGCGTGATAGGACATTTATTGTTTACAATATACATAAATGACTTAGTTGACAACATCGGTAGCTCCGTGAGGCTATTTGCAGATGACACGGTTGTCTACAAGAAAGTAGCAACATCAGAAGACTCGTACGTACTCCAGGAGGACCTGCAGAGGATTAATGCATGGTGCGACAGCTGGCAGCTTTCCCTAAACGTAGATAAATGTAATATAATGCGCATACATAGGGGCAGAAATCCATTCCAGTACGATTATGCCATAGGTGGTAAATCATTGGAAGCGGTAACGACCGTAAAATACTTAGGAGTTACTATCCGGAGCGATCTGAAGTGGAATGATCACATAAAACAAATAGTGGGAAAAGCAGGCGCCAGGTTGAGATTCATAGGAAGAATTCTAAGAAAATGTGACTCATCGACGAAAGAAGTAGCTTACAAAACGCTTGTTCGTCCGATTCTTGAGTATTGCTCATCAGTATGGGACACTTACCAGGTTGGATTAATAGAAGAGATAGACATGATCCAGCGAAAAGCAGCGCGATTCGTCATGGGGACATTTAGTCAGCGCGAGAGCGTTACGGAGATGCTGAACAAGTTCCAGTGGCGGACACTTCAAGAAAGGCGTTACGCAATACGGAGAGGTTTATTATCGAAATTACGAGAGAGCACATTCCGGGAAGAGATGGGCAACATATTACTACCGCCCACATATATCTCGCGTAATGATCACAACGAAAAGATCCGAGAAATTAGAGCAAATACGGAGACTTACAAGCAGTCGTTCTTCCCACGCACAATTCGTGAATGGAACAGGGAAGGGGGATCAGATAGTGGTACAATAAGTACCCTCCGCCACACACCGTAAGGTGGCTCGCGGAGTATAGATGTAGATGTAGATGTAGATGTAGATGCGAAACATAGTACTGATTTCTAGTCCCTCAGAGAAATGCTTGTATTTGCTTTCAAAAAATAATATTACATTGTGGCTCCCTAGCTTTCACATCGGTATTAGGGCTGAAGAATTGTACACCGTATCTCGTATATCTGGAAGCTGTTTTTCAGTTTATAGCACTGTCTGATTGTTACTGTCGCTTCTGTCAGCTAGAAGAAGGCTGCGACAGAGCAGCGCTAGAGTGAAATTGCGAGCAGAAACAGTCATTCCGAAGCCACAACTCGCGACGGGGAAGGCAGCCTTTTTTTGTTTGGAAACTCGGCGCCTCCGGTGATCCGTCAGGGAGGAAATGGGTGCCCCCGAAGCCGCGTGGGAGACGCACAGCCACCGGAGAGGGCATCTGTGTAAAGTTGTAAGCCACAAGTGCTCGAGAGGCGGCGCCGTCTTCCCGTGTTTACCCGAGGCACCAACTGAGCCGAGGCGCCCGAGAACAACTGCTGCCAAACAAACAGCCCTGCCGACGCTCCCAGAGAGCACTGGGCTAAAGCGGCAGCGGGGGAGGGACACGGGGTGGCAGAAGGGAACGAGGAAGGAGCGGGTGGGCATTGCTCAAGGCTCCAGCCGCATCAAGCGGAAGCCCAGATTGATGTCACACTGAAAATGGCTTTAGCGTCGAAGTGCGCAGTAACGCAGCGATAAGATAGCCACACGGAAAGCATTTCAGTATAACGAAAATTTGGTGTCCTTGCGATCTAATTCATCTTCCACCCTCCAATACTTATATCTTCACAGTACGATAAAGAAATGGAAGACTAAATTTGTTGCCATAAATTTAATGCACAATGTTTACATCTTCCTTTACTCTCACCTTCTTTTAGCAGCTACCCAAGTTACCAATAAAATAAGGAAACTGAAGAATTCTCGAACTGAGAAATATATACGAGGGTGAGTCAAATGAAAACCTTAAATATTTTTTAAATATTATTTATTGTGAAGAAGTGGTACAAAGCTGTATCACTTTTCAACATAATCTCTCCCTCGCTCAATTCATGTCCTCCAGCGCTTAGAAAGTTCATAAATTCCTTTAGAAAAAATTCTTTTTGTAGTCAGCGCAACCACTCATTCACCGCGTGGCGTACCTCTTGATCAGAACGGAACTTTTTTCCTCCCATTGCGCCTTTGAGTGGTCCAAACATATGGAAATCAATTGGGGCAAGGTTTGGTGAGTATGGTGGATGAGGAAGTGGTTGGTGGAAGTGAACTCAGGTTTCGTCCCAAGTAACGATTCTTGCAAGGAAGCCATCACCTTCTCATTCAAAGCGCCGAAGAAGTTCTTCACAAGCATCAACATATCGTTCTCTCATTTTAGGAGTCAGCTGCCGTGGCAACCATCTGGCAGACACTTTGTGAAACTGGAGCACATCATGCAAACTGTCGTGTGCTGACCCATGACTAATCTGTAAATATGCTGCAATGTCATTCAGTGTCACTCGGCGGTTTTCCTTCACTAGGGCTTCAACTGCTGCAATGTTCTGTGGAGTCACAACTTGTTGTGCCTGATCTTGACGAGGAGCATCTTCCACTGAAGTCACACTATTTGCGAACTTCCTACTCCATTCGTAGACTTGCTGCTGTGACAAACATGCATCACCGTACTGAACCTTCATTCGTCGATGAATTTCAATAGGTTTCACACCTTCACTACGCAAAATCCGAATAACAGAACGCTGTTCGTCCATGGTGGAAGTCGCAAGTGGGGCGGCCGTCTTTATACTGATACTCCGACGATATGTCTGCATCTGCACTATGCTGCCAACAACAGGTCATTCCGCACGGCGTTTGTAGCATGCTTACCAACTTACAGGATAACGGCGCAAAATTTCGATTTGTTATTATAAATTTAAGGTTTTCATTTGACTCACCCTCGTAATTTATAATCACAGGAAGTCTATAATAAAACAATGTTCCACGTGAGATCCTCATCAGTACCATGCAAGTCAGTTATGGGAACCAGTACCATCGATTACTTCAGTCTACACCAATTTATTGGCTCCTGTACATCACACCAAAAAAAGGGGGACAATGTAGACCGAATACTTGAAATACATAAATTGACATATACAGGGTGTTACAAAAAGGTACGGCCAAACTTTCAGGAAACATTCCTCACACACAAATAAAGAAAAGATGTTATGTGGACATGTGTCCGGAAACGCTTAATTTCCATGTTAGAGCTCATTTTAGTTCTTCCACCGACGCTCAATGGAGCACGTTATCATGATTTCATACGGGATACTCTACCTGTGCTGCTAGAACATGTGCCACTACAAGTACGACACTACATGTGGTTCATGCACGATGGAGCTCCTGCACATTTCAGTCAAAGTGTTCGTACGCTTCTCAAGAACAGATTCAGTGACCGATGGATTGGTAGAGGCGGACCAATTCCGTGGCCTCCACGCTCTCCTGACCTCAACCCTCTTGACTTTCATTTATGGGGGCATTTGAAAGTTCTTGTCTACGCAACGCCCGTACCAAATGTAGAGACTCTTCGTGCTCGTATTGTGGACGGATGTGATACAATACGCCATTCTCCAGGGCTGCATCAGCGCATCAGCGATTCCATGCGACGGAGGGTGGATGCATGTATCCTCACCAACGGAGGACATTTTGAACATTTCATGTATCAAAATGTTTGAAGTCACGCTGGTACGTTCTGTTGCTGTGTGTTTCCATTCCATGGAAAGTAAGCGTTTCCGGACACATATCCACATAACATATTTTCTTTCTTTGTGTGTGAGGAATGTTTCCTGAAAGTTTGGCCGTACCTTTTTGTAACACCCTGTATACGCGCAAGGACGCGTTGTTTGTGAAAAGTGTAGATAACTAGCTGCCGAAAATTCCTATTACGTTATATTTCTTTGGTCAGTTGTTTAGATTGTATTAAAGGTAATTCTTATAGGAACATCATCATCATCATCGTTAGTGTAACTGGTATCTCTCTAGGCTCTCCTGCCTTCTGCCATCCTCTTCAGGTCCGCTTATGCCACTTACGTTTATGTCGTCTATCATCTTCTACCCACTCCCACGAAATAGAACTTCCAAAGCGTCTCATCGAATTTCCCATGCAGTTCTTCCTCCTTCATCTTACAACCTGCAGCAGATTCCTTATCTCACCAACACTTTCCAACACACTTTCGTTACTTACCCTTTCCATCTATCTTATTCTCTTCATACTCTTCGACATCCACATCTCAAATGCTTCTAGCTTTTTCACAACCTCTCGTCTCAGTATCAAATTTGTACCCCATAGAGTGGCACACTCCAAACAGAACACTTAACAGGTCATATCCTCAGACCTTTATGCAGCTTTCCACATAATAATCTCCTCTTTCTGTCGAATGCCTCCGTCGCTATAGCAATTCGAGTTTCCACCTTCTGATGCCACCACAAATCTTCTGTTGTCGTACTTTCAAGACATTTAAATGTTCTTACACGGCGAATAGCAACTTGCCCTACCTTTATATCTTGCAATCTCCTTCCGTAGCCAATCACCATACTGTTTCTTTTTGCTGTACTGATTGTCATCCTGTATTCCACACAAACATCACTAAGATCTTTTAGCATTTTACTTGCAGTTTGTTCACTTTCTGCCACTAATACCACGTCATCAGCAAATAGTATACAGTCTGATCTCTTTCCAGCAATGCAAACTCCTCTTTTTCCATTTAAGTCTTTCGCAACAATGTCTTCCAGGTATAAGTTGAGCAGTAAAGGGCAGATGCTACAACCTTGCCTAACGGCCCTGCCATTGCTGCTTCTTTCAGACTTTTCATTCCGAATCCTTATACTTACTTTCTGCTGCAAATATATGTTCTGTACAAATCATCTGTCCCAACAATCTAGTCCTTTCGTCTTCAAAATATCCATCAGCTTCTTCTATTGTACTCTGTCGATAACTTTTTCCAGCTCAATAAAAACAGCATAAATTTATGTACCTTGCTCAATATATCTTTCCCCCATTATTCTTAAGAGACCAATAGTGTCTCCTGTTCCTTTTCCTCTTCCAAACCCGAACTGTTCCTCCCCAGTCCCTCTATACAACTTACCATATAGCCTTTTATTCAGCACTCTCAGCAATACTATGACTGCATAAGAAATTAGGCTGATTGTTCTATGCTCTTCAAATTTTTTGGTACTTCTATTTTTCTCAGTCGGTATTATTACCGTTGCAATCAGCAGATCATTCCACTTTGTCACATACCCCCAGATTACAGAGGTAGACTATTTATTTCTTTCCGCTGTGTCTCATACAGTACAACGCTTCTGCGAGCAAACTATCGGTTCCACATGCCTTCCAATCCTTCATCTCCTTTTCTACTTCTGCTACCAAAATACTGTACCCCATTCCATCTTTCGGCACACATTCCTCCTCTTCAAGATCGATTTCACTTGGTATTTGATCCATCTTATACGGACATTCTTTATATTCCTGTCATCTGCTCAGACCCTCCTTTGATTTTCCAGCTAATGTAACGTCCAGTCTTTCTGTTTCCATGCTAGTCTTCCTTGTTTTACTTTCAAAAACTTTGTCCCTAACTAATCTGTACATAATTTCATACTTTCCATCTCTCTCCAATTTCTCTGTTTTCTCACATTTCTGTTTTATCCATACTCCTCTTGGTTCTTCAGTTTCCTTTCTTCATTCATTAGTCAATTTCTTGTATCTCTTGTTTCGCTCTTCAATTTCCACGTTTTTCGACTTTCTTCTTTATTCCATGCTTTTCAATACGTTTTCCGTTGTCCATTCCTTCCTGATCCATTCTTTCCTGATACTTTTGCATACTTTAATTCACAGTACATTTAAGGTAGTTCATGAGCCCTTCCCTCACTTTCATCCATTTGTCTTTTACACATTCCCCGTTTTTACCTCCCTCACGTTTTTTTGTAAGCCTGTCTTCCATCTCTGAAGCCTTACCTACCTCACTGTGTATTTCTATCATTTTTTTTCTCTACCTCTCCACCATTTCTTCAACTTTACTTGTATTTCTCCAACTACGAGCTCGTGGTCTGAGTTTATGACTGCTCCTGGGTAAGCTCTGGCACTCTTCAGTTTCTAAGCCTTTTATGGCTCTAAGCACAATGAGACTTAACATCTGAGGTCATCAATTCCCTAGACTTAGAACTACTCAAACTTACCTAAGGAAATCACACACATCCATGCCCAAGGCAGGATTCGAACCTGCGACCATAACAGCAGCGCGGTTCTGGACTGAAGCACCCAGAACCACTCGGCCACAGGTGCCGACAAGCCTTCTATCTATTAGAATTTAGTCCAACTGATCTTTCTGTATTCAAAATTGAGATCCTTGTATAATATCTCCTTTTGTGACTTTCACATCATGTGTTACCCATTACTAGTGAGTTTCCTTTGCAGAAGCTAATCAGATGTTCCCCTCTCTTATTTCTTACCCTTAATCCAAATTTTCCCATGGTATCTTCATCTGTTCCTTCGCCCACCACTGCATTCCAGTCCCCCATATTGATAATGCAGGTGTTTGCACTATCTTTCTCGATAAAGTCATCACACAATACTGTCCCATCTCCTCATCACTATACTGGCTGATCGGGTTATGTGCCTGCATTAACAGCACATATACCGAACTACACTGCAGTCGTATAATCATCACTCTGCCATCAGTATACTGCTCCTTTAAACCTCATATTTTAGTTTTCGTCCTAACAGCATCACGACCCCGTACTTGATTTCCAATGTAGAAAATTTTATAAGTTGCACTTTCTACCTATCCGTTCTCTTCCCATCTTACTTCACACATACCACGTGCATCTAATCTGTTCCTTTTTATCTCCTGTTTTGCATTTCTAGTCTTCCTGCTTGCAGCAGTGTGCTGTCATTCTGTGCTCCAATCACTACCTTTCCTTCCTTCATTCTCTCCTTCTTCCTTTTATATATGTTTCCTCTCAATTTATTCTCCTCTCAGAGATGCGATTGAGGAGAGGTTTCAACTCTGGAGTCTTTCACATGTACAGGCATACCACGTATTGCTTGAGAAATTAATATGGTAGAATCCCGTTGCTTCCCACATACGCAGTAGATTTGTGAGCCTAAAATCAGCCGCTCACCTTGAGCCAGACGCTGTCTATAGCCGCCCATCTGGCGTACAGTAGCTACTTATCCCTTTATCCACGCAAGGAATAACCTTGGAGAAGAGCCCTTACCAGAACAGGTAGCAACACTTAGATGACAGAGAAAAGCTACTGTGTGAGAAACTTCCTTATTAATATTGACAATAGACTGGTGACACATACAAACAAACATATGCGATATTCTTTTGGCGACAAAAATGGCTCTGAGCACTATGGGACTCAACTGCTGAGGTCATTAGTCCCCTAGAACTTAGAACTAGTTAAACCTAACTAACCTAAGGACATCACAAACATCCATGCCCGAGGCAGGATTCGAACCTGCGACCGTAGCGGTCTTGCGGTTCCAGACTGCAGCGCCTTTAGCCGCACGGCCATTTCGGCCGGCTTTTGGCGACATTCACCATGTTGTGCAGCCCACCAAATCATGATTATGAATGATGCTCCGAAGTATACAACCGGCTTTAACATGGTTCGCTACAGAAACTTTACATAGGTTTTGTAACCAAAGGGTTTCGTACTGACGAAGTAAGACGTCGTGGTCTCCTGACCTTCACTGCTTACATATTGCACCCTCACAATCATATTCCGCACATCAAGACTCTTCATTCGATCCCAAACTCGATAAGATAAAGTCAATGTTGTATGAACTCATGTAAACGATATGTAAATAACAAGTAGGTCTCGGGTGCGCACCGAGGTTGAAATACTTGAGCCAGGTGTACACACACACACATTCACGACACGACGGTCACAAAAGCTTTTAGTTTGGTAGAGGCAAACCACACACCAGGAGGCCGGTCCCTTCAGAGGACGAATCAACCTATCTACGTTCGCCAGTGACCGCCTGGGGAGCGGGCAGCGTTTGCCCGAGTAAAAGAGAGAACGACCCCGTGTTTGGCTTAAAAGCAAATTCCACTACATTGTGTGGGAGTGCCCAGCCTATGCATTCTTTACAAATATAACACGCAGTTTCAGGGGTTTTCACAGGGTGACAGCATCGCCAAACGCCAATGCTACAGATTTCCGGATTGGTCGCCTGAAACGAAACGTCATTCTCCCGTTTTAGAAGAGCAATGCTGATTGACAGACGATATTCCTGACGTCTTGAGCTGAAGGAGTAATGGAAGCGACCGAAAGATGCACCCCTTCACGTCTGGCGTGGAGAGGGGCCGTTCCGTTGTCGCTCTTGGAGCGAGAACACGTAACGAGAGCATGTGCGCTCGTACGTGTACTCAAAGAGCGAGGAACAAGTCTCTCTTCAGTAATTCACTGGGAGACCACCTCTGTCGGGAACGAATCAGATGCGACTCAATATTGAGTTCTTGCAATTAATCGTTGTTCACTGTGTTGGCTGCCACACTTTTTGTGCGGTGTGAATGGACAGAGTTATAGTTAAACGCCTACGAGCGAATTTTTGAGTGGTATCTCGGTGGACTGGTTATCTGCCCGGTTTACCATGCCAATAGTTGGACTAGGGGCGAATAGGAGTCCTTGACTTCATGAAGGCGTAGCGAGAGTTTGATTGGCGAAGGTCAATCCAGATAGAACGAGAGTTATCTTTTTTGTCAGCAGCAAGCGGCGCAGACAGTAGTCATCGCAGCTTACGGTATTGTGTGCTACAGATCTTGCGAGCCCCATATTTCCTCCACAACAGTACACTTCACTGCATTCCACACGCGACAGCCTCGAGCGTACCTAGCAACATTCTAACGGATAATTATTCAAGTTGAGTAGGCGTGGCTCTCAGCTATTCTGACAAGTCAATAACAATCTTTAACTTTGTTTAGATATTTCATTAGCGAATCGTGTCCTTAAGAGGTATCTTCAGATTCCGAAAAGAACCTGAAAATAACTTGTTCAGTTCATAACTAAAAGTGCCATCGTGATTTCTCAGAATTTTTGCAAAAAAATAGTAATTTTTGTTAGTTTCATGTTTTCATTACAGTAACTAGCACTACTCCAGTACCCAAGTATCCCACTGGCTACGTAAGTAGTTTTGTGAATTTTTGTGTCCTTTCCTTACAGCGGACGACTCCAGAAGATATTTATTGCTGAAAGTTTTTCAGGCACTTCCCTTTAGAACGTTAGGAGCGTCTGTCTGACTTCTGTAGTAGTGTGGGGGCGGAAATTGCATCTTGCAGGAGCCACAAGGTAAAGGGTACATCTCAGATTAATCCGTTGCGCAGAATGACAGAATAGCACCCACACGTTCACCACAGAAGTGGCATATCTGTAATGTGATCATTGTTCGTATTATTTATTCTGTTTTTTGTTCATCTGGCTTGTCTTTTTGTGAGCAACAGCAAGGATGCTTTAGCTCCACAAGTATTGGTTAGTGTGAAACATGACACATAGCTTTTCGGTACTTTAAGCATTAAAATACGACGTTAGATTGTCTGTAAACAAAGTCATCCTGAGTATATAACGTAGATGTCAATTCGCCACGTACCTAAGAAAAATGCAACGCTAAAACTCTTCACATTCATTAAGTTAATGAGAAACGTGTAACAGTGAGCAATTACAATGTGCAACACAATTAAAATAATACATTTTCGAAACCCCGTTATTGTATCACACTGCTATGCATAAGTTCCACATCTGGCTCAAAGCTGACTGCATCCCTTCTCTGTAAAAATGCAAAAACAGGGAACCCTACGTCGTCACGCCCGTGCTCGGCGACACAACAAACATGAAAATGTCGACACCTGGGAAGAAGGCTTTTTTTGTTTTGGTCATCAGTCTACTGACTGGTTTGATGCGGCCCGCCACAAATTCCTTTCCTGTGCTAACCTCTTCATCTCAGAGTAGCACTTGCAACCTACGTCCTCAATTATTTGCTTGACGTATTCCAATTTCTGTCTTCCTCTACAGTTTTTGCCCTCTACAGCTCCCTCTAGTACCACGGAAGTCATTCCCTCATGTCTTAGCAGATGTCCTATCATCCTGTCTCTTCTCCTTATCAGTGTTTTCCACATATTCCTTTCCTCTCCGATTCTGCGTAGAACCTCCCCATTCCTTACCTTATCAGTCCACCCAATTTTCAACATTCGTCTATAGCACCACATCTCAAATGCTTCGATTCTCTTCTGTTCCGGTTTTCCTACAGTCCATTTTTCACTACCATACAATGCTGTACTCCAGACGTACATCCTCAGAAATTTCTTCCTCAAATTAAGGCCGGTATTTGATATTAGTAGACTTCTCTTGGCCAGAAATGCCTTTTTTGCCATAGCGAGTCTGCTTTTGATGTCCGTCATTGGTTATTTTACTGCCTAGGTAGCAGAATTCCTTAACTTCATTGACTTCGTGACCATCAATCCTGATGTTAAGTTTCTCGCTGTTCTCATTTCTACTACTTCTCATTACCTTCGTCTTTCTCGTATTTACTCTCAAACCAAACTGTGTACTCACTAGACTGTTCATTCCGTTCAGCAGATCATTTAATTCTTCTTCACTTTCACTCAGGATAGCAATGTCATCAGCGAATCGTATCATTGATATCCTTTCACCTTGTATTTTAATTCCGCTCCTGGACCTTTCTTTTATTTCCATCATTGCTTCCTCGATGTACAGATTGAAGAGTAGGGGCGAAAGGCAACACTCTTGTCTTACACCCTTGTTGATACGAGCACTTCGTTCTTGATCGTCCACTCTTATTATTCCCTCTTGGTTGTTGTACATATTGTGTAAGACCCATCTCTCCCTATAGCTTACCCCTACTTTTTTCAGAATCTCGAACAGCTTGCACCATTTTATATTGTCGAACGTTTTTTTCAGGTCGACAAATCCTATGAAAGTGTCTTGATTTTTCTTTAGCCTTGCTTCAATTATTAGCCATAACGTCAGAATTGCCTCTCTCGTCCCTCTGCTTTTCCTAAAGCCAAACTGATCGTTACCTAGCGCATTCTCAATTTTCTTTTCCATTCTTCTGTATATTATTCTCGTAAGCAGCTTCGATGCATGAGCTGTTAAGCTGATTGTGCGATATTTCTCGCACTTGTCAGCTCTTGCCGTCTTCGGAATTGTGTGGATGATGCTTTTCCGAAAGTCAGATGGTATATCGCCAGACTCATATATTCTACACACCAACGTGAATAGTCGTTTTGTTGCCACTTCTCCCAATGATTTTAGAAATTCTGATGGAATGTTATCTATCCCTTCTGCCTTATGTGACCGTAAGTCCTAAGAAGCTCTTTTAAATTCCGATTCTAATACTGGATCCCCTATCTCTTCTAAATCGACTCCTGTTTCTTCTTCTATCACATCAGACAAATCTTCACCCTCATAGAGGCTTTCAATGTATTCTTTCCACCTACCTGCTCTCTCCTCTGTATTTAACAGTGGAATTCCCGTTGCACTCTTAATGTTACCACCGTTGCTTTTAATGTCACCAAAGGTTGTTTTGACTTTCCTGTATGCTGAGTCTGTCCGTCCAACAATCATATCTTTTTCGATGTCTTCACATTTTTCCTGCTGCCATTTCGTCTTAGCTTCCCTGCACTTCCTATTTATTTCATTCCTCAGCGACTTGTATTTCTGTATTCCTGATTTTCCCGGAACATGTTTGAACTTCCTCCTTTCATCAATCAACTGAAGTATTTCTTCTGTTACCCATGGTTTCTTCGCAGCTACCTTCTTTGTACCTATGTTTTCCTTCCCAACTTCTGTGATGGCCCTCTTTAGAGATGTCCATTCCTCTTCAACTGTACTGCCCACTGCGCTATTCCTTATTGCTGTATCCATAGCGTTAGAGAACTTCAAACGTATCTCGTCATTCCCTAGTACTTCCGTATCCCACTTCTTTGCGTATTGATTCTTCCTGACTAATGTCTTGAACTTCAGCCTACTCTTCATCACTACTATATTGTGATCTGAGTCTATATCTGCTCCTGTCTACGCCTTACAATCCAGTATCTGATTTCGGAATCTCTGTCTGACCTTGATGTAATCTAATTGAAATCTTCCCGTATCTCCCGGCCTTTTTCAAGTATACCTCCTCCTCTTGTGATTCTTTAATAGGGTATTCGCTATTACTAGCTGAAACTTGTTACAGAACTCAATTAGTCTTTCTTCTCTTTAATTCCTTGTCCCAAGCCCATATTCTTCTGTAACCTTTTCTTCTACTCCTTCCCCTACAACTGCATTCCAGTCGCCCATGACTATTAGATTTTCATCCCCCTTTACATACTGCATTACCCTTTCAATATCCTCATACACTTTCTCTATCTGTTCATCTTCAGCTTGCGACGTCGGCATGTATACCTGAACTATCGTTGTCGGTGTTGGTCTGCTGTCGATTCTGATTAGAACAACCCGGTCACTGAACTGTTCACAGTAACACACCCTCTTCCCTACCGTCCAATTCATAACGAATCCCACACCTGTTATACCATTTTCTGCTGCTGTTGATATTACCCGATACTCATCTGACCAGAAATCCTTGTCTTCCTTCCACTTCACTTCACTGACCCCTACTGTATCTAGACTGAGCCTTTGCATTTCACTTTTCAGATTTTCTAGTTTCCCTACCACGTTCAAGCTTCTGACATTCCACGCCCCGACTCGTAGAACGTTATCCTTTCGTTGAATATTTAATCTTTTTCTCATGGTAACCTCCCCCTTGGCAGTCTCCTCCCGGAGATCCGAATGGGGGACTATTCCGAAATCTTTTGCCAATGGAGAGATCATCATGACACTTCTTCAATTACAGGCCACATGTCCTGTGTATACACGTTACGTGTCTTTAATGCAGTGGTTTCCATTGCCTTCTGCATCCTCATGTCGTTGATCATTGCTGATTCTTCCGCCTTTAGGGGCAATTTCCCACCCCTTGGACAAGAGAGTGCCCTGAACCTCTATCCGCTCCTCCGCCCTCTTTGACAAGGCCGTTGGCAGAATGAGGCTGACTCCTTGTGCCGGAAGTCGTCGGCCGCCAATGCTGATTATTTATCAAAATTTAGGCAGTGGCGGGGATCAAACCCGGGACCGATGACGTTTTGATTACGCATCAAAGACGCTACCCCTTGACCACAGGCCTAGCCCCAGAAATTAGCGTGAGGAATGAGGTGAATTTTGGAAATTGGAAATTAGTGGTAAGTTCTGTGGGACCAAACTGCTGAGGTCATCGGCCCCTAAGCTTACACACTATTTAATATAACTTAAATTAACTTATGCTAAGGACAATACACACACCCATGCCCGAGGGAGGACTCGAACCTCCGACGGGGGGAAGCCGCGCGAACCGTGACAAGGTGTGCTAGAGCGCACGACTACCCCTCGAGGCAAGGTAAATTAATAATGCTACGTTTGTGGGATCTTGCCCACACGTCGCTAATGGGGTGCCTATAGGATGCAGCGTTCTCGGAATGCTATACACCAATTCAATCAAATATCATCAGTAGTTTTATTTCTATAAAACAATTGACAGTACTTTGGAAATTTACAAGTAGTAGTCGTAATCGAGGAGCGACTTGATATACAATTTAGACTCCTTGATACGTAAAATGTTCAGGCAAGTTGACACACGTCGCTGGTAACTAAAGTCCGCGATCCGGTGCCGATCTGAGCGGCCGATGCTAGCAGGAGCGGCTCTTACATTCACTCGTTCCATGTGTCGCGCTGAGCGCGTGGCAGTACATTTCCACGCGCCATTGGCCGACCTCTCCTCACCGCCTTCTCCGTTCTTTCGTCCCACATCTTCGTTCCGGAACTTGTCACTACGCCAGAACAACACTGGCACCAAATTAGACCAAAATTCTTCCCAACACCACAGTGGACGTGCCACAAGATGGGAAAGATGTCAAATCCCCTCTTACCCATATTTCATCCCTTGATTTGAGGCCTCTGCGATGCAGGTCAGAACTGCGAAGCTCAGCGTTGAAATCACACAGCTTTCTTAAGTGTGGAGAGGAAACTGTTTCACACAAGCCGCCACTCATACTCGATACGAAGAGGCCTAAGCGGATGGCATAAATGAGGTCAATGAAACGGCTCATTCATTTGGGGCGTTGAATCCCACACATTTTTCGGTCGAAAACGGAAGTTCGCGTATGATAATTGATAGGATATCGTTTTTGATAACATTTGACGCTGCTGATATCGCCTGAACGAGTCTTTCTTTCTCTGAGGTTACTACATCCACACTGACCATGATCCCACCTTTTGTAGTGCAGCACGATTGCAAATTTTATTCTGATATATAGGTTGGCGACACTAGGGACTGTTCAGAACCATTCAACTAATTTTGAAACGGTGTTTATACTTTCTCAGACCTCCTGTTTCGTGGTCTTCTGTGGTGTCATCATGGGGAAGGGATAGCGGTGCGACATTGAAAAGTGTGGGAATAAAAGCGCAATAGCTTCGTCTCAGTCCCCCTACCTCGCAGTTCATAAATACCCCCAGTGCCTCCTGCGAACCATTATTGAGCCCTTTAAAGATGTATTAGTACGTACAAAGCCCTCGACAGTGTCCTAGACGCCTGCAGGCAGGTAACCCTTTAACATTCACCGTTTCCGCATGCTCTCTAGCACGAGCAGCAGCAGCAGCGTAGCCTGCATGTAGGAGCTTCGAGTTCCGTCACGTGTTGTCTGTATGCATACGAAGTTTTAATATGCTCAATAAAGGTGAGTAGGTGGTATGAAGGATGTTGCCGAAATGGGGGTCTTAGAGCGACACTTTCCTTATTCATGCATGTTTCTCGCACACCCTTCCGTCATGATGACGCGGCTAACTGGGAGGTGCAAATCAAGAAGGCTGAAAAACCATAAGCACCTTTTGCTGCTTCGGATCAGTTCTCGCCAGATTCTTTTGAAAGATCGCTAATCCACGAAGGGTTACAAGGCAGCTGCAATTGGGTAAGTCAGTTTTGTAAAATGAACAATTGACTGTCGATCAAGCAACTGATGTACGGTTTCTTCATTTTACGATATGATCGCTAATGGTTTCGCACTGGGCACCAGAAAAAGAATTGCTGTAGCATTGCCCCCGAAAGTGGTGCGAACATATTCAGTGAGAATGCTAACTTATGATGTCCCTGGAGCCGGCCGGAGTGGCCGGGGGGTTCTAGGCGCTTCAGTCTGGAACCGTGCGACTGCTAAAGTCGCAGGTTCGAATCCTACCTCAGGCATGGATGTGTGTGATGTCCTTAGGTTAGTTAGGTGTAAGTAGTTCTAAGTTCTATGGGACTTATGACCTCAGCTGTTAAGTCCCATAGTGCTCAGAGCCATTTTAAACATTTGTCCCTCTAGAATGATTGGATCATTCAGAAGGTATCTGCAGTGTAAAATTTCGTCAGAAGTGTCGTCCTCTCTCTAATCGCATTACGAACTGTCATTGAAGACTGCGAAATATGTGGAAACCAACGAGCCAAATGAAGGTGCAATTTCATTGCCGCTTTCTATGCCACCCGCTAAGACATGTTTCGTGTCGATTCTGGGCGACGGCATGTACGAAATGTTTTCCTTGACCATCCTTAAGAATCATAGAAACGTACTGCCGTTCGACCATCGAATGGACTCCAGTATGGACGAAACAGCAATAAGCATCCTTGGCGTAGAGAAAACACTGAAAGAGTTGAAAAAAAATATGACACCAGGTCCAGATGGAACCCCAGTTAGGTCTTTGAAAGAATACTCCACGTCACTGGCCACTTGCTAGGCTGAATTTATCGCGAATTTCTCGCTCAGCGCAAAGTCCCAAGAGACTGAAAAAAAAAGCACAGGTTACTCCCGTATATGAGAAGGGCAAAATAACGGACCCGCAACATTAGATACCGATACCGCAAACATCGATTTGCTGCAGAATCCTTGAACATATTCTCAGTTCCAATATAACAAATTTTATTGAGAATGAGAAGCTTGTGTCCGCAAATCAGTATGATTTTAGAAAAAAATAACGTGTCAAACTCAGCTTGCCCTTTTCTTACACGATATACTGCGAACTATGCATGAAGGGCAATAGGCAGATCAAATATTTCCAGATTTCTTGAAAGCATTTGATAAGGTGCCCCAATGCAGGCTATTAACGAAGGTACGATCATATGGAATAGGATTCCAGGTACGTCACCGGCTGGAAGGCCTCTTAAGCTATAGAACACGGCATGTTGTCCTCGACGACGAGACGCACATCAGCAGTCTCCAGAAGATCCAAAACAGGTGCCTGAGACTGGCACTACATCTTCCGCGTCACTTCAGGACGGTCGAACTACATCGGCTAACGGGCGTGCAGATGCTGAAGGACCGTTTCAAGCAGTCGGCGAGACAGTTCTATGCCGACACGTGAAGATCCAAAAATCCTCTCATCAGGAATCTGGGAAATCAGATTCACTGGCGAGAGACAACAAGGTGGCCGGTCTTGCTACGAGAGTAGCAACGCTGCTCAGGCAGCAAGAGGAAGCAAAAAGAAGAGTGTCAAACCAGAAGAAACAAACCAAGACGCGATGAACCGAAAATCAAACCAGAGGAGGAAGAAGAAAAAGCAGCTAGACCTGCTAACCCTTCAACCGAACTAATCTTCAGCTTCGAGATAACACAATGCAAGAAAGCATATTGTCCTCGACGACGAGTCTTCATTAGAGACAAGGATATCGCCGGGAGTGCTCCAGGGAAACGTGGTAGGATCGCTGTTGTTCTCTATATACACAAATTATAAGGCCGAAAGGGTGGGAGAAATCGGTTGTTTGCTGATGATTCTGTGGTGTGCGGTAAGGTGTAAAAATTGAGTGACTTAGGAGGATAACTTAGACAAAATTTCTAGTTGTTGTAATGAATGGCCGCTAGCTGTTAATGAATAAAAATGTAAGTGAATGCTTCTGAGTACGAAAAACAAACACTAAATATTCGGACACTGCTTGACAGTCAGGCCGTTTCAATATCTGCGCCTAACGTTGCTAAGCGATTTGAAATTGAACGAGCACGTGAGGATTGTTGCACGAAGGCGAATGTTCAATTATGGTTTACTGGGAGAATTGTAAGAAAGTGTGGTTCATCTGCAAAGGAGACCGCATATGGGACACTGGTGCGACCTACTCTTGCGTGCTGTTCGAGTATTTGGAATTAAAGGAAGACATCGAATAATTCACAGACGGTCTGCTAGGTTTGTTATCGGTAGGTTCGAATAACACGCAAGCATTACACAAGTTCTCGGGGCAGTCGAATGTGGAGCCCTGGAGGAAAGACATTTTCATGGAGCACTATTGACAAAATTTAGAGGACTAGCATCTGGAGCTGACTGCAGATGGATTCTACTGCCGTCAACACACATTTCGCTTAAGGACCATGAAGAAAACATACGAAAATTTCCGTTTCTATATTTGCGAAAGAACAGGAGGAGGAGGAGGAGGAGATTAGTGCTTAACGTCCCGTCGACAACGAGGTCATTAGAGACGGAACGCACGCTCGGGTGAGGGAAGGATGGGGAAGGAAATCGGCCGTGCCATTTCAAAGGAACCATCCCAGCATTTGCCTGAAGCGATTTAGGGAAATCACGGAAAACCTAAATCAGGATGGTCGGAGACCGGATTGAACCGTCGTCCTCCCGAATGCGAGTCCAGAAAGAACAGGAGAGGACATGACTATTAGTGGTACAGGGTACCCTCCGCCACGGGCTGTACGGTGGCATGGGGAGTACATATGAAATGTAGATGAAAACCACTTGTTTTGAGAGCTGGGTGTCGCGGTGCTGACCTCCAACGCAGAGGCGTCAAATTAAAAAGTGAAAAGTGGGTAAAAGGGGCTGGGACGATCTTCCCATTGTGCGACACGTCCTCGGTAACATCTGCCACAGTTATGGTTACTTTTGGTAAACTACAGTTGTGAACTCCAGCATTCTTGTCGCATATATCGATTGCTTGCTGAGAGGGTGACTTGGCAAGGCGCCAAGTTTTTTCACCACAGAGGCGTCCTAGACTTTTCACTCCTGCCTCTCAATGGGAGACAATTAAGAAATTTCAAATAAAAGACCTTTCAACTGTGATGCACAGTGTACATTCAGAAAGGAGGAAGACAAGCAATCTTGAGATTTATCGTTTTAAATAACAGTAAAATGAAAGATAAACTGGGAGATTGAGGAAATGAGAAGGAAAACCACGTGATGCGAATTTGCTTGCTTGATGATACCGCAATTATTCTCTTTTTACACAGATGTTAGTTGTGGAGACACTAGTACCAAATTGGATTTCTTCAAGGGAGTAGAAATTTCCGAAATCAGGTAAATCATTCCGGATAAGTTGAAGCAAATTCAACAAATACCAACTTTGACTTCAAAGTTTAAAAGATGAAAAGTGTAATGAAAGTTTCTACTCCAAAAATTGTTGATACCGGGATTCCTGTAATTGATATTTCCATGATAAGAAGCTATAAATCACTTGCTTAGAACTTACTAAGGTGTCGTTGCTAGTATCTTGTTTCAATCCTTGTCGATTCATTCCTCAATTTGCGTGCGATTTATTTATTTTATTTCTGTAAGTCATCCATCTGGTAAGACATGTATTGTATCTTAAATGGTTCCGACAACATTTGAGGCTGGCAGCTTAGGTAACAGCCAACGTTTTTGGTTTGATAAATCGAATTTTGTGCTGTGTAAAACAATAAAGCACCTGTCGTCGATCCGGTCGAAGAATACTACGATGACTGTCTCTGTCGTTACACACCATCTGACGTAGTTGTAATTCCGAAGACTTCGCTCACTGAACCGTTTGTCACACAATATCTGTAACACATTTCTGTAAAGTAAACTACTTCTATCATCTTTTTATTGCGTCATCAGCCTTTTCCTGGTTTGATGCGGCTCGCCCACTAATTCGTCTCCTACACTAACGTCTTCATCACGGAGTAGCACTTGGGCCCTACATTCTCATTTATTTGTCGGCTGTATTCCTATCTCTGTCCTCCCCTACTATTTGCACCCTCTACAGCTCCCTCTAGTTCCATGGAGATTATTGCCTGATGTGTTGCGACATGTCCTATCATCCTGTCCCTTCTTCTTGTCTATGTGTTCCATTTCTTCCTTTCTTCACCGCTTCTGCAGAGAACTTCGTCTCTCGTTATCTGACCAGTCCACCTTATTTTCAACATTCTTCCGTAGCACCTAATCTCAAACGATTCGACTCTCCCATTTTTCTATTTGTCGACTATCCTTGACTCACTAACATACAGTCCCGTACTCCAAACGTACTTCTGTTTGCCAAGGATGCCCACTTTCCCTGGGGTACCTTGGTTTAAATACGATCGTGGCTTCATCCATGATGGGTTATTTTACTTCATCATTAACGAGGTATAATGAAGTCAGTCACCATAGTCTCTGAGATTCTGCCTCGGCGATCATAGTGGTCGGTCATGGGGTGATGACGTGTGTGCGCTGCATCTAGTGTTTCCAAGTTATTATTCGTGCCGCATAGACTACCCAGTTACGTTACGCACAGAGTGATAGTCCCTGAGTTTTCCTAAGTGTGTGAAACAATGTAAACAACAATGGAAACCTACCTGCGGAAGAATACTTTGCATCCGACGAATTCCGGATTCATTTTTTCTCCCACAAGGCATGAGGACTCAGTACTAACTCCCTATTTGAGAAACTGTCTGTAATGAAAGTGGTGGCTACAAGTACTAAATCACAGTGGTGAGTTCGTGTAGCACAATAATGAAAATAATTACTAAATGGAAGTCAAGGACCTAGCAGCACGGACAATTTTATGGAAACAAAAGGACATAAACAAAACAGGTTCTCCACAAGCACCACATCGCTTGAGATGAATAGGTAGATTGAACTTTCTAACTTAAGATATTATACACCATTGTAGTATTCATTCCATTCCATCGTTGGTTAATACAACAATCAGTTTTCATGGTTATATTGACAATAAAACAATGACGCTTGCATAGTTATTTTTGTTTGAAAATAACACTTTTCGTCGTGGTTAGACATCATCAGAATATCTAAAAGGAAAAGCAGGCTAATTAAATAACTTTCCTACAAACATTTTAAGGCATGATTCTAAGCTGGGCCAGTAATTTAATTAAAACCGTAAACAATACTGATGCAAAAATATCAAATGAAGTTCATTGCGACGCCTACTATAGCTCTATGTCGACAGTGTACAGTATGCACTGTAAGTATTATAGTAGTGTTGTACGGGATCTGAATGGGCCATACTACCTATTAAACAATTTTCGTTTTCACTAAATTCTAATCTTAATCTGATTTAATTCTACTTATCATGTATAGTTTAATCAGTTCCATGTTCGTCTTGCACGCAACTTAATATGTTAGAAAGGTCTGTTGTGCTTTCATTGCATTAACGTTGCTATATGCGGTGATGGCCATTCAGTAATTCTAGTGCCACTGCCGGTTAACAAGCCCAGATGTTGGGCATCCAGGCCACTATGACGCAGGCATGGCTGTACGTTGTACTCTACTTGCTTCTACAACAGTTCAAAGTTATTGGTAATTCTTTGTTGGTCTCCTTTATCGTTTGGTCAGCCCTCGTTTCCTTTGTGGCTGTGGAGTTGTTTCCGAAATTGTTCTGTCTAGGTTCCCACAGTTTCTTTTAGTTGTTCAGACGGGTTTACTTGTATATGACTGTCATAGAGCTTTGGAAGCCGGCGCATTGAACTTCATTTGGCAGTTTTACGTAAGTGTTGTTTACGATGTTAATTAAATTATTGGCGCAGATTAGAACCATGCCATTTAATGTTTATAAGATAGTTATTTAATTTGCCTCATTTTCCCTGTTAGATAATTTGATGATGCATGACTACGTCGAAACATGTTATTTTCAAATAAAAATAACTTTTCAGACGTGACTGTTTTATTTTCAACATATTACATACTATCAGTAATAAATAACACTTGGCATGTATGTGGAATGCGTGGAGAAAAGACCGAGGTGGTTATATGGGACGAAACATGAGCAGTAATCTCTCGGCAATAGTTCTCATGACTTTAAATATTAAATTGAGATGCTACGCGATTCAACCAATACACGAAGACAAAGCCAAAACATCACTAGGCCTAGATGTATGCCTCAGCCTTGTATGACAACTCATATTAGTGTTAATCTAACTTGCAGGTTGCTTAACGTGAAATCTAACCTTCCAACCTGTCGCTACTGACTATAAATTTAGCAGTGTACGTTTTTCTTCCTGATTTGGCTTGTTGATTGCAGCTACAGAGGAGAGGATGTTGCTGCAGGTCGCGACTTCGTTCGCAGCTAGCCTATGCAGAGAAGATGCTGCTCCAATGTGACTTCGAAACCCACTGGTTCAGGTGTCTAAGGATGCTCCACTGCACAGTGAAGGGTTGAAGACTTCAGTCGCATAACGAAACGAGCTGTAGTTCAACACTGAGGTTCGAACCAAAATCAGGAAATAGAATGATCACAACGGAATTCAATATCTGAAAAACCGAGTGAGTCCTGCCGAGTTCGGGATATGAACACAGAAAGAATACTGCCGCTTTTAAGTATGAGATCAAAAAGACTCCTACCCGTTACGAAATATAAATTCAGAATCAACATGCTGCGCTCTCCATTGCTCGCCATCTGAGCTCGGAGCGGTGCACTTGCTCTACTCCCGAAGCTTTAAATATCGCTTTTGAGAAATTGTTCACGCAGGAGAATCGTACAAACATACCAACGTTTGACCATTGCACAGACTGCTTGTATAGAGGACATAGCAAAAGGCATCCTTGTTGTGGAAAAACAAATGAAAGAGCTGAAACCAAATAAGTCGCCGAGTCCTGACCTAATCCAACTTCGGTTTTGCTTAGCTTGAATTTATAGCGAATTTCTCTCCAATCGTTGTCCCAAGCGACTGTAATAAAGAGTATAGAAGGGTAAAAGAATGGACCCACAAAATTAACATCGATTTACTGCAGAACCCTTCAAAATATTCTCTGTTTGGATATATTAAATGTCTTTGAGACAGAAAAGTTTCTGTCCACAAATCAGACCGGATTTAGAAAGCATCGCTGGTCTGAAAGGCAGCCTGCCTTTTCCCCACATGAGATCCTGCGAACCGTGGATGAAGGGCCACAGGTGGATTCCATATTCCTAGATGTCCGTTAACCACGTGACACGTTGCCACACTGGCTACTGTTAATGAAGGTACAAGCGTACGAATGGCTCGAAGATTGCCTAAGTAACAGAACACAGTATTATCCTCGAAGACGGGTGTTTATCAGGGAAAACACTACCATGAGGAGTGCCCCTGAGAAGTGTGATATGAAAGCTGTTATTTTCTATATGCATAAATGACCTCTCGGAGAGGGTAAGTGGTAGTCTGCGGCTGTTTGCTGATGATTTTGTGGTGTATGTGGAGGTAACGTCTTTGCGCGACGTGGGAGCATACCAGATGCCTCACACCAAGTTTGTAGTTGGTGTGATGGATGTTCTAAAAACAGAAAAGCGTAAGTTAATGTAGATGAGTAAGAAAAAAACCGTGATGTTCGAATACAGCATTGTATAGTGCTGCTTGAGCTCTCTCCCACTCATGTTCATTAAATATCTAGACGAAAACTTGCGTAACGTTGCAAAGCAATATGAAATGGAACAAGCATGTAAGGTTTGCAGTAGAGAAGGCGAATGGTCGACTTCGGTTTATCGGAATAATTTTAAACAAGTGTGATTCATCAGCAAAGGAGACGGCGTATAGGACACTAGTGTTACCAACTGTTGAGTAATGTTTGAGTGTTCGGGATCCACACCAGGTCTGGCTAAAGGAAGAGGTTCGAACAACACCAAATATTACGGTGATGCTTAGGAAACTCAAAATGGAAATAACTAGAGGGAAGGTGGCGTTCTTTTCAAGGAGCACTGTTGAGAAACTTTAGAGAACGGGTATTGGAGGCTGACTGCAGAACGATTCTGCTGCCGCCAACGTACCTCTCCCGTAACGACCACGGAGATAAGATGAGAGAGATAGGCCTAAAGACATTGGTTTTTGCTCGCTCTATTTGCGAGTGGAAGAGTAAAGGAAACAACTAATAGTGGCGCAGAATACCATCAGCCACACACCATACGGTGGCTTCCTGAGTACTATGTGGCTGTAGATGGAAATGTAGGCACTTTATTGTGAATTACAATCACGTAGATGTAGATGTGGAGGCTACCGGAGAATGGCAGTGACACACACCACCGTTTTTAGACCACAGGCAATCACCAAGGCACCCGCAGTGCGTGCCCAAGATAGGTGACATCAGCCTCTCCTCACATTCCCACAGTCTACCTGCTTTCCAACCAGGAACATCACTGTCCCCCAGTGTGGGACACAGAAATTTATGGCATAGGCCATCCTGAAACTTACTGGACAACATTCACCGTCGTTACACATTCTCTATCAATTTGTAAATTAATCTGGTACCAAAGATAGAACATACGTAAAATCGATCCTCATCTAGTGAAATTCTGAATTATAAAATGGGAGGGGGAGGCCCATACAAGATTGACGCCTCTCATCCCCTCCGCCATCAGGAAAAAATTGATGCTGGGGAGATTCCACCGGAAAACAGTGTGTTACCCTTCCAAGTCACTTTACCCCGAGCCCGCTGTTTTGAAATATAAGAGATAGGGTTATTTGCATATGGGAACGAAAGATGCGTGATCTCATCTCCACATTAATACTCTTTCTTCACTCACTCACTTTGAGTCATCATCATACCCATATCTTATAATCAATGTAATATGAAGTACAGTTATTGAGCCCCATTCATATATATTTCTTTACCAGCCCCGTCATATTTAACTTTATAAATGCAAGCCTTCAAGGACTGAGTTGGCGTTCACTCACTCTCACTTCACGATGGCTCCAGATCTTACTGAAACATTCAATGATTTCTGTAATGTGACGAACATTCATTATCGTGACAAAAAATAAAAATACCTACAGCCTTTCTTATAATTTTAATTTATTTTGTCGCTGCGTCATCTTCAGGCTGTCTTTGAGGTGGTACGGGTTGATAAAATTCCCATGCATAACCCATCAGTTGCTACCATTACTGGATACGCAGATAATGTGTGAGCGCTCCAACCATCAACTGCAAGGTCACACTCGTGACGATAGTAAACGGCCATCGTCCCAGAGTCCTCCTGCAAAAAGATGGACATAAAAAAAAGCATTGCTTATGTAGCCAAAGCGTGTTACCATGGTGAATACACTTGACATGCAAGCTTATAATTACATACACTCATTTAAATTGTTTTAAACTTGACGTTAAAGAGAGAAAAAAGTGCATACGACATAACACGAATAAATCCTGCTCAATGAAATTTAAAATGAAATCTATCTTTTCACCAAGTTGTTCTGTTACTTCTTTTGATAATTATTGTTCAATCAAGCATTAACTCAATTGATTCTACCGTAAGTATCATCACTACAACTAATGAAATATCTTTGTAAAATGTCCACTGCAAATAGCAGCAAAAAGTCTAACTCATAGAGGAAAATATACTTAGCATTCCTAATTTGATACGAAAGAAAATTGATTGAAATTATACCATAAGTGTCCATAGGTATGAAAAATAAATCATTCGCGAAAACAATAATCTAACTAATTACTAAAATCACTAATACCCTCTAAAGTTTTCATCGTTTACATTTTTTGTACACATACATATGGTTTAAAGATACTCAATGGTCATACGTTTTGCATACATATATATGGATTAAAGACACAACATACAGTAGCCATGTATCTCTCAAATAAACATAACGCATAGAAAAACGTCTGCTGCATAAAAAAGATTAATGCAAAATACACACATTTTTTGCCTGTCTTCAAGAATCTTGGAAAAAAAATTTAGTTTGCCTAATCCCCAATCTGCGCTGTCATTATCTTCACATGGTGTTTCATTGTATATACACTGACACTTCACATGGAAAACAAGAAAACTACAGCTGCTAACGTCGAAGCTCGTTGTCTGCATCGATTAAACTACGGAGAAACCCGCAGTGGATGGCAGCGGGGCAAAAGGTCATCTGCGTTGGTGATGTCATCTCGGGTTGTCATGGCTGCTTTCCTCAGTGGCTCACTTGCATAGTGTTTTTGGCAACAGGTAAAGCTTCGCTGATCGTATTGTGTGAGAATAGAGGAGATGCTTTCTTACTAGCAAAATAAATGGTTACATTGTGCGTACAGTTTGCGATATGTTTCTACATATTCTCCACATTGGTCTCCCAAGGAAGGAAACAGACATATTACTGCATGCCGCAACACAATACGTCTGTGTGATATAAAAGTTTCATTACTTCTCATAAGTTCTCGTCACACTTGTCAAATGGCGCGCAATCATCGTTTCCAACAGGAGAAAAATCTCCATCACACCTCAGCATGGCCAACTGGGGCACTGACACGACGAGTGGCTATTGACATTAACTCTCGCCATACCAAGAGGGGGTGGGAGGGTAGAGGAGGGGAGTAAGGACGGAGGGATACCTTATAAACTAACTCCGCCCGAACAGGCCGTGAAAGCTCCAGCGGTACCGACCAGCCGCCATATCATCCTGAGCCCACAGGCGTCACCGGATGCGGATATGGAGGGGCATCTCCCGGCCTTAGGTCAATTTTCTAGACTATAGAGGCTACTTCTCATTCAAGCAGCTCCTGACTTTAGCTCACAAGGGCTGAGTTCACCCCGTTTCCTGACAACCCTCGGCAGATCAGATGGTCACCCATCCAAGTGCTAGCGCAGCCCGACAGCGCTTAACTTCAGTGCTCTGGCGGGAACCGGTGATACTACTACGGAAAGGCCGTTGGCTACACTTTATAAACACCTCTTGGAAATATTGTAATGTAGTCAGCTACTTCATATTTTAAAAATGTTGAGAAAAATTATTGTTTTTAATGAATTAGTTTATCAGATTCGAAATCTGCTTTAAATTTTTTAGTTAATCTTAGCTCAAAAATTTAAGTCTGTGTAACAGATCTCACTTTCCCCAGCGTACGTCGTACGCAATATTTCCAGATTCAGAGCTTTACATATATATATATCACTATCTCACGAAATGTATGTTAAAAGTAAAAGTCAGCAACAAAAAAGAGGGTTTGCATTTTTAAAACTTTTTTGTGGTGGTCATGAAATCGACAGTAATCGTTACGGAAAGTGTGTTGATATTACTAAGAGTGTGCTAAAACGTATTTTCGGGTTTTGGACCCTATTTACACACGAGGACCACTTTAGAAAGTCTTTTTTTTTTAGTATAACTCAGCAACAAACAATGAATTCTATTCCTTTAATTTTTTGGGGTTGGCGTAAAGAACCCTATTTTTAATTATGTGCGTTATAGAAAATGCTTTGGTATTACTGGGGCTAAGGTAAAGAGGTATGGTAACACACTCGTGATTTACCGCGGCTGATACTTGCTCGCAATGCATTGCCCATCCCATATTCACCGCATGTTTCATGCGACCCGTCCTTATTCTCCAGCTGACTCGCCGCCCCCACTCAGGTTTGTTGTGTGGAGGCGCACTCCAAACTGGGTCATCTGCTGTCTCTGCCACCGCCTGCGCAGACCCCGACTCCCAATGCTTTGACGTCTGCGCCACACAACTCGGCGCCATACGCTGCCCTTCATGGAAGTTGCGCTGTGTGCCGTGGCTTGGTGCACGGAGTACTCTTGCTTTCAGCGAGGCCCGCCAGCCGATGTCCCCTTTGTTGCTGCACCCAACACCTGGGGATTACAGCTTCATACCCGCTCCTCTTCGTGCCTCGTGTAGTTCTACGTCATCAATTGGCTGTTCTTGTTTGTCAGTGCCCCGCAATGCAACCATGTGCTCCGTATTGCTGCTCACAGTTGCACTACCCTAGTTACCAGCTGCATGCCTCTTAACACTACGTCACTAACCTATTTACATAATGAGAATTCTTTTCTTACTTTTTTACTTGTCCTACCAACAGTTACTGTAACTGTGACGTCTAGTCGCTGCTTCCACAGAAGGAAATGTATTAAGAAAATTTCTACGCTGCATTAATAATCGTTCACTTCATATATGAAATAAAAAACATTAACTGTTAACATTCTGTTCATTTGGCATATATAGAATCTCCAATCCTGATTCTTCTATTAATTACAAATTAATATCTACATTCACTCACTCACACACTCTCACAGATTATTTGTTAAACGTTGAAAGGCGACTGTCCTAATCCCCATATCAATTTTGAAGAAGTTTTGACTATAAACTTCTATAAATGTAAACGAAAGTGTGAATTTCATTAATTTACTCAACGTCTGTCTAATATTTTGTAAATCTGATCCTGAGACCACAGATACTGGTGAGAGAGGTTACTTCCTTTGAAGAGAATAGCAGTAGTGTGTGTCAGGCAGTCTGGTTATGCATTTGGTTCGAAAAGGATGGAAGCTGGCTTGCCGTCTAGTGCAGGCAGCATTATTTAAAAAAGGATTTTGTAATAATATGTTTCTGAGGAATATTGAAAATATTGGACTAATAGTAATGGAAGATTACAAACGCAAATATTAAGGTAATCAAGATTTTTTTTTGTTTGTAACTGCGTACTTTCTTGTAGTTAGGACACTGCGTATCGCTGAAGTTCACAGCAGAAATTTTATAATGCAACACATGATTTTGTCTTACAGTTGAGACAAGCGTTAAGGAAGGTAATTGTACACAAGAGAGTTGTCAGGAAATATTTTACTAACTTGTCTAGGTATTGTTGTCATGGGTTAATGAACCATAGTTTAGCTGGAGTCTTTGTTCTCATATATCAGTCGTTAAGTTTTACTTCCTGTTTTTCATTTACTTTTATGATTGTTTGCATACTTGCACTGAATATCGCGAGTTCTTTGTTGAGAAGAATTTTATGAAAAGTGATAAGATACCGTATTGCATTGCACATCTCAAGTACGGCAAGTAAAATCCTAATAGTAAAAGGGTGCAGAACAGACGATCGTTCCGTGCGCACAGTTAGGCCAACAAATTTCATTATTAAAAAAAAAAAAAAAAAAGAAAAAAAATTTGTGTCCAATGTAAGCTACAGTGATTATCAGAGCGTACTTGTGAAAACAATATCGTATCAGTCCAGAGGTTTCATATGAATAAGACGGTTGAGGAAAGTGCTGTATTATGAGTTTCAAGCAGTTTTACCAGAAAATCAGATGCTTTTAATTTTATTTTCATTTGCTCCGTAATTACAATAACAATTTTAATATAGTCATTGAAACTTCCTTGCAGATTAAAACTATGTGCCGGACCGAGACTCGAACTAGGGAACTTTGCCTTTGACGGGCAGGTGCTCTACCACCTGAGCTATTCTGCCAGTACCTCGTCTCCTACTTTCCAAACTTAGTAGAATCTCTCCTGCTTTTTTAATATTGAGATTGTTTACAAGACTAAGATGAAGATTAGCTGTATTCAGAGCCAACATTTTAATCTGAATCACTTTGTTTTGCAGTCAATCAGCATATGAAAATTTCTTTGAAAACGGACTGCTTTTTCGCAGGCGAATTGATTGACATACTGGCTAGTGATGGTTTCGCATCGTGTAGCGCGAGCTTCACGTGTTTCCTTTTCAGACTGTAATTTTAACACAGTTCTGTTGCCCTGGACTGAGGTTTACATATTTCCGTATCAAAATAACATTTATACAAATTTGTCAGATACCAACCAGACACATATAAACACGAGTTTAGAAATACAATAATAAACTTTCAACATTAGTGTTCCAGAAATGCCATTATTATTCCATTTCGTTCGTAGTCTAATCCTCTCACCTCTTTGTCGCGCTCGGAATTTAACACCAGCTCCGAAATTCCGTAATCTACACGATAACTTTGTAAGACTGTCGTGTCTGTTTGGCGAACACTCTTCAGCAAAACACCGAGAACTATACGACTTTTCTACATCTACGTAGATTCACCACAAGCCACTGAACAGTGCATGGCGAGGGGTATCCTGCACCACAGCTATCACTTCCTTTCCTGTTCCACTCGCAAATAGAGCGAGGGAAAACGACTGTATATATGCCTCCGTATGAGCCCTAATTTCTCCTATCTTACCTTCGTGATCCATACGCACTGCAGTAGAATCATTCAGCAGTCAACTTCAAATACGGGTTCTCTAAATTTTCTCAACAGTGTACCTCGAAAAGAACGTCGACTTCCTTCCAGGGACTCCCATTTGAATTCCTGAATTATCTGCGTAAAACTCACATATTGTTCGAACCTACTAGTAACAAATATAGAAGACCGCTTCCGAACTGCTTCGATGTCCCCCTTCAGTCCGACCTGGTAGGATACAAAGCACTGGAACAGTACTCAACACGAGTCGCATTATTCAAGAATAGATCGCACCAACGTCCAGTATGCGGTCTCATTTACAGATGAAACACGTTTTCCTAAAATTCTCCCAATAAACCCAAGTCAACCATTTGGCTTCTCTCCCACAGTCTTCACATGCTCGTTCAATTTCATATCGCTTTGTGACGTTACGCCCAGATATTTAAGAAACGTGACTGTGTCAGGCAGTTTACTAGAAGACTGTATCCAAAATTTAGATTTCTTTTTCCTACTCATCCGAATGATCTTACATTTTCCCACATTTAGAGCTAACTGCCATTGATCGCACCAACTAGAAATTTTGTCTACGTTATCTTGTATTTCCTACAGTCACTCTACTTCGACACCATTATCACCAAACAACCACAGATTGCTGCAGAGTCCGTCAGCTAAATCGTTATTTGCATTGAGAACAACAGCGATCCTGTCACATTCCGCTGCGTCTGTCCTGGCTTTTATTTATTTATTAATTTTTATTTACACATCAAGTTCCGTAGGACTAAGCTGAGGAGCAAATCTCCAAGGTCAAGGTAAAACTGTGAGATAGGAGTAGTGCGCGGAGCGTGAAGCCGCGTCTGCCGACGCCGTGTGTGATGGCAAGAGGAAAGTTTGCCATGTTACCTGATTGTGCTTAGGCGTTTGCGGCGGACTTGGTGGGTAGAGGCGCCGATGCTGTCGGGAACATGCTGCTTCCTTGTTTATGATGGACTTACCGTTTGGTTCTAGTGACTTCATTCTCGTCTCTATGGCTCTGTGAGTTATGTGATGCCATTGCGAGCACAGTTGGTTTGGATATAAGCAGCATTTTGTTCTCAGTGTCCATCGTTCTGGCGATTACTGAGTGTGCTTGCCGTTGTGGTGTATTTATCGAGCAGTGTGCTTTGAACGCTTGACCTTACTATTAGGAGTCCATTGCGTAAGGCCGTGTTTATCCTGTGAGGACTTGTGTTCTGCATTTAAAAACTAAGTTGTTGTCAGTCACTGAATTGCTCAAATTCAGTCATACTTCTCTGCTTAAGTGTTATTGTTTTACGCCCCCCTCAATGGGGAAATGATAAAGGGCCTCACTATTACTGACCTTATTGTGTGTCACTGACTTGGTTGTGTTTTTCAGCCACGTAATTTGTGCGTTTATTGTAACGAACCGATGTCTGTTTCTGATTAATGTTTCCCTGTGACATTAAGTGTTAATCTTGCACGAACACTGTTTTAGATATTTTAATCAGTGTGTTGCTGGACATATCCTATTTGTGCCTCGCAAGTGGAGAGCGGAGGCGATTTATTGGCCATGATGATGTGTTGGTAGATCCATTTAACGAGTCCAGGCCAGTCACCCGGAGATTTAGAAGTTGTATGTTGTGTTAAGTTAATACTCCTTATTTTAAGCGTAGTGCCCTCATGCAGGAAGTTTATGTGGTTTTACGCAGATTGCGCGGATGTTTAGATGACTCTGAATTCAGTGTGTTAAGTTAGTACTCGTTATCTTAAGCGTAGTGTGCTCATGCACAGGAAGGTTATGTGGTTTCGCGCAGATTGCGCGGTATGTTTAGATGACTCTGAATTCACTGTGTTACGTGGTGGCCTCTGAGGTGCTGGAAGTAGTGGATAGACACCTGTTTTGGACACGTTGTATATGCAAATAATTTATGTCCTTATTACGTTGGTGAGTTGCTTGTCCTTTGTGTCGCAGGTGGTGCTAATTTCATTAATTTCGCCACCGGTCTTCGCAGAGGCTGCGGGAGGAACCGACCCACTATGGCAAGCAGTCACGTAGTCGCGCCCGCCCACCGTAGCCGGCGTTGTTTACTAGCCCGACGCCTTCCTGTACTTGGAGGCGGGAGCGTGTTGACTGGTTTCTTAACGGCTTGCAGTCTGGGAAACCGTGCCTTTGGTGTACACGTGGAAGACTTATGTTTTGCTCCCAGTACCTCGGAGTGGCTCTGTGTGGGTAATGAGAACGATTTATGTTGTTGGTGGCTCAGGCCGAAAGTGATTCATTTGCTAAACAGAAGATGTACATGCATTTCTTTCCCATAATTCTGTAAACATGTTTAGGTGGTTGTGTTCTTTTTTAAGTCAATTGAATTGTTGTTCAGAGGTTACTATGTATGGCCATTAACTTATGCAGACATTTAATAGCAAGGAATTGTATTGAATTCTGGTTTCAAGTTGTGTTGATTATGTGGGGAAATTGCCTTGAACAGACATTTAAATAATTAGTAAACAACTGAATGCTACTTGTGAGTTGAAGTTTATTGTGTTCCTCAACATATTAACGATTATTTTTGGTAGTTCACTTATGCAGTTAGGCGATTTACAAGGCCTGTTGTTTCTTTTTGAAAGTATTATCAATGTTATTAATAAAGATGTGTGTTGCAAAAAAAAATAAACAGTGAATGAAGTGCCCCATATTCCTTTGGTCCACACCTTCCGTCATTCACCCTTAGGTGGTATTAACAAACCGTGAAAGCCCATTTCACACACATCCATGCCCGAGGCAGGATTCGAACCTCCGGTTCCAGACTGTAGCGTGATCCCAAAATATAATACCATACGCCATAAGCGAACGAAAATAAGTAAAATAGACTAAATTTCTTGTCGAAGAGTCACTCACTACAGTTACCGTTCGAATAGTAAAAATTAAAAATGGCAGAATTAAATCTTTGAACAAGATCCTGAACGTGAGCTTCCTATGACAGTTTGCTATCTATCTGAACACCTAGAAATTTGAACTGTTCAGTTTAACTACTCATATGCCCACTCTGTGAAATTAAAACATCAGGTTTTGTTGAATTGTGTGTTGGAAACTGTAAAATCTGAGTCTTCCTATGATTTAGCGTTAGTTTATTTTCGACGAGCCATGTACTTATGTCATGAACTGCACTATTTGTAACTCAGCCAGTGTTGCACACAACATCCTTTACCACCACACTAGTGTCATCAGCCAACAGAAATATTTTAGAGTTACCCGTGATACTAGAGGGCATATCATTTAAATAAATAAAGAACAGGAGTGGCCCCAACAGTGATCCTTGCCCCCCCCCCCCCCCACTTTATCGTACCCCACATTACAGCCATTCTGAAGATTGTGAACAATGACCTTTCGCTGTCTGTTGATAAAGCAGGAGGTGTACTAATTGTGAGCTGCTCCTCGTATTCGGTAATGGTCTAACTTCTGGAGCAATATTTTGAGTCCAACACAATGAAACGCCTTAGTTAAGTTAAAAAATATGCGTAGCGATCGAAACCTTTTGTTTAACCCATCGTGTACCTCACAGAGTAAAGAGAACATAGTATTTTCAGTTGTTAGACAACTTCTGACGATAACGTTGATGAATATTTGCCATCGAGGACAACATACTGCTTTCTATTACTTATGAAGTCTTCGAGCTACTCTTATATCTGTGGACTTATTCCATGTGCTCGTACCTTCGTTAACTGTCTGTCAAATGATTTCAGCAAAAATGGAATCTGAAATCCAGAAACATGGAATCTGCTGGTTGTCGTTCATCCAAAGTTCGCAGAATATCATGCGAGAGAAGGACAAGCTGAGTTTCGCACGAGCGATGCTTGCTAAAGCCACGCAGGTTGGTGGACATCAGTCTCTCAGTCTCAAGAAAATTTGTCCTATTGTATCTGCGAATATGTCCAACGATACTGCGGCAAACTGAAGTCAGGTATATGCTTCGGGAATGATCCTACTGCCGCTAACATATATTTCGCATAGGGGCCACGAAGATAAAATGCGATGAAATAGGACTCATACGGAGGCATATAGCTAGTCATTTCTCCTTCGCTCTGTTTGCGAGTCGAACAGGAAAGGAAATGGATAGTAGTGGTACAGGGTACCTCCGCTACGCACTGCAAGTTGGCTTGCGGAGTATCTCTGTAGATATATAGCTCTGTAATGTGCGGGTCCGTTCCTTTACCATTCTTACATACAAGAGTCCCCTCCGCTTCTTTTCAGGCTGATCGAGAGATTCAAGCCAGGTAAGGGGCCAAACCGTAGAGTACCCTTGGAAGAATCAGACTGGGATTCAGTTCGAACCCGGTGACTTATTTTCTTTCAGATCTTTCAGATGCTTCTTTACTGATGGTAATTACTATGTCGTCCATATGAGAGTTCTACGATGGTCAAATGACGGTATGTTTGTGCGATTTATGGAACTCGAAATTTAAAATTTCGGCTTTCGTGTTGCAGTATTGAACTGTCATACAAGACTAGTCAACAAGGGACTGAACTGAGGCCTTGGGCCCGCTTAGCGATTTTACATAGGACCAGAATTTTCTCCGGTTCACTGCCACATATTCTGATATTTACTACGGTGGTAGTTGTTGAAAGCTTCGCGTATAGAGCGTTTCACAGACACGCGAATCTCTACTAACCTTTGCTGGTCATCATCTGCTCTTTCTCTTTTTAAGCGACAGTGAAACAGCCTCTGCTTTCTCAGCATCTTCCGAATTCCTTTAGTAAAATATGGTGGGTCTTCTCCATTCCTTATCCACTTGCCGGCCGTGGAGGCCGAGCGGTTCTAGGCGCTTCAGTCTGGAACCGCGAGACCGCTATGGTCGCAGGTTCAAATCCAGCCTCGGCCATGGATGCGTGTGATGTCCTTAGGTTAGTTAGGTTTAAGTAGTTCTAAGTTCTAGGGGACTAATGACCTCAGATGTTAAGTCCCATAGTGCTCACAGCCATTTGAACCATTTTTTTTATCCACTTACTAGGAACGTAACTCTCCAGATCACGATTTACAATCTGCTTTAAGTTTGCTCGTAATCCATCTGTGTCCATCTTAATGGAACTAGGTAACGTCAGTTGACTCTCTAAGTGTGATTCTAACAACGTCTGATCTGCTTGTCTAGCAGAGACGCTCTGTTAGCCTTCTTGACTGATTTCTAATCTGCGGTAACCATAGTTGCTATAATTACATCATGATCGCTATTCCCCCTATCTGTACTGACATTGTCGATACGGTCTGGCCTGTTTTTAGCTACAAGATATAAGATACTTTCGTTGCTTGTGGGCTATTGAGCTACCTGCTCGAAACAATTTTCGGAAAATATGTTCAAAAGCATTTCGCACGACTGCCTGTCTGTACCCACGCAATGAATCCATACACATTACAGTTTACACATGGCACGTTAAAGTCGCCTCCCGCAAGCATTGCTTGATGGGTATTTACGCGCTACTGTCCATAGACATTCTTTGAATGACTATGGAATTGTCATGGAGGACTCAAGTGGCCGGTGAAAACATCCAACGTGGTTACGTCACCTGATAACTTCAATTTCGCATTCCACTTCGACCACAATAGAGACAATAGTTTTGTCAATTGGAATGAACATTCTCCCTCCTATTGCATCTAATCTGCCTTTCCTAGAAGCGTCTTATAATGAACTGTTACGTCGTAAAGAAAAATTAATTAACTTGACCTTTGACTTTGACAGAGATAAGGCAGGTATTACGTTTAAACTCTACTTTTTTACTAGATGACAGTTTTTAAAATTTTCACCGTCTAATATGAAAGTCTGTGAAAAAAATTTGCCTATTGGTGAATATATTTTCTTCGTAGCTGCTGTAAGGCAGTGGCGGATGCACATGGGTGGCGCACGGGGCGCGTTCCCTCCCCCCCCCCCCCCCCCCCCCCCCCCGCTACTTGTGGGGCTGCACCCATTACAACCCGCGCCGCCACCGCCGGTCAGCCAGCCTGCACGATATTCGTTCGTTTCTTTCGTCAGTCGACTCGACGAAATCGAGTTATCGAGTAGTTGTAGTTTCCTATGTAGCACGCGCGTCCGCGTCATTGTATTTTATACGTTTCTGTCTCGCACATACATAGCTAACACTTACCCGCGAGAAAAGTCGCCGCCATTCTAGTGATTCTGTCTGGCATTTGTTCGAGAAAAGTCACGAATATTCTACTGAGGCTAAGGTCGATAATGGAGGAGGATCGACTTACTGGCTTAGCTCTATTGAGTATTCATCCTGACATTGATTGTCCAATTGACGATTTAATTAACCTCTTTGCCAGGAAGAATAGGCGCATAGATTCATCAATTAAGGAAGACAACTACAATTGTAACTTTTTTGTATCATAAGATGGAATTGTCTTGTATATGTGTATAATCAGTATAAATAAGACTTTCTTAAACTTTGCATTTGACTTGATTATTTTTTATTACGGGAAAAGTAAAGGTAGCTCAAGATTTGCACCCGACAAATGGTCCACACGATGGGACGCCCTAGTAACACGACATTCACATGGTGGGAAACTGACCGTCCCTTGTGTTCTATCAAGAGGTGGTTGATTCCTCTATACAGTAATCGGTGACAAGGAAGTAGTAATACTTGGAAGTTCGTTCGTAAGCTGCTGAAAAACGTTAAAAGGGTGTCTCATGATTTATAGTGTGTGTGTCTGTGTGTGTGTGTGTGTGTGTGTGTGTGTGTGTGTGTGTTAGTCATAACTGGCTCAAAATCTCTACACCAATTCCTGATATTAGCTTGCATGCACAGACGTTTGCTACACAGCTCATGCGTCTGTATAAGCACGCTAATCTCAGGAATTTTGTAGGGATTTTGAGCCTGTTATCACAATACAGATACACCGATTTACGACGAATATATTTTATATAACTTACAAATATATCGCACAAATTGTCTGAATTATGATGAATTAAAGTTGAAACGTTAGCATTTCCACTTAACGAACAGACGCTACAACTCAAGACAGAGCAACTTCTTTCTCTCTGCCTTTTAACTAGTGTAGTGCAGTGTTATTCAGCCTTCTTGAATACGCCACCGCTTTCCGAGTAAAAATATTCTGGCGACCCCCAGAATAATAATAAAAGTATGTCAGCGATTTCGAAGGTAACATATTTCATTTTCTTTCTATTGATACTATACTGATCGGGAAATCAAGTTCAATGTGAAAAGAGGTCGCAGTGGTCTGCGGGCAGAGGGATAATTATATTCTTTGCTGCGGTAGAGTCGTGTGGGTGAGAAGGGATTAGCGCGGGCATAGTCGCGCTTTTTCCCTCACTGCAATTAGTTGTCCGAGTACGCCAGCAAGTACGAACGCGATTATTGTCCTCCTGATTCGCTCTGAGCGGTCTATTGTTTGGTGCGAAGCTTGTTACCGAAATCCATTCTTGGAACTGTGGTTCAAAATCTTGCACGTGGGCGGTTTGCGTGTTGTTGCAGCCATTATGTATCACGTTTGAACCTGAGCATCTTTTAAATGCGCTTTCATAAGTTGCTCTCATTCCGTGTGATATTTTCATCGCAGCACATGACTGGCACGTAAACTAAGTTGTCAGTAATACACAAGACGCTGCCACTGCACCGCCGTTCCGGCCCGGAAGTTAATGTGGTCCTTTCCCTCTCCCTGCAAATGTTTCAGAGGTAAATACTACCTGTAAAAGGCTTAGTGGCTCTCGCCGCCCTAGTTCCATTCCGCATAAGAGGGAAGAGATCGATAGACATCGTGCTGCTTCTCACTGCTGCAACTGTTTGCTGCGCATTTCAGCTCTTCAAGAAATTTAATTTAAATTCCTATTATTGTTATAAATCAGTACCAGATATGAAAGTGAGTGAATTTGCAGGTCGCTTTCACAAAAAGTTGTCACGTCCGTGAGAGATTTATACCGTAGCAGACGATCGTCATCAAACATACGTTACCTGCCATGCTGCAACTGCTTTCTCTTCCGACCGCGACCCCCTGAGCAAGGTTTTGCAACCCCCAGGGGGTTGCGACCCACAGGTTGAAAGACACTGTGTAGAGATACGTATTTAGAAATACGACAGCAGTTTCAGACTGCCAGTTTCTGATTCTCTCAGTCTAGCAAATGCGATTCACACTCTTAATTCACTGCAAATTCTACGAACAACGGACAGTAAGTTATTCATCTTTGAAGTATCGTAATAAATGTGACCAACAACAATTTTATAATCATATCATAATCAGGCATCATGTGTGACTTCCAATCTGAAGTAATCAAGTATTGTAACGAATAGTTTCCCTGCAATCATTTGAGAGGAATTGCATAGCGAAAAAGCGTGCGAATCCAGTACACGTTGTAAAATAATTTTCGTGCTGCAAGTAAAATGCTTTCTGAAAAACCACCAAATTCAGAAAATTTCTCTCGTCTACATACAGCACATTCTTTTAGCAGAGCAGCAGATGACTCAACCATCAGCGCTCTGCCTTCCAAGAATCGAACTTTGATGTGGACAGGGTCCGCGCAGGATTAGCCGAGCGGTCTGATGCGCTGCAGTCATGGACTGTGCGGCTGATCGCGGCGGAGGTTCGAGTCCTCCCTCGGGCATGGGTGTGTATGTTTGTCCTTAGGATAATTTAAATTAAGTAGTGTGTAAGTTAGGGACTGATGACCTCAGCAGTTAAGTTCCATAAGATTTCACACACACTTTTGTGGACGGGGTTCTTAGCGTGGCACGGCTAAGAAGTATGTTATAAAGATTTCACTACAAAATATTGCAGCAACGGACTCAACTACAAGTCACAGTGTGTACTAAGCTTCACAATAGCATTACTGAAGCACGAAATGCATGTACATCGTGCATGTTTTTACTTATGTTTGTAAGTAGGCTGTTTAGGTTTTTTTATTGGTAACGTCACCTCTGTATGAAAAATCACTGGCTGTGCTGTGTGCAGTCTGTGTCTGCTTTGCATTGTTGTAATACTCGCCATTGTAGTGTTGGGCAACGGCAGCTGGATGTGAACAGCGCGTAGCGTTGCGCAGTTGGAGGTGAGCCGCCAGCAGTGGTGGATGTGGGGAGAGAGATGGCGGAGTTTTGAAATTTGTGATGAACTGCTATATATATTATGACTTTTGATGATATTAAGGTAAATACATTGTTTGTTCTCTATTAATATCTTTCATTTGCTAACTATCCCTATCAGTAGTTAGTGCCTTCAGTAGTTTGAATCTTTTATTTAGCTGGCAGTAGTGGCGCTCGCTGTATTGCAGTAGCTTGAGTAGCGAAGATTTTTGTGAGGTAAGTGATTTGTGAAAGGTATAGTTTGATGTTACTCAGGGCCATTCTTTTGTAGGGAATTTTGAAAGTCAGATTGCATTGCGCTAACAAACTATTGTGTGTCAGTTTAAGCACAGTCATGTATAATTGTTCAAAGGGGACGTTTCATGTTTTCCTTTTATTTGTGTCACCTCAAGCAGCCTTCGAGACATACTGCATCTTTCTCACAGGATACAAGCATGATTCGCCTGCAGTATTAACATCGGTTGTAAACATATTACTTTCATCACCATGTGTTCCCACCATTCCCGCGAGATGTCACTTCCAACGCCGATTCATTACGGAACTCATAACGTTCATGCCTCCAGACCACTTTGCCGGCCGTGCGATGCTCAAATCGTGTAAATTGTATGAATGTAATGATATTCAGTTACTTAACGTTGTTCACTAAAAATTTGTAGCATTCTACGCAGTGGTCCACAAACAAACTACGATATGTCACTCAAGTCGTATGGCTATACGTGCGAAGTCGGGCTGGGTCACCAGTAGTGCTGCAATAAGCAGACACAGACGATTTGGCAAGTACAGCATGAGTAATAACCCTGGGACAAACAATAGGAGTGAGAGAGATGTCCAGAAGCTAAAACGTGATGAATCACAGATTGAATTATAAGAGAATCATAGGGTTGCTCGAGGCATGTTGGCGAAATTAACGGCGAATTATTTTTCGTAAATTCATTTCTTTCTTCTTTCATATTTCAGCAGGACGGAGCCTTCTTGCCTTTTTCGTACGGGTATAAATTTCATTTTCGTTTAATCACAACTATTATACCAATTTAAAAAAATAACTCAAAAGTGTCCTTTTTAAAAGTTTTTCTCATAACTGGATATGTGACATAGCGGTTGAAATGTTAAATACTTTTTGGTTCTCAGAATGTGTAAGACAGTGTGGTCCATAGATTAAGTGTTGCTACATTCTGCGTACTGAATAATAGGTAATAGAAGAATTCTTCTGTTGAAATTCAATCTCACTTGTTATCCAGGAATATCATTAACAATAGTCAACGAAAGTATTTCGCCTACCGAGTTGGAGCAACCCTCGTGTCACGATTTATCCAGTCTTTTCTGACGGTGGGTCAAAACGGATTTCGTCACAGGCAGGGCACTATACTGTACATTCTTCGGTTGTATCTTTTAACTGATTTAAACAGTTCTGTTCCATCACGTGTGTTTCTGTACCAACCAATATCTGCTTCATTAGTGGGCTTTGTTTAAAAAAAAAAGAACTCGTTATATTCTTAAGATTCCGTACATCAGAGATGGAAACGAAACTACAGACATAAAAAAAATTTTTGCATCACTTCGGTTCCGAGAGTCCCGGAGCCTGTACAGAAAACTGGAATAGGGATCAACATAAACACCATTTTCGCCCTTTTTATTGCTCATGAAAACCACACATTGCATGTTGTACCACCATACAGCGAGACCTTCAGAGGTGGTGGTCCAGACTGCTGTACACGCCGTTACCTCTCATACCCCGTAGCATGTCCTCTTACATTGATGCATGCCTGTATCCGTCGTGGCACACTATCAACAAGTTCATCAAGGCACTGTTGGTCCAGATCGTACCACTCCTCATCGGGTATTTGGCATAGATCCCTCAGAGAGTTTGGTGGGTCATATCGTCCAGAAACATCCCATGTATGTTCGATAGGGTTCATGTCTGGAGAACATTATGTCTCACTCTAGTCGAGCGATGTCGTTATCCTGAAGGAAGTCGTGCACAATGGGGGATGAATTGTCGCCCACGAAGACGAATGCCTCGACAATATGCTGCTAATTTGGTTGCACTATCGCCATTCACGATCGTACAGCCGTTACGGCGCCTTCCATGACCACCAGCGGCGCATGTAGGCCCACAATAATGCCACCTCAAAACAGCAGGGGCCGGCCGGGGTGGCCGAGCGGTTCGAAGCGCTACAGTCTAGAACCGCGCGACCGCTACGGTCGCAGGTACGAATCCTGCCTTGGGTATGGATGTGTGTGATGTCCGTAGGTTAGTTAGGTTTAAGTAGTTTTAAGTTCTAGGGGACTGATGACCTTAGAAGTTAAGACACATAGTGCTCAGAGCCATTTGAACGAAAACAACAGGGAACTTCCACCTTGCTGCACTCTCTGTCTGGACAGCGTGTCTAAGGCGTTCAGCGTGACCGGGTTACCTCAAAACATGTCTCTGACGATTGTCTGGTTGAAGGCATATGCGACACTCATCGGTGAAGAGAACGTGATGCCAATCCTGAGTGGTCCATTCGGCTCATGGTGGGCCCATCTGTACCGCGCTTCATGGAGTCGTGGTTGCAAAGATGGACCTCACCTTGGACATCGGCAGTGACGTTGCTCATCATGTAGCCTATTGCGCACTGTATGAGTCATAACACGACGTCCTGCGGCTGCATAAAAAGCATTATTCAACATGGTGTGAGCGTATGGGTTGCTATTCTGTTATTCTGCGCAATGGATTAATCTGAGATGTACCCTTTACCCTATGGCTCCTGCAAAATGCAATTTTCACCCCCACACTACTACAGAAGTCAGACAGACGCTCCTAACGTTTTAAAGAGAAATGTCTGAAAAACTTTCAGCAATAAATATCTTCTGGAGTCGTCCGCTGTAAGGAAATGACACAAAAATTCACAAAATTTCTTACATAACTAGTGGGATACTTGGGTACTGGAGTAGTGCTAGTTAGTGTAAGAAAAACATGAAACTAACAAAAATTACAAATTTTTTGCAAGAATTCTGAGATATCACAATGGCACATTTAGTTATGAATTGAACAAGTTGTATCCTGGTACATTCGGAATCTGAAGTTACCTCTCAAGGATAGGATTTGCTAATAAAATTTCTGTACAAAGTTTAAGATTTTTACTGACTTGGCAGAATGGCTGAGAGCCGTGCCTACTCAACTTGAATAGCATCCGTTAGAATGTTGCTAGGTACGGTTGAGGCTGTCGCATGTGAAATTCAGTGAAGGTTACTGTTGTGGAGGAAATATGGGGCTCGCAATAGCTGTAGCGTACAATACTGTAAGCTGCGATGACTGCTATCTGCGCCGCTCGCTGCTGACAAATAAGATAACTCTCTTTCTATCTGGATTGACCTTCGCTAATCAAACTCTCCCTACGCCTTGATGAAGTCAACGACTCCTATTCGCTCCTAGTCTAACAATTGGTGTGGTACACCGGTCAGATAACCAGTCCACTGTGATGCCACTCAAAATTCGCTCCCAGGCGTTTAACTATAACTCTGTCCGTTCACACCGCACAATAAGTGTGTCGGCCAACACAGTGAACAATGCTTAATTGCAAGGACTCAATATAGAGTCGCACTTCGATTTGCTCTCAACAGAGTTGCTCTCCCAGTGAAGTACTGAGGAGAGACTTGTTCTTCTCTCTTTGTGTACACGTACGAGCGCGCACGCTCTCGTTATGTGTTCTCGCTCCAAGAGCAACAACGGGACGGCCCCTCTCCACACCAGACGTGAAGGGGTATATCATTCGGTCTCTTCCATTACTCCTTCAGCTCAAGGCGTCAGAAATATCGTCTGCCAATCAGCATTGCTCTTCTAAAACGGGAGAATGACGTTTCGTTTAAGGCGACCGATCTGGAAACCTGTAGTATCGGCATTTGGAGTTTGCCGTCTCCCTACGAAAATCTGTGAAACTGCATGCTGTGTGTAAAGAATGCATAGGCTGGCCGCGCCCACACATTATAGCAGAATTTGCTTTTAAGCCGAACATGGGGTCGTTCCCCCTTTTCACTCGGGCCGACGCTGTCTACCCTATGGACTGTCACCAGCCGACATAGATAGGCTGAGTCGTCCTCTGAAGGGACCGGTTCCCTGGTGTGCTGTTTGCGTCTCCGGAACTAAAAGCAAGACTCTGCGACCGTCGTGTCTTGAATGTGTGTGTGTACGCCAGCCTCGAGTATTTCAACCACAGTGCACTTTCTTGTTATTTGCATATCGTTTACATGAATTCATAAAACTTTGACTTTATCTTATCGCGTTTGTGTTCGAATGAAGCGTCTCGATGTGCAGAATATAAATGTAAGGGCGGAATATGTAAGCAATGAAGGTCAGGAGACCACGACGTCTTACAATGGTAACGTTGCTGTCCGGCTTCCTCTGAGCCATTATCTGTGGGTAACAGTCATCCACTGCCGTAGTAGCCCTTGGGCGGCCTGAGCGAGGCATGTCATCGACAGTTCCTGTCTCTATGTATCTCCTGCATGCCAGAACAACATCGTTTTGGTTCACTGTGAGACCTCTGCGCACTTCCCTTGTTGAGAGCCCTTCGTGGCACAAAGTAACAATCGCGATATTGACTGTCTAGGCATGGTTGAACTACAGACAACACGAGCCGTGTACCTCCTTCCTGGTGGAATGACTGGAATTGTTCGACTGTCAGACCCCCTCCATCTAATAGGTTGTTTACATCTCTGGATGGGTTTAGTGACACCTCTGTACAGTCGAAGGGACTGTGTCTGTAATAGAATATCCACAGTCGACGGCTATCTTCAGGAGTTCTTGGAACCGGGGTGCTGCAAAACTTTTTAATGGATTATAGGAGCACTTTGTTGTATCTCTATCTGTCAGTGTGTCTGTCTGTCCGACTATTAAAAGTCCTTTGTCTCAGGAACAGGTAGATGAACAAGGTTGAATTATGTGTAACATACTAAGGCCTATGGTCCCTTGGCGGTGTAATAAACGTTAGCTTCTAGATCAGTGCAGTCAAAAGATACGGACATTTAAGTGAAATATTTTGATACTCGAAAACTCACTTATCTAAACTTATAGGGTACTTTCCGTAGGTCTAAAGTAATTAAATTTGGAAGAATCAACGTTTCACTCCACAAGTAAAGGTAAGAATCCGAAAACTGCGAATTGTTATCATTTTCCTGTCAACTACGTTAAAAATAATAATTTTTTTTGAGATTAAGGATTGTAAGACACGAATAGTTAGTGGTTGTGAAAACTCACATTGTTTGAAACTGACATGTATAGAAACAATAGACGAATGTACGTTTCTCCTTAAGAGATTTCGTCGAATGCGTTGAATATTATAACAGGTCGAGCAATGCACGCAACTATTATCAAAGCACTAAACTGGCAGCAGCAGGTTCGCTCTGGTAGTATTTAGTTTCTCATCGTTTTGTGCGTTGGTTGGTTGTGGGATGTGACCAAACAGCGATGTCATCGGTCTCGTCGGATTAGGGAAGAGTGGGGAAAGAAGTCGCCCGTTATTTTTCAAAGGAACCATCTTGGCATCTGCCTGAAGTGATGTAGGGAAATCACGGAAAACATAATTTGGGTGGCTGCACGCTTGTTTGTACCGTCGTCCTCCCGAAAGCGAGTCCTGTGTGCTAACTACTGCGCCACCCCGTTCTGTGTTTCTTACATTACTGCTTTTTATATGGTTGTGATAGTTGGAAGTAAGAACATAAACTATGTGATTAGTTGTCTCTTTTCCTCGTCGTCAACTTGCTCATCCCTATCTCTGTTGATATCTAGATCCACGGAGTCGTAATTAACTGCCGAAACTACAGTTGATAGAATGTTGATATCCACAAACGCATTCGTCTATAGTCAGCTATGTAGTAGACTTGAGGATTGATAATTTTTTAGTAGACATAGTAATTATAGGGCTTTGTCCGTTGCTCGTAGTCTTATTTTGCCAACCTCTCCCTGTGACGGGATGCAACTTTGTTGCAGACTTGAAGACAGTCAGGTGCAAGCCACTAACATGCACTTGTCAAGATGCCTTTAGAAGCACTTAAAATAGTGGAAATCTGAAAATGGAGGGGCTGTGAATAAACATAAATGTCAGCGACTAGCAGAGGTTATTTTTCTTGCCTGTAAACATTTCTGTGGGACGTACGGGAAAACGTGTGCGTTAACTAGTTGTATTGATATGAAATTTGATAAGCCTTATCAGTGGCGACATTGGATGTAAAATTTTGCTTCAACAATCAATTATTAGGTCAGACTGTAGACTATCTCGGCGTATGCTAATCACAAAGAGCTGTCGGGTTTCAGCCAAGTGGCACTGTTAAAATACGTGTCCACTATCGTCACACCCATCTGCTTCGTAATGGTATGACACTCTTCTAAATGTAGGGATATTTTAACACTGCTAGCCGGCTGCAAACGTGGGGGCTTTTCATGAGTAAAATATTATCATCTTAGCTGGCATGTGTGGCCGAGCGGTTCTAGGCGCAACAGTCTGGAACCGGGCGACCGCTACGGTCGCACGTTCGAATCCTGCCCCGGGCATGGAAGTGTGTGCTGTCCTTAGGTTAGATAGGTTTAAGTAGTTCTAAGTTACGGCAAAGACTGTCACATTGCTTACTTTGGGTTTTGAGCTTGTTTTTCGTGACATCAATTTAAATCACTTCACCTGTTTTGAAGAAGGAAGGAAGGAAGGTAAGAATATAACTTCCTACAACATAGGAATGGTCAGAGACGAAGAACCAGATACTATGACACACTGATAAGAGAACGAATTGTGAAAGAAATCGTCGGCTGCTAATGTAGAGTAACTCAGGAAATACAGTCATAGCAGATTTCAGTTAAACTCATCTAAATTGGATTCTATATCTCTTAATCATTGCGATGCTAAACAATCACGCTCTCCCCAGTGCCGCAGCTCATCACTCCGTTTCGCCGGCCGAAGTGGCCGTGCGGTTAAAGGCGCTGCAGTCTGGAACCGCAAGACCGCTACGGTCGCAGGTTCGAATCCTGCCTCGGGCATGGATGTTTGTGATGTCCTTAGGTTAGTTAGGTTTAACTAGTTCTAAGTTCTAGGGGACTAATGACCTCAGCAGTTGAGTCCCATAGTGCTCAGAGCCATTTGAACCATCACTCCGTTTCATACGAGAAAGCTGGAATTTTTATTTCAGTTGTGGGGATGAGATATAGCTGACAGTGTTTACACTCGTTTCTACATTCGAAGAAATGGCGCGGTTTGCTGTTTACGTCAGGAGAATAAAGTTGTTACAAGTTTGTTGTGAGGCTTGCAGTAGATATGAAAGGAGAAAAAAGTTTCCAGAGGAGCGCTCGTGTATTCCAACCAGCGGCTGAGTTCGGTACTGAAGCGCAAGTTTACTAGCGACAAACATTCATCTGTAGCGGAAGTTTGTCAACAGTGAATAGTTGAGACAGCGTCTCCTGTGTCGCACTGTAGTAGTAAAGCCGTTTCTATGTAAAGGCAGATACATGATTTGTCACAATATCTGGCGAACAGCGGTTGCAAAGCGGATTCTTAGACATGCGGAACACTACAGGTGCTGTAATACAATGAACACATTTAGAGGTCCGAGCGCACAGAATAGTTCTAAGATGTAGTTGGTATGAAGGCTTTTTGAGTGGTAGAATTCAACCCGTTTTCTGTGTCGCGAGTGTCCATCAGAAGCAATGGTTCATTCCACGGGAATGTGATAGGAATACTAAAGTTATTTATGTCTGTAAACAATGTGTCGCATAGAGTGGGCGGCAGTTAGTGGCGGGTGGGTGATCGGGCTGAAGTGTACGGTAATCGTCGTAGTGGAGAGACTGTGTGGTGATTCAGGAGTACTTGCACCGAATTTATATTTGTTACTATAAGTTAGGATGGCAGGAGAAATGTTACTGTAATGTTTGAATGCCTTAGTGATAGTTTACTGTTTCATTCCGTCACCGCTACATATCCGCCTGCCGTTGTGGCCAAGCGGTTCTAGGCGCATCAGTCCGGAAACCGCGCTGCTGCTACGGTCGCAGGTTCGAATCCTGCCTCGGGCATGGATGCGTGTGCTGTCCTTAGGTTAGTTAGGTTTAAGTAGTTCTAAGTCTAGGGGACTGATGACCTCAGATGTTAAGCCCCATAGTGCTCACAGCCATTTGAACCATTTTACATATCCAGATGTAATCTTGGAAATTGATATGAAATTCACTGAGCTCATAAGGTGAGTTGCAGGCAAGTTGCTGCGCGATTACGGTTCTGGGAAAGTCTACCGCAGGTATGATGTGTACTGAGTATGGCGCTCTTCTCAGAACTATTCTTTAGGACACCTCGAGCCCTAGTGTTTGCGAACTGCACCAGGATGGATTAAAGGAATACATCGAAACAATTCAGAGCCGTTCTAATAGTTCAATTATTTGTCGGTTTCAATAGTAGAGGTGAAATATTGGTAGTGCTTAGAAAGGAATACTTACAGGAAAGAGAAAGATGTTTTTTGGAAAACGCTACTAACAAAATCTGAAAGTAGAAGACTGCTTATTCAGTCTGCTGCAAATGGTAGTTCTCCAAATTTCTTCTTTGAAAACGGCCGTAAGAGCAAATTGAAAGCAACGGGGCTGTAGGGGTCTTACAGAGGCATACAAGCGATCATTTTTCCATCGCTTCAGTTCCTAATGTAATAAAAAAGGGAAAGACTTAACTTCGCAAAAATTTCCTCCACAGATGCAAAGCACTTGACAGGACCAAAGCTAACTCTCAGTGCGATACAAGTGTGTCAATTAAAACAATTCCAATCCACAGGTTCCTAAAGAGATTTCAGAGAGCTTTGACTGTCAAACACATGCCACTACTGTAAAACCGAACCCAAATATTTCCACAAGGTAAGGACGTTAATACCGCTCCCACGGTAATAGAATCTAGTTGAAAAGAACAAACACTAGTCCGTCTTGCCCTCTGGAAGGAAGGGAGGGTGTTTTAGGTTATAACATTCCGTCGACGACGAGATCAACAGAAACACAGAAAATGAACGAATACTGGTAGGTGAATGGGACAGGTGACGTCATAAATATAAACAAAATGAGACAATGTCGCTCTAGAGTATACTGTTCAAGTCCTACTCCGCAGAAATATTTCGGTACTAGCCCGAAGTGATTCACGCATATCAAACCTGTAGCAGGAACAAATGAAAAGTTGAAGCATAGTGTGAACACGACTCTGCCATGATACAAATTAGAGAAATCACCTTCCATTTTTAACCAACAGTTGTGTGGAGTTGTAGATGGACTCTTAGCGAATGCAGACTGACAAAAGTTTAACTCACTAGTGCACCCCCAGACACATGCTGTCAGATCTGGATCAGGTAACCCAGCTGTCAAAACATGGCAGTGGAATCGTTACTACTAGCGGAACGGGATGCTTCATCCGTGAATAGCATTCGCGACCAACTATAGCAGTGTAGTTCAATGCCACATGCGTTTACTTCTACGCGTTAATCGCCTTAGTTTAGCAACTGGGTTGAAAACTACATAAGCTAAGATGACGAGAGTTCAATTCATATTCGGGACACTTCACCACAGATCTGACCTACTTTTACGATGTCCCCGGGCGTGTAGCGTATTTCACACGACCACCACCAGAGAAGGTTAATGGTGTAACGTTCTGTCTCTTGTAAGTCGCCATGGAGTTGCAAACGTAGAGAAGTAAGTAAACTCTTTATACTGCTTTTTAGGATGATCAATGATCTCATCGTCGATGGATCTTTCAGCCTATAATTTTTTACTTCTTTTCGAATCTGAATGCTCTATCTGGTAATTGAAAACAGCAGCCCATAGAAGAGGTAGTTGTAAAGTTTTAACTGTCAGCTCAGAAGACAGTTATTTACTTACGTTTTTACGTATTTTAAACAATGTGTCTGAAGTCCTCGTTCACAATGGAATATCCTCGCTTAAGTAGTGTAACATCCCGTACACGGACCGAAAAAAATGGGGCAACACAGCTCCATTCTGAAGAACATCCAGATTGTACCTGGCGAATTATGTATATGTGTTATTACGATCTATGCGCCACAATCTTTACTAATAAAGGTATGCCTTAATAGCATTAGCGCCCGTGTTGTGTAAGTCACACATGGACTACAGCTGCTGTTATTTTAGGCCTTATCTTTGTTGCAGTTTCGGGTAAAGTGTTACACTTCCCTGAAATATTCACTCGACAGAACTATTCTTAACTTATCCCACTGCACCACAACAATATACAGGTATCATAAATTATAGAGAGAAAGAAAGGCTGGAAAATACAAAATATACACTTTTATTTGTCCTGTTGCAAATTATACACGAAACTTGCGCGTGTCGAACGAAACTAGGAAGGATTGTGCTGGAAATTTACACATGTGAAAACTGTTATAACTTTTAAATAAAACAGATTTCATTAATATTCTATAACTTTATTCTTCATGTCTGCATATGAGCAGCCCTCTGCCGCTATAGTGCTCTGAACTGTAGAGTGTAACGTGGTGGTATGCAACGGAACAATGTGGGTGCTTGAGAAACAGCGAACTGTAATCTAGCTATGAATTCTCAGCATTCGTTCACTCACGAAGCACTCTCTTCTTCAACATGACAATGGCAGACCACACCCGAATGCTGCGACAGCAGTGCCTCTGGTTGGTTGTCACCGATCATCCTCCACACAGTCCCCTCTTGGCCCCATCCGATTTTCATCTGTTTCCAAAACTTAAAGCACAGCCTCCAGGACTTCACTTTTATAGTCATAAAGCGGTCCAAGAGGAGACGTGGTTATGGCTCCGTCAAAAAAGCCAAAAATACTACAGTGACTGTATCAACGAACTGGTATGTCGTTGGGAGAAATGTGTTCTACGTCAGGGTCACTATGTTCAAAAGCAAATATATAAACATGAAGAATAAAGATGTGGATTGTTATTAACGTTTGTTAAGTTTAGAAATGTCTAAGAGATGCCACATTAGAAATTCTGAGGCTTTATTTCTGAGCATGCCCTCGTAATTACGCATTTAATGTGTGGCTTAAACAATAGAGTGCTTTACGCCTGCAAGGATCAATGGACAAGGAATCCTTTCTCTGTAATACCATCTGTCACAATTCATTCTGAGGTCTACTCACACAGTCTGCCTCGTTAGGTTCAACCAACTAAAAAATACTGCATAATAATTAGCTTTGTGACCGTCTGAAAACAAAGAAACTAAGAAAGTAAATCAAATTTCAGCATTGTCCATGTAGAAGCTATGGCTCTACATGGTGGGCTGCGTGAATTAAACTGGAAATAAGAAAAAGATAACAGTCTCACTACGTTTATTATTTAGAGTTTAGGAAAGAAAACACAATCAAAGGTAATGCATCTACCGTGTGACTCTTGCATCAATTAACTTGGGCACCAACGATTTATTTGCTACAAAATAGAGCGGAAAAATTTCAGCGCGTGTCAAGTCATGTTTAATGGCAGGCTGTAGGGATGAAAGAAGGGAAGCTGAAATAGTGTAGTTTCTGTTGCACTGAACTAAGTCATATTATTGCCGTCTTTAAGAACATAGCTCATATTATACCCTTGTGACACGCATTCGCGTAATACATATTAGAAAATATTAAGCTTTCCACTGACTACTTCTTATTATTCTTATGTGCAAGGGATCACATTTCAAAATTATATGACGATATATAGAAGATACAGAACATGAAAGGAGGATGATTATACAATTAGTGCAAACGCAAGAGAGCAAGCAAATAACTTTTGCAACAGATATATAATATACGAAACAGTGATAAGACTCAGCACACAACCCATATTATCAGTCTTTTTATTAGCTTTGAACTGATTGACCATAGTACTAGACGTACTCCTGGCGTTTCAATTAGCATATAAAAAAGGAAGAGTTGTGACTCTGAAACTTTTTTATGCTTTTAGTTTTTGAAATGGTCATAGACCAAGGTGGTTCACGAATGGTAGGACCACGCCCTCAAATAAACGTCAATCCACAAAAAGGAAAATTTTATTTAAATTTTCCTGCACTGTGCACAAAACTGAATAACAATACAATTAAATGCTAGTAGAATCCCAATAAACTAGATTTTACCGTGATGCAAATGTGGTTAGGACTGAAACCCGACACCAGATCATAAAACTCGACACACGGTACTACAGTATCTGACCTAATAGTGTAGTGGCCTTCTGAAATATAAAATAGGAGTAACTCAACGCAGAATAACATGTTCACAAGATGGACATCTCTTTGAAGATCGCTTAACTTACACATTACACTGCCTTCCACAGATTGTAACAGTACGTTTCCACCCTGGTGTGCCATAGACGCTGTTAGTTTAGGAAACGGGAGGGCTCTCTGCAAATCAGCAGTTAAGACGTTCGTATTTTCATATGCGTCTTGCAAATGTGCTATCAGCTTTAAAAGTAGCACATTCTTTTTCGGCTCTTGCTACATGGAGATTATGTTCCTTTTCTAGCTCTGCCCTTGTTTCCGTATTTTGTTCCACAGTAATCATTTGCTTGTACCCATCACAGCTCTTACATGTATCCTTTCTAGGCTGGTGGAACTGCAAGTTAAATTCAGAACTGAAATTAGGTCGGTGTGAACGCTATATGAGAGGGTCAATTCCATTTTCCGCACACCACTGAGTATAAAGATTGTACAGCTTTGAAACATTAAGGTCTGGGTTAAGTATTTTCAGTGGAATTGTAGCTCCTAGTATAGTGGTTTTGATAGGATGGGAAACGATTAATGTGGTCTTGCACAGATTGTAATTGAAATGGTGTTATTTTTTGTACAACAATACGTTTGAGCCTTTAAGTCGCCCTCTTGAACACATCCATCTGTTAACGTATTAAGAACTCTGGTGACTGTGCCCTCGCTTACAACTAAAGTAACCAAAAAGTACTTTCTGCTTACTCGAACTGTGCAAAAATCGCTCTGAGCACTATAGGACTTAACTTCTAAGGTCACCAGTCCCCTAGAACTTAGAACTACTTGAACGTAGCTAACCTAAAGACGCCACACACATCCATGCCCGAGGCAGGATTCGAACCTGCAACCGTAGCGGTCTCGCGGTTCCAGACAGTAGCGCCTATAATCGCTCGGCCACTCCGGCCGGCTCGAACTGTGCAATCTCCTTTTTGAACATGGAATAAATTTTTACTTTTGTTTTCCACTTTTACTCGAGGCCATGGCCATTTACTCTGTTTGGGTACCTGATAGTCAACATCAAAATCACTAAGTTATGAAATTTCCCCAACTGCATTCGTCTTTCATCTATCGTGAGTGATGCAAAGCCTCGCTTAGAGTAACTACAATCAATAATTACAAGTCTCCTAACGCTGTCTGCCTGCTTAACTGGGTGGTAACGTGCACGCCTCCCATGAAAGTGGACCCGGGTTCGATTCCCGGCCGAGCTGGAGATTTTCTCCGCTCTGTTGTCCTCATCATCATTTCATCATCACCGACGCGCAAGTCACCCAGTGTGGCGTCGACTGAAGTAAGACTTGCACTTCGCTTTCTAACTTCCCCAAATGGGGCCTCCTGGCCAACGATGCCATTCGCTAATTTCCAGTATCTTTTACACTGATGTATGACTCTCTTACTACGAAGACCGTTTGCTAGTTCCGTCCATGAGTCGTTCTTTTGACGTTTCTGTTATACTACCGGTTTGTTCTGGCAACCTTGCGCTTCTGCATCCTCTACAACAAAAATGAAAATAGCTTCTATAACAGACTCCTCTGCAGGAGAGTCGTCTTCCGCTGTCTCTTCCAATGTTGGTGGCGCTTGTAGGCGAGCACTGGCATCTGTATTTCTTAAAAACAAAATAAAAAACGGAAATAACTACTCATTGTTTCTATCATCATTATAATACGTCCATTAGACTGGTCACATTTAGGCTGAGTTAGCACAGTCGTAGATAGGTTAGTTAGTTTGAAGTATATACATACACCATATCATGCAATGATTAAAACACTAACTGAAACGTTTGAGGCAGACTCGTGACTAAGAGTTCAAGGCAAGATAAAAGTTTGTGGCAATGATATTTTTTTGGGTCGTCAGTCTTCTGACTAGTTCGATGCGGCCCACGACGAATTCCTCATCTGTACCAAACTCTGCATTTCAGAGTAGCACATGCAACCTACGTCCTCAATCATTTGCTGGATGCATCCCAATCTCTGTCTTCCTGTGTAGTTTTTGCCCTCTATAGCTCCCTCTAGTACCATGAAAGCCATTCCCTGGTATATTAACAGATGTCCTATCATCTTCTTCCTTCTCCTTGTCTGTGTTTTCTACGTATACCTTTCCTCTCCGATTCTGCGCAGAATCTCCTCCTTCCTTACCTTATAATTTCGTATAATTTTCAATATTAATCTCTACCACCACATTTCAAATGCTTCGATTCTTTTTTGTTCCACTTTTCCCACAGTCCATGTTTCACTACCATACAATGTTGTGCTCTAAATGTACATTCTTAGAAATTTCTTGCTCCAATTCAGGCTTGTGTTTGCAACTAGTTGACTTCTCTCGGTCAAGAATGCCCATTTTGCCAGTGCTATTCCGCTTTTGATGTCCTTCTTGCTCCGTCGATCAAGGGGAAGTTGCATAATTCCTTACCTACTTCATGACCATCAATCCTGAAGTTAAGTTTGTTACTGTTCTCATTTCGGATGCTTCTCATTACTTTCGTCTTTCTTCGATTTACTCTCAACCCATATTCTGTACGCATTCTCTATTGCTTCTTTACTTTCACTGAGTACAGCATTGTGATCAAGTCAACAACGGATCTTATTATTGATATTCCTTCAACTTCAATTACAATTCCACTCTTTAATCTTTCTTTTACTTCCATCATTGCTTCGTCGATATTTGGATTGAGCAATAGGGACGAAAGTTTTCATCCCTGTCTTACTCACTTTTTAGTCAGACCACTTCGTTCTTGGTCATCCGTTCTTTTTATTCCCTCTTGACTCTTTAACATGTAGTGCATTATCGGTTTCTCCCTATAGTTTACCGCTGTTTTCCTCAGAATTTCCAACATCTAGCACCGTTCGACACTGTCGGACGCTATTTCCAGGTCGATAAATTCTATGAATGTGTCATGATTTTTTTTTTTTAGTCTTGCTTCCATTATCAGCAGTAACATCAGAATTGCTTCTCTGGTGCTTTTACCTTTCCTAAATCCAAACTTATAGACATCTAACATATCCACAATTTTCTTTTCCATTTTTTGTATATTATTCTTGGCAGCAACTTGGATGCATGAACTGTTAAACTGATTGTGCGATAATTTGCGCACTTGTCAGCTCTTGCAGTCTTCGGAATTGAGTGGATGGTACTTTTCCGAAAGTCAGACTTACATATTCTACACACCAACGTGAATAGTGTTTTGTTGCCAGTTCCTACAATGGTTGTAGATATTCTGATGGAATGTTAGCCTTCCCTTCTGCCTTATGTTATCTTAAATCTTCCAAAATTCTTTTAAATTCTGATTCCAATGTTGGAGCCCTTATCTCTTCTATATTGAGTCCTGTTTCTTCTTCTATCACACCAGACAAGTTTTCTGTATCATAGTACCCTTCAATGTATTTTTTCTACCTATCCACTGCATTTAACAGTGTAATTCCTATAGCACTCTTAACCATAGCTTTTAATTTCACCGAAGAATGTTTTGACTTTTCTACATGCTGAGTTAATCCTCTTGACAATCACTTCTTCTTCGATTTATTTACATTTTTCTTGCAGCCATTTTGCCTTATCTTCCCTGCACTTTCTATTTACTTCATTCCTCACCGACTTGTGATATTTTATTCCTGGATTTCTCTAAATATTTTCGTACTTCCTCCTTTCATAGATCAACCCAAATATTTTTCTGCTACCTATGGTTCCTTCGAGTTACCTTCTTTGTTTCTATCTTCTTCTTTCCAACTCCTGTGATGCTCTTTTTAGAGATGTCTTCCAGGTCCACAGATCTCAAGCTCCCAAACCTATTTAGTACGTTGACGTTCTGAACCCTTATCCAAACAATACACCTTGAACAGATTAACCTTACGGAACATTTTCACACAAAATTTTTAAAAAATGGTGGGAATCTCAGTGATAATGGCACTAGTGAACTCAAAAATCCCTTCACCCATGCTATGGCTCGTCCATCTCCTGACACTGATTAAAGACGCGATGCAATAAATCTGTAATGTTGTTGTCACTTCCTTTTATTTGACTGAACTAAAAACGGAATGCCGAATCCGCTCTGTCCACCGAGCTTTCCATCTTGTTTCACGAGGACGGGCCAAGTTCGAACTGAGGGTCTGGTTGTCTGTCTCCAATTTAAATTTTCTGTGCTTCAGAGAGAATTTAAGTTTTTCCAAGCCAAAGAGAAGAGCCACCGCCTCCGGCTCATTAACTGAATATTTAAACTTTCCGGCAGGAAGAGCTCTCGATGCGTACACAATCAGCCTACGGTCTCCCTGGTAATCTTGCAACAGAAGTGCGGTGACAGCTGAACTGGAGGTTTCAGTCTGCAAAAGGGATCCACAATGAAAATCGGTTATATCAAGAACAGGAGCGTTAGTGAAGGCCAATTTTCAGGAATCACCCCAGACAAAAGGCTCACCTTTGCGTTACAGTTGAATAAGGGGTGAAGCGAGCTGAGATAACCCCAAAATAAATTTACAGACAAAATTTTTACCGTGTAAGTGGAAGTTGCTAATCATTTTGTCTACCGGTGGTGGAAAATCATATATTGCCCCAGACAAAAGATTCGCTTTTGCACTAGAGTTGATTCATGGACGCAGCCGAGGCGAACAAACCACAAAATAATTTTACAAAAAAATATCTACTGTGTCAATGAAATGTGCTATCTATTTTTTCCGAAGGAAGAAAATTATAAATAGCTGAGCTGCATTCATTGTCAGTCTTTATTCCTTGAGCACACACAAGATGACCATGAAAAGATGTTTCTGACGAGCGACATTGACCTCGCAAAATTTTACAGTCAGTCTTGCGATTCTAAGGTGGATTAAAACCTCACGGCGATGTTTCAGACGTTAGGAGGAACCTGGCTCTAAATAGCCACATCGTCTCAGTAGTTACAGATTCACTGGATTTTAAGTTAACCAAGCACACTCTCGATGAAATGGGATAATATAGCAGCACCAGTAGATACACTGAAAGGCAGCCTGTTATGTTCAAATCATTATAATCGTTACAGAAAGCAGTCAAAGGTTCCTATCGATCAGCAAGCGGAATTCGATGGTAAGAGTGATTAACATGAAGAACAGAGAAATAATGCGACCCCAAAGAAAACACCAGGTAAAGTAATAATGAAGATTGGACAAGGCAACAGACTGCAAAATTACTTTTTGCTGAGGACGCCGTAATCACCTATCAGCCAACAACGATCTTCCTTCCCTTTCGGCACTAGACAGAGGGCAGATGCATTTGAGGTTATAGAGTTCTAATAACCACTTCTTCAAATAATTTGTTAATTATTATTCTAAACTTTTGCATCTTATGGGGTGACAAATGGTAAGGGGAATGCCTGACAGTCAGTTTGTCGGTCAGCTGAATTTCATATTTAGTTTAATTGATAAGCCAAAATGGCAGCGAACTGGCAGACCAAATGCAATAGTTGATCAGCTTCATCACGACGTAAATGTCCGACTTCTAACTGAGATTCACTGTTGCTAAGATTACTCGCTTGAAGAATGGAAGAATGCAGACACTAGATATAATTCTCCTCGGGCCAGACTTTAAAGAATAGAGTATTAGTAAAATAATCACGAATATATTGAGTCTTCGAGAAAAACATCTTCGTCGAAAGAATACTAACTGCAAGATGTTTACTTACAAACATCTTGATGGGCCAGTGGAATTCCCAAGTTGTTCTAAACAACGCTCTCCCAAATAAAGACAAATTTGTTCGCTAACTGTGTACTGATTCTCGGGAACATGCTCCAATTGACAGAACCTACAAATATTTTTATACTTTAGATACCACACGTAATAAATCACTGAGTCACTACTATATCAGTCCAAAAGACCGAAAAAAGGTTCATGGTTAACTGTAAGACAAACCCTAGGCGAGGAAGATTCCACAAGTCCCGTTATCCATTGCAACCCATGGATGACCGATTCCTTTGACTACTCCGCTTCCGAAACCGTAAACCGTTCTCACGTATCTGCCGTCTTTTTTGCTTTCGCATGTAAAATATCCGGGCTTGTTACATCGGATGCAATTTCCTATTTCCTGTATCCAAGTAATCTCAGTAAGCCTCAGAGAACTCACAGATTTGCTACTGAATATTACCCTCAAGCGATCATCATGTCTCAAACAGTGAGTCATGTTTTCAGTTACTTCCCTTTCTATAGCATCAACACAAAAAACAGCTTGAGCCTTCTTCATACGTTTAAAATACTCAAAGAATGGTTATCGTCGGCCTTCCACCTTAAAGTAATCCTCGTTAATCAACAGATTTTTCAAACTCTCAGACAAATTTTGTTGAAAATTTCTGTTTCTTAAATCCATCAAGGTATCTTCTCCGAGATTACCTGTTCTATAATGCCTCGTAAATAGCCCTTGCGCAACGATAACACAATTTGAATTATGAAAACCTGAGGGACCCGAAGCAAGGTAATGATCCGCTGCATCTCAACTAACAAATACAGAAACTGAGCAGTGTCAATACTGTTATCAATGTATAATTCACGAGTAACTTGCCAAAATGACGTAAGTGGACTCTGGAAAACGATCCATGATTTGCCATATGCCTATATAACCACTTTCCAATACTCCAGCCACGTCTTGCTGGCCTTCTTGAACATTTGTGTTTTTGCCGGCTGCAGCAAATTAACATGGTGCTGAAATTCTTTAAAATTTTCCTGTAGACTTCTATTAAAGGAATTTTCGCAGCACCTGAATTAATCTGCTACATAATGCAGTGCAGCGGCAGAGACTGCGGCGAAAGGACGCACCTGGACAGTAGCAGCAGTAGCCACTGTTGTTTGATAGAAGTGGACCATATCCGTGTATTTTACTGTGTAGACAGGTGTTTAGCAAATTACACTATTTATTTTCGCACAAATATTAGTGCAAATCCTTGAGCGAAGAATATTCATCTTGTAATTTTCCGCCGTCAGAAGGTCCACGTCACGACTCCAGGTTTAGATCTCGTATTAGTACACAGAATATACGCACTTCAAAAAAGTTTTGCATCACCTCGCTTCTGAGAGTTCTGGAACCAGTACAGGAAATTGGAATAGACATCGACATAAACATCATTTATGCCCTTTTTATTGCTCATGAAAACCACACGTCGCATGTAGTACCACCATACAGCGAGACCTTCATAGGTGATGGTGTAGATTGCTGTACACACCGATACCGCCAATACTCAGTAGCATTTCCTCTTGCATTGATGCATGCCTGCATTCGTGGTAAAATACTATCCACAAGTTCATCAAAGCACTGTTGGTCCCGGTTGTCTCACTTCTCAACGGCGATTCGTCGAAGATCCCACAGAGTTGTTAGAGGTTCAAGTCGTCCATAAACAGCCCTTTTCAATCCATTGCTACCATGTCCGATAGGATTCGTGTCTGGAGAAAATACTGGCCCCTCAAGTCGCACGATGCCGTAATCCTGAAGGAAGTAATTATCAAGATGTGCAAGATAGAGGCGCGAACAGTCTTCCATGAGGACGAATGCCTCGCCAATATGCTGTCCTTACGATAGCATTATCGGTCGTAGGATGGCATTGACGTATCGTACAGACGTTGCGGCGCCTTCCATGACCACCAGCGGCGTACGTCGGCCCCACAGAATGCCACCCCAAAGCAGCAGGGAACCTCCACCTTGCTACAGTCGCTGTAAACCGTGTCTAAGGCGCTCAGCCTGACCGGATAGCCTCCAAACACGTCCCCGACGATTGTCTGGTTGAAGGCACATGCGACACAAATTGATGAAGAGAACGTGATGCCAATCCTGAACGGTCCTATCGGCATGTTGTTGGACCCATCTGTACCGCGCTGGATGGTATCGTGGCTGTAAAGCTGGACCTCGCCATGGACGTCGGGAGTGAAGTTGCCCATCATGCAGCCTATTGATCACTTTTTGAACTGTATTATGACGTCATGAGGCTGTACGAGTCAAAGTCAAATGTCTCGGAGCACTATGCGACTTAACTTCTGAGATCATCAGTCGCCTAGAACTTAGAACTAATTAAACCTAACTAACCTAAGGACATCACACACATCCATGCCCGAGGCAGGATTCGAACCTGCGACCGTATCGGTCGCTCGGTTCCAGACTGTAGCGCCTAGAACCGCACGGCCACTCCGGCCGGCCGTGGCTGTACGAAAAGCATTATTTAACACGGTGATGTTGCTGTCATTCTTCGAAAATAATCCGTAGGTAGCGGTCATCCACTGCAGTAGTAGCCCTTGGGCGGCGTGAGCGAGAAATGCCATCGACAGTCCCTGTCTTTCTGTATATCCTCCATGACCGAACAACAGAGCTTTGGTTCACTCCGAGACGCCTGGACACTTCCCTTGTTGCAGTCCTTCGTGGCACAAAGTAACAATTCGTACGCGATCGAACCGCGGTATTGACCTTCCGGGTATGATTGAGCTGCAGGCAACACGAGTCTTATACCTCCTTCCTGGCGGAATGTCTGGAACTGATCTGCTGTCAGGCCCCCTCCGTCTAATAGGCGCTGCTCATTCATGGTTGTTACAACTTTGGGCGGGTTTAGGGACGTCTCTGAATACTCAAAGGGACTGTGTCTGTGATACAATATCCACAGTCAACGTCTATCTTCAGGAGTTCTGGGAACCGGGGTGATGCAAATCTTTTTTGATGTGCGTAATTCGATCAATGCAACGGAATCTGCATACTTATTTTCTGCAGTGTTTTTTTGGGAAGCAGATTTCCTAGAAAAAACCAACTATTGATACATCCATTTTGAGTAGAGAAATGTATATCGGCTTAAAGGGATTGCGCTTTCGAGATATAATGAGAACGCGGCAGATTTTAGTGTTAGTTTATGATTCTCGTACAGTCGAGCATGAGTAGCACGAAATTCTGTTAATTATCTCTGTTGCGGAGTCTGCTAGTGCTTACTAAGCTAATCTTGACAGTTTTGTGTGTATTTTTAGAGATCTTATGTCAGTATCTTACGCAGCTGTATATAGCCAGTGCCTCTTGTGAACGGACTCAAGGAGAATTCGCTGCTCTGTCCTTAAACAGCTGGAAGCTGGACAGGCTACGGTCGACAGCCCCGTGGGAAAAATTCAGAGCTGTGGCGACATCAGAACGCCGGTGACCCGAGTTGAGACACCTTAGGTGTCGTTCAGTCTGATCCTGTTGTCGCTGCATCTTCCGATGGGCATCTCCTGACCGTTCCGTCGGCACTCGAGAGTCAGTGGTGGACAGTAATTGACTCGCGCGTCACTGGGCGGAAGGTGAAAGAGTTTACGGGCCGCAGGGCTAGCTCCTTGCGCCTTAGCGATAGCTACGAGGTGCTGTCCAGTATTTATAATACTCTGAGCCAGCACGGGATGCCTCTCCGGCCAATTTTACTGCCCGTTCTGGAAGAGTGCAAAGTGCCGATATACCAGTCATTGTGAGCTCTAACGTTAGTTGAGTGATTGAGTCCCTTAGGGAAATAGACAGCAGAGCGAAAAAAATAATAATAAACCTGATGTGCAAGGGCTCTGGTCCGTGATCACGGAGGAAGTCCTGAATGCGGGTGTCGAGTACACGTGTTACAACCGGCTGCAAATCATGTGGCACATGTCTCCATGAATGATGACTGCCACTTGGGTTCTGACGGCATCCTCGGCTACTTACGGCGGATGGCTGATTTACTAATGGCAACTAACATCGCGCGTGGGGTCCAGCCGTTCATTTGTAGCATCATCCCTATGTCCGTCACGATCCTCTGGTTTCCAGCAGTGTGAAAGGTCTAAACTAGAGGCTCAGATGACTCTGCAACGGAATCGAAAGCGAATTTCTCCTTTACCGCTATCGGCTACAGAATTGTAAGGTTCCCTTTCATTGGTCAGGCATGCACTACGTTCAGGAAGCAACTACTAGGGTTGTAGAGTACGTGTGTGGGATTTTAGCATGGAGAACCCCACCTGATCGGGAAATGCCATCCAAAATCGTTGTTACATCAGCCTGAGAAAGCCCATCCTCGCAGATCGGATACAGAAAAGGTTAATATCATGATAGCAAACTGCAAGAGAATCCAAGGAAAGATGCCAGAATTTGTATTGATTATTGAAGATTATAGTGCCGAAGTAGTGTTAGTAAGATAAATTCTATGAAACCGAAAGTGAATAGCAAAGAAATCTGAAGTTCAGACTGAAATATTTGTAGTAAGGATTTGTTAGATGTCAACTGCGGCGGCGTGTTTATTGCGACAAAGAACTTGACAGTATCTAGAGAGGTTATCAAATGTCTCGAAAGTAAATGAATCACGGTGAAGTTAAGCATCAAAGGTCGAACAAAAATCATAACCGTATACTTTTATAGACCGCCTTGAAGAGGAGCTATAGTGTTAGAGCGCTTCGAACAGAATTCAGCCGAACGGTGTGGAAGAGCGGCTCTAGGCGCTTCAGTCTGGAACCGCGCGACCGCTACCGTCGCAGGTTCGAATCCTGCCTCGGGCGCCGGCCGCGATGGCCGTGCGGTTCTGGCGCTGCAGTCCGGAACCGCGGGACTGCTACGGTCGCAGGTTCGAATCCTGCCTCGGGCATGGATGTGTGTGATGTCCATAGGTTAGTTCGGTTTAAGTAGTTCTAAGTTCTAGGGGACTGATGACCTCAGAGCCATTTGAACAGAATTTACAGAATATCTTTTGTAATTTTCCTGGTCATGCTGCCGTAACAAGGCGAGTTCAGTCTGCCAGGTACAGTTTGTGACAGTCATGTTATGAAAACTGCTGTCGAAGAAAGGGATTCGTGTGAAACTGTTCTGAATGTCTTTTCCGAGAAGTACTTTGAACGGGCAGTAAGAGAACCCACACGTGAGTGTAACGTATTGGACTTATCGAATAAATTAACGCAAAGGAAGGTATTGGTGATCATAAGGCCATGGCTATGTGTCTTACCGTGAATGTTAAGAAAGGTAGAAACATAGTTTTGCTTCGCGAGAGCGATAGAATACATATTAAATGGTTTCTGAGTAGTCAGCATCAAACATTAACCTATGAGGACGAAGATGTGGAGCTCAAATGGACAAATAAAAAGGTATCGTTCAACGTGCCTTACATAGGTACGTTCCGAACAAGCTCTTAAGAGTGTGTTAGAAAACTACTCCGTAAACGGAGGGAGCTTCTTCACAGATTCAAAAGAAATCAAAATCTAGTTGGCAGGACCAGATTAGACAACTATAAGGTTCTACAAACATTATGTGAAAGGACTTGCTCCCCTTCTAGCAGTTGTTCATCGTAGATCACTGGATCGACGAAGGGTACCTAGCGACTGAAAAAATCGCACGTCGTTCCCGTTTTCAAGAAGAACCACAGGACAAATGCACACAAATACAATGCCATATCACTGACGTTAATCAGTTGTACAATTATGGAACACATTTTACGCTCAACAATTATGACATTTTTAGAGAACGAAAATATCTTTTATAACAGTCAATATGACAACGACAAAACAGAGATCTTGCAAAACTCAACTCGCTCTGTTCCTCCATGAGATCCATAGCGCTGTAGAAAACGTCGCTCAAATTGATGCTGTGTTTCTTGACTTCAGGAAGGCGTTTGACACCTTCTAGAACTGCCTTTTAGTACAAAAGTACCAGCTTATCGAGTATTGAACCAGATTTTCCACACGATTCAAGACTTTCTTGCAGATACAACTCATCACCTCGCTCTTAGAGTAACAAAATCGACTGATTTAATGGCAATTTCCACAGTATCCTAAGGAAGTGCGAGAACACCCTTACTGCTTACATCGTATATAAATGACCTAGTACAGACTGTCGGATGCTCTCTGCATGCAGATGAGGCGGTTGTCTATTACGGTGTAGTAACACCAGAAGTCAGTATCGATTTTCAGAATTACTTACAGAGGATTGATGAATGGTGCCGGCTCTGGCAGTTGACCCTAAACGTAAATAAATGTAACATATTGCGCATACGTAGGAAAAGGGTGACGCTACTGTGCAACTACACTACTGATGGGAAACTGCTGGAAATAGTGTCTGTCGTAAAATATGTAGGAGAAACATGAGATAACAGCGAGAAGACCGAAATACTGAATTCAGTGTTCCGAAATTGTAGCACCGCGGAACATCGTAACATCTTTCCCCTTTCCAATCGTCGTTAGCTGAGTTTTGCAAGATCTCTGTTCGTGGGCTCAAAGTTGACTGTTATAAAAGAGATTGCTGTTCCAGAGCGACAGAATGACCACATAAAATGGAGAGTAGGAAAACCGTACACCAGACTGAGATTCATAGGAAGAATCTTGTGGAAATGTAACAAATTCACGAAGGAAGTGGGTTACAAGGCGCTTGTCCGGCAGATTCTTGAGTATTGTTCACCAATATAGCATCCTTAACAGATAGGACTGATAGAAGAGATAGCGTGTTCGTTTAGTCGGCGCGAGATCGTGAAGAGATGCTCAACAAGTCAATTGGCAGACGGTACAAGAGAGGCGTTGTTCATCACGTAAAGGATTAATACTGAGATTTCGAGAGAGCACTTTCCGGGAAGAGTAGGAAAACATATTACTTCCACCCACATACGTCTTACGTAATGACCACGATGAGAAATTTCAAGCAATTAGAGCCAATAAAGAGGCTTATTGACAATGATTATTCCGACAGGCCATTGGGGAGGTAGCTGTACGAGAAGTATTCTCCGCCACACACAATTAGGTGGTTGCGGAGTGTGATATAGATATATTCTATTACTTGCATACTCAAGATGGGCATTCACACTAAGCAACTGAGAATGCACTGCGCAACTATTTTGCAAGATCTCAAAGTTGCTCTGAATGCTGGAGATAGAGCCACGACTAATAATGAGTGAGTCACTTACCGCATCATGAACAATGGAGCTAAGATTAGAGCGGTTGAGTACGCCCCACAAGTGCTCACTTATCTCTGCAGTAGTTCCTTCCCTAATACACTTTAGGTTCATAGACCACCCGACCCTTACTGAAATGCCTAAGTATTACACCAGAGCGAGCCTCCGTGGTGATGGGACCAAAATCAAGAAACAGTGCTCAAGATTCGTGCAATAATCATCCAGTTTAAATTATTTCTGTGTTAAGAAAGTAAGTAAATAAAAGACAAAAAAGTGTAAGCGTGCTGGGGCTGTAGCTCAGAGATCCGTGGATTGAAACCATGCTCTGCTACTATTGGAAGGGTAGGGGGAAGAGATAAGGCGTCGGTAAAAATCTTTAAGCAGGATATCAGCATAAGGTTTCTGTTAACTTACTGTTCCACTAAATGACAAATATGAAATACTTTTCCAAAGACATTTCCACTTGTCATCGTAAAAGAGCATTACTCGTTCAATGGTAAAATTAATTTATTTTTTAAGCTAGGATTTGGTGCCCAGTAATGAGAACGGCATGTTCTTCTTCCGACTCGCTCAGGATCCCCAAGCACTGTCGGTGCGGTTTTTCTCACACTCCCCAGTTTCATTCAGTTTATGTCGTTAAATTATTTGGGCCGCCCAGGGCAGTTCTGTTGGTTGTATTGTGTAGTGTTTCTTCTTACACTCTTTTCTTTTCTGTGAACAGAGAGAACAACATGTTTAATTTGCAGTAAATCTATTTCGAAAAGAAAAACGTAGAGAAAGACGAAGGGGTTGAAAACTAAGGAGCGTGTCATCGAAATACGGAAGAATGAGAGTTATACTTTTCTACGAAACGTTCTAATGACTGACGTGCGTAATGTGTAGCAACGTAAATACATTATGCAGGCTACTGTAAGGAAACAAATTAACCTTATATCTACACAGGTAGATGATAGAAGGTTCAGATCGTATTTGTGTTGTCCATTTAGTTTCAAAGAAAAGTTTCGTATGTGCTGAAAAATACGCCGTGGAATGCAAGCTTTCCTGCCGGATATGTTGTAAATAGTCTTCACGGATTTGCCGCCGGATGACGTTGCGCAAATTCCACAATATTCCCTCGGAGCAACTGCCCGACATTTTCAGGTGGTTCAACTTTCCTGGTGGCCATGTACGACTGATGGTATCTGCACGTCGACACCGTGTGTATAGAAGACGCACGCGAAGAATGTGTAGGCGTGGAAATTACGCGTGTGTAATGATTTGCAGATTGATGGTGCCATCCTGAAGCGCCCTCTGCCGAAAATCGCAGAGCGACCCTCCTGCTCGTGCGCTGTAATCTGTGTTTACTAACAGTGTGGCCAGATGTCGCTCACTAAAAAACTGTACAAGATCAATGTTACGACGGGTCTCTTATCGAAGAATACTTAATTATCTCTTTGTGATTTAATAGTAGCCACTGCAGGGTTCCAGGCTGTGTCCATCAATGTTGATGAGATTACCGGCTGTATGGATATGTATTACTTCCTTAATGACACAATCCCAGAAAGACGATCCCGGGGAAAAAAATTTCGTGTTTTCATAAATCATGCGATGTCCTCTATTCACACAGTGTTCCGCAATTGCCGACTTTTCCTATTGACGTGGGTGTGAATGACGCTGACGCTCATCGCAGCGTTCTTGTACTGTGCGACGTGTGTGGCCTATGTACGCTGCCCCACACTGACAAGGAATCTTGTATACACCATATTTCTTCAGGAGAAGATCATCCTTAACCGAACCCAACACGATTCTCAGTTTTATAGGTGGTCGAAAAACACGCATAATGTCATATCTTCCGAGGGATCTTCCAACTCTTGACGACATGGCACCAAAATACGGCAAAAAGGCCAAAGTGGTGGGTGTCTTTGTATCTTCATCCTGCTCCACATATTGAGATCGCTTGGGCCTGAATGCATTACGTATCGCCGGCTGGGGTGGCCGAGCGATTCTAGGCGCTACAGTCTGGAACCGCGCGACCGCTATGGTCGGAGGTTCGAATCCTGACTTGGGCATGGATGTGTGTGATGTCCTTAGGTTAGTTAGGTTTAAGTAGTTCTATGTTCTGGAGGACTGATGACCTCAGAAGTTATGTCCCATAGTGCTCAGAGCCATTTGAACCATTTTTTTGTTTGAAGCTGATTTCTGAATTCTGAAACGCACACTGTTTGCGACGACAGAGAAACGCGATGATGTTTTATCTAGATAATTTTCCGAGCTTATCAACAGTGTTTTTTGTATAATAACTGCAGCAGCCTGCTATCATCAAGACTGTTACGGTTAGTTAGTGTCGAACACCTCCTCATTCCGAAAAAGGGACCGCTCTCCAACTTTGATAGTACCTTCCAAGAAGTATGCAGATCTATATAGATCATTCAAAGGAATGTCTGACTTCAATGTACAATTTTTCGCTGAAATGAATGTCCAGAAGGAGACAGAGGGGCCATAAAATCACTCATAAACGAACTGACTGAACACTACGGTGATGGAATCCTGTTTGCCACAGTGGAAGAAGAAAGAAAACAAAGTAGTTTGTTTTCATGGCGGAGGCCACAATTTTTTAAACCAATGAAATCGATGAGCTAATGAGAATAGAGGAATCAGCTGCAGCCGTCATTCGTGAAGGTATAGAATGAGTCAAGGTTGCGGAAGACTGACGTACGTCGTAAATACTGTCAAGAACAAATCTGCACCAACGTCATCTCAGTCATTTGACGGAAGTTTAGAGGATGATTTTCTGTAAATGATTTTATACAACAGCTTATCTGTTCAACAAATGTTGTCGTATCTTAGTTAAAAAGTGGTTCATATGGCTCTGACCACTATGGGACTTAACTTCTGAAGTCATCAGTCCCCTAGAACTTAGAACTACTTAAACCTAACCAACCTAAAGATATCACACACATCCACGCCCGAGGCAGGATTCGAACTTGCGACCGTAGCGGTATCGCGTTTCCAGAATGTAGCGTCTAGAACCGCTCAGCCACTCTGGCCGGCGTATCTTAGTTGTATAGGTATTACATTCGTACAAATGATGATCGTAAATTTATTTTAAAGACAGCAATTGTTTATTGATTGTACAACAATTCTCCTGACAAATGATTTCGATACCAATATGAACATCAAGGTGCATAATTCTGAACAAAAAGCTATATAGGAGAATTATTCTTAATCAATGTATGTCGCTTCTAAATAAATTCGCTGAAAACGTGTAACCTGTCTTCATTTATATTAGGTGTAGAGGTTCTACCTATTTGCGACACATGGAAATTTGTGCTAGGCCGGAATTCAAACCCGGGACGCGCAGGTAGTCTACTGGTTAAGGCGACTGTTCGTGAAAGGCGGGAAATCTGGTTTCGAGTCCCGATCTGGAACAAATTTTCATATGTCAGTAACAGGTACTACATCAACACCAAATTATTCCCATTCAGTCTATTTATTTCGCAGTAATTTCCGTCGGCTGCCTATTGTCGGCAGTATCTGTCCATTCGTACATGCAAGTAATAAATCTCAGTTTTAAAAGGATTTAAACGCCTTTTTAACCTTCAGATACTACTATCAACATTTGTGCGGTAAATATATGTTTCTGTTTGTATGAAAGGCAAGTAGCTGTGGAGATACAGAAGAAAGATCTGAGTGATTTAAAATCGATTTCGAAAATCCTGCAACACTCTTACAAATGGATTTTTAATCTTCGAGATAAGACGCTGGAAAACTTGTGACCTTGCTTGAAACATCCACGTTAACTTCTTCGAGCATAATTTCACTAGAAATATTTTTTCGTAATAGATTTTTAAATTAGAGTAAAGGTGAAGGGGGGGGGGGGGGATTCTCATCCCCTAGGGCAGGCTACTTTTCTGTTTCTTCTAAAATTCCTGTGGTAATTTTGTCATTCCGAGTAAGAGATGATTATTACTCGCAGCAGATGACAGTAAAGCAGTACATAGTTAATAAAAAACTAAATACAAAAATCTTGAACTGTATGAAGAAAAGCCGCAAAGTAATAAAAAATAATTAAATCGACGTGCAAAAGGACCGATAGTTTGAATCAGTTTTATTTGGTGGCTGTATTGCATCAGAACCAAGTTTTATCATGTAGAGGTTTAAGTTACAGTTTAGACAGTAGTTTTCGTCTGAATCAATAGATTCAGAATAGCTTGAATGGTGGCAATCGTTCTTGTATTTATGAGAAGATCTGTGGGTTTATTAGAATTGTAACACAGTGCAGAAGCTTCCTTTCAGAGTGTGCGAGAAAAATCGTATTTACACTAGGCTGCGCCGGGTTAAATCACAGGAAACATATTTTCGACGCGAAACGTCACTGTGTGTTATTTATTATGTTGTGAAGTGCCCGTGTGTTAAACAATTTAACAGTGGAGAGATTCGGCTCCTGTGTTGGGAGCGTCTGCCTTGCCATCCGTGGAGAACAGTCGTCATGGAGCCGCAAACAGAACACTGCCAATTAATTGTTCCGCATGCAGCAGAGCTGGCTTGGTGGGGCTTTGATGTAGGTGAAGCGCCACATAATTATTCTCTACCGGGCTTACCATTATTACATTTCTGTCTGTGAACAAGTTATCCAATTTGCCCCTAGCATTTACTGCTGCTTGTCATATCCAGTTCGTGCTTGGATAGTTGAAATTACTGCTCCAGCATCAGTTATTTTTATTTGTACCCGGTCCACTTATAAAGTTTAATGCTTCTTCTTCTTCTGCGCTTTCCGTATTAAGAAAATGGTGGCCTGTTCCAGTACCCATATTTATATTTTTCTCGGCCTGCCAGGATCTCTTTTCCCTTATTATTTAAAGTTCTCTATCTATCGCAGTCTCTCTGGATCCGTTCGTTGAAGATATTCATTCCTTTTTGTTTTCACCCAATTTTTCTTTTGCAATCCAGATTTTCAACTCCTTTCGAATATTTTAATTCCGTATTGTATTTATTGTTTTGCGTCGCTCCCTTGTTCTTAGAAGTGCCATTTCCACTCCATGTATTTGTTTTTCTCTCCTTTCATTCGACACTCACGATTTACTTCCATGTAACGGAGTCGGAGAAAGCCACTATTCGATAAAGTTTCAATCTTGTTTGTTTCTGATTGTGTGCCTTAACTTTGTATTACTGGGAGAGAGAAATTTCCAACTCTTTCAGCTTAAACTGCATATCTTCTTCGAATTCATGCGATTATTATAAATTCCTTTTTGTACGTCGTCTTCTCTCTAAACAATGAGTGGAAGGTCATCGGCATATAGGAGCGATTTCAACTTTAATAAATTGTTTAGTGGTACCCCAGTGTTTACCGTTAAATTCCATCTGCGAACTGCATCGACAATGTAAATACTAAACAGCGTAGGGCATAAGCTACAACGCAAACTCACCTTTTATTTATTTTTAGAGCTTCTGCATATATTCTTCTGCATCTAACCCTACTGATGTTTCTTTACATAAATTTTTGATAGCAGATGTAAGCTGGAAAGAGCAAACTCTGTGCTGCATTGTTCTCCATAGTTTATCTCTAACTATATTATCCAAAGCTTTCGAAAAATCTGTAAAGGCAGTACTTGTCTCTTAGGTAAGCTGCCTCCGCTTTTCGATAGACTGTCGCAAAATAAAAACTGTATCAGTCGTCAGTCTCCTCTTTCTTAAACTTTTAAAACTACCTGTTGCAAATCATACGCCCAGTACTTCATTGAGGAGGTCTATACGTTCACAGTTCATTACTCTTCTTGGAAAATCCACAAAAAAAGTGTTCTAATGACGTTGGTTGGTTGGTTGGTTGTTATTGGGGAAGGAGACCAGACAGCTAGGTCATCGGTCTCATCTGGGTAGAGAAGGACGGAGAAGGAAGTCGGCCGTGCCCTTTGAAAGGAACCATACTGGCATTTGCCTAGAGCGATTTAGGGAAATCACGGAAAACCTAAATCAGGATGGCCGGACGCGGGATTGAACCGTCGTCCTCCCGAATGCGAGTCCAGTGTCTGACCACTGCGCCACCTCGCTCGGTCTAATGACGTAGTAAGTCTCAGTTACTCATTAGCATCAGAAAGTCTACAGAGATCTGATCCAGTATAACCCTTTCGCTGCTACAGACGTGGCGAGGGTGGCATTTGTTATGACTATACTGCTCGCCAAATGCTGGTACTTCTGTGCAGACAAGTGGCCTTCCGCTCGATAAGAAATACTTGTCATCTGATTTTTCTAAAACTATAGCTTGAAAGAAATTCATTTTTGCACACCTTAGAGTTTGATATCTGAGCTGAAGTGAATTTCTTTTCGTTATCTGCCATACTTGGGCCGGCCGCTGTGACCAAGCGGTTCTAGGCGCTTCAGTTCGGAACCGCGCGACTGCTACGGTCGCAGGCTCGAGTCCTGCCTCGGGCATGGATGTGTGTGATGTCCTTAGGTTAGTTAGGTTTAAGTATTTCTAAGTTCTAGGGGACTGATGACCTCTGATGTTAAGTCCCATACTGGTCAGAGCCATTTTAACCATTTGTGCCATACTTCCTGCGCATCAATGGCTCTGAGCACTATGGGACTTAACATCTGGGGTCATCAGTCCCCTAGAACTTGTTGTTGTTGTTGTGGTCTTCAGTCCTGAGACTGGTTTGAAGCAGCTCTCCATGCTACTCTATCCTGTGCAAGCCTCTTCATCTCCCAGTACCTACTGCAACCTACATCCTTCTGAATGTGCTTAGTGTATTCATCTCTTGGTCTCCCTCTACGATTTTTACCCTCCACGCTGCCCTCCAATACTAAATTGGTGATCCCTTGATGCCTCAGAACATGTCCTACCAACCGATCCCTTCTTCTGGTCAAGTTGTGCCACAAACTTCTCTTCTCCCCAATCCTATTCAATACTTCCTCATTAGTTATGTGGTCTACCCATCTAATCTTCAGCATTCTTCTGTAGCGCCACATTTCGAAAGCTTCTATTCTCTTCTTGTCCAAACTATTTATCGTCCATGTTTCACTTCCATACATGGCTACACTCCATACAAATACTTTCAGAAATGACTTCCTGACACTTAAATCTATACTCGATGTTAACAAATTTCTCTTCTTCAGAAACGCTTTCCTTGCCATTGCTAGTCTACGTTTTATATCCTCTCTACTTCGACCATCATCAGTTATTTTGCTTCCCAAATAGCAAAACTCCTTTACTACTTTAAGTGTCTCATTTCCTAATCTAATTCCCTCAGCATCACCCGACTTAATTCAACTACATTCCATTATCCTCGTTTTACTTTTGTTGATGTTCATCTTATATCCTCCTTTCAAGACACTGTCCATTCCATTCAACTGCTCTTCCAAGTCCTTTGCTGTCTCTGACAGAATTACAATGTCATCGGCGAACCTCAAAGTTTTTATTTCTTCTCCATGGATTTTAATACCTACTCCGAATTTTTCTTTTGTTTCCTTTACTGCTAGAACTTAGAACTACTTAAACCTAACTAACCTAAGGACATCACACACATCCATGCCCGAGGCAGGATGCGAACCTGCGACCGTAGCAGTCGCGCGGTTCCGGACTGCGCGCCTAGAACCGCTAGACCACCGTGGCCGGCCCCTGCGCATCAAATTAAGTAAAACATTACAAGCAATTTCAAAGATTTTGGAGAGGTAGAAACGCATTGCGTAAACGTTGCTTATGGTTGATTTTAGCTCATACGTTGCAGTAGGTGAAATGCGGAGAAGATAACGAAATTTCATTTGAAACTGAGAGGAGAGCGATATCTCGTTTCGAGTTATTGGGTATTACACATGACGGACGGTGGAGTGCGACACACCCATTCACGAGTTTGTACGATGCAAATCATGTAGTCATAACTATCGTAATATCTCATAAAGGATTCTAGATACTGAAATGAGGTTTCTTGCAAATGATAGCACGCAGTGAGGCACATATGTTGTATGACAAATACTCGAAACTTTTCTATTTACCGAGAAGTGGAAGTTCGTCGATGGCAGCAGTGAGAGAATGGCAGTTCAGAATGGATGTAGACATCTATAGCAGCGTAGTGAAAGCCAAGGAGTGCCTGTATACACCCCCAACGCAACGAAAGGGATAATTTTGATACACATAACTTTTCTGTTGAAATTCTATAGTTTTGTACCTTTGGAGGGAAGAAGTAGTACCATTATTAAACGAGGAAGCAGAGCTTTTACTTTTCGTTTATCGAAAGTTTCTACAGTTTCAGATAAAGCCGATGCAATAAAGCTGTCAGTCCCATTTGCTATGTTCTCTCAAATACATGGGACTACAATGTTAATGTTAGGGATACTGGTTTTCCACATATTAACTTTTTTTCTGAAATAGGGGTTCACTAACGTATTCCGCGTGTTGAACAGAGATAATTTCACACATTTTCCCAGCTTGTGGCGGAATGTACTGAGCAGAATCGAGGCTTAGAGAGAAGAACAGTTTTGTTAGATCTAATTTTGATACCTTTGTAATAAAGTAATTTAGAATTCAGTCATATACTTTTTGCATTTTCTTACTGAATGATCGGAAACATCAGAACAATTGCAACTGATATGTCTCTACACCTTTAGAGGTCCTATCAAGTCTCTCCAGCAGTTATTCTCTAATTTGTAAAGAAAATGGTCACTGCATTGCAAATCGTGCAGCATAAATACAACACTGTTACAGAAGAGTTCATTGAAGAAAACATTGTCAACGACTACACTTTGTACGTTAATAATTTACACAAATGTAAAAGAAATTTTAGCGCTTAGTGTTTCGTTGATTCCAAGATCTGGAGACAGTGTTCGTACTTCAAGGATGGTGAAGGAAGCAGGCATTGGTGCTTACAAAATAACCGGCATTCGCTTTATACCAGTAAGAGAAATCACGAAACGTAAATGTGGATCGTGGAAGGGGTTCCGTATGCTGTATCATGGACCTACTACTGCTCCACTTCACTCGCTGCTACAGGAAAGTGTCCCACTTCTACAATTATGGTGTTCTGTTTAGGATACTATCATAAAACGTCAATTAAATCAGAAGTTGTTAATATCAGAGTTATTCAATATAGGACTGAAACTTAAATGTATATCCAACCTGATATAGAAACTACGTTGTTCAACCACTTTGAAATATTCATGAAGGACAGAAAATGCAGGAGAACATAACAGATGGATGGAAGTAACTAAGGGACGTACTGTAAAAGAAAACAGTGAACTGTTTTTAGAAAATCTGGATATCTAAGAACATAGCAATAAACTGAAATCACGAAAATTACTTATGTGGGTAAATAACTGTGTAAATACATGCGACAAATTTAGCCAATGCACAATGTTGAGAGAACTGCGCTAAAAAGAAAATGCCGACTCATAATGTATTTGATAGCTAGATTTGCTGCACGTGAAGGTGAAGGGACAGAAGCGGTTCCTATATGCTTCCCGTACTGAAGACAGGATGAGCTATCTGCTGCGACAGATGCAGTAGTACAACCCTATATGCCGTGTGGACTGGTAATATTTCACGTTGCATATATACATCCATCGAAGTGTTTGATTGTATCTGAAAACGATATTAATTTTTTTTTGAGCACTATGGGACTTAACTTCTGAGGTCATCAGTCCCCTAGAACTAAGAACTACTTAAACTTAACTAACCTAAGGACATCACACACATCTCTTTACAGATATTTGTCTACATATGCCAGGGACAGTGACAACTGTGCGGACCGAGACTTGGTTGGAGGACTAGTACCCTATCGAGAATTCATGATGGTGATGATGAACATAATTTTATTATTAATTCTGTGCCACAGTAGTAGCTCCATTTAGAGACACATTTTTTCTTTATGTTATTCCTTTTCTTTGTGGCTGACTATGGGCCCAGTGCCCATTTCAGTTCCTTCTAATTTGCTGTTTATTTTTCCTTTTTCTCTTCACTCTTTTCTTTCCTCAGACAACTTCACATTTCAGATCTTATTACTCTCATGTTGCTATTCATTTATTTACAACAACATCATTCTAAAAACTTTAGTTTTGATGCGTCTTGTATCATTATATTGTGTATTTTGAATATCTGAATGTCTGTTTCGTTAGCCTATTACCATTCCTCACTCATAAATGTGTTTTCCTCCTTTTCCTGTTATTTCTTGTATCTTTTGATGTATAAGCACAGTTCCGGGGCAGGTAGAGACACTCTGACGCAAACATTAGAGTGCAGCGAAAGCAACTGTTTCGCGAATTGGAAATTAATGGCACAGCCTTCCTTTCCTCTGTAACCTCTGTAAACCGAAACACATTGAGAAGCGACATCCGTGTCTCCCATCTAAGCACATCGTATAAGAAATATGTGAGGTAACAATGGTTACTTGGGGATAATGTCTTGGGGACGTGGCCCAACAATTGTGGCTTAGGGCAGGGAAATTATGGATACTTCACACTGTGCTCTTAGGAAGACAGGAATCTATTCAAGGCAGCATATTTCTCTTTCTGCGGACTGTGACACGCCTTCTCTTTCTACTAACTAACGAACAATCACCCGTGGCCTAAGAGCAGCGTCTCGGACTAGTACCTAAATCGTTCTGGGTACGGGTTCGAATCCAGCCACAACTTAAAATCTGAATAAAAGCCATCATTAATGGCTGCAGAAGACTGCCGGCATAAAATGTCACACTCTTTCTACCAAAGGCCTCGCCAAAGAGAACAGACGAGCCGTCTGAAGTACAGGGAACTCTCTTGCCATTGCGATTGGAAACTGCTCCACAAGGCGGAAAAATCAGGCTTGATCAACGGAATAAGGATCAGAAGGTAGGTGAAACGACTGCAATACAGAAACACATCGTGTGTCTAACTGAAAAAAGTGTAATGATTTCTTCTTTGGAAAAATATACCGGACTAGAGCCTCATCCGTATCTCTGGGAGGGGAATTCCAGTAGGAGGTGACCGTGAGAAAAAGATTAAATAATCAACGAAAGGGCAGCGTTCTACTAGTAAGGGCGTCGAATGTAACGAGTTCGAACGTGGCAAAGAAGGAAAGAAAGATTGGTGGGGTTCAGTGAAGTGGAATGGAAAGAAGAATTTTTGGGCTGACGAATTCAGCGTAAGAAAATGCTCTATCGAGAGTAGGATTCGATATGAATCGGAAGGTAGATGACGGGGTAAGCTACTGTGAACAGTTGAGTGATAGGGTTATGAGCACACTGAATGGGGAATTCTGCATGTAAAGGAAGATGAAATTCTAATAATTAAGTTGGATTGGAACGCAGTTGTAGAGGAAGAATTAGAAAAAGGATCAATGAAGAATATTGACTTGGTGGTAGGGAAGACAGAGGAGAAAGACGGATCTCTGCAATAAAATTGAGAATGTAATAGCGAATATTGTATTCGGGAACAACAAGAGGAGGAGATACTCTTGGACAAGACCTGGAGGCACGGCATGGTACTGGCTGTAAGGCATCATCATTAGACAGAGGTAACGAAATCGGATATTGTACTGCATGGCGTAAACACATGCAGGTATAATTCAAATCGCAATCTAGTAATGATGAATAGTGGACTGAAGTTTACGAGAACCATCGGAAGAATTAGTGTTGAAGGACGTGGGATATTGAAGTACTAAGGAATGATGAGATGCGTTTCAAATTCGCTAAGGATGTTGATACTGCGATATGGAATTCCAGAGCGGTAGTTCGGTTGCAGAGGAGTGACCAACTCTAAACAAAGCAATCGCAGTTGTTGGACGGACAAACATAGGAAAAAGGAAAGAAGCTGTGATCTAACCTTGGGCAATCGATGAAATACTTCCACGTACCGACGAAAAAAGGAAGTACAGAAATTTTCAAGGAAACGTAGGAGTATAGCAATATAAATCCATTAGGAATAATATAAATCGCAAATGCATGGCAGCGAAGGCGGAATGACTGCGGAAAAGACGTGAAGAAATGAAAAAGAGTATTCATCGTCGGTAGGAGTGACTCAGGTTACTCTAAAGTCAAGAAAGTCTTCAGTGTAATTAAAAGCAACTGTGATAACAACAGGAATGGAATCATAATTCCAGTGTTAATCGCAGAATAATGAGCAGATAGATGTAAAGAGTACACCCAGGGCCTCTATGATGGGGATGACTTATCTGATGATGTGGTAGAAAAAGGAAATGGAGTCGATATGGTAGATAAAGCGGATCAAGCATTTGGGTTTAGAAGAGCTCAGTAAGACTTCAGACTAAACAAGAAAATATAGATAGCATTCCATTGGAATTTCTAAAATAATTGTAGAGTGTAGCAACCAACGACTGTCCAATTTAGTGTGTACAGTCTTTGGGTCTGGCTACATGCTATCAGATTTTTTAAAAAGTATCCTACAAACAATTCCGAAGATATCGATAACTCCTGCTTAATCAGCCTAATAGCTAGTGCGTCTATTATGCTCCAGGAAAATATCCCTGACTGACACGAAACATTTAATAAATGTTGCATCCAAGAAACAACCTATTTGAGTAACAGCAGTTCTATACGACGTTCATCATTCTATTTTCGTAAATGTTACACCCACGAAACAACATCCATTGGGGTCATAATTACCAAGTGGTACTCAGTGCCAAAAACAATAATAAATTTTAATGTGTTGTAAACATAAAAATGAGCGAAACGTCATTGGTCACAATTGATTCAGCGGGATAATGTCATTATTTAGAGAAAAATAATTTTTAAAACAAGGGAGCTGTACTGTATATTTCCAACGTGCTTATAAAGGTCACATCATTATAGACGGTGAACAGCCTCTGACAGAATCTACATCTACATCTACATTTATACACCGCAAGCTACCCAACGGTGTGTGGAGGAGGGCACTTTACATGCCACTGTCATTACCTCCCTTTCCTGTTCCAGTCGCGTATGGTTCGCGGGAAGAACGACTGCCGGAAAGCCTCCGTGCGCGCTCGAATCTCTCTAATTTTACATTCGTGATCTCCCCGGGGGGTATAAGTAGGGGGAAGCAATATATTCGATACCTCATCAACAAACGCATTCTCTCGAAACCTGGACAGCAAGCTACACCGCGATGCAGAGCGCCCCCCTCGCAGAGTCTGCCACTTGAGTTTGCTAAACATTTCAGTAACGCTATCACGGTTACCAAATAACCCTGTGACGAAACGCGCCGCTCTTCTTTGGATCTTCTCTATCTCCTCCGTCAACCCGATCTGGTACGGATCCCACACTGATGAGAAATACTCAAGTATAGGTCGAACGAGTGTTTTGTAAGCCACCTCCTGTTGATGGACTACATTTTCTAAGGACTCTCCCAATGAATCTCAACCTGGTACCCGCCTTACCAAAGATTAATTTTATATGATCATTCCACTTCAAATCGTTCCGCACGCATACTCCCAGATATTTTGCAGAAGTAACTGCTACCAGTGTTTGTTCCGCTATCATATAATCATACAATAAAGGATCCTTCTTTCTATGTATTCGCAATACATTACATTTGTCTATGTTAAGGGTCAGTTGCTACTCCCTGCACCAAGTGCCTATCCGCTGCAGATCTTTCTGCATTTCGCTACAGTTTTCTAATGCTGCAACTTCTCTGTATACTACAGCATCATCCGCGAAAAGCCTGATGGAACTTCCGACACTATCTACTAGGTCATTTATATATATTGTGAAAAGCAAAGGTCCCATAACACTCCCCTCTGGCACGCCAGAGGTTACTTTAACGTCTGTAGACGTCTCTCCATTGAGAAGAACATGGTGTGTTGTGTTTGCTAAGAACTCTTCAATCCAGCCACACAGCTGGTCTGATATTCCATAGGCTCTTACTTTGTTTATCAGACGACAGTGGGGAACTGTAGCGAACGCCTTCCGGAAGTCAAGGAATAGAGCATCTACCTGGGAGCCTGTATCTAATATTTTCTGGGTCTCATGAACAAATAAGGCGATTTGGGTCTCACACGATCGCTCTTTCCGGAATCCATGTTGATTTCTACAGAGTAGATTCTGGGTTTCCAGAAACGACGTGATACGCGACCAAAAACCATGTTCTAAAATTCTACAACAGATCGACGTCAGAGATAAAGGACTGTAGTTTTGCGCATCTGCTCGACGACCCTTCTTGAAGACTGGGACTACCTGTGCTCTTTTCCAATCATTCGGAACCTTACGTTCCTCTAGAGACGCGCGGTACCCGGCTGTTGGAAGAGGGCCAAGTTCTTTCGCGTACTCTGTGTCGAATCGAATTGGTATCCCGTCAGATCCAGTGAACTTTCCTCTGTTGAGTGATTCCAGTTGCTTTTCTATTCCTTGGACACTTATTTCGATGTCAGCCATTTTTTCGTTTGTGCGAGGATTTAGAGAAGGAACTGCAGTGCGGTCTTCCTCTGTGAAACAACTTTGGAAAGAGGTGTTTAGTATTTGAGCTTTACGCCTGTCATCCTCTGTTTCAATGCCACCATCATCCCGGAGTGTCTGGATATGCTGTTTCGAGCCACTTACTGATTTAACGTAACACCAGAACTTCCTAGGCTTTTCTGTACATAGAATTTTACTTTCGAATTCACTGAACGCTTAACTCATAGCCCTCCTTACGCTAACTTTGACATCGTTTAGCTTCTGTTTGTCTGAGAGGTTTTGGCTGCGTTTAAACTTGCAGTGAAGCTCTCTTTGCTTTCACAGTAATTTCGTAACTTTGTTGTTGAACCATGGTGGGTTTTCCTGTCCCTCACAGTTTTACTCAGCACGTATCTAAAACTTATTTTACAATTGCCTTGAACTTTTTCCATAAACACTCAACACTGTCAGTGTCGGAACAGAAATTTTCGTTTTGAATTGTTAGGTAGTCTGAAATCTGCCTTCTATTGCCGTTGCTAAGCAGATAAGCCTTCCTCCCTTTTTTTATATTCCTATTTACTTCCATATTCAGGGATGCTGCAACGACGTTGTGATCACTGACTCCCTGTTCTGCGCTTACAGAGTCGAAAATTTCGAGTCTGTTTGTTATCAGTAGGTCCAAGATGTTACCTCCACGAGTCGGTTCTCTGTTTAATTGCTCGGGGTAATTTTCGGAGAGTGCACTCAGTACAATGTCACTCGATGTTCTGTCCCTACCACCCGTCCTAAACATCTGAGTGTTCCAGTCTATATCTGGTAAATTGAAATCTCCACCTAAGACTATAACGTGCTGAGAAAATTTATGTGAAATGTATTCCAGATTTTCTCTCAGTTGTTCTGCAACTAATGCTGCTGAGTCGGGAGGTCGGTAAAAGGATCCAATTATTAACTTAGCTCGGTTGTTGAGTGTAACCTCCACCCATAATAATTCACAGGAACTATCGACTTCTACTTCACTACAGGATAAACTACTACTAACAGCGACGAACACTCCACCACCGGTTGCATGCAATCTATCCTTTCCAAACACCGTCTGCGCCTTTGTAAAAATTTCGGCAGAATTTATCTCTGGCTACAGCTGCTTATCCAACGGCGGCAGGGACCAGAAATAACTCTTTCCTGTGTCCTTTCCCTGCTTGCAGTCCCGACATTGCCTCAAGCACTTTAGGAAAACAACGGCCGAAATAAATCTACAAGGTATGGCAGGCATTTGAAGAACATGCCAGTGCTGCTTCTTGCTACCTAACTATATACAGGTAATTATTTACAAGCGTGGCTCACTGAGAAATGTAAAGAGTTGGGATGTAAGGTGGTCCTGAATGGGAGCTTCGACGAGGACCGTCAGCAATGGTGTGAGAGAAGCCTTGTTGGCTGTTTGCTCTGCTTCCGATCTACGGCCGTTGACCTTGCTGGATAAACGACGGGATATTACAAGCCAAAAACAGCGGCCGAGCTGCAGCAATTGGCCGCACGGCGTCGCTGTCGGGGCAGATGCCCAGAAGCACCCGCCATTCCTCGTGACGCGCGTCTAAACTACCACTTAGGCTGACTAATTGGCCCCACTTGGGGCCGCCCGTATAATGTCAGTGGAACGGCTCTGGATGGTCTGCGAGATGGGTGGGGGGGGGGGATGTGGTGGGGAGGATAGAAGGGGAGGAGTGGAGGAGGAGGGTCGTGCGCTCGCGGCGTCGACGTCCGGATCGCCACAGTGCTGACTGCAGGACCGCGGGTGGCGCAGCCCACACCGCCAAAGTTGTCCGCAGCGGCCGTGACAGGAAGGAATCCATCGCTCGATGCGCCCGCCAGATTGCGGCCGCTATCCCTCTTGCTCGCGTCGCCGGGCTTATCAGCACGGACCACGCCCGGCCAGTAACTCTGCGCGCTAATTATTTAAATTACACGGGCCGCAACACCGACCAGTCTGCCCATTACCCCTCCACCAAGCAACTGACCCCCCTCCACCAAGCAACTGACCCCGCTAGACCCTCACCCTCGCTAGTCCTCCACGATTGCCCCCTTCGGAACCCACCACCCTGCGTTTACCGCACTCTCGATGCTACCTCGGTCGCTCAACGCTCGGTACACACTCGCTTTTAAAGTGGACATTACTCCAATTAATCATGCCCGCCCACTCGGGCGAGCGGCCGCCTGCGCTCCGCGCGGAACATATAATTACGGGCTGCTGGCCGAGTTGCGCCAAATGAATAAATGCCGCTCGCCGGGAACCTCTGGCCGCAGAACGAGGAAAAACGCAGCGAGGGTAGCGGCGGTAGCACGTGGTGGAGCGTGTCCCGTACCTCCCAAGGGGCCGCAGGGGTAATTTGTTTGTGTTAACAACTGCCGCCGGCCCTAATGTTAAAATCTATACGCGGCGCGCCTGTTGCATAACGGAGGGGACAGTATTAGCCTACACAGTCGAGAGCCCGCCGTCTTGTCTCCGCACCGAAATCTGCAAGACACAGAAAGGACTCTTTGTGTAAGCGGATGTTACATAAATGCAAGATGCTTCCCAATTCCCATTACACTCCTCCAGAGCTTGTAGACGAATCGCTGGAAACAAAACTTCTTGATTTGTTTTCCGATAAGCTCCGTCTTGAGCAAACACATTTATTTTCTTCTCTTCTCTGCAGAGGCATACTTCATACATATTATTTTTACTGCGGGTAACTGCAGTCAGATATCCAAATTTTCATTATTTTCATACATTTAAGGACTTCTCTACTCTTCACAGTTTCCCTGTATTCCCATCACCAGCATCTACGGTCAGATCCCTCTTCCTGATCATTGCAATTACTGCTGCTCTCCATGTTAATCTCGGCCGTCCACGCTTCCTCCTTCCTGGCGGTGACAGAGGATTGCTTTTGGCCATCGTCCCTGCTCTATTCGCCGTACATGACCGTACATTAAAGAGCTTTGTTCTCAGTTCTTTGCACGACTGGTTGTTCCATATCCATCATATCGCTAATTTCCTCATTTCTCCTCCTCTCTGTACTGTAAATCTTACCTGCCCTCCCTATTCCATCTATCTCTACTGCATGTCCTCTGATTCTCTGCCGCTCCTACAGGGTCCACCCTTTTGCACCGTATATTAGTATACTTCTCACCACTGTTTGCAGAATTCTCTTCTTTGTTTTTCTTGGTATTGCCTGGCCCCACAGAACTCTATTTAGCACCTTAATTGCTCCTCTTGCCTGCTAGATAATGCCTTCCACATCTTCTTAATAGCTTCCCGAGGAATTGATAATCGACCCTAAATATTTAAGCTGCTTTACAGCTTTCGTAGTTCCTTACATCAGAACTACATCCCCTCCATCTCCTCCCACTACTAGGTAGTCCGTTTTGCTCATATTTATTCTAAGCTCACCTAGTTCAAATGCTTCCCTTAACTTCTTTAAGATAAATTTGACATCCTCTCTAATTTGTGCTACTCGGCGAATAGTGAGCAGATAGTACACTGCAGCAAAGGAAATCCCATACCTCCGCATGACTGGTTCCACTGTTCAAATATACACTTCATGTATCATATAACCACGGTGAGTGACATATTTCATCCTTGTCTTAGTCATTTCGATTTTCGCACTCAACTTTCTCCCCACCTTACCATCTACGTACGTGTCGGGGTATATCCTCTGAATTGGGGATATCTGTTGTACGTTTATACCTACATACTCCATCGCTTCCCATAAAACGTTGGCGGGTACAGAACCATACGCTTTTACTAAATCAACAAATATTAGGTGTTCTTCTGACCTTTAGAATACGCCATCACACTTATCAGCCGAAGGTTAAAATTATGTTCCATACACTACTGTCCAACTTTAAAACCTGCCTTTCTTTCCGCATCTTTCCCTCATTCTAATTCTCCAACTTGCTTTGAATGCAGTCTTCTGATGGAACCCGTAACAGTAACTCCCAATAATTACTTAGGTGCTTCCTTTTATTTTTAGGAATGCAAGAAACAGCGCTCTGGCTGTCGAAAGTTTTTATAAAAACTACGACCGGTTTCAGGCCAATTTAGGTGCGTCCTAAGGTGATCTAAACAGGGATTAGAAAGGAAGTATTTTGCAATTTGTTTTTTCTCTCTACACTTGTTTAGTAAATATTGTTATACATTGAACAGAGTGGCCTGTACATTAGGTACTTGACATTAATTGTGTCTACAGCATTATTTTACGCTGTCGTGAAGCCTCCGTCCTTCCATCACGTCACTGATAAATTGAAAGCCACTAGAAGCGCTTGTCAAATTGATAAATAAGGCAGTTTCCCCAAAACAAAATAAGCCGATTATATGGCGTGGAGAAGGTAACAGAAGCCCTGCAAAGTGTGCGAAAATGTGCATAGGCACCAATAAATGCATGCTGCATTATCAGTTGGAGTCGATGAGGGCACGTCCGTAAGCAACATTGAACTAGCTAGAGCCCTATGCAAGCAAACATGAGGAAAATTGCATTTGCCATGGTATCTGAAAACACTTCGAGATGTGACCACTGCAGTTTTGCCCATGGTTGCTTCCATAAGACTCTAGCTAGTTCACTGATCCTTACGGCCGTGGGCACATCGACTCCAACTGATAATATGGCATGTTTTTATTGGTGCTTATACATATTTCCGCACGTTTTGCGGGGGTATTTTATCTTCTCCACACCATATACTTGATTTATTTAGTTTTGGGGACACTGCCTTTTTATCCGTTTCACAAGTGCTGCTAGTGGGTTTTACTCTATCAGTGACGTGAACGAGGCGGAGAGAGGCTTCACAACAGCGTAAAATAATGTTGTAGACACACTTTATGTAAGTATCTAATGTACAGAACTATTCTACGCCATATAACAATATATAGCAAGCAAGCCTAAAAAATTGTAAACCAGTCCCTGTTTTAATATAAACTTTATACAGTCAGAGCGGTGCTTTTTGCCCTCTTATAAAAATGTAGACTTGTTTCGTTGAAGTTACAGCACAATGACTGGGTCTCTTATTTTCAAATGACTTTGCCATCGGGTCATCCGAAACGGTGATAGTGCATTTTGTGCCAAGATCTCCACAAATAGCTGCATCTGGGACCAATTTCATTGAGTCGTTATCGGTTTCGTGTTTTATAGCCACATCATCAACAAAAAATAAAACAGTGATCGCAATTGAACAACTATACATCAAAGTATTACTAGGGCCATCAGCAACTAACTATGAGAAAAAACCAAGACAAACGTGTACCTACAAATATTGAAACGTGTTAAAGAACTTTCTCGTAAACCTCCTACTGCTCACCTCGACGACTTGTTACTCTTGGTGTAGCGTCTCACTTTCGTTCTTTGGTTACAGGCTGGCCCTTTTTACATGGCATAGGAAGTTTTCCGTCGAAGAACATTTTATCCATTAACTATCCAACCAACGGACATTAAGGTTTTAATTAAGAAAGGTGGTGTTCAGTACTCTCGGCTATCATGTTTAATATTTTAATGTTTTTAAGTACGCTTGTGTTTTTATCTATTCTCTTAATTACATACTTATGGCTCGGGTATTATTTTGATGTGTAGAGCTACAGTAGCCATCAGTGTCTATTTGCTGATAGGTGTTTTCCGTCGCTCAACTATTTATTCACTGACTATCTGCCTACCGACATTAAAGTTCTAATTCTGAAATTTAAGCCTTCTATATTCTTCACCATGTTTTTTGCCAAGATTTAATGTTTTAAGTACACTCGTGCTTTATTTATTTTCATTATTAGCTACATACGGCTTTTTTATTAATCATGTATAGGGGTTAAATCACTAACGCTGCTTATTTCTTGATGTTTAGCTAGAAATGATAATGTGGCTGCAAGCCACGAAACCGGTAGTGCCTTAATAAAACTGGTTGTGAATACTGTTATTTGCTTTCTGTTAAGTAAAAGGAGATACGGCTTTTCCTATCTGTGCATAGCAATTAGGAAAATATTCAGAAATTTAGAACAGGAAGTGTGTCTACTTTTGTTTGGGGGGCATTACCCCATGCTAAAGCGGATGCTTTAGGGATGAAGGGTATAAGCACTCCTTCTTGGGCCACAAGATATACGTGAAAAATTGTGTCGGAGGGAATAAGCAGAAAGAAAGAAACCGTTCGCCCAACTCAGTGTGTGACGTGATCTGTGCCCAGCGAGTGCTTAGCCATGAGCATGTGCGTCGTGGACAGAGCGTCAGGGATAGCGGGCGATCTCCTTAAGTAGGCTTGCACGGGCGAGGGACTAAGCTGACGCAGACAGCTATATTACCAATTCTCGTGTGTCTGCACTGGGTAACACATAAGCTATTATAACAATTTAGGGACTTTCACCTGTAGTAGACCGCTAGATTTCTATTCCTCGTGTGCTCAAAATGGATACCACAGGGATTTTATGATGATATTTTATTCATGGCGTTAATTATGAGCAATTTTAGTACCATTTTTTTAGTATAAAATTCATTCATCAGTTGCAAATTGACTGTATTATGCTTTACTGGTTTCGGAAAATTAATTTGTCATTTTCAGAATCCTAGACATAGGAACATTATGCCAAGGTAAGTCCAGAAATGTACGTATTGTATGTGATTATTTAAACGTTGATTGACAATTTACAGTAACGTAATCACATCTATGTAGTGTACTGTGCTAACAGAAAGGAAAGCATAAGAAAGGTATTTAGGAGCTATAGATAATACATATAAAGATTTGAAAAATACATGACATATAGTTCTAATATACGAGTGTTGGAACTTAAATAGTGGCAACTATTTATTCACGACCGATACAAAAGAGTTACATGTTTGCACCTGTTACTGTCCTTCAGAGTAGTCACCAGCGTTGTGTAGAACCAGTTGTCAGAGATGTGGAAGGAATAGTATACCGTTAGCAGAGCCTGTTCTGTTGATGGTGCGAATGGAGCGTTCTAAAGTTATGGTGATTTGATTCTCGTGTACGACAGTGATGCTATTATCCTAACGCATTACGTTCCTCACGGCAGACCGTCAATGCACAGTACTACAGTTCGTGTTAGGAGTATCACCTGCGACCAGGTTTGCGAAAGAAGCGGTGACACTTTCTGCGTAACCCACTCATCATTTTGCACGACAATGCGCGGGCGCATACAGCGCAAGTTGTGGCTGCTCTGTTCGGTCGATGGGACTGGGAAGTACTGTACCATCCGCGGTACTCCCCGGACTTAAGTCGTTGTGACCTTGATTTCATTGCGAAGATGACGGAACCACTTCGTGGCATTGGCTCCAGAACTGTTCCAGAGACTTGATAGGAAGTAGACCGTTCCATTTGCACCATCAACAGACCAGGCTCTGCTAACGGTATAATACGTCTTCCACATCGCTGGCAACGGGTTCTACACAGCACTGGTGACTACTTTGAAGGACAGTAACAGGTGCAAACATGTGTCTCTTTTGTATCGATTGTAAATAAATAGTTGCCACTATTTAAGTTCCAACCCAAGTATAAAAGGAATAGACTTACTTTCACATTTTATAAGTGGTGACATGCAATCAAAATAGTGTCTGCTTTTTTAATGCAAACTGATCATTCAACATATCCTATGAATTTAGGTGATAATGTTTACATATTTTGAATTCTTCTAAAAGGTTCGTTTTGTAGCTCTTGTGGACCATATGTAAAATTTCCAAGTTAAGCAGGGATGGGAGGAGGAAGTGTGTCTTTCTCTGTTTTGAGATCCTCTGCAAAAGTTGACTTATATGAATTCTCGTCGTCTTTGTTGACCAAGAGCTCGCGAAAGTAGGTCTCAAATGTCTCCTTGTCTGTCCTATATACACTGGTCCAAAATTAAAGCAACAAACCGTAATTTCCCCGCACCATGTCACGATATAGTCATACAAACTGTCAACCAGATGTCCCTACAATCTTACTATGCACGGAAGATGGCATTCCGGTCAACGGACAACCACGCCAACGATGACGTCAGGACACCTGTGAAACGAGGTAGTCCCACATCCAAGGTCACTGAGTACTTAGGCACACACGGTGGAGTATGGAACATAGAAGATGACTACCAGACTCTCTGCGGTGGAGGGCGGTAGAGAGAATTGGAGCAGTACAGTCGCAAACTGTGTGATTCGTTCTGTTCTTTCTCGGATGTGGTGACAGTTTACAGAGACCAGAACTGTGTCCCGCAGAACATGTCAGGGCTGACCATGCGTGACTTCAGAAGAGACGACCGTTATTTGGTTGTAAGGGCACTAGAGTACTGCACGGCGACTGGCATCTTAGCTCGCAGCATCCTTACGTCGACTTGTACCGAGTAAACGGTGTACAGAAGGCTTCACCGGAGTGGCTTTTACTGTCGAAGATCTGCTGTATGTCTACTTCTGAAGCGTGTTCACAGAAGGGAACATCTAGAACGGAGTCATCAACAAGCCACCTGGATGGTCGAATGGTGGGGCAATGTTGTTTTCACAGATGAGTCCCGATTTAGTTTGGAGAGCGATTCTCGATGGATTTGCATCTGGAGGCACGATTTCTGAACCCAAGCATTGTGGAAAGAGACCGATATCCAGGAGGATCCCTAATGGTGTGGGTAGGGATTATGATTACTACTGGAACCCCTACTCTTTGAAATTACATGGGTGAATCGGTACATCTACATCTACATCTACATCCATACTCCGCAAGCCACCTGGCAGTGTGTGGCGGAGGATACCTTGAGTACCTCTATCGGTTCTCCCTTCTATTGTTCGTGGAAAGAAGGATTGTCGGTATGCCTCTGTGTGGGCTCTAATCTCTCTGATTTTATCCTCATGGTCTCTTCGCGAGATATGCGTAGGAGGGAGCAATATACTGCTTGACACTTCGGTGAAGGTATGTTCTCGAAACTTTGACAAAAGCCCGTACTGAGCTACTGAGCGTCTCTGCTGCAGAGTCTTCCACTGGAGTTTATCTATCATCTCCGTAACGCTTTCGCGATTACTAAATGATCCTGTAACGAAGTGCGCTGCTCTCCGTTGGGTCTTCTCTATATCTTCTATCAACCCTATCTGGTACGGATCCCACACTGCTGAGCAGTATTCAAGCAGTGGGCGAACAAGCGTACTGTAACCTACTTTCTTTGTTTTCGGATTGCATTTCCTTAGGATTCTTCCAATGAATCCTGCTTTACCGACGATCAACATTATATGATCATTCCATTTTAAATCACTCCTAATGCGTACTCCCAGATAATTTATGGTATGAACTGCTTCCAGTTGCTGACCTGTTATTTTGTAGCTAAATGATAAAGGATCTATTTTTCTGTGTATTCGCAGCACATTACACTTGTCTACATTGAGATTCAATTGCCATTCCCTGCACCATGCGTCAATTCGCTGCAGATCCTCCTGCATTTCAGTACAATTTTCCATTGTTACAACCTCTCGATACACCACAGCATCATCCGCAAAAAGCCTCAGTGAACTTCCGATGTCATCCACAGTGTTAATTGGTGTCAGGTATCGTAATGAGATCTTGGAACCCCATCTGCGTTTGTTGCGAGATGCTGTGGGCCCAGACTTCGAACTAATGCTCGACCTTATAGATCATGGGTGGTTGATGTTTTCTTGGAAACGGAAAATTTTACACGAATGGCGTGGCCTGCTCGCTCTCCTGATTTGAATCCCAGAGAGTATGTGTGGGATACACTACGGAGAGGGCTTACATCACATCGGCATCCGCTATACACTCTCCAAGAGGGCGAGCAGCTCTTCACTTACTGCCTCAACATAAAACTGACGACAGCATTCATAGCATACCCGATCATAAAGACACAGTAATGTCAAATTTTTAAATAAATTGGCTATTTGGTATGAAATGTCACCTAGAAACCTACCACAACAATAACATCATTCATATCTTCACTTGTCACCCCTTTAAACACAAATTCACATTCTTGCACGCTATGCTCCACCATATCATTGAGGTACCCTAACCCCTTTAACTACTGCTACGGAACTCGAAAACATAAAGCATAGAGTAGTGAAAAACGGATATCTGGAAAAATTTGTACAAAAATTTCATAATAATAAAACCAACAAGAACACGAATTCCTCTACACTTAATAAAAACGGCATTACTTTTAAGAAATACACTACAGTCCCATTACTAGGTTGGCACTTCATATCGTATAGCCAATTTATTTAAAAAATGACATTACTGCGTTCTTTACCACGATTAATGCCACAAAGCTGCTCTTTATGCATAATGAGAAACCTCCAGCTGACAAATACCTCATATGTGGAGTACATTTGGAGTACATGTCCAAGATTTTATATAAGACAGACGAGGGATGGCATTTGAAGTCGCTTTCGTGAGCACTTGCCCAACAAAGATGGCTAGAATGTTCGAAAACTGTCCAGTAACCAAGAAATGGTAGAGCAGGAATGTACCTTGGTGGAACAATGATATGGAATTGCAAAGGAAGTAGGTAAGAAGACAAATCCTCAACGTAGCAAGAAGAAAAAGACAATGTATAAAATAACAGAAGACTTTTCGTAAATACAATCTTACTATTAAGTAAGCTAAGTAATTATCTGGAAGGTATTCAGTGAAGAGGTGTAAAGTATATCTATGGTCAACGTCATAAAATTCTTACAATAATACCTTAAAATCAAGGAGGCAGGCTAAGAAAGGAGAATGGCGGGTACACAAAGACAACATATAAGATTCTGTATGTGCACGAGGCTCGACTCCCAAAATGCCGTCTGGTAGATGATGTAACTAAAATGTTGTCCCTGTGAGCTAATGGTTTAAAGGTACCTGACGGGAGAACTGGCAATCTGCCGAAGAACCTGCTGACCTCAAGGGAAACCTTTCAACCGATCAAGTCACCTGGCTCAGATTTTTTTTCCGTTCTTCTGAAACCAGCAGGAGAGGGATTAATGGACCCCTTGTACAGTTTAGAATCAGTACAGCAACCGGAATCATTCCTAACGCCAGAAGGACAGAGAAGGCTCTTGCAGTTCCAGAGTCAAGAAGAACCGATCATACCAAGACTAAGCCTATAAAGCCAATAAGTCTGTTCACCTTTGTTTCAATGACATAGGAAAACTTGATAGTGTACATATTAGGAAAGGAAGTTAACTGAAGATCTTGAGGGTGAAAACCAGCACACATATCAACGAAGAAAACCGTGTGAAACAGCACTTCACCATGTTACTGCGAATGAGAAAATGTCCTGCAATTTGTGAATATTTCTCTCTGTATCTTTCTGGATACTGAGTGGGGTTTTTAGTAGAACGACCTCCGAATTCATGCGTGCCCATTTTTCTCTAAGACTGTCCACTAACATATTTCAGAGCTTCATTTGCTAATTCCCCTGATCAAGAGGTCGCTCAGTTACACTGCTCAGTAATCGCACATCTGGATCAACACCGCCAACGGCTATTTTCATTACACTGTTGTTCTTCTCTTCTGTCTGCAGCTCAGTGGAGGAATCTAAGACTTAAGGGAGGGAGTGGATAGTGAGAGATAAGACCTTTCTTAAGATAACTTGGCAGATTTGTAAACTTGTTCCGACGAGAGTGGGTTTCTGCAGGCGGTCAGAACGGAATTCACCAGGCACCTCAATTAACGGGGGTGGGCGGTACCCGAGTTATCTTCTCTGAAAGAGACAGCTTTCTCGATAGGGGCACCTCATTCCCAGATAAAAAAAGTTCTACACAGGTGTCGCTTCGTTTGGAAAAGCGTGTGATGCTTCGTTGAGTTCGCTACAAGGCCAGCAAACGGCTTGTTCAAAATTTTCAGAATGCAGGCTTACCACCCCCCCCCCCCCCCCGCCCCTCTCTAGATGCTACATGCTTTAGACTTCGGGCCAACATGCTGTTTTCCAGTCATCAATTTAAGCATTGTATGAGTAACATTGTAATGAATAACATAGAATAACATAGTGAAGCAACTTAAATCACTTAATAAAATCAAGTCTTCTGGTTCAGACTCTATATGAGTTAGGTTCCTTTCAGACTATGCCGATGGAATAGCTCCACACTCAACAACCATATACAACCGATTTCTCGAGAAAGATCAAAGACTGAAAAGTTTCACAGGGCACACAGATATTCAAGAAAGGTAGTAGGAGTAATCCATTAAATTACAGGCCCATATCATTAACGTCGATATGCAGCAGGATTTTGGAACATATATTGTATTCAAGCATTAAGAAGTACCTCGAAGATAGCGGTCTATTGCCATACAGTGAACACGGATTTAGAAAACATCGTTTACTCGCACGAAGTGTTAAGTGCTATTGACAAGGGATTTCAAATTGATTCCGTATTTCTGGATTTCCGGAAGGGTTTTGACACTGTACTCACAAGCAGCGTGTAGTTAAATTGCGTGTTTATGGAATGTCGTTTTAGTTATGTGACTGGATTCGTGATTTCCTGTCACAGAGATCACATTTCGTAGTAACTGACGGAAAGTCATTGTGTAAGACAGAAGTGATTTCTGGTGTTCCCCAAGGTAGTATTATAGGTCCATTACTGTTCCTTATTTTTATGAACGATTTGGGAGAAAATCCGACCAGCCGTCTTCGGTTGTTTGCAGATGCCGCCGTCGTTTATCGACTAGTAAAGTCATCAGAAGATCAAAACAAATTACAAAACGAATGAAAAAGATATATGTGAGGCGCGAAAATTGGCAATTTACTCTCAATAACGAAAATTGTGAGATCATCCACACGAGTTTCTCGATAAACCAGTCAAGTCTGAGGGCCACAAATTCAACCATGTACCTAGGAATTACAACTTAAATTGGAAGAAACACATAGAGAATGTTGAGGGGAATGCAAACCAAAGACTACGTTTTATTAGCAGGACACTTAGAAAATGTAACAGATCTACTAAAACTTAACAGACTGCCTACACTATGCTTGTCCATCGTCTTTTAGAATACTGCTGCGCGCTGTGGGATCCTTACCTGATAGGATTGACGGAGTACATCGAAAATGTTCAAAGAAGGGCAGCACGTTTTGTATCATCGCGAAATAGCGGAGAGAGTGCCACTGAAATGATACAGGATTTGGGATGGACGTCATTACAATAAAGGCGTTTTTGTTGCGGAGGAATCTTCTCACAAAATTCCAATCACCAAGTTTCTACTCCGATTGCGAAAATATTTTGTTGACGCCGATCTACGTAGGAAGAAAAGATCACCATGATAAAATAAGGGAAATCAGTGCTCGCACGGAAAGATATAGGTATTCGTTCTTTCCACTCGCTACACGAGATTGGAATAACAGAGAATTGTGAAGGTGGTTCTATGAACCCTCTATCAGTCAGTTAAATGTAATTTACAGAGTACACATGTAGGTGTAGATGTAGAAGAATAATGACACTGAGTGGGTGAAGTCTCCTGGCTTCGTCGTCCTGCCTGTTTGATTGGCTAAAGCGCAATGAGGTAGAAAAAGGTTGGAAATTGCTTGGCTTAGATACTACGTATTTTTCTTTTCTCAGAACTCGATATCTCTGTGCTCGCTGGCCAACGAGTTCTCACTCTGCGAAAAAGACAGCCAAATTATAGGTCGTTCTCGTATACACACATTACTTGGGATTTTCTGGTCGTTAATTAAATCAAATGTAAACTTCGTGAGTCTGAGACAGACTCAGACATGCAGGTGAGGGGAAGAATGTTTCGGAAAACACACAGTCTTCTTCTGCGGGGAGTAAGCGAGCAGTGGACATGCACTACACTTAGACTACACCGAGACAGGAATACATATATACACAGCAGTAACAAAGCAACAACAGTGTGCACAATTACATGCATTAACAGACAGTATTTCAAAAACAAAACATGAAGAGTATCTGCGTACACAACATAACAGACATGCCTATATGCAACGAACGACACTATGTAGAGGGTGGGCAATGATGTCCACAGTGATACCGGCGACAGGCACACTAAAGAGGATCAGGAAGAAGATGAAGATGAGGTGCAAGAGCAAATAAGACACCTGGAACTATGTATCAGACATAATAAGCCAAAATGGACTCTCAAATAGCACATATAAGTAAAATAATAGTTACGGATAGCGAATGCTAGAGTAAATGTAGTGTAGGATGCTGCGAATCTAACCAAGGAAGCACCTAGTCCTGTATAAGTACGAGTACATGCATGAAACCTAATGTTAATGGGCAGGCTCAACAATATCGTTTCTGTACTATAAAATATTTTGTTATGACCGGATATCAACAGCTCGTAGAAACAATTCAAAGGTATTTACCTGCAGTCACAAATAGGTGCTGGCACTAAAAAATCTCTGCTCTATCGTATCATCTTTTTACTTTCTTGTTAATAGATCAAAATTTTAATTACGTTTTAATCTCAAATTATTTGTTACTGTAAAATAGTATTAATTCCGTGTCAAATGTTTCGGGTAGAAACAAAACAAATTTTACAAAAATGATTGCAAACTAAACCGTATTATGTACGACCAGTTTTACTATATCATGTAATAGATCGTTAAATTTGCACTAAGTAAAGAAAGAAAAGTAATAAATAAATCAAACTTTCTAACAAATAAGTTGTAGAGCCCGGTGTTACCCGGTATGTTTGATTAATATCTGATCCCATGTTTTGTTCATACTCATGGGGAATGCAAGCTGCATGGGAAACTACAATCGCTTTAAATCGAAAGGTATAGTTGAATCACTGAGATTCATTAGAATGCGGTGAATGGAAAGCTCATCACATGCGATATTCATAAAAGTCAGTTTCTTGACTTCCGGCTTTGACTTTTAAAAATACGCCCCAATTGGAAGCCAAAAGTTAAGTATTAACAATTACATCACAGATCATTCTGTAATTCGTTTTTAAATTACAAATTACAATAATATATCTTGAAACGTCATCTTTGAACAATTATACATGCCTGTGCTTAAACTGACACACAATATTTTTGGCGCAACGCAATCTGACTTTCAGTAATCCCTATAAAAGAATGGCCCTGACTAACATTAACCTATACCTTTCACAAATCACTTACCTCACAAAAATCTTCGTTACTCAAACTACTGCAATACAGCGAGCGCCACTACTGAAAGCTAAATAAAAGATTCAAACTACGGAAGGCACTAGCTACTGATAGGCATAGTTAGCAAATGAAAGATTTTAATAGAGAACAAACAATGTATTTACCTTAATAGTGTTGAAAAATCATAATATACATAGCAGTTCATGACATCCAGTCTTACAAATTTCAAAACTCCGCCATTTCTCTCCCCAGATCCACCACTGCTGGTGGCCCACCTCCAACTGCGCAACGATACGCGCTGTTGACAGCCAACTGCCGCTGCCCAACACTACAATGCAGACAACAATGCAAACTAGCCACAGACTGAACACAGCACAGCCAGTGATTTTCATACAGAGCGCTATATAACGTTGCCAATAAGGAAACATAAACAGCCTACTTACAATCTCTAATGCAGAAGTACCTGAAATCCGGCTGTAAAATACACACTTCCATCATTTCAGTATACTTAATTATCTGCAAGGAATATTTTGACTCTAAAAAATATGTGCGTCTTATTAATGAATAAATACTTCAGATATATATTAGTATTTGTTCAATTTAAATACATATTTATAGTCAATAGTGCTGAAGCAGAACGGAATTACTTAAAAAGACATACCGATTTAGCAGTTGCTACATTTCGAGCTGTGAAACTTTCCTTTCACGAAACCAAAATGCAGCTGTATTTACACTCAGCAAAGTTACCATTTTACCAAGCTCAAATAAAACTGTAAAATAGAACTCTTATTGTGAATCCTAATAGTATATAATTTTCTTTGTTTGACCTTGCCGACTGTAAACAAAGAAACTAACCGATCTGACGACTTCTGAGCAAGTCAGCGTGACTGGGCATGCGACGAACATAGTGTGTCGAAGTTAATGCCTGCTACACATAGTGAACGGCCCTTGCAAATGCAAGTCGGATGAAAAACAGCAGTCGCCTGAAACTGAAGGCTAGCTAAGCAATAAATCATGTCCTTGTCAAATTCTCCTTAGGGCGTCGTGTGAAAATTTGGAGTAAATCGGCCAAGAACTTTTAGAAATTTTTGGTAGTAATATTGTTTTTTTATGTATAATACACATACACGTTTCAAGTTAAATTTCAGTGTCGTATGTAGACAGTCATCTTCGTCTTGTCTTGAAGCTAGAGTAGGGAAAATTTCATTAAAATCTGAATAACACTGTAAAATTGTATGAATTACAAACAAACAAACTTGAACATGGCTCTAATGGCTCTGAGCACTATGGGACTCAACTGCTGTGGTCATAAGTCCCCTAGAACTTAGAACTACTTAAACCTAACTAACCTAAGGACAGCACACAACACCCAGCCATCACGAGGCAGAGAAAATCCCTGACCCCGCCGGGACTCATAATTGAAAATGGAATCTCCTACATCGACTTATGTGAATATTGGTCGTACCGCCTGAGCTAGCCAGACACAGAGCACTAAATTGTTCTGTGCGTGTGCCAATTGTTCAAAAGTTAAATCTGATAGGTAGCACTGTAGGCAATTGTGCCTAGCTTTACGTATTGTGAAATGTGTGTAGTAATTATCTGTTTCAGAAGGGGATTTTTGCGACGGGTGCAGCGAATTCGAAATGCGCAGTTCCACGTGTAGCAGACGATTCTACCCCTGGTGGGCAGAGAATGTGAATCTGTCAGCAGCAGAGCTAGCGGCGCGCTGAAACATGTTGGACTGTCTCTCGGGAATCGCTGGCGTGACGTCAGAGTGACGGCTTGACGTACGGCGCCGTCAGGATGCAATTAAATATGGACTGCGACCTCAGAGACTCAATAAATTTCCGGAATCATTCTTTGCTTCTTCTCACGATTAGCAGTGCTGTCCAGGGCACGCTCCTATATAAAAAAATTCGTAGGGAAGTGTAGCATCGTATGGCGCAGGAGGAGAATACCTAGGAATTGTTTTCTGGAACTGTTGTTACGGCGTTAAAATAAGTAACCATTTCCCTGCTAAGATGGTAATAATTTTCCAAAAATTGTCCGAGCAGGTTCCATTCCTCAGTGGCCTACACATTTACTTTATCAGCGTGCACTAGGGGACAGTAGTGTGGTGTGCTTTGGGGAAAAGTTGTATATGATGAAATTGTTTTACTGTTAAGTGAATATTTCTCTGAAAAACAAAGAGCACCAACTTTAAAATATCTACCATAACAGTACCAAATATACATAATACAAAAAGTAAAATACCCTCAAAAGCTATGTTCAACTGTTGCTTCAACTATAGGTAACTATAAGCAGACGACGATTGAGAAATTAAAGACAGCCCAACATAACTACGCCGTTTCCTAGTTCAAATTCAAGTGAACTTGATACATCTTCTAATAATGATGTTCCGACTCAAGCAGTTGAGAAGTCAGCTAGTAACAGCGGCGAGAGGCCTGATTCATCAAATCGTTACGGAGACGTCTTTCTCAGTCGATACTCAACTGATAGAAAATCATTCATCCACTTCACTACAACTTCTGCTGGGTGACGAACATGAATTAGAAAAAGAGACTGAAAGATATGAAAGTCATTCGTCATCAAATCATTCGCAGCGATATACATCACATTCACACCAAAGCTGTGAGTCACATATTGTTGATCTTGGAGAACTCAGAGCATCAGATTATGGAAGATCCAGTTTTAGACCATCTTCAAACCCCATACCATGATGGTTGACTGTGGCTGTGAACGGAGCAGGCACAACGTCCCCACGAACATTAACTGCTCACTTTCTACCATTATAGTGTGAGGCGTGGAGATGGTCTACAACAGTCCGAAACCGGTAATCTAAAAAAAAGTAAACGTTTCTTGTGACTGTTCATGTTCATTTTTAAATATAAATTTTTTCATATGTTTTGATGTATCTTGCGGTGATTGCCCCCGTACTTGGCAAATCATGAAAGCGCAGTTGATTGCACAGAGTTGATGTAATATGGGGAAAATACAGACCCTTCCACAATGGACATCACAGTTTCGTTCCTATCAGTGAAGGATTTAAACTTTTTCGTACAGTTTGTGAACAGCGTTTTTGGGCAGTAGGGGTATATTTGCCGCACTATGTGCATACTAGTACGTTTGAGCTCAGTTGGCATTGTGCCTCAGTATGTTACAAATTTACGTATCTATCTCCATATTATTTGCTATTTGCAAGCTATATTTTTAGCCTAGTGCAATACACTATATACAGCTACTGAACTGTAACCCGAAATGTAGAAATATTTCACAGTAATGCAACTACTTGTATACGGGGTATCAATTAAAATTTGTACCGCAAATATTGCGGACCTGGAAAATGCTGTTGAGGTGCGGATATCACAGAATTTGTTGGTATTCAAGGTCTCCTATTGTTAGCCGATAAACAGATTGTTATAATATTTAGAAAGTGTATTTTTTATACAAATGTCTATTGAACAATGTCTATTAATACTAATAGACTCCAAGTAGAGTGAACTAGAATGTCGGTGGTGTATGTTGCAGGATTCTAGTGAGAGTCGCTTAGGAGATATCGTATTTCGAAAAATTTCCGCATCGACAGTTGTGTGCAAATCACCCTGCATAGTTGCTCGGTACGATGTTGTTATGCTTTCCTACATTCTGCTTGTGTGTTCCTTGAGTGCATTGCGACTTACTGGTCAGTTAGTGTCTGAAAGTGCAACTATCAGGTCGTGACAATGGAATTTTCCAGTGCAGAAAAAGCCGACAGACTCATGTTGTATGGGGAGTGTAGGAAGAATACAGTTCTTTCTTGTATGGAGTATGTGGAAAGATATCCCAATAGACGTCAACCACTTCGGTAATTATTTATCAACTCCTTCAACAACTACGTTAAAATGATAGTGTTACACATTCACAACGAAACAGAAAGCATCGACTGACGACAGAAAAGGGAAAAATAAGAGTTCTTGCTGTTATTACAGTTGATCCGCACGTTAGCTACCGCGCAATCACACGGGGAAGTGTCATTAGTCAAGAAAGTGTCCTACACAATCTCCATCGACATAGGATCAATCCCTAACACATCTCTGTCCATCAAGAGCAGCATGGAAAAGATTGTGAGAATCGTGTTAAGTTTTGCACATGAGGATTAAGACAGGATTCTCCGGTAGTATCAAGTATCTTGTATAGCTAGGAAACCACATGCACCAGTGACCTGTTTAAAATCCCATTTGGATTTGTCAGCGTCATCGTCCATGGAGTGTAAACGTGTGGAGTGGGATGGTAAGCCACCAGTTCATAGGCCATTTATGTTGTCAAAAATCTGAGTACACATAAGTATTGCAGCCTCCTAACAGAACATCTTCAACAGGTGCTAGAAGACGTTCCTTTGCAAACTAGGAGGAACCTGTCGTACCAACATGATGACTGTCCAGACAATAGAGCACGAAGTACTATAGCATGTACTTGACAAACACTTTCGATATAATTGGTTTGGACATAGCGGACCTGTACCTTAGCCAGCTTCTTCCCTGGCGTTGCCACAACTGATGATATGCAATCACATATTACTGCAGCTTGTTTGGACATCTCCACTTAAACGCTGGAACATGTGAGCCAGTCGTTCCATACAGCTATCAGTGGTAATTCTGAACCCAACCTGTAATGGTCAGTTGTCTCGTTACTGATCAGAATCTACATTACTTGTGTATGCACTTGTGTTGTTCTTTAGCATGAGCAATGGGCAAAGGGATATGAGCACAATTTTGATGGCTGTCAATCAAACTGATTGATTTATGACCCCTGGATGTAAACTATCCTTCCAAGAGACCTCCAACCCCCTCTTCTCCCCTTCCCCTGGCACAAGCCCTCTTCACCCCTCCCCCTTACTCTTCCCTGCATGAGCACAATTTTGACTATCATCAGTCAAACTGACTGATTGATTTAAGATCACATATTATTCTGCTAAGTGGTGACGGGATGGTTGATATATTCTTAAAGTAAATAACCCTACATTATGTCCTTCCACTACAAGATATCTAATATTGGGAAATTCGTCGCACTCTTCGAAATAGTCCATCAAATTGACTGACTGACTATTAATTTTCAGGAACAAGTTGAAATTCTATAAATATGTAACGCATCATTACTTACATTACACATCTTCCACACTGCCTTGCTGACTGCGAGATCACTGGGAAACCGTAATTGAGGGCTGTACAATTTGCCGCTGCACTGACTGCGAGATCGCACGCATGCACAGAAATGGCTGTCAGGGGCTGTGCATGTCAGTTCAGTCTATGCAGAGCTACCAGTTAACAGGTGAAATGTGTTCAATTGACAAACTTTTGAGAGGATTTTAATAACTGTGTTACCTGCAAGTACACTACTGAGGACTGTCCCCATAGCTTTCTACAAGAGGACTGGAAAGAATTGATAATGACAGAGAATACATTTCAGCAAATAATGGTGATGCATTTCATAACTCATAGAGACTATGGCCTGTGCTTAAATTGTTCACGTTTTTTAAATGGTTGTTCAGTCCTCAGTACAAGAGGCAAGTTTATCCTGCTAAACTAAACCAGGCTGAATGAATCGAAGTTTTTCGAATTGGGGTATGGGGCTTGACCGGCAACATTTGAAATCGGTTTTGTTCCATGGGAACCGAAAGGAATGCGGCATTACCCCCCCCCCCCCCCACACACACACATAACACCTGAATATTGTCGAGAGGATATAGGAATGCAGATATGCTACATCTGGTCATGTGATCGTGACGTCAGGGACTATAAAAAGCATGTTAGTTGTAGTGAGTTAGCGGAAGAACCACGAAGTACCAACAGGAACTGAGATCCTTATCCACCTCTGTCTCACAAAAGTAGGGTAAAAGTACATGTGTTTTAGTTCTTTATCGTCGTTCAGCTCCACGTTTTTGTCTGTACACGGTTGTTATTCTTCTTCTTCTTCTTCTTCTTCATTGTTCAGTGACCTCTGCCACGTCTGGGTCAGTAACAGCAACCACTAGCTTGGTGGACCTGCAGCGACCTCTGGCTTGCAGCAGCAGCACTATGGGATCCTGCACTGCACCTGATCAGTATGTTGGAGCAGGACAACAAGCTTCTACTACCAAATCCACTCGTTGATGAAGACACCCAGCTAGTCCCTGTCTGAAGAACTGCGCTGGGGTTCCAGCGCCACGAGGTGCTTGTCAGTAATGGTCTTCGACATACGCACTATCACAGAATATTCCAGTGTTATTGCAATGACAGACTGTTAATGTGGTGGATGAGAAGCCACTGAATGCTCCCAGTATGCCGAATATGGATGCATTTTAATTTTCACAGCTCATCCAAATGGATGAATATCCTCCCAGAAATAACTGGACACTATATTCAAACCAAACATAGTACAATAAATATGAGACCATTTGATGTTCGTGATAGTAGACTCATGGTTACTATAGACTATCGTGTTAAAAGGTTGCATACATGTAAATAGAAGTTTAATATGTGTGATTTGATGCCTATTGGAAAATACAAGACTCATTTTTTGGTCACATCAAAGAATGACAGAAATGAGCTTTTTCTTCAAGAAATGTGGAATCTAGATCCCCCCAAACAATTATCTGAAGCCATATCATTCTTTTCAAGGTTTTAAGGGAGTTACATAATTGAATTTCGATATTAATGTAAATCCATGCAACTTCATAACAAACTATCTCACCTGCATCATAAATATGTCAAGAAGAACGAATGCATTCATCACACAGCAAACGACAATGAAGCAGTGTGCCACATTCACTGATAAAATTCTGAATCAAGCTGTATCTTACATAATCAAATACGGTGAAACAAATTTAATATATTATGATCTGCATTGAATTTTGAGTGAAAAATTTGATTATATAAATAAATAAAAATGTAAAAAATATGGAGGAAAAATTTGCATGTCAGTTGGACGATTTTATTTATTATTATTTCTATGAGTAGCCCATTTCATGTAGTTTATGGTCGTTTTTTAATTTTTAAAATCGGTTAGTGTTTGGCTGAGAAATAAATAAAAATATGCCTATCCTGGAGATCAGAAGCAGTACTGTAGTGTATAGTTCTTGACTGTGTGAGGGCACAGACACACCTGCCAAAACTGGAAGTGTGCCTGACTGATAATAGCACTACACACTCGCTTTTCACAATAAAATCACCGTTTCCTCTGTCTCTGATCCACAACAGGTAAGCTTGTCACACAATGGTAGTTCGGAAACTAATAACATGGGTCTTATTTTCTGTTCTCAAATCAACTTTGTCATTCAGAATACCAATTATATGTATGATTTGTAAACTAAATTTAAATTGCACTAATAAAAGTTATCATTACACGGTGGTTCTGTAAGAGCATGGAATAGGACATAGAGAATGCTTCATTGTACAATTTGAGATAGGGAACCTGGAGGTGGAGCAGCCAGCTTAAGGAGAAATGGAAGTAAACTTGTCTACTGTTTTATCTAGCATTACTGTTTTCCGTCTTGTTTACAACTAACATGCATACAAGTTTACACATGCTGTGCTGTTAATTTACATGCACATTCTTTATTTCCTGCAACGAAACAAAGATTATGAGAAGTCATTATGGAGGTTTTGTTTACTTTACTTGGGTGTAAGGTGGCTCTGTCGTATCGTATTTACGTTGTCCCACATCGTGAGATTATATGGATACAACACGATGATGCACAGCCCTCTTTAGCCGCAGCCACCATGATGTTTTATTTCCTGGTCTCTGGATTGGAAGGGGACGTCCTATTCTATGGCCTGAGAGGCCACCTGACGAGAATCACCTTCATCATTACCCATAGGAATATCTAAATTCACATGTGTATGAGACCCCAGTTGATACAGAGATGAGAATTGTAGCTTCCTGAGACGTGATTCGAAACACACAAGGGATATTTGCCAAAGTACATCAGAATGTTGTTCGCCGATGTCAGACTTACATTGAGGTCCACGTCCATGAGTTTATGCATTTTGTGAGATACAGTACAAATGGTACATTCATTTTAGCAATGATGGTATTTGCACTTAACTATAACAAAGTACACAGTAATGTGATTTTATTCCTATTATCCTATATCCTTGACCTCAGGTTGCCTACCTCAGATTAATCAGAAGAACATCCAACGTCCTGTTAAATTTTGCACGCTCTTACTGCAACACCCTGTATATAAATGAAACCTTTACTCAAGAAGCGTAGCAATGCCAGTTCTAATTTGTTAGAGAATTACTGACCTAGAAGTAAATGTTTTCGATAGCATTACTGGATGGGAATATTTGAATATTAGATGTGGAGAAATAATTAGTATGGACTTAACAATTAGTTTAAAAATCTTTTATGAGACAGATTTTTGAAATTAATAACTAAATGGGATATTCAGATTTTTTAAAGATGGACAGGTTAAAATTAGACACAATCGATTGTAATGAATTAAAAATAATGACAATGAATTTGATGACTTCCAAATGTTGATGTGAATGCAATAAAAATTTTATCTTACATTATTTGAAGAGGAAAGTATATTGACTGCTAATTATATTCCATGCTTTCTTTATATGGATTTCCTGAGGAAGAAGAATCTCCAGATAAAATAAAAATATAAAAAATTAAAAGTAAATAAAATAACATAAAATAAAAATACAAAATAGAAAACAGAAAATAAGTGAAATATCCACTAAAGAACCAAAGAAATTGTTACACAGGCCTCATATCGTGTAGGGCCCCCGCGAGCACGCAGAAGTGCTGCAACACGGGGTGGCATGGACTTTACTAAGGTCTGAAATAGTGCTGGAGGAAATTGACACCATGAATCCTGCAGGACTGCCCATAAATCCATAGAGTACGACGGGGTGGTGATGTCTTCTGCACACCATGTTGCAAGGCATCCCAGATATGCTCAGTAATGTTCATGTCTGGGGAGTTCGGTGGTCAGCGTAAGTGTTTAAACTCAGAAGAGTGTTACTGGAGCCACTCTGTACCAATTCTGGAAGTATGGGGTATCGTATTGTCCTGCTGGAATCGCCCAAGCCCGTCCGAATGCACAATGGATATGAAGGGATGCAGATGATCAGACAGGATGCTGATGTACTTGCCACCTGCCAGAGTCGCATCCAGACGTCTCAGGGATCCCACATCATTCCAAACGCACACGTCCCGCATCATGCAGAGCCTCCACCAGCTTGAATAGTCCTCTGCTGATATGCAGGGTCCATGGATTCATGAGGTTGTCCCCGCACACGAACACGTCCATCCTCTCGCTGCAATTTGAAACGAGACGCGTTCGGCCAGGCAACATGTGTCCAGTCATCAACAGTCCGATGTTTGTGTTGACGGACCGAGGCGAAGCGTAAATCTTTATGTCGGGCAGTCATCAATGATACACGACTGAATCTTCGTCTCCGAAAGCCCATGTCGATGATGTTTCGTTGAATAGTTCGCACTCTGACACTTGTTGATCGCCCAGCAGTGAAATCTGCAGCAATCTGCGGAAGGATCGCCCATCAGCCACGTTTGTAAGTAGGCTGTTTATGTTTTCTTATTGGCAACGTTACGTAGCGCTCTGTATGAAAATCACTGGCTGTGCTGTGTGCAGTCTGTGGCTAGTTTGCATTGTTGTCTGCCATTGTAGTGTTGGGCAGCTGGATGTCAACAGCGCGTAGCGTTGCGCAGTTGGAGGTGAGCCGCCAGCAGAGGTGGATGTGGGGAGAGAAATGGCAGAGTTTTGAAATTTGTAAGACTGGATGTAATGAACTGCTATGTATATTATGATTTTTCAACACTATTAAGGTAAATACATTGTTTGTTCTCTATTAAAATCTTTCATTTGCTAACTATGCCTATCAGTAGTTAGTGCCTTCCGTAGTTTGAATCTTTTATTTAGCTGACAGTAGTGGCACTCGCTGTATTGCAGTAGTTCGAGTAACCAAGATTTTTATGAGGTAAGTGATTTGTGAAACGTATAGGTTAATGTTAGTCAGGGCCATTCTTTTGTAGGGATTTTTGAAAGTCAGATTGCGTTGCGCTAAAAATATTGTATGTCAGTTTAAGCATAGTCATGTATAATTTTTGTAAGGGGACGTTTCACGTTGAACCATTCTCTTCATTCTTCGTTGGTCCCGTTGTTTAAGGACTTTTTCGGACGCGGGGTTGTCGGAGACTTGATTTTTTACCGGATTCTTGATATTGACGTTACACGCGTGAAATGGTCGTAAGAGAAAGTCTCCCACTTCAGCGCTACCTCGGAGATGCTGTGTCCCACCGCTCGTGCAACGACTATAACTCCACGTTCGATCTGGCTTAAATCTTGGTAACCTGCCATTGCAGCAGCAGTAACCGATGGAACAACTACGCCAGACACTTGTTGTCTTATATAGGCGGTGCAGACCGCAGCGCCTTATTCTGCCTGTCTACATATCCCCGTATTTGAATACGCGTGCCTATACCAATTTCTTTGGCCCTTCAGTGTAATATTCGGTAGCAAACCCGAAAAGACTCCAATGTCTTGATATTTTCGTTTGAAGCCAAGGCGACACTCAACATACATCGCTGACCTTTGAATGGTACAGTACAATATGGAGTAAACGGCAATGAGACATTACGAAAAAGAGATATCTAGATGTGGTATTCTGTTTCACTCTTTCCATGTAGAAAGGGCATTTAAAGTAAACCGTCACAGATTAGGTAAACGGTCTGTTGTTTCAAAAGTGATCGCCATAACTGTTCATAGATTTATCCCACTGTGAGAGGTGACAGTCACTGACCTCATGGAAAAATCTTTTCCATTTCCTGCGGAACCGTGATTATACCAAGGTCTGCTCCTCTCCGAAACAAATTGACAGTCGTGAATATTTTCCTCAAGGCTCAAAAAATTTGCAAATCCATTAGCACCAGTTTCCTATCAAAACTTCTGAGGCGTAGTCGAAACAACCCTTGCAAAAAGTTGGTGGGCATTGTCCTGTAACAGAAGGTTGCCGTCCGTCAACGATTCTGTTCTTTTAGACTTGACGATGCGCTCTAATTTTTACAAAGTGTTAATCAAAGTCGAAACGGCTAGGAATGCTGACGGCCGGCATCTTTCTGTCGCTGGATGGTGACCGCCCACATATTACCAAGGTTGTTTCGAGTACGGTGTAGAAGTTTTGCTTCGAAACTTTTACACATCCTCCACACTGTACCGATCTCTCGAAATGCGAATTTCGTATGTTTTGAGCCTGAACGAAGGCTTAGAACAGCAAACATTTTTCTGTCACACAGTAGGATAAATGAGTTATCACTTACGAGGTTCCTTTTGAAGTAAGGAACAGTGTACTGTTTCGGATTAAATAATTCTGCTTATTGGTCCATGTCTTTGTAGACAATTAACCTGCCGATGTTTCGACCGACTTGCTGCGGTCGTCTTCAGGACGGTTCTGCTATATATGGCGAATGTTTTCCGTTATATACTACCGTTTGCGGTTATCTGGTGTCACTGGAAAGTTTGAACAGGGTGTTGTGGAGGGGATGGTTGTATGGTTCGCAACTGCCTGCACTGCACTGCCTAAATTTGTGAAGAAATTTCTGATGATGTCCGTCTGCAGTACAGCATTGTAAGGTCGAGACCCATGAGATGTGGGAAAACCGGAACAGAAGAGAATCGAAGCATTTGAGATGTAGTGTTACAGATGAATATCGAAAATTAGGTGGACTGGTAAGGTAAGGAATGAAGAGGTTCCGAGCAGAATCGGAGAGGAAAGGAATATGTGAAAAACACTGATAAGGAGAAAGGACAGGTTGATAGGACTTAAGCGAATGACTTCCATTGTACCAGGGGAGCTGTAGAGGGCAAAAGTTGTGAAGGAAGACAGAGATACATACAGCAAATAATTGAGGACGTAGGTTGCAAGTGCTACTCTGAGATGAAGAATTTGGCACCGAAGAGGAATTTGTGGCAAACAACATCAAACCTGTTAGGCTATTGGAGAGTAACTCTAAGTAGGTGCTTAATAGAAGGTAACAACCGCTTCAAATTATCCAATGACATCTCAAATATGTGACGTTGGTAGCCACCAGATAATCTAAAGTGACAATATGTAAAGGAAGACATTCGTTACTGTACAGCAGTGAACCTCTCTGCAGAGGACCACCCAGAATTACTTTAACCAATTTAACACCGTCCATGGAAGCCTTCGAACCTGAAAAAGTTTGCTTAAATTTAATCTTTCTACCTAGTTTTCATGTAACTGCCCTTTATACTTCCAATCTTACGTCTGGTTGTTGAAGATTGCCGACGAAATTTGATACGATCCATTTGGAGACGGTGTAAGGGCTCTTAGCGGTGTATGTATTGCTGTCGAGTGAGCGAATTTAGGTATCTTTGGTTTGGTTTGGTTCTTTGGGGAAGGAGACCAGACAACGAGGTCATCGGTCTCATCAGATTAGGGAAGGAAGTCGGCCGTGCCCTTTCAAAGGAACCATCCCGGCATCTGCCTGGCGCGATTTAGGGAAATCACGGAAATCCTAAATCAGGATGGCCAGACGCGGGATTGAACCGTCATCCTCCCGAATGCGAGTCCAGTGTCTAGCCACTGCGCCACCTCGCTCGGTAGGTATCTTTCCATAAGGTAGTTAGGCGGATGCAGGCCTTTCACTGGAGTAGATCCTGTCTTCCAAGTGAAAGAGAGGATGGTGACATTTAATTAAAACGATTGGTAGTGTAGCAGAGCAGAGGATACATTTCGGTCGGCAAGAAACTTTTCCGATTGTATATGCGGAACATTTCGTCACGTTATGTAACTCGTGTGACGTACATCGCCAAGAGCGTGCGGATTCTTGTGCAGCTTCGCGTGACGCTGCGAAGCATCGAGAGCGGACGAAAAGAACGTTTCAGTACAACTGGTCCACGTCTCCTACAAGGTCTTTTGTTCGCAGCCTCGCAGCGAACTGCACCAACGGCGCGTTCCCACCTGCAGCGTTTTGATACGGCGCTAATACACCTCGCCGCTGCAGATACCCACCGCCGGCCCACGAGGAAGGGGGGGGGGGGGGCGGCACTCAGTTTGGTGGCTGGGCAGGGGTCCCGCGTCCCCGGAGCTCAGATGGGGGGCGCGGGCCGCAAGCTGGCTGTTGTGCGTGACAGCTTTAAAATTAGCCCGTGCGGCCGCCACAAAGGCCACGGCGGGCGGGGGTGGGGCCGGGGGCGCGCTGCGGCCTGAATACACTGGCTGCCGCCTCCCACCTCTTTCAGGCGGGCCGACGCGGCGCGGCGGCTTGAAAGAGCGTGCGTGGGCGGCGGCGGCGGCGGTGGCGGCGGTGGCTGGAAGGGCGACTCCGGCTGCAGCTCGCGGCCCTGAAAGGGCGCGCAGGGCCGGCGCCGGCCGCGGCCGCGGCTGCGGGGCCCGCATTCACCGCCCTGAAAGATAATCCCCGCCCAGATAAACGCGTTACCGCAATCACCTCGACCGCTGGAACTCGCCGCGCCGCGCTCTGCTGAGCTCTGATAAATTCTCTCTCCCTACTGTGATTAAAGAGCGGGACCTCGGCAGAGCGCTAGTGTGCCAGAGAGGAAGAGTAGAGCCTCATGCATTTCTAGTTACCCGTATATTCATCTGCTTGAAGAATTACGCGACGCGTAAATGGACCAGTGACGTCATCTCTTCTGAATTGCTCTAGTACCTGCTTCGGAAATAAACGGTCATCGTTCTGAAATTAATTGTTTAATAATTGTGAACAGCATATCGTTTCAGAAGAAAACTCTGTCTGTTTGTCGGTTTGTCTATCAAACTGGTAAGGCCCCTTTTTCTCAGAAACGGGGAAGGGTCTCAAGCTGATATTTCCCTCCCGCCGGAGGTATGAGTCCTCCCCCGGGCAAGGTGTTACCTCTCGTGGGCAAAATTATAGAGCAACTTTTTTTTAATTTATGGAGGTCAGATAGTAGTTAACAGATAGGTGTATTTATCATACAGAATATCAGATTTGCTGCAACTGTGAAAGTGAGGTCACACAACAAGGTGGGAAGTATTCTTCCCACTGCCCTTCCTTAGAGTTAAATGACAAAAATAACTTTTTCAATATATGTCACATTTATTTGATAAAGTTACTTCTCTTGTTACAATGAGTGTTCACAATTACTTGCCATGAAATTTTCTGAAACATGGGTCTATGTAAAGTGGTATTTGACAATATGTACAAACACAGAGAGTGCTGTTTTCCGCAGCTTTGGTACTACAATGACGGCACGTCCAGTAGATTTCTCCTAAAATGGGTTGATGCTCCCCTACAGCCACATGACGAAAATCTTCAGGTACTTTAACCCTTTTTGCCAGAAAGACATATTTTTGTCCACGACTTTTTTGGGATGAGAAGCCAGCGATCAGTTGTCTGGCTAGATGGATCCTGTATGTGAGCTGATCATGCTGTCAACTTTCTCTTTTACTAATTTTCCACAGGATAAAACTGTTCACTGCAGCAACATCCACCACGAAATAAAATATTCTGTGCCACCATTTTACAGAACGTCTGCCAATAGCATACCTTTCTCGTAATTGATCAAACTTATCGACACCACACATTATTCTGTTGCGTTCTGCCACAGCTTCAGGACAAGACATCTCTGTACTAGTACCATCCTTGTTTTTCCTTTTCACTGTGGCTGTTTCTCATGGGTCATAAATTGAGGACATGAAAGTGACTGGACGGTTATCCATCCATTTTACTGCAGAAATGGCTCCTTTTGTTTCAAACTGGAATTCTCCTCGTTCCAATTTTACGTACTCCTTCATAAATTTGGGTAAATCAAAAGTATTTACCTTATACAGTGTTATTACAAATGATTGAAGTGATTTCACAGCTCTACAATAACTTTATTATTTGAGATATTTTCACAATGCTTTGCACACAGTTACAAAAACTCAAAAAGTTTTTTTACGCATTCACAAATGTTCGATATGTGCCCCTTTAGTGATTCGGCAGACATCAAGCCGATAATCAAGTTCCTCCCACACTCGGCGCAGCATGTCCCCATCAATGAGTTCGAAAGCATCGTTGATGCGAGCTCGCAGCTCTGGCACATTTCTTGGTAGAGGAGATTTAAACACTGAATCTTTCACATAACCCCACAGAAAGAAATTGCATGGGGTTAAGTCGGGAGTGCATGGAGGCCATGACATGCATTGCTGATCATGATTTCCACCACGACCGATCCATCGGTTTTCCAATCTCCTGTTTAAGAAATGCCGAACATCATGATGGAAGTGCGGTGGAGCATCATCCTGTGGTACGTTTAGCTCCCTGTTTGCTTTATTCGTCGACTTCCGCGGGCTACGCGTGAAACTTGCCCGCACGCGTTCAACCGTTTCTTCGCTCACTGCAGGCCGACCCGTTGATTTCCCCTTACAGAGGCATCCAGAAGCTTTAAACGGCGCATACCATCGCCGAATTGAGTTAGCAGTTGGTGGATCTTTGTTGAACTTCGTCCTGAAGTGTCGTTGCATTGTTATGACTGACTGATGTGAGTGCATTTCAAGTACGACTTACGCTTTCTCGGCTCCTGTCGCCATTTTGTCTCACTGCGCTCTCGAGCGCTCTGGCGGCAGAAACCTGAAGTGCGGCTTCAGCCGAACAAAACTTTATGAGTTTTTCTACATATCTGTAGTGTGTCGTGACCATATGTCAATGAATAGAGCTACATTGAATTTATGAAATCGCTTCAATCTTTTGTAATAGCCCTGTACTATAGCTTTGAGGAAAAAATCACAAAATGTCACGCAAACAGCACTAAGGGCTCATCTACAGAGCAACACTCAGCTATACAATGCCGAAGGTACAGCAAAAACGGTGGGAACTTCGAGATTGGAAGTAGTACCCTATACCGTTCACTGGGTGGTAACACCGTACAGAGGTGGGAACTGTGAATCCCACGGGACTAGGAGCGAGTTCATTGTAGTGGGAAGCATGTTTCCCACGGCTCACGAAAGGGTTAAAAGTCCTCAGGCATAGATTAGTTTAAGTAGTATGTACACTCCTGGAAATGGAAAAAAGAACACATTGACACCGGTGTGTCAGACCCACCATACTTGCTCCGGACACTGCGAGAGGTCTGTACAAGCAATGATCACACGCACAGCACAGCGGACACACCAGGAACCGCGGTGTTGGCCGTCGAATGGCGCTAGCTGCGCAGCATTTGTGCACCGCCGCCGTCAGTGTCAACCAGTTTGCCGTGGCATACGGAGCTCCATCGCAGTCTTTAACACTGGTAGCATTCCGCGACAGCGTGGACGTGAACCGTATGTGACTTTGAGCGAGGGCGTATAGTGGGCATGCGGGAGGCCGGGTGGACGTACCGCCGAATTGCTCAACACGTGGGGCGTGAGGTCTCCACAGTACATGGATGTTGTCGCCAGTGGTCGGCGGAAGGTGCACGTTCCCGTCGACCTGGGACCGGACCGCAGCGACATACGGATGCACGCCAAGACCGTAGGATCCTACGCAGTGCCGTAGGGGACCGCACCGCCACTTCCCAGCAAATTAGGGACACTGTTGCTCCTGGGGTATCGGCGAGGACCATTCGCAACCGTCTCCATGAAGCTGGGCTACGGTCCCGCACACCGTTAGGCCGTCTTCCGCTCACGCCCCAACGTCGTGCAGCCCGCCTCCAGTGGTGTCGCGACAGGCGTGAATGGAGGGACGAATGGAGACGTGTCGTCTTCAGCGATGAGAGTCGCTTCTGCCTTGGTGCCAATGATGGTCGTGTGCATGCTTGGCGCCGTGCAGGTGAGCGCCACAATCAGGACTGCATACGACCGAGGCACACAGGGCCAACACCTGGCATCATGGTGTGGGGAGCGATCTCCTACACTGGCCGTACACCACTGGTGATCGTCGAGGGGACACTGAATAGTGCACGGTGCATCCAAACCGTCATCGAACCCATCGTTCTACCATTCCTAGACCGGCAAGGGAACTTGCTGTTCCAACAGGACAATGCACGTCCGCATGTATCCCGTGCCACCCAACGTGCTGTAGAAGGTGTAAGTCAACTACCCTGGCCAGCAAGATCTCCGGATCTGTCCCCCATTGAGCATGTTTGGGACTGGATGAAGCGTCGTCTCACGCGGTCTGCACGTCCAGCACGAACGCTGGTCCAACTGAGGCGCCAGGTGGAAATGGCATGGCAAGCCGTTCCACAGGACTACATCCAGCATCTCTACGATCGTCTCCATGGGAGAATAGCAGCCTGCATTGCTGCGAAAGGTGGATATACATTGTACTAGTGCCGACATTGTGCATGCTCTGTTGCCTGTGTCTATGTGCCTGTGGTTCTGTCAGTGTGATCATGTGATGTATCTGACCCCAGGAATGTTTCAATAAAGTTTCCCCTTCCTGGGACAATGAATTCACGGTGTTCTTATTTCAATTTCCAGGAGTGTAAGTCTAGGCACCGATGACCCCTGCAGTTTGGTCCCTTAAGAAATCACACATATTTGAACATTTGGGCTGATATTGAATTGACATACTAAGATCTACAGTCGCTTGGTGGTGTTCTAAGGCGATGCAATCAGAAGATATGGCCATTTATTTCATACTATCTCAATAATCGCAATAATTTGGTGCTCAAAGAAAACGTCCAAGACATTGCCGCTAATTGTGTTAAGAAGTCCGCCCCGATAGCTGAGTGATCACCTTGACGGATTGTCGTCCTACGGGCCCGGGTTCGGTTTCCGGCTGGCTCGGGTATTTTCTCCGCTCAGGGACTGGGTGTTTTGTTGTATACATCATCACTTCATCCCCATCCGGCGCGCAGGTCGCCCAATGTGGTGTCGAATGTAATAAGACCTCCACCAAGGCGGCCGGACCTGTCCCGTAAGGGGACTCCTGGCCGATGACGCCAAACGCTCATTTTATTCCCACTGTGTTAAGAAAAGAAACTTTAAGGTGGCCATTTTGAACCATGGTGGTGCTGGGCAACGTTTTTAAATAAGGTAACACTGCCATACACATTTCGCCTTGAGAAATGGAAGAATTAACATATTTTACAATTTTGAAGGGCATGCCATGACATCGCATTTACTAATAACTTCGCATCGAAACACGTATTTGAACGAAAATCGGTATACATATATAAACAGAAATGGGAAATGGATGTTTTTATTTCTCTACGACTGCCTTCAGTTATAATCATATCCCCTCATCAAGTCAGTTATTTCCACGTATCCCTTTACCTACCGATTCTGTTAGGCCACATTTCTTACAATTCCCGTTTAATTTCAGCAGCCTTTTGCTACATAATGTATGAAATCGTTTGTTTCCCTTGTGTTTCGGTTCTCACACAGTACGTAATTAGCTTTTATACAGGGTTTTAGGGTTAGGTCCTCGTGATCATCATGAATGGCCTGACCAGCTTAACACCAGTGGATTGTTTTTTATGGGGACGTCCACAGAATCTTGTTTATCTTACTGAACGCAGAAGTGAAGATTACTTCAGCTAGCTCATCGGAGAAATTTGTCGACCTGTGACACTGTACCATGTTTCACCGACCCCTAACACTTTGTGCGCTTCTGGTCCATACCTCAAATTGACAGACATTTCTTTCAAACAAATTTGTACACCGATGGTTAAATACGTTGGCGACATAATAGAAAAAAAACAATGTTCTGTTTAAATATTTCGAATTTGTTGCTGTAACTGCGTGGAAAATATTCAAATAAACGAAGTTCATAGCTCCATAGAAAGAGTAGAGTTTCTTACATTTACCGATGGAAAGAAATGTTCCCTTCAGTTACTGTCTTGTAAACTGGAGAGAAAATACGGTATGGCACGTCCGAGGATGGAAGAACCACCAACCAGATAGATCACATCCTGGTGGACCAGCGCTATTGTCAAGAGCCATGGATGTCAGGTCGTATAGAGGAGCCGACTGCGCGTCAGACCACTTCCTCATTGTGTGCAGGCTTAAACTCATGTTCACCTACATGCATAAGATGAAGGGGACACTGGAACCTGCTTTGATTGTTGAGAAACTACGAGAAGATGCCACTAAAGAACAATATGCTATAGAAATAAATAACAGTTTTGAGGTCCTGGAGACCCTGGAACCAAGAGACAACGTGGAGGAAAGGTGGAAAGAAATAAAGTCCATGGTACTAAGTGTGTCGGAGGATATATTGGGAAGAAAGAAGATAATGAAGAAGAGGAAATGGTTCAACGAGACATGCCACAAGGCTACAGAAAAGAGAAGGAAGATGAGGGAGAAGTGGCTAGCTGGCAGGACGAGTGAACCGAAAAGGGAACGTTTTATCAACAATCAGAAGCGAGACAAAGCGAATCCTAAGAGCAGAGAAGACAATACATTAAACCAGTTTGCTAGAGCAAGTTGAGGCAGAGAACCAAAGCAAGAACTCAACGCAATTCTTCCAATACATAAAAAGTCGGAGATGTGTATTTCAGAGCCAAACTCCTTTCATTAGAGATATAAACGGCAACTTGATAGATGACGGGGAAAGAATTGTAGAAAGATAGAAAGAATACTTCTCAGAACTGTTGAATCGCCCAGACCAAGATGAGATATTGCCTCCAATCACTACGGAGTAAAGGAAAGATGAAGAAGAATGGGAAGTTAGTGAAGAAGACATGAAGATCGCAATCAAAGGACTCAGAAGCAACAAAGCCCCAGGGGAGGACAGAATAACATCAGAATTAATCAATGAGGGAGGTGAGAGCCTACACTTATATAAACTGATCCAGTTGATATGGGAGAAGGAGACACTGCCAGAAGAATAGGGATTGGCTATAATATGCTCAATATGCAAGAAGGCAAGCAAAATGGAATGTGGTAACTACAGAGGAATCATCTTGTTGAATGTAACGTAAAACGTGCTGTCCATCATTATCCTCAGAAAATCGCAACCATTCATAGAGAACAACATACAGGAGTACCAACCTGGCTTTTGACCAAACCGATCGACAATACATCACATTTCCGCACTAAGGTAATTGTTTAAAAAACACTGGGAATATGATAAAGATATCTACAGCATTTTCGTCGATTTTCAACGTGCATATGATAACATCAACAGAAATAGTCTATACAATGCAATGCGTGACTTCAGAATCCATGAGAAGCTAGTGAGAACGGTGCAAGCTTGCATGGAAGGGTCAAAGATAGCAGTACGTTTCCGAGGAGCCACATCAGAAACATTCGAGATTGAGACAGGCCTCAGACAAGGGGATGCTGTCTCATGTGTTCTGTTCAATGTCATCAGAGAGAAAGTAAAAACAGAGTGTAGGCAACAGGAGCGGGCTGGAGTGGAGATGGACGGTAACTTCAGTTGTCTCGCATATGCAAATGATATAGTACTACTAAGTGAATCAAAGCACGAGTTGAAAGAAATGAATCAGAACAGAAAATGGAAAATTATGCACAGAAGGTAGCGCTCAAAGTGAATCGGGAGTCCATGCAATTAGGGAGAGGGCAAGAATTTCTTGAGATAGATGTCAAGAGGTTCAAGAGTGTACACGACTTCAAATACTTGGGATCTTGGTTTACCATTGAGAACAATATAAAAATGGACATCAAGGCAAGAATAGCAGTGAGAACGATATGCATCCATTCTCTCAGAAAGACGCTCGGCTCTAAATCGATCTCCGTGTACAGTGAAATGAAAATCTACAACACAGTGATATGCTCAGCAGTAATGTAAGGTTCAGAAACATGGAGCATGACTAAGCGAGAAAGTGAAAAACTATTAACATTTGAAAGAAGAATAATGAGGAAGATATGGGGACCTTTAGATAACGGAGCATGGAGGTGGAGGAAAAACGAGGAAATCTACCTTCTGATGCGACAACCAACCATCCTACAGAAGATAAAGAGCAAAAGAGTACAATGTGTGCGCCATGTAGCCCGTATGCCATATAGGCGAAGATGGCACTAGTGGGGAAACCAAACACCAAACGCCCCATTGGACGACCAAGGCAGCGCTGGATAGACAACCTGCCGAAGGACCTAACAGCCCTGGGAATTGAAGACACCTGGTGGAACTGGGCTCAAAACAGGAAGGAATGGATGCAGTTTGTGGAAGCAGCGCGTGGTCTGCAGGGTCTATGATCGCTGAATATCTATCTATCTATCTGTCTAAGATTGATACACGGAATCAGGAGATACCCCTCTGGGAACGGGTCGCCGGAAGAAAATGCCACACAGCCTTTACCCTCGGCATATTGTAGACAGCTTCGCAAATTAACACACAGTTGCATTATCAGAACGTATCCTTGCCTACCAAGTAATGTCAACGACAATCTCGTCTACCAAGTACACCGCAATCGACTGTGTCAGTAGTCTGACTGCAGACAAGCGTGCAATAGAGAACTCGACTGCAGAGATAGCTACCGACTTACCATGGAATTGTTCCAAGAAATCCTAATGCACTATGATCCTAAAAACAGGTTCAACCATTACCATATCTGAAACACACTGTATGAACTTTGGGCGTTCAAGAATTATTGGTATTAGAATTCTTGTGTCGCAGAACAAACAAATACAATCTAATTATAGATATTCCGCGTCAATGTTTATACACTTTTGCAATAATTCTGGCAGCTTCCATGTTTATCCTGAAAACAGGTTCAAGCATTACCATATCTGAAACACACTGTATGAACTTTGGGCGTTCAAGAATTATTGGTATTCGAATTTTTGTGTCACAGAACGAACAAATACAATCTTATTATAGATATTCCGCTTCAAAGTTTATCCAATAATTCTGGCAGCTTCCATATTGCGTAGCAAACCATTGTTTCAGATACCCCGTCGCCACCGGCGGACAACAGCGGTAAATTCGTCATTGGTGGTGAACATCTCACCCCGTATGACCTCATTCATTTCGTCGAATAGAGCAGAGTCACTAGGAGCCAGATCTGACGAATATGGAGCACGAGGCAGCACAAAAAAACCGTAGTTATTGCAGATTGTGTGCGTGTCACCACGCATTGTCGTGTTGAATCAGAATGCCATGGTCCCGTTTCCCATGGCAGCGTTGTTGAATGCATTGGCGGAGTTGGTGCAGTGAATTGCAGTACCTATGAATGTGGAGGGTTGTATTGGGAGGGAGACAATTCACCAGAGGTATCCCTGCCTAATCCCAGGACACAGACGCCAATGGATTCTGCATTAATAGTCACGGCCGTTACTTCTTCGGATGAGGACTCCCACTACGCTTCCCCTCCATAGATTAGCATTTTTCTCCTAGAGTCTCGTGGAAGAAGCTTGAGTCATAGAAGGTGTCCAGACGCTCAAAAAAGTCTGCTGGATCAACACTGTACTGTTGCACCAACTGCTGGCATATCTCCACACGCTTCTGTTTCAGCGCAGTGGTGAGCGATTGGGACACCCATTGAGCACACGCCTTATACATCCTCAAATCCTGATAGATGATGTATGGAAGTTTCGCCCTTGATAGACCTGTTGCCTTCTCTTTTTCATCAAATTGATTCGGCTGTGCGCCATTATCAGGACACTGACACGCTGGGAATTGTTTAGTTTGCTTGTAGTTGCTGGACGCCAAGAGTTTTTGAGTTTATCTACGCAGTACCTGCCGTTTCTGAACCCTGATACTCAATGAAACACGGATCTGCATCTCGGTGCTGTTTCCCCACATCTTGTGGATGTGTGAAGCAGTCACTCATTCCCTCCAAAGAAACCTCACCCATGCTTGTGTGCTTCCATGTTGTCTTGTCGATGTCCACCAGTGTTCTCACATGCCGGAGCAGATGCTGTTGCAATGCGCCATCTATTGAAGCAGCAACACCGTCTTGTAGCGGAGAGAATATTGTAGTCTGTCTTCACGCATACATCGACACACATTTTACATTGCTACTTTGCAAGAATTATAGGGGGTGGGGGTTGGGGAGTACTAATCAATAATTAACGAACTAAATATCCGGTGATATTATCTATCGATTGACTTTACGATTGTGACAGAAGGTTAAAAAAGCTTCCCGTACACGAAAATTGCTGGCAATATTGATGTCATGTAATAGACGCAGTTAGGCCTACCATATCGTGTACGGAATCGTGACATGCCCACCGATATCGATTTCAGTTTCTGCCTTACGAAAACCGCTGCTCGTGCCCTTTCACACAAACGCAGCCATCGATGGTGGTCAGCTGAGAGGCCAGAGACAGGCCAGCGCTGCAAACACGAAGGCTGATGGTAACACGATTTGCGACTGGGTCGCGCGTGACGTGGGTCGCCAATGGAGGCACCCATCGCCCCACGTCCGCAGACATACCGCGAGGCAGCAACTGGTCCGCAGTGTAATACAGTACCGTCTGCGATTGACGACTTACGTAACCAGCAGATGTATTTACAGTGACATGTCTTCAGTGCAGTAGAGCATCAGAAATCGTGGAAGAAGTTTTCAACGGAATAATCATGTTGTCCACATAGGCAGTGTGTTGTTGAGATCTGACTTGCTTTTTTTATTGAAGCTTCTAGTTTTTTAATTACAACGCAAATACTGAACTAGATTTAAGAATCTACTTGGGTCGTTCGATAAGTAATGTCACATTTTTTTCTGAGAACATATATATTGATAAAAGTCAGAATTTGGTGACAATATACATCGACATGTCTCGTCCATGTCCTATTTATCTACGTTCTATGGCCGTACGCCAATTTTGTGGAAGAGCATGTATTCCCTGCTGGTAAAAGCTCTTGTCGTGTAGGGGTAGCCATGTTTTCACTGCATGACTGACACTCTCGTCATCTTCGAAGTAGAGAATCTTTAAGTGGCCCAAAGAGATGGATGTCCGAGGGTGCCATGTCTGGACTGTAGGGTGGATGAGGCAATCATGTTCAACCGAATTTTACGGTGTGTTCCCGGGTTGTCATACTTGTGTGTGTGCGTGCATTATCGTGTTGGAGCCAGATTTCTGCTGGATCGAACACGTCGGAAACGGTTCTTGACTTTATTCAGAGTCTTCACGTTTGCCTATGAATTGATGGTTGACCCTCTTGGCATCACATCCACGAGAATGACAGAAGACTGTCATCAAGACTGTTCTGGTAGAGGGGATTGTCTTGCATTTCTTCTTCTGTGGTGAATGAGGATGATGCCACTCCATGGACTGCTGGACTGCCATTTTGTTTCCAGCGCAAAGTGGTGCACCCATCTTTCGTTCCCGTGACTGAAAGGCCTCTTCGTCGCTCTCAAAGCGCTCCAACAATTCAGATGAAATGGCCTTTCTTTGAAACTTGTGGTCCGCTGTGAGCATTCTTGGAGCCCACCGTAATCACCTCTTTGAGTATCCAAGAGTCTCGATCACTGCAGACGCACTTTCAATGCTGACCGACAACTGTACAGCCAACTGTCGAGATGCGATTCACCGGTCGGCCCTAATAATGGCATCCGCACGATTCAACATGTGTGGAGCAGTGGCTGTGACAGGACGTCCCGAGAGTGCCTGATAATGGAGCCCTGTTTCTGCATTTCTTGTGGTTGTAACTTTCTTTACCAATCGCCCAACTGCTCTCCTATCAACTACGGCAGCGCCATACACTGCACATAAGCTTTTATGAATGTTCACCACGGTTTCTTTTTCTGCACACAAGAATTCAGAAACAGGACGCTGCTTGTAACGTGAGTCGTATGTGGACGTTATTTTGACGCTGTACTACGGCTCTGCCATCTTCCAGAACGGTTTGAAACTCTACCGGCGCACAGAACAAACATAAAATGTGAATCACGAACAAGGACTTTTTTCTATGTGTATTAATGGCTTTTTGGAAAAACGTGGGGCATTACTTATTGAACGACCCTCGTACATTTAAGAAGATAAAGTTAGTCATTTATGTACGGTCTGTGCTCATCCTTAACGTAATTTTATTCATTACTGCAAAAAGTATACAGATATGGGTATCAAAGAAGGCCAGGTTTTGCCGTCGTTATTTCCGCTTCGCGAACGCCTTTCCTACAGGAGAAAATGGGATGTAGCTACACCCGGCGAACGGTGTTGCGGTAGGTGTAATAGGTGGCCTTGTCGCATTACATTTCTTGAAAAAATTCACCGCAGGCATAATGAGCAAACCAGAAGTAGCTGGATAGCAGCGACTGTGAAAGAAAGTGTTTATGGTGCGCTCCCCAATTGCTAAAATCTGCACGAAAAACGGAAGGAAGACGTTTATTAATACTTTTATATTAAAAAAGTCGTGTCTGACCGTGATTAGCTGTGATTACAAGAACTACCTGGCCCAGTTATGGGTTTTCACCGGTTGAAAAACTTTGCTTCAAGTTAGACAATTGTGAACAATCTTGGTAATGCCACTGTATTATTCTTATAGCAAGAGAGGTGAAGAATTTGCTTAAGTGCTCATTGACACATCATCATCATCTAAACTGTAATTAATAAAGCATGCTACGAACTTTTTCTAATTGTAATACAGGTAAACGAGAGAAAGACTTAATTCAGCTCGTTCTGTAGTCATATATGTTTTGTGCAGTTGACCGTAATTTAAACCTACAGTGAGTTATTTTTTAGTTTCAGAACCCACTTCAATATTTCTAAACCTTACGCTCAAATGTAAAGACGATAATGCATTGAACAACTGAATTAGCTCTATTATTTTCTTAAAGTTAAAGAGTTGTTGTATTATGCAGATCTGATAATTCACCTTACTAGATGACTTCAGTAAAATTCGTTTACATAAAGACGTCTTCTTAAACGCGTAACAGTATGATTCCTTTAATTAAATGACATGTGTTAGTTTTAACCGATGTGAGAAGTGACTTAAAATACTCAAACGATAGTCGAAACATATCTTGTCAGTTTTATTCTTGTTCGCAAAAGCATATTTTAACTTTTCTAAATATTAACATTAATGACTGTTCCAAGTTGAATGAGTAGGTATAACTATTCGAAATTAGTGCCTTCAAAACTTGGGAACTGTGTATGGTAAGCAGAAGCGTTAAACCTCAAGTAGAATTCCTCAGAGTGAGTTTCGTCACAGTGCCTGTTCCAATGGGGGCCGTTACTACGTTCAACGGAAAATCAAAATTAAGGTGAGCAGAAAAGTGCGTCGACTGCTCTGTTGTTAAATCCATCGACTTAATGGTTTGCCTATTTCACCATTCATAAGAAATTCGATAGCGAATTTAAATTTGAGTTACGAAAACTCGCGGTCATGATTAGTGAAATAGTGAATAGCAGTTAAGTATAACGCTCAAAGTAGTGGTCGAACTATATATATTGTTGTTGTTTATGTTCGAGTGTAGCACTTAGAGGCTACGTCAAGCAGATAAAGTCGCAACGAGGTCGAGTTACTCGACATATGCGAACTGACTTTCGAAGAAACTAACGTCAAGAGGACACTAAGGTTGTTTATGGGAAAGAGAGGGATAGAGTCGTTATAAATTCCAGGATAAGTCGGTTTGCATCCTTGGAGTCGAGGACGCTAAAGCATGCTTGTTCAACGGGAATCTATTCAGATTCCAATTCGGGTCGTGGAATAAAATATCGTCTCCGTTATTTGGTTGGGAAGCATACTTAAAAATGATTCAAATGTCTCTGAGCACTATGGGACTTAACATCTGAGGTCATCAGTCCCCTAGACTTAGAACTACTTAAACCTAACTAACGTAAGGACATCACACACATCCATGGCCGAGGCAGGATTCGAACCTGCGACCGTAGCAGCCGCCTGGTTCCGGACTGAAGCGCCTAGAACAGTTCGGCCACCGCGGCCGGCAGTATACTTCCTGATAATCTAATTTTGCTCAATACTCCGACTTAATTTACAAAGCTCTCTGCAGCGATCTGTGGATTGAGTGTGTGTGGCGCTGTTTCCGGAGAATCATTACCATGAAGGTATGTTCTGGCACCGAGTATCCCCTTGCGTGAGTCTCTCTCTCTCTCTTTCTTTGTCTCTCTCTCTCTCCCTCCCATCACCACAACGTAAATAATTCCACTGCTCTACACGAGAGAAGAATGCCTTCGGAAGTTGACACCTGAACATTTTCTTAGCGTTCTCTCAGCCAACAACAACGTACAGCTGTCGCTTATATATCCGTCTCGAGAGGTTTCTCAATCGTGCTGATATTCAAGATTTGTCGTTAACTTTGTCGTCTTATTTTCTTATTAACTTTACGACATAACTAGTTTCAGTGCAGGTACATCATCTTCAGAGCGACGAGTATCGTTACTGTGCAACAAAATTCTTGGATCACTCTTTCGAAGCCCCGTAACTACCTTCCACTGCGACGCATAATTTTGAAATTTGGGTCGAAGTTGCGTACAGTCTTCCTCGTAACAGTCCCTGTGACCCACATGTCACCTCATCCTTTGACGCTTCGGCGATGGTAGTCAGAACCGCGAAGCCCAGCTTTGAAATGAAGCGGCTTCATTATGAGTAGTCGTGGAAAACGTTCCTGAGGCACAACCGCTGAAGACCGGCACGTATAGCCCTCATGAGTGGCATAAAAGGCGTCATTGAAACTACCTCTTTCCCTCCTGAGTCGATTTCCATACATTTAGCACCCGAAAACGACAATTTGCAATGGCATGAGCATAGGAAGACGTTCTTGACAGCTTTTGACACTGGTGACATCGTGGAAAGTTTCTACCATTCTCTAAGGACGTTGTGAGGCTTCATCCCTATTAAACGAAATCACACCCCTTTAAAGTGCAGCGCGTCCGCAGTATTTGCTCTCTTGTACAGGTTAGCGCCACTAGGGACACTTCAGAGCCATTTGTGGAAATCTGAAATTGATCCGAAGCAGGTGAGGGTGCTTATGCTTTTCCAGCCCTGCTGGAAAGAGGAGATTATAGTTCAGCGTATCTTCGAGAGCGAGATCAGTAGAGACGAGACAGAAGCTGAGAATATGGGAGGATGGGCGAGGAAATAGGCTGTGCCCTATTTAAACGAACCATTCCGGCATTTGGCTGGAGTGATTTAGGGAAATCACGGAAAACCTAAATCTGGATGACAGCACGAGGATCTGAACCGACGTCCTCCCGCATGCTAGTCGGGTGTGCTAACCACAGCGCAACCTCGTTCGGTATCAGCCCTCGTTCTTTTCGTCTCTCTGTAACGTGATCATGGAGGGGTGTGACGTTGACAAGTGCGTGAATAAAATTACAAAGGTTTCCCCTAAGAAACCCCAACTTGGTTGTTCCCCTAAGAAACCCCAACTCGGTAAAACCCTCAGTGGCACTCATTTTAAAAGTGAACGTGTGCACAGATAACCTGTAAAGTAGTTCAAGGCACCTGCAGATAGACATTACTTGATAACAATGCGATGCCAGTTGCCTACCTACTGGCGCCTAAGTCTATTTTACAGGTTGCCTATGTAAACGTTAACTTTTAAAATTGTACCACAGTTGAAAAAGACAAAAATAAATATACTGTATACCTAGCATCCTGTAGGTTGACAATAAGTCACAAAAGATTGCAAATATTTTAACAAAACTAAAAAGTAAAAATAGGGTTCACTGCATCTAATATACTACAACAGAACTAAACAATATAAAATTAAATCAATAACAGCCCTCGGTCGCAAAAATGAAGTATATTTGACCTAGGTTTCGGCCATTTAGAAGTAAACGGTTATTGCTTCAATTTTACGTTGTAGTGGTCACTGACAACGCAGCCATGTTTAAAACTTTAAATAATATAAAGTGTAGTCATAGCCCATACTCAGACTATGTAATAGCCAAAGTAACATGTAAGGAATGCTCAGTGTTCTACATAGGAGAAAGAGGCCAAAATTTCAACACTAAGTACACAGAGCACATTCACGTGTACACACACAATGGACACATAACATACATCAACAGCGACACACATACATAATACAGAACACCCATTTAGAAAAGCGGAGCAAAGTGTCAAAGTACTCCACCTGGTAAATAAAGGGCGTAAAATGTATCTGTTAGAACTGGAGATATATCCATATTACAGAAAATATGAAGACAGAATCTTAAAGGAAAAACTTGAAAGTGCGAGACTCTGCACAAATGGAACCTAAGAAAACTGTAAGTACAAGTTCTAGCAAATTTCGCCACTAACTACATATAACTACATACCAACTAGGAATTGTGCATTTTTTATATGTCGAAGTAAAGCCAACAGAGCAAAGCACGATCTCACACATCAAAAACGTTATTTAAAAATGGCGCAGTACACGGAGAATAGTTTTTTTTATTAACAAAACCACTAATTTTACAACCGCAGGCTTTCACAAATCATTTGCAATGGATCACATCAGATTAAAATTCTCAATTAATGGCAGCTCCTAGAGAGCGTTTGCCAATCTGGGATATCTTAGAGAGGTTCTTCGCCGTTTTATTCAAGCATGTGCCAATGTCGTTCTCCTCCTTTAACGCACAGAAGGACGCAAAACAAGACTGTTGTAAAAGCCCAAGCATCCATTCCTGCTTCGGATCACGTTTCAATTTCGTCGAAAGTTTTTGAAAGGTAACTAGCTCTTCCGACTAGTATACGAAAACCAAAACTGCGGTCGCGGTGCATTCCAAAGGGATGAGATCACATTTAATGGAGATGCAGATCCAAAAAGTCCATAGGGAAGTGTTGGTACGTCAGAGTGTGTCAGCAGTGTGAAAGATCGTTAACAACGTCGTCCGTTTGCACATCGCACTGGAACTGTCGTTTATGACGGTTAAATCTGTGGGAATCAACGCAGCAGCGAAAGAGATGGTTTCATTGACACCCTCAATGCCACGTAGTGAGGCCTTTTCTTTCCGCAGTTGAGCGGTGGTGTGTCACGAACGTCTTCCTTGCCCACCCATCAGAAAACGGCGTGATTTCAACGTTGGGCTACACGGTTCTGTCCTCCATCGCAGAGGCGTCAAAAGAAGAGCTGAAATGTTGGTAAGAGAGGCGGCTGTGTCTTTCTCATCGTCTGACATGTCCAATGTGGCGTTGGACAGAATTTTGCTGAAATTTGGTGCCAATGTGAAATCCTTACCGAAGCTTACAAGTCACATGAACAGCAGAGGTGTCGCCTGTATTATTTAAAAAATATCAGCATTCATAATTCGACTAGATGCTTTACGTACAACAACAATATCCCTACATTTTCCTTATACATCGGGCTGTCTTTAACGATTGTTTTATACTTGGTGGAACTAAATCTTGTTTCTTTTTTCCACATATCATTGTCAGCTGCAGTTAGCAAAACGATGAGTCCTTAGGTATTTGTAGCATCGTACTAATGCGACACCGCTACATTCGATGGTGCGGAACCACAGCCAAATAGTGTTTTTCCGAAAGAATACACAGCGATGTGACTATGTACGTAGGTACATTTCTTGTGTACAATATAGATTTTGGATTTCTAGCCATTATCAAGAACAGTGCTTACAGCGGGAATAAGCTTATACACATATCGAAACAAGTGTTGCATCACCCCGGTTCCCAGGACTCCTGATGATAGACGTTGACTGTGGATATACACTCCTGGAAATGGAAAAAAGAACACATTGACACCGGTGTGTCAGACCCACCATACTTGCTCCGGACACTGCGAGAGGGCTGTACAAGCAATGATCACACGCACGGCACAGCGGACACACCAGGGACCGCGGTGTTGGCCGTCGAATGGCGCTAGCTGCGCAGCATTTGTGCACCGCCGCCGTCAGTGTCAGCCAGTTTGCCGTGGCATACGGAGCTCCATCGCAGTCTTTAACACTGGTAGCATGCCGCGACAGCGTGGACGTCAACCGTATGTGCAGTTGACGGACTTTGAGCGAGGGCGTATAGTGGGCATGCGGGAGGCCGGGTGGACGTACCGCCGAATTGCTCAACACGTGGGGCGTGAGGTCTCCACAGTGCATCGATGTTGTCCCCAGTGGTCGGCGGAAGGTGCACGTGCCCGTCGACCTGGGACCGGACCGCAGCGACGCACGGATGCACGCCAAGACCGTAGGATCCTACGCAGTGCCGTAGGGGACCGCACCGCCACTTCCCAGCAAATTAGGGACACTGTTGCTCCTGGGGTATCGGCGAGGACCATTCGCAACCGTCTCCATGAAGCTGGGCTACGGTCCCGCACACCGTTAGGCCGTCTTCCGCTCACGCCCCAACATCGTGCAGCCCGCCTCCAGTGGTGTCGCGACAGGCGTGAATGGAGGGACGAATGGAGACGTGTCGTCTTCAGCGATGAGAGTCGCTTCTGCCTTGGTGCCAATGATGGTCGTATGCGTGTTTGGCGCCGTGCAGGTGAGCGCCACAATCAGGACTGCATACGACCGAGGCACACAGGGCCAACACCCGGCATCATGGTGTGGGGAGCGATCTCCTACACTGGCCGTACACCACTGGTGATCGTCGAGGGGACACTGAATAGTGCACGGTACATCCAAACCGTCATCGAACCCATCGTTCTACCATTCCTAGACCGGCAAGGGAACTTGCTGTTCCAACAGGACAATGCACGTCCGCATGTATCCCGTGCCACCCAACGTGCTCTAGAAGGTGTAAGTCAACTACCCTGGCCAGCAAGATCTCCGGATCTGTCCCCCATTGAGCATGTTTGGGACTGGATGAAGCGTCGTCTCACGCGGTCTGCACGTCCAGCACGAACGCTGGTCCAACTGAGGCGCCAGGTGGAAATGGCATGGCAAGCCGTTCCACAGGACTACATCCATCATCTCTACGATCGTCTCCATGGGAGAATAGCAGCCTGCATTGCTGCGAAAGGTGGATATACACTGTACTAGTGCCGACATTGTGCATGCTCTGTTGCCTGTGTCTATGTGCCTGTGGTTCTGTCAGTGTGATCATGTGATGTATCTGACCCCAGGAATGTGTCAATAAAGTTTCCCCTTCCTGGGACAATGAATTCACGGTGTTCTTGTTTCAATTTCCAGGAGTGTAGTATCACAGACACAGTCCCACTGATTGTTCAGAGATGTCACTAAACCCTCCAAAAATGTAAACAACCATGCATGAGCAGCGGCAACCGATCAGTTCCAGTCTTTCCACCTGGAAGGAGGTACACGGCTCGTGTTGTTTGTAGTTCAACCATGCCTAGATGATCAATACTGTGGTTCGAACGCGTCCGCGTTGTTACTTTGTGCCAGGAAGGGCTCTCAACAAGGGAAATGTCCAGGTGTCTCGGAGTGAACCAAAGCGATGTTGTTCGGACATGCAGGTGATACAGAGAGACAGGAGCTGTCGATGACATGCCTCGCTCAGGCCGCCCAGGGGCTACTACGCCAGTTGATTACCGCTACCTACGGATTATCGTGTTACGACTCAAACTTTGCGCAAGAGGTTGCATGATGCGCAACTTCACTCCCGACGTCCATGGCGAGGTCCAGGTTTGCAACCACAACACCATGCAGTGCGGTACAGATGGACCCAACCACACTACTCAGGATTGACATTACATTCTCTTCACCGATGAGTATCCCATATGCCTTTAAACAGAGAATTGTCGGAGATGTGTTTGGAGGAAACCCGGTGAGGCTGAACGTCTTAGACACACTGTCCAGCGAGTGCAGCAAGGAGGAGGTTCCCTGCTGTTTTGTGGTGGCATTATGTGGGGACGACGCTTACCGCTGGTGGTCATGAAAGGCGTCGTAACGGCCGTACGAGACGTGAATGCCATCTTCTGACCGATAGTGCAACCATACGGACAGGATATTGGCGAGGCATTCGTCTCCATGGACGACAATTCGTGCCCCCATCATGCACGTCTTGTGAATGACTTCCATCAAGATAACGACATCGCTCGACTAGAGTGGCATCGGCCGCTGTGGCCGAGCGGTTCTAGGCGCTGCAACGGTCCCAGGTTCGGATCCTGCCTCGGACATTGATGTGTGTGATGTCCTTAACTTAGTTAGGTTCAAGTAGTTCTAAGTCTAGGGGACTGATGACCTCAGATGTTAAGTCCCAGAGTGCTTGGAGCCATTTGAACTAGAGTTGCCAGCATGTTCTCCAGACATGAACCCTATCGCACCTGCCTGTGATAAACGTAAAAGGGATGCTTATGGACAACGTGGCCCACCAACCACTCTGAGGGATCTACACGATCTCGCCGTTGAGGTGTGGTACAATCTGGATGGTACAAATGGCTCACATTGCAAATAGGCGTCACATAAGACTTGATGAGCATTATTATTGCTCTGACACCAGCTACACATCGCAAAAAACGAATTTGCAAATATGTCAGAGAAAAGCTCCTGACGAACCTTAGGAGGGAGTCTCGCTATACATAAATGTAATTCCAGAATGAGATATTGACTCTGCAGCGGAGTGTGCGCCGATATGAAACTTCCTGGCAGAATAAAACTGTGTGCCCGACCGAGACTCGAAGTCGGGACCTTTGCCTTTCGCGGGCAAGTGCTCTATCATCTAAGCTACCGAAACACGACTCACGCCCGGTAGAGCACTTGCCCGCGAAAGCCAAAGGTCCCGAGTTCGAGTCTCGGTCGGGCACACAGTTTTAATCTGCCAGGAAGTTTCATATCAGCGCACACTCTGCTGCAGAGTGAAAATCTCATTCTGGATACATCCCCCAGGCTGTGGATAAGCCATGTCCCCGCAGTATCCTTTCTTTCAGGAGTGCTAATTCTGCGAGGTTCGCAGGAGAGCTTCTGTAAAGTTTAGAAGGTAGGAGACGAGATACTGCCAGAAGTAAAGCTGTGAGGACCGAGCGTGAGTCGTGCTTCGGTAGCTCAGTTGGTAGAGCACTTGCCCGCGAAAGGCAAAGGTCCCGAGTTCGAGTCTCGGTAGGGCACACAGTTTTTATCTGCCAGGAAGTTTCATAAATGTAATTAATGACAGCGATATGAAGGAGCCGAATATTATACGAATACTGCAACAAATATCCAAAAACATAAATGACATAAGGAAATTTATCACCTAAAGGTAAGAAAGGTAGTCTGTCTGGGTGTGGACTGGTTTCTCTGTTAAAGATAGGGAATGTGGACAGCAGCAGAGGTGGGTCCTGGTGAAGATACAAAAACTGTTTATCCATTCTCTGGCGCTGTCCGGAGTTCCCTCGTAATATTCCAGCGTCGTAGCTGCAGACGTTGACGTATGGCGGGCGGCGTGAACGAGCTACTCGAGAGTCAGCTCTGCGCTGGCGACCCCGGTATGCGTGGAGAGCTGAGGAGGCAGGACGCGGCCGCACTGCGGTCACATGCAACCACAAGGTCTTCTCTAATGCGGAAGATCTGATCGTTCCTCTGACTCGGTGCTGGCGTTGCCAGGAGTCAAAGTCAGGACCGATGGTGAAGAGCAGGGTCGTCCGGGTGGCGCCACTTTCTCTGTCCGGGATGGGCAGACAGGCAGAGGTCCCTCCTTAGTGATTCGGTGGCTGCAGAGTTCATAGCAAGATCGGCCACTGACAGTTCTCGGATTTACAATAGTCATAACAATTGAAGTACAGAAATAAGCGCGCCCGGTTAGCCGCGCTCTCTAACGCGCTGCTTCCCGAGCGGGAAGGCGTGCCGGCCCCCGGCACGAATCCCCCCGGCGGATTAGTGTCGAGATCCGGTGTGCCTGCCAGCCTGTGGATGGTTTTTAAGGCGGTTTTCCATCTGCCTTGGTGAATGGAGGCTACTTCCCCTTATTCCGCCTCAGTTACACTATGTTGGCGATTGCTGTGCAAACACTGTCTCCACGTACGCGTACACCATAATTCTGCCGCGCAAACATATGGGTTTACACTCGTCTTGTATGAGACGTTCCCGGAGGGAGGGGGAGGGGAGAGGGAGGGGTGTCGACTCGGGGCTTGGATCCCCGGTTCAATACACAATACACATACACAAGTACAGAAATAGTTTCTACGAATGAAAGGTTGTTTCTGTTAGTGAAAGAGATTCACATGATCGTGAACAAACAATACATGAATTAGGACATAACATTTAGAGCTTGTACAGAAGCGATAAAATAAACATAAATTTACTAGTTAAATTTGCATCCAGACGAGTTACATAAAGAGAGAAAAAGAACGCTCAAATAAGTACCAGCTGTTTGTAAAGGATAACATCTTTTACAAGTGAAAGCTATCACAGCAAGTCACTTACCTGAGACAGTCAGCGTGTTGTTGTCCTATCACGGCGGAGTGCAAATCATAATCCGTATTAGATATGTAAACGTAATTATACTCTTGAAAATTGACAATCTGGATGTGGGAAAAATAAGTTAGTCTCTTACTGGTAGATTACAATCATTGGTCTTTACAGCGAGGGACTAACGTACTCAGGGAGAATAACGAATTGCTTATCATTGCTATCGAGGGGTCAATTTGCACCATTAAACGCCGTTTTCCAAAACACAGACAATTTGTGGCCTGTATAACACATAGGAAAGATAAACCCTTTACATGAGATGTCGTTCACTTTGTAATCTGCATGTGGCATACCATAAAATGAAACAAGGTACAGACATCGATAGTGTACGGAAAACAAAACACATGTAATTGTCTGACCCATAGTTTGCTTGAGAACGTCTTTTAGTTCACAGTGCTTTTATGGACTTATTCATATTAATTCAAACACAACTTGTAGGAGGAGGTGGAATAAAACAGGGTATATCACTTTCTAATTCATATAAATTATTTTGAATGATCAATAAGTTCGAAAATTAAAGTTATTCAGATCATGTATGCAACAACATGATCTTAGTCCTGTCTTGGCTTAAAATAAGCCACCCCAACAGTAAAAACACTAACATCATTAGGCACAAAACAACAGTTTTGCTCCACCCGCGGGATAATGTGGGGTAACGATTGAAATGAATGGGAAACATTTTAAGAACCAAAATTCGTTTTTAAAAAAAGAATATCAATTTCTAAGTATATTACAGCAATAGTGGTAAAGTTGTTAATAACTGGTCCTAATGAAAGCAGAAACATTTAGTATGTAACCATGAATCGCGGACGAAGCAGTTGTCTTCTTGCCCAGCGTGATCATGAGCACATTGCTCAGGGACCTAGCCACAAGGAGCTAGACGCTGGATCCATCCCTCCTTCGATAATGAGTCTGAATGTAGTTTATTATTAAATATTCACGCTTCGGTCGGGTCTCCTTGTCCCGAGGAAGTCAAAGAACCTTCGTTTTTCCTTGAGGTGTTTTGAGCCTGTGTAGTCCTTACAACTATCATCTTTGTTTACAGCTTGAGAAAATTGGTACTTCCCCAAAAAAAAGCTTTGGTTTGAGGGGCGTCATCTTGAACTGTCTAAGCTTAAAGTTTTGAACGTGGCAGCATGGTCAGCGACGGTTTACAATGTAAAATTAACAGTAATAGCAGCCCCAGGTCGCGAAAAAGGAGTCTTTTGACCTAGTTTTCGGCACTTCTCACACTTCCACGTGTAATGCTTCGCCTTGTGACTCACTTCTTAGACAAGAACCGCGTTTGTAATCCTCCCTTGTGTGCCTGATTTTGTCTCACAATCCAAAATTGAACAAAACATCACACTGGTGCCAACAGCCTTGCCGCAGTGGATACACCGGTTCCCGTCAGATCACCGAAGTTAAGCGCTGTCGGGCGTGGCCCACACTTGGATAGGTGACCATCCTGGCCACCACTCGCTGTTGCCATTTCTTGCGGTGCACTCAGCCTCGTGATGCCAACTGAGGAGCTACTCGACCGAAACGTAGCGGCTCCGGTCAAAGAAAACCATCATAAGGACTGGGAGCGCAGTGTGCTGACCACACGCCCCTCCTACATGCATCCTTAGTAGAGGATGCCACGGCGGTCGGATGGTCCTGCTGGCAACATAGAAGTCAAATTATATGCGTCATACTAACACAGTGATATACTGAAAATACGATTAGTTGAAAGAATTGTATACTTGTCTCACATCAGGTAATAATTCTGTTCAAATCATTGCTCCAAACAGCGCAAAAATCAGAGAATTTTTCAACAAAACCTTTAAAAAATTCTGGAATCTGCTATGACGATTTCCTACATCACCATGACATGGCGGCTGCTACATTTCCGAACGTTATCAGCCCAATAACAGCACTACATAGCCACATGGATCTGGACGTACCCACTTTGGCTCGGATACACGGGTTTACCCTACTATTCCGTAATAGCAACCAATACATAGATGAAAGCGATTGGTTCACAGTTCGTTGCATATTAGGAATAAACTCTTTCCTTTTTGATTTATTTATACTTTCACTTTTCATTCTCTGCCCCCAGATGTGAAGCGCGGTGTTTCATACGTGACACATTAAATAATCGTTATTCTTTCCAACTTAGCAGTCTGGAATGGGACAGAAATGATCCCAATTGCAGATGTTTGCGAAGGGACTTCCATTTCCACCATTTGATTAGTAAGCAAGGGTAACCTCCAGAAAACGTTGGTCCAAACCGGGGAATTGGGGCTATTTTAGTGTATTTCTGCGACAATGTCATCAGTTACTCCAGACAATCATTAACATGAATTTGTTGCATGTATGATTTCTGGGTTTCCATTTGTGTTTATGTGCTTTTATTCTCTTTTTATATAAATGACATATCCCGATACTCCATAGCGCTCGATGCAATGTCGAGTCTGCCCCAACAGTCTCACTACTCAAGTAGCACAAATGCAAAGGACACTTGAGCAATTACGAACTAACCACAACAATCAGTTATACCTCCCATTAAAATTTTACAGTTTCGTCAACCAAATGAGGAATAGCACTAAATCCTGTCACCTTACGAACTCTTATTGTATTTGAACAAATTTATGATGAATCCCATGCAATACCGATACGTACGGATACGTAAATATTCATGCTGATTGCTAAGTGAATGTAGCAGGCAAAGGCGAAAATGTTGTCCAGCAAAAGATATTACTTGACTGAAACCAGTACAATATCTTATCTGTTAATGAGAGACTGTACTTATATACCATGTTAGTTCCACATGAGCAATTCAATCGCTATTCATATGTTAGAATAAGGCGAAAAAAACGTTATCTGATTTTCATCAGTCCTAAAACAAGATCGCAAGATTTATGTGAAACAACGGAGAAAATTAATCAAATATTGAACGCCTGACAAATAAAATACATAGTAATGAAGTGACACTAATTGCTATCGCTAGAATAAAATTAATTGCGGTGGAAGGTCCGTCTTGGTGATATTTTCATCAGACGGCACTAGATGGAGGGACGAGCGAAAGCTCTGGAATTGAAAAGAATCATAGGCGCAATCATTTATTTATTTACTTCTTGCTGTTGTTGCACACGATGTGCATCGTAGCCGCTATTTCAGTCCGTGTTTCACCGTAATTTTTGTTATAAATGTCCATATTGCATTTCAAACACCAAGACAGGTCGTTGCTATGGTATCATCAAGAATCATCAGATCGCGGACCGACCCAAGGATCGTAAAGACGCCGAGATTTGCGTAAGCTATTGGAAAAGTTCGAGTCGTGGTCAAAGGCAGCTGTAGCCAACTACGAGCTAGTATGTAAACAAGACGAGTAATCTCAATCAACGCACAAAATACTGCGAATGTCTACATCACAGCACTATATGGAACTGTTTATTTAAAACGTACTCTATAATGTACGAGGCATTCCGTATGTCAATGCAGCGGGGAACTTCTAAAATTCCATGGAAACATGGAAACGTTGCAGCCACATTGCTCTGCGGGAAATTTCACACTCAAAAATGGTGCTTTGAGCTCACAACCTGTTCAAAGGATTTCACTTTATGATTCAAAAAGTATTTGCGTTTGACTATGAGCGCGCATACCCTTTTAATTGTACAAATGTCATCCTGCGCATCACATTTAAATAAATGCACTTTCTCTTTCGCTGATATGTTTCAAGCACCATGGGTCGCCTATTTACAGCGACGAGTGTCTTCTCTTTTTTCCTTGTTGCTTTGTTGCTGTGCCGGCCGGAGTGGCCGTGCGGTTCTAGGCGCTACAGTCTGGAGCCGTGCGATCGCTTCGGTCGCAGGTTCGAATCCTGCCTCGGGCATGGATGTGTGTGATGTCCTTAGGTTAGTTAGGTTTAATTAGTTCTAAGTTCTAGTCGACTGATGACCTCAGAAGTTAAGTCGCATAGTGCTCAGAGCCATTTTGAACCATTTGTTGCTGTTTCACACAGCAAGCTGTCGATTTAGTACGAAACTCGTCCCTCTCGCAAGATACTACGTAAGTTATACTCTTTTATACTTTTCACGCAAATGTGCAATTTTATGCACATAGACATATTTTGCTCAAAGTTAACATGTTACCAATTGTGGAATCGCACAACAGAACAAAACAATAATAAGTCCACATATGGCAATTACAAATCATGTGTAGAAGGAAACACAAAACCAATACAACTGCGAATCTATCTTGATGTGAAAGGAAATATGTAAATAACATATCGGATTGTATATCTACATAAACAGAACACAACCACGAAAAATTTTGTGACTTTTCTTTCCGTAGTGAACCTTGATCGAGCAAAACTAACCTCTGTGTAACATATTTAGCAATGGCTGTAGTTTTCAAGTATAGAGAAATCCATTACATCAAGTATGTGACCTCGACACAGTGCTTTAGCAAAACAGTGTTTACATGTCGCTGCGACTTCTGTCATGGGCGAGAGGCTGTTTTTAGACGTTGGCAACACCTTGACTGAAAAATGGAGACGTATGAATGCAGGAGTAGTCATTCATGAAAGTAATCCAGTTTAAGACAAAAAGCCCACGCACCTCCAAGGAATTATTCGAACGTGGAGGAAATCTGTAGATGTGATGTACATCTACGGACGAAGAAATGATTACAATTTCAGAAAAATTGGGTAACTTGTGCAAGAGAAAGAGCTTCACAAACTGAGCGAGTCAGTGTGGTCCTTACGTTAGTCGTTATTCGGCTTGGCATTGATTCGTAGAATTGTTAGGTGTCCTCCTGACGGATACCATGCCCAATTCTGTCCGACTGGAGCGCTGAATAGTCAAGACCTCGATATGGTTCGAGGTCGCTGCCCATAATACTAAACTTATATGCTAGGTAGAAATCTGGCGGCCTAGACGGCCAAGGCAGGGTTTGGCAAGCACGAAGACGAGCCCTGTGTAGGCGGGCATTATCTTGCTGATGTATAAGTCCAGGATTTCTCGCCATGAAGGCAACAAAACGGGGCGTAGAATGTCATCGAAGTACCGCTGTGCTTCAAGGGTACCGCGGATGACAAACAAGTGGGTCCCGCTATGAAAAGAAATGGGTCCAGAATATCACTCGTTGTTCAAGGGCTGTATCATAGGCGACAGACAGATCAGTATCCCACCGCTGTCTGGAGCGTTTACAGATACGTCTTCAACCTGGAATTCTCTTCCGCGGTGAGTCCCGCTTCGAAGTGAGCCCGAGTCAACCAGCGAAAACGTGTCTGGAGTCACAGTGAATGCTTTACAACGTGCTCCCATGTGGACTACAATGTTGGTAAGGCGTTCTTGTGGCAGCACGTTCCATTCCTCTTTCAGCACGCTTGTCAACTGCTGGATGGTCGTTGCTCCCACACTCGCTTAATGGGATTGAACTCGGGGGTCTGAGAATGTCACTCCTTTTCGTCAAATATCTTGTCGTTACAAGACCATTTTCAACTGCTATGTTCGATGCGGTCGCACGTTGCCGTGCAGAAAAATGATGTCAAGGCAGAGAGCATCCCTAAAAAGATACTCATCGGGTAGGAGAAGAGTGTCACAGTAAAGCTGAACGATGAGTGTACTGCTTTCAAAGATTTCCGTGGCGCCAACAAGATAAGCTCTGCACCAACGAGGTGTGGGGGTGTAAACTTCTCAAACGAGAGCAGAGTAAGTCTGCGAGGATTCTGAACATACGATACGCTCAAATTATGAGGGTACACGTGGGAAAACATAATACGCCCAGAAGAATTACAGAACTTGCATGTGTTTGGGGGTCCAGATGTTATGGTGTGGAAAGGCACGAGGTTGCATCGGGTCACTGATCACCAAGCCTTTGAACACCATACACTAACAATCAACGTTATTGTAGTAATGTACTCCTTCCCCAAGTGTGTCTTTTCAGGGGTGCTTCTGGTACACACCCTCTGTTAGTTTCACTGTATATTTGTTTCAGTTACGTTTTGTACTATACTGAAGCCGTTCTTTCTATTTATGGTCCTAGTTTTACAGAATTAAGTTTCTTGATGTGACACATGATGAGAAAGATGTTTCCGTTCTTACATTTTCCGCATCTGAGTACCTTCTAATCCCTGTAGTAATAACTTAAATGCTTCTTCGTTAGCTGTAATCCCCCCCTAATAGCGTTCCGAAATAGCGCGGTTGTAACTCTTTGTAACAGAACTATATCAACTCTGCTGGGCTGTAAAGCTCAAAATACTTTGCCGAGTGCTAATTTCAGGCCATTAGGATTCACCACATCATTATCTCCTCGTTCTTTCTTGCCTGCACAGCCGCTGACGAATAATTCGACAGAAATTTGTCTCTATACTATCGACATGATTTACAACTTGAATCTACCGATCGCATCTTTACCACTGGTTGTACTTCCACATACTCAGCCAGAAGAAGTATGTACGAGCACCACTTTCCTTGCCTAAGCAATTACTGAGTTCAGCTAGCTGTTTGCGTGAATTTATTCTCAAAAGCCAAATTCTAACTCGAAACAAAAGACTTTGGGTCTGCCTGACCGCATCATTCTCAATTCCTGCAGATGCTTACCAGCAGTATAAAACTGAAATGTGTAGAATGGCTACAGTGGTTGTTGAAAGTTACAAGCTTGGCTGCAATGTCTTTAACTGGCAGTGAAACAGAATCGGAAGGAGACCATCAGCTGAAGCATTATCTGCTGGAAGTAGAGACGAAGGCGAAATCCTCCCCTCTGGCGCTCTAAGGTGAAGTCACTGTGTATGTTCCCCATCACTGCTGCTATCTCTCTTCCTTCAGATGAACAAAATCATAAAGCTACTATCTCCCACCTCTTCAAAAATTTGAAGTGATTAACAGGCAACAACCATCTCTCTCTTAGAGAGGGGTGGAAACAGCAATTCTCTCACACTATAAGGTGGGTTCGCATTTTGGGCAATGAGAGTCGCTGCACATAGACAAACATCGCATTAAAAAATAATTTTGTGGAGTCAGTTCTGGGCTCCCTTTCAGAACTTCAGATACTGATGAACTCCTTTGAATCCAGCAGATTCCTCTCGCTTTGGGTGTCTCAGTTTCTCTCATGCCCTTGCTGATACCTATTTATTTAGAAAGCATTCTTTTCAATGCTTCTCACAATATGAGTATACTACTTACAAAGTTCAGTCTCCTGCCGCATGATGCATCTGCCTTCGGGGCGCAGACATCCATCCCACAAAGAGAACATCGTCCAGTGGTTACCAGTCAGGGACTTTGACTTTAGCGATAAACAGTTTTGCCAACCACTTGCAGTTCTACTCATATCACTCTCACATTCTCACTGTCAGCCATCGGAAGTAGCTCACAGAAACATTACACACAGAAATGAAATGAAGAAGTATTTACTATAAAATCTTGCGGGTTTGTTTCAGTTGCAAGTATACTTTCACCGATCGCGTGTCTAATTCGAAAAATGGGTTGTTAACTAGGTTATGTAGCAGTTTTGGTTAAAACTATTCCATAAGCAAGCGGATACCATTATCTGTCTCGTCACCTAACAACACGTATCCCCTCGATCTTAACAATTAAGATGACTGATTACCCTATTCGTAACAAGGAGAAAAGGCTAAATGAGCAGGGATTACACACCGAAGCTCTGTGGCCGGCACAAACGCATTTCACTGTTAATCTAAACCCTATATTGCCTAACTTGAAATATAACCGCCCTACCCTTCATTACTGACTCCAAAATTTGAACTGCATGCTGTTCTCACCGGAGCTGGTCCGGTGATGCGATGATGCTACAAGTTACGTTCTACCTTCGTTTGCAAGTAGAGTTTTCTGATATGCAGCTACGTTACTATGCCTCCGCAAAGTCTCGATACTGATGGCTGAAATGTGGTACGCTGTCAAAGGCTGGATGGAAGACGTATACAACAAATCAAGGAAAGTCACGAAACACCAACAACTCCCTAACTCTGAATACGAGAAACTGTTGTCTACTAATCAGACTGTACGCTAAGACATCTCACCACCCAGTCAGTATGAGTCGCTCCTGACCACATGAGCTCAGAATCGTGTGACCTATTCCCAAAAAATGCTTCAAATGGCTCTGAGCACTATGGGACTTAACATCTATGGTCAACAGTCCCATAGAACTTAGAACGACTGAAACCTAACTAACCCAAGGACATCGCACAACACCCAGTCACCACGAGGCAGAGAACCCTATTCCCACAACCAATTACGAAGCAGATGTGAAGTACAGTTCCCAATCAGGAAAACTCCCAACTGCGTTGTTAGCACAGAAAAACCAATCAGATGCACTCCACCCTGGAGCAGGTGTGCACCCAGCGTCACCACTCTAGCTTTCCATGCGTGGGTCGAGTTTCTTTTTCACCAGAGTGCTAGTCAAGAGCCACAAATGGTTCAAATGGCTCTGAGCACTATGGGACTTAACAGCTGTGGTCATCAGTCCCCTAGAACGTAGAACTACTTAAACCTAACTAACCTAAGGACATCACACACACCCATGCCCGAGGCAGGATTCGAACCTGCGACCGTAGCAATCGCGCGGTTCCGGACTGCGCGCCGAGAACCGCGAGACCACCGCGGCCGGCCAAGAGCCACACATGTAACTACAAGAGCTCTATGGTTTCACGAGACTCTGCAAAGGACGTTATCTCTCGTGAAACACTTTGGAACCGCATTCCTGAGGTTCATGCTTTTTGCGAACAAAGTGTGGTCGTGCGCCTTCGGCAGGCTGAGTGCTGCTGAAGTCTAGGTCCTATTACTTAGAGGGTCTCTCTGCTGTGTTCACTTCCAGTTTCTCAACGAACGGCGTTCTCTTGGGAGTCAGCAGAAGTGGGCAGTACGATATCCCCCGCCGTTTTCGAACGCAGGTCGGCGCTGTGATCTAGCCGGGCATCGCCTTCCTCCGCAGCCCACACCCCCCGCCTGGTTGGTTCTGAAACAGGAAGCCCATTCTAAACTCCTTCTTTCCACCATTGCAAGACACGAGAACTTCTTGCGAGCGCTAGCATGTTGCCTACTATACCACACGCACAGATGTTTTACTAAATGCAAAAAAAGGTAAGGAGATGAAGCTTATGAACCTAGTAATTACTAATTATCTGTTTATAAGATAACCTGATGTCAAATATGAACATAATCATGTAAACTAGACTTCAATTTAGCGAAATATTGAAATTAAAATGAGGTGAGAATTCCCGGACAAGACTGAGCAAGAAGAATGACAAAGAAAACTGAGGGTATGTTAGACATTGATGTTTATGGTTTTCGGAAAAGGTTAAGGTACCAGAGAGGTGGATCTAAGGTTGCGCTTGATAATGGTAGCAAGACGTAAGGAACATTGTAATACGTTCATAGGCTTCAGTGAGTTTCAAAAAGCGTACGACAATGGGAAATGGGACAAATTGTTCGAAGTTATCAGGAATATTGGTTTAAGCAATGGAGAAAGACGGGCATCACACAATATAAATAAGGGTAAAGAAAGGAAAGAATTACAAGCGAAAATGGGACTCAGATGACAGAAAGTATACGATTGTGACGGTACTAACGTTTACTGCTAGTGTAGTTGCTCTACTAAACATCATTCCTGTCGTTACTTTTACTTCAGGTGCTTTGGCAATGCACTGCTCTGTTTATAAAGAACAGCTATATATACTCAAAGGGTCTAGTCACGCATGTCTGCTTTCATGTCCCGCAGCTAATTCGATGCAAATAACAAACTGTAGTTGTGATTCTACAGCCAAATAGTCTATGCATACGATAGAATTGCAAGTTAATAAAATTCACAGAAATAATAAAACGAAAGTTAAATGAATAATTTACCAACAAGGAATATGTTGCAACCTCTTTCATTAATGTAGACAACAGACATTTACGTTCAAAAACGTTTACTCAAGAAAAGCACATCTTAAATAAACTGGAAGTGGTTCTATGATATTCAGTTAAAATGTGCACAGGAAATACGCTTATCAAATTAAGTAAAGTTACTTGTGAACTTTATGAGAATGGTTGCGAAATCCCCAAATTAAATTGTGATCAAAGATACGCGAAAACTAAGTCCATCCGCAATCACAATACACGAAACATTCACCAGCTCAAAGGAGTTCAGAATTCAACATGATGATATAAAAATTATCACATGCGATAGAAAGAATAGTATCTCATATTCTGCATATTGTCAGTTCCATAACATAAGAGGAAAACGTTACAACTCTACGGTCGAACACATACCGACCTCTCGAAGTATGAATTCCCTTCAGAAGTTGGAGTATGACAGCAGACATTCACTGCCCAAAATCAAAAACCTCCGCAATCGAATCCATTCGTTACCACAGACAGGTCTGTTTGCTTTGACATCTTGAGGAAAAGTGCCTTCTTCAGGATGTACCTGGAAAGTGCTCCGATTCACTCCCTTGAGCTCTTCACGCGATGAGTCTCAATCTCCACTTTACTCCACTACTGTCTTCTTGTCCACTGGCTGAAGGCCATCCCACCAAAATTACATCGTTCTTAACTTCTACAGACATGATTTGACTCATCTTGACCACTTCCAAGACTAAACTAATATACTGCAACAATATTTAAACAGAAGATATGTTATAAATACTCACATACACACAGATCGTTCACAATAAATACAAATAAAGGTTTGTTGATAACTCAATAAGCCAGTGTACTTGCACAAGTGCACTCACGATAAATGACAACAGATTATTAAATACTGGTTAAACAATTATTTAGGTCTTCTTGTTGAAAAATATTTGGCCTTGACCAATTCTTAAATTTGCACGATTTTGTATTATCAATTGTTACTAATATTTTAATACAATAACTTGCAAAGTAGTAAATTTTTCATTAACTAAATACACAAGAGTTACAAAACGTGAAGTATTCATGCTGTATTCATTTGCTGTGTGGTTGTGGAGGAAACGATGTTCTGACAAACATTTGCGTAATGGAAAGATATAAAAAACTGTAATAAATCAGGATACAAGATAGATGCAGATATGTAGCTTTCAGAGATATAGCTATCGCGTAATTCTGCCACCTGAGACATTCTTTGTCGAAATTACTCTAACCGTTATATTGCCCGTCTAATATTAACTTCTGCAGCTTTGAAGATATGGAAATTATTGTTTTGTCATTAGATACAATTCGCTTTTCTGCCATCGCAAATATTTACACACTTGCTTCAATACCTTATTGTAAATTATTATAGCCTCATAAAGAGTTGTAAGAAACCATATTTCAGTTTCACTCAAAGGCCGCTATTGCTGGTCGCTCTGCATTCTGATAAACGAGATGACCATCATCGTAATCCCTAACTTTGGGATTTACTCACATCCGGCCGCGCTACTCCTTTCTGCACCTGGCTGGCCGGTACCAGACACCACGCCACATCGTCCCTTGGACCGCACGGATATCCCTCATCCGCACAAGCAAACCACCTCCCCTCATACCAACTCTAAGTGGCCATATACCTCGTCTACGTACACATAACGTTGTAACGTTAAAAGATGGAGCTGTAGTCCGTCACCACTGCTGTGCAAACATTTGATCAATGAATCAGTCAAATACAAGTATAGTTTGGAAATTTCTGAGCAAAAGAATGTCAAAGATAAGATTTGGTGGTGATATTGCCGTCTTCAGTGAAAGCGAGAAGAAATTACTGGACAAGGTGAACAGAATGGCCGGCCGCGGTGGTCTAGCGGTTCTGGCGCTGCAGTCCGGAACCGCGGGACTGCTACGGTCGCAGGTTCGAATCCTGCCTCGGGCATGGGTGTGTGTGATGTCCTTAGGTTAGTTAGGTTTAAGTAGTTCTAAGTTCTAGGGGACTTATGACCTAAGATGTTGAGTCCCATAGTGCTCAGAGCCATTTGAACCATTTTTGAACAGAATGAAGCGTGTATAAAGTGAAGCGTGCACTGTAGAAAGAAAATGAAATAAGAGTAAACTGATGAAAGGCAAAAGCGAAAGGAGTAGCTAAAGTGCTGTTTTTTTTTAGGGGGAGGGAGGGGGTTCATCAGTCATCTGACTGGTTTGATGCGGCACGCCACGAATTCCTCTCCTGTGTCATCATCTCAGAGTAGCACTTTCAAACAACGTCCTCAATTATTTGCTTGATGTATTACAATATCTGTCTTCCTCTACAGTTTCTGCCCTCTACAGCTCCCTCTCGTACAATGGAAGTCATTTCCTGATGTCATAACAGATGTCCTATTATCCTGTCCCTTCTCCTTGTCAGTGTTTTTCACACATCCTTATCCTCTCCGACTCTGCGTAGAACCTCTTCATTCCTTACCTTATCAGTCCAGAATTGCACCATTTTACATTGTCGAACGCTTTTTCCAGGTCAACAAATCCTATGAAGGGAGTCTTGATATTTGCTTTAGGCTTGCTTCCATTATCAACCGCAATTGTCTCTCTGGTGCATTTACCTTTTCTAAAGCGAAATGGACTCTCATCAAGCACATCATCTATTTTCTTTTCCATTCTTCTGTGTATTATTCTTGTCAGCAACTTGGATGCAAGAGACGATAGGCTGATTGTGCTATAATTCTTGCACTTGTCAGCGTTTGCAGTCTTAAAATTGTGTGGATGAGGTTTTTCAGAAAGTCAGATGGTATGTCCACAGACTCAAACTTTCTACATACCAACGTGAATTCTCATTTTGTGGCCACCTCACCCAGTGATTTTAGAAATTCTGATGGAGCGTTACCTATCCCTTCTGCCTTATATCATCTTAAGTCCTCCAAAGCTCTCTGAAATTCTGATTCTAATACTGGCTCTCCTACCTCTTCTCAATCGACTCCTGTTTCTTCTTCTACCCTCTCATAGAGGGCTTTGATGTACTCTTTCCACCTATCCGGTCTCTCCTCCACAATTAACAGTGGAATCCCCGTTGCACTATTAATGTTACCATTCTTGCTTTTAATTTCACCGAATGTTTTTTTTGTTTTCTTTTTCTTTTTTTTTCTTTTTTTTTTTTTTTTGCGTTCCTGTACGCTGAGTCAGTCCTTGCGACAATTATTTATTTTTCGATTTCTTCACATTTTTGCTCCAGTCATTTCGTCACAGCTACCCTGCCCTTCCTATTTATTTCATTCCTAAGCGACTTGTATTTATCTATTCCTGAATTTCCCTTTACATTTTTGTACTTCCTTTTTTAATCGATTAACTGAAGTACCCTTGATTTCTTTGACCATACTTTCTTTGTACCTATGTTTATCTATCCAGCTTCTGTGATTCCCCTGTTTAGAGATGTCTATTCCTCTTAAACGGTACTACCGATTAAGCTGCTCCTTATTGCTGTATCTATAGCCTTAGAGAACTTCAAGGGTATCTCCTCACTCCTCAGTACTCCTGTGTCCTAATTCTTTGCGTATTGTTTCTTCCTGATTAACCTCTTAAGCTTCAGCCTTGTCTTCATCACTACTGCATTTTGATTTGAATCTACATCTGCTCCTCGGTACGCCCTACAATCCAGTATTTGCTTTCGGAATCTCTGTCTGACCATGATGTAATTTAAAAGAAATCTTCTTGTATCACCAGGCCTTTTCCAAGTATATCTTCTTCTTTGTGATTCTTGAACCAAGTATTCGCTATTGCTAGTGAAATTTATTACAGAACTCAATTAGTCTGTCTCATTTCTTGTCCTAAGCCCATAGTCTCTTGTAACCTTTTCTTCTGCTCCTTCCTCTACAACTCATTCCAGTATTACATGCTATTAGCTTTTAACCTCACATTACGTACTGTATTCTCCTTTCAGTATCCTCATATGCATTGTCTATCCCTTCATCTTGAACTTGCGACGTCGCATGTATACCTGAACTATCGTTGTCGGTGATAGTTTGCAGTAGATTCTGACAAGAACAATCCTATCACAGAACTGTTCGATGTAAAACTATTGCCCTTCCTTCCTGTTCATAACGAATCCTACTCCCGTTATGCCATTTTCTGCTTCTGAGTAGTTTGAAACATCTCGCCACGAAATCATCCCTTGTGCCAACCACATCATCTCAGAGTAGCACTTACACGCAACGCCTCCAGTGCTGCTGCTATACTCATCTGAGCAGAAATCCTCGTTTTTTTTTCGTTTCACTTCACTGACTGCTGCTATATCTAGACTGATGGACTGACCCTTTGAATTTCACTTTCCAGATTTTCTACCTCCCCCACTACATTCAAGCTTCTGACCTTCCACGCCCCGACACGTAGATCGTTGCGTTGATTATTCAGTCTTTTTGTCATGGTTACCTCCCCTTTGGCAGTCCCCTCCCGGAGATCCAAATAAGGTACTATTCCAGAATCTTTTGCCAATGGAGAAATCATCAAGACACTTTTCTTTAATTACAGGGCACATGTCCTATGGATACACGTTATGTGTCTTTAATCCAGTGGTTTCCATTGCCTTCTGCATCCTCGTGCTCTTGATCACTGCTGATTCTTCCGCCTTTACGGGCAGTCTCTCAACCGAAGGACAAGATACTGCCCTGAACCTCTGTCCGCTCTTCCACCATGTTTTACAAGGCCGTGTGCAGAACGAAGGCGACTTGTTATGCCGGAAGTCTTCGGCCGTCAGTGCTGGTTACTAATCAAAATGTAAGCGGTGGCGGGTCTCGAAAGAGGAGTCAAGGATGTTTTGATTAGTAGTCAAAGACGCTACCCCGTTTTTTTTTTTTTTTGTTAAACCTCATTTTGTGAGATTTTGGTCGTTGTTTTGTTCGGGGCGGACGTCCCAAGACGTTTGTTCATGTTAATCCTTGATCCATTCAATCAGTTTTTTTAGACCAGTCGATTAGTGACAAAAATGGACATAAAAATTGGGGGCAACGAAGTACACGAAAAGATTCTGTTACGTTGGAATCAAAGTAACATTTAATGGACGAAGAAGGGAGACACAAAATGCATACCAACGCACTCATAGAGGGCTTTACAGTCCTAAAAATGTGTACTATTATCAAACATATTTCTTGATTTGAGAAAGGAGGTTTGAGGAAGAACTTTTGGAGCAGTGCAGTAGGTTTTCATGGAAACGATTAGTATCGAAGCATTTCGGATGTTGCATTTTGGATGTTTTTACAGAAGGACGTTGTGAATTAGATGGTCTGGTGAAGTAAAAGGTGAGGTGGTTCTCAGCGGAACTGGCGAATAAAATAGAACATGGAATATACTGATAACAGGACGGCAGAGAATTACAGAACATGTGCCGATGTTGCACAGAACACCTTCGACGTATAAGAAGGAGTTGTAGAGGTTAATAACTGTACGGAAAGACAGACATTGTTATATTTTTAAAAAAATCATTGGGGGCCTTGCGTGTAAGTGCTACTCTGAGATGATGTTGTTGGCACAAGGGATGATTTCGTGGTGAGCTGTTTCAAACTAGTCAAAAGAAAAAAAAAATTGGTGTTTCTGATGTGAATTTGTCACGTAAGCAGTTCGTCAAGATACATGAATTTTGAGAAATCAATTGTTATTTTTAATTTATTATTTACTTGTCGTAATTTTATTACTATCCTGAAGTTTCAGGCCCATTGTACGATGGGCACAAAGTATGAACTATTAGTGCAGTACTCATCTGTATGTGACTAAGTAACTACTGTCTAATAGTTAATAAATATATCTGAATAACTTGAGGGAAGCTCTTTCCCGGCGTAGGCTGTTATTTTATTTTGAAATAATCATTTAGATTTTAAATTTAAGTCTCTGCTTCAGAACTAAAAACTCACAAGTGAAATGGAAATAAATGAAACACTTAAGCAAGTTTTGATACCGTGCCGGTATACAATAGATTAAAATACGTTAGTTTAGTGAAATTGAAACACACGTTGACCACGTCACACGTACTTTCGCTTTAAAAGCTGCACTAATATATTTTAATGGTTGCGTTTATTTTTTTATGCCCTGTTTAAAGATTTCACTGTGAGATTGTAGCGTGATAATGTCAAATGGGGTGAAATCACCTCCATACCAATATGAAATAAAGCTTTTATTTCAAAGTAAAAGAGCAGCCTATGCAGGTAAATGACTTCCCTCAAGAAATTCGCAGCTCTCTTGGCCCACACGTGCAAAAAAACCTAAACCTGAATTGTTTGGTATAACGACATAACATAATAATGAATTCAATTATTACATCATTGTCGCAGTACCATATGTGCAACACTGCTCTCCCCCAGTTAAATGTTACTTAGTCCTCTGACGGTAAATCTTCCGTAAAGTAATAGTTGTGGTTAATCAGAGAGCCATTGACTCTGTAACTAGGAGGGAGTGTAGTTCTCAATGAAGTAAGAAGGTATTTAGGTCGTGACAACCGTCTGTGCAAGCAACCTCGGAGGCCCCGAGTCCCGGCGGGGCAGGTCGTTGGCTCCGGCGAGAAGATTAAAAGCTCTAGTTGGCCGGCAGAGGGCAGGAGCGGAGCATTCCTTTCGGCCATTATGCGAACTGTCAAGCGGCCGCGCGGGCAGGCACGGTGGCGAATGTCAAACAAAGGGGTTTGACGGCGCCCTCCTCTCGCATTAAGTAGGCGGAAGCCCTTGTTGGGCCCTCCTTGCAGAGAGACAAAGGCCCGGCTGAGGCAGGGGCGGGACATGTCTGCCGTAGCAGACTCCCCTGCTGGCGCGCGGCCACTCCGACAGATGAGCAGCGGCGCAGGCCTGCCAACTGATGATGCAGCAGCACTGGGAGAACTTCCAGAATGCCTCCGCCACCCCAGGCGCTCTCCGTCCTTCTCAACCGACTGTCTCTGTGTGTGTCTCCTACGCTGGTACATTTGGCTTCAGAACACAGAAACCGTTACATGGAAGGGCACTGTTGTAATATTATTTACTGTCATAGCATATATTGAGCACCGTGTTGAAGGTGAACAGATACAGCTCTTGTGGATGCCTAAAATTTTAATAATATTAACAATAAAATACACAAAATGTTATAATAAACGGTGTATCAAAAAGAATCATCCAATTTTTTAAAAAGTCATAACCACGAGGGTAATCCCAAAAGTAAAGTCTACTATTTTTTATATGTACATAGACCTGTTTTTTTCTACAGGTTTACATCAGTTTACAGCTTGAACATTTAACTATTTTTCGACATAATCTTCATTTCTGTCGATGCATTTTTGTAGACGCTGTGGCAGTTTTTGTATGCCCATGTCATACCAGCTCACCGCCATGCTGTTCGGAAAGTAATGAACCTCTTCTTTCACCTCGTCGTCGGAGCTGAATCACTTTCCGGCAAAATGTTCTTTAACGTAGGGGACAGGTGATAGCCACTGAGCACCAAGTCAGGTCTATAGGGTGGGTGGGTGATTATATTCCACTGAAACTGTTGCAGGAGAGCGAGGGTTTGTCGAGCGATGTGTGGGCGATCGTTGTCATGGAGAATGTGTACGAGCTTGGTCAAGATTCGTCTTCTCCGATTCTTAATCGCCCGTTTGAGTTTTTTCAGAGTCTCACAGTGCCTGTCAGCGTTAATTATGGCCCCAGTGAGCATAAAGTCGACCAACAATATACCTTTCCGGCCCCAAAAAACGGTTGTCATGACTCTACCGGCAGACTGTGTGTGTTTGAACTTCCGCGGCTTTTGCGAAGAAGGATGTCGCCACTGGAGTGATTGTTGCTTGGTCTCAGGTGTAAAGTAGTATGCCCAGGTTTCATCACCCGTGACAATTGAGTCCCGAAAGTTGTCCTGTTCGGCTACAAGGCGGTGAAGAAATGCGCGGGAAGCATTAACTTGTTCCCGCATGTGGTCTCTGTCAGCATGGGTAGCACCCATCTTGCGCACACCTTCCGGTAGTTCATGTTTCCGTCAAAATTTTGTGAGCGGTGCTTCGGGAAACCTCAGGAACCAACGTGCTGAGATCTTTCTGGATGATCCGACGATCTTCACGCTTGCTTCAGCGCTGCCTCCTCAGAAGTTGACGGTCTCCCGCCCCTTTGGTCGTCGTGAATTTCGGTCAACTAGCTGCTAACTCTCTACACCACTTACGGACATTTTTGACATCCATGCACGACTCACCATACACTTCCGTCAATTGGCGGTGGATTTCAATCGGCGCAGTGCCCTTTGCGTTCAAAAACCAAATAACGGGGCCCAATTCGCACTTGGCGGTAACATCCAACGCTGCTAAGCCAAGCTGAGCGCTTCAACGCGGCGTGCGCATGTTTACACACAGCGCGTGAAGCACTGTTCATAACAGTGTGACCAACTGCCACACAAACAGAGTTCTGTACTTATTAAAAAAATAGGGGACCTTACTTTTGGGATTACCCTCGTATTATGTTGGAAAGAGAGAACTCCCGAGTTTTCCATGGTTCCCGCTAAGTAGCTGTAGTGTGTGCCCATTTCAGTTCTAGTAAAAATGCTGCCGGGACAACAGAAAAAATTTTGTGCTCTACGTTTGGCGCGTGCGGGTCAGAAATAATAGTACAGTGTGACTTTCGTACTAGGTATAGTGTGGATCCTCCTACAGCACAGAGAATTAGATGATGGCATGCAAAATTCCGAGAAACTGGTTGTTTGTGTAAAGGCAAATCGCCGGGCCATCCTCGAGTGTCTGACACAGACTTCGGACGCCTCCGCCATAGTTTCACAAGGATTCCGCAGATATCCGTTCGCCGCGCAGCTCGACAGCTCAGCATGCCCCCGATATCCGTCTCGCGTGTGTTTCGTTAACGTTCACACATGAAACCATACAAAATTCAGCTACTGCTAGCTCTTCGTGAGGGTAACAAACAAGCAACAACGTGTGGAGTTATGTAATTTTGTTCTTGGGAAGATGGAGGATGACAGTTTTCTTCCACGATTTGTGTTTAGTAACACGGGCAACATTCCATTTAAATGGAAACGTGAACCGTCGCAATGGGATATTATGGGGTACGGAACAACAACATGAAGCTGTACAACATGAGAGGGAATCTCCTAAATTTAATGTGTTTTGTACAGTTTGACGGAAAAAGGTGTATGGTCCATTTTTCTTCGCCGAGATGACTGTTACAGGAATCACATATCTCGATATACTTTAGAACTTTCTTATCCCACAGTTGGAGACTGATTCGAAGGACTTCATTTACCAACAGGATGGCGCACCGCCACACTGGCATCTGGAAGTGCGGGAATTTTTAAATCAAAGGATTACTGAGCGATGGATTGTTCGTGTTGGACCAAATGATTCAGCCTTACATTACTGGCCTCCAAGGTCACCGGATGTGACTGTATGTGATTATTTCTTGCAAGGGTTTCTAAAAGAATCTCTTTATGTATCTCCGTTACCAACAAGTGAATCAACTGAGACATCGCACAGCAGCAGCTGTGGAAGCTGTAACTCAAGACACACTCTCTGCAGTGTTCTGACAATTTGAATACCGCATTGACAAATGCCGTGCATCTCAAAGTGGCATACTGAAAACTTATGAAAAGACGCGGAAGAATCTTTTTGAGTTTACCGTTCATGAAAAAACTAAATACATGGTATATGTTAATCAGTTTCAGATATATAGAAGTACCAAATCGGATGATTCTTTTTGATACACGCCGTATATATCAACTTATTTAGGCCAGGTTGGAGATACCGGTACCCGTTTGGTGAAACACCATGTTCTGCTGCATGAAAAAGTACGTAACTGCCTTTTGCACATCCTCGTCCTACAGGATTCCTTGTCCGTTCAAAGCCTTTGTAAGGCACCGGACGCGTGTTAACCGCATACAGAGACATCAGGACAATAGGGCGTGCGCTCCTATGTCTCCTACATGAGTTTGGGTGATGGCTGCACAAAAATGGTTCAAATGGCTTTGAGAACTATGGGACTTAACATCTGAGATCATCAGTCCCCCAGAAGCTAGAACTACTTAAACCTATGTAACCTAAGGAAATCACACACATCCATGCCTGAGGCAGGATTCGAACCGTAGCAGTCGCGCGGTTCCGAATTGAAGCGCATAGAACCGCTCGGCCACAGCGGCCGGCGTGACGGCTGCGTTATGACATTTGAGATATGGTGACATGTGTTATCACGAAGCAGCAGCAGCCCCTTTGCCACTCCGTTTCGGAAAGATATGCTGCCCCAGGAACGTTCTTTATTCTCTGATAGGTGTATACAGCTATTTGACATTCGGCAACCACGACTAGAATGACAGCACGTTGGTCCTACTAGGATGCACTACACAATAATATCGCCACAGTTCACGTTTCCTCATTTACCGCACGAACGCCTAAAACACACGAATGCCACATGTCGGTATTTATATACCCACACTGGAGTCGCCCTACGGTGAATGTACTGAACGTTGCAGCAAGCCCTCAGACGGAATCTTTTTGGTCGCCCTTATACAGGGTGGTCCATTGATAGTGACCGGGGCAAATATCTCACGAAATAAGCGTCAAACGAAAAAACTACAAAGAACGAAACTCGTCTAGCTTGAAGGGGGAAACCAGATGGCGCTATGGCTGGTCCGATAGATGGCGCTGCCATAGGTCAAACGGATATCAACTGCGTCTTTTTAAATTGGAACCCCCATTTTTTATTACATATTCGTGTAGTACGTAAGAAAATATGAACGTTTTAGTTGGGCCACTTTTTTCGCTTTGTGATAGATGGCGTTCTAATAGTCACAAACGTATAAGTACGGGGTATCACGTAACATTCCGCCAGTGTGGACGGTATTTGCTTCGTGTTACGTTACCCGTGTTAAAATGGACCGTTTACCAATTGCGGAAAAGGTCGATATCGTGTTGATGTATGGCTATTGTGATCAAAATGCCCAATAGGTGTGTGCTATGTATGCTGCTCGGTATCTTGGACGACATTATCCAAGTGTCCGAACCGTTCGCCGGATAGTTACGTTATTTAAGGAAACAGGAAGCGTTCAGCCACATGTGAAACGTCAACCACGACCTGCAATAAATGATGATGCCCAAGTAGGTGTTTTAGCTGCTGTCGTCATTAATTTACTTATAATCAATTATTCAAAATGACAGTCACAATCTCATTATTTATATTGCCACCAACCGGTTTCAACCCGCGTTGGGCTCATCTTCAGGGCAGTTTACGCCATTTTGTCGCTCGCTGGAGTCGTCAACTGCCTGTGCACGGTTGGTAACTGTCAAATAGTTGGTAACTATCATATAGTTACTAACCGTGCACAGGCAGTGTGACGACTCCAGCGAGCGACAAAATGGTGTAAATTGCCCTGAAGATGAGCCCATCGCGGGTTGAAAACGGTTGGCGGCGAAATAAATAATGCGACTGTGGCCGTCAAAAAATGGTTCAAACGGCTATGAGCACTATGGGACTTAACTTGTAAGGTCATCAGTCCCATAGAACTTAGAACTACTTACACCTAACTAACCTAAGGACATCACACACATCCATGCCCGAGGCAGGATTCGAACCTGCGACCGTAACGGTCGGCCGGTTGTGACCGTCATTTTGAATTATTGAAACTCTTGCAACATTGAGAACATCCTAATTTCTTCTTCTCTCTTTCCTTCTTACATTTAGTTTTCCTGTCTTACAACATGCTTCAGCTAGGGACTCTCCATCGTTGTCCTGTTGTGCGAATCTTCCTCTAAGTGTTTGTACATTACTGCTTTTCTAACTTCATGCAACATTTAACTTTCTCTTCCTCCTTCCTCCTCTGATTTCATACACTTTCTCCTCTAAAATTTACTGCCGCAGATAATTCGTACGCGATATGTGTCCCAGCCAGGACTTTTTTCTCTCTCTGACCATTTCCAATAATTCTCTTTCTTCCACTATTTTCTTCATTACTCCTTCATTCTTAAGTCGTCAATCTGCAACTTAAGTGTTCTTCTAAACAGCAACATTTCAAAAATTTTAGGATACCTTTCTAAATCTTTTTTAAGTATCGATGGCTCCCTGCTGTGTAATATTTAATTCGAGACGTAATAGTTTGCAGCTCTTCTCCTCAGTTCTACAGGAACTCTTCTAGATGTTAGTAACTGTTTCAACTCTTCAAATCCTCTGTGACCATAGATATATACCTACATGTTTCTTCTATGCAATTTCCGTCCCACACCATTCAACTTCCCTGTAAGGATTGGGCTTTGTTTGTCCCAACATTTTTCCAAGAATAATATTTTAAGTGGAGTTTCTTTCTTGCTTGCTGCCTTTACTTTTGTGCTTACTGTCTTTATTTCTGTGCTCTCTACGTTTATCTTCATCCCATACTCCTCGCCTCTTCTAGAATTACTCTTCAGCATCTGCTCTACCTCCTTAGCCAGCACTGCTTGTTCATACACGTATTTTATACAATTTCTTGATCAGTTACAACGCATCCTGCGTCCTCTATCGCCTTATGTATCAGTTCTTCGCCATATATGTTAAACATCGTTGGCGACAGTAACCATCCTTGCCTTTCACCCTTTCCAACGCTCACCTCTTCCATCTCCTCATTCCCAACTGCGTCACTTTTCGCGTACATTTTCTTTATTAACTTAGTATGCTTCCAGTCTATATCACTAGCCCTTAAATATCTCAGTAATATACTTCGTTTAACTCTATGGAAAATTTCGGGGAAGGTGTCTTGGAGTCGGCGGCTTATAAACCCACGCGTTTTTTTTTCAGATATGTAGGCCATGCGTTTTTGTTTGGCGACATAGCGGTGAGAATCTGAACGACGTTTTAGAACACCTGAATTTAGACCACCGAATATTCGTTTCACGATGGAGGTGGAAGAGAATAGCAGCCTTCCCTTCCTTGAAGCATTGGTCAGGAGGGAGGCGCGTGGTACGTTCTGACATGCTGTTTATAAGACGCCTTCTCACTCTGATTTGTATCTGTAGGCTGACAACTGTCACCACCTGGCCCAATGTGAAGGGGTAGTCGTACCTAGGTTCACAGAGTCAGCGTCATCTCGGAACCGGAGAGTCTGTTAGCTGAGCTAAACCCATCTCGAAGTCACCTTTCGTCAGAATTGTTGTAATGAAGGGCAGCTTCGACCTGCGTTGCGCTGTCGACCATCTGTGCACCGGTGAGTGATGGTAATACCAAAGTGGCATCCAAATCTACGGCCTTTTCGACTTACACAGTGAGTATTTCGAACAGGATTGGTCTTATTTGGCGGAAATATGATGTGATGTGGTTTCCACCATTATCCCAGATCAAAGTCCTTTTAGTTTCCGTAAAGGATTATCTTGGTTTGCGTAAGGCGGGGTCTACCGTATTCGTTGCAGTTGTGGCATGTCATATATTGGTCAGTCTACCAGGACTGTGGAGGACCGATCTAATGAGCGTTAAGTGGCACGCACGCTGGCAACAGCCTAGCAAAACTGTCACTGCAGAACATTGACACCGGTCATCCTGTGGAATACAACATCATGGAGATTGTGGCATGCATTTCCATCTATTGGGATAGTGTTACTAAGGAAACTGTTGAAATTAAATCAGTAAGTAACCTTATCAATAGGGATGGTGACTTTTGCTTGAAGTCTGCGTAGAATCCTCTTCACCCACTTGTAAAAAACCGCGGGACAGAGCTTATGCTAGTCACACGTTGATTATTAATTTCGTTATCGATCACTTCTGACGTCGGTCATCTATGGTTTGTGATGGCGCAAGTGTTAACAGTGTGTGTGTATGTGTGTGTGTGTGTGTGTGTGTGTGTGTGTGTGTATCTGTGCGTGTGTTTGTGTGTTTTATCTTTACGGAGTTTCTATGGAAACAGTGGCTTTAAATTCGCTTTCACAGCCCTGAATTGCTGCAATTTTGCCTTGAAAGTGACAGGGTGCGCTCCTGTCGATATATTGGCGGTTGTCGATGACGTCACCCGGCTGCATTCCCGTTTGTTATTTGAACATTGTATACTCTCGGAGAAATAATGTATCACTTGAACAATAATGTAATTCTTGTTCTTTGTACATACAGGGCGTCCCAAAAAACAGCGACAACGATTGGTATGTTATGTGGAAAGAAACTCTGATCGATTTCCAGGAAGGAACCCATATCCAGAAACACAGGGCCTTGACGCTGGAGACCATGCAGATCTTGGGACCAATGTAAACTCGACATGCATAATCGCCATTAACAGTGTCTCCCTTGGCACCACGACAGTAAACATATTCGCAGGACTGTCGGCTACGGCTATATGAGAATGTGAATGAGAGCAATGCTGTTTCTTTTAGTCATTTCCACCAATGTACCGGAAGCCAGTCCTTCTACAACTTGCAACTTTTAGTGGAGGGTCTCTTCTTTCTGTTTCCTGTCACTCAACTTAGCGCGGTTTGTCGCCTCTACTTGTCAACTTACGAAATAGGTCTAATTTATTCCAAGAAGTTTCGGGATTGCAGCTGTATAACGTCGACTTGTTGCCACGATATTTCAGCTGACACTCATTCTGCCATCTTCGGGTGAGATTGCGCTAGAGATTTCTAGTTCATATCTCGGCCTTTATGCCAAAAGCTGGAGCGAAGACGCATTCCCCAAGGTAGCCAGCACATTAGCTCGACCCCTGTAGAGTTTTGCTCCTTCTTCGGCTATTATTCTATCTAAGTGGTGTAGGCGCATGCATAATGCCATACGACATAAACGCTCTGTCGGAATACGCACTCGAGAAGTTAAAATTTAGATTTAAAAATTAAGAAAATTAAATGTCGCAAGACATGTCACTGGTCATATAATATTTTCTTTCTTAAGAAATTAAGGAGCTCGGGAAAGCTCTCTCCTTCTAGTGTTAAAATAGCGCTTTTAAATTACATGTCTTCTCAGGGATTATTTGAGCTACGAATTTAAAATTTTTACTGGTTATTTATTGGAGTAATAGCTACAATTAAATACAGGGATTTTTAAAAATATTAATTCAGTTGTTAGAAATTAATTTTTTATATTGTATTGAAAATTCACTACTTTCTTGTACCATTTTTTGGCTATATAAGTTTATGGGAAAAGGCTGTGTTAAATTACGCACAAGGGACTTTGTGACTTTTCTTGAAAATCTGAAGCAAATTGGTTTGGTAGATCGTGAGAAAACATGTAATTTGCATGAAAAAGTAAATACTTTGGGAATAGAAAGGTGAAGTTTGGATTACCTTTTTAGTGAATTCTAGGTCCATAGGATGGATTATCTTCATCTTCTGTAAACTCCTCCTCCAGCTTCCTCTTTGCCCTCCAGTTTACTCTGGCTGTTTGCAGCCCTGTCAGCAGCCTGAAGGCGTCCGTTGTATATAAAAAAAAAAGGTTCAAATGGCTCTGAGCACTATGGGAGTTAACATCTGTGATCATCAGTCCCCTAGAACGTAGAACTACTTAAACCTAACTACCCTAAGGACATCACACACATCCATGCCCGAGGAAGGATTCGAACCTGCGATCGTAGCGGTCGCGCGGTTCCAGACTGAAGCGCCTAGAACCGTACGGCCGCACTGGCCTGCCGTTGTCTAAAGCAAGCATCGTTTATGCCATGTTGAAAGCTGTCTTCATTAACATAGTTCAAAATGTTTTGCACCTTACAACGTTGTCTACTTTGAAAGTACCAACAGCATCATACACATCAAAGTGAATTGATTCGATTGATTCGATTGACCATATAACACTACTGATACAGCCATTAGGATTTTGATTTTTTCTATGAACACACATTTTCAATACTTCATATGCCGCTAAGTCTCTGATAATTAGTTTTATCACCCCCATTATGGCATCGGTAGGAATGTACACTTCATCAGGTAGCAATCCCTTGTTGTACTTACGCCAACTGTTTTCTCCTTTGGGACACATTTAATGATGAGGACTTCCATCGGTCGAAAAAATATGGAAGAAATAGAGCCTAAATAACCTTTTTTATTTCATCAACACTGTTTGCGTTTTGCCTGAAACGTCCCCTTTGAAGAATTATACATGACTGTCCTTAACTGACATACAATATTTTTTGCGCAACGAAATCTGACTTTCGATAATCCCTACAAAAGAATGGTCCTAACTAACATTAAACTATACCTTTCAGAAATCACTTACCTCACAAAAATCTTCATTACTCGAACTACTGCAATACAGCGAGCACCACTACTGCCAGCTAAATAAAAGATTCAAACTACGGAAGGCACTAACTACTGATAGGGATAGTTAGCAAATGAAAGATATTAATAGAGAACAAACAATGTATTTACCTTAATATTCATAATATATATAGCAGTTCATGACAAATTACAAAACTCCGCCATCTCTCTCCCCACATCCACCACTGCTGGCGGCTCACCTCCAACTGCGCAACGCTACGCGCTGTTCACAGCCAGCTGCCTAACACTACAATGGCGAGTATTACAACAATGCAAAGCAGCCACAGACTGCACACAGCACAGCCAGTGATTTTCATATAGAGGTGGCGTTACCAATAAAAACCTAAACAGCCTACTTACATAGCCCCCATGCTCCCCACAAAAAAATTTTACAAATTGGATTGGGCAGTGGCCAATACAGATTTGAAAAAAATTTTCATAATTACAATAACAAAGAAATCGAATGCACACACTTATTGATACTATGTTGGTCAAAAGCTCAAATTTTCTCACAGCCTATAAAGACAGTCCTGATCGTTCATCACGGTAAAATAGTAGTATTTTTCTCAAAGGCTGAGCAGTAGAAGAAAATGCACACAGAATGGAAGTAGTGGATTTCCATGCAATCTTGAAGAAGTAGTGTTGTCCTTCCAACGGAAAGACAGTGATGACTCTTGACATGCATACAGGTAATGGGCCACAACAGAGCAAACCCACAGCAGAGTCAGTCGAAATTTTGAAGAGTATTGGTAGGTAGGTCATCACAGAGCAGACCCACTGTAGTCCTGGTAGAGATTACGGTATTGGTGGGCCACCAGAGGTGCAGACCCACTGCAGTCCTTGTAGAAATAATGGTATTGATGGATCATCAAAGATGTAGACCCACTGTAGTCCTTGTAGAGATAATGGTACTGGTGGGTCATCAAAGATGCAGACCCACTGTAGTCCTTGTAGAGATAGCCAGCAGCCATCTGTTGTGACTGTGCAGGTGCATAATCACCATTGAAGAGTCTTGCGGATAATATAGCAAGTCCATAACCACCACTTGTGCACTCACAAAGTTTTTGGAATTGTCCTCAGAACCAGCAATGCTGTTATCCAGTCCCTTGCTGAATTATTAACACACGTGCAAACACTAACAGTCCCTACTTCTCACATATTGTCCATATACTATGACCAACAGAAACGTGTGCAGTGAAATGTAACTTACAAGTTAATAATATGATGAACTGGTGTCAATTACAATTTTATAACATAAGAATACAATTACAAAGGTACAAAATACATTATTAAAGAACATAACAATACAGATAACATTTGTAGTACAGGCTTTACAACAGAATATAAATAAACATATACATCAATGTTACAGGAATTATGAGATAAGTAGATACATAAAAGATCAGAATAACTTTTGGAACATCAACTTTACACATGAGCATTAAAACAAAAACAGAATAAATAATGTCTAAGCATATTTACAAGGTAAATAACATATTATTAATGCCAATTATATTTGAGGACAACAGTATTCCTCATCATAGTGAATGTAGCTTAGTATTAGAAGAAGAAAAAATCCTATGAAACTACACAGAGACAGGAAGAAAACAAATACACAAGGGTACACAAACATATAGTGGGATAATACAAAAGGAAAGGACAGGGTTTGTTGTACTGCAGTATTCTGCAAACAAAACTTTCTTTACTTCTTGGAGATCTCCCTTCATTCATCATTATTCCCAAGAAGTCCTATCTGTACCTGCATTCTGTATTCTATTCATATTTCTTTCAATATAATTATTTCTCAGTTTACAATACTCATTTTGGCCCAAATCTTTTTCATATAACTTCGCAACACATTCTTTACCTACTCTCCATAGTCAGTTTCTTATATAGTGTACCCCTCTTAAGCTAACTTAAATCTACTGAGCTCAGATGCTTAACTAAGGGACGAGGCAATGCAGCAGCACAAAACAATTAATACAAACAGCAATAAAAAAAATCGAAATTTGCAAAGCAAGCTACAGTAAATCTAAATTACCAAGCAATTCAACATTACAACTAATATGAGGCAATGCGCAGCAAACAAGAAAAATAAATCTGGCTTAGCAGAGTAACACAAATTAAAATTCAGTAGCACGAAAATGAAATAACTTATATCTAAACATAGCTCAAGCAGAAAAATATTACACTAAAAATGGCCATGCCTAATACCCATGTCACATCTTAACACTAGAGTGATGCATCACAAAAACTTACTCTGCAAGAAAGTTACCAAGTCAATAAAAAATTATTTATGCAATTCCTGTGAAAGGAAATGTCTATTTGTGCTCTCTTTTCTAAGAAAGTATATCATAAACGTATTCGTTACTGGGTCTGTAGATATAAAATAGTGATATTAGTACATATATTAAATTTTATAATAACCAATGCTGCAGTGTAGCTAGGAACTAAATATTAAACAAAATAGGCAAAGCAAGGCGTCAAACGTCATTCACTAGCCATATGGCATTTCATAATGCAGTAAACAATCTTTCAACTAGCAAGACAATAGACATAAAATGTTTCTCATCATTTCATTTCAGTAAATATCATAAATTAAGAACTCTACAGTGTAATCATGTTTTCAAGTTTTAGGGTGTCGTATTTACGATGCTTTCTACAAAGGAATGTCGATAGCGAGGATAATGGCCTCCCCCTTTTTTTTCTACCACCTAATGGCTTTTTCTCAAGGCGGCTGGCACACCTGGCCGCTCACGACGCATTACGTGCAGGTGGTCACTTAACGTTCTTACCGAAATATTTACGACACCAGTTTCCGCTACAGTGACAGTCTCATATAAAAAAATTGACAGGTTAAGAATTTGCGTTACAAATCTGTAGAAACAAAATCCTGTAAATATAGCAGAGTCCAAAAAATTTTCGCCAGCATTGTGATACATTCACCCCTTTACACACATTTCATAACTCTTAAAGTACGATTCTTGGTTTCCAACAACCTTTTCCACAAATCAGAGTCCTTAAACACTACTCATTATTCCTTACCTCATTGTACATATACATATTCATCGACACTTCTTCAATATTTCATCATGAGAAATACGTAGCATAATAAACATTCCTCAACAACATAATACACATCGTCGTCATAATAATAACATCATAACACCTCAGTTAAATCTCAAAAACGTCGTACCTTTCTGCCATAATTTCAAACCCTAAAAAATATTCTTTGCTCATTTCAATAATGTCATCTACCTCAAACGTACTTTAAAAATCATGCTCTCATACCAAATACATCATTCAAAGCTCTCGTAGTATCACAATGGTTACAAAGTACAGACAAAATACAATTTCGTAAGTGTGAAGTTATCCAACTGTGTAATTGCGTAAACATGTGTCACTGATGTAGTAAAAAAAAATGTTTATCTCTCAGTTAAATGATCAGATAGCTGTGTAATTCTGTGTTAGAGAAATATGGTACCGATGTGTAAAGTTGTATAAGCAAATACCATACTAGCTAGGGCTCCTTGTGCTTGCCAAACACATGGTACACAAAGTAAGTGTGTACCCCCCCTGAGGATTAATGTAATTATACCCTCAGGTGTTACAGATTACAGCAATGAAATGAAATGTATCACTGAAAACCTTTGTATCATTGTACTTCAAATATCTTTAAAAATAATGTTTTAAGTACAAAATTAATCACTCAAATGCGTGTCTTGTAGCACTAAATGTGCGTCTTGCTATAAGATAATTCTGTGGAAGTGTCGTACTTATCGTCCTCCGAAAGCTAAGTTCTGCAGAAGTCAATGTACTTACCTCACGATAAACAAAAGTGAAATGCTTTATGTATAGATATCTTAGTTATTACGCTTATTGCCATGATGAAGAAAGTACTGTGCTGTAACGTATTGTTGTGCTACGGAAAAGGCAATCTCATTGTAGCTATACCACAAAAGTTACTACTAAAACATGTTTTACTTCCCAGAATAAAACAGAAAACTGTGCAGATATAAAACAGAAACACTGCAAAAGCAACATTGTAAATTGTCACTCATTAGTAGCGTCGTGATAAAATCGAGTAGCTGTCACATAAACTAACCACTGTGCCATCTGGTATCTCACTGAAAGTACTTTAAATCTAGAATATATTTTCAAGTAAACCAAAATGTTGCATTAAAATCTCATTAGCAGTACTGGTAAATGTTCTAAGTATGTAAGCCTTATAGTCGTTCCATAATCGTGCAACTAACAAGCAAGAATGTACACACACACAATAACACTGTGACGTCTGTTCACTATAACAATGCATTCGTCATTTCTGTTTAAATAAGTTCTCTTGGTTCTTGATTGGATATTTAACTTCAAACATTGTTGTATGTTAACAGATTCTAAGTCTGACAAAGCATATTAGTAATGTGAAGCGAAAAATTTTATGACAAAGACTAAGTTAAAAGCAGATTATCTTTCAACAAACGGTTTTACATGTGAAATGTGGTGTAAACCTTTACTCTTCCTAGTACGCAGAGTTTCAACTTCAACGCAATTATCATGTGGTATACATCGGTAAAAAATACTGGAATTTTTCTCAAGGTTAGCTTCTATGTTATTTTTCTCTGAGCCAGCCGGCGCACGTGGGTGCCTGCGGCGCGAGTCATTGTCTGTTCCTTTGTTGGCGCGCGTCGTTATTGGGATTAGGAGACCTAGCTTCTACAAATTCACCGTGACGACAGGGCCCTGCCCTGTTTATATCCCGCCAGTTCTGATGCAATTCAGGTCTGTCGTTACGATCACATCGTCTGTCGTCATGTCGGTAGTTCCTGTAGTTTCTTTCTTGTCGGTTAAGTGGTGGAGAATTTCTCCCTGAATCGTAACTGCGCGCTGGACCGTTGCGTCTAAAGTTATTCTGTCTCCCTTGATAATAATTATTTTGGTTCCCAAATTGTTTGTTTCTCTTATTGTCTCTGTGATAGTCACTACCGCGGAGAGGTGATCTTTCCCTGTAATTATTACTACTCTGCCAATGGTTGTCATACGGGTGGTGTCTGTTTTGGTCACGATATGTGTTGTGAGAATAGCCTTGTCGTGTCCAGTTATTATTTCTTTCATCGTGGAATTGTGACAGATGTGACCTGTAATTGTTGTGCTCCTGTTTCCGCGTTCCCCGATTGTCAGTGTCAATTTCCAATTCTTGTAACAGACCCTGAAAAGCTTCAAAGTCATCTTTGCAACGTCCTGCTAAAATAATATGTCGTAAATGTTCAGGCAATTTGATTAAGCAAATGCGGATGAGTTCTGAGGGGCTATATGAGTTTGAAAGATATTGATTCTTATGCAACATATCTTCAAAATATTTCACAAGACTGGAAAATTCAGATTGTTCAAAGTGTTTCATCATCATGATGCTATGTTTTACTCGGTCTTGTGTAGCTTGAGACCAATATGCTGAGAGGAATGCATGGTAAAATTCTCCTTCACTGTGATAATCATGAATGACCGATCACATTCTTACAGCTGGTTCATTCTCTAAATAGCCACACATAAATTCCAATCTGTGTTCTAACGACCAGTTGGGAGGAAAACAATGAGAGAATTGATGGAGCCATGCTTGTGGATGAATGTCGTTGCCAGAATTCTTAAATGTTTTGAATTTCCGTGTAGTAATGAACAGCTTATAGTCAAAGTCATCATGTCGGCGAGTCGCATATTGGTCATTGTTACGTCTTTTCGGCGGTTCCATTTCAAAATTCGGTGCACCTTGCCAATTTCTTTCATAACTTCCGAAATGCCCTGTGTTATTATTTTGCGGCTTTTCCGTATTTCTAAGTCCCTCTTCCCGTGTTGGAGCGCGGGTGCCCTCTGAAATACGTAATTCTTGTATTACCTGTGTCAGCTGATCTTGTACTTCCCGGATTTCTCTTTGGTGTTGGGTATTAATTTGATTCTGATTTTGTTTGAATTTCCTAATTTGTTCGTACTCTTTTGTGTTATAAGGTCTACCGGTCTTGCGTCAATCAGATTATCATCTACCTTCGTAGATAAATTAGTGAACTGATCCAAAAGTTCGGCTACTTTCTCTGATAGTGTACTTATTTCTTCAGTGTGTTTTTCTGAACCAAGTTTCAGAGTATCTACTGTGTCCTTAAAGTTTTCCTGAGCTTTGCAAGTTGCGTAACCGAATCGGTAGATGCAACTGAGACACATTTAGCTTGCAAGGTCTCATGATTTTCATGAACAATAATTTGCAGTTCTTTTATGGCTGCTTCGTGACTCTGTAATGCATTTTCATGCCGCGAAAAAAAAGGTTGAAAATGCCCACAAATTTGAGTTTTTACGTCATTACAGACTTTTTGACATTTCGATTCAATGTTATGTAACTCAGTAGTTAAATCTTCACGCGTTTGTTCAAGAGTTTGTTCCAGTGAGTCTAACTTTTGAAGCTGTTGCTGTGTTTGTCTCTGATTTTGTTCCAGTGTGTCTAACTGTTGCTGTGTTTGTCTCTGATTTTGTTCCATTGTGTCTAACTTTTTAAGATTTTGTTCCACTGTGTCTAACTTTTTGAGATTTTGTTCCACTGTGTCTAACTGTTGCTGTGTTTGTCTCTGGTGTTGTTCCATTGTGTCTAACTTTTCAAGCTTTTGTCCCATTTGTTGCATTAATTGTAATAACAATGCACTGGTGTCTGAAACATGTTCCTCAGTGCTTTTTGGCAGTGAAGTTGCACCGGCAAGCGGAAAATGTGTCTTGACTCATTTGAGAAAACGGTGAGAACCCAAAACCTGAGTCTGCAGTATTTGCAATATTGTGTTCTGTCATTCCCAATTCTTGAGGCGAGCTGTTGCCGACCAATCGATCGATAACGCTTCCCTGTTCACTACCTGTTTCACTGTCTACACCATTGTTTGCCGCCCGCTCCATTTCCCTATGCGCAGTTACCAAATTACTGCTTTGAACATTAGTTAATTCATTACTCTGCGGCACTAACACACTGCTTTCGTCTTCACTGTCATTTCTCAGTTTATTTTGGAGCCTAGTATTATGTTTTTCACACGCCATAATTGTCACAATATTTCACACGATAACACAGAAAAGCACAATTTGAAGAGCAAAATAAAATAACATAGCAATGGAAATAATGTCTACTTAATTGCCAGCGCAGCTGCGAAATACTTGGTGCAAATCTACATGCATGCCACATCTGTTTTACTGTACAACAATGAAAAACTACAACTACAAAGGAAATTCTCTCTATGATTATGCGCTATCAATAAACAAAATCTACGCTAATTACACAAACTACAAGAAAAAAATCAGAAGATTCCAGGTTCGAATCCTGGCAGGGTCGCCATATGAAACGTCCCCTTTGAAGAATTATACATGACTGTCCTTAACTGACATACAATATTTTTAGCGCAACCTACAAAAGAATGGTCCTCACTAACATTAAACTATACCTTTCAGAAATCACTTACCTCACAAAAATCTTCATTACTCGAACTACTGCAATACAGTGAGCACCACTACTGCCAGCTAAATAAAAGATTCAAACTACGGAAGGCACTAACTACTGATAGGGATAGTTAGCAAATGAAAGATATTAATAGAGAACAAACAATGTATTTACCTTAATAGTCATAATATATATAGCAGTTCATGACAAATTACAAAACTCCGCCATCTCTCTCCCCACATCCACCACTGCTGGCGGCTCACCTCCAACTGCACAACGCTACGCGCTGTTCACAGCCAGCTGCCTAGCACTACAATGGCGAGTATTACAACAATGCAAAGCAGCCACAGACTGCACACAGCACAGCCAGTGATTTTCATACAGAGGTGGCGTTACCACTAAAAACCTAAACAGCCTACTTACATGCCTAATAGCCATCTATAATAGTTCCGTATTTTGCCAGCTTGAGTGGCCGAGCGGTTCTAGGCGCTACAGTCTGGAACCGCTCGACCGCTACGGTCGTAGGTTCGAATCCTGCCTCGGGCATGGATGTGCGTGACGTCCTTAGGTTTAAGTAGTTCTAAGTTCTAGTGGAGGATGACCTCTGAAGTTAAGTCCCATAGCGCTCAGAGCCATTTGAACTATATGAGTTCCGTATTTTGTCAGTCACACTGTCAGTTAACATTTCCTTCCCATCCAGATCTTTACAATCACTGAGTTCCTTTTATTTGTTTTATTTATTTATTTATTTATTTTATTCTGTCTTTTCCTTAAGAAGCTTTCAGTCGTCGAAGTCTTGATCCCACTTGTTTCTGTACGTGTTCAGCACACTGAAATTATTTCTGCCTACACTACAATATTATCACAAAAGTGCTTCAGTTCTTGAATATGTTTGATAATTTTAGAACCGCCATCACCAAGGTAATATAGACGTCGCACTTTATCACAGGCAACAGAACGTTGAAATATACTGGCAACACCAGCCACTTCCATTCCTTCACTGCTGCCACTATAGTTAGCTGTGCAGTTCGTTTCGCGTGTATCTTTATTTTTTGTCGACACATACCATATTTAGATACTACTGCTACATCTAAAACTTTCCCTGCGTACATACTGGTGGCAGATAGTACACTATAAATAGATGTGCGTCCTCGCTTATGCCATGTACTATCGAATACTGCAGTCGAGTCTCTATTACCACTGCTTTTTGTTACTGCCTCTTCCACAGCTTTATACATGGATTCTATACAGAAATCTTCTATTATAGACACTATAAATCTGTTGATCTATACAGACATCTTCTATTTTAGACACTATAAATCTATTAAAGCTCGTAAACTGGGTTGGGGGATTTGGAAGATTCATCGTCCCACAGAAAACTGCATCTGGATAGAAACAAATCTAATGTTGTGTCCATAGATGTTGCTGCCATTTTCTTCTTTTGGAGTTACTGCAACACTGTTCCAAATGGTGGTCATGCATGAACACTGACAAGTCCTACGTGATCTATTATAGAGAGTTCCAGACCGGCTCCAATACACTGAATACATCTTACACAGTTTGCAACAGTTCCATTGAGACAGTTCTCAATATCAAATATTTCATTCACGTCCGATTCGCCCTTAAAACATTCATACTTATCACTAACTGAATCAAGCTTCCTCTGGGAAGTAGTTTCTTTCTCACTTCAATTGCAATGGGCAGGTGTGCCACTACGAATGTATTTAGGGATACAACAGAGTAAATAAATATGAAACACACGACAATCAAGCGAGTGATATATATCGAAGTATCACAAGTTAGCCACTACACTGATTCTGTAATACTTATTTTCTCTCACATCAATAAAATGTACATGATGAGCATGTAGATTCATGAGTACAACATTTGATAGCACTTTAACAGCGCCACAGTACGTCACGCCCATGCAGAACATACGTAAAAATAGTTGTAGTCCTCTGAACTTAATAAATTGTAAATCAACTGACAGGAGAAAGTCTGTAGATTTTTAAAATGCAAAAAAGTAAAAATTGGACATTTCATGATTTTAAACGTTTCCAGAGCCCGTTAAAGAAATCATCGTGTCCGAAGTCTTATCCAGCTGAAAGTCGTAATCACGATTAATGAGATCTAGCGCTAAACATACGTCCACCGACTGCTTAATAGCTGAATCACAGAATAATCTCATCGAGGCCAAGATTTATGTGTTAGAATAATCCACTGAATGTGTCTGTGGAGCTGGAAAGCTGGTCTATGGCTGGTTTACTGGAGTGCGAAAGTCGAGTGTGGCGATCATGTTCTACGCATGTTTCACGCACTGTACGCGTTGTTTGACCAGTTTTGCTCTGCCGCACTTGCAAGACATTTAGGAGCTTCCTGTACTCCGCAATTCGTGATCGTTCTATTCAGTATTAAGAAAAGTAGAATGCAGATCTTGTGGGCGGAAGTGTAATATTACAGCTCCCTTCAAAATTCTCATGCGCCAAAGAGATTTATGTGCTTGTATTCCACCTCCGAGGGACATGGTGCGCTGTAGGAGAGCATGCCCGTTTTCTGCCTGTAATTGTTGTTTGTTCTGTTGCGTTACCATTTGTTTAGGGTAATTAGGGGGTTATTTAATTTCGTAGGATTTTTAATTGCAGACAGATGGACATGTGCAAGGAAGATGTGGTTATTTAAGTTTTCTTAATGTACCAATGCGATCTCGAAATTTTGTTTAGGTAAAAAAATTTTCTCTAATTCTGTAGAAGATGAAACTTGGTGAAACGCCTGCGCTAGCAGGACAGAGCGGATTAGGTTGTGAAAAGGGGCCAAAATAAGTTTCTGTCAGTTTCCGCAACATACAAAGTTTATTCCCCAACACACAAAATTACAAGGATGCAAAACACTCAAAACTTTAATCGACCTCCTTTGATTAACTTTATATCGGCTGAAGGTCACACTCACAATCCAAGACACAAGGCCTAAGCAAGAAATAGATATACAAGGTTCTTCTGGAGATTTCACCCAAGAATATTTTCAAAATCTTCAATCTAAACAGGCTGAAGGCCTTAGCAGTTTAATTTCAATGGAACTTGGCTGGAGGCCGCATACAAAGCAATAGGAAGAATTTCAATCAAAAAGCAAAAGGCCTTATCTTAAAACAAAAGCGTAACAATCATATGCCTTAAGCGCAAGACAATAACATTAATTTAAGAGACACTAAAACTCGGTTGAAGGCCGCACATAAACAAATAATTTAACAGCTTAAGGCCTTATAAGATCTGATGTAAAATTCGCCTGAAACACCATATAAGGAATAACAACCTTATGCCTAAAGGGCAAGACAGGAAAACTAATTCAGAATATCTAAAAACTCGGCTGAAGGTCACACATCAACCAAATAACTAAAAATCAAACAGGGAAGCTACTATGTAACAGACACGGAACGGTACTCAGAAGTTTCCAAGGGTCGGCCTGGAATGGTAACATTAACACCCGTTTAGGGGAGACAAGCAGCCAGACCAACAATTTCTAAATCCGAAGGCAACCCAACCGACAGACAGCCGGCGAACCAAACAACTACTTGATTTCGGTCACCAGACCAAAAACACTACAACCAAAATGCCAGCGAGGCGAAGAGACCAGTAACACTCGTCTTCAAAAATTGGTGTGTTAATAAGCCAAGGCACAATAACTACTGATATACATGTACAGCACAACGGCTGTGGAACTATACGCCGTGGTGGACAGCATCAGCACGGTAAGAAAACACTCACACGCAGCTCTGTCGCAACCGACCAACTGGCTTCTACAGTACACAGACAGCATTTAAAGCATTGCTCAGTTGAACTGACACAGGGTACACAGTGTTTCACTATATACTGCCACAAGAAACTCGAAGACCCGTAAAACGATTCACTGATGAACGACTGGAACAAATCACAGGAGGACACACACACAAAACCGAAGGACTTTCGGTGACGAAATACACGTCGTCTGACCAGACGATCTACCAACCAATTAAGGTCGTTGGCACTCAAACCATTTGTGTCAGCAACTGTCGGGCGAGTTTTGCCTATCCGCAGCCCACTGCAGCTCCAACCCTGTTCAATCCGATGTCTGTCGGGAACTGGGAGACACGGCAATCCGCGCACACTGGCTAGGACCCAGTCATGCAGCGGTACCTCTTGCCCATTGGCTACGATATCTCCGCTCAAGAAGGAACCGAGCCACGTCCAGCAAGATGACCCATTGACGAGGCCCAGAAACGGTCAAAAGACCAAACACACGTCGCCCAAAGAGGTGACCAACGGAACGACCGACCAAAGTTCGATCCCGCTGCCAACTCCGTCCGTCGGACAGTTCATCCTGTGTCGCGTGCGGTCGGCGAGTACTGGCTGTCCGCGCCTCCCTAGCGCTCCGTCGCCGACTGCAGCTACGTCCCGACTGCACTTCCGCCGCCATCCAACTCCAACTGTTCCAGATCCGATCTCTCTCCGCGACACAAGACGATCGGGAAGTAATAGCCGTCCAGCAAAGATAATACGGCAGGGCTAATATCGATACGCGCTGCTGTTGCCACTCACGGGCAGGCAAGTCGACAATTCAGTGACACCAGTAATTGAAATTAAAATGACGCGGTGGCCATACGGTAAAAACCAGATGTTAAATAATAGATGGCACTAACATGAGCCACGCACGACTCACTTGAAAATCTAGTCGTAGAGAATTTTGTTTCCTTCTGTGGGATTTGTTTAAAGTACTATTGCTTGCCGGCCGCGGTGGCCGTGCGGTTCTGGCGCTGCAGTCCGGAACCGCGGGACTGCTACGGTCGCAGGTTCGAATCCTGCCTCAGGCATGGGTGTGTGTGATGTCCTTAGGTTAGTTAGGTTTAAGTAGTTCTAAGTTCTAGGGGACTTATGACCTAAGATGTTGAGTCCCATAGTGCTCAGAGCCATTTGAACCATTTTTTACTATTGCTTATTAAGCTGTTTTTTCCGTATCAAGCTGCTACAGCTTCCGAAATCCTTGCAGGTGTTTTTGGTCTACTGACAATATAACTGATTTCTTCGTTGTCGAGAGGACTCTGTTGGAGTCAATTCGATACTGCTGCCAGAATAGCGCAGGTAGAGAACACATATTTGACTTTCAGGGTAGGGTAGCACTGCGTTAGTGATTTTTAAGTCCACTATAATGTAATCTGTTGAGTCCGAATCTGCTGATTTGTTCTTTTATTCGGTCTGACGTGTTTTCGGTTTTCAGTGTTTCGTAAAGGGAATATGTTGGGAAGTCAGCAGATACAATTATGTTCGTTAGGTTAGATGACATATCCATGCTTGAGATTCATATTCAAGAAAGGGACAGACAAAAATTTTATACGTAAGTAGGATAGCTGTTTGATCCACTCCACGAGTTCTGTATTCCATGAGACGCGCTAAGTCGGCTTTCAGCTTGTTTAATCTATTCGGATGTGTTTTCCTGTCGGTTTTAGCGTTCATCTGTGTCAGGCCCGGCCAAACAGCGCTCTGCAAGCCCGAGAGGGACTACTGCGCTCCTGCCTTGCGCTCAAAGCGCGGTGGGGAGTGGGACAGGGGGCGAAAAGGAAGAGGGAAAGGAATGCAGCAGCCAGACGCCGCTACAAGGAAGTATCGGCCTTGTCAGACATGAAGAAGTTCGCTGACAATACTGCCTGCGCTGCGTTAGATTTTCGTTCTGCTTTAAGAGTACTATGCTGTCCATGCCTTTGTCAAAAAACGAAAAAGTGGAGAAGCCACATCGTTCAATGCCCAATGGGAATTATCATTTTTCTTAATGTTTGAAGGCCATGTAAAGTGCTTAATAACCCACCGCACTATTATGGCCGGCGGGGGTGGCCGAGCGGTTGTAGGCGCTACACTCCGGAACCGCGCCTCCGCTACGGTCGCAGGTTCGAAACCTGCCTCGGGCATGGATGTGTGTGATGTCCTTAGGTTAGTTAGGTTTAAGTAGTTCTAAGTTCTCGGGGACTGATGACCTTAGAAGTTAAGTCCCATACTGCTCAGAACCATTTGAACCACTATTATGAGCTGGAAAACATTCATTGGATCGTCATGACAATACCAGGCAGAAGACAGTATGATGCACTTATCTTCTGATGAACGACAGTGTATGCTGGCCGAACTGAAAACGGCCAAAAAACTGAGTTAATGGTAAGCAGTGTTCGGACAAAAACTTGTATGGCCAACATCTCGTATTAACAGAATTTATTAAGTCTATTAATGCAAAGGGAGAACCATTTGATAACCGATATGGCACACAAGATTGAAGCTATCAAACAACAAGTAATTCCATGGAAAAATTATTTTCAGGTTCATTATGTGGGACATTTCCCGTAGCTGAGGGCAGTGATTTGTAGACTATACACGACTGAACATGTTTTAGTAATTGAGACATTTCATCATAAGTTCTCAAACATGTTAAAAAAGTTGTTCAAATGTGTTTGAATTTCTAAGGAACCAAACTGCTGAGGTCATCGGTCCCTAGACTTGGACACTACTTAAACTAACTTACGCTAAGAACGACACACACACACCCATGCCCGAGGGAGGACTCGAACCTCCGGCGGGAGGGGCCACGCAATCCGTGACATGGCGCCTCAAACCTCGCGGCCACTTTAAGTGGCAGTTCCAATACATTCCATGAATGAAGACTAACGTCGGTTTACCTGTCAGACGAGTTTTCTCGCTTTTAGCTGCCACTGTACTTCATTACTTCCAACTTGAGCTGAATAGACGTACCCAGCTCAACGGCCTGTTTGTCTAGTGGAACTACTTGAAAGACTTTTATAAAATGTTACCTCAACAGCAATATCGTCGACTGCACAGACAAGTCACTAAAGTTGTTTCAGTATTTTGTTCAACACAGGTGTGAAAAAATTTTTTCCTTTTGTTTTGAAACTGGCAAAATCCCACCAACGATGGAGTATATCGGTTTTTAATATGAATAACTCCATGTTTTCGACTGTTTCATGAACCATAGGACCAGACATATTACGTGCTCTAAAATCGATATGTGGATAAATGCATAAACATCATAACTTAATTTCGAGCACCTGAATCCAAGTTTTTTGAAGTTCTGCTCACCTATTAGCACTATCTAATGGACGTATTCACTAAAATAACAGTAGTTATTGTTTTAGCAAGCAAACTAAAATTTAAAATGAAACATCCATGATGAAATCCTGTTTATAAAAGTATGCGGCAGTTATTACGTCTCAGAAGTAGTTTCACTGTGTAGTGAACACGTCTTTCTAAGTTTCACGTGTGTGTAGACTTTTTATAGCCTTCCCGCTAACATCCGGTCAGAATACCGCAGTGGTTGGGAAGCCGTAGCACTGAGAAGTGTCGACGGCGAACCTGGAGTGCTAGCGCGCTCCTGGAGCACAATCTTTGTCGGGCCTGACCTACAGAAGATATTTAACCTTTCGTTGTGCAGTATCTTCATGTCCCCAAATTTAAATGTTGAGTTAGACTGGTCCTGTACTTGGCGATTAGTAGTATTTCTGTGTCTGAATAGGATAAATTGACTTTTGGTTGAATTTGGTCGCCTCCATTTATTGAACCAGGCTTCAAGTTTCCTGAGAGAGCTGTTTGCTGTTCATTGATTATGTTGCAGATGGGTGCATAATGTCAATAAGTGCTGTCGTCAGCGTTTAGAACTATGTCTTCGTGCCGTCACCTGCGTCTTGGAATGCCAGGAGTCTATGTCGTTTACAACAGTGGGGGATGACGGCTCCATGAGGGACTCAGTCTTTGGGTATGAAGTGAGATTACTTTTGATCGTCGATTTGTACTTGTAATTTTCTGTTTTCAAGGAGGTTTGCTATTACCCTATTTCAGATGTAAGTTATATTTTAGAATGTTGTGAACAAGCCCAGCGTGCCATATCTTATCAAAGGTGTGTTCCATGTTCAAAAAGCGGGCAGCAGTCTCACCTGTTAAGTTGCAGGCTTCTGCTACTTTGCTAGTTAGCCTTCGTAATGGAATGTCGATGCTGTGATTCTTTCTGAAACCAGCTTACTCGTTGACTTTGTCTTGTTTTTACATTTCGTAAACTGCTGTAACTTGTTCCTGATTATTGTTTCAAAGGCCTTGTCAATTGATGAAACTAAGGTAACGAGTCTGTATCAGTTAGGGTTGTTTTTAGGTCTTTCAGCTTTCGTTATCATTCTAATGTTTGCATATTTTGAGCTCAGGCTGCGTTAGAGGTTTTGGTATGAAAAAGTCCCTGTGGTAGAAGTAGTTTGAGATGAAATCGTAAAGTGCCTTCATTTCCAGGAGCTCTTTGTGTAGCATAGGCTATCTATTTTTCTTTTTTTTTTCAGTAGCGGGCGATCGGCTGGGGCGGTATTTCAATATAGTACTCAAGGAAGTTTCTTAGCAATAATTTACTCGTGACTATGGTCAAATTTGGAATCTTGTAGGTGATCCGGGATGTTTTCCAGTAAATCGCAAATATTTCTGCTTTCTGTCCTTCGTCCGAATGGCGTGGTCATTGATTAGTAAAGCCGGCTCTTCACTGATGGTTTTGCCCATGATTCGCCTGGACTGACTCCAAAAGAGAATGGAATTGCATGGGTGAAGTCATTGTGATACACGTTCCCATCTACTTGCTCGGAATTGGCGAATTTGAGATCTGGCTCGGCTATTGTATCAAACTTGGTTTCCAAGCCGCTTTAGCCCATTCATTAAGTTGTCGTCTGATTTGTGTAGATCATTTCATTTTTTCTTTGGTTAGGTGGAAATGTGTGTAGGAAGACTGCCTTCCTGTTCTGTAACACTTTTCTTCGCTGAGTTGTTAATGACAGCAGATTGTATCGTTTGGACAAGCTGGTTACAGTTGTTGAGGTCGTCTACAGTATTCATGATTGCTCTGTTGGACTTTATGTTTAAAAATTCTGTTCTGAAGTTTTATACATTTAGGGTTGTTGAATGAGTGAAAGTTTTTCTGTTGCGATTGTCGGTTCTGACGCGGGTAATTGCCGTTGTCCATATGATGAAAGGTAGGTGATCGATGGAAATGCTATCGCCTGTTTCCATCTCACTGCACAGTGATGTGAGTTGCAACGAGAACATCGCCGGTTTTGTTATTGATTTTGTCGCTAAAAACAGTGGATTTGGCACGAAGGTCTCCTGTGATGATTTCTGGGTTAAGTGAGGAGACGTATTCAAAAAGATCTATTAGCAGATCTTCATATGGAGATACGTATACAGTTGCGAAATGTTTAGCACAATAGCTTGGTGGGTGTTCAGTTTTTCTGGTGAATCAAGTCTTCTAAAGCCCAGATGTTTTTGTGCAGAAGATGGCGACTCCTCCTTGTGAAAATCTTCCTCTTTCTGCTTTGTGTTTGTCTAGTCAGTGGCAGATATTATCGAGAAAGCTTATATCTCTGCCGGAGCATTAGGCTTCAGGAATGCTAATAATCGTAACGTTTTGTTCTTGAACCAGTTTTTCTAAGAACTCCTTTTTAGCTGATAATGTGACAGATTCTCGGTATATTTTTTGTGCTTGTAAACAATACTTACATCAAAACAAATTTCTTTGGTTGCACAAAAGCGCAGAAGGTACATAGTCAAATAATTTTTATTACTTATGAAACGCAGTTTACATTTTGTAAGGATATAAAACACACAATGGGCCAATACTGAACAACGTGCGGTTCTATGTGCAAAACAAAGAAACGCGAAACAAACAGAACTCGTCGACTCCCAGTTTCTCTCCTCACACATTCATTTATGTTGCTTCTCTACAAAATACCACCAATACTTCTGGTTGTTCTCCCACTTACTACGTCATTTATGTTCTGTACCAAAACTACCGAATACTGGTTATTGCAGATCGTAACTCTATTCACAATGTATGGATATCAAGTAGCTGAGACGTACGAAACTGTATGTAAATGTTCGTAGTAATAGACGGCAAATCATCGAGTAAAACTGAAGTGATATCAGGTGTTCCCCAGGGAAGCGTCCTGGGACCTCTGCTGTTCCTGATATATATGAATGACCTGGGCGACAATCTGAGCAGTTCTCTTAGGTTGTTCGCAGATGATGCTGTAATTTACCGTCTAGTAAGGTCATCAGAAGACCAGTATCAGTTGCAAAGCGATTTAGAAAAGATTGCTGTATGGTGTGGCAGGTGGCAGTTGACGCTAAATAACGTAAAGTGTGAGGCGATCCGCATGAGTTCCAAAAGAAATCCGTTGGAATTCGGTTACTCGATAAATAGTACAATTCTCAAGGCTGTCAATTCAACTAAGTACCTGGGTGTTAAAATTACGAACAACTTCAGTTGTAAAGACCACATATATTGTGGGGAAGGCAAGCCAAAGGTTGCGTTTCATTGGCAGGACTCTTAGAAGATGCAACAAGTCCACTAAAGAGACAGCTCACACTACACTCGTTCGTCCTCTGTTAGAATATTGCTGCGCGGTGTGGGATCCTTACCAGGTGGGATTGACGGAGGACATCGAAAGAGTGCAAAAAAGGGCAGCTCGTTTTGTATTATCACGTAATAGGGGAGAGAGTGTGGCAGATATGATATGCGAGTTGCGATGGAAGTCATTAAAGCAAAGACGTTTTTCGTCGCGGCGAGATCTATTTACGAAATTTCAGTCACCAACTTTCCCTTCCGAGTGCGAAAATATTTTGTTGAGCCCAATCTACATAGGTAGGAATGATGATCAAAATAAAATAAGAGAAATCAGAGCTCGAACAGAAAGGTTTAGGTGTTCGTTTTTCCCGCGCGCTGTTCGAGAGTGGAATGGTAGAGAGATAGTATGATTGTAGTTCGATGAACCCTCTGCCAAGCACTTAAATGTGAACTGCAGAGTAATCCTGTAGATGTAGATGCAGAAATGAAGGCTGTCGGCGGGGACACTGTCTGACTGACGGTGTCAACACATCTGCTGCTAGTGAACGACAACTGTAAATCAGCAGTGCTCGGAAAATCCACAGTGAAAAAGTGCTTGGTCGGTAGTCCTGTGGTAGCTGCTGCCCATACAAAAGGAAACATGAATTGCTTATCAGTCCCTGCTCTGATTTTTCTTCCTGTGACTCCGGTCGGAAAAAAATAATTCCTACTGCTTCTACATCTTCCTCTTCCACTTCTTTCCAGGATAAAGCGTGTTTCCTACAGTACCTCTCAGTCGGCTCTGATGTTTTCACTCCATCTTTTCATTTTACCTGCTGATCATTTATTTCCTACGACTTTCACAATCTTCCATTCATTCCACTTATCTACATGCTCGTCCCACTGACGCTTCAATTTTTGAGTCGTCAGCCTTCTGACTGGTTTGACGCGGCCGGCCATAGATTGCTCTCCTGTGCGAACCTTTCAGTCTCAACGTAGCAACTGTAACGTTCGACCCCAATTATTTGATGGAAGTATTCCAATCTCTGTCTTTCTCTACACTTTTTGCCCCGTACGGCTTCGTACCAGGAAAATTATTCCCCGATGCCTTAATACGTGCCTGTCATCCTGTCCCTTCTCTTGTCAGTGCATTCTCTATGTTCCTTTCTTCGCCGATTCCCCTGAGAACCTTCTCATATCTTATCTTATTAGCCAACACTCTTCTGTAGCACCGCATGTCTAAAGCTTCTCGTTTTCCCACAGTCCAAACCTTACTATCAAACAGTGATGTGCTCAAAACTTACATTCTCAGAAATGTCTTCCTCAGTTTAAGACATATGTTTGTTGCTAGAAGCCTTCTCTTGGGCAAGAATGACATTTATGCTAGTGTTTACCTGCTTTTTATGTGCTCCTTACACCGTCCGTCGTTGTTTTTTTTGCTGCCTACGCCGCAGTTGGCTAGGAAGATGTGGACAGAAAATCTGAGAGACCACGATCCCAGAGACGTACGCCATAATTATAAAGGAAACAGCTACTATACTGAGGCAGGAGAAACGGAAGTATTACAAGGAACTAATAAAAGAAGCAGAAGAGGATTGTATTCATCACAGGACCAGACAGATGTAACACAAAAATATAAAAACAGAGAAACACTTATTAAAGACACCCAAGGAAAAATCCTCACAAGTGATGCTGACGTATAACAACGTTGGCAGACTACTTCGCTACTTTACTAAACTTCGCAGACCCCACTGAAATTCTTCTACGTGACGTGCCAGACACACTAGACATCAAAGTAGGGACACCCAGTGAAGAAGAAACACAGGGAATATTTAAAAATTTAAAAAATAATACAGCTTTAGGTGAAGGTAAAATTGTGGGCGAACTAATAAAGAATGGAGGGCCAGAATTGGCAAAAACAATTGCGAAATTGATAACGAAAGTGTGGGAATATGAGGAAATGCCTTAAGACTGGAAAGTGGCCATTATCTGTCTCATTTGAAAAAGAATGACCCTCTGGATTGTGATAATTATAGAGGTATTTCACTCCTTAATGTAACCTGCAAAATCCTATCACAGCGTCTACTCCAGAGAGTGATACAACTACCTGAAGAAATTATAGATGACTATCAATGTGGTCTTAGGAGAGACAGATCAACCAGTGATCACCTATGTACGCTCCGACAGGTAACTGAGAAAGCGTGGGAACATAACGTTGACATCCACGTGGCATTTGTTGACTTCAAAAAGCTTACGACAGCATACACAGGAGAACAATAACCAGGGTTCTCAACGAGTTTCAATTTCCTGGAAAGTTAGTATGACTAGTACAGACGTGCTTGGAGGAAACCTGTTACAAAGTAAATACCAACACAGCAGTGAAAAAGGTGTTTGAAGTCAGAAGAGGCTTTATCTCCAATACTTTTCAATCTCGTTTTAGAAAAGGTGGATTGAGAACACCAAAAAGTAAACATAGCTGGAGTAAAGACGGGTAGGAATAAAATACATCGTCTTGCTTATACGGACGATATTGTCTTGGTAGTGGAAACAAAGAACTACAACTCATGACAAGTTCATGCAGTAACACTGCAAAGAAAGCAGGATTAGAAATTATTGAAAAGAAAACCGAGTACATGGTCATGAGCAAGGCACCCAATGATAGTAGTCCACTAACAGTTGATGACCTCACTTTTAAAAGAGTAGACATCTTCAAACATTTGGGAAGCACCGTCAATGAGAAGACTAAAACGGAAACTGAAATTAAAGCAAGGGTAGCAGCAGCGAATAAAGCTTATTTAAGCCTATGAGATGTGTTATCCAGTACAGCTGTTTCCAGAAGCTTCAAAGTTATGCTATATCAGAGTGTAATTCTACCAGCAGCTCTATATGGGTCAGAAAGCTTCACATTTAGAAAAGAAGATTAACAAAAATTATTGGTTTTTCAAAGGAAAATACCAAAGAAAATTTTAGGACCCAAGAAAGACACAGGAACACAGAAGTGGAGAATACGTAAAAACCAGGAACATATTGAGCTATATCAACAGGCTGTATTAGTCAAAGGATGAAGAGGAGGAGACTGATGTGGGCGGAACATCTAATTAGGATGGAGGAGGAACGACTACATAAAGTAGCATTCTCTAGAGCATAGCGGGCAGAAGGAAACGAGGAAGGCCTCGAACCAGATCGACGAGGGCGCGGTGGCAATGGGTCTGAGAGGAGGAGAATGGACTACAAAAGCCAGGAACAGAGAGCCCGGGAAGAGGAACGAATAGAACGCGTATGGTCTCCAAGGCCCAAGCGGCAGATAAGAAGAAGAAGACGTTGCAGATTTCACTGACTTTGTTTACTTCGTGATCGTCGATTATGTTAATAAGTTTCTTCTTCTCGACGATTCTTCAGTCTTACTTCCACTATCAACCGCAACGTCAGAACTGCCTCTCTGATAGCTTCACCTTTCTTGAAGCCAAACTAATCGTCATCTTAAAGATCCTCAATTCTATTTTCCATTCTTATGTATATTATTCCTGATAGCAGCTTGAATGCATGAGCTGCTAACCTGACTGTGCGATAATCCTCGTATTTGTCGACTTTTGCTGTCTTCGGAATTGTGTGGATGTTGTTTGTCCCAAAATATGATAGCATATAGCCTTTCTCATACATTTTACACAACGAAGTCAGTAGCCGTTTTGTTGACACTTACTCCAATGATTTCAGAAATTCCAATGGAGTGTTTTCTACCCCTATTGTCTTATTTTATCTTAAGTCTTCCAAAGCTGTTTTAAATTCTGATTCTAGTACAGGATCACATATCTCTTCCATTTCGACTCCTGTTTCTTCTTTTATCACGTCATCAGGCAAGTCTTCACCCCTCGTAGTCGCCTTCACTGTACTCTTTTCAACAAACCGCTCTCACCTCCGCATTTGACAGTGGAATTCCCATTGCATTGTTAATGTTACCGCATTTGCTTTTAATTTCGCCAAAGATTGTTTTGACTTTTCTATATGCTGAATCCATCCTTCCGCCGATCTTTTCTTTTCCTGTTTCTTCAAATTTTTCATGTAGCCAATTTGACTCAGCTTCCCTGCAATCTCTAATTATTTCTTTCCTCAGTGTCTCTTATTGGTCCACTTTTTAAGGGACTCCACGAGGAGCCGAGACAATTGGGGGATCATTCTAGCAAAGCTATAGGGCTGAAACGGGGAAATTCAATGGCATAAGTAATTTTGACATGGGACAGATCGTTTTTCGTAAACATCCCTTTGATTACCATCGGGACGTATGTGTGTTCAAATGTTCAAATGTGTGTGAAATCTTATGGGACTTAACTGCTATGGTCATCAGTCCCTAAGCTTACGCACTACTTAACCTAAATTATCCTAAGGACAAACACACACACCCATGCCCGAGGGAGGACTCGAACCTCCGCCGGGAGCAGCAGCACAGCCCATGAGTGCATCGACTAAGACCGCTGGGCTAATCCCGCGCGGCGACGTATGCGTTCTAGGATATGTTACCATAAAATCAAATGGAATTTATTGCAATTTACTGCTGTTCATCAGTGTCCCACAGGTAAAGGAAAGCCCAATTGTTAGCAGAATTATTATAATTATACAGATTGCACATGTAGCTTAGCTGTCTTCAAGTTTCATTGTTAAACCTCGTCACAGTTTTGTCGCATCGTATTAGTTCGCATCTGCAGACAGACAATCCGTTAACCAGATTCGCAAAGCGAGTTGCCGTAGCGCCCTCCCGGACACATCGCGTCAACGACTTTTGTCTATGAACTGATGTTTGCCACGTCACTAACGAATCGCATATACTTGTAGTATGAGTTACAAGCTTGGAGAAATGCTCCGTCCTACGATCTGTATCTGTTTTCAGAGCGTCTTCTAGGTCTTGTGCAGCCTGGAGGTACTTATCAATAAATCTGTATGTCCTAGTCCTAACCCCTCACATCCTTGGAATAGGAAACGACGTGAAATTTTCTTTTCGTGTTGTTACTTCCGTCTAAAACATTTGTAATGTACTAAGATACAACACAAGCAGAGTTAGCGACAATTGATACTAGAAGTACCGTGGACGTCCGTCCACAGCAGGGACATAGCCGGGCGCAAACCAGTCAACGCTGCCCGCGAGGATCACCCCCCCCCCCCCCTCCCGCCGAGTAGCGAGTAAGAGTGCTACCAGGGAGACAGACGCACGGTTAGCAGGGTTCTGCCTAAACAGGAGTTGTCAGTTGCAAGTTGTACTTCAGTCCCAGCCTTGCTAGAGAGTTCCTGCAGAACGGTCGTCGTATCTTCAAGTATTGAAGGCGTCGACTGAGGTGGAAAATATGTCCGACAGATGGTGGTTAGTCATTAGCATACTGGGAGACAGCCTGCAGACAACCTTGTAATTAGGGCAACCAAAGCTATGAGTAATTATCTCGGGTATTAGTATACCTCTTCAGTTTTATTTAGTCTTTTGTTATTGGATCACTATCTGTGTCGTGGCAGTCAACGGTACATCTTCTGGTTAAAACCTGTACAGCTTTTAAGGCTTATTCAGTGGACATTTCTCGCAGATACGTTGCGTTGCCGTAATAGCTGCATATGATGTTCCTCTTTTATCTAATTACACGTTCAGGCGTTAGCATAACTTTCGGGCGTTACTAACGAAAAGATACGTCAACTGTCAGTATCATATTCTACAGATTTTAACTCTGTAGACTGTTTTCCATAAATGTTTTTGTACTTTTTAACTCATCATTCATTGTCCTCATTCAACACTCATGTATTCCGCGAAGAGTATGCTCAAGCCGTCTACAGGCTAGCTGTTTACTTTCCTGGCGTCAGTATGACAGAGCACGCGACCGCGTCCCCTGTCAGCGATTGCGTATAGACCGGAGAAGCGGTAAGTGCGGTTTCCAGGTTCTGCTTTTCCTTCAATAGCTATTTACTTGCCGGTTTTGCTACCCTCCATTTAGTGGCAACCACTTCTTGGTTTTTCACTCTCATCCAGAATTAGTTCTCAATAGTTTTTCGTTTATTTTTAACTTACCAATGGATCACAATAGTATGTTTTGTGTAGGACCCGTCCACTACATTGGAATCAGGAGGTGTTATTCTATGACATACCGCCTGTAAGCGGTGTTTTGTCCTGACGGGTAACGAATGTTGGTTTCAAAGTTCCGAGTTTTTCAGCTCTAATGTTGTACTTATGTGAATACTAACATTTTTTCTTTTTTTTCTATTGAGTTGAGCCTCTATGGACTGCATGGTAACAATAAATTTCAGTTTAGTGTCTATGTCTTGTCCGATCTTTGACATCCTGCCAGTATCTTCTGAGCCCACCTAGAAGTGCCAGTTTATGCTCTTCGGACCAAGGGCCCTCTCTGTCTTTTGAACGTTGATCCCATTTTAAAAACTTGGTAGCGGTTCACCAATCTTCTAAATTAGTTCTTCTCAGAAATTTTTCTCTTTGAGATAACAATCTGCCTAAGATCTTTTTCGCTCTGGCCGAGCGTTTATAGGCGGTTCAGTCCGGAACCGCGAGGTTGCTACGGTTGCTGGTTCGAATCCAGCCTTGGGCATGGATGTGTGTTTGTCCTTAGGTTAGTTAGGTTTAAGTAGTTCTAAGTGTAGGGGACTGATGACCTCAGATGTTAAGTCCCATAGTGCTTAGAGGTTTTTGAACCTAAGACCTTTTTCACATTCTTCGAACAAACTCGGCCATTTTTCTTTTGTTAGTCGGTCACCGTCCTCCCTCATGAGATGATTGTAAAATAGCAATCGTCTCTTCTTAACGGATACTGCAGTAGATTCTGCCTTGCTATACAAGTTCTCATTTGCTCTCTTTTGCCATTGTCCAACAACTCACCTATTACCTGGGAATTTGCTTAATATCCTACGCTCTCGCTTTTCCAGTCACTCAGCTTGACTTAGTCTACTCACGGTCAAAGTTTCGGACGAATACAAACCATCAGTCTTTACAGCTGTATTATAATGACGGAACTTGGCCCCTATACTCATAGAATTTCTGTTATAAGCATTCTTTATCAGTTGCTATGCCTGGTCTAACTTCCTCAGCATGATATTAATTGCTTCTTCTTCTAATTCATGATCCTGGAAGACTTCACCGAGATACCTGAAATTCTTAACTCTTCCTATTTTTCCCAGATTCATTCAGGTCTATCACAGATGTTCGTCGTATATTTTGTCTTTTGACTAGGGATCTGGAGTCCAACATTTTCAGCAATTTGTGACAGCCTATTGATCTTGCTCACTGCTGACTCCATGTTGTTAGCAAAAATTGCCAGGTCATCCGCCAGGGCCAGGTAGTTCTTCTTGGGGTAACAACATTGTCCACTCTCTAATGACGTTTCCCAAGATGCATTTGAAAAGGAATGGGGATAGTCCATCTCCTTGACCTACGTCCGTTCTGATTGTAAATGGTTCTGACATTTCACCCACAAATTTTATTTTTGACACAGCGTTAGTGAGAGTTTGTTTGATCAGCTTTCTTGATGTATCATCCACCCCAAACTCTTCCAAAGTATTAATTAATGCCTCTCGGTCGTTGGAGTCATATGCCTTCTGAAAATCAACCAGCATGACCAGGTAGTCATTTCCTCCAGTTTTTTGTACCTGATGATTTCTTCAGGTTAAAGATCTGCTCTGGGCAAGAACGGCCCTTTCAGAAACCAGCTTAATATTCCCCAATCAGATGGTCAAGATGACCTTCCGCTATTTTCTGTATTGCTTTGGACATAATCTTATTCGGAACAGATACTTAAATGCCCCTATAGTGATTCACATTCCTTTTATCGCCTTTTTTGTGTAGAGGATGGATTAAAACTGACTGCCATTCAGTTGCTATCATCCTAGTTCTCCAGATCTCCTCAAAAAGTTGGGCTAGTACATCTAGAGTTCCATTATTTGCCAACTTTAGTAGTTCCGCTACTATTGAATACTCTCCAGCTCGCCTATCATTCTTAAGGTTGTTGACGATCTCTCTGATATCCTCTTCACATTTTAATATTCTCATGTAAAAGTTTTTAATAGTTTTCTAAAAAAATTTAAAATCTTAGAATAATTTATCGTCTCAGTGTATATCTCATGGTGCTACTTCTTCTGGCAACGGCCTTGCCGCAGTGGCTACACCGATTCCCGTCAGCTCACCGAAGTTAAGCGCTGTCGGGCGTGGCTGGCATTCGGATGGTGACCATCCGGGCCGCCATGAGCTGTTGCCATTTTTGGGGGTGCACTGAGCCTCGTGATACCAACTCAGTAGCTACTCGGCCGAATAGTAGCGGCTCCGGTCAAAGGAAACCATCATAACAACCGGGAGAGCGGTGTCCTGACCAAATGCCCCTCCTATCCGCATCCTCGGTTGAGGATGACACGGCAGTCGGATGGTCCCGATGGACCACTTGTGGCCTGAAGACGGAGTGCTATTCCTCCTGGATTTATTGTTATACAGATGTTAACCTGGAAATGTGTCTTTTAGTGCCACGGAACCACAGTGATTCGTAATAAAGGAGTAAATACAGCTTAAGTGCTTTACTAATACCGAAAATGACGAAACGGCCTGTCTAGAGATATAAATGAGTACTGTTAGCTTGGAACTGTTCATCAAATAGTACGTGAAAAAGATTACTTTTTTCCGACATTAGTTCTGAGAAAATTATTTAATATGTGTTCACGGAACTGTAGTCTACGCAGGAAAGAGGGGCAGAACCTGCAATCTATAACTGCCTTAACCAGCATTACCAAAAGTTGATTAATATACACTACTCGCCATTAAAATTGCTACACCAAGAAGAAATGCAGTGATAAACTGGTATTCATTGGACAAATATGTTATACTAGAACTGGCACGTGATTATATTTTCACGCAATATGGGTGCATAGATACTGAGAAATCAGTACCCAGAACAACCACCTCTGGCCGTAATAACGGCCTTGATACGCCTGGACATTGACTCAGACAGAGCTTGGATGGCGTGTACAGGTACAGCTGCCCATGCAGCTTCAACACGATACCACAGTTCATCGAGAGTGGTGACTGGCGTATTGTGACGAGCCGGTTGCTCGGCCACCATTGACCAGACGTTTTCCATTGGTGAGAAATCTGGAGAATGTGCTGGCCAGGGCAGAAGTCGAACATTTTCTGTATCCAGAAAGGCCCGTACAGGACCTGCAACATGCGGTCGTGCTTTATCGTTCTGAAATGGAGGGTTCCGTATGGATCGAATGAGGGGTAGAGCCATGGGTCGTAACACATCTGAAATGTAACGTCCACTGTTCAAAGTACCGTCAATACGAACAAGAGATGACCAAGACGTGTAACCAATGGCAACCCCATACCATCACGCCGGGCGATACGTCAGTATGGCGATGACGAATACAAGCTTCCAATATGCGTTCACCGCGATGTCGCCAAACTCTGATGCGACCATCATGATTCTGTAAACAGAACCTGGATTCATCGGAAAACATGACGTTTTGCCATTGTGCACCCAGGTTAGTCGCTGAGCAAACCATCGCAGGCTCTCCTGTCTGTGGTGCAGCGTCAAGGATAACCGCAGTCATGGTCTCCGAGCTGATAGTCCATGCTGCTGCAAACGACGTCGAACTGTTCGTGCAGGTGGTTTTTGTCTTGCAAACGTCCTTATCTGTTGACTCAGGGATCGAGACTTGGCTGCACCATCCGTTATAGCCATGCGGATAAGGTGCCTGTCATCTCGACTGCTATTGATAGGAGGCCGCTGGGATCCAGCGACGGCGTTCTGTATTACCCTCCTGACCACACCGATTCCATATTCTGTTAACAGTCATTGGTTCGCGCCCAACGCGAGCAGCACTGTCACGATACCATAAACCGCAATTGCGATAGGCTACAATCCTCCTTACACGAGGCATCACAACAACGTCATCAGGCAACGCCGGTCAACTGCTGTTAGTGTATGAGAAATCGGTTTGAAACTTTCCTCATGTCAGCGCGTTGTAGATGTCGCCAATGGCGCCAACCTTGTGTGAATGTTCTGAAAAGCTAATAATTTGCATATCACAGCATCTTCTTCCTGTCGGTTAAATTTCGCGTCTGTAGCACGTCATCTTCGTGGTGTAGCAATTTTAATGGGCAGTAGTGTATTTTGCAATTTACAGTTCTGTGTCATTCATTGTGTATATGCTGCTCCAGAACCCACGCATCCATCCTATCAGGATATCCTATCAATCATTTCCAGCGGCATCTATATTTTCATCAAAGTGGACGCACCCAGTCCCCAGCAACAGTAACAAAGATAACAAGAAATTACTGTTTCCGAAATAAAATTGGGACTAAAAAGGCTTCACATTTGCCTGCGGAATTGTAATTCCCAGCCATTACCCTCATTCGTCCATTTGCGGAGTTCGGATACATTAAGAGTACTCGGAGCTTGGGAAGATTCCTTCGCAACACTCCCTCCTTCCGAGACGCCCGTGAGCGGTGACGGTGGCGAGAATTCGAGGCACAATCTTTGCCCGAAATCGCGCCTGGAGAAGCACGAAAGCGAACATTAGGCGCAAGATTGCGCGATATGGAAAGAAAGGGGAGTGGCCGGGAAATCGCAGCCACTGTGCCGAGACGAGGTCGTTGGCGCGCGCCGCACCACAGCCGCCACCGCCGCCGCCGCCGCCCGTTCCGCCGTTCCGCCGCGCAGCAGAAGACTGGCCCGGGCTAATGGACGGCCGGCGCCTGCATAATGCATTGGCCCGCTGTATAATGCAGGCCGGCGCGAGAGCAAGTGCTACTTAGGGCGGCGGCCGCAGCTTAGTAGCCTCGCCGGCCGCATTCGTCTTCAGGGCAGAGAGCGCCACCGGAGGAGCGCCACGTAGCGGCGCGCCGCGAGCAGCAGGTGTCGCTCCCTCCCAGGTGCGGGCTCCGCAGGCGTTTACTGGAGACACTGGAGACTGCTGCTCGAGCGAACCGCGGGTTACTGCTAGGGACACGCAGGGAAGAAAGAAAGGACAAGAGGAAGGCTAAGTCACTCCACTGACGTAGCTAGAAGTTGCAACGGAAAACGATGGTGAAGTAGAAGGCGGATAAACTGAGAATTGCCGTACCGAGCGTAGACTTTCACAAGTGACGTAATGAACATAGCATATACAGGGTGGTCCATTGATAGTGACCGGGCCAAATATTTCACGAAATAAGCATCAAACGAAAAAACTACAAAGAACGAAACTCGTCTAGCTTGAAGGGGGAAACCAGAGGGCGCTATGGTTTGCCCGTTAGATGGCGCTGCCGTAGGTCAAACGGATATCAACTGCGTTTTTTTTTTAACTAGGAACCCCCATTGTTTATTACATATTCGTGTAGTACGTATAGAAATATGAATGTTTTAGTTGGTCCACTTTTTTCGCTTTGTGATAGATCACGCTGTAGTAGTCACAAACGTATAAGTTACGTATCACGTAACATTCCGCCAGTGCGGACAGTATTTGATTCGAGACCAATTGCGGAAAAGGTCGATATCGCGTTGATGTATGGCCATTGTGATGAAAAAGCCCAACGGGCGTGAGCTATTAATGCTGCTCGGTATCCTGGACGATATCATTTAAGTGCCCGGACCGTTCACCGGATAGTTACGTCATTTAAGGAAACAGGAAGTATTCAGCCACATGTGAAACGTCAGCCACGACCTGCAACAAATGATGATGCCCAAGTAGGTGTTTTAGCTGCTGTCGCGGCTAATCAGTAGCAGACAAACTGCGCGAGAAACGGGAACCTCAAAAACGTCGGTGTTGAGAATGCTTCATCAACATAGATTGCACCCGTACCATATTTATATGCACCAGGAATTGCATGGCGACGACTTTGAACGTCGTGTACAGTTCTGCCACTGGACAGAAGAGAAATTTTGTTGCACCCGTTCTATTTAGCGAGGAAGCGTTATTCACCAACAGCGGTAACGTAAACCGGCATAATATGCACTATTGGGCAACGGAAAATCCACGATGGCTGCAACAAGTGGAACATCAGCGACCTTGGCGGGTTAATGTATGGTGTGGCATTATGGGAGGAAGGATAATTGGCCCCCATTTTATCGATGGTAATCTAAATGGTGCAATGTATGCTGATTTCCTACGTAACGTACTACCGATGTTACTACAAGATGTTTCATTGCATGACAGAATGGCGTTGTACTTCCAACATGATGGATGTCCGGCACATAGCATGCGTGCGTTTGAAGTGGTACTGAATAGCATATTTCATGACTAGTTAATTGGCAGTCGAAGCACCATACCATGGCCCGCACTTTCACCGGATTTGACGTCCTTTCTGTGGGGAAAGTTGAAGGATATTTGTTATCGTGATCCACCGACAACGCCTGACAACATCCGTCAGCGCATTGTCAATGCATGTGCGACCATTACAAAAGGCGAACTACTCGCTGTTGAGAGAAATGTCTTTACACGTATTACCAAATGCATTGAGGTTGACGGACATCATTTTGAGCATTTATTGCATTAATGTGGTATTTACAGGTAATCATGCTGTAACAGCATGCGTTCTCAGAAACGATAAATTAACAAAGGTACATGTATCATATTGGAACAACCGAAATAAAATGTTCAAACGTACCTACGTTCTGTATTTTAATTTAAAAGCCTACCTGCTACCAACTGTTCATCTAAAGTTGTGAGCCATGTGTTTGTGACTATTACAGCGCCATCTGTCACAAGGCGAAAAAAGTGGTCCAACTATACATGCATATTTCTTTGTGTACTACACGAATATGTAATAATAAATGAGGGTTCCTATTTTAAAAAACACAGTTGATACCCGTTTGACCTATGGCAGCGCAATCTGGTTTCCTCCTTCAAGCTGGACAAGTTTCGTTCTTTGAAATTTTTTCGTTTGATACTTATTTTGTGAGATATTTGGTCCAGTCACGATCAATGGCCCATCCTGTGTTTATCAGGTTATGTAATCAAGATTTCTTGTAATTAGCCTATAGAGTATGTTCAGTAACAGAAACAAATTAAAAATATGGGGAGGGAATTTATGTTGGGGCAGAATAAAAACTGAGGTTTGCCGATGACAGTGGATTTCTGTAAAAGACTTGAAAGAAGAATCGAATGGAACCGATGGCGTATCGGAAAGAACTTATAAGATGAACAGCAACAAAAGTAAAACGATGGTAATGGAATGTAGCAGCAATAAATCTGATGCTGAAGGAAATTAAAGACGGCAGTCGATACAGATTTCTTATGATTTTGTAGTAATGTAATTTCTTCACAGTGTCTGTTTTCTGCCTGTTTTCTCATATTTTCATCAAGCCTTTGGGGGAGGGGAGATGATCACGTTGGAAACTGAACTGACTCATTTTTATTTTTCTCACTTTTGTTGTTCAGCACCCGCGTGCTTCTTGAGCAAAGGAACAAGGCGTTGTTTCTCCTGTGTTCCGATTGGAGGAGATGCCTTGTACCATTGAAAAATTCTTCTAGTAGATTGTTGAGCTGGTCCTCTCCACGTTTCTTTCTGTCTCTGTCCACGAATGACAGGCAGGTTGGATTTTGTGCGGGGTTGGACAGTCGTTGTAGAATTTGATACGTATGACGTGCCGCTTCTGTGAGCACTTCAAAGATGATTTTGGATGGGTTATTTTAATTTTTCGTGCTGCAAGGTTTTAAGCCATTTGTCAATACTACTGTAGAGTTCTCGCGAATGGTAACTTTGATGTCATTTAACTAGGTTCAGATAGGGGCGGCTTGTGTATTCGGTCACGATTCATTTCAGACACAGTGACTACCGTTAAGCTTCGTCCTTTTTTCGTCGTGAATGACACACAAGCTGGTTTTGACAAGTCAGTATTTACTAAAAAATGGTCAGTTTTTCCTTTTTTCGATGAATATCTGAGTCTTTGCGTCTGAGCACTAAGCGACCATGTTGCATTCGTTAATTAATCTGATATACGCTGAACTATGGTGCTTAATATTATGACAAACAGTCAATGACGAAACCATAGCGTTAGAAGTTTATACACGTTAAATGTTTCCTGTAGGCGAGGAGCATTCTCCAATTTGTGAATAAATGTCAGTTTCGATTCAACGTGGTTAATCTATGTACATACCAGCACGCAATTACACCTCATTTACCCTGCAAGAGAGAGATATTACCAAGCTTTCAATAAATTTCGTTCCCTGACAGGTCGATGTGAAGTACGGTGTGTCAATTTCTGTTGTGTGGTTCCTTTGTGATATGTATCATAAGGCAGTCTAATTAATATTTATTTAAATTCAGGAATGAACCGTTGGGCTATCTGTAGGTCGCTCCACGGTCTTTAGCAGAACATCTTTGCCTTAGAAGGGCGCTTGGTTCACGCGAAGATCGGATGTGTGAGGGCACTCACAGTGAGGCGAAGAAGCTCAAACGCTTCGCTCGGGGTGAGGAGACCAAGATGGAACCTGGCAGCGAGGCGAATTGTGTGCCGGCAGCTGATGGCTAGTACAGGTTCTGTAGTTAACATTCACCGGCTCTGAGCGTAGCAGGCATACCAGCAAGAGACATTCAGGCGGGCTCCTGGATTGCGTACCATTACTGCCTCCGTAGCGGCACGCTGTATGCCTTTGAACGTGTGGGGCACATCTCGAGGGGTCCGGAAATCATAGCTGAGGGGTAAATACCATCGATCTGAGAAAGAACTGGGTGTGAAGAAGCAATAAAGCTCACGACTAGCCGATATCCATATTTAATGAAAATGAAATGAAGTCCCATGCTTCTTTACAGAGCGTAGGGGAACGATGCGGGAGACCCGCACCGCCTTACTAGGCAAGGTCCTAATGGAGGCGGTTTGCCGTTGCCTTCCTCCGACCGTAATGGGGATGAATGATGATGATGAAGACGACACAACAACACCCAGTCATCTCGAGGCAGGAAAAATCCCTGACCCCTCCGGGAATCAAACCCGGGACCCCGTGCTCGGGAAGCGAGAACGCTACCGCGAGACCACGAGGGGTGGATATCCATATTTAAGTCACGCAATATTTGAGAATGAGACACTTAGTGACATGTAACAAACTTACACCTAATTTCAAACTTTTGTTATATTTTTCTTGCTAGAAACTCCCACAAAATGATGAAGGCAGAGAAGTTTGTCGTTTACTAATTTTCTCCTTTCATGCAGTAAAACTGCACATCCTGCAAGACGGTTAAACTTACTACTTCGTTGCTACTAACTGTATCCACAACACTTTTCGCAGATAGCACCCACTTATGGCTCTGAGTATATCTAAAAAATTATGTCATTGAACAATTGAACAACATACAGTTCACGAGATATGACGCCATAAACATTGAGCTGCATGAAAATGAAACTGCAGGACGAAATTCACTAGAGGTACAGGTGAGATATGTGAATGAATATGTAGGAAATGCGTTAAAGATGTGTGGAATATATCTGAAAATTTGCGTGCAATGATTAAGCCACATGCAAAAAGGTCGTACGAAGTCCCTGGAAACGTTTCAACCAAATTATCTAAACATATTAGTTACATCTGTAAAGAAATACTGTGGGGTTGAAAACCATCAGCGTCCTACTGGGGTGAGCCCGATAACGTGGAGAGATGAGTGGTGAAGAGGTATGGACAAACAGCGACGAGGAAGGAAGGCATGGACACAGGTAGTGGGGGATGAGAGCAACACGGAAAGGGGGAGGAGAAGGTGAACATGAACAGAGAGGGGGAGGAGGAGATGGCAAGAGAGAACGGAGGAGATGGAGTTAAAGGGAAACGGAAGGGATGGACTGAAGGGAAAGGATCAGACTGATTGGGGGAAGGAACCAGATGGACATAGAGAAAGTGACGGAGGAAGGCAGGTGGGTATGGACGTAGAGTCAAGGGGGAGGATATGGACAGATACAGCGGTGGAGGAAGTGGACATGGAGGTGGTGAAGGAGGAGAAGGATAGGGAGAGAGGGAGAGGGGGAGGGGATGGACTAATAGGGGATTGAAATAAATATATAACCGGGCAATGGCGGCTAATCAGCTAGTCTTATCTATATTTAAATGTTGGGATGTCTTTCTGAAAGCACCTGGAGTTAAGCTTGTGCAGAAGTGAAACGTGAATGATAATCAGTTCAGGCAAGATGAGAATAGAACGTACTCAAATTTGATGCTGGAGAATAGTTCTCAATATTAGATGGGTGGTAACTAACGAGGAGGTTCTGAATCGAATTTGACAGACAATAAATTCTGTACAACTTGTCTAAAAGAAGGGATCGGTTGGTAGCACACAGTCTGTGACGTGAACAACTTGTCAGTTATTTGATGGCTTATGGTATGGGGCAATGTACAATTGTAGTGAGAGACGAACGGATGAATACAGTATGCAACTTCAAATGGTTTACTTACTTTCTAGTAGTTATTGCCGGCCGCGGTGGTCTAGCGGGTCAGGCGCTCAGTCCGGAACCGCGCGACTGCTACGGTCGCAGGTTCGAATCCTGCCTCGGGCATGGATGTGTGTGATGTCCTTAGGTTAGTTAAGTTTAAGTAGTTCTAAGTTCTAGGGGACAGATGACCACAGATGTTAAGTCCCATAGTGCTCAGAGCCATTTCTGAGTAGTTATACCGAGATAAGGAAGTGACGCAGAAGATACATAGTAGCCTGGAGATCTGCAGCACACTGAAGATACAATAGGAACAACAACAACAGGGAATGTTACGATCAGTAGCGGAGTGTACGATGTTATGAAATGTTCTCGCTGATAAAAACTGTGTACCGTAGGGTAAAAACGTGAGGTCTCATAATTCAGCTGGTAAGAGCATTGGCCGTGATAGGCAACATTCCAGTTCGAGCTCCAGCCTTACACCCAGGTTTCCTCTAGAAAGAATACATTCCACTGCCGGGTGACATACTCAGTCTGATAATAATCACCTGCTCTCCGAATAAGCCTTTTGTCCGCAACATCGTTACTTCCTGGAGCACACAGTCTAGCAACGTATACAAACTAGCTTCTGTGAAGATTGGAAGGTAGGAGCGAGGTACTAGCAGAAGTAGACCTGTGTGGGAAGTTTGTTAGACATGCCTCAATAATTCAAATGGTAGTACATTAGGCTACCTGCAAATGTCAAGGCTCCGAGTTCGCGCCCCATTTTCGCCATAGGAAGCTTCATGACTTCCATATATTTGATAATGATTTAAAATGTAAAATGGGTAGACACTTCCTTTTAAAACATTTTGTGCATCTGAAAAGAAACAAAACGGCCTGTGTTACAACTGCAAAGTCGGTCAGTAATCAATAAAAGATACATTAACTAGAAGAATATAATAGTCAGCAAAATCTTCTCTCGTACAAGCCACGTCGCTTGCATTGTACACTCGAACTTTCAATAGCTGTATTAGCTATCGTCATCGGGTATTAAACTCTGCGACCACAGGGCCTGGCACGGTCTTCTGCTTATATAGATGCAATGCCAGCGTCTGAAACCTTCCAGAGAGGGTCTGAGTAATGCATATGCGGAAGTTAGGCAGCTCATAGCAGCAACGACTGATAAGGGAGGACACGTGCTCAAGAGACATGGACTGGGACTAGTGCTCCTTCCCGCCCTCAAGATAAGAGACACTGTATGTTACGTCCCTTTAAAGTAAACATAGGTATTCGAGTCCTTGGAGGGCATTTTGCCCATGTGAACGTGGTAACATTATATAGGTCAAAGTATTGGCACTATTGATGAGCGTTGTGCAGAGCATTCACGATATGTTATTCAAAGGAGACTGGAGACGTCGGCTGTGGCTGAAAATTGCCTACATCACGAGAGTTCCGGTTCCAACAGCATCACATTGCGATTCTGCTACAAAAGAAACGGCCTGAATTAGACTAAATAGCAACAGTTTTAACAGATACTAGAGGGAGACGGGGTTTTGGACGCTGAATAAAAGCGGCAGTTTCAAATGTTTCGCTGGCCCCTCGCGTCATCTGACGTCATTCGGTCGTGCCATGGGACGGAGCTGCTCTAAGCTGCCAAACTTGCTTTCCACGAATGTGTCACTACGGCCCTCTCTGGAAGGAATGAATTGTATTAGCAGCTGCGAATATGGATTACCATCAGCTGTGTAACGGAATGACGACAGTGAACATTTGTGCTTGACTGATACCCGAACCTGGAAACTTTAATATGATAACAACACTGTGTCTACAGCCTGCACTCGTACATCCATTATGTATATACCAGTACATGGGAGGCATTTTAATTGAAAGTCGCTTGTTCGCTGTCGGCGGATAAATACGATATTGCAGGCCATAATTGTTCAGAAGTACGAATCAATATCCTTTCGGACATGGATGCATGTACGAATGAACTTTGCATCATACACCTGAACAACACAACTGCATGTATCTCAGAAGATGCAATGCATCCAATTTCTGAACAACATAGACACTACATTATCGTATTCTCTGAAAGATTCCAGACGCTGCCATTGCACCTGTATCAGCTAAATATCTTGGTCCCGTAGTCACTGATTTTAACTCCTGACGGAGATAGCTACCGAGAACTCGAGTATTTTATGTGAAGAGACTCAGCTTGTAAACCAAGAAGATTTTATTGAAACATGTCAGTGTGAAAGAGTATGAGGACACATACCATTCCTTTACTTTGAGGACGTAACGCTCACTGCGCGAGTTAGAAGAAATGCTACAGTGGAAATCACGGCTTTTGAGCTATTCGGCATATTTAGAACGTTGCCGGGACAAGGAGGTAATTCCTCGCTTTGATGTAGTCAAACACCTCATTCGAACTGTTGCAGTGTATAGAAGTTTGGACTAGTCAAGTGTATCCTTGCCCACAACGGTATTAAAGTTCACATAATTAAATTTCTCAACCTACTTTCTAAGTACAGAAGAGAAATCCTTACAAAACTTTTTTTTTTTGGTGGACAAAGTCCAACAGCCCCGAGAGGTAACATTACACTATAATAATCACTGTGTTAGTTAGTATATACAGTTCATTCTGTGCAACTATTATTTATCTAACAGTCGCCATAATTCAGAAATAACTAAACTCGCTTACTGTAAGGCTTAGCTCTGTGCCACACAATAGTCTCACAATAATTTACTACTTCCAACGGAACTGAACCTGTTACACGTAACAGCAACAAATATGTAAAAAAATCTCTTGATGTTAATTGTCCGCAGAACAGTTTAATAATATTCACTTTATCGAAGAGGGTAGAACCTGTTAAAGACTATTACTGTACCTTAATCTTAACGTCCCAGAGGATAAGTTCAGTAATGAAGTACAACCAACAAGGGAGAATCTGTTATGCATGTCAACCAAACGGAACCATATTAATCAGAAATGGAATCGTTAGAGAGAAGCAGTTCGACACAGTGACGTTCATGGAACACGCTATCTGCGGAAGTGTTTGTTAGGAACAATACAGAATCACAGCAACACCACGGTGGCTTAAGGGATTTGGGACAAAAATATTATTTTCTTGATCTACACAGATTTAGAAATGTCTTTAAATTGTTAAACTGATTAACTCTGCACTGGCGGCCAGTCCCACCTTTTCCGACATTTGGGAAACTGATTTCCTCTGCGGAATTTTTGTCAGTGTGAAGGCTATTTTCTTTCGATGTCCTTTGCTGACATCTATGTCCCTGACTGGCATCTATAACTTTTCATGAAAACTTTCTTTCATGTGGTTTACTTACGTTTTGACAATACTAACACATATTAATACGTGGAAGGTTGACTTCGCAAACCTTTACGTGGAAGTCAAGATTTATGCATAACGACTGCTGGAAAAACTGTGTTTCGGAAGCAGAGGTTTCATGGAAATCGGTTTACCAACAAAATAGAGGAAGCAGCTCGAAATGAAGAATATAAGCTCTCAGTTTCATCATCGAAACTTGGGACAGGAGAATTGTGAGTGAATAATGTTTATATGGAGTCCACTGGAATCAGACTTATTGATTTAGTGCTTCTCTGCCAGGCTATAAAGTTTTCATGTTCATGTGTTAGCTGCAAAAATACGGAATGCATAATTGTTGTTAAAGAAAGAAGAGTGGATACAGCCGGTGATTTTAAATTAATTTGTAATTCGTGTGTCTATGAATTTTCATTTTCCTCTTCGAAAAAACGGACACTGGCACCTATGAAAGCAATTTTAGGTTAACACATGCTCTGAGATCTCTTCGACAGGACAGGTAAGAAGGTAATTTATTGTGTGGTTTTCTGAACATGCCTCGACCCTGCGCAAGGTTTGAAATAATAAATAAATATCTGATGCTTTATACGATACTGCCAAAGTTTCTATGAAGAAAGCAGTGGAGGAATTGGTGGAAATAAACCAAAAATGAAACGATCCTGGGGTAGATATTCATGATGGGGAATCTCCTACAAATGTTACCGAGCTGTGTGTATCTGTAGATGGGACCTGGATGAAAAGGGATCCTCACATCTCTGCACATCTCTGTATGGAGTTGCATGTGTTATTGGTATTGACTCAGGTAAAGTTTTAGATATAGAAATTGTATGTAAATACTGCCACCAGAGTGCAACAAGAGAAATGTCCAACAATGAAGACAGTGAGAAATTGTGTCAAAAAAAGCATGCAGTAACACGGTTTAAAAATTATAGTGGTTCAAGTGGGGGCATATAGGCTGCTGCAGTTGTGAGGATGTTCTCCAGATTTGAGGCCCAGTATGGAGTTAGATGTACTAAATACCTTGTTGATTGAGACTCCTCTTCGTTCAAAGCTGTAACAGACAAAAATCCGTACAATGCAACAATAGAAAAGTGTAGAATGCATTGGGCAGATCCAAAACAGATTTGGTAGGAGGCTTCGTTCGCTTGCTGAAGGAGAAGGAAAGTGAAGTACTTGAGGATGGAAAAAGACAAGGAGGAGAAGGCAGGGTTACTCTGAAAGAAATTTATTCTCTTCAGTTATTTTATGAGAGAACTATCAGCAAAACTCCCATAATTTAGGGGCAATGCGGCGTGCTGTGTGGGCAATTTTTTTTTTCCAAGCTATCCACTGACTAACCACCAGTGCACAATCTGTGTCCGAAAGATGATTGGTGTAAGTTCAACAACAGAAATGAGACATATTCACATACACACTCATAACCAGAACCTGTTATGAATGAAATTAAGCCCACATTCAGTTTTGTTGCAAATCCTGATTTATTGAGGATGTGTCTTCAAGGAAAGACAAAAAATGCAAATGCAAGCCTCAGTAATTTAATTTGGATTAGATGCTCGATAAGGACATTTTGTGGACTTGAAGTACTCAAAATAAGTGTGTATGACACAGTTTTATGTTACACAACGGTAATAATTGAAGTGCTGAAGAGAGTTATTATAGAACCTGGTGTGTTTAAAACAAAACCATTTTACGTTATTGACGATAACAGGGTCAAGAACGCTATCAGATCAGTGTCTTACTTACAAATACAGGCTAGGCTGATCTGAAGAGTAGGGAAGAGAAAACTGGAAGGTGAGGAGTATCAGTGTGGAGGTTTTTAAATTGAGGTAAGCACATTACAACCAGAAGTATGAGAAGAAAATCTTTGAACCTCATTTTCTCTGTTTTACATTTTTTTACGTTATTAGATGGCCTTTCTCAAAAATTATATGCGCTAATCCTATACAATTTTCAGGAAGTGTTGACAACCAGTTGCTGTCTCTCTGAAACTAAAAAATACGAGATCCTGCAATTACATTCTGATTTTTAGATGATTGTATGTAGAAAATTTTGGATATGCAAAACTTAAAAACGCTCTTAATGATACAGTTTGTACCATAAATTAATGAGTGTAGTTCAGTGGTCTTGTAACCTACTCAGGACACTACAATAAAATTTTAAGATTAATTACATGATTAGAATTTGACTTATGATTTTTACCTTGAAGACGATAAAATATTAAAAATTCGAATTTCTAACAAGATGTTAATCGTGTATATTTTATTATATTTTTCCGTTAAAAACAGCTCTTTTGCTTTACACGTGAAAAATTTCAGATTTTTACATTAATAAATGTGGCTGCAATGATTTTTTAAATATATGTTTACATTTTCCGTTACAGTCCCCGTTAAATACATTGAATTATTAAGTGCGACGGCGTCTAACATGTCTCATCATCGTTCGGTGAATTTAGTGAACAAAACACCCTTGAACATGATACTTTAGACAGACTGAACGCACACGACATCTCCGTCCGAGATATCGCACCACTGTTCGCTGCCTTGGTAATACAAAAATCCCTTACACACAATGTCTTAGACAGATTCAGTGCGCACTACACACCCTCTAACATGCCCTTATCTGTTTGAGACTCTATACAGCCAGCGATCCGTCGGACACAGACTTCCCTAACTTGGACAGTTGCCGCAAGCCAGGCACACTCACTGCTAATCTGGTTCAACACTGCACCGTGTTGGTTACTTCATCTCACTTCAGCGGCTACTTACTTTCTACTCTAAAGACGCTTGCATTACCTCTGTTTCTCCTGCTGCAGCCAACTCTAGCCGGAGTTGCACAAGTTTTCTCTGGGTCAGAGAATCTCCTAATTGCCGCTAACGCTGCGCGCTGATCTGTCTGGGAATCGACATCCTCTGCGACGACTCATGTATCTCCATCGTCAGTAGGAGGGCGGATTTCTCGTGATTGGTGACAACTGTATCAGTACCCTCTTACGTAAATTCAGGTGGGACCAAATTCGGTGTTTAATGTGTCGTTAGGCACTTCATGTATCATGTGCCCAATGACTGTCAATTTATTCTTCACTGTGAACGATAGCTAGCTTCGATAATTCATTTATTAATAGAAAATGGTGAAGATTGCTTTCAGTCTTTTGCCGTTTGCTCGTATGGAACCATGGGACTAGTATTTCTTTGTGTGTTGATGCAAATGCAGTTTCAGGAGTATGTTCCATCTGTTAAAGAAATTGTTCATTATGCACCTTCACAGTTCGTTGAACTTCATCCCAAAGTGCATGTAATTAAAATTCTGTTGCTAAGTTTTCTGTTTAGGGTAGAGGGCAGGCAGGGCCAAAATTAAATCAGTACTCACGGAACTTTAGATTATTTGGCACTCATGGCAGAGTAAATAGTGTCAAGCACAGTATTTGTGCACAATTAGCTCTTAGCTACCCAAAGTCCTTGTAATAAGGAGAAGTTTTATCTGGTAATACCCGGCAGGATACTTTCAGGGACTGCGGATCTTTTAGGAAGTGTTAGATAGGAAGTAATTAATAAGTAACTTTCTCTTACAGGAATATTACAACTTGCGAGTTACAAAATTATTTCGTTGCCACTTTTTGACAAATGGCCTGTTGGTTTCTATCTCAGGTTCTTCGGCCGACATTTGAAGATTTTTCAGACGTTTCGCCAGCACGGTTGGATGCCAATGTCAAAGCTTCAACCTCCACCACCACCAATGGAAAGTGAAACTTTGACAATGCCAGCCACTCCTGCTGCACAAACGTCAGAAAAATCATCAGACAAACATCGGCCGAAGAACCCGCAACAGAAACCAGTGGCAGTTGTCAACATTCGTGTTGAAAAGATTGTCAGAGTTGCTCTTTCCATCTTTGATTATCTTAGTTTCTAAATTTTCGTGAATTTATTGGTTGTGCCAGTGTTTGTAGAGAAATGTGACGATTTTGTGTCGCTTGCAATAGAATTTGTATGATATTCTGTAGAGAAATTTTTTATCTGCGTAGAATAAGGCAACAGAATAACTTTCTAATATTAACATCTGCATAAGTGATTCGCTTCGCTACTTTTATGAGGTTATAGAATATTTAAAGTCAAGCCTGTATTGGATGGTACGATGCCCGACTTAAGTGTCTTCTGTGCCAACACTAAAGAAACGTACAAAGTTTTACGTACAATCTGGTGTGCAGATGGAATCTGATTCGCTACCGAGCACCGTGTAATCGGATATTTGGCGTTACTTACGAAATTTGCAGATGTCATGACCATTTAAACAGTGTTAGCGAAGAATGTGCATGGTTATCTTTACTTTGTAGGAAGTGCTTGAAAAAGATACGCAAAATATGTTTAGGAGAGTCACTGGTTAATCACGGTCAGAGCCTTGGAATTTCGAATATCCTTGGTCAAAATTTCAAATCGCTCTGAGCACTCTGGTACTTAACTTCTGAGGTCATCTGTCCCCTGGAACTTAGAACTACTTAAACCTAACTAACCTAAGGACATCACACACATCCATGCCCGAGGCAGGATTCGAACCTGCCACCGTAGCGGTCGCACGGTTCCAGACTGTAGCGCCTAGAACCGCTCGGCCACCCCGGCCGGCTATCCTTGGTCAAATGGAAACAGTGGCCATACCGAGAACTGAACTTAGGCGCATTAAGAACGTGTCACAATGCTTCTATTTAAGTATTTCGCATTATTTTATAATGATACTTATATTAAGTACAGGGATACGTAGCACCGTCCGCGTTCATCTACCCATGAATGTCGCCAGACGGTGACTGAACACAGCACACTGAATGACACCAGTAATGTTTCTGTTACAGGTGGTTATGCGTATCAGACAATAAATGTCACGATGTCGGAATTTTCCAACGATCATTGCTCGTTCGCTGTTTTTGAGAGCGGTATATGACCTCGTTTACGAAAGTTTTGGTAAAGAATGGAATTGTCATTCTGTTAATACTATCAACAAGGCGGAAATGTGAGACCAAACGTCCAACTGGGGAGCTGTCCAGGCCATAATTGAAGGAATGAATGCTTGGAACTGTGAACAATTACAGGAGATTAGCAAAGAAAATCACGAGCATTAACAGATAGTGACAGAGTTGAGTAAACAACAAATTTCGAAAGCTGGGTTACAGTCTGCAGAAAAAAGAAAATTATTTAGAGAGTGTCTGAAACATATGAGTTGTAGCGTTCAAGAATGCTTGAAAAGGCAGATGGATTGGTATGGCCAATTCGTGAAGAAGTCAGAAAACGTAAAAGCGATGGAGACCGGATTCAGCGAAAGGAGTGAAGATGAAAATGAGTAGCAATCCGTGGATGTACAACTCGGACGGAGAATAGCAGCCATGGAAGAACCGTTACCAGAAAGGAAGGTTGAAACGCAAAAATTAGAAATTCAAATTACCCTCTTGACTTCTTGTGGAAGAGTCTACATAATCTTAACGAACGAGATGTGAGCCGTCCACGCCGCTTGCCACTAAAGTGAGTGATGCTGAAGAAAGACGATAAATGCCATAGGGAACTCGTGTCGTTGATTAAGTTTTCGATGAATCCAGATCCAATCAGAAATTCTCATTCATAGATTTGGATAACTCAGTTCCAAGAGAGGTTATCACCCTCCTGGTCCGTCTTACTGAAAATACGGTTTTCTTGGGACGTGCATATTCAGCCGCGGCAGAAATGTATGCTTACACAAAAGAATGTACAACGTCTGAGTAATTAATGGATGCCATTTTGAACGAGTATTGGGCTCAGGGAAAGCGGGGAATCTTAATTTTAAGGTGGTTAAAAAGCCACAGCTAGATACAGTATTGTTTGTGAACCGAAATCAGTTTCAAGATCAGCCATACCTTGACCATGATCTTATCACAATTTGCCTTACGAAGTTATCCTTTCATATAAGACGTGCCACAATGTGTAAATGACGCGATATTAAAAATAATGGCCTATGGCTGTATGTAAGGACTAATTCAATACGCCTCTGAAATAATTGTAAGTGTACCTCCGAGGTGAAATGTACTGTAATTTGCTAACGATAATATGTGTGCTTCTGGATCAACTGATAGATAGTGCGTTATTAGAATTATATTTCTTTCGTTCTAGAGAACACTGTCATTTTTCTTGATAGGTGAGAGATTAGGCTAAGTTTACTGATTAACTAATACTCAGCGCTCATAATGGTAATCTAACCAGTAAGCTTAGCCTAATCTCTGACCTATCAAGAAACACGACATTGTTCTCTAGAACGAAAGAAATACTCTTCTAATGACTCACTACCTATGAAACAATTAATCCAGAAACACACATATTAACGTGAATCTCCGTGAGTCGTAACCTCTGAAGCGTAATGAATTAATGCTTGAAAGAGATGAATGTGGTGGCACTTGATTAGTCTATTGAGAGTTAGCTGTGTTGAATTGTGTAACTGTAATCAACAAATGTTGCGGCTAATAGAAGATATCAATAGATGCTTCCTTCCCCTGTCTGTGTTTTAACAAGTTCTTGGAAAGAACAAAGTAAGAATTGAAAATTGCATCAGGTTTGATTTGAAAATTTTGAACGATACTCTATGATGGGCACTCATAGGCCACAGAGTTTGCGAGTTTATTTGAACACATTGTACATATGTTTTGATGTGCCATGTGTGACACGCTAGGCAATCTCTGTGCTTTTGTGGATAATTTTCAACATGTCATTAATTTTTGAAGACTTCGATTGAGAGAACCCCCTGACTTTACGTACTACGTAGTTCGTGTAAAAGATTTTCACGTAGGTAGGTGTTGGAATAGCTTAACTTTTGTTTTAATGCACTAGGAAGTTTGTGTCCCCACGTTGCATAGGATTTTAATGCAGTATTTTCTTGGGATATATAAGGTTGCTGCATAAGTTCGAAGCATTTTCCTATAAGTTTAAGAAACACAACAGATACACGTAACAGATTTTACTCATCAATAATATATTCTCATTCAATATTTACAACAGTCTGCTAAATCTGGCCGGCCGAGATGGCCGAGCGGCTCTAGGCGCTACAGTCTGGCACCGCGCGACCGCTACGGTCGCAGGTTCGAATCCTGCCTTGGGCATGGATGTGTGTGATGCCGTTAGGTTAGTTAGATTTGAGTAGTTCTAAGTTCTAGGGGACCGATGACCTCAGAAATTAAGTCCCATAGTGCTCAGAGCCATTTGAACCATTTTTAGCTAACTCTGGCGTAGCTTTTCGATTCCGTAACTGTAGAAATCATGTGATCTTGAGCCGAAGAATACATCTACCGATGTTCGGAGCGTATTTTTACCCGAAAAGGAAGTTCTTGCAGGTTGTTCGACAGAGGTCGGAAAAGGTGTGCAAAGTCGGATGAATGAGATGGGTGCGAAATTACTTCCCATCCAACTTCTGTAAGGTGTTTTTTGTCAGTCTAGCAGCGTGCAGGCGTGCTTTGTCGTAAAGTACATCACTTTACGCAGTCTGCCTGGTCGTTGTTCTTGGACTGCGTCTGCCAGACGTCTCAGTTGTTGACAACAAATGTCAGGAGTGATGGTTAGACCTCGGGAAGCGATTTATGGTTCAGCATACTGTCACTGTTCCACCAGGTGCGTAAAATTGTCTTCTCTGAATGTGCGCAGGCCGTTGTACGGGGAGTTGCCGCTTTGTTTGGGCTTGATCATTCCATTCTTTTCCTTATGTTTGCATAAAGACACCATTTTTCGTCACCAATAAAGGTGCAGTATAGAAATAGTCGGTGTTGTTCACGAGTCAATTGATGATGAACAAGCAGAGAGGCATATACGGTCACCAGCTGATTTTTGTGATTTAGGCTTACAGCATGCGGCACTCGTATGCTCCAGTTTTGAACCGTTCCCTTTGCATCGAAATGTCGGACGGTGGTGCATGTTCACAGCTCATCTCATTAGTCATCTGTCGAGAACACTGACGTTGACTATTGTGGATTAATACGTCTAAACCATGATCATCAAACTGTTAAGGTCCTCCTGAACGTGGAGAATCAGTAAGGTCAAAACAATCCTCCTTAAAATGAGAAAACTTTCTTTCTGTGCTCTGTCCAACAGCATTATCCCCAGACGACGCAAACGTTTCTGGCTGCCTTCACTGCTGTCGCCCTCTACTGAGCTGAAACAGAGGAATATGCAGAAAGTGTTCTGATTTCTCCACATGGTTCTACATTTTCTGGCGTCCACAGCTCCAGTCACTATCTCCAAATGATAAAATAACAGTATGTAAACACAAATAGCAACAGTGAAATGAGAGTATGTAAACTCAAATAGCAACAGTGAACTACGAAAAAAAAAATCTATAGATACATAAGCCACAGCAACTGGAATAACAACATACAAAGCTAAAATGCTACGAACTTATGTACCAATCTAACATTTTCGTTGTTTTCCTGGTCGTTTGACTGTACATGACGTGAAGGATGGTTTACATCAGATACCGTTTTCGAGATGAGGTGGTGCTGACGTACAGTATCGTTCAAACACATTTTGTACTTGAGCTGGTATATTGGTAAGCGTGTTTATCTATACGTGGAATGAAAGCAAACCGGTTGATCACACAGAAGATTACTTGACCTCGTCGCAGTTACAAGTACAGATTGCTAACTGCCAGTACGCATGGACTGTATTTTGTAGAACTGGAAGGCAGCAAGAAACCAAACTTGATGAAACAAATCTAATCCTAATATTTTTATTTACTTATTGTAATGCCTAAAGCTAAAGAATACCCAGTGATTTGCTGACATACTGTCTTAAGCGCAGTGTTTGAAGGCCAAACACAGTTTTTTGTTGCTTAGGTGTTTGGCACCTCACTGTAGGTTGTGGGTGTGGTGACATGACTTAACAAAGAAATGGGGACGACAGAGAGAAGTGCACAAAATGGTCGGCCCCGAAAAATCACCCAAAAAGAAGTTACTATCATCCGGAGGCAACCGATGGTTGATCACAAAAATATCAGCCCGGGCAGTAGGTGATGATCTACAGGTAAAATACAGCGTTAAGGTCCATGTTTCGACAGTAAGCGTCGCTATAGGTCAGGATGGCAAGCGACTTTCTCGAAAACCTCTGATGTGCTAAAAATATGAAGGCCAGACTATAGTTTGCTGAGTAGTACGTGCCATGGACTACTGAAGACTGATAAAAAATTCTATAGAGTGATGAAAGGAAGTTTAATCTCTTCTCCTCAAATGGGACATAGTACTTTCGACTGCCGAGAAGCAAGAGGAATGACCGACAGTACCAAGTACTCATCGTGAAGCAACAGAGGTAGAAATACCATGGTGTGGTGCTGTTTATCATGAAGTGGTGTAGATCCTCTCATCGAAATTCGTGGGTTAATGGATGCTCTGAAATATGGTGAAATATTAACAAACCTTATGGTACCTCATCAAAGGCGAAATATGCCCCGTAACTGGCAATCTCAGCATGAAAAATATCCTAAGTACATTGTGGCCATGTGAAGACAGTTCTGAAGCAGCACAAAGTGAAGGTATTCTAATGGCCTAACCGAGGTCCAGACTTAAGTCCCATACAACATCTTTGGAGCTAGCTGCATGGACGTGTCCGCCAACAAAACTGCAACGGCAAGGCGACTTTCTACTAAGAGTTTTGTGAGCAATGGAAGAAGATTCCTTAGATGCGAATAACAGAACACGTGGATTCCTTGCCGCATAGGTATTTTGCAGTAATACACAGAAGAGCCAAGTAATCAAGTGTTAAGACATCGCAGCGCGGGGTATTAGCTCGGTCTAAGGGCGTCTTGTCATGATTCGAGCGATTTTGGCACATCTGACTTTCGAGTCCTCCTTCCGACATGGGTGTGTGTGTCGTTCTTAGCATATGTTAGATTAAGTTGTGTGTAAGCTTAGGGACCGATGACCTCAGCAGTTTGGTCCCATTATGCCTTAGCACAATTTTTTGTTAAGACATCATTGTTCTTTATCTCCCGTTTAATTTTTTTGCAGTACTAATGAGACGGGCAATTTGTTTATTTGTATTTTAAAATTGATGCCAAGAGTATAATTGTATAATATGTGCAAGAAAATATAGTAAACATTACAAGGATCTGGGAATTAGGTCCTTTTATTTCAATTTTCTCCTAAAAATTTTGCTTTCTAACAAAAAGAAATACTTTTGAGCGACAATGTATTCCAAGAAGTGAATTTAGATTTTGTGACTCTTGTCGTCTGATCCATGGGTCTTCTTTGATATCCAATGGGGTGTCGTGTCGATTTGTAATGTTGTTAGGGAAAGTGTGGTCGTTAAGATCTGGTGAAGTTCGACCACAACGAGAGAGAGAGAGACAGCCAAGCGACAATAACAGTAGCAGTAGCAAGTTGTGGGGCCACCTTCGTGTCAGCGAACTTTATATTGTTGCCAGATTTATTCAAGATGGCGGCGATAACGTCATCCCAGATGACGGCATGTAGACTTGGCAACAGTGCATGACATCATCCAAGATGGCGGATTTTGGCGGGAAGATAGGCCAATTGTGCTATGTCCACTAACCTAAGCCCAGAAAAAATGGCGGGAATTTGGAATTTTGGCGGGGAAATAGGTCAATTGTGCTACGTCCACTAACCTAACCCTCCAGAAAAACTTGGCGCCAAATTCAAATTCCAACATGATAATGCATGCAAAACCGTACTTTTCTTAATTATTATACATTATTATTGATTATCATTTATTAACATTCATTATCATTTATTACTATTTGTTAACATTTATAAATATTTACTAACATTTATTATTATTTTTTGCTATTACTATTATATTATTATTTATTATTGGCCTACCTCCACTAGAAAATTCGCGCCAAATTCCAATTCCAGTACGATAATGGCTGCAAAACCGAACTTCTCTTTATTATTATTATTCATTATAATTCATCATTTATTATTATTTATTATTATTATTGGCCTACCTCCACTAGAAAGTTGCACCAAATCCAAATTCCAACTGGATAATGTCTCGAAAACTGTACTTATATTTTTTATTATTTATTATCATTTATTATTATTTTTTTTCACTGGTAACCTCCCAAAATCGCGTCAAATAATAAAGTGCACTTATATTAACACATCCCTTGATTTAGCAGGGAAAAGGGACTGATGTCTTTATTTCAAGCAGTACGGTCATCACTTGTTCTCCAACACAATCTGTACACATCTTTGAGATCGCAGCAACTCTCAATGCATTTGCCACAACGTCTGTGCTCCAACTGTGCCAGCCAGCGCTCGGGCTGTTGCCTACGGCGATGACGTGAGGCGCGATGGGGCCGACTCCCGCTAGCCGCTGGAGCGGCGATCGCTCCCACGTCATAAACATGTTTTCGCTGGACGTGCTGGAACATACCGAGGTTGACGTCACAACAGTCCCTTGTCCGTTCACCACGTGTATTCGTCGCACATTTCCCTCCAAAATCGTTTGCTTCGGAGCTGAATCACATAACGGTCGATCGCTCCCTACCACACTTTTGGCGCGAAAGCTGTTTTCCTGGGCACGTTCAGACCTGTCGATGCCGACCGTTTGCCACCTACCACGTGTCTTTGTGCGGCAGAGAACGCAGTGCTACACTTTTGGCCCCAAAGTTTGCTCAACAGTTGATTCCGCCATGACTGTAAAAGAGCACGTTTGGTCGACACAAGACCCCTCGCTAAATTAATGAACTCTCTCTCGCGCCGCGGTGGCGCCCCGCTCACGTCCGACCACTTACGTCACTCACCTTCGATCGCCCCCTCCATACACGTGACGGGCATAGTCTTCTGTAAATATGCTAACACCCACATCGCGCATCTAACCTATCAATTACCTAAGTACTTAAATCCATTTCAATTTTAATAATATTAAATAATTCAATTTACAATTTCATATACGTTTGCAAAGGTTTCCAACTACCTACTTTCAAATACTTTTAGAGGACCAAACCGCAACCTCTTCCTAGGAATCCTCACCGAATTTGAATTCTGTCAGTAAAGGAACGTTGCTTGCGCTTTTGCTGCCAACCTAAGAAAATTGCGCGTGAAGAAAAGATGGACTTACTAACATCATCCATCTGACCACCACACCGTCCTACTATTAGGCGCCAAGTGAGAAAACTGTCACTAAACAAACCTCACTTGCGTCTTCGCTGCCAATGTAAGAAGTCACAGCACAGCCCACAGACATCTGAAGAACACCTAAGTAATTCAAAACATTTACGCCCATAGAACTAAACTACTCTTAATTTCTCTAAACAATAATCCATCTAAAGTAACCTGCTCGCTAATGGTCAACTTTTCCAAATCATACACCTGTCCTTATTTATACAACTAGAGATAGGCAGCACCACCACCCTCTGTATTCTCAGTCCACGGTCCAGCTGACTTAGTACACAGAACCATCGACACAGGACCCCCCCCCCCCCCTCACCCTTACATCAGAATATGTGAATAGTTCTCATATCTTGTTGGAACGTTAGCATGTCATAGGTTTCGATATGTAAGGCTGACCTAAGGCAGGTTCTGAACTCCAGTAGTGCACTACACTGGGCAACACAACACCCATCAAGATATTCATTGGAGTCCAGGCCTGTAACTCCTCTACGGACAAATTTTCCCAGTTATTTGTTGACTCACAGTGTGAACAGACTGCCGTTTTGGCGCAAAAACCACTCAGACTGCACTGTGCTGCTCTGGAAAGTAAGGAAGGACTGCTTTCTATTTATTTCGAGCCCTTTTATTTAGGCATGGAGTATATTTGGCACAAAACACCCGCACTGATCTACCTATGGTCATGTGACACAGCCCACAAACACGTAAACAACTCCTAATTTCACCACACGATAGCAAACTCCTCTTAAATAATGCAGTACACAATATCCGCAGACGAGCTCTGTACTCTTAAACTATCCAAATAACGCACAGCACACTGCACAGACATGCTCGCAAAATAGTGCAACAGACGCACCCAAACACCCTCACCCAATACCCTGCCCCCAGCAGCCAAAATGACCAAAAGTCTCTGCTTGGCCTGCATCCCAAACATAACCTCCTCACAGACGCATTCGCGCCTAACTCCGAAGAAATTCATATCACCTATGCGCCTTTGATTACGCTCCAAGGCAGGCTGCGCGCGCGTGCGGTCAACGGGAGTGGGGGAGGTTCCAGAGCCTCCACCCAAGTTCAGCTTCCGCGCGCTCGTGACAGCTGACCAGAAAGGGTGCACTCCTCTGACACATGTGAAAGCTGCTTTGTTCTTCTCATGTATACCGGCGGCGTCTCAGGTCTGGACCTGCCTTCACGTCTATTGTCAGATAGCCCATAGCTCGTTGTCACACACGATTAACACCGACGCGAAAACACTTAATACTCGCCTGCAACCAAAATGGTGACGGAAAACCAATCACTCCTGCGCTGCACGAGCATGTAATGATTGACAGCACTCTATTTATTTTTTCAAACAACTTATTTAACCATACAGTATATCTATCACACTATCACAATACACCAACCCAGATGTGCCCTAGGCCATGTTGCACAGCCAACAGACACGCACCCAACACAATACCAAACTGCTACTAAATAATTCCTCACATGGATGTGTAGATACGGTCAATACCCGTAAACTATCCAAATAACGCATATCAGAACCTGCAGATCCGCTCGCAAAAAACTCAGCAGAGATGTGCAGGTACAACCAAACCGCACCATGCCCACAGATCATGAAGTCATGCATCTGCCTGATTTCATACCTTGCACAGCCCCTGCTTGTCTTCCGGAAGCGTGAGTTTGCGCGCTCGATGCGCTCGTCAGCTGCCAGAGCACATACAGACGTCAGTCCAGGACTGCGATCCCCCTCAAACCCGAGCCGAGACCACTGAACACTGGTCAAAGTCAACTAATTATCAATGTTGCATAGTTCCAAAGCGCGGCCTCCATACGCCTGACACATCATAACAGCACATGTCTTTACCTCCTATGACACAATAGCACACTGCGCATTGCTACTGACATGACATTACACGGCCTTTTACCTAACCATAACTACACATCACTGCTCTCGCCTGACCAGCCATCTAATACCTTCCCAATATTATTCTTACTTTACAAATTAAAAAAAAAAATATATCTAATTTACTCCTCCCACTGCACGTAACCTTACACCCGTCCCACCATCAACATACGCAAACGTCCTCAACCCAATCTTGACGTTCATATATCACCCCACAAACCATGTCCATCAATCAATTTACCATTCCTTGGCCGGTGGGGCCAGGGGGTGGTGACGATTTGAAGTAATTCAGTTGGAGCGCGGACGTCATGGCAAATGCATTGGGTGTTGCTCCGATCTCAAAGATGTGTACTGATGGTGTTGGAGAACAAGTAATAACCGTACTGCTTGAAATAAGGACTTCACTCCCTTTCCCACTGCAAAATCTAAGGATGTAACTTAGCTTAATATAAGTGCACTTTCTTATTTGACACGATTTTGAAAGGTTGCCAGTGAAAAAAGATAAGTGACCGCGAAAGTTCGTACATGTGATCGATTATGGTGTTGGGATTTGAACTTGTGATAGAATTTTGTTATGGATGTAATGCAAATGGCTTTCTGGCCGAGAAAATTGGACATTTTGAATTAATAATAAAATAAATGATAATAAATAATAAAAAATAGAAGTACAGATTTCGAAACATTATCGTGTTGGAATTTGAATTTGGTGCATTTTTCTAGTGGAGGTAGGCCAATAATAATAATAAATAATAATAAATGATGAATGATAATGAATAATAATAATAAAGAGAAGTACAGTTTTGCAGCCATTATCGTGCTGGAATTTGAATTTGGCGCGAATTTTCTAGTGGAGGTAGGCCAATAATTAAAAAAAAATAATAATAGATGATTATAAATAATAATAAACGATAATGAATGTTAATAAATGATAATCAATAATAATGAATAATAATGAAGAGAAGTACGGTTTTGCAATATCTTGTTGGAATTTGAATTTGGAGTCAATTTTTTCTGGAGGGTTAAGTTATTAGATGTAGCCCAATTTACTTATTTTCCCGCCAAAATTCAATATTCCTGCCATTTTTTCTGGGTTAGGTTAGTGGACATAGCCCAATTGGCATATCTTCCCACCAAAATCCACCATCTTGGATGACATCATGTGCTGTTGCCAAGTCTACATGCCGTCATCTTGGATGACGTCATCGCCGCCATCTTGAATAAATTTGGCAACAATGCAGAGTGCGCTGACACGAAGGTTGCCCCACTACTGTGGCAGTCATTGTGGCGCGTAGGGGTATGCTGGGTCCTGCACCGAAACTTAAACGATGTACAAAGTAACTCAGCATGTGTTAGATTAATGGATGAGACTATCGACACTGTACCACACAAGCAGCTTGTAGTGGAACTGCATGCTTATGGAATATCACCTTAGTTATGTGACTGGATTCGCGGTTTCCTGCCAGAGACGTCAAAGTTCGTAGTAACTGACAGAAAGTCATCAACCAAAATAGAAGTGATTTCTGGCGTTCCCCAAGCTACTTTACTGTTCATTATCTATATAAACGATTTAGGCGACAATCCGAGCAGTCGTCTAATGTTTTTGTCAGACGATGCTTATGGTCTAGTAAAGTCATCAGAGGATCAAAACAAACAGCAAAACGATTTAGAACAGATATGTGTATGGTGCAAAAATTGTCATTTGACTCTAAATAATGGAAAGTGTGAGGTCATTCACATGAGTACTAAAATGAATCCGTTAAACTTCAGTTAAACGATAGATCAGTCAAATATAAAGGCTGTAAATTCAACTAAATACCTATAAATTACAACTACGAACAATTTAAACTGGAAGGAAAACAGAAAATGTTATGGGGACGCTAACCGAAGACAGCGTTTTATTGGCAGGGCACTTAGAAAATGTAACAGATCTACTAAAGAGACTGCCTACACTACACTTGCCCATCCTCTTTTAGAATACAGCTGCAGGGTGTGGCATCCTTACCGGATAGGATTAGCGGAGTACATCGAGAAGAAAGAAGAGCAGCACGTTTTGTATTTTCGCGGAATAGGGGAGAGAGTGTCACTGAAATGATACAAGATTTGCGGTAGACATCATTGAAACAAGGACGTTTTTCGTTGCGACGGAATCTTCTCGTGAAATTTCAAACAACATTTTTCTCCTCCGAGTGCGAAAATATTTTGTTGACGCCGACCTACATAGGGAGAAACGATCGTCATAATAAAATAAGGGAAATGAGAGCTCGCACGGAAATATGTAGACATTCGTATTTTACGCGCGCTGTATGAGATTCGAACAATAGAGAATTGTTGTGAAGGTGGTTCGACGAATCCTGTGCCAGGCACTTAAATGTGAGTTGCAGAGTATGCATGTACACGTAAATGAGAATAAGTTCGTGGCAAAATTTAATTATGCGTGCCTAAAGTGATGGTTCCTTAATTTATTGTGGTGGATCAAGAATTCCTATACAGCATTATGTGAGCTATTAACTGAGCCCTGAAGGAATCACAGAAAAGACAATTGATCCCGTCTTATGAATTATCGTTTTACATATAGAATAAATGTTCCGGACGAAGGAGACCAACAGCAATCGAGTACGCTAAAGGGAGTTGGAGTATCTGCACAGTGGAATGCAGAGGCATAGTCCTGCACGGTACATGCAGTTGCATTGCCGAGGTAATTGTTTTTCATTTTTATTCATATTTGTCTGCCTGAAAATATGGGTAAGTTGTAAGACTGAAGATGATCAATTACCTGTGGATAACGTTGTTGTAGATTTTAGTTATAGCATGTTGTTTTGAGGAGTGATCATGTGTGATACAGCATTAAAGGAAATATTTGAGACCACATTAGGAATAGCGGAGTGAAGCATTAAATATCTGTAAATAATCAGAACTACAAAGCAATAGGAGGAAAAGAGCGAACAATTGTCTGGGGTTAACAATTAGTTGTGTACCTATCTTCAACCAGGTACAGGTTGATATGTAAACATTGACAATCACACTGCTGTTTCGTGTTTTACCTAATCATTTCGATAAGTTTAAAGTGAGTCCACAAGACCCATTCTGAAGAGAAGTGAAACATGGATAGCAGGGAGAGAGACAGAATGTCAGACAGGCAAAGAGAGTTTTGACAAAAGGCCAAACAAGCTCTATGTATTGAGTCACTACCAGTATCGTTGTTGATGATACTTTGTGGCTGGCGTAACTCTGTGGGTTTTATCACAGCTTTTCATAATATCCAGGAAGGGAGCTTGGTGAGAAAGAGCATGCGACAATGTCTGTATCTTGCTTGTTTGGCTGTATTGTGCATGGTACCAAATCTGACTGCATTTTTTCTTTTAGTAGACTTACACGCCGTATTCCTGGTAATCCATCTAGGACAGAAGAACAGCAGCAAGTAGTCCCTGTAAGTACAGCATATCCTGCTGTTAGTAGAATGCATGATGGACAATGGGAACTTGTAATAATAAGCTTCCACTATCCATTCCTTTTTCGGTAGTCGGCCACCATTTTTAATTATGTATTATTTTTTCTTCAAATTGCATTTTTTGTGTAATTAATGTATTTTACGAATGTTACGTAACTATGGATGAAATCTCGCATGTGAGTGCTTCTCAACAAAAGATAATTCTGGAAATATACCAGCTAATCGCCATTGTAGATCAGTATGTAAGGTGGAGAGATTTTGCCACAATACATCCAACATTCTGTAAATTCTTTTGTATTTACGCTTATATCAGATCACAGTTTATGATGACAAGCAGAGTATTGACAACATTGTTAGCTGATACTAGCTGCTACCGCGTACCAACAGTTTCTGTAGTACTGTATGTCTAGTAATTAATTAAATCTGAGAACTGACAGAAGGGGCGACGTGGGCAATATGTTCCTCAAAAGCTGTTATCGGCTAAAGAGACGCTGCGAAGAGAGTTGTCATGTTCTGTAAGAGCGAAAATGTGTTGTCCCGAGAGAACAGATCGAGGAGGCGATGGCTTGCAACTCTGTAAGCTCCAGAACCCTGTTACTGCGGATACTGTGGGTGGGACGTTGGCTTCTGGTGGACTGAAAAAAATTTGAGAATAGCGTTCCCAGGCGAAGAGCGCTGGGGGCGGAGCAGGGAGAAAAGGATTCTATTGGCGAAATGGAATGCGTGGCGTTACGAACGATGTTGGCGACCTGACCTCCAAGGCATCTTCTCAAGGAAAGCTCTGGGGCATGCTTCTCACTGAAAATCAGAGACAGATTTTTAAATGACTGAGTGTTAAGGATGTTGTGGGGAATTTTCTCAAAGGAGGATGAGCTTCAGGCGGCTGGGTGGCAGATTCGTGACCCAAGTTGTGGGAGGTAATGTTTTTGTAATCGTCGCTGGGATTCGTCACCTGATCGCAGAAGTAGGCGTCGTGTGTCCACGAGGGAGAGATCATGTGGCATGGAGATATTTTCCTGCAGGGATAGACCTAGAGACTTTGCTGGCATGGCAAATAGTAAGGAATCGGGAGGTAACATTTTGAGAAGTGTTGATTTCGCCACAAAGAGCATGGGAAGTTGTTTATCTGCGAACAGGGTTGTTTCTCCGTTTAATCGAGTGACGAAACATTATCTTTCTGTGTAGTCTGACACACATGGATGTGCTTCTCTACGGAAGAATACTTGAGTGGAATTTCTGCTCCTGGCTCGTGATCCCGAGGAGTTGCGTCCACTGTGTAAGCAGAGAATTACAGGTACGCTACGTACATCATTTGCACAGCGACAAACTCCCAAGCGAGTAGCTTATCGGTGCAGTATACCTGCTATCTGTATTTCAAAAGGTGATACGCGTACTTCAATGCAGTGGATACGGAAATACCCACAATAAATGTGACGAGCTCCATTTGTTTGTGCACTGAACATTTTCTGAAAGTGCCAGTCAGGGTGTAGGTGTTCTGTTTCTCATCGCTCATAGTCAACCTCGTGTGCGTCTAATAATGGGGGAGGAGCGTGGTTGGGTGGCGCCGATTAAAGAAAGTCACACATAGGCTCTGACAATCTCGATGTTAGGTCCAGGATAGAATCTGACACTGTGTATTTCACATTTATACAGTTTCAGCACATACACGTTTTTTAAGAATAATTATTTTACGGTGTCCATGTTGCGATTTATTTTAGTATCATCCCGATCGGTACACCTGGTTTCATTTGCTAAAGTAAAACACAACACGATACTTCATTTCACGCAAATCCCTAGGTGTAGCTGGTCAGTGGCAGGATCATTTCAATCATTTGTAGGCATGAGAACTCCATTACAGAGACAGCATTTTCTGACACTTACACACCCTGTATGTTAGAAACACCATGAGTGTTTAGAATTACTGCCTTGAATGTGTGGTTTAATACTCACCTGTACAGAAGGTCTAAGTGAATATTAAAGTTGTTAGGACGTATGGCGCCACGCCGGAGAGAGGCCAGCATTAGCAGTGATCTTGGGGATGCGAGTTGCAACGCCAGCTAGGGTAAAGATTTTCATCTGTGTGGGTAGGAGGTTCCAAATCGCCTCTCTGCCTCCCTACCTCCCCTGTGCGCGCCTATGACCGCTTTCCAGTTACGAGGGAGATTACATCTGCGGCCAGCCTGACTGTGGCGTGTGAAGAAGGTCGACAGCCAACCGGGGTGGCCCATGCTGCAGCCGGCGTCGCCGCCTCTAGCCTCTTCCCTTCCCGCAGTCCAGCTGAACTCCAAACGGCATTGGGCTGGACCGGTCCCGCCTTCATACCAACTGCTGCTACAACCTGGTCGTCCGTTTGCTGCTGTCAGCTGATCTACGAGCAGCGTTACAGCGGGCCGAAACTAGTCCTCGCTTCGACGTCCATGGCTCTGCCCCCATCACCTGCCGGCACTCCATGTGAAAGGACTCACCTCAGAATCGCTGCCGGCCACCTATCCGTAGGGGCTCGCCTGTCCTAAACATATGCCTACACAAGTGGACAGGCCCACTTGGAGAGTGAGAAGTTAAAGTGATCTTTACTTTCACTTCTGTCAACGTGTATAATTACGGACATGTTTGTACTCAGTATTAGCAATTTGTAGCCCCTTCCTGAGACAATTACTTGAAACAGGTAGGGTCTAGTCCATCACGTGTTATTTTAGGGCCTGCTGAACTGTAATTAAGGGATTGTTTTTTAAGATGTAAGTAGGCTGTTTAGGTTTTTATATTGGTAACGCCACTGACTGTGTCGGTTGGTCACAGTCAGTGTGCTCCCTGCCGCCGTTGGATAAGCAGCTGCAGCAGCAAGTCGTATATTCCTAGCTCACTCATTTGTGACATAGTTTAATTCTTAATTACTTTGCGTGTTTTTGGTACTTGCATTGTTTAATTCATAAATTTCGGGCGTATTATAGTATTTGAGAGTTGTAGCATCGCGTTTTAGTACCTGAATAGTGTAAATTCGCGTAGTCGTTTGTCTACTGTTTTTGTTTTGAACGGCCAGTGTCGGTTGGTCACAGTCAGTGTGCTCCCTGCCGCCGTTGGATAAGCAGCTGAGCAGCAAGTCGTATACTCCTAGCTCACTCATTTGTTACATAGTTTTATTCTTAATTTCTTTGCGTGTTTTTGGTACTTGCATTGTTTAATTCATAAATTTCGGGCGTATTATAGTATTTGAGAGTTGTAGCATCGCGTTTTAGTACCTGAATAGTGTAAATTCGCGTAGTCGTTTGTCTACTGTTTTTGTTTTGAACGGCCAGTGTCGGTTGGTCACAGTCAGTGTGCTCCCTGCCGCCGTTGGATAAGCAGCTGAGCAGCAAGTCGTATACTCCTAGCTCACTCATTTGTTACATAGTTTAATTCTTAATTTCTTTGCGTGTTTTTGGTACTTGCATTGTTTAATTCATAAATTTCGGGCGTATTATAGTATTTGAGAGTGTAGCATCGCGTTTTAGTACCTGAATAGTGTAATTTCGCTTAGTCTCCTTCCGCCGCCGAGCAGTGTCAGCAGTGCGCAAGTAGCAGCATTACTGCATTTACTAGGCAATCTTGTATTTTAATAACCGTTTAAATTTTGTCGATTTGTTTGCGCTCTCTGTAGATTAGTTCAGACGTTCTTTGCAAAACAGTTTTTAGCATGGATAGGGACTGCAACTGCTGTGTTCGGATGCAGGCTGAGTTGGCATCCCTTCGCTCCCAGCTTCAGGCAGTATTGGCTTCGGTCACACAGCTTGAGGCTGTTGCCAATGGGCATCACTGTGGGGGTCCGGATGGGGGTTTGTCGGGGACGGCCAGCTCGTCCCACGCATCCCCTGATCGGACTACGACTGTGGTTGCCCGGGATACTGCCCGCATTGAGGCTGATCCCTCACCTGTGGTAGAGTGGGAGGTCGTTTCAAGGTGTGGCAGGGGGCGAAAGACATTCCAGAGGGCTGAACGGAAAGCCTCTCCAGTTTGTCTGATGAACCGGTTTCAGGCTCTGTCTCAGGCTGATAGTGATCTTCGGCCTGACACGGCTGCTTGTCCTGTTCCAGAGGTTGCCCCTCAGTCTGCAAGATCCGGGCAGTTGCAGAGGGTGGGCTTACTGGTAGTTGGGAGCTCCAACGTCAGGCGTGTAATGGGGCCCCTTAGGGAAATGGCAGCAAGAGAGGGGAAGAAAACCAATGTGCACTCCTTGTGCATACCGGGGGGAGTCATTCCAGATGTGGAAAGGGTCCTTCCGGATGCCATGAAGGGTACAGGGTGCACCCATCTGCAGGTGGTCACTCATGTCGGCACCAATGATGTGTGTCGCTATGGATCGGAGGAAATCCTCTCTGGCTTCCGGCAGCTATCTGATTTGGTGAAGACTGCCAGTCTCGCTAGCGGGATGAAAGCAGAGCTCACCATCTGCAGCATCGTCGACAGGACTGACTGCGGACCTTTGGTACAGAGCCGAGTTGAGGGTCTGAATCAGAGGCTGAGACGGTTCTGCGACCGTGTGGGCTGCAGATTCCTCGACTTGCGCCATAGGGTGGTGGGGTTTCGGGTTCCGCTGGATAGATCAGGAGTCCACTACACGCAACAAGCGGCTACACGGGTAGCAGGGGTTGTGTGGCGTGGGCTGGGCGGTTTTTTAGGTTAGATGGCCTTGGGCAAGTACAGAAAGGGCAACAGCCTCAAAGGGTGCGGGGCAAAGTCAGGGCATGCGGGGACCAAGCAGCAATCGGTATTGTAATTGTCAACTGTCGAAGCTGCGTTGGTAAAGTACCGGAACTTCAAGCGCTGATAGAAAGCACCGAAGCTGAAATCGTTATAGGTACAGAAAGCTGGCTTAAGCCAGAGGTAAATTCTGCCGAAATTTTTACAAAGGTACAGACGGTGTTTAGAAAGGATAGATTGCATGCAACCCGTGGTGGAGTGTTCGTCGCTGTTAGTAGTAGTTTATCCTGTAGTGAAGTAGAAGTGGATAGTTCCTGTGAATTATTATGGGTGGAGGTTACACTAAACAACCGAACTAGGTTAATAATTGACTCCTTTTACCGACCCCTCGACTCAGCAGCATTAGTGGCAGAACAACTGAGAGAAAATTTGGAATACATTTCACATAAATTTTCTCAGCATGTTATAGTCTTAGGTGGAGATTTCAATTTACCAGATATAGACTGGGACACTCAGATGTTTAGGACGGGTGGTAGGGACAGAGCATCGAGTGACATTATACTGAGTGCACTATCCGAAAATTACCTCGATCAATTAAACAGAGAACCGACACGTGGAGATAACATCTTGGACCTACTGATAACAAACAGACTCGAACTTTTCGACTCTGTATGTACAGAACAGGGAATCAGTGATCATAAGGCCGTTGCAGCATCCCTGAATATGGAAGTTAATAGGAATATAAAAAAAGGGAGGAAGGTTTAAATACCTAACAGATCAAAACGAAAATTTCTGTTCCGACACTGACAATGTTGAGTGTTTATGGAAAAAGTTCAAGGCAATCGTAAAATGCGTTTTAGACAGGTACGTGCCGAGTAAAACTGTGAGGGACGGGAAAAACCCACCGTGGTACAACAACAAAGTTAGGAAGCTACTGCGAAAGCAAAGAGAGCTTCACTCCAAGTTTAAACGCAGCCAAAATCTCTCAGACAAACAGAAGCTAAACGATGTCAAAGTTAGCGTAAGGAGGGCTATGCGAGAAGCGTTCATTGAATTCGAAAGTAAAATTCTATGTACCGACTTGACAGAAAATCCTAGGAAGTTCTGGTCTTACGTTAAATCAGTAAGTGGCTCGAAACAGCATATCCAGACACTACGGGATGATGATGGCATTGAAACAGAGGATGACACGCGTAAAGCTGAAATACTAAACACCTTTTTCCAAAGCTGTTTCACAGAGGAAGACCGCACTGCAGTTCCTTCTCTAAATCCTCGCACAAACGAAAAAATGGCTGACATCGAAATAAGTGTCCAAGGAATAGAAAAGCAACTGGAATCACACAATAGAGGAAAGTCCACTGGACCTGACGGGATACCAATTCGATTCTACACAGAGTACGCGAAAGAACTTGCCCCCCTTCTAACAGCCGTGTACCGCAAGTCTCTAGAGGAACGGAGGGTTCCAAATGATTGGAAAAGAGCACAGATAGTCCCAGTCTTCAAGAAGGGTCATCGAGCAGATGCGCAAAGCTGTAGACCTATATCTCTTACGTCGATCTCTTGTAGAATTTTAGAACATGTTTTTTGCTCGCGTATCATGTCATTTCTGGAAACCCAGAATCTACTATGTAGGAATCAACATGGATTCCGAAAACAGCGATCGTGTGAGACCCAACTCGCCTTATTTGTTCATGAGACACAGAAAATATTAGATACAGGCTCGCAGGTAGATGCTATTTTTCTTGACTTCCGGAAGGCGTTCGATACAGTTCCGCACTGTCGCCTGATAAACAAAGTAAGAGCCTACGGAATATCAGACCAGCTGTGTGGCTGGATTGAAGAGTTTTTAGCAAACAGAACACAGCATGTTGTTATCAATGGAGAGACGTCTACAGACGTTAAAGTAACCTCTGGCGTGCCACAGGGGAGTGTTATGGGACCATTGCTTTTCACAATATATATAAATGACTTAGTAGATAGTGTCGGAAGTTCCATGCGGCTTTTCGCGGATGATGCTGTAGTATACAGAGAAGTTGCAGCATTAGAAAATTGTAGCGAAATGCAGGAAGATCTGCAGCGGATAGGCACTTGGTGCAGGGAGTGGCAACTGACCCTTAACATAGACAAATGTAATGTATTGCGAATACATAGAAAGAAGAATCCTTTATTGTATGATTATATGATAGCGGAACAAACACTGGTAGCAGTTACTTCTGTAAAATATCTGGGAGTATGCGTGCGGAACGATTTGAAGTGGAATGATCATATAAAATTAATTGTTGGTAAGGTGGATACTAGGTTGAGATTCATTGGGAGAGTGCTTAGAAAATGTAGTCCATCAACAAAGGAGGTGGCTTACAAAACACTCGTTCGACCTATACTTGAGTATTGCTCATCAGTGTGGGATCCGTACCAGATCGGTCTGACGGAGGAGATAGAGAAGATCCAAAGAAGAGCGGCGCGTTTCGTCACAGGGTTATTTGGTAACCGTGATAGCGTTACGGAGATGTTTAATAAACTTAAGTGGCAGACTCTGCAAGAGGGGCGCTCTGCATCGCGTTGTAGCTTGCTCGCCAGGTTTCGAGAGGGTGCGTTTCTGGATGAGGTATCAAATATATTGCTTCCCCCTACTTATACCTCCCGAGGAGATCACGAATGTAAAATTAGAGAGATTAGAGCGCGCACGGAGGCTTTCAGACAGTCGTTCTTCCCGCGAACCATACGCGACTGGAACAGGTAAGGGAGGTAATGACAGTGGCACGTAAAGTGCCCTCCGCCACACACCGTTGGGTGGCTTGCGGAGTATCAATGTAGATGTAGATGTAGATGTAGCGCTTTGTATGAAAATCACTGGCTGTGCTGTGTGCAGTCTGTGGCTAGTTGGAATTGTTATAATATTCGCTATTGCAGTGTTCGGCAGTCGGATGTGAAAAGCGCGTAACGTTGCGCAGTTGGAGGTGAGTCGCCAGCAGTGGTGGATGTGGAGAGAGAGAGAGATGGCAGAATTTTAAGATCGGACGATCTGAACGTGTGTCCACCAGAAAGAGTAAATTTGTAATACTGGATATCATGAACATATATATATATATATATATATATATATATATATATATATATATATATATATAATGACTTTTGAACACCATTAAGGTAAATACATTGTTTGTTCTCTATCAAAATCTTTCATTTGCTAATCGCCGGCCGGAGTGGCCGAGAGGTTCTAGGCGCTACAGTCTGGAACCGCGCGACCGCTACGGTCGCAGGTTCGATTCCTGTCTCGGGCATGGATGTGTGTGATGTCCTTAGGTTAGTTAGGTTTAAGTAGTTCTAAGTTCTAGGGGACTGATGACCTCAGAAGTGATGTCCCATAGTGCCCAGAGCCATTTTGCTAACCATGCCTATCAGTAGTTAGTCCCTTCAGTAGATAGAATCTCTTATTTAGCTGGCAGTAGTGGTGGTCGCTGTATTGCACTTGTTCGAGTAACGAAGATTTTGGTGAGGTAAGTGATTCGTGAAAGGTATAGGTTAATGTTAGTCAGGGCCATTCTTTAGTAGGGATCATTGAGATTCAGATTGCGTTGCGCTAAAAATATGGTGTGTCAGTTAAGTGTTGATTAGAATAAGTAGAGAGAGAAATGTCTGAGTACGTTTAGTTCTGCTCAGCTGTTTGAAAATCAAATAACGTAAGGGATTTACCAGCACAATCATTCGTAAAATTTTCCACGGGGACGTTTCAAAGAGAAGCAAGGGTGAGAAACTCCCCTCCTCCAAGTATTGATTAGCCCACAGCAGACTGTAGGTGTAAGGGGCTTGTGAACAACCAGTAACGAATCGGGATCCGCGGCGGTACAACGGTTTGTGACTGACAATGCAGGCCCAGAAGTTTTGGTTGGCTTGGTATGACACTTTGTTGCAAGTATAAGGAGAGACAAAAGAGACTGAGCTGTGTCGGCGTCACCCCCCTCATGCAGTTCTTGGTCCCTGAACAGCGCCAGGAGAACAAACAATCAGACTTACACGAACTGTGTCATCACCCACCTAAATCTGAGCCATTCAGTTCTTTCTCTACAGAAAGAACTGATGAGATAGATTTTTGTCCTGCATCAAAGTATCTGCTGATTTGAAACTTCCTGTCAGAATAAAACTCTCAGCCGGATCGAGACTCGAACTCGGGACCTTTGCCTTTCGCGGGAAACTGCCCTGCTACTTTCGCAGGATAGCTTCTGTGAGAGGACTGGTGGAAGTAAAGCTATGGGGACGGGTCATCCGCCTCATGCTTGGGTAGCTATGTGCTATGCTGTGGAGCTCTAGCCCCTCCACTCTTTTCTTTTTTTTAAAAAAAAAAAATAACGAAAAGAAGGAAAAGGCACAGGTGCCACATCGGAGTCTTGGTAGAGCTCACAGTTTTAATCTGCCAGGAAGTTTCAACTGATGAGATGTTTAGACTATATATTGCGTCGTACATCACGAGTGAAAGAGAACTTTTCTCTTGTGAATACCTGTGCAGACTTTCGTTATTTTTCTCTACATCTGTCCAGAGGAGTACTTACTTGAAATTTTTGTATTTTCATGAGGCTCCATTGTTGTGAAAACTACAATTCCTGCAACATACACAATGACACTCCCTTACGTTTCTAGAATACTGTGATAGAATTTTTGTCCCGATCAAAACAGCTCAAAGGTTCCCTCTTGTGGACCCGCACTCAGAACTTGATGGGGTAATTAAGGCAATAAATATGTAAAAGTCATTTAACTCTGTCATAATATTGTAATAACAGGTCCGGCGCGATTTCTTTAACCTGCATGGGAATGAATGAAGTGTCTGAGTCAATCTGCCTCTGATACGATTTTGGTAGCTTAGCATCATAAAGTTCGGCAAAGTATCATTTCTTTGCCAGCCTTTACTCATATTTTTTGATGAAAGAGGAATATCACGATGGGAAGATGGATATGAGTATCTTTATCCTCATCTTAGTTACAACTGATACTCAGCACAATGTGTACCTACAACCCTCTGTCAAGAACACGGATGATCGCTCATTTTGAATGACTGTGGGTGTAATTACAGTTAGTCAAGCAGTAGTAGCCGACCGAGACAGACGCAGCAACAGGGAAGTAACCGCTTTTGTGACATTTACGAGTTCCTAACTAGCAGCGAATTTTATTGTATCATATGTATGCTTTAATAGTTTTGTTTCTTGAGTTTCTACTTGTAAATTTAACACCTAATAGCCGCAGTTCTCGCGTTTTCGTCTGCGTCGGTAAGTAAACAGATTTTGTGACTTATTACAAGTTCCTAATCAGGGGCAAATTATTTAGTTTCACCTGAGTGCTTCGGCCGGCCGGAGTGGCCGAGCGGTTCTAGGCGCTACAGTCTGAAACCGCGCGACCGCTACGGCCGCAGGTTCGAATACTGCCTCGGGCATGGATGTGTGTGATGTCCTTAGGTTAGTTAGGTTTAAGTTGTATTAAGTTATAGGGTTCTGATGACCTCAGAAGTTCCATAGTGCTCAGAGCCATTTTTTGTAATTGCAAATACATGCAACTAGGCAGATGCGGTAGGAATCTCTTGGACTAAAATTTTAGAAAGCGTTATGGAGCACAGCGATTGGTTAAAACACTAAAAATCAAATAGAATGTCCGAATCACTTTTTTGGGTTAGTTTCGCAGCGAAATCTGAAAAAACAGTTGAATGCTGTTTTCGTAGCCAGCTGTGGTGGCGACAGATTTTCGCGAAAGTCTGTCGCACACGCATCGACATTTTTCCAGGAATACGGACGCGCGATTGGCAGTTTCTAATTTGAGCGATGGGGTGACGTGTTCAGAGTTGCATCCGTTCAGGGGAGTGGAATATTTTAGGCTGGCATGTCCAAGCATTTCCTCTTCTGCCTACAGTTTCTGAAGGGAAGCAGCTTGGGGCCTTTATAGTAAGCCCCCACCAAATTTCGGCATTCTCTGTACGCAGGTGACAGTCACTAGAGATTTGAAGAGAACTGACCAGGTCGCGGACGAGACCAGTTGCAATGAACAGTCACTGCTACGTGATGAAACAAGTGGTGATTTTTTGATTAGAGTTCGTTCGATTTCGTTCGATTTTGAGTTAGGTTGCTCTGTAACGATGAAACTCTGTCATTAGTAGCAGAGCGGAAGTCTTGCGGGTGATTTCAGTATCGTTTTACGTAAATTCGGATGGAATTGAATTTTGTCTTTAATCGGTCACGATGCACTTCATGTGTTTTGTGTCCAGAGATGGCAAATACTGGCTTTGATGATTGATTTACGAACGGAAAATAGTGAACTTTCCTTTCAAATGAAATTTTTATACTCTGCAGCGGTGTGTGCTCTGATATGAAACTTCCTGGAAAATTAATACTGTATGCTTGACCCAGTCCCAATCCGGTTTCAGTTTTAATCTGACAGCAAGTTTCCTTTGAAATATTTTGTATGTTATTGTGCTTTCATGCTGCGTTTCCTTAATCCAACCTACCCTTTACTGACAAATGATCGGCAAGTTATTATAATCTGCCCGTATGGAACCATGGGTCTAGTATTCCTATGTGTATTCAATATAAATGCATTTTTCGGAATGCGCTTCGTCAGTTACATATATTTTGTTAATTATTCATCTCAGCAGTTCGTCAAACCAATGTTTTCCTTCGTCCTGTTGTCTTTAGTCTACTGTACCATGTGAGAGAAATATACACGATGTCTTTAGTCGTTCTGGGTTCCACAAATTAAAATCTCGTTGTGCATTTTTCTCATTAGAGTGTAGAATAAGGTAAATAATCAAACAATGCTTGTGGAACCTTAGACTACTTGCACTTAGGAGCGAGTAACTCATATTAAGCACACTATTTGCGTACAGTTAGCTCTCAACTACACAACGTCGTTGCAATAAGGGGAACGCCTAAGCCTTTTGTTCACGATCTTTTGCAACGTAACAGATTTTTGTCGTTGGGAATGATTTCACTAATCTCTTCATGTTTGGAGGAAAGTAGACTGTCATTCTTGTTTTTTTTTTATTATAGTTCTGCTATGCAATGGGACGAATGAGGGAAGAACCCACATCCACAGGGACGAACAAGCACACTGAAATCTGAAATGAGCACTCAGAGGAGTGTTATGGGACCTGAAACCTATCTATTATGAACCAACAGGTGATAAGAACGAGTGGCTCATCTACTACGTCACTTAGTTTCCACGCCCAAATAGGTCTCGGTTAGCGCCGTGGGCGTACTGAAAACTTCAGCTGACGAGGAACTCTCATCATCCGAATACTGCACGAGTTGCCAGAGTGACATTTCCAAACCCGTCCGTACCGACAGGTGTCACTTGCTTGATGTGTGTTCGTATCGATGTGCTCCGTAAAAAGACCCCACCTTTGACAGTCACCGCAGATATCTGTGATCACACGTAGCTGAACATTCTGAGTGTGATTTAGTGCATTGTCATCAAGTCTACTAGAGTAGTCAAATGCAAATGAGACACACAAAGAAAACTAAATAAACTGTCTATTATTTCAGAAATAATCGCCATAACTGTTAATATGTTTATCCCACTATTAGTAAAGATGGTCAGTGCCCTGATGGAGAAATGTCTGTGATTGCCTACAGGACCATCACTGTATCCAATTGTGCCACATTTCTTCCGAGCCTAATTGACGCCCATGAACGTCTTTCATCAGGAAACGGAAAATACAGAAATCCCATGGGTGGATATGGGAGTGTATGATGTATGTATAAGGGCTTCCCAGCGGAACTTCTGCAGCGTAGTCGAAACAATCTTGGCTACATGTGCGTATTCAGAACTTGTTATTCAAAAACTTACGTAAAAAGCATATCTTGCAGAATATCAAGGTACATTAGAGAATGCTACAGAGTGTCTCAATACTCTGAAACTTTTTGCGCCATTTTTAAAAACATCAAGTAAAGATTTTATAGGAAGTTTATAACTTGCAGTGCTTCAATGTATTTTACAGAATCTCCGATCTTCTATGAATGCTCTGATTTTAATTGTGTCATATTCAATGGCACCCAAAAACATTACGTGAAGCATGTAACTGGAAGAGTTTAGAATTACATTACAAAGTGCTACACAATATTCAACATACGAATTTTTCTTTTTTGCTCCGTATTCATAAATTTCAATCTTAAAAATTTCATGAAGTGTGTAGCTTGAAGTTTGTCGAAGTATTTTGCGGTATAACGAGTATTAAGACACTTTTCCAGCATATTTAAAAGTAGTTATCCAAAAGCTGCGCAAAGCAACACTTGTGGGCATTCAATGTTCTACTCATGTACGTAGATGGTGTGAAACACAACAGAATCACAAATTGATTATTTTACACAACTGAGTGGATAGTGTGAAACACAACAGAACCTCAAATTTATTATTTTATACAACTCAATTGCTCTATGATGTTTGTAAAATGTCACAAAGAAGATGGGCAGGCATCTACAAAAAATTAATAACTAAGGATTTTGCTTTTCCCGACAAGTAATGTCTTGCTGATGTTCGGTGCATTTGACTTGTGACTCAGAATAATATTATGTGAACGTGTGCTTCAAAATACACATGGGCATTTCTTCTTATGTAACTTACAGCTGAAAGTGCGCTTATCGATAAGAGTTACCAGAGTGATCAATTTTATCCCCACACCTAAATTCGTCAAACACACAGCTGCGACTACTCATTCAATGATATTGACTTTATTTTTATGATTTAACATTATTTTTATCTTGGAAGTTGAACTTTTTGTATGAATTGACTACAAGTTGTCGCTGAACAGAGTTTTCAGTTATATGTTAATTCAGGAGTTTTTGAAGCATCGCTATTAAATGAGGGCGTCATTAAAAGTGTGTGTGTGTGTGTGTGTGTGTGTGTGTGTGTGTGTGTGTGTGTGTACGTATTTGTAGAATGAAAACTTTTGCACTTAACTTGCAGACATTAGATACGTGGAATCAAACGCAGATGCAGTTCTGAGCAAAAGAAAAGCTTTTTGAAAGACAGATATGCACGAAATGAAAGTTAATAAACTATAAAGAAGAAGTCAGCGTGGATATGTCAACCAATCGATGGATCAAGTTTCTGCACTCTGATACTTCGATTTTGTGCCAGATACTTCGGGAAAACACCGGTAGAGAAGAAGTAGCATTGAAATCTCAGAGTAAATATACAAAGCCCTCTCTTGTTGAAGCATAATACTTCATGCCCAAGGTACTATCCGCAATACTGGAAGTAGAAATTATTTATTGCTGGAAATCTTATATGTTCTGATGAATTTCTGTTGTCACCACAAGCGTATAATTCAGTTTGTTATATTTTTAATGCTCTTGCATGAGAACTAGTAAAAGTGATGTTATACACCAATAGTAAAATATTATTGCTCACTTTGGTACAAGGATAAATGGGTAGTGATTAAATGATGAATGGGTAAATGAGAGATGGGCAGTGTGAACAGAGAACAGGTAAAAGGATAACGGGTAATCCAACAAATGGGTAAATGGCAAACAGTTAATCCAGTAAATGTGTGGGTAAATTAGTAGGTCGGTAGATGATTAGAGGGTAAATAAGTAGACTGCTAAATGGCTAAGCTGGTAATGGTGAAATGGCAGGAAGTGTGGTAGTGTGGTTAGTGGGGGCGGGGACGTGGCAAGTGCTGGTAGTTTTATTGGACAAATTTAATAGAACATTTATTAATAAACCCAAAACTGGGATTCACACACCACTGCAAGAGCAAATTGATGCAGGCTGATAACAATATTCATTTCGAAAAATTTTATTAAACCTGATTGTAGAACAATGGGCCTTTATTCTTAAAACTGACATTAAATTGTAAAGTAGTATCATGCACACTGTAGTAAGGACTCAGATCTTCAAGATAACTTGAAAGAAAAAAGAAAGAAAAAGTTATGTTTACAGTTAATGTGCAGTTCATATACACAGAGTACTTTACACAGAAACATACATGGCCAGAACATTAGTTCACTTGGGACACATCTAAATGCTGATATACTTGGCATGAAAACTTACTTTCCAAAGAAATCTCTACGGAATAACATTAAATATGTCCCGCGTTCGAGTCTTGGTCCAGCACACAGTTCTAATCTGCCAGGAAGTTTCAACATACAGTATGTATATCAGTTAACTTGACACTCATGGAAAACCTAAACAAAGCGTCATTGTTCTTGACAGAACTTAAATTCGTCATTACGGACACAAATACACAATAACCTACACTAAATACTAATTTCAAGAATCAGAAAGAAGGAGGACGAAAGTTGACATGTGAGAACAGGTCCTTGACTTATACGAGAGACCAAAGAAGTGACAAACAAACATTAACGAAACATTGACTGACATGCAGTAGGCAACACCAACACAACACCATGAAGACCATACAAGATAGCTAGAATTCCAAACAAGACATAACACCATACTATGAATAATGACCGACACAACAACCCTTCTCACTCGTGTGATTGACCTTAAGCAGCCTGAGATGATCATCATTTTAGTACACCCAGGGCACTGTACTCAAGACACAAAGTATATAATATGCCAAGTGGACAACGTATACCCACTGATGGTGATTTTACAGCGTCTGTAGAGGTACAGCATTCGGAACATGGCATCAAAGTAACAATCGGTCAACAACCTGTTCCCAATGCCTGCTGCTCCTCAACTTGCATGTGTCCACCATTCTCAATGCATAACACTGAGAAGTGGCAGACAAAGAAACAGGCAGCACGTTGTGTGCACATATCAGCACTGTCCCCAATGCTTGGTAGTTGTGGCCACAATTGCAGTATATACAAGTTGGCCACTAAACAAAGCACTGCAGGACAACACTTTAATCAGTGATGTCTCACTTCTGCCTCGACGATAGATTTCCAGCACCAAACTATACCGGTGACTAACCTCTCTGCTGCTGGCATAGCTCAACCGAGTAAACAACAAAAGGGTAATGGGTAACAGGTAATGAGTAACAGATAACTCATAATGGGTAAATGGTTTATGGGTAATAGGCAAATAGGTAATGGATAATGGGTAATCAGCTAAATGGATATACAGGTAATGGGTAAACTGGTAAAGGGGTAAAGGGGCAATTGGTAAATACGACACAGATGAAGAATAGTGGCTAAGCGAGTAAATCAATATGTGCGTAAATGGGGAAGCAGGCAAATTGGTAAACAACATATGGTAAAATAGGTAATGTGAAATCAGGCAAACCTATAAACATGTAATGGCTAAAAAGAGAAATGTGTTACCCATTTGCACATTATCCAACTACCTGTTTGTCTGTTTACCAGATTAACCGTTTCTAACACAGGCCATCGATGGAAAAACTTTTTTGCTCAAAATACCTGATTCTTACAATTTGTGCGACGGGTGTATCACCCACCTTTTCTTTATATTTTACAGATGAATTTATTAAATTAAGCGACTTTTTAAAGAATTCAACAGCTTTTAAATAATTAAAAATGTAAAAAGGAGGTGTAATGAATATAGATGACGTTGGTAGCACTGATGAAAAACATTTGCTAGCAAAAGGTCGATTCTGTTTTTCTGTTAACAGATGGTGTTTTGTTTACTGTCGGCCTGACCTCATTTTCCCGTTTCCTGTACATGTGCTCAGTACAATGTCTAATCGGGGTTGTGAAAACTCAGCTGATTTTTTGTTATATTTGTGGTGAGTTTGTGTTTAAAAGCACCAAAGAAACATTACAGACTTTGTGAAAAAGGTTTATCTATCATACTTTGGATCTAAACTTGTTGATCGAGATAAATCTTGGGCGTCACATAAGGTATGTTATGTGTGTGTTGAAAATCTGAGAATATGGTTCAAAAAGGAGAAAAAAGCCTTTAGATTTGCTGTTGCTATGATATGGAAGGAGCCTAGAAATCATTCGGATGATTGCTACTTTTGCAGTGTTGATACTACTGCTCATAATTCGAAAAACAATAAGGTAATAATCTACCCTAACCTTACGTCCGCCATCATAACAGTAGGACACTAGGAGATTTAAATTCTATTTCAACAGAAGTATTTTCTGATGTACAATCTGATTTTCATGAACCTGATTATGATGAATTCCATTGTAATTCAGAAAGTGTAGTGCCCAAATTGCTCACTCAGACCGAGCTTAACGATTTGGTTAGGGATCTAGGCTTAACGAAAGAAAAAGCTGAATTGCTTGGCTCTAGATTAAAAGAAAAGAGCTTATTGGCAGTTGGGACCAGTATGTACATGTACAGAAAGAGAGAGCACTAGTTTTACAAGTTTTTTCTGCAAGAAAGTGATTTAGTGTAGTGCTCAGACATTCCCCTATCTGATGAATGAGTTTAATATTGAATACAAAAGGGAAGACTGGAGGCTGTTTATTGATTCATCCAAAACTAGTTTAGAGGGTGTTTTATTTCAAAATGGTAACATGTATGCTTCTATACGTGTTGGACATTCTGTACACATGAAAGAACGATAGAAAAACCTAAAAATAATGCTAATTACGATGGTTGGAACTTTAATAGTGGCAACTACTTATTCACAGCGCGTACAAAATATATTGGTGTTTAAAAGTTTTAATGACCTTCAAAGTAGTCACCAGCATTGTGCATAACCCGTAGCCAGCGATGTGGAAGTCGTAGGATACTCTTAGCAGTGCAAGTTGTGTTAACAGTTCGAGCATTGCGGTCTATTGCCCGACGAATTTGTAGCAGCTCTGAAGCGAATGCCGTGAAGTGTTTCCTTCAGTTTAGAAATCGACTTGAACTCACGAGGGCTTACGTCAGGGAACTGCTGTAGGTGATATAGCACTTAGCAGCCCCATGTGTCAAACAAATCAGTAACAGCGTGCGATGTGCATGCTTGAGCATTGTCCTGCAAAGAAATATTTCCTCGCTCTGAAATGGCCTTTTTTTGCTTCATTAACTAACTAGCCTAGTACATAAGAGCCCTTAAACACTCATGGTTTGAAGAACCATGCTCATTAACAAAACTACACAGGTATGTATGAGAAACAGTAAGTATTCTCATCAATAATCATTATTAAGTAAAGCACAACAAACTAAAACTCTTTAAAAACAAATGTGCTCTGATATGCAGTCTTTTGTCCGCCCCTGGTAGCTGAGTGCTCAACGCGACAAACTGTGAATCTTAAGGGCCCAGGTCCGATTCCCGGCTGGGTCGGAGATTTTCTCCCCTCAGGGACTGGGTATTGGTTGTCCTAATCATGACCATTTCATCACCATCGATGCTCAAGTCGCCGAAGTGGCGTCAAATCGAAAGACTTGCACCCAGCTACCGGTCTACCCGACGGGAGGCCCTAGTCACACGACATTTACATTATCTTAGCAGTCTTTTAACCTACTCAACATGGAGTGAGTCAAATGCCAACACAACATTAAATTCAAATTCAAACACTGATAAAACTTTGTAATTCTGATTAGAGAGTATAAATGCAGCAATTAATAATCTTTTTCTCTTCAGATCAGCTTTACTATTTTCTGTCAGCTTTTCAAGTAAGGTAAATTATTTAAGGAAATGACTGCAGGTTGATTTAAAAATGCACTGGAAGTTGAGTATTTCTCAAACTGTAAAACTGAACTTTAAACACTACAATTTCACACATTTGGAAACAATCACAACTATTTTTACAGCTACTAAGTAAGCCTTTCCACAATAAATTATGACAGACGGAATTAAATTTACTAGGATAGGATTCCTGTACAGGTTTGTGATTTGGGATAGTCACGGATGTAAGACAGGGATTTAGCAACATCACGATTATTACTAAAATCAATCAAATTTCACAAATATCTGGTCCATTTACAGGGTACTAAATATAAACAATTTAGAGTAAGGCTGATGGTACTGGTGGCGTCATTTGTCATGGCCGTTAACATAGCGGCGATGCAGTCATGGCAGTACTGTTGGTCTCGCCGTGTTACAGATCTTCTTCGCGTCGGAATTATGTCCTTATAGGGCCAAAAACCGTGCCATGATAATAGTATCACCAAATGCAGCATCCGAGGCCAATATATACTGCTCTTAAGCTCCTCTGGCTCAGAACGCCAAGAATATGAGCTACAATAATCCGCTACTGCTAACGAGATGTTAAACCCTGCTCAGCACAGACTCCTTACCCCTCACAAAGGACCACTTGCCACATACACGCGAACCACACGTTTTCCACTCTGCCAGGCTACTTCCGTAGCTGTGGGTCTTGCGCACATCTATTACATTCAACACTACGTTCCCTAACTATGGACCAAGTCATTCACAGTATATTATACAACAATCGCTCCAGTGGTTATTCAAATCCACAAGCACAGTTTAAACAACATCATGCAAAAAAGTCACATAATTTAAAATATGTATACACAGTCAAACGATTTCCATGATAGATACAACATTCTACATAAGCAACACTACAAATAGCAAAGATATATCGATACAGAGGCAAAATAGGTCAAAAATAGGTCAAAAATAGGTGTTACACGACTTGTACAATGAAACGCGATTGCGTTGCATAGCAACGTGATTTATTTCATGTGCGGCAACAGATGCTACGGTAACAGAGTATATTTTCTACAGTACTTGTAAAGTTAGTAATATCAGGACCACAAGAAGCAGTTAATTTTGTATGTATTTGCACATCAACAAATGTGTGCAATTCCTCATACGTTAAAAGTAGAATCACTAATTTTTCAAGGTTTCGGATGGCTTCAAAGGGTACGTTGATTATCAATATGTCCATGGCTTCACATACAGTTTCAAATAATTTGAAGATGACAACATTCACATTGACATTTGAGCAGAGAATTCAGTTGCATTGGAAGTTAGTGTTCTCAACTGTAGCCTGTTATTGAGGAGTGAGACATTCAGCACTCATCTCTCAAACATTAATGTTTTACAAAATAAAAGTTTACAGTTGAGGTAATTAATGAGGACAAGAAGCGAAGTTTTACTGGAAGTCGAACTGATAATTAGGCGTGAAACTCAGCAATGAGAACGACGCAGCATTGTAGAAAAATTAACAACACAAATAAAGCAGCAAATGAATTTACTTGGAAAGGAATAATTGAAATAAAACTGCTCTGTTTCTTCTATTTCAGAGTACATTATATTTCAGGCTAAAATCTCTTAGACGCCTTTATTTCAGTTGTTACAAAAAGATACCCATTATGCTTAACGAGCAAATACATTATATATTTGATGCTGTAAATAGGTGGATTGTGGACTGTGGGTTTCTTGGGATGCATTATGCTATTCTAATAGAACATACAAAGAAATTTCAATAACTATTCTGGTTTACAAAATATGTATGTGATAATACACGCACAAAATGTCGTGAAATGCAGTTATATACTGCTCTGTGATTTCTTATGTATGCTAATTAGTTGTAGAAAGGAAAATATAGGGCCGGTCGTGGGTTCGTAGCTAATTAAATGAACTGTGAATGAATGCAGTGGCTAACAAGATGTACTGTGTATAAAAAAAAGTGTTCCACATTTTGGGAAGTTTTCGTACGGACCAAAACAAGTCAAAAATGTTCATAAACATGGGGTCTCAAATGTATACATTAAGAGCTACGAGTATCTGTTCGTCTTCGCTGCTGTGAAACACACCTCTTCTTCTGTAAACCCTTTGCTTTAGTTATTTTGAAAGGTGTCGTACCGACCACATCAAGAATTAAAATTGGCCAGCAGTGAGCTCTCAAATGTAAACCCTAGGAGCTATGAGGTCTTTTCATCTCCGCTACTGTCAAAAACATGTCTTCAACTGAACAAGTTCTCGTATGTCTTATTGTGTGCATATTGAACTTTTTTTCTTGTTTTGGTCCATACTGCCACCTCTAAAAATATGGAATGTGAAAAGCTACAGTGTAAGAGATGTTGATCATAGTAGGGAAGATGAAGAGGGCTTACAGCTAGTAAGGTTTGTTTCTTAGAGCACACTACTGGTAATTTTTTTCTTGATTGGGTTCCAACAACAACTCTCAAAACCAGGAATAATTTCTTAACATCTTGTCATACACCTGTAATTTTGTTGTGTTCCAGAAATCACAAGAAGGAAAGAAGGCGCCTTCGAAATAGAGACGTAACCAACACCTCAAAATCATTTATGACGTTTTAACATGAGCTATGTTGTTGCATACACAATGTCTTATACCAATTGTTTTACATGTCTTAATGGTATCAACATTCCAGCCCAGTAGGTGTTGATCACATACTTGACTTACGTACTTGGGAGTCTACATCCTCGCCTTGAAGAAGAAATCGACAGTCGTAACTTCGAGGAAAAGTCATCAAAAAGATTTTGCTTTAGCTTCTCAGTTTCTCCTTCTTGCAGAAACACCATCAAGAGCACGAGACACTTAAATTGGTTTCGATAACAACCTTTATCTGTTTAAATGTGTGCTCACTGATTTTTGCGCCCTGATGCGAAGCACAAGCTCGGATATAGAACAGGTGCGGCGGGAAATCGATATATCCAAAACATCCATCCTGGTATAGGCCTTACAGGAACCAATACGTGAAGCTGATTCAAAAAATTAATTTTTTGGACATTTTTGTCTTTGTGATCTTGTTCGTATATCTATGAAAATATTTTCTTGAAAAATATTTAGGCCTTTCATGCGGAAATTCATGCAACATAGTATTATGGTATGCCAAGCTCACTTTTGAAGGTAAGCGAAAATTTGAAGATTTATCTTTTTTTAAAATTAGAGGGCTCCATTTATATCCAGAGTAGCCTGTTATAATGCGGACGTTTTCCTTTTTCACACTTTTTCATGCTTTGGAAATTTGTTTCTCGGGTTACTGAGATCACCATATCTGTATCTACTGTTTTTGCTATAGTCCAGCGTCATTCGGGATGTGCTGCAGGCAACAGAAGACGAAGAACGTGTACCGGGCAATTATTAATCGCCGGTAAGTGTTGAAAGTCACATCACTTTATTTACAAGAGATACAGAATTTCCTTCTACAAATGCCCCTTTCCCTCCGGAACTGTTCGAGATCTGTGAAGTCTTGTAGGCTTCTGCACTGATGAGCCGAGACATCGCTCAGTTGCCTGCTAGTCCAACGTGAGGGTGCTATGTAGCATAGATTATGAGTGGTACGAATTCGAGAAGTCCTTGGTAGGTTCCCGGAGGTACATAGCAACTGGTTCTGCACTCACGGATCTCTCAGTTCCTGTAGCCTACGGATCGGTGGTTTGTAGTGATGGAACCAGAGAAAATTCTACACGTATTCCATTGACCTCAAATCGGGCGAATTTTGTGACAAAGACGTCAACGTGAGGTTGCTACGATATTCCTGAAAATACCGAAGGACCATTGTGGCTTTGTAATACGGAAAGATAGCTATCTCTCTGGAAGACGCCATTGTCCTCGTGGAAATATGGAAAAACGACGACTGTTGCCCGCCGCCTGTGTTGCTCTACGCAGCGGACAAATCGAGAACTTTCGTGTTCTGTGATGAGATGGTATAATGATCTCCATTCGCCACTGCTTCGGTTATTCATTTTCCTTACTGCATCACGTGCCCGCAACATCACAAGCAACATTGATTATCACTGTTGGCAGAGGTCGTACATATTTTGATTCATCGGTGTTAATGAACAAGCATCTTCAACTACTGAACCTCAGTCAATTGAAATTTCATATAATTGCTTCGCAATAATATTATAAAGCTACGAAATTTTAGTAAATTTGTTTTCGGCTTCCAGACCGAGCGAGGTGATGCAGTGGTTAGCACAATGTACTTGAATTTGGGAGGACGACGGTGCAAATCCGCCTCTGGCCATCCTGATTTAGGTTTCCTTTGTGATTTCCCTAAATAAACTCACGCTAATGCCGGAATAGTTCCTTTGAAAGTTCACGGCCGGTTTCCTTCCCCGCCTTCCCTAATCCGGGCTTGTGCTTCGTCTCTAGTGGAGTCGTTGTCGACGGCACGGCAAACATTATTCTCCTCCTCCTGTTCGACATCGAAATGAAAAAAAGAATATATCTAACATCGTATCTAAGGCGGATTATGCTGCAAAACAGATACCTTGTGCGTTTTAGAAATCTGATTTCTGTACATCGTATAGGTTCTCGCAAATAGGACAAACAAAACATACACATGGGTGGTAAGTTTCCTTAAACCACTCAGTGAGGCGAAGGATACCATAAATGGAATTAAGCGGGCTGCAATGTGAACCCTGCTCCCTCTAAGTGCGAGTGCAGTTCCTTGACTATTGCGCCATCTCGCTTAGTCATCATGTCTTGGTAAGTTGCTGGAGAGATGGCCTTTTGAGAAAAGAAAATGGCGACGCCAACCACTATTCTGCGCCTTACGGAGCACCGTACTTTCAATTACAAGTTCAAAATGGTTCAAATGGCTCTGACCACTTTGGGACTTAACTTCTGAGGTTATCAGTCCCCTAGAACTTAGAACTACTTAAAACTAACTAACCTGAGGACATCACACACATCCATGCCCGAGGCAGGATTCGAACCTGCGACTGTAGCGGTCAGGCGGTTCCAGACTGTAGCGCCTAGAACCGCTCTGCCACTTCGGCCGGCTCAATTACAAGTGGTTCTTGTTCGCGGAGTGTGCAATGTGCCCTCGTTGTTATACACAGCGATCTTCAGAAAGTGAACTTGTCTGTCACTGTGGCTCGGGACACAGAAAGCTGTATAACTTTATTAGTAGGTATATTTAGAGGATCTTTGCTTTTAGACTTCAGGTATTGTTGTTCGAATATCTGGTGGATCTGTGCACTGTTGCATTCACAACCTCAGATTACAAAATGACTTCTTGCAGATATACTCCACTTCATATGAATTCTGTGAAACAAATTAAAATGAGAATGAAAATGCAAAAGGGTTTACCTCTAGTAGTGCACGTTCCACTTCCACTTGAGATTGCACTAATTAAAAATGCCCTTTTTATAAGACGAATAAAGCTCCAAAGTCATTATTTTATTACGCCATTTGACTGCCTTCTGATATAATTCGTCACAAACACACATACGTCACATAACGGAATATCATCGCAATCAGATATTATTACTGTTCATCATTGATCAACTTACTATTAAACCTAACTTTGTATCCCATGTGTAGCATTTAGATTTCATCGAATCAACAGGACATACACGGTCCAGTAACATTAATGTGATAACTGACTATGTTTGATGTCACCGTGCAATAGGGCAGGAGGCAGCACCACGAGGGCAGTGTGCATATAGCGTGTCTGAATGATGGGTAAAACGGTACAATCGTTGTCGTAATGCGGATACGGAGCGATTTATCTCTCGTTCAAAAGGGCATGATCATTGGCTTTCTGACCAGGGGTGGAAGCATTTCCGAAACAGCTAAGTTTCCAAACAGTTTGCCTGCCACCGTGTTTGAAATATAGGCCTACAGTTTTGGACAAAATGATGTGTCGAGGCAAAAGTGGTGCACCATGGGTCATAGATGATACGAGTGAACGAACGCTGCTGAGATGTATAGTGCAAAAAGACTTGCAGCACTAGAGCAACTGGCCTGCCAGATGAACCAAGGGGCTACCAATGGTCTCCCCAACGACCGTTTAGCAAACGTTACTGCACACGGGCCACTGCAGTAGGCATCTGGGTCGTGTACCCATGCTGACTGTTGTTCATCGGCGACAAAGGCTGGAATTTGCATGCAAGATGGCTGCTGGCGTGTACGGCATGTAACATCTGAAAGCAAACACTTTGCAACGCTCAATGGAAAGGTCTTGGACGGAGGAGGGAGTGTTATGGTATGGGGAATGTTTGCATGGCATTCCCTGCGTGACTGGCAGGCAGAACGGATGAACACAAGTAGCATCTCTCTTTGGGGACGATGTCCACCCCCGTATGCAGTTTCTTTTTTTTCTGGTGTTTACCAGTAGGACAATGCAAGGTGTCACACAGCTTGCAGGGTAAGTGTGTTGTTCGACGAGCACCAGGATGGGTCTTCAGTAGTTTCCTGGCCAGAAAACTCCCCAAAGTTAAACATAATACAGAAACTGTGGATCCACCTGGATCGTGATGTTCGCGCCATGGAGCCTCAAGCGCAGGTAGTGGAGTGTGTATGGCACCACATCCCTGTCGGTACCTTCCTACATCTACATCTACATCTACAACGAAACTCCGCACATCACATTTAAGTTCTGGCAGAAGATTCATCTGACCACCTCCGCTATAATTCTCTATTGTTCCAATCTCGAACAGTGGGAGGAAAAAATGAACACCTGTATCTTTCCGTGCGAGCTCTGATTTCCGTTAGTTTATTATGATGATCATTTCTCCCTATGTAGGTCAGCGTCAACAAAATATTTTCGCATTCGGAGGAAAAGGTGACTGAAATTTTGTGAGAAGATTCCACCACAGTGAAAAACGCCTTAATCTTAATGATGACCATCCCAAATTCTGTATCATGTCAGTGACACTCTCTCCCCTATTTCGCGATAATACAAAACGTGTTGCCCTTCTTCGAACATTCTCGATGTACTCCGTTAATCCAGACCTCACAGCAGTACTCCAGAAGAGGACGACAGGTGTAGTGTAGGCAGTCTCTCCAGTAGATTTGTACATTATCTAAATGTCCTGCCAATGAAACGCAGTCTTTCGTTGACCTTTCCCACAAGATTTTCAAGGTGTTCTTTCAAACTGAAGATGTTCGTAATTGTAATTCATAGGTATTTAGTAAATTTACAGGCTTTATATTTGACTGATTTATCGGTAATCTAATTTTAACTGATTCCTAAACCTCGTTGGCTCTCTTTCTGCATGTCTCATTGTGGTCCACGGTGCAGAAAGTGGTTACTGAAGCTTCTTATAGGTGGTCGTGTTAATATTAGTGGACAATGTATATATAAAATTGTGACTTCAGTTATAAACCTATAACATTTGGTTATTGTGAACTGGTAACATTATCACAAAATATAATATTAAGAAGACGAAGTAGCTGCTGTCCCCAAAGTAATCGAGCCAAACTTACCTTTCGGGATCTGAGAATAATTTAGTAAAATGCAAGGACTTTTTTGCTGTCTGAATAATTCGTGGGTGAGTAGAAATGTTTCTGAAGGAACCACTGATCGAGTTAAAGGCACGAGATAATATCTTTTGTTACTTATGTTCGAGGAATTAGTGCGTGGCGTTGTTGTTCACCCAGTGACACCATCACAACATAACATTTAACTAAACTAATGCTAGAATGAAATGCAGATAAAGGTATGAGATTCCCTTTATTGGATCACAAGTATACAAAGGTTTAACACAACAAATAAGAATACCATTACATGACCCACGTGGTGCTCTCGGCACAGTCACACGAAGACCTGCTCTGTAATATAAATTTCAAAAATATATAAGATACGAAAACCTTTTGCTGAATGAAATAGCAGCTTGCTAAACCTATCACTAATCTAAAACCGTACGTAAAACATATGCCCCAAATTAATCATAGCTGGGAGTAGCACTGTCCTATTCATTCGACATCAGTTCCTAGGAATTCTCACCCAATATGGACTATCAGGCACTTGGCTGTAGAAAAATATTGTCTTGTGGCCCAACCATGGTGAAGAATTGTACTCATTCTTATCATGACTTTACCAATATCAAGCCAGAGCTGCTTTGCTATAGAGCTCTCACTGTCTTGCTCAACACAATTCAATGCACTCACATCCATTAGCATACCATATCACACACAAGCAAAAGCATACCATCACTCAAGAACGACCTTGAACGGAATAGACATAAATGAAAGAACTCTGTGTTCCCGCTCGAAACTCGCAAACACTGTACAGCATCTCGGAGCCCTCCGTTCTCAATGTCCAAGTTCACTGTCATCTCACAGATCTTATGTAGACGAAGTAGGGCAGCATTCGCAGCGGTAAATTTACGGAAGTCAATCAGTGAACGTAGATGTGTCAGCAAAGATAGTTCACCAGTAGTGAACACATAACAAACGTAACATACAGAAACTGGCAAACATAAAAATTTTAAGTTCCTCCTGGTAAATCATGGTATCTTCCTTCGTGCATGTTACAGTTGACTTCAGTACCCTTTAACCCTTGTGGCATGTGGTACCGGTGAGGGATTCACGATACAAAATTCCTTTAGCTCATAACATCCCAGTGCTATGTAGTTTATCACTTCGTAAGAAGTCTTTTTGCTATGGTAAATTCCCTGCTGGGCAACCAAGAGGATATCTATAAATTGCAAATATGGCTTGCATGTTCGCTTCTGAACTAGTTTTGAGTCTCGAACGCAAATTAGATTTCTGCGAGCCGCATGGACTATATTTGCTTGTTTGGTGATAGCATACTAACTGTTACTTTCGTTTCCTGGCTCTGAGCACTATGGGACTTAACATCTATGGTCATCAGTCCCCTAGATCTTAGAACTACTTAAACCTAACTAACCTAAGAACATCACACAACACCCAGTCACCACGAGGCAGCTTCGTTTCCTGTCATCAAATATGTTCACGTTATATAAGTAACATAACTGAGGGCTAGGAAACGCAGGCTTATTCATAAATAACAGCCAAGAATTTTATGTTGTGTATCTATAGAGGAGTGCAGAAAATTTATGGAGAAGCGCAGGTGAATTGAGGCTGATATTATACAGGGTGTATAATAATTAATATCGTAAACGCATACAGTTGAAAGTACATGATACTAGAAGCAAAAAAGTCTCAGTAAACATAGGGTCAGAACTGCATACCGTAAGGGCTACGAGCAATTTTTCATCTTCGATACTATGAAGTAAATCTCCTCTGCCGAAAGCTCTTTGCTTTCCATATTTTAGGAAGTGTAAATGTGGATCAAAATCAGATAAAAATGTCCAGTAAACATGTGCTCTAAAATTCATACTTAAAGAGCTATGAGCACATGCTCATCTTCACTACTTGGAAACACAACTCTTCTAATGAACAGTTGCTCATAACTTTTAGGGTATACATTTTAGAGCAAATGTTTAGTGGACATTTTTCCTTGTTTTGGTCCGTACTACTACTTCCCAGAATGTGGAAGGCAAAGAAATTGCAGTAAAAGAGATTTGCCTCACATTATCGAAGATGAAAAATTGCTCGTAGCTCTTAGGATATGCATTTTTGACCCTATATTTACCTAGACCATTTGCTTCTAGTATCGTGTACTTTTAACTGTATGCATTTACGCCATTAATTGTTATACACCCTGTATATTTCAATTTTGTCAGCCATGGGATCAAAATAGACATGTTGTAAGGTGGTGTGGTCCCCTGACCTTCATTTCTTACATATTCCGTCCTCCTAATCATACTCTGCACATCAAGACGCATCATTCAAACCAAAACTCGATAAGGTAGAGTCAATGAATTCATGTAAGCGATATGCAAATCTAACAAGTAAATCTGAAGTGTGCACCGAGGTTGAAAAACGTCGAGGGTGGCGTACGCAACATGACAGCCATAGGGATTTTCGTTCTAAAGAGCAAACGAGCCCACTGGGAAGACTGTCTCTTCAGAGGGCTGGGTGAACAACATACCTACTTCGAACGAAGCGACCGCCCAGAGAGAAGACAACTTTTGCTGGAGCAAAGGGATAACGACCCCGTGTTTGACTTAAAAGCAAATTCCGCTACATTGTGTGGGAGGGCATTTCTTCATGGACTGACTGCATAGTTTCGGAGTTCTCACAGGAGGACAGTATACGCCTAACAGAGATGCTACACATTTCCACACTGGTCGACTTAAATGAAACGTCATTCTCCCGTTTAAAAGAGTAACGCTGATCAGCGGAATATTTCTGACGCAAACAGCCAGATGAGTGAGGGAAGACAGCGAATGATATACCCTAGCAACTTTTCCAGAAAAAAGACGCCATTCATTTGTCACTCTTGAAGCAGAAACACGTAACGAGAGCGAGTGCATTCGTATGTGTTCGCAAAGAGCGAGGGACAAAGCCTCCCCTCAGTACTTCACTGGGAGAGCACCTCTGTCGTTAGAGAATTGGAGTGATACTCTATAGTTGGTCGCTCGCGATTAAGCGTTGTTCACTGTATTCTCCTTCACACTTATTGTGCAGTGTGAACATCGACAGAGTACTAATTAAACGCCTGCGATCGAGTATTGAGTGGCATCGTGGTGGACTGGTTATCTGACCAGTGTACCACGCCAATAGGTAAACTAGGGGCGGATAGGAGTGCTCGACTTCATTAAGTCGTAGGGAGAGTATGATTGGCGAAGGTCAATCCAGATAGAAAGCGATAGTTGTGTGATTTGTCAGCAGTGAGCGTCGCAGGCAGCAGTCGTTGCAGCTCACGGTATTGTGCTCTACAGCGTATGCGAGCCCCATATGTCCTCCATAACAGTACACTCCATTACATTTCTCACCCGACAGCCTTGACTGTACCTATAAAAGTTATTCAGGTTGTGTAGGCACAGCTCTCAGCCATTCTGAGAGTAAATAACATTCTTAAAGGAAAGGGAAACAGAACCTTTCCATACTTTGTAAAATGATAGCATTCCTATCCATAAGAGGCAATCTGTTTTTCCAAAAAGAACCCGGAAATTTATTATTTCTTTTAGAAACAGTTTCACTTGATTTCTCAGAATTTTTTTCTAGTAAATAATATGTTTCGTTCGTTTAATGTGTTCCTTACACTATCTAAGAATACTCCCATACCCAAGTATCCCACTAGTTACGTAAGAAAATATAGGATATTTCTGTGTCTTTTCCTTACAGTGGACGACTCCAGAAGATATTTGTTGCTGAATGGTTTTCAAGCAGTTCTTGTTGGTACATTAGCAGCGTCAGTCTGACTTCTGTAGTAGTGTGGAGCGGAAATTGTTTCTTGCAGGAACCAAAGAGTACTTGTTGGACCAATCTATTGTGCAACTTGACAGAATAAAACCCATACACTCACAATGTACATCAGTTAAGTTCTCAAGGTGTGGTGGGGTAAAGGAGTACTGTCTTGTTAAATCAGTCTTGCAGATATTCAGATTAATTCTAATGATGTTTATTATAATCTTGGATCAGGTTTCCAGTAAAATAGAAATAAGACAGAGGGAAAAAAAAGCCAAACAAGCCATGAATAAACCGAGCTCCGTTATCTAGTTAGATTGCAAAGGCAAAATATATTGTACAAAATCAACAGTGCAAGAATTTGATAATATGAAGCAGAATCCTTGGAGCTGACAAAACGAAATAGGAGACTTGAAGCTGTGCAAAGAATTTTGAGAAGAGGTTACAGAGATCCAAGGTACAAGAAAAATAAATGTGTGTATATTTTTGTTACTGACATATGTAAATGCAAATCTGGATAGCTTTGTTCAAGAATAAGCCATGTATCCGAAGATTTGTCAGCTCAGTAAGAAATGAAGTAGGTGCAATGTATGAGAAAAAATATCGAAGTCAGCTGACAAAGTTTAATAATAATAAGGGTCCTGGTGTATATGGAATCGACCTGGAGTTGATTATATACTGCTGCATATAGACAAAATTTAGACTTGTATATATTCTTCAAAAGGTGCAAAGATTTGATGAATGGGTCTCATAGAGAGTAAAACCACTTACGAGAGAAATAAGGAAGAAAGATACTCCATTGAACTGCTAAAGTACTAGTCTTTTCAAAACAGTTCATAAATTATGAAGTGAAGAAATAACTAGAGACTCCGGAACCCGTTATTTCTGGATCAGATTGCCTCTTGGAAGGGCAAACTATATTTGCAGCATGAAAGGGAGAAGAAATAGAAAAGAATTTAATTGTGAAGAAGTTCCAGCATAAGTAACAGATGAGACTCTTGGTATAAAACTTCTCGTCTCGGGGGGGAGCTCTGTATTCAGTGAAACGACTTCTGCGCGGTACTATAGAAAAGAAAGAGCCTCGCCAACGTGTTTTAATTAATATGCAGTATTGTATGAAAACACAAACTTTACTACAGGTCCAGCAATAATACTGACACGTGTCATATATATAACCCAGGTAGCTAATCAAAGTAAAAGAGTATTTTATACGGTAGATATAGCAACAAATTATTAACATTATGGTACGTATTAAACGCATTGATGAGAAAAATAGAAACCAAAAATATTTCATATTTCCTTGGCTGACGAAATGGTTACAATTTAAGAAAATGAAAACATGATAACACGCCTCGAATGACGGATTTTAATGCCGGAAAATGCTCAACAGCAGAAATTTCTATCGAAACATCAATTTTAGATACTCTCGTTCGTTTATGCTCGTTTGCTTATAGCAGCCTACATCTGCATCAATGTCTCTGTTCCACACGCAATTGAAACGAGGAAAAAACGACTATACGCCTACGTAAGAGTTCTAATTTCTATAAACTTTAAATTTTCAGTCTACAGTGGACTGTACGCTGATATGAAATTTACTGGCTGCTTAAACTGTGCACCGTACCGGTACTCATAGCCAAGATCTTCCGTTCGCGAGTAAGTTATCTACCGACAGAGTTACTCAAACACGATTCACGACCCTTTCTCACAGCTTTACTTTCGCCAGTACCTCATCTCCTACCTTCCAAACTTCGTAGAAGCTTTCCTGCGAAACTTGCAAGTGTAGCACTTCTGCAATACAGTTTATAGTGGCGACATCGTTTAGCCATAGCCTGCAGGATGATTACGAAATGAATTTTTTGCTCTGCAGCCGTGTGTACACTGATATGAAACTTCCTGGCATATTAAAACTGTATGCCAAAGCGGAACTCTTACCCCGGACCATCATCCTTAGTGGGCAAGGGCCCTACAGGCTGGAATCCTTGTGAAGCGCATATAACAGTAGACATGGTACACATTCAGTACCTCAGCATCATGCTCCTGCGATGCAGCAACTCACTAAAGATGGCAATGTAACGGGCACGTTGTCAAAACTAAACAACAGTCTCTGAAAAAAGATGAAATTTTATGCGTTCCAAAACATATTGGCTAAATATGTAAAGAATAAAATTCAAGAAATGGTGTTCTATTGTTTCCATCATTTACTTTGTCCAAGCACTATGACATGAGGTAAGGGAAATTAGCGCTTAACAATGCACAGTGGTGTGCAAATGCTAAGGTGGAAAGTAGCTGTCGCATGATGTATCACTACCAAGTAACACAGCCCGAAGGGACCTCGACCACAACTAGAAGCAACTACTACAGTATAGTGCAAAAGGTAACAGAAAGATATACGGAATGAGACGAGTAGCAAGGTACTTTAATATTTTTAATTAAATCACCGAGTTTTATCATTATCCCCTGGACGTTACGTAAGTCGGGATATGGTTCATAGCAGGATGTGTGATTACCACGGACGTCTTGGTTTGCTCTGCAGTGTGCTGTCATGCCGACCACAGAGTTGGTAGATCGTTCCAATCTTCCACCAGCACGGTTGAAAACTGCTGGACGGTCTTCACTGCAGATGGAAGTGCTGAAATTCCTTTCCCCAACACATCCCATACGCAGTCTGTGGGACTTGAGTTGGGTGCAACGAGGAGGCCACTCCATTCGGCGAATATCGTCTCTTTCGAAGAGCTGCTCACCTGCGCAGTTCGATGTGGTCGCCTGCTCTCATCCGCAGATGGGCAGTAGGTCCTAATGCGATCCTGAAACGTTGCACATGGAGAATAACTACAGTGTAGTAGTAACGTTGACCGGTCAGTGAGTCGTATTTAATGATTACAATGTCAGTACGTCCATGAAACAATATGCCTCCTCACACCATAACATCTGAACTGCAGAAACGATCGTGTTCTGCAGTGTTCCTGGGTGTGTTACGTGTTGTCATCTATTCCCATATGAGCTTACGACCACAGTCACTAGTTTGGTTGAATCTGCCCTCATCCGAGAAGAGCACGCGGCCCAACTCCTCGTGGGTCACTGGCTATGTTTCTGGCACCATCGCCAACGTTCGAATGTCCACGAAATAAGGTTTCCCCCTCCCCCCTCTCCATGCAGTCACCAAGCCACTGTGGATTGTGATACTGCTTGCCCTGCAATCCTATTAAATGTATTGTAGTGCCATTCGCTGTTAGACGCGACTCAGTTCTCGCCTGCTGCACAATGTAGCTGTCATCAGATACAGTAGTTAACCGTGTTCAAACGCCTCCTCACCTTCGGGCAGCAGCGTCTGTGATTCGCAAATCTCTGTAAGCACGTGAAAAGATGCTGTGACTACACCTGTCACACTTCTTCCTTCTTCCAGTTTCCCTATGATTCGTTCCCGTGTGAAGTTATCAATAACTTCTCTCCGGCCCGTGTTGTAGTGGTGAATACCACCACAGTGTACTGTAACTACTCGGACTTGAGACACACTGACTTCACCATTTCCTTCAAATGCTTCGTGTTGTGAGGTCAGACCCATTTGTTGCTCTAGTCACGCTTAAGTCACGCCAAGTGATATCCAGTTTTCTTTGTGAAACTGGGAGATCTCTCTGGCAACATGCCCTCTCCCCTCCATCCCCCCCTCTATCCATACATGAATGGAGGAGTGAAAAGAGTCTCATAGAGCAGTAACCAGGTTCTTATTGCGGTCGCGTCCGCTATATAGATAACTGAATAACTCTGAATTTTAAAGCCGAAAACTGTTGGTTCACAAATTATTTTAAACTGGTGACCCACCCCGGCTACGCATGACTAGCACTAAGTATCCATCACCGGAAGAATTGCCTGATGTAGCAGTAATGTATTTTGCACTCGAACCTTCCTCGCGAGTCTATGTGTTAGCGAAAACTGTATCAAAACCTCAACAGTTGTTCCTAAGATTAACCTTCACATACAGAGAGACAAACGTGGCGGACTTTAATTTATTAATATGTGTAGACTGTGTGACAAAACAAGAGTTACGCCTATTCCGTTGATACGACAAGAAATTATGGAGTATACACTAATCCAAAACATCTGTTTTTCATGGGTTAATTGCATGATGCACAACTCGAAAATTAGTGTATGTAAGTGGTGAAGTACTTCGCTATGATAGGTGATGGATTATCTGTTCTGTATCGATATTTGCAATATTTAAAAGGTACACTGGAATGTACACTACGGGCCATTAAAATTGCTACACCGCGAAGCTGACGTGCTACAGACGTAGAATTTTACCGACAGGATGAAGATGCTGTGATATGCAAATGATTAGCTTTTCAGAGCATTCATACAAGGTTGGCGCCGGTGGCGACACCTACTACGTGCTGACATGAGGAAAGTTTCCTACCCATTTCTCATACACAAACAGCAGTTGACCGACGTTGCCTGGTGAAACGTTGTTGTGATGCCCCGTGTAAGGAGAAGAAATGCGTACCATCACGTTTCCGACTTTGATAAAGGTCGGATTATGACCTATCGCGATTGCGGTTTATCGTATGGCGACATTGCTGCTCGCGTTGGTCGAGATCCAATGACTGTTAGCACAATATGGAATCGGTGGGTTCAGGAAGGTAATACGGAACGCCGTGCTGGATCCCAACGGCCTCGTATCACTAGCAGTCGGGATGACAGGCATCTTATCAGCATGGCTGCAACGAATCGTGCAAACACGTCTCGATCCCTGAGTCAAAAGATGGGAACGTTTGCAAGACAACAACCATCTGCACGAACAGTTCGACGACGGTTGCAGCAGCATGGACTGTCAGCTCGGAGACCATGGCTGCGTCACAGACAAGAGCGCCTGCGATGGTGTAGTCAACGTCGAACCTCGGTGCACGAATGGCAAAACGTAATTTTTTCGGATGATTCCAGGTTCTGTTCACAGCATCATGATGGTCGCATCCGTGTTTGGTGACATCGTGGTGAACGCACATTGGAAGCATGTATCTGTCATCGCCATACTGGCGTATCACCCGCCGTGATGGTATGGGGTGCCATTGGTTACACGTCTCGGTCAGCTCTTGTTCACATTGACGGCACTTTGACCAGTGGACGTTTTATTTCAGATGTGTTACGACCAGTGTGTATACCCTTCATTCGATTTCTGCGAAACCGTATATTTGAGCAGGATAATGAAGGACCGCATGTTGCAGGTCCTGTACGGGCCTTTCTGGATACAGAAAATGTTCGACTGCTGCCCCGGCCAGCACATTCTCCAGATCTCTCACCAATTGAAAACGTCTGGTCAATGGTGGCCGAGCAACTGGCTCGTCACAATACGCCAGTCACTACTCTTGATGAACTGTGGTATCTTGTTGAAGCTGCATGGGCAGCTGTACCTGTACACGCCATCCAAGCTCTGTTTGACTCAATGCCCAGGCGTATCATGGCCGTTATTACGGTCAGAGTTGGTTTTTCTGGGTACTGATTTCTCAGGATCTATGCACCCAAATCGCGTGAAAATGTAATCACATGTCAGTTCTACTATAATATATTTGTACAATGAATACCCGTTTATCATCTGCGTTTCTTCTCGGTGTAGCAATTTTAACGGCCAGTAGTGTATATGTACGTAGATCGGTTTTATCGTACAATGTCAGCAAAATTTTGGTGGTCCGACTTCATATATAGCAATGTAATTGGGTCTCACTTAGCATCGTGTCCGCTCCCGGTAGCTGAGTGGTCAGCACGACTGACTGTCAATCCTAAGCGCCCGGGTTCGATTTCGGGCTGGGTCGGAGATTTTCTCCGCACAGGGACTGGGTGTTGTGTTGTCCTAATCATCATCATTTCATCCCCATCGACACACAAGTCGCCGAAGTGGCGTCAAATCGAAAGACTTGCACCCGGCGAACGGCCTACCCGACGGGAGGCCCTAGTCACACGACGTTTACATAGTATCGCGCTCATGTTTAACATTGTGTATAGCACGCTGGCTGAAAGTTCATTGTGGAAATTTTCGGACTGAAGTTCCATCTCAAATCCAGCACTGTTTAAACGAGTAAAGTACACAGGAGCGGTGGGCCAAGCTCAATGTAATTTCGACGAAATACAAATTAAATTTGGTAAAACAAATCTAGTCTGAAATACAGTGTGTATCAAAAATGTTCATACCATTTTTTAAAAAAATCATAACTTTACGTTATTTGCGGTTCGTACGTGAACAACGTTCTGCTGGAAAAAGGAAACTCTCGAGTCTTTAAAAATGGTGTTGGGCCAACAGAGAGCGTTTTGTGTTCTAATTTTTGCACAGTGAGGATATGAAATAACTGTTCAACGTGACATTTTTACTAGGTATGGTGTTGATCCTCCTACAGATTAGACGATGGCGTGAACATTTCCGAGAAATAGTTTGTTTGTGTAAAGGCAAATCAGCAGACCGTCCTCGAGTCTGTGACACAGACGTCGAGCGCATCCGCCATGGCTTCCCAAGGACTTGGCAGAAATCCGTCCGCTGTGCAGCTCGACAGCTGAACATGTACCCGATGTCCGTGTGACTTGCTTTGTGTCGACGTTTGTACATGAAGCCACACAAAATTCAGCTACTGCAAGGTCTTCGTGAAGGTGAGAGACAATAACGTGTGGATTTCCGAAATTTCATTCTTGGGAAGATGAATGATGACTGTTTACTTCCATGCTTAGTGCTTAGTGACGAGGCAACATTCGATTTAAATGGAAAAGTGAACGGTCATAATGTGAGAATATGGGGTACAAAATAACCACATGAGATTGTACAACGTAAGAGTGACTCTCCAAAATTCAATTTCTTTTGTGCAGTTTCAGGGAAAAGGTGTATGGTTCATTTTTCTTTGCCGAGCACACTGTTACAGGAAGCACATATCTCGATATGCCCGAGAGCTTTCTTTTCCCACAGTTGGAGTCTGTTTCAAACGATTTCATTTCCCAACAGGATGGTGCACCGCTGCACTGGCATCTGGAAATGTGGGTATTTTTAAATCAATTGACTACTGAACAATGGATCGGTCGCTATGGACCAAATGATACAGCCTTACATTACTGGCCTCCAATGTCATCGGTCATGAATGTGTGTAATAATTTCTTGTGGGGGCCTATAAAAGACTGTTTATGTTCCTCCGTTAGCAACAACAGTGAATGAACTGCGTCAATACTGAACAGCTATGAAAAAAAAAGAAAAAAAATTTTGAATTACCCGTTCATCAAAAAACAAAACTCATTGTATATGTTTATTAGTTACCGAAATATAGATGTGCCAAATCAGATGATTCTTTTCGATACACCCTGTATATTAACTTCAAAAAAGTTTCTTTCGTACGCTACGGTATTCCATAACCTCATATGAATATTTTAGTGGCTTCACGAATGAGTTCGACACAAGTTAGCGACTTCATCGAATACCATGTTCCAGGTCACTTTCCTGTTAGCAGCAAATTACCAGTTACAGAATAAATTTTCTTACTGCTACCACACTGCATACTATTGGTAGAAATGCTTGAGAGAAAGTACCATTATTTTTAAACGCTGTACGTGTAATTATCTTGATACCTTGAATAACGGATGATGTCTCACGTAATAGTGCAGGAAAGTAAAGTTAAAATTTGACAGAACATACGTCACGGCTGCAAGACATATGTTGTACCATCTGTTTCAGTGTCATGATATCATCAAGCAGAGCACGCGACGTGTTACAACATTTATAGTATTTGAGATGGTGAACGGTCATTAGTTTTGAATGCTGATCTGGTTTGTTTCTCAGCTGTGTCCATCATTCGGTTGGACGTATCTTCAACTTGCTCATATATCATTGTTAACAAATAAGCACTGTTATTGTAACTTACTGTTTGCAGTATCGGTGCTCAAATGGCTCTAAGCACAATGGGACTTAACATCTGAGGTCATCAGTCCCCTATACTTTACATAAATCTAACTAACCTACGGACATCATACACATCCATGCCCGAGGCAGGATTGGAACCTGCGACCGCAGCAGCAGCGCGGTTCCAGACTGAACCCCTAGAACCACACGGCCACAGCGGCCGGCACATCGGTGCAATAATGTCACTAACAAATACTAAAATGTTTCTCACAAGCACATAAGAGTTGCGAAGAGTCCGGTTGTCTGCTCGCTACACCGAAGAGTGACAATGAAAATGTTCCTGTAAAGGAATTTAATGTACATTTTAGAAATTACAGCGCTATAGATTAACTACGCGCTGGTTACAGTGCTCTTTATGCATTTGCTACGTGGACCTCCCTGAAATATATCGAACTGAGAGATTTTATTTTATTCTTTGCGAATAAGCACTCAAAAAACCACTTCATAAGTTAATACTGCATTAGAAACAAGCAGTTACAACTGATGAAACCATTGGCACTAACACGTGTCGTGCATTTGACTTTTCACGAAAGGGGTGTGTTAGTATTCTATGGATGAAGGCTATATATATATATATAATTTTATGAACATTACGCCAGTGTTAGTTTGTCATTAATAGTATTATATGATTAAGATATTTGTCACTAATTGTTTGAAAATTTACTGCAGAAACTCTTTTATAACTCTGAGGAGTATCCATGTTATTTCTGCTCTTACCAGTATCAAGAAACTAGAGCGTGATGCCATAACGTTCCTGTTCACACAGTCACAAACATTTTTGTTGTTTCTATAAATAGTCGCGTGTCCTTGCCAGTATATCTGCCGCACTATTCAGTTTTCAACAAATATGAGTGTAGAAATAAAATATATTTCGGAGAAAGATCAACGCTTGTGAACAGTTCTGGTGCACGTTGCCCGATAAACGTAACACTTTCCGGGCTAAAACCTCGGCTGGTTTTTGTCTCGCTTGGAGTCTATCAATGTAAACCTAAGTTGTATGTAAGTACTCCATAACATTAAAACCCCAGCAATATCTTTGAAATGCATCAACGCAAGTTTTAGTTCTTTATCAACTATGAGAAGGCAGGCATTAATCAGGCAATGTTCTCAAAAACCGGTGAAGAGACAGGAAAACACTTCTCGGTTTGCTCATACAGGGTGGTCAGAAACGGTCTGAAGAGTTTGTAAGGGTGTTGCGGAGTAGGGTGTGTTCAGAAGTAACCGTTAGTAAAAAAATTTTTACATTGTCTCGTTTCTGAGTTATTTGGCACTGAAATTAGGGCACAAGGCCGATGCGAGCGCAACTTCAACCGGTCTGACAGATGCTATTAGGGTCACTTTTTCTCATAGTGAAGATGATAGCTGACGAGACTGCTCAGCTTTTGGGTAGGGTCCGATCCTTACTTCAGTCCGGTGTCCAATTTCTGTATAACTCCCTTGTTCGATTTTTGGAAACCAAACGAATACACGTGCGGCGACACTGTCTCTGGAGGGCCGCTTGAATTTGCACATTAAAGCACTCATTGCCTAACTTCAGTGCTGATTGTTAGGAAATTGGGCATAGTATGGAATTTTTTCCTTAACAATTATGTCTCAAAATAAGCTACCCTGCAACACCCTTACAAGCTTCTCAGACTATTTGTGACCACCCTGTATATAAACGTTACCTTAATATTTCGATTTGCTCTGCCGTCATCCTCAGGATGTCGCCCTCTGAACTAATGCTAAGGTAGCACTTAATACGCATCACACTACCGAAATATGTAGCCGTGACGCACGGCAAGCAACAAAGAATTGGCATATCCTGCTGGAGACAATACCGATGTTTGTGATGGAGGAGCTCCAGCAAACCCACTGACCTCGTTGGTAAGGTGTTTTTTTGTGTCGAGGCCTGCTACAAACTGACCTTTGCCGTCTTGTCATGGTATAAAATATATTCAGTTATAATTTGGCCAGATAGAGAAAGTAAGCTATGTGCTTACTGGCGAATCTTCCCGGCTGTACCGATTTCCTACTCGAGCAGCTGTTAGGGAAATTCCATCACATCTGAATCACAGGAAGGAGGTGTGTCAGGTGCCATAGCCCCATTTATTGACATTATCTTTCCCGTCCAACCAACATCCATTTCACTGCCTCCTTACGGACCGTCTCAGTTATCACATAACGCCACGCAGAAGGGTAGAACAATCTACCAGATTTGACTGGGTACATACCTTCCCGGCTGTAGTATTGCTTACCTCATTCCTACGATATACCACATGTCATCGTACAAAGCATAATGACACTTTCTATCCTGTCTCTGGAGCTGGAGAAGTGCTTCTAGGCATTCTGGAACATTTTGATAGGTATATGTGCTGGGTAGTATGCAGAGCACTCAGGGAATTGTAGAGGCTACAGAATTTCAACCCAGGATCTTGTGCCTTGTTATAAGATACTTCCAAACATGTTACGTGTATCATTCATAAAGTTCATAACAAAATGCATTAACCTTACTGGAGTTCTGAGGATTCGGTCCGAAACAATGATAACACAACCGACATTGCGACAAACAGTATTTTTCTTTTTTTAATCATTAGTCTTCCGACTGCTTTTATGGAGCTCGCCACGAATTTTTCTCCAGTGCCAAAATTTGCATCTCAGAGTAGTACTTGCAACCTACGACCTCAATTATTTGTTGGTGTATTCCTATATGTGTCTACCTCTACGCTTTTACCCACTGCGTCTCCCTTTAGTGCCATGGAAGTTATGCACAGATGGCTAAACACATGCCCCATCATCGTGTCCCTTCTTACCAATGTTTTCCTAATATTCCTTTCCTTCCCTTTTCTCTGGAGAACTTCCTCAATTCCTACCTTAACAGTCCACCTAATTTTCAACATGCTTCTGTAGTGTCATATCTCAAATTCTTAGATTCTGTCCGTTTCCAGTTTTTCCACAATCGATATTTCTCTACCACACAATGCTGGGCTCCAAACGTACGTTCTCTGAAATTTCTTCCTTAAATTGAAGCACAAATCACTAATGAATCTCGAATTAGGGAGGATATAAAATGTAGACTAACAGTGGCAAGGAATGCGTTTCTGAAGAATGGAAATTTGTGAACCTCGTTTATAGATTTAAGTGTCAGGAAGTCCTTTCTGACAGTATTTGTATGGAGCGTAATCATGTATGGATGTGAAACATGGACAACGAACAGTTTAGACAAGAAGAAAATAAATGCTTTTTGAATGTGGTGCTACGGAAGAATGATGAAGGTTAGATGGTTAGATCACGTAACTAACAATGAGGTACTGAGTAGAACCGGGGAGAAGAGAAATTTGTGATACAACCTGACTAGAAGAAGCGATCAGTTCGTAGGACACATCCTGAGGCATCACGGGATCACCAGTTCAGTACTGGAGGAAAGCGTGGAGGGTAAAAATGATAGAGCGAGTTCAAGAATGGAATACAGTAAGCAGATTCAGAAGGATGCCAGTTACATTAGTGACTCGGAAAGGAAGAGGCTTTCACGGGATAGAGGAGCGCGGACAGCTGCATGAAACCAGTCTTTGGACAGAAGACCACAACAACAACAACAAAATTAAGGCACATTTTCTATTCTAGTAAACTTTTCTCAGCCAGGAAAGCCCTTTCTGCCTGTGCTAGTCTCGTTTTTATATCTTTTTTGCTCCGTCCAACGTGGGTTATTGTGCTGATTATGTAGTAAAATTTCTTAAGTTCATGTATTTCTTGATCGCCAATTTTGACTTTAAGTTTCTCTCTGTTCTTATTTTTGCTACATCTCATTACTTTTGTCTTGCTTCGATTTACTCTCAGTCTATATTCTGCACTCATTACAGTGTTTATAGCATTCAACAAGTTCTATAATTCTTCACCAATTTCACCGTGAATAGCATAGTCATCAGCAAATCTTATCTCCTCTTACCTTACCTTAAAAACATTGACACTAAACAGTATACACCACGCTAAAATCCAGATTCTCTTTGAAATGTGTTCTTTAAGATGTAGTTTTGAGAAAATAGTGTGTACTCTATAATGTTTAAAATTATTCTGGACCTCATCAGAAACGAGGGTGTTGCTTTGCTCCAACTGTGACACATTACTTCCTTATGACGCACCTGGACCCATAAAATGCTTTCTTGCTCGTATACCGAACGGTTTTATCACTCGTGGTTGATTTCCGTTAATTCAGTCCAAGGCTGCGCAGATGTCGGTTGTTTCCGGAAAAGTCCGTGATGTCGGAAATTACTGGAACCGGAATGCTTGTTTCACCACAAGGAGCTTTGTCATTCGGATAATAGTGGCTCACGCACCTCTGCTAAAACACTTGCCATAGGCCTCTCGTATTGTACGCTCTTCTGGCCAATGAGATACCTTAGTGGAGTTCTTATGACATTTTGAGTAAATTTCTGCCCATTAACATTACAACCCCGAGAAAGACAGTGAACAACGAAATTTTACGTCTTGTTCTCGAGCAGTCCAGTAGTAAGAACCCACTATTAAACAAGTAAGTCATTTTAGGTCATTCAGAGTGTAAAGCGCACTACACAGAGCTGCCAGCTCCAGCACCAACAATGGCAACCAACCTGGTCATCGAGTCAGATCGGATGACAGGTGAGGGTACGTCATACCATGCTGATTCACCTCAAGGCCAGTTTTAGTCATTCCTATGGGTTGTGTATGGTGGAGTGGCTATCTCTCAGCAAACTTGCACCAGATGTTATCGAAGTGAATATGCTAAGTGTTCAGAAATGAAATGATCTTTTGAAATTATAAACCGGAGACACATCTGCATCCCTGTGTAGAGATAGGTCATGACAGAACGGACAATACGCTATGGAGCGTTATCTTCTTGAAAGATGACGTCATGGAGTCTTCGAAAATAGGGCGCAGACACTGGTCTTCACTCGTCAGAAATATGTAACTGCTGCTGTCCAAAATATATGCTGTGCGAAGTAGAGGTGATTCCCTTGTATGTCCCACAGCATCCGTTAGCATTACTCCAGGTGCTGAGCGCATCTGATGATGACGAACGCATGCTGGAAACATTCCTCCTGTGCGGAGCCTCCACACACATAGTGATACCACACCCAGATCTGGGACTTGGTCCCAGTGACCAGTGGTGCTATAAGGTGCACCGCTCTCAGACATTCTCTTACTGCTGCCACTTTCGTGGAAGCCACAGCAATGGCTGCCGTGCTGACAACGTGTGTTGCTGTAGACGCTATCGTACTGTCCATGATGGTACTTCTTGCAAACAGTCCTATTTGCTTAGTCAAGGCTAACAGTGTCACTGTAGGATCCTACACCACAAAGCGAACAATACGCCTTTTGGTAATACTATTTTGGTATGGTGGAGGGCTTGGGAAACTTAATTAGATTAGTAGTTAGGATCTGCTGTTGCTATCTAAGCCGTGCACGGCTCGTGTTCATGCCATTTGTTCAAATGGTTCAAATGGCTCTGAGAACTATGGGACTTAACATCTGAGGTCATCAGTCCCCTAGAACTTAGAACTACATAAACCTAACTATCCTAAGGACATCACACACATCCATTCCCGAGGCAGGATTCGAACCTGCGGCCGCAGAGGTCACTCGGTTCCAGACTGTAGCGCCTAGAAGCGCTCGGCCACTGCCGTTTGTTGCTTGACAGCTTCTCTTTACGGAACTGTCGCCTCGTATCTTATTCGATTTCGATTTCCTGGCGTCACTAAGTTGCTGGCTTGCCTGCCCGGGACTAGGAGCAGCAGCGCGTGTCGGTAAGAGAACTGTCGTATTATCTTTGAAGCGACCGCTAGCATTTCCGGCTCGTCGTGAGTAGGGGGTGCAGTCGGGATGGCGCTCCAGTGTGGCCGGGACAACCAGTACTCGCCCGACCGCTGGGGACACACACATAAAGTAGCCGACGGAGGGAAACTTGAGCGGCGACCCCGTTGGTTGGTCGTTCGGTCGGTCGTCTCCCAGACGACGTGTATTTGGTCGCCGACCGCTTCGAGTTTTCTGTGTGTGTCGACTCGTCGTTCGTCCTGGTTGTTCGACTGTGATTGCTTTTACGATTGTTCGAGTTCTTGTGGAAGTGTTTCCGTGCAAGGGTGTCTGGATTGTGTAATTTGGACTCAGCAGTTATGTCAAGGCAGTCGGTCGGTTGGGGCAGTGCAGCGAGGAAGTCTCCGCGGGGAAGGCATTATCGTTGTGTTCCGCAGTGTGATTTTCCTCGCCGTGGTGATGCTGTCTGTACCACGTGTAGTTTGACAGGCTTTGGTGTTGCTCATAATTTTGAGTCGTTATTGTGCCTTGGCTGTATTTGGACGCCTTTTTTTCAAGACGTAGTGCTGCTGGTATCTTCGTCATTTGCCGTTGTCGTGCCGTTGGTGGGGCTGAAAGGAAATGATTAAGTTGTTGGTCGGTTCTTCGGCTGTCACTGGGTCCGGTTGCCATACGATTATTTAATCTTACTCTTGGCTGCCTGTCTCACCTACCCTTACGTTAGAGCTACCTTCTCAGGCCGACTCTTGGAACACTCCTGAGCGCCAATGTTCTGGTGATTTCAGATTGTGACTTTCTTTTAGCCTGAAGTACTACGCAAGGCCTTCAGCCGTCTATTAATTTAGTTTGTTTAATTTTAAAATAAGGCCTTCAACCGACTTAAATTAAAGTTTCAAGATTTCTTGTTTAAACTAATTTTTAAAAAAAGGAATTTTGCTCTGTTTGAAATCCTTGTTATCCAGGCCTTCAGCCTTCAGTTGTTCAGTGTTCAGTATGTGGCCTTCAGCCGAGATTTTACGTGAAATATTGTTAAGATAAGGCCTTCAGTTGTCTTAAATTAAAATTTGAAGATTCACTTGTGTAATTTTTTTTTAAATTTCTTTTCTATCTGAAATTCTTGTAATCCAGGCCTTAAGCCTTCAGTTCTTTCATGTCTAGTGTGTGGCCTTCAGCCGAGTTTTTACGTAAAATTTTTTTTAAAGTGAGGCCTTCAGCCGCGTGTATTCCTTAAAGCAATTTTAATAACTTGTTTTCAGGCCTTCAGCCATATTATTTTTGACTCCTTTTAAGCGCATGTGTAACTAAGTGTTTATAGGAACATAAAAGTTAGTGTGTTTTGTGCAGCTGGCACTAACTGATTACGGCCCCTTTCCACAACCATAACCTGATCCTCTCTGTCCTACGACACCAGATTTCAGTATCACAAAAAAGTCACAACGTCATATGAGTCATAATGACCGACAGAAGAACGTCGCTCACACACATAATCGACCTGTAACAGCCTCAGCACAGAACCATTTTAATGTCCCCATACTCCAGATAGACAGTAATGAGAGAATGGCAAGCCTACCGCTTATACCCGTTGCTGGTGAATCCACAGCGTCCATCTGGGGGCAGTATTTGGTACGCGGCATCGAGGTAAAGACTGTCCATAACTGGCAGTGACCAGTGACAGCGCGATTACCTTCATGTTGGACACCGTCCGCTCACCGGCAAATTTAGTCACTGTTAACACTTGCATCTCAAGTTATCAGTGCGGCTTTTGGAGCTCTGATGGCTGACAGACAGCATGGTGCGAGCCTCTAGCCACTGCTGTGAACATGAACCGTGCCAGCTCGTCTTTGACAATCTATATCACAGAATTTTGCCACTAATATGCCGTGGTGCTTGTAATATGGGGCTGTGGCGGAGTAAGGCAGCACTAGGCGCGTCGAGTATTCAGTCAGGAGTCTGCCTACGAACAAGGAAGGAAACACACTCACCTCTATACTGCCATGGGTAGCGACCGGCCTGTGTACTGAAGTCGTGGTCGGGAGGGAAGTCCTAAGTTGTGCTCACCCAGTGAATGCTGTTCGTCTATCCGCCATGTCTCGGTGTCGTGCACGGAGGACCGGGGCTGTGTGGATGTTGTGGAGCGACAGGTTCAAATGGTTCAAATGGCTCTGAGCACTATGGGACTCAACTGCTGTGGTCATAAGTCCTCTAGAACTTAGAATTACTTAAACCTAACTAACCTAAGGACATCACAAACATCCGTGCCCGAGGCAGGATTCGAACCTGCGACCGTAGCGGTCGTGCGGTTCTAGACTGTAGCGCCTTTAACCGCTCGGCCACTCCGGCCGGCCGGAGCGACAGGAATTCGGTACACGATGTCAGACAGTGTATACCTCAATGCCGCGTACCGACTACCGCGCCAACAATGAGTGTAAGCGGCCGGCTTGCTACTCTCTCGCTGCTGTCTATCTAGAGTACGGTGACATTAAAATGGTGCTCAGATGAGTGTAGTACAGGTTGATTATGTTCTGCCAGTCATAATGCTCCATGTGGCGTTGTGTCTTTTTTTGGGTTTTCCTTCTGTATTCGTGTTGCTCATGGAGTTGTGCTGGTGCCTATCGCAAATGAGTTAGTGTCCCGTTAAACTGTTCATTTCCGTTCGTTGGTCTCTCACGTAAGTGTGGGAGCCTGTTATCACATGTCAAGTTTCATTCTCGTACTCGTCTGTCTATTGAAACTACTACTATGTTTGCGTTGTCATGTATTTATGTCTGCCGGCCGGAGTGGCCGTGCGGTTTTAGGCGCTTCAGTCTGGAACCGCGCGACCGCTACGGTCGCAGTTTCGAATCCTGCCTCGGGCATGGATTGTGTGATGCCCTTAGGTTAGTCAGATTTAAGTAGTTCTAAGTTCTAGGGGACTGATGACCATAGATGTTATGTCCCATAGTGCTCAGAGCCAATTGAACCATTGAAAATATTTATGTCTCTTATCATGTGGTTAAGTGCTGGAAGGAATTATGGTGCTTTACTGAGACTAAAAGATATCGATGCGCCTTGAGTTAATTGGTGTATATGTCATGTAGGTTCTTCTCTAGAGTTTTCTGTGTATATGTTCGGTCCTGTGCGCCATCTGCGCCAAAATGATGGATGCATTTCGGTTTGTCTCAACTGAACTGATGTACACGCCATGTATGTTCTTGTGTAAAGTTCTGGATGAGTATTTGCTATAATGAATGTGCTGAAGCATTTGTCTCAATATTTGACTTAATATTGGCCATTAATACTCGGTTACGGTCTTTCTTGTATCATTGTACTTTGATAATAACTTATGTGTATGACTGCGTTCTTTATTTATTGTTTTAAAACAATGAGCATGAGAGATTACAGCCATACGTTTTGATGTGTTATGAGATTAAATATTTGCTGTCTTACTGACGTACGTGGTAAATATAACTCAAGATTTAACTTTTGTGAATAGCAGGCGTCAGTTCACCATTTCTATGATTGTAACGTTCAGTTTTGGTGTCTGCTAATAAAAGATGAAGTTAATTTATCAAGTACAACGCGAACACCTTCCACTCACCCACTCCCACGGTTCCCGCAAGCAAGATTACACAGGAAGCAGAAGTAAAGAAGGTGATGATGGCACGGTGTGCCAGCAAATGAGGCATTATTCAATAGAAGAATAGGGATTATATCAAATATCAGTATGGACGATAAATAGTTTTGACAAAAAGAGAATAGAAGCTTTCGAAATGTGGTGCCACAGAAGAATGCTGAAGATTAGATGGATAGATCACATAACTAATGAGGAGGTATTGAGTAGAATTGGGGAGGAGTTTGTGGTACAACTTGACTAGAAGAAGGGATCGGTTGGTAGGGCAAATTCTGGGGCATCAAGAGATCACCAATTTAGTATTGGAGTGCAGCGTGGAGGGTAAAAATTGTAGAGGGAGACCAAGAGATCGCTAAACAGATTCAGATGGATGTAGGTTGCAGTAGGTACTGGCAGACCAAGAACCTTGCGCAGGATAAAGTAGCATGGACAGCTACATCAAACCAGTCTCTGGACTGAAGACCTCAACAACAAACATCAGTATGGTACTCCTTATATCCTACTTGTCACAGGTAGAACCCAGTTTGTAATCACTGACACAGGCAGAATAAACAGGTGGCTCCTGTGGTCGACGATGGCGGAGTATACGAAGTGAACAGTTAGCCAGGAGAAAGATAAGAGATTAGTGACAGCTGTCAAAAACATGTGCAAACAGCCCAAGGAACGGTCACAATCGAGAAAACGTAAACACGGGCAAGGCAACTCATTCGACCATCAACCACATGTATCACAGGTTTCAGAGAACAACGGGAACTGCTGGAAAAGTGCAGGGTAGTGGTGTTCGTGGACATTGTAGCGTTAGTGAACTGGATCAAGCGACATGTCGTTGCTGGTAGTGGCTTAACAGGTCTGTGGTATGGCCTCCGAGCTGGAGAGGAGGGGGGATGCGAAGTTATCCGGATCGCTGTCGGATACTAAACAACTAAAGGAGAAGTTCCTTATCATGTATATTCATCTCCAAAGGCATCGAATATTTGTTATGGTGCTAAAAAGAGCGGTGGAGGGGAAAAGTAGTTACGACACAACAAAACACGTTATAGAACACGTTGTATGTAATTGTTACATAGAGATTGGCGTAAGATAGGAGAAATTGAGGACAGTATCAAAGGAGTGGAAAGAGAGGTGACTCAAAATAAGATATGGATAACGGCTTTTAATTGACACGAGAACACCCACCTTCAAACTGTCGTCTAGAACTCAAAAAATAGAGGTCAACCGACCACTGATGTTTTTGTTGGATTTCACGCAGTCTCTTTTTCACAAAATGTAGCTGTGTTTCGTATTTACTGTCTTGAATATTGATTGTAATATTTTTCGTATTTAATACAATAATTATTTGGCCATATATTTATTGCAACTGATAACTTTTATTTTTGTGATACAATATACATAGTAAATGACAGTGTATTCGGGTAAATAAAATAACTCACACATCAGTGTTTCTGTTTCACATCGTATACAAACAGGTGACAAATTTTAGTATCCCAGAATTGCAGAGTGATTCCCTCATTTTATTTTTATCCTGAAACAAATAAATAGTTTCTTTCTAGAGTAGTCAGAATGGACGAATCTTTATATTCAGAGAATCTCGACTGCACGTTTTGCATATCCTTCTGCTTCGACGTGAATCGCCTGCAATTTTTTACAGGTAAAATAATGATCTCCAGTTTTGTTTTTCTTGTACAGTCCAACATGCTAATTTTTCGTTCAGCACCAATAGATATCCCTTGTTCTCAGCCGACAGCCAAGTCTCCAGCTCCTGAGAGCGAGAATTCCTGATTGTTACTCTTCCAGAGCTTTCATTATAAAAGACCTTCGGGATATGGTACAGTTAGTCATCAATTTACACAAGGTAAGATATGGGATTTTCTAGAAAAGATGAACGGGCCAGCGCCTCGTCAAAGGTCTGTGTTTGCGTGACATTTGATTTACCATACTACGCGACATGTGGTGTTATTACAAAAATTGATTGTTTCTGGAATTTTCAATTTTGAAGGCTCATCGATTGTTACCCTGGAGTGCATATGACTTAGAACAAACATATTTTTTTCTTAGTCTTTCCTGGTTAAGATTTTAGACTAATGTCATCAACCTAGTAAATAACGAATAAAGAACATCTTGTCCGTTTCTCGCCGATGACGACACATCCCTTCTACTCCTGTTCAATGTGCCGACAATCCTTGTCTCTCTCTGTTTCATCTCCTTTGGCACAAGCTGTCCCACGCAACATTTCTTCCCTTTCATAAATACGGTTTCTTGAGGCGTAGCTTAGTATGTACTCAGAAGCTAGTATTCGCAGATCATCGCTTTTCTTTTTCCAAATACGGAAAACCTCTCAGAATGTACCTAACTTCAACGTCTGTAAACAGTCAATATTTTATTCTCAGGAAGGCCACGACTTCGATAGCAATCGATTAATGTTGTTGGTGAACTATCACTGACAACGAAGGCAGACGCAATATTATATGAAGTTCTTCATTGCTGCTAAACAAAAGCACCAAACAAACTAGGTAAAATGCATTTCTGTACGAAACTATCAGTTGATCGCTATAGGGAACCAATGGAAAATTAAAATGCCGTTTGGCCAGGGCCTCCCGTCTGTTAGACCGTTCGCCTGGTGCAAATCTTTCGAGTTGACGCCGCTTCGGCGACCTGCGTGGCGATGGGGATGAAATGATGATGATAAGGGCAACACAACACTCAGTCCCTGAATGGAGAAAATCTCCGACCCTGCCGGGAATCAAACCCGGGCCATTGGGTATGCCATTCCGTCGCCAGTCAACTACCAGGGGCGGACACGGTGAACCAATTTGTAAATGTGTAAATATCTTAAAATGTGCAATTATAAAGCAAAACAAGTAAGGGAAATTATAACTTCTGTGAAGCAATTAAAGGTCATGAAATCACAGGAACAGACTATTTTCAACACCGAAGAAATTTGCATCTTTGTATAAAAAACGACCGATCGATCTCCGCCGGACTTTATAGTGTTAGGCAAGCATCCTGCTAGAATTAGTACCTGTCCTGACACCGACTGTGCATTTCCTGTCCGTCACATTTACGACACTACAACGACTACATCCGCCGGGCAGCTCTCCACTGAATGCGCAGTGACAAGCCTGGCATGAAGGGACGGGAAAAAAGTGATAAAAATAAAGGGACAAAAGGAGAAGCAAAAAACAGGGGAAAACTCTAAAGTGGAGCAAAAGCGGGTGTGGGGACGCTGCAGTGCAGCCCGGGGCGCACAATGCTTGCGACAAAACAGGGTGGCGTCCCGGCGCGCCCGTCGTTTGTGTCTGGCGCACCTGGTTCTGCCTCTGCCTTTGCGCCTGCCTCCGCCTGCCCCAGCGCGCCGTCAGTTTGCTTCGGAGTCCGCCGCGCCACTGTGGGCGGCGCTGCCGTCGCGCAGAACAATCCGGCGCTGACGAAGGCCCGCCGGGACTCTTCCGGCCCCGCCCTGAATGCGGCCATTATAGTCCTCGCACCTGCCGCGATTTGTGCGGATTCCGTTCAGAAGAGCGCACCTCGACATTCAATTCGTATTTAAAGTGCAGCGTCCGAGACGGATGACGTTTTCACGTCAGGTGTCCGAAGAGCCCCATGTCACAATGAAAGCGTGCTACTTCTGACGGTCGACGCGTTTGTAGATGAATCTCCAATATTGTACACCTGTCGACCCACACTTGCTAGTAATACTATATTCACGGTTGTGAGGTGAGGTCTGTACGCAACTGAATAAGCAGAGGTTTTATTTTTTCAAAAATGGTTTAGATGGCTCTGAGCAGCATGTGACTTAGCGTCTGAGTTCATCAGTCCCCTAGCACTTAGAACTACTTAAACCTTACTAACGTTTATCTGTTTAGCAAGAGTAATAGGAGCCAGTTTTCAGACTAAGAGATCAAAACGAAAATTTCTGTTACGACACTGACAATGTTGAACGTTTATGGATAAAATTCAAGGCAATCGTAAAATGTGTTTTAGACAGGTACGTGCCGAGTAAAACGGTGAGGGACGGGAAAAACCCACCGTGGTTCAACAGCAAAGTTAAGAAATTACTGCGAAAGCAAAGAGAGCTTCACTACAAGTTTAAACGCAGCCAAAACCTCGCAGACAAACAGAAGCTAAACGATCTCAAAGTTAGCGTAAGGAGGGCTATGCGTGAAGCGTTCAGTGAATTCAAAAGTAGAATTCTATGTACCGACTTGACAGAAAATCCTAGGAAGTTCTGGTCTTACGTTAAATCAGTAAGTGGATCGAAACAGCATATCCAGACACTCTGGGATGATGATGGCATTGAAACAGAGGATGACACGCGTAAAGCTGAAATACTAAATACCTTTTTCCAAAGCTGTTTCGCAGAGGAATACCGCACTGCAGTTCCTTCTCTAAATCACCGCACGAACGAAAAAATGGCTGACATCGAAATAAGTGTCCAAGGAATAGAGAAGCAACTGAAATCACTCAACAGAGGAAAGTCCACTTGACCTGACGGGATACCAGTTCGATTCTACACAGAGTACGCGAAAGAACTTGCCCCCTTCTAACAGCCGTGTACCGCAAGTCACTAGAGGAACGAAAGGTGCCAAATGATTGGAAAAGAGCACAGATAGTCCCAGTTTCAAGCAGGGTTGTCGAGCAGATGCGAAAAACTATAGACCTGTATCTCTGACATCGATCTGTTGTAGAATTTTAGAACATGTTTTTTGCTCGCGTATCATGTCGTTTCTGGAAACCCAGAATTTACTCTGTAGGAATCAACATGGATTCCGGAAACAGCGATCGAGTGACACCCAACTCGCTTTATATGTTCATGAGACCCAGAAAATATTAGATACAGGCTCCCAGGTACAGGCCATTTTCCTTGACTTCCGGAAGGCGTTCGATACAGTTCCGCACTGTCGCCTGATAAACAAAGTAAGAGCCTACGGAATATCAGACGAGTTGTGTAGCTGGATTGAAGAGTTTTTAGCAAACAGAGCACAGCATGTTGTTCTCAATGGAGAGACGTCTACAGACGTTAAAGTAACCTCTGATGTGCCACAGGGGAGTGTTAGGGGACCATTGATTTTTGCGATATATATAAATGACCTAGTAGATACTGTCGGAAGTTCCATGCGTCTTTTCGCGATTGATGCTGTAGTATACAGAGAAATTGCAGCATTAAGCAACGAAATGCAGGAAGATAAGCAGCGGAGAGGCATTTGGTGCAGGAAGTGGGAACTTACCCTTAACATAGACAAATGTAATGTATTGCGAATACATAGAAATAAGGATCCTTTATTGTATGATTATATGATAGCGGAACAAACACTGGTAGCAGTTACTTCAGTAAAATATCTGGGAGTAAGCGTACGGAACGATTTGAAGTGGACTGATCATATAAAATTAATTTTTGGTAAGGCGGGTGCCAGGTTGAGATTCATTGGGAGAGTCGTTAGAAAATGTAGCCCATCAGCAAAGGAGGTGGCTTACAAAACACTCGTTCGACCTATACTTGAGTATTGCTCATCAGTGTGGGATCCAGGTCGGGTTGACAGAGGAGATAGAGAAGATCCAAAGAAGAACGGCGCGTTTCGTCGCAGGGTTATTTGGTAAGCGTGATAGCGTCACGGAGATGTTTAGCAAACTCAAGTGGCAGACTCTGCAAGAGAGGCGTTCTGCGTCGCGGTGTAGCTTGTTGTCCATGATTCGAGAGGGTGCGTTTCTGGACGAGGTATCGAATGTATTGCTTCTCCCTACTTGTACCTCCCGAGGTGATCACGAATGTAAAATTAGAGGGATTCGAGCGCGCACGGAAGCTTTCCGGAAGTCGATCTTCCCGCGAACCATACGCGACTGGAACAGGAAAGGGAGGTAATGACAGTGGCACGTATAGTGCCCTCCGCCACACACCGTTCGGTGGCTTGCGGAGTATAAATGTAAATGTAGATGTAGAACCCAAGGACGTCACACACATCCATGCCAGAGGCAGGATTGGAACCTGCGACCGTAGCGGTCGCGCGGTTCCAGACTGAATCGCCTAGAACCGCTCGTCCACTGCAGACGGCATATTTTTTTCAGTTCCATTTCCGTCACACAAACGGATCGCGCCTAGTCGCTATCACCAATTTCGTCAAGAATTGTAGTTTATGCGGGGATTGGTCGGAAATAAAAGTGCCAGTAGTTGAAGCGACAGATGTTCTAGGGTATAGAGAAATATATCGCACGAGCAATTTATGACACACTGGTTTTTAGGCAGCGGTTGGCGCAGTGGAGAGACTTCAGAACATTCACGTTACTTACATTGCAATTAAACTGAAACGATGCTCAGTACATTGAATCTCCACTGACGTGACAAAAGTCATGGGATAGCTCCTAATATACTGTCCGACCTCCTTTAGTCCGTTGTAGTGCAGCAACACGGCGTGGCATAGCCCCTGTAGATTGACGGAAGAACTCTGCAGAAATACTGACCCATGCTACCTAGCATGAATTGGAAGTTGAGGATTTTCTGAACTCTATCGTCACTGGAGATGAAATGTGGATGTCTCGTTACATAGCCGTCCATAACTGTGAAAGTGTTGCCGGTGCGGTATTCTGAGCACGAACTGATCTTTCCATTTCGTTCGATGGGATTCAAGTCGAGTAATCTGTGAGACAAAATTATTCACTCAAATTGTCCAAAGCGTCCTTCAAACAAATAGCGAAAAATTGCAGCCCGTTGACATGGCGCATTATCATCCATAACAATTCCATCATTGTTTGGCAACATGAGGTTCGTGAATCGTTGCAAATGGTCCACAAGTAAACGAACATAAACATTTCCAGTCAATTATCGGTTACGTTGGACCAGAGAACCCGGTCCATCCCACGTAAACACAGCCAACAGCATTATGGAGCCACCTGCAGCATGCACAGTCCTTGATGACAACGTGTGTCCACGACTTCGTGGGGTCTGCGCCACATTCGAACCCTATCATTAGCTCTCATCAACTGAAATCGGGATTCTTCTGACCAGGTCATCTAGGGTCCAACGATATGGTCACGAACCCTGGTGAGGCACTGCAGACGATGTCGTGCTGTCAAAAAGACACTCGACACGGTCGTCTGCTGCCATAGCGCACGAGCGCCAAATGTCGCTGGACTGTCGTAACAGTTTCGCTCGTCGTACGTCCCATATTGATTTCTGTTGTTATTTCACGAAGTGTTCCTTTTCTATTAACAATGAAAACCCTACGCAAACGCCGCTGCTCTCGGTGAAGACCGTCGGCCATGGCGTTGTCCTTGGTGACAGGTAATGCCTGAAATTTGAATACAAATGACAGCTCCATCGCCGCGCGTGATTAGCCGGGCGGTCTTAGGCGCTGCAGTCGTGGACTGTGCGGCTGGTCCCGGCGGAGGTTCGAGTCCTCCCTCGGACATGGGTGTGTGTGTTTGTCCTTAGGATAATTTAGGTTAAGCAGTGTGTAAGCTTAGGGACTGATGACCTTAGCAGTTAAGTCGCATAAGATTTCACAAAGACTTTTTTTGACAACTCCATCAATGCACTGCCCGTTTATTCCTTCCGCCCGTGGCACTGTGTACATGCGTATAACTGTAGCATGATTTTTGGCGCCTAAGTGTATTAGTACTTTCTTTGAAATTATGACAAGCAAGCAACAGAAAATTTGGGATCGCTATTACAGGGTTATTACAAATGATTGAAGCGATTTAACAGCTCTACAATAACTTTATTATTTGAGATATTTTCACAATGCTTTGCACAGAAATACAAAAACTCAAAAAGTTTTTTTAGGCATTCACAAATGTTCGATATGTGCCCCTTTAGTGATTTGGCAGACATCAAGCCGATAATCAAGTTCCTCCCACACTCGGCGCAGCATGTCCCCATCAATGAATTCGAAAGCATCGTTGAAGCGAGCTCGCAGTTCTGGTACGTTTCTTGGTAGAGGAGGTTTAAACACTGAATCTTTCACATAACCCCACAGAAAGAAATCGCATGGGGTTAAGTCGGGAGAGCGTGGAGGCCATGGCATGAATTGCTGATCGTGATCTCCACCACGACCGATCCATCGGTTTTCCGCTTACAGAGGCATCCAGAAGCTTTAAACTGCACATACCATCGCCGAATGGAGTTAGCAGTTGGTGGATCTTTGTTGAACTTCGTCCTGAAGTGTCGTTGCACTGTTATGACTGGCTGATGTGAGTGCATTTCAAGCACGACATACGCTTTCTCGGTTCCTGTCGCCATTTTGTCTCACTGCGCTCTCGAGCGCTCTGGCGGCAGAAGCCTGAAGTGCGGCTTCAGCCGAACAAAACCTTATGAGTTTTTCTATGTATCTGTAGTGTGTCGTGACCATATGTCAATGAATGGAACTACAGTGAATTTATGAAATCGCTTCAATCATTTGTAATAGCCCTGTATATTTCCAGGAAGTAACTTCGTATATAAACTTAGATTCTTTTGTTATTTGACTGTTGATGATTTACACGTCCTAAGATTATATTGTCACGTAGAAGAAGGTGTAATTAGATGAATGACGAACACTAACTTCACCTAACAAAAGTTTATTTAGCACTTGCACATATAAAGCGCGGAGCGGACTGCCTCCAGACAGAACACATATGGTATATATACTGATACAGAACATTTCAGTACAATGATTCTTGACATTTGTGTATACTTCTAGAATGTACTCAAACGGAATATAGAAATTAAAATTGAGGTGAGTTTTGAACTCACAACTCTCCATGCAACAGTCTTGTTTCATAACCACTACACCACGGTGACTGTGCTACTCAGCTTCTTCTGCGACATTGCTCCTTCCTTAAGAGAAAAGCGTCTCGCTGTTACGATCTCCCAGTTCGGGAATGATTCATCGGTCTGCATACTCCGACTCCCGATGACTGGCGGTGATCTTCTTAGAACTTCCTCTGCCGCTACACTCTTTTTCACCTTTCCGCTTGTTGCCTGTCGCTGGAGCTTCGAATTTACCCTGGGTTGCAGGATCCTTATAGAGCTTCATTAGAAGGACGTGGACCGTATCTGTGATCTTTCGTCGTCTTGTGTCGGGTCGAAATCTTCAACCTCATAAGCAACATCAGACAACTGTTTTACAACCTTATAAGGTCCAAAGTAGCGCCTTGGGAGCTTATCAGAGAGACCTGCCTTCCGAACAGGAGTGAAGATCCAGACGAGGTCACCAGGCTGATAGACAGCAGGTCGGTGGCTCGCGTTATACATTCGGTGTTCGTTTTCTTGAGCCTGCAGCGTGTGGAGTCGAGCTAACTGCCGAGCTAGAAAATCTTGTCTCGTAGTGGTAGCGACAATTTCACCTGACTCGGCATTGAAGGTTTCTACGACGCTCAGCTGTTCGGCAAGTAAAGGCTCAGCGTTTGCTACGCACATGCCTCTTGGTAGGATCTGCGTTTCTCGGCGACAGCTAACTATCCACAATTCACCAAATCCGTTCTTAAACGAGACAACAAAGGCGGGGATGGCCAAGTTATTCTTCAGTGCTATGCTTCTCTTACATTCCGCTACAAGATTCGTGGGTTGATGATGCATGGATGACACATGACCGTTACCTTTCTAGCGCTGATACAGGAATGATCACTTCATCCTGCACACTCGAACGCGCATCTTCCTGTCCATAGTATCTCATCTGGTCTAGCATAATCTTCGAGCGCCCACAATCTATAATTGCCTGAGAAGCTTTCAAAAAGCAATATTTTTAATATTTTGATATTTTGTTACTTGCCGCCTCCAACCGACCTCTTGGTGAAGAGATGCCAGGGTTGGAGTTCAGTTAAGTAGTTTTCTTTCGACATGGTACCACGGTAGTATAGGTTTTAATTTTAATGTTGACTGTGCCTTACTCAGGCATGTTATACTAATTTTATGCTTCTGAGGAAAGCTAGATTAATTTAGCCGATACCTGGTAAAGACCAGAGAATTTGTGCAATGGAGGCTGATGCTTCAAAATATTAATCTATCACAGTTGCTGACGGGGCTTCAATATGATAAAAATTCTTCCAAAACGTCCCATCCGAGAATGACGGCATGACTTCACTCTTGTAAGACGAAGAATTCTAAGGGCTGTGTATGGCCACTTATACACACGCGAATGAGACATCTTCCTGTACGTTTTACATATTTCCTATTAGCCACCTTCAGCAGAGTTGTTTAGCTGTCGACTAACACGGTTTCTGCAACTGGCGATGGTACTTCTCCGAAATGACTGAATATGATGCTCCAGAGTCCACAAGAGCTTGGGCTGGTCCGCCATCCATGAGGATATCGACGTAGTTTACTATCATTTTTGTTGTGATCAACAGCGGAGGACTTTTCTCTTCGGCGGCCTCACCTTCAAGGAAGGTCGCACCCTTTAGTTTTCCATGTTGCGGCGGCTAGGTGATCGGCTGGAGCTTCTAAACGGTGATGGAGACCTTGATCATCATGTTGGGGAGCGCCCTCTCCAGAGGCTAGCTTGCGGCGATGGTGACCTACGTCGTCCTGCACCCACATCTCCTCGTTCATCTTCGTCGTACCGGAGTTGGCATCGGCTAAGGTCGGTCAACTGTCTTCTGGCACGGGCGTCATTAAATATCCGCCGTCTTTCTTGACAATAGCACACCACATGTCCCGATCGTCTGCTGTGGAAACATACTGGTTGGCTATCCTAGGTCCTCCAGACGACAGTCTTCCTTGGTGTCCAAACAGGTTCGTCATGCGGCATTGTAGGAACGTAATTTCCCCTAGGTCTCGAAATTTTTACTGTTTTAAGGGGAAATGAAGGACGACAGATTGGGTTCAAGGTCTGCTTCACTTCCTCCCTTATGGCCTCTTGAAGCGTCTCAGTCTTATGCTCGCCGTGCAGTCCAAGTGCCTTCTGAATTTCCTCTCTCACTATATGATGAAGAACACCTGTAAAATCAGTTCCTTCCTCCATCACAAACATCGATACGACGTTTGGAAGCCTTTCAAACTTCTTGCGTGTAATTCTTTTTGATGCATTGTGTCGATATACTGGCACCATTTTATGAAGTCGTCTGCTGTCGAAACCTCCTTCAGGAGTAGTCTTGATACATGTTCTCAGCAACACCCTTCATTAGATGTGCAACCTTATCTTCCTCGTTCATTCTATGATGCACTATTTTACACAGCTCCAAGACGTCTTGGATGTAGGATGCTGTCGTTTCTCCTAGACGCTGTGCCCTGCACTTTAATTTATCTTCAGCCTTGCCCTTCTGTCGTTGTGTGTCGCCGAAATACTTCCAGGCTTGTGAACTTCTCCTCGTTGTTCTCATACCATTGCTTGGCAGTGCCCTCCAAGTAAAAAAATACGTCAGCCATACACACGGTGTCATCCCATTTGTTAAATTTGGCTATACGCAGATATCCCTTCAGCCACTTGTTTGGATCTCGGCTGTCGTCACCAGAGAACCCGGAAGGATGTCTCATGTGGTGGGACACAGTTGTTGCCGTCGTAACGTCCTCTTCTTCTGTCTCCGATGGATTGCGATCTGTTGAATATGGCTAGAACTCGGGTTTCTCGCCACGTAAACGGTGGCTCTGTCGTGGCCTTATGGGAGCCGCTTTGTCGTCGATAATGGGCGCTATCACAATTTCCAATACCCAGCGTCTCCACCAGAATAATTTCACTTAGAAGAAGATGTAATTAGATGAATGACGAACACCAACTTCACTTAACGAAGGTTTATTCTGCACTTGTACGTACAAGAGTGCGGTGCGAACTGCCTCCGGCCAAAACACATACGTTATATATACAGTTACAGAACATTCCAGTAAAATGATTCTTGACATCTGTGGATACTTCTAGAATGTATTTCAACCAAATATAGAAATTAAGTTTTTACAATTCAGGTGAGTTTGAACTCAAGTCTTCCCATGTAACAGTCAAGTATCATAACGAATACACCACTGTGACTGTGCTACTCAGCTTCTTCTGCGACAATATTTATCACAAAAGGAAAAGGATGTATAGATTCTTTGCAGGCTGGCGAGGGATACTCGGATTTCAAAATGAAACGAATGGAATACGTATTTATGTACGCCTTATTTACTGCATTTTTAGAGTCTTCGTGGATGGTGTAAATTATTTATTATCTCGAACATTGTTTTGCCTTTCCTTTTCAAGCATTTTAGAAATATATCAATTAATAAAATATATTGAGCATTATTTCGATTTATTTACGGTGTAGCAAAAATTGAAGACTTTCTGCATAGATATTCGAACACAAGACCATATAAGTACTGTCCTATGCTCTTCGCACTGCGTCGAACGCTGTATGAAAACTTCAATCGCATAAATGATTGCCGCACATGATCGGCGACAAAAATGGTATTTTTTGTAAACGATTAGCCATCTGATTTTGCTACTTCTGTCAGTTTCATTTCTCGCCATGCCTTGCATACGCCATCAGTTTGGATGAAATCGTTGGTGAAAACGAGGCGCGATCCCCTTGAACGTTACTTACAAATCAACATATTTACCTGAACTACATAGCTTTAAATTTTGATGCATACAGACACGTCGCTTCCAGGAGTACATTATCTGCACCTGGACATAGACATGCCATCGTTTTAGACTAACTGCATCGTGTTTTCTGCCTAGAACCAACCTTCAGAAAACTCCTTTATTCCGAAGAAGTAGTCACGCAGCAGGCTTCCTGGTTGATGTTGACAATACTCGGCGGCTAAGTACGAGTAAAATGGGCCGGATTGGCTGGAAGCAGTTCACTAGTAGTGCTGTTGGCCAGTTCTGGACGGCGTATTGTGTTTCCGAAGTTATTACTTACTTTTTCTGGGCTTGACACATATTTCATCGAAATAGCAGGCGATGTACTACGTTTAAACGGGGAACTGTGATCATTTTACGACTGGATTGGTTATCTTGTGTTCTTCTAATTTGCCATTTGTTAGCTATTGAAATGTAGCAAAGGTTTCGTCAACAGTGGTTTTCACAAAGAACGAGGAGCGATTTTTAAGCCAGTAAGCACCTTCTACCTTCAGTGACGCAGAATGATGCGTATATGTCTCATCCATTTCAGCGCTGTCTGTTCATTGCTTGGTTCTCCGTACGAATGGAAATGTCACCTTTATTCTCGTCTGCACATAACACACCTTTTTAGAGATTTTTAGAATTTACCGTGTAAGAGCCCATTGCTACTCTTTTAACATATTCAGTATAATTTTCGCGCAATGGAGAAAAAAAATATGTTCTGAATGGGAACGAAAGGCTTGGTCAAAGTACTGGACGACAATAGGTACGCACGAGTAGAGTGCGCAGGAAGCTGCACTGTATACTACGTTCTTCCGTTTGCAAGAAGCACATTCGGAGCATGCTGATGATCTTAGGAATATTCACTGATGAGTTAGCTTCCGACTGATGAAGAGGCAGATATGCAAAGAACGTCTGGCGTTACAGTGAAGTTGCCTTACCCGTACTGCAGCGCATTGTCTTGAGTGTCAGGATGTTGAGATAGAACCGGACTGACTGCACGCGGCGGATGAGCCACCGCGTGCTGGTGAATCACTTAGCATGCGTCTGGTTTTCAGATGATTTCTTTAACTCATTTCGGAAAATGCTTGACTAGTCCCCGAATTCAGTCGTAGAGGATACTATGCAGTAGGCCTTCGTAACTTACACAACAGCATAGTGCTTAGAACATTTATGATGTCTTAATAAAAAAAAAAAGAGGCTTTACGCTTCGATTTTAAAGCGTTTCTAATCATACAATTTGGGATTTGGGTTATTTCTGGTTTCTGTATCGACCTTTACTGTAGAGCGAAATTGTAAGTACCCGTCATCATACTTACGGTTGGATGTTGTTTCATGTTTTCTTAACTGCATCCATGGAGCTAAGAGGAGCTTCCTGGCTTAAAAATCGCTTCGTGGTGAACTTAAAACAGAGTCACGAATAAGTCACAGAATACAACTAAACTTCACATCACTCTCAACAATGTACAAGAATCCTCTCGTTGTAATATGCACACTATGGTTTCACATGGAAGCTTTCTCCATATCACAATATTTAATGTAACGCCAATAAACCGTTCACTGTGTAACGAGCACTGTGGCGCCAAATATTAGTACACCGTATCATTCGGCAGCAATTTCAAAGCGGTAATAAAACTATCGAATAACCTGATCAAGATATCATCTACGTCAAAACAAAAAAATCATTCCCGGCCAAGGCAGCGACTACTAATGAAGACAGGGGCGGGGAGGGAACAATCTTAATTTTCTGTGTACTCCGGTGGTGGTGGTGGTTAGTGTTTGACGGTCCGTCGACAACAAGGTCATTAGAGACGGAGCGCAAGCTCAGGTTAGGGAAGGATTGGGAAGGAAATCGGCCGTGCCATTTCAAAGGAACCATCCCGGCATTTGCCTGAAACGATTTAGGGAAATCACGGAAAACCTAAATCAGGATGGCTGGAGACGGGATTGAACCGTCGTCCTCCCGAATGCGAGTCCAGAGTTGTGTACTCCGTACAGTTGGAAACAAATGTTCTGCCGTAAATCCATTTTCTTTAACATTTTACAGGCGCTACTTTTAGTAATCACTTCTCTCACTATCATTTTACTTTAAAGAGATAGTAAGGTACGAGAATAACTCGACTAGTATCACTAAGTGTTTGCTTTAATTGTGCGCATACCACCTGAATTGTCCTTGCGTACCAACATTGGTACTGGTACTTCTGTAGATTTAATTCTGTATCTTTCCATTAGTTGTATCTAATCTTGAGCAATTTAACACATTTCAGAATCATGTTATCCTCTTCTTATCTGTACTGTTTTCTCCCACGTTTCACTTCCGCATGAGGCTACACTCCACACAAAATCTATCTCAAAGGATATTCTAACTCATATTTAGATTAGATGTTTAACAATTTGTCTCGTTCAAAAAGCTTTTCTTGGTTTCTCCTACCGTCGTCCCCAAAAGCGAAACTCATCTAACACTCTTCGTTTCTTAATTCCTAATGTAATTCCCTGGTATCTTCTGGTATACTTTGATCAACCAGACAGTACGACCACCTACCTAATAGCCGGTATGTCCATCTTTGACATGGATGACATCGGTGACACGTCGTGAAATAGAAGAAATGAGTCCTTGGTAGGTCGCTAAAGGGACCTGGCAACACATCTGAACACACAAGTCACCCAATTCCCAAAAATTCCGGAGAGGGGGGCGATGAGCTCTGACGCCACGTTCTACCACTTCTCAGATGTGTACGATCGGGTTCAGATCTCTCGAGCACGGGCCAGCGCATCAGTTAGAAATCGCCGCTATGTGCTTCGAACTACTTCATCACACCCCTGTCTTTCTGACATGGCAAATTTTCTTGTTGAAAAATGCCAGTGTCGATGGGAAACATGATCTTCATGATGGGATGTACGTGTTCTGCAACCAATTGACGATACTGCTTGACCCTTATGGCGCTTTGCACGAGCTACATTGGACCGCTGGATTCCCATGTGAATGTCCTCCATAGCATAATGGAGCCGCCACCAGCTTGTCTCCGTCCCGCGGTACGGTTGTCAACGAGCTTTCACTTGCAAGTCGACGGATCCTGGCCCTCCCATCGGCGCGATTAAGAAGGGATCGAAATTCGTCAGATCATGCAACGCTCTGCTATTGCTCCAACGTCCAGTGCCAATGGTCATTTGATGGTTTCAATCGTAGTTGCAGCCGTCGTGTGTCAGCGCTGGCGCATGTATGGTTCGTTGGCTGCGAAGGGCCATCGTTAGTAGTATTCGGTGCATTGCGTGTTGAAAAATACTTGTATTCTGCCCCGCATTAAAGTCTGACGATAGTTCCACCACAGCACGCCGCCTGTCCTGTTTTGCAAGTCTGCCCAGCCTATGATGTCCGACATTTGTAATGAGGAATGACGGAGCAAGCCCACGATGTGTGGACATGGTTTCATCTTGGTTCCGCCAGATGTTGAAGACGCTCAACACATCACTCCTCGCAAATCTGACAGTAGTGCAGTATTCTACACACGGACAGCACGCTCACTGATGCTACATGCTCCGTGCGTGTGTCTGAGTAGCAGTCACTCGTCGCCAGTTGATGCTCCTATCGCCTGGACGGCTTTACATCAATAGTAGGTCGGAGGCCATAATGTTCTGGTGGATCATTATAATTCTGCTACATTCCGTTCATTTCAGCTGACCTTCCCAATATTTTTCTGTCCTCTGTCTTAATATAAAAGTACCGTCAAGAGCTAGCTTGTTTCTTTTTGCTCTTCCTGAAGTTCAAAACCGATTCCAAATTGTTTCCTCTACTGCCAGCTCAGTTTACATATTTGGTAACAGCGTCTAAGGCTACTACCATGTTTCCCTGCTCGTCTCTGTTTTCCTTTGATGTCTTATGAGTCTTACAAGTAACGCTTGCGACCGAACCGCCGAATCTTTCCATCAGTAAATGGGGTATGTTCTCAACTGACTCAGTTGTTTTAACCCCTCCACTGACGGAATGACCCGCTTCCTACTTCCGTATGTATAAAGCCAATACGGACTTGTAGCTGTCACGCCTTTGCGCTTACTGCTACGTATTTTAACCGTAACTAGCTCAGCCCTAATGGTAAGAGTTAGTAGTGAATTCTGGCGTTATTAATCTTTGAAGACAGCACAGCTGCCACAAGCTCAGATCACTTTTACTCCACTCCTACCCTCGCCATTACACCACATTAACTAGGTGCTACATGGACCTTGCTAAATTCACTTGCGTATACATTTTTGACCGTTACTCGCCAGTATTTACCCATTGGATTAGTACACTCCTAACCGGACTATTTCTCAAAGAGCTGTGATGATTGAACGGGTTCGATCCACGGCCTACAGTGCCCTACAGTTCACACGTTAACACTGCCTACCTGACCCACTTAACTTGGTAGTGAGCTTATGTATCCAATCACCACTGCTAGCAGCAGTAGATAATCCTATCAGCACGACGAGAGCAGCAGACTTACCGTCGAATCCTCCTGAAAATACTTATAACTACGGTCGCCAGCTCTGAAGGAGCAAAAGAATGAATCAATTTTTTGGCTCGTTTCAAAGTGAAACGGCTTGAGTTGAATTTTAAACTTAATTCTGAATATTACTATTTCTGATCATTCTAGGTGATTCTACAAAGCAAATACTCTCTCAATTTCTGTGAGTTGGCTTGGTAGTTACCACCAAGACAATTTAAGCAACTTAGGTTAACAAACTTCTACCCTTCAACTTATTTAATGATTTTGGGATATTACTCTTTGGACAATTGCTATAGAATTAGTTAAGTGACTTTACTTGAAAGGTTACTCAGAAAAATTTAAGTAACTATAAATAGGCGACTCATTCTGGTGTGACCATTGCTCTTTTCTACATTCTTAAACGCTAAAGTATTCTACAACCAAAAGAATTGTAAATGGAAGAGGCGATGGTGGCCTCAGTCTGATTTCACTACACTATGTTTCAGGTTACTACACTTTACAATGAACAACATGCGTCGTAATTTCGCTCATTACTATATTCTGTCCTCTGCACTTGCACAAAATAAAACTGGTATTCTCCTTTTACATGTATAGAAAGTTCGACTTAACAATTTCAAGCAGTCTTGCCTTGGGTAGACGTGTCGGTGCTGGTGGTGAGATGCAGGTGGCTAACGCAGCTCTTCCTCTTCACGCCTCGTGCCCTTAATGGCGGCTGGAACTACGAGCTGTAGCACTCGTATAAGCTACTGCGCGTCCGCCATAAAATCTGGGCGCAGGAACTCTTACAATCAGCCCCCGTGGCATAGAGACGGCTTCGACAACCATTCGTCGCGTTCTACTCCACAAACGGCGACGATATTCTCCTTTTCGCTGTTGCACAGCCACTTTTGCGTGAGCACAGTTATGCACGTCCGCTCACGTCAACACTCCCGAGGCCATTCCATTGTTCAGTCCCTGTGTCTCCAGCTACCTCTAGCTACGCTCGTATCACCAAGAGTGGGGGCGTTCCCCTACCACCTTTTCACCGAAATCATTTAGTATTTAAGAATATTTATATTTATTACCCTGGAGTTCATACCAGTCATAATAATTTACTACTAGCGCTTTATAACATTAAATCATACAGTAATAGCTTATAATTACCATCAAAAAGAATACATTTGACTCCGATAGCATAGAGCATTGTCTGAGGCAGCGCTAATTCCCAGTTTCGCCAATAGATGGCATCAGGGTGCACTCCCTGGCAGTCTCACACCAGCGCGCCCGTTTCCGACGCGCGGGCTCCAAATTACTGTCAGCCCACCATCATTTCAGTTCCGTTACACGCTTATGCAGGTGTTAACATTATTCGTACCACTAACTTCAGAAAACATTCGGCTTAAGTTACTACAAATGACTAAGTTGCCATTATGCCGAAGTTAATTCGCTGCATTCTAAATCCTTGACATTGCCTTTATTAGATACATATGAAAATTTCTTGCGGACTGCGACATGAACCCAAATATTCCTCCATGGACGGACACAAATTTCAGTGTCACACTGACTACATTCATTCCATTCAATTCAAACTGGATGCGTGCGTGGATGGCGGAAGTGGTTAAGACGACCGCTCGCGATAAGAGGAAAGAGCGGGTTAAAGTCCCAGACCGAAACAGATTTTCATGTCAGTGTTGGGTAGCAATCAACACCTAATCAACCAGCGAATTAATTTCGAATTATTTCGTACAGATGAGCGTCGTTAACATTATCAGCTCTTTCACAAATGTGTGTAAGTATGCCATCATGTGACTGTATACTGAGGTCACAAAAGTCATGGAATACCTCCTAACATCGTGTCTAACCTCTTTTGCCCTACGTAGTGCAGAAACTCGACGGAAGTACCCTGCAGAAATACTGAGCCACGGTGCTCCTACAGCCGTCCACATGTGTGAAAATTTTGCCGGTCCAGGACTTTCTCCACGAACTGAGTCCCCATTATGTGCCATAAATATTCGATTGGATTCATGTAGGGCGATCTGGGTGGCCGAAACAATCGCTCGAATTGTCCAGAATGTACTTCAAACCAATCGCGAACAACTGTGGCTTGATGAAAAGGCGCAATGTTGTCCAAAATATTTACATGAATCGTTGCAAATGGTCTCCAAGTAGCCTACCATAAACATTTTCGGTACACGATCGGTGTAGATGGACCAGAGGAACCAGTCCATTCCATGTAAACCATTATAGAGCCATCACCAACTTGCACAGTGCGCTGTTCTCTACTTATGACCATGATTTCATTGGATCCGGACTCACTCAAACCCATCACCCACATGCACAGTGTGTTATTCACTACTTGTGACCATGACTTCATCGCATCCGTGTCCCACTCAAACTATACCACGTGTCCTCACTTACTGGAATCAGGACTCATCCGACCAGGACACGATTTTCCAGTAGCCTAGTTTCCAGTTGATACCGTCACGAGACCAGGAGAGGCTCTGGAGGTGACGTCGAGCTGTCAGCAGAGGCACTCACTTCCGTCGTCTGCTCTTATAGCCCATTAACGCCTCATTTCGCGGCTCTGTCCTAACGGATAAGTTCGTCGCACGTCCCACATTGATTTCTGCGGTTATTTCACGCAGTGTTGCTCGTCTGTTAGCACTGACGACTCTACGCAATCCCCGCTGCTCTCGGTCGTTAAGTGTAGGCCCTCAGCCACTGCGTTGTCCGTGGTGAGAGTAATGCTTCAGATTTTGTATTCTCGGCACACTCCTGGCACTATGGATCTCGGAATGTTAAATTACCTCACGATTTTTGAAATGTAACGTCCCATGCGTGTAGCTCCAGCTACCATTCCGCGTTCAAAGTCTGCTAATTCCCGTCGTGCAGCCACAAACACGTCGAAAACCTTTCCACACTGTTCACCTGAGTACAGTGGATAGCTCCGGCAATGCGGTACTACCACCATCTGTACGTGTGCATATCGCTAGCGAGTGGCTTTCGTCACATCAGTCTATACGTTACTGTTTGGAGGTCACAACTCAACCCCATCGAATTTTACGTCCCGTATCTGTATAGTGGCGTTTTAAGGCTCTTGATGACGCACATGAACTTCTACGTGCTTTAAAATGCACCGAAATAGCGAGCGAAAATTTCCAGCAGCATTTCTAACGATGATGAATTAGGATGCAATTAACATAGTGATTGTAGAGGGACGGCAGTAACATTAATTACAATTGTAATTAAACTAAATTAAATTTTAATTACTGTACTAATTAAATCCTGTGAAAAGCTGACAGAATAAACTTCAGTTACCGTCAGATGACCCCAGTAATTTAACTATGTCTGAAGGGCAGCTACAAATAAAGCTACATTACCATAAAATCAGCCGACGCATGCATCTGGCATTACAAATTTGTTTGCCATTTTCTCGCTGACATGCGTATATCTGCCGTAATTCAAATAATGCGGTGCGAATGACTAAACATGGTTTCATGCCGCCATTCAGTAAAAAGTTTTTGCGTTTTAGAAGTTTCCTGAACGACTTCGACATACCAAAATATTTCTCTGATCTCGTGATCTGCTTTACTGATGTGCAAATGTAATGTCTCACGTGTCGTGTAAAGGATGTACCGAAGACAGGAAAGAAACAGCCCTCTCTTAAAGCTTCTTACAGTCCAGTTTACGGTAATTCTGTACTTCTTCCTACAGCGAATTTCGGTTACCCCGCAATAAATTAATCCACAAAGTTGTTCAATTTAGCACAAAAAAAGAAGGGCTCTAATTCCCTATGGTTGCTTTGTACTCGGGTATGGAATATGGACAAGGAATGGATATTGTTCGAGATAAAAAGTCGGCCGCAGCGTGGTTAACTGGACGTTTGCGTAATTTGCCAATCACTACGTGCAAGACACATGTAGAAACTAAGTTGTAAACTGAGATATGAGTTCTGTGCTTTAAAGACTGTGTCACTATGCTCTAACATCATGATTGGAAAATGTACATTAACAGTTGGTTTAACTTCGCTGCTTATCTATCAAAATATATGATCAAATGGCTGTGGGACTGGTCATTTGGATTATGAGTAACAAATTTAGTTCCTCATATGATATTATGAGAATAAGAAAACAACTTGGTAAAAATTTTATCCATTTTGGATGAGAAACAGTGTGCTGTGATGAATAAATGTTTATTGAAATAACTACAACCAGTCGCCTTTTGTTTTGTTCTTCAAATTATTTTTATTATTCCATTACCACTTTCTAAACGCCTAGCGATTCATCATCATCATAATAAAAAACTGAAGAACAAAACAAAAGGCGACTGGTTGTAGTAATTTCAAGAAACCTTTAAACAACTTTTTAATAGTACTCTCCAGAAACTTAAGTACTGCCTGGCTGTCAGTATATACAGGATGGTCCATTGATCATGACTGGGCCAAATATCTCATGAAATAAGCGTCAAACGAAAAAACTACAAAGAACGAAACTTGTCTAACTTGAAGGGGGAAACCAGATAGCGCTATGGTTGGCCCGCTAGATGGCGGATATCAACGGATATCAACTGCATTTCTTTTAAGGAACCCCAATTTTTATTACATATTCCTGTAGTACGTAAAGAAGTACGAAGTTTTAGTTGGACCACTATTTTCGCTTTGTGATAGATGCCGCTGTAATAGTCACAAACATATGGCTCAAAATTTTTCTCGAACAATTGGTAACAGGTAGGTTTCTTAAATTAAAATACAGAACGTAGCTACGTTTGAACATTTTATTTCGGTTGTTCCAGTGTGATACCTGCAGTTTTGTGAACTTATCATTTCTGAGAACGCATGCTGTTACAGCGTGATTACCTGTAAATACAACATTAATGCAACAAATGCTCAAAATGATGTCCGTCAACCTGAATCCATTTGGCAATACGTGTAACGACATTCCTCTCAACAGCGAGTAGTTCTCCTTCCGTAATGTTCGCACAAGCATTGACAATGCGCTGAGGCATGTTGTCAGGCGTTGTCGGTGGATTACGATAGATAAATATCCTTCACCTTTCCCCACAGAAAAAAATCCGGGGACGTCATATCCGGTGAACGTGTGGGCCACGGCATGGTGCTTCGACGTCCAATCCACCTGTCATGAAACATGCTATTCAGTACCGCTTCAACGGCACGCGAGCTATGTGCCGGACATCCATCGTGTTGGAAGCACATCGCTATTCCGTCATGCAGTGAAACACCTTGTAGTAACATCGGTAGAACATTACGTAGGAAATCAGCATACATTGCACCATTTAGATTGCTATAGATAAAATAGGGGGGGGGGGGGGGGGTCAATTATCCTTCCTCCCATAATGCCGCACCATACATTAACCCGCCAAGGGCGCTCATGTTCCACTCGTCGCAGCCATAGTGGATTTTCCGTTGCCCAATAGTGCATATTATGCCGGTTTACGTTACCGCTGTTGGTGAATGACGCTTCGTCGCTAAATACAGCGCGTGCAAAAAATTTGTCATCGGCCCGTAGTTTCACTTGTGCCCAGTGGCAGAACTGTACACGACGTTCCAAGTCGTTGCCATGCAATTACTGGTGCATGGAAGTATGGTACGGGTGCAATCGATGTTGATGTAGCGTTCTCAACACCGACGCTTATGAGGTTCCAGATTCTCGCGCAATTTGTTTGCTACTGATGTACGGATTAGCTGCGACAGCAGTTAAAACACCTTTTTGGCCATAATCATTTGTTGCACGTCGTGGTTGACGTTTCACAGGTGGCTGAACACTTCCTGTTTCCTTAAATAATGTAACTATCCGGCGAACGGTCCTGACACATGGATGATGTCCATGATAGCGAGCAGCATACATAGCACACGCCCGTTGTGCATTTTGATCACATTAAGCAAGGGAAACTACGGCCGTAATTTTTCCCGAGGGTATGCAGCTTTACCGTATGATTAAATGATGATGGCGTCCTCTTGGGTAAAATATTCCGGAGGTAAAATAGTCCCCCATTCGGATCTCCGGGCGGGGACTACTCAAGAGGATGCCGTTATCAGGAGAAAGAAAACTGGCGTTCTACGGATCGGAGCGTGGAATGTCAGATCCCTTAATCGGACAGGTAGGTTAGAAAATTTAAAAAGGAAAATGGATAGGTTAAAGTTAGATATAGTGGGAATTAGTGAAGTTCGGTGGCAGGAGGAATAAGACTTCTGGTCAGGTGACTACAGGGTTATAAACACAAAATCAAATAGGGGTAATGCAGGAGTAGGTTTAATAATGAATACGGAAATAGGAATGCGGGTAAGCTACTACAAACAGCGTAGTGAACGCATTATTGTGGCCAAGATAGATATGAAGCCCACACCTACTACAGTAGTACAAGTTTATATGTCAACGAAGAAATTGAAGAAATGTATGATGAAATAAAAGAAATTATTCAGATAGTAAAGGGTGGCGAAAATGTAATAGTTATGGGTGACTGGAATTCGGTAGTAGGAAAAGGGAGAGAAGGAAACGTAGTAGGTGAATGTGGATTGGGGCTAAGAAATGGAAGAGGAAGCCGCCTGGTAGAATTTTGCACAGAGCACAACTTAATCATAGCTAACACTGGGTTTAAGAATCATGAAAGAAGGTTGTATACATGGAAGAAGCCTGGAGATACTAAAAGGTATCAGATAGATTATGTAATGGTATGACAGAGATTTAGAAACCAGGTTTTAAATTGTAAGACATTTCCAGGGGCAGATGTGGACTCTGACCACAATCTATTGGTTATGACCTGTAGATTAAAACAGAAGAAACAGCAAAAAGGTGGGAATTTGAGGAGACGGGACCTGGATAAACTGAAAGAACCAGAGGTTGTGCAGAGTTTCAGGGAGAGCATAAGGGAACAATTGACAGGAATGGGGGAAAGAAATACAGTAGAAGAAGAATGGGTAGCTTTGTGAGGTGAAGTAGTGAAGGCAGCAGAGGATCAAGTAGGTAAAAAACGAGGGCTAGTAGAAATCCTTGGGTAACAGAAGCAATATTGAATTTAATTGATGAAGGAGAAAATATAAAAGTGCCGTAAATGAAACAGGCAAAAAGGAATACAAACGTCTTAAAAATGAGATTGACAGGAAGTGCAAAATGGCTAAGCAGGGATGGCTAGAGGACAAATGTAAGGATGTAGAAGCTTATATCACTAGGGGTAAGATAGATACTGCCTACAGGAAAATTAAAGAGACCTTTGGAGAAAAGAGAACCAATTGTATGAACATTAAGAGCTCGGATGGAAACCCAGTTCTAAGCAAAGAAGGGAAAGCAGAAAGGTGGAAGGAGTATATGGAGGGTCTATACAAGGGCGATGCACTTGAGGACCATATTATGGAAATGGATGAGGATGTAGAGGAAGATGAAATGGGAGATACGATACTGTGTGAAGAGTTTGACAGAGCACTGAAAGACCTGAGTCGAAACAAGGCCCCCGGAATAGACAACATTTCATTGGAACTACTGACGGCTTTGGGAGAGCCAGTCCTGAGAAAACTCTACCATCCGGTGAGCAAGATGTATGAAACAGGCGAAATACCCTCAGACTTCAAGAAGAATATAATAATTCCAATCCCAAAGAAAGCAGGTGTTGACAGATGTGAAAATTACCGAACATTCAGTTTAATAAGCCACAGCTGCAAAATACTAACACGAATTCTTTACAGACGAATGGAAAAACTAGTAGAAGCCAACTTCGGGGAAGATCAGTGTGGATTCCGTAGAAATACAGGAACACGTGAGGCAAAACTGACCTTACGACTTGTCTTGGAAGAAAGATTAAGGAAAGGCAAACCTATGTTTCTAGCATTTGTAGTTTTAGAGAAAGCTTTTGACAATGTTGACTGGTATACTCTCTTTCAAATTCTAAAGGTGGTAGGGGTAAAATACAGGGAGCGAAAGGCTATTTGCAATTTGTACAGAAACCACATGGCAGTTATAGGAGTCGAGGGACATGAAAGGGAAGCAGTGGTTGGGAAGGGAGTAAGACAGGATTGTAGCCTCTCCCCGATGTTATTCAAATATTGAGCAAGCAGTAAAGGAAACAAAAGAAAAATTCGGAATAGGTATTAAAATCCATGGAGAAGAAATAAAAACTTTGAGGTTCGCCGATGACATTGTAATTCTGTCAGAGACAGCAAAGGACTTGGAAGAGCAGTTGAACGGAATGGACAGTGTCTTGAAAGGAGGATATAAGATGAACATCAACGAAAGCAAAACGAGGATAATGGAATGTAACCGAATTAAGTCGGCTGATGCTGAGGGAATTCGATTAGGAAATGAGACGCTTCAAGTAGTAAAGGAGTTTTGCTATTTGGGGAGCAAAATAACTGATGATGGTCGAAGTAGAGAGGATATAAAATGTAGACTGGCAATGGCAAGGAAAGCGTTTCTGAAGAAGAGAAATTTGTTAACATCCAGTATAGATTTAAGTGTCAGGAAGTCATTTCTGAAAGTATTTGTATGGAGTGTAGCCATGTATGGAAGTGAAACATGGGCGATAAATACGAGTAGTTTGGACAAGAATAGAATAGAAGCTTTCGAAATGTGGTGCTACAGAAGAATGCTGAGGGTTAGATGGGTAGATCACATAACTAATGAGGAAGTATTGAATAGGATTGGGGAGAAGAGAAGTTTGTGGCACAACTTGACCAGAAGAAGAAATAGGTTGGTAGGACATGTTCTGAGGCATCAAGGGATCACCAATTTAGTATTGGAGGGCCGCGTGGAGGATAAAAATCGGAGAGGGAGACCAAGAGATGAATACATTAAGCAGATTCAGAAGGATGTAGGTTGCAGCAGGTACTAAGAGATGAAGAGGCTTGCACAGGATAGAGTAGCATGGAGAGCCGCATCAAACCAGTCTCAGGACTGAAGACCACAACAACAACAACAGCCATACATCAACACGATCGACCTTTTCCGCAATTGGTAAACGGTTCATTTTAACACGGGTAATGTATCACGAAGCAAATACCGTCCGCACCGGCGGAATGTTACGTGATACCACGTCCTTATACGATTGTGGCTATTGCAGCGCCTGCTTATTTCGTGAGATATTAGGCCCGGTCAGAATCAATGGACCACACTGTATAATGTCCTGGAGCTTCCTTTCGTAAGGTTCAAGTGTCACCTTAGAGATATTTTCGCTGGTGGCTCAGAAGTCCGATGCGAGAGCTGACTCGGCGCCCATAAACGGGGCAAATATGAGTTACTCCAGCAGGAGGGTTAGTCCTAAGTTCTTGTCGGCACGTTTGTTTTGCAGCTAAGTTGTTAGGCCATACTTGGTCGTGCATCTTGCTTCCATCTGCAGTCAGTTTCCTCCATTTGCTGCGATCATCAGCGAGTTGCTTGCACTAGTCACTGTCAATATTAAACGCACAGTTATCAGTGATATTCTTCAGGGGTTTTCAGCCGGATCATGTCGTCATCCAAACAAATCATTTCGGCGGAACAGCTAGCCACCATCTTCAGGTGAGTAATTGCTCGTGCACCGCCACGCCGGAAATGAATTCCAGCCACAAAGACGGAAAACTTAATACACCACGGACAGAGCACCGCGCGTGCACGAGATGATGGGCAGCGCCTCCTGGCGGCAAGTAGACACGCAGAGCGCCGGTGGGAGAAGACGGCAGACACGATAAATCGCAACAGCACTTGTTGGAAGAATCCCATGATCGAAAAGAAGATCGCTGTCGTTTAATGTCGGACAAAATCGAATTCCATATCTTAGAGAAAAACGTTTATCCCTGTTAATAATATTACTTGATAATCTAATTTCAATGGATTCTTTAAGAAGACATTTCCAATAGCGAGAAGCAGGAGAGATCAAATGTGTGGTGTCATACATCATCCAGTGTCCTTCGTTAAGGCATTGTTCCGCCACTGCCGACTTCTCAGGCTGGAACAACCGAGTGTGCCGAAGATGTTCCACACACCTGTCCCGAATAGTTCGAATAATTTGACCAATATACTTCTTTACACAGTGACACAGAATTTCATAAACCTCGGGCTTCCTCACGCCCAAATTACCTTTAACTGGGCCAAGAAGTCTCTAATCTTGGCCACCGGTGTAAAAACACTTTGAATATCATACTTTCTTAGAATTCTTGTAATTTTGGATGATATACTTCCCGCAAAGGCTACATAAGCAACAGCTTCAAAAGTACCTATTGGCTCGAGTGACGGACCAAACTGAAGAGCACAGCATATTTGTTGTTCCGTATATCCATTCTGTTTAAAAATAATCTTCAAATGATGAAGTCCTTCTTTCTCATGTTCCTTGTCAGAAATGGTATAAGCTCTTTTCGCCAGAGTCTGCAAAACGTTGGTGCGGTGGATGACAGCTCGTCGCATGAAGATAGCGGTCAGTATGAGTAGGTTTCCGATACACACTGTGTCCTAAAGTCCCATAGTCCTTTGTTTGAACTATAACATCAAGAAATGTAAGTTCACCATCACTTTCAATATCCATAGTAAATTGAATACTCGGATGTAGACAGTTAAAATGATCTCAAAAGCGATTCAAAGCATCAATTCCATGTGGCCAAAACATAAAAATGTCATCAAAATATCTCAAAAACACTTTGGTTTAAGAAACGAAGTTCTGAGTGCCATGTCCTCAAAGTCTTCCGTTAAAAGATTGGCGACTATGGGGAAGAGTGGACTCCTCATAGCCACTTCGTCCGTTTGCTCAAAATATACGACATTAAAAAAAAATACATTGAAATCAACACATGATGACATAACTTGGTGGTTTCTACATCTAATTCTACAGCTAAGTCTCACAGGGACTCTTCAAGAGGAACCCGATTAAAAAGAGAAATAACATCAAAGCTGACTAGCAAGTCAGAAGGACCACAGTACAACAATTTTAATCGTCGAATAAAATCGGACGAATTTGATATGTGATGTTCATATTTTCCCACATATGGCCTAAGGACTGAAGCTAATTTGGCCAAATTACAGGTAGGGGCGCCTAAATTGCTGACAATAGGACGCAGAGGAATACCACTCTTACGAAACTTGGGTAAACCATACAATCTCGGAGGAACTGCCGCACCAGGATGAAGTTTCAAGACGACATCTTCTTTAAAAGTGAGAGAGTCTTCCGTTTTATACAATCCGTGGGATCATTTTTGATTTTCCGATAGGCCGATTCCTCTAACAAAAGATCCATTTTGGCGACATAATCCTCACGTAAGAGAATAACCGTGGCATTATCTTTATCAGCCGGAAGAATTATAGCAGCCCTTTCACAAGATGGAATATTGTTCTGTGGAGCGGGAACTCGACGTAGTGTATAGCCAACCTCCTGCCTGATCTCTTCTGCCCTGTTCTCAGGAAGGCGGGCCACACCATGTTCTACACAACAAATAGAATCAATAACAGGAGTCCTCTTAGGAGTGGGTGCAAAATTTAAACTTTTTTCCAAAGCAGATAATGTTGCATCATTCTCAATATTAATAACTACCCGTTGGCGTGTGTCGTTGCCAGACATAATAGGAGAAACACAGAGACGTTGGAACTTAGATGAGTGTTTACTAGTAGCAATTTTCTGCACTCAGTCCGAAAAAGCCCATGAAGCGCTATCCACCCATTCGCAAGGTGTGGCACACATTATTGAAGAAATTTCCAAATGCAAATAAAATTAATCTTTGGATACAAAATCCAGTTGTCGCCGCTTAAGACGAATACGTTCCCGTACCAATGGGAGCCTATCCTATTCGTGCATTTATCTCATCATCCAGGAAGAGATCTTCTGTCATTATTGAACCGAGACAGCAGAATTTATAGACTACCTTCAACAAGGAGCCGTCCAGTTTGATGACAGGCGGATCTGTGTATCTTTGTGCCATGACATTCGTCTTCTTTACGTTTATAGACATGGAGAAGAGCTTGCATGCAGTAGAGATTTTATCCAGGAGCTCTTGAAGATAGTCTTGAGTATGCACTACAAATGCAACATCGTCAGCAAATAAAAGGCTATTTACAAGCAAATCTTCTCGGAAGTGCTTGGATCTGAGTAGAGAAATGTTATTGAATTTTCCATCAGCTCTGGTATACAGACGAATGCCCAGGTTAGTTTCACCAAAAGCAACTTTGAGGAGTGCTGAGAAAAAAATATACAAAACAGAGTGGGAGCCAATGCGCAGCCTTGACGAATACCTCTTTTCGCAGCAGACGGGTCAGATGTGATTCCTTCGAGGAACACAGCACCTTCTATATCTTCGTGAAAAACCATGATCATCTTTAAGAGTTTTGGAGGATACCCTACCTTCAAAAGTACTGCATACAGTTCTTCTCTGCTGACTATGTCAAAATGCTTGTTAAAGTCGCTAAAAGCAATGAACAGAGGGGTTTTCTGCTCGCTGTAGTTTCCCTGAATTTTCCGGATTGCGATGACCATACCACCTGTAGATCGTTGGGGACGAAATCCACATTGTTCCTCAGGGTATATGCCCTCGGCAAGCTTCTGAAGTCTGCCCAACACCTCACGGGCAAAAGTTTTTCCAGGTATACTCAGAGGCGAGATTCCACGGTGACACCTGCAATCGCCGCGATCGTCTTTACCTCTGTATAAAGTGATAGTGTTGGCATCGCGCGTGTCTTGCGGTACAGTACCCTCAGGCCAGCATTTCATTAAGAGATTGAAAAGCAGCGGAAAAACTGGCTTAAATTTTATAATTTCTGTGGAGATGTTGTCTTTTGCCAGGGCACTTCCCACAATTAAGCTGTGCAATTGCTCTTTGCAGCTCCTCCATAATAGGCGTGACATCCAACTCATGGTAAGGAGTCATCTAAGGAATTTCATCCATTGCGTTTGGACTAATATTAATGGGATGTGAGTACAGGTAGGGGTAATGTTCTACCCAACGGTGCAGTTGACGATTTCTATCTGTAATGACTTTTCTATTTCCTTGAGTGTTACACTCTTCTTTGGAATGGGTCCTATGGCCCGTTTCATGGCCGAGTACACACCACCAATGTCGCTAACACTGCAACACTCCTGTACGCCAGTGCAAAGTTGCTCCCAATGGGAACTGATGCAGTTGCGGTCTCTGCGTTGAGCAGCTGCCTTTGCTTTGCTTAGCTCCCTGCGTGTAGAATTACATAATGGAAGTCTCAGTCAAATAATGATTTTGTAAGACAGTAATACGTTCACATTAAAATTAATAGTGAGAAACGAAATTAAAAACCACTCATACTCATGTATACTCACTAACAAGCATAGCTAGTCAGTTAATTGCTGAGAGCGTAAATACTGTGGGACTCAATAATGATTTAAATTTTTAGAATATTTCAACATACTGTTTAATTGAAATTAACGTGTTGTCTTACATTGCATAAAACGTCAATTATCGCCAGAAATGGCGATGATTAACCCAACAACACTCTTATTAACACATATATTAGTAGTGGCAGAGCAATATTTGTTAATTATGTAAATATTATGATTGCTCCCTAAACATCCATTATCGACAAGGAACACACGGAAGATTTCCTCATTCCGACAGTCAGATACTTATCACGGTAACAAGAACTACACATTAATCTCACAAGCCATAAATTATTGTTGAAATCTTACATTTACTTTCTTGCAATAAATTAGCTCTGCTCGGGCATTCTTCGCTAGGGCTTGGCGTGATTAAATGGAAAAGAACGAAACGAGGAAGCACAGTTCCTAATATATATGAGAACTGGATGTACGTCCTAATGTCGTCCTGCCCCTTGTCACTGTCCTTCACCCGCTGTCCGTGTCCATCTGCTCCTCGCCCTCTCTTTTTCCACCTTCTCCTCCTTCTCCCTTTCTTTGTGCATTCCATCTTCCTCCCTCCTTCCCCCCTCCCAGTTTATGGTCGTCACCTGTTCAGGGATATTCAGCAGTACAGAAATATGAGTCGCTGAGGAATGAAATAAATAAGAAGTGCAGGGAAGCTAAGATGAAATGGCTGCATGAGAAATTTGAGGTAATCGAAAAAGAAGCGACTGTCGGAAGGGCTGATTCATCATATAGTAAAGTCAAACTGACGGTCGGTGAAACTAGAAGAAAGGGTGGTAACATTAAGTGTGCAACGGGAATTCCACTTTTAAATGCAGAGGGGAGAGCGAATAGATTGAGAACATAGAAGGTCTCTATGAGAGGAAAGGTTTGTCTGGTGTGATAAAACAAGACACAGGAATCGATTTAGAAGAGGTAGGAGATCCAGAAATAGGATCAGAATTTAATAGAGCTTTGGAGGACTTAAGACCAAATAAGGCAGAAAGGTTAGATGACATTCCATCAAAACTTCTAGAAACATGGAGGTAGGTAGCAACTAAACGACTATTCAAACTTGGCGTGTAGAATGTATGAGTCTGGCGACATAACATCTGTCTTTCGGATAAATATCATCCACACAATTCCGAAGACTGCAAAAGCTGACAACTGCGAGAATTCTCGCACAATCAGCTTCAAACAGCTCTTCTATCCAAGTTCCTGACAAGTTGGAAAGGTAAAGGAACGAGAGAGACAATTATGACATAGCTGTTGATAATGGAAGCAAGACTGAAGAAAAATCAAGACACGTGCAAAGGATTTGTCGACCTGGAAAGAGCGTTCGACGAAGTAGAATAGTGAAAGGAAATCGGAATTCTGAGGAAGATAGCAGTAAGCCATAGGAAGAGACGGGCCAAAAACTGGCTCTGAGCACTGTGGGACTTAACTTCTGAGGTCATCAGTCCACTAGAACTTACAACTACTTAAACCTAACTAACCTAAGGACATTACACACATCCATGCCCGAGGCAGGATTCGAACCTGCGACCGTAGCGGGCACGCGGTTCCAGACAGTAGCACCTAGAATCGCTCGGCCACTCCGGCCGGCAGAGGCGGGTCATATGCAATATACAGAAGAACCAAGAGTCAAAATAAGAGTGGGCGTTCAGGAAAAAAGTGTTCAGATTAAAGAGAGTGAGAGACAGGGATGCATCGTGTCGCCCCATGGCTTTATCTGTACATCGAACAGCCAATGATGGAAATAAAAGAAAGAATCAGGAGTGGAATTAAAATTCAGGGTGAAAGGATATCAAAGATATGATTCGCAGATGACATTTCTGTCCTAAGTGAAAGTGAATAATTACATGGTCTGCTGAATGGAATGAACAGTTTAATGGATACGGAATGTGGATTAAGAGTAAATCGTAGAAATGTGAAAATAATGGAAGTAGGAGAAACGAGAACAGTGCGAAACTTCAAATAGTGGTTGATAGTCTCGAAGGAGATGCATTTTAGGAATTCTGCCACCTAGGTAGGACGGAGCAAGAAGGACATAATAAGCAGACTAGCACTCGCATAAAGGGCATTCCTGGCCAAGAGTAATCTGCTAGTATCAAATATAGGCCTTTATTTGAAAAAGAAATTTCTGAAACTGTATGTCTGGAGCACAGAATTGTGTGGTTAGTGAAACATGGACATTGAGACAACCGGGAAAGAAACGATTCGAAGCATTTGAGATGTGGTGCTATAAGCGAATGTTAAGATTGGTAAGGTAAGGAATGAGGAGTTTCTTCGGAGAATCGGAGAGGAAAGGAAAATTTGGAAAACACTGAAAGTTAGAAAGGACAGAATGATAGTACATCTGTTAAGACATCAGGGAATGACTTCCATGGTACTAGAGGGAGCTGTAGAGGGCGAAAACTGTAGAGGAAGACAGAGACTGGAATACATCCAGCGAATAACTGAGGACGTAAGATGGAAGTGGTACTCTGAGATGAAGAGATTGACACAGGAGTGGAATTCGTGGCGGACCGCATCAAACCAGCTAGCAGACTGATGACTCAAAGAAAAATAACGCATTTCATACCCTATTTCGCTCATATCGCCCTACAACTACCGTCGGAGTGGTCCGTGCCGGAGGAGGGATTACTATAGTCTGGGTAATGTTTTCCGGGCATTTAACGCCTCATCTCGTCATTCTAGAAGGCACAATGGATCAACAAAGTATGCAGCTATTCTTGATTATATGGTTTTAAATCCGATCGAGAATCTGTGAGACCACCTATGTCGTTGTGTTTGCGTCATGTATCCTCAACCGAGGAACGTAGTGCAGGTGTCCACGGCATAGTAGCCGGTGACTTCCTGAATCTCAGTGTTTCTCTTCTTCCACGTCAGCATTGCAAAAGTTAGTTATTCAAGCTTTTGACAGCTGGTCACGTTAATGTGGCTGGACAGTTAAGTAAAAGCGAAAACTCGCGCTGGTATAAGCACGCGACAAAGAACCAAAAACTTTCCAACAAACTAGCCGTTTGCGAGTTAGTTAAACATTCAGACGTACAGAGTTTTGACGTAACTATGGAAATATCACGAGAAATACGTGTTTGAACATAAACGCAGATGCTGGCCAAAATGCAGTTTGCGTTGTAGTATTTGACCACGAATGCTACCCGTGCAATGTCGTCGTTGAGAGGGTGAGTCGCGATCAGAACGGTATTGTGTGTCGTTGTGAGTGCATTATGTCAGAGCTAACTGAATTCGAAAGTGTGCAATTTGACGGTACTCTTATGGTGGGTGCTTCCGAAGCCGAGGGAGCCGAAACGGTTTGTGTTTGAAGGGAGACCCTATCGGCAATTTATACCGAATACAGTGAAAGCGGGGAAACATCATCCGCCAAGTGGGAAGATGGACAAAAATGTGTATTGAGTGATGTGACGGACCATCATTGAAGAGGATTTTGTAAAAAAAATGATAGAACGACAGCTGAAAAAATCACTACACAACTGAATGTGGCACTCTCGAGCCCTGTTAGCACCAAAACAACACGAAGGGAGTTCCGTAGGCAAGGAACTGTAGGGCGAGCTGGAACTCCAAACTCAGTGATCAGCAAACAGGAAAACGGGTGTCGAAGGCATAAAACCATGAGTATGGAGCAATGCAAGAAAGTCATTTACTCGGATGAGTCTTGTTTCGCACTCTTTCCAACTCCTGACCGAATAAACGTCTAAAGAATGATGCATGGGGGGGGGGGGGGTTAAGTGATGATTTGGGCTGACTTACCGTGGTATTACATGGGCCCCGTGGTTACTGTGCAATGTGATATTATCGCCAAGGATTATGTGACCCTTTTGACTGATCAGATCCATCCCATGGTACTCGTACAATGTTTGTTCCCAAATAGTGATTTTTTTTTCCATGACGACGGCGCTACAGATCATGTAGCTCCCATTGTCCAGGACAACTGTTGAAAGCACACGTATGAATTGTTGTATGCCTCCAGACCACCACAGTGACCAGCTACTCGTATTATTAATTCTTTCTTGTCTACTTTGGAGATTACGGCGCTTTATCCCTGACCACCATCATCGTTACCTGATGGTGCCATTATGTTTCGGGAAAAATGGTATTAGATTCCCTTGAAACCCCGTTCCGAGACGACTGGAAGCAGTTTTGAATGCCAACGTATTTGCTACACCGTTACTAGGCATGGCAAACTTCTAGTGTTTTTCGTGTTCCCTTATTTCTGTCCGACGTCTATATTTTGAAACTGAACTTTTTGATTAAGTAGTAACTTAATGGGATACAAATTTTACCAGCGACCTACGTAGACGACAACCAATGCGCTGCTTCGGCAACGTTAATCAAACGGTATAGGATGTGGGGATGCAAGGAGTGGTAAGTGAGTGAGCCCACTATTAATCGCAATTTCGTAATGATATTTAACACGGACAATTTACGTGAAGCACATACTGGTAGAATAAGTACATTTAGTTATTTAGTTTAAGCAAATGACAATTATTTCCAGACTGTCTGCCACACAACAAATGCTATAAACATAAAAAAGGCGCCAATAAAATATCTGATAGGGGGAGACCCGAACACAATTTGATCAACTTAACATCAATATTTATCTTGAACCTCACGTATTAAAACATACAATTTAGCATCAGAATTATTTAAAGGGTCGCCAATTATTGGATGAGAAGTCGTTATTTGCAAAACATTTTTAGACTACGATGAAAGGATTTTGCACTCAAAAACCATTAAAAAACTACAAAGACCAAACTAAAAAATGTAATATCAACAGTTATTTTAAAAAGCGCCGATAATAAAATAGATTATCATCAAAAGGAATCAATGGCCACATTAACCACTGTAACATGTAAATCTATTTTATAAGCGCCAATAATTAGAGCAGACGCAGTACGGACCCTTGGCTTAAAACTTAGCACAAACAGACTTTCAGTGACGGATTGTAAATTATAACCCAGGTTTTATGCCGACGTAGAACGACCAGGCTTGGCACAGAAATTTTTACCCAGTTGGCAGTTACATTGAAAGTCGATCGCAACCATTCTTCCCATTGGTTTTATAGAGGTAGAATTAAGTTTTAAAGGAAAAGAAATACAACGTACTTACAGCAGCACCATGAAAGTAATCGAATATTATTTGTAATAAGGAAATAGTTTTGCGTATGTAGCATCCCTGAATTGTCGAAATAAACTGAGCCACGAGTAGTTGCACGGTGCCTTCCGCCGAACAGCGGACATTCAAGCAAGTCCTAAAAGCTATTTACGGAAATATCTTGCCCAGGCTGTGCAATAGTTAGGGAACTTACAAATCCCCTAAACACACACAAGTTATCGCTGGTTCTCACTTAAATCTTTGAATGAAAAACACATAAATAGAGTACCCGAAACCGCATGGGAGTCAAGTTAAATTGCGTTCGGGAGAACCCAGTTATTGCGTAACACAGCAGACAGGCGCTCACCACCTGCTTCTGTCATACCAAGCTGATAATGCTACACAGCCATGAAGTAGGTAAACCTCGAAGTAGTTTCGCTGTGGGATTAAAGTCTGGCTTCACCAAATTGAATGTTTCAACACAGCGTTAGGGATGGTCGAAAGAATCAGCGACTTTACACATGGTTGACCTCGTCGTAGATGTCTCCGAACAAGAAAACGTGCTGTCTTCCAAAATCAACACTCTCGACTGTTCTCGGTCACGTACACGTATTGCTGGCTGCTAGCAAAGATGCCCCTCTGTACTGCTCGAAACCTCTTGCTTTCGCACTTTTGCCGACTCCACACTGGCCGTCAGCAACAGAGCGCTGTGGAGGTGTGCCAGAGAGCCCCTAGTCAAAGCAGTCTCCAGCGTACCCAGAATACACCGACGTGAACTAACCAGTAACACGTTACAATTTACATTCTACTCGATCCCCGTATCGGACCTCGTCCATACATCAACCTTGCAGTACTGCAAATCTACACTAGTCTTTCTGTGAGCTAAGAATTATTTTGAATACCAGCAAATCAAATAGCTGCAACAGCATCGAACAATTAAATAAGCAAACCTTAACAAGACTGTACAGTTCGCTGCTCCATATCGTCAGCCTTACCAATTGAAGTGCTGTATACATTAATTCTGGGACATACCTATACAGAAAAATCCAGAAGACCGAGGTTAAGTGACTATGGAGACCATGGTAGAGGTCTAGCTCGTCCTACCCGTCATGGATCATAATGGCCCTACAGAAGTCTTACATTAACGGCAAAATACGCCTCAACATAAATACACCACACATTAGAAACAGGGACCGTAATGAAATTTCAACCGAATCAGATGTGGAATTAATCGCAAAACTTACATTTCAAATACTTTTGTACTAACGCGTATAACACGTCATAGTGAACCCGGAGACCGCTCATAACCAAACATTCGCAGTTATCCCACAAACAGCTTGTTGCGAATCCATGTGTACACAGTTATTCAGCTGCCTCTACCAATACCAGTTTATGCAACCCACAATTATGTTTCTATCCCTCAACACCATCGCGTGAGGTTTTGATGATCTCTCGTTCGCCACGCGCAAACTACGAGACTAGTTCTACAGAAAAAATGAATACGGCTTTTTTGTTGGAAATGTACTGTGGTAAAATTTTTACTATGCTACGTATGTTCTGGAGGCTGTAGTTTTCGAGTTAACCCCCCCCCCCCCCCCCGCCCCAAGAAAAAGGAAGAAATGCAGAGAAGCGACCTTCAAATGCTTCCCCAGTCCCCAGCTCAACTTCCACCGGTCAAGATTTCTAGTGTGTTGTCCATGCAAATCTCTCCTACTGCCGTACAAAAATTTCACTTCCAATTTATAAAATTGATGTTCGTTTAAATTGTACCTAACAGTTTTGTGAATTTCTACAATGTAAATTAAGCAATTACATCGTTGTATTCGTCAGGCCTTCTGTCTACGTAACTACTGTACTTGCAAGTGTTAAGTTTGGATCGAACTGGCAACGTATTCAGTTTCAGCGTAACGTATACAAAAGACGTTTTTGTTTCGTTAACCTCACGGTTACATTTAAATTAATAATGTTAACGAAATAGCCGATTATGCTTATAGTACAATAGAACAAGCAATAGGGCTCATAAAAGGTGGAATATCCGGAATAATTCGTATAGTCGGAAATGTTTGTGCAATTGTAGGAAGGAGTGGCACGAAGAACATACTTGAACTACTCATTCGTGAGGGATGGTTGTTGGGGAGGAGGTGCGTTTGAAAGTCATTTTCGTACGCTTTACAATAAGAAATCGAAAACCATGGTCTCCACCGAAAACGTAATCCAGTACGAAATTTAACAACAATAAATTTTCAACAAAAAAATTGTGCCCACTTTTCTGTGAGACTAATAGTTTGCGCGTAGCAGGTTCGGAGAATATGAAAATCTCGACGTTGTTTTTGGCGGTCAGGTATGACACTGCGGGTTGCATGAAATGGCATCAGTAGGCACAGCTGACTCACTACATATGTAATCGCTTTTCTTTCTCTGATCTTAAGCTTTCATTCGTGCTAGTTTAGCGTATTAACAATGGTACTAACTGTACAGTTACCTTCCAGCATACAGCTGGTAATCGTGACGTCTTTCTGCAAAGTATTCATTTCCAACATTGGTCTGACTCGCCAGAATCACCTCTGTCATTTCCCGAATGTAAGATATCGTAAAATGTAAAATAAATCATCAGTTATAGCGCCTTAACAGTTCACGATATTTTTAGAACATTATACTTGCCTCATAAATCTTCAGATAGCATTGCAAGAATTGTTTCCATGGTCAGTATTCTCTTAGCAGATACACGTGATTCTTACTGGACAAACTTCCAAATCACGCTTGAGAAAAATATATGTCGGCAAGAATTATTGATGAAACAATAAGAGCATCATGTGTTACCTGGTGCAATTTCGCTGTTAAGTACTTGATCATTGTCCTTGTGAATGACACTTCCTTCCTATGCATGTTTATTGGAAGAGATACTAACGTACAGATTAGTTTGCTCTCTATCCATCATGGGTGTTTCCATGCGCTGTATCGTCAACTTTTGCATGCTGTTGCGTAGTCTCATAATGTTGTGCCTTATTCGACCAATTTCCAACAACAACGAACGTATATGGTCACTAACACTTACTGAAATGCCACTATCACATCTGTCTGTGAGTTGGGCTTTGGCTGCAAAGAATCGTATCTCTCACTTTAATACAGGGAAAATCAATTAGTAAATATATTGTGGATGACTGACGTATGTGCCAGACTCTGTGAGGAAAGAGGAAGACTGGAAGGTATTATTCCTTAAAAGAGGGAAACAGAGGTGAGGCTCAAAAGTAGCTCGGACTGGAAACCATCAGGCCGTACCACATGACAGCTCATCGCACGATAGGCAGTCATGAGGTTCTGCAAGTGAAACTACATCAGATAAGTCAAAGACAATGTATCAGGAAACTCCATTTGTAAGGCAATGACAGGAGATTATGTTGTTAACTGGAATTATAAGCCAGTCATTTGGGAATGACGCATTTCATGACAAAGTTACGATACGATGAAATCACTGCGGTCCTTGGGCTGCTTACCCTCAGCAAATTCAAAAATTCTTAGCTTTCAAATGTTCTGTACATTTTAATATTGTAGAGTGTTTATCAATAGCTCTGCTTGTTTCCTACACAGCGCGCAAGGTACATCGATATGGTTTCTATATTTTCGTTTTTATCACATAGCAGCAAATTTAAAATAAGAAATTAAAACTGGTGATGCTGAGAGAATTGGGTTACGAAACGATACACTAAAAGAAGTAGATGGGATTTGTTATTTTGCATTAAAATTACTGATGATGGTAAAAGTAGAGAGGATTTAAAATATAGATTGGGGATGGCAAGAAAGATTTGTCTGAAGAAGAGAAATATGTTAACACTAAACATACACTGACAAGCCAAAACATTCTGACCACTGCCCACCGCGACATTGGATTCCGCGTGACCTGTAAGTGGAGCAGACATGGACAGGGTATCACGTTAGCTAAGATATGAGCTACCAAATGAGAAATACACCAAGATATGTGACTTTGAGAAAGGGAACATTGTTATTACGCGGAGCCTGTGAATGAGTATCTCGAAAACGGCGAAGCTGGTCGAATGTTCACGTGGTAATGTTGTGAGCAATAAATGGTTGGACGTACACTACTCTTCACAGAGCGGGGGCTTGTCTGCTCTAGAAAGTAGAATAGATTGTGATCTGTTGCATCTCTGCACAATGCTGGTGCACGCACAAGTGTTTCGGAGCACACTTTGAACATGGAGATCTGCAGCAGACCACTCCTGCGTTCTCACATGTTGAAACGACATCGTCAATTACTATTGCAGTGGGCACGGGACCATCGGGATTAAACCGTCGATCAACGGAAACATGTCGGCTCTTAGGGCAAATCTCATTGTTTTTACATCAAGTCGATGGTCGTCTCCACAAACGCCGTCTTCGAGGTGAACGGCGGCTTGAAACGTGCTGCGCGTCAAAGACGCAGGCTGGGGATGGGAGAGTATTATGCTATAGGAGACATTCTCTTTCGCTTGCAAGGGACCTGTGGTAGTAATCGAAGACACGCTGACAGCTGCGAACCACCAGCACCTCTCCATTCTTGATGTCTTCCCCGATGGTGATGTCATCTTTCAGCGCTATTATTGTTCGTGTTTCTAAGACAGAACCATGCAACAGTGGTTTGAGGAGCATTATAGTGAGTTTAGGTTGATGTATCGGCAACCAAATTTGCCTGATGTAAACCCTATGGAATGCAAATTGGTCGCTGTCGGATGCCATCACCGCGTATACAAACAACGGTCCGTTATTTACGCGAATTGCACGACCTGTGCGTAGATACCTAATGGCATTTAACTTCACAAGCCCACCAACAAAGTGCCACCACATTCTGATACCCAGAATCAGTGATGTATTTCCTTCCAAAGACGGACAAACAAGCTATTAAGCAGGTGGTCATAACGTGTTGGCCCATTAGTGCGATTCAAGTGTTAGTAAATCTGTTCTGAATGTATTTGTCTAGAGCGTAGCCTTGTATGGAAGTGAAACATGGATGATTAGCAGTTCAGACAAGAAGAGAGTAGAGGCTTTTGAAATATGGTGCTAAAAAAGAATGCTGAAGATTAGATGAGTAGGTCATGTAAATAATGAGTTGGTACTGAACACAGCTGTGGATAAAATGAATCTGTGCCAGCACGTGACTAACATGACTAAAAGAAGGGATTGGTAGGACACGCCTTACACATCAATGGATCCCTAGTTCACTATCGTACGGAAGTTCGAGGGGTAAATACAACAGAGGGAGCATAGGAGAAGACAATAATAAGCTCTTTCAAAAGGATGTAGGTTGCAGTAATTATTCGGAGATGAAATAGGTTGCATAGAATAGAGAAGCGTGGAGCGCTGAATGAAACCACACTTCGGACTGTAGTCAAGAACAACACTTACGGTTTTGATAACGTAAATTTCAATATTTGATTCGTTTGTCCACTTTTTCATGTTCTTTTTTGGGTGTCAGTATGTTTCTGATAACGTAGATTTCAATATTTCACACATGTGAGGAAGTATATGATATATATGTGCATTTCTACATGTCCCTGTTTGGGTGAAGCCATATTGTTCCATACTGTAAACAAAAATAATTTTTTGAATTTTCCCTAAAGTAAACGACGAAGGATTACGTCAGAAGCTCCTACGAGACAACGAATCTGAATGTTAAGAACCCTTGACGGTCTTTATTGAATGGCATTGTTGTTTCCTGTGAAATATTTAACAATAAGAATTTCAGAAAAAAATATGTTCACCTTTACGGAAATCCAGCAGCTGAACTAAAGTCTCTGCCTTTATCTAAAGCACAGTCATTGTATAGGAAAGCATTAACTTCATCTTGTAAACGTCCTATTCATTTAATTATTTTACTAGCCGCATAGTAATCACCACCACTTCCAATGCGATTACTGAAAACCTCTGTAATCATTAAAACAGTACCAAAGCCTAATTCTAATCTTCCTATTTTCCTACTTCGTAATCATTGGTAGATTAGGCGAGCTGAGTGTTCCGTAATACAGCCTGCCTTCAGAGTTCTTATTTTGAAACGAGATTTCATTGTTTCACGCACAGAATCGAAAACGATATCTGCTAGTCTCAGGAAATTTATAAATTGAAACAAAAGTACATGGAACGATATTGAGAACAGAACACATTTTTGCCAAGCACACGTAGTTTCTTTGTTTTTGCATTTTAAATGGATATACAAGAGTATAGTTGCGTTTTTGAGCAGTCTTATGATAATTCTGGCTACCATATTGCCATTCGTTGGTTCTGTCCAGCTTACTCATATAGCATCACATTCGATCGCTTCACGTGGTTTTGGTTGCCCTTCTTGTGATTCCATCAATTCTTCTGAATAATAGTCTGTTTCAACTAGCAGGACTACTTGTCTGCCCATTTTCGTCAACTTGTAAGTATTGTGACAACAGTACAGCATTTCTGCTTTGTTCTTGACATTTAACCATGTCTGTGGATGAGTCTAAAACGCAAAAGGCTTTGTGATAGATGATAATTGTATGGCGTAGGTGCAGTGTTTTGTGCCACGTTTGGCGATCGTTCTTTGCAGCATATCAAAAGCTCAAGATCTCTACAAACTGTATTTCACTTCTAGTTTAATTATTCGTTATTACTCGATATAATTCTATGTAAAGGTAAGTAAAATGTCGCACATGTCAAGTACGCAATACATTCCCTGTTTTGATTAACACATGCCATAGAGAACACCATTTGCCTATAGAAGATTTTTAAATAACTTCCGCAACGGTGTCACTTCTTCACAAGTGAACTGATAGCAAGACATCTAGGATAAACCACCTAGGGAGAGACGGCAGCCGACAGGTTATAGGTTAAGGGATTATGATAAGAATTTTGGCCGTACACTGAGAAAGGGAGAAAGTGTTTGAAATAATATTTGGTCAGTCTTCTAATATCACCTCGTCCACAGCAATATCTACTGCAGCACTAAGTAGTAATTCAGTGTAAACATATTCTGAAAATGAACGTATAAACAAAACTACGCTCAGGAATTTTAGTAAAATTTGTACTCCATTGATACGTACATTTACTACAAGCGCAGTCTCACCTTTATGGGAAAATTCTTGCACTTTCTGATCTGTAGATGCAATTAAAAGGTTATCTTTTACTTAGTCGGCCCTTAAATAGTTATAATCATTAATCTTACTGTTTCTATAATTTTCTGTCGTACCTAATTTCAAATTTGCGTAGATGATAACTACTTTTGTATTATCTGATCACTCTAAAACAATTACTTGTGTAATTCTGAAGTGGATAATGAAATAATTTAGCGGAATATCGTATATACCTTTCGCAATGTACTCCAGTGTTCCAGTTTGAGTATTCTGGGTTCTTCGTGCAACTAACTACTGTACTAAGTCATCTGTCAACCAAAAGTTCAAACGTGAACTGAAGAGAACAAATAGAAATGTATAAATGTTACAGCAACATATTATTTCACTCGCCATGTCGGAACGACTATACGCTTATACCAGATGGCCCACGCAAGCCGTCCTGCGTAGTTTCATGTTTGCCGCATACGTTAGAGGAAGAAGGGTTGCCTCATCACTGCTGCCCAAAGTGTAAGTGCACTTGCAAGGGAACATTCGCAGGGCTGTGACGCCATCTGTGAGTGCTTTACTCCCGGTTCCGTTCTAATATGATAGCGTTGCCGTCTGTCTGTGGTTCGACCTAGGTCTTTCAAACAGGTAACAACTGTGATGCACTCCAGCTAAGGCTATACCGATACGGATTGATTTACGGGGAGGGGCACTGTAATGCACCTGAGGCCTGTATTCAGAACGTTCCTCAACTCGACATGTACCTTCTGTATACATTTTTGACGTACAGAAGTGCGCTTAAGAACCGAGGGACATTTGTTAGTACAACGTGTTGGGAAGGAACAATGCGCGACGCACCCGATGCTGCCCGGAACGTTACTGAGTACTTTGGAGCACATCACACGCACGGTAAGCATAGCTTAAATGAAAATAACGCGTATCTACAATGTAGCATAAACTAAAGCGTTATCGTGATATAGCATTTAGGTTGTTGTATTATTTGTACCTTAAACAAGAATAATAATACTGTTATCGTCATTATTGTTAATATTATGAAAGTCATTAGATCTCGCGCAGTAATACTTATTTCTCATCGTAACTAGGATAAAGAAGAGCTCCAGCTGACCTGGGAATATTGAGGTCTTCGGCACAAAGGATTTCTAGACGAACGAAAATGGTTCAAGTTTAAGCTGCATCTACACCAACAGCTATCTAGAAACGATTTCCAAAATCGCGTATCGTTCTGCAGACGTCTCGTAAATAAAGTACCCGTAAACCCGGATTTCATCAGGCAGATTTTACAGGGATATGAATGCTAATTCGCCACTGATGCCACTGTCAATAGACACAATCCACATTATTGGCTCTTGCAAATCCTCAAAGGTCACGAGATCATCTCATGCTAGCGCATTGGGGTGTTAGCGTACGATACGGCATTCTAGGGGCCCACATCATAGGACCAGTTTACTTGGCTCCCAGACTAACTGGTCGGCTGTATTTACAATTCCTCCCGGTAGGCCGTGGTGGTCACATTCGATAGGCAGCGAGATCGTCTGATTTAACGCCCTTTGATTTTTTTCTAATGGGGGTTGTATCAAAGAGAATTGGAAAATCCAGATGTGTTAAAGGAACTAATACGTCATGGTTGCGCTTCAGTATCTGCAGAAATGTTACGAGGTATCCATGCTAATAACAAGAGGCAATTACATCAGTGTATCCAACAACGTAGACGTGCAATTGGACATTTGTATTATGAATAATATGATTATGAAGTTCTGTCAGTCTGTAAAATAGGTTTAAAGGAACATCCTTTATGATATTTATTGTTCTTTATAGCAGTCAAAGGTATGATAGCATTCATATTATATTGCCAATTGTGAAGCACGAATTGGTGCATTATAAGTTTTTACTAAATTAGCAGTCATATATCGGTATGCCTTGAAACAAATACTCAATATGCTCTGGCCCTTGTGCGTATTGTTTTGGTCAGGGACAATCATTCTTTCGCATATTTTTCGAGCGCAGGAATCAAAGCCAACACTCCTCCTACAGCAAGCAAGTTTTCTAGAGACGAGCTGTAAGATCAGTTATAGCTGAACGGTGCTTGTTTCCAAGCGCTCGTCTTACGTTTAGCAGGGTCTTCTCCCTGTTAGTGTTGACTCCCCAATATTGTTCTGCTTAGGCATACTTTTCAGCGTTTGTGGTATCTGGGATTAACTAACAACAACGGAGAACGGCGATCGAGGGTGTATTGTATTTTCTTTTGTGTCGAACTGTATTCGCCGTACTGTTGTGCATGTGCGCGACTTGAAAAGCCTTTATTACCTTAAGTTTTATCGCGTCACTAGCTTTAAGTTTTCTAAGCTATCATATTCAGAATTTGTTCAGTGTTTATTCATGAGGAGTCACGTGTCATGGAAATATAGAAAAGAAATGGAAGGGTGTACATTGTAATATAATTGAAATCAACTTTGAACATGACTGACGTTTGCAGCAACGGTATATATAAATTTGAAAAATATGAAAAATCCATTAACCGGTTGCATTGGTTTTATATATACCTTGACCAGGTTTCGTCACCTCTAAGGGTGACTTCATCAGAAGGTAAGATAATTAACTGTGTTTAGGATCTTCTTTCTGATGTCTTTGTACTTTGACACAGCCTTTGATACATGGGCGGGTAAGAAGCGTCCAACTTTGAACATGGCTGACGTTTGCAGCAACAGTATACACAAATTTGAAAAATATGTAAAAATCCCCCACCCGGTTGCATAGGTTTTCTATATACCTTGACCAGGTTTCGTCACCTGTAAGGGTGACCTCATCAGAAGGTAAGGTAATTACCATGTTCAAAGTTGTACGCTTCTTACCCTCCCATGTATCAAAGGCTGTCTCAAAGTACAAAGACATCAGAAAGAAGATGCTAAACACAGTTAATTACCTTACCTTCTGGTGAAGTCACCCTTAGAGGTGAAGAAACCTGGTCAAGGTATATAGAAAACCAGTGCAACCGGTTGGCGGATATTTAAATATTTTTCAAATAACTGTCATCAGCACTTACTTGGCGAATAGTTAATGGGACATTGTAGCACTTTAGAAATATCTCTATGTTGCGTGCGAAACGCGTTGGTCTAGGAATATGGCATGAGAGGAATACTAGCGGACGAGCGATGGAGTGCTGACCATTCGTAAATGGGCAACATCAAAAGGGGTATGTATGTGGAGAAGACACCCCAGCTGTTAGCCCTGCAGATGTAGTTCTACTGGACAAATGTGGATTATGACACTGACAAGTTGGAAGCGCTGGAAACCTGTTCCTACGTGTAAACCGTTAAAATAAGATGCCGAAGAATTGCTATACCTCAGTTAACCTACACTCAGTTTTGTAAACTGACCAATCAATAACTTCACACAAGTCATAATTTAGAATATAATCCTTCGAAAAGAATTTTTCTGAATATCTGTCCCTGTGAAATACTTTATACCGAAATAAGAACTTTTTCCTTGATCTCCCATGAGGTACCGCCATATCGTAGTACTGTCCGTGTGGGCGGGAGAGTTTGTGCGCTCCAAGGAAGCTGAGAGCTATATCGGCGGTAGCGTAGCTACTGGCAGGTCCAACCTAGCCGGGCCGGTCTCAGTAGAGGAGCCAGACAAAGTGTGCCTCACAACGACCCGTCTTATATCCTATATCCTGTATATCGTATTCCCTACCCTCTCCTCAGTTACCATTCCTTTTCTTTCTCTAATTACCTTAACATACCACTGCCTTGTGGTTGGTGTTGGGAGGGATGAAGGCTAAGGGAGAAAACCCTGAAAGAAAATCTGGAGTGGGGCCCCAAAGGCGGTTGGAAGGAGTACAACGTCCCCTTTCGGCAGCTCCTGCAACCGAAGTGATACCAGACGTATAGGCTTGCCTTTCCTCTGGATATTATCATTTAGGTCGAGAAGGAGACCGTGATGATTGGGCAACTCACGTGTCTTCACATTTATCGCTCAGGCTTGTAGCGTCCTGGAGAGGACACTTCAGCGACGTCCAAGGACTTCGGCACAACACGGGAAGAGGCAGTTACCGGTTATAAGCTCTGTCTGATTGGCGTAAGACTCGAGTGCCAGGGGCCACTTCCGACGGAGGGAGAAATCATTGCATCTCATTGGACAGCTACCGCCCGCCTCAAGCTGGGCAGCCCCCAGCCAATAAGGTGCTGTCCCACCACTATCCGCCTGCTTCACGGGGTGTGTGAAGCTTAGAAGTAATCTTCTACAAGCGGGTTGATATAGAACACCTACCAAGAACAAAAATGGAATAATAAAGAAATCACTATTTCGTATTGCCACCTGGAATGTTAGGACCATGTGTCCAAGGTAAATTGACGATGCCCAAGAGGTTCATTTCATCCGTAAGACTGCCGTAATTGACAGAGAGCTCCATCGTTACAATGTTGATATCGCTGGACTGCAGGAGACGCGGCTTCCAGACGCGGGCTCTATCAGGGAGGATAATTACACATTCTTCTGGCAGGGGAAGTCTCAAGACGAGCCAAGACTTCATGGCGTAGGATTTGCTGTTAAAAACGCCCTCCTGGACTGTGCTGTGCCACCATCCGGTGGAACAGAGCGAATAATGGATTTGAAAATATGCTCCTCAAGTGGCACTGTCAACATCCTAAATGTGTACGCTCCTACCTTATCATCCAACATGGAAGAGAAGGATCTGTTTTATTACTCAGTGACAGAATGGCCAAGGTACCTAGCACCGAGACACTGTATATTCTAGGGGACTTCAATGCTAGAGTTGGATCATATAACGGCATATGGCCGAATTTCCTGGGACATCATGGGGTGGGAAAAATGAATGAAAATGGCCCGGGACTGCTTGAAGTTTGCTGCTTTTATGGATTCTGTATCACAAACACATATTTCCAGCTTAAGGATCAGCACAAGGTGTCTTGGAGACACCCGCGCTCTCATCACTGGCATCAACTTATGACTTAGTCATAGCTAGGCGTACTGGTCTCAAAAATGTGCTACTGACACGAAGTTATCATAGTGCTGATTGCAACACAGACCACGCCCTATTGGCGTGCATATTGAGGCTCACTCCTAAGAAATGTCACCACGCTAAACCGAGAGGTCATCCCCATATCAACAGAGATCATGTTCATGACACACAAAGAAAGCAGGATTTTGCCAGTAATTTTTAAAGTGCTTTCCCAGGAAACGTGCAAGCAGAAAGGAATGTTGATAAGAAATGGGCAAAACACTCGGGTGCAATCTACAACTCAGCAGTATTGGCCTATGGAATAAAAGGAAAAAGAAATAAGGACTGGTACGAGCAAAATTTGGAAGAAATGGAACCAGTCACTGAGGCTAAACGGAAAGCCCTGCTTGCTTACAAAAGAAACCCAAATGAAAGAACTCGAGATGACCTACGAAAAGCAAAGAACAGGGCACAGCAAAGATCCAGGAGATGCGCCAATAACTATTGGCTGAATTTATGTGCTGGTATACAGAAAGCGGCCGACTCTGGGAATGCTAAGGCAATGTACGATGGTATTAAGAAAGCAATTGGACCAACTGTCAGAAAAACAGCTCCTCTGAAGTCCAAGACGAGTGAAGTCATTACTGATGAAGGCAAACAAATGGAACGCTGGGTAGAACACTACCTCGAGTTGTATGCAGCCGAGAATGAAATTAGCAAGAATGCATGTGACGCCATCAAACAAATGCCAGTTATGGAAGAACTAGATGCAATGCCTACTATGGAAGAACTTAGTAGAGAAATAGATTCTCTTGCCAACGGAAAGGCCCTAGGTGAAGATGGGTTCCCTTCAGAGGTTATTAAGTATAAGAAGTCTGTTCTTCTCAAACATTTATATTCACTTATCACAACCAGCTGGGAAGAAGGTTATGTCCCGATGACTATGCGGAATTCGAGGATAGTTACTCAATATAAACAGAAAGGGAACAGAAGTGACTGTAACAATTACCGAGGCATTTCATTACTAAGTGTAGCCGGGAAAGCTTATGCAAGAGTCATCCTAATGCGATTACAGATCTTAGCTTCCAGAATCTACCCAGAATCTCAGTGTGGCTTCAGGCCCGGCCGATCAATCGTAGATATGATCTTCTCCTTAAGACAGCTACAAGAGAAATGTCGTGAGCAGCAGAGGCCATTTTATATTGCTTTCATTTACCTTGTTAAAGCGTTTGATTTAGTGAGCAGAAATGGGCTTTTCAAACTGTTGCAGAATATTGAATGCCCACCTAAACTACTACAGATAATTGTCTGTTTCCATGAGAAAACACAAGCAACAATTTGCTTCAACGGTAAAACATCAGAAGCATTCCCTGTTAATAGCGGTGCGAAACAGGGGTGTGTGTTTGCTTCTACATTATTTGGGATTTTCTTTTCCCTTCTGCTCAAATTTGCCTTTGAAGCCTGTGAGGAGGGAGTGTATCTACATACGTGGTCAGATGGAAATCTTATCAACATTGCTCGCCTCAAGGCCAAGACCAAAGTAAATACAGTTGTTATGAGTTGATATATGCGGACGATGCAGCTCTAGTAGCGAACACAAAAGATGAGCTGCAGTATATAATCAACAAATTATCACATGCCTGTGAAAAGTTTGGTCTACTCATCAGCCTTCAAAAGACTAAGATCATGGCGCAGAGCACTACCAACCTTCCATCCATTAGCATTGATGGCAACCCTCTCCAGATAGTTGATGACTTTACCTACTTGGGATCTACAATATGTAGCAACTTGTCCATGGACACTGAACTTACTAATAGAATCGCAAAGGCATCATCTGTCATGGCTAGATTGAAATACAGAGTATGGAACAACTGACTGCTTACCACAAAAACTAAATTAAAAGTCTACAACGCTTGTGTTATAAGCACCCTTCTCTATACCTGTGAGACATGGACAACTCTTTCTAGGCATGAATCTCGACTCAACAGCTTCCATCTCCGCTGTCTCCGGAAGATCCTTCAGATCTCTTGGAGAGATAGAGTACCCAACACCGAAGTCTTTCATCGTGCAAGCACAAGCAGCATCTTTGCATTCCTGAGTCATCGACGTCTAAGATGGTTGGGACATGTCAGGCGCATGGATCCTGAACGGATACCGAAGCAGCTGCTGTACGGCGAACTTCAGGAAGGTGTGAAGCCAGTGGGACGACCGCATCTTCGTTTCAAGGTTGTCTGCAAGAGAGACCTGACAAAGACCAGAATCAATCAAATTCGCTGGGAGAGCATTGCAGATGACCGTGTCAAGTGGCGAGTAACTGTGCGCAACGGCGTTAAGCTCTCAGAGGACGAACGCACACTGGAACAAATCAGGAAGAGGACAAAGCGAAGAGTCAGAGCGGCTTCTATTCGAAGTCCCTCAATTTTCACATGTCCAAACTGCAGTAGGGACTGCCACTCTCGAGTGGGACTCTTTAGCCACAGCAGACGCTGCAGACTCTAAACCAAGCATGCTACACCACCTTCCCTCAAGGATGGACGGATGCCAAAATAATAAAAAAAACTAAAAAAAACTGTGTTTTCAATAATTAATTATCTGAAGATTTAGTAAAAAGAAAATTCAAATATTTTCTGTCTCATAATTATGTAAAGAACAGTTGTGTTGCATTGCACTTACAATTTGTGCAGGAGAACTATGGTATATATTTTGCAACTACATTTTTTTTTTTTTTTTTTTTGGTCATCAGTCTACTGACTGGTTTGATGCGGCCGCCATGAATTCCATTCCTGTGCTAACCTCTTCATCTCAGAGTAGCACTTGCAACCTGCGTCCTCAATTATTTGCTTGATGTATTCCAATCTCTGTCTTCCTCTACAGTTTTTGCCCTCTACAGCTCCCTCTAGTACCATGAACGTCATTCCCTCATGTCTTAGCAGATGTCCTATCATCCTGTCCCTTCTCCTTATCAGTGTTTTCCACATATTCCTTTCCTCTCCGATTCTGCGTAGAACCTCCTCATTCCTTACCTTATCAGTCCACCTAATTTTCAACATTCGTCTATAGCACCACATTTAAAATGCTTCGATTCCCTTCTGTTCCGGTTTTCCCACAGTCCATGTTTCACTACCATACAATGCTGTACTCCAGACGTACATCCTCAGAAATTTCTTCCTCAAATTAAGGCCGGTATTTGATATTAGTAGACTTCTCTTGGCCAGAAATGCCTTTTTTGCCATAGCGAGTCTGCTTTTGATGTCCTCCTTGCTCCGTCCGTCATTGGTTATTTTACTGCCTAGGCCAGAAATGCCTTTTTTGCCATAGCGAGTCTGCTTTTGATGTCCTCCTTGCTCCGTCCGTCATTGGTTATTTTACTGCCTAGGTAGCAGATTCCTTAACTTCATTGACTTCGTGACCATCAATCCTGATGTTAAGTATCTTGCTGTTCTCATTTCTACTACTTCTCATTACCTTCGTCTTTCTCCGATTTACTCTCAAACCATACTGTGTACTCATTAGACTGTTCATTCCGTTCAGCAGATCATTTAATTCTTCTTCAGTTTCACTCAGGATAGCAATGTCATCAGTGATTCGTATCATTGATATCCTTTCACCTTGTATTTTAATTCCACTCCTGAACCTTTCTCTTATTTCCATCATTGCTTCCTCGATGTACAGATTGAAGAGTAGGGGCGAAAGGCTACAGCCTTGTCTTACACCCTTCTTAATACGAGCACTTCGTTCTTGATCGTCCACTCTTATTATTCCCTTTTGGTTGTTGTACATATTGTATATGACCCGTCTCTCCCTATAGCTTACCCCTACTTTTTTCAGAATCTCGAACAGCTTGCACCATTTTATATTGTCGAACGCTTTTTCCATGTCGACAAATCCTATGAAAGTGTCTTGATTTTTCTTTAGCCTTGCTTCCATGTTTAGCTGTAGGGTCAGAATTGCCTCTCTCGGCCCTTTATTTTTCCTAAAGCCAAACTGTTCGTCACCTAGCGCATTCTCAATTTTCTTTTCCATTCTTCTGTATATTATTTTTGTATGCAGCTTTGATGCATGAGGTGTTAAGCTGATTGTGCGATAATTCTCGCACTTGTCAGCTCTTGCCATCTTCGGAATTGTGTGGATGATGCTTTTCCGAAAGTCAGAGGGTATGTCGCCAGACTCATATATTCTACACATCAACGTGAATAGTAGTTTTGTTGCCACTTCCCCCAATGATTATAGAAGTTCTGATGGAATGTTACCTATCCCTTCTGCCTTATTTGACCGTAAGTCCTCCAAAGCTCTTTTAAATTCCGATTCTAATACTGGATCCCCTATCTCTTCTAAATCGACTCCTGTTTCTTCTTCAATCACATCAGACAAATCTTCACCCTCATAGAGGCTTTCAATGTATTCTTTCCACCTATCTGCTCTCTCCTCTGCATTTAACAGTGGAATTCCCGTTGCACTCTTAATGTTACCACGGTTACTTTTAATGTCACCAAAGGTTGTTTTGACTTTCCTGTATGCTGAGTCTGTCCTTCCGACAATCATATCTTTCTCGATGTCTTCACATTTTTCCTGCAGCCATTTCGTCTTAGCTTCCCTACACTTCCTATTTATTTCATTCCTCAGCGACTTGTATTTCTGTATTCATGATTTTCCCAGAACATGTTTGTACTTCCTCCTTTCATCAATCAACCGAAGTATTTCTTCTGTTACCCATGGTTTCTTCGCAGCTACCTTCTTTGTACCTATGTTTTCCTTCCCAACCTCTGTGATGGCCCTTTTTAGAGACGTCTATTCCTCTTCAACTGTACTGCTTACTGCGCTATTCCTTATTGCTGTATCTATAGCGTTAGAGAACTTCAAACGTATCTCGTCATTCCTTAGTACTTCCGTATCCCACTTCTTTGCGTATTGATTCTTCCTGACTAATGTCTTTAACTTCAGCCTACTCTTCATCACCACTATATTGTGATCTGAGTCTATATCTGCTCCTGGGTACGCCTTACAATCCAGTATCTGATTTCGGAATCTCTGTCTTACCATGATGTAATCTAATTGAAATCTTCCCGTATCTCCCGGCCTTTTCCAAGTATACCTCCTCCTCCTCTTGTGATTCTTGAACAGGGTATTCGCTATTACTATAGTTCAATTCTTTTATCTTGGCGGCTCGCGCATGCCCGCACAGACGCGGGAGATTGCTGCGTTGCCAGTTGCACACGACGCACGCGCCAATAGAAGCAGCGCCATAGTATAGCATAGTTCGCAAGCTTACGTTTAGGAGGGAGCGCACAGTTCATGAAGTAGAGCCACCACGGCCGCATTGACCCTTTCGCTGCTACAAAGACGTGCTCCCTGCATTCCGCGCTGTGCGCGATTTTGTCACTGCACTGCTCGCCTGTGCAGACACATCGTGTTCCGACTGCTTTGACACTCTCTCTTATCATTCAATTCCACAAAAACTATTTGGCCCAAAAATTAGATTTTTACACATCTTCTTGACTGATATCTTCCCCTCATAAATGACTTAATCTTGTTTCTATGTTCAACGCAGTTATTATGCATTAAATATAGTAAACCATTGCACGAAATTTTGAAGAGTTTGCCGAGGTAAGTCCATAGAGTATACTTTCCGTATGGTCGATTTTAGTTGCCACAATGTTGAGAATGAAATGTGGACAAGATACCTAAATTTCATATAAAATTTACTGTATAACAATATCTCATTTAAGTGCCACAAAGGTGTCGTATGTAATATTGAGAAATATTCCGTCTTTCGCGACTGTAACAACAGTTTTATTTACACTGAGCACGTTTGGCTTTATTTTAAAGCACTTCAATCAATCAAAAGGAAGGAGACAGAAGTAGACAAAATACATTAAACAAAACTGTGGACTTCAAGAACATTAGGACTTGAATATACCGTCTGTCAGTGAAGTGCTCTGAGCTATGTCAAATATAATTTTTGTGTGTGGCACACAAAAACATCATTTATTTGCTAAAACACTGATCAGCCAACAGAAACATTGAATATTGTGTTACCGCAACACAAAACTACGAAAGGTGACTTGGCAATGGAGGAGACAAAATACTGTCCACTGAAGATGCTTCAAAAGAGAGAAACGAGTCTGGTCTAAATTAGTCGCTTATTACAGTTGCAGAAGAGGAATATATTTCAGTACCATTGGTAGAACTGCGACTGTGGAACAAAAACAAGAAAGAGAACATGAGTACCATTGTGTATGTGCCATACCTTTCATTGAAGTGCTTTAAAATGAAGCCAAACGAGTCCGGTGTAAATAAAACTTTTATTACAGTCGCGAAAGACGGAATATTTCTCAATATTACATACGACACCTTTGTGGTACTTAAATTAAATGGGATATTGTTATACAGTAAATTTTATATGAAATTTAGGTACCTTGTCCACATTTCATTCTCAACATTGTGGCAACTAAAATCGACCATACGGAAAGTATACGCTATGGACTTCTACCTCTGCAAACTCTTCAAAATTTCGTGCAATGATTTACTACATATAATGCTGCATAATAACTGCGTTGAACATCGAAACAAAATTAAATTAAGTCATTTATGGGGGAAAGGTATCAGTCAAGAAGACGTGTAAAAATCAAATTTTTGGGCCAAATAGTTTTTGTAGAATCGAATGATAAGTGTGTCAAAGCAGTGGGAACACCATGTGTCTGCACAGGCGAGCAGTGCAGTGATGACAAAATCGCGCTCAGCGCGGAATGCGGGGAGCACGTGTCTGCAGCAGCGAAAGGGTTAATGAAGAGACAAAGCACTAGAAATTTCAAAAAATTGCATTCAAACGAATATAATTCGTGAAGTAAGGCACTTCGATATTGTTTTTAAATAATGAAAATATGAAGTACAGCACAAGGTTTGAACTCATAACCTTTCGCGTAGTAGCCCAACGCCTTAACCGTTACGCTAACGCAACTCGTGAAATTATCGAACGCCATCAGGACTCTAATACATCACGCAAAATATTGACAAACACTGTTGGTATGATTATGAATTACTCACGCTTCGTCGAACTGCAATAGGAAATAAACAATTACCGCTGTTCTTTATTGCGAAAAAGCGGTTCGTGAGATTAATACAAACACCTTTCCTTGCTATCGCCTGAATTAGGAGTCTTATTGCTTGTTTGGTTTAATTAATTAATAGAATATGAAGCAATTGGTATAAAGAATACTTTTTCCAAACTTTCTATAAAAGAAAGTCTGCTATCAAGACATTGCTTTTGTTCTATTACTATATTTATAACTGAAAGTTTCTAAAACTGAAGACACTCATCCATGCTCTGCACTGCAGTCGAAATCTGGCAACGTCGTTCTCTGTTCATTGGCTGACTGTGTTTTGTGGCGTCAGATGCGCAGAACGAATCTAAACTAGGCCGCCAACATAAATGACGCGCACTTTAGCTGAAACTTGTTACAGAACTCAGTTAGTCTTTCCCCTCTTTCATTCTTTGTCCCAAGCCCATGTTCTCCTGTAACCTTTTCTTCTACTCCTTCCCCTACAACTGCATTCCAGCCGCCCATGACTATTAGATTTTCGTCCCCCTTTACATACTGCATTGCCCTTTCAATATCCTCATACACATTCTCTATCTGTTCATCTTCAGCTTGCGACGTATGCATGTATACCTGAACTATCGTTGTTGGTGTTGGTCTGCTGTCGATTCTGATCAGAGCAACCCGGTCACTGAACTGCTCACAGTAACACAGCCTCTGCCCTACCTTCCTATTCATAACGAATCCTACACCTGTTATACCATTTTCTGCTGCTGTTGATATTACCCGATACTCATCTGACCAGAAATCCTTGTCTTCCTTCCACTTCACTTCACTCACCACTACTATATCTAGATTGAGCCTTTGCATTTCCCTTTTCAGATTTTATAGTTTCCCTACCACGTTCAAGCTTCTGACATTGCAAGCCCCTACTCGTAGAACGTTATCCTTTCGTTGATTATTCAATCTTTTTCTCATGGTAACCTCCCCCTTGGCAGTCCCCTCCCGGAGATCCGAATGGGGGACTATTCCGGAATCTTTTGCCAATGGAGAAATCATCATGATACTTCTTCAATTACAGGCTACATGTCCTATGGATACACGTTACGTGTCTTTAGTGCAGTGGTTTCCATTGCTTTCTGCATCCTCATGTCGTTGATCGTTGCTGATTCTTCCGCCTTTAGGGGCAATTTCCCACCCCTAGGACAAGAGAGTGCCCTGAATTTCTATCCGCTCCTCCGCCCTCTTTGACAAGGCCGTTGGCAGAATGTGGCTGACTTCTTATGCCGGAAGTCTTCGGCCGCCAGTGCTGATTATTTATCAAAATTATGGCTGTGGCTGGGACCGAACCCGAGACCGAAAACGTTTTAATTACGGACAAAGACGCTACCCCTAGACCACGGATCCAGTCTAATAACTACCTGTCTAATGTTTACTTGTATGCCATTGTTATTATTTATAAAGATGCATTGTGATTGCGAGCATCTGAACACATTGTAATTGTGCTGAGACGACTGTGAAAGTGAATGTTGCTCTCTGCCTTTAATGTTACTGCTACGACTCATTTGCTGTGATATTGCTGCATTGTGTGTAAATCGACGCTGTGAAGCGGCGCTGCGAAGACCTGTGCTCACTTTTAGTACCATTTTTTATGAAAAGTGTTTTATAAAATTTGTTTGTTTTGTTTTTTATATATTTCTGTGTGCGTAATTTTCGATGGAATAATTTTATATGATTTTTGGGCCTTTGGTCTGGTTATGCGTTATTGAAAGCCCTGACAGTAGTTCGATGAATTACAGTAATTAATGTTTGTGGGGAAAAATACAGTGAAATGTATATCGCTGCGCTGCATAAATTGGAATTTGGGCTAACAAGCAGTGGAAATAATTCACCATATTTAAACTTTGAGACACGTCCGTGTTACTTTAACACAGTCAATCTTTTTTATGCTAACTGTATGTTTAAATAGGTATTTAAATAAATATTCATGTAGTACTTTATTATTACTATTTCTTATTCCTTTACATTTATTATTATTTTGTAATCTGTTCACAAAATTAATCTGCATATGAAAAAACATATGCTGGGAAAGGCACAAATGCTGAAACTGCAGTAGTCAAGTTAAAACAGTAATAGCTATAAGCAACATAACATCATTTAAAATACCTTACACAGGGTGTTTACAAATGAAAATCGGGATTTCAACGCTTTATAATATTTATTACATTAAATTTCCAGTTTTTAATGATATGACAAATGAAAGAGCAGCTCAAACAGTTTTACCAAGAACCTTGTAGCATAGCGAAGTACGCGATTGGTCGAACTTCACTGTACCAAAGCACTGGATAGGCCCCAAGGGGCCCAATGACTGTGCTAGCTTTGCATGGCTTCCACGTTCACCCGACCTAACGCCAAGCGATTTTTTTCGTTTGGGGCTTCATCAAGGATCGTGCGTACGTGCCTCAGCTACCAGCAGACCTCCCTGAATTAAGAAACCGGATTGAAGCAGCTGTTGCTACAGTCACTGAAGACACACTTAGCAACATGTAGGAAGTACTCGGCAACAGACTTGATGTGCGCCGTGTGCCAAATGGTGCTCACATTGAACATTTATAAGGTTTTTGGTGAAACTGTTTGAGTTGCTCTTTTATTTGACTTATCATTTATAACTGTAAGTTTAATGTGATAAATATTATAAAGTGTTAAAACTCAGACATTCGTTTATAAACACCCTGTACAATGTCTGCGAGCTGTTTCGCTACTGACTCAGGTGCTGTTTTGAAACTGAACACTGTGGTGTCACCGCCAGGCACTTGTTAGGTGGTAGCCTTTAAATCGGGCGCGGTCCGTTAGTATACGTCGTATCCGCATGTCGCCACTATCAGCGATTGCAGACCGAGCGCCGCCACACGGCAGGTCTACTCTAGAGATTCCCTATCACTCGCCCCAGTTGTACAGCCGACTTTGCTAGCAATGGTTCACTGCCTGCATACGCTCTCATTTGCAGAAACGACAGTTTAGCATAGCCTTCAGCTACGTCATTTGCTACGACCTATCAAGGCGCCATATTCTTCAAGAATGTATTCTGAATAGATAATGTTGTGAATCATGTACCGTCAAGAGCGACGTTTATCATTAATGGATTAAAGTTAAGTATCAAACTAATTATGTCCGCTTTCTGAATCCTCATTCCTTGTCATGTTTCAGAACTCACGTCAGTATAGTTATTCCCTGTTCACGCCAGCCTGCTTGAGCTAAAACGCGTACATTTAGGCCTCCTCTAGTAACACGGTGTTGGCTCTTCTGCTAACACAAAAAACACAAACTTTCGGAGCTGGTCGTCTTTATCTCAAATATAAAAGCATTTATGACTGAAAATTGAAGTAAGCCTAAATAAAATATGTGGTCTTTTTATCAACACAATGTTGAAATTCCTTAAGCATAAATGTTGGTTCAAATACATGTGTTTTCACTTTCCATTCGTTTGGCGCAGTTAAAAATTGCTGTTGGTGCACTCTTGTGCACATTTCTTTCATATTTACGGTGTAAAAATTACGCTCAAAGTGTATCAACGTGTCGGCGAGGAAGTGAACTACAACTTTCACAAGAACGAAATGTGGATGGACTTCCAGAACTACCACACAAGTTAAATTACACACTCAGGTTAACGAGGTGCGGACACCTCCTTCGTGAGCGCGTATTGATGGAAAGCAGAGAGCAGCGGCCGCGGGCTGGGATGTCGGCGCGCGCCAGTGGGGGCGCGGACGGCGCTGCTGCTGGCGCCAGCGCCGGTGGCTGCGCCGTCGCTGGCGCCAGTGGCAGTGCGGTTATCAGCGCGGCCGCAGCCGGCGGTCTCCCACGCCCTGCACCCTAACGAGGCGGCACCGCGAGGCACGCGCGGCGCCAGATAGCGCTCCTGCTGACGCGCTACACCGCCGAAACGTGACGCCGAAGTGCCGCGCGCTTACTACTTCTGGAAACTTTCTTGCATCGTGCTGCTCACACCCCACACGCCGAGGATATAAAAGCCACTTTATTTCGGAAATAGGCACTTACAAGAAAGTGTACTACCTAGTTTTTTATATACCGTGCCACTAACATCTGGGGACCTACCAAAGCACATTCAGAAGGCACATTACATCCAGCCTCATTCTTCAGTCAACACCGTATGAAGTAGACGCCACCAAATTGCGATTAGAATCTCTTTAGTTTATTTATTTATATACTTAATCTGATCTTGTTAGGGCCATCAGGCATCCTGTTACGTAAATTTTTTTTGTAATTTTTTTTTGTTTATTGATGGACGCAATCACATGTTTATGACACAGTCATAACCGGTTTCGGCCATACAATGATCATCTTCAGATTCTAAAACAATACAAAAGAAAATTTATATTAAAACCTAAAAATAAGTATAATATTTACCCGCGCTTATTAGTAATCTAACTGAATTTATGTGAAATACATATAGTTCATACCTAAAGGCGGCATACACTGAACACAGGTTCATGTGAAGTCAAACTAGCTATAAAATGTAAAACACCGGTCTTATATAGATACAAAAGTTTTGTTAGATTTTGTTCGCCCTCTGCCGAGCGGGTTTAGCAGAGCGATCTGCGGCGCTACAGTCATGGACTGTGAGGCTGGTCCCGGCGGGGGTTCGAGTCCTCCCTCGGGCATGGGTGTGTGTGTTTGTCCTTAAGATAATTTAGCTTAAGTAGTGTGTAAGCTTAGGGACTGATGACCTTAGCAGTTAAATCCCATAAGAATTCACACACATTTGAACATTTTTGTTCGCCCTCTTCGTTCTAGAAGCGCGCGTGCTCTATAAGATAATCTTAATTTTTCAAAAGCCTTAAATATACAAATTTACTATTAACATTTAGGTCAAATGTAGATAAAATCTGACTTCGGACGATCGTTGAGCGCTTCGTTTTACCAAATGGAATGCCAAGGCAATAAATAATGCAGAACAATCTTTCATATTATATCTGTTCCCATTACTGTTTTCTCTGGTTAAAATAGAGTAAATACGAAACTGTGTGCCACGCGGTGTAGCCGCACGGACGTAGGCGCCTTGCCACGGTTCGCGTGGTCCCCCTCGTCAGAGGTTCAAGTCCTGCCTCGGGCATGGGCGTGTCTGTTGTCCTTAGCGTAAGTTAGCTGAAGTTATATTAAGTAGTGTGTCTAAGCCTAGGAACTGATGACCTCAGCAGTTTGGTCCATAAGGAACTTACCACAGGACAAGATTGTGTAGAAGAAGCGCGATGTACGAGTTTCAGTATATTGGATCCAAAAGGAAGACAGAGGTACATGGCTGAGGAACTCGATGGAGGAAGACAATGGGAGATATGGAGGATAAGACAGGAGAAAGGAGAAGAAGCACATGGCTACAGAGGGTAACAGACATATGAAGAGGTGGGAGAGAAGTGCAGATGGAGTAATAAACGAAGGTGCCAAGAGGATCAGGGAAGTGGTGGAATCGTTACACAGCTGATATTGATGGAAAACATGTTTATCATTTATTATTATTAATTTCAATGCCAGGAAAGTGCTATCAACGAAAATAGCAGCTGCAGAAACATTAATCAAGGCAAATCAAAATGAAATAACAGAACAGAGATCCGACGCGGTGTACGTAGCTAACCAATTTATAAAACGAAATTTAATCCTATGTTTGGAGCATGGTGATATGACATAATACGAATTTAAATATTTCTGCTTGAGTTATTGGTTCAAATATCTCTAAGAACTATGGGACTTAACAACTGAGGTCATCAGTCCCCTAGACTGAGAACTACATAAACCTAACTAGCCTAAGGACATCACACACATCCGAGTCCGTGGCAGGACTTGCGACCGTAGCAGCAGCGAGGTTCCGGACTGAAGTGCCTAGAACCACTCGGCCACAACGTCCGGCTGCTTGAGTTATTATGAACATGTCAATTTACCATTTTCCAGTAGGGCTTGAAACAGTGGCCCACAACCACATATACACCAAGAGATAAAGAGAGACAGGGAGAATGTGATGGAGAGAGAGAGAGAGAGAGAGAGAGAGAGGGAAATTCGCTGTTTGAGAAGAGAGGCACAGTTTTAGGCTGGGAGAAGGCAGGGAAAATATTACGTTGCGAAGGATGGAGAGAAAGAAAGTAAATATTGCATATTGTAAGGTGCAGTTTACACCGAAGCATCTGCCAGATGTAAAATTTCTTACCGTCCGCGCATTACGCATGGAGAAAAGTACCCAGGCGAATATTCACTACAATGTGTTATATTTGTAGGCATGTGACTACTGTATGATGAGGAACCATTAATAATGACGAAGATGCAGTTGCTTTCTGTTACGTTAAATCCAATCATCGATACCAGTAACTCATATATGCACATGGGTTAGGAATTTGTATAGTTCTAGCAGAAATTATTTTATACTTCTTATCCGTTTTCAAAATGTGATCTATGTTTAAAAAGTTTTTTATCCAAATACATATTTTCTGCTTTTTAGTACCATGTGTGTCCTATTTTTCAGTTGCTTTCAAACATTTTGATGAGATTACAACAGAGACACGTGGAAAATTTCAGTTCTCTGCGTATGAGACAATCACTACATTGCTTCCTCACACATTATCTCACGAAAAGACCTCCAAGGTAAAAGTTAGGGAGATTCGAGATCAACCAGGGATTTATCAGCAACAGTTCTTACCAGGAAATATTCGCAAGTGGAACAGGAAAAGAACGAAATAACGTGATACTCAAGGGACTCTCCGCCACACACCACACAACGGCTTGTTGAAAGTTTGAAGTCTCGCAATACATTGGGAAACGATAGCGGTAAACACAGCATCCTCCCCAGCACACCAGACAACAAAGCGAGTTGTCATCCAGTTCTGAGCTATGCTGCGTGTTTCAAGTCTGTAGTTTAAAATCAGTTGCAAAATTTCTACCAACAAGCAGACAAGTAAGTCACTTACTAAGAACGTGTTAAAAACCAAATACAGTATTTACGGATTTCAGTCCAGCTGTATCCCTGAAACTTTAAGACTTTCAGAGGACACAAACGATCTGCTTTGATGACAAACAGAAGATAAATTATTATTATTAAGTGTTAGCAATTTTCTCAAATTGCGTTTCACACAGTTACAGTTCTGCTCATGTGATACATTGCAACATTGATGAAATGTCTTTACCTATATTTCGTCACAATAGACACTCTGGCACATAGAACGTACGGATTGAGATGAACAGTCACTGATTACTTTCTTTTGCTTTTAACGTGCTCAATACTTTGCTCATACGAAATAAGTGACTGTGATCGTAATAAATATAAGTTGAAGCTAGGAACTGTATTTCAATAAATTTGAGGCTGTGGCATTCCATATGAAAAAATTGTGCCCTATAATCTCGAACTTTCATCCCATTCCTGGAGTTCATTAGGAAATTATTCTCACATTTATTTCTGCAATGAATACCTTTAGGTGGAAAGTAATTTTTCACTTCGTGAACCTCTAAAGCTCATGATTTCAATAACGTATTTTTGACGTAGCCCGAGCATTAATACTGTAGCTCAAGGGAGACTTCCTTCCCATAAATATGGCAAAAAGAAGAAGATTCATTTATTATTAGAGCTATTTGTTCTCTTTTGAAAACGGGAGAGATGTCACTCATCACTTCTAAGAAAGAATTTGACATCCAACCTCCCGTTCAGATGTTAGTTCCTACACCGTTGCCGACGAAATCAGGTTTATGTGTTAATTTTTCGTTAAAAGCTATGTTAAGTTGTTCGAAAACTGTCATATTACTGCGATACTGAAGGAACGCTAATTCCCATTTCTCGTTCTTGAAAACATAAAGCTAACTTAATTCAAAAGATAGAGTGTGTCTTTTTACATGTACGTCGACTGGCCTCCAATGTTTCACCTTCAGTTGTTATTTGGGGAGATGTTTGCAGTAGCGTTGTGGGTTATCGTGGAGAATATAACAGACAAAAACTTCGATTCATACTATCTTGAAAACGAAACACGTTATAATTTAGCGCTATTCAAACTTCAGTGATCCTGTTAAGCTGATTAAATTTCTTTGATCATTGACATTTGTGCATCAGTCTGTACTTTGTATACAGGATGTATAGTAACTAACGCTTCCACTCTTTTGTAGTTGTGAGCCAGACAGTAGGGCACTAGGGGATTTTACTTTATTATATGAGCTTCCAAACGGTAACTTCACTTTTCCATTGCGGCCAAGCCACGGCCGACAGTGTTAGCTGCCTGTAAATTCTTTCGTCCCACGGTTTACTAAGAGGAAGTCAGCACCGAGGAAGGGCACCTTAATCACGAGCCTCTCTCATGTGCTTACGAGGTAACGCCACCCCAGGCGTCGCTTAGGAGGTAACGCTCTGGAAAGTTCCATTGCCGCTCCCGCGGGTTTCTCGGTCCCGACCAATCAGTGCGGGGGAAGCCGCGTGGTGCGTCGAATATACCCGGCCTCCCGTCGCCGGGCCCGCTCCCTTGTGCTATTGTCTTCTCGCTCTCTCGGATGCGCGCCCTGTAGTAGTGAACATCTCCCGCTTCTCCCGGTGCTGCGGCGCCGGGCACTTAGATTTTCGCAGCCGGCATGCCGCTCTTACTGGCCCGATGGGCAGACGCCAACTTTCGCTAGCTTCAAGAACTATGTATCGCCGAACTCTACGCTCTGGCTCACCCTCACCCCCTAGGCCTATGTGATCCCTTTTTAACATGCGTTCGCCAATAAATGGCCTTTATCTTAAAATTATCCTATTCATTTCATAACGCCCACCGCCTGCCCATACGCCCATTCTGTACAAGGTGTTTCATTATGAGACACCGCTTACTGAAAGTTCATTCATAAGCCACTTAATCTTCAGCGAGATGAGATTATAGAAAAGTGTTCATGTTTGAATCGAAAAAAACAGGGTATCTTATATTGAAATGTCGCTATTAGCCTCCGTTTACTATTACGATACAATAGTTGTCTGTGCGCATTTAGTGCCAAATGGAATTTCCTGAGATGCGGGCAATAGTCTGACAGCTACATCTGCATCTACATATCCACTCGGCAAGCCCGTGTATGGTGCATGGTGGCGCGTATCTTGTACCACTACTAGCAATTTCCTATCCTATTCCAGTCGCTAATGGATCAAGTGACAGATGACCGTCCTCATGTCTCCTTGTGTGCCGTAGTTTATGTTACAATCACTCTAAATTTGTTCAGTTACATACACTCTAAATTTTCTAAATATTGTTCCCCGAAAAGGACGAAGTCTTCCTTCCAGAGATTCCCATTTGATTTCACTTAACATCTTCGTACTACTCGCGTTGATCGAACCTACCGGTATCGAATGTAACGGCTCGCCACTGTATTACTTCGACGCCTTCCTTCAATCTGACATGGTGGGGATACCTGACACTCGAGCAGTACTCAAAGGTAGGATCACACTAGTGTCCAATGCACGGTCTCCTTTATAGATAAGGTGCAGTTTACTGAAATTCTCCCGATAAACTGAACTGGACCACTCGCGTTACAGATTACCACTCTTACGTGCTCGTTCCATTCCAAATCACTTTGCATCTCGGGCCTAGATAATTAATCGACGTGACAGTGTCGAGGATCAGTCGGGATTGTTTCCCGTACTAATCAGCATTATCTTATATTTATCTACATTTAGACAAAGCTGACATTCATCACAATAAGTAAAAATTTAAGCTACATATCCTTCTACAGTCACTCAACGACCTAAATTCACAATATAAAAAGACATTCCTCCGCGGAGAAATGGCAAAAATGTCTTTCTTCAGTGCTCCATAGAATGGAAGAGACATGGGAAATCGAATGGAAATGGCTTCACACAGACGCTTCTGCAGCATAGCCGAAACAACCCGCCCATATGTTGCGAAAGATTTCGACTACGTTGCAGAAGTTTGAAACGTTCCCTTATCAAAATTTATGAATGATTGCGCTGTTAAACCCCTAACGTTATTTGATTTTCAAACAGCTGAGCAGAACTGAACGTACTCAGACATTTCGCTCTTTACTTATTCTGATCAACACTAAACTGACACACGATAGTTCTATTGCAACACAATCTGACTTTCAATAATTTCTACAAAAATATGGCCCTGACTAACAATAACCTATACCTTTCATGAATCATTTACCTCGCAAAAATCTTCGTTACTCGAACTACTGCAGTACAGCGAGCGCCAATACTGCCAGCTAAATAAAAGAGTCTAACTACTGAAGGCACTAACTACTGATAGGCATACTTAGCAAATGAAAGATTTAGAGCCGGCCGCGGTGGTCTAGCGGTTCTAGGCGCTCAGTCCGGAACCGCGGGACTGCTACGGTCGCAGGTTCGAATCCTGCCTCGGGCATGGATGTGTGTGATGTCCTTAGGTTAGTTAAATTTAAGTAGTTCTAAGTTCTAGGGGACTGATGACCATAGATGTTATGTCCCATAGTGCTCAGAGCCATTTGAACCATTTTTTTGAAAGATTTTGATAGAGAACAAACAATGTATTTACCTCAGTAGTGTTCAAAAGTCGTAACATACATATATCAGTTCATGACATCCAGTCTTACAAATTTACTGTCTCTGATGGGCACACGTCCAGATCATCCGCTCTCAAAACTCCGCCATCTCTCTCCCCACATCCACCACTGCTGGCGGCTCACCTCCAACTGCGCAACGCTACGCGCTGTTCATATCCAACTGCCCAACACTACAATAACGAATATTACAACAATGCCAACCAGCCACAAACTGCACACAGCACAGCCAGTGATTTTCATACAGCGCGCTATGTGGCGTTACCAACATAAAAACCTAAACAGCCTACTTACAAGTTTCGCTGGGAAGCACTTACACGTTCTCCATAGAGTTCCTATCTCTCCTCATGCGATCCACATACTCTTGAAGCTGTGAATAAAGATATGCGTTGACGCAGTTAATTTATGCTATCATTTCTGTGACTAACTGACTAACTTCTTCCAGTCCTCTTACGTATTACCTTAGAACATAGGCATAGGCTTGCAAAGAATTTGTGTAATAGTGAAGAGACTTTGTTATCACTCCAGGAAAATTACTCGTGAGGCTGAAATTAATTCACAAGCATCTGTTATGTAAAGAAGAAATACTCGCGCAAGCACTGGTTGAGGTCTCTGAAACCAACAATGAGAGTAACGTGAAGTGTACATGATTCCAATGACCAACAATTTAATCTGGAATCCTATAACACCTACATCACAATGCAGGAATCGATGTTTCTCCCATTTTGACAATTCCAGCTTCGTTAAAGTAAGTTCACTGAAATGGGAAAAGGTACAGTATAAAATTTTATGAGGCAGTTAGGAGTGGAATCCACTAGAGACCTGTCGAGAAAGCCAAAATTGTATCAAAATGTCAAGTTCTTTTGGACTTGTAAATAAACCACAGTGTCTGTTATAACTGTAGTAACACGTTTGTATGTTTTTCCAGTTATTCACTTTTCTAGTTTTACCTGATAGTGAGAACAGAAAAATTACTTGCATGGCTTGTTCCTACGGTTCACGCATATTGAGACCATTAATTTGCTTCGGATCCAGTGGCAGACGGTTGGATATTAGCATTGTTCCATATTCAGCCGCAAAGTGTTTTCCATCAAGACACTGAAAACGTAAGTGCTGCATGTACTCACTATTACTTATTTTTATTCATTCACTTCATTTTTTAGACTAAGAGGTACCACTATCTATTACCAGTGGAAATTGTGATTGTAACATAGCCTGTATCAAACATGTGAAAGATGTCAAAAAAATTTCCGAAATGTGAACCAGATATGAAATTTTAACATACAGTTTAGTATTATTTTCTTTTTTAGAATTCGTTTTCTTTTATCCGTTGTTTTTTCATGTTTCTCTGATAAACTATCATCGCAATGAAAGGTGTATTCTCGTACTTTTTTCTTGTCGATTGAGTTACATTCTGGCACAAGATACTAATTTTTAAGGTGCCTATTGGTCGCTATTTGGTATAAATACTAAAATGCCCTTACTGCAGCCGGAGTGGAGCATGAACAAAGTAAGTAATTTCGAAGATGAAGAGTTGGGAGCATTTTCATTTCCGTGGGAATTTATAGTAGGAAGTCATTATTGCTGTAGATATTTATATAATGCGTGCACCCACCCAAGCAGTCGTCTACGCAAAACCATTCACAGAATCTAAAGTTGCTATTCCACACAAGATCGCGAAAAGTCCTCAATGGTTTTCTCGTTTCACGACTATACTTTACGTAACTGAACTGAACTGAACTCCGTCCGAACAAGCCTCAGAAGGCCCTACGGTACCGACCGGGCGCCGTGTCATCCTCAGCCCACAGGATGCGGAGATGGAGGGGCATTTGGTCAGCACACTGCTCTTCCGGCGCTATGTCAGTTCCTGAGATCGGAGCCGCTACTTCTCAATGAAGTAGCTCTTCAGTTTGCCTCAAAAGGGCTGAGTGCACCCCGCTGGCCAACAGCGCTCGACAGACCGGATGGTCACCCATCCAAGTGCTAGCCCAGTCGGACAGCGCTTAACTTCGGTGATCTGACAGGAACCGGTGATACCACTGCGGCAAGGCCGTTGGCCTGACATCTCTACGTACACCAGAAGATTGCCGCAGACATCCGATCGCACCCTCTGTTACGTTATTTATGCATGTAGAAGGCGAGAGCGGTCCTGTCACACTTCCACGCAGCATTCCTGATGATACCATTGTCTCTCATTAAACGTGGAATTGTATAGGAAGGGAAACAAACTTGCAATTCACGTGGTCCTCAACCCCACAAAACAAAAGAATTTCACAAAATATCCCGCGGTAAAATACAGATGTTATCCTCAGAAAATACTGCCTGCCAAAGTGAGTTCACTCTCAGTTACGTTTAAACGAGGCCAGAAAACGAATGTATGAACGAAATAACATTACATCTTATGTAATAAAGATATTTATATATTTTGAGTTATTCCAATTTTTAGTTCAAACGTTCAATGTCGAATCTGCGCAATATTCTGTTTAAAAATTATTTATTTCTGCACATAGATAATTCTGTTAAGTGTTCATTTTGTAATGAAAGTATATTATGCTATATTTAATTTTATTCCTGAAATTGTCGGCAACTATCCTCTCGTCAATTCTAGTGGTGCTTATATGACAGTAGATTGTAATAACCAACTAACTGCAATCAATATCGTGAAAATCGTAGGACTATGCTTTAGGTATGCACGATACTAGTGTCAATATCAGTCTACCAACGAAAGATTCCTACCAAAGCTCAAACTGCTATTTCACTATTTCCTTTGTAAATCACAATTCAGCTGCTTAAGTAAACACAACGAAATATACGTTCAGGTCATTACTTTGGTCACTCTGTGTATATGAGAGAACTCATTGCCCTTGTATTGCACTTATTCAAAAGCAAATCTAACCAGTCACTATTGTAATTGCTATAGTAATCATCTGGCTGAATGCAAAATACCCTTGCTATTTACAAATTAGAATTGGTAGAAGACAATCGAGGGAGTTAACCCGTGGCTGAGACGCTGGATCCACATTTAGGAGGATGGTGGCTCAAATCCATATCCAGCTACTCAAATGTACCTTTTCCGTGGTATCCTTAAATCAACCGTGGTAGTTCGTTTGAAACACACATAGCCGATTTCCGTTCCCATCTTTCCCTGTTACAAACTTGTGTTCCGTCTCTAATGACCTAATGTTCGGAGGGACGTAAAAATAGTACCCTAGATTGCCTTCTTTCCTGAGGACAGCCTGTTTTAATTACCCTCTAAGTAAACCATTGTCTAATCAATTCATGCCATATCTCACATTTACTCACACTAATACCCATGCATAGGTGAATCGTTAGCCTGTTGCCGATGGTACAGCGATAGAGTCATGAGCTCAGTCACGCCCTCTCTGCGCCTACGTGAAGATAAGGCAGTAGCATTCAGTGAGATATTTATGTTTCAAGTGGACATTGTACATTAGCTTGGGTAAATGTAAGGGCGTGAGGGAGCGGCAAAAAGGGACGAAAACGTCCGGCCGTTCCCACGAGCATGTGGTGTAAAAGGTTAATTAATTTGCAGGTATTTCGCGTCGTATTGTTCGGCGCTCTGCAAGCAACTGTGTGACGCACTTGGTCACAACATTCGATCTCGGAACTGTGGTCGAAAGAAGATCCTGACTGAGATGGACTGGAGACGTGTTTGTGAATAAAAATCGCTTCCAAACCCAACAAGAATTGCTGCAGGTACTGAATAAAATTCCATCCCTAGCTCTCAGTGAGAGAACATTGCGGCTAGAACGGTACTAGGACATTTGGAATCGGCTGCCTCGCAAGAGGCCATTTGCTCACACAGAGACATAAAGCTGCGTGTCTTCATTGGGCTAGAAATCATCGACCGTGGACAATACCTGACAGGCGAAACGTAATGTTGTGTGACGAATTACATTTTTTTCCGATACTTAAACGATGTACGCCGTTGAGTGCTCCGAATGCCATGTGAAGTGTTTAACTTTGAATGGGAGCAAGGTCTGGTTCAAGAATGAGGAGAGTCTGTGATGATTGGGGGTGTTTTCCTTATGATTCATTAGGTCTGCTCTCTGAGGTGACCACTGTCATGAACATGATTCTTTATTTAAACTTTCTGAATCATCCATGATGGGTATACTACTGATACCTTACTTTTATGACAACAGCAGATTTCGTCGGCGTGCAAGAATATGTGACTTGTTTTTTTAACTCTTACCCACCTCGACTAGCTCACGGCTTCAGTCTGCATATATACCTCATAAAGATTTGAGACCTTTTGATTTTATTAAGATACCTACGTATGGATATCAGGCAGGATCCCTGTTTCGTTCAAGGCTGAGATGCTATTCCAGGACAGTTGGAGAGCCTGTGCAATGCTGTTCGAGTTTATGGGGAATACCGAGTGGGCTGACGGGCGAAATGGAATTTGTATTGTGGATGTAGGCTTCTTAGAGTGGCTCGTGCCATTGTTCAAAGCCACTGTGCCAGAATGACACAGTAGTGATTGCATCTTCCTAGTGAGGATGAGACCCAGGTTCGATTTTCGGCCTTGGTACGAAATTTTTCTCACTGTGTTTATATAAATGACAGAGACCTCATAAAAGAACCCAGTAAACATTCATAGCGCATCTGAAACTTTAGATCAATGAGAAATCTTTTGGTTGATTTCAGGACTGTAACAAAACCATTTTCGTGCCTCAGAAAATTGGCAGTGAAACGTCAATATGGAATCTTCCGCCTTGTGCTGTGTAATTCGTCTTGGGTGAATAATGATGTTTGCTCAAGCGGAGAATACTACATTTCCACTGAGACAGGAACTATTATGAAATTTAAATATGTACATAGGTCTTATTCGTGTAGTCTCTTTATTATATCACAGATTAATATTTTGCTTCCATTAGGTAAAAGATTTTCTATATGTTACTTCTCTTGCCGCTTCTTGCTTGTCTTTGTGAGGTGAAAGGTGTATGTACCGTAAGTACTCTTAAATAACTGGGTATGCTTAAGCAGACAGATGTATTCTATATCTTTACTTGTAATACGGTAACATGCTAACTAAATGTCGATTGTTTACTATTTTTTATCAGCTCATCTAGCTGATCAACCGGTGAGTTTTTGTGTGAAGAATTAGCAAAGTTGATTGCGATTTGCACAGCCGCCATTGTGACTGTCTCATTGAGATAATTATCATTTATATTTATTACTTGTAAACTACCTGTTTTATCTCAACGAAGTCCGTTCTTCTATCACGAATTGAGAGTGATATGCTAATGGTTCAAATGGTTCAAATGGCTCTGAGCACTATGGGACTCAACTGCTGAGGTCATTAGTCCCCTAGAACTTAGAACTAGTTAAACCTAACTAACCTAAGGACATCACAAACACCCATGCCCGAGGCAGGATTCGAACCTGGGACCGTAGCGGTCTTGCGGTTCCAGATATGCTAATGATTCCGAAAATTCACGTACGTAAAATTATCAACCAAACCATGTAATTCGAAAAGAAATATTACGTGTCCACACTTTTATTGCGTCAAGACAGAAAGAGAGAGAGCGAATTTCAAGAATAGTGGTATCATTTTGGAAATCTCAGTAGAAATTCCTCGCTTGTTCATGTAATTGCCGTTTTCATTTTATCTGAAACCAAGATTCGCTATTGAATCGACCTGACATAGGTTAAGCTGAAGAACTTTCGTAATTCCTTCATTGCTCATATCGCATATAAGTGACGTTAAAAATGCAATTTCAGATTGTTTGTTCAGAGGAACGTTTTCATATCACTTCATCTATTCCATATTTAAAGATCTGTTGCCTAGTATTTTAAAGCGGGTTGCACATTTTACTACTCTCATCATTTAGTAACGTAAATTTTCCCAAACAGTTAGCGCTAAGAGGAAAGAAAAATTGAAAATGATAGTAATGAGTTAAAGAGCAAGTTACACAAAAATGGTTCAAATGGCTCTGAGCTCAATGGGACTTCACATCTGAGGTCATCAGTCCCCTAGAACTTAGAACTACTTAAACCTAACAAACCTAAGGACATCGCACACATCCATGCCCGAGGCAGGATTCGAACCTGCGACCGTAGCAGTCGCACGGTTCCGGACTGAAGTGCCTAGAACCGATCGGCCACTGTGGCCGGCCAAGTTAAACAAATCAGTTACGAATCGGAGAGTGTTGCGCAAATATTTTAGTAATTTAAAAGATAATAAAGAAAGGATATGAATGCATGAGTAAAACTACTGCCCTCCACCGTCAGAGATCGGAAGGGAAAGGCTCCAAATTTGCGTCGTGCGTCTTCTTTTCCATTTGACATTACAGGTTGAATACGTGTTTGGTTGTGTATGAAGGGTTAGCTTTCTAAATTTACTACAAGTATTAACTGACCCTTAGGCAGCAGTATCCGTTAACTTTTTTATATACTACTGTGAAATGCACTTCAAGGACGATTGTTATGTAGTCGATACAGTCAGTATATTAAGGGGCTTTTCAAGAAGGCATATCTCGGAATGGCGTCGTCGAATTATGCATCTGCGACCAGCATTTTCTTTATTTTTAAGTTTCTATATAGCTGTGCTTGTATTTTTATCTCTTAGATTTTTTTTCGTGTTAATGTAGTTTGGCAGCCAAATTTGTGTAATGAATTACCGTATCGTAGTGTGTGTTAGTTTCATAATCTGTCTCTTTATCTTTCCATGATGTTTCATTTCTTCAACTATCACTGTCGTCATTTGATGTTATGGTTATCTTTGATTTTGTTGAGCGTCCACACGACCTCTCTCTCGCGTACTCTTCTCGTAATATTCTTGAAATACTGTCCACTGTATCTAGGTCTGCCCATTTATCTCGATCCTGAGTGAGTTGTATATGATATCGTGTGTCATCCTTTTCTTATCCTAGAACGTTTGTGCTAGGTGTAGTGTAATACTACATGTTGCGGAGGGGGGACGAGGATGAGTAGTTTCCCCTCATGAACGTTCTCGGCCAGAATGGATCTAATGTGCTTTGGCTGTGGGACATGTCCGATTAGGAAATGTATCCTTCCACGGCTTGGGATAGCGTGTTTTACTCCCTTATATTTGGGAAAACCTCATTGATTCTCCTGCATTTTTCCCATGTATCATATTCCCTTTGCCATGTACTCACCCACCATCTTTTCAGATGGCGTTCATTACCTAGTTGTCGTACCTCGAAGGGATACCAGATTGATGAGCAGTACTCAAGAATCCACAGAACAAGCGCCTTATAAACCACTTCCTTCGTGGATGAGTTACATTTCCTTAACATTTTTCCTATGAGTCTGCCTGGCATCTGCTTCTCCCAGTATTTATTTTACGTGGTCATTCCATTTATGGTCGCTCTGGATCGTTGCTCCTAGGTACTTTACGGTAGATACAGTTTCCAGCGGTTTGTCATCAGTAGTGTAACTGTACAATCATGTACCTCTTTCCGTAAGTATCCGCAATATGTTACATTTATATATTTTCAGGGTCAACTTCCAGGGCCTGCACTATTCATCAACGCTCTTGGGGACAGTCTGCAAGTTGTTACTACCTCCTGGCGTTGCTAATTTGTTAGAGACAACAGCATCATCTGTCAACCGCCTTAAAGAGTATCCGACGCATTCAACTAGATAATTTTATATATTGTAAACAGTAACGATCCTCTCACCCTTCCTTGAGGTACCCCGGAAATTACCCTTACATCTGTAAAATTTGATCCGTTGAGTTCTGTCTGCTAGGATGTCCTGAATCCAGTATCAAATCTGCTCAGAAAATCTGCTCAGATACTCAACAAGGTCATATATTTTCACAAAACAAAAGTGCGGGAGGATGTCAAATGCCTTCCTGAAGTCAAGCAACACGCCTTCTACCTCAGCGACTTTGAATAAAGCGCTGTGGATTTCATGGAAGAACAGGAGGTGATGAGTTTCGCAGGATCTCTGAACACAGAATCCATGTCTATTTTTACAGAGGAGATTTTCATTCTCCAAAAGCGTCATAATTTTTTAGTCTATGACACCTTTCATAATTCTACAACAGATTGGCGATAACCACATAATTATGTGTATCTGTCCTACGACCCTTCTTAAAAGCGGGCAAAACCTGCACTATTTCCAGTCGTTAGATACCTTTCGTTGCTCAAGTAATGTACGTTAAATTACTGCTACAAGCGAGCAAGCACTTTCACTTAATCTTTCTAGAATGTTATAGGTATTTTGTGGCGTGAGCAGCAGAAAATGGTATAGCGGGAGTAGGATTTCTTAAGAACAAGAAGATAGGGCATAGAGCATGTTACTGTGAACAGTGATAGTGTTGTTCTGATTGCAGTCGGCAACGAACCAACACCGACAACGGTTGGTCAGGCATACAGTCCGACGTCGAAAGCTGAAGATGAAGAGACAGAGGAAGTGTATGAGGTTAGTCAATGAGTAGCACAATACGTAAAGGGAGAAAATATTTAATTGTCCTGTGGGACTGGAATGCAGTTGTAGGGGTAGGAGTAGAAGGAGAATATGGGCATAGGACAAGGAACGAGAGAAGAGAAAGATTAATTCAATACTGTAATAAATCTCAGATAGTAACTGCGATTCACAAGTGGAGGAGATATACTTGGAAAACGCAGAGCGATACGGGAAGATTTCAGTTATATTACATCATGGTGAGAAAGAGATTTTAAGTCGTACACAGGACCAGATATAGACTCATATCACAATACATTAGTGCTGAAGAGTAGACTGAAGTTCATGATGTTAGTCAAGAAGAATCAGTACGCAAAGAAGTGGGATACGGAAGTACTAAGTAATAACGAGATACACTTGAAGTTCTCTGAGGCTTTAGATACATCAATAAGGAATAGTGAAGTAGGCAGTACAGTTGAAGCGGAATGAGCAACTATAAAAAGGGCAATCATAGATGTCGGAAGAAAAAACATAGGTACAAAGAAGAAACTGCGAAGAAACCAAGGATAACAAACGAAATACTTCAGTTGATCGATGAACGGAGGCAGTATAAAAAAATATTCTGGGAAACTCAGGAATACAGAGATACAAGTGGTTGAGTAATGAAGTAAATAGAAAGTGGAGGGAAGCTAAGACAAAATGGCTGCAAGAAAAATGTGACGAAATCCAAAAAGAAATGATTGTCGGAAGGACAGACCCAGCATACTGGAAAGCCAAAACAACGTTTGAAGACATAAAAAGCAGGAGTGGTAACATTAAGAGTGCAACGGGAATTCCACTGTTACAGTGCAGAGGAGAGAGCGTGCAGGCGTAAAGAATACATTGAAAGCCTCTATGAGGGAAAGATCGGTCTGGTGTGATAGAAGAAACAGGAGTCGATTTAGAAGAGATAGGGGATCGAGTATTAGAATTAAAAAGAGCTCCGGAGGACTTGAGATCTAATAAGGAAGAAGGGATAGAGGACAAACCATCAGAATTTATAAAATGTTTGGGGAAAGTGGCAGCAAAACATGTGTAGAATGTATGAGTCTGGCGACCTACCATCTGAATTTCAGAAAAATATCATCGAACAATTCCGAAAACTGCAAAAGCTGACCACTGCCAGATATATCGTACAATCAGCTTAACAGCTAATGCATCAAAGTTGCCGAAAGGAATAATATGCAGAAGAATGGAAAAGAAAACTGTGGATGTGTTAGATGACGACCAGTTTGGTTTTATGAAAGGTAAAGTAACGGGAGAGGCAATTCTGACGCTGCAGTCAAAATGGAAGCAAGCCTAAAGAAAAATCTAGACACGTTCGTAGGATTTGTCGGCGTGGATAAGCGTTACACGGAGTAAAATGGAGCAAGTTATTCGAAATTCTGAGAAATATAGGGGTAAGCTATAGGGAGTGACGGGTCATATACAATATTTACAAGAGTCAACAGGGAATAATAACAGTGGACGACCAAGAACGAAGAGCTCGGATTAAAAGGGTGTAAGACAGGAATGTCGTCTCTCGCCCCTACTGTTCGATCTGTACATCGAAGACGCAATGATGGAAATAAACGAAAGGTTTAGGAGTGGAATTAAAATTCAAGGTGAAAGGATATCAATGACACGATCCGGTGATGACATTGGTATCCTGAGTGAGTGTGCGGAAGTACATCATATGCTGAATGGAATGAACTATCTAATGAGTACAGAATGTGGACTGAGACTAAATTGGAAAAAGAGGATAGTAATGTTAGTTTCCCCCAAGCATTTGCATTCTGGTGCGAAGACTGTGGAGATTGCCACCTTCTGGGCAGTGAGTAGCTTCAACGAAGGGTATTCAGCAATTCTGAAGACCATGACGACGATAGACGTCACCCTGGGACTCTATTGGACGCAGTTCGCCATGCATTCGGACGACCACCGGATTCAAGCGGCCCAAAACCGCTTGTCACCGACGTACGAGCGGCTCTGGAGCAGCGCAGGATGGCCCAGATCGAGCAAAACGCCTTCTGTGAGGAAGAAGAAAGACTAGTTTATGGACCCAGAATAGCAGATTGAACATTGAACGTAAGTTGCATAATACTGCATGTATATGTAGTCAAAACTTCAAACGCGTTTTTCTCGAAATGACGTTTTTTCACCGCGCGGTATGGTAACTTCAAATCTACTAAACCGATTGGCACGATTCTTTGTTTGCAACGAAGCTAACTAAGTTGTATATTTTTACTTGGCTTACGAAATCGAAAAATCGATGAAAAAACCCAATTTTTTTAAATGGCCGCCATTTTGTTTGCTATAGTCCATATGACTTAAGCGAGGCACAACTCCTAAAGAATCTTATATAATTCGCTAATGTCATCTCAATTTTGATTTCAGACGAACCGGCTGACCTGTGACATGCCGCGCGTGGAGGTCTACATCGAAATTTGGTTCGTTCCAACGACACTTCAGCCTTTGATCTTCGACATTTCCGGTCGAAAATCTCCAGTTTGTAGAGGAAATATCAATAGACATTTTGAACAAATTTGCCATTATATCTGTAACACATCCCGAGAAAAAAATTCTCAAATATCATGCTTTTTTCGGGCCAAAGATAGTAAACCTCACCTTAACATCAGGGCTGATGGTCACGAACTAGATGAAGTTAAGAAATTCTTTTACCTATGCAGTAAAATAACCATTAACGGCAAGCGTAAGGAGGACGTCAAAAGCGGACTAGCAATGGCAAAAAGGGCATTCCTGGCCAAGAGAAGTATACTAGCATCAATCATAGGGCTTAATTAGAGGAAGAAATGTCTGAGAATGTATGTCAGATGTACAGCATTTTATATAGTAGTGAAACATGGACTACAGGAGAGTCGAAGAATTTGAGATGTGATCCTACAGGCGAATGTTGAAAATTTGTTGGGGTGTAAGGTAGGGAATGAGGAGATTATGCGCAGAGTCGGAGAGGAAAGGCGTACGTGGAAAACACGTACGCCCAGGCAGAAGGACTGATTCTTGATTTTACAATATTTCTATGACCAACTGTTGTTCGCCCTCGCCGAACACGGAACGATATTCTTTGAAATTTAGAATCTAACAGGTCCTCACCGGATTGTTTTGTCAGATTTAGAGCTTTTGCCGGAATTTATCATTATCCTAAATGTGCTATGAATTTTTAACAGACTTATTTTTAGAAGTGACTCAAGGGCTTTACTCCGAAAGCGTTTATCTAAAATGTGTTGAGCACTTATGATGAGGTTTGTTTTCATACATTAGAACCAAGGGCTAGTACAGCAGTTCTGGTTTGTTCATTGCCAGACAACTGGACTATTTTTAGGTTCCTCAGAAGACTTCACTTGGATTTTTCCCTTACTAAGATACTTCAGAAATATAAGACATTGTTTTCTCCTTCAAAGTTTGAAAGAGTGATTGTGATTAACCACACGAGTTTAGTTTGTTTGACGATTCTCAAGATTTGTCATTAGTAACTTGAACTGTGCTACTCCATCTTCAACTAAATTTTTTTCCTTTGTTTATCCTGGGCTTTTTACTTGAGTATCGCCAACGTGGGCGCTCATTTCTGCCTCTGCGATCGCTTTTACTTTGTCCCTGAAGCTCATTTTCGTCCAGTATGTTGCGTCAAGGTACGTAATGGAGATATCAATTGATAAGACGCCCAAGACTACGCAGAGGGCTTTTAGGGATATAGTTCTGAAGGCAACTGATAGCTGTTAGGGCACATCCCCCTTCCAGCGTCTCACGAACAACTACCACGCCTTATCAGCCCCAAAGAGACTAAATCGCTAACGGATGAATATCGTCAGTTGGTGTACGAGGGCTTTCGCGGCTGAGTTGTGCAGACGTGTGGCATCAGCGTCGTCTTTTTTGGTATCAGTAAAGTAATCACACATGTCAAGTAGTCACCTGCTGCAGAAACGGCACTCACTCCGGGTTAGTGTCCTTTTCGTAGAGGAAGAAACAGTGGTCACCCTCAGAGACGGTGGCACCCTTAGTTTATGCATCTGAGCTCAGTAGATTTAAGTTAGCTTAAGAGGGGGTAGACTATACACAGCACAGCCAGTGATTTTCATACAGAGCGCTACGTGGCGTTACCAATAAGAAAACCTAAACATCCTAAGAGTCAGTCAAAATTTTGAAGAGTATTGGTAGGTAGGTCATCACAGAGCAGACCCACTGTAGTCCTGGTAGAGATTATGGTATTGGGGGGCTACCAGAGGTGCAGACCCACTGTAGTCCTTGTAGAAATAATGGTACTGATGAATCATCAAAGGTGTAGACCCACTGTAGTCCTTGTAGAGATGGCCAGCAGCCATCTGCTGCGACTGTGGAGGTGCACAATCACCATGGAAGAGTCTTGCGGACAATATAGCAAGTCCATGACCACCACTTGTGCACTCACAAAGTTTTTGGAATTGTCATTAGAACCAGCAATGGTGTTATCCAGTCCCTTGCCGAATTATTAACACACGTGTAAACACTAACAGTCCCTACTTCTCACATATTGCCCATATACTATGACCAACAGAAACGTGTGCAGTGACATGGAACTTACAAGTTAATAATATGATGAACTGGTGTCAATTACAATTTTATAACATAAGAATACAATTACAAAGGTACAAAATACATCATTAAAGAACATAACAATACAGATAACATTTGCAGTACAGACTTTACAAAAGAATCGAAATAACATATACATCAGTGTTACAGGAATTATGACATGAGTACATACATGAAAGATCAGAATAACTTTCGAAACATCAACTTCACACATGAGCATTAAAACAGAACAGAATACATAATGACTAAACATCTTTACAAAGAAAATAACATATTATCAGAAAAATTCTACAACATAACTCTTATTAGCTAAACACATAAAGACAGCAAAAACACAAATATACAAGAGTACACCAACACATAGGGGGATAACACAATGGAAAGGACAGGGTTCGTTTTCAGTGTAACATTTGGTACTGCAGTCCAACCCAAAATTTCATTTCATATATCGTCCCTCTTTTTTCAACATTTGCTCCAGCCAAAAAAAAAAAAAAAAAAAAAAAGAAATCCTATCCAAGCATGCTTTCTGTATTCTGTTCACATCCTCTTTCAAAAATAGTTTTTCTCCACTGTGCACAACTTTTTTGGCCAAACCATTTTCTTATAGCTTCTCAATGCATTTCTTCCAATTCATCATAGTTAGTTTCTTATATAGTCTACCCCCTCTTAAGCTAACTTAAATCTACTGAGCTCTGATATATATACCAAGGGACGAGGCAATACAGCAGCACATAACAAATTAACACAAACAGCAAGGACAAAAAAAATACAAATTGCCAAAGTAAGCAACAATATTACAACTAATATAAGGCAATGAGCAGCAAACAAGAAAAATAAATCAGTAGTAAAACTAGCTTAACAGAGTAATACAAAGTGAAATTTAGTAGCACTATGCCTGGCAAACAGCCGCAGCAAATGCAATAACTTATATCTAAACATGAGAAAGCTCAAGCAGAAAAAATATTACAGTAAAAATGCCCATGTTTAATACCTATGTCACATCTTAACACTAGAGTGATGCATCACTGTAACTTGCTCTAGCAGACAAGTTACCAAGTCACTGACAAAAATTATGTATGCAATTCCTGTGAAGTGGAAATGTCTTTTTGTGCTCCCTCATTTTTTTTTGGAGCACATCCATCATTAAGTTATTTTTTACTGGATCTGTAGGCATAAAATATTTATGTTAGTACATCTATAAAATTTCATTTTAACCAATGCTGCAGTGCAGCTAGGAACTAGATATTAAACAAAATAGGCGAAGCAAGGCGTGAAACGTCATTCATTAGCCTTATGGCACTTCATAATGCAGTAAACAATCTTTCAACTAGCAAGACAATAGACATGAAATGTTTCTCATCATTTCATTTCAGTAAATATCATAAATTAAGAACTCTACAGTGTAATCATTTTTTCAAGTTTGAGGGTGTCGTATTTACGATGCTTTCTACAAAGGAATGTCAATAGCGAGGCTAATGGCCTTTTTTTTTTCATTCTCCACCTGTGCCTCTGAAAGGCACACACTAATGGCTTTTATCCAGGTGGCTGTCACGCAGCTGGGTGCCCACGACGCATTACGTGAGGGTGGTCACTGAACTTTCTCACCGAAATATTTACGACAGTAGTTTCCGCTACAGTGACAGTCTCATATAAAAATATTTCACAGGTCAAGAATTTGTGTTACAAATCTGTAGAAACAAAATCCTATTGATACAACAGTGTCCAAAAAATTATCGTTGGCATTGTAATGCACTCACGCATTTACATACATTTCATAACTCTTAAAGTACGGTTCTTGGTTTCCAACAACCTTTTCCACAAATCAGAGTCCCTAACCACTGCTCAATATTCCTTACCACATTATACATATACATATCGTCGACACTTCTACAATATTTCATCATAACAGATATGTAGCATAATCAGATAACTCATATAGCATCAGCTTATTGATCATAAACATACCGCAACAGGATAAAACACATAGTCATCATAATAATAACATCATAACACCTCAGTCAACTCTCAAAATCGTCGCAGCTTCCTCCGATAAATTCAAAACCTAAAAAAAATTCTCTGCTCATGTCAAAAGTGTCATCTGCCTCAAACGTACTTTAAAAATCGTGATCCCATAACAAATATATCATTCAAAGCTCTCATAATATCACAATGGGTCCAAAAAAATATGAACAGTTCACAAAGTACAGACAAAATACAATTTCGTAAGTGTGAAGTTATCCAATGGTGTAATTACGTAAACATCTGTCACTGCCGTAGTAAAAAAGTTTGTCTCTCTCAGTTAAATGATCAGATAACTGTGTAATTTGTGTGTTAGAGAAATACGGCACCAATGTGTAAAGTTGTATAAGCAAATACCATATTAGCTAGGGCTCCTTGTGGTTGCCAAACACATGATACACAAAGTAAGCGTGTACCTCCCTGAGGATTAATGTAATTACACCCTCAGGTGTTACAGATTACAGCAATGGAATGAAATGTATCACGGAAAACTTTCTTTGTAATTCAAAAATCTTGAAATATAAATGGTTTAAGTACAAAATTAATAACTCAAATGCGTGTCCTGTAGCGCTAAATGTGCGTCTTGCTGTAAGATAATTCTGTGGAAGTGTCGTAGTTATCGTTCTCTGTAAGCAAATTCCTGCTGAAGTCAGTGTACTTACCTCATCATAAACGAAAGTGAAATGCTTTGCGCATAGATATCGTAGTTATTACGTACCTTACCGTGATCAAGAAAGTACTATAATGTAACGTATTGTTGTGCTACGAAAAAGGCTGTCTCATTGTTGCTATACCACAAAAGTTACTACTAAAACATGTTTTACTTTCCAGAATAATTCAGAAAAACTGTGCAGATATAAAACAGAAACACCGCAAAAGCAACAATGTAAATTGTGTCACACATTAGTAGCGTCGTGATATAATCATGAAGCTGTCAAAGAAACCAAATACTAAGTCATCTTTAATCTCACAAAAACTACTTCAAATAAGGAATGTCTTTTCAAGTAAACCAAAATGTTGCATTAAAATCTCATTAGCAGTATATGTTCTAAGAACGTAAGCCTTTTAGTCGTTACGTAATCGTGCAACTAACAAGCAAGAATGTACACACACAGTAACACTGTGTCCTCTGTTCACTATCACAATGTAGTGGTAATATCTGTTTAAATAAGTTCTCTTGGTTCTTGACTGGATATTTAACTTCAGACATTGTTGCATGTTAACAGATTTTAAGTCTGACAAAGCATACTAGTAATGTAAAGTGAAAAATTTTATAGCGAAGACTAAGTTAAAAAAAAAACCACATTATCTTTCAATAAACGGTTTTACATGTGATGTGTGGTGTAAACCTTTACTCTTCCTAGTACGCAGGTTTTCAACTTCGACGCAATTATCATGTGGTATACGTCAGTAAAGAATACTGGAATTTTTCTCAATGTTGGCGTCTATGTTATTTTTCTCTGAGCCAGCCGGCACACGTGGCTGCCTGCAGTGCGAGTCATTGTCTGTTTCTTTGTTGGCGCGCGTCGTTATTGGGATTTGGAGGTCTAACTTCTACAAATTCACCTTGTCGAGAGGGCCCTGCTCTGTTTGAATCCCGCCAGTTCTGATGCAATTCAGCTCTGTCGTTACGAGCATATCGTCTGTCGTCATGTCGGTAGATTCCATAGTTTCTTTCTTGTCGGTCGCGTGGTGGAGAATTTCTCCCTGAAATGTAACTGCGCGCTGGACCGTTGCATCTACAGTTATTCTGTCTCCCTTGATAATAATTGTTTTTGTTCCCATATTGTCTGTTTCTATGGTAATCTCTGCCATATTCATTACTAGGGAAATGCGATCTTTCTCTGTAACTATTATTACTCTGCCAGTGGTTGTCATATGGGTGGTGTCTGTCTTGGTCACGATTTGTGTTGTGAGAATAGCCTCGTCGTGTCCAGTTATTATTTCTTTCATCACGGAATTGCGATGGATGTGACCTGTAATTGTTGTGTTCCAGTTTTCGCGTTCCGCGATTGTCAGTATCAATTTCCAATTTTCAGAATGATTTTGTGTGTCACAGATAAAATACACGACAGTTCGTTATTATTTTCTGCGGGCCAAGACACCTGCACTCATTTTGTGTTATGTACATACCGCAATTGCTTCTCTAGCTCCAAGTCTTATGGCCCTTTAGTTGCATTTAAGCTTTATAAGTGGTTTGTTACGGCCTACAGTGGTTCCCGTCTGTTATTCGTTATTGCCTTAACACGTTTTCTATCTTCCCAGCCCTTCTTCTGGTTACTACCTTCCAAACAATTTCTGCCCTTTCAGCTGAAATAATTTCTGGTACTCTTCTCTAACACCAAAATGGGAACGCCTCAATTCTCTACTTCTCTGGTTTTCCAACATCCTATGATTTAAATTTCCTTAACTCGTCGTCTATGGTCATAATTTTTTTTGTCATCAGACCACCAGTTTTGGTCTATAACGACCATTTACAGATGCGTTTTATAAAAAAATATCCCAATATACTGGAGCCACAGTGGAATCGTCAAATGTTAAACAACAAGTCAACACGAGCTACAATGTCGCAGCCTGTGAAGCCTATCAGTTATTTCTTTCCCCAAAAGGTACATTCTCAGAAATTTCTTCCTGAAACGTTTGACACTGGTAGACATCTCTCCTTGCCCATGCTCGTCAGCTTGTTTGTCTTCCCTATTTGACTCACAGTGCATTACTTCAGCGTCACTGTAGGAGAAATGCTTCACTTCGCCTATTTCGTGATTTCCAATGTTGACACTAAGTTTGTCGTTAAATACCTTTATTGTTGTTATTCAGTATTTTCACCTTAATTTAATTTTCTGTCAATCCATATTGTGAGAGCAATATAATGTTCATGTCACTCACTATAAATGAGTTACTCATTTTCACAGAGGACAGAAATGCCAACAGCTTCTTATCACTTCATTCAACTCGATTTTTAAACCCCCACCTGACACTTTCCTTATCTTTTTCTTCCATTGCCGTTCGAACAGGCCACCGAAGGCCCATCGGTGGCGACCTACAGCCGTGTCATCCTCAGACAATAGGCGACGCTGGATATGGATATGGAGAGGTATGTGGTCAGAGTTCGTGACCAGAGCTTCTGCTTCTCAGTCAAATAGCGCCTCAGTGGGCCTCACAAGTGCTGAGTGTAGCCCGCTTGCCGACAGCGCTCGGCAGACACTGACGTCACCCATCCAAGCGATAGCCAAGCCCGACAGCACTTAACTTCGGAGATCTCACGGGAGCCGGTATTACCACTGTCGCAAGTCCGTTGGCTCATTCATCATAAGACTTGAATATTGTAGGAGAAAGACAGCGTTATTACCTTGCACCATCATTAATCCGAAAATGTCTTTCTTGGTCTTCTACTCTAATAAAATGGTTAGAGTGGCTCTGAGCACTCTGGGACTCAACATCTGAGATAATTAGTCCCATAGAACTATTTAAACCTAACCAACCTAAAGACATCACACACATCCATGCCAGACGCAGGATTCGAACCTGCGACCGTAGCGGTCGTGCGGCTCCAGACTGAAGCGTCTAGAAACGCTCGGCCACACCGGCCGGCCCACTCTAATCATCCAATCCTTGAGATAAATGTAACAGTTTCTAGTAGGTATCCTTCTCTGTGGCCAGCCACACGAATATTCCGTTGTTCTATCCGTTCTTACGCTGCCTTAATTAGTAGTCATCGGCAGATGCCGCAAAACATAATCACATGGGCATGTGCTGCAGAAATCCAACTTAACAGCATCTTCCACATTGTTTCTTATAACCGATTTAGGTCCCGTCGTTCTTCATCCTTTCGAGCCACTTTTGCTTTCTTGTGTCACGACAGCAATCTGTAAAAGCAATACGACATCGCATTTCTGGATTTGGGTGTTGAGAAGATAGACGAGATCTCAATGCATTGTACCAGACTCAAGCACCATTTAAAGTGACACCGTCTTTTCGTTTATTTTGCGATTCCATAAAGTCCTTAATTACTTCACCTCAGAATGTTTGTAGCTGTTGCATGCTAATCGCCTTGTGTTATGACGTTCACCTTTTCTTTCCTTACCAAGATTCTGACGGAAACTAATTCGCTTTAAGACTTCAGTTTGATTGTGGCATTTGACTGAAGAATTTTTTTTTCTTTGAGAAACAGGTGACACTCTCTATTTCAGACACAATTTATCCCTGGTGGTGCAGCGTCTGATGACAATAGTAATAATTCGCAAAGTGAAACTGCGTTGGCTGATAATTGAATGAGACACGAAAAAGTATTTGTTAATACAGTTATTTTTAATTTAGTAAAACAAATGCGAGCATTACGTAATGATTAAGAATAACTACATTCCCAGGAATGATGAAAATGTGTAACCGATGAGTGTCGGTTTAATGTAAAGTCCGAAACACTCATATATTATTACAGTCACCAAGTTTTCTATAGCTTTACGTGATCGATTCGCAAGACCAACCAACAGCAGTGCACCTACTGCCACCTCTGAGTCAGCATGGGTGTAGCAGAAAACTTATTCAGTACTCGTAGGTCGTTTGCAGTGTGTTACACAGATATCTCGTCGTCATGACCAAGAGAGACGGGGCAGTGAATTAACACGCGAGATTCCATCCGACGATTCAGATCGCTTAAGGCAAATGCTTCCCTCTAAAGCGCACACCCGATTTCCCTCCCCCATCATACCCTAATCTGAGCGTGTGTCCAGTAATGATCTCGTTGTTGACGGCACGCTAAGCAATACTCATCTTTCCTTTCTGTGGAAGTTATGGCAAATACAGGATAAACGGTAGTGACAACAGTTCTGTAACACATTTGGACACATATTCTCTGATTAAGAGATTTGTTTAAATCAGTATCTGTCGAGGTTTCCAACAACGAGAGCATATGATTGCGAGAGCATATAACTGCAGTCACAAATATAGGTTGACACAAATAGACAGAAAAGATTTCAGTTGTTTATTACTGATGAACTATGAAAGATAAAAATACATTACTCATGTCTCTGGACAGATTATGGTTAATGTTTTATGTAAGCCATACCGTATACTCAACATCAGATCCTACGTTGGTCGAAAAACTTTGAAATATAATCAATTTCATTCCACAGACGAATCAACGGGTTCCTGTTTATTGAATCGAGAGCTTCAACAATTCGATTTATCAGCTCTTGGCGTGTAGCTACAATAGGTGGGAAAAAGACTATATCCATTATGTGCTCTCACAGAAAAAAATCGCAATGTGTGATGTCTGGTGACCTGAGGAGCAAAAACCAAGGAACAAGATCTTGTTGTCGACGTCTCCCAATCCAGCATTGGTCGATGGTGTTGTTACGAGAAGTCGTTTGAATCTTCGTCAAATTGAGGAAACATTTATGAAGCACGTTCAGGTACGACCTTCCTGTCACAATTTCCTTCTCAAAGAAAGGAAAAGTCCAGAAAGTTTTTGACCAGAAACGGCACAAAACACATTTAGTTGTAGTGACTCTTTCGTGTTCGACGCCGGCGCCGGGATTTTGTGATACCTACATTCATACATTATGACAGTTTACTTTACTCGTAGATAAAACGTCGATTCGTCGGAAAAGATGAGTCTTTGGGAACAAGCGTCTTCTACTATATCCTGGAAACGCGAAGAGCGAAATTCGTACCTACTCTTACGGTTGCCCCGGAACAATTGCAGCAGGAACTGCAACTTTGAAGACTTCAAAAGGAGGCGTCGTTTCAGAACACTCCGTTGATTGACGAATCTTAAGTTCCTGGCCTGCCCGTCTTGTGGACTTCCGACGGCTCCATCTGGACGCATTTCGGATACCCCTGACATTTTCATTAAACGTGCATGACCGACCAGTGCTCCTAACTTTCTATATCCAATCAAGTCTCAAGAATTTTCTTTCCTAGCCATAAATCTGCTGGTCCAGAGGCGGATTCTTGCTGAATCGACAGTGGATTACACGTTGCACTTGAACGATGGACTGACTTCATGCTAATTCCCACCAACAAGATGATTTCTCTTGTGATGTGGTCGTCATATTGATACAAAAAACTTTGAACCTTCCTCTATCCAAAGACATCCACAAAGAGTTTCTCTCTTTGTAGTTTGTCTCTAATAAGAAAGTCAAACCTTTTCTTTCTTTTTGCATCACCCGGTGTACAGAGAAGAGCAACATTATACTACTTCACAAACACGTGTCATCAGGCTTCGACGGCACCCAATGAAGAATAACATGGATCTCTCAATTTGCGGCATTTTGGACTTTTTTTCTTTTAAGTACATAAGTCAGCATATATGTTTTTCATCTTTTTTTTACGCATAAAGCCATAAACAATAGCGTATTTGGTACTGCATTACAACGAGACAAAAAAATGGTTCAAATGTCTCTAAGCACTATGAGACTTAACTTCTGAGGTCATCAGCCCACTAGAACTTAGAACTACTTAAACCTAACCAACCTAAGGACATCTCACACATCCATGCCTCAGGCAGGATTCGAACCTGCGACCATTGCGGTCTCACTTCCAGACTGTAGCGCCTAGAACCGCTCGGTCACCCCGGCCGGCGCAACGAGACAGTGTACAATACTTACCTCTCGGAAAATAGCAAGTTTCTTGTGCCGTATAACACACGAAGTGTTCTGTGTCTTTTCATAAACATTCTGCATACGGAACCGTTCTCCAGATAATCCTGCTTTTTTTTTTTTTTTTTTTTTTTTTTTTTTGGACAGCAGAATAGAAGTTTCTTTTTTCCTTTCTTTTTCCCCCCCTCTGTGTATGTGAGATAAAATCAGGACTGCTCACCACATACGCAATAAAAAAGGAGAATCGTGTGATTTGAATGTGATACTTTCGCAGAGGGAAGCAGAGGGAACGCTCTACGCTCTGTTGGATGCTGGACGTGACAGCAGTAGCAGCAACAGCAGGGAACACAATAGCCTCGAGTCCCTGGGGGATGCCTGCTGCTGGCTGCTGTGGCGGTGACGTGCGGGCGGCCTACTCCGCCACTGCAGGGCCGGCCAGGCTGTCGTTAAAATCCCATCTCTGCGTAGTGGTCGCCTCCAGCAGCTGTAAATCTGAGTCAGCAAACGGGATCACTGGCGCCAGCGCGGTTAACGACCGCAGCCGCCTGCCGGCTCCTTGTGACCTCTCGGCGGTGACCTCCTTCCTGTCGATTCTCGGATGAGTCCCAGGCAGCGATACGTGGTACTTACTCGTTGCCCACTGCAAATGTGTCATAAAAAGTTGGAGGAGTTTATAGAGAGATCGAACCATCGTTGTGAATACTGTTGATGACATGAGCAATAAACAGTGTGATGCTCTTTGAAACATCAGAACCACTTTATTATTGGAATGTAAAAAAAATCAAAATGTGAAGTGCACTACCCTCGTGAACAAAGAGTCTTACCGACCCTTTTTTGCTGGCGACTATGTAACAATATATTTATGGTCGCAACCAGCCACTGTTAACGTCAACATTCTTAGTGCTGCTATAGAGAAAACTCTACACATTTCGTACTTCTAACACTCATATGCAGCATTATTTGCTTAAGTCTAACAAAACAATACACCTGTTGTTGCTGTGTTCTTGTGTCCCAAAGGTTAGTTTATTGCAGCTCTCCGCCCTAGTCTGACCTGAGCAAGACTCATCATCTATGCATAGCTATCGCAACATACATCCACCTGAACCTGCGTACTATAGTGAACTCTTGCTCTCGCTCTATAACTCCGTCTCCTCTACACTTCCTTTCATTAATAAATTGAAGAACCCTTAAAGCCACAAAATGTGTCATATTAACCGATTCTTTCTTTTAATCTATTTATATCATAAATACTAATAAAGACAAATTAGTACTTAAATGAAAAATGAGGCCAAACACAGGCAGATTCGAACAGTACAAAACGTGAGGGCTATACACGGGGATAAAGAAAAATTTAGTATTTGCCTGTAGTTGACGTTAAAAGTTCCGCTGTACTAGATAACTGAACTACCTACAGTAATTATCACTTGGTGTGAGGAAAATTTTAGTTGCATAGTTTCCATTTACTTAAAGAGTGTAGCACGTGTGTGAAGTAGAGTTCATAATGCATTCAGATGATGGAAATTGAGATTATATGTTACAAAGATATTCATTTAAAGCGAATAACGGAATGGAGTCGGAATGCTTTAAAGGGTATACGCTAAGATGCGGCAACAGGTTTGACTAACGGAGGTTAGTAAATGGTACCAAAACCTGACTAGGAAAGTGTTGTTAATCACAAGCGCAGTGTGTCCTCAGGATTCGGCCAGAGAACGCTCATTTTTGGGGTATTATGAGAATTAGTGGAACTGACGCACTTCCAATGAGGGGATAGTAGTACCAGATAGTCGGCACTACTGACAGCGAACACACCAACAGCAACGAAAAATTACATTGCTACAGAAAGGAAAGAGTAACAGAAATGATTAAATCAGTGTGACCAGTTGTTTGCTGGAAACAATCTGTGGCCATACAGTTTTCATGTCATGGCGAAATCTGATCGCTAATAGGTATAAAGGTTAGAAATGATAATACTAGGATAACTGAATTGGTAGTCTTACGAAATGAAGTACTTCACCAGTGGTATATCGTGTAAAATTAAGAATAGAGTATCACTTATGTATTTTGAAGCTATTGAGGGGAAATATTTGTTGATTGTAAGACAAAGAAATTAGTATAATCCTTAAAAATAAGCACTTTGCATGGATAGTAAGTCATTATAAATTTCTTAATGTCAATAAAAGGGAAAATTTTTGTGTATTTTTTCAATATGTGATGCTGTAAAAATGTGCGTTGTTTTTATGCTCGAAGTTATAACCATTAGGTGTGGTAGTGGCAGAAGGAACTGCCCGTCATGACACAGCCGACGTCACTGGGCTATCAGGTGTCGAATCGACAGAGAGGTTATCCTGAAGGAACTTTCCAACTCCGGTTAAAAATGAGATTAAATTAAAAATTTTATTTTAAAATGAAAAATTAAGCAATGTTTTCAGCTTTGGCCACGATTAGCTGGAAGAAATCGATACATTTTTTAACGACTGACTCGTGGTGGTATCAGCATGTGTAAATATTCTGTAAGAAGGAAACAAGAAATGAGCAAAGACGTTTTGAAGATTTTAATCCTACCTGAAGAACATATTCATGAATCTTTGGCTATCAGATGACGTACAGCTGTCTAAGCTGAAGTGCCTCTTAAAATATATCTCGCAAGTACTGACAATAGTAACATCTCTTATTTACTCAAGTCTCGCTACTATGATTAAGATGATTCCATTCGATAATATTTTGAGTGAAGGTGTTTTTAGGGGTACGTTTGCAAGGCTATGCTGACTTTGGACTGTAGAAAGTTGAATGTAACTGTTACAGTATATTAAATGAAACGATGTATAAATTATTTCTGTTCTTGAGTGTATTTCTACTGTCATGTCAAAATGTGCTGGTACAAAGGTAAGATAATCTACGTAATGAAGTAATCCCTGATAACTGTAACGACATCCAACAAACCACAATCAACTATCAAAATAGTAGGCAGTTAAAAACATTTTTGGAGAAGAAGTTCCTTCACGTTTTACTCACTCTCGCTTGTTATGTCGGAGGCAATGTCGGTAGACGTAGGTATGTGTGTGGCTGTCTTGTAATAGCATATTGACTGAATAACTGATTACAAACGTGCCTACAGTTACGGTAATAGCCTATAAATATACAACATGTGTTTTTTATGTTGAATATTTCAGCTTCTAGCAAAGGTGTGTCAGGATGGGTTACGTGAATTGTTAGAAAGCCAACAAAGGGTTCATGTATCGCGTCTTGCTGTTGAGGCATTTAAATTGGTTAGAAACTGCATTTTTTTTTATCACGAAGACCGAATTAGTGTTAAAACCCCCATTCGAAGCGGAAAACAATTCAATATATTTTTTTTATGATCGACCCCGTTATCGAACAATGGTAAGTTCTGCAACACCTTCGACATGATGCAACCACTGAATAAACCAAGGCGATAGCTATTTTACCCTTCAGAGGTGAATTCGGCTCCTAAGAGGTCATTTAGTGATTTAGTGATGAGATTTAAACTCAATCAATCTTGCTATCGTTTTTGTGATGTGTTCTTTGAATGGCATATCATTGCTGCATACTGCTGAGCAGATTTAATTATCTCCACAAATATATTTGCTCTTTACCACCAGAAAAGGATACAGTACACTGTGAAGAAGCAATTAAGTGACTGTTCCGAAACAACAATGCATAGGTCATATATACGAACAAAGCGAAGCTTGAACAAGCAACGATACCAACATCGTCGAAAGCTATACGTTACCACAGATGAGATATTAATGCAGATTGTCGTCGTGCCTAAGGAAAGAACTCTAATAAAATAATATCTTCAGACTAGAAGCACTTCTTAAGATTGATTGCGCAAGTTTCATTGGGTCTACATATTGTGAGTTGGTTCAATAGCATTTCAGGCTGAATATTGGTTGACCAGAGATAGTAACCCCATAGCGAGCAAGCACCAAATGACCATCTGTAAGTTTCTATAACGACGGATAAGCAGGAGGGTGATAATTCAGTCCACATCTTGAACACTACAATTACTATTAATGATCGAGAGCTTAAGCCGCCGACGGTCGACCGCCAAAATACGCTCCGGAACAGAATAAAAGGATCCCTTCTTCGATAAATTGTTTCCCGTTTCAAAGCATAAGTTTGAAATGTGGCACAAAGGGGCCCACAAGCTTCCTCTGTAATGGCGTAAAAGTGTCGCCCCCTGCGACGGGGCACCAAATTTCAACACAGTTCTGTTCAGCGCCACCGTGGACGTTTCATGCGTGGGAAGGTAGTTACACCTCTCGCCCTCTTACACACATTTCACCCCTTCTTTTGAAGCCTTTGCGATGCAGATCGGAATCGTGAAATCCAGCGTTGAAATCAAACGGATTTCTTATGGAGTAAAACATTTCAGACACACCCCTCTGGAAGACTTCCGGGGCAGAGGTGTACACATTCTGCTTTTAACCCGCCCGTGCTTGCCTACTAGCCAGAGAGGCAAGCTGCCGCACTCTATCAGCAGAATGCGCAGGCTGCTTTACTCCCATCCAAGACAAGTTATGCCCAATCCAAGCAGGCCAAAGGAGTAATGCTTCCGCGTTCATTTTCCCATTACGCTGCGCTACGTAGCAATTTAATCTGTACACTTTCATTATAATGTTATAAGTGGGGTTCGGAAGTTGTTGAAAATTCCTGGGTATCACAAGGCGGGGGCCAATGAAATATACATTAATTATGCGTCATTGTAGGCAAGAAATTCGTTGATTTTATTTGACTTTTTTTCCTTTTCTGCGTATTTCAGACTTATTTATTTATTTAGAAGAATGGTTTTCTCTGTAAATTCAGACTCTTTCGACTAGTACTAGCTATTCTCAGTTCGAACCATCATCAGGTCATCGCATATATATTTTTTCTGTAGTAACGATATCCATCTCTGGAAGTCGAGACTCTTTGTACCTAAGACCCCAAAGATGTCTATACTACTACAACGTCAACTCAAGTAAGATTTAGGAAGTCTACTGTCTGTAGCCTTAGGGTGTTACACGCAGATATGACCCCACTTATTATTAAAACGATGCTCGTTTTTCATATTACGTTATCTAAAAAGTCCATGTCTGAAGAAAGCTTTTCTTTCATAATAAATTTTCATCGCACCATGTTTCATACTACCAGAATGTGGTGTTTAATACCCACTGAGATATATTTTTTCTCTATTTCAATCAATGCTTTTCCAAAATGTAGAAGCCCATACACTGCAAAATAGCCTCAAGTCCTTAGCACACATGGCCACACACTTGTCAGCCACTAAGTTTTATGCCCTGCTTCATATTATTTATGGAATGGGGAAACTCCTGGTAAAATTTACAAACATGTCATAACATACTCCAAGTTCCCGAATGAGTGTTTAGTAACGTTTCACAAAGTATGTACTGCGAGACACCTGCTGACTCATCTTTAGCTGGCTCATAAACGCTCGACAACTTTTCCCATGCTGGACTTGCGCTCTGTTTCGTGACTGGTATGTATTCCCCAATTCTTACTTCCTCCTAAGTTTGGTTTGTACAAAAAAATGGTTCAAATGGGTCTGAGCACTATGGGACTTAACATCTATGGTCATCAGTCCCCTAGAACTTAGAACTACTTAAACCTAACTAACCTAAGGACAGCACACAACACCCAGCCATCACGAGGCAGAGAAAATCCCTCACCCCGCCGGGAATCGAACCCGGGAACCCGGGCGTGGGAAGCGAGAATGCTACCGCACGACCACGAGATGCGGGCTTGGTTTGTACATTTTCAGCTCCCATCGTTATGATACGTCAGCCGCAGTGTAACTACGTATGCTAACATTTAGCTAGCTACTCACACAACATTTATAATGCAATGTGTTGCAGGAGTAGCAGGCTGAACGGGTCCTTTGAAGCTTGTCACCGTAGGGTAAACCCAATCTGGCCTGCCTTAACCACTACGCTTCACTACAAATATGCTTTTGTATCTCCATTGGGACAGGTTGAGCTGCTTTAATGGTTGCGGCGGTGACAGGGGCAGGCAGACTGGAATGAGAATTTGTATACATCGGTTTGGAGGTAAAACGGCAAATATGTCTAGGGGTCGAATAGTTTTAAAACTGGGCCGAACTATTTCACTTTATCAATAGAGAACATACAGGGTACATTTGGTAATGTAATTAGTCTCTAACATCACCTCACTATAAACAAGAAGAAGTGTCGGCCAATGCAGTGCAACAAGACGCTATGATGCTAAATCACGCCTTTTTGTATACATGTGATGGGAGAAAAGCAAGTCAAGGTGAGACGTAATAAGTATGTTGTAACTAGTTTCATTGTTGTCAGTTTATTGTTTGACACATTTGTCTCATTAATCCGTTTTTAGAATAATAAATTTAGCACGGAGAACACATTAACTAATATTCGTTAACTTGCATTTCTATGCTAGCTGCCGAAGGGTTACGGGGTCTGACTTAACAGTACACTATCTTCACGAAGACACTAGTGCAAACGTAAACCATAGCTTGAAATTCAAAGATATAAGTCGACGAACAGGGTTGGGTTGTTTGGGGAAGAGACTAAACTGCGAGGTTATCGGTCTCATCGGGGTAGGAAAGGACTGGGAAGGAACTCGGCCGTGCCCTTTCAAAGGACCATCCCGGCATTTGCCTGGAGCGATTTAGGGAAATCACGGAAAACCTAAATCAGGACGGCCGGACGCGGGATTGAACCGTCGTCCTCCCGAATGCGAGTCCAGTGTGCTAACGACGAACAGGAACTTTGGTCGTAACATTAGAGAAAAGTGCTATTCGAGGATCTCTGTTATAATAGTAAGTTTCCAGTTTGTAACGACCAAACTTCTATTATTATTTAATGGATGACATTTTACCTGCTATAGTGTGAAGCTAAAACGAAAGATCTGCATATGCTAAGAATGATTCTCAAATCTCAGTCATTGCCCAAGCATCACGAGCAAACAAGATATGACTGGAAACATCACATAAGCTCTAATTTTATATCAAAGTACCTATGGATACCATTGCACAGCACCACTGTACACACAGATCCCATTTCGCTTGGTAAATGTTCCTGCACTTAAATTACAGTTCCTTGCAAACATGCACCTGTAATGCTCAGCTGCTTACTGAATAGCTCTCGAATTTTAAACAACGTCTACCGTTTCCCTCCTGACTAATGGTCGAGGTTCCTTTTAAATGTGTCCTCGTTCCTGTTACACTTGCCACAGATATAATTTTATGATGAATCACCTCTCTCGCATTGACATTTCCTATTCTATTATACATTCATTTATAAATTTTGTTTCATGTCATTACTATGGTACTATAAATTTCGTAACAATACCGTTTTAAGCCAGTTTATACTTATACTGCCGATTACTTACTACTGTTCAAGATACTATACAACTTACATGTGTGGTGATTGTGAATAAAAGCGGTTTCCACAAGAACTTTTTGATTGATGTTTGATTATACTAGGAGTGTGATGTTGAATTTCCTGTCTGGAAACTTTAGTACTCTGCCTGTAATTTAAATCGTAAAGGTATATCCACACAAGAGAAGAAGAGAATAAGCAGCCTATGGAAAGTGAAAATCAGATCAGTGGACCAGATACCTAACGAAACGGTGCTGATTCACATCAGAAGGAAATGAAATTTATGGTATAGCTTGACTAAGCAAGGACTCAGTTGATGCATTCTGAAGCATTAAGGGATTGTCAACTGCGTAGAGAGGGAAAGCGTGGATAAAAACACAAGGAGTCACATCAGTAAACAAATTTCAGAGTACAAGGGATGTAGTGACCAAGCAGGAATTAAGAGACTTGTACATTATAACATAACATATAGAGTTGCCCCAAAAGCGACAAAATTTTTGTCAATTGAACAACACTACATCTACAACTCCTTATTTAGCCTGCGTTAGTATAAAAAACGATAAGAAGTACATTCAGCCCTACTAGTAAATTAAGGTAATTTATCTTATAATTTGATCGGCAGCATTAGCTACGAGCTCGCAATAAAACATTTCCTGGCTACCGTTTCTACAGCTGATTCAGCGCACATAATGATATTGTTAGTTTTGCAGGGTTTGGTTTGTATGTGTATTATTTTCTTGAGGGCCGTAGTTCGTTACTACATCTGGCTAACTAAATCGAAATATTTTTTACAATAATTAACTTCTGATCCAGCAACCGCAATGAGGTGTACTTTATCTCCAATCTCGAATGCCAGTTTTATATACCGTCCGTCGTCCATTCTATGTCAGAAAACGGTGTTCATCGATTTAGCTATATAGCTGGATACGAATACGTCTTATGAATTTCTAAAATGACACGAAAAACAGTATTATAGTGCATAATACCACAGTCGACTCTTGCGAAGCTTGATTCTCTTAGGGCATATGCAGAAGGTGTCCGCAATTGGAGATATTTGAAACGGGGTTTACATTATCTAAAGGGCAAACCCTGATCGAAACATAGAATGAGAATATATTCTTAAATATTTTCCGTCACCCATTGACCCAGAGGTAAATGAAAAAAAACACAAGTTTAAATGTGTGTGTGTATGTGTGTGTGTGTGTGTGTGTGTGTGTGTGTGTGTGTGTGTGTGCTGTAGAATTATATTCATTTCAGCAAAGTGTCTCGAGTGCATAAAACTGGACAGCACTTTTTCACCATTGGTTCCAAGACAGACGATATTTCCAATTCAGACGTTCGAATGATCGTCAGAGATGACCTGGTTTGAACTGCAGGGCTCCCAAGCTTTTACACTTGTTTCTGGGTCTGCTTCCTGCTAACTCAAGCCAAGTAACCAAATAAATGGAATCCCCTGTCTTCGACATTACTTCAAATGTGTACATGCAGGGAGTGTACAGAAATATGGAAACAATGCGAGATTAGCGTCCTTGACATAAATGCAGTGATAGCCAAGTGTGTATGTCTGGTTGTTGTACTTGGCCCGAGGGGCACATCTGCAATGTCCTAAATATGTGGCCAGCATCGGTCGTCATCAGAAGGTTGTTCCATGTATATGTGGCGACATTATATCGGAGATAAGAGAATTCGAGTGTTGGTATACGCTAGTGTACCATGACGCACCACATCGAAGATTAATATCGCATAAAGGGAAAGTGCAGAAACATCATCCATTACGTCATAGCGCGGATGGAAGTGTGTGCTGGGTGGTCGTAACAGGCGGTTATTGAAAAGGACTGTAACCAAAACTAAGAGAACTATAGCTACAGAACTCAGTGCAGAAGTAATTTCGCACTCGTGAACCCTATCAGCAGCAAAAGAAAACAAAGGAAGCTCGATAAGCAAGCAATTCCAGGTTGAGCGGAATTACAAAATCACACGTCACCGATGCAAATACCGATAACAGGAAAACATGGTGCCGAAGCAGCAAAACCTGTACCTTGAGGATAGAAGAGCTTCATTTGGTCAGATGATTCTAGTTTCATACAGTTTCTGGCCGAGTTTACGTCCCAAGAGGGAAATGTGACGGGGTTTCGGTGATGATTTGGACAGAAATATGGTAGTATTCCATTGGTCCCATAGTTTCTCTGCATGGTCATTTTACTGCTAAGGATTGTGTGACAATTTTGGCTTATCAGATGTAGGCCAAATTACAACAATTCTATTCCAATAAAGACGCTGCGTTGCAAGATGACACAACTCTTGTTCACACAGCTCGCTTGTTCCAGGATGGGTTTTACGAACACGAGAGCGAACTGTTGCATCTCTCCTGGACACCACAGTCAGCAGAACTCAGTACTATTGAGCCTTTATTTTCTGATTTAGGGAGAAGGTAGCGTCATCGCCAACCACATGCATCATCGTAATCTGAACTTGCTATGTTTTGCAGAAATAATAATATAAGTTTCCCTTGGAAACCAGCCAGGAGCTGTACATATCCATCCCAAGACGACTCGAAACTGTTTTGAATGTCAACATTCTCCTACACTGTTAGGGATCTTAATGTGTTTGTTTTTCGTGGAAACACTTTTGTGCGCCACCTTATACAGTTTTATCATTAATAAAGCCGACACTCTGCAGGGAAACGGAGGAAAAAGTTCCCGTGAACAACATTTGTCCGGAAATGCATCGTCACCACGGAACAGTTCACTGACCAATGAGATATCCTCTGACCACATGCTGTGTGTTCCTTGTGCGTTGCGGGCTGTGTGATGGTCGTAGCGTTCTGTATGGGCACGGTGGTCCGGTATTCATGTCAGTAATAAGTCGGGATGGTGTTTGTGTACGGCAAAGCATATGGGAAAGGTCGAGTGGCAGCACGGTTGTAACAAGACAAATACCCTTACACATACCAACCGCATCACACAACATTTAGAGCCCTTTATGGGCGTTTGTCTTATAATGGGTTCTTTCAGAAGGACGAATATGCAGGGCGCCGGCAGACTATGTGTATACCATATTTGGAGTACGGGATTCTGCCACTCCACCGTTTCCATATGCTTGGCCGTACACAAACACCATCCGCACTTGTACCCGACATGAATATCGGACCATTGTGTGCACACAGTATGCTGCGTCAATCACACAGCCTCCAACACACAAGGAACACATGGAATACGATCAGAGAAACTTTCATTCGACAGCGCTAACTGTCGTGGCAATGATGCATTTCCGAACACATGATCATTTGACCTATTTCCGTCTATTTCGGGTCAGGAAATTGTCACTGCTGGATGCCAGATAGTTAGAAAAACATCCTTTACAAAATGTGACCTTGTAAACGAAGTTATTTACTGATAATCAGCTGATCATAATTTGTTAATACTATGTGACCTAATAAGAGAATAAAGTGTTACTGTTTTTATTACTGAGAGAGTATCGGGTGTCATATATTTGTGTTTTCGTGTAATGAATCATAGGTATAAGAATTCCTGCATAAAACGTAACACGTTTGTAGTTTTGTGGGAACAAGAAAGGAACGGGTGGTCGCAAAGTACGAAAAGAAATTATATTACCATTATACTGTACGAGAGTGACAACGGAAGACTGACGTCTCCCCAACTGAAATTAATAGAGGGGGCCATAATCAACTTGTTGTAATAAATGTTGTTTGGCTGTTGCATCAGCGCAAATGAAGATATACTAGACGATGTGCAGTTGCAGGTATGATTGATATAAAATGAAATGCAGAGATAAATGATAGCAGTACAGTCAATGCACGCTTAAATCACTTTTCATTGCCAAACTTTAGACTGATTCGAAGCTCTCAACATGTATCAATTAGAAGCAAAGTTCGTCTTTTATCCTAATTAAAGACATGCTATATATGTCACTTGCTTTAAAAGTGCCAATTACAGTCCTTTTTGCTCCATTATCCTATGTCTTTTCTTTGCCCAAAGGCTTCATTCCATTCTTTTCTTTTATCTCCGTTTCGCAATTGCGCTTTTCTGAGCTCCAAGTGCAGATCTTATCAGCGTTTTCTCTCACAACACTATGAACGTTCTACGTTATGATTTGACATCCTCCGTGTATCATGTTTCACACTTTTGTTACTTGTAAGCAAACTTTGCTTTAATATCTCCGCCTATTGATCTGCTATCCATGTTGTAGTCTCTACTATTGACACGCCAGTTTATGATGTAGAAGATCTTCCAGCCAATGAGATATTGGGCAGTGAGAGCTGAAAGCGTGGTTTGTATCTGCATGGATCACATTTCTAAGGGAACCGGGGTCCCTTTGTTCCATTCTGTTCGAGTCTTTTCTGGCTGTTGGTGATGTATGTTTTGTTTGTGTGTGTTGAGTGTGGTGATAAACGCGGGAGCTTTGAACTGAAATGAAAAGGGAGGTAAGCTACCTAGATGAGGTTGTCCTGAAAATTGCATTCAGTATTTCTTCATGCGTCTGCTCTGGAAGTTTTTCTACAGTTACTGACTTTCCTAGGCAAACTGGAAAAGGAATGTCTTTTGAATGCTATGGTAGTATTTACAGCACTGTTACACTAGTTCTTACGATTAATGTCTAGCAGTTTCCGTTCTATGTACACGGTGTATTTGTTTCGTAATTGGGTTCAGTAAACTTGTTTTTCGTTAACCAGACTTTTCTTGTATTTTGTTTCTTTCATAACTACTCGTCAAATGAAGTCCTTGTCTGATCGTGGCTTTGGTTTCGTTAATGCACAGGTTTTTGTATCTTATGGGTTTTCAGTAACCATTAGCTATTACAAAACCTGTTCCATTTAATTTCTTTCCCTCAGCAGATTAAATACGAAAGCATATTTTTCTTATCTTCCTCTTTGAGTGATGTCGGGCTCGGCGCACATGCTTCATACAGTAATGATAACTAACTGTGGTTTTGTGCAGTCAGCACGACAGATTTTTCTACAAGAATGTTTGCCATCTACATAGAAATGTCAAAAGTGAATTATACTATATTTATTAGAGGTTTCGGAAGGTAAATTTACGTCGGAAATTTTGGAGCAGCGATAGTGGTGCCATGTTCCACATAATTCAAGTAGAAAGCTGATGTTCTGAAATTCGCTGTAAAAAAGGGTGCTCTGGGCTATTATAAAGAAACAAGCGCGCTCCTTACTCTTTCTTCCCAATGAAGTGTAATGTAAAGCATGTTTAGAGGAGCAAAAGTGAGCTTGTGTGATAGGGAATTTTTGCACCCTTAAGTCATGAATAATGCCTAACACCCAATTAATCGATGTGCTAACTGCATTGTCGGTGTAAGGATTACTTATGAGATCATTTTGTGTTGTAAAATTATTTTATAGATCAAAATAGTTGGAGTAAAAATGGCATTTTCAAAACGGCAGTATTCTGTGGGGATTTTTCAGGCCACAATGTTCATTCTAAGAAGGACAGGAGTTTTGGAAGTACGCCTATTTATGTTTTTTGAACAGAGAATGTTTCCTAATTTATTAACATTGCTGTTGCTTTGTTTCTTCCATCCGCGGTTGCCTCACTTCCTAAATATTTGTTTGATCTTGTCTGCTTCCTGTAATGCTGAAGTTACCTTGCAGCACATGATATTACCTGTCGCTTTTGAGTTACTTTGTACTCAGTCTTATGCTGGACCCATAACTTCTATAATTTCCTAGAACTGCAATATAAAGAAGTAAGTCGGCGGGCCAGACATGGAGAAAGTCGCATAATAAATTAGAAGCTGCAACTGCCGTAAAGTGATAACCACTAAGGATGACTACGATGATATCGGGATCAGTGTTATCCATTGCCACGAAAGTGAACACACCGCCACTTGTAGGTATGGTTGTTTATTTGATTACGACCCACGTTTCGGATTTTATGCCACTTTCAAGTGACTCAGCTAAAGTCATTAACATATACAGCAGAACATCAAGCTCAAAATTATTCATTAATGAAGAAAAATATTCACGCCCCACGAAATGCCAGTTGTAAAATTTACAAGATGATGCTTTTAAATTTTTCATTGCGTGGGGAGCGAATATTTTTCTTTATTTACTGCCAATTGTGAGCATGATGTCCTCCAATGTATGTCAATGACATAAACTCAATCACTTGAAAATGGAATCTAGGGCCGAAACTTGGGTCGTAATTAAATAAACAACGATACAGTAAAATGGCGGTGTGTTCATTCAAAAATTATTATATGACTGTTGCTCAGCAACATCAGAAACTGTTTAATAAATGTATTTTTCTGAAATATCTGTTAGGCTAAGATCATTTGTGGATCTTTCCTTTGATTATCGGTTTCGACAGATTTGGGCTGTCTTCGTCGGATCTTGTAAAATATTGAGAGCCGTTCGTAATCTTTGCAAATTTGAGTCGTGTAGGGATATCGCGGCGTTTTACAGTAAAATGTCAGCGTTATGCTTGTTTTGTATTTTTGATTTTTTGTGTATGACATGCTGATGTTCCTCGCTACCTTTTATTGTAAAACGACATAGCATCACTATATGACTTGAAAGTTTCTAAAGATCGTGAACGTCTGTTGATATTTTACAAGATATGACGATGACAGCACAAATCTGTGGAAGCCGGTTATCAATAAAAAGATTTACAAGCGTACGTGGTAATTCAGAATAATACAGCAATTCAGATCGCCCCCAGCTGTCGACACAATGTCAAACATATATAGGAGAACATAGTTTGAGTGTGTGCACGGCAGGTGGTTGTTTCCGAAATTTACACGGCAAAATGGACAAAGTTATCCTCATGTATAGAGTAAATACAGCATCGAGCTCTGCACAGCCACGTTGCGACATACCGCGTAATGCCCCTCAAGTGTCCCCTGTGGCGCGGTTTTGCTTCGCGGATTGCCGCAGCCGGTGCTGTGCTTTAACTAGATTACCGCCACCTGCGCGCTTCCGAACACACAACGACGTACGGAATGGGGCAAACACTGACGTCATATAAATGCATAGCGTTCGCCGCACGCGGCAAGTTTAGCCCGCCCGCCCGATAAGTTTTGTTATTGAAGTTTGAGATCGACATAACCATTAAACTTTATGTATGCACTTCACAAATTTCCCCCGGGAAGCATTGTGGCCGCGAATGAAGTTTTTGGAATTGCTTCGGAACATATGATTCTCGCCGGGAAGAAAGGCGGGCCGCGTTATCGCGGTCCACCCACGCCGAGAACGGAGCCCTCCGCTGCGGTCTGAATGCTCTGGTACGGTATTAAAGGCCGACCCGCCGCAGAGAACAACAGGGCCTCCAGGTGCGAGCCAGCCCTTTTGTTTTGCGTCCCCAGATACGATCCGGCCGAATTCTGACGTTCCTAACGCCCTCGGGCATACAACGCTAATTCTTTGTGAGTTGTCTACCTTCTATTATTAGATTATTTGTTTCACTGCTCTTTTGTCTGCTTTTTCCCTTCCTCATGGTTTGCATGCTCTCTGTCTGACAGATACGCACCGTACAAAATTCTGTAGAGTCATGGTACTATTAAATATTTGCGATGGGGAAACTATGGCTGAATTTCTTTTGTTAATTATTTATTGTTTTTAGGATTCCGTACCTCAGATCAGCTCCAAGAAAAGTAAAACGAGTACAATAGAATGAAGTCAAATTACATTAGAAAATACTGGGGGAATTAGATTAGGAAATGGGGCACTGAAAGTAGTGCACGAATCTTGCTATTTGGGGTACAAAATAACTGGTGATGGTCGAAGTAGATACGATATATAATAGAGACTGGCAACGGCAAGAAAGGCATTTCTAAAGAAGAGAAATTTGTTAACATCGAGTATAGATTTAAGTGTCAGAAAGTACTTTCTGAAAGTAACTGTATGGTGCGTAGCCATGTATGGAACTGAAACCTGAACGATAAATAGTTTAAACAGTAAGAGAATCGGAGCTTTCGAGATGTGGTACTACCGAAGAATGCTGACGATTAGATGGGCAAATCAAGCAACTAATGAGGAGGTACTGGATAGAATTGGGGAAAAGCGGGATTTTTGGCACAACTTGACTAGAAGAAGGGATGGTTTGGTAGGACATGTTCTGAGCCATCAAGCGATCAGCAAATTAATATTGGAGGGAAGTGTGGAGGGTATAAATCGTAGCGGGAGACGAAGAGATGAATACACTAAGCTGGTTCATATGTTCATATTTGTGTGAATTTCTACGGGACCAAACCACTGAGATCATCGGTCCCTAGACTTACACACTACATATACTAACTTATACTAAGAACAACACACATACTCATGCCCGAGGGAGGACTCGAACCTCCGGCGGGAGGGGCTAAGGTGGTTCAAAAGGCTGTAGGTTGCAGTAGTTATTCGGAGATGAAGAGGCTTGCACAACATAGAGTAGCATGGAGAGATGCATCAAACCAGTCTCTAGACTGAAGACCACAACAACAACAACGACAATCTCAGTCGGTAAAAACGGAACCCTTACAGCATAATTTTGCTGGCCGTCACTCTGTCTTTCTGTCGGACTGTTAGAAACCATTTTTCTCCGGAAAGAGTAGATGGATCACGTTAAATTTGTGTCACATTATAATGAGTATAGGCCCTTGGACGTGTGCTAAATATAAGGTTCCAAGTCAATGCAACTAATAGATACGACCTTTTATGTCACATACATTGACAGTCAGTAACTAACTCAGTAAAACCTATAGCGTACTTACCATTGGCTTGCAATCATGAAATTTGGCAAGTAACTAAGTTTCATAGTACAATCAAAGTAAAAAGTCCTAAAACTGAATATTTTGTAATTATACCACGGGAAAAAAATCCTTCGTCATTTATCTGCCAATCTGTCCGTCCATATGTTAAGATCCATTTTGTCTCATGAACGGGTATACGTATCTAATTGGAATTTGTCATATACTAATGTCTACGGTCCCTTTGCTGTATAATAAACGTTAGCTTTTAAATAAGTGCTATCAATAGATGCGGCCATTTATGTCATGCATTATGATGCTCACGAACTCACTCATCAAAACCTACCGAGTAATCCCCGTCGGCCTAGACACATGAAATTTGGCAAAAAGCAAAGAGTCACGATACAGGCATAAGAAAAAAAATCCGAAAACTATAAATTTATCATATATCACACGAAATAAAAATATTTTTTCGTATCTAACTCTGTGCCTGTTCGCCCACCTGCCAAGACCCGTTTTTCTGAGCGACGGGTAGGCGTATCAATTTCAAATTTATGTCACATTTGAAGGTCTAGTCTGTGAATGTTGGTTTCACATAGTCCTGGAAACACCATATCTACGTACAGCACCGAGTGAGGTGGCGCAGTGGTTAGCACACTGGCCTCGCATTCGGGAGAACGACAATTCAAACCCTCGTCCGTCATCTAGATTTAGATTTTCCGTGATTTCCCTAAATCATTCCAGGCAAATGCTGGGACGGTTCCCTTGAAAGGGCACGGCCGATTTCCCTCCCATTCCTTGACACAATCCGAACTTGTGCTCCGTCTCTAATGACCTCGATGTCGACGGGACGTTTAACCCAATCTTCCTTCTTCTTTCCTTATCCTGGATGTCTGATGATACATAAATTCCGAAACGCGTCATATGAACATTTAAGTGATTCGTTATCTGATGTTACCTTTGCGATCCAGTCAGCCTGACTGCAGAAAAACTGATTATTACAACAATGATCGCCTGCCTCCTGCATGACTTATGTAACATTTACGCAACTGAAATTAAAACATTCTCGGAAATCGTGGAGTCCCTGGGACGTATATCTCGACAGTATCGATGCGACAACAGGCAAAAATGGTGGAGATTCTCGATTTGCCGATTCACGGAATGCATGAAGTGTCTGTACACGTAATTAAGCCTGTAAGGAACTCTCAGTGCTTGAGTCCTACTCGCACCTGGCCATTTTCTTTCCCTTTTTTGATTTACGCCATTTAAACTTCTATGTCCAGTTAATTTCTGAACAGTGAATCTATTTATTTAGTTTGTGGAACACGAGTGTTAAAGAACTGTCTAATATATTACTTAACCGCTTTCGTGGAGGTTAAAGTTCTCCTGCAGGTTGCCTGTTTAACGACTTGCAGGGGCAAAAAAATTTGATCTTCGATAATTTACATGGTTACTGAACGAATTTCAAATGTTGTCTTGTTCTACTCATTAAGTGGTACGATCTTAAGGTGACAATGTAACACTATGAGACAGGTATTATAGTTATAAACAGAGTATTTGTCGTGAGGCAGCGTAACTGATGACGCACAAACATCAGGACCATACTTCTCCAGTAGCAGAGAATGAGAGCATTTGGCGAGTTCCAAGAAAACTTTACACATAATTTCAAACCTTTACGAAACTTTTTCTCCTTGACTCCCTACACAAAATGATAAAGGGAAAAAATTCCCGTTTACTTCACTTTTAATGTCCTTGCAGTCAAGTTTCTGCATCAGGTGTGACGTTTTACTTCTTTACAGTCTACTTGTAACACAGGTTGCGGATGTCATCCACCTATACCATTCAATGTAAATGCTCAACTATCTATTCGCAACACAGTTAGCAGAGGGTGCCCACATACACTATTGAATGTACATTCTAAATTATATCATTATACGACACATAGCTCAGGAGTCATGTCGTCACCCTGAGATGTATGAAAAACTAGCTTTTAGTTAAAATGGTGTGAAATTTACGCAGATTACATTAATGACAACACATTAGCGACTTACAACTAATTTTGAGCATAATTTCAAATCTGTCCAAAACGTTATCTTGCTTACGTACTTAAAGTGAAATATCTAACCCATTAACCCATTCCTGAAGTAATTAGCCGTTTGAAGCTGTTTTATACATGGAATTTCGATTCTTTACATTTAAAGAATCGATGGTTTAACGATTAAGGACAATTTCCATGATGCCTTATAGCTAGTAGCACATAAGGGGATACAATGTTTTGGAACCTGTAATAAAATATTTAACGAAAGCAGTATTAAATTTTTTACTCGAACTGTCAATTTTTCTCAAACTTCACAGTTCTCAAGTTGTGCATTTAATGGTTCTGTTTTAATTTTGAAGTGAAGTACTAAGTAAAATTATAATGAGAATGCAGTTACCGAAAATAAATGTTAATCAACTCTTAATGATAGCATTTCTTCCTTTATTATAAATTAGCAATTTATGCGCTGTTCATAAGTAACTGTCTCTGAATAATACCTGTTCCTCTTATACTCTAGCATCCCCAGGTATCAAACATGATACATTTGGCAGTTATTTTTTCTCACAATGTTTTAAGTTGGTAGCCTTACGTCTCACGTACCACACAGTCTGTGATTGACGCTCGTCGTTTTTTCAATTTTTTCGCAGGCACAGAAAGATGGCAGCAGTTACGAAAATCGTAGTGTTTGCACGCGAACGATGATGCCTCGCGAGAAATCAGATAAATAACAGAAATTATTACTTACGAGGGGTAATCATGACAATTACATGCAAATAAGTCTAAATACTTAACATATGTCACGTTCAAAGTCCGTACACCTGTTTACAAGTCTCCATACATATGTAAGTGTACTGTACCTAATTCAATGCCATCTGATTGTACTACTACATTTTTCACATTATCAGGTCAGTTATGATTACATGTGTGTCAGTCATGTAAGACAATTGTAGTTTATGTGCTACATCTTATTTGCTTTAAATGAGAAAATGGATGAGGCTATAGATCCAATATATGAGAGTTTAGCCGTGTTTGTATTGTACGTTTAAGTGATTCTTAAGTTTCACGGATTCAGAAATTGTGGCGATGCTACTGGAGCCCATCGATCCAAATATTTCGGCCAAATGGGAAAGGTATGAAGCAAAGAAGTGGAAACGAGTACAATCCATCCCACGAGCATGCAAAGTATGTAGGAATGCATTGAATTAGCTAGAAATTTACGCTGGGAGACTAAAATGTAGATATAGATGTAAAATGCAAGGTTACTCCAGTCGTAAGTTCGTAAGATGGGAGACTCGTGATGTGTTCCCGTGTTTAGCTACAAAATGGAACTGCTTCAAACCTGTCTACACAGTATGAATCAGCTTAGACTGTAGAAGCAAAAATCTTAAGATCAGTAATACGTTATAGAGACGTAGTTACGTCTGTTATTATACAAGAATAAGAATGAGTAACGAACATTGTTTGTAGAACTTGGTCCCTGAAATGACTGTGTCTTTGACGTATTTGTATTCTGTACTTTTCAGTTTCATTTAAGCCTTGAAAGAAAAAATCTGAGTATTTACGGGCTGCTGACCGCAGAGATTCTTTGAATGACTCTGGAACTGTCACAGTACAATCGGGTGGCCGGTAAAAACGTCGAACAATTAACTTAATTTCGCCTGGACCTATTACACATGTCCAGATAACTTTCCGTCACACTTGGCTTCGACCTCAAAAGAGATAATATCTTTCGTCATCTACAATGAACACTCCACCTCGTATGGCCTCTAATCTGTCTTTCTGATATACATTGCACGACTCGCTAAATACCTCACACCTTTCTACAACTGCTTTCAATGGCTCCTCGGTCTCTGGAATAATGTGTGAGCTTTCCTGTATGGTAGTAAATTGGGGAGCTTTGTTACTAATACTTCGACAGTTTACTGATGAAATTTTGACAGTGTAAATATCTTTTCTCTGAACGCTGTGACTTCCTGCGTATCATAAGAGTATCTCAAACTACCGCCTAGCCTAAAAGCCCTTCATGCACTCCGCAAGTGCCCTGGCAGCCGAATAGCTGCTTCCCTTGTGCAGTGCATCCATGACCGATGAAGGAGAGTTTTACAAATCACCATACGATAACTAAGATCCAGAAATCTGTAGCTAATACTTTAACAGAGTCTACGAATCCTTTGGTTGAGACCCTCCACTCGCCTGTAAACCGAAAGACCCTGATTAACCCTGGGAACACTGCTGCAAAATGCAAGCTCAGTTTGCAGTTTCATTACTTCCAACAGCCCCCTGTATGAACTGAGGATGGCCTCAGAACCCATGCGATAGGCGTAGTTGGTGCCCACGTGAGTCACAACTCTCAGACGACTGCATTGTGAAACAAAGTTGTTCAGTATATTAAACTTCAATTCACATTCACATACCAATACTTCAAAAGCTCTCAACCCCATATCATAACCAAAACAGCTGTAACGTGGCTCTGCTATATTCTTACAAACACATACTAAGCATGATACGTCGTATTCTCTCTCACTAGCACTGACCGAGGTTAAAATCAATACAAAATAGAATCGACTCTTTGCCTGGTGCAATATGAATAAATGGCGTCAGTCAACCACGAATAAACTGCAATCTCTTACTCTACACAACTAGATGCCATGTTTTTTGTTTAGCTGCAGTGGCGCCGAAGTACTGCCACCATTCTGTGTTGCTCACTTAGTATAGGCCAGGTTATCTGATCATATTCAGTACCTCTAAACTCCACGTAACGTTATTACAAATCGTCGGCTTTAAAAAAATTTTACACAATCATCGGTGTTAGGTATATCCAGTACTTGTGATTGTGGGCTGGCCACTCAGCAATTTTGTCCAATGCTCCTAGCCCCACAGACGATAATATGACCCCATAAAGACATTGGTATTGTACATTTCCCTTGTCTTTAAAACTATTACTCTGAAACTATATGACTTTCTCCCTGTGAGTTAATTAAATCCAATGATGTTTGGTTCATTTTAATACTTACAACATAGTACATTTACTCATGGCTTTTCGACAGAATACCACTGAGGTCAATATGAGCCCAATTTAAACTGTTTGATTCTTGAATCTAGCATTTATGTAAATAGATTGGTGATTATTATGTTGAACAGCTTTATTCTGAACGCCTGCTACCATGGAAATGTTATTTTTCGCTTCTATTTTTACCCATTGTTATGGAATATTTACTCAACTGTTATTGTACCCTTCATAGTATGACACTGTACATATATATCGCGCTTTCCTTCAAAGCTAATAATTGTAGAATATATGACTTTCTCATTTTGAGTCAGTTGAATCCAATCAAGTTTTTTTCAGTTTTATATTAAAGAACTTTAAAACTTGTTCATAATTTTTTTTTTGCACTAAGTAGCACTGGGCTCAATATGACCCCATCTATAATGCGTTTTGTTTTCGAAATGTAGCGTTCATGAGGACAGAATTACTTGTTGTTTATATGACCCGAGTGGTACTCAGACAAACGAGCAAATCCTGGTAGTAGGAGGGTTCATAAATTATCCTATCTGGATGATTCATACGGAGATTGAAATTACACACCAACGATCGTCTTAGGCGATCTGTTACACATCGTACCAGGTGCTAGTGCTAGTTATTACTGCGATCGACTGTGTATCGTTTTCATTAGGACAACTGATGATTATTTGAATGTTAGGTGTAAATACGATTACATTTGACTAGTGGTACAGTAGAAAGTTACAAGGACGAACTGAAGAAATGTAATGATCTGGGAACATTAGCTATCTGCAGACTGTTACAGTGAAGTAACACAATCCTAAAAAGGAAAACTAAAGTAAGAAAGTTTATCTGTTGCAACAGTAATCGAGTATAGACAACTAATCCACAAATAACGGAGAGTATTGGGATCCATACAAAAAAGGCTTTAATTAACCGATAATTATTCTGTGTTTTAAAAGATACAAATACAGCTCTCAGTTTTGTATTCAGTTTTGTACCACATTACAGTCGGTCCATTTAAAGTGTAATACAGAAGCTACGCTTAATTTGTTTTAAAAGCATAGTGCCATTTTAGACTTTTTATAATCAAGTTCGCCGTTGAATTCAAATCGACAGCTATTCAAAACACCTAAAAGAAAGAAGTACTATTATTTACAAACTGCTCTAGTGGCAAAACTCTTGCAAATGTTTGGTCTACATATGAACCAATATGTTTTGCATCCATAGGTTGGCAAAGATGAATCACTGCAATGCTGCGTCTAACGGACTTAATAACTATTGCATTTTTAGGCAGTACGTGAAGAATATACCTCTCTTGATCTAGTAATACTGTTTTCTAGCGTTTGCGAGTCTCTTCAAGTAGATTTCTTTACATAAAAGTCGAGTTATTACAGGTTTTAAATTCAGCTGTGTTTGTTTCGCTGGCAAACGTCATTTTATTAACTGAAAACGGATGAAAATGGTTTTAAACTACCAGTTTCAGATAATCTTCCATTTAGATTTAAGGCTGACGTTTTCATTAGCTAGTATGAGTTTTTTCCTTCTTGTGGCGCTGTAAGCCATAATCGATAACGACCTTCACCCGCTGTTTGGGTCTGTGAAGCCATATGGATTGTTCCCTTTCTGTGTGGCTGAGAAGGACTCCTACTTGATCAGATAACATCTTATTTCTTGTTATTTTCGATCTTTTGTAAGTTTTCTCCATTTGATTCCTCGTGTGCTTTAACAAAAGAATGTTATCAAGAAAAACAATCGAATAGACTTTTAGACTTTCAGGAGTCTGTACCAAAGACACTACACAGAATTATTTTCAACGAATTCCTAGAAATAATCAGTTCTTCCCAAAATGATAAGACATTACACTTTTCTGTACAAAGAACTGTGCTACTATTGAAAGTTCATCGTGCTCGTTTTATGTCAGTGTCACTTACTTGGTTGAAAGAGTTTGCTAAGTTTGCCATTGTTTCCCTAAATCTTTTCAGGCAAGTTTCGATATGTTACGGGAAGTACCATCATCATAATCATCATGGGCAACATCATGAGCCATGTACCACAAACTGCTTTTTAAGGATGTACTAGGCTTTCTTCATGTTTTACTGTTTACAGTTAAATGCATCAATGATTAATGTCACATGACCATCTGATATTGGTACCTGGTCTCGGTCTCTTCTTCTCTCTTAAAATCCCGCAAGAACTTGTTTGGATCATATAAGGAGCAATCACCTGCTAACATGAAGCGTCTAATGTGTATCATTTTTATTAGTGCCTTAATTATTTAAAATGCAGTCTTTTTCCTGTTGTAAATCCTCTTGTGTACTGTATCAAGAAGAGGCAAACGGTCTATTAATCGTCGGGAGTTCACATGTACAGCGAATAATGGTATCCTTTTGCAAAATGGCAGCTAGGATCAGGAAGGAGGACCCGGTGCAGTTACTATATATGCCTGGCGGCCTCATTCATAATGTTAAACACGCTATTCCGACAGCCATTGAAGAAGGAGTGTTCACCTAACTGAAGATTGTGGTACACGCTGAAACAAACGATGCCTTTCGTCTGGTCTCTGAAGTCATGATTGGATCATTTCAGCGACTGGTAGAGATGGTTGAGAAGACCAACCTTCCACATAGATTTTCAACGATGCTCACAATCTGGAGCACTGTCCCCAGACGTGATCGTGATTTCCTAGCTCTGAGCCCAGTTTAAGGAATGAGCCACAGACTACAAAAATTCTAGGTCAAGCTAGGTTACGACTTCCTTGCAAAAGCTCGAAATTGAATGCTTGAGCTACTTGAGGAAAATTTAAGCTTATGGCGGAATGCTGGGCTAATGGGAAACGTTGGTCGTGTATTTTTTGCTGTAGACAAGAAACTCAAAACCATCAAAATATAAATTGGAACTGCAAGTGAGGCTGTGTGGGCACGACCAAGTGTCAAGTGTAGCATAAACTTACAACCGGATCATTCTTTCGACTACCACACTCTTCTCACAAGTACGTAAGTCCCCTTTTCTTACAGTCATCATTCGTGTCCAATTCTCGATCCCGTATGCATCCAGTACACTTCACATCCATCGGTTGTAGAGTCTCAGAAGATATCTGACCTCAAACGTATTGAGGTATCACGAACAGAGTCGCATCATCCATGCCAGCCAGTATCGGTCCTGAAAGCATGTGTGATGTGGAACACAACTTACACTTCTCTCACATGGCATAATGAAAGGCATAGAGAAGGTAGTGACCTAGAAGGCGTATTTTTGGATTTCAAAAGCATTTGATACAGTAACACACCTACGCTTATTATCAAAAGTACAATCGTATGGGATTTCAAGCGAAATTTTGGACTGAAACGAGGATCTTTTGGTAGTGAGGATGGAGAACCATCAACTTCGAATGTGTCCCAGGGACGTGTGTTAGTGCACTTGCTGTTCATGATGAAGAGAGGACTAATAACAACTTTAGATTTTTGCGAAGTTATGCAGTTATGTATAATGAAGAGCTATCTGAAGAAAGCTGTACAAATATTCATTCATTTTTAATAAGATTTGTAAATGGTGAAATGATTGGCAAATAACCATAAATTTACAAAAATGTAAAATGCTGCTTCTCACAAAAATAAAAAGGAACCTAGTAACCTGTGAATACAGTATCAAAGTGCTGCATCTGAAATCGGTATATCCTTGGTGTATCTGTGTTTTTCTAATATCCTACGAATAAAGAGCTAGCTTACAATTCACTTCTGTGATCAGTTCTAGAATACTGTTCTTACTTATGTGTGGGACCGACACCAGATAGGACCAATGAATATATACAGACATACACAGATAAGAGTAGCACGAATGGTCACAGGTTTGTTTGACTCTTGTAAAAGTGTCGCAGAGATTCTGAAAGAAATGAACTTGCAGAAAACTGAAGATAGACGTTACCTATCCAAAAAAAAAGTAACTATTTAGGTTCCAACAACTGAATTTAAATGATGACTCTGCCAATATTACAACTACCTAAGTTCCATGTCCGTAAGGATCTTGAGAAAAAGATAAATTAATAACAGCATACATAGAAACATTTAATCATTATTCTAGCGCTCCATAAGAGAAAGGAACAGGAAGAAGCCTTGATGGTGGTTACTATGAGAAATACTCTCTGCCACGCACTTCCCATTGTTTTGCAGTGTATTTAAATGCTATTCCCAATATGTATCTCTCCACCACACAATGATGAAGCCTCAGAAGAGGTTTTCCAATTAAAAGTCCTACTGTCACAAACAACAGCCAAAATTGGCAACAGAGATTGACTTTAAGCTTTCCTTTTCAAACACATTAGAAACTCAGTTTTGAAAATTGTATATAGGTGAAAAGTCGTGTTACAGGCCATTCCTTTTGTTCATGTCTCCTTCTATCCATCCTTTTCAATGTTAAACCTTTTATTTGTTTGTTATTTTATTTATTTATTTATTTATTTTTTCGTCGATAGTCTTGTGACATGTTTGACGCTGCCCACTACGAATTCATCTCCTGTACCAACCCTGTTAAACTCAGAGTAGCAATTGCAACCTACTTCCTCAATTATCTGATGTATGTATTCCAATCTCTGACGCCCTCTACAGTTATTACCTTCTACATTCGATGATGTCTTCATAGGTGTATTATCCTCCTGTCACTACCTCTTGTCAGTGTTATCCGTATATTCCTTTCCTCTCTAATTCTGCACAGAAGGTCCTCATTCCCTACCGTATAAGTCCACCTAATTTTCAACATTCGTCTATAGCACTACATCTTAAATGATTCGATTCTCTTCTGTTCCGGTTTTCCCACGCACTAATATACAATGCTGCGATCCAAACGTACATTCTCAGAAGCGTCTTCTTCATTAAGGTCTGTGTTTGATAACAGTAGAGTTCTCTTCGACAGAAATGCCCTTTTTACCATTAATAGTATGCTTTTGATGTACTCCGTACTCTGTACGTCATAGGTTATTTTGCAGCCTTGGTAGCAGAATTCCGTAACTTCTTCTACGTCATGACCCACAATCCTGATTTTAAGGTTTCTCGCTGCTGTCATTTCTGCTACATTTCATTATTTTCGTCATTTTTGATTTACTCTCCATCCGTATTTTTTACTCATTAGACTGTTCATTCCACTCAGCAGATGCTGTAATTCCTCTTCATTTTCATCAGCGAATCTTATCGTTGATATCCTTTCACGTGGAATTTTAATCCCAGTCTTGAACTTTTCTTTTACTTCCATCATTGCTTCTTAGAAGTATAGATTGAACAGTAGGGGCGAAAGACTACATCCCTTTGTTACACACATTTTTGACTCAGCAATTCGTTGTTGTCCATCCAATTTCATTATTCCCTCTTGGTCCCTGTACATGTTATATACTACTCGTCTCTCCCAATAGCTTACCACTGTTTTCCTGAGTATTTCGCTCGTCTTGCACCATTTAATATTGTCGAACCTTATTCCAGGTTGACACATCCTATGAACGAGTTTTAATTTATCTTTGGTCTGCCATTATCAACCGCAACGACAGAACTCACTGATGCTTTTACCTTTCATACGGCCAGACTGACCTATATCCAACATATCCCCAACTTTCTTTCCATTCTTCTGTCTATAATTCTAGTCAGAAACTTAGATGTATGAGCTGTTGAGCTGATTATGCCATAGCTCTCGCGTTCGTCAGCTCTTGCAGTCTTCGGAACTGCGGGTGAGATATTTCCCGAAAGTCAGAAGGCATATCGACAGACTCTTACATTCTACACACCAACACAAATAGTCGTTTTGTTCCCACTTCCACCCAGTGTTTTAGATATTCTGATGGAGTGTTATCTGCCCTTTGTGCCTTATTCCTTTATATCTTCCATACATGTACAGTCCGATTAAAATTACTTGATAGTAGACGTCTGTCACTTGCAGCTACAGTGTTGCCACATCCACTGCCGGCTGCCGCCCGGTTTTGAGCAACACACAAACACGGCGTGTCACTTGACAAATGCTGTTAATGTGTAACGTTGGGAAATGTAGGAAGCGTTTATGTATGTATTTGATCTTACGAGCCCTCCAATGTAGGAAGCGGCTGCCGTGAAGTATTGTGGAAGTGGAAGTGCTCTGTTGACAGCTGATTTTTAGAGACCTTTGACTGAATTTTTTGCAGACGATATATTTTGTAGCCCGAATTTACACTCGTGTCCTGAGGTAACCACAACCTTATGACGTGAAGTATGGCTATCAACAAGTTGCGACAGTTTAAAATCAGTATCGCTTTTTTCACTGAGTTTGAGGCTAATCACTACGAACAAACTCAAGACATAAATATTTCACAACATGTTTGTTTGCATAGCTATCTTCTGCAGCAAAATTTCAGTCTTGGCAGTAAAAGCAAGCTGTAATATCTGGTTCTCGTTGGTTACGTAAAACAAATCTCACACTGACTAGACGGGATACTGCCTTACCATCCGATGAGCAGTCCATGTTGACCCTTGCTTGTAGATTACAGGTGACACAGGCTGATTTCAATTGAAAAAATGAATGATATGAAGAAAAATAGGATCAATTAAAAAATTAGAAGTTTGATGAAAATGACACGTCAAAGTAATAGGAATAAATAAAATACATTGAAACCAAATAACTGCATAAAAATGAAAATGATAGTCAAAGTCATTCAACTGGATATAGAAAAATAAAAAAGTTGTACTGCATCTGACGCGATATGAACCGTCGACATTTAATATGTCAGGATCATATGCTAACTCCATCACTATGCCAGTATACTGCGAAAGTCACATTCATTCATCACTCTGGGACACCTGTCGCAACGGTTAATTGACAATCTTGAAAAATTCGGCTTCACGCGATGTCGGGCGCACTTTATCGAACGTAAGCCGATCACTTTGATTATAAATGCTGTATAAGGACGTTCAATCGCGTCTTTTGAGGAAGGATCCCGTAGTGATAAATTAGCATTGTGCATGAAATGTGCGTATTTCGTTTGCATGCCGCGTGCGTGTGTTGCTGTTTTTGCGTGATTACAATTTGACACGAAATAGTAATTAAATGGGCCAGATATGGGACTCGGATACAAACACATAAAGAAAAAAAGCTGACAAGGAACTAGAAGTAATTAATTGTTGTAGCAGTTTGGAAAAGGTGAGCGATTCGAGCGTGACGTTGAGCGCTCTGATTGGAGGAAACCAGGTAAACCACTTGATGTTGCAACCATAGAGTACTATAGTAAACCGTCCAATGACCACTTTCGTTTCACTACGTCCATTGAATTTTAATGTCATTATAAACTATTTCAGGTTTATCTTCAAACCTCTGTAAAGACACAGCACAGCTGTTACATCATATGAGGGCCAGTGTGGCCGAGCGGTTCGAGGCGCTACAGTCTGGAACCGCGCGACCGCTACGGTCGCAGGTTCGAATTCTGCCTCCGGCATGGATGTTTGTGACGTCCTTAGTTTAGTTAGGTTCAACTACTTCTAAGTTCTAGGGGACTGATGACCTCAGATGTTAAGTCCAATTGTGATCAGAGCCATTTGAACCATTTTTTTGTTACATCATACGAGCAAATTTCGCAAACAATATGGTGCCTTCAGAAAACAAGGAGGATTCGGATTTTATGCTAAAACATATTCCTTATTTGCTCCCTTACTTTAAGAATCTGATATCCTTCCCTAGGATTCCAGAGAATATTTTTGAGACTTAGTTTTGTATTCTTACGAAGGGTAATGCCATCTATAGCATTTGTGTAATATTTCTCAGTGTCTTACAATAGACTGAATTAGTTCTTTCCCAAAGACTGTAAGTGTGCTATTGTTGAAGCTAAAGTAAAAATTATCTCGAAGTCAAAATATCTCATCAGAGTGCTGATTCAGACCCATTATTTCGTTGTCTAGGATACAAAAATTGTCCATTCTGCTGCATTAAGCTTCTTTAAGAATGCAGCACCGAAGTCCCTTCGCTACACCTGCCCGACGAAATTTTAATTTGGTGGTGGGACGTTAAACTCGAACTTGTTAGGATCAGTCAAACGAAAACCGACAGGTGGAAAAACGTGAATAAACTGTATGTTATTTCAAAAGTAATCACTATGACTGTTAATAACTTTATCCCGCTGCGAGACAAGACGGTGACGCCTTCATGGAAAATGGTACAGAGGAATGCATCTCTTAATTCGAAGCAGTTTGACGGCCGCGTATGTTATTGTCCAGCGCTCCAAAAATTTGGAAATCAGATGGAGAGAGTTCTGGACTCTATGGAGGATGTCTAAGGGCAATATGTGGACGACAACAGAATGATACCGTCTGCCATTATTGCTCTCAGTTTGGACTTGACACAGCACTTCAATTTTTGGAAAGTGTTCACGTACCGCCGTGAGTTAGTTGAAACCGGCCATCAACTCAGGCGCCTAGTAATGTTGACAAACGGCGTCACTCAGGCGCAAGGTAATGACAGCACACTCGTCGCCAAGGTTGTTTCGACTACTTTGCGGAACTTACGCTGGAAAACACTTAGACATCTTCCATACAGACCTGATCACTCCCCATACAATTTCCAACATCTTGGAACCCTGTAGAAAGACATTCGTTGTCGTGGAGTGTCTTCTAACCGATGGGTACAGACCGGGGTATAATGCACTACTGGCCATTAAAAGTGCTACACCACGAAGATGACGTGCTACAGACGCGAAATTTAACCGGCCGGAGGACGATGCTGTGATATGCAAATGATTAGCTTTTCAGAGCATTCACACAAGGTTGGCACCGGTGCCGACCCCTACAACGTGCTGACAAGAGGAAAGTTTCCAACCGATTTGTCATACACAAATAGCAGTTGAGCGGCGCTGCCTGGTGAAATGTTGTTGTGATGCCTCGTGTAAGGAGGAGAAAGGCGTACCATCATGTTTCCGACTTTCATAAAGGTTTATCGTATCACGACATTTCTGATCGCGTTGGTCGAGATCCAATGGAATAAGTGGGTTCAGGTGGGTAATACGGAAAGCCGGGCTAGATCCCAACGGCCTCGTATCACTAGCAGTCGAGATGACAGGCATCTCATCCGCATAGCTGTAACGGATCGTGCAGCCACGTCTTGATGCCTGAGTCAACAGATGGGGACGTTTGCAACACAACAAACATCTGCACGAACAGTACGACGACGTATGCAGCAGCATGGACTATCAGCTCGGAGACCATGGCTGCGGTTACGACTGACGCTGCATCACAGACAGGAGCGCCTGTGATGTTGTACTCGACGACGAACCGGGGTGCACGAATGGCGAAACGTATTTTTTTCGGATGAATCCGGGTTCTGTTTACAGCATCATGACGGTCGCATCCGTGTTTGGCGACATCGCGGTGAACGCACTTTGGAAGCGTATATTAGTCATCGCCATACTGGCGTATCACCCGGCGTGGTAGTATAGGGTGGCATTGGTTACACGTCTCGGTCACCTCTTGTTCATATTGACGTCACTTTAAACAGTTGACGTTACATTTCAGATGTGTTACGACCCGTGGCTCTATCCTTCATTCGATCCCCGCGAAACACTCTATTTCAGCAGGATAATGCGCGACCGCATGTTGGAGGTCCTGTACGGGCCTCTCTGGATAAAGAAAATTTTCGACTGCTGCCCTGGCCAGCACATTCTCCAGATCTCTCACCAATTGAAAATGTCTGGTGAATGGTGGCCGAACAACTGGCTCGTCACAATACGCCAGTCACTACTCTTGATGATCTGTGGTATCGTGTTGAAGCTGCATGGGCAGCTGTACCTGTACACGCCATCCAAGCTCTGTTTGACTCAATGCCCAGTCGTATCAAGGCCGTTATTAGGGCCAGCGGTAGTTGTTCTCGGTACTAAGTTCACAGGATCTATGCACCTAAATTGCGTGAAAATGTAATCACGTGTCAGTTCTAGTATAATATATTTGTCCAATGAATACCCGTTTATCATATGCATTTTTTCTTAGTGTATCAATCTTAATGGCCAGTAGTGTAATTTCATAGGCAACTGCAAAAAGCTTTTTCGTGGAAGTAGTGACGGTCTTGTCTCATAGTAGGATAATTTTACTAACATTTATGGAAGTTATCTGTCAAATAATAAGCAGTTTACTTACTCTTTTCTTTCTCCTTCGTTTTCGTTTGACCTCCCCTTATATCCCTAAGTACAGAACTGCAGGCCCGGTGTCAGGTGCTGACGTCAGCCTCTCACTGCCGACATAATTCACGGCAGTGAACTTGTGCGTACGTGGCAATCGATGGTAAGGGGAGGCGACGTAACGGGATGGCAGTAAGCAGCTGCCGTGGAGTGACGCCTGTTCTGTGATGGCTGCAGTAAAACGGGAGACCTCGGCGGAATAGGAATGTGGCGGTCTACGAGTGTAGAGATCTCTCTCGGAAATATGTCTCCCCGTGCCAAGCGCAACAACCCACTTAGTCCGCTCAAGCACTAGCCCAGCCATCTAGATTTGCCTTTGATAGCGACCTCCACTTAAAAAAAGAAAAAAAAAATCTGTTGTGTTTGTTCTGCTCATTCGTTGAAAATGTGCACAGCCGATCCTAGTGACACTGAAATGGTACTCTGAATGGGGGTGGTTCAGATCTCTGTTCTGTGAGTTTCTTAATATTCTTAACATAAATTCCGTTGTCGTTCGGAAGACATGCAAAAGGTTCTTCCCCATCTCTTCTTAATACGAGCAAGTGAAGCGTCTCGATCCGCCTCTCCATCGACAGAATTTTTAACCCGTAAACGACAAGGGTGGAGTGGGGGGAGGTCCTGTGTGTTCTTCTAACTACTGCCCAATGTTTACTGTTCCAGGTATCTATGGCAAATTACTGCTAGAAGAGGGATTAACGCAGCCCAAAATCTAGCAAGGATTCCATCGGGCACTAGCATATTGTTCACTATTAGCGATTTCAGTTGCTTCTTGACACCTTCAAAACAATATTTCTATCATCTTCATTGAAGAGGAGCGAGATTTAAATGGGGAAGTATACCTAGATTTTTTTGCGAAGAAACATTTGAAAACGGAGTGGATACTATCTTCGGTGCCACTAACAACATTTACATTTGACCAGAATTTCTTTGGCATTTCTAAGAGATTCTTCAATAATAATCTTCTACGGTAGTCACACACTGCCTCCACGACAATCAAACGGGTTTCTTTCAGCATTTTCCTACTCAGTAGCCTCCGTTCCCTTAGAAGCTTCTTTATAATAACTGTGTGTCATGGAGATTCCCAACCATAACGAAATGTTTCAGTTGGTACCAATCAGGTTTTTTGCCCTTGCCTACTGACCCGAATCTATTGCTGCGTAGAGCGTTAAATGCGTCGCAACGGTTATCTTGACAGCCAGTCCCTGGTAGATTGGTTGGTTGGTTTGGGGAAGGAGACCAGACAGCGTGGTCGTCGGTCTCATCGGAATAGGGAAGGATGTCGGCCGTGCCCTTTCAGAGGAACCATCCCGGCATTTGCCTGGAGTGATTTAGGGAAATCACGGAAAACCTAAATCAGGATGGCCGGACGCGGGATTGAACCGTCGTCCTTCCGAATGCGAGTCCAGTGTCTACAGTCCCTGGTAGAGAAAGAGATAATGAGATATAGATGAATCCTCAGCGTCTGCTCTACTTGAGAGTAATTAATCCAATCGAACGGCTGTATGACAGACGGGCATTGAAGGTTTTGTGTTGGCAGAAGAGCCAACACCGTGTTACTAGTGGAGGCCGAAATGCACGCGTTTTAGCTCACGCAGGCTGGCGTGAGGAGGGAAGAACTATACTGGCGTGAGGTCTGGAACATGACGAGGAATGAGAATTCAGAAAGCGGAGGTAATTAGTTTGATACTTATCCTTAATCCATTCATGACGAACGTCGCTCTTGACGGTACATGATTCATAATATTATCTGTTCAGAATACATTCATAGTAACTGAATATGGCGCCTTGCTAGGTCGTAGCAAATGACGTAGCTGAAGGCTATGTTAAACTGTCGTCTCTGCAAATGAGAGCGTATGTAGACAGTGAACCATCGCTAGCAAAGTCGGCTGTACAACTGGGGCGAGTGCTAGGGAGTCCCTCTAGACTAGACCTGCCGTGTAGCGGCGCTCAGTCTACAATCACTGGTAGTGGCGACACGCCAGTGCGACGTATACTAACGGACCGCGGCCGATTTAAAGGCTACCACCTAGCAAGTGTGGTGTCTGGCGGTGACACCACAGAAGGCCTTCAATGATGAAGGAAGGTTTTAGTTTAACTTCCCGTGGGCAGCGCAGAGTACAAGCACGCATTATAAAGGATGGGGAAGAAAACAGGAAGGAAACAGGACGTGCCCCCTTCAAAGGGATCAACCTGACATCTGTTTCATGTTGTTAATCTAAACCACGGAATACCTATATTTGGATGGTCGGTCCTGAGTTTCAACCGCCATCCTTCCGAATGTGCGCCAACCACGGCCACATGTGACTTCGTCAGTAGGACGGCATATTTGTTCTAAATGTACCTTTGTCGGTTTACTCACATATGTTTCCCTATATTATCTGTGTGCTTTAGACATGAATAGTATTCCTCCGAACATGAATTAATATGCGAAGAGCGTTCAGTAAGTTATGCAACACATTTTTTCTCGACCAATTTCGGTAGAAAAAATAATAAATCTGTTACAGGACGTAGTGGAATATTCCTGCTTCATCGCCTATAGTTTCATTAACTTCCAATTCGTGGCTGCGCTATATGTAGCCTTTAAAATGGCGTCTGTTGAGGAAGTGCGTCCCGAGCAGAGAGATGTCCATGAGTTTCTGTTGGTGAAAAACCAGACCATCCCATATATTCACAGGTGCCTTCAGAACATCTACGGAGATCTGACAGCGAAGAAAAGCTCTGCGGGTCGTTGAGCAAGGTCTGTCATCATCGCAAAAAGGTCGTGCAAACTTGTCCGATCTCCCTCGTGCCGGTCGGCCGCACACAGCTGTCACTCCTGCAACACTGGAACGTGCGGAAACTCTCATTCGCGTTGCTCTACTGGACGTCTGTGCCGGAAATGCTGACACACTCGTCCACCTGTTGAGGTATTCACAAGGACTTAGGTCGTATTACTGTTCGGTTCTGGATCATCACCGGCGACCAGCTTTGCGAAAAACAGCGGCGACACTTTCTGCGCAACCCACCCATCATTTTGCACGACAGTTGGGTTCTATACAACGCTGGTGACAACTTTGAAGGACAGTAAGAGATGAAAACATGTAGCTCTTTTTATCGGTTGTGAATAAATACTTGCCACTATTTAAGTTCCAACCCCCGTATATTGTGCTACTGTCAGCAAATTGAAGAAACGACTTCAGCATGTTCATCACCACGAGAATACAAACGACCGTCTTCTCAAGGTCTCACAGGAGTCTGCACGTCCATCTGGAGATCACAGAACACTACTGGAGTACAGTACCGGCCATTAAAATTGCTACACCAAGATGAAATACAGATGATAGACGGATATACATAGGACAAACATATTATACTAGAACTGACACGTGATTACATTTTCACGCAATTTGAGTGCATAGATCCTGAGAAATCAGTACCCAGAGCAACCACCTCTGGCCGTAATAACGGCCTTCATACGCCTGGGCATTGAGTCAAACAGAGCTTGGATGGCGTGTACAGGTACAGCTGCCCATGCAGCTTCAACACGATACCACAGATCATCAAGAGTAGTGACTGGCGTATTGTGACGAGCCAGTTGTTCGGCCACCATTGACCAGACATTTTCAATTGGTGAGAGATCTGGAGAATGTGCTGGCCAGGGCATCAGTCGAAAATTTTCTTTATCCAGAGAGGCCCGTACAGGACCTCCAACATGCGGTCGCGCATTATCCTGCTGAAATAGAGTGTTTCGCGGGGATCGAATGAAGGATAGAGCCACGGGTCGTAACACATCTGAAATGTAACGTCAACTGTTTAAAGTGACGTCAATATGAACAAGAGGTGACCGAGACGTGTAACCAATGCCACCCTATACTATCACGCCGGGTGATACGCCAGTATGGCGATGACTAATACACGCTTCCAAAGTGCGTTCACCGCGATGTCGCCAAACACGGATGCGACCGTCATGATGCTGTAAACAGAACCTGGATTCATCCGAAAAAAATACGTTTCGCCATTCGTGCACCCCGGTTCGTCGTCGAGTACAACATCGCAGGCGCTCCTCTCTGTGATGCAGCGTCAGTCGTAACCGCAGCCATGGTCTCCGAGCTGATAGTCCATGCTGCTGCATACGTCGTCGTACTGTTCGTGCAGATGTTTGTTGTGTTGCAAACGTCCCCATCTGTTGACTCAGGCATCAAGACGTGGCTGCACGATCCGTTACAGCTATGCGGATGAGATGCCTGTCATCTCGACTGCTAGTGATACGAGGCCGTTGGGATCCAGCACGGCGTTCCGTACTACCCTCCTGAACCCACCGATTCCATATTCTGCTAACAGTCACTGGATCTCGACCAGCGCGAGCAGCAATGTCGCGATACGATAAACCGCAATCGCGATGGGCTACAATCCGACCTTTATCAAAGTCGGAAACGCGATAGTACGGATTTCTCCTCGTTACACGAGGCATCACAACAACGTTTCACCAGGGAACTCCGGTCAGCTGCTGTTTGTGTATGAGAAATCGGTTGGAAACTTTCTTCACGTCAGCACGCTGTAGGTGTCGCCACCGGCGCCAACCCTGTGTGAACGCTCTGAAAAGCTAATCATTTGCATATCACTGCTTCTTCTTCCTGTCTGTTAAATTTCGCGATTGTAGCGTGTCATCTTCGTGGTGTAGCAATTTTAATGGCCATTAGTGTATTTTCCTCATACACTCCTGGAAATTGAAATAAGAACACTGTGAATTCATTGTCCCAGGAAGGGGAAACTTTATTGACACATTCCTGGGGTCAGATACATCACATGATCACACTGACAGAACCACAGGCACATAGACACAGGCAACAGAGCATGCACAATGTCGGCACTAGTACAGTGTATATCCACCTTTCGCAGCAATGCAGGCTACTATTCTCCCATGGAGACGATCGTAGAGATGCTGGATGTAGTCCTGTGGAACGGCTTGCCATGCCATTTCCACCTGGCGCCTCAGTTGGACCAGCGTTCGTGCTGGACGTGCAGACCGCGTGAGACGACGCTTCATCCAGTCCCAAACATGCTCAATGGGGGACAGATCCGGAGATCTTGCTGGCCAGGGTAGTTGACTTACACCTTCTAGAGCACGTTGGGTGAGACGGGATACATGCGGACGTGCATTGTCCTGTTGGAACAGCAAGTTCCGTTGCCGGTCTAGGAATGGTAGAACGATGGGTTTGATGACGGTTTGGATGTACCGTGCACTATTCAGTGTCCCCTCGACGATCACCAGTGGTGCACGGCCAGTGTAGGAGATCGCTCCCCACACCATGATGCCGGGTGTTGGCCCTGTGTGCCTCGGTCGTATGCAGTCCTGATTGTGGCGCTCACCTGCACGGCGCCAAACACGCATACGACCATCATTGGCACCAAGGCAGAAGCGACTCTCATCGCTGAAGACGACACGTCTCCATTCGTCCCTCCATTCACGCCTGTCGCGACACCACTGGAGGCGGGCTGCACGATGTTGGGGCGTGAGCGGAAGACGGCCTAACGGTGTGCGGGACCGTAGCCCAGCTTCATGGAGACGGTTGCGAATGGTCCTCGCCGATACCCCAGGAGCAACAGTGTCCCTAATTTGCTGGGAAGTGGCGGTGCGGTCCCCTACGGCACTGCGTAGGATCCTACGGTCTTGGCGTGCATCCGTGCGTCGCTGCGGTCCGGTCCCAGGTCGACGGGCACGTGCACCTTCCGCCGACCACTGGCGACAACATCGGTGTACTGTGGAGACCTCACGCCCCACGTGTTGAGCAATTCGGCGGTACGTCCACCCGGCCTCCCGCATGCCCACTATACGCCCTCGCTCAAAGTCCGTCAACTGCACATACGGTTCACGTCCACGCTGTCGCGGCATGCTACCAGTGTTAAAGACTGCGATGGAGCTCCGTATGCCACGGCAAACTGGCTGACACTGACGGCGGCGGTGCACAAATGCTGCGCAGCTAGCGCCATTCGACGGCCAACACCGCGGTTCCTGGTGTGTCCGCTGTGCCGTGCGTGTGATCATTGCTTGTACAGCCCTCTCGCAGTGTCCGGAGCAAGTATGGTGGGTCTGACACACCGGTGTCAATGTGTTCTTTTTTCCATTTCCAGGAGTGTACATCGTACAGCTCCTATCTCGCAATTTCCATCTGTTTGGCCCAATGAAAGATGCACTCCTCGGGAAGCAGTACGTGGACGATGGGAGATTTATTGATAGAATAAGGCGTTGGCTCTGATATCGACCGGTGGTGTGGTACCACGCAGGCCTACAAGCTTACCCTGCAAGGTGGCCTAAGCCCGTCCCAGTGAACGGGGATTATGTTGAAAAACAACAAAAAGACTGGGGAATAATGTGGCCCCTTCGAATACTGAATAGGACCAACTTACTTTCAGAAAAAAGGGTTTTGCATTACTTACTGAACGCCCCTCATATTTCCCATCTACTATTTCAATAAAATACATCCAGACTGTACATTCCTGTGACAACGAAACTAGTCTGAAACTTCGTCACAGGTGATTACTCTGTTCCTCATAAGGATTCGTATCCTGAACACTGTTAACAGTCAGAAAGGCAGTGGACGTTGAAACCTTCCTGTCTCCTCCATATCGCTTTTGTTACGCACCTTCCCTTCTACAATAACCCACGAAACCTGCACTTAGGATTTCCTTCTCTTGCTTAATAATAAAAAATGAAATCTTCCCTTTGAAATTATTTCTCTTTCTCAATAATAATAAGTGCAATCTTCGCGTACAAATTTAAATGATGTTTATTAAAAGTGATTTGCTGATTATTTCGACGAAACATAGAATGTGTCGTCGTCGTGGCCTTCAGTCGTTTCCTGCAATAGCCCAAAACTGTTCCTTACCTTTTTTACTGTTAGTGGATCGCCATCTGACTCCTACATCGAACTGCGACATGAATATACTTACACTGTTTTACTATACTGATGTCTCTGTACATCCGTTTATAATCTCTTGTAAATCATAGCTGGTGGCTGGCAGGCACACCGCTCCTCTCAATCTCTCGCTTCAGATCTGCTACCGACTCGCTTCACATATCGCTTACTACTGACGTCCTACGAATGCTAAAGTGCGCTCTCTCCCGCCAACAATGCTTGCTGGTGCAGACAATTCTTGCTACCATTACGAAATGTATCAATGCGCGGTCTTTCCCGCTCTTTTCTTAAAGTGTTTCTATACGCGCTCTCTCCCAACCTTTTTAAAATTATATCAATGTGCGGTCTCTCCTGGGAACAATACTTTGGTGCAGACATTCCCTGCTACCACAATTATTTCCAAAATGACAATATATTAATTATTCCTACTTAATACTATTTATAAAATATAAACATCTTTCATAAATTTTGGTTTGACAATAGACAAGAGAAATATACACGACTTACAGCGTTCCATTGCATAGAGTAAGATTCATCCTGAAGAAAAACTCTGGTCTGTGACTAATTTCCCTAACATTCCTAGCTATTATAAGCAAATGTCGTGACGACTCTGTTGTTAATGACGTAGCACGTTTGATTTCCCTTTATTCACCAATCAGTGCTTCGCCTTCCTCTTGAAGGACTCGTCGAGTAGTGTACTTCATACATGAGGGGCGCCCAAGAATGTCACAGAGCTCGCTTCGCTGCACATTTCCCCCACTACCACACCACGCTGTCTGAGTAGGAGGAAGTTCCAGAGAGGAAACTGCGAACTCGCTGTAATGAACTGACAGTGCACGTCTCACAAAGAAAACAAATTTCCAATACCATTTTATTATTTCTGACGTCCTAAAGACATAATTTTTACCTCGAAGATACTGTCACCCACAGACGTAGACAATTCCACGTATTTTCGCACTCAGGTTGCTACGTGATCGTGACTTATTTGGCTTTACAATTGAGAAGAAACGATCTTTCACAGAAAAATATCGATCGAAATATTGTAGCACTTCTGCAACCACATTATAGATATGTGGAGGCTCTGCCTGAGCAAAGCACTGTTTTAACCTAAAAGAATTTATCATCAAAACTGGAATTTCCTTTCAGGCCAGTCAGATACAACTGCACACGCCCAGACGTGCTTTCAACTGAAATAGCAAAAAGTCTCGAAAACAGCTTGAATACAGATATAAGATCGACAGTGCCCTCAAATCGTTCAGGAAACTATCTTTGTAGTTCTTTCAAGTCCACGACGAATTCTTCAAACATTACGTTATCTTAAATGGCAGTGAGCTTAGTGAACTGAACTGTTTTTGTCAAAAGGTGCGATTTTCGTTTTAAATGCATCTCCATCAGATCAGAAGTAAGCAAGTACTCATCTTGCAGTGGGTTCGGCCCTGTTATACACTAACCTTTATAACGCGTGTCGTATTTGCAAGCTGAAGTAAGTGGTATTAAATCTGCTTGTTCTATCTGACGGCCCAGGGCAGAAATAAAAACAACTTAATTGTAAGCTATTATGAAAAGCAACCTTCGAAGTACCTCTCAGTGATGCAAGCTCGAATTATCATTGTAATAAATGTGAGCGTATACCCTCTCAATTATTAATCTTTCCAGATAGAACACTATACTCTTCACCACTAATATCTTTTCCTTTTTTTTCCAAGTGCAAAATCATTTGCTTTGATAAGTATCAGTTTCTTTGACTGACGTCTCCTTTCTAATAATGAACACTTTTGAATCTCAGTTATTAATAAGATTTATTACGATACATACCTTTAATACGAACAGACAGGAGATAGGACAAAGTCTGAATGGGTATTAAAAACGGCTGGACTATTACATTATAATTTCTTATAACCAGCTAGTAGAACCGCATAGCGCTTCTGGAATCCCAAGCGATTAGTAACAGAGATAAAAAACATAGTGAATCACGTAAATACCATTGGATACATTACACGTTCCTTCCTTTTCTTAGCGCATCAAAGATTTGAATCTGCCAGGATATTTCCGGCTAATTTGGCGACAAGGCATTAGAAAAATTGTGCCTCTGACTGTAATTTGGAGAGACAGGATTTGTTTCACCAAATTGAGGCCTATAGAAAAACTGTAAAATATCTGACCCCTCTCACTCCTTTCCCCTATCCAATTTTCTCCAGTAACTCTAATTCCTTTTATCTCCGTTCAGTCTCCCAGAGGTACCAAATTTTGATCACACTTCACGTATTCGAAATGTTCGTCTTGTTTGCATATAAATTATCTCTATTTTCTCACCAGTAGTTTGTTACACAGGTACGTAATGATGTCACTCATAGTTTCTTCAAACAAAATAAATACAATTCGACCACTGAGCTACTCTTTCTACACCACCATTTAGCTATTATTCTTTTCATAACGATGTCAACACGTGTTACACCATTCATTAAAGCCATCAACATTTTCCCATGTTCATCCAGCATCTCTCTTCTGCTTCGATTTCACCTAACTAACATTAGCCTGCCCATCTCTGTCTTCAGATTCTCCAGTTTCATAAGAACGTCCAGACTGTTAACAACAGGGCTCTGTATCGTTCCAGTGACGCGAATGGATGCCTGGATTAAAATCAGTGTTGTTTGAATTTTAACTTGTTTCACGATGTCCTTCGTCTTCTTCTACATTGAGATAATTTTTCATCTCCACGTTACTCGTACACCTAACATGCTATATAATTTGTTGTAACATACTCTAATCGTTGTGTACCCTACGATTTTTCTTCTCTGTTGCTCCTTCAGTGGCAGACTAACTATTCCTAGACGTTTCAGTAGTTCTCTGCTAACCCTTAACTTCTTCTGGTGTGGGTTTTGCATAGATTTATTTCCTCACCTACCCTTTATAGAACTTTCCCATGTGCTAATTTATCTGCCCCAAAATTTTCAATAATGTTCGATAATATATTTCAAATGATTTCAGTTTAGTCTTGCCTGCATGTACGATAGTGCATGTTTCACTTGCATATAACGTTGTCTCCGGATGCCCATTTTCAAGTTCTCCTTAGCTCTTTAACAATATCCGGAAGCTCTGTGCAGTCTGTGAACCTTACCATTCATAATCAACCAGAGATGCACATGTCTCAGAAACAGGCTAGGAGAGTTGTGGAAAGGTTGTGTTGCAAAGGATGAGGCCCAGGAGAGATGGTAGGAAACCCTGAACGGAGCATTCGTAAAGTGATGAACAAAGGTAAAAGGGGGAGAGGGATAAGAAGAACCCTGGCATGGAGAGGAACAAGGATATTAGTTCCGGTTGCAAGATAAAAATACCTCAGGTGAGCGATGAGTGTGGACGTGTAAGTTTGGGGAATTTGTGGGTACAAGCATAGGAGAATACAAGAGTTAGGAATCAGGTACGAAACAATGGGTATGTTGTCTCAAGTTTGAGGGAAGTGCATTAAAAGGCGAAAGTGTTCACTGTGGAAGACGAGACAGGGAAACTTAATAAGTTCATAGAGAGTCATCGTGGACAACGGTGTGAGAAATAATGGTTGTCGATGGACACTACTGAAAATACAATGTGTACTGAGTAGACTATTGTAATAACAGACAAAGAAAAATCAGCAGGAAGATAAAGCTCGAGGAAGGTATCTCACTTAACGATCATAGTATCATCGGTGCAGCCATTACATCTGTATTGACAGTTGGTATCGCACCAAAATATCTGGATTGGTAATTTCCGAGGAACAAAAATCAGGACCGTTTTTATGTTTTAAATTAAAAATCAAAGATGGAGAGCTTAAAATAGAAAATACTTACACTTTAACTGTAGATTGCAGAGAGGTGAAATTCTGGTGATAAAAAACGCTGAAACACTGCATTTTCAATTGAAATATGAAAGACCTTCGCTGGGCAACAAGAACTGAGGGAGGAGAGAATATATCCCACAGGGTAAAAAGACAGAGGTCTGTTAGGTAGGAAAACTGTGAAGATGATAGGTAGCAGTTGAGGTAGTGTGAAATAGAGACTGTGAGGAAGACAGAAGATGATAAGTAGTGTAGTGTATGGGAGGAACAACACTTGCAAAAGGAGTGATGGGGAAGAATGGAGAGGGAAAAGGAGAGAGGAACCGTCATGTGAACTGGTAGGATGGGGAAGATTTAAGGTTGATAGGAGGGATAAATATCGGGGAGGAGCTCATTGTGTAGGAGAGTTGGTTGCACTAGGATATAGCCGTGGAGATATCTGACAGCTGACAGTTCGCACTGCCATCTAGGATGCGCACGAGTGGCGCAGTCTGGCGGCGGTTCGGGCGAACAGTTCGGGGCGGAGCAGAAGCAATCGCGCCGTTGTTTGCGCGGCAGGAGGAGGCTGGCCGACCGGAACGTCTGTCTACAGCGCAGCAGCTACAATCCAGGCCTGTGCGCCCAATTCTGGAACTGACAAACACTTGGCGGATGGGCTGGCGCTCCAACAACAGGCCAGGGAACAGGGCTCTTAGACTGAAGGGGACGCACTTCGCGAAACTTCACTTATGACTGGAAATGTGACATCCATTTCAAACAGTTTCCGCTTTGTATTTGTGTCCTTCTCTCAAACGATCCTTTCATCAGACCCGCATATCGTTTCTTACGTTACGGAGGAGATACTTTACTAAGTCATATCTTTCGATTATTTTAATAGCACACACAGTCTTATTGTCTACAGCGAATATTTCATCTCCGCTTAGTAAAGGAAGAACATAATACCCATTGTGGAACTGCAAATGGGATATAAGGTGTAGTACGGATGAGTACGTGTAAACTGTTAAGAGGTTTGTTGAGGTACGTGGTACTTTTTTAAAAAAAACGATTTTTTGTACCCATGCAGAAAATCTATAATGTAATACATCAGAGAAACCCATAGGCAAGAAGAGAAATGATAAATACAGTTCAGGATGTAGAGACTAAAACATTGTTGCATTATCACAAGACGAGCTTCAATTTATGATGGAGAGGGTGGCAAATGAGTTTGGAATGATGAGAACAGACAAAAGGGTTGAATATGAGCTAATACGAAGGTTTTGTAAAAATTTCATCCCAGTGGCATACATGCCAGCTAGTAAAACGGTTAGGATTCATAACAAATTTAGAAACAAAAATTTGGGATGTATGGAGGATATAAGAAGAAAAATACCAATGTGTAAAAACAGGTTTTTAAGACATGGAAGTTTTGGTAAAACAAAAAGAAGTTCAATAGAAATAAGAAACAGAATCGGCAAGCGTTTTGTGCCATGAGTGCCAATACTTACGAAGATGATTCGTTTTGAACATCGTTGTCTGTGTCCTGTTGTTGCTATTTGTTTATTGCTTTTCCTCTACCATTCTAGCTAATCCAAGAGAGCATTATCTATGACGTGTTATGTCTTTTAATTAAACCAGCATTAACAAAACAATATAATCAAAGAACATATGCTTGCAAGCAGAAAAAGTTAAACAAAACCTGTGAACCTACATAGAATGGAATATTCCTTAGTATCACAAAAATGCCAATTTATTATAAATAACGACGTTTTATTGTACTCCATGTACTAGTTACAAATTTTTTTTAGTTTTTTATAAAATTGGAATAATTTCCAACTCTGTACTACTGTGATGACTAATACGATGCAGACGTTCATAGTAGGATATCTTGTGGAAATCTATATGCTTATCTCATTCAGTATCCACACACCGTACTTTGCTTGTACCAGGTACTCTTTGCCATCAGCGGTTTCTCCACTAACTCTTCATTATGCACTTAATACCACCGAACAATATATACAATGTTTCTCCTCACCGGTTTCACTTTCGTGTAATGGAGTTTTGATCTGGAGGTTTAGGATTTTTCATCCCCATTTCATGAGAGGTTTCGCAAGTAAGGTGAGAATACAGGCAGAATTGAAAGTCAGCATAACACAAGTGACCATGTGTCTTCACTTGTAATTCAGGTAGCTATTCAACCGGCATTACAAGGCTAAGTTTGACCTGTACCAGTCGTCCCACCGAGAAAAAATCTTTGTCATTACCAGGATTAGAAATCAGATGCACAACATTTCAGACATACGGAGAACACTCCGGAGGTGTACATGTGTGCCAGAAAGGCAGCCTTTACTCTAGAACGTTGGGCAGATAGTTCAGGTGATCACAAACCTAAATTGTTGAAGTGTCTGAAAAATTAGCCAAGAAACTGCAAATAATGGTTTGTTGGAAACTTCGACGTAGGTTTCGACAATTTTGAAATTTTCTTCAGAATTTGTGATTGACATTGTTACACCGTATGTTGATATAGGGTACTAAAAAAAGCCAAACGGTTGTTGTCAAATGAGACATTCTGTTTTGGCTTTATTCAGTGTACTTTGGCTTAAATGTCTCTGAGCACTATGGGACTTAACTTCTGAGGTCATCAGTCTCCTAGAACTTAGAATTATTTAACCTAACTAACCTAAGGACATCACAAACATCCATGCCCGAGGCAGGATTCGAACCTGCTACCGTAGCGGTCGCGCAGTTCCAGACTGTCGAGCCTAGAACCGCTCGGCCACCGCGGCCGGCAGTGTAATTTATCAGGTCCGTTATACACGCATGGAAAAAAAATCAGAACACAAAAAAATTAATGTAGAGTAATGAAATCTAGGGAATACATTTGTCTGGGCAGCATATTTCAGTGATTAATAATGCAAGATCATAATTTAATCTAAGTGCGAAATTGGCAATTGCAACGGGAAATGCTGGTACACTAATAACCAGTGTAGACGCCAGAATTTTCGACGTAATCATGCAAACACGCATTCATTGTGTTGTGCAAGTGGCAGATGTCAGTTTGAGGGGTGGAGGTCTATGCCTGTTGCACTTGGTCGGCCAATACAGGGACGGTTAATGCCGTTTCTGGATGACGCTGGAGTTGTCGTCCGATGACATTCCTTATGGTCTGGATTGGAGACAGATCTGGTAATCGAACTGGCCAGTGCAACATGTCGACACTGTGGTACGGCATATTGGGTTACAACAGCGGTATGTGGGCGAGCCTTATCCTTTTGGAAAACATCATCTGGAATTGCAGCACAAAAGGTCGAATCACTAGACGTACAAATTTGCTGTCGAGGTGCCTGGAATAACCACAAGAGAGCTCCTGCTTTCACAAGCAACCTCACCTCAGAACCTGACTCCACGTGTATATCCAGTACGTCTAGCAGGCAGACAGCTTCGTTGCAGGTTCTCAAGTCGCTCCTTCTAACCAACACACAGCCATCACTGTCACCGAAGCACGACCAGCTTTCATCAGAAAATACCACAGATATCCACCTTGTCCTTCAATAGGCTCTCGCTTGATATCACTGAAGTTGCAAATGACGTTGGTTTAGAATCTGTGGAATGCACGCTGCAGGGCGCCTGACCCGGAGCTGTCCTTCAAGTAACCGATCTGTAACAGTTCTTTGGCCACTCTGATGCCCACTACTGCTCCAGTTACTGCTTCAGAAGCAGCACGATGCAACAGAGCCGTACGCCGACCTCAATGGTCTACCCTCTCAGTAGTGTCACTTGGACGTCCGTAGCTCGGTCTTTTTGCTATCGTACATTCTGGTGACCACAGGTACATGTGCAGAGGCTACATTCCTACGAAGTCTTCCGGCAATATCGCAGAAGGCACATCCAGCTTCTCGTAGCCCTAATACACGATCTCTTTCAAACTCAGTGAGGTGTTAATAATAGCGTCTTTGTCACCTTAAAAGCATTCTTAAGGAGCGTGAGCTCACCACATCTACACTCAAAAATAATGAACACTCCCGACCGTTGGCGTGTGTTATTAAAGGAAGCCTGCTTGACATCCCCATAGTGGGGCTACTAGCATCACTTGTATGCGACTGGCTTGAAATATGAACAGAAATAATCTTAATGATTATAAAGAATCCACATCGAACGCAAATAGAAACTGGATGTTGACCTAGGTTTCGGAGCGGATAACCACGCCTTCTTCGGAACACACTAAAACTAGAAACTGCCTAAAGAGGCATGGTCCAACATTAATACAGAACGCCCAAAAGGGCAAAAGACTAGCATAAAATGTAAAATAAACGGTACGTGTGTACAATGTCAATTAGCTCAAACGTCAGAAGCGTTCCTCCTAATCCAAGCCAACGTTCGGTGGGCCGCGGGCTCTCAGGTGAAACAGTTTACATGCAAGAAGCACAGCGCTCCATATCGTCGACAAGAATTGTGCTTGTAAAGTATCTCTGCCACATGTGCATCAACAAAAAGAAGAAGATATACATTAGAAGTATGTATACTCACTTTGCACCTCATGTAAATACAATAGTTTTTAAGTTTCACCTGATGCTAGCCATTTCTATCCGATTAAATTCTTTAAGTGTAGATCTGCATACACTGAAGAGAAAAAGAAACTGGTGCACCTGCCTAATACCGTTTAGGACCTCTGCGACCACTCGGAAGTGCCACAACACGACGTGGAATGTACTCGAACAATGTCTGAAGTAATGCTTTGATACCATGAATCCTGCAGGGCTGTCCATAAATCCGTAAGAGTACGACGGGGGAGGAGATCTCTTCTTCTAAACAGCACGGTGCACGACATGCCAGATATGCTCAGTAAGGTTCATGTATGGGGTATTTGGTGGCCAGCGAAAGAGGTTCCGCGACCCACTGTATAGCAATTCTGGACGTGTGGGGTGTCGCAGTGTCCTGCTGGAATATCCCATGCCCATCGGAATGCGCAATGGACATGAATGGAAGCTGGTTATCAGACAGGATGCTTCCGTACGTGCCACCTGTCAGAGTCGTGTCTAGACGTATCAGGGGTGCCATATCACTCCAACTGCACACGCCCCAAACCATTACAGAGCCTCCACCAGCTTGACTTGCAAGGCCCATGGATTCATGGGGTCTCTCTATACGCATACACACCTGTCCGCTCGATACCATTTGAAACAGGATTCGTCCGAACAGGCATCAACTGTCTAAAGTCGCAAACGACGAGCCCAGGTGAGGTGTAAAGCTTTGCTTCGTGCAGTCATCAAGAGTACACGAGTGGGCCTTCGGCTCCGATGGTCCATATCGATGATGTTTCGTTGAAATGTTCGCACGCGGACACCTGTTGATGACCGAGCATTGACATCTTCAGCAATCTGCAGAAAGGTTGAACTTCTGTCACGTTGAACGATTCCGTGCAGTCATCGTTGGCCGGTTTTTGCAGGGTATTTTTCCAGCCTCAACGATGTCGGAGATATGATGTTTTACCGGATACCGGGTATTAGTGGTACACTCATCAATTGGTCGGATGGCAAAAACCCCACTTCATCGCTACATCAGAGATGGTGTGTCTCATCGCTCATACGCTGACTATAACACCACGTTAAACTCACTTAAATCATGGTAACCTGTTATTGTAGGAGCAGCAACAGATCTAAAAATTGAGCCAGACATTTGTGTTATGAAGGGTGGTCAATTGATAGTGACTGAGACAAGTATCTCACGAAATAAGCATCAAACGAAAAAACTATAAAGAATGAAATTCGTCTAAATTGGAGGGGGAAACCAGATGGCGCTACGGTTGGCTCGCTAGATGGCGCTGCCATAGGTCAAACGGATATCGACTGCATTTTTCAAAGTAGGAACCCCCGTTTCTTATTACATATTCGTGTAGTACGTAAAGAAATATGAATGTTTTAGTTGGACAGTTTTTTCGCATTGTGATAGATGGCGTTGTAATAGTCACAAACGTACAAGTACGTGGTACCACGTAACATTCCGCCAGTGCTGACGGTATTTGCTTCGCTAACAATAGACTGGCTGTGTGAGATTAAGATACGTGAACACAAAATAAGCAGTCTTGCATATGCGGATGACTTAGTTGTGATGGCAGATTCGATTGAAAGTTTGCAAAGTAATATTTCAGAGCTAGATCAGAAATGTAAGGACTATGGTATGAAGATCAGCATCTCCAAAACGAAAGTAATGCCAGTGGGAAAGAAATATAAACGGATTGAGTGCAAAATAGGAGCAACAAAGTTAGAACAGGTGGACTGTTACAAGTACTTAGGATGCATATTCTCACAAGATGGCAACATAGTGAAAGAACTGGAAGCGAGGTGTGGCAAAGCTAATACAGTGTGCGCTCAGCTACGATCTACTCTCTTCTGCAAGAAGAAAGTCAGTACCAAGACTAAGTTATCTGTGCACCGTCCAATCTTTCGACCAACTTTGTCGTATGGGAGCGAAAGCTGGGTAGATACAGGTTACCTTATCAACAAGGTTGAGGTTACGGATATGAAAGTAGCTAGGATGATTGCAGGTACTAGTAGATGGGAACAATGGCAGGAGGGTGTCCACAATGAGGATATCAAAGGAAAACTGGGAATGAACTCTATAGATGCAGCAGTCAGGGCGAACAGGCTTAGATGGTGGGGTCATGTTACACGCATGGGAGAAGCAAGGTTACCCAAGAGACTCATGGGTTCAGCAGTAGAGGGTAGGAGGAGTCGGGGCAGACCAAGGAGAAGGTACCTGGATTCGGTTAAGAATGATTTTGAAGTAATCAGAAGAGGCACCAATGTTAGCACTGAATAGGGGATCATGGAGGAATTATATTGGAGGGCTATGCTCCAGACTGAACGCTGAAAGCCGTAACCAGTCTTAAATGATGATGATGATACATTACCCGTGTTAAAATTGACCGTTTACCATTTGCGGAAAAGGTCGATATCGTGTTGATGTATGGCTACTGTGATCAAAATTCCCAACGGATGTGTGCTATGTATGCTGCTCGGTATGGTTCAAATGGCTCTGAGCACTATGGGACTTAACATCTATGGTCATCAGTCCCCTAGAACTTAGAACTACTTAAACCTAACTAACCTAAGGACAGCACACAACACCCAGTCATCACGAGGCAGAGAAAATTCCTGACCCCGGCTGCTCGGTATCCTGGACGACATCAACCAAGCGTCCGGACCGTTCGGCAGATAGTTACGTTAATTAAGGAAACAGGAAGTGTTCAGCCACACGTGAAACGTCAACCACGACATGTAACAAATGATGATGCTCAACAGTAGCAGACAGGTTGCGTGAGAATCGGTAAACTCAAAGATATCGGTGTTGAGAATGCTACATCAACATCGATTGCACACGTGCCATATTTCTATGCACCACGAATTGCATGGCGATGACTTTGAACGTCGTGTACATTTCTGCCACTGGGCACAAGAGAAATTACGGGACGATGACAGATTTTTCGCACGCGTTCTATTTAGCGACGAAACGTCATTCACCTGCAACAGTAACGTAAACCAGCATAATATGCAGTACTGGGCAACGGAAAATCCACGATGGATGCGACAAGTGGAACATCAGCGACCTTGGCGGGTTAATGTATGGTGCAGCACTATGAGAGGAAGGATAATTGACCCCCATTTTAACGATGGCAATCTAAATGGTGCAATGTATGCTGATTTCCTACGTAATGTTCTACCGATGTTACTACAAGATGTTCCACTGCATGACAGAATGGCGATGTACTTCCAACATGATGGATGTCCGGCACACAGCTCGCTTGCGGTTGAAGCGGTACTGAATAGCTTACTTCATGACAGGTGGATTGATCGTCAAAGCGCCATACCATTGCCCGCACGTTCCCCAGATCTGACGTTCCCGGATTTCTTTCTGTGGGGAAAGTTGGAGGATATTTGCTATCGTGATACACCAACAACACCTGACAACACGCGGCAGCGCATTGTCAAAGCATGTGCGAACATTACGGAAGGTGAACTACTCGCTGTGGAATGAAATGTCGTTACATAAACTGCCAAATGCATTGAGGTTGGCGGACGTCATTTTGAGCATTTATTGCATTAATGTGGTATTTACAGGTAATCACGCTGTAACAGCATGCGTTTTCAGAAATGATAAATTCACAAAGGTACATGTATCACATTGGAACAACCGAAATAAAATGTTCAAACGTACCTACGTTCTGTATTTTAATTTAAAAAACCTACCTGTTACCAACTGTTCGTCTAAAATTGTGAGACATTTGTTTGTGACTATTACAGCGCCATCTATCACAAAGCGAAAAAAGTGGTCCAACTTTACGTACAACACGAATATATAATAAAAATGGGGATTCCTATTTAAAAAAAACTCAGTTAATATCCTTTTGACCTATGGCAGCGCCATATAGCGGGCCAACCATAGCGCCAACTGGTTTCCCCGTTCAAGCTAGACAAGTTGCGTTCTTTGTAGTGTTTTCGTTTGATGCTTATTTCGTGAGATATTTGGCCCAGTCACTATCAATAGACCACCCTGTATAGGCGTTGCCGACGGTAGCTCCGTATTCTGCCTGTTTATATATATATCTGTATTTGAAGATGCATACCTATAAAAGTTTCTTTGCCGCTCCAGTATATATAAATATTTCGCAATCATCAAAATTTTTCTTGTATAACAACCATGGGACTGGAAATAGTGGGGCTGTGGAATTTAGTAGTACTGTTTGAATAAAAGTTCTCTGCATTAGTTTTTAGCATATTTTTGTATATCTATAAATTGTAAATATTTCTTCCAGTGTATTCTTTCTGTTACTGTTTAAAAGAAGTATATCTGCAATGAAATTCTATAGCCAAATCTCTTGCGTGGGAGGGTTAAGGCACCTTGATATTAGATAAAAATCCCATTTTCATCCTTCTTGTTAAATTTTGTTGATGCATGAGTTTTATGCAAGAAGTATTTCTGGCATGTAATGTGCTTCTTATATTCCAAAGGCCTACTTACATCTACCTGCTAACTTAAGAAATTCGTAGTTCACAAATGTTATCACCTTGCTGCTATGTTGGGAAGCGCCGTGCTGTGAGTCGTGGACATTGGTCTTATACCTTACGCCCATCTTGACTTTGTTGATAATACAAAGATGCTGGGAAGCTGCTGTGAGTCCCAGCTGGTTGAAAGTCACCTCTGTTGCTTCCGGTCTTCCAGCAAGGTGTGTGTGTGGGGGGGGGGGGGGGGGAGGCTTTTTTCTTTCTGAGAGGATAGGACGAGTCCACTGCAGATCCTGGTCCGTAGAACGTCTCAGCCCTTCTGGGTCCCTCCACATTCAACGTCACTGCTTGTTCTACTTTACATGTAGCCGTACAATGATTTCCTCACCACGAAATCCTGATTCACCTGATGCAGCTCCAGATAGTCAAAAGTCTCAACTGTTACTGGGAGATAAATAGAGTTGGAAGCGGTTTCAGTGGTCTTATATCCCCTTCCAAGTGATGGGAAGAATCCATAAATTATATCAATCAATCTGCTGTTGAGATAAGAGCTTGTTGTAGTGTGACATTCGACACAGATTGTACTGACAGGAGGTATATCCACTGACTGGTCGTATCAGCAAAAATTTGTTGGGGTCCTCCTACAAACATATCCTTTTGCGAAATCCAGTTGCTGTCCTATTAAACCTTTCAGGTTAATATCAATAGCTACATTTGGTATCTTTATTTCAGATTGAAGTATATTAATGCTTTCACGTAGCACAATTTTCTTTCCAGACCGTTTTAAAATGTCGTTTAAATCGCCAATATCGTATGCACAATTTTCTATTTCCAGAATTTCTTTTCCACCATTAATTTCCAGTTGAAGTTTATTGTCAGCTCCTGTGATATTAGGAATGCTGTTATATTTCTCCAGCTCAGTCTGTGCAATACTCCACTCCCCGTTGCTTCAGTCAATCGTTAGAAGAGATTCGCTCGTTGTACCAACGATCGTTTTTTTAAAGTCAGGGTATACGACACTGCATCTGAAGCTCAACTTGTTAAATACCCTTCTTCATAAACTTTAGCATGAAGATGATTCACAGACGCCCACACAAGTAAGTATTAAAGTCTTGGTAGCGATGAAAATTGCGGAAAACACGTCTTCTATCGGTGATGTATCGAAGTAACTCTTCCTTTGGCTGCGGGTCTCCAAATGTATCTAAGTAATAGACGTTATTTGTATTTGTCTTTACATAGTGCATTGTGCACCTGGTCCCCCAGCAACATCTAATTTAAAAGCTCCACATTCTCTTGATTTTCACATAGTCTTTGGTAACGTATCCCACATAAACACACTACAGAATCCTGGAATGCTCAATTTTTTCCCAATAAACTTGAACAGATCTATATTTGTAAGCGGTCTATGCGGTAAAACAGCTAATAGGCTTCTTTTTTTATTTATGAAGAGCCCTATTCTTTTCTTGTTTGGTTTCAGGTTTAGCCCTTTTCGATGGATGCTGCTTCAATCATGTGGTCGTTTCTTCTTGCTTGCTCTACCTGTTCCTGGGAGATCAGAGCATTCTTGACTGTAATGGCAATGGGTGCAGCAGCACCAGCCTGTGAGCCCATTGCTGAGAAACGTGTAACAGAAGGGATAACACAGGCGATAATTCCACCTGATGTCTTGGGTACTAGAAGCACCTAGCTTGCTTTAACGAGTCCTTTACGCTTCTGGGTGCTTTAAGCTGCATACATCTCAGTCAGTATACAGGTTTTTTAAATATCCCTTCCTTGGCTTCTTTTTATTCATCTTAATCCTAGTCTTCTCATTTTCACTGCAAAACACGTTGCATTCAGAACTTGCTTGAATTTCACACACAAGCTCAACTTAATCCTACCATGCATGGTTTTATCAACGAAAAATGCTGCATTGCACTGTTCTATACCAATAGCCTCCTTGCACATATTGCCTTGAACTTTCCAGCTAAAATTCGGTATGCAGCATGACGTCCTGGGAGATCTTTATGTTTTGGGTATGCAATTCCATGTTCCAAACGCACCTTGTCAAGCTGGTTAATCCAGTTATCCCTGCGAGCCAGACGTTGTAAAACTTTGTACCCGGTCCGCCATAGTTATACCCCGGATTGTGTAGTTGAAAAGGAAGTTTGCCGAGGATTCCACCACCTCCTACAACGTGTCTCTTTCTGTCCATGTTATGTTACTGGCCTGGCCGCGCTCTGTGCACCCCGTTATATAGCAAATCTCAGCGTCAATGCAGCTGCTCTGTGTTTCAGGAAAACACGCCATTTAACTAGTGCCATTTTCCCTTGACGTTTTATGACATGCTCTATGAGAAAGTCTTGCTGTTCTTAGGTCTTCTACATTTCCTCTGTGTAAAAGCATTCGACATTTCAGGGCCACTGCTGTCCTCTGAGATTTAAGTTCTCAGACTTGTTCTCTGCACTTTGGAAAATGTGAATATCTCACTCTACCAGTTGGGAACATATGACCTCTCAAATGATGTCTTCTGTTTTGAGATACGTACCAAATCACCGACATTAAATTTCTGTTTCCGTGGATCCAGCATTTGAGTATGATAGTATACCTAACCATGAATCCATCGTCATGAACATCAATTGGTCTCATTTTTATTGTACTATATTTGCTTCGATTATACTCTGCAGTTATTTCTGTGAGGATATGCATCCATTTGCACGAACTTCAAAGAGAAAAATGCAACATCATCTGACCTGTTATTGTTCCGTTCAGACATTCTTTGACAGTCGCCTTCAGGTCGTTGAATGTTGAGTATTGGTGTATTCCACACAGCTGCATCACTGTCTTGAAATACCTATAGTAAAACTTTCCAACATGATCGCTTTGGAGATTGTCAGGCCATCAATTCAACCCATCTGAAACAAACACTCAAACACCTCTGCAGCGTATATACTCATTTTTGTTTTGACAAGTAATGCTCAAATTTGGAGTATGCATAAATAACAATTAAAATCTATTTTAATACAGTATTCCCATGTGAATATTCCCACATATTTACAAGATTGCCCTGCCGTAAATCATCCAAACCTTTAATCATAAAATGTCTATGAGAATATGTTTTGTGAGCTTGTTAGTGCAACTCTCGAACTACCATTTATGTACTTTTGCGATTATACCTCTCTCTCTAAGGATGGAGGTTATTGAAATAATATTAATCGGATGAACTGTATTACCAGCAGCAGCTGATGCCATGAGCAGTTGCAGTCGATCTATTAGTTCATTGGGATCGTTGCACTGTGTATACTGCAGGGGTTGAGTGCTGATTCTATTATGCTTTATGTCAAAACCATCACCAATGCTATGTCAAGCACCTAATACTGGTTTTATTATGGTTCTGTGTTTTGCGCTGTGCTGGTTTCCCATTTTCCTATGTATACCAGTCAGTCGCAGTATTTCACCATATATCTCCAGGTTTTTGGATGAATAATTTACAGTTTTTGTAGGGCTTCGAAAAATGAGGTTCATTAGAACATTTGTTCTTTGAAACTCTATATCAGCTATGTGTATTATTTCATCTTTTAAACTTAAAGGCTTCATGCCCAACATGTATGGTTTTTCATCACTGATACTGATCGTTTAATCTATCCTATCACCACTATGACAGTTAATAAAATCAACAATGCTGTTGCCATATATATATATATATATATATATAGATGTGTGTGTGTATCAACTGAGCTACAGCGTATGTGTACACCTGAAAATGTTTAATCTATTATTCACTTTAACAATGATTCAAAATGTGAACTGTGGTGATGAGGTAATTCAGACAGCTAGGTGGCACTGAGGTATTATAGACATTGCTGTGAAAATATTAGCAGCTGTAACTTTTTTATATTATGAGAGGTATGAACAAAATAACACACATTGCGGTAATATACATATTTTTATTCAACAGGACACACTACATCAAAATAAAAATAACTGTTGTTTCTTTAATTTCAGACCTATACAGAATTTAACAAATAAAGCTTTTTTGTCTGCACAGAATTCAGCGTGCATTTCTCTCAAACTGATAGGTGTTTCTTTACCTTTTACTTTCACCATATTGATGGAGTGTTCTAAATCATTTGCATGCACACTGTACACATGAGAATAGTTCACAATATCTTTACACAAACATAAGACAGTCCACAGTTCATTCTTTTCAACGCAATGGATCGTACCATCCATAGTCCGAACAAATTTGTAATGGTGGACTGTTGCAAATTGACTAACCTCCTGATCTTACCATGAACGCTTCGCCGTCGATCAGTGACGGTATAGATAGATAAGTAGAAATGTGCGTATGGCGTCAGTGGCCGAGAGTTCCTTGCCGGGAAGTTCGACAACCAAGTGCGACTCCACATTGGGCGACCTGCGCGTCGACAATAGAGATGAAATGACGATGGCAGCACAACACCTAGTCCCTGGGGAGAGAAAATCTCCCGCCCAATCTTGGAATCGAACCCAGGCCCCCGTGCGCCGCAATCCAATGCGCTGACCATCAGATAATGGGGCGGACTGTCCATGGGTGGACGAGACAGACGATACTGAGAGGTCATCTGTTGATTAATGTAGGGTTCTCCACAACACCATTCACCCCATTACAGTTGCGTATGCAGCACTTTAACACTTCTTGATGCATTTCCAATCTGTAACACACACGCCAGTCGCTGTCCACTGATGCTTCTCTACTATTATTAAGCGCTTTGAACCACTAGATATTAAATTACAAGCTGGAGCGAATAGTGGAAACAGAGCGCTCGGAGGAACTGGCAGCTTTTAATCCACCAAATCACCACTGTGTCCTTTCACTGTAATGTTCTGGAAAGGTGTGTATGACAGAGACAAGTACTGTAGTGTAATGTCCTAGAACAATTGTTCTGAGAGTCGGTGGCTGGGTCAGTGTCTTCACCGACGGTCAGAAGGGATAATAGCAGCTCGACGTCCTCGTCCAACATACTGGTCAGGAGTGTTACAGGATCTCAAGGTGCTGCGGCCGCTGCTGGTCCCAACAGACTGGAAGTGGCTGGAGGTCCCGATGAACCTGTGGCTGCTGCTGGTGCTAACATGCTGGAGGTTGCTGCTGGTCTGGACACGCTAGAGGCCGCTCAGCAAAGAAGAATAAGAAACATCAAGAATCACTAAACAAAGTCTTGAAGTTGAACGAAGACATGAAGACGAACCACATGTACCTACTTTTACGCTTCTACGAGACAGAGGCCGATGAGGATCTGCGCCCGTCATAGATCAGCAAAGACTCAATATACGATAGAGTGATGAAAAGTAGCTCCTTCTAACTTATATGTAAAATCTCTTAAAGCTTTTTAAATGGAACAGACTATATCAACATTCCAAATTTTTATTCTTCATGCCTAACTATTACTCAATGTAGACACCATGGGTAGCAAACATTTCACCCAATGAGAGATAATTTTATTGATACTGCTTTTTAAATGGAGCAGACAATATCAACATTCTACATTTTTATTCTTCATGCCTAATTCTTTATTACTCAATGTAGACACTATGGGGTAGAAAACATTTGTTCCAACGACAGACCATTTTATTGATACCGTCACTGTGGAATATGAAACTTCGTTGATTGAGCCAGTACCTCACTTTATGTTCTTTAAGTTTTGGAAACTGTTGAAAATCGGATGGGACCAATTCTACACCTTATGCGGGATGAACTGAACAGTAAAGCTAAAGTGTCGGATTGTTTCAGATGTCGCATCGCTGATGTGCGGTCTTCCGCTGTCATGCTGAAGGAGAGGATCGCCCAAGTATGAACGAAATTTTCGGATTTGAAACTCGATTACAGCACACTGTTTCTCACGCACCTACGTAATATCGTTACACATTGCCATGTCACATGCTACAGTTCGGAACCCTCGGCAGAGGGCTAGAAATATGTAGACATGAGGAATAAAGATGGAGAAAGTTAATAAAGTTTGTTTTATTCAAAAAGTCGTAGGAGATTTCACACAAAATTTCGGAGGCATTATTTTCCAGCACTCTCACCACATAAAGGAGCATATGCTCCTGTTTAAAAGACTAGTTTTGGCATCCAAACATATTTGCGCTCTTTTTAAAATGGAACTAACCTCTTACCCCCACAAGCTCCTCCGTCTGTAACTCGGTCACACCCACTAGTCCATTACTCCCATTGCCCATTCTTAGTCACTCATTCAACTCACTATGACTATTTCTTTGTGTCTACCTGACGCAGTCTCCTTTGTTGTGTCCTACTATTCCTGTCTCCTCTCAGTGTCACCGTTCTCCCTTGGTGTCTCTGCTGCTACGTTATTACTTTCTTTTCACTGTTGCTGTCTCTTCTCAGCTGACTATATCCCTTTTCCTAGTTGACATTGCCACAGACCCTGCCTCTCATTATCACTCGCTCTCACTCATTCCTACTTTCGGTTTCTCTTTGTTCCTCTACCACCGGCACTGTCTCTTTCACTTTGTTCGTAGCATTGTTCTGACACTATGACCTAAGTTCCAATGATAGTGTGTCCCTGTCTTCTCTCTCAATGCCATTGTGTCACGACCACTGCCTTCTATCTTCCAGTATACATTAACGTTCCATCCGTATGTCACTGCCACTGTCCGCATCTCTCTCAGCATAAAAAGTCAGCGAATGATTGCATGCCAGAATTTTTAGTAAAATTATTAAAGGTGCGTAGGAATGTAGAACGAGACAGCTGGTACTCCACTTTTCAGCCATAGTATTTAAATAGGAGCTCCGAAAGGAGCATGTTTCCGCTGTTTCCCTACTTCGCTGATAGTGACTTTTATTCACAACGTAGTTTTTAAAGAAGTTTAGGTACGTAAATAAGATCCGGAAACCGAAGTTATTGAATATGACGTTCTCTGGGAAAGATCTAGTAGTAAGATTTAAATTTTTGGGCTAAGTTTAGTTGAGAGATTAAAAATATTTGTGGGAGCTCGTATAAGAAGTCAATGAAAACAAAATTATCTTTTTTCCAAAATTTTAAAATTTGAAGTTACGGACTATACTACAACATTTCCAAAAGATGAGCAGCCCAGGTAGTGCGTGGGTTAATGCATATTTGTGGACTAAGAGCTGATCATCTCACGTGTGCTTTTCTTTTACTCATGGTGTCTCATTTATCGAATTCTGTTGCCAAGAAATGTATCCGAAACTTGTTAAGAAGTTATACGCACAAAACCTCTACCAACTTTCCATTCACGTTTATTTTTTCGATGTGATAGCTAAATTCATGACTACGTTCGTGCAAAAAAGAGAAGGTATTTTAAGAAGAGAAGAAACAAACAGCATTTACGACACTGTGTGTGGGAATCATACAGCTCCATTTATCTGAAAACTGTACTGTTGTTGCGCCGACGAACTCCGAGCGATGACCTTTCAGGATGAGGTGCCGTAACCTTACGGGCACGATGACCGCACCCATCGGAGTTTCGGGCCGCTGCGTTCACTCGCTGGAGCGCGTGACACGCTCGCTCAGCGGAGCGAATTTCGGCGTCGGGCGGACGCCACCTACGCGGGGGGCTTTGGCTTGAATTCCCAGATTAGCGGGGACCACTGCTGTACGATCAGGGAGCGACATTTCAGTTCGGCCGAGGCGTCACGGCTGCCGAGGGACCCCGGCGTCGCGTTCCAGCTGGGCGCGTAATTGCGGCCGGCCGGAATATGGCTGATGAACCGTCTTGATTGTGGCATAATATGCGAGATCGCACGCTGCAGCGAGGTAATCAGCTTAGCGCTTGGCGGTTGGCCTACCCGGCCGGTCGCTAGGGGCGCCCCGGTGGACGGACCGGCCGCGTAGCACGTTCGCCACGGCGGGAATTAGTCGCGCAAGAGAAGGCGGAGATCTGCGCAGTAGACACGAGCCGTATTTATCGCTGCTGTTTCTGGGAGCTCCAGCAGCAGGCGAAAAACGACTCTATCCGGATAATCCCTCCGCGTCCCAATAAAATAGCGCAAAAGTTGCTCAGTGAACTAGGGAAAAATCCAGTTCTCAGTAGTCCAGTAATTTCACCATTGCTGCTAAACAAGGACACTTGGTTACTGAATTGCTCTATGAGTATCCACTGTCACGAAATATTTGTTCAAACTAAAGTTTTCAAGTACTGTAGCGCAAAACAGACCTCACAGAATGAACCTGAACACGTGGAGAATGCCTGAAAACATTCCCCCTTTCAGTCTTTTGATCGGTTTCTCATGACCCAACACGGTTTTCCCCATATCAGGTTCAATTACAGCGTGAAAAATTTCACTCATGGACGATGTGCTACACGAGTGTGGTCCAAGGTTCAGCTTGTCTCGGCTTTTTTCAATCTTCTCCGATCTACTTCCTACAGCGCGACATTGCATTTAGTAGTGCGATGCGACTCTGATTCACCTGGCATTTTACGGTGGATGCGACTTTCTTCTGTTCCTCAGAATCGTAGAGTCAGCGCAGTATCTCTTCCGCTTTCATAGGCCCAATAGTTCTTTGCACATAAAACGGCAGCCTAGCGATCTATCGTTCCAGCCATTGGGAATGAATGAGAATCACAGAAGGGAAGGACGCATTGCAACACAATGAAGTGAGTATTTAATGAAACTTCCTGGCAGATTAAAACTGTGTCCCGGACCGAGACTCGAACTCGGGACCTTTGCCTTTCGCGGGCAAGTGCTCTACCAACTGAGCTACACAAGCACGACTCCCGCCCCGTCCTCACAGCTTTACTTCTGCCAGTACCTCGTCTCCTACCTTCTAAACTTTACAGAAGCTCTCCTGCAAACCTGGCTAAGCCATGTCTCCGCAATATCCTTTCTTTCAGGAGTGCTAGTTCTGCAAGTTTCGCACGAGAGCTTCTGTAAAGTTTGGAAGGTAGGAGAGGAGGTACTGGCAGAAGTAAAGCTGTGAGGACGGAGCATGAGTCGTGCTTTGGTAGCTCAGTTGGTAGAGCACTTGCCCGCGAAAGGCAAAGGTCCCGAGTTCAAGTCTCGGTCAGGCACACAGTTTTAATCTGCCAGGAAATTTCATATCAGCCCACACTCCGCTGCAGAGTGAAAATCTCATTCTAGAGTATTTAATGATTTAATTGATGACGAAAGAGCGAATAATTAGAACGATCGACAGACAATTAGTACGGGAGTAATGGTCCTGCTTATCCATAAACACTTCGTGCCAAATTAATAGGCATGCAGCATGTGGTAAAACTAGATGTAGAACCGGTAAATTTTCAGAAGTCACTCGCATCATTACATCGTCAGAGCACCAGTAACTGACGGACATGAACGAATAGTACGGAGAGATTTGTATTACAGGAAACGACCTTGGCTGAGTCAAGTGGCATGCCTGGAACGATTTATCTATTTAAGACCTGTTGTTGTTGAATTTCTGAAGTAAAAAGGAAGCAGCAACGAAAATCAGAAAATACTGGATGGATTGAGACATCTCACTTGAGGTGCACATTAAGACGTACCAAGGTGAGAAATATCTTCTTAGCCGAGCGGGGTAGCCGCGCGGTCTGCGTGTCTTGTCACGGTTCGTGCGGATGCCCCCGTCGGAGGTTCGAGTCCTCCCTCAGACATGGCTAAAAAAATGGCTCTGAGCACTATGGGACTTAACATCTATGGTCATCAGTCCCCTACTTAAACCTAACTAACCTAAGGACAGCACACAACACCCAGCCATCACGAGGCAGAGAAAATCCCTGACCCCTCAGACATGGTTGTGTGTGTTGTCCTCAGTATAACTTAAGTTAGACTAAGCCGTGTGTGGGCCTAGGGACCGATGATCTCAGTAGTCTGGTCCCATAGATTACCACAAATAATTTCCAAATTTCCATCTTCTTATTTGTTGAAGAAGCGTCCAAAAAGAAAATCGCATAGTGGAAGTTCTGACAAAAAACATGTCTAAGGCTGCGTTCACACTGCCGGCCGGGCCGAGCCGGGCTGACGCGTACTGGCTCGGCTCGTGCCTAGCCAGCTTAGGCCGACGAGTAGTGCATTCACATTGCGCGCCGCGCCGAGCCGGGACGGCGAAATGGGGGAAAAACCACTTCTCCGATTTTCATGTTTTAAAAATTCTTACCGGTATATAAGACTTTGCCACATCGTTTTATGAACTTATTTTTCCCTTAAAAGCGTTACTTACGTCGTGAAAAAAGAAAAAGTCTACTTTTCGTTTCGCGTGATTTCTTAGTTTCGTAACGCTTCCCAACCGATTTTGAAGAAAGTATGCGGCTAAAGAATCTGATTTTTGTACACGTGGTAGTGCAACATCTTAGCTTCGTATTGAATCATTTATCTTTCCATATTTCTTAACAGTCATTGTGAAATGATGCTATTTGTCAACGTTGTGCACTTGATTTACAAATCTTGTAGTGAAAAAGTTATGTAGCGGTTAGCTTACTGTTAGATCCATTTTAGACCATACATTGTTGGGAATGAAATGTAGCTAAAAGTACCAAAAAGTTTTTGAAATGATAATGATACTGATATCTGTCTCTGGTCTCAAGTAATGCGAGCTATTCAGTGGCGTCAGTGCCGCGTCCGCAAGCCACGGAGTTCGCGCGGTTACAGCTTGGTTTAGTGTAGTCATATAATGCAGGACAGAAAAAAACTAATTACTAGTGATCAGCGCAGACCTAGTGCCGGTCCCTCTTATTATTTTAATGGTCTCATTCTCTAGATAAATCCAAATGTATAACAATTTTTCCCTCGGCTACTGGACAATTCATCTGCTATGCTTTTATAATTGGCCACACGTTGCATCACAAAAGACAAACCATTATTTGTCATCAACATCCTACAGTTAGTATGATGTACATTTCGTATTTCGAACTAAAAGATAACTGAAGCGCAATTCTGTAGCCTCGTTGTCTACTTTGACAGAAAAAATAATGGAGAGTTAATGAAACTACTGTAGATCGGCACAGATGTGCGTTTCATTGTTCTTCATTGTTTTTTTTTTTTTTTCTTCCTTGGCGGGCTGCGCTGCACTGTCAAGGTAATCCCCACTCTTTGGCTAAATGGCTGGCGGGAGGCCAAATAAATAAATTTAAAAAGATCTCGACCCTTCGACAGCTGACAAGCAAGTCAGTAGAAAACGCAGCTGCAGTCAACAGTTGCTCGCCTTTAGCTAGTCTGTGCTGTCGTGTAGAACGATATCTTCACCCTTTTATTGGTATTGTTTTGACTCTGCAGTAACTCGTCGAGTTTTGAAGTACAGAAGAACTAGGAGGTTATGGAATCATCCTATGAATAGCGACAGACATTTAGGAGAGTTTTTTTCTTTATATGAAGAACTTAAAAACTATCCTGAAAAATTTTATTCAAATTACAGAATGAATCATAATACATTTCAGTATGTGCTGCAGAACATTCAAGACAAAATTTCTAAACAGAACACAAATTTTCGCAGAAGTATAACAGCAGAAGAAAAATTGTGTATAACGATAAGGTAAGATTCGTTAGTACACACTTTTTGGTTTGCAGTAGAACTTTGTACAGCATTCGCTACCTCCAGTTAATTGTAGTCATGCTTTTGTATTTTAAATTTCACAAACGCTAACCTCTGAGGGGAAGAGAGTTTATGGGACTCCGGAGAATCATTAGGAAGTAATTAGCTTCGTCATTTTGGGTAATGTCTTGCTGTGCCTTCAACGAAGAATCGCAGAAATACTCCTTCAGAATTTTCCAACTTTTTTCTTCTTTTTTCTTCATGATGCAGCGCTTGGCAGTGGTGATGGTTCATCATGTGGAGCCACTGATGACCTCACAGAATTCTTTTCATTACCTTGTAAGATAGACAGATTGATAGGCGAAGAGTTTTGAGATAATGCCCTTTGACTCAGTGGTTCTATTTCCACTGATAAGGAACTGCCACAGCATGACTTTACAATGCATTATCATCTGGTAGGGACGCATTTCCGTCCCTCAGTGACACTCATATCTGTCTCCGTTTACAAGTAAATGCGAACTATTCAGTGGCGGCAATGCCGCGATCGCTGGCAAGCTATTGTTGTAAATGCATGCAAATACGGTAGATTAAATAAATGAAATAAAAGTAATTTCGCATGTATCATCATAATAAACGTAATTTTTCCTCACTGATTGTGAAATGTGAGGTAACATCTTAAAATAAAAGACGTGTGCAGTCACACTTGTGAAGAAAGCAGAAGGGAGACGTGTGATGCATGTACTGCAGAAGCTGTAGTGCTGCTCCACAGGCTCGCGCCTGCGGTCGGCTCGCGCCGGCAATATTAAACACTCGGAATGTCGTCGGCTCGGCTCCGGGAGGCTCACGCCGTGTCAGCGCGGCCCGGCCGCCAGTGTGAACACCGCAATTCAAAACCATGTGTTTCATATCGAAGCGGGCGGCGGCCCGGCCAGGCTCGGCTCGGCCCGGCCGGCAGTGTGAACGCAGCCTAATTCCCTCATCTCGCTGGCAGTTAAGATATGTGAAACTATTAATGGTATACGAAATGTGGTGAATTCACTGCCGCCTTGAAAAAAAAATACAGGAATAGTGTTCTGAATGTTTTGATGCCACTTACATCTGTTTTGAGTTGTTTCCGACACTTTTCGCCGTGCCAGTGGAAAGCATTCCTGTGCACGTGCGTATGGATCTGATCGATCTGCAGTGTAATTCCCATTTAAAATAGAAATTCTTTCACAGTCAAACAGTCTACGATTTCTACAGCGTTTTTGTTGGAAAGAGTCTTCACATTTCCATAATGAATACTGCACAATGTTTCGATCAACTTATACGCTTTTTTGGATCAAGAAATTTATTGAGTAACGATTACGTGGAAACCCGTGCGTCAGATTTCCGAGAAATTGTCCGCGTTTGTCCTTATACCGACAGTTTGATCATAATATAAATTTTACTATGTCTTCATCACTTCAAACATAACTACGTAATACATAAGTTTTTTGTGATCGATGTTGCTTTTATATCAAACAGAGACTGGAGAAAGAAGGGAAGAGATGTATGGGAATTCGTGACATTAAGTTGCACAGGACATTGTGGAAACGCAATGGAGAAAGCCGAAATTTCCTGCCGCGCCATGACTCGAACGCGGAGTTGCCTTTTCCGTGAGCGGTTGCCTAAACCACTACACCTTTTTTCTCTTTTTTACGAAAAGGAATATATAGGGGAGAACATACAATAGGTTGTTATTTCTGAAATTACAAACAATTAAGATCAAATAGGAGTCTCGCAGGGCCAAAAATAATTATGTGCAATTAGCATCAATACCAAACAAAACAAGAAAGAACGCCTTCCCTGCAAAACAAACAAAATGACATCCACACACCGCGAGGTTATGAGTAAGGGCACTCAGAAATCCACGTAAAAAAGGCACATTCCGTGTACGTCTTCTCAAAGACTTGTCCATTTCGCCTATGCACTCGCCCAACGTCCTAGTATTACACACACACTGAATCCACCTTCTCGTACGCAGTACACCCCAGCTGCAGGAGGGGAGGCGCAGGGGTCCAAGAAGTCACGACGCAACAAGTTGTCATATGATTTACGGTATTCTGGATTGTGCATGAGAGAGATAAAACGATCTTGGATATTATTTACGGAATCCATGATTGTGCATGAGAAGGATAAAATGACGTTGCAAAAATGCCCAGACATCGAGAACGCTCTTATGTCCTTCATGAACAAGCAAGAGATCCCGCCGGAGGTTCAAGTCCTCCCTCGGGCATGGGTGTGTGCGTTTGTCCTTAAGATAATTTAGATTAAGTAGTGTGTAAGCTTAGGGACTGATGACCTTAGCAGTTAAGTCCCATAAGATTTCACGCAGATTTATACGTTTTTTTGAACAGGCAAGAGGTCGATAGGTCTTTTATTCAATTCACTGTGTTGGAATTCCTACACGACAAATAGGGTTCATCCGGGAATCGATGTGATTTTGGTGGAATGATACGGGAGTCGTAGATGCCACTTTTACCATCCGGACACGGTTACTGGCTAACTCAGATTTCCAACTTGTCGCATGCTGCAATCCAACCTATTTCGCCCATGAACACACTACTCGCAGATCATTGATCCATACTGAAAAAACGTCAAGGAGCTGCCGCGCTCGTACGAAAATGTATTTGCGTGATATCTGTCCTGTCGGACATTTGCATGGTTTGCAAAAGTGAGTGACTCCAGCAGAAGGCATTTTCCGGAGTTAGATTAACTGGGCGCCTATCGACGAACTTGTCTGGCTTCGCAGCTGAGTGGTCAGTGCGGCTGACGGCCTTGCGGGGGATCCGAGTTCAATTTCTAGTACTCTCAGGGGTTATTGCGTAGTGGGTGGACTGAAACATGAACCACTCATCCTTTTGTTGTCATTTGAGGAGCTACGTGTCCGAGTAGCAGCGGCTCCTAGTCACGAAAACTAACCACGACCGCTCCTGCGAAACGCAAGTTGCCATTTTCTCATTTGATATCCTGAGAACTACGGATGAAGGGCTACAGGCAGATTCCATATTTAAAGATTTGCAGAAAGAAATTCAACTGTGCCCCATTGCATGTTTTTAACGAAGTAACTAACATATGGAATAAATTCAGAGATATGTGAGTGGCGCGAAGACTTCTTAAATAATGGAACCCAGTATGTTGTACTTGACAGTGAGTGTTCATTACAGACTAGGGTATCATCAGGAGTGCCCCAGGGAAGTGCGATAGGACCATTGTGGTTCTCTATGTACATAAATGATTTGGAGGACAGGGTGGGCAGCAATCTGCGGTTGTTCGCTTATGATGCTGTGGTGTAAGGTCAGATGTGACGGCTTAGACAAAATTTCTAGTTAGTGTGATGAGGGGCAGCTAGCTCTAAATGTAGAAAACTGTAAGTAAATACGGACGAGTGGGAAGAACAAACCGGTGATATAAGATTATGCTATTACTAGTGTACTGCTTGACGTAGTCGACTCGCTTAAATATACGGGCGTAACGTTTCCAGGCGATATGAGATGGAACGAGTATGTGAGATCTGTGGTAGGGAAGGCGTATGGCCGACTTCGGTTTGTTGTGATGTTTTTAAGAAAAGTGGAGAGAGCATATGGGACGGTACTGTGACCTATTCCCGAGTACTGCTCGAGTGTATGGGATCGGCACCAAGTCGTATTGAAGGAAGACGTCGCAGCAACTCACAGGCGGGTTGCTAGATTTGTTACCGACAGGTTGTGGAAATGCTTCGGGAGTTCAAATAGGACTCCCTGTATGGAATGCGACGTTCTTTTCAAGGAACATTTACGAGAAAATTTAGAGAACCGGCATATGAAACTGACTGCCGAACGACTCTACTGCGCGTAAGGACCACGAAGATAAGATACGAGAAATTAGGGCTCATACGGAGGCATATAGACAGTTGTTTTCCCCTCGCTCTAGTTACAAGGGGAAAAAGGTATAGGGTGCCCTCCACCACGCACGGTACGGTGTCTCACGAGTATCGATGTAGGCGTAGATGAAGATGTAGAGCTGTGTGTACACCCCACGCCCCTCTTACCGCATCCAGTTACGCCATTACCGGAGGATAACACGGCGGTCGGTTACTACCTGTGGACAGAATGTCGATGAATGAGCGTAAAGTGACTAGAAGTACATTTTACTATTCCTAAAAATATTTTTACGTAAAAACGTTTACACTAGAGGTACCAATAATTTGGTTCAACTTCTCTATGTCGTCTACACGTCACACTTTGTAAGTGTGCAAAATCCTCGAAATATTGTCTGAGTAAATTTTCCAAAGAAACTAGTAAGAACAGCTACACAATTTTCAGAAGTTTGTCAAAGTGAGATGGTGCAGCATTGTAAAGCATATTTTGGCACTTGTATATTCAATAATAAAGCTTCATGAAATGTTACCATTCACTGTTGTGTAAACACTCAGATTTCTACTAGATTTAAACCAGTAATTGATGAATATTTTTACAATATATGCGCCGTTGTTACATTAACTGAGAGTAAAACGGTTTTTTACAGTTTTTCAAGAAAAGTATGTGAACGTTACGTTGGTCTTCTGGGAAAGAATACTGCATTTAAAAACACATAAACCAGCGAACACAGACTACGACGTAAAGAAAATGGCCGTGCTTTCACTGGATCTGGGAACTCAAAATAATACCACACTATCGCAGCGCACTTACCTTCAGAGGCGATAGGCAACATATGACTGACTTCGAGTGAGAAGGAATAATTCTTCTCCGACGGAGAGGTATTATGTCACACGATGAAACTGCAGCTAATGCACACCTATATTTACTCTGCATGTCAGATTACGGTGCTGGCGAACGGTACTTTGCGTACCATTCACTCTCCCCTCTTTGCGTATTTCAGTCGTGAATGGTTTGTCGAAAGAACTATTGGTGCTATGCGTACGTGTGAGTTCGAATCTAAATCGACATTCGTTGTCTTTTCTAGAGGAAATATATCGGTTGACATTTGAAGAAGAGTACGTCGTTGGGACTTCAATAGCAAACCACACCCTAGTGAGGAATACCTCTCTTGGAATGTACGGTACTTGAGCTGGCTGAGCGTCTCCATGAGGCTTTTGCGTGTACTAAATCAACCTGTCTGTAATGAAATGCGCTACTCTCCTTAGGATCTTCTCTATATTTTCTATATGTTCTATCAGATAAGGAATCCAGACGGGTGAGAGAAATATTGAAGTAATGATCGATCAAGCGTTTTAAAAGCAAGCTCCAATCTGGGTGAATTACACTTCCTAAGGATTCTTCCAATGATTCTCTGTGTGGAATCGGCTTTACCTGCAAGTAGTCTTATGGTGTCGTTCCACTGTAAATCGCTCCTCTACAAGCTACTACATTTTTTAATGGAAATGACAGCTTCCAGTGATCGTTCCGAAACCCTGCAATCATACAATACTGCAATAATGAGTCTTTGTGGCTATTTATCTGCAATATCTTACCTTTGTTTATGTTGAAGGTCAACTGCTAATCCTTGCAAGCAGTGCCAATCCTGTGCAGGATTTCGGAACAATTTTCTAGCGTTCTGATTTCTTTGTATTCAATAGCATCACCCACTTGAAGTCTCGTGGATATTCCGACGTCACCCCACTGTGTTATTTACGTATATTTTGATAAGTAATTGTCGCGTAACACTTCCTCGAAGTACGCCCGAAGATATTTTTGCTTCTGAAGATTTCTTTCGATTGCTAATGTCATGCTGTTTTCCGTTTACTAGAGGTGGTCTGACGCTCCGTACTCTTTGTATTTTAATAATTAGGTAGTAGTGTGAAGCTTTATCGAAAGCCTTCCAGAAGTCAAGGAGCCTGGCATCAACGTGAGGATCGCGTTCCTCATCAGTGAAACAGTTTTGGAGAAAGTTGTTTAATAGAAGTATTATTTACCTCTCTGTGTCATCCTCCACTTCGATGCCCTTATGGTCACAGAGCGTCTCAAAAATGGTTCAAATGGCTCTGAGCACTATGGGACTTTGTTGTGACGTAACAAGACTGATACGCCACACTGAAGTAGCCGAATTAAAGGCACGCGTACACACACGCCGACTGGCGTAAAGTCTGGAACAGGATAACTATTGAATGGTAGCAAGAAAAGTACGTAGCTGCTTTATACTTAACTTTTAATCATTGTTGTATACATCGTTCTTCTTGAGACTATGTAAGGCCAATGGCGCCTTGCTAGGTCGTAGCCATGGACTTAGCAGAAGGCTATTCTAAGTGTCTCTCGGCAAATGAGAGGAAGGCTTCGTACGTATTGTCGCTAGCAATGTCGTCCGTACAACTGGGGCGAGTGCTCTATCATATCTCGAGACCTGCCTTGTGGTGGCCCTAGGTCTGCGATCACACAGTGGCGACACGCGGGTCCGACATGTACTAAATGGACCGCGGCCGATTTAAGCTACCACCTAGCAAGTGTGGTGTCTGGCGGTGACACCACATTCCTCCCCCGCAAATCGGCGAACGGTCGTGTTATAAGGCTTCCGCCCGCCGTGGGGAGGACCCCATGTTGACGTATGCGATGAGGTGGGGAGCCTAACAACAGGCGAGGCTGTGCCACCCGCACCCGGCCATTCGGTCCGAGGGGAGCTAGGAAACGCCTGAAAACCTAGTCCAGGGTGCACGTCAACATGCGGCGTATGCGCCCGGAAAGAGACAGGAGGGGCTGAAGGGTCGACCTCCATTGCGTCGGGGTATCCGACGCGCGATGACATCATGTGGTCCGGAGCGGGCAAGAGTTCCATGGCGGAGGACAGCTGGTCACGGGAAGCGATCGGCGGCGCGTGACCCAGGGAGGCGCTTGGCGGCTGCAGCGAAGCGTCGAATGCGGGCGGCGCCGGCGGGAGAACAGGCGGCGGCGGCGGCGGCTGCGGCGGCGCGTCGCCATGGGGCAAAATGGAAGGCATCGTCGGTAACACCTGGGGATGAGGCGAGCCAGTAGATGGGTCCCCAGGGCGCTGACCGGACGGCACCGTCGCTGAAAGCAGACGGGGAGCGGCAGGACCCGTGCGACGACAGAGGCGCAGCAGATTGAGATGCCGACGCACCTCACCAGAGGCCCCCAAAACCAAAAACATCGCGCGGTCGAGGCAGCGAAGAATGCGCCCGGCGAGCCAACGCCGTGAACCGCGAAAGTTACGATAGAATACAACGTCGCCTGGAGCAAAAGCAGGAGTCTGCCGCTGCACAGGAACCTGATGCGGCGGATGCAGCAAAGACATCAAGGTTCGATGAGGACGACCGTGGAGCAACTCAGCCGGCGAGCGACCATCTCGGGGCTGAGAGCGATACGAAGACAAAAAGAGCAACAATGCGTCCTCCCGAGAATGCGATTCTTTCAACTTCAACATCTGTGACTTGAAAGTCCGGACCAATCATTCAGCGGCACCGTTTGACTGAGGCGAAAACGGCGCGGATGTCAGATGTTGAATACCATTGGCCTGGCAGAATGACTGAAATTCTGCGGACATGAATTGTGGGCCATTGTCGGAAACAATAGTCTGCGGAAGACCTTCAATGCAAAAGATAGCAGACAACGCTTGGATGGTGGCAGTGGACGTCGTGGAAGACATCCGGACAACAAAAGGAAAATTACTGAAGGCATCGACCAGAACCAACCATCGAACATTCCAGAATGGACCAGCAAAATCAATGTGCAAGCGTTGCCAAGGGAAGTGGCTTTTGGCCATGCAAAGACTTTCTGCGGCGGTGCGGATTGTTGTTCGGCACATGCCATGCAAGAAGAACACATATTCGTAATCGCAGCATCGATTCCGAACCAAGTACAGTGCTGACGAGCAAGTTGTTTCGTTCGCACTATACCCCAATGTCCTTGGTGAAGAAGCCGTAAAACAGAGGACTGTAACGAACGTGGGACCACGACTCTGGACTGATCATTATCAGAACGCAACAACAAAACACCACGTCGAACAAAAAGTCTCCCCTTGTGAGCAAAAAATCGGCGAACCAACGGATCCGCAATCCGAGACTTTGACAAAGGCCATTGCGTAGCAACAAAACGCAAAACGGTAGCAAGGACAGGGTCAGCAGCTGTGGCTGTAGCGACACGACGAAAATCAATCGGAAACGGTTCGACCACATCATCGGTTTCCGAATCAATGAACAGGCAAGCAAGTTCGGAAGAATCGAATGCTTTATCCTCAGCAACAGGCAAACGGGACAACGCATCGGCGTTTCCGTGCTTAGCAGTGGACCGATACAAGATATCGTAGCGGTACTGCGAGAGGAAAATAGACCAGCGAATGAATTTCTGCGCTGTACGCGGAGGTACAGGCTCGATCGGATGAAAAAGCGATGTCAAAGGTTTGTGGTCTGTGATGATGGTAAAGTGACGACCATACAAGAAATCATGGAACTTAGTAACACCAAAGACGAGAGCCAAAGCTTCTTTCTCTATCTGGGAAGAATTTCGTTGCACAGACGAGAGCAATTTGGACGCAAAGGCAATAGGGCGATCATGCGAGCCAACTTTGTGCGCAAGCACAGCACCGATCCCGAAATCCGATGCATCTACCATCAACAAAAGGGGTTTCTGGGGATCGAAAGGCGTGAGGCAAGTATTAGAAAGCAACGCCGATTTCAACTGGCGAAAGGCGCGTTCGCATTCCGTCGTCCAGACGAACGGAACACCTGTACGGCGTAAGTGATGAAGCGGAGCTGAAATGGAAGAGGCATTGCGCACATTCACTCACACCTTGTGAGGCTAAATCGTGTAATGTTCTTGCGACCGCAACACGTAATGCGTGAGGAACATTGCGCGCTCTGTAAAATTTCGGTTGCGCTTTGACTTTCAGTTCCAAATGTGCTTCATAGTTTTTAGCGCAACCTAAGCCCGGTGCAAAAATGTCTGCAAATTCTTCACACAGACGAGAAACACTTTTTGAAGGCACAGTTTGATTCACTGATAGGACCTGATTTACAATAGACATGTCAAACAACTGAAATAAATCTAAACCAAACAAGTTCACTGCAGTAGAAGAACGAAGAACGTATAATGACACAAGTTTTGTTTCTCCTTTATATGTTGCAAGAAGGCTGCACTGTCCTAACACAGGAATTTTCTGTCCTGAATAACTTTTTAACTGAACATTTGCGGCACGCAACGGAGGTTTGCCCAGTTGTTTGTACGTGTTGTGATTGAGCAATGAAACTGTAGCTCCGGTATCGAGCTGGAATGGTATGACTTTGCCATTAAAGTCCAAATCTACAAAAAGACGACAAGAGCGACTGTCTCGTGCAATTTGAACAGACACTGGTACAGAAGCACTCGCTAATTGACGTGATTGCCGGCGACGTCGACGCACAGTTTTCGTGGGACGAACACAGTCACTGTTAGAGAAAGTGTTACTGGACGAAGTGGAATTAACTACATGAATGTCCATGGGCGAAGGTCCAAAGGCCTGAGCGTCCTTGGTTCGAGTCCGGCGCGAAGCAAAGGGCCGGGAATGATTGTGATTGTCTGATCTGAGCTTTTTCTGGCAAACACTTTGAACATGTCCTTTCCTATTGCAGAAAAAGCAAATAGCTTGGCGTGATGGGCAATGTTCACGTGAATGTCTGGTAGCACACCGCGGGCTTGATTTCACTGCATTTGTGTGCTGGCGCGGCACACGTGGCTTAGAGCGTGGCGGCAGCTGCTTCGACGTGCGCGAGGGCAAGTTACCGGGCCGCGCAGCTCGCCCGGCGGGCCGGTTAATTTTAGACACGGCTGGCGAAGTTTCAAAAGATTCCTGAGCACAGTCAAGTGTGTCTTGTCTATCTAATATGTCTATCACTTGTTGAAGGGAGGGATTAACTAGTTTCAAAATTTGCTCCCGTATGCGAACATCAGAAACGTTCTGCGCAATTGCATCACGCACCATTGTATCTGAATAAGAAAGGCCACAGTCACAGTCAAAGGCACAGTCCCTAGTAAGTCCTTGCAATGTTGCTACCCACTCCCTATTAGTTTGACCGGCCGTACGTTTTGTATGAAAAAACGTATACCGTTTTGCAACTACATTAACTGTTTCTTTGAAATAGGCATCTAAAGCAGACAAAATTTCTTCGTAGGACAGAGTTGCTACATCGCGTCGGGGAAACAATTTCACTATCACACGGTAGGTGGACACACCGACACAAGAAAGCAAAAACGGCTGCCGCTCATTACCTTGAATTCTGTAGGTGGCTAGATGAAAGGCGAACTGGCGGGACCATTCTGGCCACGATTCGTGCGCCGCGTTAAAACTGCGAAACGGCGGTGCAACGGCATGTTGTGGCTGCGGTAGCGGTGAAGCGGCGGCTGCCGCATCGGTTTGAATGGCACGTTGACCCTGGACGAGCTGTCCAAGGGCATCCAATAACGCCTGCATCTGCTGATTCTGCAAGCCATAAAATTCGGACAGTACATCTGGAGAGTGCGGCGAAGCCATGACACAAGTAAATCTAAGCAATTAGAAAGAACAAGACCCTTTCCGTAGTCTCGTCGCCAATCTGTTGTGACGTAACAAGACTGTTACGCCACACTGAAGTAGCCGAATTAAAGGCACGCGTACACACACGCCGACTGGCGTAAAGTCTGGAACAGGATAACTATTGAATGTTAACAAGAAAAGTACGTAGCTGCTTTATACTTAACTTTTAATCATTGTTGTATACATCGTTCTTCTTGAGACATTTATACGATAACTCTCAAACTATGTAAGGCCAATGGCGCCTTGCTAGGTCGTAGCCATGGACTTAGCAGAAGGCTATTCTAAGTGTCTCTCGGCAAATGAGAGGAAGGCTTCGTCCGTATTGTCGCTAGCAATGTCGTCCGTACAACTGGGGCGAGTGCTCTATCATATCTCGAGACCTGCCTTGTGGTGGCGCTAGGTCTGCGATCACACAGTGGCGACACGCGGGTCCGACATGTACTAAATGGACCGCGGCCGATTTAAGCTACCACCTAGCAAGTGTGGTGTCTGGCGGTGACACCACAGACTTAACATCTAAGGTTATCAGTCCCCTAGAACTTAGAACTACTTAAACCTAACTAACTTAAGGACATCACACACATCCATGCCCGAGGCAGGATTCGAACCTGCGACCGTAGCGGTCGCAGAGCGTCTCCACGGTCGGGTTCGATTCCTTTACTGATTTACATTCTAATTCGTTGACCTTTTCATGCTTGTCTCTCCTTACTCTGAGTTTGGTTTCTTTCATTTTTTGTTTGTCCCTGAGGGTTTATGTACGTTTAAATTGGGAGTGAATATCTGCTTCCGTAGCAGCTTTCCGACACTGTTGTCGAACCATAGCTTACCACTTTGCTCGACACAAGCATGACTACAGCGTATGCACAACGCGCTTGACTATTCAAGGATAAGTGAAATTAGAGCTCGTACTGAGGCGGTCAGACAGTCGTTTTCCCCTCGCACGATCCGCGAGTGGAACAGAGGTGGGGAAATATGACTTTGGCACGAATTGTGCCCTCCACCACACACCGCTTGGTGGCTAGCGGAGTATATATGCAGGTGTAGATGTAGATATTGATACTCAACGTTGCTAGTGATGGAGATAAAATATTCATATTAACAGCGGAGGAAATCTAAATTTCTGTCTCTCTTTTTTTCAATTAGTAAGCAGAAATATCTTCAATTTCTACTTTCTGTACCGGTTTACAGCCCTATTCGATGATATTGTAACTGACTTATGATGACTGAATCCCTCCTCTGGGCTAACTGACGGGAAAATTTCGGGTCCGTTTGTCACCAGGAGATCTACGCTGTTACCTTCAGGAACCGTTTCTCTGATTAACTGCTCAAGGTAATTTTCGGATGTTGTTGTTGTTGTTATGGACTTCAGCCCTGAGACTGGATTGATGAAGCTTCCCATGCTACCCTATCCTGTGCAAACTTCTTCATCTCCCAGTACTTACTGCAACCCACATCCTTCTGAATCTGCTTAGTGTATTCATCTCTTGGTCTCCCTCTATGATTTTTACCCTCCATGCTGCCCTCCAATGCTAGGTTTGTGATCCTTTGATGCCTCAGAACATGTCCTACTAACCGGTCCCTTCTTTTTGTCAAGCAGTGCCACATACTCCTCTTCTCCCCAATTCTATTCAATACTTCATCATTAGTTATGTGATCTACCCATCTAATCTTCAGCATTCTTCTGTAGAAACACATTTCAAAAGCTTCTATTCTCTTCTTGTCCAAACTGTTTCACTTCCATACATGGCTATGCTCCATTCAAATACTTTCAGAAACGACTTCCTGACACTTAAATCCCTACTCGATGTTAACAAATTTCTCTTCTTCAGAAACGCTTTCCTTACCATTGCCATCATTAGTTATTTTGCTCCCCAAATAGCAAAACTCCTTTACTACTTCAAGTGTCTCATTTCCTAATCTAATTCCCTCAGCATCACCCGACTTAATTACACTACATTCCATTATCCTCGTTATGCTTTTGTTGATGTTCATCTTATATCCTCCTTTCAAGACACTGTGCATTCCGTTCAACTGCTCTTCCAAGTCCTTTGCTGTCTCTGATACAATTACAATGTCATCGGCGAACCTCAAAGATTTTATTTCTTCTCCATGGATTTTAGTACCTCCTCCGAACTTTTCTTTTCTTTCCTTTACTGCTTGCTCAATATACAGTTTGAATAACATCGGGTAGAGGCTACAACCCTGTCTCACTCCCTTCCCAACCACTGCTTCCCTTTCATGCCCCTTGGCTCTTATAACTGGCAGCTGGTTTCTGTACAAATTGTAAATAGCCTTTCGCTCCCTGTGTTTTACCCCTACCATCTTCAGAACTTGAAGGAGGATATTCCAGTCAACATTGTCAAAAGCTTTCTCTAAGTCTACAAATGCTAGAAATGTAGGTTTGCCTTTCCTTATTCATTGTTCTAAGATAAGTCGTAAGGTCAGTATTGCCTCACGTGTTCCAATTTTTCTACGGAATCCAAACTGATCTTCCCCGAGGTCAGCTTCTACTAGTTTTTTTTCATTCGTCTGTAAGGAATTCGCGTTAGTATTTTGCAGCTGTGACTTATTAAACTGATAGTTCGGTAATTTTCACATCTGTCAACACCTGCTTTCTTTGGGATTGGAATTGTTATATTCTTCTTGAAGTCTGAGGGTATTTCGCTTGTCTCATACATCTTGCTCACCAGATGGTAGAGTTTGGTCAGGACTGGCTCTCCCAAGGCCGTCAGTAGTTCTAATGGAATGTTGTCTGCTCCCGGGCCCTTGTTTCGATTCAGGTCTTTCATTGTTCTGTCAAACTCTTCACGCAGTATCGTATCTTCCATTTCATCTTCATCTACATCCTCTTCCATTTCCATAATATTGTCCTCAAGTATATCGCCCTTGTATAGACCCTCTATATACTCCTTCCACCTTTCTGCTTTCCCTTCTTTGCTTAGAACTGGGTTTCAATCTAAGCTCTTGATATTCATACAAGTGGTTCTCTTATCTCCAAAGGTCTCTTTAATTTTCCTATAGGCAGTATCTATTTTACCCCTAGTGAGATAAGCCTCTACATCCTTACATTTGTCCTCTAGCCATCCCTGCTTAGCCGTTTTGCACTTCCTGTCGATCTCATTTTTGAGACGTCTGTATTCCTTCTTGCCTGCTTCATTTACTGCATTTTTATATTTTCTCCTTTCGTCAATTAAGTTCAATATTGCTTCTGTTACCCAAGGATTTCTACTAGCCCTCGTTTTTTACCTACTTGATCCTCTGCTGCCTTCACTGCTTCACCTCTCAAAGCTACCAATTCTTCATCTACTGTATTTCTTTCCCCCATTCCTATCAATTGTTCCCTTATGCTCTCCCTGAAACTCTGTACAACCTCTGGTTCTTTCAGTTCATACAGGTCCTATGTCCTTAAATTCCCATCTTTTTGCAATTTCTTCAGATTTAATCTACAGTTCATAACCAATAGATTGTGGTCAGAGTCCACATCTGCCCCTGGAAATGTCTTTTTAAAACCTGGTTCCTAAATCTCTGTCTTACCATTATATAATCTATCTGATATCTTCTAGTATCTCCAGGATTCTTCCATGTATACAACCATCTTTCATGATTCTTGAACCGAGTGTTAGCTATGATTAAGTTATGCTCTGTGCAAAACTCTACCAGGCGGCTTCCTCTTTCATTTCTTAGCCCCAATTCATATTCACCTACTATGTTTCCTTCTCTCCCTTTTCCTACTCTCGAATTCCAGTCACCCATGACTATTAAATTTTTGTCTCACTTCACTACCTGAATAATTTTTTTTATCTCATCATACATTTCTTCAATTTCTTCATCATCCGCAGAGCTAGTTGGCATATAAACTTGTACTACTGTAGTAGGCGTGGGCTTCGTGTCAGTCTTGGTCACAATAATGCGTTCACTATGCTGTCTGTAGTAGCTTACCCGCACTCCTATTTTTTTCATCATTATTAAACCTACTCCTGCATTACCCCTATTTGATTTTGTGTTTATAACCCTGTATTCACCAGACCAAAAGTCTTGTTCCTCCTGCCACCGAACTTCACGAATTCCCACTATATCTAACTTTAACCTATCCATTTCCCTTTTTAAATTTTCTAATCTACCTGCCCGGTTAAGGGATCTGACATTCCACGCTCCGATCCGTAGAACGCCAGTTGTCTTTTTCCTGATATCGACGTCCTGTTGAGTAGTCCACGCCCGGAGATCCGAATGGGGGACTATTTTACCTCCGGAATATTTTACCCAGGAGGACGCCATCATCATTTATCCATACAGTAAAGCTGCATGCCCTCGGGAAAAACGACGGCTGTAGTTTCCCCTTGCTTTCAGCCTTTCGCAGTACCAGCACAGCAAGGCCGATTTGGTTAATGTTGCAAGGCCAGGTCAGACAATCATCCGGACTGTTGCCCCTGCAACTACTGAAAAGGCCGCTGCCCCTCTTCAGGAACCACACATTTGTCTGGCCTCTCAACAGATACCCCTCCGTTGTGGTTGCACTGCCATCTGTATCGCTGAGGCACGCAAGCCTCCCCACCAACGGCAAGGTCCATGGTTCATGGGGAAGGAAATTTCGAATAGTATATTTAAAATAACTTTACAGACTGCCCTGTCCCTCTACCGGCAGTAAACGCTTAAGTCTCCCAGTCAGTAGTTGATTGGTTGTAATCTTCAACTAATTATATGATATAGAAGGAGAAATTTATGTGAAATAGAGAGTTTCATCTCAGAAGTTCCGTCACTGCTGTTCCTTATGAAGGGGGGTCTATAAAAGCATCCGATGACCAGGTCTCATCCAACTTTAACACATCTTTTCAAGGAAATTGTTTCGTATTCAGAATGTGTACTGTGTGAGACGCGAAAATATAGACGATTTTGAGGCCAATGGAGCAGACGAAATGTGTTGCAACTACTAAACTCTTCGTCTGTTAAGAAATATTGAGTACCCTTAAGTCTTAACAACATTTGTACCCAGATATTCAGGACGCCGATCTACTCGTACAAGGGTTAGGAAAGGGGGTGTCCTTCTGCTTTACACTAGACCTCTTGGGTGTTAAGCAGATGTAGTAACCATGGAGAGATGTCACAGTCATCGAGTAGTTTAGTTTTCGACTGTTGCGGTTCGGAGACGTGCTCATACAGGCAGAAAAGTGTTAGGAAACGACGGATTTTAAGTTGCGCTTAGTGAGGCGAACAGCTAGGATACGGCATACATCCATCAAGTCACACAGACGTGATGAAGACTTATTCACTCGTCTTCGCATGGGACACAGGTCTATGACGCATGGCATCTTTCTCTGATGACACGACCCTCCAATGTGTGTTACACTGAAGAGCCAAAGAAACTGGTACACCGGCCTAATATCGCGTAGGGCCCCCGCGAGCAAGCAGAAATTCCGCAATACGACTTGGCATGGACTCCAAAACTGTCTGAAGTAGTGCTGGAGGGAATTGACACCATGAACCCTGCAAGGCAGTCCATAAATCCGTAATAATACGAGAGGGTGAAGATCTCTTCCGAACACAACGTTGCAAGTCATCCCAGGTATGCTCAAGAACGTCGTGTCTGGAGGGTTTGGTGGCCAGCGGAGGTGTTTAAACTCATAAGAGCCACTTTGCAGCTATTCTGGACGTGTGGGTATCACATTGTCCTGCTGAATTCCCCAAGTCTGTCGGATTGCACAATGGATATGAACGGATGCAGGTGATCAGACATGATGCTTACGTACCTGTCACCTGCCAGAGTCGTATCTAGACGTATGAAGGGTCCCATATCGCTCCAACTGCACACTCGCCACACCATTACAGAGCTTCTACCAGCTGGAACAGTCCCCTCCTCACATGGAGGTTCCGTGGATTCATGAAGTTGCTTCCATACCCGTTCAAGTCTATTCCTTCGATACAATTTGAAACGAGACTCGTCCGACCAGGCAACATGTCTCCAGTTATCAACAGTCCAATGTTAGTCTTGATAGCCCAGGTGAGGCTTAAAGCTATGTATCGTGCATTCATCAAGGATACACGAGTGGGCCTTCGGCTCCGAAACCCTGTATTGATGATGGTTCGCCGAATGATTCGCACGTGACACTTGTTGATGGCCCAGCATTGAAATCTGCAGCAGTTTACGGAACGGTTGCACTTACGTCACATTGAACGATTCTCTTCAGTCGTCGTTGGTCCGGTTATTGGAGGATACTTTTCCGGCCACAGCGAGATTTGATGTTTTATCGGATTCCTGGTATTCACAGCACACTCGTGAAATGGTCGTACGGAAAAATCCCCCTTCATCGCTACCTCGGTGATGCTGCGTCACATCGCTTGTGCGCGCGACTATATTACCACGTTCAAACTCATGTAGCAGCAATAACCGATCTAACCACTTCTCCAGACACTTGTTGTTTTAAATAGGCGTTGCCGAGGGCAGTGTCGTATTCTGCTTGTTTGCATATGTCCGTATTTGAGTACGCATGACTATACAAGTTTCCTTGGCGCTTCAGTGTAGCTAGATCAGAGTGCGCCCCTTTTTAGTGTATGTATCGGATTACCAGGCAAGAGGGTTCTAGCAATATACCGACAGATTTACTCTCTATTTACACTGACATTGAGTTGAATGTGGTACTACTTTTAACATTCTGCGCAACGTCTGACACAGAAGGTTTTAATGTATTGTCAGGCTGTCTGGCTAGTCCATATTTCGTGTAAGTGATGAGCCAGCAACAAATTCGTGTACAATTATTTTCATTTTCCTCTTGTATTGCCTGTGTTTTAAATGATCGCCTTATAACATCTGTCTACACTTGCAGTATATTGAAGGATGTGAGGTAGTGCGAGTGTGCGGGTGACTGTGAGTTCGGTTGGAAGGGAGTGTGTATACATGTGTATGACTTACTTTATTTTGATAATTTGTAACAATTTTGGCACATATCACATCGCGATTCTGTATAAGTTCAGTTACAATTGTTTCTTACGTAAAAACGGGCAATAAAAACTCCTCGGAGATGGTTGAATGTTCTCATCCGGTAGTAAACACCGGTGCATCCGTGTTTACTGTCCAGCTGGGGCAATATAGCTTCCTACAATACATGAGTGGCAACGGTTCTTAGGGACGAGTCGGGACAGCCAGGTTGCCGAATTCTGATGATATAGTTTCCTGGCACTAATAACTTCGTGGGGCTGTAGGAGCTCCTAAGTCCTAGAATGGCCTCTTGAGATATCTCAATCACTTAGTCATTAGCATGAATGTCTACTAGGATATCGCCTTTTCGTTTCGTAGGAAGCCTGAGAAAAATCGTACCATCTTCAAATTATTCCTGTCTCTCCAATCATGTGTATTGTGACCCTACAAGACAAAGTGTTAGCTATGTCCGGTCAATGAACTAATAGTTAAGCACTGTTAGTGTACGAACTGGAAATGTGAGATTTTAGTTACGTTTACCTGAATTTAAAGCTTCAAGGCACATTCTCATAGGCCGCCGATGGTGCGCCACGGAGCCCCCTGATGTCGGTCTCTGCCTTACCTTGGCAACAAGCATGCTGACGAGTCTGGGCGAGGCTTTCAACTGATTACTGCGTATGCTTACTCTTATTGGCTTTCGTTCAGTACTAACTGTGGGGTTGGAAGATTTAAGCGTCGTTTTTGCAGTGTCGTAGACAACCGGAGGTGATGTATATATTTCAGAGCCCATATTCCGCGTAGCCCCCATTAGACTTTGTCACTGGTAAATCCATAACTTTTTGTCATTGTAAAATAATGATAATAATCATGAGTATAATCATTATGATCGTGTACTTATATTATGTGTATGGTAAATGGAGGGTTGGGTTGTGTTGTTTTGGGGAGGAGACACAACAGCGAGGTCATCGGATTGGGACAGAATGGGAAAGGAAGTCAGCCGTGCCCTTTCAAAGGAATCATCCCGGCATTGGAATGGAGTGATTTAGGGAAATCACGGAATACTTAAACCAGGCTGGCCGGCCGCAGAATTGAAACGTCGTCCTCCCGAATGCGAGTCCAGTGTGCTAACCACTGCGCCACCCCGCTCGGTGGTAAATGGATTTTACATGAGTAATAATGTTGCCAAACATAATGGTGCACTAACTGACAGGCATGTTACCTGACCTGGATTACCTTATCTGGCTACGAATTGGAAGTGGTGTGATTTATGTCTCTCAATGCCTGTAATTGCTACTAGTGATGAATTTATCATGCGACATAATGAAGTATACCTAGGGTCCCTTTTAAATAACAGCATATACCAACGGATGTCACTCGAACTTGTGTGTTACAGAACTGTAAGTCATTGAGCGTATTAGAGCAGCATTTAGATTCTCAGCTAGCCACTTAATATAGTTCACAGCGTGATTTATCTAGTGTTCCATTCATCAGCACATTTCGGTAGACAAAGGTCTGCCATGAAGAAAGATTTTATACTTACACTCCAAAAAGCTCTACATTATTAATAACTTTGTAATCTATGTTACTTTTCTTCTTTTCCTTAATTCCAAATTATTACCATGAAAATTAGAAGTAAGGAAATATTGGTATGCTCACCGATTGAGGAATACCCCGAAAATTTGAGTCACTGGCAAGCTGACCTAAAAGTAAAACATTACTCTGCTCTAAAGATCAATATTATTCTCCAAAAACAACAAACGCGTACTTTCGTTGCATCTTATTGATATTATCTTTCAACCGTCATCAACGCTATACTGTGAGACTGCAAGGATTACAACTTAAGATTTTTAAATGAGTACAAATAGTAGAAAGCATTTTTCCTGTTTTTTAGAAGATATAAAAAGTGCACTGATAGTGTTGAAACTGGGAAATAAAGAGAGAAAGAAAAATTGTGTTTTGCTCAAGGCAGACTCTCTCAAAAAAAAATCTACTTTGAGATAACACTTGCGCCTGCAATGAACCCGTATTATAGTGGTAAGCATTGAACAGACGAATTTATGTGTTCCTATTATCTATTGAAACCAATAAGTAACAAGTTTGGTTAGGGATCGATGTCAAAAACTTACTGAGCCAGAGGGAGATAAATAGAAGTAGATTCCTCCACCTTCCCCCATTTCACTGCGCCATAACAACATGTGACACGCCAAAGAGTCCCATTTCAACATGTAAATGTGGTTCAAATGGTTCTGACAAGGGAACATCCCCATCGCACCCCCCTCAGATTTAGTTATAAGTTGGCACAGTGGATAGGCCTTGAAAAACTGAACACAGATCTATCAAGAAAACAGGAAGAAGTTGTGTGTAACTACGAAAAAATAAGCAAAATATACAAACTGGGTCGTCCATGCCTAAGATAGGCAATATTAAGGGCAATGTGAGGCGAGGAGCGCCGTGGTCCCGTGGTTAGCGTGAACAGCTGCGGAACGAGAGGTCTTTAATTCGAATCTGCCCTCGATTGAAAATTTTGCTTTCTTTATTTTCGCACAGTTATGATCTGTCCGTTCGTTCATTGACGTCTCTGTTCACTGTAATAAGTTTAGTGTCTGTGTTTTGCGACAGCACCGCAAAACCGTGCGATTAGTTGACGCAAGGACGTGTCTCTCCAATGGGAACCGAAAACATTTGATCGCAAGGTCATAGGTCAACCGATTCCTCCACAGGAAAACACGTCTGATATATTCTATACGACACTGGTGACAGCATGTGCGTCACATGACAGGAATATGTTGTCGACCCACCTAACTAGTACACTTGGCGAATGGGTAAAAAGATTCATCTACCTTGCCCGATTTAGGTTTTCTTGTGGATGTAATAATCACTCCAAAAAAAGTGATGAAAACATAAGGGTTTGTCACATAAACTGAAAATAAAAAGTAAAAATTTTCGGTTGAGCAAAGATTTGAACCAAAGACCTCTAGTTCCGCAGCTTTTCACGCTAACCACGGGACCACGGCTCTCATCGTCTCAGACTGCCCTTAATATTGCATATATTGCACATGGACGACCCAGTTTGTATATTTTGCTTATTTATTCTTAGTTCCACACAACTTCTTCCTGTTTTCTCGATCGATCTGTGTTCAGTTTTTCGAGGCCTATCCACTGTGCCAACTTATAACTAAATCTGAGGGGGGTGCGATGGGGAGGTTCCCTTGTGAGAACTATTGGACTTAACTTCTGAGGTCATCAATCCCCTAGAACTTAGAACTACTCAAACCTAACTAACCTAAGGACATCACACACATCCATCCCCGAGGAAGGATCCGAACTTGCGACCGTAGCTGTCGCGCGGTTCCAGACTGTAGCGCCTAGAACCGCTCGGACACTCCAGCCGGTGTAACGACAGGCCTGTAGCCTGTTCCCGAGGTCTGTTAATCCACAACATTCATGTGCACATCTCTCCCCGTCCTCCGCGCACGGCACCGAGATGTAGCAGTCAAACAAGTAGAACCTGCACTAGGTGAGCACAGATCAAGACCGCCCTCCGTGCTCAGCGGTCGAAGGCACAACTTCAGTACACGGACCGGCCGCTACCCAAGGTGCTGTAGAGGATCATGTGTCTCTTTCCTTCATCTTAGGCAGACTACGGACTAATAGCGTGCACCAGATAAGGCTGCCTGACTTCCACCTCGGCCACAGATGACCAGTCCCACAGAGTGGTCGCGACAAACCTCCCTCCTATCGATTGCCAAAGCCATGCTGGCACGTCGAAAATGTAAGATCAGAGTCATGTGCTCATGGTGTTTAATTCACCTAACTGTTGTCCTATATTAATGTTATTACGTTTTACGGGAGAACATGAAAACTAATAAAATTTTACAAGTACAGTGCATTGTTCTCGGTGGGTTTTTACACCTGTCGATCTATCCATTTGGTTTCAATTCGTTTGATTTAGTTCATACTATCGGACAAAGAGCCATTTTCCGGATATTCATTAGCCAATTTTCAGTGAGAAACGAAAACACAAAATGTACTATTTGCAGTGTAATACAGAAAAAAAAATTCATTCCCATTAATTCGTGAAACAACCTTTGAAGTTATGACGCAATCGGACAAAGGTTACAGACAGCGCCTGAACGCATGGTGCAGTTGCCAGAAATCACACATTTCCGTAAGCTGACTCGACTGCAGGAGTGTCTTAATAGCACAGAACAAATGTCATGCATGATACGGCAGTTTTCAAACAGCACAGTGTTTATGACGTCATATCTCCTGAACTACGATAGGTAGATGACCCATGGCCATTTAAATGAATGTTGGTTGAAATCTGTCAAGTGTTTCAAGGGGAGATGTAAAACATACATACATTTCTGTAATATGTGTACGTACATCGTTGGTGGCAAGGTAAGCCATAGTCCGCCACCGGCACCAGGTGGTGCTATTCTGTTCCAACTTATTCCGTAGGGAGAACCTCTTGTAGAAAAGGTCATACATCACTGATGGAAACATCCGTAACAACGTGAGCTAAAGCCAGGTCTGGAGGCGTGCTTATATAGCCTAAATGTTAAGGGACACCACTCTCAAAGAACTGGGAACCAGGTTCGAGTGCTCGTCTGGCACAATTTTCAACTGTCATTACGCAAGCATTATATTGCAGGTTCAGCATATCTCAAGAGTTTGCACTCGTATCATTACATGAAAATGCATCTACAGTGACATCATGCTCATTGGTCCATCATTTCATGCCAGTCATATCATAGGATAAGTAACAAATCTGAAACCTCATTTCCTAGCATGGAACGACAAATACAGTGGAGAAGACATGAAAGATTTTATGGGACTGCTGGTTTTTATTTATTGAATTTTAAATATCTCTGTGTGATGACCAATACCATCTAGCAAAAAAATCCAGAAACACGACAAAAATTATCTCGTGTTTACGTTATCAGGAAGAATTGAAAATTGTGGTATTTTTCAAACTAATGCCGTATTTGTGGATTTTAATTTCACCACTGTCAAGACGTTAAATATTGTGTCATTGAGATAAAGACGTTGGATGTAGTGTCATCCAGAGTTGAAGTTTTCCACAAGTAGAAATGAAGTTATGAGTACAATTTTAAAGTATCACCGTAGTCCATTTTGCAAAGTTTAATGAGTTTACAAACCTCATATATACATTTCGTAGCTTTGTATTCGCAGACCCTCTTTACAGTGTTGTTTGGTATCCGCGATCTCGTAATACGACTTAGGATGTCCTTTGTTAGAGAATTTGCAATTTTTATGGAGATTGCACTTTCTAAGGATAAAAGAGCACTCATGAAATTGGTACATACTGAGCCAGTCCGAGATCGATCCTCAATGATCACAGTTCGCGCTCGAGGTCGCACTATCCTACCACACCGCTTGGAGGGCAATAGAGTAGCCACTCTGCGGAAATAACGACGCGACTAAGAGATCTGTGGGTCCTGTCTCCGAGCAGTGCTATATTTAACGCTGGACGGGTAATGTCTTTACCACTGAGTTGCTTGCTTTGAGCTGAGGGAATATCCTGCGGGAGGTGTGCAGTGCGCTGTGGCAGTTGGATGCAGGGTATCGTTCTTTCGACGACGTTAGACACCTCGCAGTGGAATAACAGTGGTAGCCATAGTGGATGGTTGCCAGACACGGCTTGTTAATAGAGGTGCTGCACATTGAGTGCCAGAAACACCAGATGGATTTGTCAGCCACTCTTCATGTTAGTCAGCTGCTGTGGATGCTTCCCGAGATGTGTTGGCCGATGAAGAACAAAACAACACTCAAGTGTACGGTGAACGCCATGTTTGCATGCAAATATTTTTGCACTGGCATTAGGAGAAGAGACTCATTTGCTCCTTGAACATTCGGGTTTCTGGTCTGGGATTTGAATCTGACTGGCGTGAAAGCTTTTGTTGCTTAGGAATTTGTTGTTTTAACAACAGAGATTAAACAGATTAAAATTTGTTATGTGTATGTTGAGATAAGATATTTTAAACTTTATTATTGCATTGACCTATTTATTTTAGTGCCATTAAACATTTTATAGTTCATTTCGAATTAAAATGTTGAGATGCTTGAAGCCACGAAATAATTACTGCTAGCTTGTAATGGCTTTGGCTCTCTGTTATCAGATTGTAGTCAGCCGAAACTGAGTTTAGATAATATTCTACCTTAAGAAATATTGTATTTTCTCTTAAAATTTTTATGGCACTCCTGGGCATAACTTTTTGGTGAATGTTAAGTTTGATTACTGGTTGTTAGATTCACTTAATTCAAGTCGATTTTCACCTGAAGACTGACCACTTAAGTGTCAAGCAGGTTTGATTTTAAGTGTGTTGAAAAATTATTTGGCCGTTCTAACAACCCTACCACAACGAAGGTCAAAAATTAATTATGATTGTAGTGTTTCTCAAGCTGATAAATATTGCACTTTCGGGTAACAACAAAGTTATATTATGTGGCAGGTGTCATTAGAGCACAGTTAATAAAGTCATTTCTTGAAATAATGGATGAACTAGGCACTCATGTTTTCGTGTTTCCCACGCTGGTCTCGTTGTGAACTCGTGGCTCAATCGTCGAAAATCTAGGTAGTGATGATTCCAAGCTCGGATGCAAAGAGGTCTAGGTGTTATTCTGCGACAATTTAAAGTTTTATAGATCTGTTTCGTAAACAATTCTTGAAGATGAAACTTTTGCAAGTTAGGACAATGGTGATATAAAAAAGTAATCAGCACTCCGAATTTAAGTTACACTTCTTTTTTTTTTTACTTTTGTTGGAATATCACGTAGCTTGTTCCAAAACATCACTTCACAATATAAAACATACTTGAAAATATCTTCGTCACTGTTTAAGTTCACATTTCATAAACTGACTACAACTTGCGTCTTTTTAACATAGTGACAAAAGAAAGAATAGACATAAGAATAATATCATTGCAATATAAACATATCGATATATCGAAGTACCTCTACATTAATGAAATCGAATCTGAATGTTGTAACAGAAATATGTTAACTATTTTACACAAACACAGTAGAACATTGCTGGTATCGAGAGATTGAGGTGAGGTGCCGTAATGGTTACGTAATTCAAGTACCATTAAAAAGTGTAGGTTTTCTAATGTTTTAGATTTTCTGCGTATCCGACATGTTTTATTCTGTTTCTTGATGGGGCCGTCTGTTTGGAGACTATGCCGTTCGTTGCGTACTGGTGTCATTGTCGTTTGAAAATACTGTGGACTTGAGATAAAAATACAGTCTAGGTTGTCATGTATTCATGGATGACGTGCGTCACCTACAGTATAAAATAGAAGAAAAGAAAAAATACCTCCGTAAACAAGACTATTTTTATCTGAAATTTTGTGAGTAGGCTGTTAAGGTGTAAGTAGGCTGTTTAGGTTTTTATGTTGGTAACGCTACGTAGCGCTCTGTATGAAAATCACTGACTGTGCCGAGTGCAGTCTGTGGCTGGTTAGCATTGTTGGAATATTCGCTATTGTAATGTTGGGCAGTTGGACGTGAACAGCGCGGAGGGTTGCGCATTTGGAGGTGTGCCGCCAGCAGCAGTGGATGTGGGGAGGGAGATGGCGGAGTTTTGAGAGTGGATGACCTGAACGTGTGTCCATCAGAGACATTAAATTTGTAGCACTGGATGTCATGAACTTTATATATATAAAATGACTTTTGAACACTATTAAGGTAAATACATTGTTTGTTCTGTATCAAAATCTTTCATTTGCTAAGTATGCCCATCAGTAGTTAGTGACTTCAGTAGTTAGAATCTTTCATTTAGCTGGCAGTATTGGCACTCGCTGCATTGCAGTAGTTCGAGTAACGAAGGTTTTTGTGAGGTAAGTGATACATGAAAGGTATAGGTTATTGTTAGTCAGGGCCATTCTTCTGTAGAGATTATTGAAAGTCAGATTGCGTTGCGCTGAAAGTATTTTGTGTCAGTTTAGTGTTGATCAGAATAAGTAAATGGCGAAATGTCTGAGTACGTTCAGTTCTGCTCAGCTGTTTGAAAATCAAATAACGTAAGGGGTTTACCAGCACAGTAATTCATTAATTTTTTTAAGGGAGTGTTACAATCATACACTAATTGCTGTATCAGCCGCAACGATGCGATTGAAGAAAGTTTACTATTCAGATTGTTACTTGTTGATAATATGTTGTTCAACAAGTATATATCATTTATGTGTGATTCTATAGGTTTGTGCCCACGATCCTTCCACGACGGAATTAAATGTGGTCCAGTGTTTTGTTCAATAGCAGAACTAGGAGTACTCACGTATAATGTCTCAGGCGACTCTCTTCTGTGTTGTATAACAGTATGACCTGTAATAACAAGTACAAACACTGACTGTATTCACGACGAGATATGTGCACGTGTACTCTTAAAGCCAACTTGTGTGTAGACGAATGTACCTTCCATACCTGTGCTGACCACATCGACATAAGAGAGATAATCTCGACTAATCTTCATACAGTACTGCGCTGTACTGCAGATACTTCATTGCAGCTGTGAACAATAACATCGAGCTCTGCACTACGTGATCGCAGGGCGTTCGCAGAAGGGAGGAGCAGAAACCAGCTCATTAGCAGTCCGATGTGATGAAAGGCATCACGCAGCCACGGACGAGTTTCGGAATGGGAGAGGGTGGGGTGGATTTGGGGAGCACGAGGCAGAAAGGAACAGCAGGGTTGAACCTGGTGAGCAGGCGAGTCACTCGAGAGAAGTGGGGGAGGGTGTGTGGGGAACGTGGAACCCAGGCAGGCGGTCGCGGTACCAGCAGTGTCTGTTGGCAACCGTGTCAGGAAGACTGAGGTTGAGGGGGGGGGGGGGGGGAGGGCGGAGAGGCGCCACGGGCGTTAATTATTCCGATGTACAGTTACTGCAACAAGCGCGGGGCTGCCGCGGCGTCGCCGACGTCGTGCGTGGCGGCGGCAGCTGGCCCGGTGTGACGGAGTGAGCCCGAGGAACCCCGTCCACTCAGAAGGCGCGGCCGCCGACCTCGCCGTCATAAATAGATCTCGCGTGCCGCAAAGTGATAATTTACATTGCAAACATTCTGTAGTGGGCGGAATAGCTAATTACGAGTTGCATAAATGACTATAAAATGCAGTTTGCATACTTTATCCGAAACGCGGAAAAGTATCTCTCATTTACGGGGTCGTGCGTTCTCTCCCCTCCGCCCCATAAGCTGGTTAATAAACATGCAAATATGAATGATAATTACGCAGCAGACGAAAGGCTTTTGACTCGGAAGAAGGAATGATACCGTGAAGACTGACTCAAAGCACGTAGAGAATTTGCGGCGCCTGGTTGCGCTCTGCAGAAGCGTATCTGCAGCATACCAATGTCGTAGACTCTACTATGCCTTTCATAGCAGTGGTAACCACCACATTACATAACACACCATCGTTCTCACGGAAGACGGATGAGATGCGACATAGCAGACGTATTCTGTTTCTCAAATGTGTTCCCGGCTAACAAAGCAAAGTAATGGACTGTACGGCAGATCCTGGCGGAGGTTCGAGTCCTCCCTCGGGCATGGATGTATGTGTTTGTTCTTAGGATAATTTAGGTTAAGTAGTGTGTAAGCTTAGGGACTGATGACCTTAGCAGTTAAGTCCCATAAGATTTCACACACATTTGAACATTTTTTGAAAATTGTCGACGCGTGCCAGCTTCCTGTCAGATATTTAACAAGCAAAGTCGCCAAACAGCCGTGCAATTTGAGAAGTTATTTTATTTTATTTTATTTTCACAACCAGTGTCGGCAATTTAGTACACCATCTTCAGGCCACATATGCACCTCATGTGTAGATACTTCAACGTATCGATTTTTGTCAAACTGGATCAGACAGTTTCTTGTTGTCAAGAATTGGAAGTAAGCCCTTGAAATACGAATTCACGACTTCCAGAAACTGATGCTTCCAGTATGCCAATATCGTTACTTTTGTCTTTACATGATGTGCGTATGGGGCCTGGAGATGGCAAACAGAATTCCGAAAATGGTTGTGAAAATAAAATAAAATAACTTCTCAAACTGCACGGCCGTTTAGAGACAGTTCCGTTAAAAATTTTAGTTTCCAGGTTATGTGCCTTTTGGTTGGTTGGTTGGTTGGTTGGTTGAGGTTTAAGGGACCAAACAGCAAGGTCATCAGTCCCTTGTTTCAAATATGCGCCATTCCGCTAATGGGACAACTCAGTAAAGTCAGACCAATACAACGGAAAAAGGGAAAAAACGGAAAAAGGCAGTCATGTTGTCATTGGTAAAAAACAAAATGAGGGAAGTCGGCAAGAGAACGAACCCAACACTATGCTGAAGCAGCATAGGCAAGACCACCTGTGACTTAAAAGGTACAACTGCTATGATGTAGAAAGTACGTATGGGAATAGAAAGACTAACCAAGCCTTAAAAAAAGGGTAAAAAGAGAGTAAGAGAGGAAGGAAAGAGGAATTCGGAATTCGGTCAGGGAGGTGAATCAGGAATCTCCGAACACTGCTTACAGTGGGAGACACCCAAACACTCACCGCCCTGCCCCAACACCAGAGAGAGATTAAAAAACTTAAAACTGAGAATAAAAACCACTTTCCCGGAGGAAACTAAGAACCAGAGAGACCATCCGGGAATCGTCAGCCAACATCAAAGGTAAAGTGTGGGGGAGCCTGTACTTAGCACGCAGAGCCAAAAGAAGGGGGCATTCAACCAAAATGTGGGCTACTGACTGGAAGGCTCTACAACCACATAGTGAGGGTGGCTCATCACGCAAAAGAAAACCATGGGTCAACCGAGTATGGCCAATGCGGAGACGACACAGTGTGGTCGAGTCCTTTCGGGAGATGCGAAAGGAAGAACGCCACGGGCCTGGTGTCACCTTAATTGCACGAAGTTTATTAGACAGGGGGGTAGCCTACCAAGAATTGGCCCATGACTGTGCGAAGTGGGATTTGATGTGAAGCCGTAAATCCGCTGCAGTAGGGACTACAGATAACGGGGGGTAAGTAACTGCTCCCCCAGCCAAATGATCAGCGAGCTCATTACCTGGGATACCCACATGGCCAGGGACCCAAAGGAAGTCAATAGAACAAACAGCACGGTGAATATCAGCAAGATGGTCATGGATGGCAGAGACCAAGGGATGGCGCGAAAAACAGCGGTCAATAGCAAGAAGGCCACTCATCGAGTCCGTGCATAACAAAACCCGTTTGTGTTGGGACTGTTTAATAAAGGTAAGGGCCTGGAAAATTGCCATCAATTCCGCAGTAAACACCCCACATGTAGGTGGCAGCAGATGACTTTCCGTCCCAACAGAGGACGTGAAGGCATACCCAACACGATCAGCAGATTTGGAGCCATCAGTGTAAAAAACAACAGCATCCCGAAACTCCCACAAAATTTGGCGGAAAAAGGAACGGAACACCACCGGGGGGATGGAATCTTTCGGTCTTTCGGACCGCGGCGGAGATCCATCCGAAGTCGAGGCCGAGGAACTAACCAAGGAGGGGTGGAGGGGAGGGAGCGAGGAAGACAGGATAAAGAAGGAACCTGAAAATCACGGCAAAGAGTCGCAAGGCGCAGCCCAACCGGTACACCCGCCCGAGGGCGGGAGTCGGGTGGACGACGTCCATGGTCTGGGAACAGGATAGAATAGGAAGGATGAGTGGGAGAGGAACGGATAGTGAGTGCAGAGACACCAGAAGCTGGGACCGCCGAACAGAAAGGGGGGGGGGGGGGGGGGGATCCCAGCTTCAACCAGGAGACTATCAACAGGGCTAGTAGGGAAGGCACCGGTGGCTAAACGGATACCACGATAGTGGACTGGATCCAGCACGTGCAGTGTGGAAGTAGCAGCTGAACCATAAACTTGACAACCATAGTCCAAGCGAGACAGAACTAGAGCACAATAAAGACAGAGGAGGAGGGAACGGTCCGCACCCCAAGACGAGTGGGCAAGGAAGCGAAGGACATCGAGTTTACGGAAACATCCTACCTTCAGGAGTCTTATACGGGGCAGCCAAGCGAGCTTGTTGTCGAAAAGAAGACCCAGGAAACGAAACTGTGGGACCACAGGCAATCGTTGTGCAGTGAGATAGAGCTCTGGATCAGGGTGGATCGTAGTACGGCGACAGAAGTGGACCACTCGCGATTTTAAAGGAGAGAATTGAAACCCGTGTGAGAGGGTCCATGCAGAGGCACGCCGTATAGCTACCTGGAGCTGCCGCTCTGCAGATGCCATCAAGGAGGAACTAACCCAAATGCAGAAATCATCCACATACAGGGCAGGGGCGACCAAGGGACCGACAGAGGCCACAAGTCCATCGATAGCAATGAGGAAAAGAAGGACACTCAAGACAGAACCCTGTGGGATGCCCGTCTCCTGGGTCCGTGGAGAACTAAAAGCAGTACCAACTCGAACTCTGAATGACCGATGGATCAGGAACTGGCGGATAAAAATCGGGAGCTGGCCCCGAAGGCCCCACTGATGAAGCGTAAGTAAGATGTGATGGCGCCAGGCCGTGTCATAGGCCTTGCGAAGGTCAAAGAACACTGCAACCAAATGGCGGCGCTGGGAAAAAGCCTGCCGAACTGCGGATTCCAAGCGAAGTAAATGATCGATTGAAGACCGTCCCTCTCGAAAGCCACACTGGTAAGGCGACAATAGATCCCGAGATTCGAGGACCCAATTGAGCCGACGGGCTACCATCCGTTCAAATAATTTACAAACAACATTGGTAAAACTAATTGGCCGATAGCTGTCAACAGATAGGGGGTTCTTACCAGGCTTAAGGACAGGAAGCACAATGCTATCCCTCCACTGAGAAGGGAAGTCACCCTGGAGCCAGATACGGTTAAACACCCGAAGAAGATGTTGCCGTTGTGGAGCACTGAGATGTTGAAGCAGTTGGTTATGAATGGAGTCTGGGCCAGGGGCCGTATCATGAGAAGAAGATAGAGCAGAAAGAAATTCCCATTCAGTAAAAGGTTCGTTGTAAGATTCTGACTCACAAGGGGTGAAACATAAGGTGGAAGCTTCAGCCAGCTGTTTTTGATGAAGGAAAGCAGCTGCATAGGAGGCTGACGCTGACGCCACTGCAAAATGGGTCGCAAGATGTTCTGCAAGAACTAATGGGTCCGTACAAATGCCATCTGGGAGGTGAAGGCCTGGGAGGGTCGACTGCCGATGGCAACCTTGGAGAGAACGAAGTGTAGCCCATACCCGTGACAGAGGGACAGTAGAACCAAGGGAAGAAACGAATCGTTCCCAACATATCCGCTTACCCTGCGTGATTAAATAACGGGCTTTAGCACGGAGGCGTTTAAAGGTAGTAAGGCTGGCTACGGATGGGTGCCTCTTAAAGTGTTCCAAAGCTCGACGGCGATCACGGATGGCAATGGCAATGGCCGTACTCCACCACGGGACTTGCTGGCGACGAAATGGTCCAGATGAGTGCGGGACAGCAAGGCTAGCAGCGCGAACAATCGCGTCAGACACGTCACGTAGGACGTCATCAATACAACCCGACAAAGAGGGAGAAAACTCGACCTGCGCAGTGTATAGAGGCCAATCGACGCGGTGGAAAGACCAACGAGGTAACCTGTCCATCAGGGAGCGGGAAGGGAGCGTGATAACGGTAAATGGTCACTATCACAAAGGTCGTCATGTGGCGACCAGTGTAATGAAGGGAGGAGAGAGGGAGAAGAAAGAGAAGGATCAATGGTAGAAAAGGTACTATGACCGGCATTGAAATGAGTAGGGGAGCCATCATTAAGAAGGCACAGGTCGTGGTCTGCAATAAATTGGTCTATAAGAAGACCTCGTCTAGATGGAAAGGCACTGCCCCACAAAGGATGATGAGCATTAAAATTCCCAAGGAGGAGGAAGGGAGGAGGAAGTTGCTGAAGAAGGGTGGTTAAGGCAGCAGGTGTACGAGTCGTGTCAGGAGGGAGATAAAGATTGCAAACTGTGACTGCGGAGTCTAAGTGGACCCGAACAGCAACCGCTTCCAATGTAGTTTGGAGAGGAATCCAAGTGCTAGCAATGTCTGTACGGACCAACGTACAAACGCCACCAGAAGCCCGCAAGGGTCCGACCCGATTTCGACAGAAAACACGGAACACACGGAGGGTCGGTGAGTGAGCATCAGTAAAGTGAGGTTCCTGGAGAACCACACAAGCTGCAGAGTAGGACGAAAGAAGGAATTTCAATTCCGGAAGGTGACGATAGTATCCATTACAATTCCATTGGATAACCTCAGAATGATGGTTTAAATGAGGGCTGAACACGCTAAATCCAGTCATACCGCCGGGTCCCCACCCGTCACCGACAAGGAGGGGGCGGCATCCATGAACGACAGGTCAGAATCCGGTTGTGAAGTCGGGGAAGGGACCTCCGGTGACACCAGAGGCTCCTTGTCCCGGGACTTATGTTTCTTCTTTTTTTCAGGCTGAGATCGAGGAGGGCTGTGTGGCATAAAGGAGCCAGTTGCAGCAAGATCAGGAACAGAACGAGACCGGGCGACCTGGGGGCCGACAGACCGCGGCTCTCGCGGTCGCCGCGCGGCAGCAGACCTTTGACCTGGAAGGTGCCGGGAAGGGGCATCCCGGGAGAGGCGCCCTTGACTGGCAGACGCCGAAGGAGTGGGACACTTCGCCGGCTGCGGAGGGGGAGCAGCGCCCATAGGAGTAAGTGTGGGAGCCGCAGGGGAGGGGGGCAGGAGAGGGGTCTGGGATGGGGGTAAGGAGGGGGGAGGAAGGGGTGAAGATGTAACCAAGGCGTAACTAGATGTCATGGACACAGGGTGCAGTCGTGCATATTTCTTACGGGCCTCTATGTAGGTTAAACGATCGAGGGACTTATACTCCTGTATCTTTTTTTCTTTCTTATATACTGGGCAATCTGGTGAACGTGGAGAATGACTACCATGACAATTTACACATACAGGAGGGGGAACACAGGGACTCTCCTCATGGAGTGGATGTCCACAGTCACCACAGAGAGGGTCCTGGGAACAGCGAGAAGACATGTGGCCAAAACGCAAGCGCTTAAAACACCTCATAGGAGGTGGGATGTACGGCTTCACATCACAGCGATAGACCATAATCTTAACTTTCTCAGGAAGGGTATCCCCTTCAAAGGCCAAGATAAAGCCACCAGTATCAATACGATTATCTTTAGGACCCTTCTGAACACGCCGAACAAAGTGAACACCCAGCCGTCCGAGATTTTCCCGAAGTTCCTCATCAGTTTTAAGGATGAGGTCCCTGTGAAAAATCACACCTTGTACCATATTTAGAGACTGGTGAGGGGTAATGGACACAGGAATTGTGCCAAGATGGGTACAGGCACGAAGGGCCGCAGATTGGGGAGCTGAAGCAGTTTATATCAGTAACGAACCCGACCGTATCTTGCTCAGGGAGTCCACTTCGCCAAACTTGTCTTCAATGTGTTCCACAAAGAATAAAGGTTTGACACTGGTGAAAGTATCTCCATCAGTCCTGGTGCAAACTAGATGACGGGGGAAAGGTTTTGCCCCTAGACGACGGGGCTGACCCTCTTCCCAGGGGGTAGCCATGGAAGGGAAGGCCGAAGCGGCAAGAGAAGCAGCACTTGAGGGATCAGTTCCACGCAGAGAGATGGCCGCAGAAGAACGGCCAGAGTTTTGGACCCGTATGCGTTTCATCTACATAGCGTCCGCCCTGATACCACCCACTCCGATCAGGGGCTCTCCTCACGGGCGCCACCCAGCCATAGCAAGGGCCGTCTGGCACGGCGGCCATTGCCGGGAGTTCCGATGCTCCAGGATGACGAGCAACCACTCCAAGGCATGCATGAGGAGGTCACAGCTCAGGTATCAGAAGTGTGATCCCTGTGTGTTCAGGGGGCTCAACCAAAAGGGTATATAGTGACCCCACCACATGGGCTGGCTACCGTGCTGGCTATGCACCCTAGTATCAGACAACGACGTGAAAGGAAAGGTGGAATGTACTAGGAGGGCGCACGCCGGAGACACTAGGTAAGGTGCTCTTCCCCAAATGGCTCACACTATGGAGGAGAAATTTTGTAATGGAGGTCAAACCCCAGAGGGAGACCAAGGAATGCCAAAAGGAGGAGATGATTATGCAACAAAGCCGGAGTGTAAAACCAACAGAACCAGGAGGATAGTGGGGGCCAACATAAGCAAGGACACCAATAGAGGGAGAGGAGAGGGCGAGGGGAAAGGAGCATGGAGGGGAAAGGAGGGGAAGGGAAAGGAAATGCAGCCCGGGAGAGAAAAAAGGCTGCAATGGCTCGGGGCCCCGTGCTTGCCACGCACGTATCCACAAAAGAGTTGTGGACCCCCTGGGGGGTATGTGCCTTTTGACTGATATGACGTAGCAAACGACGAATGCCCCTTGTCTGCCACTTTCTTTATCTCAGACTAGCAGTTGCACCCAGCGTCCTCAGTTATTCGTTGGAAATATTTCATTGTCTTCCTATAGTTTCTACCCCTCTGATATGCTAATACGGAATCGGAAAAGAAAGAATGAAATTAGAACCTAATCTCTCGCTATGATGAGGTATTTTTATACGAGTTACTAACGTTAATTTGGGATCGAAACAGCCATTGCCTTTCCAAAGCTGCCAATCAGGTTTTCACCCTAATCGATTTCCGGAAATCTGGGAAATCTTAACGTGGAGGGACGGAGGCTTCCTTCCAAATACATTCTGGGTCTCACACTCCTGTAACCAAAGATCTTATAAAATTTACTTGACTATTTTAGTCCTTTGGAACCAAAGTGCCTTAGTGAATAGCACCCAGGTTGTTGTGGCGTTCCTTGACTTTCAGAAGGCACATGATACAGTTACGCATTGCCGGTAAGTGAAGAAAATATGAGCTCACTAACTAGGGGACCACATTTGTGACTCCATTCAGGACTTCCAGCAAATAGAGTTCTACATATTTTCCTGGACTGGACTGACAGGTGTAAAGGTAATTTCAAGAGTGCTATGGCCTTTGCCTTTCCAGAATATATAAGTGACCATGACGTTAAAGCCAGAAGCTTCATGAATCCGCTCGCAGTGATGTCGTTATCTATAGAAAGCTTTCAAGTCCAGAAGACCGTCGTGAAATACGGGAATCCCTATAGAAATTTTGTTGGTGCAGAGACTGGCGGATGAACGTGGAGGTAAGCAATATGTTAGGCGCAGAAGCCATAGAGATCCATTACTGTGTACCAAACCAGTACTCGAATCCAGGACCATTGCGTCCAGCGGACAAGTGCTCTACCAACTGAGCTACCCGAGCACGTGTCACTACCAGTCCTCTCAGCTTTACTTCCACCAGTACCTCATCTGCTAGATCTCCACAATATCTTTCCGTGCAGGAGTTTTAGTTTGACAAGTTTCGCAGGAGAGCTTTTATGTGGTCTGGAAGGTATTAGATGAGGTACTCGTTGAAGTATAGCAGTGAAAACGAGTCGTGAGTCGTGTTCGGGTAGCACAGCTGGTAGATCACTTGCCACGAAAGCCAAAGGTCCTTCTTTTGAGTCTAGGTCTGGGACACAGTTTTAATCTGCCTGAAAGTCTCATACCAACGCACACTCCACTGCACAGTGAATATTTATCGTGGGGATCCAATTCTATCTGATTACGCCATCGGGGATAAATCACTGGGAACAGTAACAAACCGTAAAATACTTATGAGTAAGCCTCCAAGCTGTAGGAAGCCCAAAAAAGAACTTCACTTAAAATCAGTTTCAAGACACATTATTAAGTATTGTTCAGCAGTCCGGGACTCTTACTAGGTAGAATTCATAGAAAAGGCAGAGAATATCCGACTATGAGTAATGGGTACCGCCATGGGATAGTGAGTGATACGAACCACAGATAAGGCTGCAGTTAAAATTACATCTCACAGAACGACTCCGACGAGGAGCTGAGAGAAATAACAGCCCATATGGAGGTGTACTGACAGTAATACTTTCTCTGTTCCACTGGAGAATAGAGCAGGTAAGCAGGAAGGTAACAACGGTATCTGAAGCACTCTTCGACACATACCGTAGAGTGGCTCGCGAAATATAAACATATGTATATATATGTAGGATATCGTTGGTTACATTATACTAAACAGTAAAATTGTTTAATACGGTAAGATTTTCAGTAAAAGTTAACATAATTAGGATTCATAGTCTGACAGACGACGAGGACAGTTGAGACAGAGCAAAAGCTCTTATCTGACAGTGTTGAGAAGGAAACTGCCTAGGTACTTTGCAAGGGAAGTGTTAATCGGCCTAAAGAAACATGAGATATCTTTAACTTCGCTGTCCTGACAGGAATTCGAATCGAATTATTCCCGTAATCGTTCCAAAGTCTCATCACACTTGAGTGGGTAGTTTGCAAATATCTAATGTCCAAGGATAATAGCTCCTATTATCTCCCACATTTCTATACCATCACAGCACGTCACACACAAATAGCAATTTAAGTGCCGCACCAAGGTCATTCGCGAGCCGCAGCAGTGTAGTAACCTGCTGAGTACGTCCTGGCGGCCGTGCTGTTAGGCCTCGTCTCTGGAAATGTGATCCGAAAGTCGGAACTTCATGGTTGTGCCACGTATTTGGGTGTGAATCGTCAGCTGTGCCTCTATGGGAACGACGTTTCGAAGGACGCAACGTGATTTCACTGTTCAGCAAGGTGCTGATCTCTTGGACCTTGGGATTATTGTACTGTCTCGTTATCTTATATGGTCGGCATATGCCATGAACGGCCGAATAATTGTGAACTCTGCTCAATAATCGAAATATTTTAGTATGTAGTGTACCAACCTGGAGTTTGGCTTTAGCTCGAGTGAGTGCATGGGGAGTGTTGATGCTTAAATCCAATAACGCAGTGCTGCTGCTTATAGAAATTTTATACAGTTGCTGCATGTTAGCAAGACTGAGTCTATTTTAGTATTGTTTTAATGATTCAGATCTGTGAATGCGGCAATGTGTTCACTTCTGAATCCAGGGACATTTTAAATGATCTATTAAAATTGTATCTGGAGTGACCGAGAGATGTTATTAACTACACTGTTGTTTCAATTCTAATTAATGTTAGTTGTACTTAAGGCCAAGTTCTGATCTAGGTTACCTGCCAAATGAATACATACTTCATCTATTTTATTAAATACTATGATATGCCGAAGTAATACAGAGTTATTCTTGAGCCGGCCGAAGTGGCCGAGCGGTTATGGGCGCTACAGTCGGGAACCGCGCGACCGCTACTGTCGCAGGTTCGAATCCTGCCTCGGGCATGGATGTGTGTGATGTCCTTAGGTTGGTTAGGTTTAAGTAGTTCTAAGTTCTAGGTGACTGATGACAACAGCAGTTAAGTCCCATAGTGTTGAGAGCCATTTGAACCATTTATTTTAGTTATTCTAGTTTATTAAGTAATAGTCAGCTAATGACTATTAAGGTGAAATGAGGTACTGGTTGAGGTAAATTTGTGATGACGGGTCATGATCGTGCTTGGGAAACTCGTTGGTACAATATTTGCCAACGAAAAGCAAAGGCCCCAGGGTCGAGTCTCGCGAAGGCAGTTCTAAGTTTCAAGGTTAAATGTTTCACTTTGTTACGGGTTTGTTCAGGAGGTGCCCTTCATCAATTAATGTTCAAATAGTTTTTGGAGACGTATGTTGTCATATGTATCTTTAGCACTCAACCATGAAATAGTATGCGTGATTCACGGCCAATAAGTTACGAATATAGTACTGAGTTTTCTTTCTTTAAATATAATTGTTCATGACCAAAATTCGCTCACAGCTCGATACTGTCCCATCACTTCCCTATTCCATTACAATTTCATACATTGTCTAAATAATGCAAACAGTTCTTGCTGTCAGCTCATCTTTGACACTCTGATGGGAGGGTTGGTATCCATGACAGTTTGCACAAGTACGACGAAGAGGAAGAGAATCTCTGCAATACGAGATGGTTGAGAGAAATTTGATTGTCAAAATATCCTAAAGTAAGACCTTCGTTGTTTTATACCGTCAGACATCAAATTTCAAACCGGGAGTCCAACGAAGATAATGTACAGAGTGAGGAATTTAACTACCAACTACACTAAAATATTATGAATAACAAGAGCTGTGGGCGAAGGACGATAAATTCGCGTTGCTAATAAGAAAGTTTTTCAATCAATTGCCACAATTGTTTAATGTCTATGACTATGGGGCATTGAGAGAACAGAAATAAATTTTCTTAACAGTAAATAACAAAAGTAACGTGTATCAGTGCTAGAGACAGAAGATTATTTAGACGTTCTTTTTGAAAACAATGAATCATTACTTAAGATTAATATGGGTCAAGAGTAAAGAAAACTTAGATGAATGTCATGAGCGGTATTATAGTCGGTTACGGGTTTTAAAAGGTGTTGTGGTCTTCACTCCGAAAACGAGTTTCATTCTGCTTTGCGCGGTATCTTGCCTTGTGCATTTTTCATATATGGCTAACTACGACAACTTTCATGCACTTTAACCATTAGGTATAGTGAAGACTTGTTCCTATATCAGTTTTTAGCTCTAGAAACTACAGACATTTTCGAAAGCCCATAAATTTATACTGTCTTTAAGTCTCTGTGCGTGGAGGACTAGCAGAAATGACATTAGGGATAATATTAGCATCAAAATAGAGACCCAGGAAGTGCAAAATGGCTAAGCAGGGATGGCTAGAGGACAAATGTAAGGATGTAGAGGGTTATCTCACAAGGGGGAGGACAGATACTGCCTACAGGAAAATTAAAAAGGCCTTTGGAGAAAGGAGAACCACTTGCATGAATATCAAGGGCTCAGATGGAAACCCAGTTCTAAGCAAATAAGGGTAAGCAGAAAGGTGGAAGGAGTATATAGAGGGCCCATACAGGGGCGATGTTCTTGAGGGCAATATTATGGAAATGGAAGAGGAGGTAGATGAAGGTGAAATGGGAGATATGATACTGCGTGAAGAGTTTGACAGAGCACTGAAAGACCTACGACGAAACAAGGGCCCGGGAGTAGACAATATTCCATTAGAACTACTGACAGCCTTGGGAGAGCCAGTTCTGACAAAACTCTATTATCTGGTGAGCAATATGTATGAGACAGGCCAAATTCCTTCAGACATCAAGAAGAATATAATAATTCCAATCCCAAAGAAAACAGGTGTTGACACATGTGAAAATTATCGAACTATCAGTTTAATAAGTCACAGCTTCAAATTACCGACGCAAATTCCTTACAGACGAATGGAAAAACTGCTAGAAGCCGACCTCGGGGAAGATCAGTTTGGATTCCACAGAAATGTTGGAACACGTGAGGAAATAGTGACACTACGACTTAACTTAGAAGAAAGATTAAGGAAAGGCAAACATACGTTTCTAGCATTTGTAGACTTAGTGAAAGCTTTCGAATATGTTGACTGGAATACCCTCTTTCAAATTCTAAAGGTGGCAGGGGTAAAATACAGGGAGCGAAAGGCTATTTACAATTTGTACAGAAACCAGATGGCAGTTATAAGAGTCGAGGGGCATGAAAGGGAAGCAGTGGTTGGGAAGGGAGTGAGACAGGGTTGTAGCCTATCCCCGATGTTATTCAATCTGTATATTGAGCAAGCAATAAAGGAAACAAAAGAAAAATTCGGAGTAGGTATTAAAATCCAGGGAGAAGAAATAAAAACTTTGAGGTTCGCCGATGACATTGTAATTCTGTCAGAGACAGCAAAGGACTTGGAAGAGCAGTTGAACGGTATGGACAGTGTCTTGAAAAGAGGGTATAAGATGAACATCAACAAAAGCAAAACGAGGATAATGGATATTAGTCATATTAAGTCGGGTGATGCTGAGGGAATCAGATTAGGAAATGAGACACTTAAAGTAGTAAAGGAGTTTTGCTATTTGGGGAGCAAAATAACTGATGATGGTCGAAGTAGATAGGATATAAAATGTAGACTGGCAATTGCAAGGAAAGCGTTTCTGAAGAAGAGAAATTTGTTAAGATCGAGTATAGATTTAAGTGTCAGGAAGTCGTTTCTGAAAGTATTTGTATGGAGTGTAGCCATGTATGAAAGTGAAACATGGACGATAAATAGTTTGGACAAGAAGAGAATAGAAGCTTTCGAAATGTGGTGCCACAGAAGAATGCTGAAGATTAGATGGGTAGATCACATAACTAATGAGGAGGTATTGAATAGAATTGGGGAGAAGAATAGTTTGTGGCAAAACGTGACCAGAAGAAGGGACCGGTTGGTAGGACATGTTCTGAGGAATCAAGGGATTACCAATTTAGTTCAAAAATGGCTCTGAGCACTATGGGACTTAACTGCTGTGGTCATCAGGCCCTTAGAACTTAGAACTACTTAAACCTAACTAACCCAAGGACATCACACACACCCATGCCCGAGGCAGGATTCGAACCTGCGACCGTAGCGGTCGCGCGGTTCCAGACTGTAGCGCCTTTAACCGCTCGGCCACTCCGGCCGGCTTACCAATTTAGTACTGGAGGGCAGCGTGGAGGGTAAAAATCGTAGAGGGAGACCAAGAGATGAATACACTAAGCATATTCAGAAGGATGTAGGATGCAGTAGGTACTGGGACATGAAGCAGCTTGCACAGGATAGAGTAGCATGGAGAGCTGCATCAAACCAGCCTCAGGACTGAAGACCACAACAACAACAAACAGTGGAGAGTTTCTCCACAGAAACTACGAGGAATGAAATATGTGGAGAACGTTGGCTAAGAGAAGAAACAGGATGACAGGACTGTGAGGGAGTCTTTCTCCACAGTAAATTAACAGAGAACATTTTCAGTCATTAGAGTGAACGATGAATGTAATATAGATTTTGTATAATTTTTACTTCGTTAATTCTTTTTATAAATGACTACACAGATTCTAAATTATAGCATGAATATAAACGTACAGAAGTCTAATGTTATTTGTAAATATATGTTTATTAAATTTTCACGTCATATAAGTGTAACTAATGCGTAATATTCAATTACTTGAAAGAGTTTAGTTTGTTCGATATATGCTGATCTCAGAAATTTAACGGGGACGAAGAGGTAGTTGAAGTCAGGCAGTAGAGAAACGCGAACAGAGAGAACACGGCAGCTTGTTGGAGAAAAAATGAATATGTTTTCTGGAAAGAAGTGATCTCTTCTATGGTAATGGATCGATGGTGAAATGCGGAGAGTAATGCCAAAGTACTGAAAAAGTTGGTAGCAGTTGCGTAAGTGTAACTAAGAGCAAAATGAAGACGTTGCCACAGATGGGTGAAAACTGCGTTATTATAATCAGTCATTAAATATTACGACTGATCATCGAGGGTTTAAAATTTCGACGGAGAAGAGTGCCTGACGAGGGCTCAGATGGCAAGACAGAAAATGGATGAACGGAAGACTGTGGAACGGAAGACAGAAGATTTATTACGAGGGTTGATGCACAAGATGATAGAACAACAAAGAAATCAAGAAATGGGATGAAGGAGAATTGTGAGTGATCATATCAAAGAATCTTAGGTCTACAGATGATAGCAGTAGCTGTGTACGCAGAAGAGATTGAGTCATAGAAGGAGAGAACCACCTGTACCACTGTGACAGCAGACGGCACAGAGAGACCCGAGTACAATCTTTTGTGTTACCGTAACAGACTTGGAATTATGCATTAATTACGAGTGTCATTTACTATGACAGCCAAGCGCTGGCTCATATTGAAAGCGGACGTCTGAATAAAGCGACGTAGTGTCATTCTAATAAATTATTACGTGAGCCTTTGATGTGGAAATCGAAAATGTGTGTTTGTCAGTGAGCCTCTCACATCTCATTCAAACATCACTTCTGAAGGATTTCAATTTTAACAGCAGGAGAGTGTGGAGAAGCCCTAGTGTCAGTCATTATAGCGACCCAGATAATAAATTCAGTTTCGGGATTGTTCATCACCATATTCTGGGGTCTGAGGACAACGGAGACATTTGCAGCGTTAGATAATACCATTGATAATCAGCTCTGCTGCCACCGCTGAGACATTAGGTGAGAAAAAAAAGAAGCTGTACATTTCTTGCTCTATTGTGACATTACATGGTCCAGTAATGAAAGACTACACTTGGTATACGTGATTAACTACACAGGAATAGGAACTATACGAATAGGTATTTCACATTACATTTTCAGTTCACTTATGATTAATTACAGATTGTCTCTTTACTAGTTTCAGACAGTTCACAACAGGTGAACAACTCATTTATTCGTGCAGGGAAATTTGGCACCAGTGACTTTAACACTCACCGGCTGTGCCTGAGACGACACGTAGCCCATTTACCTCTTTAAAATATGAGCATTATTGTAATATTACAACTGTGTCTATATATGAGTTGGTGTGTGTGCTAGTGAGAACTTGGATTTAATTTCATTCGCAAACGTTGACGTGAGACATTGCCTTCTATCAGCCCAACGTGCGAAGTTTTCGTATGTTTTCTGGCACTGTAAATATATCGTCTTTACTGTACTGGGACAAAGATGCATGAGTGCCCTGCAGGAATAGTGGATCAGATCCTTGGCTCTGTGCTTCATGTTTTCTGTGGTGCGCTTTGTCTCTAGTCTGTTGTGCAGCTCTGAATCATTCTTATTAGAGGTATAGTATCTAGCACTTGAGTTTTAGAGAAGGAAACCCGATAGCTGCGAATCTGGGAAAAATTATCTGGAATTCATTGTTAGCGAGATGAAAACTTGTTAAGATATTTCCTTGACTGTATTAACGGAGAAAATTTTTGGAGGACTACTTCAAGGTAACCTACGCATGCACAATACTAAAACGTTTGTTCGTCAGAATTGATAATTGAAGGAAATCTTTGTCCTTTAGATAACTAATAATGTTCATGGTTAGAGTTAATTTGAGCTCTTTGTTTCCATTATGTCAAAAATGACACAATTGGTTTAAATGCCTGTAATTCTTAATGAGAGAATTTCGTAATTGTTAAAGTTCTATTATGTTAGACCGTCTTGTTTTGACAATCAGAGTTCAATTTTTCAAGGAAGCGTGTCTTTAAAGTAAAACCATCCACAAACATTCTTAGCAGAGTATTAAATATGCGTTGCACCTTATGCCGCATGCTGCCAAACATTGGTTCTGACAAGCAAAGAAGAATTTAGTAGTGAGTAGAATATTTTTCTTTAGCTGCTGTATTTGCTGATTTCAATTTGCTGTAGAGAGCTTCAATATAAAAGACAAAACTTCTTGTTGAGCAAGAGATAAGAAACTATTATCTCAGGGCAGATTTCGTTTGCATTCTTGTGCATACACAGTACGTAGTCAGAATTTCCAGGTGTTTTCTAAATAACCAACTTAATTTTCAGTGAACAGTGAAAATAATTTTAAATAGTTATTTTCTTTCAAGTTGTGCAGCGTTTTATTTTGTGTATATTTCTACTCAGATATTGTACCTGTCCTTCCTGTTATGTAACTTTCATAACGTACTTTAGTATTGAGTCTCAGTTAAATAGCTTACACTAAGTACATAATTAATTCCTTTTGAGGTCTAATTAGATACATTTTAATTATTTCAAATTCTGCATTCCACTTAAATTAAGGGTTTGTTTCAAGACATTGTTCAAAAGCGCAATACACGCCCAACGAACAGTTAATATTGTTCAGTAGTTAAATGTGATACCTTAAGGACATGTTACAAGATGAGAAAATTTTTGGAAAAGAATATCTGGTATTTCGTATGTACACAAATTATAAGGAAAGCTGCCAATTGTAGCATTTATTCTACGGTTGTGTGTAGGGATATAAAGGTTTGAACAGTTTTACTTAACACCTGCTTTGTTTAATCTTTAAATCTAATGGGAGTGGAGGGACTGACCCAATAAACTGGTCATCTGAATTCTAATGTGTTTATTAACTACCAAAAAACTATCTCACATAAAAATTGACAGACGCCACTCACGCAAGGTTATTTACGAAACACTCACTAGATAAAATCATATACAAGTTAATAAATCATTAGCCAACGATCTTCCACAAACATTGAGAAACACCACTAAGGCTGAATTTGACCGCAACTTTAACAAAACAACTCTACTTAAGACACGTTTTTTCCGTTCCAATACTTTAACATTACATGTAAAATAACAGTGGATACACAGCCTCAATTTGAACATGAATACTCTAACATATTTATTAAAACGTAACTTGGGCAATCTTGCGAATTACTAGACTAGAGAACCTTGCAGAGTGAACCAGGAAATTATTCAAAAGCCCATTGGCTTCTAAGATGGGCTTTTAGGGCATAGGAAGTTACAACTTTGTACAGTCATGAAAGTGCAACAACTGAAGTAAGGCCCAAGCTTCTAAGACCGAAGTTTAACGACGAACGGTGGATACGACTTAGGGACGTAATACTTCGAATCAAGACGTGTCTCCGTTTGCAACCCCACATCGAGTAGGCCACTGAAATGTGAACCAAGCAAACGCTACCGAAGAGGAACATACGAGCTCAGGCAAAGTCCACCGCCTGTGAGCCAAACTTGTAATCTACGGGATGCTCTGCGCTTCGGTTGACGGCTGCCTCAGCTCACTGAAACACAGACCACACCCGGCAACAGGAGGCCAAATAAACTTTTATGAATTTTAACATTCAAGACTGACCAGTAAATCAAGACTATAAAATCATGGCTAGACAACAATAATTTCACTCGCAAGTCGTTTCTTTAAGTGAAGCAGTACCTGATAAACGCCAAGAGTTGGAAATGAACTGGCTAACGAGAACCGACACTCACTAGAACTTAATGACACACATGCTGGCCACCTTAAGTGGGGCTGCAAAGCTCAACACGGTAATCTTTAGAAGTAGAAACTCAGATTGCCCGCAGAGGACATATTAACATGGATTAACCAATATCATAAGCAAATTAAACACTTGCAAATAATAGTTAATAAACTAACATTTTTCAAATACATCAATATTAGGAGGAAGCAGAGCACGCGCTTAGGAAGGGCATCAAGTGAAATCGAACACACATAACATCACGTATCCGGCAACGTCTTACTATACCAAGAGCGATCACAATCACTGTCACTTAACTGGGTGTCTTGATGCTGGGGCGATTTTGCGAAGATGTCAGACCATCACTTCGCAAGACCTTAACAACGTGTCCCTCCAAGGAAGCGGACACATCTACAGCTCACGAGGTTGCCGGAGAATGCACAGCGCCGACTCCAGTACACAGTAACCACGTGATAACCGCCACCCGGCCTCAGGCACGCTGTCTTCGCTTCTGCCCGCCAGACAATCGCCAACTCGCGCACAGCCGTCTTCAGTTCTCAAAGTGTTGTTCCCCTTACTCGCGGTCGGCACTCGCTTATATCCCTAGCCGGCCCAAGCCCTAAGACAAACCTCTGTACTAGGAAATAGATCGTACTCGTGTCGGAAGTACTAGTGGCACCGGTCCCGCCACGGCTCAAAGGTTACCGCTGTGGAGAAAGTATTTTAATGTTAATAGCTGTAATAGTCAATCTGACAATAGTATTAAATGCTTTAGGACTTGTGTGAAACGTCAGAGGAAAGCTTCCACGCTACAAGAATGAGCTACAGACGATATATAAACTGGCGAGACACACAGAGATTTGAATACGCAGTCTACTAAACATACTTAAGCACCCAGGGAGTGAGAAGGAAATGAAAATAGACTTCGTAAGAAGTTACACGAATTAGTGTCAGTGATTACAAATTCGAGTCAATTGCGCCATTTGTGCGACTTGTGGACGAGCATTGTCCTGTTAAAAAATTACACGATGTGAGAGGTAACACACGAGGACGCAGGAAGTACATGACATACAATGTGGAGTCAGGATTTCCTCAATCACTACAAAATGTGACCTGAATACATATCCGAGGTAGTGTGCAATAGAAATTAATCATCAGACGCTATGCGACACCTTTCTTCAGTAGTCCATCGTAGCCAGTCACAGCAACACTCCAAACGTAGTCATTTATGTTGTAGCGTCAATGGTAGCCTACGCTTGCAATGGTAATTCCCTAGTCCCGCTGCAGTTAATATGTGACCAACAGGACGTGAGTTGACACAGAATGTTTCCGGAAGTCCATTACGTGTTCCCAGATGACACATGCAGTTGTGGAGGGGTTACTATGATGGTTTAAACAACATATGGACAGATATGATTGACGGAAATTTGACGCCCTGAGTGACTGCCCTCGGTTTCCCATACAGTGCACCATTGGCCCACTGAGACATTGAAATGCCTCACAAATCTTAATTTAGCCCCATTCGACTACGCGGTTAAATGAAGTCCCACACGAGGGCCCCTTTCAAACTCTGTCATTTGCTGATACCGCCGTCCCACAGTGGTAGAGGGTAGCTATGTTTCTTTCACTGTGATCAATCAACATATGATACTCTTCGAAGAAGAATTTGTCACAGGTGGTGAAGTAGTTGCGACCACTCCTGAAGCCAGTCAGAAGAAAAATGACTCACACAGGGCTACAGATCTCTTTCGTGTTCAGTTCTATCCGATACCTTTTAATCTTAAATACTGTAAGAAGGATGGAGGTGGGAATGTAGAAGCACCAGGTCACCAAAACATAATGTACAGAAATTATTTTATTTAATATAAAAAAATTCCTTTTTCTTCTTTTAAACACGTGCAATTTAGCATTTGCAACTAAATGTAAGGAAACAAGAAAAAATTGAAAACTGAGAAACTTCCAGATCATATTTCAAAGTACTTTAACAATAATAGTTAAATGTAGGAAAATAAGCAAAAACTTAATAAATGAGAAAATATTATTGATTGTTCAGTGAACTAGGTAGCGTGGGTAACAAAGCAATTCCAAATGGCGCAGTACGAAATCCAGACCATACTAGAACACAGAAAGAAGTTTCTAGGTATGTTCCAAAGAATTAAAATATTCAGTAGTCAACTATCAGTTCAGACCTGTAAGTCTAGCAAACCAGAGGCAGGAATGGACTATCACGAAATACAAGCACAGCTAAATCAGGAAACATTACTTAAACTCCTTAGCCAAAATGAAAATAGCTCAAGCAGGTTGCATAAAACAATATTACAGTAAATCAGTCGATTAAATCAATCCTGAGTACAAAATCAAATCTCAAAAGCAGCAAGAATTTAGATAAGAACGAGAATCCAACCCACTAAACAGAAATTACTGTGATTTGAACAGATAGAAACCTCTACCAATGTAGATTATCCAACAATTAACCGTTCAAATGAAATCAGAGTAACTCAAACTTAAACATATCATGATTCCCACTATCCAGTGGAGAGCTGTAAATAATCGTACAGTCTACTCACTACTGTATTCAGAGAGCAAGTACAAAGGCCACCAATGCTTACGATTCGATGTTACTTGTAATTCGAGTTGATTGCAGAAATGTTTATTCGCATGAGCGGTTTCGGTTCCTCTAGAACCACCTTCAGTTCTGAAACGATAATAATACTAATTCAATATTTCACAATTGCAAAACTTTTCCATCCTATCCGATCGGCATCAAATGTACCAGAACCTACCTGGAATTTCAGTTACAGGAGTAACCCGTCCACACACAGCAACCTTCACATGCTGTGTAACCTAAAACAGGTTGGCAGAATGAAAGTCATTTGTATTAATTATAAAACTATTACCAACAGGTGACGTCTGGTACATTTGTTACATTAAATATGCACATACTGTATTAAGCAGAGTTTTGTAATTTATTGTGATCTCTAAAAATACTGAATTAATATCTGTAGATATCAAGGTCTGTACTTGTCAAAATTAAAATACGCACTAAAATTATCATTTTTGTACGATCTAAAACAAAAGGCGATTTCTATATCCATGACGCTGGTATAGACTTGTTTTCCTCCATGATCTGCTTCCGTGGTTCCCGCCAATTCGGTGTTGTGCTGCAAGCCGTTCAGTCGTCTGATGTCCATCGCCGAGGGTAAGACGGCCGTGCAGGAGGGCACCGTCAACGACGTTAGGCGCTGCACGCATCTTACGGCTTTTTCTCCATGCACCATCTGTCATCCTTCGGCTTGGACTTCTACATGCAACAGTGATCATCTCAGTAAGTCGTCATAAATACTAAAATAGCCGTTATGGTTGAACTCGCTTTGCCCGTTGAGGATTAAATCCGGATCTTTCTTTTTGTGGGTGTATATTTCAACTTCTTCCAAAATGTTAAAAAAGCCCTTCTAATGAGCTGTATGTAGGATGTCTAAATTTTGTTCCGTATTCGTGACAGAGCTTTATGGCAGCCAAATGCACCCCAAACCCAGTTTGGTTTTGAGAGTGGGTGTGCTCCTTGAATCAGGTTTCAAAGTTCCTACCAGTCTGCCCTATATACTGTTTATAGCAGTCATCAAATTTGATCTTATATACACCTGACTCCTGAAATTTATTCTTACTATTACATATTTTGTGCCGGAGTTTAAATTTTAGCGTGTTATTTGTTCGGAGCCCCATTTTAACGTCGGATTTACGAAAGCATCTTTCAATCTTCTCTGTAATTCTTCCACTGTAAGTGAGAGCAACGTATTTTTTCTTGTTATTCCTCTTAACTGCTACTTAACTTCCTTCTGTTTGTTTCATTTGCCTCTTCTTTATCTTACTATAAATATTCATCACCTCCATACACGTATATCCGTTCGCTACGGCCACTTGTTTTTTCCCACTTCCTGTTGGCTTAGTGGCAATCTTCGTACCCTGTAAACCATCGAAGTAAAATATGCCCATTTCTATCGCGGTGTGTGACAAGAGAGCTCATTAATAACTAAATCTGTACACATATGGTTTCTGAATATGCTACATTCATGCTTCCCATCTTTCTTTATTAGTGTTAAATCTAAGTAATATATACCGTTGTCTTCTGCAAAATCCATAGTGAATCTAATTTTCGGGTGGTGAGAACTCATTTTTGTGCTACGTTTTCGATATCATCTTTTGTATAATAAAATATAGTCGTCAACGTATCTCCTGTAATGTAGAATTTTGTCAGCGCTATCAGGATTTTCATCAAAGAATTCGTTTTCCAAGTGATTTACAAAAATGTCAGCCAGCGTCCCAGCTAATCTGTTTCCCATAGTTAACCCGTCTTTCTGTTCATAAATTCCACATTTCCACTATTTCCATCACTTCCTCCGATGCCAGTATACCATGATTTCAATCGTTTCTTTTACGGTAATGTTGTGCACAGACTGGTGATATCCAATGAAGCTAGTGACGCATCCTGAGGTATAACTACGTCTTTCACTTTATCGGCAAATTCGTAGCTGTTCCTAACGCTAAAAGTCCGACGATATGTATATGCCGCCTTCAGTCTGATATTTAGCTCTTTATTTAATTTATAACTTGGGCTACAGGTATTATTGACGACCGGGCGAATCGATTTTGCAGCCTTATGGAGCTTTGTGACCGTAATTCGGGGATTCGCGGATTCATTACTTTCAATTGAAAATTTTCTTCCTCCGTGAAGAGAAACACGGTGTAATCTATTTTCCTTACGTCTGTTTGAAATTTCCTGGTTGGATCTATCTTAACCTCTACTATTCCGTTCTCCATGAAGAACTTTTCGGATTTCTCTATATAGTCTGTATCATGTACTAAAACCATAGTGCCGCCCTTATCTGCCTTATGTACCAGACACCACTTGTAGGTAACAGTTTTATAATTGATACAAATGACGTTCATTCGGCCAACCAGTTGTATGTGGCGCAACATGTGAAGGTTGCTGTGTGTGGACGGGTTACTCATGTAACCGAAATTGCAGGTGCGTCCTGGTACATTTGATGTTGGTCGGTTTGCAATTGTGAAATATTAAATTAGTATCATTATCGTTCGAGTTCTGAAGATGGTTCTAGAGGAATCGAAACCGGTCATGTGAATAAACATTTTTGCAATCAAGACGGATTATAAGTATCATTGTATAACCAGTAATTGCGGTATCCCTTCAGACAATTATGTCTATTTTTGCATTGCTTACGATTCGGTAATCATACTTTGCCAAAGACTTAAGCAGGCATAAATAGCAGAATTTCCAGGACCGTCATCTACCCATTCTGAGCGAAGTCCTTTTCGAGCGTACCAGCTGACAGAATAGTGGAGCTGACTAACTCCAAACAATGTTCGATTTCAGCAGCTGCTCACAGCCTTCATATGTCATTTCTTTTACATGTAGCTGTCTGTGATCTCCAGTATACCTGATACTTCACCGAAGATTGTCATCGGAAACCAACTGGTATTTCTTAAAGGTATTCTACTTTGTGTGTGTGTGTTTTAAGTGATCCAAGATTATATGCCGAAATGAGCTAGTAGCCGTACTGACAATACGGACTCTAACGATTGAAAATATACGGGAAATGAGAACATTTGCGCGAACTGTATCAGGATGGCCGCAAAGAAAATACAAACAGGTCGATGTAACGTAAACTACACAGCTTCTGTTACAACAGGGCAGCTTAACTGACATTTCGCACATTGCTCGCCTTTTCGTTAAATCGGGCTCCGTTAAAATAGCACTCAATACCGCCGTTGTTTGCCATAAACAAAGTGAGTGGACTTCAAACAGCGCGTTTAGTATCCGAAAGCATCGTGATTGCACGGGGAACAAACGACCGCTGAAAATGTTTGCGGTTTGTGGAAACAGCACGCGATCTAGTGTTTTTGCTGGAAGCGAAACGGTTAATTGCCGCATATAACTGACTGTGCGCTTTCAGAAGTTGCGTTATTTGCACCCACGAAACGCACTGTCAAAGGCACAGAAAGTGCGCCATATTACGTTACACTCACTGACAACCACTATGTAAGCAATAACGTGGAGTTGGTGTCAGGGGCTGTTGGTGGAATCAGACTTCATACTACTTTCTGTCGACATAATGTCAGAGTTTTTAACGTGATACGTTGTCTCCATTGGTAGTAATTATTTTATCTGTTTATAAGAACAACAAATTTAATGTTCGTGCTTTACCTGTCACTGTTACTACACCACTGTTAAAACCTCGTATCACATTTTCAGTTTCTGTCTACTCTATTCCAGATATTAATACTAAAAAACAATTTAATTTCATAAAACAAACTTATTTTTCTGCTTGAGACTGTGTTTATTTGAAATGAACTCGTTATTTCACTTGATTAAAATTACTCCTCTTTAGTCACGACGAAGCAACATCATACAAATGTACTGCATACTTACTAAAAATTCCTGATTCACACAGCACAGTGGAAAAATAAAATAAATTAGTGTACCTAATAATAATTCAGAACAGTCACAGCAATTACGGCAACAATATTATTAGAAATTTACTCAGAACCTACAGTCACAGCTCTAAGGGTGTTTAAAATACACTATTGCAAGTTAACTGTTTTCTCTTTACTGATGAATAGTGTAAGCCTTGGTCCATTACCCACAACCGAGTAGAAAATATTAGATCCTCATTACTCATAACGCAAACGTTGCTATGGTGAAAGAAGACCATGACGTATGTAGTAGATAGTTATGAAGTTACATGAATCTAAAGATATTGTGGGTTTAATACTTATACACAAAATTATGTACTAAGTTTTCTTATTTTGTTTATAATTGATGGAATGTATAACTCCATAGCAGCAATTCAATGTTAAAATGTTCAAATGTGTATGAAATCTTATGGGACTTAACTGCTAAGGTCATCAGTCCTTAAGCTTACACACTACTTAACCTAAATTATCCTAAGGACAAACACACACACACCCATGCCCGAGGGAGGACTCGAACCTCCGCCGGGACCAGCCTTACAGTCCATGACTGCAGCGCCGCAGACGGCTCGGCAATTTAATCTCAGTTACCACACTCCCCTACCCGATATTGAGGCTACTACGGATACACACATATACAGGACGTTTCACAATCCATGTTATACAGTTGAATCTCAGGTTGTAGAGTGGACTTTTGTAGATCTACATCTACATCCACACTCCGCAAGCTACCTAACGGTGTGTGGCGGAGGGTACCTTCAGTCCTCTACCGGTTCTCCCTTCTATTCCATTCTCGTATTGTTCCTGAAAAGAACGATTGTCGGTATGTCTCTGTGTGGGCTCTAATCTCTCTGATTTTATCCTTATGGTCCCTTCGCGAGATATACGTAGGAGGGAGCAATATACTGCTTGACTCCTCGGTGGAGGCATGGTCTCGAAACTTCAACTAAAGCCCGTACCGAGCTACTGAGCATCTCTCTTGCAGAGTCTTCCACTGGAGTTTATCTGTCATCTCCGTAACGCTTTCCGGTTACTAAATGATCCTGTAACGAAGCGCGCTGTTCTCCGTTGGATTTTCTCTATCTTTTCTATCAACTCTATCTGGTATCGATCCCACACCGGTGAGCAGTACTCAAGCAGTGGGCGAACAAGTGTACTGTAACCTACTTCCTTTGTTTTAGGACTGCATTTCTTTAGGATTCTTCCAATGAATCTCAGTCTGGCATCTGCTTTGCCGACGATTAACTTTCTATGGTCATTCCATTTTAAATCATTCCAAATGCCTACTCCCAGATAACTTATGGAATTAACTGCTTCCAGTTGCTGACCTGCTATATTGTAGCTAAATGATAAAGGATCTTTCTTTCTATGTACTCACTGCTAATTACACTTGTCTACATTGAGATTCAATTGCCATTCCCTGCACCATGCGTCAATTCGTTGTAGATCCTCCTGCATTTCAGTATAATTTTTCATTGTTAGAACCTCTCGATTTACTACAGCATCATCCGCAAAAAGCCTCAGCGAACTTCCGATGTTATCCGCAAGGTCATATATATATATATATATATATATATATATATATATTGTGAACAGCAACGGTCTACGACACCCCCCTGCGGCACACCTAAAGTCACTCTTACTTCGGAAGACTTCTCTCCATTGAGAATGACATGCTGCGTTCTGTTATCTAGGAACTCTTCAATCCAATCCCACAATTGGTCTGATAGTCCATATGCTCATTAAACGACTGTGGGGAACTGTATCAAACGCCTTGCGGAAGTAAAGAAACTACATAGAAATCCATGTTCGAAAACGTTATCCAACAACGCTCCAGAGCGTCAAAGTTATAGGCACCGGAGCTTGTAAATGTATGTGTATACAGGATGGTTCGGTTATGAAGTTACAGAGTTGTAGGGATGATGGAGACAAATCTATCAATTTGGAATAATGGTCCCTGCTTCAGAAAGTAGCGAGCCACAAGTTACAAGCGAAAACCATTCTGATAATTCAGACCGGGTAATACATGTACTGAGGTTGTTGTTGCTAAGCATGTATGGTAGTCACCTTTCAGACTTGGGACTATTGATCAAGACAAGAAAAATGGCTAGAAAAACGTTGACTCTAATATGCATACCTGAGGAGCTATGAGCATTTCTTCACATTCGCTAGTGTGAATCACAACTCCTCTATCAAATAAATGCCCAGAGCTCTATAGGTATGCATTTTAGATCCCATGTTTACTAAATATTTTATTTTGCTCTATACTACAATCTCTGAAAGTTGACTACTCTAAAATCTTACTAGAAATAGTATCGGTGCATGTATTGCACTGTCAGAGGTATCAGAACGGTTTTCGCTTATAACTTTCGACTCTTTAATTTCCGGTACAGGGACCCTTACCTCGTATTAATAGACTTATCCTTCCCTATCATCCTCGAAACTTCGCAATATCATCACAAATGGCACTCGAATGGCACTGAGCACTATGGGACTTAGCTTCTGAGGTCATCAGTCCCCTAGAACTTAGAACTACTTAAGCCTAGCTAACCTAAGGACATCACACACATCCATGCCCGAGGCAGGATTCGAACCTGCGACCGTAGCGATGGCGCAGTTCCAGACTGTAGCGCCTAGAACCGTTCGGCTACCCCGGCCGGCCAATATAATCACGGAATCACCGTGCATATACGATGTTTTTTTCACTGTGTACATACTCTACGGATTGATCGATGAGAGGATACGGAACAAAATGTCTAATGCACTTATGTCTGGAAATACGTGGTTTCCGTGTTAGAAATCATTTATTCCATCACACTTTGTTACAGAGACCGCGGTCTAACACACGCTGTACCATTTAGATACAGTTGCAGTATGCATGGTTTCCTCCTAGAGGATGGTACTGCCCAGTCCTGCCCTAGCACTCTCTGCTGCCATAGTAATTGGTAACGTTATGTCTTCACTGCTTTGCTGACTCACCTTGCAGTGGATGTGATACAGCATTGTAAACAATGCCTTCGCATTCGAATAGAAAGCATGCCAACATGGTGTTTACTTACGGAAACGCAAATGGCAACGGGCGGCGGGCAGTAAGGTTGTATCAGGAAACCTTTCCCCGCCGGCAACAAACACAGCATTCAATGTTTGCAACAACAGTACTTCACCGTTTGTCTCAGACAGGGTCGTTTCAGGAAGCAGGAAATTATGAAGGACGAACTTGAAATTTTCAGACACCAGACACAGAGGAAAATGTGATTAACACTGTGGAAGGTGACCGCTTTGTCAGTATAAGGCAGTTGGCCCGCCAGTACAGGGTCAGCCAGACATTCTCCATGACTATTGTTACTCCACTTATCACTTAAAGCGTGTGCAGGGCTTACTAGCGAGAGACTATTCACATCGGGAGCAGTTTTGTCACTGGTTTCTTCACGAGGATACCAGCATTCCGGGATTTATGTTATCCATCTTATTCACTGATGAGGCCACCTTTAGGGGGATGGTATCTTCGGCTTTCATAACACTCGTCTGTGGGATAGTACGCAGAGCCGCCACGGTATGGTGACAGCAAATAAGCAGCATCGTTGCAGCCTGGGTGTGTGAGCTGGGATAACTGACCACTGTGTTTTGCGACCAGTCTTCCTTCCACGGCGTCTAACAGTCCGGAACTATCGGCATATCCTGCAGGTGATTTTCCCTCCACACTTGGAAGGAAATGCCATTGGTGATGGTACTCTAGCCCACTTCGTCTTTAACATCCGGACCCATCTCAAGCGTGTCTTCCTTGGTCGATGGATCGGACTAAGTGGTCCAGTTGCATGGCCTCTTCGTTCACCGGATCTCAACCCGTGAGACTTCTGGTTATGGGGCGATCTCAAAAATATCGTGTATGCAGAGCCCATTCCAAATATGGAGTCACTGGACCAGCGTATTCATGCTATCTTTGACAATGTTCGGATGCTTCCTGGCCGATGTGAACGTGTGAGATAGATAGAACATTCTACGGCTAGTCAACACATATGTTGAGGCACAGGGAAACAATCTTAAACACATACTGTACCTATGGCTGCATGTTGCAGTGCATATTAGACCACAGTCTCTATAACAATGTGTGATTGAATAAATTGTCTAGCATGGAAACCATGCATTTCCGTAAATAAGTTCATTAGACCTTTTTTGTTCCGCATCCTCTCATCGATCAGTCCCTAGAGTTTGTACACGGTGGAAACACTCACCCTGTATACACACATTTACAGGTGCCAGTCTCTACACCTCTAATGTTCTGTAGCGTCAGTGGGTGACGTTTCCGGACCTCTCCACCCTCTACAAGTGTTTAACACCAAGCATATTATACACATATAGGGTACTAATGACATATATATATATATATATATATATATATATATATATATATATATATATATATATATATATATATATATATATAAAAAGCAGGGTGCGTCACCTAACGTTACCGCTGGATATATCTCGTAAACCACATCAAATACTGACGAATCGATTCCACAGACCGAACGTGAGGAGAGGAGCTAGTGTAATTGGCTAATACAAACCATAAAAAATGCACGGAAGTATGTTTTTTAACACAAATCTACGTTTTTTTAAAATGGAACCCCGTTCGTTTTGTTAGCACATCTGAACATATAAACAAATACGTAATCAGTGCCGTTGGTTGTTAATGTTAATTACATCCGGAGATATTGTAACCTAAAGTTGACGCTTGAGTACCACTCCTCCGCTGTTCGATAGTGTGTATCGGAGAGCACCGAATTACGTAGGGATCCAAAGGGAACGGTGATGGACCTTAGGTACAGAAGAGACTGGAACAACATATTACGTCCACATGCTAACACCTTTTTATTGGTCTTTTTCACTGACGCACATGTACATTACCATGAGGGGTGATGTACACGTACACACGTGGTTTCCGTTTTCAATTACGGAGTGGAATAGAGTGTGTCCCGACATGTCATGCCAATAGATGTTCAATGTGGTGGCCATCATTTGCTGCACACAATTGCAATCTCTGTCGTAATGAAAGTCGTACACGCCGCAGTACATCTGGTGTAATGTCGCCGCAGGCTGCCACAATACGTTGTTTCATATCCTCTGGGGTTGTAGGCACATCACGGTACACATTCTCCTTTAACGTACCCCACAGAAAGAAGTCCAGAGTTGTAAGATCAGGAGAACGGGCTGGCCAATTTATGCGTCCTCCACGTCCTATGAAACGCCCATCGAACGTGTAGCTCACCCCTCATGGTAATGTACATGTGAGTCAGTGAAAAAGACCAATAAAAAGGTGTTAGCATGTGGGCATAATGTGCTGTTCCAGTCTCTTCTGTACCTAAGGTCCATCACCGTTCCCTTTGGATCCCTACGTAATTTGGTGCTCTCCGATACACACGATCGAACAGCGGAGGAGTGGTACTCAAGCGTCAACTTTAGGTTACAATATCTCCGGATTTAATTAACATCTTACAACGCAACCAACGGCACTGATTACGTATTTGTTTATATGTTCAAATGTGCTAACAAAACTAACGGGGTTCCATTTAAAAAAACGTAGGTTTGTGTTAAAAAACATACTTCCATGCATTTTTTATGGTTTGTATTAACCAATTACACTAGCCCCTCTCCTCACGTTCGGTCTCGGTCTGTGGAATATATTCGTCAGTATTTGATGTGGTTTACGAAATATATCCAGCGGTAATGTTAACAGTTAATCGTTGCCATAATGTCATTGTAGACACATCTCATGCTTAACCCTGTTCACATAAACCGTTTATCCGAGAAATTTCGAGCCTGATGTTATTCCTGGCGTGCAACGATGTTAGCGCAGTAACAACGGTGGCAGCTTGAACTACCAGAACGTTCTGTGCGTTGTACTCAAGTAGGGGGAGGGGTGTCTATGTCGAACACCTGAAGCATTAACACCACCATCTGAATTTTCGTCTGTATTTTCTATAAATCCTATCTCGAAACTTTTTGGACTGACGCAGTAATCTGTTGCTGGGCTATAGTCTGGACACAAATATTATTTTGTGATTTAATATAAAATATGATTTTGTCCTAGTGGCGTTGTGTGCTACTAATTAAGCCAGGGGGAAAATTTAATTGTACGTAAGCCAACAGCATTCACAGTGGTATAGGCAATAAACAAGAGATGAGTGTGAATCCTTAAGTCTACCTTTCTTTCCATCATAGCCCATCCTACCCACCCCATCCCAAATAAATAACCAAACACACCTCTCCGTACCCAGCTGGCACCCCATTCATGTGATTGAAAATGTATTTAGAAGATCCTCGCGTATAGCGTAATCTCTGCTGATTTTAATAACTACATTCAGCCATAAATACTAATTGTCGGGTCAAAGACGTAATACTGTTCGTCAAAAAGGCTTTTCAACAGAGGACCTGGAAATGGCGTAAAGCCTAAACTGTATGAGAGGCCGAAAATAAAAATCAAAACCGAACTGTTACAGGCGGGTTGGAATAATTAAAAACTGCCATCACGTATGTGTAGAATTAAAAAGACTACAACCCAGTTTACAACCCATGTCACTGAATGATTTTCGCCCTATATTAAGAACATCACGTCTGTAATAGCTGTGTTCGCATCTCCTATGGTTGTACTGAATTTTTATTAGGGATGCCATCACTTGATGTTTCCTCAGAGTTGTGTTCCTTCCTGGAGCGCTGTAAACTTAAAATAATTCTTACATTACGTTTGATCATGCTCTTGGTGCAAAATAACCTTATCGCATTTCCGAGACGTCAGTTTTCGCTACGAATGCTCTGATTTTTTATTTGTTTTCTGAACAATGAATTGCTTCGTAGAACTTTGTCAGCAGAACATACTTTTCTTTTCACTCAATGCTTGTTTCGCGTATGCTCCACTACCATACGAGAGTGTTCTAACATGCTACTGTGTAAAACAAGTAAATGTTAGATGAAAGTACATATAACGTGGAGAATACATGCAATTTGAAACTGTGGAAGTCTTCCTGAAAACGTTTTAGTGAAATTTAGGACACCAACAGTACACGTTATTACTCATGCAGCTGTCCGTCTTCTGCAGTACTGCTGGTGTTTCATTAAAGTCTTTCATCTGCAACCAGGTACCGCACATTGTCGAAGGGTCGTGACTCTCACTAGTTGAGCACAGCGGACGTGCTGCGTGTTTCCGCCTTCAGCGGAAGTATGCACTCCAAGTTTACTTTCTCCGACCGACAGTCATGTGTATAATCCATAAACCGTTTTCCCATCGAAGTTTGGACCAGTTATTTGTATTCTGTTTAACATAGCGTGACGTGACGTTGTATAGCCACAAGATCATGGCGCATCAACACAGGAAATGAATACTGAGATTTACGTTTAGAGACGACTTTGCTAGGCCAAACCGTACTCGAAGTTTAATGAACTCCCAGCTTAAATTACGAAGTTTGTTGGACAACATGGTTCTGGAGAGAAGCAGCGATTAGTAAGATTAATCAGTAATTCAAGAACAGTCTTGATCGCATTTATTATTATTATTATTATTATTATTATTATTATTATTATTATTATTATTATTATTATTATTATTATTATTATTATTATTATTATACCGCAAACCGGTTTCAACCCGACGTAGGTGACATCTTCTGGGCGTTTACACCATTTGTCGATTGCTGGTGGTGTCACTCCTGTCGTAGTTTCCTGCCGTTATGTAGACAGTAGTGACACCACCAGCAATCGACCAATGGTGTAATCGCCCAGAAGATGACCCCTACGTCGGGTTGAAACCGGTTGGCGATATAATAATAATAAATGCGATTAAGACTGTTTTTGAATTATTTCATCCTTTATCGTGACTTATTTATAAATTACTAAGTGATGAGAAGGTTGTCAGAGCTATCTATCTATACCAGATACCTCTACCGAAAAGCACATGAGCATTCAAGTTGTTGTTGGAGACTAGGTGAACCCCCATGTAATGTGTACTCGAGTGGCTGTACTTGCAACTACTTGTGTTACGTGGCTTCTGAACTTTTCTGGTGTGAATGTATCTAAGTGGGAGATAATGTCTGCGAACGCAACACACTCTGCCAGGTAGCGGGAGCTGCGTCGCTGCAGCTGATGCTGCCTGCTGTTCCCTGCGTGGTCCGCACACACGGCGCCCGAGCAAGGGTCGGCGACGCGCACTAACGCTGACAGATGAGCAGCGGCGAGGTCCGGCGCCCGCCGCCTCCGCGAGAACTTCGCCACAATCCATTACTGGCCACCACCGACGCCACTGCCGCCGCCTCCCACCGTTGCCTCGGCTGCTAGCATGTGGGCCACACAAGTGGTTTGTCGTCACGACACACTTCTTCATCCATTCAGCTGTGCATTCCATTAAAGATTACTAGACACCAATCATGAAAACTGGAAGTGAAGCGATGCTTGAGGAAAGACATCTTCCACAAACATGTGCACCAGCTGCACTACTCACTGTTACATATAAATTATTCCATATAAGCTGAGGATTAGATCGGTATGTCAAGTAGCTAATTATGGCCAGTGCGCTGTTTCTGTAACTGAAATCGCCTCGTAACCTCTTTCCCTGTAGCTAAGTAACCGGATGCCCTGGTCTCGCTAGGAGCCATGTGCACAGACTGCCGCGACGACGACTTAACCACTATTCGCATCAGCTCCCACTGAGTCGTTCATCACTGATAGCTGTAGGTTGGCCATCCGGGGTATAACAAACCAAGATTGTAGGATTGCCGGCCGCTGTGGCCGACCGGTTCTAGGCGCTTCAGTCTGGAACCGAACGATCGATACGGTCGCAGGTTCGAATCCTGCGCCAGGCGAAGTGGCCGTGCGGTTAAAGGCGCTGCAGTCTGGAACCGCAAGACCGCTACGGTCGCAGGTTCGAATCCTGCCTCGGGCATGGATGTTTGTGATGTCCTTAGGTTAGTTAGGTTTAACTAGTTCGAAGTTCTAGGGGACTAATGACCTCAGCAGTTGAGTCCCGTAGTGCTCAGAGCCATTTGAACCATTTGAATTTTTTTTCGAATCCTGCCTCGGGCATAGATATGTGTGATGTCCTTAGGTTAATTAAGTTTAAGTAGTTCTAAGTTCTAGGAGACTGATGTCATATGTTGGGTCCCATAGTGCTCAAGCCTTTTGAACCATTGTGAGATTGCAATGTCAAATATAGTTAGCAATAAAATCGGCAGTTGAAATAATGTCGAACATATCTCTTACTTCAGTAATGTTCGTTCTACGAGTAATTGCTGGTTTAAACCTCATTGTTCCATCTACTGGGCTAACATATACCAAAGCATATACGAAAATTCTGTACTTTATAAAATTATTTCGCAACACAATGTAACGTTATCTGTATGCTTCAACATAAAAGTTTTTGATCATAAAAAATAGTCTGTAGACTGTACATGGGTTACAACAAATGACGCATGGTGGGAATACTATTCCAAATGTAATACACATAATATTTCGAGGAAATTTTTTGTTCAGTAGACAGAAAACTACCAACATTTCAGAGAAGGTGCTGACGTCAGCCGCAATTGGACACTGAAATAATTTAGTGGCGAAAGTTTAAATATTGGAGCCAGACCATGACTCGAACCTGGATTTCCCACTTTACGCAAACGGTCACCCGAACTGCTTCGGCTATCCGAGCACGCTTTCCATCTGACCCAAAGTCTCAGCTTCTTGCACACTACCAAGTAGCATCCCTGTCCATTTATCTCATTTGATCACAGCGGTTCCTATATATCAGACGTTCGGACCCTACGGTGCATCCGAAGTGAGAATATATAGCAGTCAAGCTTATGAATATGCTATATAAGTCGTGTCGGTACTGTGGAAGTCAACACGGACACGAACAAGGCAGAAGAGAAGTTGCGATGGCCGGCGGCAGGTATAAAAAGTGATCTGTACATGAAACTTTCTAATTAATACGACGTATTATTTATAAAAAGAAAAGAAACGTAACTTCCTGATATGAGTGAGTTGAGGCGCTTCTTGTGCTTCGTATGTGCTACTGCATTAATACACTACTGCTATTCGTAGAGCACAGGCTAAGATCTGTCTTCCAGTTACTGAGTACTGGTGCTCTCGAATTTGCGAGCGAACTAGGTTTGACCAGCGGTGGGCGGATGGTTAAGTCAGCATTGCCAGATGGCTCTTTTTGTCCTGGAAGTGTGGCGCTGCCCGCTATTTGCATTGGCGCGTGGGTCAGCGCCTTCTTGAAGCCATTTCGCAGCGCTGCGCTGGTCGGTGTGCAATCGATGCTTTAGGACTGCACAATATATGGAAATCCTCCTTTGAGGCCCGTTCTGGCACAGATTTTAAACCTTCGCCATTCAATTATTTCAATGCCGAATTGTGGCTCACGTCGGTAGGTAGCTCTATTAACAACACTTATCAATAGAAACACTGATATTAAAAACTTTAATCGTTTTCTAAAAATACACTTAACTTTCTCATAATTAATTCATTATTTTGTAAAAGCTAAATATACACTGTTCTATATATGTGGCATGCTTTTCAGTCCCAAAATTATGTTTTGCAACTTCATAAATTACTTCATTCTATTTTATTCCTTTTATTTCTAAGAAAGTGAAAGAATGATAATTTTAGCTTAAATTGTTAATAATACACTAAACGAATGACTGCCACGGTGGCCTAGCGGCTCTAGGCGCTTCAGTCCGGAACCGCGCGACTGCTACGGTCGCAGGTTCGGATCCGGCCTCTGGCATGGATGTGTGTGATTCCTTAGGTTAGTTAGGTTTAAGTTGTTCTAAGTCTAGGAGACTGATGACAGATGTTAAGACCCATAGTGCTCAGAGCCATTTGAACCATTCGAAATTACTGAATCGTACGCCGTGGCTCCAAATGAACCTGCCTGGCAAGCACAGCAGTGTGTAGACTGTACGAACATTCAGAGTTCTCCCTCGGGTCGTAGAGATCGTGCAATTATGTATTTTAGGTTTAACTAAATTTCTTTTAAACGATTAACTGGTGGGTAACTTACATTGTTGATGGTTTCAGTCTGTTCTTATAGCTGTTACTTTTGTTTAGCCGATTTGTGCCCCCTTTAATTTGACAATACTGTATCGTTTTTGGAGGGTCCGCCTTGAGCAAAACGCAGTTTCATCCTTTCTTCTATTTCCCAGACATATTCCACTGCAGTTTCAACATTATGAGCGAGTTTTTATTTTACTTCTTGTTACCACATGCTGCGGTTTTCATGATGTTTATGTTTGTTTTTGCAATTGGTTTCCTTCACAGTTTCTCTTTTTTTCTGGTCAGTCATTTACCTGTTCTATGTAACTTTGAGGCGCTTTTTACTCCCGTAGTGAAAGTTAAATGGTTCAAATGGCTCTGAGCACTATGGGACTTAACGTCTGAGGTCATCAGTCCCCTAGAACTTAGAACTACTTAAACCTAACTAACCTGAAGACATCACACACATCCAAGCCCGAGGCAGGATTCGAACCTGCGACCGTAACGGTCACTCGGTTCAGAATGTAGCGCCTAAAACCGTTCGGCCACTCCGGCCGGCGTAGTGAAAGTCACTTAGTGGGGTTTCCCACAGTGAAGATAATGGGGAGACCAGAAAAAATGACAAACTGTGAAAGAAAGCAAGTGCAAAAAAAAAAACATAATAAATAGGAAAAATCGCAGTGAATGGTAGCAAGAAAGAAACTATAGGCCGACTGATGATATCGAAACTTTAGTGAAGTAAGACTGCGAAATAGAACTAAAAGTAAATCTCTGCTTTTCTCTAGGCAGATCCCCTCCAAAAAACAAATCTATTTGTAATCTAACATGGACAGCGGAGCCTGAACCTCAAGAAAATTGCATAAAATTTCTTGTTGCCATTGCGTGATTTAATTTTTTACTCAGGACTAATTTATCAGCTTGCTGTCATAGTCGAAACTTTGTGGGCGTTAGTGTTTAAATTTTATTTGTACGTTTTTTAATACAAACAGCCTGGATCATTTCCATTGTATCTAAAAAGTTTAAGTAATATTTACTATGAGCTGGATGTCCATCGTCCTGGCTATCCGAATTTGCTAGTCTGCTTGACGAACATGCGGGACGCGAGCTGTACAGTGGAGCCGAAGAGCAGTGAATTGGCTTTGAGGCTTGCTCCCCGTTACCCTCCTATTTTTATTGCCAAGTACAGCTCGGGCGTAATAGGCAGAGTTGACGGTCCGTGTCAGTTAACGATTGGTGACAGTGGACATGTACACTGAAGCGCCAAAGAAACTAGTAAAGGCCTGCGTATTAAAACATAGAGATATGTAAAGAAGCAGAATACGGGGCTGTGGTTCGAAACGCCTATATAAGACAAGTGTCCGGCGTAGTTGTTAGATCGGTTACTGCTGCTACAATGGCAAGTTATCAAGATTTAAGAGAGTTTTAACGTGGTGTTATAGCCGGCGCACGAGCGATGGGACACAGCATCTTCGAGGAGGGAATTGGCCGTACGACCATTTCACGAGTGTATCGTGAATATCGGGAATACGGTAGAACATCAAATCACCGACATCGCTGCCGCCGGAAAAAGATCCTGCTAGATCGGGACCAACGACGACTGAAGAGAATCGCTGGCAGGAAACGATAACATCGCATTAGTCTATTGCGATGGAGAGAAAATTCAGGCGATCAGATAAGGGTAAAACATGATTGGGAAACTAAGAACCTTTCTAGAAATGGTTGTGATGTAGAGAAATGCCAGCATTTCAGTATATGCCTAACCCTAATATGGCTAGTATACAAAGAATTACCAAATTGCCAATGGAAACTCGAGGTCAAATTTTAGAAACTTTGTATTTATCAGTTATGTTACCACAGCACTCTACCGCCCTTCAAATTCCCGTTCTTGTAGTATTGAGGCCATTCACCTGTCAGCAAATGAGCGGTTGGCTAGTATTATTGATCAGATTATTCGACAAGGGAATACACAGAATGGTTGATTAGGTAAGATTATTAGCCGTTTGTCAGGCAGACTGTAAAATAAATTAACATACATTATTTTCGGATACATGATAAACAAGAAATCTTTGAGAATTATGTTGGTGGCGTCCAATGAAGAACTCCTGCCAGTTTGTTCCAGTGACTCAGTACAAGAACGTTTAAATCAAATACATTTTCGTATCACTAATATGACGACTAAGAAATTACTGTATGGCAGAGACAAAGAAGGTTGACGCGCAGATTCCTTGTGCAATACTTTAGTGCTTACGTCATCTTATACAATTGTCATGAGATTTCAAAAAGACTGTAAACAGCACATTTAATTTAGTGTACTTCCAAGAGAAGCTTTTGTATCAACCTGGGAACTGTCAGGGGATAATGTTGTATCTAATTATTTTAATCGTTACTTTACAGACGTCATAATGTACCAACAGAAGGACATATTGCAATGTGTCTTGAGAAAAAAAATTACTCTCGTTATTTCGACAATATACGAGAACAAGGACATTATTGGCAGCTCGTTATATCTATGCGATATAACAATCGACAGGAACCTTCTATGAGCTCCATTCGCGTTCACGACATGGTTGTGGTTGCGTGGAAAGTGCTCCAGTCATCAGTGAAACAAAGCCAAAAGCCTCTCTCTCTCGTATTGGTAGTTGTGTTAGGGCGTGCGGTGTTCTTGTCTTAGGAGTGATAATGTGTTGGAAGCATATCGAGTGTAAGAGTAAATATCAGTTATTTAACTTTAATGTCATTTCGTAGATAGTAATGCTTTACTCTAGGATACGGCGAACATCGAAAACATACTTTCGTACACTGTTCAAGTCCGATAATGTTAGAACAAAAAGTTACTACTGTCGTTACCACTACTTAACTCCGCTACAGAACAGGTTATACACCTATAGCATACACCCGATAACTCTGCGAGGTGTCCTACAAATGTTTGATCTGCTGTCTACACCTTTATTTACAGAGACTAAGTTTTTGTATATTGCTTTAGCACGTTTGGGCTGTGAGAGAAATGATTTCCAATAATAACAAGCGTTCCGTTTTTGTGTGGAGAAGCTATTATAGACGATGAATGAACCGAAATACCTGGAGTTGATTTTTAAGAATATAAGCGTCGTGTTTCATCATAGCTCAATAACCAACATGATAGTTAACTTTATCAGAGGATCCTGACACTTTAGTCAAACAGAAATAATTTCAACCACTATGTATGAACATGCGATAGATAACTGTGAAGTTTTTTCCGCTATCTCGAAGCAAAGTTACATTTGACTTTTGTTTGTTTGCAGGTCCATGTATGGGACCCAGTTCACAGTGACAGCTTGGGCGGCATAATCCCTTAGCATGCAGACTAGGGAGCCCAGAATGAAATAACGCATCCCATTGACAATGATTGTGGTGTCACCGCCAGACACCACACTTGCTAGGTGGAAGCCTTTAAATCGGCCGCGGTCCATTAGTATACGCCGGACCCGCGTGTCGCCACTGTCAGTGATTGCTGACCGAGCGCCACCACACGGCAGGTCTAGTGAGACGTTCTAGCACTCGCCCCAGTTGTACAGCCGACTTAGCCAGAGATGGATCACTGACAACTACGCTCTCATTTGCCGAGACGATAGTTAGCATAGCCTTCAGCTACGTCATTTGCTACGACCTTGCAAGTCGTCATAGCATTTGATAATTAATATTGTGAAGCTTGTACAGTAACGAGAGATGTTCTACAATTGTGTATTAATGTTAAGTATTATATCAACTACGTACTTTATTTGCTACTATTAATTCCCTTAACTGTTCCAGACCTCACGCCAATCTGCGTGAGCTTAACGCGTGCCTTTCGGCTTCCTCTCATTGTGACTTGGCTGTTTTGCCAAGTCACAACAATGATATTTGAAGCTTACGGATATTTATCCTGTAGAGTTATATCTTGATGTCCGAGACTCAGATCTGCGATTGTCGACTGTGTGGTTTTCTTCCCAGGTTGATGCGATGAAATACACTCCTGGAAATTGAAATAAGAGCACCGTGAATTCATTGTCCCAGGAAGGGGAAACTTTATTGACACATTCCTGGGGTCAGATACATCACATGATCACACTGACAGAACCACAGGTACGTAGACACAGGCAACAGAGCATGCACAATGTCGGCACTAGTACAGTGTATATCCACCTTTCACACCAATGCAGGCTGCTATTCTCCCATGGAGACGATCGTAGAGATGCTGGATGTAGTCCTGTGGAACGGCTTGCCATGCCATTTCCACCTGGCGCCTCAGTTGGACCAGCGTTCGTGCTGGACGTGCAGACCGCGTGAGACGACGCTTCATCCAGTCCCAAACATGCTCAATGGGGGACAGATCCGGAGATCTTGCTGGCCAGGGTAGTTGACTTACACCTTCTAGAGCACGTTGGGTGGCACGGGATACACGCGGACGTGCATTGTCCTGTTGGAACAGCAAGTTCCCTTGCCGGTCTAGGAATGGTAGAACGATGGGTTCGATGACGGTTTGGATGTACCATGCACTATTCAGTGTCCCCTCGACGATCACCAGTGGTGTACGGTCAGTGTAGGAGATCGCTCCCCACACCATGATGCCGGGTGTTGGCCCTGTGTGCCTCGGTCGTATGCAGTCCTGATTGTGGCGCTCACCTGCACGGCGCCAAACACGCATACGACCATCATTGGCACCAAGGCAGAAGCGACTCTCATCGCTGAAGACGACACGTCTCCATTCGTCCATCCATTCACGCCTGTCGCGACACCACTGGAGGCGGGCTGCACGATGTTGGGGCGTGAGCGGAAGACGGCCTAACGGTGTGCGGGACCGTAGCCCAGCTTCATGGAAACGGTTGCGAATGGTCCTCGCCGATACCCCAGGAGCAACAGTGTCCCTAATTTGCTGGGAAGTGGCGGTGCGGTCCCCTACGGCACTGCGTAGGATCCTACGGTCTTGGCGTGCATCCGTGCGTCGATGCGGTCCGGTCCCAGGTCGACGGGCACGTGCACATTCCGCCGACCACTGGCGACAACATCGATGTACTGTGGAGACCTCACGCCCCACGTGTTGAGCAATTCGGCGGTACGTCCACCCGGCCTCCCGCATGCCCACTATACGCCCTCGCTCAAAGTCCGTCAACTGCACATACGGTTCACGTCCACGCTGTCGCGGCATGCTACCAGTGTTAAAGACTGCGATGGAGCTCCGTATGCCACGGCAAACTGGCTGACACTGACGGCGGCGGTGCACAAAAGCTGCGCAGCTAGCGCCATTCGACGGCCAACACCGCGGTTCCTGGTGTGTCCGCTGTGCCGTGCGTGTGATCATTGCTTGTACAGCCCTCTCGCAGTGTCCAGAGTAAGTATGGTGGGTCTCACACACCGGTGTCAATGTGTTCTTTTTTCCATTTCCAGGAGTGTATAAGCTAGTGATGCTTGACATGTTCAACGTACTCTATTTGAAAACGGTCAAATATAAATCGTGTACAGCAATAAATGCTTGTATGTTTCGTTGGTGAAACAAGAAATGGTCAACCCTGGCCCTGGTAATAAATCGTTTTGTAGATTGGGAGGTTTTCATAGTTCGTTCATGATTAACAATTCAAGCATACAACGCAATAAGGTCGAAAACTACTCATCACGAAGGAATTATCCGAATCGGGCGGAAATCTATAGATCTGACGTACGTGTACATAGAAACAAATGATTACAATGTCTGAAAAAATGGATGACTTATCTAAAAGAAAGTTTCACAAACGGAGCAAGTCAATAACGTGTAGTGTTTCACAAAGTTGTTGGATGTGTTCCTGAAGGATATCGACCAAATACTGTCCAATTGGCGAGGTAAATCGTAAAAAACCCTAGATTATTGGAGGGTCCTTTTCACAATGCTCCAAACAGTCTCAGTTTGGGAGAGATCTGGAAACCTTGCAAGCCAAGATAGGGTTGGATAAGTACGAAGATAAGCAGTAGAAATTGTCACCGTATGCGGGTGGTCATTTTCTTGCTGAAATGAAAGCCCAAGATGGCTCGCCATGAAAGGCAACAAAACGAGGCACAGAACATGGTCAACGTGCCGCTGTGCTGCAGCGTGCCACGGATACAGACAAAGGAGTCCTGCTTGAAATGAAATGGCACGCCAGACTATTGGCCGGGTCGCCCGGCCGTGTGATGGGTGACAGTGAGGTTGGTGTCCTACTGCTGTCTGTCCCATCTTCAGACACGTCTTTGCTGGTCATCAGGGCTCAGTTGGAAGCGGGACTCGACTCTGAAGACAATTCTACTCCACTGAATGAGGTTCCAGGCTCCGATGACCAGCGAAGACGTGTCTGGAGACGCCTCGGATAGCGATGGAATACCAACCTCACTAACACCCACCATACGACCCAACAACCTTATGGTTGATGTGGGATGCTATGTCATTTCATTGGCTCTTTGGTTGTTATCAGTGGCGCCCTTACAGCGATGTGTTATGTATACGATGTTCTACGCCCCGTTTTGTTGCCGCCCAAGGCAACACATCCTGTGCTTACCTTTCGGCAAGATAAAACCCGCCCGAAAGCGACAAGATTTTCTGTTGCTTGCCTTCGTGCTTGTCAAACACTATCATGGACAGCAATGTTACCGGATCTCCCTCCTCCCCCCTCCCCAAATGTAAATGTTTGGAGCATTGTGGGCAGGGCCCTCGAACCAGCTCGATATTTTGACGATCAAACGCACTAATTGATTGGACAGAATATGGTACGATATCCCTCAGGAGGACACCCAACAACTCTGTTAATCAATGCCAAGCCCAATAATTGCTAAATAAGAGCAAGAGGTGGTTCATCGCGTTATTGACTTGTTCAATTAGTGAAGCCTTTTCGCTTGAATAAATAATCCAAATTTTCAGAAATTGTAATCATTTTGTTTGTACATATAAGTCACATCTGTCGATTACCGTAAATTTTGGATAATTCCTTCGTAGCGCGTCAAGTCAGTGAGTTTATATTTTTAGCCTCAGAGTATTTACGTGCCAAATGAAACATTATCTAGACTCAGAGTAGGTTGGAGGTGGTTGGAGAAAGTGTACGCCACAACCGGAGTTGTAGGACACTGTTCGCGCAGTTATCTTGGAACTTACAGGTTGGTATACGAAGAAATGGGGAGAGACAAAGGTCTCTACCCTCACAAAGACTTAAAAGCTTTTCACAAGTGGAGACACAATATCACAGCCGTTTTCTTGTCATAAAATATATTTATAAGAAATGTCATAGTTTTATAAGTAAAAAATTTTATTATATGTATTTTTGAATGAAATATGTATAGACTTAAATGATTTTCTTGTTTTGTAAGCAAAGACAAACTTTTGACTAGAAGGAAGTGTAAAAACAAAGCTTCAAGCGAAGCAAAATGCAAACTGGAGCAGCGATTGACTCAGCTGTGTGTGCTCAACAATGCATGCCTACATCAGTACTAGGGAAGAGATAGTTACTTGCGCAAGTGCAACAGACCAACTCGTGGCGCAACCAAATAGGGATAAGGAATGCCGAATGGACTTTTTTTTGAGGTGAGGAAGTTTGCATATAGATGTAATTTTGAAGTATAAAGGAGATACAAAGTGTAATCGCAATTATCAAGAATAAAAGAAGGTTCTCTTATGAAAAGGAAGGTAAATGTCGTCTATGAACTTCTATTCGATGTCGGATACCTGGACCTTTCTAAAAATTATTAGTTTGTTTAGCAATACAGTGCACAGCAAGCTGATGACTGGCATATTCGCGAATTAACAGTACTGGGCGAATCACGCAATATTTCACCGTCAGCTTGTGTGTTCAAGACGTTCCTTAAGCGACCAGTTTGTTAGATGATGTCATACTGCCACTGTTGTTCAACCTACTCATTTTGAAAGTGTTTTCCGGAAGATATTACGGCGACTTTGAATACGTTTTCCTTCCAAAAGAGACGGAGTCTTCATCGCGAGTTGTAGCAGTTTTCTCCGATTTTGCCTGGCTTTTTTCTTTCTTTGACACAGATAAGACAGGTTAGAATAAGCGATCCGAATCGCAAGTGATGTGGACACTTAATTTCCAGGATCCTTCGACCTGGTTAGGCAGATTCAAGAAATCATACACAGTAGACAATCGTAAACTTAAAAAAAAATGGTTCAAATGGCTCTAGCACTATGGGACTTAACTTCTGAGGTCATCAGTCCCCTAGAACTTAGAACTACTTAAACCTAACTAACCTAAGGACATCACACACATCCATGCCCGAGGCAGGATTCGAACCTGCGACCACAGCGGTCTCGCGGTTCCAGACTGTAGCGCTTGCAAACTTATAAAGCTTACTTCGAGTAAAAGTACAGAAGAGTTCCAAAGAATTTGCGATACTATGCAGTAATTCGTCGCTGGCGCAAAGGTGAAGATGCTTGATATCACAGCAACTGCTGTGTATAACGCCGATGAGTCAGTTTTCGTGTAAGAATTGCATACATATAGCATTTTACCATTCGAGGGCAAGAAAGATACAAAGTAGGTTGTGCAGTAGATGAATGCTATGACACAATCATACATAGCAATTCCAGTGATAAGAAGGAGTGAATTACTATTTCCAGAGCTTTGTACATGTCTGCAGGACTGTCAGGGCAAGATAAAACCTAAAATAAAGTATGCTGTTTAATTGGCAATGTATGAAAAGTATAGAATAATGGGAAAGAAAAATTTTCAACACTTCACTCGAAACGCCTTCCTACCCGTTACAAAAAAGGGGTTCATCTGATTTGTTGGAACTCCAGCGCGCATATAAAGACCCCTCTGAGGACGAAAAGGCTGTAGATGCAATACTGATTTCACTTGTAACAACAAGTGTGATACTATTTCTCGATAAATACTTACTTAGAAATTGGAAAGAAGTTTTCGGGCAATACAATTACCAATATAACCCTTCGTCACTTCAGGTTTATGACTTTAACAGTCATCTGTGCATCATCAATGAGCATCTCCATGTTTTATGGATTTGATCAAGTAATCCGAGTACGCAGCACAGTACGTAGAAAAACATCAGGAACCATTTTTCACTACATCCCTGTTTTGTATGAACAAAACTAGTAATTACTGTGAAGTCTATCGTTTTAGAGATGGTTACGGGACTCGGCAGATGATGGTTGAAGTGGTCGTTATAGCAACAATCTACTAATACCAGTAGTGCTGGCGACTATTTTGATCAGAACCGAGTAGAATCTTACTACGCGTCGGTCAAGAGCCTGAAGATAGCGTAGTAAAACGCTGAAACTGGTAGTCAAATAAAATAAGTTTGGAAACTAAACGGCTGAAAGGTGTGTAATTTGACATCCTGTTTCTTCAGTTTGGTGAACCGGGAGTAAGCTAAATGTTTGTTTTCATCATTCAATAGACACTTTGCTTTTTGTGATGTCTATACGGCGTGAAAGAGAAACTGCTTCGTTGTGCATACAATTATCATACAGATTATGCAGATTATAAGAATCGTTATGCAGGAATTGTCATAAAATTCTGCGTGTGTCAGTAATATTACATTTTCACCAATGTAGCTTCCGACTGATGGAAATCGTTTGTAATCTGACATCAAACGCTGCGATTAATTTTACTCTAGTCACTTTTCGAAGAATTACATCTGAAACAGTTTACTGTCGATATGAATTGGGAGTTACTCAAACAGATTTTGAAACGTCACGTTTTTGATAGTGTGTAGGTGCTTAAAATTCGCCTATGCCCACGTTGGATATTTTGCTACGCAGCTATACGATTTACGCTCAAAGCAGGAAGAACTGTACAAACGGCTGTGAGGATCGGTTCTGCGTACTGCAAAAACAAATAACTTCACCTTTTTTTTTAAAGCACATGTATTGCGCGCTAACCGGAAAACTTTTGACGTTCCCTTCCTTTCAGTGTGTTTCGACATCCTTTGGAAGACTATCGGAGGCATGGGTTCGTAAACGGAATGATGTTCAAATTCACATCTTTTCACAAAGATCTAGGTAACTTTCAGCAATTAAGTAACATGTAACGTTTTTATATGCGGTCAGAACGCATCGCAAAATATTTGTTGAGGAAAGCTTCTAAAACATCAGATTTTGTTTTAAAAATGGACACAAACAGTCGCGACCTCAAAAACATTTATTTGATGTTAACAGGTTTCAGTCAGTTCTTGACCATCCTCAGACCCTCACACCACGATGGTAGGCGATGGCAGTGAATGGAGCGGGTGTTGTAACTCTACGAAATTCAACTGCACAGTTGACGGTCGTGAAGTTACAACACTCGCTCCATTCACAGTCACATCCTGCCATTATGCTATGAAGGTCTGAGGACGGTAAAAAACTGACAGAAGCCGGTTACCATCACAATAAATGTTTTTGCGGTAGGGACTGTTAGGTCCAGTTTTAAAATTCTTTTGCTAGACCGCAGTTCTCCAGGAGCAATGGACTCAAAAATTAATTATCAGATTTTTATCTTTTTAAAATGTGTTCTTAAGTTAACTGAGCAGTGGTAAAAATTGCTGTTTTGAATAGCGCGTTACAGCGCTTAGTGTGAAGCAGTGGCCCTCTGTTTCTGGCGGTGGCGCCGCTGTCCAGTAATGAACCGTGATTTTACTTTCAAACCTTTTTCTTAAGAATTTACTTTATTTACTAGCGATCCATCAAGAACCTTAACACATTTAATCACAGTATGTGAGCGGGGAAGTGGTTGCCAGGGAGTAACTGATGAAATCAAAATGAAATTGCTTTTAACAAATGGGAATTTTATTCCTACAAGCCTTTAAAAAAACAGATTTAAAATTATAAGGAGAAAGCATCCTTTAAATATCAAGTTACAGTTTATTCAGAGGCAGAAAGAAACAAATTTTTGAGTGTATGAGCTTTCGGGCTGAGAACATTGCCGCTCCTTTTTGACACGGCCGTAGACACGACCGCTCACAACAACCTCTGAAAGACTACACAGGTGCAAATCTGCAATACACCAGAATACCTTAAGTAAACGTTTTAACAATTCACACAAGCACTCAAACTGTGCACCCCGTAGGAGAGATGGAAATGCTACAAAACACTAAAATTAAAAGATTAATTTGCCACCAACTGTACAACTTGATTTTAACTTCTAAGGAAAGTCTTACGATGGAAGGGTGGCAATGACCATTCAAATAAAAGCCCATGAAATCCAATGTTACATAAAATTATACAAGGTTGGCGAAACATGCTCTACCGTACACATATACCGCCTCTGAAGATGATAGGGAAGATAGAAACATATTTCAGGAATTATGCCGTTACACTTCAAGAGATAAATTCGTTAACACACCGAATCCAACAAACATAACAGATGCAGATTGATAGAGCGATTACCGAACAACCCGAACAGCAGGTTGTTCTAACCCGCCACTACTCCATAAGTGAAACACGGACCACCCAATTCATAAATAACCATCTTCCCGTGGGTGGGCAAACGGAGAAGAATGGTGGGACGACTCCAAAACAAAGCGGCTGGTGACCTCACCAAGAAAACGAGTAGAATTTAACAAGTAACTGGAACAACATATCAAACTTCTAATAAGCGGCGATTTCTGGCGAAGACCTGGCGCAGCACTCCCAAAACGCTCTCCTGAACCGTCCGCTGCCAGCCGCTTCAACGGATGCAGGAAGGCGCGCCGATCTCCTGTCTCACGGCGTCGCAGCTCGCACCAGCCAGACGGATGTCGTGGGTTGTCTCCTGTTGCTCTCGTGTCGGCCGCGAAGCCACTACCCCTCGGTATACGGCGCAGCCCACTCGGCTCTCGTGGCGACCTCTCATGCGCCGACGCTCAAGACGGACAAGTCCTCTTGTGTCGCAGTGCGCGACCGACCAACCGATCGGTCCAACCGCCAGTGACCGTTGTCTGAGCAACTCGAGCTGACTGGCAGCCTCACGCGCAGACTCAGATGCAGAGACTAAGCCTTCGACCAGGCGACCACTCGCTGAGTTCTCTCAATGCGCCACAAATTCGGACGAGACACAGACTAGAAAGCTGGCGACGAGAGACTGACCCCAGACTCACCCAGACTGACCCAGACTGACCAACTGGCGAGCTAATAGCGCCCCTTAAATGCACGTGACTAGGCAACCTTTCCCATTTCCCACCAGAGGGAGACACCAAGACTGCGACTGCCACAGCGGCGCCACCGCCAGAAACGGAGGGCGACTGCTTCACACAACGCGCTGCGTCGCGCTATTAAAAACTGGAATTTTTACCACGGCTCATTAACTACTGAACATGTCTGTTTCCTTTGTGCGGCAGGGCTAGCTTGTGTATTATGTAGTACAAATTTCACAGTACCTTGTTCTAATTTTTGCCGTAAAACATCAGATAGTTATTGCCATTTACGTTCTTTCAGTTTTTATACCCCTCTTTCAGTCTGTATGTGAAAACATAACCACTTCTAACTAATAATATCAGTTTTAAAAACCCTTTATAAGTTACTTAATGGGTACCTGGCATTGACTGGATATATAATAATTCCAATTCTAGTAGTCCAGTTCCTCCTTTGAACTCAATGTCCATCTCATCGGCCCCCTCTCTTTCTCCAGATCTCCGCTCTACGTCCACCTCCTGTAACCTCCACCGTCTGTCCATCTCCTCCCGCCCCTCTCACTGCGTATATGCTACTCCCCTCCCTCTTTGTCCATCTGCTCCTTCCCACCAACTCTGTACATCTGTTCCTCATCTTCTAACCATCTCCTCATCCAACCTCTGTCCTTCTCCTCTTCCCTACATAGATTTCCTCCTCCCTGTCTCTCTGCCGTCTCCTCCTCTCCCTTATAGCAGTCCTCTTCCTCCCCCTTTCTCGGTCCACCTCCTCCTCTCTGCTCTCTGTTCCGACTCCTCTCCACCTGCTCCCTATCCATTTCCTCCACTTTCTCTGTCAATTTTCTTTTTCCCCTATCATTATCCATCTCCATCACCCCCACATCTATCTCCGCCTTCCCCCAGCCCCGCTGTCTGTCTGTCCATCTCTTCCTCTCCAACTCTGTCCACGCTAACGCCCGCATCCGAGAGGAGGTTGCTGTTTCATATCACGATATTTCTTTCCAGATAATAAAATGTGTACGAGGTTTGGTTGAAATTCATCTTAGGAAGGGTATCCGTCCCAAAGCTTTGCCCGCATACACATGTGTCACATATCTTTCACACATATTTAACTCATTTCACACGTATTTGTACTCACATTTCACTTATATCTCTACTGAATCTCACCCTGCAGATTCCTTTCCACGCCGATCAATGTTTATGACGTCGTATCTTTCGAACTATGTGTCGTACAACGATATGATGTCGTAGGTTCATTCAGTGGCAATTGTCGATGGTGTCTGGAAAATGTATTGCGAATGGGACTAGTAAGAAGTAGTAACGATTTTAAACGTCGCGCATGATGCGACAGTTTCACTGCATGAACAGTTAAAATGTAATAAGCGATAAACGTTTTCCTCTTTCAACATTTTGTGGAGGTTATAAGCGAGCAAACTTTTCAAAAAATGGCTCAGAGCACTATGGGACTTAACATCTATGCTCATCAGTCCCCTAGAACTTAGAACTACTTAAATCTAACTAACCTAAGGACATCACACACACCCATGCCCGAGGCAGGATTCGAACCTGCAAACTTTTCACAAAGTTTTCAAATTTTGTGTTACGTTTGTAGCAACTCAGTAAGTGTTCTCATTCTCAAAATACGGATGAATGAAGTCTGGGTATTCATACGTCGTGAGCTACACTTATTTGTCACATTCACCCACTTCCCTTCCGTAGGCTGGTGGTTCTTATTCCCTCACTTATTCTTTCCGGACGTTAAGTGATATGTGCACCAAATTCGACCGAAACCAGTAATCTTTATAGGAGGAGGCGTCGAACGTATGTACATACATACATCAACTTTTATAATAGGCATGGACCTATTAACAGACTACTGGTCATTAAAATTGCTTCACCAAGAAGAAATGCAGGTGGTAAACGGTATACATTGTACAGATATATTATACTAGAACTGACATGTGATTACATTTTCACGCAATTTGGGTGCATAGAACCTGAGAAATCTGCATCCAGAACAACCACCTCTGGTCGTGATAAACGGCTTTGGTAATCCTGGGCATTGAGTCAAACAGAGCTTGGATGGTGCGTACACGTACAGCTGCCCATGCAGCTTCAACACGATACCACAGTTCATCAAGGGTAGTGACTGGCGTATTGTGACGAGCCAGTTACTCGGCCACCATTGACCAGACATTTTCATTTGGTGAGAGATCTGGAGATTATGCTGGCCAGGGCAGCAGTCTAACATTTTCTGTATCCAGAAAGGCCCGTACAGGACCTGCAACATGTGGTCGTGCATTATCCTGCTGAAACGTAGGGTTTCGCAGGGATCAAATGAAGGGTAGAGCTACGGGTCGTAACACATCTGAAATGTAACGTCCACTGTTCGAAGTGCCGGCAACGCGAGCACGAGGTGACCGACACGTGTAACCAATGGCACCCCATACCATCACGCCGGGTGATATGCCAGTATGGCGATGACGAAATGTGCGTTCACCGCGATGCCGCGAAACACGGATCCGACCATCATGATGCTGTAAACAGAACCAGCATTCACCCGAAAATATGGCGTTTCGCCATTCGTGCACCCAGGTTCGTCGTTGAGTATACCACCGCAGGCGCTCCTGTCTGTGATGCACCGTCAAGGGTATCCGCAGCCTTGGGCTCCGAGCTGATAGTCCATGCTGCTCCAAACGTCGTCGAACTGTTCGTGCAGATGTTTGATGTCTTGCAAACGTCCCCATCTGTTGACTCAGGGATCGAGACACGGCTGCACGATCCGTTACACCCATGCGGATAAGATGCCTGTCATCTCGACTACTAGTAATACTAGGCCGTTGGGATCCAGCACGGCGTTCTGTATTACCTTCCTGAACTCACCGATTACATATTCTGCTAACAGTCATTGGATCTCGACCAACGCGAGCAGCAATGTGGCGATACGATAAAATGCAATCGCGATAGGCTACAATCCGAACTTTATCAAAGTCGGCAACGTAATGGTACGCATTTCTCCTCCTTACACGAGGCATCACAACAACGTTTCACCAGGCAACGACGGTCAACTGCTATTTGTGTATTAGAAATCGGTTGGAAAGTTTCCTTATGTCAACACGTTGTAGGTGTCGCCACCGATGCCAATCTTGAGTGAATGCTCTGAAAAGCTAATCATTTGCATATCAGAGCATCTTCTTCCTGTCGGTTAAATTTCGCGTTTGTAGCACGTCATCTTCATGGTGTAGCAATTTTAATGGCCAGTAGTGTAGTATAGGAGGATTTTCCCAAGAAACGTTAAATAGGCAGTGGCACGTAGCTATGTGTTTATATGTCCATTGTTGGTATTTTTTGAAACTTTTACCACGAAACGTTACATCTTTGCAAAATATGGAATGCTTCATAATACATAACTACTTCTCCATGTGTTCTACATGCGAAGATTCATTGGATGTATAGCGCATTTTCTCTGTAGTTACGAGAATTTTCTTCTGTTCATTGCTGAAACCACATTCCGAACCATGTATACTTATGCCTACAGATGTGGTAGAGCGTTGTTACAAATCTACCACTGTAAATGACTTTTGCAGTAGAAGCGATGCTCCAGCTTCCAAGAATAAAATTAATCATTGATAAAATTTTCAAGGTAAAAGTGGGAGTTTTTTCATTCCGTAGTGGTTTGTAATCTAAAAGCGGAGGACCATCGTGTTACTCAACTTATTTCTCATTACATTTGAAAGTGCCTTTACCTAATGCAAAAGAGAAATATGAAGATATAAATAAGGACAACATCGTATAGACAAGGAGCAAACGTTAGAAAACACAGTGTCAAGAGAAGAGCATAGGATGTGAACACCGTGCGCACTAGTGTATAACCAAAGCGAGTAATAAACCCCAAATGTACTGAAATGGCTTTGCTAGGTCCCTTTGTGGCGAGAGGATACACATCATTCCCGCAATATGTAAGAAATCTTTCAGACCTACGAACGACACCTTCGGCGAGAAAGCTTTTGCGTCTTTCTTTTATTTCCCCGGCTGCTGTTCGAGGAGAATGGAGCCCAGCACTGAATAGATCGACATACCCACCGCGGGTATCCGTCTTAAAAGCACGAACACCACGGACAACGGGGCTGTCTCGTTGAGAGGCCGAATGTGACTACGCATTCGTGCAAGCAACACTTGCTTCAAGCTGAAATGTTTTTGTAGTGCCGTAAGCTTTATCTGCAACGCCTCAATAGAAAACGTCACATTTTTGTAGTTTTTTAGCAAGTATGGTCAGAAAAAACTAAATAGAGTGCCGACAGATATCTGAAGTTTCGGTAGTTCTAAACGGTAGCAACTGATTCCCAGCACATTAAAGTAGAAAAGTTAGAAATCGAGTCCAGTTTCATCGATTTGTGTGGTGAGATGAGTAAATGTCACACGTTCTGCAATCAAATTTATTTCATTTAACCTGAACAGTTCACGGTCATATACAGAATTTTCAGCTGAATATTTTAAACAAGAAAGTGATTACCAGCAGAAATAAATACTGGATAGAATATGTATCGGGTAGATAGATCGATAATAAAGTTCCATGTATGTATTGCCGTCAAAATAATTACCAGGCCACTTACCCTCACCGTCCAAAAACAAACACGGCTGTGTGTAATTCGTACAGTCGGGACTAAGAGGGTTGACTGTGATGCTCCACACTCTCCATTTGGAAAATGTCGGCATGAAATAGAAGAAAATACGACAAGTACGAAAAGTTGCTCATGCAGTCGTATAGAACATAGGGCAGCAGTCACTCTCTTCTCCGTGCCCATGTTGAAAGTGATCCGATCTTTAAAGCTACTTTATATCCAAATAATAGATATCTGGACATAGATTACTCATCAAAAATTTATCTACTGAGTCTCCTTAACTCCTACAAGGAATTGTGACATCGTCTATATATAGGTCGCAACAGTAACAACTGTAGCTATTTTTACATGTGGTACCTTAATATATCTACACATTAGCTGAGGGGTATCAATATGTGAAGGGTCAGGTTGTGGATCGGTGCTCGTGATGAAGGTGAAAAATTCGGTATCTCTTAACATGGAAAGTGGTAAGACGGTATCTGGATACACATGAAACAAAAACTTTTCATTTTTAAATGAATTGAGTTGTCAGATCTGAACATTTATCATAATTGAATAAATATTAAGTAAATGCACAACGGTTACCAGTAAGACGAAAAAAATCGAAGTTTTTAGGGAATACATAATTATGTGCTCTGTTAAAAATATTACGTTTATTCAAAAAACTGAACGAACTAATAAATCAAAGAACTAATATATGGCTGATGGTTGCTATTCTTCATAACACTCACTACTGAGTTACAAAATTAACTGTACAACTGCGCCTTAGAGACCTCCAGCGCGATGTATCATTAATTATCAGAGTGAGAGTAATCTTTCAATGGCAACACTCACGAACATAAACACATATCAGAGGTTCAGGAGAAATATAGAAATAAAGAAAAACTTCACAAGTACCCGCGTGGTTGGCAAACGGTCGTTCCCTCGGCTTGAGTGCAAGAAGCGAGTCAACAATAACTCATAGCCAATAATAGCACCATAGACGGAATTTTGAAATCAGTAACTGTGACAAGTAACACTCCTCACAATCCGCTAACAAATGGTTGTCTCAAACAACTGTGCATAAAATGAGTGGTAAAACCCAGAATAACTAAGCAAATTGGACAGGATACATTACTATGAGACGCGATCTACGAACTTAAGGATCTCTGATCCGTAGTTACACGTGCTGAGGCAATAAAGACTTGTGAAAACGAAATTACGAACCTATATAGAAATTAGCAAAGTATTAGAAATCTGTTGAATTGTATTGTACTCTTGAGGTCACCAACGATCTAAATCAGACTGAACTGAGAAGGTACATCACGCGTCCACATGTTTGAACAAAGATAGAGGAGTGACAATGGCTTGCATGCATGACTACGTGCAACTGCTTGTAACGTTCCGAAATTAGGAAGAAAAATTCCCTACACCGCTGAACGAGCAACGACCAATGAGCTATGATAGCAAGAAGTTAATTTTGACAGGAGCTCAATTCTACAAAAATAAAATACTGAATTAACTATGAATTGGCACACTCACACTTAATCAGTGCAGCCTGTCTCGCGTGTCCCGGATCACTCCCTAGTGGCCTCTTTTGGAACCCACGCGTCCCTTTCCTCAGGAAGTGCCCAGAGAACTTTCTATTGTGTCATGCCAACCTGTACAAGAGCTCCGTCTAAGGCGAACAAAAACTTCTTTGCTATCTGGTACGTGCTTTATACGGTTGGCTATTCTGCCGCAGTAGCAGACTACTTTTATTCCCACAGATCTAGATACTGAAATTTACAATGTACACTCTCATGCTTTTCGTTTAATAGGTGAGAGTAGGAAGGGAAGTACAATGGCCGTTTCTTTTTCAATCTCGGAGTGGCAAAAAGTGGCCATGCGCTGAAGGCTACTGCGCAACTATCGGACTACACGCTCCGCCATTTCCGACCTCAACCAGGCATCAATCTGCGTTGCACTACAGCCACGTAAACATGGCTGCCGTCAATGTTCCTTCCGCCAAGTGTGAATTACGAAGTGTGATTCGGTTTCTGCAAGCAGAAGGGAATAGTGCAGCAGAAATTCATCAGAGAATGAACCAAGTGTAAAAAAAAAAATGTTCAAATGTGTGTGAAATCTTATGGGACTTAACTTTTAAGGTCATCAGTCCCTTAGCTTACACGCTACTTAACCTAAATTATCTTAAGGACAAAAACACACGTCCCTGGCCGAGGGAGGACTCGAACCTCTGCCGGGACCGGCCGCACAGTTCATGACTGCAGCGTCTTAGACCACTTGGCTAATCCCGCGTGGCGGAGTCAGCTTTGTATTTCCTTGACCGTTATCATGATGGAGTGAACGTTTTGAAATCAATTATTACTGGAAATGAAACTTAAATCCAACACACCGGAAACAAAACTACAATCACAACAATGCATGCATCCACATTCACCAAACAAACCAAAAAAATTCAAACAAGCATTCAACAACAGAAAGGTTATGGCCACCGTGTCTTGGGACCTAAAAGGTGTGTTGCTTGTAGAGTTTATGCAGCGCGGAACCACTATCAACGCCGCAGCTTATTGTGAAACTTTATGACGTTTGCGGAGAGCTATTAAAAAGAAAGAAAAAAAACACTAAGAGGAATGCTGAAATATGTTGATCCATGACAAAGCTCGTCCACAGACTGCTGGCACAACCCAACGATTCCTTGAACAATTACAAAGGGACAGTTTCGATCATCTGTTGTACAGTCATGACCTGGCACCCAGAGACTTTTACCTTTTTCCTGAACTGAAGACGTGGCTAGGAGAGCAAGACTTTCAAACCAACGAAGATCTTCAAACCAACGTCAATGCTCATTTGAAATCATTGACAGCAACCTTTTTTGAAGAGGGCATTGCAAAGCTTGTCCACAGGTACGATAAATGTCTCATTTTTTTCGGTGATTTTGTTGAAAACTAACTATAAGTGTAAAAACTTTTGTTAATAAAATAATTCTTTCCTGTTGACTTGTCTTTTAGTTATAGCCTATCGGAGGTTGAAAAAAAAAACAGCCCTCGTATTTACTGAAGTATTGCACATTAATGTATTGAATATGCCTGGGGCGGGGGGAGGGGGGGGGGGTCCCAATAATTAAGATCTTAGTGAAATATGGAGAGGAATAAAGATAATATTCATTGTCGCCACTATAGACACACTCAGCTGATCAATCTTTTTTCTATGTAGTTTACAGTTTACACCCAGAAATTAGGTGTAAGAGGTGCGCACATTAAGTTAAATGTTACACAAAATCATGAAGAGGCTCATGTAGAGACCCTTCACAACGTGTTGGTTGTCCTTTCCCTGCGTCGAACAGCCTTCCCATAACCACATCACAGACTTTACAACCTGATGGTTTCTGCACGGTCGTAACTGGACTTCTGTGTGGACTACGTCTGCCAGTATAAAGTGATCGTTTACCATTTCGCGTCTACGCATCCACACTTCTACAGTAAAAGAAAACAAAACAGCCGTGAAAGTGCACATTGGGATAAAATGGCTGACAGTAAGGCCACAAAGTAGTTCGTTTACAGCCCAACAACTGCGATCTAAATCCGATAGTACTGGCAGGGGTCAAAATAATACACACAGGTGACATGTCGAAGGAAACATTGCAGAATTTTGTTAATATTGCTTTCTTTTCTATTACTGCACAGGAACATAGTGCAGGAAAGTTCAGCAGCTGGAGCAGGAGTGTTGGACACGAGGAGAAATAATGGAAATAGCCAATGAAGAAGTTACCATCAATATCATGCACTCAAGCGATGATCGTGAATCAAACACAAATGACAGTGATCTATAGGGAACACCATTTTGACAGTTCTTTCAGAGACAGTTAATTACACTTTGTAAACGTGACTGCTGTGCATCGTTTAACAAATGCACTGCTTAAACAGATACCGAAGATCAGTTTTTGGCTTTTGATTCTTAGTGTCGTAAGTTGTAAATTCATCTGCTTTCATTTTTCATTGACTTCGGTACATAAATAATACAGAGGTTGTAGGCACTCGAGCTTGAATACGTCAACAAGAACCTGAACAAGAATTGCATTTAGTGCTAAATGTTTAGTAGTGATGTACCATCAGACAGAATTGTCCCTTTAGCGGGCAACGTTCCCGCGAGTGCCCCTTCCGATTTCGTGTTAAGCGTAGAACGCGAATAGTGGTGGCAACACTGCTGCAAGCAACAGAATCTACCTTCCCTAACCGCTCCTCTCCCCTTGGCAACCGTAATGAGTGGGGGCACGGCCGTTCCCGACAGCCACCGCGCCTATTGTCAACTTATCGCTGACAAACGGTATCCTACCTATGTCAGCTGAAGTACACGATGGAAATTTGACGTTTGTCGCTATTTTTTCTTCACCTGTAATAGTATCCTATTCTTTACTTGACCTATCTAGGTTATTTGAAGTACAGGATACAAATTTCACATTTGATTTTACGTTTGTCGGTTTTTTCACCTTCGCTAGCAGTAGTATCCAATTCTTCAGTTGACTTACACGGGTCAAGCAAAACCTATAAAAGTTAACTGCAGTATTCCATGCTAATGTTACGTATGTCTCCTTTCCTTGCTTTCGCTAGCGCTAGCAAGCTACCCTTCAGTTGACCTATACATGTCAGCTGTACAGGATACAAACCTGTGTACAAACGTAGAACTTTTATCCTGTACTTCGGTAGATCAACTGAAGGGTATGCTATTAGTGATAGCAAGGGAGAAAAATAAGAAAAACAGATATACGTAACACAGGCGTGAAATATGTCATTTGATATATATATAGGTATATAGGTTATATCTCGTCCTTCAACTGACCTACTCCCGACTAATGTACAGAACACATACAGTATTTTACGTATGTCGGTATTGTGTACATGAAATGGAGAAGCACATTCAGAATGAAAGTGAGATCGTTATTTCGGAGTTTACTGCGGCGCTATAAATTGTAGCAGCTTCAGGTGGAATTGGCGTACGGGAAGGACTGCTACTGTTTATCAAGGACTGACAATCAGCAGGAGACGATTAATTGATGATACAGCGGTGGTGGCCGAACCTGAACAAGAATTGCGTTTGGTGCTAAATGTTCAGTAGTAGTTTAAGATATGCTCATAAATAAGAAGAAAGTGCTACAGCTGGACATGCTGCAGGTCTGAATGTTACAGTCATGTGCGGGAATCTTCAAAATATACACAGCCCATATTTGGATACGCGTGAGTTAGGACAGATAATCAAGATAGGTACACGTAAGACATAGAAGATAGGACAAAGCAAAAAGCGTGTTTAATTGAAAGAGTAGAATCTAATCTACAAGACTTTAAAAACCGGGTCTAGATTTAAATGCACTGAATCCAGTCTGCACATCACAAAGAAGCTGGTGAAATGAACTACAATCGGTGAAAAGCATCAGAAAGTACGTGCATGTACTCGTAATCAGTTCTTTTTCGCTTAAAGACATGAGGTTTCGAATCATTTCTTGTCTTAACGGATTTATGATGATAAGGTTGCCATTCTGCTGCTGTGATCGGTATGTTACACTGCGCTGAAATTTTACTGTTATATTGATATTAATAATAGATAGGATATAAATTTAATTAAACTTTACTATTCGTTCCGGGAAAATCACCGCGGCGTTCAGTGAGTGCAAATATGGACATACGTCAAAGTAAGCATCTGCGCTGTGGCCCTAGACTGGCCAATCTGGCCCGACCGTGGCGTTATTGAATGCAGAATGTACGTGCGCCTAGTCAGCACACCACTCTCTCGGTCTTTGTGTGGTCCCGACCTTGGAACCTCTATTAACTGGTCGGGTATACCTTCAGTTGGCCACACGAGGGTGAGTCCATACCACATCATTCCTCCCACCAAAGAAAAGTCCCTGGCATTACTGGGTATCGAACACGGGTCCCACTCATGGCAGGCAGCTGCTCTGACCATCAGCTGCGGAGACAGACAAGTGAGGGCGTAACAGCATCAAAAATATCAAGTTCTGAGTTTATAGGATGCCGCTCTTCTATTACTCCATCCTAGACACTTGGAGCACTACCATTCAAAAAAATGGTTAAAATGGCTCTGAGCACTACGGGACTTAACTTCTAAGGTCATCAGTCCCCTAGAACTTAGAACTACTTAAACCTAACTAACCCAAGGACATCACGCACATCCATGCCCGAGGCAGGATTCGAACCTGCGACCGTAGAGGTCGCGCGGTTCCAGACTGAAGCGCCTAGAAACGCTTGGGCACCCCGGCCGGCGCACTAGCATTGATAGGCAGTAGAACAGTTGGGTTCTTTTGCACTACTGGCTTTCTCGACTGGTAATCAGAGATTATTGTTCCACATAGAAATTGTTAATAAAAATTCACAGCATTCAGTTCAAAATAAAATAACCCCCCTCCATGTTTCTAAATGAAGCTGTAACGTAGCTTAATTACTCGCGTGGTGCCATCCTACATACTAACTCACATTTTTATATTCCAGTTGTATATCATGGTCAGACAGATTCCGAAATCAGATACAGGGTTGCAAGGCGTACCCAGGAGCAGATACAGACTCATCACAATATAGTAGTGATGAAGAGTAGGCAGAAGTTTAATACGTTACTCAGGGAAAATCAATACGGAAAGCACTGGAATACGATGTACAAAGGAATGATGAGACACGGTTGAAGTTCTCTACGGCTATAGATACAGCAATAAGAAATAGCTCAGTAGACAGTAAATTTGAATATAAAATCTTTAAAAAGGTCCATCTGAGACGTTGGAAAGAAAAACATAGGTACAAAGAAAGCAACTGGGAAGAAACCATGAGTAACTGAAGAGATACTTCAGTTGATAGATGAAACGAGGAAATACAAAAACGTTCACGGAAATTCAGGAATACAGAAAAGACGCTGAAGAATAAAATGAATAGGAAGTACAGGGAAACGAGGACGAAATCGCTGCATGATAAATCGAAGAAATCGAAAAAAATTGTCCGAAGGACAGATTCAGCATACACAAAACCCAAAACAACCTTCGGTGACATTAAAACAAGGGCGATAACATTAAGGGTGTAAAGGGAATTTCACTGTTAAATGCAGAGGAGAGAGTGGACAGGTGGAAAGAATGTATTAAAAGCATCTGCCAGGGGGGGGGGCGAGGGGGGGGGGGGGGGGGAAGATTTGTCTGATGTGTAGGAGAAGAGATAGGAGTCGATTTAGAAGAGACACGGGATCCAGTAATAGAATCAGAATTTGAAAGGTCATTAGAGGACTTGACGTCAAATAGGGCAGAAGGGACAGAAACCACTCCATCAGAATTTCTAAAGTCATTGGGGGAAGTGGCAATAATACTATTCACGTTGTTTTGTAGAACGTATTAGTCTGGCGAATACCATCAGACTTTCGGAAAAGCATCGTCCACACGAAGACTGATAGAGCTGACAAGTGCAAGTATTATCACACAATCAGCTTAACAGTCCGTGCATCGAAGTTGTTGACTAAAATAATATACAGAAGAACGGGAAATAAACTGAGGATGTGCTGAATGACGATCAGTTTGGCTTTAGAAATGGTAAAGGAACGAGAGACGCTATTCTGATGTTGCGGTTAATAATGGAAGCAAGACTAAAGAAAAATCAAGACACGTTCATAGGAGTTGTCGAACTGGAAAAAGAGATAGACAATGTAAAATGGTGCCATATGTTCGATATTCTGAGAAAAAAAGGGGTAAGCTAGAGGTAGAGGCGGGTAAATATACAAAATCTACAAGAGCCAAGAGAGTGGACGATCAAGAAAGAAGTGCTCGGATTAAAAAGGGCGTAAGACAGGGATTGCGCACCGACTGTTCAATGTGTACATCGAAGAAGTCATGATGGAAATAAAACAAAGGTGCAGGAGCGGAAGTGAAATTCAAGGTGAAATGGAATGGACAATCTAATCAGTTAAAAATATGGACTGAGAGTAAATCGAAGAAAGACAAAAGTAACGAGAAGTTGCAGAAATGAGAAGTGGGAGAAACTTATTATCAGGATTGATGCCCACGAAATAGATGGCGTCATTAAGGTACTTAGACACTAATAATAAATGACGGGCGGAGCAAGGAAGACATCAAAAGCAGATTAGCAATGGCAAAAACGACATTCCTGGCTAAGAGAAGTCAACTAGTATCAAACATAGGCCTCAATTTATGGAAGAAATTTCTGAGAATGTACGTTTGGAGCACAGCATTGTAAGGTGGTGAAACATGGATCGTGGGAAAACCGGAACAGAAGAGAATCGAAGCACTTAGGATGTGATGCTTCAAACGAATGTAGAAAATTAAGTACACTGATAAGGAAGGAATGAGGAAGTTCTGCGCAGCATCGGAGAGAAAAGCAATATGGGGAAATCACTGACAAGGAGAAGGGACAGGATGATAGATCTGTTAAGACATGAAGGAGCGATAGAGGGCAAAAACTGTAGAGGAAGACAGAGATTCGAATACATCCAGCAAATAGTTGAGGACTTAGCTTGCGATTGCTATTGTGAGATGAAGAGGCTGGCACAGCAGAACAATTCGTGGTAATTCATATTAAACCAGAATACTGATGACCCCCACCTCCTTCCCCCCCCCCCCCCTCCGAAGATAAGAACTCCCTATGTACTTTGACATAATGACAAGTTGTTTACATAATTCGTATTGGCATTCGCAAAATGCATATTGTGATATTCCTGGCTGTGGCCGCCAGTATTTTAATTTGCTGAAAGCTCACCTTGATTCAGCTTTATACACATGAAGTATCATATGGTACAAAAGTGGAGTGATGTGCAAGCGACAGATGGTACAATATGTACCAATCTCGTCGGAGAGTCCGCCAATTGCACTGAACCTGCTTCTGTTTGGTCGGCACATTCGGGTGCTAGGCGCCCAAAATAAAGGAAGGTCTCACGACCGACGAGCTGTCTTCTGTGCTTGAGACACAACTTTAGCAGACGACAGTTTGGTGGAAAGAATGGTCAAAGACTGTTGTTCAATCTCTCCTAATCTATCCTGCGTCCAGATCTGACTTCCAAAAGACACATAATTTATAATACGTAATTCCACCTGTTGGCTGCGGTCAAGCTCGGAAGAGAATTAGGTGTACATTTCTGTTTCTGAGAAGCTGTATGTTTCTGTTTATTTCTCACAGCAGCCAAGCAGTGAGAAACGTAGGAGGGACGCAAGCATTCGACATTCGCCAGAGCCATAAACGTGTAGTCTTAAGTGGTCTTTAGGACCAATGCAGCCTCCACCAGCACATTTCTTCAGACTCGAGCCTGGCCATGTTAACGCGACGGGAGGTAATGTGCCAGGCGGCTCGATAACGCTCGTGAAAATACATGATGCCTACGTCGTGCTTTTACCTATGCCCCTGCACACAAAATAAACAAGAAGTCTCACTCTTTCTGGCGCTCCTGAAATTTCATTGCGGCAATGGTCGCAATCTCTATAATATTTGTGACATAGACGGTGGTTACGATTTCTACAAGCCACACCACAGGTTGGGAAACGGCGCAAAATTTCTAGTAGTATACTGTCGAGTTGAGATTTTCACAAATGTTTTATTCGTGTCTTACAGAAACTAGCAGTACGGCAATAAACAGCCTTTTAAACAAACCGCTAACGGCAATCAAGTAATTTATAGCAATACAACAATTAAAAAAAATTAAAAAAAAGAACACAGAAGCTAGCAGTACGGCAATAAACAACTTTTTACAACACACCGCTACCGGCAATCAACTAATTTATAGCAATACAACAGTTTTAAAAAATTTAATGAACATTAGTAAACAGGCAACTAAAGTAAATACAGAACTTTGTTAATAAAGTACGGTGAGGTAGTGAAGCTACCAATACCACAATTTAAAAAAAAATTAAACAGGTCTCAGCAAACACATGATTAATGGCAATAAAAGGAATTTAAAAACTTGGAGGAATTTTAAAAATTTTGAACAGAAGTGTCCTGGAATATCATTACAACATAACAGATATGACGGACCCGTGTAAGGTGGCCACGAATCACCCACTCAGGGATGCACAGGCTAGACAGAATACTGACCAATTTAAATACGCCCGTAAACAATTGCCGCTCAGGCTGGTCACTGAACCGACTTTCAGCCAGCGAAAACTTGTTATAAGATGGCTTAACTCGCTGCCAGAATTAGAGCTAACCTCGTGCACGGAAACATTACACCACACAGTCCTGAATGAGCGACCACAAGATCATCGAACAAGAAGCATGAATTTGCTCATAACCCACGACAGAATAGCGAAACAATTAAACTGCCAATACTACACCTCCCATCGGGCAGTAACGAGAAGAGGAGGAAAGATCACTGTCTTCAATTACACCGGTGCCGGGGACAGGAAAACCGATCGCCGGAGGCCACAAGGCAGAAGAGACACTGGTTACGCAGACTTACTACTTAATGATTAAACCTTCCACGAACTTAACCTGCAATTATGCTCGAACAGCCAGTACACGACTTCCGATGGCAAGGATCCACATATACGACCACGGTTACGCGACAACACGCTCTGTCACCGGAGTTCACGTCTTATCTGCAACGCTGAAGGGTAGTGATCGCTCCTTCGTCTTAGGTGTCTCCTTTTAAACTCCAGTGTTGAAACGGAGGATTTAAAGAAGCTTGTTAACGTCTCACCAAGGCGAAATGAACAGCAACTAGTCGTGGGGCGATTCTGTATACAACCAACACGGGGGGAGCTCTTCCGTCAACTCGACCCGCTCGTTACACACAACCGACATACATCACGTGACGACTCGGTACAACCGACCACGCCTGCTTCGCGCTGGAGAGCCACACTGCCCTCCCGTGTCCACCACACTCTCAGCGCTCAACGCCCCTACTTCCGCGCCACCACACGAGGTTACAACCGGTCAAAGATCTCACTTCCTCCATAGCAGTTTCCCGGAAGCAAAAACGCAGATATCGATAGCAGAGGGAAAAAGACAACCAAGCAGCCACTTAATTACAGACAACATATCAAACAAACATGTCAGGGGAAGAAAAGGAAAACCAATGCAACCTAAACATAAGGTGTAGTACGAGTCGATAGACGGATCAATTTGGCTAGATGTTGGATGGCACTCGGAATCAACACCGTCTTTAGTGGATAACTTGAAGTTTTTGCAAAAATTGAGAAATAAATTGGAATTTCTGTTTAGACACACCCTGCGTTGTGGATCAACAAACGGTGGTCTTGCTGGTAGAACAGTTGATATCTTAAAAATATCGGGAATCTGATACATCGATATTAAAATGTATGATTTTCAGCCCTGATATATTGAAGAACGAATCAATATATCGTCATATCGACGTGGAAAATACGGATAAAACGGTTTATAAAAATATTGGCTGCAGATTGCCGATTTTAGAACTGTATATTTATGTACTGACTTATTATTTCTGTAAATAAACAAACTAACATCCTGATTATCCCTCTTAGAGCAATAATTGAAAGGAAAACGATGCACGTTCATGCTTGGCGATAACTACTTTCTTAATAATGGAAACTGCATGTAACTGGCGTAACAAAAGGTGTCCGACGGGTCGGTCGTTCGGTTTCGTCACATATCGGATTTGTCCATAACACTTCATATAGACTTACCGGTTTTTTTATTTCTGCAAACGCCAGCGGCCTAACTGCTGTAGTGTCAAACTTCCGTGGCGAAGTTCAACATTGGAGTTTCCGTTGGTAGCACCTATAGTAGAATACGACAGCATTTACCCCCACACGTCTCAGCCCACCGCAAAGACCGACCTCGTCATTTACATTTTTATTCATCACTTCCAGCAACTGTTTAGGAAGAATGCCGATGTGAAGATACAGAACAGTAGTTGCGTTAAAAATTGATCTTCGTTACGTCTGGTGTGCTACTTCTTAACATCTGAAATTTTGTTTATCATTTCACACCACCAGTCCCAGCGCAATCGGACTACTTATTTGTGCCACCTATACATGCTTCACACAGCAAAGCGAAAGACTGTACGTGATGAAAGCTCGAATAATAGTAAGATTACTTCTCTCGGAGAAAGTAAAATTAAGTTCTACTATAATTCCAAAAGAACAATTTCAAATACCTACCAAAATGGCGAAAAAAGTAAAAAACAAACATGTCGCCACTGGATATAGCCATATCGATATGGATACGTCCGCCAAAATAGTATCGCCGATATATCTGATACATTTTGGGAAATACAGGGTGAGCACGAAGTCTTGCGCTGATTATAACAATTTATTACAGAGTAACCGTTTGAAATAATAATTTACATTTGACACCGTTACATAGGTTAGCGTTACTAGTTTTTTTAAGACCTCTTACGTTAGTAAACCCCAACGTGTGCTCCCTTGGTAGCTCGGAGAATGTCGAGGTGGTATTCCAGTTCCCGCCAGGGGTTTTGTAACATTTGTTCTGTCACAGCACCCACAGCAGCTTGTATCCTAGCCTACAGTTCGTGACGTCAGCAACTGGTGTGACGAAATTCTGTCCTTGATGTAGCCCCAGAAAAAAAATCAACGGGCATAATGTCTGGAGAAAGGGGTGATTAGGATGTTGAACCATTCCCTTCAATCCACCGATCGAGAAATGTTTCATCCAGGAAATCACGCACTATCAAAGCCCCACAGTTAGAAGAATATCAGCCATTGATAATTTTCCAGTAAGATGGAGCCCCCCCCACTGGGCTTTGATGGTGCGTAATTTCCTGGATGAAACATTTCCGGTTCGGTGGATTGGAAGGAACTTGCTAGAATCTTTGTGGGGCTACCCACGCAAAGATGGAGCCAGTACGCTATCAACTGCTATTCACACGCGGCCTACGCAACGGAGTACTGGAAGTTAATTTAGTGAGATTCTCCCAGCAAAAGCCTTTCCGTGGAAGAGTTCAGGGGTCGCGGCGGATAGCAATATCGTTAACTGCTGACTACACTTGGTTGTTGGTTGATTGAGTTGCGGGATGTACTTTGCATCTGTGAACGGTGTTTGTTCTTCCGAGTTCACCTTTCACTAGCAGTCTCTGATGTGCTCTTTACTTGGCCATTGGCAATATTTATTATGCCATCCTGAAATTAGTTCAAGATCGGAATTAAACATAACAGTTCACTGTCTTTGCATTCATTGCTATATTGTTGAAGGCTTTCCCGCTTGAAACCTCGGCAAGAGAAATATATAGTATCTTTTATACGCCCTCATTTTCAATTAGTAGTCACATGCCTTGCTTAACTGACGTGTGGTGTCCTGTGAAAGTTGAAGAAGGTATTTCATTTATGACCGTTAAATTTTAAAGGTGGGTCTATCCTTTTTAAATTCCGTCTTCATGAGATCTTATCCATTGCGCGAGTGATTAATTACCTTTCAGAAAGTAGATTCACATGATTGCGTAGGCAGTTTCACTCCGTTTCCTGCCCATTAGGACTCAGAGATATGCACTACTAAAACAACAATCACCCCACGTCACAAAATAATGAAGTCTGCCAACAGGTAACTGATATTCTGAAAAAGAGCAACACAGTTCCTTTGATTTATAGTATCCATTCTGCAATTGGTTTCCAGAAATAATGAATGAAATGGATGCCGTAGTTCGCGCACCTATATGTCGCTAAGTCAGAGCTGACACCAAACGATGACTGCTACATTAAATTTTATCAGATTTTCTTCTCCTGTTGGGCACAACTTATGCGAAAAGAAGACTCCGTGCTGTTTGCCGATTGTTTCGCTCCTCTGCCGCTTTCGTGTACTTCATCCAGGTGGTTCCCACCCCCCCCCCCCCCCCCCCCCAAGCTCGAAGATGGATGGCGGTTCGAAAGTTCTTACTTGTCGAGGACATGAAAGAGATCTTAGGTTCAAAATGGTTCAAATAACTCTGAGCACTATGGGACTTACCATCTGAGGTCATCAGTCCCCTAGACTTAGAACTACCTTAACCTAACTAACCTAAGGACATCACACACATCCATACTCGAGGCAGGAATCGAACCTGCGACAGTAGCAGCAGCGCGGTTCCGAACTGAATCGCCTAGAGCCGCTCGGCCACAGCGGCAGGGACAGATTTTAGAAAAATGATTTACAACCAGGTGACAAAAGTCATACAAGGTTACCTTCTAATGCCGTGTCGCATCTCCTTTCATACTGCGTATTGCAGCGACTCGACGTGACATGGACACAGAAATAGCTGCCCATAATCGCGACAGTGTTGCCGGTGCTGGATATTGTGAACTAACTGACCTCTCTGTTATGTCCCATACATTTTCGATGGGGTTCATGTCGGGCGATCTGAGTGGCCAAACTACTTGTTCGAAATGTCCAGAACGTTCTTCAAACTACTAGCGAACAGTTGGGGCCCGGCAACATTGTACATAATCATTCAGAAAAATTCCATCGTTGTTTACAAACATGACGTTGAAACACGTATGTAACATAGCAGCGATGGCGAGGCATTGTAGCATCTGTGACCAGAGAGTTTGCGCTTGACCGCGCGAGTGTTGCGAGCGGTTCTCAGTACTCTGTAGTCAGTCGTTGCGAGTCTGTAGCTCTGTGTAGTCGTGCAGTGCAGTACGCTAGTAGTCGTCATGCAGAGCGGTCGGTCAGTAGTAGCAGCCCAGTGCGGTTGTGTGATGTAGGCGGTCGGCAACACTGGTCAAGATGCTGAATGAGGTATACTGTTAATTAATATAATCATTAGATAATGAAAAATTTTATTTATTGTAATTGTTCTCCAACAAGTGCCCCAATAATAATTTTTATTTCAAAAGCATTTTCTCAAAAATTTAATTTTTTTATTGAACTAAAGATTTCGTTGCACTTCCCATTTCATTCCACTTCTTTTGAAGAAAAATTTCACTAAAATCACAAAAAAAAAGGAATATTATTATTTGCAATGCAGTTCCTCCAAGCGGTGCGCAACAACAAGAGCAGAAATTTGACTAGGTGTTGCAATGAGGTAAGAATTTAATTTTGATTTTTGCACAGGGCCAAAGACCGATATTTCGGTTTAATTGAATTTTCTTATCACTGAATGGACTTTAATTTTTTGGTGAAGAATTTATATTTGAGTCAGATTGCGAATTTCACATTTTTGTTGCCATTGTCAGTACATTTGATTGTGCGCAGGTTACGCTTAGAGCAATGTCCATTGGCATTCTTAAATAATATTCTGTCTTTTTAAAATTTTACACTCGGCTCCCATTTCTATTAAGTATTGTCATTACATTCCTTTTAAATATTTTGTGGGGAGGTTACAACGTCCATGATTGGCTGGAAGTGATCTCCAAGAAGCGAACGTCCAGAGGAGTCAGTCAATACCACGAAAATAGAGCCCACACCTTTATGGAGCCAGCACTGTAACGACAACTGTACATATAATAATTTTTTTCTTTATGAATTTAGATAAATTAATGTAAGCAATGTTTTGAACTTTTTTTTCGGTTCGTATCGTTATGTTAAAGAGACTGTGAGCAACTTTTGCAATGAATTTTATTATTTATGTTAGATTTCAAATAATATGGTAATCAAAGGAAAGTGTATTTAATGTTAAAACTATTGTAAGACGTGAAAATTGGAATTTATACACTTGGTCCATACGTAGGTAATGCATTAGGATATGTGTAGTAGAAAACCTGTGGTGAATACCCTACCTGTAGGGGAGCGGGAAAAGGTGGAGGCAGGCGAGGCGGGAAAACGCACACTGGCGCGGTTCGGCACAACGGGCACAGTATTACAGTCGGAGGCGAGCAACAGTCGGAGTTGGGCATCGTTCGGAAGTACACGTACTGTACCGAGGAGGCTACCCAGGAAAAGTGGATTCCATTGAGCCTCGGATGAACCGATTCCGACGACTACTTGGCATGGCTATATTCTGAGGCACAAAGTTGGAAAGATAACGACGCTAAGAAGAAGGAAAGTGCCGTTGCAGTGAGAGCCTTAGCCGTGCTTGCATGTGTGCCGTGCTTCTCGCTATCTCGCTGCCCGCCATCCGCCGCACCGACTTGCACAGGTCAAACATTTATTTCATCTTTAGAAGTGTATCTGTGTGGACCTGTGTCGAAAATGTTTCTGACTGTTCAATAATAACGTGACTTTTACCAGCATTGCCTTAGCCGTGACTTATCCTGATCACTGACCTAGACAGGGTCCTTACCTCGTATTGTGCAACCCGAGTATCCTGAACTGAAAGTTTAATGTTAGTGTTAATGAAAATTATCAGCAGATTAATCTATGCCATAAAGGAGTCTAAAGTTCTGTGTGTTATTGCAAATGTTGGTAAAGAACAAAAGCATGACTAAATTGGAAGAGAGTTTTTTGAATTGAGTTAGCGATGTTATTTAATTAATTTGAGACAGAAATAATGACAGTTAAATTATCCAGAAGTAAGACAAAAGAGAAGTTATCCATAGATTGATAATTTTGAGTGTCAATTTGCCTTCAGTACTTAATAGTTTCAGTTTAACGACCATAACAGTTTCAGGCCCCCCCCCTTCCTTCTCTTGTCCATTCTTTCAAACCTTGAAATGTGTTGATCAGATTTGAACAGTAAAGCTAAGTCTATATTAATCCTAAGTGTATTAGTGTTTTTCCATCATTAATAGTGATATTGTGTGTGTACTTTCAAGATTGTCGATGCTAGGGCAATCTATGCACGATTTCAGTCTGCTCAACATACAAAATGCAGTTCGTAGTAACCATTACTGTGTGGTGTTGTGTAATTTAAGCTCGTCCAAATTAATACAAAAGGAGAAAACTTTAGTTCAGTGGATTTTTTTTTTGGTTCCAAACTTTGCCATATAACGCAACGTTACTAAGTGTAGTTATGCTTGTACATGCACCCACTTGTACAAGGAAAAACTCACTCATTGCCTAAGTAGGCTGGCGACCGAATTATTAATTATAGGTAGCATCTACTGTGTGTACTTCTTGTCCATGCGAAAGAGTAATTATACTTTACATTTGCTTGATGCATCACTGTAGTTATTGACAGAGTATAAGTCCGATCTTGCTTCTATTAGGTACACGCGGTCAACTAATGTACTAAAATCCTTGTTTATAAGGTGAAGCCCGTGAACTTATTGCAGTATAGGCTTTATAGAGCTAACGTACGTCCGAGGAGGGCGGAAGCGTTACAGCACCACCTTGCACAATGCCTTGTTGACACCTCGAGTCTACGGTTTCGTGGAGTCTGCAACCAAGTCGGACCGCGTCATCAGCTCTTACCAAGTGAAATCTGGAATCAACTGACCAGGCCACGATTTTCCAATCGTCTAGGGCCCAATCGATACGGTCAGGAGCCTAGGAGACGCGTTGCAGGCTATGTCGCGAAGTTAACAAAGGCATTCCTGTCGGTCGTCTACTGCCATAGCCCGTTGGCGCCAAATGTAGCCGTAGTCTCGTAACGGATATATTCATTGTGCGTCTCAAATTGATTTCTGCGGTTGTTTCACGCAGTGTTGCTGATCTGTTTGCTCTCAAAGCACTACGCGAACCTCACTGCTCTCGGTTGTTATGCGAAGGCCATCGGCCACTGCGTTGTCACGTGGTGAGAGGCACTGCCTGAAATTTGGTATTCTCGGCACACTTTTGCCACTGTGGATGTGTGTATATTGAAATTCTTAAATGGAATGCCCAACGTGTTTGGCTCCAACTAAAATTCCACATTCAGTGTTTGTTAATTCCCATCGTGCGAGCATAATCACGTGGGAACCTTCCCACATGAGTCACCGAGTACAAATTACTTCTGCGCCAGTGCACTGCCCTTTTGTACTATGTACAGGCGATACTACCGCAATCTGTACGTCTGTATATCGCTGCCCTATGACTCGTCACCTCAATGTAATCTCCCTAAGGCTTCTTATTGTTTGTAAATGAAAGGGTGAATTACTAACAGCAGATATCTTATATTCAGATAAGAGCAACGTTTTATTGTGTCGACTGTCTTGTTCGTCAGTCTGCCGCCTTAGCGAGTCCGGGTTCGATTCCTTACCAGGTTGGAGATTTTCTCCGCTAGGGGCTGGGTATTTTGTTTTCATCATTATTATCATCGTCGATATACAAGTCGCAACAACGTAGCGTCGCCTGAAAAGACTTACACGTCGGCGGCCCAACTTCCCCAGGCGGCAACTTCTGGCCATCAATGCTATTCGATCATTTCATTTTCTATCTGGTTTTGTAAAAAAATGACTGAATTAAATACCGAAGTTGGTGCACCCACAAGTCGATCAGTTCAGATAGGGTGCAAAACAATGGCACACTACAAAACATTTCATCAGATTGCTTTCCTCTGTTGGGCGCAAAATACGAGAGATGGAATTCCGTGCTGTTTGAAATTTGTTCTGCGTCTCCGCCGATTTCATGTGTTTCATTCACGCAATGCTAATCCCCAGCTTGAAGCTGTGTGGCCATTTGGAAGATCTTAATAGACGAAAGTACGAAACAGATTTTCACGAACCGAGTGATGAAGGTTTTGTTCCCACTTGCCGCTCTTCTCTTTGGCACAGCAGAATGCCAACTTACATTTGTAATTAATATTTCTGAGTAGTGGCGGAGTGGGAGGGGGGGGGAGATAACTAAAACAATGGATGTAACTGTAATGTTACAGATTTACTAGCAGAGGTTTCCGCCCTCAGTAAGACTTACAGAACTTGCCCCTCTCTTTATTACGCGAAGAATTCCGTTACACGAGAGGGGAAGGATCGACAGAATTAAATCGCCAGTTCGTTCTTTGTGGCGCTGCCCACACTTCGGCGGTCGCGAAAAGAGGTCAAGACCTTCAGGGTGCGGACACGGCCGCCTTAATTTCAAATAGGATTTTCCTTCTTCTCGTCCCCCACCCTCCTCTCCAGCCCCCACCACCCCCAAAAACCCTTTCGTCCCGTAGGCGGCGCATCTGTGATTCCTCGCTGAATGAAGGGCTTTGATCTCACGTGACGCGGAGCGCTTGCTTTATAGAGTGTCGTAACACCAAATGAAGGATATTGAATACGCTTTACGACGTCAAAGAATAGTTCCCTTTTAACGGACGCTAAAGGTAATTTGCTTTCTGAATCTGAACTGCGGAACGGACGGATCGGTTACTGCATCTAAATTACGCGAACCGCTCTTCCCTCGGGCGGACGTTGAATGTCAGCATTTTCGATTCACTAGGACGTCGCGAAGAGGGGATGGCGACGAGCCGGGAGGACGCAAACACGGGACCAAATTGCGTCGTAGCCTGCGGGACAACAGCGCCAAGATGAGGTATAGCGAGCCGGAATTAGCGAGCGGCCATGGACTCAGTTTAGTGTAAATTCGGCTAAGTTACACAGCGGGTGACGTGTTCTGCTGTCTTAATTCTCAATTACCGAAGCACATTGTATCGGCGCCGTGATAAACGGCTTTCGTAACGGTGCAATAGCATTACATCGCGACGTAATAAGATTGTAAGTTTGTCCATTAGTACACTAAGAGTTAACGTTTGTGCTATGATGATGATATACGCAATCCGGACACGTGTTTGCCAACATTAATATGCAATGTGTCCACTCTTCGTCTTTATGACTCTGTTGGGGACGCTTTTAGAGATGTGTGAATGTCTGTGGATAGGTAGCAGCCCATTCTTCCTTAAGATCCGAAACCAGAGAATGTAGTGATGTTGGGGCCCGAAGCAAAGTCGACGTTCTGATTCATCCTAAAGATGTTCGTTTACGTCGTTGAACTCTGGACAGACCATTGCATTTCAATTATTGTCTACAAACGAATTACTTAAAACTGGCGGCTGTATGAGTGGGCAGTGATTATGGTCATAATTATTATCGATGGCGGTCATCGATTTCATGCAGTTCCTCTGCTGCATGCAGTACCGGACGCTGTGAAATATGTTCAGATCCTTCTGCAGTCAGAGCTGTCTTAAACACAAAACTAACACCATACTGTAGCACCACCTACTCTGTACTCTACAGCTCTCAGAATACATGATGGCAGTTAACATTCTCCAATCATTCGCTTGCATCACAGTGTGACTGAGTATAGTACGATTCATCACTCGGAATTCCCCTGTTCCAATAGTACTGTCCTGTGGCATCACTCTTTAAACAACATGTGTGCATGTGTTCTCCAGACATGCATGCTGTGTGTCTTTATGACGAAATGAATTAGTTGGTGAAGCTTTCTGTGTTGTGTCTGAATGTCGCTGGATAGATGGCGCCCTATTATTCCTTAACGTTAGAAGGCAGAGAATGCGGTGTCGGATGTTGGGATATGAAGCAAAGTCAACGTTCCATTAATGATATAATCACGAATGGCGAGGCTAAAATGACGATACAAGAATGATCACAAAGGTATTTTTGTGCTTAGTTTCACGATTGTGCTAGCATTTGGATGTGACTTCGTGATGGAAGTTTGGACCGGCACCGGGGACATGCTTGGATAGCCCAAGTTGTTAAGACGCATCTCATGACAAGCGAGAAATCCGGATTCGAATCCCAGCCCAGCACAAAATTTCATTTGTCACAGGTAGCTGATGTTATCATGTATTCACCGAGCCCATTAGCATTGTCTACGGAAATGTACAGCCTGTAAGGAGATTCTCGATCACTGTACTCTCACTTCGCACAGTGATTGTGATAGATGGACTGTTAGTACTCTTTGGAACCGACTAACGATACCGTCGCTTATTTCATGGTATTTTTCTAGAGCGCCCTCAGCAGTCCTCGACGGTCCTTTTCATTATTAGAAGACATCTTCTGGTCTTGGTTTGCGTGTGGTTGTTCGGTCGCTTTGCCGCTTCACTGTCTCATCACTAACAGTTGAACTTGCACCTTGAAAAGTGAAGTGTACCTGACGGATTTGTTACTCACAAGGGAACCTCCCCATCTTACCCCTCTCAGATTTAGTGGTAAGATGGCTCAGTGAACAGTGCGTCAAAATCTGAACACAGATCAGGCATGAAAACAGGAAGAAGGTGTACTAAACTATGAAAACAAAAGCAAAATAGAAACACTGAACGGTCCGTGCATTACAAGTGAAAATGAAGAGATGGCGGCGTGGTGGCCCTGTGTTGAATTATGAAGCGCGCGAAGCGGGTTCTAAACCTCCTCGTTTCATTTGTTGTTTTTTTTTCTTAACTATACGAACTACCCGTCCTGTCATTGAAGTGTTGGTTCTTTTTCTGTAATGTTGGCAGTTGTCGTACTACACATTGGTTATAGAATATTAACCGAGTGGTAAGAATGCGTCACTGTCGTAAGTAAATGTGATGAATATTAAGAACGGGCGAGATATCACGTAGACGTCTCACAAATTGAAAACAAAGAGTCAACGGATGTGACTATGTTACAACAAAGGAATTCAAGGGACAAAAGCTTTAGAAACATGTGGTTTGACAGCACAGAGAAACTGTGTGATAGTAAAACTGTAGCTTTCATTTGTTGCAGCTCATGTGACTACTAGGTTCTCATCATTTCGTAGGGAGTGATCATACGCACATGCGCACGAACTCCTATATCGGGCAAGGAAGCATATTTCACCCACTCACCAGGCGTATAAATTAGGTCCTATCTTATGACACACGTACTGTCACTAATGCCATGTGTGACACCCCCGATGTGTATTACGGTGGAGGATTCGGTTGACTTGTCGTCTTGTCATCAAATGTTTGTGGTTCCCATTCGAAAGCCTCTTCGTTCCGGCTGCTAATAGAGTGGTTGTGCCGCGCGGTTTGAGGCGCCACGGACTGCGCAGCTCCTCCAACCAGAGGTTCGAGTCCACCCTCGGGCATGGGTGTATGTGTTGTTCTTACCATAAGTTAGCTTAAGTTAGTTTAAGGGGAGCCGATACGATCCATCTCCTCCATGTTAATTTTAGCAAATAGAGGGAACATTTTTTATAAAAACATTAAACATATTGCTCTGAAATTTGTACTGCATGTTCAATGAATATTTCTCTACAAAGTTATAATGCCATGTTAAGAAATATTTACTGTTTTTTGTTTTACAATTTTTTTAAAAAAGGTGCTTATTATTTTCTCTACAATTTTGCACTTTTTCTTCTATAAGTCTTGAATTATACAATTTTCTTTACAATTTGTTATAAAAATGAAGGAAAAGAAGTAAACAATATAGTGTACAAATTTCATTGATACACTGTCAGCAGTTTTTGAGAAAATTTCCTCAAAGATTAAAATTTTAAAGTTACGGGAAATGGCTTCCGAAGTTTTTTAATAAATTCCCGCCCCATATGATGGATTATGAGCATCCTATTTTCAGTGTTAGTTTCCTTTTCACTGGTCTTTTCTTCCCTTTTGCTGCATGTTGTAGGCTTTTATATCTTCTTTCTACACTTCTTAGTCTTTGTTCATCAATTAGGCGCATTGTGTAAATGGTGTTGTGTCCTGCTTGGAAACCTAAACATTTTAGCACATCACATGTGATAATGTTTCCTTCATTGTATATTGCCACTGCATCATACACTCCAGACTGCAATGTTTTTATCTGTACAAACACTCTTTTGGGAATCCTAATAGAAATTAAATTATTTACACTTTCATTTGGATTTTGTGTCTTCCCACGTAAACATTTTCCCAATAAACTTGGCTGTGATGAATTTCTGAATATGGGTTTAATTACATCAATTACAGCATTTGGAAAACTGTTTTTATGAGCATATTCCTTTCCTGATTGGTACTTACACCATGAGTCATCACCTGTGGGACACAGTGCATGTTGTGGGTGGTCATTTGTTGATGCAGTATGAAAAAAATAACGCCCATACTGCTCTCCTCATTTGCTCAATGCTTCTTTTATTTTGCCTAATTGCACACCCATAATACCTCTGCAATCTATCAATTGCTTCATCTGTCAAACTTCCTCTTTCTTCAAGGGTCTTAACATCACTAAGCTTCTGGGATCCTAATGTCTGCTTTAGTTCGCACAAGCCAGCCCCCATGCGCTTCTGCACATGTCGAATTTCATTGCCATAATGTTTGAATTCCTCTACAGCTTTATATCCCTTAGAATCACTATCTCCTAGATAGTTAGTGTATCGTACATTATAGCACACCTGTGATCTGGAAAAAATTGCTTTAACTTCGTCTACTTCCATCACTCCACTGGTGCCGTGAAAATTTGCTTCACAACTTTCGCTATGTTCGTCCTTGGTATTGACCTTACATCTACAATGTTTTGAGAGAATAGCAACATCAATTACTTTGCAACTGTCTCCGCTGGTAGCCGTTACAGCTCGATTTAGAGATTTATGACCTCTACGTTGCCATGATCCATCCCAGCTTCTTCAACTGTATTCTTCATTGTTGCTTAAGCAATATCTTCAGCAGAATATCTCACCAGTTCATTATAAAATCCAAACTTGGTTGGTGGTTTTGGCTAGTTCATAATTCCACATAACATCGTCCCTGCAGCACTGCCTTTGCCATTGCAACACAAGCCATAGACTAGCCTAACATTTATATTACACACCTGCTTTGCACTATTACCGCTACGAGGAATACTGCTAGAATTAGAAAACGAAACTTCTGCAGCACATTCGTTACACTTCAATAACATTTTACATGCCAAAACAATGTGTGAATTTATTTTCAATTCCAGTCCTCTTTCTTTGCAAATTTGGCGTAATACGTTATGTTTCAAAATATTAGAGAGCAAGGAAATGTTAAGTATTTCATTCACATCATTACTGACACTTTCATAGTTTCAAATTTTTCTTTGCTGTCACAAAGTTTCTTGCTGGAAGAAGTTCTATCACATTCATTTGGACTAGTCGGTGAAGCAGTCTGAGCAGCATCTCCCTTCAAAACAACAAAAGATTTCTTCTTCCACTCATTGTGCCTGTCTTAAATATACGATTGCTGAAACGAAGCATATTGATATCCACAAACCAAATACGTAAAACAGGTACGAACAAAATTCGCCAAATACGCAAAATTGAACAGCTAAACAACTCAAAACAAACTCCACAACTCAACACACAAGGTATAGCGTTTATGTTTACTGATACGAACAGTCGCTTGTCACAGAGATAGAGCCATACAACTTTGGAAAACAAGACACCGTCTAATTGCGCAAAGATAGCCCGCTTGCAGCCAGCGAGCGGGCGCCGTCGGAGGTGACACACCAAGTCGCTACAACCGTTTACGCGGCTCGTTAACTTTGCAACAATAAAAAGCACAATTAGAATTCACATAGCATGGTGAAGCTTGACTCAAAATAATTTTATAATGAAAAAAACGAAAAAAGGTTACTTTTTTTCCATTTTCATCGTTCCGGCTCCCCTTAGTAGTGTGTAAGTCTAGGGAGCGATGACCTAAGCAGTCTGGTACCTTAGGAATTCACTAACATTCGAACATTTTTTGAGAGCGGTCGTGCAGAATCGAAATTCATAATACATCCCTTCCCTACATCTCGCTATTGCAAATGCATGCTACAGCACGACACAGACACAGATTTGAATAGGGCGAACAGCGAAAAAATAAATTAATTAATTAAACACAGCTCTCCTGCTTTGTAGTCCAACACCGCGACCACACCGTCGCTTCTTCTATCTGTTCAATATTGCACTTGATGAGCTTGGACCGTTCACTGTTTTTATTTTGCTTTTTTTTCACAGTTCAGTGCACCTTGTTCCTCTTTTCATGCTTGACCTGTGTTCAGTTTTTGACGGGCTGTACACTGGGTGGTGGTGGTGGTGGTGGTTAGTGTTTAACTTCCCGTCGACAACGAGGTCATTAGAGACGGAGCGCAAGCTAGGGTTAGGGAAGAATTGGGAAGGAAATCGGCCGTGCCCTTTCAAAGGAACCATCCCGGCATTTGTCTGAAACGATTTAGGGAAATCACGGAAAACCTAAATCAGGACGGCTGGAGACGGGAGTGAACCGTCGTCCTCCCGAAAGCGAGTCCAGTGTGCTAACCACTGCGCCACCTCGCTCGGTGTGTACACTGGGTCCTCTTACCACTAAATCTCAGGGGGGGTGGGGGGGGGGGGTGTGAGGTGGGAAATTTCCCTTGTCAGGATGCATCATATAAGTAGTCCGCATTTTAAGTCGCTCATTTCTCATTACCGACCCACTCTGCTGTGACTGTTTCTCTACTGACAACGTAATACTCCCCGACTCCTTTTATAGTGGCGGGTCCGCCTCTCCTGACATCTGGTGATCATTTTTACGCTACATGGGAGCTTTCGGATACTTTTGATCAAATAGTGAACGTGATCAAACAGTGGTTCTTATCATCTTGCAAAGGCAGTGGAGATGAAAATATTTAACGCTGTGTTTACAAAAAGAATAGTGTGAGTTTCAGTCCGTTTCGCTTCCTACTGTTCTTCATTGAACTGTGTACATTATCGTAAGCAATAACATCAGGTTAGAAACATGTCTTGCGTAGACAAGCCGTACTGCCTAAGGGTAACGTAGCGATAGGCTTGTGAAGAAAATTCTCTTCTTGTATTTTTCAGTATTGCGTCATACAAAAGTGATGTCAAAGAAATTTGCGACTGCATATAGTGTCATTATTAAATGCTACCAAAAGAGGTTTAGATGGCATTCATCCACAGACGTTATCAGCCAGTTGCAACGCAGAAAGCATGATTTATGGCCTGACACTGAAACACTCCGTCAAAAGATTTTGCTTAGAAACATGTATTTGTGCAGAAGTTCCAGCTCTGCAGATCAAGAAAATGTTATTAAAGACAACATATTACTTTCCCCATGTTTCAGAAATTAAAATTTTGCTCCACTACCTATCAGAACGAAAGAACTTTTTAAAGTTTCAAGGATGTAAATCATGTATTGGCGTAATATGAAACAAAGAATCATTAACCAATAAAGAATATTTATGGTTCATGGTACATCGGAAGACACGCATACCATTTTTGAAATAGCTGCCTTACAAAACGATCTTGTAACTCGAAATTTCAAATGTCCAAAAAACTAATGTCAAAATGAGGCAGGAAATAAACTTTCCTGTATAAAAATTACAACGTTTTACCAGAAACCCACATTCATGGCAATTAAGTATTCAATTAGTCAAATTTTTTAAACGAAGACCCGTGAAGAGAAGAAATGTGAGCTCACCAGCACTGTCTCCTAACTGAAAGTTTGAAAAGATATCAGGAGTAGTAAAAACATTTGAAACCTGTTATTCCTGATAACTTACGCAACTATAAGAGCTACAGTCACCTGATCCATCTTTCACTTGGCCTTTACTCCGACAGTGCAATGTAATGTAGCAAAGAAATTTTTTTTGCATATTGTGAAATAATTAGTATAGAAATTAACATAGATATCGTGCACATCTGATACCACCGTTTTGTTTAATAAGTGGAAATAGACATAAGCATCAGAATTTCACAGGTGAGCTTTCGCATATGATTAATTACTACAATCGCTCACGCTAAACGTTCTACAACAATCCATGCATTTTTACGAATAAGGGTCAGTTTGTCCCATGATTATAATTTTGTAAATTTAGAACTATAATGAATTATGGTACAGCGGTTTCCATCTTCAGTCTTTGTAAGATCAATGCTGCATGCAGTGACGACATTTTCATGACTGTACCATTTTGTAATGACTACGGAGCTTTCCACATTAAGTCACAAGTGCTACATCTGAAACGTAACTACTTTTAAAATTATTCATATGCCTCACATTAAATGCGAAGACTCCAAGTAAACAATTTATTGAGCGAGCTGTTACATTTACCTCACAGTTGCCCCTTAACTCTATCAATTAGCTTACAACAAACCACAAAATATACTAATGAATGCCTATTATTGCTCAACATTCAATGTCATCAAGTGCGAAATATCCAGGGGATGTTGTTTATGTAGAACAACTGACCTCTGAGCAAAATCAAATAAGTGAGAGTGGTGAAGACAAAATATTATTTGACCAAAGAAGCTCTTCAGATGTACTAATGATGGTCTATCATTGCGTATGGCGTTGCAGGTTTGAGTATAGATTTCCATATCGCGTATTCTTTTATTGATTATGTGATGTATTTTGTTTCAAAGAAATGAATTGTAATTTTACTTGTATTTGGTTTGTAGCTGTAATTTCGAAAATAAACAAATAAAAAGCAACATAAGAATCAACACTTCAATCACTGAAATCATACATAGACCGTCCAGTATTTTGCAACACTCTGATCGCACATTTCTAGCTCAATGTCAGCTAATTATCGGACACAGATATTCACTTAATCACTAGTGATATATTGTAAACAGTGTGAACACAACTCCATTTCATCTTCATAATCATAAGCGACATGTGTAGCATCTAAATCAACAACAACAACTCCTAAAATTTTTAACTCGCTGTATTTGAGTCTGATAATATCTGTCCAACTACCTGTGTAAATAGTATCTTTCTCATTGTTACCGGTTAAATGAATTACTTCTTGAATTTAAAACTATGTACTATATAACAGGACACCAGTCTTTTCTACATGTGGCGGGATAACTGACAAAAGTGGGCCGTCAGTTTCCTGCACAATAGTTCAAAGGCAGAAAAAAGCTCTGGAGAAAAAAGAAACAAAAAATTAAGTTCAGCATTCGCAGGGAACAAGGACAACCAACACCTTTAATTACTAAGAAAGTTATCAAAGACAGCGATGTTAGCGGAAAGATCGTTACATCAGACGCAGTGTGCACAATTTCGAATCTGAGAAACTAAGCAGCAAAATACGTGAGAGACATGAGTGAAGTTCACGTCTGGCTTTCTATATATCATCATGTCTGACTTGGTATTATTGCACCTAACCCAGAGAATTTCTTTGAAATGTTTATCAGTCAATCTCGTTCGAAGTGCTGCCTTCCAACACTGTAGTTTCTAAACTGTTTGTTCACAAAGAAAAGGTATTCCAAGCACTGACGTCTGACTAACAGCAAGTTGCTTCTCTCTTGGAAACTCCACACCAGGTAGGTAGTGGTATAATTCAACAACATTTCCTTCCTGAGCATCTCTTTCAACGAGGCATTTGCCTGTAGATCAGTGGGCTCCAGCTGTAGTTTTCCTGTCACTGTATCAAAGTTAGAGTCGAAAGGTTACTGGAACATAAGAATGTCACACTCCATTCTGTGTGTTTATACGTGATAAAGGTCATTGTAAGGTGTTTGTATTAGTAATATGACGGAGTCCGTATGCAAAGCAACATGAGAAGACGTCCTTATATCGTTGTATAAAATTATATCCGGCTTCGTATGTCGGGATGCAGACGAAATTCAGAGATGGAACTCCCAGCTTACTGCAGTAGGAAAAAAGCTCTTGTGGTGGTTGGCTACGTTCTTCATCGAAAAATACAGAAGGGAGTCTGGTTCCCCGTACACGAATTCTGCCGCACAGTGTCGGGTTTAAGGGCTGAACATCGTCCCAGTAACACCAGAAGTAGAGCAGAAGAGACGTCTCGTGTTCCATTCGTTTTATCAAACAAATCGAAGTACCGTCGGCGGGGCCGGTGAAAAGACATCGCGGACCAGCCCAGCCCGCAGACCTTAGGCTTGTGATCAGTATTCTGCACGAATACGACAGAATCAGTTAGGTTGAGTGGTACAATGAACATAGATGGAAAGGAACAGAATTCAGTGTTAAATTCATCAACAAATACTTCGATACAACTTCGTATACAAATCCGCATAGTCAAACAGCGTAAATAAAGACACAGCCAAATAACATTGAGGAGCATGAGCCTCTCACTTCTCAGGAGGAGAGGTTATCATCCTGCCACTTAGCTACGTAAGTCTACAAGATACGGCCCTATTCCATCTGTACATTTGTTTCAATCCTCGCTTATTCGTGGTGGGCGAGGACGCTGATATCTGTCACCGGTAATAACTTCACTGTTTTCACTAAAGGTGTTTCAAAAGTTACAAATGCAATAATCAAATTTTTATGAAATGTTTAATTCCAAAGCTCTAAAAAAATAAAACCGATATTTTTAGTTTCGAATTTATTACAAAGATTTTCTTTGATGATGAGGGTTTTGTAAATGTGCGGGTATTAGAATTTCAAATATTTTGGTCACCGTATCTTCAGTGTAACATTGTCATAGCTGATAAATGCTTGCAGAATACAACTATTTAAAATGATTTCGGTTTTGGTGATGATGATCTTGGAGAGAGACTTTTGCACCTGCCAGGAAGCAGGGATAAATAATCCCTGAGATATTCTAGTTACTGAGTCACAGTTATGGAGTAGGTGTTCGTCTGCTGAGCCCGGAAACGTGGTGTATTTCTTATGCAGGGTGCTGTTTAGTAGATGAAAGGGCTAGGATAATGATACTTCAGTACATTTCCGCATTTTTAATGTGACGACTGCGCTGGTATTAGCCGAAAATTGGTTTCTTAATTCGCTTAATTTCTCGCATAAAGCTACTCGTTGATCTCCTTTCCATATTTAGTTATGAATCTGAGCGCACTGTTTACAAGTGTGTGCCATGTATTAGTTTTCTTGATGGCAAAATATTTGTCGAGAAGTAGTTATTGAACCAAACTCGTCGAAGTGGAGTAGCAAGAAGAAAGTCCTTACGTCATGTATGGAAGGACTAGGGGATATTATAATCAGGCTTGAGGCGATCAACGCTATTTCGTGCTTGACCATAAAAGACGTTGTAGGTGTAGCTTACATGCCAAACAACTAAGACTAAAGACGGAAGCCCTACATCTGTATCGATATAATAGCTTCTCTGCAGTTCACACTTAAGTACCTGGCATACAGTTCTTTGAAGCACTTACACTCTATTCCTCTAGTGTTGCACTCTCAAACAACGTGCCGAGAAATTGAACATTTAAATTTTTCCGTGCGAGCTCTGATTTATCTTGTTTTACTACAATGATAATTCTCCCTATGGAAGTGGGTGTCAAAAACATATTTTCGCATCTAGACGAGAAGGAAACTGAAACATCGTCAAAAGGTCTCACGCAACGACAAACCTCTCTGGTTTACTGATTGCCATCACAGCTCGATTTTCATATCCGTGATACTCTCTCTTCTACATCGCGATAAGCGTCCCTTCCTTGAACTTTTTCGAGGTCTTCCGTCAATCCCATCGGGTAGGGACCCCATACTGCGCAGGAATACTCTATCAGAGGACGGGCTACGTTAGTACAGGCAGCCTCTTTAGTTGATCAGTTGCATCGTCTGAGCTAACCCGCAGCTCTATGTTTTGCCTTGCCCACAAAATAATCTATGTAATCGTTTATGATTGTAATTGCTTGGTATTTAGCGTTTAGATGTTTCTTTTTTATCGTGTAAGCAGAATTTCTTTTAGTACTTACGTGGATGACTTCACACTTTTTATTACGTAGGGCCAATTGTCACTTTTTGCACCATACAGATAACCTTGGAAATTTGTTTTGCAGTTGGTTTTGATCTTCTGAAGAATTTCCTCACCGGTAACTGACAGCATCATTTGCAGCCAAAGCCCTTGGTCTCTCTGGAGACATGCCCACTATCCTCGCAGGTACAGATACGAGTGTTAACAGAGTGGTGAGACTTTCTGAACTGTCGGGCCTCATCCCTAAACTGGTGGGGTTGGGTGGCAGAATTTAGTACGTGACAATCTGCTCCGTATGTCGGGACAGCCTTCGGCCCCACACATTAGATTTCATGTTGACTTTCCGCCATGGCGCTGATGACCACGATGACGAGCGCCCCCTCAACCCAAATCATCCTCATCATCACGATCTGCAGCCAATCTGACATATCTGTGCTGGTTGTCCCCCAAACTCATTTAAATATATTAGAATCAGCAGAGGGCCTACAACATTCATTGGGTAGATACTAGTTCAGTTCTGTATGAATGCAGAATCTCGCGGCAATAACATTGAATAAAATGCTGCCAAGTTTCCAATCGCGTCAATTGCTTAAAACTACACGAGCTTCCGGCCAAGCACTCCTTGGCCATTGTCAAGTGTCATAGCACTTGGAGTGGCCGTGCGGTTACAGGCGCTGCAGTCTGGAACCGCAAGACCGCTACGGTCGCAGGTTCGAATCCTGCCTCGGGCATGGATGTTTGTGATGTCCTTAGGTTAGTTAAGTTTAACTAGTTCTAAGTTCTAGGGGACTAATGACCTCAGCAGTTGAGTCCCATAGTGCTCAGAGCCATTTGAACCATAGAACTTGACAATGGCCAAGGAGTGCTTGGCCGAAAGCTCGTGTAGTTTTAAACAATTGACGCGGTTGGAAACCCGAGAACATTTTAGTTCAGTTCTGTTCGATGATTTCACGTGAGTTACTACGAACTGAAACATTTTCGAAAGGAACTGACGAATCCTGTCGTGCAATTGAGACGATACTCTTATTGGCACGCAATTTGATAAGAAGCAGGTTCTGAAAGCCTTATCGATATCTAAGAATATGGAATCTATTTGACATCACCTGTCAATAGCACTCGTTACTCAGTGAGAATAAAGAACTCTAGCTGTGTTTCACAAGAATGATACATTTCTGAATCCGTATTGGCTATTTGTCAATAAATCGCTTTGGTGTAGTTCATAATTTTCAAACACACTATGTGTTCCAAAATCCTACGTCAAATCGAGGCCAGTGATAAGGGTCTGTAATTCATCAGATTACCTTTGCTTCTTGTCTTGAGTATTGGCGTGACCTGCGCAACTCTCTAGTCTTTAGGTAAGGATCTCAGTCGAAAGATCGGTTGTATGTGGTTGATGAGCACTCAGATATTATGGCAGCAGACTTTGAAAGGAATGTAACAGGTATACATCCTGGACAGGAGGACTTACTTTTTGTAAAGTGATTTAAGCTGCTTTACTACAACGAGTATATCTACGTATACTGACTTCGTTGACCGCCGGTCGTTAAAAGCCTATCCTCCTTTTCCTCTAAAAATTGGGGAGAGGAGACGGGGACGGTGAGGCAGCTGGCGGAAGGTTTAAGGAACAGGAAATTTGTGGGTATGCAGAGCAGAGAACACGTTAGGAAAGAGGTACAGAAATGTATCAACCTTCCTTCTGCCTGAAATTACAATTAAATTAGTACCATTAGCTGCTGACGGACGTTGATGTACATCAAAGGGGACAGTTGACAATGTGATCCACACGAATTGCCTGAACTCTTAAGGGACTCGGTGGATTGTCTGCCGCGAGTAATGGGTATAATGACTGGGGCGCTACGAATGTAGTGTGTGGACTGTAAGATGAGAATGTGGGTCTAACCGGGAGCGTGCCAGCGATAAATCCCAGAAGTCGCATTATACTCTGTCCCCACGGTGGCTCAGATGGATAGAGCGTCTGCCATGTAAGCAGCAGATCCTGGGTTAGAGTCCTGGTTCGGGCACACATTTTAAACTGTCCCTGTTGATGTATATCAACGCCCGTCAACAGCTAATGGTATTGATTTAATTATAATTTCATTCTAGAGAGCTGCACGGTCACCAATGGCATCTGTTCTTTCGGACATGTACAAAAGAACGGATGCCATCTTCATTTCCTTCAACCTGTACACCAGTAAATTGGCGTGTACTCCTGAGATTATAACTCACCCAAATGGATTGAAGATGGCTATTTAAAGCTGGAATCTTGATCTGCAAGAATAAAAAAAAAAAAAAAAAACAGTGGGATTGCGACTGATTGCTGTAATCCTATCCTTACTCGTACAAAACTTGTCATCCAGAAATCTAGGCAGGCTGTTTGAAGGAATACGTAGAGACAGTGAATCCAGGCCCAGATTGCATAAGAGAGAATGGATCGATTTCCACATGTGATGAGCAATGCCTGAAACAGATCTATTTGTTTCATACGCTACAGACGTCGTTGCTACATTCAATAATTTACACGTTCTGCTTATTATGTTCAAAGCTATTTGCAGCCATAACTTATATAATACAGATCGTAGCTGCAAGCACCACTGTCGTGTCACTGAAATAGGTTAGCCGTAATTTCTCAGTATTACTGGAATGAACTCGTAGATTAGAAATTTGCTCAGTAAACGTTATTAATTGCAATACCTACAACGAAGTGCCGAATTTAGTACTTGGTACCCAATTTTACACCTGTCACCACATTGCGGAGGTGGAGAATCATTTTCAGTCCGAGTAATCGAGTCACACGCGTCGCCTCCTCGCAAGCCGCGCTTGGCCGCGCAAGCGCGACGCACGGGTTTTAGAGCTGCACTATATAACCCGATGATGTGGTCTGACCTTTTACTCCCGCCCCGTCGCACAGCCCGACCAAAAAGCCGGGCAGCGCGACCATAAATTTATTTGCGTTAGCGCAGACAGGTACGTTTACAGGGCCGTTGCTAATTACGCGAAATCAAACATGAAGCGCACGTCCGTACGCACCCCGCTGCCCTCACCCCAGACACATTGTCGGGTTGACCGCCGGGTTATTCACGGCCAGGCTGCCAACACTCACCGCACTGTGGAGTGGCTAATATATTCCCCAGTAAATTCTGATTTTTAAAGAAAATATACACCGATGAGCCAAAACATTGTGACCATCTACTTAAAATCATGTTGGCTCACCTCTGGAACTCAGTTCAACAGTGATTCTGCTTGCCATGGATTCGACAAGTACTTGATGGGTTTCCAGACGTTTGTGACACCAGATGCCTACACATGGGTCACACAGTTCACGTAATTTACGGGCGGTTGGTTTGTGGCTCGGAACCGGATGACCGATAGCAACTCAGTTGGGTTTCAACGAATTCAGATAAGCTGAATTTCCAATACATTAACATGAGTTCACTGTCATGCTCCTCAAACTATTGTAGCACGATTCTAGCCTTGTGGTACAGAGAGTTATCCTGCTGAAAGATGCCATCGCTGTTGAGTAAGACAACAAGCATACGGGGTTAAAGGCGGTCCCTAATAATGTTCACGTGGTCCTCAGTTGTCGCGGAGCCATCGAGTGCTACCGCAGGTCCCATGGAAGCCCAAATGAACGTACCCCATAACGTAATACCTCACCCACAGACCTGCGTCTGTGGCGCGTTACATGATTCAAGTATCCGTCCTCTTAGCGGATCTGGACAAGACCACCAACCTGGTTTGACAATAAGCAGGATTAATCTAAAACTTCCTGGCAGATTAAAACTGTGTGCCGGACCGAGACTCGAACTCGGGACCTTTGCCTTTCGCGGGCAAGTGCTCTACCAACTGAGCTACCCAAGCGCGGCTCACGCCTCACTGTCAGGAGAACTTCTGTAAAGTTTGGAAGGTAGGAGACGAGGTGCTGGCAGAAATAAAGCTGCGAGGACGAGACGTGAGTCGTGCTTGAGTAGCTCAGTTGGTAGAGCACTTGCCAGCGAAAGGCAAACGTCCCGAGTTCGAGTCTCGGTCCGGCACACAGTTTTAATCTGCCAGGAAGTTTCAGAGTGAAAATCTCATTCAGGATTCATCTAATCGGGACACATGATTTCTTTGATTCGCTGTCCAATCTCGACGATCCCATGCCCACTGTATTCATAAGTGGCGATGTTGTTGGGTTAACGTGGGATAACATAGGGGTCCTCTGATGCTGGGTACCATGCTGAACGCCATATAATGTTCGGTCTGTTCCAAAACATTTGTACCTGCACCAGTATTGTACTCTGTCATCATATTTGCCACGCATCGCCACCTATCCCGCTTTACAGTGTGGGAAAGCCCTTGATCCCTGTGATCTGTTATAAGGAATGCATGGCAACTTCTTGTCGCCTACTCGTGGTTTCGGCATTTTCAGCCACTTTCCATAGATTCTTACGACAGTAGCACGCGAACAGCCGATCAGCTTCGATATTTGCGAGATACTCTCTTCCACGCACTGGGCCACAACAATCTGGCTTTTGTCAAAGCCGCTTAAGTCGGCGCATTTCCGCATTTTCGCTACTTATCTTCTCTAGAATGTTTCCCCCTTCGTCTCTGCTTCGCTCATATACTTCTCTTACCACGTCACGAGCCCTCGGCGCAATTTAACTCAAGGTTCGCGGTGGTTATAATGTTTCGGCTCATTAGTGTGTACAGGATGAGGTAGGTAAGACAGACCAACGGCAAATACACTAATGGAAAAAATTCGCGAAACCAAGAAATAATTAACGTAGAGTACTAAACGTTTGGGAGTACATTTGTTTAGGTAACGTTTTCAAGTGATTATCATTGCAAAGCCGCAGTTTAATATAAGTGTGAGATAAGCTATTGCAGATGTGCAATGCTGGTACATTAATAACTGGTGTAACAGCCAGAATGTTGAATGCAAGCATGTAAAGGTGCATGCGTTGTGTTACACAGGTGACGGATGTCAGTTTGCGGGATGGAATTCCATGCCTGTTGCACTTAGTCGTTAACGCATGGGCGGTTTAAAAAAAACACCTACATAATGATCTCAGATGATAACGCCCCTAGTGCATAGAACCATATGAACCATCTAAAAAAACACCTACCACCTTTCGCTTATATTGCACAATTCCTTCTTGGTGTTGCAATTTTTTCCGCCAGTGTGTATCCATAGTAAACAAATATATCGAGATTCGGTTTTCGCCGTGTTTTAATAAACAAATATATCGAGATTCGGTTTTCGCCTTGTTATAACGTACAATGTGGCGAACTTCCTGAAATTCGCATGTAAATTTTATCATTTATAGTCGCCGAGCTACGGCAGCGTATTTTTTTCCTTATGGTGCTATACAAAATGCTCTGTGGCATTCGAAATAGGTTTCTAACAGAGCTTGAACGACGTATGACGTGTGAACTTGAAGAATTAGTGCCAAGATAACAGCGCCGCAAACTACCTTCTCGCCGTCACGAGAAGACTTTCCACAAACGTCTGCACTGTTATCTTCTATACTACTGCACAGAAACAAGTCATTATTTAACGTTGTTACCAAAAATCTCTAATAGTACTTAACCGTTTTATTTCAGATAAATGCACTACACTGTAATGTAGCGTGGACGTAGACCAGACAGTTATTAAATGTAGGTAGTATATGCTCGTGTTCAATACAGGAACGGGAAACGTTGTTACCAACAATCTCGTAAATTTCTTGAACGATCTGATCCTACCTTTTATTCGTTACTCTAAAAACTGGTACTGGGAAACATTCTTAGGAAAAAAAACATAGAAAAGTTTTTGAGCGATTTGCTTCCAGTTTTTCATGATTAACGATCAGACGGATGTGAGCAGCATATTTCTTAAACAATAAGTTTATCATTGTTTTGTCTCCAGGATAGTGGTTAACCTGAATGTCACGTGATTATTCATTTTTCTTCTTTCTTTCTCTCTTCCTACAACCTCTTCAGTCTTCGTCTGTGTTCCAGTTTCCTTCGCCCTGTGTATATTTTGATTATCTTCTTCCATCCTCTTACTTCAAATTTCGTGTTCATAATTTTGTTTCTGAATTTGTCTTCCATCTATCATTTCAATACTGATCCCTGCTTGTTTTAAGTCTTCTCCTATTTCTTGAAACCACCTGGTTTTTGACTGAACTGTTTACTACATCAAAAATCCTCTTTTTGAGTCTTTTGTTGTTCATTGTGTGTGCGTGTCCGTAGACTTTTAGTCGGCGTTTTCTCATTAAGCCTGTGAACCTGTCTATGTCTTCATATAATCCTTTGGTTGGTCTTTCCATCCATATACCATCTCTGTGTAATGCTACAAAAATATGTTGAGTATTTTACCTTCTATTTTTTCTGATATGCCTATGCTCCGATTGTGGTTGTTTCTGGTTCTTAGAGAGCTTCTGATAGAACAACTGCACTGCAGTGCTAGAGCTTAGCATGTCTTTCATTGTACTGTTTTCATGTTAGTTAGTACAGTTTCTAAAGTTCTTGTGTTCTTTTTGTGTTCGATGTTTGTTTGATACTACTATTTGTTTATACTCCCCAAGATATTTGAACTTTCCGCTCTGTTAACCTTTCCGTGTTTCGTGTACATGGCTTGGTTCTTCTTATTGTTTCTTTCCATGTACCGAGTTTTCTCGCATGATATCAGTAGACTTGTTTTCGCAGAGATTTAATATAAGTATTCCAGTGCTTCTTGCGCTTCTTGTCTATTGTTATTCAGTATTGCCAGGTCATCTGCAAGGCGTCCAGCAAGTGCAGCAAGGTGGAGGTTCCCTGACGTTTTGGGGTGGCATTATGTGGTGCCGCCGTACGCTGCTGGTGGTCACGGATGGCAGGGTACTGGCGAGGGATTCGTCTTCATGGACGACAATTCGCCATTCGCACCCCCTCCCCCCCCCCCCCCTCCTCCATCGTGCACATCTTGTGAATGACTTCCTTCAGGATAACGACATCGCTCGACTAGAGTGACCAACATGTTCTCCAGACATGAACCCTATCGGACATGCCTGGGATGGAGTGAAAACGGCTATTTATGGAAGTCGTGACCCAACAACCACTCTGAGGGATCTACGCCGTATCGCCGTTGAGAAGTGGGACAATCTGGACCAACAGTGCCTTGACGAACTTGTGGATAGTATGACACGACTATTACAGACATGCGTCAATGCGAGAGGACGTGCTACTGGGTATTAGAGGTACCGGTGTGTACAGCAGTCTGGACCACCACCTCTGAAGGTCTCGCTGTATGGTGGTACAACATGCAATGTGTGGTTTTCATGAGCAATAAAAAGAGCAGAAACGATGTTTATGTTGATTTCTATTCCAATTTTCTGTATAGGTTCCGGAACTCTCGGAACAGAGGTGATGAAAAACTTTTTTAATGTGTAATATATGAGCTTGACCAAGGGCAGATTGTGATGACTCGGAGGCTCGGCACGAGAATTTAGGAAACTGCACTGCTTGTCGGGTATTCGAGGATTGCTGCCTTAAGTATCTTCAGCACTTGGCGAAACCAAAGCGAAACCACGTCCAGACATCGTGGTGGGCGAACACCCCTTATTACAGATGTCAGACGTCGTAGGTTGGGCAGACTGGCGAAACAGGATGGGCGCCGAACTGTGGCGGAACTAACATCAGACTTTACTGCTGGGCAGAGTACAAGTGTGTCTGAATATTCAATACACCGAACATTCCTAACGATGGTCCACCACAGCCGACGACCCATGCATGTGCCAATGTGAACACCACAACAGCGGCAACTACGAATGGAATGGGCACTTGGCGCAGTGGCAAGCGCTGCATGATATGATGAGTCCTGATACCTTCTCCGTCATACCTATGGGAGGGTGCGAATACGTCTTCTTGCAGGGCAACAGCTCCTTGACACCTGTACGACAAGACGGAGACGAGCTGATGACGACTTCATTATGTTCTAGTGAACATTCACATGGGCGTACACATGTATCAAGTGGAGCTCGTGCAAGACATCATGACTGCCAAGGGGTATCGTACACTGGTTGTAGATCACGTACACCTCTTCATGACGTCATGTTTGTTGACGGCAGTGGCAGTTTTCAACAACATAATCCGCCATGTCACAAGGCAAGGACTGTGACAGAGGGGTTCGAGGAACACAGTGGCGAGTTCCCAATGATATGCAGCCCCCTAGCTCACCAGATCTGAACCAGATCGAACACATCTGCAATGTGACTGAATGTGGCATCGGAGCTCATTGTCTTCCTCCCAGGAATTTACGGGAACTACGTGATTTGTGTGTGCAGATGTGGTGTCAGCTCCCTCCAGCAACCTACTACGACCTCATTCCTTCCATGACAGGACGCGTTGTCGCTCTTATCAGAGCCAATTGTGGGCTTACCGGCTATTGGACAGGTGGTAATAATGCTCTAGCTTATCAGAGTAGTTCGATTAGAAAAAGAAATGGAGTCGGTGTTGTGATTAGGCAATTATAAACGGAAAACTTACTTCCTAATGTCAGTAAATGTCCCATATTGACCGCTACACCTTGGTGAACGCCACGACTCGATATTTTTATTCATTCTGCATATATTTATGGTGCTCTGTTTTAGCTGCCTCACACTGCATACATGCGGGAGATGGAAATGAAATTGATCTCTCGGAGGCAAATATGATGTTGTCACGTGTTCCGCAGCTAGTTGTAATTGGTGTTTAGTGGTCGTAATTCACTCTGTGTAGACTATTCGTGTAGATGATCACAGTGTGTGGTCCAAATTTGTTTTTCTATTCCTTGTGAGCCCATTGCGTTCTTTGGTTTAAACTAGGCCTGGTCTTAGACACAATCAGAGCCTGTCGTGTAACTGTTTACTCCTCGACAAAGGGATCCGTGGTCTAGGAGTAGCGTCTTCGATTAGTAATGAAAACGTCCTCGGACACTTGTGAGAATTCGGTTATCGCTTAGACTGTGAATAAAAATCATCGACAAAGGCGACCAAAGACTTCTGTTACAAAATCTCTTCCTCATTCGGCTAAAGACCTTCTCAAACAGGGCAGAGAAGAGGACAGACGCTCAGCGCACTCTTTTGTCCTTGCGGTGGGGAACTGCCGCTAAGGGCGGAAAAATCAGCAGTGATCAACGCAATGAGGGTTGAGAAAGAATGGAGAAGACAACGGAAGCAACTGCATTAGACACACGTAATGTGTACTCAAAGAAAATGTGGCTTGAGAATGTGTCTCGATGATCTCTCCATTGACAAAGATTCCAGATTCATCCCTAATCTGGAACTGCGGGAGGAGCTGCCGAGTGGTAGCTGACCGCGAGAAAAAGATTGATAACCCAACGGAAGGATAACGGACAACGTGTCGAAGCGTGGAGCTTTAGAAGTTTGAACCTGGCAGGAATTGCTAAGGTTCAGTTCAGATATAGTAGGGGAGGGGAGGGGGGGGGGCAGGGAAGTTAAATGCAAAGAACACATTGATATCTGGTCAGATGAGAATAAGGCAAAATCGACAGCATCAGAAAATGGGATAAGCAAATCCACAACAATAACAATAGTTCAGGCATACATGCCAACATCACAAGCAGAAGATAGAGATGGAAAAGTTTACTGATATTCGGTACGTTAAAGGAGATGAAAATCGAAAAAATCACGGGAGCTGTAATATAGTTATAAGGGAAGGAGAAAAGCTTTAGGGAAGAATACTGGTTTGGTACTAGGAATGATAGAGGCGAAAGACCCGCGAAGGGCAAAGGTCCCGAGGTCGAGTATCGGTCTGGTACGTAGTTTTAATCTGTCACAAATTTACTCTGTTCTGGAATCACAAGAGAAAAAGTTTATTTCGAAAAGGAAAGGAAATAAAGAATGATTTCAGTAAGATTACACCATGGCCGGGAAGGGATTTCGAAATCAGTTACTGGTTTGTAAGGTGCACCCAAAAGCAGATACATATTCAAATCACAGATTAATAGTGATGAAGAGTAGGCTAACGATTAAGAGAATAGTCAAGAAGAATCAGTGCGATACGGAGTGCTAAGGAATGAAGAGATCCACTTGAAATTCTTTGAGTCTAAATGCACTGCGACGAGGAGTAGCTCAGTTGGCAGTTCAGCTGAAGAGGAATAGACATCTCTAAGAAGGGCAATAACAGATGTTGCAAAGAAAATCGTAGGTACTACAAGGTATCTGTGAAATAATCATGGGTAACAGAAGAAATACATCAGCTGATCGACGAAAGAAGGAAGAAAAGAATGATCCGAGACATTCGAGAATAAAGAAATATAAGTCCTTAGAAATGAAATATACAGGAAGCGCAGAGAAGCTAAGGTGATATGGCTGCATGATTGTAGGAAGGACTGATTTAACACATAGAAATGTCAGAACAATTTTCGGTGAATTTAAAAGTAAGGGTCGTAACATTAAGAGTGCAATGGAAATTCCACTACTAGATGCAAAGGAGAGAGCGGATAGGTGAAAAGAGTGCACTGAAGGCCTCTATGAGGGAAAAGACTTGTCAACAGACGTGATACAAGAAGAAACAGAAGTCTAAATTGAAAAGACGGAGATCCAGTATTAGAATCAGAATTTAAAAGAGATTTGGAAGAGTTAAGATCGAATAAGGCAGAAGGAATAGGATAAATTCCATCAGAATTACTTAAATCGTTTGGACAAGTGGCTACAAAACGACTGTTCACGTTGGTGTGTAAATTGCGCGAGTCTCGCGACATACCATCTGATTTGCGGAAAGCATCATCTACAGTTTAACAGCTCATGCTTCCACATACTGACAAGAATAATATACAGAAGACTGGAAGAGAAAATTGAGGATCTGTTAGATGGCGTTTAGTTTGGTTTTAGGGAACGGGAAACCACGAGAGAGTCAGTTCTGACGCAGTTGATAACGGAAACAAGACTGAAGAAACATCAGGAACATTCATAGTTTTTGTCAACCTAGAAATAGCCTTCAACAATGTCAGACAGTGCTAGATGTTGGAAACTCTGGGAAAAATAGGTGTAAGCTGGAGGGAAAGACAGGTAGTAAACAATATGTGTAGGAACCAAGAGGGAACAGTAAGAGTGGAATAAAAAGAACAAAGTACTCTCATTAAGCTGCCTGTAAGACAAGGATGTAGTCTTTCACCTCTATTGCTCCAACTCTATATCGAAGAAGCAGCGATGGAGATAAAATGAAGGTTTAAGTGTGGGTTTAAAATTCAAGGTGAAAGGATATCAATGATACGATTCACTAATGTCACTGCTATCTTGAGTGAAAGCGAAGAAGAATTACGTGATCTGCTGAATGGAATGAAGTGCCATATGAGTAGAGAATATGGACTGAGAGTAAATCGAAGAAAGAAGAAAGTAATGAGAAGTAGCAGAAATGAATGCAGCGAGAAGCTTGGCACCAGGTTTGGTGATCATGAAATAGATGGAATTAAGGATTTCTGTTACCTACGTAGCAGAATAAGCAACGATGGACGGTGCAAGAAGGACCTAAATTACTGACAAGCTCTGGCGAAGAAAAGTTTTGCAGTATCAAACACAGGCCTTAATTAGAGGAAGAAATTTCTATGAATGTACGTTTGGAATACAGCATTGTGTGATCGTGAAACATGGATTGTGGGAAACCGGAACGGATAAGAATCGAAGGATTTGAGATGAGGTGCTACAGAAAAATTTATAAACTGGATGAACTGATAAGGTTCGGATCGAGGAGGTTCTCCGGAAAATCCTCGAGGAAAGGAATATACGGAGAACACTGCTGAGAAGGAAGGGCAGGATGATAGGTTATCTGCCAAACCTTGGGTTGGGTTGTTTGGGGGAAGAGACTAAAAAGCGAGGTCACTGTCTAATCGGAATAGGGAAGGATGGGGAAGGAAGTGGGCAGTGCACTTGCTAAGGAACCATCCCAAAAATATGGTTCAAATCGGACTTAACATCTGAGGTCATCAGTCCCCTAACAAACCTGAGGACATCACACACATCCATGCCCGAGGCAATATTCCAACCTGCGACCGTAGCAGCAGCGCGGTTCCGGGCTGAAGCGCCTACAAATCGCTGGTTTCGCGATGTCCACTGTCTACTATCATTGCCATCTGCACAGTAAAACAGCGTGCAGCTTCGCTCATTGTCCCATCGGCCGCCATAGTTCACAATTTTGCATTTTCGGCGATACTATGAATATCGATTTGTGAACAATTTCCTCACCTCCTCCGTGGTCCCTTTTTTTTTGGGGGGGGGGGGCTGCGAGCGTATTAAAGCATTACCATATTCCACGAAAGGTGCTGTATTGACTACATTATTTGCCGAATTCATTTTTTTCCGACGATTTCTGTTATAAGCCTCGCTGCTAGAGTAAAACTTCTCGACTTAAGATGGCCATGTGACTGACAGTTGTTTCGACACATAATGTAGAAAACACAATTGCTTTTGGAGGAACAGAATGACGTTTCTAAAAGCGACGTTCCTAAATTTTTTTGTTTGATACTTCCTATTGCCCTTTCTGCATATACAGCGAGTTTAGCATGCCCCTCAAGGAACTGCTGGCTGCGATATCGTAGAATGCGACTTATTGACTTCGCTTGGTGTTGTACTGGCATTGGCTGAAGGAAGAGTCATCAGAAAGAGGTGCACTTACAATAATACGAGTAAGCTGCCGCAGCACTACGTCACACCAACACCTGGTCTCCTCCGTCCTATTTTGGTCAGTGCGCCACTATTTAACGAAACCAGACCCACTCCAGCTCACGGGCTACGTATCATTTGCACCAGCAAAACCGAAACAAGCCTGGTTCGGCGTATAAAATTACTGGACATCCGGTAAGGCGTGTCAGAGAATCGGCGGAAAGTTGAGTCTGAGTCCGTCACAGTGTTGGCCTCTACCATGAGACTGTAATTGCAAAGACACGTCCGACTCATAGAATTGTAGTTAGTAGTGACTTCAATTTGCCATCGATTGTTGGCGGAAATACACGTTTAATTCCGAAGGGCCGGTCGGAGTGGCCGATCGGTTCTAGGTGCTACAGTCTGGGACCGCGCCACCGCTACGGTCGCAGGTTCGTATCCTGCCTCGGGCATGGATGTGTGTGATGTCCTTAGGTAAGTTAGATTTAAGTAGTTCTATGTCTAGGGGACTGATGACCTCAGATGTTACGTCTCATAGCGTTTAGAGCCATTTGAAGCATTTGTGGAAACAACTGTTTTCACGCAAGATGTGATAACACCTCATGTCGTTCGTCCAGTGAAACATTTGGTTAATGCGACCTTCCGCGAACGTGTAATCTCAGAGGTTTCCTCGATCTCCTGATCTCAATCCATGCCACTTTTGGCTCTAGGGATACCTAAAAGAACGCCTTTACCTCGGACACGTTCGGTCTCGACTTGATCTGGCGGCCAGTATACAGTAATACGCTGCTTATATGCCACCGGAAATGCTGCGATTAACTGTTTATCACGTCTTTTTCGTGTGCATGATCTTATCGACGTCTCTGGTGTACTGAACAAATCGTGTATGAGGCGTTTTGCATGGAAGCTGACATTATGCCTTTCTCGCTTGTTTGACCTTTCTTGCCCACGTCCCGTTCCTAAGCCACTGCGTATGGAAAGGTGTCTATACGTCTTTCTAGCATTCACATGGTCGCAAAAATTGGAACTAATTTTTTTCAGCTTAAATCGGTTCCGCATTAACGGATTAGAATATCTACTAAGTTTCGCTGCCTTATGATAATTGTAGCCCACATTGCACCTCTGTGAGTAGCTGTACTTTATTTACAACCACCTGGCACTTATTCGTACAAAAGTATTTTCGGTACTCATTCTTAGATATTTGTGATTCATGACATTCTGATCACATGAGATTATCACATCCTTCTCCGGTAATGAGTGCTTGTGACTTTACTGTCCGGAAGTTTTTTTCCATTTTACGTTCTCCTTGAGTTTATTCCTATTATTTAACGCACATATGCACAACATTTTGCCTTAAAAATTTCTAGCTCTCGAAAGTTTCATTAATTATATAGAAATTTCTTGAGCCTCTAAATGTGAGGTGACTGACGTACCTGAGCTGTTATAAAGTTTTACAAACGTGGAGGATTCTTTCATTTTTCCACTCTGTAACGTTCGCAGTTAATTTCAACATATGAAAATGATTCTCACCATTTTATTACAGTACTTTCTGACATATTCCTAACCAGAAATCGAGAGGAATCTGATGAATTGATAATAACAAGCACAGACGTGTAAACAGAGGTAGGACATTAACTGAAATAAATCTTACCACATCTTACACACAGGTAATACCGCGGAAAGAAAAGTATTATAATACCACAGACGTTTCAAAAAACTGTCATATTTGTGAAGCAGAGAAATTCTGTGTACATTATACAACACACGCGAGAGGGAAATTTCGCTTATTCCCCCCATTTTAATTGCCTGAATTAAACGAATTAACTGCAAAAGTGACAAAAAAGCAAACATTCTCCATTACAGAATTAAATGGCACATCAGGCTGACAAAAACATATACAGGGTGTTTCAAAAATGACCGGTATATTTGAAATGGCAATAAAAACTAAACGAGCAGCGATAGAAATACACCGTTTGTTGCAATATGCTTGGAACAACAGTACATTTTCAGGCAGACAAACTTTCGAAATGACAGTAGTTACAATTTTCAACAACAGATGGCGCTGCAAGTGATGTGAAAGATATAGAAGACAACGCAGTCTGTGGGTGCGCCATTCTGTACGTCGTCTTTCTGCTGTAAGCGTGTGCTGTTCACAACGTGCAAGTGTGCTGTAGACAACATGGTTTATTCCTTAGAACAGAGGATTTTTCTGGTGTTGGAATTCCACCGCCTAGAACACAGTGTTGTTGCAACAAGACGAAGTTTTCAACGGAGGTTTAATGTAACCAAAGGACCGAAAAGCGATACAATAAAGGATCTGTTTGAAAAATTTCAACGGACTGGGAACGTGACGGATGAACATGCTGGAAAGGTAGGGCGACCGCATACGGCAACCACAGAGGGCAACGCGCAGCTAGTGCAGCAGGTGATCCAACAGCGGCCTCGGGTTTCCGTTCGCCGTGTTGCAGCTGCGGTCCAAATGACGCCAACGTCCACGTATCGTCTCATGCGCCAGAGTTTACACCTCTATCCATACAAAATTCAAACGCGGCAACCCCTCAGCGCCGCTGCCATTGCTGCACGAGAGACATTCGCTAACGATATAGTGCACAGGATTGATGACGGCGATATGCATGTGGGCAGCATTTGGTTTACTGACGAAGCTTATTTTTACGTGGACGGCTTCGTCAATAAACAGAACTGGCGCATATGGGGAACCGAAAAGCCCCATGTTGCAGTCCAATCGTCCCTGCATCCTCAAAAAGTACTGGTCTGGGCCGCCATTTCTTCCAAAGGAATCATTGGCCCATTTTTCAGATCCGAAACGATTACTGCATCACCCTATCTGGACATTCTTCGTGAATTTGTGGCGGTACAAACTGCATTAGACGACACTGCGAACACCTCGTGGTTTATGCAAGATGGTGCCCGGCCACATCGCACGGCCGACGTCTTTAATTTCCTGAATGAATATTTCGATGATCGTGTGATTGCTTTGGGCTATCCGAAACATACAGGAGGCGGCGTGGATTGGCCTCCCTATTCGCCAGACATGAATCCCTGTGACTACTTTCTGTGGGGACACTTGAAAGACCAGGTGTACCGCCAGAATCGAGAAACAATTGAACAGCTGAAGCAGTACATCTCATCTGCATGTGAAGCCATTCCGCCAGACACGTTGTCAAAGGTTTCGGGTAATTTCATTCAGAGACTACGCCATATTATTGCTACGCATGGTGGATATGTGGAAAATATCGTACTATAGAGTTTCCCAGACCGCAGCGCCATCTGTTACTGAAAATTGTAACTACTGTAATTTCGAAAGTTTGTCCGCCTGAAAATGTACTGTTGTCCCAAGCATATTGCAACAATCGGTGTATTTCTATCGCTGCTCGTTTAGTTTTTATTGCTGTTTCAAATATACCGGTCATTTTTGAAACACCCTGTATTTGCGAAGGCTATTCGAAAAGTAACGTCAAATTGATAGCGAAATGAAAACCACAATAAGAATCCGATGAAGCTTTGCGTAGATGTGTTTCACAGTGTTTTCAGTATGCCCGTCGATCGCGTCAAGTCGTCGTTTTCAGTTCTGAGCGCGCAGTGAACACGTGAAATTGTCTAGAAAACAGTGTCTCCCACCAGGTAAGAAAGCTTGTGCGATATTTCGCTTGATTTCATGCAGCCCACACTACGTCATGTATTTCCTCCTCCTGAACAATGCAGCGGCAATGACGACGCTTCTGCAGTATTATCGATGGTAAGGGTTTGATAAACAACCATACAGCCTGGACTTGGCTCCCTCTGATTTTCATTTCTGCTCACCTGAACCGCTGGATATGGAGACAACAGCATAGAGGAAGGCAGAAAGCACAGGTGTCTGTTTTCTATGACGAAGCTTCTACAACGCTGCGACAAATGTCTGTCTGAGCGGTGACTATGTAGAGTAGAAGCTGAAACCTGTGGCTGACTATACCAAACAGAACTTTTTTTTTTATTTTCACTGTGGTTTCCATTTCGCGATCGATTCGACCTTACTTTCTAAACAGCCCTCATTCATCTATCTTCATTACCTGCTGTCCTTAACAATAGATGTAACAGACTTCGCCCTAGTCCTTGAAGTATCACATGGGTAATTTTTAACCCACAGTGGCAAACCACCCTTTAATTGGTATTTGGGTGGTATTTTGGACGTCGCCATGTTAACAATACGTTCAGGAAAACCGGAAGGTGTAACCGAAGGATATGTCGATCTCTAAAATGAATAGTAGACCGTCGAAAACAAATATTCAAAAACAATCTTTTTTAAAAATATTTGAGTTCTACAGACTAAACTCCTCAGCCTTTCATCAAAGATCACTAAAACAAGTAAGTAAGCCAATATTAGACGGTTTTTCCTTGTACGGAGATTGAAACAGAGTCAAAACATACTGTTTATGTGAGTACTAATACTATTATCGACTATTTCTAAAATGCAGCGTGTGACTCAGATTTCTGCGTGTTTTCTTTCTTATTCCAGTTAAGGAACAAACATGCGAGAACAAAGAATTTCATTCTACAACTATAAATATTTGGAAATGTTTAGAAGAAAAGGAGTGGACAGAACTGTCAAAGCCGGGGTGGGTTCACAATTCAGACATTTGACAACGGTTTTGGCTTGGCAGCTTTTGCGCACATACGTGTTGCACTTGAAGTACACGCGCGATGTTTTACTTTTGTTCTTTGCAGCAAACCCGAATTTGAAAGAGCATTCTATTTCCATTTTGGCCACAACAAGTGCCGAGTGCCTATAAGGGGCGATTGGCTCCAGTCTGCAGTTTTTAGAGCCCAGGAAACTCATCTACTACTCCGTGGACAAAGTCTTGCCGTGAAATCTTCTTCAGTAAGCAACTTAAAAACTGTGTGGGTTCCAGCTCGGACACTGCTGAGTCTAGCCATTTGGCCAACTGCATCGGTTCCACTCTTAGTTTCACTACAAACAAAACTTTTACAGTTTTTGGAAGCTTTTTCTCAGTATTCTCATTGACCTAACATCCAGCATACATGTTACTCAAAATAAAGACCATTTCTTCCTTTATTCGCTTACTGCGAGAAAACTGACGCCCGACTTCTACAAGTGCGTTGCACACAACGCGTCGTTTCCACTCCTCGCCTCAGGAGGGACCTCTTTGAGTGATCTCTGAAGGGTGCCCACTAAATTTGTTTCTTTTTGTTTCAGCTCATTCGCCAGTTTCATGGCGTTGAAGAAGTTGTCATTAGTGATGTTACGACCAAAGTTGAAGAATGTCGGAGCCAAATTTGTAACGACATGATGATAAAGACCCTTGTTAGGACCATGAGATTCATTTGCCATGGAAACGGAATTCGTTTAAGAAGTAGCGCTTGTTAGCGTCACACAAAAGTCAGTATTTTATCCCATACTTATCGGGTTTACTCTGCATATACTGTACTATTTGGTACCTGCACTTGCAAGGATACAGGTGGTCGTCGACAGTCACCTTCTCGCCCGGCTTGTAGCTTCTTGCGTTGCGTCCTTGATCACATAAGATCAAATCTAAGATGACTGATTATTTCTGAAAATCTGCTTCTGCACAGGACGCTTTGAAGGAAAGGAGGTCTCCATGTATTGCTGTATATGCCTTTGATTGAAACAGCCCGAGCCCCACATTCTCTATGTTCACGTTGCTTCAGGTTATTTTTGTCTTAAACTATCGTAATACGCTCAAACATCTCTTGAATAACGCCGGGGCACGGCAAGAAACAATTTAGAACCTAGAAATCGACGTTATTGATATAAAATTGCGTTAAACTGCGAATGCGCCATAAATGACTCTCATGGTACCTCAGGTATAACGGATAATTTTTTTCATTCTAGGGCGGTGAAATTTCAGTGAGTTGTACAACATCATAAATGGTTAAACGTCAGGGGTGCGTTTGGACCCATGATGATTACGGAGGGTAGGGCTGTCAACAAACTCTCCTCCGTCAAAAATGACACACCTGGTACTCCTAGCGTTAAATATTCACCTGTAAGTCCCATGACAAGAAGAATGTTTTAGCCTCGAACTCGACCAGCATGTGTGCTTCTGGCCTTGTTTCAACAGCACGGCGTATGGAGAGGTTGCACGTGTTCCACTGGTAAGCTAGTCGAGAGAGTAACACGCGCTTTCACTCCTCTCACCTACATTCAGAAACGCGAGACAGAACCCCGACACAGAAGAATGAGTGTGGGCTGCAGGGCAACACGTCCACTAGACGTCCGTATGCACAAGGCACGCTGAAGCATCCGCGCTATGCCCGTGGAGGACACGTGGCTGCAGAGCGGCGCTGTAACGGCTGAGAGCGCTCTGTCCACCGGCGAGGGCCACTCGTGACGTATATTGGCTCGCAGCGAGCAGACCGCGCCTAACGGCTCCACGTCACCGCTTGCATTGTCCATAGCAGTCCTTCCATCAGTCAACGAAACGACAGAAGAGAACCGTACTTCACTACCTGGCAGCTCCCATTGAAAACATGCAAAAACGGAACTTTTCTCTCTGTACACTGCGGGCTGTGCGCTTCAGTGTCTTAAGGCCACATAAATAATTGCGTCAGGGTTGCAGTCTTGAGGAACTGTACGAGGCAAATTACAATGGACTCCTATGGTCTCTTTTTCAACCATTCAAGATTTAAGTGCATCGGCATCTTTAAGTTTGATAACCAACGTCAGTTCTCCTTCGCCCCATCTTCTTCAACTGAAAGTTGAATACCATTATTGGCTAAAAGCAGTCTTGGTTGCAATTTTAGTTTTTTTATTTTTCAACCACACGTTTCGCCTTATTTAGGCATCTTCAGGTTATCTTAAATTTGGTGATGACTGGGTGTTGTGTGCTGTCCTTAGGTTAGTTAGGTTTAAGTAGTTCTAAGTTCTAGGGGACTGATGACCATAGATGTTAAATCCCATAGTGCTCAGAGCCATTTGAACCATTTTCAATCTTAAATTTGGTATTTCTTAGAAGGATCCTTTAGTCAGTGAAGCCATAGGGCATCGTCGAATATATCAGGTCAACATCGCCTTCGTTAAACTCAGTGACTGGCGTCCATCTAGAAAAGATTTTACTGAGTTTAACGAAGGCGATGTTGGCCTGATATTTTCGACGATGCCCTTTGGCTTCACTGACTGAAATATCCTTCTAAGAAACACCAAATTTATGATAACCTGTGGACGCCTAGATAAGGCGAAACGCGTTGTTGAAAAATAAACTAAAATTGCAAGCAAGACTGTTTTTAACCGATACTGTTGAGCACTGGTTTGCTGTATGCCACATATGGATTGGAAGAATTTATTGAATACCATTCCTGATATCTTCTTCCGGTGACCTTCCGGTGACGGAATAGTAGCTTACGGAAGATTCTTTCTTTGGATTTGAACTACACACTTGGTGTAGAATGAAACGAAAACTGTCACTCTTGAAGAATTTATTTAGATATCTACCACTAGTCCCACAGCTGATCCCACTCCTTTCAAATCTAAGGAATCACCGTTTCCGCCTTTATTTATACCTCCAGCGTGTTTTACTCTTTGACGTCGTGGTTCATGTGGTGTAGTCTTTGGAAATTCGATTCGTTACTATGCGTTAGGTACATTCAGAACCACAGATACTCTGTTTAATGGAAAGCAATATTTGTCTGCTTCTACACTTCCTTTGCCAGCGGCCTTGCGCAATGGTAACACCGGTTCCCGTCTGATCACCGAAGTTAAGCGCTGTCGGGCTGGGATAGCACTTGGATGGGTGATCATAAGATCTCACGAACGCTGTTGGTGAGCGGAATGCACTCAGTCTTTCTGAGGCAAACTGAGGAGCTATTTGATTGAGAAGTAGTGGCTCCGGTCTCGTAAACTGACATACGGCCGGGAGGGTGGTGTGCTGACCACTCTCTCCTCTATATCCGCATCGAGTCACAGCTATGGGCTGAAGATGACACGACGGCCGGTCGGACCGTTGGACCTTCCAAGGCCTGTTCGGACGCAGTTCACTCTACACTTCCTTTAATTACTGCTCCTTCACCTGCCAAATAAGTATGGCTTGTGTTACACTACCTTGTTTCTTCTCCCCTTGAAAACTGTATGCAGCACTATGACACACTTTCTATTTATAATTCTTATGCATTTCATACAATATCTAATTACCCACAACTCCTTTTATATCACACGTCTAATTTTTCGAAAAACTTTTTCTCGAGGGCCAAGATAGTTTTCTCTAACATGAGACAATTAACTATACATCTCGAAAACGAAGCATCTTACGAAAAACAAAGTCCTAGGTCTGAGCTTAAGATTAACAAAAGAGACATCTGTCTGATCTAAAGCTGACAAGGTAATCATCCTTCCTGCGTAGGTGGGGTGGACTTTGTATTTTCAAGTGTGAACCCCTTATTTTTATTTCATATCCGTATTCTACACCAAAACTACGTGTGAGTTACTGAAATCATTGTTTTCCATTCGTAGTTTATGGCACTGCAATCGGGAAATATCAAGTTTGCCTGGTTTTACAATTGACAACAGACGCAGCTTAGTCTATATTTCATTCACGATGTAAATGTATACCGTTGTGTTCTAACGGTTCATGTTCGTGTTCGAAATTTAATGTAGTGTTACAAATTTGACAGTACAGTAGAATATGGTTAGCCGTTTCAAGCTCTGGTAAAAATACTATGTTCAGCGTGATACTGGAAGAAAAGCGTGGACGTAATAGTATTCTGTCGCCATCGAGATGCTTGATACCGAGAAGTCCCTTTCACAATTGCAGCGCTTGAGTTCGGTGTGTCCCCTTGCTTTTCATCATTGGGGTGCTTGATTTCGTTGAGTCCCCTTACAACTGAGGTGCCCAATATCGGTGAGTATACGTAGCAGGTGCGCCTGTCACTATCATTTCATGGACATTTTATATTATTGCAAAAGTTGAGGTTTGTATATCGCCGGTAACCGAGAAGCGGCTAGCGTGAGAGTTATGGCGGTTGGATGGAAAGACGTTCGAGGACGACCACCGGGATCACGCATTCCGATGGTCTGGGGACACACCACAGTAAACCCCGTTGGGAATAGAAAAATATGTTGACATACAAGTAGTTTACTTGTGTGGTGTGCGTACTGTAAGACCTTCGGTGCACACATCGTCAGATTATTTGACTTGTCGCTCTAACGTAGTAGGTGAGTGTCAGCAATATGTCTCGTGGTCTTATCGTGGCGCGTTTATCTTCTGCCGTTAGGTCAGACGATAGAAATCCCACTTACACGCTTAGAGTAGCAGTTTGACGGTGACCAACTTTAAACAGAACTTGATTAATTTTCACACACATTTATTAAAATAATAAAAATCATAGACATTACGTAACTTGATTCTGGATGCTGTTTACAATTGTCAACCTGAAGTTCCTTTGGTCTTGGTGCGTTAATCTTATTCTCACATATCTCTGATACTTGATAAAGTGTCTACACATTTCTCTTCATGGCTATGTACAGGAATATGGTAATCGTATTAGGCGCAGACTGAAACTTGACTACAGACAAATTCAGACTAATGCAGACTGATGCAGACTGACTAATCGGAGGTCTGTACACTCGATATAATACCTCGCGCTTTCAGGTATCACTTCGCGAGTGTGATTCGCGAGGAGAAAAGGTTCTACGTTAGCAGCAATCTCATTGGCTGCGTTACATATTAATACGCGGATCGGCGGAAGCAGAATTTGGTCCGTCTCTAATACAGCGCCATCTCGTAGTGCGGAGACGGACGAGCGCTGCGCCTGCGCTGTTGTGCTTAGCGGGGCGCGCTCTAGTGGGAAAGTTGTGTACGCGCTGACTACGCGGAACTATGTACACAACAATTTGCAAGAAATATCAATGTCTAGAAATATTATTTGTATTGTAGAATCACATTTGCAACTCTCACGTAACGTTTGAACGTCAATATCAACAGTTACAACACAAATCTTTACATTTACATCGTATATGAAATCTTGAATCAAATGCGTCGGTTCTTAACTGCGAAAACATGCACAATTGATATTTGTCGATTACAGCTCCTTCTGCTAGAAATGCGTGACAATGGTGTGAGTGAAACGTACGTATTTTTTGGTCTAGAATCCGAAAATTGAATAAAAATCGGGGAGCCCTCATTTGAAAATACAAGCTGATCCCACCCAAGCCAGAGCGGTGGTTATGAGGTGGCAAGTTGTACCAGAAAAAGGAAAAAGTGCTCCCTTGACTAATATTAAGTTTTTCGTACGATTCGTCTTTTTTGAGATATTTAGTTGTCTCAGGTTAAAGCAAACACCTGTGTCTTTTACTTCCATAGTGTTCACTGCTCAAGCTCTGTAATAATAACACAAGCGTTGTAGGACGCCTTCCGTTCAAAACCACCTGAGTAATTCTTCGTTCAACGCGTCGGAACAATTTTTGCATTACCAGGCTAAAGCTGAAAATTGAATTATAATTCTTCGTTGTCATTTACTCTTGCTGCAGGTGTAGGCAGAGCATAGAGTGACGCCTCTCACTGCAATTCTGGGGTGCGTTCTACAGGCCGTGGTCCAGTGGCTGGGTTTGTGTTTCTTAATTTTATTCTCCTTTTCCTGAACAGTTTTTCCTTCTCTCATTTAAGTACAACTTGCAACAATAATAAGTCCACAGCGTGTTGTAAGCCGAAAGGGTTCCATTGTAATTTCCTTGCTTAATTTATTTCTTAGGACACAGGCAAATTGTGCAAATACTCACCGACTTTTGTTAGGCTGTTTTCCACCATAGTCGTGAACAGTAACTCAGGATAATCACTATCAACCACTGCATTATTGATAATCCACTTGCGCCGTTAATGGACGCCTTCGATATATTTCGATGTAAATACTTAGAGACGTGAGATAGTAGGATCACCACAACGTAAGCTACACATATGGTCCAACTCTAAGATCATTGCACATTGAGAGTGGCTTCTTTTCAGAAGAGTTTACCTGTGGGTGTTTTCCTGAAGACGTAGGTCTGCTGCGGTACGGAAACCGAGTGCATCACAGTGTGCAACTGAAATGACACATCAGCTGGGAACCTACGCCAAAGTTGAAGTAGGTGAGATGGTATACGTCCTGTGGCCAAAATGTCTAAAATTCATGCTGGGTATGGAGCTAACGCAATGTCGAGCACAGGTGTAGTGATTTTCTAACAAGAATTTGACCAAAGCCGCACGGACGTTAGTAATGCTTTTCGACATATTCATCACTTTACACTATGTAATCAAAAGTATCCGGACACCCGCAAAAAATTCGTTTTTCATATTATGTGCATTGTGATGCTATCTACTGCTAGGTACTCCACATCAACGACCTCGGTAGTCATCAGACATCGTGAAAGAGCAGAATGGGGCGCTCTGCGGAACTCACGGACTTCGAATGTGTTCACGCGATTGGGTGTCACTTGTGTTATACGACTGTACGCAAGATTTCCACACTCCTAAACATACCTAGGTCAGCTGTTTCCGATTTGATAGTGAAATGGAAAGGTGAAAGGACACGTACAGCACAAAAGCGTACAGGTCGACCTCGTTTCTTGACTGACAGAAACCGCCGACTTTTGAAGAGGGTCGTAATGTGTAATAGGCATACATCTATCCATACCATCACACAGGAATTCCAAACTGCATCAGGATCCACTACAAGTACCGTGGCCGTTTGGCCCAGGGGGGTGGGGGGGTGGGGGGGGGGATGAGAAAACTTGGATTTCATTGTCGAGCGGCTTCTCATAAGCCACACATCACGCCGGTAAATGCCACACGACGCCTCGCTTGGTGTAAGGAGCGTAAACATTGGACGATTGAACAGTGGAAAAACGTTGTGTGGAGTGACTAATCACGCTACACAAAGTGGAGATCCGATGGCAGAGTCTGGGTACGGCGAATGCCCGGTGAACATCATCTGCCATCGTTTGTAGCGCCAACAGTAAAATTCGGAGGCGGTGGTGTTATGGTATGGTCCTGGTTTTCATGGACGGGGATTGCAGCTCTTGTTGTTTTGCGTGGCACTATGACAGCACAAGCCTACATTGATGTTTTAAGCACCTTCTTGCTTCCACTGTTGAAGAGCATTTCGGTTATGACGATTGCACCTTTCAGCATGATGGAGCACCTGTTCATAATGCACGACCGGCGGCGGAGTGGTTACACGACAATAATATCCCTATAATCGACTGGCCTGCACAGAGTCCTGACCTGAATCCTATATCGCACCTTTAGGACGTTTGGCCTCACCGACCGACATCGATACCTCTCCTCAATGCAGCACTCAATGAAGAACGGGCTGCCATTCTCCAAGGAACCTTCCAGCACCTGATTGAACGTATGCCTGCGAGAGTGGAAGCTGTCAGCAAGGCTAAGTGTGGGCCAACACCATATTGCATTCCAGCATTAACGATGGAGGGCTCCACGAACTTGCAAGTCATTTCCAGTCAGGTGTTCGGATATTGATCACAAAGTGTACCATGCGGTTTCCTTACTTGAGGCAAGCTGACAGAACATCTGGCAGCAAACATTTATTCTAGCGATGGAGACGGTCTTACAGAGGTTCTCGAAAGGATTCGTGACCGAGGAATGCATTTCTATAGTCGAGAAGTTAAATGATGGGTAGAACGTTTCGACACAATTATTACGGAGACTAGGTCACTGTGTTGGATAATACTGTGAGGTATCTGCACAATTTTGACTTGTAGCACAGCAGTCAGTGCTTTACTTGGTAGTTATAATAAATGCCTCTTAATTTTTGACATTCCCACGCATTTAATGTACACATACTGCCAGATAAGAAATTAGTTCATCCTTTAGGAGATTTCTAGTTCACGCCGGACTTATTCTTGCAACAGTACGTATGGTGTACCTGAAACGAACACAATTACAGAAGAATAGTACAAGCGGATTTGAGGTGCAATGTATCTATCGATTCACGCTGAAACACTCAAATTAGTAAGTGTTGTAGCCTCCACTGGCGGCAATTCTTTCGCTGACTCTGGTATCCAGTCGATCGTAGTGATGCAGAATACTGTCCAGGGATACGTTATGCCATGCCTGCACGACCTGTTCACATAGTTCTGTAAGAGTTGTTGGTTGACGAGTCCAAGAGTTGCTTCTCGTCCCATCATATCCCATACGTGCTCGATTGGAGACAATTCAGGAACTCGTGATGGCTGTGGGAGTTGTCACACGTTTTGCAGAGCACGTTGAGTTTCGCAGGGAGTGTGTGAGCAAGCTTTGTCCTGCTGGAACAACACGTGATCTTCCTGTTCCAAGAACAGCGAAAGGAAGGGTCTGCACGTACAGAGCTCTGGTTACCGTCCCCTCCAGAAACACCAGATTTGTAACGGAGTTGTAGCTTATCGCACGCCAGACCATAAGGCCTATGGTGGGACCACGAGGTATTGGACAAATGCACTCTACCAGACAGTGTCCTCCACTTCTACGTCGTACAGACAAACGACCATCGCTTGCTTTCATCGCTGAAGACCTCGGCCCCATTTCATCTTGCAGTCGAGCTGTGACGTCGATGCTGTGGCTTGAGTGGAAGACGGGCTAGAGCTGTGCGTGTCTTTCTGTGGACCACTTGGACGTAGAAAAAAATTGTCTGTTGCCACACGTGTTGCACATCCAAGCGCCGTATCCATCAAGTCACGTACAACAAGGCGTCCCAACTTGCGTTCCTTGGAAGCTTCCGTTTTGGGAACTGCATGTTGGTTGAACAAATACGGCGTCTTCACGTCTTCATCTGCTCAAGCTTTAATCCCATTTTATCAGAATTTGCTTTCATATAATGATTCATTGGGCATCTGCCACGAAATGCGACTACCCGTTTATTCACTGTGATGTCTTCAAATGTTTCAAGAAGCTTCTTACAATTTCTTACAAGCTACTTCCAGACATCACGTAATACTGCAGGTTTTCTGAGCACATGTTGCTTTATCATGAAACCTGACAAACTGAAGCATATGCGGAAAAAGATTCTTTGCTATGGCAGCAGTAAAACCTGTACGTCGAATATTTCCGTCTGTTGTACTCATTTCGGAAATTTATTGCCTCAGACATCGAAGGACTCCAGCAGCCAGTAGCTCACCAAAAATTACTCACCCTGTTCAGAGCAGCATTTACACTGTAACGGCGAACAGCACGTGACGCTTTAGCACTGTTGAAGGTACATTGAGTATCTACCACATAGCCACTACAAATTGTAATCATTGGATATTGCGGATGCCAGATCACTTGTATGCGTTGACCCAGGACATCCTCTGACAATGTTTTACTAACAACAAGGAGTCACGGGGACCCTGAACTCGTCCTCTTTGTCCCTACTTTCGAATGGAATGATCTGCTTCATCTGAAATCCCATCAGAATTTTCACTGACAATGTCACTTCATTCTAAATTCACTTCAAGGTTCTTTACATATTCGGACGCAACTCATTCTGGAATAAATTCCTCTTCATATTCGCTCATTACATCTTCCAGATCAATGAGATCATAATTAATTCTGAATTCTAAGAACGTCATCATCTGAGGTTTGCTTGTGGGCGATTTCTGAAAATTTGCAACGTTCGCATTCGGAAGGAAACGAACAATAAGTCCATCGAAATACGTAATATAGTATAACAAACGGCGTCCTACAAAATCCAGAAGCGTATTTTTTTTTATCTTTGGCAAATTCATCACAGATCTAATAATTCAAAATGTGTGTTTTTATTTATTTTTATTTTTGTCAAATTTATCACATATTTAATAATGCAATATGTAACATAAGGAGAGTATGAATTCCGCAAAATGATGAAAATATTACATTTTCAATTTTTGACTCCATAAAATAATTTGAAAGTTTGTCCTTAAACTGGTCCCAAATTTCTTAAGAAGGTCTGAATATAAATATTTTTGTTTCATTTTTCAAAATTTTATGCGATTTCAGGAAAGTTATCCGACTTGTGATGCATTCGTATTCAAACGATAGGATTTCATAGAATATTAATTAGTGAAGGCCTTGGACTTCACTCTTTTGTTGTAGAAACTTTGGTCTTTCTGTCGTTACCATTGTCATAGCAACCAGCTGAGTTTACCGTGCTGTTTTTGATCTGTAAGTTAGCGTTTTGAGTCTTAGACTTTCGTTTGCACCTCATTCGGATTTTGTTATTTTTCTTCTTGTTACTTTTTGTGCTGATGGCATAATTTCTTCCATGTATAGATGTGCATGATTATTTAACAGCACAAGTTCCACGGGAATCGATTTACAGAAACCTTTTGTGTGAGTCTGTTGGAATTTCTATCGCTTTCGGAGTGTAGACATACCTCCTTAATAATAGCCTACTGCTTGTTCCTTATCACTGTAAAAATTCTATCAAAGTTGTTGTTATAGAAGCAGTTAAGCCAATGTATAAAGACTTGGGCGTTCTGATCATCTCAGTATATGTGGCCTAGGTTGTACCTAGATGCAAAACGAGTCGTTCAACGACCTCACATCGACTCGTGTCGAATGCATTTTTTGCGATAAAAACCGAAATATGGTGTCAATGATTCTGTTATTTCGTTCAGTGACGGTAATCTGAGTATATTAAAGGTCATGAAAGGGCTTGACATCGCTAGTGATGTTAACACCATCTAAGGATTTCAGCTTCTGGACAAAGTGCGAGTAGGGAAGGCTCATTATGCAGCTGCCTTTAATATAAAGAAAGCGAGGACAACAAGTGGAAGAAGACTTATAGGTGAAGGAAAGGAACCAGAAGATTACCCTGATAACTCTGCTGGAAACTTTCGTTAATAAAATGGAATGATTGTGTATTAACATCACAATTTAATGGCCTTTTCTAGTATTTGACATTTTTGGTGTTGTATGTACGTCTATCTCAGAAATGACTAAACCAATGACATTCAAATTTTCAGAAATGTTATAAAATAGTTTAAAAATGCCACAGAACTAGAATCTTGTCAAGAAAACGTTTATTATCTGAATTAGGGAGATATATACAAAATTTTCCGAAATTGAAATGGCTTAAGGGTAAAAAATTCATAAATATTATATCAACAAAAGAGAAATATTCTAGGTCAGTGAGACAGTATTAAATGCTGAAAACAGCTGTCCAAATTTCAGTGATGCAATTAGAACAGTTCCAGAGTGAAAGGTGCCAAAAATTAGTAAATTTAACGTTGTCGAAGTAGAGCCTTCGGACTCCTCCTAAACGGCAGCAGGAAATACATAACAATTGAGAATAAAATTGCTTTTATATGTGGGGCAGTATTATCAAAAGCCACTCTCTGGAGGACGTGGAGAACTCCGCTTAGTACGTTAAGAGTTAATAAGAAACACTAAGGGTTGTAAATGGTAGAAAATCCATCATGTACTGCAAGAGACAGGGTTATATAGATTACTTTTCATCATACAGAGATTTCCTACACGAATTTGTGTAGACAGTGAGGAGAAAGAGGATAACATATGTAGGTCAGGCGAAATTAATGCCAAACGGAGAGGTGTATGTGCGCGTACACACGTACACAAGTGCTGTGGAGCTGGACCGCCACTTGCTGCGAAATTAGTTCCGTGAGTCGGCAGGCAAGCGGCGCGGCGCTGCCATCGCCGCGGCACGGCTTCCCTTTGTATCGGCGCTGAGTTCTGCGGGACACGCCCCGGGCTGGCGGGCGAGCAGGCAGCCACGTCGCGTTCCAATATCCTGTGGGGGCGCCAAGTGCTGCTGCTGCTGCCGGCGGCGACACACCAGAACGGTTTAGTCAGCGCCAGCATGCATACACTGTTCCTCCTCCCCTTGCAAACAGAGTAGCACCGCGCTTCTTCAAAAGGAATGCACCGGTATTCACATGCTGGCTGTCAGACTGGCGGCAAATACGTCTGGTAGCATCGCCCCTCTAGTACCCTACCTGGAAAGTCCCCCCTCAAGTACCCTTCCCGGAAAGTCCGTCTGTCAATTGGGACACTGTTTATATACAGGGAATTTCTACCAATGTGGTCAAACCGAGTGAAATATATTATTGGTGCCTGTTTAGTTACCGTCTATTAATTACACTTAGATGAACCACTCCCATTAATGTGACGACTGCCTATATTTGACGTCAATGTGTAATAATCACAGGCGGCAGTTGGTAGCACTAGCGCTGGTGAGTATAAAAGGCATGTCAGGGGAGACGCGGAAAACAGTGAATCATTATAATTTCTTAGGCTTTCCCTGTTATTCCCTGTGATTTCGTGGAATCGGATGTACTGCCGGTGATCCACCTCTTCCAAAGACGATATTTAGTCGTCGTAACTCGGCGTCTTCCTCAGTTCTTTCCTGAGACTGGCGCTGAATTACGACGTCGATGTATCCTGTGGGAAAGACGCAGACTACAGGCATTACACCTGACTCTACGAGATGACAGCGTAGTCATTGTCTTAATGAAGAAATGTAGCGATTTGTCTGACGCCCAAAACTGCATAGCAGTTGTACCGGTATGAAATGAGCGTTAAGATACAAATAGGGAACATTTGTTGTGAACGAGCCTTAATCTCTTTTTGATTGGTTGGTATGACATCTGTCAAAGATATTTAGTATACATCAAGTCATGGAAGAAACAACATCATATGTTTTCGTCGTGTTAAAAATGTCGAATTTTGTACCAGAAAGTGATGATTTGCGGAAAGCATTAATTTTTTGTTTTCGTTTGAAAAAAAAGTGCTGCAGGGTTGCATCGAATGCTTGTCGAGGCATATGGTGATCATGGTCTATCAGAAGCAACATACAAAAGATGGTTTCAACGGTTCAGAAATAATGATTTTGATGTAAGAAATGATGGACGTGGAAGACCACCAAAAAAGTTCGAAGACGCTGAATTGCAAGCAATATCGGATGAAGATGATACTTTGAGTCAGAAGCAAATGGCAGCAATGCAAAATGTTGCACAACGCCGGCCGGAGTGGCCGTGCGGTTCCAGGCGCTACAGTCTGGAACCGAGCGACCGCTGCGGTCGCAGGTACGAATCCTGCCTCGGGCATGGATGTGTGTGATGTCCTTAGGTTAGATAGGTTTAATTAGTTCTAAGTTCTAGGTGACTGATGACCTCAGAAGTTAAGTCGCATAGTGCTCAGAGCCATTTGAACCGTTTTGTTGTGCAACAAACAATTTCTGACCGTTTGAAAGGTGTGGGAAATATTCAAAACTGTGGAAAATGGGTGCCACATGAACTGAATGAAAGACAGATGGAAAACGAAAAAACTATTTGTCAAATTTTGCTTCAAAGACATGAAAGAAAGTCAATTTTGCATCGAATTGTTACTGGCGATGAAAAATGGACTTATTTTAAGAATCCCAAACGGGAAACATCATGGGATAATCTGGGACAACCATCAACATCGACTGCAAAACCAGATCGACTCGGCAAGAAGACAATGCTCTGTGTTTAGTGCGATCAGAAAGGCGTGGTACATCATGATCTTCTAAAACCCGGTGAAACTGGGAATACTAATCGCTACAGACAACAAATGATCAATTTGAACTATGCATTGATCGAAAAAAGACCAGAATGGGCCAGAAGACACAGCAAAGTAATTTTTTTACTCAACAATGCACCTGCACAAAAAGCAAAACTGGTTCAGGATACAATCAAAACACTTGCCTGGGAGCTGCTACACCACCCGCCGTATTCACCATACTTGACCCCTTCCGACTACAATTTGTTTTCATCAATGGGACACGCATTGGCTGAGGAACACTTCGATTACTACTAAGAAGTCGAAAATTAGGTGTCTAATTGGTTTGCTTCAAAGGACCAACATTTCTATTGGCGTGGTGTCCACAAATTGCCAGAAAGGTGGTCAAAATGTGTAGAAAGCAATGGTCGGTACTTTGAATAAAATGCTTTTACTTTTGAATTCAGAATTAGTGTTTCACTTTAGCTAAACAACTCTCATTTCATACCGGTATACCTGGTAATAATTGTCTTTCGGTACAAGAGTGGAAGCATATCCGGAGCGGCCAAGTTCATTAACTGTTCACGTGCTGCCGACGTTAAAGTATACTATGCATGGAAAAATACCGGTCTCCAAAACCGTTGCGGAGGCAACCGTGATGCACAGGGCTTAACGACGGCTGCCTAGAAGCGTATGGACAGGAGACGTGCAACTGTTGAGCAACTGAGCGTCCGGATGTACTAAGGGTCTACGAGCAGTGTCTCCACAATGACCGTTAAGCGATCGCTACTGCGTATGGGCCTCCGCAGTAGGCAAGCTGTTCACGATTCTATGCTGACTGCTGTTCGTCAGCGGTGAGGGCTGAAATTTGCTCGTCAGTACTATAACTGGACCTCCACTGAGTGGCGGTGGTTAAATCACGTGATATGCTCCGCGTGAAACGTGTGAAAGCGAAGGGTCCAGGCCGGAGAAGGTAGTGTTATGGCCTGAGGAATGTTTTTGTGGCTTCCCTGGGCGATCTCGTCATTCTGGAAGGCACTGTGGATGAACACAAATACACATCTATTCTTCACTACGATGTTTACTCATACATGGCATCTACCAGCACAACAAAGCAACGTTTCCCACAAGGCGCAACGTACGTGCGCGATTCGAAGAATCCAAGGATGAGTTTACAGTACTCCCGACCACCAAACTCCCCAGGTTTAAATCGAATAGAGAATGTGTGTGGTAGCACCTCAGTCAGGCTGTTGATGCGATGGATCTTCATGTAATGTGACTGGACAGTGTGTAATGGGACAGACTCAGTGAACGACGTCCGCCTTAATAAATAATAGGCTGTAGATCTTTTTACGTGCACGCTCCGAGCGGCATTCTGGAGTGTAATTGGAACGTGTTTGGAGTGTGTACACGGTATCAGATGCTGTATTTTTTTTCTCTTCTTTCCGACTACGTAAAAATATCATTGACGACAAAAGTAAAAATATGTGGCCTGATTATATAATAATTTTTGCCCAGTGTGAATACAATGTAGTGGTATCTGATACCCCTGTGGAGACAATTATAATTGAAGGACTTATTTCAATAGTGGTACAAGTCCATTTTGGTTCATTTTGAGATACAGAGAGATAAGGTTAAATATGCGCTGAAAAATCTGCGCTTGAGATACCAGAAACATTCAAGTACATGGTTTAGTGCTAGAGATGAACTATTCTTTATACTTGTTTGGATCATTAATTTCAGCAGTATTATAGGCAGAGAAGTGGAGGTAATGGTGCTGTATCACTATTGAAATAAAATAAATTGAACATTGTTAACTCTTTTATTGCAAATAATTTTTATTACAGTTCTAATGTACAACTTCTTACTAAATTCACATGAATAATACAAACACACAGTCAAATATGTTTCACATTAATTGGTTTCTGTAAAACTAGGGATTACATTCTTCCTCTTCTTCATGTTCCAGACCTCTATCTTCTCTTTGTAGAGCAAGGAAATAGCTATGTTTGACAGCTGGAATATAAGGGAGCCAATCAAGCACACCCTGCTTATTTTTTTCAACACTTTTCTCATATGTGGGTAAAGTTGTGAAGCTGCAATAGTACCATTATTCAGTGTACCCTTATAGAGCATTCTGTACTGCTTCTGCCTCTCAAAACGCATCTTTTTATTTTCAGCAAATTATATTGAACATACTCCTCATTTTGCTTCCGTCTTACCACTGCATTTTGTAACTGTTTCAGTGATAAATAGTCAGACTGCTTCATTTCTGAGCATTCAAATTTATTTTTTCTGTCAGTGTCCCTAACTGTTTCAAAAATATCGTCTGGGGAAAAGAGAAACTCTTTGTTGTGTAATTGTTTTTCTACCTGCCAAAAATCCCTGTCATCTGGCAGGTATGTGTGACCCGGCAGCAGGAACATTAAATCAGTAATGTTGCCATGAAATTGAGGAGGCTGTGTCACTTTCATTAGTGTTAGGGCAATGTTTATGTTCCTGTTTTTCCTACAACACGTCTCACTGTACACAACTACCTGTTTATGAGAAGTGACACACTTTTCAATATGTTTCTATAAACGGGTACCAATTTCCTTTCAACCCCTTGATCCAGATATTTCATCCCAAAAATACATATCGATTATTCCGTCAGTTAAAATGTGGCATCCAGAATTATACACGTACATGTTTCTTTTGTAGTACGAGATCGCTGTTGTCAGTTTAGGTAATGCAAGTGCTTTTTGCAGGTAAAAGATAAACACGAACATATGTGAATCTACCTCTTTACTACATGCTGTGTCTGTATCCACTGCTGTCCGTGCTGTTTCAGCTCTCCTAAGGTAAAGCTCTTTTTCAGTTTGAAGCTTTCTTTTTTCATCTACACTGGTAGCATCGTCCAGTTCAAAGCTCAGTTTATCACAAAAAGAGCATGTGTCTTTACGTGGTGGTCGAAATGACAGGTTGAAGTCTTTGTTCAAGATTCTTCGATATATGTGCTCCCCCACAATTTCTTTATTCTGAGATATGCATTTATCTTTGTACAAACCGTACCTTTTGCCACACACAACTCAGGATTTAAAAACCTTTTGTGATGATTATCCTTCCTTGCACAATGGCTCTCGGAAACAGGAAAGCTTTTGATGTATTCCTTGACATCACTGATCAGACCTTCCGGTACAGGGAATTTGTTCTGATGTTTGCCACTTCCATTAAGGTGAGGTGTACCTTCTTCCCTGCTTTTTATTAAAAGCCTAGAGAGTCGTCCATTTGAAATTTCAAAAGTATTCAAGAAAAATTTCTTGCATACTATTGCACAGTTACCGTTCACATGTAATCGATAATCATAAATACAGCTTTTCTGAGAACCAAAGCTATCTCTTGGTAGTCGGCGGTTAACTCAATGATACGAGCATAAAACATTCAGATAACTATTTTGGCGATTAATATCAACAACAGCCCAGAAATTGTCAAATAACGTCTGCCTCTCATCCTCTGAACTTTTATTGAAGCACTTACGTGCACACCTGCAGTCCTCATTGCGAAATGTTTTTGGATAAATTATTCTACCAGTTGCCGTGACGTATAACCCCCAGTTCTCCCTTTTTTTCTAATTTTCTTTTCATACGTATCTGTTTTCCTTGCACCCTTCTTACTGTGAGTACGCCTCCTTTTTCCTCCATATTTGCGGCTGCACAGTTTGCACAGGCATTAGTAACAGTGTCTCCTGCTTCGTCATTTTTTGCACTTTCATTGGAAGTCTCATCGTCATTGATACTGGTATGTTGATAGAAAGTAACAAAAGTTATGATTTATACAACAACAGACGACTGAAAACATACAATACTGGCCATTAAAATTGCTACACCAAGAAGAAATGAAGATGATAAAAATGTTCAAATGTGTGTGAAATCTTATGGGATTCAACTGCCAAGGTCATCCGTCCCTAAGCTTACACACTACTTAACCTACGTCATCCTAAGGACAAACACACACACCCATGGCCGAGGGAGGACTCTAACCTCCACCGGGACCAGCCGCACTGTCTTTGACTGCAGCGCCCAAGACCGCTCGGCTAATCCCGCGCGGCTGAAGATCATAAACGGGTACTCATTGGACAAATATATTATACTAGAACTAACATCTGATTACATTTTCACCCAGTTTGGGTGCATTGATCCTGAGGAAACAGTATCCAGAACAACCACCTCTGGCCGCAATAACGGCCTGGATACGCCTGGGCCTTGAGTCAAACAGAGCTTGGATGGCGTGTACAGGTACAGCTGCCCATACAGCTTCAACACGATACCACACTTCATCAAGAGTAGTGACTGGTGTATTGTGACGAGCCAGTTCCTCGGCCACCATAGACCAGAAGTTTTCAGTTGGTGAGAGATATCGAGAATGTGCTGGCCAGGGCAGCAGTCGATCATTTTCTGTATCCAGAAAGGCCCGTACGGGACCTGCAACATGCGGTCGTGCATTATCCTGCTGAAATGTAGGGTTTCGCAGGGATCGAATGAAGGGTAGAGCCACGGATCGTAACACATCTGGAATGTAACATCCCCTGTTAAAAAAGCGCCGTCAGTGCGAACAAGAGGTGACCTAGACGTGTAACAAATGGCACCCCATACCATCACGCCGGCTGATACGTCAGAATGGCGATGACGAATACACGCTTCCAATGTGCGTTCACCGCGATGTCGCGAAACACGGATGCGACCATCATGATGCTGTAAACAGAATCTGGATTCATCCGAAAATTTGACGTTTTGCCATTCGTGTACCCAGATTCTTCGTTGAGTACGCCATCGCAGGCGCCCCTGTCTGTTATGCAGCGTCAATGGTAACCGCAGCCATGGTCTCCGAGCTGATAGTACATGCTGCTGCAAACGTCGTCGAACTGTTCGTGCAGATGATTGTTGTCTTTCAAACGTCCCCATCTGTTGACTCAAGGATCGAGACGTAGCTGCACGATCCGTTACAGCCATGCGGATAAGATGCCCGTCATCTCGACTGCTAGTGATTCGAGGCCGTTGGGATCGAGGACGACGTTCCGTATTACCCTCCTGAACCCATCGATTCCATATTCTTCTAACAGTCATTGGATCTCGACCAATGCGAGCAGCAATGTCGCGATACGATAAAAAGCTACAATCCGATCTTTATCAAAGTCGGAAACGCATTTCTCCTCCTTAAACGAGGCTTTACAACAACGTTTCGCCAGGCAACCCTGGTCAACTGCTGTTTGTGTATGAGAAATCGGTTGGAGACTTTCCTCGTGTCAGCACGTTGTAGGTGTCGCCACTGGCGCCGACCTTGTGTGAATGCTCTGAAAATCTAATCATTTGCATATCACAGCATCCTTTTCCTGTAAGTTAAATTTCGCGTCTGTAGCATGTCATCTTCGTGTTGTAGCAATTTTAGTGGCCAATAGTGTATGTATAAATATACATTTATATAGGCACCCTCATTTACCACTGTTATTGTCAACATAACCTTCATTCACGCATATTCCTTTTTCGGAACAAGATGTCTCTAGTGCTGAGAGACAAGTAAGTAAATTAGTTTTACCTGCAATCGTTGGAAAATCTGGATCATCAATTGTATCACAGTCACTTGATAATGCTCTTGAATCCGTCATCTTCGCAAGAAATAGCAACACGCTGCAGTGCTAAAAAGACCACGGACTTGTACCACTACTGAAATAAGTTCCTGCTTCCTTTCTTTAATGCGTCAGCATTGAGCTGCACTCTGTTGGCAGCAGGAAGAAGTTGGAGCTGTCCCACTATGCGAATAAATTAAAATCGACTTGTGTGAGTACGTACGTGAGGATAACTCCATTTTCTTGAAAAGTGAACTTGTGCCACTATTGAAATACACCCTTGAATTACTACAAGACGCAGTGAGTTGCTGAAACTTGCAATTGAGAATGATCTTTATTACGAATTAGGTATAGTGCCATGCGTTCTGCATTTGTTCTTCAAAATCCTTTAGAATAATAAAAGCTTTTTGTACAGTCGAATCAGGCCAATAATTTACCATGTGGCTAACTGGCCTAGCGACATTTAATTATATGAGTACTGATGGTACTACGGTTAGCTGTGTGTTTTTAATATTACTGTATTCAATGTGACTGCTGCACCGAAACAGATCGCACTGAAAAAAGGAGTTTTAAAAACATACGGTTGAAGGTGGTACGGTCAATCCTCACATACTGAGCAGCCCAAGTACCTTTTCACATAGAAGATGGTATACGAAAATATTTCATGATAATTTCCAAATAAATAAAAAACAGAAAGAACTTGTATTTTATACGAATTCACACCTGACATATCTCTTCAACAATTTTTGCAAAATATAAATAAGAACAGAGATATTAAAAGAGCATTGGAAGTAATATCCAATACCTTTTATGGTCATGAATGTAGAACACAGGATAATTGACCATTGTTTTCATTTTCAGACTTCCGTACTTCAATCGGTAAGAACGGAACCCTAATAGGATCACTTCTCTGTCTGTTTGTTCTACTGTTCAAACCTTTTTCGTCAGGAACGGGTAGACGCATCAAGTTGAAATTTACGGCACGCACTAAGACCTCTAAATCAATGTAGTCAAAGGTTATGTGTATATATAACACATTTTGACATTAGCAAATTCACTCATCGAAATCAATTGGGCACTATCGGCCGGTCTACAATCATAACATTTGGAAAGAAGAAAGGTTTCGCCGGCCGGGGTGGCGGAGCGGTTCTAGGCGCCGCAATCTGGAACCGCGCGACCGCTACGGTCACAGGTTCGAATCCTGCCTCGGGCATCATAGATGTGTGTGATGTCCTTAGGTTAGTTAGACTTAAATAGTTCTTAGTTCTAGGGGACTCATGAGCTCAGCAGTTAAGTCACATAGTAAAAAAAAAAAAAAAGGGTCTCGCACTACATGTAAAGAGAAAAATGCGAAATTGTTAATTTGTTTGTAATTATACCACCCGAAAAAAATATTTCTTTGCTATTTCCGAAAAAAACATTTCTTTGCTATTTACTATTCAACTTCAGACTAGAAATTAAAACATTCTGGAACGTCTCGAAATCCCTCGGAATGATATCTTGCTAGTATCAAGGTCTATAAAGAGCAAAAATGACCAGTATCGTCGAATCATGGAGCGGATGAACTGTCTACATAGAGGGTGACAATTATTGAATTAGATGAAAGCAAAACGTAAATTAATTATAAACTACGGCGTGCACGCACTTTATTCAACATGTGAATGTCACTGCATGTATTCGGATTTAGGTTATGACATATTCGATATGCCTGCCATCACTGGCGATCATGTGGCGCAAACGAATAGCGAAATTCTGCATGACCCGCCGAAGTGTCGGAACATCGATGCTGTCGATGACCTTCTGACTGGCTGTATTCATCTCAGAAGTGGTTTTGGGGTTATTGCTGTACACCATGTCTTTAATATAGCCCCACAAAAAGGAGTCGCATGTGTTCGTATCCGGAGAATAAGGTGGTCAATCCGCTACGGTCGCAGGTTCAAATCCTGCATCGGGCATGGATGTGTGTGATGTCCTTAGATTGGTTGAGCTTAAGTAGTTCTAAAGGACTGATGACTTCAGAAGTTAAGTCCCATAGTGCTCAAAGCTATGTGAACCATTTGGTGGCGAATCGAGACCAGTGCCAGTGGACTGTGGGTACCCCAGAACTAAAATGCGGTTCCAAAAGTGCTCCTACAGGTCATCAAACACTCTCCTGCTTCGATGGGTTTGAGCTCCGTCTTGTATGAACCGAACCCTGTCGAAAGCAGGGACACTTTAGATAGTGGGGATGAAATCATCTTCCAAAACCTTCACGTACCGTTCAGTAGTCACCGTGCCATCAAGGAATATCGCGCTGATTATTGTGTGACTGGAAGTTGCGCACCACAGATTCAGCTGTTCAGGGTGAAGAGTCTTCTCGATCGCAAAATGCTCATTGAAAGTCCGCCAAATGCGGAAATTTTGCTTATTGACGAACCCATCCAGATGGACGTGGGCTTCGTCGCTAAACCAAACAATATTGCACATACTAATTTCCATCATACCCGGCGCTCAACCGTACAGTTTGAACTTCCTGACGCAAACCGTTCAGAAGTTATGATTATTTTATTTCACACAGTTTAGTAATTGTCACACTGTACATAATTAAGGTTTTACGGATCCCTCAGTGCGCACCTGACCAATTTTTATTTACCAAAAGAATGACACTCGATGCCGTAGTATTGAGCTGAGTGAAAATAAACGAGTTACTATCCATCTTTCCCAAAGTAAGATTACCCGTCACAAAAAATAAATAAGTATTCAGTCTCACTACGACAACCAAATTGATTTTTTCGGCCTTCTCTCTCTTATCTTCCATTTAGTTGCCAGTAAGGTAACTGTATAAATGAATAGAGGATTTCCAACCGCTTGATGATTTTACTTATGACAAGGACGTCTTAGGGTTTTCAATTAGATCGGCTGACAAGAGTTAACTTTCAGAGCCACTTAACTCTTGTATCAATGCTTTTCCAGCCTTCGTTTCCATTTCGTTGAGCACTTGTTTTTCTAATAGTTTTAAAGTGTGTTGAATCTGTGATGAAGCTCTCTTTGTTTACGTAGAAGTTTTGTATCACAGTCGTTAAAACACGTACATCTTATTCATTAAGTCATGGTCGGAACGAGTTTTCTGAGGTATAGTAAACGATCCTTTTTATTTCTTTTTTTTTCATTCGTGCTTCACATTTCGTCCTAGGCACTGTATATTTGATGCTGACTACTCGTATACGCTGCAATTCGTATCTTGTCATATATGCTAAGCAAAAATATGTTCCTACTGTACATAACATAGTAATGTAATGAAATAAAAATTTTGATTTGTTTTGTATTAGTGTAATGTAATAAAATAAAATATGAGCCGTGACTTACACGAAAAATAAACACACATTAAAGCCATGGCTCAGCATAAAAGAGAAATAACTATTGTAAGAATATTATTAACAGTGTAATATGTTGTTTAATTTAGCCCGACGTGTATAAGCACTCAGTAAACTAGCTCAGTTCTCAGGGTAGTTACGTAATCGTCGATAGTAAATTGTCCTTTTCTTATTTCCCAACACCAGAGATATTATTCCAGGTTCGTGAGAGGTCGTGTGCTTATTGCACCAGATTGTAGTAACCAAGTCCGTTCGCTGAACACTACTGTAATACGTAACTCATCGTGATTTCGTCTCGATTTCCCCATATAACAAGAGTAGCATCTACAAATGAAATCCTATAATGGAACTGGAATCCTGTGACCAGACCGTTTGCGCCTGGGATAATATCTCGTTATATAAAGAAAATCTGTAAATAAAATTGTTAAATAATTAGTAGCTACCTCCGGTGTTGTGGGATCTGAAGTAAAAGCTAATTGTCCTAACCGACGGCACGTCTCGTAGATGAGCTAAAACAAAAGCGTTAAAGATTTTTCTAAGATGGCGCCTAACAATGAAAATTCTTTGTTGAGGCACATATCTACTTAAGACAATAAAGGTATCAGATACCGACGGCACGTCTCGTAGATGAGCTCAAACAAAAACGTTAAAGATTTTTCTAAGATGGCGCCTAACAATGAAAATTCTTTGTTGAGGCACATATCTACGTAAGACAAACAAGGTATCAGATTCACAATAGATTGACCACATACACAAATTCTTTTGACAAAATAACCATTACATTTTTTGGGTTTTAAGTACAACTTACATTATCAGCTGGTACAGTAAAATAAGGTTTACACAAGAATGTCGTCTTAGGTCCGAATCCAAGCAGATAAGATAAGCGAATGGCAAAGGAAAGATAGTTCATGCATAGAAGCGCAAGAGCCCATGGAATAGCATGTCCGTTGTAGTTCTATCTCTTCTTCTTTGGCGTACTTGTCGATTATTTAAAAAATTTATCGTAATATTTAGTTTACATTTTCTAATAAAATTATAAAAAGTCGACCAGTTGTCAAACCCTAATTCTAGGGCTATATTTTTTTTCGACACAAGGATCTATGCCGACAATTGTAAAAACGGCGATGGTACATTAGTCCTTAGTGATGTAAAATTGTCACCCTCTGAAGAAGACAAATTTATATTTATCGAAACCTAGGTAAAGAATTTCTTTATCCATTGCAACTGGTGGGCTGTTTATAATTTTATTACGTGAAGCCGTTGCTGTTGTGCAGCTATGTTTAAAATATTTACATTTTCTTTTAAAATCCAAGTCCACCCAGGAGAAACAGTACAACATTCCTTGTAATTCACGTAGTCATAGTTGGAGCTACAACGTTATCATCACTGATACCTTCCTCTACCTGAACACATACTGGCCCGATAATTACAGGTCTGTTTGTTACTAGGAGATCTAACACGATGCCTTCACGAGTTGATTCTGTGATTATCTGCTCGAGGCAATTTTCAGACACGACAGACATTGCGGGGGCACGCCGGCTGGCGCTGTGTGGCACGCTTGTCGTCTGCTCCTGAAGGCTTGCTAACAGCAGTCAGGCTGCCCAGCGCTTGGAGCCAGTGGCGTGGGCGGCTCTGGCACAGTCCAGAACGCGGAGTGGAGCTCACTGGTATAAGCTGCTTGGTGTTGTTTCGTTCCGAGAAGTCTGTGGTGCACCCAGTTAGGGAGCATCGCCGCAGCCGAGTCTGGCAACGTATGCATGAGGAGCTGAGTGTCTTTTGTCGGCTGCTGACATCGAGAGAGCAGCGCCAGTATCATGAAAAGTGCGCCACGTACTCTCTGTTTAGAGGGCTGTGCCTGGAGGAGCAAGGGCGTGATTACGACTAGAGCTCTGTGCTCAAGGATGCTTTCACACCTTGGAATATTCAGTCCATTCGCTACTGCGGGCATGTATACATATCCTGCTACGCCCTTCCCCAGGAGGGTATACTAACGCCGTTTCGATTTTACTGCAGTGCCATGGACTTCTGAGTGCGCCCTGAGCCGCCGATCACTCTCTGCTGCGGGCGATTTACACTACTGTCCATTAAAATTGCTACACCACGAAGATGACGTGCTACAGAAGCGAAATCTGACCGACAGGAAGACGATGCTGTGATATGCAATTGATTAGCTTTTCAGAGCATTCACACAAGGTTGGCGCCGGTGGCGACACCTACAACGTGCTGACATGAGGAACGTTTCCAACCGATTTCTCATACCCAAACAGCAGTTGGCTGGCGTTGTCTGGTGAAACGTTGTTGTGATGCCTCGTGTTGTTCTTGTTGTGGTCTTCAGTCCTGAGACTGGTTTGATGCAGCTCTCCATGCTACTCTATCCTGTGCAACCTTTTTCATCTCCCAGTACTTACTGCAACCTACATCCTTCTGAATCTGCTTAGTGTATTCATCTCTTGGTCTCCCTCTACGATTTTTACCCTCCACGCTGCCCTCCAATACTAAATTGGTGATCCCTTGATGGCTCAGAACATGTCCTACCAACCGATCCCTTCTTCTGGTCAAGTTGTGCCACAAACTTCTCTTCTCCCCAATCCTATTCAATACTTCCTCATTAGTTATGTGATCTACCCATCTAATCTTCAGCATTCCTCTGTAGCACCACATGCCTCGTGTAAGGAGGAGAAATGCGTACCAGCACGTTTCCGACTTTGATAAAGGCCGGATTGTAGCCTATCGCGATTGCGGTTTATCGTATCGCGACATTGCTGCTCACGTTGGTCGAGGTCCAATGTTTGTTAGCAAAATATGGAATCGGTGTGATCAGGAAGGTAATACGGAACGCAGTGCTGGATCCCAACGGCCTCGTATCACTAGCAGTCGAGATGACAGGCATCTTATCCACATGGCTGTAACGGAACGTGCAGCTACGTCTAGATCCTCGAGTCAGCAGATGAGGACGTTTGCAAGACAACAACTATCTGCACGAACAGTTCGACGACGTTTGCAGCAACATGGACTATCAGGTCGGAGACCATGGCTTCGGTTACCCTTGACGCTGCATCACAGAAAGGAGCGCATGCGATGGTGTACTCAACGACGAAACTGGGTCCACGAATGCCAAAACGTCGTTTTTTCGGGTGGATCCAGGTTCTGTTTACAGCATCATGATGGTGGCATCCGTGTTTGGCGACATCGCGGTGAACACACATTGAAAGCGTGTATTCATCATCGCCATACTGGCGTATCACCCGGCGTGATGGTTTGGGGTGCCATTGATTACACGTCTCGGTCACCTCTTGTTCGCATTAATGGCACTTTGAACAGTGGAAGTTACATTTCATTCCATCCCTGCGAAACCCTTCATTTCAGCAGGTTAATGCACGACCGCATGTTGCAGGTCCTGTGCGGGCCTTTCTGGATACAGAAAATGTTCGACTGCTGCCCTGGTCAGCACATTCTCCAAATCTCTCACCAATTGAAAACGTCTGGTAATTGGTGGCCGAGGAAGTGGCTCGTCACAATACGCCAGCCACTACTCTTGATGTACTGTTGTATCGTGTTGAAGCTGCATGGTCAGCTGTATCTGTAGACGCCATCCAAGCTCTGTTTGACTCAATGCCCAGGCGTATCAATGCCATTATTACGATCAGAGGTGTTTGTTCTGGGTACTGATTACTCAGGATCTGCGTGCTATCATTCGCAGAAAACTCCTTTCGGTATTTGAATCGTTTAGTGATGTATGGCGGTTGTTATGATCAGATTATTTTCGAGGCGCAGCGTGAATGGGAGCGCCACGCGTGACTGTCCTTCGGATATAAAACCCTATAACTCGAGAACGAAATGAGATATCTTTCTGATATCTATTTTACGTTAAATTTTGATATCTTATCCACATTTAATTTATTGCCATGTATGAGGTAAAAGTAAACATACTTAAAGTTTAGGCAATGCGATTTCTTTAAAGTTTCGTGACACATTTACTTAATTCATTAACGTTTCGTGCAAAGTTTTACTTAATTTGTAACCACGAGGGCTATTCAATAAAGAATGATCATAATTTTTTTGTCATCATATCTTTACTCATCCTGCTAATTTCGATGCTCCTTCTCAAAATAGTCTCCCATGAATGCGATGCACATGTCCCAGCGTTTCTGGAAGTCTTCAGGTGCGTGCTGGAAACTATTTTTTGACAGGTCCTTTAAAATCGCCTCCACAGCATTCACCACTGCTTCAGATGATTAATAATACCTCCCAAGAATGCGTTTCTCCATGTTACGGAACAGAAAAAATGCCACATGGGGCTAAATCAGGATTATAGGGAGGGTGAGGAACACACTTCATGCAGATATTTGCAAGATATTCAGCAACAACACTGGCAATATGCGGCCGCGCATTATCGAGGTGTAGCATCCAGCCTGCTTCGTGGAAATGTGGTCTTTTGCGTCTGATATGGACATGCAATGTTTTCAGGATATCCTTGTAGTATAGTCCAGTTACCGATGTGTGTGTAGGTATGACATGCTGATAAATCATTCCATGAATATCAAAGAATGAGACGGCCGTAACTTTCCAAGAAGAATCCACCACTTTTCCTTTTTTTGTGGTTGGTGATGGAGATTTCCACACTGAGCTTTGCTGTTTACTCTCAGGATAAAAATGGTGTATCCTAGTTTCATCAACAGTGATTATATTTGAAAGAAACTCCGGATCGTCCTCTATCATCAACTTTAGATGCATGCAGACCTACACGCGAATGTCATTTTGTTCGGGAATCAAGTTTTGGAACCCATCGCGCACAAACACATGCCATGTGTGATTTTTCTGTCACAACGTGTGGGTGGCACCCAATGAAATGTTCAGTATTTCAGGAAGGAATCTTAAGGTAATTCGTCGATCCTCTCTCACAACGACAGTAGCAGTGTTGATGTTTTCTTCCTTAAGAGCATTAACTGGAGTTCTGGATCCACCTTCCTTTCAAAATGATTGTCTCCCATCCTTAAACATTTTAAACCACGTTCGAGATGTGCTGTAGGGAGGAACAGACTCCCCACAGGCCTCCTGTAACATTGTATGAGCCTGAGGTGATGATCTGTTGAGATGAAAGCAGAATTTGAAAGTCGTATATTGTTCCTCGCGTGTTACCTTTATTGCAGCATTAGGCGATACTGAACATGTTTGAACTTGCCTGCCTCTCACAGGCGGGAACTAGGAGTTCCAGCAATGAAACTACTACTGCGTGTGTGTTGCACATTAAGCTAACAGAATATCATAAGATTAAATTTTAACGCGAGAAATTATGACCATAAAAAATAACGATTATTCTTTGTTGAACAGGCCTCGTTCGACGGATAAGGAATTCAGATCTTTATCGAGTAAAGATATTGGAATGTAAGATTTGCAAAAGTCAAAATTTTTCAACAAACGTTTTTCGAGAAAGTGGATGATAAATATTTCATCTCGACCAGAACGCGTCTCTATGCAGAGGCATTGTTCTACTTAACTTGACGCAGCGCAGTAAGTGAGACGGATACTGAAAGAAATTAGTTCTTCATCGAGTGAAGATATCAGGCTGTAACAAGTGCAAAAAACAAATTTTTTCACCTTATAGTTTTAGATAAATCACATGACAAGTATTTCAAATCGGCCGGAACGCCGTCTTTCAACATAGGCACCACCATTGGCGAGGATTCTCTTGTCACGTACACGCGTATACTGAATAATGTCGTTTCCCTCTAATAACAAAAAATGGCTAATAGACGCCGGATGACCTGACATTTTAGAGAAAGACGTCGTTTATCTGTATAAAAGCAGAGTTTTGTTCGTGGTACGCTCAGATAAATCAGTGAATGTGGAAAGTAGGAAACCGGTATGGAATGTAATACATTATTTAACGTATCAAAGAAGCCACCACAATGATAACTTAAGGGAAAATTACACAGACGTGATAATATTTGGTCAAAAGCAATAAAACTGTTTCCCAACGCAGGAGAAATCAGTTCCATAATTTTTATTAGGTCTGAGCCACAAACGGCATAAGTCTTCAGTACATTCGTTTTTGAAGCAAAAGTGTTTACATTCAGAGGAATATTCATGTATTATAAAATCGTGTAAGAAAGGGCAAGTCTCTGGATTCCATAAAAATGTTATGTGTCAAAGAAAGTGCCCATGATAATAAGAAAAGAAATATGTGCTTTTAACGCATGAAATGTGTTTATATTCTCTATCTTTCAGCGAAACAAGCTGTAATTATAGACATACTGGATTTTTTTTTATCCATGAATGACTTGTGTCTTGTGTCACTGAATCAGTATGATTCGGCTGTTTTTGCGAGTGTTTCACGATGGTTCATGTCTTTTGGTAACTTAATAACAAATGGAACGCAAAAATAACAACTTTTCCGTTAATTAAGAAGTAGATAATTAAAAACAAACATTGTCCTTACTAAGCATGTTATTGACAGCTTTTTCACCGCTTGGAGCGCTAGTGTTGCTCGAGCAGTCAGATGGTAGCAGCTTTCACAACAGTGTGTGTCGCGATTGTATTTATTAGACTGTGGATTTAGGAAGCACCCAGATGAAAAGACTTTTTCTAGGTTTTTGCTGAGTAAACTCGTCACGTTAGGTATTTTAAAGACTTTTAACTGTCACAGGAGAGATGTTTGACGAGACCTACCTTGCTGCGACTAGAAGGATGTCTGTAACTGAACATTATGTACGAAAGTTGGCTGAATGTGAAACTCCAGTCGGTACTGCCGCCATCGTATTTATTCTCGATCTTCGTCCTTCGTAAGGTATGTCTCCGTTGCACCCGAAGTGGAGCAGTGTACGCGATTTTGAAGTCTCTTTTCCAGCGTGTTGCTCTCAATGCACGTTTTGGCCATCTTATGGTGTTCGATCGCACCTTTTCGTGTGCTTTCTACATTTAACTATTAACTAACAATTTATGCAGTCACTGGCTGTGTCGGCGAATTATCAACGTAACTGTGTTTCATCCTCCCCATCCATAAGGTTCTATTTCAGTTGAATAATCACTTGTCCGCTTGTCAACGGTTGTTTTTAATATATCAATAGGTAATTTCCATGTTTAAAGACAATAATTCTATTTTTTATAGCGATCATTTGTTTTAATTCATAGCTGGAATATCCCTCCTCCCATTACTATAAGCTTGACTGGTGTGGTACCCGTTTGTTTCGTGCTTAATAGGGCTATCCCTATTAATATTAATTTAAATAAGATGTCTCCATTGTGTGACAGCAGCCTTGTTTTAAATTAATAGGAGCAACAACTACCAAAAGAGTTACTAGTGGTTTGTGAACAGGGGCAGCTTACGTTTCGGTAATTGGGTGGTTGGCCGATCTGGCATTGTAACATTCAACGAATGTGGCCTTAGTGTGTGGATACTGCGATCAACTGCAAGTAACGGGAATCTATACCCTTTGGGCCTACGTTATCCCACGCAAGTATCGCTATTGTATATATGGTTGTATGATGATAGCATCCTCTTGCGTAAAGCATTCTGGAAGTGCAGCAGTTTCCCATTCGGACTTGCAGCCTGAGATTACTCTGGAGAGTTTGGCCTTTAGTGAACAACAAATGTGGCGTTCTACACGTAATAACATAGAATGAAAGATCCCCTAGTCATGTAGGTTTGTTACTGAATTAAAGAACGGAGCAGTTAGGTTCAAGCTGGATATTATGTGAATTTATGCTGTGCATGTCAGGAAGAACACGACTTAAGGTTACATTAGTGTAGGGTTATCAAGATTTCAGTAAAAGTAAATTTTTATAAGGCTTACGTGGAACTATAGTTCATATGTAACTACTAAACGTAAGTGTTGGCTTCTCTATTTATTTGGTGTGAGGCTCATGTTGTTCAGGCTATTTAGAATTTTCAGCCCTCCTATCAGGAACTGCCAAAGTACGTAACTTTTCAAGCAGATACAATTACTATTAAAATCTTTTCGTGAATTGCCTCATTCCCTGGTGCTCATCTACATTCTAGTTTCTTTAGATCTATCATTTCGTCTGAAGCTGGCTCATCTTTAACCACCTCCTTGACTACATTTTTTTCTGAGTAACTACCTCATCGTTCTCGTTTCAGGAATATGTTGTTGTCGAACTGTTCAGCAAAAAAAATGGTTCAAATTACTCTGAGCACTATGGGACTTAACATCTTAGGTCATCAGTCCCCTAGAACTTAGAACTACTTAAACCTAACTAACCTAAGGTCATCACACACATCCATGCCCGAGGCAAGATTCGAATCTGCGACCGTAGCGGTCACGCGGTTCAGGACTGCAGCGCCTAGAACCGCACGGCCACCGCGGCCGGCACTGTTTAGCAGATCATCAAAACACAGTATTCCCTCTTCTTTTCGTTTAGGATTGGATTACCGATTTTGTCACTGATCAATCTAGTATTCGTACTGTGTCATGTTTTGAAAAACTTGTCTGATATTAAGTAGTTTCTACATACAATACCCTTTCTGGGGAGGGCAACCACAGCTCAGAGACCTTTTGAGTAACACAACAAACACTCAACACTCAATAACCATTCAACTTATAGTAGAAATTATAGTAATTAATTGGTAAGAACGATGACGTTTTTCCAAAAGCTGCATAGCTATGTGAAGGTGTTTTAGTCGCAACTAGCGGTTTCATATCAGTACAGATGCGTCTTCAGATTTATAACGGTTGTATTTCTATAACGTACGGAGGTCCAGCTTTCGGGCAGTTAGCCACGTTTAGAGTCAAGTCACAATGGTGGGTCGTCATAATAAAACTGAATACACCCAAAGATGCTTGTCAAAATTTACGAAGCATAACTGCCAAATGAACCAGGCCGAATAACACCCCGTAGGATATTTTATAAGATCCTGTAGACATAATGTGTATAAGAACCAAGGAAAGAAAACGCAAAATCTCGTGTGATGCGCGTACTTAGGCCGTATTGTTAACAACATCTCGTAGAGGCTAGCAGTACACTGCAAGAGGAAGGCCACTGTGCCTAAGAGGGAGGAAAATGTGTAACCACGTACGAGCTTGTGTGCCACACAAGCATTCTGTATTTTATTTAACTTTGTATGCTGTGCATATAAATATTTTACGTATTCTAATCTCTTTCATGTAAAGGAAGCCAATCTGTCTTGCACATTGACTGGGAATGATTAGAAAAGAGCCTTCCTCCAAGGGCAACAACCGAATTACCCGTGAACGCTAAGGCAACAGTGTTAGGGTTACGTACAGCGGATCACAGTTAGTTTTGCCCGGGGAGTGCGAGTAGTTACTCTGTGCAACACTATTTACGCATTGCCACTGTGCGATTCGGGATAGTGAGACGCGGTGGAGGAGAGTAGTGTTTGCTATTTGAGAAAGATAAGTGTAAAAATCCAGAATGAGATTTGCACTCTGCAGCGGAGTGTGAGCTGATATGAAACTTCCTGGAAGATTAAAACTGTGTGCCCGACCGAGACTCGAACTCGGGACCTTTGCCTTTCGTGGGCAAGTGCTCTAGAGCACACAGTTTTAATCTGCCAGGAAGTTTCAAGTGTAAAAATCATTGTTGGGGGTAACTTACACGTAGCGGATCTAGGTTCGATTCACGGCCGGGTCAGAGATTTTCTCCGCTCGGGGACTAGGTGTTGTACTGTCCTCATGATCATTCATCATAATCGACACGCAAGTCACCCAGAGTGTCGTCATTTGAAACGACGTGCAACTCGGCGGCCGAACTTCCCCAAGTGGGGACACCCGGCCATCAATGCCATGCGATCATTAATTTTTTTTTATTGTTGTAGCTCAGTCAATTTTAATTTGTGTGAATTTACGGACTGGAGTTGTAATTAGGAAAAGCAGATGTAAAGAGAAATATCTACATCCATACTCCGCAAGCCACCTGACGGTGTGCGGCGGAGGGTACTTTGAGTACCTCTATCGGTTCTCCTTGTACAGAAACCAGATGGCAGTTTAAGAGTCGAGGGACATGAAAGGGAAGCAGTGGTTGGGAAGGGAGTAAGACAGGGTTGTAGCCTCTCCCCGATGTTGTTCAATCTGTATATTGAGCAAGCAGTAAAGGAAACAAAAGAAATATTCGGAGTAAGCATTAAAATCCATGGAGAAGAAATAAAAACTTTGTGGTTCGCCGATGACATTGTAATTCTGTCAGAGACAGCAAAGGACTTGGAGGAACAGTTGAATGGATTGGACAGTGTCTTGAAAGGAGGGTATAAGATGAACATCAACAAAAGCAAAACGAGGATAATGGAATGTAGTCGAATTAAGTCGGGTGATGCTGAGGGAATTAGATTAGGAAATGAGACACTTAAAGTAGTAAAGGAGTTTTGCTATTTGGGGAGCAAAATAACTGATGATGGTCGAAGTAGAGAGGGTATAAAATGTAGACTGGCAATGGCAAGAAAAGCGTTTCTGAAGAAGAGAAATTTGTTAACATCGAGTATTGATTTAAGTGTCAGGAAGTCATTTCTGAAAGTATTTGTATGGAGTGTAGCCATGTATGGAAGTGAAACATGGACGATAAATAGTTTGGACAAGAAGAGAATAGAAGCTTTCGAAATGTGTTGCTACAGAAGAATGCTGAAGATTAGATTGGTAGATCACATAACTAATGAGGAAGTATTGAATAGGATTGGGGAGAAGAGAAGTTTGTGGCAAAACTTGTCCAGAAGAAGGGATCGATTGGTAGGACATGTTCTGAGGCATCAAGGGATCACCAATTTAGTATTGGAGGGCAGCGTGGAGGGTAAAAATTGTAGAGGGAGACCAAGAGATGAATACACTAACCAGATTCAGAAGGATGTAGGTTGCAGTAGGTACTGGGAGATGAAGAAGCTTGCACAGGATAGAGTAGCATGGAGAGCTGCATCAAACCAGTCTCAGGACTGAAGACCACAACAAGAACAACATCGGTTCTCCCTTCTATTCCAGTCTCGTATTGTTCGTGGAGAGAAAGATTGTCGGTATGCCTCTGTGAGGGCTCTAATCTCTCTAATTTTATCGTCATATACGAGATATACGTAGGAGGGAGCAATATACTGGTTGACTCCTCGCTGAAGATATATTCTGGAAACTTCAACAAAATCCCGTACCGAGCTACTGAGCGTCTTTCCTGCAGAGTCTTCCACTGGAGTTTATTTATCATCTCCGTAACGCTTTCGCGGTTAGTAAATGATCCTGTAACGAAGAGCGCCGCATTGGATCTTGTCTATCTCTTCTATCAACCCTATCTGGTACGGATCCCACACTGGTGAGCAATATTCAAGCAGTGGGCGAGCAGGTGTACTGTAACCTACTTCCTTTGTTTTCGGATTGCATTTCCTTAGGATTCTTCCAATGAATGTCAGTCTGACATCTGCTTTACCAAATATAACTAGAATGGTGTAGTTAATGTGAAAAATATGTTCAGGATCAGTTCAGACAACAACATATGTTTCGTGAAGATTCTTTTGACCACTACTTACACGTTCCGCATTTTGTCTTTTGCATAAATCAAACTGACAGGTGTGAATTGGGTACTGGGATAGGAACTAGCAAAATTTACACTGTCTTTTACTTTATTACATGAACTTTCAACGAAAAGAAAATGAGATACACTTAATTTGGAGAAATCGGGTTTCATGTACCGTGTCAATGTCGGGAAACTATTATTGCACTGTAGTAGTCCATATAGTTTATGAATGGATATTTCTAGTTTTAGCAGAAGAGGCTCGGACACTGTGAACGAGAGATCGCCGTGGAGTATACGCCGACGAGTACACAGTTTAAAAAGAGAACGTTTTTGTTTCCAGATTATTTACTTAATTTCATAGAAAAAGTATCAGATAAGAAATCGGCAACAGATACATGAAGAATTTTAACAATTTTTATCAAAGAAATTCGGAGACTAATACAGACAACTTTCAGGGGTACTTTCTTGTTGTGTACATAGTTCTGTGTAGTCAGCGCGTACACAACTTTCCCACTAGAGCGCGCCCCGCTAAGCACAACAGCGAAGGCGCAGCGCTCGTCCGTCTCCGGACTACGAGATGGCACTGTCTTAGAGATGGACCAAATTCTGCTTCCGCCGATCCGCATATTAATATGTAACGCAGCCAATGAGATTGCTGCTAACGTAGAACTTTTTCTCCTCGCGAACCTCACTCGCGCAGTTATACCTGAACGTGCGAGGTATTATAACGAGTGTACATACCTCCAATTAGTCAGTCTGCATTTGTCTGCATTAGTCTGTACCAGTCTATTGTCAAGTTTCAGTCTGCGACTAATACGATTACCATATTCCTGTACATAGCCATGAAGATAAATGAATAGAAACTTTGTCATGTATCAGAGATATGTGAGAATAAGATTAACATGCCAAGACCAAAGGTAACTTCAGATTGTCAATTGTAAACAGCATCCAGAATCAAGTTACGTAATGTCTATGATTTTTATTATTTTAATAAATGTGTGTGAAAATTAATCAGTTTCTGTTTAAAGTTGGTCACCATCAATCTGCTACTCTAAGCGTGCAAGTGGCATTTCTATCGTCTGACCTAATGGCAGAAGATAAACACGCCACGATAAGACCACGAGATATATTGCTGACACTCGCCTACTTCCTTAGAGCGAGAAGTGAAATAATCTGATGGTGTGTGTACCGAAGGTCTTACAGGACGCACACCACAGTTCTCTTCTGCAACAATCGGAAAAAGATAAGGTTGAACTCAAGCGCGAAGCTTAAATTCAGTCGCAGATTCAATAGTGCCTCTCTCATATTAATTTCCTCATTTCGTGCAGATATTTAAATCACAATATATTAACAGTAAAGGAGAGTTAAGAGGATTTACTCACTTTTCTCTTTTTATATTATCAAAAGTTACACAAGGGCACGCTAAACGAAAACCATCATTAACAGGAGCGACGAATTACGAGGTACGTCTTTTAGCTAGGGAGCTTCGTCTATTTTAATAGTCAAAGTAAGGGACCGGGGCGGCTTAACTGATGATGATCATCCCACGCACACCAGGACAGCGCTGCGTTATTTTTACGTACACGGCGGCAGAGTAGAGCAGATCGCGAGCGGTCGTGTAAGGGGTTGGGGGTGGGGGTGTTGCTGGGGTCAGGCTACATCATCAGTGTGAAAGGCTGCCCCAGACTTGTTTACCAGCGGCGGCAGACACACGAGCGCGGCAGACGGATACATGATTAATGGCGGCGAGGAGGCCGGCGATGATGCCCCGGCAGTCTTTAGCATAATTGAATCGCGGCTCTGCGGGCGAGGGGGAGGGGGCGGTGTGTAGCGCACACAGCCGGGGCGCGCTCGCTACCATCGTTACCATCGCTTAGGCCGCGGTGCGGGTAGCGAGCACGTCGGGGCGCTGATGCTGCCACAGGCGGTGCGCGCTGGCGTCGCGGCGCCGATCCAAACAAGGGCGCGCTATTAATCACGGTCTCGGCCCGACCCACCGTGTATCCACTCGTACCGCGGCCGTTTGGCGCGTAATATCGTTCACTCGAGCAGCGCATCAGAGCCGTGTTCTTTGCGTATGACGCTGGCCCTGCGTCGGCGAATGAATGACATATACAGTTTCCCAGTCGGAACTCCAGCCTGGGATTACTCTGGGGAGTGTTGTCTTCAGTAAATAAGAAATATGGAGGTCTACAAGTAGGAGGACGGAATAGAAGATCATCTTTTAGTCATGTAGGTACGTTAGTTAATCAAAGAATTGATTAGTTAGTTTCAAGCCGGATATACTAGGAAATTGTGAGGAGTATTGTGAGGAAGTACACGACTTATGGTTATATGAGTGAATAGGGTTACCAATACGTCACTGAAATTGGTGTCCCACTTACCTTGACCTCCCTAAATAACGGTTTCTCCAGACACAAATTACAAAATGTTTCAAGCATATGTTCTTTAGCCGTCAGGGGGACATCAATCAACATGTTTGTCTTCCTTGTAGCTTTGTAAAAAACAAAGATATGAACAGCAGTATCACTTTTTTAATAGGCACCCTGTATTTCTTATTCGGTAATTCATTTCCTCTCCTAAAGACCTATTCAAAAATGTGTCACAGTGTACCATTCATTGAAACACAACGTTATTAATTACGTAACACAACATTGCCGTTGACGCTCCCAGGGCTTTGTGCAGGTAGTCAGGGTAATGGAACGCATCCACGTGCTGACGTTGACAGTGGACAAATGTAAACATAATTAGAATGTACACCAGTCATTGCGTCAACCATCGTCAGTTGAAGAGTTGTGTGGGTAGAATGAACATCAACGAAGAGAAGGTAAAAATACTACTCATCTATGGGGAATGTAAGTTAGCAGAACAGTAATTGCAATACTGTTCTCGTATGTATGAGTACATTGACTACGGTTGTTTAGTCCTTTTAAATACTGTCGTGTAGAGTAGGCATACAGTAAAGACTGTCCTTCCTACAAACTGCATCGACATAACATTTCTTTTATTGTTGTTGTTGTTGTTGCTGTTGTTCATGAAGGTAGGCGAAATGCTACGCGGGCAGCGGAACTGTACAGAGAGCGATATCCAGACCGGAACCCATCTTCCTGACGGACTTTTTCTCGTCTTGTTGCGACACTTCAGGAAACGGGAAGTTTCATCCCACGACAACGCAATCGTCGTAGCATGAAGATGCCGAAGTTACTGTTCTCCCTCCCGTTGCTATGAATCTACATGTGAGCACACGGCAGCTTGAACACAAGATTTGCATTCCTAAATCCAGTGTACATCATATTCTTACACGTCACCGGTTCCATCCTTACCATATACACCAACATCAAGAATTACATGGGAATGATTACCTGATTCGTGTACAGTTCTCTCAGTGGGCACAGCAGCAAATCCTCGCCAACCCGAACTTCTTCTCCAGTGTTCTAGTTACCGATGAATGTTCCTCCTCAAACAAAGGAGAGGTAAATACAAGGAACATGCATTACTGGTCCAGCGACAACCCCCAATGGCTTAGAGTGGTGGAACATCAGCGTCAATGGACAGTTAACGTCTGGAGTGGGATTCTTGGTACTAAAATTATTGGCCCTTATTTTATCAATGGTAGTCTAAACAGCACAGCTTATGTTAGCTTTCTCAGACGAATTCTTCCTCCTCTTCTGAAAGAAGCGCAGCTAAGAACCAAATTGCTTATGTGGTGTCAACACGATTGATGTCCAGCACATAATGCCTTGCGTGCACGTCGTGTACTGGACCGAAGGTATCCTTCAGATGGATTGGTCGAGGAGGAACAGTTACTTGGCCTGCTAGGTCTCCTGATTTAAATCCTCTGAACTTTTTTCTTTGGGGATGGGTTAGTGACGTTGTCTATCGCGATATTCCAACAAATCCAGAGGACATGCAGGAACGTATCGTTCTTCCTTGTAATTCTCTTCAGCAGGCAACACTGCAAGCAGTAAATAATTCTTTCATTCAACGAGTGCACCAGTGATTCGGTGTCCAGGGTCACCACTTTGAGCACCTTGAATGTTGTTCTCCTGGGCAGTGCTACAGGAGAGTTGTAGTACATTTTGTGTTATGTTTTAACGTGGTTTTCATTTGCTTTCTGACTATTCCAGAAAGTGGACAAGTTAGTGATCTTGGGCTCAAAGTCAATGTTGTGTTATGTAATTAATAAAGTTGTGTTTCAGTGGTACACTGTGATACATTTTTGAATAGGTCTTTAGGAGAGGAAATGAATTACCGAATAAAAAATACAGGTTGTCATTTAAAGAAGTCATACCCCTGTTGATATCTTTGTAAAAGACAAAGCTAGAATTAATGCAATCATGCTGATTGATGTCCACCTGACGACTAAAGAACATTTGTTTGAAACATTTTCTAATTTGCATCTAGACAAACAGTTATTTAGGGTTGTCATGATAAATGGGACACCCTGTATGTATGTATGTGTGTGTGTGTGTGTGTGTGTGTGTGTGTGTGTGTGTGTGTGTGTGTGTGTGTGTGTGGGTGGGTGTGTGTGTGTGGGTGTGTGCGTGTGCTTAAATGTACTTATCAGGGCCGTGTTTGTATGCTGCTTAGGGTCTTCTGACTCCATGTGGAAAAATGAGTTTTTTTCCACATAGAGGACCTTTACACAAGCATATGTATGGATGTTAGATAGGTAATGCGATGAGCTCCCCATGATCCCAGTATCTTTTCCCATGAAGTGCATCCTTCATCGGGCGGAATGAACTTCATCCGGGGTGTGGGGTGGATAAGGAAGAATGGTCTAAAGGAGTTCCGTGAGCTCCTCTCGGGTAAGGTCTTGCAGTGTCATGGAGAAGACGTTCGTTTGCACTTTTGTGGATACGAACATGCTTCAGTTTCCTGATGATACGGGGTGTTCAAAAAGTCTCTACGCAGTGCCGTATGATTGTTAGCCACGCGTGCCGTATGCCGCAGTGAATATATCGAAACAAAACTCTGTGAAGTACAAGTTATTAATTCATTCAGTATTCATTTTTACTTACAAATTTTCACATTAAATGTTGAAAGTGTCCCCCCTGTTGTTGAATACACAATTCGATTCGTGTAATCATGTTTTCAACCACAAGCTGTACATTTCTTCTTTAACAGAAGCAGCGACAGTGGATATTGCAAGTCTCAGTTAATCGATGTATTTTGGACTGTTTTTATAGAAAGTTGCGTTTGCTGCACCCCAGAAGAGAAAGTCAGGTGGTGTTAGTTCAGGCGATCGTGGAGGCCAAAGTCCCTGTGAAATTATGCGATCATCAAAAACTTTAGCAAGCAGTGACTTTGAAACGCGAGCTGTGTAGTAGTTGCACCACCTTCTTGAAAATAACCGATCTTTATTTCACTTAACACAAGTTCACCTTTGAATGGGTACAGAATATCATTGTAGTATCGTTGTGCGTTTATTGTTTCGTTGAGAAACCCAGGCAGACGAACAATCGTACGGCACTGCGGAGAGACGTTTTGAACACCCCGTAGAACAGTACACTTCAGAGTTTATCGTTCCACCATGAGGGAGGAAATCAAACAAAATAAACTCTTCACAGACCCAGAAGACTGTCGCCATGACTTTATCAGATGAGACTGCAACTTTGAGCTTTATCTTCAGAGGAGAGGTGGTGTGACACACTCCATGGAGTCCCATTATGTTTCAGGGTTGGAGTGATGAGTTTATATCTCACACCCAATGACGAGATCCGACATAAAATTAAAACAGTCAGCCTTGAAACGCGAAAGCGATTCTGCACGGGTTGTCCTTCATTGTTCTCTATGGAATTCTGCGGCGACGAGAAACCCTTTCGGACACAAAGCGTTAAGCACCGCAACTGATGGGCGAGTCTGCTACCACTAGAATGAGAGACAAGTGGCTGAGGAGCGAGGAATTACACTGTGATCTGTAGATCACCTCCAATGAGAGTGTCCGCACGTTTTTAAATTGCAGAAGTCACAGCTATGTGCGGCAAGCAGGCAGTTTTGCGCGACCTTGTTGCGATCATGACAGATGCCTCACCTAACTACTCACAATGCTTTTGTTCACTGTTGGGTCTCTATAGAAAATCTGCAAGCGCCTATGAACATCTGTGATATTACCAGAGGTGGGGAGATGCTGGAATGGAGGATGTGTGGCAGGGAACAGGGCAGCTCATAGCTGCAGAGAGACGCTATGGCAATCCGTAAACATTTTGTTGTGCTTTGCCTCCGGCGGCACAGATGGTGGTGGTCCCGCTGACGTCGAGTTCCTCTCACTCAGCGGTTCGGTATTCAGCACTGATGAGCATGCAGTGCTGTTACCCGTGCCAAGTTGCAACAGTCACGGCAAGGCCCGCAACCACAGCAGCGAACTCTTCGATGACGGTCGCGCGCCGGCCTCCGGTGGAAAGTGGCGCTTGCGGCGTGCCGACCTGCTCTCGGCGACGGCGAAATGTGGATGCTGTTGGGTGGATGTCCTCTGCAGCAGCAGGGATGAGACTCTCCTACCTCGGGGCATGAGTCGACCCTGCTGCTGGAAGGCCTGTTCTGGCCTGCTGCTGGTTACCTATGAGTACCATGCGAACTCAGAGGATCGAACTGTGGACCAACCACAAACTGGAACTGTGCTCCACCGTCGGAAGCTTCATGCGACTGCCGGTGTACCACAGCACTGCCGTCAAAGAGAGCTGTGACATCAAACACTTGTATCACTTGACTGCCCGTGCACGCAGGAATGCAAGTATGTTGTGCGAAAGTGCCTCTTCGAGTCGTATACTGACACAAATTAGGTTAGCGCCAGTGCCATGGTATCGATGGCGGCTTGCGCCAAGAGTTACTTGGAATCCCGCTGAGCAAGCCGTTCCGGCAACTCTTCGCTACTTCGCTACTTCATGTTCTGCAAAGTTATTATCAACAAGCCCGCGCCTGACTAATGCGTACGGCTGCAATCCTCTGCCGCAAATGCACACTATAACTACCTCATGTGTTGACGCCGCTATATTATTTTCCCCCGTGGGAAGGCCCGGTTCTTGGGTGAACGTCTGACGGTACATGCTCCTGTGTTATATGGCCTTTTGTTAAGCACCATTTAATAAATTACATGTCCTCTACAAATGTTCTTAATGACATATTATTTCGTGCTACTGTAGGCATTTGTCTCACTCCCACGAGAATGATATCTATCGTTACAATGCTACTTAAGCACTAGGTACGAGGAACTCCAGGAGTTCCCTTCTCCTTTCACGCTTTTGGCATCCATTCCACTGAGATTTGTACCACTTATGATTCATCTTGTTTGTTGGATTTCCGTAGTATAACAATGGAAGCAACTTGTAGCTGGGCCAGGGCACTATGATACTTGGTACGGCGGCGCTCAGAAGGACTGCCACGCGCTTGCTATCTTTCCCTGTAAAGCGGGACATCCTGCCTCAGCTATAATATATATATATGAGCATAGGGCATTGGTGGCCGGGAGACCCCTCGCGGGGCAGTTCGGCCGCCGCTCCACAAGTTCTTTAACGCCACTACGGCGACTTCCGACTGAATGAGGATGAAATGTTGATGGAAAACACACAACACCCATTCATCTCGAGGCAGAGAAAATCCCCGACCCCGTCGGGAATCGAACCCGGCTGATCGGCTGAGATGCGCCCCTCTTGCCGAATACTGTCTGTATTAGGCCCAGCTCCCCAGTCTGATTCAAAAAGGTTATATTTCCTTCGGGCAAACATCCTAAATTTTCCTCTGGCTATACAGCTGTGGCTGTGTGATATTCAATTGTGTGACCCCTGAAATTGACGTTGGTATTAGAAAGTTGGTCCTCTTAGGTCGCACACGCTCCCATTAATCAGTATTCCATTTCCCCCGAGTTCTGTGAGTCTAGCTTCCGTGAATACGTTCTGCTCGTAGCAGCTTGCTACTGTCACCAGACTTTCGTAGGTGGAATGACCAAGTGCAACCCGACTCCCTGTAGATTCAGCTTGGGTTTCACTGTATCCCTCGGGCAGTCTGTCTCCTTCTGACTGGCTAGAAACAATTGCACCCACATGCATTCGGATCGATTTGTATCACTCTGAATGGACATACAGCTACACTTCCTCTATGGCAGTTTTGAAATTCCTTCCTTGAAATTTAGTCATACTTGCCTCTGTCAGCCGAGAATAGCAACACTCACTCAACCCTGATTTACACAAGCTAGCCCGCATCTCGTGGTCGTGCGGTAGCGTTCTCGCTTCCCACGCCCGGGTTCCCGGGTTCGATTCCCGGCGGGGTCAGGGATTTTCTCTGCCTCGTGATGGCTGGGTGTTGTGTGCTGTCCTTATGTTAGTTAGGTATAAGTAGTTCTAAGTTCTAGGGGACTGAAGACCGTAGCTGTTAAGTCCCATAGTGCTCAGAGCCATTTTTTTTACACAAGCTACTTCAAAGCACCCTCTCTGTCTCCCCTTTACTGATTAACGATAGCTGGTATAGCATTGGAATTAAGCATGCATCCCCATTACTGGAATTCGACCCCAATTGTATACTCGTGTTTGGTCAGTCTTCACTTCCAACTATGCCACTTAATAGTAAAATGACAGGTTTTACTTGCTGTGTTCCATTACTAAACATAGCTCTGGTTGCAGTTCTTTCCTTACTTTAAGTAAAGGCAGCGAGTACCGGCTCGGCAGCATCAAATTAATACTCAGCGTAGCGTAATACATGAGGCAAAGCTTCCCGCAAGCTCGTCACTGCTCCCTGCACATCCCACATTCTGTCAGCTACTCGTCGCAAAGGTTTTCTCAGCACAATCCTGGTATCCAGCACCTCCAAGTTCTCTGTAAGGCTCCTAGATGTTGGTTCTCCGCATCTCCTGATGTTTTAGTCTACTCCACCACGTTTTGCGTCAACTTACGAGGGAACTGCCTATTGTCCAGGACCCTCCCCTTTCCAGTCTCTTTTTCTGCGTCGTGTAAAACATATCCCTTTCTTTACGCTGCTCTGGCAATTGCTTTACAGTTTCCACCTTGCTGTTCAGTTCCCTAAAATCGCTTTCTTCTGCCATTCCTAAAATTGTCTTAAAAATTTCCCACGTGAGTCCGGCCAATCCCTATTTTGTCTCGCATGCGTTATAGCTTCCACCATTTGTCCCATACGTCCCCGTAGCATTTCACATTCCTGATGAAATTTCTCATATTCCCCCGCTACTCCCTCAAGCACTCTTTTGCTTTCTGCACCCCGTTTTAAGTTCATCAAAAGTCTCCTCGAATCTCTTCACTTCATTCCCCCATTTCCCACGCGGTCAACACTAACCTTAGTGCCCACTGATAACGCGTCAACACCACATCCTCCTGTCTCGAATGCAGCACTCATACGTCCAAGTGATTGCTGTTGAGACGATAAGCCGTATTTTCTCGTCCCATCCATAGACTTTTTTGGCACAAGTACAATCCTAGCTCCTAGAACACTATTACTATGTTCCATTACACCGCCAGATAGCTGATGATTAATAAAATCCTGCATTATCAGTTGAAAATACTTTCCTATACGATAGCATTTACAGTAAACTGATGCCTCACTCCCCTTTGATATTCTGTGCTGAGCTATCGGAGTTTGTGCTAATGGTCATTGCGAGAAAAAAAAATCCTCAAATTCCCATAACAATTGTTCCACGCGCTCCTCCTCCAGTCCTTTCAAATGCTCAATTTTGTTATATAGTCCAGTTTTGTTGGCGACTCGTGGTTTCTCGCTAAGACACCCATCGTTCACCAGGCCTCTCATTTGGAACACCTAAATTCGGTGTCAACATTCCTTTTCTCAGATCCACTTCCATGGCGCTGTAATAACACACTTTCACGGGTACTAAGTGCCCACCATTCCCCTCCTGTACACATAAAACCTTATGGATCCAATTCACCATTTTCTCCTAATGGCTCGACAACATATACCGTACCCACGGATAGAATTGGCTCCACATTGACCCAATGTGACTTTCCGGTCCCATTACCCACACTCACATGAGAATTCAGCCTTAATGCTAATTTATGGGGGTCATTTGGTTTGTTCATCACCTTGAACACCCATCGGGACAGTTCCGCATTGCCGGCCGCGGTGGTCGTGCGGTTCTAGGCGCTCCAGTCCAGAGCCGCGCTGCTGCTACGGTCGCAGGTTCGAATCCTGCCTCGGGCATGGATGTGTGTGATGTCCTTAGGTTAGTTAGGTTTAATTAGTTCTAAGTTCTAGGGGACTGATGACCACAGCAGTTGAGTCCCATAGTGCTCAGAGCCATTTGAACCATTTTTGAGTTCCGCATTGACAACGGTTTTCCCTATCTGAAAAAAATATTCCAGTAAGCTCCAAAGTTCGCTGACCAAGGTCCATTATGGCATAATGCTGAAACAATAAATCTACCTCTAAGATCATGTCATAGGCATGCTCACAAATGGTACAACCTCCACGAACTGATCGAATTGAACCTTCCCTAAGAGCCACGTGCAGAACCTCAACGTTGTGACCACCCCATCCCTAGTCCACGCAACCGATAGCGTGGTAAGCTCAATTTCCTAGGACCAAGTAGACTTTCAGTTGCCACAGACACATGCGCGCCCGTGAGCAATAGAAACTAAAATTTCCTCGTTGCTGCAAATGCTACCATTGAACTTTCTACCCCTGCTTACGTTCTTGTAGCATTGAAATTAAACTGGATTTGCTTTGTCACGTACCTCGTTGCTATGTTTACTTCCTCATGCTGAATCGCCAGCTGAATAGCAGAGTACAAATCCCTGCTATTGTGCTGCTTTCGCCCTTCAATGTCCCGAATCATATACCGCATAACCACGCCTAGTCATGCCGCTCCTCCTGAAATTACTACCGTAAACCACTCAAATATGACACAGAACAATGCACCCTCCATTCCTACACCTTACCACCTTAATTCCTATGTTTTACCACTTACATTCGAAACACTGAGTATCGTTACGCCCGAAAGGACGACAAATATAACACTCTAGTGCAGTAAACTCAGTACGATGAGGAGAATGGCACAACACATTAGACTGGCGGCGTCCTAAAGATATCAAAGAATCGTATTCACACCCCCACCCTCACGCCCTCTCCAGTCGAGACTCTGATACAACACCAAGTTCTTCATACTTCAACCGTCACAAAGAGGTTCATAAAAAAAACGCTTTTCGGACCCTTCCTTAATATCCAACACGGCGCTAAATAAATAAAAATAAACAAGTAACTCTGAACCCCCCATACTTCATGGTAGCTCTGAACCAACCATTCCAAAATAAAATTGTTCATCACACACCACACCGTCCGACTGGTGTATCCAAATGCCTCATGGCTCTTGCAGATTACGTACTCGGCGCATTCCAATGCCCTACAGCGAAGACGACCTCAGCTGCTCCGTCACCAGATGAAGTCGTCAGAGGAGTGGAAGTAGTGAAGCAGAGCACGGGGCAGTTCAAGGCTGCGCTGCGGCAATCTGCAACACTACATTGCCTCAGGCGGTATAGGTGTACGTCGTCCCTCTTACGTCTAATTTTTCTCACTCAGCCGTTTGGCCGCTCAGCTTTGCTGAGGACGAAGTCCTGTTACCCTTGCCACAGTTGCAACAACCACGGAGAGGCATGCCAAACTAGCAAATATCCCTTCGATGACAGCCGCACGCTTCCTTCCGGCACCACGCCAATCCCCTCCTTGCGACGGCGAAATGTGGATGCTGTTGGGTGGATGTCCTCTGCAGCAGCTGGAATGCGAACTTCCTGCTTCTTGGTAGGAGTCGACCATGCTGCAGGAAGGCCTGGTGTGGCCCGCTGCTGACTGGCTCACAGTCTGCCAAGAATTCACCCGGGTTGTATGGGCGCGATCCATGGAACACTTCTATCCCTAACGTTTCGTCCAAAGCTACGTTGGACATCTTCAGAGGTGCTCCTTGTTGTGCTGAGTCTTGCAGGCGCTATTTTGAAACCTACGTATAACGCCGCCATCTATCGGAAGCTCATGAAGCTATAGGGGCTGAAGCGGTAATATTCCACGATGCCCCATAATAATTTCTGCATTTTCTTCAACCGAAAATGGGCGAGAAAAATCGTGTTGCATTACATATTGAACGCCCCTACACACAGGGTGTACGTTTGAATCTGAGACAAAAAAATATCAAAGAAACGGCGCATTTGACGAAAAAAATGTTGTAGCTGAATAGTTAATATTAGTTAAGTGGACATCCATGTTACAACTGGGCACCTCTTAACCACCCTGCTTTCCTGAGCGGGGTCAGCTTTGTGTTTTCAAGTATGAGTTTATTGTATATTCGGATTCTATGCCGAAAGTTAGTTACGATTTACTCAAACAATTATTTCCCATAAGCGGTAGATGGTGCCGCAAACGACAAATAACAATTGTGCCTACTTTTGAAAATAAGAATCGACGCGTTTTATTCTAGTTTAATTCACGATGTAACTGGAAACCTTTGTGCTCTAACAGTGGATATTCATGTTGGAAATTTACTTTAACACCGTAATTTGATCGTACAGTACGGTGTGATTAGCCGTTTCTCTTTATGGATACGGACAACGTTTGACGTGATCCCTGAACAGCGACGTGGATTTAATAGTTTTCTGTTTGGATGGAGATACACACAGAAATTAGTCACCATCGAGGCAGAATTTGAGGACGGCCAGCGAAATCAAGCATTTTGATGATATTAGGACTAACCATAGTAAACCGCAGAGGGGAGATAAAACTATGTTACCATACGTGTAGCTTATTCGGCAGAGATTTCAGTGTCTATAACATATTATTTGTGCTGCAAATCAATTTGCAACACTCTAGTAACGTATGAATGCTAATTTCAACCGTCACAACAAAAAGATGTACAGCTGAATCGTAATTGAAATGTAGAATCACATGCATCGTTTCTTAACTATAGAAACAGCCACACTTAATGTTTGTCAAATACAGCGCCATCTGCCAGGATTGTGAAACAATGGTTTGAGTAAGCCGTACGTCCTTTTTGGTGTACAATCTAAACATGAAACATAAATGGTGGGTTTCCTTTTGTAAATACGAAATCAACATTGCCTACGTGGTAGGGTTTTTGAGGAGGAGCCCTATCATAGCAAACACAGATGAGCCAATTACTGTTGTTAACTTTACTCACGGTAGATGCGTCGTTTACGAGACATTTAGTTGTCTCAACCTAAAACAAACAAACAATTATCAATATACCGTACTAAAACAAACACCCTATGTACTGGCTGTTGTTTTAACTTTGAGCAACTAAGTATCTCAGAAAATACGCTAAGAACGAATAATATGTTCCAGACGAAAAGTTACATTCTATGCCAAAAATACTGGAGGTTATCAATTCCTTTCATTCGTAGTCGATAGCTTTGTAATCGACAAAATTAATTTTTTCCATTTCCTCCAGTTAAGAACCGAATTACTCATTTGATTCTGATTCACATTTTAAATAAAAATGCAGTTTTTTTCTAAACGGTGAATGTTATTCTTGAAAGGTTTTTTAGTTTTGAAAATTTCATTGTCCATTAAAAAGCTTAAATTCAGGAATTTAAAAGGCTGGCGAGTAAGCTACATGTAACTTAACGCAGTTTTTTGTTCCCTTCGGGTTTGATTTCTGAGAGTCCTTACACAGTTAGGATGTTTGATTTCGGCTAATCCTCTCGATTGTCACTATCAGGGTGATTGATTTCGGTTCGATCCTCCATTCAGCTCAAATAAATCTCGCGCCTATTACAGCCTCAGCTACCACGAATGGAAACAATTGATTCAGATAAATCCCAAAGTAATCTTTTCCGTAGAATCCGAATCTGCAATAAAAAATGGAGTTACCATTTGAAAATGGTCGTTCACTCGCCGTCCCGATGACGGTGGGGGGTGAAGTTAGTTTTAACACTGACAAATGTGTCCTTTCAAAGTATTAACATTTCATCTGAACATTTTTCTTTTTCATACAACGTGTATTTTTTGAGATATGTATTTGTTTCAAATTAAAACAGAAACATTTATATGCCATGGAAAAGATAATTGGGAGAAATTACATATATACAGGGTCTTCAGCTGCCCCTGCCACTGGGTTTTATGCAAACCAAGATGCCTTCAAATACCAAGTATAAGAGTTTTATAATCTCTCCCTCGCTATTTGAAAACCATCAGTCGTACAAAAGAAATGAATAGGACCTTTCGGTAGGAAAATTAATGTATTTAAATTTTGTACTGGGATGAGTTTTCGCTAGAGGCATTAGTTTACAAATTATTCAAGAGTAACTCGAAAAGTTGCCTTCAGCGAAAACGAATCCCAGTACAAAATTTAACTAGCTTAAATTTCCTACGAAAAGGTCGTGTCCATTTCTTTCTGTAGGACTAGTAGGCTGCATAAAGCCTAGCATTAGGGGCAGCTGAACCACCATGTATATATAAGGCAATAGTCAAGATAAATTAACTTGAGCATCGCAAATAAAAAGATTTATCACGCAGTTGTTGTTTAGCAACTCGGAGAATATTGTCCAGCGAAGTTACCCCGTCTTGGAACATTGTTCTTTACCAAGACATGAACAGCGGTATGTCAGTGTATACAATTCCATTATTCTCGGAAAAAGAAACTGTCTGTATTTATGAAACAGACTTCAGTACGAAGGTATGAAGTGGATGAGATGTGAGGTGATACAAATGTACAGTTGGGTACAATAATGGCGAACTAGATCCCTGGGAGGTAGAAAGGTTGGAAATTTTACGAATTAACAATTCAGAAATACAAATTTCTATGTGTTACTAATCTGTCCATGACATACCGTACATGAAATGGTCAGTCGATACGTTTACATTTTTGCTGGTATCCTAGGAGAAGCCATCGGTTCTTCATATTTAGATATTGTACAACGCCAGAAAGAACGCTATTAGACGCGTGACATGGAAATATTAAGCCCTGTTGCGAAGAGTGTAATCTTTTTCCGAAAAATTCCTGCGGTCTCTGTCAACTTGTTGTGGTCCGCACCCAAATAAAAGCCCAGCGGACATGCGGCCAGCCGTGTAGATGGGGCAGTTTTTGGACCACTGGCGGCGGGCAGAAGCGGCGGGCGGGAGCCGCTGCGACGAGAAAATATTTGGCGGTCCGTCCCTGGGCCATTTTTCTCTGAAAGCGCGGGAAGTTAATTTAAATCTGTCACTAGCAGGTGGGGCGCTGTTTACATTCAATCTGCGTTCTTACATTCCGGCGCGGCGCGGCATATTTAACACAGAACTCAGCTCTTTGTTCGCGGAATTAGATTTCATACTTGCTCAACACATTCCTATCTCCCCATCTACCCTGCTTTCCTCCACCCCATTTTTTTCTGTCTTCCTCCTCTGAAACCGCCTCGACAAGTAGGTAATATTTAATGGTGCTCGCCTGTTAAATTATTCTAGAAAGATAAAGTGGTGAATTTTTGACGTTACAACAAAATCGATTATATTTGCTGTCGTGAACAATGTGTTACAATTGCATGCATTCCATTGCACCAGTATCATTCACCATCTCACAGAGCAGGGAAAGGTTGTCGATAATATAGCCGCTCCTAATTTGTACAGCTAATATAAAATTCACACTTGTTGCACCATCCGACAGTTATGGACATCAGCGTGAATTACTTTTCGTATTGGAGCCATTTTGTCAGCAATAACCTCTTGTGTGATGAAGAACAGATCATTAGAAGACAGCGACGACCCTCTTGTAGTTTTCATCTAACCTTTTGTGTACACGCTGAAGAGTTACATTTGTAAGTAAATAGCAATGTAATTTTTTGCTTATGGGTGAATATACATTAAATAACCTTAGTTTTCGAACAGTCAAGAATCTGCATTCGTTGTGTTGCGCTTATAAGAGACTGACAAAGAGAAAATGGCGACGTTGCGTAAAATCTGCCGCCTTAATTTTTCGATATTGTAACGGTACAAGTTAAAAAACTGTTCTCATACTGAGGTAAAAAAATGCGTTAGCGTAATCAGTGCAATATAAAGTTTAGGTATGATATGGTGAATATTCTAGCGTATTCTTTATTCTAAGTTATTAACTGAACAGTTAAGTTTTACAATGTGGTAACAGAAAAGCGTTGAGGAACATGCAGTACAAGTGCATTCCATATCTAGATGGAGAGCTTGGATTAAATGAATGAGCACACATGAAAAAATGTGTCCAAGGGGTTAACTAAGAGACATGCTGAATTTGAAAACCGTAATTGAGCGTTCGGTTACAAAAATATTTGCATGCAATAAAGTGCTTTTCCGCTAAAGTTGAGGACGAGTTTTTGGTGTTGTTGTCGTAGTCTTGAGTCCAGAGACTCGTTTGATGCAGCTCCCACTGCTACTCTATCCTGTGCTAGCTTCTTCATCTCCCAGTACCTACTGCAACCTACATCCGGCGAATGTGTTTAGTGTATTCATCTCTTGGTCTCCCTCTACGATTTTTACGCTCCGCGCTGCCCTCCAATACTATATCGGTGATCCCTAGATGCCTCAGAATATGTCCTACCAACCAATCCCTTCTTCTAGTCAAGTTGTGCCTCATTTTCTCTTCCCCAATTCTATTCAATACCTCCTCATTATTTATGTGATCTACCTATCTAATCTTCAGCATTCTTCTATAACACCACATTTCGAAAGCTTCACTTCTCTTCTTGTTCAAACTATTTATCGTTCATGTTTCACTTCCATACATGGCTACACTCCAGACATATACTTTCAGAAACGACTTTCTAACAATTGAATCTATACTTGATGTTAACAAATTTATCTTCTTCAGAAATGCTTTCCCTGCCATTGGCAGTCCACATTTTATATCCTCTCTACTTCGACCATCATCAGTTATTTTGCTCCCCAAATAGCAAAACTCATTTAGAAAATCTTATTCTTTTATATGAGGATATGATACTAGGTTTAAGCCTGTTGGATATTTCAAAACTTGCGTCTAACGCCAGTGTACGAAACTACCGCTCCTTTATTTCAGTGTAGAAGCCTTGCCAGGTAAAATACAGGATGAATATATCTATCTCCGAATCCGCAGGACACAGTGAAAACTCTCAGAAAAACTTCGAGGTCTTGAGAAGGAGCCTGTGATCTGACTAGCAGTATCTGCAAATAAATGGTAACCAAAGCAAAGGAGAAGATATAATGAACTACAGTACTATCCGTGAAGAGGAAGTCTATGGAGAAGGTATCACATAACCCGATTCATAAGGAGGAGGAGTACTGTAGCAAGTTTTGCGACTAAGATCGAATGGAGTAAATAACCAGATACGGATACACAACACTGGATTCATGTGAAGTGTGCAGGGATAGATAAAAATACTGAAAAAGTTATATTACCATGCCTGCATATATGGATGTAAGAACTCCAGTGAGGAAGATTTCCTTAAACATAATCTAGTGCATTTTTTGAAACTCATGGGCATTGTCTATAAGCGTAGCATATTTCATCCACCCGGTTGGAGATCTGTGGAAGAGAGTTTCCTAATTTGTAGTCCTTTACTTCTCAAGATTCCCATTCCTTAAATCACATAGCAGTTGGAAAAAGGAAGAGAAGGAAACGTAGTAGGTGAATATGGATTGGGGCTAAGACATAAAAGAGGAAGCCGCCTGGTAGATTCCTGCACAGAGCATAACTTAACGATAGCTAACACTTGTTTCAAGAATCATGAAAGAAGGTTGTATACATGGAAGAACCCTGGAGATACTAAAAGGTTTCAGATAGATTATACAATGGTAAGACAGAGATTTGGGAACCAGATTTTAAATTGTAAGACATTTCCAGGGCCAGATGTGGACTCTGACCACAATCTATTGGTTATGAACTGTAGATTAAAACTGAAGAAACTGCAAAAAGGTGGGAATTTAAGGAGATGGGACCTAGATAAACTGAAAGAACCAGAGGTTGTACAGAGTTTCAGGGACAGCATAAGGGAACAATTGACAGGAATGGGGGAAAGAAGTACAGTGAAAGATGAATGGGTAGCTCTGAGGGATGAAGTAGTGAAGGCAGCAGAGGATCAAGTAGGTAAAAAGACGAGGGCTAGTAGAACTCCTTGGGTAACAGAAGAAATATTGAACTTAATTGATGAAAGGAGAAAATGTAAAAATGCAGTAAATGAAGCAGGCAAGGAGGAATACAGACGTCTCAAAAATGAGATCGACAGGAAGTGCAAAATGGCTAAGCAGGGATGGCTAGAGGACAAATGTAAGGATGTAGAGGCTTATCTCATGAAGGGGAAGATAGATACTGCCTACAGGAAAATTAAAGAGACCTTTGGAGAAAAGAGAACCACTTGCATGAATATCAAGAGCTCAGATGGAAACACAATTCAAAGCGAAGTAGGGAAAGCAGAAAGGTGGGAGGAGTATATAAAGGGTCTAAGGCGATGTTCTTGAGAACAATATTATGGAAATGGAAGAGGAGGTAGATGAAGATGAAACGGGAGATACTGCGTGAAGAGTTTGACAGACCACTGAAAGACCTTAGTCGAAACAAGGTCCCGGGAGTAGACAACATTCCATTAGAACTGCTGACAGTCTTGGGAGAGCCAATCCTGACAAAACTCTACCATCTGGTGAGCAAGATGTATGAGACAGGCGAAATTCCCTCAGACTTCAAGAAGAATATAATAACTCCAATCCCAAAGAAAGCAGGTGTTGACAGATGTGAAAATTATCGATCTATCTGTATAATAAGTCACAGCTGCAAAATTCTAACGCGAATTCTTCACACACGAATGTAAAAACTGGTAGAAGCCGACGTAGGAGAAGATCAGTTTGGATTCCGTAGAAATGTTGGAACACGTGAGGCAATACTAACCCTACGACATATCTTAGAAGAAAGATTATGGAAAGGCAAACCTACGTTTCTAGCATTTGTAGACTTGGAGAAAGCTTTTGAAAGTGTTGACTGGAATACTCTCATTCAAATTCTGAAGGTGGCAGAGGTAAAATACAGGAAGCGAAAGGCTATTTACAATTTGTACAGAAACCAGATGCCAGTTACAAGAGTTGAGGGGCATGGAAGGGAAGCAGTGGTTGGGAAGGGAGTGAGACAGGGTTGTAGCCTGTCCCCAATGTTATTCAATTTGTATATTGAGCAAGCAGTAAAGGAAACAAGAGAAAAATTCGAAGTAGGTATTAAAATTAGTGGAGAAGAAATAAAAACTTTGACGTTCGCCGATGACATTGTAAATCTATCAGAGACAGCAAAGGACTTGGAAGAGCAGTTGAACGGAATGGACAGTCATTTGGAAGGAGGGTATAAGATGAACATCAACAAAAGCAAAACGAGGATAAGGGAATGTAGTCGAATTAAGTCGAGTGTTGCTGAAGGAATTAGATTAGGAAATGAGACACTTAAAGTAGTAAAGGAGTTTTGCTATTAGGGAAGCAAAATAACTGATGATGGTCAAAGTAGGGAGGATATACAATGTAGACTCCCAATGGCAAAGAAAGCGTTTCTGAAGAAGAGAAATTTGTTAACATCGAGTATTGATTTCAGTGTCATGAAGTCGTTTCTGAAAGTATTAGTATGGAGTGTAGCCATGCATGGAAGTGAAACATGGATGATAAATAGTTTAGACAAGAAGAGAATAGAAGCTTCAGAAATGTGGTGGTACAGAAGAATGCAGAAGATAAGATGGGTAGATCACATAACTAATGTTGAGGTATTGAATAGAATTGAGGAGAATAGGAGTTTGTGACATAACTTGACTAGAAGAAGGGATCGGTTGGTAGGACATGTTCTGAAGCACCAAGGTATCACCAATTTAGTACTGTAGGGCAGCATGGAGGGTAAACATCGTAGAGGGAGACCAAGAGATGAATACACTAAGCAGATTCAGAAGGATGTAGGCTGCAGTACATACTGGGAGATGAAGAGGCTTGCACAGGATAGAGTAGCATGAAGAGTTGCATCAAACCAGTCTTAGGACTGAAGACCACAACAACAACAAATCACATATCAGGAAAAGAATTCTGCAGTTTAGTGGCATCATCTACATATTATTGTAGCTTCGTATTTAGGCCATTATAAATAAAATCTTTAATGTGTTACATTTTTTGCTATTCTCCACTGTTTCTTTAATAACAGCTACACAGTGTCTTTTAAGTATGTCCTCCTTCAGGAACCGTATATATCAAACAATGCCGTTTTGTCAGTACACGTCTGCCGTATATATCAGAACGTAAAATAAAATAGTAATTGCTTTTTGGTGTACAGCCACCACCTGCTCTTCAAAAGAGTCGCGATGCACGGAACTTGAAATATATGATAAGGCCCGAATTATCATAAAGAACACTGCTCTATTTTAAGGGTGGTTTCGTCTGTTGGTAATAAGTAATGTCCCGTAACCATGATTTTTGTGATGGTAAATGTATTAGTTTTGACCAAAACAGAATGACAATCACCTTAATACAACACGCAAGCGAGCGGGGTTGTGCGCTGAGCTAAACTGAGCACCGCTTAAGGTACTGCACTTGTATTCCCGAGAAGTGGGATACAAATCGATACTTGTCACCGAAAATTCGATCCTCCGTGTTTCCTCAATAACAGCAATGCATCCATACTCTGTCTGAAAGCGGATTTGGTACCACATTCTTATCCACCTTCATGCTGTTCTCTGTCTTCAATTATCTCCCTGCCGAATGGGCATTGATTCCGCCGGATCATATCTTGAGATTTTACGCAGTGCAAATAATTATTATCCACTTAAACCAATTAACAGTTTTGGGCTACTCTTCTTGTCTTGTACAGAATGCAGTTCTGAGTTTCTTCTACCCATCTACACCCACGTTTACATTAGTCTTCTATTCTGTAATCTTTCCCACCATGTCTGTCTGTATGTCATCCATTATCTCATTCAAAAGAAATGTTGAAAGAGCAATTTCATGCTTGAGCCACTTCCTCTCTTCCAGTCAAGTGTTTAACACTAGTCTGTTTAATTTACCCTTATACCTTTTGATTAGCTTTGTTCTGTTTAGCTTTCTATACCTTTCAGTTACATTCAAAAGCATATGATTTTGTGGCTTAATTGGTTGGTCACATGTCGCTAAATGAAGATAAAAAAATTAATCGTTGTTGTATTATTCTAAATTTTCTGGATGGAGAAGTGAGGTTTGCGTGGTCTGTTGTATGAACTTGTTCAGTTCCCCGTTACTGGAACACGGTGAGGAAGGTTAGCTGCAACCTTTAAGCATTGGGTGTTCGATGAGCGGATTTCGGGTGGTTTCCCCAAATTCTCCCAAGGACGATGTAGTCGCAAAAGGAGGCCACTGCAGATAACAGTTATCCCAGGCCGAGGTTCTGCAAAGCCCCTTTTCAGTGCTGTGCAAACTATGAGTGGTCCTTGGTGGATACCCAGAGACCGTCGTACACTTTTTTGGAAGCATATTAAGAAATGAGTCACTACCGTATTACCGCACACAGCACGGGAAACGAGCTGCGTGAGATCCTACCCAGTGTTAACTTCTTGTTACTGTACAGAAGTAAAACAAGCTTTTGTGGAGAGGATTCTGCGAGCTTCCCGTAAATTTTAAAACGTGCGGAAAATTCTGCTGTCGTCGTGGCAAACCTTGCCAATCCTCCCCTCTAAGGAGTGCCGTTTAAGAACGGGGTGGAAAATAGACCGCAGGATACACTTCGTGTTCACTGTTTGGAACAGCAGTCGACATGTCGGACATCTCCGAAAGGATAGACACCATATATATATCAGGCAAGCACACCAATGATCACTTCAGTGCGGATGCACACCAGACTAGAACTCTTATGGGAAGGCGAAAGGCCGGGAGTTACGAGGATGACGGGCAAGTAGCACTACATTAATAACTTGTGGTTAAGGTTAGAATTTGGGTCTGACAGGAGGCGTGCTATGGTAGTCGATGCAGTATCGGGACGGCTTAGTGGTCAGAGCACCTGCCTAATAAGCATTGTGTAATTCTGTAAAGCCCCCGTAGACGGCAGCATGATCCAGATCTGTTGGATTCCCCCCACGAGCTTATGTACTATAATAAAACCGTCGCACGACATATAAGTAATAGGGTAGGGGTATCCTTATCACCATAAATAAATGAGACATCGATTTTAGGCCTCACCAGAGATAATAACAGGGTGATAAGCTAAGTATAAACTAAAACACTGGTCCAAATTAAGACCTATTTATTGTTAAGATCTCTGCTAACACATAGGTTCTAAGACACACACACACACACACACACACACACACACTCACACACACACACACACACACACACACACACACACACACACACACACACACACACACACACCACGGAACGACGCTCCACAATGATATTATCCGAATGGAACGGAAATCTGCAGAAGGTGCATGTACAGACAAACAAATGATTACAGTTTCAGAACAGAACTGGCTGATTTTTCAAGAGAAAGACCTTCACAAATTGAACAAGTAAATAACCCCTGGCCCACCTCTGACCCTTATGCAGGCAGTTATTTGGTTTGGCACTGCTAGGGTGAGTCGTAGGATAACATCCTGCCCCCTGCACGGTATCGTTCCAAATTCTGTCCAACTGGCGTGTTAGATCGTCAAAATTCCGAGCTGGCTGGAGGGCCCTGCCCATAAGGCTCCAAAGTTTTTCGATTGAGGTGAGATCCGGCCACGCGACTTTCGCCTGGAATTACATTAACTGGAGTATGTCTTTGGTGATGTTCCCCGCTTCGAACTGACCTTTACTGACCAACGAACACATGTCTCAAGACGCCCCAGACTGATGTGGTATCCCCACTTGACTGCCGTCGCTCGCCATTTGGCCCGACAACCAGGAGTGAAGTTTGGCCGGGGGAGTGTGGATGGGGGGGGTGACGTTTCATAGCAGGACCTGTTCGGTTGTCACCCGCGGCAACCTTGCACCACAGTGGTATGTTGATGGAACTCTACACCCTGTTTGGTTTTTCTTCGTCGAATGACGCACTGGGCTTACGTTTCAGCAGATAATGCTAATACGCACATAGTGAGAATTTCTGCTGCTTGACTTCGGGCTTGGCAAACGCTGCCTTGGCCAGCTGGATGTCTCTAAACAGGCCGGAATTTTGACAATCTATCGCGTTAATTTGACAGAATTTGGCACAATATCCCTCAGGAGAACATCCAAAAACTCTGTCAATCAATGCCAAGCCTAACCACTGTTTGTATAAGGGCCAGAGGTGACCTAACGCGATAGGGACTTACTCAATTTGTGAGGCTCTTTCTCTTCAGAGAATCACCCATTTTTCTGGTATTGATAGGTGCACCAAGCACTAAAACAACACTTATTAATAGAGAAAAGTTCTAAAATTACATTCGAATGCCCATACAAATCCCAGAAGGCCAGTATCTTACAAATTAGCTATGGAAAGACCAATCTGCGATGGACAGGCAGTGACTGTGTGATGGTGCCAGAATAACTTTAAAAAAACTGCCACATGTAAATAACAACGCTGATCGAGTCATGAAAGTGCTTTTAGAGAAAAGCACAAGATTTTGAATACCTCTTCGACCCAACGAGGCGCCTACGAACAAGTTTCATACACTGTTCAGCTAAGCTGCGACTACTCACCGTATTCTGCATTCTGTGTTATGGAGAAAATCAAGCAGCGTGACCTGTTGCTGTCTGCAATGCATCGACTGCTGACTGTGGGAACATCATTTCCCTGCATCAGAAAACAAGGTATATAGTCTCAGCCTGTGAGGATCAGGTACGTCTCTCAAGATCACCAAACGATGTTCTCTTCTACAAATCCCCAGACCAAATGTCCTTCACCAAATAATCTTCTGGCTACGAACCTGAGCAGTTCCTTTGCGAATATGAAAAACGTTCTGCAAAAATGACGGTCAGGGAAATAGTTCTTATCAAAATAACTAACTTCCCACCTAGCAAAAGCTGTAGAACGGTAAGCAATCGTCTTACTCACTTACATGCAGTTCTAAAAGAATTCTTTCTTTCATTTTTCCTCTCCATTTGAGCTTTTCATTTAAGCCAGTGCGCTAGCCTCCAAATAAAAATTCCTTGGAAATTAGCTTCCTGTCTCTTCTTCTCCGCTATTTTTTAATATTAACCACTGAAGACATTTCTAACATCTTCTCAGCAAAAGGCTGTTCACCCTGTGCAAAACAAGATTGGAAAGCCGGCTCCTTGCTTTACAAAAACAGAAATTCTAGAACACAGCGCATCTGTGTCATGCCTCATGGAATGCAGAGAACTGTATCTTCCTTCCCTATAGCATTCGGTAATGGCGATGTGTCAGCAAATGTGTCTCGTCCAGATGACACAGTTTTCAAAAACCAAGATTCTGTATTAGTGTAGGTGACTGTCATTGCACATTATTCCACTTTAAATGGAGGCCTGGAACCCAACTGGAATGTGGACACTGCACAAGAAACTGCCAGCGAGCGACTCCCAGGGACTTGGCGATAGAATGCTTCAGCTGTGGCATTCTGATTTCCGCGTGCAGGCACCTCGCTGCACCACCTGGGTTTCCCTCTGAAATTAGAGCCAAAAGTTCTTCGCGGACCGCGATTGGACATTGAATCGATGCTCTGGGCCTCTCCCCCCACCCGTCATGGACCCAGCTAAACTGCAGAAAAGAAATGGGAAACTCGAAAATACAACCGGAAAATAGAAGAAATGAATATGAAAATTGTTGGCTTCATCCTGACAGTCACCTTAGTTACATCTTAAACATAATAAATACTTTATTGATTGAGAGAAATAGAATTCTGATTGCGACGAATTTAAATCAGTTATATACGAAACATGAAACAAGCCAGTCCAGCAATGGACTGATGCATGTCATCACACCTACATCTGGGGAAAATATGAGACAGAAATATTTCTGACGGCAGTCATTCATGGCACTCATGTTTGTCATTAGCATTTTTTAATCACAATGGAAATGGTTGGTTGGGGCCATAGAAGAAAGGTTTGTGGCAAGGGAACGTTTTCACTAACACATCACTCACTCATTCCTGAAGCTATCAAATCCGTTTGTTCCAACTACAGGAATTTATGAAACGTCATAAATGAGCTCCCTGCCGCCGTTTGATAAGCAGCAACCAACAGCCAGTCGCACTCTTAGCTCACTTATTTGTTTTATAGCTTAATTCTTAATTTCTTTGCGTGTTTTTGGGTACTTGCATAGTTTAATTCAAAAATTTCGGGCGTATTATAGTGTAAGTAGGCTGTTTATGTTTTCTCTATGTAAGTAGGCTGTTTATGTTTTCTCTATGTAAGTAGGCTGTTTATGTTTTCTCTATGTAAGTAGGCTGTTTATGTTTTCTTATTGGCAACGTTACGTAGCGCTCAATATGAAAATCACTGGCTGTGCTGTGTGCAGTCTGTGGCTAGTTTGCATTGTTGTCTGCCATTGTAGTGTTGGGCAGCGGCAGCTGGCTGTGAACAGCGCGTAGCGTCGCGCAGTTGGAGGTGAGCCGCCAGCAGTGGTGGATGTGGGGCGAGAGATGGCGGAGGTTTGCAATTTGTCATGAACTGATATATATATTATGACTTGTGATGATATTAAGGTAAATACATTGTTTGTTCTCTATTAATATCTTTCATTTGCTAACTATCCCTATCAGTAGTTAGTGCCTTTAGTAGTTTGAATCTTTTATTTAGCTGGCAGTAGTGGCGCTTGCTGTATTGCAGTAGCTTGAGCAGCGAAGATTTTTGTGAGGTAAGTGATTTGTGAAAGGTATAGTTTAATGTTAGTCAGGGCCATTCTTTTGTAGAGAATTCTGAAAGTCAGATTGCGTTGCGCTAAAAATATTGTGTGTCAGGTTAAGGACAGTCGTGTATAATTGTTCAAAGGGGACGTTTCATATGTCGACCCTTAGCCTAGGATACCTCACTGGAATCTTCTGATTTTTCTTGTAGTTTGTGTATTTAGTGTAGCTTTTGTTTATTGCTAGCGCGTAATTGTAGAGAGAATTTCCTTTGTAGTTGTAGTTTTTCATTGTTGTACAGTAAAACAGTTGTGGCATGCATGTAGATTTGCACCAAGTATTTCGCAGCTGCAATTAACTAGATATTATTTTCAGTGCTATGTTAATGTGTTCTCTTATTTTTGATCTTCAAATTGTGCTTTTCTGCGTTGTCGTGTGAAATATTGTGACAATTATGGCGTGTGAAAAACGTAATACTAGGCTCCAAAGTAAACTGAGAAATGACAGTGAAAATGAAAGCAGTGTGTTAGCGCCACCGAGTAATGAATTAACTGATGTTCAAAGTAGTAATTTGGTAATTGTGAATAGGGAAATGGAGCGGGCTGCAAACAATGGCGTGGACAGTGAAACAATTAGTGAAGAGGGACGCATTATCGATCGATCGGTCGGCAACAGCTCGCCTCAGGAATCCGAAATGACAGGACACAATTTCGCAAATACTGTAGATTCAGGTTTTGGTTCCTCACCGTTTTCTCAAATAAGTCAAGACACATTATCTGCTTGTCAAAATGTGAATGTTGCCGGTGCAAATTCACTGCCGAAAAGCACTGAGGAACATGTTCCAGACACCAGTGCATTGTTATTACAATTAATACAGCAAATGGGACAAACACAGCAAAAGCTTGAAAAGTTAGACACAATGGAACAAAATCAGAGACAAACACAGCAAAAGCTTCAAAAGTTAGACACAATGGAACAAAATCTTAAAAAGTTAGACTCATTGGAGCAAACTCTTGAACGAACACGTGAAGATTTAACTACTGAGTTACATAACATCGAATCGAAATGTCAAAAAGTCTGTAACGACGTAAAAACACAAATTTGTGAGCATTTTCAACCTATTTTTTCGCGGCATGAAAATGCATTACAGAATCACGAAGCAGCCATAAAAGAACTGCAAATTATTGTTCATGAAAATCATGAGACCTTGCAAGCTAAATTTGACTCAGTTGCATCTACCGATTCGGTTACGCAACTTGCAAAAACTCAGGAAAACTTTAAGGACACAGTAGATACTCTGAAACTTGGTTCAGAAAAACACACTGAAGAAATAAGTACACTATCGGAGAAAGTAGCCGAACTTTCGGATCAGGTCACTAACTTATCTACAAAGGTAGATGATGATCTGAATGACACAAGACCCGTAGCCTTCACTGACACAGAAGAGTATGAACAAATAAGAAAATTCAAACAAAATCAGAACCAAATTAATACACAACACCAAAGAGAAATCCGGGAAGTACAAGATCAGCTGACACAGGTAATACAAGAATTACGTATTTCAGAGGACACTCGCGCTCCAACACGGGAAGAGGGACTTAGAAATACGGAAAAGACGCAAAATAATAACACAGGGCATTTCGGAAGTTATGAAAGAAACTGGCAATGTGCACCGAATTTCGATATGGAACCGCCGACACGACGTAACAATGACCGATATGCTACTCGCCGACATGATGATTTTGACTATAAGCTGTTCATTACTACACGTAAATTCAAAACATTTAAGAATTCTGGCAACGACATTCATCCACAAGCATGGCTCCATCAATTCTCTCATTGTTTTCCTCCCAACTGGTCGTTAGAACACAGATTAGAATTTATGTGTGGCTACTTAGAGAATGAACCAGCTGTAAGAATGCGATCGGTCATTCACGATTGCCACAGTGAGGGAGAATTTTACCATGCCTTCCTCTCAGCATATTGGTCTCAAGCTACACAAGACCGTGTAAAACATAGCATCATAATGATGAAACGTTTCGAACAATCTGAATTTTCCAGTCTTATGAAATATTTTGAAGACATGTTGCATAAGAATCAGTATCTTTCAAACCCATACAGCCCCTCAGAACTCATCCGCATTTGCTTAATCAAACTGCCTGAACATTTACGACATATTATTTTGGCAGGACGTTGCAAAGACGACATTGAAGCATTTCAGGGACTCTTACAAGAATTAGAAATTGACACTGACAATCGCGGAACGCGAAACCAGGAACACAACAATTACAGGTCACATCCGTCGCAATTCCGCGATGAAAGAAGTAATAACTTGACACGACAAGGCTATTCTCACAACACAAATCGTGACCAAAACAGACACCACCCGTATGACAACCGTTGGCAGAGTAGTAATAACTACAGGGAAAGATCACCTCTCCGTAGTAATGACTATCACAGAGATAATAAGAGAAACAGACAATATGGGAACCAAAATAAATACTATCAAGGGAGACAGAATAACTTTAGACGCAACGGACCAGCGCGCAGTTACGATTCAGGGAGAAATTCTCCACCATGTGACCGACAAGAAAGAAACTATGGAATCTACCGACATGACGACAGACGATATGATCGTAACGACAGACCTGAATTGCATCAGAACTGGCGGGATTCAAACAGAGCAGGGCCCTCTCGTCACGGTGAATTTGTAGAAGTTAGGTCTCCAAACCCCAATAACGACGCGCGCCAACAAAGAGACAATAGGCAATGACTCACACCGCTGGCAGCCACAAAACGTTCTTATGACACTAACGACGCAGCTGCCGTAGCTAGTAATTACGTAAAAATGGAAGATATTAGGGACATCTTACTCCAAGAACACGACGTAAAACATAACAACGTTGCATATCCTGTGATTTGCATTACAGTAAATGACGTAAAATTTACGGCAGTACTTGACTCTGGCAGTCCCATTTCAGTAATCAGTGAAACAGCCTTTAGCAAATGCAACAAATCGAACGATTGCCCCACACTTCCGTTACGTAAGATTAAATTACAAGGTGCAATCTTTGGAAAAAGTGTAGATGTACGCCAACAAACCAACCTAGAATTCTTTTGTCAAAGCCACAGCTTCTCTACGAACTTCCTTATTGTTCCATTATTGTCGACGGAAATTATACTGGGAGTAGACTTTTTGAATGAATACAAAGCAATCTTAAACTTTCACGATGCTGAAATAACTTTAGAAAAAGAACGTAAGTCAATAGCTTTGAAATTTGAAGATTGGCTCTCAAACCATGATGAGGAAATTAATCGGCTTTACGTTCTGTTAGACAACAGTTCGGAATTTTCTACGGAACTAGACACTAACAATCACTCTGCAAGTACTGACAGGGATGATATCGACGGCGCATTTGACACTAATAAGTTAATTCAGAATAAAATTCAAACAATTGAGAATTGTAATGACACTGATAGGCAGGACCTTTTTGAGATTTTACAAGCACATTCCACAGTTTTTACTCATAAAACAGGAACAATCAAGGGATTTCAATACCAATTTCGTGTTCGTGAGCATACTAAATTTTGTGTTAGACCATATGTAATTCCAGCACATTATAGGGACCGTGTTAGAACAGAAATACAATCTATGCTTGACGAGGGCATTATTGAGCCTGCAGTAAGCTCATACAACAATCCATTACATGTTGTTGAAAAGAAAAATGGATCGATCAGACTTGTCTTAGATTCGAGACAAATCAATACTATCATTATTCCTGAAACAGACAGGCCGCAGACGATGGAAGAACTTCTTCAAAATTTTAATGGTGTAAAAGTGTTGTCTTCCATTGATCTCAGATCCAGCTTTTATCAGATCGAACTTCATCCAGAATGTAGAAAATACACAGCTTTCCTTTGTTTCGGCGTTTGTTATCAGTTTCGGAAACTTCCTTTTGGTTTGAACATTTCTTCAGCAGCATTTATTCGCGGGCTAAATTCCATATTACCTGAGTTCTTAAAACATCACATCACCTTATATGTGGACGATATTCTAATAGCGGAAGCTTCATGGGAACAACATAATCGCATCCTCAACAGTCTGTTACGTATTTTTGCAGAATCTGGAATTACAGTTAACTTGGAAAAGTCTGAATTCGGTAGGTCAAAGGTGAGGTTTTTGGGACATATTATTTCTTCTGAAGGCATTCAGCCGGATCCTGAAAAGTTAGAAGCAATCAGAGCCATTCCAGTTCCATCCACAAAAAGACAAGTCCGCAGTTTTCTAGGTCTCGTAAATTTTTACCGTCGTTTTCTGAATATGCAAATTCTAGTTACACCAAAACTTTGTTCTCTCACTGGAAAAAATACTATTTGGAACTGGGACGAACAAGCACAGTTGGAATTCAATTCTTTGAAAGAAGCGTTACTTCATGCGCCAATACTAGCTCATCCTGATCTGTCACAAGATTTCTGCCTTAGTACGGATTCTTCTAAAGTCGGTCTTGGTGCCCATTTATTTCAAGAAGCCATAGAAAATGACACTACCGTTCAGAAAACCATTGCTTTTGCTAGCCGAGTGCTAACAAAATCTGAAAAAAATTATTCCGTTACTGAATTAGAAGCTTTAGCTATCGTTTGGGCATTTAACAAATTCCGTTTCTTTCTTTCTGGTAAGCACGTAAAAGTATACAGTGATCATCGTGCATTACAATTTCTTATGTCTTCAAAATTAAATCATGACAGGTTAAAACGTTGGGCATTGTTTCTGCAAGAATTCCGCTTCACAATAGTCTACATTCCCGGCAAGGAGAACATTGTTGCGGACGCACTGTCACGCGCACCGGCTGGGCTTGAGAAAAGTACCACAGAAGGCAACCTCGAGAAAAATTTCAGTATTCTTTACATTCAGAAAGTCGCCTTTGAAAACTTCATCACCACATCTTTAAAGGACATTGCTCATGAACAAGATAGAGATCCGATTTGGAAAGACATCAAGAGCAAATGGCATGAAAGGACACACACACAGATTCGGCATTATTATCTGGTTAGAAACAACATACTGTTCAAACGCTGCACTGTTGATGACAAGCTATGGGTACTTTGCATTCCTGACGATTTTGTTAATAAGCTCATTTGGTACATTCATTTCAGCTACGCACATTTTGGTCCACGAAAATGTTATCATATTCTTCGAACGACTTGTTATTTTAACAATATGGAAAAGCGAATTCGAAGAGTCTTGTCTATTTGTAAACTTTGTCAAAAGGCGAAACCATCTACTGTCTCACATCGTGCTCCGTTGTTTCCTATCATTCCTTCTAAATTAAAAGAATTTGCTGCTGTTGATCTCTTGGGACCGCTTGTCAGAACATCTAATGGATTTTCGTACGTTCTAGTCGCGGTTGAACTTACTTCAAAGTTTGTTTCTTTCACACCGTTACGTAAAGCCACTGGACGGTCTGTATCCAACGCCTTTGTTAAAAATTTCTTACGTGAAGTTGGACACGTTAGTAAAGTCATTTCAGATAACGGACCGCAATTCAGATCTGCTGTTTGGTCACGCATGCTTCGCAACCATAAAATCAAACCTGTTTTTATTTCATTGTACTCACCACATTGTAACCCGTCTGAACGGATTATGAAAGAAATCAATAAGCTTTGCAGACTTTATTGTCACAGAAAGCATCAGCATTGGGACAGATATTTACACTTATTTCAAAATGTGCTGAATGAAATGCCTCATGATTCCACTGCTTTACCACCTACTCTTGTACTAAAGAATGAAGAACCACCGAACAGAATCAGAGAGCTTGTACCTTTCCCAAATACATGTAAACTTCGACACAAAGACATAATTGATTTGGCTCTTAAAAATATAAAATCTGCAGCAGACAAAAGGAGAAAACTACACGGTAAAGCAAATACAAAGAAATTATATATTGGTCAGAAAGTTCTCATTAAAGCTCATTCATTGTCACATAAGAAGAAACACTTGAGTCACAAATTCTTTCTAGTTTACAATGGACCTTACAGAATCCGACGTATACCACATGATAATTGCGTTGAAGTTGAAACTCTGCGTACTAGGAAGAGTAAAGGTTTACACCACATTTCACATGTAAAACCGTTTATTGAAAGATAATCTGCTTTTTAACTTTGTCTTTGCCATAAAACTTTTCACTTCACATTACTAGTATGCTTTGTCAGACTTAAGAAACTGGTAACATGCAACAATGTTTGAAGTTAAATATCCAGTCTAGAACCTAGGGAACATTTTTAAACAGGAATTACGATTGCATTGTTATAGTAAACAGACGTCACAGTGTTATTGTGTGTGTACATTCTTGCTTGTTTGTTGCACGATTACGTAACGACTATAAGGCTCACATACTTAGAACATTTACCAGTACTGCTAAGGAGATTTTAATGCAACATTTTGGTTTACTTGAAAATACATTCCGGATTTAAAGTACTTTCTGTGAGATACCAGATGAGACAATAGTTAGTTTATGTGACAGCTACACGATTTTATCACGACGCTACTAATGAGTGACAATTTACAATGTTGATTTTGCGGTGTATCTGTTTTATATCTGCACAGTTTTTCTGAATTCTTCTGGAAAGTAAAACAGGTTTTAGTAGTAACTTTTGTGGTATAGCTACATGAGACTGCCTTTTCCGTAACACAACAATACGTTACAGCACAGTACTTTCTTCATCATGGCAATAAGCGTAATAACTAAGATATCTATACACAAAGCATTTCACTTTCGTTTCTGATGGGGTAAGTACATTGACTTCTGCAGAACTTAGCTTTCGGAGGACGATAATTACGACACTTCCACAGAATTATCTTACAGCAAGACGCACATTTAGCGCTACAGGACACGCATTTGAGTGATTAATCTTATACTTAAAACACTTATTTTCAAAGATTTTTGAATTACAAAGAAAGTTTTCCATGATACATTTCATTCCATTGCTGTAATCTGTAACACCTGAGGGTATAATTACATTAATCCTCAGGGGGGTACACGCTTACTTTGTGTACCATGTGTTTGGCAACCACAAGGAACCCTAGCTAATATGGTATTTGCTTATACAACTTTACACATCGGTACCATATTTCTCTAACACACAAATTACACAGCTATCTGATCATTTAACTGAGAGATAAACATTTTTTTTTACTGCATCAGTGACACATGTTTACGCAATTACACGGTTGGATAACTTCACACTTATGAAACTGTATTTTGTCTGTACTTTGTAAACTGTTCATATTTTTTCGGAACCATTGTGAAACTATGAGAGATTTGAATGATATATTTGGTATGGATTCATGATTTTTAAAGTACGTTTGAGGCAGATGACACTTTTGACATGAGCAGAGAATTTTTTTAATTATTGGAGGAAGTTACGACGATTTTGAGATTTGACTGAGGTGTTATGATGTTATTATTACGACGACGATGTGTATTATGTTTTTGAGGAATGTTTATTATGCTACGTATTTCTCACGATGAAATATTGAAGAAGTGTCGACGAATATGTATATGTATAATGAGGTAAGGAATAATGAGTAGTGTTTAGGGACTCTGATTTATGAAAAGGATGTTGGAAACCAAGAAACGTACTTTAAGAGTTATGAAATGTGTGACTGTATCACAATGCTGACGAATATTTTTTTTTGGACACTTATATTTATAGGATTTTGTTTCTACAGATTTGCAACGCTAATTCTTGACCTGTGAAATATTTTTAAATGAGACTGCAACGGTAGCAGAATCTCCTGTCGTAAATATTTCCGTACGAAAGTTAAGTGACCACCTGCACGTAATGCGTCGCGGGCACCCAGCTGTGTCAGACGCCTGGAGAAAAAGCCATTATTGCGAGCCCTTTTCAGCGGCACAGGTAGAAAAAAAAAGGGGACGTGGGACGTGTCAAACACCTGGAGAACAAGCCATTAGGGTGTGCCTTTCATCGCTAATGCGACACCCTCGTTACTTGAAAACATATGATTACTCGCACTTTGTGCTAATTGCTGAAATGCTTATGAATTGATGGGAAATATTCGTACATCTGCACACCTGATTATGACAAGTGTCTTTCTATGAGAGTTGAGAGCTACTGACTTACGAAATGCCACATGACTATTGAATGATGTTTTTATGCTTTGGTTTGCGTAATTGCTTATTTCACTTGATATCTGGTTTCCAGCTGTGTTGCAGCATTGCTTTTATAAAATAAAATGCATTTGCTAATGTGAACACTTTCTGTCAACAGATCTATTAAATAATTATTTTATGATCCACATTCTTTAAAAAAGGAGCACTTGGAAAGGAAAGAACAATAAGAAGGGACTAATACCAGTAACTGCATCTATAATTTTCTTTTCAAGTACATGGTAATATTTCTTTTTACAATCAGTTGTTGTGGTGCACCACTTTAATTACATAGACATTAAGATGATACATTTCCCTTATCTGCATTGTTGTTTAGTGTAATATTTTTTCTGCTTGCGCTATGTCATGTTTAGGTATAAGTTGCTGCTGTTTGCCAGGCATAGTGTTATTGAATTTGACTTTTGCTCATTTATGCTGCTAGCTTTGCCAATTTGCATTTTTTGCATTGCTGTTTGTGTTGATTTGTTATGTGATGCTGCATTGCCTCGTCCCTTAGTTTAGCATCTGAGCTCAGTAGATTTAAGTTAGCTTAAGAGGGGGTAGCCTCTAAGAGAATGAGTTGCGATGAATTGGAAGAAATGCATTGAGAAAACAGGTTTAGGTAGGATTTTCTTGGAAATAAATGATGAGATAAGATAATGGAAAATAAAAATGAGGTAAGAGATGTGTGAACATATAAACACAGAAAGCATGCTTAGTTAGAATTTTTTTTGGTGGAAACAAAGGATGAAATAAGAAGAAAGATATATGAAGTTTTGGGTTGGACTGCAGTACCAAATGTTACACTGAAAACGAACCCTGTCCTTTCCTATTGGTGTTATCCCACTATGTGTGTGTGTACCCTTGTGTATTTGTTTTCTTCCTGTCTCTGTGTAATTTCATAGAATTTTTTCTTTTAATATTAAGCTACATTCACTATGATGAGGAATACTGTTATCCTCAAATACAATTGGCATTAATAATGTGTTATTTACTTTGTAAAGATGTTTAGACATTGTTTATTGTTTTGTTTTAATGCTCATGTGTAAAGTTGATGTTTCAATAATTATTCTGATCTTTTATCTATGTACTTATGTCATAATTCCTGTAACACTGATGTATATGTCTATTTCAATTCTTTTGTAAAGCCTGTACTACAAATGTTATCTGTATTGTTATGTTTTTAATGATGTATTTTGTACCTTTGTTATTGTATTCTTATGTTATAAAATTGTAATTGTCACCAGTTCATGATATTATTAACTTGTTAGTTACATTTCACTGCACACGTTTCTGTTGGTCATAGTATGTGGACAATATGTGAGAAGTAGGGACTGATAGTGTTTGCACGTGTGTTGGTAATTCAGCAAGGGACTGGATAACAGCATTGCTGGTTCTAAGGACAATTAAAAGAAAAACTTTCTGCGCGTGCACAAGTGGTGGTTTATGGACTTGCTATATTCTCTGCAAGAATCTTCGATGGTGATTGTGCACCTGCACAGTCGCAACGGATGGCTGCTGGCCGTCTATACCAGGACTACAGTGGGTCTGCACCTCTGGTGGCCCACCAATACCATTATCTCTACAAGGACTACAGTGGGTCTGCATCTATGATGACCTACCAATACCATTATTTCTACAAGGACTGCAGTGGGTCTGCACCTCTGGTGGCCCACCAATACCACAATCTCTACCAGGACTACAGTGGGTCCGCTCTGTGATGACTTACCTACCAATACTCTTCAAAACTTCGAATGACTCTGCTGTGGGTTTGCTCCATTGTGGCCCATTACCTGTCAGCATGTCAAGAGCCAGCACTGTCTTTCCATTGGAAGGACAACACTACTTCTTCAAGACTGCATGGAAATCCACTACTTCCGTGTGCATTTTCTTTTACTGCTCAGACTTTGAGAAAAACACTGCTATTTTCCTGTACGATTAGGACTGTCTTTATGGACTGTGAGACAATTTTAGCTTTTGACCAACATTGTATCAATAAGTGTGTGCATTTGATTTCTTTGTTATTGTAATTATAAAAAAAAAAATTTTTCAAATCTGTATTGGCCACTGCCCAATCCATTTTGTAAAAATTTTTGTGGGGAGCATGGGGGCTATGTAAGTAGGCTGTTTATGTTTTCTCTATGTAAGTAGGCTGTTTATGTTTTCTCTATGTAAGTAGGCTGTTTATGTTTTCTCTATGTAAGTAGGCTGTTTATGTTTTCTTATTGGCAACGTTACGTAGCGCTCAATATGAAAATCACTGGCTGTGCTGTGTGCAGTCTGTGGCTAGTTTGCATTGTTGTCTGCCATTGTAGTGTTGGGCAGCGGCAGCTGGCTGTGAACAGCGCGTAGCGTCGCGCAGTTGGAGGTGAGCCGCCAGCAGTGGTGGATGTGGGGCGAGAGATGGCGGAGGTTTGCAATTTGTCATGAACTGATATATATATTATGACTTGTGATGATATTAAGGTAAATACATTGTTTGTTCTCTATTAATATCTTTCATTTGCTAACTATCCCTATCAGTAGTTAGTGCCTTTAGTAGTTTGAATCTTTTATTTAGCTGGCAGTAGTGGCGCTTGCTGTATTGCAGTAGCTTGAGCAGCGAAGATTTTTGTGAGGTAAGTGATTTGTGAAAGGTATAGTTTAATGTTAGTCAGGGCCATTCTTTTGTAGAGAATTCTGAAAGTCAGATTGCGTTGCGCTAAAAATATTGTGTGTCAGGTTAAGGACAGTCGTGTATAATTGTTCAAAGGGGACGTTTCAATAGTACTTGAGAGTTGTAGCATCGCGTTTTAGTACGTGAATAGTGTAAATTCGCATAGTCGTCCGTCATCTGTTTGTTTTGAACGGCCTGTGACATAAAAGAGAGGAAAAAAATTGTTAGGGATGGATAGGGACTGCGTCTGTTGTGTACGGATTCAGGGCGAATTGGCCACCGTCCGTAAACAGCTGGAAGTTGTGTTGACCGTGGTCGACAGGCTCCGGGCTGCTGCTCCGGGCCGCGGTGGCATTGTGACACCCGAGGCCAGTATTTTGGCGCCTCTGGAACCTGTAGCATCGCCTGGGATCTCTGATGCCACTTCGCCCTCGGATTCGGACGTCCCTGCCGGTCGACACTTGCCTGACGGTGACTGGCGAACCGTGGCGTGTCGCGAATCCCTGGGCGGAAGGCGAAAGTTAGTGCTGGTCGCAAGGGTGTACCCTTACGCCTCCGTAACAGGTTTGAGGTACTGCCCATTCCTGAAAGTACTTATGAGACGCCAAGGGCGGCCTCGCCTTTTGCGGCAGTTTCCGGTCTTCCTGAGAGGTCAGGATAAGCGCAGAGGGTGGGATTGCTTGTCACTGGGAGCTCCAGTGTTATGCGGGTGATGGAGCCCTTTAGGATACGGCAGCTAACGACGGTAAGAAAGCGAACGTTCACTCCGTGTGCATACCGGGGGGAGTTATCCAAGATGTGGAAAGGGTCCTACCAGATGCCATTAAGGATACAGGCTGGAGTCAACTGCAGGTGGTGGCTCATGTCGGCACTATTGACGTGTGGCGCTATGGATGGGAAGAGATTGGTTTCCGGCGGCTATCTGAGTTGGTGCAGACTGCCAGTCTTGCTAGTGACAAGAAGGCAGAGGTCAACATCTGCAGCATCGTCTGCAGGACTGATTGCGGACCTTTGGTTCAGAGCCGAGTGGAGGGTCTGAATCAGAGGCTCGGACGGTTCTGCGACCGTGTAGGCTGCAGATCCCTCGACTCGCGCCATATGTTGGTGGGGTTTCGGGTTCCGCTAAGTAGGTGAGGTGTCCACTACACACAGGAGGCGGCTACACGGGTAGCAGGGAGTGTGTGGCGTGGACTGGGCGGTTTTTTTGGTTATACAGTCTCGGGAAAGAAAAAAAGGGCTCCTGTCTCAAACGACGAGAAACGACCAAGCAACAGTCGGTACTGCAGCTGTAAATTTTTATAGCTGTGTTGGAAAAGTACCAGAGCATCAAGCGCTCATAGAAAGCACTGAAACTTAAATCGTTATAGGAACAGAAAACTTTCTACGGCCGGTGATAAATTCTGCAGAAATTTTTACAGAGGCGCAAACCGTGTTCAGAAAGGATAGATTAAATAAAGTAGCTGGTGGTGTGCATGTGTCTATTGGTAGTAGTTTATCTTGAAATGAATTTGAAACAGATAGGTCCTGCGAAATACTATGGGCAGAGATTATACTCAACAGCCGTACCAAAATAATATTTCACCCATTTTACCCAACCCCCCCCCCCCCCTCAGATGATATAACAGCTGAACGGTTCAAAGAAAACTTCAATCTCATTACAAATAATCACCCCACTCATACAGTTATAATTGGTGGAGACTTCAATCTCCCCTTGATTTGTTGGCGAAAATACATGATTAAAGCCGCTAGCAGTCAGAAAACATCTTCCGAAATTGTACGGAATGCTTTCTCTGAGAATTATTTAGAAGAATTAGTTCATGAGCCCACACGAATTGTAAATGGTTGCAAAAACACACTTGACCTCTTAGCCACAAATAATCCTGCTCTAATAGAGGACGTCATGACGGATACAGGGATTAGTGAACACAAGGTCTTGTAGCGAGGCTCAAAAACATATCAACCAAAACCACCAAAAATAAACGCAAAATATTTCTATGTAATACAGCAGATAAAAATTCGCTTGAAGCCTTCCTAAGGGAGAGTCTACATTCCTTCCAAGCTAAATATGTAGGTGTAGACCAAATATGGCTCAAATTCAAAGATACAGTATCGACTGTAATAGATTGATTCATACCGCATAAGTTAATAAGAGACGAGAATGATCCACCATGGCACACAAAACAAGTCAGAACACTGTTGCGGAAGCAACGGAAGAAGCATGCCAAATTCAGAAGAACACAAAATCCCCAAGACTGGCTAAGTTTCACGGAAGCTCGAAATTTAGTGCGGACGTCAGTGTGAGAAAACCCAAAGATATTCTGGTCGTATGTAAAGTACACCAGTGGCAGAAAACAGTCAATACTGTCACTGCGCGATAGCGATGGAAATGTTACCGATGATGGTAAAGCGGAGTTACTAAATACAATTTTCCGTAATTCCTTCACGAAAGAAGACGAAGTATGAAGAATACTCAGTATTGTAGAACACTCAGTATAATGTCGTTTATTGAAACTGAACTACATTTCTCGAACAATCACTACATACATACAAAGAAACAAATAATGTGTAGACGACTATTCATCAAGAGCGTAGGTGAGGTCCGTCGGAGCTGGTCCTAGCTCGGCGAGGAAGTGGCTGTACTGCTGCTGCGCTGGCCTTATAAAGACGGCGGAGGTCGGCGGAGTACTCCAACTTTCCCTGTGTCTGTGAGGTGACCTCTGCAGAATAAGGTTCGCATTAGTCTCTAGCAAGTTCTGTTTATTTTTAAGAACTGTTTTCCTCTTGGTTGCGCTTGCAAGTGCTTGTTTGTGTTATATGGTACACAGGAGTATCTTGAGTGTAGTCTGCTTGGCAGGGGCCGTCTGTGGCAGACGCAACAAAGTAAATATTCCAGAATTCGAAACCAAAACAGCTGTTAACTTGAGTGACATAGAAGTAGATATCACAGGTGTTGAGAAACAGCTCAAATCACTTAAGAAAAGCAAGTCTTCCGATCCAGATGGTATATCAATCAAATTCCGTTCAGCGTATACGGAAACAATAGTGCCTTCTTTAGCAATCGTAAATAACCACTCATTTGACGAAAAGTCTGTTCCTAAAGACTGGAAAGTAGCACAGGTCATACCAATATTCCAGAAAGGAAATAGGAGTAATCCATTGAATTACAGACCCATATCACTGACCTCAATTTGCAGTAGGTATTGGGAGTATATACTGTACTCTACATTATGAATCACTTTTAGGAAAATGGCTTATTGATGTATAACCAACACGGATTCAGAAAATATCGTTCCTGGGCAACACAGCTCTTTATTCCCATGAAGTAATGTGTGCTGACGACAAGGGCTCTCAGATTGATGCCATATTCCTAGATTGCAGAAGGCTTTCGATACCGTTCCTCACAAGCCACTGTTAATCAAATTACATGCATATGGAGTATCGTCTCAGTTGTGTTACTGGATTCGTGATTTCCTCTCAGAGAGACAGTTCGTAGTGACAGACGGTAAATCATCGAGTAGAATAGAAGTGATATCTGGCGTTCCGCGAGGTAGTGTCATAGGCCCTCTGCTGCTCCTGATTTATGTAAATGATCTAGGTGATAATCTGAGCAGTCCTCTTAGATTGTTTGCAGATGGCGCTGTAATTTATCGTCTAGTGAAATCATCAGACGATCAATTCAATTACAAAATGATCTAGAGAGAATTTCTGTATGGTGCGAAAAGTGGTAATTGGCACTAAACAAAGAAACATGCAGGTTATCCACACGGGTACTAAAAGAAATCCGATAAATTTTGGGTATAAGATCAATCGTACAAATGTAAGGGCTGCCAAGTCAGTTCTACTAAGTACTTAGGAATTGCAATGACGAGCATCTTAAATTGGAAAGACTACATAGATAATACTAAATACTTAGGAACTACAATGACGAGCATCTTAAATTGGAAAGACCTCATAGATAACATTACGAGGAAGGCGAAACAAAGACGGCGCTTTGTTGGAAGAACACTTAGAAGGTGCGACAAACCAACTAAAGAGACAGCCTACGTAACACTTGTCCGTCCTCTGCTGGAATATTGCTGTGCTGTGTGGCATACTTACCAGGTAGGATTGACGGAGGACATCGAAAATGTGCAAAGAAGGGCAGCCCGTTTCGTGTTAACGCGCAATAGGTGTGAGTGTGTCACTGATATGATATGCGAGTTGGGGTGGCAGTCACTGAAACAAAGGCGGTTCTCTTTGTGGTGAGATCTATTTACGAAATTTCAAACACTAACTTTCTCTTCCGAATACGAAAATATTTTATTGACGCCCACCTAAGTAGGGATAAATGATGATCATAATAAAAAAGGAAATTAGTGCTCGAAAGGAAAGATTTAGGTGTTCCTTCTTCCTGCGCGCCATTCGAGAGTGGAATGATAGAGAAGTAGTATGAAAATGGTTCGATGAACCCTCTGCCAGGCAATTAAGTGTGAACTGCAGAGTAACCATGTAGATGTTGATGTAGATATGTTTGTTCTTTGAGCACACATACCCTTCATACCCAGATTTTTTTCACTAACTTTGTATTACTTCCTGACTGTGGACCACTCTCACTGAAATGCACATAATTGCTCAATCATCAAATAAAATTCACTCTTTACTCCAACAATTATTAGCAGTTCACATTCACTCATTACTTGATCAGTTTACTATCGCTACCAGCATTCACACACACATCCATACTGTACATAACAATACAAATAAAGCAAATATCTATTCAGTCTCAGCACCCAAAATTTGAATGAAAGAGCATGAATCATTAATACATATATTTGCTGCAAAAATTGGAAAATATGGTATGATTCTCATTCGCTCTATAATGAAAAAAAAGCAGATAATATGTAACAATGAGAAATATTGAGAATACCATCACGAAATATTATGAAATGCCATTATATAGTTATTGGAATTTGCGACTATAAAAATTGTTTTAACGAGTGCAAGGCATTTAACCAAGTGTGTTATTTGCACACTCAAAAAGGCAGCAAACTGATCTATCTTACGTCAGTACTGCCATGTTACTGTTCGCCATTGTAATTTAAAACATCCTTTTAAAAAAATCACTCCTATCCTTTCCATAGCGAGATACAAGTTATGTAAAGCGCACAATAATGCTTTAATTCATAAAATAAATGGCCAACAAGTTGCCAAAAGTTCATTTGTTTGTACTTGACCCGGGTTTCGATACTACCACTACTACCTTCTCCAAAGGAATTTACAGATACCCAAAAAAATAATGACTAGGGCCATCAATGATTTATTGATACAAATTATGATGTAAAATTCCTCATTGGAAAATTAAGTCATTACTTTCACTGGCTATATTAAAGAACGTTTCATCAATGAGAAGTTAGTAGCTCAACTTGGATTCAGTAATTTTGATTATAATTTCCATTTAAGCTGTAAATGTAAGATATGTATGACTGTCGAACAGAAGAAAACGTCGAGTTAAATAAATCTTGATAGCTATATAATTTACATAAACTATTAGAACGCACCACATGTTGAGAGTTGATGCTGTGATGAAATGCTCAGTTATGTATAATTCATCGTTCTCCGCACCATCATTCCACTGTAAGAAAACATATAATAAACTATGCTGCTACCAGTAAAGAGCTATGTAGCAGTAATAAAAAAATACACTCGTTGTTGCGGGTAAAGGTGAGTTTATAACTGAAACAATAAAAGCCTTGGAGGAGAATTACGTTTCTGATGGCAGGATGATTTGACAATAAATACGCTTAAAAAAAATTAGGAGCCCCGCGTGATTGGCCGAGTGGTCTTGGGCGCTGCAGTCATGGACTGTGCGGCTGGTCCCGGCTGAGGTTCGAGTCCTCCCTTGGGCATGGGTGTCTGTGTTTGTCCTTACGATAATTTAGGTTAAGTAGTGTGTAAGCGTAGGGACTGATGACCTTAGCAGTTAAGTCCCGTAAGATTTCACACACATTTGAACATTCTTTTTGAAAAAAATTGGATTTCAGTAGTTTAATCTAAGCATTTTGTAACGAATTTTCTAAGAAATCAATTGCGCAACATGAACGCAAAGCCCCCTAAGCTACAATTTCAGTTTAAAGCGAATATGATAAGCAATCAAATTCGACTGATAGTTACCAGAATAAATCTTTAAAAAATATCTTCAGTGACATGGAAATGACACATCTCATTAAAAAGTAGCATCCATAATTAAATGCTTAAAATCTAAGTATTCCAGTGGGTATGATAACTTATCAACAAAGTTAATCAAAGAGTGCTCATGTGAGTTAAGTTCTATCTTAAGTTATTTGTGTAATCAATCTCTTATCAGCAGAACATTTCCAGATTGGCTAAGATATGGCAAAGTTAAGCCTCTTTACAAGAAGGGGGATGAAGAGATACCACCAAACTATTGACCAATTTCACTTTTACCGTCTTTCTCAAAAATAATTGGAAAGGTTGTGTTCAATTGTCGCCTTAAGCATCGGACTACAAGTAATATATTGTCCAAGTCACAGTTTGGATTTCTAAAGGGTTCTGATATAGAGAAAGTTATTTACACTCACAGTGAGAATGTACTTAATTTGATTAGATACCAAATTACAGGCTTCTGGCATTTTCTGTGACCTGTAAAAAGCCTTTGACTGTGTGAACCACATCATTCTCCTAAGTAAATTGGAGTATTATGGTGTCACTGGCAATGCTGTGAGTCTTATCTATCTAAGAGGAAACAAAGGGTGTCGTTGTGAAATACCTGTGCTGTAAGCAGTCAATCTTCATCTGACTGGGAATTAATTACATGTGGTGTTCGTCAAGGTTCCGCTTTCGGTTCATTGCTTTTTCTTGCATATGTTAATGACCTTTCATCTCTTACAGTGCCAGCTGCTATGTTTGTTTTGTTTGTAGATGTTACAAACATTGCAATAAGCAGCAGGTCAAGTTCAGATTTGCAAATAGCTGCAAATCAAATTTTCACTGACATTAATAAGTGATTCAAAGCTAATTCTTTGCTATTAAACATTGAGAAGATCCACTATATGTAGTTCATAACCTGTAAGAGATTTCCTTCCAGTATGAGTATAATGTATGAAGACATGCAGATCAAAATGGTTGACGGTGTTAACGTTCTGAAATTACAACGTGATAGTAAACTGAGTTGGCGAGGGCATGATACAGAATTGCTTAAGCATCTAAACAAGTCTGTATTTGCTGTGAGAATAATGTCAGATGTAGGAGATATAAAAAACCTGCATATTTAGCTTCCTTTCATTCTATTATGTCATATGGGATCATATTCTGGGGCAACTCATCAAACTGAGCAAACGTTTTTAGGGGTAGAAAGTGTGTGGTAAGAATCATTTGTGGTGTCAATTCGAGAAAATCTTGTAGGCACCTGTTCAAAGAACTTTAGATTCTGACCACTGCTTCTCAGTGTATTTATTCCTTACTGAAAATTGTTGTAAGTAATACATCTCTATTTCCAACCAATAGCTCGGTACACAGTATCAATACTAGGAACAAAAAGAATCTACATAAAGGCATAAAATCACTTACCTTGGTCCAAGAAGGGGTCCAATATTCAGGAACACACATTTTTAATAAATTGCCAGCAACCATTAAAAACTTGCTTTCAGATAAAGCACAGTTTAAACAGAGTCTGAAAGACTTTTTGATAGGCAACTCCTCGTACTCCATAGATGAATATCTTAACAGAGACTGTTAAGTCAGCTTACGTAAAAGTATCTGTCAGGTTAGAGTTTTGACAACACCTGGACGCAACAGTCAAGATTAGATATTCTGCATATGACAAATTTATTAAGAGTGAATAACAGTGTTTCATTCTCACAGTGTGTTAATTCTGTAAATATTACCTGTCCCAGTTTACTGCACTGTATTATTTTTGACTATCTTCTGACAAATTATGAGGGTGTAAGTATTATATTCAAATGTTTTATGTTTTTATGTCATACTTTCTGACATGTTCCACAGCCACGAGAATCATCTCATTTTTGGGTCTATGCAACGAAAACGGAATCTAATGCAATCTAATCTAAGTAGTGGATACCACAAACTACCAAAGTTTTTGCATGGGAACGTAAAAATTCATATGTGTTTCAGAGTTATTTATCAGCAATTAAAAGCCAGAATTTCGTACATAGATGGAAAAATTTGAAATGTAACTGACAAAATAAATCGGTGTCATTCGATATTGCTAACCTTAACTGCTGTATAAACAGTGGAGAAAGTCTTGAAGCCTACTAAAGATGAAATAACAGACAAAAGGATTATAGAATTAATATAGCTGCTAAATATGGTAGTAAAATACGGTTATATTAAGTTAAACGGAAAGCTTTCATCAATAATGAAACGGCCTCACAATCGGCAACCAATTAGCACATATTTAGGCTGATATTTTTATAAACGTATTCGAAGACACTTTTCCTAAAGTCAAGCTGCAGCAAAAATAGGAACTCAAATTGATTTGTGGTATGTAGATGACATTTCAATCACATTTAATTGAACAAAAGATGAAACTGATCAACTGTTTAAAATATTTAATAACATTCATGACAAAATTAAATTTATGAGCAAGTTACAACATGAAAATTGGGAAATAAACTTTCTAGATCTCAACCAGTCGTTTACAGGCGACAGAATACCTGTCCAGATGTTTTGTACAATTATTAGTACGGATTATTCTGTACCATTTGTCTCAATGCACCACAGTCCCATAAATGGTATTTTTTCAGTCAACCACACCTCTTGGAGTAGTAACATTTTTTACTAAATAAGAAATATAGAAAAAGAGGAAATTAATTAAAACTGTAGCCTGTAATAATGGGCATTAACTGTCTATAGTATATAAATTTTTTTAGAGGAAACCAATGGATAATGGCACCATTTTGGCTATTGTGAAAGCAGCAAATGTAAAAATGAGAGAAACATTTCAATGTACCTTACAGGCAATGTATCACACGGAATGCAATGATTGTTAGTTATAAAATATGGTTGCAAAGTAGCACGGTCCACTGACAATATCCTAAAGATAAATTTAATTCATAACACTAAAATAACGAATAACTCCTAATGCAACTCAACTGTTCATGAGATCTCATGCGACACATCTCCACTGTTTTATGTTGGACAAACTGGAAAGAAATATAATATCAGATATAATGAGCATCTTTTAGGTAGAAAAAGGTACTAATATAGGTAAAATACTTACTAATATGCATAATCCCACCTTCACAGAAAATTTGATGACGTAGAGTCGGAATTCACAAAGCGCCGAAGGAACTGAGATCTTGCATAAAGAAAAGAATAGATGGCAATTACGTATTTTAGAAGAACTGAAGACTTTCAAATACGCGATAAGAACGATGGTCTTCTTTTAGATGAAACGTTGCAATTTCGGAATAGAGGCTTCTTTAACGGTTTCAAGCCGATACTCGCGACTTCGTAAATGTCTTAGATGCGGTATCCTCTTGTGAACAGCACATTTCTATCAGAGGCGTTGATCTCCTCATACACAGTGTCGAAATAATTTCCACTACTTACAGTAGATTGCTTTCCTCTGTGATAGGATAGTTTACCAAGAGGGCACTGCTGTGTATCTGTAACATCGTATTCGAATTTGCACTGTTATGTATTGTTTGTAATATTGTATTCGGATGTTTGATTTCTTCTACAATTCCTTTACTGGAACAGCATGTACTGTATAATTTAATGCAGCACAGATTATTAATACTTCTGTATCATGGAAATATCTCGTAGCTACTGCTTTTAATACTCTTTAGCACTTCTTTAACTTTCAGTTTAATCTCGTGTTATGTAAGAGCTTTATCTACATGTGTGGATAGGTTTGACTTTTCCCTTCCTGAACATCAATAGCTATCGCACTTTTGTTAGAGTTTCGATGGACAATTTCATCCTTTGCCGTTGACAAGTTAGCTCGTCATAATCCGCCAGGTGCCTTGGACTCGTGCGTTTTCCCGCAGTGCTATTGTGTGTTTAAGCAACCTGTGCCACCAGCACTCTCTCTTTATGCGAAACAAGCTTATGCGCACTGAGCACACTGTCCGTGTGTTTCCTAGACGCTTTGCCATGCAGAGCTCAATTTCTAAACCGCTCTGCCAGGCATATTCAGAGTTCTGACTGCTAAGTTCGTGTGTGGGTCTGCTTTTGCTACTGTGATCCATCACTGCAAATTTCGACTTCGCTTTGCAACGTTTTCTCAATATTAACAACACGACGTACTGCTCAAACAGAGATTAGTCATGTCACCGTCGTTTGATATACAGAGAGATCCTGGGTGGATGTACCCACAAAAGGCCACAGTGAGCATGAATTATCAGATGTCTGTAGCAATAACGAGTCTCCAGCGAAATCTCGAATTAATAATCCTCAGCCCTGCACATCTGCTGGTACAACATTCTGTTTCTGTAGGAGGGGTAGTCGGTAGATATTCAGAATCCGAAGGCTCAGTAGACCAAAGTGTAACGCTTCGTAGAACATCACAAGTTACTGACATATTTGATTGGAAGCAAACTAGTGTCCAGCTATTAGTTCTTGCTTTTCGTAAGTTAGCTTCGGAACGAATATGTCAACTGGATAATGACTCGAGGATTTTATCCGTTTTTATTATGTCCCCGTCAGAAGACTTGCTTCATTTTATACGAGAGTAAACAATTCCATGTTACATATACAACAAGGCAAATGCTCTTGAATCATTGTATTCTCGAATGTTATTGGACTTGAAGAAGTTTACTGTTTTGTTGGAATATGTTTTCCAATGGTACAAGTTAATAAGTTAAAAATTAGTGACCATCGGTCCATGGATAAGATTCAACATTGCAGGTTTAAACGAAATTACACTGATGGAAAAACGGAGAACACCAAACAGTAATTAATGTAGAGTAATTAAATATTGAGAATACATTTTCCTAAATTAATATCACAGGGTAATGCAAGCGCGACATAAGCCATTGAAAATATGAAATGCTCGTACACTAATGATCGGTGTAAACACCAGAATGTTTAATGCAAGCATGCAAACGTGAATGCATTGTGTTGCACAGGTGACGGATATTAGTTTGTAGGATGTACATCCATGCTTGTTGCACTTTGTCGGTCAATACAGGGACGGTGAATGCTGCTTATGGATGACGCTGGAATTATCGTCCGATGATGTCGCATATGTGCAAGATTGGAGACAGATCTGGCGATCGAACAATCGAAGGAAACCTGTGGTGACTGTGACACTCATGTTAGGCGACATCAGCGGTATTTGGGTGAGTGTTATCTTGCTGGAAAATACGCTCTTGAATGCTTTTCGTGAATCGCAGCACAGTTGGTCGAATCATCTGACTGACGTACAAATTTGCAGTCAGGATGCGTGGGATAGCCAGGAGAGTGCCACTTCTTCCATACGAAATTGCACTCAAGACCATAACTCCAAGCGTCGGTCCCATACGTTTAGCATGCAGACAGATTGTTTCCAGGTTCTCAATTGCCCTCTTACTAATCAACACACACCCAATACTGGCACCGAGGGAGTACCAACTTCCATCAGAAATCATAACAGACCTCCATCTTGTCCTCCAATGACTTCTCGCTTTCCACCACTGAAACCGCAAATGGTGGTGGTTTGGGGTCAGTGGATTCCATTCTCGGAGTTATTCTTGAAGTAGCCAATTTATATCAATTCGCTGTGCCACTGTGGTGCCAACTGCTGCTGAAATTGCTGCTGCAGATGCAGTATAATGCACCAGAGCCGTATGTTGATGATGGTCTTCCCTCTCAGTACCACGTCGCCGTCCGCAGCCCAGTCTTCTTGCAACCGTACCTTACCGTGACCACCGCTGCCAGTAATTATGTGCAGCAGCTACATTCCTATCAAGTCTTTCTACTATATGCCAGAAGTAACATCTAACTTCTCGTAGCCCTATTACACGACCTCGTTCAAACTCAGTGAAGTGTTGAATACCGTCTTTGTTGCCTTAAAGGCTGACATCAACTCACCACGTCCAATCTCAAAGGCAAATAAACATAACGACAGTTACGGAGTGTAATTAAAGCAAACCTGATTTGCATACTTGAGGTGCCGCTACTAGAGCTGGATTTATGGGTATGGCTTGAAATTTTGATAGATATAATCTTTCAGATATAGAAAGACGTCTATAACTTCGTTTATGTCACACAGCTCCTTTATGGTGTGATCTTTTTCCGTCAGTTTATGTCGAGACACCTTTTATTTTTCTTTTGAAAATTTCAAAGTTTAGCAACAACTCTGCAAGTACTGGAGGGGAGAGTTTATTTAAAATTATGAAAACGTTTATACGATGTTTGGTAAAATATTTAGTCCACATCAAAGCATTGAACTGAGGAATGTTTGTGATTGTTCAGAGGTCGATTATGTTTTAAACAACGTATTCCATTGAAGCTAAGTAGAATCACAATAAAGACTTTTTGCTGTGTGACTGTCAGACTGAGTACATTTTGGAAGTGACTGTATTTACCGGCACAACAACAGAAACTGGGTTTCACAATTTGCAGAAAAGTGGCGACGTTGTGGAAATACTGATAATGTCACGTATGGGTCAGTTACATACTCTGTATGTCGATAATGCTATTCCAGCCGAGACCTGTTCCTCTAGTTCAACAACCACTGAACAGTCGCATGTGGCACAGTTAGTATCGACAGGCGGAAGTGGCCGAAACTGCAGAGCTAACTGAAACTAGAAGAAATGAGTGCAAGAGAAACGACAAAATGCTTGGTGTAAACTGGTGTCATAAAAGTAAAGTGTGGATATGGACCAAATATAACGACACAAATTGTTGGAACAGAGAAGACTGGAACAAATACTGGTGAAAAAAGGAACCTAATGTATTGTAAGTTACAACCCAACTACGAAAGCAGTTTGGCCGGCCGGAGTGGCCGAGCGGTTAAAGGCGCTACAGTCTGGAACTGCACGACCACTACGGTCGCAGGTTCGAATCCTGCCTCGGGCATGGATGTGTGTGATGTCCTTAGGTTAGTTAGGTTTAAGTAGTTCTAAGTTCTAGGGGACTTATGACCACAGCAGTTGAGTCCCATAGTGCTCAGAGCCATTTTTGAACGAAAGCAGTTTACCATTGTGAGACGCTAATGAGCTCAATGGGATTAGTACGCTATAAGAAACCGTTTTTTCACGTTCAAGATTAGTGCACTTTAAATGCTCTTGTTCTCGACAATTCGATTACAGGGCCAAAGAATGGCACTCGCTGACTTTCACGTATCTCCTGTTAGGGAAATTATTGAAAAATATGCAACAAGATGGAGAAATGCTGCCAGAGGAAGGTGCTCCAATAACGACAGTGTTCTACGATTTACAGAGACGTATTTTCAGGATGTTGTTGTGAGTAAACATTCAAGGAAAAACTCGGTAAAACGTAGATATGTGGATTCCACGAAAGAGAAAGTGAGACAGGAAAGGAGAGACCAAAGGAAAATTTGTAACACATCATCATGTTTTTTAACCTGTTTCGAGACTTGCCACACAAAGAAGCATTACTTATCATCGGGAACCAAAACTGACGTTTCAAATAATTTGACACTTCTGAACAAATCATTTAAAAAGAGAAAGAATTACAAAGAAACACAAAAGTAAAAAGTAGGCAATATAAAGCGCTATTTTTAACTCCGTCAACTCCAGTCCGAAACCAGGATCAAAAAGAAGGATGGAAAGTAATTACAATGGATGTAAAAAGTATAAAAATACTTCCTTTCGATAAAGTACTCCTCTGGGAAACAGACAGGCGTGGTGTTTTAGAAGCTACAATACCTCTTCTGTATCTGATGTAAATACACAGGACTCATTCTGCCACTTAAAGAAAAAACTACACATGTTCATCACATTAGAGTCTTATGAAATTATTCCAACACGATCGAAACAATCATATGCAGGTGCCCTTATTTTTCGGCCATGATACTTGCCTAAGTACATAAGGAAGGACTGAAAATACATACTGAGTATTAGGAAAATGTTATCTGATATTAGAGCATGTAGGGAAGCAGCATACTCACGCCTTATAAAATTCACATCAGTCTTTCCATTGTGTGCCAGCCTAGTCCGCTGTAACTAGCTCTGATGTGATAAATACTGCGCAATACTTTAAAATGAAGTAAATAACCTGAAACGTTTCTAGCATGTCAGGAGTAATACAAAATCAATATGTACTGAATGTCAGTTCGATAGCTTTAACCATTTTCGAAGTTTGGATGTTTTTCTGTAAAAATCATTGGCGCAACAGAAAAGTGCTAGAAACTTAAAAATTAGTATTTAGATTCCGTTTGCATAATAATTTAGTAGAAACAGTATTCTGGTTCTCACAAATTAAAATTTTAGTTGAAATTCATGATTTTCTGGTTTTTGTCTTAGAAATTAAGGAAGCAAGATAGATTAAGTACGTGAATAGATTAAGCTAGGATGTTTAAATTTAAGTAGAAGGGAAATCCGCTATAATCATAAAAATGTGAGAAGTTTCAACAGAATAACTATAAAGCAATAGCTATAGCGTATCCCCAAAGAGCAAGTTCAGAGCTCGTCTACTGCGTGTAGTGTAATTAAATTAATTCTCTCTCCCAAAATATATGACTTAGCCACGTCAGACTTTTATTATGATTACTTACTTGTATGCTGATTGCACAATTAAATTGAAAGCTTCATCGGCCATCAGCAAAGGAAGCAATGATTTATTCGATAACTAAAAGTGGTGCATTACTAGCCCAGCGGCTAGTCGGGAGAGCAGATTTGATCAGGCGTTCCCTTAGCCGTCCGCACTGCGGCTTTATATGTAAGAACGCTCCGCGAGAGGAAGGCAGGCCCGAGTTCTCTCCAGATGCTGATTAGTGCACCACCTGTGCTGGGAGTCTCGTCGTGTCAGTATCATTGATATAAACAGCCTCATTTGCAGTAATAAGTTACTCGGGATACGTGTAACCATGAAATCGTTTTCGAGTGAAGTGTTAATTTTGGGATGACGTCAATGATCTATCTTTAGTTTGCGTATGTCGTATTTTCACGTGCCACCGCAGGACAGACATTCTACCATTATTAGCGTGGCATTAGATTAACATTATCATCAAATTGTGGCGAGCATTCACTTAAACATTTAATTTGAACAGTTATAGTGGCATCAGCGCAATAGACCCTGCACTGCTCTGGTAGTGGATTCTTTTTGGTCTGTGACTTTCAGAATATAGTGAACATTTTAGAGAGAATGGTTTTTGAATGTGAATCCCAGACAATCTCCTAATTCCTCACAGCTATAAGCTGTAGCTATAAATGTATTTCTCAGATGAAGTGGGCACTAGGAATTCTAATTACAGGCTTCACATTTTGCTAATCACTTTCTGATTGCCAATATTGTAGTTAGAGGGCCAGTGTTGAGAACGGCAAACAACAGCATTAAATAAATAATAGGGATATTAACAATTATTCCACCCACCGCCCCACAAGCGACTCTTGAAATGAAGGTGTATGCTGGTAAGGAAAAGGTTTACTGCTTCACATGATGTAATATCTGTTATGTAATTGCACGACATACAATGGGCCAATGAAACAAATATTGTACTTACTTATTCCGTTAAGGTATGCTACAATTATTATCACAAAACGGTGAAAATTTTATTCCTTTTCTTGATTTTAGGCCTACAAAGTTGTCTAGGAACGAATAAAAGAGTTGACAATGCATAACGCAAATTGTAATAAGAATTTAAAACATTAAACTTCGTAAGCTTGAAGAATTTCTCTATGTGAAATACTGTGATATAACAGATGTACATGATTTTTCATATGCAGCAATATCTGTCCCGTCGAGAAGTATAGAAAAAGAATATATAGCATCAGAACTACGATGTGATCAGTTGTACCCAGCGAGAAGGACAGTTGTCGTACCCAAAAACATTGATTTGTGGGTCTGATCTTTACCACAGGAAAATAATTTTATTTATATACTCGTTAAATATGCTAGCATTCACCATGACCACACAAGAGTGAATTTACTGATTCTACATCGTTTAGCTGGTAAGCGTTGTGGGAATTAATTAGCACAGCATCAAGAGGTGGGCACGGGTGATACAGCATGCAGGTAGCTGTCTTAGAAGAAAGAGTCCCGGCGAAAATAGTTGTCTTTGTCCATAAAGATACCAGATTCCATATGGCTTGTGGCAAGAACGTCTGTAGCAGCGAAGTGGCTAGTTGCAGTTTTCGAATGTGACGTAAGCTGGTTAGTTCATGAAGATGATGTTGGTTAGAATTTATCTCTTGACTGATAGATGTACCATTAACTTCATTCATTAGGGAAATAACCTACATATAAAAATGTCAACGGCAATTATCATGGTCTAAAGGTCAATCTCTATAAAGAAATACAACAGACCCCTATATAACTCACCTACATGAAAAATTTTGTTCCTCATGAGAGCCTTATTTATCGCACACCACTTTGTATGGGTAAGTTGGACACGATTTAAATTCACTGGAGGCTGGATTGGTTTTATCAAAAATGGTTCAAAGGGCTCTGAGCACTATGCGGCTTAACTTCTGTTGCCTAGAACTTAGAACTAATTAAACCTAACTAACCTAAGGATATCACACACATCCATGCCAGAGGCAGGATTCGAACCTGCGACCGTAGTGCCTAGAACCGCGCGGCCACTCCTACCGGCTTTGGTTTTATCTTCAGCACACTAAGAGCGGCGTGGTGTCAAAATAACCTTGACAAGATTTAATCCATTTCAAAGATTTTCAAGTCTATTTGCATTTGAGACCATCATCTAGCAATTCAATACCAGACCACAGTCGTGAAACTCAAGTTTGGTATTATGTGCCCAGAATCTTCACTCATTTCCTGCATTGCTCGGTATCAGTACATCGACCGAATACGTGAACACGCCAAAAGAATTTCAGTGATTATGAACAACTGAAGCCCTACCTAGCGATTTTTCAGTTGCTTCATTAGTGTACCTTAAAAATTGTGCTCTCACGTGATAGCTGTCTCTAGATGCTCCCTTGTTTGTATAAAAACTGTCAAACGATAACCTTATTTCAGCCCGTGTAATACGCTTTATTAGTCCATCACTAAATATACCGAAGGGAAGATCATTTCAGGTCATTATGTCACAAGGGCAGCAAAAATATCGGTTGTCCTGACCGAGACCCAATGTGGACATCGCAATTACGGCAGCGTATTCGTCTGAACACGCTTTGAACATGTTTTTTGATGTTTAAATCTCATACTTGTCTTCACGTCTAGTCTTGTACCCCGTCAACACTGAGACAGACTAGGTGTTATCTACCCTTAATACTACAACATCACATCAAAACATGATAGTTATTCACAAATTTAGTTCAGACAGCATACAAAATTTACGTAGATGGCTCATGAAGATAATGAAGCACGCACAAAAGCTGTACTTAGTAGCATTTCCAAGTATGTACTCGCAGCTACTCTACGAAAAATCTTACTAATTATAGAAATAAAGTGAACCATAACCTTTTTAGTCAGTTAACTGATAGCTTGGTGGCAGTACAGAGTACAGACCGAATTAATTGTTAGCGTTTGCAGTTTATCATAATCATCGCAATGCCAGGTAAATTTGTGGGAACGTAGGGGTTGCTAATTCTACCATTAGTCACTCACACTATGTTATTAATTACCATATGTTCTAAGTTGTTTGGCATGAGATAGACATAGATAGTGGTACAGACATGTCACTACTGTCTCCTCAGGCTACTTTATCCTTAGGATAACTCTGATGTCAACAACTACCGCCCAATCTCTCTTCTGACTGCCTTATCCAAAATTATTGAAAAAGTATTGTATTGTACAGTAGCTTCACACCTTTGTAAAAATAAAGTTTTAACAAAATGTCAGTTTGGTTTCCAGAAAGGTTTCTCATCTTAAAAAGCTGTATATACTTTTACTAATGAAATCTTTTGGGAATTTTTGTGATCTTTCAAAGGCTTTTGATTGTGTAAACCATGGAATACTTAAAGACAAGCTCAAGTACTGCGGTATGAATGGGACAGCGCTCAAATGGTATAAATCATACCTAACTGGAAGAGTGCAGAAAGTTCAAACAAGCGGTCCACATAATATGCGAAAAACTGGTCATTTCTCAAACTGGGGAACAATTAAGAATGGGGAGCCGCAAGGTTCGGTCTTGGGTCTTCTGCTGCTCTTAATATGTATTATTGACTTGCCATTCTATATTCACAAAGATGCAAAGCTGGTACTTTTTGCCGATGATAAAGTATAGCTATCACACTCAACAGACAAGAATTAACTGATGAAATTGTAAACGATGTTTTTCAGAAAATCGTTAAGTGGTTCTCTGCAAATGGCCTCTCGTTAAACTTTGACAAAACGCAGTATATACAGTTCCACACAGTAATAATTAATCAATATAGACTTCGATCAGAAATCGGTAGCTAAGGCAGAATATTCAAAATTTCTAGGTGTATGCATGAGGGGTTGAACAGGAAAAGAAAGACTGAAAATCTGCTAAAACGTTTGAATCCAGCTACTTATGCTATTAGGGTCATTGCAAATTTTGGCGATATGCATTTCAGTGAATTAGCTTACCGCGCCTATTTTGATTCTCTGCTCTCGTATGGCGTCATATTGTGGGGTAACTCATCATTGAGTAAAAGTGTGTTCATTGCACAAGAGCGTGTAATCAGAATAATTACTGGAGCTGATCCAAGAACAACCTGCAGACACTTATTTAAAGAGCTAAGGATCTTCACTGTAGCCTCACAATATCTATATTTACTTATAATATTTGTTTTTAACAGTCAGAACGAATTCAAAAGTAATAGCAGTGTACATGGGTACAACACTAGGAGAAAGGATGATCATCACTACTCAAAGTTAAATCTAGCATTGGCTCAAAAAGGAACAAATCATGTTGCGACAGAAGTCTATAGGCACTTACCTAATAGCATTAAAACTCTGACTGATAGCCATATAGCATTTAAAACGAAATTAAAAGAATTTCTGAATGGTAATTCCATCTACTCATTCGATGAATTTTAGGATACAGTAAGTGGGTAATTTCCCCAACCGCCACCCAAAAAACAAAAAAAAAAAAAAAAAGAATACTAAGTGTCATGTAATATTTTGTGTAATGTAATATCTTGTATAGACACCTTTTATTGACCTGACACGTTGCACAACATTAAGAAGTGTCTTATTTATGATCTCTGGAACAATTACTAATCTAATCTAATCTCATTGACTACACTGACCGTTGTGATACAACTAAGTAACGTGCAAGTACAAAGTAATGTCTGTCTCACAAAATACTACACGGTTTAAAAAACCTTCCGGATTCGTTATTCGTGATCCCACCGGTCATGAATGTTCTGGTCGGCGCGTCAAAACTCATTTTTCCTTCTTAATGAACACCTCATACTACTGAACTAATAATATACTTTGACGTCATTCGTTAGTGGCGTAATGTTGCATGAGCGTATAGACCTCCACACCTTTGAACACGATAACTCACCAGCCAGTGTTGTTATGCAACTCCACTCCCTCCCCACATGTGACTTCTCAGCGATGATTTCGGCCCTGGCTACAGTTTTACGAATGGCAATGCGTCACAGTGTGGAACAGAGCGGATGGAGGAGCGCTTGGAAAGAGAGGATATTTGACCAACGGAATGTCCTGTGCGTTTTCCCGACATACACCCAACCGAGCTCGTGTGGGATGCTTTGGGAAGACATTTTGCAGCACATCCACGTTGTCAACCGCGCTGTTAGAAGAATAGAATGCCCTACGGCGAGAATTTCTTACTCAACATGTGCTCAGTATGGGAGTATGTTACACAGCCTGCTTTGCCGTACGTCCAGTTAAAAAGCGACATTGTGAAAAGTAACTCTGAAATTCTTTATTGGTTGCAATTTGGATTAATTTGTAAAAATAAGAGTATGCATGCATTGCAATGTCTGTTAGCAATTTTGTCAGAATTGTCCAGAAAATCAACAACTGTAATTGTAATACTGAAGACAAATACAGCACGTACCGGTGAACGAGGGCAAAGCGACGCGTCGCTTCCTATCGGCACTTTGTGTTTTTCTGTTGGTCCTCGTCCACTTTGGTTGGGTAGTATAAATCTACGAAATTTCCTTTCTTACGTTTTACTACCGCTGTTCCAACACGTTGTCAAACACATTTCGCTCTTGATTAAGAACCGAATTACTGGAAAGGTTAGACTTTGATCGTTTGCGGAGGAGATGCGCTACGACGTCGTAGACGGTACATTAAAGATTTTATGGCTCACGGGGAACGTCTTAGATGCAGGGTTCAACATACTAAAACGTCTCTTCTCAACACAACAATTTCGTCGTCTAAGTTTACATACGCTTTGTTACAGTCTTTTGAGCCTTATTTGCTTTCGTTAGTCATATCTCCTTAAATCTGACTGTAACGTCTTCGAAGAAAATTCATGATGAAAGGAACTGAAGTATAAAATGTTCTCAAAGTGCATTACGTTGCAATCTAACATAGTGTCAAGGATTTAATTGTACCTAAGTACCGGTATACTTATTTGATTACAAAATTTCCATACGATTAAAAACCGCCAATTACAAACGCAGCCTAGTTTGAGACACTATAAAGTGACTACATGGAACTTGGTAACATAAGTAAAGTTTTTAAGGAGAGCTTTCAGCATGGCAGGCCACAACTTGCACACAAAACGCCTCTAGACATACAGTTTTGTGTCTGCCTCGAAATACAGTTTGATATTTTGATAGCCATCTTAATACAATAGAACTCAGTGGTGGACAACCCGCAACGATGTTATCATGAAAAGAAACCAGTCTGGAATACTGTGCGCCGGAGAGTTCCAAACATAATCGGACACATTTAAGTTAGGTGCAGTGGGATTCAGGGAAGTTCAGTAACAGGTGAAACAATACCCCTGGTCAGCTGAGACCAGTGTTGTCGACACAAAATCAAATAGTTTAATGAGGGAATATGAGTTGTAGGAAACAAGGAAACCGGAGTATTGATGAACAGCTATGAACAGTTTAGTACAAGAATTATCACGGTCATGATAGATGCAAAGTACTTATACTACTGTTGAAGTACACATATATAATAGCTCCATAAGTGAAGAAGTTGAAAAAAACAAGCAAATTATTCAACACATTAAGGGGTACAAAAGTGAGATTCTCATCGAAGTGCCGGCCGCTGTGGCCGAGCGGTTCTAGGCACCTCAGTCTGGAACCGCATGACCGCGACGGTCGCAGGTTCGAATCCCATCTCGGGGATGGATGTGTGTGATGTCTGTAGGTTAGCTAAGTCCCATAGTGATCAGAGCTATTTGAACCATTTTTTTTCTCATCGAAGGAAGAATTCTTCAAGGGGAAAACGAAGAGAAAGAAAAATAATATGATAACACCGGAAATATTAAATTTACCGACGAAAGAGCAGAGTATAAAGATTAGCAATTTGCACAGATTGAAAGCTGTCTGTTATAATTTGTCAACTTCCATATAGTATGTTTCACATATCTACTAATCGCGAGCAGTGTTTGGTCTCATACCTGTGCCCACTGATCGATTTTGCGTATAATCACTGCTGCTTATGCTACAATAATTCATCTTGGATAATATTTTTTAGCCGAGATCGATCTCAGCCACAGCAAACTGGGGGCGCTGTTTCCGCCCGAATTGATTACCAAACTGGAAGCCAAACAAAGGCTTCTGCTTGGTTTGGCTTCATTTGAAGTATATTGGAGTGTAAATGTGCCTCTGCTTGAGTGTGACATGGTGTGCTTTTTAGCGTGGCTGTACTGAATTATGCTGAAGAAGAGGGATAGCGATACCTAAAAGCAGCTTACGGTTTGTATTCTTGAAGTGATGCAGAGAACTGTACACAATGTTTCTCCATGCACCTACACTGGAAGGAAAAGGTATGTACTTCCTTACTTTCAATTTGGTTAACCGTATTAGAAAAGTATGTGGTATTCCTGGTTACGATTAATATGAGGCTGTTCCGCTCAGTTTAGTGTGGTATTTCTTCGAATTCGAGTTTATCGAGTTGGTATTTCATTCATCAAAAGGCTATTTACACTGTGTATTTTTCACGAGTACACCAAGCAGCACGTCTTCGTATGACAGAGACGTGTATATCACTTGGCTCATGTAATATCAGTCTCATTGTTTGTATGAAAGTGCTTTAATAATGACAAGTCATATGAGAATCTCATTTTTGTATTTAAGTAGCGCACTTTAAACCAGGTTCATAAAAAGAAATATATTTTTCTAGATGGCAGTTTTCAGTAACCAATAGGTAGTGCACTAGTGCCTTGCACGGTAGTAATAAGAGAAACGATCTTGTTCGTTCAGCTCAGACATTAGTTGTACCACAACCACATCAAAGGAGTTTCTTTACTTTAATTACTTATTTTGAAATTCCATATCGCAACTCTGCTTCGAAAATTTCAGATCCGCTTTTTTTTCACCTTGCGACAGTGTTTTGTGGGAACCATGTCTTACCTGATACAAAGTGTAAAGTGTTATAAGCCATATTGAATCCACATATATGATACATGTCTTTCCTACTAGGTGTAATATGGGTTATGTTTATGGAATCTTACGAGAGATTCTGCGACGAGAAGTTTGTTTAGTTAACTTAAACAAACCATACCCTGTGTCAAACAATGTATGTATAAAATGCCGGTTTGACCATCAGCTCCTTTTATTTTAAGCCCAGATATCAACCGGTTTCAGCCATGGACCATCTTCCAGGATAATCGTTAAATGATTAAAACCATTGCAGTTGACATTACTTAAATAACCTATAGAGCATGTCATCAATATAAATGTATGACACAGGACTTCTAGAATAAACATACTGCTACGAAGTGTACATAGAGCAGTCCTGTGTCGTTTATTAATTTTCATGACAAGATCTACACATGATTTAAGAAAGAATAAATGTTATGTGATAGCTTAATCCATTTTAACCCTTATCATCTAAGATGGTCTATGACTGAAACCGGCTGATATTTGGGTTTTAAATAGAAACAGCTCATGGACAAACATGCATTTTATACATTATTTGGCGGCTGTTGCTATTCACCTTGCAAACATGTCTATGTGTCTATATCAAATCAGGTGAAAGAGGTAGTCATATAATGTAGTGATATTACCTATTTTGAGTTTATTCACTAGTAATTTGGGCGTCTTTAATCATGACAATTTCATGTAAAATTTATTAGTATGTAATCTGACAAAATTTCTACAGACACTATTTAAGGGAAAATTGAATTTCAGTACAGATGCCTAAATTATGAGATTGATGAGGAGTACGTGAGCCCTAGAGCGCACATGGCAAGTCAACAACATCCAAAGAGATAAAGGTTGAGTGGTAGAGGTAATTTATTGAAAGTTAATGCAAAGAGAACCATGTCGCTTACAATATTAACGAAATACGAGAATGCATTGAATGTAGATGCGATGGATATTGCGATAATCCAAGAACGATATGCCAAAGTTTCCTTAGAAGTATATGAAAACTTAGGAGAACAAAACATGACAAAGTAATATTTTACAAGGTATACAGGATATCTAAAATACCCTCAAATCTCAAGATGAATCTAGAACAGCCAGTACTATACAATACAGATGCCGATAGGTGATAGTATCAGTGGTAAGTCTGATAACACTTATATGTAAAATGCTAACAAGAACTTTCTGAATGACTGGGGCAACTGTTGGAAGTCGACATGAAGGAAGGTAAGCTTCAGTGAAAAGTAGAACTACGCGAAGCCACTCTCTCTGTCGGACTTGTAGTGAAACGCATATTAATGGAAGGCAAACTTAAATTGATAACGTTTGTAAATTTAGAAATATCTATTAATTAGAGTCCGCTCTTGCGAATTCTGAACTTACCAGGCACAAAAAACAGAAAGAAACAATGATCCACCCTCAAACAAACACCAGAACTGAGTTACGATTTTCGAAAGAAGCGGAAGTTGGAAGGCAAGTGAGACAGGTTAGTAGGAATAGCCCATGTCATTCAAGTTTTACACTGACTGAGGAATAAAGGAATCACAGAAAAAGATTGCGAGGAGTAGTAGAGTTGTGAGAGGAAAAATAATTTTGTCAGAAACAGCAAATGACTTAGTACAAAAATGGTAAATAGCTGTTGTGGGGTGTATTCGAATAAAGACAGGCGATGCTGACAGCATTAGATTATGAAGTAAGAAGAGCATAATATCTGACTACTCGACAAATGTAGAGAATATGAAATGTAGACTGGCAATACGCTCACATGTAACACATATGGAACATTCCGTTGTTGCTTCCTGTGCTCAGTTATGATGAATGCGACGAGACAGGTGGAGCGATTGTCACATGCTCTGGTTTCTTCGTCGGGTTCTTTATGCTGATATCCTCAGTGCCAATATTTACGTAACAACTTCCTCATACCTCAATTGTCTAACAGAGACCGAAACGTCCAGCATCTTGTCGTATCTATGGATGGCACAGAATAATTCGTCATGTGCTTCTCCACTCCAGTTACACAATTACGATAGATGCCACTCCATAATCGGTTTTCTATCCAAATGCACACAAGATTCTTTAGGAGATTTAAATCTCATTGAAATAAACGGTTGGAATTGCTTCGAGATATACGTTAATGGAATTTAAAATTGCATTCCAATCATATATTTCAATAGAGAAACAGTTGCGGTCCTATTTCATCTTCAGCAAGCTGGAAGTCCGTAGAAAAATATTTAGTATATCGTTTATCATTAATGTAGCTTCTTCATCAACAGATACTTGCTGTTCTACTGCTATTCAGATCCAAACCAGTATCTCCGTCACATTTTGAACACTATGCTCCCCCCTGTTGTTTTGTGTCCGCCATCTACTGACTGATTTGATGTTTCCATCTCAGAGCAGCACTTGCAAAATACATCGGCAATTATTTGCTGGATGTGTGCCAATCACTGTCTTCCTCTACAGCTTTTATATTCTGCAGCTCCTTCTAGTACCATGGAAGTTATTCCCTGATGTACCAACAGATGATCCATCATCCTGTCCCTTCTTCTCTTCAGTGTTTCCATATATTCGCTTCATCGTCGGTTTTACGGAGTACTTCTTGATTCCTTACCTAATCAGCTCACCTAGTATTCAACAGTCTTTCGTAGCACCAGACCTCAGATGCTTGTATTCTCCTCTGTTCCAGTTTTATCACAATACATATCTCCCTACCATGCAATGCTGTGCTCCAAACACACTTTCTTAGAAATTTCTTTCTCAATTTAAGACTTACGTTTGATACTGATAGATCTCTTTTCGGCAGGAATGCCCTTGTTGCCAATGTCAGTCGGGTTTTTGTGTCCTTGCTCCTTTCTTGCTACGTCTTAGTAGTGGAAAGAGCACGTATTATAGAGACGTAGTCTCAAAACGAAACTGCCAATCCCCTTACGCATGAGCAATCCTACCTAATGTCACTGCTGCCTTACCAAGAGCTGCCCCGAATGCGGTTGCGCACTGTAGGCCATATCCTGGGCGATATTTAAGTGCCGGATCCTTCCAAGGAAGCCACAGAAGTAGCAGCTACACGTTTGCAGGCACAAGGGCGTTAACCATGAAGTCTGGCTTCCGTTATACACTCTTCTTTAGGATAACACACATGCTGAACGTTCCGACGTTTAGCAGTTTGCTTGAGAAATATTGCTCATTGTATTATTTCAGTCGATGTCAAACACATGTTAGCAATGCAGGAGTGATTTGGCAGTGATGCGGAAATTGAGAACCATGCTGCAAAGGTATTGGCTGAGAGCATAAAGGGTCAATTGGACGAGACATTTTGTTGATGAGGCCAGTCTTCGATAGCAGTGGTCTCAACTCGAGTAACTGGATAAATTGCGTTTAAATTATGTAAAACCTAGCGAAATTACGAAAATTGATGGAATACGCGGAAAAATAAGGAGATTACAACAAAAATTAGGGTACTTACATGTTCACCTGGGTCTATGAAAATCATTCCATTCCTCCACTGGGGTGATTGACAACTGATAACGCATACTCTCTGTTCTCTGCGGGTTTAAGTCATGCAAAACACGCTCTTTCTCCACATGTGGTTCTGCTGTGTAAACCATAGCAATTTTGGTAATAACAAACACTATTTACAATTTGCTCCGCTGTTCTCTGTGCCAGTCGCATCTGTGAGGTGTCAGCTAAATAATAACTTACACAACAGTGGCTATGTGGGATTTAACAAAGTTCTGCTGTTTGTTTACTTGGGTAATAAGAATACCCGAAAACTGACTGGTGTGCAAGTAAGTCTGCCAGGATCTCAAGGTGAGAAAGTCTTATGAGTTACGCTCTGTATGCTTACAGTTTTATTTATCTCACGATTGCGACATTCAGTTCTGTAGAGACTCTTGCAGCTGTCGTCTTCTTATTTTTCGCCACAATGCCCTTCATTGACCATCCTTCGAGAGAATTCGATACCTACTTCCGTCTGCGTTGTGACTTTCCAGATAATGTTATTCCACTTTCCCTATATGCGGTTTAAATCTTCGATATATTGCCTCTTGAAACGCTTAACATGCCGGCTGCCTTAGCTGCGCAAGCACACACCATACAAGAATCAAGTTTACCCACGTTCGAATGCGCTGAGCTCCGGCATAATGCTTCCACAATTACACTGAACACTATTCTGACTGAGACTTACACTTGCAACTTGGTGAGGATGTTGCACAGGCCCTTGAGTGGGCAAATACAACAACGCGAACTACAGGCTTCCCTAGCACACCCATTAATGTTCAATCATGCATTTCTCGCGAAGTTTCCATATTTTGGTCCACCTTCCGTGATAGGATCTAGTAACTCATCCTGTAATACAACTGTTGAACCACGCGAATTGTGTGTAGTTACACCATCTTGTTGAAACTGTTATCTCTTAATTGCCCATCTGCGGTGTCATACGTTCTGGGAAGAAGGTTTGAAGTGCCATAATGTTGTCCTCTGAATTAACAGACACGGTAATGGTGTTTTCCTCAAAAAAGTAGCGGCTAGCTATGACATTCTCCCCGATGGCATACCATAATGTCACTTCTGCCCTGTGTTGAGAGGACTCATGTAACGTCTGAGGTCTTTCATTATAGTTTTTTTTTTTTTAACCACAAGACATTAATGAAAGTGGACTTCATCACACATGAAGAACAGTACGTTTTCGTTATTGACCATGGTGTCAAGCATGGTTTCACAAAAGACACGATCCTGTTCATAGTTGTCTTCACTAAGCTGCTGATGTACTTGAATATCTTATGGGTGATAATGGAGATCTTTGGCATTATCTTTCGCCCTGGTAATCGATAATCCTAGACTTACGCACCTAAGGGAGCCGACCATTTTGGACAGTGTATCACAAATGCCCCAATCTCTCTCGATGTTTTCGGGCAGTGGGACATTATTAGCAGGGCGTGGTAGTTTCACGTTTATTACAGTGCCAGTGATCTTGAAGTTTACACCTTTCTCAAAATGATGTTGCCTTATGGAGCTGGTTGGCTGACTAGAGTTTTAAAATGGGTGCGAAAGTCATGGTGTGTCTGCGTCATAGACTCGTTGTTTACGAAGAAACACCGGAGTGTGAAAGTTTCAAAATGACGGGACGAATTTCCACTCTACTTACAAATCAAGGCCATCCACCTTTCTGTGAGGCCAATAACTTCGTCGTACTACCCAACACACACTAAAAAAAGAGAAACGTGGTTTCCGCGAGGGAACTTGCATAAGGGACAAAGAAAGTTTGCTCCAGTTTCCTTTCAGTGATTCTCAAAAACGTCTGCCATTGCTATGGAACAGTTATTGCAAAAGGCTTGTTTTCTGCCGAGCCGTGATTTGTCTCGTGCGTTCGAGTGTTGTGGAAGTCGGGTGTTTCGTCTGAGCAGCAGTGAACTGTGAGGCGAGGGGAGGCGGGCAGCCGGTCGGCCAGCCCCCACCTCCACCGGAGTGAGGGCGGCAGAGGTCGGGGCACAACTTTTGGGGCGGCGCCACGCCGCGCTTTGGGGCTCATTAGGCGCCGAGTTGGCAACTCGGGCGCGCGACGCGGGTTGCCGGCGGTTCCTTTAGCTAGTGGCGTTAGCGCCCACCAGCCTACCTCAGCAGGGGCTTTGACAGTGGCCACTGGCGCGGCACTCCGGCACACGAGAGGCCTAGAACCGGGAACACGTGCTGTGTGAAATCAAAGGCCATATACGCAGAGGTTTGCTACACACGGAAAGGCATCTTCGGATACAGAAACATTCTTTCATATAATCAGTGAATGTGAGAAGGGAAGCAGACGCCAAAGAAGGAATACACTGTGATCGTGCTAAGCAACGCTTCTGGCAAATAATCGCTTTGTAACACCAATGGCGGCCGTTGTGGCCGAGTGGTTCTAGGTGCTTCAGTCTGGAACCGCGTGACCGCTACGGTCGCGGGTTCGAATCCTGCCTGGACGTGTGCGATGTCCTTAGGTTAGTTCGGTTTCAGTCTTTCTAAGTTCTAGGGGACTGAAGACCTCAGTTGTTAAGTCCCATAGTGCTCAGAGCCATTTGAGCCATTTGTAACACTAATATCGATTTCAGCTATAGTTATCACATTACTGTCTACATATTTTCAATCTGGCGCCTGTATCATCAGAATCTTTGGTGTAACATCTATATAAATGTTTTATTCATTTATGTCGCAATAATAAATATATGTGTGTAATTTTAAAAGAAATTTTCTGTAAAAGAATGGAAATGTTATACCTTTATTTGTATAGCTGGTTCATGCATAGGAAACTGAGTATTGTAATCAAGCAATACATGGAGGGAAGTTCCTCCGCAAAGAAACTGATTTGGCGGGAGTAGAAAGGTTGATTTGGTGGTCGAACTGTCGAACTTCCCTTCAGGAGTTAGTTGTTCATAAGCATACAAACTGTTCACATGATTCCGTGTTGAATAAGGCAAAAGAGCAGCAAAATTAGCTAATGTAGCCTCAGATGTGAGCGATTTTTGAATTATTATTCATGGCATACAATGGTTAGCTGTGAACGACGAGAATAAGACAATTTTCAGAGCCTGTTATACAGCAAGAGCCATACTAAACTGCCAACTCTTCTAGAAGCCACAGAGGATCGATAAAGGTATCACCTTTGTCTCGAATTATAAGATGAGTACTGTGGATTAGAGAAATACTTCTTTTCTTAACCTAATAATAATGCTGTTTTGTTCAAACGTTGTGTTGAGTTCTACGTCTTACTCTTAGTCGTTTACCCAGTCTGGGTCCTTTCCCAAGTGCTACAATGCGCAGAGTACACTGTTTAGTTGAACAAGTAAGTAATTTATTTCTTTAACAATTCTGAATAACTTTTATGAAATTGTGATTTCTTTACTGTTCAGTGAGGCTTGTTTCAGAATTATTCCACGTGTTTTTTTATAGAATGAGAGAAAATTTTTCAATGTATAATTACATAAACAAGATCTAACATGTTTCTTCAGATTTTTTCTTGTAGAATTCTCAGTACACTATTGAGCTATATAGTATAAGGAAGTGAATGCTCCTTGAGAAAAAAAAATAGTAGTCTGAACAGAGAATATGACTATCCGAAGACCATTTCTACGACAGTAACTTCCAATCATTAAAATGATAAAAGATGCTCATGACCAAGTGCTTCACCTCTTGTAATCATTTACCTGTAACGATCATTTGCTTTCTTCTTTAATATACAGATGATAAGTGTTACTGGGGGTCTGCAGTTGTCAAAATCATGGATATATACCACTGATATACTGCTTGCTAAAGTGTGCTAGCATCTCATACTCTCTTTGACCAAAACAGATTGTCAGTACCATGTAAAGTGAATCCAATTAGTTAAAATTCTTTACAAAAAGTACAACTATTTTGTACGAATTCCTCTAAATAGTCTGTCCACCCCTTTATTCTCTGTGTAATTATCGCTTACTTTTTATGTAACAGAATGTTGGTTCTAATCACGCTATCTTTCCTACTACTCCCTTTCAGTAGAAATCTTTGGAGAATCGAAGAAGGTCCGATTCCTTAACCATCAGTACACAGTCACGCTCATTCCAAATTCCTTTTTATAGGAATAGCATTATCGGTGAGTTGCAATTTTAGTAAAACTCGGTAGTGTTGTTACATTAGTGTACTACTTTTCTTTTGCACAATACTATCCACATTTAATGAGACATGTCCTTTACAGTGAGAGATGCAAGTTAGAAACAGCGTTATTCATAATTATCTCTAGCGATTAAGAAGATGACTACTCGGAAACTGCAGGACATGCAGAGATCTGGCACTTATCAATGGTTAGTGCATCACAACAATTCACATTACAAGTGCTCATAACCCTAAAATGAGGGCAACCACAGATGAAATTCTGCATACTGGATATAAGGTCTTCCGCTCAAGCTGTTACTGTCCTTCGTTGAAAGTTCGCGACCGGTTTCGCATTCTTAACATATATCCTCAGGTGACCTGCAAAATTGAGTGAGAATGTATTTATTCTTTAGAATAATCAATTTTTAATAATAAAAGAGCACAATCACGTACTTCGGCTAAGAACAGTATACTTACATTACCTTTTAAGTGATTGTAGTATATGAGAAAAACAGCTACTGCCACCTCCCGTCGTACACTGTCAAAGCAATGAAAGTAATAGCTCGCTGGAAAGCAGTGGTTCAAACTGAAATGACTGGGCTCGAAAAGGAACTTGTAAAAGGAGGATATATATCAGCCACTATGAAAAACGGAATACAGCGAAAAATCCGTAGTTTCCTTGAGGATTTCCGAATAAAAAAGTCAAATAACCGTAGCCCAACTTCGTGTAGGAACCAAAAAGCAAGAAGCGATTCTAAAAACACAGCTGCTCAGGGAGATAACAAGACATCAGACAGCTGAACTGGCAAAACACTTCACGGGAAATGGCGCACGCAGAAAGTTACAGAAGGGACGTGTGGTGCGCACAAAGGGAAGGATGTAAAGTTGCTGTAAAATGTTGTTATTCCTCCAAAAAGCAAGGAGATGAATATGCGGACATCTAAAGTCAGTGCATAAGGAATAATTTTATAGGAACCACTAAATTACTTATGTAAGCATTGGAAACAGTCCAAAAGATTTCTATGGCACGAATTCGTTTATGCAATAGGTGTTTCATCAGGAAATTTTAAGTGAGCGATGAATTTCCAATTCTTCGAAAGTTTTAAGTGTACGGCTTCAGCTTTCTCGGTGCAGTATTTGAAAATTAGAGGGGAGCTATGTAACTGAATGGCCGGTTTTCCGTGGGTAGGTACTTAAGGCTGTTTGGAGCCTGAATTGTTAATGTGTTCCTTAATGCGGATCTCGAAACTTGTAGCTATTTCAGCTATACACCTGGAACTACACCCATCACATGAAGTGCAATATATTGAAGGAGATTTATATGTTTCGAATCTCGACTGTTCCTTGTGTTGACTACTATTCATAGGAATGAAGTAGTCCGGAATAATGTTTTTAGAACTCAAATGTTAGCCAGTCCTTCTGGAAACGTTACCATACCGAGGTATGCTACCATAATACTTATTATTAATGGACTTATTGTGCATGCATTTTCTGGTAATGTCTTTAGAACCGAAATGTTTGCCTGTCCTTCTGGAAACGTTACCATAATGAAGTATTCTACACTCCTGGAAATGGAAAAAAGAACACATTGACACCGGTGTGTCAGACCCACCATACTTGCTCCGGACACTGCGAGAGGGCTGTACAAGCAATGATCACACGCACGGCACAGCGGACACACCAGGAACCGCGGTGTTGGCCGTCGAATGGCGCTAGCTGCGCAGCATTTGTGCACCGCCGCCGTCAGTGTCAGCCAGTTTGCCGTGGCATACGGAGCTCCATCGCAGTCTTTAACACTGGTAGCATGCCGCGACAGCGTGGACGTGAACCGTATGTGTAGTTGACGGACTTTGAGCGAGGGCGTATAGTGGGCATGCGGGAGGCCGGGTGGACGTACCACCGAATTGCTCAACACGTGGGGCGTGAGGTCTCCACAGTACATCGATGTTGTCGCCAGTGGTCGGCGGAAGGTGCACGTGCCCGTCGACCTGGGACCGGACCGCAGCGACGCACGGATTCACGCCAAGACCGTAGGATCCTACGCAGTGCCGTAGGGGACCGCACCGCCACTTCCCAGCAAATTAGGGACACTGTTGCTCCTGGGGTATCGGCGAGGACCATTCGCAACCGTCTCCATGAAGCTGGGCTACGGTCCCGCACACCGTTAGGCCATCTTCCGCTCACGCCCCAACATCGTGCAGCCCGCCTCCAGTGGTGTCGCGACAGGCGTGAATGGAGGGACGAATGGAGACGTGTCGTCTTCAGCGATGAGAGTCGCTTCTGCCTTGGTGCCAATGATGGTCGTATGCGTGTTCGGCGCCGTGCACGTGAGCGCCACAATCAGGACTGCATACGACCGAGGCACACAGGGCCAACACCCGGCATCATGGTGTGGGGAGCGATCTCCTACACTGGCCGTACACCACTGGTGATCGTCGAGAGGACACTGAATAGTGCACGGTACATCCAAACCGTCATCGAACCCATCGTTCTACCATTCCTAGACCGGCAAGGGAACTTGCTGTTCCAACAGGACAATGCACGTCCGCATGTATCCCGTGCCACCCAACGTGCTCTAGAAGGTGTAAGTCAACTACCCTGGCCAGCAAGATCTCCGGATCTGTCCCCCATTGAGCATGTTTGGGACTGGATGAAGCGTCGTCTCACGCGGTCTGCACGTCCAGCACGAACGCTGGTCCAACTGAGGCGCCAGGTGGAAATGGCACGGCAAGCCGTTCCACAGGACTACATCCAGCATCTCTACGATCGTCTCCATGGGAGAATAGCAGCCTGCATTGCTGCGAAAGGTGGATATACACTGTACTAGTGCCGACATTGTGCATGCTCTGTTGCCTGTGTCTATGTGCCTGTGGTTCTGTCAGTGTGATCATGTGATGTATCTGACCCCAGGAATGTGTCAATAAAGTTTCCCCTTCCTGGGACAATGAATTCACGGTGTTCTTATTTCAATTTCCAGGAGTGTATGATAAAACATATCATTGTGGGACTTATTGTTCATTCGATTATTTATAATGGAACCATCAAGCGATGCCTGGGCCACAAAGGGTTACGATTTCCAATCTTGGTCTTTAAAACAATCCTACTAATGTTATGGACAAAGTCATACCTGTATCCCTTGGAGTTCAACGTAATTCAGTTCACAACCCACTTCACAGAACATGGAGCTAACTGTGAATCTAAAGTGGATGAAATATTATATTCGTAAGTGCGTATTTTCTATAAGTCTTGTAGCTTTCATGTTGTCGTCTTGAGAAACCCCAGATGTACTTATGAATAACTCTTATCTCGTAGCAATATTACAGCAACTTCATAAAGCATCAAAATTATGTTTAACCATGTAAAATTTGTCTTAAAGTTACAAGTCACATCCTGATTTTCTAGGGCAGGTTCTCACTATCAGGGAAAGTATACAAGACAATGTAAACAGTATAACAGCTCCTGAATATGAGACCCTTCTCTCTGAAAGCGCCGTGTGAGCTGTGACCCGTTATCAAACACAGAAAATCGTAATATCTGTCATTTTAAATAGCATCTATTCTAAGTAACGTTGTTACTTAAAAATTAGTAATTGTTGAACCATGAGAAACAACTTGAAACAGTGTAAGTAATACTTACTGTAACTACTTTACCTGAAAAACAGGTAGTCTTATCATACGGTAATTTTATGCTCTAAAGACAACATAAAAATATCAGCAGCTCAAATTTTTTTTAGAGTTTCAGTCACACATACACCGCTCTGATTCTCAGAAATAATGTAGATGTAGACGTAGTTTGATTACCATTACTACAGGCAGCTAAGACTGCAACACCATAATTAAGAGCACCAGTGAGGAATTTTACTGGAGAGTCAGTAATATTAGAAACATAATGGTACAATTTTCAGAGTACTGAAACGTACGTTACAGACATTAAGGCCGAGGAAAGCAGCAATTAATGTCCGTCAAAGCATATAAATTTGAGGAGTAATTACAAGATGTACACCACATGGAATTTAAATAAATTTCACAACTTCATTGTAACTTTTTATTGCGAAAAACGTGAAATACTTTTTTTAACTTTTTATTATTTGTAACAATACATGATTTATAAATAATTGCATAAACTGTATTATATTAAATACTTATCATTAACAGTAAATTATGGTGTCTGATAATTTTTCATCACAGCAGGGTTCACAGAAAATATTAAGTATTATTAAAAGTTGGTGTACAGAACTCTGACAAAAAACAATTAAAAAAGAGGGTAGTTTTAACAATGGCGTACAAACACTAAAAGAATTCCGTGTTGAATACTAAATTTTTATTATGGTTTCAGACACAAATATACACATAAAAATATCTTGGGGGCTTTCCATAGGTATTACATAATAGCATATTATAAAAAACCGCAGTTATTCACAGATACAAGAGAATTCAGAAGTCGAGATAAGTCTTCAGATAATTTTTATAGGCACTGACAGGAGATCAAGCTACTATGGAGAAAGGAAGAACAGTTTTCCAAACGAATATCTGATAATGATTATCCACTACCTTACTATATTTTCTGAGAGAAGAAAATATTTTCACACACTATGAAACTTTCACAAGTAAGTAAAGTAACATTAAAAAGTTCTTATTATAGCAGTGTACTGAAATAAATGTGCTATTTCAAACATATTTGTGAAACTGGAATGACAACAACAACAGGAGAAAATATTGTAGAAAATATTAGAAATACATTACATTTTGAATTCAATGAAACAGAAGAAATTGGGTTATGAAATAAAACATCTCAAGGAGAAAGAGAAGGAATATATGTCAAAAATTAATTCTTGAGATCCATTCAGTAATGACAAAACACACAATATATAAGTAAAGCAAAATAAAGCACATATAGCAATGAGTATATGTAAAATACTTATGCTCGATTTAAGCTGACTGCATTATTGCAGATGTTGGTAACAATTATACAATAACAACAAAAGATTTCTGAGAAGCACTGATACTTGCAAAACAAAATTCCTCGTAGGTCAGCCTAAGTAGACATACGATTGATTATGTATCACTGAAACACTTCCAGTTTGAGAACTGTTCAGTTCACGAATGTGTATTGGCAAGGTGGCTACATACCATAAGATTTTAACACAGATTGCATTTGTTCATCTTGCACAGCAACCAATAGGTACAGGAATTATAGGTACTAAGTGTACACAGTTCATATATAAATTTATTTACTAAATTATTGCCATTGAATGGAGAAACGACGCTGTGAGACACATAAAATGGGTTGTAGAAGGGTACATCGTGCTACAGATATATTTTTATCGTGAGTCTCTTGAAAGGGAAATGTCGTGAATTCAATGTACTAACTTTTTTTTTGGTCTTGAGTAGTCTGATTGGTTCTATGAGGGCCGCTGCTATTTCTTCCATTGAGCTCTCATCTCCATCTCATGTACAGCCGTCTGTTATTTACTGTATTCATTTGAATCTTTGCTTGCATATACCTTTCCTTTCACTGTCGATTTTAAAAAGATTTCACTGTTCTTCATATTGTCCATCAATTTCATTTTCAGTTTCCTTCTTGAAAAAGACATCAGAACCCTTTTGAATGTCTTCTTACCCATTTTCTCCACAGACCACTTATCTCTTCCAAACAGTGTAGTATTCTAGATATACTTTCATAGAGACTTTTCCCTCATGTTGACATCTGTGTTTGATACTAAACCTTCTTTTGATGCAGAACACTTTCTTTGCCTGCAGTTTGATTCAAATGTAAGTAAATTCATTCACTATGTATACGATATAGATCGCAGTCGTAAGGTAATGTACGTCGCTAATGTCATTTATGTTGCTTCTTAATACTGTCGTTTATCGTCGGTTTATGCTAAATTCATAATCGGTGCTCAGTAGACTCTTAATGCAATTCAGTAGCTAAAGCGATTCTCCATCACTTTAACTGAAGATAGAAATGTCATGAGAGAACCTTTCCGTTGATATTTTTTCTCCTGGTTGTTTCACTCTTTTCTGAATCTGTCAATTGTAATACTTCTTTCTATGTGTTCCATTATTATAACACCCCCTTTATTTTGCGCACATCCGTTTTCTCATGTTCCCTAAAGCACACATTTATTTTTTCTGAGGATTCAGTTTTTTTTCATTGTCCCCAAAGCACACATTTATTTTTTTGAGCATTTCAGACATCTTGTTAACGCTTATGAAAGTGTCTTGATTTTTCTGAGGTCTTGCTTTCACTCGAGCTTAAAGTCATAATTTTCACTCAGACACCTTCAGCTAGGTTAACATCTAAGATATTTTCAACTTTTTTTTCGCTTTTCTGTGTTTCATACTCGTCAGCACAAGCTGTTTGGCTGATTACAAAATGCGCCTTTCTTTTATCTTTCCCATTATATTAAGGGCTGTATGACGATATTCTTTTGAATGACAGAGGGCATGCCTTTCATATAATAATTGCAACACACCAACTTCCGTGACCGTATGCTTGCCACTACCCCGAATGATTTGAGAAGTTACGCAGACATGTTATTCATACTTATTGTCTTTCTTTACCGCGGACTTAACATTAACAAAATAGCAACCGATCATGGAAATACGTGGCCGCTAGAGATTTTATTTTGTAAAATTTTCCAAAGTTGTTTCTCATATAACTTACAATGAATCAAAACAGAAACTTGCATACGTAGAGCAATAAAAATCAATCAGGCAGATGGATTTGAACATCTGCTGTCATTTACATTTATAATGAGGTGTAGAAAGTCATAGGATAGCTTCTAATATAGTGTCGGTCTTGCTCTTGTCCGATGTAGTGCAACAACTCGTTTTGACATGGAGTCAACAAGCCGTGCAGAAATTATGAGCCATGCCGACTCTACAGGCGTCCATAATTGCGAAAGTCCTGCCGATGCAGGATTTTGTGCACGAACTGACCTTTAGATTATGTTCCATAAATGTTACATGGGACCTGTGTCGGGAAATTTGCGTTGCCAAATCATTCGCTCGAACCATCCAAAATGTTCTTCAAAGTAATCGCGAACAATAGTGGCCTGAGGACAAGGCGTATTGTCATCCATAAAATTTCCATCGTTATTTATGAACATGAATGGCAGATAATGGTCTAAAAGGATCCGAAGATAAATATTTCTTGTCAATGATCGATTCAGTTGGAACATAGGATACAATCTATTCCGTGTAAACGCAGCCCACGCCATTGTGGAGCCATCACCAGTTTGCACAGTGCCTTGTTGACAACTTGCGTCTGCGCAACACTAGAACCCTACCATCGGCTTTTACCAACTGAAATCGGAACTCGCCCCACCAGGTCAGGGTAGGTGATGTCATGCTGTTAGTAACGGCACTCACGTCGGTAGTCTACTGCCATAGGCAACTGACGCCAAATCTTGCAGCTCTGTTCTAACAGATATGTCAGGTGTGCGTCCCACTTTGATTTCTGCAGTTATTTCATGCAGAGTTACATGACTGTTAACAATGACAAAGTACGCAAACCTCGTTGCTCTCGATATTTAATCGAAGGGCGTTTAACACTGCGTTGTCCGTGGTGAGAGGCAATACCTTGAACGTGGTGTTTTTGTACGGTCTTGACACTGTGGACCTCAAAATCTCCCTTACGTTTCCGAAATGGAATTTGCCATGCGTCTAGCTCCAACTACCACTCTGCGTGTAAAGTGTGTTAATTATGTCGTGCGGCCATAACCACGCCGGAAATCTTTTCACGTGAGTCACCTGAGTAGAAATGACAGCTGCGCCAGTACAATGCCCTTTTGTAGCATGTATACGCGATACTGCCGCCGTTAAGTGCGTGTCGCTATTCAATGACTTTCGTCACCTTTTTTTTCTTTTTTTTAACATAAGGATGCGTCCTGTCCCCGCCCACATCAACGTGGTGACCAAACCAAAAGTTCTACTGTCACCTCCGTATAACATGTTAGTTTTCAAATCGTGCGTCAGATGATGCGGGTTGTGATGTTGTCCATGCGTCTGGGTAGGATTACTCATTGACATGGTCCATCAGGAGACAGGAAGTGGACGAAAACGATAGAAGGGTAGCGATTTGTAAGGGCAGAGGGAGAAAAGTGCCAATGCAAACGCCAAGGGAGAAAAACCTCTGCGACAGTAGGACGGGTAGTAAGGGCAGTAGCGGCTTGCTAGCTGCAACAGTGCATCTAAGGTGTGGTTATGTTAGTGCGAGTTTCCGTGCATCGTTTCATTTGTCGTTGCGGGTGCTCGTTGTAGGGCCTGCTGCAGCTCCTGCGTCCCTGTAACAATTCAAGGTCGTCATACATTGGTGGGCCATCGGTCATAGATCAGCTCACAGTGTAGGGGGTGTGTGTGGCGGGTTTCCCTGCGATTGCCTGTTTTTCGGCGAGTCGAGCATCTGCGTTGCAGGGTCTCGGCAGTACTGTCGTGTCAGTGTGCTATGGACGATAGATGTTTAGTTTCTTGCTAATAGTGTCTTTGGTCTATAATGTTTCCATCTATGGTTGTGGTCGTAGTTACCCAGAGAAAGGATAAACGGGTTACGCCAGTGTCTCTTGTTTCTGTACAGTTGTGTGGAAAGTTTTTGGAATACCTGCAAGATGGTAATTAGCGGATATTCCAGGTGAAGATCCGGGGTGCGTGTGTATTATACAGACATTACATACTGTCTCATCAAAAATGTGAAGTACCAGTAAGGGTTGGAGGAAAGGGAATGAAACCTCACTGGCTAAGAGGTTATGAGATGTTATGTCAGTAATTATAAAGTCGTAGCAAATTTGGAAAGAAATGAGTGATATGATCCCATTAATTAATTAATATGACTTTCCATCGTCTCTGACCTGGAGGTAAGCACTAATTTCATTGGGACGGGTGTCATAACACTGTTTTATCCTCTCCGGGAACAAGATGGCCCACAACTGTTGTAAATGATCACTGATGTACTTAATGCTGGCACTGGGGTGAAGTTGACGTCGTAGTTGATCTTGTACATATTTATATCCGGGACAGATCTCGACATCTTTCTGACCATGGGCGCACCTCACCGTCAGACAGAGAGTTCATAGTGGCATGCACTATGTTAACTAACATTGTCCTTTTGAAAACTCGCACCCCAGCGCTGTGGCACGCAGATAACTGTGACATCCCATTACGCCATCAGAATAGCCTCCGACAACACCAGCAATGACCTGCAATCTTTCCCGATGGCAACACACACCATATCGCCAGGAATAGCACCACTGTGCCTATCCAAAACGTTGGAAGAGTGTAAACTGTCCCCAGGTCGGCGCTTTAGCCGCTGATGTTTGTCATCCTGCTTAACGCAGACTTGCCATTCATTGTTGAACGCAATGCGAGACCATTCATCACGAAGGCCGTCTTCCAGATTGCGGCACTATTCCTAATGGAGCCGCTTATGTTGTGCTGTTAACGACTGCCTAAGCATGGAATTGTAATTCCTTTCTCTGGCTGTAGCTAGTCTCAGACCGATTGTGCGGGATGACACAGAACGTTGCAAGTGGGGCAGTATTTGTTCTCGGTTGACAGGTGTGGATGTGAAGGGGTTACGATGTGCTTTATCCATAATTCGGTGATCCATTCTTAGTGGAAGTCAGATGAGGATGAAGTGAGCCTTGACGTCATATTCCCATGCTGCCGAATTCAACTGTCATATCCAAATTTGTCATGAATCCAGATATTGTACGATTCGAACAGCTGGCAAAATGTAGACCCCCAACAGGGCCGCTTTAAACCTCTGAACTTGCTGCTGTTGCTGCCTCACATGTCTCCTCGTCCTTCACAGGGATTCTGAACATCGGACGCCGTTCGCGCCCCGTATACTAGTCGTTTCCATGCCCAGTGACGATGTGTATGTGTACTAAGTTGCAATGACATCCGACCACGTCTTCTAAGTGCTTCATTTTCTTTGTCTCGTAGAACGGTATGTTTCGATATCCTTGCATCAGATCTGTAGTGATGAGAGACGATGTTATTGGGAACTACGTCTGTTCGAGATAATACGATCGCTGACGGTTCTCGGCGATTGTGGGCGTCCTTTATTTAATTTGCAAGCTCTGGGACCACGAAATTCTACCGAATTAGCAGCGTCAACTACCCAGGCGTGCTGTAGCTGCATACCATCAACACCAGTAAATTCAAAGAGTGACATTCAACAAGAAAAATGGTCTGCAAGTGGAGAAAGATTATTGGAACTCTTGTTCTACCTCATCTTCATGTGGAGTAGATGACTGTCTTCTGGGCAACACAACGGCATACACACATAGCAGAGTGCCTGCACCCTGCTGCCACTCGTGGGCATAACCTATACAGTGTCTCTCCTAAGAATCGCCAGGCACAGTTTATCTCGTGTTTCGGCAGGTGTTTGCAATTTCGCTTCTGCAGTGTGTAGCTGCTACCAGGACAACCGAACACTACTCACCACGTCTTTCATCTGACGCCCACAGTCGACGGAAAGCATCGCCAAGTTTTTCGTTACAAACAAAATGATTCTTAAAAAGCGATTTTGCATGTCGTTTCGATGGAGCAATCCCAAATTATTTTATCGATATGTATTGACAAGTTTAGTAAAACACGAAGAATAGACAGTACACCAGGAGCGACATTATTACCCTGCCCCTCGCTGACAGTTGCCGTCGCGCAGTAGCGCTAGTCAGTCGCTGTTTAAATACTACTTATTCTTCGTGTTCCTCTCCACGCTTAAGTTATTGAGGCCACGTGGAGCGGCCGCGCGGTTCGAGGCACCATTTCAGAGATTGCACGGCCCCTCCCACGGGAGGTTCGAGTCCTCCCTCGGGCATGGGTGCGTGTGTTGTTCTTAGCATAAGTTACTTTAAGTAGTGTGTAAGTCTAGGGACCGATGACCTCACCAGTTTTGTCCCATAGGAATTCAGACATATTTGAAATTTTTTTAAGTTATTGAGCTTGTATGAAAAGGGACGTTCTGTTCGATGCTGTGCATCTTAACTGCATAATTTAACCTCTCAACTCATCCGTAAAAAGAAGTTGAAAATTAATTAAATATCAGATACGCACATGATCGTTCGTTCTTCCGGTTCGTAGAATAATTAATGCGGCAATTTCAGAAAAGTATTAGTTCCTACACATGACAATAATCATTGTAAACCTCGCTGCATAGCACGGACAAGTGAAATGCATGAGACTCAGTTCGCTAGTATAATAAGTGAATTAAAACTTTGATTTTATTCTGTTACTTCCTTGAGATAAGAATCACAAAAATATTTCGAAATGCTTTTACCGTTTTCGACTAGCCAGTCGCCATCAGCAGACAGTCTAAATGAAAATAATTCAAGCTGTTACGTTATCAACGTAAGTGCCGGATATTTCGTAAGTACTTGTAGCGTTTCAGGAGAGGACTCTATGAAAGCTGCAAGACATAGAGAAATCAGACATGCACCAGAGGATAGAGCGTCTCTCAAAGTTTCATTCTCTCACTACACAAGGTGTTTCCGTATGAGCATGCAAAAATGTAACAGGGCATAGAGAATGCTCCAATTTGAGGTAGGGAACGTAGGGTGGGAGAAGCCATCTTAAGGAGATGCGGAAGTAAACTTGTCTACCGTTTTGTCTAGCATTACTGTTTTTTTTAACTTATTTTCAACTATCATGCGTACATGTTTACACGTACTGTGCTGTTTATTTAAAAGTACGTTCTTTATTGCCTGCAAGGAAACAAGGAGGTAGTGCCGGATTTCTACCATGTCTTCCTGGCTGTCTGAATGACAAACCGTATTTTTTGTTAATGCAAGGATTTCTATCACAGTTGCTGGAGAACATGCCCTTGGCTGTTCGTGAGACGATGTTTAGACAATATGACGTTGCACTGCCTCACTTCAGTGTGGATGTCCGTAACGATCTCAGTGCCGTATTTCCTGGTCGCTGGATTGGAAGAGGAGGTCCTATTCCAAGACCTGCGAGGTCAACTAACACGAAATCCCTTGATTATTACCGAGCGAGGTGGCGCAGTGGTAGCACACTGGACTCGCATTCGGGAGGACGACGGTTCAATCCCTCGTCCGGCCATCCTGATTTAGGTTTTCCGTGATTTCCCTAAATCGCTCCAGGCAAATGCTGGGATGGTTCCTTCGAAAGGGCACGGCCGACTTCCTTCCCCATCCTTCCCTAATCCGATGAGACCGATGACCTCGCAGTTTGGTCTCTTCCCCCAAACAATCCAGTCCAATCCATGATTATTTCCTAAAGTCACTTGTGTATGAGGCCTCAGTGGATATGGAGATGGAATCAGTAGTCAGAACCTTAGCTGCATGTGATCTGAATCGAAACACACGAGAAATATTTGTCAGGGTGTGTCAGAATTTTGTTCGCCGTTGTTATGCTCGAATTCAAGTTGACAGCCGTCAGTTTCACTACATTTTGTAGAATACTGTACTAATGATACGTTCATTGTGTCAGTGATGGTATTCCCTGTTATCTGAAACTAGTGTAAATAAAAAGGTACCCATTCATGTGATTTTATTCCCATTTTCTCCGACTTTGTAACACTCCGGTTTATTCTACTAGACTTATCCCGCTCGATCGGGATCTGATAGCAGCCCAAATAGATAATAATTAATGTGACCGTGTACCTAATGGGGCTGGCAATCGGATTAGACTGCTACGGAGTTGTTACATTCCATTTTGTCCTTCTCGAATGCTGTAATAATGAATGTCTGGTGCCAAGAAGAACAACAAGACAGCTTCATTAATCAACGAACTATATTCATCACAAAAACACCAAAATAAGGAGACAGCCACCGCCTTCGTCGTACAGAATTAATAACGGCTAATCTCAGCACAGGCCTCTTTGTTATTCATTATCGTCACACGCAGATTTTAATCACTGTATCCAACACTGCAATCCAACACTGCAATCCAAATAATGACGCGGAATCTCAATAACGGCACATAAATATCACTGAATCACTCTGTTAATTATACTTTCTCACTTTCCCGTATAATACTAACACAAAGGGGTTGAACCGCGGCGATGGCCACTCGCTTTGTCGGTAATTTCTATCAATTGCTGGCTTCTGCTCAGCTCTGCCCGCCTCGCGGGAACCTACGACACGCACTGACTGACTCAACTCTCGCTCTCGCGACCCGACACACTAATCGATAGTTGCCCTGTCGACCTGTGTGAGTGCAAACCTAGTAGTAAGGGCCTGCGGACCCCTTACAACTTCAGGTTCAAAAAAATGGCTCTGAGAACTGTAGGACTTATCAACTGAGGTCATCAGTCCCCTACAACTTAGAACTGCTTAAACCTAAGTAACCGAAGGACATCATACACATCCATGCCCGACTCAGGGCTCGAACCTGCGACCGTAGCAGTCGCGCGGTTCTGGACTGAGACGCCTAGAACCTTGTCCATTGTGGCCTTAAACCACCTGTAAGTTATTTACAATATTCTCTCATAACGTATTTCACATAAACTATGTTAGTCTTTGTTTTTTAGGGAAAATAAATGTTGTCAGTGAACTAGATTTCGTATGTATTCTCAATCATTTTTTACATAGCCCCCAAACAAGTTAACTTTCATTATGGCGTCCCACGCCGTGATAGCTTTCCACAGAGTCGGATACGGCTTTCCAGCTGCAGTTAATTTTCCTACTGGAACTCTCTAAAACATCCACTGATTTCGGTACACAGGAGAAAACTAAACTGGCAATGGAAACCCGTCGCTGAGACAGTCACCAATCGAGGCAATAGAAACAGTATTCATAGGAGGTAGGACCTCTTCTTCAATGACAATCGAGGCATCCACGCACTATCACTATTAACAAGTAACACTGCGAGACGTTCCGTCTTTGGTCCGTGAGCGCACAAAGTCAAGTTTGTTGCCGATGTGGCGGCTTAATGGGATGTGCCGGCGCCTGTGGTAACTTACAAGGGGAAGGCCTCAAACACGGCCAACCTATTCGGCTCAAATTTGGCATGTCGCTTGTGTACAACCTGAAACGAAGGACTCTAAGATATTTTGGGTCAACACCCCCGCAATTCTGAGAAAATCACCCGTAAATGTTATGACGAGCAATCGACTCAAAATTTGAGGGATCGATAGATAATTGTAAATAGAGCATTTTTCATCATCAGGTGTGGGGTCCGCAAACGCAAACTTTTCCAGAAATCGAGGAAAGAAACTTTTACAACTGCCGCTTCTGTACCCACATGGTTAAACGCTTTTCGCCGACTCTTCGGAAGCAGTTTAGCTGTCGAAAGCTTGCATTCATTACGTGTTCTTGGTGCCGTGAGTATATTTGTTTCGATTGTTTATACGACAAGTACCATCCATCTAGTTGTTCGAAGAAAAGTGAGGACACGTAACAGTGACTGGAAGAGCCATTGTAAAGTGACCTGGAGTAACATTTTAGTTATTGACTATCCGAAGAGGTTTGAGAAATTTATTTGCCTACCTTATTATTATCATCATTCCACATTGATTTACTTACCTTATTAACCCTCCTATCCCTATCAATTGCGATATGGAAAAATACAAACGAAAAGAAGAACATCCGCTAGATTTCTTCGAGATTGGAGCGCGGGTTCTACGATTCCCAGTCACTTACCTTGACCGTTGCGCTATATTTTTTTTTAAATCTCACTTTGTTCGCTTTCGTTCGTTGCATCTGCTCGGGGTGGACGTCGTAAGACATCTGTTTAAGTTTTTTTTTTATTACAGAGGGCAGCTAACCCTCTGACCGAACACGCTGAGTTACCGAGCCGGCGACATCGGTGCTGTCGACGAGAAGCGTTTACCATGTGGTTACAGAACGGCAGTTATAAAAGTTTCTTTCCTCGATTTCTGGAAAAATACGCGTTTGCGGACCCATACCTGATGATGAAAAATGCTCTGTTTACAATTATCTATCGATCCCGCCAATTTTGAGTAGATTGCTCGTCGTAACCTTTAGTGGTGATTTTCTCTAAAACGTGGGGGTGTTGACTCAAAATATCTTAGATTCCTTCGTTTTAAGTTGTAAACTAGCGACCTGCCAAATTTGAGCCGAATCGGTGGGCCGTGTCTGAGGCATTCCCCTTGTTAGACGCTCTGTATGGTCGCTGGATGATATTTCCGGACACGGGTTTCTAGACGGTCTTCACCCTCTGCAGCCCCTCGAAGTTTGTCGGCATTGTTTTGTAATACTCTAAGATTTTATAGACTTCTGTTGACAATGCAACGTTAAAAACAAACAATAAAAATGATTCAAATGACTCTGAGCAGTAGGGACTTAACAGCTGAGGTCATCAGTCCCCTAGAATTTAGAACAAACCTAACTAACCTAAGGACATCACACACATCCATGCCCGAGGCGGGATTCGAACCTGCGACCGTAGCGGTCGCGCTGTTCCAGACTAAAGCACTTTGTAACTCTTGGCCACTCCGGCCGGCAATTGTGTACGGTACTCCAATGAATTTTTACAAAATATAATTAGAAAACCTAAAACTGTGCACTAAAGAAGCTATAATGTGAAATTCTGTATTATGCAGTGCAATGAACTGTGCCAAAGTGCGTGATGTCACAGTACGTGTCCTACAAAACCAAGACTCAATATTAAGAGTCATATTCCTATATAAATTACAAACAAAACTTTTAAAAAAATATATGTCCAATATGCTTCTGCTAAAATTCTCTGCAAATCTACGTATCCGAACTGACAATGGAAAATTCAAAAAATTGAATGATGATCATGAGAACATGTAATACCGCACTGTAGGAGTAAGAATGTCGGACGAAGGAAAAGATATCGGAACTGAGCTTTAACTGAAATGATACAGGCGATTATTTCCAATTGCTATCGTTGCCTGTAAATGATCTTATTGTGCCCTAACCGTCATATTGAACCGGGCCTAACAGACTTTCGTAAATTACCTTGTAGCAACGGAAACTTGGTACTACTCGAATGTTGTGAATGTTAGAATTCAGGGTAGCAATAAACCAGCTAAATAAAACCTTTACTCTAGTGCACTGCAAGGAAAAGCAACTATGGGAAAGCGTCATACTTCAAGCTCCTAAAAATGGCTCTGAGCACTATGGGACTCAACTGCTGAGGTCATTAGTCCCCTAGAACTTAGAACTAGTTAAACCTAACTAACCTAAGGACATCACAAAGATCCACGCCCGAGGCAGGATTCGAACCTGCGACCGTAGCGGTGTTGCGGTTCCAGACTGCAGCGCCTTTAACCGCACGGCCACTCCGGCCGGCTTCAAGCTCCTAGAAACGATGCTCCGGTAAGTGCAAAGTGGTGGCACACAATTACCAAATAACATTTTATTAAGTGGATGGTGAACGAAACTGAACACTCTGAATGACACAGAAGAGAGTAGCATTTACAAACCATGTCGTGAAACTCGTATTATCACTTGTAAAATTCCCATCTTATAAGAACACTGTAACTCTGCCATGTAATTCGCTAAAGAAATGGTAAACTGAAGATAAATCTATAACTCCAGCCAAGCTATTCAAGCAGATAATTTTGTTTAACCTCGTCTTAACAATCAAACTAACCGACCTGAATGATTAAAGAAAAGTGACACTGAAAATTTTCCTTTCTCAAAGTCAGCAAAATTATGCGCGAGCAAACGGTGCATTGACAACATTACTTGAGTGTCTTCACACTTGTGAAGTCGGTTTTTACAAAATTATATTTCCAAAAATAAAGATCCTCGGCGTTTGCATCTCTGTGTCCTACTGATTATTCCTAGACTGCTCAGCTATGTGACCAGCACCAGACATTCTCACTTAATATTCTCAAATGCTACACCGCCAACGACAATACTACAGAAAATCAAAGATCACGCTTATTGTACTCAGGACCTCTCTGGGCTAACACAGTGACTACTAAAGACTTCTGCCTGAAAAAATATCCATTGTTCAAGTGTGAAGTATGACTCGTCGAATAAAACGAGAACTCACCTCACTCTCACCGAATAAGAAACAAAGTCAAGAAACCCCACAATTTTTGTGTCTGACTGAAGATTACAATTACTTGTGACAGGTAATCTGCTGGTCTACTGTACAAACGGATATTCAGTACCACTAATTTAGTAAGCCAAAACAGGTTTAGTATAACTCATACGAGCTTAACCACGAGAAACAACATCCAAAGACTAAAAAATTATGTCTGCGTCATAAACAGATAATCGCACCATATTTCAAAGTATCTCGAATGTTAGAAGACTTCATAACAGAATGTACGAAACATTTTAATTACTAACGCTGTCAGTTTAGGAAAACCAAAGCGCTTTTATAAAGCAGCGGCCAGTAATTAACTTTTAATCTTATTAGCAGAAAACGTTGCGCCAGTTGATTAAAATTGCAATCGCATATGTATTCCTGGTGATTTAATCAGTTTACTTGCGATTAAATACGGTCACGGCGAAACCGTACGTACGGCGGAACACCCCTTTTCGAATAAACAGCGGCCAGTACACACACACACACACACACACACACACACACACACACACACACACATACACACACAAACGTACCCGCTGTGCGGTACGCCCACTGAATAATTTATCGCTATCGAGCAGACGTGCGACGGTAAAAAAAGGCTCGCCATGAAATCTGTTTTCCTAGCTGTATAAATACAAACGATCGCTTGCCGAGAATGCGCCAGCCCGTTGAGTGGTGGTGCCGGCATTGGGCAGCAGTAACAGCTGGATTACAAAGCCCAAGGGGTCTGGCGCAGGGACGGCCGAGTCTGGCGTTGCGCGTCGCAGCCCGCTACAGCTCCCTCAGTTGTGAAAGAAAGAAACGGTCACATATGTACTGTTCAGCACACCCACTGACTCTGTCAGTTTATGTTACATCTAGCCAGACAAAATCCAAATGACTCAATTTTATTTACCGGTTGGGAGGCTTGCACACTCATCTTCATACCGGCATATATAGCGAGCCTACCCCCTAAAGGAATTTATCTCTGCAGTGGAGTATGCTTGAGATCCTGACGGACAATCATGTGCAGGAGCGGGGGTCATTTTTGGATAGCCCAGCCGACAATCTGTCTATATCTCTGTCTCTTGCAGAAGGTCTAAAGGCATCCCTAACAACACGATGCCATTCAAATTAACGAAAGCAAGTATTAAGTTAATTTCTGTTTCGTATTTATTATAGGTTTGAGTGAATTGGGTTGCTCCGTTAAATAGTGTCGTAAATGTTACTCATTCTATTAGTTTCATCACCCACAAGGAATTTCATATCCACACTTCACTCATCATCATATCAGATAACATTGTGATACACACATATCATTCAATAAATCATTTTTTTCCTGAAGTATTTCTGTTTTTCAAGAAAAATTTTGTTTCTCAGATATATGGTTGTCAAGAGAATTTCAGCAGTTTCATCGTCCCATGAAAGAAAGAAAACATTTCTGTTTAAGAAAATTCCTATTTTATTTCAACTGGCACCGAGAAAGGCGATTGTGGCGATCGAAAGGATGTACTGAAAGTGTGGGAGAACTGCGTGAGAGACGTTTTGGCGCCATTATTTGCTACCTTATCCCAGAGTGCGAGTGCTCATTTGTTTGGATATGCATGACTATCGTATCACGTTAGATTGCTATGATTGTTACTAAGTCGTTTGCGGACGGGGGATCTGGTAAACTGAGGCACCAGTCTTATTCCAAAGTTACTGAGTTGAGATGGAAACTTCTCCACAACGTCCCATGGAGTGATGAAACTCCCGAAAAAACGGGTTTAGAGGTACAGCAAGAGTATGAGATATGACACATCCAGCACCTAGGCTGTACCTTTGCCTGAATTCTTATCCATCTTGTCCGCACGACCCCGGGGCTAATTACCTAGTACTGTGCGATGTGTCTAAGAACACTGGATTCAAAGGGAGACTAAAGCTCTACCGGTTACCTTAGTTTAGATCTCCTCTGCTAGACACACCAAGTATTTCTCCCGTCGTACACCAAGTTTCAATTTCTGTGACATTTTCAACACTGTCCATCTGTCGCCCGCCTGTATCGATATATGTGGTCTTTCCTCCGTCTCATTTTCTGCCCTTGCCCTCTTGCTCCTCTACAGAAGATTTGGTTCTTCGACACTGTTGCCATTTATATTCACATGCGTTAAAACGGAGATATTAAATTTGAAACTAGACTGACACTCCAAAATTTCATACATTCACTACTGTACCTACACACATTACGTGTTGGTAATGTGCTGTACATGCTCTAATGTTAGCATACTAAGAACATCTGTTTAGAAGTAAAAGAGAGACTGAAAGCCTAAATCTTTCCCGGTGAAATAAATAACCTATCGAAATGCAGCTAGCTGACGTCGTCGACAACCGTCGATATTTCGACAAGGGCACAGTCTGGATGTTCAAATGTGTGTGAATTCCTATGGGACCACATTGCTGAGGTCATCGGTCCCTAAACTTACACACTACTTAAACTAATTTACGCTAAAGACAACACACACACTCATGCCCGAGGGAGGACTCGAACCTCGGCGGGAGTAGCAACGCGATGCGTGACATGTCGCCTCTAACAGCACGGCCCCTGCGCGATGTTCACAGTCTAGAGAATACTCTGCTATTTTCAACGCAAAACTGCAGCAAGTAAACGCTGTGCAAGCGAATTTAAAAGCTCGGTATTCACAGAAACTCAGTAAAAATAACACACACACACACACACACACACACACACACACACACACACTAGCGAAATTAATAACCAACGAACGAAGTAGCATAAACTCTGTCCCTCTGTTTTTTGACAAGTAAGGAAGTAGGTTCCATGCAGAATTCAAACATAAACCAACATCTATATTTATAAGGTCGCCCGATTTCAACCGCTTCCTTAATAACATTGTCGTAATAGTCGGAAGTTCATGCCAGAATCTCAGTATTGTTATATTCCATAGGCTTACCGGTGACAAGACAGTGTTTTGCAATGGCGGATTTGCTCGGCTGTTGTAAGCGTGTGTTCCACTAATGCTCAGAACACCGATCGTCCACAGCTGAGAGCGTGACCATTATACGACATGCGAGGACTTCAAAGAACACTGTAGACACCCGCTTTACGAAACCAAGTTCATCCTTCACGGAACCTAAAAGGATTTAGATCTTAGATGGCGGTCGAGAAACACATTGCACATCATAAGGCCGCAAAATACGACTAATTCCGTTCTAAATTGTCCCCGCGTAAGACTAAAAGGGCGTAGATTTAGGTACCACGTCGGTATTATCATCACTCACGTGGTGCACACTAGGTCGATAGCGCAGCACACATCTAATCTGTCTATCACTATAACCATGTGCTATCTGAGCTGACGAACTATCAGGGACCGAGATCAAATGGGCCCTGTGAACCATGGTACGTTGTACCGCTTCACGTTATGCCGAATGCTAACAACTGTCAGCCTGCAGACACAAATCTGTGTATGTTTCCCATAAACAGCATGTCTCAACGCACCATCCACCTTAGTCCTGACCAACACATTAAGGAAGGGAAGGCAACTACATTTTTGCAACTCCATCGTAAAATGAATATTCGGATGGGTTGAACTCAGGTGTTCTAAAATGCCGTTGAAATTCTCAATGCCGTGAGAGCAAACAATAAAAGTACTGTCTAAACACCTGAAAAAACAAGCACGTCTCAAAGCCGCTGACTTAAAGGTATGTTCCTCGAAATCTTCGACAAATTAGCAATAATAAGTGACAATGTGCTTCCAACTGAATACTCTACATCTACATCTACATTTATACTTCGCAAGCCACCCAACGGTGTGTGGCGGAGGGCACTTTACGTGCCACTGTCATTACCTCCCTTTCCTGTTCCAGTCGCGTATGGTTCGCGGGAAGAACGACTGTCTGAAAGCCTCCGTGCGCGCTCTAATCTCTCTAATTTTACATTCGTGATCTCCTCGGGAGGTATAAGTAGGGGGAAGCAATATATTCGATACCTCATCCAGAAACGCACCCTCTCGAAACTTGGCGAGCAAGCTACACCGCGATGCAGAGCGCCTCTCTTGCAGAGTCTGCCACTTGAGTTTGCTAAACATCTCCGTAACGCTATCACGGTTACCAAATAACCCTGTGACGAAACGCGCCGCTCTTCTTTGGATCTTCTCTATCTCCTCCGTCAACCCGATCTGGTACGGATCCCACACTGATGAGCAATACTCAAGTATAGGTCGAACGAGTGTTTTGTAAGCCACCTCCTATGTTGATGGACTACATTTTCTAAATACTCTCCCAATGAATCTCAACCTGGTACCCGCCTTACCAACAATTAATTTTATATGATCGTTCCACTTCAAATCGTTCCGCACGCATACTCCCAGATATTTTACAGAAGTAACTGCTACCAGTGTTTGTTCCGCTATCATATAATCATACAATAAAGGATCCTTCTTTCTATGTATTCGCAATACATTACATTTGTCTATGTTAAGGGTCAGTTGCCACTCCCTGCACCAAGCGCCTATCCGCTGCAGTTCTTCCTGCATTTCGCTACAATTTTCTAATGCTGCAACTTCTCTGTATACTACAGCATAATCCGCGAAAAGCCGCATGGGACTTCCGACAGTATCTACTAGGTCATTTATATATATTGTGAAAAGCAGTGGTCCCATAACACTCCCCTGTGGCACGCCAGAGGTTACTTTAACGTCTGTAGACGTCTCTCCATCGATAACAACATGCTGTGTTCTGTTTGCTAAAAACTCTTCAATCCAGCTACGCAGCTGGTCTGATGAACTGTATCGAACGCCTTCCGTTTTACTGGTCACTTCTGTTTTATTGGTCAGTAAATACAAAGTAAGTGGAAATCAATACTTATCGAAAGAGGCTCTTTACATCAGTCATCAGTAACCAATCACACAGAGAAACACAAGTGAAGAGAGAGAGAGAGAGACAATTTCAGAACTTACTAGAATATAAGGAGGATTCAAATGCATTCACTCTAAACGACGTAAGAGATACGCCGAGTTCTTAATATGGTGCTCACACCGACTTACTACATGGCTCAACAGGGTAGCAAGGTGTTTTGCTACACGATATTTCGGAGCCCCAATGTTACTCATAATTGGACGAAGAGGAACCCTTTCCTTGTTGACCTTAGGGAGGTTGTATAACGTAGGGGGATCAATACAGTAAGAAGTTATGGTATTGATAATCTCCTGGGATAAGGAACTTTTCTTCAGGAGGCTGTTAGTCTTTCTCTCAACAATTTGTGGGGTCAGCACCGATCCTGCTATACGTGGAATCAGACAGTAAACATTGGAGCTTTAGAACATAATCCCGTTCTTTCAAAACCACGATGGCGCTGTCCTTGTCCGCACGTAAAATAACAGTATCCGGATCAACTGTGAATGCAACCAAAGCACCCCTTCCAACCAGTCTGATATTACTATTTGGTGGAGGTGCCCCAGTGAACACGCGATATAGCTTCTTCCTAGCGTCCTCTGCAACATCAGGAGGAAGTTTAAAAACAGCGCGTTCAACAGAACTAATAAAGTCAGCCATTGGCAAGTCTATGCAAATTTTAAGCCTTTTCCTATCACCGATAAAACTGCCTCGTCAAAAGCTTTCTCCGTGAGATTTATCGCCGAACGTCGAGAAATAATATTAGACTCCGTGCCAAAGGAACGTTCAAACTACACCCAATGCCGGACAGTTACAGAATGAAATTTCCAGTCAGATTGCGACAATGAAGCACCGTTCAGCTAATTCCAAAAAAAGGCCCAAATTTTAGAAGCTATCATTAAATGACGCCGAAAGAATTACTTGAAAACAAAATCCAACTGTTGTGCTATGTATCATTTCTCGAACAAAGGTCGTTTTGCCTTATACAGAAAGCATTTTCAACAGGAGTGGTCGAATTTTGCGGAAAGTGTGTTCGTAGACCACCATCGATGATCGGGTCTTCTTATGTTCAGTAAAGGATGACATTGATTTGCACATGGTGGGTGTCTACCGTATTATTTGCAGTCGTGGCATATCATATATTGGGGAGACTATCAGGACTGTGGAGGAGCGCTGTACTGAGCATAAGCAACACACAAACATACAATAACCGAGCAAATCCGCCATTGCAGAACACTGTCTTGTCACCAGTCATCCTATGGAATATAACAACACGGAGATTCATGCATACACTTCCAGCTGTTGGTACAGTGTTATTAAGGAAGCTATTGAAATTGGCAAGTAACCTTATAAATACAGATGGTAGCTTTTGGTTGAATGTTGCATGAAATCCTATTCTCTCACTTGTCATAAAACAGAGGGACAGAGTTAATGCTACTTCACCTGTTGATTATTTATTTCACTCTCGATAACTTCTGCTGATGGTCATCTTTAGTTTGCGATGTCCCCAGTGTTTACATTCTGTGTGTGTGTGTGTGTGTGTGTGTGTGTGTGTGTGTGTGTATGTGCGTGTTTGTGTTATCTTAACAGAGTGCCTGCGAAAACCAAAGTTTTAAATTCGCTTGCACAACACTTGCTGCAGTTTTGCCTTGAAAATGGCATGAGGGGCTCGGATGGAAATACCGGTGGTTTTCGGCGTCACTCGGCTTTATTCCCATAAGTTTCCTGGACATCGCATACGGAGGGAGAAACTAAGGTCTCAGAATACGGAAATAAAATCAGGGTACACTCTCTTGCTTCTTTTTATGCGAGTACCAGACCCACATCTCACAACACTGTGAGCAGTAATTCACGAATGTGACACTTGGTTAAATCCTGAATCATTGAAATGCCAAAAAACCATCGCAACGTCATCGTTACGTTCATTAAAGGGTAATCTAGACAATTTTTTCTTTTAGTTTTGTACTTGTGAATATCTTTGTTACTCTTAAATTTAGATGGATTCTTAATAACAAATTTTATAAGTGAATGAATGTGCTCCGAGGCTGTGGCTAATATTCCCAGCCTCTTAAATATACACATATATTATGTACGACTGTAATCTCCACACGTATTTCTTATTACTTTCTTTTGTTCAGTGAATACGCACCCCAGAATATTACTCCCTATGACATCAATGAATGAAAATAACAAACTGAATTCTACATCCCAAAGTTGGCAATTACTATGGAAAACGTTTTGGCAGTCCTATTACATGGTTTTCACAGTTTAAGTTTTCATCTGTGTGCAAACCTTAGGTTTCTTCTAATATTCTATCCTCTTTATTATTACTTGCTCTCATATTAGGTTAGCAGTTTTTGGACATTTTTTTGCCAATACAAACTTTGTGAGCTGCGTTTCGTAGAAATTTAAAACAGCCCATTTTTACAAAACCAGTCAGTGCATAAAACATCATTTAAGATTTTCTGTGTTGATGCTTCTTTACTCGGCTTCACAACAGTGTTTGTATCGTCTGCGAAGACGACTAATTCTACCTCCATGTTCATATAAAATGACAGATCATCAACGTAAAGCAAAAGAATAGGGGACTTCTAATCGAATATTTCGGAAATCTCATTAAATTTCTCCCATGCATCTAATGTAGCATCCCTCTTTGTATTACTTGAAGAGTCTAAGGTAACTTCCGGTATTACGTTTCTTAAAGAGGAACTACACTAAACATTTTCTGAACTAGTTAGTACACGAAAACTTTTCTAACAGAATTTAGTGATTCTATTATGTACTCAGTAAATGTATAAATGACTGACTGGGTAGAATGACGTGTTGGAAATCCAGACCGTGACTGGCTAAGTATCTCACTACTACACAGGTGTACACCTACGCTGGAGTACACTACCTCCTAAAAATTTGTTGAATATGGTGTGAGGAGGGCCACTATGTGACAATTACTGACGTCTGTGGAGTCATTTTTCTTTATACGGGCGCCTAACAATTACACATTTCTATTTTTCTGGAAAAGCGTCCATTAATGATGCATTACATAAGTGACTAAGAACTTAGCGTACTATAGGGTCACAAAAATTTTAGTGTCTTATTAGTTATACTACCTCCCCGATATGAGCTTTTACTTTTAAAGCCATGATGAGCGTTGTTATTTTAAATGGGAATGGGATATTCAGATTTAATTGACAAAATGTCATCCGTATTGCTTCTTTCGGGTAAGGTTTCTCATGTCTTCTCTACTACATGGATCAAGGTGTAACTGTATAGGTCTCGTGCTTTAGGGATTTAAAACGTTGTTATTGTATTGTACTTGCAAGTACGGATTCCATAATCTGCGAAATCCAGTACCCAGCGATACGCTTTTCGTTGCTCAAGCACTAATGACCCTCACCAAAACTTCACGTCTGTGCCCGGTTCCACAGCGAAAATAGCTAACACTCAGCATGCTGCATCGATAACATCATCAGGAACTTATAAAAATACTCAAAAGATACCACCAAGTTCCCAGCTCGAAAGAAAAACAGTAATGTCAGGCGAAAGCTGTTTGTATTTACAGCTTTCTAGTCCCAGCGACAGTAAATTTTGATAAACCTTGCTGATGCTGTATTTATGTCTTACGCTAAACGTAATTCTACTAAAATAGCAAGGCTCTTGTGAAAGGAAAACCAACAGCCATGGAGAAAGGTAACGGATGCACAACTTCTTCAGCAGTGTTGTGCGGCAATTTAAACAAACACGTCCATCATCTGACGAGTGTCGAGAAACATGACTTGAGCTACCGTTATTCAGGAGGAGTGAGGGAAATGTGTGTTTTCCGAGCTGTATCTTCTCCAGATGGCTCGTGTCAAATATCACAGGCTCGTATCTTCGTCCGAGCTCCTTAACCTTTTAATTACATTTTAAACTAAAGCTTTGAGAGGATAATTGCTATAAAAATCTTGAACATGGCTGCAAAACTGTAGCCGTGTAAATCGGAAGAGGTTACAAAATTCCGCCAACCATCTGGAAAACAAAGGTTTATTAGCCCTTGACCTAGGTTTCGATTTTTCTAAAAACATCTTTTTCAGAAGGACTGGGCGTTATTACGTCACTTGATGGTACGTTAGATTAGCTGCAACTGTGCGGCTCTCGTCGTATATAAAATTGGAAAAATAAGAATTATCCCAAAGCCATGACTTTAGATAGCAGCCAGATTACATTTAACGTACTTCAGAATGAATGCTCACTAGTACATGCCCACATGTAGACTCTCTTGTCAACATTAAATTGTAATAGGAGTCACCGGATAAAATATTTACATTAGTTATGTGTACATCATGCCAGAGACTAAGAACGATCAACAGTTTGGCATCGAGTCGCGCCATTAGCGGATCTGTAGCGTCGTATTCCACATTTCCATTCAAAAAGGACTATTTTGTATATTTACTAAGATGGTACCTGTTCTTTCGGACATGTTCGAAAGAACAGATACCATCTTAGTAAATATATAGTTGAGGCTCACCGGCCACTTGACCATCTTCTTCTTCTGTGCGAATGCACAAACAGTGCCCGAACTCCTGCGGGAACCGGCAACGCACCGCGAGTAATGAGTATAATGGGTGGGGGCACTTCGAATGTAGTACGGGACAATACGTTGAGAATGTGGGTTTCGCTGGAGGCGTGCCAGAGATAGATCCCTGTGGTCACGCTATCCTCTGTGTCCTCGGTGGCTCAGGTGGATAGAGCGTCTACCATGTAAGCAGGCGATCCCGGGTTCGAGTCCCAGTCGGGGCATACATTTTCATCTGTCCCCGTTGACGTATGTCAACGAATGTAAGCAGCTAAGGGTATTCACTTCATTGGACTACTTTGTTTCGCACCATGCTTAGATTTATTATGTCGTCGGAAAAAGTGCCCTCTTTTGGCATCCATATATTCATAACTAACCCCTGCAGTTCGGAAACAAAACTTTCTTCCTGGATTGGGGGTGGAAGTTGCCGCACCAATACAACCGCTTTGGGGCTGCTAATTTCACTTGAGAAGTTTTGGCTGCAAGCACAGACACAAGCATGACGGTATGTTTCAGTCATTCTGGGAAACCACCAAGAGTCGATGTTGCGTCACATTAATGACTGATAATAGTACTTATTTTATGGTCGCACATTTCTTATGTCTTATTGGATATAATGCCCACCCGTTATCGTCTTTTACTTTTTAGAATCGTGATGATCATCCTTAAGTGAAATGGGGACGTGAGATAAAATTTTAATTCACTAAATGTCCTCTGCATTGTTTCTTCAGTGTCCTGTATTGGTTCCTCTGCTGAACTACTTAAACCAATTTTCTCAACTATTTTATATTATTTATATTTATATATTGATTAATCAGTATAGTCGCTTCCACACGATCAAGTCAGCCTCACATCTTTAATCGAATGGACAAAATACCTAAGGAGACGAAAATGAACACACTGAAAGAAAACAGATGAACAACGAGTGGAAATTACAGAAGATAACTGACATACAGGAACCGCTGAAGAAACAAGATTAGGAAATAAAGTAAGTAGATTTACAATGAGTGCAGTACGTGAAATACAATAATTACAATAACAGGAAAACTACATAGGTTAATGAGAAGTACAAAGCCGAAGAAATGGAGATTAAGGTTTGGTAGATGGGTCATTCCATTACAATCCCTCTTAAGAGCACATCAAATACAAACACACAGTCACAGGAGAAATGGATGAAGGAAGACAGTTCTGTTACATCATGAAACTCATTAGGGAAACAACAGGAACGTGTTGAATGAGTGGAGGAGCTTCTCTCAGAACTATAAAATGACTAAAGAAACTCCGGAATCAATAAATTTCCTACAGAATGTGAGAGTATATAAAGCTTGCTTTGAAATGATATTATTTGTTGCTACTTCCATGAGCAATGAGAAACATCAATTCAGTCCTGTGTTTTCGATGAAAAGCGGAGTCTGTCATAGAGGGGGATCGTACAATTGCCAAAAGAAACCTATAAATCTTTTCAAGTGTATTTTATTCGCTGCGAACATTTCCAGAGTCTTCTTCAACACTCTAGAGCAGAGGTGTCCAAATATTTTACCCTAAGGACCACAGTGGCTCTTCCGCTAAGTCTCAAGAGCCTAGATCTAGCCTCACACTGTTTTCTTGAGACCTGATACCCTACTTCCGCTCCGAACTCTACGATAGAATTCAGAGGTTTTCTTGGTGCTTACCTCTGCCGCCAATATTTACGAGCTGATACCGAGCGGTACTGCAGCGGTTATTACACAGTAAAGCGCTTATTCTTTGACCTTGAGCTGTGGCCTTAATTTCATTTCATACAGATTGCTACAAATAAATACCATTCGTGAATCTCATTCCAACGTTCTTTCACGAAATCTTTTTACTTCCGTGCGTCACTAACATCGCAGCAAGTGGTCAGAAATTAGCGCGAGCTGCAATTGGTGTCAGCACTGCCCGATATCTTCCCACCGCAACATTCATTACCATGTGGCGGAAAAAGTGGTTACCGCTCCGTTCCCTACGGTCATCGCTGCCATGGCTCAAGATAAGTTGGACAGATGGTAGTTTATCATACCAACATACTGGAGAGTTGAACCGCACACATATTTTCGTTTCAGGTCTAGACGGTGACTGAGATATCTACGGCTCGGGCAGCGAGGATGGACTCCAGCCCGCAATTTCTGTTGTGTCCGGATCATTTCACTGCCGCCGTGGTAGCCGATGCTCGCGCTGCACTTTACTTATTGTTTAGACAACTTCCGACCGTTCTAAAATAGGAGTGATGTCCTCCGGAGAGTAGAGAAGTTACGTACAGTAGTACAGTGTCATTTTGTGGGTAGTGCAACGTCTGCGATGTGAAAAGCAAAATATAGGGGGACTAGTGTGTTTCATGACCCCATTTCTTAGTGAAGATACAGTGTGTTTACCAGTTTGTAATTTCGTTGAAAGTGCCTTAAAGATAAATCCAGTACAATTATTTACTCAGGATCTTTGCGCTTAATCCTATAATTGGCATCATTTTTATTTGCAATTACATGCTTTTGTGTGGATTTACGTAAATATGGAAAAGAAACGGAATTTTAAAGAGCAGTGAGAAAATCAGTATTTCAAGACCTAGTGAGGTAATAAAGTAATGTGTACAATGCATTCCTTAGAGTTACTCCAAATTCGAAGAAAACCAACGGTTACAAATATATTAGTCCCTGAAACCCTGTTTGAAATCTCAGCAAATTTTGTTTAAGAAAGTAAATCCAGAACAAGAAGCAGCAACTCATGCTACATTCCACGTTGCTATTCAATACCGGAACATGGAAAACCGTTTAGTGACGTGGAATTTATAAAGGATTGCATGATTGCAGCAGATGAAGAAATATGTCCCGGAAAAGCCAATTTATTTCAAAACACCAATTTGTTGGCAAACACCGTAGCTCGAAGACTAAATGATACTACTAAAATATTTGAATACTATTGACTGAGAAAACTCGATAATCGGAGCAGGTTCTCTTTTTGGCTCTAGAAGTGTCAACGTTGCGCGTTAGTTTTTATTCTAAGTATAAACAAAAATGTTGAAGTGTATGAAGAGTTTCTTGCAGTTCGTATCATTCACGGTGCAGCCAAGGCAGAAATTATTTTTAAAAGAGCTGAAAATGATGTTTAGAAAAAATTTTGTATGCAAAAACTTAATACGTAACACAAATGATGGTAACAAAAACACGTGGATAAATAATAAAAGTGTCGATTCCCTCTTGTCAAATGTGATAGATAATGACGGTGAATGAAAACCATTTGTGTCGAAAATGTTAGTAGTTTTGAATCGAGTCATCAGAGATGTTATCTGTATAACACCACCGGCCGGATTGGCCGAACGGTTCTAGGCGCTACAGTTTCGAACCGCGCGACCGCTACGGTCGCAGGAAAGCCCTTATACGATTTTTTCAGCCGCGAACAACAATCGAGTTGACTTACAAAATAATAAGTGCTTATGAGAGTTACCATTTTATGCAGGTTTCACCAAACATATGAAAGGCCTTAATTTAAAATTACAAGGAGAAAATCAGCTACGGTCTGATTTGTAAAGCGATGTTAAATCCTCTCAATAAATTTTTTTCAATCTGAATTGAATAATAATATTTTACGCATTTTAAAACATACGAAGCATTCAGTCAGGAATGGTTCAAATGGCTCTGAGCACTATGCGACTTCACTTCTGAGGTCATCAGTCGCCTAGAACTAAGAACTAATTAAACCTAACAAACCTAAGGACATCACACACATCCATAGCCGGGGCAGGATTCGAACCTGCGACCGTAGCGGTCGCTCGGCTCCAGACTGTAGCGCCTACAACCGCACGGCCACTCCGGCCGGCTCAGTCAGGAATATGAGTCTCCATTCCCAGTAGGTTTTGCGAATGACACTATGAGTGTTTTAAAAATAAATTCTGATTCTCGTTTTTCAAATTTTGTTGCAGTAGCAAACAATATCAAGATTTTTCAAAACCATATTAACGCCGATATAAGAACTCTTGCCCCAGAAATTCAAATGGATGTGGCTGGTCTGCAATGTAGCATTTTTATACAGATTCATAATTGCAGTAATTTTCTAGGTCTTCCACTGACACAGTTTCATCCGTTGCATTAGTTCGCTCGTGGATATTTTCGGTTTTCTGCGCTACTTGTCTCTGAGAAAAAGCTTCCTGTTAAATGAAATACACAAAAAATATTTACAAATTCAAATTAACTTAGCATTTGAGGTCACTGCTGCAAATTTCCATTAGTTAACTTGATCCGCAATTGCAAGTAATTGTAAAAGGAAAGTTAAAGCTACATAAATCTCATTAAACGTAATTACAGTGCTTACTCATTATGTGACTTTCCTGTCCACGCCACTTTGGCACGATAAATTTTGGAGGAACATCATAAACTTAATTACAGTTAAAATGTTCACTAACGTTCTATGTGTCTTCATTGGCCATAAAATATAAACAACTCAGTGTTTTAAATACTAAGATTTATTTGCATCGTAAGTTTTATACTGTACAGTGTTACTTTGTTTAGTGAGCATGATTCGTTCCTGTACCTCACTCGTAACTAACACTCGTTAAGTGAAGCACTTTTTTCCGGAGGAATCCATATAGAATAAGTGAAGGCGTTTCGTTGCGAAAGAAATATGTGCTCAGACAAATTTCTAGCACAGTATTGTAATATTTTGTTTGCAGTACAGTTCGTACTACTTCAGAAAAAAGTTGTCTAAAGATATTTTTTATGCTCGTTTTTCAAGATTTGTCGAAAGAGAAACATAACATTATCGCTAGACGAATTCGTAGCGTGCATAGCTACTGCCTTATCGGCGTCTTTAACAGATTTGTGTTGGTTAACGGCAACAGATCAGAATTGGAATTCATAAACAGAAACTACAAGGGAGAGGGTTCCCATACGTCAGCGAAAGAAAGATTTTGTAACATAGTTACCGAAGCCCGAACAGTGATTCGAGTGACAATAATTTCTGCTTCGTAAGCATTTCGATCAGTACTGCAGCTGACAGAATAAAGTACTGTCAGAGCTTCCTCTTTACAGTGCAGTATTTTATAGAAGAACGAGTGAATTGTTCATTTGTAGTGGCTAAAGAGACAAATCCATGCTAGTAGGTGGTTTTGTAATGGTTATTAAAGATTGAAAAAAGAGCACAAAACAGACTCTTAATGCGAAACATCGTTCGTTAAACGAGTCAGTTTCTTAAATTTTCGTATATGATTCACTCGTTATGGGAGGAGCTCGACTAGAAAGTGTCGACTGCGATAAAAAAAAAAAAAAAATTACGGCGAGCCGGATATCATTCCTGTCTGACCCGTTACTACTGGGCGAATTGATGGTGTTATGATGTTCTCGGGCAGTGTTGATCCGCGGGACGTAGTTTGGTGGCTACAGTTACAGAGTTTTATTTATGAATACCTTCGAATTTTCCCGAAAGTTTAAGATGTTCTCGAATGCTCTGAATGTTCTCTGTGTTCTATCACAAGCAATAAGTGAGTGACAAAATACTTTTATTTCAAACAACGTTATTGTTGAATAATGAAGTGAATTTAAGTTTAGTGAAAAGTACTTGTGACCATTCGGAAATAGTTTTGAGAGCGAAATACCAACATGTTCAGGATATCAGAATGTTTATTTTTACGATGTTCTCGAATGTTTTCAAATGCCGTGCGATGTTTTCAGAAAAGAAATGGAAATAAAGGTCAAGCGAAGATGGTCCTTTTAAGCTACTGTAGATAAATTGATTTCCTCGGTCGTCAAAGAAAAGGATACGTAAGATAAAAATTTACCGGTCTGCCGACGGCGAGCTCAGTAGAGGCGAAGGCCAACCTTGGATTGAGAGAAGTACGAGGATGTAAATCGACTGTCACTAATCTTCAAAGTAACCACCCGGACATATGTCTTAACCGATTCACGGAATCCACTGAGTACTTTAATCTGTTTGCTGTCTCGGATGAGAGTGCAGGGTACTAACAAATGGACCACTTCGATCGGTACAGACGCCCAGTGAATTCAATTCTCTACTATAAAAAATCATACTCTTAGACATGGGTTTTTAAGGTGACGTAGTGTTTCGCTGATGACAGTGACGAGTTCCACAAAAGTCTAGTCACCTCGTTTGGCTTATTTACCTTCTCGCTGGGGCACTCTTTTCCTTTACTGCTGACGCATATTCTTGTGACAGTAAAGAACGTTGTGGGACATTATTTAGTAAGATGAACTAAATTCAAACCATTGACTACCGACAGAACATACCTGTTCCACAATACGTCATCACAGTACCAAATGGAGTTTTTTACATTTTATTGCTACATATCAATGTTCCACTGGTAAACGGAAGCTTACTAATGTTTTGCAGTATTCTTATATCTTTAGAATTACAAATTGCACCAGTAAATTGTCCCTTCCTCAGGTTACATTGTTAGCCCTCGTCAACGTATTGTCACATCGAATTAGTTCGTACTTGCAGAGAGAGAACCCAACCACAGACACGCAAAGCGGGTTGCCTTTCTGGGCACATCCCCTCAGCGACTTCTACCAGCGAACTGACGCTTGCCACATCATAAACGAAGCATATGTATAGCTCCTGTAGCGTGAATTACGAACTTACGGACATGATCTGTCCATGGATGTGTGTGTCTCTTCAGCACCACTTGTAGGTTTTGCACAGCCATCTTCTGAAACCCTGAATGTACTTAACGAACATCCTATACGTCAAAGGATCCGCCACCTCCCCTTCCACCCTCCCAACGCCACCCCCTGGGAAAACGAAACGGCGGGAAATATTCTTTTCATGTTGTTACCTGTAAGACATTATTTAAAATGACCATACGTTAATGTTTTTGAAAACTGTGTGGACTCAATGTGTTAATATGAAAACTAGGCTTTATCTTTGCCCTTAACCCTCCTAATACCGTGAGGTCTCTAGTAACGCATAGCTAATTGTCTGCAAAATAAACGTTGTTCTATAGTCCATAAAATTATGAAAAATCGGACTTTTCCGGAATAAGTGACAGTTTCATAATGCATTAAGATAACTTTTAGAATATATTTAGTTTTGAAGAAAATCATGATAGAATCACTGAAAACCACTGTGTTAATATGCTACCCTACTTTTGTCTCGGGGTTTTAAAATGCATTAGTGTCGTTTTACAAGGTATAATAGTTGCCGCATTTGCTTTGTTACATTGTTGGAAACATGTTTGGAAACTGCAGTTGTTGACAGAACTTGACATGCCGTCAGTTATTATTCGCAAGTTCGTGGAGACTAGTTCTGTATATGATGAATTAGGTGAAAATGACTCATCACCTATCTGAAAAGGAAGTGCTCAAAATATTAGTGCGACGTAATCTTTTATCAGCAGAATCAAATAGTGATATCAGCAACACAGGTTGTTGTGTAGTGATAGAGAAATAGACGTCTCATATAGTGATGGATAATATCCACGAATCAGACGAAGGTTCTCAAGAACGTTTAGAAAGTGCAAAGGACCAACTTTTAAGGGAGTGACACGGACTTCTGACTTTTGTAGATGAGTACTTATTGGATTATAAGTTACTATATATGTGCGGTAGCGTCTAGTACCACGATATGTGTTTATGTATTTGGTATGAATCAAAATAGCAAAGGAGAAGTGTGATAGAAACACGAGTTGAAAATAATTTGTGGAAGAAAGGAAATATGCCACATTGTATGAGTAAAGCCAGATCCACCAAAATTCGCAGAGAAAAATGTAGACGACCTACAAAGAATAATTCATTTGCTTCTTAGGAAGAACTAGTTGATGAAATACTAAAGCGGACTTACAAAAAGGGAAGTTGTTTACAGAATAAATGTAGCTAAACTGAAATGCTCTATATGTGTTATAGAGACAACACGTGTTTACAGACTCACATTGAAGCAATTACACATATGTTGAATAAAGAGGATGATAGGCACATTTTTTATTAAAGAAATGGCTGCAAACAGTTTTACTAAAATTTCAATGTGCATCCGGTTTGATGACGTGGACACAAGACATAGCAACCGTGCACCTGACCAGCTGGCTCCCATCGAAAAAATATTTGAAATGAGGGTAAAGACCTTTCAGGATTTTAGTGTTTTGCTTAGGTGACATTCAATGAAGAAATGTATTGTAAGCGTCAGCTGTTCCTTTAACCTTGATATCTACCGGTTTCGGTAGTGGACCTTCTTCACAGGATGTCCATTAAAAGTAGAAAAAGTAATGTACATATAAAAATATAAAATACAAAATTCATAAAAGGTACATCAGCATAATCTGCTTATGAATACTTACAAGACAGAAACAGCTCAGCTGAATGTATAAATCATTTTCTTTCCTTGGTGGTAGAAAATCCGAAACATCATAATACGTATAAGAAATACCGTATGGTCCACAAAAATCTAAAAGAAGTGTGCTCAAATGTATTAACAGCTCCTAATAATGTGTTCAAAGATAAGAAACCTAAGACATTTCTGTAGTATTAGTAAAAAACGTATCAAAACACATTCTACTGATAAATAACATAGTTCATACCTAGAACGAATTGACAACTGATAAGAGACACATAGAATATTTTTGGAAGAGGTTTTAGTCTACACAAAATGTAAACAAAGTTGTAAGTGAAGTTACAGGGTAGAAACCAGTAAGAGTCATATGTAATGAAAAAGGTAGAGAATAGGAAACATACATCATGAACTACTAACATGTTCACCATACAACAGCCTTAAAACAGACTCAACAAAATTATATTATCATTAAAGATTAATAAAAGCGTGTAGGAGGTAACGTCTGTAAGAATGGTACATGCTTCAAACACAAGCGCATTAAGTGATTAACGATCAAGTAAGACGAAAACATATATACTCTTGCTTACTTAGTTAACCTTCCCTAATCGATTACACAAGTAATAAGAACATATTATAGGATCATACCGTTAGTGATCGTCATACCAGGTGAATAACCCCAGTTGATAGCAGAAAATTTCCGATAGTTATTTATAATGGTGTGAATTATAAGCTAAATTGATACATTTAGTGAACCATTATGGTTACAATATGTGACAGTACAATGTGGATGTCAGAAAACAGATAATGACGTTACAAAACAGTTTACAACACATAAATATCCACCGTCAAAGTTGTGTTGATCAGTTGTTCACTGTTTCGTAACGTTATGTTCTGTTTCCTGAGATCTACATTATAAGGTTACATAAGGTAACTGAAATATTTCACTACATGTATCAATCTAGGTTACGATCCACACCATTACGAGGAAAATAACAAATGGGAAATTTTATGCCTTCTACTAGGGTTGCTCACCTGTGATGACGATCACTTATGTTATGAAGGTGTGTGAAGCCCAAGACACTCTCTAAACCTATCGACTAGCCAGAGATTTTACAACACGGAACATTGTTAATATGTGCAATGTTGGTTACTTTGAGGCAGCCACTTGCAATGTTTCATTTGTAATCGGTGTAGACATTACCTACAAAACGGTTTTATTACTCATTGATGATTTTATAGTTTTATTTTGTTGCTTTTATAGCTGTTGTGTGGCGAATATGTTACTATTTCGTTAGGTATATTTTCCCTGTTCTTCCTCTTTCATTGCATTTGACTGTTGCTGGTCTCTGCAGTGCAACGTCACTTACAGCTTTGTTTACGTTTTGTGTAAACTAAAATCTCTTCCAAAGATATTCTGTCTAGCTCTTATCAGTTGCCAGCTTGTTCTACATATAAACCTTGTTATTTGTCGGTTGAATGTGTTTTAATAACTTTTGAAAACATTGCTGAAAAGTATCAGGCATCTTAAGGTAGTTAAAATACTAATCAGTCTTGATTGTAAGAATTTATTAAAAGTTAATAATCATACGTCCAACCGGTTTCCATTTTATGAAAAATAATATTCAGACCATGGCTCTGATACGTAGAACATTAATATTCAGAGAGGAAGATAGACGTCAGAATTGCCAACTTCATCTACATAATAAATATGGAGAGGTAAACTTAATAATGGAAAAAGTTTGTATACCAGCACGTTAAACCATGTTGTTATGAAGAGGAAGCTCCGTCCATCGCCTGCCGTATTACATCATCGAGAGCCAATAATAGGGCTTAATATGCGATGATAACACATGTAAACCTTGAAACGTCTATCTAAATATAAATAAAATACAATACTGAGGATTATGTAAAGTACATAGGACACAGTATTTTATTTTATTGTGCAAGAATAATATTACGAACAGACGCGAAAGTATAACGGTAATGGAGGTAAGAACGCAAAATTGCTATCTACGGACGCTGCGTGGAGATTCAAACTCATTTACAGAAGCAAACATAAGCGTAGCTAGGCTGGCAGTTGCCGCGGAGACGTGACAAGGCGCATCAGACGCCTTCTCTACCCCGCGCGGCTTGGGAAATAGTATGGTGTATTGGAATCCTGAATGAAAACGACCTGCTTTCAGAAAAGTATGTATTACCTTACTCATTGATCTCCACTAGCAGATGTCTTGTCAAGATGGTCCACGACCGAAGGCGGGAGAGATTAAGATACAAATAAAAAGAGTTGATGGTTAATTTCCTTCTTTTTTTTCAAAAACATTGAAAGACGGTTGTCTTGCCCACAATAACATAAAAAGTGAAGAACGAGTTGTGACATTTCGTGGTAGATGTCCATTCCGGCAATATGTTAATTCACTACCAGGAAACTACAGGTTGGATTTACGGGCTGTATGTCATAGTGCAACATTTTGCGTTCTCAATCTGTAGGTTTACTCTGGTCAACATACAAGCGAATCGAGTGAAGCTGGTAAAGGCAACAGTTGCTTTAGGTGTAGTGAAAGTCTTATTAAACAATGCCATAAAAGTAGCAGCTGATAACATTTTCACAAGCCTTAGCTTGGCGAGAGGACTCTTGAAAATCGATTTCATACTATTAGGAACAAGTAGGAGAAATAAAGGGGAACAACCGGAACCTTTCACTCAGAGCAAAGAGGACGAACAGAAGGTACCAATGATATTATTTTAAAACATGACTGATATAAGTGCAAAAAAATGGTTCAAATGGCTCTGAGCACTATGGGACTTAACATCTATGGTCATCAGTCCCCTAGAACTTAGAACTACTTAAACCTAACTAACCTAAGGACAGCACACAACACCCAGCCATCACGAGGCAGAGAAAATCCCTGACCCCGCCGGGAATCGAACCCGGGAACCCGGGCGTGGGAAGCGAGAACGCTACCGCACGACTACGAGATGTGGGCCCAGGTTGAAGATAGCCCTTTAGTAAAAGGTCATGTCTCGCTGCTTGAAGAAATCCGTAAGTGGCCGCTGCACATCCTCATACGACAGAAATTGTCAGCTGTTTAAAGGCTGTTTCAAGGGACAGGGTGAACAATAATCACATGGAGAGAGACCAGGGCTGTAGGGCGGGCGCTCAAGTTTCTCCCACGTTCGCTGGCGTACAATCTGCGGTATGACCTTAGCGGTATGCCGACAACTGTTTTCATGAAGCAGTACGGAACATTGACGCACCATTCCACAACCGATGTTTTCGATAGATATGTTACTCCATACACAGTCTCCATTCTCTAAAAGATCTCTGCTTGTGTTCGTCCTTCGGCAACCAAGAAAAGAATAACAGCACGCTGGTCCTGTCTGGGCCCATTTGGTAATTGTGCAGTCCTACATCATCGACTGCCCAGCGGAGCGCCGCGAAACGGCATCAAGAAGGCGCTGACCCGAACGCCAATGGAAAGACCGGGCAGCGCCACGTCCCAGAAAGGCGTAATTTACCACCTGCTGTCAACGGTGACTTATCCAGCCGCCCGTCACTGGTTGGCCCAGTTCGGTCGCAGACTTCGAGAGCATCAGTACTGAGTAATAGTAGGTCGATACTTATCCTGCGTTCTGCGAGTAGTACTAGAGAGTAAAGTACTTGTATGTAGTCCTTTTTTTTTAATAAAACGTTCCAAGTGTTTTGTATAGATGATTTTGGATTCCTGCCACCAGCCATCGCCATATCTCTCCTTCCTTGTTTGTGTCGGTGCTGACTCCCGCAGTAGCTGACACAACAATAATAAAGTCGAAAATTGTTCGCGTTTTCGCATTTACCGCACGCATGTCGGAATGAAACGAATGCCACGCAACTTCCTTGTCACCATGTCGGTGCTAAAATACCCGGAACAAAGTCGCGCTACTTTGCATACAAGCTACAGCAAAGTCCTCAGACATAAATTTCTTGATAGCCCCTTATTTAGACGCTGTTACGGACATTTCATATCCTGGTGAACCACCGTTCATGATTAAATGCACACATACAAATAGCACGTGACACTGATCACTGGCCAAATTGCATTCATCGGGCTTGCGTGTCACCAGTCAGTTATCAGTACAAGAAGTAGCTGTTGGTATACTTTCCAGGATGTGAGGTCGTGGTCCAAGAACTTTTCTGCTCCTTACGTTTCGTCCAGGACTGCGCTGGACTTCCTCAGAGGTGCTGCTCTGCTGAGTCTTGCCGACTGACTGGTCGGGTGTCTGAGAGCGACTTATATATTGTGATAAAGGGGGGCGTGGTTCAGGTGACACGTGATGAGCAGTGATAATCCATAGCAAAGATAAGGTTGACTATCGATTACCACCTTGTCAAAGATAAAAATTGTTAGCAATTTTGTAGAGCAAGTGTCCATATATCGCTAAGTTTCATAGCTTCCTCTTTCCTATTAAAATTATCGTGATGTTTATAAATTTCGATAGCTTCTCTATATAGCCGTGGATAGTAATTTAACGTTGTAGATAAAACTTCGGTATCCGGAAACTTCACTTGGTGGTTGCCTGGTGTAGCAGTACTCAAGAATTGGTCACATAATTCCTTACATGGCCTGCTGTCCGGCATTTGCCTTCACAACAACGTACTTGTCCAGTTTCATGTCGTTTCGTAACACTTCGCCCAGAAAAGTAGTCAGACTTCGAAGATATGTGGTCGTTATGGTAAAATACAACCGAAATTATTGTTATCGTGGCTGGTAACGATCTCTTAGTTCATTGTTATGTCATCCCCTTTGTTATACTAGTTTGGATAACACACAATGCTTGTACAGTTGGCCCCTAGTGAGGTGACCCTGGAAGACGTGAAAACAAGTTACAGAAGTAAAATTTAATATTACTTAAGTTGCATAAGCATTTCCGCGGCTCGGTGTGTGCAACAAAAACTACGAATTCAATTGGCACCGGCGCCTACGCACTAGCTGCGGCAGTTAGAACTATGGGAATCCAGTCTCGCCTACATGTGCGAGAAGTGATCTCATATCGTGTTCGGCACAGATGCTAGAGCCTGAGAAATTTGAATGCCTAGGTTATAACCACGTGCAGACATTTCTTATGTTACTCTGCTTATCCCTTTTCTGTTCCCACCGATTTACACAGATATATACTCTTTCAGAAATGTTTTCACTAGCGTATTGTAATTGTATATAAAATGACTAAAGTACTGTTGCATAACAGGATGTTTGAACAGAAAGGGCCGATGGCAACGACATAAAAATGGGCTCGTCCACTGTAGCGGGTAACGTGTCAAAATTTGTGTGGCATATGACACGAGAAATAAACCGTCGCTAGTCCTGACTTACCAGTCAACGGTGATTGGATAAAGAGACATGGGTGACAGATGTGGTTGATTTAACGATGAACGTTGTTCAATTTTTATCCTCGCGACATAAAAATGGGCTCGTCCACTGTAGCGGGTAACGTGCCAAAATTTGTGTGGCGTATGACACGGGAAATAAACCGACGCTAGTCCTGACTTACCAGTCAACGGTGATTGGATAAAGAGACATGGGTGACAGATGTGGCTGATTTAACGATGAACGTTGTTCAATTTTTATCCTCGCGATTAAAAGTTTTGTATTAAATACGTTGACGATGAAAATAAGGAAGAAACGTGCTACAACATGTAGGTGGCAAGAGTAGTGACATACGCGGAAATAGGTAACTGGCCCTAATATCGTCCCCGATCCCAGTTTCGTCCCCCTAAGGAATTTTCGGTTTCCACAGTTGATAACAAATGTTTAGCTACGCGTACATGCGTGACCTCTGTCTATCGTATTGTTGAGAGAATTCCTTGTGTGGAGCTCGTTTAGCTTGCGGTTACGAAGGAATTCCTTTTTTTATGCTGAGATGAGTTAGTTTAGCACTCAAACTAACAACCTGCAATTAATAGTGTGAGCATTGATTTATGTTCAAATATTTGGCTATATTTCAATCGTTTGTCTCAGTAATCCTTAAAGTCAAGAGTTCAGCCTATGTTGTTGCTGCGGCCAAAGTAGTACATCTGCAATGTACGTAATTTTGTCTTCCTTGCAGATCCTACTTTCATCCCATGAACGGTATTTGGAACTGTTATTAAACACTGAATTTATTTGCTGTTTATGAAGAATAAAACGCAAGGAGAGAGGAATGGATACGCTGTACTAAAAGCTTACTTTGTTATCACGAAACATGCTGTATACCTACACAGCCATACGAATTCTTACGGTTCACATCTTTCGAAGCCCGAAAAAACTTGAAACGGTTTTTCATTCATGACATTTAGGCGATTCATTGTAGTAAGTCTGCGTGTCAATGTTAGAAAGGGAAAATACATTTAAAGTAATTGTATCTTAGAAAATTTTGGTAGAGGGCGAAATACTGAACAATTTTTTTGTATTTCGTTTTTTGCAGCGTTAATGTTTATGTCAAATACTAGCTTCAGTATGTTACAACAATGTTAATTGCAACTTGCTTGAAAGTGAAGCATAAATCAGTGAATACGTAAAACAAATTGTAGCCTTTTCGGCAACCTTTCAGGACTTATACAGATCCTAATGTATCAAGGCGACGAAATTTTTTTCTCCTACGTTGTAGTTCGAGCGTGAAACCGATCACTGCGCGCTTCGCCGATGGTCTTAATTAATTGAAAGTCCATTCGTTGTCCAATTTTATTGGTTTATGTGCTTTAGTATGGGTTAAACTGCAATTTTCTGGTGGTATTTGCATGAGAGAGTCCTGCCAGGGTAGTTGGCTACTGACTTTGGTACCAGCTGCTATAGCTGACATAGAAGAATTGCTGACAGTCTTAACTAAAAGGTTGTGGAATCGCCAGGTCAGACGAGAGCGCTAATGCGCTGCTTCCTAGATTCGGGTAGGCGCGCAGGCCTTAGATCGAATCCGCCTGGCGGAATAACGACGAGGGCCAATTTGCCAGGCAGCCTGGATGTGCTTTTTAGGCGGTTTCCCACATCCCACTACGTGAATACCGGGCTGTTCTCCACGTCCCTCCTCAGTTACACGCCTCGCAAACATTTCAAAAACGTTCGCACTATTTCATGGTATACACTACACGCAGACAGCTGGGGTACATTCCTTCCCTCCCAGGGGTTATGGGGTGGCGACAGAAAGGGCATCCGGCCACCACTTAAAATTAACCATGCCAAATCTGACCTTAACCATACCGACCCTGCGCAAAACGAGGGACAAAGGTACTCGCAAAAGAAGTAACTTAAAGGTTGCCACGTTAGGTTAAAACATTATAGTGTTGTAAAATATTATGTAGTTCATGAGCAGTATTTCTGTTGTTCAGTTAGACAGTGCTGATGAACTGAAACTGATTTGGTTCTCCCTCTAACAGTCCTCTATAATCAGTGCAATAGGATTACAGAAATAGTGTATGCTCAAACTGTGATCATTACAGTCGCACCAACTCAAATTCATTTATTAGTGGTGTGTGTACAGTGAATTGTGATCAGACCAAAATTTGATTAATTTTCCGTTTCGAAGTAGTTTATCTTAGCAGAGACCTCTCCAGTAAAAATGATATACGTGTGCTAGCGTGGGAAATATTTATGGAAATGCATTGACTTCTTTTGACAGACTCAGGTGCGTATTTGTTATTGTAACGGAAACTATTGTCATTACACTTAGTAGTTTGAGTTGTTAATGAAGTATATCGATCTCAGATTAAATCTGTTCATAATCGAATGCTTTATCAGTTCCTGTGAGCTAATAAGTAACCATAATAGAAATAACTTGCTGCGTTAGTAATCAGTTATGGTTAAGACGAAATGAGAGTTCATCTTTAATTGTTACTAATCTTGGGGAGAATAGTTGTAAGTGAAGGGCTGAAGTGGGGCAGATTTTCTTTCGTTTGTTTGTCTGCCACGCTTCACGTGGTGGTAGCAATAATTAATTCTTTTCTAGGTATGGCAAAGATAGGACTGCACTACACTGGAGCACAATTTCAGGACCTGTATAAAACTGAAGATACAAATAAACCAATCTTAAGAGTAACATTATTATAAAATCCTGGCCTTCCTATTCAGTGCCTGTTTTCTTTAAAAATAAATTACGCGTACTCAAGGAAAGATTGGCAGTATATTTTTACAGAAACAATAATATTGCCATACTTAAGGAAAGCTCGAAAGCAAAAGATAATAAACTAGAGATAAAGATAAAATCTATTTGCATACTGAAATACGACAGTTCTCAACAAGGCTTTCAGTTCAAATGAATATGAAACGCATTCAGCTCCTTAAATAAGTCGTTGTTCGGAAAGATACAAAGCTATGTTGAGTAAAGAAAAATAGTGAGTCACGTAACAAAATAAAATAGCAAATTTACAAAATATCAGTGATATATCTGTACGGCTGAAAATTCTCATATTCACTGCTCCTGTGACTGGAGAGTTGGTAATTATTTGTTACCTTAATCAATGTGTTAACACAGGGAAGTATATACATGGTGCTTTTTTCCACCGTGTACAAACTGTAGGGTACGATCGATAAGAGAATACGGAACAAAAAAGATCCAACATACTTATTTCTGGAAATGCGTGATTTCCATGCTAGAGACCATTTATTCAATCACTCTTTGTTACAAACAGGTCTAATACCTGGTGTATCATACAGCCACAGTTACAGTATGTGTCGAAAATGATTTTCACGTGCCTCAATGCATGCATGTACGTGCTGTAGCATGTTTTTTCTCACACTTCACGGCAGATTCGCTGCAGCCGAACATGGTCAAACGCAGCATGAATACACTGCTGCAGGGACCCAGATCTGGAATGGGCTCTGCATAACACTTTTGAGATGGCCTAATAACCAGAAAAAAGCCACATGGGTTGAGATCCGGTGAACGAGCAGGCGATGCATCTGGGCCCAACGTCCGATTCATGAAACAGGGAAAGCACGATTGAGACGCGTCCGGACGTTAACGGTGAAATGGTCTGGAGCACCATCACGTAGCATACACATAACCCTTCGAATCATCAATGGCATTTCTTTCCAGCTGGGGAGTCAAAGTCACCTGCAAGATACTCCGATGGTTCCGGCCTGTTAGGCGACGTAGAGGGAAGACTGGTCGCAAAACACAGTGGCCAATTATCCCACCTCACACACCCCGGCTGCACCGATGCTGATGATTGGTGTCACCATACATGACGGTTCTGCATACTGTCCCACAGACGACCGTTATGAAAGTTGAAGATGCCACTCTGCGTAAAGATGACTTATCTGAGAATTGGAAAGATCACACAAATCCCGGAATCGTGGTTTCACGGTGAAGAAACCAGTGACAAAACTGTTCCCAATGTGGAAAGACTGTCGCCAAAAGCCCCGAACACGCTGTAACTGATAAGGGTAGTAATAGTTTACATGGGGAATGTTCCACAGGGTCGTCTGGCTTACTTTGTACTGGTGGACCAATTGCGTGGTAGTGAAAGGGCGGTCGCCTTCCTCAGCGTTAATCGTATTTTCCTCTAAGTCTAGCATACGAACATATCGGGTATGTACTTCATGATTTCCTGCTTCCTGGAACGACCCTGTCTCACACAAACGGCGAAACATTGTTTCAGACGTTGACTGCTGTGGTTGTTGTCATTCGGTATAGCTCTCCTGATACAACCTTGCTGCCAGCCAACCGTTGCCATTTGCCTTTTCGTGAGTAAAAACCATGTTGACAATCTCTCAATTCGAATACGGAACCATTTTGTAAAACACTGCATCATATCCACTGCAAGGTGATTCAGCAAGAAAAGTGAGTGGGACACAATATTGCACATTATTATGACGGAAGAGGGCGCTAAGGCATGACATTGAGGAACAGTATCACAGTCTAGGAAGGAATCATGCATACTGTAACTGTGAATTCATGGTATAGCACGAAGTAGACCGCAGTCTCTCTAACAATTTATAACTGAATATATGGACTCTAGCATGGAAACCATGCATTTCTGGACGTAAGTTCATTAAACTTTTTTCGTTCCATATGCTCTCATTGATCAATACCTACTCTCTGTATACGGACGAAAAAATCGCTCTGTATACGTCAACATTTTTTTAAGTTCCGTTATAATACGGAAAACGGTTACAGTCACCTTAATATACGGCACTGTATACGATAGTAAAGTAATAAGGCTCGAATATAATTCAAATAAATACAGAATTAATTACGGAATCAGGAATACTAGGGGTTATGACTTTATTTAAAATTTTAAACCTGACGTTCATGGATTCGTAAAGGTAAAATAATTACCTTTGTATGCAAGTTTATAGTGTCATAATTAATTTGATCAAAAAAAGTTACTAACTTGACCACATATCTGAAGCAAAAAAAAAACACATTTGCTAAATATCAGCCCCAGCTATCTATCCCAACGGAAATTTCACTCATAATTCTGCTAGCACGCAGCTGCAACCTTTTGAAACAACGATTTGAACCTTTCACGCAACCGTCACACCCTCTACTCCACTGCAACTGCCTGTTGTCCGAGCTCCAAGAGTAGTGATAATCAGTGCCCTCCTGCTCGCATGATGTTGAAGGTGAGGGAAGAAGCAGGGAAGGACACAGCTGCCCAATGTCTTTTGAAACCTTATTCTAGAACATGTGTTATTCTATGCGAAAAATAGGCAAGTAATATGAGTACGTAATATATCAACCCCATCCAAAAGTACGCTCGCACTTAGTTTCTGCCGCCATATATGCAGCTCCAAATCATATTGAATCATCTAAAACAACAGAAGAAATATTTCGAAATTAAGTTAATGATTTTGGATCTACAATTTAATCATGCCACAGGCGTTCAAGAACAGCACATCTCCTGTAAATTAACTTCTACATCTCTATCTGCATCTACGTAGATACTCCGCAAGTCACCGTAAGGTGCGTGGTAGAGGGCACCGTGTACCACTACTAGCCATTTCCTTTCCTCTTACACTCACGAATAGACCGAGTGAAAAACGACTGTCTATACACCTCAGTATGAGCCCTATCTTTCTAATCTTATCCACTTGGTTCTCGTTTGAAATTTAGTTTGGCGGCGATAGTGTCGTTATGCAGTCAGCCTCCAGTGCTGGTTCTCTAAATTGTATCAGTAATGTTTCTCGGAAAGAACGTCACCTTCCCTCCAGGGATTCCCATTTGCATTCCCGGACCATCTTCGTAACACTTACGCCTTGTTCGAACTTATCGGTAACAAATCTAGATGCCAGCATCTGAACTGTTTCGTTGTCTTCCTTCAATAAGACCTGGTGTGGATGCCAAACACTCGGGTAGTACCCAGATATAAGTCCTATATGTGGTCTCCTTTACAGGCGAACCACTCTTTCCTGAAGTTCTCCCAATAAACTGAAGTGGACTATTCAGCTTCCCTAACACAGTTCTCACATGCTCGACCCTTTTCATATCTCTTTGCAACGTTTACACGACTTGACTATGTCAAGTGGGACACTAGTAGTACTGTAACCGAACATTACAGATTTGTTCTTACTCATCCTCATTAACCTAAATTTTTCCACGTTTAGGGGTAGCTGTCATTCATCATACAAACTAGAAATTTTGTCTACATTGTCTTCTACTCGTATCTTCCTATAGTCACTCAACTTCGACACCTTACCGCACACCACAGCATCGTCACCAGGCAACCGCAGATTGCTGCCCACCCTGCCCCCAAATGATATGTGTATATGGAGAATAGGAGCGGTCCTATCACACTTCCATGGGGTGTTACTGATGATAACCTGGCCTTTGATGAGCATTCGCCGTCGAAGACGACATACTGTTTTCTATTACTTCAGGTCACTCATATATATATATATGAACTTGTTCCAAACGCTAGTAACTTCATAACAGCCTGCAATAGGGCTCCGTGTCAAATGCCTTCCAGAAATTTAGACTTATGGAATCTGCATGTTCCCCTTCATCCATAGTTCGCAGTACATCATGTGAGAAAAGGGCAAGTTGTGTTCCGCACGAGTGATGCTTTCTAAAACCCAGCTGATTCGTGGACACAAGCTTCTCAGTCTCACGAAATTTTATTGCACTCGAACTGAGAATACTTTCCAGTATGCTGCAGTAAACCAAAGTTAGAGATATCGGTCTGTAATTTTGGGGGTCCGTTCTTACACCCTTCTTATACACTGGAGTCACCTGCGCTTTTTTCCAGTCGCTTGGGATCTTTTGCTGCGTGAGGGGTTCACGATAAATGCGAGCTAGGTAAAGGCCAATGCGTAGACTACTCTTCGCGATAGCACATTAGGATCCCATCGGGACCTGGTGATTTATTTGCGGTCAAATCTTGTAGTTGTTTCTCTGCGCCAAAGATGCTTATTAGTAATTTATCCATACGGGAGTCTGTCCGATGGTCAAATGATGGTATGTTTGTACGATTCTCGAGTTGAAAGAATTTTTGAATGCGAAATTAAAAACTTCGGCTTTTGTTTTGATATCTTCAACTACCACTCCATACTGGTCAACAAGAGAGTCAGTGGAAGCCTTAGACCCGCAATTTTACGTAAGACTAGAATTTTCTATGGTTCTCTGCCATGTCTTTTGCGAAGATGTGACGTTGGTGGTTGTTGTATGCTTCGCGCACAGATTTTTTCACGCATCTCTATTGTCGTCATTTGTGTGTCTCTTTTGAACTGAGAGTGCAGCAGCCTCTGCTTCCTCAGAATCTTCCGTATTCTTTCATTAAACCATGGTGGGTCTTTTCCATCCTTCATCCACTTACTTGGCACTTAACTCTCCACACTGTGATTTACAATCTGCTTAATCTTTGCCCATAATTCCTCTACGTCCATCTTACTGGAATTGAGTGATGTCAGTTCACTAAGTGAGATTCTAACAACTACTTACCTGTTCTGCCTAGCAGAAAGTCTCTCCTCACCTTCTTGACTGATTTATTTACTTTCTCTAACGACACCATTATCGTTCATCACAGTTTCTATGCTGACACTGTCGATAAGATCTGGCATAATGGTCCGTAATAGTATCGCTGGACCCGCGATTCGAGACTAACACCACTCCGCGGCTTGCAACAAGTCTCTAGCGAGCGCTCGGCCACTCTTGCTCGGGACGTCAAGTAGAAAAGTAGTACAGCCTTCATCTGATAGGTAGAAACCGCTAACAAGGCACTTAGTTAAAGTATTGCCTATGTGATGCCTCTATAGCTCTCTGTTTGTAATTAAATTCCTCCTGACTATGAAGACTCCTGTACCAGCAGTTAAGTACAATATATTATTTTTTTACCAACTACTTCTTATTTTGGTCGTTGTAGGCCTAGACCATGCAGGCAGCTCCTTATCGACTTCACTGGCAAACCTGCTCTATATGCAAAGAACATATTTGTATGTTTCTATTGATCATTGTCCACAAGACATTCACACTGGCGACGATTCGTTCGTCGTCATCATAACAATCACCTCCTCTCCTATGGCCTCTAACCTGTCTTTCTGATATACGTTCCCCGACCTGTTAAATATCTCAGAGTATTTCTCGGGTTTCAGCTAGCTCTCGGTCCCAAGAATAATTTGAGCACGGGAACTTCCCTGGAGGGCAGAAAAAGTGTCAGCTCTAAAATCTAAAGATAAATGCCGACAAAAGCGATGTTAATAATGAAATAGCACTACGATACTTCTGTAATGACACACTCATTCGTTTTACTCATTTAAACTGCGTTTGCAAATCAGAATAAAGATGTTCAGAGTAAGCAAATCTCTGACACAAGATACAGTTTCTAAACCGTGCACTTTGTCACAGTGAACAGGAAACCACGTTAGCAATATGAAAACAGTATTTCACATACATCTTACTCATTCCGCTATACACTACTTGGCGCGAGAGGATTAATCTGTCGCAGTGGTGGTGGGAGTTTGGGGAAGTTGTGCGAGTGGGAGGTGGGAGCAAATGACTACCGGTATGCGCGCATGTTTAAAGGATCTACGTCCGGAATGGCGTAACTGCATACTATCGAAATAATGGCCAAAATTGTCGTGCGGAATGGATTTCTCAGGCTGATATCGTTGACGAGTGCTTTTTCTACTTAAAATTTGAGATCAGTTGGTAATATTCCCTTGTAAGAGGAGAAAGGTCGATTTTAATTTATATTCCTAAGGGAATTCCAGCGTAGAACTGCGATACATTTATTTTGTGTAATAGAACAGTTATTACTACATACGGATTGTGTATATATCACCTACGAAAGTCGTGTTGTGTTACCAGTACTCGGGAAATCTTGCTAACTTCTGCCGGGGCTTACCAACGTCGCAGTACAAGTGTACTGGCTTTCCTACTATTCATTTTGAGTACCGATGACCAGCAACACCGAATTACAAGACTCAGCTTCTATATGCTGATGATCTGCCTATCACAGCTCAACGAAAGTGGTCCAAGGTAGTATAAAGTAACCTGGAATGCGCTCCAAATTCTGTGTCAGATTTCTACCAAGAATATTCACTTAATCCAAGTGTCTCAAAGAAACAATTCGGCAACTGCCATGTTCTCCGGAAGCAAGCACTCGGAAAACTGAATGTAACCTGGAATGACACGTAAACAGACCGGCATATTTGGCTGTCTTATTGGACAGGTAACATTTGATTGTCGTACTGAAACGACTATTAGCGTTCAAACATCACTACGAGAAGATCCACCATGAAGTCTAGCGGGCAATACGCGCTCCTGTCACATTAAAGTGTCCACGGCCTATGTTCGAAGTCAATACGCAATAACCATTGACAGGCAGCAGGTGGTAGCACTAGCAATTGTGGGTATGCAAAGTATGTCGGGGGGACGCAGGAAAATAGTTTAGTCGTTGCCGTAATGTGGAAACGGAGTGATTTATCAAACGTCCAAAGGTCCAAATGGGCGTTATCATTGGCTTTCGGACCAAGGATGGAAAAATTTCGTAAATGGCTAAGTTTGTGAACTATCAAGTGCTACCGTGGTTAAAGTATATCGTGCATGACAAAACATCCTTATCCAATAACCCCGCCGAGGAAACTGTGGTGTAGCGCGGACGATAGACAACGGATGTGGACAAGGGCTGGGGAGACGCGTACGGGTGAATGGACGTGCAATTTCTGAGCATCTGACCGCCTAGGTAGTCAAGGGACCTCGATCAGTGTCTCCTCGACAGACGTTTAACGATCGTTGCTGCGTATGGGTCTCCACAGCAGGCGCCTGGTTCATGCAATCACGCTGGCTGCTGTTCATCGGCGACAAAGGCTGGCATCTGCACTCCCGTACTGCAAATGGACGGTCACGCCTTTTCGGATGAATCATGTTTATGCTCCATTGGACAAATGGCCGTTGCCAAGTATGGCCGTGCAACAATCGCTGGAAGGGCTCAGGACGTAAGAGAGTGCGTTCTGATCTGAGGAATATTTTTGAGACATTCCCTGGGTGATCTCGTAAATCTGGAAACACTGTGGATAAATACAAGTATTTATCTATAGGATGTTACAAAAAGGTACGGCCAACCTTTCAGGAAACATTCCTCACACACAAATAAAGAAAAGATGTTATGTGGACATGTGTCCGGAAACGCTTAATTTCCGTGTTAGAGCTCATTTTAGTTTCGTCCGTATGTACTGTACTTCCTCAATGCACCGCCAGTTGGCCCAATTGAAGGCAGGTATTGTTGACTTCGGTGCTTGTGTCGACATGCGACTCATTGCTCTGCAGTACTAGCATCAAGCACATCAGTACGTAGCATCAACAGGTTAGTGTTCATCACGAACGTGGTTTTGCAGTCAGTGCATTGTTTACAAATGCGGAGTTGGCAGATACCCATTTGATGTATGGATTAGCACGGGGCAATAGCCGTGGCGCGGTACGTTTGTATCGAGACAGATTTCCAGAACGAAGGTGTCCCGACAGGAAGACGTTCGAAGCAATTGATCGGCGCCTTAGGGAACACGGAACATTCCAGCCTATGACTCGCGATTGGGGAAGACCTAGAACGACGAGGACACCTGCAATGGCCGGGCAATTCTTCGTGCAGTTGACGATAACCCTAATGTCAGCGACAGAGAAGTTGCTGCTGTACATGGTAACGTTGACCACGTCACTGTATGGAGAGTGCTACGGGAGAACCAGTTGTTTCCGTACCATGTAAAGTGTGTGCAGGCACTATCAGCAGCTGATTGGCCTCCACGGGTACACTTCTGCGAATGGTTCATCCAACAATGTGTAAATCCTCATTTCAGTGCAAACGTTCTCTTTCCGGATGAATTCTAACGTGATCAGATTGTAAATTTTCACAATCAACATGTGTGGGCTGACGAGAATCCGTACGCAATTGTGCAATCACGTCACCAACATAGACTTTCTGTGAACGTTTGGGCAGGCATTGTTGGTGATGTCTTGATTGGGCCCCATGTTCTTCCACCTGCGCTCAATGGAGCACGTTATCATGATTTCATACGGGATACTCTACCTGTGCTGCTAGAACATGTGCCTTTACAAGTACGACACAACATGTGGTTCAACCACGATGGAGCTCCTGCACATTTCAGTCGAAGTGCTCGTACGCTTCTCAACAACAGATTCGTGACCGATGGATTGGTAGAGGCGGACCAATTCCATGGCCTCCACGCTCTCCTGACCTGAACCCTCTTGACTTTCATTTATGGGGGCATTTGAAAGCTCTTGTCTACGCAACCCCGGTACCAAATGTAGAAACTCTTCGTGCTCGTATTGTGGACGGCTGTGATACAATACGCCATTCTCCAGGGCTGCATCAGCGCATCAGGGATTCCATGTGACGGAGGCTGGATGCATGTATCCTCGCTAATGGAGGACATTTTGAACATTTCCTGTAACAAAGTGTTTGTAGTCACGCTGGTACGTTCTGTTGCTGTGTGTTTCCATTCCATGATTAATGTAATTTGAAGAGAAGTAATAAAATGCGCTCTAACATGGAAAGTAAGCGTTTCCGGACACATGTCCACATCACATACTTTCTTTCTTTGTGTGTGAGGAATGTTTCCTGAAAGTTTGGACGTACCTTTCTGTAACACTCTGTATAATTGCGGGCCTTTTATACCCGTCATACAGTATGGTTTCCTCAGCAAGAACGCGTCTTCCAGCAGGATAATGCAACTTTTCGCACAGCTCAAATTGTACGTGCATGTTTCATTGAGCTCGTTTACAGTGTTTTCCTGGACCCCTATCCCCGGTATTTAAATCGTATCGAGAACCCGTGGTACGACCTCGATCGGGATATTCGCCAAATAGCCCCTCAGCCGTGAAATCTAGTAAAGCTGGTCACGGCACTGCGGTCGGCATGCCCCTACATCCCTGGTCGTACCTTCCAGAATGCTAGTGACTCTCTTCCTGCATCTCCGCGCTGGCGAAGGTGGTTATTCAGGTTGTTGCAGATTGTTACATTAACACTACTTTACCGTGTAACCTAATCAGATAATTAGCTAACAGCAGGTGAGAAGCTAAACCAAAGGCGCTGATAACCACATTTCAGGCAATCTGCTTCTCCACCGCAGAATATGCCTACCCATTGTGCTCCAGTTATGTACAGGCCAAAAGGGACAACGTGAGCTTAAATGAAACATGCCTCAACTAGGAGCCTATTGCTTCTTTTTCAGAATTTCCTGTGTTTGTGAAATCGTGATAGCGATTCTAGAACAAAGAACTTCACGATACACGAAAATGATAACCCTCCACTACAGAGGATATCCAGCAGCGAGAAGTTACGGTGGAAGATTTGGAAGAGAGTGGATCGCGGCAGAATGGACGTGAAGACAAACCTGATCAACTGAGACTTCGAATGTGTCCCAGAAAATGTACCCTTCATAAATGTGTGGGAGGGAAGCAAGGAATCATTGGACTGAGCGCCAGTTTTGGGTTGACACTCTTTCAGCTCCCGACACCTAAAACCAAAGTAAGTTTTCGAAATATGAGACAACATGTGTGGGTGAAAAGCAGGGGAGTAGAGAGAGAGAGAGGGAAAGTCACCAGAAGTGGTATGACACGGGACGAAGGGAAGAGAGGCAAGGTGGGGAAGAAAATTCAAGAAACAAGAAAGGAGCAGTGGGTATATGTATAAAAAGAGTTCTTGGTGCACCATGTGAACTTCAGTGCCCATCAAATCTGTATTGGATTTCGCGCCGAGCCGTGCTTCACTATGTATACGGGGCTTGTCGTCAGGCTGGCAGCGCGCGGAATGTAAATCCACCCTGCGGTGGCGTGGGGGTGGGGTTGGGATAAGAGTGAGGCGTGGGGACCGCGGCGGTGGGTGGGGATGTTGGATCGGCACGGCCCAGAGTCACTCTCCTCAGGAGACGGGGGCAGCGCCAGGGACTGCGGGCTGCCTTTTTGCATTGTAAAAATGCCTGCCACGCCTAGCGCCGCTCTCCTGATAAGGGGCCGAGAGGTCAGGGGAAAACCAAACTTTGCGGGATGCCTCAGAGAAGAAGCAGCCAAGACTGGCCGAACAAACAAGTGTTGGCGCTATAGCAAAGCAGTAGTGCTTTGAGGGCTGCCTAACTGCCTAATCCAGTTTCTCTTCTTCGCTCTGGGCTTATTAATCATTTTAATGATCCGCCTCTGACATTACGGTCGTCTCACTATTATGAAGTTAATTATAATGTCTAATGTGGTGGTTTTTTTTCTGTGAGAGGGAGGGGTGTGGAACAGCGTGGCCGTATTTAGGACCTGTAGATCATTTGGTATGGGCTCTACTTCAACAACTTTTCTGATCAGTGCCCCACTAAAACAGAACTTTTGAGCAATTTTTGATGAAAAAGTCCATAATACGTCATTTGAGGTTGGTTATTAAGTTGTATAATGTTTTACTGTGTAATTTATGACTTAATGAATTCAACTATGTTATTAACGTAGCATTATAACTGCTACAACTGTTAAAAAAAGAACAAAATACTGATAAACTTGCGTATTTCCACGCGAAAACCAGTATTTCAGTTTTAAACGTAACATACTGTAATTACAATGAAATCTATGTTACAAAAATGCAAGGTACAAAAGGAAAATACAGGGGCACGATTGTTGAACTATACGCGAGAAAAAGGTAAATTAGTTACAAATTACGGCATGCACACACGTTAACACGTAAATGCCACTTCAGATATTCGGATCTAATTTATGACATGTTCGATACGCCTGTCATCGTTGGCGATGGTGTGGTGCAGACGAATAGCGAAATTCTGCATCACCCAGTGAAGTTTCGAATCATCCTTGGTGTTGATTACCTCCGAAATGGATGTTTTCATCTCAGCAATGGTTTTGGGGTTAGTGCTGTTCACCATCTCTTTAATATAGCCCCACGAAAAGGAATCGCATGTGTTCGGATCCGGAGAATATGGTGGCCAATCGCGGCCCATGGCAGTGTCTTCTCCGTACCCCAGAGCCGGAATGCGGTCCCCAAAGTGCTGCTCCAAGACATCAAACCCTCTGCTGCTTCGATGGGGTCGAGACTCCGTCTTGCACGAACCACATCTGTTCGAAATCAGGGTCACTTTGGATAATGGGGATGAAATAATGTTTCGAAACCTTCACGTACCTTTCGGTAGTGACCGTATCATCAAGGAATATCGGACCTAATATTCCGTGAGTGAAGATTGCGCATCACACAGGCGCCCGTTGATTGTGAAGAGACTTCTCGGTCGCGAAAGGCGGATTCTCAGTCCCCAAAATGCGCCAAATTTGCTTAGTGACGAACCCATCCTAATTAATGTGGGCTTCGTCGCTAAATCAAACTATACTAATTCCCATAAACCCCCGGTACCAACCGGGAAACTTGCACGTCTTTCAGAAGTTATGACGATTTCATTTCGTATAGTTCAATAATTGTCACCCTGTACCAAACAAGTGAAAGTTTACCTATATTTTATCTGTGGTGTCGCCCGAAGAGTGAGGTGCCATGGCAACATTAGTACATCGTGACGGAACCACAAGTAAACATAGTCGTTGCCAGAAACAACTAAAGCTGAGAGGCGGTGGCATAGACACGCCCAGGCGTGTTCCCATAAGCCAGCACATCAGCTCGCGTATTTACGTCTGAGCGCAGAGCAACTCAGGTCAGTCAGCGATCATCACGACAGCATAGTCTCTCTACTGAGCCAACAGTGTGAAAATTATATTAGACTGAACCGTGCAAAAATGTTTACAGTCAGCTTGTTCAGTATCAAGTGATACATTAATGTTCAGTGACAGTAGTAAATACTCTTGAGATTCATTTCTGTGGACATGGATTGTTAGAACATTAAGTATTACATCTTTTTTAAGTTGTAATAATGTGATCTGATATTTTATGCGTTGTAGTAGCATCACGGCCCCCTCCACGTGTAAAGCTAAGAACCCACTACGGTACCGACGAGTGTTATTTCGTCCTGCACACTAGTATCTATACTGAATTTATAAACAGTGTTATTAGCTAATAAGTTCGTACCTTGACTAATAATGAATCTACTTATATGTTCATAACTTACTCGTCTTAAAGAGCTCTGTGAGCGATGCCACAATGTTGAAGCTGTTTTCGAAGTTCGAAGGTCGGGTTTGATGAACTTTAGTTCTGAAAATGACATTTATCCACTATTGTTTATGATCACATGTAACAGCTGAGAGGGTGGCCTGAAAGTGAAGTCTCCGAATTTTTTATGGGAAAATTTAACGTTCTACATCTCTGTGCTTTGTGTTTACATATTTATTTTTCAACATATTCATCCTTGCGCCGACCCCTTTCCGCCAATGAGAGACCAGTTTGTTCACAACGTAACTGAGGAATGACTCTCTTTTGACAGAGCCACAACCTCACCCCTGCTTGTACCGCTTCATAACTATAAAATGGAAATCATCGAATGTGATCCTTAACCTTTGGAAACAGATGACAATCAAGTCGGGACTGTATGGAGGATGTTACGTGACAGTGAACCAAAAGCGTCGGATTGCTGGAAATGTCGCATCGATCGTGTGTGTTTAGCCACGGTTATGTTGAAGGAGACGTTGGGTGTATTGTGTTTTCAACCGGTGACCTAGAAACGACAGAGAGGCTTCATCCCCGTCGGAGCCGTCAGTGGTTCACAACCATATGACAGGCTACAGTAGTCTACTAACCCCACCGCCGCGCCACACCGAACACAGAGTTATTGTGCGGTTCGACCCCCAGGGGACAACCTCCCCCCTTCCCTTACGTGATAGAGTAATTATGGTGCTACGGTGTATGCGTACGTGGAGACAGTGTTTGCGCAGTAATCGCCGACATATTGTAACTGAGGTGGCATAATGGGAACCAGCCCGCATTCACCGAGGCAGAAGGAAAACCGCCTTAAAAACCATTCACTGGCTGACCGGTAGTTCGGACGTCGACACTAATGCGCCGGGGGGGTTCGTGTCGGGGACCGGCACGCCATCTCTCTCGGTAAGCAGGGCGCTAGACCCCGCGGCTAGCCACGAGGGCTCGAGGATACGTTACTCCATGAGAGGAAGAAACCTTCGAGTTCTAAATGCGATTACAGCACGCTGTTTCTCATGCGCTGGCGTAGCTGCGATACACCCTGGCGGGTTACACACTGCAGTTTGGAGCCCTCTAGTGGCAGAGGGCTGCAAATACGTAGACATGAAGAATAAATATGTAGAATGTTAAGCACTTTCGTTTTATTTAAAGAGCTCTACAAATTTGAACATAAAAATTCGGTGTCACTACTTTTCAACACGCCGTCCTACATTTTTAGAAGAGCTCGACATTATCACAACATTCTTTGACGTTTCATGTGTTTTCGTTCGGATGAAGTGTGGCATGGAAGACACACATTTTCATCAGAATAGGAATCACATCAGACCTCTAGAATTCCACAGATAATTATTTTAAAAGTCTGGGTGATTCAGCCAATTGAACGGTCACAACTCTTTCCTGTGCCACAGGGAATTTGAGGCGATGGAGCGCGACGCCTGGGCCGGCCGGAGTGGCCGTGCGGTTCTAGGCGCTGCAGTCTGGAGCCGGGCGACCGTTACGGTCGCAGGTTCGAATCCTGCCTCGGGCATGGATGTGTGTGATGTCCATAGGTTAGTTAGGTTTCATTAGTTCTAAGTTCTAGGCGACTGATGATCTCAGAAGTTAAGTCGCATAGTGCTCAGAGCCATTTCGCGACGCCTGACAAGTAAATTTTGACTTAAATCATATCACACTACAACCGAAAAATTCAGGCAAGTAGGACCATAAGAAATAATTAGATTTAACTTTGCGCCACTGTAAGTGGTCCACAGTTGTGACAGACGGCAGAACAAAACATTTTGTACTTAATCAGTGTCTTCAGATTGCGAATGCTAAAGCTCAGCAAATTGTCTGAATATTGTCGTTAGTCTTGGATGAAACACCGCTATCATCGGCCTAAAATAACAGTCTCTTAAAGAATTCCAAGTTACCAGTATAAGAATCATAACTGAGGCCCCAGGATTGGCCTCTGACTGCCTTCAATAATGTTTTACCGCTACAGGTGCCACTAGCAAGCAAACTAAACCAAATGGCTATTCAAAGAGCGAATAATTGTCTCAACTTCACCCCAGTCTAAAACATATAGTAGGAACACAACTGCTCATTTTGTGCCACGTGCTGCGACAGTTGCACTCCAAGCGGACAGATAGCTACATATCTGAATACAGTATCGGCTGATTGAGAATAGCGTCGTTTCTACTGACTTGTAACACGATTTGTACAAAAGGGAATGTATGTAGTGCAATAAAAATTGTCAATAACTAAAATATTACACCACAATAGTCATTCTGCAGTTTCGTAAGGGCGCGGAGAGCATTAATCGGTACATCACAGCACGGTTTATTTAAGGTTCTGTTGTAACGTACGGATATTCACCGGAGAATGTCGTTTTCCTTTAAGAACACAAGACGGCAAGTAAACAACCAGAGGCCTTACCTTTTGTAGAAATGTGTCGTAGATCCACTCGAATACGTGATGTTTGGTTCACTACACATCCAGCCAAATCGCTAAATGTGTAACGTAGGGAAATGTCATGGAATAAGAAATGTCATGTAATACAATACCTAGATTATTTAAAGCACCAAATTACCCACCACAGTAGCAGTTGAACAGAAAACCACAGACGCAATAACAATACACCAAATGAAACTCTTTTGCAACACAGAAAAAAGGAATTCTACTGTTGTTTCTGGCGCTAAGATACAAACGGCAAGAATGTTGAACAAAGACGTATTTTGAAGAAAAGGCAATAAAATTTACAAAAATATTCGTATATTAGAACGTCGAAGGAAGTGTAAGATTATGCGAATCATCTGACTCCGTACAAAATTGTTATGTGCCTTAAAAAGTGCCAATGGTGATAAGAAAAGACAGTAGCATAAATTTATGCTTCTCATCCATGAAATATTGTGTTAGTATACTACTGCTTTCAGCGGAGGAAGCTACAACTACACACATATTCGAAAGTATTTCTTCATGAATGAGATGAAGCTTATCTCACTGAATCAATGAGATTCCGGTCTTGTTACTTTTATTTCACGATCATTCATGTCTTTTGATAATTTACTGATGGTTAGAAAGCAAAAACAGGAATCCTGTTCCTTTAACTAAGTAAAAAAATAATTAAAACCAAACATTAAACTTACTGGTTGATCTCTCGTCGCCAGGGGCGCTAGTGTAGATCCAAGGAAGCACTGCATTCCGCAGAACTCCAACCTGAGTGGCAGCTCGTACTTGCTAACCATTTTAATGTGTCACGCTTTCTCCATTAAGGTTAGATATTTAAAATTCGTACATGGGAGTAGAATGTTGGCGAAGGGATGACACATCGTATTGCCGATAAGAAAAGAAAACATGTAGTCATGAAACTGGTAAGATGGTTTTTGTACTTGAAGAATTTTTTTGTTCCATAAAAATATTTTTCTTGCATAACTGTCTTCCTCATGCAAATGATAGCTTAAGACCCAGAAATCGTCGCCGATATGCAGTGAGCTTGGTGACAGGTACCTGTGTTACTGAAAATTGTCAGCGCAAAGAAATGGTTTATGTAATAGTAATAATAATGGCATTCGGACCCCGTTACAAACATCGACTGCGGTTTCGCCTCATAAATTTTAAAATTAGAAAAGGAACAATGGCGCACTTATGGCGTGCGACGATTCCGTCACCAAACCGACTACTTCCGACTAATTAAGAGAACAAAAAATATAAAAATGATTCCATTAATACATGACTGCAGAAATATACCAAAATAAAGATGTAAGTGATTTCAACGACTTCATTATTTCACAACAGAATTCGAAATACAGGGGTGATACAACGTTTTGCTGCGAGGCTCGAAGAACAAAAAAGAATAAATATTTTTTTTAGTTTTTAACAAATGATTATCGAAGATTTCATACACAACTAAGACACCGAGACAAAGTTGATTTTATGGAATGTAATCTTACGTCTAATTTCCTTCAAAAGACAATACTTTATTACACCATGAAAGAGATGTTTTAAAAAATAATGAACAAAAGAATTTTTTCCAATTCGTCGCCCTCCTGCCACCACTCAGCAACAAATATACATCTTCCTAGTTTTATATTTGAAACTGATTGTTTAGCGGAAATTTTATAAAACATATGTAACTTGATACTGGCACACTGCTCTATTAAAACGAGTACTTTTTTACTTTAAATTTTTGTTTCGTGTTTCCATTTGTGGTGCATGCCCCTAGACCAGCGGCCGTCAAACATTTTTCCTCTAGAGCCATTGTTTATTCGGTGGGACGGAACATCGGGCCACATTTGCACCGATGGTAACCTATGTAAGTGAGCCGCCAATAGAGAAGCTATTGTAAGGGTGCGATTAAATTGTCCGCCAGCCCACAAGTAAAGACCGTTAAAAGCCAGCACATACGGAACACTTCACGTTGACTGATTTGTTTCATACTGTTGTCAACCGCAGCAATTTCATAGTTCTGACAGTATAATTGTGTGGTGTTTGTTTTACTGGCTGTGTAAAATAATGTGAATTATAATAGTACTTTTACCCATATTTCAGTCCAGACTTGAATATGATACATCATGACAAAAGTCTGAGAAACGATTTAAGTACCAGTTCTGTTCTTTTCAATGTTCTGTATTGCAACATCCTTAATTAATCTAATGTTTATTGTTACAAGTAAGTACCGCATTTGGAGGTTACCGTCTCTGTACTGAGCATTCATGAACTCATGTTACTTCCGTGTAGAAATTTATACCGTAGCAGCTGACAGGTGCGAGTCACGCATATCCGTATGTTGTCAGCACTGAAAGATAAGCTATAACATATTTCCCCTCTCACACTGCCTAACATAGAAGTGGCCGCACTTATTACCCATCTGTCTCTGAAATACGCAGCCAACTTAGCTCACAGCCGAATTGACGAACCTCGATTAATATTAAGCTCTTCTTTAAACGTTAAACGCTACTACCTCTGTAAGTACTTTTGTTTGTTATTGACCGGGAAAAGTACTCTACCGAGCGAGGTGGCGCAGTGGTTAGCACATTGGACTCGCATTCGGGAGGACGACGGTTCAAACCCACGTCCGTGCAGCCTGATTTAGGTTCTCCGTGGTTACCATAAATCACTTCAGGCAAATTCCGGAATTCCTTTGAAGGGCACGGCCGACTTCCTTCCCCATCCTTCCCTAATCCGATGGGACCGATGATCTCCCTGTTTGGTGTCCTCCCCCTGAAGAATATAAATATGATATATAATTGCAAGAACATTTGAACAGAATGTCGTAACTCTTTGCAGTACTACAAGAACATGTTAATATGTGGCGATAAATGTTTAATCTGCGGTTTGACTCTGTAAATGCCGAAAGAGAAGAAACAAAAAATTAATGAAGCGTCACATGCGAACAGTCCACCATTACCAGTGCGTCACTGTGAAACGTCTGTTGGTCTGAAGTTTACGAATCGTGCGAGAAAAAGGCGTATTGCTTTATCCGGTGCTGTCGGCAGCCCATTTAACTGTCTCCATCCCCAGCGGACAAGAAAGCTGTTTACCCGCGCTGGGAGACAGCTACCGCTAGCCGCAGCTGACAGCCGGTGTGATTACCACGAGTAGCACGGCGCGACAAACGTGAAATTACATCCACTGAGAGTCTAGCATCTGATCGAACAAAATAATCCATGGGTGTACTGCTTATTGTTAGTGTCTAAAGGTCACGACATTTCGGTGACTGGTCCTATACTGCGTAATTACTGTCCGCCTGCGCAGCTAAGCTGACAGCGCCGCTGTGTGCCGTTTTGGAGGGCCTAGGTTCAAATCCAAATAGCGCCAGGCCTATCTCCTTGGTGGGAGAACTGGAGCGGTTTGCACACATCCTCACCGGCCGCTGTGACCGAGCGGTTCTAGTCGCTTCAGTCCGGAACCGCGCTGCTGCTCCGATCCCAGGTTAGAATTCTGCCTCGGGCACGAATGTGTGTGATGTCCTTACATTAGTTAGGTTTAAGTAGATCTAAGTCTAGGGGACAGATGACCTCAAATGTTAAGACCCATAGTGCTTGGAGCAGGTCCACTCATCCTAGAGGGGACAGTAAGGCAGCCATTTGACGGAAAATTTCCGTCAGCAGAGTCTCAAAATAACGACAGCATGGAGAGTGGTGTGCTGATTACATGTAGCTCCATGTTGCATCCCGATGTCGGCAGAAGAGGACACGGTGGTCGGTCAGTATCGCGTGGTCCTCTTGACTTGAGTGTAGAAGAGTGTCTTTAGTGCCACTCTGTATGAACGTTATTACAAACTTATGCAACATGGTGTGAGGTTACTGAAATGTTATATAATCATTCCTGTAGCTATTATTGTGAGATTCAAGTCACTTACTTCTTTGATTGTATCGTTATTAAGGACGTCTGGTTAGATGAAATGCAGATCCAAGAGACGTTAATCGTACCAGGTGAAAACAATAACAGAATAAATAAATGAAATCAGCTGCGGGTTTGTTGAAGGATCGGTTTTGCCATACCACTGAAACATTCTTAGTAATCTACAGGAATGACGATAGTAGGTTGTTGCCGGTCGAAGTGGCCGTGCGTTTAAAGGCGCTGCAGTCTGGAACCGCAAGACCGCTACGGTCGCAGGTTCGAATCCTGCCTCGGGCATGGATGTTTGTGATGTCCTTAGGTTAGTTAGGTTTAACTAGTTCTAAGTTCTAGGGGACTAATGACCTCAGCAGTTGAGTCCCATAGTGCTCAGAGCCATTTGAACCATTTTTGATAGTAGGTTGGCGATTAGAGGCCTGTTGCTCTTAATATGAATCTTGTTTCTCCGCTTGAGCACAATGTTGCTCAGTGAGTCTATCATTTCCTCGGCTAAGGGGCCTTAAGTAGGATTTTCATTGGGTAGAAGTTAAACAAGTTTTCTAATTAACAAATTTTTGTTCTTTACTCAATCATTCCTGCTGCGACTGTCTTACACTGTGACGTGAGCGTCGAAACTGATGCTTGGATGGCCAATTGCCACAAAAAGATTTTAATTTATTTATTTCAGAGTGGAAGACGTGAGATAAATAACCGACGTGAAAGACAAACTGGAGAGTACAGCCACTATGAAACAGTAATTGGCCGGCCATGTTGGCAGAATAAATGATGACCGATGCAGAAGGGCGGTGGTGCAATTGAATCCAGGAGACAGAGACAGACCACGAGGAAGATCGCTGGACAGATGGGACAAAGGCATGTGGAAATCGCTGGAGCTAACTGGCTGAATATCTCCCAAGGAGGTTGCTCACAGCTAAAACATTCAAAGCGTACCTGAACTCAGCACTTGGGGAGATCACGTAAGTCAGTGACAGAAGTGGTGATGTTTATAGTAATGATGAACTACAGCCGGCCGGAGTGGCCGTGCGGTTCTGGGCGCTACAGTCTGGAGCCGAGCGACCGCTACGGTCGCAGGTTCGAATTCTGCCTCGGGCATTGATGTGTGTGAAGTCCTTAGGTTAGTTAGGTTTAATTAGTTCTAAGTTCTAGTCGACTGATGACCTCAGACGTTAAGTCGCTTAGTACTCAGAGCCATTTGACCGTTTGAGCCATGAACTACAGCCGGCAGGAGTGGCCGTGCGGTTCTAGGCGCTGCAGTCTGGAGCCGAACGGCCGCTAACGTCGCAGGTTCGAATCCTGCCTCGGGCTTTGATGTGAGTGATGTCCTTAGGTTTAAGTATTTCTAAGTTCTAGGGGACTGATGACCTCAGATGGTAAGTCCCATAGTGCTCAGAGCCATTTGAACCATTTGGTGAACTACATCTACATAAACATACGTATTCCACAAGTCAGCGTATGCTGCATGGTGGAGGGTAACCTGCACCACTACCTCTCATTTCTCTTCCTGCTACAGTCGCAAATAGGGCGAGGGAAAGACGACTGTCAATACGCCTCCGTATGTGTCCTAATCTCTCTGATCTTATCTTTATGGTCCTTACACTCAAGGTATGTAGGCGGCAGTAGAATCATCCGGCAGTGAGCTTCAAATGCTGTTTCTCTAAATATTTTCAATAGCGTTTCCGAACAGAAAGCCGCATCCTCTCAAAAGATTCCCATCCCAGTTCTCGAAGCATCTCCGTAACACTTACATGTTGTTGGAACCTACAGGTAACAAATCTAGTAGCCAGCCTCTGATCTGATTCGATATACTACTTTAATTCGACCTTGTATGGATCCCAAACACTCGACCCGTACTCAGGAATACGTCACACCAGCGTCCTATATGCGGTCTCCTTTGCAGATGAACCACACGTTCCTAAAATTCTCTCAATGAACCGATGTTGACCATTGGCCTTGCCTATCACAGTCCTCACAATCTCGTTCCATCCCGTATAGATTTAAAACGTTACCCCCAGATATTTAAACGGCATGACCGTATCAAGCACGTCACTACTAATGCTGTATCCGAACATTAGATGCTTATTTTTCCTAGTCGTCCTCATTAACTTATATTTTGACACATTTAGAGCTAGCAACCATTCAACACAATAACTAGAAATTTGGTCTAAGTCATCTTATATCTTCGTACAAGCAGTCAACTTTGGCGCCTTTCTCTACGTCACGACCTCATCAGCAAACAACGGCAAATTGCTGCACACCCTGTCCGCAAATAATGTATGTAAGCAGAGAAGAACAGCGGCCCATCACACTTCCCTGGGACACTATAAATGATACCCCTGTCTCTCACGAACACTCTCCATCAAGGACAACATACTGGCTTCTATTACTTAAGAAGTCTTCGAGCCACTCACATACTTTGGAACTTATTCCATAGACTCGTAAATTCGTTAGCAGCCAGAAATGGACCATTGTGTCAAATGAATTCCGGAAATCTAGAAATATGAAACTAGGAATATGAAATATGCCAGTTAACTTACATATATAGTTCGCAGTATATCATCTGAGCAAAGAACAAGCAAAGTATCGCACGAGTGGTGCTATCTATAAGCATGCTAATTCATGGACATAAGCTTCTCAGTCTGAAGAAAATTTGCTTTATTCGACCTGAGAATATGTTCAAGAATCCTGCAGCAAGACGAATCACCATTATTAGGATTTTTTCCAGCTTGTCCGCCATTTCATTTATGCATATAGGAAATGTCAGCGGTCCTGTCACACTTCCCTGGTGCACTCCTGACGATACCCTAGGGCCTAGTATCTGATGAACACCCGCGGTCGAGGAAAACATACTGGGTTCTGTTACTTACTGATTAAATGGTTCAAATGGCTGTGAGCACTATGGGACTTAGCATGTATGGTCATCAGTCCCCTAGAACTTAGAACTACTTAAACCTAACTAACCTAAGGACGTCACACAACTTACTGATTATCTCTGCCTCATTGTGTACATCACGCCGTGAAGGTCAGTAATGTCTTGTTGTGACGCTTAAAATAATGATAAGTGTAAATAACGCTTGCGTACAAACCAGTAGCCAACTTTCGCGGATCTTTTAAGCTGCTTGCAACTGGAATACCGCCAGTATCGCTTTGAGACGAACAAGACTAGTTCGGCCGTATAAGATGCTGGATCCCCATTTGGCAATTCTTTCAATTGTTTCTTTCAATTGTTGCCAACCCGATGCAGTTACCGCGGAAACGAAATAGCTGCGAGAGTGGTGCACAGTTGGATGACGTCTGCTACTTCTGTTGTCCTCGCATTCATGGGCTACTTCTTGTGAGTACTCTTGATGCAGGATTTATAGTTTAGTAGTAGTTTTGCCGGAACTATCATAACATATAAACAAGTTCGCAGATAATGTAGCATACAGAGCAAATACATAGAAGTTCTCTTAGAGACGACTAGGCATCTTTTTTTTTTTTTTCAATAATAATGCTGCGAGTGAGTAACGCTCCAATGTGTTTTCCCTTGAGTACACTGTTGTGGGGCCAATTCTAGTGTCCGATACCACCCGTCGGCTTTGATCAATGACGTAATGTGTGATGTTATTTTGTTTGTGCCACAGATTGCTGTCCTGAACGTTAAATGATTTCTCTGGATTTCCTTCTTACGCGTGTATATTAAAAATTCCATGTAGGTTGTTTTGTTTTCAAATGGTTCAAATGGCTCTGAGCACTATGGGACTCAACATCTATGGTCATCAGTCCCCTAGAACTTAGAACTACTTAAACCTAACTAACCTAAGGACAGCACACAACACCCAGCCATCACGAGGCAGAGAAAATCCCTGACCCCGCCGGGAATCGAACCCGGGAACACGGGCGTGGGAAGCGAGAACGCTACCGCACGACCACGAGATGCGGGCGTTTTGTTTTCATCTCGTAATTTGTTGTAGGCATCTTTTGTGAATGAAAGTAGTCGTGATGTATAAGTAGTCGCGATTTATAGGGTCTTGATTTCTCACGCTGTTCGACATGGATGAGTCAGTTGTTTTTACTGCGAGAACTCCGCTTCAGAAAATGAGTGACAGTAAATCAACTATAAAATTTTTGCAATCATTGGAATTCATTGCTGAATTTTGCAAGTGCAGTGTCTGTGGAAATCGTACCGTTTTGACGAAGGTTGCGTTATCACGAACTTCGACGAATACATGTGGAAGTGCAGAAAAATAATATACGGAGATCCATACGCAAGGGTACGTGGTTCGAAAGATCGAGGCTGAATTTAGAAGTAATTGTCATGCAAGCCTACTATTTTCGCTATGAATATTCTTGCAAATCTGTCATGCACGAATCAGGGGTTTCGTGTGGCACTGTAGTCTACCGGTTCTCGTTTTGTAGAGAAGTCTGCTGGGAATTTATAAAGTATAGGGGGTTATTGGGGGTAGCCAGGGGTTATATTTGAAGTAGATGAGTGACATTTTGTAAAGAGAAAGTACGGAAGGGGGCACGAGGTTGTTGGGCTTTGTGTTTTTGGAGTAGTAGTTTCTAGGGTAGATTGTACTGATGTTGTATTTAGGGTTGTACCAATTCGGACAAAGGAAGTCTTGACATCTTTAATAGAAGAATATGTGGAAGAAGGTTCTGTAGTCATGTCGGATGGGTTTCCTTCGTACAAGGGCTTATCATCATTTGGTCGTGAATCACAGTATTCAGTTTGAAGATTATAAGATGGGGGCTCGAGTATAGATTTAAGTGTCAGGAAGTCGTTTCTGAAAGTATTTGTATGGAGTGTAGCCATGTATGGAAGTGAAACATGGACTGCAAATAGTTCGGACAAGAAGAGAATAGAAGCTTTCGAAATGTGGTACTACAGAAGAATGCTGAAGATTAGATGGGTAGATCACATAACTAATGAGGAGATATTGAATAGAATTGGGGAGAAGAGGAGTTTGTGGCACAACTTGAGTTGAAGGAGGGATCGGTTGGTAGGACATGTCCTGAGGCATCAAGGGATCACCAATTTAGTATTAGAGGGCAGGGTGGAGGGTCAAAATCGTAGAGGGAGACCAAGAGACGAATACACTAAGCAGATTCAGAAGGATGTAGGCTGCAGTACGTACTGGGAGATGAAGCAGCTTGTACAGGATAGAGTAGCGTGGAGAGCTGCATCAAACCAGTCTCAGGACTGAAGACCACAACAACAACAAGATGGGGGCATATACTAGTACTATCGAGGGATATTGGGGGGGCTGTAATATCTGTTGTCAGGCCGGGAAAGCGAAGGATTTCAGTGTTGTCAGGCCGGAAAAGCGAAGGATTTCAGTGTTGCAAGGCCATTTAGATGAATACCGTTGGAGGAAGAGTACTCCTAATGGTTATTGTTTACTCCTTGCAATTATGAAAGTAGTCAGCAAAATGTACAAGCTTCGTTATGTTGGTTAGGTGTTGGTGGGTCCGACACTTTTTTCTTGTTTTACGTTCTTTTTTTATGTTACTGTATTGTGCGACTGCTACTTTTTTGGTTTCTCTGGAGGGAGGTTTTTCTGTCTTTTAATATTGTCTGGTTACATTGGTGGGCCGAGGGGTATTGCTGTGCCTTTGCCGGAGGGTTTATGTGATTTACTCGTGGTTTCATTTTTTTTTTATTATTTTGAAATTTTGCGTCTGATTGAGAACGGTTGGTAGAGAAGAACTGATTTGGGTGGTACCTCATTCGTGCCTGGCAGTTTGCGTTTCTTATTAATTTTTTCCATTAGTTATTCTGGATTTTACTACTTCCGTTACAGTTTGACCTTCTAGCATTACTACTTCTTGATATGTCCTTATTTCGTTTTTGTTAGCCTCGATCTTTGACCCCTTTGGAAGTTCAGATGTGGTAAATTTCTTTTTATGTACCCATTTTTATGTTTTCCTTTTAGATGTTTCTGCTACAGTTCTCATATTTTTACCGTCACTTCTGGTGTATCGATTTTACTGAGTGTTACTTGGAGCTACTGTAACTGGTATGACTTTCGTGTAGTATAGTTATCGGATGCAAGGTTTGGTCATTTTTGCGTTTTATTTCTTTGCATGTGCAGTAATGTGCGTAAGGATTTTCGTTTTTTGAAAGTCTAGTCATATTCTGTAGTTCACTAGCAAGATCATTTTTAAGCACGTTTCTGATATGTTATAAGATTTTTGCGCAACAAATAGTAATATTGGAACAAGTAACTAGAAATGACCTCCTACATAGGTTGCTTCTACTTACCGATTCCAACTATTCGACGGTTCGTTATTTAGATCGTTTTTACAGTACGTGTGGAAGATGTAATATAATATGTGCACTCGTAATTGCTCTCGTGTTCTTATTTAATTCAGTCATCTTCAACTCGCTTAAATGAAATTCGCGGGTAAATAATATTCGCGTTAAATGTATCATTTTACGGCATGCTACATGCGTTTGTTTACGAATATGATCCGTTTCATTCATAGATTGTCCATTGCAGCATCTTTGCCTCACGTATGACATCATTGGTCAATATATATATATATATATATATATATATATATACACCATTGTACGTTGTAGCAAAACTTCATCCAAGTCGATTCACTTATTTCCCCTTGGACGAACCGTATACTGAAATCGTATTGTTCTGCTCTTCCCTACGGAAAGAAACCAATGCTACTGACGTTACCATACTGAGTTGAAGCAACAACTATGAATAGATACCACTCTGAAAGCCACCAACAAAGGCTGAACTTATTTTGGTCATAAGATTCAGTTTTGTCGAGTCAAACAGTGATCGCATTTCTCTTGAAGGACGATATCATGTTTGAAGTAAAGTGCCCTTACAAGTCCAGTGTACTGAATGATTTAGTAAAACGCTTAAAGACGTATTTCAAGGTCACAAAATAGCCATGCATGAATACCACCTAGAAATTGGCCCCTAATGATGAAACGTCTTGAAATTTTTGTACAATGGTGTATTCTATTTAGCAAAATTTTCTTTTTACTTTTTTTTCGATCCTTAGCAATGCTAGATGACTAAAAATTGCAGTGACTTATTTCTTCTCAACAGTTTCAAGGAGCACTCGTGTATATTTTTAGCGTCGCCACAAAGCGTATCTTAACATTGTGTGTTAATTGGTTCCTGTGTCTTTCTCCGAAGAAGGGAGCAGCAACAAGAGGACGTATCATTAACGACTGTTGCTCACCTCTTTTATTTTGTGTTGCAATCGCAAACAACTGTTACATCTATTACTGGACTGGATGAAGAGTGTAAAGGAACTTGGTTGTCGGCTTTCTGAAGGAACTGTCCCAACTTTCGCATGAAGTGATTTGTGAAACATCGTAAAACATGTGTTATAAGGTCATTAAGAAGACTTCATCGCCCCTTCTTCTTAATATCAATCTAAATCTTAATCAATCACATCGTTCGATTGATCTTCATGTTCCGTAGCCACAGAATCCTAGTGTCTTCAGTGCATTAGCCTTAAATGTGTTCATTCAAGCAGCAGACTTTACATGAGGCCACACTTTTGCACATTTATTACATAACCTTGGATCTGAATCGAAAGAAAAAATAACTCTCAATAGAAAGTTCTCCAAGCAAAACGCTTTGTAAAGTGTGTGTTTATACTAGCTGTTTATACTAGCTGCTAATTACAGCAATTTTCATCATTATATAGCAAACGACGAATGGGTCACAGAGAGATTCGATACTCCTCCTTTGGTTCGACTTTTTTATAGTTTCTCGTACCCGATGAATTACTATTTCACTGAACCATCTTTCATAAACAAGTACGTGGTATGTTCACCATTTAATTAGACTCGCTGGTTAAACAACATTTCACACAATAACATCATTAACATGTGAGAAACGGCAAGAAAAAAAATAAATAAAAAAAAATAAAAAAAAAAATAGTTCAAATGGCTCTAAGCACTATGGGACTTAACATCTGAGGTCATTAGTCCCCTAGACTTGAAAATACTTAAACCTAACTAACCTAAGGACGTCACACACCTCCATGCCCAAGGCAGGATTCGAACCTGCGACTGTAGCAGCAGTGCGGCTCCGGACTGATACGCCTAAAACCGTTAGGCCACAGCGGCTGGTGAGAAAGAACAAGATAAAAAAAAAACTGTGTTTGAAACGAACTTTGCGCTACTGACTAAGCACACGACAACACACAGATGTATTATTTCCTAGTATTACCTATTTTCCTGTTTTTAGCAATATACTCCGATCAGTCAGAACATTATGGCACATACCGAATAGCCGGTATGGCACGAATAACAGTGGTGTTCCGTCGTAGGATCGAAGTAACGAAGTAATGGTAGGTCACTGGATGGATTTGGCATCACATCAGCACACAGAAGTCACATAATTCCGGGAGGTCGTTGATGAACTCTGACACCACGTTCAATCACATCCCAGATGTGTTCCATTGGGTTCAGATCTAGCAAATTGTGGTGGGGGGGGGGGGCAGAAATCAATTGGATATAGCCACTGTGTTCCTGAAACAACTCTGTCACACTCCTGGCCTTGTGACATGGCAACTTATCTTGTAAAAAAATGCCACTGCCGTCAGGAAACATGATCTCATGAAGGTGTGTACGATTCTTCTTGGACACGATGGTGTCTTTCATGAACTCCATTTGACCCTTGGACGCCCACGTGATTGTTTCTCAGAACATTATGGAGGCGTTGCCACCTCGTATCCGTCCCGCATTACAGATGCCAAGCAGCTGTTCCCCTGGAAGGTGATGGATTCGTGCCGTCTCATCGGCATGATGAAGAGGGTTTCGGGATTCATGAGACTATGCAACGCTCTGCCACAGCGCCAATTTCCTATTCCAGTGGTCACGTGCACATTTCAGTTGTAGTTGCCGATGTCGTGGTGTTAACATTGGCACGTGCAAGGGTCGACGGCTGCTCAGACGTGCAGTTAGGAGTATTCGATGCACTGTGTGTCAGACGCAGTTGACCTGTGCCCAGCATTAAAGTCTGATGTTGCTTCCGCCTCAGTTCGCCGCCTGTACAGTTTTACCAGGCAGCCAAGTCTACGACGTCCGACATCTGTAAAGAGGGGTGGCCGCCCAACGCCATGATATCTGGACGCGGTTTCACTTTACCTTCGCCACGTGGTGAACACGCTCACCACAGCACTCCTCCAACACTCGAGTCGTGCAGTTTCCGAAATGCTCGTGCCGAGCCTCCCTACCATCACAGTCTGGTCTCGGTCAAACTCAGATATATCGTGCGCCTCTTCCATTCCACACACGTACAGCAAGATCACCGATACTACATGCACCGTGTGTGTGTGTCTGACCAGCAGTCATTCCTCGCCAGGCGACACTGCTATCGCCTGGACTGGTTTAATCGATAGAAGGGCGGTGGTTATGATGTTCTGGCTAATCAATGTATCTGACATCATATTTCATTTGGGTTACATATTTCGCCTTTTCATCACACTAAAATTTTTACAGTAACTAATAAGGAAACCTTTATTTGCTGTAATTCGGATAAAAGTAATTTATAACTTCAAAATAACTCAAAAATTTAAATAACACCATTCCAATTAGAGAATAACAGTACATTAGCCGATGAAACTTGCTACAACCAGTTTCTAATAACAGATGTATCATTTACGCATCGACCAGGGCCATAGTGGTAAAATAAAATATATTAGTAGACTGACAGTGTTTCGTTGCACGTTATGACGTACAGTATAACTATACACAGGGTTCTGAACTTATTGTTTTTAGTTTTAGTTTCTCGGCAGTGATCGAGAAACTAATAGAAATTCCACACTTAAAATGATACTTTACAAAGGGAACAGCAGTACATCAGCTCACGTTACAGAGTTTTCGAGACCTCAGAAGCCCAAACACTAAAAATAATACTCAGTCAAGAAACATATCTTGTATCAATGAACGTATAAAGATTTAGCGATCTTCAACGAGGTTTTTCAGTATGCCGTAATACATTTAGTTACGCAACGTCAGCAAGTGTTGGTGTGGCGACATGCACTGTTAACACAGGTATTATCAGTATACAGTACATAGGTCAGGATATATAATGTCAAGTAGTGAAATGCGTGAAAAAAATGTCGCATCATGCGTGAAGATTTAGTTTTGTTTTTATTGCTACTAACTGTATTCACAAAACATATCACAAGCACTCCTTACATATACCACTCGATGTATCTACAAAATTATGCCATTGTATGACAAATAGTTCGGAAGACATAATGTCATAAACACTCAGCTGCTTAAAAATGAAACTGCAGGGCCAAATTCACTAGCGATTCAGGAGAAATGTGTGTACAAATGCGTGTAAAATGTGTTAGATATACCTGAAATGTATTTTGCATGTGTGTACGCTGCCAAAGTCGTAGGCAAGAAAGATCATCCTAAACAACTGTAACGATATAAACCCAATTTGGTGCACACATCAGTTACAATCTGGAAACATATACGGAGTGGGTAAGAAACACCTGCCTCCTGTTGCAATGAGGCAATGAGGCTGATAATGTGGAGAGAAGAGGACAGGAGGAGAAGGGGAAGGAGGCGACAAACACAGGTAAGGATGAGGAGAAGGTGGACAGAGTGATTTGGGGTGGGGGGATGGATCAAGGTAGGGGGAAGGAGAAGACAGACAAATAAAGAAAAAAGGAGTATATCGACAGAGACAGAGGGAGGAAGAGATGGAGATGGTGCAGGATGTACTGATGTACTGCTGAGAAGATAGAGAGGTAAGGAGGAAATGGACAGAGGATGGTTCAAATCGCTCTGAGCACTATGGGACCTAACAGCTGTGGTCATCAGTCCCCTAGAACTTAGAACTACTTAAACCTAACTAACCTAAGGACATCACACACATCCATGCCCGAAGCAGGATTCGAACCTGCGACCGTAGCAGTCGTGTGGTTCCGGACTGCGCGCCTAGAACCGCGAGACCACCGCGGCCGGCGACAGAGGAAGGAAAGAGGATAATAAGAGATGGACAGAGGGAGGGGAGATGAGGAGATGGACAGAGACAGCAAAGAGGAGGAGATAGTCAGGGAAAGTGGGAAAGGTGGGCAGAGTGAGTGGAGCATGAAGATATGGACAAAGAGGGGGAGGAGATGGAATCAGATGGAGCATAAGATGAACAGAGGAGGGAGGACCAAGTAAACATGGAGGAAGCAGCGGGAGACAGATAGAGGGGGGAAGGGTGGAGGAAATGGACAGAGAGAAGGACAGGAGGAAATGGAAACAGACCAGTAGTGGAGGAGGTGGACAGTGGGAGGGGCTACAGGAGGGGGACAAAGAGGGGTGGAGGAGGAGGTGGACAGAGAGGAATGGGAAGGAGAAGATGAACTAATAGAAGACTGGAATAGATATACACACAGAAAACACCCGATATTCAGGTAGTATAAATGGAAAGAAATTTCGGTACTGGGATGGACAACATACTGCCACCCTTTGTGGTTTCTAGCAGGTGTTAACTAACTTGGATAAGTCTGAGGCGGAAAAGAGAAAAAATGGAGACACGATAGCAAAGACTGTACGAAGAAATAGGATATTAAAGGAAACCAGCTGCTAACATCAAAAAGACGAGAGGTTGAAATAGTTTATGAACAGCTGTGTTTGCAGCACAGCTAAATATAGATACAGAACAACGACAATGAAGAAGGCAGAAACGAAACCATATGCAGCGTATGTTATTTGATGTTGCAGGATGTTGCTAAAAACCAGGTGGTCTAATCGAACAAAGAATGAAGAACTTCTGTAATGAGTCAACTAGAAAGGAATGATTAACAGATAGGATTAACCGTCTTACGAAATCTCTACCGAATGAATGAGAACAAGCTAACGAAAGAAATACACTGGTATTTGTGGAAAAAGAAATCCACAAAATAAATAAGAAACTGAAGAAGAAAAAAACGATAGAAAAAAATTAGAAACGGAAGTAATATTTTACGGACAAAATACAAAATTTGGAACGCTTTCAAATCGTGAACAAATGGAAAGAAAAAATAAAAACGAAGCATGCGGAAAACTAAGCTTGTGAGATAGGGAAAAGCAAAAAGAGAAGTGTAACTCATCAAGTTACGTGATACTTATTGGTCATTAAAAATGTAAAATCGCGTATAATGAATAGAAGAGATAGAATGGTTTGGTACGTTTAATAATATGAATCAGCGTTAGATTTTGGAAGAAAAGAATCACAAGGGTAGGCCTAGAAACGGGTGGCGAGCGACAAGCATGGAGAACTGCGTCAAACTGACGTTACGGTTTACTGGAAGCGCTCGGATGTCTGCCAGGCTGTGCTTATGTGTAAGCGTGTAGTTCAATAGCTACATACTGTCCTGCCACTATCAGTACCATTTCAAGGTTCATGTTAACCAGGATGTGTACAACCAAGTAATGACACAATCAACGCCTCCAAACATCAACGATGAGCCTCTGGCCTAGACTACACATCCCACTTTCCCCAGGATGAGATAAAACACTAAACTCCACTTGGAATCGCCCTATTTAACGCAGTTCTCACTGGGAAGTTTTGTCAGGAAGCTCCTCCAAATTTTACAATCTCTCTTGTTTCATGCATGTGTACTCAAATCATTTCTATAAATTATTTCGGATCCAGAAATCTTTCAATGTGTTATTGGGGCTATCTCAATGAAAACTGTCGTAAACTCTTATAAAATCTGAACAGCTAAAGCGGTACCTTTACTGCTGTTTATGATTCGTATTTAGATCTTATTTTCTGCGACAAAATTTCGCCATATACCATGGACTTTTGAAGAGCTTTATATATATATATATATTTTTTTTTTTTTTTTTTTTTTTTTTTTGAGGGTAATAGCACGTCACTCTGAGTCCCAGTCTATGTGCTATTCCATTCTAAGTATCGCCGAAAATCTATTTTTATGATCGTGTAGATTAATCAAATTCCTAGCGGAGATTGACGCGAAAACTTCGACAAGAGAGGGGAAAAAGAAATACCACTAATGTGTTTCAGAGGAAGAGTGACGCATCTTTTATAAAATGAAAATTTACTACTAGCGAAATTGTTCACTCTCACACCATAAATGGTGCTTCAAGAAAAATACTTAGTCGATGTGGTTTCCTAAGGTGCATAGGGGACTATGACCAATAATACTTGCCTTTAACTTCAGCACTTACGACTAATGGGAATAACAGGAAATGTGGATACATTAGGAAACGAAATAATTCTGGGTCCCACAACACATGACCATTCACGTAAGAGACAATTACCAGACAATTTCCACAACATTTTGATACTAGTATACACTATGATGCAAAGGACTTATAGCCAATTCCACTACATTTGATAAAAATCAATAATCCATATACATCCCAATCTATCAAAACGTTCCCAACCGTACAGCATTCGTTCTACTCATTAAGTTAAAATCGATTATGTCCAATGACTACAAATTTTGATAGACATATGGGCATTCGTCCTACTCAGTGACTTGATAATTTTTGTGTTAACCAATTCCTAGAGGGAAAAATTCTGCTAAAAACACGCCTGCTGCTTGCAGATACACAGATGTATAAAATTTAGTATGAATAGTCAGAATCACAATTATTAAAATAGAAAACCAGAAGCTACAGATAATTTACTGTAGGTGATCGGTAAAATGAACGACTTGAGAACTGTAGACAATGGTAACTAGATACAAATGTCACACCCATAGCTATGAAAACAAGAGAAAGTCATTCAACTATTCATTTCGCACAATGCAAGGAAGCATCATTCTACCAGTAAACACAAAAGCAATTTCTGAATGTAATTAAAGGTCGTACTGAAGGCACAGATTCAGCATCAGAGCTCGCACGAAATATTAGTTTCAAAGGCCACATTAACCTAGGAAAAGTTTTTGAAAAAAATGAAGTGTTTCAGGAACAAGTCTTTTGGTGGTTAACTGAAATAAACACAACAATTACCTCCATTGTAGGACAAACATTTAACTAATCAAAATGAAACTAATACGAATGGTGACCCAAGCATAACGGCGACGTCCCCATAAGAAGCGTCCAGAAGAATTCCCAACTACCGGTTTTACGTCGCCGGGGTCGGTTTCTTTTCTTACCTTTCTTCGGGTGGGAGAGTGCTGGACGAACCGATAAGCCGCTAAAAAGAGACGTTGGGTCTTAGACAGTCGAGACATGCTAAAAAGGACTTTAATGACCATTGCTCTAGACCAAGCTAGCTGAAAGGGCTTGTTTGAACGTAGCTTAATGGAACATTTCCACCACTTAACATAGAGAAGAAAAAAACTACTCTGATTTCTACTAGTAGTCTGAAGAAACTCTTGAACTTGCAAATGCACTTACCGACCAGCTATTCGAGAATCGCCGAGAAGAATGGCAACATCTAATTGAAAGTGTAGACATGAAACATTCTAGCCGGATTGCCTGGAAGACAATTAAGAAGGTAAATAATGACCCTAAGCAGCAAACGGAAGCACTAAGAGTAACAGCCAACCAATTAACGCACCAACTCGTTCTTAATGGGAAAACGAAGACTCCATCAAAAACCATCCCAATAAGAAGTGGCGAAAGTGACACGAACTACTACAGCCGTCCATTTACCATCGAAGAACCAGAGTCCGCACTTAAATCTCTGAAACCTGGCAAAGCAGCAGGGCTAGACGACCTTAGGAATGAACAGATCCCTAAATTTGGCGAGTACACGAAAAAATGGCTGCTCCTACTTTTCAATACCTGTATCCGGCTAAACAACATCCCGAAAATCTGGAGAAAGGGCAAGGTCATAGCCATTCCAAAACCCGGCAAACCATTGGACGAGCCAAAAAATTTCAGACCGGTAACATTACTTTGCTGCTTGTACAAGGTGTTCGAGTGCATGCTGCTGAATCGACATGTGCCTAATATTGATCATCAGATAATTCCGGAACAGGCGGGGTTTCGCCCTGGGAAAACTTGCACTGGACAGGTCTTGAATCTTACCCAGTTCATAGAGAATGGGTACGAGAACCGTCTAATTATTGGAGCCGTACTTGTCGAACTCTCATCCGCATTCGACACTGTAAATCTTAAAACTGCTGCTCACTAGAATATACGCTATGACTAATGATTTTGGGCTCATACAAATTGTATCAACTCTTCACAGAAACAGACGGTTCATCGTAAACCTAGGAGGGAAGCGAAGCCGATGGCGTATCCAGAAAAATGGGCTACCCCAAGGCAGTGTCCTCGCACCCACTCTTTTCAACATATATGTGAATGATCAACCAGTTGCACCAGGGACTAGGAGCTTTGCTTACGCGGACGATCTTGCAATAGCTGTGCAGGGTCGTAACTTTAACGACATAGAAATTAGCCTTACGAATGCCCTCAACGGTCTAACGCCGTACTACGAAGCCAACTGCCTACGCCCGAACGCAGCAAAAACATTATCCTGCCTATTCCATCTTCGAAACCGAGACGCCAAACGTATCCTAAACATCACGTGGAACAACCAACGGATCTCGTTCAGCAGCACTCCTTGTTATTTAGGCGTCACCCTTGATCGTACACTTACTTACAGACATCATGTAGACAAGGTCAGGGGTAAACTATTAACAAGAAACAACCTCCTGAGCAAGCTCACCTCCACAAAATGGGGTGCCGACCCACATACTTCACGTACGTCGCCACTTGCACTCTGCTACTCGGTTGCTGAATACGCTGCCCCAGTTTGGGAAAGATCAGCGCATGCGAAACGAGTGGATCCTCTGCTGAACGATGCCTGTCGCGTAATCACGGGATGCCTAAGACCCATCCCGGTTAGCCAACTTTACTTGCTTAGTGGCATATCTCCACCCAACATCAGACGTGCTATAGCAAGCGAAGCAGAGCGCCTCAAACAGCTGCGCGACCAGGGCCATCCTCTCTTCGGACAAAACCCTCCACACACACGTCTAAAATCAAGATGGAGTTTCCTCACCTCAGTTATACCGCTCGAAACCTCAAAACAAACGGGCAGATTGTCAAAATGGCAAGCAGCATTGCCTACGGGAGACCAGGCACCTCTAATTTCACCCAACGAACAATTGGCCTCTGGAAATGAACTAAATGGCCATTATGGAGAACCCTCAACCGCCTACGAACTGGGGTGGGCAGATGCAACGTAAACATTGGTAGATGGGGATACCGAGACGGGACGGACACGTGCCTGTGCGGACAGACCCAAACAATGGACCACCTCCTGGAATGCAGCAACATGGGGGAAGAGTGCAGGAAAGATGATCTGGCAAACGCTACGACAGTGGCAGTTAAATGCGCTGAATTTTGGCGGGACGTGATATGATATATATACTACGTTTGTCTTTATATTCTAATGTGACTCCCCATTTTGGGTTTGTTTTATCTATACATAAAGGGTGTTTCAAAAATGACCGGTATATTTGAAACGGCAATAAAAACTAAACGAGCAGCGATAGAAATACACCGTTTGTTGCAATATGCTTGGGACAACAGTACATTTTCAGGCGGACAAACTTTCGAAATTACAGTAGTTACAATTTTCAACAACAGATGGCGCTGCAAGTGATGTGAAAGATATAGAAGACAACGCAGTCTGTGGGTGCGCCATTCTGTACGTCGTCTTTCTGCTGTAAGCGTGTGCTGTTCACAACGTGCAAGTGTGCTGTGGACAACATGGTTTATTCCTTAGAACAGAGGGTTTTTCTGGTGTTGGAATTCCACCGCCTAGAACACAGTGTTGTTGCAACAAGACGAAGTTTTCAACGGAGGTTTAATGTAACCAAAGGACCGAAAAGCGATACAATAAAGGATCTGTTCGAAAAATTTCAACGAACTGGGAACGTGACGGATGAACGTGCTGGAAAGGTAGGGCGACCACGTACGGCAACCACAGAGGGCAACGCGCAGCTAGTGCAGCAGGTGATCCAACAGCGGCCTCGGGTTTCCGTTCGCTGTGTTGCAGCTGTGGTCCAAATGCCGCCAACGTCCACGTATCGTCTCATGCGCCAGAGTTTACACCTCTATCCATACAAAAATCAAACGCGGCAACCCCTCAGCGCCGCTACCATTGCTGCATGAGATACATTCGCTAACGATATAGCGCACAGGATTGATGACGGCGATATGCATGTGGGCAGCATTTGGTTTACTGACGAAGCTTATTTTTACCTGGACGGTTTCGTCAATAAACAGAACTGGCGCATATGGGGAACCGAAAAGCCCCATGTTGCAGTCCCATCGTCCCTGCATCCTCAAAAAGTACTGGTCTGGGCCGCTATTTCTTCCAAAGGAATCATTGGCCCATTTTTCAGATCCGAAACGATTACTGCATCACGCTATCTGGACATTCTTCGTGAATTTGTGACGGTACAAACTGCCTTAGACGACACTGCGAACACCTCGTGGTTTATGCAAGATGGTGCCCGGCCACATCGCACGGCCGACGTCTTTAATTTCCTGAATGAATATTTCGATGATCGTGTGATTGCTTTGGGCTATCCGAAACATACAGGAGGTGGCGTGGATTGGCCTCCCTATTAGCCAGACATGAACCCCTGTGACTTCTTTCTGTGGGGACACGTGAAAGACCAGGTGTACCGCCAGAATCCAGAAACAATTGAACAGCTGAAGCAGTACATCTCATCTGCATGTGAAGCCATTCCGCCAGACACGCTGTCAAAGGTTTCGGGTAATTTCATTCAGAGACTACGCCATATTATTGCTACGCATGGTGGATATGTGGAAAATATCGTACTATAGAGTTTCCCTGACCGCAGCGCCATCTGTTGTTGACAATTGTAACTACTGTAATTTCGAAAGTTTGTCTGCCTGAAAATGTACTGATGTCCCAAGCATATTGCAACAAACGGTATATTTCTATCGCTGCTCGTTTAGTTCGTATTGCCGTTTCAAATTACCGGTCATTTTTGAAACACCCTGCATGTGTATTGTATTTGTATTTGTATTTGTGTGTATATGTAATATGTGGGTTGTCTATGGCTTGGACACGATTAAATAAATACTAGTACATTTCTTCACTCTGTTACACACTACATAACTTATTCATGATGTGCGTTAAGAATAAGGAGACGGTTGTAACATGTGTGCTAATTGGGTCAATAGTTCTCGCTATGAAATGCTTTAGGCTTTTCCGGTGACCTGTTGACATGTTGAATAATCGGTACCTCTGCTGGATGTCCATATCGTTCTCGCAGGATATTTCGACTGCGCAACTCGCTGTCTTCTTCAGGTGCTACCAGGGAATGGTCCTTGGGTGGATCGAGTCCAGTATTTGTGCGTGGATGGTGCTGGGCACTCCATGATCGGTCCGCACAACGCCGAGTGTTGCTTCCGCGGTCCTCGCCGGCCAGGCGCGATCCCAGTGCGTCTCTCTCTTCTCCGGTATTCCCACTGCCGTCCGCGCCCGGCTCCGCCGTCCTCTGAGGTAGTGGTCGTTATCTGAGCTGTTTCAAAGCCGATGTTTAATGTCTGCTGCTCTGTCACATGACTGTTTGCTCTGTCTCCACCGTTCCATCTTTCTTAGTGTCCTACGTTGTGTTTTCATAAGCTCATGAGCTGGATCCCGGGCAGTGCTGAGCTGGTGTCCAGTGTCACGTCTGATGTGATTCTACGTGACCTTTATCTCGATGGATTCTGTTAGGACACTCTGCAGTATCTTTGTGTCTGTGCGATAATCATGGGGTCATTGTAGTTGATGGAATGACCAAATTCTGTACAGTGTTCCGCTAAGGCTGATTTTGTTACCTGACTGAGTCCCAAACTACCATGGTATTTTGTAAATGCCTGGCTTGTGTAGCCACAGGTTATGCTTTACATTCCCCAACATTTTCTCCATTTTAGTGGGCGGGCAATATCCTTCTCCAGTTCTATCGGTAATTTTGAATTCGGGTGGCATGAATTCAGATGTTCCAGAAAATCATCTAGCTTCTACCTACCGTGTGGCTAAATGAAAAACTTGTCATCCACATACCTCAAAAAGCACTTGGGTTGATATGTGGTTGATGTAAGTGCTTTCTCTTCAAACCTTTCCGTAAACAGATTGGCCACCAATGGTGACGCTGGGCTGCCCATCACCACCCCTTCCGTTTGCTTGTAAAATTGACTTCTATATAGTAATTACGACAAGCTTAGTACATGCCTCAATAAGTCGAGGAGAGCCCCATCAGACTTCCCTCTGATAAGATCGAATGAGCCATTCTGTGGCACTCGTGTGGAGAGTGACACAGTGTCGAAACTGATCATGACGTCAGAATCCACAGTGTTGCCTCAGCTGTGGTAGCAAGTCGTCCAAATTCCAAATGGCGTGTGCACGTCTGCCCACATGTGGTATCAGCAAATTCTTCAGTTATTTTGAGGCGTAGTAGGTGGCTGCGTCGATATTGCTAACAACAGGTAGAAGAGGAACGCCATCCGTGTGAACGTTGGGGAGAGCATTGTGTCTGGGTGGTGCTGCCGATTTGGGATGCAGCTTCTTGATTTCTTTATCTGGCAGGCCCCTCCCTTCACCAGAGCACTGGTCTTTTTCTCCACTTTGTCCGTTGTTTCGGTTCCTTTTGGTTTGTATGTAGGGTCCTCCAGAAGATGTTGGACCTTTCTGACATACTCCGTGGACAGTGGAGATGTTGGATATGAGTCGCTTGTCCTTAGTGAGCGCCCTGCAGGTCTTTTTACAGATCTCTTCCGCCACACTGGAAGGTAGCGTGCTGGCCGCTTGCATAACTGCATTGATGTAGACTCTGACAGGCATGTTTCTGGAAGTCACTTTTAAGTTGAGGCTCTTGCTGAGAACTTTTAAGGTGATGTGTGTCCCCATTATGTTGCACTTTGCTATTGATGCACCCAAATTTGGCCAGTTGGCATGCCGTTAATTTCTTCATGGTGCATTCTGATAGAGACCAGGATGCACCATGAGTCTGGTCCCAGGCTTGATTCGTTAAGGGAACTGTTATGGAAAGATACAGAAACAGCCACTCCCTGGACATCACATATAGTCGATGGTGCATGTCACACATTCTCTCTCGTACCAGTGGGAGGCTAGCTCGGTGTTTGATCTTGTTCGTAGCTGGTGCTTAATTCTGGCGAAAACTGGCTACCTCCCCTCTCGGCATCTCAGCAAGAGAGAACTCAGCGTCCACTCTTTCCTTTGTCGAAGCTTATTCCGCCTCTTGATATTGCGGTACGTCTCCTTCCCGCAGATTCTTCTGATGCAGTTCTTCAGGTTTCCCAGCGATTTCTTGACATGTTTAATTGCGGTCTGCCTGATGTTCCCGCTGTTCTCTCTAACCTCGACGAACGTCCTATATGGAGGTCAATTTAGGATCAAACAGAAGGGGTGGCGATTGGCAGCCCTCTGTCACCAGTGGTGCAAGCCTATTTATGGAACGGTTTGGACAGAGGGCACTTGCATCGATCACATATCAAACCAAGCACTTTCTCAGGTATGTGGAAGCTACCTTTGTTATCTGGCCCCACAATTGGTACAGGGTGTGCAGAAACGGGCTCCCTTATTTCAAAATTAAATATCTCGAAAACAAAGATCGATAGAGGAATGCAGTAAACGGTATGTTTATTGTGAAAGCTGTAAGAAGTTTGTACAGCAGTTTAAATAATAGTTTCAAAAGCTGCTAACAGATGGCGCTGTACGCTGTACAGCTCATATCAGCATACATAAGTGAAATAATCGTATGAAAACAATCTTTGCAAACAATCACATCACGATGTTTTCAAAATGTTCACCATTGGCACTACAAAGGTGGCGCAAACGAAGAATGAAATTCGCCATCACATTTCGTAGTGGTCCAACCAAAATGGATTACCATGCCACAGAGATCGCCGATTCAAGCTCGTCCATCGTGGCGGGATGCTTCGGTTAGACCAAGTCGTTCACTGTGCCCCACAAAAAAAAGTCACAGGGAGTCAAATCCGGCGAATATGGAGGCCAATTCATGCCTGCACCAGTAAATTTGGGATATTCCATAGCAATGACTCGATTTCCGAAGTATTCCTCAAGAAAGCGAAACACTTGTTCGGTCCGATGTGGTCGGGCTCCATCTTGCATAAACCATTCAGTACCTGGTCGATCCTGTATCGCTTGCTGTGTGGCCACAAATTGTTCAAAAATTGCAACGTAACGTGCACCAGGGACCGTTTCTCCAATGCAAAAATGGCCAATAATTCCTCTGCTGCATACTGCAGCCCACACAGTAACTTTAGGAGAATACAGGGGTTTCGCTTCACACCAATATGGCTTTTCGGAACCCCAAAATCACCAGTTCTGCTTATTCACGTATCCATTCAGGTGGAAGTGTGCTTCATCAGTAAACCAGATGCTGCCAACATCAAATCCTTCACTATCAATCATTGTGAGCATCTGATTAGCAAAGGCAACCCTTTGTTGCACATCTCGTACGGGTATGGCCTGGTGTGTTTGAATTTTGAATGGAAACATGTGTAGGCTCTTTCTCAGTATTTTCTGCGTGCTGGAACGCTCCAAACCAGTCTCAGATGCAATTCTACGGACGGATGACATTGGATTTCGCTGAATAATTCCAGAAACTGTGACGATATTTTCAGGCGTAACTGCGGTTTGCTTGCGGCCAACATGCCCCACTAGATCATCAGTTACGCTGCCTGTTCTTTGAAATTTTGCGAAGAGCGTACGAATGGTTTTCGCATAGGGTCGTTTTTGAACATTAAATCGTGCTTGAAGAAGTCGCCTTGTTGCCGTAGGACTCTCTTGTAACCTGTGGTACTCTAGCACCAGAAAAACGCGTTGTTCAATGGAGTACATGGTTTTAATCTCTTCCTTCGGTACGCTAACCTCATTTCACGTTTCAATAGTGGAACTGATCGCTCTGGGCTACGGATCACTATCGTTGAGTGGTACTTAAGTAAATAAATTAATGAAATCAAAGTGAAGTAGAAATTAGAGTATAAGTGAAAAACTTGGTTTAGTTTAGAGAGTTACATACTGGCAAACAGCGGGCAAAACTGCAGAGCAGAAGAGACAATGACCGTGAAGTCAGCAAGTTCCACATAGGCGGGTGCTGTCGATTCAGCCGTCAGGGCATCGCCTGACCGGCTCACGTGTTCTCAGTTGTCGCATGTGAGCAAAGGCCCCCGCCTACATCCCAAGAGCCAATGACCGACGTTAAGAAGATTCTTCGAGAAGCTTTTCAACGTGACAGACGAGGCAATGACCGTGAAGTCGTTCACCTCCAGTAAACTGACGTGAATAAATACGCGAGGCGCAGTGGGCCCGACAGACGGAGATGGAGACAGAGACGAGAGACGAAGAAGATGAAGAAGTGAAGAAGCGTAGCAGTAGTTTTCAGTCAGTTTCTGTGCTGAAGACCGTCATGCACGAAGAGACTGCATCATGCACAGACGCGCCGAGTCCGTCGCTATAATGGAATAGCAAGCAGCGGCCGCGGCGCCAGAAGACAGAAGTTAAAAGGTATTTGAAGCCTGATTTTTACATACCCGGGTGACTCGTGACGACGGGAAGGAGACCGCCTCACATCAGCAGTCATCTGTGAGCTGGGATGAAGATCTGGCAGGCGAAGACTGGCAAGCGGGAGTCCGTGGTTCGAGTCCAGGACACTGGCCTTCCCCCGCCGCACTGCTCCGCTGGCCGACGCACAACACACACGGCCGCTTAGAGAAGAGAAACACTGGGACGCCACATCCAAGGTATCACCATCCGACGCACGACTTCGCTCGCTATAATTAAACGGGCCACCTCGAGCTGCGCGTCTCCAGTCAACTGGGCGAGACGGCGACACGAGATACACACCGCTACGCGTAATCAGACGCCGCCGCCGCCGCTGCCGCAGCAGAAGACTTCGCAAACTATACAGCTGCCGCTCTCCGAGCCAGAACATCGAGTTAGAAACAGTTGTACAAATCTTCAATAAAAGTTATCTTATGTAAAAATGATGTTTCATTCGACCTCATACCCGAGCCAAGGAAGAACCCACCCTGCCCACGTGTTGTTAAGAGAGAAAAATTAATTAATTTAGCATTTTCACCCTGACATAATGCTTTAGAATGCTCATCCTGACAATTGACTAGCATCAAAAGAGAAAACACAGTTACATTTAGTATCACAACTGTTACACTATTTATACTAGCCACTGCTGTATAAACTTCTTACAGCTTTCACAATAAACATACCGTTTATTGCATTCCTCTATGGATCTTTGTTTTCGAGATATTTCAAACTACTGTACAAACTTCTTACAGCTTTCAAAATAAACATACCGTTTATTGCATTCCTCTATGGATCTTTGTTTTCGAGATAATTAATTTTGAAATCAGGTAGTCCTTTTCTGGACACCCTGTAGAAGCTAGATGATTTTCCGGAACATCTGAATTCATGGCACCCGAATATAAAATTCACGGTGGAACTATAGAAGGATGGACAACTCACACTCCTGTATGTACTAGTCAACAGGAAGTCAGTTGGCGCATTTGGGCGCAGTGTGTACCGCAAACTTTCTCACCCTGACTTATACCTACAAGCCGATAGCTGCCACCATCCGGCACCGAAGAATGGAGTGTTCGAAAGTCAGGGCACATATGATATCAGATCCCGACACTTTGGCGAAGGAAATAGAACACTTACAGTCGGTTTTCAGCAGAAGGCGCTTCGAACTGCCAGTCAGCCACAGGATCCAGAAGAAGAACCAGAGAAGTTGAAAAGGATGGCTTACCTGCCATATGCCGGACCAATCTCTGCCATGATCAGCAGAATTCTCATGAAACATTATATCAACAGCGTATTTTGCCTGACCACTGGAACTGGGACAATGCCAGGAAATGTAAAGGATAACCTGGGGATACGCAAGCCAGGTATTTACAATATCCCATACCAGTGTGAGATTTAACACATCGACCAGACCACGGGACTGTGGAATTCAGGTGTAAAGAACACTAGAGGCACACCAAACTCAGACAGGCAACAAAATCAGCCTTAACAGAACGCTGTCTAGTATTTCGACCTCGATCAACTACAAAGACACGAAAATAATCACATATACCCCAAGGTACTGGTAGTCATAAAAGAATCCATCGAGATAAAAGTCACGGAGAATCTCATAAACCGTGACACAGGATAGCAGCTCAGCACTGCCCAGAATCCTGCTCTAGAGCTTCTGAAAACTCAGCCTGGGAAACTTCGAGATTTCGCAAAAAACAGAGGTGGAGACCGTGTTAACAGCCATGTGACAGAGCACCAGACACTACACATCGGCTTTGACGCACCTCAGGTAACGACCGCGACCCTAGATGACGGCCGAGCTGTGCGCGGACAGCAGTCGGAACACCGGTGATCAGAGAGGACCACTGGAGTCACACCTGGCGGGCACGAACCGCGGAGGAATAGTCGACGTTGCGCAGACCGATTTCGAAGCGACCAGCACCATCACGGCATAGCTACTGTACTCAATCCGCCCAAGGACCATTCTCGCGTAGCATCTGAGGAAGACAGCGAGTAACGCCGTCGAAGTATCGTGCGAGAACTACGTGAACATCCGGCAGAGATGCTGATTATTCAACATATCAGCTCTAGCTATGCCTGGGATCTGTGTACTCTCTCTCGTCTTAAGAGTCTGAATTAACTGTACTAACTATTATTGCTCCCTAGAAGATCACTCACCTACTGATCTTCTATCCCAGACGTTGGGCTTCTTTTTTAGAATAGGCGTTTCGTCGCCTAGTAAAGAATTGGTAAAGGGAGCGACAGGGAACTAATACACCAATGAAAGTCAATTACGCCGGCCGTGGTGGCCGAGCGGTACTAGGGGCTACAGTCTGTTACCGCGCGACTGGTACGGTCGGAGGTTCGAAACCTGCCTCGGGCATGGATGTGTGTGAAGTCCTTAGGTTAGTTAGGTTTAAGTAGTTCTAAGTTCTAGGGGACTGATGACCTCAGATGTTAAGTCCCATAGTGCTCAGAGCCATTTGAACCAAAGTCAATTTCGTTTCGTAATGCATTTATTGAGAAACGTATGCACGGATGACAGATAGCATTATCACAAATTTTCTAACGTATCATAATAAAACAACTGCTAGACAAGCAATGAACCTGCTGTAAGACAGGTCAAAAGACGAAAAATGCACGTAAACAGTAATGTCTTTAGTATTAAGACTATTCCCTAGAGGACGTGCAAAACGAATTAATATGAATCATTCATTATAACAAAGAAGCCAGCCATGGACAGGAGACGGACAATAGAGCTTACCACGCTACGTGTCGATTTGCAGCGCCGGTATATCGCGATACAAATCTAACGACAGCACAGACTCAACAATCGTAGTTGCAATGTGGTTCGTAACTTTAAACATCTAGAGAAACTCTGAGATGGATAACACAAAGCAGCTTTCTAGGTAATGGAAGACAACATTCGGCGGAAACTGCTCTATGATGAACCTCGCAATGTCGACACCTTTAGTAAGTGCAACGGAATGGGGTGGAGATATACTCTCCGGAATGTTTAAAGACTCAGTCGACGGACGACAATACGTGTCCGTGGTATACGAAAAAGTCCTTCTCGCCAACGTAACAAAAGTTGGAGATATAATTGATCCTGTTGTTCTGGCCGACCGAGTGGCTCGAAATTCCATGGATTCCCAGAACGCAGAAGCCTTTGTATGCCTCAGCCATTGAGCGGCCTCAACGAAGGTTCGAAACAACGGCTAGGGTCATCAAGCTAGATTTTGCCTTCTTGAACGTTTTCAGTATTAAATAAACAGGAAATTCCAAAATTATCTTGCCCGTTCCAACCGATGATTATGTCGTAGACAATGCCTCCTTAGTGTCTACGGATCTCGAAAAATTAGTTTAGTAGTATTAACTGAGTAATTGAGATTGACGATTTGTTAATTAATTGAACGCTGTTTGGTGTCATGATTGACGAACTGCTAATTAATTGAGCGCCGGGTCTCTGTTTGGTATCAGATTACTCGGACTTTTATTGGGAGCTCGAATCAGTGAGCAGAATTAAGGGATTCTTTTTATTAGTCTCCCCTCCTGTGTGGTTGGGACTGGTGTGGACGGATGCTATAGCCTCGCTACGTGCGTTATGTGCTTGACTACGTCACTACGAATACTGTCTCCAAACGCAAGATAAATGTATGATAAGATATAGCACCAAACTATGCTATTCGGCTGATTTCATACTAAAGAAAATATAATAAATGGCATTTATAAGGAAGGTGGTTCAGTCAGGCACCTTTCTCAACACAGGGACTCTTCTATCTCTTTCCCAATATTTCTCAAGAATGTGCTTAAAAGCTAACACATTGTCAGTGGTTGAATGATATTGACATAACCCGTCTGATGTTCTCCACTCTTATCTCCGCTTTTCTGCAAATGGTTCTAGCTTTTTAAAATGGTTCATGCAACGTCAAGTAAATTAATTCGTTGACAGTGGAAGTAGATCATGCAGATTCCTTTCTTGTATAATGGACAAATGACTGCGGTTTTCCAGCTTCCTGTCAACGACTCAGGCTTTTCATTTGCCTTTCGCAAATACTCAACGTACCCTCCACCATAAACACGACATAAATCTGAAGGATAGGGAAATTCGTCCCCATACTTTTATGACAATTTATGGAGTTGTTACATTCACTGCTCTTACTCTTCAACACTGGAGTTCAGCCAAAGATGCCGGAAGACGAGACAGAGAGGCAGAGCAATTCGCGAATCGTCACGTCACCCTCACATACACAGACACACTCTCCCCCCCCCCTCCCCCCAAAAAAAGAGAAACCAGACACTATGAGATCAAGTGACATTGGAGGTGATGTCAAATCCGTACACTCGATATGTACAATGAGTCGTCGAGATAACACATCGTTAAAAATATGAAAACGTTAGTGCATTGGTGCCCAGTCTTGTTGAAAAATGGAAGGCTTAGCATCTTCTCGCGACTATGGAAAATCTAGATCTGCAACGTCAAACACCTGTGGCAGGTATTTCCACAAAAAGTAATGCACTCAAAATCTTGTCTCGAGAAAAAGTACAAAACACTTGAAGCTACGGGGAGACTCTCTTGAGCTCGCACGTGCGTGAGAATAGTAGCCACTCCATTCTACATTATCTGTGACGAAAATGTCCCGCAGAACAGTACAGACAGACATAGAAGAAATACCTAACTTTTGTTCTGGTTGATGTCAAGGGTTTTTTGGACTACATGAAAGAAGCTGTCAGACTTGGTTAACGTTTTAAATGATCAGTACTCATGAGCGACCTGTGAAATTAGGTAAATATCCGCAACCATGAAAATGATTGTGCGTCGACAAATTCTTTTAGCTGTAGCAAGTGCAATGCCACACTCATGACAAAAATCGAGAAGTACAATTTGTAAGCGAGATACATCAGCAGAATCCATCTTTTTTGCCGTGTATCGCCAGGTCGACTAGACAAGCAATGGATGTCGAATGAAAGATAAATGGAGCGAACTACCAACAACCATGGAGCCCCCTACCGCCAATAATACGTACGAGCTTACAGGATGAGCTGCACCCACCGTTCGGTCTTAGGTAACCCATAATGCCTTCGAGTACCATGTAAACGTTTGTTGTATTGTTTCACTCGCTATGTGTAAACAACTAGTCATGCAGGAAAAATGGACAGAACCAGTATGTACACATTTTCGCTAGAGACCAAACGTGTAAAAGTGACATTGAAATGCGTTTTCCCTTAATAACTCGGAAACGGCTGCCTCCAGCAAAAACGGGTCCGTACGTAAAATTTAATTACTTTAAATTTCCTACGAAAAGGTTTGGTTCATTTTTTCTGCAGCACTGGTAGTTTGTGCGTAGCGAGACAGAGCATATGAAAATCTCCTGCATGGTTTTTGAAGGCGTTGCTGGTAGCATAAACCTCATCGTCAGTGGCAGCTGTACCGCCCTGTATTATACCTGGTAAGGAGACGCCAAAAACGTAAAACTTTAGAATGCCTGATACGGCGTAGCAAACCCGCTGGCATTCAGAACTGCTTACAGTTGTCTCGGAATGGATTAAAACTGATCCAGTATGGTTTTAGAGGGAAAGATATATTATTCTCCCTTCAGTTCATGGCATGTATGTATAGGTCTGACGGATATAGCGATCACGAATCCTTCTTTCCAAAGACGATCACAAAGACCCAGTAATACTGCGGTCTGATGGATGTGGTGGCCAAGCGAAATGTTACAAATTCATCCCGGTACTAACAAAACTAGTCCTCGATAATTCGAGGTGTATTACAAGGGCTCTGCCCTCTTGGAACAGGACGGCCGTTGTGGCAGAGCAGTTCTTGGCGCTTCAGTCCAGAACCGCACGACCGCCGCGGTCGCAGGTTCGAATCCTGCCTCAGGCATGGATGTGTGTGATGTCCTTATGTTAGTTAGGTTTAAGCAGTTCTGATTCTAGGGGACTGATGACCACAGATGTTAAGTCCCATAGTGCTTAGTGATATGTCTGCATAAGCAGAAGAAACTAACGATCAAAGTCCGAAACAATTTATTGGACTGTTCAATTAACCAAAAACAAATTCTCCAAGTATACCACCAACACAAAACAGTGATCCGTCTTGGAATCACAACTACATACAAGAATTATACAGAAAACAACTGAAATTATTTCCTACTAGTCTCCACCAGAGACTTCTCCGATATACCAAGCCTAATCCAGAGGTCAGCGAGAAAATCCAAGCCGGGATGCCGGGGCAACAGCGACCTAAGTCTGCTGGCGGTCGATAAACTGTCGATGTGCGGCCGAACGCCGGCCTTTATAGTGCTTCCGCGGATGAGTACCTCGGAACTATTTTCCATCACGTGGTTTGATTTGTGAAAATAGTTCCGAGATATGCAGCGACCTCTTCCTTATGTTTATGTGGGTCGGTAGTGCCCCCTGGTGGCCGCTGGTGTCTTTGCTGTGTTGCTGTCGTTGTGGTTGTTGCTGTGACCGTTCATCAATATTGCCTGTCGGTTGTGTAGTGCTCCAGTGTGCCTGCGAGGCGGGGAACCCGCGGCTGCAGGCTGTCAGTTTGGTGGCTGACACTCTAGGCGCCGTGATGTCTGGTGGAGAAGGCCACAGCACTTACAAGGGGAGGCCGCCAATTGTGAAATTCAGATTCGATTCATACTGCGCATAATAAAAGCTCATGGCCAGAGGTGTAATGTGGCAAAGCGTCAAGATGCACTTCTCAGCCGTTGTCGAGAAAATCGACAGTTAAAAGAAACCGTTGCGGTGAAATACTCTCTACGACTAATAATTTTTTACAGCGTCGTGGCGCAGCGGTAAGCGCTCGGGTTCGTAATCTGAAGATCGCCGGATCGAATCTCGCGCCATTCAACTTTTTTTAAATTAGTATTTGTTTTTTGTAATTCCATTTTGTAATTTCATTTATGAAAATGTTCTATAGCTGAGACTGGATAAATATTTCCTGATTTTCGACAACCGGTTTCGATATACAAGGGTCACTCCAAAAGAAATGCACACTATTTTCTTAAAAATCCATCTTTTGTTCTACATGTTTGAAAGTCTTAGTTTTGTAGATAGATCCCTTAGGAACACTATTTTCATCTCTCCACATAATTTCCACCCCTCTCAATTGCCTTACGACATCTTGTAACTAGCGCCTGTATAACCGCACAGTAAAATTCTGGACTAACCTGTTGGGGCCACTGTTTGGCAGCGTGCACAAGGGAGTCATCATGTTCAGACCTTGTTCCACGAAGAGAGTCTTTCAGTTCCCCAAAGAGATGACAGTCACATGGAGCCAGGTCAGGACCGTAAGGCAGGTGTTTCAGTGTTGTCCATCCGAGTTTTGTGATTGCTTCCATGGTTTTTTGCCTGACACGAGGCCGTGCGTTGTCGTACAACAGCAAAACATCCTGCTTTTACCGGTGTGGTCGAACACGACTCAGTCGAGCTTGAAGTTTCTTCAGTGTCGTCACACATGCATCAGAATTTATGGTGGCACCACTTGGCATGATGTCCAGAAGCAAGAGTCCTTCGGTCGCCATAACTTTTCCAGCAGAAGGTGTGGTTTTGAATTTTATTTCCCTTGGGTGAGTTTGCATGATGCCACCACATTGATTTCCTCTTCGTCTCTGGGGAAAAATGATGGACCCATCTTTCATCGTCTGTCACTACTCTTTCAAGAAATTCATGTCCACCATTCTCGCACTGTTACAAAAGTTTGCTGCATACCGTTTTTTTTTTTTTTTGTTTATTTGTGAGCCACTGTCAACATCCTGGGAATCCACCTGGCACAAACCTTTTTAATGCCAACACTTTCAGTAATCTGCAAACACTTCCTTCCCCTATCGCAACGTAGGGTGACAATTCGTTCACTGTGATGCTTCTGTCAGCAGTTACCAATTCGTTAACTCTCTACACATTGTCTGGAGTGTGTGCAGTAGAGCCTGCCGCTGCGAGGACCATCCTCAATATTGCTGTGCCCGCTTTCATCACGTAAGCTACATGCACACCGACTAACTGTACTGCGATCGACAGCAGCATCCCCATACAGCTTTTTCAACCTCTTGTGGATGTTTCCCACCGTCTCATTTTCACAGCACGGGAATTCAATTACAGCACGTTGCTTCTAACCAACGTCAAGTGCAGCAGCCTTCTTGAAGACATGCTGTGACGGCACCACTCACGGGAACAGGTTGAACAAGTTTCAGAACAATCGGGAAGAATGTATATACACACTGTAAAACTTTCACATATGCAGAATGAAAATTGTATTTTTACAAAAATAGTGTGCATTTCTTTTGGAGTGACCCTCGTACTTTGCTGTCACATTCTTTTCTCAAAAAAAAAAAGTTTTTTTCAAGAAGAAGATCTTTATTAAAGGTCAGAAGATAACAGCAATGTCTGCCGAAACCGGCAGTCGAAACTAAAGAAGTATTTATAAAACCTTGCTTATAGTAAGATTTTTACCATGTAAAACAAATCTCTCCTTCCCATTTCTCAACACGAGAAAATTCAGTTACTCGTCTTCACTTTCAGTGAACTAGTTAAAATTCACCCTGACGTTTCTAGCTTCTGTCATGTAGAAGATGTTACCTTGTAAATTTGGACCGATGTTTTTGCAACCTCCTGTACAGCGTGATGTAGAATTTTATAAGCAGTTTTTAAACACAATCATTCATCCACTCACACATTAAAAGTTACCGGAATTTCTGTTAACCTACTTTGAGTGTGAAATATGTGTTAATGAATCGGAAACATATAATTCGTATTTATATAATGTACTGTTAATAAAATGTCTCAGCAGAATAAAATATCATATAAATTGAAAGTTTCAAGACTATTGAAGACTGGTATCACTGACCCACTTCTTTAACGAGGAATGGGGAACAAAACAGTGAATACTCATTGTCAAACTGTCCCTCTGACAGCCTTCCATTTGGTCTCTGTAGATACATTATGGACTAATGCTTTTCAGGTATGACAGAATTCCCAAGCGATGTTGCAAATCCCTCGCTTATAATTGCAAACTGGCACTTCTGCATACTCGCAACAATCGTTAAAATACCTACACCCCGTGCAAATTAATATTATGAGGGGCACGGAAATGCCTATAACGGTTCGCAGTTACAGTGTGACTCGAAATTAAAGTTCCCGCTAACATGTCCGCATCCTGCGGATTTTTTTTTATTCTGCCTCCTCTGCGCGTCTCGTACACAGGGGGACGGTACAAAGAGTTCATTTCCGCAACGGCTTTGCTCGGACAAAATGCGCCCGCCTACCCATTTCCTCGAAGCAGCGCGCCATTTTCGTCCCTCTCGACGTTTCCTTTCTCGTGCTGCAGCAGGGCTGCCAATCCGCCAAAAACACAGCTGCGTGCGCCGGCCGCCTGTCTCTTGTCATTATTACGACGCAGCTGGCGCCCCCTGGCTTTCAGATGGCACCACGCGCCCAGCGCCCCTACCGTCATACCCCGGAAGTAATTGGCTTGTTCCGACCGTGTTGGCTCGTCTCTCGCGGTCCCATCGGCCCCGCCGCTGCCGCTGCCGACGCCGCCGCCGCCGCCAGCGCGCTGTTTGTACACCGTAATGCTCTGCTGGCAGCGCGACCCGTCCCGCCTCCGGGCTATCATACTAATGAGAATGGCCCCTCACCCCGCTCCAGATATCCAGCTCTCGAACCCGCTATCACATTTATGACGATATCGTCGCTGCTCTTTAATGAAACTACCAGCTGATCATTATAAAGCTGCTGTAACCTGCGTCGATATAAATCTGATTTGCGTCTTTAAGAATGGGGATTTATTTAGAGAGAGCATTCCATTGCGTTTAAGTGTGTGTGTGTGTGTGTGTGTGTGTGTGTGTATGTGTGTGTGTGACGGGACTTGATCTACACAAACGAGAGGCGTTCAGTTAAGTCATGGAACACATATTTTTCTCGGCCAATTGCGGTTAAAAAATCGCGGAATTTCTTGTGCGACATCGTGGAATATTCTTGCTTCACCCTCTACAATTTCATAAGATCCGAAAGGTGGCGGCAACCTACTTAGTCTTGAAACTGGCGTCGGTAACGATGGTGCGTTTCAAGCAGAGAGCTGTCATTCAGAAAGTAGCAGAGGCGATTGCAGAACGTCTACGGAGACCTGGCAGTGAACAAAAGTTCGGCGAGTCGTTGGGTGAGGCTTCTGACATTGTCGCAAACAAGGTCGAGCAATCTTGTCCGATCCCCCGCGTGCCGGCCGATCGTATACAGCTGTGACACCTGTAATGTTGGAGTGTGGAGACATTCTCATACGATATAGTCGGTGAATCACAATCAGGCACTTCGCTGCTCAGTTGGAAATATCTGTTGGTAGTGCCGACACACTCGTCCACCGGTAACTTGGGCTACGTGGAGGTCTGTGCCTGGTGGTTCCGCACCGTCCAAGAGAAGATCATAAAGAGTAACGAAGGGCCATCTCTGAGGTATTGCTTTCGCGTTACTAGTGAGGTGGTGATAATTTTTTGTCGAGCGTCACAGGCGTTGAAACAAGGGTTCATCACTTCGAACAGGAAACAAAACTAAACGACATGGAGTGATGCCACACTACCTGTCCTCGGAATAGAAACAGTTCAAAGCTGCAGTCGCAGCTGGTAAAATCAAGATGAAGGTCTTCAGGGACTCTGATTGGGTTACTCTGTTTGATGTCCTCCCTCGTGGTGCACCAATCAGCATTGATGTGTCTGGTACTGAGCGCCCCGCGTTTCGAATCCGCACCAGACAGCATGGACTTCGATTACCACTAGAGGTCTCTGCAGCCGTCGCACCGCAAGCCATGGCTGCGTGTGCTTATAATATGAGGGTGCCACGGTGGAGCACGTGGTCCCAGCAGCCAATAGCGACGCACCCTATCATGTATTTAGGCACCTGCCTCTCGCTCAGAGAGGCAGTCTGATGTTCGAGTGAGTCTATAGAAATGACGCATTCAGACAGCGTGTTTCCTTTTTGTTTCTGTGTACGAGTGGACGTTATATATTCGTGAGGTTTCCGCTTGTGATCCTGTTGCTGATTGCGTGTTGTTGTTCGTAAGGTCTTGCTCGGTCGTCCGTCGTCGTTCTTGTCCGTCCTTTCTCGTTAGTTTTGTTTGTTCGCGAGCCGCTCCCATTTGCTGCTGCCGCGCTTTCGTTCTCGGCAACCCCACGACCGTTTCGGTCGCATTTACAGCAATGTGTACTGTGTTACTCTCATGAAAACGAAGAAACGATTTCAACGTGTTCGTCGTCACAAAAATGCAAACGGACTTCTCCATCTCCATGACAACTGTGACGCCCCCTCTCCCCTTTTGTTGTCGCTGTTGATGTTGAGCCGCTACTGCTACAGCTCGGTCGGTGGAATGGAGACGCGACGCGCAGTGATGGTTGTCACCGTCGGATAACGTGGAACAGCACCTGATAATCCGTAAAGGAAAGTGTTCCTCGCATAATGTATGGAAGTCTGTTTGCGAGTCCGCACAGTCTTCTCGGCGAGGCGAAATGCTGATTTTAATTGTCTGTTATGGCTTTATGATGATCTGCTATGCCCGGTTAGTTAGTTATAGCAGTGTTGAGTGAATCATTCATCACCGGCGTCGTTTCACACCACTGAAGCGATGAAAAATACATTTGCGGTTCAGTATCAGTAGTTGTTGTTACATTGCTAGGCAGAATTGTTCACTACGGCACGACACAAATCCAAAGATAATCTATAATGCTATCTTGCTTTCGTGCGTCGTAATATTATTTTGGCAAAACATTCCTTTCGATGCTCAATGTTAAGCCACTGTTTCAATTAAAATGTTCACACTTAATTAATTTCGATCATCAACTATCACACAGTTCAAATAATGATGGAGCCAACACCTGGGATTTCCATTACTGATGAACAATTTCTATTGTTCCTTACAAGCAGTTAGTTTATCATCATCACGCCACACGCACACCGATGGATCAGATCAATTACGATTCTTTTCAGTTCGGTGATCGTGACAATTACGACAACTTTCACAATCGGCGTTTTTGTATTATCTTCGTGTGTTCGTATTAATATTTCCTACTCAAGGCTAATCAGGTATTGCAGTCTTCGATATTAAGTCCATACTTCGTTGTAACGGTTCACTTTGATGATAGTTGAATCCAACAATAATATCTCCTCATATACTATCAGAATATCACTTCAGTTCAATTTCTCAACTCAGAATAACTTAGAACAAAGTCCGCGCATCTCCATCACGCAATAGTATTTTTTTGAATAGAAACAATTTCGTAGCGTTCCGTTTGTAGTGCTATAACAAACGGTGCTCTCTCACGTCTTGATAGCAAGCAAGTCAAGCGACTAACATTTCCATGATCGAGCATCGCAGACGTATTGAATTTCCTTTTCGCCGCTTTTGCAGCTCTCTTTCACAATAAACGTTATCTCTAAGCGACATATTACTTTGGACTTAACTTTCGTCATACTGATTTGCAGTTATTACTGAGACATTTGATAGCTAATTAAAAATAACCTTTCCTTCTTTCTACCTTTATATCATGACACACTCATTAATTATTGAAATTGGTGTTCATCAAAACTTTAAGGTGTTATATTACTGTCAAATTTGTCGTACCTGTCATGATAACACTGTTTCCTACTTTAAATAATAATGACAATCTTATTTGGGTTTTCGGGTTTCTTGGGGTGTTACACAGCTCAAGGTTTCGGACAAGTCAGTACACCCGACAGGAGCTCACAAAACGTCATCGGACTGTTCTTCCTCATCCACTATACAGCTCGGATCTCCGACCTTCCGTCTTACATGGTTCGCCAGAACAAAGATGCACTTCGCGAGAAGGAGAACGTGGATATGACGGGGAGATTATTGAAGCAGCAATACGTTGGTCCCGGGGACAGCCAGTAGAGTGGTACCATGCGGGCATACGGCTTTTCCTGTAAAGCGAATTACTGAACTACTGAACGGAGATTGTGTTACAAAACAGTATTTTTTACCAAAAAGAGAGGGGAATGATATGGTCTACTGGAATCCTGGATAAATCCAACCTGATTTCAGAAAAAAAGGGTTGCATTATTGAACGCAGCCTGTACGCTATGTTATTAATCCTGTGCAAGTCTCTTCACTGTTGCACAGGTACTGCAATTTCAAGGTAAATGTCTTCGATCCCGGTATTTCTGTGTGTTTTTTTTAATATCGTTATATTTCGAGCTTTAATCTCCATTCACAATTCATTACCCGCACACTGCTCTTCATTTACGGCTTAGAACTTCTCTTATTTGATAACAGAATCCAGTGAACATGTACGGGCTCATCTGAGAACTGCAGGCGACAAACATATCGTTGACACGTTTGGAGAACTGGATCGTCGAATTATACCGTCTTCTCAACTCTTACTACGTAATGCAGTGATGACAGAAAGAACTCATAAACCACACCAGAGACCAGTACAGTATTGCACCAGAGTGCGAGGACGACACTTGGATCGAGATCTGAGAGCACAGTAATGTCTAATACGTAACGCATTGAAGCAGTATTGTATTACTTGTGACTTGTAGGTGTTGACTGCCATTTGATACTAGTTAAACCCGTATTTCCTCTAAAGGTATACATTTCAGAAACATTTGGGCCAATATTTCATTCTGTAGCATGTAGCGATTCGTATTCACGCATTCGTAGGTAACTTGGAAACGGCTCATTTTTCGTCCTATAAGTAGCAATCAAATGAAAACTGAAAACCCGCCACAACAGTATAATGTAATGGTTCCATTGAAAAGAAATCACTAAACACGTTAATTCATTTATTACACTGGAAGATAGAGGATCACTGTCTGTTTCATAGAACGTGGTCGGCTGCTGATAGCTCCAATCCTCGTATACTTTTGCATCCCTCCTGTCCGGCTGAAAGCGGTGCCGACTCATCCCTTTTTTTTCATTTTGACATAGATGGGAAAATTACACGAGAAAGCTTCGGGATGTACGGAGGATATTCTCCAACCCCTCGTTGAATCTTAGCCTTCATCCGATTGTCAGTGTGGGGGCGGGCGTTATCGCACAACCGCATGGGTTCGTCCGACAAAATTTCAGGGCGTTTTCTTGATGCAGCGTCGCAGTTTCTGCAAAGTGTCTCCGCAGCGCTGCACATTTATTGTCTTTGCACGATCGAGGAACTTGACGAGCAGATGGCCACTGCAGCCGCAGAAGAAGGCCATCAAGACCCTACCGGAACTGCTATGAACGGGTGTGGATTTATTTGACGGAAGAGATGTAGGATATTTCCTCTGTTGGCTTTGCCGTTTGCTCTCGGGCTGTCGGAATGTTGTCGGATGGAAACATCAAGCTGTACAATGATCAGGCCCGACGTCACAATGGCAACAGGACGATGGCTACGCCTCAGGCCTCGGTGATTTGATTGAGGCATACTGCAACATCGTCGGTACAGCCAAGGTCTTTCATCGTGTGATTTTCAAGTCCTTGGAGACCTGAAGAAAATCATGCGTGGACGTCGGTTTCAATGAGACGAGCAAGTGCAAGAGTGTGTGGTATAGTGGATCCTTTAATGGCCGACCGCGTTCTACGAAACGGGAATTGATCGTTTCGATTCCTACTGTGACTAAATGTCTTAACGTGTGTGACAATTACTTTTAAATAGAACCACTCCACGGTTCGGTTGTGGTGGATGTTTGGTTTTGATTTGACGGCTTCTAATATTATCCTATACTTCCACCTACTCTAATTTTCGTAACTGAGTATACAAGGGTTTTCAAAGTATCCGCGAGATTTATCAAGAAGTGGTAGATTATGTCAAGGGTAACGACTCCAGTTCGAGAAAAACTTTTTTCCTGTCACATCCCAGAGACGCTAAGTGTCCTTTAATTCTTACTGGTCCTGATCGACAGGATTTCACCGACGTGTCAGTGTCTCCTAACCATGTGTGCAGCATACTGCAGACCCTAGTATATTGACAGAGTGAGTTGAAACAAGAGAACTATAACGATGAGTGTCTCTAAGCGAAGAATATGGTTTTGAAACGAATCAGGATCCTAACTGTACGCAGTCTACCACATTTTACTTACAGAATAGGACTGGTTGATAGTCCATACACAGTGCATAAGAACGCCACAGAGTGTTCGGCGTAAAATAATATGATCCGTTGAATTGCTGCTTAATTCTATCATTAATGTCCTCTGTGTTACCAGAGATTACGTGCTAATGATCCCATTTGTTCTTCGAATCCATTACGCGCGTGGTTCCAAGTTGCCTTCACTTAGAGTTCTGTTCATTTTGAGCAACCTGCAGTCTTCTAAAGATGTCCCCTGCGCAGATCGCAGCACGTAGGTCGGACATCCATTGCCTTGACGCTGTTATAAACTGTACGTGAAGAACTTACGTTAGGTAATAAACGGTTCATTCACTGTTTTGGGGATGCCACTCGAACTTATCTAAGCAGGTTCAAATGGCTCTGAGCACTATGGGGCTTAACATCTGAGATTCTCAGTCCCGTAGAACTTAGAACTACTTGAACCTAAATACCTAGGGACATCACACACATGCATGCCCGAGGCAGGATTCGAACCTGCGATCGTAGCAGTCGCGCTGTTCCGGACTGAAGTGCCTAGAACCGCTCGGCCACCGGGGTCGGGTACCTTAGCAGGCCACGAGAAACTGCAAGTTATAAACTTTATCCACTGTCTTTTGAACAACTCACGTGCTGTTAGTTGATTTACAGACATTGCCTTGCGATACCAGGTCGTACATGTTACGAATCCTTAAAACCTTCTAGTTCACTAGTGCAGTACAAAATTAAATTCGACTGACCCCACCAAAAAAATACGTCTGTACCCCATGACTCTCTCTTCCGATCCGAATAACGCTTTACTGAATTAGCATAAAACTGAAATAAAACTCTCCGTGTCAGACACACGTCTGTCTCCTATGACTGTTTCTTCCGGTTTCGTTAGCACTTTACCGAATTTACATTAAAATTGTAATATAATTCTCTCGCCAGGCAAAACGTCTGTATCCCATGACTGCCCCTTCCGATCTGATTAGGCACCGCTACTACATTGCTTGGAGGACTGGTCTAGGCGGAGCTCCGAAGAACTAGAAGTGCTTCGCCTGCCTTTTCGTTTAGCTTTTGTTTTTAGTTCAAAGTGTGAATTTGACTTTCGGAATAAGTAGGTGGCACCATGCTATTCCGACGTACATATTCCACTGTTCTAAGCAAGTTCAGCGCACTGCTATTAAAATATTAATGAATGAATGTTGTCATTTTGGCGTGCAGTCTCCGAACGTATCAGTCACTCACGTTGACAGACTATAATTCTGGCGGTCTTTCCCGTGAGAAAACCATTTTCTACTGGAACCTCACACCACTGTTTACGTTATATGCATAATGCTGCACCTGGTACTGCTCTGAGGAATGAATCTTTAAGCTAGATACGATGGCCCCTAAAGCAATTGTACATGCGCTCTAAAATACATTGCTGAAGTGCTATGACCATTTCTTCCTCTTGGATGCTGTGTGAAACAAATCTCCTCTACTCTAAGCTCTTAGCTTTGCATATTTTTATAGTTAATACTACGGTCCAAAACAAAACAAAAATCCGGAAACCATGCCCTCTAAACTAAATATCTAAAGTACTATGAGCACTGGTTTAGTTTCGCTATTGAAACACAACTCTCTTACTGAACGAGTACCCATAGGACTTGAAATATGCGTTTTAGAGTCCGTGTCTACTAGACAATCTATTCCTCTTTTGGTCAATATTATCTCTCTTTTAAAATGTGGAATACAAGGGGCTTGCTGCGGAAAAAATTTGTTTCACAGTATCGAAGATGATGAGGTGTTCATGGCTCGTAACTCACGCATTTTGTAGTCCACGTTTACTAGAGATTTTTAATTCTGATAATCGTTCCTGTCATGTCCCCGAATGCAGAACATTCTTCCTGTGACTCCCTATGTATAAAGAATGTATAGCTTTATAAGACGCGTATTGAAGATAGCATGGGAACAACCAGGCAAGAAGACAAAGCCCTGCAGAGATCTATGGATCACAAGGGAATGATTGCTTCAGACTGATGAAATAAGAAACTGCACGTAAATTCAACGAACGTAGCAGACAGAATGGGTTTAGAACGCTTAAAAAATTATATTGATAAATTGCTGAAAATGGCAAAACAGACATAGCTAGAGCTGAATTTCAAAGTTCTAGAAGCATGTATGACCGACACGACTGTCGGAATTGTAGATGCTGTTGATAAGATAGTTAAAGGAACAGTTGGTCTAAAGAGAAGCAGCTATCTTAATATCAAGAGCACAGATGATAATCCAGTATTAAACAAAGAAGGGAGGCCTGAAAAGTGGCAGGAAGATATATATGAAGTATAAAGTAAAAATCTTGAAGATAATTTTACGGGAAGAAGGGAGGAGGAAGACTAGGGTTTAACGTCCTGCTGATACGGAGGTCATTATAGAATATTACAGAAAGGGAAGAAGACGTGGAAGAAGATGGGTGTAGCGAAAATGTGTGACAAAAATACTTAACGATCTGTATCAATTCTAGGCACCTAGAAAAGAGGATATTCCATCATAATCTTTATAATCAGTAGAATAACATAATAGTACAAAAACTTTCATTTGATGGGCGTAACGTATGAGACGCGTTAATATCATGAAACATCGAGAAGAATTTAATGCACTGTTAAATTGTATTACCGATCCAAAAGTTTAATAAGACATCACCATCATCGTCCTTAAGTATTAGGCTTTTTGGCCTTTTCTGCCTCAGAGTTATTCAGGCCATATCTTTAAGATGCTTACAACACTTCTCTTTCCTATTGGGTAATGTACTATTGCACTTCTGGTTATCTTACTAACTGAGAAAACTGGCATGTCCCGGGTATTTATTTAGTGCAATATTCTGTTAGTTCATCTCCTCCGCCTTCCTCTCCCTTTGCGTATCTTCCTCCTACTCTCGCTCTGCCATCACGTCCCCCCCCCCCCTTCTTTCTCTCCATCACTTCTCCTCCCATCTCTCGATCTTCTTCTCCCCAACTCCCTGTCCCTCTCCTTCCCGCCGTTCTCTGCCTGTGCATCTCCTCATCCCCCTATCTCTGTCCACCTACTGCTTTCCTCTTCCCTGCCAGTCGCACTTTTATTTGTGCTTGTATTTGCTCACTAATTGTTAACTTCTGTCAACAAGAGGCTAGTGTAAATTCTACTGTCGTAACCAATAAATGACAAGTTTATGGTGCCAAGAAAAAGAACATTGTAGGCTGTGAATGAGAAGTATCGCTCCGAAAGTGTTGCTGCAGCACAAACACCTACTCAGAAAAAAAGGCAGCATTCCCACAACTACTCTTATCCCATCGACTACACTTATTCCAAATACCGTCTTTATTTATAAGCATAAAAGTGCGAAATTTTCTTCCGGGTACCCTGGTAACTCAAAACACCGTGACTGATGCGGCAGGTGTTCGCCCGTCTCAGTGTTTATGACATTATATCTCTTTTATTATGTGTTGTACGCCGTTATAATTTTACTGGTATCTGAGGATTCTGTCTGCAAAATCTACTGCGAATAGAGTTCGTATTAAAGACATAATAAATTAAAACATCATGTCTAGTGCCGCAGATTTATTGCATCAACGGCGAAGACGTTGTAAGCGATAGCATTTTTCCTTGTCATCATTTTTGTGGATGGTGCAGCGAGAAAAGCTTAATACAAATTTGAAATTATGTGTAAAGTTTATTGCTAGTCACAAACTGCTCTCTTCCTCAAATAATGGATGAATAGAGTGAAGATAACTGTGCCTGGTACTTGACAATTCTCATCCAATCCCACTCCCACCGCTTCGAGAGATATTTGATTTACATCTTTACAATGCTTCTTTATAAGTAGCAAGTGATACCATTCCCAGGTGTGGTTGAAAGTTATCCTGTAGTTTAGGAGGAGATAGTGAACATACGTGCATAATACATACATGAGTTGGACAAAAATATGGAAAAGCGCGAGAAACGGATGATTCATGAAAATTGCAGATGCTAGACAAGCATGTAAGTATCGCTGTTGTTTTTTATCGTGAGCGGCACCTGTCCTGCAAATTGTCGGTCCTGGTCAGAGTTATTTTGTGTGTAGTTGTGAGTGCGTTATGACGGAACTAAGCGAATCTGAACATAAGCAAATTGTTGGTGCTCCTATGATATCTGCTTCCGTAAACAAGGTAGTCGGAGTCTTTAGTGTTTCAAGATGCACCGTATCCAAGACTTACACAGCATTCAGGGAGAGCGGAAAAACATCATTCGCTAAGTCACAACGCGGACGAAAGGGCGTGTTGAGTAATCGTGATAGACCGTCATTGAAGAGGACTGGGACGAAAAATTAGAGAAGGCAAAAGCCGCAGCAGAACTGAATGTTGCTGTCGCGAAACCTAACCGTATCAAAACAACACGAAGGGAGTTCCATAAGCAGGGAATTGCAGGGTGCGCTAGAATTCCAAAATCAAGCCTCAGTGATTCAAATGCCCATAACAGGAAAACATGGTGCCGAAGCCGTAAAACCTGGACCATCGTGCAGGGAAGAATGCCATTTAATAGTGTGAGTCTTTTGTTAGACTGTTTTTAAATTCTGGCCGAATTTACTTCGGAAGAATGAGACATGCCTGAGGGGATCGGTGATGATTTGGGTAGCCATATGGCGGCATTCAATGGGTGCAGTGGTTACTCCGCAAGATCACATTACTGACAAGGTTTGTACGTCCAGTTTGACTGATCAGGTTCATCCCATGTTTGAGTCCAAATCGTGACGCTGTTTTCCAAGGTGAGAGGGCGAAAATAAAGGATCGCTTCTGTCCTGGCTACCATGGTCATCAAATGTCGGTATTACTGAGCCTTTTCGCTTGACTTTGTGGTAAAGGATGCGTGGTCGCTAATCACTTCGATTACCGTTACCTGAAACTACCACTATTTTATGCGAATACAGTTATGAGATTCCTTTGAAAACCATACAAGACCTGTATTCACCCATTCCTAGACAACTGGAAGCTGTTTTTAATGCCTACAGTTACCGTATACTGGGATAGTCATGACAATGTGTTGTACATGTATATGTTTATACACATACAGGTACGTATATATATATATATATGTATCTGTGGATACAGAGTATTTGAGATACGTAGGGAATGGTGTTTCCTGTTTAGTCTGTATATTCTAGTTATACTGATAATGTGATGAAAATTTACGTCTTGTCTTGTATCGATATTTCTTTATGGCCAGTAGTTAATACCTAAAATAATAAAGAATGATTCGATTCGTTGTAGTTAATCAAATTCTAGGGTCCAACGGCCGCTACCATACAAAACCTCAGGCAAGGCTATTATGTTCTGAACTTTAATTAATGTTTATTTCCATACTTTTATGCTTTAATATGCGAAACTTCATCCGTATCATCTGATTCGGGGGATTAAGAATTTCATACTAAAAATTTTAACACTCTTACTTTATTTGCGATCTATACCGATTTTGGACGGTATGGTTTCCATTGCTTGGAGTGGCGTCACTTTTTCAATATCTGTCGGTATGCTTATTCCGTATTTAAAGGCGATTAGAATGAATTTATGTACAGCAATTTCAAAGTTCTCTTTAAATTCTCCTGTTATGAACTCATTATTAGCATATAACAACGTCGCGAGTATAATTAACAGTTTGTGAATAATACCGTGTGTATCTATGGAAAGACAGAATGATTAGTACAAATCTTTGCACTATTAACAGAGATATGGCAGTAAAGGATAAAGCAGTATTGAAGAATCTGTTGCTGTGAAGTATTCGCTTCCAAATTAAGAAGTGATGGTGAAACCGAAACTTTCTGGAAGACTGAAAATGTAACCGAACGAGGTCTCAAAACTGGGACCTTGGTTTCTCTGGGACAACTGCTCTACAGCCTTAGGTATCCTAACAGAAGTGTTGATGCACCTTCGCAGTGTCACTTCTGCCAGTTCCTGATTTGAATCATTCGAAACCTTAAGGAATGCCGCGTGTGAGCTTCCGTGACCTGTATCAACTGGGCCTACTGAGAGGCAGGTCATTCAATGAAATCCAAAAAATGGTTCAAATGGCTCTGAGCACTATGGTACTTAACTTCTGAGGTCATCAGTCCCCTAGAACTTAGAACTACTTAAACCTAACTAACCTAAGGACATCACACACATCCATGCCCGTAGCAGGATTCAAACCTGCGACTGTAGCGGTCTCGCGGTTCCAGACTGCAGCGACTGGAACCGCACGGCCACTTCGGCCGGCTAATGAAATCCAATTACCCAATGATATTAGTCATCAGAGGTACATTTAACGCAGTTTCAATAACAAGGCTGCCCTACTGCTGAATTCCAAGCACCGACATTTCCACAATTATTATACTGATTAGTTTCGTGAGAGGGATCTACTAATGACGAAATTAAACACATTGCCCAAGTAAATATCAGATTTATTTCGTGTTATTGTTTGTGCACAGATTAACAAAAAACATTTCGAAATGTACACTAAAAGAAAATTAAGCTGATACATAATATCGATCGCAAGAGTAAGTACACTAGAGTCTGAGAAAGCTGTTGGATAAGGATATGTATGACGGTGATAAACCACTTTCTAAGAGAAAAAGTAAACCAAATAGAGTAGCGTGATCTAGGGAAAGCAAAAGAATTACACGTGCACTGTGCTGTGAACTGCCGGCCGCAGTGGCCGTGCGGTTCTAGGCGCTTCAGTCCGGAACCGCGGGACTGCTACGGTCGCAGGTTCGAATCCTGCCTCGGGCATGGATGTGTGTGATGTCCTTAGGTTAGTTAGGTTTAAGTAGTTCTAAGTTCTAGGGGACTGATGACCTAAGATGTTAAGTTCCATAGTGCTCAGAGCCATTTTTTTGCTGTGAACTGAGCCTGTGTGTATTTACTTGAGTCTGTAGAAGCCCTAACTCTATTCCGACAAAATCCATTGAAACTGTTGTGAGACCTTATTATAACTGAAAGCGGACGAGGTGACTGCAGACTTGTAGGTGGAGGCCCCCAAAACTCCATCTGCTACAGTTACAGATATTGGTTTCGCCTCTCTCCACCTCTAAGTCCATAACTGCCCCGCACTCCCTGCATGTGTAGTCTGAAGTGGAGTCTGCAGAAACCTAGAGAAGGAGCGAAGACACTGCGTTCCCAGAATCAGCTCTGAGTATTACTTAGAGATACGTTCGTCCACCAGTGACAACAGTTTTTCAGTCTTCCTCCAGTTGTAATTGTGGATTTACTCTCATCATGCATTGTAAGAAACATAGCTTTCAGCCTTTTATCTGGGCTTGGAACCAGCGTCATAAGGGCCTGTTTTTTAGCCAGACAATAACGGGTCATTTCGGACAGAAAAATACTGAAAATGTTCTGTGCCCAAAAACTGTGATTCCATCATCTGCCACCGACTCACTAGGAGCCGACCGTGCCGCTATCCGTGCACCCTCCTCTCACCGCTCACCAAAAACTGTTTCACCAGCGAAATCCAATCTCTGAGTAGTCCCATTCTGTTAATTAGAGAAGAACATGATGATTTGACCTTACAATCTCTACTAACACATCCTATTAAGTCAGAGGTAGACTCGATAGACATGAACGAGAATTGTCGTATTACTAACTGTATTTGCATATTAGAAAGAGACAAAATTGGCCAAGTGAGAATGGGACTCACACGTTGGAATTACTCCTGACTGGAAATGGAGGGAAAAACGTCTTATGAACATGTGTCCGGAAAAGCATCGTTTCCATTGTAGACGGTGCTGACGAATTGAAATTTCTCTGACTACGTTCATGTGTTCCTTGTGTATTGTGGGCTGTGTAATTGACGCAGCGCACTGTAAGCACCGGAATGGCCATATATTCACTTCAGAGACAAACTGAGATGGTGTCTGTGTGCGGCCATGAAGATGGAAACGGTCAACAGGCAGCCGAGATATACCAAAACGAATACCCTCACAGACACCAACGGCATTACACAACATTTCAAGAACCTTGCAGGCGTTTTGTGATCGTCGGTCCTGTTAGACAGAACTACGTGCAGGGGAGAGGCTTATTGTGGGTACACCAGATTTGGAGGATAGGGCTCTACAGAACACTGAGACGAACCATAGTACAACCTCCAGAGAAGTGGAAGACCGACATAACAACATGGTGTAAGTCAAATTATGATTATGCGTATCCTGCATGACATTACGTACATTGGATATATATTTATTGGGAATCGAGAATCTCTATGGTTTAGCTTAGCCTACTCGAAGCGTAAGTGGTTGCGAAGGCATACTAGACCTCTTAGCAACAAATAATCTTGGACAAATGGGGAGTATGATGTTGGATAGAGGGATTAGCGACCACGAAGCCGTTGGTGCTAGGGTGAATACCGTAACACCCACAACCACAAAAAAGTGACGCGAAGTACATTTATTTAAAAAAGCTGATGAAAATGCTCTTAATGCCTTCTTAGAGACCGTCTCCACTCCTTCCGATATGATCATGTAAGCGTAGAAAAGATGTGGAATGATTCAAAGAGATAGTATCTACGGCGATTGAGAGATATATACCACATAATTTAATAAGTAATGGTACTGATCGCCAGCGATGCACAAAACGGGTCAGATCGCTGTTGCAGAAGCAACGAAAAAAGCAAGCCAATTTAAAAGGACGCCAAATCCCCGGTATTTTTAAAGTTTTGCAGATGTTCCAAATATAGAGCGTACTTCAATGCAAGATGCTATTAATAATTTCCACAACGAATCTCTGTCTCGGAATCTGGCAGAGAATCCAAAGAGATTCTGGTCCTACATAAAGCACGCCATAGGTAAGAAACAATCAATACTTCGCTGCGCGATGACAACGGTGAAGTCACTGATGGCAGTGCCAGTAAAGCAGAGTTAATAAAACACGGTTTTCCGAAAGTCATTCACCAAGGAAGACGAAATAAGTATACCTGAATTCCAATGAAGAACAACTGCCAAGATAAGAAACATAGAAGTAGACACCCTCGGTGTAGCAAAGAAGCTTAAATTACTTAATAAAGGCAAGGCCTCCGGTCCAGATTGTATACCAGTCAGATTCCTTTCAGAGTATGCTAATACAATAGCTCAATATTTAGCAATTATACACAACCGTTCGCTCATAGAAAGATCTATGCCTAAAAATCAGGAAAAGTGCTCGAGTCACACCAATACCCAAAAACGAAAGTAGGAGTAATCAGCTGAATTACAGGCCAATATCACTAACGTTGATTTGCAATAAGGTTTTGAAACATATACTGTGTTCGAACATTATGAATTACCTCGAAGAAACCGATTTATTGAGACACAGTCAGCACGGATTCAGAAAATATCGCTCTTGTGAAACACAACTAGCTATTTACACATATGGAGTAATGAGTTCTGTTGATAGGGGATGTCGAACTGATTCCATATTTTTAGATTTCCAGAAGGCTTTCGACACCGTTCCTCACAAGCATCTAACCAAACGGCATGCCTATGGAATATCGCCTCCGATGAGCTACTGGATTCGTGATTTCCTGTCAGAAAGGTCACAGTTCGTAGTAATAGACGGAAAATCATCGACAAAAACAGTAATAACATCCGGCGTTCCCCAAGGAAGTGTTGCAGACCCTCTATTTCTCCTGATCTGTATTAACGACATAGGGGACAATCTATGTAGCCCTCTTACATTTTCTGCAGATGATGCTCTCATTTACAGTCTTGTAACGTCATCAGATAACCAAAACGAATTGGAAAATGATTTTTATAAGATATCTGCATGGTTCCAAAAGCGGCAATTGATCCTGAATAAAGAAAAGTGTGAAGTTATTCACATGACTGCTAAAAGAAATCCCCCAAATTTCTATTATGCAACAAATCACACAAATGTGAAGGCTTTAAATTCAACTAAATACTTAGGGTTACAATTACAGATAACCTAAATTGGAACGATCACATAGATAATGTTGTGGGTAGAGCAAAACAAAGACTGCAATTCATTGGTAGAACTCTTAGAAGGTGCAACAGGTCTTCTAAAGAGACTGCTTACACCACGCTTGTCCGTCCTATTCATAAGTATTGCTGTGCGGTGTGGGATCCACGTCAGGTGGGACCGACAGATGACATGGAGAAAGTTCAATGAAGGGCAGCTCGTTTTGTATTATCGCGAAATAGGGTCGATAGAGCCAGAGACATGATACGTGAATTGGACTGGCAGTCACTAAAATAAAGGCGTTTTTCGCTGCGACGGGATCTTCTCATGAAATTTCAATCAACAGTTTTCTCCTCTGACTGCAAAAACTTACTGCTAGCATCCATCTACACAGGGAGAAATGATCATCAGGATAAAATAAGAGAAATCATGGCTCGCACAGGAAAATTTATGTGCTATTTTTACCGGCTGATCGTTCGAGATTGGAATGGTAGAGAGAAAGCTTCAAGGTGGTTGACCGAACCCGCTTCCAGGCACTTTATTGTTAATGTCAGAGTAATCATGTAGGTGTTGATGGAGATGTAGATGTTTTCGATAGAGATACTTGCAAGATGTCGGTCCTGGTAATTCCAATAATATATAAGAATCTCCACCTTAGTTCCTTAAACTAGCACGAAAATAGAAAAAATGAACGATCAGGGTGCATAAGTCTACATATATAGACATAGAACATATAATAAAAAAATTATTTATTTAGTAAAAGATGGCGACAACTTACGTGTAACGTTTGCATGCAGTAGTGCTCGTCTATTACGCATTTGATGGATGATGAATGCAGTGCTTCTTCTAACTGAAAAAGGATACCTTTCATATTACAATTTGACAATTTTCAGATATTTTCACTTCACTTGCACCACAGCACAAGACCTTGCTTCTTGCCGAATTTCATGATTCTACGTCAATGGGAAGTTCTCTATATATTCTGATGAGTTTGCGACTATCAAAATATGTGATGTAGGGGGCGAAACCTTTTGATTTCACTGATTTAGAAGTGTAAACTTTTTACACCACCAATGGACCACTGACCATAGTAAGAGACATAAATCTGAATTTGATACTCCAAACGGTTCACCAGAAAAAGCAGTCTTAACAGAAAGACAGATAAACAGACGGAGAAAAATGCCAAAGAAACGTTTTTTTAATGTTGTATGATTACAAATTAATTACGTTTTCATGTACTGTGAAACAGTTCTTCTTTTCAAGTTACGTGAGACGAGAAGACCAATAGGTTTTGACTGAATTGCTCAGAAGCTTAAGCTCCTTATCGTATTTCGATAGATTAAGATTTTATTTAAGTACCCTGAAAAGGATTTTGCTGAAAATATTTTTGCCAGCATTTAAAGAGCATTTTCCTACGATGTGTGTTTACGTGCCACATCCACTTTTCTGTCATTCACTTCTCTGCATATATTTTAGATCTTTATATCCCCTATATTGCACGTTGGGGATTTTTGTTTTCTCCCAAGTTTGTTGGCTATCCCTGGAATGCTACGGTCGGTATTCTTTTGTTTCTGCTGTTTTTAAAGAGCACGCTTTCAAACACGCGGTTAGTTTTGGTCCAGCGTAATTACGAGTAGTTGTTATACTTACGTTTGCAGTGCTTGTTTACGTGTGTTTTGTTGTGTTTATTGAAGATGACGAAACGTATAGGCATTTTCAAGAAGCGACAATTTAGAGGAAACAGGTTTAGAAAACTTTCTGTACAATAGGTTATGTCGTCTGGCAACGATGTTTCTAATTGTAATTCTTCAACAAGTGCATCATCAAAGAAGTTCTCACAATTTCAAGAGAGAAACAAAGAATTTACTGTGAGTGAGAAGGGGTGCAGTAACATTATTATAAATTTGAGAATATTATCAGATGTAATTTCTAAATTTGTACAATGTAGACAGTGTGGTGAGTCACAGAGTGTGAAAATTTGTGAGACTGCCAGTGGGAGAAAAACCTAGCAATTGCTTTGGATTTAATTTGCACTAAATGTTCAGCTGTAATTTCATTTATGAGATCTTCAAAACCAGATGCAAGTGTCCTTTATGATATCAATACTAGATTAGTTTATGCCTTACGATCCAGTGGCAAGAGCATGGCTGCAGGGACAACATTTTGTTCAGTGATGAACTCACATCAACCACCAAATAAATTTGAAGAACTGACTGCAATATTAGAGAAAGCTGTTTGTGAGGTCAGTGAGGTAAACATGAAACTGCCCTCTAGGGAACCAGTGGAAGAAAGTGACGTATGTTTGGAAATTGTAGTTGCACTTGATGGAAGTTGGCAGAAAAGAGGACTTACTTCTCTGAATGGAGTAGTGACAGCCATGAGTGTAGACACAGGTAAAATGTTAGATGTGGAGATAATGTCAAAATATAGCAAATTTAGTAGAGTCAATGAACATAAAGAACACAACTGTGTGGCTAATTTTAGAGGAAAAAGTGGTGGTATGGAAGTTCATGGAGTAAAACAAATATTTCATTGCTCCGTAGAAACAAGAGGCGTATGGTACACCAGATACTTGGGCGATGATGACAGTAAAGCATACAACAATGTGGTGAACTCTAAGCCATTTGTAGATGCCATTATTAGCAAAATAAAATGAGTAGGCCACGTTCAAAAACGTTTGGGAACAAGGCTGAGAAAACTAACTGTTGATGTGAGAGGAAAAAAATTAGAAGATAGAAAATTGTTGACCGGACAGGGTCGGTTAACTAAAACTGAAATAGAAAACTTGCAGGTGTACTATGTGCAGGCAATAAGGAGAAATAAGGAAAATATGGAGGCAATGAAGAGAGATGTTTAGGCCACACTCGTCCATAAGTCCCCTACTGATGATAAGCCATGTCATGGATTGTGTCCATCAGGAGAAAATTCGAGGTGCAAATACAATAGAGCTCAGGCAACTGGAGAATCTTATTCTCACCAGCATTCTCTTCCTGCTGCTGTTATTACAGCAATAAAACCTATTTTCAGAGACTTGGCTCATCCTGTCCTTCTAAGGAAATGTCAGCATGGGCAGACACAGAACCCAAATGAATGTTTCGACAGCATAAATTGGAACTGCCTTCCTAAAACTGTATTTATAGGCATGCATACAATGAAACTAGTTCATGATGCGGTTATTACATTCAATTGTGGTAATATTGGAAAGTGTAGGGTACTGAAAAAGCTGGGAATTAGTCCTGGTGAAAATATGATCACTGGGCTGCAACATTGCGATAAAATGAGGACAGCCGATGCAGATAGGTCTGCATCTAATATAGCCAAGAAAGCAAGACAAACATCCAGGAAGGTGAAAAAGAAACTGGAAGACCTGCTAGAGGCCAAATAAGGGCTATCATATGCAGCAGGACAGTTCTAATTAACAGTTAATAACAAATTTCAAAAGTTTTTCTTAAAGTCAATTTCCTGCAAACTAAAATTTTCAGTACAAATGACTCATTATATCAGAAACTATCATATATAAATGAATGAAATTTTCAGAGACTCTGTATAACATAAAAAGCCACCTCTGGTACTACATTCATTAATATTCGGGAGAATTAGGAAGTTAACAAAAAAATATTTTCTGCAGTAAAGACTTAATATTTTTTGTTAGTAAATTTAAAAACGTATTTCTTAAAAACTATAAAATGGATAAAGTAGATTTTAGTACAGTTGACTCTATTAGCATCATGTAACATACATAAAAATACTAAGATCCTGCATCAGATAGTTTTTTTCAGAAATTGGTCAAATACTTGCCTAAATTTACAAGGGTTAGATAGGCAGGGTGCCATCCCCTTAAAAGTTTTCACACTGCCAAGGAACTAGAGACTTTAATATGTGTCATAAATTGGAACTTGATACCTCTACCACTTCCTGAGGGACAGGCCTCTTAACAGTCTGACACAGAGACATTTAGACTGACAACAAAACGATTCTATAAGGGTTCTGTTTTTACCGATTGGGGCAAGGAACCCTAAAAGTGAGGAAATGCAGGGCAGGGAAGACGTGACGCTTCTCAGCTTCCGTTTCACAGAAGTGTTTGGATACCTCAGTCTATACAACAGTTGCCCATGAAAGTTAAAGGTCGCAGGTTCGAGGCCCCGGTCTGGCCCATAGTTTTAATCTGCAAGGAAGTTCCAAATTAGAACACTCTGCAGTGAAGAGTGAAAATTCGATCTGGAATTGTGAAAAGAGACTGAAACATCAGATCTTACCAGATGTTACTCACCTGACGTTACGCGTTAAAGTTAACAATTAGGTGGACAGGGGAGTGGAAGTTTGAGGGTGCCAGGTAGCTGTGCCGCTGTCGCCGGCCTTTGTTGTGGAGACAGCGCAGCGCGGCGTGCCGGTGAATGGCAGCTCGTTAATGGTGTGCCGTTACCTGGCGCTGCCTGCGGTGAGGAGGCAGTGCAAGTCGTCGCGGGTTGTGGTTGCTGACGAGACGGCCCGGCCTGCTGGCTCGTTAATTAGGCCGCGCAAAACCTCCGCTGCCTTCCTGCCATGATTTCCAGGCAACCACAGTGGCAGCAAGCAGCGGGTCTGAGGAAAGATCAGCGCGGTTTCACTCCAAGGCGGGCTCTGTCTTCCTCAGGTGTCTCACCAGCAGTCTTCTGTAGTACAAGAGCATCCGACCACAAGGCTCGTTGCCGTTTAGCTCCTCCTTTCTTCTGCGCTGAGCTATACAGGGCGAGTCACTAACTGGTGGCATCCAGAATAACTCCGAAAGTATGACAGTAGCTGAAAAGTTTGTGGGACAAAGGTTGCATGGGGCAACGAGGGCCATAATATGACGTTGGTTTTTTTGTTGCTAAATGGGCTCGCGCCATACTTATGAAGGTCAACTTTGTTTCTTTGTGTGGGAAACTATAGTTTGGTACTTATTTTCTGATATCGACTATCGAGACGAATCCAGTGATGCGTAACCGTAATGTGTTTGAAGGTCAACGAAGGTCAAAATGTGGCATGAACGTCCATTTATACAAGGTGTTCCATGTGACGAACTTTAGTATTAATGCAGTGCTGCAATTTTCTTATCATTGCTTGAGTGGTTAAAAAACGGTTCAAATTGCTCTGAGCACTATGGGACTTAACTTCTAAGATCATCGGTCCCTAAGAACTTAGAACTACTTAAACCTAACTAACGTAAGGACATCACACATATCCATGCCCGAGGCAGGATTCGAACCTGCGACCGTAGCGGTCACGCGGTTCCAGCCTGTGCGCCTAGAACCGCTCGGCCACCTCAGCCGGCTATGCGCTTGAGTGGTATTTCTTATCAAATCGACACTTACCGAAACACACGCTCTTATAATTCTCTCCCGTACATCGTGCAAATAGTATATATTCGCCGAATACGTCGTATTAGCCGGCCGAAGTGGCCGTGCGGTTAAAGGCGCTGCAGTCTGGAACCGCAAGACCGCTACGGTCGCAGGTTCGAATCCTGCCTCGGGCATGGATGTTTGTGATGTCCTTAGGTTAGTTAGGTTTAACTAGTTCTAAGTTCTAGGGGACTAATGACCTCAGCAGTTGAGTCCCATAGTGCTCAGAGCCATTTGAACCATTTGAACGTCGTATTAATCTAAAGTGCCATTAACATGTCAACACCATTCGACCGTTTCGCGATACAACACTAATAGCAACGGTAAGGCTACTACTGTTGCGTCAAGCGAATATGAATGATGTATACCTTTGAACAACAAGTCGATATGATTCTCATGTAAGGAGAATGCCAACGAGCGAGAGATAGAGACTTATACGTTGAAAGGTATCCTCAACGTACTCATCCTTATGTCGTGCATTTAAATATGTGTATGATAAATTGAGAACAACTGGATCCTTAACGCATCGGGAACATATCCGGCAAAGCAAAGTTACTAACTAGGAAACGGAAATTGGTACTCTTGCCACTGTGGTTCGAGATCCTTGTCATAGTTCGCGTCAAATCGGAAGGGAATCTGGCACGAGCCAGAGTAGTGTTGTTCGTGTTCTGCATTGCCATAAATAACATCCTTACCATTTCAGTCTCCACGAAGAATTAACTGGTACGAATTCCATGCTTCGCACTGAATTCTCCTGAATGGCTCAACTTCAGATTCAGAGGGATGACACATTTATTAATTTGATCTTATTTATATATGGGCCTACATTCACAACCCATGGAAATGTTGATTTGCATAACATGTATTACTGGGCAACTGAAAATCCATGTTGGCTGCGGCAAGTTGCACACCAAAAACCGTGGTCAGTGAATGGGGATTCTGGAGGACAGAATTATAGGCCCCTATTTAATCGAAGGAAAACTTAATAGTAGGAACTACACAACATTCCTGCAAAAAACATTAGGTTTGCTATTGGAAGAAATACTTTTAGGAACAAGGATCAGAATGAGGTATCGAGCGGTCTAGGGTGCTGCAGTCGTGGACTGTACGGCTGGTCCCGGCGGAGATTCGAGTCCTCCCTCGGGCATGGATGTGTGTGTTTGTCCTTAGGATAATTTAGGTTAAGTCGTGTGTAAGCTTAGGGACTGATGACCTTAACAGTTAAGTCCCATAAGATTTCACACACTTTTTTTTTTTCAGGATGTGGTATCAAGACGATGGGTGTCCGGCACATGTTTATCTGATGGCTGGAAATGAGTTGCAGAGACAATTCCCAAATCGTTGGGTTGGACGCGGAGGAGTTGTGCCGTGGCCGGCTCGTTCGCCAGACTTAACGCCTCTGGAATTTTTCGTGTGGGTTCTCGTAAGAGACATTGTTTATAAAGACGTTCCAACTTCACCTGAGGTTATGCGAGGCATAATTGTCAGAGCATATGGTTCTGCCGATGTGATAAGGAATACCACTCAGTCCGTTCAGAAGACTGCAGCACTGCATTGATACCAATGGTCACTATTTAGAACACCTTCTGTAAATGGTCGTTCATGCCACCTTTTCGACCTTCGTTGACCTTGAAAGACCTTACTGTCACACATCATAGGATTCGTCCAGATAGCCGCTATCAGAAAATAAGTACCTAACTATAGCATTCCATATAAAAAAAAACAGACAAAGTTGACCTTCATATCTCTGACGCGACTCCACCTAGCAACAAAAACCGAACATCATATTATGGCCCCCGTTGTCCCATGAAACTTTTGTCCCACAAACTTTTCAGCTCCTATCGTGCTTTCGGAGTTATTTTTGGTGGAAGTAGTTAGTGCCTCACCCTGTATACACTGTGACATTGTTGTTGCACTGCATAACTACAAACGGCTCCGATAAAATATTGTCATGAAAAATTAATATAGCATATAGCGCAGAGCCTCATTGTCTCATAATCTAGTAAGTCCACTGCACGCGGTCTACGATATGACTTCATACTTATACATGAGACGCGCGCGTGCACACACACACACACACACACACACACACACACACACACACACACACGCACGCACGCACACACACATACACACACACAAACACACAAAGATGAGCACACACACACACATACACACACACAAACTCACAGAGATGAGCCAAAACAGTATGACCATGCGCGTCATCATAAAGGATGCTACCCGGTGAAGATGTCGACAACTGAAGTGGGAAAAAATGTATATAAACAGAGAAAACTCGTACTCGGAACAATTGTAGGGCTGATTCGGATCTCAACTAGGGAAAATCTATTAAATAAGCGACTACGACAAGCGGGAGACTTTTATGGCCCATCGCCTATGAACGACAATTTTGGAAGCAAATTAAGTTATATCGTTCAAGACACCTCTTTAATTCTCTAACATGTACGTTATATATGCAGACTGAATCCCAAAATCTTATCATAGCCGGAATTCGAACCGTGGTCTCATGCTCATTAGATGGATGCGCTAACCACTAATCCATCCTGGCATTGTGGTTTTGCATACTTCCAGGGACTACCCTAGCGCGCCTCCCTCTTCCGCCCAAATTCCGATTCAATCCTCAGTCCAACAGGTACTCCCCCTAATTTCGAACAGCACTGCAGAAGCTCCCCAACAATATATGGGTAACACCTCGCACCAAACGAAACAAGGGACCCTACCTGACACAGGCATTGGTGCTCTAATCAAACGATATTTATGTGCTTCCAGGGACCTTTACATACTCTAACATCTATGATGTATATTTGCAGAAAGGGTGAAGATAATTGACTGTACACGTGATAATCCCGTAAGCGTCTACTTAAAATGGTAAAAGGATGGTGACATGAAGAACAGGCAACAAAGTGCTGGACTTCAACTGCTCATCACAGAACAGTCAAGTCGGTGTTTCAGAGCAGAACATTTGGCATACTGTGCCAACACGGTGCTCCGCATCAGAAAACAACTGTGTGTTCCCATGTGGACCAAACGACAGTATCAGTTATGGGGGCAGTGGGCAGGGATTTTCGCTCCTGGACTGTGGATCTATGGAAACGTTTCGCCTGGTCGGTTGAATCATGTTTGTTGTTACAGAAAATCGACAGTGTTGTGTCTGGACACGTCGTCAAGTACAGCACTGCCGATCCAAACAAGCAATCCGCCATGGTGAAGATTTAAGTAAGTGTATCAGATATATTAAAATAAATTTTACTCAGTGGTTATAATTCTAATCAAATATTTAAAAAACTAGATTTTTTCTCTTAACAACACTGTGAATCCTCTGTTACATTTAATTTCTAAACTTTTTCTGTATTTCCCCGCAAAACCTCTTATCTTCGTGTGCAGCTATAGTCAGCAATCATACTTCCAACCAGTCTCTGGTACCTCTTCTCCATTCCTTTAATGAGCTATTAGATGTGTTCTCCTTGATCTCCACCACGCCGGCCGCTGTGACCGAGCGGTTCTAGGCGCTTCAGTCCGGAACCGCGCTGCTGCTACGATCGCAGGGTCGCATCCTGCCTCGTGCATGGATGTGTGTGATGTCCTTAGGTTAGTTAGGTTTAAGTAGTTCTAAGTTCTAGGGGACTGATAACCTCAGATGTTAAGTCTCATAGTGCTTAGAGCCTTTTGAGCCATTTGATCTACACCACAATGTGCCACAGTTTTGGGGACGCTGTTAGTGTGAGTGGAGAAAGTGGGCTTTTACGTTCATGTTACTCGTACAACCCAGCATCTTGAAGTTTTGCATCATCATTTCGACAGTGTTCATGCAATTTATATATTTTTAACCATAAGAAATTTTTAATGAGCGATCTGCTGCATGTCTACCCATCTACTTCTCTAACAGTCAAAGTAGTCTAAAATGAGTAAACTATCGTTAATATGTGAAACTGAGGACAAACAAAAATTTTTGTTGACTGCTCATGCAGGAAAGGTATCTCCAGGTGAATCCATCTTGTAGAAGAGCTCTTACAAAGTCCTTCATGAATCACTTATGTCATGGTGAAAGCAATATTATTTTTTATGGCGTACAAGCTCTTCTTACAAGATGTTTTTAGTCCAAGGCACAAAGTACCTACTAATTGGCCAAACCATTACACTCAAACACTAAGATTTTTCCCAGCTATGCGACTCGTATGAAAAGGAGGCTGTCCCTATGAAATACCTATAAGTAAATATAAATAATCCTTTTTCCGTTATGAAACAACTGTGCATGATACACGAAAAGCAAGGTTTGAAATTAGCGTATGAACATTAGTTGAGAGGGAAAGCTCCTTATCAGTCATCTTCTACCCTACAGACTTTTGAAGTTTTTTGGATGATAAAATTATATTTGTATTTCAAATACGAGAACACATTGCATATTGCTTATTATTTAGTCAGTGGCTTTCCTACAAGCAGAACACAACTACAGTTCTATAACATTTTGTTGAGTAAAATGGGAAATTGATGAAAAAAATAAATTGTAATAATTATTTATTATACTGGCTGACAAGGTAGCATTTAACTACCTTTTCCATACAAAAATGTCCAAATTCCGGGGAACATGTCTCATAACTCAGTATATATTATCTCATCAAATGTATTCTGACACCTGTTAGCGGACATTAATGTGGCGAATGCCTATCCTTCACCTTTACAACGGCATGAACTCTGCAAGGGACACTTTCAATGATGTTTCTGAATGACCGTGGAGGAACGGCAGTGCATTCTTCTCCGAGAGCCGAAACCACACAAGATAGTCACGTCGGACGGACTGTAGCGAATTCGAATTTCTAAATTATCCCAGTCCGCCACGGTAGCTGAGTGATCAGCGTGACAGACTGTCAATCCTAAGGGCCCGGGTTCGATTCCCGGCTGGGTCGGAGATTTTGTCCGCTCAGGGACTGGGTGTTGTGTTGTCCTAATCATCATCATTTCATCCCCATCGACGTGTCAGGTCGCCGAAGTGGCGTCAAATCGAAAGACCTGCACCAAGCGAACGGTCTACCCGACGGGAGGCCCTAGCCACACGACATTTCCATTTCCATTTCTAACTTATCCCAAACATGTTCGATTAGGTTCCTGTCGACTATATTTTGGAGAACTGTATGAGGACTTGCCACCTCAAATGTGCATAATTTTCCTTCGTCCATATTGACAAGTTTACTTCATCATGTATTGCCTTCGACCAGTACTCACGAAGGAAAGCACGTGTGAATTCTTCGTATGCCTAACACTCTCCTGCAATCATTTGCATTCTCGCTATTGCCTCTTCTGTTTTCAAGGTCAGGAACGTTATTACCCACTAATCGCTGCCCACAGTTGCTCTTTCATGACAGTGGACATTGCCACGCTGACGCAGCTGTAATCTCCGAAATGTTTCTCTACTGTATGTAGTACACGTTGCTGTAAAATCTGTTCACAGTGCAAACTCAACTGATTTCTGTCAATAAAGTGTACCGTATCAATGTCCCATCGCGTGCAGGTCGGTCTTAAGCCCAGTCCGTTTTGCCTAGGAATAGGAGGTCTGGTAGGAGACCTACATTAACAAAGCTATCTCGAAGCACATTTGTTTTTCTTCCACTCACTTTTCTACTCCTGTCATGCTAGCTGATTAGAAATAAGGTTACAAGGAAAGTTGTTCCATAAGCATAAGTTTGTTGGTACGCTGATTTGTGTGACAGGTTGACTTTCCGCGAAATCAGATTTTCTTCCAAACTGTTTATGCTACCGTCTGGCCGATAGTTAGGTGCCCACTATCTTCATTTCGTACATCCCATCCGGTCCATTCTTCCGTGGCAGGTGTCTCGCTCTCCTGTTTTGGTTATAAGCTTGCTGATTTTCAGCTGGGGAGTGCGTCTGAACATGGTGTACAGGTTCCATCACTTCGGTACTTCGATTGTAAACTAACTCCTGCAGTAAATGCTAGAATCCTCATACGCCTTGTATGTTCCTACCGAGAATAATAATTACCCTCTTTATTTGACATTTCGTCAAATTCATATGAGTTATCTTGGCTCACAAGGCACGTCCAATTATTGGATTCTGTCGACCATATTTTGGAGAACTTTATGAGGACTTGCCACCTCAAATGTGCATAATTTTCCTTCGTCAATATCGACAAGTTTACTTCATCATGTATTGCCTTCGACCACAGTACTCACGAAGGAAAGCACGTGTGAATTCTTCGTATGCCTAACACTCTCCTGCAATCATTTGCATTCTCGCTATTGCCTCTTCTCTAAAGGGCGTGTATACAAAATTAATACTCAGAACATGTGGCTATCATCCAAGCAAAGACTCTCGGAATTGTTCAGTCCAAATCTTCAGATGTAGCATTTCGTTGTATACGGAAATAATGAAAACTTTTGCGCAGACTCTAACTCTTTTCTAATTACATCTTCATCTATATTGCAGGAGAAGATTTTAGAGGTTGTGTCCACGAATACCAGTGGAACTGAACGTGACAATACTCTCTTGAATGAAATGTCGTGTGGCTAGGGCCTCCCGTCGCGTAGACACTTCCCTGATACCAGTAACATGTCTGCAAGCTCTCTTAGTTCTTTCTTCCTTTCGGATATTCACTTCTTTACGTTGGTTCGCCATGTTCTGTCTTCTGTTACTCTTCGAGTTCCTAACGTCCTCCTCTTTGATTAACGTGTCTAACATTTCTCTCATCTGCCAGTTACACCACGCCTGCGCTCCTTAAACTGTATACAATCTCTAATTTCGTCACTTTTTTCTGTTTTCCGTCTTTTTCTCTCAGTTGTTCTAAATTCGTGGAGGTATGCACCACCTATACAACTAAATGAAGGCAGTTTGTTTATTGCCACACGCGTTTCGCTTCATTTCCTTGGGAAGGATTATCAGTGGCCTGAAATACATGTTTTCTTTTATGCATACAATAAACGTATTATGTGGTAGATATAATGTGCTGCTATATTACATTTTGTCGTGTTTTCCTCTGTCTCTTTTTTTAAATTTTTTTTAATGTTAGGAGCAACTTCTGTAGCACAAGATCGGTAATGTGAACTTATCGTTCGGTGTTATTTACGATTTCCAGCGATGTTAACTAATGTGTGTGGCCCTGAAGGTGTATTTGTTATTACACCACAATACCCACTGCATAAACAATAAAACTAATTGAAAAAAAAAAACTTACTGACATGCAAGAAACTACCTGCACACAACATAAATGATATAACTAAAACCCTCAAAGTAATCACATCCCAAAATTACTTCCAATTCGAAAAGGAATTTTACTTACAAGAAGATGAGCCTCCAATGGGATCCCTAATTTCTGGAACATTGGAAAACATATTCATCAATCACATAGAAAACACAATCTTTGATACAATCATTACAAAGAAAGGATACAAAATTGTTCATTGATACAGATATGAATTCCTTCATTCTCGCCTACGCTCACTGGTGCTGTCCTATCGGATGTGGTTTGATTGTGTGTCAACAACTGTTCGATGGTGGTGGTTAATAATTTGACTTAATCTATTACCTTCCCTGGCGTATTCTTCTCTGAGCTTTCATCGTTCTCCCCCCGTGTCTTGATGGCCTCAATAACATTTGCAATAAAGTTATGTGCAATGGTGTCAATAATCTTCTCTAATCCATTTGTAGTCGCCTTGGTTTCTGCATCAACCTGTCTACTTTCGTGTTAAAGTCTTGTGTCAGCTTATCTGTTTTCTTCGTGATCTGCTTCATTACCGCAGTCAACTACCTATAGGGCCTTTCGTCAGATGCAATTCTCTTAGCCGCATCTGTCATACAGTTGTCCGAAAATCACGGGCGTCAGTCGTATGTCCTTCTTCTCAAGCACTCGCGAACGAAAAGAAAGAAACCAACGTAAGGCTACGTAATGTTGCCTTTACTGACCAACTCGATGCGCACTTCACTTGAGCGTTGTGGTGTGCCGAGCCCGCTTGCCTGGGCTCAAATTAGTCTGAGCTCATTGTTACTGCCCTTTACTTGAGCACATGCAAACCGTCTAGTCACCGCTCGACGCGCAAATGAAGTGCGCATCGAATTGGTCAGTAAATACAACACTTCGTAGCCCAATGTCGGTTTCTTTGTTTTCGCTCTCGAGTTATTGAGAAGACGGACATGCGACTGACGCCCGTGATTTTCGAGCAGTTTTATGACGGATGCGGCTAAGAAAATTGCATATGTTCTTTTGAAGTTCTTTGTTCTGAATCGTCTATACTATCACCCCTCAAGGCATGAACCTTTCTTTCTGACTCAGACTGTACGTGTTTCTGCAGAGCTGAGTAATTAAGGGCACTTTGGGATATACGAGTAAGCGTGTTTTCTACAAGTAAGCATAAGGCGTCATCTCTCTCTGTAACGTACGCGAGGTGAGGCTATACAGTAACAGGACTGCTGCTGTCACACAATAAGAACACATGCGCCAAAGATGAACGACCAACTGCTGTGAAGCATAAGGATTTTCAATCGAATGCAGCATATTCAGTGTCTGTAGACAAATTAGTGTGGCTGTGGCCCTCGTTTGCCTAAGAGCTGCTATATTGTTTTGCCGGGAAAAATGTAATATATAAATTTGTAATAATGCAACAAGGAACTGTTGTGAAGTTTCACATCAAACTTGCCAAAACGTTTACTGAAACCTACCTTTCTCTGAAAGAAGTGTATGACAAAGAGTGTTAATCACGTACGCGAGTTTATGAGTGGGTCAAGCGTTTCCAACAAGACCGAGAAGACGTTGGAGATGGGCCGCGCCCGGGACGCCGTTCAACATTAAACACGGATAAAAATATCGTAATAGTAGGTAATCTGATTCAGTCCGACTGCCAGTTGAGTATTCGTTCGATTGCTGAAACTATAATAACTGGCAAAGAATGAGTAAGACAGATTTTTATAACAAATTTAGCATGAGAAAATGTGTGCGAAACTGCTGCCGAAAATTCTTGTGATCGAACAAAAAGAAGGTCGTGAAAATTTTTCTACCGACATATTAAATACTACTTGAAATATTAACAATTTCTTGGAAAGAATTATATATGTGATGACTCTTTGTTTTTCAGTCATAGACCAGGAACTAAGCCCCCATCCGTGCACTGGAAGGCCCAGTTTCGCCAAGAACGAGAAAAGCTCGAATAAGCAAATCAGGATTCACAGCGATGATAATTGTTTTTTCGGTATTCATCAGGTTGTATAAGTTCACCTTGTTTCTGAAGATGTAACTATGAATCTGCATTATTACCTTGAGGTTCTTGCTGACCTCCGTGAGAATACCAGAAAAGCTGAACGACCCCGGTTGTAAAAGAACAAGTCATACGTTCTGAAGCGTGACAACGCAGCAGATTATACCCCAATTGTCTGTTACGAGTTTTCTAGCGAAAGAGCATCCCACTCTTAGGCCACCCACCTTAATTGCCTAACCAAACACCATGTGACTTCTGTCTTTTCTCCAAGGTCAAATCTGCATTAAAGGTAACTAGACGTCAGTTAGCTGACGCAGCGAGAGATAAAGCCTCACAGGTCATTAAGGTTCTCACGTAGGAAGACTTCTAACACTTTTTACAACAATGAAAATTCACATGGACCGTTGAAGAGATAGAGGAAGAAAATATATCGAGAGTGACAATAACTAATTACGTACTTGTTGAAATAAGATTTGCAGCAATAGTCCAGTTATTACACTCCTGGAAATTGAAATAAGAACACCGTGAATTCATTGTCCCAGGAAGGGGAAACTTTATTGACACATTCCTGGGGTCAGATACATCACATGATCACACTGACAGAACCACAGGCACATAGACACAGGCAACAGAGCATGCACAATGTCGGCACTAGTACAGTGTATATCCACCTTTCGCAGCAATGCAGGCTGCTATTCTCCCATGGAGACGATCGTAGAGATGCTGGATGTAGTCCTGTGGAACGGCTTGCCATGCCATATCCACCTGGCGCCTCAGTTGGACCAGCGTTCGTGCTGGACGTGCAGACCGCGTGAGACGACGCTTCATCCAGTCCCAAACATGCTCAATGGGGGACAGATCCGGAGATCTTGCTGGCCAGGGTAGCTGACTTACACCTTCTAGAGCACGTTGGGTGGCACGGGATACACGCGGACGTGCATTGTCCTGTTGGAACGGCAAGTTCCTTGCCGGTCTAGGAATGGTAGAACGATGGGTTCGATGACGGTTTGGATGTACCGTGCACTATTCAGTGTCCCCTCGACGATCACCAGTGGTGTACGGCCAGTGTAGGAGATCGCTCCCCACACCATAATGCCGGGTGTTGGCCCTGTGTGCCTCGGTCGTATGCAGTCCTGATTGTGGCGCTCACCTGCACGGCGCCAAACACGCATACGACCATCATTGGCACCAAGGCAGAAGCGACTCTCATCGCTGAAGACGACACGTCTCCATTCGTCCCTCCATTCACCCCTGTCGCGACACCACTGGAGGCGGGCTGCACGACGTTGGGGCGTGAGCGGAAGACGGCCTAACGGTGTGCGGGACCGTAGCCCAGCTTCATGGAGACGGTTGCGAATGGTCCTCGCCGATACCCCAGGAGCAACAGTGTCCCTAATTTGCTGGGAAGTGGCGGTGCGGTCCCCTACGGCACTGCGTAGGATCCTACGGTCTTGGCGTGCATCCGTGCGTCGCTGCGGTCCGGTCCCAGTTCGACGGGCACGTGCACCTTCCGCCGACCACTGGCGACAACATCGATGTACTGTGGAGACCTCACGCCCCACGTGTTGAGCAATTCGGCGGTACGTCCACCCGGCCTCCCGCATGCCCACTATACGCCCTCGCTCAAAGTCCGTCAACTGCACATACGGTTCACGTCCACGCTGTCGCGGCATGCTACCAGTGTTAAAGACTGCGATGGAGCTCCGTATGCCACGGCAAACTGGCTGAGACTGACGGCGGCGGTGCACAAATGCTGCGCAGCTAGCGCCATTCGACGGCCAACACCGCGGTTCCTGGTGTGTCCGCTGTGCCGTGCGTGTGATCATTGCTTGTACAGCCCTCTCGCAGTGTCCGGAGCAAGTATGCTGTGTCTGACACACCGGTGTCAATGTGTTCTTTTTTCCATTTCCAGGAGTGTATATAGCAACACTTCGTGTATGTGAAGTAAATTGTTGAACTGATAGGAATATACCTTTTCGAAGTACAGAATATCTCCTTGTAAACTGAAAGTTCTCTTCTACCTGTCATATGTAACTGATGGAGGCTACTGCTTTCCCTCACTTCTTACGACATTTCAATGAAGGTAGCACACGGCAGTTTGTCGCTCTAATCCTTTCAACAAGTAAGGGCATGCGACATGACATTTTTGCTCAGTGTTGTACACTGAGGAGCCACAACATTCTGACCACTGCCCACCTCCAGGATTCCTGGTGGTGTTGCGGGCGCGTGACGCAATAAGGAAAGCTTGTAGGCGGGAGAGAGTCAAATGGACAGTCATTACAGCGAAGAAAAGGGCTGCAAATGCGGAAATCCACTGATATAACAGGTTTTGAGGAAGGCCTCATTCTTATGCCCCTACAGCTGGAAACGAGAATCTCTGAAACAGCTAAGCTGGTCGCCTGTTGGCGCACTACCCTGGTGAGCACCTATGGAATGTGCTTGAACGAAGGCGGAATAACGATCAGACCGTAAATTATTGGGTGACCACGTCAGAAGAGCCCTCCGTGTAATCCAGGATAGACAGTGATCTGTGGTCCACCCCCGGTAGCTGAGTGATCAGCGCGACAAAATGTCAAATCTAAGGGCCCGGGTTCGATTCCCGTCTGGGTCGGAGATTTTCTCCGCTTAGGGACTGGGTGTTGTGTTGTCCTAATCTTCATCATTTCATCCCCAAGTCACCGAAGTGGCGACAAATCGAAAGACTTGCGCCCGGCGAACGGTCTACACGACGGGAGGCCCTAGTCACACGACATTTATTTAGCGATCTGTGGAAGATCTGACGACAGAGTACAATGTTGGTGCAGCCACAAGTGTTACGTAGCACACCGCTCAAAGGTCGCGGTTGAACGTGGAGCTTCATATCACACGATCCCTAACTGTTTCTGTGTTGACCCAACGACATCGTCAGTTATGACTGCAGTGGACACAGCACCACTTAGTTTTCGCCGTGTATCGACAGAAATCTGCCACCTGTCGAACGAATCGCATTTCTTGTCACACCAGTTCCGTGGTTGGGTCCTTAAACTCCCTGATCCAGGCGAGTGGCTGCACGAAAAATGCACCTCGTCAGACATGCTGTCTGGTGAGGGCAGAGCTATCATGTGGAGTACATTGAGTTGAATTGCCATGGGGCCTGTGGTGGTAATCAAAGGCATAATGAGAGCAGTGGACAACGTGAACGTTATTGCACATCACCTGCATCGCTTCATGCTTCAAGTTTCCCCCTACAGCGATGGCATCTACCAGTAGAACTGTCCGTGTTGCAAGGTCAGAATCATGCTACAGTGGTATGAAGGGAATCACAGTGAACTCACACTGATGTCTTGGCCAGCAGATGTGCCTAATCTGTACCCCACTGCAACACGTAGCGGGCGCCAGCTGCGTGCCCGTAAACCAACACCCCGTAATTTGCTGGAGCTGCTTGACCTATGCGTATAGACGTTCGGTGTCACATACTTCTGGAATCCTGTCGAGGACTTGTAGAATCCATGCCAAGCAGAATCTCTGTTGTACTGTGTCTGAAAAGAGCAACCAAACGCTATTAAACAGGCGGTCAGAATGTTTTGATTCACTAGTGTATGCTTGTATCAATGTAACACAGAGGTTTTCATATCAGAGGCGACCCAATATGGCCCACTCATACTTCCTGGCAGCCGTCAGACTGTAGTAGGAGGAGTAACAGCCCGTTAGTCCTTCCAAGGTGACACCCGTTTGCGGGCACCGCCTAAGTGTGCAGCTAATAACGGGAGTGCAAATCTCTACCAGGGCCCCCACTGTGCTTCGCCCATCTGTTTCCACCATCTTAGGCTAATTGGATCGGGCTCGGCCTGCCGCGATAAATTACCATTGAAAGTTTAATGCAATTAAGTGAGAGCAGCGCCGTCGGTTGTAGAGTGCCTGACGGCAGCGGTCGCTACCGCTGGATGAGCGAGGCCGCTGAAGTGATGGCCGTGGTTAGCCGCTGCCACGGCTTCTTAGCAGCTCCCCATCACCTGATGACGCAGAGCCTCTGGCCGCTACCGTCTCACAAGGACTTAAGCATAAGTAATACGTGGTCCCGCCAGTATGGTGAGCTACTATGATAATGGACCACTGAGCTCAGTGTTAATTGGTTGTTCAAATATGTACTTCGGTTGTCTGGCCAACAGTAGCACTGAGAAAATCGCACGAGGAGAACGTCCAATACCACTGCTTTTAGCCAAGCGATGTGAAATGTTGTCAGGCTCTACATGAAAACGTAATTGCTCAGCTTTGTCATATGGACGATTACGTTCACATGCAGCTACATCTTTACGAAACCGAAATATCTTTCCACGAGATTGTTATTCGTGGGTCATGTTTACGCTGTGACTGTGAAAGTGGTCACCTGGTGGAAGAGTAAGGCAGGTATACTCTTTTCTGTATGCCACAGCATCCGCTGCGTCATCGAGATAGAGACACTGTCTGGTCGTCTAGGAGAATTTTAATAGCACAGAAGAATGTAATTTGAATTATGTATGGAATTCACACAATTACGTCAAGCAGGTATCCCTTCAGCAGCTGGGAACGTTACCTGCAGGCTTACAGTCCATTAATTTAATCACAAAATTTTCTCTAAATTTGTGAACAACACACATACCCACAAGTACGATACCAGAAGGAAAAATGATGTACATTATTATTTAATGAATATGTGTTTGGCATTGGAAGGGGTGAAATACGCAGCTATAATTTTTTTCACAACGTATCTATGAAAAGAAAATGTGTGACACAATAGCATTGAAGATGTTATCCTGCAAACACCCCCGAGGCTGTCACTAAGCCATGTATTCGAAATATCCTTTCTACCAGAAGCGCTAGTTCTGAAAGTTTAGCAGAACTACTATGAAGTGTGGAAAGTGGGAGACAAGCTACTAGCAGAAGTAAAGCTGTGAGCAAGGATCGTGAGTCGTGCTTGGGTAGCACAGCTGATGGGAAACTACATAGCCTTCGATAATCAGGGTACATTATATCTATACAACAACAATGGTTTTCTTTTAGCGAATGTTAAAAATGTGTGGCTGTATGCTGAAAAGTGCTTAAGCTGTCGGATGTAGATCACGTTTTTTTGTCTTTTATCATTTTAATCAAATTAAACAAATGTTGCTAGAGCACTTGGCACAGAAGGCAAGGTCCCAAATCCGAGTCTCGCTCCGTCAATTTAATATGCTGAAAGTTCGAGCTCTGCAGATGTTCAGATCATAGTTGAAATTTGATCGGCTCACACGTTGCACATCATGGTTTTGTTGTATGGGTTTTACATTATGTTTTTCATGAGACTGATCTATGGAACAAGTACACTACTGGCCATTAAAATTGCTACACCACGAAGGTGACGTGCTACAGACGCGAAATTTAACCGACAGGAAGAAGATGCTGTGATATCCAAATGATTAGCTATCCAGAGCATTCACACTATGTTGGCGCCGGTGGTGACACCTACAACGTGCTGACATCAGGAAAGTTTCCAACCGATTTCTCAAACACAAACAGCAGTTGACCGGCGTTGCCTCGTGAAACGTTGTCGTGATGCCTCGTGTAAGGAGAAGCAATGCGTACCATCACGTTTCCGACTTTGATAAAGGACAGATTGTAGCCTATCGCGATTGCGGTTTATCGTATCCCGACATTGCTGCTCGCGTTGGTCGAGATCCAATGACTGTTAGCAGAATATGGAATCGGTGAGTTCAGGAGGGTAATACGGAACGCCGTGCTGGATCCCAACGGCCTTGTATCACTAGCATTTGAGATGAAGGCATCTTATCTGCATGGCTGTAACGGATCGTGCAGCCACGTCTCGATCCCTGAGTCAACAGATGGGGACGTTTGCAAGACAACAACCATCTGCACGAACAGTTCAGGACGTTTGCATCATCTCGGAGACCATGGTTGCGGTTATCCTTGACGCTGCATCACAGACAGGAGCGCATGTGATGGTGTATTCAACGACGAACCTGGGTGCACGAAAGGCCAAACGTCATTTTTTCGGATGAATCCGGGTTCTGTTTACAGCATCATGATGGTCGCATCTGTGTTTGGCGACTTGGCGGTGAACGGACATTGGAAGCGTGTATTCGTCATTGCCATCACCCGGCGTGATGGCATGGGGTGCCATTGGTTACACGTCTCGGTCACCTCTTGTTCTCATTGACGGCACTTTGAACAGTGGACGTTACATTTCAGATGTGTTACGACCCGTGGCTCTACCCTTCAAAAATGGCTGTCAGCACTATGGGATTTAACATCTAAGGTCATCAGTTCCCTAGAACCTAGAACTAATTAAACCTAACTAACCTAAGGACTTCACACACATATATGCCCGAGGTAGGATTCGAACCTGCGACCGTAGCAGTTGCGCGGTTCCAGACTGAAGCGCCTAAAACCCCTCGACCACCGTGACCGGCCTCTACCCTTCATTCGATCTCTGCGAAACCCCACATTTCAGCAGGATAATGCACGACCGTATGTTGCAGTTCCTGTACGGGCCTTTCTGGATACAGAAAATGTTCGACTACTGCCCTGGCCACCACATTCTCCAGATCTCTCACCAATTGAAAATGTCTGGTCAATGGTTGCCGAGCAACTGGCTCGTCACAATACGCGTCACTACTCTAGATGAACTGTGGTATCGTGTTGAAGCTGCTTGGGCAGCTGTACCTGTACACGCCATCCAAGCTCTGTTTGACTCAATACCCAGGCGTATCAAGGCCGTTATTACGGCCGGAGTTGGTTGTTCTGAGTACTGATTTCTCAGGATCTATGCACCCAAATTGCGTCTAAATGTAATCGCATGTCACGTCTAGTATAATATATTTGTTCAATGAATACTCGTTTATCATCTGCATTTCTTATTAGTGTAGCAATGTTAATGGCCAGTAGTGCAGCAAACTGACTAGGTAACTTACATCTCACGTAAATGTTCTGGAATCTAATAAAACTCTATACCTTTACACGATTCGTTTTAAGGTTTCCAGGCTACTTCTAATTAGAGAGGGCGAGAATACAAACACTGCTACTGCTGTACATAATAGCTTGCAGCCACTGATTCTCAATTCATGCCGTTTCTCGGTGCCCGCATTTGTTAGGTTGGCAATACGTTGCTTGTTCTTTGGTGCCACTATTCCTCGTACCAAAGCTGATCTGTTTCGCCAGTTATTCATAGGAACTAAATAGATAGTCGGATTGAATTAGTGACGTGGTTTTTGTGGTTGAAAAGCAACCGTTTGCTATCCTATCGTAAAGTAAATTGCACAAGAGTTGCCTGGTAGTTCACTTAGCACGAAGTCACATGTTGCCACTGAATATTCTTCCACTTGTTAAAATGTGGTTTATGTCAATTTTCGCATATTTGTAGATCTCTGTGAGTGAATAATCACTTTCATTTCTTAAGGAATGCGTGAGCAGGTTCTTCATTGTGAGCATTTAGCTATAGACCATTTGTGTAAAATGTACTAACATAGTTTGTACGCAACTAACCCTCTATTCCTGGCTATAAATGTTGCAATTAACCGATCCATGGGTGACAGTGATTTGTACCCCAAATTAAATATATCTTACTTCTCTTCGGTACTCCAAAGTTCGCAATAACTCCATCTTCTGATTAGCCTATGATGAATTAATCACAAATGGTAACCGGTGTTCAGCATTTTAGCTTTCGAGTTAATTTCACTATAGGCCTTGTCTATGAGACACTCACCAAGTCTACAGAGGGGCCATATTGTGCAAATCATTATTATATTCAAACAAATCGTTATTGCGTCAAGTATGGTTTTCAGATGACTACTAATGCTGCATGAATGTCTAGGTGATAGACGCGTCTTCGTATTCAGTTTGTGCTGGTTATTTGATATGAGAGCGCGCTTAAATGTAGTGCCTCAGAATTTTTTAATCTGTACTCAATAGCAGTTGGGGTATTACATATCATGCATACTAATCATTCGTCTTTCGCGCTTCGCTGACGCAAGTTGCAACCCTCTGCCGCTAGAGGGCTCCCATTTGTGGCATGTAACATGGAAACAGGTAATTATGTTGGTGAGTAAGAAAAAGCGAGATGTAAACGATTTTCGAACCGTCCACACACGGAGTGCCCTCTCATTCGGCATGATAGTGCATGGCCACACACGAGTGCTGCGACATCTGCAATAGTCCCACGCCTTGGGTTCACTGTCATCGATTATCCTCCACATAGTCCCGACTTGGCCCTATCAGAATTTCATCTGTTTCTGAAACTTAAAGAATTATTTAGAGAACTTCACTTTGACAGTCAGGAAGCGGTGCAAATCGAGGTGAGGTTGTAGCTCCATTAACAAAGTCAAAAATTCTACCGTGGCGCTATCAACAAATTGGTCCCTCGTTCGTCATCAGGATGACTATGTTGAGACATAAATATACAGGATGTTACAAAAAGGTACGGCCAAACATTCATGAAACATTCCTCACACACAAATAAAGAAAAGATGTTATGTGGACATGTGTCAGGAAACGCTTAATTTCCTTGTTAGAGCTCATTTTAGTTTTGTCACTATGTACTGTACTTCCTCGATTCACCGCCAGATGGCCCAATTGAAGGAAGGTAATGTTGACTTCCGTGCTTTTATTGACATGCTACTCATTGCTCTACAGCACATCAGTACGTAGCATCAACAGGTTAGTGTTCATCACGAACGTGGTTTTGCAGTCAGTGCAATGTTTACATATGCGGAGTTGGCAGATGCCCATTTGATGTATGGATTAGCACGGGGCAATAGCCGTGGCGCGGTACGTTTGTATCGAGACAGATTTCCAGAACGAAGCTGTCCCGACAGGAAGACGTTCGAAGCAATTGATCGGCGTCTTAGGGAGCACGGAACATTCCAGCCTATGACTCGCGACTGGGGAAGACCTAGAACGACGAGGACACCTGCAATGGACGAGGCTATTCTTCCTGCAGTTGACGATAACCCTAATGTCAGCGTCAGAGAAGTTGCTCCTGTACAAGGTAACGTTGACCACGTCACTGTATGGAGAGCGCTACGGGAGAACCAGTTGTTTCCGTACCATGTACAGCATGTGCAGACACTATCAGCAGCTGATTGGCCTCCACGGGTACACTTCTGCGAAAGGTTCATCCAACAATGTGTCAATCCTCATTTCAGTGCAAATGTTCTCTTTACGGATGAGGCTTCATTCCAACGTGATCAAATTGTAAATTTTCACAATAAACATGTGTGGGCTGACGAGAATCCGCACGCAATTGTGCAATCACGTCATGAACACAGATTTTCTGTGAACGTTTGGGCAGGCATTGTTGGTGATGTCTTGATTCTTTATTGCTCATTGATGAAGCGTTATCGAACTCAGAAGTACTCCAAAGAGATAATACTTGAATAAGGCGCTCTTCTGCATATTGTTTCAATACCTTTGTGTGTGTGTGTGTGTGTGTGTGTGTGTGTGTGTGTGTGTATCTTAATGACAGTTCATAGTTTCGCTTTACGAAATGTATGTATGAATATGCAACCCGGAACGAAAGGCATGCCATCCATAGCAACCAGAGCACAAGAATTTTGCATTGACTAGCTCTTTTGTTTCACTCAGTTTGTACACAAGCACTATTGTTTCACTCTAATCGTACATAGTGACTGTGGCACCATTTATTCATGAAGCACTGCAGGAATCCACGTTTCGTGTAAAAAAGAAAAAGGCCATTTTGCACCTGCCTCTTCATATTTTTGTAAAAATCTGTACTCACATGTCTTTCCCGATATTCAATTCCGTTCTCCCTTCACAACTTCGCCATTGGTTCTGGAAACAAAAAAAAAAAAAAAAAAGAAAAAAATGCTGAGGTATCAGACAATATGAAGGCCTAATAAACCCCTCCACAAGTAACTTCTCAAACGCTTTCCTTAACTGCAGCATGTTGGGTGGCAATAATAGGCAAGAATAGCGACACACCGGAAATTGGTCTATAAGATAGACGTGATACTCGATTTCATTAGTTAGAGCTGGCAGTTCACTTAGTAAAGTTTGTAACTGTTGAACTACATCTTACCCTAGAAAATCAGATATGATACTGGAAATTACTTGAATCAACACTATTAACAAAGGAATGGCTAATTTACTGGCATCCCTCGTCTGGATGAAATTCAACCAGTTTAGTCTATGAAATCACACTGGACTAGCATGTTAGTAGAGAGATGATTGGCCACAAATTTCGTATTGTACCATGAGCATTGCTGAAATTAACTGATACCTCCCAGAACAGATAATTAACCATGTAGTCATGTTTACACGTTTGTGAACTTCCCAGATTAAGACTACTGGATCAACAGGAGTCGATGGTTAATGGTCAAACTTTGCATTTGCTAAGGAAGACTTGAGACACCAAGCACAATTAAGTAAGGAAATATTGCTGACAGAATGAAACAGTCCAAAGAATGGTTCATGGTTTAAGACAGCACACATAAACGGTAACGACTACTTGCTAATCCATAGCTCTATATCACTATCATTCCTTAAAGTACCCCTAGACTTGTAATCAGTGACTATCCCTGTCTCAGCGTCAGGAATTTCCTTCCTTTGAAATAAAGTAGTGTGGTGTTAAAAGTTCCCAAACAATATTTTGCAAATTTTAGCTTTCTACAACCTGCTTTACATCAGTATTACTTTTACACAAATCGTCTACCTGATTAATTATATTATCAAGATGAGCTTGCACTTGACGTGACTGGCGTCGCAATGAGTAACTTTACTGATGCAGGTCGATCTTGTGTTGAATAGTGTTGACAGACTCATGAGAAACAATGATGGATTCACACTGACCAAACTCGCAGAGCACAGAATAGTTCAGCTGCAATATGCCACGCAGATGCGGCATGAATTGACTTACACTGCTACTGAGGGTTCTGTATTTGTATTTTACGTACTAACAGGTCTTTCTTCAGACACGAAATCCTGAACCCACCTCTTATCTCCATAACTAAGAAGAGTCACCTCGGAATAAAACCATCTGTATAGTACGCAGCATACAAACAAAAGGCTTTACAAAAATAAATTTCGTTTCTTAAAGATTTTCTGGCATAAGAACACACTCATCTCAGAAACTACCCTCTGCTACAATTGACAAAAACAGCTGATAAGAATTTGGGAGTGGTAGGAATACAGGCCACAGGAAATATAACACATCATTCAGAAAAGATAAAATGAGATTATTTATCAAGTTGTGCAAACTGTTGTTATGATTTTGATTCTTTTTACATGTGATATTCAACAAAAATGAATGCTGCTGATTATAAAAATCCTAGAAAACCAGCAATAAAAGATACAATATGTTAGATTTGATCAACATTTCGTATCACGACAATTAATTGATCTTGACGTCACTCAGGTGGATCACTCTCTTAATATATTCAACTAAATACAGTGCGAAATTGTAGTGACAAATCATATCAGTTAAATATGTTCCAGAACAATAAATCAAAAGACATGAATTACCACCTATAAATGCACAAAAAAGAAGATAATGGGCATCTGTAAAAATTACTTTAAGGAGAGGAATCTTATAAGAACAGCCATCAATAGGTAGCGGTTGTCTCATTAAAGAGCCTGAGATTAGGAACAAAAGGCCAAACTGGAACTAGGTAGAACGCCAATAGCCAAGAGAGAGTGTACCATCGTGCGTGGATTTGATTTAAGTTGGAAATGGAAATGCCATGTGGCTAGGGCCTCCCGTCGGGTAGACCGTTCACCTGGTGCAAGTCTTTCGAGTTGACGCCACTTCGGCGACTTGCGTGTCGATGGGGATGAAATGATGATGAAAGACACACAACACCCAGTCATCACGAGGCAGTGAAAATCCCTGGCCCCGCCGGGAATCGAACCCGGGACCCCGTGCGCGGGAAGCGAGAACGCTACCGCAAGACCACGGGCTGCGGACATTTAAGTTGATAACTCTTATAAGAGAGTGTGTAAATAAAATTTATATTACAGTGCTCGAATGCGATAAACTAAAACAGCAGGTAGACAAACTGAACTCACACAATCAGCACATATAATATTCATAAATTACCAGCAGGCTCAACCCCGATCGACAGAAAGCAGATATTCCATCGAAACAGACAACCCACCCCGAATAGCATAAATAGCGTTAGCAAATTAAAAAGAAAGGCTTAACTAAAAACTAAGACAATATAACACGCATAGTTCAAAGAACCCTATTATACAGCAAATATCTCCTAGTAACTATTCATACAGTCTACCCACTAAGGTGTTCACCAAATAAGTCCTACAACCGCCGATAGCTAAGGCTCATTAATTTCACTTTGCCCATGACTTCTGCAGACGGCACATGTATCAAAGTTCAAAGGAAGGCTTCCACCAAATGTGAGAAATGTGCTTTTGACGCATTTTAGTTGGTACTTTAGAAAATCACAGACCCAAACTAAAATCAGACTCAACTCCAACAAATGCTTACAGCATCCACGTGCCAAATGACTGTCAACAAAAGGCCCCGTATGGCCATCTTACAATTATCAGTGGAAACGAGAGAGACCGGGCTGATTTACAACGCTGTTATGTCGGCATGATGGAGAGAGCGCACAGCACCTGGTGGACAGCAAAGGAGGTGTTTGCTTGGTTACACAGGCAAAGAGACATTACCGCTCTTTCAGGTACAAGTCGAAGTACTTCACTCCCTTTAACTTTACGGAAAACAGGGCGTAGGTTTTATGTTAACCAGTCTTTGCATCAATGTCAGTGATTAATCTCCAAACAACTCTGCAGTGGCTCATCAAATGAGGGAATGTTACAGTGCTGCTGGTTATCTGCCCATAGAATAAGGTCGTGAAGCTCGGCAGGTTGCTTTGTGCGATTCGAGGAGAGTAGGATGTATGTCGGAATTAGGTTTTATCCTCTCCCTAACCACCATCCTACACAAACATGACACCGCACTAATCACACACACGACAGAGCCAGCTATACTTACAGATGCAGTTAGACACGTATTAGCGATGGAAACGTTGCAGTGTGTGCTAAGGATAGGAATAACGTTTCCAATTAGAAGGCTGAACCCGCCTTGTGTGATTTACCATTCAATTATGCTTAATCCTCATATAGATAAATGAACGTTTATGTATTAGTTCTCTTTTTGAGAGTGGAACCAGGTCTACAAAGGAATGTCCGGTAGCAATTCTTCATTATACTTCGCTTTGTTTCTGTCAATGATTTTGCCATTTGGTATTTTACACAATTAAATCTGTAAGTATCATAGAGTTAGTTTCATATTTATAAGTGTGCCTATTAAATGAGCCATCTATTTCCTTGTTTTCCATGATAGCTTGTTACCTCATCGGGATAAATTTCTTCTCCCTACAGAGAATTTTCTCCCCCATGAAGGCTTTGGTAATCTCTGTTGGCACTGAATAAGATTTGTTGATGTCTAATAAACAAAATAATTATCGCTTTCGGACTGTGTCCGATAGGAGCTCGGAAATCTGTCAGTAGAAGTCTGAATGTGAAGCGAAATTGAGTCCTTGTAACCAGAAACATATTGCAGAAAAGAATGCACTTGAAACTCTGGATTATTACCAGAAATGCTGTTTTTCGTGTGTAGTTGTGAATCAGCTAATGATTGTGTTGAAACGTACAAATCTTAAGCTGCTGTGGTTATTTCGTTATTTTCGATATTCGAATTAGGAAAACATTTCGAGCTTCAGTATTGTTGGTCAGTTACCTCCTTTAAGAAGAGCAATCGATACAAACTTCAGTTAGCTGGCGTTGGGTATACGCGCCATTTTGATATGAAAAACAGTCCGTCTACATGTGGAGGATGTTCTACAAGTTCATTGCATGTAAAAGAGGGTTACGACGAAATATTAACTCGTAGAAGAAAGGGCTGTTACGTAGTTTTACATATTTACATACTGACATATGTTTACTGGGTAGATAAAGGCCATAAGGAGTTCTTATATTTGAGTCGATGTACCACATATTGTACGTCACATTCATCACGACAAATATTTGAAAGATGTGTACCATCAAATATTGAGTCCCAAACGTAGAAGTAACTATGACACACATAGTGTAAACAGTAGCAGTTATTGTATAAATTCAAATATAGTTACTGTTCGTTCCTCATGAGAATAAGGACAAGGAACAAACACCGTGTATAGCATTTCTGTCACCTATCTGACTGCAACCACCCCAAGTTACCGTGTGAAGCACAGATCTGATGAAGTAGACGAATGCTGCAATTGTAATGCAGACCAGCCGACTTTAGCAAGCTCTAACTGTAGAGAGTTGTTACGAATTTTTCCACATTATTAATACTGCAAAAGCAGAAATTCAGATGCTATCACAGGTTTGAGTTTCACATTTTGTGCAAATATATTCTGCATTCGGCAATACGCGTATACACGTGGAAATCGTACTGCCTCTGACGACAGTGCTTCTTTATCGGTTGAGGTGCTCATACGAAGCTATACCAAAACGTAGCACCATTTTGTGATAGAGTATTTGCATACACTAGGAGGCAGCTATTCGCTTTGTGATGAAGTTGCTTGAAAGGGATACTCGATTAATTTCTCCATTATGTTTAGCTTAAGTCTCATGTATTGCGCCCATTTTAACACTGAGGACAAATCGTTCTGCTTGACGATGGCAGTATTGATATCTTCAGGCCTTCTATTTGAGTAAAGCTTGAGGTCATCGTGGTAGGTGTGGCAGAGGAGAAATGAATCGACGAGGTACATTGGCGCAAAAGAAAGAGATAATGGAGCCAGAACTGAACCGTCTGGTACAACTGAGGGAACATGGTTCAAATGGCTCTGAGCAGTGTGGGACTTAACTGCTAAGGTCATCAGTCCCCTAGAACTTAAACCTAACTAACCTAAGGTTATCACACACATCCATGCCCGAGGCAGGATCCGAACCTGCGGCCGTAGCGGTCGCGCGGTTCCAGACTGTGGCGCCTGTAGTGACTGTAGCGCCTAGAACCGCTCGGCCATCCCGGCGAGGGAACATGCATTTGGGACGTCTTTTCATTTTGTTTTTTAAGTAGCACTAACTGAAGACAAGGAATCACAGTAGCTCCTACTAGCTTCGTGTGGCATCTTTGTGTACTGGGTGCTGGAAGCTATTGTTCAAGGAATTTTGATGTTTGGTTTTATGGGTTAGTCCAGTTATTTCTTCACTGTGTTCAGCTAAAGTTCTATATTTTGAGTGCATCCGAAGACTGCAGGCAAATCGACTTTCTCTGGACGATGGCAGTATAAATATCTCTAGTTCTTGTACTTGATTAAAGTTCGAAGTCGTTGTCATTGAAATGATAGAAGGAAAAAGAATCGGCTAGATATTGTAGGCATAAAAAGAAAGCAATAATGGAGTAGAAATCGAACCCTGTGGTACTCATGTGAAGGGAATACGTTTCCGAGACGACTTTTAATTTTGTTGCTCAAGTAGTGCAACTAAAGAGGAAACAAGCGCTTGCAAGGCTGGGTGCAGGGTCCGCGCCACCCAGTGTGAGGCGACACCGCGGGGCGCTGCGTGGGCGTCAGGCGCTCTGGGGGGGTGGCGGATGCCGGCGCGCCGTGCCGCCCCGCGGACCAATCTGCCTCCATTATCGCGCCCGGCGACGTCCGCAATTACGGCACCTGGGCGGCGTGGGCGGGGGGCCGTCCTCGGGCACCGCAGCCCGGGGGCGGAGGGTTGTCGGTCACCTGTCCGCGGCCGGCCGAGGCGCAGCTCATAGCCTGTCACGCCTACATCGAAACCACATAGCCTTCAACACTTACTATGCTGAACTCGTACGTAGCCGCCATTACCTGTGGACTGGCTAAAGCGTAAGGTTTTTTGGACGTTAGAGCTTGTGTATACAAATATTCAGAATCAACTTGTGTAGTCCTGTCGTCCTCAGTTGTGTGTAATATTACGGTATATTGATAAATTTTACTTATGGACCGTCTGACAGCAACTGAATAAAACACAATTTTAGTGCCACACGCGTTTCGCCTTTATTTTCTGCAAGGCATCATCAGTGGCCTGGAATATGTACATATGTTAGCTATTTAATTTACATTTTTGTCACTGTGCCTATAGGTTATAAAAAAAACCACACACACAGACACACACACACACACACACACACACACACACACACGCACACGCACACACACACACACACAAGCTGAGCAAAAAAAAAATACCACACCGTAACACACACACAGCACAAAAAAATTATGTCACACCAAAACACACACACACACACACACACACACACACAAATTCATTCACGAACAGATCACAGATACTTCAATAATTACACTCGAAAGTGTGGCAGTAGCATTCGATCTTTGGAAAAACATTTGACAGTCGGCAACAGAAACCAAATCACTGCATTGAAACAAGCGTTCAGTTCATAGTGTTGTGGAATGTGGAAATAAACCGCAAATTGGCATTCCGAAGAAGAAGAAGAACAACACCAAAAATGCAACAGGAGCGTAATATGTAAGAAATTGTCCACGCAACCTGTAAGTACAGTTCAAAACATTACTACTAAATAGGAAATACCAACCACCAGAATTGTTTATAACCTATAGGCACAGGGACAAAAATGTAAATTAAATAGCCAACATATGTACGTATTCCAGGCCACTGATGATTCCTTGCAGAAAATAAAGGCGAAACGCGTATGGCACTAAAATTCTGTTTTATTCAGTTGCTGTCAGACGGTCCATAAGTAAAAATTATCAATGTACCGAAATATTCAGAACCTATTAAGTTGAGTGCACTTTCTATTTTACATGTACATATTATGGAATTGCTATTGTTAAATCTCAATTCACAGATGAAACTTCAGTTTAATCGTCATTGTGACAAAAAGAAATAATTCTGGTATTAAAATGAGGAAACAGGTGATGTATCTGTTTCCATTTCTGTTACTGCCCATTCAAATCTAAAGGAAAACACAAAAACACGCAAATAAAGCAATATTTAGCGTTCAATGTGAAGTACAGTGTGATACAAATTCAAACGTGGACAGATGTTGGTGTAGATGTAGCTACATACTCCAACATTACACTCACTGGAATCATATCTTCGGGTTGACTTCCTGATTTAACTGCTGGAAAATCCTTCAGAAATACACAATAAATGGAAAAAAACACGAGGAACATGCAATATAACTCGTCATCAAAAATTTCGCTCCCGTCACCTGTAGACTCGTCTAGGATTTTGTAAATCATTAGCTCCAGTCTTCTAGCCTCTTCACTTCACAACATGAACGCAAAATCAATAGAAAAACACACAGAACGCACGAAAGAGAGAGAACGTGAACTAACGTTCATAACACCTGCAAAGCAAGAGACAATAACAAATGTTTCAAAGACGACGAATTTTTCCAGTGATACCGTTACTAAATAAGAAAAATTCAAAATTTATCGTTCGTAATGAATTACAGCGTGATAGAAATTGAAACATGGACAGGTGTAGATGTAGATTCATAATGAAACGTTACACTCAATGAAAATATACATTCAGATCGATTTAGAGATTTACGTGCACGAAAATTCTTCACAACTTCACAATCTGCGGAAATAAAACGATAAACATGTAATCTGAAACGTCATTAAATATTCCGGTCTCATCATTTGCAGACTCGTCAAGGAGTTCTAGATCATTTACTCCAGACGTTTTTCCTCTTCACTGCACATTTTGAACACATAAACAAGACCATAGGAGAAAACACGAACTAAGGAGAGAGAACTTGAATGTCGACTAACTCCTACGAGACACGTGACGATAATAAAGATTTCAAAACTGACGAATTTTTCCAGTGGTACCACTAATACCATCTAGCAGAAACTACGAAGCCTGCATACCTGACAGATGTTTATGGGAGCCTAAATACACATTTGACACAGTAGAAAACCATCATTACTGTGGTGACGCAATATTACGTCCACCGCGCATTCCCTTTTCCCTTAAGTGCCGTAATATTACGTCAGCCGCGCACTGTCTCTTTAGAGGCGGGATCCTCAATGTTATTGTGAGCAGATACGTACGTGAGACCGCAGCAGAAATGTTCTTACAGCTGGCGCTTAGGTATAACCTTATGGTAACCCATAAGAAGGGATCAGTTTCCAAATTTCTCTGCCATCTGTTGGAGAAAAATGCGGCGTGAAAACTGTCTCGAAAAGAACAATGACATCCTTTTAACCTAAGAATACTACCCAGCTGACTGACTGAGGACGTGCTCATATGTATAGACTAGAGGCCCGACCACCTACGGGGAACGCTTCAACGAGGTTAAGGTGTAGGTTATATGACATGAACGTATCTATTTGTTGAAATTAAAATAGTCTGTGTCCACCATTCATCTTTTTATGACTTGAAGTACAGTGGGGAAAATTGCAATGAGTATGGAGGAAAGGCAGCCAATTCTTTCTCAGGACTGGAGACGAGAGAGGACAGTGATGTTCGACGCTGGGATGTAGAACGAAATCGACATTATAGCTGAACCCAAAGGTGCTCCATTGGGGTCAGGCCGGGACTCTTAGCAGTGAAGTCCATTACAAGAATGTTATTGTCCACAAATGACTGCCTCGGAGAAACTGTTCTATGAATGGGTATGTTGTCATGCTGCTACAAATAATCATTGTCTCCGAAATGATCATCTACTCCTCACAGTAAACGATGCCTTACGTGTTAGTTTTCCACAATAATTTGCACTTTCTTAAGAGAAATAAAATGATCACTTTCTAACCACGAAAACACGCACACTCTGTAACACGAGCTCCTCTGCGTACTTCACTCTTTGAGCGACACATGAGGGCTCTTAACTTTCTTCATATCAGGCCAAACCGAGACCCCTCATGGCACAGGACGATTCATTTCTGTAATTAGTCGTAAGAAGAAGTCCACTGTTCAAAAGCCTCGCATTTGGCGCCATCTCCAGCATCGTATAGCATTAACTTGAGCAGTGCGTGATTAATAAGGGGTTGCTTGACCATTTTACCCAATTCTGTTTTAACATCCTACGAAAAGTCATTGTACTAGTTAGACTGCTGCTAGCAATTTCAAACTCACTGATCCCTTTCAATCCTTTCATACGATTTTCACAAGCAACCACCACCATGTTCGGCGGTCCCGTTCCATCAGTACATGATGTCTGCTTGGGGTTAGTTAAGCTGTAGTTCTTTCTTCGCGTTTCCACTTCATAGTCCCACCACCAAAGGTCACAGTCACATCACCAAAGATCCACTTGGGCAGCTTTAGAAGTTTTAAAATGTTCATAGTAGATTTGTTACGCAGGTAAAGTCCAGTCTACACTCAAAGCCAGTGATCAGTCCTGACCTATCACGACTGCTGTTATGGAATTTCTACTGACAACACAATACCTCCAGTCTCCTTTTATACTGGCGAGTCCACTGCTCGTTACTCGTTACCTCTAGTGGTAATTTCCGCATTACATAGAAGCTTCCAGATACTCTTGATGAGACACTGTGTGGCCATACCTGCCGCGAACAACAAATCCGAAACGCTTTATGATGTCACTGGTAGAACCAGTAAATTTCTAGGATGTACTGAAACAATGATAATTCTGAATGCAAACTTTGATTTTGTGCATTGTAAGGTATGACGTTGTCAGGGTCCTGAGAGTTCGTTGGTATTATAGTTCTTGATTCAGTTGCAAAGTACATGTAGATTTCAATTTTTCGGTCTAATGAATATGAAATTATGCATTTCTCTGAAATGCAGTTTCTTGGGTTTTATGTTAAAGCAACATACTAAGCACATACCAAAACAAACTTTTAATATTATTATAGTATAACGATCTATTTATTTTGAAGTTATTATTATAAAAATAATAGGCTCCTGTCACAACTTAGATATGGCGGTAGGAGAAATTAATATTTGAGAGAGGGGAGACTGTTAGTATCTAGCTGTGTTTTGTTGTGTGTTACGAAAATGGAACAGTGAAATTTAGAGCAAAGTTATGCTATCAGATTTTCTGAAAAGATGAAACAGGCTCGTGGAGAACATGAATATGGCTTACGGAGATCTTCAACTTCAAAAATCGACGAAAACTCTGAACGTGTGCGTAATTTTATGAGATCACAATGACATTAAGCAATAAGGATGTTAGGTGAGCTGTTAAACTTACGCACTTTTACCGTACATCAAATTTGGTCTGAAGTTTTGTGTATTCAAAAATCTTGTGCCAAAATGGTGTCGAAAACCTTCACGACTGGACAGAAGGACAATCGACGAAAAGTGTGCGTTGATGTTCTTGAGAGGATTTGCAATGCCAACGCATCGGACATAGTTCATGATCCTGGATTTTTTAGTACGATCGGCGGAAAAAGGCTCGAATGATCAAATCAAAGATCAAAAGAATACTGATTTTTTTGGATGGATTTGACAAATTTTATCAGTGTACGCCATATTTTTGTCTGGCTGTAGCTCTGAGACTAAACAGATTACATCCAGCTACGCTTATGCTACTGAAGGTATGTCTACTGACCTACTTGAAGACGACAGTAACTCATTTTCGTCAAATTTGGACTTAAACATTTTTTACGTGTCGTTTCCATCATTTTGATTCATATCTTACACTCCGTTTCACAACGTTATCAATAACATAGCATTATTGTCCTAACTTATCATAGATTTACCATGTAGAAAGACCAGACTGTCTGCAGCCTGGAATTCCCATTTATCTTTTTTCGTCACATACAAATTTTCTGCGAAGCACTTTAGCTCTTACGCAGAGACGCATCCCCAAAGAAACGAGTTTGCTTTGCCTCCTTTTCATTTTGTTAGGTAAGCTGCACGATAACAGTAGTGCCGTTATAGGTATTCCTTTTATGGTACACTGTCGTTGGGTATATCCGCCTGCGCAGCATTTGCTTTTATAGGCAGTCTCGCGCGACTTTGTAGGAATATATACTTTTATGAGGAGAGGACTAAATACTTTTATAGAAACAGCAGCAAATATCTTTTAGAGCGATGCTGATTATTTGACGCGCTGGATGGAATAGAACTAGTGTGATTTCTTAAATTACCTTTAATCTTTTACCACGTATGAAAGCAGCAAAGCGCTTGCAAGGAAATATGCTTTTATAAGAAAGTGAATAACTACGTATTCTGGACAGTTCTTTAACATTCACCAACATAACTGCTTGTAAATAACCGGTGAGTACTTAGTAGATGTGAAACAAAAGTACCCTTATGCCTTTGGGGAAACGCTTTAAAAGAATTGAAAATATACAACCGGATACCATGTTTATCCTTTACAATGTTCGCGAAACTCAACTGAACTATGATTAACAAATCGGTGAGAGGCTCGATTAGTTGGGAAACTATATTTTCTTGCCAGCAAATTTGAAGGAGAAAAAGTTCCACTTACTAGAGCTCCCATGAATCCTTGAATGTTTCTATCTTCATGCTGAGGTGATACTGATAAGTGCTGCAATAGAGACTTACAAGAAGTCAGCAATGGCGGCAGAAGCGACAAACTTCGGGCAGAACGTTCAACGCCTTGTTCTAAGCATTCTCGAAACTGTTGCACACCTCCTGTTCAGTTCAGAAAAATCTAAAACAAATTATATATGTAAAACTCCCATGAACAATTTGTTCTATCTCCTCTGTCGCTGTGTAGACAGACTTTCAACGCATTCATAACTGACGTTCTAATATTGCTACTATTCCTATTCAATATACACAACGCACACAGCAGTTTTATATTTGAAGCGACGTGGCCACGAGTTCTTAACAGAATTTAGAATTATTTGGTTTCAGTAGGGGTGGAACTTTAAATAATTTTGCGTGGTAGTAGACTTTTCGGCTTTTGGATACTGACAAACTGGAAACCTCAGAGAAATCTGTTATTGTGTTTTTCATTCTTGGGCCAAACATATTGTTTTATTACTGGTTGCTGCCTCATAGGGAATCGTCATCAGATCCGTTTAAAAAGGAAGGAAAAGCAGACATTAATATACATGGAAACTAACAATGGATGACTTACGAATAATTTATATGAAATACAGCGCTTGTACATGACATTTTAGCACGTGTGTCGCCCTAAACTCCCACACGTTTCTCTTCGTCGTGTTTTCAGGTCTCACGCTAGACAGATTTCCTTGTGTCCATGGGACACAGGATCAGCTACGGTACCCTCCAGTAAATAACTCGTCCAAGTAAGATATACGACCTGTTTTATGCATCAGCCTCTTTACAGCAGAGAGGGAATTAGCACGTGGAGTAACGATGGATGTCAACACCTGTTCTCAGCGGGGCATAAGCGGGACAATAACACGACAAAAAACGTTTAATAGCACCTGACAGCACAAACGCTGAAATATTTGAAGGACAAATCATACAGGTTTACATCTCATATGTTGAACTCTATGAGTAAGATGACATTTTATTAGGCAACGTCTGAGGAACTTCACAAGCTACTGTGCGCTTTGTGTAGGTACATGGTTAACCCCCCCCCCCCCCCCTTCCCGCCAGATATGACAAAGTAAAAATTTATTTAACACATATGAAATAGCGATAGACCATAAGCGTCGGCAAAGACATTCATTATGAATGAGTGGTAAGGTGCAGACAAAAGAAAAAAAATCATTCATTTTTCTTTGTACGCGATTTTTTTCACTCTCTCGTAGGTAGACGGATGGTTAAGTTGTACTGCTTAGAGCGTGAAGTATTACAAGTGTTATGTATTACACGTGTGTATGATTAAGAGAAGACTTAACAACAGTATTTAGTACTTTTGTTGACTGAAATGGAGCCAGGTAAGGAGGATTTTCTTCTTTATTTGAGACGTATTGGTCTTCTTGAAGTCGGCTGCCTGCGTCTACAACTTAAATGTAAGAGAAGAAATCCGAATAGCCTAAATTCGTACAGAACATTTCTAATAATGCAATTATCCTTCAGATTTTTTCCCATTTTTTTAAATTATTACAACACATCTTACTTTGAAGCACTGAGTCATCCTATTGTTGCGTACTGATTGTCGATTTATAGAAAAGACAATTAGCAACTGGCAGAAACGGCGAAGCGACATTTAGGACTATCGTAGCTTCTACGTATCTGATTTACGTCTTCGATGTTTTCAGAGCCGGATGGCAAATTGTCCTGTATTGGCCCGCATTGTGACAGACATCCTCATATTGCTACTACCATAAATAAATATAGCACGATCTTTCAATGTTATTTAGTTATGCAGTTGTAGTGGAACCAGAACTTATAACTTTTCGATAATGCAGGTAATAGGCGGCTCTTCCTGTCTTACCGTTACCAAACCATAAGTTTCTGCCACCATTATTCGTCATTTTTCGGGATGCGATCATCCAGATAAGCAACGGCACACGCCGTGGCACGTTGCCCGGATGTTGCCAAAGTTCTTTCGACTACGCTGCTGAAATTTTGCTGTGAAACTCTTACCAATTCGTCATGCAATCCCTGTCTCTCTTCAGGTGATATCCATATTTCTGGAGCCTCGAAAATAGTCATTTGCCGTCATGGACTTGCTTCGGAGGTGCAAACGTGGGTACAGTTATGGTTCCCTAGGCAACCGCAGACATTTTCCCAAGAAGGTAGTGAGTGTAGACTCTCACTGTGGGACAAACGAATTAATAGCTATGGTGATGTCTCTTGGAATAATAAACAATTTGCTTAGGTTTTATCAGTCTGTCTAGTTTTTATTCTGTTACCAAGTACAGAACACCCTTTTATTACAGTAATTAACCACGTTTTTTACGTACACCAATCACTGTTGCTACAAAATTAACTTCATCTCTCTACTGCGTCACACACACATATTATGTTGTTAATACCACTCAATACTCATTTGTGAAAAATGACTCAGCTGCTGTTGTCACCTACCTACGACAGCACCGCTAATAAAAAAGGCTCCATTTATCTTCAGCTGGTCTTTGCTAGTTCCCTATAAAGTAATGTTGGAAGCTGAAGAAATGAATGAGAAATTTTGCCACAGCCGGGACACGAACCTGGATCTTCTGCTGACCATCATACCACCCCAGCACTGTGGTCAAGACTGTGGCACGAATTACTCAAGTCAACTGCTCTCCCCACCGCATACCAAAAGCTACTATGGAGACATATATCTTTCTTTAACAAAGTCATATCGGGCGTATATTCCTATTATGCGATTCCAAAGAAACTATTTATCAAGAACATCTGCAGTATTGTCAGTTGGCAATCACCATTTTTATACTTCTCTTGATCGCCTACTTATGGCAGTGAAGCGAGTGGAGGAAAAAGTATCCATGCAGTACGTCACTTCCGTGGAGAGAGGAGTCATTGGGGGGAAAGAAGCACATTTTAGTTTTTTTCCTTGTACTAAAAGCAAGTATTCAATTAGATCTGACACTCAGCGGAAAATGTTTTGTAATCATCTTTCCCCGAAGTGTCGTAGGTCGCAAAAATGATGTTTCCGGAACGAAGTTATAAACTGGAAACAAACAACGGAAACGACGGAACATGTCTTTCGCAGCGCAATGAATACCCCAGTATTGCCACTGTTAGATCTGTACGTTTTGTGATCACCAAATTCAAAACATTAGAGGTATGAAGCTATCCGGCTTCAATTAATTGAGATCCAGGGAGACGAAAAGTTCACCAGTTCGAGTGGACTACTGATCTATCATGATTATCGGGTTTTAAGGTGTGTTAGATGTCAGAAGTTTAAGTATCGATTCTGAGGTCTACTGAACTTCGCAACAGGGATTGTAAATGAATTTTATGATGTTTAAAAAAAAAAAAAAGTTTAATTAAAAATATCAGACGTCATGCCAAGATTGTGTACAATTGTTTGGTTAATTAGGTCAAACTATTTCTCAACACGGCTCGTTACAACACAAGTAACGGCAATAATTCAAATGTTGAATATAAAAATATCCAGCAGCTAACGAGACGTACCGACTATGAAAGTGTTAAGCGTGCATCGTAACAGAAATTGTAATAATGCTTATTAGTATTTCTGCCACATAATTGAAGCTTGAACATAAAGTCCGTCGAAACCATCAAGAATTCGGCCTACAATGCAAAAGCGACGGTCGAAGAAGATGAACATGATATTCATACATTACAGGAGTATTGTTAAGCTAATTTATATTTGATACAGTGAGTAATATAAAATAACTCACTAGTAAGTAATCCAGAGAGCGGAACAGAACCGAACCTACCATCATAGTTTAGATACTCAGGAAATAATCATACATAGGTTATTAACTGATAAACAGGTTGTGTCACTAACTGTTGCCACCTAGAATAATTCCGCCAGTATGATAGTAGCTGAAAAGCTTGTGCGACAAGTGTTGCATGGGACAGCGAGGGCCGTAACTTGACGGTTGTTTTCTGTTGCCAGGTGGAGTCGCGTCAGAGATATGGATGTCAGCTCTGTTTTTTTAAATGGGATGGTCTAGTTTGGTACTTATTTTCTGATAGCGGCTATCGAGACGAATCCAATGATGTGTCACAGTAATGTCTTTTGACGTCAATGAAGGTCAAAATGGTGGCATGAACGTCCATTTACAGAAGGTGTTAGGAGTGATGACCATTGGTATGAATGCTGTGGTGCAATCTTCTTATCATGGATTTAGTGGTATTCCTTACCACTTCCGCACTTATTGAAGCACACGCTCTGACAACTCTCTCTCTCGTATATAGTGCAAATAGTAAATATTCGTCGAACACGTCGCATCCATCTAACGTGCCACTGACATGTAAACACCATTGGACGGTTTCGAAATAAAACACTAATAGGAACGGTAAGACTAGTATCGTCGAATCGAGTGAAAGTGCAAGATGTACTACTTCGAAGAAGAAGTCGATATGCTTCTCATTTACCGAGATTGCCAACGAAATTCAGTGAGAGCTAGAGACTTATACGCTGAAAGTTACTGACGAGGAAACGGAAATTGGTACCCTTGCCACTGTGGTTCGAGATCCTTGTGTTACGTGGCATCAAATCGCAAAGGAATATGGCATGATCCAGAGTATCTTAATTGTAGGAAGTACACCATATTCGTGCAAGAAACTGGTCGTCCGCCAGAATTCTGCATTTTTTCTTGTGGGTGTTCGTAAAAAATACTGTTTATAAAGACGTTCCAACTACAACTGAAGATATCCGAAAGAGAACTGTCAGAGCATGTGCTCCGATAAGTGAGGAAGTGATAAGGAAATTACAATGAAATGAACACCCTTAGCTGCTTACAGGCTTTGACATACGTCAACGGGGACAGATGTAAATGTGTGCCCCGAACCCGGGATCTCCTGCTTACATGGTAGACGCTCTATTCATCTAAGCGATCGAGGGCACAGAGGATAGCGCGACTGCAGGGATTTATCTCTGGCACGCCTCCCGCGAAACCCACATTCTCAACGTATCGCCCCGCACTACGTTCGTAGTGCCGCCGCCCATTATACTCATTACTCACGGCGCGTTGCCGATTCCCGTAAGAGTTCGGGCACTATCAGAAAGAGCAGATACCATCTTAGTATATATGAAGTTATAAGGAATACCACTCAATTCGTGATAAAGAGATTGCAGCACTGCATTCATACCAATAGCCATCACTTTGAACATCTTGTGTAAATTGACGTTCATGTCACCTTTGTATCCTTCGTTGACCTTAAAAGACATTACTGTTGTACATCATTGGATTCGTCCCAATAGCCGCTATCAGAAAATAAGTACCAAACTGTTGCATCACATTACAAAAACAAATTTTAAAAAAGTTGACTTTCATATATGTGAAGTGAACTCACCTGTCAACAAAAAACCAACGTCATATTATGGCTCCCGTTGTCCTATGCAACTTTTGTCCCACAAATATTTCACCTCATATCATACTTTCGGTGTTATACTTGGTGACTCATCCTGTATTTTAGAAATACAAAATTTTGTCATATGTATTATCTACATCTACATCCATACTCCGCAAGCCACATGACGGTGTGTGGCGGAGGGTACCTTGAGTACCTCTATCGGTTCTCCCTTCTATTCCAGTCTAGTATTGCTCGTGGAAAAAAGGATTGTCGGTATGCCTCTGTGTGGGCTCTAATCCTCATGGTTTCTTCGCCAGATATACGTAGGAGGGAGCAATATACTGCTTGACTCTTTCGTGAATGTATATTCCGGAAACTCAACAAAAGCCCGTACCGAGCTACTGAGCGTCTCTCCTGCAGAGCCTTCCACTGGAGTGTATCTATCATCTCCATAACGCTTTCGCGATTACTAAATGATCCTGTAACGAAGAGCGCTGCTCTCCGTTGGATCTTCTCTATCTCTTCTATCAACCCTATCTGGTACGGATCCCACACTGCTGAGCAGTATTCAAGCAGTGGGCGAACAAGCGTACTGTAACCTACTTCCTTTGTTTTCCGATTGCATTTCCTTAGGATTCTTCCAATGAATCTCAGTCTGGCATCTGCTTCATCGACGATCAACTTTATATGATCATTCCGTTTTAAATCACTCCTAATGCGTACTCTCTGATAATTTATAGAAGTAACTGCTTCCAGTTGCTGACCTGCTATATTGTAGCTAAATGATAAGGGATCTATCTTTCTATGTATTGGCAGCACATTACACTTGTCTACACTGAGATTCAATTGCCATTCCCTGCACCATGCGTCAATTCGCTGCAGATCCTCCTGCACTTCAGTACAATTTACCATTGTTATAACTTCTCGATATACCACAGCATCACCCGTAAAAAGCCTCAGTGAACATTCGATGTCATTCACAAGGTCATTTATGTACGAGGGCAGTTCAATAAGTAATGCAACACATTTTTTTTCTGAAACAGGGGTTGTTTTATTCAGCATTGAAATACACCAGGTTATTCCCCAATCTTTTAGCTACACAACACTATTTTTCAACGTAATCTCCATTCAATGCTACGGCCGTACGCCACCTTGAAATGAGGGCCTGTGTGCCTGCACGGTACCATTCCACTGGTCGATGTCGGAGCCAACGTCGTACTGCATCAATAACTTCTTCATTATCCGCGTAGTGCCTCCCACGGATTGCGTCCTTCATTGGGCCAAACATATGCAAATCCGACCGTGCGAGATCGGGGCTGTGGGGTGCATGAGGAAGAACAGTCCACTGAAGTTTTATGAGCTCCTCTCGGGTGCGAAGACTTGTGTGAGGTCTTGCGTTTTCATGAAGAAGGAGAAGTTCGTTCAGATTTTTGTGAATACGAACACGCTGAAGTCGTTTCTTCAATTTCTGAAGAGTAGCACAATACACTTCAGAGTTGATCGTTTGAACATGGGGAAGGACATCGAACAGAATAACCCCTTCAGCGTCCCAGAAGACTGTAACCATGACTTTACCGGCTGAGGGTATGGCTTTAAACTTTTTCTTGGTAGGGGAGTGGGTGTTGCGCCACTCCATTGATTGCCGTTTTGTTTCAGGTTCGAAGTGATGAACCCATGTTTCATCGCCTGTAACAATCTTTGACAAGAAATTGTCACTCTCAGCTACATGACGAGCAAGCAATTCCGCACAGATGGTTCTCCTCTGCTCTTCATGGTGTTCGGTTAGACAACGAGGGACTCAGCGGGAACAAACCTTTGAATATCCCAACTGGTGAACAATTGTGACAGCACTACCAACAGAGATGTCAAGTTGAGCACTGAGTTGTTTGATCGTGATCCGTCGATCATCTCGAACGAGTGTGTTCGCACGCTCCGCCATTGCAGGAGTCACAGCTGTGCACGGCCGGCCCGCACGCGGAAGATCAGACAGTCTTGCTTGACCTTGCGGCGACGATGACACACGCTTTGCCCAACGACTCACCGTGCTTTTGTCCACTGCCAGAACACCGTAGACATTCTGCAAGTGCCTATGAATATCTGAGATGCCCTGGTTTTCCGCCAAAAAAAAACTCGATCACTGCCCGTTGTTTGCAACGAACATCCGTTACAGACGCCATTTTAACAGCTCCGTACAGCGCTGCCACCTGTCGGAAGTCAATGAAACTATACGAGACGAAGCGGAAATGTTTGAAAATATTCCACAAGAAATTTCCGGTTTTTTCAACCAAAATTGGCCGAGAAAAAAAAAGTGTTGCATTACTTATTGAACTGCCCTCGTATATTGTGAATAGCAACGGTCCTACGACACTCCCCTGCGGCAAACCTGAAATCACTCTTACATCGGAAGACTTCTCTCCATCGAGAATGACATGCTGCGTTCTGTTATCTAGGAACTCTTCAATCCAATCACACAATTGGTCTGATAGTCCATATGCTCTAACTTTGTCCATTAAACGATTGTGCGGAACAGTATCGAACGCCTTGCGGAAGTCTACAAACACGGCATCTACCTAGGAACCCGTCTCTATGGCCATCTGAGTCTTGTGGAAGAACAGCGCGAGCTGGGTTTCACACGATCATCTTTTTCGGAACCCCTGCTGATTCCTACAGAGTAGATTTCTAGTCTCCAGAAAAGTCATTATACTCGAACATAATACGTGTTCCAAAATTCTACAACTGATCGACGTTAGAGATATAAGTCTTTAGTTCTGCACATCTGTTCGACGTCCCTTCTTGATAACGGTGATGACCTGTGCCCTTTTCCAATCCTTTAGAACGCTACGCTCTTCTATAGACCTGCGATACACCGCTACAAGAAGGGGGGCAAGTTCCTTCGCGTACTCTGTGTAAAATCGAACTGGCATCCCATCAGGTTCAGCTGCCTTTCCTCTTTTGAGCGATTTTAATTGTTTCTCTATCCCTCTGTCATCTATTTCGATATCTACCGTTTTGTCATCTGTGTGACAATCTTGAGAAGGAACTACAGTGCAGTCTTCCTCTGTGAAACAGCTTTGGAAAAAGACATTTAGTATTTCGGCCTTTAGTCTGTGATCCTCTGTTTCAGTACCATTTTGGTCACAGAATGTTTGGACATTTTGTTTTGATCCACCTACCGCTCTGACATAAGACCAAAATTTCTTACGATTTTCTGCAAGTCAGTACATAGAACTTTACTTTCGAATTCATTGAACGCGTCTCGCATAGCCCTCTTCACACTACATTTCGCTTCGCTTAATTTTTATTTGTCTGCAAGGCTTTGGCTATGTTTATGTTTGCTGTGAAGTTCCCTTTGCTTCCGCAGCAGTTTTCTAACTCGGTTGGTGCACCGCGATTGCTCTTTTCCATCTCTTACGATCTAGCTTGCCACATACTCATCTAACGCATATGGTACGATGGTTTTGAGCTTTGTCCACTGATCCTTAACACTATCTGTAACTGATACAAAACTTTTGTGTTGAGTCGTCAGGGACTCTGAAATCTGCTTTTTGTCACTTTTGCTAAACAGAAAAATCTTCCTACCTTTTTTAATATTTCAATTTACGGCTGAAATCATCGATGCAGTAACCGCTTTATGAACGCTGATTCCCTGTTCTGCGTTAACTGTTTCAAACAGATCGGGTTAAAGGAAGAAATGTAGTGCTTAGATAGGTAATTAGTCAGTTACTCACCAAATGAGCTCTATATACTGCTTATACTCTGACGGAAGGGATAAATTCATTCAAGATATTGATTTTACTGTAAATATATCAAATTTTGTGATATAGGTAGCGTATATTTTTGCTGTACTGTCTGATTAAATCAAAGGATACTAGAAGAATTTGTACGCTGCTTACTACGTTATTCTATAAATTCCATTCACCTCCACCGCCCTACCCCCACTTAACCACGATGATGAAAATTATCATCGGTCGTCCATATTTAAGTTGTCGGTGTATAAATCGTAATAATCATAAATGATATGCCAAGATTGCATGTACGCTGTAGTGACTGTTTTGTATCTAACGGTGTCGTCTGTGCTTCAGTTCTGAACGTAAGATGAGTTCAGACATTTGTCGTATTGAGCATTCTTTCTACACAGAGCATGTGGAGGTGGCTTTAAGTCTCCATTGGTCCCTTTCTTTAAGTTCTGGGAACTCATTCTTTACAAAAATTGTGGAAGTAATCTTTACCGAAATGGTTTTCTAAAGCTGTGACAGTTCGACCGAAGAAAGCTGAGTAATTACTAACATGAATGAGCGAATAACTCTGCTTTGCCCAAAGCAATTTAAGTCTCCAGGGGTGAAGCGTTATCAAAAATAGAGTAACATTACTAATTACGCCTTATTTCTCACAAATTTTTGCTATGAATGGCAGCGATTCAGTACGCGGATTGCTTTTTAATTAAGATTACAGTGAGTTCCGGCTCCCGTTGCTAACCGAATTAGAAGAGAAACGAAAGCCTCCTTTCGGACGGTTGCTATTTATCTTTCAGCATTTCTGATTCACTGAAAGACGAAAAAGTATAAAGGTTTATTCATATTTAGAAGATAGCGTCAGATGGAGAGTAAAGTAGCAATTTTCCCTTATTTCACCCTTTTAAAGTGGTTTAATCTGAGCACGGGAAACTTGTTGCCAGAACTGCTTCTTGTCTGTCACTTCTTGAATCAATTCACAGCTGTCTTCCCGCAGCGGCTTAATTTACTCTGAATGAGAGAAAAGTCTCAGGATTTCCTTGACAACGAGATCGTTATAAGCGGTCAGCAAGTAATTCCGTGCTTCAGTCTGATTTGGTATCCTGTTTAAAAAAAAAAAAAGTGTTTGAAATCTTATGGGGCTTAACTGCTAAGGTCATCAGACCATAAGCTTACACACTACTTAACCTAAATTATCCTAAGGACAAACACATACACCCATGTCCGAGGGAGGACTCGAACCTCCGCCGGAACCAGCCGCACATATCCTGTACCAACACAGAAAGTAACTGCATAACAATTTTTACTGTTATGTCAAAAGCAATTCACACACTAAAACTTACAGCACCATTATACAATAAGCACTATTAGTTTTGGAAATAACGGATATTTTCTGTAAGAGAGATGTCCAAAACTTAAGTAATTATAATTTATTTTACTCATTTCTTAACAGAACGTCATGTTCCCTTAACTCACTACAAATCCCATTACCATGACTACGAAAAGAAGTAATTCCCTTTCTTCCATTCACTTATAACCTGGTTTCTACTTTCGTACTGTTTAATCGTATTCGTTAATACATTACCACTGAATTCCTCCAGTAGCCCTCTGAGAGCAATCGTTAATCCAGTGGCGAAAATGACTTAAGTTTTACCAGTTGCAGAAGGACACCTTCATCAGCAAAAACACTGCCACATCACTGTTGTAAAGCACTTAATACGAAGTAGGGCATAGAGTGGAACTGAACTCAGATACCTGATGTGTATACGTGATGCTATGCTGTTTATCCACTATAGCAGAGTGCATCAAGCGTAGTCTCTGCTGAGTGTTGGTGTGCAAGACTGTCGGTAACACATTACCAAACGTTTCAATTGGATGACACACGTGGAAAACATGACACCCAGGATACCACTGCAACACCCTATATATTGAGAAAACCCGCTGCTCGGTTGCTTTGGTGGCGGAAGGACTGGGCCAACGGTGGTTTAACACCGTAACAGCCGGCCGCGGTGGTCTAGCGGTTCTAGGCGCTCAGTCCGGAACCGCGCGACTGCTACGGTCGCAGGTTCGAATCCTGCCTCGGGCATGGATGTGTGTGATGTCCTTAGGTTAGTTAGGTTTAAGTAGTTCTAAGTTCTAGGGGACTGATGACCACAGATGTTAAGTCCCATAGTGCTCAGAGCCATTTGAACCATTTTTTTGAACACCGTAACACCATTCATGATACAGACAAATTTAAAATAAAGTTCATTACAATGGCCAAGTTTCTTTACAAAATATATGTAAAAGTTAACAGCACAATGAAAAATCAAGTTACCTTCCATCCGGAAAGTTGATACACTCAGCGACTGTATGTGACTTATAAGTTATAGAGTGCAGTAATCAGTCATCCTTTTTAGAATTTATTATGCAAATCCAGATTTCTGCTAGTACCTAGCCATTCCCAATGCGCTATTTTTTATTCTCAGTGCATGTAAGTCCCTATAGTTCTGGCGTCAGTCACAGTTCTTTGAATAATCTGTTGAAAGAACTGTGACTGACGCCCGAACTACAGGGACTTACATGCACTGAGAATAAAAAATAGCGCATAGAGAGTGGCTAGCTACTAGCAGAATTCTGGATTTGCATAATAAAATCTGAAAAGGACGACTGATTCCTGCACTCTATCATTTAAAAAACAATGAAAAATGTCAACTGCAGTTAAACTGAATAAGATTCATTTCAGACGACACTGTCTCATAGGGACGCTTCACATAGTAAACTGGTCAAGGAACTGAGACATCACCTCATTCTGAAACGCAGACATAAAATAACAATGAAGTGAATGAATAACAGCTGATTAGATTTACAGCTCAAATACTGGCATTAACCACAAAAATCTCTTTTCTCCAAAAGCAATAAAACTTAATTTGAAAGCAGCCTACTACCGGTAGTTTCTAATGCCGCATGTGTGTTCGAAAAGACGCGTAAATCGCGCACCTCAAGGTGATTACCCACAAAATCGGATGGTAGAAGTGGAAGAGCACCAAAATTTGATAGCATTGTGTCAGAGGCGTAACAAACGCAGATGCGCTTAAATAAGGAATTTAAAAAGAATACTTAAACTCAATTTTGAACTCAGATGGCTTAAATAAATGTAATTGCGCTCACACTTGACTAGAGGAGTGCAAGCAACATAAAAATTAATAAATAATCACGTTCATTAACAAGTGAAGCAAATGCAAACATCCTTTGCACGCGAATCCAACTCACTGTATAAACAACAGTTATGGCTTGCTACACCCCGAGATACTGTGCCGAGCCAAGGGCACCCCCCCATCAACACACCAGAAGGGAGCAGAGTTAATTCACAAACTTCTCTTACATATTATCCTGATCAGAGAGTCCATTAAAAAGAAAGACTAGCGGGAAGCGCAGTGTAGAATTTTTTATGCACAGAAAAACTTAAAAGCGAACAGTTCTTCAAAATATAATTACCAAAACCAGAAACACTAATGGAGGCTAAGCTGCACTGTAACACTTCAAACATTTAAAATATGCATTTTCAGCCCCAAAATATCGGGCCTACAACAGTCACTAACAAGAGGAGCACGATACATAGCACTGTCGGTTAAAAACACGGAAGAGGTTGAAGGAATTGGTCGGACAAGAAACGCGCTGGCACCAAGTCTACAACGTCCAATACAATGAAGTTTCTCACTGGGGAAGTGCCAAAATGGTCCAGTGGACCCAAAGAGCGTCTTAAGTGCTGTATGAAAGACTTAAAAGTTATCCCCCACTCATCAGGCAGCTCTCCTGCAGAATTCAGTAACACAGTGAAGGTAATATTAGATGGTAATTTCGTGGAAGAGCATTCGATTAACTATATATAAGGAGAAAATGGTGTGGTATCGCGGGGCTATTCCATTTCTGAGTAGCGCAGAGATTTTATCTCGAGTGTCACTCTGGGCCATTTTTCTAAAATGCAGGAAAGGTTGTGTGATATGTTAGTCAGCCCTGTACTGCATATGGGCGTCCACTCACACGATTATGGCCTGTTTAATGGGGATACTCCTATACCCCTTCCTGTCGGCTATAGCTACCTAACAGAACTGTATTAAGGCTCACAATCTCAACAGCGTGACAAATACTGGTATGTGAAAGAAACGATATGGGAATTTCACATCATCCAAATATAAATGAAACTTACAATGTTTTTGGAATTTATAACTTTAATGCACCCATTTATCCACTAAACAACAGGACGTACCTAAATTTGAGAGGCAGAAGCTTCTTATATCAGTTCACATTTGCGGTCTGATGGGGGAAGATGAAAGCAAGCCAGAATAAGAGGTAATGTACAGAAGAACGCCATAGGACATCAAGCCGTCGGAGCCCCTCTACTTTCCACAAGTAGCTGGTTACATTTATTGCTTTTCTCCAAGGAGGTGGTGGGTGGGGGTAGAGGGAGGGCCCAACAACACTGCATATGGACAAGGGAAAAGTCACACATACTTTTCTCCAAATTGCGTAGACAGTGGCATAAGTGGCATTATTTTTCTAGATATCTCAACACACTTACTTCGACAGAACTATTGACGAAGCGTCTGATAAACTGGTCTGGCCACGAAAAGGCACGTGTCGAAATGCCCACTCAGGAAAGCCAGTTCTTAATGTTTAAGAACGCCTTGCACTAGTAGCGTTACCCGTTTAACGTACACACTAACTTTGAGTCTGTCGCTACTCCAGTACCATGCTGTGAGGGTGACTCCACCGCTTCACATATAACTTCCACAGAACGACACATACTCGCGGTGTAACAGAAAGTTACATGCATATATGACCAAGTCCTAATTGGCGATATTTGTGCGAGATACCTGCTATCTGAGGTAGAAAATCTTGCAAGAAAGTTTGATTGGGCTTATTACACCAACACTCTCATGGCCGAATCGCAGGAGAATAATCCTGTATACAATAAAACTCGTAACTGTCATACTTGTTAGCTGCTATTGGATAGAAAAGAGCAAACTACACTAGGAGATAATTTTCATCTAACGAATCAATATAGATGCGTAGCACACAATGCTCGCAATTGAAATACCAACTGACATGACACTTAGCCGTTTCCATCCACAATTTTACCGTATATGATGCTCACTTTATCATTAAGCACTTGGCTGAATTTATTTTGCTTGGTGATATGGGTATTGTTGTATCTGAGAAGGTTGAGAAATACTTTTCATTCTCTAAGTGATTCTGCAAGTACATACCGCTCTAAATCCTTGACTAGTTAGGATTTATGCAAGCACCACTTCATAAACTTGCTGGTACGATACATCAGGCTGAAATGCACCTCACTGGGATTCCATACCCCTATGATGAAACTTTCTAACTCGTGACGAATACAGTGGTGTTTCCACATGATTATCTCGATTTGATGGAAGACTCAACGAAACCACATTACACGACAAAGCCGAATTCATCGATAAACTTATAGGAAATGGCATAATTGATGCGGAATTTTCGGCATATGCTCAATGTTTACCTGGCATTCAACATCTCTCATTTATTGGAGTATGCAAAACTACACTCATGTTCTGAAAAAACAAAACACCTTGAACGATTACAGATAGCACGTTCATATTCACAGGACACGCACATTAGTATGTTCTTAAGAAATTATTAGCATTTGAAACACATCGACCTGTGGGTTCAAGGTCAATATCGATATAGGGTCGCACCACCACCTAATGGTAAAACATGCCTGTGCGTCTCGTTGTCGCTATACACCGAAGGCAATGAATCAGTGCGACTTGAGCAAACGTGCAGGATGCCTTGCAGATGTATGGGCGAAAGGTACCATCAAATCAATCAACTGAAAGATGGCACATAATCGGCATGAGCGAATGTGATGCATCCATCCGGAAAATTGCTACTTGTTGTGGACCAAGTGTTTGGGCAGTGTAACAGATGCGTGCAGAGCGGCTTATAGCAGGCCGCAGAAAACGACGAGATGGGTCACGTCGCTCCATGCAGATCACACCTCCCCCCCTCCCCCCGAGAAGATCGACACCTCATCCAAATGGCACTGCAGTACAGATCCGTGTCCACTTCGTCTCTGGCACAACAGTGGAACAGTGTATCAGATCACATGCGCTCAGGGGTGACATTCCGTCGTTGATTACTATGGCATGCGTTACGTGCGCGTCGTCCACATCTCCACTTAGCTTTGACGAATGTGCAGAAACATACTAGAGGGCATTGGTGTATGGAATGACATCACTGGGGACAGGAATGGCATCAGATAGTTTTTCAGCATGAATCCGGGTTCTGGTCGTTTGAAAGTGAGGGCCGCGTTTTGGTTCGCCTCAGACAGAGAAAGCAGAATCACCGTGACTGGATTCACACAAGATGTTCAGTGCCAGCTGAAGGCCTTAAAGTGGGGGGTGCTATTGGGTACAACCAAAAATTACAGTTGATGCTTTACAAGCCACTGTGATCACTGTGACCTAAGTGAATGACATCCTGTTACCTATAGCCATATCCTTTTTGCACCACACACCAGACTCAAGTTTTCTGTAAGACAATGCATGTCCACATTTTGCTGCACGAACACATACTTTCTTGGCGTCACAGGATGTCAGCCTTTGCCCTGGTCCACCGAATCACCAGACTTGTCGCCAACCGAAAATGTGTGGGATATGGTGAAATGACACATGCAGTGTTCTGACCCAATGCTAATCACTACAGATGAACTTTGGAACTAGGTGAATTCAGCATCGATGGCTAAACCACAGGACGCCATTTGTGCCTTATATGCACCGATGCCATCACACATGGAACAAGTTATCTGGGCCCATGGTGGATGTTGTTCCGTCTAGGTAACAGAACACATGAGTAACTGAGGTGACTGAAGTACTAATCATTACTGCACTTTAATAAGTCACGGCTGCAAAATACTAACGCAAATTCTTTACAGACGAATGGAAAAACTGATGGAAGCCAACCTCGGGGAAGATCAGTTTGGATTCCGTAGAAATGTTGGAACACGTGAGGCAGTACTGACCCTACAACTTAACATAGAAGTAAGATTAAGGAAAGCAAACCTACGTTTCTAGCATTTGTAGACTTAGAGAAAGCTTTCGACAATGTTCACTGGAACACTCTCTTTCAAATTCTGAAGGTGGCAGGGGTAAAATACAGGGAGGGAGCGAAAGGCTCTTTGCAGTTTGTACAGAAAGCAGATGCCCGTTATAAGAGTCGAGGGGTATGAAAGGGAAGCAGTGGTTGGGAAGGGAGTGAGACAGGGTTGTAGCCTATCCCTGATGTTATTCAACCTGTATATTGAGCAGGCAGTAAAGGAAACAAAAGAAAAATTTGGAGTAGGTATTAAAATCCATGGAGAAGAAATAAAAACTTTGAGGTTCGCCGATTACATTGTAATTCTGGCAGAGACAGCAAAGGACTTGGAAGAGCAGTTGAACGGAATGGACAGCGTCTTGAAAGGAGGGTATAAGATGAACATCAACAAAAGCAAAATGAGGGTTATGGAATGTATTGGAATTAAGTCGGGTGATGCTGAAGGAATTAGATTAGGAATTGAGACGCTTAAAGTAGTAAAGGAGTTTTGCTATTTGCGGAGCAAAATAACTAACGATGGTCGAAGTAGAGAGGATATTAAATATAGACTGGCAATGGGAAGGAAAGCGTTTCTGAAGAAGAAAAATTTGTTAACGTCGAGTATAGATTTAAATGTCAGGAAGTCGTTTCTGAAAGTATTGGTATGGAGTGTAGCTATGTATGGAAGTGAAACGTGGACGATAAATAGTTTAGACAAGAAGACAGTAGAAGCTTTCGAAATGTGGTGCTACGGAAGGATGCTGAAGAACAGATGTGTAGATCACATAACTAATGAGGAGGTATTGAATAGAATTGGGGAGAAGAGGAGCTTGTGGCACAACTTGACTAGAAGAAGGGATCGGTTAGTAGGACATGTTCTGAGACATCGAGGGATCACCAATATAGTATTGGAGGGCAGCGTGGAGGGTAAAATTCTTAGAGGGAGACCAAGAGATTAATACACTGAGCAGATTCAGAAGGATGTAGGCTGCAGTAGGTACTGGGAGATGATGAAGCTTGCACAGGATAGAGTAGCATGGAGAGCTGCATCAAACCAGTCTCAGGACTGAAGACCGCAACAAAAACAACAAAAACAAGTGCAGAAAATACTAATGTACGTGCCCTTTGAACGTGAACGTCCTATCTCTAGTTGATCTGTTTTTTTTTTCTGAAGGTTAGTGTCTGTAGCGTATGGGCTCCAATGTATATTTGCTTGGATATTTTCGAGTTATTCTAGAATTTATGTATAATAAATAAATGTTGGGTTCTCCAATCTATTACACTGCACCAGGTTGTTCGTGAAATACCATGTTCAAAAATACAACTGTGAACACCGAATTATTGACCAATGTTGACATTTTGCTCTTTTTCAAAGGCAGGGTTCACTGGGCAGTTTATCAAAGCCTCTACAGGCATGCCATAGAAAGTAACTCACAAATAGTGAAGAGTTAAACACATCTGACGATATGAATTATATCATACACCTACATGTTAACATCTGGGTTATTATAGACGGAACACAATCTTGGACTGCGTCAAGGAAGGGGAATTAAATCGGCCGTGCCCCCTGAGAGGAACCATTCCGGCATTTGCCTTGAACTATTTGGGGAAATCACGGAAAATCTAAATGTGCATGGCCAGATGCGGGTCTGAAGTGTTGTCTTCCATGCAACAATATCTGCAAACTGGAGGGATTCAGTGGCTGCCTGTAAGGGATATCGTGAGCTTAGGTAAGTTCCAGGATGTCGCAAAGGGTAATGGTGTTGGATGTGTAATGCAGACAGACCTGGTATATACTTACAGACTGCATAATGCACTAATTGATTTGCCGCTATTTTATAGCACCTAGTTCTGTACACCGCTTCCATTTATGAGCTGATGACGCTGAGGGGTGAACAGTGATACATTACGCACTATAGTATTCCCCCACAGTATCTCAACTTAAGAATGAAGGTAGTCAGGGTCACCCATACTACCTACTTCAAGTAGTCTCACTGGCTGAAGTAGTTAACTGATTTCAATGCCGAACAGAGAGCTCTCGCAGTGTGTGACCTTGAAAAATTTAGTTTTTGAAGTAATGAAAAATGGTACTTTCGGTAAAACAATAGAGAATTTGAGAATACGCCACGTAATTCACGCGGTTTACTCACGGGAGGGGCTATATGGTGCAAAATATTTTATAGGCAGTCTAAATTTTAATCAGAACACAATATAGATCTAGAATCCCTCTCTCTGGAGATGGAAAGGGCTTCAGTAGAGTTCATGATACCTGCTTGTGTCAGTATGTGAATATTGCAGCTATTCAGACTTCATATGAACGAGTTTCATTACTGGACTGCAAAACTCATTTATGCAGATAAAAAATGTTTAAATCTGTGTGATATCTTATGGGACATAACTGCTAATGTCATCAGTCCCTAAGCTTAAACACTACTTAACCTATTTATCCTAAGGACAAACACACACACCTATGCCCGAGGGAGGACTCGAACTTCCGCCGGGACCAGCCGCACAGTCCGTGACTACACTTCCCTTGACCGCTCGGCTATTCCCGCGCGGCATTTATGCAGATTATAGTAACTTTACATTTATAGCTTCATATGTTGTGTGAAGGATTACGAACTGCACAAATAATAAGGTGCCACCCTGATGCAATTGTGTGTATAGGTGAACAAAACTTTTTAAGGACTAAAGCCCCATAACAACCAGGTATTGACCTAATGAAAGAAGAGATGAATGGGTCACAGAATATGGAGTGTGTAAGCGTGGCATCGAAAACGTACATATATCACAGAGATATAGTAGGCAAACAAAGACCAGTAAATGGTATGCAGCATGTGGGCTCAATGGATCTCATTATTGATGATCACCAGGAATGTTGGTGCTCCACCATCTCCTCTGCATATAGTGTATCAAGTAAACATTTGCTTTTTGAACCAACTGAAAGTTGATATGTCACACCATGACCTAAGGTGGTTCATTTGTTAGAACATAACTGTGACTCATCCTGAACTAAAACTCATCCACACATGTACTGCTCAGTAGGGGGATAAAGAGGAAGACTGGACGTACATGTTTGATATATAGATAGCGAAAACGTTTGTGTGTATGTGGCATAGTACAGGCCATTCTTTGTGGTGTAAATAGGGGTGTGTGACTGGATTGGACTCTATGTGTTTATGCATGTATACATATACCTGCATTTGTGTCCACGTTGTGTCTGAACAATGTTTGGATGTTTATGATATGGCCACTGCTGGAAACTGGCCAAAGCTGAAACTGGCCGGCCAAGTTGTGAAGTGGCCATTGCCGCATTAAATTGGTCATTAACGAAAATTACTATTTATCATTTCCTTCTATCGCAACACTGGTGTCGAAGTGTGATACTGTTTTAAAGCATGATAAAATGTAAGAAAGTCATTGAAACAGTGGTACTGCAATAATGAATAATAAATGTAAGAAAGTCTCTGCTGAAAGAGTGGTGTCAGATAATGATAACTGAAACATTTTTTATAGACTGCCTTGGGAAACATACTATATTTTTTTTAATTCTAGCGTAAAATAATTCTCTGTATATATAAATTTATAATGGATCACTGTACATATAAATTTATAGTAATTATCCTTAAAGTATATTGGTGTGTACTGCTAGCAAAGAATAAAAGTCTCTGCAAATATAAGTTTCTGGACAAAATTATTAAAGTATCTGTGTACATTGTACAAAAATATATTTTTATGTAGTGAATAAACCAGGAATTATTTTGGTCTCATTTATATCCCTCTTGACCCTCTTATACCAAGACCCAATAAATCCAATTACGCTGCCATGGTTGCATATAAATCTATGTACCAATCTGCTTGAAATTAAAGACAGCTGTGAAGGGAAAAGACAACAATCGTGTATTTATTATTTTTGACTCCACTGTAGTAGTTTTAGGATACATGAACATGAACAGATGTGCAGGTATTTCTTAAGCAACACCAGGTAGTGATGATGCATCATACATATTGCATACAGATGCACAACACATATCAAAATTTGTAGAAAATCGTCTTTGGAAGTGGTCTCATAGGTGAACATACCACACATTCCTGAAAAATCCATACACATACTTCCACCACCTGACACAGTCTTTTGCAGCACACCAGATGACAGATATAGCACACATCAAGTTTCTGAAAGTAGATTCCTTAAAGTGAGTGTATTCTGTAATATTCTTAGTGTTTTATATTTTAATTTTTCTTATGTAGTCCGCAACACATGTTGCAGTAACGGGGGAGCTGTTTAAGCCTAGAACAGTGTATTTATCCCCCAAAACGTCTGACATAATTTCCACCACTCGTGGAATGAAATCACTACCTTTATACCACAACATTGAGGATTTTCAAAAGCTACCAGCCTATTTAACTGCTCAGTGGAGGATGTATATAAAACCTAATGCTTACTCCCATACACATTCAGATTGTATGTTACAACGAATAATATCAGTTTAATAGGCAAGGTATGCTACTGCAACGGACAGATGAGTGGTATATTCGATGCAGGTGGTACCCTTAGAATCCACGAAGATGAATTCTTCAAGTCTGGGTGTGATACATCACTAGAGAAATACTGTTGCTGATGCTGCTGTGATTCAGACTCAACTCAGATTATAAATCAGATCGTTCAAACAAGACGTCTGACAAATCAGGTAGGTCTGCTTCAGTGGAAATCTGTGTCTCCAGAGCCCATAAATCTGGAAGGTCGATCACACTGTCAGGAGCACATTGCGCTGTGAGAGAAATAACAAATACGGAAACACACTTATAATAATAATGAGCAAAGAGAGAAATGGAAAGATTAATAACACTTAAATTAGAATGTGATAGGTTTCTTCTTCCTTCTGCTCTGCCAGTGGGCTGAGACAGACGTTTCCCGTACCTTCATGATGAAATGAAATGTCGTGTGGCTAAGGTCTCCCGTCGGGTAGACCAGTCGCCTGGTGTAACTCTTTTGTGTTGACGCCACTTCATCAGTGAGGATGAGATGATGATGAAGACAACACTACACCCAGTCCCTTAGCGGAGAAAATCTCTGATCCAGCCAGGAATCGACCCCAGGCCCCTTCGCACGGCATTCTGCTGCACTGACCACTCAGCTATCGAGGCGGACTCTTCATGATGATAGGCCAACTTAGAGAGTATAAATGATGAGTTTATCTCATTATGATGGCTACGATGATGATGATGAGGAAGAGGTTTCGTTTGTGGGGAGCTTAAGTGCGTGGTTATCAGCGCCTTTACAAATTCACAACAATTGCTCAGTCCAGTCACGCCACTTTCATGAATGAGGATGAAGTGATGAGGACATCCTAAATACCCAGTCATCATGAGGTTTGTTAAAATCCCTGACCCCGCCGGGAACCGAACCCGGGACCCCATGCTCGGGAAGCGCGAGTTCGACCGCGAGACCACGAGTTCTGAACAGGTGTCTACGATATGCCAAAGGGTTATGTAGGGGAAACTGGTGATGGGTGTCAGTAACCACCAGTAGAATTGCACTACAGGAATGGTGAAGGCAAGGCAACCACTTTTGGTACATACATTATCGTAATTAATGCTAGTGTTGCATAAGAATAACTTGTGCTACTCAGAGAGGGGTTGTGGCCATTTTCAGTCACAAATCAAAGAACTCAAAATAACAGGCATGTTATTATAGAAGGTCGTAAATTATGCTCTTTAAAATTAAGCTACAACCATTTAACTATGTATTACACTTGGCTGAACATAACTTGAGAGCATTCATACGGAAACTGCTTACTTTAGGACGATGAATTTCAATGGTTCGTTTACATAAGGACGCTAAGTCAAGTGGCTCGTTTGTTTATACGAGGAGAACAAAGAGCCCATTGCTCCCAAACTAGCACTCTCCGAATGATTATGTTCGGTTTATTAAGCAAAAGGATTAGAAGAAAAAGCAACAAAGGAGTCTAAAGTTATTGGGAGTCGAACAAAAGCGCACCAATATTTCTCACTGCCAATGGATAAACCGATAGAGGTAAACTATGTTCCGAAGCTAAATTATTCACATTGTTTTTCTCCTTCTTATGTTACCTATTCATAGGACCTCGACACAATGACACATCCACAAGCTCCCCCTACGTTCTAGTACCAGGGAAGGTCTGGGAAAACACGCTCCTCCCTTCGCGGCCTGGGCCCTTTGGAAGGCAATGAGCGACTCTCCGGCGTCGGCCCTTCGTTAGGATCATTCCCCCCAAAGGAACACTTGGTACTCCGCCCCGCAGACCGTTCCCTCTTACGGCCTACCTCTACCTACCTTCGGCATGCGTGGTGTCGCGTTAATAGGCGGTAAAGACCCCCTATACGCTAAACGTGGAAGTTCAGGCTGTTCTTCTTTCGTTAACCGTGTCGCTTGTCCTTAGCAGTACTCGCAAGGAGGTGAAATTTTTTGTACTCCGTATTTGGTGTTTTACTCAGTAGTACAAACGGCATAACGTTGCGGCTGAGGAATATACCGATATTCCGTTCTTCGTAAAATATCGTTTATTCTTTGATAAGAAACAATTAGAGTTACTGGTTTCGATGGTCACCGGAAACCATTTTCAGGTCCACTACGTAATTGAATAAACCTGGTGTAGTGAAGATAACAATAGTTTGATATAATATTGTTCACTAGCTATATAATTACGTGAAAGTCAATACATCACACCACGTCGGTGTCACGGTAGTTCATTAACAGGTTCAACAGACTTTAAAATCATGATAAATGGCACTCACGCTAAAAGAAAGTAAAGCTGCTCTCATGCCAAAGATTAGTTTGCCCGCTGCTTGTATTAATAAAAATGGTCATTCATAGTGATAAACCTCTGCATTGCTCCAAATTTAAACTGATTTCCTGAAATAGTGAATATGAGACATACAGTTTGCTTCTATTGACGTGCACCTCGGCTTCTGTCATATATGCAGGCATTTGTTTCTGAAAAGTGGTTCAAATGGCTCTGAGCACAATGGGACTTAACATCTGAGGTCATCAGTCCCCTAGAACTTAGAACTACGTAAACCTAACTAACCTAAGGACAGCACACACATCCATGCCCGAGGCAGAATTCAAACCTTCCGTTGTGGCCAATCGGTTCTAGACACTTCAGTCCGGAGCCTTGCTGCTACTACGGTGGCAGATTCGAATCTTTCCTCGGGCATGGATGTGTGTGATGTCCTTAGCTTAGTTTCGTATAAGAAGTTCTAAGTCCAGGGAAATGATGACGTCAGACGTTAAGTCCCACAGTGCTTAGAGCCATTTGAACTATTTGAATTGTTACTGATGAAAACAGCGACGAGTGACAGAACGAATCCTAAGAGCAAGTGAGAATGAATTCCGAGCGCTTCACCTGTCTTTGACCAAATCTTTTAAAAAGCCATCTCCTCCCAAAGTTCATCCTCCCTCAGACTTCACAGGGATTTATCCACTGCGTCAGCTATCCTTTTATTGCCGCAGTCATTACTTTAATTAACAGCTATCAGTGCTTCCAACTCATCTCTACAGCTCTGCAAACATTTAAAGAAATCATCAATTTACTGAACGATTTTCGGTACGTTTTCAGTGACTATGCCATTTGTTACCTTAGCTGACGAAACGTAATGTTTACTCAACGTAATTACATGCGAAATTTATTGTTGTCATTTTAGTGAGACGTTTATTTTACTTTCTAACATCCACTTGATTATATTTATGAATCGTTCCGTATGTTTCGGAATTTTCTTGGCCCTGTTATCCTTTATTGACACTTTTTGCTTTACTTAATACTTACTTTATTTCATTCTCTTTCTCTTAATTTGTGCAATTTCTTGTTTTCCATTATTAGGTTGTACAGTTACTTTCGTATGTAACTATGCTATCTTCCTTTTATAAGATGATGAATTTATTACGTAAATCTTATGTTAAATGGTTTCTTTTGTGTGTATCGGTGCTGTCTTCCTTTTGTAAGGTGATGAATTTATGACCTAATTTTATTTCGTTTATCTGCATGTTCGTAAATGCATTTTGGTACTCTGTATTTCTAAATTCCTAGCCTTTTTTTCTAGTTTCACGCAAATTTCGTCGTACAGTCAAAGCCGATATGTATTACAATTTACGGAACAGTACCGCAAATTAATACTACCTGGATTATCAAGCTATTGTGTTTAGCGAAAATTATAATAAATACAACAGTAGACTTGATGTTCTTTAGCTATTATCATAGTTATCCAGCGAGTACTAAAACGTACCGGTAAATAAGAGCAGCGTCAGCGATACTAGAAGGTTATTCATTTGCGCAGTTTCATGTTACCGCACATGTCTAATGAGCTGTTGGCTATTATTTTAAATGAACTTGAAATCTGAAACAGTATACGGTTTCTCTAACGAGTGTATCTGATTTAATACATTTAATTCCCTGTATGAGCTCCTCTGCTGAGTTTCTCATTATCCTATGTTCGTTACGTCTACATTCATTATTATTTTTGACCTGATTAACAAGAAAAAGAAAGGAAGTTTTCCACAGAAAAAGTAGCTCGAACGCAGAAGTTTAAAAAAAGAAAAAAAAATACATTAATTATCAGTACCAGTTAGAAAATAATTATTCTCTGTCTTCGTTGCATGTGTAGAACCGTATAATAAAATTGTTTTTTATCGTAAGTCTTTTTACGACCACTTTGAGTGTACCAGTGCTTTTAAGCGGATTTGGAGGCACGACCATTGCCCCTGAGATTCTCAGTTCGGTCCACAATAACACATATGTAACATTAGCTCGTTCGTCAACTCCGTCCCAGCACCAGATCCACCATATCAAGAACTAGCTACAAGAGACGTAGGTCGTCTTGTCCCAGGAGATAATACAACGGCTTTATGTCACCCTTACTAAGCAAATTCGTGAATACATGTAGGCTGCAACCTTGAAGTGATAAATGGGCTTATAACACTAACGTGCCGTGAAACACGCTAGTGTTACCCTCTAAGAGGATTTTAAAGTTCAACCGTGCTTGTGTCTGATGGAAAAGGGTATCAGATTATAATTACGAATTTTGTGAAGTTGACAGTAAAACCAAATGGACCTTAACCTTTGGAGTTAGTAGAAGTGGTAAAATTATAAGTGAATGAAAAAAAGGAATGGTCGCCCGGCTAATTAGGCACATTAATTAGGAAATACATATTTGAGAAATTTGGTTGTTGGTTATTGAAGTTACTTTTGCTGAGGTCTCCCTATGAATAGCAAACAGGGTGCAAACTGACCCAGTCCACTCTGTACTTTGTGTAGCAGCAGTTACCAATAACACACACACCAGTAAATTATGGGGAGCTAAATTACACTGATCTCATACTAACGACGGCCATAATCATAAGCATTAGTTGATCAAAATACTGAAATATCACATCACGAAGTGCAGAACTAACTTTGGGCATGAGGGGCTTCTATCTTGACTGACATGAATAACGCAAGTAAAGGTGTTTAGCATCTAAAAATACACTGTTTAAGTTTCTCTACGTATAGCAGTTTTCCTTAGTAACAGTTAGCATTCATTGTTTCTAATAGGAGGACAATACAATGGGGACCAATAAACTGGGATTGTTTCACCAGCCAAAGTTCTTTGATTATTGCAAACGCAAAAACTATCTCTAAAAGCTAAACATTTACTTCAATTTCTTTTCAGGATAATAAAATGCAACACTAGGCTTGAAACTTCCTGGCAGATTAAAACTGTGTGCCGGACGGAGACTCGAACTCGGGACCTTTGCCCTTCGCGGTAAAGTGCTCTACCATGATGGTAGAGCACTTGCCCGCGAAAGGCAAGGATCCCGAGTTCGAGTCTCGGTCCGGTATACAGTTTTAATCTGCCAGTAAGTTTCATATCTGCGCACACTCCGCTGTAGAGTGAAAAATCTCACTCCGGAAATATCCCAGGGGCTGTGGCTAAGCCATGTCTCCGCAGAATCCTTTCTTCCAGGAGTGCTAGTTCTGCTAGGTTCTCAGGAGAGCTTCTGTGAAGTTTGGAAAGTAGGAGGCGAGTTACTGGCAGAATTGAAGCTGTGAGGACGGGCCGTGAGTCGTGCTTGGGTGCATCAGATGGTAGAGCACGTTTCCGCGAAAGGCGAAGGTCCCGAGTTCGAGTCTCGGTTGGGCACACAATTTTAATGTGACAGGGAGTTTCATATAAGCGCACACTCCGCTGCAGAGTGAGAATCTCAATCTGGAAACACTAGGCTTAAATAACTTCAAACGGAACCATTCGTGATGGGTACCAAAACTACACTATCCTTGAAAATGTGCATAACTTCACTTCTAATAGTACTACCGCAGATCGGTTCATTAAAGATTTATATTTACTTGTACTTTAATCACCTGTGAAGCAAGTATTCCTGGCAATAACATTCACAAAATCTTGCACTGTAATCCTACAAAACTATATTTTATAATAAACTACTGATGCTTTCGCAAAAGCCAGTCCAACTTCACTTTTATTGTTTTAGCTTTTAAATAATTAAGGTTTTCACTTTCCTATTAATTGATCTTTAAAATTTGTGCTTCAACTTCCAACCTTAAAAATTTAACTAGGAGTAGTCCATAGACAAAGCATCCAAATTTTATCTTACTTTAACTTTTGCTACTCCTTTTACGTTAGACTAAAAATCACTTTGAAACACACGAATGCCAGAATTGTTCATTTAAGTCAGGATACTCGGTTGTAGTAGCACTTAGGTGATGACCCTGTGTAGGTTCGTGATCAGGATTGAAGTTATTGTTTCGAACACGAACTGACGTTTTATGTGATTATTATTGAAACAACATAGAAGTTAACTGGCCCATTCCTATATACATTATGTAACTGAATGTATGAAGTCTGTCACGCAGTGACGAAGATTAGTGTCAGGCGAAATGGCGGCTAGCTATACTCAGGGATCTTGATTTGCGAATGCTCTCTCTTTTGGCGTCGGATATTCAACATATTAGAGATATTCCAGTATTCCGTGAATACCAAATAATAGCCAGATCCACATCCGAAGCAATTCCCTTCTAATGCAGCTTCCAATTGCCTCTCTTGGCACCGTCTAGGTGTACCGTGCTAAGGCTAGCCACACACTGCGTGCAGTTCACACAAAGGTTCCACTCATTTCGACCGCCAAACCCACTTTTAACATCGCGCCATGACGCTTTCGTTGAGGAGGGACTTCCCTACAGCGTTTACATGTTACAAATGCAAATTCCCTAAGCATTAACCAGTTTTCAACAAACATATTTCTTTCACAAGCATATTGGTATTATAATTATTTAACATTTCAACATATACTTTCACCTTTTTATCACATATACATTAAAGAAGTCTAATTTTGTAGCTGTAAGTCAAAGAGTTAAAACAACACAGTATGCACACTTCATAAATTTCAGATACACAGTCACTTAAAATAAACCTACTTCTAATCGATATGAGTGTTGGAGGTTCGTACTTCCAAGATCTTTGTTAACTTTAACTCGATTTTGTAGACACTGCGGTAACATAACATACCTTCTAAATCGATGAACTTTCATTTCGATTTCTCCTCTACTTCTGCGTGCTTATTTTTCGTTTTCTTTTGTCAGAAAGTGAACTTTCAATTACTTGTTCCAAATATGTGTTGTTAAAAAGTATTGTATTGTTAGTCAAACTAGCTGATTACATAGCAAAAGAGATAAATAAATAAATGGAATGTCCAGAGATTATAAACACCTAGGACCTCAAATGGCATGTAGGCTTCATTTCTGACTTATTGGCGTGATACATGACACTTTTGACGATTAGAACTCCCATACGCCAAACAGTTATTGTTGCATGTGTGCGAGGTGATGATCGCGTTTGGGCAAAGTACAGTGTTAACAGCTATAGCTAACCGAAACCATTTACGATTAGTTCACACGCCATAGAATAAACGTGAAGATGCCCAATGCGCTTCTATGTTTTGTGAGATGTTTGAAGAAGGGTCATGACATCTGAGAGTCTCTAGCGGTTGACGATGATGGAAGTCTAATTGCCACATCCCAAGAAGACGGAGTCTGACCATGCACTACCTGGAGCTGCACGCATTCTGCAAAGCAGAACATGTACTACGGCTTTTCTTTTCAGAAATTTCGGTTTACATGTTGCTCATCCGTCCTTCGGCATCCACCGCTGATGGTGTGAGAGCTCACTAGCAAATCACCCTAGGATGGTGAACTAATCCCGCTGGATTGCTAACCATTACGCTTACTAGCTCTCAGTGCAGTACATAGAGGGCTTTACATTTTGCCATCTAATGTAATAATATTGTTCTATGTTCACAGAGATTGTGCAGAGAAATGTGGTGAAAAAACAGCACACTATAATAACTAAAAAGGTAATAAAATACTTTAATGAATTCGCAGTCATTATGAAATTTTGTGCTACTTCTGCCTAAAGTAGTAAATGTACGTTCTTTAATACGTTTGAGTTACTGTCATCATCTTACATATGATTAATATTAAAGCTGCATATGAATGGGAAATGTGTTATAAATTTCCAGTACCATGACCAATACACTAGCATTCATTGCCATCATATCAAGTGTAATTAAAATTAAGAACTTACATAAGTTTAGTATCTACATATTCAACGACAGCAGTAGCAGAAAAGTCGTAATAAATGAATATACATTAAGCAGTGTAGGAGGCATGTTCATAGAAAATGTAGTACTATAGGAACTCGATGCTGACTGAATTCAGTACTTAAATAGAGAACCAATTCAGATTCTACGGTTTTTATGACTGCTGTAATGAAACCAAGAGGCACAATCAAAGAGTGGAACACAGGGTCATTAAGAGCGAGGCATTGAATTAGTGGCCACGCTTGTGTCACTTGCTTAGCCTGATGATAACTTCAATGGACACCCAAAAGCTTCTGATATGCTGCCCGCATCTAGATGCACGCGGACAGCGCGCTAAATATATCACTTAAAACTCTTACATGTGATCTAGAGATGATATACATACCATTCCTGACCAGTTGAACTTACACAGATGTAGCAAACATGGCCATGCCTGTCAATGCTTTGCCAAATATATATAGGAATTGGTTATGTAATCTCATTCTTCCGCCCCCCCCCCTCAATCTATCCAGCTCCTCTTTCTCCCTCTCCTTGTCCATATCCTCCTCCTCCTCCGCATGTCTCAGGCCATCACGTGCTACCCTACCTCTCTGTCCATCTCCTCCTCGCTCTTAGCTTTCTCCACCTCCTTATTTCCCTCACCCTTTCTGTCTCCTCATTCCACCTATCTACATCCATTTCTCCCCCTTCTCCTTCTGTCCACATGCTCTTCGAATTACTCATCTCCTCCCTGACTGTGCCTAGCAGGGAGAAACAGACGGCGTGTGTGTCACTCACCTCACCCAACATCAGCGCCGTGATGTTCACACGCTTCATCGATACAGGTCACTCAGGAGGAGGCTTCTGTCTTTTCTTAAGTGGCAGGAAAGTAGTAAAGTGGGGGAAGATTCGAGAGGGGGGAACTTTGGAAAAACAAATAAAACCACGTAATCAATTTGGTAAACTCCTGAACCACCCTCTACCGAATATCCATTGCATTCATAGTCTGTTAGTAAAAGATATGTAGCAAATTCAAGAAGTTTTGTGGCTCACCATGAAACTGGAACAGCAAGCAGTGGTTTTACAAATATCAGGTACGTTAGTTTGTCAGGCAGTTTACTCATATGCCAAGAGGCGCTTAGGCCGGCTGATAGGTGTTGTAGAGGAGGAGGTGGTTGGGGGGGGGGGGGGAGGGAGTTCCTTCACTCTCCTTCTCAAGAAAATTTGGACGATTGTGTGGGTTGATACCGTCGGAGGAATTTATCAAACAAACATTTTTTTTACGATTCCGGGCGTTATGGGTAGACAAGGTTGCCCTGTACTTGTAAGTATGTGAAACAGAAACCATAATGAAAATCTTGAATAACTGCGGGTCACCACATGGAGGGAGAACAGAGGGATGGGGCGGACAGCTGACGTTAAGAACTTGCATGGGATCCTGTAAATAGGAGGCTACCACACAGATGCAAATGGGTTTTGTACAGTGAATACCCGGGAACTTGCCTTCTGGGTGCACCATTTGGGAAGGGAACCCATGTGTGCACTCATTGGCTCTGGGAGCAACATTTACATTGTCGGTTATGAATGGGTAAGTTCTAGGAGACGTGTTGCAAGTTTTGGAAAGTTACAACCTGGGAATGAGGACTGTTGGAACGTATCTGGAGACCGTTTGGCAAGTGCTTGGTCAGGTCCACTGTAAGCTTGGGACTGGTGGGTTTACCTGGCCGATAAAGTTCTCGGTGCGAAAAGGTAAATTGTGAGCCTATTGCTAGAGCGTGACTTCTTAAAGGGTTTCCAGTGCATGCTGGACGATGCAAGTAGGTGCATGTAATGAGATTTCGTTTTGTCATTACTGAGGCCATCTGATCATGTTTCTGGTGGAGCAAAAGATTGGGGGATTGGAAGTTGTTTACCTGGAAGAAACGGAAAGGGAACAATTATTGGAAGTATTTCCCCGATTCCCAGAAGTCCTAGCGGAAAGGTTAAGAGTGTCGATTATTACTGAACGAACCAGGTTCGCATAAGGAAGGCTCCCCAATAGCTTTCGCCACCCAGGATGCATGAACTGTGCAAACTCATAAACATACTTCTGAAGAAGGGCACAATCCGGTCATATGTGTTACCGTATGGTGATATTCATCATATCTAAGCCTAATGGTGCCAGATATCACCTAGTAGTGGATTACCCGCTGCTCAACCAAAAGTTGGTTTTGGAGTCTGTTCCGCTATCAGACATAAGTAGTTGTTTCATGTTATTGGAGCCCAGTTTTTCAACGACTTTTATCTGAATCAGGCCTACTGTCATGTATCTTTGGCTGAGGAGCCCAAGGCAGTTAAAGGTAATTGCAGAGACTACAATCTTTATGAATTCAGTCGAGTAACCTTTTGTTTTGCCACGGAGGCAGCGGTTCTCTCGCGTCTGTTGGATAATGCTTCGAGTGATTTCCGGTTTCTGTAGGTCTGTAACTATGTGGACGGTTTTGTCATTTACAGTACAAATTCTGAAGAACGCTTGAGCCATCTGCAGCTATTCTTAACCCGATTGAAGCCAGCCACGTTGATTGTTAATAAGATAAGGTCGCTCTTGCTAGCCGGGAGATTTCATTTGTTGGGCACATTGTGTCTTCCAAAGTAGTTCAAACTGACCAAACATGAAACGTAGCCATTTACAGATTTCGCATTCCCCGCAATACTTAATACGTCACATGTTTTATAGAAATTGAAGTTTTTTCCGGAAATTTGTGCCAAATTTTACCGGATTAGCACCACCCTTAAACCAGATACGATGGACGGGCGAAATGCTCGAGTGAGGAGAGAGCTAAGGAGCTGTCCAATTTCAATACAATTTCATCATGCACACCGATGCATCGGGCAGGGATACCAGCGATATTATTGCAAAGAGCTGGAGGGAGGGCACATGGCATTGTCGTATTATTATACACTGTGTGTAAGCTAGAAGCGTTGGCCATGTTATTTGCCTTAGAAAAGTTTAAATTTTATTTCGCATGGAAACTGATAATCAGGCAGTAAACTGGTCCTGGGACGTCCACATAAAACTGGACATGAATCACAGTAGAATATTCGGATATTTGCCCTCCGGCTCGAGTTAGCGCACAGCAATGGTGGCGAAAACAAGATGATCGATGTGCTGAGTAGGATGTTTGACCGACTACGGCAGATAGTCAGCTATTACGAGGTAGTCTGTAGGTCGCATGAGTTCAAGGGGTTTTGTTTGAGCCGAGGAACTGGGCACGTAACGATTACATCCTATTACCCCCAGACGTCGTTTGCCGAGCGTATAAATCGTAATTTAAAACCAGCCCTCATATTACATCACGCTGACTCTCAGAGAAAGTGAGATGCAGCGCTGGTGTGACGCAGTCTGGCCTTTAACACCTCTTCTCTTGAATCCCAGGAAAGTACTCCAGTACGACATAGGAATTAAATTTTACTAGAATTTCTCGTCGTTAAGCAATCTTCTACTATACAGTGTGTGCCCCCATAGTTTGAGGAGGAGATGGGAGGTTGCACAGCGGAACATCGTGCCTCCCCATAGAAGGCCGGCTAGAAGGTATAGTCGAGGGAGGCACGACGCTGCAGTGAGACTAGAAGAGAGGGACATTTGGGGACAGCGTAACAGCGCAAGTGGTGTTATTGATAAAATGATGCCACGGTACATGGGTCTAGGCGCTAGGTGCTTAAAGTCTTGACATCTGTAAGTTTCCTAGTAGGGAATGTCCAATCCCGTAAACGCCCCTTTTCCATTTGGGCCACCTCCAACGGGTCCCAAGACAGACTGGGCAGAATTAGGTTACTGTCTCTCTGTCTCGTCCCGTCCATTCCCTTACCTATTCCTTCGTGTGTTAGCCTAGGAAAGGCGGGGAAGGGGAGAGGGACGTTAATGCGCGTCTGTTGATACTTCTCTAGTATCAAGCCTAGGAATAAAGGAGCGGTGGTATGCGAGCGAGGTATGCGGGGTTAGCCGGTCGGTGTGGCCGTGCGGTTCTACGCGATTCAGTCCGGAACCGCGTGACCGCTACGGTCGCCGGTTCGAATCCTGCCTCGGGCATGGATGTGTGTGATGTCCTTAGGTTAGTTAGGTTTAAGTAGTTCTAAGTTCTAGGGGACTGATGACCTCAGGTGTTAAGTCCCATAGTGCTCAGAGCAAGCCATATGCGGGGTTAGGGAGAGACGGAAGAAAGTGTACTGGCAACCAGCACGACGTCTCACTACCAGAGCCGGCCTTGTGGCCGAGTGGTTGTAGGCGCTTTAGTCCGGAACCGAGCTGCTGCTACGGTCGCAGGTTCGAATCCTGCCTCGGGCATGGATGTGTGTGATGTCCTTAGGTTAGTTAGGTTTAAGGAGTTCTAAGTCTAGGGGAGTGATGACCTCACATGGTAAGTCCCTTAGTGCTTAGAGCCATTTGAACCATTTGACTACCAGACGAGAGGGATCCGGCCACCCGTGTATGAGATTTTGACGATGTTGACACGACACGTCGTTGTTTCTGATGGCAAGTGAGTTGACTCGGCTGGACAAGTTGTGTTGAGCAGTCAGAGAGTGGTTATACGAAAGTCACGTGCCTTTGGCCATTGAGTCGGTATAAGAGCCCAGTTGTGTCAATGTTTTTGTGAGTAACGTCCTCATATACCTGAAGCCACTCAGGGTCCTTCCATTGGTTCGCCTCCTGCTGTACCCGGTGTTTTGATGTGGGCTACCGTCGTGATCTATTTACTTTAGGTTAATCCAGATTTCCAAGAGGGTGCTACTGCCCGTTTTTTGAATTACCTTTACTTATTCTGCGTTCTTTTGAATGACCTATCGCTCGTAGGAATTAATTGATTGCAAATGGACGACAGCCCGGTATTTGAAGAACAAATTTCATTGTGTTCAGTTGAACTTGGGCTAGTACCCGTGAATTATTTACTTGTTGCTAATCTAATTTTGAAGAGATTGCAACTGCCCGAGGTTTTGTGTAACTTCTCTTCATTCTGTGTTTTTCTTTAAATGAGCTAGTGCTCGTAGCAGTTAATTATTTCTGTGTTTGAGTGCGCTAGTGCCTCTGAGCTATTTATTTGTTGCTAATCTAATTTTCTAGAGCGGCCATTCCCGGCATTTTGAGAAAGTTCTACTCATTCTGCGTTGTTTTAAATAAGCTGGTGCACGAAGTAATTAATTTCTTGCAAATAAGCAGCAGCCCAGTATTTGAATAACAAATTGTGCTGTTTCGAGTGCGCTAATGCCTGTGAAGTGTTTACTTTTTGCTAATGTGATGTTCAAGAGCGGACTACCACAGGAGATTTTCAGCATCTTCCATATATTCTGTGTCTTTTTAAAATGAGGCAGTGCTTGTAAGAATGATTGTTGGCAAATGGGCAACAGCCCGGTATTTGAATGACAAATTTAACTCTGTTTAAGTGAACTAGCGCCCGTGAACAATTTACTTGTTGCTAATCTAATTTTCCAAGACTATTCATATGTAAAGTAGATAACAGAATCATATATCAGGTAAAGGAAAGGCTGTATATTGTAAGAAATGGTACTGTTTATAGTAGATATACATAAACGAACGATACATTAAAAAGTCATTACGCCTATGGAAACATCATAGCTGTACTCGATGATTATTAAACAATATTCAACAAGGAGGGACCGTAAAAACACTCTAGAATGATGCTTGTAAGAAGTAAAAATCAAAATACGAAAAGTAAAAAAAAATAATAATAAGTAGACGAGTGTCCACCCATGTGATAAGACCATGGATACCACAACCGAAAAATGGATATTACGTAAGTTACCTTTTCAAAAAGGATACATTTTTCAACAATAGCACAGGTTTTTGTGTTTCTATTTATATGAACACTATTTGGAAGATGGGACCCACATCAGTTATTTCGGCAGAAAATTCCTAACATCATATTTCGAGGAGTATCTATGGAATGAAGACAATTAACAGTATACTCGTTACAGGAAGTCGCGCGAAAACCAAACATATTATTAGGCTAAGTCACTATGGATTTTAATATCGAATAGTGCTCAGCCAAACCAGACGTAGACTGTTTTATATAAATCGCAAGGGAACGCAAAAACCAAGAGGTGAACTCAAGTACATACCACGAAATATTAAATCACATAAGAGTCCACATTTAGCAAAGTAAAGGATGATATCCACTTCATCATATAGTATCCGAATATCTCCTTCTTAATCATATAATCTCGGAAAAGTCACTAGAAAGTAATCGCCATTCCCCAGACAGTTGTTATACCACTTAAACGCAGATGATAATTGCATAGATGTGATTGTTACATTCGTCATTAGGGCACCATAACACCGAACGGGCAGAAACAGCTACATAACTAAACCTAAAATACTCAAACACTAATGGTCTAACGATACGAAACCTGTCAGGTAAATCCCCTGCTTCAGTTGAGTAACCGTGTTACAAGATACATCGGCATTTTTAATTGTCCTGAGGCCAGAAAACTGCATAGAAAGCCACAATTAAATAGGTTTTACATTGTCCTCAGAACGAAAACAGGTTGTAGCTGTCGTGAGACTGGCGCAAGACATATTCAATGTGCTGTCCGCCATTTCCCACCATAAGTTGAAATTGAGAAACAGTACGTTCCAGAATAGATCGGAGTGTCTTTGCGGCCTCGTTATCAATGGCTTGCGCAATGCGTATATTCTGTTAAGCTACGTTTGTAATCGGACCACTGAACATAGCATCTCTGAGATAACCCCACAACCAGAAGTCACATGGATTAGGAACGGGTGATCTTGATGGCCAGGTTGTAAGGAAATGACGGCTGTCAGTTCTAGGATTCCCAAAATCTGTCATCAGAAGCTGCTTTACTGGTTGCATAAAAATGATACTACGCACCAGTGGCTGCTGTTGTGTAAGAGGGAAAGAGTACATGATCACTGTAATCTTTGACACCTTGCGGATTTATTGGTTGTTTGAATGCCGTTTAACGTAACGTAGATGTCTTGATCTGAGATACACAGCACTGAATCTATCGCTCTGCACTACATTTCTCCTCTACACTCGGTGAAACTTGGCATCAGGGTCGCAAGCACACCTTCAGTTGTGCACATTTTAAGAGGTTTTCTGCGTAATTGCCTTGCCGACCAAATACACACGGATTTGATAAACAACGTGTATGGTTCACGGCGTGAAGCACTCAACTACAAGTTTACGTCAATAGCACCAGGCATTAGCACACTGCAGCAGACTTTTATTCCCGTTCACACGGCACAAATCAATCTAGACGTCCCTCTCTACTTTTCTTTTTTTTTCACACAATTAGAATCACACATCTCTCAGGGTCAGTTCATTGTGAAAATTATATCCTCACTGAGCTTAAATTGCATTTTATGACTAGGAAAAATTAGTTGATGAAGTGAGCAAGAGTTTCCTGTTACCATTGATACGCGGAAGATTTTTTTTCCCGAAGAACAAATACATGTTTCATATTGGTTCAACGAAGTATTCAAGCGATGTTCAATATATTTTGGTTTTGCGATTTTTAAAATTTTATCTTTTAGTTGAGGAAATGGGTTTTGTAGCGTTTTTTATAAATCTGTAATGTTATTGTTATTTTTATTACACCTCTCGGTTTCACTTTACTAATCAACATTTTGCGAATAAAACCTTAATTAAACATTGACAATGACGGTTTCACTGTAAATACTCTTTATTCCAAAGTAACAGACAGGAAGATACGTTACCCACCTCGGTATAAATCCTCGCTCAGTTTCGAGACGGTTTACCGCTTCCGCTTCTTAGGGGAATCTAGTAAGACACATCATATACGTAAAGAAAGAGATAGCTAGGAGGTAACACCCAATGGGTATGGAACACACCTAAAGTACAGGTAACACAGGTAGGACCTTAGCTGAAGAAAGCTACTAGGAAAACTACCATTTTCTACGCTTACTTACGGTAGACTTCGTTAGCCTACAGTAATTTTACAACTCTATTAGCAACATTTCCACGACAAACGCCAGATATCACTCATGTTTTACCAAATGACCTTCTGTCAATTGCTACTTGCTGTGGCCGTTCTGATAGGAAGTCATGAATCCAATGCCAGAACTTGCCTGGTTCGTTCTTATGTGTTCTTTGATTAATTAAAACCCACACTGTCAAATAAGTTTTACCACCACTTTCAGGAGGATGTACCTCCCTTGAAATACATTTCCACTAGTACGTCGTATGACATTTATTGCCCATTACCCTCCTGCAGTTTGTCCCCGTTTAGCAAAGTCGCCCTGTCTGTCTACAGCCGTTAGTTTATGTCAGGTACAACAGGATTCCGCTACTCTCCTCCCGCAACATTGTCCGCAAAGTAACCTACGAGGGTTTGGAGCCGGTGGAGGGGGCGGGCGCTGTGGACAGGTGCACGGCACGCATATTTCACGCTCCGATGCGGCGCCTAATTGTTTCCGGGCGCCCTTAGCGCTGAGCTACGACCGCGGCGCTCGCCCGTCGCATGTTCGCAGTTCATTCCGCTCCCTGCGCCCGGCCGGCCGCCGGCTATCGCGCACATAACTATGCAAATCAGCCGCCCCGTCCCTATCTGCGCCGCCGCATCGCTTCTTCCGCCTGGCTCGGTCGCCAGTCCGTTCCATTGCTGTTGCCGTCTTCCCCGTGTGCCGATTTCAGCTGTGCCGTGTACTCCCATCCCACACGTCTCAGTCTCTTACCCGGGCACGTAGTTTTTGTACCAAAGCAGGAAACGTAGAATGGGTGCTCACATTTATCAGGTTCAAATGGTTCAAATGGCTCTGAGCACTATGGGACTTAACATCGTAGGTCATCAGTCCCCTAGAACTTAGAACTAGTTAAACCTAACTAACCTAAGGACATCACACACATCCATGCCCGAGGCAGGATTCGAACCTGCGACCGTAGCAGTCGCGCGGTTCCGGACTGCGCGCGTAGAACCGCGAGACCACCGCGGCCGGCCATTTATCAGGGTGACTAGTATTACATACTACTGACAGCGATAGCGGAGGGGACTCTTAGGACGCTGTATTAGCACTTGCGATTTATATGTGCAGTGTTGAGCGATGAATGAAAATTTGTACCAAGACCGGGATTCGAACTCGGGTCTTTTCCTCAGTAGGCAAATGCGCCAAGTACTTCGCGACCATGGCACAGTGGCATTGCCCAATTGCAAGGACTACCCCAACACACCTCCCTACTCAGTCGAAATTGCCATTTCCGGTTCAGTGCACTTGGTGTTCCCTGTAAACCAGAACAGCTTTGCAGAGATTCTCCAAATGCACGGGAATAGTGCTTCGGCATCGAACGAAACACCTGATCATGCCTGAAACAGAGGCGCAGGTGCTGTACCCAAATGAAAACACACACATAAAAAAAAAAAAACATTTGCATCACCCAGGTTCCAAGAACTCCTGAAGATAGACGTTAACTGTGGATATTGCATTACAGGCACAGTCACATTGACTGTTCAGAGATCTAAACCCGCCCAACGATGTAAGCAACCATGCATGAGCAGCGCCTATAAGACGGAATGGGTCCGACAGCCGGTCATTTCCAGTCATTCCACCAGGAAGGAGTTACACGGCTCGTGTTGTCTGTACTTCAACCATGTCCAGACGGTCAATACCGCGGTTCGATCGCGTCCGCATTGATACTTTGCGCCAGGAAGGACTCTCAACAAGGGCCGTATCCAGGCGTCTCGGAGTGTTGTTCGAACACGGAGGAGATACAGAGAGACAGGAACTCTCGATGACATGCATCGCTCAGGCCGCCCAGGGCTACTACCGCAGTGGATGACCGCTACCCACGGACAGCAACGCCACCATGTTGAATAATGCTTTTCGTGCAGCCGCAGGGCGTCGTGTTACGACTTAAACTGTGTGCTATAGGCTGCATGATGCGCAACTTTACTCCCGACGTCCATGGCGAGGTCCATCTTTGCATCCACAACACTATTCAGTGCCGTACAAATGGTCCCAACAACATTCGGAATGGACCGCTCGGGATTTGCATCACGTTCTCTTCACCGACGAGTGTCGCATATACCTTCAACCAGACAATCGTAAGAGACGTTGTAACACTTACATCGATTCTAAGTAGGTTTATATTATGTAACTATGAATCTTCAATTATAGAGTGTGTATTCTTGGTTATTTAAAGTCATTCATTTGTAACAGGAAATTTAAAGTTTTGTAATATGTATATGAAAAAAGTAAAATGATTTGTAAAAATAATGGAATTTTATAATATGTGTATGTTTATAAGAAAGATTCACTGGAAGCTGGTTCACGTTTAGGGCAATTGTATTGTAAAATGTAAAAGACGTAGTGAAGTTCCTCCGTAACGGGTGTGGCATGACGCGATATAAAAGGTGGTTTTGACGGTCGAACTGGGCGGCTCCTTGGTGGGAATGATACGCAGTAAGTGGCCAGCCATAGCACGGTACACTTCGACGGTGCCAAGAGTGACAATTGGAAGCTTCTTTGCAAGGAATTTTGCCTCGGATGTGGGTCTGGCTATTGTTTGAAATTGTCGTTAAAAGGAAACGTTGCTTGCCACCAAAACTTCGACACAGCTTCACTAACTTCATACATCAAGATATGTATATGGGCACAGTTAATTTGTATGAGTTGTTTTTAATAATAATCCAAATGCTATTAATCTCTGTTTTCTATCCTTATCACGAAACTATGCAGGGTCCTCTCCTAAGTTCTACTAAATCCGAGGATCCTGTTTTAAATGAACTATTATTGCTTTCAAGTGTTCTACAGTCGTTTCTTTTTGTTTGTCAAATGAGAAAGGAGCAACAAAAGTTAGAGCTAAAACCACAAAAGTGAAGTCAGATAGGATTTTGTTAAAGTATTCTCTGTTTATTGGCAAGTATAGTTTTGCAAGAATACAGTGCCAGATTGTGCAAATGTCATTGTCTAAAATACCTGCATCACAAGTGTTAACAAGGAGTGAAATAAGTTATGCTTGTTTTAAAATTAATGGTGTCTTGATTCCTATTATGAATGATTCCTTTTTTTAAGTTAATTGAGCTTAGTGTTGAATTTTTAGCCTTGCAGAGTAGAATATAATCTATTCCGAGTGAAGTTACGGAGTAGCTTTGTTTGAATTAATCTTTTCTGCTGAAATAATAGAGCTTGACTAGTGACATTATATTAGTTTACGGGTCCCCATCATATTCTTCACATATCAGGAAGGCAATCGGATTATTACTGTTGCTTAGGAAATATGATGTATGTATACATACACAGGAGTATAAACAGTGTAATTATTATATTATTTATCTTTATTTGTTATTTTACTTGTCAGTTAAGGTAGAAGCATCTCATCCAAAAATTAGTTCTTCGCTTCAAGCAGTAACATTTCCTTATTGGTTTAAGTAATGATCTTGAGTGTAGCTATTATTTGTATGAACTTGGTACACATTTGCTTTCTGTAATTACTGGTGTGTGCATTATTGGTAACTACTGCTACACACAGCTCAGAGTGCCCTGTGTCAGTTTGTATCCTGTGTGTTATTCAAAGAGAAATATTGATGAAAGTAACTTCAATAACCATCATTCAATTTTCTGAAAAGATATATTTCTGAATTAGTGTGCCCAATTGGGCTCCCGACCGTTATTTTTTTTCATTCACATATGCAGTTTATTGCTTTCATTACCTCCCGAGGTTAAGGTCTGTTTAGATTTTCTGTTAATTTCACCATATTCAAAAATACAGTCTGATACCCTTTCCATTAGACACATGCGCGGTCAAAATTTCAAAATCCTCGCAGAGAGTAACATTATCTTGTTCCACGGTTAGATAGTATTATACGTGGCTTTTCCCAGGACAAGATTGGCAGGTGAGGTTGCAAGGGAAGAGTGACGTACGAACGACAGGCTAGTGTTATAACGTGTTTCGAGGCAACCTCGTCAGGCTCAACGCTTTAGACACACGGTCCAGCGAGTACAGCAAGGTGGGGGTTCGCTGTTGCTTTGGGGTGGCATTATGTGTGGCCGACGTACGCCGCTGGTGGTCATGGAAGGCGCCGTAACGGCTGTACGAGACGTGAATGCCATCCTCCGACCGATAGTGCAACCATATCGGCAGTATATTGGCGAGGCATTCGTCTTCATGGACGACAACTGGCGCCCACATGGTGCACATCTTTTGAATGACCTGCTTCAGGATAACGATATCACTCGACTAGAGTGATCTGCATGTTCTCCAGACATGAACCCTATCGAACATACCTGGGATAAACTGAAAAGGGCTGTTCATGGACGACGTGATCCACCAATCACTCTGAGGGATCTGCGACGAATCGCCGTTGAGGAGTGGGACAATCTGGACCAAAATTGCCTTGATGAACTTGTGGATAGTATGCCACGACGAATACAGGCATGCATCAATGCAAGAGGACGTGCTACTGGGTATTAGAGGTACCGGTGTATACAGCAACATGGACCACTACCTCTGAAGGTCTTGCTTTATGGTATTACAATATGCATTGTGTGGATTTCATGAGCAATAAAAATGGTGGAAATGAGGTCTATGTTGATCTCTATTCCAATTTACTGTACAGGTTCCTGAACTCATGGAACCGACGTGATGAAAACTTTTTTTTGCTGTGTAAGTATGTTTCCAGATATCTTTTCAAGGCTCACACATCAGTTGGAGAACCTGTGCAACCTCGTTCGAGTTTAGGGGAAATACGAAGTGGACTGAGGCGGGACTGGGGATTTAGACAGAGATGGGAGTCGTACTATGGTAGTTCATGCAGTTGTGCAAAGCCACTGTGTTAGTGTAGCGTAGCGGTAACCGCATCTGCCAAGTGAGCAGGAGGACTGAGCTCGAATTCCAGCCTCTGTATAAATTTTCATTTGTTATTTCACTTTGCAAATTTACTACTACATAGCAGAGACCTGTAAATGTCTCCTGAATAAGTAGTTTCATTTGACTAGCATTTGCGCTGCTCATGTTTAGATGTCCCGCGGTTTCCATAATAAACTACAGACGACTACCAACATGATTCTCTTCAACAGGTCATGTCAGTAACCCCCACAACGGAAACCTATTCCTTAAAGAATAGAACTCATATGTGTGAAAGAACGTCAAACGTCTAAATGTGTGAAATATTTGACGTTTAACATGTAACATCGTTGTGGCTGAAGACACAAAACACTAATTACGATGGTTTATTTGCTTTACCTCGTCTCTGTGTCCATCTCCTGATCACACCCGTCACCTCCCCATGTGCTCCTACCTCTCCCTCTCTTTCTGTCCATCTTCTCCTCACCACTCCCGTTGTACATCTCCTCTTGCCCCTTTCTCTGTCCATCTCTTCCTCCCCTTCTCTGTCTGTCCATCTCCTCTTTCCCTTTCTCTCTTCACAGTATCTCCCCTACTCCTACTGGAGGTTGCTGACTCTTACCACAAAAGTATTTCTTTCCATACAGTAAGTAATTTGTGTACCAAGTTTGATTGAAAGCTATTAAGTGGTTTGGAAGGAGCTATTTACTCATAGCCTTACCCGCATATGCACTCGTCACATATATTTCAAATTTACGTAACATACTTCGCTCATATTTGTACACATGTTCCATCCGTAACGCAAGTGAATTTCGCCCTGCAGTTTGGTTTTCAAGCAGCTCAATGTGGAATGACGTCATATCTCCTGAAGTATGTAACGTAAAGTGATACAATTTAGCAGGTATATTGTGATAGCGTCTGCGAAATGTGTACGAACAGAGTTAGTAGTAAGAAGGTAGTAAATTAACACGTGTTGCATGGTGCGGTAATTTGTCACGCATCTGAGTATCAATGACAATATATCTCCTGAGAAACGTATCGTACAATCATATATTTTTGCAGAGACATTCACTGCTATACGTGAGTACTCTATACAAAATGTGTTATTCATCTGTTTAGCAGCAAATAAGAAATTAAATTAAAACTTCATGACTGATGCGGCAGTTTCACTCTATGGTTAACGAAAATGTAGTAAATGATAAACGTTATTCCCTTCATCATTGTGGGGGGTGTGAGCGAGATAAATTATTGTAGAAGTTTGAAATTACGTCTAAAGGTTGTTACATGTCACTAAGTGCTCTCATTTTCAAATACTGGATAATTATATTGTGGCTATATGCGCGCTGTCTGCTAAGATACTTTTTCAACCCCCGCCGCCCGTGGTTCCTTCCACACAGTGACTGAAATGTGTACCAAAATTGACTGAAACCGATCCAGTTGTTTAGCAGGTGATGTGAAACATACATATACATTGTACGCATATATATACACCCACTTTTATAAAATGTATTGACTCAGGAGTGCAGTGAAAAACGCTCACGCATGACCACGAACTGACATTAATTATCATCACAAGTAAGACATGATGAAACTCAGAGTACTACTGAAAAAAGTAGATTTGTATCACACAAAGTTGTGCACGACTGGTTCCATAGGCAACCTCAAACATTTTTCCATAATGGAACTGACCGTATTGTCTCATGGTGGTACAAATGTATTAATGTTTATGGTGATTATTTTTGAAATAATAAGCATTTGACCCACTTTTTCTACATCTGTCTCGTTTTCGTTTGACTGCTGCTTATATACTACCGACCATTAAAATTGTTACGCCAAGAAGAAATGAAGATGATAAACGGATATTCACTGGAAAAATATATTATGCTTGAACAGACATGTGATTACATTATCAGACAATTTAGGTGCATAGATCCTGAGAAATCAGTATACAGAACAACCACCTCTGGCCGTAATAATGGCCTTGATACGCTTGGGCGTTGAGTCAAACAGAGCTTGGATGGCGTTTACAGGTACAGCTGCCCATGCGGCTTCAACACGATACCACAGTTCATCAGGAGTAGTGATAGGCGTATTGTGACGAGCCAGTTGCTCGGCCACCTTTGACCAGACGTTTTCAATTGGTGAGAGATCTGGAGAATGTACTGGCCAAGGCAGCAGTCGAACATTTTCTGTATCCAGAAAGGCCTGTACAGGACCTGCAACATGCGGTCGTGCATTATCCTGCTGAAATGTAGGGTTTCGCAGGGATCGAATGAAGGGTAGAGCCACGGGTCGTAACACATCTGAAATGTAACGTCCACTATACAAAGTGCCGTCAATGCGAACAAGAGGTGACCGAGACGTGTAACCAATGGCACCCCATATCATCACGCCGGGTGATACGCCAGTATGTTGTTGTTGTTGTGGTCTTCAGTCCTGAGACTGGTTTGGTGCAGCTCTCCATGCTAATCTATCCTGTGCAAGCTCCTTCATCTCCCAGTACCTACTGCAACCTACATCCTTCTGAATCTGCTTAGTGTATTCATCTCTTGGTCTCCCTCTACGATTTTTACCCTCCACGCTGCCCTCCAGTGCTAAGTTTGTGATCCCTTGATGCCTCAGGACATGTCCTACCAACCGACCCCTTCTTCTAGTCAAGTTGTGCCACAAGCTTCTCTTCTCCTTTTTGCCTGCTTCATTTACTGCATTTTTATATTTTCTCCTTTCATCAATTAAATTGAATATTTCTTCTGTTACCCAAGGATTTCTACTAGCCCTCGTCTTTTTACCTACTTGATCCTCTGCTGCCTTCACTACTTCATCCCTCTGAGCTACCCATTCTTCTTCTACTGTATTTCTTTCCCCCATTCCTATCAATTGTTCCCTTATGCTGTCCCTGAAACTCTGTACAACTTCTGGTTTAGTCAGTTTATTCAGGTCCCATCTCCTTAAATTCCCAACTTTTTGCAATTTCTTCAGTTTTAATCTACAGTTCATAACCAGTAGATTGTGGTCAGAGTACACATCTGCCCCTGGAAATGTCCTACAATTTAAAACCTGGTTCCTAAGTCTCTGTCTTACCATTATACAATCTATCTGATGCCTTTTAGTATCTCCATGATTCTTCCATGTATACAACCTTCTTTTATGTCCATGACGAATACACGCTTCCAATGTGCATTCACCGCGATGTCGACATACACGGATGCTACCATCATGATGATGTAAACAGAACCTGGATTCATCCAAAATAATGACATTTTGCCATTAGTGCTCCCAGGTTCGTCGTTGAGTACAGCATCGCAGGCGCTCCTGTCTGTGATGCAGCGTCAAGGATATCCACAACCATGGTCTCCGAGGTGATAGTCCATGCTCCTGCAAACGTCGTCTAACTGTTCGTGCAGATGGTTGTTGTCTTGCAAACGTCCCCATCTGTTGACTCAGGGATCGAGACGTGGCTGCACCATCCGTTACAGCCATGCGGATAAGATGCCTGTCATCTCGACTGCTAGTGATACGGGGTCGTTGGGATCCAGCACAGCATACCGTATTACCCTCCTGAACACACCGATAAACCGCAATCGCGATAGGCTACAATCCGACCTTGATTAAAGTCGGAAACGTGATGGTACGCATTTCTTCTCCTTACACGAGGCATCACAACAACGTGTCACCAGGCAGCGACGGTCAACTGCTGTTTGTGTATGAGAAATCGGTTGGAAACTTTCCCCATATCAGCACGTTGTAGGTGTCGCTACCGGCGCCAACCTTGTTTGAATGCTCTGAGAAGTTAATCATTTCCATATCACAGCATCTTCTTCCTTTCGGTTCAATATCGCGTCTGTAGAACGTCATTTTCGTGGTGTAGCAATTTTAATGGCTAATAGTGTAAGTATTATTGCACTAAACGCTTTTTTGACAACTGACTTGTAGCCCAGCCTGTATCTTACCTGGATGGGATGCTACTCTCAAGTTCAGCTCCTTAACACTTAGTAGCCAACTACTTCAGGTGTACATGCCGACTTCGCTAACTGATGGTGAAGAGCTAGAGATAGTATAAGAGGGCATTGAAAGGGTAATACAGTACGTAAAAGGTAATGGAAGATCTATTTTAATAGTCATGGGAGATTGGAGAGCAGTTGTAGGAGAAGGATTAGAAGAAAAGGTTGCAGAAAAATACGGGATTGGGACAAAGAGTGAGAGAGAAGAAGAACTAATGAGTTCTGTGATCAGTTGCAGCTCGTAATAGCAAATACTCCGGTAAAGAATCACAGGTGGAGGACGTACACTTAGAAAAGGCCGTGTGACACAGGAAGATTTCAGTTAGATTACATAATAGACAGACAGTGATTCTGAAATACGATACTGGATTGTAAAGCATACCCAGTAGGAGATATAGACTCAGACCACAATGTAGTAATCACGAAGAATAGCCCGAAGTTTAACAGTTTAGTCAGGAAGAATCAATACGCAAAGAACTGGGAATGACGCGATGCGCTTGAAGTTCTCTAAGGCAAGAGATACGGTAGTAAGGAACTGCTCAGTAGACAGAACAGTTGAAGAGGAATGGACATCTCTAAGAAGGCAATCACAGAAGTTGGAAACGAAAACATATATACAAAAAGGGTAACAGCGTAGAAACCACGGGTAACAGAAGAAATACTTCAGATAATCGATGAAAGAAGATTAAGGAAATTCAGGAGTACAGATATACAAGTCGCTAAAGAATGAAATAAATAGGAAATGCAGGGAAGCTAAGTCGAAATTCCTGCATGAAAAACGTAAAGAAATTGAAAAAGAAATTATCATCGGATTGACTTTCTCACCATTTAGGAAACGCAAAATAACATTCGGTGAAATTAAAAGCAATGGTGGTAACATTACAAGCAGCACTCACTTCCGCTGTTAAATGCAGTGAAGAGAGCGGATAGGTGAAAAGAATACATTGAATGCCTCTAGGTGGGGAAAGATTTGTCTGATATGATAGAAGAGGAAACAGGCGTCGATTTAGAACGGATAGGGGATCCATTTCTAGAATCAGAACTTAAGACAGCTTCGGAGAACTTAAAAATAACTAAGGCTGAAGGGATCGATGAAATTAAATCAGAATTTCTAAAATCAATGGCGGAAGTGGCAACAAAACGATTATTAACGTTGGTGTGTAGAAGGTGTGAATCTGGCGACGTTCCATCTGACTTTCGTAAAGATATTATCCACACAACTGCGAAGACTGCAAGAGCTGACAAGTGTGAGAATTATCGCACAACCAGCATAACATCTGATGCATCCAAGTTGCTGACAAGAATAACAAAAAGAAGATTAGATAACAAATCTGAGTGTTAAATGACTGTCAGTTTGACCTTACGAAATGTAAAGGCACCAGACAGGTAATTGTGACGTTGCGGTTGATAATCGAAGCAAGACTGAAGAAAAATCGAGGCACGTTCATAGCATTTGTCGACCTGGAAAAAGCGTTCGACAGCGTAAAATGGTGCAAGATGTTCAAAATTCCGGGAAAAAGCTACAGGGAGAGACGTTAATATACAATATGTACAAGGGCCAAGAGGAACCTAGTGGACGACCAAGAACGAAGAGCTCAGATTAAAAAGGGTATAAAACACGGATGTAGTCTTTCGCCACTACTGTTCAATCTGTACACTGAAGAAGCAATGATGGAAATGAAAAAGAAAGATTCAGGAGTGGCATTAAAATTCAAGGTGAAAGGATGTCAGTGATACGATTCACTGATGACATTTGCTATCCTGAACGAAAGTGAAGAATTACGTGATGTGCTGAATGGAACGAACAGTCTAATGAGTGCAGAACATAGATCTAGAGTAAATCGTAGGAAGATGAAAGAAATTCGAAGCAGCAGAAATGAGAATAATGAGAAACTTAACAACAGGATTGACTGTCACGAAGTAGATGGAAATTAAGGAATTGTAATATCGAGGCAGCAAAAGAACCTGTGATGGATGGGGCAAGGAGGACATCAACAGCAGGGCATTCCTGGCTAAGAGAAGCCGACTAGTATCAAACATAGGCATTACTTTGAGGAAGAAATTTCTGAGACTGTACGTTTGGAGCACAGCAATGTATGGTAGTGAAACTTGGACTATGGGAAAATCGGAACGGAAGAGAGTCGCAGCATTTGAGATGTGATGCTACAGACGAATGTTGAAAAGTAGGTGGACCGATAAGGTGACGAGTGAGAAGATTCTGCGTAGAATCGGATAGAAAAGGAGTATTTTGGAAACAGTGACAATGACTTCCATGGTACTAGAGGGAACTGTACAGGGCAAAAACTGTAGAGAAATGTAGAGATTGGAATACATCCACCAAATAATTGAGGAATCAGGTAGCAAGTGCCAACGGCCTTGCCGCAGTGGTAACACCTGATCACCGAAGTTAACAGCTGTCGGGCTGGGCTAGCACTTGGATGGGTGACCATCCCGTCTGCCGAGCGCTGTTGGCAAGCGGGGTGTACTCAGCCCTTGTGTGGCATGCTGAGGAGCTACTTGATTGAGAAGTAGTGGCTCCGGTCTCGTAAACTGACATACGGCCGGGAGAGCGGTACGCTGACCACACGCCCCCCAGTATCCGCATCCAGTGGTGCCCGAGGGCTGAGGATGATACGGCGGCCGGTCGGTGTCATTGGGCCTTCCAATCCCTGCTCGGACGGAGTTTAGTTTAGCTTTAGTTTAGTCGGTTGCATGTGCTACTGTGTGATGTAGAGTTTGGCACAGGAGAGGAATTCGTGGCAGACCGCCTAAAACCAGTCAGAAGACTGACGATCCAAAAAAAAAAAAATAAATAAATAAATAAATAAATAAATAAAAATAAAAAATAAAAGAAAAAAAGAAAAATAACCAACTTCATTACAACAGTCTGTCAATTCATTTTCGCTAGAGCTTTCATTACTAAATTTACAGAAGGGACATCAATTACCCATATATTTATTTGACTTATTTCACTTCCTGATGCCTCTATGCCTTTGTCGATTTTGTCAGCTCTGTCTCCCTTTAAAATATTGGTTTTTAAATTTTTGATAACGGCCACGTAGTTTTGAGAAACAAAGCGCTGCACTGGACAGTGTTCTTTCCGTTATTGCACCCACCCTTTATGGTCTTCAGCTCCCCATCAAACTTAAGCTGCCACTCTCGCTGCTGGTGCCCTGTGTCTGCAAGATGCAATCGCTTCCCCGTTTCCAGCAGTCTGCATAGACTGCTGCAACTCGGTGGACCCACGTCATTGCGGTTTACCGTTCACCCACGCCAAACTCACAGTTGCTTTGGATGTTCTAGTGGGTCGGTGACATCGCTTCAAAATTCATTTTCGTAAACTCTTATTATTTTATATTACTGCTACCTTCCTTATACACCCGAGCTGCCTTTTGTGACGTCACTTTTGCAAATATAAAGTACGGTTTTCGTTGCGCGCCCGATGGCCGATTCCCAAGCTTACCTATAGGCTCCTGACTTCACTGAAACTTTTGTCACAGATCCTTATTTCGATCGCTTCTTTAATTATGCTGTCTCAGAAACTACGAGTCTATCTATTAACTGTTGTCTCTTCACACGCAAAACGATGTCAGTTTTCTAGAGCGCGCTCCTCTACCGATGATTCCTCAGGGCACCGAAGGCGAAAGGATCTCTCTTGTCCCAGACAGAGATGCTCACTAGTAAGCACAGTCTGCCCGACATACAACTGCCCACACCCACACCGCTTTTTATACACTTCTGGCGTTCTCAGGCCTACTTCGTTTTTCACAGAGCTCATGAGCAGTTGAATTTTTGTTGGAGCCCTGAAGACCGAATCGATTTTATGTCGTCTTAGGATCCGGTTAATTTCCTGTTACTGAGCCATACAACGGCACAAACGTAAGACTCCTCGAGTCTCTCTCGGTATCCTTCTGTTTCCAGAAAGACGGCTTGCAAAACTTGGTGGTTGTTGCAGCCGCTTTCATTGAATACTGTCCGTAAGTAGCTCGGTTCCTTCAGCAGGTTCTCAGCGTCTGAGATGGCTTCCACTCAATGCGCCAAGGTCCTCAAAACAGAACGTTTCTCCGACAGATAAGGATAGCTTTAGCGTCCAGATCGGTCTGTCTGAGTGGGTTTCCGGTAATCCATGTGGCTGAGACACCCTTTTGTTTTGTGGATGACGAGGATGTCAAGGAAAGGAAAAGCCCCATCGGTCTGTGCCTCCACGGCAAATTTGATTGTGATATGGGTATTGTGGCGTTCGCTGTGTTATTCAGTGGTTTGGTATTTAACTAATTTATAAATGGAAATGATAATCTTATTTTATAACATTGAGTAATTACTAAATAATTTTTCTCCCGGCTAAAGATTTGATCAAGTTGCTAAAGAACCCCAAGTTAACGTCGTGTTAAGGTGTTGTCTGTAAGTTGTGTAAGTGTCACTAAATCACAGTTCATACAACAGATTCAATACAACTATCGATTAAGATGGAAGCAAAATGATCATTAAAACCACTGAATATCAGACGCGCACAACACTGACGTATGTTACCTGAAACAATATTCTTCGCAACTCGTGCATAATTAATTTCGGCTCCATACATCAACTAGAATAGTTTGTTATAACGATCGTGCTGTGAGCACTGTTTTTAAAGAACCAATCTGATTCGAATTATTTTCATTAAAATGAGTTCGGAACCACCGGTGCGCATTTATTTTTACACATTTGTATTAAGTTCGGCATTTATGTCTGCAGAGTTGCGTAATTTGAATTTGCCGCTGAGATAATTGCTAAGATGGCGGCAGACAATTGATAGAGACTTTCTATTGTTAGAGCAAATAAGTAAATACTTAAAATGCTTATTAAATTTTATAAAATCTACTTTCGTATTGTGCACTATTTAGACTTCATCAAGCAAACATTTGATTTGTTTCTAAGGAAAACACAGACAAAAACGCGAGACAAATCGCTATCATCAATGGCTGCGCTCCTTGCAGCGGAAATAAATAATTAACACAGATAATGCTTACTGAGAGAGGAATTAAAGTTACAAATAATTATTCACCCATATTTATAATAATAATGAACTCTATTTTCAAGTAATAATTAACAAATAATTACAATTTCTTAACAGACCTCAGTTTGATATGCGTCTGCAACTTACAAAAGCCAACCATCAAAAGGTAAAAACAAAGGAAGACAAACGCAGATCACAAAACGAAATTACAATTATCACTGTCTTTGTATGATACACATCGATATGTCCAATTATATCATAGAATATTACATAAATAATTAATATTTATAAGTTTTCACTGTTTTTTCATACGTCGAATAGGTAATGTTTATAACTGTTAGAGGCACAATTTCCTCTCGTCACACTGTAGCCAAAAATTTATCACGTGGATGTTACAATGCCCCTTGGGTTGAGAAAAAAATTAGTTTATCTATTGTTTTTTTTTATCAGTCCACGTAATCCACGTAGATTTGCTACTCTCAAGATGCAAATGTTTAGTTTCAGTGTTGTTATAGACATGACAAAATTATAGTTGAATCGAGTAGTTTAAATGACTTCAGTGACTGAATTATCTCGGAAATTGCTGCGGATACATCCCGGATTAACTTATCCCCCCCCCCCCCAATAAAACCGTCCAAGGGGCATCAAGAAAATACAGACACCTACTTTTAACAGTCAGGCTTGACATGATTGTAATAAAACATGCTGGAAAATGCAAATTTACGACTCTGTTGTAAGCATCTGAGATAATGAATGTTTTTTCATGGTGGTATATCATAATATCCAAAGTCACTCCTTTATCGAACGTCATAACAATTTGCTGCTGACGTCGTAAGACCGCCCTCGTGTCGAGCCGTTGGACCGCAGACAGGAAGTGGCTGCTGCTGGACCGCCCCCGGCCGAGTCGGTGGGGCGTCGGTTGCCGTCGGCTGCATCGCGGTTTGGATCTGCTGCTGGCTAGAAGTCGCGCTGCAGCAGGCCTTGTTTCCCCTTTCCCACGTCCCTCAGTTTAAGACGGGTACATGAAATGACAAAATATAAGCATCAGTGACAAGATAATTACTATTCTCATCCTGTGTCCATTTCACCTCCATTCACACGGATGGAATTAGACTGCTTTTGGAGTATGTTCTGTATTTTGACACTGTTCAACACAATGTAGTGATTCACATGTAAGTTTATCACAATATGCACATTTTGAACACTGCACCGTTAATCATACAAGTGTCCGTAGTGTGCTTCGTTTACTTAAGCGGGATGTAAATATTCTGGCGACGCGCTGCGTAGCCAACGATGCATTATTGTTTTGCCGCGCGGCTGGCTGTACGGTCTGTCACATTAAGTTTGGCACGCGAAGACGCTTCATATCAAACTACTAAAGGTCATCAGTTCAAATCAATTATCAATACAGTCAACAGTACTCAACGTTCATAGCGTTGCTGCTAACTTTGGCACTCCAAGAGCGTTCATAAGGTTACGTGATCAGAGTTTTTATCACTGTTCATCATTATTCACAATGTAAATCACAGTTCTTCACGCGTCCACTAGTTCCTGCGAAAGACGTTTCACTGTTCTGTTTGCTGTCAGTAGTTTTCCAGAGTACTTAACAGACAATCTATATGCAAACGACACTTTTCAAATAATGAGGTCTGGTACACTTGTACATAAGTTCATATTACCATGACTGAATAACAAAATTAAAAATTTTACACTGTCACATGAACATGAGACAATATAAATCTTTCAGAATCTGCTACATTATCTTGACCATGAGATCATTACTGAACTGTCCAGATAACAGTAAATATTCATTTTTATTACACATACATATATTTATATATTTCTGTTTTTTACTTTTTTTATTGGGATTGTTATTTACCATGTTCTTGGGACAGATGTCCATGTTCGGTTTATCTAACCGGAATGTTGCTCATAAGAGCATTTTAAATGACTTTGTAATGAAACCATGTACGTAAATGAGTACACATTCAGATCTCGCTTCACTAGCGGTGAAAGCAGTTTATTTATTTTTTTTTTCGGTCACACAACTCACACACCACCAACACTCACTACATGACTCGACCTTATGAAAATATTTTTGTTATATCCATTCTTACACACGAACAAATACATTACTTAAGCATTTTAATCATTTCTATCCTACGTATAGGAAGGTGAAGTTCCTCACACTCAATGCAATAACACTCAAGAGTTTATCAAGTTATTTATCCCTTTTAGAGTAAAAATAAATTTATTATGGAGATTTCCTACTCCTTGTTCAAATAATTCAAGAACATTACAGTGTAATATTTGACATAAAGGCTTATAGACTAATACATACATAACATTATCACATTATTACTGCTAATTGTTTTACTATGAACATAATATTTACAGTTATGGGTTAGTGCACTTGCACTTCTGATTGGTCCTTTGCATATTCACTTCGATTTTCGTAGTCCAGAGGACCGAGTAAGATGCAATAGGTCTTGTGCGGATATACTTTCATATTATACTGGTAATCTTTTATGATTCCAGGGCGTTCAATGAATACTTCGAGGTATCCGGATAATAATTCTGTTAATTGTCTAGCGGAAAGAAATAATTAACACAGATAATGCTTACTGAGAGAGGAATTAAAATTACAAATAATTATTCACTCATACTTATAATAATAATGAACTCTATTTTCAAGTAGTAATTAACAAATAATCACATTTACTAGCAGGGTGAGATGACAGGCATCTTATCCGCATAGCTGTAACGGATGGTGCAGCCAAGTCTCGATCCCTGAGTCAACAGATGGGGACGTTTGCAACACAACAACTATCTACACGAACAGTTCGACGACGTTTGCAGCAGCATGGACTATCAGCTCGGAGACCATGGCTGCGGTTACCCTTGACGCTGCATCACAGACAGGAGCGCCCACGATGCTGCACTCAACGACGAACCTGGTGTACTAATGGCAAAACGTCATTTTTTCGGATGAGTCCCGGTTCTGTTTACAGCATCATGATGGTCGCATACGTGTTTGGCAACTTGGGGGATAAATGCACATTGGAAGCGTGTATTCGTCATCGCCATACTGGCGTATCGCATGGGGTGATGGTATGGGGTGCCATTGGTTACACATCTCGGTCACCTCTTGTTAGCAGTGGCGGCACTTTGAACATTGGACGTTACATTTCAGATGTGTTATGACTGGTGGTTCTACCCTTCATTCGATCCCTGCGAAAACCTACATTTCAGCAGGATAATACACGAGCGCAAGTTGCAGGTCCTGTACGGGCCTTTCTGGATACAGAAAATGTTAGACTGCTGCCCTGGCCAGCGCATTCGTCAGATCTCTCACCAACTGGAAACGTCTGGTGAAGGGTGGCCGAGTAACTGGCTCGTCACAATATGCCAGTCACTACTCTTCATGAACTGTGGTATCGTGTTGTAGCTGAATGGGCATGTGTACCTGTACACGCCACCCAAGCTATGTTTGACTCAATGCCCAGGCGTATCAAGGCCGTTATTACTGCCAGAGGTGGTCATTATGGGTGCTGATTTCTCTGGATGTATGCACCCAAATTGTGTGAAAATGTAATCACATATCAGTTCTAGTATAATATATTATCCCAATGTATTTAAGATTGAAAGTTGGATACCATATGAACAAATTTGTGATACCTGGGGATACAGAATATATATTTTCAACTGCATCTAGAGTTTGCAAGATATTGGATGTGAATATTGTGTTACATACAAGTGGTATATTCTGAACCCTCGTTGTGAGAAGCTTTTCTTTGCTCAGAAACGTCATAGTGTTTGCATAAGCAATACGCTGAAGCACCCTATAACATTTACACGAAGTCAGATGTGAAGTGTTCGGTTTGGGGTAACTTTCCTCCCCGGTGAGCAACAGACTCGGTCCCCTGCTTTAGACGTGTCCCCAGGAGATCTCGCAGCCACCTGCCACCCCACTCCCTCTCCCCATCTCAGCCCCCAATGTGACTCCGCTCTTGGTCCGCGGAACTTGGCGGGGCTCGTCTTTCCATTGTCTGCTCTGCGGGTGCGTTAATTACTCAAAAGGTCCGCTGCCTTTCCGTCGCTGGGGTACGGCTTTAATTAAAATTTAATTGGCGTCGGAGTGTGTACAGTGAATATCGCGCGCTCTGGCTGCGGCAGGTTGATAGCAAGCCTTTGTTGTTATCCGTTCACTCGGATTATAAAAAACTCCGATTAATTCAAAGGCGCCTGACAGTGAAAATTCCGTCGTGTTGTAATGTTACCAGAACCTGTAATTGGAATTAATGACGTGGCAGGAGAAAAAGGTGGAATTCGTTGCATCACCGTCTGGAGTCCATTGAGGAATACCAATATGATTCGCGAGTGACAATGATTCATTGTGTCGGTGGGTAATCTGTATAAATCACTGTGGAATATATGCAAAAATGCAAATGAAAAGAATTCATTTAACGGCTCACAAAAGCGAATAAATTAAAAAAGGTCACTTCTTTCCGAAAGTAAAACAAATTGACAGACATTATTTCTGTAATTCTTAGAAAATATGCCTTTCTAGTGCAACATCTCTCAAAAAAATTTCTTCTCTTGGTAAATTCTTACAGGAATTTGCAGATCCGTTTTCTAATGTATGTCAGTGTTTTGGGGTTATATGATGTAAGTATTCGAGAAAACATGGAATTAAGTATAGATCTTCACCTCGTACAATAGGTGTATGTGCGAAGATACTCGCATCTAACTATCGGTTGCAACATCCCTTTAGTACATATTACATGGTGGGGTAAAAAAAAGCGGAATCGTTGGTGGCAGCATTAAAGGAGAAGGAAAAGACCTACAGTACTTCCATCAGGATGGAGCAACTGCCCATACAACCGGCCGCACTTAGGACAAATGTACACGTTATTCACACCTGACAAAGTTGTTAGCAGAGGCAAGTCTGGTCGCTGTCCTATCTGGCCACCCAGATCATCGCAACAGTCCTCACCTCCGGAATTAAACATGTATTTTCGTCAACATATCGAGGATAAATTAAAGACACCACCAACTATAATCACATAAGTCGGGTACGTGTTTGAAACCAAACTCAAGTTTTCTTTGAACCTTTCAGTAATTGTATCATCTGAACTCTGAGGCCTTTGAAATGATCCAATTACTATCTTACTCCGGTTTCCAACAATGACCTCTGCCCATACTAAGTCACAGGAACTATCTACTTCGATTTGGCGACAACATAAACTACTTCTGACAGCAATAAACACGCCACCGGCAACCGTATTTTGCCTGTCCTTTCGGAACACCATTAGGTTCTCCGCAAAAGATCGGCTCAACTTATCTCCAGCTTTAGCCAGCTTTCAGTACCTACAACGATTTGAGTATCAGTGCATTCTATTAGCGCTTGTAGCGCAACACAGGTACGACAATTTACAACTGTTATACCGACGGCTCCTGTATCTACGTTCATCCTATGTTCGGCCTGCACCCATTTGTGATTCGAGACCTTTTTGTGTTTCCCTGAGACCCTCTAACCTAAAATACGGCCCAGTCCACGCTCAGTCCCGTGAAGCTGCCTCCTGCGTGTAGTGGACTCCTGACCTATTCAGTGGAACCCTAAACACAACCACCCTATGGTGCAAGTAGAGGAATCCGTAGCCTACACAGTCGCAGAACCGTATGAGCCTCTGATTTAGACCCTCCACTCGGCGCTGTACCAGAGGTCCGCAACTAGTCCTGTCGACTGTGTTGCAAATGGTCAGGTCTGGTTTCGTCTCGCAAACTAGACTGGCAGCCCTTACCACGTCCGTTAGCCACTCGAAACCAGAGAGAATCTCTTCCGAACCAAAGTGTCACACACCATTGGTAACGACGTGAACCACCAACTGCAGTTGGCTGCACCCTGCGCTCTTCATGGCACCCGGAAGGACCCATTCCACGACTGGAATGACTCCATCCTGTATGCACCTGGAGTGCACATTGGCTTTCTTCCCCTTCTTGGCACTCATATCCGTAATGGGCCCTAGGACGCGCCTAACGTTGGAGCCCCAACTATCAGTAATCCCACCATCTGTGATTGCCCGGATCTTGCAGTCTGAGAGGCTTCCTCTTAAACAGGGCAGGCGACTGCATCCGGCATAGCGACAGTGTCAGCCACAGACAGCACCTGGAACCTGTTTTTCAGAATAACCGGGGAGGCCTTACGTGCCCCACTCGAACATAGGTGCGGGGTCAACATCAGTGCGAGCAATAGGTGGGCTGGGCACCGGTGAGGACCGATCGAAGGCCTCTGACGTGCTGGACGTCCGTGAATCTACAGGGCCGGCCCACAACAGTTGTACCCATCGACTACAGCTTCAAGGTGTGTAACTGGAGCCATCACAGCCTGGAAGTGAGACCAAAGAGTTACCAACTCGGCCCCCATCGGCACACAACAGTCACAGTCCCTATTGATACTAAAGACCGTGGAAAACAAAACTACCCCGACTATCAGCACGTGCTGCGGAACTCTGCTGTAGACGCTGACTAAAACGTAGGAACTGCATGTAACAAATTAGATTAATACTCAGAGATTCAAAAACCTAACTATCGAAGCACTCAGGTGAAAGTAAATATTTCGCCCCTGATTAGGAGCTCGTGATATGCCACAAAATCGGTTTACTTTCCAACGCAAACGAAAGAGCGAGAACTGTGGCTATTAGATATTAAACTGACACGCAAAAACTCAAGAAACTAAACTATCAAAGCACAATACACAAAATAATACAATTCGCTCGTGGTTAGGAACTTGGAAAAGTCACAAAATCATCTGCGTTGCTGCTTCCGTCTTGGCCGGCTGCTGCTGCCTGACTGACTTCAACGTGCTTGTCCCAAAGACAGACACCATTGTATCGATCCACAGCTATGTATGTATACTAGACGAAGTACATTTTCAACTTTCGCTGCATTGGGCGCTGATATGGTGACAGATGAAAATCTGTGCCGGTCTGGGATTCCTTCCCGAGAGCGGTCGCCTTAGCTATCCGAAATCGTCTCCCGCTGCGAGCGAAGAGAAAATAATGCACTGGCGATACTACTTTGTTGGAGACTTGAGTCGGACAGGGGACGCTCTCGGACAGCCAGAGCTGTTAAGGCGACTGCTTGCGTGAAGCTGAAAATCCGGGTTCGAATCTCGATCCGGCACAAATTTCCATTAGTTGCTATACAGATATCTGAATGCCTCAATGAGGAAAAGGGGCGCTAAAGACTACACTGTTGAGCGCCCATAACACCATATCCATCCATCCAATGAGGAAAAAATCGTTAGTTTCTTTCGTCAAGTATATTCGCTTATCACTTGTACGACTGCGGTGAATTCGCATTTAAAAAAGGTGATAACTTCTCTAACAATTCAAACATAAAAAGAATCAAATTTCCCCATCCCCCCCTCTCCCGTTCCAAGGCAGAACAATTCATAAAACAAAGACAGACTAAACGAATTAAAGCAATCTTGATTAAATATCTTTTGTAAACGATCTTTAATTAAAAATTTAAATTTGTATATGACATATACAAGAAGAGAATACAAGCTTTTGAAATGTGGTGCTACAGAAGAATGCTGAAGATTACGTGGGTAGATCACATAACTAATGAGGAGGTATTGAACAGAATTGGGGATAAGAGAAATTTGTGGCACAACTTGACTAAAAGAAGGGATCGGTTGGTAGGACATGTTCTGAGGCATCAAGGGATCACCAACTTAGTATTGGAGGGCAGCGTGGAGGGTAAAAATTGTTCAGGGATACCAAGAAATGAGTACACTAAACAGATTCAGAAGGATGTAGGTTGCATTTGGTACTGGGAGATGAAGAAGCTTGCACAGGATAGAGTAGCATGGAGAGCTGCATCAAACCAGTCTCCACACTGAAGACCACAACAACAACATATGACATATGTAACTGAAGAAATGAAGGCGTGCATTTTTCATAGAAATGACAATGAGATACGTGATAATTAGTATTTATTGGTTAAATTTTCTATTTAAATGACGTAGATATTCAAATGAAACGGAGAAAAAAGAAAACCGACGATCAAAACTAGATTCGATGGAGCGTTTATTACTCTTGAATAGCATCGATTATTTCCCATCTGTATGTATTTTACGCATCACGGAAATGCTCGTAGAACGTGGACTTTAGTTTAAAAATGAAGTCCTGGGGGAACTGAACATGGTCCCTCTGCCCACTCCCTCCTGGCATGCGAGTACTCTACCACAACGACGGACTTCTTGTTGACAACATAAAATTGACATTACTTTAGCATATTAAGATCGTCGGGAAAGCTCGAAGAAGGATTTCTCGAGAATTTTTCAGAGATGTATCAAACTGCTTTGGCCATTGATACTTGATCCGGCCGGGGTGGCCAAGAGTTCTAGGCGCTACAGTCTAGAACCGCGCGACTGCTATGGTCACAGGTTCTAATCCCGCCTCGGGCATGGATGTGTGTGACGTCCTTAGGTTAGTTAGGTTTAAGTAGTTCTAAGTTCAAGGGGACTGATAAACTCAGATGTTAAGTCCCATAGTGCTCAGAGCCATTTTGAACCACTGATATTTGAGCCCAAGCGGTTTGAAGCGCAATGTCATGTATTGCGCGGCCCCTTCCGCCGGAAGTTCGAGTCCTCCCTCGGGCATGTGTGTGTGTGTGTGTGTGTGTGTGTGTGTGTGTGTGTGTTGTTCTCAGCATTAGTTAATTTAAGTAGCGTGTAAGTCTAGGGACAGACGGCCTCAGCAGTTTGGTCCCTTACGAATTCACACACATTTGAACGTGTGATGTTGGAGTTCTGATCTTCACCTACAATAAATATAACAATTTACAAGAATGCGATTGCCGTCTAGTGTCAGTGTGTGGCTCCGGTCGCTTCACAGTGGGTCATCTTCTTTACACCTGGAGGTGGCTGAGGAGAGGCACACGGCGCGGGTGCGACGTACTGCTCGCTGGGCACCGGCCGGTTTACGACTTGCAGCGGCGGCTCGCGGCCAGTAAACAGCCCGTAATGACAACCTCGCTGGCGGCTGCTGGCCAGCCTGGGCCTTTGTCAGCGCCGCCTCACGCCGAGGGACAGTGGCAGCGCCACTGCGGCGAAGGCTTCCAGTGGAAGGGACGGCGTACGTCGAAACATAATATGCGCTCCCTGTAAAATTAAAGGCACTACACTTCCTGGAACTAACCTTTCTTAAAGCTTTAACCCCAGTATTAACAACGCATGCTCCATAATATGTGCTCTGAGGGAGGGGTACTTTGCACTGAGGTAAGTCATGGGATACGACATAATATGTTGTCCGACCTTCATTTTTCCCGGCCGAGGTGGCCGAGCGGTTCTAGGGGCAACAGTCTAGAATCGCGCGGCGGTCGCAGGTTCGAATCCTGCCTCGGGCATGGATGTGTGTGATGTCCTTAGGTTAGTTAGGTTTAAGTAGTTCTAAGTTCTAGGAGACTGATGACCCCAGATGTTAAGTCCAATAGTGCTCAGACCCATTTGAACCAACACTGACGACTCTGCACAAATACCGCTGTCCACGGTCGTCAAGCGTGTCGCGCTGGCTAGCCGCGCGGTCTTGGGGGCCTTGTCACGGTCCGCGCGGCACCTCTCCCCCTTACCGCCCCCGCCCTCCCCGTCACAGGTTCGAATCCTGCCTCGAGCATGGGTGTGTGTGTTGTCCCTAGTGTAAGTTACATTAAGTACTGCGTAAGCTTAGGGACCGATGACCACAGCGATTTGGTTCCTAGTTGTTGTTGTGGTCTTTAGTCCTGAGAGTGGTTTGATGCAGCTCTCCATGAGTAAAGCTGCATGCCCTCGGGAAAAACGACGGCTGTACTTTCCTCTTGCTTTCAGCCGTTCGCAGTACCGGCACAGTAAGGCCGTTTTGGTTAGTGTTTCAAGGCCAGATCAGTCAATCATCCAGACTGTTGCAGTATTGGAACAGGGCCGGTACCATTCCAAAATACGGTCACCAACCCCCCCCCCTCCCGCCTACGTATATGCGCTAGACATGAAATGTTTTCATAACACCGTCACCTTTCCAAAGCATCGTTAGTCGACAAGGTCGCACGCAATGTATCCGGCATGTGTTGACTCTCTAGTCTTTATTACCGGCGCGGGGTTGTGACATAGAGAGTATCATTGTGAACATGGGTAAATGACTACTCAGTACGCCCATTCACAATTAATTCTCGAACAGATGAATCATCAAAATATACTAGACAGTGCTCTACATATTTCTAAGACCTCGAGCATAGTACTTAATTTACGATCTATCTCTCTGCGTATGAGAGTCACAGAGCATTCTCTCCATCTTAGGGTAAAAGACCATCCTCACACGGTCATTGACCAACCCGTCCTGCAGCACCGTTAGAGTATTAATCTCCAACAGATCAGAGGAAAACCGCTACTATCCACCTCTGGTGAATGAATAGAGCTTTCCGAGTAATAACCCGTCCAAGTTCACGAGATTTCTCGAGATGTGACCATGTCAAGGAGCTTAGCACTCCTTATCGATATATAGTAACAGATTTCAAAGTGCCATAGTGTAATAGCATACAGTTAAGGAGAACAAGGAAAGACTTATTTTTATACGCGATGGAGTTCGAGACGAATTGAGTTCCACACATTTGTACCTAAATCGACGAGGCTATCAACTCTAAATTACTGTTCTAGAGTCTACGATCTGTACCTGGAAGGTATTGGTAAGAGAGAGAACATAAACACACGCACTCCTAAGACTACAACGATCTGCACTTAAAAACGGCCTATAATGATATATCGAATTTCTTTCCCGTCTATCAGACATACAACCTTCTTCAGAGTTTCTCTATCTGAACTATCTTATCGCATCATAAAACAAAAAACTACTTCCGTAAAACATTTACTTTGCATCATACGAGTACAATATACACTACTGGCCATTAAAATTGCTACACCAAGAAGGAATGCAGATGATAAACAAGTATTCATTGGACAAATATATTATACTAGAACTGACATGTGATTACACTTTCACGCAATTTGTGTGCATAGATCCTGAGACATCAGTATCCAGAACAACCACCTCTGGCCGTAATAACGGCCTTGATACGCCTGGACATTGAGTCAAACAGAGCTTGGAAGGCGTGTACAGGTACAGTTGCCCATGCAGCTTCTACACGATACCACAGTTCATCAGCAGTAGTTCAAATGGTTCAAATGGCTCTGAGCACTATGGGACTCAACTGCTGAGGTCATTAGTCCCCTAAAACTCAGAACCAGTTATACCTAGCTAACCTAAGGACATCGCAAACATCCATGCCCGAGGCAGGATTCGAACCTGCGACCGTAGCGATCTTGCGGTTCCAGACTGCAGCGCCTTTAACCGCACGGCCACTTCGGCCGGCCATCAGGAGTAGTGACTGGCGTATTGTGACGAGCCAGTTGCTCGGCCACCATTGACCAGACGTTTTCAATTGGTGAGAGATCTGGAGAATGTGCTGCCCAGGGCAGCAGTCGAACATTTTCTGTATCCAGAAAGGCCCGTACAGGACCTCCAACATGCGGTCGTGCATTATCCTGCTGAAATGTAGGGTTTCCCAGGGATCGAATGAAGGGTAGAGCCACGGGTCGTAACACATCTGAAATGTAGCGTCCACTGTTCAAAGTGCCGCCAATGCGAACAAGAGGAGACCGAGACGTGTAACCAAAGGCACCCGATACCGTCACGCTGGGTGATACACCAGTATGGCGACGACGAATACACGCTTCCAATGTGGGTTCACCGCGATGTCGCCAAACACAGATGCGACCATCATGATGCTGTAAACAGAACCTGAATTCGTCCGAAAAAATGACAATTTGCCATTCGTGCACCCAGGTTCGTCGTTGAGTACAGAATCGCAGGGGCTACTGTCTGTGATGCAGCGTCAAGAGCAATCGCAGCCATGGTCTCCGAGCTGATAGTCCATGCTGCTGAAGACGTTGTCGAACTGTTCGTGCAGATGGTTGTTGTCTTGTAAACGTCCCCATCTGTTGACTCAGGGATCGAGACGTGACTGCACGATCCGTTACAGCCATGCGGAAAAGATGCCTGTCATCTCGACTGCTAATGATGCGATGCCGTTGGGATCTAGCACGGCGATCCGTATTACACTCCTGAACCCAACGCTTCCATATTCTGCTAACAGTCATTGGATCTCGACCAACGCGAGCAGCAATGTCGCGATACGATAAATCGCAGTCGCAATAGACTACAATCCGGAAACGTGATGGTATGCATTTCTCCTCCTTACACGAGGCATCACAACAACGTTTCACCAGGCAACGCCGGTCAACTGCTGTTTGTGTATGAGAAATCGGTTAGAAACTTTCCTCATGTCAGCACGTTGTCGGTGTCGCCAACGGCGCAAACCTTGCGTGAATTGTCTGAAAAGCTAATCATTTGGATATCACAGCACCTTCTTCCTGTCGGTTAAATAGCGTGTCTGTAGCACCTCATCTTCGTGGTGTAGCAATTTTAATGGCCAGTAGTGTAGCTTTGTGGACCGTTATAGTGTCCACTATTCACAACCGATCACAGTCCAGAAATTATACGATGCCTGCCTGAGGCCCATATAAAATTATAGTTAGTAGCGGGGGATACATCCTACAAGGAAACAAATAAACGCATAGCAGCCGCATCCGACATGTGAAAATTACAAGTCATTCAGCCAGTAACTCTGTAAACACAACATCTGTCAGGGAAATGTGTACACAGGGACTGTAGCGCGTCACAAGCTCATACCGCAAACTTAGTTACGACGCTGAAGTCTCGATTTTATACACAAGATTCGACAGGGGCGATCGCATAAATCAAAGCTCGTTTAGAGGAGTGTGTCAAGTTTCTTCACTCATGAGATGGAAGTCCTCTAATGACCGACAGGTTTACCGTTAACGATCGCAAGTAGACAGCTCTTTAAAGCATATACAGAACAGGTAGCTGTATACGAGTACAACGCAGGCCATTTCACGTGAATGATGCATCCGGACAGAACAATGGAAAAAAATTGCCCTCCATCAACGTATCCTTCTCTAGAATGAATCTGTCAGCCATTAAATCGTACCTCGTTACAACCCCATCCCAATCGATCTCCAGTCCACTCTCTGTTATCCTTTAACACAGATGGAAGTAAGTTTAGAAATGAATCGTTCTCTGTCTTCCTGAAAAGCATCAAATACAGTAGCCAACTCGCGTGTATCACTGGTACCTCAATAGACATACATTATAATCCTGCCTCAATGGGGAAAATTGACTGCCTCCCTTATTCCCATAGTTTCGATGTCCACGTTTTCCCGGATGCCTCCTGTTGCCGCGTACTTGGTCCCATATACAAATTGTACTGCGCGAACCACAAGATGGCAAAGCACTTTCTCAATTTCATCGCATTTGAGTCTATATTCGGTCAATTTATAACTATTAGCTCCACATATTTCGGAATTCTGTCGATTTTAGGTCAGATCTAGCCATGCGATCATGACATGACATCTAGTTCTGTGTTCTAAAATTGCTTGTAAATGTAGCTCAGCTGCCAAGACCTACATCAAATTGATTGATCGAGTGTTGTAATATAGCACAATTCTCGAATGTATCCAGTCACCTTCACACTCAGAGAGCGTTTCTCTGTTTTGTGTATGTCTATGGTTCAAATGGCTCTGAGCACTATGGGACTTAACATCTATGGTCATCAGTCCCCTAGAACTTAGAACTACTTAAACCTAACTAACCTAAGGACATCACACAACACCCGGTCATCACGAGGCATAGAAAATCCCTGACCCAGCCGGCAATCGAACCCGGGAATCCGGGCGCGGGAAGCGAGAACGCTACCGCACAAACACGAGCTGCGGGTGCATGTCTGTGCAAATGCACGCATCACGGATGGCTTACAGGACACTCAGTACACCCGAGTTAGCGTTCGAAAGTGAGTCTGCCACATGTTATATCCGGATCGGTGTTGAAATACGAATCCACAATATGCTGCGCATGGGATACGGTTTGGAGGTGGATCCATCAAAAGCAATGTACGAAGAGTTGTTGGGATGGAGATCCGCAATATACCATATCCGAGTTAACATTCGGGTGTGGATATGCCTATGACTATATATATGGACCTGTGTTCGGAGATGGATCAACAACGCGCCACATCTGCGATAGGCATCCGGGTATGTATTCTATGTTCGAAGTATTGTCCACCAGCAGATAGGACTCGGTGAGTTTGAGGTGAGGGTTGGGAACCCCGTTAGGAATGCTTGGATGGCTGCATTCTGCACTATTCTGGGGAAATATTGTGAAATCTGTTTCACTGCGCTGCAGGAACACCGCAGTTACGTGTCAATGCATCCGCATCGATACCTAGATGACTTGTAAATCGTATCAGATTTTATAGTGTGTAATTTTTCTATCTTTTTCTATGTATTTTTTCTATGAGTGGGTAGAGGAAAACGATGATAGCATGTTGGGCTGATTGATATGAATGGACAGGGATCTGTAGTACTTGTATCTAGGGACGTATCACATTGCGCGCAATTACACTGAATACTCAAAACGCAGTCCTGTTGCAGTAACTTAGATCGCTCTGTTTCTACACGGGTTACAGACGGTGGTGGATATGTCTTTCTCCGACTAATGCTCAGTTCCGACTTAAATTGGAACGAACACATGTGGAAAGCTGTAGAAATGGGTGTGCCTGCAAGATGTGTAGGGTGTGACTAAAATGAGGTAGTAATTTTACTGTAGCAAACAGGTTCGAGGAAGGTGCCTCGTTTAGAGATATGAGAGTGCAAGAAATATGATTCGCTTATGGGAGTGAGCCTATGCATGTATGTGCTTGAATAGAAAGACCTGATTCCAAACGATGGACATAATTTCCAACATGTAGCGTAACACTAGGGATCTGCGAAGCTAGAGTACATTTTTTCTCCTTAGGACCTCGATCGGCACATCATCTACTACTACTGCTACTACTGGTTGTGTTCCTTCTCAGTCAGTCATCGCCTATAACTCGGCCGTTATATCGCGAAACCACTGATATGGTCTCGAGACAGAATGAGTATTTTCTAGTTGGGATGGCGTGAGGGAGTCGCAAATACTTTTTACATATCACGTTCCTTAGCAGAATCACTTTCAGAGTTCATTGATTTTATGTCGAGGTTGCATCGTTGGCTGATACTAGGTATTCGTACGGTCACCGTCTCAGTGTGTGTCCGGAAAACACCGTCTCATTCAGAGGCAATGTCGTACCTCGATTTGTAAAGAGGGTACAGCGTTTAACATGGATACTTGTGCGCTCTTGTAGAACAAAAACCGCTTGTGACAGTACCATGCAATAGTTGTGTGGATCGTGTTTTTTCTTTAACATCTGGTCGATAACGCCTATGACAGGGTGGTAGGATTCGCAGGAGGACCGTAACAGACATGCACACGGAACATTGATTTTCGGTCAGTATTACTTCGTATCATAGGCAAACGGTTACTGACGAAGTATTATATATAGCATTAGTGTTGGGTGCGGGATATATCCGCATTGGAGCATCCGGTATATAAGGTTTATTTTCGTGTAATGGAAATGATTATGTCCAGCCGTAAGGTGGGTATGGGTTTGATTTGTGGTACTGTTATGGCAAAGGTAAGAATATGCCCAGTAGTAAGGAATGTACAGATATTTCCACTTTCAGGACAACAGCCTTCAGCGGAATGTATTTCTGATACTTCGTTCATGGAAGAATGCCATTCAATTGAGTCTGCTATCATCACATTAAATTGTAAGTATAACGATATAAGATATATCTGGTCGGTTTTCTAAAATGTCTGTGGTGGTATTGATTCACATTCTCCGTTGACGGCAGAAGTTTTACGAATGCAGAGGCCTGTTGTAGAGTTAACTTTGCAGTCCTCTACATGACTGAGTAGCGAACTAATACTTAGTATGTTTTGGGCGGCTTTCGTGATGAAGTGGATATTTGGGAAAATGGAGCGTTTGTGGTGGAGCTTTATTCGCTCCCATGTAAATTGTTCGTTTCAGTCCTGCACATTTGGCGCTTTTGTTTAGTTGAGAGAGGATCGAGTGTGGTGTGTGCATCTGGCATGTGGAAGACATAGTTGCCTGTCTTCTAGACATTGGCAAGACCTTAGTTGGCTTGTAAATTATAGGGATGACTTGGAATGTGTTACATCAGCGAGATCGGTATTCGCGGGTGCAAATATGGTTTTTAATGGGTTTGTTTCTAGTTGCTCAGTTGTCTAGAGCAAGCTCCACGTAGCTAAAGTTTCGGGACTATAGAGAAATAATTTCCATTGCATTTCTTCGGAATTATGTGTCGTTAGCGTCGGTAGGCTACTGCTGTGTGCCTGATATCGAGAAGTACGGCGAAAATGATGTAATATTATGCTGAAAATGGGTGTGTCGATGAAATCCAAGAATCTCGAGATGTCTGTAGAAACGCAGGCAGTTCTGGACCAGATAGGGTAGCGCGTTTGTACTGAGGGGGAAACGAGTGTGTCTTTGTACATAAGTTCTGATAGTGACTTGAATTCATTGAGGGCTTTCTGCCGGCCGAAGTGGCGGTGCGGTTCTTTGCGCTACAGTCTGGATCCGCGTGACTGCTACGGTTGCAGGTTCGAATCCTGCCTCAGGCATGAATGTGTGTGATGTCCTTTGGTCTGTTAGGTTTTAGTAGTTCTACGTTATAGGGGACTGATGGCCTCAGAAGTTATGTCCCATAGTTCTCAGACCCATTTGAACATCAGAAAGCCCTCAAAAAATTCAAATGGCTTAGGTCTTAGAAATATGTAGAGCACTGTCTAGTATATTTTGATGATTCATCTGTTCGAGAATTAATTGTGAATGGGCGTACTGAGTAGTCATTTACCCATGTTCACAATGATACTCTCTATGTCACAACCCCGCGCCGGTAATAAAGACTAGAGAGTCAACACATGCCGGATACATTGCGTGCGTAGAGAGAGATGGCGCTAACTCTCTCTCTCTATGTCACAACCCCGCGCCGGTAATAAAGACTAGAGAGTCAACACATGCCGGATACATTGCGTGCGACCTTGTCGACTAACGATGCTTTGGAAAGGTGACGGTGTTATGAAAACATTTCATGTCTAGCGCGTATACGTAGGCGGGAGGGGGGGGGGGGGTTGGTGACGGTATTTTGGAATGGTACCGGCCCTGTTCCAATACTTGTTGCTCCTGCATCTACTGAAAAGGCTGCTGCCCCTCTTTAGGAACCTCACGTTTTTATGGCCTCTCAACACATACCCCTCCACTGTGGTCGCACTTACGGTACGCCTATCTGTATTGCTGTGGCAGGGGGTGGGGGGTTCACAAGATGTTATAAAAATTTCCAAAAGAATTCCGTCGTCTGCTGCGTAGTCCGTAGACACAGGTTAAATCTGAAATTTGGTATTCTCGGAACACTGTTGACTCTGTGAACCTCTGATCATTGAACTCCCAAAGGATTTCCGAGGCATCCCACAGGTATTGTTCCAACTACGATTCTGCTTTTGTGTGGCCACCATTACGTCGGAAACACTTCCACAGGAATCACTTGGCTACGAATGACTACTCCACCAATACAGTATCTTTTATACCGTGCGTACGCGTTCGAGTCCGGAGCTGAGTGGTCACTGTGGCAGAATGTCATGCGAAGCACCCGGGTTCGATTCCCGGCTGGGTCGCAGATTTTCTGTGCTCGGTTGTTGGGTGTTGTGTTGCCTTCATCATGATATCATCGTCATAGTCGAAATGGCGCCAACTAAAAAGACTTGGACCAAGCGTCCGGTCTACCAGATGGGAAGAACTCCCACACGACATTTCATTTCATTTCATGACTTTTTTCACCTCAGTATATGTCACAAAAAATATAATTTCGTTAATTGTAGTTGACTTTTATTCATTACACACTATTTAAAGATACTAAAACGCACCTTGTTTTCGTACCTCTTCCAATGTTACTATGTTCGATAAACGTGATACCGTATTATGTTTTAATCTACATCTACATCTACATTGATACTCCGCAAGCCACCCAACGGTGTGTGGCGGAGGGCACTTTACGTGCCACTGTCATTACCTCCCTTTCCTGTGCCAGTCGCGTATGGTTCGCGGGAAGAACGACTGTCTGAAAGCCTCCGTGCGCGCTCTAATCTCTCTAATTTTACATTCGTGATCTCCTCGGGAGGTATAAGTAGGGGGAAGCAATATATTCGATACCTCATCCAGAAACGCACCCTCTCGAAACCTGGCGAGCAAGCTACACCGCGATGCAGAGCGCCTCTCTTGCAGAGTCTGCCACTTGAGTTTGTTAAACATCTCCGTAACGCTATCACGGTTACCAAATAACCCTGTGACGAAACGCGCCGCTCTTCTTTGGATCTTTTCTATCTCCTCCGTCAACCCGATCTGGTACGGATCCCACACTGATGAGCAATACTCAAGTATAGGCCGAACGAGTGCTTTATAAGCCACCTCCTTTGTTGATGGACTACATTTTCTAAGGACTCTCCCAATGAATCTCAATCTGGTACCCGCCTTACCAACAATTAATTTTATATGATCATTCCACTTCAAATCGTTCCGCACGCATACTCCCAGATATTTTACAGAAGTAACTGCTACCAGTGTTTGTTCCGCTATCATATAATCATACAATAAAGGATCCTTCTTTCTATGTATTCGCAATACATTACATTTGTCTATGTTAAGGGTCAGTTGCCACTCCCTGCACCAAGTGCCTATCCGCTGCAGATCTTCCTGCATTTCGCTACAATTTTCTAATGCTGCAACTTCTCTGTATACTACAGCATCATCCGCGAAAAGCCGCATGGAACTTCCGACACTATCTACTAAGTCATTTATATATATTGTGAAAAGCAATGGTCCCATAACACTCCCCTGTGGCACGCCAGAGGTTACTTTAACGTCTGTAGACGTCTCTCCATTGATAACAACATGCTGTGTTCTGTTTGCTAAAAACTCTTCAATCCAGCCACACAGCTGGTCTGATATTCCGTAGGCTCTTACTTTGTTTATCAGGCGACAGTACGGAACTGTATCGAACGCCTTCCGGAAGTCAAGAAAGATAGCATCTACCTGGGAGCCTGTATCTAATATTTTCTGGGTCTCATGAACAAATAAGGCGAGCTGGGTCTCACACGATCGCTGTTTCCGGAATCCATGTTGATTCCTACATAGTAGATTCTGGGTTTCCAGAAATGACATAATACGCGAGCAAAAAACATGTTCTAAAATTCTACAAGAGATCTGTTTTCATTTCCGTGGAGTAATACCGATGACCAGAGGAAGTGTCCGCGTAACCTGTGTTCCATTATTAACATTTAATGGCCCTTTCTCCTCAGCGAATTCCAGCTCTGTGCCAAATCATTGTAGTGCCTGAATATGCAAGTTTACCTCAGATTTTAGTCGGATTTCCGCTTTCCCTAGTTGAGGGATGCAGGAAGGTTCCTTTGGCTTGGGCGACACTAACAGGGGGATGTAGACGCTATAAAAACTGTAGCTGCACCCAATGGCACATTTTTGTGTGGCTTAAGTGACACAGTGAGCGTGTTCCAATGTCGCCTAGAGGGAAGTCGTTTCACTGGCCCGTCCGATTCCTACGGGGAAGCTTCTAGAAGCGTCTGGTAGTTTTTTCTCAGCAGATGTGCGCCAAAGAAGGACTTTTGACACACACTCTTCTTGGAATCTGATAGGCCTGTACCGTGTCGCAGAAAAGCGTGGGAGAGGATTGGCCGTGTGGACTCTGGAAACACGCTGGCAAGGTGACGTATTGGTCGCTGTAGCGAGGCCAAATAGCTTTCTAGGCGCGAAGTGTAGCGTTGAGATAACTTTGGGGATGCAAGGCGAAAAATCGTGTTTGCTTTGGCGAACTCGTGAAGTACAGCCAGATTTTTGAGTAATTACTGAGACCTGGTACTAAGGGAAAGGCAGTATTCGGTGTGGACGGGGCCGTAATGAGTCACCGTTGGTTTCTCAGTTCTTTCTAAAATCACGTACACTTTATTTGGAAACAATTGCAAATAATGTTGACAATGAGGTACAATTATCAAAATTGGCTGTTAAGATGCAATGTCTAATTAAAAAAATTCTTAAGCAAGTTGCACTCACGGCTGAAGGCCTTATTGACAAAAAATTCAAATTATTTGTTGGCTGAAGGCACCAGTACTTATTTGACGGCTGAAGGCAAGGATAGAAAATTCTTAAGAACCAGTTAAACTTCAAAATTTCACTATTAAGAGACAATATCTAATTAAAAATTCTTAAGACCAATTGCGTTCAAGGCTGAAGGCCTTATTGGCAACAAATTCATATTATTTGTCGGATGAAGGCCCCGATAGTAATAACTCAAAAAACAGTTAGACAGAAGAAGGCCTGGATAGCAAATTTTTGAAAAGCAATGAAACTTCTTCGAGAGAACAATCATTAACTTTTCAGTGTTATGATATTTTGTTAATTAAAATTTCTTAAGACTAGATACACTCACGGCTGAAGGCCTCATTAACAAGAAATTAAAACTCTTTTTCGGCCGACGGCCCAAATAGTAATAATTCAAAATTAAAATATTTTACAAACGAAAAAGAAAAATCATCACAATCTGACCAATTCAAGTGAAAAGTGGGCCTCAGACCGTGCTCCAAATATCGACCTAGGAAAGTCGCTCAACTTCATAAACGGTGAGACAGGCAGCTAAAATTTGTATTCACTTAACCAGATAGCAACTCAAACTAGTGACAGTTTATACGCAGACCAACACTCTTGTAAAATCTACCAAACGTCAGATAACCAATACAATGATGGAATAACCCAGGCCAGGCAGAACCAGCGGACAGCACTGCGCCTTCAGATTCCGATGTTTAGAACTAAAGAAGCAGAAGGAACCATTACGACCACTATGATTCTACAGGCCAGCAGTCCTGCCGTGTCCTAGCGCTGCCGGACCTCTCTACCGCTCCGTCCCAACCAAAGTCGCAACACTTGATATTCCTCCAAAGATAGTACCACTATACTAGATATCGATAACTGCTGCTGCTGCCACTCATTGACAAACGACACTAGGAAACGAAGTGGTGCCAGTAAACACAAGAAGTTAACGAGACGCCACTATCCCTATTACACGATGCCAACATGACAAGGCCAACAATGCGAGCCACCACACGGCTTAATTACTAGTTTCAATCAAATTGCCTTGAGAAATCATGAAGAATAATTTCGTTGTCCCTTATACTCACATAAAAACTGGGAGTAGCTGCGAGTTAATAACAGATTCATATGGGATTCAGCAAATAAGTCATGGAATACCACAGAGGTTGGTGCCGTCCGACGCTGTTCCAGCCAGCATGCTGAAATGGTAAGAAACAAGTAATTGTAAGCGTGGTTAGCGATGAGTTGTGGACTCCAGAGTAGTTTATCGCTTCAGCAATATTTCCTATCCATAAATTATGAGACCATTTAGAATTATTGTTTGAGCTTGTGTGAGTTTTGCCGGACGCGGTGGCCGTGCGGTTCTAGGTGCTTCAGTCCGGAACCGCGCGACTCCTACGGTCGCATGTTCGAATCCTGCCTCGGGCATGGACGTGTGTGATGTCCTTAGGTTAGTTAGGACTGATGACCTCAGATGTTAAGTCCCATAGTGCTCAGAACCATTCGAACCACTTTTGTGTGAGTTTCCGGTTCGTTCTTTCTAAAACACTTTATCTCGAACCAGTCCATCCTGATTTTAACTACTGAAGCTTTAGTTAGCGGAGATTTAAATGGCCTCCTTAGGTTTGTTTCATATATGCTCTGTAGCTTTCATTGCTAAAATGGTACTGTTCGCTCTCATTAGTCATAGTTTCCTTTAATGGAGCAAGTCTCGTGTCTGCATGATTAACATCCGCTATAGTATAGTTTTAGTTTCCTCAGTGCACACAGTAAAACTCGCTCTGGTCTTTATCCCATTTAGTTATCCCATTCAGCGATTACGTACGACGGGACAGTTAGATAAACTAAGTTTCCAATCGTTTATTGTAAACTTCCATGTAAACTGGACAAGAGAATATTAATAAATGTTGAATTTTATAATGATCCTTTAAAGTTACCCGTTTCCTACTCCCATGTAACTGCAGTTGGTAGTACAAATCATAAAATCCGAATGGCACGCGAAAATCTAGTAGTGGACATCCTAAGGCAGCACAAAGTTCGCCTTATCTTGCCTAGGACTCGATTAGAGTCCCTTCATCATAAATCATGACTTTCATACCCCATTTCATGTGGACAGAACTCGGCACGGTCAAGTTACTTAGGGTTGACGAACGATTTAAAATTATAACCTAAGGGTTGTGATACCTGATGAGGAAAGATGCTGATATCTAGGCCAGGAATGATCATCTGTTAACTCTTCTGAAATTTTGTCGATGAGTACCCCCAGTCTTCTACGACGATTTGTGCTACCATTAATCGTAATGAAACAACACGAAACTTTCAGGCATATAGACGTATAAGAGGTATCCTAAACCACAAACTATGAATATGACATTTGTTGTGAAAATTCACATTCACTAATAAGAATAAAATTTCTTCTTTAAGTTTTACTGAAAATTTCTGACATTTACAGAATCGGGAAAAGGAAATACCTAAAGACATGAAATATCTTCTTGAAAATCTGAAAATGTAAGCTACATGACTACATTACGATATATTCTACAGGTGTCTTCCACCATGGTATTGCGAGCTTTGATCGGCAATAATTGTAATAGCACTTGCCTGGAAGAATTAGAAACAGATCTCTCCAGAAAGCATATAATGCAACGATTGACTGCATTGCAAAGTCATTTTACTTTTGGTTAAGGAAGCAGTGGTCTTTTGTAAATGGTGTGCCTTTTGTTCTTGGACTTGTAATCCACAAACTTTTCGTGTGGATTGCAGCACATGGCGTAGTCACAGCGACTGTTTGCTCCGGGATCAGAAGCAAAGACAGAGAGGAAGAAAATATTAACTAGGAAATTACGGCTAGTGAATTACATTGCTCGAGAGATAACGAGTCTGTTGCTACCGAGTACAGTCCTGTTAGTTGTTTAACTTACAAGTTCATTAATTAAACCTGTGATTTGAACACGAAAGCAAATTTTCTACGACAATTAAACCACACCGAAGTCATGCCTTCAAGGCGGAATATGAGGTGGAAGGGGCTACGTAATTATAACGCTCCCATATTAACTAATATTATAATTCGGCAAGACGGTGGGTTGCCTTGAGGCTTGTGATCAGATATATCCAGCAGGGATGCGGTCGCGCAAGATAACCAACATAGTGCGTCCCGCAGGAGGTAGCGCTCCTTACGGGCCCAGTAACCTAAACTTCAGATGGCAGAGTCTTGCCCCATCTCGGGTCAGTGCCGTTCACTTCACCGCCTCCGCTTATTTTAGTACAGGGCACTTTTCCGCATGTCGCGGAAGTGCAATATGTAAAGCTGCTCGTCTTAGGAAAATTCTGGGGATACCAGCTTTCGCCTTCAATTGAACTCAAGTCTTCGGAAGTGCACCATGTGCCGCATCGTATGTTGTGCGTTTGGAGCTTACGGGCGCTCAACGCCGAGGTCATCAGCACTGATTCGTAAGTAGCTGTAGCGAGAATGGGTCGCCATTTTGGCCCACAGTGTCCCTTAAACAACTGGAAGCAGTCTTCCGCACCTTTCGGTAGTTACCGTGTAAGATGAATATCATTCGGCACACTAATCGGCTGCGGGGGCCGCTTACGTGCTATTAGCCGAATTTCTGTCCTGATTCACAGGTAGGATGGCAGTACTGTAGTCAACCTCATCCTGTGGCCTCTGCTCCTGCTTTATCTCAACTCTCGCGGTAGTTTGTTAATATGATCTAGGTAAAATTCCCGCTTGCATTCTCCGTCTACAGTCCAATTCTCAGTTGTATTAAGACTTTTAATTTCAATTCTTTTTCGTTTATACCTCCTGGTTTATAGCAAGACAGAAGCTCGTCATTGACGTAAACATTCATGATGATACTGTTAATTTGTTTGTAACAGGGCTGCCTCTTATGGATATAACATATTTCCTATTTCTAAAACGACCTTTCATTTTCTGGAGCTTTCCCCTGATCGCTTTGAACTAAACTGCTTTCAGCAACTACACAACTACACTCTATAAAAGTAGTTCAGGAATGCGACAGCTTACGCAATGGTCTGTAGAGAATGGAAACATCTCTGGCTGAAAGGGAAAGAGTGTGGGGTCTTCATCAAATTTCATCCCTGTCGCTGCAGACGCATCGGTTGTGATAATCACAGTAACTCTTCGTTAGGCTCAACCTCTAGTCACTACAGCCCGTTGTTCCCCGTTCTGACATGTACACATCAATCTCCGGCGTACTATGTTCCCCGGAATATGAAGCTGGGTGACAGGTGTGTAACTCTTAGAAGTAGGCATGCAACAGATTTTCACAAAACTAATGATAAGTGGATTTTTACAACCACTCATCAATCGTTTAAGATTCGTTATCTTCCTTTGTGAATATTAGTTTAATACTTCTGGGATGAATAAAGAAACGTACTTAACTGAACCGTTAAACCACAGGTTGCAATTTGTTGCTCCACGTCGGTGTCATGCACAAAAACTTTTTCAATTTCTAGATCTAAGAGGTTTCCATGACTCTACCAGTAAAAACATACTGTTTATAGAACATTCCATTGTCCAACTTTCTGTCTGTCTATCCGATCGTTAAGACCCCTTTTGCTCAGGAAGGTGTAGAGGCATCAGGTTAACAGTTGGCAAATACTAAGGTCTGTGGTTATTGGCGCTGTAAATAATTTAAACTTCTAAGTCATGCAATCGAAAGAGACGACCATATACAGAGAGTTTGTTTATACTTGGGAAGAGGAGAAGATCATAATCCGAGTAGTACAGGGAACAACATTCTGTGCTACAACTGACCATCTCCTAACCACCCATCCTACGTGGGTGAGCTCAACTTCGTATTTTTAAATGCGAACCCACCTTTTTCATCACATATTCGGATTATAGATCAATAAATACGTGCTGATTACTCAAGCCACTGTTCTCCGTTAGTGGTAAATGGCACTGTAATGATAAATATCAGGTGTGCCTGTTTTTGCAGTTAAGAACCAACGAATTAAGATCTACATTTATTTACAACGTGAATGTAAAACTTTGTGGGCTAACGGTTGATTTACATTTTCTGTTGCAGTTTTCCCCAAATCTCAGAAACCAATTCGAGTCAAGTATTCAAATTATCAGGGAGTAATTACATATGTATCCTGAGTCAACTGAATTAAAAGAAGAACATATTGTTATGCATATTTTTTGGATAATATACAAAAAAGTAAACAAAATCTTAACCGTGTAGTTAAAAATTGTATTTACGAAAGCAGTGGCTGAAATGCAATTATTGTAGTTCAGTAGACTCAGAACATACAGTTTAATGTCCTGTAAAATTTTCATGTTAGTGGCTACAGTGGTTCCTGAAATACAGAGAAGCCAAGTCACTAAATTTAACATTGTTGGGGTAGGGCTTTCCAGCTCCCCTTAAAGAAGGGCCCACTATGACTCTTTGGTCAGTGACCACACTGACTGCAGGTAATCTCGATAGATCCGGACTTTCTATCACCGTGAGTGGCTGAGATGGACCTGCAGTTGTTTACGACGCTCGTACTGGCGACCACGCTGTCAGGCAGACGTGGTGCCCAATAAGCTGTAGGGATTCGTGGCAGTGGACGCCAGCAGCCTGCGACACCAGCGGACGGGACGTGGCGTCGGCAGAGGAGAGAGGGGGAGAGAAAGAGGGAGGGGGAGAGAGAGAGAGAGAGAGAGAGAGAGAGCCAATATCGTGCGCATCGCCGTCAGCGCCGGCTGCGCTGACCGAGAGCACCGGCCCACTCTGACGGCTCTGTCACTTTCCCAAGATCGAGAGCAGGCGCTGCGGACGCAACGGGCAAAATACGTTGGTTGCTAAGGAGGTCGCCAGCTCCAGTCAGCATCTGCTTTGCTTACTGCCTTTCTGTTATATAAAAATGTAAGTGGTAGTCGCATATTTTGATACTGGCAAAGTCCCTCGTGAAAATCTGTAGCTAACAATCTGTACAGTAGTCGGTCGTGGTGGTATACCGATGAAGTGCGTAGCTTGGAGCCACAGGTAGCATTATCGAACCTCGGTCGCATCTAACTCTTGTCTCCTTTTTAACCTATCCTTCACCTTTCAACCATACGAGGAGTCGCCAGAACCAGCAATTGGTTTGGATTATACTTTTAACTGTAGGTTGTATTTCCCCATTTGGGTAACTATGCAGGTCAGAGAAAGGCAGGTCATCGAAGTGGTTTTTAGTTCCACGAAATCGGTAGTGATCTAAAAACAAAGGACGAAATACAGATGAAGCGGATTGTTAATATCCAAGGTGATTACTCACAGCTGTGGTTGCCCTTCCCACAAAGTTGCCTGCAGTAGTCACAAAGTTTTTAACACGGACGCGGCCAGAAGGAAACAGCTCTACATGTTTTACGTTTTTAAGGTTTCTAGTAGGCTCTGCTAAGGTATCAGGAAAAATCCCACTTGAATCGAATATCTCACGTACAGCAGCAAGTCAGGCATTGCTGCGTACAAAGACCACTTGGTGAACATTTGTTATAGGAAAAGGCTGCGTGGATACGAATATCATCATGGATTCAGATAGTGGCAGTGAGGGTGAATAGCTTTACTTCTTAGCAGTTGTACAAGAAGTTCAAGCTAGTGCCTTGCTTTTATCCAAACAGTACTGTCAGAATTACAGCGTACGTCTTAAGAATTGTCAGGAAGGGAGATCAACGGTCATGTGAAAATCACTCTTAACATTTAGGGTACAGCGGTGAAAAATATTATCTACGAGAGGCGTTCATTAAGCGGCCAGTTTAGGTTGAATAAAATGCGGAATTTTTTGCGGGACATCGAGGAATATTCCCGCTTCAGGCACTATAGTTGCATGAAGTTTCAGTAGGTCACTATCCGTAGCATTCAAATTGGCGTCTGTAACGGAGGTGAGTTCCGAGCATAGAGCTGTCACTGAGCTTCTTTGGCGTGAAGCCAGGCCATCGCAGATATCCACAGGCATTTGCAGAATGTCTGGGGAACAAAAGCACCGTGAGTCGTTGGGCGAGGCATCTCTCTCATCACAACAAAGACGCTCAGAACTGTCTGATCTCCTAAGTACCGGCCGGACGCACATATCTGTCACACCTTCAACATTGGAACGTGCGGACACTCTCATTCGAGGTGACAGCCGGGTCACAATCGATCACCACGTTTCTCAAATGGATGTCTCTGTCGGCAGTGCTAAAACACTCGCCCACCATTTGGGATATTCTAAGGAGTATGCCAGCTTGATTGCCCGCCGCCTAACAGAAGACAATCAAGAACAACGGAAGATCATTTCTGTGGATTTGGTCGCTTGGTACAAGGATGATCGTGATAAAATTTTGTCGAATATTGTCACAGGTGAAGGAACGTGGGTTCATCAATTCGAGCCGGAAACACATAATGGCAATCTATGGCCCCAAGGTGGCAGCGGTCTTCTGTGACTGCAAGGGGTTAATGTTCCTGGTGTCCTCGCTCAAACTCTACCAATCAAGTCTGCAGTGTATTGTGCTAACCTCAGGAAAGCGAAGTGACGACTTCAGCGTGTTCGTTGCCACAAAAGTGTAAACGAACTCTTCGATCTCAATGATACCGCAATCTCGCATAAGTCTGTGCACACGAGATGAGCTCAAAACACTTCATTGGAGTCTTCTTCCTCCTCCACCCTACAGTCTAGATGTTGCACTTTCCGACTTCCATCTGTCTGACCCAATGGAGGATGCAGATCGCTGTAAGCAGTAAGTAATGGGATGGTGGACGATGGGGCGGTTATTGATGCAGTAAGATGTTGTTCCGAAGTCGAGCAGTGGGCATGCGGGCATACAGGCCCTCCGAGTAGGTGGCCTAACGCCTCGCGCTGGTCGGAGATTGTGTTGAAAGATCGAGTTTTGTAGCGAAGAGAGTGGGAAACAATAGGATGTATTGGAGGCCTGAATAAAATGAATCTGCTTTCAGAAATTTGTGCTGCATTACTTATTGAACTCACCTTGTGTACGAACATTTTTATGGGTTATTGTGTAACATATAAATTGATTGCGAAGTATAGAGCAGAGAATTTCTTGAAGATTATTTGAACGACGTCGCGGGACGTGCTCTGGTCGTAAAGTGGAAAGGTCTATTAAGATGAGGTTGAGTTCAAATTTTGGGAGTTTGTATGGCTTTCTCCAGAATATAATTGTGGGAAGTCTAGTGACAAATGTACACTCCTGGAAATGGAAAAAGAACACATTGACACCGGTGTGTCAGACCCACCATACTTGCTCCGGACACTGCGAGAGGGCTGTACAAGCAATGATCACACGCACGGCACAGCGGACACACCAGGAACCGCGGTGTTGGCCGTCGAATGGCGCTAGCTGCGCAGCATTTGTGCGCCGCCGCCGTCAGTGTCAGCCAGTTTGCCGTGGCATACGGAGCTCCATCGCAGTCTTTAACACTGGTAGCATGCCGCGACAGCGTGGACGTGAACCGTATGTGCAGTTGACGGACTTTGAGCGAGGGCGTATAGTGGGCATGCGGGAGGCCGGGTGGACGTACCGCCGAATTGCTCAACACGTGGGGCGTGAGGTCTCCACAGTACATCGATGTTGTCGCCAGTGGTCGGCGGAAGGTGCACGTGCCCGTCGACCTGGGACCGGACCGCAGCGACGCACGGATGCACGCCAGGACCGTAGGATCCTACGCAGTGCCGTAGGGGACCGCACCGCCACTTCCCAGCAAATTAGGGACACTGTTGCTCCTGGGGTATCGGCGAGGACCATTCGCAACCGTCTCCATGAAGCTGGGCTACGGTCCCACACACCGTTAGGCCGTCTTCCGCTCACGCTCCAACATCGTGCAGCCCGCCTCCAGTGGTGTCGCGACAGGCGTGAATGGAGGGACGAATGGAGACGTACCGTCTTCAGCGATGAGAGTCGCTTCTGCCTTGGTGCCAATGATGGTCGTATGCGTGTTTGGCGCCGTGCAGGTGAGCGCCACAATCAGAACTGCATACGACCGAGGCACACAGGGCCAACACCCGGCATCATGGTGTGATGAGCGATCTCCTACACTGGCCGTACACCACTGGTGATCGTCGAGGGGACACTGAATAGTGCACGGTACATCCAAGCCGTCATCGAACCCATCGTTCTACCATTCCTAGACCGGCAAGGGAACTTGCTGTTCCAACAGGACAATGCACGTCCGCATGTATCCCGTGCCACCCAACGTGCTCTAGAAGGTGTAAGTCAACTACCCTGGCCAGCAAGATCTCCGGATCCGTCCCCCATTGAGCATGTTTGGGACTGGATGAAGCGTCGTGTCACGCGGTCTGCACGTCCAGCACGAACGCTGGTCCAACTGAGGCGCCAGGTGGAAATGGCATGGCAAGCCGTTCCACAGGACTACATCCAGCATCTCTACGATCGTCTCCATGGGAGAATAGCAGCCTGCATTGCTCCGAAAGGTGGATATACACTGTACTAGTGCCGACATTGTGCATGCTCTGTTGCCTGTGTCTATGTGCCTGTGGTTCTGTCAGTGTGATCATGTGATGTATCTGACCCCAGGAATGTGTCAATAAAGTTTCCCCTTCCTGGGACAATGAATTCACGGTGTTCTTATTTCAATTTCCAGGAGTGTATATTTATGTGGGCGAAAAGAGTGCTTTTGTCGTTGCTTTGAAGTAAATATCAGTGATGTCAAATGAAAATGATTGAGAAAAAGGAAGTAAAATGTTTATTGAAACGTAATCGCCATCGCTGTTAATACATTCATCGCACACTGTGATAAGACGGTCGGTGCCTTCAAGTAATAATATTTGCGACTGGCTATAGAGACATTTTTTCCCTTCATGAATGCATCTCTTCTTCCATAGTATGACTACGAATGTCCTTCTTCAAGGCTACAAAAACTGTGAAATCACATGGCGAGAACTCTGGACTGTAAGGAGGATGTGTAAGGGCCGCGCGGCGCTACTTCTGCAGCTTAATGCGGAAACATGAACACTTCACTGGTTGTTTTAGGACACTGAGGTCTTGCGATCGAGAACATCTCAAATAGGGAAGAAGAAGTACACTAATCCAAAACTGATTACATCGGATTTGGCAAAAGGCCCTGCACCGTCAACGGGCAGCTTCCATGTACGGAGATAAGAATACAATTGCACAATTGCACTAAGAGCGTCGACAACTAGTCTTGATCCGAGTCTTTAGTATATGAATGTACTGAATCAGTAGTGAAGATAGAAATGATGGTGCTCTTACTGCATAAATCACTGTATGTGACAAAGCAACACACGTTTTTCCCACTTATCTAGAATTCATTGATTGTTTTTCAAAATCAGCGACTAAAAGAAAAGGAGCGGTGATTCATGGAACACTGAATTGACATCTGGGAAGAAATAATGAGGTGGACAGTACTGCAATGTATCACAGACCTGCATAGAGATGTCCTCAGGAAGTATATCTGCAGCAGTGCGTACAGTTCTCGGACGCTCTTCTCATGGATCCTATTGCCTGCTGCGATAGAAACTATCAGACAGTATCTTATAGGCTGTACTTTTGAACCACACAACGGTGCTCTTTTTTATGTCTGTCAACAATCATTATTTCTTCATCATACTTGTGGAGGAGTCAGGTTTTTATGGTCCTTACAGTTCCCTTCCAGCCATTCGACATTTGTTCCTCTTAATTACGGCAAAGTAAACCGTCACACTTCTGATTGTTCGATGTACGAAAGAAATCGTTTCCATTGCATCATCTGTTTGTGATGATCCAGGACTTCCTTGTTTTCTTCAGTCCAGTCATGATTGGCGAATAAAAATCCTTCTGACGAAACCTATGGCATTGACCACTTTTAGCACAAAGGTCCTCATCACAGATACATTCCAACAATTCGCGAGCCCAGTCATCATCTCATCTTTCAGCAACCCCAATAACAGTATGTGTTCATTCAAACTGCATCACTTTAAGAACAATATTTTGCTTTGCACAGGAAAGTCTACGAAGTTTTCATCAATTAGCATCAATTTCCTAGCCACAATAAAATCGGTGTTTATTAAATCAAATACCTTATTTGATGATCGAAGGTTCGACGTTGACGGTGGAGGGCCTTTTGCCTTAGACGATATAATCACTTTTGGGTTACTCCACTTCTTCTGACAAGCACTGTGCACTTCAAACTCAGCGAGTTAGTAACTTACGATGTGCGGACATTATATATCCTTAATGGAGTGTAGTAGCCTTTCCCGTTCTTTGTGTTTCACTTTAACCACATCACCATCTGCCAAATTGCCATCACATATAAAACACACTTCAATACGATTTGGTGCACCCATTTTAAATGGACTGGCCGTACAGCAAAAATAAACTCATACGAGGAATGAGAATTTTTGAAGACATAAGGAGATTAGAACGCATCCCACACACAACACAGAAAGATTCGGCGTGACTAACAATGGAAATCGTAACAACGCAACGGAGGGAATGGCAGACTTGACTGTTTACGACATGTCAGTTCAAAAAATGGTTCAAATGGCTCTGAGCACTATGGGACTCAACTGCTGAGGTCATTAGTCCCCTAGAACTTAGAACTAGTTAAACCTAACTAACCTAAGGACATCACAGACATCCATGCCCGAGGCAGGATTCGAACCTGCGACCGTAGCGGTCTTGCGGTTCCAGACTGCAGCGCCTTTAACCGCACGGCCACTTCGGCCGGCGACATGTCAGTCGTTGGTTGGTTGATCTGGGCGAGGAGACTGAACAGCGAGGTTATCGGTCCCATCGGATTAGTGACGGATGGGGTAGGAAGTTTGCCGTACCCTTTTGCCCCTTCAAAGGAATCATCTCGGCGTTTGCCAGAAGAGATTCAGGGAATCACAGAAAACCTAAATAAGTGTGGTCCGATGCAGGGCTTAACCACTGTTCTCCCGTTTCACCTCTCTCGGTTATGTCAGTCGAGGGAGACATACAGATACCTCAGCACCCAGAGGTGGAGCAGATTCCTCTCTTCTTATTGGAAATTTTATTTCAATGAATAACTGTGACTTAAAAAGAAAAGGAATTACTTTGACTCTCAAGTGTATGAATGCTTAATAGTGGCTAAAACTGAAAATATAGATGATACTGTAAAGTGAAATTTCATGCTCTACATTTTTGATAACCTGTTGTTTTTCATTTTGAGTAGCTTCTCTTGAGTTACAGGTGTTGGAGCTGACATTTTAGCCAAGCTGGGTAAAATGAAGGAACTTCGACAACTAATTGCGGCCAAATGGTTGCACCGATTTTGACACTAAAGAGCTCATTTGACGTAAATTTTAATGCTCTTTCATTTTGGCCAGGATATTAATTTCAGTGGGATGCATAGTTTCCGAGTAATGAGCAAAACCTTGAAAAGAGTGCTAAAATTTCTTTTGGAGGTCGAAAACACGGAATCTTCATACTCTCAACTATATACATAAAATAAAAGAACAAGAACTTCTAAGTCATGTTTTGCAAACAAATGGTCTTGTTTGTGACGCCTTTACTGGACTCTAGATAAGACAGAAAATGGTGGAACGAATGAAATATAAAAACATCCGAGACTAGTATCTTCACAAAATGTTCACCATACTAAATAATCAGTTGAGAAAGGAGACAGCAAAAGCGAGACAGCTGTGGCCAAAAGCAAGACGTGCAGCTACAGTAGACATAGTAGACATAGTAGACATAGAGAGAAAAGGGCAATATGAACTGTTTCATAAGAATGTGTCCAGAGATAATTCGGCTGCATGGACGATAGTAAAATGATGATGGTCAACACATTAGGCAGTTCTCGAGTACATCGACGTGAATAGTGAATTTCGACGATCTTCATCAGACTCCTAAGGTCTTCCTGAACGCGGAGAGTCACTAAGGTCAAAACAATCCTATTTCAAAATGAAAAATCATTTTATTGCCGTTCTCTGTACAATCGCAATACACAGCGCAAATGTTATTGGCCTTCTCCACGGGTACATCCCACTATTGAACTCAAACATAAGAATTTGTTGGAAATGTTTCAGTTTCTTCACTTGGCACTCCACTTTCAAGCTTACACAGCTTGACTCACTATCTCCAAGTGAAATAATGACAATATATAAACCCAAATACCACCGGTGAACTAGAAACAAAAAATGACGGTCGACTAGAAAATCCGTAGCAAATAAAAACTCTAAGAACTTATGCACCAACGTAATATGAACAAGACATAAGTAAACAAAAAGAGAATCAGTTCTCTGGTTAACCTATCATTGTCCAGAACACAAAAGAATTTTAAACTCATGTGGTACAACTGCCGCCATTTTTTCTATTAATTTGGAAACAGTTTTTTTTTGTTTTTCATCATAATAATATAACAACCGAAGTAATAGGTTCATGCGGATGCATATTTGGGAACTATTTTATTTTGCGTTCAAGTTATATTTCGTCGCCACCTTATCGTAGTTAAGCAATCAATGAAGTGTAAGGCCATTTCCACACATTCAGACTTCCCGAGATTGACTTCCAGCTAGGTAGAGATGTCTGAATAAGCAAATTCAAATTCCAATGGTTAGGAATACTCTTATTGAGAAAACTATGGTAAGCGATGTATCGCTTTCACCAGTCTATAGCTCGCAGAATAGCAAAATGTTTTGTTGACAATTGCAATTTTAGACTCGTCTGATTACAACTGCATGAAACAAAATCTTCACCCCAAGATTGTTTGAAAGAAATATATATGTACTTGTGTCTACACTAATTTCATTTCCGTATTGGACACTATACACTGAGATTATAAACAGTTGTGGCACTTTCTGTTTCACTTTGACATAAGAAAACTTTAAATTTTGTCTTACAAATTTCGTCGATGCTGCTCTACCTGTGTTCTTGTTCCGGCTGTATTGCTGCTCCTCTGCTTTCTACCATTCGAAATGTTACTTACACTAGGTAATGAATACTTATTTCCTCCACGTTATGTATTGAATGTTGATGTGAACTGTTGAACGTTTTGCCAGCTATCGAATGTGTAAATATATCATTTAGCAACTAATTGTTTAACAAAATTTGCATTTTGGTAATAATTTATTTTACCTAAGTAGCTTCGGGCGTTGCTCATCAGCAGCGGTAACTTGATTGGAGAGACTTTTGTTTTTGGGAAACTCGTATTTTCTTCGATGTTTCTTGTTATCTTCGCTGGACGCTGTGAGCGATTGGTTCTAGGATCTTCAGTCTGGATCCGCGCGACCGCTACGGTGCTCAGAGCCACTTGCACCATTTTTTATCGTCAAAGGTCGGAGAGAGCAGCACCCATTATCCTGTCAGGAAGTAATAAGAAAGACGAACATACGTTGCTCTACAGAGTGTAGAAACTGTAAATACGTCATATTAATAACTAAATGTATGACGGAAACTGCTTATTGCTAAGGGCTTCTTTTATCGGTTTAGCAGCGGGCGCTATCTGCCATCAATAGTAACCTGACTGGAGAGACACTCTTTATTGCGATATATGCCTTCGGTGGTTCTTGTTTTCTGATATGAAAGAATAGCACCGTTTATCCTGTTTGGGAGTGTTAAGAATATCTTGCACGTTCGATGCTCTGCACTCTCTGTCGTACAATTACTTTTTATAATGATATATTTTCAGTTTCTAAAAGCTTCAGGGCACTTTTACCATACATACAAGACATTTATATCCAGTTTACGTCGCCTGTGTGTGTGTGTGCGTGTTTTGTGTGACTGTGTGTGTGTGTGTGTGTGTGTGTGTGTGTGTGTGTGTGCGTGTGTACTTCAATAGTTCCAACAACGTTCAGCAGTTGACAACAACATGGAAAATATAAAATGAAGTAAGGAAGCATTCATTTGTGGTTGTTCGAATGGCACATAGCAGAAGAGTAGCACTAAAATCGAAACAAGGACACATGGTGAGCAGAACCTACGAAATTCTTAACTAGACATTTAAACTATTATCGCATCGTAGAGAAATGGGAATGGACCGGAACTGTTTATAGAATGTCCAATATATCAAAAAATTAATATAAACACCAATAAATATATCTTTCATGATAATCATGGTGCCTTTCGCCCAATCAAGAGGAAACATGTGTGATACGGTGTATAATTCTTACTCAATTGTAATCAGATGGGTCCACAGAAATAACTGTCAGTATAATTCCGAGAAACTGAAGCCGACAGGAGAAGTTAGAGATTTTGAGAGAAGGGATTTGTAAACCCATGTTGTGTTCATTATTTTAACACGGGCATTTAACCAAGAATCTGCTTTCTGATTTGGACAAAGACGGGTTACGAGTTCTATTCCTCCACACTCTATGTTAGGAGGATATACTTGTTATTACTATGGCTGAAGATGCGACAGAATGCCATGTGAGGAGCATGCAACAAAAATGTGTAAATTTAATAGTACTGTAAGAATGCTGGATAGGTCACTCATTGAAATATCATCCATTCGCAAACAGATGACTTTATTGTAAAAAATGATGTGTTCACCGACTCATAACATTTCATTGTGTGACCTACCCAGCGTTCGTGCAGTGCTGTTTAAATTACGGTAGTATTCAGCTAATTTCAGTGAATCGTAAAGAAGATGGTAAAAACATGCTAATGGTTATGATCTATAGTTATAGGTATACTGCAGTCCTCTTTCGTTGTATGTACAGTATTTGACACCCTGTCACAACAAATTTTATGTTGAGAATTTCGAAACGAATTATTAAAAATGGGATTTATGTATTACAACAGTTTTCTAGTTGCCTGTAATAACAGTAAAGACAAAACTGTTTAATATTCAATATCACGTAAAGTCTAGTATCATGATTTTACCTTCTAGGTGGTCATTTTGTACCAAACCATAGCCGGGCAATTTTTAAGCGACTGTAGTGTCATCTAAAGAATGCAAATATTTCCGTGCCTGAAATTAAAACATGCTTACAGGCAAACTTTTTGATGCCTTCAACATTGCTCTTTGTTTATTGATTCATTTCGCTTTTCTACAGGATGCCGCGAGAGCTTCTCCTGTGCAGAGCAAGGCTTGCATATATTCATGTATATATGAGGGAGAGTGCATCTTCTTTTTTATTTGTCCTGATGGTCGAGCATTATGGAAGATCCAATAAACTGGCTCTGAGCCAGAATAATGGAACCTAATACCAGCGCTGCAGTTAATAAAACTTTCCCCGATACAGCAGTGCAAAAATTTTGTTATTACTAAAATATGACAAAGGCGGATATTGATATTACACTTAAATTTATAATTAAATTCTGCGGGCCACTGCTGTGGGACTTCTGATGCGGCTGCCGCTGCCTTTTAGTGCTCCCCCGCACGAGATACCAGCCGATGCCCGGCGCGCCATCAAGTTTATCGCCATATTACCGTCGCGCTGAACGCACACCGTTAAGCGACGGCTTTTAACTTTCACTTTGCGTTTATCGCTCTGATTCGTTTTGTCGCCAGTGGACTATAATATCCGATATGATACTTAGTTTATTGACCGGCACTGTTGATTATGCTGACCATATTTTACCCGCGAGCAGGCCGCTAATTATTTGATTTTGAAATTTTCCAGTTAGTGTGTGAAACAGATGAATTGAGGCACTTTAGTATCGATTTCCCAACCTTCAGTTTGGTTAGAATTGATTTTTGGCCACGTATGTATCTCTGGATTGTTAAACACAGGGTACGATCCCAGTTTTAGACCTTTCGCTCAGTTCAGTTAATGTCATACATCAGCAGTTTCTGTGACACTGTATGAACCGTAACTATTTGGTCGTAAACGAGTCACAAGTACATCTGATTAGAAGGCCGAAGGCCGAAAACACAAAAAAAAAAAACTCATTTAATTGTTTTGATGGGGCTGGGAGCTTCTGTTTACGTTTCTCCGTTATGTGTTAATTTAATTTGCGTTTTTAAAACCCCGCCACTTCCAAAACACAACATATTTCATTTTTTATTTTCTGATGAGACTTTATTGCTTCCACAACTCTATGTCATCTCCATTAGGACTAAGTTTACTGCTGGTTTTATATTTTAGGTCTAAACCTATAACACGTGCAATTCTACTTTTTTGTGAGTGTTCACCTGAAACTGCGTTACCTGTAATGATGTAATTTGACAGGTTGATCGGAATTTATCCGTTTTATGACGCGAGGAAAAATGCAAGAATCATATGCCGTATCGTATACCTTAAGACATATACCCCTGCCACCTTTAGAATTTGAAAGAGAGTATTCCAGTCAACATTGTCATATATTACAGTGTAAGTAACTTAACCTCTACGAGCACTCTGGTACCGTCTAAATCCGCACTCTTCTGTACAGGAGTTTCACAAGTATTATCCAAGAAAAATTTTATTCCATCTGTTCTTTTGTAATTAGTCACTATAATTAAACACAATTGCTTGAGAGTGTTTTTTTTTTGCATAAATGGTAAAAAAGTAGTACCTGTGATACACAGAGCTACTGAAAAGCATGACACGAAAGCATATATAGAATGAATCAATGCAGTGGAAACAATCTTCCGCGTTTCAGTTCAGAGACAGTGGTGAGAATACTTTCAGTGAATGAAACAGGGTTTAGAATCAACTCAGTATGTCGAATATAGAATGTTCATTTATATTCGCCTATAATATCGAAATATTCTAATTTTCTCACCTTGTGACAAAGTCATTTCGCTTTTACAAGAGTTCATGTCAGGAATCATTTGGGCCTTCATTGTCTTTGCAGGTGAAAGTTAATTTCTTACACTTAAGTTGGGATCTAACATTAACTATTTCACTGTTTTCTAAATTGCTTATATTTCATTCCACGTCATTCACAGCCTTCAAACAAAATAATGTGAATCACGTGACATGTACAAGGACTATATCCTGATTTGAGAAACTGACGGGTGAGTGAAGGACTATTTCCAGGAATTAAAATTGGAACCAAAGTACAGTTTCTTGTACTTCGAAGTGGGTACCCACTAAAAGTAGATTTAACTGAAGAAGAACTCACCCACGTTGGGAGAACATTAGTGCCTTGTATCACTTGTTCCCGGAAAATATCTTAAAAATAGTGGTTTCATTCTCCACAATTTACAGGGTTGACAGATTTGGAACACTCGAGGGTCTTTTCATTGAAAAACCAAGGAATGTAATTAACTTCAAGCATACTTACGTTGAGCAATGGCGGACACCAAATACGAGTATAATATAAAAAAATTATCGCTAGAATTGAGCATGTTTGGTTTTGAGAAACACTAAATTAAAAAGTACGTGTGTTATCTTCGTCTGTTAACTAAATAATCTTTGTGTTTCGTCATTTTACAAACAGCAGTACTGATACAATTAATTCAATCTAAACTTTTGAGAACTAAATCTATTTAGCAATTGTTTCACTAATTACCTATTTCTCCCAATAGGGTTTCTCGTTACAGCCCATTGCGAAATATAACTAACAATAATGCTGCTGTATGTTACTTTACAAACATAAAAACAACGAATTTACCATCTTACAATAAATTAAATGCACATATTTACTATAAAGAATCATAACTACCATAATCATGAATCACTAAAACAAATAACTAACTGGTGCATCCAACGATCGTGTGACTCATCTCGAACATAGTTTTTGGATAGTCAGTCAGGGTTAGAAACATCAGTAAATGGAGTAAAACTGAAGTTGACTCATTCGGTAATTGTTCAGGATCTTTTTTGCGCTGCAAGTAGGTGTTCAATATTTCATGCAGAGACAACTTCTGCACATTGTGCTCAGAGTGCAGTATTCCTATATCTATTACGTAACTAGGTCTAGTTCCTACACACTGCTGCGCAAACGTGGCGCCTGCTTCCTGCAGCTTCCGTGTTTCTCAGTAATTTTTTAATTATGGTACAAGCTGCCTTCCGGTTTTTCCTACATAGTATGAGCCATACTCTCAGCAAACCAAGGGTGTCTTTCTACACAATAACGTTTCTCCAAGTACGCACTGTGAAATAAACGAATCTGACATATTTTGATGGGGTGACTGGGTGATATCTGATTTCTTCGAGGTCTAATTATGACAATGATAGTTGACCCTAGATGACTGATCAAACCAGGTACTGTACAAACTATCTACAGCAAATGGTGATCCATGGGACTTTCTGCGACTAACTTTATATCGCTAGATTTTCTTCAAATTTTGGGATGTTATAACGACGTTACTGACCTAGAGTTCACCAAATTACTTGTTTGAGAAAGTGAGTCGACGTTTCTTTACGAAATCATCATCCTCTAGGTAGACAGCGCAGTAATTTCTTATGTCTGCGACTTTCATTCATTAAACTTTCGTTGCTCTCCACACTGTTTTCAGTCAGAAAACAGTTTGGCAACAGAAGTAAAACCTGGCGCAATCTCGAACTTAAAACCGTTTCAGTGCTGCCCAGTTGCATTGTAAAATTTTTTGGCTGTCGCGTACACCAAGTGCAAGAATCCGCTTCCATGCGTTTCATCTCTTTGTGTATATCACTGGCAGGCAGAACTGTCGCCCAGTGGGTATCGGGAGGAGGACACCGAGATATCCCGAGAGACAAATGCTAATCAAGGGCCCCTATTGGCCGCCACGCCAGTTTGAGCAAAGGTCTCTCCTGGGACCGGCCCATCCGCTGAATTAGTTAACTTGTGGACACCATCGGCTGACGTCACACAACACTAACTCAGTGACCAGTTTCACAGATCGCTGTTGAAAAAAGAATTTATAGTTTAGTAAATATGAATGACATGCCAAAAGAATTGATTAGCGAAGCTGAAAACACGGAAAAAGCACACGAATCCAAAGGAAGTGGCTACGTTATAAAACAACATTGATTATTCATGACATTATTTTCGGTACTTCTGATTTCAAAGATGGCATGTGCTGACAGATGTGATTGCTACGTAACCATCTGTTAAATATGTTATGGTTACAAATCAATGACTCTATTTCAGAAGAATGAAAAACGTAGAAGCCGAATCCAGGGAATATCAGATTGGGTTCGGGAGAAATGTGGGAACACCTCAGGCAATACTGCTCCTTCTACTGATCTTAAAAGATATCAAAAAAGGGAAACATTAGATTTATAGGATTTGTACATGTAGATGAAGATATTTGGAATAAAATCTTCGAAATTTGAAGACAACTGCAATAAAATACGGGGACCAAAACGCTTTTTACGACCTGTAGAGGAATAAGACTGCAGTTTAAGAATGAAATGACGTCAAAGGTAATAAGTGGATGAAATGGGAGTGAGACAGATCTGTAGAATATACCCGATTTTATCGACATTGTATATTGAGTCAGCAGTGAAGGAAACTGCAAAGTTCAGAGAGAAGAAATAAAAACTTTGAGGTCTGCAGACATTGTAATTCTGTCAGAGACATTAAGGGACTGGGAGTAGCATCTGAACAGAACGGATGATGTCTTGAAAAGAGATCATAAAATAAACGTCACCAAAAGTGAAACAAGGATTGTGGAATGTAGTGTAATTCACACAGAAACATTGAAAATAGCGTATCAAGAGCGGAGCATCGGATCGGAATGAAATTTGCTGCACATGATTATACAGACGAGACCTTCACTTGATCCCAAAATCAAGAGAAGTAAACAAATACAGTGAGCACAAGTAGACAAAAACACTGAAACATCATTAGGTGTGGACCATCTCTTGCTGCAATACATACCGCAACACGGTCCGATATCGAGATGGTTGGAAGTCTGATGCTATTCTGAAGCAGACTTTCCCATAAATCTTGTACAGCCACTTCCAGATCACGTACAGAGTGACAAGGCCACATCTGGCGTTTCAGTTGCTCCCACGCACGCTCTGTAGGGTGAGAGAGAGAGAGAGAGAGCAGATGGGCCTGGAGGAGTTACAACATGGCGTTGCAAGTTTTGAGCAACTCGAGCTGGATGCAGACGAGAATTATCTCGCTGGATAAATACCACTGGTAGACCACGTAGGGAAGGTCCCTCGCCGGGTTCATCAACATAGCGCTGGCCCGTTAAGATTACATGTCAAGATCACAATAAGAGGGGCCGGCTACCCTACGCTATGGACTCCCAGACCACTACGCCGGCTGTGCGGGCCACATGGGGCGCGTTGACGTGGGTGGAACTGTACTGTTCATGAAGTTGGCTTCAAACCCGTAAGAGGTTATCGTCCGTCCCCAAAAACGAATGGCGATTCATCGCTGAACATCACGATTAGTCCATTTGTGGCAGTCCATGTCGATCTGGCTTGGCACCACTGTAGGCGGAGTCGTCAGTTTACTCTAAAGGCGTCTGGTTAGCAAATGTGCATCCGTGAGGCGACTGTAAATGGTTTCTGGAATACCTAGCACACGTACAACTACACTCCTGGAAATTGAAATAAGAACACCGTGAATTCATTGTCCCAGGAAGGGGAAACTTTATTGACACATTCCTGGGGTCAGATACATCACATGATCACACTGACAGAACCACAGGCACATAGACACAGGCAACAGAGCATGCACAATGTCGGCACTAGTACAGTCTATATCCACCTTCCGCAGCAATGCAGGCTGCTATTCTCCCATGGAGACGATCGTAGAGATGCTGGATGTGGTCCTGTGGAACGGCTTGCCATGCCATTTCCACCTGGCGCCTCAGTTGGACCAGCGTTCGTGCTGGACGTGCAGACCGCGTGACACGACGCTTCATCCAGTCCCAAACATGCTCAATGGGGGACAGATCCGGAGATCTTGCTGGCCAGGGTAGTTGACTTACACCTTCTAGAGCACGTTGGGTGGCACGGGATACATGCGGACGTGCATTGTCCTGTTGGAACAGCAAGTTCCCTTGCCGGTCTAGGAATGGTAGAACGATGGGTTCGATGACGGCTTGGATGTACCGTGCACTATTCAGTGTTCCCTCGACGATCACCAGTGGTGTACGGCCAGTGTAGGAGATCGCTCCCCACACCATGATGCCGGGTGTTGGCCCTGTGTGCCTCGGTCGTATGCAGTCCTGATTGTGGCGCTCACCTGCACGGCGCCAAACACGCATACGACCATCATTGGCACCAAGGCAGAAGCGACTCTCATCGCTGAAGACGACACGTCTCCATTCGTCCCTCCATTCACGCCTGTCGCGACACCACTGGAGGCTGGCTGCACGATGTTGGGGCGTGAGCGGAAGACGGCGTAACGGTGTGCGGGACCGTAGCCCAGCTTCATGGAGACGGTTGCGAATGGTCCTCGCCGATACCCGAGGAGCAACAGTGTCCCTAATTTGCTGGGAAGTGGCGGTGCGGTCCCCTAAGGCACTGCGTAGGATCCTACGGTCTTGGCGTGCATCTGTGCATCGCTGCGGTCCGGTCCCAGGTCGACGGGCACGTGCACCTTCCGCCGACCACTGGCGACAACATCCATGTACTGTGGAGACCTCACGCCCCACGTATTGAGCAATTCGGCGGTACGTCAACCTGGCCTCCCGCATGCCCACTATACGCCCTCGCTCAAAGTCCGTCAACTGCACATACGGTTCACGTCCACGCTGTCGCGGCATGCTACCAGTGTTAAAGACTGCGATGGAGCTCCGTATTCCACGGCAAACTGGCTGACACTGACGGCGGCGGTGCACAAATGCTGCGCAGCTAGCGCCATTCGACGGCCAACACCGCGGTTCCTGGTGTGTCCGCTGTGCCGTGCGTGAGATCATTGCTTGTACAGCCCTCTCGCAGTGTCCGGAGCAAGTATGGTGGGTCTGACACACCGGCGTCAATGTGTTCTTTTTTCCATTTCCAGGAGTGTATTTGTATCGGGGATCGATTCACTGCATGATCCTTAATCACTTGCCGAACGATCCTTCGATCCACTCCCCCCGTCCTCTTACTCTATGCTCCACACGGGGTACGTCGCATGTGGGTGCCATCTCGTGTTCACTGCGCCCAACAGTGTCTCATGCAACACCCCAGCCGATCGACTTGGCGAGCCACACAGCATGTCGACCAGTCAGTGATTTCCGTGCCGATGACTAGGCCCTACTCAATCTAGCTTTAAGGAATGCCGTCTAAACTATCTGTCTGGTATTCTGTGCCCAAAACGTCTTCCACGAATCGGGATGTTCTCGTCACGTGTATGACTCGTCCACTATGCGCCGTTTAAGTAGGATCCCCTGCCCGATTGTAGTATCAATGCAGGGTTTGTGAGAATGCGCAGTGGCACCAAGCTTGGATCAGTTAGCATATAGATTCCAATGGCTCTAAGCACTATGGGACTTAACATCTGACGTCATCAGTCCCCTAGACTTAGAACTACCTAAACTTAACTAACCTAAGGACATTACACACTTCCATGCCTGAGGCAGAATTCGGACCTGCGACCGTTGCAGCAGCGCGGTTCCGGACTGAAGCGCTTAGAACTGCTCGGCCACAGCGGCCGACTCTTGCATATCGGGTCTCAATGTAAATGTATCCAAAAAAATCGAGTTCGTAACTCTCTTCCCTTTGGGAGCGCCATTTCCAATGTTTCTTAGTGTATATCGGGCGATGTTTGAGGAATTTGTGTAGAAAATGAGACAATTAACACAGTATTTGAGTTTAGCTAGTTGGATATGGAGTTATGGTAAACCAAACGCAAGCACCATTAACGAGAAAGTAAGGTTACATACACGCTTCAGCCATAAATTATATACTAACTGTTGCTGGCCCATGAATAAAATAATATGAAACATATTTGTTGCAGCTCTGGTTCGATGGATTTTCTCTCCGGGAGTATGTAAGAGAGTCGTGGAACTCTACCAATGGTACTAATAAACTTAAGGATCACTTTTCATTAAGTATATCCAGTGAAACGCCAATGAAACAGGTACAGGCATTTGTATTTATGTACAGAGATATGTAAACAGGCAGAATACGGTACTGCCAATGGCCTTGCCGCCGAGGTAACAACGATTCCCGTCAGATCACAGAAGTTAAGCGCCATTGGGCTTGCCTAGCATTGGATGGGTGAGGTGACCATCCGGTCTGCCGAGCGCTGTTGGCCGACGGGGTGCACTCAGCCCTTGTGAGGCAAGCTGAGGAGCTACTTGATTGAGAAGTAGCGGCTCCGGTCCCGGAAACTGACATAGGTCCTGCCTCTCCATATCCGCATCTAGTAACGCCTGAACACTGGGGATGACACGGCAGCCGGTCGGTACCGTTTGGCCTTCATGGCCTGTTCGGGAGGAGTTCAGTATTTTTGGAATACAGCACTGCAATTAGCAAAGCCTTTATAAGTTAACAGATGTCGGGCGCAGCTGCTAGATCAGGTTACTGCTGCTACAATGGCAAGTCATCAAGATTTAAGTGAGTCTGAACGTGGTGTTTCAGTCGGCGCACGAGCTATGGGACACAGAATCTCCGATGTAAAGATGAAGTTGGGGATTTTCCCGTACGACCATTTCAAAAGTGTACGTAAATATCAAGAATCCGGTAAAACGTCACATCTCCGACATCGCTGCGGCCGGAAAAATATCCTGCAAGAACGGGACAAACGACGACTGAAGATAATCGTTCAACGTGACAGAAGTGCAGTCCTTCCACGAATTGCTGAAGATTTCAACGCTGGGTCATCAGTAAGCGTCAGCGTGCAAGCCATTCGACGAAACGTCGTCGATATTGGCTTTAGAAGCCGAAGCCCCAGTCGTGTAGCCTTGATTTCACGTCACAACGCTTTACGCCTCGCCTTGGTTGCCAACACCGACGTTGGACTGTTGCTGACTGGATACATGTTGCCTGGTCGGACGAGTCTCGTTTCAAATTGTATCGAGTGGATCGACGTGTACGGGTACGGAGATAACCTCAGAAATCCATGGTCCCTTCATGTCAGCAGCGGACTGTTAAAGCTGGTGAGGCTCTGTAATGGTGTGAAGTGTGCAGTCGCAGTGATATGTGAACCTTGATACGTCTAGATATTACTCTGACAGGTGACACGTTCGTAAGCACCATGTCTGATCATCTGCATCCATTCATGACCATTGTGTATTCCGAAGTATTTGGGCAATTTCAGCGGGACAATGCGACACTCGAAACTCCAGAATTGCTACAGAGTGGCTCCAGGAACACTCTTCTAAGTTTAAACACTTCCGCTGGCCAACAAACTCCCCAGACGTGGGATGCCTTGCAACGTGCTGTTCAGAAGAGATCTCCACTCCACTCGTACTCTTACGCATTTATGGACAGCGCTGCAGGTTTCATAGTATCAGTTCCCTCCATTACTACTTCAGACATTTGTCGAGTCCATGCCACGTCGTGTTGCGGTAATTCTGCGTGCACGCAGTGGCGCCTACACGATATTAGGTAGGTGTACCAGTTTCTTTGTATCTTCAGTGTATGAAAACGACAACAGTTTGTTGTTTCAGCGATACTGGCTAGGAATATTTACGTTTATTAATATTATCATTCACATAAATGCAAACATAATCTCAAGACTAATTCGATTGAATGTAGACAAACTCAGTAATTCAATAAGTAGGAGGGAGGTGGAATTCAACCTCTTCATTTCCTCAGTCAATGGAGTCAGTGTTACTGCCGGTAAGTGCAGCTAATGCGACGTCTGTGTGACATGTTCATTTCCTTTCCCGGGGTATAATTTCGGTTGACAGCCGGCAGCCTTCGTCTCCCACACCGAGTGGCTCTGATGTGCCGATCTGGGCATTATAACTCCGCCCTTTCTCCACGCTCCCAGCATAAGCCTTTGACAGATGGAGCGCTGTCAACTGACCGATAGCATCTGCAATGGCTATACCGCAGAGGTTGTGTCGTCGTAATATATGAACACTGACGACAGACTAGGATCACATCCAAATGCTTAGTGATTGAAGATTAGTTTCATAAGAAAATCTGTTCAGCGTGTAATGGAAAATTAGTATTCCACAAACTGACGATAGAAGTGAGAATAGATGCAAGGATCCGACTTAAAGTCCGTAAACTTGATTACAATTACTCACATCCCATCTGACAGCGAAGTTACATGATCTGAAATAGCACTAAAATTACTCCTTTGTCATCTATCGGTTGTTATTATTTCTTACCAATTGTCCTATCTCTCACCCTATGATCTCCTCTCTCTCGACTGTTTAGTAGCCTCTGCTTGTCTCAGAAGGCTGTCCCTGTTCGGCAGTTTTGTTGACTTTTTGCCACTCTGTTCTCCCAGGAACTGAATTTTCCATCGCGTCGTGTCACTGGTGTGGTCAGTTTTCAGACTCTCCCAATGGGTGAGTGACATTGTAACTACGCTATCGAGAAGTCTTCCCACGGGATGATAAAATTTCCGGCCTTGTGAGTCGAGAAGTCGCCGATACCTTTCATGGGAACTACCGCGTCACTCCCACACTGGCTCTTCATCTTGGCTGCTGGTTACCCAGAATATTGCTTCATATGTTTATCTACATGCCTGAGTTGTCAAAAACGCTGGTACCTCACAACAAACCCATTTGTTCCCAACGGGAATGCCTATCCTTCAGTCAACTGTTCTTAAGCGTTCTGTCAGTCCGCCTGTCAAGTGGACAACTCTTTCAGAACGAGACCAACACTACCGTTAAACTACACGTGTTTGGCTCTTGGGTACTTCTCTCATCCAGCTGTGGCCTAAACGGAGGCTATATGTCTTTAGTGCCTAGTGGTGATGTATTAAAATACGACTTAAAGGCCGGCTGCTGTCGTCGAGAGGCTCTAGGTGCTTTAGTCCACAACCGCGCTGCTGCTACGGTCGCAGGTTCGAAGCCTGCTACGGGCCTCGGTGTGTGTGATGCCCTTAGGTTAGTTAGGTTTAAGTAGTTCTAAGTCTAGGGTACTGATGTCCTCAGATGTTAAGTCACATAGTGCTTAGAGCCCTTTGAACCATGACATAAAATTATTTCCATTTTTGTTTTCTACTGTTGTGAATTCGATTATGAAGAATTACGCAACACTTTTCGATCTGCTGTCCTTACATAGCACCAAACTGCTATACTGTGCATTTCATACCTCAGTGTATCAGTTGCTACATAAACGGTCTTGAAAAATTGAGCGTAAGTCACCCAGACCTTTGTCGTATAGCATACTATTAATGTGATCCAGTAATCATCTGTTCTGAAATGGAACCGTGGAGTTACTTGTTTCGGCTTTGGTATAATCGTTAACAGATTTGTGATTGATGAGTTTGTTGTAGTTACAGCTGGTTTTTATGTTGCAACTCTTCTGGATATCACTTTGATCGACTCACAAGAAAATGAAAACTGTTGACAGAATGTCGTCAGTCCCAGTTTCGAATCCCGCCACCGCCTAAATTTTGATTAATAATCTGCTCTGGCGGCCGATGACTTTCGGCGTAAGAAGTCGCCCTCATTTTACCAACGGCCTTGTTATAAAAGACGGAGGAGCGGACAGAGTTTCAGCTCACTCTCTTGTCCTTGTGCTGGGAAACTGCCCCTAAAGGTAGAAGTGTCAGCAATGATCAACGGCATGAGGATGAAGAAGGCAATGGAAACCAATGCATTAAGGACACATAACGTGTATCCACTGGACATGTGGCCTGTAATTGAAAAAGTGTCATGATTATATCTCATTACCAAGAGATTCCGGCATAGTCCTCCATTCGGATCTCTTGGAGAGGACTGAAAATGGGGAGGTGACCCTGAGAAAAAGGTTAAATAATCAACTAATGGGTAACGTTCTACGAGCCAGGACGTGGAATGCCAGAGGGTTGAATGTGGTAGGGAAGCTATAAAATTTGAAAAGGGAAATGCAAAGTCTCAATCTGGATACAGTGGAGGTCAGTGAAGTGAAATGGAAAGAAGACAAGGGTTTCTCGTCAGATGAGTATAGGGCAATATCAACAGCAACAGAAAATGTTATAGTTGGAGTGGGATTCGCCATGAATAGAAAGGTAAGCCAAAGAGTGTGTAACAGTCAATAGTTCAGTGATAGGGCTGTTCTTATCAGAATGGACAGGTATACATGCCGACGTCGCGAGCTGAAAATGAAGAAATAGAGAAAGTACATCAGGATACTGAAACGGTAATACAGTGCGTAAAGGGAGATGAAAATCTAATAGTCATGGGAGACTAGAATGTAGTTGTAGGGGAAGGAGTAGAAGAAAATTTTACACTGTATGAGTTGATCTATCCGCAGATGGCCACTGTACTCGACGACAATCTTCATGCTGTGCAGTGCATAACCGTATTTAATTGCTAACTCGGTGTCACGCATTCATGCGAAGCCTTTCATCAACAGTCCATACTTCCCAATCACGGCACCACTCCAAACCCAGACGTTTCTGACGTGTGTTAATGCGAACCAACGGACGGGTCGATAATTTCCTATTCCAACTGCTGCTACTCTCTGACCAGTGATGTGACACAGAATGATTCAGGGAGTCCATTATTTGTTGGCGCATGCCAGGAGCAGATGTGAAAGTGTTGTGGTGCGATTAGTGCTCAAATGGACGATCATCCATTGAGTATGGACAGAACCTTGATGGCGAATATGACTGTCCTCAGGTTCCCATGCAATCCAGTGCCAGGCCACTGTTACTACTGAATGCCTCAAAGATGTACATAAAGTTCGATACCAACAGATGGGCTGGCCGGTGTGGCCGAGCGGTTTTAGGCGCTTCAGTCTGGAGCCGCGTGACCGCTACGGTCCCAGGTTCGAATCCTGCCTCGGGCATGGATGTGTGTGATGTCCTTAGGTTAGTTATGTTTAAGTAGTTCTAAGTTCTAGGGGACAGATGACCTCAGATATTAAGTCCCACAGTGCTCAGAGCCATTTTAAACCAACAGATGGACAAATGGAAACTCTTTGTGAAGTCAAACAGTCAGATGCTGATAACGCTGTATTACTTGATTATGCAGTATCTCGACAACATTCAAAGTGATCACTCAGAATCTGATGCAGTTCACGCTCATTACATAGCCTACCTGGCCTGGTTGCAACAGTAAAGATGAACGTCACTATTACATTCTGGTGTCTGATTTACCTGTCATACAGAATAACGCTCTGGTCACTTACATACGAGCGATGGGTTGTTCATGTGTGGATTCTCATTGTAATCGATCGCTCTGTTCCGGGCGCTTCAATTTTTAGAAAGACATTCTAGTCGCCATAAGAGGTTTATCCCCAGAGTATTTCCGTTACACCTTAGGCACCACTCCAAATCCATACTGCGACGTCATGAAGATAACGAAAAGGTTACACATCCCATACCGATCACCTACAGAAAATGGGAAAGTAGCAGTCGATTGTTTTGCTAGAGTGGTGCGGCCTGTAATTTATTTTCCACTAGTGCTGCGATTCTACAGAATTTCGTTTCGTTAATTACGTTCATCATAAGGAATTTCAGTTGAATGTTGAGAGTTGTAGCTCGCAAAAAGGCGCATAGTTAAACAAGTACTTTCACGTACCGCTATCAGTTTATTTATTTATATATTATTTATAAATTAATTTATGGGACTAGCACTGGAAAGTAACATTATGTGAAACATGTAACTTTAAATTCGCTATTTTGTCACAGTCATTGTGCTTACTTTTCTACGACTGTGAGAGAACAATCAGCCAAACTTTAATCTTTGATCTTAAAGTGTCAGAGATGATAGCTAGAGATAATGCTACAGGGACGAAAGCAATTGATGCTTTTCCTCTTGTGCAGCTCTCACGCAGGGGATTCATCGGATAGTGAACACGACGTTGTGCGTCTTTCAAATACAGAGAGAGAAATGTGATCGATGGAAGTGTATAAAGCAACCTGAGTCCTCCATGGTTGCCTGGTCACGACACTACCACTCACCGTAATCGAAAAACTTTGTTGACTGAAAGTCTCTTGAGTTTCGCTCTGCTGCAAATTCCCACATGATACAATCACTTCCGAAAGACCAGTGTGATAAAAAGTTTTGTAAGAGTGACATTGACGTCCTACAAGAGCATCTGTCTCGTAGGCTCTCTCTACCTTCTGCGTACACTATTCACTAGTTACGCGTCATCTGCAGGCCACTGAAATTACTGACACATTAAACTTGCCAGACGATAAAGCTTTATTGAGAGAAGACCAAACTTCTCATATACTCATATATCCGGCGGGTAACTAAATATCGTCGTCATCATCATCATCATCCATGGCACATTGTCTGCGTGGATAATGGGCCCGTCCATTCATTTCAACGGGATGTGCTTCTCAGAAACACACTTACCTTGCTCTACCTACTTTCGTAATATTATTTAACTACCTACAGTTAATTCATCATCTCTCTCTTATCTGTCGAGAATTTCCAGTGTCAATCTACCATTAATCCGTCGGGATATACGGCCCAGTCACCGTTATTTCTACTTGATTAGTGTCATAGTTATGTCTCTCACTCCAAACTCTATTCTCATACGTTTTTTGTTCCTACTTTTCTCACTTTTAATTCCTTACATGTAGTACTCCATTTACATTTGGAAAACATTCAGTTCTGAAATAGTTCTCTCATTACAAGTTCACGTCTCAGAGCGTTAAATCTGAATTGGTGCTGTACATGCATTAACAAGTTGTGTTTCATACCTACGGGGAATATTAATAGCGTGCAGCAGAGTTTTGTCCTTCCCTTTATATCGCTTGTAGTTCCTTTTATCGACTTCCGCTATATTACGTATAAAAACGAATCAACTCCATCAATGGTTATGCGTTAATATGACTACGTTCTTTTCCGATGTTTAAATTATACATTATTTTGGTAATACTACAATCTACTTTAAGACCTACTTCTACGCAAGCACATTCTTCTACTCGCCGTCAGAAGTAATCCGGACTTCAGAAAATGAGTACTATATCGTCAGGAAGAAAAGGGTTTTTCCGGTATGATTCACTAATGTACATGCCATATTCACTTTTCCGGCATAGCGTTCTGAAAAATCCTCGAGGACTGCTGCAGAAAGGTTATTTAAATGTAATGGTACCAAACTAGATTCAGTTCTAAATTTTCCACTACAGTACATTTACAGCTACATCCCAAGACTACTATTCAACTCAGATTTCAGTATTTGGCAGAGGGTACCTGGGAAACCTTCTCCACACTTTTTCTTTGCTGCTCCACTCTCGAACAGCATAGGAAAAAAATTAACTCTAATCTTTCCATGCGAGCTCTGATTTCTCTTATTTTACTAGGGCGATGATTTGGCCCTATGTTACCGGACGCAAAAAATATTGTAGGATCCACAGGAGAAAGTTGATGATTGAAATTAGGTGAAAATGTGTCACCACAAGGAAAAACACATTTGTTTCAATTATTGTCACCCAAATTCGCGTATCGTATCCGTGGCGTTCTCTCCCCTGTTTTGTGATAGCACCAAACCAGCTGCAGTCCTTTGTACTTTATCGGCCTCCTCCGTCAGCTATGTGTGATACAGGTCCTATACAGTGCATCAGTATTGCAGAAGAGAACGAACAGCTATATAGGCAGTCTCTTCAGTAGACCTGTAGTATCTTGTAAGTGGTGTCGGTATTTGGCTCGATATAGTCTCAACTTTACTTATGTGATCGTTCCCTTTCAAGTTGTTCGTTAATTCTAAACTCCAGGTATTTAGCTGAATTGAGGGGTTTGGCACAAGAAGGAGGCAGCTCCACTTTATGGCTCTATTGAGTTGAACATTCTACCACATAAAAAAAAGAGGCCGCTTCGTTTGCTGCAAGAAAGAGGCAGCTCTACCCACTAGTTTCAGAGAAATCCAACAGATGAAGCTGGCTGTACTCCGAGTTTGCATGGAGACAGAGGCAGCTCCAACAGCTGCCTCGTTCTTCCCCAAAACAATAGCAGGAAAGAGGTTGTGTTAGGTATTGTTCAGCAGACAGGTGTAAACATCGCACGTTCTCTGTGAGGGATATTTTTTATCAGCTTTACGGTCTGTTTTGTGGCTTCATCGTCATCTGATTTCACGGTTTCTGTCAATATGAGTGAAACAGAAGAGGAAAGAGCGTTTAATTGTGACTCTTCAGGAAAGTACGAGCCTGCTGGAGATGAGACTTCTACTGATTCAGAAGAAGACTCAAGAAGCAGAGACGCAGTTGTTGGACCACTGAAGAGGAGAAAAGGATCGCAAAAGGAACAAAGGGAACGGAACATAAGAAAACAGCGGTAAGTTGACGCAAAGAAGTACATGAGCACCAGTGGAAAAAAACATGCCTCACCGGACTACATGTAATGATTTCAGTAGAAAATACAAGTGTATTACTGAACATGACGTTGAAGCAAGGCATCATATTATTAATGATTTTAATGTTCTAACGACAAAGCATACCCAAGATGTGTATTTGGCTGGTTACATTGAAGTTTTACCTGTCAAAAGAAATAGGCCAAAGAGTGGAACAGGAAAGCCCAGGGCGTTTTCAAATGTTTGTACTGTTCGAGTCGATGAGATTAATGCAAGAGTCTGTAATAAAGCATTTGCGTCACTCCATGGTGTGTCCGGAAAGCGAGTGGAAAACATCGCAAAGCAACTTTCTCTTGACGGATCTATCACACCAAACCCAGATGGTAGGGGTAAGCATAATACAAGACCCAACAAAATTCCAGATGAAACTGTGCAAAAGGTCCATTGTTACACTGACAGTTTTCCTAGGCGAGAATCGAATCACAGTGGACGAGACAATAGCAACAGGCAATACTTCCCTGCAGACCTCACTATCAAGACAATACATCGTTTGTTCGTGGAGAAGCACCCTGAATCTCCAGTAGAATATGAGTTTTACTTTCGGTACTTCAAGACAAACTTTAACATCCAATTCGGGCATCCAAGATCGGACATGTGTCAAAAGTGTGACAACATACAAAAGGAACTCAGTGCCTCTTCTATCTCAGATGAGAGACGTAAGGAGCGCCAGGATCCCAAGCTACTTGATCAAAGTCGGTCGGATTAATTTTATCAAGATATTAAAGACAAGATGGCACTTGCACAATGTAACAATGTAAATGTTTTTGAGGACACTGCCAGCCTTGCATCCGCGTTCCAACTATTTTTGAGACCGACTGCCGTTTCAGTTGAAAGTTCCCCTTTGCATGTGCAGTTGAAACGAATCAGAAATATAATTCTCGTTTTAAAGACAAATCCTTCCACGTTCAAACTGCCCAGGACGTCTACATTGTTTTCCTTAGGAAGAGTTTACACGTCTCCATAATGAGTTTGCAAATGTGATAGAATATGTCAACTAGATTATGATGATAGATGTGAAAAGATTTCTTTCGATTATGAAACTAAAGAAGTCACGATGATGCCTGCGAAATTCCGGGAAATCCTCTCCGTCGGTTTGTGTGCCGACAGTTTGTACCATATAATAATTATATTATGTCCTCAGCGTACCAAAAATAATTAACTAATATTGAAAGATTGTTTCTCTTTTGATGTACGTGGTTGAGAAATATGAAACCAAACCGTGTGCGGCACGACTGCACTGCTATTTAAAATCGGAGCGTCCGCCGTTTATCACTCTTCCCTATCACACTGCGTGCCGTGGGTGCCATGGTAGTGGATGATACACGTATGCTGTCTCACTGAGAGCTATGGCGAATGTTGCAAAGCACGGCTCGCAAGTGGAAAGCTTTCCAACCCCTGCTATAGGCCCTCTGTTGTTCGTCATCTATATAATCAATTTGGGATACAGTCTTAGCAGCCGTCTTATGTGGTCTGCATATGATGCAGTCACTCATTGTCTAGTAAAGTCGTCACAAGGTCAAAACAAATTGGAAGATAATTTACATTAGATATCTGTATGGTGCGAAAGTGGCAATCGACTCCAAATAATGAGAATCGCGGCGTAATATTGTAAAGTTACTGCATTAAGTTGTTCTGAAAGCGGTGCTGATATTCAAGACAATAAAAGCGGCTAAAAATCTGTGAGCTGTCTGAGGAAGTTAACCTTGCATTACTGAGCAACTGTTTCACCAGTTATCCAGTCTAGCTTACCAAATTCACAACCAGACTTAAATTAATTATAGTCTTTTAATAGTCATCTTACGACAACCGGTGATATATATATCAAAAGAGAATTTAAATAAAAAGAAATAAATCAGATTATATTTTGACATTTATTTTAACACTGATCATTGTTCCATTAAAATTTCGGCATATTAATCTTGATTCATAGCTAAACTGGTGCCTTATTTAGGATTGTGAAAATGTGAGTTTGTAATCTTACGGAACACATCAAATATGCAGCCAAGATTGGGAGACTGCATACAACACTGCATTCATAAAATAACACACGATGAACGTTGAATCATATGCAAGAGGAAATTAACCACAACCAACCGATTCAATTTTCACCCAAAGAAGCTACGCTCGTAGCGCAGTCCTGTCTGTCATGTAATTACCACACACTGGTGTACTACATTCGTACTAACTCTCTGTGAAAGCTTCCCGAAAAGAATAGCTGAGGGCTAAGTTGATGATTACACCACATGCTTCACGTGGTCAACTTGGTTTACATATAGAGCGTAACTCGACAATAATTTTGATAATTAAAATAAATTACATCGATACGCAATTTTCAAAAGAAAACCTCGAAATATCGTCTTACTATTAACATGATGGGTCAAACAATTGTACAAGCATGTGGTACTGGTCTCACAAAGTACACCCCACATGGGTTGAACATAAAGAAAAGTTGCTATATTGAAAAATATTGTCAAGACGAAACGTTATAATCTCACGCACATTCGCATTTGAGATTGATGATCTTAGTTAGAGTTACTGATCATCACGTGGTCCCACTATACTCACAAAGTAGTGACAAAGCAACTACCGGAAGCTATTCTGAACTTCACAACCAAATTACATTGTGTTGCAATTTAAGATAACATTATATATTTTATATCTAAACCTGAAATAAAGGTGATTAAATTTTCAGTTAGGCCAAACTTAAGAAATCCACTGTCCTACAGACTTAGCAGAGACGCACTTAGCCAGAGATCTCACCACTTCAGACGCTCGCCGCAGACAGACTGGCCTGGGCCCCTAGCGAGGGTGCTTCACAGATACAAACGGGAGTGACCAGAGAGGCAGCTTCCTATACCAACATGACAAGGGACGGACAGGACCATACTAAGAATAGAAACCTCTTTGCTTTTAGAAAGCGTAGCTACCTGTTCTGATGTTGGTCCTACTGTTCTCTAGCAGATGGGCTTGTCTGCTACCATCAAGCATGCAACTAGAAACACATTTGCTCATTCATGCTTTCACACAGAAGGGAAAGGGGATGACAGTGTCTTATCATATACAGTATATAAAAGAAAGCGGATGTAGGTTCCGTATGAGACTGTGTGACATGAATTACCTATAAACTGTGTATTAAAGTGTAGTAGTGTGACAGATCATTCTTGATTATGTGTAAAGGTAACACATTCCACAGCTCAGTCTCCTCCCAGATAGAGTCAGAAACACCACAGTAAATTTAGAAGTGAAATGTATGCCGTAAATGACAACAGATTTAAGAAATTAACATGAAAGGAATCCAACAGAGACCTTTCAATATAAATAGGGCCTATATTATAACTACAAGGAGTTCGGTAAATGTAGATCACGCGCTAAATCACACAAATCTAAAGATTGTCAATTGATGGGTTTGATGCAAGAAGTAGGCAGCTCACTTTTTCTAGTTTGTGGCAAATTAAGAAAAAAGTTGTAAAAATTGCGTTTTCACCAAAACGAAAAAAATTGTCAGCATTGTTTTAGGCTATGGGTTATCTAATACTACTGATGACAATACACACAAGTTCATGCACTCAGGTACGTTCAATAGAGTTTTGAATTTTGGAGCTGCCTCCGTTTTGCTCCAAAGTAAATGAAAAACTCTTTGTAGGACCATTTTCTTCATAATTAACCATATTTCCGTTTAAAAAACCTTTATTAATAAAGAAAGTACAACATTATTGGCATAATACATTAATTCTACTGTTCTTCTTCAGTTTTCCAGCTCCCCTTCAGACACCTCAGGATCGTTTGAAGTATTTGTCGTCAACTGGTTGTAAAAACCACATTTCGTTTTGCCCAACATACTCTCTGGCCAGCTCTTTGACATCTTTAAACTTTAGGCCTTTAAGCGGGAGGAGACAGTCATAAGCTTGATGAAGGTGGTCAATTGTTATGAGACTCGCAGCTCCTTGGTTGCAAATTTGCGCATTATCGAAAACAGTCATCGCTAAGGTCGCACTGCATTGAATAATCCCTTTACCGATGTATGTCTGTTCATAGAAGAATATTTTGTACTTAGTGATTAAATTTTTTCCCCTTTTCTTGTTCGGCAATGATATGTAAAGGTTCTTTACAAAAAATTTCTTCAACGTTTCAACAAACTGGAAAATAAATCTCTGGTTCATTTCAGTTACATGAAATTTGGAGCTGATTCTTCTGATAGTGTGAGTACAGTCCACTGGAAGAAAAACTCTTTCCATCTTCCTCAAACGCTTTTCTATATTACCGAACCCGCTGTCGCATGGCATAAAGCTGTGGCCCGGTTCTGGGAATCGATGAACGACCTTCGTCAAGCGGCCACTTTGCACAAGGTGAAACAGGTACTGCGTTAACGAATGATTTTTATTTTTTGAGGCACTGTTATTGGAAAATAAGTAAAGAATTTTGATACATCTGTTAGAACGTGGTTGATGTAATGATGTTTAAAACTTACTAGCTCATTAGGCGTCTTTTTTCTGATGGTTTCATCATATCGATAAAAATGATGTTTTCAGTATTACCAGACGAAGCCGCAAAGTTATAGACCCACAACTGGCGTTTATAAAATGCGTCCCCAGAAAGAACTTCGGGGAGAGGCATATTTTGTTGGTATTCGAAGCACAACATCTCGGTGTCATTGTTACATTGTGCAAGTGCCATCTTGTCTTTAATATCTTGATAAAATTCATCCGACCGACTTTGATGAAGTAGCTTGGCATCCTGGCGCTCCTTACGTCTCTCATCTGAGATAGAAGAGGCACTGAGTATTCTTGTAATTCTTTCAAGGCTACAATGAATTCTTCAACCTCGCACTTTGCTTAAGGCCTGTGAGCTTAGGGAACTCCACTGTGTCTTTCGTCACATTTGGTCCTTTCTACTATTGGAGTTTCATTTTAGATTCACTCACATCAAATCAGTAAATATATTTCTCCAGCTGTAATGTCTTACAATGGGGAGCGCTCAGTTAACTTAAAATACGAGGTCATCAATCCATTCTGGATGCTCTAATTTTCGTTCCAGGAACTTTTTTCTTCATAAGTTCAACGATAGTGGAAGGCATGCCTCTTGATTTCCCATTAAGACATAAAGTCTCCGAACTCTTCTCTCCGTCCATCGAAATCTGTTACAACGAACAGTGGAATGACGCGTTCGACTTCATAAATTCAGTTCAGTTTCTTCACGAGCTCCATGCCTGCAAGTCCTTCTCGATACACAGCACAATGAACCCCGTCCGTCGATCATTGTAATATTTTGATTGTCAAGTGAATCTTTTATTTCATTCTGAATGTTGTAGTGTTGTTTCTTAGCACGTCCAATTATGCGACTCTGTAATAAATATCGAGAATTCTCATCCCTCTTTCCTCTCATTGACATTTGTTTTTGAAGGTTCATGACGATGGATTTCCAGACTGCTTCTTTCTGTGTAGGCAGTGGACATGTGAGCGTCCACCATACCACGAAAAAATAGCGAATAGAAAATTGTGCTGTCACCACAATTCTGATTCTGACGAACTGAAGACAGTCGCGCCAGCCAAATTAGCAGTACCGCAACGCTGACTGAAATGTCGCGCTGTACTTGGTACTTCAGGGAAGGAACGAGCAATATTTATTTCGTCCTCTTGGCCCTCTCGCAGCCCGCTCACCACGCGTGCGTGCCGTTTTGCACACCGTGGCCGGCTCTTGCTGCAGCACTTCTTTGGAGAACGCCAGATATCATTCCCGTATTACTCGACGACTTTCCGTCAATTACCTGGGTGACATTTCAGATAGGAAATCACGAGCCCAGTCGCACATCTGAGACGATGCTCTATCGGCATCCAATTTTATTAGCAGTCTCTAGTGAGGAACGGTGTCAAAAGACTTGTGGAAATCTAAATATATGGAATCAATTTAAGACACGCGTCGATGGCACCATTACTTCGTATGGATAAAGAGCTAGTTGTGTATCACAAAAACAGTATTTTCTGAATGCATACTAGCCAGCCCTTGTGACCGAGAGGTTCTAGGCGCTTCATCCAGAACCGCACTGCTGCTACGGTCTCAAGTTAGAATCCTGCCTAGGGCATGGATGTGTTTGATGTCCTTAGGTTTGTTAGGTTTATGTAGTTCCAAGTCTAGGGGACTGATCACCTCAGATGTTGAGTCCCATAGTGCTTAGAACCATGTAAACCATTTGAAACTGAATCCGTGCTGTTTTTCAATGTATCGTTTTCTTCGAGGTAATTCATAATGTTCTTATACGGTGTAATCTACAAATACCTACACCAAATCACTAAACATGGTATGTAATTCAGAGGTTTACTTATATTTCGTTTCTGAGTGTTGGCGTAATTTGTGCAGCCTTCTAGTATTTCATCGAGATAGAGGTAGTATCTGACTGCTATGTATGGAGCCATTTTAACAGCATACTCTGAAAGTAACAAACTGATACGGACCGGACCGGACGACCGGACGACTTGACCTTATTATGTCATTTAATCTGCTTCTCTACACTGACGACTTCGACTTGTATGTTACTCATGTTGGTAGCTATTAACTACAGTATACTTACTTCTTTTTCTATAGTGAAGGTATTTCGGAAACTGTGTTTAGTAAAAAAATTGTTCAAATGGCTTTGAGCACTATGGTACTTAACATCCGAGGTTTTCAGTCCCCTACACTTAGAACTACTTAAACCTAACTAACCTAAGGACATCACACACATCCGTGCCCGAGGCAGGATTCGAACCTGCTACCGTAGCAGCAGCGCGGCTCCGAAATGAAGCGCCTAGAACTGCTCACCCACCGCGGCCGGCTGTGTTTAGTATCTCTACTTTAGTGGTACTGTAATCGGTAAGATTACCATTGCTGTATGCTAACACGCGGTGCAGGTAGAGGTCTTTCCGATGTTTTACTTTAATACAATCAGAACCTCTTTGGATTTTCTGCCAGATTACGAGTCAGAGTTTCGTTCTGGATACTATTAAAAGCATCTCTTATTGAAGTCCCCAATAAATTTTGAGCTTCTGTAAAACATCGAAAATCTCGGATATTTTGCGCCTTTTTCGTTAATTCAGCAACAGTGTTTTGCCTTGTCTTTGTACCGCGGCAGATACGTACCATTTCCTTTTACTGCATTTGGTATATATTTCTCATTTGGGATCTGTACTGTTTCGTTGAATTCAAGTCCCGTCCGGTCCATGCTTACATACTTACTGACGAAGAAGCGGAGACTGTATCCTTGGAAGGCATAAAATAATTCTTTCTACTTTTTTAAGAGACATAAATTTTGCGCATATTTTTGGTGGATTTCAACGACTTTGTTGTCCTAAGTCCCCGTATCCGTTATGATGTCCCCTGCTGACTCAGGCTGATCTCGCGCGAGATTCGGCATAAATACCGTGACTGCACCTGGGCTCTTCGGTAGTTGTGTACTCACCTGATGATGGCCGGACGTCTCTGGGCCGAAACATCGTGGCAGAATGTCGACGGGATCCGGCTGCATACCCGGAAATTATTAGAAGATGATAAGATGGTATCTAAAAAGTTTATATTACGTAAATGAACTTCTAAGATACTGCCGTATTCCATAGATAAACTACTTAAAAGCATACTATGTCACTAAGCTAATAATACGGGCAACAATTAATAAATTATTTCAAACCATACGTGTTATTATCCATTCTCTTGAAAGCCTTGTCATTGTTTATTTACATTAGGCAATAAAATAAACTGAAAATTACGAAACCGCCGCTAGAATGAATAATGCTGTCGCGAAATGTTGCGTCAACCAGTCTGAATTAAGACTGAGAATGATGGGCTGAAATAAGCAGAAAGACAGTGAAACCACGTATGCAGAGCAAAATACTATCAACTTTTGAATCCTTCACGAGAACTGATGAACTTTATGCTGTTTTAACCAAAAATAAATTTTCTACAAGTTATGTTTCTGAAGAAAACGCAGTAAAACATTTTGTATTAGCTAGGAATACGTGACCTTTCTGCTAAAAGTTACCATTACAGAAATTTTCGTGGTAGTTTAATCTTCAGCGTTGTCATAGATAGAGCTGTATATGTTCGATCAAACAGTAGCCTACATCATTTTGCACAGGGCTCGATGTGACTAGGGTTCGTTAGATACATTTTTTTGCACGTCCAAGGATTTTCCAATGAATTTTAGCCACTGGTGAATAAAATCGTCAATGTATGAGCATCGAAACGATAATCAACTACAACAAGTTTTTTTAGTCATACACAAATGCGGCTCTTAAAATGCAACATGTTTCTACGAAACACAGTTTCATGTCCAAATACGTGATTTTTTTCATACGTAAAACACGAACGATTAAAATTTTTTTCCAAAAGCGGCTCATAATTGCCGTAAGAATAAATTTTTATAATCATCTTTACCGCTTTGAATAGTGTAGCACGTGCCATTCACATAAAACCCGATTTCATTGCAACTTTCGACTGCTATAACGTGAAAACGGATAAAACTTCCACAGAACAACATGACGACCATTAATTACATGTACTTGGCTGCCTTCTTGCAAAATTTGAACCGATTCACACAAGTATGAAACAGAGAAATGCCTTGATATCCGAGTGCAGCTAGATATTTGAAAGCGAGCTTTCAATTTTATCGTAAGTTTGTATTTTTTATTTATTTGAATTACTTTTAACCGTTTTACAGCATTCAATTCTCGTAACTGCTACCTTTAGCTCGACTTTAAACCATCGTATCTAGACAAGGGGTAAGATTATTGGTTAAAAAAGACTTTAATTTAGACTATATCCATTTATCTATCTTCGCACATAGTTTGAACCGTTTTGTAATAGTTCAAAACGTCGAAGTGGCGCGCTTCCGAGGCCTTCTAGTAAAACGCGTTTATTGCACATAAATTCCAAATGATGCAAGATTTTTTCAAACTTTTAAAACTTACCTTAGACCAAAATTCCATTTACCGTGTGAAAAGGATTGAACAAACAGTGTTTCTCCATGAGGTAAGATTATTTCCAGGGGTTAAAACTTACTTTAGACCAAGAACCGATATACCGGTAGACTGAATTTGAACAACCAGTCTCGCTACCTTAAATAACTATTTAAGAACGTTTTTGTACGTAAATTCCGAACGAGACCGACCGTTTTTTGCATCTAAAACCCGACCAGCGCACATACAGATGGTACCCTTAGTCACTAATTTCTGCCCAATTAAAACATTTAGCAAAAGGATTTCATCGATTCGCACAATTTGGCTGGGCGCCAATTCCAATTCGTAATTCAAATCCTACTTAATACACTGCTACACAGCTAAATGTTCTAATGGCTATACAAATGGCTGCTTCTCCATGATAAATCAAAAACGTTTCACGCCGTATTCCTATTCCTAGTTGCAATACGGGTCGAGTACCGAGGCCCCCCCCCCCCCCCACCCTCGCCAAAAACACGACCCTGCTCACTGCCTTTTCATATATAACTTTTTTTGTTTTCATCTTGAGAACTACATGTAAGTATTGCGTGTGTGCGAGCTCGGCACTCGTATGTGTCTGTGGAGTGGAGTGTAATGTTTGTGTTGTATGATTATGGTGATGATATTGAGAGAAGGAAGAGGGTGCAACCTGGTGCCAGCACATAGGCTACTCCTCGTGAATAGCACCAAGAGGGGCACCAAGCTTAACGTGCCCATCCGACGGATGGATTATCGTTAACAGTGTCACTTGCCCCACTTCATGGCAAACTGCAGAGACGTTTGCTATTCAAACAGCGACATTGGGCCAAAATCTGGTGGTCAGGAACTTCAACGGCACTGCTTCTCCTCCACTTGCCAGCCCAGTAGTGACAATGTATATTTTTTTCCATTATCAGCAGTCAAAACTGTCTTATCCCCGGGTCGAGAGCAAACGTACAAGTGTATGCTAGTAAGCATGTGTTTATATTTTTATTTTCTTTAATACCAAGTTCCTCACATCCCTGAACCCTACAAAAAAGTCAGCTCAAGTCACCACCACTTTCACTCTGAACTTAAGAAGAAACCCCCCAAAAACTCCAACACTTCAGGCGTTGGCCCCTGTCAGTAAGGCCCCCAGTAAAATCTTCCGCCGGCCGCTGTGGCCGAGCGGCTCTAGGCTCTTCAATCCGGAACCGCGCTGCTGCTACTGTCGCAGGTTCGCATCCTGCCTCGGGCATGGATGTGTGTGGTATCCTTAGGTTAGTTCGGTTTAAGTACTCTAGGGGACTGATCACTAAAGCTGTTAAGTCCCATAGTGCTTAGAGCCATATGAACCATTTAAAATCTGCCAAACAAGAAAGCAGGACACAAGGAAGATTTTCTTATTTGTCTTTTTTCTTCTTTTCTCATTTCTTAGTCGCACTGTCACATACCCGCTAAGACTGGCGATCGCCTTCGACATCAGTGGAACCATATTCGCATGTGTCGAGCCATTAGTAGATAATCGATGCATGTCTTCTGGTAAGTGTGTATGAATGACCGTTAAGAGGATAGGATATGTAAACTGAAGGGGAAACACGTATGTCAGCTGCTCCTAGCATGGATGTTTCAGCTGAGAGGGGGTTGCAGAGATTGCTCCGAAGAAAGTCCGAAGATTGTTGTTGGCACTTCGGATTCTTGTCAACTGCACAGTATCGGTCGTTACAGTATTTCCAGATATCGAAGGCTGATTTACGTCGCCGCCAAAGTGGGTCTTATCCCATGGGAAATTGTCCGTGTCTGGAAAGAGAAGCATTTGAACTGTGATGCTGCCAGGAGTTGGCGATGATCGCCAACATCAAGCGGACCAAAATCAACATATAGCTCGCCTCATCTCAGATAAGTCGATGGCCATCGCCGTCTTGCAAACCACACTTGATACATAATGGCGATGCCGCCAGCTGTATGCGGTGAAGACGGGACTGGCATACTTGGTTCCCATTGTCCCTCAAGTACCAAGTGGACTGGACATCTTATGCAAGAGTATGGGCGTGCACTGTTCACCACACGGCATTCCACCGGACCATGAATGGTTTTTTTCAATTACATTCGGCAGAAACTTTAACTCAAGCGACGCATACACCGTCTTTGCCGTCGGTAGACGTGCTCCTGAAATAGTTGCACAAAGGAAAGAAGTAGTTCAAGCGCAAAAAGGGCGCTGAGGCGTCTGTCAGCGGCACTGAAGCAACGAGCGAGCTCGGGGTAAGGGCCCTATCAGTAGGCTGGTGAGGCACACCACATTATATGTCAAGCATGCTATCAAAGAGGGCTGCTGCTCGATGCTAGACATGACAAAAATGGATGCCTCCTTTGCCCTTTGAGAGGGTGAGAGGCTCTTAGCTGACCTTAAATAATACGCCTGGACTCACAAAGGAACCCTATGTAACTAACATCCGTCCCGCCATCAGCGGTGGGGTGGGGAAAGTCTGGGCCACGTGCAGGATTCGCGACGTGACGTAAACGTTAGCCGTAACGTTGCAGTATGTCCAAGGTTCGGAGCCGTTGGTCAAGTAGCTCCACCCGGATCCGATGTAATAAGCGCCTATTGCAAAGAGCCACATCTCACCACAAGTATGCCGTAAAGTCAATGCCCGGACAGCTTATGATGTCGTAGTGGAGCACCACATTCATCGGGCAGCCCACATCCTATAGGTGGCGCGCGAGAATTGCAAATGTTAATGATGCTCCCTGAAGCATCCCCACAGGACTCTGTCCACTCCAACACTGCCAGAATATCGACGCCGCTGGGCAAAGGAGAACCAGATCAGTAGCGTAGGCCATGCAAGAAATAGTGAGGCCGCCAATGGTTATCCCGGTGAGGTGTTGGCCGAGGCCACAAAATAACGGTTACATGACGAGAGCGTCTATAATCGCGAGAAGGGGGCATACCTGCGCACCGATGGTTGAACCAGGACAGGTGGTGTGCGGCGACCATTGTGCAGAATCCTACATCTTACGCCACACAGCAGATGCACTATTACCCACGAAGCTGCCTGGGATTCCTATATTCCGCATCACTGCTGCCAGAAAGATGTGATCAATTCAGTGGAAAGCACGGCTGAAATCAAGGGATAGTAGTTTAGTCCCTTTTAACAACAAACAAACAAACAAAATCAAGGAAGGTCAATACCCTTGTCACGCGCCGTGTCCGTGCAAGCACGATAGTGCCATTGAATCGACATAAGACAGTCGAGAGTTGCTAAAGGCGCCTTATCGTAGGAGACCACGAAGCAGACGACCATTCGGAGCTAAAAGCCAGGTAAAGATTTTATTGCCAGAGTTCAGGAGCGACAGGGGATTTTGTTACTGACGCTGGTTTCACTATTCGATTTATGGACAGGAACAAGCACCGATTCGAGGAGGACACCAGGACATTGTACCGTAGAGGACATCAGGTTACGGAATATGTCTGTCCAGGCATGCGTGAGTAACCGGCAGAAGGTAATGTAAAATTGTAATGGGAGGCCGACGGTTCCTGGTGACTTGTGTGGTGCCCCGGCGATTATAGGTGCAGTGACCGCCTCCTCCGTCACATCCTCAATTAACTGCATTTGCAGGATCCACGGTAGAGTTCCATATGTAAGGTGAGAGAAAACCTCATTCGAGACTGGGTGATGACGGTGGTCTACGAACAGTTGACTGTAGTGAGCGTGAAGAACATGTCGGATCTCTTGTTGTTCAATGACGCAGCAAACATCGGCAAAAGTTACAGCATAGATCAGCACATGTCACCGACGCCGTCTTTCAGCGATGATGGGATACATCGACGGCCCTTCGTGGCCCATTCTCTCCATGGTGTGCGCACGAGCAATCGTCCCTTCGATGTGCCCTTTCATGAGTTCCGTGATCCGCACTTCTCTGTGGGCTGTTGCTTTCAGACGGGCACGTGAGTGCGGCATTGCGGTACAATGCAGAATGCGGCAATGGAAATCTACATATTTACGCTTCTGACGCCATGGAGAGTGAGCGGCACCCCGCTTGCGTCAGGGAAGAAAGTGACGTCTTCTACCGTCACTTATAAGGATTGCCACAAAACTGCCGGTGGCAGACATGTGGGGGGTATGAGCGATAAATCCGAAAGGGTAGACAAAATCTGCACATAAACCTCGTCTAGGAGGGCTATGTCTGCATCTTCCGTGTACAGAGTATCTTGTAACATCTTTAGTTTATTGGGCGCTCTGATGTTACTGTAAATGAGAGTGGTTAGTCGACGACCGTCCGTGATGGACAAGCTGCAGCATCCATCGCGCTGTCAGTCTATGTGTCGTTGCTGTGCCCGACATCTCCATTGGGGCACTCCCTTCTGCGTCATCAGGCGACAGCGCGGTGTCGTCCTCTGCCTCATACCCCCAGGAGCTCGTCAGCACAGATGATGTTTCCTTCGGTGCGCCCTATACTGCGCACGCAGGTGGAGCCGGCACCGCTGGAGGGAAACCACCCGAGACACAAGCGGTAGATATCGACGCCGGTGCGTCGTTACGATGTGAAGTGGTCGTGGGCTGAGGTGGTGGAACATTACTGAGTGTCAGACGACTTGGCGTCATCAGGCATTTGGTCACCACAATGTGGCCCCATTCGTCGAAGGTAATCATTCGAGGGCACACGGTGCCGCTTTTTGCACATCCTCGTGGTTTTTTGTTAATATACAAGTTGTTTAGAGTCACAATGGTAGCGGTTGTCCCCCGCCTTCTTGTAGGGTGGAAGGAAGACAGAAAAGTCGTTACAACACCAGTCATCGTTTCTGTGCTGCAGCCATCTGTGGTAGGCAAGCGATTGTCTCCTATCATGGTTGAAATGATGTGACAAGTGCCTGAACGGTCTTTGCAATCGCTATCATCGACTTTGACGGGTCGGTGCTTCGTGTGAAAGATCGGCAGTTGGTGCGGTGACCGTGCCAAAGGGAGGACAGTGGACGGCGCTGTGAGGTCGTTGAGCAGTGTCTACACAAGCCGACATCGGGAGACAGTTTTGGTGGACATGATCTTCCCGATCACAGCCAGCAAAGGTACAGGGCTGAGCGTCATATATGATGATGACCCTGCGACCTCCTATAGCCAGGTACAATGGCACAAACTTCACCAATACAATTTTCACTTGACGGACGCCACTGAGAATAAGGCAGGAGACAAAGGTTTTCCATTTTTTGTCATGGTGACTGAGTACATTGCCATGTGGCTTGAAACCGGAAAGGTCAATTACGACGGCACCTACCTCTTAAACCTGAGGTCTCGCCCTTGGCGGCTCAGAATTTCGGTACACAGTTCTTCCTTGAGGACCTTGAAACGTAGGACTTTTCCGATGTTGGAAAAGAGAATGCCTGTTACATCCTGTGATTGCAGAGGATCATTCAGCTTGAAATGCGATCTTGATCGTTGCCAAGCAGTAAGAGTGTGCCATGGCTCTTTTGTAAGAGGGACGCAGCACATGAAACCACTGCGTCCGCACTGCACGAATGCAGGACGCAAGCAGATGTCGGGGCCTCACGGCTTCGTGAGCCGGATTGACTATGTCAGCCACGTAGGCTTCTGCTTTGTCACTTTAACTTAGCGGTTCACTTGCCTATTCCACAACTATGTTAACGAACTGCAAGTTCTCCGCTCCTTACATCAACTTCTACAAGAAGCTTGTTTCTTTCGTTGACAATGATCTGCAGTTTCCTTTTGCTGTAAGCAATTTTAACGAGAATATTGTACAGTAAATGGAATCTGGAGTATATGGAGGCTATAATCTACCTCCTTCTTTGTGTAACAGAACAGATGCATTATTGTTTCGATTGAGAAAATCTCTTCTTTTGCGCACCTCCTGTACATAATTCTGCTAGTACCTCTCACAGAAATTTCTCTATTTCACCGTTGTTGTTGAAATTCCATGATCTGTATGAATCTCTCTTTCTTCGTATGTAAAATGGAGCTATGATCACATTTTGACATTATTTAAGACAGACATTAGTTTCATTATTAACTTGCTGTTTCGCTGATTTATGTGTTGAACTCCACGAACATTAGAAAAAAAGAACTTTCTTGCGGATACGTATTCGAACGAATTTTACTGCAAAACGGATAATGTGCATTGTGCACGTCGTTAATCTCTTCATTAGCTCATTAGTCAGCGTTGTCTGACGATTAATTTATTCCGCCATCTGTTCCCGCATTCGCACAAACTACTTTGGTATACCTTAACTTTATATACAGGATGACTTTCCATGTATATGGGAACGTCGCCTGAAAAATTTACTAACAATTTACAAACTAAAATATATCCGATGATTTAGCCGATAATGAACATCAAGGTTTTTCTGTTTATGGGAACGAGCTGTAGACATCGTGCGTGGGCGAGGAAGCAGCTGGGCGTGTTATTCGTATGAAGTACCAGCGTGGAAGTCATCTTTACTCGTGTACAATTCGTTCCTTCAAGTACCGTGGAATTTATTCCCTAATGCCTTAACGCTGTGACATATTTTCTCGAAGACACTTCGCTCGTAGCGCTACTAGTCGATCCCAGAGAAAGACTAGTGTTAGAAAAGTTGTGACAGTGTTTCGTCTGGGTTGATAGCTGATTCATTTCGCGACCAACAGAATGCATTTAGACAAAACACTGCATAGAAATATTTATAATATAATCTGTTATGATGACAGCGAACGAGTCGTCACCAACGTTGCTGGTGGCCAATGCTAAATACAGACATATAAATCACAGTAGGTTTGTCAGTAACGTCGATAAGGTGCTGGCTGCATGGTCTAGATCTGCAACGACTAAAGTAATTAGAAGTCGTTGGTAAAAAATAATATATATAGTACTTAACTGGTTGTACAGGATTCTTCTTAGCTGCATACATATAACTATAAACAGATAGCTATTGAGGCCATACGTTACTAAGCGTCTTGTTAGAGGATGCTTCCTATCAGCTAAAGGTTACTTTACTATTTGACGTCCCGAACAAGAGTGGATGAGAGCTCACTAGATACTTGATACAAGCCGCAGAGCGGCGGTCGTCGCGACTCGCAGGTCCACCGATAATAACACGGACCGCGGTCGATAACTGCAACCCCTAACACGTGTGGTATCGAACGTTGATACCACATAATCATTTTATCTATGAATTGGTGCTTCATGATCATCTGAACTAGTTTTACTTCTACAGAAGAGTACTGATATCTCAAGTACTATTTCTTTGCATGTAATATGACAGTTTTTGGGTCCCACAGGTATTATCTACCATTTACTTAAATGTATATACACATCTAAAATCGCATAATATAAGCGTGTGATGAGGTTGATCAGTTGTCCGAAAATAATGGCAAGAATGTGGTTGCCCGCATCTCGTGGTCGTGCGGTAGCGTTCTCGCTTCCCACGCCCGGGTTCCCGGGTTCGATTCCCGGCGGGGTCAGGGATTTTCTCTGCCTTGTGATGGCTGGGTGTTGTGTGCTGTCCTTAGGTTAGTTAGGTTTAAGTAGTTCTAAGTTCTAGGGGACTGATGACCGTAGCAGTTAAGTCCCATAGTGCTCAGAGCCATTTGAACCATTTTTGAATGTGGTTGTCGTGCGATTTCCTTACTCCACATACTGGAAAGTGCTCAGTTTGTTTCCAGACAATTTCGAAAATATGTTTTGACATCGATTTCTTTCAGACTTAGATTTCAGTGCCAACATTACTCCCAAGTAGCAGCCTCGTGGCCTCAAAGATTATGGATTTGGGACTAATTATTTCCTTTTATTTTTTTTCTGACATTTAATTTTAATTCTCTTGACTCATCAGTCTTATGACTAATTCGGTGCGGCCCGCCGCGAATTCCTCTGCTATGTCAATCTTTTCATCTCATAGTAGGACTTGCACCCTATGGCCCAATTGATTTGTTGGATGCATGCCAATCACTTTCTTCACCTGTAGTTTGTTCTCTCCACAGTTCCCACAAGTACTGTGGAAGATATTCCCTGATGTCTTAACATATGTCATATCATCCTGTTTATTTTTATTGTCAGTGTTCCCAGTAGGTACCTATCCTCGCCGATTCCGAGGAGAACTTCCTGATTCCTTGTCATAGCAGTTCAACTAATTTTCAACGCTCTTCTATTGCACCAAATTTCAAACTCTTTGATTTTCTTCTTTTCCTGTGATCCCACATGCCATATTTCACGGGCGTACTACTCTATGCTGCAAAAGCACAATTTCTGAAACCGTCGGAGGTTCGAGTCCTCCCTCGGGCATGGGTGTGTGGTGTTTTTAGCGTAAGTTAGTTTAGGTTCGAATAAGTAGTGTGTAAGCCTGGGGACTGATGACCTTAGCAGTTTGGTTTTATAGAAACTTACAACCACCACCACCACACATCACACATTCACTAGAAGCATTATCGTACGCCATGTTAGGTTGCTTTTTTTTTTTTTTTTTTTTTTTTCATCTGACTGGTTTGATGCAGCCTGCCACCACAAATTGCTCCCGTGTGCCAACTTCTTCATCTTCAGAGTAGCACTTGCAACCTACGTCCTGACATAATTTATGCATGTATTCCAGTCTCTGTATTCCTCTACTGTTAGTATCCTCTACATTTCCTTCTGGTACCATGGAAATTATTCCCTGATGCTGTTGTGGAGTTGCCGAGAACAAAAGTGCTTCGCTACCAAAGGTGAGCGACCCGTGATCAAAACGAACGGCGAAGGACGGACACGAACAACGAAGGACGACCAAGCAGCACCTAACGAACAACACGCAAATAGCAACGGGGTCACAATCGAAACCTCACGAATCCACAACGTCCACTCCTACACGAAACAATGTAATGTAAACACACAGTCTGTAGGCGAGATGTCGATAGACTTACGCGAATATCAGACTGCCTGCTGAGCTAGAGGCAGCCGCTTAAATGCATGATAGAGTACGTCGCTATTGGCCACTTGGACCACGTGCTCCACCGTGGCGCCCTCATATTATACGCGGGCCAAGTGTGCGCGCGCAGCCACAGCTTACGGCGTGGCGGCTTGAGAAACGTCTATTGGTAATCGAGGTCGATGCCGTCTGGCACGGATTCGAAACCCGCGGCGCTCAGTACCAGAGATGCCTCAACAGAAGATGCTCTGTCATCCCACTGCTACTTCTTGTGATGCCATTTTCGTTCCTCTATGATTATGCGGAGAACCTCCTTATTCTTTACTTTACCAGGACATCTAATTTTCAAAATTCTTCCGTAGCACCACATCTGAAATGCTACGGTTCTCTTCTGTTCTCGTTTCACCACAGTCCATACATTATACGAAAATTCATACATTATACGAAATTTCTTCCTCAAATTAAGGCCTGTGTTTTACGTGTATACTAGTGGACTTCTCTTGACCAGCTATGCCCATTTTGACAGTGCTAGTTGGCTTATTATCTCCTTCTTGCTTTTTCCATCGAGGGTTATTTTGCAGCCTAAATATCAGAATTTATCTACTTCATTATCATTGATCCTGATGTTACGTTTCTCGCTGTTCTCCTTTCTGCTACTTCTCATTACTTTCGTCTTTCTTCTATTTACGTTCAGTCCATATTCTGTACTCATTAGACAGTTGATTATATACAGCGAATCTTGTAATTCTTCTTCACTTTCACTGAGGATAGCAATGTCACGAACGAACCTTCTCACTGATATCCTTTCACCTTGAGTTTTAATTCCACTCTTGAACCTCTCATCTATTTTCATCATTCCTTCTTCGGTGTGTATATTTAACAGTAGGGGCGAAAGACTACATGTTGTCTTACATCATTTTTAATCCGAACACTTGGTTCTTTGTCTCCCACTCTTATTGTTCCCTTTTGGCTCTTGTACATGTTGTATATTACCGTCCCTCCGTATAGCTTACCTATATTTTCCTCAGATTTCTAACATGCCATTATAGGTTGTCGGACGCTTCTTCTAGGTCAACAGATCCTATGAACGTATTTTTATTTTTCATTAGTCTTGCTTCCATTACCAACCGCAATGCCTCTCTGGGCCTTTACCTTTCCCAAAGCAAAACTGCTCGTCATCAAAAACATTCCTCATTATCTTTTCCATTCTTCTGTATATTATTCTTGTCAGCAACTTGGAATCTTGAGCTGTTAAGATGATCGTGCGATAATTCTCGCACTTGTCAGCTCTTGCAGTACTGGGAAATGTGTGGATGATAGTATTTTAGTTTCCACTTCCCCCAGTGACTTTAGAAATTCTCATAGAATTTATTATATTCCTTCCACTTCGTTTGACTTTAAATCTTCGAGAGTTATTTTAAATTCTAATATTGGATACTCTATTCTTCTAGATCGACTCCTGTCTGTTCTCCTATCCCGTCATCATACAAGTATTCCCATTATAGAGGGCTTCAATGTACTCTTTTCACCTGTTCACTCTGTCCTCTGCATTTAACAGGGTAATTCCCATTGCTCTGTTAATATTACTAACCTTGCTTTTCATTTCACCGAATGTTGTTTTGACTTTCCTATATCTGAGTCAGTTTTTCCGACAATCATTTCGTTTTTGATTTCTTCACATTTTCCATACAGATGTTTCGTCATATCTTTTCTGCCCTTCTTATTTATTTCATTCCTAAGAGGCTTGCGTTTTTGTACTGCTGAATTTCCCTGAACATTTTTGTAATTACTTCTTTCATCGATCAACTGAAGTGCTTCTTCTGTTACCTACTTCTGTGAATGCCTTTTTTATAGTTGCCCATTCCTCTTCAACTGAACTGCCTTCTGATATATTTCTTGTTGCAATACCTTTAGTCTTAGAGCACTTCAAGCGCATCTCTTCAATCTTCTTCACTTTCGTATCCCACTTCTTTGCATAATTATTCTTCCTGATTAATCTCTTAAATTTCAGTCTACTCTTCATCAGTATCAAATTGTGATCTGAGTCTATATCTGCTCATGAGAACATCTTACAGTCCACTATCTTACTTCGGAATCTTTGCCCAACCATGATGTACAGCTATTTATAATAAATGTTCGAATAACCCACCGTGAACTTCAGAGCATGTATGCACTCTTGGAAGAAAATGCTGTGTTGGTTGTCCCAGTGTTTCAGCTAATTCCCTGATGGGAACATCAGCGTCCATGATGCGACCAACCAGTTAATCTCGCGTATTCACCATCATTGGTACAAGTCAGACTATATCCAATTGTAATGGCGTAAGGTCTGGCGATCTTGGTGGCCAGTTAACTGTACTAGCACGACCAATACAACGATTAGGTTAAGTCCGATCGAGATGTTGCCTCACACGGTTGGTAAAATGAGGAGGGGCTCCGGCATCTCGGAAGAACATTGCAGTCTGTGTAGCGAAAGGAACTTCCTCAAGGCATTCAAGAAAAAAACATAAAAGTTTCCAAAAAATTCAAGTAATTCTGTCCGGTCATCCGCTCTTCTACTATGACTGGAGCTATCAATAAGTTACTGGTCAAGCTACACCGAACACTGATCGAAAACCGAACTCGGAAATTGGTTTCCAATGTAATCGTGTGAATTTTCCTGTAACTATCGACGATTAATCCATTTTGTTTAAACGTGGCTTCATAAGTGAATGGTATTAGTGGAAGCAAATGAGGGCTGTCATTTAACGACTGACAAGTTTCAAGCCGTGAGGCATTGTCGCCAGTGCGAAGATTGTGGATGTACTGTATGTGAAATTGGTAGAAGCTTTGCCTGTAATGATCGCCATACACGTCTTCGTGGGACATTCCTACGTGTTGAAAGTCGCCGTGTACTGGGAGTTGTACCACGCTGCAACTTTTCAACTATTTTGCGATGGATGTTGTGGAACTACTGTACTGTCTCCCTCTCCTCGTGTATGTGCAAAATTGTGACATCAGTACCTTTTGACTCTGTTTTTTTTTTTTCATTTTTAACAGTCATACGTTGTTAGATGAAAGGTGAACGGTACAAGAAGTAACAATCTTCTATAAATAATCTCTCCAAATAAAGTTATAGATGGGAAAGAGAGCCCCGTAGTCTGCTCGACTTTACGACGTAATACAAGTAAATCAGATCCATGGACAAAAGCTGTGCCACAATCTAATTCTATCTTTTTATGCTTTCCCCAGTATTTTACATATTTTGGCTAGAACGGTCATTTTCTGTATGTGAACATTTCTTGTCTTTCGACATTTAAGTGAAAATTACATAGTCTGAAGAGCTTTATCTTGATAATTGCGAACTGGCTCACAAATGAAATCCGAAGCTATTAATTACTTTTCGTGAAAGAAGTTTACACTAACTACTGAAAAATACCTTGTAAGGTCTTTCGAATACTTGTCGTCCCACAGTATTAACATATTTCGCATTGAATAACATTTAAAAGACTGTGCTCTGTTTATCTAACTAGGAATCTCTCAGTCATCAATGGATTAAAGAATTTTTGCCCCTTTTGTATCTTTTCTACTATACTGAAATAGCCGCTGATATCTTGAATCTTTGGCGTTCACGACTATCTGAAGGGAAATCGCTTTATTTGGAAACTGATGCAATTTTTGTTGTTGTTGAAACACAGACAAGATCCGAAATACAAAACACAAGACACCAGACACCACAGAGAGGGGGCAAGAAGCAAGAAAGGATGAAACAATTTCTTACATCAGTATATATACTAAAAAACGACACACAAATAATAGCTTCACTTTCTATAGACTTCGCTATTTTCAGTGTTTTTGACACTTTTTGTTTTAATATTAATTTTATGAAGATTAATAAAAACTTATCTCATGACATACGCTAATTATTCAGATTCGTAATTTATATTTTCCCTCCGAAATAAAAGAGTGGTTACGCTATACGTTTAGAAGAGAAATGTGAACTCGGAAGAACACTTGTTTCAAGAAATGTGCTGAAAACTCTGGTAAACACTCTACGATCAGAAACTCGATTTTTCGGAAAGCGCCGACGGAATTCTTTGACAGCAGCAGAAGGTAACCATCAGAGATGCCGTAAAAATAGACCGTAGCTCCATATTCTTTATTACTGTGGATGTGTGACGTTTTAGACAGCGCGAGTACAAACACAGTTAACAAGGCATCTCTCTGCTACATCTCGGAAACCTTTCGGGATAGGGCACATTTCCGAATGAAGTTTTTTGTTACAAACGAGCTTTCCTGTCATATCCCAGTGAGCATTCCTCCTGGGACACGGTGTATAGTGTTACCACAGGAAATACATCCATTCATGTTTGGTGAAGAGGGAGAAACTATAACAAGGTTGGTTGGTTGTCTTGGGAGGAGGGGACGGAACAGTGATGACCCATCGGGGGGAGGGAAGGGTGGGGAAGGTAGCGGGCTATGCCCTTTCAAAGGAATCATCAAGGCATGTGATTGAAGTGAGTTAGGGAAACCACGGAAAACGTAAATCAATCGTCTCCCGAATGCGAGTCCAGTGCGCTACCCACCGCGCCACATTGCACCATAAACTACAACAAGAAAAATGTGTTACGTTGTTCGTGTATCCACTGTAAGTTCATATCATTTCGTTTCTTAGCGTTTCAACTAGGCACTCATTAGATTCAGAAAGGAACGCAAATCACACTTTAGCATGCAACCGCTAACGTTTGTTCACTTAGGAAGCCACTGGCCACACGCTCGTTATTTAAACACTTTGCAGTGCCGCAGCGGGCTGAGTGAATTATTACGTCAGCCACCAACTTTCACGAATACCTCGCGCAAGTAAAACAGAATTTAGAAATAATTAAGACAAATTACGTAGTGTGCTGAGTGCTAAAAGCCTTTTACACCAAATATGTGTCAAGTGGTCGGTGGGAAAAAGCATTGTGGACGAAAAAGGGCGCAAATGCGGCTGCGAAAGGCCACAGCTTCCGCCCAGGTGGTCGCGTGGAGTGGAGCGGCGGTAATTTGGGTGCAAGCGCGACGTGTACGGCGCGTAATGGCTGCCCCCCGGCTGCAGGCGCGAGAATTACTTTTTTTTTGTGCAAAACGTCACCACTACTGCGTAATGGATTCTCAGTGCTTTGGTGTGCTCTCGTCCAAGCCCCTGCTTTTTGCATTTCGTGCACACTTGTTAAATGACCACCTCTAGTCGACCATGACAGCAGGGAATTGCCTGCAGCTTGATTGAACGAATGTCTAAATGTAATCAAGTGGCCGAAAGAATTGCAGGTAGCATTCTATCAATTAGAAGTGAATCGAATGCGAGACCCTTTTGGGAGTGTGTGTGTGTAATATCAATCGACTTGGGCTGTTTGCTATACTGCGTTAAATCAGCTAACCTTAGGTAGGAAACATAGGCCACACAACACTCTGTGGACACCTACAAATGATACATCACTGCAGCGCTAAGTTTCGATAAATGGGCGCCGAATTTTATTTTTCCGCTTCGTTAGTGGAGATTACATTTGTGACATTACTGGTCAGTCTCAACACTTTTTATTTTGTGAATACCGCCATAAATTTCGCGAGTGTAACTACAGGAATATATTTCTAATAACAGTAAATACGCCTCTTACCTCGTGCGCGTTGACGTAGTCTAACATTGTATTACCGAGTAATCACAGCGGGGAATATACTGGATCGATTTGGTAGATGCCAATTCATTATTCATAAGAAACTTAGTTTTCTTTTTACAGACAACATGAAACATTGGATCACATATTTCTCTTGATCCAGCATGGTATGAGGGATTTTTCTGTCTCAGAGCCTCATTTTATGCTCATGTTCAACATTTATTTTCTGCAAAAAATTTATTCTTCACACAAATTGACTATCAAAAAAGTCACAACACCAAAAACTAATAAACGTAGTTTACTGAAATTTCCAGAATAAATTTGTCTAGGTATTGTATGTAAGTTATTGCTACTGGGAGTCCACAGGTTAATGTAATTACGACATTAGCCATTGCAAATGTGAAACGCTGTTGCACAAATAACCGTGGTAGCAGCTACAATTTTGAATAAAAGCACGCCGAAGTGGATGCTTTGTTTTGCACAGATGCTGGATGTCGGTTTGTGGGCTCGAGTTCCATGGCTGTTTCACCTGGTCAGTCGATACAGGGACGGATAATGCAGGTTGTGGATTATGCTGGAGATGACGGTGTAAAGCTTATCTGGCTCATTTCTTTCTGGGAGTTGCATACATTTGGAGGCGAGCATACATTCAAAGGTCAATCATGCTAATTGATCTACGATCCTCTGGTGTTGATTTATGAATCCCTGTGAATAACCCATCCTTCTGAGAAATCCTTGTCCCCCTCCAAATCCCCCACCGCCACTCCTCTGGGAAAAGGGTCACTTTGTCACCCCCTCCCCAGTTCTATTCTGAGCCGCTTTACCCCTCCTGGGAAATCCCCCCCACCCCCCCCCAGCTTCAGCCATCCCATCCCCTAGCCAACTTCCTCACCTGAGAACCCAGAAACTGGCAGGAAAAAGACTATCTGCTGAGCTGCTGGAGAGGTAGCATATAACGTTGTATCATTATTTGTCTTGAAGTTTGAAAACCGACTACTCTAGTCCACCAGAGGGTGCTCTAAAATTTGCTACAGCTGCCCCCCACTGCCCTCACTTTCCACTGCCCTTACCCCAAGTAGCGAATTATGAAAGGAAAACTTTGTCCATGTTGAACTGCTTGAGAGGGAGGACATAAGGTACTGTCTTCATTTATTTATATGTGGATTGTCATTCAGCTGCCTCCCATCCCCCAACTGTGAAGGGTGGTACATTCAAACATTGTTTATTTATTTAAACATTAATTAAATTAATTAATTAAATTGGTGGGCAATGCTAGGCTGTGGTTCTCTTCATTTCAGTGGGAAAAAAATTACAGCACATGATGCAGGGGGGAGTTGGGACAATCGCAATATCAAAAATGCCTGGAAATAGTCACTTTACACTACCCCATCAAAATAGCCTGCACATATAGATGTACAGCCTAATGTGCTGCTTCCTGAATGGGATCACGTGTCAGTCCTCAGCAGGAGTCCGCCCGGCAGATTAGTGTCGAGGTGGGGCGGGCAGTCTTTGGAAGGCTTTTCAAGCAGTTTTCCATCTGCCTCAGCGCAAGCAGGCTGGTTCGCCTTATTACACCTCAGTTACACTATGTCAGCGATTGCTGTGCAAACAGTCTCCATGAACGCATACACCATAATTACTCTACTACCCAAACTACCTTTGGGGGTTAAACTCATTAAACTCATGAGACATTTCGAGACATTCCCGGGAGGGGGGGGGGGGGGGTCCACTGGAGGCTGAACTGCACAATAACACTGGGTTCATTATTGTGGGGTGGCAGTGGGGTGAGTTGACTTCTGTAGCCTGATGTGGGGTTGTGAATCACTGAGGGCTACGGTGGGGATGAAGCTTCTCTGTGGTTTCTAGGTCCCCAGTACAATAGACACTCAATATAGACCACATAAAATTAATCCTCTAAAGATTTAAAGGAGTCAAATAAATCGCTTAAAATATTAAGCAGCACATTAAGATAAAATTTTCACATAAAAACCGATGAACAGAAACAACACATGCAACCGCTTCTGTTGTTGCTCAGTTCACTACTGAGCCATCCACAGGGTGCTATGACAGCCACAGTGGGGACTTGGCACCACATCTGTGGGCAAGAGTCGACTAGCTGGAATCATGCCTTGCCCCACCCGTCTGGTGTGGCTAAGCTGCAGCTTCTAGATGGCAACTGCTTGCAGACACTCTGAGACAAGTAGGCGCAGCTTGGTTGTATAGATCTAACTGCAATTCCACACTGACTTGCACTCCCCAGAATAAAAAATCAATTTTACCCATTCCATAATAGTGGTGTTATTGTTACTACACCTCCAAATTCTCATCCAAAACCTAGATTCCTCTCTTATATACGAATTACTTACAAAGACCGAAAAAATCTGACCTTACATGCTTTTTTGTGCTAACGTATCGTTACATATGTTGAAAATCCATTACAACAGTATGGTATAGGTTATATTTCATTCAGGTATTTTCTCATCTAGTAAGAGAATCTGTTCTTACAGCTTAATATCTGTTACATCCTCCATCACACCGACTAGAATATTAAACTCATTTTGGCTCGTGAGCGAGTGCTAAGAGAATGCTCTGTCACAGGATTCTTCCTCACCTTCAAACTCTCTTAACGCTTTGTCATTTAAGGTAGCAGCACAGAGGAGTTGTAAACATCAAGTTAATATTATATATCACTGTATAAATTCGGGAATATAGCTCTCTGTGTGGGTGGGAGATCGAAATTCCATTAAAAGTTCTCGCCACAGTGATAAAAGCTCCAGTTCGTGAAGTCTACCTGTGCTACTCTCGCCCTCACTTCCATTCTCCTGGCAGCACATCATTGGCATCAAATTGATGGACTAATTAATTAAATTAATCTTGAGAATCCCTTTGTATGGTGAGTAATTTTTCCCTGCAGTCGGACTACGTTCGCCAGGTAACAATTATAGATGCTTCCGTAACAACTCAAGGGGTTCCCACATGCCAGGTAGTCACTTTCTCCAACGCAAAATGGGTTTCAACTGACATAAAACAGCTGAAGATATTCAACACTAATTACGTTCTTGTTATGCTGGTGGAAGTAAGACATTTACAAATCCGGCTTATTGTTCCAGAACTAATCCTGCTGTGACCTGTCGGTCTGTGGGGTCAGTACCATTAGTTACAAGACTTTATTCCTCCACCCATCACTGCCTAGGCAGAGAGCGATCACAATGAGAAAAATAGCACACTAACGTACAAGAGGAAATTCGCAATCATGCAGAGTATACCTGGACTGCACAAAGAAATTCAGAAGCATAACACCTACAACTTATTAATACTGCATGACTGTCTACAAATATCTCCCTGTACACATCCAAACCTCCTTTATTGTATTCTTATGATTACTGCAGTACAAATACAACAGTTTAATGTTGTCAGAGTCTCCATTGACAGTATGTGTCTCTGTGTCTGCTCGTCATTTTAATAAGAGCCAGTGATAAAACTACGATCCATAAAAACTTTGCCAACTTCACCTGGTGGAGAACTGGATGAAAGTTTATTGCATCTCTGTCATCCGAAGTATCGAAAGCAAAACCTGTCTAAATGTTGAAATCGAGCATATGTGGTGATTACATTAAACATACATGTATTGCTCCATTGGAGCAGGTAGCGAGTGATTGAAGTCGCTTCCACAGACCTGTGTAAAGTATTGTCGCCCCTGCTGGAGGAAGGCTATATCCCACAAACAGTCAACCACCATAGATGGATCTTATGTTGTTGTTTCATAATCAGTTTGATTTTTTTTCTGTAACATATCAAAGCAGTGTATGACTACAGCCCTATATATAACAACTAATTTTGTTTTCCTACCATGACTCTGAAGTCAGTATTAGGTTCTAAATCGACGTTAACACGTTTCGACCCATCGGATGTAACAGAACGCTGGACACTGCATGGTGTAAGGTAAGTTGCTCCCTCTGCACACAGAATGGTAGAAATAAAAGACAGGGAGTGTTTCTTACTGACAAAAATGGGAAACATTTCAGCATGTGGATACTGGATGAGTTTGGAGCATTGTGAAGCATTTCCAAACAGCTGCCTGAATGTTCTGACCTCTGCATTTAATCTCATTTCCCGCAGAGATCCACAGTGATGGGTTAGCAAATGTCTTGGTGTTACATTCTGAAAGAGATAAAGGGCACTGATTCCTCATGCTGATGGTACATATTGTACCCAGGTATACAATCACTGTTTTGGTGTCCTAGGTGGTTGTCATCCTGACCTCCAAATCCTTGGGCAAGACGTCTTTTATTTTCATGGCTTACAGTGCACATCTGTGTGGAACAGGAGGCTAATCTGCAGGACTTAAACAAAAGGGTGCAGATGGAACGCACCATCAGTTGTCAGTCCCACCGGTGATGGAATAGTATGATTCTCATACACCTAGGCGATTATATAAGTATACTCATTTCTCCAACGACGATTATATAAGTATACTCATTCCTCCATATTTTGTCGTATTTTCGACAGTTTTGAGTGTTTTCCATCAATATATTTCTGCAATTTTACCACATTTTCTGTAATTTCAAAGTATTTTACCGTTACTTCAGTTCCAGACCACCACTCTCGGTGTCTTGTCACGTCAGTAAACGTCTCATCACGTCGATCTCGTGATGCTGTTAGCCAGTGACATTGCAGCATGCTTTTCAGTTTCTGTATCATTGCTAAACCACCCTCTCCATTCCTTTGGGAATACTGTTACACTACCTACATCACATGACCCAAATAATGTTTGATAGTGTACGAAATAGCCATCAGGAGAGTGGAGGGGCAAAAACTACGTTTCTTAGCCGAAAATCATTTTAAATTCGGTAAGATTTTACCACGATTTGCAAACTGTCCTTATGTGGATGGAAGTCACAAGGAATTCTTGCTTTCGTGGGATAAGTCAGGGATTGAAAGATCTCACCAACATCTTTAATGATTACCACCTCAACAAACGAATCATATCCACAGCAGCACTCTTTATACTATTTCGAAACGAGCTGTCCATTCAATGAATATATTGGCTAAGGATCCTAAGCAAAAGACTAGATGGTTACTCTGTGCCTCTTGTAATTGTTCCTCTGTCTGTAACCAACACCATCTGCAACACTGCCTCCAATTTAAGTTTCAACTGACAAGAAGTGTGAGGGCAATAGACACAACACATTCAGTGTCTTGTGAAGGAACAGAACGATGTGAGTTCCATGCAGTCAATACACTCCGATATGTTGCGTTCGGAAAGAACTTTACACATGTTCCGAACTTGCAGAACTGTCTGCCGCTAGTGATATAGAGTGGTATTCTCACTCCAATATCATAACTACCATTCAGAAAAGATCGTTCCATACCAATCTTACGTCACCCATTCAAGTACACACGATCTCTCTAGTTACATGCATGCTGAGGAGGTTAGCAGTCCTTATTGATGTATGGTATATAGAAGCCTGATACGTCTGAGAGTATTGTGGTGATATAACAGCCAAGAAAAAGAAGAAGCGTATGATTCATATACGATGGAGCTTCAGATGGAAGAATTTTGAAACATTTTACGTGAATCACTAGTGCTATCAATTCTGTAGCTTAGATTCCTGTGGTAATGCACTATAATATAGCTGTCTGGAGGTGTATAGAGACCATTGTTCATATCACATTATGGTTCAGAAATAATGCTATGCTCACATCGGTCCTGTAAATTGATCATCAGTAACGTAAAATCGATGAAACAACGACATGTTTGAGGAACTACACAAATGAATTGTAGTGGTGTTTGACATCTGAAATTACACGCCATGCTGCACTAACTCCATGAACAGAACACAGCTTCTCCCACACACAACATCTGTCGAGCAAATGTATGCACAGGGACTATAGTACCTTACTAACTCCCGTCACTGACTTAGAATAACAGTAGTTATGAAACTGAAGACTCGATTTACGACCAAGATTTGGTAGGGAAATGGAGTACTTCACTTAAGTCATTATTTGTCTACAACAGCATTCTGAAATATGTTTTTCATTAGTTTGGTGGTCATGATTAATCACTCACACGTTGGAAATCATCTGCTGATTGTGGCATGTTCTTGTTAGCCATTGCATGCAGATAAACCTGTAAGTCACACACGGTGGGCTGAACACAGGTTATATCAGACTACTGATACAGCCCAAGAGAACAATGAAAAAATTGAAAAGAATTTGCGATAGGTAATATGCCACAACATCTCGCTCTCTAGTAGAGCACACCATTAATCTATCATTGAATTCTCCCTCAATACAGCTCCTCTCAACCGATTAGCACATTTATTTACTATCATCCTTTAACGTAGATGAATGTCAATTTAGAGGCAGATTGTTTTCTATTCTAGGAAAGGAGCTAAGACAACAATCAAATTGCATATACTCCTATTAACCCAGTAGGCATGTTCTAGAATGACGTTAAAAACATACAGCCATGTTCTGTGAGGATTTTGTTAGCTGACACCACATGGTTGTGATTTCTAGAGAGTACAGAGAAGCACATTGTAAATACTGTTTATTAGATTTTAAAACAAACAGTTTTGCACAGGGTGAAACATGCAATCAGTAGTTGTATATTGCAGTTCCCAAGCTGCTAATACAGTGCTCTTTAGCTAATAAGGTTGTAAAATTTATCATAGTCACATGTCTGGACACTTAGAAAAATCTTTAAGTTGGTTTCCGATAACTCTGGGGTCACACCAGGGCTTGTGATCCGACATATACATTACGTTCGGTGTTGTTGACGTCTTCAGTCCAGAGACTGGTTTGATGCAGCTATCGATGCTGCTCTAGCCTGTGCAAGCTTCTTCATCTCCGAGTAACTACTGCAACTTACATCCTTTTGAATCAGTATAGTATATTCATGCCTTGGTCCCCCACTCCGATTTGTATCCTCCACGCTTCCCTCTGATGCTAAATGTATGATCCCTTGGTATCTCAGAACGTGTCTTACCAACCGATCCGTTCTTCTAGTCAAATTGTGCCACAAAATCATCTTCTCCGCAGTTCTGCTCAGTACCTCCTCATTAGTTATTTGATCTACCCATCTAATCTACAGCATTCTTCTGTAGCACCACATTTCGAATGCTTTTATTCTCTTCTTGTCTAAAGTATTTATTGTCCATGTTTCACTTCCTTACATGCCTACACTTTAATCTATACTCGATGTTAACAAATTTCTCTTCTTCAGAAACGCTTTCCTTGCCATTGCTACTCTACATTTTCTATCCTCTCTACTTCGACCATCATCAGTTAGTTTAGTCCCCAAATAGCAAAACTCATCTACTACTTTAAGTGTCTCATTTCCTAAGTTAATTCCCTCAGCATCAACTGATTTACTTCGGCTGCATTCCATTATCCTAGCTTTCGCTATGTTGAGGTTCATCTTATATCCTCCTTTCAAGACGCTCTCCATTCCGTTCAATTGCTCTTCCAGGTCCTTTGCTGTCTCTGGCCGAATTACAATGTCACCGGCAAAACCTCGAAGTTTTTATTTCGCCATCATGGATTTTAATTTCTACTTCATTTTTCTTTTTTATCCCTTTCCTAGTCCCTCAATATACAGACTGAATAAAATCGGAGATAGGCTACAACCCTGTCTCACCACCTTGCCAATCACTGCTTCGCTTTCGTGCCCCTCGACTGTTATAACTGCCATCTAGTTTCTGTAAAAATAGTAAAAATCCTTACGCTACCTATATTTGACCCCTGCCACCTTCAGAATTTGAACGAGGATATTCTAGTCAACATTGTCAAAAGCTTTCTCTACGTCTGTACATGCTCGAAACGTAGGTTTGCTTTTCCTTAATCTATCTTCTAAGATACGTCGTAGGATCAGTATTACCTCATGTGTTCCAACGTTCCTACAGAATCCAAAGTTTCCCAAGGTCGGCTTCTACCAGATTTCCCATTCGTCTGTAAAAAGTTCGTGTTAGTATTTTGCAGCCATGACTTGTTAAACTGATAGTTCGGTAATTTTCACACCTGTCACACTTGCGTTATTTGGGATGACAATTATTATATTCTTAGTGATGCCTAAGGGTATTTCGCCTGTCTCATACATCTTACTCACCAGATAGTAGAGTTTTTCAGCGCTGGCTCTCCCAGGGCTATCAATGGTCCTAATGGAATGTTGTCTATTCCCTGGGCCTTGTTTCGACTTAGGTCTTACGGTCGGTATAGGGTTAGGAGGTGAATCCACCACACGTTATCACTGGGGTAAGATGGCTGAATAGCAAACTAACCAGTACCCTGGTCGAGCGGTGGCAGAGGCGGACATGAGTGTTGCGTGTATTCTCCGATTTTTGAGTGGAAATTTCATTGTAAGGTGATGGTCAGGGTCTTAGGCGATCTATTTGACTCCTGTAAGTTGTTAAACAATTAATTTGATCAAGTAGTGGAAATGGATTACTTCCATCCATTTTTGATACCACATTTGTGCCAGCTTCCACCTTTGTCCTGTGGCATCTTAGGGGTGTGTTATTTTTCCCACCCATATAAAGAGAATCGTAGCCCAGCATTTCCAAATACTTAATTAATTAATTTAATTAATGCTTCAATAAATAATAGATATACTGCTCGACATTATATTCTATTTCGAGCCATGACGCTTCCCAGTTTGGCAGCTCAACACACACTGAGCGTTACCCAGAAATTCACAAGTGGTGGAGGGGAGGCAGCTGTAGGACGATCCAAATATACATAAATAAAGGCTGTACCTTACATCCTCCCTCTCCAGCAGCTCATCACAGACTGAGTCTTTCTCCTGCCAATTGACAAGTGGGGGTGGCGAGGTGGAAAGTGGGGACAGGTAGGTACAGGTGAAGGACAGTTTCAAGTATTCTCTTGTGGCGGTATTGTGGGATAGAGCAGTTGGTCTTCAAAATTTGAGGAGAATGTACACAAAGGTGATCAGAAATAGTGAGGGAAAGGAGTGGCGGAGAGTGGAAGAGAATCCAACACCCCAAAAATAATAAAATACTTTATGTCCTTCCTCTCCAGCATCTGGGCCAGACGGAGTCTTCTTCCCACTAATTTCCAGAGTGGTGGTGAAAGGGGGGGGGGATGAGGGAGGGGAGTGGAGGACAGGGGTGGCGGGATTTCCCAGGACAGGGAAAAGTGGATGTGAAGGGGGTATGACAGAAAACTGTCCATTTTCCCGGAGGGATAGTGACGGACGAGGTGGAGAGGAAGGGTGGGTGGTTTCCCAGAGACAGATCAACCCCAATGGTCATAAATTATCCCCAGGGTATCACAAATTAATGAGCATAACTATATGTTAAGGGTTGAGGGTGAGGGATGATTTTCCTCTGAATCCTTTCTTGTGAATGAACTCAACCTACTCAAACATAAAGTGTCACAACCCACACTAATGCAACAGTTTTGTCGTCTGATGATGCTCCATAAGAGCTCGATTGGAGGCAAGTCTGGTAAGCGAGAAGGGCAGCGTTGTCATTATGGAAAACACCTCCAGTTATGCGGTTCATGAATGGCAGCACAGCAGGTCGAATCACCAGACTGTCATACAAATTTTTCACTCATGTGCGTGGAATAACCATGAGAGTACTTCTGCTATGATATAAAATCGCAACCCAGACTATAACTCAGAGCGTACATCCAGTGTGTCTAGCACGCAGACAAGTTTGTTGTTGGCCCTCAACCGGCCTCCCTCTAACCAACACCGGTCCATCGTTGCCACCGAGGTAGAAACAGGTCTCATCAGAATGCTCTAAAGACTCCAGCCTGCCGTCCAATGATCTCTCGGTAGACATGACTGTTGTCTTAAGTGGCACAAATTGCCGCAGTAGATGCTGTACGATACATCAGAGCCATGCTCTGAACACGATGGTCTTTCCTCTCAGTAGCCGTCTGGAGACCAAACTTGTAGTGACCGTAGATTATCATGACTACCAGTGCCAGCTATCATGTACAGCGGCAACATTTCTGCCGCATGCTTCTGCTGTATCGCAGACGGAATATCCAGGTCCTCGGAGTAGTATTGCACGATCTCGTTCAAAATGTTGATAATGGCATTCTCCACTGACGTCAACTCACCACGTCTCATCTCAAAGTAACGGTCACGACCGATACATCGTGTACTTCCTGCCAACCTTATTTGCACTCTCATAGTGGCCCTACTGGCGCCACTCTTACGCAACTGCCACGAAATGTTATATATATCTCTTTCACACATATAAATACAATTACCAACATTCGTTTATGTCGCACAACTCCTGGGTGTTCGATATAATTTTTCGTATGTTTAACTTTTTACAAACAAAAGTACACAATGTAAACACAATATTAATTACTTTTGACCGGTAAACTCAGATGCATATGGCGCAAAAACTGTTGCCTGAATACCTATGCGCGGGTTACGCAACTAAACGTTTCGCACGATTGAATGTGAAGTATAGATTTGCAATCAAAATTAAACATATTTGTATTATCAGAATTAAATTCTGTATCCTGTGAACGTAAAAACTAAAATTTACTGTAGTGCATTTGAAACTGGCGGCAACTTGAAAACTTAGGCACTGAAAATAGATCTATCTTTCTCCCTTTAAATATAAATAAATAACAAACATTTTGACAAATGATTTTGAAGGGTCAAGCCAAAATCATAAGTATCTGCTTTATTAAATCCTAAACGGCATGCAACTTAACCGACAAATTTTTTTGTAATCATGCAGACCTCTTCAACAAACTTTAATTTATCCATTTTAGTGGCTGCTGAGTTCCATGGCTGTGGATGAAATACAGCAACCAGGCACTTTGCGATTGTATCTTTGATTTATTTATTAAAATCATTAACAAACGTTGCCTCGAGAAATATGCATGAGGTTTTAAGTTCGATTTTTATTTATACAACTTTAAAATGTTTCAACTTACCATTAGTATGCTATTTCTGGGCCGTACAGTAGGATCATAGTTTCTAAAATCGCGGGTGAGCCTAAGCGGCAATTGTACCCTCGACGCTGTTCTGCAAAGAACGCCGATCCGAACGCTTGAGGCGTTTCTCGACCCTTTTCGAAGCGAATGAGTAAGTTGTGGGTCAGATATCGTCTCCTATCACTTTCATGTTACGCAGGTCAACCTTCAATCCGCCGTTATAACTGACGCACATTCGATCGTTAGTAATATAAACGACTTTTAGAGCTGAAAACTTTTGTTGTGAGGCATAAACCCAAATTAACGAATTCGTTACTTCAGTGTTGTCTGTGTACCGACTCTAAGGCGTGTCTGAATCAAACTGTTGTCAACACGATATTTGTACACACCAGCAATAACTTGAATAACGTTACTTGATAGTTGTGGCAGGTGGTCAAAAATATCCAGTGTACCGTTCATCACAGCTTGCTACTATTTAGACCAACTTCTAGAACAGTAATCGTACTGCGGCTTGTCATTCAACTCATGTGATAAAGTGTGGCCATAACTGGTTTTTCATCTCGCATTTACCTAAAACATATACTTGAGACATCTGGTGGGCAAATGCAACAGCTACATCGATATATTCTTCGGCCTAGAACGTTACGATAGCTTTACGGAGAAAGAGATATCGATCGGAGGCGCAAACCACCCAAGCGCCAAGAGTGGCTATAGGGAGCACATGCTCTCTTCCATTGAAACATGGTTTTCAGGTGTAAAGAATACTTTCCCTAGAAAATCCCTTTGATCACATATTCGTAAGACTATAAGAAGTCAAAACAGGCAAAGAAAACGATTTTTTGAAACCTCGAGACCGGAAATCCCGCTTAAGGGCTACGAGCACTTGCTCATCTTCGCTATTGTGAAAGTCATCTACTGAACAAGAACTCACAGCTCTTAAGATATGCATTTTAGAGCCCATGTTTAACGGACAATTTTTCTTCTTTTCGTCCGTACTACCTTCTCCGAATATACAGAAAGCAGAACCCTTGCACTATAACAGATTTGTTTCACAATATCGAAGTGATGCTCTTATGCTGACGCCATATCGTGACAATTTTAAGTGGGCAGTGTTTTTAGCTATGGTTGCGCAACATACCAGCAGAAGTCGGACGTGAACTACCACAACCAACCATAGCGAACAATTGCGCTGCAGACATTACCAAATGCTTTGTGTACTACAATTTTCTTTGTGTTGTGAATTTCTTTTTGTGCTTATTTGGAAATGAGTGAAGAGCCTAATACGCTAATATTGGCGCATTAAAGGACTCGAATGCGACTTTCACCACATCAGAAAGAATCAGCGTCCCATATGATCGTTATGTCAGTTCTGCTTTCGTGGAAACAAAGAACGCGGACTAGAATAGCACCCCTGCCATTGGGAGGCGGGGCTTTCTTCCCCCGCGCATCGCTCCTCCCCCTGGTTTTTTCATTTTAGAGCTCATGTTTACTGGATTTTTTTGGCTTCAAATGATCGTTCCCGACATATCCCTGAATACTGAAAATTCCCCCTGGAACACTCTGTATAAGAAACGTATTTTGCTTAAGAAGGTTGCGAACAGTTTACTTAGGGATTTTGCTGCTACTTTTTACAAAATTTATACACATGTTTTTCCTCACCTCTATGTAACGTCCAAAGGCAGCGAATCTTGTCAACTAATCGTGATAATGAATCAAAGACATGAGTGGAGAAGCCTTAATCTGCGATATTAATACTTTTCATTGACATTTAAAATTTCTCGCTTAGCTTTTTTCTTAGAACAAATGAGATTCTTATAGACTACCATATTGCTCTATGGCATTCTGGCTGTTGTAGCAGACGGACCCATCTGTGTTATCTAGTGCTTAGCGGTTTATTGTTGTTGTAAAGCAGATTCCTTCAAATTATTAAGGTAGTAATATAAAAGTTTCTTTATTAATCATAAGTACGACTGATCATGGCCCAAACTAAATTCAGTAGTCCTAAAGCTTTCATATATTTTATTTATTGCTAATTTAGCCTCACCAGATTACTGACTAAGGTCCTCTTTTAATGTCTGAACAGGAACACCTACCCAAAATACTACATAACAATAATAATAATAATAATAACTGACAATAATAATAATAATAACAATAATAATAAAATAATAACACAGAGGATATTAATAACGATATTAAATATTGTAGAGCAAAAGCAAACAACGGCAAACTGTTGGATTTCGTTTATTTATGATATTAAATAGCTTAACATATTTGAAGCCTTGTTTGTTACTATAAGAAGTGGACAGAATAATGAAAGCGGAGAACATTGACATGAAAATGATAATAGCTGTTAGGAAAGAACAGGATTTCAATAGAGAACTCTGTAGATTAAGGGGAGGGAAAAGCGTTTGAGGGAGGGATGCTTGGCGAGTATAAGCTGCAGATAATAATATGAAAGTTAGACTACGAGCTGTCTTTTGAAGATTGTAGGGTTTTAATTTCTCTTATTTGTTGAGGGATATTGTTCCGTAGTCGGATTCCCGATACAGAAAATGATTTATAGAACATGGCAGTGTTACATAGTAGTACAGAGAGGATTTTACTTCACTGAGAATGAGTATTTGTGTTCTAACAGCTGTGCAAGAGTTGAAGACAGATAAGAGGGAATGCAATGGTTAAGGAGACGACAGAGAAAACACTGAATATGATATTTCAAATAACTTCCGGGAATTCAGCCAGGTAACACTTTCAGCGACCGCCGATATTTCGTATTCCTTGTAGCTGCGGCATGGCATATATTGGTCTAACTATCAGGATCGTGGAGGACAGATGTACTGAGCATAAACGGCACACACGATTACAGCAGCCAAATAGATCTGCCATTGCCGAACATTGCTTGGATACTGGTCACCCCATGTTATATAATAACACCGAGATATTGGCATGCACGTCCAGCTATTGGGACAGTGTCATTAGAGAGGCAGTTGAGATTAAATTAGCGAGCAACCTCGTTAACAGGGATGGAGGTTTCTGTTTAAACTCGGTTTGGAATCCGGCTCTCTCCCTTGTCAAAAAACAGAGGAACAGAGTCAATGCTGCCTCACCTGCGAATTCATAGTCTCACTATCGATAGCTCTGACTTTGGTCGTCTTTGGTGGCACTAGTGTTCAGTGTGTGTGTGTTATCTTTCCTGCTTCTGTCGGAGAACCGAGGTATTAAATTTGCATGTACGCCGCCTGTCCGTTGCAGTTTGCCTTGAAAATGGCGGGGTGCTCTCCCGCCGAAATATCGGCGGTCGCTGAAAGTGGTACCTGGCTGAATTCCCGGAAGTTATTTGAAAGTTGTATACGCCAGGAGAAACTCAGGTCTCACTGAATATGATAATCTGCACGCGTAAGGCCACGTAGCCGTGAAAATAGTTCGTAGACAGGAATGATACAATCGAAATACCGCACATTACAAATATATCGAAAATAAGCATTCATTACCAGTCCAGCCCTCGTGAGCTCTCATACGAAAGGGTCACTATAGTCTGTAGTGGGAAGTATTAGTGGCTCCGCGAGATTCCTTTTAAGGTCGAGAGAAAATATTTTTTACTTTACTGTTTAGAATGACGTTTTAGCCCCCCTAAAGTGCAGAACATGTCTGAATATTTCCTGCCAAGAAGGAAGCAACGACAATGAGACAGGAAGTAAAACATTCATTTATTTCCAGCGAAGTCCAATTGTTTTCATCCTGAATGCTAAATCAGAGACCACGACAAGAAGAACATGAAACTTAACTGTGGTAGTATTCGAAAGTGCCTTGCGTCGTTCTCACCATTTGCGTTTTTTCCCGGCTTTCAACAACTAGTTTTCTCCTTTACCTGTGTTTGATATCTTTGTTCTCTACTTTATATTTGTAAGATTCATCACAAAAATCTTCATGAAATTTTGTTGTGTCTTCACTTTTATTTTACTTTCTTTGCATTCACTTCGATAAAATGAAGCCACAGCGTGATCCATGTCATTCCAGATAAGTAACACGACTAAGTTGTCTTACTGGTGCGTTGTTAACCACTCTTTCCATGCTTAAGGGCTACTGTCCCACACAAATCACAGCTTTTTGTGTCTTTGTCTTAAGAGTCACGGTTGTACTACTTACAAAAAATTTTACTAACAAGATCAATTTGTTTCTTCTAAGTCATACTCCTTTTTTATTATGATTAGACAAAATCTGCATGCTGAAAAACAATGACAGCAATCTCCACGTCTATTCAGACACCTACAGCAAATTTAATTTTTCATTCACCCAATTAATGGCGTATTGTACGATTTTCCAAGAACTAGAAAATATTTCTAATTAGGCAGTCAATTCCCAGCCTACAATGACTTTATATAGAGTGTAATGCATTTCGGTTTTCGTTCTGATGCGTAGGCTTGGATGAAATCTCTACCACTCTCATCTGTATTGAAACCCACAGAACACTTTAAACTAGTATTGTCATAAAAAATAAATAAAAATCACTTCCTCTTATAGTCTTAGCCTTTTTAAATGCGTGTAATATTCATAAAATTTTCAGGAACCGATTCACAACCTTCATATTTCTCTCGTGATAATCGCGTGGGCTATGCTTTCAAATCTGTGATTCGTATCTCCTGTCCATTTAATTATTGTCCCCAAAAGTTGCTTCGAACCAACGAAGTTTTGTTTTGTGTACTGTCCCGCTAAAGCGTGGACAAGGTAACTTGCGCTAAAGCTCCGTTAATACCTAATTTCGTTATCATGTGTGGACCATTTCAGCACGATTCCCAGCTTCTTGTTTCAATTTAAATTAAGGTATCATACCACCTCAAAATAAAACTTATATTGTAGCTAAACACAATAATTAGCGATGTACGAGGTACTGCTCAAAATTTCCGAGAATTTGAGCATTGCTTACAAACAAAATCAGTATAAACTTCCGTAGCTAGGCACCTATGGTGATGTCAAAAGACAGTGTGTCACATGGTGTCATTCTGAACACATCGGTGTGAACAATACAGCTGATTTCTTTACACCATGTTTTGCTGTCTCAACGAATGTTAACATGGCAAACTTTAATAAATAAAGAATCAACAGTAAATTTTGTTTTAAGCTACACAAAACTGCATTTGAAACAAGTTGCATGCTAAGAGAGGCTCCTGGTGAGCAATCTTTATGCTAAGCATGAACGTGTGCGGTTTAAGTGATTTAAATATGGCCATAAATCTGTAGAGGATTAGAAACTCTCGTCTCGATCTTAGTTATGCACAACGCCCAGACAGAGAGGCAGTGTGCAAAATTTTGCAAAGACTGAAGAGAAGACTGCCAATTATGTATATGAAATAGTTGAAATTTCGTTCAGAATATGTCAACAGATCCTAGGAGATGAATTACACATGGGACGAATTGTAACTAAGTTTATTCCTCGTCTTTTTAACTCTGACGAAACGGACCGTCAGGTTCAGATATGCAGTGAACTGCAAACAATAGTTCAAGATTATCCAAATTTACTCTACAGATGAATCATGCCTATGCAGGTATGACGCTGAAACAAAAAGGCAGTCCACGCAGTGAAATCATCCTCCCCTCTTGGTACACAAGCGAGAAAAGTTCCAGCGAAATCTAGTCAGTGATAAAGATTTTTATCTTTGGCCATGGAACTGTCCAGAAGGAATTTATTCCACAAGGTCACTCACGGGGAAATTCTGGTGCGCTTTTTGTAGAAGAGTGAGGCTGGAGTTTAGACGCAAGCAGCTTCAGAGATGGAAAACAGAAACTCGTAGCTACATCATCACAATGCACCTGCACACAGGTATCTCATTGGAACAGAATTGCCAGCAAAACACATCATGACAACTGTCCCTCACACGCCTTACACGCCTGATCTAGCGCATTGCGATCTCTTCCTCTTCCTTAAGTTGAAGAGAGAAAATAAGAATTGAACAATTTATAGGCAGCAGTATTTCGAACTAAGAAAGAAAGGCTGGACGCGTTGCGTACAAGACCAAGGGGACTTATTTCAAGATCAGAGTAGAAATTAGGATGTGAGGCATGTTTTATGATCATTTCGGAAATGATGGATAACATCGCGTATACACATAACCCATACATGAAGAATTACAAATGAGCCATACTATTCGACTGAGGTTGGTGAATAAGACGTGGTTCCTTATAGAAACAAACGGAAATATTTATATTAAACTTTGATCATGTGCTCAAAATAAACTACCTTGTACTCTAAAATAGTTACTTTTTATTATACATTTTTATTTTCTACCTTTGTCCGTACGGTATCTCACCAAAAGTACGCTAAGAATAGGAGTGGCATTCACGAAATTTAAATCGACTCACTAATACCTGGCACACCTCACTAATGGTAATAAATATTTTGCGCGTTATACTGTAGTAAATCTGTAGAAAGACACGACAATCTCACTAGCTGAAAGGGCAACTGCTTTGGAATAGGTCCGACGACATCCCGAGCGGAGGACACGGTGCTGCTGCGCGATAACCTTACGTTGGTCGCATATTTACACATTTAGTGGACTCCTAGCCATAGCCATCCAACACAGTATGGTATGGCCAAGCGGGACTTATTGTGGTGGTTTAGCCTGCGGAAAGCTCTTTGTGTCGCAACTACTAAAATTTAATGTCGTGTGACGAGGGCCTCCCTCTGGGTAGACAGTTCGCAGGTGCAAGTCTTTCGATGTAAGGCCACTTCGGAGACTTGCGCATAGGTTGGGATGAAATGATGATGATTGGGACAACCGGGAATCGAACCCGGTCCCTTAGGATGACGTTCTTATACGCTGACCACGTTTTCTTTCTCATTCTTGTTCGTTGTTGATCGTTGTGTGTTGTCGTTGCGGACGTCACATGACATCCGTTAAAGTTCGTTTGTTGACCCTTCCACACAGTTTTTTATTACAGAGGCCAAGCAGCTCTCTGACCGAACACGCTGAGCTACCGTGTCGGCTTCCACTCAGCTGCCGGGGGCGCAATGTCGCTACTGCTGACTTGGTTTCAATATAAAGCTGTACCATAAGGACACGGTCCGGAACGTTCCATTTCTCCATGGTAACTGAATTTCCCACTCGGCTGAAATACCGCTAGAACACCACCGACTACCTGTGCCACAATAGCCAACTGAAAATGTTCTTTCTGACTGACCCTGCAATAGCCTATACTTATAACTCCATGATATTACCAGTGCGGTTTCCTCTCTCATCTGCATCTCTCGTACGAAATACTTGATAGCGAGGCAGGTTATGCTTCTAGTGTTAGTGCGTGCTTTGCACATATGAGGCTGAATTTGGGTTACGGTGGCAAGCGAGCAGCAGCTCCGTCGCAAACGGTGCGGCCTGCTCTGTATTCGGCTGCTGTCTGTCGCTCTCTCATGAATATGAATATCGTCATTAGTGTGGCGTACCAGCGTGCTAAAATATTCAATGGAACGTGGGTAGACATTTAAGACGGCAGACAACTCCATCACACACACGCGCACGCGCTGCGAAATCTCTTTTTTCCTTGCGTTCTACGCGCTTGTCTCGCACATGGCCCTCGTTAGTCTTCTTCGGTTGCAGTAGTAGATCACTTATTGAGGCTAAAGGCTGCGAAAGCTAAAAGGGAAAACTGTATATAACCTGAAATCCCTTCCAAGAACGGTTTCTGTGACCGCGAGAGCATTTCATTTGGTAACACGATTACTGCCGTGATAATCGTTTTTTCCTAAGATATATATGAATTTCCATATGTGAGAGTAAATTAGGAATGATGTCGCTAATCTACGGATCCACTCATCCAGCCTCTGCTTTCTGGATTTTTCATCAAACAACTGCTCTGAATTTGGGAGCAATCGAGAGATGAATCGTATCACACAGTTTAAATTCACTGTACGATAGTAAATCGAGAAGCATAATATGGTCAAAAAAGAAACACAAACTAGTTCGGAAACTCTGTAACAACCACCTCTGAATGGAAGTATAATTACAAACTCATCAATAGTAATAGTAATTACCTTGATATAAGACCGTTCGCAAGTATGTTATTAGATTGCTAACAAATACACTGAGGGCAGAAAAAAATCGCAGTACCATCGAGAAGCAGGATGGGTCAAAACAGAAACTCAAACTAGTTCGGAAACTCTGTAACAACGATCTCCGAATGAACGTATAATTACAAACTCATCAACAATAATAGTAATTACCTTGATATAAGATCGTTCGCAAGTATGTTATTAGATTCCTAACAAATACACTGAAGGAAAAAAATCGCAATACCAACAAATAAATAAGCAGAGTAAAGAAATTACTGGAATACATTTGTCTATGTAACATATTTCAGTGATTAACGTTGCGAGATACCACGTCAATGTAAGAACGAGAAAACTCATTGCAAACGTGAAATCCTGGTGCATTAATAAGCGAAGTAACTGCTAAAATGCAATCATACAAGCGTGCATGTACGGGGTAGTACAGGCACCGTATGTCAGTTTGTGGGACGGACTCCCATACCTGTTACACTTGGCCAGCCAACACAGGTACGGTTAATGCTGGTCGTGTATCAAGCTAGAGTTGTCTCCCGATGATGTCACAAGTCGTTCTTAATTGGAGACAGACGTGGAGATCGACAGGCAAAGGTAACATGTCGACACTTTGTAGCGCGTGTTGGGCTACGAAAGCGGTAGCGGACGACCATTATCGTGTTGGAAAACATTCCCTGGAACACTATTCATGAATGTCTGCAAAGCAGATCGAATAACTAGACTAACGTACAAATTTGGAATCCGGTTGCATGGGATAACCACGACAGTTCTTCTGCTGTGATATGAAATTGCACATCCGACCATTACCCCACGTGCAGGTCCAATGTGTCGAATAAGCAGACAGGTTGAATGCAGGTAGCCCCATTTTAACTAACACACGGCCATCAGTGTAGGCAGAACCGGATTTCATCATTGAACAGAACAGTACTTCACTCCACCCTTCAATGAGCTCTCGGGTAACATCATTGAGGTCGTGAACTGTTGTGGTTTGGAGTCAGTGGAATGCACGCTAGACGGCGTCTGTCCTTGAAGTAACCCATTTATAAAAGTTCGTTGTGTCACAGAGTTGCCACATGCTGCTCGAATTGCTATTGCTGACGCAGTACGATGCGCTACAGCTACACTCCTGGAAATCGAAATAAGAACACCTTGAATTCGTTGTCCCAGGAAGGGGAAACTTTATTGACACATTCCTGGGGTCAGATACATCACATGATCACACTGACAGAACCACAGGCACATAGACACAGGCAACAGAGCATGCACAATGTCGGCACTAGTACAGTGTATATCCACCTTTCGCAGCAATGCAGGCTGCTATTCTCCCACGGAGACGATCGTAGAGATGCTGGATGTAGTCCTGTGGAACCGCTTGCCATGCCATTTCCACCTGGCGCCTCAGTTGGACCAGCGTTCGTGCTGGACGTGCAGACCGCGTGAGACGACGCTTCATCCAGTCCCAAACATGCTCAATGGGGGACAGATCCGGAGATCTTGCTGGCTAGGGTAGTTGACTTACACCTTCTAGAGCACGTTGGGTGGCACGGGATACATGCGGACGTGCATTGTCCTGTTGGAACAGCAAGTTCCCTTGCCGGTCTAGGAATGGTAGAACGATGGGTTCGATGACGGTTTGGATGTACCGTGCACTATTCAGTGTCCCCTCGACGATCACCAGTGGTGTACGGCCAGTGTAGGAGATCGCTCCCCACACCATGATGCCGGGTGTTGGTCCTGTGTGCCTCGGTCGTATGCAGTCCTGATTGTGGCGCTCACCTGCACGGCGCCAAACACGCATACGACCATCATTGACACCAAGGCAGAAGCGACTCTCATCGCTGAAGACGACACGTCTCCATTCGTCCCTCCATTCACGCCTGTCGCGGCACCACTGGAGGCGGGCTGCACGATGTTGGGGCGTGAGCGGAAGACGGCCTAACGGTGTGCGGGACCGTAGCCCAGCTTCATGGAGACGGTTGCGAATGGTCCTCGCCGATACCCCAGGAGCAACAGTGTCCCTAATTTGCTGGGAAGTGGCGATGCGGTCCCCTACGGCACTGCGTAGGATCCTACGGTCTTGGCGTGCATCCGTGCGTCGCTGCGGTCCGGTCCCAGGTCGACGGGCACGTGCACCTTCCGCCGACCACTGGCGACAACATCGATGTACTGTGGAGACCTCACGCCCCACGTGTTGAGCAATTCGGCGGTACGTCCACCCGGCCTCCCGCATGCCCACTATACGCCCTCGCTCAAAGTCCGTCAACTGCACATACGGTTCACGTCCACGCTGTCGCGGCATGCTACCAGTGTTAAAGACTGCAATGGAGCTCCGTATGCCACGGCAAACTGGCTTACACTGACGGCGGCGGTGCACAAACGCTGCGCAGCTAGCGCCATTCGACGGCCATCACTGCGGTTCCTGGTGTGTCCGCTGTGCCGTGCGTGTGATCATTGCTTGTACAGCCCTCTCGCAGTGTCCAGAGCAAGTATGGTGGGTCTGACACACCGGTGTTAATGTGTTCTTTTTTCCATTTCCAGGAGTGTATATGGTGAACACGACAGTCTTCCCTTTCGGTACTGCCACGTGAATGTCCGGAGTCCGGTTATCTTGTAACCATACCATCCCGTGACCACCTCTGCCAGCAATCATCTATAGTTGTTACATTCCTGCTGAGTCTTTCTGTAATATCGCAGAAGGATCATCTAGCTTCTCGTAGCCCCATTCACACCTCGACCAAACTAAATGAGCTGCTGATAATAACGTCATCGTTATCTTAAAGACATCCTTCACCATTATTAGTTCACTACCGCCCACCTAAAAGGAAACTAACGCTCACAACTGTTACAGCACGCATTTAAAGCCAACCTTATTAAGACCCTCACAGGGCGCCACTCACGCCAATCATATCCGACTGACGCCAGATTTCAATAGACGTCATCTTTTGGACGTAGAAACACGCCAACCAACTTTCGTTTATCTCTCTTAGTGCTGCGGTGTTCTCTCCGTCAGTATGTAACTGGTTTAATGTGGGCTAACACGTCAGTGGGGTGCACGATGGGAAAATAATGTTTGTGTAAATGTCACAGTCTGCCAACGGTCCTGCCACAGTGGTAACACCGGTTCCCGCCAGATCACCTAAGTTAAGTGCTTTCGGGCTGGGCTAGTACTAGGATGGGTGACCGTCCGGTATGCCGAGCGCTGCTGGCAAGCGGGGTGCACTCAGCCCTTGTACGGCAAACAAAGGAGCTACTTGATTGAGAAGTAGCGGCTCTGGTCTCGTAAATTGACATACGGCCGGGAGAGCTGTGTGGTGACCACGTTACTCCCCATATCCGCATCCAGTGTTGTCTGTTTGCTGAGGATGACATGGCGGTCGGTCGGCCCGTTTGGCCTTCCAAGGCCAGTTTAGACGGAGTTTTCTTTCTTTCTTTTTTGTAATCAATGTCACAGTCAGAGGTTAAGCCTTTTGTTGCTTGATATAAGGAAGGAAGAAATGTTTAATAGTGACCAGTGCCTTTTTGTGATAAAATGATGCAAAATTTTCACAATAGTGGTAATGCTTGTAAAATATAAATTAGCGCCTGTAATGTTAAATATTTAAGATCAGGACACTACTAACAGATGCGAAAGTGCCTCGCTCAGCACTGTTGCTCTCAAAATGATTTGCAGACGTAAGGGGGCTTGAATTGTCACATGTAGTTAGTCTACATGAGCAGTTACTGCCAACATGTGCGCTACTTAATTACCTCTTGCTTCAGTTTACAACCTATTTTACTGAATTACACTTCCTTGCAAAATATCTTACGATGACTATATCATTATTACTATTTTAAAAAAATCAACGACTGCCAGTATTTATTGAATTACTTTCTTTTCCTGGACTACATGCAATTAATCTAAAGACGCCTCACTATTCACAGAGAGTAGCAGTATATTATTAATTATTTCTATTACAGTTTACATGATCAACGAGAGAACCAGTTGCTTCCTATTTCATATGCTGTCAGCTAACTCAAACGTTTGCGAAAACCTTGTTTCTATTTCTGCTAATTTAGACGGTCCCTTTTGTGTCGGCCAACATCCGATCACTGGTATTTACTAGTTATTATTCCACTGTTACAGACTAATAATCATTGTTTACCGTATCTGCATTCGCAAACCTGTTTACCGAAGTACAGTTTGCCTGTAATGACAATATATTTACGCTGCATTTTAGCTTTAGTTGGTACACCCTATCACCCCTCATTAGGTCGACTGGGTAATAACATTTCTCATTTAGTACAAAAGAGCCGTTTGTCTGAAGTTCACTCAAGCACTCTGTTTCACTGCATGCGTTCCAACAATTAACAAATATTCAATATCACCCTGTTAGGCATTGCTATTCTGTCGGGATGTATAACACAGTGTTAACAGCTATTAAACTGAAGCTCACGCTGTACGTTTGTAATACGCTATGAGCTCCTGATCTGGTCGACGTGACCTAGCGGGTAAAGCAACGGACCCTGCCGTCAGAGGTCCCGGGTTCAATCTCGTGCGGGAGCAAGTATTACTCCTGCACTCCAGCCTGCTTTTACAATGAGTAACATGGATATTTATCGGGGCTAAAAGCCGACCAGAGTAAGGGGATCTCCATCCCTTCTCCCTCCTAGTGCCATGGTGGTTAGAGGGGCCGCTCCCTTGCTGCAGTCCACAGACTTTACCGTAAGAGCGAATGTTCCAACAAGTTGCCTGCATAGGGCATTTCTCACAAAAGCTCTCCGCAGGAAAGGAGATTTGCATTGAGGGGATAGTCAACATTGAAAATTTCAACTCATTTTTGTCTTCCTTGTTTGTTCTCTGGGATGTCTGATTTATTCTATAGTACACCCCAAGTTCGGCAGGAACTCCATCATCGGGCTAGGAGAAGATTTGTGAGAAAATGTCTCCGAAAACCAGTCACAGTGGGAAAAGAATGATCGATATCGCACCCAAAGTCGGAGAATGTAATGTCAATGGTGGCCTAAGAGACGTTATGGGAACTATAAACGTACTGAAACTTGAGCTTGGACCAGCCTGTTACATCTGCACAAAAGCGGACGACAACTTATAGACCGAGCAGAGCAGCAGACAACACAAGCTGCCAAAGGGGCCATCAGGACCTCCGTGGCCACGGATAAAATGAAGGAGGTTATGTTTTTGAATCTGAAAGTAGTGCTACATGGCACAGGAATCGCTGACAGGAGGAATGTTCAACTTAAACGCAAAAAAACGTAACCCAAAACTTCAAAAGCGGTTTTCTCCAAACCGCATTTTTGAAATTAGCGGGTAACATTGACCTGAGTATGGAACATACGATATTGTTCGGAATTCAGTGCTGGCATTCTGAACTGAATTCTCCATCAACAACTGTAGCCATTTTGTGATACCTTCAAAAGTCTGTTTTCGGTGCATGCTTTTGACTCGAAGAAAATGACATTTGCTTCAGCACGTCACCATTTTGTTCGAACTTAATACTTTTAAATTGATCTCTGTGTGCTGGTAGAAGACATATTGAAAATAACTTAAAAACAGAATTATTTTGTTACGGTTTTGTGGTGTGCGTACTGTAAGACCTTCGGTACACACCGCATCAGATTATTTGACTTGTCGCTCTAATGACGTAGGCGAGTGTCGGTAATATGTCTCGTGGTCTTATCGCGGCGTGTTTATCTTCTGCCGTTAGGTCAGACGATAGAAATGCCACTTGCACGCTTAGAGTAGCAGATTGACGGTGACCAACTTTAAACAGAACTTGATTAATTTTCACACACATCCATTAAATTAATAACAAGCATAAAAATAACTTTACTTGGTTCTGGATGCTATTTACAATTGACAATCTGAAGTTCCTTTGGTCTTAGTATGTTAATCTTATTCTCACATATCTTTGATACTTGACAAAGTGTCTATACATTTCTCTTGATGGCTGTGTACAGGAATATGATAATCTTATTAGGCGCAGACTGAAACTTAACTACAGACTAATGCAGACTAATGCAGACTGATATAAGGAGGTCTGTACACTCGTTATAACACCTCGAGCGTTCAGGTATCACTGCGCGAGTGTGATCCGCGAGGAGAAAAGGTTCTACGTTAGCAGCAAGAAGGATCATAAAGAGAGATTCTAGCTGTGTGTTGCTATTTATACACTATTTACAATGGCGGCGACTCTTATTTGTCTGGGTGACTCCACACATTTTCGATTGTATTTCATTATTACTATCTAACTCAACTACGTGAACTATCCCTACATCAGAAAGAAATGGTTCAAATGGCTCTGAACGCTATGGGACTTAACATCTGAGTCCCCTAGACTTAGAACTACGTAAGGCTAACCAACCTAATGACATCAAACACATCCATGCTCGACGCAGGATACGACCCAGCGACTGTAACAGCAGCGCGTTTCCGGACTGAAGCGCCTAGAACCGCTCGGTCACAGTGGCCGGACCTACATCAGAGTTTGTACGTTTTTATACGTGTAAAAATATTATTAGTTAATCCACAATGTCACTTTTTCTATACCTTATGTACGACTCACCTAATTCACTACCCAAGGGAAGCTACAACTCGTTCTCATCTGTCCCACTCCTTAGTTCAGCCACTTTCCCGAAGCTGTTTCCAGTGGTAGGAACCTCAGTCAGGAATAGCCCTCCGCATTACTTAGGAAACTGAATAATATTCCCAGCTTCAGAAGACAGTTAAGGAAATGTCTGCTGATGCATCAGTAATAAGTATCCTTGTCCCTCTACACACTCGTTGCTCCAGCGCCCTTCTTCTTTCCAACCGGAAGTTCCTCATTTCGCAGTACTCTTAGCTGGTGCATTTCCTTACATTTCCTTCCCCAGCACCTGCAATACCATAAAACATCTATTTTCCACACGTATAAATTCTGTTTGTTTCTGCTACTATCATTATTGTTACTGTAGTCGTTATTATTATTAGTGTTATTATTAACACCAGCATAAACAGCAGCAGTAGTAGAAGTACTTTCAATATTAACATATTCAGTAATGTTTGCTCGCATTGTCTCTGTATACACTCTAATCCTTATTACACCATTTTTCATATTAAAAATTGTAATGTCTTAGATAACTATGATGTTGAAACGTGTTCCGTAAATCTGAAATCCTAGTCCGTTGTAAGAGAGTACCTGATGGCTCCGATTAGATAACGTTAGATAAATAAAAAACATACTCTTTCTTTCAATTATGGATTCATCCTTAGTTTCTTAGCAGAAAGTGAATTTATTGATTTATACGCTGCTCTATCTACCCCTTTGTGTAATGCGAAGATCTTTTCACTGCTGATCAACTGCCATTTATACGATGAATGGGAGTCCTCCCAATATATCTGGAAAATTATCCCTGCGTAAAGTACCTAAGGAGGTCTGGAATCTTTCTCTAATAATCATTATTATAAAAGGAGCCGGTTACCTCCAGTGTAACGAAAGGATATTGCAATTTTCACTGTTACTTTCTGCTTTACTCTCAAGTATAATCTCTGAAGTTCTATCAAGCTGCCAAAACTTCGTATGTGATGGAATTCACTGAACCATACAAATGTAAGCAATTTAGGAACGACGAGTATGATCGCAGTTTACTTTGGTGCCAACGATGAAATATCTACTGTGGTACATACCGATTTTTTTTAATACACACAATGCATACTACGGGTCATATTCCTATCCAGTCTTTAAGTACCATGTGTCCATTTACACGCATTCCTTACTGCATCCCCTTTATCGATATATGAAGCTTGAAGTTGATACAAATCGGGAACAAGGACACGTATCATCACTGAGGCTAAGTAATACTCGGCCGCAGCGAGCACTACTTTACAATTTGTATCTGTGTGATTGCCTGATAGCTCTAAAAAATCTGTTGCTTTCTCAGAAAATGCCATATTGAAAACCTGGAATTTTTATAGATAATAAATGCTATGTCTGAATTGAAAATATGTAATACAACAATGTTAAGCGTTTTGCATTTAATGAAAGTGCGTAAGACTGAGACAGAGGAAATGTAGTGCAACTGAAAACAAGTTGTGTCAACTAAAATAAAACCAGTACTGACTCCCTATGCCCTTTTCAACGTTGCTATTGAACAGTGATAGGTAGTAATACATCTTGCTAGTTTAGTCGGTCGAAATTTATTTAGAATGCATGTGAAGTCTAGATTTGTAATCGAGTATTACTGCGGGAAACGTAACGCCTGTAGCTAAACAACGCACCTTGCAGTTATCTTCTCAGCCATATCCATAGCTCATTAAGCGTACTCCCATAGAGTTTATAACACGCCAGACACGACAGACAAGTGAGACAAATAACACTGTTTTCGATGTAATACCGAAAGGCAATAAAAGCGGACAAGCTGCCTGCCATCAGCTAAATAATCTATAGCCCCACTTCATGAACCCCTTACACAGTAGGTGGCGTAATCCCGCGGGATGGAGGCGAATCCATGCTGTCAGTGGGGCTTAGACCAGCGCGGAGCCCTCCGCAAAACTTTCGCGTTCTGCTGCTCGCGTTAGTACATGCCTGCCTCGTCAGAGCAGCGCTTTCTGCCGTCGGCCTGCTGTTCTTTGAGCAACTGTACGGTAACACGGACTGCTCATATACACATTGATAAATTTCCAGTAAAGTGAAATATTGACCAACAGCACTGTGATGTGTTCATCCGACGTGAAGCATGTATTTGTATATGGATTTCTAAAACTGCATTCATGCAAACTTCACGTAAATTCGGGACACTCTTAATATTCTCATGTAAAAGCTTTCCTTTGTATAAATCTATCCCTGTACTCAAATCTGACGACGATGTACTTCTGTCTTCCGATCAAAAGGAACAGAAGTTTTGTTGATATAGAAGAAATCGGTAGAATCGATTGGAGAGACCAGATAAACAAAGAATAAGTAGTGAAACTATGGGACGGAAAGGAGTTAAATGTCATTACTTGACTGTAGTAATAGGCTGGAATGCCGAATACTGAGGAGTCAAGAGATAAATTGGATAACTAAGAAAGTGTTGCGGTGAAACTTATACAGTTGCTTGGCTTGCACAGAATAGATTAGCGTGTAGAGATGAATCCGACCAAACTTCTGTCTGCAGAGCGTAACAATATGAAAATATTGTCACTTTATACATCCTACACATGACTAAGCTTTTTTTGAGTTCTTCCTGGTTTGCGAAAGAAAGACGCATTTTTTTGTAGACTTCAAAGGTACCTGTCGCTTTCTGATACCACACTCATTTTAAAATATCCACTTCAAAAAACTACTGAATATGAAACGTTTTATTCTGAATACACGAAGTAGTTTTTGGGGAAAACTTTTAACACAATTTTACTGTAACGTAGCTATTGACGTCTGCAGGTTTGCATTTAAAAAGAATGTTATTTAGCGTTAATTTTCAGGTGTGCCCTATTCCACACTGTATTTCTCCTGTTCTACAGGGCGTTAGAGATATGATGCAGTTATTTTTACTCGTGACTGAGGCCACTGTACGGAACAACATTACTTCAGTATTTACTTCATTTGCAGACTAATAATTATACCTATTACGAGTAGTATATTTTTAGGTTCGTTATTTCCAAGTACACATGCTTAGTTACCCCGTGACGGCAGGTCACCTGTAGAAGTGTGGAGGTATGGACGCAAAACGATTAAAACTGTGTGCCGGACCGACACTCGAACTCGGGACATTTGGCTTTCGCACGCAAGTGCTCTACCAACTGAGCTACCCAAGCACGACTCACGCCCCCTCCTCCTCCTTTCTTTCAGGAATGCTAGTTCCGCAAGGTTCGCAGGAGAGCTTCTGTAAAGTTTGGAAGGTAGGAGACGAGGTACTGGTGAAAATAAAGCTGTGAGGACGGGGCGTGAGTCGTGCTTGAGTACCTCAGTTGGTAGAGCACTAGCCCGCTAAAGGCAAAGGTCCCGAATTCGAGTCCCGGTCCGGCACACGGTTTTAATCTGCCAGGAAGTTTCATATCAGCGCACACTCCGCTGCAGAGTGAAAATCTCATTCTGGATTAGTCTATAGTAACACACCTAGTCCGCCTAGTGGTGCAGTTACGACGGTGCAGGAAAGAACCTGAAAGTAAATTAAGTGACGTGTTTGCGGGAAAACTGTTAGACGTGTATAAAAACTAAGTAACACACTGAGGTATGCAAATATTAAGGTACTAATGATCACAATACCTGCACTTATACCTTTAACAGCATGTAGGTAAATTACAAGACTAGTTAGTTGCGTTATCCTCGATTAAAGAAAGGCGCTCCAAATTACCAACCTTCTATCGTCACCACTTAGCCCAGATACGTAGTACATCCTATTCTAAAGATTTTTACAGTATACATGCTCTTGGACAACTATACGATAAGCAGTAATTGGTCGTTTTCAAACTGGAGTGTTTGTATGAACCAAATTATTTAACTGCCGTTTCACTATAGAACTGTCCGTTTTTTTTTTTTTTTTTTTTTTTTTTTTAAGACTAGTATTTCCGGAAATTAAAAATAAAACTACATTAAAGAGGGAGGAAAATTGAAAGTAGAATTATATTTAAATACAATGTGCTAACAGGTCAAAAAGTCAACTATTCCTATTATGTCTCCAGAATTACGTCCAAATCATCGTTTTACTTCACGGCCTTTGATTCACATTCGTAACAGTCATCTTTCCTTGCTGAAGTGTGAGCGGGAAATATGGTATTTACGTATGATTAAACATATTTTACCAGACTTGTTTGGGTACATCAGGAGAACACTCCCTTGCCTTGGTACTTTTCTATTGTTATTGTTACAGGAAGTATAATTTTGAAAGATATTTTGAAGTACGATTAATTTTGCATGAAAAGAGTGTTTGCCTCTTAGCTTCCTTTAATGGGAGTAGAAGAGATGTGTGTGGTTTATCTCTGTCATGTGGTAAACATGGTTTCGATTCGTCATGTTTTTTAGCATCTATAACACAATACAGGACCACTTGATGCTTTCAGACTACCGTTAGCCGCGTCTGAAGGCCATTAATCTTGAAGCCGTTCATCGAAGTCTGAGAGGTATGCTTTCTCGGGCGAGAACCGAAAAGCTTAGACGAAGGAAAAATGGGGTATGGTCCGTAAAAGGAGTGGGTGAAATGGAAGAATGTAAGAGAGGAAAGTGCGTTGTCGTATGTGAAAGAGCGCAAAATATGGGTGGAAAGGATAAGGTGAAACGGAGCAGGAAGTCTGGTATCCTGAGCCGATGGGTTTGAAAGTCTGCCGAAACGCACGGACCTAGACTGCAGTCGGTAGGCGGTGCTCCAAGTATTTGCGAGCGCTACTGTCGCCGCATAAGCGCAAACTGCTGGCAACGTCTCGCGCGCTACCATATAGGCGCTCGTGACAGCACGATAAAACCTAACAGTGCAGGGGTGCAAGCGTGCACATATTTCAGTTTTTTAACTGTCCGTAATTTAAAACAGAAAATAGCTCGACATTTTGTTTGTATTTCTCAATGTAATTTTCCCTTTTTTTTTTTTTAATTCGCTTGGCTGAAGAGCGGAGAACTGTAGCGTTCACAACCCATCCCCCGCCCCTTTCCCTCGTCCATATGGAGCGAGGGGGATGAAATAACGATAAAGACAAAAAAGGGTGCAGACCTCAGTCGTGTTTCTATTGCGTTCTCGTGTTGTTTGTTGCAATCATCGTTATTTTGTTCATGATATTGCTTCGTCTATCCTCTCCATTTGGTTCACTCTCCGGAATTGTCATTCTGACGAGTTGTCTTTGTTTTCTGTCCAATGACGTTGTTCTTGTAACTGATACGTCTCAAAGTTCCGGAGAGTGAACCAAATGGAGAGAATTTGGTTCACTCTCCGGAATTGTCTTTGTCATACGTCCAGTGTTGTTGTCGTATTTCCGTGTCCATAGGCGACTCAATATTGTCACCTGTAATGACACAAAATCGACTTAAGAGATAAGAAATGTTCTAATTTTAAGGTGCATGACGGAGGTTATCCTGAAGCAGTACTAGTGATTTTCTTTTCTGTTTCTCTCGCCAACCGAGCGACGGAAGAACTCTATATACACCTCGGTACGATCCCTAATCTCCCTAATCTTATCTTTATGGTCCCTACGCGAAATGTATATCGGCTGGAGTAGAATCACTCTGCAGTCAGAATAAAATGGTTTTCTAAATTTTCGCAAATAGTGCTCCTCTAAAAAAACGTCGTCTTCTCTCCAGTGACACTCATCTGAGTTTCCGAAACATCTTCGTTATGCTTGCGTGTACAGATAACAAACCTTGCAGCCCGCTTCTGAATGGCTTCGATGACTTCCTTTAGTCCAACCTGATGCGGACCCCTACCACACCAACAGTACTCAAGAATGGGTCGCCCTACTATCGCATATGCAGTGTACTTTACAGATGGAACACACTTTCCTAAAATTCTCTCAATAAATCAAAGTCGACCATTCACCTTCCCCACCACAGTTTTCACATGCTCGTTCCATATCATATTTCTGTGCAACGTAACGCCTGGATATGTAATAGGCGTGACTCTGTCAAGGAACAAATTAAAACTACTGCATTAGAAAATTATCAGTTTGTTTTTCCTATTCATCTGAATTTGCTTACATTTAGAACTAGCGGCCATTCACTACATCAACTAGAAATTTGCTCTAAGTCATCTTCTACAATTACTCAACGACGATGCCTTCCCATACACCACAGCATCGTGTGCAAACAGCCGCAAACTTCTGCCAGATCATATACAGGGTGTCCCATTCATCTTGACAACCCTAAATAACTGACTGCCCAGAGTCAAATAACAAAAATGTTTCAAGCAAATGTTCATGAGCCGTCAGCGGAACGTCAATCAGCATGATTGCCTTCGATGTAGCTTTTTTTCTTAGAAAGACATGAACAACCGTATGACATTTTTAAACGGCACACTGTATTTTTTATTCGGTAATTCATTTCCTCTCCTAAAGACCTATTCAAAAATGTATCACAGTGTACCATTAACTGAAACACAATGGTATTAATTACCTAAGACAACACTGACGTTGACGCTCCCAGTGCTTAGTGCAGGTAGTCGGATTAATGGAACATATCCACATGCTGACGTCGACAGAGAAAAAATGTAAACGTAAGTAGAACGCTCACCCGTCATAGCGTCAAATATCGTCAGTTAAACAGTTGCGTGACTAGAATGTTCTCCAACGAAGAGACGGTAGAAATGCTACACATCTATGGCGAATTTGATTTAGCAGAATAGTAATTGCAATACTATTTTCTTGTGCACGGGTACTTTTAGTACAGTAGTTTAGTTTTTTTAAATACTGTTGCGTACAGTAGGCATACCGTGAAGGCTGTCCCTCCTACAAACTGCATCGACATAACGTTTCTTTTATTGTCGTCGTCGTTGTTGTTGTTTCTGTTGTTAAAGGTTGGTGAAACGCTACGCAGGCGCCGAACGGTACAGAGAGCGGTATCCTCACAAGAACTATCCTTCCCGACGGACGTTTTCTCGTCTTGTTGCGACGCTTCAGGAAACGGGAAGTTTCAACCCATGACAACGCAATCGTCGTAGCACTCGCACAGACGAAGCTTCCGAAGTTCCTGTTCTCGCTTCCGTTGGTATGTATCCACACGTGAGCACACGACAGCTTGAACGCAATATTGGCATTCCTTAAACAAGTGTACAACGTATTCTAACACGTCACCGGTTCCATCCTTACCATGTATACCTACATCAAGCACTGCATGGGAATGATTTCCAGAATCGTGTACAGTACTGTCAGTGGGCACAGCAGCAAATCCTCGCCAACCCGAACTTCTTCTGCAATGTTCTATTTACCGATGAATGTTACTTCTCAAACAAAGGACACGTAAATACAAGGAACATGCATTATTAGTTCAGCGACAACCCACGATGGCTTAGACAGGTGGAACATCAACGTCAATGGAGAGTTAACGTCTGGTGTGGGATGCTCCGTACTACAATTAATGGCTCTTATTTCATCAATGGTAGTCTAAACGGCACAGCGTATGCCAACTTCCTCAGACTAATCCTTACTCCTCTTCTGGATGAAGTGCTGCGAAGAACTAGAATGCTTATGTGGTACCAACACGAAGGATGTACAGAATATAATACCTTGCTTGCACGTCGTGTTCTGAACCGAAGGTATCCTGTCAGATGTATTCATCGAAGACGAACAGTTACTTAGCCTGCTAGGTCTCCTGATTTAAATGCTCTGGACTTTTTTCTTTGGGGGTGCATTAAAGACGTTGTGTATCGCGATATTCCAAAAACTCCAGAGGACATGCAGGAATGTATCGTGCTTGTTTGTAATTTTCTTCAGCAGGCAACACTGGAAGCAGCAACTAACTCTTTCATTCAACGAGTGCAGCAGTGAATCGGTGTCCAGGGTCACCACTTTGAGCACCTTTGAATGTTCTACTCCCGGGCATTGGTACAGGAGAGTCAAAGTCAATTTTGTGTTACGTTTTTACTTGGTTTTCATTTGTTTTCTGTCAACTCCAGCAAGTGGACGTGTCTGTCATCCCGGGCTCAAAGTCAATGTTGTGTTATGTAATCAATAACGTTGTGTTTCAGTGAATGGTACACTGTGGTAAAATTTTGAATAGGTGTTTAGGAAAGGAAGTGAATTACCGAATAAAACATGCAGAGTGCAACTTAAAAAGTTATACCACTGATCATATCTTCCTAAAAAACAAAGCTACAACGAAGGCAATCATGCTGATAAATTTCGCCCTGACGGCTAAAGAACATTTGCTTGAAACATTTTGTAATTTTCAAGTGGACAAACAGTTATTTAGGGTCGTCAAGATATATGGGGTATCCTGTATATGGAACATAATAGTGCTCCTGTCACAGTTCCCTGGGGCACTCCTGACGATAACATTGTGTCTGAAAAACACTCGTCGTCGGGGACAGCACAATGGGTTCTGTTAAGTAACAAGTCTTCGAGCGGCTCACATACTTGGGAACGTATTCTGTATGATACTACTTCCCTTAATAGTTGGCAGGGTGGCACCATGTCAAATGCTTTATGGAATAGGAATACAGAATACACCTGTTGCCCTTCATCCGTGGTTCGCAGGGCCTCTTGTGAGAAAAGGGGATGCTGAGTATTACACGAGCGATGCTTTCTGTAACCGTACTGATTTGTGAACAGGACCTTTTCGCTCTCGACGAATTATTATATTCAACAGAGAATATGTTCAAGGATTCTGCAGCAAAACGATGTTAAAAATATTGGTCTGCAATTTTACAGGTCGGTTCGTTTGCCCTTCTTGTACAAGGGAGTCACTTACTCTATTTTCCTGTCACTTGGGACTTCTCGCTGGTCGAGAGATTCACAATAAATGTAAGGTACGGTAGAGGGTCACACGACCGCTTGCGAGCAATTTGCAGTAGCTTGGAGTCAAATAAATTGTCCATCTCGACCAACCTTCCGAGGTCCAAAATTCGGCTCTTTCACGTTGCGTCATGATAGTGTCGGCTGTGAACTGCGTGATGTGCTCACAAGCCATTATGTTGAAACACATGCATATTGAGTTCCATATTTTTCATGATTTCTACAAAGGTTTCTTGCAAGGAATTCAATAAGGTAAGGTATTTTAGATAGTGAAATAGGAAACATGGTTCAATCAAATCATCATTAATGATAAGTGCAGTTTTTAAACGATGATCTACTTGACATTAGACAGTCATATTGTGCAAGCGTTGGGTATGGAAATCGTTTGAAATACTGCGTAATAAGTTTCAATACCTGTACAAAAGCTAGAAGATTGACTCATTTTTCTCCCTGTAACATGAAATAGGATAATTTCAATATGTATGTTCCAATGTAAATCTTTTACGTGACATTTTGTCTTCGACCTCTAGAAGGTTGTTACATGAATTGTGGAACCTCTTTTGCGCCATAGCAGGTGATTCCAGAATAGTATTTATTTATACGCAGGATGAATTTCTACTCGTGCGGAAATGTCATCTGCTGAAATGGTTCAAATGGCTCTGAGCACTATGGGACTTAACATCTGTGGTCATGAGTCCCCTAGAACTTAGAACTGCTTAAACCTAACTAACCTAAAAACATCACACACATCCATGCCCGAGGCAGGATTCGAACCTGCGACCGTAGAAGTCGCGCGGTTCCGGACTGAGCGCCTAGAACCGCTAGACCACCGCGGCCGGCCATCTGCAGAAACTTAAAACTTAAAATTAGGGACTAAAATATATTTTAATCTTGTTTTGTTTCGCAAATTGTTTAGTTTATATGGATAACAAACGGAAACCGCCTATGAGTGGAACAAAGAATCAAGCGGAATAACAAGAAGCTTGCGGAAATCCGACGAACAAGAGAAGGTGTAGCGATGGCAACGTATCTCAAAATAGGTGAGGTGTTTCGAAAGTCAAGACCTTCTTGGTACACGACTGAACTTTTCGGGCGTATTTGGACCAACATGGTACGTTCAGATGAAGCAGTTGCATGAATATTTATAACCTGATCTTGTAAATTTCATGTTCTTCTGCAGCGTCGTATGTGAACCGGATAATTAACAGTAGCTCTGTAAAATGGATTGGCGTTGAGAATTGTTACATGAATTATTTGTAAGATGAACATTTTATGTTCTCTTGCCCTGTTGTACGTGAACTAGAGAATTAACGGTAGCTCTGTAAATATGGATTATGTTTGAGAACGATAACTAACTTTACATTATCACTCAACATTAAATGTACATAGTTTGATTCCCTATATACGTTGAAAGTCAAACAGCATACAGTCTCTTAATACGAAATCTGTAAGGTACTGGAGAGGCCGCTTTTATAGTCTACCGGCTAGAACAGATTTTTACGAAGGCGATCATGAAATGGTTTGCTTAGCACGTAAGCAAGAGTCCTTGGGAATTCCAGATATACACGTAGTCTTACAGTGGGCAAAGATGTTTTTCAAGGGAACCCACCACGCAGAATTTTTTTTAAAGGCTATAGACATTTTGTTTTCCGCTGATCTAGTATCTAGGCAATTAATACCGCCAATCAACATCGCTAGCACAAACATTGGCTTAACGCTTGTCCGTTGATGTTATGTAGAAATCGGCGACCTACAGTACATTCTACCCAGTAAAAATACTAAAATATTAATGAAATTTGAATAATGTCACGTGCAGGGACCGGAAGAAGTTAAAATAGTCAACTGTATCCACGAGAGAGTGCAAGGCAGAACATTCGAAAATTCTGTATTACATTCGCACATACGAGCTGATCTGCGAGTTTGTCCTCCCCACAGAAGGAAGTTTGTTCAACATAATTTTGGGCAGATTACACATAACATTACTTTCAAGTAATTGACTGGATACAATAAAGATTTGTGTACAGGGAAGAAACACAGATATGGGACATGGGAAAAAGAGATAGACCTTTAATAACTAGTAACTAGACAAACTGAATCACAATTACTGCTACATTCTCCTTTGAATATCCGTCCATAGCAGATATGGCACATATGTTATGCAATTAATATTTTACATTCTAAATACTTAAACACAAAATACGATCACAGAGTTTTCTTAAGATTGTGTTCCAGGGAGCTATGAAAAGAATATACAACTTCATATTTCTAATCTGCAAACAAGTGCGAAGTACATAGCATGATGTACTTAACAGTGTACCATGAGTTAATGTCTATTTCTGTTACATCCACGTGTGGAGCGCGGGAAGAATGATCGCTTAGATACCTCTGTGAGCTCTGTAATCCCTCCAATCTTGTCTTCTCCTGCAGGTAAACATATAGCAGAGAACAGGAAGGGGAAAGTTCATGCTGAAATTAACTTACGTATTGAGCTTCGAAAGTCCTATTACAACATCAGCTTCTTGGCATTTAAAAGGCATTTTTTCCTACAATAAATACGTGTTTCCTGCTGATATTCTTTTAACCCACTGGAACTTGAAATGAGATGGACATGCAACTAAATACGAGGGTTATTCCAAAAGTAAGGTCCGGTTATAAAAAAAAAAATCAAAACTAAAATGTTTTTTCAAAACAATTGTTTTATTTACATTCCTTACATCTTTATCTATTTTTCTACATAACTTCCATACTTATTTAAACATTTGTCACATCGTTCAACAAGCTTTTGAATGCCCATGTTATAGAAATCGGCCGCCTGTGACGATAACCAGTCCTTAACTGCTTCTTTCACTTCATCATCTGTGTCGAAGCGCTTGCCGCCGAGAAACTCCTTTAAGTAACGGAACAGGTGCAAATCACTTGGCGCCAGGTCCGGACTGTAAGGAGGATGGTCCATCTGTTCCCATCCAAATTTCTTGATCAGAGCTTGCGTATCATTTGCAGTGTGGGGTCTGGCATTGTCATGCAACAACAAGATTCCAGACGACAAAAGACCACGTCGCTTATTCTGGATTGCACGTCGAAGTTTAGTCAGGGTAGCGCAGTAGGCGGCTTTATTAATCGTTGTTCCTCTCTCCATAAAGTCGACTAACAATACTCCACGTCTATCCCAGAACACAGTCGCCATAAACTTACGTGTTGAGATTGTCTGCTTTGCCTTGACCTTGACTGGCGATGACGTGTGACGCCATTGCATTGACTGACGTTTAGACTCTGGAGTGATGTGAGAAACCCATGTCTCATCCCCTGTGACAACATTGTCTAAAAGACTGTCACCTTCCTTATGATATCGCTCCAAAAAATCAAGAGCAAAAGCCATTCTTTTCATTCGTTGGGGCTCAGTAAGCAGCCTGGGAACCCAACGGGCACACAATTTGTGAAACTTCAAATGTTCAGACACAATTCTGTACAAAGTTGTTCTACTCACATTCGGAAAATGCATGTCTACGTCTGTAATAGTGAATCGGCGATCTTCACGAATTTTTTTGTCAACCGCATTGACCAAATCGTCTGAAATCACTAATGGTCGGCCACACCGTGGTTCATCGTGCACATTATCCCGTCCTTCATTATAAGCTCGCACCCACTTGCGCACTTTACTGTCGCTCATTATGTTAGGACCGTACACTTCAGTAATCTGCCGATGGATTTCCGCCGCTGAATTGTTTCTTGCAGACAAAAACCGTATCACTGCCCTTACTTCACAATCGGCGGGCTGATCAATTGTCTTAAACATTGTAAAGTGACACTGTGAACTACACTCAGCAACAGTAACAAAGCGAATGGCGGCGTTTGACGCGCAAGGCTTGCCGGGAGTCGGCGCGCATGCGTGTTTTGTCATTGGCGCCAAATTTCAATAGTTACGGCGAATCGGACCTTACTTTTGGAATAACCCTCGTACAAAGAGTCAGCAGGCCAGTAGTCAACGGGGAAAGAATTGATGGCGGTTAATGAATGTACATGCTGGAGAAGGAAAAAAAATTAATGTTTGTTCCCCATCTCGATTCCTGGTGATTACCTAAGACTTCCCTTCCGTGTAACAGTTTATACCGGGATCCACTTACCCTACGGAATGCAAATGAGAATCTGATTCGTTAAATAGTGAGCGAAAGTGGTACACAAACGGTCTATGTGACGTCAAATCGGAAGTTTTCCAACAGCCTGTGAGCCTCGTAACATTTAATATACGTTTATTTATGTGGGTATACACTCTGATAATACTGTGACAGAAAAGTGCATTGAAGACTCGGAAGTTTCCACCTATCTCGCGAAACTTAAATAGATTCACTTCACCCGGATACTTACTAGCATCGTTCTTCCCGCGAACAATTTCTGACTGGAACAGAAAAACGGGAAAGTCACAGTGATACTCAAAGTTCCCTCCTCCACAAACTTTAAGGCTGCTTGCGCAGTACAGATGTAGAGATGTAGATGTAGATCATGTCGTGAAGACTACCTAAGATATCCTTCTATTGCAGCTCGAAAATTTGGCAGGCGGTCTGTGCAGAATCTGGAGTTATATTTTTGAGAGGAGAGGGGCAGGTCAATACACTTACCAGTAATAGAAATTAATTAGTTTTAATTGTCTATGGTAAGTGTCTATATCATCAGAATTTACTTGTTCAATATAAAATTGGAATCCAAATTAAGCTCTACATCATTTGACTGCCGATTTACGCCATATTTCCTAACGTGAACCAATAAATCGTACCGCCCGAAAATCGTTTCGAATAAAAAACGTGAAAACATAAAATTGGCCATAAAAATGCTTTATAGCTCATTTCTCTCGGGTTATTGAAATGTGGCTTATAATAACTCGCTTACGCTGCGTCGCCTGCGTTTTCCTATTCTCTTAGCGAGGCCGTTTCTGCAGCACTCTCATTAATGTTGTCAATCCATTAAATCAACTTAACTCACAGTTCACGTAATCTTAAATGAAGTAGCGGTACTACGAACATTGCCACAACATAATTCGGAACAACGTTATCGCATTATCAAATGCTGTAAAACATGGCAACAAATCAATATATCGCAATACTATACGTACTGACAAACATATAAATATATATTTATATTGTCCTGTTATATAACATACATAAAAAGTTCTATGTCATTAGTCATAGTCAAAAATAAATACCCAGCCTCATACATGCATTATAAAAAGTAAAACTGTTCCTAAGATACCTCTTGTTGACGTATTATACTCTCAAGGGTCAGTTGTAAATTAAAGGCAGCCGCTTTCGCTTCCTAAAGATAATACTTACCTACAAGTCCAATCTCACAGCCCCCAGCGATGCTACTGTCTATCATAAAAGCTATGAGCACTGTAAGTCAAGTCCCATTATGTACTAAAGATCAATGCTACACTTCTGTTGCAACATGAGCATCCTTATAGAATGAGCACCCGAAAACGTTTAACCGAACGCCGTTAAGATTTGTGATGAGGTGGAGTTTTACAACTGTCAAATAATTGTGAAACTTCATTGTAGATGACCATTAACTGTTTATTTTTATGCTCACTGCTACTGGCTTCGATCAGTAGACCATTGTGATGCCGAAACCTAATGGACTCACAAAACCTTTAAAGTGCACGGGCCACCATATACTGACAAAAGAAAAATGTATGGCGTTAAATAACGTAGAAATTACTTACACAGCGTAACCAGCTTGTCACTACAACATTTCAAGCGAACAACTTCGGTGAAGCTAGAAAAACGTAGCTTCTGTTACAATAAATGATCTCCAAATGACACAGATAAGTAGGAGATGCACAAAGACAAACACACATTTCCAACTGAAGAAAATAGTAACGGACATGTAGTAAGAAAAATTGTATTAACAGCAAAGATTAAAGGCGACCCGCTCATCGGGCGGGGGAGGGGAAGGGGGTTTCGCCGACTCTTCCGTCTGTGGATGGGTTGCCTAAGGTCATGTGACATGAATGGCTGAGACATCTCGAAGGGCAGGTTCAGCTGCCAAATTGGAAAGGTTTTCCCTCTCCTCTGCACCTGCAGGTCCTCTTTCTGTCGCGAAGTATGAGCCGTGTATGTAAGAGTAACTATTAAATATAGGTGGCTGTAATGGGTGTATATGTGTGTAATGTAGCATCGTGTTCGCGTTGAAGATGATGAGAGAAGGGAGAGGGTGAAACCTGGTGCCGACTCATATCCAACTCCTGGCGAGTAGACTGCGGTTTGTTGGCGGAACACTTAGAAGATGCGTCAAGCCACTAAAGAGACAGCCTACATTACACTTCTCCGTCCTCTGCTGGAATATTGCTGAGCGGTATGCGATCCTTACCAGGTAGGATTGACGGAGGACATCGTAAAAGTGCAATGAAGGGCAACTCGTTTCTTGTTATCGGGCAATAGGGGTGAGAGTGTCACTGATATGGTACGCGAGCCACTGAAACAAGGGCAGTTTTCTTTGCGGCGAGATCTATTTACGAAATTTCAATCACTAACTTTCTCTTCCAAATGCGAAAATGTTTTTTTGGACCCACCTACGCAGGGAGAAATGATCATCATAATAAAATAAGAGAAATCAGAGACTGAACGGAAAAATATAGGTGTTCCTTTTTCCCACGCGCCATTCGAGAGTGGAATGGTAGAGAAGTAGTATGAAAATGGTTCGATGAACCCTCTGCCAGACACTTAAGTATGAACTGCAGACTAACCATGTAGATGTAGATGTAAATGTAGTGTGCCGCCGAGATTAAAGTCCCCATCTGTCGGATCACCATCAACAGTGACACATTCCCTCACTACATAAGCCACTGAGGAGAGGTTTGGAATTTAATAGAGGCCATTGCCACAAGGGCTGGTGACCACGAATGCTACCACCTCTCCTTCTCTTCCTGGCCAAATACTGGAAGCGAAAATTTCATCCGGGCAAGCGCCACTGCACAAGCATACGTTAGCGACCTCGGCTTTGGAGGCAAGTTGAACGGGTACATAAAGAGAGAAAGTGACCATCTAAGGTACATAACGTTAAACCAAAGGAAGCCGCTTGCATACAATTACATCCATCTCTAAGATTCCATTGAAAGCAATGGAAGTTTCAACCCGAACGACTTAGGTGAGATAATCACGTCCAGCGTCGTTTGTGAGCATTTGGAGATATCTCCACGAATAAAGCCAGGATGCGTTCTCCCATGTTCGAAACTGTGGTCGGTCAGACTTATCAGCTTCACGTACAACCCAGCCTGGACTGAGATCGAGGAAGAACTGATCGACAGATAGAAAGCGACAGACCTCCATGATTTCATAGCGTGAAATTTTAACATTAAACAGCAAAAGCTGGTGGCTGGTGGCTCTCCTCACGAAAGTGTATATTTTTTGCTGAAGCGCAGTGCTCCTTGTGTTCCATTAGGTGACAGAAACGCGGTTTGCCACGCGTGCCCTTGAAAGTACGGTATAAAGAGAAACTGTGACTGAAACAAATCGATTAGTAATGTCAGCTGAGCTGCCCAACCTCATCGTGAGGCAGTTACATGACACGGTAACTAAGAGCCTGAACAACTCCCCTTATTGAGGTCTGAACCCCATGTTCCCTTGTATGAAGGACTCGAAATGCGCCATAAACTATCCCCTGGCACTGTTGAAAGACACCCAAACGGACAAGAATGGATGTCGTACAGACACAGAGTGCCCGAGGACAGGTATTGTACGGTCATAATTAAAGTGAGGGGTGGCGTGCAAGACGTCGTAATGGACGGCAGTTGAGTGGAGTTGTACTCACCGCTTCTTTCCAAATTTCTAATGCCCACATTATTGTGGAGTATTGTAAGTCGGTTCAGGCAGCTAGACATATTTGCAAGTACATTAACGAAGGGATACGCTAAGATTTTTCCTAGAGACGAAGTGCAGATGTTGAGACCGGGTCAACATGTGATCGGCAACCAAGCCGCTTGGCGGATGTGGCCGCCTCACGGGAGGCGGTCACATGTCTTGCGATGCGCCTTCCCAACGGCGAGCGCGTGTAATTCACGGAGGTCAACTTGCGCGATAGAATAGCGACACCGCCCATTGCCGCCCTCACAGCATTTTTCAGTCTGCGTCAGACAGACGACTTTGTTCGAACTTCGCTGTACCCAACAGACCCAAAATACTACCCATGGAACGAGTTATGCAAGATCTGGGGTCTTGCCCAGTCGCCTCGTATAGGGAGAATAAAAGATGCTGCGTTTTCGGAATGCCAAACAACAAAATGGTTCAAATGGCTCTGAGCACTATGGGACTTAGCTTTTGACGTCATCAGTCCCCTAGAACGTAGAACTAGTTAAACATAACTAACCTAAGGACATCACACACATCCATGCCCGAGGCAGGATTCGAACCTGCGAGCGTAGGGGTCGCGCGGTTCCAGACTGTAGTGCCTAGAACCGCTCGGCCACTCCGGCCAGGGCCAAACAACAATTCAAGCAGAGTCACATTAATAGTTTTTATTACAAATAAGAAGATTGACAATACTTAACTTTCAATTTACAACGGTGTCGCAAACGGTGGGCGCTTGTGGTTACGCCAGAACATTACTCCTGCACAAAGCGACGGACCGTCGTCGTGTGGGGAGTGCAACTACGACGGGGGAGGCAGGTGTATGGGCGCATCGCCGGGTTGGAAGCCGTGGCTGCAGTGGAGTCGTTCGGCGGTTTCGTGAGGACAACATTTGGCGGCTGCTATGTCCGCGATGTCCTCTGGACCCGTGAATCTGGGGAAAGAGAGACTGAAAGATGATCGTGTACATGAAAGAGGTGAAGTTGATTCTGATGGCGGCGCTGCAAGCCATCTGGACCGGAAAGAAAATGCATGCAAGAGCCAAGTCGACGGACGATCTCGCCTCGCTCCCACCGTCTGCTGCCGCTAAATCCCTGTGAAAGAGAATGTCATGCAGCGCGAAGCGACACTCGCGGCCTTCCTTCGGAACTGGATGCGAAGGAGAGTGGAGCGCGTGGAGCAGTGTCCGATGGCGGCGGCCGTGAAGCAATTCCGCCGGCGATGGTCCATCTCGTGGGTGCGAACGTTATGAGGCGAGAAACAGTTGCAGTGCTTGATCTCTGGCGTGAGCGTACCGAAGTTGGCCATCTGCTGCTTGAAGGTTCTTGCAGAATGTTCTGCTTCACCGTTCGACTGTGGAAGGAACGGTGCACTGGTTAGATGCTGTATGCCATTGCGTTCACAGTAGGTTTCAAATTCATTTGACGTGAACTGAGGTCCATTGTCTGACACTATTACTTCAGGTAAACCTTCAAGGCAAAAAGTCGATGACAAGTACTGAACTCTTCTACGTGATGTTGTCGAGGTCATTGGCACTACAATCAACTCACGGGTGTTCCAAAAAAGGCCTCCTAAGTGTATGTGGACACATAGCTATGGCGATTGCGACTTAGACCAAGGAGAGAATTTTTGTGGTGGAGCGAACTGATTTTCCGCACATGTGTGGCACTGTGACGTCATCTGTTCTATTTGGGCGTCCATACCCTGCCAAGTACAGTGTCGACGCGCTAACTGTTTCGTACGAACAATTCCCAAGTGTCATTGGTGAAGTAACTGCAATACTTCTTTTTGCAAAGCTTTAGGGATCAACACCCGTGACTGTCCACTGTCATTCTGAACAAGAATCAAAACCTTCTGTACAGCGAGGCTATGCCGACGTGCAAAGGATCGTCGCACTACAGCTTTCTTCATGCTGTGCACGGAACGATGCCAAGATGTGCGAATGTATGTTAGCAAACTGTTCAAATCTGAATCAGCTTCCGTAGCGTGTGCAATTTTCTTATAGTTCAGCGGATACGACTGAAGCAATTCAGAATCCTGAGCATCGATGTGATAACAAGACGCAGCAGAAGCGTCAATGTTTGTAAGAGGGTTAATCGGAAAAGGAGAAAGTGAGTCCACACTATCTCGTACTGGTATTGAGACAACAACAAAGCCTATCTGTGCAATTTTTGGGCAGTTCGTACAGGAACCGGTTTCGTCGGATGAAACAAGGACTGCAAAAGCTTGTGATTCGTTACTAGGTAGAATTTTCTGCCATACAAATAGAGGTGGACTTTGGTGATACCGTACACAATAGCCAAAGCCTCTATCGCGATTTGTGAATAATTACACTGAGCTTTGGACAACGATGCGAAAGCAATAGGCCTGTCTTTATCACCAGTTATGTGCAAAAGCACTGCACCGATTCCGTAAGAGGAAGGGTCAACCTGCAATACAACTGGTTTGTCAGGATCAAAGTGAACTAAGCAGCGATCACTGAACAATGCATCTTAATGTTTCAGGAAAGCTACTTGGCACTCATCTGTCCAAACCAAAGGGACATACTTGCAACGCAATCGATGCAATGCAGCGGCGACTTGTGCAGCATTCAGTATGAACCGAATATAATAGTTGCATTTTTCCTAAGACTTCCGGCAATTCTGTTACATTTAGCAGAACTGGCAAGTCTCAATGGTTAACTTTGACTGTTTATGACATGAGCAAGATACTGCAACTCAGGTTTTAAAAAAATCGCTTATGTCCAGTCCACACTTTAGTCTTGCATCTGATAACACACGAAACAAAGCACGCAAATTTCCACGTATACGACCTGCTAAGACAATATCGTCCACATACCATTGGAAAATGGGGGTTGCGAAAGCACTGCAAAAGGTCAACAAACCCAAGTGAATATCTACGACACACACTTTTTGAGATGATACATTGAGCGGTATTTGAAGATAGGCGTCGCGGAAATCAATTTTTGAAAAGTAGCGTCCAGCACCAAATCTATCCATGAGATCTTCTGGGCGTGGCAACAGAAAAGTATCAATGACAGTTTTAGGTTGACTGTAGACTTAAAAGTCAACAGAGAGACAAATCAGAAATGAAGGGTTGGGGAGCAAAACTAGTGGACTTGCCCATTGACTAGCTGCAATAGCTCCACGATCTTGCAATTCTTTAAGTTCAGCAGTGACTTTGTCCCGTAATGCAATGGGAACAACTTTGATGCGCTAAAATTTCGGCTGAGCATTGTCATTCAGAGTAATGTGTAAATTGTTAGTTTTGCCTAAACCTTCTGAAAAGAGTTCTGGGATTTCTTTTAGCAGGCTAACTACACTGTCTTCTGCATTGAAGGCAGACAATGACAACTCATTGTCCTGAATGGTAAAGCCAAACAAATCAGAGGAATCAGGCCATATATGTTCTCATAATCGCGTGGTTAGTGCCTTGTAAAGTCACTGTTAGCCTATGCAAGCGATACATGGCAGGAAACGTACATGTTCCGAGAACGGGAACGTCATGTCCATTATAGGCCGTCGGTTGCGTGCTACTTTTAGACAGGCGTGGAGAGTCTAGCAGTTCGTATGTGTGACTTTTAAGCAATGTGACAGAGGCACCTGTGTCCAACTGAAATTTTACACTTTCCCACAAATAAGTAAATGAATAGAAAGTTTGTTTGATTGACATGTCACTGAGTAAACTGCATACTTGCTAGGTTTGCTACCGCCTGTTGCAGACTTTGAATATACTGCATTAATGACAAGGGCCTTGTGACTAGATTTTTGTGAGAGGGCCGAATTCTTATGTTTGTTCCATTGTAAACATATGGATTGTACATGTCCTTTCCTACAACAAGCGTAACACTGAACTTGTGGGGAGGGGCAGTCGTGGCGTTTGTGTTTTGAATAATATCTAGGGCAAGACAATTCTGTTCGCCTGTGTAGCCATCAGTTTGGCGAACTGTTTCTGTGGCGTGGAACGTTGTTTACTCGGCGTAGGTAGCGGAAGCAGCCGGTGCGGAATGGGGCGATCGCAAGCAAGGGACTCAACACGACGAATAGCTGGCTGGTCAAATGTCTGAATATAATGCACTGCAAGCACATTTGGATCTGCATTTCCCTGTCATACCCTGCAAATCTGTTAACCATTCGCGATGAAGTTTGTTCTGATCGTTTCTTGCAACTAAAGAAATAGATACATAGCTGCTACCACATTCACTTGTTGGTCATAATAGTGTGTTACGACGCTACCACGTCGTTTTAAGCAAGTTCACTCGGAGTGGCGTTAGGGAACGGCTTATGTAGGAGCGTAAACACTATACTTTCTACTGTTTATAGTCGATAGGAAAATTTCACAGTACCTGGTACAATGGGGGCTATGACGTGGGCTTCAAATTGTGACAATCACTCTACCCAGTCCTCGTCTTGTTCCCTAACTGTCGAAAAGGTTGGTATAACTGCTGTAGTAGGCGGTGTTGTTCCGGCAGACACGCGTCGTTGGCCAGTAGCAGCTGCACCATGTTGAGCAACGTGGAGACATGTTGAGTCTGGAACTGAAACATCTACATTGGCTGTGTGGCATCTAAGGCTTGCAGCTGTGGCGCCTGAGCACTGGGTGGGGAAGGTGGGGTGGGCATGTTGAAGACAGAAACGCAAAATTAAAAAAAAAAAAAAATACAAACAGACAAGGCAAGCAAGTAAAATTAGTACACTAGGAAAGAAAATTTCTACGATGCCCACCTGAAAACACGAATTAGCATAAACTACAAGAAACTATTAAAGCAAAAAACGACCCTGCAAGGTAAAGACAAGAGAGGATTAAGGCGCCTGCAAAAGATTTCGTGGCCGTCTGGAACGGGTTTCGGCGGATACTCGTCGCCAAATGTGGAGTCTTTCCAATTCGTCTCGTATAGGGTGTCTGAAGGATGCTGCGTCCTCGGAATGCTACACAACAATTCAACCAACGTCCCATTAATAGTTTTTATTACAAATAAGAAGATTGGCAATACTTAACTTTTAATTTACAACGGTGTCGCAAGAGATGGGCGACATGCAACTTAAATCGGAGTCCTTGCTTTATACAATGTTCATACAAGTTTGACACACACTTTGTGGATCACCAAAAACCGCTATCGTAGCGTTCTCTGCAAGGCCTGTCCGTATGCTGTCCGATTGCTGAGCGACCGCGGCTGGCAGGAGCAGCGCTTATATTCTCTTCTTGTAGAGGCCGCTCCTATCGTGGTGCAGTCCTAAACAGCGCACCATTAGCAGACGTCGTTTCACCGCCTTCTCAGGTCTTGCGTTCTTCATCTTCGTCCTGGAGCTTCTGGTTACACCAGAACAGAAACAGTGGAATCGGCTGGCGTGTACTGGTTACCCCTGTCGAAGGCTGGCAATATGTGAGAGCATCAGATGCCCTTTGTAGAACTGAAACTGTGCGTGTAAAACAATTTATACGGTTGCTGCTGACCGGCGTCTGATCCCTCAACAGTTTTCGGAGTCTCAGAACAGTCGATGGACAGGAAAATGCCACACTCCAGGAAGTATGTGAGGCCATAGGATGAGTCCGAAATCAACTCCAGTTAGTCAAACCGTGTTTAGGGGCATAAATACTAGTATGTGAAGTGAGTATCTCAATATCACCTGTGAAACAGCTGTACCGTAGATTTTATCACCTTGACCGAAAACATCGTTTTGCCTTTCGAGAAACTGCTTCCGATTACTAGTCAGTAATATTATACGTCCTTTTATGACACCTTCCAGTTGTCTTACATAATCTAGCATGATTCTACAAGCTTTATTTCTTACCATAGGCGTCACTGGATGCGGATATGGAAGAGCCTGAGGTCAGCACACCGCTCTCCTGGTCTTTAGTTTTCGTGAGTGGAGCCGCTACTTCCCAACCACGGAGCTCCTCAATTTGGCTCTCAAGAGCTGAGTGCATCTCGCTTGCCAACAGCGCTCAGCAGATCGGACAGTCACCCATCGAAGTGTTAGCCAAACACGACATCGCTTGACTTCGGTGATCTGACAAAACTGGTGTTGCCAATGCGACATGGCCACTGACCACCCTACATACATACAGATTTATACCTAAATTAAAATGCTTCTTATCAGCTTTTCTGATTGGGTATTCTGCCTTTGTTTCGAAGAGAAGAGATACGTAAGGTAAATACGAATATTCTCAATGGTTTTTTTTAAAGGGGAGGCCTCCATGAAGATTTAAACCAAGTGTCAATAGATGTGGACGAATGGCGGATAGCAGCAATGGACAGAATACAGTGGAGGAGGAAACTTGTAGATGCGTGCGGTCCACTGGGCCTAATCACGTAGTAGTAGTAGTAGTATATATTCGAAAAACTGTGAAAATAAGCGACAGAGAAGCGCATATGAATTATTAAATAATTATCAGTGAAATTTGACGTACTGCATCAATCATCTAACGATAACGGAAAACTAGTTTTTGACCTACATAGCACTGAACTACAAACTTAAGTGTTTTCTAGGAATCCTTATTTAAATTCGTTGTCGTCTGTATCATTTAAGATAGAGGATTGCAAATAAGTCTGACTTTAACTATACTATTGCTGTGGGATTTGACAGCATGGCTACAGTTTTCGTATAAAGAATGTGAACATTCTCTCACTGGTGTAGTACAGACTAAGGTAGAGAGAAGCGACTTAGGTATTTATTTTATGTTTAGCTTAACATGCTGGTACGCATTTTAGGCACGTTTTTCTCATCATCAGCTCTTATACGTACAGAAAACTATTACGTAAGGACAAATTACCTTAATCTAACTTAACGTATAACTGTTTTGTTTGCTGCTGGTGCAGCTGTTGGACTATCTGGGGAGGGAGTGTCAGTGGGTGGCCAGAAATAAACGGCCAGTGGTTCCTTTCAACCATAACGAATAAATAACATATATCGTACTTTTAGTATTTGTGGACTAAATGACAGTTTTATTCTAGAATGACTTATTCTAGACATCACTGTCCAGGTTATATGCTCCTAGTTCCACTTTCCGATAACAACTGCTCCTCCTTTCATGATAGTGAAGCTGGAATCGAAGTTACGCTGCATACTTCTACGTCTACACTTACATCTACATTTATGAAACTGGCAGAAGTAAAGCTGTGAGTACCGGGCGTGAGTCGTGCTTCGGTAGCTCAGTTGGTAGAGCACTTGCCCGCGAAAGGCAAAGGTCCCGAGTTCGAGTCTCGGTCGGGCACACAGTTTTAATCTGCCAGGAAGTTTCATATCAGCGCACACTCCGCTGCAGAGTGAAAATCTCATTCTGGATCTACATTTATGTCTGCAAGCCACCCAACGGTGTGTGGCGGAGGGCACTTTACGTGCCACTGTCATTACCTCCCTTTCCAGTTCCAGTTGCGTATGGTTCGCGGGAAGAACGACTTCCGGAAAGCCTCCGTGCGCGCTCGAATATCTCTGACTTTACATTCGTGATCTCCTCGGGAGGTATAAGTAGGGGGAAGCAATATATTCAATACCTCATCCAGAAACGCACCCTCTCGAAACCTGGACGGCAAGCTACATCACCATGCAGAGCGCCTCTCTTGCAGAGCCTGCCACTTGAGTTTTCCAAACATCTTCGTAACGCTACCACGCTTACCATATAATCCTCTGACAAAACGCACCGCTTTTCTTTGGATCTTCTCTATCTTTGGTTTAATTTTCAACGGAATTTTGAACCTGGATTTTCTGTCATTTCTTATAGTTTCCCCCATAATAGCTTTTCTTGATTCGGATCTTGACTTTATACTTAGCTTACGAAGCCTGTCTGTGGATGCTACGTTTTGCAATCAAAGCTGTAATATCGTCTCTTCGTATGTGTGCTTGCCTTTCATGGATAGTGTCATTGACATCGATGTAAAGAAAAATATTTTCCAGTTCTCTTATTATAAAAAATGTGCGTTGCCTACCCATAATGTTTACAATATAGCTACTCGACATGTTTCAGAAATGTGAAACATGTCTAGTGATGAGTTTTTTTTTTCAGTTCGCTTCAGACAGAAAAAACACAAATAATTGTAACAATTGGTGATCTGTGTTGTTTAGTTTCCAGCTACTCGTCTAAGTATTATTAGTGACGATACTCTAGTCCCTAAAGCCATTTACAGAAACACAAATAAGATTCACTGAAATACCCATTGGGTATTTAAGCGCTCGGACGCCACGTCTTTAAGATACGAAATATTGTAACTTCCTAGGTCGCTCAAAGCTGGTATTTCCTGATAGAACTACTACTACTACTACTACTACTACTACGTGATCAGGCCCAGTGGACCGCACGCATCTACAAGTTTCCTCCTCCACTGTATTCTGTCCATTGCTGCTATCCGCCATTCGCCCACATCTACTGACATGTGTTTTAAATCTTCATGGAGTCCATCCCTCCAACGCTTCTTGGGTCTCCCTGGCGGTCTCTTACCTGTACGTGTGAAATCCAGTAGCTTCTGAGGCCATCTGTGATCCTCCATCCGGGCGACTTGGCCGGCCCACTGCATTCGTTTGGCTTTGACAGTTCCTGCTATGTTGGGCTGCTGGTATAGTTCCTCAACCTCTTGGTTGTATCTGATCCTCGATTCCCCTGTATCTGCATCCATAACCGGACGGAAGATCTTCCGAATCACTTTTCTCCCAAAAACAAGGAGCTTATGGAAGTCCTGTTTCCGGATACTCCTTGTCTCACAGTCATATAGAACAACAGGCTGGATCAGGGTTTTGTACAGTCGAATCCTGAACTGTCTAGAGAGATATTTGGACCGAAGCAGTTGTTCTAGGTTGTGGTAAGATCGGTTTCCTGCTTGTATTCTGGCATTGATCTCTGCTTTACATGACGAGTTCTCAATGAAAAGTGCCCCTAGGTATTTGAATTCTTGCACTCTCTTGTAGGAATGGTTCCCAACCTGCAGTGATTGTAGATGATCAGCAGTCTGACAATGACCACGCGTCATAACGAGGTACTCTGTCTTAGCTTCTTTTATGTTTATCCCAAATTTACTGGCAGCCTCCTTTAGTGCTTTGTTCATTTGCTCCAACTCCTCTTCCGACCTAGAGAGTAAACAGATGTCGTCTGCATAGGCTAAGTATGCCAGTCTCTTTCCTTCGATTTCAATCCCTTCGTTCTCTTGGAAGGTCTCGCGTATGATCTTCTCGAGGGCAAAGTTGAACAGGATAGGGGACAACCCATCTCCTTTCCTGAGTCCTGTCACAATTTCAAATTCCTCAGTTACGCGATTTCCCATCTTCACCTTTGCATGTGTTTCGTTCAGACAGATCTTTATCAGATTGATGAGTTTATCTGCTATGCCAAACTCCCTTAAACAGTTGAGCAGGCTCTTGCGATGTATGCAATCATAAGCCTTCTTAAAATCAACGAATAAAATATGCAAATCTTTACCATATTCACCCAGTTACTCAGTGAGCTGCCGGAGACTGAAGATGTGATCTACTGTTGACCGTCCTGGCCGGAAACCTCCCTGGTACTCCCCAATCACCGATTCTGCCACTGGCTGAATTCTATGTATGAGGCAATTGGACAGGATCTTACAGCAGACGTTAAGCAGGGCGATTCCTCGATAGTTGTCACATTTCATTTTGTCGCCCTTCTTATGTTTTGGACAAATCAGAGCTGTTTTCCATTCTCCTGGTAGTTCTTCCTTGGTCCATATTGCCTGTATCAGTCGGTGTATTTTTTCTGCAAGTTTCTCTCCTCCTGCCAGGATCATTTCAGCCTGTATTCCATCTTCACCTGGACTCTTATTCTGTTTAAGGTGTCTGATTCTGGATTTTATCTCATCCAGGGTAGGTGGGGGATAGTCTGCATCGGCTGTAATTGGGTACTGGAAATCAAACTGCAGTTCGGGTATATCACAATTTAGCAGCTGTCGAAAGTACTCTTTCTATCTCTCAGCTATGTCCCTATCGTTCGTCAGGATTTTATCACGGGAATCTTTGACAAATTTCTGCTTGGCCTGGTGACCTTTGAAGAGGTACGTCACCCTCAGAAACATTTCCCTCGTCTTTTGTCCTCTGAAGTCTGTTTCTGCTTCAGTGATGATATTCCTTATGTATTTCCTCTTTGATCTTATCAGAATTGCTTGTGTAGTCTTTCGGACCTCCTCAAATTGTGCTTTGGCCTGTGCCAGATTTGTCCCCTTCAGCCATTTGTTCCTGGCTTCCTTTCTCCTTTCCAGGGCATCTGCACATTCCTTTCCAAACCAGATCTTCTTGCCCACTGGGCTTCCCATGAGTGTTTCCTTTGCTGTATCCCTAACTGAGCTCTGGATGTTTCCCCACATTAGTTCGAGGTCCTGATTCGCGCCCACTTCAGTGAGTGCTTCAAAGCGGTTACTAATTTGCAACTGGTATCTGGTCTTCGTTGCCTCATCTTTCAGTTTCTCCACATGGTACCTTTCCACTCTTTTTAACTTAGGCCCCGTTCTTCCTTTGCTCTGTATGTTTAAAAGGCCTCTGACCTGGAAATCATCACTCCCACCTTCGGCACCCCGCGCTGTCTTAACGTCTAATACCCATCTCTTGGCTCTGATATCAACGGCAACATGGTCTATTTGATTTACAGTTCTCCCATCTGGTGATACCCAGGTACCCTTATGTATGTTTTTCCACTATAAATTTGTGCTGGAGATGAACAACCCTAATGATGTAGCGAAGCTGATGAACCTAACTCCATTGTCATTGCTTAGGTTGTGTAGAATGTGCCTACCTGTTGTGTCTTGGAATATTTGTTCTTTCCCAACCTTGGCATTCATATCACCAAAGAGGATCCTCAGGTGTCTATTTGGTATAGCGTCCATCACTGCCTCTAGCTGTGCTTTACTTCCAGTGTTAGAACAGATATTCTTGGGTTGACTGAAACGAACTCTGAAACATTAGTGGCCAACGTCTTACTGACGCAGAAACCAGTGCCTAACAGATGACCTCGTTCACAGGCTCCATACAGAATTGTACAGTTTTCAACATCAATGCTCCCAGCATCGTCCCACCGGATTTCTTGCAGTGCAACTAGGTCTAGTTCGTACCTCTGAATTTCCTGGACTACACTGATTGCAGCTCCTGTCTTGTACAGACACCTTACATTCCACGTTCCAAATCGTATACCGTTTCTTTGCCATTGACGTCGTCTATTTTTGTCAGTAATGTTCCGAGGCTTACTTGTAGTCTTGAAAGCATGTTAAATTTTTTACGGAGAGAGGGTGCTGGCCTCCCGTCCAACCTGCGGTGTTACCCTCACAGCTTACGGGACTGCTGGCTTTTCTAAAGGGGTGGGCTCCCTTCAGGAGTTGGGTTATAGGAAGGAATAAGAAAATTGGATAGACGCCCTCGGGCCTCGAAACCTAATACCGTTGGGGTAGAAAAAGCAAGAGTTGGCCAAGGGAGGCCGACAGGGAAGGAGAAAGAAGGAGACTGACACAAGTAAGTGGAAGCAATGTCAGGCTCAGCTCCGGTCCCCGCGGTCGCCACCCGCGTACTTCTAGCTGAGGCCCCTGGGGGCATTTCCTGATAGAAGAATAACTGAATCTCTGCAAAAAGGCAAGATAAGTTTTTCAATCCTGTGATTACATAGAATTAGCTTACAAGATTCACTTGATATGTTCGTATCATTTTCATTAAATAATCTGAACGAAATTCACATAAGGTGTGAAATAAAATTGTACATTTACGGTTTTGAGTCCAGGAGAGTTATTCGACTTGGAAACTGCAATTAATCCTGTCGTATACGTTGCGTGATTCTATCTTCTAAACAGCACTGGAGAAATAAGGGAGAGCACAACCCTCCATTGTTCCGCTAGCTATGAAGTAACGTGTTCCCCGTAAAGTGGGGACTGCTTTGGCTCCTGGTTGCAGCCTTGCTGAAGGATATATATTTAACCGTTTTGTGACAGAGCTACGAGCAGCCAGAACGAAAATGATCAAGGAAAGTTATTAATTTTATTTATGAAACGCCACATTTCCATTCTTCTTCATTCTGACCCCGGACAGAACAGAATGACTAATATCTCACTAATTCGTGCAGAAATAGCCACTCTCCTGTTACAGATACCTTATGATTTATTGGAATGGACTTTTATCGTAAGTATAAAACGGTAATTTCAATTTTGTTTGAATTAGCACAGTGCATATTTTAATACCAGTTTCGATTATTTTATTGAAAACAAGAGTAAACATCAGAGAGAAATTAATCATCAACACTATATTCTGTGCATTTTCTAAAACAGTCTGACAACACGCAGGTAGCTTACCGATTCCACGCCTGTAGTAACCTATTGGATATGTGTGAAAGATGTCGTCAAACATGGTTTCAATCGCATTTTCGTCCCGAGACGAGTTTTCTTGACTATTTCTCTATAAGCAGCTTGAAAAATAAACATTTGAAGGCATAAGATCAGAAGAATAAGTGCGTCAGGGATACTTCTCAGATTCCTGGAGAGTTTTGTTGGTGAAATCGGCAGTGTGTGTTATCGTGTTGCATCAATCCGTGATAAAGTTTCGTATTTCGTTTATCTTACACTGCGACAGATATGTGTCTTAATAGTTGACAAAATATATCAAGTACGACATTATCTTTCTGGGGAGGTTTTCGTAATGCACAAGACTCTTTTTTAACCACCAGAGGAAAACTATTTTGTCCACACTGCCATTTATTTTGTTAGGGCTCAGCCAGTTATCTTAAAAAGTTAATATAAAGACATCGTATCTAGTCACCAGTAAGAATACTTCGTTTGAATTCTCCCTGAGCCAGCTGATGACGATCAAACAGAATTGCATTAATGGGCACGTCTCTGATTTTTGTTGCTTTGAATTAGAGCATGCGATACTGCTGCTCCTGACTTCATAACCTTGCCTATCGAATAAAATTGTCGCACGATTCTTAAATGGTCGCACTTTACCCCATAAGTACATTATCCAGGCTTCTTAACTGTGCGAAATCATTCATGCCAGAATTATCTCACTTGAAGAAAAAAAAAAAAAAAAATAAAATAAAATATTCTGACGTCTTTTTCCCAAAAGCACTAGCCCCACACACAATATAAAAGTTCAGAGCTGCCCCTGCTGCCTCCAACCCCTACTGAACCCAAAGCGAACTACATGCCGCAAATGTTAGACCTTTTCCCAGTTGCTACTATATTTTGTCACATTTGAACAAGCTTATAAGTTTCAGGAACTCAAAATTCCAATCATAGCTCCGAGATGAATACGAGAACCTCAAATCAGAAAATGACCGTTGATAAATACACTCATAGCGCCGCGCCACGTTCACCTCTACGTAGGTATCTATCGTTGGTTGCGGACGACATGTGGCTGGTAGCTACTGTGGTACGAGGAAACTCTCGAGCGAGAACTCTTCTGATCTTGAAGCAGTCACAACTGTTTGGCGGAAATATTTCTGGAAGTTTTTGCTATTTTAGGTCGATTAGGAAATGAATCGAATTACATTTGAGATTCCATCAGACTCATAACTTTAGCATATAGCCGTTATGTGATTTAAAGAAACTAGAGAATTGAGTGAACTCACTCGCGTGACCTTGTATTACGAGACTCTCTCTCTCTCCCTCTCTCTCTCTCTCTCTCTTTTTTCCGTACCTCTACTTCAGGTCGTCTTTACTCTCGCCAGCATTCTGCCTTCTCCACCTGGCTTCATTGCCTTGCGTATCTTTCTCTGGGACCATAAAAAAGGTTAAATTCTTGAGCATTGAAATTTAAAATAAAGACATAAATAAATAAATCTTCATCCCTAAACAAGTCCTCAAGACAAAATCAGTCAAACACGTCTCGGAATAGTTTTGTTTTTTCATTGTTTTTATTCTTCTTTATTGTGGTTTCTGCCGAAATTAGAGTTCTGTTGAGGTTCCAGATTCGTCAACAACACAAGTATTTGTTCTAAATTAATTAAAAGATGCTCACTTCATAGCAACTCTCTTAACTGAAGTGCGCCAATCACGAGTTACCTCTTCCTTAAGGCAAAGTCTGAAGCACAAAATTTTGAACCAAGCCTCTTTATTTGGGACTCCTTTTAGATTATACTGCTCTTTCTTTATATATTGTATATACTCATCTGCAGTCGCATTCTTCGTCACAGTTGCTTTTGTGGCGGCGTTCGTAGCGACAAACAATTCGCTGTAGAAACGGCTTACGAAGTCACCGCCACACTTTTAATAGCGGGCCGACCGGTCCGCTGGAACAGTGAACAGAAAGACGAAAACCCAAACACTCTGATTAAATAAAAGTCGGTACTTATCTTTATTGATGAAGATACAGAAACACAATAGTGAACTCCGTGTCTACAGAGATCTGTCTAGTTCGAGTCGGAGCGGCTAGGTCAGCGTCGGCTGACGACAAACAACAACTCTGCTGCGATGAACACACAACTGACTAGCAAGTACACAATTCGGTGGCGAGTATACAACTGAGCGGCGAATACAGAACTGTCCTAGCGCTCGCGACTCCAGCGCTTAAGAAGCCAGAAGCCAGCGGTGGCGCGCGCAGACTTGCGGCGATATCCTGTCTCGCTGGCGCTGCTTATGCGGACGGCGTCCGGACTTTGATGCTGCCAACCTTTTTGGCAGCGGGCTCGGGTGGCATTACTGGCTAGGATATAACAGTTGCAAAATATACCAACTGGCATTCTGCACGAACAATTACACATGTGTAGCTTCGCCATGATTGTGTAGAAATTTTATGACATTTGCGTTGTCAGCTATTACGTTCTCACACTCTCCCCACAAGACATCACGGAAACAAGCATATCTGATTTAACACAGCAGAATACCTTCTATGTCACTTTCAAACAGCTTGCGTTCTTCATGCCTCCGTTCATGGATTTCAAAGTCAGATGGACTATCTGCATTTCCGTCTACGATGCAATGCGCCGCTTTCAATCCGTATTTCATTCAATTTTTTTATGGAAAAGGTGTGCCATCACAGAGCTCAACATACCATTTCTCAGGGTGGCGTTGTAGCATAGTCGAACGGAGCCGGCACGTTAGCTCGGGGTGTTCCATCAGAGTGGTGGCTGCTTTCTGTAATAAAGAAACTGAATAATTAGGTCAACACTAAACACTTCAGTGGGTGTCATGTGGCGTCCGCCCCGGCAGAATGCAACGAACAATACCGAGCACTAATTACAAAAAAAAAAAAAAAAAAAAAAAAACGAACTGCAGGTTGGTGGTACTAATTCCGTCATTTACATAAAATTTAATGAAATTTAATTTTTTGTAAGAGTTATTAGTTTAGAAAGACAACGAGAGTAATTATGAATTCTTAATTTATAATTATTCAGAAGTATATAACTGGGGCTGTAGTCACATCAAATGCTCGACTTCACGTCAAAGCCTCCAGTCTTGCAGCACTTTTTCTCTTTATGTATTGTGATTTCTGCTTGTTATTAAAAGAAAACGAGATCTCCTTTGTGAATTGGTTGGCAACGGCGACCTGTTTGCTTGTAAATAAAGACAACAGAAATTAATATTGTATTTTCTTGACGGAAAAAATTACATACTTTCTCTTTGATGCCTTTATCAGTATTGATGTCATGCATCATCTGAAAAGAAATTAGAATCATGTTTGTTTCAGCTTTTTTTGTCAATAATCGTAAAATATTTCAAAATCCAGTATCTGTTGAACTACTGAAAAAGAGTGAAATAGACGACCTGGTTTTTGTGTATCATCTTTTCTCTTTCTTTCCGGACGAATCCGTTACTCTGTGTGACAACTCTTCGCATGCATCACGAACTGCTTCGGACAGCGCTGGCTTGATTGACGGTGCTGGTCTTTTTCAAACTAAACTCCCTCGAACAGGCCATGAAGGCCCAACGTTATCGACCGGCCGCCGTGTCATCCTCAGCCACAGGCGTCACTGGAGGAGGATACGGAGGGGATGTGGTCAGCACGCCGCTCTCCCTGCCGTTCGTGAGTGTACGAGTGCTGGTCTTCTACAGTGAACAATTTTCTCCATCTCTATCCATATGTGTTGTATGGGGCTGAGGAGAGAACCTTATGGAGGTCCGTCCAACAGCTCAACGTCTCCGTTCATTTGAATCCAATGTTATACACAGTTCTCTGTGTGGACAGCAGAACGGTCATTTTGGAAGATTATTCTGCCTCGCGAAAATCTCTGTCGAACAGAAAGAAGCATTACGTTCTCCTGCATTTCGCAGTAGCGATGACTAGAAAACGGACGATCAATTGCCGCAGCTCGCCGCAACCACTTGCTGATAGCCATCCCCAAACTGTGACTGCAATTCGGCCACATCTTTGTCTCTGGAGGACGTATTTGCTGTCGAATCTCGCACTACAAGTTGGTCGATATACATCGACTGAAGTATTTTGTGCGGTTGAGACCACCTTCCGGTCCGTAAATATAGCTTGCTCCCTCTATGAAATTAGTTTTCTTCTGTACACAAGAGTGAAATTTAATCTGGAAGCTTTATGATGTTCATTCAGTATTTCAGTAACGGCCGATTTTCTTCCTTACCTTGCGTTCTCGTTGAACGACGACGAATGGTCGAGCTGTCCACACTTAGCCGGAGGATGTTTCTAATTTCTGTGCTGGCCCTGAAAGGGGCTTCGTCACAGGAGTGGAATTTTCGATTCTCTTGAACCTCTGTGCCTGTCCGTCGATGTCCAGGGTGGTGCCGATGATTGATGTCGCTTTCTTCCTCCATGCTCTCCTCCCGGAGATGTTCCGTAGATTGGGTGTATCATAGGGCACGGGAAATGGCGCTGATACAGTATCCGTTTCTATAAAATGAAAGACACCGACCTCTATCAGTTTCCTGGAGCTGCGGTATTTCGCAAGAAAGAACCTTTTGACAAGGGAGAAGGAAACGAATTGTGTTACAAGGTGGAAAGCACTTCCTTAGACTCAAATGACAAATGCTTTGAAAAAATATTTAATAAATTAGTTCCTTGTGAGTATTGTTTGCATAATCTTGTAAATGTCTTTTGTCTTTAAAATCATAAGAAATAATAATAATGACACCGTTTTCAGAGGTTAAAGGCTCAAATGGTTCAAAGGGCTCTGAGTACTGTGGGACTTAACATCTGAGTTCATCAGTCCACTGCCGAAGCAGGATTCGAACCTGCGACCGTAGCGGTCACGCGGTTCCAGACTGAAGCGCCTAGAACCGCTCGGCCGAAGTTAATGGTAAACTTTAGATTCACGTTGTGACGCATGTTACGGTGCTCCGGCCATAGTCACCCGCGCTATCCCAGATATCACAGGACAGCGGTATGTAACAGCGCTTCGTACAAGTGTAGAATAGTGGAGTAGGTAAAGCGAAGAGTTCGTAGTCTCTTCTTATCGGGTTCGAATCATGTCACTTCTACAAACCTCAATTCATTGTAAACGAAGAGTTGTTGTTTTGTGAGGATAGTGTAAAATGCAAAGTATTCGTAGTTTTATAAACATTTGTGTGTAAAGCTTCCAAGGCTCGTTGGAGGCAGGCCACGATAAATTGTGTCCCCTGGTTTTCCTATTGTAAATATACCTCAGTTTGAGGATGAACTCAGCTTTCGGTTGTTAATCGTTTTGTATTATAAGCAGTACCATACCTATAGATGTTAAACTCTGTTTCAACTAATGACTTCCACAGCCACAGGAACACAACCTGTGATAACTCTTAGGCAAACTGTACTGCAGTGCTATCAGACGATAAGTTCGACCTGGCCCAGAATGTGCAGTCTTCCTTTTTAATCCTTTTCCTACTACCTGGACAATAAGGTTACTTTATTCGGTAAATCTGTGAGCGTTTGCTGCGTAAGATGTTGTAATATTATACTAAATTCCTGCACCTACGACAATGCTAAAAGAAATCTTCATGACGTCACTGCAGAACGTTTTGTGAAACAATTATTGGCTGCATTTGGCCGCATTTCGCTAGTTAGAAAGGATAAAGCTTACTGAGCAGAAAACTAATCTCCGAAAAGGAAATGACGGAGGAAATGAAACCTCTCATACTGGGAGCTCATGTGACTATGATTTCGATGATTACAAAATCAAATGGGTCGACCGAAAACTTTGGTAGTACGCGCACATTGTGGGTGTGAGTATGACGTCGCATTACTGTGGCTTGAAATGATGCTGAGACAGTTTATGTCAAGAATATACAGAATTGGAAGCCACGGCACTATTAAATACTACAATTCGTATGCGTTGCTCACTCACGTAATTACTGTTGCAGTATAGTTGTAGAGTCCAATAAGTATCTTCCGGTGAAGAAAGAACAATGGTAAACAGTCTACGCTACATCAGTATACTGAAACGTGTTCTATTGAGATAGAATCTCTGGTTGGTGACTAAGTGTAAGCCCCATGAGCGGATGTGAGTTTTGCAACGTTGAAATATTTTTCTATATTGTTGGAGTGGACATTGCAGTTAGAGTGATTCCGCGAATATGTGAACTTGAACCATCGGAATACTATTGATCTTCTGCAATATTTTCTTCATTGCTCTGCATGAAATAGGTGAGGTCGACCAAGTCATCGAGACATTTGACTTAAGACATTAACATCCTCTGGCTTTGAAAGTGGCGTTTACCGCCAGTTCAAGCGTTTTACCAGTGTGTTTACTAAGCACAATTAAATGAAGTAATGCAACGCAATTTTTGTTATGAAGGAACTTCTTCAGTTAATTCAGCTATAATGTAATCTACCAGTAACTGAAGATGTCCGATGTAAGCCTGGAACTATTCCATGGACATGGAGAGAACTAAATAATTACTTTTTATGGCCCAATTGCCACAGAAACTGCAGCCATTTGCCGCGAACTAAATATTTACCTGATTTTGTAGCAGGTGTTTCTGAAGTTGACCAAGAGAAATTAAATGCTTCCTTCAAGCACGCATGTAGCAGCATCTGAATTAGGAAGTTACTACAGATAATGGCAGTAATAATCGAAGTATTTGCTAACTTAACGCTCTGCAGTGGTATTTCTTGATCTATGAAATTTCTTGAAATAGTGAAAATTTCAAAATGGCTTCGAAGAGATTATGATGGCTAAAGCCTACTGATAATTAACCAGTTAATGGAGAACTATATTGTTTTCTTTCAACGTGTGTAATTTGTAAGCAAAGTGCATTATACGTTAAGACACACACATGAATATGGCATACGTGGGGTTGTCGAATTGATCTTAATTTGTTAATTGTGAGCTATTGGTTCGATTCCCATCTCCGGTATGTGTTTTAAACACACATGAGCAGATCTTCACCTCTAGTAATGCCAAGTGAAAACATCAGGTTTCACAGTAGTTCAGACTTCGCGTTATAAACATCATATTCTAGCGCTACCAACTGGGACAGAACATGCTTTGGTGCGACCGTAGTACATGCGGAAATCGCGACGGACGAAACCTCTGTTGCCAGTGAGCTACCTTACCCTATAAACTTTATTTTATTTAATGATATAGTGGTTATTTAAGCTCACAGGGCCTTATCTGAACTTGAGACGATGAAAAATTTGGTGCTGGTGTAGGGTTTGAATTCGGATCTTGTTTTTCAGGGTATCTGACCCATACGGAACGACACAGTTCTTTAATTTCGTTGTTTTTCCTAGGATGGCATATCCTCCAGGTCTCCACGTTTGAGGTTAGAATCCTGGTCCAGCCCAAAAGTATTTATTGTTTCTTTCCAAGCCTTTGCATATGTACACAGAACCACTAGTGATAAATAATTTCCATTTTTAATGTCTGTCTTCATGTGTTGCCAACAATGACGACAGGTGGCGTTATTTCTATTCAAACAAGCACACATCTCACTACTTGTGAACAAAATGTTGTGTGCAGGAACCAAAGGCGGTAGGTGCTGGGTTCAATTCCCGTTCATAAAACAGAAAAGTGTCCTCATTTCAAAGCAAAACATTTCGCTGCTGGTGAGAAACTTTATATCTAAAATTTGATTTTATATCGTTAGCGGTCTGACTATCTGATGTGTTAAAGAGTCTTCGTCACAAAACCTTATATCATGGCACATCGCTTTAAACATGTGCAAACTTTGTTGCCTGGAATCATACTAAACATTTTTCGTTGTTAGTTAACAGGGAGAATAAGAGTGTTGACAGGATTCCAGGCAGAGCACAAAGCTTTAATATGCAGATTTACTGACTGATAATGGTGACATATTCGATATTTCGTGAATATTTATGCATAGTCACCAGCGACGAACGTTGCTGTGATCCAGTCTTGGTCAGACTCGAAAGCTTTGGTTAGTTACAACGGCTGTGGGTGGCAGGTGTCAATCCAGATGCAGAAGGAAAAGGTTCATCATGTTGTTTGAAGTTCAAAAATGTGCACAAATAATGCTCTGTCTAGAGGAGAGAGAAGTTGCTGATGATAGGTTGTTAATGTTGAGGTTTCCATAGAGCGGTTGCCACTGTTAATCACGTTGCTTTTAGCTCATGAGCTCACCATCTAAGTTTACGAACAACCGCTCGTATCAAGAACGATGATTTACAGGTGTGGGAAAAACTTTTACAGAGGAAAATTGCTTCGAATTATCATAGAAGTTTAGGAGTTCAGATATTGTCTCAAAATCTCTTGTTCGTAAAAGTATTTACTTTGCCTAAAGGGTTCTGAAATGAATTATGTGATGGAGATAGTTAATTTAAATTGTAAGGAATGTGGTAGTGATTTTGAAATGTCACTGTAAAAAAATTTAATTTACTAGCGTTAAGGACTATATCGGCTCTAATGACGTGTTTCCTAGTATCTGGAATATCTGGAATATGGACAGATTACTTTAGAGAACAGTGCTCTCAAGAGATCTTTCGTGTAGTCAAGCGACAGTACTGCAAAAAGATTAGAGGAGCTACAAGACTGCTACGTAATATGCGCTGCATACAAATCACATAAACCGCAATTCAGGTCGTTTGGATACTTTTGGGTATGATAGTATCATCCTTCGTAGAGATGGTTGCTTACACAGTTTCCATTCGATCACTGTTAAGTGGTGTCTCCCTTTCACCACCGTAGCTTAGCGCTGACTACGGAAATGCATGACTTATGAGGAGCAACACTGTACCGGCTGAACTGCCGACAGAACTTCGCAACTCACGCATGATTGCTTCCGCTGATTTCATGCGGTCCTTTGCAAAAACTCTGCGAAATGTCCGACGGTCCCTTTCCGTCTGTACATGAAGTTTTTCTGGTCTTGGTTTAACTGCGGTTATTCATACACTCTTGCACTACACTATTACGTTATAGCATGCGAACGGAATTGTTACAGAGGGCAGAGAAGCGGACAGAGATTCAGGGCACAATCATGTCCTTGGGGTTGGAAACTGCCCATAAAGGCGAATGTATCAGCAATTATTAAGGGCATGACGAAGCAGAAGGTAATGGAGACCACTACATTAAAGACACATGACGTGTATCCACAGGACATTTGGCCTGCAATTGAAGAAGTGTCAGGATTATCTCTCCGTTGGCAAAAGATTCCTGAGTAGTCCTCCATTCGGTTCTCCAGGACGGGACTGCATACGGGAAAGTGACCATGAGAAAAAAACTGAATAACTAACGAAACGTTAACGTTCTACGAGTCCGGGCGTGGAAATTTAGAAGTTTGAACGTGGTAGGGAAGCTAGAAAATCTGAAAAAAGACTTGCAAAGGCTTAATCCAGATATAGTAAGCGCCAGTGAAGCGAAATGAAAAGAAGACAAGGATTTCTGGTCAGATGAGTACAGCGTAATATCGATACCAACGGAAAATGGTATAACGGGAATAGGATTCGTCATGAAGTAAACCAACTCCGAGAATGATAGTCCACGTACACATGCCGATGTCGCAAGCTGAACGTGAAGAGATACAGGAAACGTATGAGGGAATGGAAAGGGTAATACAGTATGTATAGTGAGATGAAAATCTAAGAGTCATGGGGGACTGGAATGTAGTTGTAGGAAAAGGAGTAGAAGAAAAGGTTACTGGAGAATGTGGGCTTGGGACAAGGAATGAGAGAGGGGAAAGACTAATTGAGTTCTGTTACAAGTTTCAGCAAGTACTAGCGAATACTGTATGCAAGAATCACGAGAGGAGGAGGTATACTTGGAAAAGGCCTGGTGATACGGTAAGGTTTCAGTTAGATTATAACGTGGTCAGACAGAGACTCTGGAATCAGATACTGGATTGTAAGGCATACCCAGGATATTGACTAAGATCACAATTTAGTGCTGATGAAGTGTAGGCTGAAGTTTAAGGGATTAGTGAGGATGAATCAGTACGCGAAGAAGTGAGATACGCAAGTACTGAAGAATAGCGAGATACTTTTAAATTTCTCTTAGGCTATATATAAAGCTATGGGTAATAGCTCAGTCGGCAGTGTAGTTGAAGAAGAATGGACGTCTAAAAGCAAGGCAATCACACAAGTTGAAAGAAGGTGACTGAGAATAAACACCAGGGAACAGAGGAAATACTTTAGTTGATCTATGAGAGATCGAAGTAAAAAAAAAAAAAAAAAAGAAAAAGAAAAATCACGTATACAGAAATACAAGCCGCTGAGGAATAAAATAGATAGGAAGTGCAGGGAAGCTTACACGAAATGGCTGCATGATAAAAGCGAAGAAATCTAAAACGAAATTATTGTCGAAAAGAATGATTCAACATATAGATAAATCCAAAGAAACTTCGGTGTCATTAAAAGCAAGGGTGGTAACATCAAGAGTGCAACAGGAGTTCTACACTAAAATGCAGACGAGAGAGCCGATAGGTGGAAAGAGTATATTGAAGGCCTGTATGAGAGGGAAGATTTATCTAACGTGATAGAAGGAGAGACAGAATTCGATTTACAAGAGGTATGGGATCGAGTATTAGAAGCAGAATTTGAAAAAGCTTTGGAGCGTTTAAGATAAAATAAGGCAGACGGAACAGATAATATTCCATCAGAATTTCTGAAATCGTTGTGGGAGTGGAAACAAAATGACCATTCATGTTGGTGTGTAGAAAGTATGTGTCTGCCAACATACCATCTGACTTTCGGAAAAATATTATCCACACAACTCGGATGATTGCAAGTGCTGACATGTCAGAGAATCATCGCACAATCAGCTTAACTGCTCATGCATCCATGTCGCTGAAAGGAATAGTATTCAGATGAATAGAAAAGGAAACTGAAGATGTCCTAGATGACAATCAGTTTATCTTTAGGAAAGGTAAAGGTGCCAGAAAGGCAATTCTGACGTTGTGGATCAAGTCTGCTGTCGAACTGAAAAGAAGCGTTAGACAACAAAAAATGGTGAGACGGGAATTATGCAGTACGTACAAAACCCAAGAGTGGATAATAAGAGTGGACGACCAAGAAGGAAACGCTTGTATTATAAAAGGGTGTATGACTGGGATATAGTTTTTCACCCTTACTGTTCAATCTGTTCGTTGAAGAAGCAATGATGGAAATAAAAGGAAGGTTCAGGAGTGGAATTAAAATTCAAGTTGAAAGGATATCGATGATACGATTCTCTGATGACATTGCTACCCTGAGTGAAAGTGAAGAGGAATTATATTAACTGCTGAATAGAATGAACAGAGTACGGAATATTGATCGAAAGTTAATCGAAGAAAGACGAAAATAATGAGAAGTAGCAGAAATGAAAACACCAGGATACTTAACATCAGCATTAATGGTCACGAGGTAGATGAAGTTAAGGTATTCTGTTACCTACGTAGCAAAATAACCAATGACGGACGGAGCTAGGAGGACATCAACAGCAGAGTAGCACTAGAAAAAAGTGCATTCGTGGCCAAGAGAAGTCTTTTAGTATCAAACGTAGGCCTTCATTTGATGAAGAAATTTCTGGGAATGCACATTTGGAGCACAGCATTGTATCGTAGCGAGATATGGACTGTGGGAAAACCGAAACAGAAGAGAATAGAAGCATTTGACATGTGGTGAATGTTGGATGTTTGGTAAACTGATAAGATAAGGAATGATGAGGTTCTGCGCAGTATGTAGAATAGAAAAGGAATATGTGGAAAACACTGACAAGGAGCAGAGACAGAACGACAGAGCGTGTGTTAAGACATGAGGGAATGACTTCCATGGTGGCAGAGGAAGACAGGTAAAGGAAGACAGTGATCGGAATGCATCTGCCGACCGTTGTGGCCGAGTGGTTCTAGGCGCTTCAGTCCGGAACCGCGCTGCTGCTACGGTCGTAGGTTCTAATCCTGCCTCGGGTATGGATGTGTGTGATGTTCTTAGGTTAGTTAGGTTTAAGCAGTTTTATGTCTGGGTACTGATTGTCTCAGATGTTAAGTCCCATAGTGCTTAAAGCCATTTGTACAATGTTGTTTCGGAATGCATCCAGCAAGTAATTGAGAACTTGGGTTGATACAGGAGAGGAATTTGTGAGGAATCGCATCAAACCAGTCACAAGAATGATCACAAGTAATTAAAAAAAAAGTGGTACACTCAACATGACTAGTCCACGTATTAAGTCGCTACACTCTCCCGCAAGGTGCATTTTGCTGTTACTCTTCTCTACTCACTGCACGGTAATTCCGCCTACTTGTAGGTCTATAGCGCAATAGGCAACCGGGCTGCGGTAAACTGGCTGAAGTAGCTGAAATGCTGAGCAGCCATTTTGCCATTCAGCTTTAGTAGCCGGTTAACAGCCGGTCGTGACCAATCAGTCGAGGGCTATAGATGTGGAATATCTCGAAACTGTGTGTCTTTATCTCTCAGAATAACTTTACTACAGTAACAAAAAGAAAATTATTGTTTTATTTGCTTTATGTGATGCGCATCATAACCACACATACATGGACGTTGGAGCACGCCGAAAATATAGTGGTTTCTGAGCAATCAATCTCACATGAAAAACTCGTCAGTAAAAATAGGCGAATGTAGTAACATAGAATGGAGTATCGATGCCATACATCATTGCCTGGATGAGAGACTTGGTGTAACTGAAAATTTAAATGCGTCCATTGGAGGAAGTGGTTCAACGAACAAAAAAAGAATCTTTAACGTCCGACTGTCTCAGGGTAGGCAGTTATTGAATGCACGTTTGGCATTCTGGCACAGAATTTTCGTCGCCCAATGCATGTAGGAGAATAATTTGTTGTTGCAGTCGTAAAATCGTTCTGTGTTTTTCTTAATTACACCAAAACTAAACTAAACTCCTCCCGCAGAGGCCATGAAGGCCCAAAGGTACCGCCCGCCCGCCGTGTCATCCTCAGTCCACAGGTGTCACTCGATGCGGATATGGAGGGGCATGTGGTCAGCACACCACCCTCCCGGCCGTATTGCAGTTTCCGAGGCCAGAGCTGCTACTTATTAGTCAAGTAGCTCCACAGGTTTCCTCACAAGGGCTGAGTGTACCCCGTTTGCCAACAGAGCTCGGCAGACTGGATGGTCACCCATCCAAGTGCTAGCCCAGCCAGACAGCACTTAACTTCGGCAATTACTGACGCCCCTAGATTCAGCATACCTTATTATGTCTGTAGGGCACTTCCGAGGATTTGTTGACTCCATGCAACGACGAGTTGCTGCACTACTCTGGGCAGAAGGAGTCCGACACGATATTAGGATGTATCGTATGCTTTTGTCACCTCAGTGCACGTACGAGAAAGAGATAGCTATAAATGCGAAGACACATTGTATGTCCGTTCAGAAGTAGAAATGCTCTCAGATCTTGCAAGCGGTAGAGAGTAATCGTGAATTTTGTTTCAGGATGCAGACAAGGTCTAGCTGCTTCCATAAGTGCGCAGAAAATGAAGCAGTCACATACCTTCTGCACGTGACACCTGCTCATAACTGGCTGTGTCAAGCTAGCTGGCCGCTGGTAATGGTTGCCGTAGCCAGGAAATCCTAATCCTAGCGACTAATCTACGGACTGCAGTAAACCATTATTGTTTTATTGGTGTCCACAGCCAAACTGATTAGTGCGTTACAGCCCTTATACTCCCCACATGTGGGGGTCGGTTTCTCCTTCCGTAGACGTGTCCGGGGAGTTTGGTTAGATAGTGTATGTATTTAATACCTATCATAGAATGTAAGGGAACAGTTTAAACGATGAACTTCAAGGGCAATCAAGGTACAATGCGTTAGGTATGTGTGGGTAAAAGAAGAGGCATAGCTTAGGAAGTGGGGGGGGAAGCGAAAGGGTCTATCACGCACCGAACGCAACTTGCAGAGGGGTGCCATATGGTCTCCAAGGCAAAACAGATTTTCCGGAAAATTTCAATTGCTATTTTGATCGGTCTCTGGGAAATATTTTTTAAATGAATAATCTCTGTAACATAATTATTTCAGTTCTTAATTAGTCCGATAAAATATGTTATGAATAATATTTGCAGTAAATCACTCAAATATTTCCGTACACAAAACTTTCCTTCTTTCATTACAATGGCACTTAAACAGTGAAGTTCGATGTTGCTGTCAACCATCAGGAACCTTCCCCCAGAAAATTGACAGTGATTTCCATGTATCTACGCTCAACGATGAGACAAGATTGTCAAAATGGCCTAACAGTGTAAACAGAGAAAAATGTGAAATGATCAATTTATCAAAGGCAAGAAAAATGGTGCTGATTTGTATTAACGTGTTATAATACTATTCTACTATTATTAAACAAGGTATATACATGCACACATCAAAAAAAGATTTGCTTCACCTCGGTCCAGAAAGTTCCGGAACCTGTACAGAATATTGGAATAGAGATCAAATAAACATCATTTTCGTCCATTTTATTGCTCATGAAATCCACACATTGCATTTTGTACCACCATACAGCGAGACCTTCAGAGGTGGTGGTCCAGACTGCTGTACACACCGGTACCGCTCATACCCAGTATCACGTCCTATATTCGTCGTGGCATACTATCCATAAGTTCATCAAGGCACTTATGGTCCAGACTGTCCGACTCCTCAAAAGCGATGCGGCGTAGATCCCTCAGAGTGGTTGGTGGGTCACGTCGTCCATAAAAAGCCCTTTTCAACGTATCCCAGGCATGTTCGATAGGGCTCACGTCAGGAGAACATGCTCGCCACTGTAGTCGAGAGATGTAGTTATCCTGAAGGAAGTCATTCACAAGATGTGCACGATACGGGCACGACGTGTCGTCCTTGAAAACTAATGCCTCGCCCATATGCTGCCGATATGGTTGCACTATCGGTAGGAGGATGGCATTCACGTATCGTAAAGTCATTGCGGTGCCTTGCATGACCACCAGCGGCGTATGTTGGCTCCACAAAATTCCACCCTAAAAGCAGCAGCGAATCTCCCTCTTGCTGTACTCGCTGGACTGTGTTCCTAAGGCGTTCAGTCTGACCGGGTTGCCTCCAAACACGTCATCGACGATTGTAGGGTTGAAGCCATATGCCACACTCAACTGTGAAGAGAACGTGATGCCAATCCTGAGCGGTCCATTCGGCATGTTGTTGGGCCCATCTGTACCGCGCTGTATGGTGTCGTGGTTACAAAGATGGACCTCTCCATGGACGTCGTGAGTGAGGCTTGGCATCATTCAGCCTATTGCGCAGTTTTAGTCGTAACACAACGTCTTATGGCTGCACGAGTAGCATTATTCATCATGGTGGCGTTGCTTCCAGGATTCCTCCGAGCCATAATACGTATGTAGCGGTCATCCATTGCAGTAGCAGCCCTTGGGCGGCTTGAGAGAGGCATGTTATAGACAGTTCTTGTCTCTCTGTATCTCCTCCATGTTCGAACAACATCGCTTTGGTTCACTCCGAGACGCCTGGACACTTTCCTTGTTGAGGACACTTCCTGGCAAAATGTAACAATTCATACACGATAGAACCGCGGTACTGACCGTCTAGGCATACTTGAACTACAGACAACGCGAGCCGTGTACCCCTTTCCTGATGGAATGACTTTAACTTATCGGCTGTCGCGCCCCCTCCGTCTAATACGCGCTGCTCATGCATGGTCTTATATATATATATTCCTAATCTTGATTTTTTTATGTGAGTTTCTCAGTGAAATTGAAGTCTAGCGTGAGCCTGTGTGCGTATTTATCCCAGAAAACAGTATACGATTTTGTAGGAACGTAGTTACGTAGTGAATATTCGTAATATAGATATTTTAAGGTAGGTAATATATTCTGTTATTATTCGTATTATATTATTAGTAGAGTAAATTCTATGTGTTATAGTGCTATACGCGTTTTTGGTGTGGGGGGAAGCCAATAAAGTGTTATGACCAGAGTGGCTATGTCCTCTTCCCCACTGAGACGCAAGTGGGAAAGGAGCAGTCACTGTTAACGCAAGTGGCAGAGTTCCATACGTCGGCTATTTACAGAAGAATATCGGGTACAAAATATGGACTGAAAGTAAACTGTAGTAGTAATGTGAAGTAGCAGAAACGAAAACAGCGAGGAAATTAATATCAAAATAGGGGACCTCGAAGTAGGTGAAGTCAAGGAATTCTGCTACCTAGACAGCAAAATATCCCATGACGAACGTAGCACAGACTATTACTGTCAGTAAAGGACATTCCTGGGCAAGAGGAACTTGCTAGTATTAAACAAAGGTCATCATTTGAGGAAGAAATTATTTGAGGAAATAGTTACAGGGAATGTACGTTTGGGGCACAGCTGTGCATGGTAGTGAGACATGCATCGTGGGGGAAATCGAAACAGAAGAGAATCGAAGCCTTTGAGAAGAGATGCTACAGATGATTGTTGGAAACTTGGTGGAACTGTTAGGAAAGGAAGGAGGAGGTTGTCCAGAGAACAGACGAGGAAACGAATACATGGAGACGGCCGGAGTGGCCGAGCGATTCTAGGCGTTACAGTCAGGACCCACGTGACCGCTACGGTCGCTGGTTCGAATCCGGCCTCGGGCATGGATGAGTGTGATGTCCTTAGGTTAGTTAGGTTTAAGTAGTTCTAAGTTCTAGGGGACTGATGACCTCAGCAGTTGAGTCCCATAGTGCTCAGAGCCATTTGAACTGTTGTGACTTGGCAAGACAGCCAAGCCACTATGAGATAGCCGAAAGGCACGCGTTTAAGCTCACGCAGGCTGGCGTGAGGACTGGAACAGTTAAAGGAGTTGAGTCTAGTAAAAAAAGTACGTAGCTTCTGGAATACTTAACTTTAATCCATAATTGGTGAACATCGGTCTGACGGTACATGCATAACAAGATAAGTAGCAAACGATAATGGCGCCTTGCTAGCTCGTAGCAAATGACGTAGCTGAAGGCTACGCTAACTATCGTCTCGGCAAATGAGAACGTAATTTGTCAGTGAACCATCGCTGGCAAAGTCGGCTGTACAACTGGGCGAGTGCTAGGACGTCTCTCTAGACCTGCCGTGTGGCGGCGCTCGGTCTGCAATCACTGATAGTGGCGACACGCGGGTCCGACGTATACTACCGGACCGCGGCCGATTTAAAAGGCTACCACCTAGCAAGTGTGGTGTCTGGCGGTCACACCACATGAACTATTTGAATACGTGGAAAACTCTGAATAAGACACCTGTTAAGGCATCACTGAATAACTTCCGTAGTACTAGAGTGAGCTATGGAGGCTAACAATTATAACGGAAGTCAGAGATTGCGATATATCCAGCAAAAAATTGAGAATGTACGTTGCAAGTGCTGCTCCGACTTGAAAACGTCGGGACAGGGGAGTATTTCGTGGCGGACCGCATCAAACCAATCAGAAGACTGATGACTGGAAATAAAATGTATGTTCTAAATCCCTGTAGTGGAACGTAAGGGGAAAGCTTAAGCAATCAACTACCGTACCTTATCTAGATCTAACTGTGGCATTGTGAGTTTTAGGGTGAGCTACGTTTCAAGAGCTTTAGAGAAGACAGTGTGTCTAGAAAGTGATTCACAGTTGGGCAAGCGACGAGTCATTTTTACGATAGAGTTATTCTTGCACAGACCACCTGTTTACAGAGCAGTATCATGTCTCACGGCTATGTTCGACGGTTTGGCGTTCCGCCCCACACTACGCTTCAGTGCAGGTAATCATAGCGAGCCACACTGAACCAAAACACCACCGGCGCTACCCTCAGCGACAGCAGCTCGTGCCCCGCGCTTGCTCGCGCTATAATGGCGGAGGGGAACCCGCGGGGAAGTTACGGGTGTAGTGGCGGTGGGGGCGGTGGAGGCGGCGGGCGTCTCCGTCGCGTGTTTCCGCGCCATTACACGCCGCCTCGAGAGGAGAGGAGCGGGCAAACATGATATCATCACGGAACTGCGGCTGAAATTGCGCCGGTGTTTTCGTCGCCGCTATCTGCGCGCGCGCATCTTCGGCGCCCGCCCACGGGCCCGGCTCCACTCGGCTCGGTTCGGCCTCCACACGACGACCTCCTCGGCGGCCGCTTTTCGGGCGCAAAACCCGCCCCGGCGGAGGCGCACAGTGGAATTGCAAAGTGTGTGACGGCGTCTTATCTGGCGCGCCCACACGCGGACACGGCCGGCCGCAGCCGCCGCCTCTACGCATGCAAACAGCTGCGGCTCCATTTGCGCGGCCAGACCCTTCCGCTCGAGCGCTGCCCGTCTGATTGCGGTGCCCGCGATGGCCCAAGTCGGACAAGTAGCGTAGAGCTAAGAAAGCGGCTTACGTAACACGGTACGCATTACGTCGCCGTAGCGCTATCAGCCAGTTCCCTTTCGTTTCGTTGTACCGTTCATTTTCGCCAGCAAATTTTATACACTACGTAGAAGGTAACACTAACGAGTAGACAACATAATACTGAAATGAATTGGATCAGTTTTGTTTACTTGATGAAACATTTATACGAGGTCGTTCTGCAAACTAATGCCTCCGAATTATTTATAAGAAAATTTTTAAAGCATTTTAAATAAAACAAACGTTATTAACATTCTACACCTTTATTGTTCGTGTCTACATATTTATTTGTGAACATAGTCACCGTGGAGAAGACATTTCTCCCAACGAGAGACCAGTTCGGTAATATCGTCATTGCTGAATATTTGGGTTTGCTGACCGAGCTACAACTTCGCCTTCAGCTTGCACCGATTCATCACTAGTCCTGAAAGTTGTCGTTTAAGTTTTGGAAATAGATGAAAATCAAATGGAAGTCTTGACTGCTCGGACTATAAACGGAGATAGTGAACTCGAGCAGTCGGACTGCCGGAGATATCGCTTCGCTCGTGTGTGGTCAGGAACAGTCATGTTTGCAGCGGAGGGTGTTCCGTTTGTGGACCAACTCTTCGAATTCGAAACTCGGTTAGAGCACGCTCTTTCTCACGCACCGACATGCTTACGTTACACACCACCGTATTAAACGCTACAGGTCGGAGCCCTCTAGCAGCAGAGTGATGTCGATACGTAGTAGTGACGATTAAAGGTGTAGAATGTTAATAACACTTGCTTTATTTGAAAAGCTTAAGCGGTTTGGGTCAAAAGATTCGGAGGCTATAGTTTGACGTTTCAGAACTGCAATACCGTAAAGATGGCATGCACAAAAGAAAAACTGGAATGCACAACGCACCGTACTTCCACAAGATTCCGATACTAATTATATTGCCGGCCGGAGTGGCCGAGCGGCTCTAGGCCCTACAGTCTGGTACCGCGCGACCGCTACGGTCACAGGTTCTAATCCTGCGTCTGGCATGGATGTGTGTAATGTCCTTAGTTAGTTAGGTTTAAGTAGTTCTGAGTTCTAGCGGACTGATGACCTCAGAAGTTAAGTCCCGTAGTGCTTAGAGCCAACTAATTTTGTTCCTGTCATAACACGGTCCCACAATTCCTCAAATGGTCTAATATGAAAAGTAGACCATTTGAGACACCATGGTGGCCGGTACGGTAGTAAACAAGTAAGGGTTTTACTACCGGTTTGCCGGCCGGAGTGGCCGAGCGGTTCTAGGCGCTACAGTCTGGAACCCCGCGACCGCTACGGTCGCAGGTTCTAACCCTGCCTCGAGCATGGGTGTGTGTGATGTCCTTAGGTTAGTTAGGTTTAAGTAGTTCTAAGTTCTAGGGGACTGATGACCTTAGAAGTGAAGTCCCATAGTGCTCTGTAGTTTTTTATAACAGATCTTTCTCGAAGTTATGTCATAAAGAAACTTTCCCATCAAAGTATTTAACTACAAAACTGAAATTTAATTTGTCAACAAATGGCAGCAAGTCACTGTTTACCGACTTGTTTTTTTTACGCACAACAAGAAATTTGCTGTAAAATATTGCTCAAGCTTATTACGTTAGTAAGAGCCCGAGCTGTAACATTCCGTTGTGTATGCACTAGTTTCTCAGGTGAAATGTACTACCACCTCATGACCTCCCGGTGTCAGGTAAACTACATTATTACCGTTTCGTGCCATGTACAGTATGCACGTGATTTGTGGTACCCGACTGTGTTGTGTTCTCACCAACATATGTGCTATTTTACGGCACCAAAAAATGAAACGTTTTGGGAATCATGTCCATCGGCACTGTCAAAAACAGCAACTATGTTAACAAAAAGATAGCAAAATGAATGACGCATCCCTTCGGAAAATGTAAGTGCTACGACTAAAAGTCCCTACTGGGTTTTGTTTTGCACAGGAAATTGTAACTTTAGTAATATTTTGGATGTCACGGGGAAAAGTAAAGCTTCAATAGCAGGCCACATCTCTGCTAAAGAGGTTGCGCTGCGAGAGACGTAGTAAAAATGGTTTAATTGGCTCTGAGCACTATGGGACTGAATTTCTAAGGTCATCAGTCCCCTAGAACGTAGAACAACTTAAACCTAACTAACCTAAGGACATCACACACATCCATGCCCGAGGCAGGATTAGAACCTGCGACCGTAGCGGTCGCGCGGCTCCAGACTGTAGCGCCTAGAACCGCTCTGCCACTCCGGCCGGCAGACTGGTAGTAGAACCCTTGCTTGTGAATGGAGCGCAGTCTTGTGGAGACAGACAGAGAGAGAGAGAGACGAGGAGGAGGCGAGTTGTACCTTGAGATGGAATAAGATGTGTTTAGGCGGTGCTGTGTGCCGGTAATAAGTTTCTTATAATATCATTTATGGAGAGATGTTTTGTAAATTCATTCAGAAGATACTGAAATAGCGCATTTGCCGTGACATCCAAGGGTAGTAATTAATTTGGTCAGGGTTTTGCAACTGGAAATTTTTGTGATAACGTAACTGTGTGCTTTACAGACTTTTCTTCAAAGACGGATATCAAAAGAGTCTGTAAGAAAGTATAGGCAATCTGTTCACATTTTTCCATTATTAATGTAAAGTGAAATTTTAGTATTTTAAATGCTGAAATATTTAGTCTCGGTGATTTAAAGCTTTTTGCTTTGTGTTTCCATCAGTCAGCATTCGTCTCTTTATTTCACGTTTCACACGTATAATTTTGCTTACTCGAGCTGACAATGATCATTGTAGCAATGAGATTTATTAGCACAGAAACGTTGTGGGCATCTCTATAGTTTAATCTGGATGTTTACATTTTAACTAGAGTAGGAGAAGCGGCTCCAGTAGTTTGGAGATGGCAACAGTAGAGCATTTATTCACTGCAAAAACAGATGTGCCATTTATAAAATTTTCAGAAAAGCTATTTTTGGTAGTTATTTACATTTCGTACTTTTCTCACAGTCAGATTGCTTGTTTTGTAGCCAACAGGACAGTTATCAAAAATTTAACAGAATAGACTTAATTATAGGGAAAGAATTACTCTCCCCTCATGAACCATGGACCTTGCCCGTTGTGGGGAGGCTTGCGTACCTCAACGATACAGATAGCCGTACCGTAGGTGCAACCACAACGCAGGGGTATCTGTTGGGAGGCCAGACAAACGTGTGGTTCCTGAAGAGGGGCAGCAGCCTTTTCAGTTGTTGCAGGGGCCACAGTCTGGACGTTTGACTGATCTAGCCTTGTAACACTAACAAAAATGGCCTTGCTGTGCTGGTACTGCGAACGGCTGAAAGCAAGGGAAACTACAGCCGTAATTTTTCACGAGGGCATGCAGCTTTGTTGTATGATTAAATGATGACGGCGTCCTCATGGGGAAAATATTCCGGAGGTAAAATAGTCCCCCATTCGGATCTCCGGGCGGGGACTACCCAGGAGGACGCCGTTATCAGGAGAAAGAAAACTATCATTCTACGGATCAGATCGTGGAATGACAGATCCTTTAATCGGGCAGGTAGAATAGAAAATTTAAAAAGGGAAATGGATAGGTTAAAGTTATATATAGTGGGAATTAGTGAAGTTCGGTGGCAGGAGGAACAAGACTTTTGGTCAGGTGAATACAGGGCTATAAATACAAAATCAAATAGGGGCAATGCAGGAGTAGCTTTAATAATGAATAGGAAAATAGGAGTGCAGGTAAGCCACCACAAACAGCATAGTGAACGCATTATTGTGGCCAAGATAGACACGAAGTCCACGCCTACTACAGTAGTATAAGTTTATATGCCAACTAGCTCTGCAAATGATGAAGAAATTAATGAAATGTGTGATGAGATAAAATAAATTATTCAGGTCGCGAAGGGAGGCGAAAATTTATTAGTCATGGGTGACTGGAATTCGACTTTAGGAAAAGGAAGAGAAGGAAACGTAGTAGGTGAATATGGATTGGGGGTAATAAATGAAAGAGGAAGTCACCGGGTAGAATTTTGCACTGAGCATAACTTTATCATAGCTAACACTTGGTTCAAGAATCATGATAGAGGGTTGTATACATGGAAGAGCGCTGGAGATACTAAAAGGTTTCAGATAGATTATATAATGGTAAGACAGACATTTAGGAAACAGGTTTAAAATTTTAAGACATTTCCAGGGGCAGATGTGGACTCTGACCACTATGTATTGGTTATGAACTGTAGATTAAAACTGAAGAAACTGCAAAATGGTGGGAATTTAAGGAGATGGGACCTGGATAAACTGAAAGAACCAGATGTTGTACAGAGTTTCAGGGCGAGCGTAAGGGAAAAATTTACAGGAATGGGGGAAAGAAATACAGTAGAAGAAGAATGGGAAGCTTTGAGGGATGAAATAGTGGAGGCAGCAGAGGATCAATTAGGTAAAAAGACGAGGGCTAGTAGAAATCCTTGGGTAACAGAAGAGATACTGAATTTAATTGATGAGAGGAGAAAACACAATAATTCAGTAATTGAAGCAGGCAAAAAGGAATACAAACGACTCAAAAATGAGATCGACAGGAAGTGCAAAATGGCTAAGCAGGGATGGCTAGAGGACAAATGTAAGGATGTAGAGGCTTATCTCACAAGGGGTACGATAGATACTGCCTACTGTAAAATTAAAGAGACCTTTGGAGAAAAGAGACCCACTTTCATGAATATCAAGAGCTCAAATGGAAACTTAGTTCTAAGCAAAGAAGGGATAGCAGAAAGGTGGAAGGAGTATATAGAGGGTCTATACAGGGGCGATATTCTTGAGGACAATATTATGGAAATGGAGGAGGATGTAGATGAAGATGAAATGAGATTATGATACTTCGTGAAGAGTTTGACAGAGCTCTGAAAGACCTAAGTCGAAACAAAGCGCCGGGAACACAACATTCCATTAGAACTAGTGAGAGCCATGGGAGAGGCAGTCCTGACAAAACTATACTATCTGGTGAGCAAGATGTAAGAGACAGGCGAAATTCTCTCAGACTTCTAGAACAATATAATAATTCCAATACAAAAAAAGCAGATGTTGGCAGATGTATAAATTACCGAACTATCAGTTTAATAATTCACAGATGCAAAATACTAATGCGAATTCTTTACAGACGAATGGAAAAACTGGTGGACCTTGGGGAAGATCAGTTTGGATTCCGTAGGAATGCTGGAACACGTGAGGCAACACTGACCCTACGACTTATCTTAGAAAATAGATTAAGGAAAGGTAAACCTATGTTTCTAGCATTTGCAGACTTAGAGAAAGCTTTTGACAATTTTGACTGGAATACTCTCTTTCAAATTCTGATAGTGGCAGGGGTAAAACACAGGGAGAGAAAGGCTATTTACAATTTGTACAGAAACCAGATGGCAGTTACAAGAGTCGTGGCGCATGAAAGGGAAGCAGGGTTGGGAAGGGAATGAGACAGGGTTTTAGTCTATCTCCGATGTTATTCAATCTGTATATTGAGCAAGCAGTAAAGGAAACAGAAGAAAAATTCGGGGTAGGTATTAAAATCCACAGAGAAGAAATAATTTCGAGGTTCGCCGATGACATTGTAATTCTGTCAGAGACAGCAAAGGACTTGGAAGAGCAGCTGAAAAAAATGGACAGTGTCTTGAAAGGAGGATATAAGATGAACATCAACAAAAGCAAAACGAGGATAATGGAATGTAGTCGAATTAAGTCGAGTGATGCTGAGGGAATTAGATTAGGAAATGAAACACTTAAAGTAGTAAAGGAGTTTTGCTATTTGGGGAGCAAAATAACTGATGATGGTCGAAGTAGAGAGGATATAATATGTAGACTGGCAATGGCAAGGAAAGCGTTTTTGAAGAAGAGAAATTTGTTAAATTCGAGTACAGATTTAAGTGTCAAGAAGTCGTTTCTGAAAGTATTTGTATGGAGTGTAGCCATATATGGAAGTGAAACATGGACGATAAATAGTTTAGACAGGAAGAGAATAAAAGCTTTCGAAATGTGATGCTACAGAAGAATGCTGAAGATCAGATGGGTAGATCATATAACTAATGAGGAGGAAGTGAATAGAATTGTGGAGAAGAGGATTTTGTGGCACAACTTGACTAGAAGAAGCAACCGGTTGGTAGGAGATGTTCTCAGGCGTCAAGGGATCACAATTTTAGCATTGGAGGGCAGCGTGGAGGGTAAAAATCGTAGAGGGAGACCAAGAGATGAGTACACTAAGCGAATTCAGAAGTATGTAGGCTGCAGTAGGTACTGGGAGATGAAGAAGCTTGCACAGGATAGAGTAGCATGGAGAGCTGCATCAAACCAGTCTCAGGACTGAAGACCCCAACAACAACAGACTTACTCTCGCCACAAGCGTTGGAATACATAGTTTGATGTTATATTCGTTATTAGTTTTTGCGTTGCTGATCACTTTTCGAGGATTATGAGATTACTTGCGAACTTAAATATGAGATTAACTGTCCTCTAATCACGAGTAACGTCACATTACCACGCAGACGTAATTCTAGTAAAGATAACCATAGAATACCAAAAAATAGAAAACTAATAAGCCACTTTCATGTAAACAATCTAAATATATGTACGTATCTGTGAATGGTAATACTGTTTGTTTCCCGAATTTATCGGTGCAGTCACAAGCTGGAATTTGGCAATTTTTTTCATGTACAATTCGTTGTGTAGACGAACATTTACGGGTAACAAATAATGTATGCACAAATAAATAGATATTGAGCAAGTGGATACCGCGTTGGTCCATCTCTAGCCCTGCTAGCTCTACAAGTAATTATTCTGCTGAGCATTGATTGACAGAGTTGTACGTTGTCCTCCCGAATGATATTCCTGTCTAAGTCTGTCCACTTGGCTGGTTGGGCTGTCAAAATTCCGAGCTGGCAGGAGAATCCTCCCCATAATGTTCGAAACCTTCTCAACTTTGAGCCTATTCTGCGACTTTGTTAGCGGAAGAACTGTTTGGCAAGAACAAAGACAAGCAGTAGAGACTCCGCCTTGTGCGAGCGTGCATTGTCTTGCTGGAATGTCAGCCCAGGATGGCTTTCCATGAGGGCAACAAACCGGGGCGCTGAATATCAACGACATACCTCTGTGGTTGCCGCGGATACCAACCAAAGGGCTCTTACTATGAAATGAAATGAAATGAAACCCCAAACAATCACTCCCATCTGCTCGGACATATGGCGGCCGGATGTCAGGTAGGTATCCCGTCACTGTCCGGACACCTCTTCGCTGGTTATCGCGGCTCAGTTAGGAGCATGACTTATTATAAAAGACAATTCTTCTCCAGTCAATAAGATTCATTGCTGAAGAAGGGTCTGGAGACACCCCGGACAGCAGAGGGATACGAAACTGAGTGTCGACTCCCCCTCCTCCCCTTCCCCTCACATACTGCCCGACATCCTGGGCTGATACTCGGGGTTGGCATTTCATTTCATAACCAGACCAGTTTATTCGTCATCCACGAGACACTTACAGCACAGAAGTACGTCGACGATATTCTACGCCCAATTTTGTTGCCCTTCATGGCAAGCCACCGTTAGCTTACATTCCAGTAAGACAATGCCCGCCCTCACAAGGCGAGTGTTTCTACCGCTTGTTTTCGTGCTTGCTAAACTCTACTTTCGTCGGCAAGGTCGCCGGATCTGTTCCCATATGAAAACGTTTGGAGTGCTACGGACAAGGCCCTCCGACAAGCTTGGGATTTGGCGACCTAACGGGCAATTCTACAGAGTTTATCTCGTAATCTCTCTGGAGGACATTCAATAACTCTATAAATCCCAAGCCGGATAACTGCTTCCCTAAGGCCAGAAATGTACGAAGTGTTATTGACTTACTCAATTTGTGAAGCTCTTCCTCTTTGATAAATCGTCCAATTTTTCTGTAACTGCAATCGTTTGTTTGTCTGTATATGTACATCACATATAGAGCTTTCGGTCCCAATCCGATAGTTTCTTCGAGGTTCGTTGTTTTATTCTGTTTTAGAGTATTTATAATACAATAACATTTAGTATACCTCAATGGCGTCCAGCCGAATGTTCAAAATAACTCGCGCCTGCAGCATCCACAGGATATCTACCTACTTTTACATGGTTTTTGTGGCGTATAACTTATGTCAGCGCAGTAACTACGGTGGAAATTTGAACTAAGAACTGTAAGGAACGGACGTGTTTTCGACAAGTTAGTTGTGAGTAGGCTGTGTCGAGCATGGGACGTGCGGTCATAGTACGTCAATTGTTGTGCCTCTAATAGCAGTGGAGCGACATCTAAAAGTCAAGTGGTCGAGACATTCTCCAGAATATTCTGAAAAAGAGAGAAGCGTGCGCAAATTTCGTCACGTCCTCCTTGACTCCAGAACAGAAACAACGTCATGTGGACGCCGGACAAAATCATCATGGGTGTTATCAGTACGTTACAAGTACACAAAGAATTATCATTTTCTGCGCAAACGTATAGACAGTGTAAAACTATATACAATCTGCATACAATGAAACTTAGCTGTATTGTTCAGAACTTGAATTTGAATTTTAGTCTTTGTGACAAGATCGTATAGTGCCTCGTCTAAGGAGTAGAAAACTACTGTCGTAATCTCAAAGTGGCAGGGTCGTGACTTGCCGAGACCGCAGTTTACCAATCCGTTACATTGCTGCTCGAGTTGCTCTCGATACCACGACTCTCATGAGAATATGGAATCCATAATTTGACGCCATGCATGACCTTAAGGACTTGTAAAATCTCCTTCTCTGATTGGCTTTCATCTACAGCCGGGGGTACAAAAATTGTTGACCGCTTAGTGAGTAAAAAATAATTAAATAATTTTAAAAATCGGACAAGGAATTTACATTAGCTAGAGAGGTACGAATGGGTTATTTCCTAATGCCATATTTTGTGATTGTCCTTAGTTTTAAGATCCAGAAAAAAAAATCCTGGCTCACTTTGAATCGGTATGCAGGAAGCAGAGGTCCCCTCTGATGAGCTGACCAGGAGAAAACCGTACTTCCTTTTATGTTTTCAGCGTGAAGTCGGAAAGTTAAAGACTGTGGGCTCTCGAAAAAGGTGATAATTACTGTCTTAATTCTTGAGTACCGAGCAAACAGCAATTTTGACACAGTCCAAGCCAGCAAGAAATTAATTCGTTTTCACTTACCTCCTTTTACAGCTCAAAGAACCGCTATACACCTTCGCCTTCTCAACAGTAAATAGTACCATAGGACAATTTTAATTTTGTACACCTACGTCTTAGCTTGAATGGTTTTTATTAAATAACGAACAGCTATACTGTCAACTGCCCAAGCTCTACTCAACGCTAAACAAGTAAAAATACCAGAATGTGACAAAACAAGGTCAACTTTAACACATTTACTGTTTTTCTACAGAGATCATAATATTCCGTCTGACAATGGAATTATTTATTTTAGCATTTCACCGCTCCCAAGGGTGAAGTCTGTTCAGTTCACACTCACACTGCCGAGCCTAGTGATTCATGTCACAAAACGTTTCTTATTCTCTGTCATTCATTTGTGTCAGAGTGCTTCAGGGTATTTCAAAATATTAATCATTATTTCCCACACTGCTTTAATATTAGATGACATCGCACGTGGTCTTCCACATAAGAATTTTACGCTGATATGAAGCTCAAATAGTTGTAGGTACAGAGAGCTGGCTAAAGCCGGAAATAAGTTCAGCCGAAATTCCTTCAAACGATCTAACAGTGTTCACAAAGGATAGATTAAATACAGTTGGTGGTGGAGTATTTATTGCTGTCAGAGGTAGTTTGCCTCGTAGCGAAATTGAAGTAGATAGTTCGTGTGAAATAGTATGGGTAGAGGTTATACCTGACAATCGGACTAAACTATTAATTGGATCGTTTTAGCGCCCCCCGACTCAGAAGATATAGTTGCTGAACAGTTCAAAAAAAACTTGAGTCTCAATTCAAATAAGCACCCCGCTCATACAATTATAGTCGGCGGTGCTTTTAATCTACCCTCGATATGCTGGAAAAATTATACGTTTAAAGCCGGCGGCAGGGATTAAAACATCATCCGGAATTGTGCTGAATGCTTTCTCAGAAAATTACTTTCAACAATTAGTTCATGAGCCCTCTTGAAGCGTAAATGGTTGCAAAAGCATACTTGACCTTTTAGCTACAAATATTCGTGGACAAATAGTGAGCATTGTGACAAATACAGGGATCAGCGATCACAAGGCAGTTGCTGTTAGGCTGAATACCGTAACACCTACAACCATCAAAAAGAAACGCAAAGTATATCTATTTCAAAAAGCTGGTTAAAAATACTGGTAGCGCCTTTTTAAGAGGCAGTCTTTACTCCTTCCGATCTGATCATGGAAGTGTAGAAAAGTTGTAGAATGCTTTCAAAGAGATTTTATCGACAGCAATTGAGTGATGTATACCACATAAATTAATAAGTGATGGTACTGATACCCCATGGTACACAAATCGTGTCAGTTCGTTGTTGCAGAAGCAACGAAAAAAGCATGTCAAATTTAAAAGAACACAAAATCCCCAAGATTGGCAAAGTTTTACAGAAGTTCGAAATATGGTGCGTACTTCAATGCGAGATGCTTATAATAATTTCCACAACGAAATTCTGTCTCGAAATCTGTCAGAAAACCCAGAGAGATTCTGATAATACATAAAACACACCAGAGGCAAGACGCAATCAATACCTTCACTGCGCGATAACAACGGTGAAGCCACTGATGACAGTGCCACTAAAGCAGAGTTATTGAATACGGTTTTCCGAAACTCCTTCACCAAAGAAGACGAAGTAAATATTCCTGAATTCCAGTCTAAAACAACTGCCAAGATGTGAAACATCTTACTGGCAGAAGTAAAGCTGTGAGACCGGGCGTGAGTCGTGCTTCGGTAGCTCAGATGGTAGAGCTTTTGCCCGCGAAAGGCAAAGGTTTCGAGTTCGAGTCTCGGTCGGGCACACAGTTTTAATCTGCCAGGAAGTTTCATATCAGCGCACACTCCGCTGCAGAGTGAAAATCTCATTCTGAAGATGTGAAACATAGATGTAAATATCCTCGGAGTAACGAAGCAGCTTAAATCACTTAGTAAAGGCAAGAGCTCCGGTCCAGACTGTATACCAGTCAGGTTCCTCTCAGACTATGCTGATAAAATAGCTCAATATTTCTCAATTATGTTCTACCACACGCTTACAGAAAGATTCGCACCTAAAGACTGGAAAATTGCTCAAGTCACACCAATACCCAAAACGGGAAGTAGGATTAATCCGCTGAATTATAGGCCTATATCACTAACGTCGACATGCAGTAGGGTTTTGGAACATATACTGTTTTCCAACATTATGAAGTACCTCGAAGAAAACGATTTATTGACACATAGTCAGCACGGTTTCAGAAAATATCGTTCTTGTGAAACACAACTAGTTCTTTATAGTCATGAAGTAATAAGTGCTATCGACAGGGGATGTCAAATTGATTCCATATTTTTAAATTTCCAGAAGGCTTTCGACACTGTTCCTCACAAGTGTCTTCTAACCAAACTGCGTGCCTATGGTGTAACACCTCAGTTGTGCGACTGGACTCGTACATTTCCTGTCAGAAAGGTCACAGTTCGTAGTAATATACAGAAAGTCATCAAGTAAAACAAAAGTAATATCCGGCGTTCCCCAAGGAAGTGTTATAGGCCCTCTATTGTTCCTGATCTATATTAACGACATAGGAGACAATCTGACTAGCCGTCTTAGATTTTTTCAGATGATGCTGTCATTTACCGTCTTGTAAGGTCATCAGATGATCAAAATGACTTGTAAAATGATTTAGATAAGATTTATGTATGGTGCGAAAAGTGGCAATTGATCCTGAATAAGGAAAAGTGTAAAGTTATTCACATGAGTACTAAAAGAAATCAACTAAATTTCGATTGCGCGATAAGTCACACAAATCTGAAGGCTGTAAATTCAACTAAAAACTTAGGGATTACAATTGCAAATAACCTAAATTGGAATAATCACATAGATACTATTGTGGGTAGAGCAAACCAAAGACTGCGATTCATTGGCAGAACACTTAGAAGGTGCAATAGGTCAACTAAAGAGACTGCTTACACTACGTTTGTCCGCCCAATTCTGGAGTATTGTTGTGCGGTGTTGGATCCCCATCATGTGGGACTGACGGATGACACCGAAAAAGTACAAAGAAGGGCAGCTCGTTTTGTATTATCACGAAATAGGGGAGATAGTGTCACAGACATGATACGTGAATTGGAGTGGCAGTCATTAAAAGAAAGGCGTTTTTCGTATCAATGGGATCTTCTCATGAAATTTAAATCACCAGTTTTCTCCTCCGATTGCGAAAACATTCTGTCGGCATTCACTTACATAGGGAGTAATGATCATCACGATAAAATGAGAGAAATCAGTGCTCGCACAGAGAAATTCAAGTGCTCGTTTTTCCCGCGTCCCGTTCGAGAGTGGAACGGTAGTGTGACATCTTGAAGGTGGTTCATTGAACCCTCTGCCAGGCAGTTTATTGTGAATAGCAGAGTAATCACGTAGATGTAGATGTAGATGATGCAGCGTCCGGATAGAGGAGAGTGACGGAATCGACATAAGTGGGCGACATCCGTAAAAAGAGATACGAAACACCAGATCATCTACGCTGGTCCACAATCTAGCAGGTGTTCTTCAGTACTCTGGAAGTTGCAGGTCGCACGCGAAGGCAAGTCAACAAGATGGATCCTATTGAGTCTCTCTTCAGTAATTTGTTTTCTTTTCACCCTCAAGTAGAGGGTCGAACGTACGTCTGAATCCAGCGTTACTGCGTTGACTGATCGCCATGCTTCGTTCCAATGCACAGTAGCACATGTCATTTCGACATTAGGCGACCGGCGGTGAAGTGTGCGATAGATGTCACTGGTTACTGGTTAGCGAGAGAAAGGGAGAACTCCCGTATGTAGCTATAGTCCAGATAGAAACATAGGAAGTTGGAAAAGAGCACCGGTATCCCAGTAAGCGCCACCGGAGGATCAAGGGAATATGGTGCAAGAGCCTCCATCAGTAAGCCCACGAGGGTGGTAGGCATCGTCGTCAAAGTTTAAGTTCCATACTAACGTATAAAGAAACTTGTCGATCATGAATACTGACAAGGCCAAGTCCGCCCATTCTGTAGGAAGAGTGAGGAAGTCGTGTCGAACCTCATATATCATCCCAGAGCTGACAAAGGAACCGAATTCCGCGATGATGCTCCGAGCTATGTGTTTATGCATCGGTAGTGTTTGCGCCTACGTGGAATTCATGATGCCTGATAGACATTAATAAATTCGTTTCTTTGATTAATGACCAAATTAGGAAGACGATGATCCACAAGTCCAGCACGAATGTGTTGCAAGAGGCTCCGATAATTAAGGGTCGTCGTACTTGAGATGTCGTCCGTGAAGTCGATACCAAGACCACGGGTTTTGTCGCACAATCTGAGTGTGGTGACTCTTGAAGGTGTCATCCCAGTGCCAAATTTAAAGGGCATCGATTTATCTATGTTCATATGGCTCCCCGAAGCATCACCATAAGTAGTGAATCAATCAAAGGTTCTTATGTGTACACAACGTTCATCACGGACATCAGACCATTTGCATACGCAGTGCACCTAAAAGCGAAGCCATCCACAGACAGAGCAGTGTGACGGTGTCGCAGACCGCACAACAGTAGTTCTAAAGCTAAAGCGTACAGTGTTCTCGATGATGGGCGTCCCTGTCTAACTGAGCTTCGAATTTGCAATGCGTTGACAAATACCGTTGACATGCGTCTACCGCTGACAAATACTTTCGATGTTGCGCCACGTACGAGACAAAGTACTACCTTGACAAAGGTACCCGGGTAATGCATATTCTGGAGAACAGCAGTTAAGTACACATGACTTACGCGATCAAATGCTTGATTGAAGTCTATCGCAGCCTGCGCTACCGGTACACGACGCAGCTTACCGAAGGCGATCAGGTCCTTGTAGTGGCACAGGGCGGCGAGGATATTATGCGTCCCACCCATCGATGCCTGATCCACTGATAGGACACGAGATATCGTCGCCGAGTTCGAGCTGCCAGTAAACATGTGAAGATTTTCATATCACAGTTCAACAAAGTTAATGGTCGGTAGTCCGTAATACATGATCCTCTGCGAGGTCTACGGATTGGGATGATGACCACAGATGCAGCCGGAAGTTGCACCTCTGGCATCATGGGGTCTAGATATACAGTAACCCAATAGGGCACCAATAATTTCTGGAACATCGTATAAAACTCAAAGGGTAGCTCAACTGGTCCTGGTGACTTATTGGATGCCCCTTTTTCCTACGCCACCCAACGTTTCCTCTTCAGTCACCGGTTCTAGCAGCTCCTGTTGAAGTTCCAGAGTAACTGCGGAGTGCGTCAAACCAGCGACAGCAGTAATGATCTGCGGATCATATCTCTTCTCCGCTTACAGGCGAGAGTAGCGGGTAAAGTATGCAACACTTAAGTCTCTTTGTGTGACGAAATTCATCTCCTATCGTCACATCGTGGATCAGTGTTCTGCGTCTGCACTTTCTTTCTATAGCTATACGGTACATAGAGGGCCGTTCGTTGGCGATTCCGAAGATTTGACGCGTACGACTGATGATCTCTTTTCAGGTGGTAAATTGTCAACGATAGAATCTTCGCTTTTGAGCGGTTGACAGTGGTGTTGCGGGCCACTGATGGAGGCACAATGGAACCACACCCTGAGGATGATGTAGTAGATCTCTGTAGTGCTACTCCTCCATGTCGCAGCGTTCCTACTAAAAGTCTTCAAAGTACGTCGAACGCTCAGCTTGGCACAGTCCAGCCGCCACTGTAAAGCAGATATATTTTTGTCGCAGGCACAGTCTCCACGTGTCTCTCATTGCTGCTTGACATTCCGGTGTGGTCAGGTGACGGTGTTAAAATTCCATCGGCTGCGTCTGCGCCACACTTGTTGGCGTCGAAGCATGATGGTAGTGATGGTAGATATGTAAACACTGTGGTCAGTAAATGCTACCAATTCTGCTAGACAAATGTTCCATAAAGTGCCTGAACCCTATTCATCTGCATATATGATGTCCCAAGTGTCTACCAAACCGAGCTCGTGAATGAAAGCGCCAAGTGCATGGCATAGTGAATGCTGAGGAATTTGGTTCTTGGGAGATTGTGTACAATTAAAATCGTCCCTGATCACCGTATCATCTATCCAGCCTGGGCACAATTGTGTTAGTTCCTAAGTAAAGAATAGCGAACGTTCACGCCTCTTGCTGGTACCGAACGGTGCGTAAATATCAACGGGACGTATGACTTGGACCGTAAGCGCCATACCCCCTGGTATTGTGTAGGTAACGTATATCGGTGGCTATTAAACCTTCTTTGAGAAGAACTGCGACGCCGCTGCCCCTATACGACGCGTGCGATATGCATGTCGGGCAACCAGAGATTTCCTGGAAGCCAAGAACGTATACCTCCTGTAATAAGGCCACGTCGGTGTCGGCTGCATAAAGTGTGTCGCGTAACAATGACAATTTCACCCGCGACCGGAAGGTGTTGATGTTAATCGTCTCGAATCGATATGACCGTCTTTCGCCCTCGAAGGCAGCGGCAGTCATCGATGTACGGAGCGGCAACGGTTCGCTCACCCCCACGCGACCCTCTCGTCTCTATTATCATGTTGCCTGCTGGAGATGGGGAGGACTGTGTAACTACCCCTGATGTGCTCGCCAAAGAGTCGGTCGACGCCTCTGGAGCAGGAGCGTCCACAACACTGTCGAAATGACGACGGTCGTGAATATCTGTCCGCAAGAGACAATCGTCAGACGGTATCCCTCGGCGTTTCTTGTGCTTTCGGGGCGAACGCTTCTTCCGGAGGTGCATCTCTGCGTCAGAATGTGATTGTAGATCCGACTACTCTGCGCCTTCCGAGAGGAAAGCTTCGGTTGACAAGCCTCGTGGATCAACATCCATCCGCTCTTTGTGCGGTGGCAGTTGCTGTTCGGGTTTACGTGGCGACTCCTGCAGAGGGCGGACGGTATGTGCCTCATCAATAACGTGTCCGACTGTCAGCGATGGTAACCTATCCCGATCCCAACCGCCCGACGTCGCAGGTGCCGCCTCTTGTCCGTCACTTGTGCGTAAGTAATTGGCAGAATCAATGGAGGAACATGTTGTACTACTTCTCCTGATGGAATCTGGGCTATACGCCGCTCCAAACAATCAGAGTGAACACGACCCTCCTGTCCACATCCTGAGCATGTGTGCGGTTGTAAATCGTACATGATAATTGGACGATAACCTGCAATGTTTAAGTAGGGAGGAACATGCTTTGTGAGTTAGATTTTGACCTGTATTACTCCGATGAGTACGGTCTACGTTGTAAAAGTCTACCACTTCTCAGCCACGAGACTTATGACAGTCCTGAACGGCTTAACAGCGGAGATAACGGACTCGGCGCGTACCTCAAAAGATAATTCGAATTCCTGAAGGTCCTCATGCCTATTCCTGCGTATTCAACAGTAACAGCGCCGATATTCCAACTGAGTGTCTAAACTATAGTTCGCTGGCAGCACCGGTAACCAAATTCGTGCACACTTCTTCGTTAATCATCTTATCATTGACTTAACCGGCCATGATCTAAAAGTGAATATCAATGGTGTCCTGTGGATCTAGACGTACTTCATCACGCAAGTGGCTTTCTACTTCATATGCTCGCGCTCGCCGTTCCGTCGCTGACGGTCAACTGCTGCTTGGCTACTACAGCTGGCATACCATCAGCTCTGTTACTGCGAGTTCTAGTCGAGAGAGACAGAGGCTGACTTCGTTGCCGGAAGATGCGGGCGTAAGCCATAAATGCATGAATTTTGGAAGGTTTCCACTCTTAAAAGCACTCCGTTTTCAGGCAACATGTGGCCCATCGGGACCACCCGACCGCCGTGTCGTCCTCAAGGAGGATGCGGATAGGACGGGCGTGTGGTCAGCACACCGCTCTCCTGGTCGTTATGATGGTTTTCTTTGACCGGAGCCGCTACTATTCGGTCGAGTAGCTCCTCAATTGGCATCACGAGGCTGAGTTTCCACTCTTAGGCTTTACAAAATTTCTTTCCATCGGTACTTAAAAGTCTTAAGTGCGTTTCGTTGATTATTAAGTAAAACATTTGCGGGAAAAAGTACAAGAAGTCACTTGTAATTTCAGCTAACACTCATGTAATATACGTAATCAGAGCAGATTCTTCGAAATGTAACGACTTTTAAACTCTTAATTACATAAAAATATAGCGTATTTTCTTAGAATATTGACCGAAAATGTTTTTTTGCCGTTATAATCATTCACATAACAACAACACAAACCACATTTCGAACAAAGGAAAACAGTCTATCACGAACTCACTTTCCACTCCTATCCGTCCTGGTGGTTCTTTCGATTCCCGGCGGGGTCAGGGATTTTCTCTGCCTCGTGATGGCTGGGTGTTGTGTGCTGTCCTTAGGTTAGTTAGGTTTAAGTAGTTCTAAGTTCTAGGGGACTGATGACCATAGATGTTAAGTCCCATAGTGCTCAGAGCCATTTTTTGGTGGTTCTTCAGTAAAGCATAATGACTAAATCCGAAACCAAAACCGCTCAATAATTCTAAAGTCACAAATTATAGCTGTAAACAAATCACGCAGAATCGAATGAGTGGCCAAATCGAAACCTAACCACCTCTCGGTACAGTTGTCGGAAAACAGGCAATCGGACCGATAGGTAACAGGTCTCAGAAGCTTACAGAATAGCAACTTCGGATAAAGAAGCGGAAATGGCGACACTACCGAGGCTAACCTACCACATCATTAGGTATGAACGATACAGAATAGGGCCCCATGGCCAGGCACTAACATCAGTAAAGCCTGCTGTGTGTCAACAAACACAGGACGCGCGTCAGATGCTCGCCCATGAATGTTGCCGTCATATTGTGGCCGGGGGAGGGGGAGAGGGGCGAGTGTGTAGCCTATCCTGCTGCCCCACTGTGGTGTGCGTACTGTAAGACCTTCGGTACACACACCATCAGATTATTTGACTTGTCATTCTAACGAAGTAGGCGAGTGTCAGCAATATGTCTCGTGGTCTTATCGTGGCGTGTTTATCTTCTGCCACTTGCACGCTTAGAGTAGCAGATTGCCGGTGACCAACTTTAAACAGAGCTTGATTAATTTTCACACACATTTGTTAAAATAATAATAAGCATAAAAATAACTTAACTTGGTTCTGGATGCTATTTACAATTGACAATCCGGAGTTCCTTTGGTCCTGGTACGTTAATCTTATTCTCACATATCTCTGATGCTTCACAAAGTGTATATACATTTCTCTTCATAGCTATGTACAGGACTTTGATAATCTTATTAGGCGCAGACTGAAACTTGACTATAGACTAATGCAGACTAAGGCAGACTGATGCAGACTCACTAATCGGACGTCAGTACACTCGTTATATTACCTTGCGCGTTCAGGTATCACTGCGCGAGTGTCATCCGCGAAGAGAAAAGGTTCTACGTTAGCAGCAATCTCATTGGCTGCGTCACATATTAATACGCGGATCGTCGGAAGCAGAATTTAATCCGTCTCTAAGACAGCGCCATCTCGTAGTGCGGAGACGGACGAGGGCTGCCTGCGCTGTTGTGCTTAGCGGGACGCGCTCTAGTGGGAAAGTTGTGTACGCGCTGACTACGCGGAACTATGTACACGACACCCACCATAACTATACCCATTCCCGTTAGTATCGCTATTACTAACGTTTATACTGTTCTTTCTCTTTAGTCTTCAGAAGACTGGTTTAATGTGGCATGCCACCAATTCTCCTGTGCCAACCTTTTCATCTCAGAGTAGCACTTGCAACCTAAGTTATTTTGCTGCATATATATTCCTGTCTCCCTCTTCCCCTACAGTTTTTGCTCTCTACACCTCCCTCTAGTACCATGGAGTTACTCCCTGGTGTCTTAATAGATGTCCTATCATCCTGTCCCTTCTTCTTGTGAGCGTTTTCCGTATATTCCTCTCTGTCCAATTCTGCGCAGAACGTATTCATCCTTGCCGTATCTGTCCACCTGCATTTCAACATTCTTCTATAGTACCACGTCTGAAATGTTTCGATTCTCTTCTGTTTCGGTTTTCCAGCCGTTTAAGTTCCACTACGATCAATGCTGTGCTCCAAACGTACATTCTCACAAATTAGATACGATGTTTGATAGTAGTAGATTTCCCATGGCCAGGAATGCCCTTTTTGACAGTGCTGGTCAGCTTCTTACGTTCTTCTTGCTCCCTCCACCATAGTTTACTTTGCAGCCTAAGTAGCAGAATTCATCTACTTCGTGATCACCTATGATGATCTTAAGTGTCTCGTTGTTCTCATTTCTGCTACTTCTCGTTCCATTCATCTTCGATATACTCACAATCCATATTCTGTAATCATTAGATTGTTCGTTCAGTTCAGCAGATCCTGTTATACTTCTTCACTTTCACTGCGGATAGCAATGTCATCAACATATCTTGTCACTGTTCTCCGTTCACCTTGGATTTTATTTCGACTCTTCAACCTTTCTTTAATTTTCACCATTTTTTCTTCGAAATGTGGATTGAACAGTATGGCGGAAGACTGCATCCCTGTCTTACACGCTTTTTAATCCAAGAACTTTGTTTTTGGCCTTCGACTCTTATTATTCCCTCTTTGTTGTTGTACACATTTTATATTACCCGTCTCTCCCCATTGCTTACCCTTATTTCCCGCAGAATTTCGACATGTTACACCGATTTTCATTGTCGAATGCTACCTGTAGGCCGACAAACCTTACGAATGGGCCATGATTTAGTCTTGTGACGATCAGCAACCGCAACCTCAACGGCAACTTTAGAACTGCCTCTCTCGTGCCTTTACCTTTCCTGAAGAAAGTTTATTAATCTAACGCATTCTCAATTTTCTTTTTCGTTATTCTGTACATTCTTCTTGTCAGCAGTTTGGATGCATGTGCTGTTGAGCTGATTGTGCTGTAATTCTCGCACTTGTCAGCTGTCGCAGTCTTCCGAATTTGGTGGATGATATTTTCCCGAAAATCGCATTTTATACCACCAGACTCATACATTATACAACCAACGTGAACAGTTGTTTAGTTGCCACTTTCCCCAGTGATTTTAGAAAATCTTGTCGAGCGTTAATTATTCCTTCAGCCTTGTTCGATCTCAATTCTTCCAAAGCTCTTTTAAATATTGGTTATAATACTTGATCCCCTATCTTTTTTATCGACTCCATTTCCGTCTTCTGTTGCTTGAGACAAATCTTCCCCCTCATTGCGGCCTTCATTGTACTTTATCCACCTACCGGCTCTCTCCTCTGCATTGGGCAACAGTATTCCCATTGCACGCCTAATGTTACCACCCTTGCTTTAATGTCGACGAAGATTGCCCTGAAATGTCTACGTTCTGTATGCTGAGTCAGTCCTTCCGACAGTTATTTCTTTTTCGATTTCTTAACAATTTTCGTGTAGCTATTTCGTCTTAGCTTCCCTGCACTTCTTGTTTATTTCAGTCCTCAGCGACTTCTTTTCCTCTGTTCCTGAATTTCCTTGACATTCTTGTACTTCCTTCATTCATCGATCAACTGTAAAGCATATATATAGAGTCTTCGTCGTCGCAGACTCTGGACTAAGTACTTACGCAAGTAGGCTGTTTAGGTTTTTATGCTGGTAACGCCATGTAGCGCTCTGTATGAAAATCACTGACTGTTCGGTGTGCAGTCTGTGACTGGTTGCACTCATTGTTGAATTATTCACTAGTGTAGTGTTGGGCAGTTGGATGTGAACAGCGCGTAGTGTTGTGCAGTTGGAGGTGAGCCGCCAGCAGTGGGGAATGTGGGGAGAGAAATGCCAGAGTTTTGAGCGGACGATCTGGACGTGTGTCCGTAAGAAATAGGAAATTTGTTTAACTGGATGTCACATAATTATATATATATATATATATATATATATATGATGACTTGGTAACTGTGCCTATCAGTAGTTAGTGCCTTCTGTAGTTAGAACCCTTTATTTAGCTGGCAGTATTGGCGCTCGCTGTATTGCAGTAGTTCGAGTAACGAAGATTTCGTGAGGTAACTGATTCATGAAAGGTATAGGTTATTGTTTGTCAGGGCCATTCTTTTGTAGGGATTTTTGAAAGTCAGATTGCATTGCGCTAAAAATATTGTGTGTAAATTTAGTGATGATCAGAATAAGTAAAGAGAAAACTGTTTCAGTATGTTGAGTTTTACTCAGCTGTTTTTGTATTAAATAACGTGGAAGTTTACTAGCACAGTCATTCATAACTTTTTCTGAGGGGACGTTACATTGTTTGCATAATCTTTCCTACTCACAACGCGACCAACATTCCGCAAGAAATGCATTCTCAAGTTGTGCTAATGTGTGACAGCTCTCTGCCGTCTCAGATGCTCAAAGCACGGCCTCACCTTACACCCTGCAGAAAGCCTAATAAATACCGGAGCTTTTGTGGTTGGCATTTCACTTCTAAAAGCTTCTACGAAAGTTAGTGAATGAACGGATTCGTTTTCTGGAATGAACTCCTGGAATTCTCGGTTTTTTAGAAGAGGGTCATTCCATATCAAATCACCCAATAAAAAATAAATTTTACACCCACCTCCTTAGATTTTCATGAAATTTGGCTCAAATGGTTCTAATACCATCCTGACAACACCTGCAATTTTTTGTGCTGTATCTCTTACAGTTTTTTTATAAATTTTTAAAGTTTTTATGTTTTGCGTTTTCTGAACCTTCGGAAATGGTCAGTTTAATTTGTATTCAAAACTTTAAATTTGCTTATCTTAAAAACTCTTCTAGATAACATCATGTATTTTTGCAGAAAGTTTATTTAATATACATATTTGAAGATAAAAATGATACTATTAAAATATATTAATATTTTCTGTGAAAAAAATATATATATGTATTTTTTCTTTTTTTTAACGGATGTTTTGTTTTATAAGAATTGCAATATCTCGAGTCTCAGACCTGACAGAATGCTCAAATTTGTTTTAATTTATTCTTAAACATATAGGCTACTTGATAAAACAAAAATAATGATGGCTTTTTAACATGTTTATTAATTATAGTAGATTACATTGGAATTATGTACAAAGATAGTTTACTTACAGCACTTATGTATAACCCAACTGATTGCTTGAAACATTGAATTTTTTGAGTAATTTTGTCTTTTTAATAAACATTAATGCTGATTCAAACTGTTTTTCCACTTCATCCAAGTGCTTTCAGTTCTTTTGATACAGCCTTTTTTGAAGTAATACATTTTCCCAGTGCCGCTTGATTGAGGTGCGTCTACTACACAGACTATGTGCTCCAAAGGCACTATGCAGGAATCTTCTCTTTCAGGCCAATAAAATGATGCAGTGGGTCCTGAAGGATGTAGAAATAGAATTTCTGCATCTTCTTCATCATTGAATATTGTTTTTACCAGTCCAAAGTACCAGTAACCATCATAATTTGCAGCCACATAGCAATTTATGGGTGGTTCAACACGAACCCAGTCAGAAGAAGAATGGAAAGAAAAGACTAAGGAGGGTTTTACACTATCTGTAGTCCTTCTAATTTCAAGGTTGTTTGTTGGAAGTGGTTTGAAGTTATGAAAACTTCTAGTTCCAGGAATGGTTTGGGTTGCTGAAAAACGTTTCTCTAGTTTTAACCGTAGCAAATCAGCTTCTTTTTTGTCAATAAAGTGAAAATGAATGTTTTCAATATTTTTTTCACAAAACTTATACACATCGATTGCTGTCATTATTTGTTCTTTGTCTGAAAGCTCTAGACTGGCTTTCCTTAAAATTCTTTTAATAGTTCCTCCTAGGCCATCACAAATTGACTTCCCATGACTTGTTGCAAAAAAAGAGTGTTGGGCCTTCAAATTAAAGTCTCTCAAGTGTTCAGTCAAATTTTTAAAACTGTTTCTATTTTTGTACTGCCCAGCACAACCATCTGTAAAGTAGTGAACTGAGTCAATGTCAGTATGATGTAATGACAGCCACTTTGTAATTTCTTTTTGTACAAAGTTAACAAAACCAGTGTCATGTTCTTGGTCATCACTAGTAAAACAGTGGTTGGAAAAAAAAACATTGTTTTCCTCATTTCTTAGAAAAACTCCAACTGGGTGTAGAGTACAACCACCTCTATTCCAGTGGTAACTTTGGATCTAATTTTGTATAACAAAGGAATAATTTTCACTGAAATCCATCACAATAATTGCTGTTTTGGGTGGTGGGTCTTCTTTCAATCTTTTAAAGGCTGCTGATTGGGATTTTGCTATAAACGAGTGTGGGGTGAGCTTTTCCAATGACCTAACCAATAAAGAAATGTAGTCTTCAACACTGATAGTCTGTTTGATCATTTCTGCCCTGTCTGTGTTAACCCACTGACTGATTACAATTTCTTCTTCTAAATCATAATCTTCACTTAGTTTTTCAGTTAAGCACTCTGTTAGTGCAGTATTTGCAGGACAGCTGTTGCAATGATGTAACATGCAGTTTTGGTTTTCTGTGTTGCACACAAGCATCTTAATTAGGTCTTTATAAGATTCTTCAATTTTCACAGCATCCAGTAATAGTTTAACATTCTGGTGGATACTGCATACACATACAGTTTGTGTGCCTGCAGCACCAGCAAGGATACACCATTCAGGTCTCAAGAAACAAAATTTTGAAAATCCTACTTGTACCTCGGGATTCTCCCATTTGAAAGAATAATAGAGTTCTCTCAAGTTACACAAAATGAGTCTTTTTTGCATGTACACATTCTTTTGAACACTTACTTTGTCTTTTGTTCCAGGTAGCACTCTGGAACTTTCATCCTTTTCATAAAAATCTGTTACAAGTCTTACTGTATTTTCAGAAAGAGTTTTACCTTTTTTTGGACCAGGAGTTTCCAAAATACACTTTTCAGATTTTAGCTTTCTAGCTTGTCGCACCATGTACTCACTTACATTAAATTCTTTCATCACTTTATTTCGAGTCCAAGAATCTGGTGCCAAGGTCAGAATCTGGATTTTTCTAGACCTCCCAACAGATGAAATCTTCTCTTTCATAAGAGAAATCATTACATCAAAATCCTTTGCTTTCTCAACCACACTTTTATCTTCTTCGTCATCATCAGAACTTGGTGCATCATATTTTAATGCTTTTGAAACCGCCTTTTTTGCAGTCTTTTCAATACTGCTAACCTTCCTTTTAAAATAAGACCCCTTACTTTGTTCTGACAAGCCATGAAGCTTTATCGGTGTTAAACCTAAATAATCAAGAGCAATGTTTGTTTGTACGAGGGATTCATTTCTGGATTCCAATGATTCTAATTCAACCATGACTTCATCATCTGTTTCACTTTCATTGACTTCAACTCTTAATTTTTCCTCACAAAAGTTATGGCATGTGGAGCAAAGCTTTTGTCCAGGTTTTATGCTAATATTTTTTGTCAGTAATTGTTTAGAAAGATCCAAGCCTACACTTCTCAACGATTTTTTGATGGACTTTTTGTGTTTTTTTAGTGGGTCTACACATGTTGTTTGATACTTTTCAAAAACATTTAAAAAGTAGTAGCTGTGGTGTGAACATATATTCTTAAATTCACATAGATTAATTCCAGATCGTAAGTGGATCAAATCTTTTTCTGCCACACTCAATTCTGATACCGGTTGTAACTTTTTTGAAAGTGTGTAGGTTGTTTGGAAACAGTCAGATTTTTTAAATAACCCTACACTACAGGTTTGAATATATGACATACTGATTTCGCTTTTGGTCTGATTTCTGTTCTGGTTACTTTTGTAGGATATTGGAAAAGAATCTCTGTAAACTAAGCAACAGTACTTACTGAGAGTTCGAATAAACTTAATAAAATACTATCCAAGCACTATTTAACACTGTAATAATTTTTTACTTCAAAACACAGGAGTAACAATACAAAATCTAAATGTACATTGTTACTCCAAAAAGACAAAAACTTATTTTCGGTGTCTAAGTCACTTGGCATTTTTTATTTTTAAAATATAATTAATATTATTTAAAAAATTAGATAACTATTAAACAGGTTAAAAAGCCAACATAATTTTTCTTTTATCTAATAGCCTATACAATTAAGAGTATTTTAAAACAAATTTGAGCTTTCTATCAGGTCTGAGACTCTAGATATTGCAGTTTTTGTAAAACTAAACATCCGTTAGCTAAAAAAAATAAAAAACTTATAAATTTTTTTTCATTTGGAAGAATTTAATATATCTTTATGGTAATTTTTTAACATTTAGATATAATACACAAACTTATTCCACAATTTCATACTGATATCTTGAGTATTCTTTAATATACAAATTTTTTTAGTTGTGAGGACACGTTTAAGTTACAATTTCCGATTGCTGAAACAAAGCCAAATGTAAAAACTTTAAAAATTTATATAAAAAACCTATAAGAGATAGAGCAAAAAAATTTTACAAGTGCTTTCAGGATGATAAAAGAAGTAATTGTACCAAGTTTCATCAAAATCTGACATGGTTGGTGTCAAGGCCTGGGTGACTTGACATGGAATGACCCAAGACGTTCCTCTAGTATAACTGATGAAAGTGTGGTGCCTGCCACCACATTCCGTGTAACAGCGGCTAATGGTATTATCTTTGTGCTAGCTACTGTTCCTTGTGCACATGCATTTGGTGGTCTATGACACTAATTGTTACTCTTACCAATAAAACTGCTATCATTTCCTGCTTGCTCCTTGATGTTATTCCATTTTCCTTCTAATTTCTCCAGTTGTGTTCCTATTCGTGTTGGCACATGATCGTTCCACATAGGTTTATTATCGTCTTTAGCACGGATGTATTCTGCTCAGTCTACACATTGGTAATGGTTTGCACAACAGTTTTCTGTAGCTATGTCTCTAACCTGTTACCAGTTAGAATCTCTTTCTCCCGCAAAAAATCATCAAATGATTTTTAACGTTTTGTTTCTGTGTCATCTACTTGTTTGACTACCTGTTGAACTGTGGATTGTGAACTGTGTTTTAACCACATTCTATCTAATACGTTTCTCAGATTTTTAATGTGTTCTAGCATTTCTTTTACTGTAGTTTTCATTGTTCAAATGTCATTGGTTATACTTGTCTAAGTCGCCGCATATCAATTCAGTTACGTTATTCGCTATGTCTATTTTCAAAGTGTTCTGCATTTGAGCAGGATCATTAACGTCTTTAGTCAAAGTCTCTAATTTACTGAAGAATTGCCAAGTCTTCATTTTCATCAAATTTTTTATGAAGTTCTTGATATTTTTTTTCATAAAGTTTTTGATTGAGTAAAACTTCTACCCTTTGATATAGTTGTACAAAAGGATCAAGTGTAGGGTTTGCTACGTCGGGACTGGTACTGCTTACCGGCTTTGACACTACGTCACTTGATAACACGCCAATATCGCTACCGCTACCCTGACAATTTCAACATTAGTCTCAGGTATATTATGTAAAGTGTTCTCTTATTCTGAAAGTTCCATGGTTGTTGTTTCAAACTTAGATTCAACGAAACCAACGTACATGAACTAGCAAAGTTTAATAACGCTGTCACTACATAAACAGTTAACAGTTGGTGCTTAGCTGTAGCTAACCTTTGCTACTGGAAAATGTTTGTTTGCAAAACAGTTGCTTCAGACTAAGCGCGTTTGTGCGCAACTGCAAGAATGTTTTTGATATCTTATGAAATATATACGCAGAAAAAATCATTACAAGAATAATAGAAAAAAGAAACAAATTTTATGCATAGCATACACAGCGGCTCGTAAAAAATCAATTTAATTCCCGCATTTAACTTTAACAATCGCTACAAATGGATACTGATGGTTTGTACCTGACTGTCGTCTGGAAAGTATATCAGACTCGGCTTTTTTCCTGGTTTTTCTGTTCTAATTGTACTGTCTCATAATTTTGTAAAATATTTCTTTATCAATGTAGTTTGCTCGGGGCTTTGCGTTAAGTTACATATAGCCTGAAACAAACATATGTAGCAATACTATTGTTACCTTGTACCAATGTATGTGATAAAAATGATAAAAATTTGTATATTTATGTTGTGAAAACGTTCGCCAGTCTAAAATCTCCTTTTGTGAGAATTGCGTTTATTGACGGGGAGAGAAAAATTGTTGACAGTTCAGTGAGGTAAAAAGTTACATAATTTTGGAAAACTGATAGGCCGGCAATTTGAGGATGATTCTCGACGAAATCGTTAGCTTCACCACACAAAAGTGATTTACATTAGCGTGAGACGTACGAACTGGTTATATCCTTGCGCCATATTTCATGGTTATGGTTAGCTTTACAATGTAGAAAACAGGTAGCAGAGGTCTCCTCTGATGAGCTGACCTGGAGAAAACTGTTATTCCTGTTAGTTTTGACCGTTAAATCGGAAAGTTAAAGAATGTAAGCTCATGAAAAGGTTGAGAATTACTCTCTTAATTTTTACACACCGCTCAAGCTGCCATTTTGACACAGTCGAAGCCAGCCAGGAATTAATTCGTGTTCACTTACCTCTTTTTAAAGCCTCAAAGAACCGCTAAACTCCTTAGCCTTGTCCACAGTAAAATGTACCTTTGGACAGTAATAATTTTGTACACCTATTACCTAGCTTCAATAGTTTTTATTAAATAACGTACGGGTACATTGACATTTGGTCAAACCCTGTTCAATCCTAAAAATGTATAGATACCAGAATGTGACAAAACAAGGTCTACCTTAACATATTTACTATTTTTCTACAGAGGTCATAATATTCCATCTGGCACCCAAACTATTCATTGTAAAGTCAATTCTACCACGTTAGCGTCTGATAGGTCACATGTGCACATTGTTCAGATTTTTTCCGTACCTAACATTGTATCTCAAAATGCTGACATACAGTTTACCTATTGGAATCTTGAGAAAATTCGCGTATTTAACCTTGTATTTTTGAATGGGAATTAGTGGTAAAGACAATGCCACCAAACTGCTGAGGTCATCGGTCCCTAGGCTTACGCACTACTTAATCTAACTTACGCTAAGAACAATACACTCACACCCATGCTCGAGGGAGGACTCGAACCTCCGACGGGAGGAGAAGCGCGAATCGTGACGAGACGCCCAAGACCGCACGGCTACACCGAGCGGCCCTTGTATTTTGGACAAGAGTTAGTTTTCCATGTTCATCACATTAGAACGCCAGATAACGCAGTTTCTCTGTTAATTTAAAAACAAAAATTGTACGAACTGTGCATGCCATGATCCATGTTTTGCAGGTTACTCTGTTTTTGGTAATGGTTTATGTAAGAGTTCATATGGTTCAAATGGCTCTAAGCACTATGGGACTTAACATCTGAGGTCATCAGTCACCTAGACTTAGAACTACTTAAACCTATCTAACTTAAGGACATCACACACATCCGTGCCCGAGGCAGGATTCGAACCTGTGACCGTAGCAGCAGCGCGGATGCGGAGTGAGGGGCCTAGAACCGCTCGGCCACAGCGGCCGGCTTCTTTAGGGAACCTTGGTGTTTGGTTCCTGTGTATTACCTGTGTCCGTTCAATTGATCAGTCGGATCATGTACCTTACTGTCACCCACGTCACGACAATTATGAACACTCAAAACTATTTTCAATTGTGTCCTCTGAATTACAGGTTAGAAATCCAGCCAGCGGCTTTAACAGGATAGTGTAAAGCTTGAAGTTAATGGCTATTGTCCGGTTTTCCACCTTTTGGGATCTTGCACCGTCCGGTTTTATTTTTATGGCTATATTTTCGAACAGCGCAGTGGTAATCATAGTTTCCGCTTATTAGGAATTGTAATTTCTTTGAGAGCCATGGTCACTTTAACAATTTTGGCTTCTTTTAGGACCTTTGTTGATATGAAGCTTTCAGCACATGTTGAAATTCCTTTAAGAGCTATGTCCTCTTTTAGAAATTTTTCCATCTTTTAGAGCATCTTTTCACACGTAACATTCACTGAAACAATAATTTCAACAGCTGGCGGGTGTGGTCCCCTTCCTGTCACACGCTGACTTCTCTTGACTTGTAGTGCCATGTATTTTGTGTGCAAGTCCGTTAGTCCTTTAAGCTGAGTGCACAAGTTTGCAGAGAAACCTGACAATTTTCACCCCTCCTTATTAAACAGTGTGACTATTAGTCTGGGTATCTGAAGGATCTAAGTACCAAGGATTTTTGAGTATTTGCGTATTGGTTAGTTTGACTTTTTCTGTAACAGCTAGGTTCCCTACCCTGCTAAGTTCCCTCTTATTGCATATAGTGTCGTGCGCCAATTGAAAGCCTCCAATCTTTGTGGCTTGGCTACCTAACCCACTGTGTTAACCTTCGATAGTGAACCAATAGCACTGTACATTCCACATATTGTTAGCTATTAGCAACAACACACTACTTTTTGGGGTTAACAATATCATCTGTAGTTTTTTCATTTCGAAGGGCGATGTTATAAAACCTCAATAGGTTTATTATTTTCAGCCATAATAGCTACGTTTGTGAACCATGACTGCGTGAGATAATTATTTATTTGTGATCTCTACTACATCACTTCAATTTTATTTGTTCTAATTTTAATACAACACGTTTGGAATTTGTTCTATTCATCATCGTGCGTTTGTACATACAAACATACAGAGAAATTTTACTTAAAAATAAATTGTCTTAAACTAAATTAACCTAGAACGTTTTGTCCATTATTCGTTACTGTAGTGCCTGGTGTGGCTTTTGTGGGGGGGAGGGGGGGCAGAGAATGGCCAGAAATCGATGTCAGTGATGTCGTTTGCTGGTTTTTCTTGACGTTAGCTATGTATGACATCACAGCGATTTTATCGCCTTTTTGGCTTCACTTGCATCGTTGGTGTAATGGCGTGATTGTTGAGTAATATTACACTATTGCACTTGTATTTGGTCACCGTTACCGATGTAATTCACTGCGAAAATTGTTTCCACGTAAATGTAAACGTTAACAAAATGTAGTACCGAGGAAAGGATTTAAAGTTATTGCATATAATGTCATGGACAATGCACAACATTGTCTAACCTGTTGTTGGGAATTTCCTTAGTGCTTCTTGTTGGGAATTTCCTCACTCAGTCTGCTTATATATGAATGTGCTGAAAACATTTTTGAAGTCGATTAGTGAACTCACTGTTTTTATAAACGAAATACAGTATCTGTATGCTATTAAGGTGCCATATATATTCCTGTCCAGAAAGGCACACATTTCACTTTTTTAATATTTTCTTTAATCTTCCGACGTAGCACCGAGCGATTAGCTTATAATGAACGTTAAGTAATGTGATCTGACATAGAGTCTGTAAATTTTGTATATCATTGGTTTTAGGTGTCCATGTGATACATCTTAAAAATATTTCCAGTATGTCGATATAGGGTATAAGGGGGTTTAAAAGTGGCGTGAACAGCGTCAGATGTTGATTACAATGAAAGACGCGGAGATGTAGTGAAATTCTGTGAGAAGGCATTATCAACACCGGATACAGTTTAAAGGGGAATATATCGTGGGTCTCCATTAGGTCAGCTGGTCGCATCGCTCAATATATAAAATTTTGTAGGATCCAAATGTGTGGGTGTTCCGAGGCTGGAATCCATGACAAAGTGAGGAAAGGCATATTCGTTGTTAAGGTTCTGGTCAGCCATGTTTGACCACCATAATAGAGGTAATGGACTACCTATAACATTTGGTCGAAGGGTATCAGCAGCCGGAGTGTGAAATTCCCGTCCCTTGTGTATGTGTACCACAGCTGCGTTCGGAGGTGTACTGTGATAGGAATGCACTGTCTGATCGTGAATGGCGTCGCATTGGCCTCAGCAATGAATTGTGGATCTGCACGACCTCGTAAGAATATCAATGACTATTATGGGGGCAACCTGTGGAGAGCTCCCATTCGTCTCACGTTGGCAGAGACACTGCTGTGTTACTTCTGGAGTTACGGTGGGACGCGCCATTGCGCACGGCCGATAGTGATCGACTCAACACTGACAGCACAACGATACGTCACGGAAAACAATCGTCCTCACATGTTACGCCTGATGTGTCAATATCGTGATGCCATTTGTCAACAGGACACTGCTCATCTACACATGGTATGTATCTTTATAAACTCTGTTACTGAAGTACACGTGTGGCAGAAAAATTCCCAGACATGTCTTGATAGACTAGCGTAGGACGTAACGTAACTCTGCTCCAGCGCTAGTGTGCAATGTATCAAGGATCACATACAACAGTTGTGGGCTACGTAGCTCAGGAGAAAATACGATGACCTCATCTCTTTTCTTTTCCAACCAAGTCAGTGCATCCAACCACCCCAAAAGGGTGCAACGTCACACTGATAAGCAGGGTCACACCACGAGGTCAGATGTAAATTTTATTTGTTTTTGTAATCACTGAAATAATGTCACATACTCTCTCAAACCGTTTCTCTTCCTCATCAGTGCGCTTAACTTTTGTTGTCAAGCAGTGTCTATTCGTAACTGACCGATATTTCTATCGAAATACCGGTATTAGGACCTGAATGCTATGGCGTGACAAAATAAATGACCATGCAAGGAACACGCTGTATACTAGGCAAACAAAGTTACAAACGTTTTGGTATGATACGTTCTTACGAACTCACCCATTGTGCCCCGACAATGTGTACAAATAAATACGAAATTAATACTGGAAAATTAATTACAAATAAAGAATACTAAACAGTGAAAGAATCTGTAGACAGAAGATCTATTTTTATTTAAAATAATAAAGTGTATTATTGTACAGTACCCATTCTCAAACAAATTGGTAGGTAACACACATGTAATCTATAACGTCTAGTGTAGTAAAATAATGTGTGGCTATAGGTGTGTTAACTGATCAATGTAAACTGTTAATGGAATCTGTGAAGTTTAATAATGTGTGAATATTTCTGTAATCATATGAGGGGTGTTCAATAAATAATGCAACACTTTTTTTCCTGAGAGCAGGTTGCTTCTATGCAGGATTTCAATACACCATCTTATTCCCCATTCTTCTGGCTACAAAACCGTATTTTTCAACATAATCTACGTTCAATGCGACGGCCTTACACCACCTTACGGGGCGGGCCTGTATGTCCGCATGGTACCACTCTACTGGGCGACGTCAGAGCCAACGTCTTGCTTTATCAATAACCTCCCCAGGGTCCACGTTCTGCTTCTCGTAGAGCGCATACTTCATTGAGACAAACAGCTCGAAGACGGAAGGTGCGAGATCCGGCGTGTAATGTGGATGAGGAAGAACAGTATGTTGAAGTTTTGTGAGCTTATCTCGGATGTGCATACCACTGTGAGGCTTTGTTTTGTCATGGGAGAAGAAGAAGTTCGTTTGCATTTTCGTGGCGACGAACTCGCTAAAGTCGCTTCTTCAGTTTCCTGAGGGTCTCACAATACAATTTAGAATAATAGCTGCACAATGAGAGAGGACATCAAACAGAATAACCCATTTAAACTCCAAGAAGACCTTAGCCATGGCTTAACTGGCTGAGAGGGAGTGGCTTTGAACTCTTTTTTTTCTCGGAGGAGAGGTTGTCTGGTACCATTACAATGGATTGCCGTTTTCTTTCCTGTTCGAAGTGATGAATCCACGTTTCATCGTCTGTGACGCTGTTCGACAAAAATTTTCACGATCAGCCTTGTAACATGCAAGAAATTCTGCACAGATGTCACATGTGAAATTACTCTAGTGAAACTGTGGAGTGTTTCCATCACGGCAGAAATGCAAATCGGGTGTTGCCATGTTAAATGCCAACTTATACATATGAATAGGAACGCTGTTGGAACTGTATCAGAAGCTGGTGAAAAAATGACACTTTCATGCCATCTAATTTATTTCATCTTTTCTCATAACTTTTTGGAACGTACACATAATAAATATAATTAATTAAAAAACAATACAACTGAATAAACTAAGGCCTGCTTATTATTTCTAGCCCAGACAAACCCCCTATCGCCGTAGTGCCTGCCGCAACTTGTTAGCTGCAGTAGTCAGATTTCCCCACCTACATTGTGCCCTTTTTCATCCTGTCGGTTGGGATCCCAGCTCTGAAATCCCTGCAACCTCTAGCATCTCCGTCCACATTGTACATCTAGACGATACCTCACCTCAAGAGTCCATCTCTCTTGTCTTCCACAACACTTCTAGCCGTTACCGCCGCTGTGTTTGAATTTAATGGAACCTGCATGCCGGCGAGGGGGAGCTAAGACCAAGATTATTTTCCAAAGGGCATGCTGCTCTACTGTATTGCTTAATGATTATGGCATCCTATTTAAAATGGAAAATTTGAAGTTGGATGTAGCAGAAACTGGTAACGTGGAAGTACGGAAGTTCTGGTCAGGTCAGTGTTCAAATGGTTCAAATGGCTCTGAGCACTATGGGACTTAATTTTGGTAAACATTTTTGGAAAGCAGTGATCAATTAATTGTTATATTTTGATTAAAGTTCAGTCTTGATCACGTCATGTATGTATCATTAAAACATACATGACGTGATCAAGACTGAACTTTAATCAAAATATAACTATGGGACTTAACTTCCAAGGTCATTAGTCCCCTAGAACTTAGAACTACTTAAACCTAACTAACCTAAGGACATCACACACATCCATAGCCGGGGCAGAATTCGAACCTGCGACCGTTGTGGTCGCGCGGTTCTGGTCAGTGTATTGTGAGCTTTCGTATAATAAAATGAAATGATATGGTGGTGTTGGCCCTCAACTACGTACCCACTGACTGGGTTGAAATATCAAAAGTTCATGCTGGTTTCGTTGTCTAGGGGCTGGGATACGTAGTAGCTGCATTACAAGCCAAATGCTGCTGAGTCTACAGTATACAATAAGAGTATACTCATGAATCGAATGGACGACATATCCTATCACTCGGCAATTGCTAATTTTAAATGCAATATGGAAATATATAAGTGAAAGATTGCAATTAAATAAAATCTGCACGTACTGTCTTAACGACCCTAAACTATGAGCACGATAGTAACTTTTGAGAAAGTGCTATATTTATGCAAAACATTTACTAGCGTTGATGGTCCAACTATTAAATAATATATAAGATGCATAGCAGAGAAACAATAGATTCTTACTTCACGTAATTAGTTATGAAGATCAACATAGCTCGTGAGATATTCACTTCTAAACGCATACATGTGTTCACTGGAGAAACCTTGGAAATCTCACAAGTTCACAGGTCTGCACTCCGAATTATTTCTCTCTCTCGTGACCACGCGCAAAGAGATCCACACTCTTCAAGTCTCTCTCGTGACCGTGCGGCCATGGCGCCATCGCGTCCAGCACTTCCCGTGTCCTGTGCCATATTGCCCAGAACTCCTCTCCCGCTTTCATCCAGTCTCCCCATTCACGAGCGTTGTGATTGGCTAGAGTGCTCGCGCCATTTCTTCAAGCCAACGCACCCACACAAACATAATAAAACACATTCGACATACTGAATTTACATTTAAATAACTTGAAACTAAATAAATATTCCTACGCCTGGACCACGTACACGATCTAACACACATTATTAAATACATAAACAGATTAAATAAACATATATCAAAGGAATAGTAAGCAAAAGTAGGCCAGTAGCCTAATGTCTCTGCCGGCCGGAGTGGCCGAGCGGTTAAAGGCGCTACAGTCTGGAACCGCACGACCGCTACGGTCGCAGGTTCGAATCCTGCCTCGGGCATGGATGTGTGTGATGTCCTTAGGTTAGTTAGGTTTAAGTAGTTCTAAGTTCTAGGGGACTTATGACCACAGCAGTTGAGTCCCATAGTGCTCAGAGCCATTTGAACCTAATGTCTCTGTGCTTTCTAAAACGCAGTAAATATTTGACCAATTTCTTCATGAATAATATATATCGGATATAAACGAAGACAAAGATTAAAGAATATATTTATAAGCTTGCTGTTACCATTTTTTCGTGTAACTCTGGAGTACTTATTGCCTGACGTGACCGATAGTAATTGGCCATTTTGACCTCCAATAACTCATGTAATATTCAAGTTAAATGCTGTAATTTACACCAATTTAGGTTTACGCTAACAGATTTCTAAAGACACGACGATCGACGAAATCGGTTGAACCGTTTAGATTTTGGAAATTCGTTGCTGCGTGTTACTTGTAGAATGCATAGTCAGATACTAAACTTTAAACTAAGATATTGAAAATATGATTACACCATCAGAATCGTCGTGCAAATAATGGTAATGTACATGTTTCTTTTTGAGGTTTTATGATTCATCTGGCTACTCTTAATTTCTATACGAACTGTGAAATGTCTGCCACGATGGTTTCATAAAGTCCACTATCCTTGGCACTCTTGGCATACAAGTCTCTTTCATCGACACGGCGTCACCATGGAATTTCCAGCAACGTGGGTGGACCATGCAGTGGACCTACCCCTGATGCTCAGCTTACGTTCGGCACCACGTGCTTGCTGCCGGGCATCGGCCTGCGGAGAGGCCCCCATGCAGCCAAGGTAACTCCGAACGTAGAATATTTCCAGTTCGCCACAATTCGTCAGTTACCTCACAGTATGGTTACCAACAAAAAATCTGTTTGTGGTAATACAGGATTAGGTCTAATAATGAATGAGACTGTGTCTCAGGTATTGTGAATGGCCTAGTGAGCACATTGCTAGGAAAAGTAAAAAACGAACACCCACCCCAGCAGTACAAGTTTATATACCAACTAGCTCTGCAGATGATGTAGAGCTTGAAAGAATGTACGATTATATAAACTGAATTCCTCAAATAGTTAAAGGACATGAAAATATACTTGTGATTGGAGACTGAGATTCGGTTGTAGTGAAAGGAAGAGAAGGGAAAATAGTAGTAGAATATGGACGGGGCAAAAGGATTGAAGAGGATACTGTCTGGTGGGAGTTAACACAAAGCATAAAGAGATTGAAGGAATGTATGATGAGGTAAAGGAGCTGGAAGCTGTGGCCGAGCGGTTCTAGGTGGTTTAGTCCAGAACCGCGGTGTTGCTATCGTCGCAGGTTCGAATCCTGCCTCATGCAGTTAGTTAGGTTAGTTAGGTTTAAGAAGTTCTAAATCTAGGTGACTGATGACTCAGATGTTAAGCCCCATAGTGCTTAGAGCCATTAGATTTGAGGTAAAGGAAATTACTCAGATAGTTAAAGGACATGAAAATTTACTTGTGATAGGGGACTGGTATTCAGTTCTAGGAAAAGGAAGAGAAGGGAATGTGAATGGGAGAAAGGATTGAAGAGAATGCTGCCTGGTGGAAATTTGCACAGAACATAGCTGAATCATTGCCAACAATTTACTTAAGAATCATAAAAGAAGTTTATAGACGTAGGAGACACTTGGGGACACTGGAAGTTTACAGTAAGACATATATGAAGTTCCTGAGACGACTTAAACGTTGCACAACAGAAGACAGACTAAGGAATCAAGATATGAGAAAACAACAAAATAATTTTTGTCTAAATGATAAAATTATAGGGTATAAGAGAAAATGGAACTATCACCTAGAAAGCATGGTGACAGACTCCCAATAAAGGGTAGAAATTGTCGGTGCTAAGGAAGAAGAGATAGAGGAAGACCCTGCCAACGATGGGTGCCGTAACACGCAGCATCACCTAATATCTGAAGAGAAGAAGAAGGCAGAGGTTTCGAAAGCAGACATAAACTGTTAACACATTTGCAGGGGCGAATACAGAGTCTCTGACCATTATTTGATTCATACGAAACGCATAATAAAACTGAATAAATTGCAAAAAGATAGAAAATTCAGTAGCTAGGATCTGGGTAAATTGAATGAAGAAGAGGATGCTGAGAATTTCAGTGGTTCTTCTGGCAACGCTGAATTTAGGCATTGGAAAGGAATACTATAGATAACGAACAGGTAGGGCTTAGAGAAGAAGTAGTGAAGGCTGCCTCAAAGGAATCCTTAGATAAATAAGGATATACTGAATTTAACTGAAGTAAGGAAAAATACAAAAATGCAGCGAACGAAGCTGACTAAAGGAGATACAGTTTAAAACAATGAGTTTGATAGCAAGTGCAAACTGGGTAAACAGGGGTGCCTAACGTACTAAAGTCAGGCTGTACAAGGGCGCATAACTGCTGAAAGAAGGATACTGTCCGTAGAAAAATTAGAGAAACGAGAAGCAGCTGTATGAAAGGCAACAACTCAAACAGCAAGACAGTACTAAACAAAGAAGGGAAAACTGAAAGGTTAAATGAGTATACACAGTGTCCATAGAGGCGTACCAACTTGAGGACAATATTGTGGGAAGACAATAAGAAGTAGGCGAAGAACAGATGGGGGACGTGATACGATTGAATGATCTACGTAGACAGCATCCCTTCTTGAGTACTGAGATCCTTGCGAAATTCGGCCACAACAAAGTTATTCCACACAATTTGCAATATATATAAGAGGGGGGAAATAAGCTAGGCCTTCGGGAAGAAGTTGCAAAGAAGGTGGGTGCTAAGAGAAGTGATCACTACCGAACCATTTGTACAACAGGTCATGGTAGCAAATGTTTGACACGAATTGCCTAAAGATGGGTGGATAATGAACACTACCGTTCAAATTTCACATACCGGTAAACATGAAATTCAACAAAAGAATTCTGTGTCGTGGACTCTTCTTTACTATTTGAGCACTACATTTGCTTAGAATTATTTACATAATGTAAAGTAATTCATCAACACGACCTCCAATACGAGCGAGAGACTTTTGCGTTTACCACGGAACTGTACGTTTCCACCTAATGTGATACATTATGCATTCATTGATCCAATATGACTTGAAAGTTGAGAGGCATTACGGGATTCCTTATGCAGTTCGAAACTGGGGATATCACGACACAAATTACTTAACGCGGGCGTCAAATTAACCTTAATCGACAGGCGCTCCCCGTTTTGGATGACCCGTCAGAGGCAACTTCCCTCGGAAAGCTATTACGAAGAGCTTAGCAACAGGGGCTGGCGTGACCGGATAAGAAGAATTTGCATACATTATCGGTGGACAGAGTTCAGAAGCCGAGATAGCTAAGCGGTCTCAGCCCTAAGCGGAATTAAATTTAAGTTATATCAGCTCTCAGCACGCCACTCTCCCATACTTACCCGTCCTTGCATTATAAATATCTGCAAAGAAATGTCTGTATGCAATTCCTTTCACGGAGGAACAATGAAGAATTGTAATAAGTACAAAATGGTACATCTGATGGAATTAACAGTCATTTTCTAGCAAATTTCAGTTTCCGATGGAATACTGCCCGCGTAAGTGCAATGGCAACAAATCTGAGTTGCGGTCTGACACACAGTTTAAAACTCTCAGGTAGTTTAATTTTCTATTCTGCGTCACTATATGTGTCCAACATGCAGCCGTATTGTGGGCTGGGATATTATTTTAATATCTAAACACTTTTCCCTGCCTATAGATATGTTCTTTGTATTTACCGCTCTAACAGCTTAGCACATCGAATATGTAACCAGTAGACCACATCTGACGTGAAATGGAAGGTCTTTACAAATGGAACCTCATTTCTAATGTGGTCATTCGACTTTCAGGTGTATACGCCAGACTGCGTTATACCTGTGCAGACATTTTTGCGCTGGTAAAATGACAGCAAACTTTCTGCAATAACTGTTCGTTTTGTTCCATACAGATGCATTTTTTAGACTTTTGGACATAGTATTACATTCAAGGGTAACGAGGTGAATACTAAACGTAATAAATAAAGTCTTCAATGTTCACACTCTTAACAGTCTCACAGCAAACTGAAATTTTATCCTTCATAACCTACATGGTGGGTTCGTGAATACAACACTTCCGACGTAAAAGATGTACCAAGACAAACAAACGCGGTGGATTTCCGTAAGTAATGTACGCGATCAGTTTCCATAGAACAACTGGAGGCATCTTGGTAACGTCTTGTCTTATAAAGATACCTCGTCGCTGTCATCCCGATTGGTTTCTTCCTCGCTGTTGACGCAAGAAACAGTGCGTAACGAAGTGGCACATGGGAAAGAGTTCAGTGCTATTAAAAATTAAATTTCGGAATACTGGGAACCCACCCGATTTTTAATTCTGTACTTAGAACCAGGAAATCAAGAAAAATATTCTGAGAGCCAGTTTACTATTAATGCCCGTGTTAAAGTTTCAGGATATCAGATAATCCTAAAGCAACGCGAAAGTCACTACAAAATATATTAACGATCACACAGTTCACACGAGATCACACATAAACGATTTCCGGTTTAACTTTGAACGATTCGACTAGTTTTTACTAGAAATTGCTCTCTACACATGAACGTACGGGAAACACATCGCAATTTTTAATTCGGGCAACCATCAGGTGTATAATGGAATAATAACAATGAAAATTGGTGCCAGATCGGGACTTACCCCGGATTTTTCGACTTAACCGCTGTGGCTGTTAGTGTACGAGTCTCAGCTAGGCCCAAATTTCTATATATCGTCGTTCAAGCTTCACAAACAGCATTGGTACACATTAGTATACTGACGGAAAAAATTAAAATACCAAGAAGTTGTGCGAAATAAGCGAATGTTGGTATGCCTGTTTTTACATCTGAAAGATGTCTTTTCATATTTCACGCTAGTCACTTTACAGTCGCTCTAGTAGGCCCGAACGAGCCTGCAAATCAGCTTTACTTTAAATACACTCAGTAACGGTCGTGGGTATTAGTTACCTTTGTGATTAGATGTGGAGAGTTGACGTTTGTGAGCAACGTCTTTAAGGCGACAAAGACGCCATTGTCAACATCTCACTGACACTGAACGACATAGTATAATCGCGCTATGAGATGCTGGATGTCCCTTCTGCGATACTGCAGGAAGTCTCGACAGATATGGAGCCACTGTACATGACTGCTGGCAGCGGTGTTGACGCGAATGTACGGTCTCAAGAACACCGCACTCCAGTTGGCACTACCGAGAGGGAAGACCATCGCGTTCGGTGTATGGCCCTGGCACATTGTATCTCACCTGCGGTAGCAATATGAGCAGTAGTTGCCACCACAGTGACACAACGAACTGTTATAAATCGGTTACTTCAAGGACAGCCCAGAGCCAGACGTCCTGTAGCGTGCATTCCGCTGACCCAAAACCACCATCAATTGCGACGTCACTGGTGTCAAGCAACAGCTCGTTTGAGGCCAGGGTGGACGTCTGTTGTGTTTCCTGATGAAATCTTTTCTCCCTGGGTGTCTCTAATGGCCGTGTGTTGGTTGAAAGGAGGGCCTGCCAGCAACCTGTCTGCATGCTGGAGACACGGGACCTACGGCTGCCGTTATGGTCTGGGTTTCTATTTCGTGTGACAGCAGCAGCTTACTCGTAGTTTTCACAAGCACCCTGACTTCAAATCTGTACTTCAGTCTGACGATTAGACTGCTGTGCTTCCATTCACAAACAACATCACAGGGTGTGTTTTCCATCAGAATAACGCTCGGTCATTTACGGCTGTTGTAGCCCAATATGTTCCACAGAGTGTCGACATGTTGCCTGTCTGTCTCCAGTAGAGCACACGTGGAACATCATCGGACACCATCTCTGGCGTCATCCACAAGCAGCGTAAATCGTCCCTGTATTGACCAACCAAGTGCTACTGATATATACCTGCATCCCACAAACTAACGTCTGGCACCTGTAAAACACAATGTATGCTAGTTTGCATGCTTTCATTCAGTGTTCTCATGGTCACACCGGTTATTATTGTACCAGCTCCTCAAATTTGCAATGGATTCTCTCGTTTACATTAATCTGTGAGCTTGTAATGTTGATCTATTAAATTTCATTAATCTACTTTAGTTATTTTTCGGTTTTGCGATTTTTTTCCATCAGTGTAGGAAAGAGATTTTAATTTAAAGTCATCCACTGGTATCGACGGATAAATGCGATCCTGCAATGCCTGTGTTGTTGTTGTTGTTGTTGTTGTGATCCTCAGTCCTGAGAATGGTTTGATGCAGCTCTCCATGCTACTCTATCCGGTGCAAGCTTCTTCATTTCCCGGTACCTACTGCAACCTACATCCTTCTGAATCTGCTTAGTGTATCCATCTCTTGGTCTCCCTCTACGATTTTTACCCCCCACGCTGCCCTCCAATGCAAAATTTGTGATCCTTTGATGCCTCAGAACATGTCCTACCAACCGCTCCCTTCTTCTTGTCAAGTTGTGCCACAAACTCCTCTTCTCCCCAATTCTATTCAATACCTCCTCATTAGTTATGTGATCTACCCATTTAATCTTCAACATTCTTCTGTAGCACCATATTTCGACAGCTGCTATTATCTTCTTATCCAAACTATTTATCGTCCATGTTTCACTGTCATATGGCTGCACTCCATACAAATACTTTCAGAAACGACTTCCTGACCCATAAATCTATACTCGATGTTAACAAATTTCTCTTCTTCAGAAACGCTTTCCATGTCATTGCCAGTCTACATTTTATATCCTCTCTACTTCGACTATCATCAGTTATTTTGCTCCCCAAATAGCAAAACTCCTTTACTACCTTAAGTGTCTCATTTCCTAATCTAATTCCCTAAGCATCACCCGACTTAATTTTCACTACATTCCATTACCCTCATTTTGCTTTTGTTGATGTTCATCTTATATCCTCCTTTCAAGACACTGTCCATTCCGTTCAGCTGCTCATCCAAGTCCTTTGCTGTCTCTGACAGAATTACAATGTCATCGGTGAACCTCAAAGTTTATATTTTTTTTCTCCATGGATTTTAATACCTACTCCGAATTTTTCTTTTGTTTCCTTTACTGCTTGCTCAATATACAGATTGAAAAACATCGGGGAGAGGCTACAACCCTGTCTCACTCCCTTACCAACCACTGCTACCCTTTCATGTCCCTCGACTCTTATAACCGCCATCTGATTTCTGTACAAATTGTAAATAGCCTTTCACTCCCTGTATTGTGCCCCTGCCACATTCAGAATTGTGTTCTTAAGAACTACGATTCATGTATGTCCGTAGCAACATCGCATGGTACTTCTTAAGAAAGCTGACACTGCAATACCGTATTAACTCTAATTTCTCTGTCCTCGAAGTCCTTTCACAATGTGGTCCACAGGTCATGGGGGATGAAGGATAGGTTTGTGATAATTCGTATCCGATATTCCGAAACCTCATTTCACATTTAAAATTTTATTTCTACTGGAATTATTGGATGAATGTTATAAAATTCCTTGTGTGAGGAAATTAAATATAGCAATACATGGTTGTGTAAGGTTATGCTAAATAAAGTGTTGAGAATGTCTCAAAATTACTTAGTTTCACGGTAGTCCTTTTTCTTTGCGACAGTGAGTGATAAATTTTATAATCAGAAACCATTTAATCTGAGGGTCACAGAGCGAACGGAGATATGGAAGATACCGGGAGAGTCAGGGAAACAACCAAATATATCAGAGAGATTAAAACCATTACTCTAATGCAGTGTTGCTGATAGTGTCCTTGATACGTAGGAACGTATTACGGATGCATTTGGAATAGACCAGGGGTTTCCGAAATGTATGGGCATCTACGAAGAGGTGTTACAAAGCCTGTCTTCACGTGAAAAATTGTCTCGAGAAACACTTGTTGTAATCTATTTGTTCTCAAGTTACAGTGGCCTGTAGATCTTCATACTTCATATTTAGATGTGCTACCCATCACTTATGAGCTGTTTCTCCAGTAATGCTTAACTCGTACAATAGGCACACCGCACTACATAGTTTCGAAGATAAAATTAATTAGATAGCAGGTGCTATTTTGATGGTCGACTACCGGGACGTAAGTTTTGGCTCATTAGTAGTGGTTGTAATGTGCCAGATTTGAACTTCCTTGTGTTTCTGTTGTTGGAGAAAATCACACAGGTTCACTTCGGGCGAGCTCGTTGCAGATTACCCTCTCTGTTTGATCAGTATTCAGTTTGTGTAGAATCAACTCACGAAATGTAGACCCAAATTTAAATTGTGACATCAATCATGAATAATGTTTTTAATCTGATGAAATAATTTTATCGCACTTTCATTTCAGGCTCGTCGAAACTCAGCGTTAATATCATATGTCTCTTAATCCATAGTATCCAACGATGATAGAAATATTGCTTGTTTGTGGCGGAGTTTGCTCTTGAAGGTAATTTCTGTATTCTTATTTCACAACAGTCACTTCAACGAATAAATTCACATTTCTTCGTTACAAAAGTGAAGTCAGACTAGACACGGAAAAGTGCCCTTTATAACGCTTTCACCCAAATACTGTGAAATAAAATCACCTCCAACTAAGTAGTGTACTTTCAATAACTCAAAAATGTTAATTTTGGGTGTCAGTTCTTGCGAGACATATTGATCAGCCAGAACGTTATGACCATCGACCTACAATCGATATAAACCCGTCTAGGAGATAGCGCCGTCACCTGGCTAATAATGACTGCTGATCGGACACACGCTCGGTGAATGAAGTATCAGTGCGGGTGTTGTCCGTGTGGAAAATGCGGACGGCTTGCGACCTCTCTGAGTTTGTGATTGTGGTGGTGCGGAAGTTCTGCATGAGCATTTAGGGACCTGCACAACTTGCCGGGTATTGGAGGAATGGTGTGGTGAGTGTCTTCAGCACGTGGCTAAACCAAGGTGAAACCATCTCCAGTTCGGAGGCCACCACTCATTACAGATGTCTGAGGTCATAGGCTGGGCCGACTGTAAAAACAGGTCAGATGGCGAATTATGGTGGAACTAATGTCAGACTTAAATGCTTTCCAGAGTACAAGTGTGTCTGAACGCACAGTGCACCGAATAGCTCTAACGATAGGCCTCCTTAGCCGACGAACCCTGCATGTCCCAATGTCAACACCACGAAATGGGCAACTACGCCTCAAATGGGTACGTCACCATCAGCACTGCACGTGGGCGCAGTGTCAGAGCGTTGTGTCGTCTGTTGAATGGTCATACTTATCCAACATGCCAATGGGAGGGGGCGAGTCCATCGTCTTACAGGGGAACAGCTCCTCGATGCCTATACTGCGCGACAGAGGCAAGCTGGGGGCGGATCCATTATGCTCTGGGGAACATTCAAGTGGGCATCCATGGGTACAGTGTAGCTCGTGCAAGGCACCGTGATGTCCAAGGAGTATTGTTCATTGGATGTGAATTACATGCGCACGTGTTGATGATCATGTTGCCTGACGGCAGTGGCATTTTTTCAATAAGATAAAGCGGCATGTCACAAGGCCGGGAGTGTGATGGAGTGGTCTGAGGAACACTGGTGAGTTCCAGTTGGTGTACTGGCCCCGCCTAGCCAGATCTGAAACCCCAAAGGAACACATCTGGGACGTGATTCAACGTGGTGTCATAGCTAATCGCCGCCTTCACGAGATTAGGTGACTTGTTCGTGCAGATGTGGCTCCAACTCCGTCCAGCGATCTACCAAGGTCTCATTGCGTCTATGCCATGGCGCGGCGCCGCTGTTATCTATGCCAAAGGTGGACGTATCGGCCATTCGGTAGCTGGTCATAGTTTTCTGGCGGATAGTTGTATATTTTAAGTGGCTCTTCAACTTATACAACTTCACTTGATCTGAAAAAAAACTTTCTCCTAAACAAATGAATCATGAGAATGTTCTTCGGGATGGATTAAAATCTTCAAATTACTTTTGCTCCCTTTTTAAGTCTTTGTTACATAACTTCACTATATCGCCACTTCTCGGACATTATTGAAATATGACAATTGCTTCCAACTTGTCGTGGCTTCAACATACCATTTAATTTTACAGTTCAAATTACAAATTTTTGTGTCATTTTGGATGCATATCGGGCGAGTTCCTTCAGGATGTCTTCTCTGGAAAACGGTAGTCGATTCGACGTCTTTGCAGCCTAGCGATGATGACTGCGTCTTGCCAGGAAGTCTGTTCCTTACCCCACTGCCGCACCTCACGTTCGTAAGATGAAATATGAGAAATAACTTACATTTTTACAGAGTCATACAGTCACAAAAAATATATAATATACTTACCTTTTATTAACATTACGAAACATACAGCTACCATGCATCGTGTGGTAACGAACTATCGATGGTATCATCACAAAGGGCATAGCTGCAGTTTCATCCTCAGAGACTCTGGTATAACGCGTTCATGTAATTCGTCTTATTACTTCGTGTTGGCGAAACCACAGGTTTCCAGACTTATGTTTATTTAAATTATGTGCTTATTTTATTACAAACTAGTTCCCCCATTCTTTCGTATTTGTAATAGTGAAACTCATTTAAGATATCTTCGACTGTTGCAAAGTGCATCTCGTAAGTTCTTTTTATCTTACTTGTTGTACTCTTTATTACACAATCGTCATTCATTATCTGCTGTACTGGAGCACCATAGTCAGCTGCGTCTCAAAAAGCAGATACTTGTTGATTCAACACAGGTCTGAGGATATGGCTAATGTGAAAAAGTTAGTGTGGTGTCTGACCAATCGAAAATTTGGCGACCAGAGAAGAAAGATGTTACAAATAATGATCACCACTGAAACATTAACAATATCTGGCAATAATTAAACTAGCAATTGCTGGATAGCCGCTTACGACTAACCTAGCACACAGTGTATCCTCAATTCAACGATTACAAACTGCAATTTTCATACCTGGGCTTCGAATATTTTCATGCAGGCCTATTGTCCTGCATTGGTACGTTTAACTTGTGTATTTCCACTCAAGTTAATTACAAGAACACGTCCTTTGAACACGTTTGTTCTCGTAATACTTTACAAATAGCACAAATCTAAAAATCTAACCCCCCCCCCCCCCCCCCCCCAGTGCTTGTCTGACCTCGACAGTCCCAAGGTGTGAGATTGTGAGCTGCTATTTTGTGGCAGTAAATAGCAATTTGGCGAACGGCTTTAAGCGTTTTACACCACACAGTTGAGTGGAAATACATCATTGTTTCACTGCTGAGACAAAGGACACAACTTTGCTAAAGGTCTCTTAATCTACCCATTGCAATTTTCACCATTACAGGAGAAGTAAGATATGGAGGATATCCTCGGTGTAGCGAAGCACTTTGAAGCACTTAATAAAGCCAAGTCTTCAAATCCACATAGCATACCAATTAGATTCTTTCGGAGTACGATAATAGCGACATTATTAGCAATCTTATACAGTCGTTCGCTCGACGAATGTTAAGTACCAAAAGACTGGAAAGTTGCACAGGTCGCACCAATACCTAAGAAAGGAAATAGGAGTAATCCACTGAACTACAGACCCATATCACTGACGTCGATTAGGAACATATACTGTGTTCGAACATTGTGAATTACCCCAAACGTAACGGTCTGTTGACACATATGGAGAAAGAGTTCAGAAAATATTGAAATACAACTTGCCTTTTATTCGCGCTAAGTAATGAGTGTCGTTGACAGGAGATATCAAGTTGATTCCATATTTCCAAATTTGCAGAAAACTTTTGATACAGTTCCTCAGATGAGACTTCTCATCAAACTGCGCGCCTACGGAGTATCGCTTCAGTTGTACCCCTGAATTCGTGATTTCCTGTCTGTATAGTGACTGTACGTAAAAATAGACCGAAAATCATGGAGTAACAATAAATATCCGGCAAACTCCAAGGAAGTGTCATCGTTCCTCTATATAAACGATTCGGGAGACAATTTGCGGAGCCTTCATTGTTTATTAGCAGATGATGCAATCATTTACCGACAACTTAAGTCGGCAGAAGATCAAAACCAATTTCAAAGCTACTTAAGTACGATATCTGTAGCGTGCAAAAAGTGAAAATTTTCTCTGAATAAGGAAAAGTGGGAGGTCATCCACATGGCGAAAAGAGATCCGTTAAATTTCGGTTATACGATAAATTTTACAAATTTAGAGGCTGTGATTAATAATGACGAACAACTGAAATCGGAACTGTCACATAGACGATATTACGAGGAAAGAAAACAAAAGACTCCGTTTCATTGGCAAAACACCCAGAAGGTACAACAGGTCTACTGTCCTGCTGTATCATATGGGATCCTTACCAGGTAGCGTTGGAAGGAGGTCGTCGAAAAGGCTCAAAGAAGAGCATTTCGTTTGTACTATCGCGAAATAGGGAGAAAGTATCACGGATATGACAAGCGAGTCGGGATGGCACTTATTAAAACAAAGTCGTTAGTCGTTGTGGTGACTTCTTTTCACGGTATTTCAAGCACCAGAGTTCTCCTTTGAAAATGAAGATGGAAGTATTTTACTGTCACCAACCGACATAGGAAGACATGTTCATCGTAATATAGTAAGAGAAATCGGAGCTCGTACATAGGGATTTAAGTGTTTATTTTTCCCACGCGCTGTTAGGCAGTGGAACGAAGTAGTCTGAAGCTGGCTTTAAAGCTCCTTTGGCCAGGTGCTTAAGTGTAAAATGCAGAGCAGTGATGTAGACGTATGTGTAGGCACACTCTTAACAAACCATGAAACAGCCGCTCGACAACAGCCAGCGCGCACATCAAGGGACGCTAGTGATCCTCCTAGACAAGCACATTACCGCTCCCATGCTCCGTCCATGCTTCTTCCAGTGCCCATTTACTGCATTTCTGCAGCCGACGCAAGTATTCAGTAGACCACTTCTTCCAAAACGACTGATGCAGCTGTTGTACAAGTTACAGCCTGCGCAACTTATTCTGAGTGGATCTCAAAGATAGAAGGTTCACGATGGCCACAAAGTGTCTGTCAGACGCGGAATTGCCCAGGCGGGAGAGCAGATGAAGAATCTATGTCTCTAGAGTGAGCACACAACGACCACCAATTTAGCGTTCTTCTCTCTCAGTTAACGACGAGGTTAATTTTTCAAATGTCAGTACTGTATCTCCAATGACACGTTTGAGTTGTGACTTGACGAATTTAAATCCTACTGCCCACAATCCACCAAAGTGAGGTTTACGAGGCGCAGTAAAATTCCAAATGACACCATTAGAGGTCGAAAAGTTCACCACTCATTCAACTGCAGCATCATTAGAGAAGAATCGTTTAAGTTCGACGTGTGCACCTAGAAATATAGCGTCATTCTCCCTGTACGTATGAGTAGACTTCCCAGTTCTCGGAACGAACTGACTGACTACAGCCAGATATAAGATCGTTAGTAAGTCAGTAACTAACTGTAGGCAAATGACCTTGGTTACATTTCAAATTATTAAAGCAATATAGGCCTCGGTAGTAACCTAACTTAATCTACTGCCACTCATAACGGTAGCAGGGCTTGCTTAATCAACTCCTCTATGCTGGAATCAAATGTAAAGCACTTCTAACATTTCCCGATAATTTGACTGTGTTACACTAGTTGGGAATCAGAAATCTACTATGCAGTACAGAAAGAAAAAATTGCGACCACGAATGCCACAGATTTTCATGTTTATACATGATTAATATTTTTGCAATTGAGGCTTAGGTGGTATTATAACAGGATGTCGCTCATCATACGCTACATCAGCATTAATTAACTTCCCACTCACTCGTAAAACACTTTGTAATAGACGAGTGCAGATTTCGTAATTTCGTATAATGCGACGTAGTTTAATTGGCCTTTAACAAAGCTGTCTCGTTGCCATACAAACCATGTTGAACAGTGCCAGGTACCTTTTTGATAGCGTTTTGACCCTCTTGGGAGGTGAGTACCCCAGCTATCTTCTCTGCTTGTTGCAAAGTAGGCTTGTTAGCCAACCTCAGAGCATAGCCCAGAGCCCAGTAATATTCCTTGAATTTGAAATATTTACACAGCAGTTGATCATCAAGTTTAATTATTGATACCAAAGATACGTGTACACACTTTACGTTACAGTGCGTCTCCTGCAACAACTTATGTACAAATTTTGCATGCTAGGTCACAGTTGGATAGCCATGAAGGGCCAGACCACCAGCGAATAAGTGAGTACAAAGACAACGGCTTAATACCTCATGGTAAGTGACCTGCAAGACTGTCTTCTGACTTGACATGCCTCTAGTTTTCAAATGAACTTCGTTTCCAAATTTTGGTGTTTGGCAGTAAAGGTTTTCCTGTGACTGGGACTACATAACAGCTAGCTCAGAACTGTTGAGGATTCCGTCCACAGAAAGACATCATTATTGTTTAATTAATCAACTTATGCCTTAATCGAGGAAGAAGTAGAGAATCACATAATTCCAGTCCTGGAGGAGATGTTGTTTCAAACGTGGTACACGATATTTGGATGAAGCCGGTGAAACGTTAAGACTGTTATTAGTATACGCTCATCTGATATGTACAGTTTCACCATATACTGAATGTGAAGCATCACAAAAACCATGAATCTCCAGTGTAACGTACTGGGGGCAAGGAATGATCTTCTCCCCAACCAAAATACCAGTTAGTGAAGGCAGTTGGGCATAAAGACCATTTCATTCATCAAGATGAATAAAAGGGCTTCAGTGCATTCAAGACATAGCTGCCACAAACGCTGTAGAAAGAGCTTGTATCTTATGATTTCTGAACCGATAAACTCCAGTGGGTCAAAGCAGATGCTGTTTTAGACAAGAAATTACAGTTTGTAACATGTGAGTGTTGATGGCTCTTCAGCTGCCAATGTAACAGTAATGTATCAGAGATCGGGTGCCATAAGATTCCTAACATTTTATGGCTTATTCACCAGTGAGATGACAGACCAACGAAGTTTCTCTGTCCTGCACTGGAAATCGTTCCATAACCTTGTGCATATGGGAATACCATTTCCATAGACAATCTACCTCCCTCCCCCCCCCATTTTGTCTAGCTGACCTGCCTGAAGAGTCATCTATAGAGAAATCAGACAAAAAAAGTTGTGATGCCATTGGAACCCTGCATTTAATTTCCAAAGTCTGCTGCTGGAGACATACGATGGCACGAAAGGCAGCACGAGCGATTCCATAAGCAACTGTAAACAATCTCTATTCTTCCATAGATTTGGATGGTGACTACCGCCATAGAACTCTGTGCAATTTCCTAGAATCGGGATGGACAGGCACTTGGCGATGCAGTTGTGTCATGTCCTCTGACAAAGCCACATTAAAGCAGCGAAATTTCTTAGTAATGGAAAATGAATCGTCTTGGCTAATGGGACTAATCATCAAATTATCACTAAGGGATACTCCATTAGAAATGGCAACACAACCCTCAAACACTACTCTCCTCTGTGAAGTAGAGCTGCCTTGCTTGAAGACAGCATAGTGCGAAAGGTAAAACCTTGTACCAACAATATATTGAGAATTAGGGAGCTCCACGTGTCCTCGGTCAATAGCGTCATACATGAGTGCGGCACAGTCCATTTTCAGATTCGCTTACCTTTCAAATCTCCTCTCATGGAGCTCCACTCTTCAGGAGGCCTGTTGTCGTGATTCATCTAAGAGTTTACAGTCAGGCCTCACTGGTAACCGAACTGCAGACGTCTCATTTCCATCATGAGCTGCCTGGTGCTGGAAGTGTACGTCGCACAGTTTATTCTGCTTGCTCTTGGTTTTGGGAGACAGTTCTTGTAGCTGCCAAAACTCTTGCAGTTATGCGTCCAAGTTGTGACCTGTAATAAAGCATCTGGTGACTGAAGAACGAAGCGTCTTGCATGAATCTGGAGGAACACTATCGTATAATATCCAGTCAAATTTATTTCCATCTGTTATGGTTGATCTGGTTTCTCCAGCACTCCCCCATCCAAAATATCAAAGAAAACCTCAGCACCACGAAATAGAACTACTGTGACAGGCTTGTTAAACCATACGTAAGCGTGACATGTAATACCACACTCCCACATCTTGTGTCTATATAGCTCCCTGGTGACGTTATCTGCACTAATACAAGTGTCTCTAATACGAATGTCGTTAAGCCCAGACAACAGTTTAACGTTACAGGTATAAGATACAGAGGCTACTAAGGTATTGTACACGCTATTCTCAGGAACTGACGGTTCACTTCGTTTCAATTTTAATTTATCTGTCATGCTTTTAGATATAAAAGACAGTTGCCTCTCAGTACCTAGCCGGATGCTATAGAACTGCTGTCTATCCTTACTGTCTTTAGTGTTGACAGCAGATGTTGCAAAAATGCATTACAACTGACACTAGATCTCCTCTTCGTAGTCTGATAGACCAATAAATAATGTCCACGTTGACCATTCTGCCTATTCTTTGAAACAACTGGCTTGTGGAGCAGTATGTTGCGGTATCCATTGCTGGCTTTACGGAGAATAATTTACATTCACTTGAAGAAAAAAAATTCCGTCACTCATCACTCGTCCGCATCTTCGTGAGAGCACGTAGCTTCTTACGAAATTTACATCCTCCACTGGAAGAGTCAGATGGGCTAGCCTCGAGCGTCTAGTTTGATTTCAGTTTCATTTGGGATTCTTTCAGGTGGATTACTCTAAACCTGATCTACCCAAGAGCCTTATATTTTGTTTTAAGGGAATCCATTAAATGTTTTAAAGTGGTGAATGTGTACCCACATTTTTTTTACCTCCCAGTCAAGACGATCCGTGGTTAGCAACGGTCCATGGGTAGCAAACTAGCCAGTATTTCTTCCGAAAGAATCACCACATGAAGTGGCTTAATAGGCTCTAATACCATCAAATGGCAATATAGTTGATTAATTAATTGCCTATGATTGGTTACGCTGCAGTGGCCAACTGGAAGTAAGGCGAACAAAGCATTTTCGTCGTAGCTATGCATGATAAGCCCCCAAGAACTACACAGATTCCTTGATGTGAATGTACACCTTTGGAAAGTACAATTAGTGTAGTGAAGTTTATGAAAATCGATTGTGTTTTTATTCGTGAAGAGACTCAGAAAGGAATCCCCATACGATGACAGCTGAGGTAGTCCCCTTCAAAATTGTACAGATTAAGAGAAGGCAGTTTCAAAGTACTGACACTGCCTGATGACTTCGGTGAATCCATAGCTTTTGGTAGCCTCGTCATTTCACGGTACGTAGTGGATTCAATGCAGTCTAAGGAATTCTGTGATTCCGCCCTGTTCGTGGACTCTTCTTCAGTTACAGCCTCGATTGATATGACTCCATATACATCAGGCACCGCGTCAGTCTGCTTACTTTTGGTTCCAGATTTTCAGTAAAATTTACTGTCTGGAACTTGCACAAAACTCCAATAGCGTACGAGTGCGGTATCTACAACACATCTCTGCAGGACTAATCTTTTCCTGTCAGAAGACTCCATTTAGAGGACAGGAAGGTGGTAACAGGAAGCCAGCAGCTGCAGTTACCAGATTACAGTCAACGCGACTGGAACAGTAGTGCCGTCACGGACGGTGGCAGCTGGCGATGTCCGCCTCTGCAGAGGCGATGCACTATTGCCAGCCGGAGGTGACGTCACAGGAGTTGGTAGATAGCATCGTCCGGCGCTGGTAAAGTTTGGGTGACATTCGATGACTGCATATTTATTTCTCAGTACAGCTACACTTACGAACAACACATTTCTTCCAAAAGGAGACCAGTTTACTGTTACCGTCACCGTAGAATGTGTACCTCTGTTAACGGAGCCATAACACGGCTTCTGCAAGCACCGCTACATCACCGTAAGTGAAGCGTTCTTTAGATTTAGGAAAGAGATGAAAATTGGTTGCCTAAATAGAGACTGTATGGACGATGATCTATGAATGTTGACCCAAGTCATCGGATTGTTGCAGATGTCATAGCCTCGTGTGTGGCTTCGCATTGTCATAATGAAGGAGAGGTGCTCCGTTTGGAGGCTTGTTTATAAATTAGATTATGGTTCAAATGGCTCTGAGCACTATGAGACTCAACTTCTAAGGTCATTAGTCCCATAGAACTTAGAACTAGTTAAACCTAACTAACCTAAGGAAATCACACACATCCATGCCCGAACCAGGATTCGAACCTGCGACCGTAGCGGTCGCGCGGTTCCAGACTGCAGCTCCTAGAACCGCACGGCCACTTCGGCCGGCACTAGATTATGGTTCGCAGATTTTTGCGTACAAATATACCATGAAGAGCCAAAGAAACTGGTATACCTGCCTAATATGGCGTAGAGCCCACGTGAGCATGCAGACGTGCCGCAACACGACGTGGCATGGACTCAATTAATGTCTGAAGTAGTGATGGAGGGAACTGACAACATCAATCCTGCAAGACTGTCCACACATCCGTAAGAGTACGGGGGGATGGAGGTCTCTCCTGAATAGCACGTTGCAAGACATGTCAGATATGCTCAATAATGTTTATGTCTGGGGAGTCTGGTCGATACCGGAAGTGTTTAAGCTCGGAAGAGTGAACCTGGAGCCACTCTGTAGCAATTCTGGACGAGTGGGGTGCCGCATTATCCTGCTTGAATTGCCCAAGTCGACCGGAATGTACAATGGACGTGAATGGATACAGGTGATCAGACAGGATGCTTACGTATGTGTCACCCGTATAGTCGTATCTGGACGTATCAGAGGTTCCATATGACTCCAACTGCAACGCCTTCAACCATAATAGAAGCCTCCACCAGCCTGAACAGTCCCCTGCTGACATGCAGAGTCCATGGATTCATGAGGTTGTCTCCATACCCTTACACATCCATCCGCTCGGTACACTTTTAAATGAGACCTGTCAGACCTTGCAACATGTTTCCAGTCATCAACAGTCCAGTGTTGGTGTTGACGGGCCCAGATGAGGCGTAAAGCATTGTGTCGTGCAGGCATCACGGCACGAAGGGGTCTTCACTTCCCATAGGCCGTATCGATGATGTTTCATTGAATGTCTTGTACGCTGACACTTGTTGATTGTAGCAGAATTAACCTATCTAACAACTGCACCAGAAAGTTGCTGTCTTATAAACGCGTTGTCGACAGCAGCACCGTATATTGCCTGTTTATATATCTCTCTGTTTGAATACGCAGACTTGTACCAGTTTCTTTGGCGCTTCAGTGTAGTTACGTTACACACCACTATGTTAAACGCCACAATTCAAAGCCCTCCAGCGGCAGAGGGTTGCAACTTGCGTCAGAGAAGCAGCAAAGTAGACCGAGTAATATTCATGAAATGTAATACCTCAACCGATACTGAGAACAGATTAAGAAATTCACAGAGATCACTTTTCAGCATGCTCTCTCAAAATTTTGAAGAGCACACCATTACATGAAAGCACCCAACCAGTACTACTCCGACTTTAATCCGCCGATAAGGCCATCTGCTAATCTCATACAGATACTCGGCAAGTCTACTGTGCATTTCTCCCATTGAAAAGATGTTCCAGAAACGGAAACGGACAGGGGAAAGCTAGCCGGTTTACTGGTCTAAAAGGTTCACAAAATTTGTTCAAGCAAATACCGTTCTGTTCAATATTATAAATAACCGCTTCCTCTTGAAGAGACCATTAAGCGCTTCGACCAAACGTTGGGCTGATTCGTTTCATATTTTTCTTTTAGTGGACCGATTTATATCAGTCTGTATGATACGATCATATAATAGCGAAGACAGAGCCACTAACACCACTCTCATTTTTCCACTAATTTATTTCCACGTACTTGATTTAACGAGCTGCACATCTCTGTAGAGAAAGTGGATGAGCCATGTAACATTTAGGGTGGGAGGCTATTAACGGGTGTCCGATGCGACCCTAGCGATGGATCTAATGCTAAAGTGAATCTGTCCGGCCAGAGGGAAGTTCCCTGAGCACTTCTTGGCAGACAGAAACTGTGGCTGCATCACTTTGTGCACTTTGGCAGTGGACTGTCGTGTGCTACTTCAAGTCTTAATAATTGTGATCTTCGTACTGCGTCACAGGGGCACTTTCTGAAAGAACTCACCTTGGGAGAATGTAGTTCATGAGGCCAAAGCAAAATATATTGTTTTATAGGCCACTAATATTGTGGCGTAACAAGCTAACTATGCCACACTGAGAAGGGAGCCGAAAGGCACGCGTACACACACGCCGACTGGCGTCAAGTCTGGAACAGGATAAGTAGTGAATCCTCATAAGAAAAGTATGCAGCTCCTCGAATACTTATCTTTTATTTATCCTTGTGGTACATCGCTCTTGATAATACAAATAAGACTCTCTTCAGATACGGTTAATGGCGCCTTGGTAGGTCGTAGCCATGGACTTAGCTGAAGGCTATTCTAACAGTCTCTCGGCAAATGAGAGAAAGGCTTCGTAAGTGTAGTCGCTAGCAAAGTCGTCGTACAACTGGGGCGAGTGCTCTTCCGTATCTCGAGACCTGCCTTGTGGTGGCGCTCGGTCTGCGATCACACAGTGGCGACACGCGGGTCCGACATGTACTAAATGGACCGCGGCCGATTTAAGCTACCACCTAGCAAGCGTGGTGTCTGGCGGTGACCCCACAACTATCTCTGTTAATAGAACACCTCACCTAAACACGTGCGGAGCGAGCCGGAGAGTGCTGTGCTGAGCAAAATATAGCTAGCTCACGGTTTTGACGTAGAATATCTGTGTGGCAGTTATCGTTATTTTCTCCTTTTTGTGGGGGAGGATCAGTTTCATACGGACTCAAGACCATGCGTACTACAAGACGTCTATCTCCTGATGCGAGAATGCACCAGACGGTGGCCTAACAAGTATCAACTAGGTAGGCGTTTGGAGCTTCTTTTCATAAAATTTCGTTGGGAGATAATTGACTGAGCACTCCCGCTGATGGAGGGAGGTTTGTTCAGATGTTTTAGGGAAACTCTGGAGCAGAGAGGTAATGTAAAATTTTTGAAAACATTTGGACTTTGTTGATAGAGACAAAGGCACTTGGATGAGATGTGTTGGTTTGGATACGAGAGTCACTTCGTCACTGCCTGACCGATGGGTTGTTGCTGCCAGCAAGTCACATGCCTTGCTAAGTCATCTATCTGGCGAGAACCGCTTGCTGTGATGACTTTAATTGGAGGGGCGTTCTTAGGGGTTTTCATTTCATGAATTTTAAATTTGGTAAATGACCTCATTCCACCAGGTTGTGCTTTAAATTATTTTATTTGCGCTAGAAGATTCGTAAACCGTCCACTCTCAAGTGGGTGCGTAGTAACAGATGTGGTTACATTGTCAGTAAGTTACACTTGCTATTCATATTTACGCACAGATAGTCGTCAGTGGTCATATTCTTGTAATTTGTACTAAAAGGACGTTATACACTCCTTCCCATATCTTTCACATGTGCATGAAGAAATGTACACAGTATTATTTGTAGTAAACGTTACAAGAAGATGACTACTGATGACTGTGTGGTTCATAGATATGCATGGTATGTAATTTTTTAATGAGACTTTTATCCATTGTGGATGTGGAACACTGCGACTGTGGTGTGAAAAGGTTTTCAGAAATTACTGCAACCAGTCGCCTTTTATGTAGATGTATTTTATTTAACCATGACCGGTTTCGAGCTGCCTAGCAACTCATCATCAGATGGTATATACATTTAGTGCTTTTTTGTACCCGTTGTGTGGGTGGTTGAGTATCTGTGGCTAGACAGAAACGAGAACAAATAATCGCTACATGTGGTACAGTAACACGAAATATTTACAGCATAATTTATGTTTAACGTATAAGAACAAATAATCACTACATGTGGTACAGTTACACGAAATATTTACAGTTTAATTTACGTTTTGAGGTGTCACTTACAGATAAATCTTTCTGCAGGTATATATATATATCTCTTTTAGGACGTATTTTTGAAACCATTGTGTCTTGTTTTTCACAATTTCACAAGTTAAAACTTTCACTAGATGTATATTACTTTTATGAGGCACTGTTGGAAACATATATCTTGTTTTTCGTAAACATCGCTGAACACACTTAGCCACAGATACGAATACAGGATTTACACATTATAAACAAGCCAAAGATTGCAATATAACTACAGTATCAAAGATTTCAAGTTGACCAGAGGCATTATTAGTCATCACACACACTGACAAGAGATTTGTCTTTATTACATAGAAAATAAATGTAAATTAGCTTAAACTAGTAAAATGTTTATTTATAAATTAACTGTGCAATTTTAACAGGTATATAAAAACTAGATTTTTTACATTATATTTCAGTTACATTTAAGATAATTGGTATTGAGAGTATTATGACAGCTAATTTCTTGCTCCTTCCATTGGCTGATCTTGGCATATGATGTCTGGGATGAGAGGTTGATGGTTAACTTGAAATAATAATTGATGCTCATACTTGAAAGGGTGTGGAAAAGGAGTTGGCGGTGGGGGGGGGGGGGGGGGGGGGGGGGGTTTGGGGGGGGGTGTATAGGAAAAAAGGAGAGGGGGGGGGTTGAGAGGGTGATGTGGAGAGAGAAGAGGGGGGGGGGGCATTTTGTTTCTGAATGACTGTTTAGTTTTTTAAGTTCAAAGAATCCTTAAAATTCTGAAAGAATTATACGTTAAACATAAATTATGCTGTAAATATTTCGTGTTACTGTACCACATGTAGCGATTATTTGTTCTCGTTTCTGTCTAGCCACAGATACTCAACCACCCACACAACGGGTACAAAAAAGCACTAAATGTATATACCATCTGATGATGAGTTGCTAGGCAGCTCGAAACCGGTCATGGTTAAATAAAATACATCTACATAAAAGGCGACTGGTTGCAGTAATTTCTGAAAACCTTTAAAACATTTTTTAATGAAATGACGGCGCTGAAGCTATGTCTGTTAATATAAATGCACTTGACAGTGGACTACTAGTGTAAATATAATATTTTAAATCACAGTCTGGTGGAATAAGGTTATCTGTCACATTTATTCCGTATATGCGGCCCACCCAGAAGAGAATTATTTCTTTTTAAGTTTCATTACGCAAAGCGACTTGAAATTACGTCTTTGTTTACTGGGCACATCAGCGACAGAGAGAGTTAAAATATTTCCACGTGAAATCAGCACCATGTGTCCTAGTACGAACGGAGCATTTATTACACTCACAACAGGGATTATGAATTTGAGTTGAGATGATCACCACTCTTACGTTAACCATATCCTGCAGGCCTCTCAAACAGATTTAAGATGCCATTAAATTGTCCCTGTATTCTCTTCTTGAATTTCCTTATCTTATTTTTTGTGTTCATAAATCACATTCGTATGTGCTTCCTGTTAAAGCGTGTTCTCAGAACAGTGAATGAAATTGTGGTTTATATGGACTAGTATCATCAATTCAGTAGATATATAACGTGCCCAGTTATTAATCCTCAGTGACGTGTAGGAACTAGCACCCAGAACTTATTCGCGAGGGACTTTCCTTCCTCCTTATGCCATCTGTTGTGTCAAATTTGATTTTACAACCGCGTTTGTGAGGAGCGTTCTGTCTCCCGTTCGGTCCGTCTGAAACACGTTATAAAAACAACTGAAATGTACGTTACCTCGAGTCAGCTTCTTGCTGACAGACTTGAAATAGCCGGCCGGAGTGGCCGAGCGGTTCTAGGCACTACATTCTGGAACCGCGCGACCTCTACGGTCGCAGGTTCGAATCCTGCCTCGGGCATGGATGTGTGTGATGTCCTTAGGTTAGTTAGGTTTAAGTAGTTCTAAGTTCTAGGGGACTGGTGACCTCAGAAGTTAAGTCCCGTAGTGCTCAGAAGCATTTGAACCATTTTTAGAGTCGAAAAATATGACTGTCTTAGAAACGTAAGTCAATCCCAATGAAATAAAATGGTGAATTAGTAATAGCAATATACATTTACAACCATTTTATACATCTCTCTGCTGATTTTCACCTTGAAATAATTAATTATATCAGGTATTGATAACATGCTTTAGGCATGTAAATATGACGCTGTTCCGTTAGAAGAAACACGACGTTAAAATGTTTGACTAAAGTGGGTCGGCTGACAGTATCCTGTATAGGCCTCTTTCCAGTGTAATGATGAGGACAGTAAGGCATGTAAATATGACGCTGTTCCGTTAGAAGAAACACGACGTTAAAATGTAAGCGTAGGCTTCCGCGGCCGTTGTCTTCTTCAATAAAATTCTTCAGGGTATCAGACCGCATCGTCATAATTTTAAAATGCGCCAACGTTTCGGCCAGCGTTGCAGCTAGCCTTCATCAGGGCCTTACGTTAACTGCGGCCCATGCGGACACGCGGAGAGCCACAGTAGTGGTCGCGAGCACACAAAGCAATGGCACGCCGCAGCCGGCTTCTGGACAACATGGAAACAGTGTGACGTCACAGCCATCACCTGTTCGCTATTCGTCCGTCTCCTCCAATGGGGTGGATTAATATAAAGACCAATAGAAAACAGCTATTTCAGCCAATGACAGATAATAAAGGAAACACCAATAAAGCATACCTTTCACCCCTCCTCCCCCTCCTAGTACAGCCAATCAAGTAACGACACGGTTTTCTCGTGCAGCTATTTAAGGAATTCAAGTGCGTTCATTTAGCAGTTAACGTAAGGCCCTGATGAAGGCTAGCTGCAACGCTGGCCGAAACGTTGGCGCATTTTAAAATTATGACGATGCGGTCTGATACCCTGAAGAATTTTATTGAAGACGACGTTAAAATGTTTGACTAAAGTGGGTCGGCTGACAGTATCCTGTATAGGCCTCTTTCCAGTGTAATGATGAGGACAGTAAGCCAAATGGGATCAAAGGAGCACCAATATGGCTCACGTACGTCAATCTGGAGTCTTCTCTGTAGGATTTGGGCACACAGAGGAAGTTCGTACAGGAAAAGTTCAGCACTTTGTCAAGTGCTCACAGTTGACAGAAGTGATACAATCTGCAAGTATAATCGGGACAACTTTTAACTGTCGCAGTACTACGTTTTGGGAGGCAACTCGAACGAAATCACCACACCTGTCTTTTCTAACAAGCAGAAGTTTTCTTCTACTAATGTCATGATTGTTCTTGGGTTAAATATTCCGAAGGAACAATTGTCCTCCATTCCAATCTTCAAGATGAGTCCGGAGGAGTTGCAAATTGGATGGACATTTTCACCATCAGAGCGCTAAGGGAATCTATGGGTTAAAGATGAAAGGATAGACTAAGATTTTTTAGGTACCAGCGAAATGCAATGGCCAGAAATGGAAGATCTACGTAGTGTGCTCTTAAAATTATTCGTATTGGATCAGATAATGGGGGAGCAGGAATATGGATAACAATGGCTAGATACATTGACAAAAAGGAGAAAGAACACCATAGAAGAGCATCAAGGTGTCAAACAAGATGCACTTGATTTCACTTTTTATGAACAAAACTAGCTAAGTAAAATTATTATTTCACTGTAATTATTTTTTTGCCTAATTACACCAAATTAAGAACTATAACTGAAGGAGGACTGCTGCTATCAACGCCATCGTTACAACAGTTACCTGATCTAGAATGTTTTGTTCTTAAGAGAAAGAACAAAGATGATCAGATGAATGGATATACACCAAACATTTAATCATTTAAGTTCGGAAGGTGTGTTGTAATTAGCAGTGAAAGTGACACAGGTAACGGAAGCAAAACGTTCCAGTAAACATTTGTCCACAAACGAGCTGTTTGAGAGACAAGTGCGAATGGTGGTTATTAGGCGCCACTGGCTTCAGTATGAATTATTGTCCTAACTGGTATAAGCTTTTCATTGAAGCACTCATCTTATTTGGTTGAAATTTCACCAAAGCCTACTTTTATCAAGAAATACCATACTATTTCAGCATATTCCACGGAGCTGTTTATACTGGTAGCTTTAGTCAATGTCTCGTTCTCGCATTTTGACTCTATATTGCCCTGGTCTCTGCTGTGCATTAGGAATTCTTTCAAATATCATTAGATCAAATCGTAAATCCTGAAAAGAGTACACAGTGGTTTGTTCCAGTTGTTCAAGTGTATCAGTGGAAGTGATGTACATTTCAGGTCTGATATGACCACAGACAGAAAAATCCACATGCCTGAGGTCAAGTGATATTCGAGGCCAAAGAACAAGTCCTGCGATCAGAGCGTAATATTTGAAACCGATTATAAAACAATCTACATCGCAAAGTACGTTTACTGAAAGGTGACGCATTTCGATCATCACATGGACATCTTCAGATCATCAACCACACTGACGGACAATAGCTGTACATGGATCAGGAACCGATGAATGGCTACCGTCGTACAGCGCTTCAGCGGTCATCGGTTACTGCTCCACGCACAGTCGCTGTCCACAAAACTGCTTGATTGTCTGAAAATGATCATGTGCTGACTGAAACCTGTCACCTTCAGTAAAAGTACCTTGTGATCTAGACTGTCTTAAAATCAACTATTGATCACGGATTCTAGCGGCACGTTAAATGTCACAACAGCATCAGAACTTGCCAATGGCTCATAACGTTCAATTAGACTCAGTTGAGAAGTGGACATTTCTAGTACATTTGTACGAAAAAGACTATATTTCGTACTGCAGGCAGTAGCATCTCATAACCAAAACCCGTAAATAACCTTGCTAATGTGTCAGCTTCTAGTGTTCTGTACTTCCACTCATGTCAGGTCTAACTATAAATAATGACACATCCTGTGGATGCCACCTAAAGACGCCAACAGGTATTGCCCCCTACAGCACCATCAAGTACGATGGAAGTTATTACAAGCTGTCTTAACGGATGTCCCGTCATTCTATCCCTCCTTCTTGTCAGTGTTTTCCAAATGTTCCTTTCTTCGCCGATTCTGCAGACAGCCTCCTCATTCCTCACCCTGTCAGTCTATCTAGTTTTCGGCATTCTGCTGGAGCACCTTATATCAAATACTTCGATTCTCTTGTGTTCTGGCTTTCCCACAGTCGATGTTTCTCTGCTATACAATGCTGTCCTCCAAACATACATTCTCAGAAATTTCTTCCTAAAATTAAGATTTATGTCTGATACTAGTAGGCTCCTCTTTTTACCAACGCTAGTCTGCTTTGGTTATTTTGATACCCTAGTGATCGCCAATTCTGCTGTTACGTTTACCGGTGTTGGTGTTTCTGCTACTTCTCATTACTTTCATCTTCCTTAGACTTGCTCTTAACCCATAACCTATACTCTTTAGGCTTTTTATTACATTCACCGCATGCTGTAATTCTCCTTCATTTTTACTGAGAACAGCAATATTGTCAGAAATGTTATCAATTATATTCTTTCACCCTGAGTTTTAATTCCTCTCTTGAGCGTTCTTTTATTTCCGTCATAGAGTGAACAGTAGGCGCGAAAGACTACATCCCTGTCTTACACCCTTTTTAATCCGAACACTTCGTTCTTTGCTTCCACTCATATTGTTCGCTCTTTGTTCTTGTAGGTACTGTATATTACACGAATTTCCATATAACTTACAACTGCGTTTCTATCAAAATTTTGGACATGATGCACCATTTCACACTACAGAAGCTTTTTAGATGTCGACAAATCCTATGAACATGTCTTGATTTTTATTCGGTCTTACTACCATTGTTACTCGCAACGTCAGAACTGTCTCTGTATTGTCTTTAAGTTTCCGAAAGCCCAACTGCTTGTCATATAATAGATCTTCAACTTTCTTTTCCATTCTTCTACGTTTTATTATTGTCAGAAAACTGGATGGATGAACTGTTACGCTAACTGTGTGGTAATTCTCGCACTTCTCGGTTCTTCCAGTATTAGGAATTTTGTGGGTGATGTTATTCCGAAAGTCTGATGGTATATCGCCGTTCTTACACATTCTACACATCGGCAGGCCACTTCGCAAAATGACTGTATAGAAATTTCGATAGAATACTATTTATCTCTTGTGCTTGGTTTGTTCGTAAGTCTTCCACAGTAGAAGCTGAAGCTAAAGAACAAAATGCTACGGGGCAGTTTGGTTCCAGCGTCGAAATGAGATGGGAGAAAGATTATTGTTATCTTTTGGTGTCCGCACATAAGCTACTGGGTTGACGTTTTTCGAGACGTCTTGATAGTGAAGGGCCAACTGGGATATACAATATTTTGATGATTTTGTCACGAATGAAGTTAAGGACTGCAAAAGTTGTTAAGGTTCTTACAGTGATATTGACAGTAGTAATGAAATTGTAATGGACGCAGAATACATCCAATATCAGACGCTACTTGTTTAAACAGTTTATCTTTTATCTCCGACTACAATAATTCTCTCTAAAGTGCTAAGTTAAAGGAAACCAGTACAAGGAAGCATGCAGTCGAACTGCCCCCTTTATGTACCTGAGACAAACAGGAGTAGGGCCTACGTAAATATGCACAGTGGCGGTAATGTGTTTGGCAGTTATGATGCGGCCGCGCCTGTTTGGTTGGAGCAACAGCTGCGGCGCGCAGGTCAACAAGTGCCTCGCCGCAGCAGGCCAGCCCCGTAATTACGGCAACCCGGCAAGCGCCCTCTGCAGTCGCCGCCGACAAGATTCTGAACCGTCGCGTACCTGCCGCATACGGTGAGATAACTTATACAGGGAATGGACCGGCTAGCTCTGTCAAAATCTGGGGTACGTTTTGATTTTTACTACTCTTTAAGCTCTCGTTATCAACTCTCAGATTATTTTGACGCAGTTGTCCATTGCTCGTATTTGACATCCGCAGGCATCTATAAGGGGTAATGAGGATAAGGAGGGTTAGGACATTTTATTACAGATTTCTTACACATTTTTTGATAAACCAGTGATGCTACTAACAGATCTGACATTGCCGAGTGATAAGGGGACCGCGCCTACTGGTCATCAGCGATTTCACCCAAATTTCTGGTGTATGCAGAGCTCGCCCAGAAATGAATGTGACGATGCTGGGAGCCCTAGACAGCTGAGTATTTAGAAAAAAGTAGCATTTTTGTCGTATTGGGCGAGATACGAGATATATTTATTAGCATTGTTTCCAGGCGGCTGTTGTTGCAACGCTAAGAGTACGGGTTAGTAATCCGAGAGTCGTGCATTCGAGTCTCTCTTGTAAAACAAATTTTGCCGTTTTATTTTCTTTTTTATACGTTACTGCAATTAAACCGAAATAATACTCAATAAATTCCATTTGTCAATATTTTCGTAAAATCCATGAAAAGGAAAGGCATAGGAAACAGTGGCGTTGCAAGTAAAATTACAGGAAGACTTGCTCGAGAATTTTATGTATAAAATTATTTCTGTTATTTTACAGTTGATAATCTGCACGTGCTGGGGCGATATTCGTGTGAGAAAACTGGGGAGGCAGTAATTTTCTCGTCATCTTGCACACTTTATAAATGATACAATTTATCTAGGTGTTTTAAACTTTCTGTAGACAAACGTACTTGGTTTACATTTATAAGAGGTTCTCCCTCGTTGCACAGTACGGCAATAAAACAAACCAAATATTGGAGAGGACAGCTGATTACAGCAATAGAATGTATTTTGATGCAATCTTCTTGATGTGATTTCTCTTTCTGTGTCAATGAAATAAAAGCTGTTCTCAGTTTTTCCGGTCGAATTATTTACATAACCATAAAGCAGACATCGCAGGATTCTACTAGTGGAGGACATCAGGGGGGCAATTACTCGAGTAACGCACGACGGAAATCCTTCTACAGCTTGAAATATCTCCTCATATGATTATGCATTTATCTGCTCCCCCACAAGTTAATTTTTTTCTCCTGCACGTAGGGCTTCATGGTATAAGTCAATTTGTTGTATAAGGCTGTTGCAGATTTCACAGAATTTGGTGGAGTAATGAAGACATTCCGATATTCTGATGTGTACGCATCTATCGTCTGTGAATCCTCGGCCCAAAAGAGCCAGTACCTTCTTGTAAGGAAACGTAGACTGATGTCAATAATTTCGCAGAAAGGGTTATAGCATAGAGTAGTGGAAACCAGTATAACGGCATGGCAAAAATGCAGGAAAATTAACACTGGAAAACGTATGCACAATGTATATCCAATAGTATGAAATCCACTATACCGAGAAATGCTATCTAATGGTACAGCATCTGATGTCAGTAGCACAGTGCATAACAAGGCGTTAACGATACATGTGGTAGAGTACGGAAGTTGGTATTAGTGACAGAGTGTTTTGTGTACATAGACCACGACCGCGACAATGCCAAGAGGAAAACAGATACCGTGCGATGAAAAAGCAGAAATCAGTACATTCAAGGATATGGGACTCTAAACTAATCAAATTGCCAAGAAGTTGAACTGCTCAAGTACAGTGATTGATAATGTCGTTAGATTGGACCCACGATATGGACAGAACGGAAAATATGGGTAAAGTAGCAAATTATCTGAGGCATAGAATGTCCATTTTTGCTCAAAAGAGCCACGAGCAGTTATTCTTTTCACCTAACTGCTGTTTTACAGTTGCCAGTAACTGCTGGACGCGAACAACAAATGTCGTCACATGAAGAACATCTTTCAGTCAAGAAACGACTGCAGGAACTCACTCTAGGACCCAAATATAATAGGCTACATTGACGTTTGCTAAAAACGTGTGTCATGGACTTGATGATGGGACCACGTGACCTTCAGTGATGAGAAGTATTTAGGTGGTCAAGATGGTATTTCAGTATTGTTGGTATTGTTGGCATGATCTGAGAACATAGCATCAGGTAAGAGCAGTAATTGTGTTCGCGGAAGTGTAATGGCTTGGACTGCCTTCTGCGCTAAAGGGAAGTCAAGCATTGCTTGGCTGAACACTTGAATGAACTCCAACATGTACACTGATATAATAGAGACAGGACTGATTAGATCATAAGAGTGCCTAGGGGAGATAATGCATCTATTTATGTTTCTGTTACAAACCCAAGTGGTTTGAAGGTAAAGATATTGATGGATTTCCTGACCTGCACGTAGCCTGGATCTGAACCCCGTAGCAAACCTTTGGGGAATAATTGCAACGCTTATTTATCGCAATGGAAAGCAATTTGAGTCCTAAAAGAGTGATACGAGAAAATGGGTGACAATTTCACAGTAAGAACCACAAACTCTCACAAAAATAGTGCAGAAGACAATTTGTGAAATAATTAGGAAGAATGGACGAAATCACATTGGAAAAAGTCCGAAAATGCAGCAACAGAAGTAGGACAGTGAGTGCCTTTATAGCAATTTTGATCCAGGAAATGCAAAAGCCTAATTTTTTTACTTGTGCTACGAGAGAAACTATGTAATTCCGTCTTCGTTGCTTGTGTCTTATACGAACCTGCAACTCTATAGTAAATTCGATACATTTGTGCTTGAGACATGTATTATAACTTTCGTGGAACCCTGCCTTTGTACTGATTCAAAGCGAACCTTGCTTGCTGCGAAATAAATATTCCCTACTGCCCTTGCAAGCTCAAACGAACGAGAAAAAATCGTAGGGGGCATAGCACCTCCCGCTTCTCGCAGCACATTAAATAACCTTCCAATCTACCATGCAGATTAACAGTCGACATAATTGCATACGAATGCGTGAAGTCATTGGTGTCAGTTGATCTTGATACAACTCTACCGGTATCTCAAATTTCCAGGGTTCCTTTCATATGCAATTCCTCTTCAAGTCCTGATTGGTCGGAGTCGAAAACAAATTCCTTACTGAAAGATGGGATAAGTTTGTTTATCTCATCTACAAATTTTCATGCCAATTCGGCAGTTTACTCTGCATCGTCAAGTTGACGCTTTGACATACCGTTATATTACGTTTTCGAACTCTGAAACACTCAAATTATGCAACTATACATTGCTTCCTTTGAAACCACTGTAATCTATGGCAGGAGCAATTTTTTGTGCATAACGTAGTATGTCACTATCAGGCACATCGTAAAAATTGTATCGAGCATCTTTTAAAGTTCTTATAACAAATGCACCTTGTTCTTCATTCAATATTCTTAGTTTTTCTTATGCGCTAAACGCTAATATTGCTGCAGATTTTTTCGAAATCTATTCATATTTGTCTGTTTTCTCTTTTCTTCTACACCATGTACGTACCTTCCATTTGCGTAATCATATTTATTTCCCGCTCCTTGGACGATTGTACTTTACTGCGTTTTATTGGAGACGGGATTTACAGCTCCCTGATCGACAACGATGATGAACTTCATAGCTCGACGCTTTTTAACTAACACTTTCACTCGTTAAGCAGGTATCGTCATCATTGTACTCCTCTTGTACATTGTCCATACAGTCGAGCTTATACACGACCAATCATTCCACTGACTCATCTTACAGAAACGCTATTTCATCTGTAACTTCTTTCTGATTCTTTGACATTACTTCGGCTCCTTACTGACGAAATGTCAACTTCGACAACAGGTGTAGGTATGATGCAAGGTTTGCTTTGATTATCGTTACCATTGCTCTGCTTTGTATCAATAGCATTGGCACTGTAGCACCCATGAGAGTTAATCGTTGACTAAGCAGTGAAACTACGCTCTGTAGCTTCATGCTGTGCTCACCATTGGATACATGCAATACGGCCCCCTGTTGCTGTTAGCACCCACTATGGTGGTTGCGTGGCAGACAATATGCGGGGCGTCGAATGCCGTAAACATCATTGGCCTTTTGTTACCTGGCATTGAGAGGGTTCCTTGTCACAGTAACACTTAGATCCTACGTCCTCAGTTAGTTACTGTCTTCCACTAGAGTTAATCCCTCAAGAGCTCCCTCTGGTTGCATGGAATTTATTTCCTGTTGTCTTAGCGGATGTCTCTCATCTTGTCCCTCCTTCTTGTCAGTGTTTCCCATACATCCGTTTCCTCGCCGGTTTCCCACATTAATCTGTAGTGCCACATCTCAGATACTTCGACTCTCTTCTGTTCCGGTTTTCCCACTTTCATTCGTCAGTACCATACAATACCGTGCTCCAAACGTACGTCCTCAGAATTTTTTTCCTCCAGTTACCTATGTTTGCTACTAGCAGACCTCTTTTGGCCAGGAATGCACTTTTTGTCCACCGCTTGTCTGCTTTTCATGGACTCCATCGTTCATAGATTATTTTGCTCCCCAGGTAGCATAATTCGTTAATCTCATCTAACTCGTGTTCACCAATCTTGATGTTAAGTTGTCAGTTTTGCTAACTCTCATCACTTTCGTCTTTTCTCGATTTACTCTCAATATTGTTATGTACTCATTAGGTGGTTGGTGGTTCATTCCAATCGACAGATCCCGTTATTATTCTTCACATTCCCTGATCCTTCTCCAGTCTTGTTTCCATTATCAACCACCCCTCCGATACCTTATGTTTCGTAAGTCCAGTGTGATCGTTATCTGACATTTCAATGAATTACAAACATCAGCTGTGTATGGGATATTGATAAAAACCAACGGCGAGAGTTGGAAGTGTGTGCCCGACCGAAATTCGTACACAGAACCTCCTGCCTGCTCGGCAGGCGCTCTAGCCCCTAAGCCATCAAGGTCACAGGAATTAGCGCGGCTGCGCGAGGTTATTCCAAGCACGTCTCGCAGCAGACCCGCAATCTCAACTTACATCACACACTTCAAAAGTAGTGCTCCCTGCCAATTAATCACAACGCTCCTATTCCCGCATGAGTTCGGGAGTGTGTGTGCATCCGCACAGAAATTATCCTTCGCTAGTGATCGCCGTAATTACATGTGTATGGTGTCGTTTCCGAAAGAAAAGACACCATACACATAATGATATCTAACAGACTCACTATTTCCTTTTCCATTCTTCTGTACAATTATTCGTGTTAGTAATGTGGAGGCATGGGCTCTTAAGCTCATTGTGCCATAATTGTCGCACTTGTCGGCTCTTACTGTCTTCGGGAATTGTGTGGTTGATGCTTTCCGAAAGTCTGACGGTATATTGCTGCTGTCATACTTTTCACATACAAACTTGCATAGTGGTTTTGTTGTCTCTTCCTCCAATGACTTTAGAAACGCCGATGAAATGTTATCAATCGGTTCTGCCTTATTTGATGCTCAGTCGAACAAAGCTTTTACATTCTGATTCGAATGCTGGATCCCCCGTCTCTTCCCTGTCGATTCCCGTTTCTTCTTCTATCATGCCACCAGACAAGTCCTCCCCCTCATACAGGCCTTGAATGTATTCTTACCACCTGTTCGCTCCCCTTTTAGCAGTGGAATACCCGTTGCACACTTAATTTCACAGAACGTTATTTTGACTTTTCGACACGCTGAGTCAGTCCTTCCGACAATCATTTCTTTTTCGATTTCTTCATATTTTTCATGTAGCCATTCCGCCTTATCTTCCCTATACTTCCCATTCATTTCATTAAGAACTGTCTTGCATTTCTGTATTTCTGAATTTCCCTGCACATTTTTGTACTAACTTCCATCGTCCATGAATTGAAGTTTTTCTCCTGTTCTCATTGTTACTTACCTTCCTGGCGCCTACTTTCTTCCAGCCATTTTTTGTGGCTGTCATTTTTACAGATGTCTATACCTCTTCCATTGAACTGCCTTCTTAACTATTCATTGTTGTTATATTTATGGTCTTAGGGAACTTCAAGTGTATCACTTCATTCCTTAGTAGTCTACTTCCGTATCACCCTTCCTTTTGCATTCCTTATTCCTGACTGGTCTCATAAACTTTAACCTGATCTTCAGGACTGAATTGTGATTTGAGCTTGTATTTGTGCATGGGTATGCCTTAAAATCCAATTTCTGATTTAGCAGTCTCTGCTTGGCCACGATATAATCTAGTTGTAATCGTCCCACGCTTTCCTGTCTTTTCCAAGCATAGCTCCTCCGCTTATGTTCGCTATCACTAGCTGATATTTATTGGAGAGCTCAGTTAGTCTTTCTCCTCTCCTCTTCCAAGCCCATTTTCTCCCGAGACACTTTTTTCAACTTCCTCGCCTACAAACGAATACTAGTCCCTCATGACTATTAGATTTTCATCACCCTTTACTTACTGAATTATCCGTTTAATTTCCTCATATACTTTCTCTGTCTCTTGACACTATGCTTGCAACGTCGCCATGTAAGGTTGAACTGTTGTTATCGGTGTTGGTTTGCTGTCAATTATGATGAGAACAACCCTATCACTGAAGATGTTCATAGTTATTCACTCTCCGCCCAACCTTCCTATTCATAACGATCCCTACTCCCATTACATCATTTCCAGCTGCTGTTGAAATTACCCTATTCTCATCTGACCAGATATCCTTGTCTTCTTTCCATTTAACTTCACTGACTTGACTATAGCTAAACAGAGTCTTTGCATTTGCCTTTTCAGATTTTATTACATCCCTACCCCGTTTAAACTTCGGACATTCCACGCTCAACTCGTAGGACGTTATCCATTTGTTGTTTATTCAATCTTTTTCTCATAGTTACCTCCCCGTTGGCAACCACCTCGCGCAGATCCGGATGAGGAATTATCCCAGAATCATTTGCCAGTGGAGAGATCATCATGGCCCTGTTTCAATTACAGGCCAGATCTCCTAGGGACACCCATTATGTGTGCCTTCTTCATCCTCATGACGTTGATTACTGTTGATTCTTCCACCTTTAGGCACAGTCTTCCACCTCGGTAACAACATAGGGCCCTGTACCTCTGTCTGCTCCTCTGCCCTTTTGACAAGGCGGTTGGCGTCGATGGTAGTTTTATGTGCTGGAAATCTTCAAACATAATTGCTAATGATTTTTATTCAAAATTTAAGCAGTGGCTATGTTGAAGCCCGGAACCGATCACGTTTTCCGATTATTTGTCAAAGATGCTACGCATAGACCACGGGATCATAAGAGGTTGAGTTTAATGTAATCTGCCACCACCTGAAATGATCAGTACCGCCTCCTTTTCTACAACTTCATTGCGATACTGTGGTTAAATAAGGACCATCATAGTTTGTTAAGACCACATTCAGTTTTACTCTTACATAGCAGTTACAGTAGACTATGAAGAAAACCTTCTTCCTTTATTCTTGGTGAGATCATCTCAATTTATTCTAAGGACCCAAATATGTGTCTATAAGAGAAAACACAATATTCTGCTCTCCAGGAATTTAGACGTACAAAAAATTCACAGAGCAACCTGTAATCATAGAATTACGAATTCAGCAACCAAGATTGTACACCCACACAACATTTCAAACTGAGGAGACAAGTACCATCTTGATTCAGTCCTAACTGTTACGGGTCTGTTGTGATGGAAACTTTTTCGGCTTTCGGGTGCTGACAATAGTTGAGTTATAGCCATACATTCGAAATAATTTGACTTTCAGGCTTCACTTTAGTAAACATTAACAGCGGTACACAACTTAAATAAGCATAAGACATGAAAACACAGCCATAAATCCGTTATCACGATCAGACGTGTTCTGTAAGTAAATGAAGTTTTGTAGGCCTGATCAAAACACAATAAGGATTTCTAAAATTTAGTTTGTGTACATGGATTTCAAGGAGACAAAATCAGAGACAGTTTTGGTGATTATTCCTGAGAGCCAACAGGAGTTTCTCAAGTGTTCTGATTTGTGAGCAATTTAGTTTCCTTTTAATTTTCTGGGTTTATTTAACATCCGTGAACATTTTATAGATTTATTAGTAGAGTACCTGGCGTTGCCTGGGCATGTATTTATTTTTGTCTTCAATTTTTTCATCTCATCCACCCCATATTTCTGTCCATATCCTCCACCCTCCACTCTCTGTCCATTTCATCCTAAGCCACTGTCTGTCCATCTGGCCCTCTCTTTCTCTGGCCGTTTGTTTCTTCTCCTTCTGTCCATCTCCTTCTTACCCTCTAGTTCCATCTAATCCTCCCCCTATTTCAGTCTCTTTCTACTCCCTCTAATTCCATATCTTCCTTCCTCCGTCTCTTATCCATCTTCTCTTCAACCCACTCTCTATCCTCCTTCCCCTCTCCCTCTGTCCATCTCGTCTGCCCTTCTCTCTCGGTCTATCTCTTCCTCCACCTTCTCTCAGTCCGTCTTCTCATCAACCCCATATCTGTCTTCCTTTCCCTCTCCCTCTGTCCTTTCATCTGCCCTCCTCTCTCTGTCTCTTCCTCCTCCTTCTCTCTGTCCATCTCATCTTTCCGTTCGCTGGCCATCTGCTGCTCTCTTCTCTCCATTTTCTTCTGTCCATTTCTTCAACCCTCTTTCTCTCTATCAATCTCCACCTCCTCCTCCTATCTGCGTCCATCTTCATATTTCCCCTCTGAGCACGTCCATTTCCTCCTGCACCCTTTCCTCTCCATGTTATCTCCTTCTCCCTAATGGGAGGGTAATGGTTCTCACCTGTGTAGTATTTCTTTACAGATTGTGTGCGAAATGTGGTTGAAATGGTTTCAGCGGTAAAATGGTTCCAGTGGCTTAGGAAGAGCTTTCTACTAGTGGCTTAGCCTGCATACGCTGATGACAAAGGAATTTCGTATATACTTAACACACTTTACGTATATTTTTACACATATCTTCCCTTTTATGTCTAGAATTTCGTCAAGCATTTGCACTTTCATGCAGCTCAATGTTTGTGACATCCTATCTCCTATAAGTCACATAACGACATAATTTTGCAGATATTTCCAATTTTATACGTCTGCCGGCATTTTTACACGAATCTCAGTATTTGACACTGTATGACCCTATGTAGTACACTTAAATATTTCTGTAGGTACATTCAGTTCACTTTGTAGATACTTTTCGCGAAATGCGTCGCTAATAGAGTCAGTGACAAAAAATAATGAAGTTCAGCTTCATGCATGATGCAGTTGCTTTCCAAGCGTTTCATCATGTAATGTCTATTCACCAAAACATACAATAGAAAAAACAGAGTAATGCTTCAATCCTCACACGAAACGAGCACACTTTTTCCAGGATATATTCAGTCTGTTTTGACACTGTGCAGAACAATGCAGAATTCTTTTGCTAAAAGTATCGATCGTGACATTTTACACGCTCAAGAATCCCAGAAGTTCGGCGTAATACTTTCAGGTATGCGATGCTTCTAGCAACCAGGTCCATGGCAGTGCTGAGCAGTATTGTAAACAGGGCTCTTCCGTGCCCTCCGAAGAAGTTCCTTGGTATACGCATGACAACTGCGCTGGCCATGGAGGAAGACCATCCTGGTGAATTAATTATTGCCCAAACTATGCTTGAATATAGTTCCAAACGTCGAGTACCAAGTATACCAGTGTCTTATCATCTCGGAACGACATAAACTGACGTATTCTCAACGGAATGTCTTCTAGGAAATTTGGGAGGAAATGATGAAAGCTTCTCGGGATCTCATCTGGATGACTGTTTTGAAATTTCGTTAGGTTTCGGTAAGTTTCATTTCGACCGTCAACCGGCGATGGTGGGGAGAATGACACTCATCGAACTTTCACGGAATTTCAGCTCGCTCACAGTAATGAAAGACCGAGAAGACAATGCCAACAGTTCTTTTTTTCTTTTTTTTTTTTGCGTCGTCGGTCTTCTGGCTGGATTGATGCGGCGCGGCCACGAATTTCTCCCCTGTGCCAAACTCTTCATTTCAGAGTTGCACTTGCAACCTACGTCCTCAGTTATCTGTTGAACGCATTCGAATCTCGGTCTTCCTCTACAGTTTTTGCTCTCTACAGCCCCCTGTTGTACCGAAATGTCTTAACAGATGCCCTATCATCCTGTCCCTTCTCCTCGTCAGTGTTTTCCACATATTCATTTCCTTTCCGAATCTGCGCAAAACCTTCTCATTCCTTACCTTATCAGCCCACGTAACTTTCAACATTCGTGTGTAGCATGACACGTCAAATGCTTTGATTCTCTTCTATTCCGGTTTTTCCGTAGTCCATGTTCCATTACCTTACAATACTCTGTTCCAAACCTACTTTTTCATAACTTTCTTCCTTAAATTAAGGCCTATGATTGATACTAGTAGACGTTTCCTGACCAGGAATGCCCTTTTTGCAAGTGCTAGTCTGCTTATGATATCCTCCTTGCTCCGTCTGTCATAGGTTGCTTTGCTGCCTAGGAAGTAGAATTCCTTAACTTCATCTGCTGTGTCACCATCAATCCTGATGTTAAGTTTCTCACTGTTCTCATTTCTGCTACTTCTCATTAGTTTCATCTTTCTTCGATTTACTTTCAATCAGTATTCTGCACTCATTAGACTGCTCATTTCATTCAGCAGATCATATAATGTTTCTTCACATTCACTCAGGATAGGAATGTCATCAGCGAATCTTATCATTGATATCCTTTCACCATGAATTTTAGTCTCGGATCTTTCTTTTATTTCCGTCATTGCTTTTTCGATGTATAGATTGTACAGCAGTAGCCAAAGACTACACCCCTTTTAATCCGAGCACTTCGTTCTTTTCGTCCACTCTTATTATTCCCTGTTGGTTCTTGTACATACTGTATATTATCGGTCACTCCCTAGAGCTTACCCCTATTTTTCTCAGAATTTTGAACGTCTTGCACCATTTTACACTGTCGAACACTTTTTCCAGTTCGACAATTCCTATGAACGTGTCTTGACTGTTCTTTAGTCTTGCTTCAATTATCAACCCCGACAACTGAATTGCTTCCCTCGTGCCTTTGCCTTTCCTAAAGCCAAACTGATCATCATCTAACACACCTTTAGTTTTATTTTCCGTTCTTCTGTATATTATTGTTGTCAGCAACGTGGGTGTATAATCTGTTAAGCTGATTGTGCGATAACTGTCGCATTTGTTAGCTCTTGCCGTCTTCGGAATTGTGAAGACGGTATTTTTGCTGAAGTCAGATAGTATATCGTCAGAGTCGCACATTCTTCACATCAATGTGAACAGTCGTTTTGTTGCCACTTCTTCCAGTGATTTTAGAAATGGTGAAGTAATGTTGTCTATCCCTTTTGCCTTATTTGATCATAAGTTCTCAAAAGCTGTTTTATATTCTGATTCTAGTACTGCATCCCCCATCTCTTCAAAATCGACTCCTACGTCTTCTTCTATCACATCACACAAATCTTTCCCTCATAAAGACTTTTAATATGAGCACGTTCTGTACATGAATCCCTTTTGTCCGTCAGGAAGTATGCAAGATGCAATAACGTAATAATGACGATAGCATCCCACTCATTGACAGCAAAAATCTTGTGCTGTTAAGATGTACACGCCACTCCGTAAGAGTCTCCGATGTCACATACGCGGCTGATCCTACTTGTAAACATACACTGTCTGTAAACAACACGAAAGCAGGAAAAGTGTGTGTTGTTGTCTATTGCTGTTAGAATCAATCTCCACACGTTGTAGAAAGTCTGCTTGCTGTAATGATTGCACCTTCTGTGAATGATATAGGTGTAATTTTCGTTGATATAGGATACTCAGAATGGTTATTTGGATTGCACGGTTGTTGGTGGTAGAAATGTGGCGTATAAGACATCCTTCTCCAGATCGTGCATTGATTTGAATCGTACAGCCACTATCCCCTTTCAAACAAGGAAGTATCTAATATCACTAAGACAGGTATAGTCGAATGTAAAGATATTTTGATATGGTTCCCGTTGATGCTAGTATAGCTTAGAATAGCTTCATAATGTGTCTCTTTCATTACATTCACTGAAACCCACCATGCCGACGATTTCAGGCAAATTTCGTGAGGAAAAACTGTCCATACTGTTATGTAACCCTCTTAATCGAAAGAGTCACTGTCGAAGAACAAACAGAATCGAGACAGAATCGAGCAGTACTGAATGAAAGCTTGAGGCCAAAGAGTAAAGTGCTTATCATCGTTGGCAACACCAAATACGTTAAGTCAATGGAGCACTTTTTTTCCAAAGAAAACACAAAACGTTGTTGACTTGCGCACTGTGTGCTGATGTGTTGAGTGCAGATATAAAATTAAATTGGAGTAAAAAATCAAACGAAATGCAACAATTCTGTAACGAACAGCCGGAGACAACGTGTCCCTTGTATTGGGTTGGTGCATAAGTCCGTGGTGTATCACCACGGTATCATCACATCACAACAGATGTTCATAACAGGGACGTTAGTCATCAATAATATATTCCAATTTACTATTTACAGCAGTCTCCAAAAGCTTTTCGGTTCCCAAAATGTAGATACCACGTGGTTTTTAGGCGAAGAACACGTTTAGCCGTGTTCGGAGCACATTTTCATCCGGAAAGGAAGTTCTTTGAAGATTCTTCGATAGAGAGCGGGAAAAGTGAAAGTCTGAGGCACAAGATGAGGTGAATATAGTGGGTGCGGTATGACTATATTACTCAACTCCTGTACAGTGTTATCTGTCAATCTAGCAGAATGCGGTCTGGCGTTATCGTCGAATAGCATCATTTCACTCAGTTTTCTGCTCATTGTTCTTCAATTGTACCTTAAATATATCTCATCTGTTGACAATAGATGTCGTCAGTGATTGTTACATTTTGGGGAAATAATTCGTAGTACACCACGCCGTCGCTGTTCCACCAGATGCATAACATTGTCCTTCGTGGATGGCCACAGGTCTTCGTACGGGGAGTGGTTGCGTTGTTTGGGTTCAAACGTTCCTTTCTTTCTCTTATGTTCACGTAAAGAGGCCATTTCTCGTTACCAGTAACGATGTAAGATATGAATAGTAGGTGTTAAAGAGCCAGCTGACGGCGAGCAAGCAGACATGCGTTTATGGCCACTCGGTGATTTCCGTGTTTTTCCTCAGTGTATGCGGTACTCAAACAGGTATGTGAACCTCCCCCATTGCATGCAAATGTAGCACGATGGTCGAAACATGAAAATTCATCATATTTCGCTTTTCTCGAATGCAATGACGTGAATCACTGCAGATTAATGCGTTTAGACGATCTTCATCGAACCCCGAAAGTCTTCCTGAGCGTGGAGTGTCACTAACGTCAAATGGCTCTGAGCACTATGGGACTCAACATCTGAGGTCATCAGTCCCCTAGAACTTAGAACTACTTAAACCTAACTAACCTAAGGACATCACATACATCCATGCCCGAGGCTGGATTCGAACCTGCGACCGTAGCGGTCGCGCGGTTCCAGACTGAAGCGCCTGAAACCACTCGGCCACACTGGCCGGCTCACTAATGTCAAAGAGATCCTCCTTGAAAGGAGAAATCTATTTTTGTACCGTTCTCTGTCTCATAACATTATCCCCATACACGGCACAGTCGTTTTTAGTCGCCTCCGCTGCTCTCGCTCCTCTAGTTAACTCATACAGAATAATCTATCAGAAATTTCCCATTTCTCCACTTGGGACTCCACTTTCCGGTGTCCACAGCTTCACTCACTATCACTAACTGGCAATGAGCAAGCTCAAGTAGCAACAGTGATGTACAGATAAAAACCGACGATCGTTAAATAAACCCATAGCAACCCTAATACCATCACGCAAAACAAAAACGCAAAGAACTTATTCACCAACCTAATATCAAGCTACTAAGAATATATCTCTGGACAACATCCGAAATTTTGTAGGGAGTGAAGTTCGGTTACACCTTGCTTTATTCCTCAAACATACGCTTACGCTGTCACCATATGCAGCCCTAACTAAACCTACCTCACCACGAAATCTACCTGGAGATGCACCCATCGAGCCCTCTTTCACAAAAGACTCGAGACGAGTCATTTCCAAAAGCCTTGTTCAAAATGTTCAGATGTGTGTGATGTCCTATGGACTGAACTGCTGAGGTAATCGGTTCCTAAACTTAAACACTACTTAACTTAAACTAACTTACGCTATACATGCACACCTCCCCGACCTATCTAGATGGTTAGACAGTGGACTCGCATTCGGGAGGACGACGGTTCAATCCCGCGTCCGGCCATCCTAATTCAGGTTTTCCGTGATTTCCCTGAATCGCTCCAGGTAAATGCCGGGATGGTTCCTTTGAAAGTGCAAGGCCGAGTTCCTTCCCCGTCCTTCCCTAACCCCATGAGACCGATGACCTCGCTGTCCGGTCTCCTTCCCCAAACAACGAGACAACCAACCAACCCATCCAGACCTCCATATGCCAATCTGTCTGCATTATCCAATGTCGCAATATTACTTTGGGCTTTCAAAATGGTTCAAATGGCTCTGAGCACTAAGGAACTCAACTTCTGAGGTCATTAGTCCCCTAGAACGTAGAACTAGTTAAACATAACTAACCTAAGGACATCACAAACATCCATGCCCGAGGCAGGATTCGAACCTGCGACCGTAGCGGTCTTGCGGTTCCAGACTGCAGCGCCTTTAACCGCACGGCCACTTCGGCCGGCTTGGGGCTTTCACAACAGGGAGAACGAGACTAAGTGTTAAGCGTATTATCGTCGTCTTTCCCGTCGAGGCTTGTAATAATTATTTCACAATGTCCGCTCCCTCCGACAAAACTGGTATATTGTTGAAGGACTACTGAGATACTCATTACATGATTTAATCTCGGATCATAGGACAAGGAGAACACTGTATTTCGTGCCTTCTGTGCATCGCTTCTCTATCCCCCAAGCGACACTAGCAGTCGCTTGAGGTGCAAAGCTAAGAGAAGTGCCACAACTGTAAGATACCTGTACAGGACGTATCGCAATTAGTGGTGGGGCATTGGGGCGCTTACCTTACAGGAGCACTTACAGGGGAGATCTGTTTACAGTTCGTATCACAAATAGTAGCGGTAACTGCCACAGGTGAAGATGTACGCCAGAAGAGCGGAGCAGCAAATGATAAGGCGCTTAGATGGAATAATGTTCTCGAATCGCTCCTGCTGATATGAAAAACTACTACCCACGATAGCCGACACCCCCATTTACTATAGGTTTATGCATAAGTTGGCAACGGCCTTGCCGTAGTGTATACACAGGTTCCCGTGAGATCACCGAAGTTAAGCGCTGTCAGGCGTGGTTGGCATTTGGATGGGTGACCATCCAGGCCGCCATGCGCTGTTGCCATTTTTCGGGGTGCACTCAGCCTCGTGATGCCAATTGAGGAGCTACTCGACCGAATAGTAGCTGCTTCGGTCAAGAATACCATCGTAACGACCGGGAGAGCGGTGTGCTGACCCCACGCCCCTCCTATCCGCATCCTCTTCTGAGAATGACACGGCGGTCGGATGGTCCCGGTAGGCCACTCGTGGCCTGAAGACGGAGAGCTATACATAAGTTCGTAGCGTGTTTGTTTTTCATGTCGTGTTCCGGGTGTTATTGGTTGGGTTATAGATTATCGTTTTTTATTTGTAATTCGCTGTTGCAGGATGTACTTAAATAATGTTATTTTGTCATTTGAAGAAAGTGAATGAAACTGTGGGCGGTAGAAAATGGAGTGCCACGTGGAGGAATAGAAAGTTTCTGACATATTCTTCTGTTTGTGACCGAACGAGGTGGCGCCGGGGTTAGGACACACTGGACACGGATTCGCGAGCACGACGGTTCAGACCCGTGTCGGGGCATCCAGATTTAGGCTATCCGTGATTTCCCTAAATCTTTTCAGGCAAATGCCTGGATGGTTCCTTGAAAGGGCGCGGCCTATTTTATTCCCCATCCTTGACTAACCCGAGGTTCGGCTCCGTTTCTAATGACCTCGTTTTCTACGGGACGTTAAACCCTAATCTCCACTTCTTCATCTCCTCTGCCGTTTGAGTTCAGTAGACGAGTGAAAGCAGCGGAGGCAGACAGAAATATTTGCGCCGTATACGGACAGAGCAGGGCAAGGAATCGGTCTACTCGTTTCAAGGAGCAGCGTTTGGGCATGAGCTGCTCTCCACGTTCGGAAAAACTTCCCACTTCATTGTTGTCGCGAACTGTCAAATTTGTGTGAACTGTCATCGTTCGAACATGGTGCGACATTTGTATGCAATGTGAAAGGTTCACAAGTCTGGTGTATGGGTACCGCTTGCTGTAAGCCAAAATAACGGAGATCTGCAGGTGTGTCTCTGCTTGCTCGTCATCAATTGGCCCGTGAACAACACCGACCATTCCTATCCTGTATCGATACTAGTGGTAAGGAATGCTGTCTTTACGCTAACATAAGGGAAGTAAAGGAATGATTGAGCTTAAAGAAAGCAGCGACTCTGCGTACAAAGACCTGCGCTCACCCACAAATAATAATGTTACGCATCTGGGGGAAGAGCGACGCCGTGGTGTGCTACGAACTGCTTCCCAAAAGTGTAACCATCACTGCTGATATCTATTGTCAACAACTGTGATATCTTGAAGACACAGTTCATGAACAATGACCAGAAGACTGTTTGAAGTGATGCTATTCGACGATAGCGAATCAGCCTGCTAGACTCACAAGAAAGAAACACTATACTGGAGTTGTGTTGTGTAGTCATACAGCACCCATCTTATTCATCTCATCTTGCGCCTTCAGACTTTCACTTTTTCCGCTGTCTGTGGAAGAATCTTCAAGGAACTTCCTTTCCGGATGAAAATGGGCTTCAAACGTGGGTAGATAGTTCTCCGCCTCAAAACCACGTGATTTCCGTAGTTGCGGTATCAAAAACTTACCCCAGTGTTGGCAGACTGTTGTAAATAATAAAGGACAATATATTATTGATGACTAAACTGTCTGTTATGTGTATCTGTAGATTATAAAACTTATAGAGAAACGCTACGAACGTATGCACAAACCGGACAAATACAAGTGAGTATTACGTTATGTACAAAGCCGTGGTTCACTTTTTAGAGGTCCTTTCAGGTAATTTTGAAATTACGTATAAAATGTTTGCACTCTCGAAAACGGTTGCGTACTGCTTGAACAATTAGACAAGAAATTCGCCTATCTAGTTTTTAAGAAATTTCCCAAGCCCATTCTCAATAAGAATTACACACCGGGAAAACGAAGCAACCGAACACTGTAACAATCAGCTAAAAATAGCAGATACTTTTTTTAAAATCTTTCTCTTAAGTCTGACATAAATAATTCTATATGATGTTATCATATACAGTAGGGTTGTCGACGTAATTGATGTTACAGATGTAACAGTTTGAACACTCGTTTAAATAAATGACTTACATTTGTATACAGAGAGTGAACAACAGTTTATCGAGAGATATGTCGCAAAAAGAATTGACTCAAACAGACATGAGTATTTCGTTACCAACTCTAGGGATAAGACTTGCCTGTATTAATTGATCGCAAATTTCGCTGTACCTGTTCAAATCCAAATGACGTCTGTAGAGAGGCTTGTGTTATGGTCATCAAAATCACCAAAAGCGAGAAGGGAAACTTCTACTATTTTCTTGTGTCACTATCTCTGTCGTTTTGTGAGATGTCATCTCTTTTGATTCTACACACGAAACATTCTAAGTCATTGTGCACTGTTTTGAACTTACCTTGATAACCAGACTACTGTTTCAGATCGTATTTTCGTCAGTGGAAATTTTTAATAGAATGTTAAATGAGGAAAGTTATGAACAGAAAAAGTTTCAGATCTATCACAATGAATGTATGCTGTGCCTAATATACAACGAAATTTCCCATCCTCTACCACTCTATAAAAGGTATGGATAAAATTTGCGATTATTATGAAGAGCGTATTCCCAGTTTTGTGTTAAAACGTTGATGACTGTCTACATCTCGTATGGCAGTCTTCGGTCACATTCTTAGTTGTATAGGCAATTCAGCTGCTATCTATGGGAATTCGGCAACCCACAGCGTCTTCAAGTACTACGAACAAATTTTCATATTCTCTCGCTTGCTACGTGAAAATTGTTACGCCTACAGAAAAAAAATTAATAGCACATTTCAGAACGAAATTTAATGCAATTTAATTTTGAACTAGAATACGTTTTTACTAGAGGCCGTAGTTTTCGAATTATTCAAGAGAATCATAGAAAAGTAATCTGCAAACGAGTTTTTCTATAATAACTTGAAAACTGTGGCCTCAAGCGACGTTGTATTCCACTACAAAATTTAACTACATGACATTTCGTACAAAAATGTACCGTTTATTTTCTCTGTACGCATTTTAGTTCGTGCATGGCGACTTAGAGAATATGAAAACGTTGCACATTTCACTTGAAGGCGTTGTGGGTTACATAAAATCCATAGATAGGGGCATTTGATCACGCTGTGTGTTAACTGTGTACCAATAGGAGGCTTCAAAACTGAATAACTTCAGCGGCTATGCAGATTTGGACTCAGTTTTTAAGGACCACTGTTCTTTAATTCGAAGCGACACATTCATCGTTGCCCATCACCACCAAAAGCATCTTATGTACATGCTCCATTTTATCTACAACTTGCTCCCCAAATTACTTACTAGTGCAGCTCTTAAGAGCAGGATCTTCAACACGTCAAAATTTATTCCACGTACGTTTGTCAGAGGCATAAGCAATTTATGCGATGGTCTAATCATTCGCTTACTTCATGCAGCTCCCATTATTAAGAGGTGATGAATCCCCAGGGTTTGCGCGGTATTTGAAGAAAAGACATGTTTTATTCGCAAGTATTTTCCAATTTCGACTACGTTGTCATTATTAGGTGTCGTGTACATACGTGTAAATAGTTGATTAGTCAAGAACGCTCAAATAAAGTAGAATATACAAGGCATGTCCTAACGCACCGTTTGGAACAATTGTCTATGGACCGTATTACGAAAGAGGTTTTCCCGCTGACATTTACAGTGAGACGTCAGAAGTTATTGGACAGCGATACTCACATATACAGATGGCGATAGTATCGTGTACACAAGGTAAAAAACGCAGCGCGTTGTTGGAGGTGTCAGTTGAACTCAGATGATTAACGCGTAACATTTTTGTGGTGTGCGTACTGCAAGACCTTCCGTACAAACACCATCAGATTATTTGACTTGTCGCTCTAATGAAGTAGGCGAGTGTCAGCAATATGTCTCGTGGTCTTATTGTGGCGTGTTTATCTTCTGCAGTTAGGTCAGACGATAGAAATGCCACTGGCACGCTTAGAGTAGCAGATTGACGGTGACCAACATTAAACAGACGTTGATTAATTTTCACACACATTTATTAAAATAATATCAAGCATAAACATTATGTAACTTGATTCTGGATGCTATTAACAATTGACATTATGAAGTTCCTTTGGTCTTGGTACGTTAATCTTATTCTCACATATCTCTGATACTTGACAAATTGTCTATACATTTATCTTCATGGCTATGTACAGGAATATGATAATCTTCTTAGGTGCAGACTGAAACTTGAATATAGACTGGTACAGACTAATGCAGACTAGTACAGACTGGTGCAGACAAATGCAGATTGACTAATCGGAAGTCTGTACACTCGTTATAATACCTAGCGCGTTCAGGTATCACTGCGCGAGTGTGATCCGCGAGGAGAAAAGGTTCTACATTAGCAGCAATCTCATTGGGTTCGTTACATATTAATACGCGGATGGGCGGAAGCAGAATTTGGTCCGTCTCTAAGACAGCGCCATCTCGTAGTGCGGAGACGGACGAGCGCTGCGCCTGCGCTGTTGCGCTTAGCGGGGCGCGCTCTAGAGGGAAAGTTGTGTACGCCCTGACTACGCGGAACTAAGTACCCAACAATTTTACGACGTGATTACGGCCACTGAAGAGAGTAAAGATACTGAACGTTTTTCATTTCAGAAATCGTTAAGAATGCAATATTCTGTGATCCACACCGTCAAGAGAGTGCTCAGAATAACGCATTTCAGGCACTACCTCTCCTCACGGGAAACGCAGTGGCCGACGGCCTTCCCTTTACGACTGAGGGTTGCAATATTTGCGTACAGATGCCATTGCTAACAGACAAGCAACTTTGCTTGAAACTGCCGCAGAAATCAATGTGGGACATACGGCGAACATATCTGTAGCGTCAGTGTGGCGAAATTTGGCGTTAATGTGCCATGGCAGGTGACGACGACGCGAGTGCCTTTGCTAACAGCACGACATTGCCTGCGGTGCCTCTGCTGGGCTCGTGAGCGTATCGGTTGGACCGTAGACGACTTGAGAACCGTGGTCTGGTCAGACGAGTCCCGATTTCGGGTGGTAAGAACTGTTGGTAGGCTCCTACGAATCCAACAAGGCAGTGTGCAGTGTGGCGGTGGCTTCATATTGGTGTGGGGTCTATCTACATGGAATGGACTGCGTTTTCTGGCTACTTGGAGACCATATGCAGCCATTCAGGGACGTCATGTTCCGAAACAACGATCGAATTTTTATGGATGACTGTGCACCATATCACTGGGCCAGAGTGGTTCGCGATCGGTTTGTAGAACATTTTGTACAGTTCGAAACAAATGCTTTGGCCACCCACACCACTCGACATGAATCCCCTCGAACAATTATGGGACATATTAGATAAGATATTTCGTGCTGAGAATCCTGCATCCGCAATTCTTTCGTAATTATGGACGGCTACAGATGCAGCGTGCCACAGTTTTTCTGCAGAGGACTTCCAACGACATTTGAGTCCACGTCATGTCGAGTTGCTGCACTACGCCGTGAAAAACGAGGTCCGACGCGATGGTAGGACGTACCCCATGACTTTTGTCACCTCTGTGTATCGCTAATAGGAATACCTCAAACAAATACGACTTATATTACCCGTACTGCTCACAACAGCACATTTGCTCTGAAATATATACACACACACACACATCAACACCTCGGTTTCGAGAGTTCTTCAGCCTATACAGAAAATTGGAATACATACTATCTACAAGTTCATCAAGGCTCTTTTAGGCCAGATTGTCCCACTTCCTCAACGTGTAAGTAGGCTGTTTATGCTTTCTTATTGGTAACGCCACGTAGCGCTCTGTATGAAAATCACTCGCTGTGCTGTGTGCAGTCTGTGGCTAGTTTGCATTGTTGTCTGCCATTGTAGTGTTGGGCAGCTGGATGTTAACAGCGCGTAGCGTTGTGCGGTTGGAGGTGAGCCGCCAGCAGTGGTGGATGTGGGGAGAGAGATGGCGGAGTTTTGAAATTTGTAAGACTGGATGTCATGAACTGCTATATATATTATCACTTTTGATGATATTAGGGTAAATACATTGTTTGTTCTCTATTAAAATCTTTCATTTGCTAACTATCCTTATCAGTAGTTAGTGCCTTCCGTAGTTTGAATCTTTTATTTAGCAGGCAGTAGTGGCGCTCGCTGTATTGCAGTAGTTCGAGTAACCAAGATTTTTGTGAGGTAAGTGATTTGTGAAACGACGTTTCAAACGGCGATTCTGCGTAGAACCCTCAGACAGGTTGGTGCGTCATGTCGTCCGTAAACAACCCTTTTCAATCTATCCCAGGTATGTTCGATAGGGTTGATATATCTGGAGAACAAGCTATCCATTCTAGTCGAGCGATGTCGTTATCCCGAAGGAAGTCATTCACAAGATGTGCACGATAGGGTGCGAATTGTCGTCCAAGAACAATGCCTCGCCAATATGTTGCAGATATGGTTGCACTGTCGATCGGAGGATGGAATTCACATATCGCACAGCCGTTACGGCGCCTTCTATGACCACCAGCGGCGTACGTCGGCCCCACATAATGCCACCCCAAAACAGTAGAGAACCTCCACCTTGCTGCCCTCTCTTAACAGTGTGTCTAAGGCGTTCAGCCTGACTAGGTTGCCTCCTTACACATATCCTACGATTGTCTGGTAGAATTCATATGGGACACTCATCGGTGAGGAGAAACTAATGTCAGTCCTGGGCAGTCGATTCTGCATGTTGTTGGGTCCATCTGTAGTGAGCTGCATGGTGTTGTGGTTTTAAAGATGGATCTCACCATAGACGTCGCGAGTGAAGGTGTGCGTCATGCAGCCTATTGCGCACAGTTTGAATCGTAACACGACATTCTGTGGCTGCGCGGAAAGCATTATTCAATAAGGTGGCGTTGCTGTCAGGGTTCCTCCGAGCAGTAATCCGTAGATAGCGGTCATTCACCGCAGTAGTAGCCCTTGGGAGGCCTGAGCGAGGAATGTCATCGACAATTCCTGTCTCTCTGTATCTCCTCCACGTCCGAACATCATCGCTTTGGTTCACTCCGAGACGCATAGACACTTCCCTTGTTCATAGCCCTTCCTGGCACAAAGTGACAATGCGGACGCGATCGAACGGGTGTGTTGACCGTCTAGGCAAGGTTGAACTACAGACAACACGAGTTGTTTACCTCCTTCCTGGTGGAATGACTGGAACTGATCGGCTGTCGGACGCCCCTTCGTGTAGTACGCACTGCTCATGCATAGTTGTTTACATCTTTGGACGGGTTTAGTAACATCTCTCAACAGTCAAAGAGACTGTGTCTGTGATACAACATCCACAGACAACTATCTGTTCCTGGGCATCGCAGCGTCAGTGCTGACCCTACAGAAAGAGCTAAGAGAAAGACTAACAAAACATCATTGCAAGAGACTATCAAGAGTTTTTTATTGTGCGGCCCCTCCCAGATCCACAAGATAGGTGTTCCGTTCGTGTCAACTCTAAGTAACATAGGTGTTTTAACCCACCACCTATGAAAACTCCTTCCTGCTCTGCTGAGCGTAGTAGAGTGGTGTGAACATCACGTTAGGGACATGGCAGATTTAGTACCGTCGTTTAGAGGAACTGAGTTTCTATGACTGATAATGTCGTAAGATTTGAAGTGTTCCCCTGTCTGATTCGTTATGGTTGATTGTGGTTGAGACTGACATCCACTTAATTTTAATTCAGTGACAAATTCTTAAAAAAAAAGAAACGGAGCTGTAATGGGAACCATTTGTCACCTGTTATTGGCAGTCTCTTTGTGGAAGAGTTCGAACACATGCCTTGAAGTCGGTTGCCTGTTAACCTGCATGCTTCTTTTTAGGAATGTAGATCACTTTTGTATGGCCAAACGGATGTGAGAATTTAGATAAAGTTTTAAAGCATCTAAATCCAATCAACCACAATAATGAAATCACAGTGGAGTTGGAAAACGATGACTACCTTCCCTTCCTTGATACGTTGTGTGATGTCTTCTCAATTAGAGCCGTCTTCAAAGAGAAGCCCTCAGTAGTTTAATAAGCCTCCACTGGAGAAATTTACGTGCGAGAGGTGTGCCTCCAAGTTCAATCTACAGTTACCGCGGAAGGCTACAGCTTTGTCTGTCTACAGTGCAACAGACAAAATATTGTAGTAAATTGCACTTTAAGGAAAGGTAATATTATCTAGGACTGTATAAAGTGACTGTAACACACGGGACTAAACGTCGTTCCTGTGGACATTGTAATCTTTAAAGGTTAAATATTTCCTTTTTTTTTAAGTCATAATAAAGGGAGATAATATTTTTTGTGTGCTCTAGTATCCAATCAGCCTCCTCCAGAAGAAAATCTGAGAACCTACCACCATTTCGTCCGGCATAACATGTCGGTCAGGAGGAAGGTTAGTGATACGTTGGGCTATTCCGTTTACAGGAAACCAATTCGCCCTGGTTTCTGTATCCAGACTGATAGTTGTCACCATCTGGTCCGCCGGGATGGGGTACTTCGTACCTAGCTTCATAGGACCCACGTCATCTCAGACCCTGAAAAATTGTCTTGTCAGTTACCCAACTTCGAATTCACTTTTCGCCACAGTGATAACGTGAAAGACAGATCTCACACACGTTGGGCAATAGATTTACCACGACTCAAGTGAGTAATGAAAATAACTAAATGTCACTAATATCTACGATCTTCTTGCCTTGGGAAGGTGGCATTTTCAACAGAATCTACATCTACACGAATAGATCGCATTTCACACTTTACCACTCTTACAATTACAGTCGGTGGTGACTTCAATCTAGCCTCGACATGCTGGAAAAATTATTCGTTTAAAGCCGGGGAAAGGCATATAACGTCTTTCGAAATTGTAATGAAGGCTTTCTCAGCAAAATTATTTTCAATCATTAGCTCATGAGCCCATTCGAAGCCTAAATGGTTACGAAAGGATATTTTACCTCTTAGAAACAAGTTATCCTAGACAAATAGGGACTGTAGTGACGAATACAAGGATTAGCGACCACAGGGAAGTTGTGGCCAGGCCGAATACCGTAACACCCACAACCACAATACCTTCACTGAGCGATAACGACGGAGAAGTCACTGATGACAGTGCCACTAAAGCAGAGTTACTAAACGCGGTTTTCCCTGACTCATTCAGCAAAGAAGACAGAGTAAGTATTCCTGAATTCCGATCAATAACAACTACTAAGTTGAGAAACATAGAAGTAGATACTTTCGATGTAGCAAAGCGGATCAAATCACTTAATAATGTATACCAGTCAGGTTCCCTTCAGAGTATGCGGGCGCAATAGCTCCATATTTAGCAATGTACAACCCCTCGCTCACAGAGAGTTCCGTACCTTAAGACTGGAAAATTGCTCAAGTCACACCATTACCCAGAAATGGAAATGGGAGTAATCCATAGGATTACAGACCCATATCACTGACGTCTATTTGCAGTATGGTTTTGGTACATTGTGAATTACCTCGAAGAAATCGATTTATTGACACATAGTCAGCACTAATTCCGAAAATATCGTTCCTGTGAAACACAACTATCTCTTTATACTCATGAGGTAATGTGTGCTATCGCCAGGGGATGTCAAATTGATTCTATATTTCAGGATTTCCAGAAGGCTTTCGACACCGTTCCTCACATGCGTCTTCTTATCAAAATCCGTGTCTATGGAATATTGCCTCAGTTGTGCGACTGGATACATGATTTCCTGGCAGAAATGTCACAGTTCGTAGTAACAGACGGAAAGTCATCGAGTAAAACAGAAGTAATATCCGGCGTTTCCTAAATAAAGTGTTATAGACCCTCTGTTGTTCCGAATCTATGTTAACAACATAGGAGACAATCGGAGTAGCCCTTTTAGATTAGTTGCAAATGATGCTGTCATTTACTGTCTTGTAAAGTGATCAGATGAATAAAACGAATTGCAGAATGATTTAGATAAGACATATGCATGGTATGAGAAGTGCTAATCGACCCTAAATAAAGAAAAGTGTTAAGTTATTCACATCAGTACTAAAAGAATTAAGGTAAATTTCGATTACGCGATAAATCCCAAAAATGTGTAGGCTGTAAATTCAACTAAATACTTAGGAACTACATTTACAAATAACATAAATTGGAACGATCACATAGATAATTTTGTGGGTAGAGCAAACGAAAGACTGTGATTCATTGGCACAACATTTAGAAGGTGCAACCAATTTTCTAAAGAGACTGCTTGCACCACGGTTGTTCGCCCTATTCTGGAGTATTGATGTGCGTTGTGGGGCTGACAGAGGACACAAAAAGTTCAAGGAAGCATGGCTCGTTCGGTATTATCGTGAAATAGGAAAAATAGTGCCACAGACACAATGCGTGGAGTGGTAGTCATTAAAACAATGGCGTTTTTCGTTGCGACGAGGTTTTCTCATGAAATTTCAATGACAAGTTTTCTCCTCCGATTGCGAAAACAGTTTGCTCCCACCTACATAGGGAGAAACGATCATCACGATAAGAAAAGGGAAATCAGGGCTCGCTCAGAAAAATTTAAGTGCTCGTTTCTCTCGTGCGCCGTTCAAGAGTGGACCGGTACAGAGACGACTTGAAGGTGGTTGACTGTACCCTCTTTCTCATATTTTATTGTGAATAACGTAGCTCGTGGTCTTGCGGTAGCGTTCTCGCTTCCCGCTCACGGGGTCCCGGGTTCAATTCTCGGAGGGGTCAGGGACTCTTCCTGCCTCAAGATGACTGGGTGTTGTGTCGTCTGCATCATCATAATTCATCCCCATTACGGTCGGAGGAAGGCAATGGCAAACCACGTCCACTAGGACCTTACCTAGTACGGCGGTGCGGGTCTCCCGCATCATCATCACGTAGATGTAGATGTAGGAGTACTTGTCAGAGGTGTCGGCCAACAATGCTCGGACTATTATTCTACTATTCCATTCTCTAACAGAGCGTTATTTCGATGATCATCTTTCCCCACGTAGGTTGGCGTCTATCATGTATATGTTACTTTGCCATCCGTTTTGATCTCCTGACGACGTTACCACTCGGCGAAAGACAGCATCACGTCCTTGGGAACAATAGAAAGCCAATAACACGTCTTTGGATGATGCCACATAAATTTCTCGTATGGCGAACTTGAATATTTCTGACAATAAGTCACGAATCTAGTCGCACAACTGCGATTATATTCCAGAGGCCGCTTGTGAGGAACGGTATCGAAAGTCTTCATGGAAATCCAACGTTTGGAATGAATCTGCTATCCCCAGGCAATAGCACTCATTCGTCGTATTCTTCGGGAGCAGGGTGTGCAGGATATTTTCCGACCGCCGTTTAAGGTTAAGGACCTTTTAATGACTCTAAAGGACGACAATGGTTTGTATCCGGTTGGCCGTGCGCTCTAACGCACGGTTTCCTGGTCGGGAAGGAGCGCCTGGTCCCTGGTGCGAATCCGCCCGGTGGCTTTGGGTCGAGGTCCGGTGAACTGGCCAGTCGGTGAATGGTTTTTAGGCGGTTTTCTATCTGCCTCGGCGAATGCGGGCTGGTTCCCCTTATTCCGCCTCAGTTACATTATGTCGGCGATTGCTGCGCAAACAAGTTGTCCCCGTACGCGTACACCACCATTACTCAACTACGCAAGCATAGGGGTTACACTCGTCTGGTGTGAGACGTTCCCTGGAGGCTCCACCGTGGGCCGAACCGCCCAATAACTCTGGGTTCGGTGTGGGGTGGCGGAGGGGTGAAGTGGACTGCGGTATCCGTCGTGGTGTTGTGGACCACTGCGGTTGTGAATGAAGCCTCTCCGCCGTTTCTAGGTCCCCGGTTAAAATACAATACAAATACAATACTGTACAATGTTTTGTATACTGTGGGTATCAACAGTGACCCATGCAGTTGTGGCATGTCGTATGTTGCTGAGGCCATCAGAACTGTAGAGGACTTGGGTGTAACGCGTAAGCGTCACGCAGGCTTACCGCAGCTGAGGAAATCTGTTGTTGCCGAGCACTGTCTAGGTACAGTTCATTCTATGGAACATAATAACACATATACGTATTCTGGCGTGCTCTTCCAGCTGTAATTTATTAAATGACAGCTGAGTTTATATTAGTAAGTGACCATATAAGTAAAGATGGATATTATTGTTTCGATTCTATGTGCAATGTTACTCTCTCTCTCTCTCTCTCTCTCTCTCTCTCTCTTTCTCTCTCTCTCTCTCTCTCTCCCTCTCTCTCTCTGTTCAGAGAACAGAGGTACAGAGTTATTGCTCCTTGCTCAACTATTGGTAGTTAATATTCACCATCGATGAGTTTTGATACTGGACGTCTTTGAGAGTATGGTGGTACTAGTTATTTACACGCCGTATGAACGTTCTTAGTCGGCCCATGCCGCCTGCGGGGGTTTTACATGCCCTTGCCCAGCGCTTTCTCATGACATGTTTGATTGAAAATGACACGGTGTTCACCTGTCGAAAAACTATCTGTTGACGAAGTCATCACCCTGCAACATCCATGTAAGCACTTTGCAGATTTTATGCGCCGAGAGAAACAAAAGTTTTCTTTCCCATAGTACCACACATTCTGAAATATTGCAAAAAATATAGTCAACATTTATCTAACCCACCTTTGTACACCTCGGGGTTCCAAATGCTAGAGATATGGCTATGAAGATGATGTTCTATTCGTTCTTGTTTTAGATGTGGACTGTGAGTTATATCACATTTTCCATCATCAAATTATTTGTTCGCGTGATTCTTCCATTTGCCATTAAACCACCTTCAGCGCATTTATTGGCAACCTATTTCCACAATGATTTTCATGTATTATTAAATCTATGACGGTTAGTGTACTTATTGGATGTCTACACTTGTCCTTGTGTCAAAGAGAATCGCAATAAATGCATTAACTGGTGTCCAGCGCAGTCCGTTGGTCACTGACAGATGGACGAGTTTTTAATCTTGTTCACCTCCGTCATCCACGTTATATGTCACGGGTGATTGAGTTGGTGACGTATGCAAGTAGGTGGATGAGATATGGTTGCGCGGCTGACGAAAATATGATTGAGCTCGTCCGGAAATTACCGTAGGGGACTACGTTCTTCATGTCATAAATGTGAGTTATCGCCTGCGCCATTTCATAACGCACGGCTGTTAATCACTGGTGAATGATCAGCGTCTGTACAAGTGCATCTTCGCTGGAGCGTATCGTTTCGTAATCAGTGGGCAGCCAAATCGTAACTCAGGCGATTAATCAGGGAGGGTGTTGGGCAAGCTGTGGGTTGAAAGACTTCAAGCGAGATTACATTCCTGGGGACCACAGATGATAATCAATTAAGAAAAAGATCAATGTACCTGTCAGTGGGTTAAGATGGAAGGTTAGAATTAAATTTTTGTTTTACTAGAGACCGACAGGAACGTTTGAATGAATAGCAAATTTAGAAACTATATATAGAGTATCAATTGTCTGCAGTAGTCAGTTTGTCATGTATTCATTTCCTAATCAAACTATCTTTTAGGTCATAAAATTAGAGGTACAGTTCACGAACATCTTTGCTAAACGAAATCTGTGTGTCTCCTACACATTGCTGAAAAGAAACTTAAGCTCCAGGAAGGGGAGAATGAAAATGGCAGATCTCCGTATTGTGGACAAACCACATCGTCACCAAATCGCATCTACGTCTACCATCCGAAAACAAATAATCAATACATCTGCAACATGTAGTGTGATCCGACATCACTGGACAGAAAGTGTCAGCTGCGCGACTAGGGAGTTATTACTGTCCCATTTGTAGGCTGCCGTTCTTTTCTATTCTTTCATCGCATATTCCTCTATTAAACACCAAAGCCATCTCAATTTCTTTTCAGTCCACGTTCGAATCTGAATTAACGTCAGAGGCGATAAATTAATACCTTTTACATTCAAGGTCATTTAAAATGAAATAAATCATACAGACATACATAAAGAATTTAATCTCTCAGAGACTGGAATTCATTAGGACCAGGAACCATCAAACTAATCCCAAGTTACATTTTACATATTAACCAACTTACAATTACATTAAGTGGCAAGAATGTAGCAAAATTTAACTTTTCACTATCGACCATTTCTGCAAGTCCATAAAATTTGTAACTATTGTTATAAATCAGAATACCACTTCTGCATAGGTTTAGCCAAATCAAGTACATTACTTCTCACACCAAAGAGTAACTTATGATACATGAAAATGAGGGGATAAAACTCATATAAACTAATAACTTGATCATCAATAAAAACAATTAATCAGTAACTTACTAGCTAAGCATTATCATTACTTCTAAATAAAGTAGTATCTGTGCAGTGCATAGTCTCTTATTAGTAACTCTGATCTCACTATCAGTGCATTATAGCCCAACACAAGACACCTTTACTCTATGTTTAATCATAGACCATCACTCCTCATTCCTGATCACTATGAATTTAATGATTAGTCCTTTTCACTCAGTTAATCAGTTCATATGATATTTCTTAATATCTTAATGGGGATACACACCAGTGTTGGAAATCTTCACAGACGGGAATGAACTACTATATATTAATGGTCACTTCCTATTCTTTTTGGAAAGTCATGAGGATCGATGATGTGCTATCAGCAATACTTTTTTGATGATCCTGAATGCTTGCATCCATTTGAGTTAGCTGTCGTAATCCTTTTTAGTGATCCTGGCCTTCTTGGTGAGATTAACCTGAGTTGTTCAATTTTCTCTTCCTAAGGTATGTCAATATCTTCATCTTTCGGAGTTTTATCTACGCATTCATTTTTTCATTTCTTCTAAACATCAGTTGATTCGGCGTTACTTTGGTTGATGCATGAAGCAATTCGTTCACACTTCATCTACTATAGGTTTCTTAAGAGGCCAGGAAACCGGATAGAAGCTGTATGTCCAGTGTGGCATAATATCAAGATGACACACATATCCTTTGATAATTCCAGGGTTTTATCCAAAAACACTTGAATATGGTAAATGGAAATGCCGTATGGCGAGGGCCACCTGTCGGGTACACCGTTCGTCTGGTGCAAGTCTTTCGAGTTGACGCCACTTCGGCGACTTGCGTTTCGATGGGGATGAAATGATGATGATAAGGACAACACAACACCCAGTCCCTAAGCGGAAAAAGACTCCTACCCGGCCGGGAAGCGAACCTTGGCCGTTAGGTGTGACATTCCGTTGCGCTGACCACTCAGCTACCACTGGCGGACAGTCAATGAGGTAAAAGGAGGCTTGATAATTGATGTTTCTCTTCATCAGTGAGGTGAATACGTTCCTGTAGTTTCACAATTACCTCATTTGAAATTGTGGATAGTTTGATTGTGTTCATTGAAGCCATTGTTCGTCCTTTACTATTTGTGATGATCAAGCTTATGCGGATCGCATGGGAGTGCCACTCATGTGCTCCTTCTTCCGGTATTAAGTCAACCACCGAAATTTCGTTTTACACGCTGAGAAGCCGATGCTCCAATCGTTCTTTCATATTCTACTAACCCCTATGATACAACTATCAACTTTTCAACAGTTAGGAAAGCTTTATTTACCAATTTCAGTTTTGCGTCCCCATTCTGACACTTGTCGATCTTGTGCTTAGTGCCCCTATTATTCTGCAGTTCTCCGCTGGTAAAATTGGTGGTTTTGGTTTGCGCGATATCTTCTTGAACAAAGCGCATAATATCACACTAGCCGAAACTCCCGTGTCTAATATTAGAGTGACTGGACTTCTTTCGAATGTAACAAGGATTTGACACTGGCACGAAAGGATAAACCTTGTTACACTGATAAATACCTCACACAATGACTCCGATAATTCTTTCCATCGCTATACTGTAGCACCTGCAGTGGCTTGTCGTAGCCCTTATTCGTATCTCTGAGCGCGTCGCTAGGTAAATACTTCTTGGGGCAACCTTCGTTGAATTCCACGCCACCATTATTTTTCTAATAACGCCTGTTCAAATTCATCGTAAGTTCTACAAGATTCGTCTGTGTCGGTTGCCCATAGTGCACCTTCTCCTTGAATATAACCCAATACGTAGTTTATGTTCTGTGCATCACTTCAGTTCTTTGGCTAAACTCCCCTAGGTACTGATGTCTCCCAGGAGGAGAAATAGTCCGGGGAGTTGTTCCATAAGATCCGTGAGAGCCTCCGCGTCTACTACATCCAGTGGAGGTAGCTACAGAGAGCAAACTGTAATCCTCTGACGTGCTTCAATTTCAAATGCAACTGCTTGCAGGTCAATAGCGAGGAGTAGAGCAGGGGAGTGGTGTGAAGTATTGACAAACTTAGCATCCCCTACATTGGCCGAATCCCCAGGCAGATCATCCTTGTGATACAGCATATAGCCTCATTGTACAGGGGCATCAGATATTTTAAGATGTGTTTCCTGTAAGACCAAGCACTGGTGACATTTCTGTACTACAAGTTTGTCTCTCTACATGTGTCCTGAAACCATGAATGTACCTCTGTATAATGGGAGCCATTTATCGTGGGGTAGTATTTTCATCCTGACTTTCTGCCAGGAAGACGAGTCCACAATGAGTGGAGGCTCAGTCTTGCGGTGAAATGGGTGCCCCACCCCAACGTCTAGACCCATCGCCTGTGAAGAAGATTATAGAGAAACGTCAGAGAGGATAATGTCGACATCGTCGGAATGTGTACCTCCTGTTTCCTGCATTGGGCAATTCTACGCCTTCAAGATCGATTTCTTCTTCAGAGGCGACTTTGCGACTTTGGAGCCACAACCTCAAAAGTGGTAGTGGTATAGTGGTGGTAGCAGCACTGGGCGGTGCACAAGATTTGACCTGTGGAGGGGCAAGATGTTCCATGATGTAAGGAACCACATCATTTTCAGGAGTTAAGGGGGGGGGGGGGGGGAGGCGAGCGGGCTTCAGTGGAACTGCAGCACCTCAAGTGCATTGAAAAACGTAGGTGCTAGTGCTGACAGTAGCAACCTCCGTTTGTGTAGTGGCATCAGTTTTCAGGACTGGCTGTTTCAGAACCGAAGAAAAGGAGGCAGGTAACGTGTACAGCTGCATAGACTTGCAGGGATTGTTGGCTTCACCATAGGGGATGCGTTTTGTTCTTTTGTTCTTTTCCTCAAGGAAACCTCAGCAGTCCCTGCTCCACACAGGGTGACCCCAGAGCAATTGACACACTTTGGAGGAGAGGAGCAACCAACCCCGTCATGGGCAGCTTTACCACATTTCCCACAAATGGCTTCCCCTTTACAGCCAAGAGTAGTGTGTCCAGAGTGTTGATATTTAAAATACCGCATTCAATTTGGGATAAAGGTCATACACGTGGGCATAGGAAACCTGCCTTGACATGTTCTTGTAGTTTGGTGATGTTCAAAGTAAGGATAACAGAGTCTGATTTTACAAGATCGCCATCCACCAATTTTGTAAAGTTTTGCAAGCTGACAATTACTTCCTGGGACCGTTCTGCTTTCATTTCCTCTTGGGTAAAGTTAACTAGATCTTGCAAGTCACACCTTTGTTGTAGTTGAAGATGATGTGCAATTCAGTGTCTGTCGCGTAATCCCCGAGTCACTAAGCTTTCTGAAGGTTCTTTACTTATTTGCAGCTAGATGATTCAACGAAAATAGTCCCATTGTGCAAACGCTTAACAGATTTTTAGGTGCCAGCAATGTCTTCCAAGCCTTTCTGTATGTAAAATGGCGAAACTTTCTGAAAACTATCCTCTTTTCTTTTAAACATAAGGAACACTTTCTGGGAGACAGCATGCATTCTGTTACTACTGACTGGGTCAGGAGGACTAGCTCTTCTTAGATTGGGTGTTGGTTCCTTCCATTCGCTCACCTTTACCCGAGGAAGGAGGAAAAGAAAATTTCGGACGATCTGTTTCGGTCCCATTAGCAGCTAGGGAAATAACGGTCCACTCAGACAGAGCCCCGAGTGCCTGAGTAAGCTTTATACAACTGAGATGCGGCAGGCCCTCCAGAGGTTGCCCTCTTACGACTGCTCCAGCTCAGCAGCCATGCATCTCATCAGCGAGCAGCACATCTCGAGATTCAGGGTTTGCTGATAGAGGTATGTTCCGTCGTTGGAATCTGGGTTTTCAAACCAAGATACTAGCACTTGAGACACACAACGTCCCACCGCCGCGCCTTGCAGTGGTCGCTGAAGCACGCCGAGAGGTTAGGGTGGCAGGGGACTGGCGGCGCTTACCAGTCCCCAGCTCAGGAAGGTCGGGGTCGCCAAGCACGTGCCCAGTAAATGGGTGCTGAGCTCCTGAGGGCAAACTCGATTAAATATTTTCTCTACATGAATAAAAATGACAGAAAAAGGGTGATACTACGATCCAAGCCCTGAAGTTAATGCTTCACCACACCAAGGAGGGCTCAACCATGTCCTTAGCTTTCGGTTCCAGACTGTTGACCGATATCACACAAACAGAAAATATTATCTGAGATGTTCACTATAGACACTGACATGCTGCCCTTGTTAGATGAGACTCGTATTTTTGTATCATACTTCTTAATAGAAAAGTCAATACTTAACTTCGGTCTGCACTTTGAGAATTGGCTGACATATAATAAAGAGATAGGTGTATATTGGCGTGTAATTAGCTGACTTAGTGCCTGCAGAAATGTGAAGCATGCAATGCGTTCACACATGGAATGCATGACACACGCAACATGAATAATGGCACAATTAGCAGACTGTTAAAAGGTCGAATCAGACTCATTACCTTGTGCACCAACATCTCCTACTGTAAACTCCTGTGACCGTTTGACACTCATTACCACTTCTGCGCATTTCCGAAGCTATGCACGTTAAGTAAAATGGTAGTAAATCAAAGATTCTTAGGAATGTTAGTGCTTGGTGTATCGACCTCTGAATGCAAATACACAGAAGATTATTAGTTAGTTTCGGTTGACACTTTAAACATCTTTTGAACGTTAAACACAAGATCGATACCCAGTCTCTGAATTCCAGAGACTGCATTATTGAGAAGAGTGCAGATAAGTAACCAGGTAACAGTAGGGTCGAGGCAAATCGCAGTGTTGGCAGTAGTAGTGGTTCAGTCGTGGAGAGAGGGTGTTATACCAAGGTGTAATAAGCAGCTTGGATAGAATATGTGCCACATAGAGATTTCTATTTGAAATGTTCCGAGATGTGTAGCCTTAGGAAGATGAATGATTTATAGGACAGTATATCCAAAAACGTAACTCCTTTTGACTTTTTTGGGTCAAGCAGACTTAAGTAATTATTGCTGTGTCCAGCAATATCTCCATGTTGGTAATGAGGGAAATCTATCATTCATGTATTCAGTTATCTAATTTGCCTTCTCCTCTTTAGAATAGTTAAAAAGTATTGCATTAGGAGTACAAGAAATAAAAATTTGTAATAGAAATATCGTAGAAAAGCTGAAATTATTATGTATGACAAAGCGAGATGAGACAATGCTGGTTATTCATATTAGGTTGAATTTACTTTTGTGTGATTAAATGATTTCAAATAATTTTGAAGTATTTCCATTTGTCATTGTAAATATTTCACTAAGCACATCCACACTGTTCACAGAAAAATATGTTTGTTAACATTTTCATTGTCAGACCTTGCATGTTTACATCATAAATAATTAGATTCAGAAACGATTCTGCTAAAAGGACTTAAAATAAATATATGAATAAGAAATCAAACTGTTCCACATCAATTTTCTTTCAGTTCTCCAATCTGTCTGTGCAGCCAGGGCAGACTCAAGTTTCCCTGTGAAAGGGAAGACTTAGTTGTCTGTTTTAAAAGAACATTTTTATGGAATAATAGGAACAGTTTCTAAGGAGTGAAATTCCATGTGAATTATACCAATGTTATTGTGATAGCGTGCAATAGAATTTCCCGTCAGGCCATGTGGGCGGACGCAGCGTCAGGAATATGTGCGGAAACAGCTCTTAATACAACAGAAATATTTTCCTTGTTTGGCCTTCGCTGTTTACTATGGTGTTAAATGTCGCTTCCGTAGCACCTCGGGTCGCCAACCTCACCGACAGGCAGCACGTTTCTCGCAGCAGAGAGCACTGTCGACAGGACACTATCTTGCTACACCTGAAGTCGGCAGAACCAGCAATTCCATCGGGAAGCACCTGTAATTCAGTGGCAGTGCTACCAGTTGGCAGTACCAGCAGCTCGTCTCAACGGCCTACGCCATCAGCACCAATCTAGTAACGTCCCAGGTCTTCATGCCACTGCCTGCCAGTACTGACCCAATTTACACAGGACTGTTACTTCTTATCTACTAAGACTTCCGATCTTAGGCCAGAATAACTTATATTTATTTCCGAAAGCCTATTTTAGTTTAAAGTACTTAGAGAAGTTAATAAAAATAAACATTTTTTCGTATTGCATTCACCTGTTATAAAATTGTTTGTCTCAAAGAAGTTGAATGTAAGAAATTTAATTTCATGATTGTTTTATAGAAGGTGAATGCAAGAAAACAAATAAAATAAATTATGGTGAATACATGATATCTATTCCTTACCCAAGAACATTTTAATCCTTTCCTCTTGAACAGCCTTAAAGTTTTTATGAGCTGCCAATTGTAAATGTTTTTTGCCAGAAGGTTTATTTACAGTTCTGTCACATTCACAAGTAATTTTAATTTTTGGCTAATATTTCCTAAATTTCTTACAAATCTAACAATGTCCATTGTTTCGATATTTATCTTCATAAAATTCGTTATTATTCTTTTCGCTACATGGTCACCACACTGCCTTAGCTGTTTGGTATTCTCCTTTTAAAAGATATAAATTTAATAGGAAAAATAGTATTTTTTAAAAATTCTCACAATGTGAATTCCAAATCATTAAATTAACTATTTCTTTTTTTAAGTTTCTTCATTCCCTTATATTCAGTTTCATCTGTTCATTTTCAATTAATTACAAATGTCAATTAGTATCTAAATTACAAAACATATCTGACAAAACAAACTTAAACTCATTATTAAGCTCTATACAAATTTTTCTTCATATCTAAAATTGAAATATTTATATCCAGTAATATTAAATGAAACATTTACCTCTCACTCACTTTTTTAATCTCTTTTGAGACACTTGCGTTTTTGAGCTTATTGATTAGTCACCATTTACGTACTAAAAGTTTTATTAGTTCCTCTTATAATTTGTTATGTCTCTATGGTAATGTATCTATTTTATTTTCCAAAACATTTATCTCATCATGAGGACTCCACTCCTTGTTGTTTATTTCAGTTGTATACACTTCACGTTTTTCAATTGCAATAACATATTTTTTTCTGTACTGATCTCTATTCTTAAACAAACTATCTTCATATCATCTAAACTTATTCTAGTTTTAACAATACCTTTCTTAACTCCTTTACATTTTATCTCTATTTTATCATCAACTTTATAAGCATACATTTTCTTTTCAAACCACAAAATTCTTCCATTATTTCTCCGTTCAATATATCATTCACTTTGGTAAAACTTTTTTGTTTACCTCTGGAATACCATAAATGTTATCTTCAGGGTAATTACTTGTATCAAACTAATCAATCATCGATTTCATATAATTAAAAAGCTTTTAGTTTTAATATTGTAGATGTAACTTTCTCTATCTTGCTAACACAATTTAAGATTTTCTACATATTTTTGGTGTACTATTTTATAGTGAAAATCATACATCTTTCTTTAAATAAATCAAGTATACTCATACCAGCATAGATGGGTTTGTTAAACAAATTTTTTGTTTTGTTGATATGAATATCAACAAGATTTTCATTAAATATAGTTCTTCCCTTAAAGAATCATCTAGCTATAAATTTATCACATCTATCACCATCTGACACTAATGTTATATCTACTATTTTTTTTTTTGTATCCCGTCGTTTTCCCAGACACAGATTTATTCATTAATTTATAGAAATGTTTTTCGTACTCTGCTTTAGTTCCTGGTTCTGTACATAAATCTATATACTTCTTCAACCTATCTGAGTGCCTAAATGTTTAAACTGTATATATTTTTGTTATTTTTATTCCAAGAGACAGGTACTGTTTAAAATTTCTGTAGTGGACTACATAATTATGTTTGTCATTCAACATGCTTACCTTAGTTCCTGGTACTACTTTAATTTCAGGAGCTAATGGTAAATCTTTATTAAAATCATGTATTTCTTTAGGATATTCTAAATCTTTTTCAAAATTATATCGAATTTTAGAAGGCTTTGATATTTCACTTATACTGGTACAATCTAAATTATTTGGTGTATCCCATTCAAATCCAATGGTAAATATTAACTCACAAAATATTGCAGCGGCGCGGTTCTTGCTGTCGCTTTACGACGAACCTGCACCTACTTGTGAACATTGTCTCAGCATATCATCAGTAGGGAAGGCGAGTCAAACCTACTGTACTTCGACGTGAACCAGGCTGCAATTAAAGTCACTAATCTACGTTGTGGGAGGAAGTTTTCACTTGAGATGAAAGGTTGGAAATTTTGTCCTCAGTTAATATATTCTGAAACTTAGGTGAACAAGTATCACTGCAAAGCCCATGCTAGTCTTAACACATTCACTCACAACACCTTTCACTCATGTTAGCAAGTTTATGGTGTTGAATTTCCCAATAACGTAACAGCTACAAAAATACTGATTGTTTTTGATTGATAATGCTCACCAAATATCAAGTCTGGTGGCACCAAATGCAGTCACAGTTCTTAGCCACCGACCTGCTCAATACACCACGTGGAATATGTCTTTTCTCATCACATCTTAAAAATTCTGAAATTCCTACATGCCCATTGGAATAATTATGCCATCACTTTACCATAGTTTTGATGTATGAAACACTGGTAGATCCGGCAACTTATTGTTTCCATCGGAACTACTACTACACTGTTTCATGGCTAGGCTCCCACTCTTCTCTAGAATACTCTAAGTCTTTTCTACGAGCAGAGAAAGATGCGTGAAGAACACTGCTTTACCATTGGTCAGTTTACTCGACACCCAATAGCAAAACAACATTCTCCCACCTCAGTCCACGCTATTCATCAATAACCAATCGCAATATAGTAAGCCTAAGGACTGTACTTTTTACCGACGTAACTATCTAATATGCTGAAGTTTTGTTTATGCATAAAGTTATTTACTTTTCTTATTTATACCTGAATTACTTTCTTCTATTCTACAAAAATCCCCTTTGTCCATATCCATACTCCTTCAGAATGGTCTCACACTAAATCCTACTACATAACTCGTTAAACAATTATCTTCATATTAACCTTAAACCGCACTCACGCATCATTCATACAGCTAAAACACATTTATAACACTTTACATACACAAAAAGACATAATAACACTTTATGAAAATACTAGAACAGTTTATGAAAAACTTTCTGTTACTTTAGTGCACTCTAGTGGGCACTATCGATACTAAGATTACAGTCCCCTATCCAATATTATCCTCTATCCGCTGGTACATAAACTACAAGCAGGTCCAGTCTCATGTTACCATCTATCACTATCCAGCTCTGAGACACATCTCCCACTTGACCACCTCCAAAGCAAGGTCGTTATACGGCGCTGTGCCTCAATTTCCGTATAAACTAATCACATTTAAATTTCCTACATAATGTGATAGCTTTTACTATGAAAAGCCTTCATATATTTAGTATTAGCTTTAACATATCTCTTATAACAATGTGATATTCCTTCTCTTATTCCTTTTTCAAACATTATAATTTCATGAATCAATTCGTTTTTTAACTATTTTCAATCTAGCATCCCAAGATGAATCTGGTGCAGTGAAATATCAGGATGGATTTAAATCATAAGTTTTAATGAAACATTTTAGAAAATTTTTAAATATTTCAGCCTATAATAAGACATCGGTTTCAAGATACAGATCATAATATTTATGTAGATTTTTCATATTAAGTTATCCCCAAAGTACTTCTGCATATTTATGACTTATTTCACAGTCTTCAGTTAATTACAAAATTCAACTCATGCTGGTAATTATCTCTCTTCAAACTTTTTTCCAAGAATCCATGTCCTCACATAATTATACATGTTTTCTGATAAGCCAATTGAATAACTCTTCTGAGAGGATTGGGGATTGAGCAGAAGAGAAGTTTGTGGTACAACTTGACTAGAAGAAGGGATCGGCTGGTAGGACAACTTCTGAGCCATCAAGGGACCACCAATTTAGTATTGGAGGGCAGCATGTAGGGTAATAATCGTAGAGGGAGACCAAGAGATGAATACACTAAACAGATACAGAAGGATGTAGGTTGCAGTAAGTACTGGAAGATGAAGAAGCTTGCACAGGATAGAGTAGCATGGAGAGCTGCATCAAACCAGTCTTAGGACTGAAGACCACAACAACAATAACAAGGTTCATTTCCAAACTTTTTGTACCATTGTTAAAAGTAATATATCAGTCTTAATAATTAAATGTTAAATTTATGTCTTGTTTATCATAACTGAGTTCTTTTTCAAAGAGATATGAAGTATATCTTGATAAATTATATAAGTAAACTGGAACAAAGCAAGGTTGTTTCAGCTGTAATGGATTTATAAATTTTCCAATTAAACAGTCATGATGAAAATCCTCTTTAATCTTCTATGAACAATGACAGGCACACAATATGTATTTTTTCAAACATGCATATCTTGACTGTTCTTCAGGAGTTAACGGTATCAATTCTTCAGCTTCAGAATAAGTTATTCAAATTTCTTCAGCTTATCTTTTAATACATACAATAAATTTCTTATGACAATTTGACCCCTATAAACAACACAGTGTCCATTTGTACATTTCATATAATAGCTGTATCCACTCATTTCATGTTTCTGATATTTCATTGTATATAAATTTTCGGAATTACCCTGATAATTGTCTGTCTTTAATAGCAAACACTCAGAATGAGCATATCTAACAAATGAAACTTTTTTTATAAGTTCATAATTTTTAAAACATGTATATGAATCTTTCTTTGATGTTTGTACTTCTAATGGTTTGTTAACTAACACACCTGGTGTGTGATTATCAAACTCTTCTTTTGTAGTGAAATGGAGTAAACATAAATCACAAATAAATTTTTCCTTTTTGTTTTCATTACTTTGACTTGAAACAACCTTAGATACATTTTTCTACAACAATAAAGTGAATAACATTTATATTTAAAATAAAGAAGATTTACATGTTTCTCTCTCTTATGTTTCATAATTTTTAGTGGAGACACTTGACATTTTACACATTAATAGATTAATTTATGGAATATTGTCAACCACTACAGTAAATTCAAAACTTTTTAGTGTCTGATCAAGATCAAGACCAACATTCTTATATTTTGTAACTACTTTTCAATTTTTTTCTAGCAGATATAGTGCAGATTTGGTAGTAGACAGCAAATATCGTTGGTCTGTACCTTTTGCATTATTACATGGCTTTCTTTACTTTTTAGTTTATCTGGTAATTCAATGTAAGATGATCCTCTCTATGTAACATATTTGTTAATTCCTAATTGAAATTTAATAATAATGTTTCATGATAATCCTGATCCACATGTTTGAGAATCAAAGATTTCTGCTAAAATATTTTGTTTAACAATCTGTGACTTTTTCTTTAGTTCTCTTCTGCAATTTTCATAATTTTTGGTTTTACTGATTTCAGGAAATAATTAAGTTCAGTTGAGTTTGTATTATTTTCGAAATTTATTGTATGTAATCTGTTTGCAACTGCAGTAGCAACTACATTATCTCTAACTGTATTTCTGTCTCTTGGGTACTCACATAAAAGAGTTTAAAAAGGAACTGATATTTCATCATTAGTTCTAAATTATTCTTTCTCAAGGATGCTTTTAGAAAAGGGAAATATTGTTTTCAAACACTTATCTTCATTACTTATCAAAACACCATCATCAATTCAAATTTTACAATAAAATAATAGTTTCTAAAGTCTTTCTCCATGCTGATTCAAATTTGTTGTTGAAGTCTATTAATAAATGTAATTAGATCATCTTTATTTAATTTACTGTATCCTATAAACTTATTTCCTTCATAATAATAATGAAGTTGAACGATTGTGAATGTTTCCATTTTGGCCAACATGTATATAATAAATGAAACTTTTACATTTGTAAAATATAAGATCTCAGTTTTAAGTAGAATTTAATTTTACTTTCCAATTTTCCAAGTACATTTATTTCATTTATTACAAAGTTTTTCCTTATGTGATGGATTAACATAGAAACAGTCTACACTATTAATATGTTGACACCCTTTACATTTCTTTGCAGATGTGTCAGATTTTTGTCTTTCAGCATTATTCTTCGCTAATAATATTTTCGATTGTTCTTCACTCAGAATTCGTTGTAAATGAGTTTTATGGTAATATTTAGAAATATTTATTTTTCAAATACGCAATGAATCCTTTATGAGTGCAATTTTTTCATGGTATTCACTTTGACTTTAACTATATTTCTATATCCATCTTTTCTATGTTTCTGTAATGCAAAATTATCATTTGAATTCTCTGTACTACAATAGATACGAATTTTGTATTCAACACAAGACTGTTATTTCTTGTTGTTGAATGTGATCATTTACATAGAAAAAATTTGTTAAGACAACAACAATTCCAATAAATTTTTTTCTTGTAAATGTAGTCAGTCTTAGACATGAAGAACAGCGAGTTTAGATATAATAATAAGCACGTGTCTATGATAATTGATGAAAAAATGTTTTATGTACATCAGGTTGCTAATCTTTCTGGATTTGAATGGTCTAGAAAAGCAATTAAAGCCCATGTTAAACGAAAATGATGTAAAATATGTGATACTGTAGTGGGACTGAAATAGTACTTGTCTCAATATATACGTGATTCAACATAATTTTTCTGTGAACATGGCCTATATTCTTTTGTTGTGTACCATAAATAACTTTTGCTGAAAATGTCAAAGGTTGGATTCATGAAGACGTTTTACCAGAAATTATAAAATGTAGAGTACAAAAAATTTAATAATTAACAAACGACATGTATCAAGACCAAATATCGTAATTAGAAAACTTAAATAAAATTTGAGAAGATCTCAATCAAAATTTAAATTTAGTAGCTGATAGAATTGTAGATGATAGAGCTTGAAAACGTTTACATGAAATGAACAAATAAATAAATACATTATTACTTTAATATGTTCTTCAAAAAGCTAATGAATATTTAAGTCCAACATTTGGTCTTTCAAAATTATTAGATGATAAAAGTGAATATGATTATTTTGTGATTAGAACACGAAGAAGAAGAAGAAGAAGAAGAAGCTTACTATAACAGTTGCATAGGACTAATGATAGACATCCTAACTGCAGTAAATTTAGGCCAATGAATGAAAGAAACATTCAGAACTTTTTGTTCGTACAGTTATTTCTAATTACACTCATGAACAATTGATTAATGTAATAACTTCATTGCATGAAAAATAACTTAAACTAATAATACTTAAATTTTCCTTGAACCATTCATCAATACACTCTTGATGAGAATGGATTCCAATCCGTTTTTACAATTGGATGACTATCATTACTTAAATATATAGAGCTATAAGTATCTTCTGTTTCCTCTATTACTTCATGTGGTGTAAGTGATTTTTGTATAAATGATTAAGATACATTTTAATATTGTAAAATTCATCCCCAGATAACTTTACCTTCATCTTCTCTTATACAATATATTAAAAATTTTTGTTCGCTTGATATTTCAATCCAATAACTCTACTATGAAATTCTCTAATAAAGCCTTCACATAAATTTTCACATAATGAAATAAATTAATGTCCTGAAATTTTTTAATAAAATGTTCAGCCATATTTTTTGGATTGTTATGTCATGTTTAATTTGTCTTAAAATTTTCTCATAAGATATTTATATATTTTTATATAATATTCAGAAATACTTTATTATGATATTGTCTTACAAATTCATCAAAAATGATTCAAAAGGCCGTGAGCACTATGGGACTTAATATCTGTGGTTATCAGTCTGCTAGAACTTAGAACTACTTAAACCTAACTAACCTAAGGATATAACACACATCCATGCCCGAGGCAGGATTCAAACCTGCGACCATAGCGGTCACACAGTTCCAGACTGAAGTGCCTAGAACCACATAGCCACACTGGCTGGCTAGATATTTGTCAGGTAAGATATCTTTACTGGTTATAATATTCCAATATCATTTGTCTTGAAATTCAGTGATGAAACGTTTAGGTGATTTATATTGTGATATATTTCCCCAGATTAATCTGCCTTGAAATTTTCTCATGAAATTTATATTTAATTTATGAAAAATTATGATATTACAATGTAATTTATCTTGGAATTCCGTCAGAAAAGTTTCAGATAATGATTGGTCAATTGATATAATTTTCAAAACTCCTATGTCGTTAAATTCCGTCATAAAGTCTGCAGATAATGCAAAATGCTGTGATATACATTTCCATTCATCGTTACCAAATGGGTCATTACTTAAAAATTTATTTTCATGTTTGGATTGTTTGTGAATGCAATTTACACAATTCCTTATTATTTAATTTTCTAAATTATAATTAAAAAATCGATAGTATTTTCTTCTTTTTTTAAATTGTCTTCAGTTAGTAATTATTTTGCTTTAACTATTAATTATTTTGTGGCATAACTTTTTACTTGTTATTCATTGCTTCATTGTTATGATAAGTTCATTAAGCTGATATATCCTCAGTTTGGAGTATCCTTTGAGTCCTAATTTTTTGCTCCAGCTTTTAGTTCATTTACCTTCAGACTATTTAGACTTTCCTTTTATTAGGAATTAAATTTTGTTATATCTCCAAGAAAAGTAAATTTTGTTGTTATCTACAATGTTTCAGGGGTCAGATTATCGACCTTTTGAATGTTGTATAAAATATACAGAAATGTTTTTATTTTCTGTGTAGAATTCCGACCAGTAAATATTTACCACTTGAAAACTTTAAAAAATGATATTTTGTTTCTAATTAAATGTGGTATTTCTGGAAATGTGAGTGTAGTCCCTGAAATGTTAAACAAATTAAAAAAGGTTACTTTAGTTACTGATAATATTTTGTGTTTATTTATTATGGAACTTTAGATTCTGTGAGGACAGGAGCCGAAAAAATTATGAAATCAATATCCTTATGGAGGAACCCAATAATTCCTGAGATAATATTAAACATTATGCCTTACTGTATGGCAGATTGCAGGGTACCCAACCCTGAAAAATAGAAAAATTTGGAACTAATTTCATTTAATCTTTAGTGTATCGAAATCCAGAAATTAAAAGTTACTTTCCTGAGCATCTTAGTTAAACAAAAGAAGATTAATCAATAATGATATTTTATTATTTTTATATCACATTTCTGCATACAACTATTTGACTGCTGAAAGTGTTCGAAAAATAAATTTTTATACTTTATTTATGTAGATTTTCGAGTGTGTAAATATTTACACACTTGTAACAATATTATAGTGTTTCTCAGAGATGACTCTAACACAAAATGGTAATACAGATCTTCTAGGTGGAAGGAATTATATAAAAAATTGAAGTAAATGAAATTTCTCTATATCCTTAAAAACTAACAAAATATGATAAGTCAGTGATCGAATAACATGACCAATGAAGTAAGAATTAGTAATGTAATAATTTTAGGAGACTGATGACCTCAGATGTTAAGTCCCATAGTGCTCGGAGCCATTTGTAATAATTTTTTTGAAAAAATTAAAATGCTGACAAAAATTATTCATAATAAAGATCATTTATTCCCAGTACAACTATTGCAGTTGTTGCAAGTTCAGAAACACCTATGATGAAAGTATTTGAATTTGTTCACAAGAACAATAGATGTGTTTTGTGATAACTGATGAAGAAAATAATCCTTAGTTTGAGGGGCATGAAATTTTAGTTGTAATGACCAAGAAATGCAATGAGGAAAAATGTTAATGAAGATGATAAAAAATGCATAGTCTATTTAATTAATTTAAATAACAATTTAAAACCTCTATCTTCAGATACACATCCAATGTTACTTTTATTATCGAATCAGTACTTTATTCTCTTGTTTTATCGTCCAAATGTCCAGCTGAAAAAGCATTTTATAGTTGGGTAACATGAAGTTTTGCCACTGATTAGGAAAACAGGCCATTTTAACTAAAAATTTATTTTATCTATTTAGAAAATAAGCTCAAAGATTTGGAAAATAAAGTTGAAAGTATGAAGAAAAAGAAATAGATTTGTGTTCGATACCACCAGAGATATAGTACAAAAGAAGAGGGATATTATTGAGAATCATGCCACTCCTCCAACAATTAATTGAGATAAAGTTAGCAAATTTATTTGTATCAATAAAAATGATATGTGCAAATATTCATATTACATTATACTGACTCAAAATAATTCTGTATGCTCTATAATGAATAAAATACCAGAAGATTATCCAGAAACCTAATATATTTAAGAATCAAATATCCAAACTCAATAAACCCATATAATTTAATTAAAGGAAGATAACAAATAATTTTTTAATGGAATGACTTTGTAACACCTTTAAATGAACATAATCTCATAAGAAAAATTATTAATATGAAAATAGATCATTAATTATTTCTCAATAAATGTAAATTTACAATAACATTTTGATATTTAAATTGTATTTATCATTCATAATAAAACATATATACATCTAATACACAAAATGAACAAAAACTGTCAGATTCTGTGAACTCAAATTTAAATTCTCAAATATTTCGACATTTAATCGTTTTTGTTAACCTTTATTTTAATATCAGAACATATTTTAGCGAAATATTCAGTAGAATATACATAAAAAAATTTAATAGGTAATATTACTTTAATTCATCCAACTATTATGCCTCTTATCAAATCCAAACTATTTAAAATACTTTATCTCCTCTATTTTTCAAAACATTCCACATAATACAGTGTGAGTCACCTAACGTTACCGCTGGATATATTTCGTAAACCACATCAAATACTGATGAACCGATCCCACAGTTCGAACGAGAGGAGAGGAGCTGGTGTAACTATTTAATACAAACCATACAAAAATGCACGGAAGTATGTTTTTTAACACAAACCTACATTTTTTTAAACAGAACCACGTTAGTTTTGTTAGCACATCTGAACATATAAACAAATACGTAATCAGTGACGTTTGTTGCATTGTAAAATTTTAATTGCATCCAGAGGGATTGTAACCTAAAGTTGACGCTTGAAACCTCTGACGTTTAGTTGCGTGTTGTAACAAACACGGGCCACGGTCGGCGAGCAGCATCTGCAGGGACAAGTTTACGATGACGACCATGTTTACAAGTGTGGCTGTAGTGCACTGTTGTGGTTTGGTCTAGCTGTCACAGTGTCCGTATGTAGTGCTTGCTGCTATTGTTACTCTGCATTAGTCTCTGCACACAGACCATTTGTAGTACACCGCGTTGCCAGACGTCTGTGATAGTGTAGTGTTGTAGGAACTGTGACTATGGTGTATTAGAACTCTGAAAAGGCGGAGATGATACTCATCTATGGCGAGTGTCGACGAAATGCAGCTGAAGCCTGCAGGGTGTATGCAGAACGGTACCCGGACAGAGAGCATCCAACGTGCCGCACATTGCAAAACATCTACCGCCAACTCTATGCAACAGGTACGGTCGTAGCAGGCAAACGGGTCCATAACAGGCCCGTCACAGGAGAAGCGGGTGCAGTTGGTGTGTTAGCTGCTTTTGCCATGAACCCACACATGAGTACACGGGACATTGTGAGAGCCAGTGGACTGAGTCAAAGTAGTGTCATGCGTATACTGCCCCATCACCGCTTTCACCCGTTTCATGTGTCGCTACATCAGCAATTACATGGTGATGACTTTAATCATCGAGTGCAATTCTGTCAATGGGCATTAACAGAGAATGCGTTGCAGTTCTACCTGTTTACCGATGAAGCGGGTTTCACAAACCACGGGGCAGTGAATCTACGGAACATGCATTACTGGTCTGCGGACAATCCTTGCTGGCTCGCAGGTAGAGCGACAGCGCCTGTGGACTGTAAATGTAAGGTGCGGAATCATTGGCGACCACCTCATTGGTCCTCACTTCATTGCAGGGGCCCAAACAGCTGCAACATACATCGCGTTTCTACAGAATGATCTGCCAACGTTGCTCGAAAATGTCCCATTGGAAACGCGTCAACGTATGTGGTATCAGCACCATGGTGCACCTGCGCATTCCGCAATTAACACTAGGCTGACCCTTGACAGGATGCTCAACGGGCGTTTCATAGGACGTGGAGGACGCATTAATTGGCCAGCCTGTTCTCCTGATATTACACCTCTGGACTTCTTTCTGTGGGGTACGTTAAAGGAGAATGTGTACCGTGATATGCCTATAACTCCAGAGGATATGAAACAACGAATTGTGGCAGCCTGTGGCGACATTACACCAGATGTACTGCGGCGTGTACGACATTCATTACGCCAGAGATTGCAATTGTGTGCAGCAAATGATGGCCACCACGATGAACATCTATTGGCCTGACATGTCGGGACACACTCTATTGCACTCTGTAATTGAAAACGGAAACCACGTGTGTACGTGTACCTCACCCCTCATGGTAATGTAATTGTGCGTCAGTGAAAAAGACCAACAAAAGGGTGTTAGCATGTGGACGTAATGTGCTGTTCCAGTCTCTTCTGTACCTAAGGTCCATCACCGTTCCCTTTGGATCCCTATGTAATTCGGTGCTCTTCAATACACACGATCGAACAGCGGAGGAGTGGTACTCAAGCGTCAACTTTATGTTACAATATCTCCGGACGTAATTAACATTTTACAATGCAACAGACGGCACTGATTACGTATTTGTTTATATGTTCAGATGTGCTAATAAAACTAACGGGGTTCCATTTAGAAAAACGTAGGTTTGTGTTAAAAACATACTTCCGTGCATTTTTTTATGGTTTGTATTAACCAATTACAGTAGCCCCTCTCCTCACGTTCGGTCTGTGGAATCGATTCGTCAGTATTTGATGTGGTTTACGAAATAAATCCAGCGGTAATAATAGGTGACTCATCCTGTATATATGAGGCTATTTTGTTTTCTGTAAATTATTATCATAAAAATTTCTTTCTTCATCATTTTAATGTCTTAATTTATATGGTTTTTTTGAATCAAAACTCTTCATCTCAGATTACCACTTGCACGTACTTCATCAATTATCTGTGGGATGTGTTCCAATTTCTGTCTTCTTCTATGGTTTTTTTCCCTCTACAACTTCCTTTGGTGCCATGGACGCCGTTCCCTGACCACTTAACGGATATCCAATCATCCTGTCCCTTCTCATTGACAGTGTTTTCCATGAATTCCTTTCTTCTTAGATTCTTCATAGAACTTTCTCACTCCTTACCTTATCATTCCACCTAATTTTCGAAATCAGCCTGTAGCATCACATCTCAGATCCTATGATTCTCTTCTGTTCCCGCTTTCCCACAGTCCATGTTTCACTACAATATACTGCTGTACTCCAGATGTATATTCACAGAAATTCCTTCCCCAAATTAAAGCATATGTTCGATACTAGAAGGCTTCTAATGGTCAGGAATGCCCATTTTGCCAGTGCTAGTGTGCTTTTGATGACCTCCTTGTTTGGCCATCACTGTTCATTTTGCTGCCTAGGTAGGGGAATTCCTAAACTTCATGTGTTTCATGACCATCAGTCCTATTATTAAGTGTCTCGCTGTTCTTATTTCTGCTACTTCTCTTTGTCTTTCTTCAATATACTCTCAATCCATATTCTGCACTTACTAGATTTAGCATGTTAACACATTCAGTCAGGATAGCAATGTCATCAGTGATCGTATCTTTGATACTCTTTCACCTTGAATTTTAATTCCACTCCTGAACCTTTATTTCCATCATTACTGCTTCGATTTACAGATTGAACAGTAGGGGCGAAAGACTACAGCCCCATCTAACTCGCTTTTTAATCCACTCTTATTATTCCCTATTTGTTCTCATACGTATGGCATATTACCTGGCTCTCACTATACGTTTCCCCTATTTTTCTCACAATTTCGTACATCTTGCACCATTTTACATTGTCGAACGCTTTTTCCAGTTACACAAGACCTATGAACACGTCGTTATTTTTCTTTAGTCTTGTTTTCATTATCAACTGGAACGTCAGAAATATCTCTCTGGTGCCCTTAACTTTCCTAAAGCTAGACTGATTTTCATCTAACGAAATTTCAATTGTCTTTTTCATTTATCTGCGTATTATTCTTGTCAGCGACTTGAATGCGTGAACCACTCAGCTGATTATGCGACAGCTTTCGCACTTGTCAGCTCTAGCAGTGCTCGGAATTGTGTGGATGATATTTTTCCGAAAGTCAGATGGTGTTTTGCCAGACTCGTACTTTCTACACACAAACATGAATATCTCTTCTAAATCGACTCCTGTTTATTCTTCTATCACATCAGACAAATCTTACCCATCATAGATACCTTCAGCGTGCTCTTCCCACCTGCCCGCCATCTTCTCCGCATTTAAGTATGGAATTCCGGCTGCACTCTTAATGTTACAGCTTTTGGTTTTCATTTCACATAAGGCTGTTTTGACTTATCTACATGCTGAGTCAGTCCTTTCAACTATCATTTCTTCTCCGATTTCTTCACATTTTTCATGCAGCCATATCGTCTTTGCATCTTTGCACTTCCTATTTGTTTCACTCCTGAGCGGCTTGTATTTCTGTATTCCTGTATTTCCCTGAACATTTTTGTACTTCGTTCTTTCATTGATTAGCGTAAGCGTTTCTTCTGTCACCCTTGGATTCTTTGCAGTTACCTTCTCCGTACCTATGTTTTTCATTCCAGCTTCTGTGATTGACCTTTTTAGAAATGTCCACTCCTTTGTTACTGTACTGCCGAATGGACTATTCTTTATTGCTTTACCTACAGGGTTAGAGAACTTCAAGAAAAACTCGTCATCCCTTAGTAGTTCCGTATCCCATTTCTTTGAGTATTGATTCTTTGTGACTAATCTTTTAAGTGTCAGTCTACTCTACATCACTACTACATTGTGATCTGAGTCTGTGTCAGCTCCTGGGTATGCTGTACAGTCCAGTATCTGATTTCAGGATCTCTGTCTGACAATTATGTAACCTAACTGAAATCTTCCTGTATCATTCAGCCTGTTCCAAGAATACCTCCTCTTCTTCTAATTCTTGAACAGAGTATTCCCTATTACTAAGTGAAACTTATTATACTATTCAATTTCTCTTTCTCCTCTCTCATTTCTTGACATAAGCCCATGCTTTACTGTAACTTTTTCTTCTCTTCCTTTCCCTACAACTGCAATCCAGTCCCGTATGAGTATTAGATTTTCATCTCCCTTTGACTACTGTATTAGACTTTCAATAACCTAATACACGTTCTCTATCTCTTCATCTTCAGCATGTGATGTCAGCATATATACCTGGATTATAATTGTCGCTGTTCGTTTGCTGTCTATTCTGATAAAAACTGTTCACAATAACCCACTCCATGCCCTACCTTCCGATTCGTAACGAATCCTACGAACATTATAGCATTTTCTGATTCTGTTGATATTAACCTATACTCATCTGGCCAGAAATCATTGTCTTATTTCCATTCCCTCCGCTGACCCCTACTATATCTAGACTGAGCCTTTTGATTTCCATTTTCCGATTTTCCAACTTTCCTACCACATTCAAGCTTCAGATATTCCATGCTCTGTCCTGTAGAATTTTATCTTTTCATTGGTTATTTAATCTTATTCTCAGGGTCACCTCCTCTCTCGCAGTCCCCATCTTGGATATCACAATAGAGGATATTCCACAATCTTTTACCAACAGAGTGATCTTAATGACCCTTTTTAATTGTAGGCCACATGTCCTGTGGATACACATTATGTGTCTTTAATGTAGGGTTTTCCATTGCCTGCTGCATCCTCATGCCATTATTCACTACTGATTCTTCCTCCTTTAGGGGCAGTTTCCTACCCTGAGGGCAACCTCCAACTGCTCCTCTGCCCTCTTTGAGAAGGCTGTTGGCAGAATGAGTGCGACTTCATATATTTGAAGTCTTCAGCCGCCAATTCTGATTACTAATCAAAATTTAAACAGTGCTGGGTTTCGAAACTGGGACCAAAGATGTTTTTGATGATGAGTGAAAGGCACCACCCCTAGACAACAAGACTACTGGATTAGAAAGAATGACAGACTCAATTTCAAAAATTTCTGTCGACCAATCAGCTATATTTTCTTTCTCGAATATTTCTTTTAATTTACTGCTCCTGATTTATCAACTATTTTAAATTTCGCTTTATCATTAAATGTTAGATCCATCTTGAACAGAGGGTTTAAATTTTTCTAATTGACTTCAATTGCTTTCATTTAGTTGAATGTTTCATATTACTCTATTAATCAATTACATGTTTAAATAAGTCAGCCCTTTTATACTACCTTGCAGGTAAAACTTTTCCACATCTTTTCTTTAAGTGTTCTTTTAAATTTTTAACAACAGATGCTTTCAATTCTGTGAAAGGTTAATGATAATTAAAATTGTATTTCTTCATCAATGCTTTAAGATCTTTAATATGGAATTCTTTACCAATAACTTATTTTTTTGTATTTATATCCAAACATTTTTTTCTAAAGCATAAACTACTTTCTTACCTTTTTTATTGTTAAATAGAAAAGCGCAAGTTAATTAAAAAACAGTAACAGTAAACAAATATTTATATCCTTTATTTTCTTCTGAAATTCCTTTCAAATTGCCTGAATCAATTTCAACGATATCAGCTAGCCTTAAATCATGAATACCAAGAGCAACTAAATATCGGTGTTGAAACTGTTTTTCCCTGGTTTTGTGTGTCATTAATCACTTCTTCGTGAATAGTGGAAGGAGGTAGCGATTTGCTACCACATTTGCCTACAAATCTTTTTGAACAGATTCACTCTTTTGCTTTTACAAAAAGATCAAATACCTTCAATTCTTCATCTTCCTTTTTTTTTTGCTCTGTGAGGATTATGTGCCAGTAATTTTTTTTTACATTTCAAAGAGTGAATGTGAATCTAGATTTATGTAGATCAAAAATTAGATATGATTTAAATGTTGTCACTAAATATAATAACTTAACATCAACTGGTACATTTTTCAACAGACTCTTTTAATCTTATAGTTAGAAAACACGTTTTATTTACTGTTATTGACTGATTAGTATGAGTTATTTTACGAAGGTTAACATTAACACTTACTGTAGTATCAAAATCATTAACTGATAGTATATTTTCACCAATAACTATAATCTTTTTAAACAAAACCTGTATTCCAAAGTTGTACATATTTGTTCACCTCCAGTCATAAAAGTAAATTCAGTTATTTGTTTATCCTATTCTTTATCGTTAAGATTACTTAAATTGTTTCAGTATGGGGTTAAGTCTGTTTTTGAGAACCAACATGTAAAAGCTTCTTCAATTTCCTTTTTTGTAAAGTAATTAGATAATTTTATTAAGATGATTAATTTTTTCAGTGAGTTGTTTAATAGTGACAGAATTACTGAGTAGTGTTTGAATACTTGTGTATTCTGGTTTTGTAACAAGAGTGGTTAAGTTGTTTTCTAAGTACTGTTTTGTAACTGCATCAAAACAATTTTAAAACAATCAGGGTACAAATGATGACAAATTACATCATCAAAGTTTTTTGTTCTCTTTATATTGTAGTACAGGTAATTTTTCTCATGTTGTTAAGTAGCTGCTTAGTTCCATTATACATTCTTTCTAAAATGCTTTACCATACCAGTTTGGCACACTAACAAAATGATAGTACAATAAGTACTGGGAACAAAATCGTGTTTCAGAACAATGTGTTTTATTACTTTTTGAACTTCGCTTGTAAATGATGTTAAGGTGTTTTTATTCATGTCATATAAATATTTGCATAGCACAAACGTTCCACATATGGAAATTGTAGCGAATAATTACATGACATAGCACCCTTCCTCGTGGTGACACCGAGTGCAACTGTTAGATCGTCTTTAGTAAATTGGAAGCTGATTTACAGGATCAAGTGATATCTCTTCAATCTGCCGCATTAAATATTCAATTGTATCACCATCTACTGCGTTCTAGACGTATTATCTTTGGACCTCAGTGATCCCTTGGTTTTGCAACAGGCCACTGTGAAGATACACCAGTTAAAAATTGAATTGCCTTCCATGTCTTGTATTCTTAGCTTAGAATTTGATACATGTATTGCAATATGTTACATTAAAATAATAAGTACACAAAAATCTATCTTTTGAGAACTGATATGTTTTGTATATCTTTCAAAAACTCCGTTCTTTGAGTATGTTACGTTTTCAGTCTCACCGAATCAGGTACACCGCATCAATGCTGGCAAGTTTGAAATCTTGACTCTCTTGAAAAAATCTCTGTGGAAGGCCATGCCTTTGTGCTAAGTTCTCATGTAGCATTCAGTAAAATATTTTACCATAACATTACCGTATGACACAGTGATTACAATCTAAATTTTAATAATCAGTTGTCTCACATACAAATAACTTACTTCAATGTTCACGTCTCTATTATATTTATTTTTGATTTTTACTGGACATTCATCACCATTTCCCCAAAATAAAACATTTTTACAGTTTATCAGTCTATCGACATCCAATTTTACCCAGTAGATTGCATCTTTCCTTCAAGTAGTGTTTGACATGTTGTTGTTGTTTGGGGGAAGAGACCAAACTGCGAAGTCATCAGTCTCATAGGATTAGGGAAGGACGGGGAGGGAAGTCAGCCATGCCCTTTCAAAGGAATCATTCCGGCATTTGCCTGGAGCGATTTAGGGAAATCACGGAAAACCAAAATCAGGATGGCCGGGAGTGAACCGTGATCCTCCCAATGGGGAGTCCAGTTTGGTAGCCACTGCGCCACCTCGCTCTTTGACTTGTATTTTCTCAGTGTACAGGGGTGCAGCTGTTATTATATCTTCTTTACGTTGAAGGAGTGACATCTTCATCTGTATTCATAGAGCTTACTTCATTTGCATTAAACTGCTGCTGTGCTGTCACCTCTTTCGCCATAAGCAGGAAAGGAAGTTATGCATAGTGGGCATACAGTTTTTAGTATCGTGTATGATATCTGCAATAGTGATTAACTGGTGTCCACAAGATCACCTGATATTACACGTAGATCGATTACAAATGAAATAAAACCTATAAATACAGTTCCAGCAGTCATCGCTACTATATAAACTCCTATGAATTCGTCTTGCAACTTAGAAATTTCCTCTTCTTTCAGTAGCAATGGAGGAAACGAAATGGGACTTTTCAAGTAAAGTGCAAGACCATCAGTACATTGTATTCATTGCTGCATTTCAGTAGCCCTCTCTTGAAAATAATTGCCACACATCTTATTTAGCTCATGGCACACATAAATGTAAAGTATTTCTTTTGGGAATATGTCTAATTAAGTACGTATCTGACATCTATTTGTATCGGAAACTCATTGTGGAATTCCGTTCACTGTCTTCGTTGAAATGACACCTTTTTCGTGTCCTCCAACCGAGCTCTGATTTCAGCGTCGGTTCCTGTATTTATACCGAAGATAACCGTAAGTGAAGTATCGGGAGCAAATTTGGAATTACTCTCCGGATGACCTTAGTTCCTGTTGCGGCCCGTCAGAGCGTGTATCACGGCAGTAGTGAACAAGTGTACTATCTACGCCACAACAGCGTTAAAAGTTTATACGTGTGTGAATCCAGTCAATATTTTAGCGAAAATGGTTGTGAATGTCATTGAGACACATGATACCTTAATGCCGTACAGTATACTTGGATTTGCTATTTCTATACAGTTATGCGTAATGAGCCACAATTGTTTGACTTTGGGTTCAGATCAGTAGTATCCTTCGCTGAATTGTTTGGCAGATTCATGTCACCACTTTTTTTCGCTGTAGAGGAACATTCAATTATTCGTAGTGCACAAATTAGTCTCGTGGAGGAGCACGTGAGAAAATGTAACATGAAGGTCGCACGTGGTGATGGACATAGAGCGCACAGCGTAATATAACACACACGAATATATAAGACCAATACAGCAATATTGGCCAAATGGACAACTCTTGGCCTACTGACTGCCGTAGAGGAAAGACTGGTTCCAAGACTCTGTATGGTGTGAACCAAGTCATTATGAAATTGGTCATGTGGGAAAAAAATTTCATTTTATGAAAATGATTGGTAACTGTGACCACAAACGTAAGAGATTTTGGTAAAAGTTCATTTCTCAAGATAAATTATAGCATTGGTCAGAGATTAATTCTTGCTGCAATAAACATTACCAGGTTAACCCATTAGGAATTACAGTGTGTTTTGAAAAAGAATGACTCCATTTTGCGTAATAATTACGAGTTATGGGACGTTCCGGCAGAGAATTGTTTCTTGTTTGAATGCGCGTGGTCTAGAGTTTCAGAAAATCGCCATTAGATGTCAGTAAATGCGTCTTCTCAGTCTGCAGTTAGTCAGAAGTAAGATGGCGTCAGCTCAATACAAGACGTTTTGTCTTTTGCAGTTGGCAAGGGGTAAGTCATTTCCACCCCTCGTGCTTTTCGTCGCCTGTTTGAACTCAAAAACATTGGTCGTCGGTTTCGACAGTCTGGATTCTTTTGCAAAGGTAAGACGTGCCCGCCTAATGACGTAGTGAATAGAATTCTGGAAACGTTGGAGTCCACGAAAAGCTAACATGACGATGATGATATTTGGTTTGTGGGATTCTCAACTGTGCGGTTATCAGCTCTCGTACGAATCCCCAATCTTTATACAGTCCTATCTCGCTACTTTCCCGAATTATGATAAAATCGGGAGAGCAATACAAACACTCGCGCAACAACGTACGTCAGTTTCTCAATGACACTCTGCCTCAAAGCCGGATAGGGATCCAGAGACACTGGCCTTTGTTCATTTCCAACTGATGACGTACAAGAAGTGAAGGACAGAATAACAGCCTCCATAATTTCTGTAAAAGCGGAAACATTATACAAAGTTTGTGAAAAATTTAGCCATCGTGTGGATGTTACTAGAGCTGCTGCTGGTGGACCCGTAAGCATTTGCAACAGCATAGCTCAACTTAAGGATTTTGTGAGTATTTTACAATTCATCCCATGTTTGCAGCACTTTGTTATCAACAAATATGGAATTTTGGAAGCAGGTCATTTTGAAACGTCATGTATTACGTTGAGAAGTGTCTCATTTTCTGTCTGTCACCAGCACGCCAATAGTCTAGGTTAGACAATTGCTTTAGCAGATATTAATAAAACGTAAACGTCACTCAAGGATTAGGACTTTGGTCTTCTCCAACTGTACAGCTTCTGCCTGCATGCGTATGACTGTGGGACATAGGATCAACCTGTTTTCGGTCCCTTCCTGCGGGACGTGTGATCAGCCCATTTTAGATACCTCCAGCCGTAGCTGCCAGTAGATGAATCCCCATTATGTCGCTGCTCCTATACTCAAGCAGCTCCTCATCTGGCCACAAGAGACAGAGACTGAGTGGATTCATCTCAGAAGTTCCCACTGCAGAAGGAATTCTCAGATGTACCGACAATAGAACTGATGTTTTTTTTCCCATATCGAAGGCAGTGACGATAACCTCTCGCCTATGAAGCAAGCATTCTGTGTCCTTAAAATGCCATAGTGCTGCCATCCCAATGCTTGGAAAGATAATAAAAATAATACCAACTGTGATCGAATTAGGCTAAAAATGCCAGAAACGTGGGGTCTACTCACAGAAGTAATAGTCATTAATATGTGGCTGGAAGGGGCTTTGTGCTACATGTTACGTATTTCTATGTCATAAAAACATATTTTCAGAAGCCTTTCACTCATATTGCGCTGCTAGTAGGCTGTCCTCTCCCCTGATGGACCTGTGAACGAAATTGCAGTGAGGAAAAGTTCATTTTTATTCGTGTGGTGTGGCCGGGCGCTACCATCCAGCTGGACCTGAAACCACACCAGTGGTTGCCGCCCTGAAAGCGGCGGCGGATCTGGAATGGAAACATGCCGTTAAAACGTGATTATGGCCTGCACTGCAGGCTCGCAGGTTAATCTGGCGGATCAGGCGGTTTCTTAATTGCCGCCAATTAAACTGATAATTTGTGAGTTTGGCCCGGGCCGGGCGCGTGCTCTGTAATTAGCAGCAACACGGCCTAGCTACCGCTGCGAGCACCGCCCATCCCACCCCAACCCACACCACAGGTGCGGAGCGGGGTCTGCCATTTCCCACGGAAGGCCACACGGTCGTTTATAGCCACATCCAGCTGCCGCACATCGAAGGTCGTGGTCGCAACGTGCAAGCTGGAATGTAAAATTAGCAACTGACTAATTTTTTTCCTACTTAGGGTTAAAGTAGGGGTTCCCAAACTTTTCCTCCGACGGAGTTCATTGTGAATCCATTTACAACTGGAATACCTTGTTCATTATGAAGGTTTATAATTTTTTTTAAAAAAATGACAAACTCGTTTTATTAAGTGATTACTTTAATTTTAAATCATAACTAAAACATAGAAGTCATAATGAAAGTGTCAAAACTTGGTATCGTCAAAATGTTGAAATGAAATTCTCTGCTTTTAAGTTTCTCACGGAGTCCTAAATAATATCCTGCGCAACACTGGCGTTGCACAGAAGTGAGCTTTGGAAACGCTGACTTAAAGGGGAGAATATATTTCAGTTACAGCTGTGTATTGATGCAACAATTCCAATTAAAAAGAAAGCACTTGTGGTAAGATATCATATTACCGACCCGCAACTTTAATAAGTCATGGTAGCAAAAGTCACAAAGTGAATTAAACAAAAAAAGGACTTATGGGGGAGGCCGGCTTCTCGGAACAACAGTTTCGGTTGCAGAGAGATGTAGGAACATGCGAGGCAATGCTGAGCCTACAGCATATCTTAAAGAAACAGGTGAACTTACATTTATAGAATTTGTAGATTTAGAGAAAGTTTTCGACGTACGAGCTGTAACAGCTGCAAGTGCAAATATTTGTGTACGTGGTTCCTTAATTTGTGCATACATCACTGTGCTCGATGTTTTCTGCTGTTTCTCAGAAGTAGGTCACATAATTTACAATCTGATGTCTTCTGCACGGTCAAAACTGCCCCATAAAGTGGAATATGCCTGTCAGTAAAGGCTAATCATTTTGCGTCAATCATGCATCCATACTTCAACACCTGACGTGGTGCCCAGCGAAGAATAAGCACTAATGGCTTGATCTTGTCGTACATGCCTGGAAACACTAACCTACCTCACAACCTACTACTCGAAATAGCCATAATTATCTATCTGAAAAAAGAGGTAAATAGTGGTGTAATCTGTTTTGCATGTAGTTATCAACCACATTCAAAAATATTTGCACGTCAATACTTATTATCCCCTTCACCGACTGGAGTGCGAATTTTTGAAGTTCTGGAAACAGCAGAGGTAAATTAGAAGGAAAGAAGGGTTATCTACAACTTATACAAAAACCAAACTACAGTTATGTGTCAAACGACATGAAAGGAAAGAAAGTAGCTCAGAAGGAAGTGAGGCAGTTTTGTAGCCCATCCTAGATTATACTTAATCTGTTTGTAGTGGAAACACTAAAGACCGTCAAGGAGAACACACAAACTGAATTAATATTACTACTAAAAGCTTATAAACTTCGAGATTTCTTGGCAATTCAGTAGCTTCAACGCAAATCGCATTGAAATATCAGCTATGAACATCAACATACCAAAATACATTCTTCTGATATCACATATCATATCAGACACTTTTTGCCGTATTCCATACCACCGTATTTCATTTCTCACACGAACATATGGAACAATATAGAACTCCTTAACAGATCAAGAAACACATCATGAGCCTCAGAGCTGTCTACTGCCCTCTCCAACACATGAGAGAAAAGAGTTCCACATGACCGGTGCTTCAGCGAAAAATGTTCGTTCAGACATGGGAGTCATTCAGTCTCCAAGTAAGTTATCAGCCGTGAGTACAATTTATCTACCATAATTTTAGAAGCTGCTTAATTCAATTCAATCAGTGCATAGCTCTGCCCATCCACGATGTGTCACATATTATACAGTGGAATGGTGTGCTCTGCCTTCCACTCTAGAGACGTGGGGTGTTGGGTTGGTAAAGTGAACTATTAACAAACTGTTGTTAGAATAGGGGTAAAATCTATTTTTTACAGTGAAAAGTCATAGCCACTTGCGACGAGGTTAGAGGGCAGTCATTCTTGTTGCCGACATAAACCAGTACCGGATTTCGAGGATTGTGCGCTGTTAAAGGACTTGGTATCGTCTTCAGAATAGATCACATTCTCTGTACAGGACAAAATTCATTCGTAGACTTCCATACAGTTACAGTATGATGCATTAAATTCATTTGATACGACTAGAATGTTGACTAGCCTGTACTAGGGTTTTGTTATGAGAGTGTGAAAAGTAATTCCTCCGAAATTTTGTGTGAAAACTCTTCAAGCTTTTAAAGTAAAACACAGTTCATCAACATTTTACATCTTTACTATTCATGTTTAAATATTTTTTTCCGAACGTAGTCACTCTGTCGACGAACACATTTCTTCCAACGAGAGACCAGGTTGTTAATACCGTCACTGTAGAACGTTTGACTTTCTTGACGGAGCAACAAGCTAACCTCTGCTTGCACCGCTTCATTGCTATCAGTATGAGTTTCTCTACGATGTTCTTTAAGTTTTGGAAACAGATGCAAATCGGATGGGGCAAGTTGCGAATGTATAGGGGATGATCGAAGACTGGGAACGCAATGTGTCGTATTGTTGCAGGTGTCGCAGCGCGAGTGTGTGTTTTGGTGTTGTCATGCGGAAGAAGAGGGTGTTCCCTGTGTTGAGGAATTCGTCGAATTTGTGCCTCCAGTTTTCTTAGGCTCTCTCGCACCGACATGTTAGGTTACACATCGCCACGCTACACTCTGCAAATCGGAGCCTTCTAGCGGCAAGGGGTTAGAGCTTACGTCAGCGACCCGGAAAGTCGATCGAGTAATATGCGTGACATGTAGTGCTTCACACGATGTAGAGAACAGAATAAAAAATCAGGAGACACTGATCTGCAGCATGCCCTTGTACTACATATATTGCAATGCCTGTCGTTTTTAAGGAAATACATGTTCTAGTCTGTTATTGTTGTTGTAACGGTGAGAAGAAAATGTTGGGATAGAGAAAAAAGTGAATTTAAGGTTCAAAACACATTAATGAATATCTCATTACAGATGAAATCTAGGGCGAGTTTGTATACGGTGGGGGTAGGAAATTATTGTCCCAAGCACCATTACTTTTTACTAATCTGTTTAGGAAAACCATGAAAAAACTGACCTGCGCCATAAAATGGTGATTATATCGGTAGTGCCCAGGACGGGGGCCACTCAATCAAGGGTGAATCATGTCTGCGATAGTTATGTATAGTGAATTGCGTCGAGGTGTCATTTACCGCTAAAACTGCAAACTGCAGGGGTGAGGGTGGGGAGGGGGGCTCTAGAAGTGGTAGCAATTGAAGTATTGTTAATTACAGCTGAACTCGCGTGGAGATAGACGGGTTCTTACATATTCCAATGATCGATATTTTCGACTATTCTATCTTAGAAATGGGTTTCCAATTTATAAAAACTGCTCTCTACAGACCCTTTGGCCTACGTGTACCATTAAAATTTTTTCTTTCCTTTCAAAACCTTAATTTATTGAATGGAAGAACGACTGTCGATAAGCGACAGTATGAGCTGCACTCTCTGTGCATTTACTGACATAGTCGTATAACATAATGTACATTGTCGACATAAATATGCACGTTGACGTTTCTTGAAACATACATAGAGAACTTCTTACACAGTATATTTTAAGGAAGAGGTACTATACAGCTATCAAATATTTAAAAAAATATGTCGATTTACGCCAACAGCTGCTGCTACAATGTCTTTACTAATCTATCAGTTTTCGTCCACTTACCATCATGAAGTAACATAAAATATTTACGTCTCACAAGGCCTTATGAAATCAGTTACGTCAAAGGACATAAAATCCAGTGATGAATTACGAATTATTATTTTTAACACTATTTATTTTAAGTCATCTTGTCAGATATTATAAACATTTGATACCTGATAATCTGTGGTTTGAATGTGGTTGTGCAGCAAAGAACATTTTATCAGCAGCTCTTGGTCGTCAATCGAGACGTTCTTGCAAAAGTAAACTGCTCCGTAATGCACATCGCAACTGGTGTATATTACATTTGAGTTTGATAACATTCGCCAAGACGCTCTCATGATAATTAGTGAAGCATACGGTGAAACTCGCTGTTCTATACATCGTCTATTTCTTGTCTATTATGCCACTGCAAGACACAGTTGTCAGGCACTCGAGGATTCTGTAAGACCCGGCTCTTGCACGCTATGATTTACCTGCAAAGCAACAGCAGCTGTATTTTGATTTTGCACATGATAAATATTAGTAAGCAATGTGTTTGGTCTGTTCAGTGTACTGATATGAGGTGCTATTTCTAAGGAATGTCTTTCTGCTTCTCCTTTAGATACTTCGTGACCCCATAGTATTAACCAAATTTACTTTTGTAACTACTTCCTTTAAAATACTGCTTTTGTTTTTCTTTCGTATACATAACACAGGTTTATCTGGAGATTATTAGCTGGTGTTAGAACGTCGTGTTTGAGTGGAACTGATACCGTTAGTTGTACTGAGAAGGGAGACCAGTGCATCAAAAAAGAAAGTAGACTTCGTTATTTTTAAGGAGCTCAGTGTACGAAATGCTATGGCCTCTTACGCATCTGTGCTGTTTGGAAATTTAGGTCGTGTTCGAAGTGAATCAGTGAATAGCACAAACTATCTGAAGAGGTATGGGCGGGAAATGAGTTCGTTTCGAACACCTTACTGTCTCTGCGTTTTTGGTGTGAAGACAGTAAATTTATGGATTATGATAGTGTATTTACATTTATTCGTGGAAATAGTGTTAGACAAAGTGCTCCTGATGCTGGTATTCAGTCCTGGCAGTGACACAGTTAAAAGACATCACTGAGTAGAACGAGAAAGAGCAACAAAATAACAGTTTTAGAAAAAAATATAACCAACGTGGCAAGGTAAAAAAGACACCTGATACTTAATAGCAGAATTGACGAAGGCAATCAACAAACTGGAGACGAGTCAGTCTAAAGAAGACCAGGCCCCACTGAAATTATTGTTATTGTGGTCCTTAGTCCTAAGACTGGATTTATGCTGCTCTCCAAGGTACTCTGGCTTGCGTAAGCCTCGTAAAGTCTTCATAACTGCTTACATCTACACGAAACTACTTGATGTAGTCAAGCATTAGTCTCTTGTTACAACTTTTACTTGATTCAGCTCCATCACCTAAATTGACCATTACTTCATTCCTTAGAAATCTTATCAAACTACCGATTATTTTAGTCACGTTGTGCAATTAATTTCGTATCTTTGCAATTCACTCTCAGTAGATCGTCAGTTTCCCAGCTATCCATCTAACTTGCACCATTATACTGTAGTACAACATTTCTTTACTTCTGTACTCCTTATTCTCCATGTTTCCCATGTGTAAAAGATTACATTCAGTACAAATGTATTCAGGAAATGAGACCAAACATTTGAATTTCACTTGATGTTCCCAAATTTCTCGAAGTTTTACTTGTTTTTGGCTATTTGCATATTACATGCTTTCTCCATCTCGGTAATCGTCAGGTATTTCGCTGCCCAAATAACTACAGCTACATCTGCGTGGATACTCTACAGAGAGTTAATCGACCCATTTTCATAATAATTCTCTAATAATTCCCTCTCGAACAGCGCCCGGGAAATACGAACACCTATATCTTCCCGTGCGAGCTCCGATATCCCTTATTTTACTATGATGATCGTTTCCCTCTATGTAGGTCAATGTCAACAAAACATTTTCTAATTCGGAGTAGAAAGTCGGTGACTGAAAGTTCGCGAAAAGATCCCGCCGCAACGAAAGTCCTTCTACTATTGTAGTGTCTCATTCCTTACTGTAATTCACCTGTTTAATTCGCCTACATTCCATTACCGTTGCTCAACTTTTTTTGGTGTTAATCTCATAACATCTTTCCAAGACGATATCCTTTCGATTCAGTTGATTTTCAGTGTGGTTTACCATCTCTGATATCTTACATTTCCTCTGTGAAATCTCAAAGTTTTTATTTCTTCCTGTACTCTAGTTCCCTTTTCTTTGGTTCCCCATATTAGTTGCTGAATATACAGATTAACTAAAATTACGAATGTTGCACTATTATGTCTCGTTTTCTTTTCCGTTACTGGTGTCATGTTCCACCAGATTCCCATTAACACAATCTGGTTTCTGTTTGTACAATAACTATAAGAATTGCTTCCATAATTTTAAATGCCTTTTCCACAAAACTTTCAGCCCATTTCTGCGACACTTTAGTAGGCTCTCCGTAACTATTTCCAAAGCAATAGATTCAGGCTGATAAATACGCTTTTGGATGGGTTCGTTTTATGTGCAGTCACGTTATCAAAACTGTAAATTTAGAAATTGAGTAAAAAATCCCTTTCGTTTCAGTGCTTTCATTCTAACGCAAAGAATAATAGTTAATGAACAGCAGATATTTGAGATCGCTGTCTTTATAACGCTCAGAAATAGTGAGTCAAGATCGTAAAAATTTTACATGGTCGGAATTGGACTCTGCGGCTCTCCTCAAGAACCAGAAGATAGTCCTCTCCGATGTCTAATGGAAAACAACGAAAGAGTTACTCAGAACAGACAGGTCTTAATGCCTATGGAGGGGTGGTATGTGGCCGACTGTTTCTGGAACAAGGCCAGAGGACAACGCCTCAGCACAAGTATATAGGGTAATCAACTCGCCGCTCCTCTGCTCCGCTGTGTACCCGGTATTTCATTTGTCAAATACGACAGAAACGCCCACAATTTCCGGCACGATTCACTTGTCTTGTTGCAGAAACAAATAAAAGGAAAACACAGTAATGTCTGCCATTGGACGTATGAACTTCCTGTGACGCAATACCATGATATGCTGACGATATCAACTTATTACCCCGTAATATTTTAGATTTACGTTAGAAGCACCAGAAATGTGCTTAATACGTAATGACATCGAAAATCTGCTTGTTAATTTTCTGTGTTTACTGAAAGCGACAGGAGACGATAGCAGTGTAGAATGTTCCACGGAGATGGGAGTAGTTTTCCATTATTTTATGAATCTATATATATCGCCATTACAATGTAGAAATTATCCCAGAGAAATCGATCACGTTGGGAACTAAGTTTTGTCTGGTAAACGCCAACCATTACAGGCAATGATGCACCTGGAAGATGACGTTGGCCTAAAATATCGCCAGGGACTGCATGCCTAATATTCCAGAGCCGCGTTTCAGAACTTGCTGTCAAGGTGGAGTTACGTTAGTCATAAAACGTAGCGCCAGTCAGTCGATCGATTTTTATCAGACCAGAAGTTTCAAATTGGACTTGAGAAGTGACATAGATGTCATTTATTGCTCTTTAAGGGAACGATAAGAATTTCCGCTGTCGATAACTCACTCACGAGACCAAATGGATTTGCAATCAGGAGGCAAGACACGGAATTTACCTGTGTGCCAATACTTGAGAATTTTAAGGAAGAGAACATGTGACTTCGAGTAACAATTGCATTAATCATATTGTAGCTCGCTCTGTGCGTTGACTACGTTAGCTGACAGTGATGAATGTTTCCGAGTCTTGAGGTGCGCCGTAGTTGTAACGTTAAACATACTAGTGACTTTATCGTTAGTAACACCATCTACCACACCTTCTACCGTGTCTTTTTATTTTCGTTTGCATTCTTCAGGTAACCAAGCAAGAATTGCAATAGTCATTTTGTGTCCATCACGAGCAATTTAGGCAATCATTGCTTGCTACCTAAGAGCGATGACATTTATGAAACAGTTAAGAACTTCGCACATGTAATTGAAGATTTCATCACATCTCGTTATTTGAGTCAGAATACAGCTCTCACTTCAGTCCTGTCTTTGGTTTCAATAGCAGCTTCAATCATGTAAAATATGATCATGTCTGTGGTTTAATACGCCTACCATTGGGAAATTAAAGCTGGTACCTAAATCCCAGTCAGCACAGGAAACCATCAGAGAGGCTCCAAGGTATAGATCTTTTTTAATTCTTTTTTTACATTCTGAACACCTTATCAATCAACTATCCTTGTGACAATCTTGCCCACAAACTTATTTGCTTATCCCATCCTCAAAGAGAGGCGAAATTTTACAATGAAGTAAGAAGTATGAAACTTCCCCTTTGAACAATTTATATATGACTGTGCTTAAACTGACACACAATATTTTGTTAGCGCAACGCAATCTGACCTTCAAAATTCCCTACCAAAGAATGGCCCTGACTAACATTAAACTATACCTTTCACAAATCACTTACCTCACAAAAATCTTCGCTGCTCAAGCTACTGCAATACAGCGAGCGCCACTACTGCCAGCTAAATAAAAGATTCAAACTATGGAAGGCACTAACTACTGATAGGGATAGTTAGCAAATGAAAGATATTAATAGAGAACAAACAATGTATTTACCTTGATATCATCATATATAAATATAGCAGTTCATGACAAATTTCAAAACTCCGCCATCTCTCTCTCCACATCCACCACTGCTGGCGGCTCACCTCCAACTGCACAACGCTACGCGCTGTTCACAGCCAGCTGCCTAACACTACAATGGCGAGTATTACAACAATGCAAAGCAGCCACAGACTGCACACAGCACAGCCAGTGATTTTCATATTGAGCGCTACATAATGTTGCCAATAAGAAAACATAAACAGCCTACTTACATAGAGAAAACATAAACAGCCTACTTACGTAGAGAAAACATAAACAGCCTACTTACATAGAGAAAACATAAACAGCCTACTTACGTAGAGAAAACATAAACAGCCTACTTACGTAGAGAAAACATAAACAGCCTACTTACATAATTGCAATTAATGCAACAAATGGAACAAAATCAGAGACAAATGGGACAAAATCTTAATAAGTTAGACACAGTGGAACAAAATCTTAAAAAGTTAGACACAATGGAACAACACCAGAGACAAACACAGCAACAGTTAGACGCAATGGAACAAAATCTTCACACCACACTTGAACAAACACGTGAAGATTTAACTACTGAGTTACATAACATTGAATCGAAATGTCAAAAGGTCTGTAATGACGTAAAAACACAAATTTGTGAGCATTTTCAACCTATGTTTTCGCGGCATGAAAATGCATTACAGAATCACGAAGCAGCCATAAAAGAACTGCAAACCATTGTTCATGAAAATCATGAGACCTTGTGGGCTAAAATTGACTCAGTTGCATCTACCGATTCGGTTACGCAACTTGCAAAAACTCAGGAAAACTTTAGGGACACAGTAGATATTCTGAAACTTGGTTCAGAAAAACACACTGAAGAAATAAGTACACTATCGGAGAAAGTAGCCGAACTTTCGGATCAGGTCACTAACTTATCTACAAAGGTAGATGATGATCTGAATGACACAAGACCCGTAGCCTTCACTGACACAGAAGAGTATGAACAAATCAGAAAATTCAAACAAAATCAGAATCAAATTAATACACAACACCAAAGAGAAATCCGGGAAGTACAAGATCAGCTGACACAGGTAATACAAGAATTACGTATTTCAGAGGACACTCGCGCTCCAACACGGGAAGAGGGACTTAGAAACACGGAGAAGCCGCAAAATAATAACACAGGGCATTTCGGAAGTTATGAAAGAAATTGGCAATGTGCACCGAATTTTGAGATGGAACGGCCGACACGACCTAACAATGACCGATATGCGACTCGCCGACATGACGATTTTGACTATAAGCTGTTCATTACTACACGTAAATTCAAAACATTTAAGAATTCTGGCAACGACATTCATCCACAAGCTTGGCTCCATCAATTCTCTCACTGTTTTCCTCCCAACCGGTCGTTAGAACACAGATTAGAATTTATGTGTGGCTACTTAGAGAATGAACCAGCTGTGAGAATGCGATCGGTCATTCATGATTGCCACAGTGAAGGAGAATTTTACCATGCCTTCCTCTCAGCATATTGGTCTCAGGCCACACAAGACCGAGTAAAACATGGTATAATAATGATGAAGCATTTCGAACAATCTGAATTTTCCAGTCTTGTCAAATATTTTGAAGACATGTTGCATAAGAATCAGTATCTTTCAAACCCATACAGCCCCTCAGAACTCATCCGCATTTGCTTACTCAAATTACCTGAACATTTACGACATATTATTTTAGCAGGACGTTGCAAAGACGACATTGAAGCATTTCAGGGACTTTTACAAGAATTAGAAATTGACACAGACAGTCGCCGGATGCGAAAACAGGAAAACAATCACTTCAGGTCACATACGTCACAATTCCGTGATGACAGAAACAATAACTGGACACGAAAAGGCTATTCTTACAACGTAAATCGTGACCAAAACAGACACCACCCGTATGACAACCACTGGCAGAGTAATAGTTACAGAGAAAGATCGCACTTCCGTAATTATGAATATGATAGAGATAACCATAGAAACAGACAATATGGAAACCAAAACAATTATTATCAAGGGAGACAAAATAACTTCAGACGCAACAGTTCAGCGCGCAGTTACGATTCCGGGAGAAATTCTCCACCACATGACCGACAAGAAAGAAACTACAGGAACTACCGACATGACGACAGACGATATGATCGTAACGACAGATCTGAATTGCATCAGAACTGGCGGGATTCGAACAGAGCAGGGCCTTCTCGTCAGAGTGAATTTGTAGAAGTTAGGTCTCCTAATCCCAATAACGACGCGCGCCAACAAAGAGACAGACAATGACTCGCACAGCAGGCAGCTGCGTGCGGCCGCTGGCTCAGGGAAAAATAACAAAGACGCTAGCCTTGAGAAAAGATTTAGCATTCTTTACCGATGTAAACAACATGGTAATTGCTTTGAAGTTGAAAGTCTGCGTACTAGGAAGAGTAAAGGATTGCACCACACTTCACATGTAAAACCGCTTACTGAGAGATAATCTGCTTTTTAACTTTGTCTTTGCCTTATAACTTTTCACTTTACATTACTAGTATGCTGTGTCAGACTTAGAATCTGTTAACATACAACAATGTTTGAAGTTAAATATCCAATCAAGAACTAAGAGAACTTACTTAAACAGAAATGACGAATGCATTGCTATAGTGAACAGACGTCACAGTGTTATTGTGTGTGTACATTCTTGCTTGTTAGTTGCACGATTACGTAACGACTATAAGGCTCACATACTTCGAACATTTACCAGTACTGCTAATGAGATTTTAATGCAACATTTTGGTTTACTTGCAAATACATTATGGATTCAAGGTGCTTTCTGAGAGATACCAGATGACACAGAGGTTAGTTTATGTGACAACTACACGATGTTATCTCGACGCTACTAATGAGTGACAATTTACAATGTTGCTTTTGCGGTGTATCTGTTTTATATCTGCACAGTTTTCTGAATTCTTCTGGAAAGAAAAACATGTTTTAGTAGTAACATTTGTGGTATAGCAACAATGAGGCAGCCTTTTTCGTGGCACAACAATACGTTACTGTACAGTACTTTCTTCATCACAACAATAAGCGTAATAACTAAGACATTTATACGCAAAGCATTTCACTTTTGTTTATCATGAGGTAAGTACATTGACTTCTGCAGAACTTAGCTTTCGGAGGACGATAACTACGACACTTCCACAGAGATTATGTTGCAACAAGACGCACATTTAGCGCTACAGGACACGCATTTGAGTGATTAATTTTGTACTTTAAAAATTTATTTTTTAAGATATTTGAAGTACAATGATACGAAGTTTTTCCATGATACATTTCATTCCATTGCTGTTATCTGTAACACCTGAGGGTATAATTACATTAATCCTCAGGGGGGTACACGCCTACTTTGTGTACCATGTGTTTGGCAAGCACAAGGAACCCTAGCTAATATGGTATTTGCTTATACAACTTTACACATCGGTACCATATTTCTCTAACACACAAATTGCACAGCTATCTGATCATTTAACTGAGAGATAAACATTTTTTTACTACATCAGTGACACATGTTTACGCAATTACACAGTTGGATAACTTCACACTTATGAAACTGTATTTTGTCTGTACTTTGTAAACTGTTCATATTTTTCGGAACCATTGTGATACTATGAGAGCTTTGAATGATGTATTTGGTACGAGATCATGATTTTTAAAGTACGTTTGAGGTAGATGACACTATTTAAATGAGCAGAGAATTCTTTTTAGGCTTAGAAATTATTGGAGGAAGTTACGACGATTTTGAGATTTGACTGAAGTTTTATTATGTTATTATTACGACGACGATGTGTATTATGTTGTTGAGGAATGTTTATTATGCTACGTATTTCTCACGATGAAATATTGAAGAAGTGTCGACGAATATGTCTATGTATAATGAGGTAAGGAATAATGAGTAGTGTTTAGGGACTCTGAATTTATGAAAAGGATGTTGGAAACCAAGAAACGTACTTTAAGAGTTATGAAATGTGTGACTGTATCACAATGCTGACGAATATTTTTTTTGGACACTTATATTTATAGGATTTTGTTTCTACAGATTTGCAACGCTAATTCTTGACCTGTGAAATATTTTTATATGGGACTGCAACGGTAGCAGAAACTGCTGTCGTAAATATTTCCGTACGAAAGTTAAGTGACCACCTGCACGTAATGCGTCGCGGGTACCCAGCTGTGTCAGACGCCTGGAGAAAAAGCCATTATTGCGAGCCCTTTTCAGTGGCACAGGTAGAACAAAAAAAAAGGGGAGGCCATTATCCTCGGAAATATTCTTACATCTGCACACCTGATAATGACAAGTGTCTTTCTACGAGAGTTGAGAGCTACTGACTTATGAAATGTCACATGACTACTGAATGATATTTTTATGCTTTGCTTTTCATAGTTGCTTATTTCATTTGATATCTGGTTTCCAGCTGTGTTGCAGCATTGCTTTTATAAAATGAAATGCATTTGCTAATGTGAACACTTTCTGTCAACAGATCTATTAAATAATTATTTTATAATCCACATTCTTTAAAAAAGGAGCACTTGGAAAGGAAAGAACAATAAGAAGGAACTACTAACAGTAACACATAATTTTCTTTTCAAGTACATGGTAATATTTCTTTTACAATCAGTTGTTGTGGTGCACCACTTTAATTACATAGACATTAAGATGTGAATATACATTTCCCTTATCTGCATTGTTATCTTTAGTGTACTATTTTTTCTGCTTGAGCTATGTCATGTTTAGGTATAAGTTACTGCTGTTTGCCATGCGTAGTGTTACTGAATTTGACTTTGTGTTACTCTGCTAAGCCAATTTTACTACTCATTTATTTTTCATGTTGCTGCACATTGGCTCATATTAGTTGTAATTTTGCATTTTATCTGTTAATTTAGATTTTCTGCTGCTTGCTTTGCAAATTGGCATTTTTTTGTCATTGCTGTTTGTGATAATTTGTTATGTGATGCTGCATTGCCTCGTCCCTTAGTTTAGCATCTGAGCTCAGTAGATTTAAGTTAGCTTAAGAGTAGGTAGCCTCTAAAAGAATGAGTTTCGATGAATTGGAAGAAATGCATTGAGGAGTTATACAGAAAAAGTACAGAAAACAGGTTTAGGTAGGATTTTCTTGGAAATAAATGTTGAGGTAAGAAATGTGTGAACATATAAATACAGAAAGCATGCTTAGATAGAATTTTTTTGGTGGAAACAAAGGATGAAATAAGAGGAAAGATATATGAAGTTTTGGGTTGGACTGCAGTAAAACAAACCCTGTCCTTTCCTTTTGTGTCATCCCTCTATATGTTTGTGTACTCTTGTATATTTGTGTTTTTCCTGTCTTTATGTGTTTAGCTGATGAGAGCTATGTTGTAGAATTTTTCTAATACTATGTCATTTACTTTGTAAAGATGTTTAGACATTATTTATTCTGTTTTGTTTTAATGCTCATGTGTGAAGTTGTTGTTTCCAAAGCTATTCTGATCTTTATGTAGGTACTTATAATTCCTGTAACACTGATGTATATGTTTATTTCTATTCTTTTGTAAAGCCTGTGTTACTACAAATGTTATCTGTATTGTTATGTTCTTTAATGATGTATTTTGTACCTTTGTAATTATATTTTCGTGTTACAATATTGTAATTGACACCAGTTCATGACATTATTAACTTGTTAGTTACATTTCACTGCACACGTTTCTGTTGGTCATAGTATATGGACAATATGTGAGAAGTAGGGACTGTTAGTGTTTGCACGTGTGTTAATAATTCAGCAAGGGACTGGATAACAGCATTGCTGGTTCTAAGGACAATTCCAAAAACTTTGTGAGTGCACAAGTGGTGGTTTATGGACTTGCTATATTCTCCGCAAGACTCTTTGATGGTGAATGTGCACCTGCACAATCGCAACAGATGGCTGCTGGCCATCTCTACAAGGACTACAGTGGGTCTGCATCTTTGATGGCCCACCATTACCATTATCTCTACAAGGACTACATTGCGTCTGCACCTCTGGTGGCCCACCAATACCGCAATCTCTACCAGGACTACAGTGGGTCTGCTCTGTGATGACCTACCTACCAATATTCCTCCAAACTTCGAATGACTCTGCTGTGAGTTTGCTCTGTTGTGGCCCATTACCTGTATGCATGTCAAGAGTCAGCACTGTCTTTCCGTTGGAAGGACAACACTACTTCTTCAAGACTGCATGGAAATCCACTACTTCTGTGTGCAATTTCTTTTACTAATGAGACTTCGTGAAAAAAAACCTGTAATTACTGTTATGATGAATGTTCAGGACTATCTTTATGGACTGTGAGAAAATTTTAGCTTTTGACCTACACTGTATCAATAAGTGTGTGCATTTGATTTCTTTATTATTGTAATTATGAAAAATTTTATCAAATCATTATTGGCCACTGCCCAAAAATATTTTGTAAAATTTTTTGTGGGGAGCATGGGGGCTATGTAAGTAGGCTGTTTATGTTTTCTCTACGTAACTAGGCTGTTTATGTTTTCTCTACGTAAGTAGGCTGTTTATGTTTTCTCTATGTAAGTAGGCTGTTTATGTTTTCTCTACGTAAGTAGGCTGTTTATGTTTTCTCTATGTAAGTAGGCTGTTTATGTTTTCTTATTGGCAACATTATGTAGCGCTCAATATGAAAATCACTGGCTGTGCTGTGTGCAGTCCGTGGCTGCTTTTCATTGTTGTAATACTCGCCATTGTAGTGTTAGGCAGCTGGCTGTGAACAGCGCGTAGCGTTGTGCAGTTGGAGGTGAGCCGCCAGCAGTGGTGGATGTGGAGAGAGAGAGATGGCGGAGTTTTGAAATTTGTCATGAACTGCTGTATTTATATATGATGATATCAAGGTAAATACATTGTTTGTTCTCTATTAATATCTTTCATTTGCTAACTATCCCTATCAGTAGTTAGTGCCTTCCATAGTTTGAATCTTTTATTTAGCTGGCAGTAGTGGCGCTCGCTGTATTGCAGTAGCTTGAGCAGCGAAGATTTTTGTGAGGTAAGTGATTTGTGAAAGGTATAGTTTAATGTTAGTCAGGGCCATTCTTTGGTAGGGAATTTTGAAGGTCAGATTGCGTTGCGCTAACAAAATATTGTGTGTCAGTTTAAGCACAGTCATATATAAATTGTTCAAAGGGGAAGTTTCAAGTAGTTAGTGAGAGCAGTCCTTATACGCATTTTTGTTAACATAAACAACTGGAGAGTGAACAAAAAGCTGAACTCCTTCAATATAGGGGTACTTATATTTTTCATTGTTTTAAACAGTATAGTCTTTCATGCTGAATGTGTGGAGACTCTCCTAGGATAAGTCATCTCCTGTTAAACCGCTCTGAACCGCAAGATGGTCTTGCCATCCTCTTTCCGAAGGATTTCTTTACTTTTCATATGGGAAATCGAGTGTTATACAAGTATATAATCCACACAAAATCGCTGCTAAGTTATTTGTCAGACAACATGTTTGTATGCTCACATAAGAACAAACCCAGAATGCGAATAAACAATTGTAACCAAGCCATGCGCAAAGAAGATGGTTTCTATATAGGCAACAATAGCTTTCCAGAATGAATTTTCACTCTGCAGCGGAGAGCTTCCGTGAAGTTAAGAAGGCAGGAGATGAAGTACTGGCGGAATTAAAGCTGTGAGGGTGGGTCAAGAGTTGTGCTTGAGTAGCTCAGTTGGTAGAGCACTTGCCCACAAAAGGCCAACGACCCGAGTTCGACTCTCGGTCGGTCACACAGTTATAATCTGCCAGGAAGTAGCAATAGCTACGCACACTCAATGTGTTGAAGTGGATTAGCAATGTTTCAAAGTGTAAACATATAGCCTAGTCTAGTATCATTATACACTATGTGATCAAAAGTATCCGGACACCAGCTGAAAACGACTCAAATGTTCGCGGTGACTTCCTTCAGTATTGCTGAAATCCAATATGTTCTTGGCCCACCCTCAGCCTTGATGACAGCTTCCACTCTCGCAGGCATATGTTCAGTCACGTGCCGGAAGGTCTCTTGGGGAATGGCAGTCCATTCTTCACGAGGTGCTGCACTGAGGAGAAGTATCAATGTCGGTCGGTGAGGCCTGGCACGAAGTCGGCGTTCCAAATAATCTCAGCGGTGGATTATAGGATTCAGGTCAGAACTCTGTGCTGGCCAGTCCATTACACGGATGTTATTATTGTGTAAGCACTCCGCCACAGGTCGTGCGTATTGAAAGGTGCAATAGCCATCTCCGAATTTCTCTTCAACAGTGGGAAGCAAGAAAGTGCTTAAATCATCCACTAAGGCCAGTGCTGTTATAGTGCCACACAAAACAACAAGGGGTGCAAGCCACCTCCATGAAAAACACGGCCGCACTAACGTCACCGCCTCAGAATTTTACTGTTGGCACTACACACGCTTGCAGCTGACGTTCACCGGGCATTCGCCATACCCACACCCTGCCATCGGATCGCCAAATAGTGTACTTTGATTCGTCACTCCACACAACGTATTTCCTCTGTTCAGTCGTCCAATGTTTACGCTCCTTACACCAAGCTAGCCGTCGTTTGGCATTTTACGGCGTGATGTGTGCCTTATGAGCAGCCGCTCGAGCATGAAACTCAATTTTCTCACCTCCCGCTTAACTATCATAGCACTTGCAGTGGATCCTGATGCGGTTTGTAACTCCTGTGTGATAGTCACCTATTACACATTACGACCCTCTTCAACTGTCGGTGGTCTCTGTCAGTCAACAGAAGAGGTCGGCCAGTACACTTTTGTGCTTTATGTGTCCCTTCACGTTTACACTTCACTATAACATCGTAAACAGTGCACCTAGGGATGTTAAGGAGTGTGGAAATTTCCCGTACAGACGTATGACACAAGTGACACCCAATCACCTGACCACGTTCGAAGTCCGTGAGTTCCTCCAAGCGCGCCATTCTGCTCTCTCACGATGTCCAATGAATATTGAGATCGCTGATATGGATTACCTGGGAATAGGTGGCAGCAAAATGCACCTTATAAGGGAAACGTGTGTTTTTGGAGGCGCCAGAATACTTTTGATGACACAGTTTACATGTAACGTAGGAAACTCATAACACAAATGTTGACTTTGATGCAATTGATTTATCGACCAGTTTCAGTCAAGGACCATGTTCGTCATACTGCACAAAAAAATTTAGTAAAATGAAGTGACCAATATGACCTGCAACGTCAAAAATTACAATAGCGATATTCATAAGAAGGCACTTACGGCAAATACATAATTATAATACCAAAGTTATAGATTTTACATGTTTCGAAATCCAAGGTACACAATACAAGACAACCAGCACATTTAGGAACACAATAGCTACGTGAAATGCAGGCCCTAATCACTGCAAATGAAGAGAAGAAAGCGGCTCTAGATAGTCAGCTTCAGAGTCACGAATGATCACATTGTGAATGGTCAGTCACTATGGAGCACAAAGGTAGCACAAACAAGGAACATAGTTGAAATCATCAAAAATTAAAAGGTCAAAATGTGAAACACATCTACATGACGTGCTACACAGAATACTGTCATGCATTTTATGGAAAATATGTAAAAGATTACATTAGAAGTCGAGTCTTTTAAGCTATAAGACTAACCACAATTGCTATTGCAATGTGCAAAATGTGTGACATGGTTGTAGTTATAGCTAGTATCAGGCACAATGTGCAATAAAACCATATGGTGATTTCAGAATGCAAGTTTCATCTATGTGAAAGAAAATGGCTTGCAGACATAGCTAACATCAGAAGTCAACCTCAGTAACAAAAAAAAATTAATAATACAACTACATTTATATTAAAGATCTAGCCCCATGTGTCATGATAATAAGAATGACAAAATCCGATAGTGATGTGGCAGAATGCAAGGCATTGCAGTAACACAGAAAGGACTTCAAATGTGTCATCCTATGTTTTCGCCATGGCAACAAAATTGAGGTAATGCTCATTTAGTTAACATCAGCATGTACACAAAGAATCCTTTCAGGATGTAGAATTCTTCTCCCATACAAACCAGTTTCCACCAACACATCTATAGTGAAAGATGCCTTTAAAAGTGTACATCATTCGTCTTACTAGCTTCACATACAAACATCCATAAAAATTTAAGAGAAAGTAAATGATATACAAGCATTAAATGAGTTATGAAACTTACAAATATACGATTTCACAATAATAAAAAATCTGTGTGACACATTTGTAGGCATTACAATAGTAACAAATGAATATATTCTCACAATCATTAGAAAAGTAGGAGCAACAAGTCCTAATCATCTTAAACAGAAGATAGAAAAACACACAAGTCATAATCTTCAGATAATATAATAGGCATATATTCTAATACGGGTAGCATCTGCGATCACTTTACAGAAGCAACAACTGCAACAAGGAGTAATACCAAGGGTTAAACGTGTCAATTTTGCTTGTCTCACATATGAATATCTATAAAAATAAATGAATGTGAATGATACACAAGGACACAAATAGCTAATTAATAAAAATGAACTATGAAACTCATTACCACATGTAGCAGTAATAAAACAAAATTTGTGAAACACAATTACAACTTCTTTTTAATCGTTTACATATTGCACACAAGACATGTGACAGTATTTTGTGTAGTATTTCATGTACATGTGTTTCACGTTTTGACATTGTAATCTGATGTCTTCAAGTATGTTTCACGTTTGTGTTTTCTTTGTAATCCATGGCGCTTGATCATGATACTGAGACCATATGTGATTATGTAACTGACTGTACTGAACTGCTTTAATGCTTTCATTTGTAGTGATTAGGGCCTGTATTTAACATTGTTACAGTGTTCATGAATTGTTCTAACTGCCTTAGATTTCTAAAAATGTATGATACATAACTTATATTTTACAGTTCCATATTTGTCGTAAGTGTTTCCTTATGAATGATGTTATTGTGATATTTGACCTTTCTGGACTTAATCATCACTGGATTGTAATGCAATTTTTGTTTTATGTACAGTACTGTGAACACAACCCATGACTGAAACTGGCCGGTAAATAAATTACATTAACGTCAGTATTTGTATTATACATTTCCTACAGTATTTTAGAGTCGTATATCTGAATAATATTTTTTTATGCTGATAGCTGTAAGGCTTTCCTGCAGTGTGTCATGTAATTAAGAATACATTGGGAACTGAATTACATTTCTGTTTTTAACGACATATCTTGCACCTAACTGACTCAGACACCATCAATAACCTGAAAAGAAAATATATGTAAAATTTCTTCACTTACCTGTAAGTAGCTTGTCTGAGAAACACAGTAATTCATAGCAGTACTTTTCAAGCAAACAAGCTTTTACATTATGTACAAAGTAATGTAACGTGCACTGAAATAACGTTTATCTTTTATCAATCCCTATATAATTAAGCAAACAGTTATCTGAGCTATGCGCTTTGTAGACCACTGAAGATGTCCACAACAGTAGGTGGATAATGTTATGGAGTGTGTATGTTGAACACCGTAGAGGTGGTAAAACATGACTACAATTTTTACTAATGCTTTTCTCCTTATGGTTGTTACAGATTCTGACAAAGGAACGGTGGGCCATTCTTCGTCTCTAAGTCCTTTAAGTACCAATGAAAAATAATAATACTAAAAAGAATATTTACAGTTACAGCCCATTCGTGAATTTTGACCTATTGTGGAGTCTTATAAAATCAACTGCTACTGGTTTGTTGTCCTTACATTCGGCTGTAAACCGTCCCCTTTCGATCAAGGATGAGGATATGCATGTGTAGTCTGCAGTGCAAGATATTAAATCAGAATATGAAGTATTTACTGCCCTTTCGTTATTTAGGTTAACTGATATCCACTTGCACGTGGTTCATCATATCTGTCAAATGTGACCTTAGAAGACCTGTATTAAGTCAAAGTAGAAGGATCAAACTACTGTACTACTGAAAGTTAAGGACTATTTTCCCTCATTGTAACATCAAACCATCTCTTTCTAAGATGTGAACAGTGTTAAAACTGCTAGCTGAAAGATATATTTTTTCAGACTGTAATATTTCTCAATGTGATAGAAGTATGTATCGAAAGGAAGCATAATGTATACACTTTTTGTGCTGTTAACTGGCATTTCAACTCCAAATTAGTCTTTTGTCAAAACAGACTACAAATTAAATAAGTAAATGGAGGAATTTTAACTCAGTCAGTTCATTCGCTAATGGTATTATATTCATTACTGGATCACAGAAGCTACATTATTTATATGTTTTGCTGTTAATTTCAATATCAGTTTAATTTGTCATTAAATCTGTTTCGAAATTAAGTAAAACCTTTTGCTAGGAATATTAAGAGTATAATAAATAATCCATGTCGCTGTACAGCGATAATTAGAATAATTAATGTATTTTATACCAGCAATTAATTTAAGCGAATGTTCATTTAATTAGGTTGAAGCAATAATTAAGCATATTATGACAGAATCTGGTGCACAGTTAACAGCTGTGGCCAACATTTCAGAAAACAAATTCTGTATGCAACTCAAGGCTGATTCATTCTGCAGCGGTGTATGCTACCTTAACCTGATGTAAGGTGATGAACTTCTCATATTGAAAAGAATTACTAGGCTAAAGGCAGATATTATAGAAAGTTGGTCTTGCTGCTGTGGTTTTTTGCCTAAGGACAAAATCACCACGAGGCCTATTCCACGTAGATTGTATTTCAGACTTCGAAACAGAACTACAATATCCTAGCAGTTTTTCATGACATACTCTAATAGACATGAATCTCTCTTTTGCCTCCTACTCTATCCCCATTTCCTTCTTATAAGTGGAAAACTTTCTAGATTATTGCCATTGATTGGAAGGACAGCAGGTAAGTAATAATCCCAAATATATGCATTGGTAAAAACCATATTTATCTGAAATATATGCACACTCAGCAAATGCACATCGCAAAATGTATATTTAATATTTATTATGTTTTGTGTTTTTTTGAAATTAAGACATAGAAGGGCTCACCGTAAGTATTGTGTAGAAATTCCTTAATTTTAATATATACAACACCAAGCAACAAACAAATCATGCTGAAACTCGTTACTCACTGGTATAAGCGTGAAATAACTCAGTCATGTAGGTTGAGTATTGCCTGCATGAATATTGTATCCTTCAAACAGATGCAATTGGTAAACAACATGCGCACTGTAGGTGAGTGGCAGCCACTCGGAAAGTAGAAAATACCACAGCTAAAGAGATGCTTACAAACTTTCAAACAAAAGAGTATGCGTGGATGTATTTAAGGTATGGTCTAGAGTAGCAGGAGGTTAGTGATATGTGTGTGGAACTACGTTAAGTTGAAAGAAGGTTATGACATCTAATAGGGTTGAAACATTTGAAGAAGGAGATGTCTCCTACACATTGTATTTGAAAGATGAGTAACCATTTGGGTTCTGGACCTGGACTGAATGGTAAAAGAAGAGACAGCAAACTGTAGGGACAAATCGGTCAGGGGATGGTAGACATGTAGAGAGAGGATTATGTAACTTCTCTCTGAAACTGTTATCTCACAGTCTATTTAAAGATGTTTTATCATTACTACCACAGTTTATTATTTACTGCCAGTCAATAATTGTATGTACTTGTCACTAGGCACTATTTCTATCTTTAGGTCCTCTCTCACCATTAACTCTAAGCCTTGGAGATTTTCCTTGCAATCAACTACGCAGTTTGCACAAAGTTAAGTTAAAGGTAAGAACAACAACAACAACAATAATAATAATAATAACAATAATAATAATAATAATAATAATAACAAGAAATGTTAGAGACAGAGAATAAATTATTCAATCAGCTTTTAGTTTCCTCCTGACAGTAAAAACATGAGGTTTTGCTCACTATGACGGTATAAGATCTTCAAGAATAGGGGATTACAAATAACGACATCCACCAACATTAAATTTAGGAGAATAATGTTGGAACAAAACAGCATTTTCCAAAAATGGTCATAGTAGTAAGTTAGCACCAAGTACAATGAAGAAAGAAATGTGCCAATGCATATGATATAAGTATTGCAAGTTAAAAGTCAATAAAAAAAAGGGATTAAAGCGAAACAAGTGCTGTATCATTTGTGAGATACGGAGATGAGCCAGTGTGTTGGGACTTACCCCAGTTCACTACTAGCACCGCCACGTCACCCTAATGCATCTGTGCATAACGCACAAGTATTGAACCATAATTAATATAAAATTAAAAGCCAAAATTTCTTATTCAGATTTAGTCAACATATACTTTAATATCATAATGTTTTAAATGTCAAGTCTTAAAGTAATCAAATCAAAAGCTTTCAAAAAAATTCAGTTTTAATAAAAAATTAGTGATGCTAAATAATAAAGCTAGAAATCCATAATTTGGTTGTAATGTGACAATGTATGTCAAAAGCAAATGGTACAAGTTTCAACAAGGTAGAATAAAAATTACAGTCAGAAACCACATATTTAAGAAAAATCTAGGTGCTAAATATTAGAATTAGAAATGTAAAAATTTGTATGATGTTTCAGTTCAACTTAATGTGACAACTAAGAGCCCACATTAAGAAACCTCTAAAATTTTTCAAGTAATTTAATTGAAACCAAATTCGTAACTAAAACATACCCATTTGTTGTAGATTGAGTGCCTGTAGTTTTAATGCTAGAAGATTTTGGTTACAGCACAAGAGAAAACTTATTAAGTGATAGAACGATAGCAAATTTTATGACCAAAATATTAATAACATCCAATACAAGGTCTTTTCAATTTATGGTTCAGAGGTATCTACTATCAGTTACACTCTACAAATTCTGTAAGGGAAAGTTTTATTCAAGCGAGCTGAAACTTTTGTTTGTGAATGAAAGTAAAAATTAAGAAGATTCTAAATTAATTCTTAACTTCGTTATTAAAGATTATGTGTCCGAGAAAGTGATCGCTCAGGCACAGCTGCCGTGTGTGTAAGGCAGGTGACGGTTGGTGTTCCCTTGGACATCCGCTGCGGCACATATATACACACAGCCCGAGAGGCAGAAAAGAAGGTTCACTTCCCACTCAGCCACTGAAAGATCCGCATCTGTCAAACGCCGGACTGGGCTCTGCCTCCAATGACGTCAGATATGGACTGTGACAAAACGCGTATTTCCTGTAGTAACTGATGGTGAACTATCATGGACTGTACACCATCCTGGATCACTTACATTTTGCTAAAATGTCTGTTAGTGTGCCGTCCGTCAATTCTTAAAATCCGCGTGGCAAGTGGTGACTATTATTTACACTTTTCCGGCGAGTATGTATTTCGAAAATTTGAGTTTTAGTAGTCAGAGACAAAGACAATTTTATGCTAACGTACCATATGGCTCTGCACACTATGGGACTTAACATCTGAGGTCATCAGTCCCCTAGAACTTAGACCTACTTAAACCTAACTAACCTAAGGACGTCACACACATCCATGCCCGAGGCAGGATTCGAACCTGCGACCGTTGCGTTGTTTAGGACAGAAATACTTACTGTTAGCTGAAAATAGTGACTTTAAAATTTGTTGTGTGTGAGATACTTTACTAAATCTATGTATGAACTGAAATTATATTCCTAAATTTATAATCGTAGTCCTGATCCCGCTAAGCTGAAGGAGAGTAGTATTTCTGTCAGTGGGCTGGACAAGAATGTGGACTTGCAGACTGGAATGTATGGTCAGTATGTTCTCCATTGCTTACTGACTGACCACAAAAATAGTTGGCAGTCTCACGTGAGAAAGACGGCGAACGACATAACAACCACTAACGCTACAATTTCACTCACTGCTCCACATGATATCATGGGAAAAATCATGGTTAATGTGTAAAAATGAAACAAAGCATCTTCTGGTGATTGTACTTGTGAGTATATAAATGAAGATGATTTATTAAGCCAGCTGGTATTTTCTTTCATTGAAAAAGGTAATGATTAGCTAGCTGTAACAAAACAAGCTACAATTGTAATTAAAATAGTAAATCAGATACAACATCGTATTTATTAAAACGTTATTTGAATTATTAACAGTATGATAAGTATATTTCTACTCTATTTAACTGTAAAATGTGTGTTTTCAAATACTAACAGAAAGGTATTCTAATATTACTGAAAGAGCGAAATCAAGAGGAAATATTGGTTGGGAATGAAAACTCGATGTATACATAGGGAAAGTTGATACAAGAGAATGTAGTATATTACACAATAAGAATAGATGAAAAACTAAAAGTTTAAGTGAGTTGAGGCTAGTTGGGTGTGTTTTGGTTGTGGGACACAAAAAGCAATTTGTTCATAATTGCCATGTTATTGGTGGAGAGCAGAGGGAGCTATATTGCTTTTAATAACAGAATTTGTTGCAGTCAAATATATATGCCCTTCAAGGACTATTTGGGTCATGCATAGCTGTATTGTTAAATGACAAAACTTTTTAATATACACTCCTGGAAATTGAAATAAGAACACCGTGAATTCATTGTCCCAGGAAGGGGAAACTTTATTGACACATTCCTGGGGTCAGATACATCACATGATCACACTGACAGAACCACAGGCACATAGACACAGGCAACAGAACATGCACAATGTCGGCACTAGTACAGTGTATATCCACCTTTCGCAGCAATGCAGGCTGCTATTCTCCCTTGGAGACGATCGTAGAGATGCTGGATGTAGTCCTGTGGAACGGCTTGCCATGCCATTTCCACCTGGCGCCTCAGTTGGACCAGCGTTCGTGCTGGACGTGCAGACCGCGTGAGACGACGCTTCATCCAGTCCCAAACATGCTCAATGGGGGACAGATCCGGAGATCTTGCTGGCCAGGGTAGTTGACTTACACCTTCTAGAGCACGTTGGGTGGCACGGGATACATGCGGACGTGCATTGTCCTGTTGGAACAGCGAGTTCCCTTGCCGGTCTAGGAATGGTAGAACGATGGGTTCGATGACGGTTGGATGTACCGTGCACTATTCAGTGTCCCCTCGACGATCACCAGTGGTGTACGGCCAGTGTAGGAGATCGCTCCCCACACCATGATGCCGGGTGTTGGCCCTGTGCGCCTCGGTCGTATGCAGTCCTGATTGTGGCGCTCACCTGCACGGCGCCAAACACGCATACGACCATCATTGGCACCAAGGCAGAAGCGACTCTCATCGCTGAAGACGACACGTCTCCATTCGTCCCTCCATTCACGCCTGTCGCGACACCACTGGAGGCGGGCTGCACGATGTTGGGGCGTGAGCGGAAGACGGCCTAACGGTGTGCGGGACCGTAGCCCAGCTTCATGGAGACGGTTGCGAATGGTCCTCGCCGATACCCCAGGAGCAACAGTGTCCCTAATTTGCTGGGAAGTGGCGGTGCGGTCCCCTACGGCACTGCGTAGGATCCTACGGTCTTGGCGTGCATCCGTGCGTCGCTGCGGTCCGGTCCCAGGTCGACGGGCACGTGCACCTTCCGCCGACCACTGGCGACAACATCGATGTACTGTGGAGACCTCACGCCCCACGTGTTGAGCAATTCGGCGGTACGTCCACCCGGCCTCCCGCATGCCCACTATACGCCCTCGCTCAAAGTCCGTCAACTGCACATACGGTTCACGTCCACGCTGTCGCGGCATGCTACCAGTGTTAAAGACTGCGATGGAGCTCCGTATGCCACGGCAAACTGGCTGACACTGACGGCGGCGGTGCACAAATGCTGCGCAGCTAGCGCCAATCGACGGCCAACACCGCGGTTCCTGGTGTGTCCGCTGTGCCGTGCGTGTGATCATTGCTTGTACAGCCCTCTCGCAGTGTCCGGAGCAAGTATGGTGGGTCTGACACACCGGTGTCAATGTGTTCTTTTTTCCATTTCCAGGAGTGTATATTTACTTTAATTAGTTTTCTTTATTTTATGTATGTAGTAGTTAACTGTTGCTACCATTATTTCTTATTACTTACGATACTTCTGTCAGATCTTGAATTTTGAAGTGTGAATAGGTAATATTTCTTACACGACTTTCTCCATGGGGCAAGGATGAACTAATGAGGGTGGTCGGTCTGGGAAATTTAGTGACCATATTGTGTGTCAGCTCATGTTTCTGTATGTTATCCCTAGATGAGTGGATTCATTTATGCCCTGTGCAGACTGCTGCAGTATTTAGTGGAGCACCCCGTGCTCTCTGAGTGAAATTACGCGAACATATGACTGCAGTAGGTAATTTCCGACGAAAGATTAACTTTTTAACTAATGGAAATCAATCACCTGCAGGAGCATATACTAAAATTTCTTTGTATATCAATTATGCAGTCCAGCATGCTCTACACTATCGGCTAAGCTGGAAATCATATTTATACAGATTCTTTGAGAAGATGAGGACCAATTGGACTACATTAGCGTGACCAAATCCTAACCCACCAGAAGAAATAATCACCCCACTCTACGATGTACAGGTTGTTCATTAGTACCTGTAAATGTGTGTGAACCAGCCATGCCCGATTTAGGTACTGAACTACCATATTATTTAAGCATGCATATGTATCCAGCTAGATCTAATATTTATAAATATAATAAAAGTGTAAGAGGTATATGGTTTTTTGTCTCTATAACATCCACTGCATGCCAATGAATATCAGTCACCAGCATGGCTGAGAAGATAAAAAACACTCGTGACAAGCACTACGTGTTAACTGACTCATCCAGAAATGATACAGAAAACCAGAAGGAAAAGAACAAGAAGAAGAATGGATCACTCCTCCCTGATTATCCACAGGCAATGTTAGTTGTCTTATTGAGTTATGGCAACACAAGAATTATTTTTCATTACTAAGACAGTCTGATTGGTTTTCCTTCAGTCAGTGTATCTATTTTCGCGGACATAAAGAAACATATATGTGGCAATCAATTTCCGTTGTATTAAGAGGTACAGTCATGGTTCCATAGGTAGCAGCAAATATTTTTCCATGAAGGTACTACCTATTTTCTTCCACAGTGGGACAAGTGTGTTAGCAGTTATGGTGATTGCTAATGAAACAATAGAGTGTTTACTTTCTTCCTTCTCTTGTTTTCACTCAGTGCCCCCTTATATTTCTTCTGTTTTAATCGTAATACGGGGCTGGCATCTTTTCCTTGGGCCGGATATGGGGTGGCATACAATAAGTGACCGACTGAATTCTGATCCTACAGGGATACTATTGGGCCAACAGCTTTCAAATTGTGCTCTCAAATATGTGCAGTGCATGGAAATTGCACCAGATGTCGTTGCGAGTTCATCGCTTCCGTTGTGAGTCCGCCATTTCAGTTTGCTGCGATGGCAGACAAAGGACGGTTGACCGAGATGAAGATAGAGAGGTTTGTAAGGGCGTACGATGGAAAAGTCTTCAGCGTCCGCGCCAAAACAGGTGTAGGCGGGTGTCAAGAAAATACCCAAAACACGAAAATAAAACAGAACGTAAAACACAGGTAACAAAGGTTCTAAAACTATGTACGTACCCACACCGAAGCATGAGACGAAGCATTGCATCAGTTGTAAAACAGGAATGGCACAGGAAGAAAGTGGTAGAAGAAGCTAAAACAATACAGTAAATGGAAGTTGTTGAGTGCACGCAAGGAAAAAAAAGGAAGGAGCCACCCACTCGGAATACACTAAAACCTACAGCCTAAAAGTTTTGGCCATAGTCCAGACACATCGCCAAACTTTAAAACTTTAGTTACACTCGCCTTATCACCAGCTAAACAAGAGCACAGATCCCAACCAATATTTGGTTCTTCCCTTGCATCACCGTATACAATGGACTCCGTTGAAATGTGGCGGACAGATATGTGCAACCACAAGCATCACAAAACGCGGGATCCTGCCGCCGTAATAGAAAGCTATGCATGAGAGGACAGTTTCCAATCCGAAGACGCGTGAGGGTCACTTCATCCCACCTGAGTAACCGGCAGGAGGAACACCACGGCCGAGATGTTGACTTCACCAACTGCAGCTTATTGGCCGTCACCGTCAGCCATTCTACCTCCCACAAGTGCATGCACTTTCTGTGGAGTGCAGAAAAGTAATATCTTGTATAGACACCTTTTATTAACATGACACGTTCCACTTAATTACGAACTGTCGTATTCATGATCTATGGAATAAGCACTAATCTAATCAAATCTCGGCCTACAAGGGAATAGGACTCTGCCATATCCTGCTCTCTGCAGGCCTCCTTGGAAGCCCGATCAGCCTCTTCATTGCCCCATATTCCGACATGACCTGGCACCCAGCAGAATGACAACGGCATACCCCGCCGTTGGAGCAAGTACAATTGGTCATACATCAGCTACACCAACTCCTTAGCTGGGTAAAGATTTTGCACCGATTGTAAGGCTCTAAGGGAATCGGAGCAGATGAGAAACCGATAGCCCCGAATACGATGCATTTGCTACAGTACCTTCAGGATCGCGTGGAGCTCCGCTGCCAAAACGGTATATTCGTGAGGCAGGCGAATCCTGGGGACATGATCGGGGAACACTACAGAACAGCCAAGAGAATTCCCTTGTTTTGAGCCATCAGTGTAAACTACAGTAAAACCGTGATGCACATCTAAAATGTTGAAAAACAGAGATCTGGCGTATTGTCTTTCTTAAAATTAATTAGACCTAAAATAAGTCTTGGTCTTTGGAGAAGCCAAGGTGGAAATTGCTCCAATCTCGACGTAAAACGTTATGACCAGCCATATCCATCTCGAAAAAGCAATTCTGTGCGCAAATCCCACAGGGCGTCGTTGCTCGATGCCAGTTATGATAAAGCCGTGCTAGAGGAAGCTGAGCAACGGTATGGTACGCAAGTGTGTATTGTTTTATACGCCTGGCGCACCATAAGTAGCCACCGCCGCATATGAAGTGGTGGTTCACCAGCCTCTGCACAGGGGCTTGGTATGGGGCTGCTTCTGAATGCCCCAGTGACTAACCGAATCCCTTCATGGTACACAATGTCCAACATCTTTAAATAAGAAGGTCTAGCAGACCCATACAGCGTGCACCCATAGTTCATCCGAGATCGCACAAATGCCCTGTAAAACTGGAGGAGACAAGTCCTGTCTGCTCTCCATGTACTGCGGCCAATAAATACTTAAGGCCTTAAGTAACTATTATTTCAGATCTCTAGGATGTGGTAACCACGTAAGTTCAGAGTCAAAAATGAGCCCCAGAAATCTCACTGTGTCTTTAAAAGTAAGGACAGTGTCACTCATCATGAAATAAGGTAAGGTTAAAATCGAACGAGAACGGTGAAAAATAACACGCACGGATTCTCGGCGCAAAACTTAAAGCCACTCTTCTGCGCCCAATCATCCGAACGTCTAAGAGTAAGCTGCAACTAAACCGTGGTCGTTGCGAGGCTTGAAGAGGAGAAAAATACAGGGTAATCATCCACAAACAAAGAGCACTGGACAGGATATTTCACTATGGACGTAATTCTATTAATATATATGGCAAAAACACACATACTTAAAACACTATCTTGAGCCACACCGTTCTCCTACTCAAATCGGTCAGGCAGGACGTCTCTGACTCCGTATCTAAAGCATCGTGGCGAGAGGAAGGACTGAATAAAATGGGAAGACAACCACAAAAACGCCATTCGTGAAGCTGCTCCAGGGTGAGACACCTCCTAGTAGTATCTTAGGCCTTCTCGATGTTAAAACATATACCTAGAAGTTGATGCCGGGGTACTAAAGCTTTTTGTATAGTCGCTTGCCGGAGGGCAGGGTTATCAAATACGGAACGAATCCTCCTGAACCCACACTGAAAGCGACTAAGGAGTTTTAAAATACACATCAGACGCCTTTACGGGGAGGAGATGGCGTCACATATCCGAAGTTTCGAGAAGCTACGTGGGAAAAGAGCAAAGCTTTTAAGATCTTTAACCTTTTTATTGAGATGTCGGGACCATGGCACTATACCAAAATTTGCTACAGTGAACGGAGGACGTTGTCGCCAGTCTGCGACGGCTCACCTGAAGATGACTGGCAGGTGCCCAGTTGAAATATCGTGCGAAGTATTGAACGACGTCCGGCTGCAGGCCCGAAATTTGTTTGAACCGTCAATTCGCCAGGAAAACTTTAAATTTCACAATGATTACTCAGTCACCATATGGCGACTGTTTTCGTCGAGTCCATAAAGTCTGCTTATGTCGGTTTGCCTACCCTGAAACTGTCTTAACATTACACACACCACTTTCGTTATGCGTTTGCAAAAACGAATTTGCAGGCTCAGAGTTAGTTATATGGATACAGACAGTTTCATCAATTGGGTAATGCGTTGCCTTCCATACAGAATAATATGATGCCACTTCTGGATATGTGTCCGATGTGACATAAAGGCAGCTGACAAGAACGTCATCGGCCTGATAATAGATGAGGTGAAACTGTCGCACATTCTAGGACATGTAATTCTTAGATAGAAAATACACACTTAGCGTACGGAATTTGGTGTCATCCAGAGGCTGAGTAAGTATGTGCATAATGTGGTCACAAAGGCTCTGAAAATAGGCGACTACAAGGAGTGCCAGCGAATGGTGTAACAAATAAATATTTGATCTCAAGACCATGAGACACACTGTACAGCTATTGCAGATTCGTCTGTCGTCCCATGATGACAAACGGTTCATTTCTAAGGGTGGAATACATTCGCTCCCACAATATCTGTAGCCAAAATTCCAGAAATTTTGTACCATCCCCTCAGGCAATTGCGAATTTCCTGCATGTCAGTACTAAGGCAAGGCCACAAGTGAGCTATCGCCATCGGCCACAGTCCTAGTGTGCTCAACCAATGGAAGCTAACGGATTCACCACATCAAACAACCCCCTCCCTCCCCTTAAGATTCCACTTGCTGGAAGGCCACATAATCCTCCTGTAAGTTACCGTTCGCTCGGCCGGTTGTGTCATAGGTGCCACGTTACTGAAATGGTTCAAATGGCACTGAGCACCATGGGACTTAACATCTGTGGTCATCAGTCCCCTAGAACGTAGAACTACTTAAACCTAACTAACCTAACGACAGCACACACATCCATGCCCGAGGCGGGATTCGAGCCTGCGACCGTAGCAGTCACGCGGTTCCAGACTGAAGCGCCTAGAACCGCACGGCCACACCGGCCGGCCGTCACGTTACTGGTCACATCCCATTGGTTTTCATAGTCTATGTAGAAATCAGTCCTGGCACTGGTGTGTCCACAGTGATATTCGTTCACTCATTCACAGTATTCACTTCAGCATTATCACTTACATTTGGGTTTCCCTTACACTAAACATTAATTCGCTCCAAGGTATCTTACTTTCTACCTCGTTCACCAGATGTCATTTGTCTCTGTCCCTAACAGTGTCACTTAGTGTACTAAATGCAAGTTTTTAGAAGGCTGTTTACTGAAAACAAATGTGATCTACACTACTCCCGTGGTTGTACATTTTAATTGTTTTTGGGTTGCACATAAGACCAATGGCGTGGTAGCCCAGTAACACAGGGGCTGTTTGAGCACCACCGTCAGGCGAGACATTGAGGTTAGTGTATAAATACAAAAATTTAAGACGTAAATTATTAAAAACTGCCGCAAACATAAACTTTAACAAAGAATGTGTGAAGAATCATGTTATCCCGAATTACGTGAAGTTGAAACTTTGTGATCGTAAGTCATGGGCGGGACGACTAGCTGTTGAAAAAGCAAAAAAGTTGTGGATACGCGCAGAAATTAAATATCTGTATAAAAAGAAAGACTGAATTAAAAAACTAATAATTTAAGCAGAGACTAAGGTCAAGCTAATATTACCAGTGAACGTATGGGCAGAGGTTACATGTAGACTTCACAAAATACTACAGAATGAGTTTATAAAGAAAAAAAAACAAGATAAAAAACTTCGTAAATTAAGTAATAACACGCGCGAAGATGGAAAAGATCAACAACAAAGCCTTTCGTTTTTAGACTTTTATCCACGGGTGGTTAAGAAAACGGATATTGAATTTGATAAAACAGAAGTAGAAATGTTAAATAAGGCATTAAAGTTTAATATTGAGCCGTCATTTAACAAGAAGATCGCGAAAGAAGTAATTGGCTCTGAGCACTATGGGACTTAACTACTGAGGTCATCAGTCCCCTAGAACTTAGAACTACTTAAACCTAACTAACCTAAGGACATCACAAACATCCATGCCCGAGGCAGGATTCGAACCTGCGACCGTAGCGGTCACGCGGTTCCAAACTGACGCGCTTAGAACCGCACGGCCACACTGGCCGGCGAAAGAAGTAATTGCCCTCACTAAAATGACAACAGAAATTGCCAAATTAAATAATAATGAAACCGGGCATGTCGGCCATAAGCTACATAAAATAGTAAAAAATGAACTAAATAAGCGATATAGTGTTAATCATAAGACTAGAGCAGACCGACTAACTGTCGATTCTATAAATAGAAAACTTAATGAAGTGAAAGCTGTTGCCACGAAAGCGGATAAGGGGAATACGGTCGTAATATTAAAAGAGGAGGAGTACGTTTCGAAGACCTTAGCGTTTTTTGTCGAAAATGGCATTACGGAAATTCCGAAAGACATAACAGCCAATTTCCAAATTAAACTAAAAAATGTTCTTAAACGCACACACTTCCTGCTGACAGAAGCCGAAAAAAGAAGATGTGTTATCATGAATCCAACGGCCCCCAAATTAAGATCACAGGTGAAGATACATAAATATCTGCATCCGCTTCGTCCGATTGTTAACGGTCGAAATAGTCCAGCATATAAAATAATGAAATTGTTGAACCAAATTCTGAAAAAGACTTACGTGTATAAAAATAAGAATTCGGTGCGTGGTAGTATGACCATGAGAGGTGAAATTAAAGATACGCCAGTCACTGACACTTCCCGTTTGGTTTCGTTGGATGTTAAGAACTTATACTCCAGTGTTCCGGTTAACGAAACTGTAGAAATCATTAAGAGAAATTTCCTTAAATACGGTAAAATTTCAACGCAAGATACAGTTTAATTTAATGAACTCCTACAGCTCATTACAAGTTTTAATTATTTTACGTTTAATAACAAATTTTATATTCAGAACGATGGGTTAGCCATGGGGTCCAGTATTTCAGGAACAATGGCGGACATTTTTATCAACGACCTAGAAGATAAAGTTCTAAATTCTGACGATAACATTATGGATAAAATTGTTTATTACAAACGTTATGTTGACGACACTCTGTTACTTGTCGATGGTTCCCGTGAGGACACTGAGGAAACAGTAAAAAAGTTCAACGACGCACATAATAAAATAGAATTTACCGTGGAGTATGAAGCTGACAATTGTTTACAGTTCCTTGACCTGAATATAAAAAAGCAGGGCAACAAACATGCGTTCTCCGTTTATAGAAAACAAACTACGAGTGATGCCGTGATCCCGAATGATTCATGCCATCCGCAGGCTTATAAAGAAGCTGCTTTCCGTAGTCTCGTGCATAGGGCAGTCAATATACCTATGAGCGAAAAAGATAGGGAGACTGAAACTAATACCGTTAAGAAAATAGCGATGAATAACGGTTACAGAATAGATGTGGTTAAAAAGCTGTTACGGAAAAGTAATAAACGCAAAAAGAAAAAACCTGATGGAGAGAAAGAGAAAATTATCACGATGCCATACTACTGAACAGTCTCACAAAAGATAGCAAATATTTTTAAGCCATACGAAGTTAAAATAGCTTTTCAGACTAATAACCTAGTGAGGTATATCCTTAAGCACGATATTGGCGAGAAGAGAAATAAGTTTGAAAGATCGGGAGTTTATAAGATTCAGTGCAGAACTTATACTGCAAAATATACAGGGTAGACAGGAAGATCATTCGCGATCCGGTATAAAGAACATAAAGATGCGTTCAGGTTAGGAAATTATGACAAATCAGCTGTTGCGAACCATATATATGAAACAGGCCATCCCCTTAATAGCATAGAAGATAACGTGGAAATATTGCATGTAGAAAAAAAAGGGAGGAAACTTGATGTACTAGAGGAATTCGAGATAGCTATCCATGAAAAGAAACAAAGCAATATTCTAAAGGCACAAGATAATTTTAAAGAAATGAGATTTTTTTGCGGGTTTTTAGAATTATTTTAGGGTAGGTATGCGACTTTAAGATGGTAGCATGTCACTGACGGAGTTGCTAGAGGCTAAGGATGGCAGACTAATGCAATAAGGAAATAAGGCGCCCAAAGCATAACGTTACTGTCAAGCACACGGCTCTAACCACGCCACAACACCTAGGCACGTCAGTCCACAACAGCTCCCGAGCCGGCACAGTGCGACAGCATACTTGGTAGCTATGGGACGGCAATCGACTTGTGTCAACAACTTCAAAGTAAGACGAGGACACACAGTCCAATATACTTTTAATTCTGTTTTACTATATGGACTTCCCAACTGTTTGTGATGGTATTTTGTCTTTTTAGTCCGTTTAATTTCATGACATAGACTTTACAATCTGATGATGAGAGCATTGTCTCTTGAAACGCGTTGTTAAAATATGTGTATAAGAATCGCGGTTGAATGCTAACAGTGATAACCAACATAAAAGTGGTCAGCGCGACAGACTGTCAATCCTAAGGGCCCCGTTTCGGTTCCCTGTTTGGTCGGAGATTTTCTCCATTCAGGGACTGGGTGTTGTGTTGTCCTAATCATCATCATTACATCCCCATTGACGCGCAAGTCCCCGAAGTGGCGTCAAATTGAAGAGCTTGCACCCGGCGAACGATGTACCCGACGGGAGGCAGTAGTCACACGATATTTATTTATTTTTATTAAGTCCACATACAGTCAAGGAAAGGGTGATGTAGCAACAGGATGGCTCAAATGGTTCAAATGGCTCTGAGCACTATGGGACTTAACATCTGTGGTCATCAGTCCCCTAGAACTTAGAACTACTTAAACCTAACTAAACTAAGGACATCACACACATCCATGCCCCAGGCAGGATTCGAACTTGCGACCGTAGCGTTCACGCGGTTCCAGACTGAAGCGCCTAGAACCGCTCGGCCACACCGGCCGGCAACAGGATGCAGCAGCCCCATATGGTGAAGTTATTATGAGAGACATTCTCTATGAGGAGTTTTAATAAGTGTGTTGGCCGACGGCGTGCAGTACAAAGACCTCGCGATCCCCAGATAATACGCGTATGCATATTTCAGTCCATGGTTTATAAAATAAATTTATCTGATTGAGCATTTGAAGGAACGAGTTCAATCAGAATTTCGAAATCTATCGTCCGGGACGATATGTGAAAACATTTGTAAGTCGGTTTTTAAAGGATGCAGCGTTTGCTTAGAACAGAATGAAAACCACACTGAGCGTCAGTCAGACCATTACGTACCCAACCTTCCTTACTGAAGCTCAATATGTTGTTTAATTCATCGTATGGAATATTATTTTACCATTGCTGAAACATTAATTAAAATTATTAATGATTGATGTCACGTGTAGCTGTTTGGCTTCCGTAGCCGTCGGCCCTTCAGTAACACACAATCATTGCTTCTGACACCCCCTGTCACCTCATGCGTAACAGGATATTCCGATGACGCTCGCATCCCGCTCAATATACTGCAGCCATTAGTGGACGCTCTTAAACGCCGTATGAGTTCAGCGCTGCTGTGGGGACTGTAATCTGCATTACGGGCGGGACAACAAGCTCCATCAAGTGGAACAGCAAACTGTCTGCCTCCTCCCCTCTTCCCCCCCCCCCCCCACCCACCCCCTCTCGCAAAGTGTCGCACTCGGAATATTGTGTTCCGCAGAAGCGCTCTGCTGTCCCGGAGTTTGGCATCGCGGCCGGACGGAGCCGCGCCCAGCCGCGGCGATATTATATAGGTAGGGAGGCGGCGCTGCGCGGTGTACCGCCCGAGCGATGAATTATGGATGGCATCTGGGGCGCAATATCGCAGTGCGGCCCATTTACATCGCTGTGTGCCGCCGCCCGCACTTGCCGGCCGGTGCAGGCGTCTGACGAGCCCGCCAGCAGAGTTGGAGCGCCGCACGCTTTCCGGTCCACCGCCCTCTGCGCGCCGGCCTCGCCGCTGCTGGTCATCCAGTTTCGTCTCGCAGGCCAAAATTTGTCTTTTTCTCGTGGTCTAGGTGAGTGACTCTCAACCTGAAGGTCATTAACCGCTGGAGGGTAAACGAAATTTTCTGAGCGGTTCAAACTAAATGATTCGATTGCGTTTCAGTCAATTATTTTCAAAAGATCTTACTATTATCACAGTAATACTGATTATATAAGTTATCAATAATTACTCTTTCCCAATCAGTAGCATTAATGCGGTGGAGCTGAAAGGTTCCTGACATAGTGCACCCATTACACAAAGATCTCGTGCCTTGCCCTCTACATCGCTGATGATAACACTGAGACTGTGCGGAGCTTCGAGTCCTCCCTCGAGAATGGTTGTGTGTGTTTGTAAAATGGTTCAAATGGCTCTGAGCACTATGGGACTTAACATCAATGGTCATCAGTCCCATAGAACTTAGAACTTCTTAAACCTAACTAACCTAAGGACATCACACAACACCTAGCCATCACGAGGCAGAGAAAATCCCTGACCCCGCCGGGAATCGAACCCTGGAACCCGGGCGTGGGAAGCGAGAACGCTACCGCACGACCACGAGATGCGGGCTGTGTGTTTGTCCTTAGGATAATTTAGGTTAAGTAGTGTGTAAGCTTAGGGACTTATAACCTTAGCAGTGAAGTCCAATAAGATTTCACACACATTTGAATTTCTTTTTTTTTTTTTTTTTGAAAACTGAGACATAAACGTAACAACAAATGATAAATATCTAAACGTGTACTCCAATTATTGACAGTACCTTCAGTAGTCCAGAAATTGCTTCATTGCTCGCTTCTAAACAGATAAATGAATTAATTTACAGCATGATACAGCAGTAACTATACAGGGTGTAGATTTTAAGTTCACAGACCAGAATAACTCGAGAAATAAGCTTCACAGAAGAAATGTGTAGAATCCAAAGTTGATGACTTTCGAGGGGGACATCTGCTGGTTCTAAAATTAGCCCGCCACCCCAGCCCCATGGGGGTGGGGCGGGAGGCAACTTTAAAATTTCAAATGGGAACCCCCAATTTTTATTGCACAATCAGATTCTACGTAAAAAACTACAAACATTTAGTCTTAAACATTTGTTTTGATTCTTGGTAGTTGACACTGTAACTCAAGAAATTCCATGTTCTCTTTGGGTTCGTGAGTCAGTTTTTTAGTTAATGAGTTCACTCATTAGTAAGTAGGATGTTTGGTTAGTTAGTTAGCTAGTCAGATGATTTGTTTGATAATTAAAAGTCACCACGAAACAAACAAAACTTACCCGGAAAAAGTTCATACTTGGGACAACATTTGTAAAACTCTAATCCTCTCTCTCAAATCTCACCCTATCGCAAGAGAGGGAGAGTTTTAGTTTTAGCAAATCAAAATTTATGAAGTAAATAAGTATTTTTTTAATCCGTAAACATTTTCCACGCAAAAATGAGAACATGGATTTTCTTGAATTACAGCGCCACCTACCATGAACCCAAACAAATGGTTGAGACAAAATGTGCGTATTTTTTATGAAGAATCTGATTCTGCAATTAAAAATCGGGGTTCCTACATGAAATGTAGCACTAGCAGATGTCCCCTTCGAAAATAACCAACTCTGGATTCTAAACGTTTCTTCTCGTGAAGCTTATTTTTCGAGTTATTCTGGTTTGTCAACTTCAAATTTACACCCTGTATAAGGGTTACTACACTGCTGTGCCCAGTATTATTATTATTATTATTATTATTATTATTATTATTATTAGAGTGGTTAAGTGATTTACAAACAGTCAGTATAGTGCACACATTTCGACTAATTTTATTTAAAATGGGGTTGCAGTGTGTAGTTCAAGCAAGTCCCACGATGGAGAGGAGCAATGCAGGGGAAGTGTGTTTTGTAACACGTGTCTACCATCACTGTGGATAGTTAGCTTTCTCATCTGAGAAGGAGTTGTGGGTAGCACCTGCGACGCACCATGGATTCCTTCACCATTTATTCTAAATCACACACACACACACACACGCACATAAATGTATTTTCTTTATATATATAATGAAAATATCATTCGTCTTTCATCATTTTACAAATATAAATGTTACATTAAAAGTCTTTCATTTTACAGTTTAATTATTTAATTTGGTGCTAAATTTGGTGATAATGTAGGGCCAGGTGGGGGGAGAGGGGGTGCTACATGCACAAGGGGAGTGGGCGTTGGTGGGGGTACTAGCTAATGTCCGATTGCTCTCAGCGATAATGATCTAAGAAAGGCTGGAGGCCACATCTCTAGGTGTTTAAGAATTATGCTAGAATATGAGAAGGAAATGCTGAGTAATGATACAGGGTGAGCTGTACTGACAGCAAGTCAACTGCGCTGCATATATATTTTTTACATTACTCCTAGCGAAAAAGTGCCAATCGACTTTTCATCTGCGAACCCAAGTGTCCTCTTTACATTAATGAATCTTTAACCTCGTTGATTCTTTCATTTATCAGCAGCGTTAGCTTGCTTGAAAATCTGGCTAGACATTGTCTATATATCGTTTCAGGTTAGCGTTGCTTGAACCTATATATATGATGGAACAAGTACGCTTCTTATTCTAACGCCTATACGATGCGTACAGTGGTTGGTTATTCGGGATTTTGACAGGTGATCACTTTAATGTGACCACCGGCCAAAAGCCCGAACAACCAAATTTTGCAGCCCGGACCGCCGCGACACGTGCAGCATGAAAGGCAACGCGGTTCTGGAAAGTACACGCAATCTCCAGTGTCGTGATCGGTTGCGCTACGTTCCTCGGTAGAGAATTCATGGCACGAACTGTCCAATCGAGACAATAGTACAGAACCTCGTCTGTGTTTAAATCCGGGGAGTCAGGCGACCAGGCTCTGCATTATTACCCAGTTTTTTTTTCTCTGTCATGAACAGTACCGTATCAGTGTGAGAGTGTAACACAAATAGACACTCATATTATAAGACTGCCCCTTCCGGCCTGGACCCTTCCGATGGATGTTGCAGGGTATTTGCTCTCAGACGTTTCAAGCCATAGACGTCAACCCTCTTCTGCCCAATGGAGCACAGAACTCGGTTCATCAGAAAAGGTCACCAGTGGCCACTCATTGGGCGTACACTTGCGATTTTGGAATGTAAATTCAATCCTTCAGCGCCGATGAAAATCAGTCAGCATAGGTGCAGCAACATTCTCCGAGCGATCTTTGAGGAGAGAGTGGGCGGTCAGTTGCTCAACAGTTGGACATCTGTTGGTCAGTATACAGGGTGTTACAAAAAGGTACGGCCAGACGTTCAGGAAACATTCCTAACACACAAATAAAGAAAAGATGTTATGTGGACATGTGTCCGGAAACGCTTAATTTCCATGTTAGAGCTCATTTTAGTTTCGTCAGTATGTACTGTACTTCCTCGATTCACCGCCAGTTGGCCCAATTGAAGGAAGGTAATGTTGTCTTCAGAGCTTGTGTTGACATGCGACATTTCTGTGGACGTTTGGGCAGCCATTGTTGGTGATGTCTTGATTGGTCCCCATGTTCTTCCACCTAAGCTTAATGGAGCACGTTATCATGATTCCATGCAGGATACTCTACCTGTGCTGCTAGAACATGTGCCTTTACAAGTACGACACAACATGTGGTTCATGCACGATGGAGCTCCTGCACATTTCAGTCGAAGTGTTCGTACGCTTCTCAACAACAGATTCGGTGACCGATGGATTGGTAAGGCGGACCAATTCCACGGCCTCCACGCTCTCCTGACCTCAACCCTCTTGCCTTTCATTTGTGGGGGCATTTTAAAACTCTCGTCTACGCAACCCCGGTACCAAATGTAGAGACTCTTCGTACTCGTATTGTGGACGGCTGTGATACAATACGCCATTCTCCAGGGCTGCATCAGCGCATCAGGGATTCCATGCGGCGGAGGGTGGATGCATGTATCCTCGCTAGGGGAGGAAATTTTGAACATTTCCTGTTACAAAGTGTTAGAAGTCACGCTGGTACGTTCTGTTGCTGTGTGTTTCCATTCCATGATTAATGTAATTTGAAGAGAAGTAATACACTGAGCTCTAACATGGAAAGTAAGCGTTACCGGACACATGTCCACATAACATATTTTCTTTGTCTGTGTGTGAGGAATGTTTCCTGAAAGTTTGACCGTACATTTTTGTAACACCCCGTATATCTCTGCAGCCATCGTTCGCCCTTCTGGTGCACCACACCAGCCACCGCGCCGATTTTGGATATCGCTGTTTTCCCAAGCAGGGTTTAGTTTAACCACGCGAACAGCTTACAAACTTCGCTAGTTGGAAGTGCTTCCACCTTTGATAGGAAAACCAATGACCATGCCCTTGCGATTCTCAGATAAGTCGTTCTGATTCCGCATTGCGACAACGACTGTTGTGTTTCCCCGTGTCGCCCCCATCCCCCGTCCCGACACACTTTATATACCCTCCACTTCTAGTGCTGCCACCTGCCATCTGTGACTGCTTACTGCACGTTGACGACGAACACAGGCGCTAGCCACATTAATGTGACTGGACCGCGTACAATAGAATGAAGCTGTGCTGCAATATTATCCACTGACTTGCGAATCGATATATTGAGAAATCATTAAGGCACACCCCTCAATCCACAGCTGAATAATAGCAATAAATATTATAGATATATTTAACGGAAAGTTGCTCCGGTGATTTAGTTATAACCTTATTAAGTACACACTACCGGTGTCGGCCTTTATATTGGGCCATTATCAAGTGTACGTGAAACTGCCAAATAGTATTACGTAATATGATGTATATATATAGATTTTTTTTAGAGTTGGAGATGAGAGACATTTCTAAAGCATGTAGAGTTCTAGTGCAGAAAGAATGTACAACTTGCTTTATGCTGTAGAGAAACAAAGGAGTAGAAGTCTAGTAGACGTCGCCAGATTCATACATTCCACACACCAACGTGATTAGTCGTTTTGTTGCCATTTGCCCCAATGATTTTAGAAATTATGAATGGATGCTCTATATCTCTTCTGCCTTATTCTATCTGTAGTCTTCGCTTCTAGGGGATGAAGAAATTTGTCTCAGAGACATGTCGAACGACACCGTCTTCGGGTAAGGCACAAGTTCTTGTCTATAGAGAGCATAGGTTACTGCTTCAGGAGGTTCTTACTTTAAAGGAAGATAAAGAAGGCCGCTGACAGTAATTGTTGTTAATGCGGCGAGCCGCGGTGCATGCGATGTAGCATTAGGTCTGTCGTCTCTGGCTGGAAACTTGTGCGTCGCCAGTTCTGACTCAGCCACAGTTGGTCCTTTTTGGTTTTGTATTTATTACTTCTGGAAGATTCTTGAAGTACCTTTCGTTTGCAGCTTTTGCGTATTACGGAATATTCGTTGAAATACCAGTGTTCTGGAAAATTCTGTGTTTTTGTAAATCGCTACAATCTTTATCCAAGAGTTTACTTCTGTTCTGGTTGTATGTTGGTGTCAGTAACAGTAAAAGACGTGCCTTCAGTTACAAGTGTTATGCTTCACTAAGGACCCTCTCTTCGGATTTCAACTTAATTGTTGTTATGTGACACTATTACGAAATGTGAATTATTAAAACCACTAAGATTGTGTTTCTTTAATTAAGTACAGTATTGTTATATGTTAGTAGTCTATGTGAATATCTTGTGTTAAAATGTTTTTTGAAACTGAACAATATATGTTTTCATATAGCAACCAACTATGGAGTTGGAATTTCAACTTTGTGCATGCGTCTCTCAATGTATCATTATTACTTTTGTGGTAATATTTAACATTTTATCGCCATAAAATTACCAGAATCATTTTGGGATCATAAAAGACCCCAGACATACATGTATTTCCAGAGCTAATATCATGCGAGGTTTAATAATTTATTACTACATTTTGTCACACACATTTTAATAATCCAATAGTTTACGGTGTTGATAAGTAAATACTTAACACTTCTCTTTCATGTTGCTGAGATATGATATGTTCTGGGCAGATTCCACGTATTAAGCACTTTTTCCATTGCACTTGCAAATCTGTAATTAAAGATAGCCACATTAAATTATTCATACTTTTTCCAAGTTCTATGTTTTCCGAAGTATTACGTGTACAGATACACTATGCTGTCAGAAGTATCCGGACACCCCCAAAAACATACATTTTACATATTAGGTGCATTGTGCTGCCTCCTACTGCCAGGTATTGCCTATCAGCGACCTAAGTAGTGGCTGGCATGGTTTCATTTTGTAGAGAATGCAGTGCTCTCTTCAGTGATCACATATTCTATCACGAACCATGTGCTGCTTATTTTTAATGTTCAAGGAAAGGTGAGTTTGTGCTCTGACGGACTGTAGATGGAATGTCTTGCAATATTGTTTACCATTCAGTGATCGCGACAGATTGCCGCGATCGCCAGTGGAGATGATGGAGCTAGCTGCAGCGTAACCAGGACTTGACTCCAATGAATGCAATGCTTTGTTTACTCGGTGGATGACGGTTTCGGACGCAGGTTTCCATAAGCAGTTTATTTTTCACCTAGAACCTTCTAATTTTCCGTCGTTTTTCGGCATACCGTAGAGAAGCAAACTACTGATGTTTATTTATAAATGATAGAGCGCAGCTGTCAGTCGTCCTTTTTTTGCAGGTTTTGAGCAAAACTAGTTTTCAAAGAACTGTGACTGACGCCGGAACAACAGGGAACTAACATGCATCGAGATTAAAATATAGTGCATATAGTGCATACACGATTCTTTCCAGAGCATGTTTACATTAAAATATGCTAATGAGGTGAAGGAATGGAAATGTGTAAGCATCTTTAAGATAATAATTTTGAAATCTTCTTAGATGCAACTGTTTTTCCAGTCTGTTGACACTGCTATGGCCCTAATTATTCTCTTTAAATTGTAAAAAACCATTCAACAGACAAGATCGCAATAAACATACCTTTATTTAAGACAACCGGTTTAAACAGTCTTTGCTGTCATCTTCAGGTCTTAAAATTCTTTTGCTGTAAAACATGTCAATTTTTCTCTGAACCTCATGCACAGAATGTCAAAAGAATAAAAATGAGCACATGATAAAATTTGTGTCATCGTCAAAATATTTAAAAACATGAAGCACTTTGTGCAAAAACCCATGTCCGTGTAGATATAGCTCACGGATGCTTGTTAAATCATACAAACACGGCACACAATAGCACATATGTTTACATATGCTGGACATATTTACTACAAGAAAATTTTAAGAAATGAAGATGACAGCAATGTATATTAAAACTTGTTGTGTTAAATAAAGATAGGTTTTATGCAATATTGTTTGTTGAACTGTTTCTCACAATGAAAACAGTTCGCCCTTTAGTACTCTCAAATTGAGAAAATTCAGTCTCCTTAAACGCTATTTGTAGTTATGTTGGGACTATAGAAATTATTAAATTAATCAGGACGTTCCACGCTAAGATCTTTCCGAAATAAGAGCGGCACTTTCTGAAAAGAGAGCAGATTTTTGTCTTTCCTATAGATGAGGAGGCTATCAGTACTTCTGGCCGAATGTCATCTCTTCCCGACGGCTTTGGAAAGCCAGCTATGATAAACTCATTTGATTTGCTAGATGTAGGAGACACGCGAAATACTCTCAGACTTAAGGTAAAATGTAAGAATTCCAATTCCAAATAAAACAGTGGCAGATACGTATCTACATTACCGTACTATAAGTTTAACAAGCCATAGTTGCAAAATACTAACACAGAGTCTTTGCAGAAGAATGAAAAACTGGTAGAAGCCGACCTCGGAGAAGATCAGATTCAATTCTGGAGAAATGTAGGAAAACGAGAGGCAGTACTTCCCAACGGCTTTTCTGAGAAGACAGGTTAAGCAAAGGCAGACTATGATTGCAGCATTTGTAGACATAGAGAAACTTTTTGACAATGTTGAGTGGAATAGTGTCTTTGAAATTCTATAGGTAATGGGGATAAAACATAAGGGAGCGAAACGCTATATACAGCTTGTACAGAAGTCAGACGGCAGTTATAAGCGTCGAGGGACATGGAAGGGAAGCAGTGGTTGAGAAGGGAATGAGAGAGGATTGTAGCCTACTATTACTCGGTTTGCCCATTGGGCCAGCAGGAAAAGAAATCAAAGAAAAATTGGAAGTAGGAATCAAAGTTTAGGGAGAAGAAATAAAAGCTTTGACGTCTGCCGATGACTTTGTAATTCTGTCAAAGACATCACAAAATTTGGAAGAGCAGTTGAGCGTAAAGGATAGCGTCTTGAAAGGTGGATATAAAATAAATATCAACAATAGCAAACAAGCATAACGGAATGTAGTCAAATGAAATCAGATGAGGAGTAAATTAGCTTAGGAAACGAGACACTGACAGCAGTACATGAGTTTTGCTTTTTGGGCAGCAAAATAACTGATGATGGCTGGAGCAGAAACGATATTAAATGTAGAGTGGCAATGGCAAGAAAGTGGTTCTGAAAAAGAGAAAATTACTAACGTAAAATGTAGATTTAAGTGTTAGGAGGTCTTTTCTGTAACTATTTGTATGGAGTATAGCCATTGTGGAAGTGACCGTGGCCGGTAAACTTTAGACAAGAGGACAATAAAAGTTTTTGAAATGTGGTGCTACTGAAGAATATTGAAAGTTAGATGGGTAGAGCACATAGTTAAATAAAGAAGTACTGAATTGAATTGGGGAGAAGAGCAGATCGATGGCCAGGGGAGACCTTTAAGACAGGACTGAGGCCAGGTGGATATACGGGAAAGGTCCCCAAGAAGCTATCGCAAAGGCGAGGGCAGCTGGACTTTTCGCGAAGATCCTTCAGGTGGGCCGGTGGTTCATCTGTTTGAGGGAGTTAAAGTTTCCTCGAACTGGCGGTATCTTTGCCGGCCGGAGTGGCCGTGCGGTTCTAGGCACTTCAGTCTGGAACCGCGAGACCGCTACGGTCGCAGGTTCGAATCCTGCCTCGGGCATGGATGTGTGTGATGTCCTTAGGTTAGTTAGGTTTAAGTAGTTCTAAGTTCTAGGCGACTGATGACCTCAGAAGTTGAGTCCCATAGTGCTCAGAGCCATTTGAACCACTTGGCGGTATCTTTGCTGGTGTGGTCCGCTAGCCACTCACCGTACTTCCGTGAGGCATCGATATTTTGTGTAGAGCACCTCCAAACTGCTACTGAATACCTTTATCATGGGCAGAGGCATCCGGTCAGCAGCCGGTAACAGCGAGTGACTCCAGTGGCTTGCAAGATAAAACGTGGGAAGAGCAAGACACTTAGTATCAGCTTTTTAAAATGGTTCAAATGGTTCTGATCACCATGCGACTTAACTTCTGAGGTCATCAGTCGCCTAGAACTTAGAACTAATTAAACCTAACTAACCTAAGGACATCACACACATCCATGCCCGAAGCAGGACTCGAACCTGCGACCGGAGCGGTCGCTCGGTTCCAGACTGTAGCGCCTAGAACCGCACGGCCACTCCAGCCGGCGATCAACTTTTTAGGTTGCCGAGTCTCACTGGGAGTATGGTGGTAAAGTAAGGCTGAGTTACGATTGGTCGGCGTTCAGACTGCGAACAGTAGCTTTTAAGGTGCCTAAAATGGTCAGACTAGTTTGCACAGGACATTTTTGAGACGAAATTTTGCACTTAGCATAGCTAGAGGCGTCCTTTCTGCTTAACTTACCAGCAGTCTTTGGCAGTACTGTGGTGGCAGAAGTGGAGAGCGCAGAGAGTGTTGGGATGGAGCCATTCTTCTCCTAGAGAATCAGGAAATAGCGTTTCTTGGAGCCACTGACGAGGGTACGGAGAGGGCAGAAGCGTTGCGTACTTGGCACACCATCACCCAATGCACTTCTTCTCCCCTCGGTTCCGTTTAACTTCTGTGATTTTACTCAGCAATGTGGCAAGCATGAGCACACGTGAGGCAATGGGCGCGTTTTGACCTCTTGACACTAGTCGGCTGAAAATCGTTGCAATGTACGAGAACATTTCATACTTTAATTCATTTAAAATTGCCGCTTCTAGTGCTTCGCGGAGGTTATGCAGATTTGTTATGTTAGTAGCATGAGTAGTCAATGAGTGTGGATTCATACTCTCTTCATCCTTATTCTGAATCTGGGGATCTACGACCACAAGCATAGATGGGAACATAAAAGACCAAGTGCACGCGAACACAACGGTACAGGTGATTCCCCTGTGAATCACTCACCACTATTGGGTATCCAGTTGGAACACACTTGCCGAATAATTGGCACCACAGAGGGATGCCGTACCGTACACCACATGCAGACAAGCTCCACCCCCCCCCCCCCCACACACACACAGTGAGATGATCTATGGCCGATCTCCCACTTAATAACGATCCTGAATGTTCCAGGAATGCAGCGGCTGCAGCAAATGCGGATACAACGCCATCGCCTGCCACGGTAATGATGCATGGTACCCATACTAACAAACACAACCTTGCATGAACTATCGCAGCTAGTAAGCCACTGCCGCTCTTACTACCCATCCCACTGTCGCAGAGGTTTTTTCCCACGGCACGAGCCTTGGCACTTTCTTCCCTCTGCTCTTCAAATTACTACCCTCATTTGCGTTTCGTCCACTATCTTTCACCTGATTGACCGTGTTAATGAATAGTCCTATCCAGACGCACTGATAACATCACAGCCCAGCATCCTGTGATCCACCTATTAGATAATTAACATGTTGATGCAGGTGATAGTAGAACTTTTGGTTTGGGCACCACGTTGGTGCGGGCGTGGAGGGGCCCCATCTCTATCTCTTCATCCTTTAATCCAAAAACATTCTTTCTACTTCTTTTGACACTTATAGTTTAGCTTTTCGTCGCTATGAGTAGGCACATAGCAGGGCAGAATGTGCCAGGGCTGAGTGAGAAGGCAGTTTTCACACAGGATTTCGAGCAGCAACAAGTCTTCGGCTTTCAGATATGTGCCATCAACGCTGACCGAGCAAAGGTTCAATGAGGACGCGACCGCTAGCTGAGATAAACAGAGAGGTTTTTCAAGGGTCAATACAGCCCGTGGGCGGCGCACACAGATGAGAGTTTTCACCCCTCAAGCTTACAATAGGCTTCACTTTCCGTGAAAGCTCTGAACAAGCATTCTTTTCACTGTTTCTCTACGTTGCAGCAGGAAATGGTTCTCGGCAACCCACGCTGGGGAGGCAGCTCCCTCCCCTAATCACTGGTTTTGAGGTTTGATCCTTGTAGAGAAATTCCTAACTGAGCGTCAGAATGCTATGCCTTTAGTAACGTGTAGAAACAGAAATGCTCAGTGGCTTGTACGCCAAGACGTCAGAGGGGTGCAGGAGACCCCTCCCTGGCAAGCACATAACGTAACTACACATGGGATTGGACAGAATGTTTCTTCGTTTTGTGATACTGACTCTCTTCACAGTGCTTTGCCCTGTGATTGGGAGAGGCGTGCAACAAATCATATAACGCGGGGGAATGCGAAGCTACGTAATTTCCATCGCCGGAATCTGGCATGATTCTTCCATTCAGTTCCTTCCCTATACATTCTTGAGCATTCTCCTTCCATCTTCTCTGTCAGGCAGGCTGCTTTACGAGACTGACAGGTATCTCTAAGTCTAAGGCAAGGACAGGAGGCACTTCTTCCTGGTAATTGGCCAGTGCAGCCCGACCACCTGCCTTAGAACACAGCCAGATAAACACCTTTCTGTTTAACCTGCAGTTGTGACAGATTAATAACTGCAAGAGTTAACAGACTACTAACAGTGATCACCGGAGGTGAGAAGGACTTGGAAAAATTTTTGTCTGTTGATTCATGTTAGCGGATCTTTGGTTCAAATGGTTCAAATGGCTCTGAGCACTATGGGTCTTAACTTCTGAGGTCATCAGTCCCCTAGAACTTAGAACTACTTAAACCTAACCAACCCAAGGACATCACACACATCCATGCCCGAGGCAGGATTCGAACCTGCGACCGTAGCGGTCGCGCGGCTCCAGACTGTAGAGCCTAGAACCGCTCGCCACTCCGGCCGGCGCGGATCTTTGGCTCCAAGGCAGCGTTTATTCAGGAACTTCACTCAGTATCATATGTTTTACTCTTCCATCGCCCTCTTGTACTTAAATTGGGATAGGATTTTTTCGGAAAACTATTTCAGTGTAGGACAGGTTTAGGCGTGACTCAACAGTCTCCAGACGAGTCTCCAAATGCAGACCCGACACGCAGAACTCACACCGATCAGCGCCAGTCGTCACAGCCACGACGCCGCTGTACAGTCACTCGCTGTGGCGCAGTACCGCTCAGCTCCAGCACCGTAGAGAAGTTAGCTGACAAGACTCAGTATCTTCTTTCGGTTCAATAGATTTTCTCTTCTCTTCAAGGCCTGCAGAAATTCGTTAACATCATTCACTGTTATTCGTGAAGGACAATCTCTCCAGTGATTGAGAAGTAGGAAATTTGTCGGTTTCTATTTCCTCCTTTTCTGTGCCGAAACACACGTCAACGATTTCAATTACATTCGTTCTTGTTTCTATAATGAATCTTATGGTTCATGTTGAATGTGATTATCAGTTGTTGGTCATGTTCAGGGGCCATTTTTATGTGATGAGAGTAAATGATGTTCATTGAATGTAACATCTTGTCTCAAGCAGTAACAACATTCATCCCTCAATATAGCTGAAGGAAGAAGCAATTTTAAGTCACATGAGTCATATGCATTATTACAGATAGTTCATAGCAGGAGTAATTTGTGCTGAATGGCGAACATTAAATTGAATGGCACAGGGTCAAATTCATTACTTTAGATGCCGCTTTCCCGGGTCCTTGCGTGGGTTTATCACACATTCAACGTAAGGTGAATAATGAGGCATTTCACGAATGCACGCACGAGTCAGACAGCAGTTATTAAAATCATCATTCCTAATGTCATTTCGCACAGTCACGTTCTGTTCGTGACCTTCTGGTCATGATTTTGTTGTCAGACTTTTCTCGCATGCTTATCTTACTTATGAAACAAGTGCAATCATCACAATCGAGACGAACCCGCATATAAATTTTATTACATTGTGTATGAAGCTTTATTACCATAGGAATCCCAACTTCTTTACGAGCCGTACCGTTCATCGCAACAGTTAATGTGATTATTTCATGAACTAAAGTTTGACACTCATTTCATCCCACAGACAGAATCTAGTTATAAATTTTTGTTCCGTGATAACTTGCAAGGCCCTAAATCATCAATAAATCACAATATTTCTGAAATCCAACATCATTCCTGTAGCCATCTGCCCCAGTGCTACTTTCAAATTTATTAAGTTCATACAAAACCCATAGATACGGTTCATATGTCACGGACATCCTCTCCTTCCCTTTCCTTCTTCTTTGTGGCGTCTGCCAGTGGAGCCATTCTTCTCCAGATATTTCGTGTCACTATTTTGCAGTTATGACTTCGTAATCAGGTGGTTTGCAAATATTCATGTGTGTCAGTACCTGCCTTCTTCGGACTACGAAAACTTTACTAAACACTGCGCAACAAAATTAAGGGGTCACATTTTGGACACCATGTAAATGCCTCCCACTGCAATGAATAACTTGATAATTTCGCTCAAAGATCCTTGCCTCCTTCCACTGTGGCGGTTCATGGGCTTGGCTCCCTGCGACGCACTCTCCAGCTTGGCGACATCTCAAAAAGGAAAAGAATTGGTGACAATCTCACCGTCTTAATCCATTTTACAGCTCACACGAACTTCCGAGTTGTGGCCTTTTTATCTTTCGCATGTTTCGACACCTTACTGTTTGAAGCATCGCCGATCCCGAGGTTACAAATGGTTCAAACGGCTCTGAGCACTATGGGACTCAACTTCTGAGGACATCAGTCCCCTAGTACTTAGAACTACTTAAACCATGCCCGAGGCAGGATTCGAACCTGCGACCGTAGTAGTTCCGCGGTTCCGGACTGCAGTGCCTAGAACCGCACGGCCACCGCAGTCAGCCGAGGTTACATTGCAGCAAAATTTCAAACTTACGCATCACAATGGGAGGCAGTTACGGGGTTTGGATTGAGTGCTCCTTTAATTCTGTTGTGCATTGTAGATTTAGTAGGTACTTTCTTCCTTTTTGTGTACTGAGATGCAGTGGACGCCTACGACCTCCATCGGTGGGTCACTAGACTGCGACTCTTTCCGGTTAATTACCAATATTATTTTTGTAAAATCTTGGTCTACATTTGACACGATCAAAATTCAACGATTTGAAATCGATGTCAGTACAGGAAGCCAATATCTTGTTTGTGGTCAGCCTTACGGACAGCTTGTTGCTAGAGGACTACACAAGTGCCTCTAATTGCCCGACCACGCCACCGGTAGCTACGGCAAACAGGGGTTTATTGAGCCATCGTGGAGACTAAGCGAGACAGCTGTCGCCTGAGTGTTGGGCAAAGTGTCGTCAGGGCGCGGCTATTAATGCTGAGCAGAAGCTGCGGGTTGCCGCGTCAGGGGGAGAGAGGCTGCTACGCGTCAGATGGCAGCGGCTAACAGGTAGGAGCTAGCAGGTAGATGGCTCGGCTAGAGTCCAGTGGGGTCGGGTCGCGCTCCGCCTGCGCAGACTCAGCCGCAGCCGACGCGCCGCCAGGAATTTAATAACGCCATTAGGAAGTTGTGAGCGACGTAATGACGCGGCGCGGACGGCCGATGAGCGGCATGCCGCGGACGCCGTAATGGGCCAAACTCGACCTCCCAGCCTCACCAGCACCGCCGCCGACACCAGGCGGTTCGTAGGGGCCGGGTCACTGCTGCCTCGCGTTTCACCTGCTGCTGCTGCTGCTGCTGTTATTGGCGGTTTGCACAACTTGCACAAAACGGTCAACGCAGCCACCTTTCCGCGTAACTTAAGAGACGTATCTGTAGCGGCACTATCACAATGACTACTTAATGATAAGGCGAAAATATACTTTTACCTGATTTTTCTGTTTTTAGTCACGAGCCTTCTGAATGGTCTGATGCACCTCGCTACCACAATTTCCTCTTGAGCCGACCTCTTCATCTCAGAACAGCACCAATCCAGCGTTTTTGCCTTCTACACCTCCCTCTAGTACCACTGAGACTATTCCTGATAACACAAGTCCTATCTTCCCGTCCCTTCTTCTTGCCAGTCTTGTTTCATAAATTCCTTTCTTTTCACCAGTTATACGGAGAAATTCCTCATTTCTTCTCTTCTGAATCCATCTAATTTTCAGCTTTGATCTGTAACACCACGTCTCAAACGTTTTGATCTGTTTCTGTTTTCCCACTGTCACGATTTCTCAATTCTCATATCGATAAAAGTTGAAATTTGGGAAATAAACTTGTCCCAAAAGCAAAGCTGTGGACCTACTGAGGTAACGCTGTACCCAATTAATGTTAAGCTTCTCATCTTCAAAAATGAAATCACTGAGTGGGAAAAGCTCGCTGGTGATAGCAATCATTTCGAAATTCACTGCAACAACTGTGTGCAAAATTTAACAACAAAAGTTCACTGAAGCGAATAAGCTATGAGCTAAGCGATATAATCATATACAGGCGCCGGTAGTATCACGCACACGAGATATAAAAATGCATTGCTTTCAGGTGATTCATGTGAAAAGGTGATTATGACTGCACGAAGGGAGTGGAAGGACTTTAAACTCGGAATGGTAGTTTCAGCTAGATGCATGGGACATTCCATTTCGGAAATCGTTAGGGAATTCAGTATTCCAAGATCAAGAGTGTCAATAGGGGGCCGAGAATAGCGAATCAGAAGCATTACATCTCACAACGGACAACGCAGTGATTGACGGCTTTCACTTAACGTCCGAGAACGAAGGCGTTTGCGTAGAGTCGTCATTGCCAATAGACAAGCAACACTGCATGAAATAAGCGCTGAAATCAATGTGGGATGTTCGACGAACAAATTAGTTAGGACAGCGCTGCGAAATTTGGCGCCCGTGGACTATGATGATCGAAACGAGTGCCTTTGCTAACAGCACGTCATCACCTGCAGCGCCCCTTCTGGGCTCGTGACCGTATTGGTTGGGCCCTAGACAAATGGAAAACGGTGGCTTGATCAAATGAATCCTGATTTCATTCGGTAAGAGCTGATGGTAGGGTTAAAGTTGTCACCAAGTCACGGTGCTAGCTGCTGGTGTCTCCACAATGGCACACGCTGTTTTACATGGAATAGTCGTCTGGTCAAACTGAGCTGACTGTTGACTGAAAATGGTTACGATCGGCTACGTGGACAACATTTGCAGCCATCCATGGACTTCACGCTACCCAACATGGATGAAATTTTTGTGGATGACAGTCCATCATGTCACCGGACCACAGCTACTCGTGACTGGTTTGAAGAACATTCTGGACAACTGAAGTGAGTGACCCGGCCACCCAGGTTGTCCGACATGAACCTCATCGAAAATTTATGGGACGTAATCAGGAGGGCAATTCGTGCACAAAATCCAGCACTGGTAACACTTTCACAATACCGTGCGGTTATAGAGGTGGCATGGCTCAGTATCGCAGGGGACCTCCAACGACTTGTTGCGTCCATGCCATGTCGATTTGCTGCACTACGCCGGGCAAAAGGAGTTGCAACATGATATTAGGAGGTATCCTGTGACGTTCGTCACCTCAGTGTAAATTTCGCACGAAGTGTCACTGCCAGTAACGTATTTTGATGTGACTTGGTCAATACATAGAAAGAACTGTTACAATACGGTATTCAATGTACCTGAAGGAAGTACTCTATGAGAGGAACAATACTTAAAATGAAGGCGAAAAATAATTACTCTGAAGTCACCGCGATTTATCATGGCCGCCTGGGCACAACGAAGAGGCAGCATGCTTCTTGATAACGTGTGTTACCGTAAAATAAGATACAAAAATGCTAATGGGAAGTCAGGAATACAGCAAGAGGGTTCTACTTCCTTTGTACGAGTAGATAGTAGTGGAATACTGAGCAGAAAATTTTAGAAACCAATTCTTTCACTTTATACAAGTACTCGGTAACCGATGTGTAAGCCGTTAGTATGCAGTAGCGCAGCACACTCTATGGCTAAGGGTATTGCTAGAATGGCGATGGGAAATTTTTGAGGATGCTTTCAATGACTTCATCCAAGACTACATACAATACATCATACGTATCAAAGCAGGTACACGGTCCAATAGGCAACAAATGTAGCTCAACAACATTCTCATGATGAAAGGGGGACTGATATTGTAATAATATTTACAGTTAGTTGTAAATAAATAGTTCTTGTGTTTGCATCTGATGCCTCATTTTGTCTGATAGCAAGGTACAGGCACTGAAATGCGAGATCAGGCACTTATGGTTTATCAGGAGATCTAATTTGATGCAATAAACGAATTAATGAAAACTTTTATTACTTACGTTATTGTTAACACCTCCTTCTCCATCTGCCGGCCGGGGTGGCCGAGCGATTCTAGGCGCTACAGTCTGGAACCGCGCGACCGCTACGGTCGCAGGTTCGAATCCTGCCTCGGGCATGGATGTGTGTGACGTCCTTAGGTTAGTTAGGTTTAAGTAGTTCTACGTTCTAGGGGACTGATGACCTCAGCAGTTAAGTCCCATAGTGCTCAGAGCCATTTGAACCATTTTGAACTTTCTCCATCTGTCTACCTAGAGAGCTGAAGGGTCAGCTTTCCTGACTGCCATTCTGTGGCCGGGCTCGATTCCCGGTATTGCGAGAGACTTTTCCTTGGTGGTCGGAATGGAAGAGTGTGCTGAACCTCGTTGCGCCAGCAGCGTTGCCAGTTTACCGTGGAGTAGCGGCAACAGGTCTGCCAAACCGACAGTATCCTGGGAAGTCGTAGGCTGAACCACATCCCTCTATACCACATCCAAATAACGCCAATGGCAGATTTTGACACAGGAGTAGGGTAGATCAAGATTAGCCTGTCGTCAGAATGACAGTTTTTAAGAGTCTAAATCTGAAAATTGTTCTTCTTAGCCACTGTTAATGTCTTAGACGCCAATGTGAGTCAATAGTCAGTGCTGTCTGAAAGGTTATGGAACAACACAGCCACAGTATCACATTGGGATGTATCAGTACCTAAAGGTAAATGCATGCCTGGCAGGTAGCATATTATGGTAGTGCTGGGTAACGTTTGTTTTTAAATGAAATATAAGTAGGATTGTAAAACAGCATGGTCACCAGTTTTCAAAAATACAACTTAGAATTTGAGATACAGACATTCGATAATTTTTAAGGTCCTTCCATTGAGACCTTTGTACCAAGGAAGAATGATGGGGTTACGATTGTGAATGGGGTCGTAATCAGTTACTGTTACTTAGTTTATTTTTCAGTGATGTACACTTTATTTGGAAACAACAACAAATAAAAGGTGACCTGCATGTGCAGAAGATGCCTCATGCTTTGGTAGAGAGCAATTGTGCAGAAACCAATGTTTTCGTGCAAGATGGGGCAACACGTCATGCCGCTAGCAAAGTGAAAGATGTGGTTGATGCAAACTTCCAGAACTTTTCCAGGTGCCTGGTCCGCAAAATCACATCCGAATCTGTGTTACTTTTGCTTTGAGGATAACTAAAAGAAGGCTTTCACTGGGGACACGTTCGGTCTCCACCTGATCTGAAGGCCAGTGGAAACACGTTGCTCAGAGTCCACCGGAACTGCCGCGGCCAACTGTTGATCAGGGTTGCAGCATCTCTTAGACGTTCCTGGTGCTCAGACTGAACAAACTTTGTAAGAGGCGGTTAAGAATACAGTCAACATTATGTCTTATCACACGTTTGACCTTTTCTGCCTACGTACCGTTCCTAATCCATTAAACACAGGATTTGCACCTGGTGTTCAAAATTTGAGCAAATTTTTCTTTAGCATACATCAGTTCCACACTAACACATTAAATATATCTACCTCGTTTCGCTGCTATACGATAATTACAGCCCACACTGGACCTCTGTGACTAGCTGCAAATTAATTATAGCCGCCCGGTAACTACAACTGTATTTCCTAGGTAATGAGGTCCTCGAGGCAGACAGACGATGGGAATGCAGTCGTGGCACACATCGCGAGTCTTGATTACATCCCAAAAAAAAAAAAAAAAAAAAAAACCGCACACGCACAACTGGCTAATTGCACAATTTCAGACTGCATTAAAAAGCATGCTGTGGGGTGAACATAAATTAGCTATACGATTTGATAAACGACCGCCAGGAGAGCTCGAGCGCCGCTGCAGTTCGCCCGAGTCGCCCGAGATACAGTGGTCAGAAATGTTCAGAGTGAGGGGCGCGGGTGGCGGGGGAACAGTAGTTTGAAGGGAAGGGGCTGAATGAAGAGATGGGCTTTGAGGTGGGGGGAGGAGATAGGAAGAGGGGGAGGCGTGAAGGGCAGAGAGGCGTTAGGAGAAGATGCTTCAATAGATTTGTGCGTTATACATGATTTAGTCTACATGTACACAGGTGAACCCCAGGGGGAAAAGACTTGTACATACATAATGGAGACCACAAGAATGTATGTAAGTCCAGCACCTCATCCTAAACTCCTGGATCGCTTTCGACCAAATTTGGTACTCGAACATCACGAGTATCAGCTCTGTGGGGCTTATAGCTTCGTATCTCCAATAGGAACGAAAATGCGCGAGGCTCTTCTTTTAGCAGTTACTCGTCAGTTTTCTTATCCAAGAAATTCTTTCATGACTGCTGTTAGCATCAAATCCTACCAGTAACATTTCTGCAAGGGATACTTTAACCCACATGAAAGGATGAAATCGCTTCTTCTGGTAACTCTAATGGACAGAAACACACAGCGTAAGACCATGCTGCGTGGGAGCAAATGGTCGCATATTGGTTCAGATGCTCTTCCGCTTACTAATGCACTCTCCATCTCCTCGCGAACAAAATGTGCCAAGAAATTTTTACTCTTTACTACAACGACGTTAACCACTTTATGAACCGAAAACCGTTTGAAGAGCTAAATGTGGTTGAGAGCCGTAAACACCCATTTCCAAAACCGCCAGAGAATCTGTGTCGCATTCTTCGATATCGTATTGTGCGAGATGAATGGCATCATAAGGTACCAGCAAATGGTTCGACTTACAGCATGGTATTAATTATCTACGACGGCCACATCGCTTGCTTGCTGCGTTGTATCCGCGATGCACAGCACGGCATTTCATCGACACTAAGTATGTTCCCAACCAGCCCTCGTAGCGATGTGCTGCCATACTAAGGAGATTGTTCTCCGTTCTTACTGAGAGGGTCTTGTGCCTCAGAGAAGATCACTTATTTGTGAAATGATCTTGCTCTTCTTACTGCTGTTATTCTGAGCTCGCAGTGACACTGCCATAATGACAGGTATCTTGCCTGATGCTGCAAACAAAACGTGCAACATGTGGGAAATAATAAAGCTCAAAACCAAAACAATATCCAAAGGGGAAGGAGATGAAAGTCGTGCCTGTCTTTCTAAAGATGTACATTTGGCACTGAATTTACAATTTTCATCTTTTTCTTCTCATCACATCAATACTCTCTGAGAACTAATACAAAGAACGTAACCGATATCACATGAACATCAATGTATCTGACAGTGACAACAAGAAGCTGAAGGATCACGTTAGGTAATTACATAAATAATGGTGTATTAAAAATAAAATTGAACAGTTCTGGAGCGGCCACTAGGATCCCTCGATCCGAAAGAAATTCTACACATCTTTATTACACAATAACGTTTACTCTCATCTCCACAACTAAGCCGAAGTGCAAATAAATGGAACTAAATATTTCTACACGGAAAGCAGAATGACACTTCTGCAAACTGGAGTAGAGTGTAGTAGTCTCACTTTCATTTCCTGGTAAAATACGGAGATGTAAGGGAATCACGCAAATAAAAAGTACAAATTATCAGTCTGAGTTCCAACGACATCGTCGTGTCCTTATTCGTAAAGTGGTAACGAAAAAGAGTATATTCGAACCAGGAAGCTCAATGTTATATGTAGAACACTGTCTGAAATACTGCTGTTACCAAGGTTCAGGTAGATACAACAGCAAAGTAACAACATAACTTTCCACTAGAGATTACCTCTTTCAGCTCCGAACACGTCTCCACCATTTGAGAGCGATACATGCTGAAGATACACACGGCAGATAACTTCGCCAATGAATGAGACCTCGTCATCACTTACATTCGCTAACATGAAGTATCGACCAAAAATTTACGCGGAAAATCTAATACCAGGAGAAACTCCCGTTTATTATAAAACGCAACGTTGCGTATGCTAGGCACGTACAACATGAGCGCATGTGATCGTCACGAAACCTAACATAATTCATATGTTCGTATAACCTAAAAACTGAGCTCCTAAATACTGCAGCGACGTAGACGGAAAGTTAACTGCACTTCGTATACGTAACTGCCAATCGCTGCGACTTGGAACCTAGTAACTAGGTACAGCGTGGACACCCTCAGCTATCGGAAATCATGATGTCACACCTCGTGAGGACCCGGAAAATGGCTAATCAATATCTAAAACATGCTCCGGAGGCGTCAGCCCGAGACATTTGTCTCGATACTGTCGCTGGTAACATTGTTCTTACATTAGTCAAATTGAGCGATCTGTAGTCAAAAAAGAAGAAAGGAAGATTAGCGTTTAATGTCCTGTCGATAGTGCGGTCACCAGAGAAGCAGCATAGGCTTGGATTACAAAATGATGTGGAAGCAAACCGACCGTGCGATTTTCAAAGGAACCATCCAGGAATTTGCCTGGAGCGATTCAGAGAAAGCACTGGAAACCAAAATCATAATGGTTGAAAGTAGATCTGAACCGATTTCATCCCGAATGAGAGTCTAGTGTACTAACCACTGTGTGACCCCAGTCGTTAACATTAGTTAAAAACACTATTGGAGATAATGGCGGAGGAGGGTCCACTATAGAGACAAACGGAAACACATTGTTGACTGTAAAAATCTGTTGGCTCGCAGAGACTTAATTTTACTATGTGGTTGAACTGAGCGAAAACGAAATGAGGTTATCGGCAAATGATAGTAGACAAAGCTACACATAATTCTGCGTTAAGGGTAAAATTATATACTCCTACCTAAGCCTCATCTGCATGTCTTTGAAGAATGTTTTACCTTACACATTAGTCGTGACCAGAATCTACGTCAGAGGGTACACAGTGCCCTTTTGGTGTATCGCCTTGTGAGGAAATTAGTTGACCGTAGATTACCAAATCCTGCTTTACGATTGAAACATGGAATGTAAAAGGAAATCTTGTTCTTCATTTGGCATGTAACATACCACTGGAGACCTAATAATTGTAATTATCTGCCGGCCGTTGTGGCCGTGCGGTTCTAGGCGCTTCAGTCTGGAACCGCGTGACCGCTACGGTCGCAGGTTCGCATCCTGCCTCGGGCATGGATGTGTGTGATGTCCTTAGGTTAGTTAGGTTTAAGTAGTTCTAGGGGACTGATGACCACAGATGTTAAGTCCCATAGTACTCAGAGCCATTTGAACCATTTGTAATTATCTAATGCTTAACCGAAACATTATGTCCTTTTTTCAATAATTTTTGGAGTAGTAATATTTACGATTGTTTAGTACCAGTACAACATTTTCCCCGTTTTAGTGTTGTAAGGTGAAATACTGAACTAATTACGATTTGGATAACCTTTCCGATTTCTTCTGTGGGAGCACTGACTCGGTGGCTAAGTAGTGAAGTGCACGGTGTACTTGAGAGGTTTCTAATCACTTAGCTTACCAGGGCCATACTGGAATAGGACGAGTATTTTTGGGCCGCACATAATTTACACTAACCACTGAGCAAGAGAGGAAAATGGAGAGACCAACGAGATAGTGGCATCATGTGGTGGAAGTTTCAAACTGAAATTTATAATAGCTGTTCATAAACGGGATATTAAGAACCTTTTCTTACCTCCTCACTTTTTGGGCCGCACTGATACTTGCTTTGGGACACATGTGATCTGTAGGTTGGAGTTGGAGACCGCTGCTATAGATTCAGATCACTCAGATAAGATCCTCTATTAGGTCTACTCCTTTCATCTGCCTCTTTATTTCCTTCACCTGTTATAATGTTTGCTAATGGGAAACAGCTCATTTAAATCGTTGTTCAAAATCTTTATTGACCAATATGCCTTCCTCTAACTGGCTGCGTAAGTCAGAACAAATGTCGAAAGAATTCAGCGTCGTATATTCTTGAGATTTCGTGGAATAATATGTGAAACGTGCCCAACAAAGCACAGGCTCAGGAGCTTTTATGATAACAGTTCTCTTTAAAGCCTGTGCTATGGTAAGTGAGCGGGATTCACCTTATGAAAAAGGATTTTCGCATAGATCTCGACCGCGTGTACCTGGCCTGGCCTGGTGGCCAGTCAGACTTACATCCACTCTGTAATAACAATGATTCGTCAAGTAAGTTAGAAATGCAATTTCACGTCAGGATGGATCAAAAGGAATCCAGAAGATGCTACCAATGTGATAATACGGTCGCCAGACTAATTAGGCATTAACTGAGTTTCTTCCCTGTACAAGTTGGTATATATTCATGCAAAACAACAAGTTGTAACACTGCATAATATAGTAGAATTTTAGAACCAGAAAATCTATTTAACTGATATTTTCACGTTCTGTACTGATATGGAAAACCATGAATACATAACACTACACTATAATGTTTACTACAAAACTTAATACTGTCTATTAATCTGATAAAAATCGGGCAAGGGTTACCCTAGAAATTGTATTTTCATGCCACACACAAAATGTCAATTTTGATAAAGACAAAACACTGACAATTTTTGACTTTTATGTTGACTTCAACTTTTGCTGGTCAAATCAATTTAGAACACTTCAGAATTCAAGTGAATTAGAGGGGGGGGGGGGGGGGGGGCTGAAACTGTTATGATCGCTGTATTTAAAAAAATGATTAGAATTTATTATTCGTTCAAGATATCCAGTATAAAAGTTACTACTCTTTTCATCTTATTTACTGCTCACTTAAATGCCTTTAAATCTGTCTCGAAGTAATAAACTTCATTACTATATCAATACTAAAGTTATCTTTTGACTTCGTTAGACCTTCGCTATTCATTTACTGGTTCATTAAAAAAACATTTCTTGAAACACCATTCTAATATAGCTAGTTCTGCAAATAGTTATTATTAACACTTTTTTTAATTTTCATTACGGGACACTCGGATTGCGCAACGTTTGGAAAGGACCCTGTCTAGGTTAGTTGTGAGGATAATTGAATTATGGAAACGTTCTGGCAAAATTTAGGTTAGTATTGCACCGAACAAAAACAGTTCACTCTCTGATCCACACGAATACAGTACTAGAAGTTTCAACCTACTAGTATCCATGCGGCGGTTGGCAGGCGGCAAGATGGCGATACACAGAACACACATACAACCACAGCTATGGCTCTTCATGTATCGGCACTTTAATTCTTCTTAGCGTCGCAATACTTTTCCATTTAGTGCATAGGGAATTTAGCCATGCTGTGTGGGCGTTGGAACGGCATACCCGAAGCTCAGTGAAGCTATGTCTTCCAGGAGAGCCTCCTCGCTCCAGAAGGTGTTGCTCAAACCAGTGCCAAACTCCAACTCCTACTGTGCCCGTCGTGCCGTGCAGTGCCCGCGTGCATTTTCCTGCGCTCGCCTGCCATCCACCTTTTACCCCTCCCTGACAGACCGGGTATTCACCAGAAGTTTTGCATTCTACATATCCTAACACATTTCCTACGTATAGACCAGACGCACAGTTACAATTTTAAACATCTTACAAGAGTTTCTACATTTATTACAATTCAATTCTATTACAATATTACTTGACATTTGACATAAGCATTAATACTCACATTGAAACTTATTCACAGTTTTCTTAACATAATGGCATGAAACAAAAAGAAATGAAATCAGAACATCAATTTCACAAGAATTACTTATATGTACAATAGTACAGAGTCGTTGTTGTTACACAGTGATTCAACAGTGGCGGCTACTGCACGCGGAAGCTTGTTTGCATCTTGCAACGTGTGGTACCATGGAGGTTACTATCTTTCGTGTGGCGAATTACGACACTTCTGTAGAATTAACCATAAATTTTGAGACCTTTTTAAACAGATAATAAGAGAACGCCAAATATTCTTTGCAAGTCGAGTGATTTACACACTTCTCAGCCATTTTGTTCCATGACGCTGACATATAAATTGGCCGCGGGGTAGGCGCTAGTTCCTTCGAGACGTTGTGTGGGGTGACGCCCACCAGACCTTGCAGCTGTAATTACTGCTAAGTTTACTGCGGTGGCGGTGGCGGCGACACGAGTGTTTCATCCTAATTACTCGGCCGGCCCCGTGGCCGCACCCTGGGGACGGATTAGCGCAAGTCATCCCCAACAATAGCGCCGTTAATCCTGCAACTCCTCCTCCACCCACACCTCCTTCGTCAAGCCTCCTCATATCGATTACTTGTCTGCTTAGCGTTAAATAATTACTCGGCCTGGCTGCGCTCCCAGCGTCTTCTCCACGCCACTCGGCGGGTCACTGCCAAGGCGATGGTTCGTCCAAAATTCCGCCAGATCTCTTCTTCAGCCATATTTAATTTCGTCTTGTCCTGATTGCATTCACCCTCTAGGCATTTGCTACGACAATTAATCGTTTTCTGATGTCTTTCCACTACCATATTTTTTACATATGAATAATGCGTCGTGAGCCACAGAGTATAGTTTCAGATCTATCGTTCTGTCACTGAAGAATATTACAAAGCCCATCCAAAATTTGAAATACTATAGATGAGTTCGTAATGTAACAGTGTCTTAAGCGCACTAAAGCGATATCTTTCTTACGCAAGCCTGCGTCTCAACAGCGCCACGGTTTTCCCTGATGGATGCAAGCAAAAGCAGGCTGGCTAGATTTTCTGATGTGCTTGGAAACAGCTTCCTTCCCATGTCCATCACCCGCTGGAAATCTATACGATTTTGTCCATCACTGTTCTCATCTGACACATCACTGCTGTCCTATTAACTGACTACCAAATATTTTTCGTTGTTGAGGGTACCACAATTGCAGAAATACTAGCTACAATTGTGTATCAATTTCTTACTGCTGTATCTTTTCTCTGTCACAATATACGACCCACTGCCTTCCCATGAACGGAACAGCATGCAGCATTTCTAACTGAAACTGGTACTGGTTCAAGTTCAGTGAGTCAGACACTGAATTTTACACACGGTCAATACGAAGCAATTCAGTGCTGGACGTATGGTACAATTCCGAAAAATAAATAGCACTGCACGCACATCTCAAAAAAGAAAAATAAATACACAGAATTTGCAGGGCAAAGCCAACTGAAAATCCACACAAAATCCAGCAAACCAATGACAACCCAACTTTCAATAACATCGCAGTTGTTAACGACTTAAGTCTTTCCTGAGTTAACATTTTCCTAACAGTACACGCAATCAACGCGGGGCACACAGTTTACTCCTTTGTTCCATTAGTGCTGCTACTCAATTTTATCATCACTGTGCATGTAGCTATATATTCTCATCATGAGGACCCTCAGTACATACTCGTTTCGGAGCTAAGATAATTGAGGGACATAATAAGGAAAGACATTAAAAATATACTTATACGGATAGTTCGGGCAATACCGGCAATGACCTTCATCTTCTGTGCGGATGCACACATATTCCCCGAACTCCTACCGGACTTGGTTAGAATGTCTTCCACGAGTAATGAATGTGTTGGCGTGGGACACTACGAATGTAGTGTGTGGACATAGAAGGTGAGAATGGGGGTCTCACGGGAGGCGTGCGCGAGGTTATCCCTGCACTCGCACTATCCTCTGTGCCCTCAGTGGCTCAGATGGATAGAGCGTGTGTCATGTAAGCAGGGATCTCGGGTTAGAGTCCCGGTCGGGGCACACATTTTCACCTGTCCCCGTTGATATATATCAACGCCCGTCAGCATCTGAATGTATTAAATCAATTCTATAAGCATTAGAAACTTTATACATACAAGACATAAACACACTACAACAAGAGAATTAATAACAGATTCAAAAAGTTTTAATATCCTTAGAGAGAAAATCCTGAAAGGAAATATAAAAATAATAAAATTAAAAAAAACAAGAACTGATTGCAGAGAATAGATTCACAAAACTAAAGCTTAAACCAACAAACAGATTACACGCAAGAGTACAGAACATTCTGGCGGCTATAGCACACAAACCTGATGACATACAAAAAGCTAATTAGAGAAGTATGAAACCTAATACTGCAAAGCAGTGGAGGGCGACAAAATTTCGTAGGGACCATACATCCATGAGACCAGTGGGAAATTACAGAAAAGTACCTAAATGAAACCTTATGAGACATATGTTAAACTCGCACATAAGTACAGACCGCAAAACGATGTAACAGTGAAACACACACAGGGACTAATAAACGACATAAAAGGCACGCATATTCAAGATACAGCTGTATTGATCTCATTTGGTCGAGTAAACTTACTTCACAATACCAGTCAAAGAAAAAATCGATATAACAGAACAAGACATACACACAATCAATTACCAAGAGCAGACTCCTCAGACATAGGCACACTGCTACACTATTTTAGTGGCCAAATCTACTTTGAATTTAATATGAACTCTACTTACAATAGGAAAGGTAGCCAACGGCATGTGCCATTTCGACAAACTTAGCAAATATCTTAATTAACAAGACAGAGGGAAGAACATTTCTATGAATAGTATCAGGAAAATAAATTCCAGTATACTGATGGTGATACATACGAAGTACGACAATAAAGTAATGAGACTGATATGAAAAAAAATGTTTCTTACCGTTTTAGTCAAGTTTAGTGTTGTCTCCTTCAAAGTAATTCCCTTCTGATTGTACACACTTTTTCCAGCGCTTCTGCCATTGATGGTAGCATTTCTGGAACTCATCTTCTGTAATATCCTCCAAGACCCTCGTCACAGCTCTTTGGACATCTTCTGTAGTTGGAAAATTGTGTCCCTTGACGACCGTTTTGACTCTTGGAAATAAAAAAAAGTTGCATGGAGCGATATCTGATGAATAAGGTGGCTGTTGTTGTACTGAAATTTGTTTTCACGTTAACAATTACTGTACTGAATGAGCAGTATGGGATGGCGCATTATCGTGATGCAGAATCCAATTATCAGCAATGTTGGCACGGAGACGAAGAACTTCTTTACGAAGTCTTCCTAAAATTTCTTTGTAGTAATATTCGTTAACTATTTGTCCAGGAGGCACCCGTATGAACAAATCCCTTGGAATCAAAGAAGCACACAAGCATGCATTTCACTTTTGTCTTTGACATGCGAGCTTTTATTGGTGTGGTTGATCCCTTTGAGTACCGTTGCGAACTTTGGCGTTTTGTCTCTGGATGGTACTGACAAAACCAACTTTTGTCACCAGTGATAACAAGGTTCAACAATTCTGGATTGGTTTCCGCTTGCTCAAACAGATCGGCTGCCACATCTTTCCATGTTTCTCGCTGTTGTGGTGTGAGATTTTTAGGGATCATTTTTGCAAAATTTTTTCTCATACCAAGATCTTCAGTTGTTATTAGACGAACCGTTTCTCGATTGATGTTCAGTTCTTCTGCAATAATTTTCATGGATAATCTCCGAGCAGATCATACGACTTCACGCACCCTGGCAAAGTTGAAATCAGTCCGTGAGGTTTATGGTCGTCCACTGCGGTCTTCATCTTCAACATTCGTTCTGCCTTCGCTAAACATTTCATTCCAACGACAAACTAGAGCTCTTGACTTAACCTCCTCTCTAAAAGCCTTCTGAAGCTTACTGTAAACTGTCGGGTTTTCACCCAATTTAACGCAAAAAGAAATGGGATACTGTTGCACAATATTATGCGGTTCCATTTCCGTGACGCGAGACACAAACACGTGTGAACTAATTACAGCACAACTCACGACTGAGCAGTTGCATCGATGTGCCGCTTCGACTAGAAGCAGCTTATAGACAAAGGTCAAAGATATCGTGACTACGCAAGCCTGCAGGATTGCCACATCTAGCAAAGATAATTAGTGTCATTACTTTATTGTCGCACCTAGTACATCACATTCTCTGCTTTGTAGAAGAAACAGAAATAAAGATGAAGCTACTAAGCACAGAGTTAAATGCATACCCAGAGTTAATGCATTAAAAATAAACTTCATGTTAGGGCAAAAACAAAGAAGGGAAATAAATTTCTTATATACATCCATCCAAAAGAAAAGTAATAGACACTCATTCGATGTTTACAGGGAAACCATCACACCACATATGATACTACAGAAATCATAAAAGCAGTCATAGTCCCACAAACAAGCCGCTCTCAGATATAAACTTCACAGGTTAGCCACGGTATCACATCACAAACTCAACTGCAGCAAGGAGCTACACATTAACTCATATCGCAAGAAACAATGTACCTGAAGATTATCAAGTTACAAGTTAAGCACAGCTGCACACAAACACAGGGACCCACAACACTTACCTTTAACGTACTCCAACAGCCCTACTACTATACCACATGGACACCAAACATATGTAAAAAGAGATTTAACACAGAATAGGTAGCACTCTTACGAAAGAATGAATAAGATTAACCTACCAAACTAATAGCTCCCTACAGAAAGCGTAAAAAAAAGACATACTTAAAATATCTGACATTATTTGACTGCAATGCAACACTTTTGATCTTATGTATTTAGGACAGGCAACACTGAAAACACGCACACTGTTCGTTACTGACATGTTCAGTAAGCTTGAGATTTATTAATGTGACTAAAGCTAATACGAGAGCTGGGGGCTCCTGGCGTTTTTATCGCTTTTGTTAACGACTACCGCTGCACATACACAACCTGTTATCCACCTGGGAAATGACCAATGCGTTGAAATTTCTGTAGTGGAGTTTTGATAACGGTACAGTCAATAGTGAACATAAAATCTATCAATGGATGCCTGGCATCTCTAAACGCAATGGTGCTGTTCATGACGTATTTCCCTTCAATTAGAATTGTAAATCAGTATGGGTGACATATCAAATGTCCAGTCCAAGTACGCTTCTTTTCCTGCTACAGTCATAATAAGAAGTTCTCTCCTGCTTTGCTCGACAACCATTTACAAATGGAACCCACCACTTCTGCATGCGAAACCGATCCAAAGGCTCTCTAAAATACTGCTCATATAAGAAAGAAACGTTATTATTCCGTAGCTGAAAATCTAAATTTGAGTACGAAAGTTCAAGAGCAAACCTGTTCGGGTGCTATCTGTCAAACTGTGTATACACTTTGTGAGTGGGTCGGCCGCGGCACTTCATTACGTAGAATGGATGAGAAAGAACAGTTCAATGAGGTTTTGGTGAGCTTCTCTCTTGTGCGCAGTCACGTGTGATCCTTGCGTTGTTATGGAGAGGGAAAAATTCGTTTGCATTTTCGTGGCGACAAACACACTGAAGTCATTTCTTCGATTTCCTGAGGGTAGCACAACCGTCTGCGTCCGGCTGGCACGCGGGAGATCGGTCAGCTTTACACGACGTTGTCGCCATGACGACAGACGCCTCGTCCAACGACTCACCATGATTTTGTTCACTCCCAGTTCTCCGTAGGAATTCTACAAGCGCCTCTCGTTTTCCACCAAAGGAAAACTCACTGACAGCTCTCTGCTTGGGACCCACCTCCGCTACAGAAGGCATTTTGAAGATTATGTATAGTGTCGCCACCTATAGGAACTTCACGAAGCTATAGGGTACGAAGCTGAAGTATTCCACGATGTCCTACAACAAATTTCGCATTTTTGCAACCGAAATTGGCAGAAAAAAATAATGCATTGCAATAATTATTTAACTCCACTCGTGAGATTGCCATACCACCACACTACAATGGATTCTAAGTCATTTTCCAGTCTCCATCATAACAATAGGCTTACCTGTGTATTTCCCTGTATGCGTTGTTGCATGAAACAAAACGGAGGGTTACATCCCATTAACTTGTAATACAAAAAGATAGTATTTAGTTGCTGTAAGAAGCGACCCGGTTGTCGATGTACGATTACCACTCGTGGTCACCACCACGCTGCTTTCTGCAGCCACTACGATGAAATTCTCTTCGTGATGCTACACTGCAGGAAGAATAACGCTAAAATGACCAGCAAGCTATAGAATGCGATGCTGTTTACAAGAACACGGGTAAAGTATCAGATTAGAATTCCAAACCATATCAGTGCTATAGACATATTTGTAATCAGATCAAACGTTGCACAGACACACACACACACACACACACTCACACACACATACAAACGCACGCGCGCGCGCGCTGACAGACTCACAGACGGATCGACGGACGAATGGCCGTTTTAGTTGCTATTTTAGGGGCACGTATTTCACTGTTTCCCAAGAGAGCTTTGTACGACATCTTTTGTAAGCATTTGCTGGCGTAACTTTCCAGTCAGTCTTGAAGTGCATAGATGTTGTTGTGGCTCCCTTAATGTAATACAGTAACTAGCGTATTATAAAATGGAAGAGGGTGTATCTATAGTAAGTATTAAGAAACCGAAAGTATTTTATGTAGTTTCAATTTGACTCTCCTACTATTAAGAGGTGAGCCTGGCCTTTGTTTTAATGTACAAGCTATTATGGAGCTCTGTCAACCCCAAATACATGTGTAAACTATGAACATACAGCTAGCCTTCTCATCCAGACGAATTTTAAGGAAGTACGCACTAAGCGAAGTGTAGTTTCCTGACAAAATATACTGATTATGGAGGTATCGTGTCAATTTTTTTTCGTTTATTTATTTTCAATTATAAATACAATAAATTCACGTGCTAGGCTGCCATAATCGATCATTCAATAAGTAATTTCGGAGGAATATCTATAGGTAAACTGTAAAATTCCTGTGTTATGAAAATCAAAATTAACCCTGCTTTATGCAAAAGCCGATGAGGGGATGCGACTATGGAACTCGGCTGATAGGTCAGATCACCTTCAGATAGTCATGTCAGACTAATTACCGATAACAAGTAATGGATGCACAGAATACAATAGTCCCACGCGCATTTGCTCGTTGTTTGAAATGTCATTTGCGCGTGAAACCGCAAGCTTCATGTGACAGCAATAAGATCTACAGATGCACTGAATGGTAATTTGGAGCGAGAATCTCATTTGACTTCGCTTCTCTCACATCTACGTTTCTAAGCGCATAGCAAACTTCTTGTCGTAACTTCCACAGGGGAATAGTTTACGTATTTGAAACTGCGAAGAAACACAAATATTCTAGACACGAGATCAAATTTCCTTCTGTCACTAAGTAACACAAATTCATACTTAGCGTAAAGTTAAACATTAGACAAGATAATGCAAATTTATAAAACAGGCAGTGCAAAAGACAGTCACTGTTTTCCCACATAAAATTTTTCTCATTCATAATCAGCAACTAGTAAATTATTTGAGGCTGAAATCATATAACTGAATTTTGAATAAACTATAAAGTTAACAGGTATTGCATTTGTTCAAAAGGTCTTATAGCAAATGTAGACCTTAATTCATAGAAGAAAGATTTTGGAAAAAAAGGAAGAAGAAGAAGAAAACAACATCTTTGATACCAGTAAACCTGTGATTGAAAGAAACAAGAGAAATTAGGACTTAACTATCCATTGACAATGAGGTCATTAGAGACAGAGCCCACGATTGTATTGTTTTAAAGATGTGGATGCATACCGGCCGTACCCTTTCGAAGGATCCACGCTGGTGTTCGCCTGGAGTAATTTAGGGAGATAGCGATAAACCTAAATCGGGTGGCCGGACGCAAAGTTGAACCGTCGTTCCCGAAAGGCACTTGTGATTTAAATTGTTGTGACAGGAGACTATATGTCATTTTGTAGTGAGGTTTTACATTTACATAAACCAAACAGATGCGGAACAAGCGTGAGGATAAAACTCGTACACCAAGAGATGAACACAACTTTGCAGATTCAGAAGGATGTAGGTTGCAGTAGGTACTGGTAGATGAAGAAGCTTGCACAGGATATAGAAGTATGTAGAGCTGCATCAAACCAGTCCCTGGACTGAAGACCACAACAACAACCACAGTCTTTGGGCTTGGGAGTGTTATATTTACGAGAAAGTCATATGGCCCTTCCCCTTTGTCATAGATGTAGTTCTAAAGAGACGTAACTCATTTTCGTCTGTTTCTTTTAAATTCTCTGAGATTTCTACCGGGATGTGATCTACACTACTTACTTTGTTGTTTTTAAACTTTCCAAATGCTGTAATTACCTCTGAATCTAGGATAAAATCTCCTGTTTCATCTTCATTTACTGATTCTTCTTTTTCAATCTGCAGATCGGAAGGTCGCTGATCCGCTTCATAGAGAGTTCCAACATATTCTTTCCACCTATTCTGAACAGCGTGTGGGTCACTTAAAAGTGTTCCAACTTTCCCTTCTATCTACATATTTGTTTCGTTCTTCCTTCCGTAAAATACTATTTCCTTGGCTGGTCGATATATCTTTTCGTACCTGCCCTCTTTCTCCAGTGTCTCCATTTATGAACAGAATTTTTCCTTCACTTTTTCCTTGGCTTAATCAGTTACTCTCCTCAGCTGGTTGTTCAGTCTTCTGTATATACTTTTTCCTTCATCAGTTTGTTCGTTTCTCCATTTTCTCCTTTCTGCCATCTTCAAGATCATGTCATCGGTAACCCATGGTTTCCTTCTCCACTTGAACTTCACCAGGCCAACAGCATTTTTACTGGTTGCTTTCAGGGTGTCTCTGAACTGGTTTCACTGTCCATTTATGTCCTCTGTCTTTTCTCTAATTTTCCACTTGTCCAGGAAATCTTCTTCATGCTTTTTTGTTACTCCTTCTTCCTTTTGAGCATCCAAGTTAAATTTCTCTCTCACTTTACCAACCAACAGTCTTTTCAATCCAACCTGTACAACTGCTACAACCAAGTTGTGGTCAGAGTTAATATCTGCTCCTGGATATGCCTTGGAATGTCCCATGCATATCCAAAATCTACTCTGTATTAGTATGTAATCTATGTGGTATCTGCTATTGTCTCTATTCTATGTCCATGTGAACCGTCTTCTTTTGTGATGTTCAAGGGACGTGTCTCCAACTAACACAGAGTTTTCCTTACAGAATTTGACCATTCTCGCACTCTCGATCCACTTCTCCGTCTTTCCATTTTGCCACCACGTCCCAGTCTCTCCCATTACTTTTTTTTTCTCTCTCTCCGCCAGATTCAATTCTGCTGTAGCATTTTTAATCTCATCGACACTGTGTTGTCTGGTTGGCATGTAGACCTGTATCTGAACTACATGTTTCTTGTGATCTCTCAACCTCAGCATCATCCATCTGCTATTTATGTTTCACACCTTCACTATCATGGTTCTTACATTCCTCTTTACCACGAAAGATCATTCATTCCGTTTTATCCTCGCATGAATAAAATAGTTTGTAGTCACCATTGTGTAAGACACCATTGTCACCCCATCTCACCTCACACGTTCCAAGAATATCAGCATTGTTGTGCTGGACCTTTTTTTTCGCATTTTCCACTATGTTAGATTGTAAGAGGGTGCGAACGTTCCATGTTCCAATACGTAGCTTTTCCTCTTTCCTTTCTTCTTCTTTATCTGTACACTTCAATTAGACTCGATGTACTCCCGTCCCGGAGATCCGATTGAGAGACCATGTCAAGTGCGCCTTCGGAATAGTAATGAGGTAACTTCCCATTGCTTTCCACATATGGTACCAGCCACCCACGGTGGGTCAGACGCTGATTGCAGTCGCTCACTCTTAGTCAGACACTGCAGCTGCCTGTTGGCCGGCGGGAGGTATTTGATTTTCCTCATACCACCCATATCTGCGATTCCCCGATCCATCACCTGGAGACGCCCCCTCTAGGGTTTTCAGGCTCCACTGAAAGGAATGATTACTAAAAGGCGAAATTTAAAACTTTAAATTTCGTTTACCTTCTTCTATCGCCAAGCCACACTGTTAATGACTGACTGGATACACGGCTTCCAATCGATTGTACGTGGGACCAGAATTTTCTCGTGTGTCTTCAAGAGTTTTTGCTGGGGTACAACAGTGAAAATTTTGTTTGCTTCACTGTTTGATCTTATCGCAGATGAACGAACTGAATTTTATTATTGGATTGCGGTGAGTATTCTCCGTCCTTCAGCCATCTACTTGGCACATAGTTCTACAGCGCCTGATTCTCTGTCCGTTTATATTTTGCCTATATATCTCCTACGTCCGTCATATTGGAACTAAGTGATGCCCATTCGTTGTCTTAGTAGGATGCTAATAAGTTCTTATCTGATTTTCGTAGCGAAAATACTGTCCTAGCCTTCTTGATGTTTTTATTAATTTCAGTAACCATTAACGTTATAATGACACCATGATACCGAAATCCCGTCTCTATATTGACGCTGTCGAGAAGATCTGGACTCTTTGTAGCTCCATGGTCTAAGTTATTTCCATTGTTTGTGAACTGTGGAACTAGCTGCTCAAGACAATTTTCGGAGAACGTTGAAACTTACAACGTGTTCAAAACTGCTTCAGAAGGTTATCCGTCCGTACCACCTGCTATAAATCCATAAATTTCCCATACTGTACTCAGTAGCTTAATGTCGCATCCAAGTATCAGTGTATATTAAGAGGATCTGATTAGAAAATGTCGAAAAGCTGCTTGCAGACTACAAAGCACAAATATTCTTCAGCCGCCTCACCTATCCATATCCATTTCGAACATCATTAGATAAGTAACAGTTAAGAAAATGGCGTTTCAGTAGTCACTCTAGACACACTCCATCTGGAAGTGGAAGAATAGTTAATACATTGTATCGTAACGACGCCATCTGCCGCACACCTTCCATTAAATCGCCGAATATGGTTTTAAATATAAAAGTGGAAGTGTTTGGCGTCAAAAGCAATGGTACTCATACTTTTTTTTTGATTGATTGGTTACTTTCAACTATTCTATGGACACCCGGGTACGAATGTAACGACATAAACGCAGTAATCAATATATATTACAAAAGTAACTGTACTAAGCGAGTGGCGCAAAAACTCAGAAACGAGACCCCGTACGATAAAGGGAGTTATGTAGTCTGGTAGCCCTCTATACCTCATCGACGAAGAGGATTCCCATTTTTACCTGAAGAGCGTGCTTTTAGAGATATAAAGGTTGGGAAGTTTCGCCCTCTACACATTTCTAGAGTATTCCAGAAAATTCGAAAGTATTAGAGAACATCCCAGAACATTCTAGAGTACTCGAGAACATTCCTGAAGATTTTAGAGTATTCGAGAGCATTCCACAACATTCCGAAACTTTCCATAATGATCCGGGACATTCTGGAATGCTCGGTAATAGTCTGAAAGATTTGGAAAGACCCCGGAATGTTCGGGAACATCCTGGACCAATGTAAAACATTTCAGAACACACTCGAATGTTGTGGAATGTTCTGGAACGTTGTGGACCATTCGAAGTCTTTTTGTGTGCTCTGAAGTTGGCTAATAGTGGGGCTACCTATTGGTACGAGTATGTAAAGCAAGACTCATTGCGGGTTCGAACATCAGTTTCTTATCCGTTATGATGGGAAGATCCGAAAAAGTAGAGCAATCAGTGAATAAAAACAAACAGCGAAATGTGGGTAGTCGAAGTGATACAGGGAATAAATATCGAAAATAATGTATGAAAAGTGTACTTGCTGATCGACAGTGGGATGACAGACGATCTGGTCATGTCTCTTCCACTTAGGTTGATAGACTCAAAAGAATTTCTCTATTGGTGCGGGCTGAATCTGATGGATTGTGCTTGTGAACTATAACACAGCCAGATGAGGAACTGGGTCTAGTGGAACATTGCTGAGCTTATGGTCCTTGGCTAGAAGATAATTGTGTGTAGTCACCATTCATCCTGCTGAGAAGTGTGTAAATAAAGTCTGATGTATGTGATAAAACAATAAACAGTTCACCGATATATGTATAAACATTTCTGAAACATAGTGACAATTCTCCTACTGGTGTAATTTTTACTGATGCTTTGGGTGACACATTAGAATCACTATTTCAATCCTGGCAGGGTCGCCATATGAAACGTCCCCTTAGAAAAATTATACATGACTGTGTTCAAACTGACACACAATATTTTTAGCGCAACGCAATCTGACTTTCAATAATCCCTACAAAACAATGGCCCTGACTAACATTAACCTACATCTTTCACAAATCACTTACCTCACAAAAATCTTCGTTACTCGAACTACTGCAATACAGCGAGTGCCACTACAGCCAGCTAAAAAAAAGATTCAAACTACCTGAAGGCACTAACTACAGATAGGCACAATTAGCAAATGAAAGATTTTAATAGAGAACAAACAATTTATTTACCTTAATAGTGTTCAAAGGTCGTAATATATATAGGAGTTCATGACATCGAGTAATACAAATTTACTCTTTCTGATGGACACACGTCCAGATCGTCGGCTCTCAAAATTCTGCCATCTCTCTCCCCACATCCACCACTGCTGGCGGCTCACCTCCAACTGCGCAACGCTACGCGCTGTTAACATCCAGCTTCCCATCACTACAATAGCCAACAACAATGAAAACCAGCTACAGAAGGCACACAGCACAGCCAGTGATTTTCATACAGAGCGCTACGTGGCGTTACCAATAAAAAAACCTAAACAGCCTACTTAAAGTGTGTCTGTTAATAAAAAGTTTATTTGATTTATATTTTTAGACGCTGCCCAAACGTGAAAGAGGAGGAGATATTGCCAGTACTGAAGAAAAACGGCGAAAACAAAGAGAACGACGAAAAATGAAACAGACGAAGAGCGCGAACCATGTTTGAGTTCCCAACAAACGAGAACGAACACCGTGAAAAGCAGAGAAATCGAAGAACAATGAGATGAATTGATTGAAAAATGAAGAACTGCGAAAAAGTTGTGCATCATTTTATTCCAACTACCAGCCACCCTCACATCAACTCGCTGAGCGAAGCCGGGTACCCCAGCCAGTACCGTAATAGGAATAATCCGCACAAAATGTAAGGCGCACACAGTATTTCTTGTGTTTTTCTGTATCCCCAAGTGTTAACTACATCATTTTCTGCATCTTAGCAACAGCCTTGATCAGATCAAGTGACCCTGTTCATCTAGTGTTCAGAGCACTACACTCCGACCACGCAGGTCTCGGGTTCAGTCCCAGGTGGTGGCTGAGACTTTTCCTCGTAGACCCTCCAGGCGGCCCGCAGATCCACTTAGCTTCGTGTCTGATCGCGTAACGGTATCTTTCCCGCGGCTAAATGACGGCCTGTGAGAGAGACTTCCCTCCCCTTCTAACTCGGCGCCTGGTAAATGAGAGTGTACCGGAATGTCCTGCTCTTTTTCGGATCTTCTCTATTTACCCCATTAATCCTGTCGGAAACGGATCCCAGGCCGATGAGCTATATTCAAGTGTTGGACGAAAGAGTGTTGTGTAACTTACCTTCTTTGTTGATGGACTAGATTTCCTAAGGATTCGTCCAGTATATATGTGGTCGTTTTGTGGCGTTCGTGCCACACTTTTCGCCTACATTACATGGTCATTTTACTTCTGCTTGCTTTTAGTCGGACAAGAACATTCAGCACCAGCAAGGTAGAACAAGAGTACCATGGTTCAAATGGTTCAAATGGCGCTGAGCACTATGCGACTTAACTTCTGAGGTCATCAGTCGCCAAGAACTTAGAACTAATTAATCCTACCTAACCTAAGGACATCACACACATCCATGCCCGAGGCAGGATTCGAACCTGCGACCGTCGCTGTCGCTCGGTTCCAGAGTGTAGTGCCTAGAACCGCACTGCTACTCCGGCCGGCCAGAGTATCATGCATTGGGTTGCGCGGTAGATGGTTTCAGAGCGCGGGAACACGCCTGCTAGAGGTGACATCATGTGGAGAATCTTATACACTGTAGACCGTATTGACACGTACTGAGCGTGGCGCGAAGCCGTATAATGTTTTGATATTTGTTACTAGCTGTATCCGGCCAAGCTTTGCTGTAGCTCAAACTATCTAAATGGAGAAAAGGAAAAAAAGAAAGAACACGTTTCTAATATGTACTGGAACTGTATATACGTGCTAATCTCCTTCTCTCCGCTCTGTCCATCTCCCCTCTCCCTTTCTTTGTCCATCTCCTCGTCCTTTTCCCTGTCTCTTTCCATCACCTCCTCCCCCTATCTCTGTCCAGCATCTCCTCCCCGTTTCTCTGTTCATCTTCCCCTCTCCGTCCCCTCCTACCCCTGTTTCTGTTCATGTCCTCCTTCCTGACTTGGACGCCCATTTCCTGTCACCCCTCTATGCATCTCCTCTTATCCTCTCTCTCTGACCTTGAGCCTTGTCTGTTGTAACTGCAAATTCAGATTCGGTACTATGGTAACCATAAGCCAATAAGTCAAAAATACGGCTTTCCTGTTTGCTAACGACGTTTCGCTATTGTATATTTTCACGTTCTTTATTATTACAAACAGATACTAATTGATCCTCTTTTAAATTTTTAACTGGAACTGAATCACAGTTTTCGTGAGCTGTTTTGCCTTTCTTCTTTTTTCCTGCGATTGTTGTAAATAGTACTGAGGCACGCTAGACAGAGATTGCGCCACCTAATCTGTGTTGGCAGCGCCGAGTCATAATTATGATAGAATTACTATTCTATTCTCAAAATGTCCTCAGTTTGGTGTTTCATCGAAGGAAGCCATTTAAGATATTAAGTACCACAAAAATGCTACTTTGTTTAAGCAAAATAATTGCACCAAGAAGTGATGAAATTTTTATCCCCACATTTGCCTTCTTAGCGTCTTGTGTTCTCGAAATGTACTAAATATAGTATCTGATTTGTAGAATTCCTATCTGTGACTTAAATATCACAGCAATGTAACTTTTCATGTGCAAAAGAGCTAGGCCTGGAGGTAGTGTTCTTTGCGACACATCACTTAATAGCACATGCTGTTAGTGACGTATTTCAGTTTTCCACCCGAAGTATTAATTAAGGATTTCGTAATTACCATGATACCTTTCAAAAAATTAAATGCTTGTTTTCAATACTAAAACAATGGCCAATTTTATACCCCTTTTCTACATTTGAGCGTTTTAACAAATACTCACTGCGTAATTTTCCCTCAAATCACCAATTACGTTTCTCTAAATTAATGTGATTATTTTTTTAAAACTAGGCTGAAGGTCAATGTATTTGTTACACTGAGGGTCCATTTTCCATGTCTCTGTTGGCTATGAAAATGGGAAAAATTTCCACTAATTAATTTTTTCTTAACTACACTTACTACATTCAAGCTATTAAATGTTATCATTTGCAAATCTATAACTGATTATGGGAAGTTTATTACCCATTTGCCGATTTGCCCCTCTTAATGTGGTTATGAAATCTCCGAGAAATATTCACATTGCAATTTTCAGTCAAATGAGAAATTACTTTTCTGTTTAATTGCCGTCCGGAAAATAATATTGCTTTAGATCACCAATTAATTATTTCTTAACAACCGAGTCGGTCGTGAGCTCTGCAAGATCCATGAGCTATTTTATATTTACGTGACAAACCCTAATTCTAAGGCTATAGTTCATTTTTGACACTAGGATCTATGCCAACAATTGTAAAAACGGCGATGGTACATTAGCCCTTACTAATGTAAAATTGCTACCTTCTGAAGAAGACAAATTTATATTTGTCGAAACCTAGGTAAAGAATTTCTTTATCCATTGCAACTGGTCGGCTGTTTATAATTTTATTACGTGAAACCGTTGCTGTTGTGCAGCTGTCTTTAAAATATTGAAATTCAGATTTTCTTCTTTACTAATTAATTTTTTTTGGATAACTATGTCTCACTTTCAAGAAAATAAACCCGTTTTGACCAACGTAGACTTCGCTCTGGTTGTTTCGATGCTTAATGTGTCCATTTTGCAGTCTTCGTTTGTTTGCGAATGTCTGTTAATTTATAGAGATTCTTGTTTTTGCCCCGCTCGGACATTTGACCGATGGAAACTCTGTACCTAAATTCCAGATGCGGACAGGGAGGTGAGTGATCATTGTGTCCACCGCCCCCGTCCCCCTCCCACTTAAGACAGGTGCCAGACTGTACGGGAGGACGTTATTAGACGACAGTTTCGTCACGCCAGCTAGCCGGGCTCACCCGGTACTCCGCAAGTTCATCTCTCACACGCCTCGTTAATCCGCCGGGCCGAAAGACGCTAATAAAGGCACGTGCTCGGGCTGCGAGCTCTCTCCGACCGGCCACGGCGTACGAGCGAAGTTGGGCGAGTTTGTCGGCTGCGGGCGCGGAACCACACTTGGGGCGGAGTTCGGCGGGCCGGTCTCCTCTCTGTGCAATCACGGCGGCGGCAGGCGGCAGGTAATCCGTTTGGGTCTCTGCTGCAGCGGCCGGCGGGCGCCGCGCCGTCCAGCGCCCGGAGCGCCGGGGCAGCCGGGACACTTGCCGGCGAGCGCGCCTGATTGCGGCTCAAAGTCTGCGCCCCCCGCGGCCCTACATCAAAGCAGGTGCGTCGCCGCGCTGCCGTCTTATTTGTGCGACGCCTGCCGGCCGGCATCCCGCACAGCTCGGGGCGTCTCGACGCTGGACTGTCATTAGCGCCCGGCCCCACGCCAACGTTCCCACTGCCGTATAAAGGCGGCTCTCCCGGCACTACTGCTACAGGGGCTTACAACGTAAGTAGGCTAATTCGAGGTAACGTGGAAGACATTCAAAGAGGTCGTTTCCCGACGTAGGCCTCTTTTTACCCACACTAATTACAAAAATTGATGTCCGTACGTACCTACATCTAGATCTACATTGATACTTTGCAAATCACACTGAAGTTCCTGGCAGATGGTTTATCGAATCACCTTCACAATCATTCTCTATTATTCCAAACTCGGACAGAGTGCGGAATAAACGAACACCTATAATTTCCGTGCGAGCTCTGATTTCCCATATTTTATTAGGATCATTACTTTTCCTTACGTATTTCGCCGTCAACAATATATTTTCGCATTCGGAGGAGAATGTTGTTGATTGAAATTTTGTGAGAAGATTCCGCGCAACGAAAACGTCTTTGTGGCACCTTTCAAATGCTACTAACGCCACATTTTTGTACTATATTTCAGTCGTAGGAGATACACTATATGAACAAGGTCTAATACGTAGGTGAAAAGAAACGTCGGCTAATGTAGTTCACTTTCGCAATAATATAATAAGTTGTCCTGACAAGATCTTGCTCCTCTTAACTATGTAATCTGTGAGACTTGAAATAATCATCTGTTCTAACAAAACGACGTCACGTAAAATTTTATACAGGTTGTATCATAATTAATAGCGTAAACGCATACAATTGAAAGTACAGGATAGTCTCACTAAAAATAGGGTCGAAGAGACATACCTTATCAGCTACGAGCAATTTTTCATCTCCGATGCAGTTAAGCAGATCTCTTCTACTGCAAGCTCTTTGCTTTCCACTTTTTGCTAATTAGTAGTATGGACAAAAAGAAGAAAAAATTTCCTCTAAAAATTTGCCCTAAAATGCATACCTTAAAAGTTATGAGCAATTGTTCATTAGAAGCGTTGTGTTTCCAAGCAGGGAAGATGAGCACGTTCTCACAGCTATTAAGGTATGCATTTTAGAGCACATGTTTACTGTACACATTTTTATTGTTTTGGTCCATGTTACTATTTCCCAAAATGTGGAAAGCAAAGAGCTTGCAGTAGAAGAGATTTGCTTTACAGTATTGAAGATGAAAAATTGCTCGTAGCTCGTAAGGTCTGCATTTTCGACCTTATGTTTAGTGAGACTTTTTTGCCTCTGGTATCGTGTAATTTCAACTATATGTGTATACTTTCTTAATTGTGATACACCCTGTATTCAACTTCTCACTCTATAAATTACACTGCCGCTCGCAATATCACTATGTACGAAAGGATGGACACAATAACGCTTTTCGTGGTATAATGGGATCAGTGATAACCACGTGGATATTAATTAAAACCATCCGACTATCAGATTTCATTGGGTTCGAAAGATAAGCTGGTATCAGTCACCAGAAAATTGCTCTTTGCGAGAGTCTACTGCAAGTAGAAACAATGTACAAACACAATAACTGTTTTGCGTCACCCGAGTTCACAGATCACCTGAAGGCGGACGTTGACTGTGGATATTGTATCACAGTCACAGTCCCTTTGACTGTTCAGAGATGTCGCTGAACCCGCCCAAAGATGTAGAGAACCATGCATGGGCAACACCTATTAGACGGAGGGGTTCCGGGAGCCGATCAGTTACAGTCACTCGACCAGGAAGCAGATACAGGGCTCCTGTTGTCTGTAGTTCAACCGAGCCTGGACGGTCAATACTGCTGTTCGATCGCGCCCGCATTGTTACTTTGCGCTATGAAGGTCTCTCAACGAGGGAAGTGTCCAGGCGACTCGGAGTAAAACAAAGCTATGTTGTTCGGACGTGGTGGAGATACAGATAGACAGGAACTATCAATGACGTGCCTCGCTCAGGCCGCCAAAGGGCTACTACTGCAGTGGAAGACCACACCCTACGGATTATGGCCCGGAGGAACCCAGATGGAGAAGTCACTGATGACAGTGCCACTAAAGAAGAGTTATTAAACACGGTTTTCCGAAACTCCTTCACCAAATAAGACGAAGCAAATATCCCTGAATTCAAATCAAGAACAACTGCCAAGATGAGAAACATAGAAGTAGATATCCTCGGTGTAACAAAGCAGCTTAAATTACTTAATAAAGGCAAGGCCTCCGGTCCAGAATGTATACCAGTCAGATTCCTCTCAGAGTATGCTATAAAAATAGCTCCATATTCAGCCATTGTATACAACCACTCGCTTACAGAAAGATCCGTATCGAAAGACTGGAAAATTGCTCAGGTCACACCAATACAAAGAAAGGGAAGTAGGAGTAATCCGCTGAATTACAGGCCTGTATCACTAACGTCGATTTTCAGTAGGGTTCTGGAACATACACTGTATTCGAACATTATCAAGTACCTCGAAGAAAACGATTTATTTACCCATAGTCAGCAATGATTCACAAAAAAAAAAGTTCTTCTGAAACTCAACTAGCTCTTTATACTCATGAAGTAATACGTGCTATCGACAGGAGATGTCAAATTGATTCCTTATTTTTAGATTTTCAGAAGGCTTTCGACACCGTTCCTCGCAAGCGTCTTCTAACCAAACTGCGTGCCTACGGAGTATCACCTCAGTTGTGCGACTCGATTCACGATTTCCTGTCAGAAAGGTCACAGTTCGTACTAATAGACGGAAAGTCATCGAGTAAAACAGAAGTAATATCCAACGTTCCTCAATGAAGTGTTATAGGCCCTCTTTTGTTCCTGATCTACATTAATGACATAGGAGACAATCTGAGTAGCCGTCTTAGATTGTAGATGATGCTATCATTACCGTTTTGTAAAGTCAGCAGATGATCAAAACGATTTGCAAAATGATTTAGATTAGATATCTGTATGGTGCGATAAGTGGCTATTGAACCTTAATAAGGAAAAGTGTGAAGTTATTCGCATGAGTACTAAAAGAAATCAGCTACATTTCGATTACACGATAAGTCACACAAATCTGAAGGCTGTAAATGCAACTAAATACTTAGGGATTACAATTACAAATAACCTAAATTGGAGTGAGTACATAGATAATATTGTGGGTAGAGCAAACCAAAGACTGCGATTTATTGGAAGAACAATTAGAAGGTGCAACAGGTCCACCAAAGAGACTGCTTACACCACGCTTGTCCGCCCTATTCTCGAGTGTTGGTGTTCGCTGTGAGATCCGCAACATTTCGGACTGGCAGATGACATCGAAACAGTACATAGAAGGGCAGCTCGTTTTGTATTATCGAGAAATAGGGGAGATAGTGTCACAGACATGATAATTGAATTGGAGTGGCAGTCATTAAACCAATGGCGTTTTTCGTTGCGACGGGATCTTCCCATGAAATTTCAATCACCAGTTTTCTCCCCTGATTGAGAAAACATTATATTGCCACCCACCAACATAGGGAGAAATGATAATCACGGGAGAATAAGAGAAATCAGAGCTCACACAGAAAAATGTAAGTGCTCGTTTTTCTCGCGTACAGTTCGAGAGAGGAACGATAGAGAGACAGCTTGAAGGTGGTTCATTGAACCCTCTGCCAGGCACATTATTGTGAATAGCAGACTAATCAGGTGGATGTAGATGTTATCTTTGCCGCACGGCGCGATTCAGAAAAAGGCTGGGCGTTGTAAACTCGCTGACTTGACAGGACACAGGTTTTCTCGACCATCAAGTGTCACATATCTGAAACATTTTAACACAAATATTTAAGAAATCTGTATCAACAACATAATCTCTTCATTCTTCTAGCACACAAAAATCGACAATAAGTTTAGGCGATACAAAAACTGATGTGCTTTGTTCGGACTGGAAACGGTGTGGCGCATTACAAAATCCAGTATCATTTCACTGACACTCTCTCCCCTATCCCTCTCTAACAAAAAACATACTGCTTATCTTTGAACTATCTCGATGTTAATTCTCGTACGAATCCCATACCGCGCAGTAGTATTCCAATAGGGGACGGACAAGCGTAATGTAGGTAGTCGCTTTAGTAGAGAACAAAATATGTTGTATTTTCTACTAAATGCAGTCTCTGGTTCGTCTGGATGAAAACCAAGAATCCATCCACATAACTGAGACGATGTTCCATGAGCTCTCAAATTGGCTACAAGCTGCTTGTGAGTTACAGTGCCAAAAGCCTTTTGAAAATCTAGAAATACAGTCAATTTGAAGTCCCTTTTCAATAGCACTCAACACTTCCTGTGGGTGAAGACCTAGTTGTGATTCACAAGATCGATATTTTCTAAATACGTGTTGACTATGTGTCAATAGACAGTTCTCTTCGATGTAATTCAAGATGTTCAAACACAATACGCGTTCCAAAATCCTGCTACATATCGACGTTAATGATATGGACACTTTTATTTTGTGGACTACTCTTACAGCCTTTCTTGAATATTGGTGAGACCTGTGCAAGATTCCCCTCTTTGGGTACTGATCTTCGGTAGAGAAAGCGGTTGTATATGACTCTTAAGTAAGTATGGAGCTATTGTATCAGGGATACTCCTAAAAGAAAGTAATTAGTATACAGTATTGACGGAAAGAGTAGTTTCTGTATCAGCGCTTTCTGTTAGCGCTTGGAGCTCTGGTACTTTCCCAACACAGGTAGCACAGTTTAGAACTGTTATACCGTTGGTTTTTCCTATGTTCGACCTGCACCCTTCGAGAATGAAGCCCTTTTGTGTTTCCCGTATACTCTCTAAACCAAAAAGCCGACTATTTCACGCCACACATATCCTGCTACCCGTGTAGCCGCGTTCTGCGTTTAGCGGACTGCTGACCTATTTATCGGGACCCGAAACCCAACCACCTTCTGGCGTAAGTCGAGGAATTTGCAGCCCACGCTGTCGCACAACTATCTGAGCCTCTGATTCACACACTCCACTCGGGTCTGTACTACAGGTCCGCTATCGATCCTGTTGACTCTGCTGTAAATGGTGAGCTCTGGTTTCATCTCGCAAGCAAGACTGGCGACCATTGCATCTTCTGATAGCCGTTAGAAACAAAACCGACACACATCAGTGGTGTCGATGTGAGCCAACACCTGCAGCTGGCTGCACCATGCACCTCATGACTTCTTGAAGTACCTGTTCCACGCCGGAATGACTCCATCCAGTGTCGACATTGGCTTTTGTCCCCTCCTTGGCGGCCATGTTCTGAAAAGGTCCCTTAACGTGTCTAACATTGGAGCTCCCAACTACCAATAACTCCACTCTCTGTGATTGCCTGATCTTGCACACTGAGAGGTTACCTCTGAAACGGGACATGTGACTCCATCTGCCTTAGGGACAGCCATAGACCGATCGGCGGACTCAGTCATGCTGGACGTACGTTGGATCCACACGGCCGGCTCACAACAGAGATGCTCATCCTCTGCAGCTTCAAACTGTGTTACTGAAGGCGACACAGCCTGGAGTTGAGAGCTAAGTGTCTCCAACTCGGCTCGCATCCGCACATAGCAATCACAGTCCATATCCATACTAAAGTCAGTGTAAAACTACATCATGCAGACAAACAAAGCGCTGTCGACGCGGGCTTCGAAACACTAATATAGACACAAACCAAAACGTAAGAACAGTATCTAATAAATTTGATTAACACGCAAAGTTTCAAAAACTAAACCTCCAAAGCACTCAGGTGAGATTAAATAATATACTCCTGATTATGATCTGGGAATAAGTCACTAAACTGGTTTACGTTCCGACACAAACGCGAGAACTGTGTCTATTTAATATTAAAATAAAACGCAGAAATTCAAAAAACTAAACTACCAAAGCACACAGATGAAATCATAAAATTCGCTCCTAGTTTGGACCTCGTGAAGTGTCACAAAACCGATTACATCCCTATTGCTGCTTTTGTCTTGGTCTGCTGCCGCTGCCTGACCATGTATAGATGTTCTACTTTTCCTCCTAAACCACGGGGCTGACTTCAACCAAACTTTGTACACGCATTGTTTACTGTCTGGAAACAATCACTGTGGGAGTAGGAACCACCCATCTATGAAATGGGTTGTTGTAAAAAGGCATTGTGGCCCATGACGCGAGAATACCCATACAATAGTTGTCCAGTATTTGAGAATAACAGTACTTTGAGACTTGCAACAAACTTTAATCATTATTTCAGACCTTTATGAAAACCTTTGACTCTGGCGACCACTATCAAATGATGAAAGGAGAAAAGTTTGTCATTTGCTATATTTTCGCTGTTCATGCAGTAAAAATTCCACAGGAGCATGGCGTTTTAATTTGTTACTTCGCTACAACTAAGTGTATTCCTGACAGATTTTGCAGACAGTATTAACATGTACCATTGAATGTACCAGATAAAATACATCATAGGACTACACTTAGTTCAGGACGTACGTCATAAACACTGAAAGCGTGAAAAAGTACTGCGTCGTGCTAACTCTGTTCACAACACTTTTCATAGACAGTATCCACATATGCCGCTGAATGTACCTACAAGAATATACTAGTCTACGCCACAATGTTCAGCAGATATGAAGTCAAGTACTGAAATGCGAGGAAACTGCCGCATCATTCACGACGTTTCAGTGCATTACTTTCTTGCTACTAACTCTATAAAGAATACATTTCACAGGCGGTTGACACATATTACACTGGATGTACCAGAGATCAGGAGACGGGACGTCATACAGGTCAAGCTGCGCGAAAATTAAACTGCAGCACTAAATTCGCTAGAAATACAAGTCTAATACGTGTGAAAGTACCCGTGAAATACCTAATGGAAAGCGCCAGTGAAATATGTTACATATATATGGAATATATTTGCCATGATCGTACGCGAGCAAAGCGATGGATAAAAATCTCATTCTATGACCTACTACGATTTCATTCAAAATTAGTACATGTATTAATTATAATCTGGAAAGAAATACTGTAGGAGTAAGGACATAGTCCTCTTGTTTAGGTTAGTGTGGCAACGCTGACAAAGACGTGAGAACAAAGAGCTGGACAGACGGCGAAGGGGAAGGAGGAGATAAGCACAAGTAGGAGTAGTAGGACAGAGATGGAGGAAGGGGAAATGGACAGAGAGAGAGAGAGGTCAGAACAGGAGGTCGACAGAAAGAGAGTAGAAGAGGAGATGACCAGAGAAAGAAAAAAGGAGCAGGTGGACAGAGGCATGGGATGTAGGAAACAGGCAGGGAATTGGAGGACGAGGCGATAGACAGGGGTGACAGGAGGAAATGGACACACAAAGGGAAGAGGAACAGATAGACAGAGGAGAGGAGGAAATGGAAGGAGAGAGGATGGAGGAAGAGATAGACAGAGAGAAGAGTGAGAAGGAGAGAACTAATAGAATATTTTAACAAATAAATACCAGGGCAATGCCGGCTTTCTCAGCTAGTTTCATATAAATACTTAATGTAATCTGCAGTCTCCTAATTTTGAACTCCTGGGCACTGTCATGAGACGTCAGACAAAAGTTGTGTTACACACTTCCATTACGTGTATTGTGTGCCAATAATTTTCTGCATACCACGATCCAGGAGAATTTTATGACATTAGATGAGTCTGCATAATAACGATTTTCTTTTTTCCTTGTCGCATGGGCCAACTAGGCACCACGCTCCATTTTCAATTCCTTATTTGCTGTTTCCTTGTCTATCATCTACTCCCTATTTTCGTCCTGCCTTCTCACCACTTCAGATCAGTTTTCCTTCAGACCAGTTTTTTCCTCTCCTGTAAAGGAATACTACCATACTATATTATGTTAGTTGCTTCTTCCGGTTTTATATCCTTTTCTAACTTTTTCATGTACGTAACTTATGATTTACTTGTTATGCAAGATAAATGTGACTGTCGTGTGGTTAGCTTAGTGTCTAGCATTCGATATAAATGTCCAAGATCTACATATTTTCTTCTTTCATTGTGTCTGAAATGTGTTCTATGTTTCGATGAACTTCACATAGTTTCCAGCCTTCCTTAGTTTTTAGTGAACCTAATATTTTATTAATGATTCACCTTTCTAGTGTTTCTAATTAATAGATATTATACACTCCTGGAAATTGAAATAAGAACACCGTGAATTCATTGTCCTAGGAAGGGGAAACTTTATTGACACATTCCTGGGGTCAGATACATCACCTGATCACACTGACAGAACCACAGGCACATAGACACAGGCAACAGAGCATGCACAATGTCGGCACTAGTACAGTGTATATCCACCTTTCGCAGCAATGCAGGCTGCTATTCTCCCATGGAGACGATCGTAGAGATGCTGGATGTAGTCCTGTGGAACGGCTTGCCATGCCATTTCCACCTGGCGCCTCAGTTGGACCAGCGTTCGTGCTGGACGTGCAGACCGCGTGAGACGACGCTTCATCCAGTCCCAAACATGCTCATTGGGGGACAGATCCGGAGATCTTGCTGGCCAGGGTAGTTGACTTACACCTTCTAGAGCACGTTGGGTGGCACGGGATACATGCGGACGTGCATTGTCCTGTTGGAACAGCACGTTCCCTTGCCGGTCTAGGAATGGTAGAACGATGGGTTCGATGACGGTTTGGATGTACCGTGCACTATTCAGTGTCCCCTCGACGATCACCAGTGGTGTACGGCCAGTGTAGGAGATCGCTCCCCACACCATGATGCCGGGTGTTGGCCCTGTGTGGCTCGGTCGTATGCAGTCCTGATTGTGGCGCTCACCTGCACGGCGCCAAACACGCATACGACCATCATTGGCACCAAGGCAGAAGCGACTCTCATCGCTGAAGACGACACGTCTCCATTCGTTCCTCCATTCACGCCTGTCGCGACACCACTGGAGGCGGGCTGCACGATGTTGGGCCGTGAGCGGAAGACGGCCTAACGGTGTGCGGGACCGTAGCCCAGCTTCATGGAGACGGTTGCGAATGGTCCTCGCCGATACCCCAGGAGCAACAGTGTCCCTAATTTGCTGGGAAGTGGCGGTGCGGTCCCCTACGGCACTGCGTAGGATCCTACGGTCTTGGCATGCATCCGTGCGTCGCTGCGGTCCGGTCCCAGGTCGACGGGCACGTGCACCTTCCGCCGACCACTGGCGACAACATCGATGTACTGTGGAGACCTCACGCCCCACGTGTTGAGCAATTCGGCGGTACGTTCACCCGGCCTCCCGCATGCCCACTATACGCCCTCGCTCAAAGTCCGTCAACTGCACATACGGTTCACGTCCACGCTGTCGCGGCATGCTACCAGTGTTAAAGACTGCGATGGAGCTCCGTATGCCACGGCAAACTGGCTGACACTGACGGCGGCGGTGCACAAATGCTGCGCAGCTAGCCCCATTCGACGGCCAACACCGCGGTTCCTGGTGTGTCCGCTGTGCCGTGCGTGTGATCATTGCTTGTACAGCCCTCTCGCAGTGTCCGGAGCAAGTATGGTGGGTCTGACACACCGGTGTCAATGTGTTCTTTTTTCCATTTCCAGGAGTGTAGTTCGAAGCTTGACATTTGCTTGCATATAGACATTGTCATTTCAGTACTGCACTGCATTACATCAATTTTGAAATTTTATACGGGCCTTTACTGTTGTAAATGTCTTTAGTTCTACTATGCGCCCCTCCGATTTTTATGTATCCGACCCTTTACAGCAGCTTATTGTAAAGCATTTTCTTCGCTCAACTGTACAAGATATCTACAATTTACAACCCTTTCAGTATCACCAATATCTGATTTCATCACTTTGAACGCATTCTTTTCAATTAGTAAAAACTGATTTATTTTCTGCAGAAATTCTTAAGCTGGTCAAACTTGATGTTTCTGTTGCAAGATTAATCTGTGTTACAGCACATGTCGCACTCTCAGAAAGTATAGCAATATCAGCTCCAAATGCGAGATAGTTTATTCCAATATTTAGGTTTCCTCACCCCAAACTTAATGGCGAAATATAAATTCATTCAATTTTTCACTCCAAATTCTTATCTGACCAGTCTAAACGGAGCCTCAATAGTTAGTGGACTCAACAGATTCGATAGGATGGCCTAACACGAGAGTGGGCGAAATGAAATTGAAATGTTCAATATCACAAGGTTCATTCTATAAATGAGAGCAAAAAAGTTCGGTGGAGAACCTCGTATGTCACTTTTGTTGTGCAACAACTGATATGCAGTTGGAGATGCAGTAGGAACGCTGTCCTAGTAAACTATGGGGAAGTCCTCAAGAAAGTTCAGACTTCGTTCCTGGATCCACTTTAGAATGAAAAGTTAATAACATGAAACCCTATGAAGTAGTGGTTTATCTTGTAGTGAAGTCGAAGTAGATACTCCGTGCGAATTGGTATGGGTGGAGGTTATACTTAACAGCCGAACTAAGTTAATAATTGGCTCCTTCTACCGACCCCCAGACTCCGACGATATAGTTGCTGAACAGTTCAGAGAAAATTTGAGTCTCGTAACAAATAAATACCCCACTCACACGATTATAGTTGGTGGGGACTTCAAACTTCCCTCGATATGTTGGCTAAAATACTTCTTCAAATCCGGTGGTAGGCAGAAAAGTCTTCCGAGATTGTCCTAAATGCTTTCTCCGAAAATTATTTCGAGCAGTTAGTCCACGAACCCACGCGAATTGTAAATGGTTGCGACAACACACTTGACCTCTTAGCCACAAACAATCCAGAGCTAATAGAGAGCATCATGACTGATACAGCGATTAGTGATCACAAGGTAGTTGTAGCTAGGCTCAATACCGTTTCTTCCAAATCCACCAGAAACAAACGCAAAACAATTTTATTTAAAAAAGAGGATAAAGTGTCACTAGAAGCCTTCCTAAGAGACAATCTCCATTCCTTCCGAACTGACTATGCAAATGTAGACGAGATGTGGCTCAAATTCAATGATATAGTAGCAACAGCAATTGAGAGATTCATACCTCATAAATTGGTAAGAGATGGAACTGATCCCCCATGATACACAAAACAAGTCCGAACGCTGTTGCAGAGGCAACGGAAAAAGCATGCGAAGTTCAGAAGAACGCGAAATCCCAAAGATTGGCTATAATTTACTGACGCGCGAAATTTTTCACGGACTTCAATGCGAGATGCCTTTAATAGGTTCCACAACGAAACATTGTCTCGAAAATTGGTAGAAAATCCGAAGAAATTCTGGTCGTATGTAAAGTACACAAGCGGCAAGACGCAGTCAATTCCTTCGCTGCGCAGTGCCGATGGTACTGTCACCGACGACTGTGCCGCTAAAGCGGAGTTATTGAACGCAGTTTTCCGAAATTCCTTCACCAGGGAAGACGGAGGGAATATTCCAGAATTTGAAACACGAACAGCTGCTAGCATGAGTTTCTTAGAAGTAGATACCCTAGGGGTTGCGAAGCAACTCAAATGGCTTGACACGGGCAAGTCTTCAGGTCCAGATTGTATACCGATTAGGTTCCTTTCAGATTACGCTGATACAATAGCTCCCTACTTAGCAATCATATACAATCGCTCACTCACCGATCGATCTGTACCTACAGATTGGAAAATAGCGCAGGTCGCACCAGTGTTTAAGAACGGTTGTAGGAGTAATCCATCGAACTACAGACTTATAACATTGACGTCGGATTACAGTAGGTTTTTGGAGCATATACTGTATTCAAATATTATGAATCACCTCGAAGGGAACGATCTGTTGATACGTAATCAGCATGGTTTCAGAAAACATCGTTCTTGTGCAACGCAGCTGGCTCTTTATTCACACGAAGTAATGGCCGCTATCGACAGGGGATCTCAAGTTAATTCCGTATTTCTAGATTTCCGTAAAGCTTTTGACACCATTCCTCACAAGCGACTTCTAATCAAGTTGCGGGCCTATGGGGTATCGTCTCAGTTGTGCGACTGGATTCGTGATTTCCTGTCAGAAAGGTCGCAGTTCGTGGTAATAGACGGCAAATCATCGAGTAAAACTGAAGTGATATCAGGTGTTCCCCAGGGAAGCGTCCTGGGACCTCTGCTGTTCCTGATCTATATAAATGACCTGGATGACAATCTGAGCAGTTCTCGTAGGTTGTTGGCAGATGATGCTGTAATTTACCGTCTAGTAAGGTCATGTGAAGACCAGTATCAGTTGCAAAGCGATTTAGACAAGATTGCTGTATGGTGTAGCAGGTGCCAGTTAGCGCTAAATAACGAAAAGTGTGAGGTGATCCACATGAGTTCCAAAAGAAATCCGTTGGAATTCGATTACTCGATACATAGTACAATTCTCAAGGCTGTCAATTCAACTAAGTACCTGGGTGTAAAAATCACGAACAACTTCAGTTGGAAAGACCACATAGATAATATTGTGGGGAAGGCGAGCCAAAGGTTGAGTTTCATTGGCAGGACACTTGGAAGATGCAACAAGTTCACTAAAGAGACAGCTTACACTACACTCGTTCGTCCTCTGTTAGAATATTGTTGCGCGGTGTTGGATCCTTACCAGGTGGGGTTGACGGAGGACATCGAAAGGGTGCAAAAAAGAGCAGCTCGTTTTGTATTATCACGGAATAGGGGAGAGAGTGTGGCAGATATGATACGCGAGTTGGGATGGAAGTCATCAAAGCAAAGACGTTTTTCGTCGCGGTGAGATCTACTTACGAAATTTCAGTCACCGACTTGCTCTTCCGACTGCGAAAATATTATGTTGAGCCCAACCTACATAGGTAGGAATGATCATCAAAATAAAATAAGAGAAATCAGAGCACGAACAGAAAGGTTTAGGTGCTCGCTTTTCCCGCGCGCTGTTCGGGAGTGGAATAGTATGGAGATAGTATGATTGTGGTTCGATGAACCCTCTGCCAAGCACTTAAATGTGAATTGCAGAGTAATCATGTAGATGTAGATGACCAGTACCAAATTTCGATGCCGAGTGACCACTGGAGGTTGCTGGCTGATGTAAGATCTTGATGATTCCTTAATGAGAAATCAGATTGATGAACCGGCTTTGAGGTCGGCTCCTGGCCAGAGAATTGAATGAGTCAACTGGCCTGGCACAACCCAAGCACCAATCCTAAACACCAAGCTGGCACCAGGATACAGTTGGGGCTATTTGCGGCAACCTGACCCGTAGAAGAGAGAAGCAGGTGCAGAGCGCCTGCGACCTCTGGTGATGACCACGCATCTGCCTGCTGGCCTGGAGGTCTCGAGAAACTTTGAGGCATCCGTCTGCTGGAGGGGCATCTGCACGTCTGCGCCTCTACAATGCAGATCACACACACTTGACACTGTTTTATGGTTTATTGCTATGTGATAGGACGTGTGGTTCTGACATAATAGTACTTACGCTTCTCTGTAGCCGGACGAAATGCCCGAACGGTTCTAGACGCTTCAGTCTGGGTCCGTACTACCGCTACGCCTTGGGCATGGATGTGTGTGATGTCCTTAGGTTAGTTAGGTTTAAGTAAATCTAAGTTCAAGGAGCTGATGACCTCAGATGTTAAGTCCTATGGTGCCAAGAGCCATTTGAGCTTCTCTGTATTTTCACCTTGTCGATGAGGCTGTACAGCTACTAAATGTGTTGTCTACATAAAGCGTTATACATTGCAAAAAGCATGTCCACTTGTTAATAAAAGACATTCCATCAAGAGGTGGTGGAAGTGTGAAACAGACGCCACACAGTAAGTGGCGAGAACAGTACAACAGTACAGCCTCAAATAGTGTGTAAAATATGTAAATATATTGCTCTATTGTTCCACAGTATGCCTTGGCGAAGAAGTAAATTAGTACCACTGATGGACAGAAGCTTAAGGAATAATAAACACAAAGCGTAATCCTCATAGATACAAAGAAAATCAGTTATTATGTGTACTGTGAGTATGCAATTAATGTGGTAAATGAAATATGGCAGTTATTAACGGGACTAAGTACGTACCAGAAACGTTGTAACCATACTTCTTAGCTGCCTCCTATTTAACTCACCCTAAGGTATTTTACTTCACCATCATACTTGATATTTGCCGACAATGTTACGACTTTTATGGCAATTAATAATTATCACTTAGGTACCATTACTCTTAACAGTTGTAATTCCTTAGCTAATTTTTTATTTTTCTGACAGAGATAATACGGTTTTAATGTTTTTGTCCACACCATTTCACATTATTATCATCTACATCTGTTGGAACTGAATGACAATCTAGAAGTTAACTCGAGTATTGCGCATAGAAATCAGTAACGTATCACAGAATTTACAGACGTATCATCCAAACAAAACTGTTTATACTGTCATAAACTATGAAAAGATTCTCAAAATCCGAAAATGGTATCATTTGGGCAAAGCGCAATGTACCATACCCGCTACCTATATTTGAAATAGTATTACTGTGTAAGGCTTCCACTCAGATGAAATGAAATATTTCTTTCGATTTTTACTTGTACGTCCATACTCCGGAAGCCACCGCAACTTCCATGACAGATGATTATTTGCATTGTACCCGTGGCTATAGACGAGAGGCGTGGGTCGAAATATGGAAAACTTGATTTACGATTCTATTACTGTGATGTATTCGTATATTTAGGGAGATTGTATTATTAAATTTAAGATTATGATCCTGCACGAATAGCAGCCACAGTTAACGGAAATTATGCGCTTAAGGTATAAATATTTTGGTAATCTTCGTAGGCAAATTAACAACGTATTCTGCATTAATGCTATAAAATCTGAACAGCTACATTTCGGTTGAAATCTTTATTACACGAAACAACGATTTGTAATGTCAGTAGGCATATACCAATAATTTCACGCGGAATCTAAATCAGCAAAGCAATCGCTGATTTTTGTCCTTCTTATACAGTAGAATGGCGACTAGTGAAAGATAAGAGACTGCCCAGTTAACCCAAACCAGAGTATTTTTCCCTCCCATTTATCCCATTTATCTCTGAGCCTGGAGGATGAGAGCCACACATCAGTGCCAAGTTGGCCGCGTTCCCGACTCGCTGTATAAAAATGAAGCCATAAAGGGAGTCATCCCACCCCTCCCCCTCAAGTGGTAATGATCTCTCCAGCGAATTGCCGCGTCTCTCCATCTCGCAGCGTCAAATCTTAACTTAATCAGCTACTGGAACGGGCCTTGCTCGATGGAAGGCAGCCAGCGATGTAAGAATGTTCATTGAAAAGAAGTATAGAACAAACTGATATGAGCTGAAGGGCTTCACACACCGAGACATTGTGCTCAGCGACAGTTTTGCGTAGTTTATACGTGTCTACAAGCACAGCTGAAAAACAATCACAGTCTTTTAGCTTCTATTACGATTTACCATTAGCATCTGATGTAAATACAGTTTTAGTAGTTTCTAATATGCATCAGTATGTACCTTTGGACGAAATGCTGTTTGGAACAACTTATTTCAACTACGATCTTCTTTGCAGGAATGTGTGGACCATCCAATACAGGTGCGTTACAGTTACAACTATTTACGTTTACTGTTTTCTGTGACAAACAGTGCACGCAGTATTGTAAGACTGGTAAATATCTAAGTCATTCGACAGTTTTACACATATTATAATGAATTTCCAACGTTATCGTAACGTGGGTTACGTTAATTTCTGCGAAGCTGTTATACCAATGGTACTTTGTACGACATTCTTGTTTTTTGCAGCGTGTTTTAATTAACCCACAGATGGCAAAGAAAACACTCGTTAACGTCTTGCGAGGAGGGCTTAATTACTGCCACCGCATAACAAGATTTGAGACATATTACTATTTCAGTGCACAGAGGAAACCTCTGGGGCTAAAATATTCATTCCTCTTGCTTACTCTAATTCGCAGTCAACCATCTTCAGCCAATGTGATCCTCAATCTGAGGCGTTAGGACACACAACGTTAGCAACGACACTACTTACTTTCATTTTAGGGAACATTATCCAGGATTCTTTCTTTGACCCAAGGCAATGGCACAGCACTGGAACTGCACATATAGTACTACATCCTACTTTCTTTTCTGCGTAATTCACACATAAAACAGAAACGTCTACACTGATCAGCCAGAACATTATGACCACTAGCAAGTAGTCGTTATGTCCACCTTCGTCACGGATAACAGCGGCGACGCGTCGTGCATGGAAGCAATGAGGCCGTGGAAGGTCGCTGGAGGGAGCTGGCACCAAATTCGCACACGCAAGTCACCTAATTCCCGTAATTCGGGGGAGAGCGGTGATGAGCTCTGACGTCACGTTCAGTCATATCCAAGATGCGCTCGAGCTCGTTCATATCTAGTGAACGGGGGGCTAGCACATCAGTTGGAACTTGCCACTCTGTTCCGCGAACCACTACACCACACTGCTTGCCTTGTGGCACAACGCATTATCTTGTAGAAAAATGGCACTACCGTCGAGAAACAACATCGTCATGAGGGGCTGTACGTGGTCTACAACCAGTGTACGATACTCGTTAGCTGTCCTGGTGCTTTGTACGAGCCCCACTGGGCCAATGAATGCTCACGTGAATGTTCCTCAAGGCATAATGGAGCTGCCGCCAGCTGGTCTCCGTCTCGCAGTATGGGTGTCAAGGAGCTGTTGCTAGAGAAGACTGAGGATTCGCGCGTTTCCATCGGCATGGTTAAGAATGTTTCGAGATTAATCAGACCACGCAACAATCTGTTACTGCGCCAATGTCCAGTGCCGTTGGTCTCGTGCCCATTTCAGAAATAGTTGCTGATGTCGTAGTAGTAAGATTGGCAGATGTCGTTGCCTGCGAAGATCCATCCTTAGGAATTTTCGGTGCACTGTATTTTCAGACACACTTGTACTTTGCCCAGCATTAAAGTATGATGTTAGTCCTGACACAGTTCTGCGCCTGTCCTGTTTTAGTAGTCTGCCCTGCCTACGACCACGTCCGGCCCCACGACGTCTGGACGTGGTTTCACCTTGGTTTCGCCATGTGTTGAAGATACTCACCACAGCACTCCTCGAACACTAGACAAGTCATGCAGTTTCCGAAACGCTCGTGCCGAGCCTCCGGGCAACCACAACATGACATCGATCAAATTCTGATAGATTGCTCGCCTTCCCTATTCTACACGAGGGCAGTACGCTCACTGATACTACATGTACCTTAAGTGGGTCTGATTGGCAATCGTTACTTTCCAGGTGACGTTGCTATTTCCTGGACGTGTTTATATCGTTAGGACGTAAGTGATGACGTTCCGGCTGATCAGAGTATATCTTCCTTCAGATACACTTGCACAGCAATTCCTGCAGAGTTGTTGCACCACAAATATCAGCTTCAAAAAGGATGTAGCTACAGTAAGGCTATGAGCCCTGAACTAAATCTTGAAACACCCAATGGCTTCGTTTATATTTCTCAGTACTCTGCCCTCAGCTGTCTTATTATCAAATAAAATTCTATAAATTTCCAACTATAGATGGACGAACTCTTTCTGAGAAATCTCTGAATAATATTATTCATGTAACAGGAAACTGTATTCGTAAAACATGCAACATGCTATTGCGGTCCTTGCATGTCAAGGGTGTCCTGCCGAATTGTTTTTGCCGTTTCATGGACAATGGACGGCCGACCCAACCGCCTTCTTCTGGTTGTTCTTGTTATGTGTACTCGCTGCATGGACTCCAACCAGACCTGTACTTAAGCTAACCTTGTGTCACTGTTTATAAGTGTGTTCCATTCCTGACACCTAATGCACCCATTTTTATTCTTTTGTTTCAGAGCCCGTAATTATATTCCGTGAAACGCAAATTATGTTATTGTCATCCAAGCCTTGTTTAAACTGAATCATCCGTCACAGTTTATCGGGCCTTCTGACGACGCAAGACTAACACCAGCAGCAAAAACGCACAGCACCTGAAGGAGATTGTTGGGTGCGTCGTCGAAATATTTTCCATAAAATGGAAAGAATAACTCAGTTACATACCTGGAGGCATTACGTAAATCAATCACGCTGACAAAACTAGAGAGATCGCACAATCAATGTTTACGGCGATAAAACCACAGGTAAGAACAGCACAGACTCTAAGGACAGAACAGAGACGTGTATTCCTGCGTCTCACACTCGCATATAGATGAACACCGACTAATGCGCTCCTGGTGATACTAGGCTTGCTGCCTCTGGAGCGAGCAGGGAGGAAAGAGAGGCGCCCAATATTGGCTCAAAAAGAGTGAATTTGATAAGATTAAGGAGATAGTGCGCACAATAGCCACATCAAGTAAAGATATAAAGGCATGCATTGATACAAAATGCCAATAAATCTGGGTCACGGCGGAAACAGGGAGGAGAACTTAGCAGTTCCTTTCAAACATAAAGAAAAGATCGAGAAATTGGTACTTCCTTCTGACCAAGGGAGCTGTACACTGCAAGTTCCAGCTACTTACTATAAACGCTTAAACGCTCCACAGGCACTTGCGAATATAAAGCAACCAGGATCCCCGACCACATTGTATGGGAGTATACCGGTGGTTGGTTGTTTGGGGAGAGGAGACCAAACAGCGAGTCATCGGTCACTATCGATTGGGGAAGGATGGACAAGGAAGTCATCCGTGCCCTTTCAAAGGAACCAACCCACCATTTGCCTGAAGCGGTTTCGCGGAATCACGGAAAGACTAAATCAGGATGATCTGCCGCGGGTTGAACTGTCGATCTCCCGAATGTGAGTCCAGTGTGCTGACCACAGCGCCACCTTGCTCGGTCACGTGTACCATTAGAGAAGTTGTTACAGAGCGTGATAATAAGGTCTTTGGTAATTCAGCGGTCTACAACATAACAGGGAATGTGGAACTGTGGCATAAATTGAGCTGGCTTACAGCTAAAATATCAGCTTATAACTGCGAGTCTAAATGACAGAGAGTCAAGCAGGACAACGAGATGGACTACGCCAGGTCATCTGCCTGCAATAACCTTCCGGAAGCAGTGAGATGATCCTTTGGGGCGACAAGGAAGGATTTTCTGAGACACTGCCAGCCATGTCCCAATGTCTGCAACTAGGGTGACAGAGCAGCGCAGTCCCTGTGAATCCAGAGTTGTGCCTCAGTGTGCCAACGGTATCCAGACAAAGAAGAGAAATAACTTCATTTGGATGCCAACGTCAGCTTTATACTATCATATTGTGTAGTGTAGTGTTGTATAGTAGTGTAGTTCGAAATTATAAAGTGTAAGGATGAGATTTTCACTCTGCAGCGGAGTGTGCGCTGATATGAAACTTCCTGGCAGAATAACACTGTGTGCTGGACTGTGACTCGAACTCGGTAACTTCGTCTTTCACAGGCGAGTGATCTACCATCTGAGCTACCCAAGCACGACTCACACCCGGTCCTCACAGCTGTACTTCTGCCAGTATCTCGTCTCCCACCTCTAAATCAGTCATTGGTTGGCATGTCTCATACGTTTTTATGGCAATTTGTACCACCATGTCTTAGAAAAAGAGCTGTAATCGTCCTCACAGCTTTACTCTAAGACTTCACAGAAGCTCTCCTGCAAAACTTGCAAAACTAGCAATCCTGGAAGAAAGAATATTGCGAAGACATAGCTAAGCCATAGCCTGAGGGATGTTTCCAGAATGAGATTTTTACTCCACAGTGGAATGTGCTCTGATATGAAACATCCTGGCAGATTAAAACTGTGTGCCGGTCCGACACTAGCACACAGGACCTTCGTCCTTCACGGCCAAGGGCTCTACCGCCTGAGCTACTTAAGCAAGACTCGTGCCTCGTTCTCACAGCTTTACTTCTGTCACTATCTCGTCTCCTAACTTCCAAACTTCACAGAAGCTCTCCTGCAAACCTTACAGAACTAGCACTCCAGGAAGAAAGGAGTTAAGTGTATAAGGTAGGAGACGAGATACTGGCAAAGTAAAGCTGTGAGGACGATTACAGCTCTTTTTCTAAGACATGGTGGTACCAATTGACAGAAAAACGTATGAGACATGCGAACCAATGGCTGATTTTCGGTCAGTATTATTTCGGACCGCCAGCAATGAGTTACTGACGAGGTATTATACTTAGTAGTAGGGGATGTATGATAGGTTTGCCTTGGGTATTAGGCTTATAAGGTATGTGTTTGTGTTCAGACATGTACAAAGTATGGTACGGATTTGACATGGAATACTGTGACAGCAAAGGGAAGAGTATGTCAGGTCATAAGAATGGTACAGATACTTCTATTTCCAGACCCACAGCCGTCAGAAGGGTGTATTCCCGATACATCGCTCATTGTTGAACGTCGTTCAATTGAGACTGCGATTGTAACATTTAACTGTAAGTACAAAGATAAAACATATGTGAGACCGGTTTGCTAGTATGATTCTGCACATGGGTTCTTGGCATGCAGCGCTGGTGACTGGAATGATTGACGTTTCAAGGTAACAGTAATAGATGACTGAATGGAAAGGCCTGTTGGATTGTAGGAATCTAGCTGACTTAACCGTGTAGTCCTCTAGACGACTTAATAGTAAACTAATACTCAGTATGTGATGGACAGCTTTTGTGATCCTGTGGAAATCTGAGAAGGTTCAATATGGACGTGTGTTTGAGGTGGGACATTATTCCCGCCCATATAAATTGTTCGGCTGACTGCTTCTTCAAATTTTGCGTCTTTATTTAGCTGAGAGAATATCGATTGTGGAGTATGCATCTAGTAGATGGGAGACACGTTTGCTGATTCTCTAGATATGAGAAACACGTTATTTGACTTTGTAAATTAAAGAGATGATTTGGAATCTGTTACATCACCTACATCGGTAATAGCGAGTGGAAATATCAGTTTACCCTATTTTTCTTGTGTCGAATTTTTTCACCTAAAGGTCTTCACAGGCGGGATAGGTTTCCAGTTACTCTATGGTTCACAGCACGCTCCACCAAGCTGAAGTTCCGGTTTGTAGAGAAATAATTTGCAGTCTACATCTTCAGAATTACATCAAGCAAGCAATACTGCCATTCAAGCGATGTTGATGTGTGTTTGATATCGAGAAGTATCGGGAAAATGGTATGATATTCTAGCAAACCATACAAAATTAGACATGTTCTTGTAATCACAGAGTTTGGAGATGTGTGTAGAAAAGCGTGCAAGCCAGCAGGTCTGGACCAGAAACAGTAACGCGTTTGTGCCAAGCAGGAAACTAGTCAGTCCTTGCAAAACAGGTCTGGCTTCGATCACTGAGGTCGCTCTGGTCACACTTAGGGACTGGACGACCGCCAGATCTCGCGGGAAATATCTAGTGCCACGACCATACCTACGGCGCATGTGCTTATGCTGTCTATCTTCGCGGTATATGTATGAATGATGTAAAAGGGATGATTTTGTATGGCGCAGGATTCGAATTGTATGTTTACTACATTGAGTGGTTATGCGGTGACATATTGCTGGTTTGAAGAACAGTTTCATGCTCTAGTATTAATGCTCATGTCCTCAGTCGGAGAGCAGCATAATTAGTAAGAGTCTTTCCGTATTTGACGATATGTAGGGCACTTTGCAAGGTTTATTTGTGGGTGCAGTATAGCTGTCTGTATAATATAGATTTTGCGGCTGAAAGTCTGATCTGCAGAAAGAAGAAAAAAGGCGGATGGTGCTTCCATGCCGGCGGAATCAGTAATTCGGCGGGTAAATTAGATAAGGGCCAAATGTAATCCTCCATTCATTCACAAGACATCCTTTTTGCTCGGATATAGGTGTCTGTACATAGTGGTGAGAACGTTTGTGTATGTTGAAAGCAGGACGGGTAAGATGTGATGGGTGGGGTGCCACGTTAGGACCATCAGGATGAATGCATTCGGCTTTATTCCGCGCTATTGTCGTTAACAGTTCCTGTTAGGACAAGAATTTCCATGTGGACGAGCTGAGACATCATAAAAGCTCCTACAAAAGCGACAGTTAACTATTTCTAGGACATTATACAATTTCCGAGATGTCGACTTGGTTCTTATTTTACATAGCCATATGATGTCAGTATAACACTGAGAGCCTTTTACATGGCGAGTCGCCACGTGGACGTTTCGCGGCGAGCCGTCAGTCACGCTGGGGCAGGTAAGCACAGATGGACACAACTCGTATATCCCGTTAGGATCGCTAGGGAGAAAGCGGCCTCTGCTATTCTGGATCAGATTTCTATAGTGCGATCAGTGACGTCATTATACACAGGTATAGCCTCAGAAAAGGTACAACACGTGCTGCCCACATGCGTTTTGCATATGGGATCAATGTGAGTGCGCCTTGATATTCTGTGAGGAGGTGGACGTGATGGCGGAGGAGGAGGCGCTTCGGAGTCGGGCCGCTGCGAGCAGCCTGATTGCAGCAGCCCTAGCCCGAGGGAGGGTGGCACAGGGACGCCAGAGCGATGTTGTGGCGGCCGCGGCCGGTGCAGGGTCAGGGCTGGGGGCAGAGGCGGCGTCGGGCATAGAGTGGTTGGATGTGTTTTTTATTATCTTTTCCATCGATTTAACCAACCAACAGGATGCTGCAAATTAAAAAAAACCATACATGTGAAAAATATCGATTTACTTAATTTGTATAATTTTTTTATATCAGTGTGATGTTAACGGTACATTACTTAAGGGAGTGTGTGCGTTAGTTGGTGACGTGGATCAGAACGGAAGGTTAGGTGCAACAGACTAGGTTAATTTGCATTTTTTTTTTTTGTAAGATGCAGTTCAGTAGTTAACAGGGGTGGGTGACAAAGAAGAATGCGCCAAAAATGGCGTTCTGAAGCACTTGAAATTCGAAAGTTCTGCCTTAAAATGGTGGGTGGACAGTACTGATTACTTAATTTGGTGTCAAAGGCGATACAACAGTTTAAGGAAATGGGAGTGACATGGAAAACCACTTTACAGAACAATATGTTAAGTCCTGACAGAGACAAAAAAATTAGGTTAAGACACCCAGGGTACAGTGCCAAAAATTAGGTTATGGAATTGTTTGTCCCATCTAATTGCTTCTTACAAGACCTACTTATCTCCTAACAGCAGAGAATGATGAGCAAAAGAAATCCAACCCCACAACAGAATTTATTTTATAAATAAACAACTTAACCTTCAATTTCCTGTTATGACATCCTTCCTCTCCACAAATTTTCATATATTCCATACACTGCCTTAAATCCTATAAATTGTTCAAATAAACACTATTCCACACAATTTCTAAGTTGTTTAAACAGTATTCCATACACCACAATCGCATTCCCTCCAAATGATCGATCAGCTGAGTCCTTTTCCCACCAAGTTCCGTGAGGGAGGGTGACAGGGGAGGGGGGGGGGGGGTTTACCAGATGAGGAGAGGTTAACTAATTGATCCATTTAATTAAGTAGTCAATGAAATTGATAAGAGTGAGTGGTGCTATTCCAGTAACTCCACCCAGAAATTGTGGTTGTACCAGCGTGGGTTGGGGGGGGGGGGGGCAGTGAGGTAGGATCTGGCGGGGTAACAATAGGTGAAGTCTAGAATGAAATTTTCACTCTACAGCGGAGTGTGTGCTGATATGAAACTTCCTGGAAGATTAAAACTGTGTGCCGGGCCGAGACTCGAACTCGGGACATTTGCATTTCGCAGGAAAGTGCGAAAGGCAAAGGTCCCGAGTTCAAGTCTCGGTCCGGCACTTGGTTATAGTCTGCCAGGAAGTTCCAATACGTTAAGTGCCTGTCAATAAAAAGCAAAGATCCTTTTAGCAGAACGGTAGGTGTAGAACCTTTCAGTTAAAGGAGCACAATAACTTAAATACCTGCCAATCAAAGGAGAACAATAGGTTAAGTACTTGTCAATCAATGGAGAACAGTAGGTTTGCTCCTGAGTTCATACCTACCCCTGATGTACGCAACCTGCACTAACAAAATGCAGCACAGCTCTGTTCCCCTACTGATGTCGTGTTATGACTCAAATAGAGTGCAATATGCTGCATGATGTGCAACAGCACTTCCGACGTTCATGGTGAGGTCCATTTTTGCATCGACGACATCGTGCATAATAGTTCATATAGGCCCAACAACATGCCAAAGGGACGCTCAGGATTGACTTTTCATTCTCTTCATCGATGAGTGTCGGATATGTCTTTAACCAAACAATCGTAGCAGACATGTTTGGAGGCAACCCGCTCAGGCTGAACACCTTAGACACACTATCCAGTGAGTGCAGCACGGTGGAGGTTCCTTGTTGTTTTGGGTTGGAATTATGTTGGGCCAATGTATGCATCTGGTGGTCATGGAAGGCGCCGTAACAGCTGCACAGTACGTGAATGCCACCCTCCGATAGTGCCACCATATCGGCAGCATATTTGCGAGGCATTCGTCTTCATGGACGACAATTCGCGCCCCAGTCGTGCACATCTTGTGAATAACTTTCTTCAGGATAACAACATCGCTCAACTAGACTGGCCAGCATGTTCTCCAGACATGAACCCTATGGAACGTGCCTGGAATGGATTGAAAGGGCGGTTTATGGACGACGTGATCCACCAACCACACTGAGATTTCTTCGCCGAATCGTCGTTGAGGAGTGGGACAATCTGAACCAACAGTGCCTTTCTGAACTTGTGGATAGTATGCCACGACGAATACAGGTTTGCATCAATGGAAGAGGACTTAATACTGGGTATTAGAGGTACCGGTGTGTACAGCAATCTGGAACAGCACCTGTGAAGGTCTCGCTGTATGGTGGTACAGCATGTAATGAGTGGTTTCCATGAGCAACAAAATGGGCGGAAATGATGTTTATGTTGACCTCTATTCCCATTTTCTGTACAGGTTCCGGAACTCTCGGAACCGAGGTGATGCACAACCTTTTTTGATGTGAGTGTTATTTCAGACGCTTCTCTTGTGCGAGATAGCATATCAACTTCCTTTTTCAAGTTTCTGTCTCTTACATAATCCAAACGTAAGCATCGTAAGAGGAAACGAAATCTTTGTTCACTTATAAGTAACGTGATTCTAGATCTTTGCGTTTAGGATTGTCCCACATTTGTGTAGTGTTTCTTTCTAGGTCATATCATTAAGATCTGATTTCTGTTTCATCCCCGTTGTGGGGAAATGTCATCTGACCGTTTTTGTGTAAATATTTGTACAAATGATTATTATTTGTTCTAGTGACATCATCATCAAAGAAAAGTCGAACCAGCCCAGTTTCAGAATTTATTTCTTGGGCTTCGTTTTGCGACCCAGGCAGATATGTGATTATACTGTGCGCCCTAGTACGTATGCTGCATGAGAGCTGTTTGATCCATTTTGTGGTCATATCTTTACTCACGAAATAACTTCCATTTGTATCCACATATAAAATGTCATCCTCGTCCTCTGACGTCTCTTGCTCAGGAGCTGAGTGGTGGTCACTGAACGTTACATTGCCTTCTTCACTTTCTGGATGTCTCAGAAGATGAAATCCTCCTTTGCGTCATCAAACCGAGCCAACGATGTTGCTGGGTCTGAAGTTTTCTCAAGATTTATCCTTTTATTTAGCACAAACATTGCAATATTACCAGTAATCGTGACTATTACGATTTAAAGGAAACGCAAAAGGGAACAGAAATATAAATGAAATGTAAAGATTGTTATACAATATATAGTATGAACGCAGTAACTTAGTTCATAAACGCTGAAAATTAAATACTTTAGCTATCGGAAAAGGAATGAAAAAGTTAACACCAATTGTCGCATGGGTGACATTTGTTTACCAGAGCACGCAGTGTGCATAAACCTATTCTTATATTCCATAACTAGAGCCACATTCAACAAAATTGCAGAAAGAAATTTCAAAATTTCGTGTTCACGGACAACCCGTATCGGCACCAACGTAACAAAAACAAATCAGTAGGTGACATATGCCACCGGCATGACTGCTTAAGAGCTAGAGGAGAGACTGTTATATTTTCATCACTTGTTTAGAATTGATAACGGCAGTATGGTCAAATTTTCATATAACCTTATAATAGAAGTCATCAACAAAATGGACTGAAGAGGTCAAGAACAAGTTAAAATATTGGTGCATGAGTCTATGAAAACAATATGTTGTCGAAGAGTTCTTGCGAAACCTAAGCAACATGTGTGGTACCATAGTACTCGTATTAACGATACGAAAGAAAAATTATGTGAGGATCAGTTAAGTAATACACAAAGACATAAAATACACTGGGTCAAGTTACGGAAAAAGCTACACTCTGGAAGCATAGATGAATACTGGAGGAAAAGAAAGAGAAAGCAACTGAGTATGGAGAACAGTATTTCTATTAGAGAACTTTATCATCAATCATTACTCCTGTAACAATAAAGTTGGCGATCCACTACAAATTCTTGCTCAGGCCATCTGAATTGCTTCAAATGTAGAAATGGAAGCCACTATCTTAATAGTAGGGTGAGAACAAGGTTTTCACATGTATTTATGGCTACTTAAAACATAACGTCATCTGTGTATAAAAACGTAAGCAGCATCATAAACACACAGATAATATCATGAACACTTGCAGAGTACATAAACATTAGATAATGGTTTGGATTTCGTTTAAAAGTACTTGAATGTGAAATCAGATTTAGCTTCCAGTATCATTCTTATATTTTGCGCGGCCCCTTTCACAATGGTCGATATAAGGTCATGATATTCTACTTACGTATTTCCCTGATTAATGGTACAATCTCGAGAGGAATGACGATTTTATTTAGTATATTTGAGATTACTTTTCCTAACATCGATTCCTAAATGTGTTTTCAGTTTTTGTGACAGTGAGTTACAGTTTAAGTTGAACGGTACTAATACAGTGAGGCCATTTACGAGCTGCCATTTCAGTAGCCTTAAATGTGTATCACATGGTCAGTAACCGTACTAGCCCTTATTCTTGATTTGTAACCCAAAAAGTCTGATGTTTTTTTAAGAGTCATTCCACTACAAAGCCAATAAAGGCACTGAAATACCGATTTACGGTCACACATCCCCCTGTTAACAGCGAATCAGCGACCACTAGTATTGCCGTTTTTTTCCTTTGCTCATGTCATTAAGGTAAATATGCGATCCCCTCTTCTGGTAATCAAACAGTTCATCTTCAATCCTTTATTTGAAGTGAAAGAGGAATTACAATGGTGATCCTGTGACACTGCTTGTAAATGTTTTACACTGTCTGTTTTTAGTGTTTCATACCCAACCCATTGACATGGAGAGAACATAGCTCAAAACAAACATTAAAGAACAATCAAGTTGAAGAGAAAATCAATGAGAAAATTAACTTACAAAAATGAAAAAAAGGGAGAAATATTATACAGAATGTACATTACGTCATTATTCAAGGTAACAACAACACTAACGTTTTGCCCATGTTTCAAGTTTGTACGGCCTTTAACGTGAAGATCTTCGTCCATTACAAAACAAATATTTTAACTAAATTTGTATAGTTTTCCTGTACAATAACTTGTAACCACAAGAGGACTGTTCTAGTAGCATATAGAATGTAATGGAAAGTGACGCCACACTGCTGTACACACAATGTTTAATTGTTGATTTATATTTTTATAATTGATCAGCATGATTAAGATAATTGTAAATGCTGCACTATCGAATGTTGAAACAGATAATGAATCTGTTGATCTAGTTTTGCAGCTGTTACGAAGTCGACAGACAACGGAGGAATGTATAAAAGGTTTTAAAAATGAACAACAATTGAACTTTAACATCATATGAGCGCAGTTAGAAAAAACAGTTCAATAATGTAACAAAACTGACTAATAATTTTTGTATTTTACACTAAAGTATAATGTTTTGTTAAGTGAAGTTGCGCAGCAAGAAACGTCCCATAAATGTCTTCTAGAAAACATACAGTCTTTGCTAAGAAACGAAAACGATTAAAAGATACTGCACAAAAAGAAGAAAATAAAAAATATACTCAGAATTAGAATTTGTACATCGGCCACAGCAGTTATGTTCGACTGGCACAGTTCTGGTGAAATCATAACTTCAGAATCAGCACAGATAAAATCTACTTCTGACAAAAATTTCTGTAATGGTGTGACCAAGTTACAATGCAAATCACAAATGCGCAAGAAGAACTGACTGTAGTTAGAGGAATATTTCAATGCACCACACCCACTGCTGACAGAACATGTGACAGTTACAATGGTCCTGCTGCACATCCAGTGATGTACACTAACAAAATTAATTATAGTGATTGATTGCCAAACAATGTAGCATACAACGTAGTGTTAGACCTTATCTATCATCAGTCTTACCTGAAGAACGTTTAATGAAGCACAAACAATTCCAGGTCTTAATACTGAAATGGCGTGGCAAAGTTACAGTGCCGAGTGACGGTTCAGATCAGCCAAATGGATATACCGCTGCCCAAGTGACATCACCTCGTACGTCACCTGGGTACGATGCACGACCTACTGATCGCCGCCAGATTAATCAAAATATTGACAGAAGAGGCTACAATAATCGGTATTGGGCTGGTTAACGGGGATATAGGCGCAGACACTTGTACAGAAGCAACTGATACTGAAGTCAAATAATGCAAACTAGAGCATACGGGATACTAATAATACCCACCTAGAGAAGAATCAGTTGCACTGAGGGAATCCCGATACCAGCTGGCGAAATCATATTATTGAAATGACCAATAAGCCATTGCCGAATAGCATCAACGAGACTTCCTCAAACTAATTCTTGCCTCTTTGAACCTTCCAATCATTCCAATCATGGTCGTTTCACTGACTGGGGGCAATTAAGGCAATGAGGACAATCTGTTAAGATACAACGTCTTAACAGATATAAGGGATCAGATGACTATGGATCAATATATGTTATCTAACAGTCAACACAAGTATTAGTTGAACATTCAATTGGCGATATAGTTGGAAAAGTTTGTCCCAATTCTTCCAGACGCAGGTGCCTATGTTAACATTGTATCACAGAATTTATTTAACAAGAATAAGGTGATAAAGTACGAACTTACTCGGTACAGAATGGTTAAGTAACTGAAACCGTGGGTGCAAAATCTAAAATTGTCAAGTGACAGAGGCAGTTAGTTGTTATTATAGAAAATGGAGTAATTATTATAAGCCCTTACCTAGTTTTGCAGGATTTCATAGACATATTTTTACTTAGCTTTGATTGGAACAGAACGTAAAACTAAAGTTTTCTTTGGGTAGGTGTTATTTTTGCACCAAGGTGAAAGACATCCTAGTTAACACTGATGAGACAAAACAGTATAACCACCTGCTTAATAGCTTGTTTGTCCGCTTTGGAACGAAATACATCACTGGTTCTCCGTATCAGGATCCGACAGTTTGTTGGTTGGTTTGTGGAGGTATGTGGCATTAGATGTCTACGCACAGGTCAAGTAATTCACATAAAAAACTGGCCGCTGATTTGCAGAGGCGGTGATGGCGCTCGATATGGGCTCAGGTGGGTTGCATAGAATTTGCATCAGGTGAATCTGTTCGCCGAGACATCAGCACAAGTTCACTATAATGCTCCTCAAACCACTGTAGATGGGTTCTGGTTCCGAAACGAGGACAATTATACAGCTGAAATAAGACATCGCGGTCGGGGAAGTCAAAAGCTTGAAGGGATTCAGATGGTTCGCCACTGCAAGCGTGTCTCTGATTCCTACTACAGGTTCCATACAAACACAGGAGTATGTCTCCAATAACATAATACTGCTCCCACCAGCTCCCATGCAGCGCTGCACATTACGAGCCACAGAGTGAGGTGGCACAGTGGCTAGCACACTGGACTCGGATTCGGGAGGACGACGAGTCAGTCCCGCGTCCAGCTATCCTGATTTAGGTTTTCCGTGATTTCCCTAAATCGCCTTAGGCAAATGCCGGGACAGTTGCTTTGAAAGGGAGCGGCCGACTTCCTTCCCCATCCTCCCCTAATCCGATGAGACCGATGACTTAGCAGCTTGGTCTCCCCCCAAATCCCCTCCCCCCCCCCCCCCCCCCCAAACGTTTCGAGCCACTTTTCATCTCGATAACACCGCTTGTGGACACGACCAGCGATCTAGCGTAACGAAGAGCCAACACGTTTCCTTTCACCGACGGTCGAATCCCAATGGCCTCAAGCCCACTGTAATCTTAACTGACGATGTCGTTGGGTCAACATGTGAACACGTAGGGTTAGTCTGCTACGGAGCTCTATGTTGAATAATGTACAATGTATGGTGCGCTCCGAAACATTTGGACGTGAACAGGCATCGTGCTCTTTCGGCAGGGGTACTACTGGTCACCATCCATCCTACTTTACAGAGCAGACAGGCCTCGGAACCCCATGTTCTGTGAAGCGTCGTGGATGTCCAACTCTATAGAGCCTAGTTGTGGTTTCACTGTCAATCACTTTCTGTAGTCAGCAGCACGTGAACATTCGACCAGCTTCGAAGTTTTCGGATACTCGTACACAGACACTGCGTAATAATACTACCGACAGTTGGTAAACCATACACAGTACAGATTCTGTGTCAAACTGCACATACAAAGGATGAAACACTTTCTCCAAGACTGTAACATCAAACTCATTCTAGTGCTATACTTACATCTGCAAATTAATTCCACTGGTCGAATTTTTTGACAGTTTAATCTCTTTATGCACACATATTCAAGTGCACAGCATGCACGTAAGGTGGAATTTTAACGAATCTTTTGAACACCTGGTAAACTAACTAACAGCAAAGATGTCATCGATTGTGTAAATCCACTGCTATGCCTGCCTAAAGAAGAATCTTCCTTTGAAGAAAAGGAAAGGGAGATATAGCTGCTCTCGCTGAACTGGGAAAATATATTGATTATACCACATCAAAAACCTACTGCCATGAAGAAAAGTGTAGTAAACGGCAGCTACTGTGCATCGAAACATATATGACTACCTGCGTCCAACATACAGGGAACTCTCTTTTGGCTTTTCCAAAGACGAACAAAACCAAAGGTCTTTACAGTCACCAAGATCTGAAAAACTGTCGGCGTGGGTAATAAAGATGACTGCGTTCCTCAAATTTAGAAAACACATTAGGTATGAATGGTCGACTAGTAATTCATACGGAAACATGTTCTACGCAATTTCTCACGTACAAGCAAAACTATTAAGTACCTGTAAGGAAATATTACACGCTGACCACTTATCTGAATAGTTTTACTGCAGCGTTCAAATAGAATTTAATCACAGAAACAGCTGCATGCATTTCTGAACTGTTTTGTCAAAAATATTTGTAGAAATGTTTTTCTATATAATGGTTTGAGTGAGGAAGAGAAAAAAATAGTAAGAAAATATACCTTGTGTACAATGTGCTAATATGTGACAGTTATGGACTCTTGATAGAGAAGTGCTTTGCTTCTTTTTGATGTAGGTTAAGGAAATAGTCTTATCTATAGTGTAATCACTACCATTCTTACAGAAAATGATAATATTTATATATGTCTATATAAGTATTTAAGTTATACTGTGCATCATGCCTGTTCACCTGACCATGACTTTGAAATGATTGAAGATGATATGAGCTCTCAAGCAGAGTAATGAGAGCAAATGTAAATATTTCTGATGAAATTAAAGGTTTAGATATAGCTGTGAAATGTTTTATCAGATTATATCCATGAAACGATGATTTATTCTCCTGCAATGACAACTTGGGACAAAAGAAATGTAAAAACATATGTATAACTAATACTTTTTGTGTACATCGGGTTAAAATATCTTAGCACTCTACTGAGAGAGCCATATGGTCGAACTCGGAATACGTCAGTGCTATATAAATGTCAGACCTTTAAAATGGAAGTCGGTGTTCAAGCTACATGTGCTCCTAATGTAAATTAACAATTAAGCAAATGCTACATGACTCTCTGACCTCTTTTGTGAAATATATCTGTAGAAACTTGTTTCAACATAATAATTTGAGTTAAAGCACATGCAGACAGGGTGACGTGCATCTGGAATCTTCTGTCCAGCAAGTGTTGCGTGGTGCTACCGGACAATTTCGCTGAAGCTGACACTTCGCAAAAAGGTGAAAGTTTCAGTTACCTAGTGTCATTCCCATGAGTAGATGGTTGTTCGTGATTCGATGTGCAAAACAGGGATAACCTTACACAGATCAGTAAAGCATCCATACACACTATCACCTGAATACTGCAACCACCACACAGCTTTACCCATTAATCGTTAACACTGCCCCCACATTGACAGGCCACAATCTCAGTAACACAAGGCAAACTTGTTGTCGACACTCAGTGTCACGCCCGCAGTGCCGTTAAAGAAATATTCAAATACCATGGTTGAGATACACACGAAACTAAGTTTAACAAGGACTTTTAAATTTTTTAAATTTTATTTATTTAATTATTTATTCTAAGGGAAGAATGACTACATTACCTAGTCTCCTTGTTAAGAAAAATTGTGAGGTTGTATTTCGCTGCCGAATATTAAACTTTGTGCAATCGATATGGATGTAAGGAAATTTATGGAATCATAAAACAAATTTTGTTACCTTAAATGTAACTTCTCTTACTCAGTGTGTATGTACTGACAGATTACAGCCCAGAGGCGGAGAAATGGTACTTTTTGTAAATGCAAATGAACTGTGGCAATGACAGTCAGTGAAAACAATGAACGAAACTAAGGAAGGAACAATTTATTGAATGAAGTTACATGACAGAGTGAGCCAGAGCCACTCAATGGGGCTGTATAGTAGAATATCATATGTGTATAAAAACCTATACAGCCTCATAAACGCACAGATCGTACTATAAACATTTTCAAAGTGATAAATTCTGGATATTCATTTGGATTTGGCTTGAAGATAATTGACTGGGGAATTACATTAAGCTTCCTGTTCAACTCGTCTTTTCCACATTGTCACGTTGGTAGGTATAAGGTGGTGTTATTCTAGTTTTGTTCTTCTGAGATTAGTGATAAAATCTGGAGAGAGATGACGCTTTTATTTAAGACTATCATAGTTCCTTGTCCTAACACTGTATTTTTAAATATCCTTCTCAGCTTGCGTGACACTTACCAATGACTTAACCTGGGCAGTGCTAATAGACTGGCCATCATTACAGCAGCCTTAAATGCATCTCGCACAGTCAACAACAGAACCTGCATTTATTTTAAATTTATTGCACGAGTTGAGGGAAGTGTCGAATGACAATTTGTACCAAGGCTGGGATTTGACCACTGATTATGCAGATTTTTTCCCCTAGATCTCGTTATTAAGATGATTCCGACTGTTTTGTTGCTATTAATCAAATAATTAACCTTTAATTCCTTATTTGAAATACAGGAAAAATTATATACTGAAGCATAACACACATAAACAGCCAATCCCAAATGAAACAAGACAAGGGAAAAGATATTTGAGTACTCTTTGTTGGCTAACAGCCAAATAGAATACCTTCCGTGAGCAGATTCCATACCTGACGGTAGTTTTTGTTTCATCACTTTTTTTTTCTCACAATGTGATTCGCTATAAGAAAAACATCAAAAATCATTTATGATTTAATAAAACGTGGCTCAAGTTACCGTTTGCAACCTCATTTAGCCCACTACTGGTTTAGGCTATTAGATTAAGCCATTGTCTAGAGCTCTGAAGAACTGTGCTACACAAAAGCAATGTGCAAATTAAGTGGATTTAAAAATTACCTGTCCAGTGATATCGTTAGATATATGGACTTCTCAAGACTGTATACAATAAACAATGGACTGTGTACAGTCTCACTTGAGATGTCGTATTTTGTCTGGATATCATTACACATATATTCAGAGTCTTAATCCATTTTCAAATGCTGGTATTGCATTTTTATGTGCTGCAGTCTTTTTCTTTAATTACAAAAATTACACAGAAAAATTAAGGATTTTTCAAATAAGAAAACATATTCCAAGGTATAAGATGATCAATTACCTAGGAACCACTTAAATTTACAAACGTTTCAATCGAAAAATTGTCAATACTTAAGTTATTTGTTTATGCATTACTTTCTTGCTCAGTACTTCATTGTATTGTCTATGTGTTACTTTCATACTCTAATACACATAAAAATTCAGTAAGTGTCCTAAAATTAAGCAATAGTATTATTAAAAACATGTTACAAGTTAAATACATTTTGATGTAGAAGCTGCTAGAAATTTAACACAAATTTCGATTTCCAATACAGGTAAAACTGTTGAGACTTCAAAGAAATTCAGTTCGTTTAGAAGTATAACTTGTTCCATGTCAAAAGATTTTCTTTTTCAAGACACAAGATTGGTGCAATCAATATATTATGGCTCACCTGTCCACAAGGTATGCAGATAGTTCTAAAAATATACATGCATTTCATTCATCACAAAATTATTGTTAGTGAAGAATTAACCATACTTTTCCAAATAGCTTTAATATATAGTAAATGTATCACTTTAATTTGTAGAGCATTAAATATTAATAAGTAAGGTAAAAACACAGCCTCATGTCTATCAATAATAAAAACGCTATTAAATGGAGGATACGACTTTATGTGAGTCTAAAATAAGTTACTTGACCAAGAACCGAACAAAATCTATCCGGTTTCCTCAGGTACACTCTCGTCTATATACACCCTCCACTACTAGAGTGCTGTACATAGGGAAATAGAAATAAGAAAACCATACTACATTTATAATTTTGGAGGTATACATTCCCCATATACGAGTTCCATTTATATATTCTCTTACTTGGCGTAAATGGTATTCCAGCTAAACACAAACTGGAGACAATTGACTGAATGGTCGGTGCACATTTTGTTTGTGTTTCCATTGGTCTACTTTCATCTTTAGCAAGGAGATGGGTTTCTTCACCCCAGGTCCTGCACTATGTGTGGACACAGCTGAGTCAGAGACAGTTTTGTGTAAAGTTTTTAATAATTTCATATTTACAAGAAGAGCTTCTGAAGAGGACTGGAGGAGAGAAACTGGATTACCAATTAAAAAATGCAAGGTTGAATTTAGGAAGACCCATTCATATATCCGGAATGACCGAAGTTACAAGAAAGGAATTCATATGGGTTAATCCCTCTTGAATGCTAAACTAGACTTGTTTGTGCATTATTCATCTCGACAAAAAGTTATGTCGCGTGCTCAGGATAAATGGGCACCCTTTAGACTATCGTGTTTTATGCACTGTAAGACCCAAACTGTAAGACCCAATTCAGTTGTGAAGTAAGTCCTCCTGGAATACCAGCAGCCTCAGTGTTTTACTGTGTCAGTTTCTCTTGCACAGAGTTTTTCAAATGACTACTAAACTGATCTAGCGCAAGAAGAGATCTCTTCTTCAATGAAGCACCTATGCTTCTCTCCCACACTCTGTTAATCCATAATTTCATAACAGCCACGTCCACCAAGTCCTTCTCATGTCCGCTAACAGAAATACCTTACAATATTTAAAAAGTTTTTGGCAATGTTTTTGCGATTGAAAATGATTATTCGATTATGTTTAGTACCGTCAGAACAACGTGAAAAGACAACAGTGTGGTGAATTTTTTCGTGTCCACTTGGTTTTGCAGTTACATTTTTAGCACCTTTCATGGAAACAGCTCTGTTATTCTGCGCACCAAATGTTAGAGGAGTTTCGTCCATATTCGATATCTGGCTTAGTTACACAGTGATTTACTTTCGATGGTCAACAAGAAAGCGGTGGAAAAATAATATTTTCTCTGCATACTCTTGTGGCATTTTCTAAAGTATTTTGGTTTTGGTTCACAAGCTAAGGCGAAATGCTGCTCAGCTGAACATGTTCTACTGCATACGCTATTACCTCCATTTTACAGCCCACGTCATATGAGTACCTTTTACTTGGAGGTATGTACCATCCATGCAACCAATTGAAGGCACTTTGTTTATTGCCATACGCGTTTCGCTTCATTTATTTGCGATGCATCATCAGTGGAATGTAATACAAGTATCCTGTTTTTACATACAATAAACGTATTATGTGGTAGATATAATACGCTGCTATTTTATATTTGCTCTTGGTTTGTAGGTTAAAATCGACTTTTGTAGCACAAAGTTCGTAATGTGAATTTATTGTTCAATGTTACGATTTCTAACCCCGTTAACTTCTGTGTGTGTGGTCCTGGAGATGTATTTGCCGGCCAAAGTGGCCGTGCGGTTCAAGGCGCTGCAGTCTGGAACCGCAAGACCGCTACGGTCGCAGGTTCGAATCCTGCCTCGGGCATGGCTGTTTGTGATGTCCTTAGGTTAGTTAGGTTTAACTAGTTCTAAGTTCTAGGGGACTAATGACCTCAGCAGTTGAGTCCCATAGTGCTCAGAGCCATTTGAACCAGCCATGTATTTGTTAGTTTCCATACTCCAGCAGGCCGATTTCTGGCGTTCTTTCACCCACACTTGTCACATCGCATATATCATTTGTACTTTCCAGTTTGTGGTCAATATACATGTGTTTTCGCTGTGTAGTATTGCCAACTGTTGTTGTGGGTTTGTCTTTCTTTTGTTTGTGTTGTGGTTCGGAACTTTTGTTTCATTTTGTGAGTGTGTGTGTGTGTGTGTGTGTGTGTGTGCATGTGTGTGTGTGTGTGAGTGTGTGCGTATTTCCTGTGCATGTAATTGTTAATTCCTTCCTGAGAGGCTGCTTTATTGTGTGTGTGTGTGTGTGTGTGTGTGTGTGTGTGTGTGTGTGTGTGTGTGTGTGTATTTTGCTGCGTGTAAATTATTTGCTTGGGAGGGGGGCTGGGGGAGACAGAGAATGTGGGAAGGAGATTCATTAATTATATGAATCTCCTTCCCTCTTTCTCCCCCCCCCCCCAAACACACACACACATAAACACATATTTATATGCATTAAAATAATAAATGTATGTAAAAAAGGAAACATGTATTACAGGCTACTGATGATCGTTCCCAAATAAAAGAAGCGAAACTCATATGGCAATGAACAAACTGCCTTCAATTGGTTGCATAGAAGGTACATACCTCCAAGTATTTAAAGCAACTAAATTAAATATGGAAAAGAGAAAAAAAATGACGAATTCCTTTTACTTCTTCCATTAGGAAACTAACCACAAAGAAAAATATTGTAATGTTACATATAACACGAAGCCTTTCCATTTAAGCTCACTGGCGTCGTAGGTTGCAATGACACATCGTAGGCTAGACACTGTTCTGGGTTTGTAATAGCAGGACAGGAGAGAGACACTGTTAGCTAGCTTTTGAACCCCCACAACTCATGTTTCATCGATGCACTGCTGCTGCCAGTTGAATCCAATTTTGTCAGAGAGACATAGGTATCCTGTGGCTTAGAATATAAGACCATTTTCAAGACTGACAGGCATTGTAAATCAAACTCTGGACATTCTTATATTGATTTAGAGTATAAGATGCTTCTCAGTTTTGGAAGCAGTTTTTCGATGGAAAAATGCATCTTACAGTCCGTAAAATACGCTATCCAGTGCCACATCTTCAACATTATTTTTACAGTCTTTTAATATGTAGTGTTAGTTTGAAACAATAAGATGAATTACCAACCTTTTAGCTCATCCTATCGTGATTCAGCACACTAAAAACCAGAAGAAAAGTCATTTCCACTTGTGCAATCACATTTTATTTCCTGTATAAACTCATAACAACTGCAAAAATGCTGTACTAAGGTGCGATTGTAGGCGCTGACTAAAGCATTTTGTGGTCTTGTCCAACCATAGCCTGAACAGTTGAATGTGAGAAGAGCAACCGCAATCGCCAGAGACGACATACTTAAAGAGACGACGCTCGGTGGAACACTATCGCAGACTTCTTCATTATTGTTTGTTTTTATGTATTTCGCACGTGTAATAAGAGTCGAAGGAGTGACTCTGGCTTTAATCGTACATGAGTGTAGACGTGTGCTACACTGGAGTATTTCTTGTTAATTGTCGTGCTCCATCTTATAAGAAAAAATTCGTGCTTGAAATTTATTGGAAATGAAAGTATGATATCAACCGTATGCAGAGTTCTGTAAGAAGGTTACTCAGTGGATGTATGAAATAAATTCTCTGCTAATGAAGAACCATTATCGTTGTGGACTGCAGCGCAATAAAATGGGGTTGCATATAGTAGTATTAGTAGCAGTAGTAGTGGTGGAAGGTTCATTCATCTGTAGGTTTCCCTTAACAAGTATGTTAGATGTGAGAAAGTATTTACAAGTTAAAACCAATTTAAAATAAGCTAAGTTGTATACACATACATTTACAGACTTCTAGTTCGAGATAATGACTAGATTTGCACTGTTATGCGATATTTTTTCTACAAATAACTTATTAAATAATGTAATACGACATTGTTCACTCATATCTCACTATCAGCCACTGCATACATTGCACACACATTGTTTTATAACACTTCACTCACCACAGACACAAGGACACACCCATTGGTGATCTCTCGGCTATTTTCTTTACTGCATCTTCCCATTTGCTATCCTGAAAAACTCAATCAGTATCCCTCTATTACGGAGAGATTTTGGGCTTATAAAAACCATTGTGCAATGCATAGGATGTGGGAAAGCTTTCTAGAAAAGGAAAAAAGAAGGATAAAATCATAATGTGAAGGTGTTATGTGGAATCCTGGATGTTCTGTAACCATTGTTATTATTTAATTGCATAACATTTTTTTTACCAAACCCCTACTCTGTTTATAACAGCTACTATAAAGCTGCTTTTTAAGATAAGTGTATTTTGGCAATTTCTTTAATCTCTTTTGGTAATTTATTTTAGAGTTTTATTCCTGTGTAGAAAATGCTGCTTTGTGTTTTATGTTTATTTTTTCCTTTAAATGTGAGTTCAGTCCAGCTCTTGTTCCATGGTCTTGGAAAGAGCTGTTGTGTAGTAGTTATTAATATTATTTTTCATGTGTACAATTGACTGGTAAATGTATTCACACACAGCAATTAAATTCCCGTGTTTTTAACAGATCTTTACAATGAGCTCCATTAGCATTTTTGGTTATTTATTATTCTTACGACTCTTTCCTGAGTTTGAAAATTGTGTTAATGTTTTGTGCATTTGTTACCCAAAACTGAATGCCATAGGTAACGATTGAGTTTACATATGAATAGTATGTAAATAGAAGACACTGCGTGTTACACACTAATGGTAGGCTTCTAAGGGCATAACATGCTGATGACATTCTGTTTGCAAGTACCTTTGTGTGTTCACACGACTTCAACTGAGAATCAATATCCATTCCTAGAAATTTTGCATTTGCTACACAGTCTATAGAGGAGCCATCTAGATTTTATTTAACATTGACATTTCTCCTCTTCAAACTGAAATTCATGGCATTAGTTTTCTTTATGTTCAATGTCACTTTATTGCTTATTGACCAATCATAAACTTTCTTGAGAGTTTCATGTACTTCCTCTGCAAGGAGTTCTATTGTTTTCTCTGTAGCTGTAATATTTCTGTCATCATCGAAGAGAATTTTTTCACTAAGAGTAATACTACTGGGAAAGTCATTGATGTATATCACGAATAGTATTTGTCCCTTTATGCTACCTTGTGGAATACTTATATTAATGTATTTTGGTACCGATAAGTGTTTTACTAAAAATTTAGGTATATTTGAAGCATGTGTTATCTGTACTCTTAGTAATATATCTGCTAGATATGACTGAAACAAGTCATTTGCTATCCCTCTTATTCCTAATGCTTCTAATTTATTTAATGGAGTCTTGTGGTCGACTGTATCAAAGGCTTTAGAAAGATCCAGAAATATGCCTGTGACACATTCATCTTTTTCAAGAGCATCAAATACAGCTTTTGTGAATTCAGCTATGGCTGACTTCGTATCATTGCCACTTAGGAAACCAAACTGTGATTCGCTTAAAAGATTGTACTTCTTCTGGTAATTCATTAATCTGTCTATCATAAATACTTCTATTATTTTTGAGAATAGTGAAATGGGCCTATATTTTTCTATCTTCCATATTAACTTTCTTAAGCAAAAGTACAACTCTTGCCTGTTTTAACTGCTCTGGAAATGTCCTGATGTGAAGCATTCGTTTATTATATTTGTTAAGGGGCCCTGTATAATCTCTGTGCATTGTTTCAGTACACACACTAGTACTCGATCTAGGCCTACTGACTTTTTATTTTTCAGTTTTTAAACAGTTTTATTGACATAATTTTCTGTGGTAGTGCAACATTATTTACAGACGGTACATTTGTTGCAGGGAATTTTTGCTGTAACTTCTCTGCAATACCTGAAAAATCCTCGTTTACATAGTTTGCTAAGTGTTGTGGATAATTTATTATCTTATCCCCTCCCTTAGCACTATGTTACTCTACATTTGCCTGCCTCCCGCAATTTGCTTTTTTATAACATCCCAAACTACTTTGATTTTATTCTCTGCATTATATATTATTCTGTCATTCAATGACTTTTTGCAATGATCAACACCTTCCTATAGATGTTTTTCTATCTTTTATAGACATTTAAGAATTTGGGATCATTGCGACTCTTTTTCAGGGACTGAGATATTGAAGCGTTTGGGAGGACTTCCATCTGTTTTTATGAGATGTTGTATAGACATGCATACTTTGGGAAATTCCTTTTCTAAGTTCAATTTAAATAATGTGGAGCATTTAGTAAATTTCATATTCGCATTGGTTTCCTTATACACTTCATCCCATCTTTGTTTTGCTAGTTCTTTTAAATCTTTTGATATTTGTTAAGCGCCGTTTATAGCCTTGTAGTTTAGGGAATGATTCGATGCCTGATTTTGTTGTTATTTCAGAGAGATGGTCTGATAGTGCAAGACCTTTACAGCGGCATCACATTTCTCCATGTGGATATTTGTGGTCACATGGTAAATTACTGTTGCAGTCATTGTACTAACCCTTGTTATAGTATTGACCAATCGGGATATGCTAAAATTTTGAAGGATATTTATGAATGTGAGTTGGATTCATTAATGGTATTAACGTTGATGTTAAAGTCCCACACAGAATTATGTTGACCTTTGTACTTGAGACTTTATCTAGAACTTCCGTTAATTTAGTGAAAAAAGAGTCCACACTACCACTGGGATGTCTAATACACACACAAAATGGTTACTTTCTTGGTGATATGAAGTCCTGTTAATTAAATAGCTGATATTTCAAAGTGTTTGTCTTCACTTACTGTAATGAGGTCATATCTCGATTTGAAGGGTGTTTCTTTTCTGACAGAAATGCATGATCCTCCGTCTCTTAAAGCAATTCTGCAGCAAGAGTTTGCCTTTTCATACAGTGATAATACTACATCTTGGATTTCTGAGTCTGTACACCAGTGCTCAGTAAGACTAAGTACTGTGCAGTCCAAAGATTGAAGCTCAACTGCTAATAGTTGAATTTTATTTTTTATTGATTCCATGTCTTGATAGAAGATTGTTAAGTCTGTGAACTGTCCCATATTACTCTTTCCGATGGGTTGTTTTTCTTCGTGACATCTTCCATATGCGACATTTGGAGTGTTAAAATCTGTCTTGTGAGTGATTGTTTCGGTATTTCTTAAACTGCTGGAGTTATTCTTCAGGCAGGGGAACCTGTTGTCTGGGTTTATCGTTAAAAATGCTTACTATAAATCGATTGCATGAAAGAATCAACAGTTGCTACAGGGTCGTAATATTCCTCTTGTCATCACTGAATAACTTAACTTGCAAATCGCATTCACTCCACTCCAAACCACCTAATTCACCATTGCACCTAGGTGAGCCCGTGATCTAACTGCACAGCGTAGAAAAAAATTTTGGGTGTGTCGTACTAAAAGAATCTCAGGGAGCTCAGTAGCTTCGTGAAAGCAGCATAAAAGGTGACTGAACTCCATAAAGTAAGCAAAAACAGTAATTTGTGAAGTAAGTGATCACGAGTTAAAACTATAACGACGGATTATGCAGTTGAACAATACTTTTGCTCATTGTTAAAGTTCGGTAACTGCATCTCTACATCAGTTCAAAATTTTATCTTTGGACACTCAGTATAATCATTCCAGAATGAGATTTTCACTCTGCAACGGAGTGTGCGCTGATATGAAACTTCCTGGCAGATTAAAACTGCTTCGGTAGTTCAGTTGGTAGAGCACTTGCCCGCGAAAGGCAAAAGTCCCGAGTTCGAATCTCGGTCGGGCACACAGTTTTAATCTGCCAGGAAGTTTCAGTATAATCATTCATGATTGATGGCAATGATAGCTATCATTCACAAGTGAAGTTCATACCCTACAACTATTTTAAAGATCAAATCTCTTAATTGGTAGAACAAGTTAGTGAACTATTGAATCTTGGGTTGAAATATCTAGCTACTTGGACCATTATAATTTTCTAAGCGTTAAAAAGTGCGGCCTGTGTGACTGTGTGATGTGTAGTGTGAACACATTTGATTACACCACTTCTCGGCCAAACCACTGAGCTTTAAGTATCACATGTACTTTGTTATAGATGCATACATTTCACTTGCCAGGTAACTAAATAACAAGTAAACAGACACATCCATCCAAACGTACTTCGGTAAAGAGAGAGGTTACATACAACTGTTTCTTTTTTATGGTTGTCCTATGTAATTACGCCAGTGAATAATTGCGCCAACGGACTAGATTACGAACATACATAACACTTGTTGTGTCGATTCAGGACATTATTTCAGTACTGGATCCGTGTTAAACTATGGTAATTCATGGCAGTATGTTCCCAAGGCACGTCGTGGCGCTGTTCGCGAAGGGCAGCCACGGGCTGCACGTGTTGGCCAGCAGTGGCTGGCCTGCTGGGAGTTGGGCCATCAGGAGCCGTGCTGGTGGCCGGCAGCTAATCCGCGAGATCCGCCTAAGAAGTTGTCCCCTCCGTGGCCTCCGCCTCGACCCTCCACCTCCCCCCCCCCCCCCCAATCCCTTTCCAGTTCTGGAGGCCGGCCAATCCCTGCCCGCAGAAGCAGCCGACGTCCTTTCCGCGCTCTTCAGCCCACCAGGATTACCAGCCACTCGGGACTCGATTAACGGCCGTTCGGAAAAACTTCAATAAGGTCCTCCGTATCGCTCCAAACGGCTTCTTCCTTCCTCCAGATGGAGTCACCTCCCTGTAGGCGAAACGGAATGACATCTGAAGTATTTCAAAGTTTATTTCGGCACTGTAGCGTATGTGTTGCAAATTAAATCTATATATGCCATAAAACTCGATATATCTAAGCGTGTGTTTATGTGTGTGTTTGTATGTTCTACATTTACTTGTGAACCACAAAACCGATTTCTAACAAACTTAGTACACATATCATTTACTGACAGGCGATAGTTCCTGTAGGGATTAGAACAAACTACCTGTCATAGCACAGGAGGTATGACATCATAAACAATGAGATGTGTGAAAAACCGCCGCACAATACATGACATTTAAATTTATAGCTTTCGTACTACTAATTCTACTCGTAAAAAATTTCGTAGACAGTATCCACATATAGCGCTAAATACACATACAAAATTATATGATGGTAACATATATAGTTCAGGAGATAAGACATCATAAACACAGAAGTATGAAAAACAGACGCATTTTGATGATGTTTAAATTTAATACTTCTTTATTACTAACTGCTTTCGTAAAACATTTTGCAGGCAGTATCCACATATGCCACTGCATACAGCTATCGTATATATCACTGTATGGCTCATAGTTCAAGAGATACTACGTCATAAATACTGGGATGCTTGAAAGATACCGGCTCATATACCTTAACGCTAAGGCACTTCTACAGTTATGTCAACTTGAGGAAAACTCTGACACCTGGCAGCGTTTTTGACAGCTTTCAACGTCAAAGCGGAAACGGCTATGAGTGAAATCAACCGCCTTCTATATTAGGGCCATGAAGAGGCGTTACCTAGAGACTTTTACAAAATTGCGTTGAAGACGCACGAAGAAGCTGCACCCAAGGTACAGAAACTATCCAGGATCTTTCTACGCATGTTTCATACTTTCAAAGGTGTTTTCATGAATACAAGGACATGAAATTTTTCTGATATTAAACTACAAAAGCTTTTCGTTGTTTTTCCTTTCTAATAGAAAATTGGCAAAATGAATACCGAGGAAATGGTGGATTCGTCAGATAGTTAGTAAAATAAAACAAACGTAACATTCTGGAAACTAAATACACAACCTTTCAGGAACTGTGATACTCAACATTGTCTAACAGGAAATTTCCGTATTTGTGCCACTTGTCCACTGTAGAGAGCAGACGATCACTCATCCAGAAAATAAAATATCGGTTGCAGGTGTACATACCTGGGTTTACATACGTCATAAATCGATTTAAGGTACCCATATTTTCTACAGAGGCCTTCTGGTTGAAATAATGAAAATTTCGATCAGTCAGTTATTTCCAAGTGCACCTGAACGTAAAATCAATCGTGAAACGATGCATGAAATTAATGCTTTATATAAGTAAATGGCTACAGCTGTGAGTTATTTGTGGAAAAGCAGTCCCTTTCCGATCACCATTGTCAGCTGGAAGAACTGAACAAACAGAAGAAACCATTAATATACTCAAACAACAACAATAAATTAGAGTTATACCTCCGGAAACTAACATTGTATACAGTACATACACAATTACGATAATTTCATATACCAAAAGTGCCAATGGCAAAACGTAAACTGCAACATGAGAAGATTTTGAAAAACTCTCAAAAAGCTTAGATAAGTTACACTTTCACTCCTGACAGTTAACAGGCGACGTGTTAACAGGCGACTGACGTCTCAGGCCTACGTACCTTTGGATGTCCAGTGTCCAACACCACAGATCGTAAACGTACGTCTTACAATAAAATCATTGACTGATGAGGGAAGACCAGCTGTCAAGGTTTATTACAATTTATGACCAGGCTATCTTTAAAAGGAAAATAAATGTTTTTACTTTAATGATTTTGTACAAAAGCTTAATTTCCCCTAGAACATGTGAGACGACTAATGTACACCAACTATTATATTTGCTGACCTAGCATTTTACTGGTGTTAAGGATGTCACTTGTTACTGTAATGCAGATTTGTAACACTGACATTGCGTGATTGAATGACAAGCGTAAGTATCGTAATTACTTTCTCAAAGTTCCGTTAAACAACGCCGCCATTATGCCATTTTGTGCCTTTTAAATGGCGTTATTTTCATATGTACGTTTTATGTGGTTCACATGTCTTGCAAATTAATATTCATCTAGTCGCTTCTTACCATATGGTATACTCATATTGTGTTACATGTTCACAGAACCACATGATGGCAACTTCAAATTAACCTTCTCAACCAGTCTTCCCTTCACTTTCACCAATGATTATACATCGCACATTCATATTCTGTGATACTAGACTCTTTGGACATCTGATTTGACGTAGGCCTAAATTGTCAGTCGCATGTTAATTCTCAGGAGTGCATGTGTAACTTATCAAAGGTTCCTAAGAGATTATGAGAATCTGGTTATGTAGCATTTTATGTCTTGTCATTGCCACATTTGTTATATGAAAGCGTCTTCTATGAGGAACATTCATTTTGAACTAACACGTGGTAGTACTGCATATAATGTTCGTTTTCAAAGATACATTTCTAATAATATTTCGTACTGCCTATGTGTACTGCATATGATTTCTTCCGTTTGTTCAGTTCTTCCAACTGACGATGGTTGAAACAATCGAAACCGGTCGAAAAACTATAATTTGTACAGTTAATTGGCAAACAAAAGTGCTTTTCTATAAAGGTCAAGCATGGTCTCATATCAAAGACGAAACACTAGGCTGTTTAAAGAACATTGATATCCCAGCTGACTGTAAGCCACACAAAATTTCATAATGAAAATGAACACTGAGTGCACATAATTTCTCATTCACAATGAAGTACCTGGGGTGTGTCCCAGAGAGCATGAACAGGCTGAACGAACATAGTGAGGAGCAATAATCAAGTGACTCTAGTGAGGCACAAAAGTAACAGGAGACGGAAACGACAGGTGAATCGGATAACAAAAAAAAAAAAAAAAAAAAAAAAAAAAAAGTCGCTGTTGAAAGCTGTTTCCTATCTGAAGCGAATGAGAGATTGTTTTTACCTGTCGAGCCTGATTCCAAAATTTATTTTTATGCACAGTATTTCTACAATTTACTCAGTATGCTCTGAGGTCGAATTTTCGTGTGTTCTCAGTAGCGGGAATTTGGAGACTGGGCACCGTGGTAATGATACACCGCGCGTTCGCATCAAAGTTAGCGTTATTCACTACAAATATGCTGTAATAGTAAAAATGTTGAAATAAGTATGTAGTCTGCCATATTACAAACGAGTTTCGGATTGTGCAGTCGTTTACAGTTTGAATTTAAATAATTTAAACCAGTATGATGAAAGCAGTAACGATATAGTTTCACTTGTTAGTGGCCTGTGGCATCTAATGAACAAGGAGCTGGAAGCAGATGTCATGTATTGATATAATGAACATTTGAATTAAATTCTTCCTACTTTGGAACAACTGTAAAAATGAAGGTCATTAAACCTTAATAGCGACGGTCAGGTTTACGTTCCTGTGTCTCTTTTTTCCTATGTTCTAAGTGTAGCTTCCATTTGTGTCACTAACAGCTCTGACAGTTTTGTAATGAAGCGAAGCGTAAGAAGATATTAGTTTTATGGTTGTTTTTGTACAGCTCTGAAACATGACATATTGATTAACCTTTCCATGGATGGATGGAAAAACTAGTAGAGGCCAACCTTGGGGAAGATCAGTTTGGATTCCGTAGAAATATTGGAACACGTGAGGCGATACTGAACTTACGACTTATCTTAGAAGAAAGATTAAGGAAAGGTAAACCTACGTTTCTAGCATTTGTAGACTTAGAGAAAGCTTTTGAAGATGTTGACTGGAATACTCTCTTTCAAATTCTGAAGGTGGCAGGGGTAAAATACAGGGAGGGAAAGGCTATTCACAGTTTGTACAGAAACCAGATGGCAGTTATAAGAGTCGAGGGACATGAAAGGGAAGCAGCGGTTGGGAAGGGAGTGAGACAGGGTTGTAGCCTCTCCTCGATGTTATTCAATATGTATACTGAGCAAGCAGTAAAGGAAACAAAAGAAAAATTCGGAGTAGGTATTAAAATCCATGGAGAAGAAATAAAGACTTTGAGGTTCGCCGATGACACTGTAATTCTGTCAGAGACAGCAAAGGACTTGGAAGAGCAGTTGAATGGAATGGACAGTGTCTTGAAAGGAGTTAAAAGGAGGATATAAGATGAACATCAACAAAAGCAAAACGAGGGTAATGGAATGTCGAATTAAGTCGGGTGATGCTGAGGGAATTAGGTTAGGAAATGAGACACTTAAAAGGAGTTTTGCTATTTGGAGAGCAAAATAACTGATGATGGTCGAAGTAGAGAGGATATAAAATGTAGACTGGCAATGGTAAGAAAAGCGTTTCTGAAGAAGAGAAATTTGTTAACATCGAGTATAGATTTAAGTGTCAGGAAGTCGTTTCTGAATGTATTTCCATGAAATGTAGCCACGTATGGAATTGAAACATGGACGATAAATAGTTTGGACGAGAAGAGAATAGAAGCTTTCGAAATGTGGTGCTACAGAAGAATGCTGAAGGTTAGATTGGTAGATCACATAACTAATGAGGAGGTATTGAATTGAATTGGGGAGAAGAGGTGTTTGTGGCACAACTTGACAAGAAGAAGGGTTCGGTTGGAAGGACATGTTCTGAGGCATCAAGGGATCACAAATATAGCATTGGAGGGCAGTGTGGAGGGTAAAAATCGTATAGGGAGACCAAAGATGAATACACTAAGCAGATTCAAAAGGACGTAGGTTGTAGTAGGTACTAGGAGAGAAAGAAGCTTGCAGAGGATTGAGTAGCATGGAGAGCTGCATCAAACCAGTCTCAGGACTGAAGACCACAACAACAACGTGGATGGATACAAAGGAGAGTAGTCTCACGGCAGTATATTACTTACATCACTATTGTTACGAACAGAATATTAAAAGTGATGCTTGAAATGGTAAGGAAGGTTGTGAAGAATAAACATTTCAGGAAAATTGAACATTCGTGTTAGTTTTCGTGGGTCACTCTTGTGTGGAAACCTGGAATAACATGCAAATGGCAGAAAGCCGTAGTATCATTAAACGTATTCAGTAACGAAGAGTCTATTATTGTACCATCCTCATACTACTTGACAAACACGCAGATGAGTGATTAAACACTGCCAGTTTTGAGAAACAAGTGGAAGTACCATAAAATAAGGAACAACCGTCTCCATTCGCAATCGTCACTTTATTTCGATGCACGATGCATTACGAAACCTGCGGGCTTATCTAAATCAATTATTTTTCTTACTTTAGGTTAATTCTGGTGAGATTATAATTGCATGTTACAAAGTGCGGCCAATTGAATATAAGTTAATAAAATTAACTCAAATTCGAACTATAACTTGCTGTTTCCATACGTGGATAAATAGTTGTCGAAGCACAGTATGAGTACTCAGAACATTTTGTATACACAAGTTAAAGATGATGCATTCCTACACTGATGTTATCAGTTCAAAGGAGATAAAAAGCCATCATAGTCTGATGTATACAGTGTATCGGTTACAAAACGAATATTTGTGAATATGTCAAATGTGGAATACGTTATCAAATGGCTACATTACTAAATACTTTTATATTTACGAAAAAATAATCTTTTAAAAACTGCGAGCTGCTAAACTCTGTTTGTTCATTAAACATGTTCCCAAGAGATATTTCTTTGTATATCATTATTTCTAACTGTTCTCGCAGATAAAGTTTTTTACAATGGTTTTCTGTGTGGAGTACAGTTAAACTGTTGTAAATATCACTAGTTCTATGTCTAGGTACAATTGACTGACTATTATGAATATGTCAGAGTGGTTAAATTTAAAAGCATCAGCGTGTTCGTCATAATAAGAGTGGAAAATTCTTCTTGTTTTGCCTACGAAAAATGCAGGGCAGGTGTTGCATTGTAATTTATGTGTTCCACTACGTTTGTTATTGGGGTGTTGGTGTACACTGTGTGAGGTTAGTGATGTCGAAGTTGGTGGCTTGTGGAGAACGACATTTTAATATCGGTGTTTCTAAAAAAGTTAGCAAATTTTTCGTGGAGCTGTGCCTAAATAGTGAATGCTTGTGAAGAAAGGTTTTGTGTCAGATGTTATTCATGTAGTGCTTCTGTTAGTGATGTTGCCTGCATTTTGTTGGGTGGTATGTCAACTGATGTTTTTTGAACACCCATTATTTATTGCATTGCTTTGACCGTATTACTTTCTTGCTTTAATCAAAACAAACAAACCAGGAGACCACACGTAATTTACGTTAGATTATAAACTGTTTACACTCCAGAAACGACACCTTCCTACTTCTTATTTATCGAGAAATTGTCATATAGTGAACACTGTTATGCGAGTAGAAAAGAATTGTACGAGTCAACAAATTTGTTCACACATATATTAGATTAGAATGCGCAGTTTTATTGCTCCATTGTAGTTATTATACTAACGAGTATTACGGTGCTATTCAGGACATGTTATCTAATGCAGAGATGCATTAATTTTCCAAACTGTTATCATATAAATTTAATAGCATTTTCTACAATGTCTAGGACGTTTATTGGTAAATAATAATATATCTGTCATACAATACTCGTCTCGTATGTCATTACAACAAAAATTACTTTCAGTTGGTTTAAAACGAAGGTATGTTTATCTTATTACTTTTTGGTGAATTGAGAACGTATTTGTTGAGAAGGAGCCTCCTCTGTCAGCATAATGTTTGGAATTATGAGTTGAAGTAGTTTTCAGTCTAGTACATGGTCAGAAAGAGGCCACATTAACGTGCAATCCGAAGAAGTCTGCAGTTTTCAAAGTTAACCAAGTTACAGATGGACGTAGGACTGTAACTTGAGCCTCAATCCATCACCAGGTGAGGGAGACAGCGAAAGAGAAGTCCAGGAGCAGAAATAAAAATACTCTGACACACGTTTCTTTTGTGGCGTTGTGCCAGTAGACGAAAAAGGAACGAAAACAACGAAAATAAAATAGGAAGCACACAGAAGTTTCTAGAAGCTATTTATCTGACTTCTTGCTCTATAGGTAGCTTAGTTCACATCCTCTGGTATCAGCCTTGGGTGAAGAAACCCCCTGCAACAAAAATTTTTGTGACACCAAAGAAAGAATTAACCACGAACAAAATACAGTGAAAAAGTGATACCCATAAATCAAAACAATTCCAATTACTAACGTGCGTTACAGTCAAAGTAAGTATTAAGGTTTAAGACTTCAATCGGTAAAAATCGGAACACTTTGTATCGTCTGGCTATCTGAACGACCGTCCAAAGCCCTTTTCATCAGGAGCATGTCGACGCATCAAGTTTAAGTCTGTATCACATAGCAGTATTTACTGTCTCTTGGCGCTGAAGCTTGTAATTCAATGCAGTCAAATGATACGGCCGTTTATATAACATATTTCATACTCGAAAACTCACTTATCCAATCATACAAAGTACTTCCCCTGACCCATAATCATGAAATTTGGCAAGAAGTAACGTTTCACATTAAAATGAAAGGAAAAATCCCAAATACGTAAATTTCTAATTATATCACACAGATCCCAAAGAAAGCAGGTGTTGACAGATGTGAAAATTACCGAACTATCAGTTTAATAAGTCACAGCTGCAAAATACAAACGCGAATTCTTCATAGACGAATGAAAAAACTGTTAGAAGCCGACCTCGGGGAAGATCAGTTTGGATTCCGTAGAAATATTGGAACACGTGAGGCAATACTGACCCTACGACTTATCTTCGAAGAAAGATTAAGGAAAGGCAAACCCACATTTCTAGCACTTGTAGACTTAGAGAAAGCTTTTGACAATGTTGACTGGAATACTCTCTTTCTAATTCTGAAGGTGGCAGGGGTAAAATACAGGGAGCGAAAGGCTATTTACAATTTGTACAGAAACCAGATGGCAGTTATAAGAGTCGAGGGACATGAAAGGGAAGCAGCGGTTGAGAAGGGAGTGAGACAGGCTTGTAGCCTATCCCCGCTGTTATTCAATCTTTATATTGAACAAGCAGTGAAGGAAACAAAAGAAAAATTCGGAGTAGGTATTAAAATCCATGGAGAAGAAATAAAAACTTTGAGGTCCGCCGATGACGTTGTAATTCTTTATATTGAGCAAGCAGTAAAGGAAACAATAGAAAAATTCGGAATAGGTATTAAAATCTATTTAGAAGAAATAAAAACTTTGAGGTTCGCTGATGACGTTGTAAGTCTGTCAGAGACAGCAAAGGACTTGGAAGAGCAGTTGAACGGAATGGACAGTGTCTTGAAAGGAGGGTCTAAGATGAACATCAAGAAAGCAAAACGAGGATAATGGAATGTAGTGGAATTAAGTCAGGTGATGCTGAGGGAATTCGATTAGGAAATGAGACACTTAAAGTAATAAAGGAGTTTTACTATTTGGGGAGCAAAATAGCTGATGATGGTTGAAGCAGAGAGGATATAAAATGTAGACTGGCATTGGCAAGGAAAGCGTTTCTGAAGAAGAGAAATTTGTTATCATCGAGTATTGATTTAAGTGTCAGGAAGTGGTTTCTGAAAGTATTTGTATAGAGCGTAGACATGTATGAAAGTGAAACATGGACGATAAATAGTTTAGACAAGAAGAAAATAGAAGCTTTCAAAATGTGGTGCTACAGAAGAATGCTGAAGATTAGATGAGTAGATCACATAACTAATGTGGAGGTATTGAATAGAATTGGGGAGAAGAGGAGTTTGTGGCACAACTTGACTAGAAGAAGGGATCGGTTGGTAGGACATGTTCTGAGGCATCAAGGGATCACCAATTTAGTATTGGAGGACAGCGTGGAGGGTAAAAATCGTAGACGGAGACCAAGAGATGAATACACTAAGCAGATTCAGAAGGACGTAAGCTACAGTAGGTACTGGGAGATAAGGAAGCTTGCAGAGGACAGAGTAGCATGGAGAGCTGCATCAAACCAGTCTCCGGACTGAAGACCACAGCAACAACAACAACATCACACACGAAAAAAAAAGTTATTTCTTTTGATATCAGACTGTCCGTCTGTCCGTCCGTCTGTTGCAACCTGTTTTTGTCGGGAACGGATAGAAGTATGAATTTTAAATTTATGTCACACACTGAAGTATACGGGTCCTTAGCGGTAAAATAAAAGTGAGCTTCTAACTCAATACAGTCTAAAGATACGCCAATTTATGTTACATATTTTCACGCAGAATCATATAATTTTCCAAGAAGAAATGTTTCACACTGTCAGTGATGCAAAAAGAATCATAAAATTGGTAAACTGTAGTTATGCCACAGGAAAAATACTTCCCTTTCCATTAGTTATCCGATTTCAAACCTTAACTTTAAATATTTTCGGAAGTCTTGGAATCCCTGGGATGAATGATGGATATCCTGCCAGTATTAATGTGGATAATAGACAAAAGTCGTGGTGATCCTAGATTCCCGTACTAGATTAACTGTCTGTATATATAATTAAGTTTGTACTGAACTCTCAGGATATAAGAAATCGTCCTTTCTAAAAGTGTGACAGTAGGAACAGAACCCATGAAAATCAAAGGGAATTAGTATAACATATGAGCATCCTGTCATGGGTACCTAACTACGTTTTCAATCACTGACAGACTTGGCAAGTTTCAGCTCATGAAGTAGCAGGTCAAAGCTTATACCAGACTATGATGGGATGCTCTTCACAGAAAGGCTGTTCAATGATTAAACTTCGATTGCATTCAGAACAGGTCTATCATCAGTACAAGGTGGAACCGCCACGGGCGGTAGTACACTCTATGTTGTGGAATGGAAGTAAACAGCTTCCAGATTTAACTTGGAGGTTATTCTGCCTTTGCGAAAACACATGCTGTGTAAGATCAAGTACATGGCTGGCTCGTGGCTGGTATGAAACTATACATCTTTCCTTCGCATAGCAGACGTGCTTTAATGGTAAATTCTGGTGATGGTCTCGCTAGTCAGCAAAGTGCACATTCCCAGGACGTTCGTGATGTGGACTGCAGTGTGGGGTCTTGCATTGTCTTAATGGAATATGCCATTTGATACACTACTCATGAGAAGTATGTCAGTACGATTTAAAGTTGCTGCCTAATACTGGAGAGAATTCAGCCTTTGTTAAACAGTTAACCAATTTGTATTGCTATCAAATCAAAAACCCCACATGATGATTTCACAGGTTAGTGAGGATTGGATCTTGAAATTCGGTGCTATCTATTGCGTTGCGCCAGGTCGTTCAGAGACTCTGTTGTCTATCGGATCGCCACAAAGGTAATTGAGAATTGTAGTTGAGCATCACAGGATGTTCAAAAATGGTTCAAAGGGCTCTGAACATTATGGGACTTAACATCTGAGGTCATCGGTCCCCTAGAATTTAGAACTGCTTGAACCTAAATAACCTAAGGACATCACACACATCCATGCCCGAGGCAGGATTCGATCCTGCGACCGTACCGGTCGCGTGGTTCCAGAACGAAGCGCCTAGAACCGCTCGGCCACACCGACCGGCCATCACAGTATGTTACCCAGCATCTATGCTGATTGGCTTTCCTTCATGCCCAAGGGTTGGACTAACGGAAGGAAACACAGAAAGGAATGCAAGGTAGAAAATAAATACAGATGTTAGCCACGTCTGCAGGTTGTGGTGTTGTATTTGACGACATAGGCAGACTTCGCATTGTCCTCAAAACTTTGCAAGTGTCAGTCATGATCAGAAGATTATTCTGCGTAGTTTCAAGTGCGTTATGTCGGAGCTACGTCAATTCGAACGTGGCGGACTGTTGGTACTCGTATGGTGGGTTTTCCCGTAATGAAGGTAAAGGTAATGTTCGGTGTTTCGAAAGTCGCCATTTCTAAGCTTTATACGGCAAACAAGGAAAGCTCAATTTCAACATCCGCTAAGTTAAAATTCGGACGGAAGGCTGTTGAGTGATCAGACGGCCATTGAAGAGAATTATGTCGAGAAAAAGGGGGATGACACCGGCAAAATCAGTATAGAACTGAATGGCGGATTCGAGAACGCTGCCAAAAGCGAAACAACACGAAGTGAGCTCAATAATCAGAGAATTGCAGACTTAGCTCGAATTTCAAAACCACTCATCAGTGTTTCAAATGCCCGTAGCAGGAAGACTCGGTGACGAAGCAATAAAACCTGGTCAATGAAGCAATGGGAGAAAGTCGTTTTGTGGTTTGAGTCATGTTTCACTCTGTTTCCAATTTTTGTCCCAATTTACCTCCAAAGAACAAAAGATGGCGCGGATTCAGTGAAGACTTGGGCAACCACATCGAGTTATTCCATAAACAAAACGGTTAATCCGTAAGGTAACATTGCTAACAAAGATTACGTGACAATTTGGGTTGATGAGGTCATGAGGTCCATCCCGCTGTATAATGTTTTTCCCAACGCTGATGCTGTTTCCAAACGACCTGTCCTTTTAACACATCTACACCGTGATATAGGGGAGTCGGCATGGTAGCTCGGCGTCAGAGGACTGGCTGTCCTCTGTAATGGAAACATTGTGTGAACTATTCTACTACTAGCTTGAACAGATGATATGTGACGTGCACCCAGCCCAGATTCCCAGACTGATAACGAGATAAAGAGAAAAAAGGAGTATTGTATTTGATTAAACACGAAAATTTCCTCAGTCCCGATTTAGATTCCCATCACCTCTTAAATTTTAAAACAAAATCTCCAGCAAAGGCGGCTGGATTCAGGGCACTCTTTTGCCCCTGGGGGAAACTGCCCTTATAGGCTGAAGAATGAGCAGTCATCAACGGGCTGACAATGGAGAATGTAATGGAAAACACTGCGTTAAAGACACTATATCCAGAACATGTGACTTGTAATTGAAAAAGTTTCATGATGATCTCTCCATTGGCCAAAGATTCCGGACTAGTTCCCCATTCGGATCTCCGGTAGCGGTTCGCCATAGAAGAGGTGGCCATGAGAACAAGATTGTATAACCAACGACGAAGGGATGAAGTTCTTCGAGTCGAGGCGTGGATTGTCAGATGTTTGAACGCGATAGAGAAACTACAAAATCTGGAAAAGGAAATGCTAACGACAAGGATCTCTGGTCAGATGAGTATAGGGTAATATCAACAGCAGCAGAAAAGGTATATCGTGAGTAGTATTCGAGAGTAGGATTCGTTATGAATACTTAGGTTGGACTGAATGTAAGTTACTGGGCACAATTCAAGGATAGGGTGTTCCCATTAGAATCAACAGCAAACCATCACCGACAACGATATTTCAAGTATACATGCCGACGTCGCAAGTTGAAGAGATATAGAGAGTATATGAGGATATTGAACACGTAATTCAGTACGTAAAGGGAGACGAAACTCTAATAGTCATGAGAGATTGGACTGCGACTGTCGGGCAAGGAGTAGAAGAAAGTGCTACAGGAGAACATGAGCTTTACACTAGGGATGAGAGAGGAGGAAGACTAAATAGGTTCAGCAACAAATTTCGGCTAGTAGCAGCGAATATTCTGCTGAAGATTCACAAAGGGAGGCGCTATACTTTGGAAAGGCGCGGAGATACGGGAAGATTTTACTTAGATTATATCATCGTGAGGAAGAGATTCTGAAATCAGATACTGGAATGCAAGACATATCCAAGGGCAGAATAGGCTCAAATCACAATTTGGTTGTGCCGAAAAGCAGTTTGAATTTTAAGAGACTAATCAGGAACAATTAATCAGCAAAGAAGGGGTATACGGAAGTACTAAGGAGCGAAGAGACACGCTTGAACTTCTTTGAGGCTATAGATGCATCTATAAGCAATAACTCAGTTGAAGAGGAATCGACATCTCTAAAAGGGTCAATCTCTAAGACGGGCAATGTAAAGAAAATCACAGGTACAATGAACGTAACTGTGAAGAAACCACGGTACCAGAAGAAGTACTTCAGCTGATCGATGGATATAGAACGCACAAAAATATTTAAGGAAATTCATGAATACGGAAGTACAAGTCAAATAGGAATGAAATAAATAGGAAGTGCACGGAAGCAAAGACAAAATGTCTTCATGAAAAATGTGAAAAAATCAAATAAATGATTGACTGAAGAACTGGCTCTGCATATAGGAAAGTCAAAACAACCTTTGGTGAAATTAAACGCAAGGGTGGGAACATTAATAGTGCAATGGGAATTCCGCTGTTAAATGTAGAAGAGAGAGCTGGTAGGTGCAAATAATACATTGAAAGCCTCTACGAGGGTGGGAAGTTGTCTGATGATGTGATGGAAGAAAAAATAGGAGTCAATATAGAAGAGACAGGGGATCAAGTACTAGAATTATAATTTTAAAAAAGCCGGGGAAGACTTTATATCGAATATGGCAGAAGCGATAAATATCATTCCATCAGAATTCCTAAAATCATAGGGTGTGTGAAAACAGCAAAAAGAGAACTGTAGCATTTGAGATGTGGTGCTACAGAAGAATTTTGAAAATTAGGTGTACTGATACGCTAAGGAATGAAGAGGTTGTCCAGAGAATCGGTAAGGAAAGGAATATTTCGAGAACAATGACAAGAAAAAAGGACAGGATGGTAGGACATGTAGTAAGAATCACGGAATTAGTTCCATGTTACTAGAGGGAGCTTCAGAGGGTAAAGAGTGTAGACGAAAACAGAGGTTGGAACATATCCAGCAAATAAAGCAAATAATTGAGGACACAGGCAGGTTGCAACTGCTACTCTGTGATGAAGAGGGTGGTACAGAAGAGGAATTCGTGGTGGACCCTAAGAAGAAAAACGGGGGCCGGCCTGAACCGGTTTTGTAAGCACTAGGATGAATGGTCGCAACTTCCCTAGCCATAATAGTCACCAGTTCGTAATATTATTGAGCCATTGTAGCCTATCTTGGAGAGAAGAGTGACTGATGGCTTTTCACCGTCGTCTTCTGATCTTGTCACTATTCTGAAGAAAGAATAGCTCACGATTCCCTGTATTTATTGATAACAAGAAGAAAGGCAGTTGTCGTGAAGGACAACGGGTTTCCTACACCGTATTATGCATGATAATGTGTTGTATTTTTGATGTTTCCATATTTATGTCCACCCCCTGTATACCGCTTTGGTGTGTATTAGTGGTAAACTAGAATGTCAACCCGAGATCTCAACTTCCAGTTATCTGTTCCCGGAGTTTCGTCTTTAAACTCTGCCTTCAGCTCACCACAAAATTTCATCTGTTGGAACCGTCTGCTTGTCAGAGTCATTCGAATAATCTAACGAATTTGTCGTGGTGTAGTCCTTCTGCCTGCTGTTCTTGTACCCTGTTACCCTGAGTCGATCTCGTGACCTCTCGCTCTGCTGTCATTGTGCTATGGTCAGTATGATACTCATATGTCCCTCAAGCAAAAGATTCTAGCTTATTTGAGGTCCAAAATATGCCATCACAATCTTCATGGGCACTTCCTCAGGACATGCTTTGTTGCGATCTCCACCTGAATTTTTTCAGCAGTGTCAGACACATAAAATAGCTATAACGTAATCACACCATTCACCATGTGCAGGAATGGCTCTAAACTACATCTGTGTAGATAAAAATGAAAATTTTCGTTTTCTCAAAATCGTTAATGTCGGAAAGTTCGTGGCCGACGACTTTAAATGTTGACACAACGTTGAATTCTAATATGGGAGTGTATTTAGATACCTAATTCTTTTTTGGCGAAATACACATCGGGCTAAAAGAAAGTGATAATAAACGTTGTTCACCTCTAAGAGGACGATCCAATACCATAACGCTCGACCTCCGTGCAACTATCTAGGGCCAGGAAGAGGGTGGTGACTTTGAAATCTTAAATAGGAACCCCTACTGTTTTGCAGATTTGGATTCTCCGTGAAAAAGCATGCAACTTTTGTATGAAAGACTTCTTTCGTTTCATGATAGATGGCGCTGTAACTGCAAACACGGAAATGAGGTGACAAGTGTTGCAAAGAAATACACATATGATTATGGTAATCGAAGTACTTTCTTGATATTTTTGGTGATGCTATGATGCGACAACTATCACAATCGAATGAAGCACAGACCTAGTCATGCGTTGAGACTGTGCATGTTACTTCAATGATTCGGACTATATACATCACGTCACAATTGTTCCTCGGTGTTAACGATTACAGAGAGGGTCGATGTCATCTCCGCGTACTTTGAGGCTAGTAGAAATGTTGACGACGATCGTGAAAGGTATGTTACTCTGTCCCCCAGATAGGAATGTTCTCAACGACGTTGCGCTGAGTTGTCTACCAGTTTGCTGAAACTGTTAGTGTTAAACCTAGAGCAAGAGTCCGACAGCGGCCTGTAACAAACGAAAATAACACAGTGAATGTTGTAGCAGAGGTTGCTGTATATCCCCACATCCGTTCTCAGCTAATTGCTCGAGGTTCCGGAATTTCGCAAATAAGTGTTTTACGCTTACTGCATGCACACAAACGTGTTAACGATTACAGAGAGGGTCGATGTCATCTCCGCGTACTTTGAGGCTAGTAGAAATGTTGACGACGATCGTGAAAGGTATGTTACTCTGTCCCCCCGATAGGAATGTTCTCAACGACGTTACGCTGAGTTGTCTACCAGTTTGCTGAAACTGTTAGTGTTAAACCTAGAGCAAGAGTCCGACAGCGGCCTGTAACACACGAAAATAACACAGTGAATGTTGTAGCAGAGGTTGCTGTAGATCCCCACATCCGTTCTCAGCTAATTGCTCGAGGTTCCGGAATTTCGCAAATAAGTGTTTTACGGTTACTGCATGCACACAAACGTGTTAACGATTACAGAGAGGGTCGATGTCATCTCCGCGTACTTTGAGGCTAGTAGAAATGTTGACGACGATCGTGAAAGGTATGTTACTCTGTCCCCCCGATAGGAATGTTCTCAACGACGTTGCGCTGAGTTGTCTACCAGTTTGCTGAAACTGTTAGTGTTAAACCTAGAGCAAGAGTCCGACAGCGGCCTGTAACAAACGAAAATAACACAGTGAATGTTGTAGCAGAGGTTGCTGTAGATCCCCACATCCGTTCTCAGCTAATTGCTCGAGGTTCCGGAATTTCGCAAATAAGTGTTTTACGCTTACTGCATGCACACAAACGTGTTAACGATTACAGAGAGGGTCGATGTCATCTCCGCGTACTTTGAGGCTAGTAGAAATGTTGACGACGATCGTGAAAGGTATGTTACTCTGTCCCCCCGATAGGAATGTTCTCAACGACGTTGTGCTGAGTTGTCTACCAGTTTGCTGAAACTGTTAGTGTTAAACCTAGAGCAAGAGTCCGACAGCGGCCTGTAACAAACGAAAATAGCACAGTGAATGTTGTAGCAGAGGTTGCTGTAGATCCCCACATCCGTTCTCAGCTAATTGCTCGAGGTTCCGGAATTTCGCAAATAAGTGTTTTACGCTTACTGCATGCACACAAACGTGTTAACGATTACAGAGAGGGTCGATGTCATCTCCGCGTACTTTGAGGCTAGTAGAAATGTTGACGACGATCGTGAAAGGTATGTTACTCTGTCCCCCCGATAGGAATGTTCACAACGACGTTACGCTGAGTTGTCTACCAGTTTGCTGAAACTGTTAGTGTTAAACCTAGAGCAAGAGTCCGACAGCGGCCTGTAACACACGAAAATAACACAGTGAATGTTGTAGCAGAGGTTGCTGTAGATCCCCACATCCGTTCTCAGCTAATTGCTCGAGGTTCCGGAATTTCGCAAATAAGTGTTTTACGGTTACTGCATGCACACAAACGTGTTAACGATTACAGAGAGGGTCGATGTCATCTCCGCGTACTTTGAGGCTAGTAGAAATGTTGACGACGATCGTGAAAGGTATGTTACTCTGTCCCCCCGATAGGAATGTTCTCAACGACGTTGCGCTGAGTTGTCTACCAGTTTGCTGAAACTGTTAGTGTTAAACCTAGAGCAAGAGTCCGACAGCGGCCTGTAACAAACGAAAATAACACAGTGAATGTTGTAGCAGAGGTTGCTGTAGATCCCCACATCCGTTCTCAGCTAATTGCTCGAGGTTCCGGAATTTCGCAAATAAGTGTTTTACGCTTACTGCATGCACACAAACGTGTTAACGATTACAGAGAGGGTCGATGTCATCTCCGCGTACTTTGAGGCTAGTAGAAATGTTGACGACGATCGTGAAAGGTATGTTACTCTGTCCCCCCGATAGGAATGTTCTCAACGACGTTGTGCTGAGTTGTCTACCAGTTTGCTGAAACTGTTAGTATTAAACCTAGAGCAAGAGTCCGACAGCGGCCTGTAACAAACGAAAATAACACAGTGAATGTTGTAGCAGAGGTTGCTGTAGATCCCCACATCCGTTCTCAGCTAATTGCTCGAGGTTCCGGAATTTCGCAAATAAGTGTTTTACGCTTACTGCATGCACACAAATCGCATACATTTCGTTTATCGCTGCATCAAGAGTGGCGTGGTGACGATTTACGCAATCTCGTGAATTTCTGCAACTGGGTACAGCAAAACCTGCAGTCAATGATAATTTCATTTCACCGATACTTTTCTCTGATGAATCAAATTTTACGAATCGTGGTCAAGTGAGTCGACATAATACGCATTATTGGTCAGTGAAGAATCCGCATTGGGTAACCCAAGTTGAACATCAATGCCCATGCAATGTCAACGTTTGGTGCACTGTTTTAGGTACCCAGGTAAGTAGCTCATACTTCATAGAAAGTAATCTGACTGGTCAAATGTACATCGACACCGTTGATAAAGTTTTATCCATACTAACAGACGATGTTTCACTTTAAGCGAGACTAGATATGTGGTTTTGAGACGATGGTTTCCCAGCCCATTATTCACTACTAGCTCCAGAAGTTCTGAATCGAAACCTTCCGGCTTGATGGATAAGACGATTAGGCCCTCAAAAGTGGCCCGCACGTTCAGTCGATTTGACTTCTGCCGATTTTTTCCTGTGGGGATGGCTAAAACAGAGAGTTTACATGGATGCACAAACAACCCCCGAAAATATGCTGTAGCGAATTCGCAAAGAATGTGCAGACATTAGCTGAGAGACACTAATACATGTCGGATTGTCATTCAGACACAGAGTTTCAATGTGCATTAGAAACGACGGACAACTTTTCGAACATTTGCTGCACTGAAACACTTGTGAGAGGCAAGGAGACTCTCACTAATTAAGCACCCCGAGATAGTGAAAGGCAAGTGGACTCACATTTATTACGCACCCCGTGATTGTGAGAGGCAAGGAGAGTCACCCCGAAGTGAACAGATTACTACCACGTATACGTCGTTGCTCCTGAATAACGCTAAATGTAGTGTAAGATTCCACTGCGGGAGAGCAGACGTTGTCACATGATAGCATTTTCCCAAATATCAAATAAGGTACTTTGAGTTTCCTAATTTGATGTATATTACCGTTTTGCAACAATTGTCACCCCATAGTCATGTGTGCCGATTGCAGCGCCGTCTATCATGTAATGAAAGAAATGTTTCATACAAAAGTTGCATATTTTTTCACTTAGAATCCAAATCTGCAATAAAAAATAGGGGTGCCTACTTACGATTTCTAAGTCGACTCTCCCTCCTGCCCCTGGGGGTGGTGCAGGGGGTTCAAGCGTTTTGTTAATATACTTCCCTCTTCGAGGTGAACAACGTTTATCACCACTTTTTTTAATCCGATGTGTATATCGCCAAATATTCCGACAAACAGTTTTGAATGCCTCACCATTTATGCAAAAGGAAAATATTGTTGCCAAAAATCTCTACATGTAAGTTTCCAATTTACTTTAAAGTTGTACACGTTACTGTAATAAACGTTTGGACATGTGCAGACTATGGACGTTTTAATATAAGTCTGTGTGTGTATATAAAATGTACTGGAAGTTGTATTTATGTGTTATTTGTTTAAGATTTGAATACTATTACAGAATTATTTTGCAATAGATGGAGAGAGGGGTGTGATGAAGTGGACATAGAAAACAGAAGGGACGAAGTGCACAGAGAGAGGAGAAGGAGGAGATGGAGAGGAAAAGAAAAGATCGACTGAAAAAGGGGGGGGGGAGGTTGATGGACTAAGAGATGGGGAGAGACAGCGGAATGGAGGTGATGGACAGGGAGAAGATGGAGAGAGTGAGGGGGAGAGGTGGTCGTCAGAGAGCGTCGGAAGAAGGAGGATACAGACAAAGAAAGGGCGTGGGAGGTGGACAGAGATGGGGGAGAGGATAAGATTGGACGTATATGCAATTACACACATATTAGGAACTTGTGCTTCCTCTTTTCTTTCTTTTCCATTTAAACAGACTGAACCACAGCAAAGCACGTCTGAGTACAGATAGTAATGAATAAGTTTCCTAAGAATAACATTTGAAACTGTTTATTCCAATGTCATGAAGAGATGGGAGTACAGTATAGCTGAGTTCTGTCAGCGTATAAGTTTAAGGTAATAACATATGGTCAAATGTACGTTTCGACATGGGCAAATATTACTGGTACGTAAGTGTTAATGGAAGATGTTACCTTAGACTGTTGTGAGTTGGACAGTGAGCAGTTGCGTAATAGTGTAGAAAACCATCCCTCACATGTCAATGCAGGACAATAACCTGAGTGTAGCCGTATCACAGAGAATCACGTCCTGCCTATATGGTTCAAAGATCATTGCATCTCGCGTACAAGTCAGCTTCGCCTTCGTCCCAATACAAATACACTCCTGGAAATTGAAATAAGAACACCGTGAATTCATTGTCCCAGGAAGGGGAAACTTTATTGACACATTCCTGGGGTCAGATACATCACACTGACAGAACCACAGGCACATAGACACAGGCAACAGAGCATGCACAATGTCGGCACTAGTACAGTGTATATCCACCTTTCGCAGCAATGCAGGCTGCTATTCTCCCATGGAGACGATCGTAGAGATGCTGGATGTAGTCCTGTGGAACGGCTTGCCATGCCATTTCCACCTGGCACCTCAGTTGGACCAGCGTTCGTGCCGGACGTGCAGACCGCGTGAGACGACGCTTCATCCAGACCCAAACATGCTCAATGGGGGACAGATCCGGAGATCTTGCTGGCCAGGGTAGTTGACTTACACCTTCTAGAGCACGTTGGGTGGCACGGGATACATGCGGACGTGCATTGTCCTGTTGGAACAGCAAGTTCCCTTGCCGGTCTAGGAATGGTAGAACGATGGGTTCGATGACGGTTTGGATGTACCGTGCACTATTCAGTGTCCCCTCGACGATCACCAGTGGTGTACGGCCAGTGTAGGAGATCGCTCCCCACACCATGATGCCGGGTGTTGGCCCTGTGTGGCTCGGTCGTATGCAGTCCTGATTGTGGCGCTCACCTGCACGGCGCCAAACACGCATACGACCATCATTGGCACCAAGGCAGAAGCGACTCTCATCGCTGAAGACGACACGTCTCCATTCGTCCCGCCATTCACGCCTGTCGCGACACCACTGGAGACGGGCTGCACGATGTTGGGGCGTGAGCGGAAGACGGCCTAACGGTGTGCGGGACCGTAGCCCAGCTTCATGGAGACGGTTGCGAATGGTCCCCGCCGATACCCCAGGAGCAACAGTGTCCCTAATTTGCTGAGAAGTGGCGGTGCGGTCGCCTACGGCACTGTGTAGGATCCTACGGTCTTGGCGTGCATCCGTGCGTCGCTGCGGTCCGGTCCCAGGTCGACGGGCACGTGCACCTTCCGCCGACCACTGGCGACAACATCGATGTACTGTGGAGACCTCACGCCCCACGTGTTGAGCAATTCGGCGGTACGTCCACCCGGCCTCCCGCATGCCCACTATACGCCCTCGCTCAAAGTCCGTCAACTGCTCATACGGTTCACGTCCACGCTGTCGCGGCATGCTACCAGTGTTAAAGACTGCGATGGAGCTCCGTATGCCACGGCAAACTGGCTGACACTGACGGCGGCGGTGCACAAATGCTGCGCAGCTAGCGCCATTCGACGGCCAACACCGCGGTTCCTGGTGTGTCCACTGTGCCGTGCGTGTGATCATTGCTTGTACAGCCCTCTGGCAGTGTCCGGAGCAAGTATGGTGGGTCTGACACACCGGTGTCAATGTGTTCTTTCTTCCATTTCCAGGAGTGTATATTAAGTGGACAGCCACAGCACTGTCAGTGAACGATCGAAGCGTGGAAAAACCACCTTCACACACTGGTCGTGGTGCTTATTGATGGACACCTAAGTCAGGGTACCTTCAAAACCAGGTGAGACTTCATATTCTGTTTGGCAAAATGGTACCGTTCAAAGTCGTGATAGATTTTTTCTTGTGTGATATTTTTACATGAAGTAAAGTGGGGCCTCTGACACGTTCGTGGTTACCTTTGATCTGCGTAGGAACCAGCTGACCTTATATGCAAATGAATTTGCTCACCATAGCGGCCAGCTGTCATTACGTACCATCTTCAGCTATATAGAGGGACGTTATGTTCTTATGATGTGAGTTACGCTCGTAGTCTTGCGGATGCTTTTGTGAACCTTTGAGATAACATAGCGTCACTGTTAATGAGCGCATCTTTGATACCATCAAGCGAGCTGTTACTCTTTGGGATGCATTGTACAAAGCTTAGCTACAGGTGAATTAGTACCGCATAACAGATATTCGGACATGGCCGCAAGAACAGATACCATCTTCGCCTACGACTGTATAGCTTTTATGATGCTATGCTTTGTTTATCGGTCACTGATGTTCATTTTTAGGTATATCTGACGATCGTGCAGATTATTCACTGTAACCACTTTCAAACAAATAAACAAAATTATTCATCATGCAAGGGACGACTGTTGGGAGAGTGGATTTAGACATGGTTCTTTGTCAAGAGACCCTTTTCGCTCCTTGCCAGTTTCTCTCGGTGATGACCTGTTGTCGCTGGTAAGCGTATTGAAACAAGATTCAGGATTCGTTATTCATTTTCATAAGTTACAAACAGTCCGTTGACTCCCTGCTGACATCGGCTGCCGATGTCCGTCGAGGAATCACGTCTTAAGCGTTGTTCAGGCGGCTCAAGGTAGTTGACGCCACATGCCCGTTCCTCCCCGGTTGCTGTTATGGCGATTGCCACCCGCGATGACTCCGGCACTGACCATAACGCGATGCCGCGGCAGTGGTCGAAGGCGGCGCATGCGTTGAACTTGCATCCGCCGATTTAGGAGGTGCTTTGTCTCCTCTCCCTTGAGAATGAGGCATATCGACCACAGCCGCGGTATGGTACATTTCTTAACCGGACTCGGACCTTATCCCACGCACTTAAACAGGGTGAGTCTGAGGCAGGCACCTACATGCACATGCGGGGAAGAAGGTTCCTCAGAACACACTGTCTTTTTCTGCGGGCAATACGCGAACAGTAGACATACACTACACTTAGACTACACGGGTACAGGCATAGATATATACACAGCAATAAGAGACGAACAACGATGGGCACAATTAAACGCACTGACAAACAGTAATGCAAAAACAACACATGAAGAGTACATGCGGACACGACTTTACAGACATGCCTGTGTGCAGCCTAACAACAATCTCCAAAGGGTGGACAGCGATAGCCACAGGTTCCAACCCTGCCTCCGGGTTGGATGTGTGTGATGCCCTTAGGTTAGTTAGGTTTAAGTAGTTCTAAGTTCTAGGGGACTGATGACCTCAGAAATTGAGTCCCATAGTGCTAAGAGCCATTTGAACCAGTTGATAATCAATATTATTTCTCTACTATTAACAATTTGTGTTTGTGTGTGTGTGTGTGTGTGTGTGTGTGTGTGTGTGTGTGTGCGTGCGACTGGCGGTCAACCGCTCGAAGAAATCATTCCGAGGTATTCACCGTCAGTAACATTCGGTGATGGTACTAACAAATCTCTCCCCTATCCTATCATCTTTTTATATTCGTCTTAAAAAACAACAAAATTTTATTTATATTTCAACCTTAAATTATTGTTATTTTGAAAAGTATAATTATTTGTAAATGTAGTAGATAAAAGAAAAGAAAACTGTACAAAAAAGAAAAACGAAAATTGTTAAGATGTACTACCTGTTTTAAACATCAGCTAACAGGTCTCTAATTTGGCAATAAAAAAATAAATAAATCCTCCCGCCCACGGCCGTTTTTCGTCATCTGTTGAACCGCGATGACGATTGTCTTGTAATCATGTAGTACAACGATCCTAGCCTGCTAATTAGATAGGCCCTGGCCCATCCGCCGAAGTATCAGCAAAGATTATTACTGAACCGGGATGATAAGGAAGATCCCCCCCCCCCCCCCCACCTTCCCCAGAACCCACACATCTGCGACAGTGGCAGGCTGTGATTTTAAATGTGAACGGTGGTTATAGCGAGGTAGCCATTTCTCTCCGTGGCGGCTGTCGTTTCTCAGTAGCGTGCAGAAATCCTACAAATGACTCGGCACAGACATTGCTGTTACCGGGAACCAAATCTGAACGTTATGTATGCCATCGATTCGTCTGAATATTTACCTCACTTTTCATAACCGCTTAAGTCTCGCTGTCAGTAAGTTGTCAGCGGTTCTCACTCTGCTGTGCTCACTTAACGAATTTGCTGTAGTATAGGATTGGTTCGTAAAAACTCTAGACACGCGTTGTTGCTTTACCAGTAGCGTTTCTTTCATATCGTAAAGAAGGTGACGTGGTCTTGTCTAGGTGTCCAACCTACTGCGGTACTGCTGAGGTCCGCTGTCTGTTTTGCTAGAAACACTGATAATGTATTTTCCCCTTACTCTTTCCTGGTGATGAAATATTATTCTTCGCACCTTCCTCACGTCGACACCGCCGTAATGTAAACGAGGTAGCTTCACTTTGGGACTCAGAGGAAATTTTAACTATTTGCTGCCTTGTGCAAGGTTGGCATGCAAAAACTCTGTTCAAAGCAAAATTTGTCTTCGGGCTGATAACAATTCAAGAAAATATTACAAGAACGTCCCTCTATTACAGCTACGCATCTCCTCCACATATTAAATTCATCACTTGTACGAGGTATCTTTCCAGACTGATCATGTATCGAAATATCTGAGTTACATGATTGCACCGAAATGGGTTTTTTGTGACCTGTCTAGGATAAATTTAAAGTTTATGATTTCAAGGTGAATGAGTAAGTGGTTTATTTTGTGACTGAGAGAAAGCAATCCCCATGTTAGTTCATACAACACTCCGAATGAATCTTCTTCTCGGTAAAGTCAGATTTCTACTGGCTTTCGACACGGTTTAATTTTGGTACTACATTTATTTTCGTCTTATAAAATGACAAATTTTACACTGAAACACGCAAAAATTTAACATATCTAGCTTCAAATACAAATTTTAAAAGCTCCCGTTAGCTACGTTACCCTTGTTGACGATGCAAGCAGCTGCCGGCCGAAGTGCCCGTGCGGTTAAAGGCGCTGCAGTCTGGAACCGCAAGACCGCTACGGTCGCAGGTTCGAATCCTGCCTCGGGCATGGATGTGTGTGGTGTCCTTGAGTTAGTAAGGTTTGATTAGTTCTAAGTTCTAGGCGACTGATGACCTCAGAAGTTAAGTCGCATAGTGCTCAGAGCCATTTGAACCATTTTTGAACCAGAGCCATTTGAACGATGCAAGCTCCATACAGAGTTGCAACAGAAATTGTACATTGTACGATGGTGGTATCACGTGAAAACCGAGAAGCCACCAACATGAGCCATAGGACCCAAAAAATCTGAGGAGAGCTTTAAAGTAAGCCGAAACCGGCCATAATAAACAAATTTTACTGCGATCTCGATTGTTGATTTAAACTAAGAATATGACCAGAGCACTGTATCACTGCGTTTCTTGGACGATATTGTCTAAATTTATGAAGCAGAAGTTTGGTGTCAATTTTGGCCTGAACTTGAATTGAAAATTAATTACTACAGATTCTGTCAAAACTTACGTTGGGTAACATCAGATCCAAACATAAATGCTGATTTTCGTGAGGAAAACATTACAAAATTACCTTATTAAATCATATATCGATTCACAGAAGTCTTATGGAATAATTTCATTCGACAATCCATCACTCAGACACGAAATTTTAACTATTCACAAACGTGTGATAAGAATAATATTTAGCATCGAACCTCTAAATTAGCGTGGGAAACATGTTGAAAAATTTAGCATTTTAATCACAGTCTCACAATATATTTACTGTGGTGTCACCGCCAGACACCACACTTGCTAGGTGGTAGCCTTTAAATCGGCCGTGGTCCGCTAGTATACGTCGGACTCGCGTGTCGCCACTATCAGTGATTGCAGACCGAGCGCCGCCACACGGCAGGTGTAGAGACACTTCCTAGCACTCGCCCCAGTTGTACAGCCGACTTTGCTAGGAAAGGTTCGCTGACAAATACGCTCTCATTTGCCGAGACGATAGTTAGCATAGCCTTCAGCTACGTCATTTGCTAGACCTAGCAAGGCGCCATTATCAATAGATATTTAACTTGTGATGCCTGTACCGTCAGACCAATGTTCACCAATTATGGATTAAAGTTAAGTATTACATCAACTACGTACTTTATTTGCTACTATTAATTCCCTTAACTGTTCCAGACCTCACGCCAATCTGCGTGAGCTTAAAAGCGTGCATTTCGGCCTCCTCTAGCAACACGGTGTTGGCTCTTCTGCCAACACTTCATATGGCGACGAGTCAGAAAAGAGTCTAAAAAGGGTCTTCTTCTTTATACTTGCTTAATTTACTTGTGTCATGGCTTCGCCACAATCTCCAGATGTACTGTCCGAATTTTATCGCTTGTAGAATCAGCAGACGCAGGCCTTATTGGATGCCCTTGGACAGCTAGTCCAGGGTCAACGTGCAATGCAAAACGATGCGGCAGCTGCCGCTCCACCACTACCGCAGCCGCAACATGCTGTTGCACCACCTTTTCGTCCGTTTGATGCTGCACTGGAAAGCTGGATGGTGTGGTCACGTCAATTTGGATTCCTTCTCGCCGCCTACAGAATTCAAGGTAACGAGCCGCAGCCTTTTTTGTTAGCATCCGTCGGGATGTCCACGTACCGTGTGAAAGTGAAATTATATCCCCGACCCGACGTAGCAACTCTGTCCTACGACGAAATTTTGTCTGCATTAGATGCATATTTCAAAGAATCAGTCAATGTAGTTGCAAAAAGGTATACTTTCTTTCGTACAAAACGTACGGCCGGTCAAACTAATAGGGAGTGGGTTGCAACTTTGCAAGGCCTTAGTAGGGATTGTGCTTTTGACTGTGACTGTGGCCTTTCTTATTCAGATACAATGGTGCGTGATGCAATTGCGCAGAACGTTTCTGATGTTCGCATACGGGAGCAAATTTTGAAACTAGTTAATCCCTCCCTTCAACAAGTGATAGACATATTAGATAGACAAGACACACTTGACTGTGCTCAGGAATCTTTTGAAACTTCGCCAGCCGTGTGTAACATTAACCGGCCCGCCGGGCGAGCTGCACGGAACAGTAAACAGCCCTCGCGCCAAGCTCTCCAAATCGTGTGCCGCGCAAGCACGCAAATGCAGTGCTAAAATCATGCCCGCGGTGTGCTACTAGACATTCGCATGACAATTGCCCGTCACGCCAAGCTATTTGCTTTTTCTGTAATAAAAAAGGACATGTTCAAAGTGTTTGCCAGAAAAAGCTCAGATCGGACACTCACAACCATTCCAGACCCTTTGCTTCGCGCTGGCATCGAACCAAGAATACTCAGGCTCGTGAACCTTCGCCCATGGACATTCATGCAGTTCATTCCACTCCGCCCAGTGCCACTCTCTCTAACAGTGACTGTGTTCGTCCCACAAACAGTGTGCGTCGACATCGCCGGAAATCGCGTCAAGTCGCAAGTCATTCTGTACCAGTGTCTGTTCACGTTGCACGAGACAGTCGCTCTTGTCGTCAGCAGGACAGTAAACGTTTTGTAGATTTGGTCATTACTGGCAACGTGATACCATTCCAGCTCGATACTGGAGCTGCAGTTTCATTGATCAATAAAGACACGTACAAACAACTGGGCACAACTTCGTTGCGTGCCGCACATGTTAAGTTAACTAGCTATTCCGGTCAGAATATCCCTGTGTTAGGACAGTGCAGCCTTCTTGCAACATACAAGGGACAAACAAAACTTGTGTCATTTTACGTTCTTCGTTCTTCTTCTGCTGTGAACTTGTTTGATTTACATTAATTTCAGTTGTTCAACTTGTCTATAGTAAATCAGGTCCTACCAGTGAACCAGACTGTGCCTTCAGACAGTGTTTCTCGTCTATGTGAAGAATTTGCAGACATTTTAGCACCGGGCCTAGGTTGCGCTAAGAACTACACTCCTGGAAATTGAAATAAGAACACCGTGAATTCATTGTCCCAGGAAGGGCAAACTTTATTGACACATTCCTGGGGTCAGATACATCACATGATCACACTGACAGAACCACAGGCACATAGACACAGGCAACAGAGCATGCACAATGTCGGCACTAGTACAGTGTATATCCACCTTTCGCAGCAATGCAGGCTGCTATTCTCCCATGGAGACGATCGTAGAGATGCTGGATGTAGTCCTGTGGAACGGCTTGCCATGCCATTTCCACCTGGCACCTCAGTTGGACCAGCGTTCGTGCTGGACGTGCAGACCGCGTGAGACGACGCTTCATCCAGACCCAAACATGATCAATGGGGGACAGATCCGGAGATCTTGCTGGCCAGGGTAGTTGACTTACACCTTCTAGAGCACGTTGGGTGGCACGGGATACATGCGGACGTGCATTGTCCTGTTGGAACAGCAAGTTCCCTTGCCGGTCTAGGAATGGTAGAACGATGGGTTCGATGACGGTTTGGATGTACCGTGCACTATTCAGTGTCCCCTCGACGATCACCAGTGGTGTACGGCCAGTGTAGGAGATCGCTCCCCACACCATGATGCCGGGTGTTGGCCCTGTGTGGCTCGGTCGTATGCAGTCCTGATTGTGGCGCTCACCTGCACGGCGCCAAACACGCATACGACCATCATTGGCACCAAGGCAGAAGCGACTCTCATCGCTGAAGACGACACGTCTCCATTCGTCCCGCCATTCACGCCTGTCGCGACACCACTGGAGACGGGCTGCACGATGTTGGGGCGTGAGCGGAAGACGGCCTAACGTTGTGCGGGACCGTAGCCCAGCTTCATGGAGACGGTTGCGAATGGTCCCCGCCGATACCCCAGGAGCAACAGTGTCCCTAATTTGCTGAGAAGTGGCGGTGCGGTCCCCTACGGCACTGTGTAGGATCCTACGGTCTTGGCGTGCATCCGTGCGTCGCTGCGGTCCGGTCCCAGGTCGACGGGCACGTGCACCTTCCGCCGACCACTGGCGACAACATCGATGTACTGTGGAGACCTCACGCCCCCCGTGTTGAGCAATTCGGCGGTACGTCCACCCGGCCTCCCGCATGCCCACTATACGCCCTCGCTCAAAGTCCGTCAACTGCTCATACGGTTCACGTCCACGCTGTCGCGGCATGCTACCAGTGTTAAAGACTGCGATGGAGCTCCGTATGCCACGGCAAACTGGCTGACACTAACGGCGGCGGTGCACAAATGCTGCGCAGCTAGCGCCATTCGACGGCCAACACCGCGGTTCCTGGTGTGTCCACTGTGCCGTGCGTGTGATCATTGCTTGTACAGCCCTCTGGCAGTGTCCGGAGCAAGTACGGTGGGTCTGACACACCGGTGTCAATGTGTTCTTTTTTCCATTTCCAGGAGTGTATAAAGCACATTTGGAACTGAAAATCACTGCGCAACCGAAATTTTTCCGAGCGCGCGATGTTCCCCACGCGTTGTGTGGTGAGGTCGCAAGAACATTACACGATTTGGAATCACAAGGTGTGATTGAACGTGTGCAGGCTTCTCTCTGGGCATCACCCTTAGTAATTTTGCCAAAACCTTCCGGAAAATTGAGACTTTCTGTGGACTTCAAGGCAACAGTGAATCCACAACTAGTGATTGCAACTTTTCCTTCACCCCGCCCGGAAGATCTTTTTGACAAACTGTGACCAGGTAAATATTTTTCGAAGTTGGACCTAGCAGATGCGTACTTGCAAATACCGGTGGACGAAGAATCCCAGTGCGTTTTGGTGGTTAACACGCATCTTGGTTTGTATCGATTCAAAAGACTGCCATTCGGGTGTGCATCCGCCCCTGCATTGTTTCAGCAATATCTGCAAACTGATTGTGCCTCGGTCCCTGCTGCTGCAAACTATCTGGACGAGATTGTGATCCCCGGAAAGACAGAAGAAGAACACTTAGCCAATCTCAGAACATTATTTCAGGTCTTGCGACAAAATGGTCTTCGCTTGCGGAAGGACAAATGTGTGTTTTTTGCTCGGGACTTACCCTATCTGGGCCATGTACTCAATCCCCAGGGCATACATCCCAGTCCAGAGCACCTCCGTGCCATACAAGACTTGTCTTCACCGCAGAATTTGAAGCAGCTACAGAGTGTGCTGGGAAAACTAAATTCCTATAACATATACAGGGTGTTTCAAAAATGACCGGTATATTTGAAACGGCAATAAAAACTAAACGAGCAGCGATAGAAATACACCGTTTGTTGCAATATGCTTGGGACAACAGTACATTTTCAGGCAGACAAACTTTCGAAATTACAGTAGTTACAATTTTCAACAACAGATGGCGCTGCGATCTGGGAAACTCTATAGTACGATATTTTCCACATATCCACCATGCGTAGCAATAATATGGCGTAGTCTCTGAATGAAATTACCCGAAACCTTTGACAACGTGTCTGGCGGAATGGCTTCACATGCAGATGAGATGTACTGCTTCAGCTGTTCAATTGTTTCTGGATTCTGGCGGTACACCTGGTCTTTCAAGTGTCCCCACAGAAAGGAGTCACAGGGGTTCATGTCTGGGGAATAGGGAGGTCAATCCACGCCGCCTCCTGTATGTTGCGGATAGCGCAAAGCAATCACACGATCATCGAAATATTCATTCAGGAAATTAAAGACATCGGCCATGCATTGTGGCCGGGCACCATCTTGCATAAACCACGAGGTGTTCGCAGTGTCGTCTAAGGCAGTTTGTACCGCCACAAATTCACGAAGAGTTTCCAGATAGCGTGATGCAGTAATCGTTTCGGATCTGAAAAATGGGCGAATGATTCCTTTGGAAGAAATGGCGGCCAGACCAGTGCTTTTTGAGGATGCAGGGACGATGGGATTGCAACATGGGGCTTTTCGGTTCCCCATATGCGCCAGTTCTGTTTATTGACGAAGCCGTCCAGGTAAAAATAAGCTTCGTCAGTAAACCAAATGCTGCCCACATGCATATCGCCGTCATCAATCCTGTGCACTATATCGTTAGCGAATGTCTCTCGTGCAGCAATGGTAGCGGCGCTGAGGGGTTGCCGCGTTTGAATTTTGTATGGATAGAGGTGTAAACTCTGGCGCATGAGACGATACGTGGACGTTGGCGTCATTTGGACCGCAGCTGCAACACGGCGAACGGAAACCCGAGGCCGCTGTTGGATCACCTGCAGCACTAGCTGCGTGTTGCCCTCTGTGGTTGCCGTACGCGGTCGCCCTACCTTTCCAGCACGTTCATCCGTCACATTCCCAGTCCATTGAAATTTTTCAAACAGATCCTTTATTGTATCGCTTTTTGGTCCTTTGGTTACATTAAACCTCCGTTGAAAACTTCGTCTTGTTGCAACAACACTGTGTTCTAGGCGGTGGAATTCCAACACCAGAAAAATCCTCTGTTCTAAGGAATAAACCATGTTGTCTACAGCACACTTGCACGTTGTGAACAGCACACGCTTACAGCAGAAAGACGACGTACAGAATGGCGCACCCACAGACTGCGTTGTCTTCTATATCTTTCACAGCACTTGCAGCGCCATCTGTTGTTGAAAATTGTTACTACTGTAATTTCGAAAGTTTGTCCGCCTGAAAATGTACTGTTGTCCCAAGCATATTCCAACAAACGGTGTATTTCTATCGCTGCTCGTTTAGTTTTTATTGCCGTTTCAAATATACCTGTTATTTTTGAAACACCCTGTATGTGCGCCACGCCTCTTCCGTTTCAGGCCCGCATCATCGCTTACGCCGTAAAGGTGTTCCGTTAGTCTGGACGACGGAATGCGAACGCGCCTATCGCTAGTTGAAATCGGCGTTGCTTTCTAATACTTGCCTTACGCCATCCGATCCCCAGAAACCCCTTTTGTTGATGGTAGATGCATCAGATTTCGGGATCGGTGCTGTTCTTGCGCACAAAGATGGATCGCATGATCGCCCTATTGCCTTTGCGTCCAAATTGCTCTCGTCTGCGCAAAGAAATTATTCACAGATAGTGAAAGAAGCTTTGTCTCTCGTATTTGGTGTTACTAAGTTTCATGATTTCTTGTATGGGCGTCACTTTACCATCATCACTGGCCACAAACCTTTGACATCGCTTTTTCATCCGACCAAGCCTGTACCTCCACGTACAGCGCAGAAATTCATTCGGTGGTCTATTTTCCTCTCGCAGTACCGCTACAACATCTTGTATCGGTCCACTGCTAAGCACGGAAACGACGATGCGTTGCCCCGTTTGCCTGTTGCTGAGGATAGAGCATTCGATTCTTCCGAACTTGCTTGCCTGTTCATTGATTCGGAAACCGATGATGTGGTCGAATCGTTTCCGATTGATTTTCGTCGTGTCGCTACAGCCACAGCTGCTGACCCTGTCCTTGCTACAGTTTTGCGTTTTGTTGCTACGCAATGGCCCTTGTCAAAGTCACGGATCAAGGATCCGTTGGTTCGCCGATTTTTGGCTCACAGGGAGAGACTTTTTGTACGACGTGGTGTTTAGCTGTTGCGTTCTGATAATGATCAGTCCAGGGTCGTGGTCCCACGTTCGTTACAGTCCTCTGTCTTACGGCTTCTCCACCAAGGACATTGGGGTATAGTGCGAACGAAACAACTTGCTCGTCAGCACTGTACTTGGTTCGGAATCGATGCTGCGATTACGAATATGTGCTCTTCTTGCATGGCGTGTGCCGAACAACAATCCGCCCCGCCGCGGAAATTCTTTGCATGGCCGAAAGCCACTTCCCCTTGGCAACGCTTGCACATCGATTTGGTGGTCCATTCTGGAATGCTCGATGGTTGATTGTGGTCGATTCATTCAGTAATTTTCCTTTTGTTGTCAGGATGTCTTCCACGACGTCGTCTGCCACCATCCAAGCGTTATCCGCTATCTTTTGCATTGAAGGTCTTCCACAGACTATTGTTTCCGACAATGGCCCACAATTCATGTCCGCAGAATTTCAGTCATTCTGCAAGGCCAATGGTATTCAACATCTGACATCCGCGCCGTTTTCGCCTCCGTCAAACGGTGCCGCTGAACGATTGGTTCGGACTTTCAAGTCACAGATTTTGAAGTTGAAAGAGTCGCATTTTCGGGAGGACGCGTTGTTGCTCTTTTTGTCTTCGTATCGCTCTCAGCCCCGAGATGGTCGCTCGCCGGCTGAGTTGCTCCATGGTCGCCCTCATCGCACCTTGATGTCTTTGCTCCATCCGCCGCATCAGGTTCCTGTGCAGCGGCAGCCACCTGCTTTTGCTCCAGGCGACGTTGTTTACTATCGCAACTATCGAGGTTCACGGCGTTGGCTCGCAGGGCGCATTCTTCGCTGCCTCGGCCGCGCTATGTATTTGGTTTTGGGGGCCTCTGGTGAGGTGCGTCGGCATCTCAATCAGATGCGCCTCTGTCGTCGCACGGGTTCTGCCGCTCCCCGTCTGCTTTCAGCGACGGTGCCGTCCGGTCAGCGCCCTGGGGACCCATCTACTGGCTCGCCTCATCCCCAGGTGTTACCGACGCTGCCTTCCATTTTGCCCCATGGCGACGCGCCGCCGCCGCCGCCTGTTCTCCCGCCGGCGCCGCCCGCAGTGGACGCTTCGTTGCAGCCGCCAAGCGCCTCCCTGGGTCACGCGCCGCCGATCGCTTCCCGTGACCAGCTGTCCTCCGACATGGAACTCTTGCCCGCTCCGGACCAAATGGCGTCTTCGAACGTCGTGTACCCCGACGCGATGGAGGTCGTCACTTCGGCCCCTCCTGTCTCTCTACGGTCGCATACACCGCAAGCTGGCGTGCACCCTGGACTAGGTTTTCAGGCGTTTCCTAGATCCCCTCGGACCGAATGGCCGTGTGCGGGTGGCACAGCCTCACCTGTTGTTAGGCTCCCCACCTCGTCGCATACGTCAACATGGGGTCCTCCCCACGGCGGGCGGAAGCCTTATAACAAAACCGTACGCCGATTTGCGGGGGAGGAATGTGCTGTCACCGCCAGACACCACACTTGCTAGGTGGTAGCCTTTAAATCGGCCGCGGTCCGCTAGTATACGTCGGACCCGCGTGTCGCCACTATCAGTGATTGCAGACCGAGCGCCGCCACACGGCAGGTGTAGAGACACTTCCTAGCACTCGCCCCAGTTGTACAGCCGACTTTGCTAGGAAAGGTTCACTGACAAATACGCTCTCATTTGCCGAGACGATAGTTAGCATAGCCTTCAGCTACGTCATTTGCTACGACCTAGCAAGGCGCCATTATCAATAGATATTTAACTTGTGATGCCTGTACCGTCAGACCAATGTTCACCAATTATGGTTTAAAGTTAAGTATTACATCAACTACGTACTTTATTTGCTACTATTGATTCCCTTAACTGTTCCAGACCTCACGCCAATCTGCGTCAGCTTAAAAGCTTGCATTTCGGCCTCCTCTAGCAACACGGTGTTGGCTCTTCTGCCAACACTTCATTTACTGTATTATGAAGTTTGTTATGAAGTATTAGAAGCACTCAGAAAATGTTAACATTAGTATTCGTAGCTATAACACTAAGAACGAAAATGGTATTCGCTGCTCACATAACAACCTCACGACTGCACGTGAAGATGCCAAATACGTAGGCATAAATCAAAAGTGGTGACAGATGTCGAAAGTCTGAAAAACAAACTGCAGTAATTTCTGCTTTACAATTCCCACTCACACGATTAGCTGCTGAGTACATCACAACTAGGCGGCTGCGTTTCATTTATGCAGTTTATCTGCAGATTCAGCTCTAAAAATAAAATCCTATCACCACAATGGCGAAAACGCAGCGGCGTATTCACAGAGAAAATGTTCCTTATTAGTAAACATACTGACACAAGCCATATCTTGAGGAAATGCCATGAATACGATACATGGAATACGCAAAATTAAAATTAAACTAAAATTGAGTCACTGTCACTATTTACAGTGGTTTTAGATGTACCGGTAGAAACAACTACAGGGATCGATAATGCTATGTTTATCTACAATGCCGGAATTCGTTCCTGGAGACGGTCAAGTGCAGGTCGGTCACACATGTTTAATTTGCTAGTAAGTTTTATCAGGGTTCAAAAAAGGCTCTATGCATTATGGGACTTACCATCTGAGGTCATCAGTCACCTACACTTAGAACTACTTAAACCTAACTAACCTATGGACATCACACACACCCTTGCCCAAGGCAGGATTCGAACCTGCGACAGTAGCAGCAGCGCGGTTCCGGACTGAAGTGCGTAGAACCGCTCGGCCACAGCGGCCAGCATATCAGGATTCAGGACCCCCTTCAGTGCAGAATAAAATGCTCATTATGGAAACAATGACCTAGGATCTTGCTAAGTTATGTGTCAAAAATTGCTCTATTCTGGGAGTAAAAGTCCCGTTTAGTACGCAGGAGCGCTTCTTTACTATTTGAAAAGTTATTGGCTGAAACGAGGATGTGACTGTGGGCCCAGAGTTGAGCCTGAACACATTATTCGGCAACAGCATAATGCGCAATAGACGTGATGCAAGGTTTAGTTGGGATCTAACACTAATTTTTAATCTTCCATGAAGTTCCAAATGTGCATTTCTTTTCTTTTAAATCGATATCTGCTCCTGATTAGTAATATGTGGCCAGATTTTGTACTGAGATATCTCATACACGCACTTTCTAATCATTCAATCTATCGCTTAGTAGTTTTCCTACATTCATATCCATACACCTACATTAGGGCTGCATTACTTTGTATCATTGAATCAACGTATGTTTCCTGCTACATCTGTAAGGCCATTTGGTTGTGCCACGTAGATACCGGAACAATGTAGATTTCTACTCACACCATCAGCTATCAGAAATTCTTCCACCCATATCCTCGAAGGCAAATGACGCGTAACTCTTGAGCGGTGCTCGCTATCAATGAAGCACACAATGCAGTTTACCGAACCTGTTTAAAGGTCTGTCTCGTTTTTCTTTCCCATTTTTAGGGTTCCGTACCTGCATGGGTAAAAATAGCGATTTTACAGGATCGCTTCGTTTTGCGTCTGTTTGTCGAATTGTTAATACAGCTTTTCTCACGAACGTGTTGAAATTTATCTCAAGCTTTGCAGTCAATTGGGGGTAATCGAGGGTAGCGTTTTTGATTCGTAATAAAAAACGTCTTAAATCCCGGGTTCGTATCCCACCGCTGCTTAAATTTTGGTTAATAATCAACATTGGCGGCCGAAGACTTCCGGTGTAATAAGTCACCCCTCATTCTGTCAACGGCCTTGTCAAAGAGGACAGAGGAGTGGACAGAGTTTCATGGCACTCTCTTGTCCTAGGGGTGGGAAACTGCCGCTAAAGGAGGAAGAATCAGCAATGATCAATGGCATGAGATGCAGAAGGCAATGGAAACCACTGCATAAAAGACACGTAACGTGTATCCGCATGACTTGTGGTCTGTAATTGAAGAAGTCTCGTGATGATCTCTCCATTTGCAAAAGATTCCGGAACAGTTTCCCATTCAGCTCTCCTGGAAAGGACTGCCAAGGAGGAAGGGGGGGGGATTACCATAAGAAGATTGATTAATCAGTGAAAGGATAAAGTCCTACGAATCGGGGCATGGAATGTCAGAAGCTTGAACGTGGTAGGGAAACTAGAAAATCTGTAAATGGAAAAGCCAAGGCTCAATCTAGATGTACACTATGTGATAAAAATTACCGGACACCTAGCTAAAAATGACTTACAAGTTCGCCGGCCGGTGTGGCCGAGCGGTTCAAGGCGCTACAGTCTGGAACCGCGCTACCGCTACGGTGGCAGTTTCGAATCCTGCCTCGGGCATGGATATGTGTGATGTCCTTAGGTTAGTTAGGTTTAAGTAGTTCTAAGTTCTAGGGGATTGATGACCTCAGTTGTTAAGTCCCACAGTGCTCAGAGCCATTTGAACCTTTTGAACTTACAAGCTCGTGGCGCCCTCCATCGACTTCCACTCTTGGAGGCATACTTTAAATCAGGTGCTGTAAGATTTCTTGGGGAATGACAGCCCATTCTTCAGGGAGTGCTGCACTGAGAAGAGGTATCGATGTCGGTCGGTGACGCCTGGCACGAAGTCGGCGTTCCAAAACATCCCAAAGAAGTTCTATAGGTTTCAGGTCAGGACCCCATGAAGGCAAGTCCATTACAGGGATGTTATTCTCGAGTAACGACTCCATCACGGGCCGTGCAAAATTAACAGATGCTCGATCGTGGTGGAAGGTGCAATCGCCATTCCGAAATGCTCTTCAACATTGGGAAGTAAGTAGATGCTTAAAACATCTTTATAGGTCTGTGCTATGATAGTGGCACTCAAAACATACGGTGCAAGCCACATTCATGTAAAACACGACCACACCACAGCACCACCTCCTCCGAATTTTACTGTTGGCGCTACAATTGCTGGCAGATGGCGTTCACCGGGCATTCCCCATAACCGCACACTGCTATCGGATCACCATTCTGTGTATCGTGATTCGTCACGCCACACAACGTTTTTCCATTGTTCAATCGTCCAATTTTCGTCGTTTGCATTTACCTGCGTGATGTGTGGCTTATCAGTAGCCACTCGACCATGTAATGCAAGTTTTCTCACCTCCGGCGTATCATAGTACTTGCAATGAATCGTGATGCAGTTTAAAATTCCTGTGTGACGGTCTGGATAGATGTCTGCCTATTACACATTACGACTTTCTTCAACTGTCGACGGTCTCTGTCAGTCAACAGACGAGGTCGGCTTATACGCTTTTGTGCTGTACGTGTCCCTTCACGTTTCCACTTCACTATCACATCGGAAACAGTGAAGCTATGAACGTTTAGGAGTGTGGAAATCTCACGTACAGACCCATGACACAAGAAACAAACAATCACCTGACCATATTCGAAGTCCATGAGTTCCGCGGAGTGCCCCATTCTGTTCTCTCACGACGTATAATGAGTACTGAGGTCGCTGATATGGAATACCCTGCAGCAGGCAGCAGCACGATGCACCTAATATGAAAAATATATCTATTTAAGGGTGTCAAGATACTTTTGATCACATAGTAGGATTCAATGAAGTGGAGTGGAGAGAAGACAAGGATTTCCGGTCAGATGAGCGTAGGGTAATATCAATAGCAGTAGAAAAACGTAAAGCAGGAGTAGGATTTGTTATGAATAGGAAGGTAGGCTAGAGAGTATGATATTGTGAACAGTTCAGTGATAGGGTTGATCTTAACAGAATCTACAGCAAAGCAACACCGTCAACGATAGTTCAGGTATACATGACGACGTCGCAAGCTGAAGATGAAGAGGCAGAGAAAGTGTATGAGTTATACTGAAAGGGTAATACAGTATGTAAAGGGAAATGAAAATCTAATAAAGACTGGAATGCAGTTGCAGGACCAGGAGTAGAAGAAAACGTTACAGTAGAATATGGACTTGGGACAAGGAATGAGGGTGGAGAAAGACTAATTGAGTTCTGTAATAGCTTCAGCTAGTAATAGCGAATACTCTGTTCAGCAATCACAAGAGGATGTGATATACTTGGAAAAGGCTGGTTACTACAGGAAGATTTCAGTTAAATTACATCATGGGCAGACAGAGATTTCGAAATGAGATACTGGATTGTAAGGAGTACCCAGGAGCAGTCATAGATCACAATATAGTAATGATGAAGAGTAGGCTGAAGTTTAAGGCATTACTCAGGAGAAATCATTATCCAGAGAAGTGGGACACGGAAGTACTATGTAATGACGAGATACGTTTGAAGTTCCTTAAGGCTGTAGATACAGCAAAAAGGAATAGCTCAGCAGGTAGTAGAGCTGAAGAGGAACAGACACTAAAAAGTGCCATCACAGAAGTTGGGAAGGAAAATATAAGTACAAAGAAGGTAAAGGCGAGGAAGCCATGGGTAACAAAGAAATACTTCAACTGATCGATGAGAGAAGGAAGTACAGAAACATTCCGGGAAACTCAGGAATACAGAAATACAAATCGCTCAGGAATGAAATAAATGGGAAGTGCAGGGAAGCTATGACGAAATGGCTGCAGGAGAAATGCGAAGACATCGAAAAAGAAATGATTATCGGAAGGACAGACTCAGCATACGTTAAAGTCAAAACAAGCTACGGTGACATTAAAAGCGAGGGTGATAACATTAATAGTGCAACGGGAATTCCACTGTTAAATGCAAAGGAGAGAGCGGATAGGTGGAAAGAGTACACTGAAAGCCTCTATGAGAGGGAAGTTTTGTCTGATGTGATCGAAGAAGAAACAGGAGTCGATTTAGAAGAGATAAAGGCTCCAGTATTAGAATTTAAACGAGCTGCCGAAGACTTAATATCAAATAAGGCAGAAGGGACTGACAACATTCCATTAGAGATTCTAAAATCATTGGGGGAAGTTGCAGCAAAAGGACTATTCACATTCGTGTGTAGGATGTATGAGTCTGGCTCCATACCATCTGACTTTCGGAAAAGCATCATCCACGCAATTGCGAAGACGGCAATAGCTCACAAGTGCAAGAATTATCACACAGTCAGCTTTACAGCTCATGCATCCAAGTTAGTTACAAGAGTAATACACAGAAGAACGGAAAACAACATTAAGAGTGCGCTAGAAGACGATAAGATTGACTTTAGGTATTGCAAAGGCACGAGAAAGGTATTCTGACGTTGCGGTTAATAATGGAAGCAAGACTAAAGAAAAATCAAGACACGTTCATAGGATCTGTCGACCTGGAAAAAGCGTTCGACAATGTAAAATGGTGCAAGACGTTCAAATTCTAAAGAAAGTAGGGTACGCTATAGTTAGAAACGGATCATATACATTATGTACATCAGCCAAGAAGAAATACTAAGAGTGTACGATCAAGAACGAAGTGCTCGTATTAAAAAGGGTGTAGGACAAGGATGTAGCCTTTCACCTCTACTGTTCAATCTGTACATCCAGGTAGTAATGATGGAAATAAAATAAGGGTTCATTAGTGGAATTAAAATTCGAGGTGAAAGGATATCAATGATACGATTCGCTGCTGACATTGCCATCCTGAGTGAAAGTGAAGAAGAATTCCATGATCTTCTGAACTGGATGAACATTCTAATGAGTACAGACTAAGGACTGTGAGTAAATTGAAGAAAGGCGAAGGTATTGAGAAGTAGTACAGATGAGAACAGCGAGAAACTTGACATCAGTATTGATGGTCACGAAGTAGATGAAGTCAAGAAATTTTGCTACCTAGGCAGTAAAATAACCAAGGAAGACATCAAAAGCAGACTAGCAATGGCAAAAAAAGTATTCCTGGCCAAGATAAGTCTACTAAAATCAAATATTGATGATAATTTGAGGAAGAAATTACTGGGAATGTAAGTCTGGAGAACAGCATCAAACATGGACTTTGGGAAAACCGGAAAAAAGAGAATCGGAGCATTTGAGATGTGGTGCTACACACTAATGTTGGAAATTAGGTGGACTAATAAGGTAAGTAATGAGGAGGTTCTACGCAATATCGGAGAGGAAACGAATATGTTGAAAACACTGATATGGAGAAGGGACACATAATGATAGGACATCTGTTAAGGCATGAGGGAATGACTTCCATTGTGCTAGATGGAGCTATAGAGAGCAAAAGCAGTAGAAGAAGATAGAGATTGGAATACATTCAGTAAATAATCGAGGACGTAGATTGCAAGTGCTACACTGAGATGAAGAGGTTAGCGCATGGGGGAAATTCATGGCGGACCGCATCAGAAGACTGATGACCAAAAATAGTAACTTACGTATGGGGAAAAAAGGAAGCTAAAAATCAGGATTAGTGTTATATATAACATGAAAACTGCATGTGGCACAGTTTTATACATTACCTTCTGACTACTCACACCAGAGCACAGTATACTCTTCAGCGTATGAGACACCGTAGCTCTTGATATTTTATGTGTACACAGTTATTAGGTTAATCTTATACCCAGATTAGTTACAGAAGACATCTATCTAAGCGTACGAATGTTTTCTTGACGACGGCACAAACGTGATACTTCACAATTTCTTTTACTTTTTCATTGAGCATTCATTGTCTAGGTAACATATTTAAGTGATTAATATTGCAAGATCAAAGGTTAATGTAAATGCTAGGTAAGCCATTGCAGTTGTGAATTGCTGGTGCATTAACAAGCGGTGTAAGCGCCGGAATATTGAGTGAAAGCATGCAAACGTGCATGCATGGTATTGTTCAGGGGTGGATATTATTTTGTGGGATGAAGTTCAATGTTTGTTGCACTTGGTCAGTCAATAAAGGTACTTTTAAAGCCGGTTGTGGACGACACTGGAGTTGTGGTCCTATGATGTCCCGGATGTGTTCGACTGGAGACAGATCTGGCGATCGAGCAGACCAAGGCAACATCTGGGGACGTGCGTGATCCTGTTGGAAAACACCACCTGTGAAGCATTTCATTAATGGGATCACAACAGGTCCAATCTCCAGACTGACATACAAATTTGCTTTGCAGTCAGTCAGTGTGTGTGAAATAACCAAGACCGCGTATGTCCTTTCATACGAAACTGCAGCCCAGACTGTAACTCCAGATGTAGGTCCTGCATGTCTAGCACGCACACAGATTGGTTGCAGCCGCAGAACTGGCCTCCTTCTAAACAACACACTGCCATTGCTAGCACCGAGGCAAAACCAGCTTTCATCAGAAACCATACCCTGCCCTCCAGTGAGCTCTCGCTTTAGACCACTGACTCCTAGTTGGCGGTGATTTGGCGTCAGCGGAATACACGCTTAAGACCTTCTTACTCGGAGCACTCCTTAAAGTAACCGATTTGCGACAGTTCGTTGTATCACGGTGGTGCCAACTGCTGCAAAAATTTATGGTTTACACGCACTACGATGTGTCAGAGGTATGCGTCGAACACGTTGGTCTTCCCTCTCGGTACCTTCCCGTGACAATCACTGCCAGCAGTCAAGTACAGTTGCTACACACAGCAGCTGTAATATTGCAGAAGAAACTTTCAGTTCTCGTAGCCCTGTTATACGACCTGGTGCAAACCGAGTGAGCTGCTGACAATAGCATCGTCGTTGTACTAAAAGTTAATGACCATTACAGCGAATATTTAAGGCAAACCTGATTTGAACCCTCATAGTGGAGCAACTAGCTGCTGAAGGATTACATCGAGGAGGTAATTTCACTGTAAAGACCTGTTCGCAATCGAGAAGTAAAGTCCGATGAGTATCCTTCGTATGATGGAGTTTATGGTAAGATGAAGAAGTGAATGAAGTTTTGGTGAGACGCAAAGTGCCCATTTTTGACATTTATGGAAAGATGAAGATTGTAAATTTCAGTAGGTCTATCCATCTAACACATACGGCAACAGAGACGCACCTGAGTCTATAAGACGCCCCATGAATAGGTATTTTCATATAGCGCATAGTTTCGAAACAAAATGGCACTGTATGTAGCCGTGCGCCGCTACGAGAAGAACGCTAAATCAAATTTCTCTTTAAAGAATGCGGAGGTAGTACCAAATCTTGTAAATTTTTCTCCCGAGAAGTTTAGACGATAAATCTTCATGCCTAATGAATACATCCATTAATCTTTATTTCATCCTCCTCGCATCAAATGAAAAATCACAGCGTTATTCTTAAATTAAAATTTATATACATTTTACGATTAGTTACCCTCTCCCTCTCGTTGCTGAGAGCGAAGTACGGCGGCACCTGACTTCTGTTGGATGTTTTCGAGTACTTGAAAGACATGTACTAAGGATTCGTCAAACGCACTGATTACAATTTTTAAAATTCCTGTTGGTGACTTTTCTTCGGCGAATACATCTTTACAGTCTTCTAGAATCCAAAGGCAACGAACCAACAATAGCAGTGTATGGAAGACTTACACGGTATTCACTGCACTAGTGCGTTCTTATAATTCGTTTCCTTTGTGTTTCTCGTAGTCCTCAGATAAGACTGCAGAACTAAATTAATTTGGGCCGTAAACAAATTGTTATAAAAGGCTATGAGGAACATTGTTTCACCATTCTCTGTATCAGTGTTAATTATTGGTGATAACACTGCAGTTAATAAAACACGGTTTGACTGTTTACAGAGGAACTTTTGCCGATTTTGAGACAATGTGCCAAGTGACATCACTTCCCATCCTTCTGCTGAAATACGCCGTAGAAATTAGTTACATTGATGACGTTTAGTTTTTCATATTCGTTCGTTTCTGGGCGTTTATGTCTTATAACCGGTAACGCAATTAAAGGAACTGTAGCTACCTGATATACGATATCAATTAACTGGTTGTGTCACACACAAGCTTACGGGCAAGCATAAATTTCCAGTTACTCAGCCAACTTCTGTGCTGTCTTCACATACGTACATTCATTTTCATTTTTAATCAATGAATACTTTGAACTTCTGATGTTGCACACAAGGCGTCTGGCTGCAAAGCGGTTCTGTCAGCAAACATGAGGCAGATGACGGTATAGGGCAAAAAAAGCGATTGCGGGTTAAATAAGTACGTTTTAATAGCAACTATCGCCTGTCAGTGAGATTTAATTCCTGGTTTCTTACATGAGAGCAGAAAATAAAAGATTGCGGGCTCACCCGTCTTAGTGAGGTAGGATGATAATTCCCAAGGAAACGTGACTTAAACTTTATAAAGGTGATGCCTCAGTTTTGAATAGTGAGAAGGATAACCAGTACTAGTCAAGGAAGTGATATTTTTTGATATATGGAGCCGCATCAAGGGTACGGTATAAAACAAATACTTAGTTGTTTAATGGTTTTAAATACGAAAGGATGCTGTTTCTACCGATTCGGGCACGTAACCGCAAAAAAATAATGACAAAGAATAGGAAAATACATAAGAGAGATAAAAGGCAAGAAAGTAGAATATCTGAAGTCAGTAACCAAACATTTTCATGAGTTAACCTGGATGAAAAAATGTGACATCATGATGACTACAGCCTTATCTACATTAAATTCTAGATGAAGTAGTTTAGAATTAGTTTAGAAGAGATCAATAAACGCCCGGTAACATTTTCACATAATAAATTCAACTTTAGAAGGAATCTGTATATACTCATGCTGCACAAATGGTTTTCATATGTTTTAATAAAGGAGATGTTCTGGAGTAAAACAAACTAGTGCCCATCACCTTCGCTTTTCGATCTTGTTACAGAGCAGATTATGAAGAGAAATGAGACTCACGCCGAGGAATAAATGTAGTCAGTTGTTCGTCATACTGTTACTTGCAGGTGATAGCGTAACTTTAAGAGAAAATGGGCAACAAATTAAATCACTTCATGCAACACCATACGGAAGGTAGCGAGACTTGAATTTAACACTTATAAAACGAAATATATCGTCATCTCTGGAGGATTTAGACGTCTGAGGAGACATGAAAATCCTAGAAGAATTATGGTAAGAATTCCTATAACGCTTACCATAACTGTTCTAACGTTCGATTGTCAGACGTACATATTTACGATATCGTGAGAGATTAAATTAAAACCATCTAAAAGGAAATTATGAGAAAGATATTGGTAGAAATCTAGAATAATAGTAAATCAGAACAGAAAAAAGTAAAAAAACGCGGATGCCTTCGATTTATATGGTGACTAAATAAAAGCCAGAAGTCTTCGTAGAATTGGACAATCGCTTCGAGTTCCGGAAATAGGACAATCCACCGTATGTTCAGATTACTCGTACCTTCAAGGACGAGAGCTTATCGAACGACCTAGGCTAAGTTTCTTTGGCATCAGAGGATATATGAAAATCCTACGTATGATCAAATGGCACATTACACACCAACAGATAACTACGTTGCATAGCCTGGCGAAATCAGCTGTGAAAAGCTTTCTTGCGTTATAAGATCTCATTAATACGAGTAACTGAGTGAACTGTGCCCAATACCTCCGTTTCAAAGAAGTGGATTCAATTATGTTATTTTGGGAAACGTAACTACAGAGATTTATGCGTTGAGAGACAAATGGGTACTAGATTTATACGGTCAGAGGCTCAACACGTAGTCTCAGCTATAATCACGACGAGTGGTCGTCTTTAAATCCCGGGTAATGCAGAGGGCTCACCCAACACCCACAGTGTAGCACGAGTGAAACATAAATAAAGTTGTTCGCGTAAACACGGCGCGTGAATAATAGCTTTACGACTGGGATGCAAAAATTTTTCTCTCGCATCGCGAATAAAATGTTTCGGTAGACTCCTTCCCCCCCCCCCTCCCCCCCCCCTTCTCACAACACCGCCACACCAACTCGCTATGATTCTTTTTCCATCGTTTTTTCTCCCCGCAAACCCCCTCCCCACCCTCCCCCACGCTGTTGTGTTGTTTCTCACACTCTGCAAACAAACTGTCACATTAAACGTAATTTATTATGTCGGAATTCCGCGCACAGCTGTCGTTTGGCGCGAGTAACAAGTTGTCGACGCCTTCGCTTCGGCTCGGCACCCGAGAACCGGCACGACGCACCATTTAGAATCGTCCGCTTCAATTAAAGTAATGAAGTTTTGCCTCTATTAAATGATGGAGCGAGGAAAGAATTATTCGGTGGCGGTTTTATTTTTTTGTTGACTGCTCTGCCCACATGCCAGACAGGCGCGAAGCGAGCGAATGGCGGCCGACAGACGCGTGGTTGGGTGGAGCAGGGGTGGCGATGGGGGAGGGGGGGGGGTAGGGTAGGGGAAGGAGAGTTGAATCTGTCGGGTGAAAACTCCGTGAAATGCAATTGTATTGCGGCGCTTTTTGTGCTTCGTTTCGTTGCGAAATTGAATTCGCCAGGGACGAAACAGTTTCTTAAATTACATCCGAGGTAAATTGTGTGAAATTAAACATTAATGTTTCATGCACTACCGACTAACAGAGGACAGAGTCCACGGAATAAGGCTTTTAGAAATGTTGATGAACAATGAGGTTTCCGCGTCACTGTAGATGACGACTGTCGCTGTGTTATATTCAGAAGTGTATTTAAGAGTTTAATGATCCAGCAACGTCGTGGTAGTAGCAGACAGATCATTTGTGTACACTGTCAGTGCACTGGGACTGGAACAATATTCCTGGTTCTTTGATAAAGGGGAACTGGAGAAAAACGTAGTGCAGTATTCATAAGCACTGTACTGAAAAGGGTACCTTATGTCAGTAGTGTTTCAAATTGTGTTTGTCAGTGATTATATGGCCGGCCACATAAATGCTAAGTAATCTTGTCATCGACTAACAGCCGCACGTGAAACAGCCAAAAATTCTGTCAGCCCAATGTGTACGATTAGCAGTTCTTATTAGGCATAAGAAAAATTATATTAGTAAATAAGAATTACAATGCACTATAGTATTGATAAAATAAATTTCCTGTCTTGACAGTTGCAGAAATACGGAGAATGAAGAGAAATATATCGGCAAAACACACGGTCAGTTCCTGTTAAAATTGACTACTATCAGTCAGTATCAAAACAAACTTCGGTTCTCATTGGCCACCTCCTGCTTTCCGGTGATGTACCATGCACTCACTTCGAATTTGGAGGTAGGTGTTTTTGCCGTACTTCGATTTAAAAAAAATCGAAAACTCAGAAGGGAGGCTTATGTATAAAAATCTTCAGAAAACAAAGAAAAACGAAGTCGAAGAAACAGAAGAAACAGATAAATTGGTGACCTTCTCGGTCCCAGTTGTAATAAGTTAGTTGAGGGAATAACTGTGCATTTTGAATGTTTATATAAAAATACTGCATCTATAAACAGCCACTTCGAAAGACCGAGAATATTACAGTACGTGTTTCAAAGCGTATGGGAACTGGTGTACGACGGGTTGCGTGTAATGCACAGAATAGAAAAATTATGCTATTCATAGCAATTATGTGCATGGCAATGTCAGTAACATAATTTAATTCCAAGTATACGCGATTTTGAAATCTAATTTCTGCCACGTTACGAAATATATTCTCGAAACAAGCTGCAGCATAATAAAGATTTTAACAGCCTTGTGTTGATATACTTGGACGTTACCTCCATTTTGTATATGGAGTGACAGTTGTCGGTAAAACATAGTTACTGGATGCTGCTACACTTCTCAGCAATATGAAACGTAACGTGCAGGTAAAAAAGACGATGGAGAAACCAAAGTGTAGACCAAGTAATTAACGGCAGAATTCTATGACATTATCACGCATGTGTGAAAGAAAACACATAGAAAACCGTAGGACAGCTATTGTAGAGCATTACTGCAAAGTTTGTCACACAGTCCGATAACCGACCTACGTAGTAATCCAGAAGTCTCCTTTTATCGAAATTAATTGACATCTCCCATACCTAAGTACAACAGAAATACTCTAGAGATTTTGTCAATCGTTGGACGAGAGCTGAATCTGCTAAGGTGGCTACTGTTTTATAAATTTTCTGCTCAGGGAGTAGATTCTTTAAGCACTGATTTAGTGAAAGTGTGCCTTCTCATAAACAAATTCATAGCCTAAAAAGCAATTCAGAAACGGTAACTTCGAAAATGAATGAGAAACTATCTAAGACCTACAATGAGTCGGGGGACTATAAACGGCAGACGTAGGCTATATAACTGAACATCAAGTTATGTGAAAAACTCGTAAGATCCTATAAAAATTACGGGAAGGTGATGGTGGCGAAGCTGTAGTGGAACACTGTGCAATAGGGATCGTGGCTCCTTTTCGTATTACAGTGCTTAGATACGGAAGTGACTAACTGCCGAAATAGTTCTTCAAATCATTTGAATAATGATGCAGATACAATCAACCGAATACGCATGAAGTATTATGCAGTACTAACCACACCAATACAATGCATTGTGCAAGATATTTTATGGAACATGGAAACAAAAACATTGTATAAAATCTGTCAGTATAATTCTGCACTCAGTAGCCGACGACAAAGCTTACCTATACACCTGTAAATTTATGTACCGAAAACGGGATATGTATCACTGTTTAGGAGGTAGATTATGACAACAGGTTTGTTTTCGTTATCTGTGCGATGTACCATGTAAAGTAGACAAAAAGTGCCAAAGGCGAGTAGGACTCGCGCTATGAAGGTCCCGTACAAACTTGATTGTGTGTATAGGTAGTTCATATACAGACTTCAGCGAGTTAGTAGACGAGTAACAAAGTATGTGATATAAACGGCCGTGCTGCACTGACTTACAAGCAAAAATTTTTAACGCAGCCAAGCGACCGTTAATCTTAGTATTTGACTTCAATTTCAACTAGATCTCCATAATCATTCCTGACACAAAGGCGACTTAACAGACGAACAGACGGACAGACAAGAAAGTGATTAGCCGGCCAGAATGGCCGAGCGGTTCTAGGCGCTACAGTCTGGAACCGCGCGGTCGCTACGGTCGAAGGTTCGAATCCTACCACGGACATGGATGTGTGTGATGTTCTTAGGTTAGTTAGGTTTAAGTACTTCTAAGTTCTAGGGAACTTATGACCTCAGCAGCTGAGTCGCATAGTGCTCAGAGCCATTTGAACGAAGTGATTCGTTGTCACCGACTTAAGTACGAAACCCTGAAAGGGGCTTCTTTGAAACGACTGCACACAAGATGACGTCAGACGAAGCTTGCACCAGGAATATCCGTAAATATTCAATACTTGAGTTAGGAAAGTAGAAATGAGTAACGGAAAATGTAATTATTGATCAGTATTGACTTACAAATCAAGCAAACAAAAGACAGGTTGAAATGGTTCAAATGGCTCTGAGCACTATGGGACTTAACATCTGAGGTCATCAGTCCCCTAGAACTTAGAACTACTTAAACCTAACTAACGTAAGGACATCACACACATCCATGCCCGAGGCAGGATTCGAACCTGCGACCGTAGCAGTCGCGCGGTTCCAGACTGAAGCGCGTAGAACCGCACGGCCGCTAGCGGCCGGCAGAAGACAGTAGACACATGGGTTCCAAGGTACAGGTGTAACATAACCGGAGAATTTCAGCTCCCACGAAGATTTAAAACTGTTTATGTGACTCCCAGAAAAATATACAATGTCCTGAATTGTAGGAGAGTGTGACGATATTGAACGCATAGTGCTTCGGTTTGAAGGACCATCACAAGTTTGTAGAAAATCCTACTTTTATACACCTTGCGCTTAAATTTCCGCTCGGCTACAAAATAACCCTTTCAATACGAATACCACACGAATGAACTGACTGAAACAACTTGCCTATGTGAATAAATGCAACATTTGCGTCGAACAGCAGCCGCCGCCTATGAGCTGCATCTACACGTAACATGCCTCAGAGGACATGTGTCCTTCCCATGGTCATGTAATCGATAGCGATCTGATTGGCTGGCAGCGGACGGAAACGACCAGTGGTGACTACGTTTCCACAAAACTTCTCGGGGAGAGACAATTTAAATGACCTACAGTGCGTATCCACACTGGTTACAGAATGTCTTTACAAAATGTTATCAAATTCCAGTTAGCGAGGTACGGAATGCTAAATTAGAGCCGAATTGGAATTGCAATTTAAGTTCATGTTTCATGTGGCTTCCGCGAAAACCTTTTGAACATTTTTATAAACAATATTTCAGTTTGAACAGTGCAGCGATTCTGCTGTCGTCGTACACATTATGTGGGAACCAAGAGAATACGATAAGAGAATGAAGAGTTCATGCGAAGACGAAGACATCCCGGCCTCACTCGATATGTAGGAGCAATATTTTGAGGTACGATCGGAAGTGAAATGGATACCAGATTGAAAGCAGAATTTCTTTTCCTTCCAAAAGTCGGCTACAAGCTCCTGCTACTACTCTACACAATCGTCGCTCCGACTTAGACATTGATCGTGGCGTAGTACTCACTTCCCAAATTCCTCGGAAAGAAGACAGCCGCCTCTGCTTTCCTCCAATTCTCTATACTAGTCTGATGCTCGTTGTCAGCACCTGAGTAAGTTATCTGCATAGCCAGAAGTTCATATGAGGAGAGATGAAACGCAGAAGAAGCCAAGTCCGGACTGTATATTGAGTGATCACGAACTTCAAAACGGAAACGCTGAAGGAGCGTCTTCATTGCTCCTGCATTGTTTAGCTGAGAACCGTAATGAGGAAGCAAATACATGATAGCTACGCTATGTGGGTCGCTTGAAATCAGGTTCAAATGGTTCAAACGGCTCCAAGCACTATGGGACTTACATCTGAGGTCATCAGTCCCCTAGACTTAGAACTACTTAAACCTAACTAACCTAAGGACATCACGTACATCCATGCCCGAGGCAGGATTCGAACCTGCCACCGTAGCAGCAGTGCGGTTCCGGACTGAAGCGCCTAGAACCGCTCGCGCACACCGGCCGGCTTGAAATCAGGTGAAATCTCTTGGCACTCACTCATACTTGGCCGGAGACACTACTGTTCTAGGTCTCTATACATGCTCACTGAGCGTCCAGATACGAAAAGGGAGAGGTAACGAGATCGACGGGCACCAAAATTACTGCCCAACACATCTGTGCGAAACTCCATAGGGGTGGTTTCTATTTTTCGACCAAATCAACGGTCCTCGTATACAATGTATTCAGAAATTCCCGATACAGATTTGTAATACTTGAAGCGGGGAATGAGTACAAATTATTCTGAAAAGAAACATATGTCCGTCCACAGGCCCTCGCGGTCCCTCGCGGTCCCTCGCGGTCCCAACGGTACCGACCGGCCGCCCTCGGTCCACAGGCGTCACCAGATGCGGATATGGGGGGGAATGTGGTCAGCACACCGTTATCCCGGCCACATGTCAGTTTAAGAGACCGGAGCCGCTACTTCTCAATTAGTTAGCTCCTCAGTTTGCCTCACAAGGGCTGAGTGCACCCCGCTTGCCAACAGCGCTCGGCAGACCGGATGGTCATCCATCCAAATGCCAGCCTAGTCCGACAGCGCTTAACTTTGGTGATCTGACGGGAATCGGTGTTATCACTGAGGCAGTGCCGTTGGCCTACGTCGAATCGGTTGATGTAATTTGATGTCCATCCTACCTCTCTGACCTGGTTCTAACCTCATTCAAGTGTCTGTGAGTGTTAGACCAACATGGCTGAATACACGTTCACAGAACACAGCGATATGATCCTTCTGAATGGCGAAGCTCACGGTAACGGAAGACCTGCTCGTCGACTTTATCAAGATCGTTGTCAACAAGATCCGACTTCATGGCTTACAATTGCGCAATGGCTTATTAGAGAAAGGGTACTTTCAGCTTCAGGAAGCGCGACTATGGCACTCCAGGGAGACGCCGCACACAAAAACTGGAAGACGTCGTCTTTCATCACGTTGAAGAAAACACGTCAACGAGAAAACAAGCGATTTCCGTGACTGTTAATGAGTGGAACTTTAAAACAAACGATGTACAGGGTCCTTCCTGATCAATTACATAGGACGTTCAAAGAGGTTAGCAGAGTCATCTCCACTTTTTTTATTTTTTGCAGGAGGAGAATGAAATTTTCTGTGAACATGCTTAGAACATTTAGCTATACATTCAGCCATTAGCTGAGACGCATCTGATGTAAATGCACTTTGGTAAAATTCTGGGGATTGGCATTTACTCCATCGCTTGACAAAGGAAACAAGGTCTTTATCACTATCAAATGTTTTACCACACAGATGCGCCTTCTGACGACCAAAGAGGTAAAATTCAGACAATGCCAAGTCCGGACTGTAGGGAGGATGAGGAAAAATTTTCCAACCCCTTTTCCTGATTTTCTCCTGCGTCATAATGGCTGTATAGAGCTTGGAATTGTCATGGTGCAGTCTGATGAGCTGACACTGAAGCTGTGGTCTGTGGGTCTTGATGGCACGTCGCAGCTTGTCCAATTACCCAGTGATAAACAGTAACAGTTCCCAGTTAGAGCCAGGTTCCAAAAAGTCAATCAAACTGACATCACAGTGACCCCAGTAGAAGGAGGCCATCGCCTATCGGTATGCTGTTCGTGAAAGTTTTGGTTTCTTCTTCCGAGGGGAGCCCGGAGGACGCCAATCCATGGATTAGGTTTTACTCTCAGGGTTTCATCCTGGGTTATGACGCCGTCAAAACGCTGTTTCCACTCTTCAGTAGAGGTCTTCATGAGACCCTCGCATACATTCTTCCTCATCGTTTTCATTTCTCTTGTCAATATTGCAGACACCGAAAGTGCACAGATTTTTCTGTAACCTAGTGAATGTACCAGTGATACCACACTACCCAATGACAAACGAGTCATTTCAGAAAGCTGTCGTGTCGTCACATATCTGTCATTTTGGATGCCTTCATCAATGGTTTCCTTATTCACATCAATCATTGCCGTCGATGGTCTACAGCATCGTGGATTGTCCAGTAGAGAGAAATACCCTTCTTCTAACGTGTGCAACCACCGGTGGGTACTGCTGCGATCCACTGTGTCCTCCCCATTAACCAACATCCTGTGAATCGATGTAGCAGAGTTATCGCCGGTCTTGAAGAGGAAGTCCATCACCGCCCGTTGTCGAAACCTGACATCTACTTCTAGGTCCATTATGGCTCATCTGTAAATAAAAGAAAATACTTTTATATACCAAATTATAGCTAAATGTACTAAATATGTTCACAAAAGATTGAGACGATTGTGCAAAAGTTTATGATCGCCCTTTGTACTTCTGAAAATGGTAGCGTTAACGACACGTTTCTAAATTTTTGTAGCACGCAAACGGTAAGTTTATAGATATGAGTGTCAAGTGAAAATACTTTCTTACTCCTCTCCATAATTTACAGAAATCTGTAACGAACATTTACGAACACCTTCTCTAGAAGAGGCCCAGTAACGTAAACCGACAAAGTCCGGGAGAGCCGTGTGCTGACCAAATGCCCCTCCATGTGAACATCCAGTGACGCCTATGGCCGAGGATGACACGGTAGTCGGTCGGTACCTTCGGGACATCAGAGGCAGTTTCGGTCGAACTTTTGAAATTAGTTCTGTAGGAAAGCATAGAAGTAGGAGGCCTTGCAATGTTAAGTCTCTTGAGAAGGTTATAAGTACATAATGCTCCTGACATATAAGGCCCCTCTGGTTTACGGCGTTCTACCAAAGAGAAGCCTTAGATGCTCCTGAAAGGACGTACTCCTTCGCAGTCCACTAAAGAAGCATAAAACAGGGCTGCTGAGGATAGCAACCAAATACGTTAGCAGACGATTTATAACTTCTGAACCACACGCTGTCGGCCTTCTTGCAGGCGGAAGTGAAAATCAGCTTTGTTCAGACTATAAGCTGCCTTGTTCCTCATTTACCCTGTTCGATATTCGCGGGCAGGTCTCACGATTTATCTGTTTCTGAATCCGAGCACGGTGCGAGCTCAAGATATACAGCTACTAATGCAGTACGAATTCAAACAGATGTAAATTTGGGGGATATTTATTACAACAAACAAGCGCGGCCGGGCACTTGGCCGGCAGTAAATCAGCTCGCCTTCAAGGTGAGACATTTAGCGAGCGAGAATCTCCCTTAATGTGCTGAGTGTGCCCGTTATCGCCGCAATAAATTTCTGCTGCAGAGGCGCTGTTGGCAGCGGCCGGGCGGCGGCGGTGCGAGATAGCGTTCCCACTGCCTGCCGTGCCTGAACCCCGCCTCACCTGGTCAAGTCTTGCGGCTTGTCCGGAGCTCAGTGTACAAAGCTTTACACACTCGTAGGTAGTCCATCTTCTCAAGACTCTCTCTTTACGACAGCTATGAGCTGCTTCATCAAGAACGCTTAGTTCACCACACGGCGTGATAAATGCCGCTATACGTTACACCGCCGGAAATGTTTGCTTCATCATAAATGCAGCTATTAGCCAAACCTGCAGTTCTTAGTTGATCGATTATGGACCATGGGAGAACGGCCGGCATGCACTTCTTGATGCAATAATTTACCAACAGCCGTATGTGTTGTAGAAATTTATTTTGTGAAGTTCAATGTGCTACCAGTTTCGGCATTACATTGATGCCATCTTCAGGCCCCACACGTCATAGTCGTAAAATCGCTGTACACGGAAGGAGCCATATAACTAGACCCGTGAACCAAATCGTTATGCAACCAAGAGCTGTTGCATAACGATTTGATTCACTGGTCGAGTTGTGTGGCTCCTTCCGTGTACAGCGATTTTACGACTATGACGTGTGGGATCTGAAGATGGCATCAATGTAATGCCGAAACTGGTAGCACAAAGAAGTTCATAAAATAAATTTCTACAATACATACAGCAGTTGGTAAATTATTTCATCAAGAAACCTGCAGTTGGCGCTCTTGTATTTTAAACGAACGGTACGCGTGCAATGTCCTCAATACGTTGCACTTACCACTCGCGATCTGTAACGCGATCTGTGTCCTTGTGTGGGCATTAGGTTTGAGCTAAGTGACATCGAACGTGGGAAAAGTTAATTTTAATCTCCGGAGCGATCACGCTCGTTTACCAGTGCTCGTGGAGTCGCTGGGCAAGCGGCTAATGCGCTCACCATTGATTTGCTCACGGAGTACAAAATCAACAGCTTCAGACGATATTACTTAGCACCACACTCAGGAAGATAAATGGGAACTAGCCACCTGGTGTTCACATGATTAGTAACTTACACCAGAAGAACTCGCCACTTACCCCATTGGTGCTCTTGACAAGAATTTACAATGACTGTCTCTTGACGAAGTATTTCTCCACTGCGGAGAAGACCGCCAAGGTAGTTGCTATTCCCAAACTCCCGAAGAACATTACCCTGGCCACAAATTACGGACCCAATAGCCTTGTTAGTGATTTGGTCAAAACCTTCGAGAGAGTCATCCGGGCCGGCATTTTGGAATCACTGATAGCAGATGGTACGATCATTGCAGAACAGAATTGCTTACAACGTAAACTATCCGCAGAGCTGCAACTTCTCCACCTGGTGGAACATTTTTCCAGAAATTTAAATGTGCAGAGTGCTACAGCAGCTATCTGTTTAGATACTGGAAGGGCCTTTGATAATGTATGTAGTGAACAATTAATTCGGAGACTGAATGAACTGACGTCGATACAATATTGTTATGTGAAACTTATAGCTAGTTTTTTGACAGATAGAAGGATAATTGATGCAGTAGAGGGCCAATTGTCTGATACCCGACTGGCGCAGGCTGCCTCAACGATCCCTTTTACCCACACCACTGTTTAATCTCTATGTAAATGACATGCCAACTGTCACAAGAGTACAGATTCCACAGTTTTCCGATGATACTGCTTTTTTCACCACCGTAAGACATGTTCAAACCAATATTCGACGCCTTCAATATCAACGCAATACCCGCTTGGTGTAAAACCAATAAAGAGCAACTAAATCCTGCCAAGACGACAGCCATCTATTTCAGCAGGAAACATCCCTTGATGCCTCACAACGTGAGACTACATGGGCGCGCTATTCCCTGGGAGCAACGGTGACTTACCTGGGGATTACTTTGGAGAAACACCTCTTTCTCCATAAACAAATTGACTCTCAAGGGAACAAAGCTTTCCGTATGCAACACCAGGCAACTATATAAGCCCACGTTTAATGCGAACTGGTGGTAACAAACTGTGGTTCAAATTCACCAACGGAATGTTTGCTATCTTCTACAAACATGGCTGCACTTGCGTATTGGCAGTCCACATCAATCCACCATTATGGCTCTATTGACCATGGCTATCCAGTTCACTAGGAAAACAGCAATGCTTTGTATACCAAGATTGCAATCATGTAAGTATCGAAATTACTTTGGAGTCACCACAGATTTGCCAAAACGACGTTTCCATACTGCTGTATGTTTGCTTCAAAATAGTGGCACAAGATACAGCAACAAGAGGATATACTAAGCTGTTGTGTAGGAGTACCACTTTAAGTCTGGTTTAAGAGCTATCAAAGAGCAGTTGATATTCCACTGATATATAGAGTGTCCAAAAGGTCTTTCCCTGATTACATACATTGATAACTCGGGCTAGAAGTAAGATACAAATATGAAACTGGTGTCTAATTGTTTATAAACCATCAAAGTTTTTTTCACACATCAGTAAACTTCCATATGAGCGCCCTTGGTAGCACGTAGCACATCTAGGCGATATTCAATTTCCGTCCACACGTTGGCCAACATTACTGGAAGTATCGATTCGACTACGGTTATCCGTTGCCGCAGGGTTTCAAGATCTGGTCCAAGTGTTCGGTAGACCTCGTCCTTGACATAACCCCATAAAAATAAGTCTAATGGGGTTATGTCAGGAGAGCGTGGGTGCACCGTCTTGCTGAAACAAGACATCGGGGTGATACTGAAGCAGCTGAGGAACGGCATACAGTTGGAACATGTCCAGATACACTGCGGATATGATGGTAGCCTTAGCGAAGAACAATGGCCCGGTAATTCGATCGTGCAATAGCGTGCACCAAACATTCACCTTTTGGACTGCCTCTGGTGCACTCCATGACCTCACCAGTGGGTTGTCAACCCCATATGTGTACATTATGGCGATTCACTACTCCACTGACAAACAAAGGTGATTTCGTCGGAAAAGGCAATACGTCTGAGATAACCATCATCGTCCTCAATACGTGATAGCATTTCGACCGAAAAGTCATATCGACGTGTACTGTTATTGGTCAACAAGGCCTGAACGATTTGGACTTTGTATGCACGAAACAATAAAAGTTTGTGTAAAATGTCATGGAGAGAGCTTTTTGACATCTGAAATTCACGTGATGCCCTGCGCACCGATTTATTTGGACTTCACAGAAAAGACTGGCTTACAGCTTCTACCCTGTCTGCTGAGTTTCTTGGTCCACCAGACCTCGGAAGGTCACCAACCGATCCTGTGTTGTTGAACTTCTCCTACCAGGCTTTAATGCTCTTGACATCAGGTGGATTCCTTCCAAATGTTGTCTGGAAGTGTCTCTGCACTGTAGTTGGTGACTGTGTCTCATGGTACCACAGGACACACTGTGCCTTCTCCTGATTGGTTAACATGGCTTCTTGGGCACAGCACCTCATCCACTACTTATGTACTGCGAACCTAAAACAGAAAAAAAAACTTTGATAGTTGTTAACAATTCGGCACAAGTATCATATTGGTATCCTACTTCTAGCCTGAGTTATCAATTTATGTAATCAGGGAAAGACTTTTCGGACACCTTTATGTTTAATTACCATAGAATTATAGACACCACTCAAATCATTGCAGCAACAGAGTGACTGTTCCATGTCAAAGAATGGTGTGAAGGCAGCCTAAGAATGTCGAAAGAAACCGACCCTAGCATCTTTGTCAAGTAAATTCCACTGTTTACGAGAGGAAGGCAAAAGCTCTGCTTGTTCCTTAGAAAGATTCATGTCCCTAATAACGTCATTCTTTCGTAATCGAAACCAGGGCTTGTATTCTCCAAAAATGTTCAAATGTATCCGAAATCTTATGGGACTTAACTGCTAAGGTCATCAGTCCATAAGCTTACACGCTACTTATCCTAAATTATCGTAAGGTCCTACACACACACACACACACACACACACACACACACACACACACACACACACCCTTGTCCGAGGGAGGACTCGAACCTCCGCTGAGACCAGCCGCTCAGTCCATGACTGCAGCGCCTGAGACCGGTCGGCTAAACCCGCTCGGCTTGCAGTCTCCTGATCTGTACGATGGTCGACCTGGTTTCCAACCCCCGCGACCATGTGTCTGGAGGAATGGGACCAGATAAGAAAGAACTGTGTGGTATGGATCGAATAACTGACTTGGTGGAGGGATATTTGATCGATCTTTTGGCCGTGCCCTTCATCCTTCTTATTTTCACCAAATGGAAATAGCAGTTATATAAGCGATTGGTCGGTTTTCTCCATATCACTGGGATAGCAAAAGGCACTGGAGCTCTACCTCTTTTCTTCCTCCAACTATTAAGACTAGATCAACAGTTCACACATTCTATACGTGGTGGCCATTTTCGGTCCTGATCACTTGACTGGTGTATGATATCAATATCATACAATTTACTTACTAGGGATGTCACATATCATGTGCATGATTTGATAGTGAACTCCCCACAGATGTAGCAACATTTATATGGGTGATTTAAACATACCTGTGACATTTTACTAAATCCCATATAAATGCACCTCTAAAACAAAATGAAACACTCAGCACAAGGTACATTTAGATCATACTACATACACTTGTCAATGCATAGCCAAACATAGGAAGTATTTCCTCACGACTGCTAACAACATGGTGTTCAGGAGAAATGCTTCTTCGTTGTTTTTAACCCAGAAAACGTTTTTATTATTAGATATTCAGTAACGTTTTCACAACAGGGATACTTAATGTTATGAATAAGTTTCTGCTGCTTTTTTAATGTCTTTTTCTGTGTTGAACATCAGGTAAAAATTAACAGTACTATTTTATTTTTAATTATTTGGTTTAATGTTAATTGATTTAGTCATGCACTGAGGTAGCAATTTGTAATCAATGCTGAAGTTATTTCCTTATTAAGAAAAATCGATTTTATATCCCCCATCCATTTTCATCATCAAATCCCATTCCCAATTATCTTTCTTTTTTAGTTTAGACATTCAATAATTTTTTTCATAATTGGTATACATAATGTTGTAAGCATATTTCCACCTGTCTTCTAGCCTCTCTTTCTGCTTGTGCGTCAGTTATAAAATCGTCAGTACTACATAACAGTTCTCTATTGAGTTTCATTGCAATTGACTTTGGTTGTTTTTGCCCCCAAGTAACAATTTGTGACCAATGGAGAAGTTAGTAATTTGTGCAGATAAAAATTTTATGAAAATGAATATTTTCATGTAGCACTAAAATGGTACTACTGAAATGTTGATGGTCCCCATCCGTTTTCATCAACTTCTAAACCTATGACTAAGTCTACACTTTCCATGCATTATTTCTCCAACTGCTGTTGCAGCTAATTTTTCACCACATGATGCATCTTTGCATGCATTCTCTCCTTCACGGCAAACTGAAGCCTTTTGTCAGCTTGCTGTCTAGCTTCTACTTCTTAGCGGTTCCTATATGCAGAATCAAGTTTTCTGCAGGCTTGATCTAGTTTAGTGGATGGTCTACAGTACAAATATTGCTGTAGATGCATATCTGGCAATAGCTCATTATTGAAAGCCTTTTGTATTATTGACAGAGAAATCGCTAAACTGATTTGTTAACACCTGTTTTATTCTACTTTCATCTCCAGCCATTATTTGTCTCTCAGTAACCTTTAACCTGTCGATTATTTGGCAGACGTCCTTCATATAGATGGATTCTACTGTTATTTCTGTGCGTTTTTTAGTAAGCTGTCAGCAGTGACAACAGAAGTAGTGCATCGTCTTGTTTTCTTGGGTGAACTTGACTGTGAATAATCAGTATCTGGTTGCTTTAATTTTAGGATATAGTCGCTAGTATCTCCTTTTATCGAACTTTTATATTTAATATATTTACTCTATTTTGTTTTATTTGGGTTGCTTGCACTATATAGTGCACCTGATATGTAAAATGTCTGTGTTTAATTATGATAAATCGGAAAAATCATATTCTTCATTCAAATGATCCATAATTATTTTTTTAGGTAGGGGATTCATGAAACAATGTGCAGCATCATATATCACTCCACTAGCTGTTAATTTACCTCCACTAAAATCAGCTCGAATACTGCCAGTAAGCTTGTACAGAACAACATGTTCCAATGCAAGGAGTTTATCTTCACTATGATTGATATACTTCAACACTCTTTGTCCTAAATTAATATTTTTAGTGGCAGACACTACTTACCAGTAGCTTTCTAAGAACTGTGTCCACTGGAGAGTTCTCTATTTTTCAGCTCGTCTTCATAATTCTTCAAAGATCCTATATTTCCACTTCACTTAGTGTATAACTTTGTTTAAGATGAGTTATACCTCCTAATCAAAATGATATGACCATAAGAAATCATATGCTACTGGACGTCAGTATGCTTCAGCTCATTAACACCAAATCCTTCAGTTCCTTGTTTTACTACTTCGATTGCATCAAAAACAAGCTCTTCTTTTTCATATTTTTCATATTCTCTACCTGGTTGTTGATTCCAGATCTTGAATCCTGCATTCGGTTCTTCAAATTCTTTGCTGTTTCGTTTAGTGTTTTCAACAGCTTCCAGGTTGTATTTTGCAAACATTTACAAAAACAAAATAGCATAACAAATGTTTTTTGTTGTTGTTGTTGTTGTGGTCTTCAGTCCTGAGACTGGTTTGATGCAGCTCTCCATGCTACTCTATCCTGTGCGAGCTTTTTCATCTCCCAGTACCTACTGCAACCTACATCCTTCTGAATCTGCTTAGTGTATTCATCTCTTGGTCTCCCTCTACGATTTTTACCCTCCACGCTGCCTCCAATACTAAATTGGTGATCCCTTGATGCCTCAGAACATGTCCTACCAACCGATCCCTTCTTCTGGTAAAGTTGTGCCACAAACTTCTCTTCTCCCCAATCCTATTCAATACCTCCTCATTAGTTATGTGATCTACCCATCTAATCTTCAGCATTCTTCTGTAGCACCACATTTCGAAAGCTTCTATTCTCTTATTGTCCAAACTAATTATCGTCCATGTTTCACTTCCATACATGGCTACACTCCATACGAATACTTTCAGAAATGACTTCCTGACACTTAAATCAATGCTGGATGTCAACAAATTTCTCTTCTTCAGAAACGCTTTCCTTGCCATTGCCAGCCTACATTTTATATCCTCTCTACTTCGACCATTATCAGTTATTTTGCTCCCCAAATAGCAAAACCCCTTTACTACTTTAAGTGCCTCATTTCCTAATCTAATTCCCTCAGCATCACCCGACTTAATTAGACTACATTCCATTATCCTTGTTTTGCTTTTGTTGATGTTCATCTTATATCCTCCTTTCAAGACACTATCCATTCCGTTCAACTGCTCTTCCAAGTCCTTTGCTGTCTCTGACAGAATTACAATGTCATCGGCGAACCTCAAAGTTTTTATTTCTTCTCCATGAATTTTAATACCTACTCCGAATTTTTCTTTTGTTTCCTTTACTGCTTGCTCAATATACAGACTGAATAACATCAGGGAGAGGCTACAACCCTGTCTTACTCCCTTCCCAACCACTGCTTCCCTTTCATGTCCCTCGACTCTTATAACTGCCATCTGGTTTTTGTACAAATTGTAAATACCCTTTCGCTCCCTGTATTTTACCCCTGCCACCTTTAGAAATTGAAAGAGAGTATTCCAGTCAACATTGTCAAAAGCTTTCTCTAAGTCTACAACTGCTAGAAACGTAGGTTTGCCTTTCCCTAATCTTTCTTCTAAGATAAGTCGTAAGGTCAGTATTGCCTCACGTGTTCCAATGTTTATACAGAATCCAAACTGATCTTCCCCGAGGTTGGCTTCAACTAGTTTTTCCATTCGTCTGTAAAGAATTCGTGTTAGTATTTTGCTGCTGTGACTTATTGAACTGATAGTTCGGTAATTTTCACATCTGTCGACACCTGCTTTCTTTGGGATTGGAATTATTATAATCTTCTTGAAGTTTGAGGGTATTTCGCCTGTTTCATACATCTTGCTCACCAGATTGTGGAGTTTTGACAGGACTGGCTTTCCCAAGGCCGTCAGTAGTTCCAATGGAATGTTGTCTACTCCGGGGGCCTTGTTTCGACTCAGGTCTTTCAGTGCTCTGTCAAACTCTTCACGCAGTATCATATCTCCCATTTCATCTTCATCTACATCCTCTTCCATTTCCATAATATTGTCCTCAAGTACATCGCCCTTGTATAGACCCTCTATATACTCCTTCCACCTTTCTGCTTTCCCTTCTTTGCTTAGAACTGGGTTTCCATCTGAGCTCTTGATATTCATACAAGTCGTTCTCTTATCTCCAAAGGTCTCTTTAATTTTCCTGTAGGCAGTATCTATCTTTCCCCTAGTGAGATAGGCCTTTATATCCTTACATTTGTCCTCTAGCCACCCCTGCTTAGCCATTTTGCACTTCCTGTCGATCTCATTTTTGAGACGTTTGTATTCCTTTTTGCCTGCTTCATTTACTGCGTTTTTGTATTTTCTCCTTTCATCAATTAAATTCAATATTTCCTCTGTTACCCAAGGATTTCTACTAGCCCTCGTCTTTTTACCTACTTGATCCTCTGCTGCCTTCGCTACTTCGTCCCTCAAAGCTACCCATTCTTCTTCTACTGTATTTCTTTCCCCCATTCCTGTCAATTGTTCCCTTATGCTCTCCCTGAAACTCTGTACAAACTCTGGTTCTTTCAGTTTATCCAGGTCCCATCTCCTTAAATTCCCACCTTTTTGCAGTTTCTTCAGTTTTAATCTACAGGTCATAGCCAATAGATTGTGGTCAGAGTCCACATCTGCCCCTGGAAATATCTTACAATTTAAAACCTGGTTCCTAAATCTCAGTCTTACCATTATATAATTTATCTGATACCTTTTAGTATCTCCAGGGTTCTTCCATGTATACAACCTTCTTTCATGATTCTTAAACCAAGTGTTAGTTATGATTATGTTGCGCTCTGTGCAAATTTCTACCAGGCGGCTTCCTCTTTCATTTCTTAGCCCCAAACATATTCACCTACTATGTTTCCTTCTCTCCCTTTTCCTACACTCGAATTCCAGTCACCCATGACTATTAAATTTTCGTCTCCCTTCACAATCTGAATAATTTCTTTTATTTCATCATACATTTCTTCAATTTCTTCGTCATCTGCAGAGCCAGTTGGCATATAAACTTGTATTACTGTAGTAGGTGTGGGCTTCGTATCTATCTTGGCCACAGTAATGCGTTCACTATGCTGTTTGTAGTAGCTTACCCGCATTCGTATTTTCCTATTCATTATTAAACCTACTCCTGCATTACCCCTATTTGATTTTGTGTTTATATCCCTGTAGTCACCTGACCAGAAGTCTTGTTCCTCCTGCCACCGAACTTCACTAATTCCCACTATATCTAACTTCCACCTATCCATTTCCCTTTTTAAATTTTCTAACCTACCTGCCCGATTAAGGGATCTGACATTCCACGCTCCGATCCGTATAACGCCAGTTTCCTTTCTCCAGATAACGACATCCTCTTGAGTAGTCCCCACCCGGAGATCTGAATGGGGGACTATTTTACCTCCGGAATATTTTACACAAGAGGACGCCATCATCATTTAGTTATACAGTAAAGCTGCATGCCCCTGGGAAAAATTACGGCTGTAGTTTCCCCTTGCTTTCAGCCGTTTGCAGTACCAGCACAGCAAGGCCGTTTTGGTTATTGTTACAAGGCCAGATCAGTCAATCATCCAGACTGTTGCCCTTGCAACTACTGAAAAGGCTGCTGGCCCTCTTCAGGAACCACACGTTTGTCTGGCCTCTAAACAGATACCCCTCCATTGTGGTTGCACCTACAGTACGGCTATCTGTATCGCTGAGGCACGCAAGCCTCCCCACCAACGGCAAGGTCCATGGTTCATGGTACATTTAACAATTTTATGTCCGTTCGTACCTTCATTGCGTTTCCTGGTCAAATCAATTGTAAAAATTCGAACTGTTCCTTATTTCAGCATTTACTTCATTATTCTTTCAAATTATCAAACTGCAAACCACCATCAGTAAAACCATCATAAACATGATTCCAATTTGTGTCATCTTGTCTAAATACCTTTAAAATATTTTGATTAGCTTCTACAAACTGTTTTGGTATTTTTGAATATGTGTGAACAAAATAAAACAATTAATTACTCTATATATGTCTAGTAAAACGTTCTCTAACTACATCGTCATTTTTGAGAAATGAAATCATCAAATACTAGAAGCAAATTACCCTGACATTCATCTAATGGTATAATTTCTTTATTATTCTCAATAAATGTTATAATTTTCTCATTATCTTCATCTTAAATGTACTTCCAGAATTTTATAAATTCTTGATATTTTGGCTGATCTAAGATTTTAGAGTGAATGTGCAAACGACTGATTTTATTTCCATTCAACCACAAAGGAGCCAGAATGTAATTATCAGTTACTAATGCTGTTTTTCGACGACTGCTTGTCCATATTATTACAAATCGAATAGAATTAGATAAGAACTATTCCTATTTCAATTGAGTGTTAAATCATCTGTTCTCAAAAAAAAAAAAAAAAAATGACTGTTCCTGTACAAGACAGCTACAGCAATGTTGCACTAGTTGGTTTTGCACAATATTTTTGACTCCTAATATTATGTTGAAAAATAATAACTTGTATTGCAATGGAGAGACAATAGATATTCCTCTCTTTCAATATACAGTGAAAAGCTTATAAAAATTTATTCATTCGGAAAAACCAAATATTCAGATTAAGGCAGATGAAATTTTAAATAGAGTTATTATTGAAAGTAATCTTAAACTGTATATTAATATAAAAGATGGTATTTGAATTGTGCTTGGATTGAGTTGCCCAACTTTTATTTCTAATATAATGACTGATGGTAATGATTTTCCTAAAATTAATCTATTCAAATTAATCGATCTAGGTTTTATCTGGGTAATGGAATGTAAGTGAGGCATTCTGACCACTTTCTGTAAGGAACTAATATTATTGCTTCATTCATGCCTAATGCTGAATTTGGTGGACCACTAATTCATGAACAACAGTACGCTGTATATATCCCAGTCCCTGATACAATTCAGGATTTTGACTTCAATGATGCTTGTATGACAATTGCTTTACAAATGGCCTAAAGAATTATATCCTTAATAAATGAACAAGACTGAAGGCTAACAGTGAGTAAGAAAAGTAAATATAACATAAACTTTGCTAATGAGGACACTGAAATTGTCATCCATGTACGATACAGATGGCTTCAAATTAATTATGCTCAGTTTTAAGGCTGTTAAAGCTGATGGGTCAGATTATCCATCCTATGACGAAAAATCCAATAAAATATTATTCGATGGTTATGTGGCAAAGGTTTTTGATTTTACAACCACAAAGCAAAGAAATAATGTTTTATCTACAACTGAACATTTTATTTCCTCATCAACTTTGTTGCATTTGACTTCATCTATTGATGATAAAATAAGCTTGGAAGATCATATACCTCAGGAAGGAAACGCCAAAAGCAAGAAAAAAAAGGTATTTTATCAATTTGGAATACTTAGTGGATTTTTCAAAGATTATAAAGAGGTCATGCTTCAGGGCGATCCTACTGTAATTTTTACATGGTCTTCAAGTGCTGCTCTCAGATGGGCTGTTCGAAATAATTCTGGAACTGATTTAAGATATACGCTTCTAGATGAAGGAAGAATTGTTGTAGAATCTACGGAAATTCGTCAGTATATTGGTAAATACGAACTGAATTATGGGTTGGAACAAGGAGAAATTTTATTTAAAAATAAGGAAACTGCAATACCTTTCTATGAACTACCAACTATTGAGGTCGCTGGGTTTCTGGGAAGAAGAATTTCGAGCTATATTTCACAAATTATTGTGTCTCTGCAGAATTTTCTCTGGTATCCGGTTCAGTTTCACTTCAATAGGGAGCTCTTCACATTGGCGACGTCACCTACCACCCTGACTGGCATACCTGCTGGCCAAGGCCGTGTCCTGTAGTACGGTCGCTGCAATCCTAAGGATTGCTGTAGGCCGCCTTCTTTTGGTCCGAGTGTCTTTACCTTTCGTACAAACTGTTACACGACAGCCCTCAGCTGTCCGCTCTGCCCCAGTCGAGTCATCTTTGCTGGCTGCCTTTGCTTACAAGACGTGTGTGCTCTGCTCAGCTCCGGTCATTGTAAAGCTGCTTCTCTTGTTCATCAAACTGCAAACAGTATATAACATTGTTTACACTATATTTTATATAACTAATACATAATTTGTAAATCAGATTCAAATGCAAGAGACTGATTAATACTACATACTCGAATAACTAATTTGCCTTTACGTTGTAATTCAAGAATAAATTAGATCTAAAGACCCAAGATTGATTAACACTATTTATTTATTAATTTATCGCTCGTTTAGCCAGACCAGATCAGGGCCCCAAGGCCCCCTTTTACATCTGACAGGGAACAACATATACCAAAGACTTCACAAAGAAGGTGACAATAATAGTAGTTATAATAATACTAATAATGATGATAGTAATAGTTGACATTAATAATAATACCAATAATAATGATAATAATACTAATAATAGTGAATGGCATAAGGAATTATAAAGATCAGTTTAGTAGATTTTAATCCATTTGAGTCAATGACTAGAATGTAGCTAACATCAAAATACAAATAGACAAATAGAAAACAAGACGGAGGGGGGGGGGGGGGAGTTGTGGTGTAGAGGGAATTTGCGAGACTAAGTTTCGGATGTGAGTATGGTATAGATGGCTATTGTGATAGATTGTGCGCCTTAAGCGGTCTTTTGAAGCTTGGAAGGGATTTGGTATCCCTGATATTGTGTGTAAGATCGTTCCAGAGTCGGGTTACTGATACAAAGAATGATTTAGAGACATGTTAATGTTATGTGCTGGTGCGTAGAGGATTTTGCCGTGTTGAGTGCAAGTGTTTCGGCTGTGGTGTTCAGACGATAAATAAGAAGGAGTGTATTCAGAATGAGATTTTCGCTCTGCAGCGGAGTGTGGGCTGATATGAAACTTCCTGGCAGGTTAAAACTGTGTGCCGGACCGAGACTCAAACTCGGGACCTTTGCCTTTCGCGGGCAAGTGCTCTACAATGTGACCTACCCAAGCACAACTCACGCCCCGTCCTCACAGCTTTACTTCTGCCCGTACCTCGTCTCCTACCTTCCAAACATGTCCCGAGTTCGAGTCTCAGTCCGGCACACAGTTTTGACCTGCCAGGAAGTTTCAAGAAGGGGTGTATTGATTGAGAAGATGATGGAGCAAGCATAGGGTACGATACTCTCTACGCGTATTGCACGTATCCGTGATAATTGTTTGTAGACACGATTGATACTGTCGAAAAAGCGAAGCCGAAAAATGTATGAGGCACAAGCATTCGTCGCTGGTACCAACCTGCATGAGCCTTTGTACGAAAGACCTTGCAGAGCAGCATCACCATACCGAGTATAGGGAGTATAAGTGATTCTACATGCTTTTTTTTAAGCTTGAACGAAAACACTTTTTTATATTTCTGTAGTGAGAGAAGTGATCCTGACGGTTTCTTACAAACTCAATTGTGTGGAGAGTCCAGTCTAGGTAATCGGCCAGAACTAATCCAAGTTCTTCTCACAAGACAAAAAGTATTTCTATGCCCTTTGGTATTAATGGCGGAAGAGATTCTCTGTATTCAGTGGTACTGAGTCTTTTATGAGCGACGACGGTTGCCTCTGTTTTAGATTTGCTAGAAGCTTGTGTTTCCTATGTGCTGCGTCTCTGAGATTCATGAGATATTTGTGATGACATGTGAGCCACGGCGCGGGTTTTCTCCTTACTCTTACTGTTTTTAGGGGGCATATTCATCGCTTAAGTTACAGAGTCTCTCACTGAAATTAGGGACTTCGTTATTTACGTCTACGTTATTCCATTCTGTTGTGTGCCAAGAAATGCATGAGTGTCCGCTGTACTCTCAGACAAATTTATAAACATAAAATCTCTAAACGTCGAAATTTTCAGTTTGTTCTTTGGGCACTGCAGTGATAAATTCACGAATATTACATCATGAACAGACAAGCCTGCTGCAGAAATCTGATATGTGCGAATTACTCTTTTTGGTGATATGGTTTCGAATGTATCGACGAGAGTATGAATGTTTGCTGTATGGTGAGTATGTCTAGGTGGAATGAGTATGAGATTTACGCAGGAAAATATGCGAGTGATGTTTTTTACGGAAGGTCTATTGACCAGAAAATTTTTGTTGGTTTATCCGGCTAGAATTACGTGCTCATATGAGGGTGCAAGATTTAGCAGTACAAACTGTAAACTGGAGAGATGCCTAAATTTAGGTGGACTGTACATTACGCCGATCAGACACCTTCTATTCAAAGGTTTCATTTCTAAGAATATATATTCGGGCTGTTTGTCCTCGTTACTAGCCATGACCAAGAGCTTTGGGTGCAAAATTTGCCCGAATATATGCTGTATACCGCCACCTTGTCTGTTGCATCTGTCATGTCTTACAAGAATGTAGCCATGTAGACTGAGAGAACTGGAGAGGAAGTTAGGCTTCAGCCCTGTCTCTGACAGGAGTACAACATGAAATCTGAGGTCTTGAAATATGCAGCACTACATGACTAATTTGGCTTTAGATTGCAACTGCAGACTAAATCAGATTCGAATACACAATATTGCTTATCAATACATGATTATATAACTAACACTTGCACTTTAACGGAGATGAGTCTCAAAATGATTATCTTATTCAAATTTGAAATGTATTACATTATTGACAGGTTGGTGATTATCACTGACATCTATGAGAGGTGAATATGTGTTGTGATGGTTAGTAAGTACATGTCATCATTCTATGCGGTTAATTTTTTTGGTACCCAGTGTAGCTGTAATACCACTTTTAAAGTTAGCTATAAAATTATTAAGAGTTTTTCCTTCTTACATGACGTCGCCTCTCGACGTGTAAGCGACGTCGCACGTGGATTGGCGTTACCATCTCTGAACAAGGCAGAATATGATGTTCCATGTAGTAATATTACCCACACACTGTACACCACATTTTATTCTTCTCAGCAAATCAGGCTGAAAGTGCTAAGTGCTAATTATGGTTCTTGATTTACCTTGTAGTTCTATGTCTTTCATTTTTTCCAATTCTTCGATTCAAAGTTATTCCCAACTTCCTTTTCTGTGCTATCCTTAGTTCTTATGTGAATTACGTCTCACACCGTTTAAACATTTGTGTTAGTTTTTTATAGAGTACTACTTTAATATTACACTAAAGACAAATCTTCCTCACTCTTTTCGTACAGACTTCCACGATTTTATCCTTACGATATTATGAGACCATTTTCGCTTTCTACCTGCATAAAATTAACTCTCTCCTTCTGCCTACCGCGATGTATTCCTTAGCTCCACTCGAGTACACAGTAAAGAGCCCTCTCAAACTTCAGTACAAACCATAGTCATCACTTCTTGGATGAGCTCACCAAATTTCGAAAATAGGTTTTCAACATACAGGGTGTCCGAAAACACTTTCCCTGATTACATAAATTGATAACCCAGGCTAGAAGTAGGATACCAATATGACACTTGTATCGTATTGTTTACAACTATCAAAGTTTTTTTTCTGTTTTAGGTTCGCAGTACGTAAGTAGTGGATGAGGTGATGTGCCCAAGAAGCCATGTTAACCAATCAAGAGAAGGCTCAGTGTGTCCTGTGGTACCATGGGACACGATCACCAACCACAGCGCAGAGACACTTCCAGACAACATTTGAAAGGAATCCACCTGATGTCAAGAGCATTAAAGCCTGGTAGGAGAAGTTCAACAACACAGGATTGGTTGGTGACCTTCCGAGATCTGGTGGACCAAGACCCTCAGCAGACAGGGTATAACCCGTAAGGCAGTCTTTTCTGCGAAGTCCGAAGAAATCAGTGCGCAGGGTCTCACGTGAATTACAGATGCCAAAAAGCTCTCTCCACGACATTTTACACAAACATTTTTTGTTTCGTGCATACAAACTGCAAATCGTTCAGACCTTGTTGCCCAATGACAGTACACGTCGATATGACTTTCCGGTCGAAATGCTATCACGTATTGAGGAAGATGATGGTTATCTCAAACGATTTGCCTTTTCCGACGAAGTGACCTTTGTTTGTCAGTGGAGTAGTGAATCGCCATAATGTGCACATTTGGGGTTCACAACCCCCTGGCGAGGTCATGGAGTGCACCAAAGACAGTCCAAAGATGAATGTTTGGTGCGTGCTATTGTACGATCGAATTATCGGGCCAAATTCTTCGCTGAGGCTACCATCACATCTGCAGTGTATCTGGACATGTTGCAACTGTATGCTGTTCCTCAGCTGCTTCAGTATCATCCCGATGACTTGTTTCAGCAAGACGGTGCACCGCCTCATTGGCGTTTGGACGTCCGTGCCTATCTCGATATGACCTTCCCTGGGCGATGGATTGGTCGTGATGGGCCAACGGTTTCGCCTCCACGCTCTCCTGGCATAACCCCATTAGACTACTTTTTATGGAGTTATGACAAGGACGAGGTCTACCGAACACTTGTGCCAGATCTTGAAACCCTGCGGCAACGGATAACCATAGTCGTTGAATCGATCCCTTCAGTGGTGTTGGCTAATGTGTTGACGGAAATTAAATATCGTCTAGATTTGCTACGTGCTACCAAGGCTGCTCATGTGGAAGTTTACTGACGTGTGAAAAAAACTTTCATAGTTTGTAAACAATTAGACACCAGTTTCATATTTGTATCTTACTTGTAGCCTGAGTTATCAGTTTATGAATTCAGGGAAAGACTTTTCGGACACCCTGTACGTCTGACAGTGTTAAATAACACAATAACCAAAGTCAATCTGACTGTGTTCCGGCGTAACGTCAAGTGACGGCACGTCGGCCAGGAACATTACAAAATGGTTCAAATCGCTCTGAGCACTATGGGACTTAACAACTGTAGTCACCAGTCCCCTAGAACTTAGAACTACTTAAACCTAACCAACCTAAGGACATCACACACATCCATGCCCGAGGCAAGATTCGAACCTGCGACCGTAGCGGTCACGCGGTTCCAGACTGAAGCGCCTAGAACCGTACGACCACACCGGCCGGCCAGGAACATTACAGCAAAGTGGTCCGTGGGACAACGTCAGCCAATAGTACGCTGACGGACCTCTCTCTAAGGCGACATCACTACAGGAGCAGCTTCTACACGAAGAGAATACAAGCGCTGCGCCACGTAGCGGTGGCCTGGGTTGAAGACGTGCCGTCCTCCGAATGCTACAGCAGTGACTTATGAACTGTAATGTTTTGCTTGCATTGGAATTGTATATACCGAAGGACACTGATTATGTGCATGTCGCCATTTGCTTGCGACATACCTTTGTGGGTACGAAAAGTTAAGTATTGCCATTTATTTTACTGTAATAATCTGCATTAATAAGATTTGCTAGAATTGTTGTCTAGTGAGATTTTCTAGGCACCCTATATTCGACGAGTGAGAAGAACACTACAGACTAGGCCAAGAAATACCTGACGTCATTACGTCACGCTATGTGGAAAATCTTAACCTTATGGTATCTTTCATATACTCTTCCGATTAAGATTTTGTTGCGTCGAAGGTACTGTTAAGTTCGCCTTCGACTTCATTACATATCTCTCTACATAGTATATGGCGTACAAATCGTTTGACACATTACAGTACACTTGACTCGTGTTCACAGTGCATCGAATAACTGTTAATTTAAAAAGAAACATACCTTTCTTACTGATTTAGAGGATCCCCATTGTCAGAGTACAATATGTTACAGACGCAATATGTTTCCAACATCAAATTTGTCGTTTGTCAAATTCATGACACGGCAGATGAACATATTTGACGATGTGATCTACAGCATTTACAGTTTCCTGCTATATCTACGATTCCTACATGCATACTTTTGAACACCTTCAATTACTCTACAGATTCCTTGAGGTGGCTCACGTGGCGAACTCCAAGTGATTTACCAGATTTTTCCCGTCCAGCTCGACTACATTAGCATGAGCAATGTGACGCACTCGCACATATCCACGATATGCACTATGTAACACCTGATTATTCCGTCCAGTACTATGTCTAAACACCGAATGAATTCCACTGACGAAATAATAAGACCAAGGGTAACCTTTAAGACTGTAAACAACTGCCGAAAGCAAGAAAGACAGTGTAGTTACGACATTCTGGCGCCAGTTCAGTTTGCTAGAAATTTGCGGTGGATCAAACGAAAGATTGATATTCCATGAAATATTTGTGGGAAGATCCTCAAGCTTTTCTGGTCTCCCCATTTCCTCAACTATTACTGCACCGATTTATCAGGAGTCAGGACTAACAAGATACTGACATACTTTTGACTACTACTGGGAGTGGGCTACTACATGTAAATGTGGCTGCCTGAGTTCCACCATCATCTATCATCTTCTGCATCTTAAGAAAAACCATTCTTTAATCTAGTGGAACTGTGTATGGCAGCATTCAGAAATATTTGTGAGGTTTCATATTACAACGGTACTGGACGTCCTTGAGCCACTACTTTGCAAGAATACTTCGGCGCTGCGCTGCAGCACAACCTCCAGTTCCACCATCTCTGTGTCTGCAGCCGGTGAGCTGGGCCATTTTCACGTTTATTTTCTTGTGAATTTCTACAAGCGCCACTTGGCCTCTGTCTCTAGTATCTTATCGCCCGTTATGCCTTGGATGCTAGTCGAGTGTCTTTAACTGTATTTTCGATTTGCACTTAGAGACAATTCGTGGGAATTTAACCCTTCGTAGCTTGCTTTTCAAATCGCACATTTATATAAACCTTCTCCCCTAGTGTGATCTGTCTCCACCTCAAGTGTATTACCATTTCTATTTTACTCAGTTGGTCAATTTGTATAATTATCCCAGTCTCTAATTTAGGTTTCACGTATAAGTTTGCCTCAAGCTGTGCTATTGGCATCTAAATTCGAAGCCGCGCGGATTGTCCTCGTAGTTTGAGGCGCCATGTCACGGACTGCGCGGCCCCTCCCGCCAGAGGCTCGAAGCCTCCCTCGGGCATGGATGTTTGTGTTGTTCTTAACATAAATTAGTTTCAGTAGCGTGCAAGTCTAGGGACCGATGACATCAGCAGTTTGGTCTCGTAGGAATTCACACACATTTGAACATTTTGAATTCCAATCTCGTCTGCGTACTGATCTCAGTACACACTTATCTTGGTTCTTTTGAACCTTTAATGTTGCGTGTTCATATTTTTTAACATGTACCATATAATTCTTCGGAGATAGTCGACAGTTGACTGTCGCTATCTAAAGTGGCTCCCACTTTCATCTCCGCCACCGGAATTTGTGTGATCTGTTACAAGTCATGGTTGCTCTTTGTTTTGCCTCACTAATACCTCTGAAATGTCATTGTGGTCCTAGATTTTCAGATGACTGCTTCCGATCCCTGTTGCGGGTCTATCTACCGTCATGCCCATTTTGCGTTCTAGTCAAACCTGCCCTCCTTCTTCCTGTGTTACGTAGCCTAAGTACGTCATCATTTCGGTGACTCCCATCCAAATTCCAACCACTGTAGTTCTGGTTTCGCAATTATGGAGTCATATCAGCTTCCATCAGGAAGGAGGAATGCGCTCAATGACCTGATATGACTTTCAAAGTAGTAAAGAGAAGCAATCAGTCGCCGTTTCCGTTCTAGATATATTAAAGCATTTCTGCGTTTCGGACAGTAACTAGCCGTTATCACTACAGTATTTCAGAGTTGTTCCCCATGCTCTAGTACGTCTGCACCTGTTGTTTGGGCTTCTGTCACAGTTCATTAAAGACTAATTAGTAGCGGATATCTGGATCTGCTTTAATAAAGCTAGAACGGAAACGACATCTAATTGCTGGTCTCTCATTTTGAATTGTGGAATGTTATGGTGTGGCCTATTCCCGTCGAGATACTAATTATTCTTCTCCGTCATCTGGTCGAAAAACCATACCAGGTTTTTAAATCCAGAAAACTCCATACCTCAATGCATAATAAGGTCGTACTTTATTCCGTTTTCGGGGTGTGCGACCAGTAGCGAGTCAAGAACGGCTGGTTAAACTCTTTATACGTGGTGCAAGATATAGATATTTTTCAGGTGCCCTCTGCAATCACACTTTCCAGGTGTGCGAATGGAAAATCTATCTTTCCCTGCAGTTGCCAGTATAAAGGTATGGCTTCATCGAACTGGTTTATAAATGTGCGGGTGTGCAGAATAATCCCGTCCTATTTGTAGTAATGGAATTTTCTGACTGAGAGGTAAAGTTCGCGGTCAAACACCACTTCCAGTCTCATCCGTCCCGTTCAATCACAGTGCTTCGTTCCTTCGTCTCGCTACAATCACCTGTTGATGTGATTTGCTCATGTCCATGATGTGCGCGTAGCATCTTCCTAATGGAATGCAATTGTTGTAGTACTGCGATTCCTGATTCGACCTATTGTGTAGTATCGGTTCAGTATCCTGTCGGCAAAGCGAAATCGGTCTTGCACTTTGTATGTTAGGTTCTGTCATTTGTCAGCTTTCTGTATGCCGGTTATCATTATCATCACGTACCACTGGTACATTACGTACTCCGTCTTGCGCACCCCCATGCTTTCTCGAGGCTACGCTATTTGCTTTTGTAATCATGACACCGCATCCGCCCGTGTCCATGTCCTATATGTCTGACTCAGACTGCACAGATGTCACTTCTCTCAGAGCATTTCAGGAGTGTCTGTTCCAAACATTTCTGTATGTCCTTGTACTTCGCATCTTGAGTTTCAACCGTCTACTGGTGTGACTCCTGTTCTGTCTCTCCTTCCACTTCCTTTATTCGGTTCTGAAATTTGTTTAGTGCCGGTTACACAGTTTTGGCGGTACTCCGAGTTTCCTCTCATGTCTCTTGAGCAATTCGCTTAGCACTACTTGCAATAATTTTCGTATCCTTCGCCTCTTTCCTCGCCTCCAAGGTTTCCTGTCGTATTTCGGTATGGTGAACCATCAATTGGTTTTGTATCTCCTCAGTTCCATTTCCGATTTCTTCTCTCACCTTCTTTCTCCGTTACTGTGTCTCTTTTCCCGCTCTGTCAAGACATTCGATTTGTAAATGTTTCGTCTTTGCTACTCCATCTCGCTTCAAATTTCCGAGTAACTGAGGGTGCACAATACTTATCACTCGTCTTCCTACCGCAGGTTTCTCTGCCTCCAGCTAAACTGACTGGCGAGAGTCTCCTCTCTGGCGATCCTGCCTGTTTGCAATTAAATATTATGTAGGAATACTAAGTCCTAATATACACGAAGATGTCCAGCTAAAATTTTTCCTTCGTGTTTTCGGACTGTAGTACTCATCCATCTGGTAGCTCTGAATCCTCACTTTGCTTCGACGTGTCTACATGTCTCTTCTTTAGTATCTGAGTGATATCCCACTGCATTATCATAATCAGTATCGTCTGCATATTGTAACTCGTTTTCTGAATCTGGCTGTCCAGCCAGAATAATACTATCCGCTTCATTGAAAAATATGTTCCCGTCACGTTTTTGTTCCATTTTGTCGCTGTTTGCTGATTTATTCTGTTGATTAGCGACCCGCTTTTTGGTTCGTGTCTGTATCGACTCTGCTTCCAACTCTACTCACGTACATACACATAATGAAATCTATCATAAACATATGAAGTACTACTCACTACCAGGACTTTAAGTTGGCTGACAGTACTTGTTACTGACACATTAAAACATCCTTACTTTCTGTCATCTTGATCTGCACAAAAAGCCATGTTAATGAAACAATAACCCAATGCGCAACACAAACACCATCCAAAACAGTGTCGGAAGAAGAATAATGTGTGGGGTAAGAAACCGCCAAAAACTTCTGAAAAGAACGGATAAGAACATATGTAACTATTTCTACCACGCGAATTTACAATGCACATATTTGCAATTATAAGTAAGCCTAGTTGTAATTCCGTAGAATTGCAATCACACTTCAACACTGGATCAGTGGCCAGTTGTCCTTCAAACTCTGTCAACAACAAATTGTGGTGAAAGGATAAATCCTCCAACTACTTACAAAAGCTCCTATTTTATGAATTATGTTGGATCAGGATTTTTATGTTAACCTCCGTGGTGTCTGTAACATACGGCATTTGTATGAGTGGTTACATAATGTTCTCTCCGCGGTGGGATTCTCACGGCTACAAACGACTAAGATTACCCTGACAGTCTATGTATTGGGATTTCCATGAAACGAAGTAGCGTGTTGTGGTTTTACTTCACTTTAGTTTAGCACATCAAACGAATCATTCGTACCGTTATGCTGCTGGAATGAATCACAACGTGAATACCGTAAATTATTTATTCTCATAAAACTTTAATGATATATAAAACTGTTTAAATATGAAGTACTCACTATCGGCCAGCCGGTGTAGCCGAGTGGTTCTAGGCGCATCAGTCTGGAACCGCGCAATCGCTACGGTCGCAGGGTCGAATCCTGCATCGGGCATGGATGAGTGTGATGTCCTTATGTTAGTTAGGTTTGAGTAGTTCTAGAGGACTGAGGACCTCAGATATTAAGTCGCATAGTGCTCAGAGCCATTTGAACACTATATCGGATTCTACACTACTTAAAAGTTCAAGTTTGGCAGAACATATGTTTGATTTTCTTTAGACTGCATCCCCTGTTACTAGATGGATCCAAAGTTGATGATACTGATTAGTGGTGTGAAAAACGAGAGCCACGACCTGACTGGCAGTTTCAGAAAAGGCTTAGCGGACAGACAGTGGAGAGCAACACATTCACTGTGTATATTTCCGTATCCGCCGAAGCGTGGAGCGAATATCACCTGTTCAGGTACGGTCAGTAGTTATATTGCACCGGTGATCAGCTCGCTGGGGCGTTGGCCCCTGTGCAGGTGACTTAAATGGCATATCTGCAATTCTCTGTCTACACTGTGGACCTAAGGTTGAAATTACCTCAGGACCAGTGAGGATTGAAATTCGAACCAAGTATTCTCCTGTAAAGAAGCATTTCCAAGTATCTGAGACTCCTCAGAAAGCTAAAGAATGTTCGCTCGAGTGAAGAGAATAACTACTTTGTCACGGAGAAACGGCTTCGCGCGCTCTCCGTGTCGAAAGCAACACTTCTCAAAATCTGCCAGATTCTGCTCTCTAGCTCTTGCAAGACCAGTCTCTAGCTCGTTTCTCCGAGGAAATTGCTTTTGATCGCTCCCGGCCGGGATGTGCTCTCTATCAATCTCCAGAGGAAGTCCTTTCACACGCCATAACCCGGTCACTTCCCGACACAAGGCGTCTTTGTTTGCACATTGCCTGCACATTGCCTGCGACTAAATGGGTCATTATTCTGCCAGCCAACCACCTGAAGTTCATACATCTTCCCGAAGATATTCTGAAATGTTCCATTTCCGCTCCTACAACCTTAGCAATCCGTCAATAGAAAAAGTGTCTTTGTTTCTGGCAGGAAGCGGGACCCAGTGCTTCCCATGAGATGGAAACTTGGAGCTCAGCTCGCAATCAACGTCTGTGACGACGGACATTCCTTCGCTCTAAAAGGATGTCCTTCCGCCTTCTTCCGTCCCCAGTTCCCTCCCTCCAGGTTTACTATTCAGAATTTTTTGCCCTCTCATTAGAAATCAACCTCTCACCCGCGCGCCCATGCTGTGGGTGTTTTACCACATGGAGCATCAAAAACGTCAGCTGACATGCGCTGTTCTGTGTCAGGGCAGTAAATATCCGCTCCTGAAGAACACAAGAAGTTTATTTCCAGCCCCTCTTTAGCCGATAGTGGCTTCTGAGGAACGTTTCCCACTTCTCCGCTACTGTCCTAACTAACTCCAAGAAACGCAGTACTATAGAAATTGTTAGTACATGTTTCAAACCAATATCAGCCAACGAGACGATTACTAGTCCAACTCTGCATCATAAACAGTGATCTAATATAAATATAAACAACTCTTTCCACCTTACACCATCGAAAAACTACCTTGCTACATGTATTTGACAATATATCTTAGATGAATTTAAAGTGTCTTTGGATGACGCTCCCAGACACGGATTACTATTCACAATTTAATACTTGTGCGCTACGCAAATCCTCAGCATTTGACGCTGTGGTTCTGTCAATCCTCATTCCGCTTCATGGTTTACCATTCCGATTTAAACTGGCTTGCCATGAGCATGTATAATAATCACTGAAACGTCACGATTCGGAGGTACTGACATTCATCACCACATTTGCACCCTAACATTTCCTATCGTAAAAAACTATACGGAATTTAAAAATGAAAAAGCGTGATTAGTTTTTGGTGATGATAATGGTCGCACACCTCTACCATGACTTCCAGTTAAATTTACGATATTTCGTACAGCCACTGTCGCAATTCAACCAGGATAACTCTGGTTTGCATGCTGTCTTTCCTGTGATATTTTTTTTTTCATGTACTGATACGCGATGCAAATGCTGCAAATTAGTTGGATGCGTCAAATGTTTATAAGTTCATCACCCTTAAGAGATTTATAGTAACTCTCTGTTTGAGCGTCTACGTCGCCATCTTCCAAGGCGTACAAGGCTAATTGATGCTGAAATTTGGGACGTGGCAGTCCGTAGAGTGGCAGGTGAATCTTAATTACTGCTCACGCAGCTGCGAAGTTCTCTGTGAGTGGCTGAGAGGCTGCCCGAAGAGATAGGGCGATAGCAAAAGCAGCGAGCCGCGTAATACGGCCTTATTAAATTCCTAGCGTTCTCGGCAGGTACATCCCCGCTGCCTCTGTAGGTTCATGATCATCTGCAACGAGCCTGCAACTTGTCGCGAATCCTTCGGTTGCTGTCGACCAGTACCCAGCGTTGTTCAAATTACATTCATGCCAACTAACTTGTATGAACTTTCAGCAACTCTTCTTGTTTTACTTAGTGTTATTCCCGTTTAATAAGGGCTCCGCTTTATTCAAATATTTGCAAATACATTTTCTATGAAACAAGAGTGCCAAGGTACGCTGGATCCAAGAGGTACAATGGAATCTGGAAGAAACGGGAATACAAGTAAGGGAGATAGAGAACATTGAGATTTTTAAAAAATAAATTCCGCTTTCAGAGGTTTCGAGGACAGGACTAGACCAAGAAGTAAATTACCATTAGCAGAAGTACGAAGACGTCTACGAGATGCAGAGTTAAAGAGTATTGAATAAGGAGAAAGACCAGAATAAACGAAGCTGACGAATTAACGTGATGCTCAGATGACCAATACGAAAATAAAAAGAAATAGTAATTCACGAGCAGTAACTGAACAGCATCTAACACAGTATAGTTCTGATAAAGATTACAGGGAATAACGATGTGAATTTCTCATAACATGAAACTCTGTACCACATTTTCAGTATTCTTATACCAAAGCTGTTTCTAATAGGCCTCATTATACCCCGTTTTAATGTATGCAGCTTTCAAACACTTGTTCTAGTGAACATAGGGACGTTCTGCGACATTGGTTGAGCTATTAGAGGGCACAAAGGTCTCCGTCGAGTGCTGTCAGTTATGCATGTAAAAAAAAAAAAGATAAAACTATTAAATGATCAAGTGGAATACGTCAACCGGGGGGAAAACGCGGCTGACAGTAAGCAGCTTTTGAACGCCTAAAAGTACTTGTCTGTAACATCTCACGGTCTCTGTCCTATCTCCTTTCTCTCTTCCTTTCTTATGCTTCTCTTCCCACGCACCAGCACCCCGTATCATTTCACGCGGACATTAACCAGGGATAGTACGTCGCTGTGACTTTCATCTTCGTCATACAAGGTGAGAGAACAATAAACACTGGTTCAGAATTTATTTGCAGCTGGTGTATCTACCCACATGACAGTAATGACTGAAGAGATCATTGACGAGAAACTTGCGTAGTATTCATTAGCGAAACAAAATTCAGCTGTATTTCAAAAAATTTCTTCTGTGCGTGAAGTCACGACATGTGGTAAAACTATGGACATATCGGCTATTACTACACGCAACCATCGTCAGCGTAACTGTAATCACTGTAGTTCGTTATTTCTGTGGTATAACGGTGAGGACGCATATGTGGAAAATTTTTCTTGAAATAGACTATACTCGTGAAAGCTGTTACAATTCATTTGTGGTTTGAATGTATATAAAAATGAAATTTAACACTCTCATCGGAATCTGTTGCCTTGAAAATTATCATGGTGGTGCCCCTCACTTTGGGCAGATCGGAAATTGTGCCAGTTTCTTTCCCCATTGTCTGTGCAGTGCGTGAATTCTGTTCTACATGGCAAACTGCAATTAATACCACTGCACTGCAAAATCTTCACAATAACTCTGTTACATTCACTTGGAAATCTTATTCCTGAACTTGGTGCTTGTACTACGTATACAAATATGTTTGCTATATTGTGTGTTATTCTCATATATACTCATTGTGACATGTACAATGTCGGTGTCCTGCTGAACTACACAAAAAACCACAGACTCGAATTAATAGCCGAAGACAGGGCTTCTAATTTGTTACGTGGTGCACACGATGGTAGCTTGAGTAGCGTGAAACCTTTCGCAACAAATACTAATACCTTTGCAATGGTGTTATGAAACAAATCATTACACTACCAGTCATTTCTAGAAATCTAATAGTACAAATTTAATCCTTATCGAGCCTCTCTGTGTCCACCGAATCCTGTTAATTGCGTTGCATTCGCTGTGCTATGTCACGATTTCAACAATAACCAATCTTGCGATAGGGGGCAAACTGGTATCTAGTGAAGCACGTCACCAAGCTAAGAGGGTTCCCCACTGAATAGTGCCACCAAGTCGCTTCCACCAAGGAATCCAATAAAAACTACAGCTTGACCATTTTCTAGACTGAAGGGAATAGTTCTGAAACAGAAGAGACATAATGGTTTTTATTCGTTAACCGAAAGATATTTACAGTAAGTCAACGCTTTCTAACTGCCAGCGGTCTTCCACAGTTAATGGCTGGTGCGAGACAAATCGTATGATGTGAATTACTAAGGTAGGTGGAAAAGTAAAGAAATTAAATGGGTAGAAGGCTCGAAGATTTTAATTGGTGGGCATGAAAGTAACGCAATCAGAATATAACGAATATGGAAGAGAAATTAAGAATAATAAATGTGAATCACCGTCAATATATCACCGAAATTACGGTATGTAAAAGAACACATATGTGACAATAAGATACGCATAGGCAGTATATGGGTGTCATGATATCTCAGCCGTATTTGTACTATCTTTGGAGTTTGAAGACGTACTTCACATTATACCACTATGAACAAACAGTTTATACATTCTATTTGAAGACAGTTACGGCGGGCACCTTGCATAAGGGCAGCGACAATCAGCAGAGTCGAGTATGCCATTGAGGAAAAAAGTCGAAGTCGGCCAATAAAACATCGACGAAGGTTAAAGGTTCTCAATACAGGAGACATCTGACTTACACGCAATTTAAAGCATCACGTTTAATGGCTGTGTGGAATTTCACATCTACCGTATACGTTATACTTGAATGCTATTAACGCATTTAGCATTAGAAAAGCTCATCCAAACATATTTACATATTTGAGAGACGTGTAATTGATGAAGATGAGTGCCCAAATCGAATTGCCCTGGTGATCTACTCTCGCTTTGGACAGCCAATGATGTGACCCGATATGGCTCCCATTAAAAAACCTGAGATTTTTGGGCTGACAGTTTTAGTCAGTAACAGAAAGGAGATTCTGAAATGCGGAGCAGCACAAGAATCATGGTTTGATGGGCACTTTGGTTAACGAATGAGGAGGAACTGAATCGAAATTTAAGGCGCAGCTCGATGATAAGGACGAATTGACTGATGGGACCATCTTGAGGCATGAAGAAATGGTCAGTTTCATCACGTGTAGAGGGCAAATACTATAGGAAGAGACCAAAGCTTGACTGAACTGACCAGATTGGAACAGCTATAGGCTGCAGTGATTAGGCAGACGTGAACAGAACTGCACAGATACTGCCGAAGCCGTATTAGTTCATTCTTAAGAATGAAGACCACAAAACAAAGTTGGGGAGACAAACTTCGAGCCCATCGAACACCAACGTGTTTCTTCTGGATCTCCACATTGCTTTTTCTTGGGATACAGTCGACTTCCGTAGAGTTGTTGAACGATCCCTAATGGAGATAATCACATATTTGGTTGTCTAATGAAACCACTCCTTATATTAAATGGCTTTACTGCGGAGAATATTTTCTGATCATAGAAATTTTTTGCATTGTCTGTGCTTTCTGAAATTTTACTGTAGGATGTTTTGGTCACAACAGTAAGAATAATGAGTTCTTTTCTGCGGCTCTTTCGCTATATGCTCTCAGCTAGCGATGATAGCCAATTTTCGAATTATAGTTAGAAGAAAGTATCGGAAGAATGAACTGAAGCCAGTTAAGTCTGGATATTTTCTGAATCTAATAGTTTTTGCGAACAATGAGCGTTTTGTAGCTTCCTATATAGCTATATGTCATCGGAAATGGTCATATGAAGCAACGTACTTAACCAACAGGTAATTCAAATTTTCCCCTTTTTTATAAATTTCGTTACTGTACTTCTACTTTTTAGAGTGTTTCCAGCCGACTAGCGTGGTCTGCATTCCGGTGATTTATAGAAAAGTTCAGTATTATATTCAGTTCTCTTTTGATTTTTAATATTAACACCGGACGTCCGCGTGTAGAATAGCGAGTCTTTGTAAGGACTACTTCCATTATTTGTTGAATTCATGACCGTGTTTCGCAGGAAGAAAGATATGAAAAATTTACGAACGGCCTGCGAAGGAAACCGGTCCTGGCTGAAGTTTCTTTCCAACTTGTAGATTTTACCAGCTAATCGAAAAATTGTTGGCGCCTTTATAATGGTGCTCTAGTCAGAGGTAGCTGATTCGGCCACCAAGTGGAAAAGAGGCGGTAGTGTAAGACTCGTGTCCACATGGCTTTGCGCCAATGTCCCGGATTAAACTGCGAACCTCTCTCTGCAGTGTCTAATGTAGTGACTGTATGTGAGAACGCGTATCAAAACATTCGCTTAAGATAAAGTTCGCACGCACCGGGAAGAATTATCCATCACGCGCGGACAAAAATAAAATCAAAACAAATAGTACTTCCCGATTAGGCGGCAGAACCAAGCCCTCGGTGATTTCCAGGTTATAAGAACATAATATTCTCTTTAAGACAAAATTGAGAAATTACGTAAACAGCTCCATTAGAAAGTATGTCCAAAATAAAGAAAGAATAAGAAATTACCTTAAATTTTTTTAAATTTCTAGAGGTACCAACATTTCTATAAGATAGCGAATCTTTCGAATAGGTGAAACAAAGTAAAATAAGATTACAAGTGAAATTCCTCAAGATTCCTCAGGGATATAACAGTACACACTGAGTTACAGTATTAAAAATATGGTCATTTGCAAGGAGCTGAAAATATTTGACATAATCCTAAAGGTCGGATAGAAAGTAGGCAAAAATTGATATCCCATCTGTTGGAAATGGTGGAGACAAGAATTCCACTAAAATTTTGGCAATCTATTCCGCGGAAAAAATATGTACTATAAGGCCAGCCAAAAGACTCAAGTACGAAATTTAACTGAAAATCGTCAAACAAGACCTAACATATCACAGTTGTAGGAGAAGACTCTTTATCTGAGAAATTCATATCCAATGAGATGGCTGAATTTAGGTAGAGTCCGCACTGTCTGTACATCTTTAGAAGACAAATGTCCACGTTAGAAGACAAATCACCACTTCATTAAATAGTGCTTGCAAACCTAGTCTACTAACGCTAGAAGTAGCTATGTTCCACCTAAGTAATCGAAAGGTTATTACTGGGTATAAACTACTGTCATTTCAGCAATATTTCTTAAATGTAAGAGTATAATTAATCATTTCACCTTGAAAGAAAAAACACCAAGTACTGTAGTTTCAACCCAACGTCAAATGACTTTTTAGAGTGTCGCTGTGGGATTGTTGTATTGCTAACTAACAGTACAACGAATTCAAGTGAACGGTTTGCAACTTGATGTCAGTTTCACACATTATTACATCGCTTCAGTACTAAAGGTCATTTTACAAGGTCACTATGAAAATGTGTAACAGCTTGTATCTATTTAATCTCTCATTTGATAATATAAACAATTTTGAAGGAATCGCGAGAAGGAGTCTTCATGTCTTGTAAGAATAAATATCAGTCAATGATGAGTAAAACATCCGTTACGTACACAACAATCATAACTCGATGAGTCCTGTGGTACAGAATACCGTAGGCTCATGAGCGTAATTTAAGGCACATTTCACTTAGAATTCAAATCACGTTACACATACTTCTGAGAATATCATAATTTCAGTATTATTTTCTGATTTGTTCGATACCGGCAGGCTACATTTGCTAGAGAGCATATCTGCGAATATTTTTAGCATAGGCACTTCGTTGATTTGTTTACATGGAGATCTTTACTACCATTTATTACGCTCATTCTAGTGCATGGTATCTCTTAATTCGAAACAACAGACAACACGCAGATCCTACAGCTTAATGTCCTGCTGCAACTAATAGCAGTGCCCCTCTTCAATTTACATTTATTAGAAGATAGGACCACACTAAGGTCGTAGCGAAGTGATAGACGTTGTAGAAGTCTGTTTCATTAAACTTTTCCACACACCTTAAATGCGCTTGTTTGCATAGTTTATGATGTATCATTTTGATTACGTCACCTATGGGACTGATTGCACTATTTCAGGTGGCGGACAAGGCAGTCTAAATGAAGTCAGGAAGTCAGATTTTAATTATTACTTAATTAATTATTCTAGTCGCATTAAAACCTCAATTACTTCACAAATATTCAACCAAGTAAATTTTCGTACTGGAACAACTTTTACACGGGAAAAGGATGTTAATGGTATATCTTAACAAATGATTTCAACAATTAAAATTTTGCGAGAAAAATAGTTCTGCTGCTAAATATCGCCTGAATTCTCATCTTTTTGCTAAAGACCCTAAATAATGAAAAGTGTGAGGTCATCCACATGAGTGCTAAAAGGAACTCGTTAATCTTCGGTTACACGATAAATCAGTGAAATCTAAAACCCGTAAATTCAACTAAATGCGTAGATATTAAAATTTCGAATAACTTAAACTGGAAGGAACACATAGAAAATGTTGTGGGGAAGGCTAAACAGCGACTGCGTTTTATTGGCAGGATACTTAGAAAATGTAACAGACCTACTAAGGAGACTGCCTACACTACGCTTGTCCTCCCTCTTTTAGGATACTGCTGCGCGGTGTGGGATCCTTACCAGATAGGACTCCTCTGAACGCGAAAATATTTTGTTGACACCGACCTACATATGGAGGAACGATCACCACGATAAAATAAGGGAAATCAGAGCTCATACGGAAAGATACAGGTGTTCATTCATTCTGCGCGCTATACGAGATTGGAATGATAGAGAATTGTGATAGTAGTTCGATGAACCCTCTACCAGACACTTGAATGTGATTTGCAGAGTATCCATGTAGATTTAGAAAGCGGTCAGATTAAACAACAGCAAATAACGATTCTACACATAAAACTTACATTAAGCGTAATTCATGGTAACCATACAAAGATATTAGCGCATATTGTTCTATGGTCAAAGTGTGACACGGCTCCATTCTCGCACTATATATTTTAACTTGTATTCTTTATTATGTGTGGTTCTTTTTCAGCTAACTGGGTGAGGGCACACACACACACACACACAAGATGTCCATTTCCAATTTGATAGAAGCTCCACTGTTGCGAAGTACTTACTAATATAACACGATAAACCTTGCTGCATTCGTGACAACAGCACGCGAATAGTTACGACTACTTACACATCTCTGCAGCATTTCCTTGCATTTCTGCTATAGAGAGGATGGCATAAATGATTCATGTGGGCCCCGGTCCCCAATCGACGGAACTGAAATGTGCGTGTGACCTGCGGACAACCTCCCTCAGAAAATGGGATTTCAGGGAGGCTGAGCTGGATTTCGCGAAATCGAATTTGCGAGATTGAATCAGATAGGGGCGCCGGAGGCGGCTGCGGAAACCAAGTTTCATTGCGAGACAGATGGCTGCTAACGCGAGCAATTGGTGCTGCGAGTGTAAAGGCCGGCGCGACAGTCGGAGGCGGGCTACCGCCGTTGGCAACTCGAGAGGCAGGTGCCGACCATTCGGGACGGATGCAGAACTGTATCACTGTTTATAGTTAGTTTTTGTTCAACTACTTCTGTGTGTAATTACAGAGGGAGTGCCACAACCGAGTTCGCTGTGCTAACGTAACATAACGGCAATGGAATTATTCGAAATAGTTTAACTGACGCTAAAGACACGGACAGCTGATACGAAATTATTTGATTTTAGATGTTGCCCTTACGTAAGTCCTGCATTTCAGTAGCGGGGTAAATACAGCCGTCGGAGAGTAAATATTGAGTATAGTCTTATTTCCGTTGCTCAAAAAACATAAGGGATAATTACATGCAAATTGTTGTGTGCATAAATATGCATACAGGCAACGAGAAAGACGGACACCTGGGTAAATAACTAGTTGGTAAAAGTCTTAACTAGCAATTACAATGCAACCTCGCAGCAACGAAGATATCCATGTTTAACTTGATAACCCGGCAAGTAATAAACATTTTGCATTTCTTCAAACTGAATTTTATAGCTATAATACACTGGTAGAACATTCACTAGAATGCTCAAGTCATTGCTTGTGGAAATTATTTTGTAATAAACCCGGTTCCTTAACCACCTTTTGTACCATCTTTATATTAATTAAACATACGTAATTTAAAAGGTTTTCAGTCCTCAGCAGAAGACAACCACAAGCAGAGTATCCTCTTAAAATTACAAGATGATTCACGCATCTGACTTGCAGATAGCAGGGAAACCATTTTGTAACTATACAGATTGTAGAAATAAGCTTCGAAATCTGAAAAATATATAGTTTCATTGAACTAAAAATGACCAGCCGAAGAGTATCCTCCATACTCTTCTTCCTTTCTTGCTTAATTTTCTAGTTTCAACCTCTTTCCTGCTTCCCTTGACTCTTTGGTTGTTAATTGTGATCGTTTTCTTGTACACATTACGCTCCGCATGTGTACATTCTTCAAAAAAGTTATTATAATCTTTGCCCAATGCTATATTAAGTCTTTCAGTAACTTTTACTCTGTCCTCCAGTCCACCAATGAAACCATTACAGCATCACCACGCCTGCTAGCGCTACATTTCTTCCAAAGAAGACAGTTTTACGATATATCATCTAAATTTTAGAATGAAATGACTCATTAGCGTTTTGAGTAAGTCCATCCATGCACCAGTGTTTTTATTTCCATAAAAATTAATTCCATTCACATATCACATTTGCACTGTTTGCTGTTCGTTATGCAGGACTGAAGTAGGTTTTAAACTTTTTCATTGTACTGTGGAACTTCTTGCGTGATTATGATTATCAGCGTTGCAAGCCTTACTGCGTTAATTTGAGAGCATGCATTTTCCGTTCTATAAGATGCTTTGTTCTTTCCTATTGCTAAATGAGAAGGAATCACCTGAAAAATCGCACTAAGACAGCTACAAAAAGTAGTCTGCACAGTCAATAACACAACAGGATTCAAGCAATATACAGTTCTAAGGCAAATATTTAAAGGACTTAAGTAAGGCTAACAAGTATGATATCCCTATGACAGTGTCTTTCTGTGATACAGAAGTATGAGCAATATATGTCAAATTAATACTGACAGTATATGGTTCAAATAGCTCTGAGCACTATGGGACTTAACTTCTAAGGTCATCAGTCCCCTAGAACTTAGAACTACTTAAACCTAACTAACCTAGAGACATCACACACATTCGTGCCCGAGGCAGTAATCGAACCTGTGACCGTAGCGGTGGCGTGGATCCAGACTCTAGCGCCTAGAACCGCACGGCCACCCCGGCCGGCCACTGACAGTATATGTGCCTGGAAATCACGATGTTATAGACAGAATGGAATAAATTAAAACGGCGGGGATTCGTAAGGTGGCTCATTACTAAAATGTTTTTACTGCAACTTAAATCATGTCGTGATTGAATTTTAATCAGACCACATAATTCGTTGCAGACTGAAGGATATTTCAAACTCCGATTAGCGCAAACCAAATTTGTTAGAAATCGGACTATGAGCAGTAATCACAAAAACTGTTGAACCATTTTTAAGAGCGAAGCTCTCTCTTTCCTATTAATCGTTGGTTTGCTCAGTAAATCCCATCGCTTTTACATCAACGTCAGACAAAGTGACAAGCGGGATAACTACTGACAGGTGAAGACAGTGTAGTCACTGCTAATTCATTGATACTAACCTGACCGTTATTAGTATCGACTCTCCTCGGGCCGGCCGCGGTGGTCTAGCGGTTCTAGGCGCTCAGTCCGGAACCGCGCGACTGCTACGGTCACAGGTTCGAATCCTGCCTCGGGCATGGATTTGTGTGATGTCCTTGGGTTAGTTAGGTTTAAGTAGTTCTAAGTTCTAGGGGACTGATGACCTCAGATGTTAAGTCCCATAGTGCTCAGAGCCATTTGAACCATTTGACTCTCCTCGAAACCTCGCTAGTAGACTTTTACTGGAACGCTTCAGCCTTCTACTTCCGCTCGGTCCTGGCTTCCGCGCGCTGTTTGGTTTCTGCAATATCCTGTGTCCAATAATAATAAATCTCTTATTTTATAATGTACCCTTTAGCATCCAAAATGCAGTTACTGGGTATTTTATAACATCCTTCGATCTTCTAGTGTATTTGCTCATACAGCATGCTTTATGAGAACTCTTTTGTCCCCAAATACGGAAGAATCAATGGCAGGAGGATGCAGAAGGTAATGGAAATCACTGCATTAAAGACAAGTATCCATAGGACATGTGGCCTCTAATTGAAAAAGTGTCATCATTATATCTCCAATAGCAGAAGATTCCGAAATAGTCCCCCATTCCGATCTCCGGGAGGAGACTGGCAAGGGGGAGCTGACCATGAGAAAAAGGATGAATAATCAACGAAAGGATAACGTTTTATGTGTCGGGGCGTGGATTGTCAGAAGCTTGAAGATGGTAGAGCAACTTGAAAATCTGAAAAGGAAAATGCAAAGCTTCTATCTAGATATAGCAGGGGTCAATGAAGTATAAGGGAAAGAAGACAATGATTTCTGATCAGGTGAGTATAGGGTAATATCAACAGGAGCAGAAAATGGAATAACGGAAGTAGGATTCGTTATGAATAGGAAGATAGGGCAGAGAGTATGTTACTGTGAACAGTTCAGTGATAGGGTTGTTCTTATCAGAATCGATAACAACCCAACACCGACAACGATAGTTCAGATATACATGCCAACGTAGCAAGATGGAAATGAAGAGATAGGGCAAGTATATGGGGATATTGAAAGGGTGATACACCACGTAAAGGGAGATTAAAATCTAAGAGACATAGGGGACTGGAATGCAGGTATAGGGGAAGGAGTAGAAGAAGAGGTTACAAGAGAATATGGGCTTGGGACAAGGAATAAGACAGGAGAAAGACTGTACTATATTTCAGCTAGTACTATGGAATACTCTGTTCAAGAATCACAAGAGGAGGACGCATACTTGGAGAAGACCGGGTGATACGGAAAAATTCCGATTACATTACATTATTGTCAGACCGATATTGCTGACCGTAGTGGCCGAGCTGTTCTAGCCGCTTCAGTATGGAACCGAGCGACCGCTACGGTCGCAGGTTCGAAGCCTGCCTTGGGCATGGATGCGTGAGACGTCCTTAGGTTAGTTAGGTTTGAGTAGTTCTAAGTTCTAGGGGACTGATGACCTCAGATGTTAAATCCTATAGTGCTCAGAGCCATTTGAACCAGACCGACATTCCGACATCACATACTGGATAGTAAAGCATACCCAGGAGCACATACAGACTCAGATCACAATATGGTAGTGACGAAGAGTAGATTGAAGTTGAAGACATTAGTCAAGAAGAATCAGTACGTAAAGAAGTGTGATACGGAAGTACCAAGGAGTAAGAGTTACGCTTCAAGTTCTTTAAGCCTATAGATAAAAATACGGAATAACTCAGTAGACAGTACAGATGAAGAGGAATGTTTCGCCTGACCGCTGTTTCCTAAAATCGTGCTGGCTTCTGCAGATGAGCTTCTCAGAGTCTAGAAAGGTCATTATGTCTGAACACAAAATATGTTCCACGATTCTACAACAAATCTCGTCGTTATCCCAGGCTCCCTGAGTACAAATTTAAACGTCAATCTGTTGATGCAGCCTGTTGATGGGACCTATCGATTACCAGATGTGTCTCCAGTCGAGCCCTTTTGGGACATCAACTCCATTGTCATCCATGCCCAACATCAATCGTCCCTGTGTTGACCGACCAAGTACTACAGGCGTGAAACTCCATCCCACAAACGGACATCCGGCAGCTGTAAAACACAATTCATGCACATTTGCATTCTTGTGTTCAACAAGCTGGTTTTTAATGTAATGGTTTCTAATTTTCTATTGCTTGACCTTATATTAAACTGTTGTGCCCAATGGTCCAACCCTTTCCCGTTTTCCTAACTGAATTAAGAGGAAGTAATTATCATGTTTCACCTGTGATCTTGCAACACTTAAATGTTACCTAGGCAAATGTATTCCCTAAATTTCATTACACTACATTAATTATTTCTGGTGTGGCGATTGTTTTATCCGTCAGTGTATTCTGCACGGAGCAGCAGGATTGGCCAAGGCCAGCTGCCAGAGATGCGATCTGCTTAGCGTCTGACGGCGACGATAACACGGAAGACGCACGCCTTTTCGTACGGCTGCGGTGTGAAGTAAGGCCAGCCTGCAACTTCTCCTGCCCTTGCGGCAGCCCGCATCGATGGCACTGGCCACTGTTTACAAATGGGCCGACGACTGGTGAGTGGGGATGGGCGGCTGGAGCAGTATTGGCTGCACGATCTGAGCCGACATGTGACAGTCGTTTGTACTGGTACGTAGTCCGTTGGCGACCCAGACTGGGTGTCACATACTGACCAGCTAGTCGATCGATGGCGAGCTTTTTCGGCCACAGGTAAATACTGCTTCCCCCAGCCGATTCCACAGTAACAGCGGCGTTCCGGCATCACGTTGAACCGTCTGGAGCGAGTCGATGTGTGGACGGCGCTGCGTAACAGGTTGTAGATCGACCAAGCTCTACGAACACGTGACACTGGTCTCTGGTCCGATCAATGATAAACACTTGCTGTCGAGGCTGTGGTCCTGTTGCGGTCGAGGTCTCTGACTTCTGTTGCTGGTTCTCCTATAGTTTTTTCCGTTACATTAGCTGCCTAACTAGTAACTGACAGTAATGACTAGGCTCGCTATTATGATTTGAAAACTTATAGTGCATAATCTGCTTCGCTCTCTAAAAAAATACATTCCTTTTTCCAGTTTTATGCATACATAATTACATGGATCTCAGCCTCGACAGTAATTCTGCGAAATGTAAGCGACAGTTATTAGAAAATGTGTTTCTGTTTGCATTTTTAGTTTTTTTTTCAAAATAATGCTTAATCTATGGTGCACCTGTATTGTTACAAACAACACATTTCAGATCCACGTTTACTTTCAAGTACAGACGGCAGGCCACATTTACGAACCTAAGTTTCTCTCTTATAAATAGAGTAATAACATAACTTTAAGCAATTATTTCAAGTAAAAATGCTTCCATTCCATGCTGGGCGCCTGGTAAAGCAGCTGGTTATGAATTTCTTGAAATAAGTTAGTCTCGGTAGCACAATCGTTTTTTATTTACAGGAAATGGCGCGTTTCGCCCTGTTTGGACATCATCAGATTGATCAGGAAGTGAAAATGACAATAGTGAGGCATATCCACATGAAATGGGGAAATACAGATAACAGAAATACACAAAAAGGACAAAGTTCTAGGCTGTGCAGCCGTCTCTACAATTAACCATAACGTGAATTTACGTAAGAATTAATGTGGAAAACCAACATTCGTCCAATAATGCCCACATGTGGCATTAAGACAAAATACTATACGGGACCATCGTCCTATGGTCATCGGATGAATAAAAGCACTACCAAAAAATGGTTGAAATGGCTCTGAGCACTAAGCGACTTAACTTCTGAGGTCATCAGTCGCCTAGACCTAGAACTAATTAAACCTAACTAACCTAAGGACATCACACACATCCATGCCCGAGGCAGGATTCGAGCCTGCGACCGTAGCGGTCGCTCGGCTCGAGACTGTAGCGCCTAGAATCGCACGGCCACTCCGGCCGGTTACAAGCACTACCTAATCTGAAATCGGGAATACAATGCCAAGTACTACAGTGTCTGCTGACAAGGAAAACTATGGCAAATCAAGAAGAATTTAAGAAACCTTATGTAACACGGAACCAACCGCGTTCCGGCGTACACAGCATGGAGCTATGCATACAGCTGACAAATAGCAGATAATGCGGTCGAGAACAAGGCTACGTCAGTCTTCCAAGACGGCCACACAAACATACAGCCGCAGAGGAAAGATTGTACGACCGTAGTAACCGACATTGAAGGTAGATGGCGTTGTTTAACCAATGTCCTTACAAAAAGCGATTGCTTAACTCAACTACATATTCGGAAGATACGTTAGGTACAACAGTGTGTTATCAAAACAGAATTTAGTGCAAGAATAGTAATGAAATAAAAGCAAAAACACAAAATTAGTGCATGTAAAAAGAAATCTATAAAATGTAAGACTTTTAAACCTGTCAAGCAGCAAAACTTAAAATGAAGCTAAAACATTTGTCAGACCAATAAAAACAGTTAAAATATAACGAATACAAAAAGTTGTGTCACATTCACAATAAAAGCCACTCGTGGGTTGAATAGTGGGCACTATAATGGCATAATAAGAGTGGTTTCTCTTACCAATTGATAGTTCAATAAAATACATTTCCCTGTACCGGTGTGCTTCAATTTCCTCTAACACATTAAACCTTTTTTCCTGTAGTGGCGGCATGGAGTGCATGTAAGATGTTCAACGTCGGGGAGCGGAGACCGCTAGACTAAGGAGCTCTGAAATCGCCGAATTCTGTTCAGTTTGTCCATACGTGTTAAGTAAATGTTCACTGAATCTGGTCCGAAACTACCTAGAAGTCTCGCTTACATATGAAGGTCACAGTCAACGCACTCTATTCGGTAACCCGTATTCGGCGTATTTGTCTTTAGTAGATATTTCATTGTGGATGTAATGATAGTTCACTTTATTTGTCGACGAAAATGAGACGTGCAGACTCTGGTTTAGGGAAATATATCTTATTGAACAATCAACTGGTTCTCAGGAACCAGTCTTATTACAATAGTTTGGTATCCACTCTTCTAACCCACCAGTGGTTTTTAGTGTGAACGTGGAATTACATTTTTTTATTCCTTATTCCTTTTAACTGGTTTTATTAGTCCGACTAATGTTTTAGCGTCATTTTAAATTTTACTGGTCGACGGGATTTAAAAGATTTACATTTTATATATTTATTTTTACTGGTAATAATTTTGTGTTTTTGCACCTATTTCATTAACATTCTTACACGAAATTCAATTTTAATAATACGTTGGTTTACCTACTTTTTTTCCGAATATGTAATTTAGTTACGCGATCATATTCTTTAAGCACTCTGGTTAGCCAACGTCATCTACCTTTAATGTCTGCTACTACGCTCGTATAATCTTTCCTCCGTATCTGCAAGTTTGTGTGGCCTCGTGGAAGGCCTACGTATCCCTGTTCTCGACCGCATTATCTGCTATTTGTCAGCTGTACGCAACGCTCCACTCTGTGTACGCCGGAACGTGGTTGGCTCCGTGTTACGTAAGATTTTTAAAATTTTTCTTGGTTTGTCATAGTTTTCATGTTCAGCAGACGCTCTAGTTATGCTTGGCATTGTATTCCCAATTCGAGGTTCCGTAGCGCTTTTATTCGTCCCATTATGATAGGACGATGATTGCTTATAAAGTTTTATCATAATGACATATGTGGGCATTATTGGGTCAATATTGCTAATTTTTACTTACGTTAACGTCAAGGTTAATCGTAGAGACGGCTGCACAGCCTCGAACTTTGCCTCTTTTGTATTTGTATATTAATTATGTTTCCCCATTTATCCTGCATATGCCTCTCTAGTGTCATTTTTCACCCGTACGTCAGACCGAGGATGACCCAAAAGGGCGAAAGGCGCCATTTTCCGTAAACAAAAAAGATTTTACAACCGAGACTGTATTACTTCAAGAAAGAAATCATTGTTACGTATTGCTCAGGGCTTCCAATGTAGTAGATATCTTTAAAGGCATTATATATACTTTGTACCAGGACGCTGCTATTTTTTTTTTAAGCTTTGGTCAAGAGTTATACAGCCAGGCGATACAAACTTATTTCGGCTGCATTACCATTTCCAAGCGATCAGAATTTGTGAAGCGTTATTAGTTTATACAGTTATAACGTTACGTATCTGACTCGTCTTATAACAGTGTCTCGAGAACTTACTTCCATATCTTATACCTGATGTTGCAGCTGTCAAATATTGCTGCGTATTTTACTTGTAACCCAGATTGAGTTGCTTTTGTTTATATATTTTTTTCTCAACGGTAGATTCTTTGTTGGATAATTTTTGTTGAAATTTTCGTTTTGTATAAATTTGAAAGCCTTACTTGACGATGTTGTAGCCGCACGTGGCGGCCACGTGGTTTGAGGCGCAATGTCACGGACTGTGTGGCCCCTCCCGCCTGAGTTTGGAGTCCTCCCTCAGGCATGGGTGTGTGTGTGTGTGTGTGTGTAAGCCTAGGGACGAACTAAAAAAATGGTTCAAATGGCTCTGAGTGGTAAGGGACTTAACATCTAAATTTATCAGGCCCCTAGACTTAGACCTACACAGGACTACCTAAGGATTCGAACCTGCGACCGTAGCAGCAGCGCGGTTCCGGAATGAAGCGCCTAGAACCGCTCAGTCACGGCGGCCGGCTGGATGGTACTTGATACTTTTTAGCCGCCTTAGACCCCTTAGCTATATCGAATATACAGTACACAGCGTAAAATTGTTGTTGAAAAAGACAGCTTAAATAAATCTTTAAGTAAGATAAACATTTAAAAGATAGCTCAATATTAGAACAACAGAAGAACCGTTTGGATGCTAAAAAAGTATATAAAACCACTGCGAGCGAAGACAAAGAGTTAGAATAATCCACTGCTTTAGGGACTTCACGTGACAAGCGAGATAAGAAAAATCCAGAGCTCTGGCACTGCGGTGCGCACCTGTTGCTCCTGCAGAGGTTCTGGGAAACAGACACCGTCGTGCGCGTTCCAGCCAGCCACGGTTTCCTCAGAGAGAAAATAAAATTTGCGTTCTACTCATACGTACCTGCCAAGAATGTTTTGGACTGTCTTAAGGGAAGGTAATCAATTTGAAAAGCTTTAAAGAAAGATACCTATTTAGTAAAATAATCACAGTACTTTCCCGTGTTGTTCAGAGACAATTTTGAGCGTGTGAGCGCAAAACAAAGATCTTCACTAACAACACTTTCTATCTCCATATTCAATAATTTGTTGGAAAAGGGTGACTGATATTTACCACAGATATAATAAGTTACACATCTGTGACGCAAGAATCGGTAATTATAGTACTGAAAATACTTAATTAAGTTCATGTTCACATGCATTTCTGTACAATGCCACTAAACCAAATAATCTGTGTGGCAGTTTTTTTCCTGGTAACTTTCACGCAGTATTACCGTAATTTCAGAACCAGCACGACCAACTTTAAGTACGGTAAAGCAGCAGTAGAATGCCATTTCACAATTCGAGGAAGGACATATTTTTAGGAATCATTACAAATTTAAGGCTGTTGTTATTCACTATTACTGACTGAAAATTTAAGTCTTTGCACTCTTAAAACATTCATGGTGAGACGGTCAGCTATCGATATTGCGTCTCTAGGCAACGGTTTCCCGCGCGTCCCGCTAGGTTGCAGCAGAGTCGAGCGATGAACCTTTAAACTCTGTGCGCCCATCCGCTCATTGTGTTGTCACCTCCAGAGAATACGAGAGCGAGTGAGTCTTCTGGGGCAGTCGGGGAGTTGTTCGCAAGCGTAGCTGATGTCACTGGGCTGAGGCAGCTTTACCTTGGACGGAATGTCGATGGCAGCAATTACAGCAGACGTTCGCAGGGTCTTTTGCTCGTGAAGTGGAGTTGCCATCTTAGCAACAGAAGGGAAAACACGAAAAATAAACGTTGAGGTTTTCAGTTTGACACGCTACCAATTGTCAGCTTGGCATTAATGTGTGGCACCGACTAATCTTATTCAGAGTTTGACGGTATTTGAGACCATTGTAGTACACTGGCTAAAGAACCATTTTTACAGGGAGATTCCAGCTCAGGTAGAACGACGCTAGCATAAGGAATCGATACCATTTTTATAGTCGTATCTCCTATCTCTGCTTATAATATTTATAAATGATTTGATAGTCAGCAGCTGTATGAAATATTATTCCAAATTACTCCTTGAATGCTAATTTCGTGATATCAGGTGCATTCGAAGATAAAAAATAGCAGTCTACATTCCTTGTGGTAGCGTCATTCTCCTTGAAAGCGAATCAAGTAGTGTTGCGAGGTTGATGGGAGACGTTCATAAGACTAAGATATAAATAAGTGGACAGTAACATATGGCGGTCTGGATCGAGCTGTAGAGTGCGCACGGTAGCAGAAATTGTTAAGGCGGCTGCGTGTGGTAAGCAGGAAATCTGGCTTCGAATCCCTGTCTGGCACAAAATTCCATATGTTACAATTTGGTAAATACATCCGTACCTATTGCAACTGATGTCATGAAATTTGCATTCAGCGAATATGTGGAATAATTATATAAAATATCCTATAAGGTTTTCTGACTATTTAAATATTACTACCATCAGGCCGTGATTACTGTGTATGGCTCTGTCATTTAGCTTACTGTATGAATTCGGAACTGAAAATGTTCAAAAATGGTTCAAATGGCTCTGAGCACTATGGGACTTAACATCTGAGGTCATCAGTCCAATAGAACTTAGAACTACTTGAAGGTAACTAACCTAAGGACATCACGCACATCCATGCCCGAGGCAGCATTCGAACCTGCGACCGTAGCAGTTGCGTGATTCCGGACTGACGCGCCGAGAACCGCTCGGCAAACGCGGCCGGCATTGAAAATGTTCTTTGTCAATTTATTATGTGCGTCGCTCATGCTTTCCTGCATGTCGCAGTCGCTGACGCCTCTCCATGTGTAGATGACACATAGCAGAGAAGTCTCAGGTTCCCGCAACGATAATAGTTGACTTCTTGTGTACAGGAAAGCATTGTTTGCTGCACTAGTCTGCACTTTATGTACCTGTTGCTTCCTCTCTCACGTGTTGTTTCCAAGACAGCAAAATTTCTTCCTCAATTGCTGATATGTGGCCACGACTATGATGCATGCACTGATTCGTTTGGGAAGAGAGTTGTAAAGCCGTTGTGTCCTCCCTTGAGGCCACTCGTAACTAGTACCCAATATGTTGAACACTAGCAGTAGTAAGGATGTAACTTACCTGTTATTCCAACATAGCTGGCATCACGATATTGTCGTGTGAAAGACAACACATGAGGACGCTGGCTGTCCGCGATATATCATTATGGCGTTAGAGTTCCCTGACTCTCTACCAGCCGTGACACCCCGTTGTACCTGATGGCTCTGCTCAGACTGCTGCCTGGGGCAACACAGCAATACCTCTCCAGGACATCGTAGAATGGGATCCCTTTTCATACTGACGACACAGTCTCCAACTGTTATCAAACAGAGTAGTGCACAACTCCAATTTCATCGCTGAACACAATACGACGCCATTCTTGAGCAGTCATACCACCACTCCAAATGGAAGCCTACGCATGTGACGGTAAATCCCTAGTCCGGATTCTGTTAGTCTTTGACCGTTGGTGTGGGGTGACATTAAGAATGTTGCCACGTTAATTGTGCTATCCTGCCTGGCGCGGATTGCAAAGTGTTACGATGTCCTTGTTGCACAACACGGCGATACTCCCTTTTGGTGGTCACACGTGGTCGATTGGAACCTTTATGACGAATATGTACCTGCCCTCAAGTTTAAATGAAATTCAACATTATGCTACAGTCACATGCGAATGCTCTGCAAATCTTGATAATGTACAACTCGATAAGTCGGCGAAATGGAAACCCGGAATGAGACCCTTTTCAAATTTTCAGGTGCACGTAACGCCGTCTGACACAAGTGTTCTTCACAGGAATGTCTCAACGTCTCAAGTTCTTCACTACAACATACCTCTTGTGTTAAGAAGTGCGTTCCCCGGTGCCTGGTTGTAACAGACAAACCGCAAGCATGAGGGTTGTGCTTCGAGACGCGGAAATCACTCTCGGCTTGCAGAAGTTCTGTAACGGATTCCTACCTAGCATCTTCTGAAGATGTCCCTTTCGTAGCAGGTAATATCGCCTGCTCTTGGCCTCGGTGATATATTGTAGTACTGTTAAGCTATAATTATGGAGAAGTGAGGAACTGAAGTGCAGTAAAGAGTACATCATGTGTTTTACGGGATGCCGTGTTTTATTACAGTCTCTAAGTCTTGTTGCAGTCCTGTGTTCAAACAAAATAATATCAGCACTCTGTGATAACAGTGGAAGGTATAACTTGCTGGTAAGTTAATCCAATAATCCCTAACCACGCTTTATTTTCGCCATCACTTTCGCGTCAGATTCTGACATGTTTAAGAATTTGATTTTCCGTATAAATTGGTTGTTGCCATTACCATCACGCGCATTTACTTTGTCCGCCACCCCGATATATTCTTTAAGAAGCAATTAATACTATTTTACAACCAATGAAGGGAGCCACAGCTGATTAAGACCATCCACTGTAGCCCCCGCTGACCGGTTGAGGCTACCAGCAAAGAGTTCCTGCCGACATACGGGAGATTCCGTGTTATGTGTTTTATCTTATCATGGCAAATGAAATTTTATGCTACTATATATAGTGGAGCCTTGTGTAGACAACAGCGAACGAGGACGTTATTCATAAGTAGGTATTGACATGCGATGTCAGCAAAATGCCGCTCTGGTACCTCCACGCGTACTGTCTAGTGACATATTGCACCTTATTACGAGTATACGAAACCTATTTCAACATTAGTTTTACATCACGCCCCTCTGATTCACAACCAGTCCTAGTAACAATGGTGAACATGAACAACACTTATACAGTCTGTAGTCTGTAAGCCATTCTACCTTTTGCAGAGAATTACAACACTTCATCATTGACACACCTGCCAATGGAGACTACGTGCACGAAGTTACACAGACATCGGACCAAGTCTCCTGCGTACTTCATTTTTTAATATGACAGTATATAAGCATCAAGAAGGACCAATAAGAATCGAAGACCACGAACGAAGTGTACTGATTCAGAACTGGTGTTAACCTTGGTCTCATTTGCTCTTACTGATCATTCTAAACACCGAAGAAGCGAGGTTGCAAATAGAGGAAAATTTCTAGGGTGGGAATCACAATAAGGGTGAAAGGACATCAGGTATAAGATTTACTGATGACGTTGCTATTCTCATTGTGAATGAAGAAAGGTTACTCGATGTGTTCAAAGGAATCGTCGACCTAGTTAATGAAAAATTCGTACGAAAAGTAGATAGAAGAAAGACGAAAGCAATCAGTTATAGCCGAAGAGAGATTACCCGTACCTTAACGTCAAAATTCGGGTCACTAAATAGGCTAAGCGAAGACTCAGTTCTCTTGGAGGCAATATAACACGTGACAATGTAAGCAGTAAAGAAGCTTACGAGAACAAGGGAAATCTTGGTCAAAAAAAGTGGCCAGTATCGAACAGCGGCTCAATTTGAGGAAGAAATTTGTGAGAGTATACTTATCCATGTAGAACACTGCACTATGTGTAAGTGAATAACGGAGTGCAAGAAAATCGCAAAAGAAGAAGATAGAAACGTTTGTGATGTGGAGCTATAGAAGGATGCTGAAAATTGTGTGGACTGATAATACAAGAAATGACAAGGCTGTCCGGGGAATCAGTGAAGAGAGGAACATCAGGAAACCATTGGTAAGGAGGAGACGACATGTTAAGACATCAAGGAGTAGCTTTCATGGAAAAAAATGTTGAACATGGCTGTAAATTAAGCAACTGTACGAAGGAAAACTTGGAATGGTTGAAAATTCAGCCAATCAATTGCAGTTAAAGGTACATAGGAACTGTAGATCTAGGTGTCTACGATTCTAAAATTATTTTTGTTGTAAGACGAATGTCACACATGACAAGAGCTGAGAAACAATAGTTTCAAACTTTGTTTGCGACTGGTTGGAAGAGTTTATCAGCTTGTCCGTAATTAACTTCGGTGGTGTTAGAAGGAGTTGTAGAGGATAGAAACTGTAGGTGAAGGCAGAGATTGGAATATGTACAACAAGTAATTGGTGTCATTAGGTGCAAGTACTACTCCGAGATAAAGAGACTGGAACTTTGAAGGGGGCAATGACAATGGTACCACCACTTACCTTTAAGTGGCTTGCGATGTGTAAAGGGTGTTAAAAATTCAGTGGCGAAACTAAAAGGGATGATAGAGAAAACAAAAATAAATGTCTTTCGCAAAGCAACCATGTGCCAAAAACCCGTATTGTGTGAGCACTGAGCATACGTGAGTAATACTGATGTGGAGAAGATAAAAGCCGTTGTGTCGAAAATTGTTATGTTAGTTTGAAACAAGTAGTATGGTGTGATGTCTTCTACGGTGAGTCAGTAAATAAGGGGTAAGTCTACTGCCTGCATGATAGCTGGAGTGTCAACATCGAGCGCATCGCAAGGAGAGAACGGCGAGACACGCCTTTGGTTAAGGTGCTGCTGAAGGCAGAAGGCGGAAGGAGGGAGTGGTTCCAGCACGATGGGGCGCCAGCACAAAGTCCTAGCAGTAAGAATCAGTCTATTGGCCGTGGAGGTACTGTACATTGACCTGCAAGATCCGCGGGCCTCACCTCTTCAGACTTCTTTCCCTGGGGCTACAGGAAAGCTTAGATGTATTCTACACCTGTTGACTTAGGGGCGGAATCGGTTGCAAGAGTTCTTACAGTAGCCACACAAATACCAAACACACTTCGCGTTTCCCAGCCAACACGGGACTCTGTGGTACGTCGATACCGTCTCTGCACTGAGGTTCATGGTATTCATTGTGAACATTTATTATCATGTAATACTGATAAAAAAAATGAAACATTGAAAATCATTTAACAGCCTTGAACCGTGAATTTACTTTCAAAACCATTTCTTAAGAATTTACTTTATTTGCTAGCGATTCTTCAGGAACATTAAAACATTTAATCACACTATGTGAGCGTGGAAGTAGTTGCCAGTGGGTAACTGATGCAAACAAATGAATTTTTTTTCAATAAATGGAAATTTAATTCCTAAAAGCCCCTTTCTTTGCAACACATTTAAAATTATAATCAGAAAGCACCCTGTAAATATCAATTTACAATTTATTCAGAGGCAGAAAAATGTTTTATTATTTTTTTAAACGATATGGTTTTGAAAGAGTACACTGGTGCAAATCTGCAACATACCATATAACCTTATACTAAAAATTTTAGCAACTCACACTAGCACATAAACTATGCACCTTGTAGGAGGGATGGAAATGGTACAATACTCTAACATCTTTTAGATTACTTTGCCACCGAAAATGCAACATGATAAAAAGAGTGGCAACTTTATATACTAAAATGACTATTTAAACAAAACACCATGAAATGCAGTCTTACATGAAATATACAAACATGCTCTACATTACACATACACCGCCTCTCAAGATGATAGGCAAGATAAAAACATACTCCACGAATTCGGTCGTTACACTTCAAACAATAAATTCGTTAACACCGAATCAGACAAACATGACAGAGGCAGCTATTAACGTATGGAGACTGACAGACAGACAGGCAGACACTAACTGCCTAACAAATGCGGACGAGATACAAAAGAGCAATCTGGGGACAAGAGAGTGACCATGAAAACAAGTAGAATTTAACAAGTAAATGAAACAACGTATCACGAATTACTTAACTTCTAATAACTGCGATTTCTGGCGAAGACCTGGCGCAGCACCCCCAAAACCCTCTCCCGAACCGTCCGCTGCCAGCCGCTTCAACGGAGGCAGGAAGGCGCTCCGACCTCCCGTCTCACGGCGTCGCAGCTGGCATCGGCCAGACCGATGTCGTGGGTTGACTCCTGTTGCTCTCGTGTCGGCCGCGAAGCCACTACCCCTCGCTATACGGCGCGGTCCACTGGACTGACATGGCGCCCTCACATGCGCCGACGCTCAAGAAGGACAAGTCATCCTGTGTCACAGTGCCGACCAACCGATCGAATCAACCGCCAATGCCCATTGCATGAACACTCTCAAGCAGACTGGCGGCCTAACACATACTACCACTCCGGACGACAGACAGACACTGACTGCCCCACACTGACCCGGCTGACCAACTGACCAGACTCGCCCAGACTGCACTCACTAAGACTGACAAACTGACGAGCTCATAGCGCCCCTTAAATGCACGTGAACAGGCTACCTTTCCCCTTTCCCACCGGAGGGAGACACTAAAGCTGCGATTTCCGCAGATGCGCCATCGCCAGAAACGGAGGGCGACTGCTTCACGCTACGCGCTGTGGCGCTCTCTTCAAAACAGCAATTTTTGCCACGGCTCAAGCCTTTTATTTTCAGTCACACACAATTACATCCTGTATACCCAGTATTTTAACAATGTGTGTTTCCGACAAATGTTCCTTTATGACATATGTTCGCTTTTGTCTTCGTCATCATCCCTGTTAGATTTAGCACTGAATTTTTGAATATGTCGGCATGTCTGTGTGCTGTTACAATGAGACGACGTCAGGGTCGGAAAGCAAGTGTTAGTCCGCGGAATTCGTGCAGGACGAGATGTCCAGCCCTGCAGCACGGCACATTACGAGCACCGGCAGAGTAGCGGTGGGGTCACAGGGCAGTCGTGCACGTGCCGGATACACAGGGCCGGGGTGACTCCCCAGAATCGCCTGCACGTGATCCGACTGTCTCAACAACAGACCAAGCACGCCCCGGTGTACTCAGGGGGCACGTGGCGCACAGCAGCTGCACTCGGCGCTGTCACAGGGGACGCTGTGCGGCGGCTGAAGAAGTGGCTGTTATCCGGCTGGCACGTGATCCGTGAGCAGTTGCCTTCTCCACTGGCATGTCGGCGACACTACGCTAATCTATTGACATTAAAAACCCTGAGAAAGCGACGCGTACACAGACAAGATAGGGACGAAAATGGTCTTTTATAATCTCTTGGAGGTGGATGCGTTTTTTTACCTTAGACTTTACGGGATTTATGCCATAATGAAGGAAGGGAGACGACGTTGGGCTCAATATTCCAGACAAGGAAGAGGATATAGATTACATGGAGGATATGATACTGAGAGAAGAATTTGATAGCGTGCTGTATGATCAGTAGCGTGAGAGAGCAGTGGCGTAGGCAACGTTCCTACAGAATTCGTCAGATTTACGAGAAGGCTGCAAGCAATGTATCACATTAGATCATCATATGGTCTCAAAAAGTCCGTCCCTCAAATACATAGTGGCTTTTGGCCACGCAAAGAATTTCCGCGGTGGTGCTGATTGCTGTTCGGCACACACCACGCAAGAAGAGCACATATTCGTAATCGCGGCATCGATTCCGAACCAAGTACAGTGCTAACGAGCAAGATGTTTCTTTATCACTATACCCTAATGTCCTTGGTGGAGAAGCTTTAAGACAGAGGACTGTAACGAACGTGGGACCGCGGCCCTGGACTGATCATTATCAGAACGCAACAGCAAAACACCACGTCGAACAAAAAGTCTCTCCTTGTGAGCAAGAATTCGGCGAACCAACGGGTCCCCTATCCGTGACTTTGACAAGGGCCTTTGCGTAGCAAAAAAACGCAGAACGCTAGCAAGGACAGTGTCGGCTGTTGTGGCTGTAGCGTCACGACGAAAATCAATCGGAAACGATTCGACCACGTCATCGGTTTCCGAATCAATGAACATGCAAGCAAGTTCGGAGGAATCGAATACCATATCCTCTGCAACAGGCAAACGGGACAACGCATCGACATTTCCGTGCTTAGCAGTGGACCGATACAAGATATCGTAGCGGTACTACGAGAGGAAAATGGACCAGCGAATGAATTTCTGCGCTGTACGTGGAGGTACAGGCTTGTTCGGATGAAAAAGCGATGTCAAAGGTTTGTGGTCTGTGATTATGGTAAAGTGACGACCATACAAGAAGTCATGCAATTTTGTAACACCAAATACGAGAGCCAATGCTTCTTTCTCAATCTGTGAATAATTTCTTTGCGCAGACGAGAGCAATTTGGACGCAAAGGCAATAGGGCGATCGTGCGAGCCATCTTTCTGCGCAAGCACAGCACCGAACCGGAAATCCGATGCATCCACCAACAACAAAAGGGACTTCTGGGGATCGAACGGCGTAAGGCAAACATTGGAAAGCAACGCCGATTTCAACCGGCGAAAGGCCCGTTCGCATTCCGTCGTCCAGACGAACGGGACACCTTTACGGCCTAAGCGATAAAGCGGAGCTGAAGCGAAAGAAGCATGCGGAACATATCTGTGATAATAGTTGATTTTTCCTAGCACACTCTGTAGCTGCTTCAAATTCTGCGGCGAAAGCAAGTCTTGTATGGCACGGAGGTGCGTAGGACTGGGATGTATGTCTTGGGCATTGAGTACATGTCCCAGGTATGGAAAGTCACGAGCAAAAACCACACATTTGTCCTTCCGTAAGCGAAGACCATGTTGTCACGAAATTATTGCTCCTATCTTAGCACAAATCAGGCAGGTGATTTGACAAACGAATACCTAAGCCCGTTCGCTCATGGACGAGCCATCCTTGACGAGACGGAATATCAGGCAGCATTGCTGTAACATATTTTAAAGAAACGATCAAAAATACTAATCATTCTCTTTTTGTGATAGCCTCTGCTGCGAGGTACTTCCGCCAGGATAGACGAATCAGACAACACCTGCGTCTGCTGTGGCCTGCCAGCAGTAACAGTCAGTCGTGGAATGATAAGCTGTCTTCCGAAATACAATTCTGCGTCTCAATTGTGCGACTCTCTCTCGAGTATCCCCGTCTCTGTCTGGACATCAACTGTCTTCCAAAGGTTTTACATTTTCTCTCTGCTCCAGAGCTTCCCGAAAAATGCCCTCTCAAATGTTCCTCCACCAATGAGAAAGAGTGCGCAATGATTAACCAATGAAATGTTTGGAGACGGCTGTCCAACACCCTACCTGGCAGATATTCTTTAAGTGTCCCAATGCGGTGTCTTACTGCAATTGATATTTTATGAATCGGAATTCTGAACTCCAACCTAGCAGATATTTAAGCTACGCAATGAGGTGCCTTCCAACGTTACAAGAGAGTCTGAATGCTGCTGTACGTTGCCCTCAATAGCACAAATACAAAACTTCAGCAATGGCTGTTGCATAGCTTTGACGTGTCCAAACAGTGACTTGGCTATCTTTCAAGGAGGTTGGCTATCACCAGCTTTCTGGAAAGGTTGGTAGGCCAAGCCACACCCCCAGGCTGTCCTCTGAGGAGACAGTCCAGCTCGTAAAATAATAGATTTTGCGTTGGCTACACGCACACCACTGTTCGCGAGCTTTTTTGAAAGAGCCTCCAGCTGCATAAGTCAAGGATGCAGTTCTAAAGACCTGGGGCGCACGGCTGCCCACTTGGTCCCGCAGAGGCTAATGCAGCGTGGGTCACAATTATTTCTGCCTGCCGGATACGGTACTACCCACTGACATGGGCGACCTCCCTTAGAACTGGTCGCATCCCCACACAATACTCGCCCACCGCCCACACTAGCTTTCTACACTGCCTGCTACGTGGTCCACCCACTCTGTCGCATAGTTTTGCAGCTAAGTTAAGATGCAGCTAAACAGATATACGGAAACAGAGAAACGAGATGGGTGTTAGTGCCTCGTCTTCGCAATCAGTGGCGTTACCCATGACATCAACATACACGTACTTATGAATCGCTACAAATCGGTGTAGCAGGAATGAAGGGATGAAGTGTGAAATGCATTAGGACAACACGGGGTTGACCCGTTTCAGGTTCCACCCTCCCCACTCACCCCACCCCGCCCCCCTAACCCCCTCGGAGAACGAGCTAAGGCAACAGTATTCCACCAGGTTGCACAAGATCTATGAGAAAAGCGATCTAGCTTCAACTTCAAGAAGATCGTGATAATTTTCATACATTTAGTGTAATACCATAGTCACAATAAGCCATGGTTGTAAAAATGGTTCAAATGGCTCTGAGCACTTTGGGACTTAACGTCTGAGGTCATCAGTCCCTAGAACGTAGAACCACGTAAACCTAACTAACCTAAGGACATCACTCACATCCATGCCCCAGGCAGGATTCGGACCTGCGATTGTAGCGTCCGCGCGGTTCCAGACTGTAGCGCCTAGAACCGCTCGGCACCCCGGCCGGCTACGGTTGTAAAATGCTGATGCTAATTACTTACGGAAGAATGAAAAAACTGGTTGTAGGTGACCTCGGAGGAAATCTGTTTGGCATTAGACACACATGAGGCAATAATGACAAAAGGACTTATCTTACAAGACAGACTGTAGGAAGGCAAACCTAGAGGTACAGCTTACGTATATTTAGAGAAAGTTTACGATAACGGTGGCTGGAATACTCTCTCTGTAATTCTTATCGTAGGAGCGATAAAATAGGTGAAGCGAGAAGTTGTTCTGACATTTCTATGCAGCAGATTCCCGACACAAGAATCGAAGGGCATGAAAGGGAAGCAGTTGTTGACAAGTGTGTGACACACTGTTGTTGCCTTTTCGCAACTTGTTCAGTCTGTACACCGAGCAAGCACTAATGGAAATACAGGAAAAATTTGGAAAGGGAATTTCAGTTCAAGGAGATGAAATAAAAGTTATGAGATAGCGTGAAGACACTGTAATTCTCTTACAGGCGGAAAATTAGTTGGAGGAGCGTTTGAACAAGATGAATAATATAAACGTAGGCTTCCGCGGCCATTTTCACAGTCAATAAATTTTTTCTGAGCTTGTCACCACATTATCAATATGTAAAACTACCGACGTTTCGGTCACTGTTGCAGGTGACTCTCTTCAGGGTGTTTTTGTTTACACTGAAGAGGGTCATTTGCAAAAGTGACAGGAAAGTCAGTAGTTTTGTATATGGGAAATTTGGTCACAAGCCCAGAAAAATGTTAATGAAAATGAATAATGTATTAAAAATATATTACGAAATGCATATCAACAAAGTTAAGACATGTGTAATGGAAAGTAATCAAATCACGCTATCCTGGGCGATTAGATTAGAAAGCGAGACCCACATGGTCTGTTTTACCATTTCGGCACCAAAGTAACTGACGATGGGTGATGTGGGGAAGATGTAGAATACAGACTAAAAGCATTTCTGAAAAATGGAAATTATTAAGACTCAATATAAATTTAGAATGTTTTTTGTTAAAGTATTTATGGAGAGGTGGACATGAACATATATGGTGGTGTGCACCACTATTAAATCTTCGACCCGAGCAGCGGCGCGCTCCATTACGCCTGTCTGAGAAAAGCTTCCGATCGTCCCACTTCTCCGCGCGCGGCACGCTGCTAACATCACTGGCCGCCTTCACGAATGGTTCAAATAGCTCTGAGCACTATGAGACTTAACATCTGAGGTCATCCGACCCGTAGAACTTAGAACTACTTAAACCTAACTAACCTAAGGACATCACACACACCCATGCCCGAGGCAGGATTCGAACCTACGACCGTAGTGGTCACGCGGTTCCAGAGTGTAGCGCATAGAACCGCTCGGTCACCTTGGCCGGCCGCCTTCCTGATTGCACGCTTCAAACAACAGCTACTGGACACCAATAACAAACAGTGATTGGCTGCCCAGAATATACAGCCGCCGGCTATATTAACTGTGGAGCCTTATTGAACGTCGCTAAAGACGTCTACAAGCCAATTGTCATAGTGATATGTTCTGCTCCACAACTAGGAACTGCTATGCTGCTGTGGACCTGCTGTTCGATGTTGATTTGATTCCGCTCTGGACTTAGAATCCACAACTTGGAATTTGGTTACAGAATTATTTAGTGTCAGTGTTCTGTCAATAAACCGTAGATCGGTGATGCATTTATTGTCTTATTACTGGTAACACAATAAAAATGGCAACGAGCTAGTAACAATCGACATTGAAACCTCTACTCACGCAACTTATTCATCAGCAGGACGAGAACAAGAAGCTGCTGCTGAACACGCTCAGACCACTTCTACAAAGTTTAATGCAGCCGCAAGTAACTCAGCAAGTGTAGGCTTTTCGTTCCTCTGATGAGGCTTTACAGGACTGTGAAAACTACGAATCGAGATTATTGGAGTATTTCCCAGCATTCGAGGTAACTGACGCCAGCCACATGAAATGTTTGTTTTTGTCTTGGTCAAAACCTGAAATTTACCGGCTACTGTGTAAATTGGCCCCCTTATTTAAACATTCAGTGCTCATCCTTTGGGTCATAGAGTGGTAAGATTTAGGGCCAAAAAGTCGGTTTGATACTTCTAAACGTAAGGCGTCCTATGCATGATCAGGGGCACGATCGTCCGTGGTACTCTCGACAGAAATTTTCAGCGCGGAGCATCTCTACTCGAAGACCCGTCGTTGGACAATGTTTTGGATTTAGCACAAAGCTTCGAAGTGATCCGAGAAGCAGGCAAGAAACTAGAGTCGTGCATGGACATAGCAGCCGTTTTAAACACAACCGAGCCTGCTGCCAATCGCCACACTAGTGGCGTTTTGCGTGTAGTAACAACACAGGCAGGACGCCGTAGCATTTACCAACAACGTCCTCCACGCCCCTCGAGCCGATGAAACCGGTCTTGGGTACCAAAACGATTGTCTTAAAAAACATCTACGTGAAGACTGTATCGAAAGATGGGCGTTATGCCAACACTGCTCTTCCAACGCTGATGATATACTTTCCGGGATTTGAGGTCGTGGTCCAAGAACTTTTCTGCTCCTTACGTTTCGTCCAGAACTGCGCTGGACTTCCTCAGAGGTGCTGCTCCGCTGAGTCTTGCCGACTCAGCGGAGCAGCGCCTCTGAGGAAGTCCAGCCTCTGAGGAGCAGAAAAGTTCTTGGACCACGACCTCACATCCCGGAAAGTTGAAACACGTATGTAACGCAGCAGCGATGGCGAGGCATTGTAGCATCTGTGACCAGAGAGTATGCGCTTGACCGCGCGAGTGTTGCGAGCGGTTCTCAGTCAGTAGCAGTCTTTGCGAGTTAGTTTGTCGCTATGCAGAGTAGCAGTAGTCTGTCGTTGCGAGTCTGTCAGTTCAGTCGTTGCGAGTCTGTAGCTCTGTCTAGTTGAGAGCAGTACTCAGTCTGTAGTCGTCATGCAGAGCGGTCGGCCAGTAGTAGCAGCCCAGTGCGGTTGTGTGATGTAGGCGGTCGGCAACAATGGTCAAGATGAGGAATAAGGTATACTGTTAATTAATATAATCATTAGATAATGAAAAATTTTATTTATTGTAATTATTCTCCAACAAGTCTGCCAATAATAATTTTTTATTTCAAAAGTATTTTCTCAAAAATTTAATTTTTTATTGAACTCAAGATTTCGTTGCACTTCCCATTTCATTCCACTTCTTTTGAAGAAAAATTCCACTAAAATCACAAAAAAAGAGAATATTATTATTTGCAATGCAGTTCCTCCAAGCGGTGCGCAACAACAAGAGCAGATATGTGACATCCATTTATTCTGAGGTAAGACTTTAATTCTGATTGTTTTTCACAGGGCCAAAGACCGATATTTCGGTTTAATTAAATTTTCTTATCACTGAATGGACTTTAATTTTGAAGGATTTATATTTGAGTCAGATTGCGAATTTCACATTTTTGTTGCCATTGTCAGTACATTTGATTGTGGGCAGGTTACGCATAGAGCCATGTCCATCAGCATTTCTAATTAGTATCGTTATTTTCTTTTAAAATTTTTTTTGTGGGGAGGTTACACTTGGCCCCCATTTCTATTAAGTATTGCTATATTTTATTTTCATATAAAAAAATTGCGGTGGGGAGGTTACACTTGGCGACCCTGCCAGGATCGTATTTCGTTGAGAGTCTTTTGAGCGACAGTCAGATATCTGCTCTTATTTGCTTAGATAATTAGGATTTGGCGCAACGCTTTTAATAATATTGTGACTTTCTTTCTACAGGTCAACGGCAATTTGCTGCTTTGTTGTATTTGTGTGTTGCTTTTGCATTGTGCTTATTTGTTTTGTGAAAAATTTTGACTATTGTAAAAATGCCGCGAAAGACTGTGAATAGTGTATCGCGAAGTATTGTGAATGAAATTACCGTCTTAAACAACGTGACCGATAGTAATTGTGATACGCAACGTAATGATGACAATCCTGCGTTCACTAACAATCAGTGCATTCCAACCACTAATGATGACTTTCACCTTAATGATGAACAAACGAACTCAATTGTCTCGTCTGTTAACTTGACGACAATTGATGACGCAGAATGCTCTATAGTAATGAGCGCTGCCGAGCCTAACACACCCGGTTTGAAAAATTCTCGTGAAAGTGGTCAGTGTACCGAAAATACGACGGACTCGAGTGAGAAACCTTTTTGTAAATTACAGAATGACCAAATGGTCACGCAAAACAAGACAATTCCAGATCCACCACTAAACAGCACAGAGAGTATAAACGCTAATTTTGGCTTTGATCGATTTTTGGCACTAGTGTTGCAACGACTTGACCAAATTTGTGAAAAATTTGATGAGCAGCACAAAGAATTTATAGAACGGAACAAACAATTTTCTGAAAATTTTAAACAGCAGAACGAAAAACACGACAACGTTAATGAACAGAAGAAACAAGTTAGTGAACAGATTACAGCTGTTACCGTTCAATGTCAGGACAATAAAGAACAATTACGTGAGGATACTGAGGATTGTGCTAAAAACAGTAATAAAGAAGTTGGCACTTTTGCACAAGAATTAAGTAGCACACGTGTAGACACAACAGAATCACATAAAGACGAGATTATTGCAGTCACTGAACAATGTTCAGCAAACGAAACACTGATACACGAAATTAATGCAGTCACTGAAGAATGTCCTAAAAACGAAGTACAGATTCGCGACGAAGTTAATTTAGAGTCAGTGGAAGTTTCATACACTCCGAATACGGAAGTTGACGAGAAAAGTGAACGACACAATAACCAGATTGACGAAAGTAGTAAAGTAACAGAATTAACAGTTATTTCAGTCACCAATACGTCACAGAATCTGCCACTTTGCGAGCATTTGTCAGAGTCACGCAGCGTGTATAATGTGAGCAATTTACAGAGACTACGAGATGTAAAATCCGAAAAGCCACGCGACTTAAAATATGAAAAACTACGCAACTTGAAGTACGAAACGACACAGACAAACAGATTCACACACAAACCCGAACGTGTTCTCAAGTTCAGTGACGAGAACGTAGATTTCGAGCAATTTGCATTTGTAAGAAAATGTAAAGAATTTAACAATGACAGCGTACAGGTACACGCTTTGAGCTGTATACGACAATTTGTTTTTATGCTTTCACCGCTATTACCTGTAATGCAGAAGCTAGCTTTGAACCTGATGCGACAATTTGCTATTGTATTTTCATCAGCATTACGTTTTATGCAGAAACTGGAATTAGCAAGAATACAGCGATTTACTTTTGAAATTTTACCGCCATTGGCTATAACACAAAAGCTAAAAATTATTTGCAGTGCGTAATTGACCTCAGGGGATTCATTACGCTTTAATGAATATGTGCCGTAGCGAGCATAGGGCCCCGAGCTGTAGTAGTGCTGTTTCATCTTTAGTTTTCTGCACTGCTGCCTTTTCTTCTACTATCCTTTATATCTATCCAAACTGCTCTTTAACTATTGCTCTACCTAGTATTAAGAAACGTATGTAATGAAAACCGGATACGACAAATCTTTTACCGAATGTGACAATTTTCAGTAGGCACTCCAGTACCGCCGTAATTTTAATTACAGATAAAATCGTAATCATCAGTATGTGTAAAATTATTAGCAATAGAAACCATATTTTTGTAACAATAGATGTTTTTCACCACAATAGCATGAAAGTCAGCCGCTTAGCATACCTAACCAACAATGCAGTCTACAAGGTCAACCAAACTTTAATGTTCCGCCGCGTGCACGTATAGTCCCAGCTCCAACAAATAGTAACGCATGGCAGCAAAGAAATAACCACGTACAGACAACACACTATTTCAACTCGTATCGCAATGCGCCGTATAGAAATTACTATCATGACAGACGTAAAAATAACGAGCACAATTTGCAGCGTACATTTAATAACAATCGATCTTTTCAGCAGCAACAACCTTGGCAACAACATATTATGATGAATGAAACAGACAATAGGTGTCATCCATAGCGTAACACGTCAGTAAGAAATAACAGAACAGTTCATATAGTGGATATGCCACAACATTCTCCCGTAAATAATAACACGTACGATAGATTTTAACCAGATACAGCACAGATTGCATATTACAGTAACGCAAACATTACTTTTGATACGCAGAATTTTGCTCACGAGAATGTTATTTGAAAAATGCTCTGTTGAATGCACCACTTTTGTCGCACCCGGATCTTACTAGAAATTTTTCTATTGCCACCGACAGTTCCAACACCGCTTTAGGCGTACACATTTTCCAGGAAATTGAAGAAGATGGTTCAATAGTAATTAAAAACATCGCATTTGCAAGCCGCATTTTGTCACCCGCTGAACGAAATTATTCCGTTACAGAACTTGAAACATTATGTGTTGTATGGGCTTTTATGAGATTTAGGCACTTTCTTTATGGCAGACATACCACAGTTTACACAGACCACAGAGCAATACGATTTTTACTTTCGGCTAAATTCACTCACGACAGGTTAAGTAGATGGAAACTTTATTTACAGGAATTTAATTTTACAATAGTTCACATTCCCGGCACGCAAAATGTTATAGCAGACGCACTATCGCGTTCTCTCGGCAACAATCAGCAAGACGTAGCAACCAACTTCTGCAAAGCAAATTTCAGCGTCATGTACATTCAGCAAGTTGCATTTGAAAACTTTATTTCATCGTCATTACAGGACATAGCACAAGAGCAAAATAAAGACAATGTGTGGAAAGAAATTAAACAGCTTTGGCAAGATAAGAATAATGTTACGATTAGGAACCACTACACTGTACGCAATGACATTCTGTTTCGCCGCTCTCATCCTGACAGCAACATTTGGTTATTATGCATTCCTGACGAACTGGTTAACAAACTAATTTGGTACACTCATTTAAGTTACGGACATTACGGAGCACGAAAATGTTTTCTTATACTGAGACAGAACTGTTATTTTACCAACATGGAAAAACGTATACGACGAGTTTTAGCGTCTTGTAAAATTTGCCAGAAAGCTAAATCAGACACCACTTCACATATTCCTCCTTTATATCCCATTATACCTGTGAAATTAAGACACATGGCCGCAGTAGATATTTTTGGTCCGATTCCGAGAACTAACAGAGGTTTTTGCTACATTTTTGTCGCTGTTGAGCTCACTTCAAAATTTGTTACTTTCACTCCGTTACGCAAAGCTACTGCTAAAACTGTTTCGAAAGCATTTGTAAAACATTTTCTATTTCATGTAGGGCATGTAATGAAAGTAATTTCTGATAATGGATCTCAATTTCGTAGTAGTGTATGGACACGCATGTTACGAGCTAGAAACATTTCTCCGATCTATATATCCAAGTACCACGCTTCTTCGAACCCTTGTGAAAGATTAATGAAGGAAATTGGTAAGCTGTGCAGAATATACTGCCACAAAAGACATATTGATTGGGATACACACATACTCTCATTCCAAGATGTAATTAATTCCATTCCAAATGAATCCACTATGCTATCTCCGACTGTTATACTGAAAAACGTTGAACCACCGAACAAAATTAAAGAATTAATAGAATTCCCCAAAAATCGTCGCCTACGACACCACGAAATAATTGACATTGCGCTGAACAACATCAAACGTGCCGCAGAGCGCCGGAGAAGACAGCAAAAACAGGTTTGTACACGCCGCGACTTTCACGTTGGACAGAAGATATTAGTACGTACACACTATTTATCCAGCAAATTAAAAGGTAAGTGCAGTAAATTTGAACTTCTATACGCAGGTCCGTATCGGATTCGCAGTATCCCTCACCCCAATGTTGTCCACGTCGAAACTTTGAGAACCAGAAAATCGAAAGGCAATCACCATATCTCAAACATTAAACCGTTTATTGAGTGAAACCACTGTATGATTCAACACACTATGATGCCATTTACTAATGCAATTAATTCACCTGACTAATTATTGATGATTATCGTATTTTTTTTTCTTGGCAAGTGCCCGGCAAGGTAAGGTTAGCAGGTCGCTTTTCTTGTCGTTACACATCAGACCGTGCACATTTTCCATTTTTTTTGTGTATATGACTGTACTCCAGTTTTGTTTGTATGCACTATGAAATAGTTAAGATATAACACACACCAGTCGACTTTGACATTTTTTTTTTTTTTGCCTTATGACATCTCAACATCGTGACTGTTTCACATTTTTTTTGCTACTGCATTGTATTATTCTGTGTACATTTTTTCGCATCCGAACACTGTCAATGTCTTGGACATATTACGTTTTCTGTCATGTTATGCTGTATGGTTAATTGTGTCACCATAAACCAGTCATTATTTAGTGGGTATAGGATTTAAATGCAAGACATTAATCTTTGTTCATCAATTTCAGAAAGGAATGATGATTCTAAGAAATAAATTTAACATAAATGGGAATTTCACCTACGGAATAAACGAAAGGAGATGCAATAACTTTATGAGGAAGAGTAAAGGGATCAGGATTAACAAGCATTAACAAGACTATACTATACTCATCACAGAATAGCAGTCTTAACTAATTTTTTCTTTCAGAATACAAGGTGATTGATGCAGGCTGTCAGAGAGAACTACACATCTTAGTTTTAGTGATGAAATATGCTAGAGATAAGGAATAGTTAGGTAATGAGTAATGAAGTGATTTTTTGCAGATGATAGTGAATACTGATGAATAATGATGAAGGAAATGGTATTATGAATAATGAAGTTTTTCTCTACAGGTGATGATAATGGTGAAGTTATGATGATATGGATAATGAAGTTTTTTTCTTTATGCCACGTAGTTATTTAAGTATTTGTTGCGGTTTGCTTTGACAGCAGGTGTTACATTGCATAGTAGGATGACGGAAAGTTTTGGAAAGGACAGCTATGGAACACATTTTATACACATTTCACTACTTGTTAATTCGAAGTTCACTACTTTTCAGCATGGTGTGCGTTTCTTCTTTCAGGTCAATAATCCGTTTTTGTATTTTTTCCAGGAGAAGTTTTTCATGACACTTATTAAACCTGTTACTTATTATACCTGTTCTAGTACTTGCATTTTTATATTTTTTACCCATTTGTGTTTATCATTTATAAATGTGATCACATGTACTGCCTTGTTACATAATCTTGCTACAGCTGACTCATGACGAATGACGTTACCTATCCTCATTTGCAGCAATAGGTCAAAAGCAAAAAGTATTATGCCTCAGCAATTAATTATCGATCCCAACGCAATGCATTGCTACCAAAAAAAATGTATTACCAGTCCCACATAATGTCACTAGTTTATGATAATTCTGAATAATACTGATCAACTCTGAATAGCATGTCACTCGAGTAAGGACCTCTTAATGAGACTATATTCAAAATAATGCTTTGTCACTAGCTAATAACTGCCACTGTTTATTGTAATGCCTGTGATTACTAATGATTTGACTGTAATTAACTGATTTTTAATAATGACTTTGTAATGATCTGAATAATACTGAATGATGAACTATGTTTTATTCTATTCAATACTTGATGGCCACTGAGTGCCAATAATTAATGTCAATCAACGAAATTGTTATTAATTATGCCATTAATTAACTCTTGTTTTCAATGTTCATACTTTGTATTTGGAAATAAATGTGATTGTTTAATAATGCTTTGTAATTAGGAAAAGACTAATGATTCTTAATAGATTGGAATGACACATAATTAATTAACTATGGTACTGTTTAATAATGCTTTGTAATTAATTAAGGCTGCAAATGATTAATTAACTGTAATTAGACAAATGATTAATTAATGACAAATGATTAATTAACTGTAATTAGGAGAAGGTTAATGATTCTTAATTATACTCTGTAACTGAAAAGAATGCGATTATTTCATAATATTTTGTAACCAGGAAAAGAAGGCTACTGATTCTATGTAAAACAATTAATGAACATTTTTCTGTAATACTACATACTTGGTACAGAAATGTTCAATAACTGGGCTATGAATGCCACGAACTATCAATGAAGACTGTAATTGTCAATATTATGTGACTTGATGTCCTTCACCTCATAAGCTGACTACCCTGAATTACTGCAATGTCCATTTGTCCTGTTTATCCCAGTGATCATGGAGCACTATATTTGGTTTTGCACTAATTCTACGTTGGTGTGCCTTGTAAGAGTGTGGTGTTGACACGACATGCTGTCCACCACCATGAGCGATGAAGACATTATTATGGTCCCACTGTTTGGTGTACCTAATGTACTGCCAAAATGAAAACATGGAACATTACTACGACAGTTCAGTGTCTTGGCTACACTGATAAATTCTGATGGGAAAAGAACTTCAAGTTGTGTCACTTGGTGTTGTACTACTGTGGAAAGATATGGACTTTCAGAGCAGCTGTGTGCAATCTAAAGTGCTACAACCATGATGCAATCCTTCCCTTTCCTATCCTGATTCTTGTCACATAAAGAAAAAATTTTTTTGGTAACATCATTTATGTTCATAGGTTATACATTTTTCGATTCGCTAAACTCCAGTGTGAGTACACTTATGTCACTGGTCGACATGATGTTTGCCATTATGTTTATTTGTTGTGAAAATGCTAAAGACATTTTTCAGTGCATGTACACTTGTCAACATAATATTTTTTGCCAGTCTGTTTATTTGTTCTGAATATGCTAAAGAATTTTTTCAGTGCCTGTGCACTTTGTTATCTGTCAAATAATTTGTATATACTTTTCTGATTTGCTACTATGTTTTGTACTCACATTTTGTCTTTGTCTGATATATTTTGTACTTAGTGCGTGTGCACAACATTTACTTTATGTACTACATCTAATTATTCTTGCCAGTCTGTTTATTTGTTCTGCATATGCTAAAGAATTTTTTTCAGTGCCTGTGCACTTTATCTGTCAAAAAGTTTGTATATACTTTTTTCTGATTTGCTACTATGTTTAGTATTCACATTTTGTCCTTGTCTGATATATTTTGTACTTAGTGCGTGTGCACAACATTTAAATATTCTGTAAGTTGTAGGATTTTGTTAATTAAAGAAAAATTTTGCCGCGCTTGGCAAGTCCAAATGACTCACCATCGCTGCCAAATTTTTGCCCCCCGAGTGGAGGGTTATGAAACACGTATGTAACGCAGCAGCGATGGCGAGGCATTGTAGCATCTGTGACCAGAGAGTATGCGCTTGACCGCGCGAGTGTTGCGAGCGGTTCTCAGTCAGTAGTAGTCTTTGCGAGTTAGTTTGTCGCTATGCAGAGTAGCAGTAGTCTGTCGTTGCGAGTCTGTCAGTTCAGTCGTTGCGAGTCTGTAGCTCTGTCTAGTTGAGAGCAGTACTCAGTCTGTAGTCGTCATGCAGAGCGGTCGGCCAGTAGTAGCAGCCCAGTGCGGTTGTGTGATGTAGGCGGTCGGCAACAATGGTCAAGATGAGGAATAAGGTATACTGTTAATTAATATAATCATTAGATAATGAAAAATTTTATTTATTGTAATTATTCTCCAACAAGTCTGCCAATAATAATTTTTTATTTCAAAAGTATTTTCTCAAAAATTTAATTTTTTATTGAACTCAAGATTTCGTTGCACTTCCCATTTCATTCCACTTCTTTTGAAGAAAAATTCCACTAAAATCACAAAAAAAGAGAATATTATTATTTGCAATGCAGTTCCTCCAAGCGGTGCGCAACAACAAGAGCAGATATGTGACATCCATTTATTCTGAGGTAAGACTTTAATTCTGATTGTTTTTCACAGGGCCAAAGACCGATATTTCGGTTTAATTAAATTTTCTTATCACTGAATGGACTTTAATTTTGAAGGATTTATATTTGAGTCAGATTGCGAATTTCACATTTTTGTTGCCATTGTCAGTACATTTGATTGTGGGCAGGTTACGCATAGAGCCATGTCCATCAGCATTTCTAATTAGTATCGTTATTTTCTTTTAAAATTTTTTTTGTGGGGAGGTTACACTTGGCCCACATTTCTATTAAGTATTGCTATATTTTATTTTCATATAAAAAAATTGCGGTGGGGAGGTTACAAAGTATATCAACAGCCATGTCACCCGGTCGCGAAAGCCTTCATTGTTCTTCCAACGGCCATTTAGCTTCTGTGTTTCGCAAATTCCGTCAGGCAAGACAACCTTCTGCCCAACCGATGGATTTTAATCTTGTAGCCGCTGTAGACCATCGAGAGATCTCCAATAAGGTTTTTGTAGAAGTGCAAGCTGCAGAGAAACGAGTTCAATTACAAGTAAACACCGGTGCAGCCATGGCCATTGTGAATTGCAGAGCTAGTTTGGTCAGGACTCTCTTCAGAAATTTGGAGTTTCAGTAGACGATTCTATGAATTTAGTGTCAGAAGTAATTTCTTACTCGAACCTAGAGACACTTTGCCAGGATTATGAGGACCTGTCCTCCCCGGAACTCGGCACCAAATGGTTCAAATGGCTCTGAGCACTATGAGACGTAACATCTGAGGTCATCTATCACCTAGACTTAGAACTACTTAAACCTAACTAACCTAAAGACATCACACACATCCACGCCCGAGGGAGGATTCGAACCTGCGACCGTAGAAGCAGCACTGTTCCGGACTGAAGCATCTAGAACCTCTCGGTCACAGCGGCCGGCTAACTCGGCACTGCAAAGGATTTTGAGGCGCACATCGCACTTAAACATAATGCACGTTCGTTAATTTCGAACCCGCGCTATTTCGTTAGCTCTCAGAGACGAAGTATAGGAAGAAATGGATCGCGTAACTACAACTGGAGCTCTAGAACTTATTCCTTCTAGTAAATGGGCTACGCCATTAGTCGTAGTGCGAAAGCTATCGCGAGAGATCCGCCCATGTGGCGATTTTAAAGTAAGTGTCAACGCCCAATCAGAAATTGATACATATCCTATTCCGAAGCCGGAATAATTACCGTCAAAATTGAAAGGTGGAAACCTTCTCTAAAGTTGACCTAACGGATGCATACCTCCAACTTTCCCTTGATGCAGAATCACAACAGTATCTTTAACACGCCACCCAGGCTTTACCTTTTGGAACGCTTAATGTTTGATACAGCAAGTGTCCCCGCCATTTTTCAGCGGTTCTAGGAACAATTAGTACTCAACGTGGATGGATGCATTAACCGTTGCGGCTTAAACTCAAGCACCAGCGCGCCAGTCAGGAACTAGAGGGAAGAGATGGCTGTGAGAAGACGTCAGCCAATCGCAAGCTGAGCGACTCATCTCCAGGACGACAACGTGACAGCAGCGCCCCTATGCGAAGAGGACATAAGCGCCGCGCCGACTGGTAGCGGCGCAGTTGAAGAGTAGCTTCAAGACTAACAACTTGATCAACTCTAAACTCTTGCTGGTACTATCTATATAACACGGACTTGGGAACTCTTATGCTGAAGAGGTTTCTTATTTTGTCTGTCGCACTTTGCTTGCGACGCATCTGTATAACACAAAGTATTGGTATTTGTGCATTTTGTAATAAAACTCATTAATACGATTTGTTTGAATGTTGTCTTGCGATACGAGGAACCACGTTTCCTAGACACCCTACATTTGAAGTCTAGGTATGATTTAACATTAACTGTTTAGACGACGTCCTTGTAACAGGGAGACCCATGGAGGAACACCTTCGCAATCGAAATCTTTATCGGTGTCTTAAGAGTGCCTGGCCTAAAATGCATCCCACGTCCGGCCATCCTGATTTAGGTTTTCCGTGATTTCCCTAAATCGCTCCAGGCAAATGCCAGGATGGTTCCTTTGAAAGGGCACGACCGACTTCCTTCCCCATCCTTCCCTAATCCAATGAGACCGATGACCTCGCAGTTTGGAATCTTCCCGAAAACAACCCAACCCCAACCCCAAAATGCAGACTAGAAAAAAGTTTATGTTTTTTGCAACCAGAGATTTAGTACCTCAGCCACATATTTCCAGCTCAGGCATACGTCTAGTGGATAAACATGTCGAAGCCATAATCAAATTTCCCAGATCAACAACGCTTAAGCAATTTTTTTCCTTTCTGGGGAAGATATCGTATTACCGAAAGTTACTACCGCAGCAGCAACAGAAACCGCCCCCTTTTCCTAGTTACGCAAAAAAGGACTATTTTTCCAGTGGCTCCAGCCTGCAAGGGCGCCTTCCACAGGTTGAAATCCCTGTTGTTGACGGCACCGTGCCTCTCTCGTTTTGATCCAACAAAGCAGCTAGTTAGCTGGAACCGCGCGACCGCTACGGTCGCAGGTTGTAATCCAGCCTCGGGCATGGATGTGTGTGATGTCCTTAGGTTAGTTAGGTTTAAGTAGTTCTAAGTTCTAGGGGACTGATGATCTCAGATGTCAAGTCCCATAGTGCTCAGCGCCATTTCAATTTTTGAAAGCAGATAGTTATTGTAACAGGCGCATCTGATAAAGGCGTCGAAGCGGTCCTGGCACACATGGAGCCCGATGGCTCTGAGAACTCTGTGGTCTATGCATCGAAAAACATCGAGTGACACACGATGCAGTTACCCGCAAAGAGAAGAAAATGAGGACTGGCCATGATCTTCGCATTAAAGAAATGCCGCGTTTTTGCTTATGGCACAAAGTTTCACCTCACCACAGACCGTAAACGCCTGATCTCCTTATCCGAAACAGCATCAAAGATTCCAGACCGGACTGCTCACCGACTGCAGCGCTGGGCTTCATTTTTGGAAAATTTTCAATATGAGATTCATTTCCGAAACGTGACTGAGCAAGCCAACACTTATGTCCTGTCCCAGCTTCCATGGAGACGCGGTCCAAAATTCGACATAGAAGAAATTCTGTTTTTTCACATCGATGAAGTAGCAGGAGCTGCCGTAGATTCTTTTCCCGTAACCAGCTCGCGGTTCGCAGACATAACCGGCAACGACGAGGTACTTCAACAAGTCCGCAGTGACATTACTTCATGGATTGTCCGGACGAAAACCTCCCAAGGTTTCTGCGGCAGTCTCTCGGAACTTCAATGCCCGACTTCAGCTCATGTTGATCGACGGAGTAATTCTACTCGTTTCCGACGAGGGGCCATTCCGAACTGTCATACCTTATTCATTACGTCAACACGTCCTGCAGCTATTGCGCCAAGGACACTGGTGTGTATCCCGAACGAAACTCCTGGGTCACAGGCTGACTTTTTAGCCGTACATGAATCAGGATATTGAATGACTCACCGGAAAGAGTCCATCCTGCCAAAGCCAGCAGGCAGCACAACGAAATTCGTTTGCTTCTTGACAACCACATGTTCTCTTTTGGGAGTGGGTACATAATGATTTTGCCAGGCCAATGTTTAACGCCATGTTCTTGATAGTGGTTGGAGCTTATTTAAGACTTCCGTACATTGTCAGATGCATTGCCAGGCCAACCGCCTACACCCTCACAGCCTTAGAAAAAATTTTTGCGGCTGAAGGTCTGCCGGAAGCGCTCATATCTGACGAAGGTGAACAAAGCAGTAGCGAGGAGTTTAATGCTTTCTGTGCCCATTATGGCATTCGCCACATTCCAACGCAATCCCACAATCTAGTGAAGAAGCCGAGAGGACGGTCCGCGCTTTCAAAACTCAGATAAAGAAATGCCGACAAAAGTGCAGCGGAACTTCTCCACGGACGGCAGCCCCGGACCCTCTTGAGCCTGCTGTTTCCAACGCCATGGTCAGCACCACCACTGCCTGCTTCCAAGCTCCGCCCTGGCACCTTGGTGTGGGCGAAAGGACTTGGCCAGGAACCGGCCTGGCTTCCAGGAACAATCGTACAGCACTGGGTCCGGTTAGTCTTCAAGGTGCAGGTTCTGGACCGGAAGATTTTGCGACATACCAATCAAATTCGTCTCCGACTAGCTCCCCACAGTTGTCTCTGCCCACCTCTCCACACAGTCATTACCAGTCCTCTAGTTCCCATCCTATCCAAACCAACCTAGCCAGTGTAACACCAGACTGACGAGCCAGCTGACCAACACCACACCCCAACAAGAACGACTTATCCCAGACGACCGTTACTGGTTTTTCATATTAGAGCTGGAAAAAACTATATAATGCCTCAGAAGAGTACTTGACCTGTGCACTGGGAAAAAAGGAATCGTAACATGTGTTAGGTCGAGACCAATAATCAAAGAGATACTGAAACTGTTTTGTTTCCATAGTTAGAGTGTTTTTTTATAAATAATATTTTAAAACTGGTCACGTACTAGAAGAATCGTGAAAATACTCCACTGAAAACAGAATCTCCTACAAGGCAAGAGAAGGAAACGCAGCACAGAGGTACACTACCTGATCTCTCTCTCATACTTGCAAATTAACTGATACACCTAAATACAAGGTGTCATAATTAGTTACCTTTGGAGTGAGAGAATTACAACTAAAAGAAGAAGTTGTAACAGAAGCAATTCCTATTTAACAATCTGAATTAGTAGAGTTTGACAAACAAAAGGTATTGCGACATACGAAAATGTCCCCGAGATTACAAATGCGAGTCACAAGTTCACAAAACTTGCGGAATAGGTAATTTAAAATTACCGAAGTGAGATAGCGATAGATACATGGAGATTACGATTTTCCGCCGATGAGAGGAAAGTCCTCAACATTAAGCTGAGATTGACGTCGACACGACATGCAAATTACCTTTCCTGTCACGGTTACCAGAATACATAGCAAGGATCACTGTGTGAGCGCGCAGTAGCAAGCTGAAACGCAGACGTCACAGCTGACCCAACCACGGGGCACTTGCCACTAATCGTCTGAGTTGATACACGATTTTATGTTCTAGATATTTAAATAGAATGATGAGAGGGAAAAAATAGATAAATGACTGTAAACGTTCCTATTCGTTTTCAGTTGTCAACGGTTCTGTGCGTTCAGTACATTTTGCTTTTCAGATAATGAGAGGCATCTTAAAAGCGAACTGTTGAAATTTCGTCCGAAATTTAGGCTGAAGCCTGACGTCAGGAGAGATGATCCTTCTTAGAGAATTGTTTTATGGCATAAAGATTAGCCTCACAATGAAGAAAATTTTGGTACAAGGCGGAATACTAAAACAACAGAGATTTTACATACAAATATATTACTAACAAATTAATAAGCTACCAGGCGAGAAAACATTAACTATGAAAATAGACAATGCGGTAAATGCGACAAAGCGAGGTTCATGCCAACAATTAATAGTTATTGAAAAAGAAATTGTCATACGAGTACAGATTTGTAGCACTGTTTGTCTAACCTCTAACTATTACGCTGAGCTACTTAAAAAAACGCATTTTCAATAAGTAGTTGGGAGCTATTTCTCTGTTTGCCTGTAAGTAGTTATGAAAGGATGCTGTAACAACTGATCATCGTAAGATGTTGAAAAGGCTACTACTTAACGTTTTATATGTCATAAAGTGTTATGATTTTAAGTAAAATGAATGTTCTTGGCAATATAATGAAAAATGAATGGGTAACAATAATAATATTAATCTGTAAAATGAAAGGAATTTATTGTACTTTTAGTTGTATATGAATCTGAGATATGTACGTGCTGTGCGTAAAAGCTTTCGTTCGGTTTAGTGAGGCGAAACCGTCGGCAATGCCGTCAGAGCTCATACTAAATCTTTGTGTGATACCTATCGCGTGTTCTAGTATACACAGTTCCAGCCATTCACTATCGCAGCAGTAGTCTTAAGACACCCAAGGGTTGCCAGATATCAGTAAGAGGACCAAGTACATTGTAGGCAGTACTAAGTCAAAGCGAATTCGGCACCGCAGATTTGTAACGCAAAGGAGAGTTTTGGGAACGCTTTTACACCGTGTATTGTGTGCAGGTCTCAGTCACGAGAAACGTAGTAGAATTCATAGCTTTTTATACTTTAATAAGTTTCTGCATCTAACACTACGTCAGCGAAATTTGTTGTTGTTGTTGTGGTCTTCAGTCCTGAGACTGGTTTGATGCAGCTCTCCATGCTACTCTATCCTGTGCAAGCCTCTTCATCTCCCAGTACTTACTGCAACCTACATCCTTCTGAATCTGCTTAGTGTATTCTTCTCTTGGTCTCCCTCTACGATTTTTACCCTCCACGCTGCCCTCCAATGCTAAATTTGTGATTCCCTGATGCCTCAAAACATGTCCTGCCAACCGATCGCTTCTTCTAGTCAAGTTGTGCCACAAACTTCTCTTCTCCCCAATCCTATTCAATACCTCCTCATTAATTACGTGATCTACCCACCTTATCCTCAGCATTCTTCTGTAGCACCACATTTCTAAAGCTTCTATTCTCTTCTTGTCCAAACTAGTTATCGTCCATGTTTCACTTCCATACATGGCTACACTCCATACAAATACTTTCAGAAACGACTTCATGACACTTAAATCTATACTCGATGTTAACAAATTTTTCTTCTTCAGAAACGATTTCCTTGCCATTGCCAGTCTACATTTTATATCCTCTCTACTTCGACCATCATCAGTTATTTTACTCCCTAAGTAGCAAAACTCCTTTACTACTTTAAGTGTCTCATTTCCTAATCTAATTCCCTCAGCATCACCCGATTTACTTTGACTACATTCCATTATCCTCGTTTTGTTTTTGTTGATGTTCATCTTATATCCTCCTTTCAAGACACTGTCCATTCCGTTCAACAGCTCTTCCAAATCTTTTGCTGTCTCTGACAGAATTACAATGTCATCGGCGAACTTCAAAGTTTTTACTTCTTCTCCATGAATTTTAATACCTACTCCGAATTTTTCTTTTGTTTCCTTCACTGCTTGCTCAATATACAGATTGAATAACATCGGGGAGAGGCTACAACCCTGTCTCACTCCTTTCCCAACCACTGCTTCCCTTTCATGCCCCTCGACTCTTATAACTGCCACTTCGTTTCTGTACAAATTGTAAATAGCCTTTCGCTCCCTGTATTTTACCCCTGCCACCTTCAGAATTTGAAAGAGAGTATTCCAGTTAACATTGTCAAAAGCTTTCTCTAAGTCTACAAATGCTAGAAACGTAGGTTTGCCTTTTCTTAATCTGTCTCCTAAGATAAGTCGTAAGGTTAGTATTGCCTCACGTGTTCCAACATTTCTGCGGAATCCAAACTGATCTTCCCCGAGGTCCGCTTCTACCAGTTTTTCCATTCGTCTGTAAAGAATTCGCGTTAGTATTTTGCAGCTGTGACTTATTAAACTGATAGTTCGGTAATTTTCACATCTGTCAACACCTGCTTTCTTTGGGATTGGAATTATAAAATTCTTCTTGAAGTCTGAGGGTATTTCGCCTGTCTCATACATCTTGCTCACCAGATGGTAGAGTTTTGTCATGACTGGCTCTCCCAAGGCCATCAGTAGTTTAGTTCTAATGGAATGTTGTCTACTCCCGGGGCCTTGTTGCGACTCAGGTCTTTCAGTGCTCTGTAAACTCTTCACGCAGTATCTTATCTCCCATTTCGTCATCATCTACATCCTCTTCCATTTCCATAATATTGTCCTCAAGTACATTGCCCTTGTATAAACCCTCTATATACTCCTTCCACCTTTCTGCCTTCCCTTCTTTGCTTAGAACTGGGTTGCCATCTGAGCTCTTGATATTCATACAAGTGGTTCTCTTCTCTCCAAAGGTCTCTTTAATCTTCCTGTAGGCAGTATCTATCTTACCCCTAGTGAGACAAGCCTCTACATCCTTACATTTGTCCTCTAGCCATCCCTGCTTAGCCATTTTGCACTTCCTGTCGATCTCATTTTTGAGACGTTTGTATTCCTTTTTGCCTGCTTCATTTACTGCATTTTTATATCTTCTCCTTTCAGCAATTAAATTCAATATTTCTTCTGTTACCCAAGGATTTCTATTAGCCCTCGTCTTTTTACCTACTTGATCGTCTGCTGCCTTCACTACTTCATCCCTCAGAGCTACCCATTCTTCTTCTACTGTATTTCTTTCCCCCATTCCTGTCAATTGTTCCCTTATGCTCTCCCTGAAACTCTGTACAACCTCTGGTACTTTCAGTTTATCCAGGTCCCATCTCCTTAAATTCCCACCTTTTTGCAGTTTCTTCAGTTTCAATCTGCAGTTCATAACCAATAGATTGTGGTCAGAATCCACATCTGCCCCTGGAAATGTCTTACAATTTAAAACCTGGTTCCTAAATCTCTGTCTTACCATTATATAATCTATCTGATTCCTTTTAGTATTTCCAGGATTCTTCCAGGTATACAACCTTCTTTTATGATTCTTGAACCAAGTCTTAGCTATGATTAAGTTGTGCTCTGTGCAAAATTCTACAAGGCGGCTTCCTCTTTCATTTCTTCCCCCCAATCCATATTCACCTACTATGTTTCCTTCTCTCCCTTATCCTACTGACAAATTCCAGTCACCCATGACTATTAAATTTTCGTCTCCCTTCACTACCTGAATAATTTCTTTTATCTCGTCATACATTTCATCTATTTCTTCATCATCTGCAGAGTTAGTTGGCATATAAACTTGTACTACTGTAGTGGGCGTGGGCTTCGTGTCTATCTTGGCCACAATAATGCGTTCACTATGCTGTTTGTAGTAGCTAACCCGGACTCCTATTTTTTTATTCATTATTAAACCTACTCCTGCATTGCCCCTATTTGATTTTGTATTTATAACCCTGTATTCACCTGACCAAAAGTCTTGTTCCTCCTGCCACCGAACTTCACTAATTCCCACTATATCTAACTTTAACCTATCCATTTCACCTTTTAAATTTTTTTAACCTACCTGCCCGATTAAGGGATCTGACTAATGTCAGAACAAATTTAACAAATCAATACTCAATGAGATTCAACAGCTTAGCATGTTTCTGTAGTTGCCATATTTGGCAGTGATGACAACGCTGTCGAAGTAAGGCTCACATCAATGCACAACATTTCTGGTGTAGAAATGTTATAACAAAACGATTTATTGCACATAAATGAGACTCCACAGCGCACAAACATCTAATGCAGTACAAGAATATGCTGAACAACATATTATTTTAGCCAATGAAATTGCCTCGAGTTTCCGTCCATTAAACATCATAGTGATAATGAAGCAAAGATAAAGCAGTGATCAGGCGCCACAAGAATTAATATTTATTTCTTTGTCAATAAATGAACATACGTTAAGAATTTCTATCAACAACAGTTGATTGACCTCTCTCTCTCTCTCTCTCTGTCTCTCTCTCTCTCCCTGTCTCTCTCTCTCTCTCTGTCTCTCTCTCTCTCACTCTCACTGTGTATATACAGGGTGGTCCATTGATAGTGACCGGGCAAAATATCTCATGAAATAAGCGTCAAATGAAAAAAAGATTCAAAGAAAGAAACTTGTCTAGCTTGAAGGGGGAAACCAGATGGCGCTATGGTTGGCCCGCTAGATGGCGCTGCCATAGGTCAAACGGATCTCCACTGCGTTTTTTTAAATATGAACCCCCATTTTTATTACATACTCATGTAGTACGTAAAGAAATATGAATGTTCTAGTTGGACCACCTTTTTCGCTTTATGATAGATGGCGCTGTAATAGTCACCAACGTATAAGTACGTGGTATCACGAAATATTCCGCCAGTGCGAAGTCATTCTTGTATCGCGAATGTCAGTGAAACCCAAGATGAACAGCACACTCGGTAAAGATTCAATATAAGACATGCTATATCATATTGCTTCCCCTTAACCTTACTTTCTTTTATTTTCTGATTATTGTAGTACTTCGATTCCCACCATTAATAACACAAACAGGAATAACACTTCGCAGCACATTTAGTGAATTTTCTATGGTTTTGTATATTTTTAGTATCTAAAACTAATTAACAGTAACATTTATTACAACGTCTCGTTATATTTCACGTTTTGTGGATCGGAGTATATGTTGTGCTGGTGAATATTGTAAGAGTGTAAGAGTGAAGAGCCAGCATCTAGGAGATGCTGATTCTGCTACTGCTATTTGTGTTACTCATACGTAAACTGGATGAACAGAGATTGGGTTTCCAGGATTGCTACGATAATTTGGCACGCCGGATTTATCGTCATTCCTATTACAGATGGTAAAGAACCGGACGCAATAAAAGAAGCGAGGTAAAGATTTCTATGTAATATGAACTAAATATCTCATGATTTTTATATAACTTGTTTTGACAAATATAGAAACGATAAAAATAAACACATACTTCTACTGACAATTAGCTGTAGACAAGTACTGCAGTTAATACCGCATGCGATGCTACACAGATGGCGGTAGTGTCGCATTCACAAGGTATAGAAGGCGCTGACATTTGCAGTCAGGTGATTCATGTGCTAAGGTTCCTGACGTGATTATGGTCACACGACGGAAATTAATAGATTTTGAGCAAGGAATAGCAGTTCGATCAAGACGCATGGGGCATTTCATTACGGAAGTCGATAGGGAAAGCAATATTCCGATGTTCTCAGTGCCAATAATGTCCCGAGAATAGCAAATACCGGGCATTACGTTTCATCATGGACAACACAGACACCTACGGCCTCCCCTTAACGACCTAGAGCAGCTGCGTTTGGATAGAATTGTCAGTGCAAATAGAAAAGCGAAACTGTGTGAATTGAAGCCATAAATGAAAGTGGGAAGCATGAGTAACATAAGTAATAGAGAAAAGTCTGCAGGAGCACATTTTGCATTGTTGACAAAGTTCCTCTACCTCCTGTAGCCTGGTACAGTGCTGCAATAGTATATAAGGCAATGTCGCAATTTAATTATGCTAATTAATCAATTTAATTATGGAAATTGGCTCAAACCGTCACCTCACCCTTCCCCCTTCCCCATTCCCACCTACCCTATTGGTGGGAATTGCGAATTTTGGCAGGATATTCAGAAAATGGTGGAAATTCAAAAAATGGCGGGGAATTTCTTTGTCGCAAGACTATGTTTAACATTTTTGAAATGTTAAGGATAATAAGTTGCCGTCTCTTCATCTAAGAATAGATGATGAATGCAGCTAGCCGCTAACTTTGTGTAATGTCTTGTCTGTATAGACGTGTATCTGTTGCCTTTAAGATCCCTTCAGCTTTACACAAAAATCTATACAGTAAAGTAAGTGTCTCCCATTTGTTGGCTGATCCGTGATAAGACAGGCGAAAAGTTAGACTAATGGAGGATTATTAGTATTATCTCTATTTTCTTTCGCTCTCTCTCTTTCTCTCCTTTATCTGTGTACAGTTTTTAATAAATTATTTCATTACGTGAAATCAGTCAAATAGAATCTTTGTTGGAGTCCTTCGTCTTGGTGATCAGCAGCTGGCTTGCTGTAAGGGATCTTTACATTTATTATTACTGTTAAACACTGCATTCAGTCGGGAGAATCAATGGTGTGGACAATTTGTTCCTTTTACGAAAGATTGTGAATTCCAGATGTGTACGAAGCCTTTTTGGACGATTTAACACAGACTCAGTGATTGCAGGCTCTCTTCGACACAGCTGAAACTTCCCCACTAATTACAGGGCCAACGTGATCATCAAATGATTCAGAAAAAAACTCATTCGTTCATTCACTCCACAACAAAAAAGTCACAAACCTTATTTATGAAGGAAATTGTGTATTAAACCCATCTCCATTACATATCCAGATCTCCGGTGATTCCACGTCCTAATTATTTTCCGTTTACAGTCTATTTCTCTTCAAACAAACCGCTAGCGGCACAAATGTTAATTGGCTCGCTTTAGGGAGAAGAAAAGCAGAATATGTATCTCTCAGAAACTCGTCAAACCCTCAACCGATACTCCAGAAGCTGTCCTAGTTACCACTCTAACAACCATGGAGAATGCATATATGCATCTCTGTTATTTCAAAGAATAAACGCACTAGAAAATACTTTGGCGTCGTCGAGCTGTCGCCTCATATGTTACGAGAAAATCTGATCAGATACTTCTCCAAAGTGAATGAATGTGGATGGCTTGATTGACAATGATTAAATTGTGCGTGGTAGAGGGTATTTTCTGTGGGGACATTACATGTGCTGATGTCTTACTCCCTCCCCTTACTCGGTGATTGCCGGGAAATGCAAAATGGCTTCTGCCCTTTCCGGGACTCGAGCCCCAGTCCTTCTGGGTAAAAAATCTAAGTGCATCTCCCTACACAAGGAAACAATTTGTCTCTGTCTAGCTGCAGAAGAGGAAAGTTAGGTTAGCGTATTGGAAAACTCACTTAAAGATCGCTCCTAATTAGGTAAATACTCATAAAGATGGATCCTAATTACAGAACTATATGAATAGCGTTACTCAAGGAGCGCCTTAACTCGCAATACAATTCAGAAATTGACAATGTCGTACAACTGGTGTTACCCCAGTGGAAAAAAATTTCACAATACCACTCGAAACTAGTAGCAGACATACCCAAAATATACTTGAAAAAAGAGACGGCATTGGTCGTATATTTTTTTCTATTGCAAAATGCGCTGTTGTCACTAAGCTTACGGCAATCACATAGAGTCTATGTGATTGCCGTAAACTTAGTGACAACAGTGCATCCCAATTTAAGTTACACAATATAGCACTGAAGATGGTCACTCAGTGACAGAAAATCGATTTTGCAATAGAAAAAAATATGTGACCAATGCTGTCTCTTTTTTCAAGTATACCTGTTACCTGGTCGTAGTGCACAAGACAACATGGAGTCGCCAATTAATACTCAAAATAAGTAGTAACTCTACATAGGATGATCTGTTTACCTACAAGTCGAAATAAATCTCTCTGCTCTATTTGTGAATTAGCGGGGAAAAGGCTGGAGTGGAAGATTGTATCTTTATTTTTTGCACGAAACGTGTTCAACTGACGAGGTGTTGCAGTTGGACAGAGAGGAGCTTAACAAATGTATTACCTCTTAGCATACGGCTGAGGACTGTGCCTATAGCCTAATACACAAGGAATCAAATGGACGAAAGTAGGGGGAATACCTTTTAGCAAATAATGGTGATGCGGCAGGATGAACTGCAGATGCATTCCACAACTCACAGAGACTATAAGCTGCGCTGGATCTGTTCACGTTTCTGATATGGCCAGTCAATCCACAGTGCAGGAGATGACTTTGCGTGCTCACCGACGTCCCATTCTATTAACCGGGTGTGTCTCACTGTTGATGTTGGAGTTTACTACAGACGCCTCCAGCTGCATTGCCATATGCCATTCTCAACACACAGCCTGCGGCCCGGTGCTCGAAATTCAAATACACAGTTCTCTTTTTATTTCTTGCCAACTCCATCCTATTCCATTGTCCCCTAGCCGTGCGTGGCACGTGTTCCAGCCATCATGTAGTTTACACCCTCTTTTTAACGTACTTCCACCTCACTACGTTAATTTAATTTCTACTGTCACTAGGTTGCTGCTTGGCCTGGTCGTGACCGGCGCTAGCAGCGCGTGTCGATATATCCCTCTCGTAGTATGTTTGCTCGACTCCTATTACTTCCCGGTCTTTGCCTATCGTAACAGAGTTCGGGTCGCGAGTTTTGGCTGCCAGTCAGTTGGAACGCGTATGGAGCCCAGTCCCTACCTGACAGTCGGGTAGTTGCAATACGGCACTAGTGCAGTCGGGTTGGGGCAGCAGTGAGGCCTGCGTCGACATGGCGCGCCTTACCATAGCCGCTACGCATCACTTGAGCTTGGTGGATCGTCGGTCGGTCGTCCTACCTTACGACGCGTTTTGGCTCGCCGATCGTTTTGGAGTCGTTTTTTGTGTGTATGCATTGAGTCCCGATATGTCTTCGTGTGTGCTTAGTTAGTGTTGGGTATCGTTCAGGTCTTACTGTAAGTGTTTGTCAGGTTGTGTGTGTAGTTGGCCTTATTTCCACTGATGACTAATTTAGATGTTGTCGGCATTCTGCGGCGAGTCGGTCGGTTTCTGCAGACCAGGGAAGTTATCTCAGCGCGGTGCAGCCAGCTGGATCCGCTAGCGGTCCCTGCGCAGTGTCGGATCGTGTGTAGAGCTGTCCGATCGCTACGACCTTCTTGGTTCACCGACCCAGGACGTCAAAGTTGAGTAGTAGTTTCAACTACACAAGCCACGTCCATTCATGTTGTGTGGTTCATTTCGGCGGTTCGCTGTTGGGGAGGTTTTCTTGTGAGCAACACCGAGTGTTTCTATTGCTGAAATTCAGCCGCCATGCGGTGCAGTTAACTATATTACCGTATTTAAAATTCAAGTGTACCAGCGGAATTTTCTGAATGCTGGCCCGTTAGTGTTCCGGTTACCTGCCCTGGCCACTAACGTAATTTCAGGCAGCATCCTTTCCTCACCGGTTGTCACTATCCAACATGATGTGCAGTTTTGACAGCCAATACATATTTCATTCGGGATAATCACATTCGTAACGTTTTGTGTTGGAGTTCTCATGTACCGATTGGTGGTAAGCAAGTAGTTTTGTCGGTCGATCCTTGGCAGTCCTCCTGGTTGGGTTTCGACGGTTCAAGTGTATTTGGGACCACCACCAGTGTCACCTAAGTGAACACGGGCAGACGACCTCCCTGGAGGCTTCTGAGGACCGTTTTCTTTATTGTCCTTCTCACAGGTGTTTAATTGTCTGCTTATAATGTATCTTAGCCAATGATTTGAAAAATTCTTGCTTTTAATGGATTTTATGTATTTTTGAATTTTGGAAAATCAGTTGTGGGCCTTCAGCCAATTAAATCCTTATTCTAAAAAACAATAAGCCTTTGCGGCCTTCTGCCTTTCAATGATTATGGTAATTTATTTTAAAAGCTTTAAAATTTTACTGTCAGCCTTCAGTCGTTTGTATTGCATCTTGTTTATGTTTGTCTATTCACCCTTGCCTTGAGGCTCTCAACCTTCCTCTATATATATAATTATTTTATTTGCATTTTAACTACACGTTCTTACCACGTGACATTTATCTTGTTGCTTTAAGATTTCTTTTTTTGAGGCTTTCAGCCGTAAAATAATTGCCTCTTTGAATCTCGTACTTCTAAAGGTTCGGCTATGTGCCGTTTGGTGTAAAGGTGTTATAAAATTACAACAAAATTACAATTTTGAGTGAACCTGAGCTACACCTTATTATTCCCTTTCCACAATCCTAACCACCTGTTCTGCCAAGCGGGTTTAGCGGGCGTCTCACCTCCGAGCGGTCACCTTAGTATAGCTGCTGAGTAACTAGTAGTCTGATAGACAGTAAGAAGGCACAGGGCAGCATACCATAACTGAAGTGTAGAGAGACCAATACACGCTACTGAAATCGATGGAAAATGCTTCACTGTTCTAATTGCGCAACGAATTTGTAATTAAAAAAAAAACAGTACTCGCAAACAGCTCGTCATAGTGCAGCACATGTACTGGAAATTGAGAAAAATCATTCTAATAGGACAACTAATGGAAAAACTGATCCCAAATGATTGCACCAGGAGAGACAGGCAGCAGTTTCACCTTAATGTGCAATTACCCCTCATTCCTCCCTCTTCTCACTGTAGACTGAGATACAAGCCTCTTCTATCCTGTTGCTGATGTACTACAAAGATATCCATCTGGTGACAGTGATAAACTGTTTCTGATCTCCATGAATCAGTCACAGATGGCGAAAGACTCAATGAAAGAATGCTTCCTGGGTGCTGTTAAAATTATTTCCTCGGAAAGACTGGTACCACTGGAAATACAACGAAAGTTGGGAGAACCACGCAGAATTAATTTTCTGACGTCTGCAAGTGGCAGCATGGGAAGCGGCGGCCGCAGCCTGCTACTGCCCAACCTGCCCCAGCAAGCAGAGTCTTCGGCCAGCCGCAGTTGGAGGGCAGCTTCCCTGGTGGAGCACGTGGCCGGGGCAGCCAGCGCTATCGATGCAGACAAAAGCTACACATACACAATAGCCTACGACCTCAGTGGGCAACAGGACAAAGCGAGATAAATGATGGCTACCCCAAACAAAGACGACCGCTTGTTGTCTGCCTAAAAGTGCAGCTGCGACCGCCTAGGAGAGGCACACGCCGCCGGCACGGATCGCCGTTCTGAGAGAGATACCTTTTCAGTGTAACAATTGTATTTAACGTCGACACACACTGAATAAGCGAGCATCTATTAAAGAAACACAATCGCGACAGTAATAAAAGTCTTGTTTCTACAAAACGCTGTATAGCGAGCATCTATTAAAGAAACACAACCGCGACAGTAATAAAAGTCTTCTTTCTACGAAAATAGGTGTTGTCCATCGGTATAGTTCACATCTCCCATTATTTTGTGACATCCAATAACGTGAAAAGAAACTATAGCACTGCTACCAGTTAATGGCTCTGAGCACTATGGGACTTAACTTCTGAGATCATCAGTCCCCTAGAACTTAGAACTACTCAAACCTAACCAACCTAAGGACATCACACACATCCATGCCCGATGCAGGATTTGAACCTGCGACCGTAGCGGTCTCTCGGTTCCAGACTGTAGTTCCTAGAACCGCGCGGCCACTCCGACCGGCTGCTGCCAGTTCCAGTCGAGGAAACCATAGAAGTCGGAGTTCTACAGCGATAAATCTGACAGATGTATTAATTATCTCACATCTCCTACGCATGTCCACCCTGCATGAAATCAAAGAAACATCATTTTGCTGCGAAAACTACCAATCACTGCAGAACGTCCTCGTTATTTCGAAAGTCTCATTGGGGTAAAAAAGTGAGAACTTTAAACTCTAAAGCAAAAAGAAACACACAGTCCAACAAAACATCCATGTTAACCGATTTCTTTCAGTTTGATGGACAAAATTAAATGGTTTGAGTGCATCCCTCACGTTCAAATCAGTGTCTGTAAATAAATTGTCATTCTCTTGGGTATTACAAACATTTCAGACAAGTGAAATAACATTAGAGAATGCAGCCTTTCACGCTCTCTGTTCACATCTTGGAAACAACAATCATTTTACGTTCGGCACCAACATGGTTCATTGTTTTGTATAGTATGGCACGTTCCGTTTTACCAGTGTATTGCTGTATCGCTCTGGCATTTTAAGAAATGTAAAAACAAGTCGTGAAAGCATGCCTTGTAAAAGAATTTCTTAACGTCTCCTAGCAGAAAACCCTATAAGATTTCATCAATACATCGAAAACAGATATCATCTGCGACAGGTAACAGAAATCCAGGTGTTCCGTCTCAAAGGGGCCAAGAGTATTGCCCCGACGTAATACATACATGTACATGATCACTGTTACGGCGTTGACTATCCCCGGAAGGTGCTGCTCACATCAAACGAGGGGCAGTAGAAATAAAAAGATAGTTAATTTTATCTCACTGGTAAAAATAAACTGGCAGGCATCGCAGCATATGGATACAGGATGAGTCTGCAGCACTGGGGAACAACTCCAGACAGCTGTCTGACCTCTATATTTAATCCCATGTTCCGCAGTGGCAAGAAGTAGATGTCCAGTGTTCCATCAAGGCTCTCTCCGTCTCAAACAAGTGTTGTCAGTCAATCATTATGTGTTAATTAACAGTATACTAGTGGGCACAAGGGATGGGGAAGACACCATTTATAGGGGATGGTGTAATGTAATGAGCACTACAGTTGACAGTGCGATCAAGTTTTGCAATTATTCCAGTTGTTCCGTAATTTAAAAGCCAGCCAATGACCCATCTGCATGATTCCCAATTTCCGTATCATCGCTATGCTGCCCATTAACTACGCTCATGCTAATAAATTAAGGATAATGCTGATACACGGTGAAACAACGCTCTGATAGGCGGTTTTCGGGTTTAAATCACCTCGGGTCATGACCATTTGGTGCACTTGACCTGCGGTCGTTGCACGGTGGCGCTGGCAGCAGTCCACTTAACGCTGAGTTGCGTTGGTGCGTGTCAGAGTACGGTGCAGCGAGTAAGTGAGCAGACGTTTTCAGACGTGTTAATGCCGACTGTGTGCTGAAAATGGCTCAAAGAACACACGTTGATGACGGTATTAGGGGTAGAATACTAGAGCGACTGGAGGCTGGTCAAACACAGCAGGTCCTAGCACGGACCCTACGTGTGTGACAAAATGTGATCTTAAGATTATTGCAACGATTCCAGCAGAGAGGAAACTGGTCCAGGTTCTACAGTATGGGAGGCCCACAACACCAAAAGAAGACCGATATCTCACCATCAGTTCTCGCAGACGGCGACGGAGTACTGCAGATAGCCTTGCTCAGGACCTTACCGTAGCCACTAAAAATGGTTCAAATGGCTCTGAGCACTATGGGACGTAACATTTGAGGTCATCAGTCCCCTAGAACTTAGAACTACTTAAACCTAACTAACCTAAGGACATCACACACATCTATGCCCTACGCAGGATTCGAACCTGCGACCGTAGCAGCCGTACGGTTCCGGGCAGAAGCGCCACACCGTTCGGCCACACCGGCAGGCACCGCAGCCACTGGAACACTTGTCTCCAGACACACAGTCTACGGACGACTGAACAGACATGGTTTATTCCCGTAGAGACCTGCAAGGTGCATTCCACGGACTCCTGGGCACAGGAGAGCCCGTAAAGCCTGAAGTTAAGCACACAGTACATGGTCACTGGAACCGTGGTCCGAGGTTATGTTCACAGACGAGTCCAGTTATAGGCTGAACAGTGATTCTCTCCCGGTTTTCGTCTGGCATGAACCAGGAACCAGATACCAATTCCTTAATGTGTGTGAAAGAGACCTGGATGGTGGTCGTGGTTTGATGGCGTGGGGTGGGATTACGATTGGTTCAAGTACACCCCTGAATGTCTTTGACAGAGGAACTGTAACAGGTCAGGTGTATGGGGACGTCATTTTGCACCAGTTTGTCCACCTTTTTAGGGGTGCAGTGGGTCCCACCTTCTTCCTGATGAATGAAAACGCACGGCTCCACCGAGCTGCCATCGTGGAGGAGCACCTTGAAACAGGAGATATCAGGCGAATGTAGTGGCCTGCCTGTTCTCCTAAGCTAAACCCCATCGAGTATGTCTGGGATGCTCTCGGTCGACGTATTGCTGAACCTCTTCAAATCCCTACGGCACTTCAGGAGCTCCAACAGGCACTGATGCAAGAATGGGAGGCTATACCCCAGCAGCTGCTCGACCACCTGATCCAGAGTATGCCAACCCGTTGTGCTGCATGTGTACGTGTGCATGGTGATCATATCCCAACTGATGTCGAGGTACATGGGCAGGAAACTGTGGTGTTTTGTAGCGCATCTGTTTTGGGACAGTTTTCGCAACTTATCACCAATATCGTGGACTTACAGATCTGTGTCGTGTGTGTTCCCTATGTACCTATGCTATTAGCGCCAGTTTTGTGTAGTGCCACATTGTGTGGCACCACATTCTGCAATTATCCTTAATATATGAGCACGACTGTACTCTGAGAGTACCATATACTAGACTGCTAATGTAGATAAATGACTTTGTAGTACATAATTTGGTCATATACACTAATGTATATCAGACATCGTCGTACACCGATGCATTTAGATTATCTACTTATTTGTAGCACATCTGTCATATTACGGAATTCAAGATTACGACTGGCCATCTTTCCCTGTATAGATGGGAGTCACAGAGTATTCTTGCATTCGCAGGATAAAGTTGGAGTTGGAAATTTCTCCCCACATTGTCCTGACCAAACGTCCAAGCAGTATTGTTGCCGATTGAATTAGCAACTGACCATAAGTAGTAGAGTATTATACCTGTTACAGTCGTCTTGTAAAGGAACAGAGTGAGCTGAGTCCGTAACTGCTGTTCAGCGAAGACGGTTCCGCATCAACCTTACTCAGAGCGCCTATCGGAGTGCTTAAGATCTCGCCAAATACATGCATGTCGAGGAGGTTAGCACACGTTATCGGTGTACAGTAGACGTGAGATTGCTATGGCGTTGTAACAGACGGTTAAGAAGAAATGTGTGCTTTTTGCGTCATGGAGATCCAGACGGATTGAGTTTTAAACATTTTTCGTAAATCAGCTGTCAGTCAGTTCAGTGTCTCGAGTCGAGTCGGTACCAAGAAGGTACTACCACGAGAGAAAGTATAGTGGAACGTAAACACACGTGCTCCTAAGGTTATGTAGTTCTGCATTTAAAAACGCTATAATGTTAAAACCATATGGTTTCCGAAGTGTTAATTGTGCAGAATGCAATGCTCTTAATACTCTAAGTCTAATGCAAGACCTGTGTGTCCAGCATCTGCGACACAACCACTCTGCAAGTTTTCCACCCCAATCACTAAGGTGACAGATTTTAACATTATAAAACTACTTCCTTCTATACTATTCTGGTATCCTAGGAAGCGACCGAGCCCGCATCTCGTGGTCGTGCGGTAGCGTTCTCGCTTCCCATGCCCGGGTTCCCGGGTTCGGTTCCCGGCGGGGTCAGGGATTTTCTCTGCCTCGTGATGGCTGGGTGTTGTGTGATGTCCTTAGGTTAGTTAGGTTTAAGTAGTTCTAAGTTCTAGGGGACTGATGGCCATAGATGTTAAGTCCCATAATGCTCAGATCCATTTGAACCATTTTTTTTGAAGTGACCGAGCTTTCCCTCACTACGAAGGTGGGGTCGGTGTATGACCGCCGTTCTAACTGCTTGTAAACGAACTAGAACGAAGTTGGGAGCGTTGCGTTCTGTCTTTTATGAAATGGACGCAATTTATACGTCTTTTCTAAGTCGCAAACGTTCGTGCCCTCAGTCACATTTCCCGTGTCAGTCGTGATTATTAGTAGTAGTAGCGGTTTTGCCGGATGTGACCATTCCCCACTAGGAAGTAGTGCGAGGAAAAACGTCATGAATATTTTCGTTAGTTGATCAGACGAGTTACCTCTCAAGGCCGGTTGCATGAAAGTTCACACGAAGAAACTACTTCCTACGACGGAGTAAACACGGTGCTGGCAGCCTTTCTCTTGCACACGGAAGTGATGGTAGATAGTTTTGCTCATATGTAGGATAATACAGCCGTTTCGTTCTAACACCCCGTCCCTATAGTACATATCACAATATTAAGGTGGTACGCAGTGCCATGTTTCATGTTTCATGAGACCACAAGCTCAGCCGGGTCCAGGGTCCGTCCAGGGTTCAAAGGTCAGCATGTCGGCGTCACTGTCCCGCTGAGATAGTGGTCCTTTTAGGACACTATCTGGGCAAGCACCCACGCCAGCAAAAAGTTGGCACCAGCGTAGCATAAGCAGAAATAATAACACTATCGATATTTCGGTATATAAGGGAGAGAAATTGCAGGTCCGTGCATCATGAGCTCAGCTCCTGCAGTTGCCAGATCACCGCTAATAAGTCTGTTCCAGAAGGTGATTTTTCTCCTAAATACATGTGGAATAACATTGCTGGTGATAACCGACCCTAACTCGGTAATATCTATATTTGACTGCATGTGTGAAACACTGTCCTGGATATGAATACATATGTTTCACTTCCTTTAATTTAGAACTTCTTTGCAATACTCATATCGCCGTTATTGAAGTATGCGTAACGAACACCCAAGTACTTCACAGGAGGAGGGTGGAATTAAAACCGAATGCAGACAGTGCGTTATTTTAAGGCTTTTCTCGGTCTTGAGTGTATGGCTACACCCAAATCACATCAGTGCCTCGCATTTCATGATACATTTGCTCTCATTTTTTGTATTATCGGTAAAATTAGCAATTTTTCTATATTTTCGTGATTTACGTACTTCGTTGTATTTCCCTTAATTTTACGCACTTCCCATCAATTTTTCGTAATTATACTAGGTTTTCCTCGAATTTTGCCGACATCATGTCATTTTTCATATTGTTATCGTCGATAGTTTTCCACAGGTATATGCTAGTACTGCTGACGTACACATGTGTTGTTAGATTTTATACTAGTATATTTGCGCGTCTTATACAACAGCCTACTATGAAAATCCTAAGAATTCCGCTTCTCGCTGTGATCTACATGGATGCATTTTGGATACGACGACCATGGAAATTGTAGTAACACCCGCTTCGTACCTAGATGAGGCTCAATGAGCAATACGGATGATGGATACATTGGAAAGTCGACGTCTGGAAACAATGCTGTGTATTGCTACGACAATTCTGAGAGATTGTGTGCAGACTCATGTAGTGATGCACCTTGCGGAAACTCAAAGTCTGGAAACAGTTCTACATGTTCATTTGATTTCCACTCCATCGTGTAGGGAAGTGTAACATTGATTGACATGTATATAGAGTTGATTTCTATTGCTGCTCAGATATTTTTCCCGTAAGTATATGCTCTTAATGCTTGCCAAATGGGCTTTGCTACTTCCTTTTATACCGGCCAACTTTCATAGGTACCCACACCCCTATCAGGACATCTGGAAACTGTAGATTTCTGGTATTTTTTACCCTAGTAATAAGTTATCCGTTAGTTTACAGCGTGTAGACTGCACTCATCTTGAGCAGTAGGTATTTCCCTTCTCCCTACTTACGGCGTGCCTCTTCCCGGTAGCGTCTTGTATAGAAGCGCCAGAAAGTTATGCACTCAAAACCCCTACTGTCTGCCGCTGACGGCTGTACACATATGCACATAGAGACTCTGTATGTATTTTAGAAATCGGGAAATCTCAATTTCAACAACTTTTAAGATAATTTCGACAGTGCTACAGCCCTGCAGCTAGCGAAGTACTCATCGCAAAGAGGTTGTGTAGGGGATATAAGTACACTTAAATTCCTCCTGCTAAAGTGCATAACATTTTTGATACAAGTTGATATACCAATATTTGTAACAAGATTATCTAGATTCTCCAGTAACAACAACAGACCAAGGTGTCGCTCTGTGCCTATCAAATCTCCTTTTATCCTCTTAAAGTTCCAAGATGACGCTATATGGCCATCCCAATTCCGATATTTTGTATGCTAGATATCCGTTCGATGTGAGGAGACAGCCCTTTGTGAATATTATTCTCATGCAAGTGACAGAACAACAGCTTAGTTTGGCGGTATAGTATAGCACTGTACTCCAGTGCACCCAGTCACTTGTAATCACACATTCTACAGATGCAGTGCATTCGCTCTATTTGCACTATGTTTATGACTATGCGTGTGTCGTGGATGGTCTCTCCAGGGCTCGTGATGGTATCGGTTGGATCACAGGTGACTGGAAAACCATGGCCGGGTCAATGGCTCCCGATTTCAGCGGGTCAGTGCTGATGTAGTTCGAGCATGGCACACTCCCCACTAAGTCGTGGACCGAATTTTTCAACTAGGCACTGTGCAAGCTGGTGGTAGCTCCATAATGGTGATTACTGTGTTCTCATGGAACGCACTGGATTTCTGGTCCAACTGAACCGATCGGTGACAGGAAACGTTATTTTCTGCTGCATGGGGACCTTCTGGGCCAATGTGGCCAAGCGATTCTAGGTGCTTCAATCTGGAGCCGCGCAGGTGTTACAGTCGCAGGTTCGAATCCTGCCTCGGGCATGGATGTGTGTGATGTCCTTAGGTTAGTTAGGTTTAAGTATTTCTAAGTCAAGGGAACTGATCACCTCAGATGTTAAGTACCATTTGGCTGAGAGCCATTTGAACATTTGAGACCTTCTGAAGCCGTTCATAGACTTGATGTTCCAAACAACTACAGAATTGTTATGGCTGACAATGCTCCATGTCATCGGGCCACTAGAGTTCACTATTGATTTGAAAAACATTCTGGACAATTCGAACGAAAGATTTGGCCACCCAGACCGCCTAACATGAGGCTCATCTAACATTTATGGGATATAACGGAGAGGTCAGTCCGTGCTCAAAATACTGGACCGACAACACTCGCAATTATAGGCTGCTACAGAGGTAGCGTGACTCATTATTTCCGCAGGGGAGCTCTAACGACTTGTCGAGTCCATGCCACGTCGGTGATTTCCTACACTACTCTGGGCAATATGAGGTCCGATACGATATTAAAAGGTATCCTATGAATTTTGTCACCTTTCTTTAATCTGACTACCAGCTACAAAAGTTCCGCTGATCCGTGTTAGTGTGGCGTTTTAAAAGAGCATTGCAATTAGGATTGCATACTGTAACCTCCCCACAGAACTTTGAAATGACTATAATATCCCTGCAAATAATGTCAAAACAATAACCTCCCCGCAAAAAAATGTAAAAAGACTATATTTGAATGTTAATCGAAATAGAACCAAATGTTGTTGAGCTCCCACAAAAATTATAGAATAATAATGACCCAAATGCTAACCCGACACAAAAATTTGAGAAATGAACATTAATCATTAAACCCACAATAATAGGGCAGCATCGCAGACCTTAGGCCCTGTACAATAATTAACTTGATAAATTGATTCTGGGAGGAAAAACATAGGAAATATTGTTTCAATTGTAATGATTCTTTTCTTAAAAACGATTGCTTTGAAAACAAAATTATTATTGGGGCATTTCTTGAACAAATTAATTACAATTAACATACATTACATTATCAGATGTGCGCAATGCTGCTTCATTATCTTATTTAACAATATACCTCGTCCCGAACCTTGACCAGAGACCCATGTCGACGCCCGCCGACTCCTCACACACAACTGCGACTCGCAACTACATGCTCTCGCGACTCGCTACGTACAACCACTGAACTCTCGCGCGGTCAAGCGCAGACTAGCAACGATAAACAACTCTCTGGTCAGAGATTCTGTCATGCCTCGCCATCGCTGCTACTGAATACATACGTGTTTCAATACAATGTGCCAAAACTTACGTATGTCAAGCTTTATTATCTTCCCCACAACGAATGTTGTTTCATGTTGTGACTAGGGTGAAAATACAAGAAACAATTTATCAGAAACGACACAGAGAGAGAGTGCTTCTTATTGGTAATCTGAGTTTAAAACAGTTTACAGAACTTTAGACTGTAATCGACATTCAGACCATGAGGCCAACACAACGTGTGAAATCGACTACTGAGAGTTTTTTGGATTAGGATTCGTTACTATACGTCATACTTCGAAGAAATGACTGTTACGATAACTTCAAACGAGGAATTAGCAGAAAAACACCAGTAATGCACGCGTGTGGACAAAAGGCGTCCAGGTAATCTATGATGTGGGAAAATCGGGGTCTTAGGTGCGATATATCTGTGTGTGTGACGCTAGGGCTATTTTCATCAGAACTATACCATTCATTTTTAATTAAATACGTCATCTGAATAAGTTTTCATACAAATCATTACATAATTGCATAAACGGTTTCATTTAAGGAACGTATATGTTCAAACTGCTATGGCAGGGGTTGGTAAATGATATTCATTTTTCCTTTCCCATTAGGGCCCTATCACGTTTCACATCTAAACGTAATGCCTGACACTCATACGTAAGTTTCACATCATTACGGCATGTCTGTTACTCAATTCGAAACAGCGTTAAGAGGATGATTTTGCGTTATGTTTGGGGAAACGCTGCCGGAATAGTTTCATCAAGCTATTGCTGGAGCAGTGAAGATCCGTAGCAGTCGATTGTGAGTAAATTAAAACGGTCAGAGGAGCGCGTCTCACGCAGCAGTCATAGCAGAAAACGGTTCCAATTCCAGCTTACTGCACCCCTACACATTCCGCACAAGAAGCGAAACAAGAAAAGAAGAAAACCGGGAATTCCCTCTATGCACCTGTTGCTCGTCTACCAACTCCGAAACACGAGGAGCTATATTCAGGGACTCATATTTGTAATAGTACTACATATATATTCGTCAAATCAGATTGAATTGTTTTACAAATCTCTTATTGACATTTCATAGAAGAACACTTAGGAGCTCAAGACAGAAGTTTGTTTTTAGAATTTGCGTATGCCAACAATTCCGTAACATATTGTAGAAGTTATTATTGGTTTCTGGCACTTTTACGTGAAAGGTTATCAGTGTTAGAATTGTCTTCTTAGTTGAGAAAAGCGCAAATAAATTTGCTCTCCGTTTGCTTGGAGTGCCTGTGAATATGTAAGCCGTGTTGCACATCGCAAAATAAATGGGCGGGGTTCGACATCCAAGATAATCTAAATGTTTGGAACATGGTAAAGGATTAGAACTTTATTGTTACGAGCTTTTTTTATTACAGAATGGTTGCCAGTTATATACCACTTACTATTCTTTTCTTCCCAGAGGTGCTTCCTGGTGATGGTCTGCTCCCGTTCTTTTTACATCATCCTCCTAGGTTGTGGTTTTTGCTGTTAGACAGAAAAGTTTGCGGTATTGAGCAGTAGCCTGATATTTTCCCTGTCCTCTGTGGTGTTCTCTGTGGGGTTGTTTTCTCAAATCACTTCTTCTTCCAGCCATCCCGTGATGATTTGTAATGTGGAAATGAAATCTAATTTTTTTGTTAGCCTCTTGACATTCTTTCTGTAAATATGACCGTAAAACTTTTGTCTCCTCTTTTTATGTTTGTGATTGTTTCTATCTTTCTCCATAGATCTCCATTTCTGCTTTTTGTTCAGTTATTATCCATATTATTTTGTGATCTTAAAATTATACTGAGTATTTTTCCTTCTTCTCCATTTCATCTTTTTCATCTCTTTTATTTGGTGTTACGCACTCAGATCCGTAAAGTGTTCTCCGTTTAATAAATGTTGAGTAGAGCTCAATTTTTGCCTCGAATGATAATGATCTTTACGTAAGTGTTGGGTGAGTTTATATGCTAATTCGATTCTCTTTGGTCTTTCTTTACTTGTGGTGTTATCTAATGCATCTGGTTCTATTCATTCTCCCTAATACTTGAAATTGTTAACTCTTTTCATTTTCTGTGTTGTGTTTATGTCTATTTTTTCTGTTGTGTTTATTTCCAATGTAAAGCCTTTTGTCATACGATATTTCTAATCAACCTTTAACTACAATTTCGTGAAGTGTTTCTATCATTACCTTCACATCTGGTTTGTCATTCGAAATTATTGAAATATCGTCTGCAAAAGCGAGACATTTCTCCTACTATCTTCCTCTTCCTTGTCCTAGATTGTTTCTTACATGTTTTCCTCTTCCACTTCTTTATTCCACCCACTCATGACGTTCTCTAAGATAGATTGAAGAGAATGGTTGTGAGCCCATCTCCCTGTCGAACACCTGTGTTTATTCTGAAGGTGAAACTGCATTGCAACTGACCAACAGCAGTTTATTTTTTTAATGAATGTTACCGGTTTCCATCAGTAGACCATTATCAAGCTGAAGCAAAGCGTAACCATTTTCTCACTACAACATTCGAAGTGAAAATCTTCGATGTAAGTAGAAAAACGTAATTTTCATAATCTGCAAAAGTCACATTTGTGTAGAAGACACACACACACATGGCGTTCATAAATTTCATGCATTTTGAATAACCATAAATTTCGTATCAATTTATACACCCTTTAATTTTGGGGTTTGGTTTTTTAGATTGAAATTTGGCTTTGATTTCTGTTAAGTAGTGGTCTGAATCTGTGCCTAATTCTCTTCTGATCTGTACGTACTTGATTTATCTATAGTTTTGTTTGCTTTTTCCCACATGGTCTAGCTGATGAGTCTAAATAAGACCATGCCTTCTATCTCCATGCTAATTTTCTGAGAAAGACTGACATTTATGTAAGTCGAACTGTGTGCAGGAGTTGATCAGCCTTTCTCCATTCTTACTAGTGCGTTTGCGTAAAGAAAATTTTCTACTGTTTCCTTGTATTTCTCTTCTCTACGAACTGTGCACTGAAGTCTGCTACAAGTACTTTTATGTGATACTTTGATACTTTTGATTTTCCATTTTCTGTCGTTTCCAAAATTTGTTCGACTTCCTCTGGATTTTACTGTTGTCATTGTTGGACAATGTGCATTTGCTTTTATGATCATATAGTTCTCGTTTACCGATTCAGGCGAGAGAAGTTCTATTCGTTCTGGTAGACTCAAAATTTGTTATGGATTGTGTTAGATTCCACTTGACAATGAAAGCTATTCCAATAATAGTAGCTTTCTGTTAATTCTTTATGTCCAAATTCCCTTTATAAATCTTGAAGCCCACTGATTCAAGTGCGATCTCATCTCCATATCTGGCTTCATGAAGTGCTAGTAAGAGTATACTGGACCGGTTAAATACATCCGTGAATTGTTCACTGTGCCTAGTAGGTGTTTTCTCCTTAGGCCGTATACGAAGATTTCAAGGAAATTCATGACGCTCTATTCTCTACAGAATCCAATGGCGTAGCCGCATAAATGTCTCCAGTGATGAAGGTATTGTTTACTTCCTGGAGTACTTTTCCGTTCACTGTTTGCCATCACGTCTTCGTTGAAAGTAAATTAAGGGGGTTAACCCCTTAAAGAGGTGTCACATCTGTGATCGAATCGCCAGATGGGTCTTAATGGTCCCCCCAATACGGGAACAGACGCGTTTCCTAGCCAACCACTTTGGTAACAGGGGCTATTGATTTTTACTGCAGCCATCAACATACAGGAAGACGCTGGTGGCCACATAGGCACTTGTTGCAAAATCAGATGCGACTAGGATTTTTTTCTGCTTGGAGTGTTGCCCCGTTCACAAGATCCACTGTATTGGAATACGTCTTCACCGCCTTAATTAGCTTTGAGGTGTCACTGTCAGCAAAAGATGACTCATGGACCTTCGGGTGTTTTGCTAGTGATATTAGTGTCTTCACCCACCTCAGAAGCTGATAATCTTCTTCATCCCGTATTCCACATTGCTAATTGCCTGCCCTTGCCCTTTACCAAGGGACGAGCTATTAGAAATAGACTGTCGCACATCGGTCGTCTGGACCGTTCAGTACTGAGCACCCCTCCACGTCGAGGCTTAGTCGTTGGGAGGATCGTTCCCTGCTAATATTTTACTTTACGACATTCTTTCACCTATGAAGCTAATTGCTTCCTGTAACTCAGTTCTGTCACAAGAGATTCACTTATTTGAAGAGTTTGAAAAGACATGTTATACTTAATCTTAGAAATATACACTAAATCGGAGACATTATGTTTTAGGCATTTCTTGATACGAGACATCTACGCATTCTACTTATCAAAATCAATAACTGACAAGTTTCCCTTACATGTTACACATCAGCCTATGTAAATAGCTCAGACAGTTAAAAGCCAATACTGAAAACATATCATATTTATTCACAATTAACCCAGCTTCTTATATCAAAACAAAGAACTGACTGCCGACATTCCAAAAGAAAAATGAGCGTCAGATACATTTCCTTTTTCTTGCCATCAATCAATGAAACAGTTTTTCCTCTTTTATTTCTTCAGGATAGTAATTGGCGGAGATCGTATAGTCATTTTTCATGTTAGAGTTCGGGAAACCTTTGGAATATGATAAGATTGTTGTGTTTCAGATATTTATGTAATGTCGTGATTTTAGATTTGGTTCTAGTAGTAGCAGTTTTATTGATCTGTGGTCACCTGTACAGTAACGTTTTACCTATCTATATCGGCGTGTTCATACATAAACTGCAAAGAACTGTAAAGTAAGTTATAGAAGTTGCTTAGCACGGTACAAAATCTTAGGCATGAAACGTATTCGCATATGCCAATATGAACAACGGTCTGCTGTTTAAGGGAATGATGACAATGCAAATTTTCTCCGGACTGGGTGTCGAAGCGGAGTTTCCCTCTTCACGCAAGTGGTTTCCTTAATCGCTTCGGCTGTCAGAGCACGAGTCCCGGCCAGACCCAAACAGCTGTATTTTGTCGTCCATCTGTCATACCGGTACACGTACATCCCATTAATGTTGTCCCCGCACAGTAGAGAGATTTTATGTGAATGTCCCAGCCAGTATCAGCAGATAAATATCAATTTAAGTCACAAAGGAGCTACAGGCATCGGCTCCAAGTGGGTACTGATTGAAATCAGTGGAGAAAAAAGGAATTTTGTGCGGGAACGGGACTGGAACCCAGGTCATCAGATTACTAGAAAGGTGCTATGGCCACTAAGCCGGACACAGTGGTCATTACAACTGCGCGAAAATCCCTAGCATACCTCTCACCAGAAACAAATTCTCAACTTCCACACACTACTGTTGTGGTGCCCCTGATGTAGTGCCTCTTGCCCTCCACTCGCGGCATTTCGAATTCACCGATTCCGGTAAGAGTTAGAGCCTGGTGTGCATCTGCACGAAAGAGATCGTTGTCTCTCTCAACTTAATTATATGCAGTGTCAGTGTCGTGAAGAAGTAACACGCAGTGTTCTTTTCAACACTGCAATTTTGTATTCATCTTCGTATATGCTAGGGGGTTACAGTTGCGTTTGAAATGAGGGATGAAAGCGTACTAATATCCTTCAGTGAGCCTGCACATTGTTTAATCGTGCCTTCATGCTCACTACGAGAGTGATACAGAAACTTTGTAAGCAGACTTTCGCGGCATAACTGGCGTCCAGCTGTCAAGAAACTGTAAATTTACGATTTTGGAGATTTGCTTGATGCTCTCATATCAGTTAAGAAAACTTGTGACCATTCGTAGAGCCTCTCTTAAAATATTTTCAGAATTTCCTGATAGTCCTATTCAGTACAACTGCCACATCCTAACTACAATGATCTAGGACAGTGGCTCCCAACATGGGAAGTAATTACCCCTGAGAGCAACACAGTTTTCTGTTCAGTTGCGTTTCGCTCACGAACCTAAAGTTATTTTTAAAATAACATTAATATCTTGTAAGACTGTAATTTTGATCATATATGTTACCAATAATTACTTTTTTTGTGAAGGCTAATTCTTCGTAGTTCGAACTATGTATGTACGAGAGTAAAGTTGAGACATATTCAACGCTCATGCTTAAATATCTCATGGAAATGTCTTTTCCGAATCGTAGGTAGCTCCAGCAATATCACATGAATGACTTCGTTATTTATAGACTGTGGGTGAAGCAAGTGTTGCCAGGGAGAGGAGTGACGGACAGGGAACATGTTTTGCAACGTTTACCCTGACTATGGATAGTCAGAGTTTATCTATGAGGAGGAGTTGTAGGAAGGAATAGAAATGCATTGAGAAATGGTTACCATTCTGTAGAAACAGGTTGTCAGGAACCAGTAGCAATTGAATCATCAGTTCTTGGTCTAATAAAACACCCACAAACACTAAATATCATTTACCATTCGTCATTTTGAAAATGAAAGTGTTCAGAAATTCGTTTTCCTAAAATTTAGTTAGACGCTAATGTTGATAATGTACGAGCTAGGTGGGAGGGGGGGGGGGGGGGGTGTTCTAGTTAAAATCTGATGGCGCTCAGGAGAACGGTCTCACAAAGACAAGAAACCACTGATCGAGGTTGTGTCGCGCATGCGTTTGCCTAGCAACCTTTTTCGTAGGTTTATTGCATTTTCTAAGGAACCTGCCAAGTAAATGTTTTATATGTCTCCATTAACTTCCATGGTGCCTACGTAACTACGCCGTAACACATTCCTACAAACTGCAACACCCAGTTTCTTGTATGAATTGACCTAGTCTAATTCAGACTCAGATTGTACTTACAGAATACTACATGCAAATTCTGAAGTGCACAATACTACTTTTCTGGACCTTTAAGGCATGTTGCCCATCTTTGTAACATTTGGAAAACGTATTTATACATTAGTTGACTGTAGGCTACTGCATCAACGGCAAAAAGTCTAAGGTTAGTATTAATATTATTTGCTGGGTCGTTAATATACAAAATGAAAAGCAAGTGTCTCAATACGAATTTTGGAGACGTTTGAACTTATTTCTTCATCCGTTCATCAGACGCCATTCAGAACAGATATCTTGAGATACGAATTACTCACAACTGTATAGAAAGCTGTAGGAGCCCAGAATTCATAGGGCCTGTACGTAGAATGTGCTACATCCGGCCCGTCATACCAAATGTATATTATTGTTGTTAATAGGTGAGATCTTTTTCGGACACAACTAGTTGATCTTCAAAATTCCTATTCTTGTCAAAGGTGGCATCCATACTTCGTTTTATTTGTATCTCTAATCATTTCAGGATTTCCTAGCACTTGGAAAAGCTTTTCAATGCAATGAAGAATGTTTTAAAAGAGGAATATAAGGTGAACATCAGTAAAGGCAAAACAACGACATCGGAAAATAGTTGCATTAAGTCGGGTGATGCTGGGGGAGTTAGATTAGGAACAGACACTATAAATAGTAGATAAATTTTACTATTTGGGCACAAGAAATTCATGATGTTCGAAGAAGAAAAGGTATTAAATACTGATTGGCTATGACAAGATGTGCATTTACAAAGAAAAGTAATGACGAATTTGACTTTTAGTGTTAGCAAACTTTTTCTATTGGTATTTGTTTGGGGTGTACCTCTGTAGGGAAGCGAAACGTGGACGATAAACAGTTCAGACTAGAATTAAATTATTTGAAATGTGTTGCTACAGAGAAATGCTGAACATTAGTCGGATAGATCACGTAATCCATGAGGAGAATCAATGGACCTATTGATATAGCACTTTTGAGAGACAATAGGAAATCATGATGAGTTGAGCCAAAAATGGCAGACAGATATCAAAACATTAACACAGTAAATAGATTTAGGTTTTTGTAGTTATTCGAAATAAAGAAGCTTGCAATATGTAGAGTACCATGGAGAGCTGCATTCAACCAGTCTTCGTACAGATAACCATAACAATAACACATTCCTATGTGTTAAAATTAGTATACAGTGTAAAAATTTCTCTTGCCGGTCGACGTAGTCTTGTCTGATACGTGTTTTTATTGCTTAAATCCCAGACTCATAAAATTTTTAAGGACTTCAGAAAAAGCAACATGTTCTAGTACAGGGGATTCATTAGTTCATTCAAAATAATTGTCCTGTTTATGTTTGATTAAACGTATTTTAGTACCTTTTTTGTTGCTCCATTGTATAATTTGCCACAAATGCAAGAAATTTTAGTCACACCAGCTGTCGTGTGTATATGACCTACACATTTTTTCATGAGACCCGATTTTTATCCAGGGAAATGAATAATGGCACTCACTTATGCAGAAAGGCGGTAAAATTTATAAACATCGTAATAATTCTAAAAGAACTGATGGTGTAGTCACATAAAATGAAAGATAAATAAGCATTCATGTTGTCTCACAGTACTTAATATGTCCAATCTATCATAACACTAGGACACCTTATCACCAGGTTGACAGAAACTTCACTTTTCATCCACTCCAGAGACTTATAAACGTGCCCATATGAAATACGGAAAATAATACAGGATCTGGTCCTTGACGAAAACCCATGGAGTTGGTGAAGGTAGGTGGTAATTTCCTAAGGGACCTAACTGCTGCCGGCCGGCGTGGACGAGCGGTTCTAGGCGCTACAGTCTGGAACCGCGCGACCGCTACGGTCGCAGGTTCGAATCCTGTCTCGAGCATAGATGTTTGTGATGTCCTTAGGTTAGTTAGGTTTAAGTAGTTCTAAGTTCTACGGGACTGATGACCTCAGATGTTAAGTCCCATAGTGCTCAGAGCCATTTTTTTTTAACCAAACTGCTGAGGTCATCGGTCATTAGGCTTACACTCTACTTAATCTAACTCAGACTAACTTACGCTAAGGAAAACACAGACACCAGTGCCCGAGGGAGGACTGGAACCCACCGACGGTGGAAGTCGCGCGAACCGTGGCAATGCGCCTTAGACCATGACACATCCCCGCGCGGCTCTTGGTGAAGAATTCCGCTTTAGTGGCATCGAAATTTCTTGGTTAAGTCTTTAACAGCTGTGTGAACTGAGAGGAAATTCGAAAGAATGAGAGGTAGCTTATATAAGTTCATTGCACAAAAAAAAAGGAAATGAAAGACATTGGAATAATTACAGCGCAATAAGTTCTCTGTGGAGAGACTGTTCGGATGAATCACATAACAAATGGTAGAATATCAGGCAAAATATTTCGAAGAGCGGACTCGATAAAACATTCAGCAGGCAATACAATCCGTCTCAGATAGCAGAAAAAGTAATATGATATCGAAAGGAAATGCATAGAATGTTCGATTTCACGACGCCTTGTAACACCGTGTTAATCGAAAACTTATGGGAAGCAGCGAGAGACGAAACAGTTTCTACAATTTGTATCTTTACAAAGGAAGTAGCTTATAAGGATAATAAAGGTAGGCTTAATGTAGGCAATTGACTGTCAGAAGTGTGTTAACAGAGGTTGGGCGGTGGCACGTCAGAAGACTGAACGTGGTAGGGAAGGTAGAAAATCTGAAAACGGAAATACTATGTCCACATATACATCTACATGGATACTCTGCAAATCACATTTATGTGCCTGGCAGAAGGTTCACCGAACAACCTTCACAATTTCCTATTATTCAAATCCCGTATACCGCGTGGAAGGAGCGAACACCCATATATCTTTCCCTTATTTTATTGTGGGGATCGTTTTTTCCTATGTAGGTCGGTTTCAACAAAATATTTTAGCATTCGGAGGAGAAAGTTGGTGATTGGAATTTCGTGAGAAGGTTCCGTAGCAACGAAAAACTGCCTTTCTTTTAATGATGTCCACCCCAAATACTATAATATCTCAATGAATTTCTCTCCGATATTTCGCGATAATACAAAACGTGCTACCCTTCCTTGAACTTTTTCGATATACTTTCTCAGTCTTATCTGGTAAGGATCCCACACCGCGAAGCATTATTCTAAAAGAGGACAGACAAACGTAGTGTAGGCAGTCACTTTAGTAGATCTGTTACATTTACTAAGTGTCCTGCCAATGAAACGCAGTCTTTGGTTAGCCTTCCCCACAACATATACTATGTGGTCCTTCCAATTTAAGTTGTTCGTAATTGTAATTCCTAGATATTTAGTTGAATTTACGGGCATTAGATTTGACTGATTTATCGTGCAACCGAATTTAACGAATTCCTTTTAGCACTCATGTGGATGACCTCACACTTTTCGTTATTTAGCGTCAACTGCCAATTTTTTCACCACTCAGAAATATTTTCTAAATCGTTTCGCAATTTGTTTTGATCTTCCAATGATTTTATTGGTCGATAAACGACAGCGTCATCTGCAAACAACCTAAGATGGCTGCTCATATTGTCTCCCAAATCGCTTATATAGATGAGGAATTGGAAAGGACCTATGACACTACCTTTGGGAACACCAGAAATCAGTTCTGTTTTACCCGATGATTTTTCGTCAATTACTACGAACTGTCATCTTTCTGACAGGAAGTAACTAATCCAGTCACATAACTGAGACCATATTCCATAAGCACGCAATTTTACAACCCGCCGCTTGAGTGGTACAGTGTCAAAAGCCTTCCGGAAATCCAGAAATACGGAATCGATCTGATATTTCTTGTCAATAGTACTCAACACTTCCTGCGAATAAAGATGTGTTTCGCGAGAATTATGTTTTGTAAACCATTGTTGACTGTGTGTCAATAGACCGTTTTCTTCGAGGTAATTTATAATGCTCGAACGCAATATATGTTTCAGAATCCTGCTGCACGTCAAGGTTAATGATATGGACCTGTAAGTAAGTGGATTACTCGTACTACCTTTCTTGAATGTTTGTGAGACCTGTGCCACTTTCCAGTCTTTGGGTAAGGATCTTTCGTCGAGCAAACGGTTATATATGATTGTTAAATATGGAGCTAAGGAATCAGCATACTCTGAAAGGAACGTAACTGGTATACAGTCTAAATCAGAAGACTTGTTTTTATTAAGTGATAAGTTGCCTCACTACTCCGAGGACGCCGGCCGGGGTGGAAGAACGGCTATAGGCGCTACAGTCTGGAACCTCGAGACCGCTACGGTCGCAGGTTCGAATCCTTCCTCGGGCATGGATGTGTGTGACGTCCTTAGGTGAGTTAAATTTAAGTAGTTCTAAGTTCTATGGGACTGGTGACCTCAGAAGTTAAGTCCCACAGTGTACAGAGTCACTTGAACCATTTACTCCGAGGATATTTTATTCTAGGTTATTTATTTTGACAGCTGTTCTTGATTCGAATTCTGGAATATTTATTTCGTCTTCTTTTGTGGAGTCATTTCGGAAGGCTGTGTTTAAAAACTCTGCTTTGGCAGCAATGGCTTCGATAGTATCTCCATGGCTATCGCGCAGAGAAGGCACGGATTATTTCTTGCCGCTAAAATACTTTACATATGACCAGAATCTCTGGATTTTCTTCCAGGTTTCGAGACAAAGTTTCGTTGATGAAACCGTTATAAGCAGCTCTCATTGAAGTCCGCTCTAAATTTCGAGCTTCTGTAAAAGATCATGGATCTTGGGGATTTTGCATCCAAACAGACGCATGTTTGTTTGTTTCATGGCTTCTGCTACAGTGTTCTTACTCGTTTTGAGTACCAAGGAGGATCAGCTCCGTCGTTTGTTAATTTATTTGATATAAATCTCTCAAATGCTGCCGATACAATTTCTTTCAATTTTAGCCACATCGGGTCTACATTTATATTGTTTATTTGGGAGGAGTGGAGAGTGACTCACAGGAAGAGGTAAAGTGAATATTTATATGCTTTTTTGAAGAAGTATATTTTGAAGGATTTGGGGGCTACAATATTCAGTCTCGCTACTACAACCTTGTGTTCACTAATCCCTGTATCCGTAGTGACGCTCGTTATTAACTCAGGATTATTTGTTGCTAAGAGGACAAGTGCGTTTAACAACCGCCTACTATTCGAGTGGGTTCAAGAACTAACTGCTCGAAGTAATTTTCGGAGAATGCGTTTAGCACAATTTTGGATGGTGTTTCATGGGTACCTCCGGAATTAAAAATACATTTTCGCCAACATATCGAGGGTAAATTAAAGTCAGCAACAACTATAATCGTATGATTCGGGTACGTGTTTGAAATCAAACTCAAGTTGTGTTTGAATCTTTCAGCATATGTATCATCTGAATTGGAAGGTCGATAAAAGGATCCACACCTTATGTATCCAGTTTTAAAAATACACTAAATTTTACTCACCGTAAGACTCTGTAAGTCAAGAATAATATCATTCTGCAAATAGCTTTAATATGTTATAGAGCTCTTCAGTATGAATGATTTACAAACGCTGCACAAACAGAACCTAATGTCTCACAACAACAAAAATTGGGCCAAGTGCTAGTAGCACTCACGCGCTCTGAGTTTTCCGTACCAACTTAATAATACATATAGACAGCTCATCCATTCCGGGAATCGAGAATCTAGAAGATTTTTCCATGTTATCGACACTAGTACTAGCAAGATTACAGGGATTACAAGTTTTTCAAGACTGTTTTAACCTGAAACTTGAAGACGAAATCAAATGACAAAACAAATATTTCGTCGTGTGATATTATTACAGATCAACTGCTTCGGATTTTTTCCTTTACTTGTACTGTGAAACGCTTCTTGTTGGCAAATTTCACTATTTTTCACCAACGAAAGGACGCTACAGTGTTTGATGAGTGAGGTTGCGAGTCTCAAAATATGTCACTTAAATGGTTGTACCCTTTAGTAGCACTGATTTGAAAGATTATATTTATTACACCGCCAAGGCACTATAGACTTTAATATGTGACTTAAATTCCAAATTTGTATGTCTACCTGTTCCTGGGAAAAGTGGTGGCTCAACAGACGGATGGATTGACAGATAAAAAACACGATTCATAATTTTCGGATTTTTTCCTTTAGTTGTTCTGTAGAATCTTTCTTTTGAGAAATTTCGTGATTCTACCTCAAGCGGAAATACGCTTCACGGTCAGTGAATTTCAGAAAATCAAAATATGTGACAGCAATGGCAGTACGTTTTGGATGCCTTGATTTAGACGTTTACAGTTATTCCACCTCCAAAAGAAAACACACCTTGGTGTGTGACATAAAATTCAATTTCTTGTCTACCTGTCTCTGAGAAGAAGAGGAGTAAACGGACAGACGACCAGGCAGGCTGTTCTATAACAAATGACAAAAAATTTTACCTGTTATATAACGACAAATTTTCCTTTGGTTGTACTGTGAAACCTTGCCTGTTGCCACATTTCACGTTTCTAGGTTAACGAGAAGTACCCCACGGGCTTTGATGACTGAATTTGCAAGAATCAAAATATCTGACGTAAATGGCCTTACCTTACAATTGCATTAACTTAGACGTATACAAATGTAGACTATAGTATGTGACATCAATTTCTACTTGATACGTCTAATCTTTCCTGAGAAAACGCGCTTTTAAGAGTCCGACAGACAGACATACAAACAAACGTAGTGATCGTACAAGGGCTCCGTTTTCACCGATTCGGGTACGGAACTCGAAAGATATAGAACAATGCCAGGAAGTGCCTCTGACTCTAGCGAGCAGTCCTTCATAAGATTCTGAAATCGCTTCCTAATGTAAAATACGAAACCACACAGGAAATGCTATACGTTCCTAGGTACACTACCTCTACGCACAACAAGGTTCCCAACATCAAGTGCCACAAGTGTATAGTGCGGTTTACACCTTTTCTGTCACCGTTCGATGGAACCCGCATGTGAACGAAAAATGATGAGCATCTGCAAGTGAAAGAACGTCCATATTGTAAGATTAAAGGGTTTTTAACTATTTGGCCTTACGGTACAACCCGTCAAATTTCAAACATTATATTGGTCTACTGCGAAACCGTCATCTTAGCCAAATTACGACGTATATAGTTACCATAATGTTATGAAATATGAGATAAACTCAACTTGGCGACACATTGTCCCGTCCCATCACAGTTTTGTGGTGCAATAGGAACGTTGCGACAATCTCAGGGTTGTTGGGGTGTCCACCTTTGTTGTCGGAGATGAGAGGGAGAATGCTCTCTGAGGAGGAACTGGGTCTTCATTGGTTGCAGTGGTAATCATTTAGGATTAATGGTAGGATGGATATGCTGAGGAGTTCAGTATTTATTTAAGTGATTCATTTATAATCTCTTTGGTAACATTAAAAGAAGTGCCGGTTCCTAACCCCTTCTTTAATTACTGTCAGACTCAATTTATTCTTATCAACAGGCCATTCGCCTAAGCTTACAAGAGGCAATTACAATTCTGTAAAATGTTCTTGTTAATTACTACGGGACTGATGACCATAGATGTTAAGTCCCATAGTGCTCAGAGCCATTTAATTACTACAAATGCTATCTATTCTTTGAGACAAGGAGATCGTCTACGTCAAAGGTGTTCCCCAGAAGAGATCATATTTACTTATCTTGCAGTTGATATGCGTGTTACCAGATCTGATCACCGACTTCTTCTCGCTGAGAATATAATTTCTGCATACTTCTGCTGCTGCTGCTGCTGCTGCCTGGTTAGCTACGCTGTGGATCCTCAAAGCGGCGACTCTCTAGTCGATCGTGCTACAGCTCTCTCTGAATCCTCTCTCAGAATCTCTTGCTTATATAGCGTTCTAAGTCGCGGCTGTCCTTCTATAATATCCGGTCGAGATAGTTCTATTAACTGGCTCCTTCTACACGGAAACACCTTAATGTTCGATTTCTCTTATAGGTTTCCACTCGATGTTACCACTTACTTATGCTGGAAAGCTTCGTTTAGCGTCAGGGCCTCTGCCATAAGTCGCAGTCATGGGCTCTAGCCCACGGCTTCCGGTTTTCAGCAGCAGAGTCGTGTGTCACGCACTTCTGTCGGCGTCGTACCGTTCATCCGGACCCAGAACTTTACCTTAATGACGATCCACTCAGTGTAATGGAGACGTATCGTTTCCATTTTATCTGACAAGTATTGCTTATCAAATTTTTTCTCGAGTTTGGACACCTCCCCCTAAAATTTCATTAATGTACACTATTCAGACAACCTTTAATACATTTAAACATTTATCCATTTGCAAGAAAATTTGTCATATAATTACAAACGAGTTACATTGATACACTTGAAATAGTTATATTACACAGTTTTACATTCAGTTTAACATTAGGGATTCACATTTCCATTTTACGTAGCTCTTATTTTATACCTGAAAGAAAGCACCTTATCGTCTATTGGTGATTATTTCTCGGTCACCTCTGTTTCTGGGATTTCTTTCATTTATTACCACATCTTCTTCTCTTTCGGCTGACCTTAAAGGAACTCTATTTACTTCAGGAGTTTGGGCTACTCTCTTATTGATACAAACAGATCGAGAGCAATTTCCATGTTTTGGATCATCAAAAGACTTTTTGTATAAATACTTGCAACATTTACATTTCGCACAGAATACAAATGTTATAACACCTATGATTAAACATATGCTTCATTAAGTAACAAAGGTAAAATTGTGTACTTTCCTTTCTCGCTCTAGTTCCAGTTGTTCTTTATCTATGAATTTATCAATATCTTCCAATATGTTGCCCACTACTCTTAAATCGTCTAAATTGTATTTTTCATTCATAAATTTTTGTTTCAGTTTTCATACAACAATCTAAATTCATATTCACATTTGCGATTACGTCAGCTTGAATACACACATGTGATCCATAACCTTTACAATTTATCTTAAACGTTAATATACCTATTCCAGTTCATTTAATATCTTTTACCGGATATGGGCTACACAGAGCTGCCATGGCTTCTTCCTTAACGATTACATATAACCATTCATTAATACTTAAACAAGTCCATAAACTTCCTACTAATGAAATCATTTTATTGGCACAATTAGTTGGTATATGACTGTCTTGTAATAATTTTTCCTCACAATCTTCTTGATTGTACATGGAAATTAATCAAAACGTTTGCTTACATATATTTCTATGTGCATCTACATCTTTACAATTTAGTTCATTCCGTGATAACTTAGCATATAGTTTCTTAGAGCTATCTACTAGTATGTATTCCTTTTCTGGTTGTATATATGCATATTGATCTGAACCTGAAGTTAATTTAATTGGTACTGGTAACATTTTGTACAGATTAAAGTCTCTGTTTTCGATAAATGGTACACTAATAACATATCCCAATATTTCATTAGCTACGAATACATCGATATCCATAATGTTCAATCATACATATCCATATTCCTCCATTAAGGGGATCGGGGATTTGACTTCTCTTAAGTCATTTTGGATTTCTCTTAGATACATGACAATCTGTACTGAATTAAAAATACCCTTTTGCACATAAATTATTGCACTTACTAACCCTTCATATTCCCTGTTTATTTCAGTACATACCATATGTAACTGTAAGAGTTGTTCACTGAGTGTCCTGAACGCAGCCATTTTCTTGACTCCATAATCTGTGGTCCTCAGACAATAATTAATAAAATTTTCTAACTTACTCATTCCGTTCTTCAGCAATTGCTCATTGGTCGCGATTTCATCTACTGTTTTATTAAAGCCTACCAATACGGCTCTGACTACTGCCACTTGCTATTTAGATAGTTTTAACTATTGTTCAGCTCTCGATTCCATAATATCGACTTGCCTTTTATAATATGCAGCATCTGCCTCGTCTAACGTTCCAAATAAAATTTTACTTATGTCCTCTACAAAATTTAGAACTCCTCACTTTTGCCTTCTCACTCATCTGGTTAATTGATTTATGAGGGACTTGGTTTCTTTCAATTGCTCTGTATGCTGCGTAAACCCGTTAGTCAACATATTACAATCTACTTGACTAATGTTTAACTGTTCCTGCCTCTCTTTGCACTGCTGTATCATTTTTAATCGTACTCTTTTTACAGCGTTAAATTTCTCATCCAACCTTCTCAAATTTACATATGTTACCAATTTCCATGTTGTACTTGTAATTTCAACGTCGCCTTTATGATAGTAATATATTCCTGGTGATGCTCTTATCTGATTAATCTTCACAAGTCAATCCGTTTTTCCCTGCCCGTGGCAACTGTAAGTCAACCATCCATTTATGGTAATTAGAATCCACATCATTAGGATTGATGCCATCCTGATGGGTCTGTAATAGAAATCTTGAAGCTACCTGTCTAGATTCTTTACTAATGTGGTTTTAATCTATTTGCATGCACTTTCAATTCCTGTCACCTTTTCTTCTCTGTTTACATTGGGCAGTTCCACTTTCACTATCTCATATGGGCCTCTGAATCGAGAATCTAACTTTTTTTATACCCATGTCGCCTATTTGAAAAGTTCTCTGATGCTCTGTTTTGTCATAATGCACCTCGCTTATTTCTTTGGCCTCTCTTAACTTCTCTCTCGGTACTCGATGCGCTTCTTGCATCCTAGCTTTGAATTTGTATACGTAGTCGTCGTAATCATATCTTATTGTGGTTGTTTAGTTTCGCAATATTCATGGTAGGTTCACTGTTCTTCCGCACATTAATTCTAAGGGGGTATACTGTGTACTGCTATGTGGCGTCGTATTAAATGCAAAACAGCTATACGATATTTACTTGCCCCAATCACAATGAAATTCCTTGATGAAGTGCCTTACATACTCTACTAGGGCCCTGTGTGTTCGTTCCATTTGTCTGTGGATGAAATGCGCTCGTTTGTATCTTATTTATCCTGAATAATTTGCATATTCTCCTGAACACTTGACTTAGAAAATTTGGTCCTTGATCTGTCAATAATACTGAAGGAATACCAAACTTAAAATAACTTTGACTTAGAAAATTTGGTCCTTGATCTGTCAATAATACTGAAGGAATACCAAACTTAAAATAACTTCTCCTATGAACGTCTCGGCTATTGTGTCCGCATCTTGTCTCATAGTTGGAACTGCTACTGTAAACTTTCTTCAATCGTCCTGAAACGTCAAAATATATCTATTCCCTTCTGTGGTTATGTCTAATTGTCCAGTTACATCCATATAACATTTACCAAACACTGTTTCCGCCGTGTCTGTAAAAACCAATGGCATTTTTGTTTTTCCCTGTGTAAATATGTTCCGTTGGCGTTTATCACATGTTCTAATATACTCTTCAACATCTTTTTTCATTCCTTTCCATGAACTGTACCTTGTTAAACAATCGAGTGTCGTAGGTATTCGTTGATGTCCACCTAATGGATTGTCATGTACTTCTTTCATAATGTAGTCCTTCTGTTCCGCGCTTACCTCTTTGGCGTCTTCATTTAATTCCGTGTCATCAGTTATTCTTCTAACTGTCTCTTGGGTTTCGATTACCTGTGCATCTTCATCACTGTGCTTCATTCCGCTTAAGGCATCTGCATTGGCATTTAATCTTTCTAGCTTATTTACACTCTCGTTTGTATATTCTTCTAATTTTGATCTCCAGTTTAATAACCTGGATGATGGATCTTTCATAATAAAAATCAACGTTAAAGGCTTGTGATCTGTTACTATTTTAAATTCTCTTCCATACACATATCGTCCAAATTGTTTCGGTGCCCATACTAATGTTAAACACTTCAGCTCAGTGGCTGAATAATTTCTTTTTGCTTTATTTAAAGTTGCAGAAGCGTACGCGATTTGTCTGTCGCTTCCAATTTTCTCTTGTGACAGTATTGCACCATGTTCTGTTCCACTTGTGTCTGTCGTAATAATAAAAGGATTCTCTAAATCAGGATACTGCAGAATGATAAGATTGATTAATCTTTCTTTTAATTCTTCAAATAATTCTTGCTGTGCCTTCCCCATTCTTACTGTTCGACATCCTTTAATAATTTATGTGAAGGTGTTGCAATTTCACTGAAATCCTTTAGAGATTAGGGATAGTATCCTACGACACCCAGTATCATTTTAATATCTTTCTTGTCTTTGCTACTGGGAATGTGTTTACTCTTTCTACATTCCGCTTACGTGACTGTACTTCTTTATCTGATATCTTATGCCCCAAAATATGACTTCGGTTCACAAAAATTTACACTTGTCTGGCTGTAACTTCTGCTTTTGCTCTCATACTCTATAAAAAATCTCTCTTAATTTTTCAATATGTTCCTTTAGCGAACTTCCATAGCATATTACGTCGTTTAAATACACTAAACACTTGGTTCCTTGTAATCCTGAATGAACACTACGTTCATTAATCTATGAAACGCACTAGGCACTCCTTTTAAACCCATAGGCATCCTGTTATACTCATCATGTTGATAATTAGCGCTGAATGCTGTTTTCTCCATGTCTTTGGACTCCATTAACATCCGGCGACATCCGCTGGCTGAATCCAATGTCGAAAAGTACTTTGCTTTTCCTAGCAGGTCTAGTATTTCCGATATATTTCAGATCAGGAATGCTTTCCCTACTGAAATCTCGTTTACTTTACGATAATCCATCACCAATCTATATTTTAACTGTCCACTGGCATCTACTTTCTCAAGGATTAATAGAATCTGCACATTCCATGGACTTTGGATTTCTACAATAATATCGTCTGCTAACATTTTTTCTACTTGCTCCCATTATGCTTCTTTCTGGGATTCTGGTATCCTATATGGTCAAACATTGATTACTTTTCCTGCATTCCCTGGCAATATCGGCTGTCTATGTTTTATCGTCTCTGTAAATTATAATTTATCTCCTTTTAAATGGAAAACATCACAGTACTCACCACACAGCTTTTCAGTTCATATTTCTCTTCCTCGTTTAAATGATCCACTCGTAATGCGTCTCTAAACTGAACTGTACGATTCTTGTAATCCGTCGCTTGTTCTGACGTTTCTTATACCTTCCTTACTGTTGCTTCCACATATAATGGTTCTGTGCTTAAGCATACTGAACTCACACCACATATTGCGTCATTGATATTTAACATATTGATAATACATTTCCCTTGAATGTTTTTCACTATTGCTTCTGGAATGTACACTCCCTTAAGTAATTCTTGTTTCGGTACTATTAACTCTCCTCCTCTGGGAATTTTTTGTGTTCAGCTAATCTAATTATCATTACTCTTTCTTCCCTAGGTCTGATTATTTCAGTAAATTTGTGTTGAGGGCGCCCTAGATCTGGTGTCCTTGTATGCTGTGACCTGCCGTACTGTTTACCTCTTATCTGTCCGTGCACAGCTAATGCTCCCTTGAACTTACATAATTCTGTTGTCAGCTCGATATATTCCTCGTAACGTACCCTTGGCCCATCCTGTGATCACTGTCCTTCTGGTTCTGTTACCAACGGAAATTCATGCCCATTCGCTCTGAGTTGGCTCGTGTGGTAATCGATAACAGCTCTCTGCCATTGTAGAAAATCTCTTTTTAATAGTCCGTCATATGGAAGATCTGTTCCCTTGCGTAATACATAGAATGTCTGGTTACCCAACAATTTTCCGTTTAGTCTTAAATTCTATTTCGCTATACCCATTGTGTTCATTGTACCTTCTGTGACCCCTTTCAATCTTCTTATTTCTCTATAATTCATAGGTGTTTCCGCGGCTATTGCTTCTTCCTTGAGCAGACTTATATGAGCATTCGTGTTGATTGAAAACTTTAACCTTGTACCAAATTCTTTGCAGTATATCGTAATTATTTAATTTTCTGCCTCGCAGTCTATTTTTCGCACTTTGGGGCACTTAACGGTGGTTACGTGCGACTGGTTTGCACGCCACCAGCGTCGTTTCCCGGCTATTCTCCTGGCTGTCTTCCACAGTTTTCTCCACATTTAAGTATTGTATGCCCGTATTTATTACTGGGACCTCGACAATTTTTCGCCCTGTGTCCTCTCCTTCTACATTTTGACATATAATTATTTTTTCATATTTTGCAACCGTACATTTTAAAATACAATTATCTCCTCACATGTTGCATCCGTATGTCCTGGTTTATCACAGTAATAACAACAATTTTGAAATTTATGCGTTTCTTCCACTTTGTTGGGTGGTGGTACCCATCTGACTTGCGTTTTGATATATGTCCTATTTTTCCACATTGGTAACATGTCATTAGTCTTAGCGGTTTCTTTCTGCTATCGTGCCAACTCTTCCCCTTCGACGCCTGATTCTTTTCCTTCATTGACGTAATAGCACTTTCTTCTTGTTGGGATATTTCTGCTGCTACCCCTAACGTCACATTTACTCCTCTACTATGCACAATAGCTTGAATTCTCTCGTATGCTAACACTTGTATATAACATGCATGCGGTAGTACATTTACTAATTCTACAGCCCCCTTTTGCTTTTCTCTATTCATTACCCTAGTTACCCCTGCTGCTACCCCTAACGTCACATTTTCTCCTCTACTATGCACAATAGCTTGAATTCTCTTGTATGCTAACACTTGTATAAAACATGCATGCGGTAGTACATATACTAATTCTACAGCCCCCTTTTTCTTTTCTCTATCCATTACCCTAGTTACAGCAACCCTGAAAGATTTTCACAATTCATCTATCGTATTACCCAATGAGGCAATTGATTCCCCTGCATACTGAGTTGTTTTATACATATAGCACACATAAAAATCAAGAATTCATTTACCTGAATAAGTTTATTCTAATACACTCCTTACTTCTGCCCAATTTTTTGTGTTCTCCCATACTACTAATTTCGATCTCGCATCCTCAGTGATCTTAGATTTTATATATTGAAAAAGTAATTTTGCATCCTAGATTTTATCTACTTTTAAAACAGAATTCACGTTTTCTATGAACACTTGCAATTCTCTCTTATTCCCATCGAATGTTTTCAGAATAAATGCTACTGCATCCATAGCACTTGTAACAATATTATCACTACTGGAGGACGTCATCCTGTTACAAGTTCAAAGGACATTATTATTAAGTTGTCGTGTTGGCTTGCCTGTTTTGTGGGCTCGATGTTCTTGTTCTTCTGTTGATCTGCTGCGTGTGGGCGTTGCTGCTCATGTCATCTGCTAGGATCTCTGGCATCTTGGACTCTGTTGTTCGTATATGGTTTCTTCTTCTTACGGTGAGATTCTGGGACACTACTGCAACTGCCTATTTACCTGCTTCTTATGTTTAACTATTCCCTTAATTGCCGGCCGGAGTGGCCGTGCGGTTCTAGGCGCTACAGTCTGGAACCGTGAGACCGCTACGGTCGCAGGTTCGAATCCTGCCTCGGGCATGGATGTGTGTGATGTCCTTAGGTTAGTTAGGTTTAAGTAGTTTTAAGTTCTAGGGGACTGATGACCTCAGAAGTTAAGTCCCATAGTGCTCAGAGCCATTTGAACCATTTTTTTATACCCTTAATTCTTCATTCATCAATTCTTACCCACCAACCAATTACTCAACTATCACTTTTCTGCCAAACCACCCAACACCTGGCACCATATAGTATATGTCGCATCCTAGCACAGTTTTCTAGTGCAGTAGGAACGTTGACGACAATCTGAGGGTTGTTGGGGTACCCACCTTTGTTGTCGGAGATAGAGGGAGAAAGCTCTCCGAGGTGGAACAAGGTGGTTATCGGTTGCAGTGGTTATCTTTTAGGATTAATGGCAGGATGGGTATGCTCAAGAGTTCAGTATTTATCTAAGTAATTCATTTATTATCTCTTTCATAACATATAAAAGAGGTGCCAGTTCTTAACCCCATCTTTAATAACTGTCACACTCAATTTATTCTTATCAACAGGCCACACGCCTAAGCTTAAAAGAAGCGATTAATCTTCTGTAACTTGTTCTAGTTAATTACGAAACTATAAATGCTATATATTCCTTGAGACAAAGACAGATCGTCTTTGTTCAAAGCTATTCCCCAGAGTAGATAATGATCACTTATCTTTCAGTTGATGTGTACTACACCAGATCTGATCATCGACTTCTCGCTGAGAATACTACTTCTGCCTAATTCTGCGGCTGGTGCTGTCTGGCTAGCTACACCCTGGCTCCTCAAAGTGGCCACTGGCTAGTCGACCGTACTAATGCTCTCTCTAACTTTCTGTACAGATTATGCCTTCTACAGCTCCCTCTAGTACCATGGAAGTTATTCTATTATGTCTTACCAGTTGTCCTACCATGTTGTCCCATCTCGTTGTCAACATTTTCAGCATATTCCTTTCCTCTCCGATTCTGCGCAGAGCTCCTTCACTCCTTGGCTTGTCTTGTCCAACTAATTTTCAACATTCGTCTGTAACACCACATCTCAAATACATCGATTCCCTCCTTTTCCTGTTTTCCCGCAGTCCATGTTTCACTATCATACAATGCGGTACTCTGGACGTATATTCTCAGGCATTTCTTTCTAAAATTAAAGCCTTTCTTTGATGTTAGTAGACTTCTCATGCCCAGGAATGCCCTTTTTTCCAGTGCTAGTCTGCTCCTTCCTTCGTCTGTCATTGGTTATTTTGCTGCCTAGGTAGCAGAATTTTGTATCTTCATCTAGTTCGTGACCATTAAGCCTGATGTTAAGTTTCTTGCTGTTCTGATTTCTTATGCTTCTCATTACTTTGGTCTTTCTTCGATTTCTTCTCAGTCCATATTAGGCACTCACTAGTTTATTTATCCACTCAAGCAGATAATGTAATTCTTCTTCACATTCATTGAAGACAGCAATGTCTTCTGCAAATTGTATCACTGATACCCTTGGACATTGGGTTTAAAGTCCACAGCTGAGTCTTTCTTTTATTTCTGTCTTTGCTTCTCGGTGTACATAGTGAACACTAGGGATGAAAGACTACAACATCTTGCTCCATTTGACACTGTCTAACGCTTTCTCCAGGTCGACAAGCATTCATTCTTTCTTTAGTCCTGCTTACATTATCAACCGCAACAGCAGAACTCCAGCTCTGGTGGCTTTACCTCTCCCAGACCTAAACTGATCGTCATCTAACAACATATCTTCAATTTTCTTTTCCATTCTTCTGTAGATTGTGGTTGTCAGCAACGACGATGCATGAGCAAGCTGATTGTTCGATAATTATCGCACTTGTCAGCTCTTACTGTCTTCGCTATTTGTGGGTGACGTTTTCTTGAAAATCAGACTGTACATTGTGAGACTTACCAACGTGGACAGTCATTTTCCTTAAATGATTTTAGAAATTATCATGGAATGTTAACTGTCCCTTCTGGTTTATTTTATCTTAAGTCTACCAGAACTCTTTCAAATTGTGATTCTAGTACTAGGTCCCCTATCTCTTGTAAATCTTCTCCTGTCACTTCTTGTATCAAATCAGACAAATCACCCCCCCCCCCCCCCCCTCATAGAAGCATTCACTATACCCTTTACACCTATCCGCTCTCTCCACTGCATTTAACAGCTGCACACTTAATGTTACCACCCTCGCTTTTAATTTCACATAAGAATGTTTTGACTTTTCTTTATGCTGATTCAGTCATTCCGACAATCACTTCTGTTTCTATTTCTTTACAATTTTCATGCAGACATTTCACGCTAGATTCTCTCCACTTCCTGTTTATTTCATTCCTCAGCGGCTTATATTTCTGTATTCCTGTATTTCCCTCAACTTTTCTGTAGTTCATTGTTTCGTTGATCAGCTGAAGTATTTCTTCCGTTACCCGTGATTTCTTCGCAGTTACCTTCTTTGCACCTATGTTTTTCTTTCCAACTTCTGTGATTACCCTTGATAGAGAAATACATTACTCTTCAACTGCACTGCCTGCTGAGATGTTCGCTATTGCAGTATCCATAGCCTTAGAGATTTTCAAGCGTACCTCTTTATTCCTTAGTTCTTTGCGTATTGATTCATCCTGACTAACGTTTTACACTTCAGTCTGCTATTCATCACTGTCACCCTGTGTTCTGAGTCTAAATCTGCCCCTTGTCGCGCCTTACAATCCAGTAACTGTCGACTCTCTAATCGATCATGATGTAATCTGACTGAGATCTTCCATTATCTCCTGGCCTTTTTGAAGTACACTTCCTACTTTTGTGATTCTCGAAGAGAGTATTTGCGATTACTAGCCGAAATTTATCATAAAACCAATTAGTCTTTCTCCTACCTCATTCCCAGTACTAAGCAAATACTCTCCAGTAACCCTTTCTTCCACTCCTTCCCTTACAACAGTATTCCAGTCCCCCATGACTATTAGATTTTCATCTCCCTTTACATATTGAATTGCTCGCTTAGTTTCCTCATATACTTTCTCTGTCTCTTCGTCTTTCGCCTTCCACGTCGGCATTATACCTCGTTGTCGGTGTTGGTTTGCTGTCGATTCTAATGAGAACAGCCGTATCACTGAACTGTTCACACGCTCTTTGCAGTATCTATAGCCTTTACCCTACATTCCTGTTCATAACTAATTCTACTCTCGTTATACCACTTTCTGCTCCTTTTATTACCCTATACTCATCTGATCATAAATCCTTGTCTTCTTTCCATTTCACTTCCCTCATGTGATGCAAGTGAGAAATACATACGCTTGCCTCCCATCGACTGTTCACAGCACAGCGTTTACTGTTCTGTTCACTTCCATACTTCGTTCTGAAGTTTCATTGACTCTGAACGTCCGATTTTGTCTCAATAAACCAGGGCACACATTGTACCTTCCCTTGAGGAGTTGCCATTTTATAGAGGTTTAGTTCCTTCCATCAACAGAGTATCCGAAACACAAAATTTTAGTATATATATATAAACTTTAGTAATCAGTGATTACAATAAAACAAATTTTATTAAAATATTTCAACAGGTGCCGTTGTAATAAAATTTTGAATTTATAAAGGGACTTTATGGACACCCTATACAGCTATTCATTTACTGCTATTTTTAGCAAGAGAATATATTGGGTATTACATGATTTCATTTGCAGATGCACCAGTTACTGTGTCGTTTGAATATAAAAGAAGATGCATGCTAAAATCAACTGCACGCAGCTTAAACATGAGATAACATTTTCCCAGAGAGATTAAATGGTTTAGTATTCCTTTGGAGCACTGTCTACAGGGTCTGAGAAACTGTGACATTAAGTAGGAGTTTACAAGTAGCACAGTAATGGGCTTGTGAACGAAAAGTGCAGTTAACTTTCAACTAAAAATAAAGTAGTAGCTCCAGGGCTACCCACTGTAAGTTCAGACGCTGATCAAAAGATAACAGCTACCATATTTGTGGCGCCTGGAGACATCTGAGGAGTGATGAACGATGCCAGTCTATTTATTGGTTGGTTCACTGAGAATGTATGCTTGCTGCAGAGCAAAAAAATTGCCTAATTGAACTTGGTATTTAAATTGGTGAGTTTCTCTTGATATGACGACAACTGAATGATGACGAACAAACATGGTTTCATTATAGCAATTATGACCGCGGAGTTTAATAAATCAGTTAAGATGGCTAGGAGAATGTTTCTGTTAGAAAAAGTAGATAAGTAGTTGTTATCGTCTCACTTAGACTGCGAAATGACATAATTTCGTTTCATTAATGTGAACATGGAGCAATTATAGTCTGGAGACTTATGCTGCTAGTATATGAATTAAGGACGGAAAAGACCGTCCATGGTTTCATAACAAGATTCGAAAAATGCTGGGAAATCAAAGGCTGTTTCAGTCTCGCTTCGAAAGAGAACGCGCAAACGACGAAAAGCAAAGGTTAGTAGTGATTCACGTGGCTGTGAAGGGAACTTTGCACCAAGTATAGAACTACCACCACCGTCATAGCTTAGCAAAAGATCCGGAAGGGAATACAATAAAATTCTGGTCCTATGTAACATGGCTAAGTGGTTCTAAGGCTTGTCGATTACTCTGGTGTGGCAACTGAAGGTGTCAAAACGACAGCCAAAGTTTTAAATTTCACCTTCCAGAAACCTTCAACACACGAAAAATCGCTCAAACGTATGTCGTTTCACCATCGAACATACTCCCATGTGGACAACGTAGTAATAGGCACCCCTGGCGTAGAGAAATTCGGTTTTTCAAAGAGTACTATAAGGCAATGGCCCCCTTGTATTTGACGCGAATCTCTCGCCCAGCTCAGAGTCACGAACGAATGGATGAAAACGAATGTGACCTCTGTATATTTGAGGGGTAAAAGAACGGAGCCGCAAACGTATAGGCAATTATTCCTAATATCGGTTTGCTGCAGAATCCTTGAACATATTCTCAGTCTGAATATAACAAATTTTCTGAAGACCGAGAAACATGCGTCCACCAATCAACATGGTTTAAGAAAGCATCGCTAGAGCGAAACTCAGCTTTTCCTTTTCTCGACTGATATACTGCAATTTATCAGTGATGGGTAACAGGCAGATTATCAGGAAAGAGCTTGACAAGACGCCCCACTCCTGGCTGTTAAAAAAAGTACAAGCATATGGAATAGGTTCAAGAATATGTGAATGGCTCGAAGACTTCTTAAGTTATAGAACCCAGTATGTTATCCTCGACGGCAAATTGTCGCCAGCGACAAGAATATCGTCAGGAGAGTCTCAGGGAAGTTTGATAGGACCATTATTAATATTATTGCTGATGACGCTGTGTTGTACGGTAAGGTATCAGAGATGAGTGAGTGTAGGAGGAGACAAGATGACATAGATAAAATTTCTAGTTGGTGTGATTAAAAATGGTTCAAATGGCTCTGAGCACTATGGGACTTAACATCTGAGGTCATCTGTCCCCTTGAACTTAGAACCACTTAAACCTAACTAACCTAAGGACATACCACATATCCATGCCCGAGGCAGGATTCGAACCTGTGACCGTAGCGGACGCGTGGTTCCAGACTGAAGCGCCTAGAACCGCTCGGCCACACCGGCCGGTAGGTGTGATGAATTGGGCTAGCTCTGAGTGTAGAAAAATCTAAGATAGTTCGCATGTGTGGAAGAAATAAACCCATAATGTTCGGATACAGCGTAAGTGGTGTCCTGCTTGACACAGTGATGTCGTTTAAATGTCTGGGCTTAAAGCTACAAAACGATACGAAATGGAACGAGCATGTGAGGACCGTGGCAGGGAAGGCCAATGGTCGACTTCGGTTTCCTGGGGGAATTCTGGTAAATTGCGGTACATCTGAAAAAGAGACCGCATATAGGACACTTGCGCGACTTATTCTTCAGTGCTGCTCATGTGTTTGGGTTCCGTACCAGGTCTTATTAAAGAAAGGCATTGAAGCAATTCAGAAGTGGGCACCTAGATTTATTACTGGTACGTTCGAACATCACACAAGTGTTACAGATATGCTTCGGGAACTCAAATGGTAATCCCTGTAGGGAAGGCAACTTTCTTTTCCAGGGACACTAGTGGGAAAATCTAGAGAACCAGCGTTTGAAATCGACTGCAGAACGATTCTACTGCTCTAGGCGCTACAGTCTGGAACGGCGCGACCGCTACGGTCGCATGTTCTAATCCTGCCTCGGGCATAGATGTGTGTGATGTCCTTACGTTACTTAGGTTTAAGTAGTTCTAAGTTCTAGGGGACTGATGACCTCAGATGTTAAGTCCCATAGTGCTCAGAGCCATTTGTACCATTTTTTGATTGTACTGCCACCAGATAAAACTGCGTGTAAGGACCACGAAGTTAAGATATGCGAAATTATTGCTCATACGGAGGCATATAGACAGTCATTTTTGTCTCGCTACATTTGCTAGTTGAACAGGAAAGGAAGCGACTAGTAGTGGTACAGGGTACCCTCCGCCAGGCGCCTTGCAGTGGATTGCTGAGTATCTGGGTAGATGTAGGTGTCGATTACATTTCTCATCCTTCATATGAACTGCTTTTTGATTAACAAGGCAGCAACAGAGGTGGAAAACGTCGGTCACTGGAAGATACTGACAGTGCCCGCATCGTGTCGACGTCGCGTTTCCCGTGTCGCAGGCCCGGCGAGAGAGGGAATGTGTGGCTGCCGACGATGCAGTTCATTATCTGGCCTGCGGATCGGTGGACGGGGCGAGTGGGATTAATGCGGCAGATTTATTGGAAACTGGAATGAAACGGAGCGTACGGCAGGACAGTGAGAGGGCAGTCGGACACGAGAGGACCGCCGGAGGGTGGGAGGGAGGGAAGGAAGACGAGAGGAGATGGCGTTTGCTGGAACCCCCGGCAAAGCACTCCACGGGTGCGGCCGCTTTGTTCATAACAGGAACGGCGCATTTAGACGCTGTTTACACGGAGTTTGTTATCCGCACGGCATTTAATCAGAGGCTATGACAGAGGGTTTGGTGTAGCGATGTGGAGGGGGGGGGGGGGGGGGAATGGTGTGGCGAGGGGTGAGGTAGGACTGGAGGTGGTTGGTCGGTCGCGTTCATTACTGTAAGCGGCGCCGGCGGCGGACGTCCGAGGCGGACCACTCGTCTAATTGCGAGCTGCAGCAAACAATGAGCGCGCCTATTATTAGCGGCCGCTTCTCCGCTAAAGTCCAGAACCCTCCCGGAAGCTCACCTCGTCGGCTGGCCTGCGGCTGCGGGAATAAACGCTCCCCACTCTCTGCAACCATACCCTCTCGGTTAGCAGCTCCCCCTGTGAAAGTTCGCTGTGGCAGGCCCGTGGAGACGCAAAATACTCTATTACTTCATTACTTAGTACCCAGACAAATCAATGCGACCGCCTGCGAAAAGCCTGAATAACCACTTTTATCGGTGCTACGTCCCAGTCAAGTATCCCCAGTGGACACTAAAAATTAGTGCCGGTTCTACCTCAGCGGCTCCCGGAAGCCGAACCGTCCGTGTCAATAACCAATAGACTGCCAGCTAGGCGTATATTCTGAGCCTGTTGTGGCAAACACGGAAGCCACCGCAACACAGGGGAACTACCGAGCTCTCAAGTCAGCAAACGAAATGTAATGAAGAAATTGAAAAAGACAGCCAACCAGCCGGACAGTGTGGCCGAGCGGTTCTAGGCGCGTCAGTCTGGAACCGCGCGACCGCTACGGTCGCAGGATCGAATCCTGCCTCGGGCATGGATGTGTGTGATGTCCTTAGGTTAGTTAAGTTTAAGTAGTTCTAAGTTCTAGGGGACTGATGACCTCAGATGTTAAGTCCCATAGTGCTCAGAGCCATTTGAACCATTTTTGAACAGCCAACCAGTTGCAAAACAAAGGTTTATTAGGCCTTGGCATAGATATGTGACTGCCCAGGTACCAAAGGTCGTCAGAGTTGTATGGAAACTAATTTTAAAACTTTGAAAACGGGTGCCACTCCTTCTAAAGAAGGTACCTTCAGAAACATCGAAAACCAGGTGAAGCTTATAAACCTTTGTATTGCAACTGGTTGGCTGATTCTATAAATCTCTCCACATTAACACATTTGCTGTTTCGTAGCCATGTTTAAAACTTTGAAGTGTAATGACATTATGGATACCGAGAGATAACGTTATACTAATTACAAAGTAGAGTTTCGTAAGGAACGCTACGGTTAATGGAATAATAAGTATTGAGATTTCGAGCCAGCAGAGGAGGACCTCTGAAAGCTGGAACAGCAGACGTTTGAAGTGTCTAGGAGAGTTGAAAAGCGAACACATGATGTCATGGCCATCCCCAACGCCGGAGAGTGCACTGGAAGCCTCAACGTAAATACCTCACACTTCTTAACAATTCTCGGATTACTGAGTGCTGATTTTCGACTGTCCAGTGTCAGATTCAGCTATTCAGGAAGAGTGGCGGCTATGGAGGTCGACCCATTGCATGCCTAGCTGTCTTCGATCATCTACGAAACAAAGATCTGGGCTGGAAGGACGCTGGTGCTGCCATCAGCACTGACAACTTAAGAGACCACGCAGATGGGACACAGAGGCCACGATCCCTTTGCACGTCTGCTGCAGTCATGACCTGCGTGACCTGAATGCTGTTCCTGTAGCAGACTCCATTCATTGCTGCTGGCTCCAGTTTCCTATACAAGCACTGAGAGCTCACCCTTCTGGTGAACCTGTGGCGAGACTACTGAGTGAAAATCTTTGACGTCCACGAAAGCACTTTGGAGATCGAGTTTCAGGTCACCAGATACCGTGGTCGATGGCCATTCATGATGTAGCAGCCGCCACCTGACGCTTCACTGCACACGCCTCAGTGCTGCAAGTCGACTGTACGCTGGCTTCCCTGCACTGACGAGACAGTGTTTCGCTGGCCCTGCTGAGTCCGGGAGACAAACCAGTATTCCTGCCTAACAAACTTGTTATTGTTATTGTTGTGGTATTCAGTCCTGAGACTGGTTTGATGCAGCTCTCCACGCTACTCTATCCTGTGCAAGCTTCTTCATTTCCCAGTACCTACTGCAGCCTACATCCTTCTGAATCTGCTTAGTATATTCATCTCTTGGTCTCCCTCTACGATTTTTACCCTCCACGCTGCCCTCCAATACTAAATTGGTGATCCCTCGATGTCTCAGAACAAGTCCTACCAACCGATCCCTTCTTCTAGTCAAGTTGTGCCACAAGCTCCTCTTCTCCCCAATTCTGTTCAATAGCTCCTCATTAGTTATGTGATCTACCCATCTAATCTTCAGCATTCTTCTGTAGCACCAAATTTCGAAAGCTTCTATTCTCTTCTTGTATAAACTATTTATCGTCCACGTTTCACTTCCATACATGGCTACGCTCCATACAAATACTTTCAGAAACGACTTCCTGACATTTAATTCTATACTCGATGTTAACAAATTGTTCTTCTTCAGAAACGCTTTCCTTGCCATTGCCAGTCTACGTTTTATATCCTCTCTACTTCGACCATCATCAGTTATTTTGCTCCCCAAATAGCAAAACTCCTTTACTACTTTAAGTGTCTCATTTCCTAATCTAATTCCCTCAGCATCACCCGACTTAATTCGACTACATTCCATTATCCTCGTTTTGCTTTTGTTGATGTTCATCTTATATTCTCCTTTCAAGACACAACGTGATATTGTCAATGATGTTTTCTTGGCACTTTCGAGTGTAACCACCGCATCAGGCAGGTCTCTTTCCGTACGACTCAAGGACTCTTTAAAGTTCGCTGTGGTAGGCCCGTGCAGAATCAGAATGTGTTTCGTAGTAGGTCTCTCTGAAGCTTCTTACTACAGGAACTACTCTGTTGTTTCATTAATAACTGTTCAGTCATATTAACGTGACCAAATGTGAAAAGCCAGCATGACCAGTTTTTGCACTGCGGGCCACTGTGAGACTTGCAGGAAGACTATCAGTGAGGTTCTGGAAGGTACAGACCGAGATGTGGAGCCATGCCGACTCCAGTACGCTAGGTTTATTGATCGAGGATCCTAGTTGTGGACAGCCCGATCGAGATAATCCCATAGATTCTCGACCAGGTTGGTGGTCTGGGGAGTATGGTAAATGTATCCTGGTGCTCTTCGTACCGTGCTTGAACACGATGACGTGTGGGACACATTGTATTGTCTTACTTCTAGGTGCCATTTTGCCGAGGAATGATGAACTGCATGTAGAGGTGGACGTCGTTCTCAAGGATAGAGGCATACTTGGGTTCATCCATTGTGCCTTCAAGAACGGCGAGATCACCCATGGAACACGATGATAATATTCTTCAGACGATAAAACTCCTCCAGCTTGGACCCTTGCAGGGTGCTTGCTTTCAGTCGTTTCAGGCTGATGGAGAAATGATTCACCTGAAATGGTCACTGGCCGCCAGTCAGTGGACGTCCAGTTGTGATACTGGCACGAATATTCCAGGCTTCTTTCCCAACGATCAGCGGTCAGTATGGGGGCAGAAGCCAAGCATCTGCTGCTGAGGTGCATATACAGTAATGTTCACTGAACCTTCGTTGAGGAGACACTGTTGGTAGCCCCTTGGTTCATCTGAACGGTCTTGCTCAACAGTTGCATGTCTATTCACCCACACAAAACTCCGCGGCCGTCGTTCACCCCTGTCATCTATGCCCCGTACTGTCTCGTCGATGATTTTGCTAAACGTCAGTTTGTTATGGACAGTATAGTTCAACCACAGCAGGACGTTAATAGTTTACAAACTCAGCCGTTTCGGAAATGCTTCCATCACTGACCTGAAAGTCGATGATTATGACCAATTAGACGTCTGATAACTCACTTCGGTTTCCCACTACAACAATGGACTCGCTCTCTTCTGTGTGCCCCGGACACATCTCATGTACCAGTCACTGTTACCGTTGCCATCTGCGCTGTGTGATTATTGTACGTTGAAGTCTGTCGTTTTGACCATAGGTATAGAGAAGTATAGTACCTGTGATAAGCAGCAGTTGACAACATGCTCCTAGGGACGTCCTTGTGAATGGGATGCGGGCAGGATGTCAAGCTTCTTGCACTTGTGCATTTGAAGTCCTATATTGGGATCCTCGAGGAAAAATGTACTTATGCCAGATTCCAGCTGCATAGGAAACAAGGTTATATAGCTAAAAACTAGGCGATGTTGGCATGAAACAGTGATACTTCAGATGTGTAAGAAGAATAAGAGAAGGGTAGTCACAAGATACCGGAGAGACAGGGGCATAAGGCCTAAGCCATCTGCCGCGCAGTCGAACTAAAGCACAAGAGAGCCAAAGGTAGACAGATTAAAGTCGCCCGCCTTGGACCAAGAGCAATACGCAAGTAGTGTAATTGAAGGGCGTCCTGCTGTACACAGACGTCACAGGCAGACATATGACTTCTCTAACATGTTTCCTGACTTTTTTTGCCAGGGAATGCTTAGTACGGACGCTGTACAGCCTCTGAACTGTAGTCCATCAATTCAGCACTCATATAACGGGTACAGAACGTAAGGTCCTAGAGGGGAACGAAGACGTAACGGAGTAAACAGTTTGTATGAGTCCACCTTGTCACTGACGACTGGGTTTCTACTCTCTTGATCTTTCCAGAATTTTAGCTCTGAAGATGCCTATCTCGGCCGAAACCGCTCATTACAGTCATAAGTACCTCACGATGACCGTGATTTGTTCATAAGACAACGGAACTAATTTCTCATGGCAATAGAATGCAATCTTTTTGTGCTAGTTAATTTTTCCTTTGGTAGACTCCAAGTCAACAATTTTAATGCGCGAACGTTTAGAGTTTCGATAAATTTGATGAGAACTGGGTCCATAATTGTAAAATATAAGCTCTCACGGCTGGAATTCTCACAAGTAATAAAATATTCTGTGCTAGTATGCCGTGGTCTAAAGGATTTCACTTCAAAAACTGACTTTTCGTCCCCATTTGCGGAGAACATTTACAAGGGGGATGGTAGCTGGGTATATTTTATTAATTGTAACTGGGTCCACAGTCAAAATTGTAATTATAGAATGAATTCATTCCTGATATTGTTGTTCAAAACACTTGCTTTAATTCCAATTTCCACATCTTTTCATTTCCAAGCACAGTGCGATGTTAAAGGCCACTCTACAAAATTCAGTGAGTGCTACAATGCCGTCTTTAATATGAAGGAGCTATATCATGCTCTCAGTTCATCCCGATTCTCCGCCCCAGGGCCAGACACAATCAACATTGAGACGGTGCAGCACCTTTCTCGTGCGGGCGATCACTTTCTGCTTAACATGTACAAGCGCATCTGGGCTGAAGGCACATTCCCTGGGCGCTGGAGTGAAGCCCGGTAAGGACAAAAATCTTCCTTCTGGTTAAGGCTCCATCTCTCGTAGCAGCTGCGTTTGCAAGGTGAGGGAACATATGATTCATGCCCGGCTGGTGTGGTGGCTCGAGTCTCGCCATTTAGGAACGAGTGCACAGTGTGGATTTCGAGCGCGGCGGTCTGCAGTCGACCATATCGTTACCTTGCCCACCCATGTCATGAACTTTTTCCACGGAAATCCCAGACCGGGGCCGTGCTTTTCGATTTGGAGAAGGCCTATGACACCTGCTGGAGGACTAGTATCCTCCATACTCTTTACAGGTGGGGCTTCCGTGGGCGACTGCCTTGTTTTCTTCGGGTATTTTTACAAGACCGAGTATTCAAGGTGCGTGTGGGTTGTGCCTTGTCTGACATCTTTATCCAAGAAAACGTTGTGCCTCAGGGTTCCTTCCTGAGTGTCATCCTCTTTGCTATCGCCATTAATCCTATAATAGCCTGTCTCCCACTGGGCATCTCTGGCTTCGTTTTTGCTGAAGATTTCGACATCTGTTGCAGTTCTCCACGGATCTGTCTCAATGAGCGGCGTCTTCATCGCTGCATTGATCGTCTTTACTCTGGGAGCATGACAATGGCATTCGTTTTTCTCTGACAAAACCGTCTGTACGATTTTCTGGCAGGGCAAATGGTTTCTCCCACCATCTCTCCACCTTGGGCCCGTTGCCCTCCCGTTCGTTAAACCTACGAAATTCCTTGGGCTCCTGCTCGATAGGAAACTCTCTTGACCCTCTCGTACCCGGAAGCCGACTGTACGCGGTCCCTCAATGTCCTAAGTTCCCTCAATGGTACTTCCTGGGGTGTCGATCGTACTACCCTCCTCCGTTTGTAGCGGTCCCTTGTCCGTTCGAAACTCGACTATGGATGGTTTGTTTATGCATCTGCACGCCCGTCCCTTTTACGCCGTCTTGACACTATCCATCATCATGGCCTCCATTTGGCCACAATCGCCGATCACAGTAGCCAGGTTGAGAATCTGTATGCTGTAGCTGCTGAACTGCCACTGTCCTACTGCCGCAACTTTCTCCTCAGCTGGTATGCTTGCCGTTTGTCTTCCATGCGTAGCCACCCCTCGTATGCCTCCATCTTTGATGATTCCTTCGATCGTCGGTATGGGGCTCGTTCTTCTTGTCTGTTACCCCTTGAAGTCCGCTTTCGCAACTTGTTACGGCGCCTTAATCTCACACTATCCGCAACCTTCCCAGTGGGTGTGAACCCTTCACCACCTTGGCTTCGTGAAGCGGCCCATGTTAACCTTGGCGTTCATTCACTTCCTAAGGACACTATTTCAGCCTTGGTCTATCGCCTTCAGTTTCATGACCTTCGCATGGAACTTCGCGATAGTACATTTATATACACTGATGGCTCTCGGACTGACCGTGGGGTCGGGTGTGCCTTCGTCATTGGCAACCGCGTCTTTCGATATCGCTTTTTGGCACATTTATCAATACTTACAGCTGAGCTTTTCGCCTGGTATCAGGCCACTGAGCACATCCGGCGACGCAGCCTTCCCAATGGTGTCCTCTGCTCAGACTCACTCAGCGCCCTCTTCTGTCTCTGTGCGCTGTACGCGGCTCATCCCTTAGTGCAGCGGGTCCAGGGAAAACTTCCACTTAGTCACTCTTGGTGGACTCAGTGTCATGTTTCTGTGTTGGAAACAAGGCTGCTAACGCTGCTGCCAAGGCTGCAGTCCTCGTACCTCAGCCCACGAGTACCTGTATTCCCTCTGATGATCTCTGCGTTGCTTTCAGAAGGTGGTGTACCTTTGACGTCGCCAATGGTCCTCCCTTAACGGGAATAAGCATCGGCTCATTAAGCCTCTCCTGGCGCCTTGGACGACCTCCGCTCGGCCCTCCCGTTGGGAAGAGATTATTTTCACTTGGCTGCGTATTGGGCACTCCCTTTTTAGCCATCGTCAACTGCTCAGTTGAGCTACCCTGCCACTTTGTTTGCATTGCGGCCAAATTTTAACGGTCCGCCACTTCCTGCTGTAATTGCCCTTTTTTTGAACAATTTACGCTTTAGAGAATGACGTGCAATCTGTCGATCGCGTTTTACTTTTTATCCGCCAAAGCAATATGGTGAAGACCATTTAATTTTTAGTTTTGGAACTCGATTTTTGTATGGCGATTTTTAGCCATTTTTCCACTTTCCGGTTTTTAGCTGTCTCCAATTCTGTCCATCGGAACTACCTTACAGTCGTTTCCATCCTCTCTGTGTTCGTGTTCTATAGTTTTGAATTGGGCGCGTATGACCCCAGTTTTTTTGCGTCCTAAAACAGAACAAACCAAACAAAACGAGCACAATTCCGAAAACGGCGCTGGCCGGAGTGGCCGTGCGGTTCTAGGCACTACAGTCTGGAGCCGAGCGACCGCTACGGTCGCAGGTTCGAATCCTGCCTCGGGCATGGATGTGTGTGATGTCCTTCGGTTAGTTATGTTTAATTAGTTCTAAGTTCTAGGTGACTGATGACCTAAGAAGTTAAGTCGCATAGTGCTCCGAGCCTTTTGAACCATTTGAACCGAAAACGGCAAGAGCTGACAAGTGCTAGAATCACACAATCAGCTTAAAAGCTCATGCATCCAAGTTACTTACAAGAATAATATACAAAAGAATGGAAAACAAATTTGAGGGTGCGCTAGATGATGATCAGTTTGGCTTTAGGGAAAGTAAAGTTACGAGAGAGGCAATTCCGACGTTGCTGTTAACAATGGAAGCAACACCAAAGAAAAATCAAGAGATTTTTCAACCTGGATGAAGCATTCGACAATGTAAAATGGTGCAAGATGTTCGAAATTCTGAAAGAAGTAGGGGTTAGCTATACGGAGAGACGGGTCACATACCATATATACATCATCAAAGAGGGAATAATATAAGTGGACGACCAAAAGCGAAGTTACTCATATTAAAAGGGGTGTAAGACAAGGATGTAGTCTCTCGCCCCTACTGTTCAATCTGTACATCGAGGAAGCAACTATAGAAATAAAAGGAAGGTTCAGGAGTGGAACTGAAATTTTAGGTGAAAGGATATCAGTGATACGATTCGCAGGCGACATTTCTGTCCTGATTGAAAGTGAAGAAGAATTACATGATCTGCTGAACTAAATGAGTAGTCTGATGAGTACCGAATATGGATTGAGAGTAAATCGTAGAAAGACGAAGGTAATGAGAAGTAGAAGCATGAACAGCGAGAAACTAAACATAGGGATTGTTGGATACTAAGTAGATAAAGTTACGGAATTCTGCTGCCTATGCGGTAAAATAACCAATGACGGACGGAGCATGGAGGACATCAGAAGCAGACTAGCTATTGCAAAAAAGGCATTCCTGACCACGAGAAGTCTACTAATATCAAATGTCGACCTTAATTTGAGGAAGGAAATTCTGAGAATATATGTCTGGAGTACAACATTGTATGGTAGTGAAACATGGACTGTGGGAAAACCGGAACAGAAGAGAATCGAAGCATTTGAGATGTGGTGCTTCAGACAAATGTTGAAAATTAGGTGGACTGATATGGTAAGGAATGGGGAGGTTCTACACAGAATCAGAGAGGAAAGGAATATGTGGGAAACACTGATAAGAAGAAGTGACAGGATGATAGGACATGTGTTAAGACATCAGGGGATGACTTCCCTGGTACTAGATGGAACTGTAGGGGGAAAAACTGTAGAGGAAGACAGAGATTGTAATACGTCCAACGAATAATAGAGGACGTAGGTTGCAAGTGCTACTCTGAGATGAAGAGGTTTGCACACGAGAGGAATTCGTGGTGGGCCGCATCAAACCAGTCAGAAGGCTCATGACAAAAATTAAGAGACGTATACTCCTGGGAGGTGGTGTGTAAACGTTACATCATTGTGATCGATAAGAGAAAACAGCTTGCTTTAGGCAATAAAGATAATTTGGAAAGAGTTAGGCTTTTCACTAGGACTCAATGCAACTACCACTTTTTGTAATGATGGTAATTAGAAAATACCTGCTGTCTTTTGTATGCCCATATATTTTAGTAACACAAATTCACTTATGTGAACTTGACCACCTAAATAATTACGTATCTAACAGTAATAAAATTATGTAGAAATTATTTTCTGTTATTTTAATAAGACGAATCATCTAGTTTCGCATTAAATATACTTCGTCTGTCTGATGTAAAGTTCCAGATCGTACTAAAATTTCTTTTCCTACGTTATATAGCATGGGAAACAGTTAAGGGTACGCTGTCATAACAGCATAACATCTCGAATCACCGCATCCACGTATAAGAATACAGTTAGGGTGCGCAAGGTAACCACGAGAGTCCTCTTGCCTTCACACAAAATCACACACGAGATCACAATTCTAGATCCAGTGCGTCTAGTACACAGACTAGTTGGTTGTGGCTCCCCATCTGGCCTCCTTCTAACCAACATACGGCCGTAAGTGGCACTGAGGTAGAACCAGGATTCATCAGAAACCACAATGTACCTCCTCTCCACCGTCCAATGATCTCTCGCTTGACGCCAGTGAAGCCGCAAATGGCTGTTGTTTGGTGTCAGTGGAATGCTCACTATGTATCGACTGGCTCAGAGATGTTCTTAAAGTTACGGATTTGTAACAGTTTGTTTGTGTCATTGTGGTGCCAAATGCTGCTGAAATTGCTGCTGCTGCTGCTGCAGATGCAGTGCAAAGCCAAACCCGTGCACAAAGGACGATGGTTCTAGCAACCAGAATAGAGGGAGAGCGGAGGGCACCCGTCAATGGCGTCATTGTTGAATCGCCGGTAAAAGGCAAACACAAACACAACAGGGACGACTGACAGCACAGATCACACGAGCAAATACCAAGACCAGAGAGAAAACAAAATCGGATACCACGACATAGTTACTGTCAGCAACCAGAGCAACGATGAACAGGTTAACGACGACGAGCGCTGTAGTAACACGACTGTTGTGTAAGTATTTTTTTTTCTTTTCCTTATATGGGCATGGGAGGTACGGCATCGGCGCAATCCGCCACTCTTCAGGCAAGTGATGTTACATTGAAATGAAAAGAGGAATTTTACATAAAAAGGCTGAAAAAGGGGGACATGAAAACATAATAAATGGAGACAGTTGGGGTTAAAATATACACTGACACACAGACGTCCATTGTGGGACAGTTAAGAAAAGTTGACTTAAAATTAAAAGATCACAGCTGACGAATCGTGGAGCACTTAAAATACACAGGAGTCATACACACTAGTTAAAAATAGGCCAAAGTATAAAAACACACAGAACGGGAGACACTTAAAAAAACCACTGGAAGCCATGGAGCGCACACGGAGAATAAAACCTGCCGGGATGGACTTGCCGAGAGAGGGGAAGCCTGAGTGCAGGCATAAAGAGCCGAGAGGAAGGTGCAGTGTGGGAGGGTGCTGGAGGGGTTGGGAGGAAAAGAAAAGAGGATGTCAGGGAGCTCACCAAGAGGTAGGAGACGAGCAGGGTGGAAATGGAGAGGGAAGGCAAATAAGGAGGGACTGCAGAGATACAGGAGCAGGGCACGGGAAAGGGATGGTGTAGGAAGGAAGAAAACTGCTCAGGGTAATCGAGGAGGAAGGGAGAGGGAGCCCTGAGGAGTGGGAGAGTGGAAGGTGAGGTTAGAGTTGGTAGGAAGATTAGAGATCAGGGTGAAGCTCACCATCCAGGAGAGGTAGGTGCTGGAAGTTGTGCTGGGAAAGGAGGTGAGGGTGGGGAGATGGAGAGGGCCAGACACAATGGTAAGGGCTTGGCAACTGGCTGGGGATATGAAGGATAGAATATACTAGGGGATAGGGAGGATCGAGTCAGCAGATGATGTACAAGGTGTGGATGTGTTCGAGGAAAAGGTGTGGGAATGGGATGAGGTCATAGAGGATTTGCATGGGAGACGGAAGGTGGATACCAAAGTCGAGGCAGTGTACATGGCATTCTAGGATTTCAAGGGTTTATAAGATCTGGGAGGGGCATAAATCAAAGTGATGCTGGCATAACAAAGGATGGTGTGTATCAAGGATTTTTAGGTGTGAAGCATGGTGGAAGGATGCAGTCCCCATGTTGGCTGGACAGGAGTTTCAGGAGGTGCAGTCTATTGTTGGCTTTGTGTTGGATCGTATGAGGATGGGGAGTCCAGGTGAGGTGATTGTGAGGCCAAGGTATTTCAGGATAGGAGGGAGGTCGACAAGCGACCATAAATGGTGAGGTATAAACTGTGGAGCCAGAAGAAGAGGGTGGTGTGACCTATGATGATTGCTAGGGCCTTAGAAGAGTTGATGCAAAGGAATAAAGGATTGTACCAGGTGGTGAACTTGTCGTGGTGGGATTTAAGGGTATTTTGGGACCGATGAAGGTTAGGATAAAGGGCCAGGAAGGCGGTGTCATGAGCAAATTGGAGGAGACGATGAGGTGGGGGAGGTTTGGGCATAACTGCAGTATACAGGAGATAGAGGAGAGGATAGAACGGTGCCTTGGTGCACGATAGCTGTAAGATAGAAAGTACGTGAGATGGTATTGTGGACAGTGGCATAGGAGGGACGATGGGAGAGGAAGGAAGCAACCAGGTGGACGAAATTTAACGCTAGAGAATAGGTCTGGATCTTAAGGAGGAGCCCAGGATGCCAGACATGATAGTAGGCGTTCTGGAGGTCGAGGAACACAGAGATAGTGGAGCATTTTGTTTGAGTGCCTGCGCTGCCGTCTTTATAGGACCACTATGAGCACCGATAGCTGGTGCGGCGGTCGTGGCCCACTCCTAGCGCCGTGGCGGCGACAGCTGCGCTCTCAGATTATACACTCCTGGAAATGGAAAAAAGAACACATTGACACCGGTGTGTCAGACCCACCATACTTGCTCCGGACACTGCGAGAGGGCTGTACAAGCAATGATCACACGCACGGCACAGCGGACACACCAGGAACCGCGGTGTTGGCCGTCGAATGGCGCTAGCTGCGCAGCATTTGTGCACCGCCGCCGTCAGTGTCAGCCAGTTTGCCGTGGCATACGGAGCTCCATCGCAGTCTTTAACACTGGTAGCATGCCGCGACAGCGTGGACGTGAACCGTATGTGCAGCTGACGGACTTTGAGCGAGGGCGTATAGTGGGCATGCGGGATGCCGGGTGGACGTACCGCCGAATTGCTCAACACGTGGGGCGTGAGGTCTCCACAGTACATCGATGTTGTCGCCAGTGGTCGGCGGAAGGTGCACGTGCCCGTCGACCTGGGACCGGACCGCAGCGACGTACGGATACACGCCAAGACCGTAGGATCCTACGCAGTGCCGTAGGGGACCGCACCGCCACTTCCCAGCAAATTAGGGACACTGTTGCTCCTGGGGTACCGGCGAGGACCATTCGCAACCGTCTCCATGAAGCTGGGCTACGGTCCCGCACACCGTTAGGCCGTCTTCCGCTCACGCCCCAACATCGTGCAGCCCGCCTCCAGTGGTGTCGCGACAGGCGTGAATGGAGGGACGAATGGAGACGTGTCGTCTTCAGCGATGAGAGTCGCTTCTGCCTTGGTGCCAATGATGGTCGTATGCGTGTTTGGCGCCGTGCAGGTGAGCGCCACAATCAGGACTGCATACCACCGAGGCACACAGGGCCAACACCCGGCATCATGGTGTGGGGAGCGATCTCCTACACTGGCCGTACACCACTGGTGATCGTCGAGGGGACACTGAATAGTGCACGGTACATCCAAACCGTCATCGAACCCATCGCTCTACCATTCCTAGACCGGCAAGGGAACTTGCTGTTCCAACAGGACAATGCACGTCCGCATGTATCCCGTGCCACCCAACGTGCTCTAGAAGGTGTAAGTCAACTACCCTGGCCAGCAAGATCTCCGGATCTGTCCCCCATTGAGCATGTTTGGGACTGGATGAAGCGTCGTCTCACGCGGTCTGCACGTCCAGCACGAACGCTGGTCCAACTGAGGCGCCAGGTGGAAATGGCATGGCAAGCCGTTCCACAGGACTACATCCAGCATCTCTACGATCGTCTCCATGGGATAATAGCAGCCTGCATTGCTGCGAAAGGTGGATATACACTGTACTAGTGCCGACATTGTGCATGCTCTGTTGCCTGTGTCTATGTGCCTGTGGTTCTGTCAGTGTGATCATGTGATGTATCTGACCCCAGGAATGTGTCAATAAAGTTTCCCCTTCCTGGGACAATGAATTCACGGTGTTCTTATTTCAATTTCCAGGAGTGTAGTAGCGCCGCCTAGTGGCTGTCGCCTATGTCCATGCCTTCTGGCGGGTTGTCTGACTTCTCAGACTAGATTAACAGTAATGTCCTCCCTCTCGATAGTACCACGAGGCTGTCTTGAGCCTTGTCTTCTTGCGACTGTAGATTCTCGTGACCACCGCTGCCAGAACTCACGTACAGTGACTACATTACTGCCGAGTCTCTCTGGAACATCGCAGAAGGAATATCCAGTTCATCGCAGCTGTCCTACATGACCTCGTTCGAACTCAGTGAGATGTTGATAGTGGCGTCTTTGTCGCCTTCTAGGCATCCTTGACTAACATCGACGGACCACATCCAGTCTCAAAGCTATACTCACGACTCACAGCGTGTATTTAAAGCAAACCTGATTTACCTCCTCATAGTCAGTAACGCCAATCTTATGCAACTGGTGCGAAATCTAAATAGACATCATCTTTCAGATGTAGAAACGCGCCTAGAAACTTCCGTTTATGCCACACAACTCCTTGCTGTTCCGATTTTCTCCGTCAGCGTATTTACATATATCATAAAAATAGAGTATGGTATTAGTACCACGTTATAATTTTGTTCTACCTTATCAGAAATCGATATTTCATCACGTATTTGAAGCACAGTATTTAACGTCTCATCTCTACCAGAAACAGACATATTCAGTAGTCGGAAGGGCGACCATAGAAATGTTAGTATTCTATGCAACGTTTGAATTTCGGCTCTACCGTCTATGAACGAAAGACAGCACCTTTCAGTGCACGCAGTATTTACAGTTAATAAATGGTAATAATTCAGCAATATGTACTGCCAAAACACAGGTGATGCCGAAACTGGTATCTTACAAGTAAGTGCGGTTATCATTTGCCGGACACAAAGCGTGTATTGAACAAGAAAACTGGATCTATTGTAACATAAACATAGTTTCGTATGGTTGGATCCAGTATTATCATGACTTTTCAGTTTTAGCACCTATAACAAAACAAATTGTTGGGTCCTTCTCACCTTACTGCTTTCCTGCTGCTGCTTCGAATGGCTCCAGTATGCCACGAGTACTTTTATAGGATTGTTGTCGTAACCAGTACGTTTTTTACAGGCGCCCAACTACAACTGTAGTATCCTAACTAACTTGTTTCACCTACTCACCGTTTCTGGCTTCAAGCTTGTCTACATCGAATTCACATCACCAGTTTCCCTAATTGAACGGTCAGTCTCTTTGACTGCGTAAGTCGTGGAACAAACCACAGCATCCTCATTTACCAAATGGCAGTCAACGAAAACGTGGTTGAGGACTGTGTTCAAAGCATGTGTAATGCATGCATCATATTTTAAACCAGCAATGTCTTGGATGGAATACCGCCTCGCTCGGTGCGAAATCCAATCTTACGAAAGAAACTACGGATTTTCTCCTAAAAAATTAAATAATGTTTCCTCACTCTAGTTCTCAATCGATTTCTAAGATTTTTTCTTCTCACTAAAACGAATTGTCATCAGTTCGAAGTGCGTAATCTTGATAAAGAAAGTTTTCTGCGATAGATACGCTACACATTTTCCCATGTATATCTGTCATATAGAATATAGGGTGACATCAACAGGAGCAGAAAATGGTATAACGAGTGTAGGATTCGCTATGAATAGGAAGACAGGGCAGAAATTGTGTTACTGTGAACACTTCAGGGATAGGGTTGTTCTTATCACAATCGACAGCAAACCACCACCAACAACGACAGTTCAGGTATACATGCCGATGTCGCAAACTGAAGATGAAGAGATAGAGTAAGTGTATGAGGACATTGAAATGGTAGTACAGTTCGTATAGGGAGATGAAAATCTACTAGTCATGGGGAATTGGAATGTAGTAGTTGATGGAATAGGAAAAAAAATGCTACAGGTGAATATGGGCTTTAGAGAAGGAATGAGAGGTGATAAAGGCTAATTGAGTTCTGTAATAAATTTCAGCTACTAATAGGGAATCCTCTTTTCAAGAATCACAAGAGGAAGAGGAAGGTGGAAAAGACCGGGAAGATTTCACTTCGATTACTATTTCATCATGGTCAGAGATACCGAAATCAGATGCTGGATTGTTAGGCATACCAAGGAGCAGATGTAGGCTCGTATCGCTACGTAGTAGTGATGAACAGTAGGAAGAATTCAACAGATTATTCAGGGAGCTTCAGTACAAAAAAAGTGGGATACGGAAGAAATGACGAGATATACTTGAAGATGTCTGAGGCTATAGGTAAAGCAATAAGCGAAAGCTCAGTAGGCAGCACAGTAGTAGAGGAATGAACATTTCGAAGAAGGACAGTCACAGAAGTTGCAAGGAATACGCCATGGTTAACGGAAGAAATACTTTAGTTGATCCTTGATAAAAGGAAGTACAAATATGTTCAGGGGAATTCATGGGAATACGTAAATACAATTCGCCTAGGAATTAAATGTGTAAGAAGTGCAGCCGGCCAAAGTGGCCGTGCGGTTAAAGGCGCTGCAGTCTGGAACCGCAAGACCGCTACGGTCGCAGGTTCGAATCCTGCCTCGGGCATGGATGTTTGTGATGTCCTTAGGTTAGTTAGGTTTAACTAGTTCTAAGTTCTAGGGGACTAATGACCTCAGCAGTTGAGTCCCATAGTGCTCAGAGCCATTTGAACCATTTTGTAAGAAGTGCAGGGAAGCTAACGCCAAATGGCTACGCGAAACATCTGAAGAAACCGAAAAAGAAAATGATTGTCGTAGTGAAATTAAAACCAAGGGTGGTAACATTAAGAGTGCAATGGGAATTCCACTGTTAAATTCAGAGGTAAGGGTGGATGTGTGTAAAGAGTGTATTCAAGACCGCTATGAGGTGGAAGATTTGTCTGATGTGATAAGAAACAGAAGGAGATTTACAAGAGAGAGGTGATCCAGTATTAGAACCACAATTAAAAAGAGCTTCAGTCGACTAAAGATCAAATAAATAAGAAGGGATTGATAACATAACATCAGAATTTCTAAAATAGTTGAGGGAAATGGCGACAAAACGTCTATTCCGTTTGTGTGTAGAATGTATGAGTCATTCCATCCGACTTTCGATAAAATATCATCCACACGATACCGAAGACTGCAGGAGCTTACAAGTGCCAGAATTATCGCGTAATCATTTCAGCAGCTCATGCATCCAAGTTGCTGGCAATAATAACATACAAAAGAATAGAAAAGAAAACTGAGAATTTGTTAGATGACAATCAGTTAGGATTTAGGGAAGGTAAAGGCACCAGAGAGCAATTCTGACGTTGAGGTTGATAATGGAAGCAAGAATGTATAGACCTCAAGACACTTTCGTAGGATTTTTCGACCTGGGAAAAAACGTTCGGCAATGTAAAATGGTGCAAGATGTTCGAAATTCTGAGAAAAAAGGGGTTACGCTAACGGGGGAGACAGGTAATATACAATATTTAAAAAAAACCAGGAGGTAACAATAAGAGTAGACGATCAAGAACGAGGTACTCGGATTAAAAAGGGTGTAAGGCAGCGATGTAATCTTTCGCCCCTGCTGTTCAATCTTACATCGAAAAAGAAATGAGGGAAATAAAAGAAAGGTCATGGAGTGTAATTATAATTCAGTGTGGAAGGAAATCAATAATATGATTCGGTGATGAACTTGCTAACCTGTGCAAATGTGCAGATGAATTACATGATATGCCGAATGGAATGAACAGCGTAATTAGTACCGAATAGGGATTGAGAGTAAACTGAAGAAACAGCAAAGTGATGAGAAGTGGTAGAAATGAGAACAGCGAGAAACTTAATATTAGGACTGATGGTCACGAAATAGGTGAAGTAATTCTACTAACGACGCAGCAAAATAACGCTTGAGGGAAGGAGCATGGAAGTCGAAAGCAGACTAGCACTAGCGAAAAGGGCATTCCTGGTCAAGAGAAGTCTACTAGTGTCAAACATAGGCCTTCATCTGAGAATATATATTTATAACACAGCACTATGTGGTAGTGAAACATAGACTGTTATAAAATTGACACCGAAGAGAATCATAGCATCTGACATGCGATGCTAGAGACGAATGTTGAAAATTACATGGACCGATAAGGTAAGATATGAGGACTTTTGGTTCAGAATCGAAGAGGAAAATACTGACAAGAAAAAAGTGCAAGATCATAGGACATCTGTTAAGACATCAGGGAATTACTTCCATGGTAGCAGAGGGACATGCAGAGAGCAAAAACTGAAGACGAAGACAGACGTTGGAATAGATCCAGCAAATAATTGATGACGTAGGTTTCAAGTGATACTCTCAGATGAAGAAGTTGGCACAGGAAAGGAACTCGTGGCGGGCAGCATCAAACCAGTCAGAAGAGTGATGACTGAAAAAATATATAAAAAATTTAAAAATTGCTCATACATCCACAGTATATCCATATGCATTCACATCTATGGTTTTTATAATGGTGGGCATCATACTCTCGTACACATTCTCGGCTTGTCTATAAGCTTTTCGTGCTACGGTCGTTAGATGAGCCAAATGTTGAAGACGACGGCATGTACCAATTCTCAACCGACGTTTAACAGCTCTTGACGTAGGGCGCGAAAATAGACGAAGATCTCTGGCGCACGTTTCTGCGCACCTTTACAATTACCGTGGCTTTCAACGACACTGGCAATGCTTCAGAACTTACACTTTGTCGTGTTCTGCAGACCTGTGCCTTCAGATATGTTATGGCGGATGCGTATGGAGAACCGAGCACTTGCCACAGTACATGTGGCGCACATCATTACTAGTCAATAATGAAAATCACTCCCAGAGAATGTTACGACAGTTGTATTTCGCACTCAGGATGCATTCTTTCGAATCTAGTTTCGCTTTACACTTTCCTTCATCTCAGGTTCACGAGCCATGATCCACAACAGGCGACTGAGCGGCGCTCGGGTTGCTGTTGTAGGCGACCGGGTAATTCGAGATTCAGATGCTCGAACGAACTTCAAGAAAGACGAGTACAGCTGGTCCTCCAGTCGAAAGCGGCTGTATCAACATCTGCCGGACTTGCGCGGAACTACATAAACCGAGCACCTCGCGAAAGCGTAAACGTCAGACGCAGACCTGTGTAAGGAGCAGAAGAGAGTTGTGGGACAATATAGACATGGTACTAGGATTGAGAGAGGAAAAACACTAATTGAGTTGTGCAATAAATTTCAGATAATAAAGTATCACCAGTTCAGGAATCACAGGGATTGGGGCTTACTTGGTCAAGGCCTGGGAGATACGGAATGATTTCAGCTAGCTTACATCATGGTCCCGCAAAGATTCTGAAATGATATACTAGATTATAAAGCGTTCCTAGGAGCAGATGTAGGCATTGATCACAATTTATAATGATGAAGACGTAGGCGGAAGTTAAAGAGATAAGTCAGGGAGAATCAGTGCGCAAAGAAGTAATACACGGAGGTAATAAAGAATGAAGAGATGCGTTTGAAGTTCTGTAAGGCTATAGAAGCTGCGACAAGGAGTAGCTCTGTAAGCAGTTCAGTTGAAGACGAATGGATACTTCTAAAGGGCGTAATCACAGAAGTTAAAGACATAACTACAAGGAAGGTACTGCGAGGAAATCGTGAGTAGTAGAAGAAATACTTCAATTAATCGACAAAAGGATGAAGTACGAAATTACTCGGGGAAATTAAGGAATGCAGAATTACAAGACACTTAAGAATGAAATAAATACGAAATGCAGAGACGTGAGGCGAAAACGCTGCACGATAAATATGAAGAAATCGAAAAAGAAATAACAGTCTAAGCGACTGAGTCAGCACATAAAAAGCCAAAACAACCTTCGGTGACGTTAATAGGAAAGTCGGCGAATGGGAATTTGAATTCCACTCTTATACGAGGTGCATTCAAGTTCTAAGGCCTCCGATTTTTTTTCTAATTAACTACTCACCCGAAATCGATGAAACTGGCGTTGCTTCTCGACGTAATCGCCATGCGAACGTACACATTTTTCACAACGCTGACGCCATGATTCCATGGCAGTGGCGAAGGCTTCTTTAGGAGTCTGTTTTGACCACTGGAAAATCGCTGAGGCAATAGCAGCACGGCTGGTGAATGTGCGGCCACGGAGAGTGTCTTTCATTGTTGGAAAAAGCCAAAAGTCACTTGGAGCCAGGTCAGGTGAATAGGGAGCATGAGGAATCACTTCAAAGTTGTTATCACGAAGAAACTGTTGCGTAACGTTAGCTCGATGTGCGGGTGCGTTGTCTTGGTGAAACAGCACACGTGCAGCCTTTCCCGGACGTTTTTGTTGCAGTGCAGGGAGGAATTTGTTCTTCAAAACATTTTCGTAGGATGCACCTGTTACCGTAGTGCCCTTTGGAACGCAATGGGTAAGGATTACGCCCTCGCTGTCCCAGAACATGGACACCATCATTTTTTCAGCACTGGCGGTTACCCGAAATTTTTTTGGTGGCGGTGAATCTGTGTGCTTCCATTGAGCTGACTGGCGCTTTGTTTCTGGATTGAAAAATGACATCCACGTCTCATCCATTGTCACAACCGACGAAAAGAAAGTCCCATTCATGCTGTCGCTGTGCGTCAACATTGCTTGGCAACATGCCACACGGGCAGCCATGTGGTCGTCCGTCAGCATTGTGGCACCCACCTGGATGACACTTTTCGCATTTTCAGGTCATCATGCAGGATTGTGTGCACAGAACCCACAGAAATGCCAACTCTGGGGGCGATCTGTCCAACAGCCATTCGGCGATCCCCCAAAGCAATTCTCTCCTCTTTCTCGATCATGTCGTCAGACCGGCTTGTCCAAGCCCGAGGTTGTTTCGGTTCGTTGTCACACGTTGTTCTGCCTTCATTAAACTGTCGCACCCACGAACGCACTTTCGACACATTCGTAACTCCATCACCACATGTCTCCTTCAACTGTCGATGAATTTCAATTGGTTTCACACCACGCAAATTCAGAAAACTAATGATTGCAAGCTGTTCAAGTAAGGATAACGTCGCCATTTTAAGTATTTAAAACAGTTCTCATTCTCGCCGCTGGTGGTAAAATCCCATCTGCTGTACGGTGCTGCCATCTCTGGGACGTATTGAAGATGAACGCGGCCTCATTTTAAAACAATGCGCATGTTTCTATCTCTTTCCAGTCCGGAGAAAAAAAATCGGAGGCCTTAGAACTTGAATGCACCTCGTATACACAGGAGGGAGCTGATACGCCCCTACGAGGCGGAGGACTTGTCTGGATTACGTGTGAGAAGAAGAAACAGTAGTCGATATAGAAGAGATATGGGATCCAGTCCTAGAATCCAATTTAAAAGAGCTTTGGAAGAATGATCAAATAAGGCAAAAGGGATATACAATATTCCATCAGAATTTCTAAAGTCACTGGTGAAAATGGCAATAAAACAACTGTTCATATTGGTGTGTAGAATGTAGGAGAGTGGTGATATACCATTAGAATTTCGGAAGAATGTCATCCACACAATTCGGAAGAAGTTTGAGAATTATCCCAGAATCAGCTTAAGAGTTAATACATCCGAGCTAATGACAGGAATAAAACACAAAAGAAGGGAAGAAAATTTGGATGTACTAGGTGATCGGCAATTTGGCTTTAGGAAAGGAAAAGTTACCTGAGAGGCAGTTCTGACGTTGCGGGCTTCACTGGAAACAAGACTGGAGAGAAATCAAGATACGTTCGTAAGATCTGTCTCCTGGAAACACCGTTTGACAATATCCAATCGGATACATTTTCAAAAATTCTGAGTGGAATAGGAGTAGGTTAAGCTACAGGGAAAGAAGGCTATATACAACATGTACAAGAAACAAGGGGGAACAATAAGACTGGAAGACCAGGAAAGAATTTCTTGGATTAAATAGTGTGTAAGACAGGGGTGCAGTATTTCTTCCCTATTTTTCAATCTAGATGTCGAAGAAGCAGTGACGAAAATAAAACGAAGTTTCAGGAGTGGAGTTAAAATTTGAGGCGAAATGGTATTAGTGATAATATTCTTTGATGACATTGTTATCCTAGTTAAAAGGGAGGACGAATTACAAGATCTGTTGAATAGAGTGAACTGAATGAGTACTGACTATGGACTTAGAATAAATCGTAGGAAGACGAAAGTAATGAGAAGTATCGGAAATGAGAACAGCGAGAAACTTAACACCAGAATTGGTGATCACGACGTAAATGAAGCTAAGGAATTCTGCATTCTAATCAGCAATATAATCTGTGACGGACAGAGCAAGGAGAATATCAGACGCAGACTAGCACTGGCAAAATGGATATCACTGGCCAAGATATGTTTACTAGTACCAAAGATAGATCTTGATTTGAGGAAGAAATTTGTGAGAAAGTACGTGTAGAGCAAGGCATTGTATGGTGGCGGAACCGAAACGGAAGAGACTCGAAAGATCTGAAATGTGATACTACAGAAATGTGTTGAAAATTTGGTGGTGTGATAAGGCAATGAATGAGGAGGTTCTCGCAGAATCGGCGAGGAAAGAAATATATGGCAAACACTGACAAGAAGAAGGGACAGGATGGTAGGACATCATGAAATAACTTCCATGATACCAGAGTGAATTGTAGGGGCTACGAACTGGAGAGGAAGACAGAGACTGGAATTCATCCACCAAATAACTGAGGACGTTGATTTCAAGTGCTACTCAGAGATGGAGAGGCAAGCACGGGAGATGAATACGTAGCGGGCCGCATCACATCAGTCAGAAGACTGGTGGCTCAAAAAGAAAAATCTGTGTTGTAATCCTGAACATAGATGTGGTGCAGTTGCGGAATCGCTATCTGATAAATGAGTTTCCAAAAACTTGTGTAACTGTAATTAAATTAAATTTCAGCAAATTAATTAAAAAGCAAACTATAAAGTAAATTAGGTGTCCTGTGAAGTTGTACTGCGTGGTACAGTTAACAATATTACAAGCCGAGACGCCACAATAAGTGACCTACAATCCCAACAAACAAAGCTAACAGAATAATAATGTTACATAAAATTACTAAACTAAATTTGAAAGACTAAATCGCCAAAATATTTCTAAAAATGTTCTGTAAATATACGTATGCAGTCTGACTTAGCAATTTCCAAACACTAAATACTGCACATGGCAAAGTAACGCTGCACTGAGAAATAATACTGTCTGTATATGAACTGAAATCTCAACCGATCCTCACGGAAACTGCACCTGATAATTATTTTAAAAAGTAACGCTTAACACCGAGTAATCTCATTGTATCCTGACCGTAGCGTAACGGGTCCTAACAAATTTCATATGGCTATCTGTGGCAATATAAATTTGATACTGCTCGTAGTGATGAACATAAAATGTGCATAACAGAAGCAGTCAAGCTAAATAGGAAATACAAAGACTTGAAAGTGTAATTCAAGCCTTTCTAAATCGATTATGCTTCAGCTTTTAAAACTGTGTTCGGCTCTGTGTAGTGCGGGGGCTCACACAGTCAAATAAATGACATTCTTCCGTAAGGAGACAATGGTGGAATTTTAATTTGCTGCATGAGTGAGTATAGTTTGTCCTTTGAAAACCGTGTTACGAAAACTGATACCCATTCCTCGACAATTACAATTATCTTTACAAAAATTATCCTGTATAGTAAACACTTGTCTGCCATGATACTAATTACTCAAACGTGGTAAAGGAGATAGAACTTCGGAATGCAAGCCATGCGAACTGTTTACTTTACTTACTCTCGTCTGAACAAAGAAGTAACACAACAAAGAGATAGAAATTTTCCTAAAACCTTACATTGTCTAAACACATCATAATTACACAGAAACAAGCATTGCAGCAACTATTGTACTTCGAAATCTTCACTCCTCAAATTACTCTCTGCCAAATAATATTTCAAAATTCACCCTTCTGAGTACCTTTATCTCTGCGTTCTGCAAACTACTTCCATCCTCTCAGCAGCACAGCCAACATCCGTCTGTCGCACTAGCTCTCCTTCTGATGTTGTTGTTGTGGTCTTTAGTCCTGAGACTGGTTTGATGCAGCTCTCCATGCTACTCTATCCCGTGCAAGCTTCTTCATCTCAAAGTACCTACCGCAACCTACAACCTTCTGAATCTGCTTAGTGTATCCATCTCTTGTTCTCCCTCTTCGAGTTTTACCCTCCACACTGCCCTCCAATACTAAATTGGTGATCCCTTGATGCCTCAGAACATGTCCTACCAACCGATCCCATCTTTTGTCAAGTTGTGCCACAAAATCCTCCCCAATTCAGTTCAATACCTTCTCATTAGTTGTGTCATCTACCCCTCTAATCTTCGGCATTTTTCTGTAGCACCACATTTCGAAAGCTTCTGTACTCTTCTTGTCCAAACCATTTATCGTCCGTGTTTCACTTCCATACATGGCTACACTCCATACAAATACTTTATAAAATGACTTCCTGACACTTAAATCTATACCCGATGTTAACAAATTTCTCTTCTTCAGAAACGCTTTCCTTGCCATTGCCAGTCTACAGTTTATATCCTCTCAACTTCGACCATCATCAGTTATTTTGCTTCCCAAGTAGCAAAACTCCTTTAAGTGTCTCATTTCCTAATCTAATTCGCTCAGCATCACCCGACTTAATTCAAAAACATTCCATTATCCACGCTTTGCTTTTGTTGATCTTCATCTTATATCCTCCTTTCAAGACACTATCCATTCCGTTCAGCTGCTCTTCCAAGTAGTTTTAAGTAGTTTTCTGTCTCTGACAGAATTACAATGTCATCGGCGAACCTCAAAGTTTTTATTTCTTCTCCATAGATTTTAATACCTACACCGAATTTTTCTTTTGTTTTCTTCACTGCTTGCCCAATATATAGATTGAATAACATCGGGGAGAGACTACAACCCTGTCTCACTCCCTTCCCAACCACTGCTTCCCTTTCATGTCCCTCGACTGTTATAACTGCCATCTAGTTTTTGTACAAATTGTAAATAGCATTTCGCTCCCTGTATTTTACCCCTGCCACCTTCAGAATTTGAAGGAGAGTGTATTCTAGTCAATATTGGCGAAAGCTTCTAAGTCTACAAATGCTAGAAATGTAGGTTTGCCATTCCTTCCCCGAGGTCGGCTTCTACTAATTTTTCCATTCGTCTGTAAAGAATTCGTGTTAGTATTTTGCAGCTGTGACTTATTAAACTGATAGTTCGGTAATTTTCAAATCTGTCAACACCTGCTTTCTTTGGAATTGGAATTATTATATTCTTCTTGAAGTCTAAAGGTATTTCGCATGTTTCATACATCTTGCTCGCCAGATGGTAGAGTTTTGTCAGGACTGGCTCTCCCAAGGCCGTCAGTAGTTCTAACGGAATGTTGTCTACTCCGGGGGCCTTGTTTCGACTCAGGTGTTTCAGTGCTTTGTCAAACTCTTCACGCAGTATCGTATTTCCTATTCCATCTTCATCTACATCCCATTCCATTTCTATAATATTGTTCTCAAGTACATCGCCCTTGTATAGACCCTCTATATACTCCTTCCACCTTTCTGCTTTCCCTTCTTTGCTTAGAACTGGGTTTCCATCTGAGCTCTTGATATTCATACAAGTGGTTCACTTATCTCCAAAGGTTTCTTTAATTTTCCTGTAGGCAGTATCTATCTTACCCCTAGTGATACTCGCTTCTACATCCTTACATTTGACCTCTAGCCATCCCTGCTTAGCCATTTTGCACTTCCTGTCGATCTCATATTTGAGTCGTTTGTATTCCTTTTTGCCTGCTTCATTTACGGCTTTTTTATATTTTCTCCTGTCATCAACTAAATTCAATATATGTTCTGTTACCCAAGGATTTCTACTAGCCCTCGTCTTTTTACCTACTTGATCCTCTGCTGCCTTCACTACTTCATCCCTCAGAGCTACCCATTCTTCTCCTACTGTATTTCTTTCCCCCATTCCTGTCAATTGTTCCATTATGCACTCCCTGAAACCCTGTACAAACTCTGGTTTAGTCAGTTTATACAGGTCCCATCTCCTAAAATTCCTATCTTTTTGCAGTTTCTTCAGTTTTAATCTACAAATCATAACCAATAGATTGTGGTCAGGGTCCACATTTGCTCCTGGATATGTCTTACAATTTAAAACCTGGTTCCTAAATCTCTGGCTTACCATTATATAATCTATCTGATACATTTTACTATCTCCAGGATTCTTCCATGTATACAACCTTCTTTTATGATTCTTGAACTAAGTGTTAGCTATGATTAACTTAAGCTCTGTGCAAATTTCTACCAGGCGGCTTCCTCTTTCATTTCTTAGCCCCAATCCATATTCACCTACTACATTTCCTTCTCTGCCTTTTCCTACTACCGAATTCCAGTCACCCATGACTATTAAATTTTCGTCACCATTTACTATCTGAATAATTTCTTTTATTTCATCATACACTTCTTCAATTTCTTCGTCATCTGCAGAGCTAGTTGGCATATAAACTTGTTCTACAGTAGTAGGCGTGGGCTTTGTATCTATCTTTGCCACAATAATGCGTTCAATATGCTGTTTTTAGTAGCTTACCCACATTCCTATTTTCCTATCCATTATTAAACCTACTCCTGCGTTACCCCTATTTCATTTTGTGTTTATAACCCTGTAATCACCTGACCAGAAGTCTTGTTCCTCCTGCCACCGAACTTCACTAATTCCCACTATAACTAACTTTAACCTATCCATTTCCCTTTTTAAATTTTCTAACCTACCTGCCCGATTAAGGGATCTGACATTCCACGCTCCGATCCGTAGAACGCCAGTTTTCTTTCTCCTGATAACGACATCCTCTTGAGTAGTCCCCGCCCGGAGATCAGAATGGGTGACTGTTGTACCTCCGGGATATTTTACCCAAGAGGACGCCATCATAATTTATCCATACAGTAAAGCTGCATGCCCTCGGGAAAAATTACGGCCGTAGTTTCCCCTTGCTTTCAGCCTTTCGCAGTACCAGCACAGCAAGGCTGTTTTGGTTAGTGTTACAAGGCCAGATCAGTCCATCATCCAGACGGTTGCCCTTGCAACTACTGAAAAGGCTTCTGTCCCTCTTCAGGAACCACACGTTTGTCTGGCCTCTCAACAGATACCCCTCCGTTGTGGTTGCACCTACGGTACGGCTATCTATATCGCTGAGGCACGCAAGCCTCCCCACCAACGGCAAGGTCCATGGTTCATGGGGGGGGGGGGGCTCCTCCTTCTGATGGTTACTGTCAATACAAACCTACCAGCTACCCAAGTTCAAATAGCTTGTCCACAGAAGTGGCGTAATATATTGGCTGTCAATGACTACTGTCTGAAAAATGTTTACCGTGCAAATAAGAAGTATGACACATCTTCTCTCTCTATGCTGTTAATTTTTGGAATGCAACCTACGACCAGCTTGGAGACAGAACTGATGTCACTTTCTTTAGGTCCTGCCCATCATCTTGCAGGACGATGCTCAAGCGCGTACAGTGCAACCTCTTACTGATTTGATCGACTGGTGGACCTGTTAAGTGCTATACCACATACTGCACTCCTCTGACTTTAGCCCTCGTAAGTTCAACTCGATTTCTAGACTGAAGGAAACACTTCACGCCATTCGCTTCGGAACTGCTACAGATTCGTCGCGCAACAGACAGCGCTGCTCGGTCTGTCAGCACAACTGGCACTGCTAAGAGTATCCTACGACTTCCACATTAGTGGCAACGGATTACACACAATGCTAGTGACTACTTTGAAGGTGAGTAAAACTTTGAAACACGTATCTATTTTGTACGAGCTGTAAATATTTAGTTGCCACTATTAAAGCTCTAACCCGCGTATTTTTTCTGTCATTTGTTATTCGGCTGTCTCTTACGACCCACTTTTCTCACGAAGGGTTGGACGTATACTTTGCCAGTATTGATATCGAAGTCGGAAATCTTGAAGTTTCTGAATTCGTGGGTTGTGTTAACTACGTCCCTATGAAGTTAAGTCCTACTGCAGCATTTGGTTTGAATATTTCTTTTCTCTTATGATCCATGAAATTGTTCAAATGGCTCTGAGCACTATGGAACCTAACATCTGTGGTCATCAGTCCCCTAGAACTTAGAACTACTTAAACCTAACTAACCTAAGGACATCACACACATCCATGCCCGAGGCAGGATTCGAACCTGCGACCGTAGCAGTCGCGCAGTTCCGGACTGAGCGCCTAGAACCGCTAGACCATCGCGGCCGGCATATGAGATCGTTGCTTTGTGTTTTACAGTGCTGGAGAACACTTTAGAATGAATAAATAACACCGGCTTCATCGCATTATTTTACAATATTACGACCTTTTACAATGCTCTAGTAACACATTTGTCTTCACTTTGCTCCATAATCTGGATGATGCCACGACAGGAGTTATGAATTAACGTTGAGATGGTTTCACTGTTGCACTTGATTTCCTGTAAGTATAAAATTATCGTTAACCATTGAAAGCAATAAATCTAATTTTTTTCGTTTAAGAAATTCGTACTATATCCGCGACGTTTCGGAAACCCGAAAACAATTACGTTGACACACTCCGAGAAACTTCTTCACAGCGCGGAAACCGTTGTATAATTAAATGTCAACAGCTATCGTAGGCGACTACAGAAGAGTAACTCCAGGGAAAAAAATATAATAAGGGAAGATTATATCACGAGCCACCAAAATTAAACGGGTGGCTGGAAATAAAATCAACCTATTTTCCTCTCCGTGTCTCCACAGCGACAGAGCAGCATTTAGAGTAATTCCATAATCCGATAATTCTCTATGCGAGATAGGACCGCCGCACCGAAAAACTCGTGTCCCAGGAGCTTTTTGGGCGCAGCTCGAGTTTCGGTGCCCGTCCGCAAACTGTGCACGGCTTAGGACGGTGTGTGCCCCTGTGATGAAGGCCACCATGGCAACATACCTGTGATGGCGGTAGCGGAGCCTCCACTTGCAGGCGCTGCATTTTGTTTTCACTCGCAACGCGATACCCAGCGGAACGGCGGCCACCATTACATTTGCATAATAGCGTTGTAAACGGCGACACTCGATACGGGAAACTGCAACACTTCACATTCCGCAGCCAGGCGGACTGAGCTCATCTGCCGCTAGCTCTTCCGCAGCACACGGGGCGCTATATCAAACGCCCGCATCTACCCTCGGGAAACTCGAGATATTGTCTGCTGTTGTTCTGCTCTCTGACTCGCTTCAAGCACACGGTACTACTATAGAGGTATTATCAACATGGGGAATGTTCAGAATGATGTTCCCAAAACTTTCGAGTGCATTCAGGTCCATTTGGAAATTAAGGGCATCCCCAAGTGGGGAGTGGCAACTTAAAGCGTTGTCTGTGTACTGAACCACGTCCAACATTGTAAGGAGATGTATTTAGGTCATAATATTATCCATTAGTTCCTTCAACAGCAGAAAGACATTATCATTATGCCTTTTCTCACCTGCAGGGCTAGTTTATGCTGCATGATCTGATAGATAAAGTATATTTTTCTGAAAACTTGAAGAACTTTGTGCAACTTAACGAAATAGGTGCGTTAACGGAAGACCACTGATCTATTCAAAGAAGAGCGGATTACTCATTTCTCATGAAATCTTCAAAGATTGAGCACAATTTTTCCTAAAGTCCCACTTTCAAGATATTTTCTGTACTTTTAAATATATTTTAGATCATAAAGGATAATTCATTGAGTTATTCTATTATATTTACAAATAGGAATAATAAATTATTCAAGCCCAAGTGAAAATATATCTAATGCAATGCGACTCATATTTTGGATCCATAGCTCTATCTCAAGGATTTTAAAATCTTATAATATAATAAAACAAGGCAATCGGCGAAAATTTCATCCAATAATAAAATTATTTAGCACAGTGGGTTTATGTTTTATCACTAGAATATTATGACATTCCAGACGCCTTTCTGAATTGAGAGTGTGCTTGTATATTAATTTACACATTTTCATTTATTGGCAAAAATTTACTTTCCGAATATTGTATGAAATTTTCTTGGATGAAAAATGGGATAAATATATTATAATGGTTAGATAATGGCGGCGTTTCAGTCTTAAATCTGTAGAGCCATTACCTACAAAATAATTACAACAGGTGACCAGGAAGCAGAGGGTTAAATTGATAAAAAGATGAGGACTAGTAGAAATATCTGGGTAACACAAGACATATTGAATTTAATTTATGAAAAAAGAAAATATAAAAATTCAGGAAGTGAACCGGGCCAAAGGGGATAAAAACGTCTCAAAAATAATGGCTAAGCAGGAATGACAAAAGGACAAATGTATGGTTTTAGTACCATATATGACGAGGGGAAAAATACACCCTGCAAGAAAATTCAAAAGGCCTTCGGAGAAAAGGAAACCACCTTTATGAACATCAAGATCTGAGATCGAAGGCCAGTCGTAAACATAGAAGGGAAAGCCGGATGGTGAAAGGAGTACATAGAGGTTCTACACAAGAGCGACGTACTTCAAGACAATATTATAGAAATGGATTTGGACGTAGATGAAAATGAGGTGGGAGTTATGATACTGTGAGGAGAATTTGACAGAGCATTGAAAGACCTTAGTCGAGACAAGCCCCAAGGAGTAGACGAAATTCCGTTAGAACTACTGATAGCCTCTGGAGAGCCAGCTATGACAGACTGTTACATCTCATTATGAACAGTTGTACATGAGAAATACCCTCAGATTTCAAAAAATAACATGTCAGTTCCAATCAATTCCGATCCCAAAGAAATCAGGTGCTGACAGATAAGAATAATACCAAAATATTAGTTTAATAAGTCAAGTTGCAGGGCACTAACACTAATTATTTACAGAACAATGGAAAAACAGGTAGAAGCAGACTTCGGGGGAGATAATCTAGGATTCCAGAGGAATTTTGGAACACACGAGGCAATACTTAATATACAATATATAAGACGGGCTTTTGGATATATCAATTTCGACTTTTCATTGCAGTCGGACACCCCCGATAATGAGACTCTACCTATGGCTCCCACGGTAACACAGCAGCAAGAAGCCGCACCGGATGATCTCTTGTGCACTTGGCTGAGAGCGAAACGCTTGGTCGGTGCGTGCTTTGTGTGTCAGCGCCTCACCGGGTGAGTCTCAGAGGCTTTACCGCTTCCCCTCCTGGTAGGTTTTGGACTCAATAGACAAAGCACAAAATCGATAGTCTTGCAGCCAAAAAGCGAGCGAACCGATGTCTTCACAGAGCGCTCTAAGAATGTAGCGGTCGCACCCAAATTGCTGCCTCGAAGACTTCGCCATCGGCCCTCAAACCTTTGTCTGGGGAGTGCTGCGCCACACAGTCCACCAAAACTCACTAATCGCCACGCCAGGTGCAGTGAGAGATGAGCTGAACAGCTCCCCCAGTTTAGAGACCCTATATGATAGGCAGAATCGTCCGCCGGGTTTTCCCCAACTATGAAGATTCGACAATCTTTACCTTGTAGGTGGTTAACCTATTCCTGTAACTTTTTACTCTATTTCTTATGGAACATTGTTAGTGCATTCATAAGTCGTACCGAACAGAATTTAACGTGTATAGAGATGTTTAGACTGCCTCTTACGTATAACAGAAAAACTGAGATGTAATATTCCGCGGCTGTAGAGACGTAGGCTGGGGACTTGCGTGTTGTTGTTTTGTTGAAGTCTTCAGTCCTGAGACTGGTTTGATGAAGCTCTCCATGCTATTCTATCCCGTACAAGCTTCTTCATCACCCAGTACCTACTGCAACCTAAATCTTTCTGAATCTAATTAGTGTATTCATCTCTTGGTCTTCCTCTACGATTTTTACCCACACGCTGCCCTCCAATACTAAACTGGTGATCCCTTGGTGCCTCAGAACATGCCCTACCAACCGATCCCTTCTAGTCAAGTTATGCCACAAACTCCTCTTCTCCACAATTCTATTCAATACCTCCTCATTAGTTGTGTGATCTACCCATCTAATCTTCAGCATTCTTCTGTAGCACCACATTTCGAAAGCTTCTATTCTCTTCTTGTCCAAACTATTTATTCTCCAAGCTTCACTATCCATACATGGCTGCACTCCATACAAATACTTTCAGAGGCGACTTCCTGACACTTAAATCTATACTCGATGTTAACAAATTTCTCTGCTTGAGGAACGCTTTTCTTGCCATTGCCAGTCTACATTTTATATCCTCTCTAGTTCGACCATCATCGGTTATTTTGCACCCCAAATAGCAAACCTCGCTTACTACTTTAAGTGTCTCATTTCCTAATCTAATTCCCTCATTATCACCCGACTTAATCCGACTACATTCCATGATCCACGTTTTGGTTTTGTCGATGTTCATCTTATATCCTCCTTTCAACACACTGTCCATTCCGTTCGACTGTTCGTCCAAGTCCTTTGCTGTCTCTGACAGAATTACAATATCATCGGCGAACCTCTGAGTTTTCATTTCTTCTCCACGGATTTTAATACCTGCTGTTAATTTTTCTTTTGTTTCCTTTTCTGCTTGCTCAATATACACATTGAATAACATCGAGGATATGTTACAACCATGTGTCACTCTCTTCCCAATCACTCTTCTCTTTCATGCCCCTCGACTCTTATAACTGCCATCTGGTTTCTGTACAGATTGTAAATAGTCTTCCGTATCCAGTATTTTACCTCTGCCATCTTCAGAATTTGAAACAGAGTATTTCAGTCAACATTGTCAAAAGCTTTCTCTAAGTCTACAAATGCTAGAAACGTAGGTTTGCCTTTCCTTAATCTATTTTCTAAGATATGTCGTTGGGTCAGCATTGCCTCACGTGTTCCAACATTTCTACGGAATCCAAACTGATCTTCCCCGAGGTCGGCTTCCACCAGTTTTTCCATTTGTCTGTAAAGAATTCGTGTTAGTACTTTGCAGCCGTGACTTATTAAACTGATAGTTCGGTAATTTTCACATCTGTCAACACCTGCCTTCTTTGGGATTGGAATTATTATATTCATCTTGAAATATGAGGGTATGTATTTTGCTCACCAGATGGTAGAGTTTTGTCAGGACTGGCTCTCCCAAGGCCGTCAGTAGTTCTAATGGAATGTTGTGTACACCCGGGAACTTGTTTCGACTCAGGTCGCTCAGTCTCTATATACTCCTTCCACCTTTCTGCTTTCCCTTCTTTGTTTAGAACTGGGTTTCCATCTGTTCTCTTGATTTTCATACAAGTGGTTCTATTTCCTCCAAAGGTCTCTTTAATTTTCATGTAGGCGGTATCTATCTTATTCCCAGTGAGATGAGCCTCTACATCCTTACATTTGTCCTCTAGCCATCCCTGCTTAGCCATTTTGCACTTCCTGTCGATCTCATTTTTGAGACGTTTGTGTTCCTTTTTGCCTGCTTCATTTACTGCATTTTTATATTTTCTCCTTTCATCAATTAAATTCAATATTTCTTCTGTTACCCAAGAATTTCTTCTAGCCCTCGTCTTTTTACCTACTTGATCCTCTGCTGCCATCACTACTTCGTCCCTCAAAGCTACCCATTCTTCTTCTACTGTATTTCTTTCCCCTATTCCTGTCAATTGTTCCCTTATGCTCTCCCTGAAAGTCAGTACAACCTCTGGTTTAATCAGTTTTTCCAGGTACCATCTCCTTAAATTCTCACCTTTTTTCAGCTTCTTCGGTTTTAATCTACAGCTCATAACCAATAGATTGTGGTCACAGTCCACATTTGCCCCTGGAAATGTCCTACAATTTAAAACCTGGTTCCTGAATCTCTGTCTTAACATTATACAATCTATCTGATACCTCCTAGTATCTTTAGGCTTCTTCCATTTATACAACCTCCTTTCATGATTCTTGAATCAAGTGTTAGCCATGATTAAGTTATGCTCTGCGCAAAATTCTACCAGGCGGCTTCCTCTTTCATTTCTTACCCCAAGTCCATACTCACCTACTACGTTTCCTTCTCTTCCTTTTCCTACTATTGAATTCCAGTCACCCGTGACTATTAAATTTTCAACTCCCTGATCTGAATAATCTTGGTGATGAATTGAAAATATTAAATATAATAAGTTAAGATCTCGGTACTAATGTATTCAGGTAAGGGCGTTAAGCAGTAACAACCTGTTTATTTATTAGTTTTTACTCTTATATAGTCATTAGCAAAAGTATTGTTTATTTTTTAATCGTAAGTAGATTGAATAAGAAGTGCAGGATTTTTATTGTACAGAGGAGGAAAAGCATAGTTTCATGTTATAGTAAATTAATTTTTATTAATAGTTTACATATAATTTTACCAGTATTTGCTTTGTATACTTCACGACAGGTTAGTACAATGCAGTGAAGAAGTGATAGATTAGTATCATCAAATCTTCCTGTAGCTCTACATTCTATCTAGGTTTCACGTAGATATAAACACAAAAATAGGACAGAAAACATCTTTCTCGTTGAGTTGTGGCCAAAAAGTTTATTCTTTGAAGTTTATGTTACTTGTGCAGGTTCCCTCACTATGACCAATCCGCTATAATAAGCAACTGTCTATTAGTTTGTGTATGTATGTTTATGATAACGACGTATAAATACATGACAATAAATATTCCTCTCCACTTTGCCAACTCGGAAAATATCTCAGGAATCGAAAAATTTTGAGACGAATCACTTCAGTGTAGTTTTCGACTGGAAGAAGAAACGAAACTGCATACAATTGGTTTCATGTTTATTGCTGCTTTTATTGCATACTCTCCGTAACATCATTCTAATGCCAGTAATATCATGGTTCGTTAGCCACTAGTGTGGCACTTCTCCAGTCAGGAACTACGGAATAAAGTAAATCATCTGTTTCCCCACTCACCTTCTTAGGGTACAGATAATTATTCAACTTCGACTCAGATGATACTTACAACAAGGAGAGATTAATTTTCGAATCCCAAAATATGCGCAACGAATATTTGATAAAAGCTATGCTTTGTCCGTGGATATGTAACTAACTGCGCTATTGGATAAATTCTTATCGACTTGAAATCCAGTGTTTAAATGGTAACACTCATTCCCCATCATTTCCTGCAAACGTGACGTCATGATTTATCGTCGGTTTATGTCTTCATATAGCAGTGCTCCCTCAGGACTGAATTGTTATCGTCAATAATCTACAAACTAAGTATGAATAACGCTTGTATAATAACTTGTAGTATGCCGTTTCACGGCTAGGGGCACTGAAAATTTATCAGAAACATCACTCCATCATCTCTAATGTCAGTTGGTAAGGCATCAACAAGATAAGCCTTCATGAGGTGATATGATAACCAAAGAGACAGACAAATACTACGTGATTAAGTGCTAGCGTAATGGACAACGTCTTGGCTTCTGAACACAAAATACAATGAAGCGCCAAAGAAACTGAAATAGGCATGCGTAGTATTCAAATACAGAGATACGTAAACAGGCAGAAAACGTCACTGCGGTCGGCAACGTCTATATAAGAGCACAATTGTCTGACACAGAACGGTTACTGGCCGCTGCAATGGCAGTTTATCAAGATTTAAGTGAGTCTGAACGTGGTGTTATAGTCGGCGCACGAGCGATTGGTCACAGCATCTCCTATGTAGCAATGAAGTATGGATTTTCCCGTACGGCCATTTCATGCGTGTACCGCAAATATCAGTAAACTGGTAAAACATCAAATCTACGACATCGCTACGGCTGGAAAAAGATCATGCAAAAGCGTTGCCAACGATGACTAAATGGAATCGTTCAACGTGACAGAAATGCAACGCTTCCGCAAACTGCTCCACATTTCAACGCTGGGCCACCAACAAGTGTCAACGTGCAAACCATTCAACGGAACACCATCCATATGGGCTCTCGGAGCCGAAGGTCCACTCGTGTACACTGACTGCACGTCACAAAGCTTTACGCCTTGCCAGGGCCCGTCAACACCGACATTGGATTGTTGATGAGTGGAAACATGTGGTCCGGTCAGACGAATCTCGTTTCAAATTGTATGGAGCGGATGGGCGTGTAGCCGGCCGCGGTGTCTAGCGGTTCTGGCGCAGCAGTCCGGAACCGCGGGACTGCTACGGTCGCAGGCTCGAATCCTGCTTCGGGCATGGGTGTGTTTGATGTCGTTAGGTTTAAGTAGTTCTAAGTTCTAGGGGACTTATGACCTAAGATGTTGAGTCCGATAGTGCTCAGAGCCATTTGAACCATTTTTTTGATGGGCGTGTACGGGTATGGAGACGACCTCATGAATCCAGCAGGGGACTGTTGAAGCTGGTGGAGGCTCTGTAATGGTGGGGTGCGTGTGCAGAGTGATATAGGACCCTTATACGTCTAGATACGACTCTGACAGGTGACGCTTACGTAAGCATCCTGTCTCATCGCCTGCTTCCATTCATGTCCATTATGCATTTCGACGCAATTGGACAATTCCAGCTGGACAATGCGACACCCCAAACGATCAGAGTTTTACAGAGTGGCTCCATGAACACTCTTCTAAGGTTAAACACCTCCGCTGACCCCGAAATCGCCAGACATGAACATTGTTGAGAATATCTGAGATGCCTTGAAACGTGCGGTCCAGAAGAGGTCTCCCACCCCTCAAACTCTTACAGATTTATGTTCAGCTCTGCAGGATTCGTAGTGTCAGTTCCCTGCAGCACTACGTCAGACATTATTCGAGTTCATGCCACGTCGTGTTTCGGCACTTCTGCATGCTCGTGGGGCCCTACACGATATTCGGCAGGTGTAACAGTTTCTTTGGCTCTTTAGCGTATGTAGATTCGCATCTCGTCACGTTAATTTTTTTTAATGTTAGCGTTGTTGACATATTCTGGGACTTCATTATGAATCGAAAACAAGTATGTTCCGCAGTACTAAATGTTATTTACATTTCCATATGATAAGAGAATGATGGATGAAGTTAGTATTTAGGGATTTCACAGTGTCAGATTAGCAGGAACCTGAGAGGACGCCTTAAATTAGTGCCACTGAAACGAGCAGCAATAAAATTCACAATATTCCTTCTCACAAACATATGGCTTTCATTTCCGAATATGTGGCGACTTCCGTGTGTGTGGCTAGACAGAAAAGTAAGAGGAAAGTTTAAACTGCAGCGAGAGAATCGATTTAACATTCATATTCGCCTTTTCACCAGTAATTAACTATTTATTTAAGAATACGCGGCGACCTCCTTGTGTGGGATGAGGCAGGAATGTAAGAGCACAGCTTTAAATGCTGCGACTGAAACGACCTGCAGAAAATTCGTATTTTTCCTTCGCACAAATATTTGGCCTTAAATTTCCGAATATGCAGCGATTTCCGACACTGTGGTTACGCAGGAACGTAAGAGGACTGCTTAAACTGTTGCGTGTGAATCGAAGAGCAATACCATTCATATTCTTTCTTGTCACAAAGTACACAGCAAATCGTGCGGTCGTCGATATTGCGCTTGACGTCAAGTTTTGAGGAAGTCTTGTGGAATAACTGTTACCCAAATTTAAAGCCCCAAGAGAGTAGATGTTCTGTAATATCCTACGAAATTACACTTCATATAAAAAGTCTCATATTAATTAACATGGGGGTGCAATAAGGGGAGGTGTCGTGACGTCACAAACTTTCAACCGGCGTTCGTCACGTCAGTTGCCTCAAACACTATTTTCTGGTGGAAGTTTCGTTTGATCACAGATCACAGCTTCCGACATTTACGGATGTACTCATCATTCTGTTTTTAGTTTAAAGCACAGGTGGCCTACCGATAGCCGCAGGCTTGATTCGACCCTCGATTGGCTTCAATCAGGCCAGCGGAAGAAATTCGCTCACAGTTTTCTCTGCCAGGGACGAATTTTCGGATACTTTGCGGACGCTCATGACGCAGACCAATTAAATTTTCGCTTCCTCACCGCATGCAAAATGCCACTAAGCCACCCCTGGATTTGAGCACTAAATACCTTCCCAATCTGAGCGCAAAGTTACAGGCCACGTGTTCATGTCCGTGCGTGGAATGGGGAAACGGAGAAGTATTCGTGCCCATATTTACTGTCTACGTCTGTACTACATGTGAACAGATTGCAAACGTTGGCAGAAGGCGACTGTGGCACGAAAACTTTGGACTACTCGCGAAACGTGCCGATTTGAACAACGACAGTGTGGGTCTTATCATGGTGGACAAACTACCGTTTGGTTATAACTGAAGAGCAGGTACTCACGGAGGTCCAGTGGGCTATAATAAACGTATAGCTGTGAAACTTGGTACATATACTAATGCGTTGTTACGGATCCAGTTTACGCCGGGAAAAATCATTTTGACCCATGTTGTGAAATGTGGCGCAGTCAGCGTATGATAAACGTTTAGACATGATTCCGTATTTTTTTTTTTTTTTAGGTTAGGCTTTACCGTGACTGTTACTGACATTAAATGAAACAACAAAAACAACAAGTTTACTGTTACCAGTCACTGTTTTATGGATGGAGCCACACTTGCCTCATTTAACATACAAAACATTTATTCCTCTATCCAATAGGTCCCACACTACAAATAATCAATGCCAACCTGTATAAACACAAAAAAAATCCCTTCAACTCACATTAAAGAACTAATAGACCTGCTTGAATTCACACTTTGACACAACTATTTTAAATTTAACAGTAAAAATCTACAAACAAACAGATGGTCTGGAAATGTGCTCAAATCTTTCCGGATTGCTATCAGAAATATTTATAAGTAACCTAGAAGACAAAATCCTGAATTCCAATCACCACCTCCTCAAAAATATCATCTACCACTACAGATATGTAGATGATACCATAATTTTAATCAAAGGGACTAAAGATGACATCAGTGAGTTGAATCAGATTTTCAACAACTCCCATGAAAGCATAAAATTCACAGTTGAACACCAAAAAGATGACGGTATAAATTTCCTACACCTTACCATTACAATAAAGAATAACAGACATCAGTTTGAAATTTATCGGACGCCTACCACAACACATACCACAATCCACAACTCCTCTTGCCACCCCGCAGCAGACAAAATGGCAGCATTCCGGTACATGATTAATAGAGATATCGAACTACCACTCTCAGAAGATAAATGTTATCAAGAAATTGAAATAATAAAACAGCTACTGAAAATTGCTATAACATCTCCATAGTAGACACCCTAAAACACTCAATAATGGCAAAGCAATCACAACACAAAAAACAAAAAGAAAATAACATCTTCCATACAATCCCCTCTCTGGGTAACATTTCATACCAGATTGCCAATGTCTTCAAACGGAAAGGCATAAGCATATCCTTTACAACAGACAACAAGATTGGACAGAAGTTACCCCACAACATTGGTACACGAAACCCACTTCATCACACAGGTGTGTACAAAATTGAATGTTTGGACTGTGACTGCTTCTACATAGGCCCGACAGGCAGATCATTTGAGATTGGGTTCAAGGAATACATGGCAGCACTAAAAAACAAAAAATACCACACATCAGCAATAGCTACCCACCTGCATGAAACAAAACACCATGTTAACAACACAAGTATTAGCATCCTACACATCCAACCAAAAGGCAGGAAACTAGACATCCTTGAAACACTCCAAATATACATACACCGAATGAAACAACCAGAATCCATCCTAAATGACAAAAATGACAATATTTACAATAGTATCATCTCTGTTTTCAGCAACTGCCTACACTCTTAAAAATACACACACACACAACCACACACACACACACACACGTGCACACGTCCTAATATTTACCATAAATATTGACAGCCGCCAAGAGTACAAGAGATTCTGATTGACAGATAACTCATCACACCAACCGCTTGTACCCCTTGTCAGCTTAAAACTGTATGTACATCAACTACTGGCACAAATGTATATCTGTCTGCATATTCTATAGCATTAACTAATGTATTACCCCAACCTTTAGGCAGCTAATGTATGCAACATGTAATCTTAAAACTCCTTGCCATGTAAATGTTTGCTCCCGTATAATCACTCTTTCCTCTCTCTCTCTCTCTCTCTCTCTCTCTCTTTCTTCAAAGAGTGTCCTCTGTGTATGATTTTACTACTGTAGCCAATACGATCATTGTAATTCAAGTCTGTAACATTTCACCTAATTGTTATGATCAAGTATGAAGTTAAGCCATTTTAACATTTCACCTGATTGTATAAACGAGTACGAATCTTTAGCTGTTTTAACTTTTCAAAATTGGATTTATGTAGCACCTGAAGTACACACACATATATTCGACACCTCAAAACAAACACCTCCAAATGCTTTAAACGATTATTCTGTAATAATGTTGTTAGGATGTATATTCTTTACACTTTGCGATTATGTCTTCTCTGCTGCTATACGAACCTTGCACCCAGCTGATTCCAGACGCCACATTTGTTTACAGATGTGGCAGTATACATGTGATGTGTTACGACAGAAAAAGGAACCTGTGACCACTGCAGGTACTCTAGTTTACGTATTAAAGTTTACCATTAGATATCAGTTTAATTTTTTGTCAAAAGTAACCCAAAACCATATTCTGAAATAGTGTCTGGTTTCTCCACTTGGCAGTGCCACAAGTTCCTCCAAAATCGTAACACAACACACACATATGTAATACTAACTAATGTAAATCCACCCGATGATGGAGGTTTAAACCTTCGAAACGCGTCGTGGGAAAAATAAAACGGTGACTGGTAACAGTAAACTTGTTGATTCATTTAATGTTTCCGTATGTAACCATTTAGCAAGGGGAAGTGGGAAGAAAAGGTAGAACAAGTGAGAAGGAGACAATAATGACTTTATTATTAAGCGATACTTACATAGTTGGCTCATCATGAGTACAGCAGGCGTCGACGACGTACTGTATCCGTAAAACGACGTGATCAACAGTTCTTGGAAGCAGTTCTGGGTGACCCTGAGCAACATTTTCCTGTATACTGACCTCCAAATCAAGCAGAGACCGAACGTGTCCCAGGTAGACGTCTTCTTTTAGATATCACGAGCCGAAACTCACATGGATTCAAATCAGGTGATTTTGTAGTTCAGGCATCTGGAGAAACGCCGTAGATAATACGCTATTGGAAGGTTGCATTAATCATATCTCGCACTGGGCGAAGGGCATGAGATATTGCCTAATCTTTGGTGAAAACAGTGTTTCCAAACAGGTGCGCCCTTCCACAGCTGGAATTACATCCTGTACGAGAAGGTCTCGATAACGTGCAGGCGTCATGGTACACCTTATGGCGCATCTGGGCGTATTTTCTTCAAAGAAAAACGGTCCGAGAGTAATCGTTAATTCAGACCACGCAATTGTGTTCCTAGTTTATGTTTGATATTAAAGGGAATGTGATGTGAGCCTTTTATTTTCAATGGATGTATCATATTTCATACTTGCACGCTAATCATTTTTCAGACAATAATTTTCAATACTCGTTATGTTACGCCACAGAGGTGCTGAGTTCAAGCACTGCGATCTTCGGTTGTCAGTTGTATCTCATGGCAGCAGGCACCCTAAGAGATGTCAGTGTGGGAGTCGGGTGTTGGCAATGTTACTGCGCGGATTGAAATAACTTGCAGAGTGCAGAAGAAAGACAGAGAACGCGATGAATCATGAAATATGAGTTAGTAAAAATTAGTTTAAAAAGTGAAGGTTTGCGGATACACTTGTTGCTGCACTACTTATTTGCGCGTAATTTAAGATGTATTTTAATAAAGGAATGTTTCACAGGAATTTTTCTTTATTGGTTTCCTTGTTCAGGCGTGACTAAGGAAAGTTATCAGTTCACATGGCTTGCATTCAGAGGTTACAGAATTACCATTGCTTAACCAATTCAGTAATTAATTACATAACAGAGATATATTTGTTATTAAGGATATTGGTTTTGTAAAGATGAGTGTAATAGACAGACAATGAATCTCAGTTTTTGCAGTACAGTACTTTAAAGGAGGGTTTTCCCTTTCATTTAGCACGTTCAAATTCCACCACCATCTCCTCACGAAAGACAGTCACTTTCTGATTACGTGTGTCGGCGCATTGCGTTAAGCGGAACAAAGTTCCTTGAGACGTGACTTATGATCTGTTTAGAATAGTTGGACTTCGTTGCATTGCACTGCGCATGGATGTCATAAGAATTGCATCAAATGAAATACGTCAATCTAAATCAATTACTATAATTTTAGCTTTTCGTCCCTTTAAGCTTGCTTGCTGTTGCGCTGCATGTTTAACCTTAATCACTTCGAGCAATCGAGTTTCTGTTGCTATGGGTAGGACATAAAAATTAGTTGTGCATGAAATGTATTCGCCGTTGCGAGTCTGAACGATCATCAGCTGTATAACGGAAAGATGACCGCGACAGGGACTCGAACCTGGATTTCCAGCTTACTGAGAGAGGTCGTCCTACCATTTGGCTATCCTACCACGGCTGACAGCCACCCCCAAACACTCATATGCTATCAGCCGCGTGTCTACAACCTCTAATGTATTTCATAACGGCTATGTTCACCACGGTGCCTGCTTCTTTGGACATGCATGTTTGAAGGAACATTACATCGTAATTCGGAATAACACAGCCATATCGTGAAATTAGCTATGGTCAGTTGCAGTATAGTCAGAACACAATCAGATTATTCAGAATTAGGTGTTGCTTTTCAAAATTCGTTAGTAGGTCAGGTTAAGTTAAGTTCAGTGCTAATTTAATTTATTATGCAGATACTTTTATTTTCGCACAGTAGTGTTAAATTTGCTTGTTTATGATTCTGTGTTTGGAATTTTGTTTTGTCGAATTACGTACGTAAATTCACAGGGAATTCTTATAGAAACGTTTTGGTGATAAATTCTTTCAAAATTTGATTAGTAATTTTACACTGCATTTCTATTCAGTAAGTTTATGTGCTTGGAATTGAAAGTTACTTATGGTGGCGTCACGCATTTTTACACTGTTCACTGTACTGCACAATACAGTTTCAAAAGACAGCTTATTTAGTTCACAGATTAGTCTCGTTAATTGATGTGGATGAAGTTAGTTAAAAGTAAGTATAACAATTTCAGACAGTTTCGATGTCTCATTTTATCAGCAAGATACACGAGCTACAAGGAACAGCAGTCCAGCCCAGAGTCCATGTTAAGTTCACAAGATTTATCAAACACAGAAATGTTAGACAGTCACGTACGGCGAGTGCAGTGGCTTTTCGTGCACAACAAGCTGGTTAACAGCACACCAAATAAGGCAGGTCTGTGTATTCTACGCACCTTGTTGTGCAGAATGTGCCTCATCACTCCGTAAGTTATTGTCCGTTGACACGTCATTAACTTCGATCGGTGACAGAAACAGAAGAGCTAATTCAGAACGTCACTGCGGATCATGAGGTTCTAGAAGCTGCACCATCTGGCTCTTATACGGGTACAGGTTTAAAAATGATTGCAAAACAAAACAAAATAATGTGATGGCCAACTCTCGTGACACTGCACAATCACAAGCACTACCGGGGCACGTGCTACATGGTGATTTACAGCAACAGCAACCTCGTCAGATGACACATTGTGTATCACACCGTAATTGAAACAGAGTACAGCGCCAGATTTTCACCGGATGGCCAAGATTGGAACTAATTTTTTCCAGCGTAAATCGGTTCAGCATTAAAGCATTAGCATATCTACCAATTTTGGCTGCCATATGATAATTACAGCCAGCACTGGACCTCCGTTAGTAGCTACACTTTAATTATAACCATTTGGTAGTTACCCGCTCTCGACCCTTACATAAAGTTCTATGTTAGCTGTTTGTTAATTTCGTGCCAGTTTCTCCATGCGTGGTTGTGCAGTTCATTCGCAGATTTTTTGGTGTTTAGAAGAGAAAAATAGATGCTGAATGTCACAAATTCCTGGAGAAATGGACGGTGCATTTTTTACCATGTACACATGTTGTGTTCTGAGTCACTACCTTTTATACAGAAATAAAATAATACGAAAAGGCACTTTTCTACGAAATTTATTATTCAATAACAGTTTGCAAGTCAACGTGGAAAGACAAGATTAAAGTATTAATTTCCAGTTTGGACATGCATTTCTTCAGTGTTGCAGAAATAAACCATGCCCATGCCATCAGTCACCAAGAGTATTACGGACAAACATTTAAGACATGCTCGCTAATCGAGATTGTGGATATTAGTGCGCTAAATTTCAAACTCTGGAATAACCTGCCTCTGACCAAAGATTGCCAAGTTTCTCCTAATCACTTGTAGACTAGGATTGCCTGTATCATTATTGTAATTTGTTTCTCAGTTCTTTCTCATATTAACATTAGTAAATAATTCTTACCCGTTGTGGAGGTATTGGACAGTGCACCTTTTGAACTTGAGCTTAATTTTTAATGAGCTAACTGCAACCCATTTGTTTTACGGGAGTTTATTTCTCCATGGTGCCATTTCAGAACACCTGGTATTTCATCTTCAGATGTGAATTTATTTACGTGGCGTGAACAACATTTCTTCACTAATGACATTGCAGTATTCTCCAACGCATGTTTGTAAGAGAACTATTGTAAAGCGTCGTAAATAAAAAAAGAAACAGTGACCACCAGGTATCAATAAAACTAAACATGTGAAGTTGGGATGAACATAAAATGAATGTACTCTAAAAATCACGTGGTTTGCGTTATTACTTGTTGACATGTCATGTCGAGAAAGGGATTCGATTAATTTCGGTGCGGTTCACCGTAAACATTAACGTCTCGAACGCTATAGTACTGCGAACTTATAGCACGATGGAATACTTGTAGGTCAGCAACTTTTGTTAATGAGTAGAACCAAACACCAGTCAAAGTTGCAAATTTAATTTTTTTATTCACTCGATGACTAGTTTCGGGCCAGGATCCATTTTCAAATCCTCGTAACCCAGTCAAAAGTGGTATTTTCGAAAATGCATAAACCATGTCAGAACGATCAAACGAACAGTTACAGGGCTGAAACTGTTCGTTTAGATATTTTTGGCACGGTTTTTGCATTTTCAGAAGTACAACTTTTGACAATGTTACTATGATTTAAAAATGGGTCCCGGCCCGAAACAAGTTATCGAGAGAATAAATAAAAATTAAATTTGCAACTTTCCCTGATTTTTCATACTGGCCATAGTTTTGAGTTTATGCGCTAGGAGCGCCGCTGTTTCGTCACGTGGCGAAGCGGCCCGCAGCTTAAGTTTGTATGCGAATCGTGAATGATGCACGCAGATCACCAAAGGCTGCCCATGTATTGTGTAAAGTGTAACATTTCATTCGTAAGTAGAGTCGTTACAGCGACATTTTCTTTTGTATGCGTGAACTGCAGTTGCACTGGTTACTTTTACTGTAGTGGTTTTCTTTCTGTCACTTAACTTTAAATTCCGTATTAATCTAACTCCTGAAACCCTGATGGTAAACGCTGTGGGAAGGAAAGATGGAAACAGACTAAGCATAGAAAAATTGTTTTCATTTTCTGGCGTAGGCCGAACAATAGTTTCGTCAGTCCGTTTTAAGGAAAATGCTGTATCAAGAAAGTAGCTTTTTCGCTTCATACACTTGTCTTACTCGTTACTAGAAACGTATAAGAAAAACGAAGGTACATTAACGAGGCCAAATTCGTCGTATACCTGGGCAACATATGTATTTGAGACCAGAAATATAATGTGTAGGTGGAATAGACAGGTCCAGCGTAGTCAGACAAGTCTGACTGACGATGAACGAAATGGCAGATCGAGTTCTCGTGAAGAACATAGAAAAGTGTTGACCCTTGTACGGAAAGACCAGGTTATTCAATAGCGAGAATAGTGCAAAATATGAAGAAACAGAAGTGCATCGCTATTCAACATGTCACACGACAATTTGAACAGGATAAAGTTCTCGATTCCGCAACAGCTCATGTCCATTCGCACCAAACCGATTCAACAGCGAAAATGCTGCATCTGTACCAGATCAATTCGGATAACATTTAGCCTTGTAATCGCCACGGAACAGTATCGTGGGTATCACTTAGATCTCACGGCAAAAACAGAGATGCAAGCAGTGTAAACATGTGTATTTAGCACCGCCGATATAGAAGAAGATCCAAACATCGTCGGGTAAGAGGACACAGAGTTCTTTGAGGCTTCCATAGTGCGTTGCCCATAGATTATAATCGTCAGTGGCCAAATGCCGTGTCAGAAAGATACCGAAAATCGTGACGCTTTACTTGAGGCAGCTGAATCTGACCAAGAGGCTGCTCGTACTTCATGGTGAAGCCGCAGATCGTTCGTAGATATTTCCTATTAAGGCCCTTTTTATTGAAGGCTGTTGGTTTGCGACATATTTTCGCTCTGCTGTTACACCTCTTATGCCTTGGTACCAGGAAACAATCACTTTCACGGCAAGCAGCATAACATTTTCACAGATATGTTATTCTGTACTACCTGCCCCTGATACATAACGAAGACAAATAAAATAGTCTTATTGTTATTGCTGAAGTTTTTTTTTCCGTGCTTGAGAAGTAAAGCTCTCGAGTAATACCAGAAATGCTTCTGCATTTTTTGTCCCCTCATCAGTGGGTTTGTTTGTTTGTATTCCTTATGTGTCATTGTTGTTACAGGGGGGTGGGGGGGGGAGGGTTTTATATGAACTTTCGGCATATAGTATTTACATTTGTAAAAGGAGTGATTATTAAGTGTCAATGATTTTGCATTAGCAGGCATATTTTACAGAGTTGATGTATATATCACTGAGTGTAACCACTAATATTGTTCACTTACTATGTTTGTAAAGGTCTTAGATTTTAAGTAAATTAGGAAATGAGATATACTTTCTTTCCTTCTTCTTTTCTTGCTTTTTTATCCAAATCTCACATGAAGGTGTTATTTGTTTACCTACTGCACAATCTACAGCCTTTTAACTGCAAACAACACTTGGAGGATGTTAAAAGGTATTAGCAACGATATTCCGAAGTATACTATACAACCAAAACCTTCAGACATGTATTAAATGTACGACATAAATGTGCTTTATCCGCCGGTAGCCGGGTATCGGTACGCACATCGCAGCTCGGTGAAAAACGCATAAAGCCGGCAGAAGTTAGAGCCACCTGCGGAAGAGTAAACTAGCGGTAGGCAAGCAAAACGTGACAGACAGGCTGTGGACAACAAATCATGTTAAAGACAAACAACCTAGACGACATGTCCTAAGCGAAGCCTTCGCCACAACGATGAGAACAAGGCCCAGACCAGCAGAGAGACAAATGGAAGGCGCGATCAAAGAGAGAAACCGGGTGACGGGCAAGGTAGTTACCAAACAGTCCTAGACGAGTGAAGATAAACTGCAGCAAGCGCAAACAGCGCACTGATCAGCCCTGTTCTTTCTTTCTTTCTTTCATTATTGTGATTTCATTGCGCTGCCCCATGTGAGCAGGGGAGGGCTGGCAGCGGTACAGTCCGCCGCTTTTCAGTCGGGTGATAGGCCTACATTTAACAAAAATAGGAAAACGAGACACATGAAAGGGATTAAAGGGGGCATGAGAACGTAGTAAGGGGATACAGAAAGCACTCCATCTTCAGGCCCCGAGTGACCTACTGGGACCATCCGACCGCCGTGTCATCCTCAGTGGAGGATGCGGATAGGTGGGGCGTGGGGTCAGCAAACCTCTCTCCCAGTCGGTATGATGGTATTCTTGACCGAAGGCGCTACTATTCGGTCGAGCGGCTCCTCAATTGGCATCACGAGGCTGAGTGCACCCCGAAAAATGGCAACAGCGCATGGCGGCCTTGATGGTCACCCATCAAAGTGCCGACAGCGCTTAACTTCGGTGATCTCACGGGAACCGGTGTATCCACTGCAGCAAAGCCGTTGCCTCAGGGGATACATAAGGCATTACAATATACACGTACACGGAGACTTTCATGTGTGACAATTAAAGAGCGGCTCTGCGATCTGTGGCAGTCTACATACCAGCCATCTGAAACGCTATTTGCCAACGTTTTCACGTGGCAGAAGTGCGGCTGTTGCCAAGCGCGCACAGCACTGCGCGGACCTCATGACCCCTGAAGGCCAACTAAGACCATCTCCTCTGGCGTGCAGTCAACGTCCGCGTCGCCGGGTGCCAGATAACGCTTCTGTTCACTGAATGGAACCGTATGCGAACAAATGTAATATATTGGACATTTAATATTCGCTCTTCCCACAAATGTAAATATTTTGTGCCAAATGCTCATATAAGGCACTGAGAGGTTAACATGTAACAAAATACACTGCTGGCCATCGTAAATGCAACACCCTGAAGGAAGTATCGAATCAAGTGAAATTTACATCATTGGTTTGCTGCGATGAGATATGCAACTGATTAGAATTTCAGCGCAGACGCACATCACTCGCGCCTGTGGCGCCACCTCATAGCGCCATTTAAGGCTTGGCGATTTCGACGAGTGTACGTTCGGCACGTGTGTTTACCTTGTGGTTGTTTCACAAGACGATCAGTTATGCCTCGTAGACAACGGCGAACATCGTTTGATCAAGTATCCGAGTTCGACAGAGGAAGGATAGTGGCTTACCGAGATTGTGGATTCTCATACAGAGAAATCGCTAGTCGTGTTGGACGAAACCAAACAACTGTAATGCGGATGTGTGACCGTTGGATGCAGGAAGGTACGACGGACCGACGTGGTCGATCGCATTCACCTCGGTGCACCATTGCACGTGCTGATAGGCAAATTGTGCGCATAGCAGTGACGGATCGCTCAGTGACATCCCGAACCATAGCACAGCACATTGCGTCTGTACCGCATCATCCAGTGTCTGCGCGTACCATTCGACGCCGTTTACTGCAGAGTGGTCTGTCCGCAAGACGTCCATTGCTTTGTCTACCACTGACGCAGAACCACAGACGTCTCCGTCGCCAATGGTGTGATGACAGACGGATGTGGAGGCAGATTGGAATGACGTTGTCTTTACTGACGAGGCACGCTTCTGTCTTCAGCACCACGATGGTCGGATTCGAGTGTGGAGACACCGTGGAGAGAGGATGCTGGACAGCTGCATTATGCACCGCCACACTGGTCTTGCACCGGGTATTATGGTATGGGGCGGTATTGTATATTACTCTCGCACGTCTCTAGTACGCATTGCCAGTACTTTAAATAGCCGGCGCTACATATCCGAGGTGCTGGAGCCAGTTGTCCTTCCTTTCCTTCAGGGCTCGGCCACAGCCATATTTCAACAGGATAATGCGCGACCACACGTGGCACGCATTGTCCAAAGGTTCTTCGTCAATAACCAGATTGAAGTGCTTCCCTGGCCGGCTCACTCTCCGGATCTTTCGCCGATAGAAAACATGTGGTCCATGGTTGCTGAACGAGTGACCCAGATTACATCCCCAGCTGCCACACCAGATGATCTTTGGCAACGTGTGGAAGCTGCTTGTGCTGCTGTACCCCAGGAACACATCCAACGTCTCTTTGACTCAATGCTGAGACGTGTGGCAGCAGTGATCTCAAATAATGGCGGCTACTCTGGCTACTGATTCTGGCAGGAACCACATGTCACAGACGTCTGTAAACGTAATCATTTGATACTTGCTCAACATGTTATCTACAAAATAAATTTTGTTGTGCTACCTCTTGTCTTTCTTGGTGTTGTATTTACGGTGGCCAGCAGTGTTTTTCCAAAAAGGAAATCAACAAATAATTCCACTGTTGGTAGCAAAACTAAATTTCAGAACTGTGTCTCTCATAAGGCGGAATTCCTCTTCACAACTAGGGAAACTGTCGAATTATCGTGTCGGGAGCAAATAAGGAATCATTCCAAAATGCTTGTATACAATTAACACAGCCTGCAGGACCGCACTGTGCGGCCACATCAAGAACGTTCTCAGTACGTCAGAGTTGTGCTGTAGCACCGTACGCGTACATGTAGAGAGGGTGGCCCATCGGCCTTCTGCTGTTTGTGACAGCAAGAAGCCACACGGGGCGGCGGGTTCGGTCGACAGCGCAAGCCACCGCCAGGTGGGCTCTGGCCGGAGCTGCCCCCCTCCTATTGGCAGGAAGCCGCCGGCTGCAGCTGACAGCTCCTCCCTCGTCGTTTGCTTCCAACGCTGCCTCCAAATTGGCCGGCCAAGTCGGCTAGCTGCCTCCGAGACCACGTCAGGCAGCTCGAGCGCAGAGCTAAGGGGGTACTGAAGTACTCCTCTCCACTAGCTGCCAACAGGAGAGTGTACTCAGTTGCTGAAAGGTGTGTGTGTGTGTGTGTGTAATGTTATAGATAGCTTCCATGTTTTCGTATGTCTTAGGGAGCGCACTTAATATCTGTATCGCTTAGATATGCGCGTGCAGTCACGTCAGAGACACTACATTGCCCAAAGACTACTTCGGTCATCATTGCTCTGCGAAGATGCGCGGGTTTCAACTGTTGATCGCGAGCAAAGGAGATAGGGAGTTGTAATTATTTTACTGATCTAATGGAAGATATTATCATCTGCGTTAAACGACACGGATTTACTAGTATATTTTGAGAAGATTGGGATTTAAGGTAATGAATAAACATATTTTGCTTTATGTGGCAGTATTTAGTTAGGCATTCCCGGTTCAACACAAGCGTCCGAATCAGGTATTTCTTCGTACTATTACAAAATTTGATCACAAGTAAAGTTAGTGTCATTGAAATGAGGAAAAGAGTTTAAACATTAGTATGAGGACTCCTGTATTAGAATACACTTTCTTGTTGAGATATATTTATGTACTTCTCCAGTGCCAATCTTACATAATTATACTTCATAACGAGATATAATGTTACTGCTTGCTAAGTCTCCATCGGTGACGGAATAGTGTCAAGATATTTCTTTAGATAATTTTTTTTAATACAGTTTCTTGTCTAGAGAAAAACTCAGATTACATTTTTTTTCTTTTTTTTGGAATATTTTATCTTGTATCTGTTGCAAGTTAGCGGTACCGTTCTTTTTTCTTTATAATAAACTGTCCCAGCCGCAGTGGTTGAAAGTGCTGTAGAGTGGCCCGTGCTCCTCGCCACCTACAGCTGACTCCCGTGGAGTAAATAGTCTGATGATGAGCAGGACGATAGCCAAAACCCGTCACCAGTAAATTACGTGAACATTTTTATGCGGTTGGGACTGTTTCGTTATACACTCCTGGAAATGGAAAAAAGAACACATTGACACCGGTGTGTCAGACCCACCATACTTGCTCCGGACACTGCGAGAGGGTTGTACAAGCAATGATCACACGCACGGCAAAGCGGACACACCAGGAACCGCGGTGTTGGCCGTCGAATGGCGCTAGCTGCGCAGCATTTGTGCACCGCCGCCGTCAGTGTCAGCCAGTTAGCCGTGGCATACGGAGCGCCATCGCAGTCTTTAACACTGGTAGCATGCCGCGACAGCGTGGACGTGAACCGTATGTGCAGCTGACGGACTTTGAGCGAGGGCGTATAGTGGGCATGCGGGAGGCCGAATTGCTCAACACGTGGGGCGTGAGATCTCCACAGTACATCGATGTTGTCGCCAGTGGTCGGCGGAAGGTGCACGTGCCCGTCGACCTAGGACCGGACCGCAGCGACGCACGGATGCACGGCAAGACCGTAGGATCCTACGCAGTGCCGTAGGGGACCGCACCGCCACTTCGCAGCAAATTAGGGACACTGTTGCTCCTGGGGTATCGGCGAGGACCATTCGCAACCGTCTCCATGAAGCTGGGCTACGGTCCCGCACACCGTTAGGCCGTCTTCCGCTCACGCCCCAATATCGTGCAGCCCGCCTCCAGTGGTGTCGCGACAGGCGTGAATGGAGGGACGAATGGAGACGTGTCGTCTTCAGCGATGAGAGTCACTTCTGCCTTGGTGCCAATGATGGTCGTATGCGTGTTTGGCGCCGTGCAGGTGAGAGCCACAATCAGGACTGCATACGACCGAGGCACACAGGGCCAACACCCGGCATCATGGTGTGGGGAGCGATCTCCTACACTGGCCGTACACCACTGGTGATCGTCGAGGGGACACTGAATAGTGCACGGTACATCCAAACCGTCATAGAACCCATCGTTCTACCATTCCTAGACCGGCAAGGGAACTTGCTGTTCCAACAGGACAATGCACGTCCGCATGTATCCCGTGCCACCCAACGTGCTCTAGAAGGTGTAAGTCAACTACCCTGGCCAGCAAGATCTCCGGATCTGTCCCCCATTGAGCATGTTTGGGACTGGATGAAGCGTCGTCTCACGCGGTCTGCACGTCCAGCACGAACGCTGGTCCAGCTGAGGCGTCAGGTGGAAATGGCATGGCAAGCCGTTCCACAGGACTACATCCAGCATCTCTACGATCGTCTCCATGGGAGAATAGCAGCCTGCATTGCTGCGAAAGGTGGATATACACTGTACTAGTGCCGACATTGTGCATGCTCTGTTGCCTGTGTCTATGTGCCTGTGGTTCTGTCAGTGTGATGATGTGATGTATCTGACCCCAGGAATGTGTCAATAAAGTTTCCCCTTCCTGGGACAATGAATTCACGGTGTTCTTATTTCAATTTCCAGGAGTGTATAAAAAACCTCAGATTATTCACGTCATCATCCAGCTCCCATTACCTGATTAAAATTGTTTTATATGAAAGGTAAATTTTATGATAAGCAAGTTTAAGCTGCATGCATTTAACCGTAGGACGCCCAAGCCTTTTTTTCTAACTTGGTTGCCTAAGGGGAGGGGGGGGGGGGAGAAGGGTTCGGCGAGTCCACAGGTATTAAATAAGTTTACTGACGAAAAATTACAACTTTCAAAATGGTTTATGTATTTTAACTAAGGCATTGGTTTATAATTGTTGTTAATTGTTATAAATACTGGATCGAGCGAATAAAAAATTGACATATTACAATACAAAATACAGATGTGTTCATATACAATAGACTACTCTGAGCCCTCAACTTCAGGGCAAGAGACACACTTCACAATCTTTTCTAAATGTGTGTTACACACATGTTTATGACACTGTTCACAATGCTGTTTTGGTTTACTTAGATTGTTGTACTTCTGCTTCTTTGTGTTACCTTCTCTTAGACAAATATGGCACCGACCTATCCCTGCAGAAGGCTGACGTGCTTCCATTGTCACTTCTTTAATTTTCTTTTGTAGAATAGTCTCCATTGATTAAACAACTTAGTTAGATAACCCTTTTGCATTGGCACTTCTTTCTTCAACCTGCAATTTCACTAGTTCCATCCTAGCTTGCAGAAGATAAAGTTTCCATTTGTTGTGTCCCTTTTCATTGCATCTTGGATGTTGCTGGATGAATATGGTGATTGCATTGATAGCAAAAATGTAGATGAGACAGTAAAATACAGATAGAGGCCATCTTTTTGTTCCCCTCTTGCTGGTGTACATACGCGCCATTTGATCAATGGTATCAATTCCACCTTTAGTGGAATTACAATATGCATTATTCTTATTTTATTCTTCTTTCCTCCAACAGTGCCTTTATCTTGGTGTATTGTTGACAACATCACTAAGTTTTTACTTGGTTTCGTTTTTGCTATGTAGGACACCAAAGTTACTGGAGGCCTACCTATTGATGGGTCTATGAACAAGAGCATTGATGAATATAGCTCTCGATTTGACGTGTTCTTCATTATGTCTGGAATATGCTTCCTGTTTGACTGGAGAGTTCCTACTGTAGTAACTTTGTAGTCTTGGTATAACTCTTCCGCCAGATCCACCGATGTGTAGTATCGGTCTGTAGTATTTTCACAGGTGCTACCAGACGGTTCATGACAGCTGCTGAACCCCGTTCTTCTTTCGACAAATTCTGAACATTACCTTCATAGGTTTCCATATTCAAGACGTATCTGTCAACTGCATCAGACATCATGCCTATAAGGATGCCATAATTGCCCGGTTTATCCTTCATAAATACTTTGAAGGGGCATCACCCTCTAAACAAGCTGAGCATCTCATCAATGGTGAGGCGGACCCCTGGTTTATACAGTAGTGGAAAACTATCATTCACTTTGTTGAAAACGTCACCGATTGCTGTGAACTCGTCTGCTTCCCTTCTTAGCTGGCAGGTACTTTTACTATCAAACCTTATGATTGCAATAAGTTCCTTGTAACGTTCTCTTGCCATAATACCTTTGTAAGCTGACCGACCCATTAGTTCTGACCAAAGATTGTGTATACTGACAGAACTGTCCTTATTTGCCTCCATAAGTATCAGGATTCCTATAAGGCATACAATTCTTTCTCATTAGTCAAAGTAACATTTCGCCTAACTGCCTCTTCATTTGAATGTTTTACTATGTCAGGCGCAAGAAGTAACTTAAAGGCTTCTCCTGGTGAATGGCAAACATCAGCTGGAGTTACTCCAGCCTGCTCTCTTACTATATTAGCAACAGACGTCCAAGGAATTCTAGGCTGTGTGGTTACCTACCTTCTTCCAGACTTGGCCACAATAACATCCTGATGGTCACTACCTGAGCTACGCTATCTTCATCTTCTCTAACATCTACATCACTTTCCCGATCTGAATCATACTCCATAACACCATCCTCATATTCACTTTCAGTCCCCGAGTCAGAATCTTCATCTAAAATTTCATTCATAACTCTTTCTGAAGATGAGTCACGTATTCTTTTAGTCGTTATAAGTTTTGGTGTGAACAGTACTAACTCACAGCACTAACTCATTGCAAGTTTACAAGATAAATTAAAGCTGACTGACATCAACAATCACTTCTTCTGAAAGTAAACTGATTGTTGTGAATATCAAGAATACGAACCAACAAGAAATTAACTTACATTTTTGTAGAGATGAGAAGTACGAAATCCTCCTAAGGGAAATTTTCTATAGGTGGGTAGGGGGAGGGGGTTTGGTCCCATAGTAAGTTTATTGATTTTTTCTTTCAAAGCAGGAATTTTATGTAAAATATATTGACACAAAAGTTTCATAAAATAGCCAACAAACAATAACTCAAAGGGAATATGTATATGAAAGTTACTTGGGCAAAAGCACGCGATATAAAAGAATTGTGGGTTCAACGAACCCCCCCCCCCCCCCCACCCCCATTAGGCGTCCTAGGGTTCTTGCATTATCGCTATTGTTTATAGTTGTTAGCAGCTCAGAAATTGAGTCACACCTTTCCTACTTTCCATAAGAAATCAGTTGAACGGCGTTTTACAGGCGTAAGCGAGATACAGGAGAATTAAGTTTTCAGTTTATACATCTACATCTACATCCATACTCCTCAAGCCACCTGACGGTGTGTGGCGGAGGGTACCGTGAGTACCTCTATTGGTTCTCCCTTCTATTACAGTCTCGTATTGTACGTGGAAAGAAATATCGTCGGTATGCCTCTGTGTGGGCGCTAGTCTCTCTGATTTTCTCCCCATGGTCTCTTCGCGAGATGTTATCCACAAGGTCATTTACGTATATTGTGAATAGCAACGGTCCTACGACACTCCCCTGTGGCACACCTGAAATCACTCTTACTTCAGAAGACTTGTCTCCATAGAGAATGACATGCTGCGTTCTGTTATCTAGGAACCCTTTAATCCAATCACACAATTGGTCTGAGAGTCCATTTGCTCTTACTTTGTTTATTAAACGACTTTGGGGAACTGTATCGAAGACCTTGCGGAAGTCAAGAAACACCGCATCTATCTGGGAACCCGTGTCTATGGCCCTCTGAGTCTCGTGGACGAATAGCGAGAAATGGGTTTCACGCGATCGTCTTTTTCGAAACCCATGCTGATTCCTACAGAGTAGATTTCTAGTCTCCAGAAAAGTCATTATACTCGAACATAATACGTGTTCCAAAATTCTACAACTGATCGACGTTAGAGATATAGGTCTATAGATCTGCACACCTATTCGGTGTCCATTCTTAAAAACGGGGTTGACCTGTGCCCTTTTCCAATCCTTTGGAACGCTACGCTCTTCTAGAGACCTACGGTACACCGCTGCAAGAAGGGGAGCAAGTTCCTTCGCGTACTCTGTGTAAAATGGAGCTGGTATCCCATCAGGTCCAGCGACCTTTCCTCTTTTGAGCGATTTTAACTGTTTCTCTATCCCTCTGTCGTTTATTTCGAAATCTACCATTTTGTCATCTGTGCGACAATCTAGAGAAGGAACTACAGTACAGTCTTCCACTGTGAAACAGATTTGGAATAAGACATTTGGTATTTCGGTCTTTAGTCTGTCATCCTCTGTTTCAGTACCATTTTGGTCACAAAGTGTCTGGACATTTTGTTTTGATCCACCTACCACATTGGGATAAGACCAAAATTTCTTAGGATTTTCTGCCAAGGCAGTACATAGAACTTTGTGGTGTCACCGCCAGACACCACACTTGCTAGGTGGTAGCTTTAAATCGGCCGCAGTCCATTAGTACATGTCGGACCCGCGTGTCGCCACTGTCGGTGATCGCAGACCGAGCGCCACCACACGGTAGGTCTCGAGAGACTTACTAGCACTCGCCCCAGTTGTACAGCCGACGTTGCTAGGAAAGGTTCACGGAGAATTACGCTCTCATTTGCCGAGACGATAGTTAGCATAGCCTTCAGCTAAGTCAATTGCTACGACCTAGGAAGGCGCCATTTATCCTTTGCTATGTATCTAATGAAGCATGTACAGTAACATGTTGCAGACCTCACGCCAGCCTGCGTGAGTTTAAGCGCGTGCCTTTCGGTTACCCGTCACTGTGGACTGGTTGTCTAGTCAGTCCACAACAAACTTTACTTTCGAATTCATTGAACGCTTCTCGCATAGCCCTCCTCACACTACATTTCGATTCTCGTATTATTTGTTTGTCTGCAAGGCTGTGAAGTTCCCTTTGCTTCCGCAGCAGTTTTCTAACTCGGTTGTTGTACCACGGTGGCTCTTTTCCATCTCTTACGATCTTGCTTGGCACATACGCATCTAATGTATATTGTACGATGGTTTTGAACTTTGTCCACTGATCCTCAACACTATCTGTACTTGAGACAAAACTTTTGTCTTGAGCCGTCAAAAACTCTAAAATCTGCTTTTGTCACTTTTGCTAAATCAAAAAATCTTCCTACCTTTTTTAATGTTTCTATTTACGGCTGAAATCGTCAATGGAGTAACCGCTTTATGATGGCTTATTCCCTGTTCTGCGTTAACTGTTTCAAATAGTTCGGGTCTGTTTGTCACCAGATGGTCTAATATGTTATCGCCACGAGTCGGTTCCCTGTTTAACTGCTCAAGGTAGTTTTCAGATAATGCACTTAAGAAAATTCCACTGGATTCTTTGTCCCTGCCACTCGTTATAAACGTTTGAGTCTCCCAGTCTATATCCGGCAAATTAAAATCTCAACCCAGAACTATAACATGGTGGGGAAATCTACAGGAAATATTTTCCAAATTATCCTTCAGGTGCTCTGATACAACGGTTGCTGAGCCAGGGGGCCTGTAGAGACATCCGATTACCATGTTTGAGCCTGCTTTAACCGTGACCTTCACCCAAATTATTTCACATTTCGGATCTCCATCAATTTCCTTCGATACTTTTGCACTTTTTATCGCTATAAACACGCCTACCCCTCACTGTCCAGCCTGTCTCTGCGGTATACATTCAAGTCTGAGTTTAGAATTTCATTACTGTTTACATCTGGTTTCAGCCAACTTTCTGTCCCTAGTAGGCCTACTAAGTGGGCATTGTGATCGTTTATTAATGAGAGCAGTTCTGGGACCTTTCTGTAGACATTCCTGCAGTTTACTATTACCACATTAGTAATGTTATTCCCTGTTGCTTTTGGCTACTACTACCTTGTCGCGTCTCAGGAGGCGTCTTGTAGGGCCTAGGGAGGGAATTCTCTAACGTAAAAAACCCACATGTTTCAATGGTTCAATTAACAATGCGAAATAGAATTATTCTCATTATATTTCAAAGTCTTTTTTTCCGAAAGTGACAATGTTGGTTCAAACAGTGCTTCTTTCAATTACATTCGCACAGTTAGATTTACTTCTCATTCTCACACACAAGTTTAATTCTTTACTGTAAACGTTAAGTTAGCTTATGCAAGCATTTCTTTTCTATGAATCGCATTATCCTGTAAGCAACAGGTCACATTCATGAAAACTATGCATTCTGAAAGATACAATTCAGCAGTAAAGCAAACAGTTGCATATTCACATAATGTTCCTTATGTATTTTATTTATTAAGATGACTTTCAACGTAGAAAGCGTGCCAAATGGAGGAATGAAGTGCTGGGTAACCGCGACTATGGATGTTTAGTCCTGAGAAATTAGTGTAAAATTTTTTCCTTATATTTTAAAATTTTTTTAGGTGCATCAATAGTTGGTTGGAAGAAGCACCCATCCAGACTCCCGAGATTCCTTCTTTGACCCATGTGCTCTAAGCAAGGATCTACACCGCCAGTACTGAAGCAAAATGGGTAGAAATGATGGGAGACACCCCATCAGCTGCCAAAGGAGCAAGACACAGAGAAAGCTGAACTATCTTGCTCGCTGTAACAGAACTGAGTAAGTGACTAGGTCACACTGCAAGACGACGTTCGATGACATTAAAAAAGAGGAAAAAAGAAAAAAAACACACAGTAAAACATTAGCTAAGCACTTGTGTGAAATATAGTCGGATAAACTGACTACACTTTTAGTAACGACCATTGCGGTACGCATTTTCTTTGAAATGAACCAGATTTGCATTCATGAAAAACATGTTACACTCAATTTTGGACACTAAAAACAACACAGAATGGTCACAAACCAGCATTCACCGTCAGTGACATAGCTAACCGTTCTATACATGCCCGGATAGTAATCCAAAGCCGGCCGCGGTGGTCTAGCGGTTCTACGCGCTCAGTCCGGAACCGCGCGACTGTTACGGTCGCAGGTTCGAATCCTGCCTCGGGCATGGATGTGTGTGATGTCCTTTGGTTAGTTAGGTTTCAGTAGTTCTAAGTTCTAGGGGACTGATGACCACAGATATTAAGTCCCATAGTGCTCAGAGCCAGTAATCGAAAAGTAGTACGCGTAACAAGCAAATAGCGAACTAGTGATTTCACAATTAGTATCTTAATTAGCTTGGCGACATTTACGATTATGTCAATGGGCTCTTGTAACAAAGTATGCCTGGTCTTAGAAGCACTAGCTGCATCATGAACTAGGCTTCCGTCCAAAGTGGGGACCTAACCCCACTAAAATTAAAGAGGCACTACCTGTAATTTACAATTAAATGCAATATATTAATAAAATGCTCCTTAGGCTACTTAGGCACCACAAAGTAAGCATAAATCTTAGTCTATTACATCACGAAATGAAGTTAAGGGCCGCCACTGAGAGACGAGGACGACAACAGGTACACGTCCTTTGTTCCCTAGTAGGGCAATTAAATAACGGTGGAGACGCCCAAAATAGTCAACGTCAACAAGCAGAGAACGTTTTCATACAACAAGCCACAACACCCTCGCGTTTTTGAAAGCAGTGGAAATGCACAACAATGATTCTGAAACCGCAGGTCAGAGACACGTCATCCACAGATTACAATAGAAACACCCGAAACCAGTGGCACGAACAACGGTGATTCTCGTAAATACGTAGCTATACTTACAAGTAGGAACAACGAGATTACAGCAAACAAAAATTCAACAAGACTAACACAATACTGGGTTGGATACAGCTCTCAAAAGCAACATGTTCTCTGATAGGCCACTAAGTGGACATTTAACGGACACTGATATCTCCTATCTCAGTTTGGTGACTGGTACTGAGCTTAAAACACAAACGCAATACTGTCCTGTTATCCTCTCGGAACATGCAAATTATTTTTTTGTCAGTAATCATACTACTGTTTCATGACTAAGATACTGAATCAACCAGATTACTAACAGTAGCTACTCCGTCTTAACACAGGCTAATACAACACAAGAGACAGCCAAATTATGCAGCACTATCCTTACCATGGTTGGGCTAGAAGACAAATATGAGATGTGTGGCTCGTTACCGATCACATGCCACTGTGGAACCACTCCCAATGGAGCTATAACCAATCCCCGAACGTATGATTCCAACAAACGAGAACATACAAGCCAACGATCCAACAGAGCGATTCTGACAACAGCTTGTGGTGGCGACCACACTTCCGACTACCTTGACTAATCCCTACTCGCATGTTACAGTGGAACGATTCCCCATGGAGCTACACTGCATTTGTGAACGCACGACACAAAATAGATCAGGAACATATAAGTTTTCTAGTCTTCATACAAAATCCTCTGCCAGTTGCATGTGAATTGCAAGCTACCAGCAACAACTGTAATCTGATGCTGTTGAAAACTAACAAAGGCTACAGAGTACTTCCACATTTCAAAGTAAATCCAATAACTTGACAGCATACTGAGCCATGGCTGAATCATGCTATGCGCTGGATTAAACCTTCGTTGCGATTCTGTGTTTACTCTCATGTGGTTATCGCGACTATGCTGTCATCCTCTCCTTCCGCGGGTGGCAGCAGCGGTGTGTATCGATATATGCACCGTGGACTATCTTTGACGTGGCGTTTATATTTTCTGGCTGAGCGGTGTGCGACCAGTCGGTCGGATGGCGTGGAGCAGCAAGGAATTCTCGGCGGGGCGTAGTTTGGCCGGAGTCGGAGGGTGTGGAGCTGTTCCCATCGCTACGAGGTTCGTGGTTCACCGAACCTCGACACGAAGGTTGAGTTTTGATTTAATCTACCAACAAGTCAAGACTGTTCACATTGTGTCTTTTGGAGTTCGTTGTCGGCTGTTGTCATATTCCCGCGAGCAACAACGTGGTTTTCAAGTTGGAAAATTCCAGCCACCCTCCGGTGGAGTTTCACTGTGTTTCGTTATTTGAACTGAACTGCACCAGCGGAGTCTTCTGCCTTGTGGCCGTTAACATTCCGGTTACCTGGCCTGGCCGTTGACGTAAATTTCAGGCAGTGTAGCTTCCTCATTGTATTGCTGCTGTCCAGCATGGTGTGTAGTTTTACAGCTCCATGTATGATTTGTCGTTCTGTGGTTCTGTTGTTCTGTTGAACTTCCTGTTGTGCCCTGGTCGGGTGAAGTGGAAGTTATCTTGTCGGTGAGTCCGTTGACGGTCGGTTGATTGGGTTGTCACCGGATCGTGAATGGTTGGCCCGACTGCCTGTCTCACCTAAGCGAGCGTTAGTGTTTGAATTTCAGGGCCGACATTCGAACATCTGAGGGCCCTTGGGTGTACTGCCCTACTTCTTTTTAATTTGTTCTTGTTGTTTGTACTTGTATGGCTTCTAGCCGATTTTGATTAAATTAGAGTTGTTTTGCTTTTAAGGCCTTCAACCTAGTTCAAAGTACTGTTTCATGTAAGCCCTTTGGCATTTTAATATTGTAGAATTTTAGGTCTCGGGCCTTCAGCCGATTTTCAGTTGGGTTGTTCGCTCTTAAGGCCGTCAGCCTAAATTAAGGAACTGTCTCACGTACGGTCTTTAGTATTTAAAAAAATTTTAATGTTATGGAGTTCTAAGTGTTAGGCGTTCAGCCGATTTGAATTTAACGTGTTTACTTCAGCTTAGCTAAAGAACTGTTTTATGACTAGACTTTCCTTTTAATGCTTGCGTGTTAGGTGACTTGCCTTTGGCCGTTTAATTTAAAAACGGCTTTCAGCCGATAATTAAGTCCCAAAGATTGAAGGTGTGTGTTAAAAAATTTTTTGGGGGCTCTTGTAATGTTTGATCATATAATAAAGTTGTATGTTCTAGTGTAACTGACAGCCACTTATTTTGGGTCCCTTTACACAATTTAAGTTACCGGTCCTGTCCTGAGGATTAGCGGGGTGTCTCACATACAGTACAATTAAAAATCACTTTCACATTCAACCATGTACAGTTGCGCTAGAGCTTAACTTTCTCATCTAAATAGACTCCTACCGAACACTTCAAACACTGGAAGGAGAGAATATGTCTCTGATTTAGTGATCAAAACGTCATGGGTTTCTGGGCCGAAACACACTCCCGATTTTATTTTGATTAATAATCATCACTGGCGGCCGAAGACAATGTCCTTTTGAAAGAGGGCAGAGGAGCGAACGGAGGTTCAGGGCACTCTCTTGTCCTCGTAGTAGGAATAATCAGAACTGATCAACGGGATGAGGATGCAGAAGGAAACCACTGCATTAAAGACAAATAACGCGTGTCCACAGGAGATGTGACCTGTAACTAGCAAATGATTCCGGAATAATCCTCCATTCGGATTTTCGGGATGGAACTGGTGAATGGGAGGTGACCATGAGAAAAACACTGAATAAAGAACGGAAGAATAACGTTCTGCGAATCGGGGCGTGGAATGTCAGATCGTGGTAGGGACGCTAGAAAATCTGGAAAAGGAAATCAAAAGTCTCAATCTAGATATAGTAGGGGTCAATGAGGTGAAATGGAAAGAGGACAAGGATTTCTGGTCTGATGAGTACAGGGTAACATTCGCAACAGCGTAAAATGGTATGGGGATAGGATTCGTTATGAATAGGAGAGTAGAGGGGAAAATGTGGCCGGCCGTTGTGGCCGAGCGGTTCTAGGCGCTACAGTCGAGAACCGCGCGACCGCTACTGTCGTAGGTTCGAATCCTGCCTCGGGCATGGATATGTGTGATGTCCTTAGGTTAGTTAGGTTTAAGTGGTTATCAGAAACGACAGCAAACCAACACCGACAACGATAGTTCAGCTACACATGCTCACATCACAAGCTCAAGATGAAGAGATAGAGAAAGTGTACGAGGATACTGAAAGGTTAATACAGTATATAAAGGGGGATCAAAATCTAACTCATCGGGGACTGGAATGCAGTTGTAGGGGAAGGAGTAGAAGAAAAGCTTAGAATATGGGCACAACCAACGAGAAAGGAGAAAGACTGTCCTGCAGTAAATTTCAGCTAGTAATAGCGAATGCGCTTTTCACGAATGACGAGAAAAGGAATTATACTTCGTAAAGGCCAGGTGATATGGGAAGATTTCAGTTTGATTGAATCATGGTCAGACAACGATTCCGAAATCTGACACTGGATTCTAAGGCGTACCGAGGAGAAGATATAGAATTAGATCACAATTTAATTATGACGAGCAGTAAGCTGAAGTTTAAAAGACGGGTCCGGAACACTCAGAATGCAAAGAATTGTGATACGGAAGTACTAAGAAATGAGGAGATAGTCTAGAAGTTATCTAAGGCTGTAGATAAAATATAGCCAGTAGGCAGTACAGTTGAAGAGGAGTGCACATCCCTAAAACGGGCAATCACAGAAGAAATGAAAAGCACAGGTAAAATTATGGTATCTGCGAAGAAACCAAGCGTAACAGAAGAAATACTTCAGTTGACAGGTGAGAGAAGAATGTAAAAAAAATGTTCATGAAAATTTAGGAATAGAAAGAAAAAGTCGCTGAGTAATGAAATAAGTAGGAATTGCAGTGAAGCTAAGACGAAATGGCTGCATTAGAAATGTGAAGAAATAGAAAAAGGAATATTGTCGGAACGACTGACTGATATATGAAAACCAAAACAACCTTCGGTGAAATGAAAAGCAAGGGTGGCTGCATTAAGAGTGCAATGGGAATACCACTGTTAAATGGCTCTGAGCACTATGGGAATTAACATCTATGGTCATCAGTCCCGTAGAACTTAGAACTACTTAAACCTAACTAACCTAAGGACAGCACACAACACCCAGTCTTCACGAGGCAGAGAAAATCCCTGACCCCACTGTTAAATGCAGAGGAGAGAGAGGATAGGTGGGAAGAATAACTGAAAGCTTCTATGAGGGAGAAAATTTGTCTGATGTGATAGAAGAACCAGCAGGAGTCGATATAGCACAGATAGCGGATCCGGTATTAGAATCGGAATTTGAGAGAGCTTTGGAGACTTCATATCAAATAGGGCAAAGGGGATGGGTCACATTCCATCAGATTTTGTAAAATCGTTGACGGAGAAATTCCATCAGATTTTGTAAAATCGTTGACGGAGGTGACAGCAAAACGACTACTTACGTTTATATGTAGAATGTATGAGTCTGAGAATATACCATCTGACTTTCGGAAAAATATCATTTACACAACTGCGAAGACTGCAATAGCCGACAAGTGCGAGAATTATCGCACACTCAAGTTAACAGCTCATGCATCCAAGTTGCTTACTAGAATAATATACACAAGAATTTTTCAACAAGATAATGCGCCATGTGACAAGGCCAGGAGTGTGATGGTGTGGTTCAAGGAAAACAGTGGCTAGTTCAGTTGATGTGCTGGCCCTCCAGCTCACCATTTTTGAACCGGATCGAACACATCTGGGCTGTTAGAAATGTGTACGGGCATGACACTGTGTCATATCCTGAGAAATGAAGCTAATAGCGCAAATACCGAGTCGACTGAAGAGATATTTGGTGAGATTTTGGCATTTATGGCGCAAAGTTATTTCTCAGAAGTGTAAGTCACGGAATGCAAGATTTTCCAGTCACAGTGTAAAACGAAATTTTGGGACATGGCTTCATCATTTGACTGGCAGCGTGGTTTGCTACGTATTATTGCTTTAGATCTGAGAGTTGAAAATCTTGCTAAATTACCAGCCTCCTAAAGTCGACGGCTCTCTTCGGCAATTAAAGTAAGCTGTAAGAAAGTTTCCCAACGTTAATTATGTTTAGATACGTAGTGAATATTATAGCCAAGTGTTACTGTGCTACTTTTGAAAAAAACGGTAGCTATTCAAAAGCGTCGTAAAATAAATTTCCAATTGTCACTTACTGAATCCTGTTTCTCAGTCATAAATTTGGTAAATGTTGATGCGCAAAGTAAAAGGATTTAAAGTATCGAATTAAAAATTAAGTTTTACTCTCAATTATGATCGTTAAAAGTTCGAGTTAAATTCAAAGGCAACTGTTACTGTTTAAATATCTGTTATTGTGGTCGGTTTACCAGCTTGATGATGATTAAATTTGCTTTAAAGTAACTTCACTGTTTTTAAACAATGAATTTCAGTAGCTTAACAAATGAAAGACATAAAGGTGGTCATCATCACGCTATATAGTACTTTCTCAGTTTGTGAGCTCCTTTTCTCGGGGTAAAGAACAGTTTGATTATAGCTAATTAACTTGTTCCTTTAGAGATGGCGACCGCAATCTTCGTAGAATAAAATTTCTTTCAGAGGGATTGTCATATGCTAAGATACACTAGCTCTCTTCGTTATTCCAAAGGTACATGCTGCGGTACTGAGGGGAAATCCAAGTTGTAACGAATTCTATTCGAGTAGGCAGTGCAGTGCAGTGTAACTTATCTGTGTACCATAATTATAAAACGGATCCTTTATTGTCATTACGCTCTGAAAAGAAGTAAGTGTTCCCTTCTGATTGCCTTAACCAGCACGTAAATTCAGTTTTAGGTTATATATAGTCAGTATAAAAAGTGGTTTTAAACACATACAGTTAATTGTTTACAACATGCAGATCAGAAACCAATATTCTGCTCAGTGAGGTAAGTGTTAGCGTTTCTGGAAACAGTGCGTGTCACGAACAGCAGCATCTGGGACTCCACACGCACAGACCAGTCACGGTCCTCCCTGCAACAGAAACGGAAGATCGAGCAGCCGATTTGTAAGCATCAACGTATTAACCGGTCTGTGGTTTACAGACGTAAACAGTTTGATTGTGAACAGTATTTGAGTACTGTTGCAGTCAAAAGCAATCAAGTCAACTCGTAGTAGCTATTTTCGCACTTAAAGTGTTTGGTCCCCAGTACGAAAAATCCGTTGGTCTGAATCTACGCAATCAGCTTCTTAAAAATTTTTACGGGCAGGTCACACGGAAATCGACACCCACTTTTATATGGCCATAAAATTATTCGCTGAAGTTAAAGCAACAACAGAAATGTGAGCTCCAACAGAGATAAATTCAGCAGAAAGGGGAAGAAATCGATTGTGGAAACATGATCCGTTACTGAATACGATGAAGCAACAGATGAAACCGTTTGGTTGAATCAGTTCGGTCCGATGTCTTACGGAGTGAAAGATATTTAAAGATCGAGTAGATGTTGTTGTGAAACGTAGCAAAACTAGTTGTAGCGAATGCAGCTGTGAAAAAAGTGTGAAGGGCAACATGAAGTAGTTTTGCAAAGTTAAGTTGACTGTAGCGCAGCTGAAATACAACTGGACTGATGAAGTAGGAAAACTCAAACGAAAGGAAAGTGTTAGAAATGGAACACGTTCTTCAATATCAGTCGAAAGATGAGAACAGTCTTTCCAATAAATAGCAACCTGAATAAGAATTTAACGATCTTGCATTGGAAAACCAATCGTTAATAGGTGACTCAGATAAACATCTTACCATATCACCGTCATTACAACCGTTTTCATTATGACCGTTTCAAGTACAAAATCAAGTAGAAGAAATCAAAAATGTGAAATGAAAAAGAGAGATGAAACCTCCAGATAAATCACCATTGGGAACAGGATTTTTCTGGTATGACCAAGCACTTGAGCAGTATTTGCTGTGGAAAAGTCATGCAGATTGTTGTAGACTAATAGTGGCACCCACTGAGATTCACATACCACGTATTTAAGTTTTAATGTAAGGGGCAGTAAAATGAAAACGAGACAGATGGAGAAAGTAAATAATCTGAGACTAGATTAACAGTGCCTTCATCGAAAAATGTTTGCAATTGCCTTGAGAATCATGACCGTATGCAGCCATGCATCTCTTCGTCTAAAGCCAATCGATGACAACTAATGTCTTTCTTGAGGGCTCAAGTAGTATATATGTCGCACCTTGAGAGGATATTTAAGGAATTCCCTGCAGTGTAGTCGAATCAACCATAGCAACACGTGGGCCTGATTTGCTATGGACGAAAATGCGCACACTTGTGCTTAGTCATGATTCTGTACGCAGCTGCAGATCTTTCTCCACAAAGCCAGTGATCATCTGATTTCACAGTGGGATAAATGTAAACACATCAAAAAAATCTTGCATCACCTCGGTTCCGAGAGTTCCGGAACCTGTACAGAAAATTGGAATAGAAATCAACATAAACTTCATTTCAGACCGTTTTATTGCTCATGAAAACCACCCATTACATGTTGTGCCACTACAACGAGTCCTTCAGAGGTGGTTGTCCAGATGGCTGTACACACCGGTACCTGTAATACCCAGTAGTACGTCCTCTTGCATCGATGCATGCGTGTATTCGTTGTGGCATACTATCCACAAGTTCATCAAGGCACTGTTGGTACAGACTGTCCCACTCCTCAACGGAGATTCGACGTAGATCCCTCAGGGGCTGGTAGGTCACGTCGTCCATAAAAAGCCTTTTTCAACCTATCCCAGGCATGTTCGATAGTGCTCATGTCTGGAGAACATCATGCTGGCCAATATAGTCGAGGGATGTCGTTATCCAGAAGCAAGTCATTCCCAAGAGGTGCACGATGGTGACACGAACTGTCGTCCATGAAGACGAATGCCTCGCCAATATGTTGCCGACGTGGTTACTCTATCAGTCGGAGGGTGGCATTCACGTATCGCACAGCCGTTACGACGCCTCCCATGACCACAAGTGGCGTATGTCGGCCTCACATAATGCCACCTCAAAACAGCGGGGCACCTCCACCTTGCTGGTTCAAAAATGGTTCAAATGGCTCTGAGCACTATGGGACTTAATATCTGAGGTCATCAGTCCCCTAGAACTTAGAACTACTTAAACCTAACTAACCTAAGGACACCACACACATCCATGCCCGAGGCAGGATTCGAACCTGCGACCGTAGCGTTCGCGCGGTTCCAGACTGAAGAGCCTAGAACCGCTCGGGCACACCGGCCGGCCCAAAAAAAAAAAGGTTCAAATCGCTCTGAGCACTATGGGACTCAACTGCTGTGGTCATCAGTCCCCTACAACTTAGAACTACTCAAACCTAACTAACCTAAGGACATCACACACATCCATGCCCGAGGCACGATTCGAACCTGCGACCGTAGCAGTCGCACGGTTCCGGACTGCGCGCCTAGAACCGCGAGACCACCGCCCGGCCGGCCCACCTTGCTGCACTCGCTGGACAGTGTGTCTAAGGCTATCAGCCTGATCGGGTTGCCTCTGACGATTGTCTGAGTGAAGGCATATGCGGCACTCATCGGTGAAGAGAACGTGATGCCAATACAGAGTGCGCAATTGGCATGTTGTTGGGCCCATCTATACCGTGCTGCATGATCTCGCGGTTGGAAAGATGGACATCACCGTAGACGTCCGGAGTGTAGTTGCGCATCAGGAAGCCTATTGCTTCGTAACAGGACGTCCTGTGGCTGCACGAAAAGCATTATTCAACATTGTGGCGTTGCTGTGAGTATTCCTCCGTGCCATAATCCGTAGGTAGCGGTCATCAACTACAGTAGCAGCGCTTGGGCGGGCTGAGCGAAGCATGTCATCGACAGTTCCTGTCTCTCTGCATCTCCTGCGTGTCCAAACAACATCGCTTTGGTTCACACCGAGGCGCCTGGACACTTCCATTGCTGAGAACCCTTCCTGGCACAAAGTTAAGATGCCAACGCTGTCGAATCGCGGTATTGACTGTCTAGACATGGTTGAACTACAGACAACACAAGCCGTGCACCTCCTTCCATCTGGAATGACAGGAAGTGATCAGCTGTGGCACCCCCTCCGTCTAATAGGCACTGCTCATGCATGTTTATTTACATCCTTGGGCGGGTTTAGTGGTGCGTCAGAACAGTCAAAGGGACTGTGTCTGTAATAGAATATCCACAGTCAACGTCTCTCTTCACGAGTTCTGGGAACAAAGGCGATGCAAAATTTATTTTTATGTGTATATTTGCCGTAATAGAGATTACTTTAGAAATAATAACAAACAGTTTACTTACTCTTTTCTCTCTCTCGTTTTTATTTGGCTGTCCCTTTCACACACATGTCCAGAATTTAGCACTTTGTGTGGAACAGCTTCCCATCGTCTTACTGAAAGACGAAACGTTATAGTAATGCCAGTATTATGTGTAAAACAAACGGGTGCTACAGGAAAAAGGGGTAAAACCATATAGAAACTAATATTTATTTCTTCTGACATCCAAGGGGCTATGTTTGAACATCATTTGTGCAAAAACTGAGCACAGATATAATACTCGGACTAGGCTGGTTATTAAATGAGCAGCATCTTCTCCCCCTCTCTCCTTCATCCGCCTCTTTCGCTATTTCTGGCCATTTCTTCCTCACCCACTCTCACTCCCCCTCCCCCTCTATTCATTTTCGCTTCCCCCTCTTCCTTTTCCACCTGTCCTTAGTTTCTCCATCAGTCCCACACAATTCACACATCCGGCACGATCTTTGTCCACCCCTTTCTCCCCCTTCATCTTCCACCTACCCTCCACCCCTCTCCATGTTCGGACTGACTCCTACACCCCCCTTGCCTTTCCCACATCACTGTTCCCCTCCTCCCGCTCTCTCTACCTTCTCCTTCCTCTACTCTCTGTAGATGCCCTCTTCTCGCTCTATATATCTGTTCCCTCGCCCCTTACTCGCTATCCATCTGCTCCTCCTCGCTCTCTTTAAATTTCTTTCTCGTCGCGTAGCGGAGCGTTCTGAGGCGCCTAGCCATTGTTCGCGCGGCTCCCTCCGTCGGAGATTCAAGTCCTCCCTCGGCCAGGGTGTGTGTGAGTTGCCCTTAGCGAAGTTAGTTTAAGTTACATTAAGTAATGTGTTAGCCTAGGGATGGATGGCCTCAGCAGTTTGGTCCCATCGTAACTTACCACAAAAATTGAAAATTTTCTGTTCCTCCACCTCTATCCATCATCATCTCACCCTCCTTCAGTCTCTCCCCCTGTCCATCTGTCCATCACCTTCCTCCAAGCTCTTGGTCAATCTAATATCCTTATTGTTCTGTCTTCTCAGCCCCTTTTTGTCTATCACATCTTTCTCCTCCTCCTGTTCCTCCTCCATTCTTTTTGCCCACCTCATACCCCCACCTACAACTGTTCATCTCCTCTTCCCCCTTCTCTGTTCATCTCATCCTCCCCCTCTCACTATTCATCTTTTCCTCCCCTTTCTATCTACACATCCAAGTTCGTAGACATCCTCCAGCAATGCATTCTGTTAGTACGTTTACAACACATCAGCCTTATAGAGCAGCCTAGATATCAACTTCTTCCAATACTTTTTCAACACCACTCCACCGTTATGGGACCCACACAATACTTCATTCCAGGCAACAAGCAGTACATGTACCAAATTTCGTTGAAATCTGTCCAGCGATTTCGGAGGAGATTTCATGCATGCAGGTTCATCCAATTATATACATCCATTATCTACTCCTAAACCAGTGGATCAACCAAATTTGACAGACATTCTGCTTTCTATCTGAGAATAAGCAATGTGGGGGTTAGAAGCTGCTAGTTCCCATACGAGCGGAGATGTGGACAAAAAGGATTATTTAACTACAAAGCAATAGTTTTATGATGGTAGCATCAGCATGCCTTGTAGTTGTTGCATGTGCTGATGGGTACAGCTCAGCAGAGAGTGTGGGAAAGAGGTACATATAGAGTGGGAGGATGAGGTTGACATAGAGAAGGGGTAGGAGGAGAAAGACATAGGGAGTGTGACAAAGGATGACACAGGTGACAGGTGGACACAGTCAATGAACAATTGTTGGAAGGGTACACACAGAGAGAGGTGTGATATACAGTGAGACAGGGAGAAGAAAATCATCATATTTGGTCTGAGGAGCAGGTGGAAAAAAAATAGATAGATCAATGGCAGGAGGTGGTGACATAGATAGAGACGAAGGGATGGGGTGAGTGGGGAGGTGATGGATATATAGAGATGGGAAGATGAGGTGGGTTCAGAGAGATCAGGTAGGAGGAGATGGGCAGACAGGAATAGGAGGAGCTGGATAGAGAGAGAGGAAGAGGTGTACAGATGAAAGGGGGGTGGGATGTGATGGACAGAAACAAGCGAGAGGAGGAGATGGACAGAATGGAATGGTAAGTATCACTTGGTTACTGGGGAAGAGGAGATTGGTTGAGTAGGGAGGAGGAGATGGGCAGAGAGGGGAGTTGTGAGGGAATGGTCAGAGAGTGGGGAGGAGAATATGGACAGAGAAGGGTGACGATGAGATTGTCTTAGAGAGTGGAAAGATGACATGGACATTGATAGGAGAGATGGACAGAGGGAGGTAGGACGGAAGATATAAACAGGGTGATGGAAGAGGGCGAGATGGGCAGAGAGAGTAAGGGAGGGGGAGGAGAAGAGGAGGAGGAGACCGGCAAACACCTGGTACACTTACTATGAACAATGGATATATATAACCCACGTAGATAAGGTGCCCCACCAGCCTGTACAACGTAAGGAAAATCCACACAATAGGGAATGTTTCGAACAGCTTTCAAATGCTACGTGCTAGCGGCTACAAAATCAAACTATAACCATTAAAATAGGTCTGTTTTCTCGATATGGCATTCACAGTTACATATTGGAATAAATAAACACTCTACATTCCTTGCACAGAGAGTAGAGAAGTGGGAAAAAGAAAAGATAGAGAGGGAGAGGGAGGAAAAGAAAGTGTATATATACTATGTTTTAATGGGTTTGTGTGTGTATGTGTTTAAATTAAGGGTTGCTGGTGGAGAGCAGTCACCGGTTTCAGATTATCATAACCATCTTCAGATGGCTACATTGTGATAATGCAAACGCTGCCAATTCAAAGAAACCTGTTGCTAAAAGTATTTGTGGCTTCTCCTCAAACTATTCTTAACTGTCGATTTTGACCAATGAAGAGGTAGGTGTTAACTTCTAACGGAAATGAAATCCTGAATCCAAATCAAGTCCAACACTCGGTTATCCCGTAGTTTGTTGGCAAACTCATATAGCAGGACTGTGCCAAATGCGTTCTTGAAAACCACTGCACCAACTAGGTCACCATTGCCTATGCTACTGTGCATCTCAAGGCACAACTGAACGAGCAGAATTTCACAAAACCGTATTTTAATTATTTTGTTGACTTTTTTTTTACATTCTCACAGCTATCTAGAATTTTGGAAAATATTCTTGTTTATAGACACAATCACAGTATTACGTTTCAAGTCACTGGCATCATTCCACTCACAAATCTGGACGGCGAGTTTGCCGTGACATAATTGAACAGCAGTGACTACGTTAATTATATTTCGTAGAAACGTTATGGTACGTAGATATTATAAAAAAACCAGTACCTTAAGTATAAACAATGAATTAACAAACGAAAATTTCTTTCATACCTTCGCTCTCTTCTATGCAACTGCTGCAAGTTATTCGACTATACATTGAAACCTCCGGTGCCCACCGTTGCCAGGAGAATTTGCACGATGAATCGTCTGCTATGTCCCACGCTGCTAAATTCTGTATACTGACGAGGAAGACCAAACTGCACATGCGTTACATAAAGCAGGTAGTATAATATATAATTGTGCGTATATTAAACCATGCTTTCATGTAATCGGTATACAGTGTCATGTAAATCTGCCACAGTTAAAATAATCAATGCTAAGACCCCATCATTTAACACTTTAAAACTACATATTAGCATTATTTTATTTTAAGTACACGTACCGTTTTTTATACGAATTACGATGCTGTATCGAAAGAAAATCTGGCGCTGCAACAGTAAGAACCTAATATCAACCATTGAGAGAAACTAGGTGTAACTACTTGTTACAAAAGTACACTATATTACTACAGTCAGAGCACCAGTGATTAGCTCTGTCCGTATACATTATCGAGTCCTCTGTAAATAATTCTGATGCGAAATTATTTCCTTTCTCAGTGCCTGAGAAGACTACTGTGTCAGCAGGAAAATTTTTCTGCTATCACATCGATGGCGCTACCTACTCAAAGGTTCAATATCAGAAATGCTTTTCTTGCGATTGCGATTCTACATTTTATACCGTGCTATTTTCCTGCCGAAATAGTAAAACTGATTTACTACTGTAAGAGTCACGTTTTCTAATCTAATTCCCTTAGCGTCACCAGATTTAATTCAACTACATTTCATTATCCATGTTTTGCTTTTGTTGACGTTCGTCTTACACTACTGGCCATTAAAATTGCTACACTACGTAGATGACATGTTACAGACGCGAAATTTAACCGACAGGAAGAAGATGCTGTGATATGCAAATGATTAGCTTTTCAGAGAATTCACACAAAGTTGGCGCCGGTGGCGATACCTACAACGTGCTGACACGACTGCTACGGTCGCAGGTTCGAATGCTGCCTCGGAGGTGGATGTGTGTGATGTCCTTAGGTTAGTTAGGTTTAAGTACTTCTAAGTTCTATGGGACTGATGACCACAAATGTTTAGTCCCATAGTGCTCAGAGCCATCTGAACCATTTTTTTGCTGACACGAGGAAAGATTCCAACCGATATCTCATACACAAACAGCAGTTGACCGGCGGTGCCTGGTGAAACGTTGTTGTGATGCCTCGTGTAAGGAGGCGAAATGCGTACCATCACGTTTCCGACTTTGATAAAGGTCGGATTGTAGCCTATCTCAATTTCCGTTTATCGTATCGCGACATTGGTGCTCGCGTTGGTCGAGATCCAATGACTGTTAGCAGAATATGGAATCGGTGGGTTCAGGAGTGTAATACGGAACTCCGTGCTGGATCGCAACGGCCTCGTATCACTAGCAGTCGAGATGACAGGCATCTTATCCGCATGGCTGAAATGGATCGTGCAGCCCAGTCTCGATCCCTAAGTCAACAGATGGGGACGTTTGGAAGACAAAAACCATCTGCACGAACAGTTCGACGACGTTTGCAGCAGCATGGACTATCAGCTCGGAGACCGTGGCTGCGATTACCCTTGACGATGCATCACAGACAGGAGCGCCTGCGGTGGTGTACTCAACGACGTACCTGGGTGCACGAATGGCAAAACGTTATTTTTTCGGATGAGTCCAGGTTCTGTTTACAGCATCATAATGGTCGCACCGCCGGCCGGTGTGGCCGAATGGTTCTAGGCACCTCAGTCTGAATCCGCGCGAACACTGCAGTCGCAGGTTCGAATCCTGCCTCGGGCATGGATGTGTGTGATGTCCTTAGGTTAGTTAGGTTTAAGTAGTTCTAAGTTCTAGAGGACTGATGACCTCAGATGCTAAGTGTCATAGTGCTCAGTGCCATTTGAACAGTTTGATGGTCGCACCCGTGTTTGGCGACATCACGGTGAACGCACATTGGAAACGTGTATTCGTCATCACCATAGTGGCGTATCACCCGGCGTGATGGTATGCGGTGCCATTGGTTACACTTTTCGGTCACCTCTTGTTCACATTGAACAGTAGACGTTACATTTCAGATGTGTTACGACGCGTGGCTCTAACCTTCATTAGATCCCTGCGAAACCCTACATTTCAGCAGGATAATGCACCACCGCATGTTGCAGGTCCTGTACAGGCCTTTCTGGATACAGTAAATCTTCGACTGCTGCCCTGGGCAGCACATTCTCTAGATCTCTCGCCAATTGAAAACGTCTGGTCAATTGTGGCCGAGCAAATGGATCGTCACAATACGCCAGTCACTGCTCTTGATGAACTCTGGTATCGTGTTGAAGCTGTATGGGCAGCTGTACCTGTACACTCCATCCAAACTCTGTTTGATTCAATACCCAGGCGTATCAAGGCCGTTATTACGGCCAGAGGTGGTGGTTCTGGGTACTGATTTCTCCGGATCTATGCAGCCAAATTGCGTGAAAATGTTATCACATGCCAGTCCTAGTATAACATATTTGTCCAGTGAATACCCGTTTATCATCTGCATTTCTTCTTGGTGTAGCAATTTTAATGACCAGTAGTGTATATCGTCCGTTCAAGACAATGTTCATTCCATGCAACTGCTCTTCCACGTAAGCTGATCACATTGTATATTGATCATATTTAAACAATTATGTTTAGGGGTGCCTAGCAGCCCCCGGTACTACCACGTGTTTGCCCATCAGAGTTTCACAAGCTCTCTGTTTTCATGCTTATAGTATCATCATAGACCTGGTCGTTTGTGACTCAGTGGCAGTGCAGCAGCTCTCTCTACACTGTTTCACCTGCAGCTAGACGGTCCGGCCGTAAGCACACGGATAACATCGGGCGAGACGCCCCCACTGTGCACGAGCGGTCGCGGCTAATGCCGTGACGCTGGCGGTAGGTGAGGCGATGTGCAGCAGGGCCGGCGTTTCTGCACGGCAGAGCTACCGGGGCGCGCGGCCGCAGAGTATTGGCGGCGCTAGTATGCATGCAAACCAGCGCTGTGTCATGCAAATAGCGCACCGGCCGGCCACTTTGCCTGCGCTCTGGGGCAACACGGATCTACATGGAAAACACTCGCGCCCGGGTAAACGAATCATTGCGCGGCGCTGCACAAGTGCGCGCAGCCGACCCCCAGGTATCTGCCCCCAGCTGTGCATGAAAAGTCACCCCGCGGGGCTCCAGTTGTGCAGAGAAAATTGCTGCCAGAAAACCGCAAAACTCGCGCCGGCCGGCCACCGGCGCGTGACGGCGCGGTGCTGGGAGTGGCAGCGAGGGGGCGTGATTGTGATCCCAATCTGGCCAATTTTACTTATTAACGGGTCTTTTGTAACGGCTGGGCGTCACGCGATGCCGCGCCATGGATAGTACAGCGAACGCCGTACGTACGAGTTTTATAGCCGCCCTTATTTTTACCCCGTGCTGCCTTTCTCACTCTTCCTCATTTTACTCTTTCCTCTCTCACCCACAACTTCGACAGGGCGTAATCACAGTTAACGTAAATTTTTTTGAAGTCTAACTCGAATATGATTGCGTTCCCAGTGGGCCACATCTCGATCACTGAACAGCTGTTTTCCACATTTTCGGCTATGGCGTGGTATACCTACGTTCCTCAACGAAGATAAGAGTCCGAGATTCGTTCGAGAATTGCAGTGAAAGAAACCCATGCATCTTGATGACCTTTTTTTAGTGATTGCAATCACTGCTATTCTATGCTGATGTTACATAACTCTGGGGAAGTACTTGCCTAAATTCACCGTTAATTATACGTAGTACCTATGAAACGTATTTGTCTCTAATTTTGAAATCTTACTACTGAATACTGCTATTGATATAGTTCCATTTATGGCATTACCTTCGGGCATAAAAGTTAGATTGGCAGTACAAATTAGTAATCTGAACTTCACCTCCTGACATGCATGACTTTGGACAGTAACTCAAATTCATACGCGGGTGTGCTGAAAAGTAATACTTCCGAATTTTTTATTCTGTTCTAAACGTCGTTTACTGTCATGAGTATTATTCGATTGTTTCTCAGTTCGCTGATGCAAGTTCCAACTCTCTGCCTGTAGAGGGCTCTGAATTGCAGCGTGTAACATGGCGGTGTGTAACGTAATGAAGTTTGTGCGTGAGAACCCGTTTCGAGACCCTCAGAAAACTGAAAGCATGAATTCCAAAAGTTCGTCCACACATGGAACCTGCTCTCCTTCAACACGACAGTGCCAGACCGCACGCGAGAGTTGTAACATTTGCAGCAATCCGATGCTTTAGGTTCACCGTCATCGACCATCTTCCATACAGTCACGAATTGAGCCCATCCGATTTTTATCTCTCCTTAAAACTTAAAGAATACTTTCGTGGACTTCTTTTCTATACTGATGAAGACTAGCAAGAAGAGGTGAGTTTACAATTTCGTCAACAAAGTCAAACATCCTCCAGTCACGGTTATAACAAAATAGCCTTTCGCTAGGAGTAACGTGTTCCTCACCAGGGTGATTATGTTGAGAAATACATGTAAACACATGAAGAATGAAAGTGTAGGATGCTAATAATGTTCGTCGTATTTGAAAATCTTTAAATGTTTTCACACAATGAATACGGAAGCATCATTTTTCAACACGCCCTCGTAATAGCTGAGTTAAATTTAGCCTGCACACAGAATTTCGCACCTTAACTATTGTAGTAGTTTTCTTAATTGTTTGATAATGTGACAGACTAAATACATTTAATGATGTCGGTTTCTATGGATCAATTCAGTATACATGAGCAATTGACTCATACGACATTATACTAATGGTGCCTGGAAGACATGAATACAAATATTCTGCTGTGACTATAGTGGATTTATAGAACGCTGCGTCATTACATTCATTGACTCCATCGAATATATGATGGTTTTCATAATTCGTGAAACATCATTGCAACTATATCACACGTCAGAGTAATTGTACAACTACAGACGACTCAAGATATTTATGTCACTTTTCTGCAGGTTTTCGAATCAAATTAATATACAGTATTTTCAGTAATAGTTAAACAGATGCAACAATTACATAAAATATTGATTACTCCACCTGTGTACAGAACATGATCATTTAACGCTACCTTATGACGTGCGGCCGAGTGTAGTTTTGACAACAACATGAAATCCCCACTTTGGGACGTGGCAAGGACGTTTGTCGATAAATCCCCATAGGAACTCTAATTTTTGACTTTCACATCGCTGTCTTTTAACGAGAAGTAGGTGGTGGTAAGACACATTATTACTGAATCTTCATGGAACATACGCTCTAGGAATTTTATCACCCAACCTCTCTCTGTTCTGCGACACCTCTTTTGAAGCATATGCCAGTGGAGAGTATTGAAAATCTGCGTAATGTTCAAATATCTTACAGGAATGCAGCTCAGTGACGTCGTAAACAGCCACCGATGTTTCGACCGGTACACACTTTATAATTTTGAAGGCAAAACTGCAGCAAGTAACCTATGTGCAACGGAATTTAAAATGTCTGTTTCCAAATCAGACGTCTGTTGACCTTTTACTTTTTATTCAATGATCAGTACTATGAACAGAGAGATGGGAAGTCCGTTGTTACCTATTGTCAGAAAATTTATTTATGGAAGACTCCGAGGAATGTGCCTTGGAGTCGGCGCATTTTAAACCTTTTTTTCTTTCAATTTAGTAGAAGATAGTTTAGTTGTTTGGCCTAATGCCAATGAGAATGTTAATGACTGTTTAGATCACCTGAGTTCAATCCACCCGAAAAGCCGTTTCACGTTGGCCGGCCGGTGTGGCCGTGCGGTTAAAGGCGCTTCAGTCTGGAACCGCGTGACCGCTACGGTCGCAGGTTCGAATCCTGCCTCGGGCATGGATGTGTGTGATGTCCTTAGGTTAGTTAGGTTTAATTAGTTCTAAGTTCTTGGGGACTGATGACCTCAGAAGTTAAGTCGCATAGTGCTCAGAGCCAGCCATCGTTTCACGTTGGTGGTGGGAAAGGATGTGTCTGTCAGGAGGAAGGTTGATGGTACGTTGGGAAATGCTGTGTGTAGAAAGAATGTTCACACTGACTTTTATCTCAGGCTGACAGTTGTCACCAGCGTGAAGAGCGATAGAGTTATTACTCTCACCCGTTATGTACTAATTGGACTATCGATAGCTTCTGACGTCAGTCATCTTTCGTTGAGCGGGGGGGGGGGGCGGAGGGGGGGGGGGAGGCGCAGGAATTTCTCTGCAAACTGAGGTTTTAAATTCTCTTGCACAGCTCTTACATGCTACCTAGTGAGGTGACGCAGTGGTTAGCACATTGGACTCGAATTCGGTAGTTAGCAGCTCGTGGTCTAGTAGCTGGCGTTGCTACCTCTAGATCAGGGGGTACCGCGTTCGATTCCCGACCGGGTTGGAGATTTTCTCTGCCCGGTGACTGGGTTTTTGTGTTCTCCTGATCGTTTCATAACTATCCTCATCATTTGTGACGGTGGATACATTGGACTGTGGACAAAATTGGACTGTAAAAAAAAATTGGGACTTTGTAGGGGCGCTGGTGACCACGCACTTGAGCGCCCTACAAACTACACATCATCATCGCAGTCCGGAGGCCGACTGTTCAAAATCCCGTCCGGCATCCCCGATTTATGTTTTCCGTGGTGTACCTAAATCGCTTCAGCCAAATGCCGGGATAGTTACTTTCAAAGAGCACGGCTGATTTCCCTCCCTATTCTTCCCTAATCCGTCCAATTTTGTTCACAGTCCAATGTAGCCACCGTCACAAATGATGAGGATAATAATGAAACGATGAGGAGAACACAAACGCCCAGTCACCGGGCAGAGAAAATCCCCAACCCGGTCGGGAATCGAACGCGGTACCCCGTGATCTAGAGGTAGCAACGCCAGCTACTAGACCTCGTTGTCGACTCGACATGAAGCTCAAACCTCTTCCTACTCCTACTTGCTGCAGTTTGACTCCTGTCTAAATATCGGCGGTTGTCGACGACGCCTCCCGGCTGCATTCCCGTAAGTTATATGAATATTTAGCACACTGGAAGAAACTCAGCTCTCATATCTACGTAATGTTCTCGTTTCTAGTAATACAGGAGATCTCGCTAGCAAACACGCCGCTCTTCTGCCTCCTCTAATACTCCATCACTGATATTTGCCCCAGACATATTCCAGTGATATTTCACCGATAGCGTAGTCGAACAGCAGTAAATATTTCGCCAGTCTGCAGAGAGAGTTGGCGTAGCCTTTAGCACATTTGACTTGCATTCGGGAGGACGGCGTTTCAAATCCGCATCCGTCTACGCAGGTCTAGGTGTTCAAATATTTAAAATACAGTAAAACACAGTTATTAGAGCTGCCAACCGGTTTCGGTCTATACTTTAGACCGTCTTCAGGCTGTAAGCGCCATGATGGTTGCTGGTGGCGGTGAACGGAGCAACATCCATAGAACATGGGCGTGCCTAAATTACAGACCCAAACCAGAAGTCAACTATAATAAACGTTCGTTGCAATCGAGACGGTTTTACTGAATTTTAACATTTTGATCTTCAAATATTTCCCTTAATAGCTCAAATACCTCCAGGAAAGGGGCACAGCCTCCTTTCCTCTATCCACGATACACTCGGAGATTGTGCTCCGTCTGTAACGACCTCTATGTCGACGGGACATTAAACCTTTATCTTCCTTCAATCCTTGCTTTCGCCTGTTTACGTGCAATCTGCTTATGTTAAGTGCTAACACCCGGTTCTTTCACCTTTAACCAATACTTCACAAGTCTTAGCGGATTTCGCGTAAGTGTTCTGGCGTAGCAAACGCGAACAGCATCATGGAGCTCACGACATCGAGCAAAACGTCATTTATGTACGTTGTGAAGTTAATGGGCCTGAAACACTCCCTGAGGGTACTCCCAAAAATCCTTTAACTCTGCCGATTTTGTCCCGTCAACAAAAACGTTTTGATCACTGTCTGCTAGAAGTCCTGAATCCAGCAATAAATCAGGACAAATATGCGGCAAGCTCGGGTTGTCTTCCCAAACTACAGTGTAGAGCTGTATGAAATACCTTCCTTCAGTCAAGGAATAATGACATAGTAATAGACATCCCTGGCGTAGCGAAACAACTGAAAGATGTAAAACTGAATTAATCGCCAGATTCGGATGGAATCCCAATTCTGTTCTGCAAAGGTTACTCTAAGGTATTGGTCCTTACTTAGCTTGAATTTATCGCGAATCTGTCGTCACTGTAAATTCCCGGGCGACTGTAAAATGCTCAGGTGACTCCAGTATGTAAGAATGGTAAAAGGACGTACCCCCAAAATCACAAGTGGTTCAAATGGCTCTGAGCACTATGCGACATAACTGCTGAGGTCATCAGTCGCCTAGAACTTAGAACTAATTGAACCTAACTAACCTAAGGACATCACACACATCCATGCCCGCGGCAGGATTCGAACCTGCGACCGTAGCGGTCAGTCGGCTCCGAACTGTAGCGCCTAGAACCGCACGGCAACTCCAGCCGGCCTCAAAATTACGTACCGATATCCGTAGCACCAATTTTCGCTGATTTATTGAACATATTTTCATTTCCCACATAATAGACTTCCTTGAGACGGAAAAGCTTCTGTCCCTATTTCAGGATGCTGTCAGTCTTACGAGATTCAGCTTGCCCTTCTCTCACTTCTTGGATGCTATATACGAATGGCAACAGGCAGATTCCATATCCCTACAGATCAGAAAAGTGTTTGACACGCTGCATCACTGCAGACTGTTAAAGAAGGAACGAGCATATGGAGTATGTTCACAGATACGTGAGTGATAGAACCCAGTACGTTGTCCTCGAAGACTGGTGTTCATCAGAGACAAGGGTATCGTGAGGAGTACCCCAGGGAGAATCATAGGACCGCTATCATTTTCTGTACACATAAATGATCTGACGGACTGGTTGAGCAGAACTCTGTTGCTGGCTGCTGATGATGCCGCGATGTGCGGGGCGTTTCGTTAAGTGACTGTGAGAGGATACTAGATGAATTACACAAAATGTTTGGTTGGTATGATGAACGGTTGCTATCTCTCAATCTAGAGAGCCCTAACTTAAAGCAGATCAGCAGTAAAAAGAAACCAGTAATTTTCGAAAACGGCCTTAGTAGTGTACTACATCAGTCTGGTAGATTAAGTATTTGAGCGTATCCTTGTAAAACGATATGAAATGTAACACATACATAAGTACGATAGTAGAGAAGGAGAATGGTCGAAGCGTAATGGTCTACTTTCGATTATTGAGAGAATTTTAGCAACGCTTGGTTCGCTCATTCTTGAGCGCTGCTAGAGTGTTTGGGAAGACATCGAAGCCGTTCAGAGTCGGTAGGTTGAAACAACACGCAGATAGTGTGGAGATGCTTTGGGAGCTAGAATGGCAATTCCTTGGAGTGATGGCGACGGTGTTTTCGCGGAACAGTATTGAGAAAATTTGGTGCTAGCATTTTAATCTGAATGCAGAACTATTCTACTGCCACCAACATACATTTCGCATAAGTGCCTTGAATATAGGCAATGAGAAACTAGAACTTAAATAGCGTGTGGAACAGGAAACAAAACACCAAGTAGGGATAGAAGATACGCTCCGCCTCGCTCTGTACTGTGGCTCCCGGAGTATGTATGTAGACGTAGATGCAGAATAATGGACCAAAGCACACATGGATGTACAAAGCCGTATGGATCTCAGGGACGAACATTTTTATACAGATTTTCGTTTTCCAAAGCTTACTAGTACCTGAACGTATAATATACTCTATTATTCTACAACAGATTGACGTCAAGGAGGCAGACTTCTAAATGCGAACATCTCTCGGAATACACTCGTTCAATGTGGAAATGATTTGCGCGTCCTTTTTTCCCCTAGAGCTTGGTACTCTCCTTTGTCGATCTACGATATATTTCAGCTGAAAGGGGAGCAATTTTCACTTAATCTCAGTAAATCGCGTATGTTATCCAGCAGAAAGCAGTCAGGAGAGAAGGAAACTGTTCACAAAAAATAGTGCGAGACATCCTAGAATAATGCTTAACTATGCAGAATACTGAGGGTGTACAAAGAAATGCAGCGCGAATGGTCTGAGTTTCTTTGACTAACGATAAAGTGCCACAGGAATGATGCAAAAATACAAAGGCAAATCTTAAGATACGAGGTGCATTCAAGTTCTAAGGCCTCCGATTTTTTTTCTAATTAACTATTCACCCTAAATCGATGAAACTGGCGTTACTTCTCGACGTAATCGCCCTGCAGACGTACACACTTTTCACAACGCTGACGCCATGATTCCATGGCAGCGGCGAAGGCTTCTTTAGGAGTCTGTTTTGACCACTGGAAAATCGCTGAGGCAATAGCAGCACGGCTGGTGAATGTGCGGCCACGAAGAGTGTCTTTCATTGTTGGAAAAAGCCAAAAGTCACTAGGAGCCAGATCAGGTGAGTAGGGAGCGTGAGGAATCACTTCAAAGTTGTTATCACGAAGAAACTGTTGCGTAACGTTAGCTCGATGTGCGGGTGCTTTGTCTCGGTGAAACAGCACACGTGCAGCCCTTCCCGGACGTTTTCGTTGCAGTACAGGAAGGAATTTGTTCTTCAAAACATTTTCGTAGGAAGCACCTGTTACCGTAGTGCCCTTTGGAACGCAATGGGTAAGGATTACGCCCTCGCTGTCCCAGAATATGGACACCATCATTTTTTCAGCACTGGCGGTTACCCGAATTTTTTTTGGTGGCGGTGAATCTGTGTGCTTCCACTGAGCTGACTGGCGCTTTGTTTATGGATTGAAAAATGGCATCCACGTCTCATCCATTGTCACAACCGACGAAAAGAAAATCCCATTCCTGCTGTCGTTGCGCGTCAACATTGATCGGCAACATGCCACACGGGCAGCCGTGTGGTCGTCCGTCAGTATTCATGGCACCCACCTGGATGACACTTTTCGCATTTTCAGGTCGTCATGCAGGATTGTGTGCACAGAACCCACAGAAATGCCAACTCTGGAGGCGATCTGTTCAACAGTCATTCGGCGACCCCCCAAAACAATTCGCTCCACTTTCTCGACCATGTCGTCAGACCGGCTTGTGCGAGCCCGAGGTTGTTTCGGTTTGTTGTCACACGGTGTTCTGCCTTCATTAAACTGTCGCACCCACGAACGCACTTTCGACACATCCATAACTCCATCACCACATGTCCCTTTCAACTGTCGATGAATTTCAATTGGTTTCACAAAACGCAAATTCAGAAAACGAATGATTATACGCTGTTCAAGTAAGGTAAACGTCGCCATTTTAAGTATTTAAAACAGTTCTCATTCTCGCCGCTGGCGGTAAAATTCCATCTGCCGTACGGTGCTGCCATCTCTGGGACGTATTGTCAATGAACGCGGCCTCATTTTAAAACAATGCGCATGTTTCTATCTCTTTCCAGTCCGGAGAAAAAAAATCGGAGGCCTTAGAACTTGAATGCACCTCGTAGATACCGATTATCCCGCCAAAGTCTACTTACAATTTTTCTAACCAAATATATGGCAGAGAATATATGAAGAGTTTAGTGTGAGTCAATAGAGAGGAACATGCAATGAGGGGTGATAGTTTTAGTGATTCCGGACAAAAAAAAAGTCAAGAGCATCTCTTTCCGAAGAAACTAATGAAAACTATAGGGAGCAGGACAAATGTAGGTGATCGTAAATGAAGCGTTATAATGCACTATTTCCTTTAACTGTATACCTGTCCAGTGTACAAGATGTTCGAAAGTTCCAAAACCGATTTCAGTGCATTTTGAGCTCTTATACATGCTACTCTGGTGCAGATCTGAGCTCTTTCATACTGTCCTTTACTTGAGCACACGAATGTAAAACACGATCTAGAGGATTCTCCTTTCTATCCACTCTGCACTTGTAGACTTCACTCGTAAGCCAATCCCACAAACATTAACGTAGCGTAGTGACCTCAGGGGAGCTAAGTGGCCAAGAAATGACTTCACGACGCCCGACCCAAAGACCAGGATACCTTTCAGTGAGGTACCACGTCACTGATCGTACGGAATGTGCAGGAGCTTCTTCGTTTTGAAAGCTCGTACAACGTCGTGTAGCCAAAGAAATATCCCCCCAGCTATTCTGGCAACATATGTTGAAGGAAATCAGGACACCGTACACCGTGAAGATGGTTGTCTCAAACAGCTGGGCCAGCCGCTGGTGGCGAGCGGTTCTAGGCGCTTCAGTTTGGAACCGCGCGACTGCTACGGTCGCGGGTTCGAATCCTGCCTCAGGCATGGATGTGTCTGATGTCCTTAGGTTAGTTAGGTTTAAGTAGTTCTAAGTTCTAGGGGACTGATGACCTGAGATGTTAAGTCCCATAGTGCGCAGAGCCATTTGAACCATTTTTTTTAAACAGCTGGGCCAATGTGGAGATTACACGTTCACTGAGAAATGTTAAAAATTGGTTTCCATAGTAGCGTACAGGTTTTCATTTGCCCACACTTAAGAGCAGTGCGTGTAATTGATGCCTTAGCCTGTAAATGTTGACTCATCGTTGAACAGAATACATGGAATACAGCGCTCATTGGTGATGATCCATTTACAGAATGTCTTTCGTATAATATCATTTCCTATGTACAAATGGTTCAAATGTCTCTAAGCAGTATGGGACTTAACAGCTAAGGTCATCAGTCCCCTAAATTTAGAACTACTTAAACCTAACTCCCCTTAGGAAATCACACACATCCATGTCCGAGACAGGATTCGAACCTGCGATCGCGTGTTTCCGGACTGAAGTACCTAGAATCGCTTGGCCACCGCGGCCGGCTCCTATGTACAGACGTTGCCCACTCCGTCGAGGAGAAGGATTGCTGGCCCTGTTCATGTACTGTACTGTGCACCTCAGTCGTGTTTGTGGAATACGAAACTATGCAGCAAATCTTCTAGAGCTGGAAGTTGACATGCATTCTACCATTTAAATAACGTTCTCAACTTCACTAAGTTTTTGTACGATGGGACGTTCATATGTAACATCTACGCTTGGGGGCATATCACACTCGCAGTCAGACACCCTACTAAATAACATGGCATCCGGAACTCTGCGATCAGGAAATTGTAGTTCGTATTGGCGAACAGTGGTTCTGGAATTTCCATCTCAAAACTGTAGACGACGTTTTTTTGTGTATGTGATGATCTGTAGCGTTTTTTCTACACTGACATGAACTGTTTTCACTGTACGGTAACAACAGAGTAGCACACTGGTGCAACCGCTGTAGTTATGAGACGTGAGGTAAAAATCTTGCACACTTGCAGGACTCGTCGCCCTAAACTGATGCGCAAGTGAAGTTCATACTGAAATGGTCAGTAAAGTCAACACTACGTAACCTAATGTTCTTTGGTAGTACTCGCATGTGAGTGCTGGTGAAGAAGGACATGCGATTGAAGCCCGTGGCTTTCAAAGACCTCTGTGTCGAATACGGTTAAGAAAAGGGCATATGTTCATCTGAAGATTTCTGTTCAGTATCACCAATGCTATCTGTTCTGAGAGCATGTACATTTCCTCCTGAACCATCGTGTGTATTGCAGCTCTTTACGTCTTGCCCTCATAGGGACCTAGAAGAGAGGATTAAAGTGATTACAGCGCCAACAGAGGCACTTAAGAAGTCATGGTGCCTGCATTTCACACGTTATCGGCACTGGCAGAAATACTGACACTTGTTACAGTGGAACGCACCGTCTGCCATGGACCTCATAATCATTTTCAATGAGTGGGTATATTTGTTGGTAGATGTAACGAACTACACACTGACGTGGCAGACGACATGGGATAGCGATATGCACATATACAGATCGCGGTAGTATCGCGTACACATGATACAGAAAGCCAGTGCACTGACGGACCTGTTATTTGCTCTCAGGTGATTCATATGATACGGTTTCTGACGTAATTGTGGCCGTAAAACGGGAATTAACAGACTTCGAACGTGGAATGGCAGCAGGGGCTAGACACATGGGACATCCTATTTCGGAAATCGTTAGTGAATTCAATATTGTGAGATCCACAGTGACAGTGTCAACACTGTGGCGAGAGTGCACAAATTCAGGGATTACCTCTCACCACGGGCAACGCAGTCGCTGACGAGCTTCACTTAATGACCGGGAACAGCAGCGTTGGGGAGGAAAGTTGTCATTGCTAAGGGAGAGGCAACGCTGCGTGAAATAACCGCAAAAATCAATAATTAATATGGGACGTATGACGAACATATACGTTAGGACAGTGCGGCGTATTTAGCGTTAATGGGTTTTGGCAGGAGACGACCGAGGCGAGTGCCTTTGCTAACAGCACGAAATAGCCTGCAGAGCCGTCCCTTGGCTCGTGACCATGCCTGTTGGACGCTAGATGACTGGAAAGCCATGGCCTGGTCAGATAAGTTCCGATTTCTATTGGTAAGACGTGATGGTACACTTTGAGTGTGGTGCAGACCCGCGTAGCCATGGACCCAGGTTTTCAACTAGGCGCTTTGCAAGCTGGCCGTGACTCCATAATGGTGTGGGTTGTGTTTGCATGGAATGGACTGGATCCTATGACTATAAATGTTTACTGACTTGTTGAGTCCATGCTACGTCTAGTTGTAGCACTACGTCGGGCAACAGGCGGTACGAAACGATGTTAGGAGGTGTCCCATGACTTTTGTCACCTCAGTGTCAAGTTAATATCAGCCCATGTCTCCTTCTTGGCCTGGAAACTGGAAAAGGTCATAGAGCGCTTTCATGACTTCAAAGAGTAACGGTCTAAAACAGAAAAAAATATCACATTTTCTCTGACCATTCGCCAACAATAGTTTACAAAATGATGTGAAGAATACGAAGCTAAAGTGTCTGAACATCACAGGAGCAACGCAGGGGAATAACGAACAGCGAAGAGCACAGTTTATTACAGAGCATATTTATTCCTCTAGCAGCGAGTGAGAATACCTGGCCCACTTGAGGATATTTTGTCTACGGTCGCTGAACTTGGACACGATACTCTTGAAAAATATTGAAAGACAGTGCGCAACGCAGTTCCCGAACCCCAGAAATGCTCCTGGAAACACTTACTTCAGCATTACGCAGAAGTGGTTTGTTTATCACGAGCATTATCATGAAATACGTTTTCCAGGGAGCGCAGATTAAATGGATTGCCCGTGAGGGAGGCAGTGGCGTGGGCGGCGGCGTCTTGGCCAACTATAAAGCTACCTGTCGGCTGGGCCTCCCAAGGGCTCCCTGCTCCCCCAGGAGTCTCTGTAAACAAAGTTTTAGAGCGGTCCGGGGAGGCGCGCCGGCATCTCCACTGGAAATAACCGCGAGTAATGGCGGCGCCAGGCGCTCCAAATGGGCACGGGCGCCAATGTCTTCGAATGACAGTTCTAGCCACGTAACAACCAGCAAACGTGTTATGACAGATCCAGTCACTAACAGAAACATAATGAAAGCGTAGTAACCTGACGACACTAAGAAATGAAGTTCCCAGTTCTAGTCACCAAAATCGAATGAAACAGTTTTTAAAATGTGATGTCAGTTCGCCACCCGCCGAGGTTTTTTCCGACAGAAAAACCTGTAATTACATTCGGTCGATTTTTTAAATTCAACGAGCCTAAAGACCACACACGTCAGAAGAAACCACAATGTGAAATGAAGTCTGCTGTTACGTAGAGTCAATAAGCGTATCGAAATGGTCTATTCAATAACTCAGTTACAAACCTGGCGCCGGAACGGAAGACGACAGAGAGAACACTGAAATACTGACTTCTGTGTTCGGAAACCTTCGCCGTGGAAGAACGTAATATGGTTCTTCCTTTCAATTTTCCCTCGCAATACCAAGTGCGGATGGAGGTAGGATTTATTATTCCAAGCTTTGGAAAGTATTGTAGGACAGTCATGTAATTAATATTTTATAATTTTCAAGAATATTTATATTGTTTTCAGTGATTTCTTATAGTAGATTCCGTAATTGTTTTAAATTTTTCAGTAAAGCTTAACCTAAAATTTTAACTTTTAGTAGTGACTGTGACTTTCAGCAACAGATATCATGTTTTCAAACTCAGGACTCTTCTTACTCATCTATACATCTTGAAAAAGTATGTTGTGAATGAAAATTAAAGACAGTTAACGAAATATAAAATATAAGACGTAAAATATAAAATGTAATATTTTTTAATTTTCTTGTGGTAGTCATGAAGTACTGCTCCCGTCGGTGTACACATTACAGAAAATGCGTTGATATCGTAAGATTGTCATAAAAGATAGTTTCAGGTCCTGCATACCACTTATACATCACTATTTATTTAATAACTAGTTTTAACAAAAGTTAAGAACAATTAAGTGATGTTTTTTTCTTTTTACGTGCTGGGCATCAAGTACTCCCCCTTGGTATTACACTTTATAGAATGTCATATGTTAAGAGAAATGACAGTGGAATAGAATAGCAACCACAACCGCATAATAATATAAAGGCATCTGTACCAGATTAAATACCTGTAAGATTCTGTAGAGATAACACGAAGAAACGTTTTGTCCTTGTATCAGACGACAGACCAAGGAAGGGCGTCTAGTTACTGTAAAATGAACAGGTGATTTCCATTTTCACGAATAGTTGCAGAATAGAAACACTACCTATAGTTTTATATCGCTGACTTCAGTCTTTTGTAGAAATATGGAACATGTTTTATGCTCGGAAGTGACTTTTATAAAAGAAATTCTATAAAAAAACAGCACGGATTATACGAACAGAGATATTTTGAAAAACAGCTCTCTCTGTCTCGTCTACTTCGTGGTCCCCTATTGTGACCTTAAGTTTATCACTAATCTCTTTCCTGGTACTCCTCGTTACCTTCGTCTTTCGTTACTTTATTAGCAATCCATTCAACCGGACTTGCAAATCACCCGCTCTTTCATTGAGAATAGCGAAGTTATCAGAGAATCTAAGCCGTGATAACGTTTAACCCTGCATTCAGATCCGACTCACAAACGTGTCTCTTACTTCCGTCATTGCGTCTTCGGTACAGAGACTGAAGAGCAGACGTGAAAGACTACATGCATGCTTATACCCCATCTACAACGACCACGTTTTTTGGTCATCCAATCTGATTTTGGTATGGTATATTGCTCTTTTTTCCTGTGTCTTTCACCTATTTTCCACAGAATTTCGAAAAATCTAGCACCACTATAGAACGTCGAATCGTCTTTCTATTTCCACAGGTCCCACGGAAACGTACTGATGGTCTTGAAGATTTTATTTCAGTACATAGCGCAACGTAGGAACTGTATCTCTGATGCCTTCACTTTTCCTAAAGTAAAACAAATCTTCATTTAACATATCTTCAATTATCGTGTTTTCTTACCCATTATTTTGTATGCAAATTGGACTCATGAGATGTTAACCTAATTGTACAATAAGTCTGACACTAATCTGCCTTTGCTATCTTCGCAGCGTGGCAAATATTTTTTTCCCCAGACTGAATGTAAGTCTCCAGAACCCATACGTATTATGGAAACGAATGTATGCAAGCAACTAACTTTATATGTATCTTCAACGCTTCACGAACCTTTTTCTCGCTAACACCCTCGCATATCATTAGGAAAGAGAAGAAGGTTATCGCCCACTACAACTTCGCTTTTAATGCAGTAAAACTGCCGTATCGTGCATGAAGTTTTAGTTTATTACTTCTTTGCTACTAACTCCGAAACATTTCGCATGTTTTATCCACGTATGACGCTACATAGACCTGCAACATTACTTCATTGTACGACACATGCATCAGGAAATATGACGTCATGAACATTGAGCGGCATGGAAACGAAACTGCAGGGCGAGATTCGTTAAGATAAATCTGAAATATGTCTAAAAATACGCGTGAAGGAAATTAAATATATATAAAATACGTGTGACATTAGCGGACATGGGTGAAGTTACGGAAAGGAAGCTCCGCCTAAATCCCTTAATCGATCTCAACCAAACTATGTACACATATTACTTACTAACTGCCAAAAACATCCAATTGAGGTGGCGTTGACGGACAGGGAAGGGTGGAAACACACACACAGAGAGAGAAAGGGATGGACAGAGGAAGTGCGAGGAGGATATATGCAGAGATATGGAGAGAAGGTGTGGATACCGATTGAGGAGAGGAGGAGACGGACAGAGAAAGGGAAGAGGAGGAGATGGACAGAGAGAGCAGGGAGAAGGAAATGGATGGGTAGAAGGGTGGAGGAGATAGACAGATAGAGCAAAAGGAAATGCGTAGAGAGGATGGGGGGGGGGGGGGGGATCAGGGGAGGGACTGAAAGTGGGAGAGGAGGAGTTGCCAAAGAAATTGGGATTTGGAGAGAAGACACAGAGAGCGGAGACTGACAGAGACAGGGGGATTAGAAGTCTGACACTTAAAAAGAGGACATGGACAGAGACAGCTACTAGAGAGAGGATGCTAACAGAAGATTAAAATAAATGCAGAACATACCCAGGCAACGCTAGTCGTATCTATATTGCATAGGTACTATCCCAGATCCCAGTTGCAGATTGGCTATTAACTGCTTCCAAGGGCCATAAAAATTTGATTTTCAATATTTCGCATAATTATTGACAGAATTTAAAAATTTAATATGATGTCATTATCTACTCTTTCAGAAGTGTCATCTTACGTTAAAAGAGTAACCAAATAAGACAAGTATTGTATATAAAATCGGTGTGTTTTTCATATGGAAGTGTAACTGAGGGCACACTAATATCCGGACGAAAGCACTACAAACTTCATATGAATTTTACATGTAATTTCAAACTTTGTGATAGTTTCTCTTGCTGACAACAGCCACAAAATGATGATACGAAAAAGTTTGTTGCTTACAACATTTTTTACATTTCCGCTGTTCATACAGTTAAATTTCAGTACTACAGTTGACGATTATCTTCACTCATTTCTTATCACCGACTGTATTCGACATTCAGTTTGTAGACAATATCTACAAATACCACTGAATATAACTGAAAATTTATATCATTGCACAACACACAGAATATTATAGGCACCCCGTGATCCCGGTCGCCTACGGTGGACTGGAGGCCGAGCCGTGACCTCTCCAGTTGTCAGGATGCTAGTAAATTACTGTGAACGCGTCAGAAATGCCAAAGAAACATTATTAATTCCTTTTTTTTTTTCGTTTGATGCAACCCGCCACGAATTCCTTTCCTGTGCTAACCTCTTCATCTCAGAGTAGCACTTGCAACCTACGTCCTCAATTATTTGCTTGACGTATTCCAATCTCTGTCTTCCTCTACAGTTTTTGCCCTCTACAGCTCCCTCTAGTACCATGGAAGTCATTCCCTCATGTCTTAGCAGATGTCCTATCATCCTGTCCCTTCTCCCCATCAGTGTTTTCCACATATTCCTTTCCTCTCCGATTCTGCGTAGAACCTCCTCATTCCTTACCTTATCAGTCCACCCAATTTTCAACATTCGTCTATAGCACCACATCTCAAATACTTCGATTCTCTTCTGTTCCGGTTTTCCCACAGTCCATGTTTCACTACCATTCAATGCTGCACTCCAGACGTACATCCTCAGAAATGTCTTCCTCAAATTAAGGCCGGTACTTAATATTAATAGACTTCTTTTGGCCAGAAATGCCTTTTTTGCCATAGTGAGTGCTTTTGATGTCCTTGCTCCGTCCGTCATTGGTTATTTTACTGCCTAGGTAGCAGAATTCCTTAACTTCATTGACTTCGTGACCATCAAACCTGATGTTAAGTTTCTTGCTGTTCTCATTTCTACTACTTATCATTACCTTCGTCTTTCTCCGATTTACTCTCAAACCATACTGTGTACTCATTAGACTGTTCATTCCGTTCAGCAGATCATTTAATTCTTCTTCACTTTCACTCAGGATAGCAATGTCATCAGCGAATCGTATCATTGATATCCTTTCACCTTGTATTCTAATTCCACTCCTGAACCTGTCTTTTATTTCCATCATTGCTTCCTCGATGAACAGATTGAAGAGTAGGGGCGAAAGGCTACCTTGTCTTACACCTTCCTTAATACGAGCACTTCGTTCTTGATCATCCACTCTTATTATTCCCTCTTGGTTGTTGTACATATTGTATATGACCCGTCTCTCCCTATAGCTTACCCCTACTTTTTCAGAACCTCGAACAGCTAGCACCATTTTATATTGTCGAACGCTTTTTCCAGGTCGACAAATCCTATGAAAGTGTCTTGATTTTTCTTCAGCCTTGCTTCCACTATTAGCCGTAACGTCAGAATTGCCTCTCTCGTCCCTTTACCTTTCCTAAAGCCAAACTGATCGTCACCTAGCGCATTCTCAATTTTCTTTTCCATTCTTCTGTATATTATTCTTCTAAGCAGCTTCGATGCATGAGCTGTTAAGCTAATTGTGCGATAATTCTCGCACTTGTCAGCTCTTCCCGTCTTCGGAATTGTGTGGATGATGCTTTTCCGAAAGTCAGATGGTATGTCGCCAGACTCATATATTCTACACACCAACGTGAATAGTCCTTTTGTTGCCACTTCCCCCAATGATTTTAGAAATTCTGATGGAGTGTTATCTATCTCTTCTGCGTTATTTGACCGTAAGTGCTCCAAAGCTCTTTTAAATTCCGATTCTAATACTGGATCCCCTATCTCTTCTAAATCGACTCCTGTTTCTTCTTCTATCACATCAGACAAATCTTCACCCTCATAGAGGCTTTCAATGTATTCTTTCCACCTATCTGCTCTCTCCTCTGCATTTAACAGTGGAATTTCCGTTGCACTCTTAATGTTACCACCGTTGCTTTTAATGTCACCAAAGGTTGTTTTGACTTTCCTGTATGCTGAGTCGGTCCTTCCGACAATCATATCTTTTTCGATGTCTTCACATTTTTCGTGCAGGCATTTCGTCTTAGCTTCCCTGCACTTCCTATTTATTTCATTCCTCAGCTACTTGTATTTCTGTATTCCTGATTTTCCCGGAACATGTTTGTACTTCCTCCTTTCATCAATCAACTGAAGTATTTCTTCTGTTACCCATGGTTTCTTCGCAGCTACCTTCTTTGTACCTATGTTTTCCTTCCCAATTTCTGTGATGGCCCTTTTTAGAGATGTCCATTCCTCTTCAACTGTACTGCCTACTGCGCTATTCCTTATTGCTGTATCTATAGCGTTAGAGAACTTCAAACGTATCTCGTCATTCCTTAGTTCTTCCGTATCCCACTTCTTTTCCGTATTGATTCTTCCTGACTAATGTCTTGAACTTCAGCCTACTCTTCATCACTACTATATTGTGATCTGAGTCTATATCTGCTCCTTGGTACGCCTTACAATCCAGTATCTGATTTCGGAATCTCTGTCTGACCATGATGTAATCTAATGGAAATCTTCCCGTATCTTCCGGCCTTTTCCAAGTATACCTCCTCCTCTTGTGATTCTTGAACAGGGTATTCGCTATTACTAGCTGACACCTTCATAACACCTTTATTCCTGCCGAGTACAATGTGGCCCGCATAAACAGGCTGGCTGAGCTTGGTGACATCAACGACCTACCCTGAGTCCTCGCTGACTAGTAGCGATGACACCAGCTCAGGGCCGCATGAGTGTTGCTAGCGCAGCGCCGCGTACCGTGACGTAGCAGAGGAATGTCCTTACTTTGTACTTCGGCTGCACGTGGCCGGTGGCGTCCGGCTGGCTGGCCAGCTCTGCGGCAGACAGCAAGCCACTGTGCGTGGAGGCTCCGGGCTGGAGTCCCAGCGCTTTCGGCATGAGAGGTGTTCTCATAGTGTGGAGTGTACTCTATCCCACCCCGTCTTCTTCCCTGCTCCTCCTGGTGGCTATCCCGCGGTGGACGGGCAGAACGGGCTACAGTCCCCCAGCGTCGTCGGCTCACCCGGTTGTGACGGCGGAATCACAGGGTTTAGGCCCTGTACAATCTCGATAACGGCCCACTGATGTGGTCAGCATTGGTGGCGAGCGAGTCTGCCGCGATGTCTGCTAATCCTGGATTGATGATTGACAGCGGCAGCAGAGAGGACCACAGCTGGTACTGTCCCCTCACATCTGCTGCTGGATGGGCCACCCTTACTGCAACGTCTCCTTAACAAAGATTAACATGTCGATCACCGATCTGAGCACTACGCAGCGATCCAGTACATATCTAACTGCAAGTGTAACTGCGAGTGCCTTGTTGCTATCAAAGCTGTCGTATTTAAAGGAAGCACGAGCGACGTCCTGACGTCATGCTCATTTGTAATGAATGCATTCGTTCCACTTATACTGCTGATTCATCTGTCGTACTCGCCTCTTAGGTGTTCTTGCGACAGAGTTACGTGTTGTTACGACAGACTTATGCGAAGTTGTGAAATGCAGTACAGTTGACGCTATACCTCTGTATTACACTCTACAAAAGTCTCCATCTAATAAAAACCCGCATGCTAAGCAATTCTCTCTCACCTGTTGTGTGTAACTAGGCCATTGCCCCTGCATGACGACACATTCCGATATATGTGCAATCCTCCTATCTCTTGGCTAACCTACTACCTCTGGCTCTCAGCATAGGCAACGAAACTTTGACAATATTCCACGTTTCCAACTCTTTACTATTCCGCGACACCACAATAGGACACTTGACGTAATAAATTTTTTTGGATGAGTGAAAAATTAGCTTCTGCATAAAGTGGATAACATGACGCACGACGCCAAAATTTATTACTTATTCAGTACTAACTGTGTTCGCAACACACTTCGTAGGCAGTGTCCATATATATGATAAATATACCTCCCAAATTATATCACTGTACGACACATATTTCAGGAAATGTGCGACACAAGCTTTGAGATATAGGAAAGACATGCTTTTGCTTGAAATTGTACGAAGATATTTAAGGAGATGAGTGATACAAGCATTGAAATGCATGAAGGACATGCTTTTGCTTGAAATGGAGGGGAGAGTCTCGTATATTCATCTATTGTTTCATAATGAGAGTACCAAGCGACTTCTAACAAACATCAAGAGTAGTTTCAAACATTTTCTAAATTTTATTTCGCTTCCATGCTTAACTTCAAATATTAACTTATACACATTAGTAGGGTAATCACAACCTTGAAGTTAATTTATACATGGGAGTATTAGTTTTTGAAGTATCGTGGTTTCCCGGTGTTCTGTAAATGAGCATGAAAATACGTCTAGTTGCCACTTTCTTTTCTGATTTCAGAAACACAGAAGGAATATTTTCTGTGCTTTGTGCCTTGTAACGAGCGTGTCTTCAATCCCCTCTGTGCTAACACAACCGCCTCTCGCTTTTTAATATTTAGCTGCAATGTTAATTATACTTCGCATTTTGCTGGCATAAATACGAGTTTCCGTGGTTGCAGTCCAAAGACCGGTTTATGTTGCTCTCCATGCTACCCCTTCCTGTGCAGGCCTACATTCCAATGAATGTGCTTACTATATTCACCTCTCGGCCTCCCCCTACGGTTCTTACCGCTCACACTTCCCTCCAGTACTAAAGCGGGCGATCCCTTGATGCCTCAGAACGTGTTCTACCAACCAATCCTTCATTCTAGTCAAGCTGTACCACAAATTCCTCTTCTCCCCAGCTCTGTTCAGTACCATTAGTTACATGATCTACCACCCTGATCTTGAGCACTCTTCTGTAGGACCACATTCCAAAAGCTTCTATCCTTCTCTTGTCTAAACTGTTAATCCTCCATGTTTCACTTCCATACATGGCTACACTCCATACAAATAGTTTCAGAAAGGACTTCCTTACACTTAATTCTATACTCAACGTTATCAAATTTCTCTTCTTCAGAAACTCTTTCCTTTCCATCGCCAATCTATATTTTATACCCTCCGCACTACAAGCATCATCAGTTACTTTGCTTCCCAAATAGCAAAACTCATCTACTACTTTAAGTTTCTCGTCTCCTAATCTAATTCCTCAGCATTGTCTGATTTAATTCGACCACATTCCATTATCCTTGATTTTCTTTTGTTGATGTTCATCTTACATCGTCGTTTCGGTACACTGTCAATTCCATTCAACTGCTCTCCCAAGTCCTTTGCTGTCTCTGACAGAATTTCAATTCACCAACCAACCTCAAGCTTTTTATTTCTTCTCCTTGGATTTTAATTCCAACCCCAAATTCTCCTTTGGTTTCCTTTACTGCTTACTCAATACATATATCAAACAACATCGGGGATAGGCTACAACCCTATGTCACTTCCTTCTCAGCCATTGCTTCCATTTCTTACCCCTCGACTCTTATACCTATCTTAACCTATTTCTATGAGAAGGCGTAATGTCAGCACTGCCCCACGTGTTCCTAAATTTCTCTTGAATCCAAACTGTTCTGTCCTGGTGTCGTCTTCTACCGGTTTTCCCATTCTTCTGTAAAGGGTTCATTTTAGCATTTTGGAGCCGTGACTTATTAAAGCGATAGTTTGGTAATTTTCACCTATGTCGGCACCTGCTTCCTTTGTAATAGGAATTATTATATTCTTCTTGATGTCTGAGGATATTTCGGTTGTCTCATACATCTTGCTCACCAGACAAAAGACTTTTGTCATGACAGGTTCTCCCGATGCTATTAGCAGCTCTAAAGGAATGTTGCCTACTCCTGGGGACTTGTTTCGACTTAGCTTTTCCAGTGCTTTGTCAAATTCTTCACGCAGTATCATATCTCCCTTCTCATTTTCATGTGTCCTCTTCCAATCCTGTAATATTACCCTCAAGTACATCTCCCTTGTACAGACCCTCGATGTACTCCTTACATCTTCCAGATTTCCCTTCTTTGCTTACGACTGGTTTTCGATATGAGCTCTTGATATTCAGACAGGTGGTCCTCTTTCTCCAAAGCTCTCTTTAATTTTCCTGTAGGCAGCACCTATCTTACCCCTATTTATATTTGCGTCTACATCCTTACATTTGTTCTCTAGCCATTACTGCTTAGCCATTTTAAACTACCTGTCGATTTCATTTTTTAGATGTTTGTATTCCCTTTTGCCTGCTCCATATATTGCATTTTTATATTTTCTCCTTTCATCAACTAAATTTAATGTCTCTTATGTTACCCAGGGCAACGGCCTTGCCACAATGGATACACCAGTTCCCGTGAGATCACCGAAGTTAAGCGCTGTCGGGCGTGGCCGGCACTTGGGTTGGTGACCATCCAGCCGCCATGTGCTGTTGCCATTTCTCGGGGTGCACGCAGCCTCGTGATGCCAATTGAGGGACTACTCGACCGAATAGTGGCGGCTCCGGTCAAAGAAAACCATCGTAACGACTGGGAGAGCGGTGTGCTGCTCCCACGCCCCTCCTGCGCGCATCCTCAGGTGAGGATGGTACGGCGGTCGGATGGTCCCGATGGGCCGCTTGTGGCCTGAAGACGGAGTGCTTTGTGTTACCGAAGGATTTCTATTAGCCCTCGTCTTTTCACCTAACTGATCAAATGGCTCTGAGCACTATGGGACTTAACATCTATGGTCATCAGTCCCCTGGAACTTAGAACTACTTAAATCTAACTAACCTAAGGACATCACACACATCCATGCCCGAGGCAGGATTCGAAACGGCGACCGTATCAGCCGAGCGGTTCTAGACTGTAGCGCCTAGAACCGCTCGGCCACCACGGCCGGCCCTAACTGAGCCTCGGCTACCTTTACTAATTCATCTCTCAAAGCTTCCCATTCTTTTCCTGCTGTGTTCCTTTCCCCTGTTCTTGTTAGTCATTCCGCAATGGTCCCTCCGAAACTCTCTGCAACCTCACGTTCTTTCAGTTTATCGAGGTCGCATCTCCTTAAAATCCTGCTTTTTTCAAGTTTCTTCAGTTTTAGTCTGCACTTCTTAACCAATAAATTGTGGTTAGAGTTCACATATGCCTCTGAAAATGTTTTACAATTTAAAGTCTGGTTCCGATATCTCTATCTTACCATTGTAAAATATCATCAATTTGAAAACTTTCAATGTCTTCAGGTCTCTTTCACGTATACAACATTCTTTCATGATTCTTAAACCTATTGTTAGCTATGATTAAATTATACTCTGTGCAAAATTCTACCAGTCGGATTCCTCTTTCATTCCTTTCCCTCAGTCCATTTTCACCTTCTACTTTCCCCTCTCTTCCTTTTCCTACTATCGAATTCCAGTCCCCGTTACTATTAAATTTTCATCTCCCGGTAAAGAACGTTTTATCCATGTAAAAAGTTGTAAGTGGGTAACTGACATATTAAAAAAATCAGTCTTTGTTGTAGGTCTGATGAGCATGAATACACGAATCTGGTACGGAGTCAGTTAGTGAAAAAATTAAATATTTTGAGGAAAGCAAAACCGTTTTAGTAAATAGTAGGTTAAGAAAGTTAAGAAGATCATGGAAAGGTGTATGGAAGCGGAGAACATGGAGTAGAACATTGTTGCCATAACTCATCAAGATTTCGGGAACTAATTCCGGCATTTTACATAGAAGAGTATTTTGCAAGCATTGAAAAATTATGAAGAAAAGTAGGGAAACAAGAGGCAAGAATTACAAAGAGAAGAATTTTCTGAAGATCCAGCGTGAAACCTAGTATTATACTGAATATTTTAAAAACTGAAGTACTCCATCAAGAGAATCTCTCCTCTAACTAGGCCAAAGTCCACAGGTACTGCGTCCAAAAGGATTATCCTCTTTCCGCACTGGCAACCTGGAAAATCATATTGTTATAAAACATTAAATTTCCGATTCAAAATGCGAGTATATTTTTTAACAACGACGACGCATTATTCAACTCTCCACACACAAGCGTCCTAATCTTCAGTGACTTTTTTGTAAAATTTAGAGCAAATGTTGCCCTGCCTGACCCAATATTTGATTGTGAATGTCTGCCTCGGTTTTCGTATTTGCTCTTCCGAAAGCTTTGGCATATTCGGAGGCAATCGGTATGTCCACCAAAGTTGCCATTCTCTTAGTTCCCACTTTATGGTACTGTGCATGTGTTTACAGCTACCTATCAGTTTGAAATCGTGTGTAATATCTATAAAGCAGCACCAAATTTACAGATGTTGAAGTGGTTGAAAAGTACCTCAAAACGAGGAACCGAGGGTGTAAGTCCCCCTGGTCGAGGTACGAGAATGTGTTCAGTGTATCCAATACTGGCGACACTAGGAACAATGAATCTGTTGAAACCCAAGTTCCCGGTGAGTGTACAACTTTGCTATCGGCATGCTGGACTTCGGAGTGACACAATACACCGGTAGCTGTGTGTATGTGGAGGGGACTGGGAGAGCTACAGATAATGTGTCGGTCTACAAATGTGCAGGAAAAACTAGAAACAATCGATACTGTTGTTGTAAACTATCGTAGCTCTAAGAATTTTAGCGTATTGCAACCCCGTCAGCAACTGTGACAGACTAATATTTTGAAGAATCAGCGCCAGTTCCACAAATTTTCTGGTCTTTACCAGGTTTCGGCTAAATTTATCTACCCTTGCTCAGAAGAATAAAATTACTATAACATGCCAGAGAAAGGCACAGTCAACAATAAAATTAAAACTACTTAGCTGATGACCAGCCCCGGCATCCCTTCACCACGCGGTCGGTTGGCGCCGCTCCTCGTTTTCAAAAGAGTAATGCAAGTTATCCGTACAGTTCTAGTGTCCACCTCTGAGTGCGAAAGGTCATTCAGCGCCAAAATACTTAGAGATTAAAATTGGGAATAACTTAAGTTGGAACGATCACATAGGTAACGTTCTGGGTAAGGCAAACAAAAGTCTGGAGAACAGTGAGAAAATGTAAGAGGTCTGCTAAAGAGACTGCCTTCACTACGCTTGTACGCCCTCTTCTAAAGCATTGCTGTGCCATGTGGGATCAACATGAGATAGGATCGACGGAGGAGATCGAAAACTTTGAGAGAAGGGTAACTCGTTTTGTGCTATCACGGAACTGGGGAGAGAGAGCCATGAATATAATATGTGAATTGGGGTGGCAATCATTAAAGTAAAGGCGTTTTTCATTGCAGTATGATCTTCTTATGAAATTTTGGAGCACCAACTATCTCCTGAGAGTGTGAAAATATTTTGTTGATGCTCACCTACATAGTGAGGAATGATCAGCGTTATAAAGCAAGTGAAATGACAGCTCCCACGCACTGTTCGATAGTGGAACGATATAGAAATAGGCTGAAGGTCGTTCAATAAACCCACTGCCAGGCACTTAATTATGGACTGCAGAGTAATCAGTAGATGTAGATGAAGAAAATGCTTGGCTGGAGATGAAAAATAGTAATCTGAGCAGTTCAATGTATACAGGAGAAAACGAACTTTGAATGTGGCCACAGTTTGGAATCGTAGTATGGGCAGCAAAACAATGGGTACAATAATTTGTTTAAAACGTGTCATAAACGTTAATAATTCCGTGCAACCATTCTTTTTATTTTGTGGAACTGACTGACGAGAGAGAATTCTCAATGAAAGAAGCCCCACTAACGAATTTGGATTCACGTAACCTAAATACAAGTTACCTCAAAACAACCCTAGTTGGATTTGCGGGTGAAAACGCCTCCGCAATATACAATTAGGAAAACGGTGTTGCAACAGAAATGAAAAAATGATTTTACTCGTGTGCTAATATGGTTTTGCTCAACTCATAGATTGCAATTACCTGTTCGTGATGCATGGAGTGATGTGAAGAATGTTGCAAGTTTTCAATTATTTTTTATGAACTGTACACCCAGAATTTCTCCTCAAAGTTAGGTACAACTTAGTGAATCTGCATTTTATTATCCAAGACAGGAATTACATTTACCATAAGATGGGCGGGACGAGCTTGAGATGAGTCAGACCACTGTGGGAAGATTAGAATACCGTAGCTACGCACTTTGCACAACCTGCAAGCTATTCTAAACAATATTGCAAGGAAAAAAGTGAGTACAATAGTACATGCAAAATTCTGACTAGTCATGAATTTATTAACAATTTAGGCGTAATGTGTGACGCTCTAACACAGCGTTCCGACTTATCTTTCCACATGCACAGCACACTCCCTGAAGCGGACAGGACAGTTAAACGCACAATCCGTGTTGTCAAAACAGTGATAAATAGTTCAGGACCATATTTAGAGCAAGCCAACTGTGCAGTGAAATCCCACTTAGTCAAAGACACAAATCAACAATGTAATACTAAACTATATAATTATAATAGGAACTGTACAAGGCTTAGATTTCACATATTAAGCAGCACTCGTAACTGAAAATTACTGCAACATTTAATCCTATAACTGAGGCTGTGTTCATACTCATAACTAAAAGTCAAAACCCACTATCTCGCTAGTAAAAACAGTCGAGACTAAGACAGCGAAAAGAACAACACACTTCTGTCGAGGAAAACTTAAATTAAAGATAGTGTTATGTAACAAAAAGAACAAATTAACTTTCATTTAATAGTTATTCTGAGTTCAGATTTTATTAATAACTGCTTGTATCAATTTACACTACAAGTTCATTCTATAATACCGTTATGTAAATGTAAGCTAGCTTTGAACGTTCATAGAAGGCGGATATACCAGTATTAAATATTCTGTCAATAATGTCATTCTGAATATCTTACGAAATGCCGAACAGCCAATACACGTTGTTAGTTCATATCTAGTGCACATCTATTCACTTGCTCCTTGCGTAACAAAACATCTAACATATCTGATATACAGTGGCAAGCAAAACGTATGGACGAAATTAACTGTCGGCAACGAACTTTCACTGACCACCCACGACGTTATAACTACCGACCTACTACCGGTATAAACCCGTCCAGGCGATAGCAACGTCAGCAAGGAGACGAGTGACTGCACGTCAAACACACGTTAGGTACATTTAGTATCAGTGAGCGTATTGTCCCTGTTACAATGGGGAAGGCGCGCGGTCTACTTGAGCGTGACAGTGGGCAGATTGTGATGGCCCGGGGGCTTAGCACGAGCATTTCTGAAATTGTAGAACTTGTTGGGTGTTCAAGGAATTCTGAGGCGAATGTCTACAAGAAGTGACGAAAGCAGGGTGAAAACATGTCCAGACTTCATGATGTATGGTGGCCATCCGTCATTACAGATGTCGGAACCGAGCGAGGTGGTGCAGTGGTTAGCACACTTGAGTCGCATTCGGGAGAGCGACGGCTCAAACCCACGTCCAGAAATCCTGATTTAGGTTTCCCATGATTTCCCTAGCCGGCCGAAGTGGCCGTGCGGTTAAAGGCGCTGCAGTCTGGAACCGCAAGACCGCTACGGTCGCAGGTTCGAATCCTGCCTCGGGCATGGATGTTTGTGATGTCCTTAGGTTAGTTAGGCTTAACTAGTTCTAAGTTCTAGGGGACTAATGACCGCAGCAGTTGAGTCCCATAGTGCTCAGAGCCATTTGAACCATTTGATTTCCCTAAATCACTTCAGGCTTATGCAGATGTGGTCCATTTGAAAGGGTACGGCCGATTTCCTTCCCCATCCTGCCCTGAGCCGATGGGATCAATGACATCGCTGCTTGGTCCCTTCCCTCAAATCAGCCAACCAAGAAACTGTTGTCGGACGTCGTAGGCTGGGCAGACTGGGAAAACAGGACAGTGTGTTGGGCAGAGTACAAATGTGTCTGAACACCCAGCGCATCGAACACTCCTAACGGTGGGTGTCCGAAGCCGACGACACACGCATGTGCCAACGTTAATTCTTCATCTGTGCCGATGGGATGGCTCGAATCCGCCTTCTTCCAGGGGAACCGCTCCTTGACACCTGTACTGCGGGACGAAGACAAGCAGGTGGTGACTCCAGTATGTCCTGCGGAACATTCACGCGCGTGGATGGGTCATGTGGAAATCGTTGAAGGCACCATAACGGCCTGGTTGCAGACCACGGACATCTCTTCATGACCACCATGTTTCGCAAACTGAGTGACATTTTCCAGTAAGATAATGTGCCAGCTCACATGGTCAGTAGCGTGATGGAGTGGTCCGAGGTGCACAGTGGCGGGTTTCCAATTGATGTGCTGTCCCCCAACTCGCCAAATCTGAATCGGAACGATGTTGAACGTGATAGAACGTGGCGTCGGAACTCATTGCCCCCTCCCTTGAATTTACGGTAATTAGGTGATTTGTGTGTGCACAAGTAGCGCTAACTCCCTCCAGCGACCTACCAACGTCTCACTGCCTCCTTGCCATGACGCGACGCCGCTGTTATCCGTTTCAAAGGCGACATGCCAGCTACCGGCTAGGTGATCGTATGTTCTGGCTGATCAGGGTAGCTCGATGAAACTTGGGCCACACGTAGAAAGAACTGCTTCAGGATAGTACAGAAGTTAACCGAAACAAATACGCTATTAAGAGAACAGAAATGCCACTTTTATGCAAAGCTCGTAAGTCACCATAAATTACGACGATCCCCTGTACAGTAAGAAATACGTGACGTGATTGTTAATAGGTTGTGTGATCAACACAGATAGCTGTGGATTGTCTGAACCGTTCTCATACGCTTTCCACGAGATTGATAACGAATTCTTGTGGTATGGATTTCGATTCCTTCACCAACATGGTTGAAAACTGCTAGATGTTTGTTGACGCCTGTGGGAAAGTTGCGATTTAAGTTAGTGGGACCGCAAGGCCAGTTCTTTGGCCGAATACCCTCCCGTTCCAAGGACTTCTCCATGTGCTCAGGCATTGTCATCTATGAAAATGGAGTCATAGCCGAATGCATCCCTGAATGTTGGGAAGGAGTACAGAGTCGCAGTAGCGTTGATCAGTGAGTGAACCCTGTTCAGAGATTTGGAGATCAGTACTGCCATGCAGCACCTCCCCACACTATAACATCTGGACCATCAGGACGATCATGCTAGACAATATTCTTGGGTGCATTACGTCTTCCCACCACGCGCCGTATGAGGTTACGTCTTATATCGTCGGGCATGATCATTTGGGGGGTCCACATGTTTTGGTGTGGAGGAGCATAATATTGTTTGTGCATACTGGACTCTACATCTTTGAAGACAGTACACTCACCAGCCAGCGTTATTGTGACACTGTACTGCTCCCCATCATGCGTCTTTTCATGAGAGAATTCGGCCTTGACTGCTTTTTCATGGGTGGATAGGTGGCAAGGCGCGACCGCATCGATGAGCGCCGCTGGAGGATCTTCTCAGAAAGGAGGTTGTTCAGCGAATGGACATGCCTGCAGATTCCCGGAACTTAAATTCTATCGAGCACATATGGGATGCGTTTGAGAGACGTAAGATAGCACATCCAAGTGCACCGAATGCTATACAGCAGTTGTCAAGTGCCGTGGTGGAGGAATAGAACGCTTTACCTACACCTTCCTACCAACCTTGTGGTCAGCATGGGTGAACGTCACAAAACCGGTGTTGCTGTTTGTGATGATCACACATCTTACTACGAACCATGTCCCACCTTTAGTAATGTCCACGGAATCCTGATCAATCGCCGTGTCTGCAATGTTACTATTGCCTTTGAATAAAAGTGTTAATTCTCTTCCTTCTCATTGCATATTTGTTTCAGTTAACGTCTAAAAAAATGTGCTTAGGGCAATGGACTTAAAATCATGAAGTCCCGGCTTCGAATCTAGCTAGTAACAACTTTTATTTATTCGTTTAAGTACTGTATGTCTTAACAGACGGAAATTCTGCTTAAGTAATACCGATAAAAACTTTTATTGTTAATTGTTGGTCGTTTGAAGACACATAAAATTTTAATGCAAAAACGGAGAATGGCTAATTGATACATGAAAAAAATTGTACACTATAAAAATACTGTTCAATCTCTGGAAGTGAAAAGTATTTATTTTTTACCGTTTCGTTTTTCTAAATTTTAATCCACTGTGAGTACTTTTATTTTCACCTCTATGGTAACTAAAAATAAAGATTTAATTATAATTAACTGTTCTTAAGGTAAGAACTGCATTACGCAATACACGTCATCATCATCATTGCTATCATCACTATCACCTTCATGAGGATAATGGGCACATATTTCACGTGTATACAGCTGTTATTAGTGATGTAACAATGTACATTAGTATAACTGCGTAGGCTTCCGCGGCCAGAGTCACGTATGGTACCGTGTCATAATGTATAAAAGTACTGCTGCTGGAGAAAAACCCACATTTCGGCCACGGATGCAGCGGCCTTCTTCTGGGTTTAATGCACCCAGAAGAAGGCCGCTACAACCGTGGCCGAAACGTTGATTTTTCTCCAGCAGCAGTAGTTTTATACATTATGACGCGGTACTCAACTCAGAAAACTTTTATGTCGACTGTATATTAGATTACTGTTGTTCCACTTACGTAAATGCGTAGCTAAAATGTTTTTTGGAGCCGATAATTGTCTGAACCTTCAGCGAAATCGATCGTCTGTTACAAAATATACTGGTACACTTACGCATTGCATAATGTACTTTTCAACGTTCATTAAAGCTGTACAATACCACCTTCATACGATATTTCAGTACTTTTTACTTCTCACTTCCATTTGTTAATAAATATCGCATCAAAAGAAAAGTAGCAAGTGAGTTGCTACTAAAGAGAATCCAGCCAGTGACTTTTCGATATCAAAACTTGTGTTCAACCACTCCGCTACTGGCGACTCTCTAGGATAACCTAGAAACTTTTTCTACTTCACAGTGCTCAGATATCTTATAACCTTCAAAAGAGACACTATCCCATTTTTATTTACGTATTTACTAAGAACTGCATCGTACTGTTTTAGGAAATAAATGAAAAGAATGGAGGAGGGTCACTTAGTAAAGTAAAGGAGGAACCATTTCGTTATAATCTTGTTTATAATATTTAGCAACATCCTTCCATCAATCATATTTTAGCAGAATGCATCTAGGTGTAGAATACAAATCTCCATACTTATCCCTTCGTTGAATACTCTGATAGCAGTAGGAACGTGCAAAGTCCCTATACACTGCACACAAGAATATACTAACAAATAAAGCCGCAGGTACTGCAAAATCTTTCGTATACTTTATTTTACATTAACCTTCAGTATGAGTACATTAGACATTTCTGAAATAGTAGAAAATTATACAGTCAATGTAAATTTCCTTGTAACACAGAAGTTGAGGAGAAGCTATAACATTATACCACATGTTTCTTAATTTTGTTGAGGCAGATCTATTTATCCACCAATTATTTTACGTCGTTGGACATAGTGAATCAACGCCTACTTTCATTAAATTCAGCACTCCCCTCTTCACAGTTAGCTACGGTATGACGTCGTAATAAGGCCGGGCCTTGTGCGGTAGCTTAACATTAATGAGGTGTTGACGTAGCGCCCATCCATCGTACAAACTTGCCACGTGTGTTAGCTTTTATTCAACTGAATGCTTGTTCATTATGGCGTGAATATCGCGAGCCTGGAATAATTACCAATGACAAATATGTAACGACTATGGAACGGAGCCGTGAGTGACGTGCCTCGGTATGACCACGTGATTGATGAGTTGGCAAACTAACTAGAATTTGTTATTGAATTATTATTTCTCCCAGTCAAAAATTAAACTTCACAACGAAGCAGATGGTGACTGTTCCTATTGTTACTTATAAAAGTCACTCTGTTTGTAATATGGCTTTGTGTCTCATAAGGCAGTTTCAAATACTGTATTCAGATGTTAAATCACGTCGCTTTTCTCGTCTTGCTACTTTCATTATATTTTCCCCAAATTGTATGGATCTTAAAAACTGAAATACACAGTACTGATATTGTAAAATAGTACTTATTTTATAGTTCTTTTTAATAAATATGTAAAAGATTTGATTAAATGCTGGAGGCAGGAAACAAATCCGAGAATACAGATTAACAGAAATAAGTGTGTTCAAATGGTTCAAATGGCTCTGAGCACTATGGGGCTTAACATCTGAGGTCATCAGTCCCCTAGAAGTTACAACTACTTAAACGTGACTAACCTAAGGACATAACACACATCGATGCCCGAGGCAGGATTCGAACCTGCGACCGTAGCGGTCGCGCGGTTCCAGACTGAAGTGCCCAGAACAACTCGGCCACTTCGGCCGGCAAATAAGTGTGTTACTGCACTTATGTCCGCAGATGATGTTACCGCCTTTGGAAGAAACTGAAGACAGCTACATAGGCAGTCTATAAATTACATCAGCTAGGGATAACAGATTATAAGAAACCTAAAATCGTGGCTCACCATGGTAAATACTCCACATACTCCAAAATAGTAATAATACACCACTTGAGCAGGTCTCCAACTTTAATTTAGGATGCTGTGTAGCTGTGACATGGACAAAGACGTAAAAAACAAGACCAACAAATATCAGTCAGTATGCGGAATGATAAACAAATCGTTCCAAAATAAAATACGGAAAGAAACAAAATTATAATTTTGTAAAACCACGGCTATACCTGAAATGCTTGGATCCCTCAAAACCGTCATAAAAGCAGCCTACAAGCAGCAGAAGAGAGATTTCCTGGGAACGACGGAGGTATTACCAGGTAAGATGTTTATAACATTAATGAAAAGATTCAACAAAATGAAATGTCAACTACAAACAAAAAAAAAATTATGCAGAGAGAACCTCACGTCCGGTCATGCGTAAGAAGAACTAAAATGAGGTGACAGTGAAAAGTGAAGAAAGGCTCAAATGCCTAAACGTTGAAGTGGTAAACAAGAAGAAGTAGAAGTTCTTTGAGAACTGACTTCCTACTTTCTATAACATCCTGAGACAGTTTAAACAAGACAGATGTTGCACACAACATCAGCAAAGGTTTTCCAAAAGACATGAGTCCTTTTACAAACATTGTATGGACGAAAAACAGAAGCACAATTAAACACAAAGAGGCAATATAATACGTCTATGCTCATCCGATGGAATGTTCTAAGAGAATCTTAATTACTGACACATGGGCTGTATTTTCGAAAACCTGGTCCTAAAAGTTATTGTATGTACCCAACAAAGAAGTTCTCTACAACCAATCTTACTTTTGTCCACGCACACGCCATGAGATTACGTTTTTGTTTAAACAACGAGTAATCATCTCCTCGATAAATCCATCTTCTAGAATGCGGTCAACAGCTATAAAAATACGAGTTGCTTTTACATATTTTTAATAGCATTCGTGTACCTGTCGTCAGTTCATAGTCCTCTTTGTAACGGAACAGCGTTCCACTTACTTTTTCGAATTTTGTTCTTAGTGAAACTGGTAATTTCTTAACGAAAATTACAATGTTTCTGATTTTCCGAAATAGGTCAGCAGTGTAAAACCAAAGAAGTAGAGGAATTGGAAACAATTTGCTACAAAAAGCTTTACTGTGGTGATGACTTCATTTGTGGTCCATTATGACTGTCCTAGCTTTTCCAGCACGGCAAAGTTTTGTGCAAGTGGTTCAAAAAATGGTTCAAATGGCTCTGAGCACTATGGGACTTAACATCTTTGGTCATCAGTCCCCTGGAACTTAGAGCTACTTAAACCTAACTAACCTAAGGACATCACACACATCCATGCCCGAAGCAGGATTCAAACCTGCGACCGTAGCAGTCCCGGGGTTCCGGACTGCAGCGCCTAGAACCGCACGGCCACCGCGGCCGGCTGTGTGCAAGTAGTCGGATGCAAGAAGTACCCCTGAAAGAGTACGTTTGCAGTTTTACGGTTATATCCTGTGAAGGGTTCACAGTACCGAAAACATGGTTCTATTAAAAGTTGTATGACATTAAATTCTGCGTTGAATGAGACCAAACGCAAAGTTTTTGGAGCACACGTTCCCTTACTAGTGGTCACAAAATTTGTATAAATTTAGTTATTTACGAAAAACTGTCGTATTAACTGCTGATTTTTGGTAATATCATCTAAATTAACCGATCTATCAACAAAATGGTCCATATAAAATTTATAGAGGAATAGATTATGCATTCGATGAGACCAAAAGTGAATTTTTTGGACTACTCGTTTCCGTACAGCTCCATCATAAAGTAGGAACATTTCTCGTCATCAGTGACGACTGTTTGAACTGCAGTTCTTCAGTACGTGTTATTTACACTGCATTTTAGTAGTATAGGACACCACTGTACTGTTCTTGTACTTTTTAAATGTAGTAATACAGTAAAATATTAAAATTGCAGAATACATAAAAAGATAATTTAGAGAAAAGATTTCATGTAGAATATGATGAGATCCGTTGAACTCATATGAAGATGGAGGCCGGATAGGACACACAATCCTCGAAATCAATTAATAATGATTATATTTCATAATAACAAAAATTATAGTTAAAGGTGTGAAGATGAAAAGCGGAAAAATATGTAGATACAAGAATTTCACCGACGTCGTCGTTTCACTGTCGTTGGGCCAGTCACCTTCTCAGAGAGTGTAATTTCTGATTAGGAGTCCATGGACGCATCACTCGGCTCCTCAAATTCCGTAAGTTTCGTCGCGCCGTATTTGTAGTCCAGGTCTTCGCCAACATCTGGTACGTTAGTATAATCCGGTGGGAGGGAGTTAGTGCAGGATTTCCCTTTGCAGTTGATACGAATCAATGAGCACCTAATCGCACCTTTCTGACACCCACAACCACCTGCACACCCCTCGATGCATTTTCAGAGTTGAGGGAGACTGTGGCGCTGATTCCTTGGAGTTAGGAATGGTGTCAAGACGAAACTTTGAAGCCTGCCACCCCGAGAGGAGCGGATCCATCTGATGTCCCAACTACATTTGTACGTGTACGCAAGTTCACAAGAAATTTAAGCTTCCTGCTTCTGATGGTGGTGGAAGGGATGACATGTTAAATGTGGATTTCAAGAGGGTTTTTAAAAAGAGGTCGAATTGCAGTTTATCTAAAGTATTTCCTGCCCTACCTCCGTCAAGGATTGTTAAAGTTCGTAGACCAGCTTCGAAAATAGCTTCATGCTCGAAGAAAGGTATTTATTTTCGACTAGCAGCTTGATCGCCTTCTTCTTGCCCCGCTTGAAGAGTGCTGAAGTTCGGTCACATCCACTTATGGACTGGAGAAATGAGTGGTCTCCTGGTGTTGTCTGCCACATTGCAGCTGTTGAAATGAAATACTTTTTATGAAGTCGTTCCTGTTACAGGCTTTGAGAAATGTTGTGGCTAGGGCACTGAACACGATGAGAAGGTCCTTATCATCATTAACTACTATAGCCTCCGCCTGCTTCTGTGATACCTCGAGGGCTGTGGAAGCAATCAGGTGGTAGGTGTCTTCAGTAACTTGCTTTACTGAGAAGCTTTCATCTTAAAGCTTCTAAGAAAGCCAGCTGATGAGAAGCGCTTTATTTCTGTCGTTGGAAAGAAATTTCATCCCGAGGCATAGTTACCACCATTAACTCTGTGAAGATGACCTCGAGAATATTGTTTGTGTCTTGTGTTTAGGTGGAGGCGCTCAGAATATTTGATGCTCTTGGTGGACAGGTCTTGTGGTTAGCCGTCGAACTCAACACTCATCGCACTTCGGTTGTAGAGCCTTTTTAAGTAATCAACGTATATGGTTAGATTTGATTGGAATGCCATTCTACAACACAATCCAGTGGAGAAGAGATTCACCGTCGATGACAAAAGCTGCTCTTTCCAGATTTGCCTGACTCAGTGATGTGAGCAAGTAATACAAGTATGACGTTAACTTTCTCATTCCAGCTGCACCGGATATTGAGACGGGAGAGGGTGTCAGCTCATAGTGGAAGAATTCTTCAAGCTTTCCGTCTGATGTCTAAATGGTTCAAATGGCTCTGGGCACTATGGGACTTAACATCCATGGTCATCAGTCCCCTAGAACTTAGAACTACTTAAACCTAACTAACCTAAGGACATCACACAACACCCAGTCATCACGAGGCTGAGAAAATCCCTGACCCCACCGGGAATCGAACCCGGGAACCCGGGCGCGGAAAGCGAGAACGCTACCGCACGACCGCGAGCTGCGGACTCTGATGTCTAAAGGAGTGTTTTTTTTTTTTTTTAGTCATCATTCTGACTGGTTTGATGCGGCCCGCCACGAATTTCTCTCCTTTGCCAACCTCTTGCTCTCGTATTAGCACTTGTTACCTACGTCCTTAATTATTTGCTAGATGTATTCCAGTCTCTGTCTTCCTCTACGGAATGCCCTCTACAGCTTCCTCTTGTACCATGGAAGTCATTCCCCGATGTCTAAACAGCTGCCCTAGCATCCAGTCCCTTCTCCTTGTCAGTGTATTACACACATTCCTTTTCTTTCCGATTCTGTGCAGAAACTTCTCAATCCTTAGCTTATCAGTTCACTAATTTTCAAATTCTTAAGCAACAACACATCTCAAATGCTTCGATTCCTTCCACAAACTAAGGCCTATGTTTGATACTAGTAGACATCTTTCGGCTAGGAATGCCCTGCTAGTCTGCTTTTGATATCCTCCTCGCTCTGTCGGTCTTTGGTTATCTTGCAGCCTTGATAGGAGAACTCCTTAGCAAGATCTACTTCGTGTCCAACAATCCTGATTTTAAGTACCTCACTGTTTTCATTTCTGCTACTTCTCATTACTTTCGTCTTTCTTCGATTTACTCTCAATCCATATCCTGCACTCATTATACTGCTCATTCGAGTCAGCAGATCATGTACTTCTCCTCCACTTTCACTCAGGACAGCAATGACGTAAGCAAAGTATCATTGATATCCTTTCATCTTGAATTTTAGTTTCACTCCTGGACCTTTCATTTATTTCCTTCATTTCTTCTTCGATATAGAGGCGGAAAATCAGGGTTAAAAGACTAAATCTGTGTATTACACCCTTTTTAGTTCGAGCACTTCGTTATTGGTGGTCCACTCATATTATTCCCTCTTGGCTGTTTTATATATTGTATATTACCCGTCTCTCTCTACAGCGTACCCCAATTTTTCTCAGAATTTCTGGTATCTTGCACCATTTTACTTTGTAGCAGGCTTTCCAGGTCGACAAATCCTGTGAAGTGTCCTGATTTTCCTTCAGTCTTCTGTCCATTATCAACTGTGACGTCAGAATTGCCTCTCTGGTATCTACACCTTTCGTAAGCCAAACTGATCGTCATCTGACACATCCTCATTTTTCTTTTCCATTCTCCTGTTTATTACTCTGTTCAGCAACTTGGATGCATGAGCCGTTAAGCTGATCGAGTAAAGTATTCGCAGTTGCCAGCTCTCGTAGTCTTCGGAATTGTGTGGATGATATTTTGCCGAAAGTCAGATGGTATGTCGCCAGACTCATACAGTCTACACATCAGTGTAAATATTCGTTTTTCTGTCACTTCCCCCAGTGATTTTAGAAGTTGTGGTGGAATCTTATCTATACGTTCTGCGTTATTTGATGTTAAGTCTTCCAATGCTCTCTTAAATTCTGATTCTTATGCTGGATCCCCGATACCTTCTAAATCGACTGCTGTTTCTTTTTCTGTCACATCAAACAAATCTTCCCCGTCATAGAGGCTTTCGGTGTCCTCTTTCCTTTGCGACTTTCCTATTGCTGAGTCACTCATTTCGACAGTCATTTTTTTTTAGATATCTTCAAATTTTTCATGCAGCCATTTCATCTTAGCTTCCCTGCAGTTTCTGTTTATTTCAATTCTGAGTGACCTGTATTCCTGAATTTAGTTGAAACTTTCCTATTTATTGTACTTCTTTCTATCGTAGATCAACTGAAGTATTTCTTATGTTATCCATGGTTTCTTTGCAGTTACCTTCTTTGTTCCTATGTTTTTCTTCTTTTTAACTTCTGTAATCGTCATTTTTAGAGATATCCATCCTTCTTCAACTGTACTGCCTACAGTGCTATTCCTTATTGCTGTATCTATAGCCTTAGTGAACTTCAAGCGTATCTCGTATTTCATTAGTACTTTTCTATCCCCCTTTTACGCTTACTGATTGTTCCTGCGTAATTTGTTAAACTTCAGCCTACTCTTCATCACTACTACATTATGATCTGTGTCTATATCTGCTCCTTGGTACACCTTACAATCTAGTATCTGATTTCGGAGTCTCTGCCTGACCATGATATAATTTAACTGAAATCTTCCTGTATCACCAAGCCTTTTACAAGTGCACTTCTTCCTCTTGTGATTCTTGAACAGAGTATTCGCTATTGCTAGATGAAATTTATTACAGAATTAGCCTTTCCCATCTCTGATTCCTTGTCCCGAGCCCATATTCCCCCGTAACCTTTACTTCTATTCCTTCCCATACCATTGCATTCCAGTCTCCATGTCCATTGGATTTTCATCTCCCTCTACGTGCTGAATTACCTTTTTAGTATCCTCATATACTTTCTCTATCTCCTCATCTTCAACTTGCGATTTAGGCATGTATACCTGAAGTGTGCTATCTTGTGGGATGTGGTTTCAGAGTTCCTCCCCATCAGTGATCACCTTAGATTTAAATCCTTGTATACTGAATACTCTTTTTTTCTTTCTCGGACGAACCTGATGTTGTCAAATGTTTGGCCACCCAGGCCAAGCACTGAGAAACTGCAGATTTCAAAGACTCTGTAGCAGCTGATTGAATCATCCCCTACGGTTCTTGTGCTGATGGACACAACAAAATTAGTAACAAGGAAAGCGTCATGGGCTTGAAAGCACTCAACCAAGTTCTGAAAGTTCGCATTTTCACGCCACACTCAAGCATCTGCGCATCTACATGTTGCAACGACATAGTGAGTGATACCCCACAAAACTCTCCAACATGCTGTAAGTTGCAGCTGTACGGAAACGCGTCGGCAAATCATTCACCTTTTATCCCGTAGAAGGAAGAATTAATTCCTTTATAGCTCTTCTATGGACCACTAGTTAGAAGGGTTAATTTAGATGATATTACCAAAAATCAGAAGTTAAAACGAATATTTTTCATAAATATGTAAAATTTTTCTAAATTTTAACAGTAGTAGTATGGAAACGGGTCTGGTCTCATTCAATGCAGAATTTAATTCCCTCTGACTTTTAATAGGACCATATTTTCGATATTGTGAGTCTTTTACGTGATACAAACGTAAAACCGCAAAAATACCTCTTTTGGGTATTAATTTTTAACCCCAACCAATTAAGCACAATTCCGAAGGGGATGGGGGGATTGGGGACCTAGGATAGTCATATTGGGCCACAAATGAAACCCTTAAAGCAGTAAAAATATCAATATCTGTAGCAATTATTTTAGGGTCTCGATTTCAAGCCTATTGGCCTAAATGAGATCTCGTAAAACTGCCGTATGACAATTTTCTTATAAGATATCACGTTATTAAATTATATATATATATATATATATATATATATATATATATATATATATATATATATATACATATATATATATACATATATATACATATACATATATAAATCATAACGATGAACTTCTGTTCTGCTCCTCACGAAACTGTAATTTATTGTGAAGAAAAGGGTTTTCTTTAATCATCGTAACAGGGAGGCCTTACGCCTTTTAAGTTTTACATTATTCCACAGCGTTTACGTATCGTTAATACTTTCCGTTTTGGTAAGTGCACACTAGGCCCACTACAAAAGATATGGTACCTATAGGTCCGAAGTCAAGCTTAATATTTTTTTAACGTCTCTTCTGTGGATGAACAGGGGGCCAGCAGACAGTGAATTTTAGGATGTACTAGTTTCGCCTAAGCCAAACTCGTTCATCTTGTTACCGATAGGATAAAACAGTTTAGCCCAGGTCGAATCGGTTTATCCTAGTTAGAATTCACGTGCTTAAGGATAAACTGGTACTTTCTAGTATGAACTAATTTAGCCTAGGCTGAACGCATGTTGCTGCCTGTACGAACCCCGATTCATCTCTGGGTCAGCCTTCGCATCTCCCAACCGCTCTTCGCTCGCACTGTTCTTTGTTTTGATTGGTATTTTGCATCGACGAGTGCGCGTGTTAAGTTGCTTGTTGCGTTTGAAAGGTTTTATTATACTCATAGTATAATTATTGTGAGGCATTTCCTCGTTGATGAGCCCTCGTGTAATAGACAAGCCATTCAAAAGCTGTGGAGAGAAAAGTTTCTTGAGTAAACTTTGCAGAGTGAAAGCAAAAAGTCATCTCATTATAATGTGTCATCAGTAGACGAGTATGCAGATTTGGTTAAACAAGTAGAAGACGCTGAAAATTAGGAAAGAAGGACATCATTACAAAAAAAGAAGACTGAAACGATTTGCTGTTTTGAAAATTGGTGATGTGAAAAGACTCATTGCATGGTGTGAAGGGAATATAAAATACTTTGTTCCAGCTGATGAACTTCATGACGTGATTGACGCAGCTCATGTAGCTGTCGGTCATGGTGTTTTAGAGGGGATGTTACCGAGACATAAAAAACAATGACAATATCACAACGGAAATGATACGCCTCTATTTATCAATGTGTGCTGTTTGTCAACAAAACAAGACAAAAAAGAATAGACGGTGAGCTTCAAAGCTAATTTTCCATTCTGAATGAATAGCAGATGCCAAGTAAATTTGATTGATTCCCAGACACAACCAGACGGGAATTTAAAATTGATTGTAGTTCACCAAGACCATGTCACAAAATTTGTTCTCCTTCGTGCTTTAACATCAAAGAGAGCTGAAGAAGTAGCTTATCAGTTGAATGACATATTCCTAGCTGTAGGGGCGCCGTGAGTTCTTCAATCTGATAATGGCAGAGAATTTATCAATAATGTTACAATTGTACAAGCAAAGCTTTGGTGAGAACGTAAAATTGTGCATGGAAAACCAAGGCACAGCCAACGTCAGGGTTCTGTTGAACGTGCCAACCAAAACATTGAAAATACGAGAAGTTCTTGGTTAAAGGACAACAAATGGACGAAGTGGTCTGAAGGATTAAGGTATGTGCAATTCATGAAAAATGGAGCTTACCACTCTGACATAAAACAATCACCTTACAAAGCATGATTCGAAATCGAACCTAGAGTAGGACTTTCCACTTCCCCGTTGACTCAAGAAGTCATAAAGGATATTCAGCATGAAAATGACCTAAAGAAGGCAGTCGAAGGTGACAGCAATACTGAACAGAAAGAAGACAGTGATGATGATATAATTGTGAAAATTAACACAAACCACAATCAAAATGCTAGAAAAATTGCGACAGAAAATTTAAAGAAAACAAGCTAAAAGAATTAAAGTTTACCTCTGACATATCCCATCTATCAGATGACATTGGAGATAAGGTAACCATACCCATTCCAGATGTAGATAAATCAGAGGTGGCCTTCGAAACATATTTAGAGTAATACTTCAAAAGACTGATGAGGGCCTCTACAAAGTTGGCACCAAACATGGCGTACTTCAAGAACATTATTGCAGGTATAATTTTATTAAAATTTTCCATAATTTTTTGTAATAAAAATTTTAAAAAATGTTTGTTTCAACTTTTTTAAAATTTTTTTAGTACTGATTTCGACGTCTGTATTCAGAAACTCTAAGATGTGAGAGATGTTAACCAGGATATTGAAATATCTTTAAGGACTGTAGCCACAAAATATTCTGTTGGATAATGGTAAGGGTTCGTGAAATGCAGTTGCATGAAAAACTGTAGAAGAAACAAACGCAACTTTAAGAAAAACAAAGTGATCGGCAACTCTAAGTGCCACCAAAGTAAACCATGCGAAAATAAGTAAATAAACAAGTTGCAAATAAGGTGATTTCTGTGGATGGATACATGCAAGTAGATCTAGTGAGAGATGTGAAACTACTGATTAGTTAATAAATTACTTTAATGAATCGTATTGACTATTTTATTTCCATTCCTGTATTCATTTTGCTTTGAAACGCTTATAGAAGATACAAACTAGGTGAAATTAGTTCAGACTAAGACGTACCAGTTTATCCTAAAGCATGTAAATTCTAAGTACGATAAACTGATTCGACCTATGCTAAATTGTTTTATCCTATCGGTAACAGGATGAACGACTTTGATGTAGGTGAAAATAGTTCATCCTAAAATCGAGTTTGGCCGGTAACAAATTAAATGGTGTGCTTTGTGGAGTAAAGTGACGATTAGCAACTGTTGCACTATCAAATCGCCTCGTACAAATTATAGTGGTGGATCCTAGAAACTACGAGACTAAATTAAAAGCCGAGACATAAAAAAGAAATTCCAGTATCACAAAGGAAATGTGTGATGTTTGTCAACAAAAGAAGGCAAAAAAGAATACATGGCGAGTTTCAAAGCTCATTCTCCATTCGGAATGAGTAGCAGATGCAAGAATTACAACAGAATTACAACAAAAACGGTTCCAAGAGGTAGGTTTGTCTATCTTTATAACGCGCGACGTGAAGATAATATGAAATGAGATTTTAAAAATAGACTTAATTGCAATGGGTTTAAAAGATGCACAACTGGCATTTTATTTTGTAACTACAGTTGCTACAGGATGGACAGGCATGTTAAAAAGAAGGTGTGATTACATTTTCTTTGGAGACTGTAGTAATAACTTATTTCTAAAAGAGTTACAAGCTTCTTCTAGTACCTTGCAATCATTTCCACTTAAATCCCATCAAGATACCATTTTTAACTAAAAGGAGATTCCTATTAACGTAAAGTGATGAATTATAAAGTTTTTTGTTTGCATTTCTGTGTTGCGTAGTTAAGTTGCTCAGTTGCTGGAGTGAAAATTAAATTCAACAGGTATATCTATTTTAAAATTTTCGTAAATTCGATTACTTCAAAAATTAAGGGAATATCTTGTAAGTTTCTGTCTGATGCTAGAAATTACAATTACATTCAATCAAAGAGAGTTTCATTAACTACTCAAACTTCTATTAAAATAACCGATTTTGAAATTTGTTTCTTCATATATGTGGGCAACATTATAATTTCAGAAGAAAAGCAATTCGTTCTTTTCAGTTCTGGCCGATCTGTAAATACTGGTGCTGTGTTGCAATGGGGAAATCTGTCTTACCAAACGATAATCTCGGCAGAAATGACGAGCGATTTTGAAGATTGTTTCTAGATAGAACGACAAACTAAAATTCAGCTGAAAGATTCATAATAATTACCATAGCCGTAGCTTTAGTCAAACGTTCCCACGAGATTAACTTTCATTAAAAAGTGTTTCATTGGTAAGTTCCGGAAGTGCAATTTTTATCAGCCTTTGCGAGTGCGTAGGTCTATGCTACAACAACCATTGAATTCTGAGGCAAGGTCACATACTTTTCAGTGTGAACGTTCCTTGTCATTACGTTCATGAGTGACATAGTTATTCTCTGTGCTACATGATGAAGTCCTTGGAAAATCAATACGTATGAGGCCAATATATGTAATTCATTTTGATAAAAAGCACCCTGTTTTCATACTGACCTAGTCACTAAATGGTATCTGTTATGTGGGAAAGTAAGAGTGAACACGTTTTCAAATATTCCGGCTGTGGGACAGACCCTTTATTTTCTCTCGTGTAAAGTAGTGCCAAATAGTTCCCCAAAAATTTCTGTCAAAGTAGTTACAACTCGATCCTGAGCTGTCTCACTTTTTTGTCGAAACAGTTGGCTAGACGACCGTCTACATACTTCTGAAAAGAAATTGGTCCTCTCGGCAAAGGTTATTAGCCAGTGCTCTCTTGAGTTACTCTGGGATTCGCCACCGAGTAGTGAGCATATCTTTGTTCTCTTGAACATGGCTTGGTATGATTTAATTTCAGTTAGTCAAAAGAAACGGTTTGTCTTTTTTACCAAATCATTCAGCTATTTCAGTTACGCATTTTAATGTTCTTGACTGTATTCGCATTGTATTTCCTACGTATTTACTGTGCAATTTCTTATGCTCTGGTCGGACACAGCCACGTACGTTAGCCCGCATCTCGTGGTCGTGCGGAAGCGTTCTCGCTTCCCACGCCCGGGTTCCCGGGTTCGATTCCCGGCGGGGTCAGGGATTTTCTCTGCCTCGTGATGGCTGGGTGTTGTGTGCTGTCCTTAGGTTAGTTAGGTTTAAGTAGTTCTAAGTTCTAGGGGACTGATGACCATAGATGTTAAGTCCCATAGTGCTCAGAGCCATTTGAACCACGTACGTTAAACATAAATGCCTAAGTACACTGAATCTGTTTTAATGTCTCTAAGCATTAATACTAGTATTATCAACTCGCGAACATATTATTTCGTGGGCGCAAATATTTTAAAGGGGCACTGTACATGAAAATCGTTGAAATTTGACACTTTCTGTTTTCTACTCCATAATGTACTTTGGACTTCCCTGAACACTTCGGTATACAAGACCAGACAATTGTGACACCTTCAAACAATATTTTGAATGTTGACGTGTGACTAAAATTTTTCGGCTGCGCATATACTGCCACATTTGAGTAGTCATATCTTGGAAACTATACAGTCTAGAAAGCTGTGAATTGCTTTGTTTTGTGCCTACTGCTATGTCTTAGACGTTGGCATTACAAATAAACAAATCAGTCCTTTGTTTCTGTTACTAGTTTTCGTTGAAAGTAGTGTGATTATCGGATATTTCTGTAGTAAGCTAACTTTTGTTGCTTTTTATACATAAATAAAATGACTAAGCATAAAAGTAACTTCAAGAGACGCATATTTGTGGGTAATAGATACGTGAGACTCACATTTTTTTTCTGAAGTACTTGAAAACACGTGTGCTGGTAGTGAAGGAAATCATGTCATGCTTTGTGTCCACCTCCACTAAACACTTGGTGTAAATACAGGGTGGTCCATTGATAGTGGCCAGGCCATATATCTCACGAAATAGGCATCAAACGAAAAAACTACAAAGAACGAAACTCGTCTAGCTTTAAGGGGAAAACCAGATGGCGCTATGGTTTGCCCGCTAGATGGCGCTACCATGGGTCAAACGGACATCAACTGGGTTTTTTAAAAATAGGAACCCACATTTTTTATTACATATTCGTGTAGTACGTAAAGAAATACGAATGTTTCAGCTGGACGACTTTTTTCGCTTTGTGATAGATGCCGCTGCAATAGTCACGAACGTATAAGTACGTGGTATCACGTAACATACCGCCAGTGCGGACGGTATTTTGGTTCAAATGGTTCAAATGGCTCTGAGCACTATGGGACTCAACTGCTGTGGTCATAAGTCCCCTAGAACTTAGAACTACTTAAACCTAACTAACCGAAGGACATCACACACATCCATGCCCGAGGCAGGATTCGAACCTGCGACCGTAGCGGTCGTGCAGTTCCAGACTGTAGCGCCTTTAACCGCTCGGCCACTTCGGCTGGCTGGACGGTATTTTCTTCGAGATACATTACCCATGTTAAAATGGACCGTTTACCATTTGCGGAAAAGGTCGATATCGTGATGATGTATGGCTATTGTGATCACAATGCCCAACGGGCGTGTGCTATGTATGCTGCTCGGTATCCTGGACGACATCATCCAAGTGTCAGGACCGTTCATCGGATAGTAACTTTATTTAAGGAAAAAGGATGTGTTCAGCCACATGTGAAACGTCAACCACGACCTGCAACAAATGATGATGCCCAAGTGTGTGTTTTAACTGCTGTCCCGGCTAATCCGCACATCAGTAGCAGGCAAATTCCACGATAATCGGGAATCTCAAAAACGTCAGTGTTGAGAATGCTACATCAACATCGATTGGACCCATATCATATTTCTATGCACCATCGTCATGGCGACGACTTTGAACGTCGTGTACAGTTCTGCCACTGGGCACAAGAGAAATTATGGGACGATGACAGATTTTTTTGCACGCGTTTTATTTAGCGACGAAGCGTATTCACCAACTGCTGTAACGTAAACCGGTATAATATGCACTATTGGGCAACAGTAAATGCACGAAGGCTGCGACAAGGGGAACATCAGCGACCTTGGCGGGTTAATGTATGGTGCGGCATTATGGGAGGAAGGATAATGGGCCCCCATTCTATCGATGGCAATCTAAATGGTGCAATGTATGCTGATTTCCAACGTAATGTTCTACCGATGTTACTACAAAATGTTTCACTGCATGAGAGAATGGCGATGTACATCCAACATTGTGGGTGTCCGGCACATAGCTTGCGTGCGGGTGAAGCGGTATTGAATAGCATATTTCATGACAGGTGGATTGGTCGTCAAAGCAACATACCATGGCACGCACGTTCACCGGATCTGACGTCCCCCGATTTCTTTCTGTGGGGAAAACTGAAGTATATTTGTTATCGCGATCCACAGACAACGCCTGACAACATGCGTCAGCGCATTGTCAATGCATGTGCGAACATTACGGAATGCGAACTACTAGCTGTTGAGAGGACTGTCGTTACACGTATTGCCAAATGAAATGAGGTTGACGGACATAATTTTGAGCATTTATTGTATTAATGTGGTACTTACAGGTAATCACGCTGTAACATTATGCGCTCTCAGAAATGAGAAGTTCACAAAGGTACGTGTATCACATTGGAACAACCGAAATAAAATGTTCAAACGTACCTACGTTCTGTATTTTAATTAAAAAAACCTACCTGTTAGCAATTGTTCGTCTTAAATTGTGAGCCATATGTTTGTGACTATTACAGAGCCAAAAAAGTGGTTTAACTAAGACATTCACATTTCTTTACGTACTACACGAATATGTGAGTGAGTCTTGGCCGTATGAATCTAAAGGGAGCAGTGTTTGATTCTGTAAGAACTTTTAATGGTGGGAACTATGAAGGCTTAAGGTTCTGGAGAAGTTAGGGGTAAGATATGGAAAGAACACAGGTAAAGGACTGCGGGAACTGAATGAGCTTCGTGTACGGGAAGCAGAGTTAGCTGCTCAGCACCTGACAAAAGAAGCAAGAAAGAAAAGGACGAGGCAAGCTCTGGGATATTGTAACACAGAAGAAGACACAGACTATGGACCAGGCAATTCTAGTGCATAAAATCAGCAGAAAAGTAAGACTGTATGGAAATTTGTGATAAATAAATTTAAACCTCAATACCTCTGAACTATATTTTTTGCAATACATGAAAAACAGTACTGATGGTAGAGACATGAAATTTTCGCATCATGCCAAGTGTGGCATTCAACACATATGGAACTAGAATAATTAAAATATCCTGAGTTCTTTTGTTTATATATTCATTTATTTTCAACATTCTGCCAAAAAAGATTACTTGCCCCACAATAGAATTTTAGTAATAATTCTAGTTCAGTTTTTCTGGAAAGGTGCATTCAGTAATGATGGGAAACTGTACGTTCGTGTCTTAAGAAGTTTCCAAGATAATGGGTCACAAAATTCGATAGTTTAACATTGGTGGCATAGGATATACAATGTCCCCTAAAATTGAATTTTCGGGACATAACAGTGGGAAGCAAGGAATTGTTTAAAAACATCAATGTAGACCTGTGCTGTGATAGTGCCACGCAAAATAACAAAGGGGTGCAATCCCTCTCCATGAAGAACACGACCACGCCATAACACCACCGCCTCCGAATTTTGCTGTTGGCACTACACACGCTGGCAGATGACGTTCACCGGGTATTCACCATACCCACACCCTGACATCGGATGGTCACATGGTGTACCGTTATTCGACACTCCAGACAATGGTTTCCCACTGTTGAATCGTACATTGTTTTCGCTCCTTACACGAAGAGAAGCATCGTTTGGCATTTACCGGCGTGATGTGTGGCTTATGAGAAGCCGCTCGACCATGAAGTCTTAGTTTTCTCACATCCCGCATAACTGTCATACTGGCACTGGATCATGATGCAGTCTGAAATTCCTATGCGATGGCCTGGATAGAGGTCTGCCAATTACACATTACGACCCTCTTTAACTATCGGCTGTCTTTGTCAGTCAACAGACGAGATCGGCCTGAACGTTTTTGTGCAGTGACCCTTCACGTTTTCACTTCACTATCACATCGGAAACAGCGGACCTAGAGATGTTTAGGAGTATGGAAATGCGTTCAGACGTATGACACAAGTGACACCCAATCACCTGACCACGTTCGAAGTCTGTGAGTTCCGCCGAGCGGCTCATTCTGCTCTCTCACGATGTGTAATGTCTACTGAGGTCGCTGATATGGTATACCTTGCAGTAGGTGGCAGCACAAGGCGCCTAATATGAGAAAACGTATGTTTTTGGGGGTGGCCGGATACTTTTGATCACATTTTGTGTTTTATTACTGAAATGGTCCTGCGCCGTGACGGCTAGTCGTACTGTACCGGTACCGACATGCTCCTGTCTTTGGCTCTGAGATGTTTCCGCAGTCTGCAGGGTCAGCTTGCTGGGCCCGCAAACGCATTGTGACGGATAGTATGATGAGGGGAGTGTCAGTGGAGCAGCCAAGCGGAAAGAAGGCCCTTTGCCTCCACCCAATTGTCTCACAGTCGGCGGACACTGGGACGGATTTGCAAGGGTTTTGTTGGCCTGTGTTTGGTTTGTAGTGCCGGAGAACCTCAGGAGTGAATTATTAAAAACCCGCCGTGATGTCAGAGGCGTGTTTACCGGAATATATTGATGCTCTGGTAAAGAAAATGATCATATGGTGTCAGTGGCCTGGAGCTGCCAGGCGGGAAGTTCGACCGCCACGTGCGTCTTATTGAGTGCGACGCCACATTGGGCGACTGGCGCGTCGACAATGAGGATGAAATGATGAGCTGGACAGCGCAACACCCAGTCCCTGAGGGGAGAAAATCTCCTACACCAGCTGGGAATCGAGCCGGGCCCCGCGAATTTCTTTCCATCGCTCTAACCATTCAGCTAATGGGGGCGCAGCGGATGCTCTGGTTCCGCTTATTGATACTGAAGTACGCTCCTCCATGGAATTTGCAGGTTGAATTGTATGAGCAGGAATTTATGTATTAAAAAGGGGATATTGTTAAAACTGCATGTGCTCTGGTGTCGGTGCTGTTCCCACACGTTCTGGGCCCAGTCGCGTTCCACAGCTGCCTGTTTATGCGATTCTTTGCACAAGTCTTGGACAGCGAAAGCTCGCACTGTCCGTCTTCTGCAGTGTTATTTCTTCCAAGCTACTGTTTAAAACAAAGTTTAAATTTTACAGCAATACTGAGTCACTCTATTTGTTGATTAAAAGAGGCCCTCTTTTATAACCTTGTCCCTTCTTTAAGTTATTTAAACATTTTGCCAGTGATCGAGATCTCAGCGCTCATTCTTATGTAATGTAAAGTTTAATTATTTGAATATTACTGTATAAGTCTGTAAGCTTTGATACCATGTATGTATTATGAGGTTTTAAATTTTTGGCTTTCCTTCTGTGGTCACTTTGCAATTTCGTATAAGAATTTTGTGGTAGAGGCCTATTATGTGGCGCTCTCAGTTTTATTAAATTTTTTATTAGTGTCTTCTGCTCATTAAGTTTTAATAATTTTATAGCTTTTTTGATTTGACTGAAGGTTTGTATGATTAGTCTTTTATCTCAGTAGTCTGGCAAACAGTGATTGTGTACGAGTTATAGTTGACAATTTCTCCCATCCCTGATTACTGTTCAGAATTTCATTAATTGTTGTATAATTGGCATTAATGTAATTCAGTCTGAGCAGAATAGATATGTATGTTGTATCAGTGAATGAAATGTGTCAGATAGCCATTGATCTAGCCTTTCCTCCTTTTCCTTCCAAACCAAGGCCGTCTTTTCACATATCAGATCCCTCTGTTGACAACGATATATAAATTCTCTACATGGTCATGTGGACATTTATTCTTGTGTCAAACCACATGGTGCAAACTTTGCTCACAGCATTCAATTGTTCAATCCTTCATTCTAAAACAGGGAAGCCACTGTTATAACCATATTGCAGTTAAATTATGATATCCCAGCCATGACTTTCCTATCTTTGTTGTATTATTTACTAAAATCTTTAAAATTATCTATGGTTCAGATTTCTCTCAGACAACAACGGCGATTGTGTTTAGTTTCTCCTTTAGTTTCTCCACGAGCTCACTACTTAGCTTCCCAGAAACTATTATGCAGTGTATTTTTAACTGGTCCATTCCCCATATATTTCAATCTGTACATCGAAGAAGCGATGATGGAAGTAAAAGAAAGGTTCAGGAGTGGAATTAATATTCAAGGTGAAAGGATATCAATGATACGATTCGCTGATGTCATTACTATCCTAAGTGAAAATGAAGAAGAATTGCATGATTTCCGTTGAATGGAATAAACAAACGAGTACAGAATATGGATTGAGAGTAAACAGAAGAAAGAACAAATTATTGAGAAGTAGCAGAAATGAGAACATCGAGACACTCAACATAAAGACCGAAGTCACGAAATAGATAAAGTTATGGAATTCTGTAACCCAAGCTGCAAAATAACCAATGACGGCCGGAGTAAGGAGGACATCAAATGCAAAGTACCACTGGCGAAAATGGCATTTCTGGCGAATAGAAGTCTACCAGTATCAAACATAGGCCTTAGTTTGAGGAAGAAGTTTCTGAGAATGTACGTTTGGAGCACAGCATTATATGGTAGAGAAACATGGACTATAGGAAAACCGGTACAGAAGAGAATCGAAGCATTTGAGATGTGGTGCTATAGCCGAATGCTGAAAATTAGTTGGATTTATAAGTAAGGAATGAGGAGTTTCTGAGCGGAGTGGAAGAGGAGATGAGTATGTGGAAAACATTGACAAGGAGAACGGATAGGATGATAGGACATCTGATAAGACACGGGAGAATGGTTTCCATGATACTAGAGGGACTGTAGAGTGCAAAAACCTGAGGGGAAGACAGAGATTGGAATACATAATGCAAATAACTGAGGACGTAAGTTGGAAGTGCTGTTCTGAGATGAAGCAGTTGCCACAGAATGCGAATTTGTGGCGCGCTGCATAAAACCATTCAGAAGACTGATGACCTAAAAAAAAAGTAGTTCGTAGCATCATCGGTGACTGCCATATTGAAGTGAAGCAAATGCCATTGTTTTGCATTGAATGGCATTAATTGAACAACCGAACAATTCATTCTTTTTTTTCTATTTGAATTCCCAGTATCATACCAGACGTCAAGTAAACACTTGGTCGTTCAACCCTCGAAAAATCAACGACTAAACAGATCAGTGTATCATTCGAAGCTAGTATTTGAGAGTCTTCCAGATAGGGAACCGACGTATGTGCGGAATAATTACAACGAAGTTAAATTTCATGTCGTGCAACAAACGTAAATTGTAGTTCTAAAGCGATACGCGTGAAGTAACTTGGGTGTCGTACTGTATTCACGAGAGGCCTGAAGCCTAAATCTCCCGTACCTAATACTTTTCTTATCACACTGGTTGCCGCGGCGCGTAGCAAGGTGCTGCTTAAATTTCGCCGCTGTGGCTCGGCTTCCCGTTGTTGCTATCGACACGTGACCACCACTTCAGTCACGCACCCAGCCTCGTACGCAAATGGTGACCTGAATTTTTAATGTCAATTAGCAGACGGCCATGGAGGCACGGTCGGTAGAGTCTGTTCGCCCAGCGGCCGAGATTTTTTTTTCCTCCACGCAGACGAGAGCTGCACGTTTTAATTGGTTTTGAAAGTAACGTGTGTTTCTCTTTTATTAACAGAGAGAGTGTGTCTCTAATTGGACGTGTTTAATAAACGAAAATAACGTCTCATACCGGTTAGTATTTTTCGGTATCAATATTCCTATACGCGTTCAGTTAAAACTCGAGTCACAGCTTGGCATATTGCTTCCTAAATTGTGTCCAAATGCTTTTACTTTACGTTAGCGTTATCTGCTGGTTATACAGACGTAGAATTCGACCTGTTTCAATGCCCACGTCATTTAGCGTTTGTCTGGGGTAGCAGCGTAAATGAGTATTTTTACGCCTCATCTTTACAATGTGTATGGTTATATACATAATGAAAGTAATAATGCAGGATTTTTCACAACATATTTGCGTAGGAAGAGAAAGCCAATACTTGGAACAACTCTGCAGTAAATCAGCAAGGGAAAAAGGAGCTGCATGCTTATTAGTATGAATACAGTGAACATAAAATTTTTGAAAAATGTTTTCATTGCGTACTGGGAGGAAAAAAAATTAAGTTTACCAGATTTTACGCGAAGTTGGCTTAGGGAATGGTTCCAACACATAGTGCTTATAAAGTAGAGCGTATTGTCACTTTGTATGTCGGACGTTTGTTAGATTCTGGTATGTACTACATCGTAGCTACCCGACTTGACAATAGCCACGCGGCCGGAATTCAAGTAGCGGAACTAAGGGTTTAATTTTCGTCCAACTAATGATTTTCTTTAGGTGCTCCGATCAGTGACACTTCTTGTGCTGACTGCTTGGAACTCCGGATGGACGATGACTGTAGTCCAGGTAACGACCATACAGAATAGCTACTCAGAGCAGAAGAATGGCTAGATTTGTCAGCAAAATACTCTGCGAGAAAACTCTAATAAAAATTTGAAGAAATGCCATTCACATGAAATTTCTTTAGAACATTTCCACTTCTTCAGCAACATTGCTGGTCGAACATTTGTCACTGACCAAAATACAGTGTTATATACCTTTCATAATAGAAGATTTGCTCAGAAAATTGGATATGAAGTGCGTATGCTTTATGTTACAAAAATGACGTAGCTGGTGCAGAAGATCTGACTCTCACTTCTTAGTACTCGTGAAATCTGATGTGGCCTTCCGTCATTTAGAATATTTTGTTGCGTTGGTTTCACTAAGATCTCTATGAACTTTAAATGAGATGTCTTCAAGCCATAGAATATTTCACAATAGGATCACCACCTGGTTGCTCATTACACGACCACTCCATCATCGGACAGTGATCTAGTTTTCCACAACCACGAAATCTCCTTCTGCTTATTTGCCCTGCCGCTCTGCCGACCTAAAGACAGAACTGGTAGCATTGTCACAAGAATCTACTATATATCTGTGAGAATTATTTGAACTTACTTAGATGCCAAGTGGTAGTAAACATGAGGTGTTGAAATAGGTGCAATGTAATCATATTGATGTTTGTACATGTTCCTTTTACATTTAACATGTCATGTGTAATTATATTAATGGTAGTGGGGAGTACATACGCACCGTGAAGTGACTCGTAACACTGATGGACAACATGTTGTAAAAATAGGAAAGCAGATGATCCGATGACAACAGATGGCTCTGTCGAAACAGGTCAACCAATAAAATGCTTTTTTAGCGAACTTGGTTTGTGAAGTTTTCATCAGTTACTTTACATCTGCATTAAGATACAAACTCCGCCAGCCACCATGCGGTACTTGGCGGAGGGTATGTCTTGACACTAGTAACTCCCTTTCCTGTTCCGCTCGCACAAAACACTCAGTCATCTGGCCACAAGTGGCACATCGGAACCAACCGACCGCCGTGTCATCATCAGGTGAGGATTCGGACAGGAGGGGCGTGTGATCAGCACACCGCTCACCCGGTCGTTATGATGGTTTTCTTCGACCGGAGCCGCTACTATTCGGTGGAGTAGATCCTCAGTTGGCATCACGAGGCTGAGTGCACCCCGAAAAATGGCAACAGCGCATGGAGGCCAGGATGGTCACCCATCCAAGTGCCGGCCACACCCAACAGCGCTTAACTTCGGTGATCTGACAGGAACCGGTGTACCCACTGCGGCAAGGCCGTTGCCCTCCGCTTGCACAAGAGGCGATGTAAGTGAGACTGACTCTGTGCCTTAGTACGAGACCTAATTTCTCTTATTTAGTCTTCACGGTCCTCTCCTGAAATATATATTGGCGGGAGTAGAACCATTTTGCAATCAGCATAACAGATGCACTTATCTGACTTTTATTAATAATGTTTCTCGAAAAGCACACCGTCTTTCTTTCAGGGATTCCATTTTCAGTATTTTCCTAATTCTCGCATTTTTGTCGATCCCTCCGGTAACGAAAGCACACCTCTGAATTGCGTCGCTCTTTCCCTCTAATCCAACCTGGTGGGAATCCAGAACACATTAGCAGTATTCAAGATTGTGTCGCACCAGTGTTCTATCCCCGATCTCGTTTATAGATGAAGTAAATTTTCCTAGAAATCTCCTAACACCTTTCCTCCTTCCGACTTAACGTTCTCGTTCCATTTCATACCCTATGCAACTTTACGCCTGGATAGTTAATCGTCGTGACTCTGTCAAGGATGGATTTACAAGCGCTAAACACCATGGGCATCAGTGCCCTTTGAAAAGATCATGGTGCTGATGAACAAGTAGCACTCTCGTTGAAAGGCAAAGACAATATAACAATAGCCACAGCATCTGACAATTTCCAGCAGATCTAGTCAAAGAGTACACCACTAACACTGCATTCGAAATTTACAGTATTCTATTTTTCTACTCGTCTACGTTTTTTTTTCTGTATTTAGAGCAAACTGACATTCCTCCTCTTTCAGTCATTCAACGACAACACTTTCACATACACTTCAGCGTCATCACCAAGCAGCTGGATGTTGCTGCTCACCCTATCCGTCAGATCATTTACGTACAGGCATGCACAGAACAAGAGCGTTCCAGTGAGACTTTCCAGTGGCACTTCTGGCGAATAGGTTGTCTCTGATAAATACTAACTGTGCAGGACAGCATATTGGGCTGTGTTAGTATTAAATTTTGTAGTTAACATTACACTATGTAATGTTGATTTTGTTGTTAATGATATCTATATTAATCAAATAAATGGTTTATTACTAAGTGTGTGTGAGGGGAGCCACTTAAGAGATAAAATCCTGCAAAAATGTAAAACTGGATGAGAGTAATCAGCGTTCGGCTACTGGCAGAGGTGGCCGTTGTAGCAGCTTGGGTGGGCCATGCTACAAGGGAACATTTTGTGCAGAGGTGTTCAGAAGGCGGCGTCGATTAGGCGTTCTGTGGCTCTAGACTGTAGTTCGAAGCTGCTACTCAGCATACAATGGCAGTTCTCCTGCTCTAAGAGTAAATGAAGAAACTAAATACTTATCAGTTACATTATGCTGCCCCAAGAGTGTTCCTCGACATTCTGAACCTGACATAATCGGTGGCTAGCTACATTCTTGTACCTGCTGTTGTATTTGCAGTCACAGCGAGAAGACTCCACATGCAGGCATTCCAGATAACGCAAAGTGTCCACACTGCTAGCACCCAGCAATGCGGTTGCTGGCAGCGAGACGTTAGTGCTGACGTCGACGCAAAACATTAGTAATCAGTCGTGGAGAGTGATGCTCTTGCGTACACTCGTGGATTTGTTTCTCACATGGACGCTGTTGTCAGTAACACGTGCGACGGTACTGAAATTTCGTTTTTCATTTGTTTGATGATCATTGTACGCACGTCCCGTTAACTTTGCGCTCTACATTCTGTGACTTCGATTTATCTATCTAGTAGTGAGTACCAGTCCGATAAAGTAAATAGTAGGTTTTGGGACACAAGAATTTAGTGGTTGATGCTCAATTGTATAATTTTATATTGTCTACGTGCACTGAAACTGTTAATGATATTAGTTACAATATTGCATACGTCTCAGCTCAGGGGACGGCACTGAGTCTCAGTGTGTCACATCAGAGCAATTACAGACTTTTAGTGGCTTCCAATAATTTTTCGAATAGTGAATCTCTAAATGCGGAAACGGGTTGCCTGGTTCGTAGCAGGGCAACTGGGCCGATCGAGGTAGCACAGACTCCCGGATGCCAAGGTGAAGCACGGTGAACCGATTCTACTGACGAGTGGGAAGAACTCGTGGCGTCCATTAAACGAACAGCAATATTAAAGTACCATATGATGTAAGAGTCTCACGCGAAAGTACCCGCATTTCATTACACTCAACTATGATGAAAAGTGTTTCTTTCTTTCTCTTTCCTCTCGTATTTCTTCATCGGGTTCATCGAGCATGCTGAAATTTATTTGTTAGAGCTATTATCCTGGTGTAAAACCGCTAACTGAAACACTTTTGTTAACACGGAAATGTCTCTTTGCCTTAACTGTACTCCATCACATCAGCTGCCTTGCATGTTGCCTTAGTGACCAGTTTGAAAGAAAGAAAGCATGACCCAATGAAACGGTGATGTAATTTCACACAACTTAATGACGGTTTACAAGAAAACAGGTGTGAAGAAGTAACTTGCTAAAGTGCATATTGCATATGGATACACTGCAGAAAATTCAATTGTAAAGTGATTATTTTTTAAAAGGGGTTAAATCTCTCTCACAGTGTAGGTTGAGGTGCGTAAATGTCTCAGGAAAGTTCAGGTTCTTTATTCATGAGTGGTGCAGAGCTATAATAATTTGCAATTGTAGCCATTTACTTCTTTAGACTAAGTAAAATAGTTTAACGAAGTATTATAATTTCTATCAGAAGATATACAGGAAAAATGATTGCTTTCTCTGTTTTTTTTTTTTTTTTAAAGATTCGGTTAAAAATAATGAAAAATACACTCATTGAGGAGGAAATGAAGTAATTATTTGAGATAAAAGAAAAAAGTAACTCTCTAATATTCATCGCTGGTATACGTGGAAAACGTGCCTTCCTATTAATTACCATTCACTGAGGCAGAGAGATGGTGACAGAGTGAGGGAGTTGCAGGTCCTAATGCACAACGAAAAATCCTATGAAACGATTATTTATCCAGGCTCAATGTAAAATTGAATAACCACAAACACATCCCCAAAATAAATGAGCTAAACTACACCTAACAGAAAACAAGAAGTCAAAAAACCAACAAGTTCTAATAGCTTTTCCCAATACCATGTAAAAGGACTCTGATGCGGATTTCCGCACACTTCGGCCAGGCGTTATTTGAAAACATCCGCTATCGAAATGATACCATTAAGTGAGGGGGGGGGGGGGGGGGGCGGGGGGCTTTGAAGAGAGAGATTCGTCAAATTTGAAGTAACGTACCAAAATCTAAAGCTCCCATCACAGCTTCTCATCCTTGTTCAAGTCACATCCCTTCTCTGTCATTTCTCTCCCATGCTGGCCAGAAAAATACCTCTTTATTCAAAAAGTAGAGGCGAGAGATTCGTTGCATATGAAGTGTCCAACCAATTCTCAATTCACGCCTATTATGCTTTCCTTGTCTCCATTTAACGTTAATTTTCAAATAGCCACACAACCTTGCAGTTACAATCGGGATTTGGCCATGGGCGATTCCTGAGAGAAATTCGAGAAACCACGATTTTTGAGTAAAAGAAATTGGATTTTCTTGGGGAAAACATTCCAATTTTTTTGGTATCATTATACGTTACCAAGACCAAGGGGTTCAAAGTTGTACTTATGCAGTAGGCCTAAAATATGCACATGATACCATGACTCAGGTGTAAATGTTGTCTTAACTGACGTTTAGGACACAAGAAAAGTGCTCTAGCATCATCGCAATGGTTCTGAGGTCACCGAACTGTGTTTTTGTCAGCATTTTTTCACCAATAAAACTTTAACACACAATTTCTCTATATAATCATCACTTCATGATTATACAAATGTCATAAAATAGTATTGCAGCAACAAAAATGAGGTAAAAAGGACCTTAACATGCCTGAAAAGAGTCTAAAATGACTTTATAGAAATTATGTAAAAACGGAAAGACTGCATAGTAAACAAAAATATTTCTACCAACAATTTTACTTTTTTATGATACAAATCATAAGCTGGATGTTTTCGATGAAGAGCGATCAATGGAATTAATTTTCTATAACCTGCACGTGCTAGTGTGGCAGGGTAAAGAAGGGACTAGGCAGAAAAATGTTTATGTTGGAGTACAAGAAGGTGAAGACTCTTTAGACTCTTTAGAGAAACCAGCCGCCACACTTCACATTCTGCATTTCTCGTCAAACATTTTGGCGTCCGAATATTTAAGCGTTTTTTTTTGTGCTGAAAGAGAATAGCAGAGAGACGGTGACAGTGGAAGAGAGAGGAGACAGTGTGAGTGGAAGAGAGAAACAGACGAAACATGATGCTGATAGAGAGAGAAAGTGACAGTGAAAGAGAAAGAGAGATGGATGAAGACAACAGCAATGGTAACCAGAGACAGAGGAGACGCTGACTGTCAGTGAGAGACAGTGGCAGTAAAAGAGAAGGGAATATGCAAGGAGACACAAGCAGTGGGAGGAAAAGGGAGTGGACACTGTGGAAACAAGAAAGCAATGAGTTTACACCATACATGGGCTTGGGGGACAGGGGTGACAGGAGGCAGCCAGACTGGCGAACTTCAACATGTAGGTATAGGGGAGCGTACATTTTGGACCGAAATTTTAAACACTTGTGTACAGTGGGAAAAATACGTTGGATTCCGTCCACCTGCCCCTCCAGAGTTTTTGTACTACCGAAATGTGGTGGAGACAGAGGCAGAGAGGAGACAGAGGCAGAGAGGAGACAGTGGCAGTGGGACATACCGTAAATCAATGGGAGAAAAATGAGACGGTGGAAGTGAGACGGTGGTACTGAGAGAGAGAGAGACAGAGAGAGAGAGAGAGAGAGAGAGAGAGAGAATGATGCTGCCGTTCAAGGCTCAACTACAAAATGGTACGGCGAAGAATGATATAGAATGTTCTGTGTTAAAAGAGCTCCGATATGTTCCACAAGCTGCGACATGGCCGCGAATATAGCTGTGATTCAATAATGTAGAATAAATTTCTTTACTTCGCGCCTATGATCACAACTAGCGAGCTTGTGACACAAAACATTTGTGGATAGTATAAGGCAGGTTGTTTTGAACATTAAATCTGCTAACAATATGACTCTAGTATATACCATAATATATATATGCGTGACGATGATGGCGTTGATTTTGTGTTTAGCATACTACTATGGCTCCTAAACATTACGACATGGTTTTGTCTATGTAAAACAGGTATTCCTCGTCACATTTAAAACGCTACAACAATCTTGATTTTCCTTCAGTAGGTGCAACTAATGAAATTACGTTACTAACACTCATACCAGTATTTCAACTACGCTTACATATGGTAATGTTAGGGTCGCTGACAATCGGAGAACAGTTAAACAGCTACTGCCTAGTGTAGCTTCACTGTTCCTCGTTTTTGTATTCTAAGTTGAATACATGTACACACACAGAATTTACTACTAATGGGATGTGATTACTCGACGTTGCACATGAGATCGGCCAATGACATTTCACTGATCCTTCTGGTCTTCTCAGCTGCCCGCGTAGCCGTGTCCCTCCAGTGCCCCTTTGCTGCATCAAGCGATCGTAGTGCTATCGGGCCCCGATATCGTTCCCTGGGGTGATTTACAGGCTTTGCTCGCCTCTGCTGTATTGTCTGTTAGTTGTAATTATACCTCGCTTTTTCTAGGACAGCATCAGCTGCAAGATTTAAGGTATCAGTCCTCTTATACCCTAATTATGAGCCGGCCACGGTGGTCTAGCGGTTCTGGCGCTGCAGTCCGGAACCGCGGGACTGCTACGGTCGCAGGTTCGAATCCTGCCTCGGGCGTGGGTGTGTGTGATGTCCTTAGGTTCGTTAGGTTTAAGTAGTTCTAAGTTCTAGGGGACTTATGACCTAAGATGTTGAGTCCCATAGTGCTCAGCACCATTTGAACCATTTTGAACCCTAATTATGTAGTAAACATACCTCCTAAAGACTGCATAGTGGTCCTCGCTGTATCTTCAACTGAAGGACATTTCCACAGGTATGACCTGGTGAGCAGCCACAACTTATCGTTGCACTTCTACCAAGGTAGATAGGATACGGCTCACGTCAGGAAAGTTAGTGGATCTGTCCCCTAATCTGTTCAGAGGGTGTTACCTGATGCCTTTCGTTTACGTCGGGAAGATATTGAAACTTTCTGCTTTCTGTGTCTGAGGAATTCGATCCATACTTCCATTCAGCAAAAATTAAATTCCTTACTAATAACGGATTTATTTACGGTTCCCAAAGAATTTCGCATATTTTTTCATCCTGATTTAATCGTCACTCAGTTGATGATAGCCTTTTTTCTTATTTGTAGGTCTAGGGGACATGCTCTCATTAATATAGTTCGCACGTCTGCAGAAATAGTGCTGAAAACACAACAGCATCGGAGCAGAATTCGGTACTGTACTTTTCTCACTGAAGCGGCATATCTGATCAGATTTTTCCGGTGCCCCCAAACACTGGGAACAGGACAAAATAGCAGTTAATATAGACTAGCGGTATAGTCAAATTACTCTCAGAGGTAATCGAAATCTCCTTTGTCAAACACTAACAATTTTATTCATTGTACAACTCCCTTTCCTTGGTAAAAATTCTTTGTGGACAATGAATGTCCAGTTTTCTTCGTGATGCACACGTAAATACCTGATACCAGTATGCCTTCCATGTATCTCCTAATTCACTTTCACCGCTGGAGCCCTAGTTACTTCTCCTGTAAGTAACATGTATGCCGATTTTTGCGGTGATAAGTCTTGATTCGCACTTGCGTGCACGACTCATGCATGTTTCCAGTAAGTTTGCCACAATAATTTTCTAGCGATTCTCAGTTGTTGTCGTGCACTAAAACTAACAAGTCACCAGCATAATTTGTAACGGCACATCCTCCTCTAGCATTTCTTTTCCTCAACATTAGTTCTCAATGCCAGTATTATTTTTCGAATTTTGCACACGTCAGTATTATCTCAGTTGCTTTTCTGAAAACTTTTATATAAATTTATGCACAGTATGTTATATCTAAAGCTAAAATTTGAATGCTATAATCGATAAATAGCAATTCCGAATTTACAGTTAAAATTATATTTTTAGGAACATTTAAAATTACGAAGTATTCGCACAGTTATAATTTCTATTATTAATTACGCATTCCTGCACTGTTTACTATGCTTATTTCTGGATTCATTTATGAAATAATAATCGAAACTAATAACGTAACGAAAGCTAATAAGAGTTCATTTGTTGCCGCGCGGGATTAGCCGAGCGGTCAGGGACGCTGCAGTCATGGACTATGAGGCTCGTCCCGGCGGAGGTTCGAGTCCTCCCTAGGGCATGGGTGTGTGTGTTTGTCCTTAGGATAACTTAGGTTAAGTATTGTGTAAGCTTAGAGACTGATGACCTTAGCAGTTAAGTCCAATAAGATTTCACACACATTTGAACAATCCATTTGTTAAGACAAATTGTAAACACTTTGGAATATTGTTTTTACCGCAGAGTGAGAGAGTCGTAAACTTGCCGCTGATGTGATGTGACGTATTTTTGTATAATAGGTGCGAAAATTGTAATTTTGTGTTTGATAATGTGAAAAATCGAAAGACTGTACGATACATTAAAATGTGAGAAAGTACATTTACCTAAAACAAAATTCTGCAAAACAAGCTTCATATTTATTTAGTTCAAACCAACCGTGACAACGTGATGTGACATTTTTAGCTTCAAAAATCAGACCTCTAGGCAAGAAGATCTGGAGCCGTATTACCATGACAAGCTAAGTAAACTTGAAAGTTATTGTAATCTTTGCTTCTCTCAAAATCTTCATAAAGACTTGCCCTGTCAATTACTTGGACTGGGCATTGTTCAATGTTGACGATAGCTGGAAGGAGGAGGAGACCAAAAATCCTAACAATTACTGATTTTTGTGGTCTGTTCAGATACTCAAAAGTGATTCTAATCTGAAGCCACAGAATTCTGGACTGAAAACAGAGCCCTGGGCATTCTGTTATTATATGTTACGTAACCGTTGATTTGGAACATGACAGCTTCACGTATCGGTCCAATACAAAGTAGTACACATTCCTCTGCAGCCCGTTCTTCTTTGTCTTCTAAAGAATGAAGAATACCAACGTCGTCGAAAGTTCCACTCTTGTCTACCACTACAACTGGTTCATATTTTGTACCTGCCGCATAAATTAATTCTCTCACCTGATTATTTACATCCTCAGTATATTTATCCTTTCCAAATCAATACTGAGTATTATTTAATCCAGTTAGAATCCCGTGGCACTTCAGTCTATTGATCAGCACATTGTTCCAAATTATTAGCCCACTATGTTTATTAAGCAGATATTCCAGAATGATATAAGGTGTTTGGGATCTTCATCTACTTTCCTTTCTATAATCATTTTTCTGCCGTTTTCTACCATTGTGGAAAATGAACTTGTATTCTGTATTCATTGAATGATCTACTCATATAAGCAAATGCACAGGGACTTATTGTTTTCACCATCTCTCCTATTAAGCCATCAGACCCAGGAGTTCCTCTCACTCTTTTTCGTAGATGATTTTAGCGACCTACGTATCAGCTCATCGAGCTTCTATCTCAGTTTATTCTGATATTCTGTGTAATCCTATTCTGCATCATCGCACAGAAGAACCTGATAAAGAACTTCAAAATTGGTTCAAATGGCTCTGAGCACTATGGGACTTAACTTTTGAGGTCATCAGCCCCCTAGAACTTAGAACTACGTAAACCTAACTAACCTAAGGACATCACACACATCCATGCCCGAGGCAGGATTCGAACCTGCGACCGTAGTGGCCGCGCAGTTCCAGACTGAAGCGCCTAGAACGGCCACTCCGGCCGGCGAAGAACTTCAGCTTAATCTTCCATTTTGTTGTCATCCGGCCTTTAGTCTACATTATGAATGGCAGATTGGGGAACCTTATTTTCTTAGTTATAATTTTAGAGAGCGCGCCTCAGGGATATATTGCTAGGTGTGCCGAACGATTCTCTCCCAGCCACTTCGTCTAATAGGCCTCACCTCTCATTTCTACCTCTCTTTTGTTGCCTTTATTGAATGAGCCTAAAATCTCTAATGTGTAGTCTTGCTTTGCGAACTATCCTTCTTCTAAGTGTAGAAGCTGGTCTCCCCGTCCACGTATATACTGATGGGAAATACTGTCGCACAGTATTATTCCCACACACACAGATTAGACACCGAAGGCACAGAGAAAAACAGAAACCTGTGTCTTAGCACTTAGATGGTGAAGTAAATCACGTGTTCCATTACGCCCCTCTAGAGGGGTACGAATATGTTGCTCTCTGTTTATTATACACTGCTTGTGACATTAGCCGAACTGTTGCAAACCTATTACATCATTGCGTAGTGATGATCGGCAGTTCAAATGACGTTAACTGCATCTTCAGGTCTCGTTTCTTGCTAAACAACGGGTGACTGAGTTCTGAACAGGAACTTTTAATCATAACAAATGAAAAATAGTATACAATGGTGTCACATACATTTAAGATACTCCTGACCATACGCTTCTTGTTTCGGTCAATGTAAACTGTCCCACTCGCTTTATTCGGTATCACAGAAGGCCGCCTCTGAGAGCAATGTTAGAGGTAACAGCTGCGTGGAATGAACTTGAAATTGTAATACCAGAACATGAAAAGATTTCTGGGAACACGGAAGGATGAAATACATAACATGCAGGTTTACTGGATGTTTTGAAAGTATTCTTCTACAGAAATATAGTTTAGTTGTTGGAATAACGGTTGTAATTCGTTTTCTTTCTTTCCACTGATGGAAGTCAAATAATAGCTTCAGCGGCTTTACTTGCTTTCGCAGAAACATGCATCCTGTTGCATCACAGGACCAGCTATAACTGAGTGTATGAGAGTGCGTAATATCAAAAAATGAAAGTGTATCCAGGATTTTAGGAGAAAAAGGTACCAGATTTCTCTGAAATGACCGCACATAAAAGCGCTGTGTTCTCATTGCGAGAAATGTTCCCTCATTCTCTTCATTAACTTGAATCTGAAGAAGCGATTACCAAATATAACAGAAAGCCAACGAGGGTAAGTCACCAAAAGGGTAATGATGAACAGAAAGGCACTTGAAAAGGCGCGTGACCTTACAGGATATGTTCTGAAGGACGTACGATGACAGCAGAAGCTATACAGTCGTATGAAATCTGCGATATACGAGGCAACGTGTATCTTATTTTTAAAAATAGTAGGCCGCCTATCCATAAAGAAGAAGCAAAGAAAACCTACAAGATGGTGTAAGAGATTCTGACAAGGTAGTGTAAAAGCGAAACGTTGTGTACAGGGGACAGAATAATAAAGAAAAACAACTAACGAGAAACGAAAGGCCTACAATAAAGTGACCAACACGAATCGAACACCATGTCCAATTCTTTCGCAAAGGCGTGTTATGATATTAATCTATTTGCGATAGGAAGGAATTAATAAAAAATTAATACACTGATATACAAATCTTAAGGACGAAAATAACTTTCGTATGATGCGTCGCTGCCAAGTAACATAGCTCGATGAATCTTGGCCCATGCAAAAAAAAAAAAAAAAAAAAAAAAAAAAAATGCTGCAGTATAGCACACAAGGTAACTGAAAGTAATACTCCGTGGGACGAACAGAAATTACACATTTATTCAAATACAATAACAGCAACACGATTTATGATGGTAATCTGAGCATTACAAATGGTGAGACGTTCTTCCTCATAGGGTGTGTGACCACGACGAATAGCAACGTCATGCTGCCCACAAGGGTGGTAACGAGTTCTAATGGTAGGACGTTCCAATGCTCCATCAGCACGGTTGACGCTGCTGGGTGGCCGTCGATGCTGCAATACGCCGCCCAAATAATTAATAAAAGCCAAGTATTCCGGTCCAGAGTGTATACTAATTAGGTTCCTTTCAGAGCAATGGGTCCATACTGAGCAATCAAATAGAACCGTTCGCTCTATGAATGATTCTTACCCAAAGACTGGAATACTATACAGATCACACCTATGAGAGATTACTGGACAGAGAGGTCAAACGAATTTGGATAAAAAAGTCGGTATTGGCTCACAAGTTTTGTAGTGTCTGTGGGGTTTTGGCCGAATACCTGCGGGGAAGTTATATGCTACAAGGATAATCGTCCACCACGTTCTTGGACCTGGTCGGAGCAAGACCTGCTGGGTACATTTTTCCTGTTGTGGTGAAATTGACCACAATGTGCCAGCACTGTTAGAAGTTTGAGACTAGTTAGGGATTAATTTGTGATTTTCAGGGTTTCTCTGAGTTACATTTATTGCTTTAAAAAAATGGCTCTGAGCACTATGGGACTTAACATCTGAGGTCATCAGTCCCCTATAACTTAGAACTACTTAAACCTAACTAACCTAAGGACATCACACACATCCATGCCCGAGGCAGGATTCGAACCTGCGACCGTAGCGGTCACGCGGTTCCAGACTGAAGCGCCTAGAACCGCAAGGCCACACCGGCCGGCATTTATTGCTTTATGTTACTTTCTGTTTTCTGATGTGTTTCTTAAATTTTTCGATATCTGTCTGTGATTTTGACCACGTGTGGCTACTTGATTGTTTGTTATGTTGTGTGGCTTGTAATAGGTCTTTACTGTCTTGTTCTTCGAATTATTTGCTTAGATAATGTATCTCCGACCTTTCTCATAATACGTGGGTGTGATTTCTATAATTACACCCACTTTTCCTTGTGACTGCTGCATGTGGTACCTGACAGTTTTCAATACAGCTCATTGTTTAAATAGTTCCTCACAGTGTCTCTTTGTTCTGAAAATTGATTACTTGCTAGTAAAATGTCGTTCCTCACTCTTTATAATGGTTTCTTCGTCAACCAGTATGTGCAGTGCTAGGCAGACCTTTGTATAACAGTGGCTTTTTCAATAAGGCCCTGTTGTGATCCTTTTGCTTTTCCACATTTTTCAATGGTGCTGTACTACCACCTCATGTATTCACAAGCGAAATCGATGTGATTTAACTGGAACTCGTTCGTTTGAGTTCAGTCACACGGAGGCATGCACACATGTTGCTACAGTCGAGGCGTCATAAGAAGATCCCTGTTAGCTGTGAGCAGTTACCAGCTTTCAGCTGTGAAACGCAAGCGGCTGCTGATGAAAACGAGGCTCCGACAAGTCCCAGGCGTCGCCATACAGACATTTACAAAATCGCAGTACGTGACTTGGAGGAAAAGACAGGCTCACATTCCGTGCCCAGCAACCTTCAAATGGCAGGGATATTCTTACACCGCCTGAACTGTTGTAGCGTAAATTATAATTCTAGCGATCAGTCGTGTCTCTTGCGCATTTATATTACGCGTGTGCCACAATCAAACCACACATTTTTTTTTCAAATACACAAATCAAAAAAGGTTTGCATCACCCTGGCTCCAAGAAATCCTGACGATAGACGTTGACTGTGGGTACTGTATCACAGACACAGTCCCTTTGTCTGTTGAGAGATGACAATCTCTGTCTTCCTCTACAGTTTTTGCCCTCTACAGCTCCATCTAGTACCATGGAAGTCATTCCCTCATGTCTTAGCAGATGTCCTATCACCCTGTCCCTTCTCCTTATCAGTGTTTTCCACATATTCTTTTCCTCTTCGATTCTGCATAGAACCTCCTCATTCCTTACCTTATCAGTCCACCCAATTTTCAACATTCGTCTATAGCACCACATCTCAAATGCTTCGATTCTCTTCTGTTCCGGTTTTCCCACAGTCCATGTTTCACTACCATACAATGCTGTACTCCAGACGTACATCCTCAGAAACTTATTCCTCAAATTAAGTCCGGTATTTGATATTAGTAGACTTCTCTTGGCCAGAAATGCCTTTTTTGCCATAGCGAGTCTGCTTTTGATGTCCGCCTTGCTCTGTCCGTCATTGGTTATTTTACTGCCTAGGTAGCACAATTCCTTAACTTCATTGACTTCGTGACCATCAACCCAGATGTTAAGTTTCTCGCTGTTCTCATTTCTACTACTTATGATTACCTTCGTCTTTCTCCGATTTACTCTCAGACCATACTGTGTACTCATTAGACTGTTCATTCCGTTCAGCAGATCATTTAATTCTTCTTCACTTTCACTCAGGATAGCAATGTCATCAGCGAATCGTATCACTGACATCCTTTCACCTTGTATTTTAATTCCACTCCTGAACCTTTCTTTTATTTCCATCATTGCTTCCTCGATGTACAGATTGAAGAGTAGGGGCGAGAGGCTACAACCTTGTCTTAGACCCTTCTTAATACGAGCACTTCGTTCTTGATCGTCCACTCTTATTATTCCCTCTTGGTTGTTGTACATATTCTATATGACCCGTCTCTCCCTATAGCTTACCCCTACTTTTTTCAGAATCTCCAACTGCTTGCACCATTTTATATTGTCGAACGCTTTTTCCAGGTCGACAAATCCTATGAATGTGTCTTGATTTTTCTTTTGCCTTGCTTCCATTATTAGCCGTAATGTCAGAATTGCCTCTCTCGTCCCTTTACTTTTCCTAAAGCCAAACTGATCGTGACCTGGCGCATTCTCAATTTTCTTTTCCATTCTTCTGTATATTACTCTTGTAAGCAACTTCGATGCATGAGCTGTTAAGCTGATTGTGCGCTACTTCTCGCACTTGTCAGCTCTTGCCGTCTTCGGAATTGTGTGGATGATGCTTTTCCGAAAGTCAGATGGTATATCGCCAGACTCATATATTCTACACACCAACGTGAATAGTCGTTTTGTTGCCTCTTCCCCCAATGATTTTAGAAATTCTGACGGAATGTTATCTATCCCTACTGCCTTATTTCACCGTAAGTCCTCCAAAGCTCTTTTAAATTCCGATTCTATAACTGGATCCCCTATCACTTCTAAATCGATTCCTGTTTCTTCTTCTATCATATCAGACAAATCTTCACCCTCATAGAGGCTTTCATTGTATTCTTTCCACCTATCTGCTCTCTCCTCTGGATTTAACAGTGGAATTTCTGTTGCACTCTTAATGTTACCACCGTTGCTTTTAACGTCACGAAAGGTTGTTTTGACTTTCCTGTATGCTGAGTCTGTCCTTCCGACAATCATATCTTTTTCGATGTCTTCACATTTTTCCTGCAGCCATTTCGTCTTAGCTTCACTGCACTACCTATTTCTTTCATTCCTCAGCGACTTGTATTTCTGTATTCCTGACTTTCCCGGAACATGTTTGTACTTCCTCCTTTCATCAATCAACTGAAGTATTTCTTCTGTTACCCATTGTTTCTTCGCAGCTACCTTCTTTGTACCTATGTTTTCCTTCCCAACTTCTGTGATGGCCCTTTTTAGAGTTGTCCATTCCTCTTCAACTGCACTGCCTGCTACGCTATTCCTTATTGCTGTATCTATAGCGTCAGAGAACTTCAAACGTATCTCGTCATTGCTTAGTACTTCCGTATCCCACTTCTTTGCGTATTGATTCTTCCTGACTAATGTCTTGAACTTCAGCCTACTCTTCATCACTACTATATTGTGATCTGAGTCTATATCTGCTCCTGGGTACGCCTTACAATCCAGTATCTGATTTCGGAATCTCTGTCTGACCATGATGTAATCTGATTGAAATCATCCCGTACCTCCCGGCCTTTTCCAAGTATACCTCCTCCTCTTGTGATTCTTGAACAGGGTATTCGCTATTACTAGCTGAAACTTGTTACAGAACTCAATTAGACTTTCTCCTCTTTCATTCCTTGTCCCAAGCCCGTATTCTCCTGTAACATTTTCTTTTACTCCTTCCCCTACAACTGCATTCCAGTCGCCCATGACTATTAGATTTTCGTCCCCCTTTACATACCGCATTACCCTTTCAATATCCTCATACACTTTCTCTACCTGTTCATCTTCAGCTTGCAACGTCGGCATGTATACCTGAACTACCGTTGTCGGTGTTGGTCTGCTGTCGATTCTGATTAGAACAACCCGGTTACTGAACTGTTCACAGTAACACACCCTCTGCCCTACCTTCCTATTCATAACGAATCCTACACCTGTTATACCATCTTCTGCTGCTGTTGACATTACCCGATATTCATCTGACCAGAAATCCTTGTCTTCCTTCCACTGCACTTCACTGACCCCTACTGTATCTAGATTGGACCTTCGCATTTCCCTTTTCAGATATCCTAGTTTCCCTACCACGTTCAAGCTTCTGACATTCCACGCCCCTACTCGTAGAACGTTATCCTTTCGTAGATTATTCAATCTTTTTCTCATGGTAACCTCCCCCTTGGCAGTCCCCTCCCGGAGATCCGAATGGGGGACTGTTCCGGAATCTTTTGCCAATGGAGAGATCATCATGACACTTCTTCAATTACAGGCCACATGTCCTGTGGATACACGTTACGTGTCTTTAATGCAGTGGTTTCCATTGCCTTTGCATCCTCATGTCGTTGATCATTGCTGATTCTTCCGCGTTTAGGGGCAATTTCCCACCCCTAGGACAAGAGAGTGCCCTGAACTTCTATCCGCTCCTCCGCTCTCTTTGACAAGGCCGTTGGCAGAATGAGCTGACTTCTTATGCCGGAAGTCTTCGGCCGCCAATGCTGATTATTTATCAAAATTTAGGCAGTGCCGGGGATCGAACCCGGGACCGAAGACGTTTTGATTATGAATCGAAGACGCTACCACTAGACCACGGGTTACATTACACCTGCCCAAAACTTGAACAACCATGCACGTGCATCGCCTATTAGACGGAGGGGGTCAGACAGCCGTGCAGTTCCAGTCATTCCACCTGGAAGGAGGTACACGGATCGAGTTTTCTGTAGTTCAACCAAGCCTAGAAGGTAAATACCGCGGTTCGATCTAGTCCGCATTGTTACTTTGCGCCAGGATGGGCTCTCAACAAGGGAAGTGTCCAGGCGTCCCGGAGTGAACCAAAGCGATGTTGTTCGGACATGTCGGAGATACAGAGAGACAGGAATTGTCGATGAAATGTTTCGCTCCGGCCGCCCAAGGGCTACTAAAGCAGTGGACGACCGCCAAATACGGTTTATGGCTCGGAGGAATCCTGACAGCAGTGCCACCATGTTGATGCTGCTTTTCGTGCAGCCACAGATCGTCTTCTTACGACTCAAACTGTGCGCAATAAGCTGCTTGAGGAGCAACTTCACTCCCGACGTCCATGGTGAGATCCATCTTTCCAACCACGACACCATGCAGCATGGTACAGATGAGCCCAACAATATGCCGAAAGGACCGCTCGAGAGTCGCCTATGGCTTCAACCATACAATCAAATGGCTAATGGCTCTGAGCACTATGGGACTCAACTGCTGAGGTCATTAGTCCCCTAGAACTTAGAACTAGTTAAACCTAACTAACCTAAGGACATCACAAACATCCATGCCCGAGGCAGGATTCGAACCTGCGACCGTAGCGGTCTTGCGGTTCCAGACTGCAGCGCCTTTAACCGCACGGCCACTTCGGCCGGCCAACCATACAATCGTCGGGGACGTGTTTGGAGGCATCTCGCTCAGACTGAAAACCTTATTGACATAGTCCAGCGAGTGCGGCAAGGTGGAGGTTCCCTGCTGTTTTGGGGTGGCATTACGAGGGGCCGACGTACGCCGCTGGTGGTCATGGAAGGCGCCGCAATGGCTGTACGATACATAAGTGAATGCCATTCTCCGACCGATAGTGCAACCATATCGGCAGCATATTGGCGAAGCATTCGTCTTTATGGGCAACAATACGCGCCCCCATCGTGCACGTCTTGTGAATGAGTTCCTTGAGGATAACGACATACGACATCGCTCGACTAGATTGGCCAGCATGTTCTCTAGACATGAACCGTATCTTACATACCTGACCCACCAACCACTCTGAAGGGCTTAGGTCGAACCTCCGTTAAGGAGTGGGACAATCTGGACCAATAGTGCCATGATGAAGTTATGGATATTATGCCACGACGAACACAGGCATGCTTCAATGCAAGAGGTCCTGCAGCTGGGTATTAGAGTCACCGGTGTGTATGGCAATCTGGACCACCACCACTGAAAATCTCGCTATATGGTGGTACAACAGACAATGTGTGGTTTTCATGAGCAATAAAAAGAGCGGAAATGATGTTTATGCTGATCTCTATTCCAATTTTCTGTACTGGTTCCGGAACTCTCGGAACCGATGTTATGCAACACTTTTTTGATGTATGTATGTTACACGATTGGTCATCCATTATCCAGACCGCTTGTCTCATCTATGGGTGATTAGTTTGAGTTATTCCAAAAAGAGTGTGTTTTCATGTTTTCAGAGAGTGTGTGACTACAAAATTATAACTCAGTAAGGCTAGTGTGTGTATGTGTGTGTGTGTGTGTGTGTGTGTGTGTGTGTGTGTGTGTGTGTTATTCATAGGAATGAAATATTGAGATGAATGCACATCCACTCTTATACTGAAAGCTTAATGTTATCGATCCACTGTTCTTAACTGCTCCCAATGAGTAACCTGAATGTGCATAAAAGCCGAACAGCTATTCTTGCTGTTCAGAACCCGTAAGTAAGTATGTTTCGTAATTATATACATGAATAATAGTCGAGTAAACATATTTTCTTGCGCTCTTACAGAAAATTGAGACCTCTCCGCTATTCAGAAACAGCCATTTCAAATGTTCCCGTCTCTTGTCGTACTTTTTGTGCAATGTTTGAGTAGACTGGGGTTCAGTAGTCGTTTGTCCAAGCTGCCTCAGTCGTGAACTCACAATACAAATGACCAGATGAGCGATTCGGCGCTCAGATAGAATCCAAAACAATCGTATAACTAACCGGTTAATTGATAATTGTTCACGCTGCTAAGTACAGCTGAAGTTCCATTGTCCGCAAAATAAAATTTAAGTGTCGCTTAGCGACTTAATGACAAATCAGTATTGTTATACTGTCGTAAGGTGGTGGAGGATACGTGACGTGGAACGATCATTTTCCTCATTTTCTGTTCCACTAATGGATGGTGCAGTGCTTCTGTGAATCAGTCTGCGTAAAATGCCCATGAGGGATTCCAAGTAACGTAGTTAGGCTTCTTGTGTTATGGCGGATTTAACAAATTCAGAGATATGCCTCTGTGCTGTGTGGTCTACACGTTCCGCAACCGATATTTCTGCAGCTTTGCTATTAATCTCATCCACAGGACGACTCTTCATCAATTTACGATTTAACAGTGATAATCTACGTGTTATATTTTACTAACAAATCGCATTTCACTTGCAAAATCTGAACTTACTTTATTTCTGTACATTAGCACCCTCGTTACGAAGCATTCGTCGCAACTGTCGTAATGCTATGTGGCCTCACGTTTCGTACATAGGTATTTCAACTAAGCCGTGACTTGGTATTGTTAGATTTTCCTCAAAATTAGAGCCAGCGGACAATTGTAGTTAAAAAGCATTGTTCCTTTCTCTGAAAGGAATTATAACGTTTCAAGACTGCCAGAGAGCTGACGAGTACCGCCAGGGCCTCTCAGGACGTGAGACACTTGAGCAGGGACTTAAATGACTTTTCTATCACAAAGCGATCTGGTGTTAAGATGAAGCCTCCTCAGCGACACAGGAAGATAGAGAATGAACGCCTAAACGCAATCACCAAGAAATTACGTGAACCTTCCTGGCTTATTAAAATTGTGCCCCGGACCAAGATTCGAACTCAGGACCTTTGCCTTTCGCGGGGATGCGTAGAACACAGATCCCAAGTTGCAGTCTTGGTCCTGCACACAGTTTTAATCTGCCAGGAAGTTTCACACCAGCGCACACTCCGCTGCAAAATGGTTCGAATGGCTCTGTGCGCTATGGGACGTAACATCTGAGGGCATCAGTCCCCTAGAACTTAGAACTACTTAAACCTAACTAACCTAATGACAACACACACACCCATGTCCGAGGCAGGATTCTAACCTGCGTTCGTGGCGGTCGCGCGGTTCCAAACTGAAGCTCTTAGAACCGCTCGGCCACACCGGAAGGCACTCCGCTGCAGAGTGAAAATCTCATTCAAGAAAATACGTCGTGTTAGCCGCTAGGGAACTTGCCGCAGGCAATAGGTCATGGCGCAGCTGAAGACCGTATCAGACCACAATGAGAACGTTGCTGGGCTCACATACACTTCGACGCCTTCTGTTCGTGGATGGAAAAGCGTGACACCATGTAGCGAAGACTGGAACGGTGAGTTTCCCAGGTTGATTGTTAATTGAGGTAGATTGCAAATTGGAGGCCTCAATAATACGGCTATATGACAGAAAATTCAATACCACGAAAGACAAGAACGAGGGTAGAAGAACAAAGTCCCGTTCAAGGACATTAAGGGTGTGGTCAGTAAATTTATTTGCGTGCCGTTTCTCATACAAAATTTTGACTTTCCACTCAGTTTCTATTCTACTCGGTATCTGCTGACCCAGTTCCTTTATTTACCCTGATGCCTACAGGCAGCAGCTGCGCCAGTCGTAATAAGGTATCACTAAATAGCGTCTAAGGAGAAACTAGTGGAGAGAGCCCTAGTTAACTTCCTGTGAGGATCACCTATAAAGCTATGGGTGCATGACGATGTGGCGATAAAAGCCATATGCTGGCAATCAACGGCTACGTGACACCAAGCCAGTCCGCATGGAGACCATTTGTAGTGGTGATACTATGCCAACTGCAAAGGCGTTCATGCACAGATGAATCCATCATACGATGAGCTACAATATCTGATACCAACGATACGTCCAGTCACTAGGTCATGGCTAAGGGTAGTCAGACAGGCCTAGAGAAATTTGTACTTAAAATTTATGCAGAACATCCAAATGAATAAATGTTAGCATTGCTACAATCTTCTACTGGTTCAAAAATTAGGATTACATCCTTAACAACCATTGTGAGTAAAGTAGGAGAACCATCATATGTACTGCACTGTCCATAACTTCAAGAATTCCTGTGACACCATTTTCTGCCTGTAAAGTAGCTAATTTCGATAATATTAATTTAGCAAGACGTAAGCGGAATACTGTTTCACTTTTCTTAGAAGATACTCTTTCACAATTTCACTGGCAAATCCCTCTGTGATACACAATGCCTCTTGTACTGTCTCCTCCTAACATCTCTCTAACTCCCTCTCGCTTACTGAGTTAACCCGTGATGAAATTCAATGCATTGCTTAGGACCTCCTCTGAAATGTATACAACGGCTGGCCACAGAATGCCAAACTCATGCATGCAGGGTGAGTGGGCCGCGTGCGAACCAAGGCCAGTCTGTTTCGGCTTTGCTCGGTGCTCCTCGCATGTACCAGGAACAGCGTTGCTACGTGGGATTTTTCGGGTGGCACAACCCTCCTAATTTCGGCAAAATCGTTGTGTCAGAGCTTTCACCTTTCTCTATTTGTTCGTAGTATGAAGGGGGTTCACAGGTCCAGTTGTTGTTTGCACGAAAAGAGGCATACTAGCGATCCACCGTCAAAAGCTTTAAAGATGAGTATGAATGACAAAAGACGGGGACGGGAAATAAACATTTTATACAGGAATATAAGCGACGGGCATTATCCATTTGCTATTTGCTGATATTACAATACCATGAGAAAGAATTTAAAAATTTAGTTGACAGGGAAAGAGCAAAAAATTACGAAGATCGACGGATAGGATTGATTGTTCTGTCTGTAAAGAAACACGTTGCGCTAAATGTGCAGACACGGAGCATGCGAGGAAACTTGTGATACGAATAGTAAAATTTTTGAGGTCGCACTCATTATTCAGCTATCAGTTTTAACAGTGTTCGATGAAACCGAACGGAGAGTATGGTGACTTTATATATTACAGCAAAGTGCCATGGTCAAATCAAAAGAATGTCTGGAACGATATTTTGATTTAAATCTCGCTAATGTTGAATTTATGAAGGAGAAAGGAGCCCAAGATCGAAAATCAGGACATCCGGGAGGGATCACAGACCTTGCATTTCAAGTCCACTTGACTGCACACTGCCCACAGTAAGACACTACAAGAAACAACTTCGATCTGATTTCATGCGGATTGTAAGAGGTCCGAGCGGATGTAATTTCGATGTATTGCTCACGCACTGCCTGCGATATGTAAGGTATAAGAAAATCTCAGACCAGAGAGCAGTGTTGACTGCAGTAGGAACTGTGTAGCAGTAGCAGTAAGTTGTTGCTAGCGAGCAGTCTGGTCTGGTGTATCGTGTTGGCAGGGCCGGTAGTGGTGCAGCGATGGCGGAGCCTGAGCATTACTGTATAAGGTAAAAAGCAGTCTCTCACATATGTAGTATTGGTATCTCAAGTCCCATGTAAATGTTTTAATCTCCTAATAATAATCTTTCTCATAAAAAGTAACTTTTAACAACCAATCATTTCAATTTAAAGAATTTACTAATTTCGCCAATCCATGATCATCCCGATTATTGCAAAAGATAAACCAGTTGTTTCCTTTCATAAATGACAAATCTGTCGGCCAGCATTGCACAGGGCTGTGCCAAAAAAAATTTGTTGTAAGAGCAGATACATATGCGTTATCCGGCGACTTCATTGAGGTAAGAATTTTTTCCTTTTTTATTCAGAATGATCTTTCAGGGCCATGACGCAGCACTGCTGACGTCCAAAATTTACCAGGTTAAATTCACGGTCAATTATTCAAAAGTTATAAGTGAGCGACAATTTAATTGAGAGGTTAGTTAGATTGTATTACTACCAGGTTAGTGAATTTATTTTTTGTTGGTACGTTACACTGAATGTGATCGACATCATTATATTTTTTACTGTTGAAGAGGTTTAGGAATTTTTCTGTTTTGAGGTTACGCTAAATGTGAATATTATTCATATATATTATATTATTTCACTGTGGGGAGGTTACACTTGTCGACAACCGGCCTGGATCGTATTTCTTTGTGAATTTCTGAGAAGTAGTCAGTTATATATCCGCTCTTATTTACTTAAATGTAGTTTGCATCTGGCGCAACGCATTTACTAATTTGTCACTTTTTCTTTCACAGATCATCGGCAAATTATTGCTCTTTGTTGTAATTGTGTTTGTTCCATTTTTGCTTTGTCTTTGTTTCATTTTGTGCTTAATTTTGATTTGTGAAAAATGCCGCGAAAAACTGTTAACAGTACATCGCTATGTGCAATGAGTGAAATAGCCGACTCGAATAATTTGACCGATCATACTAGCGACACTCAGTGTAATAGTGATAATCCTTTAGTTACAGATAATAAGTGCGTGCCGATCACAAGTAACGAATTTAATCCTAATGATGAACAAACAAATCCAATAATGTTAACGACAATTGATGACACGGCACGTTCCGTTACAATGAACGCTGCGCAGTTTGACGCACCTGACTTGCAAAATTTACACTGTGAACAGATAGATGTTTCTGACCAAGATGAACAATGTAGTCAAAATATGTAAGATTTATTTGATTCCGATGTAGTGAGCAACAGTGCACATTCAATTGGCAAAGCATTTCAAGAGTTACAGAACGACCAAATGGTTACACAAAACGTGACCAATACAGATACATCATCACACAGTACAGTGAATATAGTCGCTAATTTTGGCTGGGATCAAGTTATGGCAGTATTGCTACAAATTAATGAATCGTACAAACAACTTAATGATCGTTCAAACAACTTAATGAAAAACAGGATAAACTTAATGAATCGTACAAACAACATAATGAATCGTACGAACAACGTAATGAGAATCTCGAACAGTGGAATGAAAAACTAAACAACAATTTCAAACAATTTAATGAAAAGCAAGACAATAGCTATAAACAATTTAATGAATCGAACGAACAGCTTAATGAAAGTTTCAAACAGTCGAATGAAAAACACGACAACCTTAATGAACAGAACAAACAACTTAGTGAACAGATTACAGCCGTTACCGTGCAACGTCATGATACTAAGGCTTGTGCTAGTAACAGTAGTAAAGAAATTATATCTGTTGCACAAAAATTAAGTAATACACATGCAGCCACTACAAAATTACTTAGAGATGAAAGTAGTGCAGTCGCTAAACATTGTTCTGATAACGCAACACATTTACGCGACGAGTTTAAATTAATTGCATCAGAACTTCCACACTGTCTGGATGGGAAAGTCGTTAAGATATTTGAAAAACAGAACAGCCAAATGGGCGAACGTTTTAAAGTGACAGAGACGAAAAATGTTGCAGTCTCTAACACGTCACAGCATACGCCAAATTCTGAACATTTCTCACACTCACACAGCCAGTGTAACTTAGGTGATTTAGAGAGAGTATGTGTCTTAGATTCCGAACAGTCACAGATAAACGGATTATCATACAATCCTGAACCAGTTCACACATTCAGAGACGATAACGTTGATTATAAGCAATTTTTTTCCGTGAAAAAATGTAAGGTATTTAAAAATGACAGAACACAAATACATCCTATGGACTGGATACGACAACTTGCTTTTGTATTTTCATCAGCTTGGCCTGTAATGCAGAAACTAGAATTGGCCTGGATACAACAATTTGTTTTTGAATTTTCAACGGCATTGCCTGTAATGCAGAAACTAAATTTTATTTGCAGCTCGTAAGTGACCTCAGGGGATTCATTACACTTCGATGAATATGTGCCGTAGCGTGCACAGGGCCCCGAGCTGTAGTAGTCCTGTTTCCTCTTTAGTTTTCTGCATTGCTGCCTTCTCTTTTACTATCCGGTATATCTATCAAAACAGCTCTTCAATTGTCGATCTATCGAGAATTAGAAATGAGTAAAGAAACCCTGATATGACAAATTTTACCTGAAAGTGACAGTTTTCATAAGAGACTCCCGAAATGACAAGAACTAACAGCGTAATTTTAATAGTAGACAAAATTGTAAACATCAGTATGTACAAAATTTTCAGCAATCGCAGACACATTTTAGTAACAATAGAGGGTTTTCTCCACAATACCAACAAAACCAGCCAGTTAGCATACTTAACCAACAATGTAGTCTGCAAGCTCAACCAAGCGTTAATGTTTCGCCGCCTACACGTATAGCGTCGGCTCCACCAAATAGTAACGCACAGCAACAAGGAAATAACTACGTACAGAAGACACATCATTTCAACTCATATCGCAACGCACCGTATAGCAACGATTATTATGATAGACGTAAAAGTAATGAGCATAGTTTTCAGCGTAACAGTCGGTCTTACCAGCAGCAGAATCATCCACAACAACAGATTATCATGGATGAACCAGACAGTAGATATCATCCTGAACGTAATACGTCAGGACGAAGTAATAGAACAGTACAAATAGTTGAAATGCCACAGCATCCTCCTGCAAATAACAGTACGTCAGAAAGAATTTGACTAGATTCAGTACAAGTTGCATCTTCCAGCAACGCAAGCAATACTTTTGACACAGAGAATCATGTTCACGAAAATGTTATTACTGTTCACAACATCCGAGACACTCTTTTGCATGAAAAACCTGTTATTCAAAAAACCATTTCCCACCCTGTCATTGAAGTGAAGATTGGATCATCCAAATTTTCAGCAGTAATCGATTCTGGATCACCTATGTCAGTCATAAATGAAGAAACTTTCAACGAATGTAACAAAGAGAATACCTATCCTACGTTACCATTAGGCAAAACTAAAGTAAAGGGAGCAGTATCTGGTAAAGGAGTAGATGTAAAGTTACAGATACACTTATCATTTTGTATTGCAGGTCATACGTTTCACTCAAATTTTTGGATTGTTCCCTTATTGACAACAGACGTTATTTTAGGTACGAATTTTCTGGTACAACATGACGCAATTATTGGCTTTCAAAATTCCTATTTAATGTTAAAGGATGAAAATGTACAACTGGCATTAGAATTTCAGCACTGTTTATCTGCAGAAGAACAAACAATTAATCGAATAGAGGTCATTTCTGCATCACGTAACATAGACTGTCATTCCACATTATTCACGGATACGTATGTTCACAACTACAATACACCAGACGAAGCCGACTATGACGTTATGCAATTGATTTCTGATAAAGTTAAACAAAGCAGTGCAAATACAGACGTCGAACGTACTCAACTACGCAGTATTCTTTTACAGCAAGCTCCCTTTTTTGACAACGTCCCTGGTACTCTGTCCGGTTTCGTGTATGAATTTCAAGTTAAACAGCACGACACATTTAAAGCCAAACATTATCCCATTCCATATATTCACAGAGAACAAGTTAAGAAAGAATTGCAAGCTATGCTTGACCAAGGAATTATTGAAGCGGCAGTTAGTCCGTACATAAAACCGCTCCATATTGTTAAGAAAAAGAATGGTTCACTTCGCCTCGTACTTGATTCGCGTCACATCAATGACATTATTATTAATGAAACAGATCGCCCACAGACACTAGAAGAACTCCTACAGAAATTTCATGGTACTGATATTTATTCCACGTTAGATTTGAAATCGGGATTTTGGCAAATTCAGCTCCATCCGAACTGCAGAAAGTACACAGCATTTCTCTGTTTTGATGACTGTTATCAATTTTGCAAATTACCGTTCGGTTTAACAATTTCTTCAGCAGGATTTATTCGCGGTTTGAATGCTATACTTTCGACAGAATTAAAAGACAGAATCACAACGTATGTAGACGACATTCTTATTGCAGAAGCTAACTGGTCTGATCACAATCTGATTCTTGAACAACTGTTGCAAACTTTTCGTGCACAAGGACTCACAGTCAACCTTAACAAATCGCACTTTGGCAAAACTTCTATAAAATTTCTTGGACATGTAATTTCAGCAGAAGGCATTGCGCCTGACCCGGAAAAACTTCAAGCTTTACATGACATTACTGTTCCAACGACGAAAAACAACTACGCAGCTTTTTTGGATTAATTAACTTTTTCCGTAAATTTATTAATTACTCTGCTTTAGACGCCCCTAGATTATGCCAATTGACGGGTAAAAACGCTATTTGGTCCTGGAATAGCCAAGCACAGTCTGAGTTTGTTAATTTGAAACATGCCTTGTTGAATGCACCACTTTTATCACACCCAGATCCTAACAGAAATTTTTCCATTGCCATCGACAATTCTAACACAGCTTTAGGCGTACACATGTTTCAGGAAATTGAAGAAGATGGTACTACAGTAATTAAAAACATCGCCTTTGCAAGCCGCATTCTGTTACCTGCTGAACGCAATTATTCTGTTACAGAACTTGAAACATTCTGTGTTGTATGGGCATTACGAGATTTAGGCATTTTCTTTATGGAAGACATACGACCGTTTACACAGATCATAGAGCTATATAGTTTTTACTTTCCGCAAAATTTACACACGACAGGTTAAGCAGATGGAAACTTTATTTACAGGAATTTAATTTTACAATTGTTCACATTCCCGGTACACAAAATGTTGTAGCAGACGCACTATCCCGTTCTCTCAGCAACAATAAGCAAGACATCGCAACCAACTCCTGCCAAGCAAATTTTAGCGTCATGTATATTCAACAAGTTGCATTCGAAAATTTTATTTCGGCATCATTACGAGACATAGCACAGGAGCAAATCAAAGACAACGTATGGATAGAAGTTAAACGCCTTTGGCAAAATAGGAATAATGTTACCATCAGAAACCATTACACTGTACGCAATAACATTCTGTTTCGCCGCTCTCACCCTGACAGCAACAATTGGTTACTGTGTATTCCTGACGAGCTTGTTAAGAAATTAATTTGGTATACTCTAAGTTACGCACATTACGGAGCCAGAAAATGTTTTCTTATACTGAAACAGAACTGTTATTTTGCGAACATGGAGAAATGTATTCGACGAGGTTTAGCGTCATGTAAAATCTGCCAGAAAGCTAAATCAGACCCGACTTCACATATTCCTCCGTTACATCCCATTGTACCCGTTAAATTGAGACACATGGCCGCTGTAGACATTTTTGGTCCGATTTCCAGATCTAATAGAGGTTTTTGTTACATCTTTGTCGCTGTTGAACTCACTTCGAAAATTGTAACTTTCACTCCGTTACGCAAAGCTACTGCTAAATCTATTTATAATGCATTTGTAAAACATTTTCTATTTCATGTAGGGCATGTATTGAAAGTAATTTCCGACAATTGGCCACAGTTTCGATCTGCTATATGGACACGTATGTTACGAACAAGAAACATTTCTCCGATCTATATATCCAAGTATCACGCTTCTTCGAACCCTTGTGAACGACTAATGAAAGAAGTTGGTAAACTATGTAGAATATACTGCCATAAAAAACATATTGATTGGGACGCACACATACTCTCATTCCAGGATGTAATTAACTCCATACCAAATGAATCTACTATGCTATCTCCGACTGTTATACTGAAAAATGTTGAACCACCCAACAAAATTAAAGAACTAGTATCTTTTCCTACATCGCGTCGACTACGCCACCATGAAATAATTGACATTGCGCTGAACAACATCAAACGTGCCGCAGAGCGCCAGAGAAGACAGCAAAAATAGGTTTGTACTCGCCGTAACTTTCACGTTGGACAGAAGATATTAGTACGTACACACTATTTATCCAACAGAGGAAAGAGTAGATGCATTAAATTCGAGCTTCTATACGCAGGTCCATACAGAATTCCCAGCATTCCTCACCGCAATGTAGTACACGTCATAACTTTGAGAACCAGAAAAAGCAAGGGCAATCACCATATTTCCAATATTAAACCCTTTATTGAATGAACATTCTTTATGATTTGTCGCACTGTAATGCCATTTGCAGATATTTACATGAACACTTACTGATGATTATCACATTTTTTCCTGGCAAGTGCCCAGCAAGGTAAGGTTAGCAGGTCGCTTTTCTTGTCGTTACACATCAGACCGTGCACATTTTTTCCAGATAAATTTACATATTTTATGACCACTTATGCAATTATATTTATATGAACACTTACCGATGACTATCATTTTTTTTTCTGGCAAGTGCCCGGCAAGGTAAGGTTAGCAGGTCGCTTTCCTTGTCGTTATATATCAGACCGTGCACATTTTCCATTTTTTGTGTATGTATGGTTGTTTCCCTATCGAAAGTTGAATTTTTATCTGTATGCACTACGTAATCTTTAAGATATAACAAACACCAGTTGACTTTGACATTTTTTTCTTATGATATCTCAATATCTTCACTATTCTACACTTCTTGCCACTACATTATGATACTGTGTGTACATTTTTTGCACTTGAAAACTGTCTATGTTTTTGACCTAATACGTTTTCTGTCATGCTATGCTGTATGCTTAGTTCTACCACTAGAAACAAGTTTTTATCTAATGGGTATATGATTTAAATGCAAGTAAGTAATCCTTATTCATCATTTTCAGAAAGCAATAACGTGTACAAGAAATAAATTAAACAAACCACAGTGGTTTATTCTGAAATGGAAATTTTACCATCGGAATGAACGAAAGAAAATGCAATATCTTGTCATGAAGGGTAAATGGATCAGAATTAACAAGCATTAACCAGAATATACTATACACATCGTATGATAGCAGTCGTGACTAATTATTTTTCTTTCAGAATACGAGGCGATTGATGCAGGCTGTCGGATAGAACTACACATCTTAGTTTTAGTGATGACATATGCTAGAAATAAGAAACTCTATAGTATGAATAGTTGTATGAAGTAAATGGTAATACGAATAATGAATAATGAAGTGACCTTTTTTGCAGATGATAATAAATGAAGATGAATAATGATATGAAGAATATGCTAATATAATGAGGTTTTTCTTTGCAAGTGATGATAGCGATGAAGTTACGGTAATAAGAATAATGAAGTTTTTCTTTGCAAATGATGATAATGATGATGTTTATATATTTACTATAAGTTAAGAGATGCTGTGTAGTTATTTAAGTATTTGTTGCAGTTCATTTTGACAGTATGTCTTATGTCGCATGGTATAATGACTGAATGTTTTGGAAAGGACAGCTAGAGTACATACATATTGAGTACACGTTTAATTACCTGTTAATTCGAAGTTCACTACTCTTCAGCATAATATGCGTTTGTTCTTTCAGCTCAATAATCCATTTTGTATTTTTTCCAGGAGAAGTTATTCATGAAATTAATGTGCTATAAGCAGTTAGTCATTAAACCTGTTCTAGTACTTGAATTTTTTTTCACCCATTTGTGTGTATCATTCATGAATGTGATCACATATACTCTACTTGTTTCATAACCTTGCTACAGGTGACTCATGATGAATGACGTTATTAATCCTTATTTCGAGCAATAAGTCAAGAGCAAATATTTTCATGCCCCAGCAATTAATTATCGATCCCAACGCAATGCATTGGTAGCAAAAAACAAAAAAAAATTATTACCAGTCCCAACTGTTAACAGTATACAACCAAATAATGCTACCAGCTTAAGATATACAGTATTTCTAGTTCTAAATATAATGCAAATTTCTCAGATGTATTGAATCCATTATATCTATGTATTATAGGACCACAGACCTTGAGTAACAGTTACAGTGTGTTACATTTTAAATACGTCTTATGTCACTTGAATGATGAGTTCTGGCTAATACTGAATGATGTTTTGAAATAATGCATAAATGCTATGCCAATAATTTCTATAAATAATATTTTTGTTGTACTCTATAAATGCTATGCCAATAATTAACTCTTGTTTTGAATGATGACTTCTGAATAATACTGAATAATGTATTGCAAAACTATATGAATACTTTGTAAATCGGCCAATGAGTGCCAATAATTACCGCAATCCGATGAGTTATGATTAGTGTTTTGTAATATTCAATACTTGCTACATGTTTAGTAACTGGCCAATGAATGCCAATGATTACTATGATTAGATGAATTATGTATAAATGCTATGCCTATAATTAACTCATTTTGAATGATGACTTCTGAATAATGCATAAAACAATGCTTTGTAACCGGCCAATGAGTGCCAATATTTACTGTAATCAGATGACTTATGAATAATGTTCTGTAATACTCCATACATACATAGAAATGTTTAGTAACTAGCCAATGAATGCCAATAATTACTCAAATCGGTTGATAGAATAGTGTAATTCTCAATGATGACTAGCGTAAGACTTAAAGTCCTTCACCTTCTGACCTAATTACCAGAAATTACTGCAATATCCGTTTGTCCTGTCCATCCTCATGATCATGGAGCACTATTTTTGGTTTTTGCACCAATTCTACGTTGATGTGAGAGTATGGATTCTACAAGTATGTGGTGTTGACATATCAAGCTGTCCACCACCTTGAACGATGGAGATGTCATTGTGGTCCTACTGTTTGGTGTACCTAATGTACTACCAAAATGATAACATTGAATATTAATACAACATTTCACTGATAAATACTTCAGGGAAGAGAACTTCAGATTGTCTCACTTGGTGTTGTGCTTCTGTAGAAAGATATGGACTTTCGGTGCAACTACGTGCAACCTACTGTGCTGCAACCATGATGCAATCCTTCCCATTCCTTTCCTAGTTCTTGTAAAATGCTAAATATTTTTACAGTGCATGTGCACTTTATTTCATTTTTTAATATGGTCAGTCGTCTTAAATATACTAAAGACTTCTACAGTGCATGTGCACTTTATTTCCTTTATTAATAAGATCAGTTGTCCTAAAAATACTAAAGGCTTATACAGTGCGTGTGCACTTTATGTCATTTGTTAATATATTTTGTATTCAGTGTGTGTGCACTTTATTTCACTTCATGATATGTTATGTAAAAATACTAATGACTTCTATAGTGTGTGCACTTCATTTCACTTGTTAATATGATCAGTTGTCCTAAATATGCTAAAGACTTTTACAGTGTGTGTGCACTTCATTTCATTTTTTGATATGATCAGTTGTCCTAAGTATGCTAAAGACATATACAGTGTGTGTGCACTTTATGTCATTTGGTAATATGTTTTATACTCATTGTGCATACATTTTGTCTTTCTTAATATGTTCTGCACTTATCAATAATGTGTATATTCTGTTACTGTAGACTTAGTAACTAAATAGATTTTAGAAAAATTTGTTGCTCATGGCAAGTCCAATTGACTCACCATCGCTGCCAAATTTTTGCCCCCCCCCCCCCCCCCCCTTCAGTGGAGGGCAAAGAGGTCCGAGCAGATGTAATGTCGATGTATTACTCACGCACTGCCTGCGATATGTAAGGTACAAGAGAATCTCAGACCAGAGAGCAGTGTTGAGTGCAGTATGAACTGTGCAGCTGAGTTGTTGCTAGCGAGCAGTCTGGTCTGGTGTATCGTGTTGGCTGGGCCGGTCGTGGTGCAGCGATGCCGGAGCCTGAGCATTATTGTATAAGGTAAAATGCAGCCTCGCGCATATGTAGTATTGTTATCTCAAGTCCCATGTCGATGTTTTAAAAATCTCCTAATAATAATCTTTCTCATAAAAAGAAACTTTTAACAACCATTCATTTCAATTTAAAGAATTTACTAATTTCTCCAATCCATGATCATCCCGATTATTTCAAAAGAAAAATCAGTTGTTTCCTTTCATAAATGACAAATCTATCGGCCAGCATTGCACAGGGCTGTGCCAAAAAAAATTTGTTGTAAGAGCAGATACATATGCGTTATCCGGCGACTTCATTGAGGTAAGAATTTTTTCCGTTTTTGTTCAGAATGATCTTTCAGGGCCATGACGCAGCACTGCTGACGTCCAAAATTTACCAGGTTAAATTCACAGTCAATTATTCAAAAGTAATAAGTGAGTGACAATTTAATTGAGAGGTTAGTTAGATTGTATTATTACCAGGTTAGTGAATTTATTTTTTGTTGGGACGTTACATTGAATGGGAACAACACAACTATATTTTTTACTGTTGAGAGGTTTAGGAATTTTTCTGTTTTGAGGTTACGCTAAATGTGAATGAATTTTGTGGGGAGGTTACAGGATGTATTTTAAAGCAAAATCACGTTGTAAAAGGGACACACTCTGACACTCACAGTCCAGTCCAGTTCACTAAGCCCACTGGCGTTGAAGAACCGTGAGGTTTGAAGAATTCAGTATCACAAGGATAATGCTCTAACTGTTTTGAGGCTATTGTCAGTTTTACATCCGTTTTATGCCTGTTTTCCAGACGCATTTCCTTTATAGCTGTTTTCGAGACCGTCTCCCGTTTCAGTTGAAAGTGCGCCTTTGGATGTGCACATGTAACTGACTAATCAGCAGTGCAATTCCCAATTAAAAACCAGACCCATTTAACAGTAAAACTGTCTAGGATGTTTACGTTGCTTTCCAATGCTAGAGTTTCCTCGTCTGTATCCTCTTTACTTCGGCCACCATCAGTCATTTTGCTTCCAATAAAGCAAAACGCATCTGCTGTTTCAGTGTCTCATTTGCTAGTCCAACTTCCTCAGCGTCACCTGATGTGGTACGAATACATTCCTCTTCTGTGATTGTTATTTTGCTACCCAAATAGCAAAACAAACACACTGTTTCAGTGTCTCGTTTCCTAGTTCAGTGTGGTTCGGATACGTGCCTCCTCGCTTACTTTGCTTTGGTTGATATTAATCTTTTAGTCCCTTTTCGAGACACTAACCGTTCCGTTCAACTGCTCTTCAAAATCTCTCTAACAGAATTAAAATGTCCAAATCTCTTTTTCCACAGTTTTTCTTTGATTTCCTTTATTTCTTGCTTATTTTTGTAAATCACGAATCTTCTGCCTGGTCTGAGCTCTGAGAGTGTACCCTAAACCTTATTCGCTCCAGCGTCGTCTTTGGCAAGTCTGTCGCAGAACGACTGTGACTTCCTGTTTCGCAAGTCTTCTTCCGCAGCTGCTGACAGGTTTATTCGGAATATATGCAGTGGCTAATTTCCCATCGAGAACCCATAATGTGCTGATTACTTGTCAAAACCGCTACCTCCCCCCCCCCCCCCCCAGACCACATTGCACACATGAAATAATATCGTGTACTGGCTATAAACCTTTAACATTCCATTCTTAGCCACTCCACTCCTTAGGTGTCCTTCGACTATCATAACAGCTGCGATCTGGTTTGTGTAAAAGTTGTAAATTACATTTCGCTCTTTGATTTATTGCCTCTCCCTTCAATATTATCCAAAACTTTCTCTAAATCTACAAACGCTACGTAGGTTTGCCTTTCTTTAACATATCATCTACAACAAGTTGAACGGTCAGCATTTACTCACGTGTTCCTAGATCCTCTGAAACCGAAAGTGATCTCCCCAAGGTCAGTGTCTGCCAGATTCTCCTTTCTTCTGTAAATAATTTGTCGTGTCAGGATTTTGCAAGCAGAGCGTGTCAAACTGATAGACAGTGTCAGTATAAGCCTTCTATACTGATTGGGTTATTAGGAGGGTCTTTCAATAAGTAATGCAATTTCTGTTGAAAAAATGCTGAGTTTGCTGTGGGGCATCGTGGACTACTCCTGCTTCAACACCTAAAGATACATGACGATCCAGTAGTGCTCTGCGCTCTATGCGTGTTGTGTCTAGACAAGACAGCCTAGACACAATGAGAGGAAGCCGAAAGGCACGCGCTTACACTCACGCAGGCTGGCGTGAGGTCTGAAACAGGATACGTAATGAATGCTATAAAGAAAAGTACGTAGCTTCTGGAATACTTAACTTTAATCCACATTTGTAGAACATCGCTCTTGATGATACATTACTAGAATCGCAATATCAATTGAATACGGCGCCTTGCTAGGTCGTAGCAAATGTAGCTGAAGGCTATGGTAACTATCGTCTCGGCAAATGAGAGCGTATTGGTCAGTGAACTGTAGCTAGCTACGTCGGCTGTACAAATGGGGCGAGTGCTAGTACGTCTCTCTAGACCTGCCGTGTGGTGGCGCTCGGTCTGCGATCACTGACAGTGGCGACACGCGGGTCCGACGTATACTACCGGACCGCGGCCGATTTAAAGGCTACCACCTAGCAAGTGTGGTGTCTGGCGGTGATACCACAATGCGACTTAACTTCTGAGGTCATCAGTCGTCTAGAACATAGAACTAATTAAACCTAACTAACCTATGGACATCACACACATCCATGCCCGGGGCAGGATTCGAACCTGCGACGGTAGCGGTCGCTCGGCTCCAGACTGTACCGCCTAGAACCACACGGCCACTCCGGCCGGCGATCCGGTAGGTGGCGGCTCTGCCCATAGTCTTCAGAATAGATTCTGTATCGGTGGGGCTTTCGGAGCAGAGAACTGTCATTGACTTTCTTTTGGCGGAAATCCAGAGCATCACGTATATTTGCAGGCTCTTGCAGAATACCTGTGGAGAAGTGGCAATGAACAAAAGCGCGATGATTCATTGGGCGAGGCGTTTGGCATCATGGCAACAAAAGGCCGCATAAACACGTCCGATCTCCCAGCCGCACACAGCTGTGACTCCTCCTATTTTGGAACGAGTGGACACTCTGTTTCGAGGTGATCGGCGGATGACAGTCAAAGACCTCGCTGTTCATTTGAACCTTTCTGTTGTTAGTACTGACACACTCGTTCTCCATCTGCGGTACTCAAAGGTGTGTGGCCCCTGGGTTACACGCCGCCTAACAGAAAAGTTGCATTTGCTTGGCCTAATGAGGGATACACTCCGTGGGAAGCAGTAAATGGATGGTGGGGAGGTCATTAATGCAGCAAGACGTTGGCCCCGACAGTGGCTAGTAGAGTGGTACCACACGGGCATAGAATGCCTCCCAGTAGCAATGGAGTTTTGTAGACAGAAGAGTGGGGAATAAAATTTTGTATTGGATCCCTGAACAAAGCAAACGTAATTTCAGAACGAACATGTGTTGCATTAGTGGTGCATGTGGTGCATACCGGAAAATTAACAAAGATCCTACTAACAAGATGACAATAAGGACTGCTGACTTGCTGAAGCTTCATCACCACCGAAGGAAGTCATAAGAAGTTTCAAAATTCGAGGTGCAGTACCACCGAGATCTTATGGTCTTCCTAAAGTTCACAAGATGGGTAAGGATGAGCGTCTAGAGGACTTGTCTATGAGACCTATAACGTGCACCATTGGTTCACCAACGTATTTTTCTGCCAAATATTTAGCTTCCTTATTAAAACCATTGGTAGGAAAATGTAGTCAGCACATTCGAAATTCTATGGATTTTATTCAGAGACTTAGGAATGTCTGGTTAAATAGTATGGCTGTGCTTGTTAGGTTTGACGTGGTATCATTATACACCAAGGTACCTTTAAAGGTCTCTTTATCTATTATCGGCCAACATTTTGATAAGAACATTACGGCCTTATTTGAACATGTACTTTTATCATCTTATTTTCAGTTTAATGGCGAATTTTATGAGCAAATTGATGGTGTTGCCATGGGAAGTCCCCTCTCCCCTCTGGTAGCTAATTTATTGATGGAAGACTTCGAGGACAAGGCACTGGACTCAGCAAGTTTTAAACCAACGGTCTTATGGAGGTACTGGACGACACATTCGTTGTATGGTCCCATGGGATGGATGAATTACATCGATTTCTTGAGCATTTGAATTCCATCCATGCTAGCATTAAATTTACTATGGAAACAGACAAAGACGGATGCCTCCCCTTTTGGGATGTTGTCGTTCGCTGCAAAGGTGATGGCAGATTAGGACATGCCGTATATCGGAAACCAAAACACTCAAATCTATATCTTCATGCCAGTAGCTGCCATCACCCTTCACAGACAATAGGTGTCCTTAAGACCTTAGTGCATCAGGCAAAGTGTATATCCGATAAAGACAATTTGCAAGAAGAGCTCAAATACCTCCAGAGCATTTTTAAATCGAATGAAGTTTCTCCGCAACAAATTCGTAGAGCATTCGACGCAAAACCTAAAATGCAGGTATGTGATGGGGAAGAAGATAGTAATTGCTTCAGATCTAGTGCGTTTTTGCCCTATGTGGGTGCTCTTTCCTCGAAGATAGCCCGTATTCTTGAGAAACACTGTGTTAAAGTGATCTTCCGCACCCCCACGAAGATTGCAGCTGTACTCGGCTCTGTGAAGGACGATTTACGGATTTGTAAAGCTAGTGTGTATCAGATTCCTTGCGGAAATTGTGAGAAGTCGTACATAGATCAAACAACACGCACCGTTCATGTAAGGTGTGTGGAGCATCGAAGATACACTCGCTTATTACAGCCAAACAGGTCAGCTGTGCCCAAACATTGTATTGATACAGGGCATTTCATGAATTACAGTGATGTGAAGATTTTAACACCCACCTCTTCTTTTTGGGAATCTGTCTTCAAGGAAGCTATAGAGATTAGATTAGCTAATAATTTAATAAATAGAGATAATGGTTTTAATTTGGACAAATCATGGAATCCGGCTCTTGGAGTAATTAAACTGCAGAGAAGTCGTCATGGTGTCACCGCCAACGATCATACATCGATAATTGAAACGAATGTCTGTACGCCTTCACCACAGGCGGTGCATGTGTAAGCGTATTTCTCTGCCGCCGACCAGCATCTGTGACCCGCATGCACAGTACCGGCGCGGTGGAGCATATAGGGCTGTGCTTGGCATCATGTCGTCCCAAGAACCAGGCGATCATTGTAGGCAAAACCACCCCTTCCTTCCGTCTCTTCGACTTCTATCTCACCATTTATGGTCGTCCTACCGCCCTCACACCCACCCTTAAGTACCTTGGCGTCACCCTTGACCGTCGCCTCTCCTGGACCCCCCATCTCTGGACAATCCGAGCCAAGGTATGTTCCCGACTCCGTCTCCTCAAGCTCCTTTCTGGCTGCACATGGGGTCTGGACCCTTCCACCATCAGCCACACCTATAAATCCCTTATCCGCCCTATCCTCTGCTACACTCATCCCGCCTGGGTCTCCGCCCCTCCTACCTTTTACAAATCCCTTCAAATCCTAGAACGCCATGCGCTCTCCTTCGCCTACCACATCCGTCTCCCCTCCCCCACGTGGATCCTATATGACCTTATTCCGTTCCCGCTCCTCCTTTTCTTCCTCGAACGGATACGGATACTCTACACCTCCCGCAAACTTGACCCCCGTCACCCGCTTGTCTCTCCCATCCTCTCCCACCCCTGTCCGCTGCCGTGCCTGCATTCCCACATTGCACCTGCTCTCCATCACTCCACTCTCCATACCTTCCCCCAAGGTGGCTTCCACCAACTTCCCCTCTCTGATGATGCCCTCATCCCCTCCATCTACCCCTCCTACCAACTTTGATCCTCCTGTGCTGCACCCTGTGTTTTTCCCGAGGGCACCCTCTCTCCCTTCTCTCCCTCCTCCCTTCCTCCCTAACTCCTCCCCCCGGGCTTTCCCTAACCCCCTGCCTTCTTTCCTCCCCCTCCCATCTCTTATGCCACTGGCATCTACACACTCCCCTCTCCCTCCTCCCCCATCTCTTTTCCTCTTTTGGCAGGTCCCAGTCTCGTACACGTATAGTGAACTCCCGCGCGCCGGAGCTCATCACCTAGTGATTGTGTGTCCCCGTCGCGTTCATGCTCAAGTGTCCCAGTGTTTAATCGTTTGTGCTCCAACGTTCGCATGTGTCATCTGTCATCTCTGTGCGTGTCCAAGTGTCTGAATATTTTTACTTTGGACTCTGCGAACGTGAACGGCTCTGTGTGTTTTAATTTTGTATGTCTACGTTTGTATATCCACCATGCCTGTTCTGCGATTGTCTTCTTTTGTATCATTAGTTTTATCTGTGGCCGAAGAGCGGCGTAGTATGCCGCTGCTGGCCTGCCTGTTCAAATGGTTCAAATGGCTCTGAGCACTATGCGACTTAACTTCTGAGGTCAACAGTGGCCTAGAACTTAGAACTAATTAAACCTAACTAACCTAAGGACATGACACACATCCATGCCCGAAGCAGGATTCGAACCAGCGACCGCAGCGGTCGCTCGGCTCCAGACTGTAGCGCCCAGAACCGCACGGCCATTCTGGCCGGCGGCCTGCCTTTATCAGGTGTGAAATTAACAATAAAGGAAAAAAAATCTTGTCGTCAGTCTCGTAACTCACTCTGAGGATGGCTGGACGATACGTGGCCGAAATATCAGTGGAGGAAACTTTATTTGCCGGGTGCATGCCCGAAATTTAATGGACTATTCATTACGCCGCGAGAAGTTAAAAGTGCACATGTGTTGCGTTAATGTGATGCTTGAAGTTTTCCCGGCGTACTTAATATTCTTTAAGGTTTCGGGACCCTCACCTGAACATGACTGGACAGTTTCCAGCCGAAACATTGTGGCAAGAAGGCAACATGATGCGGCTGTAATCCCGAAACCTCATGGAATGCTACGTTACTTATTGAACGCCGTTCGTACGTTCTTCGCGTGCTTACAGCTGTATACATTTGCAGATTATTCGACTCTGTGGCAAAACATGTAGTATGTATGGAATCCCTGTCGTACGTCACCTCCAGCGGAGCGGCGGTTAATGCCGGGCCCCGGGCAGGACATTACACGTCAGTCCGGAGCCCGTCCCCACAGGCTGGCCGGCTGCGTATTTCACCTGCGCCGCGGCCGTTATCTATCAAAGCGAGCCCGCCGGCCCTCGGCGACAATTACACGTCACGCGGGGCTGCTGTCCATCCGCCCCCACTATCTGCCGTCCGCGTGGCTTGCCTGGCCTCCGTTAATTCGCTGCGCATTTCCCGCCACGGAGAATTAAATTGATTGCCCGCCGGTGCCGGAATTGCGGGAGCGGTTTACGGGCTCGTCCTTCCCGTGTGCGCTGCGAGGCGGCCACACAGGGTCCGCTACGGAGTTCAGCGCGCAGTCGACGTGGCCAGCTGCCGTTCAATTCATATCGTGGCACCAGAAGTACGGCCCATTCTCGGACTGCCGACAGTTAGCTAGAGCCCCATGTGTGGTGATTACTTGCTAGCATCTTAAGGAGATCAGCACTTCTCACCTATATATCGTGTACTCACGCCCCAATTTTCTGTCTTTCTTTTCTGGTACTGACAAATATCACACAGTTAAACGTGATTGACTTGCTGCATATTGGGGGAAGGAGATCGGCTTGAGCACTGTACGAGCATGATACTACAATGGGCGTACAGAGAAATTTATCAAGTAAGTGAGGTAAAACTAAAAATCGCTGAATGAGATTTTCACTCTGTTGAGTAGTGTGCGCTGGTATGAAACTTCCTGGCAGATTAAAACTGGACCGAGACTGGGGACCTACCAACCTTTCTTTTTATTTTTTTTGCATTTTGTTCGTAGGTGATCGTTGTGTCAGGCCGTTGCGGACGTCACATGGCATCCGTTCAAGTTCGTTTGTTGACCCTTCCACTCAGTTTTTTTATTACAGAGACCAAGCAGCTCTCTAACCGAACACACTGAGCTACCGTGCCGGCATGAACTGAACTATCCAAGCAAGACTCACGCCCCGTCCTCAAAGCTTTACTTCTGCCACTACCTCGTCTCCTAATCTACAGAAGCTCTCCTGCGAACCTTGCAAAACTAGCACTCCTTAAAGAAAGGATATTGCGGAGACATGGCACAGCTCAGCCTGGGGGATGTTCCCAGAATAAGATTTTCACTCTGCAGCATAGTGTATGCTGATATGAAAACTTCCTGACAGATAAAATCTGTGTGCCAGACCGAGACTCGAACTCGAGTCTCGGTCTGGCACACAGTTTTAACCTGCCAGGAAGTTTCTAAAAATTGCTGTTTCTTCTAGAAACGAGTTGGCCAGTTTCTAGATGTGTAATGCCACAAGAACAATAATTTAGTTGGTGACACAAAACATTTATTATATTCCAGCGCATTGATGGCTGTCCACGATGTATGAGATTTCTGTAGTGGATAAAATCTCTACTCCAGATTCCCGGATCGAGAGTGGTAACGCAGTGGTTAGCACACGGGACTCGCATTCGGGAGGCCATCCTGATTTAGGTTTTCCGTGATTTCCTTAAATCACTTCAGCCAAATGCCGGGAGGGGTCCTTTGACAGCACATGGTCGATTTCCTTCCCCATCCTTCCCTAATGCGATGGGACCGATAATTTCACTGATTAGTCCCTTCCCCCAAAACAACCAACCAAACAGATTTCAGAATGGCTGGTAGGGATGCACGAGCTCTCTTGATCTTCCAGCAATCACCCATAACTACCACTATTTTCTAGTATGCAATAAAACTAACCGTTGAGCACCTATAAGCTCTAAACACACACGCTTAAATAAAACTGTCTTGGTTGTGAAAATGTTGCTTCAAAACTCGAATTACAAATGAGGGTTGGAGGGGTGCAAGGGTGTACTTTAGGCCCACTTTTCAAAATATTGGCTTTTGTAATCCAGTCAGTTTCTTCATATATCAATATTCTGAAGTAATAATTATTCCACCAGATACCCTACATATTTTAAATTTTTTAGTTTGACTTAACCCAAAAATTTAAGTATTGGTAGTAGATGTCACTTTTCTCAATGACGGTCGTACCCAATATTTCCAGGTTCACGGTGATACTTATACATCGTTATACCTTTAAAATATATGTTTCGAGTACAAATCAGCAACAGTTAACAGTATTTGCATTTTTTATATTTTTTTGCTGTTGCTGGTAAAGTCGGTAAACATGTTACTGCATTTGCGTTGATACTGCTAATTGTGTGATTAAAGGTATTTCCAAATTGTGGGCGCTTATTACACTTCAGTACCTCATTAAAAATTATGTTTTTAATGTAATTCAACTACAATTAACGAATTTTCTTTTTTAAAATTTAGATGGTCACAAGGAACCCCCCCCTTGTTTTTACTAAACCTAGTGCAATGAAAACCAGCTACCAAAGAAGAAGACGCAGAGCTTGTATACAGGTGAGCATTAGACTGAGTGCGCACATTTAGGTAGCTGAAACACATGCATATGGCGCTGATAAACAGCTTTTCCACCAAAGATTTATAATAAAATTTCAAAATCAATCTGTAGAAGCACTATGGACAAAGAGCAATAACGAAATAATGAGTGCGACACAACACACATAAAAAATTAAGAGGATTTAAAAGAAACAAATTTGTGTACCGTTCCAGTAGGCTGCACGCACAGCAGTATAAGGCAGCAAGCGATGTCGCACACAAAGAATGGGAAGCGGAGTAAAATATGCAAGTATCATTCTATAAACATTCGTTACAACAATAAAAATCTTTTTAGCTCTTAAAATGTAACAAGTACAAACGCAAAGAAATATAGAAAATTAAAATATGGCATTAATACATGCTGGGGATAAAAAGCAGCCACAAATAATTGGCATTATTAGAATAAACGGGTACACATGGAGCGTACCAGTTAAATACATAACAACAAGTGCCCATGATTAAATGGTTAATTTCAGGAAAGCATGCATCAGCATAAAAAATGGAAAGATATGCGCCAACTAAAAATCCATAGAATAATGTATAGAGCCGACGATGTAAAAGTAGAACAACCAACGCCAAAAATGGGCTAAATACATGTTTTAAAAACGGACATCATGGCGTGAAAGAGTTTGTGATTTTTGCTGATCAGATGATCGTTAAGCAGTTGATCGCTAGGCACGCACGCGTACTCGGAATTTCCACTTCTTCGAAAAGGTCAATTTTCTTGTCTTTTTGGGTACAATGCAAAAACTGGAGGTACCTAATGTGGGTAGTTGGTGCTTTGTTAACTCCAAATGCTCAGTATAGGCAGAATTCCGCTTTATCTGGTCTGTTTTGTTAACAGTTGAACGCTTAATCTACTCTTAAACGTTCCATCGATCTGGCCTACGTAAAATTTTTAGCAAACAATACACTTATAGATTCTGCACATAAAATGTCTATCTTTTCGAGGCTGTTATTTATGAATATAGCCGTATTGAGGTACGACCTGAGAAAGCTATTCAGACATCAAAATTCGTAAACAATTTAACTAACTCACACGATAATCTTCCCCTGAACAGAAGTTTAAAATCTTGGTGATCTGGCGCCTTCATCCTTGTTAGTAAGTTGCTATTGGCTCTTGACATTTTCTTCTTGTACTGCCTGTTCACAGTCGGAGGTCTATATTCATTATTGGTGATGTAATAGAATTGACAGTGTATTCGGCAGAAACTTTGTCTTCAAGAAACTTAAGGCTTACATGCCTAAAGCCATATCCAACGAACTTCACTTCTACTGTATATAGTCATCGGTATCCAACTGATCCCATTGTCGTGGTTAGTGTTGTAAGCATCAAGTTGGGTGTCCGTTTGTGTATGACCGGAAGAGGCAGACAACGTAATAGATCGTCACTTACCGTATAAGACTGGAAGAGGCAGAGAAGGTGAGTGCACATCGCTAACCAAAGGATAAGACAGCTATATCAATTTTAATGATTGATGGCAAAACGAATTTATGGAGTTCAGAACAGCTCATACAAAAGGAAAAACTTATAGGCTACAATAAACACTAGAATGAATATCCGGTGTAGGCGGTGGTGAACAACTTTTATAAGGGTTAGGAACTGCATCTTGCAGTACACAACCATACGTTTTTTTACTTTGACAAACGGTTCTGGTAACAGACTAACCACCCTCTATTCATCTGCACTGAAGGAAACAATAATGTATAGGATTCTTACAATAACTGTACATAATACCTCATAAGAGACGTTCACTAAGAATTCATGTGCTACACCTTGAATGCCACTTAAGTACACAAACAATATCCTTACAAAACTCATGTTTCACTGTGCACTTCATAATGGCACTAATGAATCGGATCCTTGGAATGCTTGCTTTTGCTGTTAGTTGTGATGGAAGTAATCATGCACTTCGGCCATCTCATGGAAGCTATCAAAGACTTCAAACAACTGTAATGAGTTACCTGCAGGTACAAATTCACAAGGATTACATATTCCAAACATATTGACTGTGGATGTATTCTGACCTACAATAAGTCCAGAACATCATATTGTAAAGTGCCCGTTTCCACCAGCTTTCATCGTCGTATTTAGAATAATTGTGGGATAGTTGAATTTGTATATCTTCCGTGGTTATTGCTGCAGACGTGTGGGAAAGTCTGTTGAATTTTTGCTATCATAGCTGGTTCGAGGCATAACCAGACCGGAAACAGCTAGTTGTACTCTTTCTAAAAGTGTGTCTTGTGATTGGTCAGTCAGGGGCTGTGGACTTTTCCACCAATCTCTCTTTCCAAATTTCGTTCGGTAAACTTTAGGGAGGCTGAGTAACGGGTGTTGCCATTTGTACCTTCTTCCTAATTGGGCAATGCGTTTGGCACCGTGGGGTCATCTCTTGTTATAGTGTGGTGGAGGCCACCCTCTTCCCCCTTGGAGGCTGTACGAAGAGCACAGAGTCCGGTGTTCTTAGAAAGTAGTTTTTAACAGTAAGTCGGTATCTGACACTGTGGTGAATAACATAGGCTGCTTCCGAGCGCAGTTGGGATAAAACCTGCTTATTGGGAATCGCTTCAGTTTTGTAATTAATGTATCCGTGCTGTACTTAAATTGAATTATCAAGGGGTTTAAACAGCTAAATCTTGCTTGTGTACAGATGCCTTCGTTTCCAACCCAGTTTAGGAAGAGCCATTTCGTTTTCCCTCAGCCACCCTCGTTGCGGTTTTGTTATTCTGCTTTACTCATTTTCTTGATCATAATGTATAGTTGTAAGTCAGGCTTGACGCAACCGGAAGCAATTCGTAGGAGTTACTGGTGAACTTACCTTACCTTCCAGTGCTTTCCATGCAATGAGGTTGTTGAACTTTTAATGTGTTCATAAGAGCAGCCATGTTGGATCTCTTTCATAGCATGACCTTTCACTGGCCGAATTAATTACGGAATCAGACCGTGTAAAGAACTATTGTGTTAAGTTTTCAAATAGCTGCTGTACTTCGAGCAGCGAATTCTTTGATTCAATAATTTTCCCTTTAATGGAATATGTTTCGCTAGACTTTTCGCCTACATCCATCCCACTGTTCCTTGCCACCAGGGATTACTTTGAATAGCTGTTCTTTCTTCAGAAATATATTTTTTAATTATAAATGAAATTCATTGTCTAATCATTTCTACTGAAGGCATTTGGTCAAATTCCACAGCGTAATATTAGGTAAGTGACGGGGTATTACATATCACGTTTTCTTACCGACTTCAGACGACACTGCACCCAGTAGAATTTGTCAGTCGAGAGGCACTATGTGCTCTTCGTAGGAAGCACAGTAGCTCCACCAAGTCCGCTTCATGAGGCGAAAGGTGCATTCCACATTTAGAATGCTACTTAAGTTCGGAATTGTGGACGTATTAACTCAAAAAATGAAAAAGGACATTGTTGGTAATCTTTTATTATTGCCCTAAACTTCGATAAAGTATCACCGGTTCTAGTTTCTACATTTTCTTTCATTACACAGTAGTGATAGGACAATAAATAAATTTTCAACTGAATAATTGCTAATATCATTTATTCATATAGATTACCCATTTGGCAGTTCTCTGTTGCCATCTTCGGATCCACAGGAATTTCCGAAACTGATAATCTACATGAATAAATGGTTTTAGCGATATCGGCAGTCGAAAATATTTTTTGTGTTTGTAATACTACATATCGCCCCCACGTTGTTGATTTCAGAAGCTTACAGTAGTTACTTTTCAAATAAAGGTATTATAAGACTGTAATGTAACTTTATAAAGATCGACTTTTTTAAGCAGTTCGGCAATTGAAGTTTATCCACGAGAACATAAGGACATTAGTCACAAGTATCTATTTGTAAGACAAAGTACAAGACCATAGCACTACAAATATCATTCTGAAACTCGTAAAAGTGTAAAAGCCATATCTCAGGAGGTCTGATTTTCTGGATTGTAAACAACTTGTTAGACTCATTAATTAAAACTTCCGGGCTGAATTGCCGTGGTCCATATATAAAACTTCTTCTCCTTCGTGACGTTTCGTTGCCTACTGCGGGCAACATATTCTGAGGAGAGTGGGCGACTGGCTGCTAGGCGCTGGAGGTCCCGCTTATATAGAGCGCTTTTCAATATAACAATGAGTTTTATGAACAAATTGATGGGGTGGCCATGGGTAGCCCTCTGAGCCCTGCTATTGCTGTTTATGGAATTTTTCGAACAAGTCCTGCAGTCTGCCAAAAAAAGCCCTTTGAAATGGTATCGATAGGTGGATGACACATTTGTGATATGGGATCTAGCTGAAGAGGAACTGAGTAATTTTTTGGTGCACATTAACAGTTTCAATCCAAAGATACAAATCACTATTGAGAAAAAGAGTAATGGACAACTAAATTTTTTGGATGTATTGGCTATTAAACGGGCAGATGGGACTTTAGGGCACAAGGTATATAGGAAAGACACACACACCCATCGTTACCTACATAAGAATTTGTATCATCATCCTAGGCAGAAGAGAGGAGTCATAAAAACTTTAGTGGACAGGGCTAATAACATCTGTGAGCCAATTTATTTGCAAGATGAATTAAGCCATTTGCGGACGGCTTTCAAGAGAAATGGGTACACTGACAACGAAATAGATCGAGCGCTTCACCCTAGAAGAAAAGTGTCCGAAAATACACGACAACAACAATCGTCTGCTGGAAAAGTTTTTTTCCATTTATTCATAACATCACGGACCGTATTGGGAAAGTTTTGTCCAGGTTTCAAGTGAGACAGTCTTTCGACCTACCAAGAAAATTAGTGAAAGTTTAAGATCGGTGAAAGACGGACGACACCCCTTAGTTACCCCAGGTGTGTATAAAATTCCGTGTTGCTGTGGCATGGTTTATATCGGAACAATTAAAAGGAGTGTTAATACCCGCCTAATAGAACACAAAAGGAACTGTAGATTGGGACAAATTGACAAATCAGCTGTAGCGGAACACGTTTTCAAAGACGGCGATCACGAAATAAAATTTGGTGAGACAAACGTGATAGGACCTCACATTGTTATACCCGCATGTATAGAGAAGCTATAGAGATCTACAAGCACGAAAATAATTTTAATAAAATAGGAGAAGGAATAAAACTTGACAAGATATGGCGGTCGACTCTGTACCAATGAAGTGACTATCGATTACCTATAATCGAGAGAGATGGCACTAGCCAGAGATAGTTTTAAAGTCGAAAGCACATGATGAGTGGTGGCGCCATCTAAGCGCTCTATACAAGCGGGACCTCCAGCGCCTAGCAGCCAGTCGCCGACTCACCTCAGATGTTGCGCGCAGTAGGCAACGAAACGTCAGGAAGGAGAAGCAGTTTTATATATGGACCACGGCAATTCAGCCCGGAAGTTTTAATTAATGAATACGCCGGCCGTGAAAGCTTACATGTTATGATTAACTTCTTAGAATATTTATGTTGTTAAGATGGTTTCATGATATTTGTTTAGAAAGTTGCTTTCAAAATGTTTTAATTTACTTGACATATGGCCGTGTTAATAATAGACAAGATCACACTGAGTTAAATGAAAAGGCAAATGCCGCTGGTGTCGATAGTTTCTTCAAAATCATTACCACAGTTGTGGAATCATCATCAAGAGTAGCTATCGTAGTTACGAACCTTGCACAGGCAGGGTGACGACTCCAGCGAACGAAGAAATGGTGTCAATTGCCTGACGATGACCCCATCGCGGTTTGAAAATGGTTGGCGGCAAAATAAATAATGCGATTGTGACTGTCATTATGAATAATTGATTATAAGTAAACCAACAGCTGTTATCTCCATACAACTATGTTGTCAAAAACTTATGCAATGTCTTAGTCAGGGACATCTGATTCGGTTGAGAGCGTTTTTTCCCCACACGTGGGGAACATCTGGTCTGCCGGAAGGGGTAGATTTACAATATTTACTGTAAGAAACTGTAGATGTTAAAATTTATTCGTAACCTTCTTAATGCGTATTTTAGGATATAATTAAGACACACGAATCAGTTCTGGAGATTGTTACGCCTAGCGCAAAAAACAACTGTGCGCATACAGTGTAATGTTTCACTAATTGTTAAGACTTTTTAAAATAATTTCAAAAACATGTCTTGAGTTGGATCAAAGAAAAAGGTAAGCCTCGTTGCAACGCCATTATCAGACGCTGGTCAGGTTGCCATCGGCGCATAAGAAGACGCGTTGCAGACGACTGGCAGCATGTCCGTCAAGAGCGTGAAGGCGGTGGCCAGACCTGCTGTGGTCGGCAGGCGACGTTTCCCGTGGTCCGGCTGAGAGGATGCCGCTGGCAGAGCGTGTGTGTTCGGCAGCCACCGGTGCTCGATGTTCCGCCACCACATCCCCTGCGCCTGCTAACATCTACTTTCTCTGCATGTAGGTGATGTGTTTCTGGGTCGGTGATCGTTACCACACATGTAACGGCAAAGGACCACACACAGACGTTAAAAAAGGATTTCATAACACCCGTCCCTTCCCTTGGCGAATTTTAGATATTTCTCCGGTTTGATATTGTGAGTCCACGCAATTTATAAACTTGCCAACAGTGCAGAGATCATTCGTCATACGTATAGATATTATACTTTCCTCCGGCAGTACTGTGGTGACAGCGTGGATGCGTGGATGCTCAGAGTGATCCCTGGCCTGCGGGTCAAAGGTGCACTGCAGCATACAGGAAAATTAAAGAGAATATCAAGGGCTCAGAAGGAAACTTAGTCATAAGCAAAGAAGGGAAAGCAGAAAGGTGGAGGCAGTGTATATAGAGACTATACAAGGGAGATGACTGCAGGGCAACATTATGGAATTGTAAGAGGACGTATATGTAGATGAGAAGGGAGATATGATACTGCGTGAAAAATTTGGTAAAGGACTGAAAGACTTATTTCGAAACAAGGTCTCAGGAGTAGACTCCATTCCGTTACAACTACTGATTGCATTGGAAGAGCCAGCCTTGCCGAAACTCTTCCTTCTGGTGAGCAGGATGTGTGAGACAAGTGAAATACCCGCATACTTCAACAGGAATATAGTAATTGCAGTTCAAAAAAAAGCAGATGCTAACAGGTGTGGAAACTACTGAACTATTAGTTTAATACGACACAGTTGCAAAATACTAACACGAATCCCTTACAGGAGAATGGAAAACTTTGTAGAAGCCAAAATCTGGGATGATCAGTTTGGATTCCGTAGAAATGTATGAACACGCAAGGCAATACTGACCCTACGACTTTTCATAGAAGATAGATTGAGGAAAAATAACCCTGCGTTTATAGCATTTGTAGACTTAGAGAAAGCTTTTAACAATTTTGAGTGGATTATACTCTTTCAAATTCTAAAGGTGGTAGAAGTAAAATACAGGGAGCGAAAGCCTACTTACAATTCGGCCGGGAGGAGGTTATAAGAGTCGAGGGCATGAAAGGGAAGCAGTGGTCGAGAAGAGAGTGGGACAGGACTGTAGACTATCCACGATGTTATTCGATCCGTATATTGAATAGGCAGCACAGGAAACAAAAGATAAAGTTGAAGTAGGATTTAAAGTCTAGGAAGAAGAAATAAAAACTTTGAGGTTTTCCGGTGACATTGTAATTCCATCAGAGACAGCAAAAGACTTGGAAGAGCTGTTGACAGGAACTCACAGTGCCCTGAATGGAGAATATAAGATGATTATCAACAAAATCAAATCAATGATAATGGATTGTAGTCGAATTAAATCAGGCTATGCTGAGGGAATTGGATTCGGAAATGAGACACTTAAAGTAGTAGACGGGTTTTGCTGTTTGGGACTAAAAATAACTGATAATGGTCGAAGTACGCAAGAAAAGCATTTCTGAAGAAGAGAAATTTGTTAACATCGAGTATAGTTTTCTGAAAGTATTTGTATGGAATGTAGCCATGTATGCATGTGGATCATGGACGATAATTTAGACGAAAAGCAAATAGAAACTTTTGAGATGTGGTGTTACAGAATCATGCTGAAGGTTGGATGGATAGATCTTGTAACTAGTAAGGCGGTACTGAATAGAACTGGGGCGAAGAGAAATTTGTGCGACAATCTGACTAAAGGAAGGGATCGATTGGTAGCATACGTTCTGAGGCATCAAGGGATCACCAATTCATTATTGGAGGAAGCGGGGGGGGGGGGGGGGTTAAAAACGTAGAGGGAGGCCTTGAGATGAATACAGTAGGTTGCAGTAGTTACTCGGAGATGGAGAGGCTTACGTAAGATAGAGGGACACGGAGGTCTAGAGCAAAGCCGTCTTTGGACAGAAGACCACAACAACAACAACAGTAATGCCCTCCATACTACACGCCTCTAAATGCCTCTTAATGAACACGAAGGGTTCATCCAGGAAACTAGCTCTCAAGGAAAGGAAAATCCTAAGTGGAATACTAGAGCCAGAAAGAGAAGAGGAAGGTATCTACAGGATCAGACAGAGTGAGCTGTAGCGTCTCCAAGAAGACCTAATCACATCAACGAGGAAGGGCTTCTGTTCTTTTATGAATATTTGATCCACATGAACTCCCGCAGATCCTCGAACAGTGTCTTCAGCACAGCAGGTAAACGGAAAGCGTCCTAGAACACTTGGATCACCATCGTAATATTAGACATGGGCCATCCAGAAACTCCCCCAAGAACCATACAAGGGCGTTCCAGATTCCAGCACATCACTCCACAAGTGATATTTCCAGTGTCTCTTACCAGCGAAACCAGCGCAGGAAACAGCAGACCGAATCAGACTCAGGAGAGAAAGATCTCCCACAGCCATAGTACGAAAGCTTTCTAAGGATAGTCAGAGGAGCCTTGTACGTTGTCAGAAAAAGCTCCGTAATCCAAAGTAGGGCCAAACAAAAATAAGGCGAATAAAAGTATTCACTCAAATACACTAAAGCTATAAAAGGATGCAATACATCATCATGTGCAATTTAAATAAGATCTCACTTCGAGCGATTAAAACTTTGATGCATTCTTATCAAATGGTTCAAATGTCTCTAACCACTACGGGACTAAACTTCTGCGGTCATCAGTCCACTAGAACTGAGAACTACTTAAACCTAACTAATCTAAGGACATCACACACATAATTGTGCGAGGCAGGATTCAAACCTGCGACCATAGTGGTCGCGGGGTTCCAGACTGTAGCGGCTAGAGCCGCTTGGCCTCTCCGGCTGGCCATTTTTATCACTCTGCAACATGTTACAACTGATTTCAGAAATCAATTATAACAATGGGAATGAGAAGCTGTGATTTCACAGGACACACTAGTTATTATTATTATTATTATCATTTTTGCTATTATTATTAATCGTGTGGGACTTTCTCGTCACTTTAGTAAGACAAAATATACACATAATTTACAAAGTCCAAGGGTTTTCCACTCTTTAACAACGTGTCAGACAGTCTGACTTGAAATATCAGAGGTGCACCACGCAGTTGTATCTGTACAGTAGGTCACAACATCTCCCATGTTTGGTTTGTATATTGTTGAGCGTACTCCATGTCCTCCATAATAGATCAAGCTCTGATCTAGAGCTATTGTGGTGTGTTGTTATACAATCCTTGCATCCAAGCTTCGTGCAAATTCAAGTTATGGTCTACCAGACTGCTAGCTGTTTTGAGTGGAAGATGTCGTAGTGCAGTCTGTTGGTTCCGATAGCACTTACGTCATCGTGAATTGGCGACTCCTAGTTGTTGCAGACTTGCTTATATTCCCTCAGAGGATTATTCATTCTTCCCAGTTTAGGTGGTAGCCACAATACTGAGTGGAGTTTATAGTATCAGTACCAATCCGAATTGTTAGATTTAGTTACGCATCTACCAGTTTCGGGAAGATGCTGTTTATATGGACAGGGCTACAGTATTGCTCCACTTAGCAGACAAGGGAAAGTGTGGACTATCTTACGGTCGAATCTGCTGATCCCCATGTTGTACGACACAACTTATTCACAATAGTAGTCTTTCTGAGATGCAGTATCAATGTCAGCGTTCTGCCTACTATTGCTCCAAGGTACTGTGGACATTTGTGAAGAGTCGGACGATTACCCTCGAAAAATATGCTAAGTTTTCGGTTCGCTGGAATGTTACTCAGATGGAAACAAGTGAATTCAGTTTCGTTACAGTCGATTTAAGTATCTATTTAGAAAAGTATTGTTCCATTACACTTCGGCTTTTTGTTAGTTTATTTTCGGTGACGTCAGTTTGTTTGTGCAATGTTGTTATCACACATTCATCAACATAATTAAACTTTCCAAGCAGAGTAGCTGACGTATAAAAGATAAACAATAATAGTGGAGCTAGGACTGAGCCTTGAGGTTGGCTATTGTTGAGGATTGTCTGGTCACTAGCAGTATTGCCTGTAACTACCTGAAATGGTCTGCCAGTAAACATAATGTTAAGAAGTTGTCGTATTATTGGTCAGGGTACTGGATGCAGAAGCTGATAGACGGCACCTTGCTTGCACAAGTTATTGTAAACTGCAGATATATCAATAAATAGTGCAATGACTCTCGTAAAAAGAAAGCTATACTTAATTTATTCTCTACCTGTGATTAAATAATGATACTATATGTGATTTACATCTGGTAGACACATGTAATCGTAATCAGAGGCGATTAAACCGTTAATTTACAGGCTGCGTATGTAAAAAATCAGCAAAGATTCTATTTAAGTGCTATGCATTGTTTAATAACAAAGTTAGGGGAGCGAGCTCGTCTTCTGATATTTATTACTTCTAGGGTTTCTTGTCGATCAGAGCTATGTGTAGTTGCTCTTTGTAATTTGTATTACTGTAAACTAAATTAATTTCTTACAGATGCGTGTACAGTCATTTGCAGAGTCATCTGGACCCACAGATTTTCATCTGGTTTTCGAGTTCTAATATTTCAGATCTGTGCATCAAGATTGTGGCACACATCGTTTGGAAACAAAATGACCGATAGCACATAGCGCCGGATCGTTTTAGGATTACATACACATAAAGTCGTAGCTTTGCGTTATATTTATGAGAAATCTGATTTCTTACTTTTTGCCTCTTTGTGCCTGGTAGTCAATACAATATGTTTTCACTATCACTGCTTTCAAACAATGATGTACAATAGCCACCAGGGCCTGATACATCGAGAGGACATCAAACTCGTGATGGCAGTAGTAAGATACTATAGTTGATTAAAAGTAACAAAATAATGCTAAATTCTGTGATATGTGTTTAACTAGTAACCGCATCGTGCCATCGCATTCGTGATCGGTCTTTCCTGAAGCCGATCTTTTTTAAATGCATTTCATACATTTCTGAAACACCTATACATTTTTCTCCAAAGTTTATTCTGGCAGTAGGAGAAGATATGCTTCAACTGACGACTGGTCTGATTGTATGTACATGTGACAAAAATACTTCCTGTGGTACGTGTATAATGCTGAACACGGCGCCTAACGAAGAAAATATACAAACACAAAACCAATGGAAAGAGAAAAAATAAAAGAAATTCAGAAGACTCTACAACTTGTGTCTTCTCGAGTTTAAAGAAGAGAATATCCAATATTATGAAGACAGCTACCAACAAAAATACCAGGTGAAGGCAGAATTGAATAGCGGGTGGCTTTTTAATGTTATGAATCTGAGATTATACTGTAGACATATCATAACCCATCAAGAATTTTAAAACGTGGTTGTTTCTCAGGCTGTTTCTCAGCAACCGTATTCAAATTTTCACATAGGAATCATATAGCCAACCGGTTGAAAATAACTGTTCTGTACATTGACCTAAGTTTAGACATATCTAAGGATGTCTTCATGAGAATGAACTTTGGGAAATCATAAAATTACATTACGAGAAAGCAATGGTCAGAGTTAAGAGCAGTTACTCAAGTCAAAAAATAAAGTAAAACATGTTCCAGCCCTTGGCACGTATGCCTAGTTAGGAACAACCACATTTCATTCTCATGAAGATATCCTTAGAGGTGTCAACACCTATGATTATGCACCGAACAGTTATTTGCAGCTCGGTTGTCTGCAAGAAATGTATTAGTAATTGCATTGTTCATATACACGCAAACTTGAGTAAAATTACTGACATTAAATATTTGTATATTTAGTTTTGTTGCTACGAAAATTTGTAGAATGGATACAACAGAGCACGTAGCGGGAGTTCCAATCCAAGAAAATTCCGAACAGTGCGAAATGGAGGAATCAAACACCGAAATTACACTCGCGGCCGCCATTTACACTTAAGCAAAGGTACATCTGCCCCACACACGAAACAGTTCAACAACCATCTCCAGTAGCGTATCGATTTATGATATTACATCAGAGTTTAAAAAAGATGGTGGAGACTAGTATATACCGTATTTGACAGGAGCTTGGCACGAAATTGAATGAACGTGACATGAGACAGGAGGAAAAACCCAAAGAACAATCGGATCAGATGAGACATAATATGGAACACTTGGAAAAATGTCTGGAGGCACGTATGAAAGAGAATTTTGATCAAGTATCAAGAGAACAGGAAGATCAGAAAAAAATTACATTAGATCAAGCATCCAGAGAACAGTCGAAGCTGATTTACATTGGATCAAGTAGCAAAAGAACCACCAAATTAGATTAATGAAAGTCTTAGTCGAATATTTTCCGAAGTAACTGGATTTAAGAAAGTGTAAAAACGTTTGCCAAGAACAATAATGCAACTGTCTTGTGAGGCGGGGAGTTAAAGACAGCACAGACTGCAATAGAATCTGTGCAGCTACTCTTTGACCAATTTCAAAATTTCTTTGTGGAAGAAGAAAGGAGAATTACAGAAAGTTTTGACGGGCAGCGCCAGGAGCCTGCAATCGACTTTTCGTCTTGGTTATGAACTCTAGGAGCACACTGAATTATGTGTGGCTGTGCAGGCTGTAAACCAAGAAGTTGTGCGCGGATGAAGCGCGTCGAGCGATACCGTAAACAACTGACTAAAACGAAACAAAAAAGAACTGAATTACGAAATATTACAATGGTGCGAAGAATAAATGCACAGATTAGTCAGTTGCAGTAAGAATTTTCCGCAATCAAGGCAGCGCACGTGAGCAATCGCAAAAGTGACATATACGGTACAACACATCTGTACTACAGACAGTACAGAAAGCAGCGGGATCTGTCACTCAACGTACTAGCAGTTCACTCTTTGGCCTCCACGTTGGAAAAAAGGATTCTGAAACACCGTCAGTTCCAGGTATATGTTGTGGAGAAGGAAATTCCGCACCCAGTAGTTTTTATTAGAGGATTCAAAGGAGTATTATCTCAACTCTGGAGCGACCAGCAAAAGATGAAATTAGTAACATCATATATGCAAGGAGAAGCAGGCCTATTGGCTACAGACGTAGAAGACAGGTGTCAAACTTAAAAAGAGTTCGAAAAAACTTTCTTGAAGAAGTACTGTTCTGCATTGATTCAGGAACGTCTCGGAAAGGAGGTACACGATCCTGAACCACGTAATGAAGAGCAGTGTAGCTAAAGGACATATTTCGGATGTTACTTGAAGATGATAGCATTAGGGATGGGCCCATGTCACTTAAAGATGAAATCAAACTGCAGAAATAGAAATTACGTGCAGATATAAAACACAAATTAATACATGTGCAGAAGTTGGATCTGGAACAGTTTATGTCAGCTATAGATTCGTTTAACCTTATGCACGAGGAAACAGCTTTGGCAACAGCGCGATCCAGCCAGCAACAGCCCATACCACTCACAAAATTCACGCTAAGAATGACAGCTGCAGTTGCAACAACGCAAACGCCAAAGCCGAATCAAAAAAACGTCCACTTCTACAAATAGTGAAGGAAAAGTGACCACAGGTTTAACACTGGACACAATAACCGACTGCACCATACCAGAAACCCAAACTGGCAAAATATAACAAGTAATGCGTGATGGCAACTCCATGCAAATAATGTGTATCGTCTCCACGTAAACAGTCCGAACATGGGGGATAGGCAAAGTGTTGAGACTAACCCAAACTGATCGTAATCTGGCATCAAAGTGATCGCCGTTTCAAAAGCAGGCCACTGTAGTAGTGAGTGGAAGTGACGGTTAGTCACGCTCCACTGACCGCTAACGGTTCAGCAATCTAAACGCAACCGTACTCGGCCCTCCGGTGCGTGTGGCGCGATGAGTGAGGGCAGTAGATACGATAACATTATAAGCATGCTACATACAATGACGTAAGGAACAGACGGAAGATATATACAAGTCTGTCGTTGCGTTAGTGGGAAGAATTCCCACTTTCCTTGTTACGGACTGAGGTGCCATGACAAATGCTACGGATGACAACGTTCACAGCAAATTTAACTAGACAAAACATATATCCACCTTGTCGGTGGAAAACTGCAGGTTTCCGAAGGCTTGTACCACAAAAACCTCAAATGTAAAATGGTAGGTGCAGGTGGAGCTAAATTTAGGAGACACTGCAGTGAAGTTCAGATTCCTAATAGTGACGGTATTAATTGTGTCCTGCATAATAGGGTTAGAGTTTGTGCGTGAGAGGAACAGCATCATTGACCTCTCTCACGGTTACTGAATTTAGACATTAATGGCAAGGAAATCATAATTGGTCATATTGACTATGTACGTTATCATTATTTTGATTATGTGAAGTCAGCCACTAGTGATGTGCATGAGAAAGTAAAATGAGACGCATTCGTAACAAGGCAACACAATCGTGACATCTCAATGCAACACAGCAAACCGAAGTAGTAGATTTGTTTAAAATGAACGTCGATGCCATTCCTGATAACCCGAGGTTTGTTAAAAGTTGTCAACACAATCTCTACTGCTTATTTATTTGCTCCATCCCATGGACGAAGCACCAAGATGTAAGGGAAGAGGTTAGTAGGATGTGCACCGGAGGATGAGAAAAAAACTAAATACAAAGACTATACCCACATAAACGTTTGAAAAACTATGTACAGTAGTGATTCGACTTTTAAATTCTCTTTGCTTGCTCTATGATCTTTAATACAATGTCGAAAGTTTGTAGTTGTAAGTTTTACAGTAATCAGAATTCAACAAGTCAGATAAATAGTAATTTTGTGCGTAATAGTTCTGCGTGTGAATAATAAGCAAAGAAGATACAAACATGAGTAACGAGAAAACACAGCTCAAATGAACCACTAAAATTATTCTACCTTATAAACACATAGATGGATATTATAGTTACCGTATATTTTAATCATTTTATTGGAATTTGCAATGTAAGTTCTTTTTTAGCGTCTATGTGTATAAATGATTATGATCTACGTGCAAGAAATAATTTCACTGGGTATGGAAAAAAGAAACATTTATTTCATTAAGACTAACAAATGCATGTAAGTGAAATGGGACTTTAGAAAAAAATTGACCATAATAATGAGTAGTAACCAATAGTATGGCATAAGAATATTAGCCAGCGAAAGCAAAGTCAGAAATCAACGAGCTGTTTGGTCAGACACTGATGCAAGAGAACCCAACTAACTGCTACCTAAAGCTACGGCTTGTTGATACCCTAACTAATAAAAGATACAGTTATGAGTAGCATAATAGGTAAACAAGCAGAAAAAACTGTAAATAAAACAATATGTAAAGTATTTAGCTAAGTGACTACAGGAAAGCTACAAGTAGCTACCATTTTGTTACTTTTGGATTTCTACTCTAATGCAAATACAATTAAGTACGTAGGTAGCGTGATGGGCAATGACGGTCTTCGTAAGACCTCAGATAGTTGACACTTTGTAGTGGGACGAAATTGAAGCGTCACCCATCCACCAGAGTCAGCCCAGTTTGCAGGTGAATATAAGTTTAATTTAGTTTTGTTTATGTATTTTTGTAATATTTGTAATGGTTGTGAATTGTCTAAAGTTTTGTATTTATTTTTTATGTTTCATGTACGGAGAGGGCGGCGCAACGAACGGAGACAGCATCTTCGCTGCCGGGACCAGAGAGAAAATTGCTGGCCATTATACGTCGCGGGTCGACAGCCAAAGAGCAACAGAAGATCCTGAAACCGAGTTGTTGCGTCGTGCTTCTAAAAATCAAATAATAGAGAATTTGTAATGTTTTGTACAACAGTGATATCATAGGAAGTTTAATCTTATTGAAAATGTTAGTTTTGTCTCGTCAACGCACAGGTTCACGTCTGTATGTAGGAAGATAATAAACTAGTGGATGCTACTAAAGTTGAAATACGTGTTCCGAGGATTTATTTACGACGAATTATGTGAATGAATTAATAATATATTTGAAAAGATTATTGAATTTTGACAGCGTTCATCGCGACTTTCAATCTCAAAAAGTTTATTCAATGTGGTTCTAATATCGATTAAATCAGATAACGTGTATCAATATAATTTCTGAGGAGAAACAAACGAAATCTAAAATTGAAAAAGTTTACGCAAACCAATTGGCTCGAGTGACGTAATTCTACGCATACGACTCAAATGATGTTTTACAGTTTCTTTCAAGAACCATTCTGAGACAATTTAAAAAGAATATAAATAATTTGGAAGTGGGTTGTAACTGACGTAGGTGACGAAGTCTACACATGGTCATATGTCGAAAGAAAATCATTTATAAACAAATCTGGAAATACAGAAGCGTCCGATCTTACCCGTCGGCTTTGACCCATGACGTCACAAATACCGCGGAAACGACTATAAACAATTCCAATATGGCGGATACAAAAACATCGCATACGTATTGTAAACACTGAAATACACAAGTTTCACAAAAAGCCTAATGACTGTAACGGGACAAGCGTGGGAAATTAGGGGTTTTTGGGTGCGGAGAAACTAAATATACAGAAATGTAGCCACCGACCGCCATTCAAAACCACGCAAAACAACGAAATAAATCAACATCACAAAACTGACCAAATACCAAAAAACACATTCCTATCCATAATCGGACACTTCCCTTAACCTATATAGCTCAACAGAACCTACCGATCACATCCCCCAATAGAAAACTAAGAAACGAAAGCTTCCCTTACACCTACATACATCGGCACTTATGCAGTTTAGCAGGTACGGAAAAAATTTTTCATTTTTTTTCAAAATTTGATCATCATGTGTCGTTATGCGGTGGGGGGAGTCTGCAGTGCCCCCCCATCCCCCCACAGGCTTCATTAGTGTCAAATCAATATTTTCGAATCATAGGCGGCCGCTGCCGCGGCCGCATTCCAAAAAAAAACTCCCAACCTAACCTCAAGTGGGCTACGCTACAGATCAATATGTTCATCAAATTGCTTCATATTACGTATATATGTTCATTAGTGTCAAATCAATATTTTCGAATCATAGGCGGCCGCTGCCGCGGCCGCATTCCAAAAAAAAAACTCCCAACCTAACCTCAAGTGGGCTACGCTACAGATCAATATGTTCATCAAATTGCTTCATATTACGTATACATGTTCATTAGTGTCAAATCAATATTTTCGAATCATAGGCGGCCGCGGCAGCAATGAGCATTAAATTAACCATTAACTCACTAATAGAAATTCCGCTTCAAATCCAACACCTGAGCAACAGAAAACTGACCCCACCACACGAAACAAACGAAACAAACGAAAACCATGAACACACCACCAGAGAGCACGACAAACAAAAACAAGACATCTACAAACACGCCACAATCGCAAATCAAACTCCGCGCCGTAATGACGTCACACACCACAACACGCTTACGTCACGGGTCAAAGCCGACGGGTAAGATCGGACGCTTCTGTTGACCCACAAATCTATACGTCGTTACACTACACCGTGGCGACCTTATAAACAGGACTTGTGTGTATCTAAGGCACACAGGTACGAGACAATTAAAACATCAAGAGTCCTTCGGAAGTCAACGCGAGTCTTCGTGGAGCCTTCACCAGCCAGCGGCGACTTCGCGGGTGTGGGCAGCTGACGGAGCGCAGCCAAGCAGTACGGTCACGCAGTTATTCTACGAGAAGGCGCATCTGTTGGGCAGCAGCTGAACGCTGCAAACCTCGACAACCTTTTTCTCCCTAAACTAACAGGCCCAGTACGTCAGCTGGGGGGCGTTCCTCCGGCTGGTATTAGAGGTGTTGCTGAGGGCTTCGCCTGTCTACGGTGGTGCCGGGCGTGGTTGCAGCCAGTGTCGTCTCCGGTGTTCGACTCAGCGTCCTGCCGCTTGCGGAAGCGGGGTCGCAGCATCTCAGCGGCTGCATCGACGGCTGTCACTTCTGCAGCCCATAGCAGCACACTGATCACCGAGAACTACAAACTACAATATTAGTGTCCGGTGAGTCTCTTTCAAGTTGGAAGTGGAGTGTTATACATAGGGAGTGTGCTTTTACAGGATTGTTGATTACAAGTCTGCGTGTGTAACTAGTTAATATCTTACAATAATGTCGGGAAGTGAAATGTCAGACGAAGAGCGATCCATGTCCGATAGGAGCATGAGATCCCTTTTTAGGGCGATCGCTAAATTAAAACAATCTAACGGGGATTTTATAGCTGAATTAAAACAGTGTAACGAAGAATCTGCTGCTAGATTAAAAGAGGAACTAAAACAGGAATTAAAACAGTCTAACGAAGAATGTGTTGCTAGATTAAAACAGTCTAACGAAGAATCTATTACTAGATTAAAACAGTCTAACGACGAATCTACGGCTAGATTAAAAGAGGAACTTAGAGGGGAGCTAACAAAATCGACAGACAGGTTACAGGAACATCTTAATGAAACCAGTCGAGAATTAAGAGATAAAATAGAGGCTTCTAAAGTTGAAATGCAGCAAAAACTAGTAGGACTTAATAATAAGATTGCGGATAATTGTAAAATTTTAGAAGAACGTATCCAGGAATCGCGTGAGGAAAAAGCTCGTATGCGAAATGATATTACTGACTTAACCAAGAGACTAGATAATGTCAATGTCTTAGTTGTAAATGAAATAGAGAAAAATAACGATAAGTTACGAGATGAATTTTCTATGCAAACAGAAACTGTTCGTAGAGAATTATTAGAATCTATTAAAGAGGTTTCTACCAAACCTGCAGAGATTTCTTCAATAGATAATGTGGAATTAGAGATATTAAGTCATCGAGTAGAAAAAGATCATACCGAAATAGAAAACATGAAATTTTTAATTACTGAAATATGCAGTAACCTTGAGACTGCCAAAGATAATAACATTGACGAAGGTACAAAGCGTTCACATCGTGAACACAGTGAAGAATCGATATTAGCTAATCGCGTATCCAATACAGAAATGCGAATACAGGAAATTACTAAACGGTTATCGGAATTAGATAATAATGAAAACATTTCAAGTAGTAGAAGCAATAACGTAATCAGAGACAACAGTCGCATCGAGTTTGCAAGCTCGGACGACAACAATACTAATAAAGAAATCACGGCAAGCCAATCCGATGCAACTCCGTCTCTGCAATCTAAACAAAATCCAACTATGTCTCTCGCAGAATGTTTGGATGATATAACGACAAATTCTAATGTAGCAAGTCGATTTCCTGTATTCAAATCAGGAGGCGAACTTCAGCCTATAATCTTTATAAAAGCTTTTGAAACTTCATTATCTCCTAAATGGAGTAATGAGAAACGGATTCAATTTGTAATAGGACATTTAGAAAAAAGCAGAAGCTGCGGAATGGGCAGTACTGCATAGAACTGAATTTAGGGACTGGGATGATTTTGTTAAGCAGTTTAAACAAGATTATTGGTCAAGAGGAAAACAATAACACTTAGCTTTAGAGTTGTTAGACCCTCCCCCAGATTCTAAACGGTGGGGAGGTTATAGGAATTATTTCGAATGGCATTTAAACCGTGCTAAATTAATTGAAGAACCAATTATTGAAAGTCATCTAATACGAGCCCTAATTAATAGGTTACCGTATTATATAAAGGAAAGAAAAATGTTAGTCTACGAATTGTCTATCCAAACGAAAAAAATTGCGAACAGATTGTTAAAAATGCTGAACGGAGAATTAAAAGTTATAATTAACATGCTATAGAACCCTCATTTCAGGTAGGAGATCTTGTATTAGTACGATCTCATCCGAAAAGTTCGAAGATCAATAAGGAATGCAGAAAATTCTTCTTTATCTTTGAAGGTCCATATGTTGTGCATAATATTGTACATCCCAAAGCGTTACTTCTTATGGAACCGTCATCAGGTGTAATTAAAGGATTATATAGTGTCGATCAAACGAAATCCTTCATTCCTAAATAAGTTAATATTTAGTATATGTTACATACGGAAGAGCGTTCATAGTTTATTCATGTGAAGTTTTTCGTGATAGTTACGTGTTATTTTAAAGAAATGACAGGAAGTTTAAACAAGTGTTCTACAATAATCTACCGGTACTTCAACAGGAGAAAGATAAATAAAAGGGGATTTATATGGAAGAAATTTTGTTATTAGGTCAGAAGGAATTTTGTATATTCTATATTTACTCGGATAGTAGGAACCAAAGGGGATGGTTAATAATTTTAGGGACCATGGGCGTCCAGAGCTATATGGCTCACGAGAACATAGCAGAGTGCCTTTAATAGAGATTTCTAATAGTGTTAATGTAGAACACACCAAACGGGGCTCTCTCGCTTGTTTCTCCTAAATAAATTGCCATTACCCAACAGAGTGTCCGAAGGTAAAGAAAGCCGTGCCGAGATTCTAAAGAAAGGTTTGCTTCATTTCTTCTTGACCTCAGGCATAAATAGGGCACTAGGGAAAAGAATGACGTAAAGTAAATAGTACTATTAGTTATTGTGGGAAACGTATTAGTAATATACATTTTTGGAAAGAATAACTCTAGTAAATGAATAAAACTGAAAATAATCTATCACAATTTGAACGCTCTGTCCTAATTTAACAGCGTTAAAGAACGTACTAAGTTAGTATTTACTAGCAACTATTAAATGAAAAGGAGTAATCTCTATATATTCGGTTATGAATTACCATAATAGCACAACTAAGAGCAAATGACAAATAGTCACAACAATATCGTAGTAAAAGGATTAAATCTATCTAAGACCAAGGACTCTAGAGTACGTAAAATGTGAGGAAAATGTACTAACAGTTAGATATTGTATATAGAAAAAGTTTTATTTTCGGTTAAAACCTGACAAACTGAGCTTGTGGGTGGGGTATGTAGTGGGATGAAATTGAAGCGTCACCCATCCACCAGTGTCAGCCCAGTTTGCAGGTGAATATAAGTTTAATTTAGTTTTGTTTATGTATTTTTGTAATATTTGTAATGGTTGTGAATTGTCTAAAGTTTTGTATTTATTTTTTATGTTTCATGTACGGAGAGGGCTGCGCAACGAACGAAGACAGCATCTTCGCTGGCGGGACCAGAGAGAAAATTGCTGGCCACTGTACGTCGCGGGTCGACAGCCAAAGAGCAACAGAAGATCCTGAAACAGAGTTGTTGCGTCGTCTTTCTAAAAATCAAATAATCGAGAATTTGTAATGTTTTGTACAACAATGATATCATAGGAAGTTTAATCTTATTGAAAATGTTAGTTTTGTCTCGTCAAGGATCAGGTTCACGTCTGTATGTAGGAAGATAATAAACTAGTGGATGCTACTAAAGTTGAAATACGTGTTCCAAGGATTTATTTATGAAGAATTATGTGAATGAATTAATAATATATTTGACAAGATTATTGAATTTTGACAGCGTTCATCGCGACTTTGAATCTCAAAAAGTTTATTCAGTGTAGTTCTAATATCGATTAAATCAGATATCGTGTATCAATATAATTCCTGAGGAGAAACAAACGAAATCTAAAATTGAAAGAGTTTACGCAAACCAATTGGCCCGAGTGACGTAATTCTGCGCATACGACTCAAATGATGTTTTACAGTTTCGTTCAAGAACCATTCTGAGACAATTTAAAAAGAATATAAATAATTTTGAAGTGGGTTGTAACTGACGTAGGTGACGAAGTCTACACATGGTCATATGTCGAAAGAAAATCATTTATAAGAAACTTACGTCGTTACACTACAACCTTCCGAGTAGGTCGGGTACGCTTATGTTAACACGGTAACTTCCCTGTGTCTTTTGTTCAGTGTCTATTTACATTTGTCAGCCCCGCGTTAATAAAGCCATGTAGTATGTTTGGGAACGAACAAGAGTGCTCTGCTATGATTGTAACGTAATATAAATAGATGTAAAGATGTATAAATGTGCATTTAAATCTTAATATAAAAAGAAAAGATAAGGTTGAGACTAATTTGTTTGTATCAGGCCCTTGACTATCTATTTAAATTATGAATTGGGTGTACAGACGGTAAATTACAAACGTAAATAGTGCTGTTTAAGTATACATAAAATCTTGATGGAACGCGATGGGTATACGAATGGAGGAGACATGTGTCGCCGTGTCCATGACAGTTCGAGTAAAGTAGTCATACTACCACACCTAGCATATTCGTAGCCACTCATATTAGTGATAAGCACAAGTGATAAGTGTGCGGAGACACTGTAAAATTAAAATCCATAGTGAACAGATTACTAAAATTCTGTGGTCACGGACAGTGAAATGTTGAGCAAATCCAATGACAAGTAGTGCAATAAATGGACTCTTCAAGTTATGTAAAGCACTTTGCAAATCACCTCTGAGACGTACACATCGCGCACGAGACAGTAGAAAGCGCAGCTAACGGCATCTACAATACGACTCCCGACGACTGTCAGTTGTCACTTTTAAAATGCATAAAATTAACCACTAACTGAAAACTGTTGTTAAAATACACCACACAAGGACACGTTATGAAGGGCTTGTGATGGTATTTACTAAATGCACAGACATTAATATTGTAATGTCAGGGCCAATATTTTGTGACAATTTTCTACAAAGAATAAGCATATAAGAAAAGATAATACCACTAAAACAATGTATTGTCATTGTATTGTCTATGAATTTCTTTTCCTGTTTTTGTTCTCCATGATGTATAAAGCAGCTGAGATCAAAGATTAAACTGAGTCCTGTTCTTTTAAATATTGTAAAAAATAATCGTGTTCGGTGAAATACAAGTAACCTAAAGTATAACGTACAGTTCACTACATGGAGTTCTAGTGCACGGACTTTTATTTGTAACTAGATAATCTACTGCGAATGTTACAAGTTCTGTGTCCGCAGGCACCAAGAAAGCGACCATTAGCGCCTGGTAAGTCGATAATGGATTATCGGTAACTGGAGAAAAATATTGATATAGTAAGCAGTCAGAACGGTGTAGGATTCTGATATTTAATCCAGCATAAAGCTAATAGTTGATGTTATTCATTTTCTACGAAAAATTACGTTGGTAAGAATATCCGGTCCAGACTGTGTTTTGTCTGCCATCATTACGTAAGCGTGTGGAGCTGCAGAAGTAATCAGACGTTAATTCTTTCAATTGATATCACAATATTTTAACTCCGAGGACAAGAAACCACAGAAATTTATTACTTTTCTATTCTGACGGTGAAACTAACATTCGGTAGAAAATTATCTGACTTCACATAAATGAAATAATTTTTGTGGCTCGTGCGTAAGACTAATTTTTCTCAGAGTAATCTATCTGTGACTTAAAGAAAATATATTTAGTACACCAGTGTTGTTACGGAAAGAATTTGTGGTGTGATACATTAGTTATTTGGTGCAAACACTTTAATGTCACTTACTGAATTAATGAAGCAGCATTTCCATATTTATTTGTAGTGATAAGGTATGACGAAACAGTTCTTCATAGTCGGGCTTAGCGGCACATCAATAAGAATTACCAAAGATTATATATTTCTTTTAAATAATACTGTTATTATTCCTGCTAAATTTACGTAGGTTTTACAATAACACGTACACACCACCACAACAACTTTAAACAAACAGAACATAACCAATCACAATATGTAAAAGACACAACGCCTCGCCGTATCTAAGAAGCTGTTAATGTAGTAGGCCTAATAAATACAAAAGAACATAGATTTTTAATACCTGTACTAACGTTCATGAAACGAAATAAAAATCCCTACCAATTATCAGGGATCGAATAAATTAAAGCACAAACCTAAACTATTGTAAAATAAAATGTTTATATGATACTACTATTGCATCTTCCCTGTAGAGGTATAATAATTCCATACAGCTGTTTCACGTAACCAGTTCCGATGAGTGGTCGTTGAATCTGATGGAGAAGAGAAGTCTTACAACGCAACCAGCAGAGGAACACTGCCCCGCCGTACTAACGGCGGCCATACAACAAGCGTCTCACCTTGCTGGACTCAAGTCTATCAACAGCGCCCATCTCACGGTGATAATTCGAGTTTCACAACACGAAACAACGATAGTAAGAACTTGTTCTGCAACAGTAACATTTGTCTAAGTAGAAACTAAAAGCAAACTTACGTAATACCGTCGAGACGAAAAGTGAAAACCTTCAGGAAACCTTACTGATAAAAAGTATAGAAATATTATACCATTAACAGATAGTCTATTAGAAGCGAAAAGCATTAACACTGAAATGCAATGAAATGTGTTAATATACCATGAAAAACTAAGCAAAAATAATATAGATGTTCCATAAAATAAATACTTAATCCATTCTCTATTTCCAACAATCTGGGAAAGTATTCGTGAATTATCACTCATATGTAACTGTATAATTCGTTAAAGAAACTTTGTAATCAGAAATTATGGGTAAGACGAAAGTCTGAAGGTTCAGGTAGGTGTTTTATAACATACTTCTCATTGATCCCACGACGGAATTTGTGAACGAAGCAAGCATTTAATGGAACCATTCATAATACAGTTTCAGACTTCGCAGGTGAGAAAATGAACGCTCGAAAATATTACAGCAAATGTAATTGCTGCTAATTTGTACAGCAGTGTGTAGGCAAAAGAAAATCTTTGTAACAAGTCAAAAAATTATGTCTTGTTGCTGACTAATTAAATGTAACTGAATCCTCTAAATGAGATGCCTTCGAACCATAACTTCCAGAATTCAGAGGGGCAGTGAAAGGACTCACGTTAAAAAAAAATTTATGCCATGGAAGATAAATGAAATATTCTTCAGAGGCGATCAAACCGTTAAACTTACAGACGCGTATAAAAAAACCACCCAAGATGATATTTAAATGCTATTCATTTTTTAAAATCAAAATTAAGGGAGCGAGGCCTTCTTTCGATGTTCACTACTCCTTGCGTTTCCTTAGCGAGCAGAAGTATATGTATTTGCTCTGTATAATTTGTAATTATAACTGAATAATACGTTAATTTCTCACAAATTTTTGTGCAGTCCTTTGTAGAATCCAGTGGAGCCATATATTTCAATCTGGTTTATAGGTTTTAACATTTTACATCTGTATCTCACGATTATGCACTTTGTTTGGAATCAAAATGTCCTATAGCTTTTCACGTCGGGTCATTTTACGATAACGTGCACGCAAAATCGAGCCTTTGCATTATTTTTCTGTGGACTTCATATTTTTGTTGGTTTATGCATGGAAGTCAAGAAAATATATTTTGACCATCAACGCTTTCCAACAATGATGATGTAGAATAGCCACCAGGACCTGGTACATCGAAAGAACATCAAAATCGCGATGCCAGAAGTAAGATACTAAGGCTGATTAAACCTAAGTAAATGATCCTAAACTTTGTCGTGTCTGTGGAAATAGTAACAGCATCATGCCATTGATTTGTGACATGTTCTTTTGAGTCAAACCTCTTCTAACTGCCTTGTGTGTATTTTGGTGAATACCAAATACTTTTTTATAAATTTTGTTTTGCCGTTAAGGGAAGGTACGTTACAAAACCTTAGTAGTGTAACAAACTGTAAAATAATCAATATTATATCTGCTTTTAGGATTACCGTTCACATTCCACCTGTCAACTGTCAACAAACCCCAAGTCTTATTTTATTTGTGCACAATTATATACTGACCGAAAAAATTGCAACACGAAGAAGAAATTGTGCGACCTAAGCGAATGTTGGTAGGCGTGTTTCTACATCTGAGAGCACTATTGAGATTTCGCGCCTGCCGCTTAAGAGTGGTGCTAGGAGCGTGACTATGAGAATGCAGACCAAGTATGCTTTAACCTTGTGGCACATAGCGTCCACTACAGTGGACAGCTGTTAATGGTCGCTTCTTTGTCATTTTCAATCAGTCCTGAGGTTGTAAACGCACACAGGTCACTGCAGTGAGCACTCCCTACTGGAGCTGTGTCCTGCGTGCATTTGCAGCCTCATGACTGATTGAAACCGCCAGAGAATTGACCATGAAATGTTGTCCACTGCAGCGAAATTCATGCACCACATGGTAACGGTCGTAAGCGTTATTTATTTTTGAGATTGGACGTGGTGCGTTGTTGATAGTCAAGAACGACTTCAAGGCGGAAAAACACCATTATCGACACCTCACTGAGTTTGAATGAGGGCGTATGACAGGGCTACAAGAAGCTGGACGCTTCTTCTTTGGTATTGCAGAAAGACTTGACAAGACTGTAGCCACAGTAAATGATTGCTGGCAGCGCTGGTCACGAGGATGTATGGTTACAAGAAGACCGGTCTTTGGCTGGCCATCTGCCACTGTCGAGGGGGAAGACCATCGTGTTCGGCGAATGGCTCTGCCGCATCGTACTGCATATGTACCAACAATCTCAGCCCATGGATACAACGACCCGTTTACTTCAAGGGCAGCTCCGAGCCATACGCCCTGTAGCGTGCATTCCACTGACCACCACCATTTGCGACTTCACTGGTGTCGAGTGGGAGTTCATTGGAGGGCAGGATGGAGGTTTGTTGTGTTTTATGATGGAAGCTGGTTCTGCCTCTATCCGGTGATGTCCGTATGTCGGTTAGAAGGAGGCCAGTGCCTACTTGTAACCTATCTGTGTGCCGGGCACACTGGACCTAAACCTAGAGTTCTGGTCCTTGCTACCATTTCGTACCACAGCAACGGCACTCTCGAGGTTATCCGACACAAATCTGTACACCAATCTGGTGGTTCGACCTGCTATGCTGCCGTACAAGAACAGCATTCCACAGTGTGTTTTCCAATAGGATACCGTTCACCGCCGTTGAAACCCAACATTCTCTATTAAATGTCAACATGTTTCCTCGTCCTGCTCTATCACCTGATTTGTCACCATCGAACACATAGGGTACATCATCAGACGATAACTCAAGCATCATCCACAAATACCACTAACCATCCCTATATTGACCGACTAAAAGCAATAGGCATGGCCTTCCGTCCCACAAATTGACAACCGGCACCTGCACAGCAAAGTGCATGCGCCTTTGGACGTATGCATTCAACAATGTAGCAATTATGCCGGTTACTAATGCGACGGCATTCCCTAATTGTAATGAGTTACGTCACTCTTAAATTAATCTATGATCGTCCAATGTTAATCACTTCCATATTTTATCCAGACAAATGTAATGCGGAAATTTCATTACTCCGCAGTAATTATTTTTTTGTGTTACGAATTTTCCCGTCAGGGTGTATTGTCTCGATTTATAATTACTCTGAATTTCTGTAAGTCACTTTTATTACTCGAAAGCATCCAAACTTTTATGTATGAAAAGGTGTTATTAGGTTGAATCGTAACAATTTCAGTTCAGGAAATTTTAAACCAAAGACAGCCACAGCTAAATAACTCATACTTGATTCACAGGTCTTTTTGAAATTTATGTACACTATGTATAACTCTTTGTCATTATGAAAAACAGCGAAAGTTGCAAAATAACTCTTTTTATTACATAATTATGAGATCTTCGAGTCTACATTTGTAACCCTTTCTCAAATCATCCATCCAATCACATTAAGTATAGTCTATATGTTTGGAATACGTCAAGCTTGCGCTACAATACCTTTCAGTCATTGTAGCTATTGACAATGCTGTAGGATAGTTTCAAGAGTGTAGATAATTTAATCTGGAAGAGAGGAGTCGATGTTTAGTTACAGCACTTTACACAAAACGTGAGGATTTTTAGTTTTGACTGATGACCAGGCTCTGAGTGAGATCAGTTAAATTCAAAACTAACCACACAGCAGTGCATTACAAGACGCATTTCCTGACCATTAAAATAGATAAACATATTGTAAACTAATATTTTCGACGGGAGAAGGATATTAAACAATTGCTTGATATATCTCAGCGCTGCTTGTCCTGAGTAAAATTTGCACGGAAAATATTGCGGAAATGTGAAGTGTTGCTGATGTGTAGTACCCACAAACTCGATCCGTAATCAGGAACTAGTATTGTTAGCCAATAAGTAGATTTTAATGATTCTTAGAATGTGTGTTTTTTGTTCGAACATCTACTTTCTTAAATAGAACAATGCTTGTTGACATTAACGAACTACAAGTAGGGTACATTAGATTGTCAGTGGTCTTGTTGCAGGATTCTAATGACAGTCGTTTAGGAGATTTCGTGTTTTGAAAAGTCACCATCACCGACCCTTCTAAAATACCTTTAGTAGCACACACTAAAGTACAACACAAGTGCATACACTAGCTATGAGGATTTTGACCAGTAACGAGAAAACTGACCATCACAAATGGTGTCCAAAATGACCACCATCAGTAGCAATATACGCTTCCAGTCTGGTATGGAATAACTACTGCACATGTGCTACTGTTTCAGCAGAGATGTCCGAGCAGGCTGCAGTAATATGTCTTTGGATACATTGCATGTAGCCTGTATGCCCTAGTAGACAACATCCCTCAGCTTTACCCACAGAAAAAGTGTGCAGGCGTAAAATCCGGGGAACGGGCCAGCCAAGGTAAAGTTCCTGAGTGTTCAATACCAGGATTTTGAAACAGTTCGTGAAGACATACTGTAGTACTTCGTACTGGACAGCCATCATGTTGATATCACAGGTTCCTCCAAGTCTGCAGAGGAGCGACATGCAGCATTCATGAAAAATGGTCTGTTAGGAAGCTGCGATACTTATCTGTGTCTGTGTGTGTGTCTGTGTGTGTGTGTGTTTGTGTGTGTGTGTGTGTGTGTGTGTGTGTGTGTGTGTGTTCAGTGATCTGTCTATGGAAGCGGGCCTGTGAGGTGATGGTTGATTATCACACATCAGTTGTCATTTAACCCCATGGACTTTGAGGTTCCACCTGACGAAGGCAACAGGGATTTCAACTGACCAACAGTGCATGTTTCGGCGGTTTACCTGATTGAAATGTGGCTTCATCACTAAAGAAGACACACAATACATCAGGAGTATCCTGTCTTAATGTTCACGTTCGAAGATTAACAAGATTCTCGTAATTGTTTCCAGGCAGCTCTTGATGGAGAGAGATGTGGTTAGTATGGAATCTATGTGAATGGAGAGCGTGTAGGACCACTTGCCTGATTCATACCACTTCCTCATGTCATTATATGGTAGCTAACGTGTGGATCAAGTGCAACAGCAGCTAGAACAGTAATTTTCCCCTCGTCTATCGTCATTTGTTTTCTTCTTTTACGTTGTCTAGGTGTTACGTCACGACTTTCTGCTAACTGGCTGAAGAGGTTTATAAATAATTGTCGAAATGATTGACGTCTACTGGGAATATCGCTGCACACACCGTACAAGGACGAATTGCATTCTTCCTACACTCTCCAGACATCTTCGGCAAGTCGGCTTTTTTTGTACTGGTAAATCCCATTCCCCACTCTCTAACTACTGCTCGGACTGCCACACACTAACTAACCAGCAAGTCTCAGTGCACTAAAGGAACACACAAGCACACTGGAAGCACTTATAACAACATTGTATTGAGCAAATTAGCAGGGTGAATGAAAAAACAAATGTCAATATGGAATCTTTTCAAAATACGGTATCTCGTAAATGTCTCACAATAAGAACTTGCAACAAACACCACTGAAATTCTAATTTACTCTACATTTAGTTTCTTAATGTCAACAGGCAGTGTTCCATTTAAAAAAGCGTGTGTTTGCGTCACCTTCTATGTATTTTATACGCTAACAATACGAGCCCCTCACTATAAATCTATTCAGTGGAAGCCGCACATCAATAATACTTTCCATTTCCCCAATATCTGCAGTAAAAGTTTAAGGTGATTTGCCATGTATACTGTACTTTATTTATTCTATGTCAGCATCTGGAGACTCTTCCTTAATACATTACAAATGTTTATTTCGTGCCTAAGAAAATTTTCGCTCTTGACATAAAGTGATATTTCGTTAAACATGGTCCCAGCAGTCTACATTCCGCGTCCTACTCGCCTCATAGAAATTCACTTTCATAAAGCTATTAGCCAGCTGGCCACTCAGCGTGGACGACTTTCGAGTCCGCGGAGATAGGCAGCAAGTCATCTGGCCAATGATTGCTCGTGGGTGATCTGCACCCATGTAACAGTGTAAAGCGTTGCAGCTAGAGAATAGTGCCATGAAGAAACACATGCTGTTCCTGTTGGTGATCCAGTCGAGTGATCAGTTTTAAAATGTCATGAATAAATGCACACTAAAGACTTTCACAAGCAGTATTTCCCGTTTTATACTGACACTCTTGATGTTATGAACAATGAGGTTGTGTTCTGTGTACAATTTTAGTACTATATATTTAAGTGCACAACAGTATATTAAAGCTACTTGCATGATACCGTTAATTCCTAAATTACAGAAATTCATAGTGAGTAAAATGCTATATAATTAAAAACCTGTTATGTACCTCTATTGTAGTATCTGTGTTTCTACATGTTCTCTGCAATGTCCTTCAGACCTGGATGCGTATCTGAAGGACACTGCAGAGTACGCTGTAAATATACAAACGCTGAAATATAGTACATAACACATACATAGTGCCGCGACGTTTATCATGTCTTTCCCTCTGGAGGAATCACAGCAGTTGTGCGAGTCAGGATGTAGAAGCAGAATGACATAAGTAAGTTTGGGTCCTGGAGGCATGCTTGGGTATCTGAGGCTCGCGTAAAGCGGGAAATCCGCGTTTGACCCCTGTCTGGCACAAATTTTATTGACACTGTAAAGTGGCAGAACATTTTCCATGGGCAACAGATAAGGTGAATGTCCTTGTTACCACCTCCCATCGACATTTCCTCTAGGAGATACGTCACACGCCATACTTTGGGCATAACAGATGTAATTTGCATAGAATGTGATAAAAATGTGTACTTAGCTGATCGGAATACATTACTGAGTAATCTCTTCTCCCATTCGCATGTATTTAAACTTAGGTGGCAAGGCAGACCAGGAATTGAAAGGAGGCGATGTGCCACTATGCATTTCTTTTTTATCAAAAGCCACTTTGAAGACCCGTATTGAAGGATACGGATACGTCATAAATATCGCGGCCGCAAGAGACGTAGTTCAGGTATCGACAGAGTCGCTAAGCTTGTTTTGCCACTGGGGGCCAACGGCATATTCACTGACGATGCCCCTATGCATAGGTGACCGCGCAGTTCACACTAATTGAATGGGCCGTGTTATCAGAAGCAGAGAAGGAAATACATAGTTAAAACAGCACGCGGCATTCACGTGAACAGTGCATTAATCAACATATATATACATACATATACAGGGTGTTACAAAAAGGTATGGCCAAACTTTCAGGAAACATTCCTCACACATAAATAAAGAAAAGATGTTATGTGGACATGTGTCCGGAAACGCTTAATTTCCATGTTGGAGCACATTTTAGTTTCGTTCTTCCACCTATGCTCAATGGAGCACGTTATCATGATATCATACGGGATACTCTACCTGTGCTGCTAGAACATGTGGCTTTACAAGTACGACACAACATGTGGTTCATGCACGATGGAGTTACTGCACAATTCAGTCGAAGAGTTCGTACGCTTCTCAACAACAGATTCGGTGACCGATGCATTGGTAGAGGCGGACCAATTCCATGGCCTCCACGCTCTCCTGACCTCAACCCCCTTGACTTTCATTTATGGGGGAATTTGAAAGCTCTTGTCTACGCAACCTGGGTACCAAATGTAGAGACTCTTCGTGCTAGTATTGTGGACGGCTGTGATACAATACGCCATTCTCCAGGGCTGCATCAGCGCATCAGGGATTCCATGCCACGGAGGGTGGACGAATGTATCCTCGCTAACGGAGGACAAATCCATAAATTATGGATTTGTAGTTCTAGCTTGACGATGTTCACTATGGATAAACGGTAGATATTGTTATTCTGAAGAAGGTTGGGTTATCCCGACTGAAACCTAGTTAAATTATAGGTAAACGGTGCAACTGAGGCTGTTCACTATTAAAATTAAAATTGATACGTTAATTAATATTGTTTAAATATAGTACATCGCTGAATCCTTTTTAGCAGAATATACTTCTGTTCCTACTTGTTTCTATTAACTTATTTAGCAGCAAAGCGTTGTCATCTATATTATCTGATGCTTTTATCAAGATTCATGCGTCCTTTATTTTATTTAATTATCAGTAAACCATTTCTATTCTGAATCATTTTTTAAACAACATAATAATAAAAATAATATAATAGTAAAAGGAACAGGTCGTTTGTGCTAAATTTGTGATGCCTACTGTCATTAAATTAAATTACTTGGTAGAGAAACTCTTTCACGAACGAGAAATAACCGTTCTTCTGATGTCTAACAAACTCCACGATTCATGCTCCCTACCTCGCAGCGCCAGAAAACAAACACTTCTTCTACACACACTCAGAGCAATCCTTGAGTCCCTAGTGGTGGTGAGCAGGTTGTAAGAATCGCCAGTACATTGGATCACCATTACGTTGTGCAGCTGGAGCCTGTTCGTATTCGCAACAGCAATAACATTTCTTGTTTTTACTTTGTTGGTAGAGTGGCATGTTGTACCTTGAAAATGCTGAAAGCATTCTTTCGTGGATGAAGCGATTTTTGTAAATGAACTGTTTCTTTAATATCTTGACAATACTGTCTGTCTTGTAACATGTAATTAGCTTTCAATAGCTTCAGTTTCGAAAGGTATTTAATTTATTTAGAATCAAGGCAAGGGATTACTAATGAAAACGTTCTCCGTCCCGGGTTCGTACCCTGCCACAGCTTAAATTTTGAATAAAAGTCGCCAGGAATAGCCTTCGAGCATTTGTGGCTTAAGAAATAAACCTCACTCAGCCAATGGCTTTGTCAAAGAGGGTAGAGGAGCAGACAGAGGTTCATGAGACTCTCTGGCCCTTGCGATGGGAATCTGACCCGAAAGGAATAAGAATCAACAATGATCAACAGCGTACGGATGCAGAAGCAATGGTAACCACAGCATTAATGGCATGTAATTTGTATCAACAGGTCACGTGTCAGGTAACTGAAAAAGTATCATGATGATCTCTCCTTTGGGAAAAGATTCCTGACTCAGGAGGACTGCCAAGGAGTATGTGACCAAGAGGAAAAAAGTCGAATCTACAGTCGATGCGTGGAATGTCATAAGAACATGGTCGGGGAACTGGAAAATCTAGCTAGTAATAGCGAATATTCTGTTAAAAAATCACTAGGATGTGTGTTTGCAAAAGGCCGGGAGGCATGGGAAGTTTCAGTTAGATTACATCATGGTGAGTGAGAGATACTGGATTGTAAGGCATACCTAGGAAGAGGTATAGACTCAGACAACGATTTAGTTGTGATGAAGAATAAGCTGAAGTTTAAGAAACTATTCAGGAAGAATCAATGTTAAATGAAGTAGGATACGGAAGTATTAAGGATTGAAGAGATACGAGTCAAGCTCTCTGTGGCAATACATACTGTGATAAGGAATAGCTCAGTAGGCAGTTCATGTAAAGAGGAATGGAAATAGCTAAAAAAGACAATCACGGAAGCAGCAAAGAAAATCATAGTTGCAAAGATAATAACTACGAAGAAACCACGGGTAGCAGGAGAAACACTTCAGCTGATCGATGGAAGAAATAAGTACAAAAATGTTCGGGTAAATTCAGGAATACTTAAATACAAATCGCTTAGGAATGTGATGAATAGGAAGTACAGGGAATCTAAGGCGAAATGGTTGCAAGAAAAATGTGAAAAAGAAATGATTCTCTGACGGACTGATGCAGCATATAGAAAAGTCAAACCAAGTTTCAGTGAAATGAAAGGCAAGGGTCGTAACATTAAGAGTGAAATGGGAACTTCACTGTTAAATGGCGAGGAGAGAGCGGATAGGTAGAAAGAGTGCATCGATGGCCTGTATGAGAGTGATGACTTGTCTGGTAACGTCATAGACAGGGGATCCAGTATTAGAGTCAGAATTTAGAAGAGTGCAGAAAGAAGTAAGATCAAATAAGGCAAAAGCTGTAAACAACATTCCATCAAATTTTCTAAAATCAATTGGTGACAAGACGACCATTCATGTTGGTGTGTAGAATGTGTGTATTTGGCGATATAAAATATTGCTTTCAGAAAAATATCGACCACAATTCTGCAGATGTCAGGAGCCGACAGGTGCAAGAAATCTCGCAAAAACATCTTAACAGCTTATGAATACAACTTGCTGAGAAGAATATATACAGAAGAATCGAAAAGTATTTAGCATCTGTTAGATGGAGATTAGTTTGGCTCTAGGAGATGTAAACGCAACGGAGAGGCTGTTCTGACGTTGCTGTTAATAACGGAAGCAAGACTAAAGAAAAATCAAAACATCTTCATAGGACCTGTCGAAATGGAATAAGCGTTCGACAGTGTGAAACGGGGCAAGATGTTCGAAATTCTGGGAGGAATAGGGTTAAGCTATAAGGGAAGACGGTTAATGTACAACACCTACGATAGCGTAGAGGGAACAATAAGACCAGAAACAAAGAACGAAGTGCTCTGATTGAAAACAGTGTAATCCCATGTAGTTTTTCGCCCCTGCTGTTCAATGTATACATCGAAGAAGCAAAGACGGAAAGAAAGAAATGTTCAAGAGTAGAATTAATATTCAAAGCAAAAGTATATTTGTATTAAGAATCGGTGAAAAGATTGCAGTCCGTAGCGAAAGGGCTTAAGGATTTAGGATCTGCTGAATGGAATGGTCTACTGAACACCGAATATGGATTGAGAGAAAATAGAAGAAAGACAAAAGTAATCAGAAGTAACAGAAATGAGAACAGCGAGAAACTTAACGTCAGAATTGCTGAACACAAAATAGAGGACGTTAAGTAATTGTGCTGCCTAGGCAGCAACATTTGTTGTGTTATTGAATTAAACATTCTTGTAAGAAAAATCTAATTTGTATTGGACCTCTGCTGAAAATTTGGCTAAAAATAGGCTAATACGTGTTTTAGCTCCTGATGGTTACAATACGGCTTGAATACACTACTTTTGAAGTGCTTATATTCATAGTAAATGCCGCTGGCAGCACAGACCTAGACGTCGTGATAACAGGCTGAGCCAGAACTCTGCCGACAAAATCCCAGAGGTTGTTCATGGGTATTTTCTGAGGGATCCATGGTCGGTGGTGCTTCGTTACAGATCGACTGCCTTTCGTTTCATATGTATCTCATTTTATCTTTGTATCTGTATTGCAGGGAACATGTCTCCACTGTTGGGCAAATGCCAGCCTTATGTGCTGTGTCTTGTTTGAAAACAATCTTGTTCAGTTCACTCACGTTACTTACTACTGGCAGTAGTAACGGGCACCTTACTTTTCTCCAACGAGCTTACGACCTGTACTATGCAACCACGATATTATTGTACTTTGCCTGCCGTGGCCGTTATCAGGAATGCGCGGCGACGTTACAGTTGTGCCAAAGAAAACGCATCGCACGGTCAATGCTTTCAGGTCAGTCGTGCAAACAATGTCAAGTCATTCAGAGCTGCCTCGTGATTATCACTACCGCTCTACTAAAGAGACTGCCTACACTACGCTTGTTCATCCTCGTTTGGAGTATTGCTCTGCGATACAGGATCCTTACCAGATACGATTAGCGGAGCACAACCTGAAATTTCAAAGAAGAGCGGTACCTTTTTTTATTATCTCGAAGTAGGGGAGAGAGGGTCACTGACTTGATACAGCATTTGGGGGAGGGGGGGCATAATTAAAACTAGTTGCGGTGGAATCTTCGCATGAAATTTGAATCATCAGCTTTCTCCTCTGAATGTGAAAATATTTTGTTGACGCTGACCTACACAGGGAAAAACGATCATCACAATAGAATAAGGGATATCAGATTTCGCACGGGAAGATATATGTGTTCGTTATTTCCGAGAGCTGTTCGAGATCGGAATATATGAGAATCGTTGTGAAGGTGGTTCTATGAAACGTCTGCCAGGCACTTAAATGTGATCTACAGAGAACCCATGTATGTGTAGATGCAACTGTATCACTATCAAACTCGTGATATGTAGACCGAAGTACCCATCCCTCCCAGGTACAATATTATTGTAGTGGACTAATTCAGCTCGACTCTGTTTCAGGTTTGTTTTTCCGGCAGTGTCAGTTCTACGGTAACAGTGATACACAGAGGTGCGGATAGGCTTGCTGATGAAGAGCTGACCGATATGCACCTAGTATATGGGTTCACTGAATGCAATAGAAGAGCTGCACAATGACGTCATGGTGTGGTGTTCCTGCAGAGGTGGCAACCGCTACATTTACAAGGGTGATGCATTGCGCTGTGTTTGGTCTTGTGCGTTGCAATAGTTGCATATTACAGGCTTTTTCGCTGTAGTGAAGGTACCATCACAGAGAGAAAAGTAATAAATGTGGTAAGACCCCAAGTAACTCGTTATTATTACTCTGTAACTGGTTCCCAGAGAACAAGGACCTAAATATAAAATATTCCTGAAATATCTCAGGAATTTTGTACGCAGAGTTCTTGTTCATCCTGGATACACCCATCCACCCGAAGGTGCTTGCTACAGCTGTGTTACTATGCTAGAAATGTCACAACTACTATAGGATATAACCGCCTGTGAAAACCTTGCCTTTTTAAAACAGTACATAACCTATCTATAAAATGCGTAGCTTCCCACCACTATGTAAAAAAGAAACTCCCAAAAATAACGCTGAACTACATGAGATATGAGTTTCTCCCTCTGTTTAAAATGTTCAAATAAATTATTGGAATGCCTTGAACCATGTTATGACACGGAATATAAAAACATGGAAATTCTGGCATACATTTTGAACTATTGGTGTTGTGCTTTCAGTTTTTCAAATGTCCTTATGAATGGAAGATTCTGCTTAAATTATGCGTGCAATCTTGCTCTTCCCCAATCAAATAATAGAAAGATAGAGGTATTGCTTTTTCACCCTCTGGTTTTTAATGTTGACTGTTTGTAACTTCTTACATAGGTCATTTTCGATAGTGTGGTAGCAGCAATGTGTACAGTGATTAGGGGAATAAAGAGAGCTGCCACAGTCCGCCTTGTCCCCAAATTTAGATGTGACAAAGTTGCACTGATGACGTCATCAAACACACTCCTTCCACATCCGCCACTTCCTCAGGCCGCCCCCCCTTCCGTCAGTCCCCTCTGCCACTTCCTCTCCCCCCCTCAATTGGGAGCTGGTGGGAAACAGACTGAGTCTGTGCAGAACTGCTGGTTAGGAAGGATGAAGTACTGTCTTGGGAACTGTGTTCATTAATTTATATATATATTAACCTTGTTGAACAATTTACTAAATTTTAACAAAGAAACCCAACTGCCAAATGCCCTACAGCATCGCTGCTTGAAATTCAAATAAACACAATTGTTTAAAGTTGGTAGAAGAACAGGAAAACACTCTCACAAAACGTGTATCTCATTACATGAAACTGGAATAGTCCCCCATTCGGATCTCCGGGAGGGAACTGCCAAAGGGGATTTGACTATGAGAAAAAATTGAATAACCAACGAAAGGATAAGTTCTTCGAGTCGGGGCGCGGATTGGCAGAAGCTTGAACGTCGCACGGAAGCTATAAAATCTGAAAAGGGAAATGGAAATGCTCAGTCTAGATCTGTAGTAGGGATGAGTGAAGTGAAATGGAAAGAAGACAAGGATTTATATTTAGAAGAGTACTGGGTAATATCAACAGCAGCAGAAAATGGTATAATAGGAATAAGATTCGTTATGAATACGAAGGTACGACGCAGAGTGTGTTACTGAGAAGAATTCAGAGATAGGGTAGTTGATACCTGAATCGACAGCAGACCAACACCGACAGAAATAGTCTAGGTATACATGCCGACAACGCGATCGAAAGAGATAGAGAAAGAATGTGAGGATAGGGTGACAGGAATGCATTTGAAGGGAAAGGAGCAGAAATAAATGTTATAGAAGAACATAAGCTTGGGACAGAGAATGAGACATGAGCAAGACGAATTTAGTTGTTTGATAAATTTGAGATTGTAATACCGAATACTCTGCTCAAGGATCACAAGAGGAGGAGGTACACTTGAAAAAGGCCGAAATCAGATACTGGATTGAAAGGCGTACACAGGAGCAGATATAGACTCAGATCACAATGCAGTAGTAATGAAGAGTTGGCTAAAGTTTAAGAGATAAGTTCTCTAGGACTATAGATACAGAAATAAGGAACAGCTTAGTAGGGTGTACAGTGGAATAGGAATGGACAATGGACATATTTAAAAAGAGCAATCACAAAACTTAGAAAGAAAAACATTGGCACAAAGCAGTTAACAGCGAAGAAACCATGGATAACAGAAGAAAATCAGTTAATTGATGAAAGAAAGAATTAAAAAAGGTTGAGGGAAATTGAGGAATGCAGAAATACAAGTCACTGAAGAAATGAAGTAAATAAAAAGTTCAGGGAAGCTATGAAGAAAAGGTTGCATGAAAATGGTAAGAAGTCATTGTTGGAAGGACAGACTCAGCGTATAGGAAAGCTAAAACCACTTTCGTTGAAATTATGTCAAGGGTGGTAACATTAACAGTGCTACGGACATTCCATTGTTAAATGCAAAGGAGAGAGTGGACAGGTTGAAGGAGTAGACTGAAGGCTTGTGTGAGGGGAAGATTTGTCTGACGTGACACAGGAAGAAACAGGACTCGATTTTGAAGAGATAAGGGATCCAGTTTTAGAATCAGAAATTAAGAGAGCTTTGGATGGCCTAAGATGAAATAAGGCAAAAGGGATAGATAACATACCATTAGAATTTCTAAAATCACTGGGGAACTGACTATGCACGTCGGTGTGTAGAATGTATGAGTCTGGCAACATACCATTCATCCACACAAATCCAAAGACTGCAAAAGCTGACAAACGTGAGAATTACCGCACAACCAACTTAAGAGCTCATGCATCGAAGTTGTTTGCAAGAGAAATATACATAAGAATGAAAAATAAATTTGAGGAGCTGTTAGATTATAATCAGTTTGGCTTTAGGAAAGGTAAAAGCAAAAGAGGGGCAATTGTGCATTGCAGTTGGTGATGGAAGCAAGGCTAATGAAAAATCTAGACACGATCATAGGATTTGTCGGCTTCGTTCGACAATCTAAAATGCCAAATGTAACAAGGGTAAACTGCAGGGAGAGACAGGTAATACACACTATGTGGCAAGAGCCAAGAGGGAATAATGAGGGTGGAATACCAAGAACGAAGTGCTCGGATTAAAATGGGTGTGAGACAGGGATGTAGTCTTTCGGTCCTAATGTTCAATCTTAAATCGAAGAAGCAGCAATGGAAATATAAGAATGGTTCAGCAGTGGAATTAAAATTCAAGGTCAGAGGAAATTAATGATACAATTCGCTGACGACATTGCCATCCAAAGTGAAAGTGATGAAGAATTACATGATCTGCTGAATTAAATGAGCAGCCTGATGTGTACAGAATATGGATTGAGGATAAATCAAAGAAAGGTGAAAGTAACAAGAAGTAGCAGAAATGAGAATAGCGAGAAAGTTAACATCAGGACTGAAGGTCACAAAATGGATGAATTCTATTTTCTAGACAGAAAAATAGCCAATGATGGAGGGGGCAAGGAGGACATCAAAAGCAGACTAGACAAGTAAAAAGGGCTTTCCTGGCCAGGAGAAGCTTTAATTTGGGGAATAAATTTCTGAGAATGTACGTTTGGAGCACAGCATTGCATGGTTGTGAAACATGGACTGTGGGAAATCCGTCACAGAAGATTATCAAAGCATTTTAGATGTGGCGCTAAAGGCGAATGTTGAAAATTAGGTGGACTGACAAGGTAAGGAATGAGGAGGTCCTGAGCCGAATCAGAGAGGAAAGGAATATGTGGCACACACCGACAAGGAGAATCTAAAGGATGATAGGATATGTGATAAAACGTCAAGGAATGGCATCTGTGGTGCTAGAGGGAGCTGTAGAGGCCAACAACTGTAGAGAGAGATAGAGACTCGAATACATCCAGCAAATTGGTGAGGTTGCAAGTGCTACTCTGAGAGGAAGACGTTGTGCACAGGGCAGGGATTAGTGGTGGGCCACATCAAACCACTCACAAGACTGATGTCTCAAAAAAATTCAAACGATATATTGATTATCTGTTGAATCGTTAAACAAATTACTGGACTTATTTGGTGTGAAATGTGTTGGACTGGGAGGAGTTTAATAAGTGTATTACCCGTAAGCATACAACTGAGGCATGTGTCCATAGCCCCCAACAGGAGGAGGTGATAATGGTTGAATGTAGGGGGAAAATAATGATGATGCATCAAGATGAACTGCAGATGCATTTCACAGCTCACAGAGACTAGTACGAGTGCTGGAGTTGTTTGTGTTATTTGGAAATGGCCAGTTAATCCACAGTACAGGAGAGAACATCGTCCTGTTCCACGACTCCAAACTGAATGAATCAGATGTGCTCGCATTGGAGTATGGGGCTCAACTAAGGACTCTTGAAATGAGTTTTTTTCTGTTTCTGATCGTATGTGTGTATATGTTCACCTCGCTGTGTGTCCTAGGCCACAATACCACTTGAAATTGTGGGAGAATCATCCTACAGACACCGCCAGAAAATTACCTCCTACCGATCTACAAGTGTACAACTGCTGAGGAACGTGTACACAGATGCATGGTAAGAAGGGATAGGATAGCAAACTATCACTGAAGTGTAGGAAGAGTAGCCTTTTACTGATCTACAAATGGAAAAGCTGCGAGGAAGTTGTACACACAAATACATACATGATAAGAAGATGCAGACAGCAAACTATCACTGAAGTGTAGAAACAGTTGCTTCCTGCAAGTAGCTGCTGAGTGAAATAGCTGGTGATGAACTTGTACACAGATACATGGTGGGAAGCAATAGGGTGACAAACTACCAATGAAGTGTAGGATATCTTACTGATCTATAAGTGAAACAGCTGCCAACGTACTTTTACACACATACATACATACTTACATGGTAAGGAATGGATAGATAAGCAAACTATTACTGAAGTGTATGAAGGAAAATACATACTACGACAATTCATGGTAAATGCTGTAACTGATGCTCTAATTCCACATAGAAACTGTCGTGAAATATCACCACTCATGAACAACACATATGGAATGGAGAAAAAACATTGTAATAACACAATTGTCACAAAAACCGACCCCAGAAGATCTCACCAGGACAGAGTCGAGGAAGCTTCATTTCTTTTCACCTTGACTTGTGGTTACAGCCTAAGCAGCTTAGAACCATCTGACCTGCCCCTCCCCCCTCAACTACCTCCCCTACTCTCTCCATCTCCTTCCCCCCTACCCCCCTCCCCCCTTCACCCGTAGGTAGGGATATCGGTTTTCCAGACCTGTTCTAAACTGTCAGTGATGATATGCAAAGAGATCCCTCTCGTGGAAGCGATATATTGCTGCTGGTTTGCAGAAATCAGTCAGAGATGGACAAAAGACACAAGACAGAACACTGCCCACAAGCAGTTAAACATATTTCTTGACTGACCTCTCCTTCTCCCCCCCCCCCACCCCACCCCCCCCCCCCCCGCCACACTCTACAGAAAAGTACCTTAAATATAACTGAAGTACCTTAATAATAACTAAACAGCCAGCAATGGTGGTCGAGCGGTTCTAGACACTTCACTTAGGAACAGCGCGACTGCTACAGTCGCAGGTTCAAATCCTGCCTCGGGCGTGGATGTGTGTGATGTCCTCAGGTTGGTTAGGTTTAAGTAGTTCTAAGTTCTGGGCGACTGATGACCTCAGATGTTATGACCCATATTGATCAGAGCCATTTGAACCTATAACTGAACAGTCAAGAACGATGCGCTCTTAAACGTTCTGGGTGCATCAACACTGTCAGAAAGTGGTCCTTGGCTAAGTAAAATTAATCTTATGTAGGACAATCATCGCAATAATACGTCCCACATAAATTAGACACAGAGATGTCTGTATTAGTCACGTTACTGTCCGCCCGTCCCTGCCACCGACAGGTGAAGTTCAGTGATTGCACTTGCTAGCCCCTGTCACTGCATGTATTTATTACCTGTCATCACTAGCATTTATTTTACATCTACAGGTAAACAGTCCACTGGCTGCCCATTACATATTTCAGACGCTCTACTCTACCGAATAACAGCTGTGTGTGTGTGTGTGTGTGTGTGTGTGTTTGTATGTGTCTGTGTGTTTGTCTGTATGTGTGTCTGTGTGTGTGTGTGTGTGTGTGCGTGTGTGTGTGTGTTCTTGTATGCTGTTGAAGGATGAGATTACACTTGAGCTTGACAGAGGGCTGAAGAATAGATAGTAAAGGAATTTTATGCACCGTCGCTGCATGTTTAAAAGGCGTAATACGCTGTGTATCTGTGTAAAGTATTGCCATTGTATGCAGAACAGCTGCTGTAATGTCAACTCATTTATTTAAAGAAAAAGTGACTGAATAAATATGAAGACTCGTTTGCTGCATGAACTATTACCATTGGGTATACTGCAGTTGTGATTCTTATCGAATATTGTACCGACAGATCTCATTAAAACGGTGTCGTCTTACACCTTTAAAACGAATACTGTGATGGTACACTGCAAACAGTGGGCATAGTACCAAAATCAATAAAATCTCCAGCTAAATAAGGGTAAATTCACTTTCGTGGTGAGAATTTATGATTGCTATAATGAATATTGGATCGACAACAAAGAGTCTTGCTTTGAATGAACTACAAAATAAGCACTTAACACCATCAAACAGACCTTAAACACACATTCAGCTAACAAGGTCCACACACTATGGAGAGTAAAAGATTTTGGCAATAATCTAACGTTGGTAGGACAAACAACAACATGATAACCAATATTGAGCAAGCTTTCCAGAATGGAAGGAAAGCTTGAACCTTAGAGGATATCATCGATGCCTGGTCCGTGATAATTATCTCTCCGGCCAGTGGATGGCTGTTTTCTGCTACTTTGACCTGATAAACCCTCATTTTCTCCCTCAAAGCCCTTTTCATCGCTGAGCCCATCGACGCTGACGTCTCTGCTTCAAAGGAAGCGGCGCGTTTCATCGCCGATTTTGATTTGAAGGAAATTTGCCACGTGCATTAATGCAATATGGCCTACGTTGAATAGACATACGGCCAACTTTGAAACTATGTTGACAATTTCACTTTGGTTGGATGTTATTTTCGGAGCATATCTCCAAATGAGACTATTGAAACTTTCGTTAATATTTTGAATAAAACCACCCAGAAAAAACACCAGCAAATCAGGTTTACTCAAATAGGTGTAAATAGGGATGATTGCATTGATAATGACTTGTGGCAATGGCGTTTTGTGCTTACAACTTTCCATTTGAACGTCCGCCCCGTTGACTGAGCGGTCAGTGCTGCGGAATGCCACGCCAAGGGTCTCTGGTTCGATTACCGGCTGAGCCAGGAGATTTTCTCTGCTCAGGGAAAGGGTGATGTGTTGTCCTCATCATCATTTCATCCCTATCTCCGGCGAGCAAGTCGCCCAATGTGGCGTCGAATGCAATAAGTGCTTGCCCTCGGCGGCCGAACTTCACCGAATGGGGGACTCCAGGCCCCCAATGCCGTACACTCATTTCCATTTTCCAATTGAAAGTTAGCCTTAGCTTCTAACGCTCACTGATCGTTACTGTTTGGACTTCGTGCATAACATTTTGGGGAATAATTCTTCAATGTATAAACATTAAAATTCGTCTTTCCTCAAATCGAGCAACTTGCTTCTCGGACATGACGATTGGCAGAATAAAAACGACACAAATCTGCTGGAGGTGATATTCAACTTGTAGCGTTCTCATGTCCCACATAATTGACATCACTTATTATTGGACGGCCACTCTGCAGTAATCGGCGTTAAACGACAGAGTGGCCTACCCGCACTGCGTCTGTGTGACGGAGAGCTTCCACGCCTTTGGCGGGATGCTAAGGAGACTGTTGCTTAGTTACATAGGCTTTAGAGTTCATATTGAAGTACGCACGAGTCAATCATGAAGCGCAAATGAGAGACGTTTTGGCGCACATGGAAGCCTACCAACATTAGTTCCTCCAGCGCAGCATTCGTAGCTGGAACAGTAAAGGAACCAAATGACCACCAAAAACGCGTCAGCGCCTTGGTGGTGAAGAGCGTGGGCAAGGAAATACCCATAATGGCACCTCGATGTAAGGCCTATGAATCCCAGATTGTTCAGACACTTGGCGACCGTCGTAGCCACAGTGAAAGGAGCAGGGTACTAATGGACATTTGAGACGTGTTATGAGCTGAGCAGGAAGTTCACGAATCATTATACGGCCCAGTATCATACACTGACTTCAAACGCTCTTTCGGTAGCGAAGATAAAGTGTGATTTGTGCAATATTGGAACTGAACTGTCAATCCTATGGTTCAGTCACTATGTCGATTCATCGGCGATGGATTTCTCTTTCAAGAGGTTAACGTGCCATAACACCTACTTTTAGCAGACTTAACTTTACTGAAAGGAATGAGTTGCGGTACCCAATGATATGATCCCACCAAGCCTGCTTGGGACCTGTTGAAACAAGCAATTGACCATAGCAGGAAACGATCCACACACTCTTAAAAACTCCAGGAGCGCCATTAATGAGGAGTGGACCTGCATGAATAGCCATGTCTCTAAAACCTTTACGATACCATGTCTAAGAGGTTGGAAGCATGTTAGGACGCACAGGATAAAGCAACATGGTACTGAATAGTACCCACTACTCCAGACTTATTTCAAAAATGTTCACTGTTGAGCAGATTAGATTCGACATTTCATTTTGGTTATTTTTTGTTCCATTTTTCATACTCTCCACTTCCCCCCCCCCCCCTCCACCCCCACCCACTACCCGCCCTTGAATCAAAGCCTTAAAAATTTCGGAGATATGCAGCGTAATATGCCGTCACAATAATCTAGCACGACTTAAGATGTATTACGTATAACCCTTTGCAACCACGTGCTTGAATATAGGTTCTACAGAATAACTGTAGGCACTGTTAAAGTTAACTTATCTGACTATTTTGATATCCGAAAGAATTCACTAGCTCTTAATTGGTATCCGAAAGAATTCACTAGCTCTTAAGGAATTCTCGTATGTACTCGTGAATTTAAAGATGTGCGATAAATGCGGAAGCACTCACAGATACCTGGCGTGTTACAAAAAATGTAGTTAAATGTTGTTATGAGCCTAGTGAAATGATTTCTAACTGGACGGAATTAACTGTGTAGATATACAAAATTTAAACCAATTCAAAGCTAATCACATAGTGAATTGTATATCGCCCACTTGCATTAATAAATTTAGCTATAATAGCAGATAATGAAACTCTAAAGGCCAATCCTCTTCAAAATTAATATTTAATTGTACGTATCGTAAATAAAACCTTTTACTCTCAGATAGTGTTTCAATTTTTCCCGAGGACATACAGCTTTACTGTATGATTAAATGATGATGGCGTCCTCTTGGGTAAAATATTCCGGAGGTAAAATAGTCCCCCATTCGGATCTCCGGGCAGGGACTACTCAAGAGGACGTCGTTATCAAGAGAAAGAAAACTGGTATTCTACGGATCGCAGTGTGGAATGTCAGATCCCTTAATCGGGCAGGTAGGTTAGAAAATTTAAAAAGGGAAATGGATAGGTTAAAGTTAGATATAGTGGGAATTAGTGACGTTCGGTGGCAGGAGGAACAAGACTTTTGGTCAGGTGATTACAGGATTATAAATACAAAATCAAATAGGGGTAATGCAGGAGTAGGTTTAATAATGAATAAAAAATAGGAGTGCGGGTTAGCTACTACAAACAGCATAGTGAACGCATTATTGTGGCCAAGATAGACACAAAGCCCATGCCTACTACAGTAGTACAAGATTATATGCCAAATAGCTCGGCCGATGATGAAGATATTGATGAAGTGTATGACGAGATAAAAGAAATTATTCAGGTAGTGAAGGGAGACGAAAATTTAATAGTCATGGGTGACTGGAATTCGTCAGTAGGAAAAGGGAGAGAAGGAAACATAGTAGGTGAATATGGATTGGGGGGAAGAAATGAAAGAGGAAGCCGCCTGGTAGAATTTTGCACAGAGCATAACTTAATCATACCTAACACTTGGTTCAAGAATTATAAAAGAAGGTTGTATACCTGTAAGAGTCCTGGAGATACTAAAAGGTATCAGATAGCTTATATAATGGTAAGACAGAAATTTAGGAACCAGGTTTTCAATTGTAAGACATTTCCAGGGGCAGATGTGGATTCTGACCACAATCTATTGGTTACGAACTGCAGATTGAAACTGAAGACACTGCAAAAAGGTGCGAATTTAAGGAGATGGGACCTGGATAAACTGAAAGAGCCAGAGGTTGTAGAGAGTTTCAGGGAGAGCATAATGGAACAATTGACAGGAATGGGGGAAAGAAATACAGTAGAAGAAGAATGGGTAGCTCTGAGGGATGAAGTAGTGAAGGCAGCAGAGGATCAAGTAGGTAAAAAGACGAGGGCTAATAGAAATCCTTGGGTAACAGAAGATATATTGAATTTAACTGATGAAAGGAGAAAATATAAAAATGCAGTAAATGAGGCAGGCAAAAAGGAATACAAACGTCTCAAAAATGAGATCGACAGGAAGTGCAAAATGGCTAAGCAGGGATGGCTAGAGGACAAATGTAAGGATGTAGAGGCTTGTCTCACTAGGGGTAAGATAGATACTGCCTACAGGAAAATTAAAGAGACCTTTGGAGAGAAGAGAACCACTTGTATGAATATCAAGAGCTCAGATGGCAACCCAGTTCTAAGCAAAGAAGGGAAGGCATAATGGTGGAAGGAGTATATAGAGGGTTTATACAAGGGTGATGTACTTGAGGACAATATTATGGAAATGGAAGAGGATGTAAATGAAGCTGAAATGGGAGATAAGATACTGCGTGAAGAGTTTGACAGAGCACTGAAAGACCTGAGTCGAAACAAGGCCCCGGGAGTAGACAACATTCCATTAGAACTACTGATGGCCTTGGGAGAGCCAGTCATGACAAAACTCTACTATCTGATGAGCAAGATGTATGAGACAGGCGAAATACCCACAGACTTCAAGAAGAATATAATAATTCCAATCCCAAAGAAAGCAGGTGTTGACAGATGTGAAAATTACCGAACTATCAGTTTAATAAGTCACAGCTGCAAAATACTAACGCGAATTCTTTACAGACGAATGGAAAAACTGGTGGAAGTGGATCTCGGGGAAGATCAGTTTGGATTCCGTAGAAATGTTGGAACACGTGAGGCAATACTAACGTTACGACATATCTTAGAAGAAAGATTAAGAAAAGGCAAACCTACGTTTCTAGCATTTGTGGACTTGGAGAAAGCTTTTGACAACGTTAACTGGAATACTCTCTTTCAAATTCTGAAGGTGGCAGGGGTAAAATACAAGGAGCGAAAGGCTATTTACAATTTGTACAGAAACCAGATGGCAGTTATAAGAGTCGAGGGGCATGAAAGGGAAGCAGTGGTTGGGAAAGGAGTGAGACTGGGTTGTAGTCTCTCCCCGATGTCATTCGATCTGTATATTGAGCAAGCAGTAAAGGAAACAAAAGAAAAATTCGGAGTAGGTATTAAAATTCATGGGGAAGAAGTAAAAACTTTGAGGTTCGCCGATGACATTGTAATTCTGTCAGAGACAGCAAAGGACTTGGAAGAGCAGTTGAACGGAATGGACAGTGTCTTGAAAGGAGGATATAAGATGAACATCAACAAAAGCAAAACGAGGATAATGGATTGTAGTCAAATTAAATCGGGCGATGCTGAGGGGATTAGATTAGGAAATGAGACACTTAAAGTAGTAAAGGAGTATTGCTGTTTAGGGAGTAAAATAACTGATGATGGTCGAAGTAGTGAGGATATAGAATGTAGACTGGCAATGGCAAGGAAATCGTTTCTGAAGAAGAGAAATTTGTTAACATCTAGTATAGATTTACGTGTCAGGAAGTTGTTTCTGAAAGTATTTGTATGGAGTGTAGCCATGTATGGAAGTGAAACATGGACGATAACCAGTTTGGACAAGAAGAGAATAGAAGCTTTCAAAATGTGGTGCTACAGAAGAATGCTGAAGATAAGGTGGGTAGATCACGTAACTAATGAGGAGGTATTGAATATGATTGGGGAGAAGAGAAGTTGGTGGCACAACTTGACTAGAAGAAGGGATCGGTTGGTAGGACATGTTTTGAGGCATCAAGGGATCACAAATTTAGCATTGGAGGGCAGCGTGGAGGGTAAAAATCGTAGAGGGAGACCAAGAGATGAATACACTAAGCAGATTGAGAGGGATGTAGGTTGCAGTAGGTACTGGGAGATGAAGAAGCTTGCACAGGATAGAGTAGCATGGGGAGCTGCATCAAACCAGTCTCAGGACTGAAGACCAGAACAACAACAACAGTGTTTCAATTTCAATACTAAAATTATTTAGGTAAACACGTTAAGAAAGAAATTAAATCCAGCAAAACATATATGCTCTTCTGTGCTATCAGTTCGATACTATAACATACTCTATACGTATACAGTACCAGACATCACGTTGCAAGCAAGACCTGCGATGTAATGTAGCACTTACACTGGCGTTCTTTTATTTTACTTTTGCAGTCATAAAATCTAACGTTTTCCACATCTTTGTATCGTTGCCTTTAACAAAACAGTTTACAATATATGAACAATTAGAACAGAATATCCGAAGCTATGCTCCTTAATCAATTTGTTTTAATAATAGTAGACTTTTCACAACGAAACATTCGTAACTTCTTTAAATTCTTTCGCAGAATTCGGCACAATTACTACTAGCTATCAGATATGGTTATGTTTACCTTACTCAACATAACATTTCCCTAGTCATATTCTTGTGACCTATCAAACTTATTTTAAATATGAAGTGTAGAAGGTAATTCTATATAGAATTATAAGTCAGGAACTAAGTGTTACTATTTTTCGTGTAATTTCGCATTATTGTTGCTTTTATTACAATATAGTCAGCGAATGACGTCGTAACATACGTGTGCCAGCAAACAGTTACATACCCACTAACGAAGAGTAATAAAAAAAAAGAAAATATAAAGCAAAAAACCTCAGTGCCAACATCACTTTAAACCGTACAATTACATGTTTGTTCCAAGCTCACAGCCTCTTCAGGTGCTGGCATTACACATCTCGCTCTATTCCCTAGGTTGAATAGTCAGTCGACAGAATTAATAATGATAAGTGATATCTTTGGTTACATTTGCTCCTCTTAACAGTTCCGTCAATACTCGTGGTATATCTCCAACAACGCTAGCACAGATCTTTTCTAAATCACGGGCCAATTAACTCTGTAGGGCGAGCCCAAACTTCCGTTTACATATATTACGGTCTGTCACAATAAAATAACACCCTTGAGCTACTACGCTCAAGGCACGAAATGAAAATTCACCATCAACAAAACAGTCACAACTGTATTATCTCAAAGTGTGCCACACAACGAACTACCTACAACTAAGTTATCTTTGTGTGTAGTTAAAGAATCAATAGACTTACAGCATGAAAGCATACGGGTCCCCGTCAGCTTTCCGCAAACCAAAACTTACTGTCCGTAAGTCTTGTTCCTTAGAGTTCATCTAATACCTCCGTACCAATAAATAAATGCATGCTAGGTACACTATAAACTATAATTACGGGTCTGCCAGCATAACAATGCCAATTAATTAAGGGGCTCCAGAACGACCTATACTTGCAATGTTAAAATAACGCTTATAAATTACATCTTTCCTCACAAAGTATTTGAGGTAGGAAGTTGAACTTTTTACAGATTATTTATTGGAATATGGCTACAACTTAACACAGGGATTTTACAAAATTTTAGTTCAGTTATTAAAGATGATTTTTTTTCAATTGTAATGAAAATTCACAACATTTTTTTGCAATTTTTTATTTATATATTCAAAAATATACAGTTTTTTGGAAAAAGGCTGTGTTAAATTATGCAGAAGGTACTGTGTAACATTTACTGAAAGTTTGAAACAAATATGTTTGGAAGATCCTTAGAAAACATGTAATTAGTATGAGGAAATAAACGTGTTGGGAATCGAGCGACAAAGATTGGATTAACTTTTTAGTGCATTCCAGGTCCATAGGATGGATTATCTTCATCCTCTGCAAACTCCTCCTCCAGCTTCCTCTTGTTCCTCCTCCTGTTTACTCTTGCTTGTATTTCTAGACTCTTTACAGCCCTGTCTGCAGCCCGAAGGCGTTCCTTGTCTAAAGCAAGCATCGCTCGTTGTTGTGTTCGTAGATTTTGATACCATTTTCTTCAGTTTCAGTTACTGCAACACTGTTCCAAAAGGTGGTCATGTATGAACACTTATCACATTTCAGTTGTATTTCACTAACAAGTCCTACGTGCTTTATTATGGAGAGTTCCAAACCAACTTCACTACAATGAATACATCTTACACAGTTTGAAAAAATTCCTTTGAGAACCGACATATCAAATATTTCATTCACATTTGATTCGCCCATAAAACATTCATAGTTTTCACTCATTGAACCAAGCTTCTTCTGTGAAGTATTTTCTTTCCCACTTTGACTGCTATGGGCAGGTGTACTTGAGAGGTTAGGTTCACTCACTTGGTTATCGTCTTTATTGTTTACAGTAATAACACATACCTTTGGCTTTCCAACATTTCTCCTTTTCTTAAAAGCCTTCAGAGGATTTCTAATAACTTTACTTTTACTCATTATTATACTTCAACAAAACAGAGACTCAAGAAACAGAATTAATTACGAATTTTTTCGAGATAACGACAGAGTAAATAAACATGAAACAATCGACAATCACACCAGCGATATATATTGAACCATCACAGGTTAGCCACAACACATACTTTATCTCACATCACCAAAATGTACCTGATGAACACGGACGTTAATAATAACACCATTTGACAGCAGTTTAACAGCGCCACAGTGGGTCACTCCCATGTAGAACACATTTCAAAAAAAATTTAAAAATAGTTGTAGTCTTCGGAATTGAATAAATTATATATCTATTAAAAGGTAATAGTCTGCAGATTCAGAAAACGCAAAAAAGTAAAAATTGAACTCTTCATGATTTTGAGCCTTTCCGGAGCCCCGTAAAACCTTACTCGTCAACGACGAAGCCAGTTGAACCATAACCTGATAAATTTTATCTTGTTAGGAAGCTTCAAAACACATAGACTGATCAACCAGAAGATTGTGACCACTGAACCACTATAGATTTTAATACGTCCAGACGGTAGCAACGTCACTTGGAAAGGAATGACTCCTAGTCAGGCACAAGCACTGTGCTCGCAGTAACAGTGAGCGTGATGTCTGTCTTTAGAAACGGGGAACGCTCGCAGTCTATCTGAGTTTGACTAACGGCAAATTGTGATGAGCCGGAGGCTCGGCACGAGCACTTCGGAAACTGCACTACTTGTCGGGTATTCGAGGTATGCTGTGCTGAGATTCTTCAACACGGGGCGAAACCAAGGTGAAACCAATTCCAGACGTCGCGGGGTTCGGTGGCCACACCGCATTACAGATGTCGGACGTCGCAGGCTGAGTAGTCTGCTAAAACAGTCTTTAATAGTGGGCAGGGTACAATTGTGTCTGAACACACAGTGCACCGAACACTCCTAACGATTGGACTCCGCAGCCGATGACCCACGCATGTAACAATGTTACCATGACATCAGCAGCTACGACAGGAATGGTCACTTGACCATCTGCACTTGATGTTGGCGTAGTGGTAGAGCGCTGCGTGGTCAAATGAATTCCGGTACCTTCTTCCGCATGCCGATGAGAGGGTCCGAATCCATCGTCTTCCAAGGGAAGACACCTTTACTGCAAGACGGACACATACTGGCGGCGCCTCCACAATGCTCTGGAGAACATTCATGTGGACATCCATGGGTCCAGTGGACCTCGTGCAAGGTACCATGGCGGTCAAGATGTATTGTAGACTAGTCGTAGACCACGTACACCCATGTCGTTAGAGCGTTCAGCTACCATACTCTGTTCAAAAACAATGAAGATGTTTTTAATGTACGCCTCCACTCGATAACACCAAGCAATAACAGATAGCTCAAAATTATAGCTCACAGGTACCCCGAGGAGAATCTATTATGTTTCCCAAGGACAATGGCACTTTTTAAGAAGATAATGGGCCAAATCACAAAGCCAGGAGTGGAATATAGTGGTTCGAGAATTACAGTTCCAATTCATGTGCTGGCCCCCAAACTCACCAAATCTGATCCCAATCCAACACATCTGGGATGTGATTGAACGTGGCGTTAGAGGTCACCGTCCCCTTCCCCAGATTTTACGGGAATTAGATGACTTTTGTATGCAGATCTGATGCCATCTCCCTCCGGAGACGCATCAGGGCCTCATTCCTTCCATATCACGTAGCGTCGCCGCTGTTACCAGTGCTGAGACAGGACATACTGGCTACTAGGTAGATGGTCATAATGGTCTGCCTGATTATTGTATATGTCAGGTGGTCTCTTATCCTTACGATTCCTGAATAAGTTAGTTCACTGGCGACAACTAGTATAATCAAGACTATGCCCTGTCTGCCTATCTGATGCTTGTCTCTCCGAATGTCGTAAATAAGCTTGAATGAATGTAACAAGTATCTGCAACATCGACGTCTAAAATTGTGGCCCAGTAGAGACGGTATATATAAAATCGTGCTAAAGTCTTTCCTAACAAATTTTGTTAGTGGGTGGAAGAAATTCATAACAGCTGCTACAAATGACGCAATTGGCATCTGAGACAGTTTGGCACTTCCTCGAGTGCGAAAGCACGGTTGTGATCCTCTCTGCACGTTATCGCGGGCCAACGTGTTGAACCGTCCGCCTAAATGGCGTGGCGGTGACTCTAATAAGGCTTTATGATTCCGTACATGAACTGATTCGCCGTTGCGAAAATGGACAGCCGTCAGCTGTAGAACAGAATGACGACATTGAAAATTTGTGCCAGATCGTAACTCGAACCCGGATTTCCCACTTACGTTAGCGGTCGCTTTACCACTTGGCTGCTAGAAAATGACACACAGCCAGATCCAAATTCCCATACGTCGTCAATCATGAGTCTACATCAAGTACTGGTATATCAACTATGCATACTCCCTTACAGGGAAGACACTGCACTTGAAAGTCGCCTGCTCGGTGTCGGCGGATAAATACGACATTGCAGTGCCCGAGCTATTCCGAATTACAATGCAATGTTCCTTTGCACATGTATGTTTGATGTGAGTTGCCACAACCATGTCAGATGTAATGGTCAGGCTCTGCAGACCATTATCTTCAGAGGGTTAATCTGTTTTAACTACAGTATAGAGCCATCCGGCATCAGCTGATGATTTATGTGATACGACAGAGTTCTAGTCGAGTGAAGCAAGTTCAGGCCAACTCGGGTTGTACTCTTCTCTGTATGCGTCGATTTGTCGCAATTTAAAAATTGCAGCACGTTGATCGTCCGTGAGTGGAATAGGTTTTAAAACTAATTAAGCTTATTGGTGAAATCACTCACTTGCAATTCATAAAACTGAGCTTAGCGTGTGTTTGATGCACCAGCGCATTAATAGTTTAAGCAATGGTTAATTCTTGAACCGAGCCAAATTCTGCTGGATAATATACTGTTAAGTTTTTTAAAACAGTGGCCATGTTGTTTTCATCAGCCGTGTTATCAGGATGTCTCTTGCAAGTGATTAATTAGGCTTTATGTTATCTGTTGCGCTCCCTGTCATTATAATAAAAAAAAGTATTTATAAAACAGTTCTGTACGCTAAACTACTTGCATTAGCTCATCAGTTACAGTTTTACTACTCTTATTATTTCTGCTACATAACTAGAATGGTTTTAATACACCAATGTTTTAATCCACTAGTTTCAAGTATAATGGTTAGTCACACGCTCATTAGAGGAGATACATTAGAAAGATAAAATTTTTCAGCTTGAGTGGTTAATAACTCTGCTTTTGACTGATTAATTTAGTGTCAAGTTGGTTTGTACTCCATCCTCATTTGAATTAATAACTTGCATCTTGCGACTGTTTGACAGCATAAATTTTACCCTCTTCTAGTTGTATTATCGAATCGCATTCAACTATTTGAACTGTTGTTCCCATGAGCGAAGGTGAAGGTTGAACTGAATTCGTAACTGCTATGACGAAATTATTTTATAATTGTTAAATGCACCATCGTGTAAGAATTCAAATTATTTCTTTCCTGTTATGGTTATTCGTTTCAAGTTTTCAAGAGTTCGGTCGTTGCTTCAACTTGTGTAAATGATTAACGTTTAACGAACTTTGCTGAAATAAAAAGCTGAAATGAAAACTGAAATAAAATCTTCGTAACAACTCTTCACAAATGACGTCCTCACGGAATAATAGAACAAGTATTTACAAGTAATTTTAAGGCAATTACATAGGATTATATTTACGTCATGATGAACGATACTTATACATAATTAATAACAATGACCTATAAATCTTAATTAACAATTTTCTGTAAAATAATTATATTCGTCCTAGTATAGGTACGTTAAAAAATATCGACCTTGTATGAAAGACCCATGCAACACCTGCTCAAAAGTGACGTCCTACTTAAACCGCGAAAAATTATTTTTAATTTATTTTGTGACAACTGAATGCAGTCATCGGAGCAAGGACGCACATGGCGTCCGTTAAAGAATCGTCCATGAAGTAAGCTATAATAGTCCTATGGTAAAGTCCTGAGTGATGTTAATGCTTCCGTCTTAGACACTTGAAAATGGCCTTAGACTGAAACTGTAAAATCGGACATCAAATAAAGAGAATGGGAGTTGAACGCATTACAAAATCATTTTACAAATGGAGAAAAATAATCTGAAATGTTCTTCACATGCACGTGGCAACGAGAGTGATTTAGCTAAACACATTATGACGATGAGTAATGTCAGGTGGCTGATAAATAGGGAAGTACTTAACAATTTTTATTGATATAATGATGCCTCGGCAATGAGCTGAAACTGGAAATCAACAAAGGAGTTTTTGAGATCTTGACTTAAGATTTATATCGCCGCATTTCGGCTACTTGGTTCGTCAAAAGATCCTGGATGTCCAAGATATACATTTAAATCAGCTTCAGTTTAGACATGTTTCCGTTGTCGTTTATACCCCAGTAAAACAGAAGAAGGAAAACTCAATTTTTAGGTGACACTGACTTTTTCAGTAATTCTTCATAAGAGTAGATTCTATGTACGTACAACACAAACATCACGACTGTGGCAAACTATAATAATTTCCTTTTTCAGTTTAGGTGAGCCCAGTCAACGAATTAAGTGAGAGGCAAACGACGGCTACAATTTAAGCATCCTTTACTCTAAATATCGATTTCTATGTTTCCCGTTTTTTTTTATCTAATGCAGTTTAGGTCCGTTAGAGGTAGCACCCTGACGGAAAGCCAAGGAGTTAGGATTTCGTGGGAATGACACTATGTATTAGTTCTTTAATGACCAGAAGCAACCTAGTACCACAACATAAATTTTTATACCAAAATATTTACCATACACTGTGACAACCATCAATATGCAACAGAAAAGAGCCAGATATTTAATGATAAAGAAAGAATACATATTCTGGATTGTTTAAACTGTGATATAGACGGTTTACTCATTTTCTCTGTTTTGAAATCCTAACATAATTCATCAGTGGAATTTCATTGCATGAAATCAGTACAACAAATAACTTGCATGCTTCAGTGATAAGACAGTATTACACATAGTACTTTACTACGCAAGAGAAGTCCACTAGCCGCTTACAGATAACTCGGTTCGGCAGGTGGAAGGATCATTTTCTCGCCGTTTAATAAGTTTGATCTTTGTCTTCTTCAACTCTAGTATGCAACAAATGGTGATCATATCTGAATTTATTAATCAAATTATTTTTATTAAATAGGCTACTGAGAATTTTTATTTTGGCATGGTGGAACACATGAAGATGGAAAAGAGAAAAAAAAATCGATTCTAGGAATGTAATAAACCGATTGCGGAATGAACAAACATTTTGTTTTCACGATTTCATAATTTTGATAGACGTCTTTTCAGCTTTAGTCTGCAACAAATTAAGCATAAATATTTAGTCATGTACTGAAGGGTATTTATTAAAGGAAATACTGAGAATTTTCATTTTGGTCTGGCAGAAAAATGAATAGAAAAAGAATACAAAAATATTACGAATTAATTCCAGCTATATTACAGACCAATTGCGTAATGTTCAAATATTTGCCTGCAATGCGATTCTCGGCACTTTCTGTGGTTGGAACAAATTTTCCTGCCTTTTCTGCGAAAGAGTTCCAGATTACTATTCTGAGCGAATAACAGTGGAGGTAATTCATCCGATCCTCAAACACATATCGACACAGAAGCAAGAATTTCTATCTCTTTACACGTCATATATTTGGAAAGTATATGATTTGTGTGGCCATTTCATACGCGAAGTATAGCTAAAATGTTTCTTGGTTTTTGTCTTACGTATGACGAATTCTGTCCACATTTTCCGCAGCTGTACACTTTCGTTGTATATCTTACTATGCAATCTTGCTAAATGTCTGCATTATCCTCTGCCATCATTAATAATTTAATGCATCCAGTTTTGATCCATAAGGGTAGCATGTATGGCCAGAGTTATAAAAGACTGCTGTTCAACAGTACTGACTGAAAATAAATTTTTATTTGAACAAACTTCGTTGCAGAACTTTGTTTCAATTTCCCTTCTACAGTACGGTTACGTAGATTCTCAATAGCAAAGCAGAGATGGCTTTTTAACAAAATACGGCAGTGCTGCGAAGAAGTAGAATATTGCGTACATTCGGGCTGCTGGCACTGTAATTGGGTCGCTCCAGTGCAGACAATATATCTTCCCTTATCTACAGTCTAGCTACCTGCAGTGCTAGTTGAGTCTGATTGCGCCCGATCCCAGTGGAAACTCCTGCGAGAGCCTCGTCTAACTTAGGTTAGTTTCCTAGGTCAGACTGCTGACTTGGCACAGTAACTCGAGGATGCAGTGTGTGTAGCAACAGTAGAGAAAATTCGGGGGTACGTGGAAATGCAATGTCTTCCGTCAGTCTTCTCCGTAGCTGAAGGTCTCTAAAAGTCACTGAGCAAGCAAAGAAATTTCTAGACCGAATGACATATCTTGCATCTGACTGCGTAAGAGTAATGGGCACAGATAACTAAATTGATTCGTTGGTAACAGGTATTCGGAAGGCTATTATTTCGGTGCCAAATTGTAAAAAACCTACTAGAATTATACATTCTAATAAGATTTCTGTGAAGTTTAGCGGCTGGGTATAAAACCTACCGACAAGCAAAAAATAGCACTGTATTCTAGACGCAGAAGACGAAGAAGAAACTTTGAACGGTCGCAGCAATTTGTGAAAGTACTTGCTGTACATGTTGTAAAATAGGTAACAGAAAAGTATTTATTAAGACTTCTTTTTTTATTATCGTGGTATGTTCCACGAAAAGTAAAAATAGTAGAACGGAATCAACTCCTTGGCATATATCTTGTAGAAATATGCTACCTGTTATTAGCGTGGAGAAATACAACGTTAAACACGTAACTCAAATTTATTGTAAGTTGATTCATTTATGTATTCCGTGGTCCATATTAGAGTGCGGCTCTCGTGCTTGAGCTCCACATGAGGTGAAATAGAATGTAAGATGAAGTAGAAAGAGTGTACACATATTCACTTGTTTGTTTTTTGGAAAAATATAAGAGATAAAACGTCTTAACTAGCAGAAGCTGTAATGGTGACGCCTGATATTAATTTATTCCAGGGTTTTTCTGTTGTAATAATAATTATTATTGTCATTTTATGATGCAAATAACTACAGCAGAGTCAGCCTAAGGAGTTCACTGAGAGTTGGAAGAGCTGCTGCCATCTTCCAGCTGCGTAGTGCTGACGTCTGCAGTAGCCTTCGAGGTAGCTACGACAACACAGAGTCTATATTATATTCTTTGATTTTGATTTTTATATTGGTTAGTTGATCAGTTACGTAGAAAAATGTATCTTTGTCCACATCAAGCGACGGTTACTTATATTATTAAGTTAATATTCGAGTTAAGTGTTGTTAAGTTAATATTCTACCCAAATGTGAGATACTTTCGTCCACTGTACAAAACTGCAGCAAAAAAACACAATTACAATTCATTGTCCTTTGGTAACATGATAACGTGGTAATGTTTTCTTTGCTAAAGCCTCAAGCTTTAGATACATTTTTCTTGGAAACTACGTAAGATATTATGATGAAATTTTTACGCATAGTTAAACAACTGTTATTTCATGTTTAGAAAAGTTTTCGGAGCAGTTGACTGTAATATGAGAAATTAATATATTTTTAACTCAATACTAATTTTTAACAAAAAATATCACATAGAATATCTGATAAAATTTTTTTCTGTAACACGAAATTCAACAGAAGCATTTTAAAATAATAAACCTAAATATTACAACAGCCTGTGAAAGTTTGAGCCCGGTATCCGTTATAGTTTTACAGAAAATGGTACTTATAATTTAAAAAATGTAAATTATAGAAAAGAAGCTTTAAAATCTGATACCTCTTTAGAACATCCAAGCTGCATAGAATGGATTGTCTGGGTCTTGAATCTCATCTAACAGTTACACTATATTTCTGTTGAAGTTTGTTCTCTAAGCATTGTCTGCCCTTTCAGAATGTCGTATTCTTTCAGAGTCTAACACAGCTGTTGACTGAATTGTGAATCATCCTGTTTTTAGTCCTAGCCTCTTCAGAGCTTCTCACTTATTCTTATTTCCTTTATTGTAAACAGCTACTACGTCACAGACTCCAAAATGTCGGGTACTAATTTCAGCCAAAACCGTTTTGGAAATGCAACTCCAAATTACATTATTCCCACTTTCATTGGAATTTTGTGATTTTCCATGTAGATATTCATCCAGTAATGTGCCATTTGATAATTTTCTAAGTATAGCCTTAATTTTCCATAACTGCTGCTGGTAAACAGTGTTTGTAGTCATAGATTTCTTCTGTATTTTTTAATTTATTGTATTTCTCCATGACGATGGACCGGGTGGATATAAACTGTGTTCAGATTTTGAGTCCATCGACATCGCATGAGAAAATACTACCCAAACTGTCTTTCTCATATCACTTACACATTCGGTATTCTTTCTTATATAGAGTCCATAATATCTCTGTAATCTGACTATGACATCATCTGTCAGCCTGTTCATACCTCCAGTTGGCTTTCCATCAGCTGGTTGCTTTCTTTCTAATTTTGTTTCGAACTACCTCTGTCTTGACTCCATTCTCTTCAGAAACTGACCGGTACCTTTCAACTTTTCTTCATTTCGATTTCATTACCGTAGGGTTTCCATTTTTGACTTGTTTTGAAACTTTTGGAGTCACCATAAGGTAGGAAATTGACATATCTAGCGTTATTCGATGAGAAAGACCTTTCCAAATTTTTCTTTACCCTTTCTACGTCCATATCAACATTGCTTCCACTACAATTGGCTCGACAGCTTTTAGAAAGTTTATTTTTTATTCTATCAAGGCATCTGCAATATTTTGATTAAATTACAACATAAATCACCTTTGCAGTGTCTCCACTAGTGGCTGTTACCACACCGTTGAGTGACTGAAGCCATTTCTTTTATGAGAAACTGTCTAAGCTTACAGTAAGGTCTCTTTTCTTGGCACGGTGATGCCATCTATTTTACGAGAAACTGTCTAAGCTTACAGTAAGGTCTCTTTTTTTGACACTGTCCTTGATACTAACAACTTCTTCAACTGCTTCCTGCATAGTTTCTTGTCAATATCTTCCACTGAAGACGATAATGTTTTATTGGAAATACTAAATTTTATTTGAAACTTGGTACATTCATAAGACCTCACATCGTTTGTCCTGCAGTTGCACCTTTACCAATAGAGCGAAGGGCATGAACTAGTCTCAAATGAAGTTCAAATAACTTCCCTGACTCTCTGTGCACAGAATGACAATTAAAAATTGATACTTTGTAATCATACGTATCTCATGATAGCATTATTTCACATGCAAGGTTAAGATGTCACTTAACTTCAACCTCAAGACCTTCCTGACTACATTCTTACACCTAATGTAACTATTTTTAAAAATAGCTGACACTACACCTATGACCTCATGGCCCGTCCTGGTTCATGTGAAGCGTTGTACAGACTCGTGCCTATTTCTGAAACCCATAAAAATAGAAAATTCTTAAATTAAAATGGGGATGGAGCGGGGAGGTAATCACGATAAGGTTTTGAAAATTATTTCAAAAAATGACAGCTACTTGAAGAACATGTCAGTTTCATGGCATAATTTCGAAGTTCGAGTGTTGAAAAAAATATATGAGAAAATTCGAATACAAAGGAAACACTCTATAAGGCCACCTAAGTTACATTATTCATCATTTAAGGAAAATCAAACGAAATGTTTAATCTGTGGAGGCTTTACAGCGCTGAAAACCGCGTTTAAGGACTGGAGTAACAAAAGAGACGTTGTTCCACACCATACCGTCAAGCTGCGATCGCGGGACCACAGTGGCATCCTTCCTGTTCATGTGGCTTGATCTGTACCTTAATTTGGTGCACTATTTTTTTTCCATCCTGGCTCTTTTAATAAACTGATACCTTTCTTACTTCGTGCTGGCCTGTGTTCCCTATCAAATAACGCAGCAATTTTTTTTTTTTTTTTTTTTTTGCTGTTCGTCTTTAAGACGATTTCTATCACGTTTGTGGTCTTCATAGTAGATGAAGAAACTTCACTAAATACATCCGCAGCTATTTACGCTGCCGTTTCGACGGTTTCTTCCTCACAGTGGAGATATTTCGTTACGTTTGGAAAGGCACGCGTTGACGATCTCGTTGTCGTTTTGCGTTCTAGCATCGTTGCGTCTTTTAAGCGTTCTTCCCCTGTAGCTGAATGGTCAGCGTGACAGATTGTCAATACTCTGGACCCGGGGTTCGATTCCCGGCTGGGTCGGGGAATTTTATCCGCTCGGGGACTGGGTGTGGGGCTGTCCTCATCATCATCCTCATCGACTGCAGGTCGCCGAAGTGGCGTCAAATTGAAAGACCGGCACTTGGCGAACGGTCTGCTCGAATGGGGGCCCTAACCATACGATTAACTAAATAAATCAATCTTTTAAGTAAATCTTTACTGCATAGTTTTACTGGTCGAATCTGTTTTTAAAGCCACCCTTTGAGCATCTACAGCTGCCTATAATTCGATCGGACCACATTTCCATTGAACACGTTGTAGCTTTTAAAATACTTTCGCAGTGAAACACATTATTTTGCAGCGTAATTTACATGGTGTTCAAAGCCAGTTTTAAAAGCAAGTGAGGATCCAGACACCTTCTAAGGTCTCAAACAAATGTGATGTATATAGTCAGGCTGAGGCGAAGAATGAAAATTTGTATAAATGCCGGGATTCGACACCGGGTGTCATACTCATTAGGCATATGCGCTAACCACTACGCCACCTAGACACAACGGGTTTGCTCAGCTGCACCACGGACTACCCTAGTATACACCCATCCTCAATCCGAATTCACATTCACGCTTCAGCCCACTTGGTACTCCGCCTGAACTCCAAGAGCAATGCAGAAGCTCTCCAACTGTGCAGGAGTAGTACCTCGGCATCGAACGAAAACTGGAATCCTCAATAAAACCAAGGCACATGTGCCACAATCAAATGAAACTATATGCTTCCGGAAAGACTTTGAGGTCTCGGATATGTATGATGGACATATGCAGAGAGAATCGACGAATGAAAATTTGTACTAAAGCTGGGATTCAAACCTGTGTCTCCTTTTCACTAGGTAGATGCGCTGAACATTATGCCACCCAGGCAGAATGGCTTCCCACAACTGCGAGAACTACTGGAGCACGCCCCCCTGCTCAGCCCATATTCCTAATCACACCTCAGCTGAATTGGTATTTACATTCGTCGCTTCAATCGGCATGCATACATCGCAGATATCTGAAACTGGAAAAGCCGGCAGGTGTGGCCGAGCGGTTCTAGGCGCTTCAGTCTGGAACTGTGCGACTGCTGCGGTCGCAGGTTGGAAACCTGCTTCGGGCATAGATGTGTGTGATGTCTTTAGGTTAGTTAGGTTTAAGTAGTTCTGAGTTCAAGGAGACTGATGACCTCAGATGTTAAGTCCCATAGTGCTCGGAGCCATTTTTGAAACTGGAAAAGGTCTCTGGTACCGTACAATTTTCATTTGATTACAGCATCTATGACTGGGTTTCAGGAGGTATTCCCCATTTCGTTCGATGCTGAGGTGCTACTCCAATATTGCTGCAGAGCCTCTGCAAAGCTGTTAGCACTTAGGGTATTGCCAAGTGGATTGAGGCATTAATGGTAATTTGGATTCAGGGGTTGGCGTGCTAGAGTAATTCGAGCAGTTGCGCAAAGCTACTGTGCCTGAGTGTTGTAGTGGTTAACACAGCTACCAAGAGAGCAGTAGACATGAGATCGAATTCCGGCCTTCGTACAAATTTTTATTCGTCGCTTCAATTTCCGTATGTACACTCTGAAATGCTTGTAAGGGTATTGCATTGGTAGCCTGTGCTGAGAAATAGTTATTAAGAGTAAACTTCGGTACTTTTCACCGTTTTCAAGTTAATTATCATTTAATATAGCCAATCAGAATGTTGGATGCGCAAATTCAAGCCCAGCAAATACAATTAGTCTGAGTTCTCATAGCGTACATTATAGTGTGCGGTATTGCTCAGCCTTTCTCTCCGTTTCGATACTTAGTACCGTCCAACATCCAATTTTTGTATTGCGCTCCTCTTCGATTTTTGGAAACCAAACGAAGAACACATTTGACGACATCGTCTCAGGCCGGCAGCTTGAGTTGTATGCGGAAAATCGCCTGATTGGTAACTTAAATGTTATTTAATTCGGAAATGGCGCAAAGTTTCAATTATTTTCTTCAGAATGAAATCTTCGACCAATTTATATTGTAACACACAAGTCTTTGAGACGCCTTCTAACCACATTTTTTGTACTTCAGGGAAACAGTTTACGTAAAAAAGTCCTTTTTATCATCGGTGTCGTCCAGAACCTCCCCTTGAAGATCACACGGTTCGGCAGTCAAAGTATATCCTGTTTTCTTATCGATCCAAGTCTCGTTTCAGTTAACGGTTCAATAAAGCTGGCGTGGACTACTTGTGAACCCGGGGAATATGTCTTCCGTCAAAAGATTCTCTTACGGGTCATAACAGTCATAACAAGTGGTGGGAGACGCAGTGTAAGCCGATCAGCGGATACGGAGTCTTACGCCGCGGACGGACTGCCATCGGCCGGCGCTTCTCCCGGGAGGCTTCCGGGAAGACGTTTAACCTTTGAGGGAAGCGCTGTCGCTGTCCAGTCCGGGGGGAGCCCGCTACCTTGCGCCCCTCGGCGTCGGCCGGCGGAAGCTAATAACAGGTGGAGCGGCTTCAAAGCGGCGCCGCCCGCGCCTCGCAAAGCGGATGAGCGCCGCTTATTCCGGCTCGTTTCCGCCGCAGCCGGGCCCGGCGGCCACTTAGGCCCTTCCCCCCAGGGGCCGGCCGGGTTACGCGGCCCTTCCCGAAAAAGAAACTCTGTTGACAGTCGGCGCACTTGACATCCAAATTCTTCAAAGGTCTCCAGGCGCATTAAACAGCACAAAATTCTTACAACATATAGGGTATGTAGGGTATAAGTGCAGATATATTGATGAATGTGGACGATTTATTGAACATCACACTAGTATTTGTTTGAAGACTAATAATTATAGCTATTAAGGGTAATACGTTTTCTGGTTGCTTAGTACCTCAAAGTTTATGTAGAAAGAGGAAGTCATTAAAGCTTATTTTCTACTGGGCAGATTAAATGGTTCAAATGGCTCTGAGCACTGTGGGACTTAACATCTGTGGTCATCAGTCCCCTAGAACTTAGAACTACTTAGACCTAACGAACCTAAGGACATCACACACATCCATGCCCGAGGCAGGATTCGAACCTGCGACCGTAGCAGTCGCGCGGTTCCGGACTCAGCGCCTTGAACCGCTAGACTGGGCAGATTATGCATGGTCGTAATGGTGAGTCTATACTGACAGGCGTAGTCCAATCAGTAGTGCAGTTACAACCACACAGAAAATATCAGCTTGTAAATTACATGATTTGTTTTTGGGAGACTGTTAAAAGCAGATAAAAAAACTGACACAATGAAGTGGGTACATAAACTGAGAGAAAAAAAACTTTAGCCCCAAATAATAATCAATGTTGAGCAATGACATTTTGGGAACATATTTGTCTACCTACTATATGTATGTGATTAACATTGCATGATCACAGTTTAATATAAGTGCGAGACAGCTCACTGCAAATATGAAACGCTGGCACAATAGTGAACATTAACAACCAGTGTAACCGCCAGACTACTGAAATTAATCATGCATATCTGCATGCATTGCGTTGTACGGGTGGTGAATGTGAGTTTATGGGATGGAGTTCCATGCCTGTTGCAATTGGCATTCAATATAGGAACAGTTAATGCTACTTGTGGATGACGATGGAGTTATTGTCCGGTGATGTCCCATATATGTTCAACTGTCCAAGGAGGCCACGGTAACAGTAGACACTCTGTACTGTTGGGCTACAACAGCGGTATGTGGTCGTGCGTTATCCTGTTGGAAAACTCTCCGCTGTTCTTGAATGCCAGTAGAACAGGACGAATCACCAGACTGACGTACAATTTTGTAGTCAGAGTGCGTCGGATAACAGAGAGTGCTCCAGCTGTCATACGAAACCGCAACCCAAGACAATAACTTCAGGTGTAGGTCTAGTCTGTCTAGCACCCAGACAGCTCGTTAGCAGGCCCTCAACTCTCCTCTTCGTAACCAACACTAGGCCATTATTATCACTGAGGCTGAATCAGCCGTCATCAGAAAACACAACAGATCTCTACCCTGTCCTCCAGAAAGCTCTTGTTTGAGGCCACTGAAGTTGCAAGTGACAGTGGTTTGGGAGCAGTGGAATTCTCGCAACAGTGCGTCTGGCTCGGAACAGTCCTTGAAATAACCGATTTGTAACGGTTCGTTAACTCACTGTGATGCCAACTGTTCCTCAAATCGCTGCTGCAGATGTAGTACGATGCGCCAAAGCACACGCCGGAAACGATGATCTTCCTTCTCAGTTTTGCCGCGTGGCCTTCTGGAGCCCTGTCTTCTTGCTGCCGTACATCCTCCGCCGCTGCCAGCGGGCATGTACTGTCGCTACAGTCCTGCCAAGTCTCACTGCATAATCGGAAAAAGAACATCCAGCTTCTCATAGCCCTCGTCAAAGTCATTGAGGTGTCGATAATAGCGACTTTGTCACCCTAAAGGCATTCTCGACTAACATCAACTCACCACGTCAGATCTGAAATATAACTAATTCTCGCGATCATTATAGCGTGTATTTAAAGCAAACCTGATTTGTATCCTCATTGTGGCATTGCTACTGGTGAGAAATCTGAGTACACATAATTTTTCAGATGCAGAAATAAGCCTACCAACTTCCATTTACGGGGAACAACTCCTTCTTCGTGTTGCGATTTTTTTTGCCGTCAATGTATTAAGGTACAATCGATGACCTTGTACCCCTACTCCCTGTAAAATCTCGGATGTAAAGATGAAATGTGTCTCTTGTCGATCAATTTTATTATCACCACAGCACCTGTAGGAGACAGATTTAAACTCCAGCCAATATTTTTTTCTGCTCTCCGCAGGCATGTGTTCTGCCAATTGAGATGTACAAGTCTCTTCCAGCCCTCGCAACTTTATTTTTGCCAGTATTTATTCCATTACCTGTCATGTTCTAGTCCCGACCCTGTAAAGTCTGCGGGGAAAGCTTGTGAGAGAAAAGGTTCTGGAGAAGTAAAGCTATAACAGCGGGTCATGAATTGTCATTGCACAGCTCAATTTGGGGAACAACTCTGTGGATGGCTACGATCCTAGGTCCAGGTCCCTGTCCTACGCACAGTTTTAATATGCCAGGAGCATTAAAATCAGTCCACATTCCATTGCGTAGCGTACACTCATCCTGCTAAGAATCATACAAGTTGTGGCTTTTTAGTGTAGCAGGCTGTGCAGGAGATACTGAGTGAATTTCGCCTATGTTCGACGAAAGCGTGCAAGAAGCACTCTCATATGACAGGTGGGATATAAAACGGGTTGTGGGTTCCGGAGGATAGTGAAATTGTCTTAATGTACAAACGGAATGATTTATTTGACTTTCAGAAGGGCGCGATCACTGGCTTTCAGGAAAGGGTGGAAGCATTTCTGAAACGACGAAGTGTGTAAACTGTTAGTACCGCCATGGTTAAAGTTTGTTTCGCATGGGAAAATAGCACTATCCAAAGTAAGCCCCGAGGCAACTGTGGTGTACCAAGGGCTATAGATTACAGTGCTGAAAGATGGCTGCGGAGATGTCTACAGGCGAACAGACGTGGAACTGGAATGCGGTTTTCGTTCTGCAGCGGAGTGTGCTCTGATATGAAACTTCCTGGCATATTAAAATTGTGTCCCGGACCGAGACTCGAACTCGGGTCCTTTGCCTTTCGCGTGCAAGTGCTCTACCACCTAATCTATCCAAAGCACGACTCACGACCCGTCCTCACAGCTTCAATTCTGCCAGTACCTCGTCTCCTACCTTCCAAACTTCACAGAAGCTCTTCTGCGAACATTGTAGAACTAACACACCTGAATGAAAGGATATTCCGGAGACATGCCTTAGCTTGGGGGATATTTCCAGAATAAGATTTTAACGCTGTAGCAGAGTGTGCGCTGATACGAAACTTCCTGGCAGGTTAAAAATGTGTGCCCGACCGTGACTCGAACTCGGGACCTTTGCCTTTCGCGGTCGTGAGTCTTGCTTGGATATCTCAGACGGTAGAGCACTTGCCCGTGAAAGGCAGAGGTCCCAAGAATCAGCTTAATTTTCCAAGAAACTCTTCGACAGAATAGAAGGAGTGACCCATGAGGAAATTCTTCAATTTCTATTGGAAAGCTCGTGGATTACTGCTAAGATTTTTGAATTCAAGTGGTAGCTTATTGAAAACAGATGCAGCAGTATACTGCACACCATTCTGCACAAGAGTTAAGGAAGTCCGAGTTTTATTTCTGCCGTGTATTAACCGAGTGAAAGCGGCTTCTTCTTGGAACAAGTTAATATTGTTAACAAGAAATGACAGTAAGGAATATATATATCGAGGGGCAATGTCAAAATACCCAGACTAGTGAACAGGGGTCGACAAGAGGTTCGCGAACTTACACCACTTATTGCCCGAACCGCTCGTTTCTGAGCCAAAAGTATCATTTCAGAATGGGACGAGTTACCACAAAATATAATACCATATGTCATAAATGAATGAAAATAAGCAAAGTAGACTAATTTTCGTGTCGAACGATCACACTCTCTTTCCGATAGTAAAAATGGTAGCATTAAGTCTTTGAACAAGATCCGGAACGTGGGCTTTCAACGACAGTTTACTATCTACCTGAACACCTAGAAATTTGAACTGTTCAGTTTCACTAATCATATGCCCATTCTGAGAAATTAAAACGTAAGCTTTTCTTGAATTGTGTGTTAGAAACTGTAAAAAATGTGTCTTACTGTGATTCACCGTTAGCTTATTTTTTACAAGCCATGAACTTAGATCATGAACTGCGTCATTTGAAACCGAGCTAATGTAGCATACAATATCCTTTACTACCAAGCTTTTGCCATCAGCAAACAGAAATATTTTAGAGTTACCCGTAACACTAGAGGGCATATCATTTATATAAATAAGGAACAGGAGTGGCCCCAACACTGACTGTACCCCACTCAGACCCCACATCACAGCCATTCTCAACAATGTGAATTATGACTTTTGCTGTCTGTTGCTAAAGTAAGAGGTGAACCAATTGCGAGTTACTCCCCATATTTCGCAATGGTCTAACTTTTGGAGCAATATTTAGTGATCAACACTATCAAACGCATCACTTAAATCAAAAATATGCCTAGAGTTCGAAACATCTTGTTTAACCCATGCAGTGCCTCACAGAGAAAAGAGAATTAGCATTTTCAGGTATTAAACGTCTTCTAAAGCCTAACTGCACACCTAATTTCAAATCATGTGATATAAAATGATCAATTATTCTGACATACGCAGCCTCTTCAATAACTTTAGCGAAGAGTGAAGGCATAGAAATAGGTCTAAAATTGCCTGCTTTATCCCTTTCTCCTTTTTTTTAAAGCGGCTTTACTACTGAGTACTTTATCGTTCAGAAAACTGACCATTCCTAAAGGAAAAATTCCAAATATGGCTAAATACATGGCTGACATGTGCAGCGCAGTACTTTAATATTCTGCTAGGCACACCATCATATACATGAGAGTCCTTAGTCTTCAGTGATTTAATTATAGACTCAATCTCCCCCTTGTCTGCATCGCAGAGAAGTATTTCAGACATCAATCACGGAAAGGCATTTGCACAAGGAACTAACATGATTCCCTGTAGAAACTAAATTCTTATTTAATTCACCACAATACTCAGAAAATGATTTTTAAATACTGTACATATATATGATTTATCAGTAACAGAAATATTGTTACTACGAACTGACTTTACACCGTGGACCTTGTGCTGCTGACCAGACACGTCTTTCACAAGTGACCATATAGTTTTAGTTTTATCCTGTGCATTAGCTGTTCTATTTGCGTACGACATACTCTTTGTCTTCCTAATAACATTTTTAAGCACCTTACAATACTGTTTGTAATGGGCTACTGTTGCTTGATTGGGACTACTTCTTATATTCAGGTATAATTCCCCTTTTGTTCTACACGATATCCTTATCCCACTATTCAGGTACCAGGGCTGTCTTTTACTGCTAGTACCTCGTTTGCAACGTTCTAATGTGAAGAAACTTTCAAAGAGCATGAGAAGTGTGTTAAGGAAAGCATTATATTTATCATCTATGTTATTGGCACTATAAACATCCTGCCACTTTTGTTCCTTGAGAAGGTTTCTCTCGACTGTTTAGCGAACGTATGAGTCCCTACATTAGGCGCCTGTGCTGTTAGTCAGCTAGAAAGGCTAGAATTCGCATGACAGTACTGCAGGTGGACGTCCACAGATTGGCGACGTGTGGGGATTTTGGATGAAACACGTCTCGGACGGATGGCCGTTGCCGTGAATCGTGTGAAACCTCTGAAACCTAACACCCAGCAACCAGAAGGGAGCATTAAGATTTGGTGCATATTTTCACGGCTTTCCCGGGGTGATATCACCATTCTGAGAGACAGGGTGAAAAGTATTTAAACCGAGAAACCCTAGGAGGTTGTAGGAGACATCAAAATAAATATTTTTCCCTAATGTCATTTTTTCCCATGAGGAGTATTTAAACCGGTAGATAAATATTTCTCCGGCGGAAAATTAATTGAACCAACAAACACTTTTCCATTTTTTATGACCAGGAGACTTTAACATAACCTAATTTCAATCACAGTAGATTTTCAAAAATGCCTCCATTGACACGTAAATAAAGGTTACACCGTCGGATCATGTTCTGTCTGACACGGGCAAATACCCCAGGAGTATTCTGAATTCTTCCTGCTGCTGCAGCTATACGGGCAACCAGATCCTCTTCTGATGCAACAGGAGTTGCGTAAATAAGGTTGCGCATCTCTCCCTACACAAAAAAGTCCAGATAGGACATATCTGTGGATCGAGCAGGCCATGGTACAGTACCACCTCTGCCAATCCACGTTTCCGGGAACCGTCGGTCCCGGAATCGACGCACACGACGACTGAAATGGAGTGGTGCCCCGTCATGTTGGAACCACATCCGTTGTCTTGTAGGGAGCGCGACGTCTTCCAGCAATTCCGGCAATGCTCTGGCGAGAAAATTGTAATAATGCCTGCCATTTAATGGTCTAGGTAGTAGGTACGGCCCAATTAAACAGTCCCCAACAACACCGACCCACACATTAACGAAGAACCGCACTTGATGAGGGCTAGTAACTGTGGCATGTGGGTTACCCTCACTCCAAACACGCGAATTGTGCATGTTGAAGACTCCATCTTGCCCGAACGTTGGTTCATCGGTAAACACCACAGAGGATGGAAGTGTAAGATGCATTTCACACTGTTCCGGGTACCACTGCGAAAACTGTGCTCTGGCTGGATAATCAACTAGTTACAGGTTGTGGACATGCTGAAGGTTAAAGGGGCGTAATAATTGCTCTCGAAGGACTGTTCTTACATTTGTCTGATTTGTCCCCATATTACGTGCAATTGCACGAGTGCTCATTGAAGGATCCCGCTCCACATGCTGCAAGACAGCTTCCTCAAATTGCAGCATTCTTACCGTGTCACGGCGTCCCTGTCCAGGTAATCTGCTAAATGACCCGGTCTCACGCAGACGTTGGTACACAGCAGAAAAGGTCGTCTGATGCGGGATAGGGCGATTAGGATACTGTTGTTGATATACCCGCTGTGCAGCTCGTCCGTTGTGGTGCGCTACGTATTACGCATCAACCATATCAGTGTACTCACTCCGGGTGTATCGCTCCATTAGTAAACAGAGACAATGCACTACTACACTGGTGGACAGCAGTTGCCTACAACTGAAGAGCGTAATACACCCTCTAACAACTTAAGATCGTAATACGGCCTCTAACAACTGAAGAGCTTCCACCGGTTTAAATAATCCTCATAGGAAAATATGACATTGGGGAAATATGTTTGTTTTGATGTCCCCTACAACCTCCCAGAGTTTGTCGCTTTAAATACTTTTCACCCTGTAGATCAAACAATTATTTATCTATCCCGCGGGAGCACGTCCACCCCTAAATGCAATTCCTTTTCTTCTCGACACCGTAGCCTCTGCCAGAAGGACAATGTAACAGGTCACACAGCTCGCACTGTATGTGCATAGTTTGAAGAGCACTATGATGAATCTACCGTATTCCCCTGGACATCAAAGTGCACAGACTTAAGCGCAGTCACTAATCAGGGGACTACCCTGATCGGGATTCCGTGCTATGGATTCTCAACCATCTGGCACACCTGGCCATAACACTGGAGTCAGCGTGGCTCCATGTCCCTGTCGCTACATTCCAGAACCTCACCGATATTTTCCTGCACTCTCTCGCTGAAAAAGTGGGTTATTCAGGCTTACGACAGGTGGTCACGCTAATGCGACTGGACGGTGTAGACGAATAGGTACTGGTGGAAGTTTAGTTCGAGTGTGTGTTGTGAGATGTGCTTGGATAGCTTAGTAGGAAACGCACTTGCCCGCGAAAGGCAATGTTCTCCTATGTAATTTCCAGTATGGCACGTAGGATTAATCTTCCAGAGAGTTCAAAACCTGGACTCATTACGTTCTAGAGCAAAAATTCTGTCTCGGAAGTAAGTATAACCTTACGTATCTCAATGAAAGGCTAACCATTGTGAGTGAGTATTCTCAATGATATTGTCTGAAGCTTAAAATTATTAATAAATACATATGTTTGCTGCCCCCCTCCCTACCCACATGAACCACAGAGCCGTTGGTGATGTGGCTGGCGTGATTCAGCTATAGATCGCCATACGGAAGGTGCAACCACATCGGAGGGGTTCTGTTGAAATGCCAGAAAAGTGCGTGGTTCCTGAAGAGAGGCAGCAGCCATGTTAGTAGATGGAGGGGCAACAGTCTGGACGATTGACTGTTGTGGCCGTAATTTTTTCCGAAGACTTGCAGATCAACTGTATGGCTAAATGATGATGGTGCCGTCTTGGATAAAATGTTCCACAGGGAAAATAATCCCATGTTCAGATCCCTGGGCGGGGACAACTCAGAAGGATACCGTCATAAGGAGAAACAAAAATGGCATTCTGCAGATCGGGGTGTGGTATTTTAGATCGCTTGATTGGGAAGGTAGGTTACAACCTTTAAAAGGGTAATGGATAGGTTGAAGTAGATATAGTGTGAACTAGTGAAGTTCGGTGGTAGGAGGAGCAGTATTTCCGGCCAGTTGAGTACAGGATAATAAGTACAAGCTCAAATAGGAATAATGCAGGAGTGGGTTTACTAATGAATAAGAAGACTGGAATTCGGGTAAGCTACTATGAACAGCACAGCGAACGCATTATAGTAGACAAGAGAGACAAAAAGCCCATGCCTACCACAGTAGTACAGGTTTACGTGTCAACTAGCTTCGCAGATGATGAAGAGATTATTAAAGGAGACGAAAATTTAACTGCGTTGGGAGAATGGAATTCAATAGTAGGGAGAGAAAGAGAAAGAAAAATATTAGATGAATGTGGGCTGGGGGAAAAGGAATGAATGAGGAAGCTGCCTGGTAGAATATTGCTAGAGCATATTTTAATCGTCAGTAACGATTTAAGAATCATAAAAGAAGGTTGCATAAGTGGAAGAGACCTGGAGGCACCAAAAGGTTTAAGATTGATTACATAATAGGTAGAAAGAAGTTAAAGAACCAGATTTTGAGCTTTAAGACATTTCCAGGGACAGGTGTGGACTGTGACCAAAATTTACTGTTCGTGAATAGTAGATTTAAACTGAAAAAAGTGTAAAAAATTAGGAAATTAAGGAAATGGGATCCAGATACGTTGGAAGAACCAGGGGTAGTTGTTAGCTTCAGAGGGTGGATTAGGCAATGGTTGACGAGAACAGGGGAAAGGAATACAGTAGAAGACGAATGGACAACTTAAACAGATGAAATAGTGAAGGCAGCAGAAGATCAAATAGGTAAACAGACAACGTCCGCCCGCATCTCGTGGTCGTGCGGTAGTGTTCTCGCATCCCACGCCCGGGTTCCCGGGTTCGATTCCCGGCGGGGTCAGGGATTTTCTCTGCCTCGTGATGGCTGGGTGTTGTGTGCTGTCCTTAGGTTAGTTAGGTTTAAGTAGTTCTAAGTTCTAGGGGACTGATGACCATAGATGTTAAGTCCCATAGTGCTCAGTGCCATTTGAACCATTTGACAACGTCTAATAAAAATCCTAGGATAACACAAGGCATTATGAGCGTGGGATTTCTATTCTGTCATTCTGCGCAACGGATTAATCTGAGATGTACCCTTTACCCTGTGGCTCCTGCAAGGTGCAATTTCCACCCCCACACTACTACAGAAGTGAGACAGACGCCCCTAACGTTCTAAAGAGAAATGCTGAAAAACTTTCAGCAATAAATATCTTCTGGAGTCGTCCGCTGTAAGGAAATGACACAAAAATTCACAAAATTTCTCACGTAACTAGAGGGATACTTGGGTACTGGTGTAGTGCTAGTTAGTATAAGAAAAACATGAAACTAACGAAAATTATTATTTTATTTTGCTAAAATTCTGAGAAATCAGAATGGCACTTTTAGTTGTGAACGTAACACATTATTTCCTGGTTCTTTTCGGAATGTGAAGTTCCCTCTCAAGTATAGAATTCGCTAATGAAATTTCTATACAAAGTTTAGGATTGTTATTGACTTGGCAGAATGGCTGAGAGCCACGCCTACTCAACTTGAATAATTATCCGTTAGAATGTTGCTAGGTACGGTCGAGGCTGTCGCGTGTGAAATGCTGTGAAGTGTACTGTTGTGGAGGAAATATGGGGCTCGCAATAGCTGTAGCGCACAATACCATAAGCTGTGATGACTGCTGTCTGCGCCGCTCGTTGCCGACAAATAAGATAACTCTCGTTCTATCTAGATTGACCTTCGCCAATCAAACTCTCCCTATGCCTCGATGAAGTCAAGGACTCCTATTCGCCACTAGTCTAACTATTGGCATGGTACAACGGTCACATAACCAGTCCACTGCGATGCCACTCAAAATTCGCTCCCAGGCGTTTAACTATAACTCTGCCTGTTCACACCACACAATAAGTGTGTTGGCCAACACAGTGAGCAATGCTTAAGCGCAATGACTCAATAGAGAGGTGCTCTCCCAGTGAAGTACTGAGGAGAGACTTGTTCTTCGCTCTTTGAGTACACGTACGTGCGCACACGCTCTCGTTACGTGTTCTCGCTCCCAGAGCGACAACGGAACAGCCCCTCTCCACGCCAGACGTGAAGGGGTAAATCTTTCGGTGTCTTCCATGACTCCTTCAGCTCAAGGCTTCAGAGATATCGTCTGCCTATCAGCATTGCTCTTCTAAAACAGGAGAATGACGTCTCGTTTAAGGCGAGCAATCCGAAAATCTGTAGTATTGGCGTCTGGTGTTTGCTGTTCTCCCCTGGCCGCTCCCACAAAATGTAGCGGAATTTGCTTTCAAGCCGAACACGGGGTCGTCCTTTCACTTGGGCAAACGCTATCTGCTCTACGGGCGGTCACCAGCTGACGTAGATGGGTTTGGACTGGCCTCCTGGCATGCGGTTGCCTCTCTCGAACTAAAAGCTCCTGTGACCGTCGTGTCAGGAACGTATGTGTGTTTGCCAGCCTCGAGTATTTCAACCACGGTGCGCACTTGTGATTTATTAGTTATTTGCATATCGTTTACATGAATTCATACAACATTGACTTTATCTTACCGAGTTTGGGTTCGAATGAAGCGTCATGATGTGCGAAATATGATTGTGATGGCGGAATATGTAAGTAATGAAGGTCAGGAGACCATGGCGTCTTACAACATATTAAATTTAATTGTCGAAAGGTGGAAATTGAAGAATGGAGCAATGAAGCAGGCGACAGTGAATGCAATCGTTTAAGAAAGTTACTGACAGGAACTGCAAAATTGTTAATCAGGAATGGCTAAACAAAACAAATAGAAGGATTTAGATACATATTTCATTAGGGGAAAGATACATAACACCTACAGGAAAACTAAACTGACATTTGGTGAAAAGAGAAGCAGCTGTATTAACAAGAGCTCAGGTGCTACACCAGTCCTAAGCAAAGAAGGGGCAACTGCAAGGTGGAAGGAGTATCTAGAGTGTCTATGTAAGGGAGACGAAAGTGTAATCAATATTATAGAAAGAGAAGTGGACGACGATGAAGATGAGATGGGGGATGTAATACTGCAAGAAGAATTTGACAAAGATCTGAAAACCCTAAGTCGATACAAGGCCCTAGAGTATACTATATTGCACCAGAACTACTGATGGCCTTGGGAGAGCCAGCTATGACAAAACTCTTTCTTCTGGTATGTAAGATGTATGAGACTGACAAATATTCTCATACTTAAAGAAGAACATAGTAGTTCCAACTCTAAAGAAAGCAGCTGCTGACAGGTGTGACAATCACCGAACCATCTGTTTAATATGTCATGGTTGCAAAATACTAACACGAATTCTTTACAAAACAATGGAAACACTCGTTGAAGCTGGGATCGGGGAAGGTCGGTTTGGATTAGAAATGAAAGAACACGCGAAGGAATCCTGACCCTACGACTTATCTTAGAAGATATGGTAAAGAAAGACTAATCTGTATTTATAGCATTTGTAAACTTATAGAAAGGTTTTGAAGATGCTGTTTGGAATACTCTCTTTGAAATTATGATGGTAGCAAGGGTAAAAAAGCGCAAGCAAAAGGATATTTACAACATATAGAGAAATCACATGGCAGTTATGAGAATCTAGGGGCACGAAAGGGAAGTAGGGTTTGTAGACAATCATCGATGTTATTCGATATGTACACTGAACAAGCAGTAAAGAAGACCAAAAAAATTTGGAGTAGCGAATAAATTTCAGGGAGAAGAAATATAAACTCTGAGGGTTGCAGACAACTTTGCAATTTTGACACAGACAACAAAGAATGTAGAAGAGCAATAGAACGGGATGACAGTGTCTTGAAAGGATGATGTGAGATGAACATCAACAAAAGCAAAACAATGATAATGGAATATAGTTAAATTATGCAGGTGACGCTAGTGTAATCAGATTAGGAAACTAGATACTTAAAGTAGTGGATCAGTTTTGCTATTTGAGCAGCAAAATAAGAGATGATGGCCGAAGCAGAGAGGATATAAAATGTAGACTGGCAATGGCAAGAAAAACTTTTCTGAAGACGAGATATTTTTTAACATCGAATATAGATTTTTAAGTGTTAGGAAGACTTTTCTAAAGGTATTTCTTGAGTGTAGTCATGTATGGAAGCGAAACATTGACGATAAACAGTTTAGATAAAAAGAGAATGGAAGCTTTTGAAATGAGGTGCCACAGTAGAATGCTGAAGATTGGGGTGGTAGATCACATAACTAATGAGGAAGTACTGAAATCATTAGTGGAGCCAAGATATTTTTGGCACAACTTGACCAAAAGGAAGGCTCAGTTGACAGGTCACATTCTGAGACCTCAAGAGGTCAAAAATTTGGCACTGGAGGGAAATATGAGAGATAAGCATCGTATCGGGAGACCAAGAAGTGATTGCAGTAAACAGATCCAGAAAGGTGTCGCTGCAGCAGTTTTTCAAAAATATAGAAGCCGGCATAGGACAGCGTAGCATGGGAAGCTGCATAAAACCAATATTCAGACTGAAGACCACGACATCAAGACGTATGTTTGCTATGAACTATCTATGACTAACTACTTCAAATGGGACGTAACCTAACCTGTGATAAGCTCTAGTTTTTTTCTGTTTACTTTATTTTTGGGTACGCCTTGTTACATCATCAGGCTGCAGTTCTGCTGCTCGTCTAAGTTGCACTATTTCTGGGAACCCAACGAGGTTGAGTTACCTAGAACTTTTTTTTATTTCCTCGTCAAGTTCCATAGGACCAAATTGAGGAGCAAATCTCCAAGGTCACTGAACGCGTCAGTACATGCAGTACAACATAAAAGTAATAACAGATAAAAATAAATGTTCATGAACCTTAAAAAAGGCAGTCAATAAGTTTAAGTAAACGCTATCAGTAAAATAATAAAAATAAAATTTTCAGGGAACTCCTCGACAGAATAGAAGGAGAGACCCGTGAGGAAACTCTTCAGTTTCGATTTGTATGCGCGTGGATTACTGCTACGATTTTTGAATACGAGTGGCGGCTTATTGAAAATGGATGCAACAGTATACTGCACCCCTTTTCGCACAAAAGTTGAGGAAGTCCAATCCAAATAGAGGTTTGATCTCTACCGGGTATTAACCGAGTGAAAGTTGCTTATTCTTGGGAATAAACTAATATTGGTAACAAGAAACGGCAATAAGGAATATACGTATTGGGAGGCCAATGTCAAAATACCCAGTCTCGTGGACAGACGTCGACAAGAGGTTCGTGAACTAACACCACTTATTGCCCGAACCGCCCGTTTCTGGGCCAAAAACATCCGTTTAGAATTGAAAGAGTTACCCGAAATATAATACCATACTACAATAGCGAATGAAAATAAGCAAAGTAGACTAATTTTCGTGTCGAACGATCACTCACTTCTCATACCGTTCGAATAGCAAAAATGGCAGTATTAAGTCTTACAAAAAGATCCTGAACATGGGTTTTCCACGACAGATTACCGTCTAGCTGAACACCTAGAAATTTGAACTGTTCAATTTCACTAATCATATGCCCATTCTGTGAAATTAAAATGTCAGGTTTTGTTGAATTGTGTGTTAGAAGCTAAAAACTGAGTCTTACTGTGATTTGGCGTTAGTTAATTTTCTACAAGCCATGAACTGAGGTCATGTACTGTATTATTTGAAACCGAGCCAATATTGCACACAACATCCTTTACTACCAAGCTAGTGTCATCAGCAACCAGAAATATTTTAGAGTTACCCGTAATGCCAGAGGGCATATCATTTATATAAATAAGGAACAGGAGTGTCCCCAACACTGATCCCTGGGGAACCCCCCCCCCCCTTTTCACTTGACAGTACCCCATTCAGACCCCACATCACAGTCGTTATCAACATTGTGAATAATGACCATTTGCTGTCTGTTGCTAAAGTAAGAGGTGAACCAATTGTGAGCTACTCCCCTTATTCCATAATAGTCCAACTTCTGGAGCAATATTTTGTGATCAACACAATCAAATGCCTTAGTTAAATAAAAAAATGCCAAGCGTTCGAAAACTTTTGTTTAACCCATCCAGTACCTCAGAAAGAAAAGAGAATAGAGCATTTTCAGTTGTTAAACGACTTCTAAAGCCGAACTGTACATTTGATAGTAAATCCTGTGATATAAATTAATCTATTATCCTTACATACATAGCCTTTTCAATAACTTTTGCTAACACTGATGGCATAGAAATAGGTCTAAAATTATTTACATTATCCCTCTCTCCCTTTTTATAGAGCGGCTTTACTACTGAGTACTTTAATCGCTCGGGAAACAGACCATTCCTAAAGGAAAAATTACAAATATGGCTAAATACAGGACTAACATGTGCAGCACAGTACTTTAATATCCTGCTAGACACTCCACAATAACTATGAGAGTCCTTAGGCTTCGTTGATTTAGTTATTGACTCGATCTCCCTCTTGTCTGTATGACAAAGGAGTATTTCAGACATCAATCTCGGAAAGGCATTTGCCAAGAAAGTTATATTATTTCCTGCAGAAACTAAGTTTTCATTTAATTCACCAGAAATGCTTAGAAAATGATTGTTAAGTACTGTATATACATCTGATTTATCAGTAACAGAAATATTTTTACTTCGGATTGACCTTATAGCGTCGACCTTGTGCTGCTGACCAGGCACTTCCTTCACAACAGACCATATGGTTTTAATTTTATCCTGTGAATTAGCTATTCTACTTGCATACCACATACTCTTTCCCTTCCTGATAACGTTTTTAAGCACCTTACAATACTGTTTGTAACGGGCTACTGTAACTTGATTGTGACTACTTTTTCTTTCAACAATCATTGAAAATAATGTTATAAATATAAAACAATATTCTCAATATCTTCGCACCATTGGTTTCTCAGGAGCTCTGTGTCTGACAACAAAACTGGATGTCACGTAAAGATCGAGCAAAACCTCCGACATGTCTCATAAATAAAAACCATAAATTTTGAGACCAGTTACATCTCGTTTTATACATATTTCAAAATATTTGGTTAAGGTTGAGCAACAAGAAATAACATTTTGCTCGAATTACATTACTAACATTAATGTTTCAAGAAGGTTTCAAAAGTCAACTTGCACATTCTCTGAAAATGTACTGGGGGGAGCTCGCAGATAAGAAATAACGCAGAAGCTCTACATAAAACACCCGGAGGGAGGAAAAAACTTATTTCAATGGAAGCCCTTGATGATAGTACAGATTTGGCACAAAATGGTCATTTGGGTTCAAAGGATCAGCCACAATTCAAATTCACACGATCCAATTAACCAGTCACACACCCAACCACCCACCCACCCCCCCCCCCCCCCCCACACACACACACACTCACTCACTCACACACACACCGTAACGTCATTACCAACAATAGTAGTCATCCTCGCATACCACAAGCTTGTACTGCAATATAAATATCTTTTAGCACTTTCTTTCTTTTTCTTGCATTTCTTAATCTCACGAATTCCGTTCTGCAATAGAAATGTCCATAGTTCTCAAGAATTTTGTTGTTATACGTTCTTTGTAGGCCATTGTGTTTTCTGGTCATTAATACATTTTGTAGAGTGATTCATATATCCTGTTAACGTAGTTACACCTCTTGTTCTCTTTTCTCAGTACTTCAGTTGTAACTACGTTAGTACATGCTGCATACTTATTTTGTGGGTTCACTCTACACTGTTTTGTTTCTATCCATTCTATAAGCTCTAATAAAACACTTATGTCCACTGACACTAGGTTAGCCTACCATCATCCTACCTCAAATATAACAAACTGCCTTTCTGATGTGAAAGCAGCAACAATCAAATGGGATCAAATACTAGCACACTGGCCTACAATGTAAACTAATGTTGTCGAACAATTAATACAGAACATCCACATTTTCGGACTTCTCACTTAGAAATATTAACTATTGATCGAATGTATGTAATAATGAATACGGCCTATGCTTAAACTAGAAGTTAAATCATAAAGTGTAAGACACTAATAAACAGATAAGACTCTGTTGTGAAAATACAGTTATCTCCACATTCATCGTTATAATCGTAAGAGGTTTCGAAATATTGTACACAACGCCAATGATAATCGTAGTGCTTCTATTTGAAAATCTCTGGTTATAAAATTTAAGTAGTATTGTCATTTGAACATCGCTCGTCAGAATACTTTGTGTTCTTCACTGAACTGCATATATTTCCACTTTTACTACAAATGTTTTGAATTTATTTCAAAACCAAACGTTACAGTAACTGCTTGAAGCCACGCAACCTCGTGGATGTGGCAAATATGGGAGATCTGAAAATTCACGACGTCTGGAATTATCTCTCGTTGACAGCGAGAGAGCAGCGTTGCAGTATACTAAATTTACTTATATTTTAAGAACCATTTATCTGTTCTCAAATGATGAGACTCAGTTGCAACTTTTATTTCCATTACGTTTATTGTTAGCTCAGACGACTCCGTTGAAATATAGAGTACAGCGTGTAACGGCGACATCAAAAATATTAAATTCTGAAGAGATTCTGATGTATTAGGGAAATGAGACCGCAGGTGAGTGTCCTACAGGAGACATGGGGACAGCTATTCAGATCCTCATTACATTAAAAGGTTCCATCGGATTTAGCTCTCTTGCGGGTGAGTCTATATTTCGTTAGTATTCACGGCTGCGTGCTTATTTTCTGAGAAACGTCTCTCAGGTCTGGTCGTGTATAAATCCAATTATCTTAATAGTAAAGTACTGTAAGCGACATAAGTTTCCACCGCAGAGGTCCCCGTCGGGATATCAATACAACAAACTAACCAATTCTTGATTTTAGCAAGCGAAACGCGTTTAAGGCTGATATGGTGTAATTTGACAGTTTTCTGCGGTTCAGCGTCATATCAAAGCAGCAACGCATCTTTACTGAACAACGTTTTCCTTTCACAGTATATTTTTGCAGCTGCAGGTCTTTGTTTGGAGAGAAAAGGAGATGTTACTTTAATCAGAGTGCTATAGCTGATAACTTAAACGATATCTTTTCATCATTATACAGCAAATATATCTCTGTGTCATCCTCCTCCCCCTCCTTTTTCATCTTGATACATCCTGTGCTATAGTGTACACCTTGAGTTTAGTTTGCTGATGTGATAGCATTCCCGAGTAATATACACTACTGGCCATTAAAATTGCTACGCCACGAAGATGACATACTACAGACGCGAAATTTAACTGACAGGAAGAAGATGCTGTGATATGCAAATGATTAGCGTTTCAGAGCATTCACACAAGGTTGGCGCCGGTGGCGACACCTATAAAGTGCTGACATGAGGAAAGTTTCCTACCGATTTCTCATATACAAACAGCAGTGACCGGTGTTGCCTGGGGAAACGTTGCTGTGATGCCTCGTGTAAGGAGGTGAAATGCGTACCATCACGTTTCCGACTTTGTGAAGGCAGGATTGTAGCCTATCGTGATTGCGGTTTATGGTATCGCGACATTCCTGCTCGTGTTGGTCGAAATTCAATGACTGTTAGTAGAATATGGAATCGGTGGGTTCAGGAGGGTAACTGGTTACACGTCTCGGTCACCTCTTAATCGCATTGACGGCACTTTGAACAGTGAACGTTACATTTCAGATGTGTTACGACCCGTGGCTCTACCCTTCATTCGTTCCCTGCGAAACCCTACACTTCAGCAGGATAATGCACGACCTCATGTTGTAGATCCTGACGGGCCTTTCTGGATACAGAAAATGTTCGACTGCTGCCCTGACCAGCACATTCTCCAGATCTCTCGCCAACTGAAAACGTCTGGTCAATGGTGGCCGAGGAGCTGGCTCGTCACAATACACCAGTCACTACTCTTGATCAACTGTGGTATCGTGTTGAAGCTGCATGGGCAGCTTTACCTGAAACGCCATCCAGCTCTGTTTGACTAAATGCCCAGGCGTATCAAGGCCGTTATTACGGCCAGAGGTGGTTGTTCTGGGTACTGATTTCTCAGGATCTATGCACCAAAATTGCGTGAAAATGTAATCACATGTCAGTTCTAGTATAATACATTTGTCCACTGAATACCCGTTTGTCATCTGCATTTCTTCTTGGTGTAGCGATTTTAATGGCCAGTAGTGTAGCAATGGATAAGTGCAAATAACTGTAGGTAAACTTCACAATACGTAGCAAATGCAATTCACAACTGTCTGTTCACTTCTAAGAGTTCACTAAATGACGTTCCTTGTCTAAGTGAATCGTAGGCGATGATCTACATCCAAGTGGGCGAGAGCTGCTCTTGTATCTTGCGATTAGGCCACTGTCCGTTGTCGTCCGGTCATTGGCGGATTGTACTCGTCCGGCAATTAGCCGAGGCGAAGTCGATATCTTCATCCTCAGCGCCGGCAGTGCCAATGGTGGAACTCGCGCAAGTGGCGAGACTCTATGGGACTGGCACCAGCTCGCATCTTTACGCCTTGGTGCGTTTTCTCTGGCTGTGCTTTGTTCGGACAAGACAGCAATTTTCTTCTCCCCCATCTCTGTCCATTAACTGCCCCCCCCCCCTCTCAGTCCATCTCCTTCCCCCGCCCTATCTGTCTATCTATTCCTCCCCTCTCTCTCTGTCCATTCCTCTTCTTGCCTCTCTCTCTGTCAGTCTCATCCTTGCCTATCTATACCTGTACATCTCTCCCTTCCCAGTTCTCTCTCCATGTTACCGCCCCACCCTAACAGGAGGTTGCTGGTTCTTATCCCTACACTAGTTCACATAGTTATTACTGAGCAAGTTACAGGAGCTTAAAAAAAGTTCCTTATACACGGCTTTGTTCACATACTCCTATGGTACATATATTTAATATATTTCATACATGTTTGTGCACGTATTTCACCTCTACCTCTACTGATATTCGCATTGAGTACTCGTTCTCACGCAGCTCAGTGTTCATGACATTTCATCTCATGAACTACATGTCGTACAATGACGTACTTTTGTAGGTGCATTCAATGGTGTATGTGTGTAGTCTGCGGAATACGTTTCCAGTAAAAAGTGGTGAAAGACGTTCGAAATTCTGAGAAAAATAGGCGTGTACATGATATGACGGGTATTATACTGTATGTACAAGAGCCAAGAGGAAACAATACGAGTGGAGAGCCAAGAGCGAAGTGCTCGGGTTAAAAAGGGTGCAAGACGCTGTAGTCTTTCACCCCTACCGTTCAATCTTAAAATCGAAGTAGCAAGGACGGAAATAGAAAGAAGGTTCACGAGTGGAATTAAAATTCAAGATTAAGGAATATCAATGATAATACTGACGGATAACATTGCTATCCTCAGTGAATGCGAAGAATATTTACACGATCTGCTGAATGGAATGAACAGTCTAATGAGTTCTCATTAAGGACCGAGAGTAGTAAATCAGAGAAAGACGAAAGTGATGAGAAGTAGCAGAAATGAAAAGAGCGAGAAACTTAACATTAGCAGTGGTGATCACGAAGTAGAAAAATTCTCGGAATTTTGCTACGTAGGCACCAAAATAACGCATGATGGACAGAACAAGGAGGTCATAAAAAGGAGACTAGAAGTGGCATAAAGGGCAATCCTGGACAACAGAGGTCTACTTGTATCAAGCATAGGCCTTAATTTGATGAAGAAATTTCTCAGAATGTACGTTTCCAGCACAGCACTGAATGGTAAAGGAAAATGAAGTGTGGGAAAACCGGAAAAGAAGAGAATAGAAGCATTTGAGTTGTGTTGGTAGGGAAGAATGTTGAAAATTAGGTGGCCTGATAAGATAACGAATGAGGATGTTCTCAGCAGAATCTGTGAGGAGAGGAATATATGGAATACAGTGACAAGGAGAAGGGACAGGGTGATAGAACATCTGTTAAGGCACCAGAGAATAACTTCCATGGCACTAGAGGGAACGGTAGAGGGTAAAATCTGTAGGGGAAGAAAGAGACTGGGATACTTCCAGCAAGTAATTGAGGACATAGGCTGTAAGAGCTATTCTCAGACGAAAAAGTTGGCACAGGAGAGGAATGCGTGGTGGGCCACATGAGAACAGTCAGAAGACTGATGACTCCAAAAAGCAAGCAAAGAAGTTATAAATATAAACGGCGTGCACGATGAGGCAGCTTCTTCACGAATCTCAATGTTTATAACGTCATGCCCCCAGAACCATGTTTCTTACGATGATATAACTGAGTACAAATATTCAAAGATATGTGTGAATATTGTTTCCAGAGTGTGTCGAGAATACGGTTAGTGGTAGTGAAGTAATAATTTAAAACGTCCTGACAAATGCGACAGTTGTACTGCACGAATAGCAAAAATGTAGTAGGCGATGATCTGTCTTCCTTTCATCATTTTGTTGGGATTGTCAGCAAAAGTTTCGTGAAAGTTTTAAATGATGCGTAACGCCTGTTGTCAGTCACTAATTGCTCCCATTGTTAAAAATTTTATTAAGTAATGTCTGGTTATTCGAGTGTCATGAGCTACAGTGTTTCACAGAGATTCCTTCCAGACAGAAAGTGACTTGTGTACCAAATTTGGTTGAACTGGGTGCATTGATTTAGGAGGAGATGTGGATCGTACATACATACGTACACGCATACATACATGGATACATACACATCTACATCCATTTTGGTGATATGTATGAATATGGATAAATATTTTCGTCTACTCACTATAAATTCTTCATCATTTATAGTAGTTTATATCAGAACTGTAACTGAAGCTAAACTTTCCTATGTTTTAATTTCCCTGTATACTCGCGCTAAAGAGACTCGGACATGGAATCTTATTAAGCAATAATATCACACATTACCATGTAATATTGCACTTTATCAAGTGTTAATTGCTGTTGTTAAAGCAGTTGTATTCATTAAGTTAGAAATTAGAAGAGCTTCACCATTCTAAAACGTAAGCAGGGTGCTTCTGAGCAAATGCAGCAAATATACTCCACAAAAATTAATTACCGTCATAGTCAGCAGCTGTAGTTTCGTTCCCGTAAGCTGCAACATTATTGCACGTCCTAAACCCAATACTATACACAGAAAAGAGGAGTTACATATCCCAACAATGCGTGTAAACATACTACAGTATCGCTGCCAATGCTTTGTGGATGTCGATAGTCGCCTCTCTGGCGAGCATAGTGTGCGACTGTAAGGACTCGTGTCTTCATTTCCGTTATGCACGTATGATATAGTCTCAATGCCGAGCCTGCAGAGTGTATTTTATGGTAATTAGGTTGAAGTAATTACAATTCTTCCCACGGAAGATGTGTACTTCGTATGAGTGTTGACCATTCGTTATGGTAGTTATTGGAGAATGATAATTCCGAAAACGAGTGTGCGCCAAAAACAGTCAGTTGCGTCAGGGCGGTTACGGGACAGGTGAAGTGTACCAGTAACACCCACGCAGTGGTCGCTCTTGGAACAGTGCCACTCGTTCGTCAGAACTTATAACAGCCTGTGAGTAAGGTGGATTTCACGTGTTCGTGCTCTAGATATATGAACTGCGTGACTGAGGTCTTTACTACTGACTTCGCTGCATTTCAACTAACTACGTGGCTGAAGTTCCAATGCATGTTTACGTTGACCATCTAATATGCACTGAAGCACCAAAGATACAGAGATATGTAAACAGGCGGAATACGGCGCTGCGGTCAGCAACGCCTATATAAGACGACAGGTTGTCAGATCGGTTACTGGTGCTACAATGGCAGGATATCAAGATTTAAGTGAGTTTGAACGTGGTGTTATAGTCGGCGAACGAGCGACGGGATACAGCGTCTCCGAGGTAGCGATGAAGTGGGGAATTTACGGCACGACCATTTCACCGTGAATATCATGAATCCGGTAAAACATCAGATCTGCGGGCAGAAAAAGATGCTGCAAGAACGGTACCAACGACGAATGAAGGGAATCGTTCAACGTGACAGAAGTACAACCCTTCCGCAAATTGCAGCACATTTCAATGCTGGGCTATTAACAAGTGTCAGCGTGCAAACCATTCAGGGAAACATAACCGATATTGGCTTTCGGAGCCGAATACCCACTCGTGTACCCTCGATGACTGCACAACACAAATTCTGGTCCCGTCAACACCGACGCTGGACTGTTGATGACTGGAAGCATGTTCCTTGGTCGGACGAGTTTCGTTTCAAATTGTATCGAGCGGATGGATGTGTACGGGTGTGGGGACAAACACACGACTCCATGGACCCTACATGTCAGCAGGAGACTGTTCAAGCAGGTGGAGGCTCTATAAGTGTGTGTGGCGTGTGCAATAGAAGTGATACGGGAGTCCTGATACGTCTAGACATGACTCTCACAGGTATCATGTCCATTAGCATTCTGTCTAATCATCTGTATCCATTCCTGTCCGTTGTGCATTTCGACGGCCTTGGGCAATTCCAGCAAGACAATGTGACACCCCACACGTGCAGAAATGCTACAGAGTGGCTCCAGGAACACTCCTTCAGATAGGCACAAAACTTCCCGATACGAACATCATTGAGCATATCTGGGATGCCTTGCAATGTGCTGTTCAGAAGATATCTGGACCCAATCGTACTCTTACGGACATTTCTGCAAGATTCGTGATGTGAGTTCCCTCCAGTCCTATTTCAGACATTAGTCGAGGCCATGCCACGTTGTGTTACGGCCCTTCTGCGTGGTCGTGGGGGCGCTACACGATATTAGGCAGGTGTACGAGTTTCTTCGGCTCTTCAGTGTATTAGGGTGAAGAGTGCAGCCCAAAATTTAATGTAAATGGTTAAAGGAATATATTTCGATCTTGTCAGTTATACTTAGTTCTCAATGTGTGTGTCTCCCCAACCTGTTAAATTACTAACATAACAGCGTTCCGCTTGTAGATGACAATGGGAGAAAACAGAAAGCCTCTGCAGGCAAACCAGGTACGTAGGGTATAGGCACGATGCCGTAAAACATCTAACAGTAGTCCCGGCATTTACACTGAGGTGACAAATGTCATCGGATACACCCAAATACCGAGTGGGACAGCCTTTCAACCGGCTTAATATGCTGCAACCCGACGTGGTATGAACCCAACACGTCGCTGAAAGTCCCCTGAAGATATAGTCACCCATGCTCCCTCTATATCCGCCCAAAATCGCGGTGCAGGATTTTGTGCGCGAACTGACCTCTAGATTATGTCACGTGAATTGTTCGATAGGATTAATGTCCGGCGATCTGAGTGTCCGAACCATTCGCTCGGACTGTCCAGCATGTTCTTCACACCAATAGCGAACAATTATGGACCGGCGACACGTCACATTGTCATTCACAAAAATTCCATTCTTGTTTAGGGACATGAAGTCCATGAACGGCTAAAAATGGTTTCCATGTAGCCGAACATAACCATTTCTAGCAATGATCGGTCTTGTGTTACCAGAGGACCCTGTCCATCCCGTGTAAAGATAGACCACACAATTATGGAGCCACCACTACCTAGCCCGGAGCCTTGCTGACAACTTGCGTCCTTGGCTATATTTGGCCGCACTGTCCTAACAGATACGTTCGCCGTACCTCCCGCACTAACTTCTGTGGCCATTTCATGCAGTGCTGCTTGCCTATTAGAAGTGACTACGCAAACGCCATCGGCCACCGTGTTGTCCGTTGTGAGAGATAATGCCTCAAATTTGGTATTATTGGCACACTTTGGACACTGCTGATCGCGGAATATTGAATTCCTTAACGATTTACGAAACATGATGTCCGATGAGTCTGGCTTCAACTACCATTCCACGTTCAACGTGTGTTAATTCCTGTCGTGTGGCCATAATCACGTCTGAAAGGTTTGCTCATGACTTACCTCAGTAGAAATAGGTGGAGAGACGGGTGGTTACAGGAAGGAAATCAGTTCAGCTTATACGATCAATATTGCCAATTATAATAATAGGCATACCCACATACAGAATAGAGCCAGGAAAAAGAAAAAGAAGTAAAAGGTGATTTTCATTTAGAAATATCCTCCTCTAATCCTATTTCGAAACTGATATCCATCATATTCCAGATGTTTGACAGAAACTATTAATAATGTTTTCATAACTTTGATTACTATCACGAGTTTCTTTCTTTCTTTCTTTCTTTCTTTCTGAAGCACTACAGATTGTTTAGAAATCGAGGCGAATGTGTTTTCCAATACCCGTGAGATACGATCCCGTGAGATTCATAATCTTTACCCTGTTCTATAATACCATTTACGTTTTGCAAACAGTTCTTTGTAAAATATCCTATTGACTGGCAAGTTTTCCTTCTAATTTTTTGAAACCCAGCGTCTATGAAATAGAGTGCTTGGTAACCAATTTGAACATCTTGTAAATTAGAAAGAAGAGGGTAGTACAAGTGTAGCTTTTACTGTCGTGTATGTGTCGTTTCTTATAAGTCAGAACAATAATTCCTGTGGTTAAAACGTGAATAATTTTCTTCCTCTGTAGATTTTTCTACAAATAGTTTTTCACGTTCTACTTTTATACGCTTGGGTCCAGATGTAACAGTTTTTACTGAATTACTGCCGAATCCTACGTAGTGCATTTGCTTCATTCATATACGGAAATACCTTTTAGGGGCCCATATTTCAGTGTGTAAAAACGGTATCATAACATAGCTTCGTTGTTCGTCCGTCTGTCTGTATGTCCGACTTTTGAAAACCATGTTTCTCAGGAACTACTAGATGTATCAAGTTGAAACTGATACTCGACAACTTAAGCATCGAAACCTATACGGTACATCTTGTTGACCTAGGTCATTTAAATATGGCAAAGAGCAAGGTTTCACAGTACAACGAAAGGAAAAAGTCCTAAAGTTGTTAAATTATATCTCATAAAAAGTTTCTATTTTCATTAGAACTTACACTGCGTTCATTGCCCCTCAAAAGTTTAATAGAAAAGTATTTCTGCATGCCAACATAAGATGTAAGTTGTTATGTTTCAGTAAGTTTACAAAAAATATTATATTAAATATTCTCTCACTGCAGATGAGAAATCAAGTCCCCTGCTCGCTTCTTCTTGTATATCCAGGCTAGCGTCAGTAGCTACTGTAGAAATTATGATAAGGTCTTGGAATTCCTGGGACTGATATCGTGCCAGTATTTAAAACATTGTCGAGATTCTCGATTCCTGGGATGGATGAACTACCCGTGTGCGTTATTAAGTTTGTAAGGGACCCCCAGTTATTATTACTGCCTGAAAGCACTTTTATCTTCTTTAATAGATATCTTTCCTCTACATTAATCTGTAATTATGGAAGCATTTACACAAGTAATCGTGGTCTTGTACAAACTTAACTCTGTTCTTAGATTCTGTGTCGTGTGCCAACCTTCCTGATACAGTTTCTACATTAATTACGTTTGTTTTGTGTTCTTATTTACAGTTATTGGCATTCTCTAATTTTCATTTCACATTATAATATCCTTTACAAGAGTTTCTCGTTTACTTTTGTTTACTACCACGTACCTTATCTGTCTGTATTACCATTTACTTGAAACTTTTTATTTAACCAGGAACGTTAGAGGAACAAAGCACATACGTCTAACCAAGCATTCTACGTCTTTTACGTTACATACATTACGATAAACAAGTTATTAATTACATCTTATACAGAATAATGCATTTGGTTTATTAGAGTGTAGCTGATAAAACGACGTAGTTTACACTCTTTCAAGGGAAATACTGTAATATGCACAAATTAACTGAAGGTACATAACGCTATCACTGCTGTGAGCATGTATACTCGTCCTGCTATGCCGCGCCTTACTTCGGGTGTTGCGGATGTAAAGTACACTCCTGGAAATTGAAATAAGAACACCGTGAATTCATTGCCCCAGGAAGGGGAAACTTTATTGACACATTTCTGGTGTCAGATACATCACATGATCACACTGACAGATCCACAGGCACACAGACACAGGCAACAGAGCATGCACAATGTCGGCACTAGTACAGTGTATATCCACCTTTCGCAGCAATGCAGGCTGCTATTCTCCCATGGAGACGATCGTAGAGATGCTGGATGTAGTCCTGTGGAACGGCTTGCCATGCCATTTCCACCTGGCGCCTCAGTTGGACCAGCGTTCGTGCTGGACGTGCAGACCGCGTGAGACGACGCTTCATCCAGTCCCAAACATGCTCAATCGGGGACAGATCCGGAGATCTTGCTGGCCAGGGTAGTTGACTTACACCTTCTAGAGCACGTTGGGTGGCACGGGATACATGCGGACGTGCATTGTCCTGTTGGAACAGCAAGTTCCCTTGCCGGTCTAGGAATGGTAGAACGATGGGTTCGATGACGGTTTGGATGTACCGTGCACTATTCAGTGTCCCCTCGACGATCACCAGTGGTGTACGGCCAGTGTAGGAGATCGCTCCCCACACCATGATGCCGGGTGTTGGCCCTGTGTGCCTCGGTCGTATGCAGTCCTGATCGTGGCGCTCACCTGCACGGCGCCAAACACGCATACGACCATCATTGACACCAAGGCAGAAGCGACTCTCATCGCTGAAAACGACACTTCTCCATTCGTCCCTCCATTCACGCCTGTCGCGACACCACTGGAGGCGGGCTGCACGATGTTGGGGCGTGAGCGGAAGACGGCCTAACGGTGTGCGGGACCGTAGCCCAGCTTCATGGAGACGGTTGCGAATGGTCCTCGCCGATACCCCAGGAGCAACAGTGTCCCTAATTTGCTGGGAAGTGGCGGTGCGGTCCCCTACGGCACTGCGTAGGATCCTACGGTCTTGGCGTGCATCCGTGCGTCGCTGCGGTCCGGTCCCAGGTCGACGGGCACGTGCACCTTCCGCCGACCACTGGCGACAACATCGATGTACTGTGGAGACCTCACGCCCCACGTGTTGTGCAATTCGGCGGTACGTCCACCCGGCCTCCCGCATGCCCACTATACGCCCTCGCTCAAAGTCCGTCAACTGCACATACGGTTCACGTCCACGCTGTCGCGGCATGCTACCAGTGTTAAAGACTGCGATGGAGCTCCGTATGCCACGGCAAACTGGCTGACACTGACGGCGGCGGTGCACAAATGCTGCGCAGCTAGCGCCATTCGACGGCCAACACCGCGGTTCCTGGTGTGTCCGCTGTGCCGTGCGTGTGATCATTGCTTGTACAGCCCTCTCGCAGTGTCCGGAGCAAGTATGGTGGGTCTGACACACCGGTGTCAATGTGTTCTTTTTTCCATTTCCAGGAGTGTATATATGCCCGCAGCTTGTGTTTCTTGCAGTGCTATGGACGTCTCAATGCGTCAACCTCTCACTACTACGGACGGATTACTTCAGTATTGCGGCGAATAAAAAGGTTTTAAGTACCTCATTGAGTGCTATCATTTGCAAAAGACCTCGTGCCCATATCTTGAAGTGTTTACTGATTTGATTAATGTTATTACCACATAATTCGCTGTGCACAAGGTTGTGAATAGGCGCACTGCGCGCGACCCGACAAACTTTCGGTTTCCAACAACTAGGGAATGAAATGAGATATCGTTCTGTTTTAAGTAAAATTTTGATTTGTTTTTTGCGTGTCAGTCACTGCAACGTATGAACCGAAATCAATCGTACTCAGAATTTACGCAAAGTATTGTACCTCTGCAAAATCTTTAAAATTTCGTGCAATGTTGTACTTGATCTGATGAAGCGCAGTGACTATGGCAGGTATTTATGACGGGTAACGAAAATCAATTGAGTTCATTATCGTGGAAGATATTTGACAGTAAGATGTGCCAATACCAAATTATTTCACCAAGGAGTTTTCAAAAAATTTAATGACAAGCGTTTAATATCGGCCGGAACGCCGTGTCTCAGCACAGGAGCCAGTATTTGGCGAGGAGTAAGGCCGTAAGAAAGGGAGACTTAGTACGGAATGCAGGGAGCACATCTGTAGCAGCGATGGGCATGAGAGAGTGGGGCTGGAAGACAGAGAAAAGGATGAACGTGATATCACACAACATATGAAGGTACGTGAAGGGAAAGTGGAGTGACTAGTGAAGGAAAGAAAAGAGTACGGTGAATGGGAGATGATACGATGACTAGCTTTAACGAATGACAGACTGAAAATTGGGGCTGCTTTATAATGGTGACAGACAGAAGAGTTTCAGTGTTCTGTAAAATTTAACAGGGCGTTTAACTGAGCACAAAGTGCAGGGCAACTTGTTTCACAGGCGGACAGAAATAACAGAAGTTTGAAAAGTTTTCATTTTACGAATGGGCATAGCTAGGGTACTAAATATGTGAGTCCTTGTGTTCCGATTGTTGTGATAGGATTGATATTCAATCTCTTAAGGGAGGTAATGGGGTACTTCCCGACTGAGGAGCCGATAAAGCTGCCGTAGCGTACAGTAATCACGCAACTTGTCTGGCTAGAACAAACCTAACGGCATGTATGAAGCTGTAACACGGTCATATACAGCAGATGAATGTTGCATATGCAACGCACACGGCAGCAAGCGGAAGAGAGGAGTGCCCTTTCGTCTACCGGTCACGAAACAATGCTGCAGCCAAGTTTCCCTATTAGCTGATTCCTGTCAAAGATCGTACGACTCGTCGAGAAGCAACAGTTTCCACCAATATATTTACTGTCGGAGTACGCAGGTAGGCGATTACAAATCTTTGAGGTAAACAATCTCTTTTCATCGCGTTCTCTAATACACAACTTGAGCGCTGTCTACAAATAAATCTTTTTCTTAAAATCTTTATCTTGCGATTCCACAGCAACTATTAAATGTATAGTAGCTTATTATTATTACAGCTTGTACAATTTCTTAAAAAAATATAGTCAGTTTCACTTTCAGTTCCAATTGCATTCAGCCAAGTGAATTTTCGGGTTGTTTTCGCCTGAAGGAATGTGCTATGCATAAACAGGTCGTTCCTATAGACGAATTTCTCTTATTCCTGCAGTCGGACGGAAAGTTCTTCCTCGAACAATCGTCCTTTAGTATAGGACTGATGTCGAATTAAGTTCCATCACTTATCAGTTTTTACCGCTCTTCTTTGTTTTCTTGTACCTTCCCATTGTCTTCCTTTACCTTCCCATCAGGATAGGAGTGTCTTAGTGTACTACGGAATGTCATTTGTATACGTTTAAACAGGGCCTTGTTAATCTTTGTGAGAAATCTTCGGCAACTAGAGGGTTATTTTTAAGTTTGCCTCATTTATTGAAGCCCACAAGTGAATTTCCTCCCTTGTCTGTTCTTTTGCTGAAAAACATACTCTAATACTAACGGCATTTCCATTAGCTTTTCAATTCTTAACTGTATTTTTAATAATCCCATTTCTGGTATTATTTTACTCGAATAGCATAATCTTCAAGAATTTCAACAAATCATTGCCAGTAAATAGAAATGTGTGGGAGCATTTTAGTTTCTAACGCAGAACCCTGCACTAAAACCTAGTGGCGGTTCAATCGATAGTACATCATAAATTTGTTTTAAGATATCGTTTCCAAAGGGGAGAATGAGTAAATCGTTGTGTGTTTGTCCATATGTCAAACTTCATTTCCTTACACATTCTTCGAAGAAGAAATAAAATACGCCAAAGCTTAAGTGGAACATACGTACTGCTGTGTACCCATTTATCAACTATATATGAAACAACGCAAACATGTCAATGCTCCATCGTAAGACTGCGATTAAATGCCGAAGTACGCATTGTTCATTTATACTTTTACCTATGGCAGACGGTGAAGCATTTTTCAGGAAATAGCTTGCCCAATATTATCAGAACAAACAAACCGTTAAAATGAAAATGAAACGTAATTGCGAAGTATGTTTGAAATAACAAAATGGTATTTATATTAAATAAATTCTTTGGAACAAACAAAATAAAGAGAAATTACACGTATTTGTTTTCGAGTGAACTTCAAAGTAACACACTCAGAGATGGGGAATCTAAACAAATACGCTTGAAAGACCAACCGTAGTGACGTTATTTCCACCCACACATTACGGCAGCTAGCCATACGCAGGTGTATAAAATCTATAATCGAGAGATCAGGGAATGGAGTCAATTTTATCGAAGTGTCTGCACAGGAATCTATGAAAAGCGTGTTCTATCTCGCAAATACGAGTCGTCCGCGTTAACACATAATTTTGAACGACACGATATAAATTGATCTGAATTGGAGTCACCACAAACCACTTACACCGTTGACTTCAAAGCGAAGCCACATGGCATGCGTCAGGTTAAACAAATTAAATCAGAACGGCGGGCACTGCATTCAATAAGATAGTGTCCATAGCACAAACAAGCCACAGGACAAAACAGATCGATGACTTTCTCCACGTATCTTAACTTGTAAATTGAGTGACTGCAGTCTATCTATGACGACGTCCACTGACAGCGCGAACGAAACGTTGTTAAGTAGTACTGTGCCAAGTCCACAGTCTTTTTACCCGGAGCAATTGTTTGTTTATGGCTAATCCATACTATCACACATGATGTGCTATCAGCGGAATGTTACAGTCGCTAATAACGATGACTAATTTTCTTATGGTTAAAACACCTTACTGTGTTTTTTGCAATGGTAAGAGAGGCCAAAAACACGCCGCACCAACATTTTGTAGCAATAATAGTTGTGACGCAAGAACTAATGGATGTGGTATGTTGCTTGGGGTTTTATTGGCGTAGCTTCGTAAGCCAATGTCATTTAATTTATTAATAACTGCATAACGCAGAGCGCATGCAAGATAAACAAAGACCAAAGAACTCAATGTTCCGAACAAAAAAATCAGTTTATTAATCAGAATAAATTCTCCAACAGCGACCAAGGAAATAAGCACTCAGGAAAACAAAGTAACACGTACAAAGCGTTACCGATAATGCCCTTACGACATGTATTAATCGACACAATCAACGGTACAATAAAAGAGTACAAGCCAATACAACTTAACAACGGACTAGTACCTAGTACAATAAACAGAATACCAACAAACCAGACGCTCTGACTTCATTCCGGCTACTTAGAAGGGCAGGAATTAAGATACACAGATAACAACACACAGTTTTTATACTGAAATCGCAAAAATCGCAGTTCTTTAGTGCTGCATACTGCTTTCCAAGGAAATATTAAAGTTTGACTTATTACATATTATATCTCGATGCAGAATGTTGATATGGAATACGTCTAACAAAGCAAACAGCTACATCCATTGTTCATATATAATTATACCTGATACTTTGTTGACTCTATCGCAGGATTTGGGACAGTGTATCTCTAATACGATGCTAACTTCGTGGAAAATATATATATATATATATATATATATATATATATATATATATATATATATATATATATATATGTGTGTGTAATAGGATATGTGGGAGCAGTACCAGTTAATGGGGCTTATTTCTTAAGTTATATGTACCAACAAGATCCACATCACCCAATCCACTACATGCACGACAGAGTGTAACCATCCTTATTTAGCGGATACAAATGGGGATGGAGGCTAATAAAGAGACCATTCACATACTCCCCATGTAACAAACGCCATCATTCTCGGAAAATGCCCCCAGGCACCTTGACTTTAAATTTATTGGTCAAAATGGTGATTCGACCTGTAGTGCTCCCATTCATGAACAGCATTAGACAGGGTGTTTTCAAACGGGATACGGATAGCCCACATATCGCTGTTGTAGCCCAATATGTTCTAGACTGAGTTAACATGACCTGCTAGATCGCCACAGCCATATCCAAACGAGCAAATATGGGTCAACATCGCACGATGTCATCCACAACTAGCATTAACCGTTCCTGTATTGACCGTAAAAGTGCAACAGGCGTGAACTCCATTTAACAAACTGACGTCAGGTATCTGTACAATACAATGCATGCACATTTGCAGGACTCCGGTTATTAATGAACCAGAATTTCACATTTGCAATGGCTTATGTCATGCTTAAATTAATCTTATATATGATACCTAAACGCACATATTCCCGAAATGTCGTTACTGTAAATTAAATATTCTTTGTCATTGCAATTTTTTTCCACAGTGTATATTTCAAACTTCTCACTTAAACTGAACCCAGTAATGTAAGTTTCCGTAGTAGAAGTCACTATCCCCATTGAATGTCGTATTCAATATTTCCAGATTCAGTGCCTTGCTTACACAACAATATCCCTTCAAAAAGAAGCTGTGTTGAGGCTAAAACTCGAGAACAATGTCCAGGTTCTCGATTTACTTACACATCAGTATCTCTTTAAAAAATGTATTCTTAACATAAATAACATTTAAATTTATTTGTTGTGTCACGAAGTACCTCCACCCCCTTCGGTAATGCGCGTTATGGAAAAAACGGGGTACTGCTATGGTTAAGTGACGAAATATTTGAGCAGGCGCAGGCAAACATTTGTTGTCCATCATTCAAGGATGAAAAACTGCGAAAAAATTTCTGGATTTTAACCCACTGAATTAAGTAAGGATCAAGTCAGATCGCACGAGACAATGTAGCTGTATACCAACAAGTGTCATTATCCATCGGCTTCAAGTTTGTAACGTAATGAAACTTCCATCCTTTTTTATGTCCTTTCTCGCACCACAATGAAGGAAACTCTCTGCCGACGTCATGATGTTACGTTCTTTGAAGATCGCTGAACCACAGAAAATTATGTTCTCTACCTTGGAAATTCAAAAATCGTTACCAAAATTCAAATAAAATGTCTGTGGCTGCTCTGCCACGTACCTCTGCTGTAAAATACACTGTAAGACTTAAAATCGTTGAAAAAATGTTCAAATGTGTGTGAATTCCTAAGGGACCAATTTGCTGAATTCAACAGTCCCTAGACTTACACACTACTTAAACTAACTTATGCTAAGTACAACACACACACACACACACCCGCACACACACCTATGCCCGAGGGAGGACTCGATCCTCCGGTGGGAGGAGCCTCGAAATCCGTCAATCTGTCTCTAGGCGTGCGGCCACTTCGCGAGGCTTAATATTGTTTCTGAGCAACATGCGGGAGTAGATTATATTTAGTTGGTAAATACTGCTCTGTGGGCGCAGCCCTGCAATTTCAACAACGACGCATGTGTGACTGCGTATTTAGTTAGCAGATCATCTGTTTTGCTAATTTCACCTCAAAGTGTTCCTACCTTTAGTCGTTACACTGTTGATAACCGCTCTCGAAATAATTTTCGGTTTGACACACGAAACCATAACAATTGGTTTACAATTGCATCACAGTCCATAGAATGGGTGAACTTCACCATCTCCTTTCTACCTAAACTAAAACGGAAAATAACTTGGTGCACTGCTCAAAGAATTTATGGTATATTTCCGTTCTCTTACTGATATTGATTCAGACACTTAATTGTTCTCTGTATTGTCTGCATATATTCCCGGAGTCTTCCGCGCTGATCCTGAAATAATTCTTCCGTCTTGTAATTATTAGTTCTCATTTTTCTTCTCTTCTTCAAACTCTTCATTACTGTACCGTATCCTCTTCTGCATTGCATCACGATACATTGTCCCGGAGATCCTCCAAGCTTCTCCACTTTCCACCGGTACAGAAACTGGTCTGCCTTCCACTAAGATAATTAATGTTTCCACAAATTAACTTCGCGCTCGCGTCTGTCCATCTAATTAGACCAACATCCAACTACATCAACCCTTTTGTTCATCAACTGTTACATCTGCGCTGACAATTATTTACAACTTTTTACATTAATACAATACTGTTGTGTTCATTTCCATTATATTAACTATAAAACAGGAAAAGGAAAGGAAGTGAAAAGAAGAAGGATACGTATAAGATTGTAATGTATTCCCGGTATACGGTATATTAAATTAGTGATTACAGGGAAGGCTGCAAATGTGCCTGGTTATACTGTTCACTCAAGGCTAAAAAGCAGCTATCGAAATTTCTAACATTATCTGTTCATCATTGTGTTTCCTTCTAAAGAGTTTGTTATATCAGAAAACTGATTTCAGGGCCACTTGTTTGATTACTACCTAATGCGGGGTTGAAAGGGAATATTTCTCATTCGCATCCCTGATACCATTTCAAAAAGTCTGACATAGTATACGGATTTCTTTTCGTTATTTTCATCACATTTATGTTACGACTTTTCCATTTTGGTTTCTTAAACAAAAACCAACTTTTTTTTATTTTAATGCTATCGGCTTCGTCCGATGCAACCAATAACTGTAGTAAAAACGACACCATTAGCTGTATTTATTGCCTTTACTCGCATTCAGCAGGTTTCGGAGACGCAGCACAGCACCATCAGGCCCTTCTGTAGCTACGAGGGTCGTGTTGACACTAAGATCCATAATAATACTTTCATAAGAAGATTCAGAAACATCTATGTACGCTGTACTAAAGCTTGCTGTGCACGGTGGCAGTATATCAAGAAGTCGAGTTGATCTACTGGCACCGTCCACACCGCAGAAATAAGAAATCTTAGTTAAGCGGATGTCGAAGTTTAGGGTATTGTAATAGTCTACGGTATCTACGAGATAGAGGGGCCTGACGATGATCTATTGTGTCTCGCAAACCAGTTGGTGTGAACAACGTCAGTAAATACATTAGATACATTTTTGGGACCCCTCTGTGTTTAGACATCTGGAAGGTCTTGCTCACAAAGAAAACTACCTCTGTCAGTCTCTGCGACAGCCTGCACAATCATTCACGGAGTACAAGTGTATCTCCTCTCTTATTTCCGGTAATGTGGTTCTATACGTACGTTGTATGTCATTTCCATACCCTAGTGTGCTAACCTCACGTAGTTGCATTTGCTCGGTATGCACGCTGGAGCTCAGCTGGCGCCACTGCGCTGGCGCCACTCTGCCGCTCGCACTGTGCACTGCGCCACAGAGTAACATATACAGAGAGGAAGCCCCCCCTAAACCACTGTCCCGGGGGTGTGCTCGTAGTTCCGTTAGACGACAGTAGATGTCAGGCGTGTCGCCTGGTTAGTTTCGGAAGATCACGCTAGAGGCGCTTCGGCAACAGGCTCCCTGACGTCAAGGGTAGCAAGGTGGTGTGACAGAGGGGTGAGACCGAGAGAGCGTAGCCGCATCTGTGTAGGCAGCAACAAGCAATACTTATATAGAAAATTTGGGCCAACTCTTCCGCGTGACGTCACTGTCGAGAAGAGACGATTTTTCACGTTCGTGCATGGCCGTATTCCGCTTAAACCACCATTAATTTGCTAAACTGAAGGGCGATGTAATAAGATATGAGTTCGATTGAAACTTACCTACACAGGGACTTACTGCTTCCTACGGCAATGAAATTATCATATTGTCTTTCTAGTAATGACAGATGTATAACTACGTATTTGGATCACCTTGACATATACATTCTATTGGTTAACATTTTCTATGAGATAAGTTATAACTTGGCATCCGTCAGTCGTTATTAAGTATTACACATATTTAATAGTACAGGAAACGCAACAATCATAAGAGCTTTCAGTTTCTAAACGGCGATCAATACTGAAGCTTCAGGATCATCAAACGCAGAAATGACAAGTAAATGGAATTATATCGTTTCCTTTCTACTTAATATCTGCACGAAAAAAAATGTTATACACGTAACCTTCCGCAGCGACTAAATGTCTCGGAACTGGATGGTGCCCTGTGCCGGCATTTGAGGGGAAGTGGTGGTGGGGATTTCCACTGCCACGGCCTCGTGTGCAGTTACCTGCTGCCCGCTGTCCGAGCAGTTTCGCACCCCAGCGCCATCCCGTGTCATCTGACAGAACTGCTGTAACCCCCCCGTCCCGCACCCCTGTCCACGTCAACAGGCCCTTACGGAGGTTGCCTGTCTGTATATCTTTGTCTGTGACTGCGCCCTGCGGCGCGTCACGTCTGGTCCCTTTCCATTTTTTTCCGGAGTCGCCCCTCCGCCCTCGCTGGCCGGCCGGACGCGGCAGTTTGCCGGCAGGTGCGGCGAGATAACGCCGGCGGGCGCGGCCGCCGCCGCCGTTTAGACCGCGGGTCGGCGCGGCTGACGGCGCCTCAATGGGCGCAGCCACGCGTCCCCTGATGGGCCGAGATGTGCGGCGCGCCCACAATGGCGCAGCGGGCCGCCCGCCGCTCTTTCTCTGCCCGCCTGTCACTGCAGGCCTGCGGTGGGGCCTTGCGTACTGCCGCGCGCCGCCCTGAGCTCAGGCATTCATCACGCGTGCGTGTAGCTGTGGATTCCCAAGAAGGATGAACGATAAAATAACAACTAGCCGGAAACCACTCTGTTGCAACGCATAGATATTTTCCAGGTTTCTTTACAAATTCAGCTTTGACGCGTAATAAAAGTTTGTTCCGCGTCGTATCTGGAAGCTCTCATTTATTCATCAAAGACTTATTCATAATGAAACCCATGCTACTATTTATTTCAGTAACTTCTTGTGGTATCTCGTATCGGAACCATGTCACTGGAGTTCTGCTGTTAATAATATAACTAGAAGTTTTCTTTAGATGCCTATAGCAGTCGCCCGGGACCTGTTGGATCCAATGGTGCATGCCCGCTGAGCGTCAACTCTAGCGGCTCCGTTCAATGAGCGCCCTTCGCCGCCACGGGGCAGAACAGCCAAAAGCAGCCACTCAGTTCACTCACACTTGCCGTCTCATCGCTACGACACTATCGTTTGTGCTTAGTATGGCGAGCCTCAGCCTAGTTTCTATTGTAAGAGCTGGACTCTTGTGCTGCATTATTTGTAATGACTCTCGGAGAAATACATACAATTATATATATCTTCTGTTTGTTGTGTTAACTTGTTCGTAATCATTTCTGCTGATGTCCAGCTTTCCAACAGTGACAGTTTCCACACCACTCTTTAGGCCACCTCTCCTTAGTGTATGCAGTCATTCACAGTACTTCTTACATATAAAAGCAGTTTACAGCCTATACGAAATTCAGAAAGACCACCTGACCATTTTTGCTACTGTAGAATCCCCAGAACTATCAGGGCAACGACTTTGCTTCCGCCGATTTTTTTATCGAAATTCACGGATTTGTTGTTAAAAATTCATAAAAACTTTATGATTCAAAGTATTGACAACCGCTGGCCACTACTTTCTACCATTTTTCAGACAGTGTATGAATGCCAGTGTTGAAGCCGGTTGCGGTGGTCTCGCGGTTCTAGGCGCGCAGTCCGGAACCGTGCGACTGCTACGGTCGCAGGTTCGAATCCTGCCTCGGGCATGGATGTGTGTGATGCCCTTAGGTTAGTTAGGTTTAAGTAGTTCTAAGTTCTAGGGGACTGATGACCACAGCTGTTAAGTCCCATAGTGCTCAGAGCCATTTGAACCAGTGTTGAAGAACTGGGTGTCGTTTGAGGAGATCGATGAATCGATCCAGTTCTACATCTGTCCATATGACCAGAAGTGCTGATCAGCCAGCCTGTGTGCCACTAATCGAATGACCGAGTGAGGTGGCGCAGTGCTTGGCACACTGGACTCTCTTTCGGGAGGACGACGGTTCAATCCCGTGTCCAACCATCCTGATTTAGGTTTTCCGTGATTTCCCCAGATCGCTCAAAGTAAATGACGGGATGGTTCCTTTGAAATGGCACAGCCGACTTCCTTCCCCATCCTTTCCTAATCCGACGAGATCGATGACCTTGCTGTTTGGTCTATTCCCCCAAACAATCCAACCCAACCCAACTAATCGAATCTCTGCTCCCTTAGTTGAGTGGTCAGGGCATCTGACTGCCATGCAAAATTGGTTCAAGTGGCTCTGGCTTCAGTCTGGAACCGCGTGACCGCTACGGTCGCAGGTTCGATTCCTGCCTCGGGCATAGATGTGTGTGATGTCCTTAGGCTGGTTAGGTTTGAGTAGTTCTAACTTCTAGGGGACTGATGGCCACAGATGTTAAGTCCCATAGTGCTCAGAGCCATTTGAACCATTTTTTTCTTATTGCGTGATACTTACTACCTACCGCCTGCATTACCACTTGCAGCTACTTGCAACTGTAGCAAAACGGCGGAAGCAAACCTTTACACCTGTATTCTAGAACCGCTAATGCATTCCAGTCACAGGTGTGCAAAAAGAAAAGGCTGAAGCAGGCGCGGCTTCAGCAGCAGAAGCTTACAGAGAAATATAATTGATACAAGCCAAGAAAACACAATTCAACGGAAGGGTTTACTGGGATCAACTAATGACGTTGTTTGAATTGATCACAATGTAAGAAAACTGCATTATTGAACGTTAAGGATGGACCGCTGGAAAAAGGAAGAAAAAGTAGAACAAATCGAAAGCTTTGGTAACGTGAATCTACACAGAGTCGCACGATGAACGTTTCTTAAACAAGTGAATAATTTCACAGTGTCACTTTGTAGCAGAGTTGTATAGCAGACGCCGGTCGGAGTGGCCGAGGGATTCTAGGCGCAACAACCTGGAACCGCAAGACAACTACGGTCGCTCGTTCGAATCCTGCCCCGGGCATGGATGTGTGTGATGTCCTTAGGTTTAAGAAGTTCTAAGTTCTAGGAAACTGATGACCTCATAAGTTAAGTCCCATAGTGCTCAAAGCAATTTGAACAATTTTGTATCGCAGACTATCATATACTACGCTCTTTATGCACTCTGTCAATAATACCGAACTATAGTTTTCGTAGAGCGCAACTCCACTTGTTAGTACAAACAACCTTGTCGGAGGAACAGCCGCAATTGAGAATTATACCAGAGGTTGAAAATAAAGCTGCAATTGTATGGTTCTTTTATTTTATTTAGGACATCACCGTATTCGGGCTCCTGTACGTCGATCATTAGGTGCCGTACGAATGTACGGCATACGCCTGTTTCCTATAGTGGGGTCTGCCAGGTCCATTCAGTTCATTTTACATAGCTGTAAAATGTCCTCTTTTAATATAAGTATGCATGTTTTTCATTCTGTATCCCATGAATATGACGCATTATTGTGCTGCGTCATTATATGTCGTCACTAACTTAAAATTTAGCTGTCATTCATGATGTAAAATTCGTCTGAGGTCTTATCTTACGTAAGCTCCGATTAGTTAGGTCGCCAGGTTAGCTGGGTAGTGACAAGTTTCCCTCTCGTGTAAGCGGGCCTGGGGTCGATTCCCGGCCGAGTTGGAGATTTTCTCCACTCGTGGACTGGGCGTTGTGTTGTCTTTTCGTCATTTTATCCTCATCACCGGCGCGCAAGTCGCCCAATGTGGTGTTGACTGAAATAAGACTTCCACTTGGCAGCCTAACTTCCCCGGAGGGGGCTTCCCTGCCAACGATGTCTTCCACTCATTTCCAATTTTTCTCGATTGGCTGTCGACTTTAAGTTAGCATGATTTAAATTGACCCAACTTTTCGTGTGTCCTTTTAATGCTATCGCTACTAGCTGTTAACTGGCATAATAGCTTCTGACAGTGTGGACTGTTCCTGTTCAATGGTTCAAATGGTTCAAATGGCTCTGAGCACTATGGGACTCAACTTCTGAGGTCATCAGTCCCCTAGAACTTAGAACTAGTTAAACCTAACTAACGTAAGGACATCACACACATCCATGCCAGAGGCAGGATTCGAACCTGCGACCGTAGCGGTCTCGCGGTTCCACACTGTTGCGCCTAGAACCGCACGGCCACTCCGGCCGGCTTGTTCTGGTTCGCTACAACCCTTTTGGTCAGTAGCGAGATGCTTGTAAATAGGAGTGTCACATATGTTTGTTCTTATAACTGATAAATGTGGTGGATTATTCAACTTCGCCCCATATGTATCCCCAATAAATTAACAACTTACATGCCTCTCATGTAAACGGAAAAGTTTAATTGCGTTTTGTGGTTTACACATAAATTTTACCTCGCCAGCTTCCACACAGTTTTACCTGGACGCTTCAAGAAGCTAGTACTTTGCTGAATTTTTAGAAGAATTTTGTTCCGTCTTCCGATTCAAGCATCGTATTAAATTTGGTCAAAGTCCTTTAGAATTCTGTATTAGCAAATCTCAGTTTTTCGCAGTATTTTCAAAGTTGTCTACCAAAACGATCAGACAGTGTAGGAGATACTCTCAAAGAGGAAAGGCAGATACACGTTATACGTTCAGAAACATTGTCAAACATGATCGCTTTCGTGGTCCAGTTGTTATGGCGTGGGGAAGCAAGATGTTGCTTGGGAGTACTGACATCAAAATCTTTGAACACTCAACACTTATTGATCGACGTTATAATGACAATATACTCCTTCCACATGCGAGTATATTCATGGGTGAATTCGGTCCTGACTTCATTGTTATGGATGATAATTCATGATCGTATCGAACTGCACAGAAGAAGGGGCTTGATAATACTGCAATCTGAAGAACTGGCAGGCCCGGTTCGTTTGCCGGATATCGTCGCGTAGCTAGAGCTCCTCTATGTAGGCTGTTCGGTGTGGTGAAGCATGAAAGTGAAGTCAGGGCCAAATTCACCTCTGAAAAGACGGACATGGTGAATGAGTACAGTGTCACAATAACTTTGACCGTTTAGTGTACCGTAGTCAAGGATTTGTAGTAAGTACTCCCGTGCAACATTATGCCAACCAAGCCACTGTCACGTATTCTGTGGTATGCCTCCCGTAAAGTGCCGACAGCCGCCCACTCGCGAGCCACAGTATCTTTTGCTATTCCACACTGCCAGCAGCTGATATTCGAGCCGGAACAAGAAATCGACCGGCGGGCCGTCAGAGGGCGATACTAGCAGCCACACCAAGCCAGCCACCGAGGCGTGCACCTGCCAGTGGCGCCTAGTCAGCCCCGCGATGGTGTAGCCACAGCCGCGCGACCAGGTGTTAAAAAAGCGCTGTGACCGTCACCGGCAGTTCATCCCACTGCTAATGACCGATGTCGCCACCGCTTCTGTCGCTCTGAATCACCTTCGCTGCCGTCGCCGCACGCCTTCGATGCCGTCATTTTTGGGAAAGGTCTTGCTCGGCACGACGCTTTCGAGCTTGGAGCAGTGCTCACTGGTGACTACTGGACGCAGAATAACTTTCATATCCAATGTTGGACACGGACCTTAGCTTAGAGCAGAGGTGGAGCATATTACACACCACGGTAGAGACTTCGCCTGTTCCTTTTTCCCTTTTTTTCCCAAATTCTGATTGAGTTTCCTCCTAGCGCCTTACAAAATTTTGTTCTTTGTTCTTTGGAGATGGACACTTCAAGAAGAAGTTACTCTTCTGTTTAATATCTAGAAAATCTTTTTATGGTTTGATTCACGCATCAGAATGGTTCTTTGCAGAACACTTGCACCAAATTCCCAGAAAAAATACCCCAAGGAAATGGTCATATCAGTTCAACAAGGCTTTCTGTTCCTTGAAGCAGGCCCTCCAGAAGCCAAAGTGTCTTGCCACCTACGATCATTCCTAGACACAGGTCCTAGCAGCGGACATCTCCGGTTATAGGACGGGGGAGGGGGCATTGCTGTCTAATATCATCAATGGTGTATACCGCTGAGCCGTGTATCGACTCATGCTACACCTTGTATTTAGATTGCATTGGTTTACCTTTTCTTCCCCTGACATGTTTGTTTGATATGTTGTCTGTCATTAAGCTGCTGCTTGGTTCTCTTTTCTCTCTGCTATCGATATCTGCGTTTTTGCTTCCGGGAAGCTGCTATGGAGGAAGTGAGATCTTTGACCGGTGGTAACTTCGTGTGGTGGCGCGGAGGTAGAGGCGTGCGCTGGGAAATTCTGGTGGACACGGGAGGGAGTGTGGCTCGCCGGCGCGGACCAGGCGTGGTCGGTTGTACCGAGTCGCCACGTGAGGTATGTCGGTTGTGTGTAACGTGCGAGTCGAGTTGACGGAAGAGCTCCCCGCGGGTTGATTGTATACAGAATCGGGCCACGAGTAGTTGCTGTTCGTTTAACCTTCGTGGGACGTTAACAAGCTTCTTTAAGTCCTCCGTTTCAACACTGTAGTTTAAAAAGGAGATACCCCATGAAGGAGCGGTCACTACCCGTCACCGTTGCAGAGAAGACGTGAACTCCGGTGACAGAGCGTGTTGTCGCGTGACCTTGGCGTGTCAGCTACGCTGGCGACGCGTGCGCGGTCGGATGTGTGGATCCTTGCCATCGGCGGTCGTGTACTGCCTGTTCGAGCATAATTCCGAGTTAAGTTAGTGGAAGGTTTAATCTTTAAGTAATAAGTTTGTGTTACCAGTGTCTCTTCTGCCTTGTGACCTTCGGCGGTCGGGTTTCCTGTCCCCGGCACCGGTGTAATTAAAGACAGTGATCTTTCCTCCTAAAAATGGTTCAAATGGTTCTGAGCACTATGGGACTTAACATCTGTGGTCTTCAGTCCCCTAGAACTTAGAACTACTTAAACCTAACTAACCTAAGTACATCACATACATGCATGCCCGAGGCAGGATTCGAACCTGCGACCGTAGCTGTCACGCGGTTCCAGACTGAAGCGCCTAGAACCGCATGGCCACACCGGCCGGCGATCTTTCCTCCTCCTCTCGTTACTGCCCGATGGGAGGTGTAGCTTGGGCAGTTTCATTGTTTCGCTATTCTGTCGTGTGTTATGAGTGAATTCATGCTTCTTGTTGGTTGTTCATGTGGTCGCTCATTCAGGACTGTGTGGTGTAGTGTTTCCTTGCACGAGGTTAGCTCTAATTCTGTCAGCAAGTTAAGCCATCTTATTACAAGTTTTCGCTGGCTAAAAGTCGGTGCAGTGACCAGCCTGAGAGTGGCAATTGTGTTTACGAGCGTATTTAAATTGGTCAGTGTTCTGCCTAGCCTGAGCATCCCTGAGTGGGTGATTTGTGGCCGCCTTACACGGGTCCGTCATGTCTGTTATGTTCTAATGATATTCCAGGACACTTTTGTTTAAAAACCTTTTTTAAATTGCTCCATTTCTTTATTGCCATTAATCGTGTGTTTGCCTTGACCTTTGATTTTTTTACTGGCGGTGTTGGTAGCTTCACTACCTCACCGTACGTTATTAACAAAAATTTAGTAGTCTTTTTACTAATGTTCTTTAAATTTTATTTAAGTGTTGTATTGCTATAAATTACTTGATTGCCGTTAGCGGCGTGTTTTGAAAGGCTGTTATTGCCGCACTGCTAGCTTCTGTGTGTGTGTTTTTTTTTAAATTTTTAATTCTGGTATTGCCATAAATTACTTGCTTGCCATTAGCGGTGTGTTTTGAAAGGCTGTTGTTGCTGTACTGCTAGCTTCTGTGTTTTTTTAAAAGAAATTTTAAACTGCTGTATTGCTTTAAATAACTGGTTTGCCGTTTATTAAAGAAATTTTTAAACTGTTGCATTGCTGTAAATGACTTGACTGCCGTTAGCGGCATGTTTTGAAAGGTTGCTTATTGCCGTTTAATTTTAAACCTCTCATCCCTCTTCTTTGGGATTGGCAGCAGTACCTACAGCATTGGCTTCATGCCTACACCCCAATGAGCCCTCTTGTTGTACATCTATTCCTATGACCTACGGTTGACTTCGTACACTCAACACACTACCATGCAATTTTTTCCCATCTACCCCTGGGTGTGGATTCTGCATTTGTCACTTCTTCTATGTTTACACTTGGATAGAGGGGCAGAAGGGGCTTTCATTATTTGCCCTTGGAGTCCAACTTCGTGATGTGTCACATGTTTCAGGATGAAGTTCACAGCAAAGTCTTGGAGTGCATCGTTTACAGGTGGCCATAAAATCAGAAGCAGTCAACAAACATTCTGGACCACATGGTACGAGCTCTCCAAGGGGCCCTGCTGCTCCAAGTGGACAACAGCCCCATGCAGTTGGTCATCCTCAGCTCTCCACAAGAGGGCCCCTGACCTCTTACACGAGGGCCATAGGGAGATTCACGAAACAGCTGGCTTGGTATCAGACGTAATTTGGCGGGGGGAGTGGATGCAGCCATTTCTGCTATAGTCTCTGAACTAGAGTACACTCGGCGAATGGACTGATTTGCCACGCGTGTTATCCATTGGAGAGAAGTATTGCAGCACCTACAACCATCCAGCAGTTGTTAACTGCTGTGGTTGAGGAATGGAACGCCCTGCAACAAGAACTACTTAAAAGTCCTGTGCCCAGCATGGGAGCATGCTGCAGACCGTTATAGCATGCGTTGCCGTCCAGTCATCACACGCCCTATTAAGAATCATGTCTCATCTTTTTTAATGTCTAGGAGAACATGATGAATCGCGGTGAATTCTGTGTAATTATTGTGTTAAACCTCTCCTATCTCCTCGTCTATAGTGTTCCCTCCCCCCTCCCCTTACCTTCTGTACTGTATTGTACTGCATCAGTACTTTCTCTGAACGGTCAGGTTACTTGCCAGTGACAGTTCATGCTACAGTTACTTCCGTCCTGAAAGTTTGCACGCACATTCAGCACGTGATCGTTCCGAGTTTAAGCGCATGCTCTCGGTAGCAAATCCTCAGGTGAAGAAGTAAATTTCAACCCTCTAGTCGGTGACCCTTATGCTCGGTATTATTATGTACTATCTGACGTAGTATGATGAAGTGATTCTTTATGGTTTCGGTATTTGCATTTGATACATGCATAACGTCTTTTTCTTCCTTCATTAGTGAGCTTAGCTCGTCTCTAATAATATGTGAAATAATGTATATCCCACGTTTATTGCATTTTGTCTAATGGCAGACCTGATGACGGCTGGCGGTCAGAACGAACATCCATTTGAAGGAATTTTATTCCTTCAATACAGAAAACTGTTGTACGAGGACGTAATAGTCGCAGACCACTATATAGATTTAATGTCTTAGGCTACGTCGTATGGTTTACGGTGAACCTGAATTATCAGATGATTATTATAATTTCACTCCTCCAGATCTCCTAGTGCTGTTTCGTAATCGCTGTGCGTATTCGTCGTACCCAAACGTACTCATTTGTTCTTTCATAATAATTCACTGCATTTGTGGCGATTACAGATGCCACTAATGGTCCATTAGGCTGCCTCTGAAGCAGTCCCAGCACACTCACCGAGATGCATTGTTGAGACGGCAGTTTCTCACCACTGTTCTACTTAATTTTTCAGCTGATTTCAGATCCTCATTCAACAAACAAATGTTGGTCCCATTCATTGGTGGTTGTCGAAGTCGCTGAACACATAACATAGGTTTACACAACACTGTATAGGAATTTGTGAGTTACTGCGCGACCACATGCACTCATATCACATAAAGCTCCCCTGCAAGACACACAAATCAAATTTCCAAATGAAAAACATATCATCAGTCAAATATGATATAGTAGCGATCTCTTGGCAGTGGAGCGAGGCGTTATTGTTATAGCAATATCGGTTGTTGACATATATCAAGATTTCCATCATCCCTGATTGGAAATTGTTTATCAGTCTGGGATCCTTACCAGGTAGCACTGATGGAAGTGGTAGACAAGATCCAACGAAGAGCGGCGCGTTTAGTCACGAGTTCGACTAGTGGGCGCGAACGTGTTTCAGAGATTGTCCACTCTAGTGACAGACGCTACAAGAGAACCATTGTGCATCACAGAGAGGTTTGCTATTTGATATTGCCGGAGCGTAATTTCCGGGAAGAGTTGAAAACATATTACTCCTCCCACATACATCACCTGAAATGAGTAAGACGAAGAAATTGGAGATTTTCGAGCTAATACAGATACGTAGCGACAGTCACTCTCCCCCTGCGTCAATCGCAAGTAGAGCAGGTGAAAGTATCCTTTAAAATGATGTACTACTAGTATAATCATTAAGTCAGATGGTGAAATATGCAGACCTGAGAAATTAATATAATAATGAAATCAGACGGTAAATCATGCAAAGCTTAGTAACTGAGAGGTGCCCACTGCATCTTATGCTTGTTTGAACACTTGTAAGTATCCTTTTAATTGTAAAATGGAGATGAGTAAATGAGAAACGCATATTGTAAAGTTCTGGGGCTAGTTAGAGACGCAAAAGTGGTGGAAGTATTCTTTAAAATGATTTAATACTAGTATAATCATTAAGTCAGATGGTGAAATATGCAGGCCTAAGAAATTAGTATAATAATGAAATCAGACGGCAAATTATGCAAAGCTTAGTAACTGAAAGGTAACCACTGCATCTTATGTTTATTTGAACATCTGTAAGTATCCTCCTAATTATAAAATGGAGATGAGTAAATTAGAAACACACAATAACAGAACAAATTATCACCGAATAAAACGCATCCGACTTTATCTGTTAAATCTGTTTGAAATATAGCAATTTCATAAACTATTTCACACACACACTAAACCTGAACTTACATTATTCTCATAAATGCACTCTCATAATCATTGTGCCTGATTCTGACTACAAACGACAATGATAACTAAAATTCATAGATTACCTGTGCGCAATGAACCACTTTTCTGCTCTGCAACCTTGGTTTTTTTTTTTTTTTTTTTTTTTTTAAATAATGATCTTTCTGTCAAAATTAATATCCGCTCACATTACTCGCGACTTGCAATGCCAGACGGGGACAATATCAGTACTCAAAAACGTGAATCAGCACACGACTTGCAATGTGCAATGCGAGATGTGCAATGCGAGTGAGCAATCAAATAAAACCATGAATGTAAATTAAAAGACCGTACTAACCCCACCGGCAAAGAAATAACTTAATTGGATTGTGTATTAAACCAGGGACCTGGAAACGACGGAGAGGCTTCGTCCCGCCGTAGCCCTCAGTGGTTCACAACCCCACAACAGGCCACAACAGTCAATCCACCCCACCGCTGCCCCACACCGAACCCAGGGTTATTGTGCGGTTCAGTGACCAGTGGACCCACCCGGGAACATCTCATACCAGACGAGTGTAAACTCAAATGTTTGCGTGGTAGAGTAATTATGGTGTACGCGTACGTGGAGACAGAGTCTTTATTCAGTTTAACTGAGGCGGAATAAAGGGAATAAGCCCGTATTCGGCGATGTAGATGGAAAAACACTTAAAAAATCATCCACAGGCTGGCCGGCACACCGGACCTCGAGACTAATCCGCCGGGCGGATTCATGCCGGGGACGGCACTCCTTCCCGCATGGCAAGCAGCGCCTTAGACCACGCGGCAAGCAGGGTCGGCTAGTAACTAAATTGATACTAAAATATTTAACTGAGCGTCATAAAGTCGTAGCAACAATATAACTTTATACACTTCTCACACATGAACTAAATCGTAAAATGTCCCTGCAGTGAAAGACAGAACCTTCAGTATGGAAACATTACAGGAAATGTAAACCGTAAGCGCCATCATAACTTTCAGCTTACTAAATAATTACAAATATAACAAACCACGTTACCCTTTAATGTGACTTTTTTTTCATTCACGCCTTATTATAATCCTTCTGCTGTCCGACCCGATAGCTGAGTGGCCAGCCCATACAGTTGGTGCAGTGGATAGAGTTTCAGTCTGCCGCCGGCAGTGCTGCGAGGCGGTCACGCGCCAGAGCGCTGCGGGGGAAGAGCGCACCGTGTGTTTGCGATTACTTCGGCCGCTATACGTGCCGTTTTCCTTCTAGACCACCATGACGCAGAACTGTCGGAAGAAGACATTACGTTTCAACTTTTGTTCCGACTTCTTCCGACCCAAGGCCCTGGATGTAGACGATTTATTCACGACGAAGTAAATTCGTATCCACTTGTCAATAGTTAGCTGTACCGTCTACGTCAAAATGATCAACGATGCGGCGTGCGACAAGGTGCTTCAAGATGCAAAACGTGGACTGCGCTTCTGTCATTCCGACGGCCACGTAGTATCCATTACCGTCGATCACGCAGGTCTCGGCACACAAACGATAAGGATCTTCGAACTGCCGTTCGAACTACCTGCAGACGTCGACATCGCGGCGCTCTGTCCCTATGGTAACGTTCTGGAACATGTTGCCGAACGATGCGTACAATTTCAAACCGAGCCCGTTTTAAACGGTGTCAGAGACGAACGCATAAAGTTGCAGAGACACGTGCCTTCCTATCTACGCATCGGAGGCTGCCGTGCCATTATAATGTACGATGGCCAACCTCGGACCTCTTCCGGCTGCGGGAAAGAAGATCATCTACGGTCTGACTGCATTCAACGACGTGTCGCGCAGCTCCCGTTGTCGGAAACGTCCGTCACACCCATGATGACCGCCCTACCGGTCACTTATGCAGCGGCTCTTGCCACGTCTACAGTTTCGTCCAGTTCGTCGCCCGGTCCTTCGGCACGTCCCACCGTCCCAGTCACCTATGGGCGGTGCGGACGTCCCACCTGACAACCTTGCCGCCGAACAGGCTCCCACACCGAACGCTGAGGAGACCAGTACATCTTCACAACACCTGTTTGATAATTTTATTATACCCACCAACGCCTTCGAACCAGTTCGACGCTCTTCCTTGCCGTCGTCCGACACTGAGGAACACGTGCGCAAACAACGCTCGCCACGTAGGCACAAACGCCGCCTCCATTCACCCACGGGCTCTCAAAGCGTCGCCGCCCAAGACGAAGAAGACGACACCCAACCAGCCGACATTTCCACGCAGAGGTCGGCGGACAACTTTCACGATGAACAACACGTTTCGCAGGACGGGACTACCATGGAGGTTACCATGCACAATGAAACGATCGGTGTGCAGGTTGAGATGACTGTCTCCCCGCCGACAGCTACAGATCTCTCTCACCACAATGCAATTCCCATGGACATTGGACAGTCCCACGGCACAGGAGCACGGGCCGAAGACGTTGAGGAAGGTACGTTTGGGTAAAATTCATGTCAATACCCCCTGTTTTATCCATTATACAACACATTCTGAGAGCAGACTGCACCGGTTTTGTGTCTCTTGGCAACGAAGTCTCCCAAGCTGATCGATGGCCCCTTGCATTTTCGGACCATTGCGCCGTCATTTGCTCCCTGGCTTTGCCACCTCAGTCAGTATGGAGCAGCAGAGGTTACTGGAAGCTTAATACCTCACTCCTTAATGATCCACACTGCCGACAATGTATTGACACTACATGGGCGTCTTGTTAAAGACGCCTCCCGCAGTACACATCCACACTCCATTGGTGGTTCAAATATGCCAAACTTGCGATCAGAAAGGTCATCACGTAATGTGGCAAGGAAGCAGCAGCATGGCATCGAGACACCACAAATTTTCACCACGCCGTCCTCAGTGAGCTCGATGCGCTCCCTTCATCACCTGAAAACCATACGGCACGACAACGTACTAAAGCTCGTCTCCTCTCTATCTAACGTGCACGACTGCATGGTGTCGTGGTGCGTTCCCGACGACAAGATCTCCTCCACGACGAAACCCCATCCACAATCCATGCCGCATCCGACCATAGTCGTCGACGTCGACTTTTCGTCCCCAACATCACGACCTTTGATGGTGTTCACCACACAACACAGGCGGCAGTGGTGTCTGCCTTTGCTGAACATTATCGCCAATTTTATGACGACGAACCGATGGCAACGCCAATTCCTGATGATCTCCGTCCTTCCCCTGATCGGACCCACACCGTAGTGGAGTCAACGTCCATGATGTCTGCAATCACCGCCGAAGAGGTGGTAGATGCGATCAACAATGGGGCCAAGAACAAACCACCAGGAGCAGATGGTCTCTCCGTGGAGTTTTACCGGGCGTTCACCACGTTAATGCTTCAGCTCTGGACATAAATGATTCTTTACTCTGTCATTCCCAATTCCACCTGAATTCGTCACTGGCACTCTTCTACCTGTGCCTAAGCCTAAGGGAGGGTCTCAAGTCTCTCCATATCGCCCCCTTACATTAATGAATGCAGACTATAAAATCTGTGCACACCTCTTAGCAACGGACATACGCACCGTCTTACCTGCGGACCTTTCACCGGAGCATATTCACGTGGTTCTGAGGCCACCTTACAAACAGCCCTAGGAGAATGCCGCGACCTCATCGCGCTGGCGGCAGTTAGTCGCCTTCGTGCACCACTAGTATCCATCGATTTCACGAGTGCCTTTGATCGCGTTCGACACCTATTCCTCCTAATGGTGGCGACACGTATGGGGCTCCCATTGCTCTTCATCGATGCCATTAGCCGGTTACTACTTCCCGCAGTCTCGATGGTACAAGGCAATGGAAGGCTTGTAGGACCGATTGCTATGCGCCGCTCTGTGCGTCAATAATGCCCTATGCCTACTTTACTATATGCCATTGCACTTGAGCCCCTCATCACTGGTCTTACCTCTAGACTGCAAGGTCTCACTTAACGTGATTGCACCATTCACTGCAGGGCTTATGCGGACGACCTCCTCTTTCTCACTCGCTCCTCCACGGAACTCAATGACGCCATCCAATGGATGCACCAGTATGGACGTCTTTCTGCTAGCATTCAAAATGTCCGTAAATCGACTATGATGTGCTCTGGGTGCGGCCTATGGTGCCGACCCCATTCCCAGTCAGTACCACCCCTCATTACTTGGGTATCGAATGTACGAGCTTCACACACCGCACAGTGGCCCGCCCGCGCTTACCGGCGGCTTTTGCAGTCGATTCGGCACCATGTCCGCAGTCAAGTGCACCGTAACTTAAACCAACTCCAACGTGTGTCCTATGTCAACATGTATGTCGCCCCTATACTGGGACACGTCGCCCAGATCCTCCCAATGTCGTTACTCCTTGCCCGCCGCATCCAATCAGCTTTTGGATATTTCGTGTCAGCAGGGGCACTTTTCAGAGTCCAGTACAACACTCTAACACTGCCCCCTGCAAAAGTATTTTTATTTATCAGTAACCATTTTCCACGGAAAAATGAGAACATGGACCTTTTTTGAATTACAGCACCAACTATCAAAAATCAAAACAAACGTTTAAGACAAAATGTACGTTGTTTTTTATGTAGAATCTGATTTTGTAACAAAAATGAGCGTTCCCATTTAAGATTTAAAAGTTGCCTCCCACCCCACCCCCACGGGCCTGAGGTGGCGGCCTAATTTTAGCATCAGTAGATGTCCCCCTCGAAAATAATCAATTTTGGAGTCTATACTTTTTTTCGTGTGAAGCTTCTTTTTCGTGTTTTTCTGGTTTGTCAACTTACAATTTACATCCTGTATAAGGGCCATGAAATTTACTGTTTTTAAATATCTTAACATGTGGTGTATCTATACTGAAACGATTGCTTTAATTATTATATCACCTTCATACCTTGGATTTATAATTGTTCTGTCATGTGATTTGATTTCTTCCTCCACGTTTTTTAACACTCCCTCATATGATAACTTCGGAAAATTATGCTACAATGGAGGAAAGAAGTAATACTCCACTGGTTTAAAGCCATTCAAGAAGTATCTAGGTCTCTTGTATGTATTTCTAAAGTCTACTTTTTCTTTTATTCAGTTTTTTGATATTCGTAGGCAAGTGCATTCCTTACTTATGAGATTATAAGCTTTCCTAGATATATTGTGATAAGTTGCGCTTGACACCAACTCAAATATCCTTCCAGTTCATATTCCTGTACAGATATCACTTATCTCAAAGCTATAAGTTCATGCTGACTGATTTGAGATAAGAACACTCAGTACTATACCAAACTCCATCCACATTCCTAGTTGCATTACCAATTTCTTCCATATCAGCTTTGCTCCTCATCTTCTTTTACACTTTAAGGGGACCACACTCTGCCTATCTAACCCATGTTAATTTAGGCAAGTATTTGACCCATTTCTGAAAAAAACTATTTCATGCAGGACCTTAATATTTTTACTGTATGTTACATGATGCTAACAGAATCAACTGTACTAAAATCTACTTTATCCATTTTATAGTTTTTAAGAAATACTTTTTTAAATTTATTAACAAAAAATATTGAGTTTTCCTGCAGAAAATATTTTTTGTGAACTTCCTAATGGGGGAATATTAATGAATGTAGTACCAGAGGTGGCTTTTTAATGTTATCCAGAGTCTCTGAAATTTCCTTCATTTATCTATTATAGGTTCTGATGTAATGGGGCATATGTACTGAAAATTTTAGTTTGTGGGAAATTGACTTTAAAGAGAAAACTTTTGAAATTTGTTACTAACAGTTAATTGAAACTGTTCTGCTGCATATGATGGCCCTTCTTTGGCCTCTAGCAGGTCTTCCGGCTTCTTGTTCACCTTCCTGGATGTTTGTCTTGCTTTCTTGGCCATATTAGGTGCAGACCTGTCTTCATCGTCTATCCTCATTTCATCGCAATGTAGCAGCCCAGTGATCATATTTTCACCATAATTAATTCCCAGCTTTTTCAGTACCCAACACTTTCCAATATTACCACAACTGAATGTTGTAAGAGCATTATGAACTCCTAGTTTCCTTGTATGCATGCTTACACATACAGTTTTCGAAGGCGGTTCCAAATTATGCTGCTGACACATTCATTTCGGTTCGTTGTCTACCCATGCAGACATTTCCTCAGAAGGTCAGGATGAGCCAAGCCTCTGAAATTAGGTTTAATTGCTGTAATAACAGCAGCAGGAAGAGAATGCTGGTGAGAATAAGATTCTCCAGTTGCCTGAGCTCTATTGTATTTGCACCACGAATTTTCTCCTGATGGACACAATCCATGACATGGCTTATCATCAGTAGAGGACTTATGGAAGAATATGGCCAAAACATCTCTCTTCATTGCCTCCAGATTTTCTTTATTTCTCCTAATTGCCTGCCCATAGTATACCTGCAAGTTTTCTATTTCAGTTTTAGTTAACCAACCCTGTCTTGTCAAAAATTTTCCATCTTCAAATTTTTTTCCTCTCATATCTGCAGTTAGTCTTCTCAGCGTTGTTCCCAAACGTTTGAGCATGGCCTACACATCCTATTTTGATAATAATGGCATCTCCATATGGCTTAGAGTTCGCCATATTGTTATATGCTTTACTGTCACCATCGCCCAAATATTTGGTATACTGTACGCCTCTTGTTTCTATGGAGCGATGAAAGATTTGTAGTACTCCATGAACTTCCATACCACCACTTGTTCCTCTAAAATTAGCCACACAGTTGTGTTCTTTACGTTCATTGACTTTATAACATTTGCTATATTTAGACGCTATCTCCACATCTATCACATTACCGGTGTCTACACTGGTGGCAGTCATTACTCCATTCAGAGAAGCATGTCCTCTTTTCTGCCAACTTCCATCAAATGCAATTGCAATATCCAAACATCCATCACTTTTTTCCACTGATTTCCTAGCAGCCAGTTTCATGCTTTCCTCACTGACCTCACATACAGCTTTCTTTAATATTGCAGTCAGTTTTTCAAATTTATCTGGTGGGTAATGTAAGTTCATCACCGAACAAAATGTTCTCCCTGCAGTCATGCCCTTGCCAATGGATTTTAAGGCATAAACTAATTTAGTATTGTTTTCATAAGGGCCACTTACATCTGGTTTTGAAGACCTTACAAATGAAATCACAGCTGAGCATTTAGTGCAAATCAAATCCAAAGCAATTGCTAAGCCTTTTCTCTCACTGGCACTCTCACAAATTTTCACACTCTGTAACTCACCACACTGTCTACACTGTACAAATTTAGAAATTACATCTGATAATATTCTCAAATTTATGATAATGTTACTGTACCCCTTGTCACTTACAGTAAATTCGTTGTAGCTCTCTTGAAATGGTGAGAGCTTATTTGATGATGCAATTGTTGAAGAATTACAATTGGAAACATCGTTGCCAGGCGACATAAACTCTTGTACAGAACGGTTTCTAAACTTGTTTCCTCTAAATTGTCGTTTCTTTAAAATGCCTTTACGTTTCGTCATCTTCAATAAACACAATAAAACACACCTAAACAATCACTGCAAATGTAAGTATAACAACTACTCGCAATCACACTTGAACAAAAGTAACCCCGTGTTTGAAGCCGTGTTGTTTACAAACAGCAGAAACAAACGAATACCGACCGTTGCATTCCAAAGATAGCCAACATACTCGGGAGTAAAAAATAAATCCCTAACGTGCCACGTAGTGGATATAAAGATCTAAAATATACGCAGAAAAGTGGGTGACAGGAAAGTGCGCATGGAATATAGACACACGTGGTAGGAAAATGCTCTTTAAATGCTCGAAAGAAATTTTTTTCCAGCAAAGTCTTTTTCAGAGTACTTAAATAAAACCTTGATCTATTGAAATATGATGAAAACCGAAAATCGATTTTTTTCAACCTGAACGATGGTGCCGGCCGCGGTGGCCGAGCGGTTAGGCACTTCAGTCCAGAACCGCGAGACTGCTACGGTCGCAGGTTTGAATCCTGTCTCGTGCATGGATGTCTTTAGGTTAGTTATGTTTAAGTAGTTGTAAGTTCTAGGGGACTGATGACCTCAGATGTTAAGTCCCATAGTGCTCAGAGCCATTTGAACTCGTCGATTTACTCCAAACATCTCTCTCTTTTCTTAGAATTTAATAAAGGTATTGCTTCGGCATCTCGTGATTTAATACATTATATTTAATTTTTATTAATACATGTTTTTACTTATTATTTGTCGTGCGGCATTATCCTGTAAAGAAAGCTGACTCACTAACATGACAGGTTTATCTCATCTATTGCACTTTAACGCGATTATACCAACTACGTATTTCGTTCCTTAATAGCATGTACCGCTGCTATTCTGTCTCAGTCTAGAGATTCGTACTTCTTCCTTCATAGTGTGTACACGGTGAAATGTGATTTTCCTCTACTTTCTACTAAACTACCACCGATAAAAGCCACTTCGTCTCACTCTCCCTTAACTTTACAGTTTTCTAGCTAATACAGTATGAAGACATATAAACTGAGTAGGTGGTGGAAGAACTCTGTGGATGAGCGGTATGAAAAAATATGTCGGAGCAATGAAACGTTTGCTAAGGCCAGTGATTAATTTGTCACTGGAGGAGCAGTAGAGAGGACAACGAATAGTGGGACACAGAAACTGGATTATGCTGAATATATTATAGTGGACTCAGGGTAAATTGGCACAAGTTGGGTAAATATGAACGACTGAATTAAACCAACTGCAAAACTAAACTTTTAAAGAAACAAAATTAAACACAGGTGAAAGCATACAATTAAAAAGTAAGTCTGGTTTCACTGTTGGAATTTCATAACGATGTTTCTTTCACAGGACGTTAAAGAATAATATAAGTTTCGAAGTGTAGCTGCACGTGAAAAACCATCTGCGAAGTAGTAAGTGTTGAAATCCAATTTATTCTGCAAGAATCTGTTGCCTGATAAATTTGGGAGCAATTCATTGTATTACGAACTACGATAGTTAGTAAGTATAGCCTACCTCACAACTTCAGGTAGGCAATATATGATAACCTTTCCACCCTTTATGAAATATGCCGTGTTTAGCTTCTGTACACCGGGAAAATGAAAAGTCGACAAGGAAAAATAAATGGAACTGCACCGATCCTTCTAAATTGAATTTCTCTTTTAATGAGATTGGACCTTGTCGTCGACATTGACGTTTCGAAAAAGATAAAAAAAGTGTCTGTTGGTAGATGGCCTGTTTCAAAATCATTTTGGCTGCCGCAGATGGTAATGTGCTTCAATGTGTGCACTGAGATGTTATTAGGGTGCGTTTCTCCTGCTTCCATTAGCGAGCTAACAGTCACAATGAAAACAGATGACACAATTTCACGCTTTATGATTCGAACGGTGGTTGAATCGCTGTTTGATTACAAATTAATCTCCCACAGTAGTGAATTATGTCCGGGTCACAGGTCAGAGCAAAGAGCAAAATAATTCTTTGACAGTAACAGCTTCATCTCTCTGATTTGAATGCTGTTTTCGGGCGTCACGGGGCCAAAGTGCTTTGCGAATACAGGCTACCAACTGCTCTACGAGATTCATTGTCAAATAAACACTACCAAAACCTATATTACGTTTCTGTTTCCTAAACTATTATATAAATATACAAATTTACTTACACATTTTTCAGTTGATCTAGTGTCAATACCGAAATGTTGACGAATTAACCACAATTTATTTACAAAATACAGAAAACTGATAAGACTGCAAAGAAATTCTAAAATTTATTGGACGGAAACTTTAGTCTTCAATGCTTTTCGGAGTTAGATCACCGAAAGTATCAACGTATAACATTGTTTTCTTCGACAAATTTCCATCGTCACACTGTCAAATGTCCTTTAAAATTGAACGCTATAGTTTCTTGTGTTGGGTGAAATGAGTAATGTGTAAATATAGAAGATAAAAGACAGTCAAACACAAAGACAATAACTTGAACTCAGTGTAAGGCACTTGAGCGTAAAACTAGTGGAAACAAGTAATGTCAGTTAATACCTGCCGCTGCATGAAAGATAAAAATAATTATCACTGGATGTGGAATAATGATAACAGTGTAATCCATCGTGAAAACAAAACGAAATAGAATATTTTTTTAAAAATACTGCTACAATCTGTACTAAAGTAAATGTAATCAGATTAATGGCTCCGAGACTGGGATTTCAGATGAGATCAGTATGAAACATCTTTTCAGTAAATAGGAAATTAATTCGGATTTGTCAGCGTTGATGAGAGTGTATAAATTTCCTAATTGTTAAGATCTGTATACGGAAATTGCTGCTCTCCATCGGAATGAGGTTCCATCATGTGGACAGTGTTCATTTCTCATAGTCATCCAAAAGCCTTTATTATAAAAAAATTTTAATACATTCTTAAAACCAAGGCAGATTCTAAGCTAATAATAGGTTGTGAAATTTTGACCCTGAGACCTGAACTGAGAACTGAAATTCTTTGTACCAATGCCCCATAAAATGCCTTATTTAAAATTAAAATTAACAAGTCATAAGCAAATAGACAAATAGCCATGATATATAACTTTTCCTTTTCATTAATATCTTCACATATAAGGTTAACGTATGCCATAAAATAAATTATTTTAAAATTATTTATGTGTAAATAAGGATTTGTAGTTACCACTCTTGCATAACTTTTAACTTAGGAAATACATCTATAATTGCACTGAAAATACATCTATGGTGGTTCTTTCTAACATTCACATTATTCAGCTCTGTAGGTACAAAACGATCAACCGATATTTTATCTGCACTTAGCTCGGTACTGATGAAAAAAATAGGATGTTCAGTCATGTATGCGGTTTGATTAATGAGTAAAGAAGTAAATTTTGGTAAAATTTTCTGAGAATGCTACACAAAGTAGAAATAAATAAATTAGTTTTTCAGTATGTTGAGGAACAATGACAATACATAAAAGACGTATGTAAAGTCATTCATATAAGAAATGGAATGCTATTGTGCGGTTCAGTGTCACTGTAAAGTATCTCAGCTAGCATAGGTCCTCATGTTGATGTTACATAGATGGCACTACCCCCAAGAAACAGGAAATACAAAGATAAATGTAAGGAAAACGATATGATACAATTTTTTTTCAATTCATAATGCCTAGACAATGTGTGTGATTTTCATTGTTGCAGTTCAAAAAATCTATAAACTTTTTAAATAACAGGAACAAATCGGTATGTGGGATATTCTTAACCAAACAGAGTCAATATAAAGGAAAGTTGTGCTCTGCTGTGATTTTCTAGAACTCCAACCGAGCTACCAAGCCGTTTGGCTGCTACAATTCTTTGCATCGACAGGACGTACTGAGTGACAGGTAACACAACTCAGAAAACAAAATGATTCTTTAATGCAACGGACTGAATGATATGAATAGAATGATCCTCGTAAATGAGTCCCAGGTGTTCGTTCATACTCGAAGCCTTAAATGTTCAATAATTCGAAAGAGGTTTCACATAACTACTACGTTGAAAGTCTTGGTTCAATTTAATCCCGATTTTGAAGAATCATTGCTTGTAAGCATTGTTGATGAGTCAGAGGGCTGAATCCTACATTCAGCTTTTCTGCCAGCCGACACTCGTCAGCCATCATGTAATCGGTTGTTCGTCAGAAATTAAAAATGTTACCTCCCCTCCGCCATGCTCTGCTGTCAAAAAGTACACTTCTCCGCGTCTCCAAGCCCTGACTGCCTATGTCTGCATCTTCTTACAGAATGTCCAAAGAAATTCCATGTTTTCTCTCTACTCTACGCAAAACAGTATTCCGCCAATAAGAAGGCTCCGTTAACATTGGCCACTGCGATATTTGTTTAAAAACCGAGATCGCGTGCCCCACCTAGCAAATATTTTATAATTTATACAAATGGCTGCTTTCCTGTGTGTGCAGTACGAAGAAAACTGAGCTTAAACCATCCACATCTCAGATAGTTTTCTATTAAACCAATGAGCTCTTTTCCCAAGTACAAGTGAAACGTCCCCTTAGAAAAATTACTGAATTACTGTGCTGGTAAACCTCTTACATTATTTGATTTTCAAACAGTTGAGCAGAACTGAACGTACTCAGACATTTCTCTCTTTATTTATTCTGATCGACACTAAACTGACACAAAATATTTTTGGCGCAACGCAATCTGACTTTGAAAAATCCCTACAAAAGAATGGCCCTGACTAACTATAACCTATACCTTTCATGAAACACTTACCTCACAAAAATCTATGTTACTCGAACTACTGCAATACAGCGAGCGCCAACACTGCTAGCTAAATAAAAGATTCTAACTACTGAAGGCAGTAACTACTGATAGGCATAGTCAGCAAATGAAAGATTTTGATAGAGAACAAACAATGTATTTACCTTAATAATGTTCCAAAGTCATCATATATATATATATCAGTTCATGATATCCAGTATTACAAATTTACTCTTTCTGGCCGACACACGGCCAGATCGTCCGCTCTTAAAATTCTGCCATCTCTCTCCCCACATCCATCACTGCTGGCGGCTCACCTACAACTGCGCAAAGCTACGCGCTGTTAACAGCCAACTGCCCAACACTACAATAGCAAATCAGTGATTTTCATACAGAGCGCTACGTGACGTTACCAACATAAAAACCTAAACAGCCTACTTACACAAGCTTCAAGAGTTTTAAAGTACCAGTTACAGATATTCTTTTACATCCAATTGGCCTACTTCTCTCCTTACAAGGGTAGAGTAGCTCTTATTCCGCATGTAGTAAGAGGAGAAGAAAATGTTAACAATAGACAGCCGTCAGTCTTCCCACAAAGAAGGCAGGATTTAAAGTCTCGCTACCAGGCTGGTACCTTCGTGTCCCTACGGAAGGCGGTAGTAACGAAACATTCTGCCCAGGTTGTTTGACCAGAGAGACCTACTTTTAAAACTAATTTATTCTGCACTTGCCGGACGCACGACACACTGGCGCTTTTTAGACAGGTACGGGACCCTACAACACTTGGTCATGGCAGACGCAGTATTGACTGATCTCATCACGCCTTCGTCGAACTGGACAATAGAGTGTCCTACAACAGCTTACCTGATGGACAATGCCCGTGTCATAATCCCTACTCCCACCAGCCTACTTCTGAAGGCCTCAGGGGCTCCTCACCAGTGTGTTCGCCCGCATCTCGTGGTCGTGCAATAGCATTCTCGCTTCCCACGCCCGGGTTCCCGGGTTCGATTGCCGGCGGGGTCAGGGATTTTCTCTGCCTCGTGATGGCTGGGTGTTGTGTGCTGTCCTTAGGTTAGTTAGGTTTAATTAGTTCTAAGTTCTAGGGGACTGATGACCATAGATGTTAAGTCCCATAGTGCTCAGAGCCATTTGAACCATTTTTGAACCAGTGTGTTCCATCTGATTTTCCCTTGATCCTTGATCTTTACATGTTCCATACATACTAGGCGGCTAAATTTGCAGATAGTAACTATTAGTTCCTCATCAAGATATATGTTCCCGATACCTGCTTAACTACATTATGCAGTAAGTTATTTGCATTCCTGACATTCTATTATTTTACAATCAGATTCTTTGAATACCGATCATATACCTTTTTGGAAGAAAACAATTTGGACCTATGAGTAGATTATTCATCCTTTCCTCAAAACTTTGAACCGCACTCTGGGAGAAGAACTTTCGCAGGCAATCCTTTCGATACAAGGGTTCAACTTCTTTAAGTTAAAATTCAGTAACACTGCTGGCTAGATTGTTTAAATTAGTATATATGTAATGCCTACTCTTTCAATCAAAATATCCCGTACTCTGAACACCATATGTGCTCTATACTAACTGGTATTTCCCCACTGTGTGACGGTTATCTTAGTGGCATTGTTTCTTTCTCTCCCTTTCATTGCAACCTGGTGGCATCTCAGGCACCGACTCAGACGTTGACAGTCACAGTGGCTCTGGCTAGACTCTCATTGTCTAGGTCGTCTGCCATGAAGGCTGCTTCATTGCATCATCAAAGCATATTACAAGATAGCCTCATATTTTCATCAAGTCAGATTTCAGAATTTAGTAGATGACCTTGACGTCCTGTGACTCCCTTTTTCACTATATACCCAGAAATGTTTGTTTTATGGAGCAGCTGCTAAAGTGAATGTTAGTTTCTCGTGCAATCAAACTGAGTTCCAAGTTTCTTTCATGTGGAAACTATGGCGGTAGACCCAAAATTATGACCAAGGCCCTAAATTAGATAGATACGTAAAGACTAACTGGATGGAGTTTGATCTAACATGGTAGGGACATTTAAGAACACTGTAATGTTAGAAATACGTAAGAGAACTATTCGGCTGCCTAGAACTGGTAGGAAGTGTTTCCACTTTCACTCTGCAGGTGTAGGAGATGTGTTTGCTTGTGCGGCTGCCTCCTGGCTGATGGGCTGCGGACGCTGAACAGCTGTTTCAGCAAAGCAACCGATAAGACTCTGGTAACCCAAGTACAAAGGCTGACTGTGCTTGGCGAGATACGGTTAATGCACCAAATTGCGGAGTACGAGACAGTCTGAAGTATAGATACACCACTCACAAATTCTATAGGGTGGTTTTCTTTTTTATTTTTTTTTTTCGGCGTGTAGTACAAACTCTATGAACTGATTGATTGTAGTATACGGAACAAAAAAGATTGTAAGAGGTCCATGATTAAGGAATTTGTTGCTAGCGCACTCGAGCAGATATAATTTCGATGGACTGCTCGTGCTGCCTGCGATATGTAAGGTATAAGAGAATCTCAGACCAGAGAGCAGTGTGGTATGCGGTAGGAACTGTGTAGCAGTAGTTGCTAGCGAGCAGTCTGGTGTATCGAGTTGGCTGGGCCGGTCGTGGTGGAGCGATGGCGGAGCCTGAGCGTTGTAGTATAAGGTTAAAGCAGCCTCCCGCATAAGTAGTATTGTTATATCAAGTCCCATGTAAATGTTTTAAAAAAAAATCTCTTCATTATAATCTTTCTCATAAAAATTTATCTGTTAGTAGGCTACGCAGAATGTGAATGATATAAATAACTATATTTTTTCCGTACGGAGGTGACGGAAATTTTTTTTGTTGAGAGGGTACAAGGTCTAATGAACGTATGTCCATAAATGCATGGTTTCCATGCTAGAGACCATTTCTTCAATCACACTTTGATACAGAGACTGGGGTATGATACGTACTATACCATGAAGCCCTCCTAGAGGGTGGTAATGATTCTCATACGTTATGCCCTAGCGCCATCTCCTGCCATATTGGCTGGTAATGTCGTGTCAGATTTAGTTCTCTTGCTGACTCACCTTGTAGTGGAAATGATACAACGTTGTACACAATGGCTCTGTATTGGATTCGAGAGCTTACTTACATGATGTTTACTTACGGAAAGACAGACGGCAATGGACAACGGGCAGCAATGTCGTTTCAAGAAACCTACCCTGCCGACAACAACCACAGCATTCAATGTCTGCAACAGTGTTTCGCCGTTTGTCTGAGACAGGGTCATTTCAAGAAGCAGGAAATCACGAAGGACCCACCCGAAATGTTCGGACACAAGACTTCGAGTGTAAGAATCAGGCAATGGGGCCGCCAATTCAGGGTAAGCCGGACGACCGTGTGGAACATTCTCCATGACAATTGTTACTCCCATTATCACTTACAGGCAGTGGAGGTTTTATTAGCGACAGACTCTCCACATTGGGAACAGTTGTATCACTGGTTTCTTCAGCTGGAAACCTCTATTCCGGAATTTGTGCCGTCTTCCTATTCACAAATGTGGCCACATTTCCTCGGGGTGGCATCTTTAACTTCCATAACAGTCATCTGTGGGATAGTATGTAGAACGCCCATGGTATGGTGACAGCGAATCATCAGCATTGGTGCAGCCGTAATACGTGAACCGGGATAATTGGCTACCGTAGTTTGGACCATCTTCCTTCCACGTCGCCTAACAGGCCGGAACTATCGCCATTTACTGCGGGTGACTTTCCCTACCCTGCTGGAAGAAATGCCACTGATGAGTCGTAGAACTATGCGGATTCTACACGATGATGCTCCAGCCTACTTCGCCATTAACGTGTCCTAGATGGATTGGACAAGGGGGCCAAATGCATGACCGGCTCGGTCACTGGATCTTATCCTGTGCGATTTCTGGTTACTGGGTCACCTCAGAACATCGTGTATGCAGAGTCCATTTCAGATGTGGAGACACTGCAGCAGAGACAGAACATGCCAAGGCGCGTACATGCATGCGTTGAGGCACATCTAAACCGTTTTCAACGCATACTGTAACTCTGGCTGCATGGTATAGCGCGTATTAGACCGTCATCTCTGTAACAATGTATGAGTCAGTAAACTGTCTCTAGCTTAACCATGAAATTCCGGATATTAGTTCATTAGACCTTTTTTTCCGTATCCTCCCATCGATTAGTCACTATAGCTTGTACACAATGAAAACAGTATACCTGTATAATAAATCACAGTTGAATTATAAAGAAAATCTGACTACATCTGCGACATCAAAAAATTGAGGTGTATCCAATGAAATAATAATAATAATTTCAATAACTTAAAAACTATAGAAGTAAGGCATTACGATAACTAAATATTTTCTCAAAGAAACCTTAGAAAAAGTAGTTTTTAAATGGTTGATTCGATTTCAACAAACGATATCTGAGATGATAGTGTTGCACTACAGCTGTCAGCCGTGAAGGCTACATACCTTTATTTATTCCAATTACTGATGTACTACATTCTACATCTGTCTCATTATACAGGTGTTTGTCAGTAATTTGTACGTTATGGCTGCATTATTCATATAAAATCCACAGTAATTTAAGAAGAAGACAATCAAATGTGCTGGCTGACACTCCATTGAAAATATGTCAAAAGAGGCTTCTATCAACCAGACGTAATTATTGTTTAAACATAGTTAACGACATTTGTTGTCATTTAGCATGAGCACACTTGTGTAAGAACTCTAGCTTATTTATTGCTGAAAAACCTTCATTTTTACTGACTGTGAATGGTCTGAGGGCGATAAAATGTTTGCTACGCTTCTTTATTTAAATATTGTTATACTGTATTAAATTAGCGTGGGAAGCAGTCAGGGTGAGTCAAAATCATGTCTGTTGAAGAGAAAAACAGTTTGAAAGTGGTGTGCTAAAGGTTGCGGTTCTGGACGCTTTTAGTTGTAGCTGTAGGAAGGCAGACCTGTCTGTGGTAACTAGTGTTCCTCGGTCATGGATGTCATAGATTCTAGGTGGTGAACGGCCGCTACAATACTTTAACTCTTGCATGGACCCTAATTTTCGTGAGGTCCCAGTGTACTAAAGGGCAGAACGTTAAATTTCCACTTGCTGTAAGGAACTGAGAATCAACAGGATACGAGTTCCAGCTCATTGTCTCTCGTGTGTTACTGTTTTACTGAACTCTGAAGTATCGGAGCTGGTGAATGTTTCGTACATTGTGATTACTAAATGGTGTTCTCGCGCTCCTTGTATGGCCACCTAGTTTGGGGATTCCTCTGCCATTCCCGTAAAATTCTCACTGTAGCTTTACCGCAGGTAATGAGGTTATCATTCTGTTTGTAGTATAACTGGCTGACGTAGGACCACTTCCCATTTATTTGAGATATACTTTCTTGAATAAACATTATTCAACAGAAATGTGTTGTATCAACTACATCAGTTTCAGACGTTAGAATAAAACCATTTCTTATTAATTATTCACTTACCGTTATTAAATACTTCTGTTTATTTTATCGATCCAAAATTCTAGCAAATTCATAGAATATTTGACGTCAAGATCACAGGTAAAAGTAATTATTTGCAGTGAATCAGGGGCTGGGCATGAAAGCAGAAGTGAGCGGCTCGACCCTACGACATTATCGTGCTATTCTTTTAAAAAGAGCCGTGCACAGGCCAGCTACGTTACGTACGAGCTACATCACGTAAAATCGCAGGTAGTTTACTCGCATAGTATGCTGGTTAGGGAAGCTACTACTCAGTAGAATATCCTTAAGGTAACGCTGCTACGTTACATGTAAGAACAAACGATGCTACCTCATCTACTTAACCCTTCACTCTGTTAAAATATCCCTGGCTTTATCAAATCCTGGTCTTCCGAAACCGCTCCGCAGTTCATTTGTGTCAAGTATGTTAGGTTTCTGCAGCCGACTATCCAATAACCCTAATTTCAGATGGATTGTAGCTCCTTAATTTTAATACATCAAAATCTCGATCGGGAATTAAACATGTGAATATTCGGACTGTTGTTGATGTGTCAGAATGCGCTATTTTGCGATCTGATATAAGATTCCACTGACTGAGAGTCCCGGTAATGCATTCCTGATACGAAAAGTCAACAGATACTAAAAATTTGTTCCTCTCCTTCAACAACGAAAAGGCAATATGTAGCCCAGTATGAAGTCCCCTACTGGAGATATTTACGGTATTCTCAGAAATTTCCTCTGGCTGCAGCGAATGTGTTGTTTGTTTGGATATGATTACTGCCAAACGGCCCACGTGAATCACTTAGTGGGGATGTAAATCAGGAAGAATATCGGAAGAAATAGTACTGCGTGCCTTATATGCAATTTCTGTGGCAGGTGACCGAGAGGATGCCAGCTTACGTCAACTATCTATATCACCCAAACGTTACAATCGCTGCGTCTGAAGGATTCCAGTAAGGGTTTGATCCAGTACCATTATCAGGACAGTTGAACCAAGATCATCGCTACCTTTGACACGAAAATGTTCGCCCCTCAATGATTTTAGAAATTCCTTCTGCCTTATCTGATTTTGGGTATTCGAAAGATCTCCTAAATTCCGATTCTAATACTGGATCCCCTATCTCTTCCCTATCGACTCTTTCTGATTTCTTCATATTTCGAATGTACCCATTTCGCCTTAGCTTCCCTTTCATTTCATTCCTAAGTGACATGTGTTTCTGTATTCCTGAATTACCGTGAATATTATTGTAATTCCTTCTTCTGTTGCTTAACTTCAGTATTGCTTCCGTTAGCCACGATTTCTTCGCAGTTACCTTGCTTGTACCTACGTTTCTCTCATGAGATTTTCCCTTTTTAGAGATGTCTATTCTCTTCAACTGCACTGCCAACCGAGCTATTCATTGTCACAGCATCTTCACCCTCAGGGAACTTCAAGCCTATCTCTTCATTGTTTCGAACTTCCATATACCGCTTCTTTGCGCACTGATTCTTCCTGACTAGTCTCTTTAAACTTCAGCCTAGTCTTCATCATTACCAAATTGTGATCTGACTCTATATCTGCCCTTGGGTATGCATTACAATCGATCATATTTGGTTTCTGAATATCTGCCTAAACATGCTGTAATCGAGCCTAAATCTCCCTGTAACTCCTGGTCTCTCCCAAGTATGCCTCCCCCTCTTGTGATTCTCGAACAGCAATATATGGGACTACCAAGGGGGAGATGAATGTGAGAAAAAGATTCAATAAACAGCGAATGTGCATCGTTCTACGAGTCAGGTCGAAGATTATCAGAAGTCTATAATGGTTGGGAAGCTACACAATCTGAAAAGGGAATCTCTAAGGCTCAATATAGATATTGGGGGGGGGGGGGGGGGAGGGCGGGTATGTGAAGTTAAGTGGAAAGAAGAAAAGGATTGTAAATATTCTTCACGGGTTTGCCGCCGGATCACGTTGTGTAAATTCCACAATGTTTCTTCGGAGCAACTGTGGTTCAACCTTCCTCGTGGCTAGGTACGACTCACGGTATCCGCACACCGGCACCACGTTTTTAGAACACACGCGCGAAGAATGCGCAACCGCGGAAATCGCGCATGCGCAGTGGTTTCCCATATTCAAACTCCCGCTGCTAAAAATCGCAGAGCGTCTTTCCCGCGCGTGCGCTGTGCGCCGCAATTGTCAACAGTGCGGCCAGACGTTACTCACCAACGGCCGTACTAGGCCAGTGTTCTGACGGGCCTGTTATCGAAGAATCTTGATTTTCGCGTCGTGATTTAATATCAGCCAAAGCAGGGTTCCAGGTTGGGCTCAGTTGAAATCCCGTATCCTTTTTGATGACATTATCATCTGTATGGATATGTATTGCTTTCTTAATGACGCAGTCCCAGAAAGATGATGCCGGGGATCAAACTTCCGTCTTTTCATAAATCATACGATGTCCTGTATTCAATCAGTGTTCCACAATTGCCGACATTTCCGGCTGACCAAGGCGTGTATGACGTTGATGTTCATCGCAGCGTTCTTGTACTGTGCGACATGTCTGGCGTATGTACGCTGCCCCACATTGACAAGGAATCTTGTACACACCACCTTTCCACAGTCCAGTCAATAGGTTTCTCAGTTTTTCAGATGGTTGAAAAACACACTTAATTCCGTATCTGACGAGGACGCTTCCGATTCTTGACGACAAGGCACCCAAATACGATAAGAAGGCCAAAGTGGTGGGTGTCTTCGTATCTTCATTCTGCTCCATAGATTGAACTCGTCTGGGCCTGAATGCCTTACGTATCTGTCCCTCAGAATATTCTTTTTGTCCGAACACAGTCTTCAAATGTAATTCACTCGACAGGCTCTCAGGATCAGATACCACACGTGCTCTATGAACTAACGTACGTAATGCATTACCGCATTGTGCAGGATGATGGCAGCTTCTGGCCTGCAGATATATAACTCTATGCGTTCGCTTGCGATAGACGCCGTGTCCCCATGTTCCATCTGCTTTCCTTCGTACCAAGACATCAAGAAAAGGGAAAGTACCTTCTTTTTCCACTTCCATTGTGAAGTTTATGTTCGGATGGAGCGAATTCAGATGCTGAAGAAACTTAGGTAGAGTATCAAGTCCATATGGCCACACCACAAATGTATCATTCACATACCGCAGAAAACAACAGTGCTTGAGAGTGGCTGACTGTAGTGCATTTTCTTCAAAGTCCTTCATAAAATAATTGGCCACCACAGGAGACAGAAGGCTTCCAATGGCGACGCCGTCCACTTGTTCAAAATATTGGCCTTGAAATAAGAAGTATGTTGAAGTAAGCACGTGTTTGAATAATACTACTATGTGCTCCTCAAACTTGTTTCTAATGAGCTACAAAGAGTCCTGCAAGAGCGCCTTTGTAAATGAAGACACAACATCGAAAATCACTAACAGATATGACGATTGCAATGTAAGGGTTTTCAGACGACCTGTGAAATCTTCAGAGTTTCGAATGTGATGGTCACATTTGCCTATGAGAGGTCCCAATAGTGATGTCAGGTATTTGGCAACAAAATAACTAGGTGCCTCTATGTTACTTACAATGGGGCGGAGAGGTACACCATTCTTATGGATCTTGGGTAGGCCATACATAGAGTCTAGGAGGAACTGCAGCCTGTTGGCGCAAACCCTTAGCGACTTTCCTTGAAATCGAGCTCTTCCTGATTAGCTCTACAGTTTATCCATGAATCCTACCCGTTGCATCACTTTTTAATTTACTATATGCAGGATCGTCGAGCAGTTTGTATACCTTGCAGTTATATTCTGTGTGTGAGAGAAGCACAGTAGTATTTCCTTTGTCAGCAGGTAAGACGAATTAGAAGACAATGTTCCCACAAATTGGTTATTCTGAGAGACAGATACATAATGCATTCAAGCCCAGGCGAGTTCAATCTATGGAGCAGCATTAAGATACGAAGACACCCATCACTTTGGCCTTTTTGCCATATTTAGGTGCCATGTCGTCAAGAATCGGAAGAGTCCTTGTCAGATACGGAATTAAGTGTGATATTTACCATCTTCAAGACTGAGAAACCTGTTGAGTTCGATGAAGGATGACCTTGCAATGAGGAAATGTGGTGTGTACAAGATTACTTGTCAGTGTGGGACAGCGTATACAGTGTGATCCATTGATAGTGACCGGGCCAAATATCTACCGAATTAAGCATCAAACGAAAAATCTACAAAGAACGAAACTCGTCTAGCTTGAAGGGGGAAACCAGATGGTGCTATGATTGGCCCACTAGTTGGCGCTGCCATAGATCAAATGGCTCTGAGCACTATGGGACTCAACTGCTGAGGTCATTAGTCCCCTAGAACTTAGAACTAGTTAAACCTAACTAACCTAAGGACATCACAAACATCCACGCCAGAGGCAGGATTGGAACCTGCGACCGTAGCGGTCTTGCGGTTCCAGACTGCAGCGCCTTTAACCGCACGGCCACTTCGGCCGGCTGCCATAGATCAAACGGGTATCAACTACGTTTTTTTTTTAATGTGAACCCCCATTTTTATTACACGTTCGTGTAGTACGTAAAGAAATATCAATGTTTTAATTGGACCACTATTTTCGCTTTGTGATAGATAGCGCTGTAATAGTCACAAACGAATAAGTACGTGGTATCACGTAACATTCCGCCATTGCGGACGGTATTTACTTCGTGATACATTACCCGTGTTAAAACGGACCGTTCCCCCTCCCATCTCCTGTGCCACTGGCACCTACACACTCCCCTCTTCCACCTCCCCCCTTTTCTGCCCTTTTGGCAGGTCCCCGGACTTGCACACGTATAGTGAACTTTCGCGCGCCGGAGATAATCGCCTAGTGTTTTTGTGTGCCGTCGTGTTTGTGTTCAAGTGTTCCAGTATTACTCGTATGTGCTCCAACGTTCGCGTGTACCATCTGTCATCTCGGTGCGTGTCCTCGTGTCTGAACATTTTTATTTTGGACTGTGCGCCCGTGAACGGCTTAGTGTGTTTTAATTTTGTATGTCTACGTTTGTATATCCATCCTGTCTGTTCTGCGATTGCCTTCTTTTGTCTCATTCGTTTCGTCTGTGGCCGAAGAGCGGCGTAATGTGCCGCTGCTGGCCTACCTGTATCAGGTGTGAAAATAACAACGAAGAAAAAAATGGACCGTTTACCAATTGCGGAAAGGGTCGATATCGTGTTGATGTATGGCTATTGTGATCAAAATGCCCAACGGGCGTGTTCTATGTATGCTGCTCGGTATCCTGGACGACATCATCCAAGTCTCCGGACCGTACGCCGGGTAGTTACGTTATTTAAGGAAACAGGAAGTGTTCAGCCACATGTGAAACGTCAGCCACGACCTGCAACAAATGATGACGCCCAAGTAGGTGTTTTAGCTGCTGTCGCGGCTAATCCGCACATTGCGCGAGAATCGGTGTTGAGAATGCTACATCAACATCGATTGCAGCCGTACCATATTTCTATGCACCAGGAATTGCATGGCGATGACTTTGAGCGTCGTGTACAGTTCTACCACTGGGCACAAGAGAAATTACGGGACGATGACACATGTTTTTCACGCGTTCTATTTAGCGATGATGCGTCATTCACCAACAGCGGTAACGTAAACCGGCATGATATGCACTATTGGGCAACGGAAAATCCACGATGGCTGGGACAAGTGGAACATCAGCGACCTTGGGGGTTAATGTATGGTGCGGTATTATGGGAGGAAGGATAATTGGCCCCCATTTTATCTTCTTCAAATGGCTCTGAGCACTATGGGACTCAACTGCTGTGGTCATCAGTCCCCTAGAACTTAGAACTACGTAAACCTAACTAACCTAAGGACATCACACACATCCATGCCCGAGGCAGGATTCGAACCTGCGACCGTAGCAGACGCACGGTTCCTGACTGCGCGCCTAGAACCGCGAGACCACCGCGGCCGGCCCCATTTTATCGATGGCAATCTAAATGTTGCAGTGTATGCTGATTCCCCACGTAATGATCTACCGATGTTACTACAAGATGTTTCACTGCATGACAGGATGGTGATGTACTTCCAACACGATGGATGTCCGACACATAACTCGCGTGCGGTTGAAGCGTTATTGAATAGCATAATTCATGACAGGTTGATTGGTCGTCGAAGCACCATACCATGTCCCGCACGTTCAGCGGATCTGACGTCCCCAGATTTCTTTCTGTTGGGAGAGTTGAAGGATATTTGCTATCGTGATCCACGGACAACGAATGACAACATGCGTCAGCGCATTGTCAGTGCATGTGCGAACATAATGGAAGGGGAACTACTCGTTGCTGAGAGGAATGTCGTTACACGTATTGCGAAATGCATTGAGGTTGACGAACATCGTTTTGAGCATTTATCGCACTAATGTGGTAATTACAGGTAATCACGCTGTAACAGCAAGCGTTCTCAGAATTGATAAGTTCACATAGGTACATGTATCACAGTGGAACAAACGAAGTAAAATTTTCAAACGTACCTAAGTTCTGTATGTTTTTTTTTTTACGTTCTTGTTACCAACTGTTCGTCTAAAATTGTGAGCCATATGTTTGTGACTATTACTGGGAAATCTATCACTAAGTGAAAAAAGTGGTCCCACTAAAACATTCATATTTCTTTACGTACTAAACGAATATGTAATAAAAATCGGGGTTCCTACTTAAAAAACGCAGTTGATACCCGTTTGACCTATGGCAGCGCCATCTAACGGGTCAACCATAGCGCGATCTGGTTTCCCCCTTCAAGCCAGACAGGTTTCGTTCTTTGTAGTTTTTACGTTTGACGCTTATTTCGTGAGATATTGAGTCCGGTCACGATCAATGGACCACCCTGTATAGGCCAGACATGTCGCACAGTACAAGAACGGTGCGATGAACATCAGCGTCATACAAGCCTGCGTCAACCGGAAATGTCGGCAATTGCGGAACACTACCTGAGCACAGGACATCGTATGAGTTATGGAAAGACGGAAGTTTTATCCCCGACATCATCTTTCTGGAACTGCGTCATTGTTGAAGCAAAACATATCCATACAGACAACAATGTCATCAAAAAGGATACGGGATTTCAACTGAGCCCTGCCTGGAACCCTGCATTGGCTGCTATTAAATCACGACTCGAAAATCAAGATCTTCGCTAACAGGCTCGTCATAACACTGGCCTAGTACGGCCGTTGGTGAGTAACGTCAGGCCGCAATGTTGACAAACATAGCATACAGCACACGCGCAGGAGAGCCGCTCTGCGATTTTCGGCCTCGGGAGGTTGAATATGGGAAATCACTGCGCATGCGCGATTTCCGCTGCTGCGCATTCTTCGTGCACGTGTTCTAAAGACGTGGCGTCGGTGTGCAGATACTGTCAGTTGTACCTAGCAACGAGCAAGGTTCAACCACCTGAAGATGTCGGACAGTTGCTCCGTAGAAATATTGAGGAATTTGCACAACGTGATCCAGCGGCAAACCCGTGAAGACTATTTACCACATATCCGCCGGGAAAACGTGAAGAGTCACATGAAAAGGATTTCTGGTCAGGTGAGTGTAGGGTAATACTAACTGCAGCATAAAATGGTATATCTCGAGTACTACTCGTTATGAATAGAAAAGTAGGAAAGAGAGTGAGTTGCTGTGAACAGTTCAATGACAGAGCTATTCTCATCATAATTAACAGCAAACTAACTCCGATAACGACAGTTCAGTTATACATGCATCAGAAATTGCGGAGTGTATGACAGTCTGAAATATCGCTACTTACAGCCCTTATAAGTGTATAATCAGTCACAGTTGAATAATTCAGCAAATCTGAATACATCTGCGACCTCTGAAAATAGTCGCACATCCAATGAAACAATAACTATTTCAATAACTTAAAACTAAAGAAGTTAATGTTTTCTAATAACTAAATATTTTCACAACGAACCTTACAATAAACAATTTTGAAACGCTTCGTGTGATTTTAACAAATTATACCTCGAGTGGTAGCATTATTCTACAGCTATCATCCCTCAGGGCTACATGTTTATAACTATTTCACGTATTGATTTATCACTTTTTACATCTTCTTCGTTACGCACAAGTTTAAGCGAATATCGTATCCTCCACAATAACACAGAAACTTATACCTTATGGTTGCAGTCGATATAAAAAATCGCGGTACTCCTGGAAGTGGTCACTCTTATGTATTGTCTGGTACCACTGTTGAAAACAGTTATGTTACCCTATACTCATCTGGCCAGAAATCATTCACTTCTTTTCATCTCAATTCACTAAGCCACAGCTATATGCATATTGAGACTTAACATTTCCCTTTTCAGGTTTTCTAACTTACCTACCATATTCAGGCTTCTGCTGTTCCACGCAGTGACTCGTAGAACCACACAAATCCGTTGGCTACAGAATCTTTTTCTCGTGGTCACCGCCCTCCTGGCAGTCCACTTCCGGATACCCCAACAGGATACTGGTCTGGAATCTCTTTCAACGGAGAGACTATTGTGACTCTATTCAGTTACGGGTCACATGACCGATGGATACACATTAAGTATGTGCCTTTACTGAAGTCATTTACATTGCATTCTGAAGTCTCACGGTGTTGATCATTACCGGTTTTTGCGCCTTTAATGACAGTTTCCCACCAAAAGAGCAAGACAGTACCCTAAATCTCTGTTCGCCGTCTTTGACAAGACCGTTCTTAAACTGAAGGTGACTTTTTATGCCGGGGTCTTCGGCCGCCATTACTGATGATTTTTATTCTAAATTTAAGCTGTGGCTAGGTTCGAGCCCTATAGCCCAAGACTCCTCACGTTGTCGAGAGGGCAAGGCTAACTTCCATCGAGGGCTGAAAAATCTATAGTCCCATTAAGATTCGATCCTACATAGTCTCCTTTTTGCAGGCACGCACTTTACAGCGTATTTCCATAAATGTAATTTACTCATTAGACAGTACTGTTAACTTAAACTGAAATAAACATAGTAAACATGAGTAATATAGTTTACATATAGAAAAACAGAATCAGTTACAATATCCGTGTAAACAGGAATTACATTTTACAAAAAATAGCTTCAGGCTGGTGGAGGCAAGTGGTTAGGGGTTGAATATCGAGGTCTGGCCACGATCTCTTCTCATCGTCATCGTCTACTATTTTTTTTTTTTTTTAGTTATTCAAAAACAAATGCATTAGGGCAAAAGGAAGCAATACAGTGGAGAAACAGAAGGAAGAAAACAAAAGCCGGCCGCGGTGGTCTCGCGGTTCTAGGCGCGCTGTCCGGAACCGTGCGACTGCTACGGTCGCAGGTTCGAATCCTGCCTCGCGCATGGATGTGTGTGATGTCCTTAGGTTAGTTAGGTTTAAGCAGTTCTAAGTTCTAGGGGACTAATGACCACAGCAGTTGAGTCTCATAGTGCTCAGAGCCATTGAAAACAAAAGTACATTCACAGCAGCAGCTGTTGTCAAAACTATCCAACGCACTTGTCTTTGTAAGGTAAGATTTAGCATGCTGGCAAAGATTTAAGCGAGTGACTGCGTGTGACATCGCTCTCTAAGTTTTTATATATTTTTAGATTTCAGATACATATTTTAACGGTTTTTGTGATATTATTTACTATATAAGTGACTTATTAGTGGTTTCTTCATTCACCTCTGCCTTTCTTGTGTTGTAACCTGATATTTGTGAGAGTTTCGTATCGAGTAACTTAACCTCTTACCTGTGTTTACATTCCGCGCTGACCAGCTGTAACTGCAGCGGTGCATCGAAAGCTAACTACTAATTAATTGTGTGTGTATATAGTGGTTTTATTTAGGAACTTTAGTAGTCTTCAACCAGTGTTCTTGGTGTTTTCTGGTGAAATAATTTCAGAAGAACCGTTTGGGAACTGTTTTCAGTTTCGTTACTGTGTCATTAGACGTTTCATTCTCTTTCTGTATTAGTCTTTTGTTATATACTCATTTCTGTTAATAATAGTAGTTCCTTCCCTTGTAGAGTAAGTCTGTGATTATTGTAGTCAGGTATTTAACATCTTCTTATTGTGGTAGCGGAACTTAGATAAGTAGTTTTCTTGTTTCAATAAGTGTAAAATTTTACTATGAGTGAGAAATGTGGGCTTTGCCGCAGGTTCGTGAGTAGTGGATTGCAGTGTGAGGCTTGTTCGAAGTATTTTCACTGAGAGGAATGCAGTGGGGAAGCCAGTGGGCATTCTGGTGAGATCCTCTCCTGGAACTGCAGGTTATGTAGCAAGAGTAAATTGATAGAGGAGCAGGAGCGTAAAATCTGTGCCCTTCAGGTGCAGTTGAAAAACGCACAGGAGGAGCCAGGATGAGGAGGGAGAAGGGGGTTGGGAAATGGGAGCTGGCTGTTGACAAGAGATCTGCTAGGAGCAGATGATTTTCAGATAGCTTTACTATTGGTGTTTGCAATAGATAGGACCAACTGTCAGAGTCTAGTGGAGAGGAATCTCTAGTAGCTGTAGATGTAGGAAGTATGCAGCAGATCTCAGCAGTTACGGTGGCTAGGACAGTTGCAAAGTCGAAGAGGAAGAAGAAGGTTCTGCTGTTAGGTAGTTCTCATGGCAGAGGTGTAGGCAAGCAGTTGCAGGAAGTGTTAGGGAGTGAGTACCAGGTCACCAGCATTGTGAAGCCTAATGCAGGATTGGCTCAGGTGACTGTTAACATAGGGGGGTTATGTAGGGATTTTACTAGAGAGGATCAGGTAGTGATTGTGGGTGGGGCTGGTAATAGTATTGATAGGGATGGGGAATATGACATAGATGGTGACCTGGAAAAGATAGCCACTCAGACTGGCAACACGAATGTGCATTTCGTGGAACTGTTTCAGTGTCACGATCGGCCTCATCTTAATACAGCCGTCAGGCGTAATAACATGAGACTTGGGGGTGCGCTGATGACAGAAAGCGTGGGTCATATTTCAGTGGTGTCGGTGGAGTCTATTAGCAGGACTGTTTTCACTAGACATGGCCTGCACCTCAACAGGCATGGAAAGGGGAGGTTGGCAAAGCTTATAGGTGACAGCATAGGTGGGGGTGGTGGGATCACTCATGGGAAAATTCCTGCAGTAGTGGGTGTTAGAGCTGCACCTTTTTTAGATTGAAGTCAGCTGACAGGTATTCCTGCTTAAAGGAAGTCTCTCTAACAAAGGAACCGCTTTTGAGAAAGCTTAGGTATCCGAGTAATGAGGGAAGTAGTATATTTCATCAAAATATACAAGGTATTAGAGATAAAGTTAGTGAACTGCTTACAGATGTTGACTCTGAAATTATTGCTATATCTGAACACTTCTTAAATAAGGATATAATTCAGAGGCTTCCTTTACCAGGATACAGGTTGGCTGGCAGCTTTTCTAGGAGCTCTTTACGGTGTGGGGGAGTAGCCATGTATGTGTAAAACGGCATCCCATTTGAGGCAATTGATGTTTAAAAGTACTGCACTGAAAAGGTGTTTGAATATTGTGCAGGTATGGTTAAATTTAATGGAGCTAAACTTCTAAGTGTTGTTATTTATAGATCCCCAGACTCCGACCTCACAACACTTTTGCTAAAACTATAGGAGGTTCTTGGTTCACTTTATAGGAAGTACAAAAAGTTTGTTATATGTGGTGACTTCAACATTAATTGTATAAGTGATTGTGCAAGGAAAAGGATGCTGGTAGACCTCTTTAATTCATATAATCTTATGCAAACCGTACTCTTTCCAACGAGAGTGCAAGGGAACAGTAGAACAACCATAGATATTTTTGTTCATTCCTCATTACTAGACGGGCATTCTGTTAGCAATAAGGTGAATGGCCTTTCTGATCATGATGCACAAATTTTAACTCTAAAAGATTTTTGGGCTACAACACATGTTAAATATAGTTATCAACGGTTTAGGAAAGCTGATCAAGTTGCTGTAGAGACCTTTGTAAACTTTATCAAAGAACAGGAGTGCCAAGATGTTTATAGCGCTGATACAGTAGATGTTTAATATAATGCTTTTCTGAAGACTTCTCTCGTGCCCTTTGAAAGTTGCTTTCCGTTAGAACGTTCAAAACAGGGTACTAGCACAAACAGGCTGCCTGGGAGGCTGACTAGAGGGATAAGAATATCTTGTAGAACAAAGAGGCAATTATATCAAAACGTTACAAACAGCAGCCCATCACAAACAGTACTGTAAGGTGCTTAAAAATGTTATTAGGAAGGCAAAAAGTATGTGGTATGCAGATAGAATAGCTAAGTCTCAGGGTAAAATTAAAACCATATGGTCAGTCGTAAAGGAAGTGGCTGGTCTGCAGAGACAGGTCGAGGATATAGAATCAGTGTGTAGTGGGAATATCCGTGTTACTGATAAGTCACGTATATGTACAGTATTTAATAATCACTTTCTGAATATAGCAGGTGCACTAAATAGAAACCTAGTCCCAACAGGGAATCACATAGTGCTCTTAGAAAAAAGTGTTCCGAGACTGTTACCTGAAGTGCTCCTCCATGATACTGAGAAGAGGGAGATTGAGTTAATAATTAAATCACTAAAGACCAAGAACTCTCATGGATATGACGGCGTATCTAGCAGAATACCGAAGTATTGTTCTATGTATGTTAGTCCAGTACTTAGCCATATCTGTAACTTTTCCTTTAGGAGTGGTCGGTTTCCTGATCGATTAAAGTACTCGGTAGTGAAGCCACTTCATAAAAAGGGAGACAGGGATAATGTTGACAATTTTAGGCCTATTTCTATACCATCGGTGTTTGCTAAAGTTATCGAGAAGGTTGTATATACAAGGTTAGTGCAGGATTCAAATTCACATAATGTACAGTTTGGTTTTAGAAATGGTTTAACAACTGAAAATGCTACACTCCTGGAAATGTAAAAAAGAACACATTGACACCGGTGTGTCAGACCCACCATACTTGCTCCGGACACTGCGAGAGGGCTGTACAAGCAATGATCACACGCACGGCACAGCGGACACACCAGGAACCGCGGTGTTGGCCGTCAAATGGCGCTAGCTGCGCAGCATTTGTGCACCGCCGCCGTCAGTGTCAGCCAGTTTGCCGTGGCATACGGAGCTCCATCGCAGTCTTTAACACTGGTAGCATGCCGCGACAGCGTGGACGTGAACCGTATGTGCAGTTGACGGACTTTGAGCGAGGGCGTATAGTGGGCATGCGGGAGGCCGGGTGGACGTACCGCCGAATTGCTCAACACGTGGGGCGTGAGGTCTCCACAGTACATCGATGTTGTCGCCAGTGGTCGGCGGAAGGTGCACTTGCCCGTCGACCTGGGACCGGACCGCAGCGACGCACGGATGCACGCCAAGACCGTAGGATCCTACGCAGTGCCATAGGGGACCGCACCGCCACTTCCCAGCAAATTAGGGACACTGTTGCTCCTGGGGTATCGGCGAGGACCATTCGCCACCGTCTCCATGAAGCTGGGCTACGGTCCCGCACACCGTTAGGCCGTCTTCCGCTCACGCCCCAACATCGTGCAGCCCGCCTCCAGTGGTGTCGCGACAGGCGTGAATGGAGGGACGAATGGAGACGTGTCGTCTTCAGCGATGAGAGTCGCTTCTGCCTTGGTGCCAATGATGGTCGTATGAGTGTTTGGCGCCGTGCAGGTGAGCTCCACAATCAGGACTGCATACGACCGAGGCACACAGGGCCAACACCCGGCATCATGGTGTGGGAAGCGATCTCCTACACTGGCCGTACACCACTGGTGATCGTCGAGGGGACACTGAATAGTGCACGGTACATCCAAACCGTCATCGAACCCATCGTTCTACCATTCCTAGACCGGCAAGGGAACTTGCTGTTCCAACAGGACAATGCACGTCCGCATGTATCCCGTGCCACCCAACGTGCTCTAGAAGGTGTAAGTCAACTACCCTGGCCAGCAAGATCTCCGGATCTGTCCCCCATTGAGCATGTTTGGGACTGGATGGAGCGTCGTCTCACGCGGTCTGAACGTCCAGCACGAACGCTGGTCCAACTGAGGCGCCAGGTGGAAATGGCATGGCAAGCCGTTCCACAGGACTACATCCAGCATCTCTACGATCGTCTCCATGGGAGAATAGCAGCCTGCATTGCTGCGAAAGGTGGATATACACTGTACTAGTGCCGACATTGTGCATGCTATGTTGCCTGTGTCTATGTGCCTGTAGTTCTGTCAGTGTGATCATGTGATGTATCTGACCCCAGGAATGTGTCAATAAAGTTTCCCCTTCCTGGGACAATGAATTCACGGTGTTCTTATTTCAATTTCCTGGAGTGTATATTATCATTTCTCTGTGAGGTTTTGGACAGATTAAATAAAAGGTTGCGAACGCTAGGTGTTTTCTTTGATTTAACGAAGGCTTTTGACTGTGTTGACCACAAAATACTACTGCAGAAGTTGGACCATTATCGAGTAAGGGGAGCAGCTTACAATTGGTTCGCCTCTTACTTTAAGAACAGAAAGCAGAAGGTAATTATCCGCAATATTGAGAGTGGTAGTGATGTTAAGTCCCAATGGGGCACTGTTAAGTGGGGCGTTCCCCAAGGGTCGGTGCTGGGGCCACTGCTGTTTCTTATTTATATAAATGATGTGCCTTCTAGTATTACAGGTGATTCAAAACTATTTCTGTTTGCTGATGACTGGATCTTGTGTGTAATATTGAAACAGTATCAAATATTGTAGTTCATGAAATAAGTTTGTGGCTTATGGAAAATGATTTGATGCTAAATCACAGTAAGACTCATTTTTTACAGTTCATAACTCACAATTGAACAAGAACCGATATTTTGAGCAGACAGAATGGGCGTATTATAAGCGAGACGGAACAGTTCAAGTTCCTAGGCGTTCGGATAGATAGTAAGCTGTTGTGGAAAGCCCACGTCCAGGATCTTGTTCATAAAGTAAATGCTGCTTTATTTACCATTAGAACAGTATCTGAAATAAGTGACAGTTCAACACGAAAAGAAGTCTACCTCGCATATTTTCATACACTTATGTCGTATGGTATTATTTTTTGGGGTAATTCTTCTGATTCCAAAAGGGTATTTTTGGCTGAAAAACGGGCTGTTCGAGCTATATGTGGTGTAAGTTCGAGAACCTCTTGTCGACCTCCATTCAATAGTCTGGGAATTCTGACATTGCCCTCACAGTATATATTTTCTTTAATGTCGTTTGTTGTTAGCAATATTAGCCTATTCCCAAGAGTTAGCAGCTTTCACTCAGAATACTAGGCAGAAATCAAATCTGCATGTGGAATGCACTTCCTTGACTCTTCTGCAGAAAGGAGTGCAGTATTATGCTGCATCCATTTTCAATAAGCTACCACAAGAACTCAAAAATCTCAGCAGTAGCCCAAACTCTTTTAAGCCTAAAGTGAAGAGTTTCCTCATGGCTCACTCCTTCTACTCTGTCGAGGAGCTCCTGGAAGAGCTAAAAATTTAAGCAAATTCCAGTGTAACCATGTTGATTTTCTTTATTTAAACTTAAGACTTATCGCCTGAAAAGGTTTTTTTATATATTTCATTTTGTCTGTTTCTACTATCTTGTTATAATTCCATGTATTGACTCGTTCCATGACCATGGGGACTTCTCCTTATTTTGGTCCCACGGAACAATAAATAAGTAAATAAATAAATAAATAAATTTGTCAAACTCTGGGCAATTATAAGCCGTTCACATAAACTGGCGAGAAGCTAGATAGTTACCACCCTCACAAGCAACGACAAATGTGTACAAGTGACAACCAATAATTTTGATAGTATTAACCTCTGTCCTCGGTAAAAAGGAGTAGCCGGACGCAGAATTTTATCAGTGGCAAATACAGTTTCAAAAGACGGAGTGAGAAAAGCCAGTTGCTTCCTGAGCCAGGACCAGTTTGATAGGTGATCACGAAAAACAAGCAGGTGCTGCAGCGCATCTAGAACGCAACCTACGGATACGACATAGACGCTCGTTTTCGACATCTAATTGCTGACCACCCTTTACCATGAGGAGGCCGGTGCCATTGACAGAACAGTGAGGCTGATATTGGTTCACAAAATTTTCCAGAATATTCGCGCTGATAATTGTTCAACGGGATTGGTGCAGGGGTTCCATTCCCGATGGGGTGACAAAAACTCAGTCGTGAGCGCTGGCCTCTTTAATGTGTCTGCCCCAAATAGCTCATGGCTACGTTGAGTTCTATCATGAGTTTCAGCTTAAAATTCAGTCATCAAGGTATATAAATCCTGAGTGACATGTCCACAAAATGTATGACAGATGCCTTCCTCTTAATGTCCGAAAGGTCAGTCCCCCTAGGAAACATGGCTTCGTCGCAATACTCTGCAGCAATTTGAAGATACGATACTTCCATCAAAAGCGAATGGACAACTGCTTCAGTTTCTCAACCATCATGGAGGGTAGTGGGGAAAGGTGTGCGTTGTAAAATGCCGTGCAGAGGTACGTATTCAAAATTCGTACCTTCTGAAGGAGGGTAAGAGAGAGTCGTTCATGTTCCAGTATTGTCCCTGGATTTTATCAGTAACAGATTTCAATTTGAGAGTCGCAATTTGGAGCGGAAACCGATCAATAAGAATTCCCACTAACGTATGTCGATCCGAAGCGGTGGCCCACGTGATTCCTGCTCCATCCAAACCCCATACGTTAAAAAGTTTACTTTTGCTCTCGTTAGGTGACGCTCACGAGACAGAGTAACAATCATAGAAAATTGTTTCAACACGGGTATCTCTGCACGTCGACGGAGTAAATATGTCACATTATCAGCGTAAGAGCGAACAGTGGGTATCCTTCCAGGAAGCGTCCTACCCTGAAGCTGAGACGAAACCTTCCGAAGCAGGCGGGTCCATGTACAAGACAAACAAAGACACCCTTGTGGCACTCACAGACGGATGGTTATCAGGGTCATGTGCATAATTTCTAAAACACTTTACGAGGCTCAACAGTGAACCCGTTCATTTCCAGGATCCGAAGCATATTTCACGATTTACACCATCGGGAGCCCTATTAAAATCCAACAATGCAAAAGCACAGCGGTAGCAATAGAAACTACATCACGCTGTTCACTCACAGCGATAAGAACAGAGCAACCTTGAAGACAATTCTAAACCAGCAAGGTATACATTTTGCGGTTTACCGCCCTCGTCACTGTCTAATAAAGAAAATCAGTAGCCTCAGAGGACAAGAATTATCAACGGTTTTATGACCGACTTGTTTAGGTATCAACACAACTTTCTGCCCCTTAAATGGAATGGGCACAAGTTTCCCCCTTATCACAACTTTCAAAAAGGACATAAATGTGTCGCTGATGAGGGGCCAAAAACACAGATAAAATTTTTGGGAGCCCATCCAATATAGGAGACTTGTGAGAAGGGAAATTAACCATATTATCATACACGTGACCTGAGTGATTGGCGGCCAAAGGTTCGTTGTTCTGCTCGGGCATGAGAGGCTTACCTAGGGTCTCAATAGCCGAGTCGAAGTGAACGGTGTTAGGTGTATCCACATCGTAAAGATCCACATAGTAACGATGTAAGGTGTGATCTACGTTAGCTTGCGCTGTCAGCTGACGGTCGTCAGTTACTCCAAGAGAAGTAATGCAACAGTGGCGACGCCGAGTTTGATGTCGAAACAGGTTCTTCCGCCACTAATGATTGTGGTTAGAAACGTACATGTTCAATGTGTCGCCGCAGAAACTACAACAACTTTTCTTTAGTACTTAGTCCATCTGCAATCCGCAGTGGGCGCACGATTCCCACCGTGACACAAGTCGCGCGAGAGACAATAATAAAATTCATGATTTCTTCGAATATCGCTGGTCTCAGCTCCAAAAGAAGTGATCGAAGTTTGATGGAGCATCGATTTAGCTACGACAGTCCACCTTTCCATAGTGGCTGAATACCTCCTCGTGTGTCGAAGGCTACGCCCTCACGCATCGTGTACCATACCATTGAGAGAAGACTCTGCCGTGTGAGCGACATTTGACATCCATGAGAAACGGAATATTTTCATCAGTGATCAGTAACGCTCGCAGAGATAAAGCTGACTTCGTGAATGCGATCGATCATCCTATCCAGTAAGTCGATTTGGCCAATCTTGCTACTAGACGTCGCAGTAAAATGCGTAAATTTGACCAACGTCGCGCATGTCTACACTGCCTAATATTTTTTAAAGTGTATCGACAGTATCGAATCGTTTAAACCCCGACAATAATTAAATGTGGGAGACTGATAAACAGAACGCAGTACACAGTTAAGATCATTACCGAATAGCAGACCCCGAGAACACCTCCACATAAAAAGGGTAACGTTCCATTATTTGACCGGAGCCAGTCGGTGCATGTAATATAACAAAGGTGAGGTCAAAAAGCCTACAGCCTAATGAATGAGGCAGTTCCCGTCGAAAATTGAGGCACCACATTAAGAACAGTTCGAAATTCAGGAAGTGGGGAAACTCGCAAACAACTTCTTGCAACAGCACTATATCCACACCACACAGGACTCATACATAAAGTGATGAAGTGCAGTTTGGTGCTGCTGTAATGCCACTCGTTTAACGTTTAGTGTCACGAATGTATATCCTTGAGCCATCAGTCAAAGGGAAAAATACAGAAAGAACAACACAGCCTCATGACCGTTCCACCAGTCGCCTGTCATATTCCGTAGCAGAGTCCAATAACAAATCTGCGAAATGGGGGGGGGGAGGGGGGCGGGTAACAGTCCTGGCCCCAATTGGATCTGACCCTTGGTTTCGCTGCATGTTCCGGCTCTACACGGTGTTTAGCCCAGCAGCGAATCGTCCCCTTGCAGCAGGCGGCGTCGGTGGATCTTACACCACTTCCATAGGAATCCTTGACATCCCAGGGTTGTAGAACTGCCCCAACGTGCAAGACATGCCAACTCCCTAATTAAGGGCAAACAGAGTGACACTGAGAGGAGGCAACTCTGGGATAACAATTTCCGCAAATCATGATCCGCATCGTCGATAGCAGACTGGTTGCGCTTGGAGCAGAGTCTGCGATCGAGACAACTCCGACAAGCACGCGTTCCAGGACGGCTCCGTAGGAACCACTCTTGCAGCAACAGGAATACCAGATGCTGCCTCCCCTATCGCCACCTCACCAGGCCTGTGTCGTACAATACTACAGGTTGGAGTGACAGACAGACACGGCTCAGTGGACGGTGGAACAGAAGTAGGGCCAACTAATTCATCACCATCCTGAGTGCGGCACTGCTTGTTATGAACCGCGAACGGTGCCATAGAAGCTGCAACAATAACGAGTTAGGCTTAGCTAGCGACAGTGGAACAGCACCCGCAGTGATAGTGGAAACTATTGATGATCACCAGAAACATGGAAAACATAGCCCCAAGTTTATTACCAAGGAGAACAAGGAGGGCAACCGGTTACTTACTGCGTTTTTCCAAGGATTGCCGTTTAACAAAAACTCTCTCTGGGCAGTTGTTACGAAGATTGCCACTTTTATTGCACAGAAAAGACGTCCCCACCTGTACGATGTACGTAACATTAATACGATAGCCAAAAACTTGCTGTTGAGGTGGAATGTTCTTTACGACTTGCATTCACACCGAACTTATGCTGCTACGACAATGTAGCTTCCGTGGACATGGTTAATGTTCACGGCGAATACATCTCACGGCACCATACATCCCCTATCTCCGATGATAGGCCGTATATTCGGACATTAGTATAATCAATATCTGCATTCGCAAGCAACACCATACTGACCGAACCGTCTCTTTGCGTCTCGAATTATCAAATGAAAATCTCGTGCTGCCATTACGTGGAACACTCTTCTATGCCATGGGAAACAAGCAGGAGTGGACTACGCTGCTGTCAGACACACACCCAATAAAGGGAAACCCGAGTCAACAACAGTGTTATACACACCAAGACACAAACACCATTGAAGCAATAAACTTCCAAACACTTGTGACGCTGAGGCGGTGCTGATGATCATACAGGGTGGCCCAAAAAGGATGGTCACATTTTAAATAACTATAACTCCATCAGTTTTACAAATTAATTTTATTCAATTACGTAACTAAATGCTCCCAGGCACCCAATTACAAGAACTAACCACAAAATATCATGTACGGAAAATGGCTTCCGGAAGATGGTGTCCTTCCTCGGTGATGCATTCCACAAGTCTTTCCTCGAAATTTTCCATCACTTTAACTACTGTTTCTTCTTGAATTGCCATAATTTCCGCACTGATTGCCTCCTTCAGATCAATTAAGTTTCGGGGCTTCTTTACGTAGACTTTTGACTTTAGGTATCCCCAAAGAAAAAAATCACAGGCTGAGAGGTCAGGTGATCTCGCGGGCCAGTGGACATCTCCAAAACGCGAGATGATGTGGTGGGGGAACATCCGCCTTAAAACACACATGGAGTCATTGGCTGTGTGGGCCGTGGCCCCGTCCTGTTGAAACCAAATTCGATCTCGATTTACATGTAACTCTCGCAGTTTCGGCACCAAAAAGCTACGTAGCATGTTAACGTAACGTTTCGAGTTCACTGTGACTGTAGCGTTGTTCTCCTCAAAAAAATAAGGACCAACAATCCCCAATCTTGAAATTCCACACCAGACTGTTACCTTAGCACTATGAAGAGGCTTTTGGTGCAATTCTCTGGGATTATCTGCTGCCCAATACCTGCAGTTTTGTTTATTGACATAGCCGTCTAAATGGAAATGGGCTTCATCTGACATAAGAAGCACAACATCATTATTAGAGTACAAAATGTCAAGCATTGATTCACAAAATCGTCTTCGCTGCTCAAAATCACGATCATACAGCTTTTGCGTGATCATAATTTTGTATGGGTGAAACTGTAACTCACGGCTTAAAATACGCTGCAACGAACTACGGCTGAGGCCTAAAGTTTGAGCACGACGCCTAGTGGAACGACGCGGGCTTTGCAGCACTGGCGCTCTAACATCATCTATGTTCTGTGGAGTAACTGCCGTACGTGTACGCCCTGTAGATTTACCACTTTTGACAGACCCTGTTGTCCGGAATGCAGTCACCCAACGTGATATGGATCTGCGATCTGGAATGGGTCCATCACGCGCTACACCAAAACGCTGTCGAAACAATCGTTGCACAGTAATAAACGATTCATCATTTCTGAGAAACTGTTCCACAGCAAAAACACGATGCTCGACCGTCCACTGCGCCATCTCGTGGCAAACTGGGTGTAATGGCCGACTTGCAGACGGCCGGCAGTGGTCCCCCCTCCTCACCTTTCAATGGTACTACGCAGTTCAAATCCGACCATCCTTTTTGGAATGCCCTAGACTAGGGAGATACTCGATATTCGAGTACAACTTACAACAGAAAACGCTCATCCGCACACTTGGCAAGTCGATAGAAACAATCTGTCTTTTTTAGAGACTGTCTTTGGTCACCATGACCCACCCATCTGTGGACGTACACAGACACCAACTCCATCTCTGTACCAATATCAAGGATATCAGGAATCAGATACAGTAATCGTGGGGCAACGTAGGCCTACCACAGGACAGGAAACAAGAACTGTGAGGGTCGAACAAAAAGCTCTTAAAGGTGTGGGGGTGAATGGAGCGCAGCTCATGACGAGCAAATAGCCAATCTTCGTCTCGTATTTGAGAATGGGGGCATATAATGACTTGAGACCAACATTACACGAAGTTTTAAGTCCTTACGAGTCATTTTCTCCCTGTTACCCCCAAGAAAATTATGAAAGGAGAAAATCTTTATCGCTTACTAAATTTTGTTGTTCACGCAGTTATACAGCCACACAGGGCATGACCTTTTCATTTATTACTTCTTTATTACTGCCTCTATTTGCAACACATTTTTGGACAGTATTCACGTATAACATCGATTATACTTGGAAAAAGTTATCATTGTACGATACATAGTTCGGTAGATATGGCGTCATAAACATTGAGATTTCTGAAAGACTATCGCATGATGCATGGCGTTTTAATGTATTACTCATTTGCTACTAATTCTATTCGCAACGCATTTCAGAGACAGAATCGACATTTGCCCCTGGTTGCATCTGCAAAATTACATTATTTTAGGGCACATAGTTCAGAGTATATGACGTCACAAACGATGATCTGCTTGAAAACGAAACTACAGGCAGATATTCGCTGGAGATACAGACGAAATACATGTACACATGTGTGTGAAATATATATGCCATGTGATAAACCACTCTTTCTGAACCCTTGGATCGATTTCAACGATCTGGTAGATACGTTACTTACTATACGGAATGAAATACTTTGATGGTGAGAACTGGCAACCTCCAACGGGAGCGTGGGTCATAAAGTGGAGAGAGAATAGGGTAGACGGAGGTATACAGTGAGACTGGGGAGGAACAGGTGGACAGACAGAGCCAGCAGGAGATGAACAAAGGTTGTGAATTGGAGGAGTTGAACAGAGAGAGGGGAAAGTAGGACACAAGATAATGGAAGACTATAGTAAATACATACGCATTCACCGCCAGTTAGTCAGTTAGTTGTTAATACTGAGTCGGATTTATTTATTAGAATCGATTTCTTCATCACTACAATATAGGTTGAAAACTGCTCTGAACGTGATTTACTCACTGTCTCCTCTCCTTCCACGTGTTTTACTCCTTTATGTCTGGTTCCGTAAGTGAAATCTCTACCATCTGTGCCCTCAATTGACAAACATGAGCTTTAGTCTATGAGTATCGATAATTCCATGCAGACACTTCAGCTAATGGTTTCACGTAACCAACATCGATGCTGCCTAGCGTTCTTGCTACGAAACTATGTTAATATTCAGCGGCAGAGCAGAGGTTAATAGAGAGCAGGTATTGCATAATCCACGGGAGAGCGGCGGAATTGCGACTGCGGGGTTGCTGCCTGTGGAGTAGGCTACCAGCAGCACAGCTCTAAGGATTTCTGCTGACCTGCGCCACCCACGTATTCCACAGCGCTATTCGATATCCGCAGTGGCCGGACATCCACATAATTAAACGAGTGACAGCGGCGGGAAACCCACCGGCAGGTCAAGGTGTGTGGCGTTCACTCTTCTTAATTAAGGACGCAGAGAGTTTCGCTACATTTGTGCAATATTGGTTACTCTGTGAGACAGATTGAAATGGTGACTTGGTCACGGAAATGTAGCTGCCGCAATAATGGGGGATTGTGCTTCTATCACATTTGCAAATCCTGTAAGTAACTAATGACAGACTGAAGTCACTTCAACTCAACGAGTCGGACTTACTAGTAGGCTTCTATGTCGCCTCATTCTCCAGTAGAGCTCCTATCATGAATTCACTGTCACTCATCAGAACTCGAAGCCGATGTATAACAGTGCTATTTCATAAACCTATTGTTAACGCATTTATTTATCAAACAGTGAATTTTTGTAACAAATTGAAGGTGCTGGCATGGGAAGATTTCTCTCGTCTCTGGTAGCAAATTATTTTGTGTCAGACTTTGCTTAGAGGAAATTCAACATAATTTAAACCGAAGGTCTCCTGGGGAAATGTGGATCATACTGTCGTAATGTGGCTGCAAGAAGAAGAAGAAGTGTTACGCTTATTGCAGCATCTGAATTCTATCCACTAGAATATCAGATTTAAGGTAGAAGTAGAGAGGGAAGGCTGTCAGCCATTTCTAGAAGTTTTGGTCAGTCGGAAAGTGGATGGCTCATTGGGACATTCCGTTTACCATAATTCCACACATACACACCTATATTTGCTGGTGTCTAGGTACCACCATCTATGACCAGCTACGTGCTTCCTTCGAACGTTAGTACACCGGGAAAATGTTGTGTCTGATGAAGACAGCCTTGCAAAGGAGGTGGAACACATACAATTTGTATTAAAATATAATGGATATTCTCCACATCATGCCAGCACAGGTAGAAAGGTGACCACACACAAGTGCACAAGGCGGAGTGGTTCAAGAGCAGGGCGTTCCTCCCATATGCCAGCAATATGTCGTAGAAACTAGGCAAAATTTTAAGGAAACTTTATGTCAAAGTAATCATCCGCTCTATTTTGGGAGGAGAGGGGGGGGGGGGGGGTGGCATGATGACATTGGTCGTCTGACTGATGTGACTTACCGTGATTTTCTCTTCCGTGCCAACCTCTTCGCCTCAGAGTAGGATTTACATGCATTGTCGTTAGTTATTTGTAAAATATACTCCATTATCAGTCTTCTCTACAGTTTTCGGTCTGTACAGCTTCCCCTAGTGCAAAGAAAGTTACTCATGGATGTCTTGTCACATGTCTTATCCTCCTGTCCCTTGCCGTGGTTATTAATTTCAAAATGGTTCAAATGGCTCTGAGCACTATGGGACTCAACTGCTGAGGTCATTAGTCCTCTAGAACTTAGAACTAGTTAAACCTAACTAACCTAAGGACATCACAAACATCCATGCCCGAGGCAGGATTCGAACCTGCGACCGTAGCGGTCTCGCGGTTCCAGACTGCAGCGCCTTTAACCGCACGGCCACTGCGGCCGGCTATTAATTTCCTCAGCGATTCTGCGAAAGATAAAACTATTCTTTAGCTTATCTGTCGACCTACTTTTCAGCATCCTTTGTAACGATTTAATTCCCAGCAACTCTGTATTCCAGAAGAACATTCGCAGCAGTTTCGTACTATAACGAATGTCACGAACTTAGTCAACTCAAGGTCATTTCAACGACCTAGAGCATTGCCAGTTAGTGGTGATTTCAAATAATGGCAAAAAAGTCAGAAAAAATCTAGAAATCTCTCTTTTAGTCTGGAATACGATACTATCCAAAACAAGCCAGCTGCTACGAAAAAAGAAACTAACGTTACAATAAATTTTTAAGAGAAATATTATTTACTTCAAACAATGGAAAAAGAACAAAACCATCGACATATTTGGACTGAAAATGGTATATGAACATTCTCAAAGTTTATAGATGCATGTGTGACAGCTTTTCGCGAAAACATGAAAATAAACTAAAGTAAAAAAAAATACCGTAAGAGGTATGAAAATGCTTCTGTCAAGAAAATGTCACTGCTGATGAATTTGGGATCTGTTGGACCTCGCAGAAACTGCCAAAAAGGAAGCTGTCAATTAAACTACAAAATTAATTTTGGTAACGTCTGAGACATCATTGTGAATTTTATTTACGAGTGACGACGTGAGCAAAAGAACGGGAGTGCTTGTGTGCCACCGCCAGAATTTTAATTGCTCACTTTGACAGGACCGGCAAAATTCTCTACCTCCAGAAAATGTATTAGCAGCCCCTGCTAACTGTTTGTCATTTTACCGGTCTGCCAGCTCACTAATATCCGCTGTACAAAAGTAACTGTTGGTACATTCAGGCCTGTGTTTCCACTGAAGTCAAGCAAAATATATCTTTGCCTGTGGTTTTGTACAGCCCAAATATTGTCGAAGTATACTACAACAGTCGACAGCACACAGGAATAGCAGTTCACAAAAAACTTCGTTCCTGCTGCTGCATTGTATCTGCATTCAATTAAATAGTTTGGTTCATCATTCTACAAACCAATCAAGTGGGGAAGAGAAAGAACGAAGGTCACCGAAACTGAACATTCATAAATCACAGAGATCACTCTGTGTATTTATTATCGTCATATACTCTCTCCTGTCGTAGTTTCACAGTACAGTTCTACGCACTAACTTTTTGTCAGAATCGTAAATTCTGTTATTTCAGTTTTCATTTATACCCTTTGCTTGAGAACCAAAACACAGAGCCAGGTTTCGCACCAACCCAGTTTAAGGACAGAAAAAAGTGAGAAAAGAGCTTAATGATACAAATTACAGACTAACAGAACTTTCAACTAGCAATGCAACGTCACAGTAGTCATCTGAGTAATCATGTTTCTCATCCGCTGGTTTTACGACCGCCCTCTAAAGACAGATGGATCGATATTTTGACAAGACATTAGGCAATAAGTTTGGCATAATACACAGTTATTATTATCTCTCCCAAAAGACTAGTTCTTGAAGAAATGGCAAATGAAAGGAAATACGAAATGTACTCTACGTGTTGAAGTGAAGGTCCAAACAGCCCAAAACAAACAATCCAATTAAACGAGTTCAATTTCACGTCGACAAAACTAACAGGATCGAAGGTGGTACTGAATGCTACGTTCTTGCCCGAGTGAACAAATATTAAAAGCGCAGAATATTAGAGTAACTGGTGCCGTTGATAAAAAAGTTCATGTCACATGCAGAAAGTGACGAAAACATTACTGTTTTTAGATTAGAATTTGTGTGTATTGGCTCTTTCTCTAAAAATATCATGGAATGCTTTTTTCCGTACATTAATGTTGTTGTATGTGCAAGTTTTCTTTTAGCTTTACAAGTATGTCTTACAAAGCAGTTCAGATTTATAGGATTATTTATAATGTCTTTCAAATATGATAGATAGTAAATAATTATTAGAGTAATTTTATACATAATTTTTGTCATGGTATATTTTGGAGATAACGGGTTGGTAGGGAGGCCCGTAACGATTTCTCGGACAACGATAATTTTTGTCTCTTTATTGGATGTAGTCTCGAAGATGTTGAACACAGGACAGCGTTTTAGCGCCGTATGTTGGGGACTCAATGGATTGTACATTGCTCGGATTCAATAACGGTTTCTTCGACCTTAACGTACAGAAGTTCCAACGCAAACAACCATCAAGCACTTGCCTAACAAGTTCCAGGATATTTGGAATCTTTCTAACCTGAAACGGTCTTAGTCGTCGACGTCGCAGGAAAACGTGGAGATCATATGACAGCCTGTCGATCAGAGACTCAAGGTGTCGACATGTCGTCTCATCCGGGTACAAGGCTTTGCAAAATGCATTGTGTGGCGAACTTTGTGCTTCGTTACTGAGGATAAATGCTTATCATGTCCAGTTTCTCCATAATTGGGAACCTGAGGACTATGCAGCACACATGACCATGTGTCATGACTTAATTGAGGCCATTCCTGGCTAGTCCTCGCTGTCTTCGTGTAAACTGACCGGCCGTCCGCATATTTTACAACACGCGCATTCACCTAGCACCCTTTTTAGGATGTGTATATCTATCAGAATATAACCTAACCTACCATTTACATCACTTTCGTTTTGAGAAACCTAAGTATCACAACGTTTTATTTTATTCTTCGAAGCACTGATGGCTGTTTCTCTAGACACTGACGAGTTTGCATGTATTTCATTTTCTGTAACTTCACACGCCACCAGTTGAACACAATGTTTCTCTTTATTAGAAAATCTATTACCATGAAACCCACGTTTATTAAAAACACTTCGTTTTGGCGTCATACTTTACTTTTTGAGAGATTTACCAATCTATTCGTCACTTTTCCTCGGAAAACGTTAGCACTTCTACATAGAACGCCAGTTGATGCTACGAAACGTTGCGATACTGTTTTTGACAGTACTACCACAACAAACACGTAATTTAACCTTCATAACACAACAATCCACAGCATGCTATATAAAAATTACCGATTTTATTAGATCTTGCAGTAATGTAGGTAAAAGTTTTAACATTTTCAAATGGTGAAGATTACATTTAAAAAAATGAAATAAAATACCTCTCTTGTGGGTTTATAAGTGACATATATATTATTTTATTCAGAAAATTCGAACTTTTATAATGAGATAAAAATCCGAAAATGTGGAAAAAAACTTTTGCGTTCTGACTCCCCTTAAGTTCGGCGACTTGCTGTGTCAATAATGATGAAGTCAGCATATATACACACAGCACACACACACACACACACACACACACACACACACACAGGACAAGAAAATCCCTGACCTGGTTGGATGTCGTACAAGGGGCCCCATGATCAGGTGTCAGCAGCGCTAATCGTGAGACCAAGAGCTGCCGTCCATTGACGGTCACGGACAGACGGATGACGAAAGGTGAAATTCGTACAAAAGTATTTTCAGCACAAAAAAGAAACCATTCCTACAGGAAGAGTGTAGAGAGTTGACAAAGTTACGTGACAATAAAATCAAGGAAACATTGTGGTCAGTTGAAACTTCCTCGCAGATTAAAACTGTGTGCCGGACCGAGACTCGAACTCTGACACAACTTTCGGTCTACGAGTTCCAGGCCCACTTTGCTGGTATTTTGATTCCATTAAACTTATCAGCAGACAACTGACCACACCTAGAATGAAATTTTCACTCTACAGCGGAGTGTGCGCTGATATGAAACTTCCTGGCAGATTAAAACTGTGTGCGGGACCGAGACTCGAACTCGGGACCTTTGCCTTTCGCGGGCAAAGGTTCTACCAACTGAGGTACACAAGCACGACTCACGCCCCGTCCTCACAGCTTTAATTCCGCCAGTACTTCGTTTACTACCTTCCGAACTTCACAGAAGCTCTCCTGCGAATCTTGCAGAACTAGCACTCCTGAAAGGATATTGCGGAGAGATGGCTTAGCCACAGCCTGGGGGATGTTTCTAGAATGAAATTATCACGAGGCTGACGATACATGATTGTTGTATACCTCACAAGTTCAAGATGAATAACATCACTAGGCAAAATTCGACTTTCATGATTCAACACTCTGTTCATAAATAATACATTATGACGACGTAAAATATTTGATGGTCCACTCTCTTCGATTGAGAATTTGTAATAAGGAAGATAAACACCACAGTTCCCCCTTTATTCCCATCCTTCTTACGTATGCAGGGTGTGTCTTAACTGCGAAGGAAGGTAACATTCCAAGAACATGGATACGCAAAACGTACCATTTGCGAGACGATTGCGAGTAAGGGGTTAAAGGTTGTCACAGACATCGGTGTGCAATGCAGTTTCTCCTAGTACAGATGTATGAGAAATGTAAGCTTTTCGATTAAGAACCAAGCAATTTGGGCTCAAATGTTACCTATGACTTACATTAACAAGAAATACAATTCTACTTCAACACGTTACATGCTACGATTTACCGTATAGTTCCGCTTCTTTTATGTATACTTGCATCAGTCATAATAGTTTGAATGCATTCGTTTATGCAGCGACGTGCGAATCCCTTCGAACATCCCGAGATCATATCGTAATTGCTGAAAAGACTGTTCCAGTCTCTTCTCGAGTTCTTCCACGGAATCAACGGAAGTACTGTACACATCGTTTTTGTGATCACCCCGCCGGCCGCGGTGGCCGAGCGGTTCTAGGCACTTCAGTCTGAAACCACGGGACTGCTACGGTTGCAGGATCGAATCCTGCCTCGGGCTTGGATGTGTGTGATGTCCTTAGGTTAGTTAGGTTAAAGTAGTTCTAAGTTTTAGGGGACTGATGACCTCAGATGTAAAGTCCCATAGTGCTCAGAGCCATTTGAACCATCTGTGATCACCCCACACAGGAAAATCCAGACAGTTGAGGTCAGGTGATTTTGGAGGCTACACTACTTGTCATGCTCAATGTATGTACCATGGTTCATTTCAATGGAATGTAGGATACCTTAAGCCAATAGTTTCTTTCCGATCGTTTCAGTTTCTTACAGTGTGTTCACATTTACTTCCAACCGGCAACCGACTGGTAGTAGAAGGCTACTCTTTCGCGCTGCAGAAAAGTAAATTTCCGTATACTTGAAGCTTGTGTAAGTTACATTTCCGCACGCTACAACAGAGGGCGTGTTAGACTCTTATATCGATGACCGTCATTAGTACACTCTTCTGAGTCAAAGTCTTATGCTGATACGCTGTTAAACGCCATAAGCAACGTTTAATGCCCAGTGAGTCAAAGTCGTGTTAATAAAACTAGCGCGCCACCCTATTTTCCGACAGGAATCTTTAAGTGCTCACTGCACTCACCAATCGCTAGAGTTATAAACCTTTCTTTGCCATCTTTCGCACTCTGGAGCCAATTCCGGGCAATGCAGGGAGCTACAGCTTCCGACAGACGGCCACAATCTGGATCTCAGCGAACCACCCCTACCCCAACAACAGAACTCTGCAGCCCCCAGCACCATGAGTATCCATGCCCGCGCTTCCGACGGTCTGCTATTACGGGGCAGCCGGCCAATCACACCCTAACTGCGCAATGCGGAACGCCAATTAAGCTATTATTGGTTAGTTACAGCCCGCAACATGACAGGCATACGCCGCCAGCGCATTACTCACCCTGTCAGGAGCGGGACTTCCGCGCCACTGTGCACAGCGCTCCACACGGAACAGTTCTGGGCCCGGTAACCGATCTGGTGCTGCAGCTGATCACGTCTTCAAGTCGGCCAAACAAGGAAAGAAATAAAACTTCTTAGCTACGTTTCCCTTATTTATATTAAAGAACCCCACGCTTTTGCATGGAAGTGAAAGATGGACGATAAACAGTTCAGACAAGAAGAGAATAGAAGCTTTTGAAATGTGGTGCTACAGATGAATGCTGAAGATTCGATGGGTAGATCACATAACCAACTGGAGATAGTGAATGCAACTGGGGAATTAAACAGACTTGTGGCATAGCCTAACAAGAAGAAGGGATCAGTTGGACGACACATTCTGAGACGTCAAGGCATCACCAGTTTAGTACTGGGCGGGAAGCCTGAGGGGAGGGTGTGGTGTAATAAATGGTTGAGGCAGACTAATATATGAATACAGTAAGTAGATTCAGAAGGAAGTGGTTGCAATAGTTCCTTGGAGATGAAGCGCCTTGCGCAGGATAGAGTAGCATGGAGAGCTGCATCTTCGAAATGAAGATCACAACAACAACTTTTAAGTTCACAGCCCCGTCAACATAATTATTTGCCTCAGGTTGTTAGGAGCCTAGAATCGTACAAAAGAATAACAAATGCCAGATATGTTATGCAGTGTGCAATTGTTTAGATCGTTCTGTTTGTCGCCGCAATAATTCTACAAACACCGTATTTGTATTCCTCGCTAGCTGGATTCTAACTGCAAGATGTGATGTGACATGCAACGCTGCTGTTGATACATGTTGCCTATTTACATCGTCATTACTTTACAGGTGTTGCTTACCCTAACATTATATTCTAAGTTATCGGTTGATTGGGAATGTCTTAATGGATTGACAAACTATTTCCGCTCCTTGCTTGAACTAGTGCACTCGTTCCTGTTTCTGATCGGAATTTGAAAATAACTACAATACTAATATGGTTCAGATGGCTCTGAGCACTATGGGACTTAACCTCTGAGGCCATGAGTCCCCTAGAACTTAGAACTACTTAAACCTAACTAACCTAAGGACATCACACACATCCATGCCCGAGGCAGGATTCGAACCTGCAACCGTAGCGGTCGCGCGGTTCCAGACTGTAGCGCGTAGAACCGCTCGGCCACCCCAGCCAGCTACAATACTAATAAGACTCCTCACTAATACAGTGTAGTAACTGCGGTAACTAAAAATTAAATACAAATCCGTGATCATTTTCAGTAATGAGGAAGAGAAGTATTATATATTTATAGATATCATGACTCTTTAATGAAGCTGAAAGTCTGGCGCACCATCCATGAACAACGAAACTTTTAACAAGAAAATGTTTCGTAGACTCGCAATAGCGTCCAGCGTCTCAGTTGCATGAACCAGCATGGAAATACAGTAAACTGAGGAAACCTCAATGAACATTGTTATGTATACTTCCTCTGCTTCATAAAGTGAAGGAAACATTAGCTGTTGTTTCGGCTCAAGAGTCTTTCAGCCTTAGTTAATGATGAATATACCTGACTGACAAAGGATTCATTCAAAAGGAAATGCGACGCTCATCCGCTCAATAATAGAAAAGTAGCTTACACACGGGTAAAAGTTCTATAGAAATGTACAAGAAGATTTGTACTGAGGTACAGACTTCATTTTCAATAGGCTTCCACAAGCACTAACGAAATTTGAGTGGCAAAACTAAGATTTTAAAACATAATTGAGAAGTTTCTCTGTGGCAGCTTTCGTGACAACGATGTGTTTGGAGACTTAAAGTGGCAGGTCTTATTTATTTTACATAATTATGTAAAAGATATCTGTGCTTCATAAATTTTACTGCCTCATTTTCAGTTTCTCAATTTTCTGTGTACAGAAATTGCATATTTCAATACCATTAAGGCGTTCTCAAATATTTTACCATAATGAGTGATTTGATAATAGCCTCAGGGAACATGGCTGAGCTCTATGCAGGAAGAAGACGAATTTATCGAAAAAGATTTCATATTACTTGCACTAACGTTCTGGCTTTGAAAGCCTCAAAATCATACATTTTACACCATATATTAAGCCTGTAATTTACCGTGCATTAACAGTGCATACAGTAGGAAGTAAACAAGTGATAATGGAGGAACGGGGTATGACGAATAACCCACAATGATTTATGTTTCTTGTGAAGTGTATTGGTGACACTGAAAGCCACCCATTCCATCCTTTATAGTTATCATGAGCTCTCTACTGATCCTCGGATCAACCCAATATTAATCCCCTCGTGCAGCCACCAGCTACTCACTGCTTCAGTACGATGGTCGCCTCACGCAAGCACACTTTGATTTGTCTGTATGCTGCATGGCTACGTTCAAGATGTCCGATCGAAACAGCTCAAAAGTTCATTGATCAAATATATTGTCGCGCAAGGGATAAACTCCTTAGGATCTTATTAACACACGGTTGGCATACCAAAATATCTCAAATCTGGCGTCGTGAGAAGTGCACTAGATTAAAAATTAGATCTCCAGTTTTTTATCGTTATAACTACCTTCCTGATTCATTAAAAATGTAAGGGCACTAGGGATCTGCGGTGAATTGTGGGGTGCATTAATTATTCCCTACGTTGCTGGTTCATTACAACTTTTACTGGGTCCTTTCCCTATTCCATTAACATTTAAATCATATTCTATATAAGTTCGATGTACAGTTGGCGTTATTTCCATTATTCCTGTTCCGCATTATTCCTATTTTTCCCTATTCAGCTACAGTCGGATGATTATAATATCACGTTCGAAAGACGAAAAGGACGTCAAATGCAGAATCCTTCACGATATACACCATAGCAGAGCATTCAGCAAATCATCTTATAATTGTCTGAAGGAATAGAAATATCTTAGGCGCAGTAAGTCCCACTTGTCCTGCGATCGGTCCACTGATAATACCTGCGCTGGTATTCACTCCTCAGCCGTTGTCAAGTTTGAGGTCGTCTCATGCTGTGGGAGGCAGTACAAGACTGTCGAGGGGTCGATCAGAGCGCCTACCCGTTTCGTCTGACAGACAGGTTTCAAGTGCTGTCTGTGGGTACTAAAGATCCTGTGTCATGTGCAGTAGCTTGCCCCGTTTTAGAGGAAGCCTCTAAATCTGCAAGACCCGGAAATCACACAGGGTTGGTTTATAGGCAGTTGGGAGCTCCAACTTTAGGCGTGTAATGAGGCTCGTAAGGGGCAGGACAATAAAAGAGGGAAAATAATCCAGTGTGCACACTCTGAGCGCACTGGAGGGAATCATCGCAGTTGTGGAACGTGTCCATCCAGAAGTCATGAAGAGCAAAGGGTGCACCCAACTGCAAGTGGGTACTAATGGCGTGTTCTGCTTTGGATCAGATAAGCGATTTGCTTCGGAGATGAAAGTAGATGTCATATTCTTCAGCATCGTCGACAGACCTGATTTACGTTTGGTGCAGCGTCGAGTGCGGGATCTGAATCAGATGCTAAGGCGTTTACTCAATTTGCGCTGTAGATTGGTAGGTTTTCAGGTTCATCTTAATAGGTCTGGGACCCACTACACACAGGAAACACCAATATAGGGTTGTGTGGGGTGGACAGGACTCATTTTTAAGGTTAGAGGGTCTCGGAAAAGAAGAAAAAGGGATTCAGTCTCAAAGGGTACAGGTAAAACACAAGACTATGGTTGACCTAGGAACCGTATATACTACAGTAGCAACTATTCGTAGCTATGTTGGGAAGGAACCAGAGCTTCAGGTGCTCATCTCAGAGTAGCACACGCAGCCTACGTCCTCAGTTATTTGCTGGACCTACACCTCGGCAGTTTTTAACGCTTGCAGCTCCCTCCAGTGCCATGGAAGTTATTCGTTGCTGTGTTTGTGCATGTCCTATCATCTTCTCCCTCCATTTTGTTAGTCTTTTCCATACATTTCTTTACTCGACTATTCTGCAGAGAACCACCACATTCATTACCTTATCAGTCCACCTAATTTTCGACATTCTTTCGTAGTACCACAACTCAAATACTCCGATTCTCTTCTTTTCCTGTTTTCCCACACCCCATGTTTACTACGTTACAATGCCGTGTTCCAAACGTACGTTCTAGGGAATTTCTTCCTCGCATTAAGGCCTGTATTCGATACATGTAGACTTCTCTCGGCCAGAGATGCCCTTTTTCCATGTTTTTGTCGGCTTTCTATGTCCTCCTCGCTCCGTCCATTGTGGATTACCTTGCTGCCTAGGTAGCAGGATATCTTAATTTCGTGATTACCAGTCTTGATGTTAAGTTTCTCGGTGCTCTCATATCTGTTACATCTCATTATTTTCCTCTTTTTTTTCGATTTACTCTCAGTCCATATTCTATACTCATTAGGCTATTCATCCCGACGAGCAGTTCCTGTATTTCTTCTTCACTTTCTCTGAGGGTAGCAATGTATTATCGAAACTTATCATTGATATCCTTTTACCCTGAATTTTAATTGCACTATCGAACCTCTCTTTTACTTCCGTCAATGCTTCTTGAATGGCTAGATTGAACAATAGGGACAGAATACTATGTCTTACGCCGTGCACTCCGTTTTTGGTCTTCCATTGTTATAGTTCCCATTTAGTTCTTGCACTTATTGTATAGCAGCCGTCTTTCACGACATATTATCCCAAGTTACCTCAGAATTTCGAACATCTAGAACGATATTACATTGTCGAACGCTTTTTCCATGTTGACAAATTCTGCGTATGTGTCTTGATTTTTCTTCAGTCTTGGAAAGTCAACTGCAACGTCAGGTGTGCCTCTCTGGTGCCTTTATCTTTCCTAAAGCCAAATTCATCTTCAAGAAATAGATCCTCAATTTTCGTTTCCTTCCTTCTATATGATATTCTTGCCAGCAGCTTCGATGCATGAGCTGGTAACGTGATTGTCGGCTCTTGTATTCTTCAGAATAGTTCGGACAAGGTTTTTCCGAACGTCTGATGATATATCCCCAGTCTAATACAGTGTACACAGCAATATGGATAGAAGTTTCGTCGCCACTTTCCCGAATGATTTTAGAAATGCCGGTCGAATGTTACCTACCCATTCTGGATTATTTGATCTTAAGTCTTCCAAAGCGATTTTAAATTCTGAATGTAATACTGGATCCCCTATCTCTTAGTTTCTGTTTCATTTTGTCTCATGTCATCAGACAAGACCTCCCCCTCGTAAAGACCTTCAATGTACTGCTTCCACATATCCTCACTCTCCTCTGTATTTACCAGTGCAATTCCTGTCGTATTCTTAATGTTTCCACTCTTCCTTTCAATATCACCGAAGACTGTTTTGACCTTTCTGTATGCTTAGTCATACCTTCCAAAAATAGTTCCTGTTTCGACTTCTTCACACTTTAAATGTAGCCATTTCGCCTTAGCTTTATTGTTTATGTCAATCTTAATTCTGTACTCCTGAATTTGCCTCAACATTCTGTTGTCTCTGAGTTCTCCTCTGTTACCTTCCTGGTACCTATGTTGTTTTTTTTTCCAACTTCTGTGATCGCCCTTCATAGAGACGTCAGTTCATCTTCAAACGGAGTGCGTACTGAACTATTCGGTATCGCAATGTATATAACCCCTGAGAACTTCAATTGTATCTCTTCATTCCGTAGTGATGCATTAACCCATTTCTTGGCGCAATGTTACTTCATGGCTACTCGCTTATACCCCAGCCTCCTCGTCTTCATTATTAAATTTCGGAATCTCTAGTTGACCGTGACGTAATCTAACTGAAATCTTCCCCTATCCCCTGACCTTTTCCAAGTATACCTCCTCCGCTTGTGACTCTTTAACAGATTGTTCCCTATTACTGACGGAAATTTATCGGCGAAGTCAGTTAATATTTTTCCTTTGTCATTCGTTCTACCAAGCCCATATTCTACCGTAATACTTTCTTCTTATCCTTCACCTACAACTGCTATACGATCCCCTATGGCTAACAGATATTCATCTCTCTTTATACTTACTGAATTAAGCGTTCAGTATCCTCAAATACATTCTCTGTCTCTTCAGCTTCAGCTTGCGAAGTCGGCAATTACTGTTATCGTTGTTGGCTTGTTATCGATTCTGGTGAGAACAGCTATTTCACTGAATTGTTCGGTGTAGCTCACTCTCTGCCCTTCCTTCCTATTCACAACAACTCATACTCCCGTTATGCCATTTTATGTTGCTAGTGATGTTACCCTACACTCATCTGACTAGACATCGTTGTCTTCTTTCCATTTCACATCACTGACTCTCACTGCATCTAATTTGATCCTTAGTATTACCTTTTCCAGGTTTTCTGGCTTTACTATCACATTTCAACTTTTGGCATTCTACGCTCTGACTCGTAGAACGTTATCCTTTCCTTTGTTGTTCAGTCTTTTTCTCATAGACACCTCCACCTTAGCACTCCCCTCCGGAGATCCGAATGGCGACTAGTCCGAAATCTTTTGTAAATGGAGAGAACGTCATTACACTTTTTCGATTACAGGCCACATGTCCTGTAGAATCACGATATGTGTCTTTAGTGCTATTTTGGCGATAATACTTGTTTAAAGTTGGAGATAGGCATCAATCATTATGCGAAGTCGTATTAAATGCTTTCTCCAAATGTTATTTTGAGAAGTTATTTCAGGTGTCCACTCGAAGTAAAACGGACTGCAAAAATATACCTGATCTCTTCGCAAGAAATAATCATGAGCAAATGGGAATGATCATGGCAGACAATGACATCAGTTACCAGAAGGTCGATGCTGCGAGACTGAACACTCCAAGATAAAAGTTGACTAAAAATAAATACAAAGTACATCTATTTAAAAGATCAGACAAAAATTAGCTTGATGCATTCCTAAGAAATGTACTAAGTTCTTTCCAAATTAAGTGTGAAAGCGTAGATGAGATGTGGCTTGTAGAGTACCGAGAGATTTACACCAAATAAACTAATCAAAGATAGAACTGACCTCCCATGTCACACAAAGCAAATCAGAACACTGCTACAAAATTAATGAAAAATCATGCCAAATTTAGAACAACGCAAAATCACCAAGATTGGCAAAGTTTTACAAAAATTCGAAATTTGGCGTGAACTGCAGGGTGAGATACTGTGAATAGTTTCCCAGCGAATGTCTCTCCCAAAATATGGAGGGGAGCTCTATAGGGGCCGTATGTGAAGTACGTCAGCGGCAAGACACAATCAATACCTTCGCTTCACGATAGCCATGAAAGTGTTACCGATGTGGGTGCTCCCGGCGGAGGTTCGAGTCCTCCCTCGGGCATGGATGTGTGTGTTTGTCCTTAAGATAATTTAGGTTAAGTAGTGTGTACGCTTAGGGACTGATGACCTTAGCAGTTAAATCCCATAAGATTTCACACACATTTGAACATTTTTTTGAAACTGATAGCTGTGCCACTAAAGCGAAGTTGCTAACTAAGGTTTCCGAAATTCTTTTACTAAAGAAGACGAAGTAAATATTCCAGGACACGAATCTGGAACTGCTACCAATATGAGTAACTTAAAAGTAGATAATCTCGTAGTAGCAAATCACTTAATAAGGGCAAGTTCTCCGATCCAGGTTCTATACCAAATGATTCCTTACAGGGCCGCTGATATAATATCTCTGTTATTAACAACCATAATAACTACGTACAGCTGATGTCTCGAAGAAGTATCTAAAGACTGGAATGCTGTACAGGCTACACCAGTACGCAAGAAAGGAATGGGTGTACTCCGATGAATTACATATAGACCCAAAACACTGACGTCGATTTGGCGCAGGATTTTTGAACGTAGATTGTATTCGAATATTATGAATCACACAGTCAACACGAATACAGATAATATTGTTATCGCAAAACGAGTAGCTATCGACGACAAGCTATCGACAGGGGATCAAAAATTAATTCCATATTTCTAAATTTCCGTGAGGTTTTTGACACCGTCCCTCACATCTACGTCTACATCTACATGGATACTTGCCGCGCTGCGTGGCCGTGCGGTTTCAGGCACCATGTCACGGATTGCGCGGCTCCTTCCGCCGGAGGTTCGAGTCCTCCCTCGGGCGCGGGTGAGTGTGTTGTTCTTGGCATAAGTTAGTTTTAGTACTGTGTAAATCTAGGGAACGATTACCTCAGCAGTTTGGTTCCTTATGAATTCACGCACACGCTCTCACACACACACACACACACACACACGCACACACACACATGGATACTCTGCAAATCACACTTAAGTGCCTGGCAGCGGGATCATCGAAACACCTTTACAATAATTCTATACTATTTCATTCTCGAACAGCCCGCGGAAAAAACAAACACCTACATCTTTCCCTGCGAAGTCTGGTTTGCCCTATTTTAGTGAAATTTCGTGAGAGGATTCCGTCGCAACGAAAAACGGCTTTGTTTTAATTATGGCCTCCCAAAGTGCTGTATCATATCAGTGACACTCCCCCCCCCCCCCCCTATTTCGTGTTAATACAAAAAGGGATTGCCCTTCTTTGAACTTTCTCGATGTACTCCGTTAATCCTATCTGACAAGAATTTCTACACAGAGCAGCAATACTCCAAAAAGAGAATAGACAAGCGTAGTGTAGACAGTCTCTTTAGTGGATCTGTTCCATTTTATAGCAGTTCTGCCAAGAACACACAGTCTCGGTTTCTTTTCCGATAACACGCAGTCTTTGGTTTTTCTCCCCTCAACATTTTCTACGTGTTCTTTCTTATTTAAGTTGTTCGTAATAGCAATTCCTAGGTATTTAGTTGAATTTGTGGCCTTTAGATTAGACTGATTTATCGTGTAACCGAAGTTTAACATATTCATTTTAGCAGACTATTTCAGTTATTTATGATCAATTTCACGCCATTTCGATATCTTTTCTAAACAGCTTTGCAATTTGTTTTGATCTTCTGATGAGTCGATCATCTGCAAACAATCTAACACGGATGCTCAAATTGTCTGCTCAATCTTTGTACAGATAAGGAGCAACAGAGGGCCTATAACAGTGCAGTGGTGAACGCCAGAAATCATATCATCATTCGATGACTGTCCGTCAGTTACTACGAACTATGACCTGTCTGACAGGAAATCACGAACCCAGTCTCATAGCTGAGGCGATATTCCATAGGCACGCCATTTCGCTACATGTCGCTTCTGTTTTATAGTGTCAACTGCCTTTGGGAAATATAGAAATACGGAATAAATTTGAATCCCTTGCCATTAGCACTCAACGTGTTATGTGTAAAGCGCTAGTTCTGTTTCACAAGAACGATGTTTTCTAACTCCGTGTTCACTGTGTGTCAATAGACTGTTCTCTTCCTAGTAATTAATAATATTCGAACACAACGTATGTTCCAAAATTTTGCTGCATATCGACGTTAATGATGTGAGCCTGCAACTTAGTAGATTACTCGTACGACCTTTCTTGAATATTGGTGTGAATTGAGCAACTTTCCAGTTTTTGGGTACGGACGTTTCGTCGAGCGATCGGTTGTACATGGTTGTTAAGTATGGAGCTAATGCATCAGCATATTCTGAAAGAAACATAACTGGTATACAGTCTGGACCAGACGACTTGTTTTTGTTAAGTGATTTAAGTTGCTTCACTACTCCGAGTATATCTCCTAAGTTACTCATGTTGGCAGCTGTTCTTGATTATTCTGGAATAATTACTTCGTCTTCCTTGGTAAGGAATTTCAAAAGGGTGTGTTTAGTAACTGTTTTCGCAGCACAGTCGTCGGTAGTATTTCCATTGAAATCGCACAGAGAAGGCATTGACTGTTGTTTACCGCTAGCGTGTTCTACTTACGACCAGAATCTCTTCGGATATCTGCCAGGTTCCGAGATAAACCTTCGTTATGGAAACTATTGTAAGCATCTAACATTGATGTCCGCACTAAATTTCAAGGTCGCCAGTCTTGAAGATTTTTCGTTCGTTTGAATATAACATGCTTCTTCCGTTGTTATTGCAACAGTATTCTTACCAGTTTTGTGTACCAAGGGGGACAGCTCCGTCATTTCTTAATTTATTTGATATAGATCTCTCAATTTCTGTCAATACTATTGCTTTGAATTCAAGCAACAGCTGTTCTACACTTATATTGATAATTTGTAAGGAGTGGTGGTTGTCTCTCAGGAAGACGTTAAGTAAATTTTTATCTGTTTTTTTGAATAAGTATGTTTTTCATTTATTCAGTAATCAGTGTATCCGTTCTGACGCTCATTATTAGCTCGGGAGTATTTGTTCCTAAGAGGTCAAGTTTTTTCGCCACCGTTTACTATTCGCATGGGCTGATGAGCTAACTGCTCGAAATAATTTTCAGAGAATGCGTTTAGCACAATTTCGGGTTACGTTTCATGCTTATCACCGGGGTTAAACATGTATTTTCGCCAATTTATCGAGGGTAAATTAACACTGGGCCAATTGTCTTTGTATGGGTTGGTTACGTGTTTAAAATTAAACTCAATTTTTCTCTGAACGTGTCAGCAATTGTATCATCTGAGTTAGGGGTCGATAAAGGGATCCAATTATTATTTTATTCCGGTTGCCAAGAATGACCTCTGTCCATACTAACTCACAGGAACTACCTGCTTCAATTTCGCTGCGAGATAAAGTTACTTCTAACATCAATAATCGCCCCACTGCCAACTGTGTTAAGCTTATCCTTTCGTTCCGTTACGATCTTCGCAAAAATTTCGTCTGAACTTATCTCCATATCTAGCTTTCAATGAATATAACGACTTAAGCATCAGTGCTTTCTATTATCCCTTGGAGCTCTGGTAGTTTCTCAATACAGCTACGATAATTTACAACTATTATAACGATGGTTCCTGTATCTACTTCCTTCCTGTGTTCGACTTGCACAATTTGAGACTGAAGTCCTTTTTGTATTTCCCCGAGACACTTTAACCCAAAAAACCACATTGTCCACTCCACACAGCCTTTGCCACGCTTGTAGCTGCCACCTGCGTTTGGTGGACTCATGACCTATTCAGTGGAACTCAAAATCCGACCACTCCATCAATTAAAACGGGAGATACATTATGCATATGTGCAACATAAGTTTTGTACCGTTACATGGAAGTTTGTAGCCAAATTTCGAACCTATCTTGCGTTGTGCATTAGCTATCAAAATCTGTGCCTCATGCGAGAGCCGTGAATGTAGAATTTGGAACAGAAAACAATATGTTTCACAGCTACTACAACATTAAAATCAAATATATGGAAATATGAAATATGCACCAAACGGAAGGGAACAACGAGGCGGAGGAACAGGCTTAAACGTACACTCTGTAGGTACACGAGTACATTATCATAGAATGATGAAATCAATGAACCTACCTTTGTTCTTCGAAAATTAGTGGCTGTGAAACACCGTTCGCTATCGAAAGAAACGATGTGTACAATGAAAGCGCTTGTGGGAAAACAATAGTAGAGATCTTTTGAACTTACAATTTGGAGAAAGGGATGGACTGTTGATTATGATTATTAAAAAATTAATTAAACTATACAAAATCAGAAAACAATAATTGTAACAGCGATATGTGACAACACGTGGTGATTCATCTGCCCTTGCCACTGTCGTTTTATGAAACCAGCAAAGTTATAGCTGAACTTCATATACAACGCCCGAAATTTTCATATTCTCTCGCTCACTACGCGCAAACTTTTAATCCTAGTGAAAAAAAAAAATGAGCTGGACGATTTTCTACGAAATTTATTGTATTTAAATTGTTTTCTGGGCTACGTTCCTACAAAAGTGATCTTACCACGCACCTCCGCTCACACACTCATCCCTCACCAGTTAGGATTCCTATCAGGTTGCTCCTGGCACTCCCTCCTACCAGCATAGCAAAAATTCCGACTACACGAATTATTCCCGATATTGAAAATTTTTTGGTCTCTATTGATTGGGCCATAGCGTTGCCAACATTGTCGGCTTTTTCATAAACATTATTTATTTAAACATCCTCGTGAGAATAATGAGCGAAACATGAATTTTGTAAACGTTGTGCAATAGCGAATTACGTTGAAAATTCGATCCTATCTTAATCCTTACTAGTACAGTAGCTTCGTGGTCAGAAAGCTCGCGAGTACAACAGTGTCATTATTTCCAGAATGAGATTTTCACTCTGCAGCGGAGTGTGCGCTGATATGAAACTTCCTGGCAGGTTAAAACTGTGTGCCCGACCGAGACTCGAACTCGGGACCTTTGCCTTTCGCGGGCAAGTGCTCTACCAACTGAGCTACCGAAGCACGACTCACGCCCGGTACTCACAGCTTTACTTCTGCCAGTACCTCGTCTCCTACCTTCCAAACTTTACAGAAGCTCTCCTGCGAACCTTGCAGGACTAGCACTCCTGAAAGAAAGGATATTGCGGAGACATGGCTTAGCCACAGCCTGGGGGATGTTTCCAGAATGAGATTTTCACTCTGCAGCGGAGTGTGCGCTGATATGAAACTTCCTGGCAGGTTAAAACTGTGTGCCCGACCGAGACTCGAACTCGGGACCTTTGCCTTTCGCGGGCAAGTGCTCTACCAACTGAGCTACCGAAGCACGACTCACGCCCGGTACTCACAGCTTTACTTCTGCCAGTACCTCGTCTCCTACCTTCCAAACTTTACAGAAGCTCTCCTGCGAACCTTGCAGGACTAGCACTCCTGAAAGAAAGGATATTGCGGAGACATGGCTTAGCCACAGCCTGGGGGATGTTTCCAGAATGAGATTTTCACTCTGCAGCGGAGTGTGCGCTGATATGAAACTTCCTGGCAGGTTAAAACTGTGTGCCCGACCGAGACTCGAACTCGGGACCTTTGCCTTTCGCGGGCAAGTGCTCTACCAACTGAGCTACCGAAGCACGACTCACGCCCGGTACTCACAGCTTTACTTCTGCCAGTACCTCGTCTCCTACCTTCCAAACTTTACAGAAGCTCTCCTGCGAACCTTGCAGGACTAGCACTCCTGAAAGAAAGGATATTGCGGAGACATGGCTTAGCCACAGCCTGGGGGATGTTTCCAGAATGAGATTTTCACTCTGCAGCGGAGTGTGCGCTGATATGAAACTTCCTGGCAGGTTAAAACTGTGTGCCCGACCGAGACTCGAACTCGGGACCTTTGCCTTTCGCGGGCAAGTGCTCTACCAACTGAGCTACCGAAGCACGACTCACGCCCGGTACTCACAGCTTTACTTCTGCCAGTACCTCGTCTCCTACCTTCCAAACTTTACAGAAGCTCTCCTGCGAACCTTGCAGGACTAGCACTCCTGAAAGAAAGGATATTGCGGAGACATGGCTTAGCCACAGCCTGGGGGATGTTTCCAGAATGAGATTTTCACTCTGCAGCGGAGTGTGCGCTGATATGAAACTTCCTGGCAGGTTAAAACTGTGTGCCCGACCGAGACTCGAACTCGGGACCTTTGCCTTTCGCGGGCAAGTGCTCTACCAACTGAGCTACCGAAGCACGACTCACGCCCGGTACTCACAGCTTTACTTCTGCCAGTACCTCGTCTCCTACCTTCCAAACTTTACAGAAGCTCTCCTGCGAACCGTGCAGGACTAGCACTCCTGAAAGAAAGGATATTGCGGAGACATGGCTTAGCCACAGCCTGGGGGATGTTTCCAGAATGAGATTTTCACTCTGCAGCGGAGTGTGCGCTGATATGAAACTTCCTGGCAGGTTAAAACTGTGTGCCCGACCGAGACTCGAACTCGGGACCTTTGCCTTTCGCGGGCAAGTGCTCTACCAACTGAGCTACCGAAGCACGACTCACGCCCGGTACTCACAGCTTTACTTCTGCCAGTACCTCGTCTCCTACCTTCCAAACTTTACAGAAGCTCTCCTGCGAACCTTGCAGGACTAGCACTCCTGAAAGAAAGGATATTGCGGAGACATGGCTTAGCCACAGCCTGGGGGATGTTTCCAGAATGAGATTTTCACTCTGCAGCGGAGTGTGCGCTGATATGAAACTTCCTGGCAGGTTAAAACTGTGTGCCCGACCGAGACTCGAACTCGGGACCTTTGCCTTTCGCGGGCAAGTGCTCTACCAACTGAGCTACCGAAGCACGACTCACGCCCGGTACTCACAGCTTTACTTCTGCCAGTACCTCGTCTCCTACCTTCCAAACTTTACAGAAGCTCTCCTGCGAACCTTGCAGGACTAGCACTCCTGAAAGAAAGGATATTGCGGAGACATGGCTTAGCCACAGCCTGGGGGATGTTTCCAGAATGAGATTTTCACTCTGCAGCGGAGTGTGCGCTGATATGAAACTTCCTGGCAGGTTAAAACTGTGTGCCCGACCGAGACTCGAACTCGGGACCTTTGCTTTCGACGGCAAGTGCTCTACCAACTGAGCTAAAGCTGTGAGTACCGGGCGTGAGTCGTGCTTCGGTAGCTCAGTTGGTAGAGCACTTGCCCGCGAAAGGCAAAGGTCCCGAGTTCGAGTCTCGGTCGGGCACACAGTTTTAACCTGCCAGGAAGTTTCATATCAGCGCACACTCCGCTGCAGAGTGAAAATCTCATTCTGGAAACATCCCCCAGGCTGTGGCTAAGCCATGTCTCCGCAATATCCTTTCTTTCAGGAGTGCTAGTCCTGCAAGGTTCGCAGGAGAGCTTCTGTAAAGTTTGGCAGGTAGGAGACGAGGTACTGGCAGAAGTAAAGCTGTGAGTACCGGGTGTGAGTCGTGCTTCGGTAGCTCAGTTGGTAGAGCACTTGCCCGCGAAAGGCAAAGGTCCCGAGTTCGAGTCTCGGTCGGGCACACAGTTTTAACCTGCCAGGAAGTTTCACATCAGCGCACACTCCGCTGCAGAGTGAAAATCTCATTCTGGAAACATCCCCCAGGCTGTGGCTAAGCCATGTCTCCGCAATATCCTTTCTTTCAGGAGTGCTAGTCCTGCAAGGTTCGCAGGAGAGCTTCTGTAAAGTTTGGAAGGTAGGAGACGAGGTACTGGCAGAAGTAAAGCTGTGAGTACCGGGCGTGAGTCGTGCTTCGGTAGCTCAGTTGGTAGAGCACTTGCCCGCGAAAGGCAAAGGTCCCGAGTTCGAGTCTCGGTCGGGCACACAGTTTTAACCTGCCAGGAAGTTTCATATCAGCGCACACTCCGCTACAGAGTGAAAATCTCATTCTGGAAACATCCCCCAGGCTGTGGCTAAGCCATGTCTCCGCAATATCCTTTCTTTCAGGAGTGCTAGTCCTGCAAGGTTCGCAGGAGAGCTTCTGTAAAGTTTGGAAGGTAGGAGACGAGGTACTGGCAGAAGTAAAGCTGTGAGTACCGGGCGTGAGTCGTGCTTCGGTAGCTCAGTTGGTAGAGCACTTGCCCGCGAAAGGCAAAGGTCCCGAGTTCGAGTCTCGGTCGGGCACACAGTTTTAACCTGCCAGGAAGTTTCAGTGTCATTATTTATTTTAAAACTCACAAAACTGATAGGCAAAATTGACACAAACGTCCAAAAAGTCGGTGGCGTAATAACAGCAGTCAGTGTGGATAAAAACAAGTCAAATGTGGGAAATAATTCGTGAGGTCGAAAATATTTGTACAATGGTAAAAATCTTGACCGGTGAGAGCTGAATGTGATAGTGGGGTGCATATGAAAGCCACTTTTGTACCTTTTTCTCAAATAACTGGAAAACTACGGCCTCCAGCGGAAACATATCCCTCTACAAAATTTAAATACATTAAATTTTCTAATCAGTTATGTAGGACTTATAGTTTGCATGTAGTGAGAAAGAGAGTATGAAAATCTCGCGTTTGTTTTATGAAGTCCAGCTATAAACCAGCGGGTTGCATAAACGACAGCGGCAGGAGTAGCTGGATCGTGTAATACATCGGCGTAACAATTGGTAGTTGGTTAGTTCTTCCCTTCTTTAAATAATTGAGATCAACACTCATCTTTACTGCTGAATGACAATAATATGCCAATTAATCTGAAACTATGGACCCACACCATTAAGATCAAGGATCGTAAGTAAAGCCTGGTGTGTACTGAAATATAATTATTCTTCTGCCAATGAGTTTGTACAAATGTGTAAAATAATTGATTTCCCTAGTAAACAATAGCCACACTTTCTGGTCATATCTTGTCTCGAATTCGATAATGTTTTGTTGTATTATTAGACCTGTAACCGGGCGATGCAACAAGTATATTGCCGATCTTCAGGTTTATACATAGCGAACGAAACTGGAACCCTGCTACTACCTGGAACCCTGCTACTCAAGCGTACGCCATCTCCTTACACATCGTTGCATCCGGCATTTCACAGTCTGCATGTGTTCATCGATATGTTACTCTCTCACACTGCCAGCGTTTCTCTCAACCTCAGAGCATACGTCTAAATATCAAAAGATTTTTATTTTAGAAGCATATTTTTATGTTAATGTTTTTAGTAGGCTGTCAGTAGGCTGTCAGTGTTGACATTCATTTTAGTTCACTCTTTTGCCTTGTTTTCTTGTCCTTTGCATGTCTTTAATACACCTTAACCTTTTAGAAACATCACATTACAATTACCACGTAAAATTTGGGATCTTTTCTAAATGATACCGCAGCATGGTCCGTACAGTTTTCCTACATCTTTAAGAAGTAGCCATTCATTTACCGGCAAAGTCAATGAATCGCTAGATCTATGCCTATTCATAGGATCAGGTATCATGCTTCTGAGGCTAAACAGAGCGGGATTTATTAGCTTACTACTTGTTAGAGGCAGATTAGATTCACCGCCACAACCCCGTATTGTCGCTTTGTTGGTAACGTGCTCGGACGTAACCTTCTTCTGATTTATGGAGGGTTTCTACGCCTATCGTTCGTTAACATACCGATGCGACCTCCCACCATAAAATTGTTTACATGGAAGCAGTCAGATGTTAAGCAATGACCATGCCAACAGTAAATCATCTTATCTGGGAGTACTGTCAATGGGTGAAAATTTCGTCCATTGTAATACTATAGCTGTAACTTCTAGACGCAAGGAGCCGGTATTGCGCCGGATGTGATCAGTGTTCTACAGCGAAGATAGTAAAAAGTGTAGAGTAAACTCGTCACTGGCCACATAAATGGCTCAGACATTGCTAATGAATGGACAGTCACATTATCGTCAGCACATTTCGAAGTCTGTAGAAAGACACGCTCGGACTCGCTATACAAATAATTACTAATGGTGTCACTGTGGCTGTAACGGCCAAAAGACAGGAAACTCTGAGAAGGAGGTGCTCTGAACAGATCTTAGAAATTGACGATAGGGCACAATTGCTCGAACAGAAACTGATCATAAAATCTGACGAACCTAAACGATACCAATGACGCAATAATCTCAGACTGCTTAGGATTCCAGAGCAGCAGAGAGAATACAGTCAAATTAATGATCAATCTCGTACCGGAGAGGAGGTAGGCCCTGCAGATGACTCTGAATAACATAGACAGAAGTGAAGGGTGGGGCGTAAGGTGTCCGGATCTACAACTTAGACGCATAATAGTGAAGTTCATGTGGCACAGATTAAGATCTGAATGCTTGAGAGCGGAGAAGAAACTCGCGGAGCCAAGTCTGAATATACCCGAGGATCCAGCATGTAAAAACTGATTTATATAGCTTATCCGAGGGGCCGCAGGACGTAGGTTTGAAACAAAATCCGTCTAAAATGCTTGCAGACTTAGTCGCTCACAAAAGACTTATTAGTACGTAGTTAAGGAAATCACTTACAACCGGAATCCTAAATAGCACAAAAGTAACATTTTCCTTTTCTGCATGAAAATGGGTTTGTTCTGGACCATCTCTTAAACCGAACTGAACACATTACTGAAGCCTTTAAGGTGTCAGTCGTTCATTCACTACATGAATATAAAAAAATTATTTCTTTTGAGACTTACAAGAATTAGTGGAGTCACTAATATTGACTATGATGATGCTATTCCCCAAGGACTTTTGAACGAAAATTCAAGCTGGCTAAAACTGGCGATACATGCCTGTACGCAATACATTTGTGAAGTACGCTATTTTGACCAAATACTCCTGACGACGAGCGATTATCATGGTTACGTGCCGATAAGCGTATAGACTATCGTACTCTATGTTTGCTCTACCGTCTTCTCAATCATTTCACTCCCTCTTATTTGTCTTCAACTCTTACAGTGCCACCTGAAGAGCACAGCAGAAATACTATTTCTCAATATAGTAAAGCCCTCTCTACACAACCGCGCAACAGTGCCATCTTCTTCAAAAATTTGTTGTATCAGGAACCCATTTTTAGGACAAAATTTCGAATAATCCCACAGAATCTCCTTCCACACCTCGAAAGAAAGTTAATAGCTCACTTATGACAATAGCTAATCCAACGATATACTACAACACAAGTCACTCTCGCGTCCGACACACGCATACACAAACTTTCCCTCCACCATGTTGGAAGATTCCTTTTTTTACAGTTAGTGTCGCGGTCAACTTTATCCTCTTTCTTGATCCCTTCAATTCATATAATAACGTGTGCTCAACTGTGCTAAGGTAATATGCCATTTACTATTATTATTATTTTTATTAGTGTCACAATTTTTCATTAGTGTTAGAGTTAGTATCGAGTGTAGCCATGTATGGAAGTGAAACGTGGACGATAAATAGTTTAGTCAAGAAGAGCATAGAAGCTTTCGAAATGTGGTGCTACAGAAGAATGCTGATGATTAGATGGGTGCATCACAAAACTAATGGCTTGCCGGAGTGGCCGTGCGGTTCTAGGCGCTGCAGTCTGGAACAGCGTGACCGCTACGGTCGCAGGTTCGAATCCTGCCTCTGGCATGGATGTGTGTGATGTCCTTAGGTTAGTTGGTTTAAGTAGTTCTATGTTCTAGGGGACTGATGACCACAGTAGTTAAGTCCCATAGTGCTCAGAGCCATTTGAGCCACAAAACTAATGAGGAGGTATTGAATAGAATTGGAGAAAAGAGGAGATTGTGGCACAACTTGACTAGAAGAAGGGATCGGTTGGTAGGACATGTTCTGAGACATCGAGGGATCACCGGTTCAGTATTGGAGGGCAGCGTGGAGGTTAAAAATCGTAGAGGGAGACCAAGAGATGAATACACTATGCAGATTCAGAAGGATGTAGGCTGCGGTAAGTACTGGGAGATGAAGAAGCTTGCACAGGATGGAGTAGCATGGAGAGCTGCATCAAACCAGTCTCAGGACTGAAGATCACAACAACAACAACAGTCAGTTATTATTATTATTATTAATATCATTTTATTGTTATTCCGGCGGATGTTTTCGTAATATCTTTGATATTTGTCGTTTCAAGTCAGATGTAAGAGTGTGCACTAACGCCCTATTCTGGTCAGGCTAAACAGGCAGTAAATAATATTACGGTGAAACTGACAAAAGAAGACTTGCAGAGCTGCTTTTTGAATACTGTCTAAAATAACAGTAATCCTAAATTCAGCAACTGTAGTTTCTCTGTTTATAGCGTCAGGTTGTACAATGAGGATCTCTACTAAAGTTCACAATTGTTGACTTGCGACAAGGAAGATCATTAAACCATTAGATCGAAAATATAATTCATGAATCTCATTTCTAGGTAACATGGTGCTAAAGTGTAAGATGTCTCCGCATGTGGTCTGAGGAAGGCCGTTGTAATACCATCTAAACGTGAGTTTTGAGTTCATAGTTGCAGTTTTTTATGCAATGACGCCATAAAACACCAAGAAGAATTTTAATCACCGTGTCCGATAAACGTCAACTCGTGAAACAGTACCCTCGACATTTTTTCCCAACACTTGTAACATGATAGCAAGGAAAAAAGAACTGCTTATTACTAATAACTCTCGTATACACTTTGGTATGTGACAGTCATAAAGAATGTTCATGGCTGCCATGAAACGTAATTATGACTTTGCGTCTTAACAACTAAGTATGTTAAGGTAAAATAGAAATAAATCCGAAAGATATAGACCGATAAACGTCAATATTATTGCTGAACACATGATTTTACGAGCCCACGTGGATACCTAAAGTTACAAGTTTCAGATTGATCACAAGCAATCAGAACATGATGTTCTAATCGCAAAGTTCTGAACAAAGAGAAACCTATTTTATACCTCAAGAGTGTGTCACAAATTTGATTCTACAGGACGACAAAGTAAAAAGGCAATGTACGGAGCTATAATCAGCTTCTATTAATCTAAGCATGAGTAACATTGAGCTTGAGCGAAAGTATGTGTCCCTATTGCTGCTAGCATAGTAACTGCCAGCAGGCGATACGAAACTGATTCTCCAAAGCTGTAACTAAGCTCCAACCGGGCAAGCATACCTGAAATTGTCTCACCCACTTCTTTATTTGCTGTAGAATCTCCTAAACAGCTTAGAAAGACGCAGTGTCCCTTCCACAGCACAGACCAGCTCCAAACACAGCAGCAGAAACTAGCACCCAACCGAGCCCAGAACAGAATGTATAGTCGATACGCTTTAAACAACAACGACCTCATTGTCTGCAACCGGCGGACGACTCCAATTGGTAGCAAACTGATTCTCCAAAGCTGCAAAATTACTTCAGTAACCATTCAAAGACGTTGTTGCAATGCTTATGTTTATTAATCAAAGCTGACTGTAGCAGATTCGCATAAAGTGTCACCATTTAGTATCAACAACATGCCGTAACGGGAAGAAATGAAAGAGCCGAATGGACAGGCAACTTTCGACGCATACAATCTTCTTACTCCTCGATGCACAGCTATCCACCGTCTTCACTTTTGCCTGTTAACATATCAACCAGTTCCAAGTGCCATAGACCAAAAACTCTCCTTTGCTGTGACATCTGCATTTCACGTCATCTAAACTGGCTACCTGAGCAACATAGTCCATTGCGTTCTCAAAAGCCTCGACACTTTTATTCAAATCCCCTCTGAAAAATGCCCTGTACATAACCTTACACAACGTCGTGGTAAGAGTGCAACAACTTTTCCACAGTATCCGTTTTCTACCGACACATAAATCTTTACTCGCAGATATACTGTCCCAATACCAAGTTCATAAATTCATCCTCAACGAAACACTTCTTCAACCCTCTCAAACCATCTGAATTTTTATACCATATAGATAGACCTAGCCTCACTGTTCGGGTTAGAGTCAATATCAGCAACAGAAAAAGACGTGTCTCGTTAGTAATATCTCCTGAGTAGGATTCTCGCAGAACAGTTCTCCTTTATCGATTTCATCCAAATTTTAAACGTAGCCTGCAACACTGTATGTCTTCGACGTCATAATCTCATCCATTACTGGTTTCTCTCTTATTTACGAGAGTGTGCTGATAAGTAGTGCTTCTGATTTTTTATGTGAAAACTGTGAAAGGTTTTTAAGTGAAACAAACGCATTTAACATTGTGCATCTTTCTTTTTCAGGTCCACGTACCTGCAGCCTTCTGCCGCTAGAGGGCTGCGGACTGTAGTGTGTAACACGGCGATGTATGAGTATCAGCGTGCTGTAATCGAGTTTCGAATTCAAAGAATACGACAGGTAAACTTTAATGTATTTCACACATATTAATTCATTCGTGTGAACATTTCTTTAATTTATTGATTTGGTAAAACAGTATACTTTCTTTTATCGCCTTACTTCCTGACTCATTTTGATTTAAACAGAGTCAGAATATTTTACTCCTGTCCATTGAGCTGGATTGTAGACTGCAGATTATATGCAGGACGTTCCTCGGTTACTTTCGGGCAGTTAGCACAGAAAATTTTGAGGCTCTTATAAACTGCCGTGGTTTTTAAAAATTCATCAAAGCATACTAAATGCCTCTAAAACAGACAATATATCATGAAGGAAGAACTAAAGTTTTAACCCACCGCTCCACAACTACACTACGAAGAAACTCCTCTCAATGGCTGAGAGTCAGCCACGGCTTTACTGGTATAGATCCTACACTTTATTAACAATTCCAGCACAGTAACTACCGTTTCCTTGAAAAAAATTCACTGAAGTTCACAACATTTAAATTCTGCCTTTCGGGTAAATTTTCAACGCCTGAAGACGTTACTGGGATTAACAGATATCTTTACCCCATTCCCTGCTAATGGTTTTCAGTACCTAGACCACAGAACATCAACAGAAGCTAACATACCTATCAGAGCACAAGCCAGAAACTAATACTTCGTAAATAAAATAGACTAAACACTCATGTTTCGTAGAAATCTTTGAGATTCTCAACAATAGTGATTATTTCCTACTCCACCATAAACGCACATCAACCTGTCGATGCCACTTGCAACACCCAACCCAACAGCTTCATCTCACTGTTCATCGACGTCTGTGACTATAATAAGGTGATTGATGACTGTGCTTATCTGGCTGTTTCCTCAGATACTCTCGACGCTGAGAACTTCTAAGAGTATGGAAGGGTTTGACTGAGATGAGAAATTCCTCAACAGGAACCCAAAATTTTCATCCTGTTAAGAGCCCAATGGTTTATGAGATTGTTGGTCTGGTCCTAAATAATGCTTAGTGCGTGGAAATTAGAGTTCTTCCCTACAAGATGTCTTGAGTTTTATTTCCCTCATAGATTCCGTAAAATCCATAGAATAAACGTTTTGCTCACATCTCTTGATTATATTTTCACTCAGGGAAATAAAATTTTCTGTAGATTAAATTTCAGTGCTTTAAGTAAAGTGAAATACTTTCACTAAAATATGTTCTAAACTGCCAATGAGAGACGAGAAAACTGCTGTAATACCCCTTAAATACATTTTCAACACTTCATAGAAAAGAAAATAGGTCAAATATCTCCCTTGTCTATCGTCTAATGATCAGATTGTACAACATCAGCATTAACTGCATTAAGAATCGCAACCTGGCGCAGCAGAAAAGCATCGCCTCAATCAGCCACTTATATGAAATCATGATTGTTCCATGATTTCGCAGCTTCAGTAACGTCCCTACTATCCGCTGTTGGCGCTGTATACTCGGTCTAGCTGTACACAATAAAATGCAACTATCCGAACAGTAGGGAAACAGCGGGAGCTTAAAGCAAATACTGTTCCACATTTATGTATGCACAGGAGGATCACTGCACCGTGACAATTCTGCGGACGTCAGTCTCCATCTATTAATTAATGCACCGAACTTGTGGGCTAACTTCCTACAGTGATTTGCACGGCAAAACGCTGCGTTTGGCTCATTAGCCAACTTGCTTCTCCGCATCGGTGCCCTCCTGCGCAGCTGCGGAGCTCAGCACTAATTCCCACATGCTCTCTCAGATCACAGTGGGATAATGCTCCGACAGTCGCGTAACTGCAGTGGTGCGCGCCGGCGAATGAGGAAGCCGACGTTGTCACAGGGCACAGGAGGTGTGACAGTTCGTTGATTGCCTGCCTGCAGACCCGTACATAGTCAAGGAGTCCACGCATACACGTCATCGCTGGAATAGGCAGGGCTTGGGCGGAAATAGAAGTGAAAGAAGTGGAAGCTCCAGTCAGCCAAGTGTTTAGAAAATACAGCCTTTTTAGCGCATGCCTGTAGAGGCGTGACCCATTTATGTTAGCGTTGTTTCCAGTGAGTGGTTAGTACGGAGGAAAGATTACAGAACAATAATCCGAGGATCATGAGAGCGAGTCAGTACGCGAAAACTTATTCATTTAAAAAAAATCATTGTTTACGCTGCAAAAGCATCGAAGTAATGCTCAATATACTGAATTTATTAATGTTTTCATAAAAGGAATGAAAAGGAATTTTTCATTTCGTAAAGGGACATCCTCCTCTAGTATTACTTTTCCACAACAGTAGTTGTCGATACCAGCACTGTTTTTCGAATTTTGGACAAGTCAATATTATCTCAGCTGCTCTTCTGAAAACTTTCATGTAATTTTATACACAGTATGTTATTTCAAGCTAAAGGTAATGAAAAGGAATTGCTTTATTTTCTATGTTGGAATCGATAAATAATGGCTCTGAATGTAGCGCAAAAATTATTTTCTTAGAAAAATTTCAAATTCAGAATTATTTGGCACACTTAAAATTTTTATTATTAACTAGGCAATCCAGTAGTCCATACTATGTTTCTTTCTGGATTAATTTATGAAATAATAATAGAAATGAATAGAAATTCATTTGTCAAGAAAAACTGTAAATCCTTTGGAATATCGTTACTACCCCAGATAGAGGTAGTAGTAAGCATGCCTCTGATGTGATCGGACGTATTTTTGTATTTTGTGTGAACAGTGTAATCTCAGCTTAGTTAACGTGGAAATTTAAAAGACTGTATGATATACTAGAATGTGACAAAATATATTAACGTAGCAAGGAACATTCTGCTACAACAATCTTCAAATTTGAAACTTCCTGGCAGATTAAAACTGTTTGCCGGACCGAGACTCGAACTCGGAACCTTTTCCCTTCGCCGGCAATGTGCTCGTCCATCTTTTTTTTTTTTTTACATTAAACACAACAAAATATAACATATCCTGTTTTCTTCCCTTTTTTTATTTTTTAAATAATCTGTATTGAACAAACTAAAAGTACATAAATATTCACTATGCAAGAGTTCTTCAAGGTGCCATTTAAACATATACAAATGACTTAGTTAAACCAAAAATATTTAAAAAATCATTAAATACAACAAAATGTAACATATTGTCTTCTTCCTTTTTTATTTATTTTTTTTTTTTTGTTTTTTGTTTTTTTTTTTTTTTTGGTCGATGCATGAGAACGTGGATAAGGGTGTTGCATCATGTGACAGGTAGGCATGGCACACCCCAACTTTGAGGGGGGTCAAGGAAGACGCTGCGGAGATAACCCGCAAAAGTTTGTCGGTAAGATGGTTTTCGGGTGAGGGTGCTATGCGCGGTCACAACTTTGTACCAGAAGTCGAGGACTGTATGCGGACCACTCTGAAAGAGGTATTCTAAAGCCTGTCCTCGAAACCAGATTAGGGTATGGTGCTTAGCAAGAGGGTAGTGAAAGGTCTGGTGCAACAACAGGAAATCCGGGGTTACCGTCGTTGCCGGGGCACAGAGGCTAAAGCCCACGATTCGTTGGATGAGGAACCATACGTTTTGTTTCAGGGTGCACGTAAGACGGTGCTCGTCGGTGTCTTCGAGCTGACAGTCAGGGCAGAGTGCGGAGGTAGCCAGTCCTATGCGATAAAGTCGATTATTAGTCGGGAATTTGCCATAGACTAAAACGTACCAGAGTGCAGACACAGACGACAGTAAAAAGGTTGCATGCACACACCCCCAAACCGTTCGCCAGTTAATGTCAGGATGCTGTAGCACCATGGGGTTGCACGGGTTGGACAGCATAAACAAACGATAATAATGTTTAGTACGGGGAGGACGGGTGACTGGAAGATCGGCTCGAACGTAGCTGAGTCCTATGAAACAATTGGCGACGTGGTACAATAACGGAGAAATAGGTGCCACATTGATCGGTAGATAGAGAGCAGCTTGTCGGAGGATATCTAGAGACTGCGTTTGAAGGCCAGGACCGGCCCCTGCCAGTGCCGCAACAGAGTGTGGACAAAGAGTGCAGAAGATCGTGCCCGCACATTGATGAGTCCGAGGCCACCTTTTGCAGGAGGCAGTGTTAGAGTGTTGTAGCGGACTTTGAAAAGTGTCCCTGCTGACACGAAATATCCAAAGGCTGATTGGATGCGGCGGCCAAGGAGTAACGGCATTGGGAAGATCTGAGCGACGTGTACCAGTTTAGAGGCGACATACATGTTGACATAGGACACACGTTGGAGTTGGTTTAGGTTACGGTGCACTTGACCGCGTACATGGTGCCGAATCGACTGCAAAAGCCACCGGTAAGCCAGGGCCACTGTGCGGTGTTTGGAGCTTGTAAATTCGATACCCATATAACGAAGGGTGGTACTGACTGGGAGTGGGGTCGGCACCATAGCCGGGAGGCCGCGCCCAATGTGCATCATAGTCGATTTACGAACATTAAGAATGCTACCAGAAAGACGTCCATACTGGTGGAGCCATTGGATGGCGTCATTGAGTTTCGTGGAGGAGCAGGTGAGAAAGAGGAGGTCGTCCGCATAAGCCCTGCAGTGAAAGGTGTAGTCACGCAGAGTGAGACCCTGCAGTCTAGAGGTAAGTCCAGTGATGAGGGGCTCAAGTGCAGTGGCATATAATAAAGTAGACATAAGGCATCCTTGACGCACAGAGCGGCGTATAGGAATCGGTCCTACAAGCCTCCCATGAACCTGTACCATCGAGACCGCGGGAAGTAGTAACCGGCGAATGGCATCGACAAAAAGTAATGGGAACCCCATACGTGTCGCCACCATGAGGAGGAATGGGTGTCGAACGCGATCAAAGGCACTCGTCAAATCGACGGATACCAGCGCCGCACGAAGGCGACTAACGGACGCCAGTGCGATGAGGTCACGGCATTCTACTAGGGCTGTTTGTAAGGTGGCCCCACATCCACGTGCAGTCTGCTCCAGTGAAAGGACCGTAGGTAAGACGGTGCGTATGCACGCTGCTAAGAGGCGTGCATAGATTTTATAGTCTGCATTCAGTAGTGTAAGGGGGCGATATGCAGAGACATGAGACCCTCCCTTCGGCTTTAGCACAGGTAGAAGAATGCCAGTGACGAATTCAGATGGGATTGGGAAGGACGGAGTAAAGAGTTCCTGAAGCATTTCCGTCCAACGAGGAAGCATTAACGTCGTGAACGCCCGGTAAAACTCCACTGGGAGACCATCTGGTCCTGATGATTTGTTCATGGCCCCTTTGTTGATCGCATCTACCACCTCTTCTGCGGTGACTGCAGACATTATGGACGTTAACCCCACTACGGTGAGGGTCCGATCAGGGGAAGGACGGAGATCATCAGGAATTGGCGTTCCCATCGGTTCATCATGATAAAATTGGCGATAATGTTCAGCAAAGGCAAACACCACTGCCGCCTGTGTTGTGTGGTGAACACCATGGGAGGTCGTGATGTTGGGGACGAAAAGTCGACGTCGACGACTATGGTCGGATGCGGCATGGATTGTGGATCGGGTTTCGTCGTGGAGGAGTTCTTGTCGTCGGGAACGCACCACGACACCATGCAGTCGTGCACGTTGCAGAGAGAGGAGTCCTTCTTTCCCGCAGCCGGAACAGTTCCGAGGTTGGCCGTCGTACATTATAATGGCACGGCAGCCTCCGATACGTAGATAGGAAGGCACGTGTTTCTACAACTCGATGCGGACCTGTCTAACACCGTGAAAAACGGGATAGGTTTGAAATTGTACGCATCGTTCGGCAACATGTTCCAGAACGTTGCCATAGGGACGGAGCGCCTCGATGACGTCGTCTGCAGGTAGTTCGAACGGCAGTTCGAAGATCCTTATCGTTCGTGTGCCGAGACCGTGCAGTGCCGATCATGTTGATGTTCAGTGTGGCGAAACGTCTTGTCGATCGTGAAAGCTGTCCGCCGACCTCTGCGTGGAAATGTCGGCTGGTTGGGTGTCGTCTTCGTCGTCGCGGGTCGCGACGCTTTGAGAGCCCGTGCGTGAACGTCGACGGCATTTGCGTCAGGTGGTGGAGGGAGCGCTTCGAGCTCACGGAGGACAGCGTAGTGAAAATTTGTGGTGTCTCGATACCATGCTGCTGCTTCCTTGCCGCATTGCATGAAGACCTTTCTGATCGCAGGTTTGGCACATTTGAGCCACCAATGGAACGTGGATGTTTACTGCGGGAGGCGTCTTTCACAAGACGCCCATGTAGTGGCAATACATTGTCGGGAGTGTGGATCATTAAGGAGGGAGGTATTAAGCTTCCAGTAGCCTCTGCTGCGCCACACTGAGGTGGCAGAGCCAGGGAGCAAATGACGGCGCAGTGGTCCGAAAATGCAAGGGGCTATTGTTCAGCTCGGGCGACTTCATTGCCAAGGTAGGCAGAGACATAAAACCCGTCCAGTCTGCTCGCAGAATGTGCAGTATAATGGGTAAAACCGGGGGTATTGCCATGAATTTTCTCCCAAACGTCCACTAGATGAAAATCTTCGATTAAGGCGAGCAGCGCCGGGCAATGAGTATAACCAGGCATTTGGTCCTGCGGATGGAGGACGCAGTTGAAATCGCCTCCCATGATAAGGCGATCATAGCGTCCTGAAAACAGGGGCGCCACGTCATGTCCGAAGAAAGTGGACCGCTTCCGACAGTTCGTGGAGCCAGACGGAGCGTAGATATTGATGACGCGCGTGTCGAAAATGGTGACAGCCATGCCCCTTCCACAGGGAAGGATTGTCGTGTCCTTGAGCAGGATTCCTTCGCCCTGATTGATCACATGTGGACGTGTATGAGTCGTAGCCGTAGACTGGTGGTAGTGTGGCAACGCGTACTTCCTGAAGAAGGGCGACGTCGACGTCAGAGGCCCGAAGCATGTCACATAGGAGTTGCAGCTTGGGTGCAGTGCCGATCATGTTGATGTTCAGTGTGGCGAAACGTCTTGTCGATCGTGAAAGCTATCCGCCGACCTCTGCGTGGAAATGTCGGCTGGTTGGGTGTCGTCTTCGTCGTCGCGGGTCGCGACGCTTTGAGAGCCCGTGGGTGAACGTCGACCGCGTTTGCGCCTACGTGGCAAGCGTTGTTTGCGCACGTGTTCCTCAGTGTCGGACGACCTGGTTAGAAGGCGTCGGTGGGTACAATGAAATTGTCAAACAGGTATTGTGAAGAAGTACTGTTCTCCTCAGCGTCCGGTGCGGGAGCCTGTTCGGCGGCAAGGTTGTCAGGTGGGACGTCTGCACCGTCCATAGGTTGGGACGGTGGGACGTGCCGATCGGCAGGACCGGGCAACTGGACTGGACGAAACTGTAGACGTGGTAAGAGCCGCTGCGTAAGTGACCGGTAGGGCGGTCATCGTGGGTGTGACGGACGCTTCCGACAACGGGAGCTGCGCGACACGTTGTTGAATGCATTCAGACAGTAGATGACCTTCTTTCCCGCAGCCGGAACAGGTCCGAGATTCGCCGTCGTACATTATACGTAGATAGGAAGGCACGTGTTTCTACAACTCGATGCGGACCTGTCTAACACCGTGAAAAACGGGATAGGTTTGAAATTGTACGCATCGTTCGGCAACGTGTTCCAGAACGTTGCCATAGGGACGGAGCGCCTCGATGACGACGTCTGCAGGTAGTTCGAACGGCAGTTCGAAGATCCTTATCGTTCGTGCCGAGACCTGCATGATCCACGGTAACGGGTCCCACGTTGCCGTCGGAATGACGGAAGCGCAGTCCACGTTTTGCCTCTTGAAGCACCTTGTCGCACGTCGCATCGTTGATCATTTTGACGTAGACGGTACTGCTAACTATGGACAAGTGGATATTAATTAGATCCGTTGGTGGTATTTTAACTTCATCGCGAATAAATCGTTCTACCTCTAGGGCCTTGGGTCGGGCGAAGTCGGAACAAAAGTTGAAACGTAATGTCTTTTTTTTGTTTATTTGGCCTTTGAGTGTGTACTCAATTTAGCCATCGGCAACACATAGTGACAATGTACATATAATTGAATAAACAAATACAGAAATGCACATTTACAAGAATAAAAAGCTTAACTGTTACAGTTTTGTACATACTGTTTTAAAAATTTAATTGAATTGAATTGGAAAATAATTAAAAGTGTCTTGGCTTACAATTCACACCAATTGTGAAATATATTCATCAGCAAGACATATTTATAATGTACGTACACCATTAAAACCTACAGATTGTAACCAGTACTCTTGATGAAGTTAACTATCACTTTATATAAACGAACGTCTTTAGTACACAAAAGAGAAGAAGCTGATTGAGGAAGATGGTAGCCCATACTCAGCAATGTCTTCAGAAAGACCAACCGTTCACGGTCAAATTTGGGGCACATAAATAAGATGTGGTTGACATCAGTTTCCGACTCAGGATCACACTCACATGCTGGTGAACTGTAAACTTTAATCCGATGGAGATGTTGTGGGAAAGAGGCATGATTGAAGCGGAGTCTTATGATGGTAGAAATCGTGGATTGGTCCAGATGTGTCCTCATGAACCACGGCTGCGAAGAAATCCGAGGTTGTAGCACTACGTAATAACCGCCTTTTGTCTGTTGAGAAGCGTTCCACATTTGCTGCCATTGTTGTCTTGCGTGATCCTTGACTTCACGTAAGTAGTCTGTATAAGGAAGGTGTAGATCCAGGACGGCGCCTAAGGTTGCCGCTTGTTTGGCTAATGCATCAACTTCATCATTATAGACGATACCAGAGTGGGAAGGTACCCACAACAAATGGATCGTCCGGCCCGTGCGTTTGCTGCGAAAATATTCAGATATCACATCCAAGATATAACTGTTGGTTGTTTTGTTCCATCGACTGTACTGAATGTTTTTAAGAACGCTTTGCGAGTCAGATACTATCAATATCTTGGGGAAGGAAGTGCTAGAGACAAACTTAAGTGCTTCCAAAACTGCCACTGTCTCCGCCGTAAAAATAGAAGTGCTCGTAGGCAGTTTGAAGGTTTTGACGATCTGGATCTGAGGGCAGAAGAAAGCGCATCCTGTACACTCTTCTTGCGGAATTTTGGAGCCATCGGTATATACACAGAGAAAACCTGGCCATTGTGCTTGAACGAGACGATCGAAGCCAACGTTAACATTAGTACTGTCCAGCCAGGTCGTACTTAAATAATGGACTGGGATCTGGGAGCAGAGCGTTTGAAGATCATATTCAAAAACAGGTAGATGCGCTGAACGCCGTATAGAATGTATGACAGGAGACCAAGTGTCAAAGCTGGCACAAACGGCTGGTAATTTATTCCTACTGTGGGATTCAATCCACAGACGATAAATGCAGTCTCTACTTTGATAGACGGAACTGTCCATATTGGCCATGCCTTGAATGTAGAATTTGTCCGATAACATTTGGCGCCTAATGCTCAATGGCATCTCCCCTGCTTCTATTAAAAGGGCGTTTGTGGGCGTCGATCGCATGGCTCCAAGACAGGTACGAATGGCTCTATATTGAAGAGTATCTAATTTGGAGAGAGGAATCTTTGACGCAGTGTGGTAGAATTGACAGCCATAGTCTAATCGGGATCGAATTATCCCTCAGTACATGGTGAGTAAAACACTCTGGTGCGTTCCCCACCAGACACGAGTGAGTGATTTGATTACATTTAAACCTTCTTCACACTTGGTAACGGAGGATCGGATGTGGGGCGCCCAGCTTAACCGAGAGTCAAAAATCATCCCCAGAAATCGAACGTGAGATTATATTTGGAAGGTGTACTTGCCACAGGTAATGTGATCTTCAGTGCGAGCTGCCGTCGACTTGGAGAAGGGAACGATTGCTGATTTCTCAGCCGAGATCTCCAGCCCATTGATAGAGAGCCACTCATCGATGTGTGCGATGGTTGTGGTTAATGCCTTTTGGCCTGAAGATATGAAGCAGCAGTAGAATAAACACATATATCATCAGCATACTGTATGATTTTTGTGGGGGGAGTAAGTATGCGTTCTAGGTCGGGCGTATATAGAGTATACAGGAGAGGACTTAAAATTGCACCTTGCGGCAAGCCCTGCGAGACATGAAAAGGTCCGATCATTGTACCTTTGAAACGGACGTAGACCGTTCTTTGAGTAATCAGGGTACTGATACCGTAGATCATCCGTGAAGGAATTCCGAATCCTGCCAGCTTGTGCAAGAGTATCGGTATTTGTACGTGATCATATGCACCCTTAACGTCAAGAAAAGCTGCCACTACTGTCTCTTTCGTTTGAAAGGCTGACGTGATATCCATATTAAGCAAAAACAGGTTATCCATGGTCCCTTTGCCTTTTCTGAAGCCGTATTGACTCCGAGGCAACAAATTACTTTTTTCAAGCCACCATTCTAGTCTCCTTTTTACCATTCGTTCCAGTGTTTTTGCAACACACGACGACAAGGCAATAGGTCTATAATTAGTACCGACATTTGGATCTTTACCACTTTTGAGAATTGGAATTATTACTTGCGTCTTCCATGTTGATATGAGGTCTTTCTTCATCCAGTACTGATTAAAAATGTTCAAGAGAAAGTCTTTCGCTTCTATAGGCGGGTGTGCAAGCATATGATCAATGCCAGGGCAACTTTCGCTCGATACTTTAATAGCTTCGTTGAGTTCTTCTTTAGAGAAATGACGAAGGAGAACATGATAGCGGTCTCCTTCAGCAGGGAACCGATGGTTTAAAAATGGCACCGTGGGAGGAGCGATTGTATCTATGAATTCCTCTAACCAGGCCGTGATAGCTTCGTTGAGTTCTTCTTTAGAGAAAGGACGAAGGAGAACATGATAGCGGTCTTCTTCAGCAGGGAACCGCTGGTTTAAAAATGGCACCGTGGGAGGAGCGATTGTATCTATGAATTCCTCTAACCAGGCCGTGATAGCAGGAGGGGAGGAAGACAGTCTTCTTGTTTTAAAAGCTTTTATTTTATGCCAGATGCTTGCCATACTGGTTTCATTATTAGGGACAGGCAAAATTGTTTCCAACTATCCTTCCCGGTTTTCTTCAGGAATTTGTTAATTCGCGCATTCACTTTTTGCACAGCCAAGAAGTTGTCCAATGAAGGATTCTGACGATAGGTTTTCAAGGCGAGTCGCCGCTTCGCAGCTTCCCGAGAGCATTCGGAATTCCACCAAGGAGGAGAACGGTGCTTCATTACTGTAAACTCTTTTTTCTTAGAGATGCTGATGCCAGCTGCGACGTTCATAGCATTAGGTAAAACTGGGTATGCATCTTCGTCCCGTAAGTATTTGCGAGTGCCCGCCGAACCGTTTCCTTATAAGAGGCCCAATTGGCTTCCTTGATTTTCCACGTACTATTACAGTAACAGATGTGCGTAGTATCGACGTTGATGTTAATGTGAGACTCTATTAGGAGACGATCGGATCCCATTCAATCCTTTTTAACGCACCAATTAGATATTTCAGTAAAGCAGGGGGTGCAAAGAGTTACATCACTGCGGAGGGTCTACGGAGAGGTGAAGTTATCATAGTAGGAGAGCCATCGTTGAGTATCACTAGGTTATTATCTTCGATAACGCTTATCAAGGTCCTGCCGTTCCTGTCTGTCACGTCTCCTCCCCACGCTACATGGTGGGCATTCACGTCTCCAGTTACGATAAAGGGAGGACGAAGCTAACTTACTAATTGTCTCCTGTCATCTTCCACGATACTGTGGTGGGGAGCATTATACAACGAGACAACTGTAAAGGTTTTGTGGGCAGTTCGTATCTCCACAGCAACTAATTCAAGGTTGGTGACAGGTACGTGTAACGGGTGTGGTCGATGCGGCAGCGAAGTTTTTACCAGTATAACTACGCCGCCCCACCCATCGGGACGGTCTTCCCTAGATATAGAATAATTTTGAAAGCGAACAGTTCGCTCGAATTTGAACCAAGTTTCACATAACAGAACGATATCAGGCTGACTTACGAACAGTTCTTGTAGCAAGCTTTCTCTATTTGAATTAGCCGATCTCGCATTCCACTGCAATACTTTTAAAGCCGCCATAATTTAGGGAGAGAGAGATTGAACTATGCCAGTAACGAGGTGCCGGATATTGGAATTGTTCTTAGCACTAATTTGTCTCATGTTTTGCATGACAATATCAATCAAATTTATTATATCTATAAGTACAGCATGACCTTGAGGATGTCGTTGATTCGGCGCTTGTGGGGTCGCTAATCTGTGAGCAGCAGGCTGGTATGGATTTTGGCTGATAGGAGTGAATGAATGTTGCATGGGATATAACAGGCTGCGGTACTGAGACCACTCACGAACGTTACTTTGGTTGTTTACTTGCGCCTGCCGCCGGGGAGCCCGGTAAGTGACGTGTGTCTGCTAGGGCACAGTTGCACACTGAGTTGCGTCCCCACTTCCAGGTTGTTGACTCTGCATGCTTGCGGCTGGCAGCGGCGGGAAGAGTTGTGGGTTTTGAAAGTCCGGAGAGCTCAAACTTGTTGGAGCAGGAATGATCGGAGCCGGCAAGTGATGTTGTTGAAAAAATGGTTCAAATGGCTCTGAGCACTATGGGACTCAACTGCTGTGGTCATAAGTCCCCTAGAACTTAGAATTACTTAAACCTAACTAACCTAAGGACAGCACACAACACCCAGCCATCACGAGGCAGAGAAAATCCCTGACCCCGCCGGGAATCGAACCCGGGAACCCGGGCGTGGGAAGCGAGAACGCTACCGCACGACCACGAGATGCGGGCGATGTTGTTGAACCCCGGTGACGGATGCATAGGTTGGCATACGAGCAATAGACAGCGCATCCCTGAAGTCAATGTTGTTGAACGTAGCTGATTCTCGAGCTCGTCGCCGTATATGGTATTCCGTGCAGGAACGGTCCGTGGATGCGTGTTGTCCCCCGCAATGAGCGCAAATAGTGATAGGTGAGACACAGGATTCAACATTATGTGGACCACTACATTTCATGCATCTCATCTGAGATCGACATTGTTTGCTGATGTGCCCGTAACGAAGACAATTAAAGCACTACCTAACAGTTGGTACATAAAGGTCTACGGGACATCTTGTTCCGTGAATAGACACGGCTTCCGGTAAGGTTTGAGAGTCGAAGGTTAAGAAACAGGTCTGCAATTTAACGATTTGGTCTTTACCATATCTCTTCGTAAACCTCCGAGTGCCTACAACAGGTAAGGGAGATTGTACGACTTCCAAAATCTCCGCTTCTTCAAGGTTGGTGTGTACTTTCCTGATTACTCCCAGCTTATGGACAACAAAGGAAGGAATGTAAGCTTCTATATTTTTTGACTTTAATACCTCACTGGTAACTAGGAAATTAGCCTTGTCTGGGGTATTCAGTTCCACCTTAACTTTTGTTTTTTCTGCTGAAGAGATGCTAAGTATAGAATTCTTCACTTCTGGCAAGGTAATATGCAATAATTTCCCTGGTGCCATAGGGTGCAAGCGGCCTAAGTCTTGTCCAAAGTTTCCATATAAACTACGAATGGTCCCCTATATGTACGTTTGTAAAAGTTGAGAGACCTCGGAGTAGGTGCAGGTCCCACAGGAGGGGTGTTAGTTGCAGCATGTTGGTTAGGAGTGAGCCCAGAAGCAGTGGCTACAGGGGGGTCAGCTACATTTGAAACGTCAGTTACAGGTAAGAGTTGATTATCGTCTGCTATGAAGGTTTTGGAATTTCTTAAATCCAGACTGACCTCACTTGGTCGCTTGTTTCTCGTAGCGGAGAAGCTGGAGGAATCCTGTTCCGATAAATCCATATGCTCTTCTGCCGGCTGTATTCCTGATTCTCCCCAAACAACTGCTAACGAGTGGCTGATCAGAGCCGTCGTGTTGTCCAATGTAGTTCCTGGAGGAGCTGGCAAGGGTGCTACATCTGGATGTAGCCGCTGGGCAGGTGGTTGTTGTTGATGTTGCCCCATAGGGGCGTCGAAGTCACCACCCCCTTCTCCATACACCCCACCATACATGGCGGGGCTTGCCGTCACCGATAGTAATGTCAGGCGTTAATGTGCCTAACAGAAAACCGTACCAAACGAAAGCTGTTAAGCGCGTGCACTAGTAGGTAAACACAAGCGTCACACGGAAGAACGACCGCGTAGCACGTCTTAACACTTCCGAGTCTGCAAGCGAACTGAACGTAATGTCTTCTTCCGATAGTTGTGCGCCATGGTGGTCTAGAAGGGAAAACGGCACTTACAGCGGTCGAAGTAAACACAAACGCACCGTGCGCGCCTCGCCCGCAGCGCTCTGGCTCGTGACCGCCTCGCAGCACTGCCGGCGGCAGACTGTCCTCACAGCTTCAATTCTTCCAGTATCTCGTCTCCGACATTTTCAAGTTTATTTAGATCAATTCAACCATGTGGACCTAAAACGTGAGAATCCCAGCTTCAAGAATCAGGACTCCTAGACAAGATGAACAGGAGCCTACTCTACACGAGAAGCTAAGTAAATTAGAAAGTTTATTGTAATATTCGCTCAAATGTTTGATAAAATACTTTGTTTATTGTGGACAATAACTGGAATTAGGAAGGAGGGGTGAGATTACGGACAGATGCAAAAAGGCAATATCTGCAGGAGAATAAATGTATTCAGTTAATTGACTCGCTGGAGGACAAACAAATCTACAATTATATGAGGACATTTTTGAAGATGAAGGATTGCCATTCTGCATTATTAAAATAATTTCCCACCCCCCTGCTACCCTGCTACCCCCGTACGTAACACAATCCGATACTGCAAAAATGCTATATCCGTTTTTATTGTCAGGTAATGAAATTGATCACAATGCTTCAAAACTACTCTGCTTACTCCGGGGTAGAAAAAGAAATCAAGTCGACAGCAGAATATATAAAAATGCATTCCACTGTACATTACCAGCTATCCTCTTCGTTATTTGTCAAGCGACATGTAACGTGCTTTTCTCTGTCACACTGTACCGTAAGAGACAACTATTTATGAATGCAAATCAAGCTTGTATTTCTGCAGGAACATTAAAACAACTATGTGATTATAAAAATTTGATATCTTTAGCGTGTGCAGTATTTCGAGAAAATTACTGAATCCTCTGTTTTCGCGATGAATGTCACCGCAGTACTCGTAAATAACCAAAAGTAAAATAATAAAAGTATCTAATTTTATGTATGAAATGTGCATGTTCACCTTAAATCACTCCCTGCAAATTTATTTACAACCGCAAATGTCTCCTTACCCTTCCTTTTCATAGCTTCAATGAAAATGTTAATGAATACATTATATTTAGTATCATTTCGGTTTACTTACGATATGATTAACGTAAAAGTAGAAAACAGAAACACGTTTCCGTGTAGGAAATCGACACCAAGACCTTAGTTTTACCATTCTGCACCCGTCTTGATGTTTCAGCCGTTGCTTGCAGTTCAGGTTAACATAAGTAGCTCACGCCCGGCCCGACCAACACAAAAATGTATTTTTTGCTAACTACTTGGTCGTCTAGAGTTACCATTTCAGTCATTCTCATTTGTGATCAGTACCTGCATATACCAAAAATATGGACGTTATGGTGATGACGCAAGGCGGATACCGTTTGTGTGTCTTCCAGACTCTGTCAGTAAACAATTAAATGACTTGTGAGTTACTATTTTCTTATTTCTAGGGAATAGCTCGGAAATGTCTTGATCGATTAGAATAAAATCTAGAAGTTATATAACTCAAAGCCATAGGATAATTATCGCGACTTTTGAGACGTCTAAGCCTGTTATTTGTGTAGAGGTAAGTGTGTTAATTGGTTTGTTACAAGCACAACTGGGAAACGTCTGAGATAATTTGACTCTTAACAGATGACGTGTGTGATTTATTACAAAATTCGTAAAATGAAGCTGTAGGTTTAAGACGTCATTATCTTATTTAAAAGTGAAACTAGAATGTAAAGGGTGCATTCTAGTTTCAATTTTGAATATGATAATTATGAAAAAAATCATTGTTTCGACTGCATAGTTTTCGGGGTTCTTAAGTTGATTAGGGACAGAATGGACCCCAGGAGGGTTTATAGCAGAAGCAAGTGAGGTCATTTAAATGTGTAAATCTGGAACAAGAGCTCTTGGATCACACATGACATTTTACGTGAGGAAATGAACATTAGCACAACGATATGATAGCCTTCCTAGGACGAAATAAATTTAATTCACCCATATCACCCGGCTAAATGGTATTATCTTTCAACAACGGAAGGTTACCACACAAATTAAAGAGTCAGATACTAACTCAAAGAACACAGTGGTTGCCTTATAACACTGTAGATTTTTGTTGAACTTATACCGAATGGTTACGTGATCTACACAGCTGACTGAAGTGATGGCCACGCATTGTATATGTGACAGTGGGTAGTATCAAACCATCTCAACAAAATGCGTCAACGGGACAAGATCAAAGAAAATGGTATCATGTCTCAAGGTGCCCATGAGCACACGCTGAATGAAGTTGCAAAAGTGCTTGTGTGCCCAGAATGAAATAACATTGACAGCAATGTAACACAGCGTAAAATCAGTGGTCATAAAATGATACAAACCGATAGGGGCCAAGGTGAGTGTCACGCATTGTCAGTGACTGTTGGTTTGAAACCCGACAGAAATCAAAATTTTTTGAAAGGGTTAGAGATTAGAAGTTAAATATATGTGAAATTTTTAACCAAATAGGCATCCTTACTGAAAAGATGTTGTTTCAGATCCGAATGTTCAACTACAGCTGATCGACATACTGTAACAAATAACATGGTAACAAACCACAGATGTGTTTTGAAAAATACAAACAAAAGGACAGAAATAGCTAGTGGTGTTTCATTTGTTCTGTGTAAAATGGTACTAAAACATAATATACAAAGAAATTAACTCAAAACACAGAAATAACTTTAATATTTGCTGTAAATTTTCACTTCAGATGTGGAAGAGTATAATGAATATAAGGAAAGTAGTAATATCTCTGAGCTAATAGAGCAGAAATATAAAGAGTATAATAGTGAATCCAGAGTAGTAAGCGAGTAGGGGCAGCCGTAATGTAATTTGTTAAATAAAAAGTTTTTTATGAAATGTCTTAAAAGCGCTGACCGCCATTTTCAGTATATGGTTAAAGCACGATGGCTAAAGGGACAGTCAGAAAGCCTTATGGAAAAATTTGTGCCCTGTGGTAGCCCATGGCGAAGGCAAATCTGATGAAAAGGAGGATGCCTTATGTGTGGCAACGTTGATTACACGGAAAAACTGACCAATTATTCTACGAATGCACAGAAACTATTTGCATATAACATAATGATATTATTTCTGCGGTATGTTACTTTTAATGAATAGACCTTCTGTTGCACATCACTAAACCTGAGTCAGTTACTAAATTCAAGAAAGTATTATGTAATTTATTATACTGTATTTCATATTACACTAAAATTAAAGTCGCAATATCGTAATGAATACTTTCTTATTAATTCTGCAGGTTAGGTCACATAAAAGTGGCCCGGAGAAAAGAGTTCCAGGGTACAAAGATACACAGCAGAGGAAAAGAAATACATTATTAGCCTGACTATAGCAGATGTTAAAAGTGATCACCGCCCCTTGGCACTTTTGGGCCCTCGTCAGGAAGTCGCCGAAGTCTGGTCGAAGATGGACTGGTGGAACTGCTTCAGTCTGATCCGAAATATTCTGCTGCAGTTCTTTAGGACTTGTTTTCCTTTTCTGTTAACGGTGCCACAAATGGTTTCAAAATGTTTGCAATGCAACGCTCCGAAGGCAGCGTCTGGTGAAAGAAGATGTGGCGAACAATGCTGGGTGCAGAAACTGCACACAAAACCCTAACAATCTGATCATGCAGTGCTGTTTCGTGGAAGTTATGGGGATTCTCTGCTGTCCAGAACCTGTGTTTCTATGATCTGACAGAACCTCTCAGGTGAAACCAGGCTTCGTCAGACACAATGAACATATCAGTATCGTGTGTGTGTGTGTGTGTGTGTGTGTGTGTGTGTTTGAGGTTTACGGGCGCTAAACAGCGGGGTCATCAGCGCCCACATATCAGTATCCAATCCATTCATTGTTATCTCAGTGTACAGCCATTCACAGAACTGTAGGCGTTGAGATCACCCGCTGGTTTTAATGCATGAACAAGAGACACTCGGTACAGATGCATGTGCAGGAACGGGTTGAGTAATAGGCACCAGGCCGGTATCTTGTGACAGGCGTCGGGTTGATTTGGTAGGAATCTGAAGCATTTTCTGGTGAACCGCAGCCACACTTTCTGGTGTGCCGGCACGTTTCGGAATGTTTGTAGACCAGTTCAAAACAGAGCCTGTATTACGCCATTTTCGGACTAAGTGTTGCATGGTACTCTTTAATGGTACTTTGACACCATTAAACTTCACAGCAAACAACCGACCACATCGTTTGCACTACTTTGTTCACACGAAACTTTCACAATGTACAGCCACTGCTCTACTCTGAATACCATTGCCTCTTTCCACTGCTCTGTTCAGACTGACACAGCCCGCGCTACACTCTTAAACTGGAGTGGATCACGTGGAGTGCGTACAAGTCGTTCGTGCGTCACGGGTGGTGCGTGGTAATATGCGTACATTCAAGTCCAAACACATCGTTTGCACGACTTTGTTCACACGAAACTTTCACAATGAACAGCCACTGCTCTACTCTGAATACCATTGCCCCTTTCCTCTGCTCTATTCTGACTGAAACAGCCCGTGCTACACTCATAAGCCAGAGCGGATCACGTGGAGGGTGTACAAGTCATTTAGACGTCGAGGGTTTTGCTTGGTAATATGCGTACATACAAGTCCAATCACATCGTTTGCACGACTTTGTTCACACGAAACTTTCACAATGAACAGCCACTGCTCTACTCTGAATACCATTGCCCCTTTCCACTGCTCCATTCAGATTGACACAGCCCGCGCTACACTCTTAAGCCGGAGTTTATCACGTGGAGGGCATACAAGTCGTCCGCGCGTCACGGGTTTTGCGTGGTAATATGCGTACATTCAAGTCCAATCACATCGTTTGCACGACTTTGTTCACACGAAACTTTCACAATGAACAGCCACTGCTCTACTCTGAATACCATTGCCCCTTTCCACTGCTCTATTCGGACTGACACAGCCCGCGCTACACTCTTAAACTGGAGTGGATCACGTGGAGTGCGTACAAGTCGTTCGTGCGTCACGGGTGGTGCGTGGTAATATGCGTACATTCAAGTCCAATCACATCGTTTGCACGACTTTGTTCACAAGAAACTTTCACAATGAACAGCCACTGCTCTACTCTGAATACCATTGCCCCTTTCCACTGCTCCATTCAGACTGACACAGCCCGCGCTACACTCTTAAGCCGGAGTTTATCACGTGGAGGGCATACAAGTCGTCCGCGCGTCACGGGTTTTGCGTGGTAATATGCGTACATTCAAGTCCAATCACATCGTTTGCACGACTTTGTTCACACGAAACTTTCACAATGAACAGCCACTGCTCTACTTTGAATACCATTGCCCCTTTCCACTGCTCTATTCGGACTGACACAGCCCGCGCTACACTCTTAAACTGGAGTGGATCACGTGGAGTGCGTACAAGTCGTTCGTGCGTCATGGGTGGTGCGTGCTAATATGCGTACATTCAAGTGCAATCACATCGTTTGCACGACTTTGTTCACAAGAAACTTTCACAATGAACAGCCACTGCTCTACTCTGAATACCATTGCCCCTTTCCACTGCTCCATTCAGACTGACACAGCCCGCGCTACACTCTTAAGCCGGAGTTTGTCACGTGGAGGGCATACAAGTCGTCCGCGCGTCACGGGTTTTGCGTGGTAATATGCGTACATTGAAGTCCAATCACATCGTTTGCACGACTTTGTTCACACGAAACTTTCACAATGAACAGCCACTGCTCTACTCTGAATACCATTGCCCCTTTCCACTGCTCTATTCGGACTGACACAGCCCGTGCTACACTCTTAAACTGGAGTGGATCACGTGGAGTGCGTACAAGTCGTTCGTGCGTCACGGGTTTTGCGTGGTAATATGCGTACATTCAAGTCCAATCACATCGTTTGCACGACTTTGTTCACAAGAAACTTTCACAATGAACAGCCACTGCTCTACTCTGAATACCATTGCCCCTTTCCACTGCTCTATTCAGACTGACACAGCACACGCTACACTCTTAAACCAGAGTGGATCACGTGGAGGGCGTACAAGTCGTTCGTGCGTCACGGGTGGTGCGTGGTAATATGCGTACATTCTAATCCAATCACATCGTTTGCACGACTTTGTTCACAAGAAACTTTCACAATGAACAGCCACTGCTCTACTCTGAATGCCATTGCCCCTTTCCACTGCTCTATTCGGACTGACACAGCCCGCGCTACACTCTTAAACTGGAGTGGATCACGTGGAGTGCGTACAAGTCGTTCGCGCGTCACGGGTTCTGCGTGGTAATATGCGTACATTCAAGTCCAATCACATCGTTTGCACGACTTTGTTCACAAGAAACTTTCACAATGAACAGCCACTGCTCTACTCTGAATACCATTGCCCCTTTCCACTGCTCTATTCAGACTGACACAGCACACGCTACACTCTTAAACCAGAGTGGATCACGTGGAGGGCGTACAAGTCGTTCGTGCGTCACGGGTTTTGCGTGGTAATATGCGTACATTCTAATCCAATCACATCGTTTGCACGACTTTGTTCACAAGAAACTTTCACAATGAACAGCCACTGCTCTACTCAGAATACCATTGCCCCTTTCCACTGCTCCATTCAGACTGACACAGCCCGCGCTACACTCTTAAGCCGGAGTTTATCACGTGGAGGGCATACAAGTCGTCCGCGCGTCACGGGTTCTTCGTGGTAATATGCGTACATTGAAGTCCAATCACATCGTTTGCACGACTTTGTTCACACGAAACTTTCACAATGAACAGCCACTGCTCTACTCTGAATACCATTGCCCTTTCCACTGCTCTATTCAGACTGACACAGCACGCGCTACACTCTTAAACCAGAGTGGATCACGTGGAGGGCGTACAAGTCGTTCGTGCATCACAGGTGGTGCATGGTAATATGCGTACATTCAAGTCCAATCACATCGTTTGCACGACTTTGTTCACAACAAACTTTCACAATGAACAGCCACTGCTATACTCTGAATACCATTGCCCCTTTCCACTGCTCTATTCAGACTGACACAGCACGCGCTACACTTTTAAACCAGAGTGGATCACGTGGAGGGCGTACAAGTCGTTCGTGCGTCACGGGTTTTGCGTGGTAATATGCGTACATTCAAATCCAATCACATCGTTTGCACGACTTTGTTCACAAGAAACTTTCACAATGAACAGCCACTGCTCTACTCTGAATACCATTGCCCCTTTCCACTGCTCCATTGAGACTGACACAGCCCGCGCTACACTCTTAAACTGGAGTGGATCACGTGGAGTGCGTACAAGTCGTTCGTGCGTCACGGGTGGTGCGTGGTAATATGCGTACATTCAAGCCCAATCACATCGTTTGCACGACTTTGTTCACAACAAACTTTCACAATGAACAGCCACTGCTATACTCTGAATACCATTGCCCCTTTCCACTGCTCTATTCAGACTGACACAGCACGCGCTACACTCTTAAACCAGAGTGGATCACGTGGAGGGCGTACAAGTCGTTCGTGCGTCACGGGTTTTGCGTGGTAATATGCGTACATTCAAATCCAATCACATCGTTTGCACGACTTTGTTCACAAGAAACTTTCACAATGAACAGCCACTGCTCTACTCTGAATACCATTGCCCCTTTCCACTGCTCCATTCAGACTGACACAGCCCGCGCTACACTCTTAAACTGGAGTGGATCACGTGGAGTGCGTACAAGTCGTTCGTGCGTCACGGGTGGTGCGTGGTAATATGCGTACATTCAAGTCCAATCACATCGTTTGCACGACTTTGTTCACAAGAAACTTTCACAATGAACAGCCACTGCTCTACTCTGAATACCATTGCCCCTTTCCACTGCTCTATTCGGACTGACACAGCCCGCGCTACACTCTTAAGCCGGAGTTTATCACGTGGAGGGCATAAAAGTCGTCCGCGCGTCACGGGTTTTGCGTGGTAATATGCGTACATTCAAGTCCAACCACATCGTTTGCACGACTTTGTTCACACGAAACTTTTACAATGAACAGCCACTGCTCTACTCTGAATACCCTTGCCTCTTTCCACTGCTCTAATCAAACTGACACAGCCCGCGCTATACTCTTAAACTGGAGTGGATCACGTGGAGTGCGTACAAGTTGTTCGTGCGTCACGGGTGGTGCGTGGTAATATGCGTACATTCAAGTCCAATCACATCGTTTGCACGACTTTGTTCACAAGAAACTTTCACAATGAACAGCCACAGCTCTACTCTGAATACCATTGCCCCTTTCCACTGCTCTATTCAGACTGACACAGCACGCGCTACACTCTTAAACCAGAGTGGATCACGTGGAGGGCGTACAAGTCGTTCGTGCGTCACAGGTGGTGCGTGGTAATATGCGTACATTCAAGTCCAATCACATCGTTTGCACGACTTTGTTCACAAGAAACTTTCACAATGAACAGCCACTGCTCTACTCTGAATACCATTGCCCCTTTCCACTGCTCCATTCAGACTGACACAGCCCGTGCTACACTCTTAAGCCGGAGTTTATCACGTGGAGGGCATACAAGTTGTCCGCGCCTCACGGGTTTTGCGTGGTAATATGCGTACATTGAAGTCCAATCACATCGTTTGCACGACTTTGTTCACACGAAACTTTCACAATGAACAGCCACTGCTCTACTCTGAATACCATTGCCCCTTTCCACTGCTCTATTCGGACTGACACAGCCCGCGCTACACTCTTAAAATGGAGTGGATCACGTGGAGTGCGTACAAGTCGTTCGTGCGTCACGGTTGGTGCGTGGTAATATGCGTACATTCAAGTCCAATCACATCGTTTGCACGACTTTGTTCACAAGAAACTTTCACAATGAACAGCCACTGCTCTGCTCTGAATACCATTGCCCCTTTCCACTGCTCTATTCAGACTGACACAGCACGCGCTACGCTCTTAAACTGGAGTGGATCATGTGGACTGCGTACAAGTCGTTCGTGCGTCACGGGTGGTGCGTGGTAATATGCGTACATTCAAGTCCAATCACATCGTTTGCACGACTTTGTTCACAAGAAACTTTCACAATGAACAGCCACTGCTCTACTCTGAATACCATTGCCCCTTTCCACTGCTCTATTCAGACTGACACAGCACGCGCTACACTCTTAAACCAGAGTGGATCACGTGGAGGCCGTACAAGTCGTTCGTGCGTCACAGGTGGTGCGTGGTAATATGCGTACATTCAAGTCCAATCACATCGTTTGCACGACTTTGTTCACAAGAAACTTTCACAATGGACAGCCACTGCTCTACTCAGAATACCATTGCCCCTTTCCACTGCTCCATTCAGACTGACAAAGCCCGCGCTACACTCTTAATCCGGAGTTTATCACGTGGAGGGCATACAAGTCGTCCGCGCGTCACGGGTTGTGCGTGGTAATATGCGTACATTCAAGTCCAATCACATCGTTAGCACGATTTTGTTCACGCGAAGCTTTCACAATGAACAGCCACTGCTCTACTCTGAATACCATTGCCCGTTTCCACTGCTCTATTCGGACCGACACAGCCCGCGCTACACTCTTAAACTGCAGTGGATCACGTGGAGTGCTTACAAGTCGTTCGTGCGTCACGGGTTTTGCGTGGTAATATGCGTACATTCTAATCCAATCACATCGTTTGAACGACTTTGTTCACACGAAACTTTCACAATGAACAGCCACTGCTCTACTCTGAATACCATTGCACCTTTCCACTGCTCTATTCGGACTGACACAGCCCGCGCTACACTCTTAAACTGGAGTGGATCACGTGGAGTGCGTACAAGTCGTTCGTGCTTCACGGGTTTTGCGTGGTAATATGCGTACATTCTAATCCAATCACATCGTTTGCACGACTTTGTTCACACGAAACTTTCACAATGAAGAGCCACTGCTCTACTCTGAATACCATTGCCCCTTTCCACTGCTCTATTCGGACTGACACAGCCGGCGCTACACTCTTAAACTGGAGTGGATCACGTGGAGTGCGCACAAGTCGTTCGTGCGTCACGGGTTTTGCGAGGTAATATGCGTACATTCTAATCCAATCACATCGTTTGCACGACTTTGTTCACAAGAAACTTTCACAATGAACAGCCACTGCTCTACTCTGAATACCATTGCCCCTTTCCACTGCTCAACTCGGACTGACACTGCCCGCGCTACACTCTTAAACTGGAGTGGATCACGTGGAGTGCGTACAAGCCGTTCGTGCGTCACGGGTTTTGCGTGGTAATATGCGTACATTCTAATCCAATCACATCGTTTGCACGACTTTGTTCACACGAAACTTTCACAATGAACAGCCACTGCTCTACTCTGAATACCATTGCCCCTTTCCACTGCTCTATTCGGACTGACACAGCCCGCGCTACGCTCTTAAACTGGAGTGGATCACGTGGAGTGCGTACAAGTCGTTCGTCCGTCACGGGTTTTGCGTGGTAATATGCGTATATTCTAATCCAATCACATCGTTTGCACGACTTTGTTTACACGAAACTTTCACAATGAACAGCCACTGCTCTACTCTGAATACCATTGCCCCTTTCCACTGCTCTATTCGGACTGACACAGCCGGAGCTACACTCTTAAACTGGAGTGGATCACGTGGAGTGCGTACAAGTCGTTCGTGCGTCACGGGTTTTGCGTGGTAATATGCGTACATTCTAATCCAATCACATCGTTTGCACGACTTTGTTCACACGAAACTTTCACAATGAACAGCCACTGCTCTACTCTGAATACCATTGCCCCTTTCCACTGCTCTACTCGGACTGACACTGCCCGCGCTACACTCTTAAACTGGAGTGGATCACGTGGAGTGCGTACAAGCCGTTCGTGCGTCACGGGTTTTGCGTGGTAATATGCGTACATTCTAATCCAATCACATCGTTTGCACGATTTTGTTCACGCGAAACTTTCACAATGAACAGCCACTGATCTACTCTGAATACCATTGCCCCTTTCCACTGCTCTATTCGGACTGACGCAGCACGCGCTACACTCTTAAACTGGAGTGGATCACGTGGAGTGCGTACAAGTAGTTCGTGCGTCACGGGTTTTGCGTGGTAATGTGCGTACATTCTAATCCAATCACATCGTTTGCACGACTTTGTTCACACGAAACTTTCACAATGAAAGGCCACTGCTCTACTCTGAATACCATTGCCCCTTTCCACTGCTCTATTTGGACTGACACAGCCCGCGCTACACTCTTAAACTGGAGTGGATCACGTGGAGTGCGTACAAGTCGTTCGTGCGTCACGGGTTTTGCGTGGTAATATGCGTACATTCTAATCCAATCACATCGTTTGCACGACTTTGTTCACACGAAACTTTCACAATGAAAGGCCACTGCTCTACTCTGAATACCATTGCCCCTTTCCACTGCTCTATTTGGACTGACACAGCCCGCGCTACACTCTTAAACTGGAGTGGATCACGTGGAGTGCGTACAAGTCGTTCGTGCGTCACGGGTTTTGCGTGGTAATATGCGTACATTCTAATCCAATCACATCGTTTGCACGACTTTGTTCACACGAAACTTTCACAATGAACAGCCACTGCTCTACTCTGAATACCATTGCCCCTTTCCACTGCTCTATTCGGACTGACACAGCCCGCGCTACACTCTTAAACTGGAGTGGATCACGTGGAGTGCGTACAAGTCGTTCGTGCGTCACGGGTTTTGCGTGGTAATATGCGTACATTCTATTCCAATCACATCGTTTGCACGACTTTGTTCACACGAAACTTTCACAATGAACAGCCACTGATCTACTCTGAATACCATTGCCCCTTTCCACTGCTCTATTCGGACTGACACAGCCTGCGCTACACTCTTAAACTGGAGTGGATCACGTGGAGTGCGTACAAGTCGTTCGTGCGTCACGGGTTTTGCGTGGTAATATGCGTACATTCTAATCCAATCACATCGTTTGCACGACTTTGTTCACAAGAAACTTTCACAATGAACAGCCACTGCTCTACTCAGAATACCATTGCCCCTTTCCACTGCTCTATTCGGAGTGACACAGCCCGCGCTACACTCTTAAACTGGAGTGGATCACGTGGAGTGCGTACAAGTCGTTCGTGCGTCACGGGTTTTGCGTGGTAATATGCGTACATTCTAATCCAATCACATCGTTTGCACGACTTTGTTCACACGAAACTTTCACAATGAACAGCCACTGCTCCACTCTGAATACCATTGCCCCTTTCCACTGCTCTATTCGGACTGACACAGCCCGCGCTACACTCTTAAACTGGAGTTGATCACGTGGAGTGCGTACAAGTCGTTCGTGCGTCACGGGTTTTGCGTGGTAATATGCGTACATTCTAATCCAATCACATCGTTTGCACGACTTTGTTCACAAGAAACTTTCACAATGAACAGCCACTGCTCTACTCAGAATACCATTGCCCCTTTCCACTGCTCTATTCAGACTGACACAGCACGCGCTACACTCTTAAACCAGAGTGGATCACGTGGAGGGCGTACAAGTCGTTCGTGCGTCACAGGTGGTGCGTGGAAATATGCGTACATTCAAGTCCAATCACATCGTTTGCACGACTTTGTTCACAAGAAACTTTCACAATGAACAGCCACTGCTCTACTCTGAATACCATTGCCCCTTTCCACTGCTCCATTCAGACTGACACAGCCCGCGCTACACTCTTAAGCCGGAGTTTATCACGTGGAGGGCATACAAGTCGTCCGCGCGTCGTGGGTTGTGCGTGGTAATATGCGTACATTCAAGTCCAATCACATCGTTTGCACGATTTTGTTCACGCGAAGCTTTCACAATGAACAGCCACTGCTCTACTCTGAATACCATTGCCCCTTTCCACTGCTCTATTCAGACTGACACAGCCCGCGCTACACTGCTAAACCGCAGTGGATCACGTGGAGGGCGTACAAGTCGTTGGAGCGTCACACGTTGTGCGTGGTAATATGCGTACATTGAAGTCCAATCGTATCCTCCCGTCCAGGCCACATTTATTTGCCCACCCTGTATATCACCAACTCCTCCAAATTTTTATAGTATCTCTATTAATAACAACATTTAGTACTGGTATCAAGGTAACGGTGTTACAGACCCCTCTCATGAATTTTTCATGTCCAGTCACTCATTCACTCATGCGTCCACGGTGTTAAAAGTGTTATAGGTGTCTATAATGTCAGGTATTGTCTGTATAGTGGTTGAAATAAATTCCCCTGTGCATATGAGCAAGGAAGAGCTTTCTCGTGTGATGAAACATGTAGTAATTACAGTTAGTGTCGGTTTATGCTTTTTCATTTATGAATCAATTATCTGCCACCACCTGGTGACTATAATGGATATTTCGATCACTACTTGGACTACCAACTGTTACGGAATTCATACAGCGGTTACTATCCACAGTTGATGATGAAAACTGCTTATTTAGCAATTGCTAAACGAATAAGCGAATGGAGACGCCGTCACCAGTGGGAAGCTGGAGCAGAGTGCTGGAGAACGTGCCCTGGCAGCCGTCCCTTCCACTGCAGGCGGTGAGCCGGGGCCCCCGCTGGCGGCGAGCATTTGTCTCTCGCGCCGTCGCGCCGGCCCGCGTGAAGTATGAAAATAAATGTAGCCGCGTTACAGTTTTAACAGCCTGCGGCCCACAAACGTAATTTCGGAGCTCGCGAACTGCGAGGAAGATGAATTCGCCGCAGCGCTTCTGCTGGACGCCATCTATTTCTGAACTTTCTAGTGGCCTGGGCCTCCCGCAGATACCAGTATCGTTCTTTAATGTAGGCGTTCCCTACTGACCAGACGACAGTGACGCTTTAGTTAATTGCCAGGGCGTGTTCACGCACTCTTTCTTCACTAAGGACGAAAACTGACAGCGACTTGTTCATAAAGTACTAATTTTTTCGAAGTGTGTCACAGTTAATTTTTGATTACGTACATCAATTTCTCACTTACAATTTAAAATGATATGAAATGTGTCCGTTACGTGGAACGCAGGGAAAAGATCCGTTACTGACTCAGAAGTGATACTGATAATAAAGAAACTTCGTTTTTGTTGCTACATCAGATTAAATTCAAGAATTTAGTGTTACGTACGCAGCACTAAGTTGTTGTATGAGTATGGGAAAATAATGTTAGAAATCCATCTAGCCAACCACCTAATTTGGACCTTGCAGCTATTAAACTGGTCTTCGAACACATCTATCCTGTCCATCACATGGCAGAAATTACACAAGCACTAGGTTTGAGATCTGCGTTATTCAGAAAGCTTCAGTCCTTCTTGACCGAAAGGAATGTTCCGATAAAACTAGGAATAATGTAATAATAATATAAATACCTGACTTTTTGGAGAGCGATCATTAATTCAGTATAGCTTCAGACGTGAAGTTTTTATTATTATCATGATCGCTTGTAGGTACCTAACAATGAAGACGGCAATAAACATTTCGTATCTTTACATCAAAATGAAATGGTAAAATACCTATATCCTATCAGAGACAAGTTTCAGACTGGAAACATTGGCCTTTTCAAAGCCGAATGCTCGCAGTTTGTAGTGAGTACAAAGGTAAATGGGTAGATGGAAGTTCAGCATCAGCCCGGAGAGCTAGGTCAACGAAGCGGTAATCGGAAGAAGTGTTACGTCCTCGAGAAAGCTATCACACTGAAGTTGCAACAACACCTAAACAAAATATGTGTAGGAGATTGTTCACTGGAGATATTTTTGGCACAAAAGTAGCTATTAAACACACTAAAAGAAATGTTCGGTAATATCAAGTGGGCTTCGGCAACACTATAGTATGTGATAACACATAATCGAGTTAAGTCCAAAAATATGGTAAGGAACTTCAAACAGCAGAGAATAGTATTTGGAAAAAAAAGAAGAGGACCAGGAGAACTTGAAGAAGGTAACGGTTACACAGTATGACATGTGCCAACTGTCTCAGTCAAGTACTGAATATATTTGTAATGTGAAAAGTCGAAATGGGGTACAATAACCATTCTCAAATTATTCTGGACAGCCTGAGATGTGACAGTGATAGGTCATTTCACAGTGAGGTCTCATCGTACTATCCATTAATAATATGATAAATTAAAATAATGAAGGAGAAACAGTCCGCGACGATCATATGCAGACGTATTAAAATTTTATTAATGTAAGTTTGGTGAAAACAGCATTGTGATTCGAGTAGTAGGTCACGAAATATGTTTGTTTCAGTTAAGCACTGAAACTAGAATTCTTGGGGCTTCTTGAAGGCACGAAGCCACCATTGTCGCGCCCAAGGACGCGGTGGGTCGAGAGCGCTTTTACGGAAAGTTTCGGAAGGCCATCGTAAGGATGCAAACCAAAATTAAGATGCAACTTACAAGGGCAGGCACCATGGGCATCCAGCATACCGACAAATCCAAGGAGTGGAAGATGGTGAAAAGTAAAACGCTTTTCACAAAAATAAAAACGAAGGGGCAATTATTTCAGAGAGTGTTTTTAAGGAGCTTCCACTGGAGAAACCAATACTGCATACTAAAATTTTAATAGAGAAATGATGACACAGTGGGTTGTCTGATGTTACAGCCGGCTAAAAAGTTATATGAAGGACCAACAAACCACTGCATTGATAAAACCTACCAGGATCTGAGTGACGGTTGACCTTCACTACATGGCAGTTCAAATTAGTTACATCATAAGCTTCGTATTCGATCATTTCATGTTAAATAAGTTAGGAAACATACAGCGGCGAAACTAGTGCTTTTAATTAATGTTTCTAAGTTTATTTCTGTTCGTGACAGTATCATCAGACTATGACGGAAATACACTATTGGCCATTATGATTGCTACACCAAGAAGAAATGCAGATGAAAAACGGGTATGCATTGGACAAATATATTATACTAGAACTGACAGGTGATTACTTTTTCACGCATTTTGGGTGCATGGATCCTGAGAAATCGGTACCCAGAACAACCACCTCTGGCCGTAATAACGGCCTTGATACGCCTGGGCGTTGAGTCAAACAGAGCCTGGATGGCGTGTACAGGCACTGCTGCCCATGCAGCTTTAACACGATACCACAGTTCATCAAGAGTAGTGACTGGCGTATTGTGACGAGCCAGTTGCGCGGCCACCATTGACCAGATGTTTTCAGTTGGTGAGAGATCTGGAGAATGTGCTGGCCAGGGCAGCTAGAACTCCACGTTTAAGTCCTGTTTTCTTTTTTTATTTTGTTTGGAATTATCAGTCTTCTAACTGGCTTGATGCGGCCCGCCGCGAATTCCTCTCCCGTACCAACTTCTTCATCTCAAAGAAGCCCTTCCAACGAGCGTCCACAAATATTTTCTGGATACATTCCTATACAGTTTCTATCCTCTACAGCTTCCTCTAGTACCACAGAAGTTGCCCGCCCTCGGTAACTTAGTGGTCAGTGCGATAGAATGTCAATCCTAAGAGCCAGGGTTCGATTCCCGTCTGGATCGGAGATTTTCTCCGCTCAGGGACTGTTTGTCGTGTTGTCCTAATCATCATCAATCCATCCCCATCGACGCGCAAGTCGCCGAAGTGGCGTCAAATCGAAAGACTTGCACCCGGGGAAGGGTCTACCCAGCGCGAAGCCCTAGTCAAACGACATTTACATTCACCACGGAAGTTACTGCCTTATATCTCAACAGACGTCCTATGATTCTGTCCCTTCTTCTTCTCTCTGTTTAGCACATATTCCTTTCATTTCCGATTCTGCGATTTGACAGAGCCTCCTTGTTCCTTAACGAATCAGTCCACCTAATTTCTAGCACCACATCTTAAATTGCTCGATTTTCTTCTGTTCCCGTTTTACCAAAATTCATGTTTCGCTATTATACAGTGCTGCTAATCTCCTTTCGACGTCCTCATTGTTCTGTCCATCATTAGTTACACTATGTGATCAAAAGTTTCAGACATCCCAAAAAATTTTCTTCATGTTAAGTGCATTGTGCTGCCACCTACTACCAGGTACTCCACATCAGTGACCTCAGTAGTCATCAGACATCGTGAGAAAGCAGAATGGAGCGCTCCGGACATCGAACGTGGTCAGGAGACTGGTGTCACTTGTGTCATACGTCTCTACGCGAGATTTAACACTCCTAAACATCCCTAGTTCCTCTGGTTCCGATGTGATAGTGAAGTGGGATCTTGATGGGGTGCGTACAGCACAAAAGCGTACATTCCGTTCTCTTCTGTTGGCTGACAGAGACTGCCGACATCTGAAGAGAGTCGTAATGTGTAATAGGCAGACATCTATACAGACCATCACACAAGAACTCGAAACTGCATCAGGATCCACTGCAACTACTATGACTGATAGGATGCAGGTGAGAAACTTGGAATACATGGCCGAGCGGTTGCTCATAAGCCACGCATCACGCCGGTAAATGCTAAACGACGCCTCGCTTGGTGTAAGGAGTGTAAACATTGGACGATTGAGCAGTGGAAAAATGTTGTATGGAGGGACGAATCACGGTACACAATGTGGCGATCAGATGGCAGGGTTTGGGTATGACGAATTTCCGTTGAACGTAATCTGAAAGCGTCTGTTGCGCCAATAGTAAAATTCGGAGGCGGTGGTGTTATGATGTGGTCGTGTTTTTCATGGAGGGGGCTTGCACCCATTGTTGTTTTGCGTGGCGTTATCACAGCACAGGCGTACATTGATATTTTAAGCACCTTCTTGCTTCCCACTGCTGAAGAGCAATTCGGGGATGGCGACTGCATCTTTCAAGACGATCGAGCTCCCGTAATGGACTAGCCTGCCCAGAGTCCTGACCTGAATCCTACAGAACACCTTTGGGATGTTTTGGAATGCCGACTTCATGCCAGGCCTCACCGCACGACATCGATACCTCTCCTCACTGCAGCACTTCGTCATTCCCCAAGAAACGTTCCACCGCCAGATTGAACGTATGTCTGCGAGAGTGGAAGCTGTCATCAAGGCTAAGGGTGGGCCAAGCCCTTACTGAATTCCAGCATTAGCGATGGAAGACGTCACAAACTCGTAAGTAATTTTCAGCCAGGTATTCGGATATTTTGATCACATAGAGTATGCTTCTATCAAGGTATTAGAATTCCTGAAGCATAGGCTATCAGCTTCTCATTACTTCTCATTATTTTCGTCTTTCTTCGATTTCTCCATTTCACATTGTCGAAAGCTTTTCCCTGGTCGATAAATCCTATTAATTTGTCTTGATTTTTCTTTACTCTTGCTTCCATTATCAACTGCAACAGCAGAATTTTGGGTCCCTGGTGCCCTAAGGTAAAGTTGATCTCATTCTAACACATCCCCAAATTTTTTCTGTTCGTCAGTACAATATTCTTGTCAGCAACTTGAACGTATGAGATGTTATGCTGATTATACGATAGTTCTCGGACTTGTCGGTTCTTGCAATTTCAGAATTATATGGATGATAAATTTCAGAACGTCAGATGGTATATAGCCAGACTCATACGTTCCACACACCAAGGTGAATAGTTGACTTCTTGCCTTTCTCGCACATTATTTTAGAAATTCCAGTGGAATGTTATCTAACCCTTCTGCCACGTTTGACCTTAAGTCCTACAACGCACTTTTATATTCTGATAATAATACTGAATGCCCTATCTCTTCTACGTCAAATCCTGTTTCTCTTTCTATCACATTAGACAAATCTTTCCCTTCGTAGAGGTTTTCAGTATACTCTTTCCACGTATCGGCTTCCTGCTCTGCTTTTAACAGTAGAATTTCCGTTACACTCCAAAAGGTAACACCCTTGCTTTTAATTTCATTAAAGGGTGTTTTGCCTTTTCCCCATGCTGATTCAGTTCTTCAGAGAATGATTTCTTTTTCAATATCTTCTCTTTTCTCATGCAGCCATTTGGTCTTAGCTTCCCTGCACTTCCTGTTAATTTCATTTCTCCGTGACTTGTATTTCAGTATTCCTCAATTTCCTTGAAGACTTTTGTACTGCCTTCTTTCACCGATCAAGTGAAGTATTCTTCTGTTACCCAATTGTTTCTTCGCAGCTACGTTCTTTGCACCTATGTTTATCTTTCCAACTTTTGTGACTTCCTTATTTAGAGATGTCGATTACCCTTCAACTAAACTGCCTATTAGCTATTCCCTACTGCAGTATCTATAGCCCTAGGGAACCTCAAGCGTGTCATTTCATTCCTTAGTTCTTCCGTATCCCACTTGTTTGCGTATTCAGTCCTCCTGAATTATGTTTTGATTTCGGAATCTCTGCATGACCATGATGTAATCTAACAGAAATATTCCCGTACACCCGGCCTTTTGCAAGTATACCTTTTTCGTCTTGGGATCTTGAAAAGAGTATTCGCTACTACTAGCTGAAATTTATTTCAGAACTCAGTTTTTCTCCTCTCTCATTCATAGTACTAAGCCCATATTCTGCCATAAACCTTTCTGCCACTCCTTCCCCTGCAAGCGCATTCCAGTCCACTATGACTATTAGATTTCCATCTACCTTTATGTACAGCATTACCCGCTCAATATCCTCAAATACTTTATATATTTCTCTATCTTCAGCTTGGGACATCGGGATGTATACCAGATTTCTCGTTATTGGTTTTGGTTTGCTGCCGATTCTGATGACAACAACCCTACCACTGAACAGTTCACGGAAACATACCCTCTGCTCTACCTTTCTATTCATAACGAGTCCTACTCCCGTTGTACCATTTTCGGCTGCTGTTTTTTTTAGTGTTATGTGGCGGTATCTAAATTCGGTAGCGCGGAACTTTTATGTTAGTCGGAATTAATTTAGGTCTCGCAAGATCATTAAATCCTGATGAGTATACCGTCGTGTTTGCTATCGAGGGACCCTTCCGTGGTACGCATAACAGAGGACAGAATCACGACCTTGTGCGAATCATAGCCAAGTGGGTTTATACTGAATCTGCGAAGGGTCTATAACGTTATCTTATAGTGGCCATGATGTAAATAGTACGTGTAGTGGGTAGCCTTTCGTGTAATTTATTCATTAAATTAGCTAAGAATAAGTTCCCCTTTATAAATGATGATGAGAAACGAGTCAGGTGAGTGTGTAAATGCAGTCCTAAAAATTGACAGCCGCATTTATTTCCTTGAAACGTAACACAGAACTGGTTATGAGGTTGTACAAGTAACTAGGATGTATACTAACGCAAACAAATCCTGTAAATAGTCCTCACTTGATAGAGACTTTTGCAAAAACATAGTATAAACCACACTGTATGGAATCTAGTGTGCTTCTCTACTACGAGAAAGAGGAGCAATGAGAACAGGTGAAACGTATAATATCGATAAACAAGTGGCTAACTGATGACAGTACCTTAATATCACCTAAGGAGCCTAAGTGGTACTAAGGATGCCACAGCTGAAATACCTCAATTAGAATTTTGGGCGCTTGGAAAATGAACTGAAACCGTACAGGCTGGAGTTTCGTATATTACCAACAATACAGAGTGAGACGGCGCGCTGATGAAGGTTGCTACTCTTGGTTGGCTCCACTTAGTGGAGATGGGCTCCGTCTTGGAGACCAATGGAAGCGCAAGTGTGAAAAAAGCTTTGCGTCTGTCTGGGTGGCCAGACAAATGAAACTCTGGATAAAATTACCCTGCAGCAAGGGCGACAAAGTGTGCAACTGGGTACTGCAGCGGCCAGTAACCAACTCTCCCTTTCTCTCCCGCTCGCGCCCAGAGAGCGACCGCTCGGTTTGTGCCAGAACTCGGACAATCGCCGCCTATTTTCACCAGTTACGGTGTCAAAACAAATTCCTTTAGAGTCCCACTACAGTTGCCTGTCAACCTTGGCGTCAATACCCTTCCTTCCCATCAATTCCCTTCGTCTGCAGTTCCCTGTAACCTGATGTTCCCTTCGCTTTCCGACCGTTGGCGGTGGTTGGCCTCCTCACAGCTTAAAAGGTCCCACTCACTTACAGTGTGAAATGAACAGGATTATGATGTGCATGCACCCTACTCCCAATCACTTACATAACTATAAGCAGTATCCGATTACCTACTTTGCATAACACTGCAATACAGTAGTGAAATAACATTAATTTGCATGAATGCAAAATCAGATTTTAGAAATACAAGAAAGGGTGGTTCGATGGCTATTAACAAGTGTTTGAAGAGACCAGCTGGCTTATCGTGTTGCAAGTGCTACCGAAGTTTTAGCATAAATGCTGTAAATTCTGTATACCAACTTAACTGAACTTAACTGGAGAACACATACCCTGATAATGAATTGACAGATTAGTTCCTTCCTTTTATAGTACACTTACCTATTTCCTTGTATATTCCTGTAATGCAAGTGGAGTGATGAGAGCACAGTGTAGCTGCAATTCCATTACGGGTATGGGAAGATAGGTTCAAGAGCTTCAGATTGTGTGACTCGACTTCAGAGACGCAGTATCTGAAGATAGATCTGACCCGAGATTAAATCCCGGCCACATTTCAATCACCATATACTGTCATACGCAGATTTTTTTCTATATTACGTTGTAAAACTGAGTATTTGGCTGGTTCTTCTTGTTGGTGTATACAGATGTAATTGAAGTGCTGGGACAAATCATCCAAAAAAGTTTGCTCGAGGTAAGTTTTATTTTCATTAACCTAACGCTAATAAAACAGCTATATTGAATAACCGAGAAGTCAACCACGTTTCAGACTGATCTTTCTTTTCAGCAGCTGTGAAACGGGACGCTGAATCTCATGGCACGATAGTTGTCTGATGACATTCGTCGTCCGACAGCTGCGTGAATAATCATTGTTTAAGCTCACAATAGACTTCTGTCTAATATGTAAATCAAGGAGTAGTGTAATAGATACGGAATGAGATGGTAAATTTTACTAGAAGAAGCGCGAGGAAGATCAGTTTAAGATGACTACCCAGTTTGTTAAGGAGAAGCAAAGTCAATTATGAAAACAAACGTTTCTGCAGGTAGGAACCAGTAGATTATGCACACCTGTCTGTTATAGTGGATGAGACACGAGTTCATCATATCACACTATAAACGAGGAAGCTGTCATTATTTTGGAAATCAATGTTCTGCAACCTGACAGGCCAAAAAAGTGTGCATATCGAATAGTTATCACTAGTATTTTCGAGGATACAAAAGATATTCCTGAGACAAATGATAACTGGACACAAGTAAAGATGTTTGAAGGAAGCAGCAGAATAAATGAGAAGAACTATAGTACACTATCTGGTCGAAAGTATCCACACAGCTATTGGTGGCCATTAATATGCGGAGGGTTCACGCTCGCCTTTATGACATCTGGAACTCTGATGGGACACTTTCACTGAGTTATCTGAATGTCTGTGGAGAAATCGCAAACCATTCATCCTCAAGTCCCGAGGCCAGAGAGGGTAGTAATGCTGGACGCAGAGGTCTCGAGTGTAGTCGACGTTCTAGCCCATCCCAAAGATTTTCCATTGGGTTCGAGTAGGGACCATGGGTAAGGCAGACCATTTCAGTAGTGTTACTGTCCACAATCAATAGCGTTAGAGGTACTGATATGACATGGGACTTTGTCACGCTGATACAAATATTTATGATCTCCTATCTGTAACCACGAAAAACAATCCAATAAAGCAACATCAACTCGTCCGCACTCCGCTGTTGGCCCTGCACATGACGGTAGATTACGTTCTCCATACATTCCTCAACGTGGCAACGACCTTGGTGCAGTGGATACACCGGTTCTCGTGAGACCACCGCAGTTAAGCGGAGAGAGGCCGCCAAGTGCTGTTGCCATTTTTCGGGGGTGCATTCAGCCTCGTGATGCCAATTGAGGAGGTACTCGACCGAATAGCACCGGCTTCGGTTAGGAATACCATCATAACGGCCAGGAGAGCGGTGTGCTGACCACATGCCCCTCCTATCCGCGTCCTTCACTGCGGATGACGAGGCGGTCGGATGATCCCGATGGGCCACTTGTGGACTGTAGACGGAGTGGTTATACATTCCTCAACACAAAATCTGACACCGGACTTCCATATGATACAGCGTCATCACCCAAATCACTAGTTTGCAATTGCAAATGAAATGATACATTTTCAAAGACCTACCATCCCATTGACACATGATTTTAAGTATATAGAATGAAACGGTAAGGGAAAATGTGTACCAAGAGCGCGGGTCTGCTGCTTATTAGGCATGTGCGCTAGCCACGAAATCACCGTGGAAAAGAGTGGTTTACACAACTGCATGGATTACCCTGGCACGCCACCATCCTCGATCATAATTCTCACTACCGCCCCAGTCTAGTTTAAATTCCCCCTTACAGACGAATAGAACTGCCGAAGCCCTCCATGTTATGGAATAGCACCTCAGGATCGAACTTAAATGGGATGTCCAGCCTGAAACTTAGGAGCAGGTACTTATACAAATGACATTACCCGTTTTCAAAGACTCTATTAGTCTCGTACTGATATGATTTTGTGTATATAGACTGAAGCAGCGTGTGAAAATTGGTACCAAGGCCAGGAATCGAACCCAAAGTGGCTTAGTGGCTAACGTATATGCCTAGTAAGCAGCAGACCTGGGTTTGATCCCGGCCTTGGCATAAATTTTCACTAACCGCTTCAGTGTATATACATAGCTTCCAGTTATCCACTCTCAAGTGGCGTTGCTCCTTACACCATAACAAGCGTCGCTTAGCATTTAATACAGTAATATTGGGCTTATGAGAAGCTGCACGACCATTGTACCTTATTCTACGCACAGTCATTGTACTCTCTCCAACTTCTAACAGCATTCTGAAACTCACGAGTGATTTCTTCCATTGACTTCTTGCGGATTTTTGCACACCACCTTCCAAAACGCTCCACAGTCCCTGTCCGTCAGTGCAACAGATCTGTCTGGTGTTGTTTTAGCTGTGATTTTTCCTTCACATCGCAATCCCATCACCAACAGTCGATTTGGATTAATTAAATGTCCCGGATGGTTGGTTGATCACATGACATCCATTGCCTCGTTCACTTTCGAAATCACGGAGCTCAAGTGACCTACCAATTCTGTTGTTACTGCTTTCCTACTGACAGCACAACATCCCGTAGCTCCTTTTACACTTCCTGGTCCATCTCTTGTGACATCTAGTGTGGAATTCCGCATTACGTAGGGATGTTCAGATACTTTTGACAACATAGTATACATGGAGGAGGAAACTCGATGTTCATGGAGGCGTTCTTTGACCATGGAAAACCTAACTGCTGCAGCGACCTCTAAAATTCAACGAATTTAACTGACATAGCTTGAAATATCTTTGTCTGGAGAACTACAGTGACGTGACAAAACCCATGGAATAGCGATAGTCACACACATAGATGGCGGTAGTAAAACGTACATCAAGCATAATAGGCAGTGCATTCAGACGATTCATGTGAAAACGTCTATGGCGTTGTTATGGCGGCGTGACAAGAATTAACAGACTTTGTACGCGAAAGTTTACGAAGTAGACGCATGGAACATTCAATTTCGAAAATCATTGGGAATTCACTGTTCCGAGATCCACAATGTCAAGAGCGAGCCGAGAATACTAAATTTGAGGCATTATCCCTTACTACAGACCACGCAATGGCCGATCACGTTCACTTAACGACCAAGTTGGTTACAGTTGTCACTGCTGACAGACTCTGCGTGAAATAACCGCAGAAGTCAATGTGGGACGTACGACTAACGTATATTTTAGGAGAGTGCGGCGAAATGGGCGTTAATGTGCTGATGACTGACGTGAGTGCCTTTGCTAACACGACAACATCCCCCGCCGCAACTTACCTGGACTTATCGGTTGGAACCTGGACGACTGGAAAACTGCGGCCTAATCATATCAGTGCCACTTTCAGTTGGTAAGATTCCAAATGGCTCTGAGCACTACCGCCAGGAAAAAGGAGGTCAGATACGATTTTAGTACGTATCCCATGACTTTTGTCACAACAATGTGTACTGTTCGCTGGAAATCATATTGCAGGCACTTACAGGTATTCTAAATCGATATCTAAATTTAGAGACGATAACCGCTAACAAGAAAACTGAAGCTAATTTTTTTTGCAGAGAGAAATGGATGATCTATTCACGCATTTGGCTTTCAGGACGAGGCCTTTTCTTCGGTTGGAAGTATGACGAAGGGTACAGAACGGAATAAGTCGTTTTCTTTTGAAAAAAGATCCTGGCGATAGTCTTAAGTGATTTATGGTCTTTTACACCAAAATAAAAAATATTCCTTAGCAATTTCAGAAATTTTGTCATCGGAGTTCAGGTCCACCTAGTATAATGTTTCATTTTTGCTTACGTCTGGTAAACGATATACAGCAAATTTTGAAATTCGAAATTCATTGTACATACTCGACGACGTTCACGGAGCAAATAAATCTAGTCAAAACTCTCGTTAACATTTCGTGTACATAGGGTGGTCCATTGACCGTGATCGGGCGAAATATCTCACAAAATAAGCGTCAAACGAAAAAACTAGAAAGAACGAAACTTGTCTAGCTTGAAGGGGGAAACCAGATGGCGATATGGCTGGCTCGCGAGATGGCGCTACCAAAGCTCAAACGGATACCAACTGCGTTTTTTTCTAAATAGGAATCCCCATTTTTTATTAAATATTCGTGTAGTACGTAAAGAAATATGAATGTTTTAGTTGGACACATTTTTCGCTTTTGTGATAGATGGCGCTGTAATAGTCACAAACATATGGCTCACAATTTTAGACGAACAGTTAAAAACAGGTAGTTTTTTTTAAATTAAAATACAGAACGTAGGTACGTTTGAACATTTTATTTTGGTTGTTCCAATGTGATACATGTAAACTTGTGAACTTATCATTTTTGAGAACGCATGCTGTTCCATCGTGATTACCTGTAAATATCACATTAATACAACAAATGCTCAAAATGATGTCCGTCAGCCTAAATACATTTGGCAATACGTGTAACGAAATTCGTCTCAACAGTGAGTAGTTCGCCTTCCGTAATGTTTGCATATTCATTGACAATGCGCTGACGCATGTTGTCAGGCGTTGTCGGTGGATCATGATACCAAATATCCTTCAACTTTCTCCACAGGAAGAAGTCCAGGGACGTCAGATACGGTGAACGTGAGGGCCATGGTATGGTGCTTCGACGACCAATCCACCTGTCATGAAATATGCTTTTCAATAGCGTTTCAACCGCACTCGAGCTATGTGCCGGACATCCATCATGTTCGCAGTACATCGCCATTCTGTCATGCAGTGAAACATCTTGTAGTAGCATTGGTAGAACATTACATAGGAAATCAGTCGACATTGCACCATTCAGATTGTCATCGATAAAATGGGGGCCAATTATTCTTCCTCCCAAATATGCCGAACCATACACAAACCCGCCAAGGTCGCTGATGTTCCACTTGTCGCAGCCATCGTGGATTTTCCGTTGCCCAGTAGTGCTGCTGTTGGTGAGTGAGGCTTCGTCGCTAAATAGAACGCGTGCAAAAAATCACTCATCGTCACGTAATTTCTCTTGCGCCCAGTGGTAGAACTGTACACGAGGTGCAGAGTCGTCGCCATGCAATTCCTAGTGCTTAGAAATACGGTACGGGTGCAATCGATGTAAATGTAGCATTCTCAACACCGACGTTTTTGAGATTTCCGATTCTAGCACAATTAGTCTGCTACTGATGTGCGGATTAGCCGCAGCTAAAACACCTATTTGGGCATCATCATTCGCTGCAGGTCGTGATTGACCTTTCACATGTGGCTGAACACTTCCTGTTTCCTTAAATAACGTAACTATCCGGCGAATGGTCCGGACACTTGGATGATGTCGTCCAGGATACCGAGCAGCATACATAACACACGCCCGTTGGGCATTTTGATCACAATAGCCATACATCAACACGATATCCACCTTTTACGTAATTGGTAAACGGTCCAATTTACCACGGGTGCCGGCCTATGTGGCCGTGCAGTTCTAGGCGCTTCAGTCTGGAACCGCGTGACCGCTACGGTCGCAGGTTCGAATCCTGCCTCGGGCATGGATGTGTGTGATGTCTTTAGGTTAGTTAGGTTTAAGTAGTTCTAAGTTCTAGGGGACTGATGACCACAGATGTTGAGTCCCATAGTGCACAGAGCCATTTGAACCATTTTTTACCACGGGTAAATACCATCCGCACTGGCGGAATGTTACGTGATACCACGTAATTATACGTTTGTGACTATTACAGCGTCATCTATCACAAAGCGAAAAAAGTGGTCTAACTAAAACATTCATATTTCTCTACGTACTACACGAATATGTAATAAAAATGGATGTTCCTATTTTAAAAAACGCAGTTGATATCCGTTTGACCTATGGCAGCGCCATCTAGCGGGCCAACGATAGCGCCATCTGGTTTCCCCCTTCAAGTTAGACGAGTTTCGTCCTTTGTAGTTTTTTCGTTTGATGCTTATTTCGTTAGATATTTGGCCCGGTCAGTATCAATGGACCACCCTGTATAGTAGTTTCGATAGGTACTTCTATACAGAAAATTAAGAGAAACTGTATTACAAATAGACACACAAGACACGCCTATGACCTAGTTCTTCCCCTTTTTATCACGGCTTTGTCCCGTATCGCGTTAGGGTGGACGAGGTTAGGGACGGATTTGGTACGGTTAGTTTAAAGGCGCAGTTCGCCGACGGCACCGGAGCTGTGTGTTTGTCTTCAGTGTGCTGCTGCCGTCCTTGTTGGTGGCTCGGAGAGTTTAATACTTGATGTCTCATTCAGCTAGGAAAAATACTTTGAAATTCACTTTCTATGGAGATTCTGTTACATTAACTTCCTTTGAGGTTGAAAAGTACTTAAAAGAAGTCTGAAAATTACTTTTAGACGCTACTGTTTGAATGCATATGACGCTTGTGAACTGCTTTTTTTTTGTTTGTTATTTTTAACTGGAGAATGCAGAGCTTTGTGGCTAAGTAGTCGTATGGTGTGGAGGTATTTTAAAATTCAATTATTGTGACGGCAATATTGGTGATGTTTGTGCTACACATACCAGTTTTGGTGTGGGAATTGTCAGAATTTTTCAGTTGCCATTTTAAGTGCCTGCTGAATATATATTAACGCTATTGTCTCGAATTATGACGAAGTCTTCAGTAATATTGGCCGGGAAATAGTCCAGTGCCCGTAGCTTTCCTGTACTGAAACATTTGAAAGTTTATCTGCAACGACATATTCAGTCCTTCAGTAACGTATGAGGGCACAGAGCCATAGTTATCTACGATGGGCAACCCAGTACTTGCGTCGGTTGCAGTTGAACGGGTCACTTGCGCGCCCAATATATACACAAACGCGTGGTCTTGCTGCCTGCCGGCAAAGCAGTAAGACCCGCGGCTAAGACCACTTCACAGCTAACTTACACGGCGGCCATCATTGGACAGAAACCATCCACCACGATTACGGCAACTATTCCGAATGTCAGTGTCAGTGACAGATTCATTCTGTTTAAGACTAGAGCTGTTGTAGAGGTGTCACTGAGCAGACTGCAACCGGCAGAACCTGTGATGAAAGCACAAGTAGTTAATGTCCAAAAACCAATACTGCAGCGGCTGTCGCTGGACAGGAACCAATCGCTCCCATTGCGGCAACATCCGTGAATGACAGTGTTAGTGCAGTTGTCATCCCAGTGGAGACCACCGAGACATCCTTGGTGTCCTTGACAAAACCAGAACTGATAGAACCTGTGACGACAGTTCCAACTTCCAACATCCCAGATAACTTTGACCAGGAAACTTGCAATGGACACTTAAGGGTCAACAACAAAAAGTCATTCCTCTAGAAAACACAATCAGCGAAGGCTTGCGCATCAAGGCGCTGAGCAAACTGCTCCATTAATGCACTAAACAAGTAGCAAATAAAGGCCATGGAGGATCTGTGGATACGTCAAAAATGCACCAGCCGTAAATAAAGCCCCACCCTTGTTAAAGTGAGTGAAATTGCGAGTGCGGCCAATAACCATGATTCACAACAGGCCCCTCGCGACTCTATACAAAATTCATACAGTGCTTTCACTCAAGGTAACTGGGCAGACGAACAACTCGAGAAGTGATAAGTGAAACACAGGCACCCATCGACGTGGCAAACACTGACTCTACGAAGCATCTATTAGGTAGTAGAAGTGTGGTGCTACAGTATCAGACTATGGGATGCGGTTAAATGTCAGACACATATTAAAATAATCCAAGCATGGCTGTAAGTGACGAGGCTGTTAAATTAACAACGCTCAAAAAATTATGACGCCGCTTCAAGTCTCCCGAACTACAATCTTGAATCTAAACAGTATTCGATGTTCACTGAAGTTGAAAGGATTGGAAGATTTTTTTATGTGGCTCTGAGATCGACTTTTGCAGACATCCAAAAATAATAAAAGACATTGAATTAAATGATGTAAGAGGGTATTCTGCCTATTCACGTGTCTCTGTATTTGAATACGCATGCCTAAACCAGTTTCTTTGGCGCTTCAGTGTGTATTTATATATTTGGTGAATCAGCGAAAACTGGCACAGCAAATATTGCGGAAATGAAAAGTGCTACTGATGTGCAGGGTTCACAGAATGGATTGACGGTCACGTTTCGTATTGTTAGCCAATCGGTAGATTGTAATAATACTTCGCAAGTTTATTTTTTGTGCAAACAGACACTTTTTTAAATTGAACAACACCTATTGATATTAACAAAGTAAAAGTAGCAAATAGTAGGGTAAATTAGAATATCAGTGGTGTTTTCTGCAGCATTCTAATGGGAGTCGTTTACACGACATCGTATTTTGAAAAGTTCTACACAGACACTTGTAGAATACTTTTGGTAGCACACACTAAAGAACAACACAAGTGCATACACTAGTTACGTGGGTTCTGACCAGCACCGAGAAAATCGAACAACTCAGATTGTGTACAATATGACAACAGGCAGCGGCAACACACCCTTCCAGCATGGTATGGAACAATTGCTGCACACGTGCGAAAATGTCCGAGAAGGCTGCGTATCATCGAGTGTAGTAGGTTTGTCCTTGTAGACAGCGTCTTTCAACTTTCCCCACAGTAAAAAGTCTGCAGGCGTCAAATCCGAGGGATTGGCAGGCCAAGGTACAGGTCCTCTGTGCTCAATCCAACGATTTCGAAACAATTCGTGATGACAGATGTGCAGAACTACAGACCTATACCTCTAACGTCGATCAGTTGTAGAATTTTGGAACACGTATTATGTTCGAGTGTAATGACTTTTCTGGAGACTAGAAATCTAGTCTGTAGGAATCAGCACGGGTTTCGAAAAAGACGATCGTGTGAAACCCAGCTCGCGCTACTCGTCCACGAGACTCGAGGGCTATAGCCACGGGTTCACAGGTAGATGCCGTGTTTCTTGACTTCCGCAAGGCGATCGATACAGTTCCCCACAGTCGTTTAATGAACAAAGTAAGAGCATATGGACTATCAGACCAATTGTGTGATTTGATTGAAGAGTTCCTAGATAACAGAACACAGCATGTCATTCTCAATGGAGAGAAGACTTCCGAAGTAAAAGTGATTTCAGGTGTGCCGCAAGGGAGTGTCGTAGGACCGTTGCTATTCACAATATACATAAATGACCTTGTGGTTCACTGAGGCATTTTGGGGATGATGCTGTGGTATATCGAGAGGTTGTAACGATGGAAAATTGTACTGAAATGCAGTAGGATCTGCAACGAATTGACGCATGGGGCAGGGAACGGCAATTGAATCTCAATGTAGACATGTGTAATGTGCTGCGAATACACAGAAAGAAAGATCCCTTATCATTTAGCTACAATATAGCAGGTCAGCAACTGGAAGCAGTTAATTCCATTAATTATCTGGGAGTACGCATTAGGAGTGATTTAAAATGGAATGATCATATAAAGATGATCGTCGGTAAAGCAGATGCCACACTGAGATTCATTTGAAGAATCCTAATGAAATGCAATCCGAAAACAAAGGAAGTAGGTTACAGTACGCTTGTTCGCCCGCTGCTTGAATACTGCTCAGCAGTGTGGGATCCGTACCAGATAGGGTTGATAGAAGAGATGAGAAGATCCAACGGAGAGCAACGCGCTTCGTTACAGAATCATTTAGTAATCGCGATACCGTTACGGAGATGATAGATAAACTCCAGTGGAAGACTCTGCAGGAGAGACGCTCAGTAGCTCGGTACGGGCCTTTGGTGAAGTTTCAAGAACATACCTTCACCGAGGAGTCAAGCAGTATGTTGCTCCCTCCTACATATATATCTCGCGAAGAGACCATGAGGATAAAATCAGAGAGATTAGAGCCCACACAGAGGCATACCGACAATCCTGCTTTCCACGAACAATACGAGACTGGAATAGAAGGGAAGACCGATAGAGGTACTCAAGGTACCCTCCGCCACACACCGTCAGGTGCCTTGCGGAGTACGGATGTAGATGTAGATGTAGATGTTGACATCTTGTAGTACTTCATGCACTATGGGCTGTACAGCCATTATGTTCATACCACGGGTTCCTCCTAATCTATAAAAGGAACGAGTTCTAGCATCTGTGGAAGATGGTCTCTTAGGAGGCTGCGATAGTTGTGCGCGTACACTCCTTGGACTCCGACGTTCCACCTGACGAAGCCAACAGGGATTATCAAGAGACGAATAGTACATGTCTTGGTGGTTTACCTTGAAATGATTGGTAAATACGGCTTTATCACTAAACAAAATACATGATACATCTGGAATATCCTGTCTTAACTCTCATGTACAGAAGTTAATACGATTCGCATAATAGTTTCCATGCAACTCCTAATGGAGAGAGTTGTGATAGGGATTTAACCTCTGTCGATGGAGAATGCGTGGGATATTTCCGTGACTCAGGCCACTTTCTCGCGCAGATCAACTGAAACAGCAGCAAAACATTAATTTCCCCCTCTTCGGTAGTCCCTTGTTTCCTTAAATTACGTGTCTAGGTGTTACACTACAACTTTAATATAATTTGGTGGAAGAGACTGATATATAATTGTCGAGGTGGTTGACGTCTGTTTGGGTACAGTTACATTATCTGGTTGGTGGGATGGTCAAATGAGTACTTAATGTGGACTAAAAGTAAACCGGAAAATGACAAAGGCAATGACATATAACAAAAATAAGAATAGTGAGAAAGTTACATGAAAACCGCTGATTACGAAGCAGATAAAGTTAAGTAATTCTGCTACTTTATAATGAAAATACACATTATTCTGGCGAAGAAATTTCGGAGAATCTACATTTGCGGCACAGCAATGTATGGTAGTGAAACATAGCCAGTCGGAATAACAGAACGAAAAGTAACGAAAGCTTTTGATGTTAAGTGATAATGTTGAAAATTAGGTGATCTGATAAGGTAACGAATGAGTACGTTCTCCGCTGAAGATGGGACAGAATGATACGATATGTGTTGAAAAATCAGGGGATAACCATGGTGGTACTAGTGACAGCTGTAGAGACTAAAAACTGTTGGGGAAGACAGAAATTTGAATACTTCCAACAAATATTTGAGGACGAAGAGTGCCAGTACTACTCTGAAATTAAGAGGTTAGTTCAGGACTGGAACTCGTGTTGGACTGCCACAACCTAGTCAGAAGTCCATTCTCAGGAGGGAATATGTGTACCACAGCTGTCTCCGTGTAGTGTTATTCACATGAAAGTGAGCGCTAGTTTTCTAGATGTTCGCGAATTGTGTAACTGAGGTGGCACTTGGGTACCTGCCCGGTGTTCACTTGGTGTGAGAAATCATTTAAAAACCACATCCAGGCTTGCCAGTCACACCTACTCTCGTCGTTAATCCACCAGCGGATTTGACCCAGGGCTGACGCAGCTCCCCGTCCTGGAACCGGGCCCTAAAACACTCGTTATTCACATACTACACAAATTCATTGATAAATTACGTAAAATTTAAAAACGGAACTATGGAATTTATTTTGGTCTAGGCTGTTCTTAGTATGTAGAGTGTTATCACACGTAAGATATGTTGTTGTGGTCTTCAGTCCAGAGACTGGTTTGATGCAGCCGTCCATTCTATTCTATCCTGCGCGCGTTTCTTGATCTCCAAGTAACTATTGCAACCTACATCCTTCTGAATCTGATTAATGTATTCATGTCTTTGTCTCCATCTACGATTTTTACCCACAACGCTGAACTACAGTACTATATTGCTAGTTCCTTGATGTCTCAGAACATGTCCTATCAATCGGTCCCTTCTTCTTATCAAGTTGTGCCACAAATTCTTCTTCTACCCAATTCTGTTCAATACCTCCTCATTAGTTATGTGTTCTACCCATCTAACCTTCAGCATTGTTCTGTAGCACCACATTTCGAAAGCTCCTATTCTCTTCTTCTCTGAACAAGTTATTGCCCATGTTTCACTTCCATATATGGCTACACTCCATACAATTACTTTCAGGAAAGACTTCCTGACTCTTAAATCTATACCCGATAATAACAAATTTCACTTCTTCAAAAATGCTTTCCTAGCCGTTGCCAGTCTACATTTTACATCCTCTCTACTTCGACCATCATTATTTATTTTGCACCCAAAATACCAAACGTCATCTACTACTTTATGTGTCTCATTTACTAATCTAATACACTCAGCGTCACCTGATTTAATTAGACTACATTCCATTCTCCTCGTTTTGCTTTTGTTGATTTTCATCTTATATCCTTCCTTCAAGACACTGTCCATTTCGTTCAACTGCTCTTCAAGGTCCCTTACTGTCTCTGACAGAACCACAATGTCATCGGCAAACCTAAAATTTTTTATTTCTTTTCCATGGATTTTAATTCCTACTCCAAATGTTTCCTTTTGTATCCTTTACTGCTTGCTCAATATATAGATTGAATAACATGGAGGATAGGTTACAACTAAGTCTCACTTCCTTCCCAACCACTGCTTCCCTTTCATGCCCCTCAATTCTCATAACTGTCATCTGGTTCCTGTATTAATTATAAATAGCCTTTCTCTCCCAGTATTTGATCACTGCCATCTCCAGAATTTGAAAGGGAGTATTCCGATTAACACTGCCAAAAGCCAACTCTAAGTCTACAAATGCTAGAAACGTAGGTTTGCCTTTCCTTAATCTATTTTCTAAGATAATTCGCAGGGTCAGTATTGCCTCACTTGTTCCAATATTTCTATGGAATCCAAACTAATCCTCTACCAGTTTTTCCATTTGTCTGTAATGAATTCGTGTCAGTATTTTGCAGCTGTGACTTATTAAACTGATGGTTCGGTAATTTTCACACCTGTTAACACCTGCTTTCTTTGGGATTGGAATTATTATATTCTTCTGGAAGTCTGAGGGTATTTCGACCGTCTCATACATCTTCCTCACCAGATGGTACAGTTTTGTCAGGGTTGTCTCTCTCAAGGCTATCAACAGTTCTAATGGAATGCTGTCTACTCCTGCGGCCTTGTTTCGACTTAGGTCTTTCAGTGCTCTGTCAAACTCTTCGCGCAGTATCATATCTCCCATTTAATCTTCATCTACGTTCTCTTCCATTTCCATAATATCGCCCTCAAGTACATAGCCTTTGTATAGACTTTCGATATACTCCTTCCACCTTGCTGCTTTCCCTTCTTTGCTTAGAACTGGTTCTCCATCTCAGCTCCTCATATTCATACAGGTGGTTCTCTTTTCTCCAATGGTCTCTTTAATTTTCCTGCAGGCAGTATCTATCTTACCTAGCGATATATGCCTCTACACACCTAAATTGGCGGTTAGCCATCGATGCTTAGCCACTTTGCACTTCCTATCGATCTCATTTTTCAGGCGTTTTTATTCCTTTTTGCCTACTTCAGTAAACTTACGAGCTGGCAATATTATGTTAGTTACCTTGGAATCAAAAATACCCATGATGAGGAGTAATACCGTTCTTTCTTAATTTACTTTATATGGCTATTCCAGACTGGAATTAACAATAGAAATTTTTACCTGAATTTGACTGTAAAGTGCTTTATTATTAAATACTATGAAATCACCGAGCACATTTAAGGATTAGGCATTCAGTCACTACATTTGCTAAAACAGATGACCTAACTAGGGTCATGTTCACCTTTTAGTTCGTGAGGGAGAAGTATCTTCCAGAAAACCATTTCAAACCAAATACATGAAACTAAAAAGCTGTAGTTGGCTGTAAAGCTCAGATTTTTATTCGTGACTATGTTCATTTAAGCATAAACGCAAATATAAAAATATGTAACTATGATACTGGCGGTTTAGGAATTTTTTGAATGATTGGCGCATTTCAAGCCGAAAATTTCGAAAGATGACTAATGCGAAGCATGTTACATTGACACAAAACGTCGTAGGGGGGGATATTTACACGAAGGTCTGTAGATATCGCATGCTAATATAGAATGCGAGAAAAGAAGAAGCTGTGAAGTCAGTTTAGTCTAAGGAAGAACTTTCTGTTCTGTCTAAAGGAGGGAATTTTGCAATAACTCCATCCAAGATTCCTGTGGAGGACATTATTGCTAATATAGAGGCAGGAATTCGTCAGTTACCATCATATTCTGCTGATGAAATTAGAATGGAAACCTCCAGGATATTACGCAAAGCTAAGCCACCCAGCAGCAATCTGTCTCAAGGGGAAAGGAAGGCATTGCGGGAGATCAATGCAGACAAGAATGTTATTATAGTTGCCGCTGACAAGGGAAATGTTACTGTTTTAATGAATACTGAGGATTATCACAAGAAGATCAGTGATCTCCTGGAACCCAGCACATACAAGAAGTTGAAAAAGGATCCCACAACGAATGTGCTGAATGCCACCAAGCGTCTGATAAAACAGTCTTCAATTCCTACAGAAGTTAAAAAGTATCTTTGTGAAACGGAGGCTTATCCTCCGAGATTATATGGATTACCAAAGATACATAAACCTGATGTTCCTTTGAGACCAATAGTCAGCGCAATTGGAGCTCCTACCCAAGAACTAGCCAGACACCTTGCCTCTTTGTTACAACCTCACATAGGCAAAACTGAGAGTCATATTAAAAACTCTCTACACTTCATTGAGAAATTGAGGGAAATTACTGTCGGTCCTAATGACATACTTGTCAGTTTTGATATAGTGTCTTTGTTCACGATGGTTCCAGTTGATGAAGCTCTCTCCCATATAGCCAATATGTTCCCTACTGATATAGTAGCCTTGTTCCAACACTGTCTATCCTCAACCTATTTTCAGTATAATGGTGAATTTTATGAACAGATCGATGGGGTAGCCATGGGAAGCCCCCTAAGTCCCGCAATTGCGAATTTATTCATGGAATATTTTGAACATCAAGCATTGCAGTCGGCCAAAAAAAGCCCCTCGAAGTGGTATCGGTATGTGGATGATACCTTTGTAATATGGAATCATGAGGAAGAAGACTTGAATGATTTTCTGGTACACTTAAATAGCATCAACCCAAAGATTAAATTTACTATGGAGAAGGAGAAGAATGGACAACTTAACTTCTTGGATGTATCAGTTGTCAAACGGGCGGATGGGACCTTAGGCCATAAGGTCTACAGGAAAGGTACACATACCGATCGCTACCTCCATAAGAACTCAAACCACCACCCTAGGCAAAAGAGGGGGGTCATAAAAACACTAGTGGATAGGGCCAATAATATTTGTGAACCAGGCTACTTACAAGAAGAACTAAATCATTTACGAATGGCCTTTGCGAAAAATGGTTATACAAAAAACGAGATTAATCGAGCACTTCACCCAAATAGAAAAATGCCTAAAAATGGGAGACAGCAACAACCATCAGCTGGAAAAGTATTTCTTCCGTTCATCCATAATATCACGGATCGCATTGGAAAAGTACTAGCCAAGTTTCAGGTAGAGACCATTTTTAGGCCTACTAAGAAAATTAGTGAATGCCTAAGATCAACAAAAGATGCTCGTCACCCCCTAGCCACCCCAGGGGTATATAAAATTCCGTGTAGTTGCGGCAGGGTTTACATAGGAACTACCAAAAGAAGCATCAATACACGGTTGACGGAGCACAAAAGAAACTGTCGCTTGGGACATATCGACAAATCGGCAGTAGCGGAACATGTTTTTAAGGATGGAGATCACGACATAAAATTTGGTGAAACAAGCGTGCTAGCGAGGACGTCGCATTATTATACACGTATGTATAGAGAGGCAATTGAAATCCACAAACATCAATACAATTTTAATCGTAAAGAAGAAGGATTAAAATTGGATAAGATATGGCGGTCGACGTTGCATCAATCACGTGACAATCGATTGCCTGCAATCGAGAGAACAGACGATAGCCAGAGATAGCTGCACATCGACGCCATGTGACGTGTGGTGGCGCCCCCTACGATCTCTATATAAGCGGCGGCCCCAGCTCCTAGCAGCCAGTCGTCGACTCACCTCGGAAGATGTTCTCCGCAGTTGAGAACGAAACGTCAGGGAGAAGAAGTTCTACAGATCGACCACGGCAACTTAGCCCGGAAGAGTTTACTGATAAAGACGCCGGCCGTGAAAGCCTACATGGAATGATTCAGTTTAGTACGTTATGAATAATGGCTACGCAAAGTACTTCACCTAATGATTGGTGGCGCTGTGGAATGTAATAAATTCCCTTGACTCAAAAGTGGTCGGAACATGAAGAACATGTGTAACGCATTTCATAGGGTGAGTATATTGTGAGTACAGTTTGGTTAATGTGTTTTAAGTCAAAGCCGTTGCTGTGTTCATTCTATGTGTAATAAAACAGAAGCAAAAAATCAAAAGGAAGGTGATGATTTTATTATGTAGATATTGATTAAGGCAAATACCTTCCGGATCCCAGCATCTCCACATACTGTCATCTTTCTGCTTCTCCTACTGAGCTGGGTCGATATGTCACGCAGCTTCTATCTCTACTGATAGCTACTCACAGCAAAGTAGACTAATAATTTACATTTGTGGATGTAAAAAAACTGCCGGTTGCTACATGGCTCGTTAATAGTCTTTATATATGTAGTAAATGACAGTCTCTTACGGTATTCTGTACTACCTATAATACATTCCTTCATTAGTCTACCCTATGTTACACATATCGAATATTAATATGAATTGTAGTGGTTATGCATTGTACAGCATTTCGAAATCAAGTATCAACTGGAATGTGGAATTCAAAAGGCAGACTGCTAGTGCTCACCGTTAGTGTGCTTGTGAGCACTCAGGCAGATTTTCAGCCCCCTCTGAATGTTCGCGGAGAAGGGCTTTTTGTCTGGGCTTCTATTGAGACGCAGTCGCCTTCATATCTCGGTTAAGGGGAAGTGAATTTCCGTCGGTAATTTTTGTATGGTGCCAGACGCATTGGGCAGGGCACTCCTGATATTAAAGCTTCAAAAAGTCCTACGCTCATAATACTCTCCACTTTTATAATTGAAGCAACGATATTCACTGCGTTAAGAGGAAATACCGGCGAATTTTAATCGCACGCGCGGCTCCGAGGCGAGTGAAAATTTAACGTCTGCTGCATTATTTGTGACTTCAGGCTCAAGGAGATTAAAGAATAGTTGATGTGATGCTAGACCAGTTTAGCAGGCGGCGCCTATAGACCACCTGACAGACATTTTGCTCTCCATTATACTTATTACAATTTTCTTACGCTGAGAAGAGTGGAAATCAGTGGTTTTGACAGATGTATGGAACTATGCTCTTAATAAAACACTCTAATTAGTTTAGATCTTGCAGAGATTAATAATGACAGTAATACATCCGTCGGGAAAGAAATTTTCCAATTTACATGAATCTAGCTCCAAGAACATAATTAAACATGGTTAATTTTCACTGTTATAAACTATTACCATTTCTAGGAAATGTTTCTATATAGTTCTCTAGTTGAAACAACGTTGAAGAAGAAAATAAAAAATTCGAGATTGTTCTGCACTCTTCCTAGAGCCCTTCTTTTAATACTCGTTTTCTAAACAGATTTACCTTTACAACTCTATTATCTGTGGTTACTAGACAGATTTCGAAACCAGCGTTAGTTTGTTACGCATTGTGAGTCACATCTGTAAAAGCGCAGCAGAATTATTAATAGATCTGAACTTCTTGTAGTTGCTTAGTGCCCTTTGCATTTCATACTTAAAATTTGGCTGCTGGTTACGTATATCTTGCCGTTCCTTAGAACGCCACTCACTTTTATTGCTGTAACACTATGATGATGGATCGAGCCCATCGGCATATGTGATTTCAGAATAGAAGGCTGAGAAATCGAACTCAGTCAAAAGACAGCCTCAGGTGTTCACTGAATTACTCGAGTCACGTCAGGCAATTGTAGTAGCACAAGTGTACCAGTTCTGGAGACAGGTTAATGAAAGTAGCCAACCAGCACTCTAAGCTATGGGGTAATTGTACGATTGTTGTTGTTGTGGTCTTCAGTCCTGAGACAGGTTTCATGAAAAGCTGTATGCCCTCGGGAAAAATGAGGCTGTAATTTCCCCTTGCTTTCAGGCGTTCGCAGTACCAGTACAGCAAGGCCGTTTTGGTTGGTGTTACAAGACCAGATCAGTCTATCATCCAGACTGTTGCCCCTGCAACTACTGAAAAGGCTGCTACCCCTCTTCAGGATCCACACGTTTGTCTGGCCTGTCGACAAATACCCCCTCCGTTGTGGTTGCACCTACGGTACGGCCATCTGTATCGCTGAGGCACGCCAGCCTCCCCACCAACGGCAAGGTCCATGGTTCATGGGAGGACTGTACAGTAGTATCACAAATACAAAGATGCTTTGATGAACAAAGGCCCTCCATGCCCTCAGACTTGACAGGGCACTTATCCCCAATTGTCCTAATTACAGAATGGCAGCAGGAAACTCAAGTAATAGTGTAGCTAGGCTGTTTGTGGCACAGTCTGCATTATTGCTAGGTTCCTGAACTCCACCTCGCAACTCCCCATATGACATTAAGTGTTGTTGTTCGAGTCCCCCCTCCCTCCCATCCTTCTGATGTACGCCAATTTCTCTGCGTATTACATGACGTAATGTTTGAAAAATTTGTGCAAAATCCAAACTTTTTGCGGGAAATTAAAAAAAAATTATCTGTATATAAAGTAATACAGTTCAAGATGGCAGACCTTAAGCGTAAAATGTGAAACCCAAGATGTTCCATTGTTCTGTAGGTTGAAAATCCATGTTCGCTAATCAGCTATACTGGTGCAGCTCAACGGTATCATAACCAAGATGGAGGACCGGGTATATTGCCGCAGGTCTATTAGATAAAAATGGCAATCCAAGATGGCTGAACAGGGTCATTCGCTCAGCTCTACGACATCAGAATCCACGATGGCACACACTGCACTGTTGTCTGATTCCCTACTCACTGGTGCAGCTGGCGTGCTTGCCAGGTATTATTCCCTTTGTTTGAAATGATAGTACCGTAGCCCTAAGTTTAAGAGTTTCCTCTCCCTTCGAAAGTTACATATTAACAATTACCAACCTAGTTTTGGAGCTGACTTGCACTAAGTTTCAAACTATATGCTGTATAGTAGGAATACAACAGGAACTATTTTGTTTGTATTTAAACAGATACCATAGCATTGTATTGCATTCTACACAATCAGGATGGTGCACTGGTTAATGAATCATGCCACCACCATGCAGGTACCATAGTATCGTAAGTATAAAGGGGTGAAAATCGTAGAAGGGCAGTCTCCCTTCTTCCCACAGTCGTTACGTGTGGTTCCCTTCTAACGAAGTGAATTTTTTTTTTTTTTTCGTCAGTCTACTGACTGGTTTGATGCGGCCCGCCACGAATTCCTTTCCTGTGCTAACCTCTTCATCTCAGAGTACCACTTGCAACCTACGTCCTCAATTATTTGCTTGACGTATTCCAATCTCTGTCTTCCTCTTCAGTTTTTGCCCTCTGCAGCTCCCACTAGTACCATGGAAGTCATTCCCTCATGTCTTAGCAGATGTCCTATCATCCTGTCCCTCCTCCTTATCAGTGTTTTCCACATATTCCTTTCCTCTCCGATTCTGCGTAGAACCTCCTCATTCCTTACCTCATCAGTCCACCTAATTTTCAACATTCGTCAATGGCACCACATCTCAAATGCTTCCATTCTCTTCTGTTCCGGTTTTCCCACAGTCCATGTTTCACTACCATACAATGCTGTACTCCAGACGTACATCCTCAGAAATGTCTTCCTCAAATTAAGGCCGGTATTTGATATTAGTAGACTTCTCTTGGCCAGAAATGCCTTTTTTGCCATAACGAGTCAGCTTTTGATGTCCTCCTTGCTCTGCCCGTCATTGGTTATTTTACTGCCTAGGTAGCAGAATTCCTTAACTTCATTGACTTCGTGACCATCAATCCTGACGTTAAGTTTCTCGCTGTTCTCTTTTCTACTACTTCTCATTTCCTTCGTCTTTCTCCGATTTACTCTCAAACCATACTGTGGACTACTTAGACTGTTCATTCCGTTCAGCAGATCATTCAATTCCTCTTCACTTTCACTCAGGATAGCAATGTAATCAGAGAATCTTATCATTGATATCCTTTCACCTAGTATTTTAATTCCACTCCTGAACCTTCCTTTTATTTCCATCATTGCTTCTCGATGTACAGATTGAAGAGTAGGGGCGAAAGGCTACAGCCTTGTCTTACACCCTTCTTAATACCAGCACTTCGTTCTTGATCGTCCACTCTTATTATTCCCTCTTGGTTGTCGTACATATTGTATATGACCCGTCTCTCCCTATAGCTTACCCCTACTTTTTTCAGAATCTCGAACAGCTTGCACCATTTTACATTGTCGAACGCTTTTTCCAGGTCGACAGATCCTATGAAAGTGTCTTGATTTTTCTTTAGCCTTGCTTCCATTATTAGCCTTAACGTCACAATTGCCTCTCTCGTCCCTTTGCTTTTCCTAAAGCCAAACTGATCGTCACCTAGCGCATTCTCAATTTTCTTTTCCATTCTTCTGTATATTATTCTAGTAAGCAGCTTCGATGCATGAGCTGTTAAGCTGATTGTGCGATAATTCTCGCACTTGTCAGCTCTTCCCGTCTTCGGAATTGTGTAGATGATGCTTTTCCGAAAGTCAGATGGTATGTCGCTACACACCAACGTGAATAGTCGTTTTGTTGCCACTTCCCCCAATGATTTTAGAAATTCTGATGGAATGTTATCTATCCCTTCTGCCTTATTTGAGCGTAAGTCCTCCAAAGCTCTTTTAAATTCCGATTCTAATACTGGATCCCCTATCTCTTCTAAATCGACTGCTGTTTCTTCTTCTATCACATCGGACAAATCTCCACTCTCATAGAGACTTTCAATGCATTCTTTCCACCTATCTGCTCTCTCCTCTGCATTTAACAGTGGAATTCCCGTTGCACTCTCAATGTTACCACCGTTGCTTTTAATGTCACCAAAGGTTGTTTTGACTTTCCTGTAAGCTCAGTCCGTCCTTCCGACAATCATATCTTTTTCGATGTCTTCACATTTTTCCTGCAGCCATTTCGTCTTAGCTTCCCTGCACTTCCTATTTATTTCATTCCTCAGCGACTTGTATTTCTGTATTCCTGATTTTCCCGGAACATGTTTGTACTTCCTCCTTTCATCAATCAACTGAAGTATTTCTTCTGTTACCCATGGTTTCTTCGAAGCTACCTTCTTTGTACCTATGTTTTCCTTCCCAATTTGTGTGATGGCCCTTTTTAGAGATGTCCATTCCTCTTCAACTGTACTGTCTACTGCGCTATTCCTTATTGCTGTATCTATAGCGTTAGAGAACTTCGAACGTATCTCGTCATTCCTTAGTACTTCCGTATCCCACTTCTTTGCGTATTGATTCTTCCTGACTAATGTCTTGAACTTCAGCCTACTCTTCATCACTACTATATTGTGATCTGAGTCTATATCTTCTCCTGGGTATGCCTTACAATCCAGTATCTGATTTCGAAATCTCTGTCTGACCATGATGTAATCTAATTGAAATCTTCCCGTATCTCCCGGACTTTTCCAAGTATACCTCCTCCTCTTGTGTTTCTTGAACAGGGTATTCGCTATTACTAGCTGAAACTTGTTACAGAACTCAATTAGTCCTTCTCTTCTTTCATTCCTTGTCCCAAGCCCATATTCTCCTGTAACCTTTTCTTCTACTCCTTCCCCTACAACTGCATTCCAGTCACCCATGACTATTAGATTTTCGTCCCCCTTTATATACTGCATTACCCTTTCAATATCCTCATACACTTTCTCTATCTGTTCATCTTCAGCTTGCGACGTCGGCATGTATACCTGAACTGTCGCTGTCGGTGTTGGTCTGCTGTCTATTCTGATTAGAACAACCCGGTCACTGAACTGTTCACAGTAACACACCCTCTGCCCTAACTTCCTATTCATAACGAATCCTACACCTGCTATACCATTTTCTGCTGCTGTTGATATTACCCGATACTCATCTGACCAGAAATCCTTGTCTTCCTTCCACTTCACTTCACTGACCCCTATTATATCTAGATTGAGCCTTTGCATTTCCCTTTTCAGATTTTCTAGTTTCCCTACCACGTTCAAGCTTCTGACATTCCACGCCCCGACTCGTAGAACGTTATCCTTTCGTTGATTATTCAATCTTTTCCTCATGGTAACCTCCCCCTTGGCAGTCCCCTCCCGGAGATCCGAATGGGGGACTATTCCGGAATCTTTTGCCAATGGAGAGATTATCATGACACTTATTCAATTACAGGCCACATGTCCTGTGGATACGAAGTGGTACGACCAACAATAGTTGAAAATGCATTAACTGTTAGGTCTCTCTCATCATCTGACATTCCAGCAATTGAAAATCTAAGTTTCATCTCACACAAAATGTATTTTAGTGTCTTTGACATTGCACCTAGTTGGAGAATAAAGTCTGTCTCTAGGTGCAGTTTTCTCCTTTCACATGTATGATACTGTTGAGTCCTGCCCACTCGTCACCAGCAGGGTGCCTACGGGATGCTGTGTTCTCACAATGCTATACAATAACTCAAACAAATAACATTAGTAGTTTGATTTCCGGAAATCAAATGGAAAATGCTTCACTTTACTGCAGCAAATGTCGCTAGCGCGCTACGTTCGCAGGTTCGAATCCTGCCTCGGGCATGGATGTGTGAGATGTCATAGGTTAGTTAGGTTTAAGTAGTTCTAAGTTCTAGGGGACTGATGACCTCAGATGTTAAGTCCCATAGTGCTCAGAGCCATTTGAGCCATTTGTCGCTAGCGAGAGGTGACATGAAAACAATACGCTTCTTGTTATACACACAGTCCAAGGAAATACTTGTTACTGACAGCGTAGCACTAATCACGTTGCAGACTCGGGCCGATCTGAGCGGCCGAGGCTAGCTGGATCGTCGTTTATATGCACTTGTTGCAGTGGGCGCACCTGGCGCGGCGCTGTCCAATTCCGCGCCCCATTGGCTGCCGTTTCCTCACAGCCTTCTCCGCTCTTGCGTTCCGCCTCTTCGTTCCGCTGTTTGTGGCTACGCCAGAACATTCCTCCCCTCCTCCTCCCCCCCCCCCCCATCACCAAAGCGACGGACCGTCCTGTATGCAGTGCGTTAACAGAGGGGGATAGAGGAGGGTGCACGCTGCGCTCTGTCGGAAAAACGACCAGAGGGGTACGTGTCCACCACCTGCTGCCATCAACCAGATGAAGAACGGTGCGGCCGCTGAGGTGCGGGCGGGTGCAGCTTCATGGATAGGACGAAAGGAGGCAGAGGGGGCAAAAGCTCCATCTCCGTCGGGTCGTCCCGCGGTGTCGTGATGATACCTTCCGGTGGTTGCTGCTGCCACGCTGTCCTCTGGACCCGTGAATCTAGGGGAAGAGAGTGAAAGATCATCGCGTACGTGACAGAGGCGAAGTTATAATTGCGTAGGCTTCCGCGGCCAGAGTCAGTCGACATCAGAGTTTCCTGGGTTTGTTACCGCGTCATAATGTAAAAACTATTGCTGCTATAGAAAAGCCAACGTTTCGGCCACGATTGCAGCGGCCTTCTTCTGGGTCTAATGGTGCGTTCTAGCTATGCAGTATCCCTTATATTTTGTTGTTAGTGTTCATTGCGCATGCCATTACGTCATAATTTTATAAGGTAGTTAGTTTATTGGTCACTTAAGGAAGAAGGAGAGGGAACTTTATTTTAATAGGTTATTGCGGTGGAGGGAGAACGTGACCTCTGTTGTCTTTTGGCTCTTGTGTTATTATTGGTCACCGTCGAATGAGAAGTTTCCTGCTGTTTACCAACTGCTGGACGTCGGCCACGCGGCGGCAGTTACTCGCCGGTAGTGCTCGTGCCTCGTGTTGACAGAGCGGTCTGTTGGGCTCTGATTGCTGGCAGCCAAGATGGGGCAAGCCTCAGTCCATCCTCCCTGTTCATGTTGTTCGGGTGTTTAAATATTTCGATGGACTCTCTGATTTTGCGTTTCGTCACAATTGGCTGCTTGGCCAACACACAGGCTTCGCTGAATTTTATTTCTTTTCCGCAGTCATGGTGATGTTCTGCCACTGCGGATTTGTTGTGTTGCCCTAGACCAGGGGCGGGCAAACGTTGCACGCAGCTCATGAGCGCACACCGCTGCACGTGTGCTGCTCGCGCGCAATCGTCGACTGGGGCACTGGCGACAGCCGGCAGGTTGCGGCTGTGTAGTGCCAGGCTAAGCTGCGGACGTTGATGTGTAGCGACCACTACGTAGTGAACGTTGTATTTCAAGAACCGGAAAATGCAGAGTGTTCAAGGAAACGGAGAATCTTAGATTTGCTATCTTTTAAAAAGCAATCGGAGAATCATTTTTTCTTCGTGCAAAAACGTGAAAATTCTAAATGTTTAATATGTGGCAGTATTCTCGCTGGTCAGCGGAAGTTTAGTATTTAAGGCCATTATAACAAATTTCACAAGGACGAGTACAATTTATTGTTGGACTCTGAGCGGATGGGGAAATTGACTGAGCTTAAGAAGAGCGATCTGACGATACTAGATGAATCTGTCGTAGTTGCTGTGGTCACGAGAGATCTGCGACTTCCTTTCGTCATGTCTCTCATGTAACTGATTTAACATTTTATGGAGCACTGTTTTCAATATTTCCGGACGACAACAATAATGGCGCAGCGGTACGTGCAAGTTATAAGATTGCGCTTAATATAGCGAGAGCTGGAAAACCATTTGCTGAATTAGTAAGTGTCGGTTAAGAGCAAACATCAGTGATGAAACTTTAAGTAACTGTTTGTGGTTGTCTGTATGTAGAAATTTTGTTCCATTCCACCTGTGATAATTAAATAAAACGTATCGTAGGTAATAGGTCCTCTTTCAAAACACGATATCTTTCAAGCACTCCTACTAACCTTATTCCTAAGCAAGCTAGGAAACAAAACGCATTACCGAGTAAGGAGCGGTGAGACGGTATGGTGGGGAGGGGAGATAAGCGGGTGGCCAGCTTGCCCCTGTGTGCACGCAGAACACCTGTTAACTGCACGCGTGCAAGTGCACCGCACACGTGCAGGATTCCCGCCCGCCCCTGCCCTAGACGAATATAACGCTCGTACTCTCGATTGCGTGTTGCTATTGGCCTACCAGTCTCGCCGATGTATGCCTCTCCACATTCGCATTCCACCTTGTAAACGCCTGCAGTGTGTAATGTATCCACCTTGTCCTTGGTGGAGCCTAGCAGGTCCTGGATCCTACGACCACTATAGAAGACAGGCTTCATCCCAACGCTGCGAAGGTGTTGGCCTATTCGGTCAGTAACGTTTTTCACATAGGGTAAGCGTACTGTTGGCTGCAGTTTGTCTATTTCCTGCTTATCTTTCTTGCTTGTGTTCGTCGACAAGGCTGTGTTTATCGACTTATGACTGTAGCCATTATGACGCGGTATCAAATCCAGAAAGGCGAAGTTGATTTTGATGGTCGCGCTGCAAACCATCCGCACGTGAAACAAGATACATGCAAGCGCCGACGGACGATCTCGCCTCGCGCCCACCTTCTCGTGCCTCCAAAAACCGTGTAAAAGAAAATATGATGCGACGCGAAGCGATACTTGCGGCCTTCCTGCGGCGCCCGATTGTAAGGAGGGTGGAGCGGGTGGATCAGTGTCCCATGGCGGCGGCCGTGGTGCAATTCCTCCAGCGATAGTCCATCACGTGGGTGCGAACGATACGAGGCGAGCAACATTTGCAATGCTTGATCCCTGGTGTGTGCGAAGCGAAGTTTGGGCATCTACTGCTTGAAGGTTCTGACAAAACTTTCCGCTTCGCCGTTTGACTATGGATGGAACGGTGCACTAGTTAGATGCAGTATGCCATTGCGTTCACAAAATGTTTCAAACTCATTTGACTTTAACTGAGGCCGTTGTCTGACACTATTCCTTCAGGTAAATCTTCTAGGCAAGAAATTGATGACAACAGCTGAATTGTGATACGTGACGTTGTCGAATTCATTTGTTCAGCAAAAGGAAACTTGCTATATGGTTCAAATGGCTCTAAGCACTATGGGACATGCAGATCTGAGGTCATCAGTCCCCTACACTTGACACTACTTAAACCTTCGCACACAGCCATGCCCGAGTCAGGATTCGAACCTGAGAGCGTAGCAGCAGTGCGATTCCGGACTGAAGCGCCTAGCACCGCTCGGTCACAGAGGGAGGCCTTGCTATATGAGTCAACCACAACCGACCAGCGAGTGTTCCAAAAAGGTTCCGCAAAGTCTATGCTCACACGTTGCCATGGCGATTGCGACTTAGGCCAAACAGACAACTTTTGTGGCGGAGCGGATCGATCTTCCGCACATGCGTGACACTGTGACGTCATCTGTCCTACTAGGGCGTCCATAGACTGCCAAGTACAGTGCCGACGCGTTAACTGCTTCGTACGAACAATCCCTAGAGCCCTTGATGAATTACCTGCATCACTTCATTTTGCAGAACTTTAGGAATTAATACACGTGACTCTCAATTGTCATTCTGAACAAGAATCACACCTTTTTGTACAGCGAGGCTATGCCGACGTGCAAAGTATCTGTATGCTATTAAAGGAGTGAGGCCAAGATGTGTGAAAATATATGTGGAAAATGTTCAAAACTGCATCAGCTTCCGTGGCCTGTGCAATTATCTTATAGTTCAACGGAAAAGATTGAAGCAATAGAGAATCTTGAGCATCGATGTGACAACAAGATGCAGTAGAAGCGTCAAAGTCTGTCTCAGGACCAGTCGGAATACGTGAAAGTGCGTCCGCATTACCATGTTGAGCCGTCGGACGATACGCAATCTCGAACTGGTATGGACACAACAACAAAGCCCATCGTTTCCATTTTAGGGTAGTTCGTACTCGAACGGGTTTTGTCGGATGAAACAAAAACTGCAAAAGCTTGTGATCTGGCCGTGCAAACAGTGGTGAAATTTGGTGACACCATACACTATAGCTAATGCTTCCTTTCCAATTTGTGAATAGTTGCACAGAACTTTGGTTAACACTTTTTATGCGAAGGCAATAGATCTGCCTTTATCACCAATCCTGTACGAAAGCACTGCATCGATTGCGTATGAGGAAGTGTCAACTTGCAATACAACAGGTTTTTCACGATCAAAGTGAACTACACATCGATCCGTGAGCAGTGCATATTTAAGTTTTTAAAAACTACTTAACACTCATCTGTCCAAACAAAGAGGACATTCTTGCGGCGCAAGCGATGAAATGGATCTGTGATTTGTGATACATTCGGTGTGAACGGAATATGATAGTTCATTTTTCTCAAACTGACTACAATTCTGTGATATCACAAGGAACTGACAAGTCGCGTGTAGATAACAAATCCGTCTGAAGAGGATGTACACATTGCTTGTTTATGACATGCCAAGACACTGCAACTCAGGTTTAACAAAAATCACACTTGTCCAGTCTACACTTTAGTCCTGCATCAGATAACACACAAAACAAATCACGTCGATTTGCTAAACGTTCTTCAGGTGTACGACCTGCTACTACAATACTGTCCAAATAGTTTGAACAGTTTGGCACTTGTACAGTCAGCTGTTCCAAATACCATTGAAAAATGGCGGGAGCGGAAGCACTGCGAAAAGGCAAACGCAAATATTTAAACAAGCTCAAGTAAATATTCACTACACACACTTTGTGAGATTCTTCATAGAGCGTTATTTGAAGATATGGTTCGTGAAAATCAAATTTTGAAAAGTAGCTTCCAGCGACTAGGTTGTCCATAAGATCCTCTGGGCGTGGCAGTAGATAAGTGTCGATGACAGTTTGCAGGTTGACTGTAGACTTGAAGTCAACACAGAGGCGAATGTGACTGGAAGGTTTGGGGAGCAAAACCAGTGGGCTTGCCCATTGGCTAGCTTGTATGGGCGTAATAACTCCGCTATCTTGCTATTCTTTAAAGTCCCGCAGTGACTTTGTCCCGTAATGCGATGGGTACAGTTCTGGTCCTACAAAATTTCGGCTGAGCATTGTCTTTCAGCGTAATACGTGCAAAATTTTGAGCTTTGCCTGAACCTTCAGAAAAGAGATCCTGGAATTCTTTGAGCAAGCTAGCTAAACTGTCTTTTGTATTGACTACAGACGCTGCAAACACATTGTCCTGAATGTTGAAACCAAACAAATAAAGTCCAAATATGTTCTCACTCTCGCGTGGTTGTAGCAATGTAAATGTCACTCTTCGCGTATGCAAGGGATACATGGCAGGCAATGTACATGTTCCGAGAACGGGAATGTCTTGTCCATTATACGCCATCAGGTGCGTGCTAGTTTTAGAGAGGTGTGGAGAGCCTAACAGTTCATAAGTGTGACTATTTAGCAATGTGACAGATCACCCGTGTCCAACTGAAGTTTCACACGCTCCCTACAGATACGTAAATGAACAAAAAGTTCGTATTACTGACGAAACAGCACGCTTGCTAGTTGCAGACTAGAAATATAAAGCATTTTTGACGTGGGCCTTGTGCCGGAAGTTTTGTAAGTGTGCTGAATTCTGATGTTTGTTCCGCTGCAAACAAACGGATTGGACAAGTCCTTTCCTTCCACAAGCGTAACATTGAGCTTGCTTAGACGGACAGTCTTGGCGATTATGCCGTCTATAACAGCGAGGGCAAGACTTCATTCTGTTCGCCTGTGTAGCAGCCTGTTTAGCGAATTTTGTAGGCGGCGTGGAAGGTTGTTCACCCTGCGTGGCTAGCGCACACCGCCGGTGCGGAATGGAGCGGTAACTACAAAATGACTAAACCAGACAAACAGCCAGCTGCTCAAATGTATGACCCGACAAGGCAACGGAATAGTACTGTTCTAGTATTTTCACTGCCTACTGAAATGATGGATTGGACTGTTTCATCATTTGTTGTCTGATTTTGACATCAGGCACTTTGTACACGATCGCATCACGCAATAGAATGTCTCAATATGAAGCATCGCAAGCACTTTTAAATTTGCATTTTCTTGTCGTATCCAGAAAATATGTTGGTTCTGAGCGTTTTTTGCAATTGAAGAATTGATACCTAGCTGCTACTACATTCACTTGTTGGTCATAATAGTCTGTTAGGGAGGCGATTACCTGGTCGCAATTCACTAGGAGTGGCGTTAGTAAAAATATTTGTATGAGGCTTCTTACGGTTGATTATAGATAGGGAAGTCTGACGTTTTGGGCGATGATACGCGCCTAAACCTGGGCTAACCACTTGAGCCATTCCTCGTCTTGTTCACGAAGCTTTCAAATGGGTTGTATAGCAGCTGCAGGAGGCGGCCTTTGGTCGGTCTGGAGCGCAGCGATGGCCAGCGGCTGCTGCACCTTATTGAGAAGAGTAGATATCTGGGTGGTCTGAAACTGAAACAACTGCATTAGCTGTGTGGCATATAAGGCTTGCGTCTGCGGCGCCCGAACAAGGGGCGGGACTGGTGAGTGGCCATATTAGAGGCCACAAATGCAAAAAATATATACAAGGCAAACGACAAAATCAAATAAACGCTCTGTAACTCCCACCTGAAAACACTAACTAGCAAAAACGACAAGAAACTGTTAAAGCAAAGCGAGCGCCACTAAAAAGTAAAGACAAGAGAGAGTTAGTCCAGAACGCCATCGCCCAAAACACATAAAACAGAAATCCATGGCCGGCAGGCACGTAGGTCGAGATGGGATCTTGCCCACTGTGATAAACCTTTTGCTTTTCTTTTATGTTTTCTTCTTCTTTAAAGGCAAAGAGAAAAGATGAAGCGGTAGCCCATCATATTACCCACGCCTACCGTCAGGTTTTTTGATTTTCAGTTGTCAAAAAACAGGGGAGATTTTTTTGTACCAGTAGTAGGAAGGAAGGATTCGCGTTCAGCAAGTGAACGAGTGAGAAGCACGCCATTTTTAGCGAGTAATTGTAGACCGGCATTTTGGGGTCGCTATGAATAAGTGAGGAGTATGTATTTCATATGTGCACCGTTTAGAAAAATACAGTATTGTTTTATTAACAGAAAGGTCGTGTGGGCTGTTATTTCAAATAGTACGATAATTACAAATACTGAAGCCTACCTGTGTACTTTGGAAAATTACGAAGATCCGATAAGCTTAATGGGAACACGGTCAAGAATTCAAAGGTGAACACGGCGACCAAACGTAGCATTATAAAGAATGGTAAGCACAAATCTACAGCGGAGAAAGAAACTACTTCGCCCTGCAAAATAATATGAACTATACGAACTCATTTCCAGGCATAGCTCAGCTTATTGTGCTTGTCATTCATGCCAAAAAATTAATCTCATTAATTCAATACATTTTAAAAAGCCACTCATTTCAACATTTTATTATCATCTATTCCATTATTTTATTATATATACCACTCGTCGCTAATACGATGCCTATGGGATGCAACTTTCTTGCAAAGCTATACAAAAACTCAAACCAATAACATTATTAGTTTTATTTTCGGAAACCAAATTGATAATACTTAACTTTACTACAGCAAATGTCGCTAGCGAGAGATGACATGAAAGCAATACTGTTCAAAAATGGCTCTGAGCACTATGGGACTTAACATCTGTGTTCATCAGTCCCCTAGAATTTAGAACTACTTAAACCTAACTAACCTAAGGACATCACACAACACCCAGCCATCACGAGGCAGAGAAAATCCCTGACCCCGCCGGGAATCGAACCCGCGAACCCGGGCGTGGGAAGCGAGAACGCTACCGCACGACCACGAGATGCGGGCAGCAATACTGTTCTTGCTATACATAGAGTCTAAGGAAACACTTGATACGGATACCGACAATCGGACAGCGTAGCACTAATCACGTTGCAGACTTGGGCCAACCTGAGCGGCCGAGGTTAACAGGAGCGTCTTTTATATGCTTCTGTTGCAGGGGACGCGCCTGACGCGGGGCGATCTAATTCCGCGCACCATTGGCCGACGTTTCCTCATAACGTTCTCTTCTTTTCCGTTCGCCTCATCGTTCCGGCGTTTTTGGTTACACTGGAACACATATAGTACACGTATGAAGCATGTTGGAAAACTACCTCAGTGAAGTCACTGTTTTGATAGATGATACAGTGTATCTATCTATGAGTGTAAACTCATTGCCTGTCCCCAACTATATCAAGCAGGCTGACGTCTCTTTCTTTGTATCAATTTGCCCCCGGGTCATTAGCGCTGCTATGCCCATGAAGTGCAGTAACTGTAGTAGCAGTAGTTGCTGCAACAGCTGGCCGGAGTGGCCGTGCGGTTCTAGGCGCTACAGTCTGGAACCGCGTGACCGCTACGGTCGCAGGTTCGAATCCTGGCTCGGGCATAGATGTGTGTGATGTCCTTAGGTTAGTTAGGTTTAAGTAGTTCTAAGTTCTAGGGGACTGATGACCACAGCAGTTAAGTCCCATAGTGCTCAGAGCCATTTGAACCATTTGTTTGCTGCAACAGTGGTAGCAAATAGCCAAGTCTCAATGACAGTGATATCAGCATAACGTACCCAATGATGAATGGGGTTAATTAGACATTCTTAACCCTTTAGCTTCTATAATAGTGTGTACACGTCCTGCTCCACCGTTCCCCAGGTGTTGTGCGTGTATACCCGAGCCGCTAGGATTTTCGTCTGAATGCATCCTGAGCCGCCGAACTCTCACTCATGCTGAAGAAATACCGCCATATTTCGGTGAACAAAAAAGTTTACAGTATTTATCGTACAACATATGTGCTTCATTTCGTGCTATCATTTACAGAAAATCTCGATTCAGTATCTTGAATTGTTTATGAAATATGACGATTGTTATGACCATATCATTCGAGATATACAAGGATATGAATGGGCGCATCGCGCGCTAGAGTGCATTGGAAATAGAACCCAATAACTCGTGAACGAAATGAGATACATTATTACCTTGAATTTTAATCAAATTTCTACATCCTATCCATATTTCAGTTACTGCAGTGCCTGAACTAGAATCAGTCACGAGCACATTTTGTGCAGTGTGTTCATACCTCTGTAAAATGTATAAAATATCTCGCTGTTTTACTTAAGTTGGTACAGCAGAGTAACTGTGACATAAAACGAAACGAATTTCACACATTTATTAAAGGAAGATATCAGCCTGTTATATGTGCAAAAATAATTTCTTTTCGCCTAATATTGTTCTTAAAAACGGATTTAAGTATTTCATAGCAGAAGGCACGTCTGCAAGGACAGATCTCAGCTCGTCGCTCCCGACCGTCCGTCGAAAATATCAAACCCAATAACTCGATAACGAAATGAGACGTATTACAAAAAAATGGTTCAAATGGCTCTGAGCACTATGGGACTCAACTGCTGAGGTCATTAGTCCCCTAGAACTTAGAACTAGTTAAACCTAACTAACCTAAGGACATCACAAACATCCATGCCCGAGGCAGGATTCGAACCTGCGACCGTAGCGGTCTTGCGGTTCCAGACTGCAGCGCCTTTAACCGCACGGCCACTTCGGCCGGCCCGACGTATTACAGATCACAATTTTAAATAAATGTTTGTTATCTTATCTACATTTCATTCCCATAATATATGAGGTAAAATCAACTATACGCAAAGTTTACGCAATGTGTTATTACCTCTGTGAACTCTTTAAAATTTCGTGTAATGTTTTACGAAATTTGATGCAGCACAGTAAGTATGACGGATACCGAAAACCAATTCAGTTCTTCATCGAACCAAGCTATCGCACTATGAAACACGCGAAAATAAAATTCTTTCAACTAAATTTGTTTTCGGAGAATCTGATGATAAAAATTATTTGATGCAGCACGATAAGTATGAAGAGATAATGAACCGAAATTCAGTTCTTCCTCGAGTGAAAGTGTCAGACTAAGATATGAAAAACTAAATTTTCTTCATCTACTAATTTTAGTCGCCTCAGCACGAAATGTAAAGGGCTGGTTTGTAGCAGTGGAAGGGTTAATGGATAAAGTCTCTGCTTCTGAAATGTGGGACTGTCTGGGTTTTGTCCATGGAGACTTCCTGTATAATTGTCAACTGTACACACACATGCACACACACAAACACACACAAACACAGAAACACACACACACACACACACACACACACACATATATATATATATATATATATATATATATATATACTCCTGGAAATGGAAAAAAGAACACATTGACACCGGTGTGTCAGACCCACCATACTTGCTCCGGACACTGCGAGAGGGCTGTACAAGCAATGATCACACGCACGGCACAGCGGACACACCAGGAACCGCGGTGTTGGCCGTCGAATGGCGCTAGCTGCGCAGCATTTGTGCACCGCCGCCGTCAGTGTCAGCCAGTTTGCCGTGGCATACGGAGCTCCATCGCAGTCTTTAACACTGGTAGCATGCCGCGACAGCGTGGACGTGAACCGTATGTGCAGTTGACGGACTTTGAGCGAGGGCGTATAGTGGGCATGCGGGAGGCCGGGTGGACGTACCGCCGAATTGCTCAACACGTGGGGCGTGAGGTCTCCACAGTACATCGATGTTGTCGCCAGTGGTCGGCGGAAGGTGCACGTGCCCGTCGACCTGGGACCGGACCGCAGCGACGCACGGATGCACGCCAAGACCGTAGGATCCTACGCAGTGCCGTAGGGGACCGCACCGCCACTTCCCAGCAAATTAGGGACACTGTTGCTCCTGGGGTATCGGCGAGGACCATTCGCAACCGTCTCCATGAAGCTGGGCTACGGTCCCGCACACCGTTAGGCCGTCTTCCGCTCACGCCCCAACATCGTGCAGCCCGCCTCCAGTGGTGTCGCGACAGGCGTGAATGGAGGGACGAATGGAGACGTGTCGTCTTCAGCGATGAGAGTCGCTTCTGCCTTGGTGCCTATGATGGTCGTATGCGTGTTTGGCGCCGTGCAGGTGAGCGCCACAATCAGGACTGCATACGACCGAGGCACACAGGGCCAACACCCGGCATCATGGTGTGGGGAGCGATCTCCTACACTGGCCGTACACCACTGGTGATCGTCGAGGGGACACTGAATAGTGCATGGTACATCCAAACAGTCATCGAACCCATCGTTCTACCATTCCTAGACCGGCAAGGGAACTTCCTGTTCCAACAGGACAATGCACGTCCACATGTATCCCGTGCCACCCAACGTGCTCTAGAAGGTGTAAGTCAACTACCCTGGCCAGCAAGATCTCCGGATCTGTCCCCCATTGAGCATGTTTGGGACTGGATGAAGCGTCGTCTCACGCGGTCTGCACGACCAGCACGAACGCTGGTCCAACTGAGGCGCCAGGTGGAAATGGCATGGCAAGCCATTCCACAGGACTACATCCAGCATCTCTACGATCGTCTCCATGGGAGAATAGCAGCCTGCATTGCTGCGAAAGGTGGATATACACTGTACTAGTGCCGACATTGTGCATGCTCTGTTGCCTGTGTCTATGTGCCTGTGGTTCTGTCAGTGTGATCATGTGATGTATCTGACCCCAGGAATGTGTCAACAAAGTTTCCCCTTCCTGGGACAATGAATTCACGGTGTTCTTATTTCAATTCCCAGGAGTGTATATATATATCACACGTATATATACCTTCTCCTCCCATCTCTGTGTCCACTGCTTCCTCTTTCCGTCCATCCACCTCATCCACCCACCTCTATCTGTCTATCTCCTCCTACTCTCACAGTCTCATCATATCCCCTTCCCACTCTCTTTGTCCATTTCTTGGACCAACTCCCCACTTGCCGTCTGCACCATTCACCTGTGACATGCATCTCCCTTTCCTCTCCCATCTCTTTCCATTTCCTCTTCCCCTCTCTCTGTCTATTCCCTCTTCTAACCACCTGAACCTATCCCCAGCCATGCTGATGGGCCTGTGGAGCACCTGCTGTATAGTTTAATAACACTTCTCTCACATCATTCCTGTCAGGCAGGTCCAGCCACACATCAGGGCTTGAAGAACATTCATTTAGCCCTTCAGGCCAACAATGAAAGCAGGTCGATAAAGCAGGGCAACACTACTCCAACGCAAAATGTCTGCCATGCTGGCAGCCTACATGTTGTGGCCTGGAAAACCTTTTCTTGCCTCTGACATGTAGGCTGCCCTGCATAGCAAGTTGATTTCGAAAGCTAATAATATTCCTACACTACATTCCTGTTGTGCTGACAGCCTATATGCCAGGAGCCAGCAAAATACGTTTTTTGCAATATCTCTGTTCCTTTTGGAGTTATGGTGTTCTATAGTGCTGATAGTATTGTGGCCTGATGATTCCGTATCAGATTTGGTTGAAATCGAACCAGAGGTGTGTTGCCTAAACAGGCTTATTAATTCTCCAGCTTGAGATATGCATCGTCACAGATTTGGGATTGGGAACTTTGCAGCTTTAACAGTGATCATTTATCAGGCAGCATCAATCTTCATCCATGTTCTGATGGTGCAGATAGAGATGTTCAGGTATGCTACACAGATTACCATACCCAGCGATCAGAAATGTACCTGGGTACAACACATTGCTTACCCACATCTGTAATGCAGTAGTGTATATAGGTCCAATCATTTTCCTTAATGGGTGCCTACCAGCTTTAGGAAAATGATTTATCCAACATGTTACATGGTTTGTAGTACTCCACAAATTAAGAGCAGTGCTATGATATGATATGAGTTTACTAAAACCACCTAAAATCAGAACACACCATACTATACAAAAGCAGGTGAGACATTATGGGGAACCTCAATGAGTGGGTTTAGACCTTCACTGTGAAACTAACACATGACGAGCTCACAGCATTCCAAGCTGCAGATATAGGAAAGCTCTGGTATGGTCATGTATTTGGATGTTCATAAGTCGATCCAGGGTGGACAGAAACTGAGACAGTATTTAATATACAAAATTATGGCAAAGTTTTGCATGGTCACATCTAGCTGGTGAGAATAAAATTAAACAAAATCCTTAGTGAACGTGTAAATACCAAGTGGGAGGTACTTCAGAGGAATTAGAAACATGATGTTATTGAATTTTCCATGAGCTTTCAGGATATCATTATTTTTGAGAGTTATAATCCCCATACACCTACTCACATAGCCCCACAGAGCCTGACGTAATGTAGGTAAGATAATGATACTGTCAGACGTAAAACCCTTATGTAAGTAAGTCAGACAATGATGTTGCTACATATAAAGAAATGGACTCCTTTACCTTTCAACACTTCCTGGTAAAAACCTGAAAATGAACATTTGTTGTTGATCTCCCAGTGTGAGAATACACCTTGATCAAAAGAATGTCCAACTTCTTTTCTCACAAATCAGTACAGTTGATCACAAATGGAATTTTTGTATTAGAGTTTGAAGTTGTTTACAGCCAATAACCAGTTAAGACACCGCATGCTGCATTGGTCTACCCTGGACTTAGTAAATGTAGCAATGGTTACTGATAGCAATAAGAAGAGATTGAAAAACCAGCTAACCAGCTGTAAACAAACGTTTATAAGCCCTTGACATAGGATTCGATATTATTGAAAATATATCCTTCAGAAATAGTCGGCTTTGTCACATCACTTGATGGTACTTTACATTAGGCCCACTAGTTCTGAAGAAGATATCTTTACATTTTTTTTTTGCCTATATTCTAATAACTTTAGAAATTCTGATCGAAAGTCATCAGCACCTAATGCCTTACTTGATCTGAAGCGTTAAACGACTCCTTTAAAAATCTGACTCTATGCAGTATCAAACTCCAAATTAAATTATGTTTTCAAATGATGTTTTCAAATATTCAAATTTAACAATGTTTCCAAATATACAATTTCAGCTGGATCCCAAGCACATCGTATGAATTAATATTCACAAAATATTTTCCATATCATTGGTAATATGACACTGATACCATATCTAAAATCCATTATGTAATCATAATCCATTATGTAATCAACACAGCAACTGCTGTGGTATGAGGTACTTTAGACAAAGTTTTACAACCGTTTTAAATTTCGTAAGAAATTTTTTATTTTACTAAGTTGGCAGAACGGTAGGTGTAAGGGACACACGATTTAAATATTGTTGCAGTCACATTTGTATATACTACCACAGATTTAATACGTAAGTGACAGTGTCTTTTGTGTTAAGGGTATTATGAATTAAAATACTCTTGGTGGCCAGGTAGCTTACTCCCACTATGAAATACCTATTTTTAATTAGTTTCTGTGCCCCTATACGTGCAAGCAGGTGGGCAGAAGCAGGTCCATAGATATATTTTAGGGGTTTCCAGCATAGATTACGATGTGACGATATTGCGGTATGTCGTGTGAGTTAACATTCATATATTTTGGGACTGTCTGCCAAAATTACCTCCGTACCAGTGAAACGACATGGCCAAAGTTTCTTATTATGGATCATGTGAGTTGTGATTACTGTCAACTGTCTTTACTAATAAACCACGTAATTGTAATTAGTGTTTCCACTATTTCGTGATTACATAAAGCATAGTGCTTTTAGTACAACTGAAACCAAGGACCAGTCTCCTGGAATGCAGTGCCGACAATATAAATGACTGTTGTAATCAACTCCAGAGAGTGTTTTGCTTCCGTTACATGATGTATCACTCATCATTAAGTGATAAGCATTGAGCGACGAGAGCATGAAGAGATGGGGCACAGACCATCTGGCCAGAATACAGTTTTGGACGGACAGTCAAATGTCATGGTTGGGAGACCGACCTGTTTACTGTGCTCTGCTCGATTATTGGTTTATGGATGGCACTGGATAGGGTGGCACGGAAGTGTCCCCTAATGGCTGCTGCAAATAGCAATTGAGGTCAAGCATTGTGTACGGATACATAGGTAACGACAGCTATGGTGGCAACGCGATGTCACAGGTTACGGTCCCTTCCTCAACAGCAATGACTCTTACTAGGCTGACACTAAGAGTTTTTGTTATACGTTACTTTCATCGGTGTGTTGACTTCGTTTAAGAATATGTTTTCGTATGAACTGTTGTTTTTAAGGTTTGTTTAAATTATCTTTATCAGTTTAGATATTAAAATTATTTTATGAGGTGCTGTGTTTTATTATAAGATACTACCTATTAATTTCTTGAACTTCGAGTCATCAGCTCATCAGTTCCAGGCGGTGATCCTTTGTGTTACTGCTAATGTTTGATTTCTTAAAAGCAAGCTACCAGCTGTATCCTGTGTGTTCATGTTACCGCAGACGACCAATGTCGGCAAAATATTACGACTAGGGTCATGTTGTGCCCTTCTCTTGTAACAGATAGTAGAACAGTCTTTTAATTAATGATAATTTTAATTAATGCTCTTTAGGAAGTGTATAGCCATTGTAACAAAGTATTTTGAGTTGGAATGAAACTTGTCCTTTCTCTTGTGTTTAAGACTGCCTGTTGTGTGGAAACTTTGATTTTTGCACATCTTAAAGCTTGATATCCTCCCTCGATGAGGAACTTCATTCCTTTCCTTTATCCATCATACTTATAGCACTACATCAAAGTAATCAAAACACTGCACAAAATTTTAAAGAGTATGCTGAGGAGGAAGAGTATTGTGTAAACTGTGCGTATGGTTGATTTTAACGAAAATTCACTTAAAATTGAGAGCAGAATAATATCTCATTTCGTTCACGAGTTATTGGGTTCTATATCCGACAGACGATTCCAGGCATCGCGTCAATTCATGTGACTGTGATACACGAAACACGTGGTGATAACGATCGTTATGTCTCATAAACGATTCAAGATACCGAAACAATGATTTTAACAAATGATAGCATGCAAGGAGACACACGTATTTAATGACAAATAGTCGATTTTTTTCACCTAGATGTGGAACTAATTCGTCCGTAGCAGTGAGAGGTCTGTGGCCCAGGACGGATAAAGACGCCCATAGCTCTGTAGGAAAACCCAAGCGCCATGCGTATACACGTCCGCCGTACATAAGGAACAGTGCAGCAGGACGTGATAACACGACCACATCGGTGAAAAATGTTAAAAAGGTATTCAACAGTTGGCAGAACGTGATGGTTCCGATTACTTAAATAGTTGTGGTAATAATAATTTGTGAGAAAATTGACCCATACAATGTTCCTCAAGTGAGGGAAGTCACCATCCTGCTGATCTAATTGACTAGTGCAGATATAGCTTTGCAAGTGGCATGTTAGGTGAACAGAAAAATACTTTTAAATGGAGAGTCTCTTACAATGGGGAACCATTGTGCATTTAAGGAAATTATTTGTGCACAATATGAAAAGTGATTTCTCAACTAATTCTGGAATTAGCCTGAGCAACGTAGAATTCAAGCTTAAGTACTAGTTATAATATTGGTGAATAATAATATGCCAGCTTACTCAAATGATTACTGCGAATGGTTAACGAAAGTTTGCACATCTCACCAAACAAGGGGCTCATTACCAACCTTCTAAAAAGTCAACAGGAAAATTAAATAAATTGCTTAGAAATTAACGGTGTTGATGAAAAACTTCATGAATCATCTGCAAAGTTGAACATAACGTAAAAAAAAAGAAGAGTACTTACTTAGCAGTAACAGAAAATTTTGAGAACAGTCAAAGTAATCATTGAATGATCTTCTAGATGAGCATCCAAAAGTAATGACAGTAGATTAATCTGACAGTCCCATTACAAATGTAAAAGTAGGTGCTTGGGGAATAAGGTGTTTATCGTACACTGAAAGATCTGTACCGGCTCTCGCAGAAATTTTGCGAGATGTGTTTAAACATCTTGATGGTTATTGGATTACTGTGCGGCAATGAATGTCTCGCTATATTGTGCAAGAAACAAATCAGTTTGTTACCCAGCTTTATTAGGTACTCTGGCTGCAAATCTCGTGAACTTAGACGGTATTTTTTCGTATTCTCAAGATGTGTTATGTATTTCACTGTAAGAATATAGAACAGCGTGCTATTGAGTTCTTATACCTGCACATTTCTCGTGCTGCTCTAACGGCTTACTTTTAACGTCAAACAGTTTGTGGTACTGGATGCGCAGCTGGATTAATAAGATCTGCGCCTGTCATGTTAAAGGTTATGAATTCGAAACCCGTCGATTACTTGATACCTTCATATTTAAATTGCATCGAAGTAATCCATTGCAGCGGTTTAAATGACTGATATTTATCGTTTTTGTCTATTACTTGTTTGATGAATAATTAGAAATTAGTGTAGTTGTATAGTACTTAGTAAATCATTCCAGGAATTATAAAAGTAAATTCATTCTTTAAGGACCTGTAAGTCATGCAGAACACTGCGAACCAAAACAAAAACGAGCTTCATGAGTTTAGAAATCGTGTCACCGAAAAAATGGAAGTCGAGCAGACCACAGCTCATGATCCCTTTCATGAACTTAGTGAAACAATGAGTAATGATCTGAAAACTAAGGAACTCAGTACCGATATTGAACCTTCAATAAAACTAAATTCACAGATAGAAGCAGCACCAGAAAGACGTGATGTAGTCGTATGAAGTAAAACAAATGTTCTTAGTCGTGTTCTTTCGTTAAAGCGGACAAAAAGGTCATGTGTTCTTTCGTTAAAGCGGACAAAAAGATCATCTGACATGGAAGAGATCGCCAACAGTACATGCTTATTTGCAAAAACCAAAAATTCCTTTGCTGTGCAGATCAACACTTCAAAAATGGGCGAAGGAATTAAAATCAGACCAGGTACCGTTGAAGATATGCTATCCTCATTAGAGGCTAAGCTAAATGCTTTTACTACCCTAGCTGGACTAGCAACTTTATCATTTGTCGAAACGAATGTTGATGTCCTCATGGCACACGATTCGTCGAAGGACGTAGTAGTTGGTCCACATTACAGCGTTCTGGTCTGCGTGATCTGGTAAGCAGTGGAAGCAACCAGTTTATTAAGACTTCGACACAATTTTTACTAGTGGTTTGCTTCAGAGTATCATTGCGAGACTTGACAGCTCGGGAATAAATATTGTAGTTGTGGCAGATATACAAGCGGAACAAATATACAGATTTTGAAGGAATTGTGTGTCGATACAGATAAAACATATTTTGTAAACCCAGGAGACGATATCAGCAATGCACTGGTTTTTTTCCATGTACCACATCTGTTAAAGTCATTGAGAAACAATTTCATTACCCTACTTGATGGATCCAAAATAATTGCAGCAGCTACACAAGATTTCTTAAACGTAAAGAGTGACGTAACGATAACACACTGCACCAACGAAGCGCATTTAAATGTAACAGGACGAGCGCACAAATATTTTCACGACGAACAGCTTAACCTTCAAGTATGTTACTTAAAGTAATTTTTTTGACCTCTTTAATGACGTCTTTGACGTCTTTCGGAAGATAAATGTTCACGTGGATTTGGAATGAATCACATAATTGAGGAGAATACACTAGAAACATTGCTAGACATTTGTAAGTCAATGGTTTTAGGTGACAGAGGCAGATTTTTTGCCATTAAAATAGGTTTCATCATGTCTCCCAGATAAATTCAAGATTGATTGGAAACATTTTTTCTTGGGTAGAAAGATTAGGTACATTTTATAAGAAACCTACGCCGTTTGAAGTACGTAATGAAAGTGATATTTTTTTGCTGGTAACATTCCGGTTATCGAAGAAGTAAATGCAAAATCTTCTAAGTGTTGCGGCGACTCAGATTCTGTGCCACTAAGTTTCATTACCACTGAGTTCTGTGTTGTTGAATCGCCAGTAGCAGAAATCCCAAAAGTTGTGAATATCGAAGAAAATTTGTTAACAGGTTCGATAACAGTGTGCGATGACTCGGTAATCTCGGATATTCTTCCAGATGCGGGTAAATAGATCGCAGGCCATATTGCATTAATTGATAAATCTTTGGGTTTTCCAGCAACAACAAGGTAACTATTTGAAAAAGAATGGGCTGGTTTTCATGGAAATGGATTGTGCAAACCAGAAGTACAGTCTCTGTGCTCTATTTTGAATTAAAATTTTCCTGAAGATCATTACACAATTATTGCACTTTTTGATAGAAGAAGAATATTTACAATGATCAAGTCTCTATGGGACAGGCTACTTTAAAATCTGCTTCTTTATCAAACGAGTGAGCTATTTTTCATCTTAATTGTCATTTATTTAGTCCTAACGTGTAACACAAGTCTCATGTCACTTAACCTAATTTGTCCCACTTGTATTAAACCAACCGAAAGTAAAATGAGCTAGACAGGCACCACAGCGTATGTGGTGTGGGACAACTAGCCTGTGATCGCAGTACTGCGCTGCACTTGCCACCCTCACAGTGACGTCAGACGGCTGCAGCCAATAGCGAGCCTTGTGGCCGGAATGCTCCCGCTCCCCCCGCTGTTGCAGCTACCAACATGAACGTTAACATTAACAAAAATATCATGATACTTGAGTTAAGGAGTAAAATGACTGCCACAGGTACACTTCGTTCATTAAATAGCTGCAAATCAATTACCCAGCTGTGGAAACTATTTAACAATATTGGCAGACTTCGTTAAGGATAAAATCAGCTATAATGACACAGCTGTGAGGAAGAGCATTTCTGCAAAGGAACGTGTTACAGTTAGTCTCAGATTTTTACAACAGGTCACTTCGCTGAAGTCTTAAAAATGGTCACAGCCGTTTCGACATCGTCGCTTTCTAATATAATACCTAAGACATACAAGTAATTCGCATTTGGCCTAAGGCCATCAAGGAAAACAATTAAAAGTATTAGTTATTGTATTAATATAGTGGTTATTGTAATCATATTTTTTTTAACAATGCTGAAACTTACATTGAAGAAAATTCACACAGAAATCCAAATAAATTTTAGTAACAACACAGCTTATAAACAAGTAAAAAGCCTAGAACATTATGATATTGGTCGTAAAATTTGTTAAGAGAAATGGTGCCTCGACCTGGAACAGAAGTGTGAGAGCCTGCAGATGTAGAAGAAGTCAAAGTAGAAAGAGGTGTTGATGCGTGTAATGGAGCTGCTAACAGTCTGGCGTTATTCATTTTGTGGTCACGCTATCTCTGGTAACGCGAGCCGCGGAATTTGAATTCGAGCCAGACGTCATGGAGGTCGAACACCCCTAGAGGTCTCTGCACCTTTGCGCCCTAAGCCGTAGCGGTGTGCGCCTCGTGGCCCGCTTTTAGTGTGAAGGCGCCACAGTGGAACACGTGGTCCCAGCGGCCAATAGAGGCACCCCCGATCATGTATTTAAGCGCCGGCCTCTCACTCAGCCAGGCGATCATCATAGGCCTCACCATCCGCTCCTTCAGCCTCCACGATGTCTACCTCTCCATTTATGGCCGTCCTATCCACCACACTTCCACCCTCAAATACCTTGGCGTCACACTCGACCGCCACCTCACCAAAACCCCCCATCTGTTTACCATCCAAAACAAAGCTCACAACCGCCTCCGCCTTCTGAAACTCCTGTCCGGTGAGACGTGGGGTCTGCATTCTTCCACCATCATCCACACCTACAAATCCTTGATCCGCCCCATCCTCTGTTATGCTAGCATAGCTTGGATTTCCACCCCTCTCCGGTTTTATAAAGATCTCCAAATCCTCGAACGCCATGCGCTCCACCTCGCCCTCCGCATACACCTTCCGTGTCCCACGCGCATCCTCTACGACCTCCTTCTGTTTTTTCTTGAACACATCCGCACACTATATATTGTCCGCCACCTTGATCCCCCTCACCCCCTGGTGTTTCCCTTCCTCTTCGCCCCCAACCAGTTGCCACGCCTTTACGGTTGTGTCCCACCCTCTCTCCATCTCCACAGCCTCCACCCCCTTTCCCAATGCAACTTCCACAATCTACCCCTCCGGGATGATGAGCTTCGCTCTGACATCTACCCTTCCTACCAACTTTAACCCCATCATCGTGCCTCCTCCCCAGTGCTCCCTCTCCTCCCCCTCTCTCCTCCTGAGTGGCTTCCCCTTCCTACTCCCCCTACCTCTCTTGTGCCCCCTTTCAGTGTCTCTGCACTCCCTCCTGCCCTGTCTTCCTTCTTCATCTCCTGCCTCTTTATGTACCCGCTGACGCCCCTACTCTCTTCATCCCGCCACTTCCCCTGCTGCTCCTTGCTCTCCCCTCTTTTTCCATCCTCTCTGATCTTTCCCTCGGCAGATCCCACCTGGCAGTTTTATTCTTCACCGCGTGTGCTAGAAGTGGGTTTTGAGTGTGTTGTTCTGGAGTGTTTTAATACTGTGGCCAACTTTTAACCTGTGCATGTCCATTCAGAGTCTTCTCCGTGTTTTATGAATGGCCAACTGTGTTTTTTAGCTTTCTGTTGAATTTTTTAACTGTCCCCTATGAACGTCTCTATGTCAGGCTATTTTTACCTTCATTTTCTCCCATTACTCTGTTTTATGTTCCCCTTTTTTATCGCCTTATGTATGTAACATTTTGTTCTTATTTTAGTTGTCATGTCAATCGGCTGAAGAGCGGCGGATTGAGCCGCTGACAGCCCTCCCCTGCCCATATGGGGCAGGGGAAAGAAATCACAATTAGAAGCTCAGCCAGTCAGTCTAATCTTGCGTGCGTCTCTGGACACATCGAATCGCCTTAGACAGCGTATTTATTCTCTACATCTACATCTACATTTATACTCCGCAAGCCACCCAACGGTGTGTGGCGGAGGGCACTTTACGTGCCACTGTCATTACCTCCCTTTCCTGTTCCAGTCACGTATGGTTCGCGGGAAGAACGACTGTCTGAAAACCTCCGCGCGCTCTAATCTCTCTAATTTTACATTCGTGATCTCCTCGGGAGGTATAAGTAGGGGGAAGCAATATATTCGATACCTCATCCAGAAACGCACTCTCTCGAAACCTGGCGAGCAATCTACACCGCGATGCAGAGCGCCTCTCTTGCAGAGTCTGCCACTTGAGTTTATTAAACATCTCTGTAACGCTATCACGGTTACCAAATAACCCTGTGACGAAACGCGCCGCTCTTCTTTGGATCTTCTCTATCTCCTCTGTCAAACCGATCTGGTACAGATCCCACACTGATGAGCAATACTCAAGTATAGGTCGAACGAGTGTTTTGTAAGCCACCTCCTTTGTTGATGGACTACATTTTCTAAGCACTCCCAATGAATCTCAACCTGGTACCCGTCTTACCAACAATTAATTTTATATGATCATTACACTTCAAATCGTTCCGCACGCATACTCCCAGATATTTTACAGAAGTAACTGCTACCAGTGTTTGTTCCGCTATCATATAATCATACAATAAAGGATCCTTCTTTCTATGTATTCGCAATACATTACATTTGTCTATGTTAAGGGACAGTTGCCACTCCCTGCACCAAGTGCCTATCCGCTGCAGATCTTCCTGCATTTCGCTACAATTTTCTAATGCTGCAACTTCTCTGTATACTACAGCATCATCCGCGAAAAGCCGCATGGAACTTCCGACACTATCTATTCTGTGTATGGGTGGACGTAGTTGTCTAGTTAGGTTTTTATTGTGACTCTGTTGTTTCGATCTTGTTGTTGTTCGTAAGATCCTTCGTTGGTCGTGTCCGTCCTCTCCCATTTGTGTTGTCGTTCGCGGGCCGCTCTGTGGGTATCGCCGCCCTTCCCGTCACGTCAACCCCGCGACCGTTCCTGTCGCAGTTACAACACTATCCAGCCTGTGTAGTCAACGTTTTCGACAACATCTGACGGCTACTGATAACTAGCAAATAAAACAAAAGTCGTAGTCCCACAAAGTTAGCACATAAATGTAAACGTAATCGAGAGACAAGCCACAACACTTACGGTCACAAACTTTCTTCTCTAATTTTCTAATTGAGCATCATTAGCGTCCAATTTTTTTCTTTTTTTCCAAGAAAATCAATATTCGGTTGGGGGAAAAATGGATTCCAAAACGCAATCAATTTATCACAAACTTCTGTCTTTAAATTCTTATTTATATAGGTTTTGGATCACGCTTTCAACGAGTTCTGATGCTCCTTGTACATATTTCTAAGTTCTGTGTAAAATTCTTTGATCTGGAAACGGGAATACCTCATGATCATGTGGCATACTGTAAGTCACTAATAAGAATCTGCGAAAGAGTACACAACAGTCCCGTCGCATAATGTATACGACAGACTAAAGAATCAGGGAGAGAACTGGCAAAAATATGGGTGACAACGCCACGCACCTGACGTTTTCGTCTAAATGCGCTGGCATGCTGAGGTATGAGTCGCATTTAACCGGTGAGTTAACAGCACGTCTGCATGCTTACTTTAGAGTGTGTTCACACTACCATGCTTGCGCGCGGATCTGCGTGGCTCGTCTTAAATGTCGTAGTTTGGAGTGGCTGTGTGAGGGTCTCTATTGAGCCTGCTCCGAGTAGGGAAGCTGACGGCAATGTTTCTTTCACGCCGGAAGAGAGATCCAGTGGTCTGTTTGCGTGGTCGAACTCGCAGCCTTCTGGAGGCGGGCCCGCCACCGTGTTCTATCGTTTGTACTAAACCCCCATGCTACCCTCCTTCACAGATTATGCTGGATGCCTGGCAAAAATTCACCAGGATGAACTCCCGAAATCCATCCACTAACGTCAGAACACAGGGCGCTGTTGTATGGATTTTGAGCAACTAAGCCGCGAGTTTCTCGCACAATATTAGAACCTTTCAGACAACAGAGAGTGCGGCACGGCAGTCACTGATGATCGAGTCCGCGTACTGTCCGAGTGGGGGAACACTGAGGGGACCCCCTAAGGACGCACGCGGAAGAACTCATAGCTACCATCTACCACCAACTACCAACTTATGCCACAGAGGACCAGGATGGAGCTTGTTAACTGTTACTAATCGTTACGCATGTGAGCGACGCCTGACGAGTTCTGGGAAGAAGAAACAGACGTCTTGCCATCAATGCAGAGCAGAAACGGGATGGTAGTAGAGGTCGAAATTCTAGAAGTCGTAATGAATGTCGCTCCGCGCGATCTAACAACAGGCAGTACGGGGAAGGTAGTGGAAGTCGTTATCGGCAAAATAACATTGACAGAAATGGCATGTCTGAAGCTTAGGTCTAATTACTGGCAGCACACTCAGGCCCAAACAGAGAAGAAAGACAATCCTCAGAAGGAAACAGTAGTTGTAACAGAACTTATCTCAGGAAACTAGTGGCCACGAGTAGATTGTTTTAGTGAGGTGAGAAAGCTTGCTGGCACCGCTGTTCCCACCAACACAGTAAGTAGTTTTTATCCGTACCTCAGTTCGAAGAAATAATTAATAAACTAGATGATACTCCAGAGTATTCCCCAGTGGATTTGGTTTCACGGGAGCCATTAGCGAGGCCAGTCAGAGCTGCAGAAAACCTCCACTTCCACCGGAGGAAGGTTTAGAAGTCAAACCAGCTCCTGCGTTGTGTAGAATCAGAAGGCAGGAGGTGGTTTGAGAGGAAAGGCGTGACCGTACTACCAAGACGCCGAAAGTTAAGGAAGGAAACCTTATTCTGATTCACAACCACCTGCGATCAGACTCAGTAGAGATGAAAATGACTAAGTTTCACTTATACTATGACGCTCCGTCTAAAGTGAAGAATGTATTCGGTGATAGCTCACACGTCATAGTGCACCCTGTAACTTATACAGAAAAATGAACGCAAAATACAACTAACATTAGACTCTTATTGGTTAAGTTGTTCTCAGCTGCTAGATATTTCAATATTTCGCATATTTAATCTACAATCAGAGGGAAGGCAACTCCTGAGTAGTTCAGGGAAATGTCGTAATTAACTTTTTTCGTAATAGGGATCCTGTGTGTGCAGTGCATACGACAAGGTTAATGAAGATTTTATTCAAGCGTAAATAGTATTTTATTACTTACTTGTATGTGCACATGGCCTGAGAACGGGTAATGTCAGTCTCAAAACCTACATGGGAATAGGTAGAGTGTACTGTCAGTGAAGGGTTTTCAACTCCGGTGAAGGATGATTGAATGTCAGAGAGAAACAAGAAAGTCGGTGGTGCGGGCTTGTGTTCCCGCGGGGGGAGATCACAAACGAGAGCGAAGATAGATCTAAGAGTGTCCCTCTTGTGACAGGGCACACTGGGCGTAAACTGTGCACCAGAAGCCGCTGCACCCAAACGACACACTCCCACACACTTGCACACACGCGTCCACACCCACACTCTGTCACTGCGCCTACCATAGAAGAGAAACCTCTTGTAAAATGGAGTAAAATTCGATTAATTTCTCAAGACCGGGAACGAAAAAATGCACGGAATAAGAGAGGCATATTGCGATCAATTTTTTTTTTTTTTTTTTTGTGTTGTAGATAGTCAATTTTAATCAGTGTGTAAAGTAAATGACGAGGGACCACAAAGAAATGAGGACAAACAGGCGTGTTAAGCTGCATTAGAACATGGCCATTTTAAATAAAAGCAAAGAAAGAAACAAGGACTCAGCGATACGTTTCAACGGTGTAATACACAATGCAATCTAACTACGGATGTTGCGTGAGCTACTGCCGGTTTCCCTTCGCCTAGTCGTTCAGCAACGCACGACATTCGGCGCGGGAAACCCTTGAGAGAGTCTAAAAAATGGCTCTAAGCACTATGGTGCTTAACATCTGAGGTCAGCAGTCCCCTAGACTTAGAACTACTTAAGCCTAACTAACCTAAAGACATCACACACATCCATGCCCGAGGCAGCACACACATCCATGCCCGAGGCAGGATTCGAAACTGCGAGTGTAGCAGCCACGTGGCTCCAGACGGAAGCGCCTAGAACCGCTCGGCCACAACGGCCGGCTGAGAGCGTCTGCGCCAGTACACTGATAGTGGAGAAACATGACTCCGTAGTAAATTCTGAAAACGAGGTGAGGGAATGCTTTAAAATATTGTTGAGTAGCTATGCATTATGAACTGTGTGGAAAGGAAAGGGAGCACGAAAGGAATCAATATTTGTCTTACGTCAGCTTAGCAAACGCTCCAGTTCAGAGTAGTGGTGCCACTCTACCGGTGTGGTATCCATTCGAATGACGGCCGTATCGATTTCTTTCAGAATGTATTGTCGTCTAAAACGCAAATTGAGCCATGACATGTTTTTCTCGAGTGTTAAGTGTTAAGATGTTTGGTTTAACCTGAGAGTCCGAGAATGTCCACTCGTAGGAGAGCCAATACGACTGTTTCGCCAGCCAATTCTGTGGTAGACTCCCTTTCGGTTTCGTGAATTTGCATCTCTGACTGCATTGGCGCGGCCACAGAAGGGCCAGATTGACAGCAGCTGGTTGAGTAGACGAATTGCTCGGGATCCCAGGTAAAGCCAACAGAGAACCGGTCGTCACAGCATGGTTCTGCCAGGGCATCCATCACTCATCGGAGCTAACCACCCCCCCCCCCCCCCAACCGCCCCTTTACCACCTACTTTTTCTCCAATGCTGCAGGTTGGAGCTTTACTATTCATGAAGTTTCAACAAAAGCTGCGCTGAAGGTCAAAGATATAGAAAGATATAGCATCGCTGCAGCAGGAGTTCTTGCCTCAAATGTAACAGTACACATGTGGTATTCGTCGGAAAATGGCGGTGAGGCAGAGAGGCAACATCAAGTTTCGTCGATCCTCCATAGGCTGTGGGTGACACTTCGTCGAATTCTACGCGAATACAGAAAGGCAGGTTCCCAGTACCCTGCTACGATAACGATCCAGTCCACATAGCGAGGACCGTGCGCAAGTTTTTGGCCAGCAAACGGATCACAGCCAGTGATCACCCGCGGTATTCGCCGGATTTGGACGCAGACGATTCGTGGTTGTTCCCTATATTAACGATGGCAATGAATGGACAATATTACGGTGCAATTAAGGATATACAAGAAAGTTATACCGCAGTACTAAATGCAGGTGCCAAAGAAAAAAATGTACTACAGTCGCTGTTTCAAAACACATTTAATACAATTTCAGGAGGAGACTATTTCGAATAAATACATTGATTTAGCGAAGATAATCCATAAATTTTATTTTTCACAGTCACAGTTGTGTGTACATAGGGCAGTTCGCCGATGTCACAAGGAAGTGACTGGGGCTGGGGAGGGTGGAATCAAACAACTGGGAATAACATCTATCTTTGCTTGCGTTATTTTATATGTAGAGTGAGTGGTATTTTTTTCCGACCATTTTTTGACTTTTCAATCATTGTATACGTAGGGCAATCGGCCGATGTCAGAGAGGTGGTGAGAGGGGGACAGGAAGAAGGTTAAATCAGCTGACACTAGCTGAGAGCCTAGTATCCTTTATTGCCTAGATCACAAATTTTGCTATACAGATAACCAGTTTCAACAAGATCAGTGGCCATTTTCAGATCCATCATCCCAGAACTCGCAATATATCAGACATTGTAAAGAGTACTGAGGACTCTCACGTAGTGCAAACAAAAGGCGCAGAACCCTGTGTGTATAATGATCTTACACTTTCTGAGATAACCAATGAAACTTTAATGTAGAAGACTGTAAGTTAGTGCAGACGGGTCGGAATAACAAACCCGTAATTTTTTAATACGGCGTTAGTAGTGTGGTGCTTGGCAGAGTCACGTCCATTAATATCTAAGTGCAACGATGCAAAGCGATTCGAAATGGAAAGAGGACATAAGGATTGTAATAGGGAAGACGAATGCTCATTTTACTGTGGGAACTTTAAGAAAATTTGTGACATGAGTAAACTCGCTCCGAGTAGGTTTCGGAAGGCCCATCGGTATCGACCGACCGCCGTGTCATCCTTAGCCAATAGGCTCGCTCGATGCGGAAATGGAGGGACGTGTGGTCAGCACACCTCTCTGCCAGCCGTTGTCAGTTTTCGAGACTGGATTCGCTACTTCTGATACAAGTAGCTCATCAGCTGCCCTCACAAGGGTCTGAATGCACCCCTCTTGCAAACAGCGATCGGCAGTTACGGACTGTCAAACATTCAGGTGCTAAAGTGGTAGCCAAGCCCGACAGCGCTTAACTGTGGGGATCTGACGGGAACCGTTGTCACCACTGTCGCAAGGCCGTTATGTGTAAAGGGGTCCTTTTATAGGTCACTAGTGCTACCGATTGTTTAGTATTGCTCGGATGTTTGATATCTGCAACAAATCCGTTTAAAGGAAGACATGGAACTAATTCAGAGGCGGGTTGCTAGAACTGTTAGCGGTAGGATCGAAAAATACACAACTATTACGGGATACTTCGTAAACTGAAATGGGAATCTGTAGAAAGAAGAGAACTTTCTGTTCGAGGAACAGCCGGCCGCTGTGGCCGAGCGGTTCTAAGTTTTTCAGTCCGGAACCGCGCTGCTGCTACGGTCACAAGTTCGAATCCTGCCTCGGGCATGGATGTGTGTGCTGTCCTTAGGCTAGTTATGTTTAAGTGGTTCTAAGTCTAGGGGACTGATGTCCTCAGATGTTAAGTCCCATAGTGCTTAGAGCCATTGTTCGAGGAACACTACCTAGAAAAAAAAGTGCATTTCGCGTAAGGGCCACGAAGAAAGCTAAGAAAAATTATTGCTCGGACCGAGGCTTATTGACATTAGCTGTTCCGTCGCTCTATTTGCGAGCCGGGTGGGAAAGGAACAGACAAGTAGTGTTACAAGGTACACTCCGTACACTCCGCCCCGCACCGTACAGTACGTGTATGTAGATGTAGAGGTAGATATCAGCATCTGCGATATTCAATAAAAAGTGTCAATCCGACGTCAGTCTCATTGAAAATATTTTCGGAGCCGGCTTTATTTTGAACACCCCGTACAAGTGTCTTCAATCAATGAGAATAAAAATAACACTAACGCAGTAAGATGATATGAAGATAAAATGTACCGTCACTTGAGTTAAACCATCATAGAGAGGAGGTCAGCGCTTACGAACGACCGACACATAAGCTCAGCTATGATCAAACAGTACCGAGTAATTTTACGAGCTCCGCCCTCGGTGGTAAGTTGCAGCACTCTGGCCAGTTGGCCCTGCTCAAACACGGTAGCTGAAAGGCGTATGCAAATACATCCGCCATCTAGCACGGGGCCTTCCCATCACCGTCCGGCCAGGTCGTCAGCCATCCAGCCGATCATTGTATCCGCCTTGCGGTGCTCGCAACGCCGGATGTTTGCTGGCCAAACAGCGATCGCAGCTCCGGCCAGTGGCGTGTGTGGTCCGCAGTTTAAACAGGCCCGCCTAAGAGATTGCCTGCCCCAGGGGTCCTGCTGTTTGCCTCCTACGTGCTGCATTTACATCCGAAACGATGCGCCGAGCGGCGGGCAACTCACGGCCAAGTGCGCGTCTTCGGCGGCGCGAGTGCGCTGTGTGCTGCTCTATAGCTCCGGGGAAGCCGGCAGAGAGATTGACCTGCGTCGAGTCCGCAATAGCAACTACGTCGGCGCGTTCAGTTTCCAGCATCCTTACTTCCTCCTCTTTGAGCTGCTGCATATGTAACTAGACGACTCTAAGCAGAGGTTAGTTGACAAGATTCCGCTGATCTACATTGGGTGTAATATTCAGGACAAGCTTCCAGTGACCTCAAAGGGACTGATATTCAGGGAGGGTAAAACAGATGGCGCGTGAATTATTTCAAGCGTCTTGTGATAGGCAGCCCAACATACATAAACAGCCACAGGTCCTGATCATTGTTGTTCAGGTAGCTTTTTAAGGTGCATCAAAAATTTTCGAAGCCACTCTTACTTATCCCGCCATGTGCTAATAAAGGCCACGGAGAATACACTACGCCGCGCGGGATTAGCCGAGCGGTCTGTGGCGCTGAAGTCATGGACTGTGCGGCTGATCCCGGCAGAGGTTCGAGTCCTCCCTCGGGCATGGGTGTGTGTGTGTTTGTCCTTAGGATAATTTAGATTAAGTAGTCTGTAAGCTTAGGCACTGATGGCCTTAGCAGTTAAGTCCCATAAGATTTCACACAAACACACACACACACAATACACTATATAACTAACACATACAGCCGGCCGGAGTGGCCGAGCGGTTCTAGGCGCTACAGTCTGGAACCGCGCGACTGCTACGGTCGCAGGTTCGGATCCTGCCTCGGGCATGGATGTGTGTGATGTCCTTAGCTTAGTTAGGTTTAAGTAGTTCTAAGTTCTAGGGCACAGATGACCACAGCAGTTAAGTCCCATAGTGCTCAGAGCCATTTGAACCATTTTTTAACACATACATGAGCGCATTGACGGTGATAGTACCGATTTCGTAGTACCAAGTGAGCTCTGTCGGTATTCTTGGTGAACGGAATTTGGCGCATTCGGACGTCATGGCGTGATTTTCTGCATACTGTGAGAGGACTATTTCGCCCTGTATAAACTTTCAGTAGAAAATAGACATAAAAGAGAGGCAAAGTAACAACACGGTAATTTCACATGATACAAGTATCTTTATTCAAATAAAATTTATTCGTTCCATTGTGACAGGTGATACAGCAAGTAGTTTCATTTACTTCAGAACAAAAAGACAGTCTTCATTCTTAATTTATTTAACATCAATGACGCGTTTCTCCCTTCATGGTTTTTTCTTCTTTATTGTGATTTCATTCCCCTGCCCCATATGGGCAGGGGAGGGCTGTCTGCGGCACAATCCACCGCTCTTCAGCCGAGTGACATGACAACTAATAATAAAGTCTTACATACATAACGGCGTAAAATGTAGAATATAGAGTAAGGGAAGAAAATGGAGGTACAAATACACTGACATGGAGACGTTCATGGGGGGGTAATTAAAAAAGTCACCGGAAAGTTAAAACACAGTTGGCGATTCTTAAAACACAAAGAAGACACTGAATGCACATTCACAGGTTAAAAGTCGGTCACAGTATTAAAAACACTCCAGAACAACACACTTAAAACCCACTTGTACCACACATGATGAAGAATAGAACTGCCAGGTGGGACCTGCCGAGGGAAAGGTCAGACAGGACGGAAGAGGAGGGGAGAGCAAGGGGCAGCAAGGGAGGTGGCGGGATGAAGTGAGTAGAGGCGTCAGCGGGTACACAAAGAGGCAGGAGACTGGTGGGGCAGGAGATGAAGAGGGAAGACAAGGCAGGAAGGAGTGCAGAGACACTGAAAGGGAGCACAAGAGAGGGAGGAGGAGTAGGAGGGTGAAGCCGCTCAGGAGGGGGGGAGGGGGAGGAGAGGGAGCCCTGAAGAGGAGGCAGGAAGATGGGGTTAGAATTGGTAGGAAGGGTAGATGTCAGAGCGAAGCTCATTGTCTGGGAGGGGTAGATTGTGGACGTTGCGTTGGGAAAGGAGATGGAGGGTGCGGAGATGGAGAGAGGGTGGGATTCCCTTTATGGTCATCATCTGGTTGTCTATAAAAAACAGGAACCAATCTGTTGTAGTCTGCCTAGTCGTCAAAGATGGTGTGTTTAGGAAACTTGCATCTCAGATCACTAGACAACAATTCAACCCAATCGTATTCAAGAGTTTTATTACAAAATAAGAAATTTCTTCAGTATATACAATCCCTAAGTCGCTGGTCTTGAAGTGCCCGGTATTGATGCTGCTTTAGAAGTGTACGCGACCAATATGCGCGGTGCTTATGTCGTCTTCGCCTAGAGGTCGCTGGTGTCGCGTTATCGTCCTGGAGAGGGGTTGGTTAACGTGCAATTGGTTGATGTCTTGTCACAGCCCTCTCCGCTCCATCGTTCCCGACTGGCGTTCTGCCGCTTGACCTTACGCCGTAATGCAATCAATTGGGATTAAATAGACGAAGGGGCATGGTCCCGTCTGGTACTAACACACAGGTAAAACGCACTAATGGTAAAAGAAACGTACGTAGAGGTGCTGGACAGGTAACGCATCCGTCATACAGCCATATAAAATGGAAAATGGAAGCAACAGTAGCCAGATATGATGCATGAATTACATACCCAGCAACTTTTACGTAGGATTCTACTATTTTTGACCCACGTAGTAGTACAAGATGAAACCATACCCCTCTCCCTACTTGTTCATCTCTGATTAGTTTTTGGTTTTTATAGGCAATGTGATGATGCCCCGAAAGGGTGAAAAACTTCACTGATATTAGTTTCGCAACGAAGACCGTTGTTCTGATACGTGAGATACATAACTGTCTTCGTTGCGAAGCTGTTTAATATCATTGACGCGTTTCACTCTTGACGAAACATCAGATTCATTCGGTACTGCGTAATTGTGCCTCCCATTTAGTACAGAGGGTAGAGCGGTCGTAACGGGCTGTTGGTTATGACGCGCATCGATCATTTTACAAGTTGTTTTTGGTGTCGTTGTCACATATGTAACTATATCGTTAGAGCTGGCGTTTTCGAATACGAACATTAAGTAACTGATAAAGCCAACAGTGTAAATGTTTCCAGCATATTTTGGTTGTGCTTTTGGAACAACAGAGTAAAGGTGAACTATTAAAAGTTCTTATAGGGGATCACGTAGCTGTTTGTGTGTGAATCACGACTTGGGGAAACAAAACTTTTCCCTTGCATTACTCAGTCCAACATAGCCAGTAGTGAATGGCGAAAGATTCTAATTGCACCGTTTTCCTGGCGGTAACAGACCAGATTTTTCCAGGTGTCCATCGATGTTGTTGGTTATAATAACACACTGGAAGTTGAAACACGTAGCTCATCGCTATATCGAGATGATAATGAAACTATTAACAGAGTTTGGTAACGGCCTGGGGAGTATACAACCTTACAGGCTGCTAATGTACGACCCACTCACGACACACCTAGTCACAATGAAGTCCACCAACAACTGAACCCTCGTGCATTACTGCAGCGTTTTTAGTGGCTATAAGCCCCATACTCCTTCTTCGCTGTATTTTTCGATGTCAGACTTGTTGCTACTTAAAATATATTTCTTTAGCCAGCACGAAACTGTTAGTGACTTAATGTCCTACAGGTTCGGTAGTGGTAGTGATAACGGGCGTGTGAAGTACCGAAAGACAACTCAGTATTTATTAACTAAGAACATCAAATTCCCGTATTCGAAATCACGTAACTTCTTACCAAAAATGTGCTCTTATAACAGCCACAAACGTTTACTGTGGAGTTATATTAAAAACGTAGGCCATAGCTCGTTGGCCATGACCGTTTCTAAGTAACTTACAGGTACACATTCTTTCGACAAGTTACTCCGAGCTCAGAGGTAAACTTATGCATCCATGCCAGTGGAAAAGCTTAAAATACTTTTCATAAAGTAATTAACATGAGCTGCATTACATAATCTATCAAATCTTCAGAAAATCCCACATGTAATTCCGTTAACTCAATTGTTTGAAATGAGATGTTAATAAAAATACTTAACGTAACTGTTTATAAAACTTGCTGTCCAACTCTGTAGTTCTTACCCATTCTACAAGCTTACAGGGAGGCAATGTACCACGCACTCACGACATACATAGTGACCAGTGATTCAGTGCATCACTGCTGCCAGTACGGAGCGGCACCGCGTACGAGCACAATTCGAAGCTCCATTTACTAACAACAAGAAAACCAACTGCGGGTCAATTAGACAAATCCAAGTTCGAGAACTGAGAAGTAGGGACACTCCAGAAATGCAGCGCACGGTTAAGATGTCACATGTACATGCACATGTACATCCAAAAGACTAATCTGCAATTGACAGATATATATTTGTAAAGCTAGAGCCCCCCGTCCGGCAGACCGTTCGCCGGGTGCCGATCGTTCAATTTGACGCCACTTCGACGACCCGAAGTCGATGAGGATCATAGGATGAGGATGAGAACTGCACAACACCCAGTCCCTGGGAGGAGAAAATTCCCCGACCCAGCCAGGAATCGAACCCGGGCCCCGAGGACTGACAATCGGTCACACTGACCATTCAGCTACCGGAGGCGGACATTGACAGGTAAAAGCCTTGGAGAAAGTTCATTGAAATACCTTCGAGCTACTTCTCTATCGTTGCACTCTCAAAAAGCTCGCTGGAAGAACGAACACCTAAATCTTACCGTGCGAGCTCAGATATCTCTTATTTTATTACAATGATCACTTATCCTTATGTAATTGGGCACCAAATAAAATATTTTCGGATTCGGAAGAGAAAGCTGGTGATTGAAATTTTTTGAAGAGTTAATGCCGCAACTAAAAACGTCTTTGTTTTAATGGTTGCCACCCCAATTTGTGATTCATATCCATGGTACTCTCTCCCCTGTTTTGTTGACAGTACAATAAAAATTTCAGTACTTTGAACTTTTTCGATGTCGTCTATTACTCCCATCTGATGCAAGTTCCACTCTGCCCAGCAGTACTCCGGGAGAGGATGAACAGGCATAGTGCAGTCAGTCTGTTTAGAAGACATGTTACATATTTAAACTGTTCTGCGTAAATCACAGTCTTTGGTTATTTTTCCCCACATTACCTATGTGATCGTTCCTATCAAAGTTATCCGTAATTTGCACTCTCCGAGTATGTAATTGAAATCTCACACTTCAGATTTGTGGGACTTATCGTATAACCGAAATTTAGCGGATTCCTTTTAGTACTTATGTGGATGATTTCACGCTTTTCATTGACATTTCATTGTTTAGAGTCAATTGTCACTCCATTTTGCAATTGGTTTTGATCATCTGATGAGTCTACTGCCACGTTATTAGGAGGTAGTCCATGACGTTTGTCACCTCAGTGTATGTACTTGCAGCTGAAATATGCCTTTCTGTCTTCATTTTAAAACAGAGCTGCCTACCAGCACTGCCCTAGCCTTGTGACAGACTTCACTGACTTCGCTCCAGTTTATGGACTTCCAAACTAAAGTATCGTCCCTTCAACCCGATGTTACATGAACTCTGTTAAACAATGGAGAGAGACAGTTCGGTACCAGGACGACGTAGTGTATTGTAATATGCAGTTCTGTGTGGCTTGTGTGGGAAATTTCTATTGTGTTACCCCGTTTTCTCGTGAGAAAAGGCACATCCTCGTTCGTCACGTTGGCAGCAGCATCGAGTCGCCCGTCCAAATTAAGTTTGGGAATATAGACAGTACAGGAGAGAGAACTTGAATGTAATATCCATTCGCTTCCTATCTCTCGTCCTGACTGGTGGTCAGTTGCTGTACTTGGAAAATTAAAGTGTCACTCAGGCCATAGCGCAATCCATCTCCTGAGTAACTCCCAGTTAAATAATTCCATTATGCCTCTCGTATCCTCAAATCTTTGTATTTCGTATTTGTCTCATTTATCTCCAATTTGCGAGCTGTGTAGATAAGGAAATGTCATTCTATTTTGTTACTGTCGTCTTCGAATAAAATGCAAGTCCCGCTGTGTTTAGCATCAGCTTTACTTCAGCTTAATCCATTTTAAGAGCATTTTTCTGTGCCATTTTGTTGCCAATTACTCACTGGACTGTCACAAATAAAGGTTCTGTACCTGCAGCCTTGATCTACATTTCGAGGTCCCAGGTTTCATACAACCTTCGCATGGTTAGGCAAACTTCAGATAATAAATATAACCAGAAGAATTTTTAGGATGTTGCTTCAGTGCGACAAGATAACGTCACGTGCAGAAACTAAGCATTAGATTCAAATATTCGAGAAATGCGGAGATGGTGACATACAAACTGACGAGCCTTATTTTGAGCTCTTTCACATCTGACAGTGCTATTATTCTTCTCAATTGTGTCATGGCTTCCATGATGAGACATTTTAATACTTTCCATCCAATTTATGCATAGCCATAGTAAATTATCCGTTTTGTTTCGTTGGTTGTTGTCCTATATAACTTGCTGCACTTTATGAAAGGCGCTTAATATTTTATTGCAAAGCGGGGTACCGTAACTGGCCGGTTAATTTTCATGGCGGGCGTTTTTCCGGGATATATTCAGAAACAAATATGTAATTTTCAGTGCATTGTAATTATTAAAGAAATGTAGTTAGGTGGGAGATATAGATTAGGAATTGGATGGTAGACCGCTTAAGGTAGAAGGAAGGACAGAAGGAAGGAAGACTGGCTTTTACGTTCCGTCGATATCGAGGTCATTAAAGAAGGAACACAAGCTCAGATGTTGTCAAGGATGGGGAAGGAAATCAGACACGCCCTTCGAAGGGAAACATCCCGTAATTTGCCTGGAGCAATTGAGGTAAATCACGGAAAACCTGCCGGCCGTTGTGGCCGAGTGGTTCTAGGCCCTAGAGTCTGGAACCGCGCGACCGCTACGGTCGCAGGATCGAATCCTGCCTCGGGCATGGATGTGTGTGATGTCCTTAGGTTAGTTAGGTTTAAGTAGTTCTAAGTTCAAGGGGACTGATGACCTCAGATGTTAAGTCCCATAGTGCTCAAAGCCATTTGAACTATTTTTGAACGGAAAACCTAAAGCTGGATGGCGACCTCGCTCGGGGCGTAAGGCAGCTCTGTTAGATATTCAAACAGGTTTTGAAAACAGAAACACCTACCTACTGGAAACTGGGTACATGATGATTATGATGATGACGATTATTAAGATATACACGTATTAATGTGGACTGTAACCAAGTCAGAGATCAGCAATGATCTAAGGATAATATAAAACTGTACAAAGCTCGAAGGCAATTGAATTTGTTTGGGATGCATCGAGGTCAGAAGAGGCGAAACAATATGGCAATATCCACGAGATAAAGAATTTTGTTGTTAGCATAGACGTCCGATCAAGTCTCGCAGGGCACAAACAAGTGTTCCAGATCCACCTTTAGTTTCCGTTGCTGTTGCTGGACCCGGCACGTGGTCCGCTTTTTATACGCTGCGTCCTCTGTTTGTGTGACGGGCATGTTCCGTTCCGATTGAGTACCTGTTGGGGGACAGGCAACTAACACGGGACTTCATGAAGTCTGCAACAGCGCGCCGGGCAGTGTGCCAGCGCCCCGCCACCGACGCGCCTGCAGCGCTCGGGCCATCGGCACGCCCACTGTGCGCAGTAAACAATGTGCCGACACGAACCTAATTTCGCCGATAACCCCCGCGCCCGCTTTTAGAGCACGGCGCGGCGCCGCCCGTATCACTCACACCGCGCGGGTATTTTTGTTCCGCGCTCCGTAATTAGTTGCGCGCAGGGTTCGCAGCGACCTGTTAAAAAGCGCAGCCGGCGGCGCTGGCGACGACCGCCGGCCAGTGTTTTACTGCACTGACGCTGCATTAAATCCAGCCAGTGGTGGGGGGAGGAGGGCCAGCAGTTCTATTGGGAACGGGTGTGAGCGGAGCGCTTGTACAGCGCCGCACCATTCAACAGCGGGTCCCAACTCCGCTGCGTTTAGCTGCGTCCGTAGAGTGCAACCTCTCACTTGAAGCCACCTGGTATTGTGGTATTACAAAGAGTAGTTGCGTATAACGCTGAAGACCACTATGAGTGCAACTAATGAATTTGCGGAGATATGTTAGGGCATGGAAGCTTTCGCTGACTACACGGAATACACTTCTTTACTTTCAGTGTCTGCTCCTCTCTGCTTAAACATGATATTTATAAATATCGCCCATAATAAAATTTATGTTTCAAAACGCTTTAGAAACAGGACCACTGCTCGGAATGACGTTAGATTTCAACAGCGTATGAGTGGCGCAGGGAAAACCGTCATCCCTAGACACGAGGAAAGAAGGGGAGAGAGAGATATATATAAAATTGACATATAGATGTAAGGGCCATAATATGCACAACAGACGCACTGCACACGGCCATGCCACAATTTGCGTCCGACACGCTCTCATGACAATCTCCATGAAGGATTGCTGCGGGTAAAAGTCTTTTACAAAAACGATGACTGTGCACCAGTAGCATTGCAGAAATACTGGACACTCAAGGGTCTGAGAAATTTTATTGGTCCTATGTCTGGTAAGGGTGTGGAGAAAATGATTACAGAATTCGAAAACAGAAGTTCTTTTGAAAATCTGTGGCAGAGGGAGGAAAGCAGTTGATCCGACGCCAGTCGAAGATATTACCGCATAATTGCGGATGGGTTTGAGCGGTGGTGTGCAAACTCACAGTGCTCGGAGAACTGCCCAGAAGTTAGACACGCCTGCCAGCACGGTGCATAAAATCGTACGAAACATCCTACACTGTTGTCCACGCAAAATCACACATGTTCAGGTGTTGGTTCCTGCTGACCTACCAGCATGATTGAAGTTCACTCTGGAATTACTTGTTCGCATGCATGTGGACAATGGTTGACTATGGAAGATTCTGTTGATAGACCAAGCCCATTTCCATCTCCAAGGACATGTCAATAAGCATAGAGTGCAGAATATGAGAAAAGGATAACGAGCATGCCACATCAACTGATACCACTTCATTCTGCAAAGGTGACTGTGTGGTGTGGGTTGACATCACCGTTTATCGTAGGACTGTTACCTGTATCGCCACTGTCAAATGTTATGAGAGTCCTTTGGGCTGGAGATGGTCAGTCCTCTCCTGCACTGATTTAAAAAGAGGCAGATCATTCTACGGAGTGGGCAATGGGTGATTCGGAAGAATTGAATTCAGTTTCATCTGATTTCAAAATGCTTAAGGAAACGTTTCCAAAGCTATAAAACATGTGTTACAAACAATGTGCACCTAGGGTTTCCAAAGATTATTAATAAATGAAGCTTTTCTCATCCCTGAAAACAACAGAATAGAAAAAAGCTCCTATTTCTTTCAATCTATAGGCCGTTTGACCATATCCATCCAGCCATATCTGTAGTAATGCAAATTATGACGATCGAAAAGGAATGACAACAGCCACTTCCTGAGTGGAAGAAAAATCTTTGATCCAGCCAGGAATTTAATGTGGGCCCTTCCACTTGGCTATCAACTGTGGTGACCACACAACTACTTAGGCAAAGGGGGTGAGCTTACTTTATTAGATCGGTACATTAATGCAGAAAACACTTCCACCATCATGTTTCTGCTCTTGATTTGAAGAGAATGTCTCAAATTTCAGAAACCCAATAAACGTTTACATACCTTTATGTGAGCTATTATGTGTTATCCTTTGACTTGGTATCACACTCTGAGTGAGCTGTCAGTGATCTGTAAGCTGCTGTCTTCAGCCACGACACAGTTGGAGCATATTACTCAGCACTCCCCACCACTCTCACCGATCTGACCATAAGCCGTCTCACTAGCTCACTGCTCCCCACTACTCTCGGAGATCAGATTTCAAGGTGCTCACTAGTTTACTGCTCACCAGCATTGCTCACCTCCATTCTTACACATCGGATTCCAAGGTAGCTCACTGCACCCCACCGCCCTCCCTGAGGTAACATGGCGCAGCTCACACAGCGACGTGAGGCGTCACTCTGTCCTCTGCCCTCTTGGCACAGTTATGAAGTTTGCAACTCGCTTACTTGACTGAGTACGTCTCTATCATAAAAATAATGGCATATATGACACATAATTATTTTAACACGCATGATAGTCCATGTATGCAGGTTGTCTCAGGAGGAATGGTCAGTTTTCAGGGATGAGAGGAATGATCATTTTAAGCAAAAAACTAAATATGGACACTTGCCTTATTCTGAATGGTTTCTGAGATGGAACACACTTATAATTACTTTTGTACGTTTTTCTAGAATAACGCGAAATCCGTGGCCTTAGCGAAAACGTGTTGCAGTACAAAACTAAACAAAATTAAATTTCCTATAAAAATGTCCTTTCATATTTTCTCTAGATCTTACAGTTTAAGTGATAAGAGCGAGAAAGTAATGAAAATCCTGCATGATGCACATGCACTGACGTGAAGATAGGGTTTGTAACCCAATTTCAGGTAGTGTTCCACTTTAATAGACCACGTGCCCTATATCAAATTATTCACCTCAACTTTGTCTACGTTGCGTGATGTATTATATACAACGACAATGCACTGAATAGCAAAGAAAATAAATAACAATGTACATTAAATTTGTCCTGTCCTAGTAATCATTCAGAATAGTGCATATGTCCACATGTAGTTTTTGCAAGAATTGATCGTTCCTGTCATATCCCTAAATACTGACCGTTCATCCTGGGACAGTCTGTAAACTGTGTTTAATTTTTTATTTATTCATTCAACCTGAACAGGCTTTCCTGCGTGGAACCATACACGCACATTAACCTGGTCCAGGATGCTCAGAGCCCCCTTCTCGAAGTGCACTTGGGTAACTCTCAGCAGGCGCGTCCACACCAAGGGGTGGGCCTGACTTCCGAGCTGATGGAAAACTTCTGATGCGGACCCAGTATTGCTTGGTATAACGCGGCACCCATGCCCAGGGTAACGGGTGAACACAACGGCAAGGAAGGAAAAGAATATTGACTTCTGTACGACGGACTTGGCGTAAGTGGCACCTCATTACCAGAGAAACCCAAAGGAGGCACAGACAGTGTCGATGAGCCCAGAAAGGCGATCGTCTAGTGGAAGAAAACCAGGATTCAAAATCACCTGGTCCTCCAACTCAGGGGTTTAGGCGTTGGACCTGCACTCCACCCTAGCAAATGAAATCACCATCAAAACCTCCCAATTTAGCCTCGGAACGGAATGGATCAAAACGAGGACGACAACAGGCACGGAAAATGGCAATGATAACTGCAACATGGTATATACATGGAATTTTGCAGAGAAACGTGAAGTCTTTAAAGAAATAAAGCGCCTTGACGTCCACATATTGGCCCTAACAGAAACCAAAGCGAATAGGCATGGTACAGAAGAGACAAATGATTACAAGTGCATTTATAGTGGCATACCAAAGGAACAACGAGCCCAGAGTGGAGTTGCCATTACCATCAAGAAACAACTCAAGAAATACCTAACTAGCTGGGAGTACATCAGTGATATTATTCTGCAAGTACAGATGAAAATAAAGGGCCATTCTGGGGTGATTATTGTGGTCTATTCACCAAACGACGACGATGATGTTGCGAAGAAAGACTTATTCTACACCTGATTGACAAGCGCTCTTGAAAATATAGGGAATCGCAAAAAAAGCACTTTACTAGGAGACCGAAATGCCGGAGCAGAATGTAAAGCTAATGACAACATAGTGGGACAATATGGTGAAGACACCATAAATAATAATGCTGAAAGATTGATAGAATTCTGCATGCAAAATGACTTAAAGTGACTTAAGAATTCTGAATGGATGGTTCAAGCATAAGGACATGTACAAATACACATGGATGAAACCAAGCGTTAACCTCAAGTATATTATAGATTATGTAATAATAAAGCAAACAACAAAACTAGTAGTACGAGACGTGAGGGCTAAGAAAGGTGCAGAGTGTGAATCAGACAATTTTTTGCTAATGTCCAATATATTACTCAAGTTTATCAAAGACACAGAAATTCAAGTTGAGACCGAGTCAGTGAAGACCAAAAATAATCAGTATAATTAACAAAGCCTTCTACCCGTTTCCTCTACCAGCAAAGGCCAGCAGAAAAACTTGCTGCCGTTGAAGAAACATCTGCAGATGAGATGAATGAGACGGTTAAAGAAGCCATTCATAGCGCAGCTTATAAAGCACTGGGAAAACAAGAAATCCAAAAGAGTAATAGAATATGTGATGAGTCGTGGGAGCACTCGGTACAAGAGAAGGTAGAAAGTAAGAAGAAAGCTTATAACAAATGGTTGAGCTGAAGATGAGACAATGATTGGCGGGAATACAGAGAGCAGAGAAAATATGCACAGAAAACCATAATTAATGCAGAAAACGAGGCCTGACAGAAAACCGGTGAAGAGATAGAAAAAAGTATGGGGAATACACGAGCGTATAAAGCCTGGAAGGTATTAAAAACAGTGAAAACACAGAATAAATATAAAACAGATATGAATCTCATTAGCATGTAGGAATGGGTAAAACACTATCAAGGACTACTAACTGAGAACAGAGCGACATTCACTGAGAACCCACCGGACATTGAAATCAGTAATGATAATATACCACTGATAACCTCGAAGGAAGCCCCAAATGCAATTATGCCATGAAAAACTGAAAGTCGCCAGGTCCAGGATTAATTTATATAGAACTGGTGTAAGCAGCACCTTTAAAACTCTTTGAGATATTGGGAGTGATTTTTAACAAATGCCTTAGAGGTGACGAAGCCCCAAAGGAGTGGAAAAAAGTAAAAATTACATCAATTTTTAAGAAGGGCATCAGGAGATACTGTACAAACTATCGTGGTATTAGTGTGACGCCATGCATGGCGAGAGTCTGTGGCTGTATCCTAAAGAGAGGATAGAAGAAGAAATAACCGAATCTGATGAACAAAATGGATTCAGATCTGATCCCTCCTGTATTTACCCTCAAAAACCTAGTGGAGAGGCCTTACGATCCACCTTGTCTTTGTAGACCTCCACAAAGCTTCAGAGAACAAGCTATGGACAAGTCTAATTGACAATGGTGTGTCACCGAGTTATGTGAAAGCTGTCAGACTCCTACCTAGTTCTAGACCAATGGTAAAAATGAGAAATAAACTATCTCAAGAGTTTGAGGCGACAAAGCGACAACGCCAGGGATGCACACACGCCCCTACATTCTTTAAGATCTACCTCGAGGAGGTAGGAAATGCGGAGGAATGGTTATCCTTATAGAAGATTTTGTTCACTTCATTTTTTGCAGATAACCAAGTGTTAGTAGCTGGAGATGAGGAAGATGCAAATTACATGCTCCGCAAATTAAAAGAAGAATATGAAAAATGGAGTCTTGTCATAAACGTATCTAAAACAGAAATCTGAAAGTGGGATAAAATGCTGTTAACGACTTACAACTCGTGCTGATATTGTAAAAGAGTGTCATAATCTTAAATACCTGGGAGTGACACAGTTGTCCAATGGTAGAAATATGGATGATATAAACAATAAAGTTGGCCAGGGCAAGCGAGCCGTAAAACCATGGTATTCTCTGGAACAAAAACGTAATGCACACAACAAAACATACCATTTGCCACACAATTATTAAAAATATCACAACATATGCTACAGACGTGTGGGGACTAACTCAGAGGCAGAGAGATCGCCTGCTGGCTGTCGAGATGGATTTATGGAGACCGAGTTGTGAATATTCCAGGCTTGATGATATTAGAAATTATAGTATCAGAGAGGTTGTGAATGTCGAAATCACAATCCTAGACTACATAGAAAGGAAGTGCCTACTCTGGTATGGTCACTTATAGTGTATGCAAGACACAAGATGGCGAAAACGTGTATGGCATTGGACTCCACATGAAAGAAGAAAGCGCGGTAGACCTGCGAGATGCTGGAAAGACGACGTCAAAAAAGCAATGGCGGCGAGAGGTCTTAATGAAGGAGACTGGAATGACCCTAAACGATGGAGACTGGGATGCGAGAGGCGGCGGCAACTGTAGAATCCTCACTCATATAATAAAAAATAAAATAATCCTGAACAAATTAATGTCTTCAGGACCCCTCTTACATCAGATTAGGGTTTTATATGTGTGGTGTGCGTACTGCAAGACCTTCGGTACACACACCATCAGATTATCTGACTAGTCGCTCTACTGAAGTAGGCGAGTGTCAGCAATATGTCTCGTGGTCTTATCGTGGCGTGTTTATCTTCTACCGTTAGGTCAGACGATAGAAATGTCACTTGCACGCTTAGAGTAGCAGATTGACGGTGATCAACTTTAAACAGAACTTGATCAATTTTCACACACATTTATTAAAATAATAACAACATAAAATTACTTAACTTGATTCTGGATGCTATTTACAATTGACAATCTGAAGTTCCTTTGCTCTTGTACGTTAATCTTATTCTCACATATCTCTGATACTTGACAAAGTGTCTATAAATTTATCTTCATGGCTATGTACAGGAATATGATAATCTTATTAGGCGCAGACTGAAACTTGACTACAGAGTAATGCAGACTAATGCAGACTGACTAATCGGAGGTCTGCACACTCCTTATAACACCTCGAGCGTTCAGGTATCACTGCGCGAGTGTGATCCGCGAGGAGAAAAGGTTCTACGTTAGCTGCAATCTCATTGGCTGCGTTACATATTAATACGGGGATCGACGGAAGCAGAATTTGGTCCGTCTCTAAGACAGCGCCATCTCGTAGTGCGGAGACGGTCGAGCGCTGCGTCTGCGCTGTTGTGCTTAGCTGGGCGCGCTCTAGTGGGAAAGTTGTGTACGCGCTGACTACGCGAACTATGTACACAACATCCCTCCCTTCCGGGGGAAGGAAAAAAGCTTTCGAAGCTTGCTTGAAAAGCCTTTTTTCTGCTTCCTTGCTTTCTGGCGTGCGTGTGTCTGCGGGTGCACACATGTTGCTCCCCGTGGCATTTGCTCGCGGTCCGCTAGGAAAACCCACTCAAAACCGACGGAACAGGGAACCGAAGAAGCAAAAATTTTGTTACATAATTGCATTTCAACATCGGTACATTGGTCATAGCCTAAATCTAATTTTTCTTCGACGTCCATCTTCTCTGGGGATGTCGGCTGTGGACGGCTGGTGTAGTCGGCTGCCCCTGAAGGTGCTGCGGCGGCGGCGGTGGCTGCGTTGGCGGTGGCGGCGTCGGCTGCCGGTGACGGCGTCTGGAATCCTGCGAGGTGCTCGGGGTTGACATCTTCTTCTGAGTCTACAAAAGGAAACAGCGTAGGAGTTCTGCCTATATGTGACTGCTGTCTTTGCTGTCGTAATTGATTAGTATGACGAATAACTATGCCGCTTTGCGTTCTTATTCTATACATGACATTTCCAATACATTCTACAATGATTCCTTGTGTCCAAGTACGCTTTCCTCGACTGTAGACCGTTACGAGGACTTTGTCGTTTACGTTGACTCGTCGCCCTTTCGACTTTCGTTGATCATTTTCTGGATGCATTGTGGGTTTTAGGATAGACATCAAAGTCCTGTGTTGTCGCCCATGCAGTTTTTCTGCTGGGGACTGTGCCTCGTGCGGAGTAGCTCTGAATTGTGACAGAAAAATTAATAAGGAAGTCTCTTTGTTGTACTGTTGCACCAACTTTGTCATGTGGACCTTGGACGTTCGTACGGATCGCTCAGCGAGTCCATTAGCCTCAGGGTGAAATGGTGCCGTCCTGTAATGTGTAATTCCGTTCATCTGACAGAATGACTGGAATTCTTGCGACGTAAATTGCGTGCCGTTATCGGTCACTGTGGTTTGAGGCAATCCTTCAACGGAAAAGATCTTCGACAACGCTTGAATTGTTGTCGCTGAAGAAGTTTTACGCATTTGTAGTACAAAAGGGAATTTTGAAAATGCATCAGTGACAATTAAACAAGAAGTGCCAAGAAAAGGACCTGCATAGTCAATATGCCCTCTAATATAGCATAGGAAGAACTCTTATACTGTAGCGTAGTTTACAGGGTAATACGCAACGACAACAAGAGAAATGACACTTTTATTCAGTGACAACAATGACACTGAAGTCACCACGATTCATGATGGTCAAATGGTCATTGCAAGGCGGCACATGGTTGTCGATAGCGAGTACCATCACTGCACAGGGCAATGCAAGTTTGCAACATGCTCTAGACTAACCATTATGTTGGTTAGGAATCCTTATAGTAGAGCCTTCCATGCCTCCAAATGTGTGGTTGACAACTGCCGGATTAAAAGAACTGCGCCGCAGCACGTAGCGTTATTCGCTCTGCGAACGTTGCGGAGTGCATAAGCTTAGCTCTGGGTCTCGCCGGGTGTTGGCTTGCTACGTTCACTTTGTGTTAACATGCGTCAGCAATGCCTTTGCGACGAGCGTATCGTCGTCGCTGGTGGCGCAGTGCTCCCGTCTATAAGACACTTAGAGCAATAGGGATTGATTTGACTGGATAGTTTAACAACCAGCAGCTTATGGGTGGCCCTAATGTATTGCACGTGCAGCAATACACCTGACCAACGCATCCCACAAGTGTTCGATGCGATCTATACTACTGGCCGTTAAAATTGCTACAACAAGAAGAAACGCAGGTGATAAACGGGTATTCATTGGACAAATATAGTATACTAAAACTGACATGTGATTACATTTTCACGCAATATGGGTGCATAGATCCTGAGAAATCAGTACCCAGAACAAACTTGATACGCCTAAGCATTGAGTCAAACAGAGATTGGATGGCGTGTACAGGTACAGCAGCCCATGCAGCTTCAACATAACACCACAGTTTATCAAGAGTAGTGACTGCCCTATTGTGACGAGCCAGTTGCTCAGCCACCACTGACCAGATGTTTTCAATGGGTGAGAGATCTGGAGAATGTGCTGGCCAGGGCAGCAGTCGAACATTTTTTGTATCCAGAACACCCGTAAAAGATATGCAACATGCGGTCCTGCATTATCCTGCTGAAATGTAGGGTTTCGCAGGGATCGAATGAAGGGTAGAGCCAAGGATCGTAACACATCTGAAATGTAACGTCCACTGTTCAAAGTGCAGTCAGTGTGAACAAAAGGTGACCGAGACGTGTAACCAATGGCATCCCATACCATCACGCCAGGTGACACGCCAGTACGGCGATGACGAATACACGCTTCCAATGTGTGTTCACTGCGATGTTGCCAACACGGATGCGACCACCATGATGCTGTAAACAGAACCTGGATTCATCCGAAAAAATGACGTTTTGCCATTCGGGCACCCAGGTTCGTTGTTGATTACACCATCGCAGGCGCTCCTGTCTGTGATGCAGCGTCAAGGGTAACCGCAGCCATGGTCTCCGAGATGATAGTCCATGCTGCTGCAAACGTCGTCGAACTGTTCGTGCAGATGGTTCTTGTCTTGCAAACGTCCCCATCTGTTGACTCAGGGATCGAGACGTGGCTGCACGATTTGTTACAGCCATGCGGATAAGATGCCTGTCATCTCGACTGCTAGTGATACGAGGCCGTTGGGATCCAGCACGGCGTTCCGTATTACCATCCTGAACCCACCGATTCCATATTCTGCTAACAGTCATTGCATCTCGACCAACGCGAGCAGCAGTGTCGTGATTCGATACACCGCAATCGCGGTAGGCTACAATCTGACCTTTATCAAAATCGGAAACGTGATGGTACGCATTTCTCCTCCTTACACGAGGCATCACAACAACGTTTCACTAGGCTACGGCGGTCAACTGCTGTTTGTGTATGAGAAATCGGTTGGAAACTTTAAAAAAACTGAACACTTTTCACATAACAAAATCGGAGTAACTACTTTTCAACAGGACCTCGTATGTGCTATAAATAACCTAATTCACTTAACATACTGTAGCAGTCTGTATGCTGTTGCTGCAGTCTGTTCTTGTCAAGCGTTCGTAGGAACTCGTCGTCGGTCTCATCAGATTAGGGAAGGGTGGGCTTGGAGGTCGGCTGCGCCCTTTCAAAGGAACAACCCCGGCATCTGCGTGGTGCAAGTAACGAGGATCGGCGTCTGAGATTTTGTACCGTTGCACATGCTCTTTGGAAACTTCCATTGTTGTCGAAGAGCTCATATTTCATAAGCACTTCTAGTTTTCGCAGGCTGATTCATTAGTACTAACAAAGTTGCTGTAAACATATTGGTAGATTTTCGTTGAGGCTCAAGAGACGCCATTCTGCATCGCGAGACAATGTTTCATGGTGTGTTATGAGTGTGACTCTCGTTCTGTTATTCATTCTTTTGTGTAATGTGGTTATTATGAATGCCCAGGAAGATTATCACTTTAGTGAAACCTCGTACTGTCAGTTCGAATGATGCTTCCACTCTGTTAATTGAGCAATAACACTAGTTACTATTTCTGTACGGGTTGAGACTTCAGCAAAGAACGCAAAAATCTGGTTAGCCATAGTTACGTCAAGAGTTATCATTTTGAAATGAAGTTCGTGAATGAAGACCATGAGAGTGTGCTGCTGTATTCAAAGAGCTCACTAATGACAGAAAATTGATATCGTGTTTTATGATGTATAAATTATTGGATCTAACGGCCAAAACGGGTTGAATTACCAACATTTGTTCAACAAGTTTATCCATGAAAATGATCCGACCGGCCGTAAGATAAATTCGAACCAGTAATAATGAGGCTTACCATACGTCTGGAATTAGTCCGAAAAGTCCTGATATTTTTAGTGCTCTTCGCGTAATGCCAGGGATTGCAAAAATGTCTGTGGTTGACAAAATGTTTGACTTGCGAGGATTTTTTAAAAATTTTGGACCTCTATTTCGGACGTCGAGTTTTTATACAGCCTCTTTGCGCCTGACTCATCCCATCGTGGAGCAAAGCTGGCGTCTATGAGGAGACGTGGTTATCGGTTGCGCCATAACTTTCTTTAACCTGGCAACACTGGAGGGGCAGTGTGTTTATTTGTTTTCGAGGGTGAAGTTACTTGTCTACAGGTTTTCCATTACTTGATAATTACTAATTTTTTCGTCTCATTGTTTAGCAACGGGCAAAAGAATGTGCTTATTTAACCTTAATCTGCAACGGGAGTAAAAACTTCTGAAATTGAGGCGTCTAGTATCAAAACTAATCGAGTCACTGAATGTAGAGACTAAACAATGGTTAAAAACGTTTTCCTTTCATAGTTACTTTCTTAATAGTTTAATATTTGCGTGTCATTGCTTCATGATACCTGATAATGGACCCATATTTTTGTTAGTTTTAAGTTTTGACTTGTCCGTTTACGTTGCAGTTCTATACAATTTTACTCTTGTTTTATGAAACTGGGCTCCTTAAAATTCCAAAATCTTGAGAAAACACAATGTCTTTGAAATAAAGTGACATTGCAATTATATTTCCTTATAACAGTAAAAAACAACATTTCAACATATAATGGATAATAACGAGTCAAGAAGAACACCAGAAGACTGAGGAGAATACGAACTAGGATTTCTCTTAGTAAAAGTTTCTAGTTCACTTACATCTTGAACACAATAAAAGGGAATGATCTATAAATAATTAAGTATGTGCACAGTTACTCAACAAGTTTGTTGTTTTAAATTTCCAGTTTTATCTCGTTTGGATTTGAATTTCACGAATGTCATGTGAAGCACTGACGCAAACTTCGGGGATTATGTTGGAATACTCGTCACCAGTTCAGGCCGTGTCGCTAGCTAATATTATTGTTCTATATAGATGTAATGACCGAATATCTTCCCATGTTAAGCCAAAATATTACTGTTGCAGATTCTTATGTCTTTTGTTTTAGAGACAAGAAGAACAATGCACTCTAATCACTGTGCTAGGAACAATACACACGTTACACTACACAATGACATCAAACTACAAGCGTACAGGGAACAGCATTGCTAAAACAGAATTGCTTTCTCATCAGTTACAGTAAGAACCCAACGAATACGGAAATTAGTGTAAAATACTGGTGTTGCCAAAAAAATGCTGATATTCTGAATTAAAAAGTTATTCATTATAAGGAGTTATTTTGCCTACTCAAATGATCACATTTTTCCGTAAGCTAACGACACCAGATTTCGCGCAAACGGGATGAGGCGTGAATATTGATTCAATTGCACGAGCAAGAATCTAGTGATCTATAGTATGAAAACATGATTGATTTTGATGCATGTTCATGTTTTATCTGATAATGATATACACACACACACACACACACACACACACACACACACACACATATATATATATATATATATATATATATATATATATATATATATATATATATATATATATTTATATTTATTTATTTATCTATTTAAGATTGAACTCATTTTCGTAAATCTTGTCTTGGTTGGGTTTGATACTCGCCATCTAAACTGTTTGATGAGAGTAATAATAAATGAGATTACTGCACGCTCTGTGATGGAGAATTTGATGTCGCACATTAAACAAAAATTGATACAAAATACGATGTGGAAACCGTTGTTGATAATTCTTCCGGGTTATATGGCCGTGGTCCATGGAATTCTTCTATTCCTAACGTTTCGTCCAATGCTACGTTGGACATCCTCAGAGGTATGGCTGGTCCTGTTGAGTCCTGCCGACTGGACTCAACAGGACCAGCCATACCTCTGAGGATGTCCAACGTAGTATTGGACGAAACGTTAGGAATAGAACCATTCCATGGACCACGGCCATATAACCCGGAAGAATTATCACCAACAGTACCACCCGGTCGTGAAATACAAGTTCTATTAATACTATTGCTTCACCAAAACTAATAGATTTTTGAAATCCTGTGGGAATAGCAGATATGAAGTCTGCTGCCACAGAGGCAGCTTTTAAAGCGGCAAACGACCAGTATTTCATATTGCAGTATTTCTAAAACAGTTTGTGTTGTCTGTACGTGGGACGAGTGATATAGTTGAGAGAAATTTTTTTCAATTATCAGTAATACTTGTTCTTCAAAAAGCGACAGGTTTTCAGTATCTAAACAGCTGATGAAAATTTGAATTATTTCAGGACTTCCTTGTTATGAATTTACCTGATGTAATTAAAGCAAACAAACCATTACCAAAAAACGTCATGTCTAGTGAAAAATCAAACAATATTAATAAAGTATAATTTTTCAGTAAGTTATTTAGACTGTTCAGTAATTTAAAAAAATATGACCTCAGTTGGGTGCAACAAATACGATCATATGCCCCGCTTTGGACACTGTGTAACACTTATATCGATTAGAAGTTGGTTTATGTTATGTTAATGTTTATCTGCAATTACGGAGTGTGTATTCTTTGTTGTTTAAAGTCTTTGATTTGAGACAGGAAAGTTAGTGTTTTGTAATGTATGTATCAAAAAAGCTAAATTATTAGTTATAAGGATAAATTATTATAATATGTGTATGTTTATAAAAAGAAAAGTTTATTGAAAGTTGTTTCATGCTTAGGACACTGGTATTTATAATATATGAAAGATGTAGGGAAGTCCCTCGCAACGAAAGTTGCATGGCGCGATGTAAAAGGTGGTTTTGGCGGTCGAACAAAGCGTCTCGTTGGTGTGAACGGTACACTGTATGTGACCAGCCATGGCACGGTACACTTCAACGGTGCTAAAAGAGGCAATTGGAAGCCGCTTTACAATAGATTTGCCTAGGATGTCGATCTGGTAATTACTTAGTATTCTCGACAAAAAGGAATGGCTCTAATATGGTGAAAATCCGGCGCCAAGAAGAGATTTTATAGAGCATTCGAACATCAAGAGCCGTGAGAACAATTAGCTGCCATGTAGCTTGCCACCAGTCTTCGCCACTGCTTCACTAACTTCATATATTCAGAAATGTATATGAGCAATGACCACTTACTTTGAGTGTGGTTTGAATAATAATCACAAAACAAATTTGTGTCCAGAACCATATTTTGTATCCTGATGACGAACCTATGCAGGGTGCTCACCTAAGTGCTACTAAAACCGAGTATCCTGATTTAAATGAAGAATTCTTTCATTCAAGTGTTTTCAAATGATTTTTTACCTAATGTAAAAGGAGTTGTAAAAGTTGAAGTTAAACCACGTACGTGAAGGTAGATAGGATTTTTCTAAGGTATCCTTAGTTTATCACGAAGTATATTTTTGTAGGAATACAGTGCTAGATTGTGTAAATATTACTGTCTCAAATATCTGGTTCACAGGTAATAAAAAGAAAAATAAGTTAATCTCATTTTCAAAAATAGTGTCGTTCTGATTTCTTTCATGAACGGCTCCATTTTGAAGTTAATTAAGCCCATTGTTGTGTTTTATTGGCCCACAAAGTAAATTATGAACTACTCCAAGTGAAGTGTATGCCTATCTTTTTGGAATAGTCTTTTTTTACTGTAATAATCAGAGAGAGAGTTGACTAGAGAAACTATACTAGTTTATCGATCACCATTATATTCTCAACTTATTAGAACAAAATCGAACTATTATTGTTGCTAAGGAAAACTGATGTCTGTAGATGAGCTTAAACAGTATATTTATGAGATTATTTATCGTTACTAATTTTTTTATGTCAGTTAAGATAAAAGCCCCTCATTACCAAATGTAGTTGAGCGCTCCATGCAGTGACATTTTAGTATATAAGTAAGTAATACTTTTGAGTGTAGCTGTCATTAGTTGGGTTGTTTGGGGAAGAGACCAAACAGCGAGGTCATCGGTGTCATCGGATTAGGGAAGGATGGGGAAGGAAGTCGGCTGTGCCCTTTCAAAGGAACCATCCCAGCATTTGCCTTGAGCGATTTAGGGAAATCACCTGTCATTAGTATTAGCTTGGTGCAAAATTACTACTTATAATTTACTGACTTGTGCGTTATTGGTAACTGTTGCTACACACATTTCAGAGTGCACTATATGCCTTTGTATATTGTTTGCTATTCAAAGGGAAATCACGACGAAAGTAACTTCAATAACCAATATTCCATTTTCTTAAACGTATATTTACAAATATAATCTGTCTCATTGGGCTGACGACAGTTCATTTTTTTCATTCACTTATGATTTTATCACTTCCATTAACTCCGAAGGCTAAAGTCCGTGTGGCTTTTTTCTGTTGATTTCGCCAAATTCCAAATTATAGTCCAATACCCTTGTCCATCAAACACATGCGCGGCCAATCTTAAAAACCCTCCTACATGGTAACATTAGCTTGTTTCCCGGCAAGTTAGTTTTATAACGCCCCTCCAAAACAATAGCAAGCCTACCAATAATTCGAGCATTATTTTCCTCGCCGTTTTCGTTTGTAGCTGCAACTCAACCTGACCTGCAAATCGTTTAATTCCACGTCGTAAATCTGTATTCTCACTCCAGCTGTAATTTGGGCACTCAACACAGTCAGCGCATTCAAGTCAAGTGGTGATAGCTCAGAGCCGATTGTTCAGCGGGCCACCGAAAACGAATTTCAGTGCCGTGTGTGAGTGTGAGTGTGTGTGTGTGTGTATGTGTGTGTGGCACACACGTGAAACAAAAAGCCTTTCACCTGCACCCAGCACCGCATACACACTGTTACAGTCCCGTCGGCTTCCGTACCATGACTGTCGGGATCCGAATGAATAATGCAGTGGCTTTTGTTCAAGTGGCGCTGAATTTGCATTGTTCGCTGTTCTCTTTCCTGCAAGGCTGTTGTTTCTGCTGAAGCATCAGAAAGAGTAGACAGTTTCCTGGGTAATATATCTATTTTATCGCACTTTACTACAGGGGAGAGAAAGGCAGGCAGACAAACACTCCAGTTTTTATTTTTGTTGATTCGGAAGCTTCTTACCCCGCAACGTTATTTCGTATTCTTGATAAAAAATTTCTGTTCACGCTGTGATTCGTCAACAAAGGTGTAGGTAATACTTAATGCAAAACCTGTTTTCTGTGGGATGTTCTTCTTTGTGTATGTAATTTGGGATTTTCACCGAAATATTTCAGTTCAGGCAATGTAGGCTTGTGGAATAGCTCCATAGGGTGCATATTTTCATAGAACTAAAAAAGACGAAAAGGCAGTAATGTTATGCAGGGATGACGATCGTACACTTCAATGTGACTACAGTTGCAAGTAAATGATGCGAAAATACGATGATCTACATCTACATCTACATCCATACTCCACAAGCCACCTGACGGTGTGTGGCGGAGGGTGCTGCTTCAGCTACACAAAAATTTTCCAGATAATCACAGATCCAAAATACCATTGTGGGCTTTACGGTTCCAAAACCGTTGCCAAAAAGTGACGAGTGAGCAAAACTTTGTCCTTGTGGGGAGATGATACGTAAGTTTTGTGAAGCCGCGAAAATCATTCGCAATTTGTCAGGAACTTTCTCTTGACTGAAGAGAAAACTTTCGTTTGAGGATGTTAGTTTACGTGCAATACTAAGGGCAGATGTTTCACGCAATTATTAGTAATCTCTGATATTTTTGGTACAAACACACTTGAATACACATACTTTTTTTTAATTTTTTGTGTAGTGTCATCGTTTACAGTAACTGATATTGCTGACACAATGAACGTACACTGAGGTTCTTTCTATATTAGCAAAACTGAAAGTACATGCCTATAAATTTCATTATTAATATTTAGAGTGGCAAAAAAGAGGGACGTTATGTAATATTATTTCCGTAATGCAGTTTGTTATCAGATGAAAAGAATTACAGGTATGTGAGCACCTGGGGAAAGGCTACTCATAGTAGACTCATGAAGTGAGTGGTTGGCGGTGGGGGGAAAAGAGTGCTATTTGTTACTAAACGGATCTCAATGTTATTGAAAACCTATGTTCGTAACTAAACATACTAACAGTTTACAATAGGTATAAGTCACCTACCATGTAGGTAGCGGGGAAAGATTAGAACGATTTTGAAAGTGATTGCCAACAGCTGTTACGTGGTTTTTAAAATGCTAAACACGCAGCTGTTCAGTCTTTTTTTATTATAACTACTGGTTTCCATTTGTGTCATTCAAAAATGGTTCAAATGGCTCTGAGCACTATGGGACTTAACATCTGTGGTCATCAGTCCCCTGGAACGTACAACTACTTAAACCTAACTAACCTAAGGAGATCACACACATCCATGCCCGAGGCAGGATTCGAACCGGCGACAGTAGCGGTCCCGAGGTTCCAGACTGAAGCGCCTAGAACCGCACGGCCATTTTGTATCATTATCATCATCATCATCACGATATCTATTTACACTAAAATAAAGCATCAAACAGCTACAAATGCAAAAGGTCCAATCAGTGACACATATGTGGTATAAATTAAGATCTGCGTAAGGAAGTACTGTATTTGTTATATGACATAGCTTTACGTTTATTTCATGTACCCACATGCTCCTTATATGATATGTGTACCTACATCCTATTCCATAGTACACATGTTCACACTGTTGGTTCTGAGGTTACTATTTTTCCTTTTCATTTTACTGTGGAATTGACTTTCAGTTTCATAATACAGTTATTATTCTGATGTTATTTCAACAGTGAGTGTTATGTGTAGCATATAATAACTTTCAGCGTCGAATGCGTCATGCAACGTTGGTTATATCTTTGTTTTGGTTTGATCTTCCCAACAAACATGTATCTATGGATACTTAGCTGATTTACACTTAGCTGATGATCAGTTATAACTGTGATTTCGAAATAAACACACCATCAATTGTTGCAGGTAAAGGACTTCCTACAGCCAAGATAACAAAATAGCTATTTTCGACAACCGCTTACGACAGCCTTTATAGTCTTCTACTGGTCTTCAATATTTTTTGTTACAAAAGGCGTTCATTGTGAGTAGGAACCTCGTACCAAGCTGCCATGTTAGTGGATAAAATGTAGCACATTATTACACATTATCGAAGGATTGCTTGAAATTATACGTTTACAATCAAAAAGCACCTTGTGCACATGACAATGTCCATTTACGTAGCGCTCAAGATGATTGGTAAGTCTTAAAAAACACATTGTATATTTTATCCACTGGTGCGACAACTTGCATGGGGTTACAACATACAATTAACTGTTATCTAAAACAAATTTTTTTGAAGACCAGAAGATGGCAGTCAAGTCTATCAAAAACCGTTGTCGAAAATAAATAAATGTTTATGTGATCTAGGCTATAGGAAGTTTTTTACCAACTAAATCAAATCGCTCCTCATTTCTCAGTATGATAAATTTCAGTCTTGTGTAAGTATATTTGTTTGCTTGTGTGTATTTGTGCCACATCAGGTGGAGTTGTAATTATATAGATCGCGAACTTGATACAATATGCTATGCTATGTGATTAATATTAGTCCGGTTGTCTGTATTATTTATGGTACCAAGGTGTACTTGGTCGGACTTGGCGCATTTCTACTTATTTCAAGCATTTTTCATGTACACGGGAACCGTGATGTTGGTGTAAACCGAAACCAGTAGTTATAATACTAACAACTGAACAGCTGCGTTCCACGCATTAAAAAAAAGGGAGAGAAAATGTGTAACATTTGTGCATATTGTTTTGCGGTCAGAAAGGTAGCATACACATACATGTAGATACGAATACTTTTCGTATTCACATTTTTCTAGATTTTTTCTTTGGCTAATAACACACCAAAAAATAATCGCTAGTAGACGATACAAATCTACAAGTAGACAGCCCTTAGACATTTCTTTTGTTTCGTAGCAGCAAGAGTAGTGGCTAACGACGACCTAGTTTTGAGATTTCACAGCAAGGGCCAGCGGCTACATTTCGACAGGATAGGACCATGCTGAAGTGCTAATTATTAAACTTGGACAAGTGACATTTGAAGAGGGGGACGAATTTTACTGTCTCGAAAAGATTCAATAGAGAAGGAAGACGGAAGGAACAGCTACCAGCGAGAATTGTAAAATCTAAAAGTGCATGCTGCATGAACCAACAATTACTAAAGATATAAATCGTGAGAACATAAGAAGATTCGTGAAAAAAGCTAAATCTGGAGGTCAAGTTAGAACTCCTGTGAAACGTGGTCAATGGGGAAGACATATGAAGTGCCTTTGCAAAATCGTTCGACGGAAAGATAACACCTATCATGTGGACTGATGGAGTAAAGTAAAAATACGAGAAGAAAGTCTAATAAACAACGTGAGAAAACTAAGCCACAGTGTGGTTTGGAACATATTATGACATAAGTCGTTGACGAAACAAATGGTCAAAGGAATGGACAACAAAGGAATCACAGGGGCAGGCTAGTTATTAGTAGAACTGGCAAATTGTCAAAGATGTGTGTAGAGAAATTTTATTCTACTGGAGAGATTAGCTAGCAAGCGCTTGGAATAAAATGCTGCGTCAAACCGTGAGGGAGATGGCCATCCTCTCGGTTTCACGACTGTTCACATCCATTCAAAATGCTTGGCGAACCGGGGCAGCAGCGAAAATAATACACTTACGTCTGTCAGTCTAGGTTACTACTTGAGCCGCCAAATCACCGGGGACGAGATTTCGGTTTGTCACTATATTCTCGGATATAGAAGCAAAGTAATTAAAAGAAACATGTGGTTTCGCCACCTTCCCCTCCGCCCATAGAGCTGAAGTCCCAACCATATTCGACACGGAAGCCTCTGAGTGAACTTAGAGACGCGATTGTGTGGTCCTAACCGGCTGTCCTATGGAGTAAATACAGAATATTCTACCTACTGACAAGGTTACGGTACACTGATAAGATTAATTTCCACAACACTTCGGCTCATTCTACACACTCTGAGTTTCTGCTACATTGGGCTATCAAAGTGAGAAAATCCCAATTATTCTCCTAGCATGGTAACCACTGACACCTTTCTCTTTCCGCGGATGAAGAAACCATTGCGCGGCACTCAAAGAAATGTCTCTGAGCACTATGGGACTTAACCTCTGAGGTCATCAGTCCCCTAGAACTTAGAACTACTTAAACCTAACTAACCTAAGGACATCACACACATCCATGGCCGAGGCAGGATTCGAACCTGCGACCGTAGCGATCGCGCGGTTCCAGAATGTTGCACCTAGAACCGCTCAGCCACCCCGGCCGGCCGCGGCACTCACTTTCGCTGTTACGGAGAGGTTATTGTCGAATTGGAACATATGCTGAACAACTAAGACGTGGACTTCCAGACACTAGATATGCACGAAGTCATCCATCGCCTGCATCTACATCTACGTCTATGTTACTACTTAGATATTCACATTTCAATGCTTGACAGAGCTTTCATCCAATCACCTTCAGCCTATGTCTCTGTCGTTCCACTCTCTCTCAAACAGCACGCTGGAAATACAAACACTTAAGTTTTTCATTTTGTTTGTCTTATTTTATTACAATGATCATATCGCCAGCGCAGGTGGACGTCAAAATAATATTTTCTCATTTGGAGGAGGAAGTTGGTAAGCAGAATTTCATGGTAGGATCTACCTGACATGGGTCCCACACCGCGCAGAAAAACCTCGGAAGAGGACGTAGAATCATTGTGTAGCCAGTGTCTTCAGGTGACCTGCTGCATCTTCGAAGTGCTCTACCAATAAAACACAGTCTCTGGTTGCCTTTCTCCAAGACCTTATCTGTGTGATAGTTTCAGTTCCAGTTGTTCATAACTGTTATCCCTAAGTATTTAGTTAAATTGATAGCTTCTAGGTTCGTGTGATTTATACTGTAACAAAAATTTTAACGGTATCTTTTTAGTGCTTCTGTTGATGCCATCACACTTTTCATTATTTGGCGTCAAGTGACACTTTTCACACCTTACAGTTATCTTGTGTATATCATTTTGCAACCGGTTTTCATCTTATGATGACTTTACTAGAAGATAAATAATATCATTTACAAACAATCTAATACGGCTGCACATTTTGTCTCTTAAATCATATTCGCAGATTAGGAACAGAATAAGGGCTATGACACCCACATGGAGAACGTCATCCTGTTTTACCATATGACTGAGCTGTGGCCGGCTCGCGTTGATGCCTTGTTCTTTGGCACTTGTCATTATCGAGTGGCGCCTCATTTCTCCATGAGTTACTGCCATAAAGAGTTTCTGACTTGCCTCCATCAGTGGTAGCAGCAGTACTTATCGATACCAGTACTGATGTACGATCTTTGGTGTGACTGCTATATTTCAGTGTGTGGTGTGTGTGGCAGTCAATCGGTTGGGACAGAGCATGGAGGAAGTCTCAGCGGAGCACGGTCCGTCCAGGACCGCTGGTGGCGTGCACGCGCGGTCGGGTTGTGAGGCGCTAGCTGCAAGAACTACAAAGTTCATCATCCACCGAACCTGAACACTGAAGCTGAATGATCAGTTATCCTGTTATGGAACCTCAACTGCTGTGACAGCTCTTCGTTCATTGCCGGTTGTTGCTTTCTGGACCATTCCCACAAGCAGCAACGTATGGTGCGTTGGATTTGGCGAAATTTTGCAACCGTCTTCCTATGAGGTGTTTAGCTATTGAATTGGTTCATACTTATTAGTGAAGTGCACCAGCGGTATCTTCTGCTTTGTGGTCGTTAACGTTTCAGTTACCTGCCCTGGTCATTAGTGTAGTTTTCTGGCAGTGTGTTTTTCCTCGCCGTGCTGATGCTGATCGACACAGCGTGTAATTCGACAGCCTTTGGTGTTGTTCATATTTTTTAGTGGTTACTGTGTCTTGACTGTATTTAGAAGCCAATTTTGATGACGTAGTGCTGCTGGTATCTTGGTCCTTGCTGATTTTTCTGTTGTGCTGTTGATCGGGCGGAAGGGTATTGATTAGGTTGTTGGTCGGTCCTTCAGCCGGCCCTGGGTCGGGCTGCCATCCGATTATTTCGTATTACGCTTGACTACCAGTTTCACCAAAGCTTATGTTAGAGTTACCTCCTTAGGCCAACCCTTGGAGCACTTCGGAGCACCACTGTTCTGTTGTTTTAGATTGTGATTTTCTCAAGTACTGTGCGAGGCCTTCAGCCATCGATTAATTTAGTCTGTTTTAATGTTAAGATAAAGCCTTCAGCTGTCTTAAATTAAAATTTTGAGGATTCTTGCTTAAACTAAATTTTAAAAGAATGGTATTTTGCTCATTGGAAATCCTTATTAATAGCCAGGCATTAAGCCTTGAGTTGTTCTGTATTCAGTATGTGGCCTTCAGCCTAACTTAACATGAAATATTTTAAGATAAGGCCTTCAGCCGTCTTAAATTAAAATTGGAAAAGTCGCTTGTTTAAACCCTTTTATAATTAACTTCTCTATCTGAAATTCTTTTTATCCAGGCTTTAAGCCCTCAATTCTTCTATCTCCAGTGTGTGGCATTCAGCCGAGTTCTATTTAATATTTTGTAACTAAGGCCTTCAGCCGTGCGTATTCCTTAAGGCAATTTTAATAACTTGTGTTTCGGCCTTCAGCCGTATTGTTTTTGAATGCTTTTAGGGGCATGTGTGATGAAATGTTTTAGGAAAATGAAGTTTGTATGTTTTGTGCTATTGACTGTAACTGATTTTGGCCCCTTTTCAAAACTTTAAACTGATCCACTCTGACCTGCGGAACCAGATTTCAATGACTTTCTGTCTGTTACCACGAATTGTTACCTTCCTGAGAGAAATCACGAATCCAGTGGAACAATTGAGACGATGCTTCATAGATACGCTGTTTGAGGAGAAGTCGCTTTTCAGAATCGGTGTCAAAATCGTTCAGGAAACACATAAATATGAAATTAGCGGGAGATCGGCTGTCGATAACACTCATTATTGCTTATGTAGGACGATATTTTCTGAATTCTTCCTGAAAATGTATCAATAGACAGTTTTCTTCGAACTAATTCACAATATCCAAACGCAGTATATGTTCCAAAATCCTACTGCAAGTAAGTCAGAGGATTACTTCTGTTTCCTTCCTTATTTACTGGCATGGATCTTTTGTCGAGGGAACGGCTATATATGATTGCTAATTAAGAAGATGCTATATCAGCATATTCGGAAAGGAGCTAATTTTGTAGGAAATCAGAATCGAAGAACAAGCCTTCATTAGTTGCTGGGCTACACAGAGAGTATCTATCTCTAAGTGGCTCATATTGGCAGCTGTTTTTAATTCGAATTCTGGAATATTATCTTCGTCTTCTTTCGTGAAAATATTTCGGAAAATCACGTTCAGTAACTCCGCTCCAACAGCACCAATGACAGTTCTGTCAGTAACATTACTATTTCCCTCGTGTAATAAATGTTCTGACTTACTTTACTGGCTTACTTTACATACTACCAATATCTCTATCTGCCAGAGTTCAACTTAGAGTTTCGTTGTGAAAACGACTATTGAAAGCATCTCGCATGTAATTCCGAACCCAATTACGAGGTTCTGTAAAACGTCGCAGATCATGGAGATTTAGCGTTCTTTTAAATCTGGGACGCTTTTTTGGAGTTGTTATTGGTTTTCCCGCTTTAAGCTTACTAAAATTTACGTAAAGAGAATTGTACACCAGATGCGTTTCACTTTTATTTATAAAGCGTCTTCCGTGGTTATTCTGCAAATCGGTAACAAACGTTTCTTCATTTTTGGTTGTTTTAGGTTAAAAATATCGTTTTGTTTATAAAGTTGGAGTACAAATTGATAATGGTGTTTCTGCCTCTTGTTCACATAGTCTCCGACCATGGCTTCTTTCCTCTTGGTTAGCGGCGGTTTATGTCGAAAGACCTCGTTTCACGTATACACTCGGCCGTTGTCTACGCTTCACCTCGCTTTTGTAAATCGAACTGAAGTTATGTGGGTTCTCACTCAGCACAGTATTTAAAATGTGAGGGAAGGTAGAAGATAGGTGTATGTGAAGTGCGTTGTGTGAGTTACAGCAAATCAGTAAAAATGTCTTGAATGTTTGGCTGAGATGTGATTGGAGATTTCGGGGCGATGGCGAGTTGTGGTTCGATCTCTCTCTCTCTCTCCCTCTCTCTCTTTCCTTTTCATTCTTGGGGGGGGGGGGGAGGTAATTGTGGCCCTTATAGAAAAAAACCTTTTATGAGTTGGTACTCTTATCTTCTTTCTCTGGAACGATGTTCTGACCGGTTTTGTGTAACGTTGGGTACCTGTTCCGCCTCTTAGTGATTTTTTTATAAATGTCTCAACTGCTGTCAGTACTATTTCTCTGTGTTTAAGCCACATCTAGTCCATGAGTAGGTTTGAAAGAATGAAAGGTATCTCTTAGAAGGGCGTCAGACGAATGTGTATCTCCTTTTTGAAATAGATGTGTTAACTGTTTATTTCTGACTGGTTTCAAGGTTTCCCTATTCAGCCTCCTACAACGACCATATGGTCACTATATTCTCCGTAAGTCCATCCTTATACAAATGGTTGCGGGGCCTCGGCTGTTCAGCACAAAATGTCGAATCAAAACACCTTCAGAACTCTAAATTTCCAGTTATTACTTTATATGAGCAACCACTGAACACTCGGCAAGTGATGATCGAAGGGACTGCGGTGTCAAAAATCTACCGTTACCAGTCACTGAATGCTGGCCCTTGTCTTGACTGGTCAAGCGTGGAGATTCTGACGTCGGTCAGGGGGCATGACGATGGCGTAGTGACGCGCTGAAATTAGATGCTCAAATAGAATAATAACTGGAAATTTAGACGGTTTAAGGTGTTTGTTTTGACATTTTATATGATCACTAGTACCTGTATACATCATGATAGTCCTTATTTGCTCAGAATTATTTGTCGCCAAGCGATGAAATATGCGACCGCAACTATTTCCACTTCAAGTAGGCTTATGTACCAAGTGCTCAGAATAACTTTCGGAGAATGAATTTAGTGCAATTTGGAACTATGTTTTATGCCCACCACCGATTTTCAGCATATATTACGGGAAAAAGCATCGCAATGAAGGACGTATATATCTTCCTGGGTTAACAGCAAGTTATCTGGTCGTGGTTGGATAGCTTGATGTCATAGTTGAATCTTTAGGTCTACCTCTTGTTGGCTGGCCGCTGTGGCTGAGCGGTTCTAGGCGCTTCAGTCTGGAACCGCGCGACCGCTACGGTCGCAGGTTCGATTACTGCCTCAGGCATGGATGTGTGATGTCCTTAGGTTAGTTAGGCATAAGTAGTTCTAAGTTCTAGGGGACTGATGACCTTAGATGTTAAGTCCCATAGTGCTCAAAACCATTTGAACCATTTTGAAGAAATGGCTCTGAGCACTATGGGACTCAACATCTTAGGTCATAAGTCCCCTAGAACTTAGAACTACGTAAACCTAACTAACCTAAGCACATCACACACACCCACGTCCGAGGCAGGATTCCAACCTGTGACCGAAGCAGTCCCGCGGTTCCAGACTGCAGCGCCAGAACCGCACGGCCACCGCGGCCTGCGAACCATTTTGAATCTACCGCTTGTCGACACTTCTGTTGTTGTGGTGTTCGGTCGGAAAACTGGCTCTAAGCAGCTCTGTATGCCAGTCTGACTGGAATAAATCTTCTTTTGACCACTGAAACCTAAATCTGTTTTAACCTCCTTATTGTACGAGTATTCATCCTTTGCTCTCCTTCTACAGTCAGGCCCCTCCCCCATTCTCGCACAATCACACAACCACACAAACAAACGTGCACACACAAGCACACACATACACACACACACACACACACACACACACACACACACACACACACACACACAATTTCCTCAGCGACTACGCTAACGATTCCTTGATGCCTTAGTATGCGCCCTATCAATAGATTCGATGCCATCCTTTATTCAAGCTGTGCCATAAATATATTTTTCCTGTATTCAGTTCACTACTTATTCATTAGTTACTTCCCTACTATCAAATCTTCAATTTTATGCTGTAGCACCAAACTTCTGAATTTTCTCTTCTCTTCATGTCAGCACTACTTATCGTTTAGGTCTGACTTTCGTACAACGCTGCACTACCAACAAATACCTTATTCTTGAACTCTATGGACATTATAAATTCGCCCCAGAGGCGCTTACTGGGTGTAACAACGAAGACCATTATGTGTTTACTCTTTAAACATTAACAAAAACTTTCAGGATAGCAGAACATGGGACTTCGACACAGGCTTTAATATATAGAAATTGGCCATCAGCAAATCGACGAGCATAAATAATCGTCCAGAAGAGCAATCGTAGACAAACGGAAAGGAAATAAAAGAGCGGAAACACGTGGATTAATCAAGGCACGATAACTGGCTTCAGCTGGGCCCACGCCTCGAACGGTTCCTCTATTCAGTACGGATTCTAAAACAAACATAAAGATAATATATTACATTTATCCGCCATATAAATGTCAAAAAGCACACGGGCAAGCATGACAGAGCATATGGTGGTATATATTCGAGACCGTTAAACCAGCAAGTAACTCGGGTTAACAGAGTGGAATTTACACACCTAACTAATTTACAAAGCTACTTTTAGTCTTTACCGACAGTGAAAAAGAGTAAAGGTACCTAAACCAGAAGAGCTACGCACCATTAGTGCAGATAAAGGTAAATTTTTCTATATCAAAGTTAACTGACAACAGATTTTAAAGATACTTAAACCTATGAACTACATAGAGCAATGGTGCAGGTAAAGAAAAATCTTTGGAGATCCAAGTTTAAATAACATGCCTGTGAACGCCTGGGAAAATGCTAAGAAATTTCAGAAAGTTTACATAGCTATAACTAAAATCCATTTACTCTTTGTAGGATGAAAACTGCAGGACAATAGGAGGGTTTCTTGCTGAACATTCTGTTATACAGTTCATCATATTAGTTCTCATACAGATGTTATTACAATTTCTTCTAAAGATCTATAAATTATATGTTCCGTATAACGGTCAGTGTTTGCAGTTTATACATTGACTAAATGTCTCTCTTAGATGCTTGAAAATTTAAGTAGCTATTGACACCATGTCCATCTAAGATGTAGATTAGAATCATGTCATTTCAGTCGTCAATTTTTATTCTAGGAATGTTTACATCTGATTTAACTTTCGGTTTCTAAAATTAATCTGTATACATTTTTCTTTCTGTTGTTAGTACGTTAACGTCTGTAGGCTACTTTCTTCCAAACAGTATCTAGGATTTCCTAAAAAATTTAAACCTTCAGGTCAAGATTTTTTAAGCATAAAATAAACATGTGAGAAAATTTAAGTACCGGAGAAATAAATTGAAAATTATATTTGATTTGTGTCGCAACGCTATTATTCCCAGCACATCCAAGACGCAAAATGTTCTTGGTTTACATATTTTTCATCGTATCTCTTTCTTTTTTTGTTTCTACTTTTTATTGTGACGCCTTCAGTTGTCTCGAGGACCCATTTTTCATGTTCAGATACTCTCATGGAGTTAGTTCCAGTAGAGATCGTCTTATGCTGAACTCTGAATGTATTCATAACAACGCTACAACTATAGATCAGTACTAAACCACATTTTTGCAGGCATAATGTCTTTCAAGAATCACAAAATACCAAAAACTCAAACTGCAGAAAATTGCGTAAGCAAAACAACGCTCTAAAACCAAAAATATGAGAGAAAACATAAGAGCGACGCAATACATCTCTTCTAACGGGGCTGCCTTCTCGAGAAACAGTTATATAGTAAGAGTATATCTTTCTGGAACTGGGTCTAATGTAAACATCTGACGTCTGAAAGCAGGGGAAACGTTGGTGTGGCCACACACCGAGAGATCTTAAGTTGGCTTTTAAATTCCTTCCTCACGTCCAGTTCAATTATTTTAACTACAATTTTGTTCAATAGCTCTGAGCTTTTATTTAAGATGAAAATCAAAATATCGATTTTTTGAAGCAGATTCACAAGCAAGCGACGTCAACAGACGTAGAAAAATTTTTAAAGATGTCCAAATCTGGAAAACAGACCCACTATTAATGCAGGTAAGAACAGATCTTTCTAAATCTGATACAAACAGAACAAGGTATGATGGAAGCCCTCTTATAATCGAATAAATTTGTAACTCGGTAACGTCTTTGTAACTGGGATGCTGACCCACGGTAAGGCCTTCGAACAATTCAATGCCAAGCGGTGCAAACTATATCAGCTTACAACAAGAACATCAATGGGAATTCAGTAGGAGAAACGCAGGGGTTTCAAGAACCACAGCGGATATTTTACCGTACGCAATAAATGGTGCTCAAACTTATTGCTGCATCAGGCCTAGGAAAATTAAGGACAGTGAATGTGACCACGTCCACAAACGATGGTAACAGGAAACAGGCCTAGTCGAACTCCGGAGTTCGGTCTGATACTTCACGGGCTGATGGAACCACCCACTCTGCGAGAGTCGTAGGCCATTCCAGGGCGGGGTGCTACCTGCAGAGAAGCCAGAGGAACTCAAAGACAGTCGACAAGATATGAATGCACGTGCTACTCAGTTTCTTATTTCCTGACCCAGTTGCCAAATTCATTTAATAATTTTAATGTAATTCTGTTCCTTCAGCATCAACTACACTCCTGGAAATGGAAAAAAGAACACATTGACACCGGTGTGTCAGACCCACCATACTTGCTCCGGACACTGCGAGAGGGCTGTACAAGCAATGATCACACGCACGGCACAGCGGACACACCAGGAACCGCGGTGTTGGCCGTCGAATGGCGCTAGCTGCGCAGCATTTGTGCACCGCCGCCGTCAGTGTCAGCCAGTTTGCCGTGGCATACGGAGCTCCATCGCAGTCTTTAACACTGGTAGCATGCCGCGACAGCATGGACGTGAACCGTATGTGCAGTTGACGGACTTTGAGCGAGGGCGTATAGTGGGCATGCGGGAGGCCGGGTGGACGTACCGCCGAATTGCTCAACACGTGAGGCGTGAGGTCTCCACAGTACATCGATGTTGTCGCCAGTGGTCGGCGGAAGGTGCACGTGCCCGTCGACCTGGGACCGGACCGCAGCGATGCACGGATGCACGCCAAGACCATAGGATCCTACGCAGTGCCGTAGGGGACTGCACCGCCACTTCCCAGCAAATTAGGGACACTGTTGCCCCTGGGGTATCGGCGAGGACCATTCGCAGCCGTCTCCATGAAGCTGGGCTACGGTCCCGCACACCGTTAGGCCGTCTTCCTCTCACGCCCCAACATCGTGCAGCCCGCCTCCAGTGGCGTCGCGACAGGCGTGAATGGAGGGACGAATGGAGACGTGTCGTCTTCAGCGATGAGAGTCGCTTCTGCCTTGGTGCCAATGATGGTCGTATGCGTGTTTGGCGCCGTGCAGGTGAGCGCCACAATCAGGACTGCATACGACCGAGGCACACAGGGCCAACACCCGGCATCATGGTGTGGGGAGCGATCTCCTACACTGGCCGTACACCACTGGTGATCGTCGAGGGGACACTGAACAGTGCACGGTACATCCAAACCGTCATCGAACCCATCGTTCTACCATTCCTAGACCGGCAAGGGAACTTGCTGTTCCAACAGGACAATGCACGTCCGCATGTATCCCGTGCCACCCAACGTGCTCTAGAAGGTGTAAGTCAACTACCCTGGCCAGCAAGATCTCCGGATCTGTCCCCCATTGAGCATGTTTGGGACTGGATGAAGCGTCGTCTCACGCGGTCTGCACGTCCAGCACGAACGCTGGTCCAACTGAGGCGCCAGGTGGAAATGGCATGGCAAGCCGTTCCACAGGACTACACCCAGCATCTCTACAATCGTCTCCATGGGAGAATAGCAGCCTGCATTGCTACGAAAGGTGGATATACACTGTACTAGTGCCGACATTGTGCATGCTCTGTTGCCTGTGTCTATGTGCCTGTGGTTCTGTCAGTGTGATCATGTGATGTATCTGACCCCAGGAATGTGTCAATAAAGTTTCCCCTTCCTGGGACAATGAATGCACGGTGTTCTTATTTCAATTTCCAGGAGTGTAATTGAATTCGACTACATTCCACTACCCATGTTTTACTTTTGTTGAGATTTATTTTATAACGTCTTTCTAAGTTACTGTCCATGCCGTTTTACTGCTCTCACAAGTCTTTTGCCGTCTATGAAAGATTTACAATGTCATCAGCGAACCTACATGTTTTTATTTCTCTTCACTGCCCCTTAATTTCCTTTCCAAATAATTCTTTGATCTCCTGTGCTACTTGCTCATTGTACAGACTGAATGATGTCAGTTATACGTTACAACTCTCTCCAACCAGTGCTTCCATTTAATACCCCTTACAGCTGCAGTCAGGTTTCTGCACAAGTTGAAAATAACATTTCGCTTCTGGTGTTTTATTCCCACTACGTTCAGAATTACAAACAAAGTATTTCAGTAAACACTGTCATAGACTTTTTGTAAATCTACAAGTGCAATGGACGGAGGTTTCCTTCTTTTTTAACTTATCTTCGAAGATACGTCATGGTGTCAGAATAGCCTCACGTGCTCCTAACCTATCCGGAACTCAAACGGATAACGTTTTGCTTCCTGAGTTTTACCTTTCGATTTACGAAGTGTGTATTCCGTTGAATATTACATACAGTTTGCTCTAAATGTAGAAATGCTATAAGCATAGGTTTACCTTTTTTTAACTTACCTCGCGAGGTAAATCACAGGGGCAGTACAGCCTGGTATGAACCTACATTTCTCTGAAACGGAAAAATGATAACTTTTTCCTTCCCTGCTACTCTCAGAATTCCAGTAAACTTTCTGAAAAGCTTTCTCTTAATTTAAAAAATGCTCTGAACGTAACTGCAAAGAATAGTTGCAAGGTCAGTATAGCCTCACATATTACTACATTTCCTGGAACTCAAACAAATCGCCCCCAAAGTCGGTTTCTACCAGTGGCACCATTCTACCTTATATAATCCATCTATGTAAGCGTGAACAGGCCGGAATGGCCGTCGGTTCTAGGCGCTACAGACTGGAGCCGAGCGACCGCTACGGTCGCAGGTTCGAATCCTGCCTCAGGCATGGATGTGTGTGATGTCCTTAGGTTAGTTAGGTTCAATTAGTTCTACGTTCTAGGCGACTGATGACCTCAGAAGTTAAGTCGCATAGTGCTCGGAGCCATAAGCGTGAACATGTCTTATGAAAATGGTCTCACATGAAATCGCCAGCCTTCTTCGGAATTGCTGTATTCTTCTGTGGATCTAAGGGCAAACACCCGCTGATGTGTAGCCTATATTTTGAATTTTAGAAACTGTAGCTGCTAAAATGGGCATAGAGCAAGGTGCCTGTAGAGTGGTAGTACCAGATCCTCGGATAAGCATCATTCGCAGAAAAAAAAAATATTTAAGTGTTCCTGCAATGGGTATGACAAACAATGGCAACATATTTAAAAGCTGGCAGATTTCGAAAAAACTAGATTTAATGGTGATGCAATAGTGGGGAGGTCTCAAACCTAGTACCATTCAAAAATACTGGATGCGGCATACTACAGGATCTGGCCAGATACCACAGTGACTGTTACTTCTAAGACACGAAATAGAAGTACACTTATAAGTAACCAGTTCACAAAGCGAACACCTCTTTTACGTTCTCCAAAATTACCGATTTCATTGTCCTAGCTAGAAATGTTTAGAATAATTATTCAAGGACCAATAAATAATTTAAGCCACACGAATAAAACACACAAGCTGAAACAACAATTATTATGAAAATTATTCTAAAAATGCTTGTTGATTGGTGAAGACATCTAGTAGCCGTTTTTGGATATTTTTCTTCACATTCACAACATGTTTATGGCCCAGTCCATCGTCTGGTGACCTGCCAGTAATTAGAGCTTGAGATCATAAACACTTCCTATAACACAAATGCAAGTATACAGAATTGCAAGTTTCAAAAACGTGAAAAAACAGTAAAAAATCTAAATTTCACAACAGCCCAAATACACCGTGTGATCAAATGCGTCCGGACACCCCAAAAAACATACATTTTTCATATTGGGTTGACTGTGCTGCCACCTACTGTCAGGTACTCCATATCAGAGACCCCAGTAATCATTATACATCGTGAGAGAGCAGAACGGGGCGCTCCTCGGAACTCACGGACTTCGAATGTGGTCAGGTTACTGGATGTCGCTTGTGTCATACGTCTGTACGCGAGATTCCCACACTCCTAAACATCCCTTGGTCCACTGTTTCAGATGTGGTAGTGAAGTGGAAACGTGAAGGGACACGTAAAGCACAAAAGCGTACAGGCCGAACTCGTCTGTTGATTGACACAGAACGCCGACAGTTGCAGAGGGTCGTAATGTATAATAGGCAGACATGTATCCATACCTTCACAAAGGAATTTCAAACTGCATCAGGATCTACTGTAAGTACTATGAGGTGAGAAAACTTGGATTTCATGGTCGAGTGGCTGATCATAAGCCACACATCACGATGGTAAATGGCATACGACATCTCGCTTGGTGTAAGGAGCGTAAACATTGGACGATTGAACAGTGGAAAACGTTGTGTGAAGTGAAGAATCACGGTACACAATGTCGCGATTCGATGGCAGGGTGTGGGTATGGCGAATGCCTGGTGATCGTTATCTGCCAGCATGTCTAGTCCCAACAGTAAAATTCGGAGGACGTAGTGTTATGGTGTGATCGTGTTTTTCATGGATGTGGCTTGCACCCCTTGTTGTTTTGCATGGCACTATCACAGCACAGGCCTACATTTATGTTTTAAGCACCTTAGTGCTTCCCACTGATGGAGAGCAATTCGGGGATGGCGATTGCATCTTTCAACACGCTCGAGCAACTGTTCATGATGCAGAGCCTGTGGCGGAACGGTCACAAGACAATCTCATCCCTGTAAAGGACTGGCCTGCACAGAGTCCTGACCTGACTCCTATACAACACCTTTGGGTAGTTTTGGAATGCCGACTTCGTGCCAGGCCTCACCGACCGACATCGACACCTTTCCTCAGTGCAGCACTCTGTGAAGAATGGGCTGCCATTCCCCAAGAAACGTTCCATCACCTGATTGAACGTATGCCTGCGAGAGTGGAAGCTGTCATCAAGGCTAAAGGTGGGCCAGCCCCATATTGAATTCCAGCATTACCGATGGAGGTCGTCACCAACTTGTAATTCATTTCAGCCAGGTGTTCGGATACTTTAGATCACATAGTGTATATACATAGTGAACGCAATTACGTATGCTGAAGAAACAGCTATAAATGCCGTACATCAATAAATGGGTATGATATAACAGATGCAGTAACATTTCACTTTCACAGACAGAAACCAAATGACCTGTGCCAAAGCGGCAGGTAAAGCGCACCGTGGCCGATAATGGTCACCTTGTGGTAGTCCAGAGCCATTTGGCGGAACCACCAGTATCATACGTAAAAATTACAATCACGAACAACTTACATTGGAAAGAACACTTAGAAAATGTTGTGGGAAAGGCGAACCAAAAACTGAGTTTTATTGGCAGAGCACTTAGAAGATGCAACAGATCTACTTATGTGACTGCCCACACTATGCTTGTCCGTGATCATTTAGATCACTGTTACTGCGAGGTGTAGGACTCTTACCAGATAGCATTAACGGAATACATCTAGAAAATTCAAAGAACAGCACTATGTTTCGTATTATCGAGAAAGAGGGAGAGAGCGTCACTGAAATGACATATGACACGCAGTGGACTTGATTAAAGCAAAGGCGTGTTTCGTTGCGGCGGTATCTTCTAATAAAATTTCAGTCACCAACTTTCTCCTCAGAAAGCGAAAATATTGTGTTGACGCCGACCTACATAGGAAGAAATATCATCATAACAAAACAAAGAAAATCAGAGCTCTCACGGAAAGATATAAGTTTTCGTTTTTTCCCTGCACTGTTCGAGATTGGAATAACAGGGAATTATTGTGCAGGTGGTTCGATGAACCTTCTGTCAGGCACATAAGTGTGATTTGCGGAGTGTTCATGTAGCTGTAGATGTAGATCAGGAAATTTAATAAACGTTATATATCAAGATTACTAATAATGACATAAAAACATGTAAGGTATGACACCAACTATAACATATGTGAAAATTACAGCGCATTAAAAAATGAACACAAAATTGCGGGAAACGTCACCGAACATCTGGTGTCATAAACAATGGCCGCAAAGAGCCCACGATTGTTACTTCCAATGGCATTTCAAGAAATTATCAACAAGAAGAAAAAAAACAATGCCTTGTTCGACAGATCTGGACATTAAGTAATCGGTCATGGAAGCGTCGTCTATGGACGAAAATCTATAGGTCATTTAAAATATCCAAATCAACACCTTTATTACAATAATGAAGACTCTGTAAATTGTTTGAGATGTCACGAAACTGACGGCACTGACATAAATTAACCCGTAGTGCGCTAACACAGCTTGTATAACCGTGCGTCGCGTTTGGCACTCCCTCCCGGTCTCTCCTATATAAGACTTGTCACGAGCTCGACACTTAATCTCGTAGAACCCCCCTTAGTTACAAAACTTAAAAATAGCATGCTCCATATTATGTTAGAGAACCTTCTCCCATTTCTCAATAGCATTATAATTATCACTACATTATGCTTTTAAAACTGATACTTGATTTTCAGAGAAGGTGGGCCACCATACGTCATAGCAGCATATCTGTCTCCTTCGTTCTTTACTCCGGTCCTTCGTGAATTTATGACAGAAGTTTTGCATCCATTTTCCTAATATTACTTTCTTTTAATCATTTTTCAACCCATATCTGAATAATGGTACGGCCGGTAGAGCGGTGTGCTGACCACGTGCCTCTCCATATCTCCATCCAGTGACGCCTGTGGGCTGAGGAACACGGCGGCCGTCCGGTACCTTCATGGCCTGTTCGAGCAAAGTTTAGCTTTTTATCTGAACAATAGTGGCTATTTCTCAATCAGTGGCCCCTGGTCAGCTGCAAATTTTAGTACATTGTGGAACACTGAAAGAAAAAGTGCTTTCTTCTGCGGTAGGATGGATTCGAATTCGCAGCAATAATGATATCTGTTGTTGTCGGCTTACAGAAAACCTCAGATTCTAAAAACTGGCCATTCCTACTCATCGGTAAACCCAAACAATTAAGAGAACCCTCAGATTCAAACTCAATACTGAAATTTAAATTTTGATGTAAAGTGTTAACAAATTGTTGTGTCCTCACCACATCGTCCTTAGTTCCTTTGAAAACGGGAAATATATCGTCAACATAACGTTTGTAGAATACAATTTCATTAAGTAGCTCATTCTGCTTCACTAACAGCTCGCGCTCCAGGCTACTTACAAAAATCTCGGAAAAAACGCTTGAGAACATTGCCAAGCCTACATTTTGGCGAAATTATACGTCCATTAAATTACAAATACATAAAAAAGTAAATGGCTTATTAAGCCAATAAGTTCATTAATCAACGAGAACTCTGTTATATTATGCAAAATGAGATTACTCCGAACCAACTCTAGAGTTTCCGTAATACGAACACTGGTGTATAGATCAGTGATATCCAAGGAGGACAAAATACAGCCACTCGATAGCCTAAGGTCATTAACGTAATGAATAAATTCATAACTATGTTTCAGCCATGCACAGTGTGGAATGTATATAGTTCTTTAACTTTAATTTGATACAAGCTACTGATGGAATAGTTTGGAGTTCGACAGGAGCTAACCATCGGGCGGTTGGATTTTTATTTTTTATGTAACTTGACCAGTGATGTTAAAATAGGCATTTTAGATTTCATTACGAGCACACTGTTCTTCTCTCTTTTGGTTTTACACAAATTTTTGTAATTATGATTTCATCGCAGTTATCAATTTAGAAAGCGGATTTCTAGGAAATTTGTGGTAAGGTGTTATGGGATCTAACTGCTGAGGTCATCGGTCCCTAAGCTTACACACTATTTAATTTAACTTAAATTATCTTACATTAAGGACGACACACACACCCTTATCCGAGGGAGGACTCGAACCTCCGACGGGGGGGAGCCGCACGGACCACGATAAGACGCCGAAGACCACGCTCCTACCCCGAGCGGCGCGGATTTCTACAACCTCCAGAATACCACTATCATTACAGAATTTCAGAGTTTACTAATCTAACGACTGTCATTAGTTAACACTAGGGAGCTGCTCTTGTCCGTCTTAGGACCAATCGCATTCGCTGTGCAAGGTTAAACCAGAAGTACCACACAAACTATTCTCCCAACCTACCCCGGGACACAAGCTTATTAATGAACAAAATGGCTCTGAGCACTGTGCGGCTTAACTTCTGAGGTCATCAGTCGTCTAGAACTTAGAACTAATTAAACCTAACTAACCAAAGGACATCACACACATCCATGTCCGAGGCAGGATTCGAACCTGCGACCGTAGCGGTCACGCGGTTCCAGACTGAAGCGCCTTTAACCGCACGGCCACACCGGCCGGCTATTAATGAACAGTTTCAGTTATAAGACGAAACATTTAATTCCAACTTGTAATGGCAACAGAGAAGTAACGGGCGGGAACCGTTTAACATGAAAAGTTATCCACTGCTTTCAAGCCTGCGACAAGTAATAACTACCAAGTAACAGCCGACTGCACGTAACAGAAAAAAGACTTGGCAAATGATGCTGAACAAATTGAACAAGGCGAAGTTCTGAAACGTGCTCACCGAGTTTAGCTCTCTCTGTTGAACAGGGGCTGACCTAGTATCCAATGATGCACCAGTCTTCCTCTGACAGCCTTCCGCAACACAGCGACTTCTTCGCCCGATGTACAGCTGTCCTACTTCGCCTCCTGCTCGCACGCTCACGTAGCTCCCCACAATCCCGTGGACATCGCCACGTCGTCCTCTGAAGGCTTCCGAACAGCCTGTCCGCTTGGAGTGGAGATAGCGCTATCGTTGACAGGCGCTACTTTACCTCTTGAATGGCAGACCAAGACTCTAGTTTGCGATCCCTCTACGTCTGTGAAAGGCTCTGGACTAAACATGCATGCCCCCTGCGGCGCCACGTCCGATGCCGATGCTTAGTAACAGCCATAGAGTCTAACCAATTACAATAACAGTAGGAGCTGACATACCCAATTACGTCTAGTGCGGTTCTACGATTTTCGGGCTTACACTAGACTTAGGTGACAATTGTCATGCGATACCACCAAAAATCGTGTCGGACCTGACGTTTGACGGGCAGTCCCCTGCAGAAATACTGAGCCATGCACCTTCTGCTGCCGTGCATAATTCCGAAAGTTTTACCGGTGCAAGGTTTTCTGCACGAACTGACCTTTCGATATGGCCCGTTCTTTGGGAACATGAAATCCTGGAATGGCTGCATATCGTCTCGAGTTACCCAGACATAACCATATCTTGTTAATGATCTGAGCAATTGCGCCAAAGGCTCCAGTCCATTCCATGCATACACAACCCAAACCGTAATGGAGCCACCACCAGCTTTTATAGTGCCCCATTGACAAATTGTGTCCATGGCTTTGTAGGGACTGTGTCACACACCATTAGCTTTTACCAACAGAAAACGGGATTCATGTGGCCAGTCGCACTTTTCAAGTCGTCAAGGGTCGAACCGCTACGTTCACTGGCCGATAAGAGGCGCTTTTAGCAAAGGCATTTCAGTCAGTCGTCTGCTGCCACAGGCCATTAACGCCGAATTTCGCCGCACTGACCTGACGGATACGGTCGTCGCAAGTCCCACAGTGATTTCTGAGATTATTTCACGCAATGTGGTTGTCTGTTACCACTGACAACTTTAAGCAAACGCTGCTGCTCTCTGTCGTTCAGAGAAAGCTGTCTGCCGCTTCGTTGTTCGTGATGAGTGATAATGTCTAAAATTCGATAGTCTCGGCAGAATTTTGACGCTGTGGATCGCGGGATATTGAAACCCCAAACGATTCCAAGAATGGAATATCCCAAGAGTCTAGCTCCACCTACAATTTGGTTTCAAAGTCTGTTAGTCCCCGTCGCATGGCCAAAATATTGGCGGAAACCATTTCACATGAATCGCCTGAGTACAAAAGACAGCTGCTTCAATGTACTGCCCCTTTGCACCTCTTGTATGAGACGGTACCACCATCTGTATATATGCATATCGATATCGCATGGCTTGTCACGTCAGTGTAGAATTATAAAAAAGTATTCCAGTGGACATAGTCATGGGCTATCTCTAAATCTACAAATGTTACAATCGTATTTTGCCTTTGCTTTACTGATCTCGTAAGATACGTCATAGGGTTAATATAGACTGGTATGGTCGTACGTTTCTCATAAACACAGAATGATAACTTTTTGCTCCTTGTATTTTCCGCTACTACATTCAATATTAACAAAAAAAATTTCTAGTTAACATTCTCAAAAGCTTAGAATAAATCTCCAGATGCTTTAACCGTACGTTCGCCTTTCGTCTTCTCATCTGCTAAGTAGATCCTAGGGTCAGGAGAGCATCACGTGTTCCCAGATTTCCCCGCATTCCAGATAGCGTTTGATTCTCTGTGTCTTACCCGGCTGCTAGCTTCTAAATTACAGTCTCTTCAAGTAATCTTCCTCGAAATGTCCAAATGTTGTGAGCATAGGACCTACTTACCTATTAAAATAGAATCAGTACATTTTTGTGTGTCCCTTCATTTGTCAGGAAATGAAACAAATAAATTTTCGCTCCTTGTCTTTTACCCCTGCTACCCTCAGAATTACAATGCATTCCAGAAATCGCTGTGAAACGTCTCCTCTCTGAACATACAAGCGTAATGAGCGGAGATTTCCCTCACTTCTATGTAACTGTTAAGGTAAGATGTAGAGTCAGTGTAGCTCGCGCTTTTCTACATTTCGTCGGAAGTCAAACAGGTCTTCCCTAATAACCGCTTCCTCCATTTTCTCCACTCTTCTTTAAATTATTCTTGTCTGTATTTTGCGACAATGTCTTATTGGACTATAGTTCGCTAAATTAGTATTATATATTAATACCTTCAGTTGCTGACGAGCGATGATATATGTCAACGGGGACGGGTGAAAATTTGTGCTCCGATTGGGCCTCGAACCCGGGATCTGCTGGTTACAGGGCAGACGCTCTATCCCTCTGAGCCACCGAAGGCACAGAGGACAGTGCGACTGCAGGGACTGTCCCGTGCAAGCCTCCCGCGAGACCCACATTCTCAGCTTATATGTCCACACACTACATTCGTAGTGTACCTGCGCAACACACTCATTACTCGTGGAAGAGATGTCGGAAAGAACAGACACCATATCCATACAAGTGTATAGTTCTCTAATTGTGACGCCTGTCAGCACTAACCTGCAAGAGAATGATTACAGTATTGTTTGGAACTGCGGGTAGCGGGTCGTAGATGTGTTCCCTATACTATCAATTTTAGAAGTATGTTTCTTGAATGAGATTTTTCACTCTGCAGCCGAGTGTACGCTGATATGAAACTTCCTGGCAGATTGAAACTGTGTGCCGGACTGAGACTCGAACTCGGGACCTTTGCTTTTCGCGGGCAAGCGCTCTACCGACTGAGCTACCCAAGCATGACTCACGCCCCGTCCTCACAGCTTTACTTGTGCCACTATCTCGCCTCCTACCTCCCAAACTTTACAGAAGCTCTCCTGCGAACCCTGCAGAACTAGCACTCCTGAAAGAAAGACAAAGGTCCCGAGTTCGAGTATCGGTTCGTCACACAGTTTTAATCTGCCAGGAAGTTTCATATCAGCGTCACTCCGCTGCAGAGTGAAAATCTCATTCTGGAAACATCCCCCAGGCTGTGGCTAAGCCATGTCTCCGCAATATCCTTTCTTTCAAGAGTGCTAGTTCTGCAGGGTTGGCAGGAGAGCTTCTGTAAAGTTTGGAGGGTAGGAGACGAGATACTGGCAGAAGTAAAGCTGTGCGGACGGGGCGTGAGTCATGCTTGGGTAGCCCGGTGGTAGGGCACTTGCCCGCGAAAGGCAAAGGTCCCGAGTTCGAGTCTCAGTCCGGCACACAGTTTTAATCCGCCAGGAAGTTTCAGTATGTTTCTTTTCAACACAATACTGAACATTAAGTTCTTGTTGGCCTGATTTTCTGGAAGCTCCCGAGACGCACGGTTAGACGACCATTGCAAGTTCTTTCAATTGGACGCTATTTCAGTGAGTTGAGCATCCTTTTCTACCACAGTATTCCAACCCGTAATCGAAAACCTGAAGTCCTACTTGGAGTAAAAACCACGTGTCTCCGCTAGCGAGGTGAAAACGAGCGTGAAAGTAGACTGAAAAATTCCGATATCTGACTAGGGGTCAGCCCCGTAGCTTTAAGATTTCCAGGGTCACACTATACCTTTAGGCCACAAAGCCCAACGCTGCGATATTGAGAACCGTCGTTTAAGGCACAACGCTATGTACACCAAAAATTGAAACGATACCACTCGAATGTCCACTGTCTTGAGCACAGCGCCCACCACTTTTCAAGGTATAGCTTCCCAGTACGTGGAGAATTCAGGAATCACGGTTCTTTTAGGCCCTCTCCTGAACTGGAGGTACTGTTGGTGCGCTAGTGGGTATCCGCCGCCGGCCGTCGCCCCCCGGAGCGGCTGCGAGAAGCCAATACACGGCCGCGCAGTCTGCGCAGAGCCCGCCGGCGGCAGTGGCGGGGCGCAGAGAGGTTTATAGGGGCGAGCGCCGCTCAGGGCCCGGTAATACATCTCCACGTAAATCCGGCGGAGCCGCTGCGAGGAGAGCGGGGATAAGTGCCGTGACGTGGCCAATGGTCCGGAATAAGTGTCCCGCTCTCCGTTCTGGCTGGCTGCAGACGCAGAGCAGTCGCGGCGGAATCAGCAGCGGCCGGTGGCGGCGGCCAAGCCGCGATTGGCGAATAGTCGCCGGTGGTCTGTTGTCGCCAGCAGGCGCGTGCGAGCTTTCTGTAAGCCTCCTCTCCATCCACCTCAGAGGCGGTACTCTGCCTCTGTCTGACGACGCTTCCCACACCATACACAGTTACCAATGAGGCTGTGAAAAACATGTGCGACAGTCGTCGAACCTCAGGTAGCGATATGGTGCAGGACATTATCACCGTTAACAGAATTATTATTTAAATAAAAATAAATTGTTCACCTAACACGTTTTCGAAGTAGACTAAAAAGTACAAAATAATTTCTTCTAGCCACATTCAAATTCCTGACCCCATACAGTCTTGAAAATGTGTGAGTCAGAATCTTCTAACAGCTATGAAAACAATTTCGAAAGTTCGGGTTGCTTGTAATAGTAAGGAAGTGAACTACTCATGCATCTATTACAAGTAGCTTGTGCCTGAGGTTTTTTGGAGCTGTTAAAACGTTACAATCATAAGGAAGCTGTAGGGGGTAATGAGAAATGACTTAATATTTTCGGCCCATTTTATAGACGTCGAGTATAAAGATATTTTTATTAAAGCTACTATTTTCTCAACTAAACCAACACGGTTTTTAGCCTTGTTTCACAATTTATTATTAATGTTATTCCACAACCTAGGTTTTGGGTTTTAAGCCCATTTTCAAGTACATTACTGATTCCCAAAGACGATAAAACACAGATAAACATAATGACAAGGCAAAGATAGTCTCAGCTTCTTAGGTATCGATCCATATAGCTTAATACACACCCACATTAATGACTATTTCTTTTTCTAACAACTGGCAAACCCAATTTAATTATTCACCTCTTTTAAATGAGATCACCACCCCAGCATAGAAACAAAACTTGTGGCCCCAGTCCATTGTAGTTAAAAATATCTTAGCTGATGCATAATCGTAGTCCGGTCATTGTAGTATAATTGGTGAGTGTGCAATAATGGATGCAATTTCTTAAGAAAATGGTTATTGATGTAGGTGTACATTAAGCTATGGGTCGATACCTAAGATGCTGAGATTATCTTTGCATTGTCATCAGGTTTATTTATGTATTATCATCTTTGGGAATCAGTAATGTACTTGAAAACGGCTTACAACTCGAAACTTAGGTTGTGCAATAACATTAATAATAAATTGTGGCCGGCCGCGGTGGTGAAGCGGTTCTACGAGCTTCAGTCCGGAACCACGCGACTGCTACAATCGCAGGTTCGAATCCTGCCTCGGGAATGGATGTGTGTGATGTGCTTAGGTTAGTTAGCTTCAAGTAGTTCTCAGTGTACGAGACTGATGACCTCAGATTTTAAGTCCCATAGTGCTCAGAGCCATTTGAACCATTTGAATAAATTGTTAAACAAGGCTAAAACCAGTGTCGGTTTAGTTAATTAACAATTTTTCACCTAAAACCCACCGCAGATTGGATTAAAATGATATTTTCTCCTTTCTAATCTTGTGTGTGTGACATCTTTCAGTGAGTTGTAAACACATTTATGAGATTACAAGGGAGACTTATCTCAAAGTTAATTCCAGAGTCATTTCACATGCTAATATTTGAAAGGAAACACTGCTACGTCTACCTGTTAGTAATATATCCATTTCTTTAAATGTTATTTTCCTAAAAATTAAAATAAAGAATCAAGCAAAATAAATTTTCTTGTAACCTTCTTGAGATATTTATTTCAATACTGTTTAAACACGTAACATCACCCTTGTGTATGGCACCTATCTCCCCCTACCGCCTTCTCTGTGCATCCCCTCCTCTTCCTCTTCTCTTTGTCCATATATTCCTCCTCCCCCAATATTTCTCCATCATCTGCTAGCCATATCTGTCTGACACCTCTTTCACCTCTCTCTAATCCTCCTCACCCCCCCCCCCCCCCCACCTTTCAGTCATTCATTCCTTTCTGTTTATTCAACTATTCCTTACCCTTTACCTGTTCATCCGTTACCATTCGCACATATACTGCCTGAAACATCTTCTGAGACTACCCACACAATTTACTGATCGAGCAGCGCAGTCCACATGTTGGGTGTCACCAAATTCTTCACAGCTCCCCCTAGCAATATCTATCCAACAATCAGACTAGAAACAACTTAAAATAGCGTTGTGATCGGCTTCTTTGTTTAAAATTTCAAGTCTCTAGCTCATCGGAAAGTTAGTTTGAAATCAAATGCGAAATTTGTACCGCAGGTATAGACGAACAATGAAAGCGAGTCCACAAAACGTAGTAAAAAGAGAGCCAGTGTCGTGGATGAAGGCCACAATCTTTCCACGGTATCTAATTCTGTTTACAGGAAGCTCTCTTTAGCTATCGCCTCCTACTTATCTTTCATTTGTCCTGAATGTCTTTCCCAGTTCCTAGTAGAAAGCTGCGAAATACACTCCTGGAAATGGAAAAAAGAACACATTGACACCGGTGTGTCAGACCCACCATACTTGCTCCGGACACTGCGAGAGGGCTGTACAAGCAATGATCACATGCACGGCACAGCGGACACACCAGGAACCGCGGTGTTGGCCGTCGAATGGCGCTAGCTGCGCAGCATTTGTGCACCGCCGCCGTCAGTGTCAGCCAGTTTGCCGTGGCATACGGAGATCCATCGCAGTCTTTAACACTGGTAGCATGCCGCGACAGCATGGACGTGAACCGTATGTGCAGTTGACGGACTTTGAGCGAGGGCGTATAGTGGGCATGCGGGAGGCCGGGTGGACGTACCGCCGAATTGCTCAACACGTGGGGCGTGAGGTCTCCACAGTACATCGATGTTGTCACCAGTGGTCGGCGGAAGGTGCACGTGCCCGTCGACCTGGGACCGGACCGCAGCGACGCACAGATGCACGCCAAGACCGTAGGATCCTACGCAGTGCCGTAGGGGACCGCAACGCCACTTCCCAGCAAATTAGGGACACTGTTGCTCCTGGGGTATCGGCGAGGACCATTCGCAACCGTCTCCATGGAGCTGGGCTACGGTCCCGCACACCGTTAGGCCGTCTTCCGCTCACGCCCCAACATCGTGCAGCCCGCCTCCAGTGGTGTCGCGACAGGCGTGAATGGAGGGACGAATGGAGACGTGTCGTCTTCAGCGATGAGAGTCGCTTCTGCCTTGGTGCCAATGATGGTCGTATGCGTGTTTGGCGCCGTGCAGGTGAGCGCCACAATCAGGACTGCATACGACCGAGGCACACAGGGCCAACACCCGGCATCATGGTGTGGGGAGCGATCTCCTACACTGGCCGTACACCACTGGTGATCGTCGAGGGGACACTGAATAGTGCACGGTACATCCAAACCGTCATCGAACCCATCGTTCTACCATTCCTAGACCGGCAAGGGAACTTGCTGTTCCAACAGGACAATGCACGTCCGCATGTATCCAGTGCCACCCAACGTGCTCTAGAAGGTGTAAGTCAACTACCCTGGCCAGCAAGATCTCCGGATCTGTCCCCCATTGAGCATGTTTGGGACTGGATGAAGCGTCGTCTCACGCGGTCTGCACGTCCAGCACGAACGCTGGTCCAACTGAGGCGCCAGGTGGAAATGGCATGGCAAGCCGTTCCATAGGACTACATCCAGCATCTCTACGATCGTCTCCATGGGAGAATAGCAGCCTGCATTGCTGCGAAAGGTGGATATACACTGTACTAATGCCGACATTGTGCATGCTCTGTTGCCTGTGTCTATGTGCCTGTGGTTCTGTCAGTGTGATCATGTGATGTATCTGACCCCAGGAATGTGTCAATAAAGTTTCCCCTTCCTGGGACAATGAATTCACTGTGTTCTTATTTCAATTTCCAGGAGTTTATTTAACGAGCCGTTGAATCGCTATGGGAAGGGTAGGACAGGCACTGTAGGAATGGGAGTGATTACTACAGTCGATCATACTGCTTCTATAAGGGTCGAAACTGAGTCTGACAATAAAGTTACCTACCCAGCAGTAACTGGCCTAGGTGGACTAAGGTTAATCGTCGGATATTTTCCTCGGACACCCAACTCCACCGTAACAGTTGTAGAATCGCTCAAAGGAAGAGTACACCTAATTGATCCGAAGAACACAGACGACTCAATATTAGTTGGAGAGATGCTTAACATATCGAGTATAGACGTGCAGGTGGCAGGACAAAAATGTGCAGGTGGCCCGGACATACAGTCTTATTAAATAGTTCTGAAAACGTTTTCCGAAAAATGCCTTGATCAGTTGTTTTAAAAATCAACACGCAGCTGAAACATTTAGACGTTGTAACTACAAACACGCGTGACCTTAGCGACAGTGGTTCAAATGGTTCGAATGGCTCTGAGCACTATGGGACGTAACGTCTAAGGTCATCAGTCCCCTAGAACTTAGAACTACTTAAACCTAACTAACCTAAGGACGTCACACACATTCATGCCGGAAGCAGGATTCGAACCTGCGACCGTAGCGGTCGCGCGGTTCCAGACTGTAGCGCCTAGAAACGCTCGGCCACCCTGGCCGGCTCAGCGACAGTGTCAGAACAGAAACAGCGATTAGTGATCATTACGTCATCATAGTGAGGATGGATGCTGAAGTTGAGAAATTTGTTAAGAATGCTAGAAACTTTTTATACTGCAAAAAGCAGAGATGCAGTTATTAGCTATCGTCGTATTTAGACAATGCATTGGCATTAGTGGCATAGGGATTAGTGATCATTACGTCATCATAGTGAGGATGGTTGGTGAAGTTGAGAAATTTGTTAAGAATGCTAGAAACTTTTTATACTGCAAACAGCAGAGATGCAGTTATTAGCTATCGTCGTATTTAGACAATGCATTGGCATTAGTGGCATAGGGATTAGTGATCATTACGTCATCATAGTGAGGATGGTTGGTGAAGTTGAGAAATTTGTTAAGAATGCTAGAAACTTTTTATACTGCAAACAGCAGAGATGCAGTTATTAGCTATCGTCGTATTTAGACAATGCATTGGCATCGATAAGTTCCAATGTGATGGACACACACAAATTTTGGACAGTGCTGTAGCTGACTGTGAACCGTGCTCTGGGAAAGTACGTGTTGTACAAGTGTGTTAAGTATGGTATAGACCCACCGTTGGTCACTAACATTATTTGGAAATTTCTGAGGTAATGGAGATTGTTGCGGCATCGGTTCACAAGTGAACGTGGAAATGTTTACAGGCAAGAATTAGTAGAATCTCGAGCTTCTATGAAACTGTCAATGCGTGAAGCAAACAGAAACTTTTTAAAGTTTCTAATCTAGGTTTGGATTTAATGAATGTAGTACGCATTCTGGTTTTTTCATTCGATGTGTAGTTGTTCACATTTTTACACTGGACTTTTCCTAACAGAAGTCTTTAATAGACGGTATGTTAGACCACAACGGTTCTGCGTACTTACAGTGTGATATTTGGTTTTTAGTAGCATCGTCATTGCTAGTAGTATTTGTGAGAAGTATTTGAGGCAGTCGGTCTTTGGTACAGCTCAGAATGTGAGGATTTTCTGGTAATGCTGTCGCTGCCCTGCTCGCTTGCGCATAATTCGTGATGTGTTTGAAAATGTGGAGTGTTTATTAGAATTTAAATTTACTGTTTCGGCATAGTTAGTGCGATTGCGACGAGATCAAATAAAATTATCATTTCATCATAGCTTTCATTCAGACACAGAAATTCACCATGTCTTTACCATTCTATCAACTAATTTTATGAAAGAGCAACATTATTGCAAGAAGAAGTAATTTTTATAAAGATGGTTGTAATTTTTAAAAGCTAGACTTGTTGTTCACTGTATAGTTTGTACTTAGAAATATTTGGTATTTTAATAATGAGATGCTGCATTACACCCCGCGGAACACAATGGCTGAAACTGAATTATAATTTGCTTAATGTAGTTGTACGTCTTTGCATTACACAACACAAAGTTTTCTTTCCATTGTAGCTGGTTTGCTGCTGCGCTGTATTTTAATGTTCATTACTTTAGAGCAGTACAGAAATTCCGTTGCCACAGGTAAGCCATGAAAATTTAATGGGGCCAATTTGACATCAGTTAGGAAATAATAAACCCATCCACAGTTAATCACTGCATTTCAGAAGTAATGTTAGGTTCAGATGAGGTAAAGTTTACGTCAGATTAAATTTTTTTGTGAGACAGATTTATTCTTATAACGCAGAGTTACAATTGTTTGGAATTTTCCTTAGTGAGTTTGCGTACGTAAAATGACAGAGCGCATCCACAGATACATATTAGTAATTTATTCATTCTGAACTCGTTTTGTAATTTTACGTATGTATTTATTCTGTTAGTTTTGAGTGTTGGAGCTCCAAATTGCGTATTGTTATGTCACGCATTGAAGCACTGTTCGCTCTAATATGCAATACAGAATTTCATACGACACCTCATTTACTATACAGTTTTGCGTCTCCTGATGCTTTGCTAAAAGTTAATTAAAATACAGTCAGGATTTGGCAACTGCTTTTATCAGATAACTTAATTTAATCAAAAAGCTTGGTTTATTCAGCGTCACAACAAAGACACACACCAGTTATAAGGAACAGGAAACCTGCTCACTTCAGTTTTAGATCACAACATTCAAACTTTTTTAACCCAAAAACATTACAAGTTTACCGCCATAAGTTAGCGAAACATTTGGCCGAGAAACAAAGAAATTTTGATTCTACGTAAAATCACCAAGTCATTTGTCGATCAGTCTCGTCTGGCAGTAGAAAGCTGAGATTTTAAAATTAGCATTTGATTAATCATTGATGCAGGAGGATCGTACAGACATAGCACCGTTCGGCTATCGCACAGACTATCGTTGTCAGTGTTGGTTTGCTATCGAATGTGGTGACAACAATCCTATCACTGAACTATTCACAGCGGCTTGCTATCTGCCCTACTAACTTATCCATATCGAATCCTACACGCGTTGTATCTTCTTTTCCTACTGTTGATATTACCCTATTTTCGCCTGACGAGAAATCGTTTTCTTCTGCTCGTTTTACTACATACAGACAGAGCCACAGTATTTTACTTTTCGGATTTTCTAGCTTTACTACTACGTTGAAGCTTCTCAAAGCTACAAATCGTAGAATTGTACTCCGTCTTTGGTAACTCCTTATTTTTCTCATGGTCACCTCCCACTTGGACGTCCCCTACCGGAGATCAGAATGGGGAGGAGTCCGGAATCGGATAGATCTATCTACATCTACATGACTACTCTGCAATTCACATTTAAGTGCTTGGCAGAGGGTTCATCGAACCACAATCATACTATCTCTCTACCATTCCACTCCCGAACAGCGCGCGGGAAAAACGAACACCTAAACCTTTCTGTTCGAGCTCTGATTTCTCTTATTTTATTTTGATGATCGTTCCTACCTATGTAAGTTGGGCTCATCAAAATATTTTCACATTCGGAAGAGAAATTTGGTGACTGAAATCTCGTAAATAGATCTCGCCGCGACGAAAAACGTCTTTGCTGTAATGACTTCCATCCCAACTCGCATATCATATCTCCCACACTCTCTCCCCTATTACGTGATAATACAAAACGAGCCGCCCTTTTTTGCACCCTTTCGATGTCCTCCGTCTAGCCCACCTGGTAAGGATCCCACACCGCGCAGCAATATTCTAACAGAGGACGAACGAGTGTAGTGTAAGCTGTCTGTTTAGTGGACTTGTTGCATCTTCTAAGTGTCCTGCCAATGAAACGCAACCTTTTGCTCGCCTTCCCCACAATATTATCTATGTGGTCTTTCCAACTGAAGTTGTTCCTAATTTTAACACCCAGGTACTTAGTTGAATTGACAGCCCTGAGAATTGTACTATTTATCGAGTTATCGAATTCCAACGGATTTGTTTTGGAACTCATGTGGATCACCACACACTTTTCGTTATTTAGCGTCAACTGCCACCTGCCAAACCATACAGCAATCTTTTCTAAATCGCTTTGCAACTGATACTGGTCTTCGGATGACCTTACTAGACGGTAAATTACAGCATCATCTGCGAACAACCTAAGAGAACTGCTCAGATTGTCACCCAGGTCATTTATATAGATCAGGAACAGCACAGGTCCCAGGACACGTCCCTGGGGAACACCTGATATCACTTTAGTTTTACTTGATGATTTGCCGTCTATTACTACGAACTGCGACCTTCCTGACAGGAAATTACGAATCCAGTCGCACAACTGAGACTATACCCCATAGGCCCGCAGCTTGATTAGAAGTCGCTTGTGAGGAACGGTGTCAAAAGCTTTCCGGAAATCTAGAAATACGGAATGAACTTGAGATCCTCTGTCGATAGCGGCCATTACTTCGTGCGAATAAAGAGCTAGCTGCGTTGCACAAGAACGATGTTTTCTGAAACCATCCTGATTGCGTATCAATAGATCGTTGCCTTCGAGGTGATTCATAATGTTTGAATACAGTATATGCTCTAAAACCCTACTGCAAACCGACGTCAATGAAATAGGTCTGTAGTTCGATGGATTACTCCTACTACCCTTCTTAAACACTGGTGCGACCTGCGCAATTTTCCAATCTGTAGGTACAGATCTATCGGTGAGCGAGCGGTTGTATATGATTGCTAAGTAGGGAGCTATTGTATCAGCGTAATCTGAAAGGAACCTAATCGGTATACAATCTGGACCTGAAGACTTGCCCGTATCAAGCGATTTGAGTTGCTTCGCAAGCCCTAAGGTTTCTACTTCTCGGAAACTCATGCTAGCAGCTGTTCGTGTTTCAAAATTTGGAATATTCCATTCGTCTTCCCTGGTGAAGGAATTTCGGAAAACCACGTTCAGTAACTCCGCTTTAGTGGCACAGTCGTCGGTAACAGTACCAGCGGCACTGCGCAGCGAAGGTATTGAATGCGTCTTGCCGCTTGTGTACTTTACATACAACCAGAATTTCTTCGAAATAATTACTATTTAAAACAGTCTTGATCACGATTTATTTAACAAGGTGACCTGTTTCGACCACTACTGTGGTCATCTTCAGACCATTGAGTAGGAACCTCTATCTGTTGGAGAATCACTAGTGAATCACTAGTGATTCTCCAACAGAAAGAGGTCCCTACGCAATGGTCTGAAGATGACCACAGTAGTGGTCGAAACCGGTCACCTTGTTAAATAAATCGTGATCAAGACTGTTTTTAATAGTAATTATTTATAAGACATTGATCACTGCTGTTCCCGTAATGCATTCAAATGTAATAGAATTTCTTCGGATTTTCTATCAAATTTCGAGACAATGTTTCGTTGTGGTACCTATTAAAGGCATATTGCATTGAAGTCCGTGCCAAATTTCGCGCGTCTGTAAATTTCAGCCAATCTTCGGGATTTCGCGTTATACGTTTTCAGTTACAGGCCACATGTCCTGTGGATGGGTATTATTTGTCTCTAATGCAGTAATTTCCATTACTTTCTGCATCCTCATGCCGTTGATTATTGGTATTCTTCCACCTCTTAGGGACATTTTTCCACCCCGACGGCAAGAGGATGTTCTGAACGTGTATCCGTTGATCCGTACTCCTTTACAAATCCATTGGTAGAAAAAGGGTAGGTGCTTATGCATGTGTCATTCGGCTGTCTTTGCTTATGATTGTTTGTTAAAATTTCAGCAATTTCTAGGTTATAACCCTGGGCAGAAGACCTAGTTGATTTGTGGACATTTTCTTTCATAGTGATATTTCTTACTTTCTAACATAGTATATGTTCTAAAATTGTGCAGTAAACCAATTAGATTCGAAAAATTGGTAGAGGTGGATCTCGAGGAAGCTTAGTTTGGATTCCGGAGAAACGTAGGAACACGAGAGGCAATACTGACAATACGACTTCTTTTAGAATATACGTTAAGGAAAGGCAAACCTACGTTTATACCATTTTTAGACTGAGAGAAAGATTTCGACAACGATGCTTAGAACACTTGTAAGTAGGCTGTTTAGGTTTTTATGTTGGTAACGCCACGTAGCGCTCTGTATGAAAATCACTGAGTACGCTGTGTGAAGTCTGTGGCTGGTTGGCATTGTTGGAATAGTCACTATTGTAGTGTTGGGCAGTTTGATGTGTATAGCGCGTAGCGTTGTGCAGTTGTAGGTGATCCGCCAGCACTGGTGGATGTGGGGAGAGAGATGGCAGAATTTTGAGAGCGAACGATCTGGACGTGCGTCCATCAGGAAGAGTAAATTTGTAATACTGTATATCATGAACTGATATATATGACTTTTGAATATTATTAAGGTAAATACATTGTTTGTTCTCTGTCAAAATCTTTCATTTGCTAACTATGCCTATCAGTAGTTAGTGCCTTCAGTAGTTAGAATCTTTTATTTAGCTGGCAGTATTGGCGCTTGCTGTATTGCAGTAGTTCGAGTAACGAAGATTTTTGTGAGGTAAGTGATTCGAGAAAGGTATAGGTTAATGTTATTCTTCTTTTGTAGGGATTATTGAAAGTCAGATTGCGTTGCGCTAAAAATGTTGTGTGTCAGTTTAGTGTTGATCAGAATAAGTAAAGAGAGAAATGTCTGGGTACGTTCAGTTTTGCTTAGCTGTTTGAAAATCAAACAACATAGAGGTTTATCAGCACAGTAAATCATAAATTTTTCAAAGGGGATGTTTCACACTCTCTTTGAGATTCTGAAGGTACCAGGGGTAAAATACAGGAGACGAAAGGGTATCTAAAACTTGAACAGAAACCAAATGGCAATTATAACAGTCGGTGAGCATGAAAGGCAATCAGTGCTCTAGGAGGGAGTCAGACAGGTAGCTGCAAGCTGGGTAAGGCAACCACACACAATTATAAGCAGTCTCACCTCAATCTGGTCGTTTAAGCTGAATAGTCTCAATCTTTTTAGAGTAATATAGTTCTATATTTTCACTTAATTTCCATATTTTCTTAAGAGTCGTCGTAGATACTTATTTCGTGAATTATTTTCAGGAGGAATTTTTATAGGAGATAATGTAATTAAGTGTGTACAAACATACAGGTATTTTGTGTTTTCTAATTGAGCCGTGCGTGGCTCACGTTCGTGCCATCTTTATTTAACATGTTGTTTTTACCATACGGCCGCCTCATCATTTTAATTTCAGTTGCTGGTGTCACTGAATTACTGTCTAGCCTGACCGTGAGTGGCAGTAGCAGCGCGTATCGATATTTGCCCGGCCCTATTATCTTTTCTGACAGGCTATTACTTCCCGGTCGTGAGGTGTCGTGGAGAGGGAGATCGCACCTGGCGGTCGTTGAGTTGGAACGCGGCCGAAGTGCTGTCGGGACTTAGCCAGCAGTCGAGGACGGAGCTCTAGGGAGGCGCGGACAGCCAGTACTGGCCGACCGCTCGCGACGCAGGATGAACTGTCCGACGGACGGAGATAGCAGCGGGATCGACCGTTGGTCGGTTGTTCTGTTGGTCGCCTCTTTGGGCGACGTGTGTTTGGTCTTTTGATCGTTTCTGGGCCTCGCCACTGAGTCATCTTGCTGGACGTGGCTCGGCTAATTCTTGTGCGGAGACGTCGTGGCCAATCGGCAAGAGATACCTGTGCATGACTGGGTCTGAGCCAGTGTGCCCAGATAGTCAAGACTCGCCCGACCGTTGCTGACACACGTGGTTCGAGTGGCAACGACCTTGGTTGGTTGTTGGTCGGTCGTCTGGTCAGACGACATGTGTTTTGTCACCGACCGTCTTTAGGTTTTGTGTGTGTGTCCTCCGGTGACTTGTTCTAGTTGTGCATCAGTGATTCGTTATATGAGTGTTAGAGTTTCTTTTGTGGCATTGTTCTGTGCAACACTGTATACTCTGTGTCAGCTCGATTGAGCAATGTTTTAAATTAATGCTATCTGCGTACTGCAGTAGCCAGTTGGTCGGCTGTGACAGAGCAGCGAGTGAGTGTTTTGTTACCAAATAGATACTATCCGCCACGGCGTGTAGTTCCACAACCGTTGCGGTGTTCATGTATGTCAGTAGTTATTGTGCCTTGACTTATTAACAAACCAATATTTGAAGACGAGTGTTACTGGTCTCTTCGCCTCGCTGGCATTTTAGTTGTAGTGTTTCTGGTCTGGTGACCGAAATCAGGTAGTTGGTTGGTTCGTCGGCTGTTGGTCGGGTTGCCTTCCGATTTAGATATTGTTGGTCAGGCTGAATGTCTTGCCTAAACGTGCGTTAGAGTTGCAGTTCCGAGCCAACCCTTGGAAACTTCTGAGCACCGTTCCGTGTCTGTTACATAGTAACTTCCCAGTTTGAATTTTAGAATTTTGGTTAATGTATGGCCTTCAGCCGTGTTTTAACATAGCCTGAATTAATGTTCTTGTCTTGCCGTTAAGGCAAAAGAATGTGATGCTTTTGTTTGCCTGAAATGTTTTAAGATAAGTGCTTCTGCCTTTTGATTGAAACTTTTCTTATCGCTTAATATGCGGCCTCCAGCCAAGCTCCATTAAAATTAGATTGTTAAGGGATTCAGCCTGTAGAGATTGAAAATTTACTAAATGTTTTAGGGTGTAACCTCCAGAAGAACCTTGTATGTCAATTTCTTGCTTAGGCCTTGCGTCTTGGCTTTTGAGTGTGGCCTTCAGCCGATCTAAAGTTAATCAAAGGAGATCGATTAAAACCTGAAGTGTTTTGCATTCTGGTGTAATGTTGTGGGTTGATAAATAAAGTTGAGTGCAACTGACAGGAACTGATTTTGGCCCTTTCCACAACCTAATCCGGTTCGTCCTGCCAAGCAGGCATTTCACTAACTTTGTTATGGTCAAAACTAGATCATAATTTAAGAGACGAAGAGAAAGTGTTAGATGTTCAGGAAATTGGTGAAAATACGAGTGTGAAGGAGATAGCAGCATTGTATCAACAGGAAACAAATCCTATGGCTCAAATCTAAGAACTACTAAGACTACTGTCAGTATCGGTAATGACTACGTCAGGTGTGGTACAAGCAGTATCACAAGAGCAGAAAGACATGTCACAGAAGCAAATTGATATGTCATTCGTGGTGCAAACAGTATCACGAAAGTTAGAGACTTGTGTCAAAAGCAAACAGACATGTCATATGCAATTCAGGCATTAGTTAGTCAGCAACAACAAATCTCAAATGAGATAACCGAGTTGGGAGATGCGCAAACGCAGTTTCCTTTGGAAATCAAAAGGATTACCGAAGAAATGAGAAACATGAAATCGAAGCAGGAGGAAGTAGAAACTTCCGTTGTGGAGTTAACAGAAACTGTGACTATCACATCTTCTGGATGTGATCAATTGATACGAGAGAATTTCAGTAAACATCAACAGGATTTCTCAAATAAATTAGGTGAATGGCCATCCGCTAAGGAAAACCAGATGATTCTATGTGTAGATGCAAGTATAAAAGAAGTGGTAAGCAAATTGCCTATTGACAGCTTACCAACTGCAGAAAATATTAAAGATGACATTAAAGAGGTAAAAGAACAATTATGGGTGAATTTTAACTGATGGAAGGACAAATTTGTCTATTCTGTTGAAAATATGTCCAGGGGTATGGAACAGATGTGAGGGTGAGTAAAAGACTGTAGAAACGATCTGCGTTAAGTAGAACGAGCGCAGGGATCAAGCAATGAATCATGTTATGGTAACAGACATGCTTCGCCGGAGGGAAATATAAATTACAACGGAATGCATACAGAGCCGCAAGCTAATAATGTGTACACTGGAATGCTAATGGAGGAAAAATTGTAGAAACGTAGGCATGGAAAGAAGCGCAAAAGATCAGCTACGTTTCAGGCTATATTAAAGGTGATGGTGCGCAATGGGCCACGGATATGATAGATACATGCGAAATGTACGAGGAATTTCTTGCTAAGTGTTACTGGTCACAGGGTGTGCAAGAACGATAAAGAAAAGGTGTCTTTAGTCCGGAGCCGTTTTGTGTAAAAACAGGAAGTCTACGGCGATACATTGAGAAGTATTTAAATAAAGCAAGAAAGTATTTAAACAAAGCTGAACTTATAATGCATAAGGGTATTCTGCGGAATTTGAAAGCGGAACTTCGGACTGAGAGGAGAGAGAAGTTAATACACGCATCGGAGGAGATTTTAGAAGAATTCATGCCAGTCTTGGACTCCATTGATTTGATCCTAGAAGATATTAAGGCAAGACCAGACAGACACAGTCGAATAATGCTTATGGCAGCTGAGCGAGCAATCAGCTGATTCAGGAGACAAATGCAAATCGCGCTCCGCCGCACTGCAATAATTACAACCAACATCGTAATCCGCGTAGCTTAATGGAAACAATTTCAGATACGTGAAAAACAGACTCAATCGACACGACAGAAAGTACAATCCAGATTATAATGTGAACTCGAATTCTACGAACTGGCAAAACAATAATAGGCAGACGCAATCTTCTGTGCCGATTGATAATGACTGGAGGCAACGAACACCAATTGTTACAGAAGTGAGAGAGGGTGCGGTTCATGAAAATGAATCGTGGTCGGAAAATTAATTCCGACCAAATCGTGCCCCGGAGGAGTCGTTGTGGTGAGGTATAGGAACTATGAGCAGAATGTAAATATGATGACATACAACGAAGGAAGATTAATAGAAGAGGAGCTTTGTGCTGACACAACTAAATGTATGGAGGAATACTCACCGTAACCCATTTCTGCAATGAAAGTTGAAATAGAGGGTATTCCAGCAATGGTACTTTTGGATACGGGCGCATCATCAATATCATTGAGTTTATTTAATAATATAATGAAGAAGAACCCGTTACAGACTTTTCCTGCGCAACATTGTAAAACACTAGGAGCGTTTGCCACGCGATCACAATCTGTGAAGACACAGACGATGCTAAAATCTGATCCAGGAAATGCAGCGATAAGTAGTGGATAAATTAATAGTCGACTGTGTTCTGGGATAAGAAACTGTCCGGGAGAAGGACGCAAAATTAGACTTCTTTACCGGGAAAGTAAATTTTAAGATCGACGAAGACCTAGCCCGGGTAGATTTGCTAAGGAAAGAAGAAAAATATGGAAGATACTTGCAATTGATAATGAAAGAGCGCCATCAATGCAAAACAAGTTTGATTCAAGTCATCGAAGTAGTAGAAATATCCTAGCAGATAAAACAGAAGTTGAGCGAGTCAGAGCACCTTAAGCATTTACATAGGACACAATTGTCTATCCTATTAAGCAAGTATATGAGAGTGTTTGAAGAACAACTCGGTATCACTAAGCGTTAGACATGTCATTTGAATGTCAAGCCACACAGAACATAGTGCCATAGTTTCTATCCCATTCCTTGGAAATAACGCAATGCAATGGAGCAAGAAATACAGAGGATGTTGGATTGGAATCTAACCGAATCTTCAAACAGACCTTCCTAATCACGATTTAGAAAGTTTCGTTCCTGAGGGAATGAAGAAATATAAGAAAAGGAAGATATTTTTTCTAATAGTAATATAAGTAAGTTTTTCATAATTTCAGATAAGATTATGATGGGTCGACAGGAATCCATAAGAGATGAATTATAATGATTATGTAAATATATATGTTTTCTTTCAGAAACGTGATTTGGTATACTCTTAAGGAAAACTAATTATGACGTCTTTTAATTTCAGTAAAAAATCCAGTTATATTGGATACCTGTTTCAGTTTTCATGTAATTGTTAGTAATAGGTACACGGGAATATTCATTTTAAAGGCATAGGAGTATATATATATATATATATATATATATATATATATATATATATATATATATATATATAATAAATTATGAACACATGCTGGTGCATTGTCATAAAAAGAAACAAGTTCTGAGACACAAGAGTGGTTATCTGTTTGCTAGTAAGCAAAGTTATACTCAAGTGCGCTATATTCGAAAACGATTTTGTGCTTCATTGAGGAAAAAGGTGAAGTCATGAAAAAGAATTGTCTCTGGAGTTTACCAAGGACAACGAGTGTGGCGAAACATTACCGGAATATTGAGTAATAAAATGTATATTACTTCTTCCGAATCACTAAATTGAGACCAGTAGCGTGAGAATGAAGAGCATATGTACTAACCCGTTCTCTCACAACTCTTTCCCATCAGTAATGATTAGCATTGATACTTGTTCTGGGGTATGTTACATGTTCACACATCACTGCCCTGTGAATGGCCCTATGAGGGTATGACCCAGCCGTTCTCCTAACTGAGGATCAACGTTGTTCCTGACCATCCCTGCAATCCCACACACACTAGCAAGAGGGTCATTCACTGTCTCTACACACATCTGTCCTGCAACTTCCATCAGACGTCGCTACCAAGACATCTTCATACTGACGAGACTCCACCAATGCAAGAGCACCCTGTGTAAAGACAATGTAAGATCTGTTATTTAAACATTTAATGATTTTTGTAAATTACTGAGTGGAACATAAGGTTAAATCAACCCTGTTCCAGGTTTTCCATGGTTTCCCTCTGGCACCCTTGCCCGAATGGGAAGGCTATTCCGATCGAAAGTCCATGGCCACATGAGCCGTTTACAGAGTTACTTAAACGGCTGTTCCAAAACATTTAACCTTAAGAGAAGCAGCGAGTGATTATGAGAATTACACAAACTTCATAAACGGCAGAAGTTGTCACCAGCCGCCAGCATTTTCCACTCAGTAATATTGTAGGAAACAGTAGGGTCGATTTTGTAACCGTTTTGTCCCCGTATTGTCTTGTAAAAAATAGGCACCCAAATACGGGCATTGTAAATGATCGTTAATGGCGAATACCTTGGCCCTGTATTGTTCTTCAAAGAAAGTATGCGGCCAAAAACGGGCATTGTAAATGATCGTTAATAGCGAAAAGTATAGAGACAGGTGCGGCGAACTGTTAATGCCGAGAGTAGCATAAACTATCTGCGAGAATTGGACGTTTCGTACTACGGACGCATCTCTCAGGAATAAGTAATCAAAGATATCTATTGGAGGACTCGGTCTGAAGCGATTACAGAGACTGGACGTGTTTTATGTTGGAGAGATTTTGCTATTGTTGTGATACGCTATTAAGCCGCTGGTGTTATGGTGTGGTAGTGTTTTTCATGGAGGTGCCTTGCACTCCTTGTTGTTTTGCGTGGAACTAATACAGCACAGCCGGCCGGAGTGGCCGAGCGGTTCTAGGCGCTACAGTCTGGAACAGCGCGACCCCTACCGTCGCAGGTTCGAATCCTGCCTCGGGCATGGGTGTGTGTGATGTGCTTAGCTTAGTTACGTTTAAGTAGTTCAAAGTTCTAGGGGACTGATGACCTCCGACGGTAAGTCCCATAGTGGTCAGAGCCATTTGAACCATTTTTGAACCACCCTCTCAACAGTGATCCTCACACACTTGTGAGAAAATGTGCATCGAATTTCTACAGATACGTCGGCACCACACAGGGATTTCTCCCGCTGATGTCGAAGTCGATCGCAAATCTATGCGAGGTTATGTTGGAGCGATGGAGATGGATTAAACAAAATAAATAAATAAAAAGGACAAAAGGTGTGAAGTTTGAAAAGTTCGAATCTCGGTACGGCACATAGTTTAAATCTGCCAAAAAGTTCCTGTTTAGCTTTCTTACTGGTTTTGTATTTCAGAGTTCTATGAATTTTTCCACACATACTACGTTTAAACTTCCAAAGCTATTCTCGGTATCATGATGTATTCCTGTGAATATTTCACATAAATGGTTCAAATGGCTCTGAGCACTATGGGACTTAACATCTATGGTCATCAGTCCCCTAGAACTTAGAACTACTTAAACCTAACTAACCTAAGGACATCACACAACACCCAGCCATCACGAGGCAGAGAAAATCCCTGACCCCGCCGGGAATCGAACCCGGGAACCCGGGCGTGGGAAGCGAGAACGCTACCGCACGACCACGAGATGCGGGCCAATATTTCACATCCAAGATAGTAAAAGGAGGACACTTACTCAAATATTTTGCCATTTATATCAGTTTTATTTTAATAACTATGGTATTGGTACTGATACCATCTGTTCGATAGTTTAATGGCATTATGAATAATAACCTAGTACCAGGATTGGAATATTCTTATTATATTTCCCAACACTTTCAATAAGAAATTATGTGTTTGCATATATGCGATTGCAGTCTTTCTCGGCGTATTCCACTGATGAATTCTTCTCGGGTTATCAAGCGAGTGGTGGCGTCGTCTTGTCGCTTCTGGCGAAATATCGGGATGCTGCTGCTCTCATCTGTTGCGTTCCCCTCTTTGGGGAAGTGTCAGGGGAAGTTTGTAGCCTTTCGGCTTTTACTCCCCGGTGTACGTTTGTGTGTGATTATTTCTGTAGTTTTTTTGGTGTCTCTGAAATGTGATGATTGTTTTGTTTGTGTCTGGTACTTGCCTCAGGTTGGCGAGATGATTGGTGTTATATGGGAAGGAGCAGGATTAGGGACTGGATATTGGGATTTTCTCTTCAACTTAACCGTCGAAGATCGTTATGGGGCGCTTGTGCTTGTTGCGGGACATACCATACCGACCTAGGGAGTGGATGAGGGCGTTTCCTGATCTGGAAGAACCCTCATAGAAAGCCCTTGCCAGATCTTGGAAACGCTCTCTCAGAAGTGCGATTTCAGCTGCGGCATGCAGATCATCTATGGGGAATCCAAGAGGTAAATACAATGCCCTCCTGAGGACGCGGTCCTGCAGCCTCTGAAGTTTGTCCGGGTGCTGCTTTGCCGCATATCCCCAGACAGGGCACGCATATTCCATGACTGGCTGGATCAGGGCCTGGTACACGTTTACTGCTACTGGGCAGGGAAGGGAGCTGGTTGAGTTCAGGATTGGGTATAGGATGGACATTCTGGCGCAGTCCTTCCTGTGGACCTCATCTAGGTCCGGTTTCCACGTAAGACGATAGTCCAAGGTTACGCCAAGGTACTTGGTGGTTCTGAGCAAGGGGAGTTGGGTTCCGTTTAGGTGAAGTTGGAGGGGGGGGATGTTGAAGAGGTTCGCGGCTTCCGAGCCTGCGGGTAATCAGCATAGCTTGCGTCTTTTCGGAGTTGATGGTGATACGCCAGCGATGGGCCCAAGTTTCTGTGTCGTCTAAAACCCTTTGTAGCCTACGGATGACCAGGTCCTTGTTCGCATTTCTCGTGTAGAAGGCTGTGTCGTCTGCGTACTATGTAGTGTGCCACCAGGGAGGCCGTTGGTGTGTCCGCAGTGTACCGACTGTACAAAACGGGCCCCAGGACCGATCCCTGTGGCACCTCAGCACGAATTCGCCTTTTGGTGCAGGTGGCAGTTTCTACTTTCACGGAGAAAGTTCTATTCGTGAGATAGCTTTTCATCAGCTTAACTATACTCCCGGGGAACCCTTGTGTGTACAACTCGTAGAGTAGCCCTCTATGCCATAATGAATCAAAGGCTTTGGCTACGTCAAGCAGCACTATTCTGCAGTAGCCTCTGTGGTTGAAGCCTTCTGTCCCTACTTCCACCAATCTCATGACCTGTTGCGGGGCAGAGTGGTTCTGCCAGAACCCGAATTGGAAATCCGACAGAAGTTGCTCTCTGGTAATATGTTCTTGTATGGGTCTTAGCAGAAGGCGCCCATAGATCTTGCTGAGAGTTGGGAAGAGGCTAATCGGCCTGTAGTGCTGCGGGAGTAGAGGGTCTTTCCCTGGTTTGTGTATCGCGACCACTTCATGTTTTGAGCAAGCTGGGAACTCGCGGGATCGAGTAATCTCGTTGAGGACGTTAGCGAAGTGTGTGATCGCTGTGGGTGGGAGATTTTTTACTAACTGATTAGTGACACCGTGGTGCCATGGCGCCTTTTTTGTAGGGAGGGACCTAATTACTCTTGCCACGTCCACGATGGAAAAAAGTATGGGTTCGTCCTCTGGGTCCTCCTCGGCATTGAGAAAGACAGCCAGTTGACGTCTGACTACTTCTTCATGCTCTTCATCATGGGGTCTGCCGCTCGGAACTGCTTCTCGAAGGAGTCGGCGAGGGCGTTGGCCTTCTCAGCTTGGCTGCAGCCCGGACCCCGCTCGCCATGCTGTGAGGCGGTTTTGCCATTGCTGGTTTCCGTGCTCATTGGGCGCTACCTTCAGTTCTCTCTGTAGACGACTGAGCAGCCTCCTGGTGGGATGATTCCTGGCGATCTTCCACTGTTATGCCACACTGTTCTTATGTAGAATTTTATGTTGCAAGTGTTCCGGGAGCTGTATTTGCGGCGGTGTACCATCCCTTTGCGGAGGGGTGGCCTCTTCCGCTGCCTGCTAGATGGTGCCTGCTAAGTCTTGTAGCACTTGTTCTACTGTTTCGGCAGTAGGTGGCGGAGCGCGAGCGATATCAGAGGCGACAGCTTCTTGGTGTCGCTCCCAGGCTGTACGTTTGTAAGACGTCTGGTACCGTGGGAGTGCTACCCATTCTCCGACATTGACCTCTAGGATCACTGGGGTGTGGTCGGAGGACATTCTATTGATTGTCCCTGCGGCCACAAACACTGCTATGTCTAACATGTCGGCCCTTCCTCCATTTTTTGGAAAATATGTGGGCTTGACTGGACCCCATGTTTCGAAGTGGTGGATATGCGCTAGTTATTGCAGTTTGGCGCCTGCTCTGGAGGTTACTCTAGAATTCCAGCCAGGGTGTTAGGCATTGAAGTCCTGCCCTATTATGAGTTTGCCTTCAGTTTGCCCTAGAGCAGGCTCATCCATCTGGTCTTGTGGGGGTCTGTAAATTGCAACAATTGTTAGGGGTCCGGTGGCCGTGGTTACTTCCACCGCGACTGTTTCGATTTTGTTGGTAGCTCGTAAGAATACCAGGTGGTGGGGGATTCCTCTTTTTATGTATATGGCCACTCCTCCGCCTTGGGTTGGCCTGTCTTTACGGTAGCTAACGTAGTTGGGGCTGTCGCTTTTATTCCCAGTTTTAGTTGGGTTTCCCCCATCATGCATATGTCGATGGAGAACTCCTTCATGAATTCTCTGAACTCGACCTCTTGATTAACAATGCCGTCTCCGTTAAAGACACACATTGTCAGGCCTAGGATGTTGGGTCGTCTGTTCATGATGGGGTTTTGAAACTACTGAGGAAGTTGCAGAGGGGAGCGACTGCTCGACTGCTGCCTGAAGGGCAACGAGGATCTGTGTGTTCTGCCTCTGGGCCTCTCTAAATTCCTTTATCATTTCCATGACGACGTTCATGGTCTGCACCATAATGCCTAACACCTGATCCAAGGGTGTGGGCTGCGTGTGTGGTTCCCTAGAGCTTTCTCTGTCATGGTGGACCTGGTCGTTGTTGCTGTATGTTTCCCGGTGTTGTTCTTGTGATGGCTTCTTTTATTGTGGTGATGGGGCTACGTTTCCATGGCTTCTCGAAGGAGGGACCACTTCCGCATATGTTGCCATTGGTGTGTCCGGTCTTGGTTTTACCCAGGTCTTGTCTTTGTGTGATGTTGTGTTTTGTTTCCTTGTGTATCTGGTTGGGTTGGTGGTGTTTTGTTTGCGTGTGTGGGGGTGGGGGGGCGGCCTTTGCGCCCTTTGCCTGCTGTGTGTGTCGTTTGTGGTCTTCACAACCTTGGTAACCCGCTGTGTGGTTTTTGCCACACAGTGCGCACCTTATTTGTGGGTCCATGTGTTCCAGTGTACATGTCCTTGTGTCGTGGGACTCGGCGCACTTTCTGCGTCTTCCTGGCATGGTGCAGTGTGCGGCGACACGTGAAGCACTGCACCGTCTTGTTTTCGCTGCGCAGTGACAGTGGTCACAGGGACAGCCAGGATCATCTATATTTCCTCTCTCAGGGCGACGACAGGTGCTGTTGGGGGCGCAGTTTCCTCACAGGTTGATGGAGTTGTTGGAGTGGGGGTGGTGGAGTGTTTCTTTCCCTTGGTGTGCTTCTCCTTCCTGCTCTTTCTTGCGCGCCGCTGTTTGGATGAGGGGGGGGGGGGATTTGAGGAACTGAGATCTTGATGCTGTGTTCTGCATATCTATATAGCTGCTTGGCAATCGTCCGCTTCTGTAGGCCGGCCAATCACATTCCTCCGGAAGGGGGCACAGCGACGGGGGGGGGGGGGGGAGTGAGTGGGAGGGGCCCAGCGTCGAGCCCCGGTGGCTATCCAATCTGTCTGTGGACGCCGCTGCCTTCGGATCGGAGCGTACCTGACGTATTTTGTCAATTGTGGGATTTCACACTGCACTGAGCTGAAAACCGCTATACCTGTTGAAACGTCCCCTTTGAACAATTATACAAGACTGTGCTTAAACTGACATACAATATTTTTAGCGCAACGCAATCTGACTTTCAAGAATCCCTGCAAAAGAATGGCCCTGAGTAACATTAAACTATACCTTTCAGAAATCACTTACCTCACAAAAATCTTCATTAGTCGAGCTACTGCAGTACAGCGAGCGCCACTACTGCCAGCTAAATAAAAGATTCAAACTACGGAAGGCACTAACTACTGATAGGGATAGTTAGCAAATGAATGATATTAATAGAGAACAAACAATGTATTTACCTTAGTATCATCAAAAGTCATAATATATATAGCAGTTCATGACAAATTACAAAACTCCGCCATCTCTCTCCCTACATCCACCACTGCTGGCGGCTCAGCTCCAACTGCGCAACGCTACGCGCTGTTCACATCCAGGTGCCGCTGCCCAACACTACAATGGCAGACAACAATGCAAACTAGACACAGACTGCACACAGCACAGCCAGTGATTTTCATACAGAGGTGGCGTTACCAATAAACCTAAACAGCCTACTTACACTGTTTACTAAATTGTTGTGCAGACGTATCTCCACTGCCTCTTTGAAGATCGAGTTTTTTCGAATTCGAAGGTGTATCCCTCGATAATGTTATGTTCTGCTACTGCAGACTCGTTTGTCTGTCATAGTCGTACGTTCCTGGGAGATACATCGTTGTGTCTGCCGGATATTACCGTCAGAAATACGCACTCAATTCTCTAAATGCCCAGCGTCTGCAACCGCACCTGGTCTTTGGTTGAGCCAAGTATATCTTTGACTTGTGTGCAGTATTTCATAGGAGTAACACAATACTATGAATATTAAGAACGAAGCGATTCATGTGTTGATATTTTACTGTAGTTGGCTCATGTAAACATAGACTAATCCCCGTATCTGATACTATATTCATGATGATGAGCCGTTTTAGGTTTCTAGTAGGATTTTTGGTCACCCGTTTAAACTCTACTCAAGTTTATTGATGAATGCGTGACACTATTGGCATATATCACACTATGGCGTGATTAGCTCCTATCCTCATGAAATGCTTAAAACACGAATCTGTTGTTACATTTCGATGCTGTCAGTACTGATACTGTCTTTAAAATATTATCGATATACCTATATAATTTTTAGTTCTGGTATCTATCCAGATTTTTTTCGAATGTGTCGTTTGACCCATGTCCCTTAATACAACTTACCATTTGATGTTCCTCGGAAGGAACTACTTGATCATGATATTATAATACGTAATGTGAAAAAGTTGATTTCTGCAGAAATATCCGGCGCTATGTGCGAGAGATCTTTAAGCTTTTATTACGTCGAGAAAGCCTAAAATAACAAAGGGCTATGCTTTATTAAATTAGGGACCTTGTAGATACCAGTAAAAGGAAATGCGCAAACAGGGTGAAAAGAAAATGTCGCTACATATCGCGACAAGTCTCTTTTGGGGAAAGCGCACTGCGAGGAATTAACCAGCAGCCAGGAAAATACAAACGCGGTTCTAGTTTATCGGAAGACAAAGCGTAGCGGGCGGTTGGCTTGTTCCACAAATTAGAGATGTCTCACAGAGATAGGCCGCGTCCTCGTTGCAATTAAATTTGTGTTTTGGTCGCAGCGTTCCCGCTCTAATTTATTCGAGATCAGTCAGCCAGAAATCCGAGATAACGAGAAACTGTACAGATGAACTAATTAATTTACTTCGGAGGGATAAATCGTTATATATTTCTTCGTGATAGTGTACCAAGTGTGTGGCGTTAGATAAAGGAAATCACGCCAGTTAATCAGCTAATTGTGCCTATTCATCTGACAAAAGAAGCCCATTCGACACTTCTCCATCTTTCTCTTCTGATTAACGACACCGGTCGTGCATTTGACAGAGATGCGTCGTTCAAGTGTCAACTGCCAAATTGCGCCCCTTAATTTTACATACGCGCGCAGAAATTCTCTTTTTAAAGGAACTGCGTAACAGACAGGTCGAACAGTTTATCGTGTGTAAAGAGGTAGACTGTTAGGACAAGTTTCTCAATTCCTAGTGATCAGCACGTGTGTTATTGACAGTTTACTGGAGTGTAACTAACGTAACGCGGTTGGTTGTCACATGTGCATGAAATCCACTTTACGCATAGTCCTGGAATGTGTCATGCTGAGACATGATCTAGACAACGCTTTTGAAGAGAGCGATGTAGTTGACATTTTGAAACAAAATTTCTATGTGTTGGACGTTCTCCTCCCAGGTACTCTCAGACATGTATTGTTGTGCTGATAGTAGCTCATGCTGCACACACTAACTTACCTTGGTCCTCTTGATCTACTAAGAAGATCTTGTAATAAGGTCATCAGATCGAGTGCAGCATATTGATTTTTTGCTCAAGGAATAACAGATGCTTACCATAAATTACAACATTGGTGCTCAGTTGTGGGAAGTCGTTTGTTATCTATTGTTTATCAGTAGACACATAGTTTAGTAAATTTTATGAGCAATGAAAAGGACTTAACCCATATGTAGCGATTTGTTATGTTTCTTTTATTTCACACATCTTTGTTTTAGTGAAGTAGAACCTTCAGAATACCTGTTTGATGAGTTAGACTGTTGGCTTCTCCCCAGACCACAGCGTCCAATATTACCTTTTCTGGTTTCGGCGCTTGGGGGAGAGACGGCTGCCACGTTCACACAGATATTCAGTTCGGTATCATCAGTGGAGTTGAAACCATGAGAAAGGCCGATGATTGGACGCTCCCCATAATGGAGTCCACTCATAGGTGTACAAATACTTTTGATCAGATTGTGTATTTTGCATAGAAAGAAATCCTCTACATAGTTTGATACCCGACGGACATGAAGCTGATTTCTTACCACGAGGATTTTTTGCTTTCATTGGTGACTACTTTATTTCATTCCCTGTTATACACTCACGCTCATAAATAAAGGATAATTGCAGAATGTGGTGCCACACAACGTGGCACTACACAAAACAGGCGCTAATAGCATAGGCACATATGGAACACTCACGACACAGGTCTGTATGTCCACGGTATTGGTGGTAGTTTAAGAAAACAGTCCCGAATCACATGTGTTACAAAACGCCACTGTTTCCTGTGCATGTACCCCGACATCAGTATGGGATATGATTACCATGCACACGTACACAGGCTGCACAACGAGGTGGCATACTCTTGATCGGGTGGTCGAGCAGCTTTTGGGGTATCGCCTCCCATTCTTGCACCAGTAACCGTCGGAGCTCCTGAAGTGTCGTAGGGGTTTGAAGACGTGCAGCGATAAGTCGACCGAGAGCATTCGAGACGTGCTCGATGGGTTTAGGTCTGGAGAACAAGCAGGCCACTCCATTCACCTGATATCTTCGGTTTCAAGGCACTCCTCCACGATGGCAGCTCGGTGGGGCCGTGCGTCATCATTTGTCAGGAGGAACGTGGGACCCACTGTTCCCCTGAAAAGGCGGACATACTGGTGCAAAATCACGTCCCGATACACCTGACCTGTTACAGTCCCTCTGTCAAGGACATGCAGGGGTGTACGTGCACCCATCATAATACCACCACACACCATCAAACCACGACCTCCATAAAGGTCCCTTTCAAGGACATTAAGGGGTTCGTTTCTGGTTCACGCCAGATGAAAACCCGGCGAGAATCACTGTTCAGACTATACTTGGACTCATCCGTGAACATAACCGGGGACCACTGTTCAAATGACCATGTACTGTGTTTTTGACACCAGGCTTTACGGGCTCCCCTGTAACCAGGGATCAGTGGAATGCACCTTGGCGGGTCTCCAGGCGAATAAACCATGTCTGTTCCGTCGTCTGTAGACTGTGTGTCTGGAGACAACTGTTCCAGTGGCTGCAATAAGGTCCCGAGCAAGGCTACCTGCAGTACTCTGTGGCCGTCTGCGCGCACTGATGGTGAGTTATCGGTCTTCTTGTGGTGTTGTGCACGGTGGACGTCCCGTACTGTAGCGCCTGGACACGTTTCCTGTCTACTATAATCGTTGCCATAATCTTGGGATCACACTTTGTGGCACACGTAGGACCCGTGCTACGACCTGCTGCGTGTGACCAGCCTCCATTCACCCTAGTATTCTGCTCCTCAGAACGTAATCAATATGTGTTCTTTGAGCCATTTTCAACACACAGTCACCATTAGCACGTCTGAAAATGTGTGCACACCTACTCGCTGCACCGTCCTCTGACATGCACCAACACAACTCTGCGTATGTGGACTGCAGCCAGAGCCACCATGCGACGACCGCAGGTCAAATGCACCTCATGGTCTTAACCCGAGGTGATTTAAACGCGCAAACCACCCACCAAAGCGTTGTTTCACCATGTATCAGCATTATCTTTGATTTATGAGCATGAGTGTATGTCGTTTTGGAAGCTGGTGCGCGTTCCGCGAATGAGCTAAACACTCCTCGATCCATTAAGGGAACGGTGTCGATGTTGCACATAATACAGTAAATGATACAGTCACGGCGCTATCGAGAACCGGATTCGCAATGGAGCGAAGAGAAACTAAGTTGTGCTAATTATAGACTATATGTTATGATGAAAAACTAACAACAGCGCGACAGCTGAAAACTTTGTAGTAAAGTGCTCCGCAGAGGTGACTCAATTCCATCACTCAGACCGATTTTTGTTCCACGTTAGTACTGACGTAAGACAGATAGTTAGTGTCCCTCGGAATTGAAATTTATATGCTGTTGATATGACAATTTGTGCGTAGCTTTTTGGTGGCAAAAGACTGCACCCTATGACATTTATTTTACTAAACTGCTGAAACAGTCATCCGATCACCTATATCAAGTTGCAGGTTGCGTATCTAAAGCCAAACAAGGCAAAAGAATTGCGTACCAGTTTTTGGTGTATTTGGCGACCTTATTTCATAACTTATAATGCTGTCATAATCTTCTCATTAAGAGGTACAATTTTACATTAGTGATTTAACTCGGTAAGTCGAGCACTGAAGTTAGAAACTTTGTACACATCAGTCAAAACATTATGACCACTGCCCACTGCGGCGCTGGACTCCCCTTGGTGCCGTTGCGGGCCCGTGACGAGGTAAATAAAGTATACAAGCGGATCAAATACGCACAAGGGGCCAACATAGCGAAAAAATTGGCTGTAGAAGGCGGACGCATTGAGATAAGCGATTTTGACAAAGGGCAGATTATTATAAAGCATAGCCTATGGACGAGTATCTCAAAACTGGTGAACCTGGTCGAATGTTCAAGTGCTACAGTCGTGAGCATCTTCAAAAGAGGTGGAAGGACAGAGAAAATAGCATTAGGTGCTAAATGATTGTTCGACGTCCAGTTCACAGAACGTGGAGCTCGAAGGCTTGTCTCCTTTGTGAAATAAGATAGATTATGATCTGGGGCATCTTTGTCAAAAGAGTACAATGCTATTGTACACACACATGATTTGGAGCACACCGTTCATTGCATGTTGTAGAACAGGGAGCTCCACAGTAGATCATCTCTACGTGTCCACAAGTTGACCCAACGAAATCGTCACTTACGATTGCAGAGAACACGGGACGGTTGGGATTCGACCGTCGGTCAATGGAAACGTGCCGCCTCTTGGCGTGAATGAGGTTTTTGCTACACTAGGTCGCTGGACGTCTCCATAAACGCCGTCATCGAGGTGAACGTCGGCTCGAAACGTGCAGCGCGCAGCGGACGCAGGCTGGTGGAAGCAGTATTATGCTATGGGAGACATTCCCTTACGCTTGCATGGGATCTGTGGTATTAATGGGAGACACGCTGACACCTGTGAATTAACTGTATCCCTTCATGTTTGATGTCTTCTCCGACGGTGATGTCATCTTTCAGCAGTATAAAAATGGCTCTGAGTACTATGGGACTTAACATCTTAGGTCATCAGTGTTATATTGCTAGAGAAGGCCGAAATGCACGCTATAAGCTCACGCAGGATGGCGTGAGGTCTGAAACAGGATACGCAATGAATGGTATAAAGAAAAGTACGTAGCTTCTGGAATACTTAACTTTAATCCATCATTTGTATACATCGTTCTTGATGAGACATGCTTCATACGATAACTATCAATTGCTATGGCGCCTTGCTAGGTCGTAGCCATTGACTTAGCTGAAGGCTATTCTAACTATCTTCTCTGCAAATAAGCGAGGCTTCGTCAGTGTTGCATCGCTAGCTAAGTCGTCCGTACAACTGGGGCTAGTGCTAGTAAGTCTCTCTAGACCTGCCGTGTGGTGGTGCTCGGTCTTCGATCACTGACAGTGGCGACACGCGGGTCCGACGTGTACTAATGGACCGCGGCCGATTTAAAGCTACCACCTAGCAAGTGTGGTGTCTGGCGGTGACACGACAATCAGTCCCCTAGAACTTAGAACTACGTAAACCGAACTAACCTAAGCACATCACACACATCCATGCCCGAGGCAGGATTCGAACCAGCGACCGTAGCAGTCGCGCGGTTCCGGACTGAAGCGCCTAGAAACGCACGGCCACTGCGGCCGGCTTTCGGCAGAATAATTGAACTTGTCTCGTAGCCAGAACAGTACTACACTGGTTTGAGGAGCATTATAGTGAACTCAAGTTGATGTCTCAGCCACCAAATTGGCCTAATGTAAATGCAATCAAACCCATTTGGGTTGCTATCTGGTCACATCACCTCCTACGCAGATCAGTGGCCCGTTATATACACGAATTTCATGACCTGTGCGTATACATCTATTGCCACGTGGTAGTCATACGTGGTCGACCAGAAATTCGCAAACGCATATTTCTGCTCTCAAATTCCCATGCATTCCTATATCGGGCCATCCGAATGCCCCACAAATCTGCATGATGCGATTATACTTTTTTTTTTGTAGCCACTACACAGCAAATAACCAACGGCTTTGCCACAATGGTAACACCGCTTCCCGTCAGATCACCGGAGTTAAGCCCTGACGGGCTGACTAGCACTTGGATGGTGACCATCCGGTCTGCCGAGCGCTGTTGGCAAGCGGGGTGCACTCAGCCCTTGTGAGGCAGACTGAGGAGCTACTTGATTGAGATGCAACGGCTCCGGTCTCTGACATACGGCCGGGACAGCGGTGTGCTGACCACATGCCCCTCCATATCCGCATCCAGTGTCGCCTGTGGGCTGAGGATGACACGGCGGCCGGTCAGTCCCTTTGGGCCTTCATGGCGTTTAGTTTAGTTTATACAGCATACAGCTCTGGGCCTATGAAGTCAGAAGAACTGAGATGCGTCCAGGACCAGTTGTTTTACACATGGGAGTTCTATTCTTTAAAAAATCGGAAAAGGGGGATTGCTGGTAGATCACAGAAGAAGGTATTTCCTCAAGTAGATGCCTATGTTGTGCTGCATGTAAGCCTCTGTAAACAAATTGTTACAAATCGGGTTACTAATCTTCCCAAGTAGGCCACGCGCCACGAAGAGTGCTTATCGCATAGCAGTTTTATTTCGAAGTACCTGAAATTCAACCACGAAATAAAAAATTACGTTATTTACAGAGACATATGAAACATTACAATAAGAGTTCCATGCATACAGAGGCACCGAAATCTGTACACAGAATTCTGTAGCCGTCGTTTTGAGAGGAATTAATAATGTGTTTAATATGTCGCCGCCGTTGAAAAGATACAACCTTGAACAAAACGACTTTCTTCTTCGTAAGATGTGCACGAACACCGGAAAGCCCGGTGTTCTAACAATTTGAATGGCTACAGGTCAGGAAACCCCCGGGGCAAAAATGAAAAGGCCGACTTTGTGGCGTTGCAGGCAAGAACAAGTCGTTGGCCTACACAGTGGGTTGGGTTGGCACAAGCCCTATTTTGTTGAAGCCATAGGTACATCAGTGTGAAGCGTCGGGGCAAGCCAACAAAAAAAAAAAAAAAAAAAAAACTTGACCCCGCTTGCATCAGCCCCATTCCGCAATATCTTGGAAGCATCAATAAACGCCGTTTCGCCCACAACCGCACCTTTGCTATAGGCACTTACTGCAGTGCTAGAGTAAAATTTTACTCACCGTTAGTTGGACATAGTTTAGTAATATCATTCGGATTCGCCCTCCGTTTCGGTCGTTCCGCAGTCGCAAGCATTTCGCGATACAACGACAGAGTAATGGCGCCATTCATGCCGGAAGGTTCACCGAAGTCTCCCCCTACGCCCCACCGCAAGCGCCCTTTTTTGTTGCCTAAATCCGGTTCTCATCGTTCACAATTCTCTCTCTACTTTCCTCTCAGTTACATGTGTGTAGCTCTAGCTCAGATACTCATTCTGTTTACTCTTTTCTGATCGGGTTTATGTCAGTGGAGGCTACCCGCCGTTAAAAAGTAATTAGTTTCGCTGTGATTTCAGAATACAACACAATCGTTATATTTTATAACTCTCATATTTATTACTGTTACGATTCCATTCCCTAGTATCCATACAGATCATTGACCCGTTGCAAGTAGGTCTTAGTCATTGTCTTTCCGTCGTCTCATACTGGGTGGGAAATTAAACTGCGATCCGGTCAGTCTATTAAAAATTTTTCTCACCTGCAAACTGTAGCAAGCTGCTTTCATTTAAGCCGTCTGGTATACGAGCGCTGTTCCAAGCAGTTTAAATTCTGGGGAGGTCTGAAGTGAATTCTATTTGTCGAATTCAATATCTTTCCCATTTCATCTCATCCAAACCAGGACCCATAAAACATCATAGGCGTTTTCCTAAATTCGAGGCCACCGATGACCATGTCTATAAATTGCATTTGCAAAGAATAGGCTACAAAGCTCATTTTATAAAACTGAATTTGGATTAAACAACGGCTCCGAGCTTTTATATCACCAGACAGAGTGAACTTGTGGCTACTTTCATCTGGGAGTGATATTTTCCGACAATTAGGTTATGAAGATAATATAAGTAGCTTCACAAGTATGAAGCGTATGAGCGAAGCAATTAAGTCAATAAAATTATTTGAAAGTATCATTTTAAGATTTGTCGTTTTGGGAAGCATTGTATCAGAAAGAAATTGCTATCTTACAATTGCGTAAGAATGTGTTTGCGTCTACTGGTAGTACGTTAGTTTTAAAAGTGAAGTACAGATTTTTCTGTCGACAATAGTCTCCGGTTTAAATTGTTTCATTATTTATGAGTTCTTCTTTTTATAGTTTCTTCAATACAAAACTGGTCTAATAAAATTTTATGCAGTTAAATAATGAGCCTTAAATGGTGTTTGTAAGATTTTAATTCGAAAACTGATGTAAGTATAAGTGTTTCAGAATAATTATCACAAAATTTCTGTAGATAAGACTCTGTATCGTAGTTATCAAGTTACCACAGATGCCGTCTGCGGGTCTATAGATCCCAAGTATGGCTTTGAATAAAATCTAACTATATCTCATTCCATTATCCTCGTTTACCTGTTTGCTGCTACAGGCTTGACACTAGCGTCGAAAATGAACTAGAGCGTTAACCTTGGAAAGTTGATTGCAAGAAGCCCTGTGCACACTGAGGGACTTGCGCCAGAGAAGTTGCTGACTCAGTCGCTTCCTTTCCGAAGTCGATGCGCCTCTGTTCCAGTAATGGCTGTTTTGTCCAGCGGTTCGTCCCGCTACAGCCTGAAAAACATTTCCGGCCATTACTGATTCATTCACATGCTACGCGCCATTCAGCCCTTGTTAGACGTCAGCCCAAATGATATTTTAATTACTGATGACTTTGTCATGGCGTTCGGTGTTTTTGTCCCAACAAAACTGCAAATGCTCAATGTGGTAATTAATATGTAAATGGCGGGACGCCCGGCTGAATAGATGTTCACATATTTTTGGGCGGCGACCCTCCGACATGTAATTATGTTGCTCCTCGTAAATCGAGTAATCGAATCGAATTGTTCAGTTTTAGAGCAGCTGCCTCGCTTGCTGTTATTGCGTTCGCCATCAAACTGGTTGCCGTGTGATTGGCTGATTATGAGGTCTACAGGCTAACGGGTGCTTCATTCGAGCGCAGTGATCAATTGAAGCTAATTACTGTATACAATGACGGTTAATCGTTTTGTCTTATATTGCTCCCACTTTCCACCTCGATTTACACTAGTAACAAACTGAGTGGTATTGCAAGTTGGTTATAAAATGAAATGGTTCTGAGCACTATGGGACTAAACATCTGAGGTCATCAGTCCCCCAGAACTTAGAACTACTTAAACATAACTAACCTAAGGACAACACACACATCCATGCCCGAGGCGGGATTCGAACCTGCGACCGTAGCAGTCGCGCGGTTCCGGACTAAAGCACCTAGAACCGCTCTGTCACCGCGGCCGGCCAAGTTGGTTATACACCGGCACTTTGAGACCGAGTAGTCAATCGTACTTTTATGAAATATTTCACGTGCTAGCGACGAAACGGACCTCTAGTATCATACATTTAAAAGTTTTAATTTTCTAATATTCCTTACACATTTATTTTAAAACCCTGCATGCTGATGTTCCATCGGCTGTGATCAAAGCCGTTGAAGGATATAATACTTAATACAACGGTTAAATTTGTAAGGCCAATAGATATCTGACATATTAGGAATCTTTTCGACTGTGAAACTTAGGAAGTATTACGCAGTGAAACATACCTTTTAGTCTACGCATCACAAATTGTCATTTTACATCACTTACGTTACATATTACAAGCAGTAACGCCAGAAAATGTGAGCGAAACTAAAGTACCGATAGTCTAAAATAAAACTGTAGTGAGATTACACAAAATGATGCGTGTTCGTGCGTGATGCTTCTAAGGTTTTTAAAATGATTGGTGCGCCAATACTTGTTAATCGGATTGACGTTTACATTATGTACGACGTGAACGTATCATCGATGATGCGTTCCTTGATCCTAGACTGAACACAACAGTAGAATGCTGCCACGAAATGGTGTTTGGGCAAATTGACGCGACACCCAGATTAATTAGGTACCGCAGTATCGCTACAGACATAACATCAGTTGACCAACACACCCTTGAGAACACACGGCTATCAAATAAGAAAAGTGGCGAAATCGAAAATGCACGGTAAAATGGAAACCGATGTGTTTTCGAGAAAATAATGAAAACAATTTCTTACGAATTATAAGGTATTACGCAATATAATTGGAAAACAGTGACTATTAATGCGCAATATGTTTGAACCAAAAATATAGTAAACTGTAGAGAGGCAGCGAAGATAGAGAAAAGAAAATATCATAGGGTCTATTCATTAGTAAACAGTTGAAGTGTCAATCTCTGTGTGACGTATCTCTGTAATGTCACATGAAATAAATAGGCTGGACGTGGTTTCTCGTGCGGTGAACAATTATTATACTCAACTGGAGGGCAACTATTTCGTAAGAAAATAAGAGAATACATGTCCACGAAGACTGTGTTAATAAATATTTATCTTTTGCTAATTTTATTATTTACGTCACTAGATTTGCCAAACGGAAACACTTCCGATCTCGACAAAGCGTCTCTAAAGGGAACTGTCGAACAGCCCGGCGTGGACGATTGTTAACAGTTAAAGCATACTTGTAGTGTAGGTATTTTCCTCTGTTTGCTATGTTATTGTAAGAGAATCATATCGCTATCTGGTGATTGAACCACAAAGAATAATGTTATGTTTCTAATGTCCATGAAACAAGATAGCTGATATGTGAAATATGTGCCTGTAGTGTGAAGGTAGAAACTGTAAAAACGGTTCCCACTGGCACGTAATCAGGTATTATCAGTTTAATAATCATTGAAGAGTTGCTTCGGACTTCTATTCAGGTTACATCACATGACGAACTTACGGTGTTTGTACCTCGCATGAAACGTATTCACAGTTGCGAATATGGATAACCGTCAGCTTTTAAATGGAATTACGACAGTGGAAATTTTTACTTGACCGTGAGTCGAACCCCGATTTGAAGTTTATCGCGAGCGGTTGATTTACCATTAGGCTATTAGAGCACGTCTTACTGGCGAACCCAAATTTCCATATATCGTCAACCACATGTCTACAACTTGTACTCGCTTGTGGTGTGCACATCTCTGTCTGGCACATTTTAACAGACTGCATTTTATACCGTGATGCAAGGGCAGAAGCACAAGTTGATGGCGATCTGCTCTGTGTTTTAGCTAATGATGAGACGTGTGTGTCTAGGGTTTTAAAGTTTTATGATATGTCTGGATTCTGGCCTAAACTTTTTAAAAAATATTCAAATGTGTGTGAAATCTTATGGGACTTATCTGCTAAGGTCATCAGTCCCTAAGCTTACACACGACTTAACCTAAATTATCTTAAGGACAAACACACACACCGAGGCCCGAGGGAGGACTCGAACCTCCGCCGGGAGCAGCCGCTAAAGTTTCAGGCTGGAGGTTTTAGTGTATTGCAAATTGGCTGGCTACTCCCGTTTTTCCTTGCGGCCAGTCAGCCACTTCCGTCTGCTACACTGTTTTAGCTCTCTTTACCACTTTATTCTTGTGTTGTCCATGTTTTACTGCTGACGGCATGCTTCGTCCCATGTTTCGATGTGGGTAGGCACATATTTTTCCAACCTTGTTATCTGTGTTTTACGTTCTGTTTTAACTTACTGTTCTGAGTATTTTCTTGATACCCATCTCAATCTGTTATTGAGCGGGCGCTGAAGACCTTGCCGTCGTGCGCCCATACAACCTTCTCCATCATCATCATCATCATCATCATCATCATCATCGCACGTCCGTTAGGTACGTTCCAGTACAGGGAGATGTTTTACATGAATGCTGCATGCCCGGTGTTGTTGGGAAAAATGCGATATTGGAGTTCCTGTGTTATTCTGAATGACGTTGCGATATCGTAATATATTTTGGGTGAATGGGGGAAAACATACCCGGAAACATTTAATAGAAAGCGTGGTTCTTTGGCCATTTTTGGTGGGAGCCATCTTCTAAGTCACAGCAGGCAGACTTTAATTATTTGAACAGTTTATTTAGAACAGTTTAAAATGAACTACTGAAGTTACATTGCTATTGTGCAAACGAGATCCTGTCGCTCTATCAACTCTGAAGTCATACATATCCAAACAGCCAACGGTATGAATACTATTGATCCTTAACCGACTTCTGTTAAAAGTTAATTGATATTAGCTTTTATGTGTGATCCCATTGTCGTGTAATCGCTCGCTACCTCGGCCGCACTCTCTGTCCATCTCCTCCTCTTCCCCTCGGCCCATATTTTCCTCCCTCTGTCTCTGTTTTTATCCTCCCCCGCCTCACTGCCTCTCTTTTCCTCCCCTGTCTCGCTCCATGTCTTTTCCTTTCCTCTCTCTGACAATTTTCCTTCTCTCTGTCTATTTCAGCCTCCCCTCACTCCGTTTATATCCTCCTACCCCTGTTTGTGTCCATTTTTACCTCTCCCATTGTCTCTCTGCGTTATCACGCTCACTATAATAGGGCACTGGTCGTTCTTACCCTCAAGTATTTCTTTTCCCATAGTAATCAAAATGTGTACCACATTTGAGTGAAACCGCTCCAGATGTTTACGATCAGCTGTTTAGCCGTGGGTTTGCCCTCGCACGTAACTGTACACTTATTCTGACCTGTAACTCTAGAGAACTTCGCCATGCAGTTTCATTTTCGCACAGTTGAAGTACGTGCTGTAAAGTGATTTAATTTTCCAGAAGCAACCAGTGGATTATGTGGCGACTGTCTGCGAAATATTTTGCTAGGAACGAAGTAATAAATTAGAACGTAATGCATGATGTGACAGCTTTTCACACTACTCAGTGTTTGTGGCGTCGTATCACCTGAAATATTGGTCATGCAATGATATGATTGTGCTGCTTCATTCAGTGGCATATGCCAGAAAAACGTGTCGACGGTACAGTTAGTACTGAAAAAGTAACACAATAAAATGTCATGCATTATGCAGCTGTTTCACTGCATGAATAACGAAAATGTAATAAAGGAAAAACATTTTTCCTTTCATTATTTTATGCCAGCTGCCAGCAAGAAAAGTATCATATGGCTTTGAAATTAAGTGCAATTTTTTTCCATGTGACTGAAACCTCCGCCACTGATGCTGCTAGTAGTTAGAGCAACACAGAAGTGAACGCAAGATGTGGGACATGGCTTGTGTGCACTACAGTCTGTCGAATCGAGGAAGGATTTGAGGTACAATGCAAAAAAGACCAGCCAATGGGATTAATTCCCACTATTATTTTTCAGCGAATTGGAGAGAGAGGGTGCTGAATATCGCGAGACAAACTGAATTAATGAAGGTACTGGGGATAGGATACGAGCGTACCCAGACGATGATACTGCTTCACACCTCTTCCCTTCAACCAGTTGGATAAGGAACAGGATGTTGGTGAAAAAGATTTTTAAACGCCGCGAAGATACACTATTTATTTAGGTAAGCGAACTTGGCTGTCTTTGGATGCCACATCCTACTGAATGCAGTTAGTGTTTAGGGGATAGATGGTGAGGAGAACGTTATAAAATGTATAACGGTAACTCCGTCTTCTGTTGGAGTATGGGACTGCGGCTGTCCAATGTTCAATAAAAACAATACCAATCGCCGTTGTATAGGTTTATTTCCAGGCAACCACTTTCGACGATACACTACGTAATCTTCAGGCCTAAACCGCTCCGCTACAGTAACCTTCGTGTTACAAATACAGCAGTAAAATTACCAAATATTCAGCAACCAGTCGCAAAATCATGTTTTGTTTATTCACTTTTTCAAATCGATTTCAACTGATTAACAGCCATCATCGGTGCTACAAATACAAGAATAAAAATATTGAATAACAGTGACCAAATGAATAAATGTACATAAAGCAACTTAAATCAATTAAATGCATTTGGCCTTGTTTCATTAAGACGTTTGTTTCGTTCGTGTCCGTAATTTTCTTACCTCAACTTAGTTTACGTTACATGTGCATTCAGCAATGTGGCGCCATCTGCCGGAAAAAGTCCGATCTTCCTGAATGTCATTAACTGTACGCTAGATGGATGCCAGCACCGTTTTACATTTTGGCATTGTGATTAACTTTTGCTCTTGGATAAAAATATGATAAATAATTAAAAGTTTTTAAATTCTTTTTTTTTAATTTTTTCGATAGTGTGCTTCTGATCTATGTTTGTTCCTTTTTACTAATTTGTACAATCGCTTTTTGGCGTATGTAACTGCACTATGTAAAAGCACTCCATCGTCAGGCCACGAGTAGCCTACCGGGACCATCCTACCGCCGCGTCATCCTCAGTGGAGCATGCGGATAGGAGGGGCGTGGGGTCAGCACACCGCTCTCCCGGTCGTTATGATGGTATTCTTGACCGAAGCCGCTACTATTCGGTCGAGTAGCTCCTCAATTGGCATCACGAGGCTAAGTGCACCCAGAAAAATGGCAACAGCACAAGGCAGTCTTGATGGTCACCCATCTAAGTGCTGACCACGCCCGACATCGCTTAACTTCGGTGATCTCACGTGAACCGGTGTATCCCCTGCGGCAAGGCCGTTGCCAAGGCTGCAGTATGTGGTTGACAAAATCTTCGTCAATATATCCATTTCCTGTAAATATTTTAGTATTATATAATTACATTTAACCTCACTTCGTATGTCATACCTCTGTCTTCTTCTCATTTTTATTTTATCTGCATCTTTCCGCATAGACGGCGGGTTTGCTTTGCAGCGCCCCCTTATGGTTTCTCGTTGTCATAGTCTATTCTCGATGTATCACTTCATGTTTGACCTCTGCTTAAGACAGTGTTACTACTCGGGGCACATACTGGTTGAAAGGTAAATTTGTAAGTTCATTTTAAATGGTTTAGTGCGTCTATATACATTTAATTGATTTACGTTGCTTTATGTACATTTAATCATTTGGTCATTGTTATTAATTATTTTTATCTTGTATTTGTAGCACCGATGGTGGCTGTTAAGTAGTTGTAATCGATTTGCAGAAGTGAATAAATAAAACATGATTTTGCGACTGGTTGCCGCATATTTGGTAATTTTATGGTTTACGGTCTCTGCGCGACTTGGGAACTACATGGAGCCCACCATTCATAAATATAGCAGTGCCTTTCACTGGTCTCGTAATAGCCATTACGGGAATACGTGCACGCTGGACAACAGTCAGCCATATTTGTAACACGAAGGTTACTGGATTGGAGCAGTTTAGGCCTGAAGATGACGTAGTGTAACGTCGAAACTGGTTGCCTAGAAATAAACCTATACAACGGCGATTAGTATAGTTTTTATTGAACATTATAAAATATACTCCGCCCGAACAGACCTTGGAACGCCCAACGGCACTGACCGGCCGCCGTGTCATCCTCAGCCCACAGGTGTCACTGGATGCTGAAATGGAGGGGCATCGGAGTCGGCACACCGTTCTCCCAGCCATTTGTCAGTGTACGAGACCGGAGCCGCTACCTCTCAGTCAAGTAGCACTCAGTTTGCCTCACAATGGCGGAGTGCACCCCGCTTGCCAACAGCGCTCGGCAGACAGGATAGTTATAAAATAGGCAGACAGGATAGTTATAAAATAGGCAGACAGGATAGTTATAAAATATGCATGAGCGCTGATGACCACGCTGTTTAGCGCCCGAAAACCTCAAACCACACACACACAATATGCTATGAAACCTCCCTTGGAAAAAAATTGTTCAAATGGCTCTGAGCACTATGGGACTTAACGGCTGTGGTCCTCAGTCCCCTAGAACTTAGAACTACTTAAACCTAACTAACCTAAGGACATCACACACATCCATGCCCGAGGCAGGATTCGAACCTGCGACAGTAGCAGTCGCGCGGTTCCGGACTGCGCGCCTAGTCCCCTTAGAAAGATTTATGAATTTCTGTGCTGATAAACCCCATACGTTATTTGATTTTCAAACAGCTGTGCAAAACTGAACGTACTCAGACATTTCTCTCTTTACTTATTCTGATCATCACTAAACTGACACACAATATTTTTAGCGCAACGCAATCTGACTTTCAATAATCCCTGCAAAAGAATGGCCCTTACTAACAATAACCTATTCCTTTCATGAATCACTTATCTCACAAAAAATTTCATTACTCGAGCTACTGCAATACAGCGAGCGCCAATACTGCCAGCTAAATAAAAGATTCTAACTACTGAAGGCACTAACTACTGTTGGCATAGTTAGCAAAGGAAAGATTTTGATAGAGAACAAACAATGTTATTTACCTTAATAGTGTACAATTGTCATAGAATATATATATATATATATCAGTTCATGACCTCCAGTCTTACAAATTTACTGTCTCTGATGGACCACGTCTAGATCATCCGCTCTCAAAACTTCGCCATCTCTTTTCCCACATCCACCACTGCTCGCAGCTGACCTCCAACTGAACAATCCTACGCGCTGTTAACATCCAACTGCCCAACACTAACATAGCGAATATTACAACAATGCCACAATGCCAACCAGCCACAGACTGCACACAGCACAGCCACTGATTTTCATACAGAGCGCTACGTGGCGTTACCAATATAAAAACCTAAACAGCCTACTTACATAGCCCTCAGTTGGATGTGAACAGCGCCTAGCGTTGTGCAGTTGGAGGTGAGCCGTCAGCAGTGGTGGATGTGGGGGGAGAGATGGCGGAGTTTTGAGAGCGGATGATCTGGACGTGTGTCCATCAGAGACAGTAAATTTCTAAGACTGGATGTCATAAACTGCTATATATATTATGACTTTTGAACACTATTAAGGTAAATACACTGTTTGTTCTCTATCAAAATCTCTAATTTGCTAACTATGCCTATCAGTAGTAAGTGACTTCGGTAGTTAGAATCTTTTATTTAGCTGGCAGTATTGGCGCTGGCTGTATTGCAATAGTTAGAGTAACGAAGATTTTTGTGAGGTAAGTGATTCATGAAAGGTATAGGTTATTTTTAATCAGGGCCATTCTTTTGTAGGGATTATTGAAAGTCAGATTGCGTTGCGCTAAAAATATTGTGTGTCAGTTTAGTGATGATCAGAATAAGTAAAGAGAGAAATGTCTGATTACGTTCAGTTTTGATCAGCTGTTTGAAAATCAAATAACGTAAGGGGTTTATCAGCCCAGCAATTCATAAATTTTTCCAAGCGAAGGTTTCATCTATTACATTTTATCCTGCTGAATACAATCACAGTAAGCTGAGGTGACAAGTCATTAGATACGTCCTAATATCGTGTTGCACCTCCTTTTGCAAAATGTAATGCAGCAACTCCATATGCCATGGACTCAAGAAGCCGTTGTACGTCCCATGCAGAAATATTGAGCCATGTTGCCTCTACAGCTGCCCACAATTGAGAAGAGGCAGTGGTGCACGAACTGACCACTCCTTTACGTCAAATAGATGGGATTCAGGTGACCAAATCATTCGTTCGCATTAACCAGAATGTTCTTCAAACCAATTGTGAACAGTTCTAACCCAATGACATGGACCATTGCCATTCACGAAAATGAAGGCCGTGAATGGCTACAAATAGTTTCCAAGTAGCCGAACACAACTATTTTAAATCAGTGATCGGTTACGTTCGACCAGAGGAGTCAGTCCATTCCATATAAACACAGCCCACACCGTAATGGAGCCACCACAAGCTTGCACAGTGCTTTGTTAACAACTTGGGTCCATGGCTTAGTGGCGTCCTCTGCCTCGTGATGACTGGGTGTTGTGTGATGTCCTTAGGTTAGTTAGGTTTAAGTAGTTCTAAGTTCTAGGGGACTGATGACCGTGGATGTTAAGTCCCATAGTGCTCAGAGCCATTTGAACCATTTAGTGGCGTCTGCGCCATTCTCGAACCATGCCCTCAGCTCATACCAATTGAAATTAGGACTCATGTCATCAGGCCTCGGTTTCCCCGCCGTCTAGGGTGCAACCCATATGGTCACGCGGCCAGGAAACGCGATGCTGTCAATGTCGTGCTGTTAGCAAAAAAGCTCGCGTCGTTCGTCTGCTGCCATAGCCCATTAACCCAAACGTTCGCCACACTGTGCCAACGGATACGTTCGTCGTACGTCCCACGTTGATTCCTGCGGTTAATCCACTGACAATTCTACGCAAACGCCGCTGCTCTCGGTGGTTAAGCGAAGACCGTCGGCCACTATATTATCTATGGTGAGAGGTAATGCCTGAAAGTTGGTATTGTCGGCTCACACTTCACACTCTGGATCTCGGAATACTGAATTCCCTAACAATTTCCGAAAGAGAATGCTCCATGAGCATAGCTCCAACTACTATTCCGCGTTCAAAGTTTGTTAATTCCCGCCAGTGTTGCCATAATCACGTCGGAAGTGTTTTAACGTGAATCACCTGCGTACAAATGATATCTCCGCCAGTGCACTTCCTTTTTATACCTTCTGTATGCGCAACTCTATGTCTGTATACGAGCATATCTTCATCGCATTACTTTAGTCACGTCATTGTGTACACCAGAGTAGCGTGCATTGATTGTTCATCATCTAGCTCCTTCGACAATTTTAAAATATAGCAGTAAGGTTTATAAAGGCAAGTTGTAGACTGCAATACAATAGATGTCTGTGTGCAGCGCGTTGGCTCACATCCGGCAGGCAGGTCTGTGTTGATGGCCGATCGCCGTCTACTCCCCCATGTAATCTAAGAGGCAGCCACAGCAGGGCAGGAGGCAAGCCAGCTGTACTGGATGGGCCAATGGGCAGGCGGTGGGCGTTATGCAATGAATAGGATAATTTTTAGATAGAAAGTGGTTGTCTGCCAAAACTAAGTCCACAGTACCGCAGCACCGGGAGAAGCGGGAAGGTGTACACTGCTACAGGGCGCGTGTCCGACTCGCGGGTGAGCGAGAATACAAGAGAGCGGCCCCGGCGACGGGCAGCCGGGTATATTCTACGCACCACGTGGCTTCCTCCGCCCTGATTGATCGGGACCGAGAAGCCCGCGGGGGCGACAATGGAACTTTCCAGATCGTTGCTGCCTGGGGCTGTTTCCTCGTAAGCACGTGAGAGAGGCGCGTGGCCAAGGTGCCCTTCCTCGGTGCTGACTTCCTGTTGCTAAACCGTGGGACGAAAGAATTTCCAGGTAGCTAACACTGCCGGCCGTGGCTTGGCCGTAATGGAAAAATGAAGTTACCGTTGGAAAGCACATATAATAAAGTAATATCCCCTACTGTCTGGCTCATCCTTTACTAAGCTTTGTGGCTCCACTGGTGCAGCATTTATCGACCCTTACTGTCGCTTAGTTGTTTTGCAGTTAATACAGTTTTTAAAAGATTATGAGGAAGCAGTAAGAGTGTGTAAGTTCATTAATTAGGCTAGTACAATTTCCTTGTAGTTAATGCGTTTCTTTTTATAAAAGTTATAATTGTGAATTATCACTGTATTGGTGACTGTCGTTTTCCTAGTTGTGCACCTGGTTTAGTGGAAAGGAAGTAATGCTATCAGAAGTCCCGGCGGGGTCAGGGATTTTCTCTGCCTCGTGATGACTGGGTGTTGTGTGCTGTCCTTAGGTTAGTTAGGTTTAAGTAGTTCTAAGTTCTAGGGGACTGATGACCATAGATGTTAAGTCCCATAGTGCTCAGAGCCATTTGAACCATTATTTTGCTATCAGATTTTCTGAAAGAAATTCTAAGTGTTCATTGGCACTGTGCTGGTAATGCCTATAGTAATTAAGTCCACCATGCTTCAGTTAATATGATAACAAGTGTCTGTTTTCAACCAATAATACGAAAAGATTGGGGAAGGTGGGATGGTGGAGGCGGCAACATGAGAAGGGTAATTAATCACGACACGATAAGTATCCTTTTGTCATATACGTCTTAAATAGCAGTAACCGAGGTGGGAAGGGGGAGGGCAGAGGGGGTAGGCAGAAACAAGATGGGGGACGTAAGTAAACATAAATAAATGAGAGCCTGGCGTACTATGTGTTTACTTTATTTTTATATAGATACCACTGATGCCCTCAGCGAAAGTGAAGAAGAATTACAGGATCTGTTGAATGTAACGAATAATATAATGAGTACAGAATATTTTTTAACACTAAGTGGGAAAAATACGGAAGTATGAGAAATAGCGGAAATGAAAATAACAAGAAATGTAACATTAAAATTGGAATCATGAAGCAGACGAACGTAAAAATATCTGTTACCAGGACAGCAAAATAACTCATGAAGAATGAAGCAACGAGGACATAAGAAGCAGCCTAGAACTGTGAATGGGCGGTCCTGAACAAGATACATTTACGAGAGCTTAATTTTAGGAGGAAATATGTGAGAAAGTACATTTGGAGAACAGCATTATACGGTAGTGAAACCTGTGCTATGGGAAAACCGGAACAGAAGAAAATCGAAGCATTTGAGATGTGCTGCTAAGGAAGAATGTTCGAAACTAGATGGACTGAGATAAGGAATGAGACGAGGTAAGGAGTGAGAAGAAGTAAGGAATGAGGCGAGTTGGGGGACAGTGACAAGAAGAATGGACATGTTAAGACGCCAAGGAACTACTTTCTTGGTTCTAGAGGGAGTTGTACAGGTTGAAACCTGTAAGGGAAGACAGAGATTGGAAAACATCTAGCAAATAATTGAGAACATAGGTTGCAAGTATTGCTCTGAGATGAGAAGGTTGGCACAGTAGATGGCCACATCAAACCAGTCAAAAGACATGACAAAAACAGAAAGTGGCCATTCTGTTTACACAAAGTTCCAGCTAAATGAACGGTTTGTTTACATACACGAAACACTGATGTCATCATTTACATAGGGCACAATTTATGTCATTGGTTACATGAGGACAACGCTGGGCACTTTGTTTCAGTAAGCAGTCTGCTCCAATTCTCATGCAAAACGAATTGTCAGAAACATTAGTAACTGTTAGAATGGGAAATAGCCCCTACCATTCACTTCACAGTGATATCTGTGTTAGAGATGCAGTTTCAAATATAGGTGTTGATGTAGGTGTAGTTCTATATGTAGACGGTACAATTAAAATAGCCATCATCTAGCCTGAAGTAGAAACTTGTGTGTCTGAAGCTCAATTTCCGATCAAGATGATGAAGGCAGTCTCCATTCAAATAGGGAAAGTTCAAATAGGGAAAGTTTCCCTTCATTTCTCAAGTATTCTAATCCGACCACCACCTTTCGAACCTTGAAAAGTTGTTCATCCTATTGATAGTCCCTCGTGTAATACAAACTACTATAGTTTCCAGAAAATTTCTTGGTACTACGTAACTTGTAGCTACTCACTGTTGTCTTTAAGTGCAGTTACCATACTTTCTTCACTTTTAAGACATTCCGTAGTTTACTTTACTGGCTGTGGAGCGGAATTCCTTATAGGCCTCGGGATTTGGATAAAATGAAAGAACTAGAGGTTTCAGAGAGAGGATTAGGGAACGATTGACAAGAACAGGAAAATGAAATACAGTAGAAGAAGAATGGGTTGCTTTGAGAGACGAAATAGTGAATACAGCAGAGGATCAAGTACGTAAAACGACGATAGTTGGAATCCTTGGGTAAAACAAAAGAGATACTTAATTAAATTGATGAAAGGAGAAAATACAAAAATGCGGTAAATCAAGCAGGCAAAAAGGAATACAAGTGACTGACAAATGAGATCGACAGGAAGTGCAAAATGGCTAAGCAGGGATGGTCAGAGGACAAATGTAAGGATAGGGAGGAATATATCATGAGGGGTAAGAATGATACTGCCTTCAGGAAAATTAAAGAGACATTTGCAGAAAAGAGAACCACCTGTATGAATATCAAGAGCTCAGATGGAACACCAGTTCTAAGGAAAGAAAGAAAAGAATATTATGGAAATGGAAGAGCACGTAAGTGAAGCTAAAATGGGAGATATGAAATTGCGTGCAGAATTTGACAGAGACTGACAGACGGATGTCGAAACAAGGCCCTTGGAGAAGACAAAATTTCAATAGAACTACTGATAGCCTTGGGAGAGCCAGCCCTGACAAAACTCTATCGTCTGGTGAGGCAAGATGTATGAGACAGGCGAAATACCCACAGAGTTCAAGAAGAATATAATAATTTCAATCCCAAAGAAAGCAGGTGGGAAAATTACCAAACTATCAGTTTATAAAGTCACAGCTGCAAAATACTGACACTATGACACGAATTCTTTACATACGAATGGAAAAACAGGTAAGAGCCGACCTTGGGTAAGATGAGTTTCCTTCCGTAGAAATCCGAGGTAATACTGACCCTACGACTTATCTTACAAGATAGATTAAGGAAAGGTAAACCTACGTTTCTAGCATTTGTAGACCTAGAGAAAGTTTTTGACAATGCTAACTGGAATACTCTCTTTCAAATTCTGAAGGTGGTACAGGTCAAATACAGGGAGCGAAAGGCTATCTACAATTTGTACGGAAACCAGATGTCAGTTATAAGAGTAGAGGCGTATGACAGGGAAGCAGTGGTTGGGAAGGGAGTGAGACATGGTTGTCGCTTATCCCCGATGTTATTCAATCTGTATATTGAGCAAGCGGTAAAGGAAATAAAGGAAATATATATAGTAAGAATCAAAATCCATGGAGGTAAAATAAAAACTTTGAGGTTCGCCGATGACATCGTAATTCTGTCAGAGACAGCAAAGAACTTCGAAGAGCAGTTGAACGGAATGGGCAGTACCTCCAAAGGAGGATATAAGACGGACATCAATAAAAGCAAAACGAAGATAAAGAAATGTACTATAATTAAATAGGGCGATGCCACAGGAATTAGATTAGGAAATGAGACTCTTAAAGTAGTAGATGAGTTTTACTATTTAGAGAGAAAAGTAACAATTTGTGGTCGAAGTAGAAAGGATATAAAATGAAGATTGGTAATGGCAAGAAAAGCCTTTCTGAAGGAGAGAAATTTATTAACATTGAGTATAGATATAAGTGTCAGGAAGTCTCTCCTAAAAGTATTTGTTGCAGTGTAGCCATCTTTTGATGTGAAACGTGGACGATAAATAGTTTAGACAAGAAGACAATAGAAGCTTTCGAAATGTGGTGCTACAGAAGAATGCTGAAGATTATTTCACGTAACTAATGAGGAGGTTCTGATTAGAATTGGGGAGAAGTGGAATTTGTACCACAACTTGACTAGAAGAATGCTCGGTTGGAAGAATATGTTCTGAGGCATCAAGGGATCGCCAAGTTATTATTGGAGGACAGCGTGGAGGGCAAAAATTGTAGAGGGAGACCAAGAGATGAATATACTAAGCAGATTCAGAAGGATGTACAGTGCAGTAGTTTCTTGTAGATGAAGAAGCTTGGACAGATATATTAGCATGGCGAGCTGCATCAAACCAGTCTCTGTACTAAAGACAACATCAACAACAACAAACACGTACCCTCATAAACATGGACATCTCTAAACTCCGTAAGTAATCTGTGATATACACTAAATCAAAGCAACAGCCTGAATCGCGATGATCTTGTTATACGAGTACAAGACTATGGATGGCATCATGCTTGTTACTTATCTGATGAGAAACCCGTCGTATGCATGGCGAGAATTTGAGGACACACTTTTATGTGTGCTTTCTTTTCGTTGGGATTAGATAGTTTCGTTAGCCATCACACTGCATTTTTTTTATATAAATGACGCACGTATCTTATCAGCATGACACGTGACAGTGATAGGAATAATTACTGACCTCGCTCATTCTTTCTTTAAGAATAAGAATTGAGTAACAGGAGAAAGAGGTTGTAACAGAAAGTGTATGGGTATGGTGATTTATTTAAGGGCGTTTTTTGGAAAACGATTGCTGATGGAAGTTACGGATCACGACGCTTTTCAGTTTGAGCTAAGCACTGCAATAAGAATTCGATGGACGCCAAGTCATCATGGCGGAACTTAAGGCACGGTGACGGAAAGCTTTCGGAAAGCTGGCAGAAGAATACTTAAAGTGAAAACTAAAAGTTAGATGCAATTTGTGAGGACAAACAACCCTTGGTAACAAACAGGTGGATGCATCTCAAAAACGAAAAACCGAAGAAAAAAGATAGTACATCAGAAACACACACTCTATGTGAATAAAAATTAAGGAAACACACACTCTATGTGAATAAAAATTAAGGAAATATTATTTCAAATAGTGTTTTGGAAGATTTTGCGTTTGAGGAACCGTGCTAAAAGTCTTTATAATTTTTGTTCCCTTGTCTGACGCCGTGAAAGCCGAAAAAGTTAAAAGTGGGTGAGAGATACTATTGAATAGTGGAGGACGTCAGGGCATGGCTGTGGTATTACCTATGTCATGTGGCAGTCCCAGTTAGATACATCATACGCGTTTTATTTGTTTATTTGATGTTGACTGAGTCTGAGCAGGTACAATCGCGCAGGCTGTGCTTCTAATTAGTGCTTCACAGTACACTAATCATCCATAACGTTATTATCATTGCCCAACGTGACGAATGCCGCCTCGTCCCGTTGCAGAAACGTGACACGGTAAAAAAAGTAATAAGCGGAGCAGACACGGACGGGAATAATCCTAGGGAAGTTACGGGTTGCAAATTGGGAAATCCATCAACATAAGCGACTTTGGCAAAGCGCAGAATATTATTATGCAGAACCTGTGAACGAGTATCTTAGCGAAGCAGGTCGAATGTTCACGTGCTACTGTCGTGGAAAGAGGTGGACGGAAAATGAAGCTATCATTGGGCGCTAAATGGTTAGATGTTCACGGCTCTTCACAGTACGTGGAGTTCTGAGACTTGTCTGCTCTATACAGTAGGACAGATGCTGGCCTTTGAAATCTGTACTGAGAGAGCACAATGCTTTGGCATGCGTAAGTGTTCCGGAGCACACCGTTTGGCTTACATTTTTAAACAAGGAGCTCCGCAGCAGACCACCCCTACGTGTTCACATGTTGACCCAACGATATCGTCCATCACATTTACATCGTAGATCAATGGAAACGCGTCGGCTTTTCGGGCGAATCACGTTTTTGGTACACGAGGTCGATCGTCGTCTCCACGAACGCCGTCATCGAGATGAACGGCGGCTCGAAACGAGCTGTGCGCCATTGACGCAGGATGGTGGAATCAGTATTATACTATGGGACACATTCTCCTGCGCTTTTATGGGATCTGTGGTGGTAATGGAAAACACGCTGACAGCTGCGAACCATCTGTATCCCTTCATGCTTGATGTCTTCCCCGACGGCGATGTCATATTTCAGCAATATAATTGTCCATGCCACGCAGGCAGAACCGTAATCCGGTCGTTTGAGAAGCATTATTGTGAACTCACGTTGATGCCTCGAGGACCAAAGTCACCTGGTGTGAATCCTATGGAACCCATCTGCGTCATCTCGGTCGAGTACTCAAGTCAGCGGCCCGTTGCCTACGTAAATTACGTGACCTATGCGGAGACATCTAATGCCACTTACCTCCACATACCTATCAACAAACTATTGGATACGTGACACGTAGAATTAGTGATGTATTTCCTTAGAAAGAGACGAACAAACGAACTATTAAACAAATGGTCATAACGTTTTGACTCATCAGTGTACATTTTTGCTGGTGACAATGTCCACAAACAGACGGAGATACGTTAACTCATCATACATCATCACTCAATAATATGTCGGTAAGCTGGACGATGTTGATTAAATAGTTGTGTACTGTCTGAGCGTTGGGATAATGTTGATGACGGTTGTCCAGTTACGACTGTAGGGTTAGCGTAATTTGAGAAATCATGTGACTTATTGCTAGCCGATCCCAAGATTGTCCTGGTCATTCGTGCCTAAATCCTGCCTGCCAGAGCAGTAAACTGATTGTAATAGTGCGCGGGAGTACCTCATTCGGAAGGGTGGAAGTATCTTATTAGTTTCAGTATCTCAATCTCCTTGAATTCTGATGAATGCTGTTGTCAACTTAGCAAAATGTTGTAACGTGCGTACACCAACTTAACTGCAGGACAAAAAGCCTCATGGTGTGTTTGATTTGACCTCATCAGTTTGTTCTTTCCTTCATGGTGCATTGGTGCTTTCCGGAGAATTGTTATATTCATGCAAAGTTCAATCACGTTCGCATACGGAAGCGAAGCATAAGAATAACTGCGTCCCCGGTAAGAGCAGGCATTTTAACAGGTTCAGGATGTGCGGTTGGAATACAAACAGGCAGCACCAGAAAGTAGGCCAGTGTTCTAACTAAGCCAGGCATCCCTTTTATATCACTTCTCACTGTCCCAGGCAGGTTGTACGATGTTGCACTCCAGAAGTGATTTCTTGGTGTAATTGGATGTATGTACGACGCTGTAATACTAATTTATATGTGGAATGGCAGGTTTCATTCGAATTAACCTCTAACTTTCATATTCAATTCATAACTTAGTTGAAGTGAACAATTTTCCACAAACACAAAAGAAAGTTTGTCAGTTAATGGAGCTCAATTTCTGTCTAGATTTTGTTTTCAGCTCACAAAAAAAGAAATACTATTTTACCCTAATGAAAATGATAATCCAAAAAAACGATGCGAGTGTCATCTGGCCATGAGTGACGGAAAACGAATGATGGAGAAGATAACAGCGACAGTTCAATAATTTACATGTATAATGATGATACGTTACTTCTGTGAAATTTCTCGAGGCTGTAAGTGGAAATGGGCACTGGGAAAATGTTATTCGTTGTTGTAAAGAGATAAATATATTGCAGTTATTTATTTATTTTTTTATTTGACAGGGCAATATAGTGCATGTTAGTCAAAAAATATATGTTATTATGTACCAAACTGCAACCTCCTATTTTAAAAAAGTGCTGTTTACAGGCAATGGTTTACTGAAAGAAATTGGTGTAATTATTTCTAGCCGGAACACCATACTAACTTTAAGTGGAAAGACGACACTTTTATTTCCAGATAGCAGCGAAGATGGTCTTACATTTTCAAATAAGTTGAAAAATGGTTCAAATGGCTCTGAGCACTACGGGACTTAACATCTGAGGTCATCAGTCCCCTAGAACTTAGAACTACTTAAACCTAACTAACCTAAGGACGTCACACACATCTGTGCCCGAGGCAGGATTCGAACCTGCAACCGTAGCGGTCACACGGTTCCAGGATACAGCGCCTAGAATCGCTCGGCCACACCGGCCGGCTTCAAATGAGTAATCAAATAACTAACTACGCGATGTGACTGGTCAACCTCTGTTGTGCCACTGGTTGTACAATACATATATACACTGGAAGGTTACAAGCCGTCTAACTTGCCTCCTTCCATTTACACTAAATATATATCTGCCCCCCTATCACAACTAGCAACAGGCAGGACACTTGGTTGCATCTAATTAAAGTTTCATTACATCAGATTATTACACGGAAATGTACTTTGTAAAAGTTGTTGTGGTCGTGAGTAACGGCGCTAATACAGCCGCGCGGGATTAGCCGAGCGGTCTGAGGCGCTGCAGGCATGGACTGTGCGGCTGATCCCGGCGGAGGTTCGAGTCATCCCTCGGGCATGGGTGTGTGTGTTTGTCCTTAGGATAATTTAGGTTAAATAGTGTGTAAGCTTAGGGACCGATGACGTTAGCAGCTAAGTCCCATAAGATTTCACACACATTTGAACATTCTTTGGTTAATACACCGAAGCGCCAAAGAAATTGGAGTACGCATGCCTTTTCAAATACAGAGGTATGTAAACAGAATACGGCGCTCCGGTCGGCAACCTCTATATAAGACAACAAGCGTCAGGCGCAGTTTTAGATTGGTTACTGCTGCTACGAAAGCTGGTTATCAAGATTTAAGTGAGTTTCAACGTGGTGTTGTAGTCAGCGCAAGAGCAGTGGGACACTGCATCTCGGATGTAGCGATGAAGTAGACGTTTTTCCATACGACTATTTCGCGAGTGTACCTTGAATATCATGAATGCGGTAAAACATCAAGTCTCCGACATCACTGTGGCCGGAAGAATGTCCTGCAAGAACAGGGCCAACGACGACTGAAGGAATCGTTCAACGTGACGGAAGTGCAACCCTTCTGCAAATTGCTGCAGATTTCAATTCTGGGCCATCAGCATGTATCAGCGTACAAACCATTCAACAAAACATCATCGATATGGCAGGTGTACCAATTTATTTGACACTTTAGTACCAAGTTCATTGGCTCTTTAGTGTAGTTCCAGCCTGTGATACCTCAGAAAAGCACAGCTCGCATACTTCTCGGAATACAACAGGACGTCATGGACGCTAAGAGCTCCGTGCTGGCTTCTTCTGTCAAGTGGCCACCGACGGATACTTACGGAACCTACCGATCCTTTTCATGAAGACTGGGTTAGCGGCCTGTGGCACGACTCGCCTCTTGAGATGGCCGAGGGCAACAGTTTCAAGTGCTTGCTGGGACACCAGAATTTATGGTGAAGACGTTCTAATCTTGGAATGTCGGGCCAAACCACGGTGAGAACAGGGACCTCGGGAAATTTAGAAATGTTAAACAGCGTTCTGATTCGCCCTACGCCGGCTACAACAGACTTGAATTTCTGGGACAATCTAGTGAGGAAGATGTGCTCTGATTGGTCCGCGACTGACGACGCTGCGAGGGTGGAACTTAAAAAAAGTGGCATTGTCACGCTATTGAAGGAAAGCAGTAATGTTTTTCCTGATAGGCGTTTGCGGCCAGGTTGGCGCATATAGCTGAGTCGGGAGCTAGTGCAAAAGAACATGGGACTCTCTTGGTTTGATTGTGGGTGGAGACAGGTCGCTTGTTCAAAACGACGTGGCGCTTGAAGGTGTGCGAGTCTTGACAAGCAAGTTTCTGATTCTCCCCTATGACCACGGTCCTCCGACTTACCGCAACAGCAGATTGATGAGAGCATGCAGCATCACGGCTTACTAGATAAAAGTTTATGTAGGAAGCGTACCGTTGCCACAGCTCCACTAAAAATGATTTGTGCCTTACTGTCGTTTGTCGTGGTATACAGTCGACCACTGGAATCCCTGACTTAATCAATGATGTGGTGCGAAGCTAGGATACGGTAGCCATCTCTCCACTTGCCAACCTTGTTAGTTGTCGTCAGTAATTAACTTTGTTTTTTCGTAAAATGTTGAGACAAACGACTTTGTAAATGGTTAATACAACAAATAATTGTTTTTTTTGTTTTTTTTTTTTTAATTTAAGGTGGACGTAGTTCCCTTCATGTCAATGATTTATTCCGTTGATCGAATGGATAGATGTAGTAGGATTACTGCATTTTCCGACCTTGTGGTTCTGTGTTAAAGCATTTCAACACAGAGATCCCACTGCGCTATTAACAGTCAACATGGCGTTTTGGTGAAAGTGTGATGGAATATGGGTAGGTACATTACTCTGATACCTTTCAAAATCTCATACACAGCGGGATATTGCAACACCTTGTGCTTTCTTTTACAACAGACATCCGACTGCTTCAAGGTCTTTGTTCAGAATCAGTAATTCTGTCACCTGTTAAAACACGTACCTTTCCTCCTGACCCACCCTGTACAACTGAAGAAATAGTTACCTCGTTACCTTATGCTGGAGATGCAATCAGTTTTAAAATACACACGTCAAAAAGGTTTTGAATCACATCGGTTCCGAGAGCTTCGTAACCTATACAGAAAACTGGAATAGAGATCAACATAATCACCATTTCTGCCCTTTTTATTGCTCATGAAAACCATACATTGCATGTTATACCACCATACAGCGGGAGGTGGTGGAGCAGATTGCAGTACACACCAGTACCTCTAATACCCAGTAGCACGTCCTCTTGCATTGATGCATGCCTGTATTCTTCGCGGCATACTATCCAAAAGTTCATCAAGGCACTGTTTGTCCAGATTGTACCACTCGTCAACGGCGATTCGCTGTAGATACCTCAGAGTGTCGTCCATAATCAGCCCTTTTCAATCCATCCCAGGCATTTTCGATAGGGTTCATGTCTGGAGACCAAGGTTCATGTCTGACCACCCGCGTCGTACGTCGGCCCCAGATAATGCCACCCCAAAACAGCAGGGAACCTCCACCTTGCTGCACTCGCTGGCGATCAGCCTGACCGGGTTGCCTCAACACACGTCTCAGTCGATTGTCTGGTTGAAGGCATATGCGACACTCAACAGTGAAGAGAACGTCTTTCCAATCCTGAGTGGTCCATGCGGGCGGCTCGTTGTTGGCCCATCTGTACCGCACTGCATGGCGTCGTGGTTGCAAAGATGAAACTCGCCATGGACGTCGGGAGTCAAGTTGAACATCACGCAGCCTATTTCACACAGTTTGAGTCATAACACGACGTCCTGTGGCTACACGAAAAGCATCACTCAACATGGTGACGTTGCTGTGAAGGTTCCTCCGAGCCATAATCCGTACGTAGCGGTCTTCCACTACAGTAGTAGCCCTTGGGCGGCATGAGCGAGACATGCCAACGACCGTTCCTGTCTCTCTGTATCTCCTCCATGTCCGAACAACAGCGCTTTGGTTCACTCCGAGACGCCTGGACACTTCCCTCGTTGAGAGCCCTTCCTGGCACAAAGTAACAATGTGGACGCGACAGAACCGGGGTATCGACCGTCTAGGCATGGTTCAACTAGAGGCAACACGAGCCTTGTGCCTCCTTCCTGGTGGAATGACTGGAACTGATCGGCTGTCGGACCCCCTCCGTCTAATAGGATCTGCACATGCATGGATCTTTACATCTTTGGAAGGGTTTAGTGACATCTCTGAACAGTCAAAGGGACTGTGTCTGTGATACAATATCCACAGGCAACGTCTATCATCAGGAGATCTGGGAACCGCGCTAATGGAGAACTTTTTTTTTATGTGTGTAGAATACAGACTCTTGTAATCTGTGGAGAGTAGATTAATCCAGTATAAGGCCACCACACAGATACTACAAGATAAAAGGGCACTGGGAGATGGGGATTTCTCCTCATGCCATTGGCGTACTTTCTGACGAAAGTCATCTGGCGTAATTCAGAACCGTGATTCATCGCTGACCACATTGAGACACGTTTCAGCAGCATCCCCGCTTCCGGGGCACGGCACGACTAAAAACATACTCGTCTGTGTCCTGATATCAGTTGCAGCCTACCCTACCCGGCTGCGAAGTGCCACAGAATGTTGCAGGCAGTGTACTACCTTTTCTCGCAGTTCAAGAGCAGGTGGCAAGGGGTTGGTGCACAACACGGCCATCCTCTCTTGTGGAGGTCAGAAGACGATACGGACCTGGTCAGCGAGTACGCCCGTCCTCAGGTTTCTATGCTGTCCAATGTCGGACCAGCATCACATCTAAATATTCCAAAACTCTGGATAAAGTGCGATCCGACCAGCAGGCTAAACCTAGACCTAAAATAAGGCCACTTTAAAAATCTATTAAGTGCTGGTGACGCTTTTCACAGGAGTACACGGCATCTCCGTGTCCTTCGCAGTGACCACTCAACATCTCACGGTCTTCACGCCCCTTATATACGCTACCCGATCTGGTAACAACACTAAGCTCGGACAACATAATTGCTCTCAGGCGGCCGTCCCACTTGTCACAGGGTATTATCACTCCGGTAACTTTCATACCCTGCAATGTAGTGCACATGTACGAAGTTAGAATAACATCCTACCATGTCCACTGGGAACTAACATTTTTTATCAGATAGTGCATTTCACAGACCTTACATCTTATGCCACAAATTCGGAAAGTATAAGACCGAATATACTTTTGTGGGCCAGTTTCATTCTGCCCATCCTGGAATTTCTACCAGCAAATGCGGTTTATTTCGGATATAGATCTACTGGCCATTGGTATCCTGGCGCGTGGTCACTGACATAGCACCATTATGAAAGACGAAAGAAGTACAGTTTTAGGTGTTGGATCTTACCCACTCGTCCCTTATAGGGTGCCTAAGGCATACAGCGTTCTCGAGAAGCTGTACAATATTCAAGCAAAAAACAATGGTAGTTTTATTTCTATAAAGCAATTGACAGTACTTGCCTTTGGAGTTACATCGGTGTCGCAAGTGACATGCAAACAGTAATATTCGTCGCTATAGACAATGTCCAGTCAAATAACTGATAATGATCAAAACTAGTGGTTCGTGTAGGATGCTCCGCAAATATGTTCCACTAATGGTACACTGAGCCGATCCAAGCGGCCGAAGCTGGCAGGAGCGGCGTTTATCTTCACTTCTTGCTGGGGGCGCTCGTGACACGTCTCGGTCCTTGTCAGCGGGCTATTGGCTGACGTTTCAACACCGCCTTCTGTGGTTTTCCGTTCTTCGTCTCCCTTGCAGAGCTTGTGGTTACGCCAGAACACTAGGACCGATAATATAGCATCCCAGAATACGCAGCACTCGATTTCGCTATTACAGAACAAATTAAAAATGTACGCTTGTGGCCATTAAAATTGCTACACCAAAAAGAAATGCAGATGGCAAACGAGTATTCATTGCACAAATATGTATACTAGAAATGACATGTGATTACATTTTCACGCAATTTGGGTGCATAGATCCTGAGAAATCAGTACCCAGAACAACCACCTCTGGCCGTAACAAAGGCTTTGATACGCCTGGGCATTGAGTCAAACAGAGCTTGGATGGCGTGTACAGGTACAGCTGCCCATGCAGCTTCAACACGATACTACAGTTCATAAAGAGTAGTGGCTGGCGTATTGTGACGAGCCATTTACTCGCCCACCATTGACCAGATGTTTTCAGTTCATGAGAGATCTGAAGAATGTGCTGGCCAGAGCAGCAGTCGAACATTTTCTGTATCCAGAAAGGCCCGTACAGGACCTACAACATGGGGTCGTGCATTATCCTGCTGAAATGTAGGGTATCGCAGGGATCGAATGAAGGGTAAAGCCACGGGTCGTAACACATTTGAAATGTAACGTCCGCTGTTCAAAGTGCCGTCAATGCGAACAAGAGGTGACCGAGACGGGTAACCAATGGCACCCCATACAATCACGCCGGATGATACGCCAGTATGGTGATGACGAATACAGGCTTCCAATGTGCGTTCACCGCGATGTCACCAAACACGGTTGCGACCATCATGATGCTGTAAGCAGAACCTGGATTCATCCGAAAAAATGACGTTTTGCCATTCGTGCACCCAGTTTCGTCGTTGAGTACATCATCTCAGGCGTTCCTGTCTGTGATGGAGCGTCAAGGGTAACCGTAGCCATGGTCTCCGAGCTGATAGTCCATGGTGCTGGAAACGTCGTCGAACTGTTCGTGCAGGTGGTTCTTGTGCTGCAAACGTCCCCATCTGCTGACTCAGGTATCGAGACGTGGCTACACGATCCTTTACAGCCATGCGGATAAGATGCCTGTCATCTTGACTGCTAGTGATACGAGGCCGTTGTTTGTGTATGGAATCCAGCACGGCGTTCCAAATTCCCTCCTGAACCCACCGATTCCATATTCTGCTAACAGTCATTGGATCTCGACGAACGCGAGCAGCAATGTCGCGATGCGATAAACCGCAATTGCGATAGGCTACAATCCGACCTTTATCAAAGTCGGAAACGTGATGGTACGCATTTCTCCTCCTTTCACGAGGCATCACAACAACGTTTCACCAGGCAACGCCGATCAACTGCTGTTTGTGTATGAGAAATCGGTTGGAAACTTTCCTCATGTCATCACGTTGTAGGTGTCACCTCCGGCGCCAGCCTTGTGTGAATGTTCTGAAAAGCTAATCATTTGCATATCACAGCATCTTCTTCCTGTCGGTTAAATTTCGCGTCTGTAGCACGTCATCTTCGTGGTGTACCAATTTTAATGGCCAGTAGTGTATATTAGTGCTTGATGTAGTATCATATGGATAAAAACATAACAGCTCCGTAAGTCCATTGCAGAGCTTGAAATTGTACTTTTCGTTTTGGTCGCACATTTCATAGAAACACTAATTGCGGCAGTGTACATGTACACTTATTATGACAAAACAAAAATGTTACAAGGAACAGCGATGTGCCGTTAAACTGAGAACTGTTATATCTTTAAACTTTCTGCACACGATTGTGCTCAAAGTATCGTCTGCATCCGTAGTCATTCAAAAGAAACAGTTAAAGAAGGCACTCTTTCATGTTGATATATCAATGTATTTCGTATTTTCCCGCCTAATAGTAAATTTACGGAAAAACGAGGGAAGACACTTGCTCAGTTGTAAAATCTGTCATTCCCTGATGTTCGTCACGCGATACAATTTCAAGAGATTGACGTCATCAAAGTTCAATCATTTCGACATACAATAATTTCAACACTGAGTCACGTCGTCCGATGACGTGTCTGAGCCTTCGTGAGCCCGTACAGAAGTTATATAACAAACGTAATGGGCCATAACTAAAATTACCTAGTGAGATTATGAAAACGGCGAGTGTTCACTCAATAAAGGGAAACAGCGTCTGAGTGAAATCAATTTCCCGTAACTTTTTCCTGATTAAATGTGGATAAAATTTCTTTGATGTTCACGAACACTTTGTAATGAACTTTAACTTTGATCAAGAAACTCATTTCAAGCCCGACGAAGCGAAACCACATCAAACGCGTAAAGGCCTCACTTTACATCAATTGCTCTCTATAGGGCAGAGAAGCGTCAATAAAATACGTCGAACGCAAGCACTTTGCATCGGAACTCTTCTGTGAGTTCCCTCCTGATATCGAATATCATTAAATCCCTTGTAGCTCAGTAATGAAATCATACATTTAATGAAAGATTCGCTTACCGCAGGAATTCGTTTTCTTTATGTCTCTATTCGCCAATTTACCTTTCACTTAACCACTTGATTTGATTTTGGGAAAGTTTATAAGGTATCTTATTTATGCATTTATGACTCGGAACAATGGTAGTACGTTTATTATGGGACTTATTTCGTAACGTGTACAAAGTGTTATCCAGCGTCCGTAACAGTGATGAAATGCTTGGTTACTGCTCAGCACAATGTACTCATACTTTTTAAAACTTATTAGTTTACTTCCGTGTAAAACATGCAAGTAACGTATGATAGAACTTTATTTTTCTGCTTTAAGAATTATTAAATGCTCCTAGATCTGTTAACCATTACCAACACTACTCAAGACAGTAATTAATTATCCGATAAAAATCTTTCTTATTAACTTCTTCCATATAGCAAGTATAATTCCTATTTCTGAATAAAAAGTCTGTCAGAAAACAGAAACAAAGTTTTTGGACAGCTAACTACTTAGTTCGTGATTACACGGAAACCTACCTAACGAACAGGATGCACGTACTGATGTTATCGCGAAACTGGTACGAACTGTACCACTTTTTATCCAGCACTAAAATTAACTGCAAGCAGAACCAGTGGTTGTTCGCTGTTGCAACCGTTAACTTCTTTCAGTCACGAAAATGACAAAATTTTTACACCTCACGTAGGAAAGTGAACTGTAAACTTATAAAATTTACATAATTTCGACAGACGCCGTAATACGTCGTTTGGTTCGAGGAAGTATCAACAAATGATTCTTAGGTGTTTTTGTTAATAATGTCAATCATGGTCAAAAATATTATTTTGCAAGCTCTTAACAACGCACAATGTACCATAGACGAACGGAAGCCATAAATTAAAGCTTTACATCTCTTTCCAACAGGTAAAATGTCGTTGAATAAAACAGAAATGCGTCGAATTCAAACTTCAGTTACTGAAAATACACACGGATTTATGGCAACTATCTACGTTTGTAGTGGTTTAAAATATTGCACAGTAATGCGTGTATAACTTCCGGTAGGCGCGCCAAATGTTGTCACATCAGCAGGCACGCGTTGTAAAATTTACAGCAGGGATATTTTGAATTAAAAGCAACCCTGTGTGGAACAAAATAATTAGTCTGTAGAAGGAAACGTCCAGATACATTATCGTCATCTATTTTAACAAAAACTTGATCTCGCCATTAATTTTCCCTCGAAAAAAAAGCTTATCTGATTGTGGAGCTGCAGACAGCTACGTGTTCTAGAAAAATAAAGCAATTCTCCCTATGATAAAACTACTGTCATTTTATAATCCTAGTTGTCTTTACAAATATAACATTTTAATAAAGTTTACGCAAACGACATTTACCGTACATGAAAGACGAATTCCCTTATCTTGGGACTAAATTTCTCGCAGATGATTTTGTCAATTGACTGTCGGACTGGGATTATACTACATGGACAAGTGGTGAAGCGAAAACATTTATCTTATAATTTTATATTTCCTAAGTAAAAATGTTATTTTTCTGCTACTTGGACAAAACTGCAATGAAGTTCAGGTCATCCAGGTAGGTGTAGGCAAATGCAAATTACAAGAAAAAATTAGGGCAATGCTATATAAATTTGAGGAGGTATGTATGTGTACGTGAATTTTGATAAACACAACTTGTTGGCAAAGGCGAATCAATATTTGAGTAACATTAAATTTTGCGTCAGAACAATCCTGAAGCGCATTCGTCACCCGACTGCATGCCTACATCTTCAGAATTCCTCTTGGCATTCCTTTCAATACATTTTGTTTTTTTAGTAGCTTGGAGAGCGGTGGTTTCACGTTTCTGAACGCATAGTCTTTCATAGACGAGAAATTCATCTTTGCTATTAGAACCACATTTTGTACCCGAATTTCTAAATACTTCCACAGTTGCTATTATTCAGTAACTGAATATTACCAGTGTATCTATTACACCGCTCTTCAGTGTTTTCGGTCGCTCAAAAACGCGTGGTGGGACCCCGTTCCACGATGAAATTGCGAAGATATTCATCTGGATGCTAAGTGCACCCATGAAGATATTTACTAACTAAAGCTGAGTCACCCATGGGTAAAAAAAAAAAAAAGTTTCTTTTTATTTCATAACACAAGGGGAATGCTTTTGTGGATACGTTTTCTACTGTTTTCTTCTTTTCTTTTTTTTCCGAAACGACGCCAAGTGTCTGTTCCTTTATTGCGTCGTCCTTGAATAGGGTGGTAAACAAAATACTAAAGCCAAAAATCAAAACACAGAGGAGCAAAGATGGTCATCTACTGATGCTGGAAACGAGCAGTTGTACCAACGCATACGATTTATCCTGAACAGAATCGCTGAAAGCAAAAGCAAAAGCTCTCTGGCTCGTTTCCGGCATACTGGTGGTTTTCTGTAATTGAATTGAAGTGGGATAACAGTGTACACGACCATTACTCCAAAATTTAGTATAAAACGGTTATTTTTCATTCCAAACGCAATAACGTAGGAATCTTCTCAATCATGATAGCGGATAGAGTTTAATAATGTTAAAAACATATCGATTTTTCCGTCAAACACAAGTGCAAAATGGTTCGAATGGCTCTGAACACTCTGGGACTTAACATCTGAGGTCATCAGTCCCCTAGACTTAGAACTACTTAAACCTAACTAACCTAAGGACATCACACACATCCATGCCCGAAGCAGGATTTGAACCTGCGACCGTAGCAGCAGCGCGGTTCCGGACTGAAGCGCCTAGAACCGCTCGGCCACAACGGCCGGCCATACACGAGTGCACAGAGCGAACAGATAACCAGCGGATAGCCTAGCGAAAATCATAACGGCACACCCAATTGTTTCTCAGCTGCGTGCAGAAATGAAAATCTGGCTAAATGGTTGGGTTCTCTCCTTCAGCCGCACCCAAGAACGTACCAAACCTACGCACAACCCTTGATCAGGAATCCTGACAATGGAAGTTAGCGCACTTGAACTTCTTCATTTAAGCTGCATAGCTGCCATACATGAAAAGTGGCTTCGTCTACTGATTCTTTTATTGTTGGAAGTTTTTCTCCTGTTCTCTTGACAAGTACCGGGTGGTTATAAATTAAAGTGCGGTTACTCACAGAGGTCCTCTGTTGGTTGTAATTATCGTGTGGTGGTGAAACTTGGTAGAGATTCTCATGTATTAACGTGGAACAGATTTAATCTGAAATAAAAGTTATAATTTTGGCCACCAGGGGCACATTTGGCGCTATATAGCATTTCTTCGACGTTTCTAGATGCTGATAATGAACAAAGTACGTAAGCAACGGTTAATAGTAACACCAACATTGTTCTTTTCCAATTTGTTTGACCTTTTCTGCCCAAATCCTGTTGCTGCTCCAGTTACATATGGAAACATTTCTAAACGTCCTTCTTGCAATGAATGCCCCCGATTTATACCTGGTGGCCAAAAGTGGAACAAATATTTTTCCAGAGTAAATCGCTTCCACATTAACCCATTAGAATATCTATCAAGTTTCGCTGCCATACCATTATTGCAGTCCACATTGGACCTCTGTAAGTAACTGCACTTCTATTATAACCATCTGGTATCTACTATTTCAGACTACTACTCTTGCCAATGTAATTGATGTGGTTGCTTCATCCACGTATCGTGTTCGAAAGACGAGAGATGTCATCAAACAGGGAATCTTCTTCCACCGATCGTCAAGAAATTTCCTCCCATTAGAGGCCCAGTAGGAAACTGTTGAGGCTTTAGAGGCGACTTACTGCCATATTTCCTATTGGCTTCTTTACCATTAAGACAGATTATGAGCACTCCTGGTTTTCCGAATTATAAACTGACCAAACACGGTCTATGTGCTTCAGCCTCACATGGGATGGACCGACACTTAGGTACAGCACTTGGGATATTGCACAGAGAAGCTGAAGATACTAAACTTTAGCCAAATGACATCCTGGTGAGCATTGATATTGTATGTTTGTTCACCAATGTGGCACTTAATGACACTATGTAGAATACAAGTTTCATTTTCCCATATGATTACGCCAAGCACTATCACGCATTTCCTGCCACAAGCTACTTTGTGTGGAATGGCGGTTCCTACGAATGGCCGGAAGGTGTCGACATTTAGCCTTGGGGGTTGTCAGTCACTTTATGGAGCATTTCTAAAAACAGCCAGTGGACTTGGTCCTCATAAATCTAAGGAATGGTACAAGGAAGTTGATGAAACCTTCGCCGTTAGGAGCCATGTTGAGGAACATCCCGGCCACTTCCTGAGACATCTGGACAATGCCAACGCAAAACTTACTTCCGAAGTAGAAAAAGATCAACTGCCGCCCTTTCTAGTAGTGCTCGTTACGTGGAAGAGTGACGTCTGATACGTGTACAAACTGCACTACTGGCCATTAAAATTGCTATACCAAGAAGAAATGCAGATGATAAATGGATATTCATTGGACAAATATATTATACTAGAACTGACATGTGATTACATTTTCACGCAATTTGGGTGCATAGATCCTGAGAAATCAGTACCCAGAACAACCACCTCTGTCCATAATATCGGCCTTGATAGGCCTGGGCATTCAAACAGAGCTTGGATGGCGTGTACAGGTACAGCTGCAAATGCAGCTTCAACACGATACCACAGTTCGTCAAGAGTAGTGTCTGGCGGATTGTGACGAGCCAGTTGCTCGGCCACCATTGACCAGACGTTTTCAATTGGTGAGAGATCTGGAGAATGTGTTGGCCAGGGAAGCAGTCGAACATTTTCTGTATCTAGAAAGGCCCGTACAGGACATGCAACTTGCGGTCGTGCATTGTCCTGCTGAAATGTACGGTTTCGCAGGGATCGAATGAAGGGTAGAGCCACGGGTCGTCACACATCTGCAATGTAACGTCCACTGTCCAAATTGCCGTCAATGCGAACAAGAAGTGACCGAGACGGATAACCAATGGCACCCCATACCGTCACGCCGGGTGATACGCAAGTATAGCGATCACGAATACACGTTTACAATGTGTGTTCTCCACGATTTCGCAAAATTCGGATGCGACCATCATGATCCTGTAAACAGAACCTGGATTCATCCGAAAAAATGACGTTTTGCCATTCGTGCACCCAGGTTCGTCGTTAAGTACACCATCGCAGGCACTCCTGTCTGTGATGCAGTGTGAAGGGTAACCGCAGCCATGGTCTCCGAGCTGATAGACCATGCTGCTGCGAACGTCGTCCAACTGTTCGTGCAGATGCTTGTTGTCTTGCAAACGTCCCTATCTGTTGTCTCAGGGATCGAGACGTGGCTGCACGATCCGTTACAGCCATGCGGGTAAGATGCCTGTCATCTCGATTGCTAGTGACAAGAGGCCATTGGGATCCAGCAAGGCGTTCCGTATAACGCTCCTGAAACCACCGATTCCATGTTCTACCAGCAGTCATTGGATCTCGACCAACGCGAGCAGCAATGTCGCGATACGATAAACCGCAATCGTGATAGGCCACAATCCGACCTTTATCAAAGTCGTAAACGTGATGGTGCGGATTTCTCCTCCTTACACGAGGCATCACAACAACGTTTCACCAGGCAACGCCGGTTAACTGCTGTTTGTGTATGAGAAATCGGTTGGAAACTTCCCTTATGTGAGCGCGTTGTAGGTGTCGCCACCGGCGCCAACCTTGTGTGAATGCTCTGAAAAGCTAATCATTCCCATATCACAGCATCTTCTTTTTGTCGGTTAAATTTCGCGTCTGTAGCACGTCATCTTCGAGTTATAGCAATTTTAATGGCCAGTAGTGTATCAAATCATAACCCGACTTAGAAGAGAAAGAAGGTTAGTCCTCTTAACGTATGCTAGTCGAGCAGATGAGGCGCAGCACATCGAGGGCGAGATATCTGATCTGGAATGTGTTCTAAGGAGCAACCGCTACTCCACTAGTTGCATAATGAGTTTCACGAAACGTGACACTCGACAAAGTGGCAACCGGAGGAACGATTGTCGGACGGCTTTCCGGCGACAAAACAAAAGCGTGACGGGAGGAATCAGCCGCATGTTGCGCAGACGTGCGTAAAGACTGTGTACGAAGCTACGAAAGAGATCATAGAATATCTCAGATTGGCAAAGGACAAAGGGCATATGTTTGCAATGTCTGGAGTATGACACGTATCGTATACGTGAGAGATTTGTATGTTGGAATCACCGTAAAATCCAATCGCCGAGCATAAACGGTGATTCAAATGGGACCGGCAGAGATATTGGGGTGGCACAGCACACTATGCCAGTCTGACTACGGAAAAAAAACTCTCCGACGCGTTGATTCTTGCTGGGGAGAAGCCATAGAAATTCGCAAGCTCCAGCCATAAATGTGGAACTTTCTAGGTAAACGGATCATTACTGCAGCGAACGACTGATGCAGGTACCAAGGACAGAACTATAGCAATGATGAACAGCTTAAAGACCGCAAATGTTGGCACGACACATACATATCGTCTCAACTGCAGACCCGATACCAGTTCGCCACCATCATGGAGGATGTATTACCGATTATGACAGCCACTCGTACTGGCGAAACGTCGGGGAAATCGTTAAACGTCAGCCAAAGATTCCAAACTAGAGGCCTGCAGGTAGTGCTTCACCATGTGGCCTCAAGAACCTCAACAATTTTTCATTACTATATACACATTTCGCACACTATGTTGGAAACGCTCACTCTTATTTTAATCAAAAGCCTGCAAAACCGAACTATGTACTATTGTGTTGTTTGCATATTCTCGTACCATTTTTGATGTCTTGGAAAGGTGAAAATTACTGACAAAAAATCGTGGTTCACAGAAGCTATGTTTTATTTATTCTCATACAAAATATGCCCTGACAACGTTGAGAAGTACTTGGGAACGGGAAAAGTTAGTTATTCAGTTATCTTCATGCTCCATGGATCATTTCCAAGGTTGAATCCTAGGGATCGAACGAGTCATTTCACATTCAATCGCAAATAAATATGTGAATACGGTTACCTGCTGGAAAGTTATAAGTTTACCTTCTTTATTTTTCGTTTTACATTATTTAGCTTCTTTATTTTGTTGTAATGTTCAAATGTAAGTTAATAATTCTTACTCCCACCTGTGACACATTACAGTAATAGAAATTCTTGTACGAAATGGCAGGAGCTGTCAGGGAGCATATTTTGCAGTTTCTTTTCGAATTTTAATTTTCTGTTAGTCAGACACTTTGCATCCCTGGGAAAGCAATCAAAATTTGTATTTGCAGCATTCTACACTCCTTTTTGAGCTAAAGACAACCGTAATGTGGAGTAATGAATATTATATTCCCTCCTGGTATTGTAATTCTGTACGTCATTGTCCTTATGAAACGTAGTGGATTATTTGTAACGAACTTCATACGGAAACAAGTATACTATAAAACAGTAATCAGAAAGCTTAAATCCTTAAACAGATGACTACAAATGATAGTGGGTGAGTACCACATATAATACTTACAGCATGTGTTTGAGCAACGAAGATTTTCTTTCTTAAAGATGAGTTACCTCTGTACTTGTTCTATATGACACTATTGAATGAAAGTATGAAGACTTTCCATGATTCTAAGTTCTAATGCGGCAGTAATAAGTTGTTTTAGGAATTTAAAAGTGTGATTTTTCCAGTTTAAATGCTTATAAATATGAATACATTCATTACTGCATCTCCACACGTTACACTTAACATTAGTGTAGTACCCCTTGATGTGTAGAACTAAATTTTTTTCTACCTTTTTAAGCTGAGGGTGAGGCCAGTCGGGAGAAAACCAGTCTATGATACTTTAAAAACATTTTTACCATATCTTCAGTTTCTGTACGTGTGATAGGATTAATTACAGTACCAATGTCATCTGCAAGAAATACTAATTGTGCTGCTGTATATTAGACGGAGGATGATTTACAATGGAAATGATCGTATGGCACTATTGACCTACAGGCCCCATTCTGGGGAGGGGATAGAAATGGGCACCTAAGATTGAGCGTTGGGGCATACATATGGAGCATACGTGATTCCTTCCCAATCAGAATTATGTCCCTTGACCATATTGATTAAATTACTAAGTGCAACTTTCACAGTCTTTTATTTGAATATAACTTTATCCACTGGTTGGCTACGCCATCAGTCAGAGAAAACTTCAGTTTACTAGGAGAATACTGTGATTCATCCAGTCAAGTGCCTCAGATAGGTCGCAGAAAATACCAACAGGAGCTACTTTATTGTTTAATGCACGTAAAATTTGGTTGAAAAAGTTGTAGGTGTCATTCTCAGAAGACAAACTCTTCTCAAAACCAAATTGTGATTCGCTGGGGATACTGCTGTTGCTATAGTGAGATATAGTTCTAGAATACATCGCATTCTCAAAAATTTAGGAAAATGTTGCCAGCAGAGAAACAGGTCGGTTGTTGCTAACATCTCTCTTATTAGCTTCCCTAAATAGGGTTTCAACAATGGCATATTTCAGTATCACTGCAAATATGCCATTTTTATATTGCGTTTCCCCTTTGTAACATGCGTGAGAAGAGTTACATGTTTATTTTGACTGCACTTATGATCAGATAATAGGGAATGTATGATCATATATACATGAGGCTTGATAATTGCTGTATGGTTGAAAGTGACCGGCACTGAAGGTTAATGTGTGTGTGTTTGTGTGTGTGTGTGTGTGTGTGTGTGTGTGTGTGTGTGTGTATTCTACGTTTGGTATATGTAAATAATGATAGGAGGTTCCAGGTTCTGAGGGTGCTTGTGAATAACTGTACTTAGTAGCGATTCTTAAGTTAGTGATTTATATACCACTTCGTGGTTTTATTAAATTCTACACTTGTTACATCATATATTGGTGGGGAAACTCATGTAAATATATTGGTAATGTCTGCAAATAAAATGAAACATTTGATATTCATCTAAGCTGACATTTTTTCACAAACTGTAGTGGATTTGTTGTGTTTTATCAGTCAGACCCGACAATAGATTTTCCATGCAGGTTGGCGGCTACTGCTAGTGCGTGTCCTTCTTTCTTGCTCTTGCCATTTTTTCATTGAAACTGACGTCATATAATGTACCTGACCGATCTTTGAAGAAGCAGCTCCAGTGCGAGAGTTTAATTTTGGATACACCTATATGGTGTGGTGGTCTTCCCGTGTTGCTGCACTGAGGTAACTTCTTCCCAATTTTGTTGCCAATGGTGAAAGATATTTTATGAATTTTGTTTAAGGACATTTGCAGTTAGAATCCCCGTAATGCCACTGTGTGGATGATCTTGTTCTCAGTGTTTTTTTTTTTTTTGTGTGTTGTGGCTGCCTCGAAATTACTGAGTCCTTCAATGGGTCTACTGTGGAGCTGTTTTAGCTATTTTCAAAGGTTATTGTTTCGTTATTATAGTTTCAGCTTTCTTAGCCACTTACCGACATTCTATCATTTTGGCCTGTGGGATGACAACGAGGGTTGTGGATGGTAGTGTCTATTGTTGTAGGTTTACGGTAATTGCGAAATGCTGTCATTACTCATTACTCAGGTCTAGGAACTCTCACAGTAAAAGCCAAACCTAAAATATTCGTGCTTCAACTGTACCATTACTGATTCCTTCCCGGTATGGGAATAAAACAACACATAGTACTGCCGGATTAGAACCGACAGGGCAGTATCTAATCGATGGACCTTAGGTTTACCTTTTTCTGTTACCGTTTACTAGTGCTTAATGTTATCGCATCACGCAGTATGCCAGTAATATAAATAATAATGACATGTAAAATAGCCTCCTATGGATCAGAAAAAAACATCAATTACAGTATAACTATAAACTGTTAAATTCATTTAAAGTATACTGAATATAGTATGACGCAATGTTCACTGTATACTCGTCAAGTCATAACAGCTGCAATGCCGATAAGTATCATATTTCTATCCAATTTTAAATATAGCTACCAAACGAAATCTTGCATGAGAAATAGATGTATAGTACACAAAAAATTTGCAAAATGCTAATTTACTACTAATAAGTCACCTAATAATAGTTTGTTTAAATAACTAATAACTTCTTATTTTATTCAACAGTAATGAATAATGACACCTAACCATCAATGTTCTCTTGGGCTGATAAGATGATTTTTCGATTTACTTGGGTAGCCTCTCACACATTAAAATATTTCCTTCTGTAAACATAGATTAAACAGCTGGAACGTCTGTCTCTTTTGGAGCATTCCGGAACACTCGAAAGCAATGGCCAGTATGCGAAGAACAAAGGAATTGCTAAATGCAAATTAAACACAGGCACCATCACTTTTCTGATAGGGCAGGAATATAGCACAGACCTAGGGAATAGCAGCAGAAGCGGGACTGGTGTACTTTAATGCACAGGAGCGAAGATGGAAGCAAAGTTTTCGACACAATAAGGCGATTCGTCTTCCCGCATAAGCCTGGAAATTGCTGAAAAACGACCTCACCAAATCTCCGACCAGATAGACGGTCGCAGCAGCAACATCTGAGTCTCGGAACGGGTTGCCAGAGCCACTCTTGTCGCAGTTTCGCAGCATCTTATGCAACAATTTTTGTCCTCCGAGGAAGAAATAGAGTGTAACTTAATCAGCTTGAGAAGTCGCAATCAGATCCTTGCCATTAAATGTAAACGAGTTTAGAAAGTTGGGCGATTGGTGCCCTGATGGTAGCCGTGGAGAGGAGGTGGGGGAAGGGTTTCAAATTGATTCCAACGCCCATCCCGCGCTCCCCCACCCACCTCCGGCACCCACCCTTATCTCCGTCAAGTCTAAATCAATCTAACGAACTGCGCCGTTCCCGCAGTTCCACCAGCCCCCGCGCGTCTTCTGCATCTTCTGCAGCTTCTTCGTGGTAACGGCGGAATGGGGAAAACCTCGTGCAGCGGAATCTCCTCTCGTAGGGCTCCAGGAAGCTCTTTGCTCCTCGCGTTCCATCTCTCAACACTTACGCTTTGTGTAAATCTACATTAAAAAATAGCTATTGCGTTACTACCTAAGAAATATCTTTCCTTGATCTGGACAGAAATATATTTACTTTCGAAATCCGTACAACGATACATATCGTAACAGTGGATGTACGTGTATATGAATCGATTTGTAACGGACTTGGTGCACATACGACTTACTCTATGGAAAGAACCACTGTCTGAGAACCACCTCCCTTTCAAAGGTTTGGTGTGCGTGTGGGAAAGTAGCATAGCTCCCGACGCACAAATACTCAGAAAAATTCATCCAGTGTCAAATCAAACCACTTAGCACATTGCACCCAACTTTACATATAATTTCACACCTCAAAGAGACGTTTCATTGAACTCCCAAAAACTGATGGAAGAAAACTATTTTATCGCGTAGGACATTGAGCTATTCACACCGTAAAACCTCCACAATAGACACTACCACTTAACGTATTACTGCTTTACTACAGATTCAATTTCTAACACATTTCTCAGACAGTAATCACATATACCGCTGAATTTATTTGCAAAAATATGTCTTTCTGACACTCATAGTTCAGGAGAATACGTTATACACTCAGAGATGCGTAAAAATCTGTCACATCTTCCATGACGTTTTAATTTATTACTTCCTGATCACCACTTCTGTTCACATCACGTTTCCAATACAGTATTTATATTCACTGCTAGATGTACCTACCATACTATGGCTTAATGTGACACATAGTTTAGGTAATATGACGTCATAAACATTGAGCTGCGTGAAAATGAAGTCGCACGGCGAAATTCGCAGAAGGTGCAGGTGAGACATGTCTACCAATACGTGAGAAACATCTTAAATAAGCGTGAAATATATATAGCATGTGTTTGCGTGGACTAAGTGACGGCTAGAACTTTTCTTTCTAAACCACTAGATCGATATCAGCAAACTTCGTACACGTACCGCAAGCTGTCACTTGCTTTAATCATAAATACACTATGTAATTAAAAGTATCCGGACACCTGGAAGAAAATGTCAAGTTCGAGGCGCCCTCCATCGGTAATGCTGGAATTCAATATGGTGTTGACCCACCCTTAGCCTTGATGACAGCTTCCACTCTCACAGACATACGTTCACTCAGGTGGTGAAACGTTTCTTGGGGAATGGCAGCCCATTCTTCACGGAGTGCTACACTGAGGAGAAGTATCGATGTCGCCGGTAAGGCCCCACACGAACTGGCTTTCAAAAACATTCCAAAGGTGTTCTATATGATTCAGGACTCTGTGCACACCAGTCCATTACACGAATGTTATCGTCGTGTAACCACTCCGCCACAGGCCGTGCATTATGAGCATCCTCTAATTGCTCTTCAACAGTAGGAAGCAAGTAGGTGCTTAAAATATCAATTTAGGTCTGTGCAGTGATAGTGCCATGCAAAACAACAAGGGGTGCAAGCCCCCTTCATGAAAAACACGACCACACCATAACGCCACCGCCTCCGAATTTTACTGTTGGCACTAGACACGCTGGCAGATGACGATCACCGGGCATTCGCCATACCCACACACTACCATCGAATCGCCACATTGTGTACCATGATTCGTCACTTCACACAACGTTTTTCCACGGTTCAGTCGTCCAATGTTTACACTCCTTACACCAAGCGAGGCGTCGTTTGTGATTTACCGGCGTGATGCGTGGCTTACGAGCGGCCGCTCGACCATAAAATCAAAGTTTCCTCACCTCCCGCCTAACTGTGATAGTACTTGCAGTGGATCCTGACGCAGTTTGGAATTCCCGTGTGATGGTCTGGATAGATGTCTGCCTATTACACATTACGTCCCTCTTCAACCGTCGGCGATCTCTGTCAGTCAACAGACGAGGTCTGCAAGTTCGCTTTGGTGCTGTACGTATCCCTTCACGTTTCCACTTCATTACCATATCGTAAACAGTGAACCTTGGGATGTTAAGGAGTGTGCAAATCTCGCGTACAGACGTATGACACAAGTGACACCCAATCACTTGACCACGCTCCAAGTCCGTGAGTTCCGCGAAGCGCCCCATTCTGCTGTCTCATGATGTCTAATGACTACTGAGGTCGCTGATATGGAGTACCTGACAGTAGGTGACAGCACTTAATACGAAAAACGTACGTTTTTGAGGGTTCGGGATACCTTTGATCACGTAGTGTATATATAGGAGTGAAGCTACTCGTGTATCACAACAATGAAATAAAAGCAGTGAACAGTAGAGGGTGTGAGCAAGATAAGTGGCGTATTTAAATTTACAAAACAATGACCAGTTTTATTAAATCTTCAGCACTAACAACTAGGTGATAAATCTTACACAAAAATGGCAAACGCAAGTCAGATAAGTAATGGTGTTTGGTAGTCACAGCATACATTGGGGTGGATGCTATGGAAATTTTTCTCTGAATTAATTCTTTTTACAATGCAATCTGACTTTATTTAGATGAATCCACTGTGAGACCCTGCTCCATTCAAATGGAATCAACTACTACCAAGTATACCTCAAACTGGGTTGCTGTGAGTATAATTTAACAACCACACAGTGGTGCCAGAGCACTATTTTATCCTTTCATCTTGATTCAGGCGGCAGCAGAAAACAGCGCACTCTGAGCGAGGAGTGGTCACTATGACAGCTGAAATCGTCTGATGCGCCCACAGATATATACAAACTACGGGTTCTGGCGTTCTGATTGTCAGAATGCGAGGGACTTCGCTATCAGAGACCTGAAAGACCAGCAGATTTCAGTGTAAGATGGGCCCGTTCTCTGGTAGGTCCAAACCAGTTTGACTCACAGGCACGATCGTGCTGGCTGGTATTATCAAACGTCAGACGGCCGATTCAGGACGTATAGGTTCACCACCTTGGCACACGACATGCCCGAGATGATATGCAGTTCCATTATCGATAAAGATGGATACATCCAGAATGAGATTTTCACTCTGAAGCGGAGTGTGCGCTGATATGAAACTTTGTGGCAGATTAAAACTATGTGCCCGACCGAGACTCGAATTCGGCACCTTTGCCTTTCGCGGGCAAGTACTCTACCGTCTGAGCTACCCAAGCACGACTCACGCCCCTCCTCACAGCTTTACTTCTGCCAGTACCTCGTCTCCTACCTTCCAAACTTTACAGAAGCTCTCCTGCGAACCTTCCAGAACTTGCCAGCGAAAAGCAAAGGTCCCGAGTTCGAGTCTCGGCCGGCACACAGTTTTAATCTGGCCGAATGTTTCAAGATGGATACTGTCATAGGTACTTAGCCCACCACAAGGTACAGATGAGTTTCACCCTCTAGGGAAACACCTGAAGTTCTGCACTACGGGAGTATCAGAAAACGAAGAAAACCCAAAGAATCACAACCACTTCCCATCAACCCTCCGTCTGGGAGAGGAAAAAGCAAAAACGAAACCGCCCCCATCTAATATAAACCTCTCGATCTATCTTTTACTCATGCAGTCTCATCTCTTGATTGCTCTCTTGGCCTCGTAGCCAGTCAAGACACCTCGCCATTGTTCCTACACTGGGGAGCAAGCGCCTTCTTTGTGTATACTGAGAGAAGCCAATCAGTGACTACAAACCCTCTTGTATGAAAAAAGAAGACTAGGGAAGTCTCGTTCTCGAGGTAATCATAGCCATGTTTTTGGCGAAAAACATCTACCTAGATGGAACCACAGTCCCCCTTTTATGGAATGATCTAGTTCTTCTGGGCTAACTATTTCCAATTTCTGAAAGAAAGATGTTAAGCTTACCAGGCAGTCACGCCCGAGAAATATTTGTCTTTGCCGCTTAGTAAAAGAGCCTGGCGACTTCTTGATATCAGGGGGGATTGGAGCCAAAAAATGGTTCAAATGGCTCTGAGCACTATGGGACTTAACTTCTGAGGTCATCAGTCCCCTAGAACTTAGAACTACTTAAACCTAACTAACCTAAGGACATCACACACATCCAGGCCCTAGGCAGGATTTGGACCTGCGACCGTAGCGGTCGCGCGGTTCCAGACTGTAGCGCCTAGAGCCGCTCGGCCACCCCGGCCGGCGGCTTGGAGTCCTACCTCCTCTAGACACGTATGCCACCCACTCTAGCCACATCTCTCAGCTTCTAACATGACAATGCATGGAGTTTTATGATCTTCCCACCACATGCAAAGAAGCTGGGTATACAGCAGTCTCTCTCAAATGGCTTCGTTCTCCCACTTTCAGCCATCCGGTCATTTTGTGTGACGGACTGGCAGCTTGCCTACGTAAAATGTTTTGCAGTTCGGTACCGTTCTATCCAATTTGAAGTGGAAGGAGGAGAGTGCTTCGGCCAGAAGTCTCTCTGCAGGTAAGAACGACTGAACGCTGCTTCCCAGAATCACTTGCATGGCCAGATGGCAGCACTCAGCATTTATGGCCCCCAATTCTTCTTACAACTTGTTGACAGTCGCTTTTGCTACAGCCCCCTGGGTACAAGCTCTCTACAGGCTACACATGCAGTTACAAGAACATTCTGCCCTTAATTTCTTCATGCAGGAAAAGCCATTAACTACATATGGCAAATGTGGTACCAGTACAGAGATCATAATCTAAAATATGAATGTTAATCTGACTGACAATGTTGTTAAAGTGAGAGAGTGGTGTACCACCAATTAATATTTCGTAATATGTGGAAAGAAATACTATAGGGGTACTAACTAGAGAAAACATATTGGGTTGGGGGCAATAACATGGAGAGAAAGGCGATGAGATGAACATACAAAGAGCAAGAAGGAGGATATTTACAGAGACAGTGGGAGGATGAGATGCAAGACAGGGATAGGGGAAATTGGCTGAAAAGGAACGCGAGAAGAAGAGCGGAGAAAGGGAGAGGAAGTAATGGACAGAAAAGAAAAAGGGAGGTGTTGGTCATTAGAGGAGGAGTGGAGGAAGAAATGGATAGAGAAAGGAAAGGGGAGGAGGTGACCAGAGGGAGAGGGGAAGGAGGAAATGGTCAGAGACAAGGAAAAGAAGTATATGAACAGAGTCACTGGATGGAGGAACTCCAAAGAGAAAAAAAAGAGGAGGAATTGTACAGGCGGAAGGGGGAGGAGGAGATGGACAGAGAGTGGAAGAGGAGATCGACAGAGTAGTGAAGGGGAGGTGGACAGTGAGAGGGACGAGGAGGATATACACAGAGGATTGAGGAGGAGATGGACAACGATAGGAGCACAAGGACAGTGGGGAAGGAGCAGATGGACAGTAAGAGGAGGAGGGGCAGATGGATAGAAAGTTTGATAGGAGGTGGACAGAGAGAGGAGAAAACAGGGTATGGACTAACAGTAGACTGAAATAAATACATACCTGGGTAATGCTGGCAACTGAGCTAATATCTGAATAAGTACAAACCACATACTAGATCCACACTGACTTATAATTACAATTTTACCTAAGTTAAATTTCATGATTACACATTCTTTTATGTAACTTAAATATTGTGAATCATTACGGCTTACACCTGTTTCGACTACTGCCTGCTACCTAAAAAACGAGATAGGGTCTATGTTCAGCATGCGGCCAATTCCTCCAGTCGTTGTTGCCTCTCCTTATCTGGACTCTCTAGGCTGAGTGGAAGCTGTTACAGCCCTCCCTGCCTCAGAAAAATCTGAGGCTGGAAGAAACCCGTGTGCTCCTGCACCGAAGGCAGCCACGCTAAACATTCGGCTCCTTTTCCTTGGCTAGCTTTTCTGGATGTATTCCTGAACGAATTTTTTCTCCTCTTCTTCTTGTCTTTTAATATTAATTGTTGACATTAAATTCCTTCATTTTTAAAATAGAAAAACTGTTCCTTCTGCTGCATTATGTCCTTCATTCAGGTCCAATACTGACCATAAACACTCCCAGAAAGTTTTCGGTCCTCACTGACTTCTAATTTGTGTCCCTCGTCAATGCAGAGCAAGAGAGGCTATTAACATGAACAGCTCAACATATTTTATGCGGCACCTTCGCTGCGTGATCCTTTGTTGTTGTAGATAAATTTGAAACGACAATATGAAGTACCTGTAATTACAGAATACTGAGTGAAATAAGCCACATACCTATTATATTATCAGTGTTTTGTCCCAGGGAACAAGTGCTACTCCATTTGGAAAATAACGCTGGAGTAGTGCTCATTTTGCTAAAAATGCCTATTTATTCCCTCTCCAAGACCAAAGTGCATTTGGGTCTGAGCAAATGAATCTACGTGGGAGTATACCCCGTAACTGACATTTTCTCCACAGGAGGTTTATCGTTACGCCGATGTTGTATACAAGTGAGGAGATCTGACATGTGACGGCACGATTTGTTTATGATGATTTCGGCAAACTATGCTCCAGTCTGTCAATGGCCAAATGGTTCAAATGGCTCTAAGCACTATGTGACTTAACATCAGAGGTCATCACTCCCCTAGACTTATAACTACTTAAACGTAACTAACCTAAGGGCACCACACACATCCATGCCCGGGGCAGGATTCGTACCTGAGACTGTAGCAGCAGCGTGGTTCCGGGCTGAAGCGCCTAGAACCGCTCGGCCACAGCAGCAGGCGATGGCTAAATGCTGTGTACTGTGTACAGCTGTACTGTGTAAACTATGTGTATTGGTGAATGCTGAAATGATTGTTTGTGCAAAAAAGTTGTGGAATGGTGAAGGGATTCGTCTCCCATTCAACTAGCCATAATGAAATACGACTGCACACAGCTTCGCGGGGGTTCTGTTGTAGGATAAACAATGACGGAGAAATGTCGATTTTCCTAGAGGTGTTGAACAAGTTTTTAGCTGTAGAATTAGCAGAGGCTAATAAGAAACTGAAAACAGGTATGACTAAAAATGTCGAGATGCACGAGAGGCTTGCGCAAACCCTACCCGTCTGTGGCTGTCGTTATAAATAGTAACCTGAGATGTTAGGCGACCAGACACGCAAAGCAGCGGCAGCTAGAATTTGTTTCATGATTTTGACTGGGATTGGGAAAACTGCTGCGACGTGTGGAGCTTAGGTAAAACATACAGGGGCTACGTAAAAATATAGAAACAGCGTCACAAATGTATGCTTTGCTAAAATGTAGATGCTAGCCAAGCCTGCAGGTTGCGCTGTTGTGTTTGGCCATGTACGATACCTGCGCAATATACGCAGTATCAAGCAGGCGTGAATCATGGTCAGAACAGCGTTCTGTGTAGACGTGAATGTAATATATAGGCGCTAAGTGAATTCGAACGTGGTAAAATTGTTGGTGCTCATATGGCGGGTCTTTCCGTAACCAAGGTAGACGAAGTGTTCGGTGTTTCAAGAGGTACCGAATCCAAGATTCATAGTGCATAGAGGGGAAGCAGGAAACATCATCTGCTACTAAACAACGCAACGGAAAGCTTGTGTTGATATTCGTGACAGACGGTCACTCAAGATTATTGTGAAGAACAATCAGGGGACGACAGCTGCAAAAGTCCCTGAAAACCTGTCACACACACGAACACTGTCAGCGCCCAAAGAACAAGAAAGAAGCTCCAAAAAGCATGGAATTGCAGGGTGAGCTGGAATTACAGAATCACTCGTCAGCTGTGCAAATGCTCGTAACAGGAAACGTAATGCTGAAGCAATAAAACCTTTGCTATGAAGCAATGTGTGAAAGTAATTTGGTCAGCTGAACCTCGTTTTACGTTGTGAAGCAACGTGTGAAAGTAATTTAGTCAGCTGAACCTTGTTTCACGATGTTTTCAACTTATGGCCGTGTTTGATTGCCAGGAGTGAAATATGATGGGGGTTCGGTGATGATTTTGGCAGACCCATCGTGATATTCCATGGGCTACATTGTTACTCTGGAGGAGGACATTAGTGTTTAACGTCCCATCGACAACGAGGTCATTAGAGACAGAGAACAAGCTCAGATTAGGGAAGGGTGGGGAAGGAAATCGGCCGTGCCCTTCGAAAGGAACCATCGCGGCATTTGCCTGAAGTGATCTAGGGAAATAACTGAAACCTAAATCAGGATGGCCGGGCGTGAGATGGAACCGTCGTCCTCCCGAATGCGAGTCCAGTGTGCTTACCCATTTTTACTCTGCACGACCGTATTACGACCAACGATTACCTGAAAAATCTGGCTGATCAGGCCCATCGCATGGTGCAATGTTTGTTCCCCAATGGTGATGCTGTGTCGCAAGAGGACAGGGCCCTGTCCACGCAGCTCGCTACTTCCAGGACTCGTTTTACCAGCTTGAAAATGAGTTAGCGCGTCTCCTCTTCCTATCACCTCTCAATATTATAGAGCCTGTGTCATCTACTTTGGAGATGGTGCATGATCAGTGTCCGTCTCCATAACTGTTACAATTATTCATGACGAATGGTATAAGATTCTACTGAAAACCATACAATACCCGTACTTAAGCAATCCATGGCGTTTAGAAGTTGTTTTGAATACCAGAGGGTTTGATACACCGTATGTGGCTTCTAATGCGTTTTTAGTGCTTCCATATCTTTGTTTATCCAGTGTACGTGCTAGTGATGTAAGCCATTTGCAATATGTCAGAATGCCTCAGTCAGTGAACCACATAGTTTATACGAAGGAATGCATTTCGTTCACCCAATTTTTTTGCAGTATATCCATACTGCTGGCTGAGGAGTATAAACCCAGCCGGCTGCAGAATGTGACTTCTTCAAGGAGTATTGATTGGTTAATGCCATGCTCACAACACATCTGTAGTAGAGCTGACCCTACAGAGGCAGTCTATATAGCCCTCCTCTCCTTTTTTTTCAGTACTCAGTCCTGTGACTGGTTTGATGTGGTGTACCACGATATCATCTCCTGTGTCAACCTTTTCATCTCAGAGTAGCACTTGTACTCCGCCCTCCTCCGTTACTTGCTTGACTTATTCCAATCTCTGTCTCCCTCTACAATTTTCTCCCTCGACAGCTGTCGCTAGTTTCATGTTACTTACTCCGTGATGTCTTAGAAAATGACGAAACACCCTCTCGCCGCTCCATGTCAGTGATCGTCATGTGTTCCTTTCCTCGTCGATTCTGTGGAGAACCTCCTCTATCCTTATCAGTCCAACTAATGCCATGTATGGCCTATTTGCCAGTGATGGTCTGCTTTTATGTCCTCCTAGCTCCATCTGTCGTGGGTTACTTTGCTGCCTACGTAGCTTAATTACTTCATCTTCGTTGAGATCGCCAGTTCTGTTGTTGAGATTTTCGCTGTTCTTACTTCTGCTGCGACCCATTACTTTCTTATTTCTTCCATTTTCTGTCAATCCCTATTCTGCATTCTGTACATTCCGTTCAACAGATCCTGTAATTTTTCTTCACTTTCATTGAGGATAGCGATGTCATCGTCGAATCTTATTATTCGTAACCTTTAACAATGAATTTTAATACCATTCTTGACAATTTCTTTTATTTCCGTTATTGCTTCTTGGAAGTGCACATTGAACAACAGTGACGGTAGATTACATCCCTGCCTTACGCCCTTTCTATGTCGCACTCTTCGTTCTCTATCTTCCACACTTCCTAACATGTCGGAAATCACCCGTGTTTCGCCGGTCGTGGTGGCCGAGCGGTTCGAGGCGCTTCAATCCGGAACCGCGCCTGCTACGATCGCAGGTTCGAATCCTGCCTCGGGCATGGGTGTGTGCGATGTTCTTAGGTTAGTTAGGTTTAAGTAGTTCTAAGTTGTAGGGGACTGATAACTTTAGAAGTCAAGTCCCATATTGCTCAGAGCCATTTCAACCATTTTGAACCCGTGTTTCCCTATAGGTCACTCTTATTTTTCTCAGACTTTATAACATCTGACACCATTTTCATTGCCCATCGCGTTTCCAGGTTGACAGGTCCAATGAGCATGTCTTGATTTTTCTTTTGTATTGCTTCCATTATCACCTGCAACGTCAGCCTAGCGTCTCTGATGCCTCTATCTTCCCTAAATCCGAATTGATCGTCACTTAACTGATGACGATTAATTCGGATTTAGGGAATATTGCTTCCCAATCTTCTGCATTTTACTGTTGTCACCTGTTCGGATGAATGAGCTGTTAAGCTATCTTCGGAATTGAGTGGATGACGTTTACCAGAAAGTCTAACGGTGTATCGCCAGTCTCATCATACATTCAACACATCAACGTGAATGGTCGTCCTTTGTTGCCACTTTCCCCCAATGGTTTTAGAAATTCTGATAGAAAGCTATCTATTACTTCCAAGTTATTCGATCTTACGTCTTCCAAAGTTCTTACAAATACTGTTTCTAGTGCTGAATTCCCTATCTCTTCTACATCAGCAACCGTTATTTCTTCGATCACATCAGACAAGCCCTCATAGAGGCTGTCAGTGTACTCTTTCCACCTATCCACTCTCCTCTTTGCATTTAACACTGTAATTCCCCTTGCATACTAACATTTTGTCCCCTCCTTTTAATTCCACAGAAGGTTGTTTTGACTTTTCTATATGATGAGTCAGTCTCTGTTACAATCATTTCTATCGCGATTTCTTAAATTTTTTCATGAAGCCATTTCATGGTAGCTTCTCCGCACTTCCAATTTATTTCATTCCTAAATGACTCTTGCACGCCATCCTCCACAGCTACTGATCCCCCCCCCCCCCCCAGTTTGTATCTCCAGTACACAACAATAGTTTCGGGGCACAGGTTGCGACAAGGAAACAAGGCAATCATTGTATAGCAGGCGCTGACCTAAGAAAAGACTAAGACACAGACATATCCCTGGGCAGACTGGATATAGGCCTCCGCCGCCCACAGAACGGTCTGTGTCTGTCTCAGTACCTCAGTACGTCGCATCGGGAATCAGTTCATATTGTACCTCAATACATAGCACTGTGCTCTAATCTTGCACAGTGATAGGCTCCATTATTACACTGATGTGGTCTTTCCACGAACGTCGTGGTCTCCCTCGTTTACATCTGCCAGGTGGTTTCCATTAAAAGATATTCTTTGGCCCTCAACGATGTGGAATTCTCAACAGATGTCTTTCAATTTTACCGGTCAGTGTTTCATCTGCCTTCGCTCGAGCTCTCACTTCGTCATTTTCTTTTCGATTCTGGCACTCCTTCGTAAATAATCCATATTCACAGCTGTTATTATTCTTTTCAGGTAACTATTTAAAATCTATAGTTCTGTCTCATTGTATGGAACAGATTCAACCATCAGCCTACCCCCTCTTATTATTATTAGAGTTGTTCTTGTCCCATCAAAAAGAATTCATACACCGTATTACTTTTCTGCTTTGTTGTATTCTGATTTTTTATTTCTGTAGTAGCATATCCATTTCTGTCAATATCGGTCCCCATGTATTTAAATTTTGCTACCTGTTTCATAAATGCTCCGTCATTGCTGTTAACTTCAAATTTATTGTCGCTATTCACCGCCAGACACCCAGTTCCTGTCACACTCATTTGAAGTCCCCGTTTATCTTACTCCTGATGCAAACGCAGTATCATGAACTCAAGATCGAATACATCTTGTGGTAGCGCAGTTTGATCATCAGAAAAACTTAACGAAAACAGCTGTACATCGGTAATAGTAACTCCCACTCCTCCACAGCTGTTCTTCCACCTTTGGAGAACCACTTCTGCATATAAATTGAACAAGGCGGGTGACATACTGCAGCCTCGTTTCAGCCGTTTTGTGACATTAGTTTTGACCCTCTTTCAATCCGTACCATTTTATATCTGTACATTCCAATAATAGTCTGTAAGAGTTTGTCATCCAAATCTAAATCTTTCAGAGCTCCCCAGAGTTTTGATCTAGACTTATGCTAAGCCTACAAGGACGATGTGAAACGACTTCCCTGCTTCTATGAATTCATCGATTAGCTATTGTAAATTAATAATGTTATCTGTACAGCGTCTGTCCCGTCCGAACTTACTCTGGTCTTCTCCAATATTCTGTCCAATATTTTGTCTTATTTTCTCATACATAATTTTGTCGAATAAGCGGCTCGTCGTGTAGTTCATACTGAGCTCCTGTAGCAATTACTATTCCTTTTATTTCCATTCTTGAAAAAGGTGGCTGTATACAATCATTTCCACTCCAATGGAACTACAGTCCATTGACAGCAGATGTTCGTAAGGTGCAGTATTATCATCTTAAAATGGTGTCCTCCAGCTTTCAGTAATTCCATAAGAATATTTCCAGGAGCCAGTGATCAGCCATTCTTCATTTTAGCTAATGCGCTGTGTACATCTTGTATTGTGATGGTCACATTTCAAACTGTTTGTTCAGTCCTGCCTTCTTCGTCTCTAATGTAATGGGGTCTGTTTCAGTTAGAAGATCTGTATAAGGCTTTTTCCATTCGCTTAAAGGAGTTACGTTGCCTACGGCTTCGTTTACTGGTGTTTTCTTCATACCAGTGATTGCTCTCTGTACTTCTGTAGTTTGTGATCCGCCTATTAAACTCTCAGTTTCTGTTCCGACACCTAGTTCTTTTCTGATTTAATTCTGTTTCTTAAGTTTTGATTTTTTGCCTTTAATTTTGTCTGTCTGTGTGTGATTTAGTTGAAAATGATTTTTATATAAATTTTTCTTTCCCCAAATCAGCTTCTTAAGGTCATCTGACAACTATAGAGGATTATATTTGTGTAAAACCTTACTCTCAGTCCCCAGTATCTCTAGAGAAGTTTTCCTAGTTTCTTGTTGAATATTCTCGTAATCCCTTTCAATACTGTCATCTTCTAGCACCATTTTTAGTTCATACTCTAATCTTCACAGAAATAAATCATGCTGAATTGCTTTAGGAGAGCGAGCATGTACCGTGTCTGTTCCAGTTTTTCTTTATTATTCTGGATTGTCATTTGTCTATTTTCTGATGGTTTCCTTCCAAATGGGTGTATCGTCGTTGATAAAATTAAGTAGTGATCAGATTCAAAATTGGCTCCCTGCATGGCTCTACAGTCTTGAATTACCATTTTGGATCCCTGCTTCGTAATGATTTAATCAATTAGTGAGTTGTGATGCAAGGAGGATCTTTCCCACGTATGTCTGAATATGTTGATGTGGAAAATGTGTGTTCAAATTTCTTAAGTTATACCGGTTACAGAAGTCTATTAGATTTTCTCCAGAACTATTAACAACACTTTCTTCGTATCTTCTTACCACTGCATCATTTACCTGTGAGCCCGCTCTTGTATGTCCTCTTTAATGTCATATATACAATGTAAATGGCTTGTAATTTATGTGAGGAATCACATAAAAGTACTGTGTCAGACAGGTTAGTGTTAAATCTATATATCTTCTACTACAAATGCTAGTATGGTTCAAGTCAACTGAGACAAAGCGACACAAACTTCTGTATGAAATATTACAGCACATTTTGCTGTTCAGTTACCGCTACATTTCATCAGAACTGAGAGGCGAGAAGTGTGATGGTTCAAATGGCTTTGAGGACTATGGGACTTAACATCTGAGGTCATCAGTCCTCTAGAGCTTAGAACTACTTCAACCTAACTAACCAAGGACATCACACACATTCATGCCCGAGGCAGGATTCGAACCTACGACCATATCGAGAAGTGTGATACCTGGTGTCTGTTGTGTTTGGTGTTTACGATTTTGAACCGTTTTTTTTTTCTCCAGAATGTTCTTGATGGGTAGTAAGCCTGCATATAATGCATTGTGGAGAATATCTTATACGAATATTAGTTGGTCGATTTTCCTGTTTCACTTGCGTACGGGGCAGCAGGAGAGGTGCTCACATATGGAGCAATGGGAGATCGAATGTGTGCCTATGGCAGGTGACTTTAAGCATTCAATTGTGATGAACCTGTGGCACTTGTACTCTGCAATATGGATTCCTATGGAGTGACTGGCAGTAGTAGACATATCTTAACTGACCTTCAGTTATGCTGTGACATGAACTATTATGCCAGTACCTCACTACTCGGATTCTAATGTCGTAGAAAGTGTTCCATTATTTGAAGTGTGAGCCAGTACACCAAAACTGTACACTTTTCTAAATAGTCTGAGCTGTACTGGGACGTCACAGAGCCGGTGGCAGTATTTCAGGCCTTGGATTCTCGCCTCTATTCGACATGCATATGTAGCAGCTGGAGAACCAATATGTGATTCTGCAAGTAACTTTCACCGTTCAGTTGTGTGATTTCTACAATGCAATACAGATCGCTACGGAAAGACTCAGTAGGTGGTATGCATATCTTAAGACTACTCTTTGATTAGGTTGTCAAGCATTCGTTGGAACACAAATTTAGCGTCCCTCACGATTATTATTATGATGATTATTAGTGTTTTAGGGCGCACAACAGCGAGGTTATCAGCGCCCGGCGTCCCTCACGTTTGGTCAGTGTTAAATATATGGTGTGCTGTGGCGTGAAGACCGTATCTAGTGTTGATATTTCCACTATTCCTCTGCTAGGCTGTTGCTGCTTTGTAACGTACGTTTACCATCGCTGATGATGTTTTTATAGAGGATCATGGGAACGTACCATAATTTCTGAATTGTAATCGGATATGAATTTCATAAACAGTTATTGTTAACGCCTTCAGGAATGTCAGTAAAAATCGATGCTGTATTTAGTGTTCAAGGTAGTAATTTTAACCTCTTGAAGTTTGCGAGTGTAGTGTGTAGAACTTGTTAACTGGATGTAAGTTTAAGGACTCCTGAATGGCGTTCAGCCACCATCAACGTTTTCGGACTGTGTGTTTTTTGCACTCACATCTTGTGTGCATAGGTCCGATTCTAAAAAAGGCGAAGAAGTGATCTACAAGATCAGAAATTTCACTGAACTTTAGAAATGGTTATGGAACGTTTAGCTTCCAAGTTGTTGTGGTGTCTGTAGCAGAAATGTGGATATCTTAAAGTGTATTCAATCATTTGGTAGTAAAATCAAAAAATAATCCAATTGCACTAGTTTGCTCTAACTAGCGCTAGTCGGCTGTTCAGTTTTGGAAAACGTCTTATGACCGTTCTGTAGACAGAATAACAACAGCATGTATTCCTTACCTTTTAACCTATCACGAGCTTATTTAATCCATGTAACACAGAATCGTGACACTGAAAGGAGGTGGACGAAAACAGCAAAATTCAGTGTTCAGTTACGAAGTATTACAACGTAGGGAGGTCACAGAGTGTTTATGCATGAATTATAAGTGAACTGATGAGAGGCTAGCAAATACCCTATTGTTTGTAAATTTTATGGTTCTCTGGATTCATTCACGACACTACGTAGCGCAACTTTCGATACATCATTCACTGATGTCACAATAAAACCGACGTGTACGTCCCATGACTTGATATGTGCCACCAGTTAGAAACTCTGTGGAGGCGGCTGATGTTACGTGTGCACAGTAAAAGTTGCTAGTCATTACTGAAAATTTAGGTGGCTGTGCATCAAACCAGTCTCAGGACTGAAGACCACAACAACAACAACAACAACAACAACATGTCATTTAGGTGCGAGTGGGCGGGCCCAAGCCGCTTGCGCTGTTCGTAAGCCGTGGTGTTGGCTGGGTCGATCGCCTACTTGCTGAAGTGTATGATTCATAACGTATTTACTGAGTGCTGCCGCTTTCACCATTTAGACCACACTGGAGTTACTGTGTTCTAATTCCCTCTTTCATATGGAGCTAGCAATCTGTGTTCTGTCGCTTTGCGATGTTACAGTCATCTGACACCAGTTGGCGCCGCACTCAGTCAGTGATGGCAGTTGAGTTTTTCGTCCTGACAAGTGAAGTATGAGTATGTTGTAGACCATTGTTCTCGTAACATGTCACTATTTTTCATCATCTACATTTGCTGCGTTTTTGTTGGGTGCGATAAAACTTGTCAATAGGTACAGGCACATTCATTCCCAAATGTCGATGCTACATGCCTTCCGCGGCTCTGTGATATTGGATGTATGTATGGAACCTGGGACCCAGAAGCGATGGAGAGGTTTCGTCACCCCACCCCACCACCGACCATACCGAACCCATGGTTATTGTGCGGTTTGGCCCCTAGTGCCCCCCATCCCCCCTCCCCCACCATCCGAGAACTTCTCATACCAGACGAGTGTAATCTCAAATGTTTGCGTGGTACAATTATTATGGTGTACGAGTGCGTGGCAACTGTGTTTGCGCAGCAATCACCGACACAGTGTAACTGAGGCGGAACAAGGGGAACCAGCCCGCATTCGCCGAGGTAGATGGAAAATCGCCTTAAAAACCGTCCACAGGCTGGCCGGGACCCCGGACCTCGACACTAATCCGCCGGACGGATTCATGCTGTTCCCAGCATGCCTTCCCGCTGAGATAGCAGGTCGTTAAACCGCGGTCTACCTGGGAGAGCACTGTGATATTGGTCTGTTCCGAAAAGAATATATTTTTGTGGTGAATTTTACAACCAGCTCACCTGACTGTTTTTCTTTTTTTTTGGGTGGGGGTGGTTGGTGGATGGGCAGTGAGTTCACAGCCTGTACACATGTTTCTGTTTCTAACACTAGGTGGGTGAATGTGCATATGTGCATCTCTTAATGTTGAGTTTCCACCCACAACGTATGTATGTATCCGAGGGCTATAATTCTGCTGCTCAGTAGATGTCCTCTTATGCCTGCCTCCTCTTCATTGAGTAAAAGTGGTTGTAGCAACTTTCCTGTGCTTCTCAATAGTTGCTATCCTGGCACTTTCCCTTGATCATTACACTTGACTGGCGCGACCCTCCCGTGATGCTCAATACTAACCATGCCAGTACATTTCCTATTTAGTAGGTTTGGTCAGAACAACCCTCCAGTGCTTCTCCATCCATGTAGTCAGCTCATTCACACTGCTGTTAACCCTTACCTGCCACCTGGGTTAATGTACAAGAATGGTCTACCCAACAGGAGGTGCTAGTCACATAACATCACTTTAATTTAAGACACTGACGTCTTACACAACGTGGCGACCCCTTTGGACATACTTTGCAATCACAGTAAGAGGACTTCTGACCGGTTTGGTATTAGTTTGCATGGTTAAACAAAGATGAATTGTTACTGTACTACTCAGTGAAACTGTCAGAACCGTAGCTAATATGGAGTTAAGCTTAGAACAAGAGCTGTCGTCTACTTCTCATGGGGATGTTGGAACTGACAACGACGCAATACCAAGGCGAGTTAGAGGAACTGGAGTTGTGGAGTTAGGAAGAGCAGTAAGCATGAATTCTGTAAGTAACCATACACCTCTGAGTGAAACCCTTCCGCTTCTGGTGTGGTTTTAAAGAAATAAAGTAAAAAGAACCAAACAGAGTTAGGAAAAGCAGCGACCATACCTACGAGTGAATAGTAGGAAAATACGCCACACAGCAGGACCTGCACATACATCCGCTGTTTCAGATGTCGTTGTGCCAGGATTTTGGAATGTGAATAATGACATCATAGAACCAGGCCCAAAATTCCAAACCCTGTACCAGTAATACAGGTTGGCCATCTTGAATTCTGAAATCACAGAGAGGCTGTATTCAGAGTCTTGGATTTCCTTTTCCACCATTCCAAGTCAGCCATCTTGTATTCCGAAATCATACAGTGCCAGTATTCCAAGTTTTGGGTTGTGACATCATACTAACACTGCACCAGAATTCCAGGTCGTCCATTTTTTATCGGCCATTCTGTGTTAACTATACTTTAACCAGGTCCTCCATGTTCTATTCTGACGTCATAGAAAGACTGTACCAGTGTTCCAAGTCCACTACCATGACAAGGCAGTATCTTGAGTTTCCCAGCAATTTGCACTTAAGACAACAACTCCACTTCCATAAAAGTGCATTTGGGCTATTTCTTGAATTTCCCTCCAAAATCTGAAATCCTGCCATTTTATACATAAAGAAATTGGCCTTTCTCAGATGTGGCGGGTGGGGGTGAGGAAATCTCATGGCTCATCGACGGCATAATCGATGATGTCATAGACGACGTCATCACACCAGAAACGGCACTGTTGTACTACTCGCATCTAATCTTCAGAATATATCGGTAGCACAACACTTCGAAAGATGTAATTTTCGTCTCAACGTGTATATTCTTACTGTCTATGTTATTTTCCTGAACAAGACTACATTGCATCTCAAATAAGTTGAGAAAAGTTTTCCTTACACTTACATTTATATTCGATAATAACAAATTTCTCCTTCTCAGGAACATTGTTCTCCTTGATGCAGACTGGTTTCCAGTTTATATACACTCTAGTTTGGCCGTAGTGTACTATTTTCCACCTGAATAAAGAAATTCATTTACTACTTTTAGCTGGCCGCAGTGGCCTTGCGGTTCGAGGTGCTTCAGTCTGGAACTGCGTGACCGCTACGGTCGCAGGTTCGAATCCTGCTCGGGCATGGTTGTGTGTGATGTCCTTAGGTTAGTTAGGTTGAAGTAGTTCTACGTTCTAGGGGACTGATGACCTCAGCTGTTAAGTCCCATAGTGCTCAGAGCCATTTGATTTTACTACTTTTAGCGATTTCTTTCTATATATGGTCTAAGTTTCATCGAGCTGTATGACACATAACGCCAAAGTTGCTGTCTTCCTTATGTTTTGTACAAATGCGTATTTTCCTACAGAATATGATTCCTGCTTCGTTGACGCCATTAACAAGACTATTAGTGTTCAACTCCACGCTTCAGCTGCGTACTGTTCTCTATTTTCCGTCAAACTGTCGTTCAAATTTTCAGGCAAGCATGTATTCGCATTACTGCAAAAAAATGGTTCAAATGGCTCTGAGCACTATAGGACTCAAATGCTGCGGTCATTACTCCCCTAGAGCTTAGAACTAGTTAAACCTAACTAACCTAAGGACGTCACACACATCCTGCCCGAGGCAGGATTCGAACCTGCGACCGTAGCGGTCTCACGTTTCCAGACTGCAGCGCCTAGAACCGCACGGCCACTGCGGCCGGCCGCATTACTACATGAAACAGGCTTATCCGAAAGAATTTGTCATTACCATATTTCCCCTTGACAGGTGAATTAGCTTATTTTACGTTATGTACCTAGTTTTAAATACTTTACGTAATACATTACAAATTAAACTTGTGTACCGGGAAACGCCCCATAAATGCAGAGTAACATATAATTAAGTAATCTCCTTCACCCGCTGAAGAGTGGTTATCCCTATGAAAAGAGTCCTCATAGCTGTAGAAAGAGAACTCAATATTGTAGTGTATAGCAAAATACGAAGGATGCCTTATACATAGCCATCCAGTAGCTGCGGAATGGTAAATACACATTCTGTGATCAAAGCCTGGAGAACTTTTACCCGCAATGAGTTGAAATGAACGTTGTCTGTGAAAACAAGAGCAAACTAGTAGCATACATCCTGTGTGTACATGGTGCCAATTGTAGTGCACTGTTACCGTGTAATATGGACAAAAAGTAAAGTAATTAAAACAAGCGAGAATATTTACTATCAACGGTGATGGTTGTGTAGAGAAGCCCACTAGTTAGGTGTTAACTTTGTTACGTTAATATGTTTCAAATCTCAATTTAATGACCTGTACATGAATAATGAAAAAATTTTCTGGGAGGGCACCTACCGGCTCCATGCCACTACACAGCAGAGAACCGATTACAAGCGAAATTCACCATTAGTATTAAAAGCTGAACATTTGCATCAAATTTGTATCAGTCACAAATATTATTTATCAAAAAGCAGATATAAAATTATTACGTTGTGGATGGAAGTCTGTATTAAGCCGTTCCACAGATTCATCTTTCATTTTGGTAATTAAAAATTAAAACATTTTATAGGTAAATTATTTCGATATTCATTTATATGGAAAGAAACGGATTTGTTCGTTCTTCCATATGCAATTTTTGTGAATTTCTTTTAGTTAAAATTAAAAATTAGTTGCGTGAGAGAACTTATCGTTACCGTTAATGTAACTCTTGACTGATATTACCAGCACAGAAATTACGGAATATTTTCGTTTCGATGAACAATCTCGTTAACATTTAATATTCAACTGGCCAGCCTTTAAAACATTTCAGTGAAAATATACAGACGGGATTAGTTTGAGGGGAGGTTGGTATCCACATACACAAACTTTCCTATCTTTTTCTGTCAATCCTACCTAGTAACGGATCCCATATGGATGAGAAATAGTCGAGAATCAGTCGAGCAAATTTTCTAAAAGCCACTTCCTTCCAGGTGAGTTACGTGAGCCATGACTGTTGTCTTTCAAAAATCATTTTGGTCAATCTGTAGCATGTTACAATTCTTCCGAAACACTGCAGGAGGACTATTTACTGCAAGTACGATTGTGCGACGGAACATTTGTCTTCAGGTAACGCTGTTTCATTACTAAATTGGGAGAAATATGTCCACGAAGACGTACGTTGGTATATGGGTATATTATTCCACTCTAACAGAAATAAACGATACTGAAGTCTGATAATTTCAAACAATGATGAGCTTCAGTGTCTGACGAATACCATGACAATAGGCACCAACCAATACGTAGTTCCTCTCTAGCACATGATGGATGCTGTATGGGCAGATCTCTAGTTCGTTCACCTCTCCAGTTCCTCATGTACTCCGCCTTCGCCGATCCATGTTTCAATAGGTAAAAACGGAGCCATTATAGGATCAATTTGTTGTCCGTGTGTCTGTCTACCTGTCCGACTGGTAAAAGTCCTTTTTTCTCAGTAGACGTATCGAGCTGAACTTTATATCACCTGCTGTTGTCTACAGGGCTCTTGCCAGTGTGTAAAATTAAAGCTTCTAAGTCAATGATGTCAAAAGATACGGCCATTTACTTCACATATTTTGACGCTCGCAAACACACTCATCAAAAGCTATAGGACACTTCCCATTGGCCTAGAATAAAGAAAATTGGCAAAAAGGAAGATTTCATACAACAACCAAAGGAAAATATCCGAAAATTGTAAGGAAATAAATCTTTTTCATTTTCATCAGACTGACTGTTCGTCCGTCTAAGGCCCCTTTTTCTTAAAAGTTGTGAACGTATCAAGTTGAAACTTACGTCACATACTAAGGTATATAGGCTCTTGGCGGTGTAATAAATTTAAGCATCTACTTCAATGCAGCCAAAAGATACGGCCATTTATGTCATATCTCATGTTACTCGGAAACTCACTCATCACAAACCTTAGCGTACCTCCCGTTAATGTTCAACGATGAAATCTGCCAAGAAGTAAGGTTTAACAGTAAAGGGAAAAATCCAGAAACTGTAAATAGGTAATTACACTCCTGGAAATGGAAAAAAGAACACATTGACACCGGTGTGTCAGACCCACCATACTTGCTCCGGACACTGCGAGAGGGCTGTACAAGCAATGATCACACGCACGGCACAGCGGACACACCAGGAACCGCGGTGTTGGCCGTCGAATGGCGCTAGCTGCGCAACATTTGTGCACCGCCGCCGTCAGTGTCAGCCAGTTTGCCGTGGCATACGGAGCTCCATCGCAGTCTTTAACACTGGTAGCATGCCGCGACAGCGTGGACGTGAACCGTATGTGCAGTTGACGGACTTTGAGCGAGGGCGTATAGTGGGCACGCGGAAGGCCGGGTGGACGTACCGCCGAATTGCTCAACACGTGGGGCGTGAGGTCTCCACAGTACATCGATGTTGTCGCCAGTGGTCGGCGGAAGGTGCACGTGCCCGTCGACCTGTGACCGGACCGCAGCGACGCACGGATGCACGCCAAGACCGTAGGATCCTACGCAGTGCCGTAGGGGACCGCACCGCCACTTCCCAGCAAATTAAGGACACTGTTGCTCCTGGGGTATCGGCGAGGACCATTCGCAACCGTCTCCATGAAGCTGGGCTACGGTCCCGCACACCGTTAGGCCGTCTTCCGCTCACGCCCCAACATCGTGCAGCCCGCCTCCAGTGGTGTCGCGACAGGCGTGAATGGAGGGACGAATGGAGACGTGTCGTCTTCAGCGATGAGAGTCGCTTCTGCCTTGGTGCCAATGATGGTCGTATGCGTGTTTGGCGCCGTGCAGGTGAGCGCCACAATCAGGACTGAATACGACCGAGGCACACAGGGCCAACACCCGGCATCATGGTGTGGGGAGCGATCTCCTACACTGGCCGTACACCACTGGTGATCGTCGAGGGGACACTGAATAGTGCACGGTACATCCAAACCGTCATCGAACCCATCGTTCTACCATTCCTAGACCGGCAAGGGAACTTGCTGTTCCAACAGGACAATGCACGTCCGCATGCATCCCGTGCCACCCAACGTGCTCTAGAAGGTGTAAGTCAACTACCTTGGCCAGCAAGATCTCCGGATCTGTCCCCCATTGAGCACGTTTGGGACTGGATGAAGCGTCGTCTCACGCGGTCTGCACGTCCAGCACGAACGCTGGTCCAACTGAGGCGCCAGGTGGAAATGGCATGGCAAGCCGTTCCACAGGACTACATCCAGCATCTCTACGATCGTCTCCATGGGAGAATAGCAGCCTGCATTGCTGCGAAAGGTGGATATACACTGTACTAGTGCCGACATTGTGCATGCTCTGTTGCCTGTGTCTATGTGCCTGTGGTTCTGTCAGTGTGATCATGTGATGTATCTGACCCCAGGAATGTGCCAATAAAGTTTCCCCTTCCTGGGACAATGAATTCACGGTGTTCTTATTTCAATTTCCAGGAGTGTATATCACACGAAAAAAGTTTTCATTTGTAGTCCTACGTCAAACTTGAAATTTATCTGTAGTTCTACATTCAGGTCGACAGGGTCGCAATGGTAACAGCCAAACATCAGGCTAGGAATGACTTTGTTGTTTGTACGACTCGTTTCCTAATATATCCATCAGCTATGCAGGAGCGGTTACTGCACGTAGATATGGGGTTTCAGGTTGTATGTGAAACATACATTTGCAGACTAAAGAACTACTGATTATTACAATAATGATCGCCAGCCTACATCATGACTTGTTGTCACATTTATTTGATCGCAGTTAAAACATTGAAATCCCTGGAATCAGTATCTTGCCAGTATCAATCGATAACAGTTCGAAATGGTCGAGTTTCTCGATTCTAGAAATGGATCGTGACCGGGCCAAATATCTCACGAAATGAGCGTCAAACGAAAAAACTACAAAGAACGAAACTTAGCTATCCTGAAGGGGGAAACCAGATGGCGCTATGGCTGGCTTGCTAGATGGCGCTGCCATGGGTCAAACGGATATCAACTGCGTTTTTTTTTTTAAATAGGAACCCCCATTTCTTATTACGTATTCGTGTAATACGTAAAGAAATATGAATGTTTTAGTTGGACCACTTTTTTCACTTTGTGATAGATGGCGCTGTAATAGTCACAAACATATGGCTCACAATTTTAGACGTACAGTTGGTAACAGCTAGGTTTTTTAAATTAAAATACAGAACGTAGGTACGTTTGAACATTTTATTTCGGTTGTTCCAGTGTGATACATCTACCTTTGTGAACTTATCATTTCTGAGAACGCATGATGTTATGGCGTGATAACCTGTAATTACCATATTAACGTAATAAATACTCAAAACGATGTCCGCCAACCTCAATGCATTTGGCAATACGTGTAACGACATTCCTCTCAACAGAGATTAGTTCGCCTTCCGTAATGTTCGCACATGCATTGGCAATACGCTGACGCATGTGGTCAGGCGTTGTCGGTGGATCACGATAGCAAATATTCTTCAACTTTCCCTACAGAAAGAAATCCGGGGACGTCAGATCCGGTGTACGTGCGGGCCATGGTATGGTGCTTCGGCGACCAATCCACCTTTCATGAAATATGCTTTTCAGTACCGCTTCAACCGCACACGAGCTATGCGCCGGACATCCATCATGTTGGAAGTACATCGCCATTCTGTCATGGAGTGAAACATCTTGTAGTAACATCGGTAGAACAAAACGTAGGAAATAAGCATACATTTCACCATTTACAATGCCATCGATAAAATGGGGGAACAATTATCCATCCTCTCATAATGCCGCACGATACATTAACCTGCCAAGGTCGCTGATGTTCCACTTGTCGCAGCCATCGTGGATTTTCCGTTGCCCGATAGTGCATATTACGCCGTTTTGCATTACTGCTGTTGGTGAATTACACTTCGTCGCTAAATAGAACGCGTGCAAAAAATCTGTCATCGTCCCGTAATTTCTCCTGTTCCCAGTGGCAGAACTGCATACGCCGTTCAAAGTCGTCGCCATGCATTTCCCGGTGCATAGAAATGTAGTGCGGGTGCAATCGATGTTGATGTACCATTCTCAACACAGACGTTTTTGAGATTCTCGATTCTCGCGCAATTTGTCTGCTGCTGATGTGCGGATTAGGCGCGACAGCAGCTAAAACACCTACTTGGGCCTCATCATTTGTTGCAGGTCGTGGCTGATGTTTCACATGTGGCTGAACACTTCCTCTTTCCTTAAATAACGTAACTTTCCGGCAAACGATCCGCATACTTGGATGACGTCGTCCAGGATACCGAGCAGCATACATAGCACACGCTCGTTGGGCATTTTGATCGCAATAGCCATACATCAACACGATATCTATCTTTTCCGCAATCGGTAAACAGTCCATTTTAGCACCGGTAATGTATCACGAAGCAAATACCGTCCGCACTGACGGAATGTTACGTGAGACCACATACTTATACGTTTGTGACTATTACAGCGCCATCTGTCACAAAGCGAAATAAGTGGTCCAACTAAAACATTCATATTTCTTTACGTACTACACGAATATGTAATAAAAGATGGGGTTTCCTATATTAAAAAACACAGTTGAATCCGTTTCACCTATGGCAGCGCCATCTAGCGGGCCAACCATAGCGCCATCCTGTTTTCGTCTTCAAGCTAGACCAGTTTCGCTCTTTGAAGTTTTTTCGTTTAATGCTTATTTCGTGAGCTGTTTGGCCCGGTCGCTATCAATGGACCACACTGTATACATAGTCAAGCTTTCACGAAATCCTCAATGCACTAATTCTACTCGCACATGTTCTATTTTTTTTCAGACTTTAACCTCTGATTGTCGCTCTCGTATCGAAGACAGGGCACGCTGTAAAGTTACACACCTTAGATATAAATAATGTTGTATGGCTTCTATTCCGACCTGTGGAAAACCTCCCGAATCCTGATGTTCTCCAAACCCAACAAGCCTCCATCTGATGCCTCTTCCTATCGTCCTATCTGTCTCACTTCGGTGTTCAGCAAGCTCTTGGAACCATCCTTTCCGGGCGCATCCATCACCACCTCCGCCAACACCACCTCCTCCCAAACGCCCAAGGTGGCTTTCGACCTTCCTTCTTTGCTGATGACCAACTCCTCTGCCTCACTCATCTCCTCTCCCTCCAGCTTAACTCCCGTCGCTCCGCCATTTCTGTCTCCCTCGACCTCGAAAAGGCCTACGACCGTGTCTGGCATCCCGGTCTCCTGTTTAAAATCCAAACCTACGCCCTTCCTATCAACTACATCCGTCTGGTGGCCTCCTTCCTCTCCCACCGCCCCTCCTATGTTACCATCCATAATGCCACTTCCTACACCTTCTACCCCTCTGCAGGTGTGCCCCAGGTCTCTGTCCTCTCCCCTCTCCTCTACCTCCTGTACATTGCAGATATGCCCCAACCCCCCCCCCACCTCCAAGCATACACCTCTTGCAATATGTGGATGACACCGCATTCCTCGCCCTCGGTCCTACCCTCCAACGGTCCCATCGCCTTCTCCAGAATCACCTTGACCTTTTTGCTGCATGGTGTCACCAGTGGCTCCTGAAACTCAACCCTTCCAAGACCCAGGCAATCATCGTAGGTCGTACCACTAGCTCCTTCCGGCTCCTGGATTTCTCCCTTACTGCCTGCGCCCGTCCTGTCCGCCTTACCACCACCCTCACCTACCTTGGCCTCACCATTGACCGTCACCTCACCTGGATCCCTCATCTCCGCTCCATCCAATCCAAAGCCCACAACCGCCTCTGACTGCTGAAACTCCTCTCCGGCCGGACATGGGGGCTGCACCCCTGTATCATCCTCCACACCTACAAATCCTTAATCCGTCTCATCCTCTGTTATGCCAGTCCTGCCTGGATATCTGCCCCCCCCCCAAATTCTATAAGTCCCTCCAGATCCTTGAGCGTCATGCACTCCGCCTCGCCTTCCATATATGCCTCCCATCCCCTATGCATATCCTCTATGATCTCATTCCTTTCCCCCATCTGCTCCTATTCCTCGAACATATCCGCATCGTCTACACCTTCCGCCGTCTTGAACCCCCACACCCCTTGGTTGCTCCTCTCCTCTCCGATCCCCGCCCCCTGCCCTGTCTTCACTGTTGGAGGATCTCTACACCCTACATCTCCTTTCCCAAGGTGGCTTCCATCAACTCCCCCTCCCAGATAATGCCCTCTCTCTCTCCATTTATCCCTCCTATCAACTCTGATCCTCACTCCCCCTCCTTTCCTCTGTCCTTTTCCCGGGCTCCCTCTCCCCCCCTTCCATCATCCTCTTTCTTCCCCACCTCCCCTCTCTTTGCCTCCTTCTCTCCCCCGCGTCCTTTTCCATTTCGCTCCTCTGCCTCCTCTCATTCCCTCTCGCGTCTGCCCTTCTCCCCCTTTATTAGTCCTCTCCCTCCTTGGTTCCCCCTCCCCTTTTCGTTTTTTCCTCTCCTCCCTCCTTGTTTTTCCCCCTAATCCAGGTCCCCCCCACCATCTGCCTTGGATCGGGAGTGCCATCTTTGTGCCGCCTTTTTCGTGCAGTGTTTTACAGTGTGTTTTTCCAGTGCGTGCTCCGTGTTGTGTCTTTTGGGAAGTGTAGCGAACAGCCATCATACTGTCGCTGGGTGTGCTTTTTATCACTTGCGAACAGAAACCAGACTGTCGCCATGTTTTTTTTTTTTTAATTGTGTGTCTACTCTGTTACTTGTCTGATTCCTGTGTCTTTTATCTACATTGCCAACCCCTTTTGCTTTCTGTTTTAACTTTCCGCAATTTTACGCCATTTTACACTTTAAATCGCCATTTTATCACCTGTTTTTCCTTGTTTCTTTCTTCTTCCTTTATTTAAAAAGAAAGTCTGTAGGCTGTATAGCAGCGTAGTAAGCTGCTGCCGGCCCGCCCCCTTCGGGGGGAATTGAAAATCAATAAAGAAAAAAGAAATAATGTTGTACTGCAGATGAACACATTTGCTCTACTTTTTTTCTTCTCTCTTTCCCTCTCTTTTGTTTTACTCAAAAAATAAAAAGAAAGAGAGTGAGAAGTACCAGTCTGTCTACTGGTTTGAATCAGTTCTCTATCTGTTCTTATCTTGCATTAATGTTTTCATATGTAAGTAACTATATCCGTACGCATCACTTCCAAACTGTTCTGCAAATTCTGTTCTTGGTCTGTCTGTACTATGTGTCCATTGTGGTACCTTTTCCAGTAGTATTTCAAATATTCCTGAATGCTGTAGGAAATGTCCGAGTAACCTATCCCTTCTATTTTCCACAGAAATCTATTCTCACCTATTCTTTGCAACGCTTCTTCATTTCATATTTTATCTGTCAACTCAGTTATAACACTCACCGGTACCGCCACATTTCAAGTGCTTCCAGTTCCTTCTTCTCCGAATTCCAATTGACGACGTTCCACGTATATTCAATGCTTTTCTCCGTATATATTCTTCTCGGAACATCTACGCATATCAGAATCTAATTTCTGCATAGCTCCTCAGCTGAGGGCTTTTCTCATTGCCTTTCTTTCTTCTTGTATCACAAGTGATAATCCTTCCTATATTTTTTCACTGATTTAACTAATGTGTCCTGTCGACTGTGACGTCCAATAAACAGTTATTCTCTTCTCTGTTACGCTTCACAAACCTTCGGCTTTCCCATGTTTATCCTTAACTTACAACCAGAGGTTGAAAATGCCGCTACAGTGGTAAGATTCTTTTATTTAACACACAACCGGTTTCGGGTTCTTACACGCCCATCTTCAGGTGTCGTACTGAAAATAGCAATAAACTTCTCTTATTATTTTCAGTGACACCTGAAGACAGGCGTATAAGAGCCTGAAACTGGTCGTGTGTTAAACAAAAGAAGCTTATAACTGTAGCGTTATTTTCGTCATCTGGTATAATGCCCAGTTGCATATGTTCCTCCGCCAGGTTTGTTTCTGGCTTAACTTACAAGCAGATTATCTTTTCCTTCCAATAAGTGACAGACTTCCTCGCATCCGGTTAGGAGTGCTACACTGATCCCCCTGGAGAAATTAATATGATGTTTCCGGACACGCAACTATCCACGACGCCAGAAAATGCACTCGGGTTGTACGAGGACTACTGCAGCGGGAATCCAAGACAATGTCTCTCAGGACTAGCTGCAAGGTGATTCGTTGGCCGAGGCGTTGCGGAGAGTTCTCTGCGGAAGCGCCGCTCCGTGAAATGGACAGCGGGTGCCTCAAAGAAGGCGACGCCCGTTGGGACGCCTCGTTTCGCCTGCAGAGCACAGTGGCGGCTCTCCTCAGAAGGTCTGCCTCCGTAAATTTTACTGTCAGTGTGGCTTTTCCCGTATTTCCTCACAAAACTCCACCATGTTCAAAATACGACGAATTATTGTTTGTGATAGCTGCCTGTTTACATACATCTGTATTTGAATACACATGCTGTTACGCACCTTGACACACTATCATGTGGTGCTCAATCAATATGTTTAACTTCTTCCATCCTTCAAACATATAGTGCCTGTGTCCTTGCGAGATTGCTAATGTGAACTGAAGCACCAAAGTAACTGGTACAGGCATGTGTTTTCAAATACAGATATATGTAAACAGGCAGAATACTGCGCTGCGGTCGGCCTTTACGATGTCAGGTAAGTGAGCCAGTTTCTTTGTCACTTTAGTGTATATGCTCACCACACATTAACAGTATCCTGTTATCCAGCTTGATGAATATCATGTGGTATATAGTATTCACTCATCGTACTGCCCCATGTGGATGAATCAGTAAAGTTTAACTTTTGCTATTTTTCCAGCATGCTACATCTGTGTCACGCAGTCTAATTACAGCATTTGAGTATTGTATGAGTTCCCATACACCCTAAAGGCCACGTCGTATTATGAGGTTATAATATTGACGGGAAGCCATACTAATGTACCGCTGTTCCACTGACTAAAACCAGCGGAGATAGGTCGGAGCTGAAACCGATTCATTTCCCGCTAGATTTCTTCGCAGATTCTGAGGAGCTGTAGGCTATGTCAAACCTACCTTTACGTCATCTCAGATGAAAATATTATTACCGCCGTGCGTAGTACCCTGTTACGCAACTCGATGGATTGTCATGTGGTGAGCAGCATTCACACGTTTGCCTGTATCATAGGCATGTATAAATGAAGTGCAAGGTTTTCCATTCTTCGAGCATGCAAATGGCTGTGTCCTTGGGAGCATGCTAATCTATATTCCCTATGACGTGTGGTCAGAAAAAGAATATTTATGGGTCAGTGGCTGCTGTAGTTCCAAATCAGAAAATGTTTTCGGATCCAGTGGCTCCTAATTAGTCGTTATTGGCCCTCATTTAACTATCGCGATGTTAGGAACTGTGACTGTTACATGATGCATTACAATGGTTTGGAACATTTATGTTACTTACTCTCGTGTTTGAAATTAACTAAATATGGCCTCTACGCCGATGGACGAAACCGCAGACATCCGTTTACATCAAGAGAACATAACTGGCAAAACACTAACCAAATGCCTGTACAAGGAAGCAGATGTCTGACCGGTCTGCGTAAATCACTGTCAGTTGCAAAGCAAATCTACCTGGTGGTACTGTGTCCTCGAAGTCCATCCACACATACTTGACGTGCTAAACTTACATGTAGCGCAGTTCGCAGCAAGCTATGCTACAACATATAGTATGTGATCAAAGTATCCGGACACCCTTAAAAATATACGTTTTTCGTATTAGATGCATTGTGCTGCCACATACTCCATATTAGCGATCTCTGCAGTCACTAGACATCATGAGAGAGCAGAATTGGGTGCTCCGCGGAACTCACTGACTTCGAATGTGGTCAGCTGATTGGGTGTCACTTGTGTCATACGTCTGTGCGCGAGATTTACACACTACTAAACGTCCATAGGTCCACTGTTTCCGATGTGATAGTGAAGTGGAAACTTGAACGGACACGTACAGCGCAAAAGCGTACAAGCTGACCTCGTCTATTGACTGACGGAGACCACGGACAGTTCAAGAAAGTCGTGATGTGTAAAAGGCAGACGTCTATCCAGACCATTATACAGGAATTCCAAACTGCATCAGAATCCACTGCAAGTACTATGACAGTTAGGCGAGAGGTGAGAAAACTTGGATCTCATGGTCGAGAGGCTGCTCATTAGCCACACATCAAGCCGGTAAATACCAAACGACTCCTCACTGGATGTAAGGAGCGTAGACATTGGACGATTGAACAGTGGAAAAACGTTGTGTGGTGTGACGAATCACAGTACACAATGTGGCGATCCGATAGGAGGGCTTGGGTATGGCGAATACCCAGTGAATGTCATTTTCTAGCGTGTGTAATTCCAATAGTAAAATTCGGAGGTCGTGGTATTATGGTGTGGTCGTGGTTTTCATGGGAGGGGGGCTTGCACCCCGTGTTGTTCTGCTTGACACTATAACAGCACAGGCCTACATTGATGTTTTAAGCGTCTTCTTGCTTCCCACTGTTAAAGAGCAATTCGGGGAAGGCGATTGCATCTTTCAACGCGATCGTGCACCTGGTCATAATGCACGGCCTGTGGTGGAGTGGTTACACGACAATAACATCCCTGTAATGGACTGGCCTACACAAAGTCCTGATCTGAATCCTACGTAAAATTTTTTCTGTGTTTTGCAATTTCGTGCCGGGCTTCACCGACCGACGTCGATACCTCTCCTCAGTGCCGCACCCAATGAAGAATGGGTTGCTATTCCCTAAGAAACCTTCCAGCAACTGATTGAGAGTGGTAGCTGTCATCAAGGCTTAGGGTGGGCGGACACCATATTGAATTCCAGCATTAGCGATAGACTGCGCCACGAACTTGTAAGTCATTTTCAGCCAGGTGTCCGGATACTTTTAATCGCATAGTGTATGACCCCTGGTGATGAAATAGTATAGGACAGCAACATTCTGCGAGATACTGGCACATCCCTAATTGAGTAGAAAACATGTCTGGTAAAATCTTAATATGTTGTGGCTGCTCAGTATCCTCCAGTTTGGTAGGTGTACAAACGTTATATAAGTTCACAAAGCCATAAGTTCGTTTATCAGGAATCACGGAGTTCACGTAACCATAACCTCTTCCAGTGAACATAGAACTACAGCCCCTAACAAAACAGTTACGTTTGAATTTATCAATCTAAGCTGCCGCAACTATAGCATACTGTACAGTATATGACTCATGCTCTCTTCTACATTGGACTTGAAACTACAACGCTAGGATAGCTTATGATCCACTGCACATAATTACCCTGTGCTGTCCAAGACATAAAAACACTTAAACTTACTATCTTCACCATGAAGTCATCAGTCACAATATAATCACAACACTGAAGTAGTAAATACTCATCGAAGATGTATTATCTCACTTACCGACATGGGTTGGAGTGATGCCACATCGCACAGCATAAGCTGTGCTCATTAACTGCCATCGACTAAGTTTATATAGACTGTAAAAGAACAACATATTATGTATCAACAACGACCCGATTCACTCCCTAAGCAAACGAACATTATTAGAATCTTTTTACGTGATATAAGCAAGATTAAAAGACTGTTCAGCCGTAGAGGTGGGGCTGACTTTCGTTGCATGTCCGACCTGTTTCAATTCCAGCTGCTTTCTCTCTCAACAACGGTTTTCCATTCCCACTGCTAATTTTCCTTGGCTGCAGTGAAGTCAGACAGTCCACTTTAGGAATATTCCGGTTCTCGTATCGAATGGCTAAACTCGATTGCTGCGGTGGAGAGACTCAGAATGACACTTAACACCCGCGCGACTGCTACGGTCGCAGGTTCGAATCCTGCCTCGGGCACGGATGTGTGTGATGTCCTTAGGTTAGTTAGGTTTAAGTAGTTCTAAGTTCTAGGGGACTGAAGACCTCAGATGTTAAGTCCCATAGTGCTCAGAGCCAACACTTAACACAACTTTTACTAACTCCTTTGACTCATAGTCCGTAATTTTGTGATGGACTGTTTTTCCTTACAGCTTCTGCATTGCCTCCGACTGTTCCACCAGATCTTAGCTGAGGGGTGTCCGTCCCTGCAAACCGCAGAGCTATTTTTATCGCTGTGAGTATTCTTACGCCAGACTTCCAGAGGCTGTAGTCTGAACTCTCATCACACTCACTCGAATTTTCCGTGTCCATCTACGTCCTCCTATCTGACAACAGCTCATCGCGGCCGCGCCGGTTACCGTGCATTTGCATTACTATTCTCAATCAAAATGAAAACACCTCGTGATCGTTAATTCGGAAATCAACGCTTTTTTTAACAACCTTACTTCAGTAAACTTCACTCCCATCTACATACGTTTGCACCTGATGCTTTCTCTCCACCATTATTTTCATCTACCAACACATTAACTCTGAGATGAGCATCTACAGTGATGTAACATCTAATGTTACCAGTCATTGCAGGCTCATGTAATCAGTACATGGTTTCTTCCTTTGCTAGCATCCAGCTAACACCAAAAAATGCCTGATATATTCTTCACTATGATGACTATCCAATCCTAAATTATGTACCTATCAGACGCTACACTAGGAGGAACCTAGTCTCCAAAACGTGTTATTTTCGTTAGTACTTCGTTCAGTAACAATAGAAAGTGTCAACCACTCACAACTGACCTTTCCTCGACATTAATTATATCTAAGTGATGCGGTCATCTCGATTAGTTAACACAATCACAATTAAGTCGTTATTAGAGTAACGATGGTCTTAGCCTACAGTGCGAAGAACAATGTAGAGAGACCGATACTTCCACAAAAGGCACCGTAGTGATAAGGTGTGTGTTATCTGGAAAATAAGCTCGAAACACGATAAAGATAACGAACGTACCAGGGGTGAATGTATAGTCCAATTTATTTTAATATCTATAAAAACTGGCTACTTTTAGACATAGTGACTAGCGTTATTGACAGATTTATCAGTCTGATGCACCAACATTTATATTCGTTTACGGCAGGAGTTTGCTGCCGACCACCTGGAGTCCTGATGTGAACGTCTGTACCTCAGAATCGCTGTGGAAACGTATTTCTGGGATCAAAATTTGCCTCAAAAGATGGAACACATGAAAATTACTTGGATGAAGGTCTCGCACAAATCTGAAACAAGTGATACCGTATGATATGGTCTGTAACGGGCAGTGTTTTGTTGTGCAAATTCTAGTTCCTCTATTGAGTTTTCCACGTCTCCTGGTCTAGTCCATCCCTCTCAGGCTATGCAGTGTCGTTTCAACGTTTGTGGGCTCCAGTTGTGGTAAATATTCTATCAGGACATCTTTTTAATCCCAATTGACAGTGCATATGTCGCTTCTGTCGGAGACTGTCATCAGCTTGGTCTTCTCAAATTTGTAGCACCTTTTTAGGGATTGGCTTATTGTTCCTAGCACGGAATAGCATATGAGTGATGCATCATGGGTGACTATACTAGCGAGAAACTTATCACATTTCTCATTTTACTGCAGAAAGATTGTCAATGTAGTGGCCAAAGATGTGATTTTGTGTTGCTCTCTCAGCTATCTTATACACACTTGGTGAAAACCTAACCGTCGGGGGACAATTTCGAAGTGTCCTGATGGAGACGTAGTACATCTGGCTATAGAGTTTGGAAATCGTGAAGCGTCGTTTCAGGGAAACCGTTTGCCGCTCACTTCATCCGGTCTGAGGTAATCAGAAGCGGTCGCTTTTAAGACTTCGCCTTTCTTTCAGTGTGTTACCTGCCCCGTAGTCAAATCAAGTTTTTACCCTCAACTTGGGTAGACTGGGGGAGTGAAGCGGAAGTTTACAACTGGTAATAGTTTCGTGGACGGCGAATGGTTGAAAAACAGCACAATAGCTTGAAAACTAAATCTCAAAATTATTCAAAAACCGTATTTGTGAATCACTAAACACAAAAACGTTATCAGTTAGTTATAGGTGTCTACAGCTGACAGTGAGCTTAACTGGGAGGATCTGCTCTAATAGGAATTGGGAATACTTTTCTGGCATATGGGAACAGTTCAGACAGAAAATTTTTTAGCAGTTTCTTAGAGAAAAAAACAGGAATTGGAAGTACAGTGCCAATCGAAGTTTCATGTAGCTAGAGCCAGCCCCCTGGAGTTTTTGCTCATAAAGCGAATTGCAGAGAAAGGCAAAATAATTTTGGGTTTTAGCGACAAATGTCTCTGGATATTAAACATTCTTCACATGTTGTATCCTTCCTGCACTGCTGCACTGCTGCGTCTGCTCGCAAGGCAGCGCTGGATTACGAGTTCCCTTTGCAAGGACCATAATTTTTTTCTAGAGAAGTGGGGGGATGGACAGCTACCCTCCGCTGATACTGGATTCCTGCGGTCTTGGATATGACCATAGTGTGGCCTTAACGTCCGCTCCATAATTGACACAAAGTTGATGATGATATTGCGTACATTTAGATCGTAGTTTGTGAGGTAGGACATTAACACAATTTTGGACTTACAAGTGGATCCTATATATTACAAACAGAAATATAAAATACGAATCTGTATATGAGGAAAGTACTAACGATAAGAAAAAATATGCTGGTTTGAAAGATATTGAAGCAACTTATGACATAACTGAGCGAATGTTACGAAAAAACGCTTATAAATAGGATTTAAAAGATCAGAAAATTTAAAATTTCGTCTACGATTTCATATAAGACACACAGACAGTACGTTTACTTATTGTACCTCTACAACATTACATGTGATAACTGTGAAAAGCATTATTTGGCCGAGACTGGCACAAAACTGCTGCATTACAAACAGTTTACATACGTTAGTAACGGGACATCATTGGGTTCTCGATTGAAAATGAGAAACCTAATATTACAAACATCGACAACCACCGAAAATTTTATATACAACCATCTAGGTACATTACCAAGTCACAAAAGAGGAGGTATAAATTATAGCGAACAGGAAGGAACCAGATAAATTGGAAAATGAAAAAAAAAAAGACTTTATTAGAGTCGCGTTTTTCTTTACACAGTATATGATGAGCTCCCGCCGTTGAAAGCTGCCAGACCCGTGTTCTTTACTCCTGGGAGAACGCTAACGTCTACGTGAGTCGACTGACTACATTGTAAACGAACTAATAGTAGAAGTGGAAGGGTCTCTGGTAGATCCTGATCAAATCTCTGTAAAATTCATACCAAGTTTTTGGAATCGTGTAGGTAGGAGCATAAAATACAGGGAGAGAAGGGCTAAAACTTGTGCAGAAATCAGACGGCATTTATAGAGTTGAGGGGTATAAAATGGGAGTTGTGTTAGAAAGGGAGTGAGAGAGGTTTGTAACCTATACCCGTTCTTATTCAACCTGTACATAGTCCAAACAACAAAGGAAACCCAAGGAAAATTTGGAGAAGAAATTAAAGTTCAAGAGCAGTTGAATGGAATGGCCAATTTCTTGAAAGGCGGGAATAAGAGGTGCATCAAAAACCGCAGAATACAGGTTATGTAATATAGTTGAATTAAACTAGGTAATGATGAAGGAAACAGATTAGGAAATGAGACATGAAAAATAGTAGATGAGTTTTGCTATAAGGGGCGACCAAAAAGTCTCCGTTCGTAGGCCGTACAATTCAGAATCGATACGTCAATCTGACAAAACCACTGTGAGCATTAACCCAGTCATCCCAGCGACGTATAAATTGAATTGATTTGCATGCAACCCACATAACGCAGCTCTCTAGCAGGTACTCTAATCGCTCCGTGGTACAGTCGTTTGACTATTGAAAATGGTTCCAACAAGTAACCACTAGAAAACACTGCTCAGTATCACAATAACTCAAGATGTAAAATAATACCACGATACTACAGATTCCAGGGAACTCCTTATAACAGATAAGACCGTCCTTAAGACTTGTAAGCTCACATTTATTACAATAAACGACATACCTGAAATGTTACCACTCTCATTATTACGTCAGATAGGTAATGCACGTAGTAAGTTCGTCGTTATCATGATTTCCTCTTCAAAGTAACATACCGTACTTATTATTTAACACAAAATTACATTAAAAATTTAAGTTATTCACGAGCAGCTAGTTGAAAGTATGTATGAACTTCAAATGACATGACGAACCGTCTCGTTCTGCATATGGATTCAAACCCAGGTCATGCAGACTAAGCAAAGATTTCGTGACCGAGGAAAACTAACAGTCATTCCTGATTAGGCATACAGAGAGTGATATACCTCGATCTTAGACAGTATCAGTCAGCAAATATCAACTTTAATTTACATAACGCAAACATTTTTATCGGACGCGAATTCCTACACAGCACCTATTGTCCCTGTTAGCGAACTACAAGAGATGTTAAATATTGCTTCTTAGCAAGTTACTCATTTGAAACGCCGTGAGGTAGAGCTTTGTGTTGGAGAGGGATTCGAACCCAGAATCTAATCGTCAACTACCGAACGTTTCTCCACCAGCAGCTCGGAATAACATCCTGAACTTACAGTGATCTCGCAAATAGTTCTGTGACTCACTGGGAGTCAAAAACGTCAAATATCATTAATGTTGACAAGGAATGAAAATACATTAAAAATCGAAATTATTATCCACCAGCAGATAGGGGTTCTCATGCCAGATCTTGATAATACATAATGAAATCTGTAGTGCCGGGCAAGGATTCGAACCCATTCATGCGCAATATGTGGAGATGTTGAGGAATCTGCAGTTTTGAACAAACAACAAATTGTAACCGAGCTCTATTGTCACAAAGGGATCAAATTCCGCGTCAAGGGCGGTCTGAGTTGTATTCTCAGTTCAGAACCAATTTTATCGACATACAGAAGAGCCGATAAAAGATGGAATAAGTATCCTTTGATCCTACATAGCGTTTGTTTCGTCACTAGAAATATATAGCTAGTATAAGAAAGGTTGCTGGTGATAGAGTTTCAACATGTCGCCACTCCAGACTTTATTGTGGCTCAACCTAACGTCCACTTGGTAGAGAAGGCATATCATTTTTAATGTGAATTTCAGACCACAATGCTATTATATCTTCTTCACTAGGTGTAGCCAGAAGAGAATGGAATCTGTCTCTCTCTATCTAAAATCACTGATCGAAGTTGGAATCGAACCCAGACCATAGATATATGAAAATATCATCAGCCCAACAGACCACCAAATCCTCTTCTCAGTGGCTCATTTTTCTATCATAGCGCCGTTGTGCCACACTGGCTGAGAATTCTGACTCACAGGCTCCCTGTATCAATTTGCTGCATGTAATTTCATTTACTTGTTTGACCGAATCACCATGAACTAGCTGCCTCGGCTACCCAGTGCATACATTCAACTTTATCTTGTAATCACCGAAATAAAATCACGTAACTGCCTCCAACACAGAACTGCCAACAGTGTAGGATGCAGAAATTTAAATAGGAAGTGTTCCTTTCCACTTGAGCTACTCTACTGCGCTATCTGTTTGTTGAAAACGTCGTGCAGTGCAAAAAGAAAAGGTATAACTGTTTGTCTCTCAAGCGTATTGTCCTGGCCATATACATTATCCCACAGCGCTGTGGAATGCAGAAGTTCTTTAGGACTTGTTGACATCTGGAGCTGTTATACCTACGTGTCAGCTGGTAGCGTAATGGTAAGTATCGCGCATGGTAGATAACATGTCGCGAGTTCGGGTGCATTCACTGCGATATTTTTTAAAACACAACTCTGCTGTCTGCTAAAGTTATCAATCTAATGGGACTTGTAAAATAATTCCCTTCACTTCTCAACACAAAATAGTCGTATGTGAAAAAAGGCCTAACTACTGAAACATTTTGTTCATTTCAGGTTTAACAGACAGCCAGACAGTGGGTGCATCTCGAAACTTTTGTATTGTGTATGGGTAGAGCGCATCGTGCCAAAATACGTCGGAAAAGTATTTTCTACATTAGCTGTTGTCTGGTAGTGGCCTTTTATTCTTCTACAAACCTTGTTTAAGAGCTTTAACTCAGATCAAGTATTCTACAGGCGTGTAATCAATAAACCGCATGTGCATTTTCAGACAGTTATAGATAACATTCAGAGAATTAGCAAATATCGGTGATAATTAATTTCTCTCTAATGTTTACTATCGGTTTAACAACATTAAAGGAAACCTTACGAAAATTGTGAGCTGTATTATACGAAACGTAATAAAACAACCCCCCATAAACTTACGACGAAAGTCTGTTTTAAGAAAACTGAGTATCTGTACACATGTGCGCCTCTATCGTCACGAATTGGTAAAATACTACTCACTTGGATTTTGATTGGGTCTGTGTTTAATTGGCATGCTGTGTCATACTCAAGAGGTATGCAAATGTGGCATTTCATAAATAAAGTTATGTATTCCTAGAAACTCAAAATTTGCTTGTCAGCAGCGGAAAGTGGCTAGAACTCGTAAACCGCTATTTGAAGGACGAGATTAGTTGCGATTTCCACGTGCAACGACTTTCTTGGGCTGAAAACCGTAAGTTTACATTCTTTTGTTACACCTCAAACGATAATAACTCAGATTATTCAATGGAGATGACAGGTAAAATCAAGTGAACTTTGAGGTTTAATTCCGTGCACACCACGAAGTAACTCGTCGCTCACAGAGTTGCCAAACATACATTGCCTTGTTGCCAAATCTCAGTTACAATACCAGCAGGAAGAAGACGAACCGATGCGATCTTATAGCGGGATGGGAAGTGACCATAGCTGGTGTCACCAGGTCGCGGCTGCAACGGCTTGGAATACGTAATGCGTCTGATTCGCATTTCTGTAACTAGATTTAGGGACTGGAGCGTAGTTACTAATAATACTCAGAACTGACTGCAAACTAAGCATCATAAATCAGTAACTCTCATAGTTGTTTTCATATTTCTTTCGTAAGTGTACTCAAAACTAAGTAATTCATTCACAGACACTGTCGTTCCTCGCCGATAGTCGAGCACAACAAACATATAAAAATAAGAAAAGATGTGTGTGTGTGTGTGTGTGTGTGTGTGTGTGTGTGTGTGTGTGTGACGGAGAGAGAGAGAGAGAGAGAGAGAGTAAAAAATTGTAAATAAATTAGATCATGGTATGTAAAGAAATCTTTCATTAAAATGACACGTTCCACATCATTACGAAATATGATATTCATGATCTATGAAACAAGAATTAATCTAATGTAATCTAATCCAATCATATCATATTGATAACTAGCCATGAAGAGTCATGGATTATCGAAGTTTTTGCCCATACCAGTAACCAAATCTAAACTTGAAAATAAAAGACGACAATTTTTGTAACAAACCGGGACTACTATCAAGACCCTTTCGTCCCTGTTAATTAACCACGAAAGATGTCTGATATACCTCTATTCTGAAGTAACAAAGTGTGCATGCATTTAAACATGAAGTGCATGATGTGAAGTTCTGTGACAGAGATACGAACCCAACACGGTTCTTTCCCTGTCTACGGAATCCTTTTCGTGTTAATATCAAATATGAGCAATTACTCGTAGATTACATTAAAACTAAAGTAATTGATGAAGACGTTGCTTGATAACAAAAACGCGCTGCCTTTCTTCATTTACTTGCGCCTAGAAATGGCTATCGAGTACAGCCAAACCAAAAGGCAAGAGATCTTACTGCCTTCCGATATACGTCGCTGTCACTTCTTCCATATGATTTGGTCGACATGACCTGTTTCAAGTTGTGTATGACAAACAATATTTTCGAAAAGCAATTGTTTTCCTTTGCAATAAACAGAAAGATTTTCATTCTAAGCTAACCAAGTACAAAATTTTCGCAATATTACTTCAAATTTAATATTCGCTTCTATAATGTAGGAATGTATTTCACAGTTGCAAAACTCGCATCTTACTCATTGACCTTACACTTAGTCGCTGTCCATAAATTCTAGCTCAGAGTGACACCAGATTAAGTAACCTAATGTAGCGAAGACTGTTTGACAGTGCTCTTTCTCACCGGAAAATACGCAATTCACTCATTGGGCTCGATAAGTACACTGTAACAGTAATTTCTGTGTGTATGCAATGCATACGGATTAGAATTTAGTGGTGCTCTCTCTTCCACTTCTGTATACAATATGTCTCACCTAAAGGGGCCCTTTATCATTACAGGCCCTGGGCAGTGCAACATCATAGTGACAACAGTAATGTGCTTATACTGACAACCTGACAGTTCGTTTTACCTGATTTTGTAAACATTTAAATAAAACAACATGACCTTCCAGTGGGAGACATTTCGTCCCCCTTTTGCTTCTGTGAAATTTGTCAGTAAGCGTTTTGCCTCCCAACCAGTGAAATGCGGCAGAGTACGGCCGGTAAACGATTCACAAACCGCGATTTAGTGCCGTTAAGACGATTTCTTTAAACATTGTCGTAGCTGAAGGAATTTAGTTTCGTCTTAAATCGTTTCAAGCAGCAATGTTCACAGACATCTAATAGGAAAAAGCTCATTATCCAGGTACGAAGGTTCTAAAACAAACCTCCCACAGTTTGTGTCAGGCTAATCTTTTCATCTCATAGCACTGCGTATGTATTTTGTCTATGAGGTATCACAAGTAGTGTTCCTGTAGCTGTGTGAATCATAGGTTGAAAACGAGTTTAACACCAATGGGTACAGTACTGTTAAATATTCAAAATGATTATCAATCTAAGTCTGAGTTCATCCGCAAACTGAGGCGAATTTACAATATTGAAGCTAGACTGTGTATCTTTGTCTTCCTTGAGTGGGCATTGGAAGGCGTTTACTCACACGTATACATCACTATGAATACTTCGAACGCTACAGTTAACGTTGCTCTTCTGGGTCTTCAGCGTGCAATATGTGTTGTAGATACAGTCTTAGAGCAAAAAATGGACCTCCGAGTCGTTCACGTAAGGTGGTCAATAGAGTCGTGTTCCTCTCAGAATCCTATGTCCGGCAATATGCTCGTTCTGGCAACACTGTAGACTGCGGCACTTCCGAGATGAAGTCTTGACTTCAGTCTTAGCACTTTATTCTTGACTACGACCGTAGTCTTGAGCTAAAACGCGAGACTAGCTAATACGACGTCTGGTAACTAAAAGCACACGTCGACAAAATTTTTATCGCCCCTTTCCTCTCGGTGCTCAAGATATGAGTGTAATTCAAGCGAATCTACAATAGATTTAGCTTACTGTCACACTGGTAATAACAGTTTGGTCCAACAATGTTTTAACGAAAGATTTCTTTGCCGACCATCTGCCTCTGAACACCGCATGCGTTAGAGTTCTCCGGGACCCGTTTACTGCCTACCGGCGGGGGCTGAGGCACTGCAATGTTTCGCCTTCTCCCGACAACGTCTGCTCCACTCTGCACTCTCGACCATGTAAAATGCCTTAATGTTGTTGAGTGGCGACCCATAAAATCTGTCTACGATCTATGTTTCACTCTTGATAGCAAAGCAGGCACAAACCGTTTTTATTTGATGATTATTTTATTGCACTAGAATGGAATACATCAATGTGGCACAGAATTAATTTCATTGTTTCTGATCCAGTGCACTACAATTAAAGCGTCACATTCTGTAGTTTTTCCTTTCACGGTAGGTTCCTCAAATAATTTATTATTGTCATGGATTTGTATGTGTTAGTCAAGGCACAGAGAGTAAATGCAATGTAATGTGTTTGATTTATTTCTTTGATTCTCTATGGTAAATGGATGCAAAAGATTGTGTCAATACCTATCAGAACCTCCTCTGCAGCTACTCAGGAAAATTGATTGTTTTGAGGTCTATACCTTAATTAATGGAGACGTGAACGCTGTTCACAAGTGATATTTAAAATATTCAGTTGGAATTAAGGCGACAAAATTGCTCATATTTGAAGCTACCCAGAGCAAAAGAAAGTTCCTAGAGCCGCTGTTAGCAAATGTCTGCAGGGAGTTCCTAATTGCTGCTGTGGAAATTTAGCATAGAGGCCTTATAATAATCAAGAGGTTCATTTCCTTCATACTTATCACCCTGGCATGTGAGTCTTAAGTGAAGAACAATATTGTAATTCGTATCGCTGATGGTGCATTCGAATTTCTTCAGAGACGTTGGTATTGCGAAGCAGCTTGGCAGTTAGAAAGCCAAGTTCTATGACCATTAACACAACTTACTGAGTCGAGCTACCAAGAGGATATGATGTGTAAAGGTTTTCTTTCGATTTCGATACAGAATTTTTTCTGGAAATTCGCAGCTCCATAAAATATGTCAGAAAAAAACCTCTCTTATGCTGGCCTCTACCACGTTTAGAACTGAAAACTGATTGAGCCGTTCTGACCCGAGACACGGGCGGTACCACCGGGCTACGGACGCACTGCTGCCTGTACGCCACTGGCATTATGATATTTGTCGCTCAGCCTCATAACGCATCGTGAAAGATAATAAAAGTTGTCACTTATGTGGACATCAGGTTGAGCCACAATAAAGTCTGGACTGGCGACATGTAGAAACTCTATCACCAGTAACTTTTCTTATTCTAGTTATTTATTTCTAGTGACGAAACAAACGCTATGTAGGATCACAGGACACTTATTCCATCTTTTATCTGAGCTTCGGTTTTTTGCAGTCAGAAACCTTATTACAGCACGCACTTCACACTTCGCGGCATTTTCAATTAACGCTGACATTTCAAACTGTCACAGTAACTCAACGGAGTACAGCACGAACCTCTCACTAGCACGGCAGGATGCCGACTGAGCGGCGGAATGCCATGACAACAAGATAGGCGCGCTAGCACCGCCCCTAACGGACACAAACGAAAACGTAATGTACTTTGTGGATAGCCCTCGTATTTATGAGATCACTGTAAGTTCAGGATGTTATTCCGAGCTGCTGGTGCAGAAAAATTCGGTAGCTGACGTGTCTTTGTGTGTAGTCAACCACGATATGTGTGGGGCTCTATTCCCAGTCAGCACTGAACTCTTCGTCATATTATTTGTAGGTCAAACATGCTCACATGTCGCTGCTCGTGCAACAAACCCATATTTAACGTTCGTTTTCTCTAGAATAAAACAGCAATAGGTGCTGGGTTGGAGTCCTGGATAGGAAAAAAATAATGTTTCGTCTCGTCATTTTAGTTACAACATCTACCTACTGCCGAGAAAATGCGATATGTCACAGTTGATTGTGCTTCGATATCTATTCGATTAGATTCTGGGTTCGAATCCCTCTCCAACACAAAGCTTGACCTCACGGCGTTTCAAGTAAGCAACTTGCTAAGAAGTAATATTTAACATCTCTTGTAGTTCGCTAACAGGAACAATAGGTGCTGTGTAGGAATTCGCGTCCGATAAAAATGTTTGCGTTATGTAAATTAAAGTTGATATTTGCTAACCGATACTGTCTAAGATCGAGGTATATCACTCTCTGTATGCCTAATCAGGAATTACTGTTAGTTTTCGTCAGTCACGAAGTCTTTGCTTAGTCTGCATGACCTGGGTTTGAATCCATATGCAGAACGAGACGGTTCGTCGGGTCATTTGAAGTTCGTACATATTCTCAACTAGATGCTCGTGAATAACTTAAATTTTTAATGTAATTTTCTGTTAAATAATAAGTACGGTAAGTTACTTTGAAGAGGAATTCATGAATACGACGAAATTACTACGTGCATTACCTATCTGACGCAATAATGAGAGCATTTTAGGTATGTCGTTTATTGTAATAAATGTGAGCTTACAAGCCTTAAGGACAGTCTTGCCTGTGATAAGCTGTTCCCTGATATTTGTAGTATCGTAGTATTACTTTACATCTTGAGTTATTGCGATACAGAACTGTGTTTTCTAGTAGTGACTCGTTGGAATCATTTTCAAAAGTCAAACGACTGTACGAAGGAGCGTTTAGAGGACCTGCTAGAGAGCTGCGTTATGTGGGTTGCATGCGAATGAGGCGAAATGAAATTCAGGTTGTTCGGATACTTTTGAGCACGACTGTACCTGTTTGGTAAACACCAATCCAGTTGCGTGAAGGAGTCCGTAACTGCCTGCTGCACATCCTCGTCCCAGAGGGATCGGCAACGCTTCGAGGACTTTTTTGAGGGACCGAAAGCGTGACAATCGCATGGGGAGGCATTAGGGCCATCGGGCGGGTGTTCGAGCGTCTCCCATTCGAGATTAACTTCTCCGTTACATTACAACATTTGCGATATGTGGGCGTTCGCTAACAACCTACAGCAGCAACACCCTTGGTGCACCATCTCACAACAGTAATTTTTGACAGACTATACATTCTCTAAACTGCCGGCAATAAAATGGCTGTTCTGCTACCTACATCACTGGTAGCCTATGCGCCCAAAAGCAGCTTTAGGCTGTCGAAGAGGAAGACTCGCTTGCAACGTGACCACAATTTCTTCACCTCAGAATACTTCATGCAATATTACAGGACAACCAACAGCGTGTCTGATCACTGTTATTTATGTATATTGTTCGTCGAACTGCTCCATGCACCTCCTTAGCGCAACGTTAGTATCCTAATCTGCATAGTGCCCACAAGTCTGATCAATTACACTGCTGGCCATTAAAACTGGTACACCACGAAGATGACGTGCTACAGACGCAAAATTTAACCGACAGGAAGAAGATGCTTTGTTATGCAAATGATTAGCTTTTCAGAACATTCACACATGGTTGGCGCCGGTGGCGACACCTACAACATGCTGACATGAGGAAAGTTTCCAACCGATTTCTCATACACAAACAGCAGTTGACTGGCGTTGCCTGATGAAACGTTGTTGTGATGCCTCGTGTAAGGAGGAGAAATGCGTACCATCACGTTTCCGACTTTGATAAAGGTCGGATTGTAGCCTATCGCGATTGCGGTTTATCGTATCGCGACATTGCTGCTCGCGTTGGTCGAGATCCAATGACTGTTAGCACAATGTTTGGTTCAAGTGGCTCTGAGCACTATGGGACTTAACATCTGAGGTCATCAGTCCCCTAGAACTTAGAACTACTTAAATCTAACTAACCTAAGGACATCACACATATCCATGCCCGAGGCAGGATTCGAACCTGCGACCGCAGCGGCGGCGCGGTTCCCGTCTGTCTTGCTTAGAACTGCTCGGCCACTCTGGTCGGCCATGTCATTTCTAGTGCAATATATTTTTCCAATGAATACCCGTTTATCATCTGCATTTCTTCTTGGTTGTAGCAATTTTAATGGCCAGTAGTGTAGCTGAAAAAGAGACTAGGTCCAAAAGACAAGCCACCGTTGAACATGCTGCCCCATTCACATTCTTCATTCTCCGTTGGATGTCTACCGGTGTTCTTCCTTACGCAACCAAGAAAAGAATAAAAGCCCGTGTGTCTTGTCGGACGCATTTGTTAATAACCGTGTCGCAGTTCACGTTTCCGCATTTACGGCACTCTCGCCGCGAAGGTAGAAATGTGACAGTAATCACTTGCCTATATATCAGTGCCTACAAAACGGACTCAGAGTAGCGCTACGTTACATATAAGCTTCAGAAGCGCTCTCAGATGGAAATTTTTGATCGCCCTTTATATTTGGGCAGTAAAATAACTGACGATGGCCGAAGTAGAAAGTATATAAAATGAAGACTGGTAATGGCAAGGTAAACGTTTATGAAGAAGAGAAACAAGCTAATATCGGATATAGAATTAAGTGTTGCCAAGTCTTTTCTGAGGGTATTTGTCTGGAGTGCAGCCTATTATGTAAGCGAAACGTGTGCGATAAACAGTTCAAACAAGAAGAGAGTACAAGCTTTTGAAACTGGGTGCTGAAGAAAATGTTGTTTATTAGAGGCGTAAATGATGCAATTAATGAGGAGCCACGGATCAAGAAGATCTCACACTCTGAAGTATCAAGGGATCAAAAATTTAGTACTTACGGAAAATGCGGGAGGTAAAAATTGTGGAGGGAAGCCAAGGAATTAATACAGTAAGCAGATTATAAAGGATTTAGGTTGCAGGACCTATTTGGAGCTGAAAAGGTTAGCAGAGGATAGAGTAAGTAGTATGGAGAGCTGCATCAAACCAGTCTTCTCGCTGAAGGCAACAACAAGAACAACATAGTATTTACATTGTAAAAAGAACAAGAATATTCTGTGTAATAATAAAATAATGAAATTTTATGTAGGTTGATTCAATATGGTCATCATTTCAAGGAAAGAGTTTAACACACGTTAAGTTATTTTATCACTTTTCTGATCACCTTCAGCTGTCGATGAAGGATAGATCTTTACGTGTTTTTCGATTCTGATATATAACATGTAAGACAGTGGTGGCCAAGGTTTCGGGTCGCGGGCCACGCTCATGCACGAGTACCAAAGCGCTCAACCTCGCTTCACATCTACTCCACCGCCATGTCACGCTGTCTGAGCGAGGAGAGGAGAAAGAGGAGCAAACAGAGAACGCGGCGCCATTAAATGGCAGAACAGTCACACGTAATGCGACTTGTTTTTCTACGGTGAAGAGTCAAAGAAACTGAAACACCTGCCTAATATAATATACGGCCCCGGGAGCACACACAAGTGCCGCAACACGACGTGCCATGGACTCAATGAATGTCTGAAGTAGTGCTAGAGGACACCATGAATCCTGTAGGGCTGTCCTTGAAACAGAAAATCTGGGACAAATAGGCTCAATAATGGTCGGTGGTCAGCGGAAGCGTTTAAACTGAGAAGAGTGTTTCTGGAGCCTCTCTGTAACAATTTTGGACTAGTGGGGAGTCGCATTGTCCTGCTGGAATTTCTCAAGTCCGTCGGAATGCACAATGGACAAGAATGGATGCAGGCGAACAGACAGGATGCTTATGTACGTGTCACGTGTCAGAGTACTATTAGGGGCAACATATGACGCCAACTGCACACACCCCAAGCCATTACAGAGCTTCCACGAGCTTGAAGAGTCCGTTGCTGACATGCAGGCTCCATGGATTCATGAGGTTGTCTCCATACCCGTACACGTCCATTCTCTAGGTACAATTTGAAACGAGACTCGTCCGACCAGGCAACACGTTTTCAGTCATCAACAGTCCAATGTCAGTGTTGATGGGCACAGGCGAGGCGTAAAGCTTTGTGTCGCGCAGTCATCAAGGGTGCACGAGTAGGCCTTTGGCTCCGAAAGCCCATATTGATGATATTTGTTGAATGGTTCGCAGGATGTCATTTGCTGATGGCCCAGCATTGAAATCTGTAGCAATTTACGGAAGGGTTGCACTTTCGTGACTTTGAACGATTCTCTTCATTCGTCCCTTTGTTACAGGATCTTCTACCGGCCGCAGGGATGTCTGCGATTTGATATTTAACCGGATTGCTGATATTCACAGTCGTGAAATGGTCGAACGAGAAAATCTCCACTTCATCGCTACCTCGGAGATGCTGTGTCCCATCAGTCGTGCTCCGATTATAACATCACGTTCAGACTCACTTAAATTTTGATAACCTGTCATTGCAGCAGCAATAGCCGCTATAACGACTGTGCCAGACACTTATTGTCTTATTTAGGCGTTCCCGACCGCAGCGCCGTAATCTGCCGGTTTACACATCTCTGTACTTGAATACGCATGCCAATACCAGTTTCTTTGGCTCTTTAATGTACTTCACAAACAAAGCAGGTTTTCCGTATTAGTTAATATTTTTGACTCGTTAAGGGTATAATAAAATTTTTATTTCATACAATCTGACGGCATAGGGGCAGAAACCAACAGTTTGACACCATTTCACACTCAAGTTGCCTCGTTGTCGTGACTTACTTACTTCCAAAATCGAAAAAAGCTACTTTTCACAAATATGTCGATTGAAATATTTCAGCATTTTTGCAACAACATTACGAAAACTTGGAAAATCTATCTGAGAAAAGCAAAGTAGATGGCCTGGACATAATAAGATCTGTCACTGAAACGTCAAACGAGTCTCGAAAACAGCTTGAGAAGAGATGTAAGATTGACAGTGTCCCCAAATCCTTTATAAAACTATTTTTTTAATTCTAACAAGGCCACAATGATCTCTTCAAACGTCCCACTTACTTCAACGTCAGAGAGCTTAGGGAACTGGACTATCTTCGTCAGAATTTGTCCCTTCTACAATGCTATTCTCTTTTTAAATGCACCCCTTCAAGTAAGAAAGGTTACCTGACAATGTTTTGCTGTGGACAGTGTGCAGTCGAGTCCACTTAAAATGCGATGTCTGCAATCCATTGCAGATGTTCTGATTTTCGTTCCAGCAATCTCCTTTATTCTTTAAGAATTTAGCAATAGCGATTTTGAAATGAAAAATCACTCCAGGCATTCCTCTTGATTTAACTAACGTACTTTGCAGTAGTATATAATGTCTGATGCATAGTTTTCATTCACTTCTATTAAAAACTGTGCAGCTGTCAATGGAATAACGGGTGCAAAATCACGAAATTTCCTATTTTTACCACCAGTTTCTACAAGTCCTCCATGCCGGAAAATTTAGCACAAAGTACTTCTTTATGTAGAGAACAATGGATCCCGTGCGTTGATCGTTGTTACTTCTCTGTGTAGAGTACTGTAATGTCGTTTCATAGCAAATAAGTAGCACCTGTCGCTTATACGAACGGACAATTCTCATCCCTCTCTTCTGCCATTCCCATTCTTGTTAATGTATTGTGACAACAGATCGCTAGACTGCCTCTTTTCGTGCACACAGTAACTGGACAGTTGAACGTCCATCATACCATGAACAAATAGCGAATAGTAAACTGCGCTGACACCGCCATTCAGTCAAACTCGAGAGTTGTTCTGACCGAAAAATACCACACGATAATGCTACGAGAAGTGTAGTTCTGTGCTCTGTACATCCAAGAAGGACTCATCTAACCCAAGAGAAAGACCGGGCCATTGCCAGCACGCTGCCCCCATGTGCTATACGAAAGGTGGTTGGCACGCCTGATGCGAAAGAAAACTTTAAGTTTGGACAAGGCATGGTTCACTTTGAAGCGGTAATGTGACTACCCTTCATGAATAACCCGGCTAATGGACGTGTAGAAGGCAACTAGGTTTTTTATTTACATTACTTTTTCAATGTGTCACACGTCCTCGATCTCTCTGTACTTTTCCAGTGTGTAAGAGGTCATGTTGTGTAACTGTGTTGGGATTAGAAAGGTGAAAGGCTGTTTAAAAAATTGTCGTCACTCGATGCGGTAGGATTCTCAAAAGAGAAACTAGGGGAGCTAAACACAGGGTTCGCTTGAGACACTTCGGAAGAGTCTGTTCTGAGGAGTGTAGAGGGTGGCGGTCGGCCCTCTGCCAATAGGAACTGGCAGTTAGAACAACGGCAGCCGGAACATGCTGTGGAGAGGACGCAGTGCGGAGACGTTCCGTCTGGAAGGTGATAAGATGTGAACTGCGGTGTATCACGGTAGGTACATTTCGCGAACCAACTTCGTCTCGTTGGCTCGTCTCAAGAGCATACCTTGAAATTAGGCGCTCGAGCATCTCTGTGGATAACTTCCCAGCCCTGTGCGGAGGCGCTTGTGCATTAATTTATGTTGTAAGTGTGCTTCAGCGTGGCGACGCGTGGAAGGGTTCTGCCCTGGTGTGTGACAATAAAGCCCTTCGCCCTCCCTACAGTCTGACCATTGATCGGTTTATAATTTGAGACCAGTTAGCTATTTCAAATACTTCTCAGCCCGGATAATACATACATCAATAGAAGTTTTGCGTCACTTCGGTACCGAGAGTTCCGGAACCTGTACAGAAAATTGGAAGAGACGTTAACATAAGCATCATTTCCGCCATTTTTATTGCCCATAAAACCCTCGCATTGCATGTTGTACCACCATACAGCGAGACCTTCAGAAATGGTGGTCCAGACTGCTGTACATGCTGGTATCTCTAATACTCAGTAGCACCTCCTCTTGCATTGATGCATACCTGTATTCGTCGTGGCGTGCTATCCACAAGTTCATCAAGGCACTGTTGGTCCAAATTGTCCCACTCCTCAACGGCAATTCGGCTTGGATCACTCAGAGTGGTTGGTCGTCCACAAACAGCCCTTTTCAATATATCCCAGGCATGTTCGATAGGGTTCATGTCTAGAGAACATGTTGGCCATTCTAGTCGAGCTATGTCGTTGTCCTGAAGGAAGTCATTCGCCAGATGTGCACGATAGGGGTGCGAATTGTCGGTCGGAGGATGGCATTCACTTATGGTACAGCTGTTACGGCGCCTTCCATGACCACCAGGGTCGTACGTCGGTCCCACACAACGCCACCGCAGAATTGCAGGGAACCTCCACCTTGCTGCACTCGCTGGACAGTGTGTCTAAGGCATTCAACCTCACCGGGTTGCCTCCAAACACCTCTCCGACGATTGTCTGTTTGATGGCATATGCGACACTCATCGGTGAAGAGAACGTGATGCCAATCCCGAGCGGTCCATTCGGCATGTTGTTGGCCCGTCTGTACCGCGCTGCGTAGTGTCGTGGTTGCCATGAGGCACCTCGCCATGGACGTCGGGAGTGAAGTTGCGCATCATGCAGCCTATTTCCCACAGTTTGAATCGAAACACGACGTCCTGTGGCTGCACGAAAAACATTGTTCAACATTGTGGAGCTGCTGTCAGGGTTTCTCCGAGCCATAATCCGTAGGTAGCGGTCATCCACTGCTCTAACAGCCCTTTGGAGGCCTGAGAGAGGCATACACGAGCCGTGTACCTCCTTCCTGGTGGAATGACTGGAACTGATTAACCCCTTCCGTCTAATAATCGCCGCTCATGATTGGTTGTTTTCGTCTTTGGGCGGGTTTAGTGACATCTCTGAACAGTCAAAGGGACTGTCTGTGGTACAATACCCGCAGTCAACGTCTATCTTCAGGAGTTCTGGGAACTTGGGTGATGAAAAACTTTTCTGATGTGTGTGGTATGGACCAGTGATTCCTGATTATGTTCAATTATAACATCTAAATTTGTAATAAAATTTCGCCGGCCGCGGTGGTCTGGCGGTTCTATGCGCTCAGTCAGGAACCGCGCGACCGCTACGGTCGCAGGTTTGAATCCTGCCTCGGGCATGGATGTGTGTGATGTCCTTAGGTTAGTTAGGTTTAAGTAGTTCTAAGTTCTAGGGGACTTATGACCACAGATGTTGAGTCCCATAGTGCACAGTGCCATTTGAACCATTTTGTAATAAAATTTCAGTCACCTAAAAGAAAAAAAAACGAGTTGGAGTTTTAAGACAATTACCTCTCGTCTCCCATACCTCAGTTCCATAAAAGTAAGAACCCCCTTGTCTTCTTAGTAAATAATGAGAAATCATGTAACATTACCCCTTTTGATAACTCAGTAGGAATATTGTCATAGACTTGAAAAAATGTTAGAGGTTTCCGCTCTCGTTACTGAGTTCGTTGGTTTTGTGTGTGTGTTCTGTCATCCGTTGAATGTACTAGTGATTTATCAATAATTAAAAATCAGGGTCGTAGTCACACGAAATATTATCACGCACATCCAACCACAACATGCAATAGGGGAGATAAGAATACAGTGCCATGCTAATGTTTGAGCACCAAACAACCAAGCAGGCAAGCAGCACAGGCCAGCAAAGCTAACAAGAAAGACGGTTATTGCGCAACCTATGCAGCACTGTGAAAGGAAATTTGTGTATGAGGGTTTTATAATATTACATACATTTTATGTGTGAAAGAGGATTTAAGCTTTTCTTTTCTAATTTTTATTTGTAGATACGAAGTCGCCTGTTTGAGGGAATCCAAACTGATAATCTGAAATGATAATAAGAGATTACTTCGGAAAGTGAGAAAGGTAATGTAATTAAATAACGTAAGCACCATGAAAAACGACTGTCTTCTCAACGCTGAAACTGCATCGCGTTAAAGACTCATAATAGTCCCCCTATTACCACGCATTCGCATATGCTGTTCGTGTATCCAAGCAGTCTCTAACGGTCATCATAACTTCCTTTTACCCATAAATGTTATCACCGTAAAATGTGACGAGAGACTGATTATGACAGCAAACATTTCGTAGAATCAGTCTAAATAGAACATACGTGAATGACATTAAAAACAAAATGATATTTTTTGCGAAATGTACTGTCACCAGGCTTAGCTCGAAATAATGGCGTGCGAGTAATTTTTTACGAATTCGAGACACAGGTATTTAACTTATTAATTTGGCACCACTACTTAGAACAGTGAGGAAACTGGTCACATAAAGTCAGATAGGAATATAATTACTTAGACGGTGGGCCAGTCGTGCAAGAATTCAGGCGTACACTGTTCTGTATTAGGTTATAGAAAATTCCAGGATGCAGCAAAGCGCGAAGTACATTGTTATATGGAGCTATATGGTTACAAATGGGACGTCGGCTTGCTTTGCAGTGATACCAGGACAAGCGAACACTGTCTACAGGTCTCTAAAGTACATGATCCCGTGCTCAAGATGGCGCTTCTGTCTTGTTATGGCAGTTGCGATGCACTATTTCTTTTCTTACAAACTATCTTCCTCCAAACGACGTTAGGAAAGTGTGTGACCAATTTTTATACACTGGAGGGCCAAATAAACTGGTATTGGCATCTGTATTCTAATACAGAGATATGTAAACACGGAGAATAATTCGATGCGTTCACCAACCCCTATATAAGACAACAAGTGTCTGGTGCTTTTGTTAGATCGCTTACTGCTGCTAGAATGGCAGGTTATCGAGAGTTAAGTGACTTTGAACGTGGTGCTATAGTCGGCACACGAGCGATGGAGACAGTATACCCGTAGTAGCGATGAAGTGAGGCTTTTCCCATACGACCATTTTATGAGTGTACCGTGAATATAATAAATCCGGTAAAACATCAAATCTCCGAGATCGCTGCAGTCAGAAAAATATACTGCCAGAACGAGACCAACGACGACTGAAGAAAATAGTTAGCATGGTAGAAGTGCAACCCTTCCGCTAATTGTTGCAGATTTCAATGCTTGGCCATCAACAAGTGTCAGCGTGCCAACCATTCAACGAAACATCATGGATAAGAGCTTTTGGAGCCGAAAGGCCACTCGTGTACACATGATGACTGCACGACACAAAGCTTTACGCCTCGCCTGGACCCGTCAGCATTGACATTGGACTGACGATGTTTGGAAACATGCTGCCAGGTCGAACGAGTTTCGTTTCACATTGTATGGAGCTAATGGATGTGTCCGGGTACGGACCCTGCATGTCAGGAGGGGGCTGTTCAAGTTGTTGTAGGCTCTGTCATGGTGTGTGGTGTGTGCAGTTGGAGTGATATGGGACCCCTGATACGTCTATATACGACTCTGACACGTGACACGTACGTAAGCGTCCTGTCTCATCAGTTGTCTCCATTCACGTCCTTGTACATACCGTCCATCTGGGGCAATTCGAGCAGGATAATGCGACACCCCACACGTCAAGAATTGCTACAGAGTGGCTCCAGAAGTACTCTTCTGAGTTTAAACACTTCCTCTGGCCACAAAACTCCATAGACATGAACACTATTGAGCGTATCTTGGACGCCTTGCAACGTGCTGTTCAGAAGAGATCTCCACCCCTCTCGTACTCTTAGGGATTTGTGTACAGCCTTGCAGGATTCATGGTGTGAATACCCTCTAGCACTACTTCAGACATTAATCGAGTTCATGTCACGTCGTGTCGCGGCACTTCCGCGTGCTCGCGGGTGCCCTACACGATATTATGTAGGTTTATCAGTTTCTTTGCCTCTTCATTCTACAAAACCAAGTCGCATACAGTGCGGCGCGTTATCTGTTCTCTGCATTAAGGATTATCGTTGACGATATAACTAACGGTCTTTAACAAACAACTTGACTACCGTACAGTAGTGAACATGCTTATAGAAGCTATGCTCACTACTGTGAATGCAGCGACTGTTTTGCGAGCTCGATTAAGATTGGTCGTAGTCCACGTGACAATAATGATGTTGGAAAAATCAGTTGTGGGCAACATATCAAAGTCAATGAACCTTTGTAAAAATTTTGCATGTTTTTAAAACTGACGTGGTTAGTGACGAGAAGCGCGACTCTCAGGAAACTTCTTTAAGAACTTGAACTACTGCAGAAATTCTACGCGTCCTTAGACTTGTTGCCCGACAAATAATTTAATTCCTACCAAAACGCCGTTCATTGGCGCACGTTATTAGGCACCGGCCTAACAAAGCGGATTAACCTAGAACAGCATGGTCGCCACCATTGTAAGGCCTCAATCTCTCGTTGTAAAACACACAAAATTACTCTACATATTAGTGTAGACACTATGCGTCTAAACACTTCGAATAACGAATTAGGGGATTAAATGTGTTTTCGAAAAAGTCACTATTAAAGCAGTTTTGAATCTAGACCAACGAAAATTGGTAGGTGGTTTCTCAGTAACAAATAAAGAATCTTTATCAGCATTTTTGAAAATTTAAACCTATTGGGGGTGAAATGGCGGGTGAAAGTCATTTTTCAAAAATATATTATTATCAAAAAAATACTAAAGCATTTTTCAAGCTAAATCTATGAGTCTAGTTGACTTCTCGGTTGAAAATACAAAAATACGTGTTTCGGTGTTTTGGGAAACTGGACCCGTAATGGGGTGATATATTGGATGTGATCTTTTATGAAGATGTTTTATTATGAAAGCATCTTAAAAAGTTAAATCTATGAAAGATTAAATCTGGCTTATCATAAATTTAAAAAAAAAGTGTTTCACTCGTTTTGGAAATTGAACTCTTATGGAAGTGAAATGGGGGATGAAAGTTTTTATGGAAACAGTTCATAGTGTAAGAATTTTTGAAGCTACATCTATGAAAATCTGTGACTGACTTCTCTATTAGAAATAAAACATACACCCTAAGTGGATGAAATATGGGGTGAAATGTTATATGTAAATATTTCATTACGAAAGCTTTTCTAAAGGTAAATGTTTGAAAATTGGTGTTTGGCTTCTCGATTGGAGATGAAGAAATACGTGATTCACTGTTTATGGAAACACAACCTCGAAGGTGGCACAAGAGTGGATGAAAATCTTTAAGGGGCTCCGGAACGCCCTATACTTGCAATGTTCAAATAACGCTTATAAATTATATCTTTCCTCACAAAGTATTTGAGGTAGGAAGTTGAACTTTTTACAGATTATTTATTGGAATATGGGCTGCAACTTAACACAGGGATTTTACAAAGTTTTAGTTCAGTTATTAAAGATGATTTTTTATCAATTGTAATGAAAATTCACAACATTTTTTTGCAATTTTTTATTTATATATTCAAAAATATACAGTTTTTTGGAAAAAGGCTGTGTTAAATTATGCAGAAGGTACTGTGTAACATTTACTGAAAGTTTGACACAAATATGTTTGGAAGATCCTTAGAAAACATGTAATTAGTATGAGAAAATAAAAGTTTTGGGAATCGAGCGACAAAGATTGGATTAACTTTTTAGTGCATTCCAGGTCCATAGGATGGATTATCTTCATCCTCTGCAAACTCCTCCTCCAGCTTCCTCTTGTTCCTCCTCCTGTTTACTCTTGCTTGTATTTCTAGACTATTTACAGCCCTGTCTGCAGCCCGAAGGCGTTCCTTGTCTAAAGCAAGCATCGCTCGTACCATGTTAGAACCTATCTTCATTCCCATATTTCTAAATACCTTGCACCTTACAATGTTGCCGTCATTGAAAGTCGCAACAGCATCATACACACCAAAGTGAAGTGTTTCTATTCCAACAAATACAGTCTTGGGGATTCTCGACCATATAACACTATTTACACTTTCATCGGGGTTTTGAGTTTTTCCGTGAATACAGTTTTTCAACAGTTCAGGTGCTGCTACGTCTCTGAAAATAGGTTTTATCACCTCCATTATTGCATGAGGCAGACTATGCTTATGAGTGTACACTTCACCAGTTAGCAATCCTTTGTTATATTTACACCAACTGTCTTCTTCTTTGGGACACAAGCTATGTTGGGGATTTTCATTGGTTGAAGAAGTATGAAAAAAAAGAGCCCAAACAGCCTTCTTCATTTCGTCGACACTTTGTGTATTTTGCCTAATAGCCATTCCATAATAGTTCTGTATTTCGTCAATTACACTGTCAGTTAACCTTCCCTTCCCATCCAAACCTTTACCATCACTGAGTTTTTGTTTTTTGTACGAAGCTTTCAGTCGCCGAAGTCTTGTTCCCATTCGCTTCTGTACGTGTCCAATACACTCAAATTTCTGCACTACAACATCATCACCATAGGGCTTCAGTCCTTGAACATGTTTGAAACTTTTAGAATCACCGTCACCAAGGTAATTAACATATCGCACTTTATCACACGCCTCAGAACGCTGGAATATACTGGCAACACCAGTCACTTCCATTCCTCCACTACTGCCACTATAGTTAGCTTTGCAATTATTTTCATGTGTACCTTTATATTTTTGTGGACATCTACAATACTTTGATATTACTGCTACATCTAAAACTTTCCCTGTATACATACTGGTGGCAGATACTACACCATGAAGAGATGTGTGTCCCTGTTTATGCCAGGTACCATCGAACGCTGCAGTCAAATCTCTGTTACCATTATTTTCCATTACTGCCTCTTCCACAGCGTTCTTCATAGATTCTATTCAGACATCTTCTACTTTAGACCCTATTAATTTATTATAGGTCGTAAACTTGGTTGGGGGATTTGGAAGATTCATGATGCCACAGAAAATTGCACCTGCAGTAGCACCCTTACCAACTGAACGCAAGGAATAAACAAATCTACTGTTGTGTTCGTAGATTTTGCTACCATTTTCTTCAGTTGCAGTTACTGCAACACTGTTCCAAAAGGTGGTCATGTATGAACACTTATCACATTTCAGTTGTATTTCACCAGCAAGTCCTACGTGCTTTATTATGGAGAGTCCCAGACCAACTTCACTACAATGAATACATGTTACACAGTTTGAAAAAATTCCTTTGAGGACCGACATATCAAATATTTCATTCACATCCGATTCGCCCATAAAACATTCATAGTTTTCACTCATTGAACCAAGCTTCTTCTGTGAAGTATTTTCTTTCCCACTTTGACTGCTGTGGGCAGGTGTACTTGAGAGGTTAGGTTCACTCACTTGGTTATCGTCTTTATTGTTTACAGTAATAACTCGTACCTTTGGCTTTCCAACATTTCTCCTTTTCTTAAAAGCCTTCAGAGGATTTCTAATAACTTTACTTTTACTCATTATTATACATCAACAAAACAGAGACTCAAGAAACAGAATTAATTACGAATACTTTCGAGATAACGACAGAGTAAATAAACATGAAACAACCGACAATCACACCAGCGATATATATTGAACCATCATAGCTTAGCCACAACACATACTTTATCTCACATCACTAAAATGTACCTGATGAACACGGACGTTAATAATAACACCATTTGACAGCAGTTTAACAGCGCCACAGTGGGTCACGCCCATGCAGAACACATTTAAAAAAAATTTAAAAATAGTTGTAGTCTTCGGAATTGAATAAATTATATATCTATTAAAAGGTAATAGTCTGCAGATTCAGAAAACGCAAAAAAGTAAAAATTGAGCTTTTCATGATTTTGATCCTTTCCGGAGCCCCTTAAGCAAATATTTCGATACATTACACAGTTTAAAGCTAAATTTATGAAAATTGGTATTTCACTTCTCGGTTTGGTGTAAATAAATCGATTTGAAAGATGCACTCGTCAACTCCGAATTGCTCTTCAACAATGGGAAGCATGAAGCTGCTTAAAACATTAATGTAGGCCTGTGCTGTGATAGTGCCATGCAAAACAACAAGGGGTGCAAGACCCCTCCATGGAAAACACGACCACACCACCACGTCCGAATTTTACTGTCGGCAATGTGTTGATCTGGATAGATGTCTGCCTATTACACATTACGACCGTCTTCAACTGTCGGTGGTCTATGTCAGTCAACAGAAGAGTTCGGCTTGCATGCTTTTGTGGTGTACGTGTGCCTTCACGTTTCCACTTCACCGTCACATCGGAAACAGTGGACCGAGGCATGTGGAAATCTGACGTACAGACGTATCACTCCATCAGCTGACCATGTTCGACGTTCGCAAGTTCCGCGGATCGCCCCATTCTGCTCTCTCACGATGTCTAATGACTACTAAGGTCGCTGATATGGAGTACCTGGCAGTAGGTGCCAGCACAATGCTCCTAATATTAATAACGTTTGTCCGGATACTTTTGATCCCGTAGTGTGTATTATCACATGATAAGTAACTGTCGTTATCGAAAACTCCGTGTTTATGAATATGTCAGCCTATTCGATTTAGATATCTTTGACATATACGACTACATATAGAACAGTAACGGTCATGCAATAGGCATTTCGTATTATGGGTTCCGTCATACAGTTCCATGCTGTTCACTTAACAAAGTTTACAAAAGATCAAGTAAAGTACATTCTTAATATAAGTAAGGAAATTCGCACTAGCTACATCAATACTTAACAGCTCTATCCAAATATAGACATAACGTAACGACCTCATTATTGTGTAAATAATGTGGTAACTTATTCGTATCTGTATTTGTAGGTATGAAAATTTGTATGATTGTGGTCTCAGGACTATCTTTTATTTGTATTGCCATAAATAACCTCCGTCTAGGTATACATTCATTTCTGTTTTATTTTGATAAAGACTGTAGCGAATGTGAATACAGTAATTCGTGTGCTGGTGAGTGCTCGATAACAATCCATCAATCATTCCATCATGCATGTGTTGCGGAAGTAATAGCATTAAAGTATACTTCACTGGGGTTCCAGTTTCTTTTGTCCAACATACTGCTTATAACAGTGTTAAACTGAAGAAATGTTACTGTATGAGAAAATATTTTTCCAGATCCTGAAAATTTTGATTCGGAGATGCTATCGTGCTTTTAGGGGATAAGGCGTGGTGGCAAATGGTTACGTATGTCCACTTCGTTACTTCACCCAGTTGGTCTCCATATAAAAGTACATCATCAGTGTATATTTTGAACTGCTCATACCTGTTATACGTTCGATACATCTTAGTAGTTTGGAGTCAACTAGAACATTCCATCTGGGTGTTGCACTTTTGAAAAATGTTAAATTATTAAAAGGGATGGAAAAAATTTCTAAGAGGTATCTACCGTACAGATTATTTCACTTTTATATTTTGTTATACCAGTGCCATTCTCAACAGCTGATACGAGAGGTAGAAACAGTGTGAGTTAGTATAATGAATATTATCTGGCTACAAAAAATAAAACGAATAACCTATTTGGCAGGGTATGAATTAGTCGTGCAATCAGAGCTATACTGAGAAAAAAATTAGGAAGCGGCTATGGCAAGCAATTCTTCTCTAGCTTCTGCTTTGAGCTTACATCGATTCTTCTACAGACAAAGCTTCCCTCGTAACTTCAACGTGATACAAGAATACTAATATTCCTTAAAAGAGGGTGACTAGATTCTGAGATGAGGGAGTTAATAAAAAATATCGTCATAGAAGGGGAAATTATTTTTTATGTCTCGTAAAATGTTAATTACTATTGAGTTTTTGCTCTTGAAGAAACTGAAGGTGGACCTGTTCATTATTTATAAGACAATAGTGATGACAAAAAGAGTTGATTTAGAGTTTGTAATGTGTTTGCAATTAAAATGCAGCAGATATTCTGTGAATATTGCGGGCAGCACAAAATAAGGCAATAAATTGATTTTAGGAAGCATAAGTGGTTCGAAAGTATGATGTTGAAGGTAGTGAGGTGTTATATAGCCTCTGATGGTATCACAGTGAAGGGTGGAAAAACTACTGTTGAAACTAAAACAGGCAGTTATAAATTTTCAAAAGTTGTAAATTGCAGACAACATGTACACATTTATTCAGTACTGAAAAAATGACGTACATAGCGCAGCTACATTTAGAACTTATAAGGCTTCTCTTGTTAATGGAAGGAACGATGTAGGAACCAGAAAAATCACTCTAGGGCCTTAATACGAGCACATCCGATCACTTCTGTGTACGTAATCTTTGCGTGGGTAACCTGTATGATGTACCTCTCAATAATTCAGTTGGCACGGACACGGATTATAATGTAGCCGGTGGTTTATTTATGGCACACGTGTGCCTGCCCGGAACTGAGTGACCGCTGGTGACATGCATTAAGCATGCCGTGGCCGTGGAGCCGCTCTGACGCACACGTGTCGTCCGAGGTCGACGGTCGCAGGCCGGGCTGCCTCCAACACCTGTCTGAATAAAACAGCGACCGCAACCTGATCACAAGCCGGTCGATGGGCGGGGGCAATTCCCACCTCACGCTGTTGCCGGGTCCAGACAGCTGAACACGTCCAGTTATCGTGTTGCTGACACATGGCGGAACGTTCACATAGGCTCATTGCGCATCAAAGACAGTTCATGTGTGTTACTAACTAACTAAAACCGTCATCGAGTCACCTGGCAGCAGTTGCAAGTTGACCGGCACAAGGTTGAGTTGAGTATTTTATATAATTGTGACGGAATTCAGTAATTTAAAATACTGTCATAATGTTCTCATTGAGAGGTGTGACCAAATTGCACGGACTATATTCCGCCTTTATTTGAGAAAGAGAGCGATCTTCAAACCTTTTCGAACTGTTTTTTCTCTTACATCGCCCACAACATATTGACTTTTTCTGTTCATGCAATAAAGCTCCAGCATCAGGCATGTCTTTAGTGCTAAGTTTGTACGCAGCGCATTTGGCAGACAGTACCAACATGAACCACAAACTGCCACTACAAAATTTTACCACTGTTAAACACTGCATGACACAACGAAGGGAGGTTTAAACTTCCATAAATCGGAGCGAAAGTCGCCCAGACAACTTTTACACGCATAACATAAGATATTTAAATCATTCACTCATTTGTAAAATAATCAGATGTTTGAAGGTCTTGCATACTTGAGGTTCCGATTCTTTCAATGATTGTGGGTGGATGTACTCCTACATCACAATCAACAGCAAAAACTGACAGCGGTCAATGCTTATCTTAACTGAAGCAAAAACATTCCAGTGATTTAGCAGCAAATGTCTGGCTACGATCCAACGTTTGTGTTTGTAGACAGGATTGACTTTCTGTGAAGAAAAGTTTTCCAATTGTGTAAAACTGTTTCTATGTTCGAGGGTCAGTCGAAAAATAATACCTCCCACTTTTTTTCCTGAAATAAAGTATGTTAATTAAAGGATTTAAATATGTCGCTATTGTGAAAGATTCCTCTCCAATCCACTAGTAACGCTTGCAAAATGGCCAATATCGATGTTCGCTGTAGACAGCGTTCTGTGATGGAATTCTTGAATGCAGAAGATGGAAAGTCCACTCGCATCCATCAAGGAGTGAAATGTATATGTCTTGATGGAATGTTGGGTAGCAGCACTGCTACAAGATGAGTTCCGACGCGCGGGATTAGCCGAGCGCTCAAGGCGCTACTGTCTTGGACTGTGCAGCAGGTTCCGGCGGAGGTTCGAGTCCTCTCTCGGGCATGGGTGTGCATGTGTTTGTCCTTAGGATAATTTAGGTTAAGTAGTGTGTAAGCTTAGGGACTGATGACCTTAGCAGTGGGACAAATGCCCTTGTGAGAAGATGGACAAAAATTGTGCAAATGGACGGAGATTATACTGAGAAGTCATAAATGAATCATTAACGTTGTAGTTTTCACTCTATGTAGTTGCACCTGAAATTCTTGAAATAAATAGAAATAAGATCCTGAGGAGAATACTAGGACCCATAAGAGAGGAAGAAGGTGCCTACAGAATCAGGCACAATAACAAGCTCTGCGACCATCAGGAAGACATACTAATATGTATGAGGGAAAGGCGACTGACCTTCTACGGGTACATGACCCGCCTTTATCACTCTAGGCTCACCAACAGAATCCTCAAAGTGATAAGTAGGGGAAAGGCGTCCAAAGTGGATCAATCTGTTAAATCAGACATAGAGGGACTGCTGGCCCCATTTAAGTCAACCGAGAACCGAACTCAATACCGGCAGGCCGTACTGCAGGGAGTCTTTCCAGTGTCTCTCACAGGCAAGAAGAGTACAGGCAGAAGACAGAAGATGAAGGCATACTGCGCTAAGAAAAAGCAGAAGACCCTAGGTGAGAGTTAAGACGAGCCCCGTGGTCCCTAGCAGGCCGAAACGAATATATCACACCAAAATGTATACCAACCCTCCTGTAACACGGTCATATACCTAAGACCAAAGCATTAATATACTAATCACATCAAAAATTGCTGAAATTGAGGCTGTCTTGTCAAAATTATGCAAGGATTGGACAAAAATGTGAAACACCTACAGATATGCATACTTCAACATATATACAGATGTTAGACATGCCTGCAGGTTGGTCTGTTATACTTGACTACGAACGGCTCCTGTGAAATGTCCTCAATACTTTGTAAGTGTCAGTCGTGTTCAGAATGGTGTTCTGTATGGTTGTAAGTGCATTATGGCGGGAAAGTTGTTAGTACTCGTATGGTGGCTGCATCCATATCCACTGGAGCTGAAGTATTAGGGTATCGAAGACTTCCAGCGCACACGTGGATAGTGGGAAATAAACATCTGCTAAGTGACACCGTGGGCGAAAGAGTGTGTTGAGCGATCTTGACAGACGGTCATTGATTAGGATGATGAAGAAAAATAAGAGGACGGTAGCAGAAAATGTCACAGCAGAACTGAATGTCCTGCTCTAGAGCTCTCTTTGGACCAAAACAGCACGAAGGGAGCTCCATAAGCAGAGAATTGCAGGGAGAATCTGGAAATCCAAAACCACCAGTGATACAAACGGGCGTAACAGGAAAACGTAGTGTGAAGCCAAAGAACCTGGTCTGTGGATCAATGGAAGAAAGTTATTTGGTCGGATGAGTCTTGTTTCGCACTGTTTCTAGCTTATGGCTGAGTTTACAAAAACGAAACTTGGTGGTAAATCAGTAATGATTTGTGCAACGATATCGTAATACTCCAAATTTACTCTAAGGTCGCTTTGTTGCCAATGATTGTGTGCCCATCTTGGCTGATGAGGTCGATCACATTGTAGAATGTTAGTTCCCGAGTGGTGACGCTCTGTTCCAAGACGACAGGACCAAATAACTCGTATTGCTCAAGACTACGAGGGTAATTGTAGCGTTTCTCCTGACAACTGTGGTCACCAGAGCTGAGTATTATTGAGCCTTTGTGGTCTACTTTGCAAAGAATGGTGTGCGATCGGTACTCATCTCCATCGCATTTACCTGAAGTTGGCAATTTTTGCAGGTCGAACGTTATAAAATTTTTCTTGAAAACGGTACAAGAGCTGTTCTTAGACAATCTGAGACAACTGGAAGATGCTCCGAAAACCAATGGTTCCTATACCAAATTAGTTAGTTTTTTGACACCTGAAAGAGGCATTACTCCAATAAGTCTTTTGTTGCTTTCTGTAAACTAAATGAGGTACACATTCAGATTAGAAAGTATGGACTACAAGAAAAAGATCTGTAATACCCTGTCAACAGATAGCTACTAGTTTTAAATTATAGTTTCAAATTATAACAGACGCCCTTTATATGCAAATATAAAGCATAACTACACTGTCAATTAGCCGTGTATGATTTTAGATATGGATACTCATTTTCCAAAATTCTGATCAACAACAGGTGACAATATACTTTAAATTATAGCCTCGGACTATCGCATAGAGAAGATATAATGTGCAATGTGTAAATTAACGTGGCCCTACATCTTAGAAATTGAAATATAGAACAGTTGTTATGTGGCTAAAGTGCGATATTGGACGCCCACTACGCCACCGCCACACACACCCCTGAAAACTTGGTGGTGGTGAGCCTGACCTGCAGCAAAGCGTAATGTTTGCATTCGCCCCATATTTAACCGCACTTTTTCATATGTAACGCACTTTCCGTCATAAAAACTAAAACTCCGAAAACATATATTAGATAATGGGCAAGTCGCCTGGTGTTCGATTCAATTATGTACATATATAGTAAATTAGGAAAAATTCGTGGTGGGTCTCTTACGTAGCTATGGATAATTTGGCTCCATGTATAAGAAGAAGAATGATAGATGAGAAAGACATGGTAGTATATTGGCTATTATTTTGAAACACAATGAACCTAAAGCCTCATTAATGTTCGACTGTCTGCTTGGCTTCGATAGTAATAAACCTGTTGTGTGGGGTGGTTTCTCCTTTCTCAGTGCTACACAGTTTTTGCTTTGAATGTGAAATTAGTTACACACGCATTTGTAATTAACTTTATCTCCAGTAGAACGTTCGTCTCTGGAACGATTGTCGTTCTTCGAAAGTTTTCTGTAGCAGAGGGTGTATGTACTACAACACATGAAGATGGATCCTAAACTAAATATTACAGAACGTGTCTTTTACTTGTAAATTATCATCTGTGTTTAGGGCATTTAAATGATAGCTACTGGAACGGTGTATACAATGCGTAAGTGAGCTACACTCCGAGATAATACTGTTAATAAACCCTTACGGTTGCAATTTCGTAATTTCATTGCGCTGCGATACGTACCATGCTCCTTCGCCTTTACTTCCGAAAACATGCCGGAGACTTGTTCAGCTTGTTTCACTGTGGTCGCAGTGTTCCCTCTCTATGGTATTCTATCTCTCTTTGGTTAAAACAATGTTATGCAGGCGAGCATTTTCTTGTTGTTGAAAACCTTCCTCCATCCCCATTCCACCCCCCACCCCTCCCCCCCTGGGACGATGTTCATCAGAGGCAGCACACCGGGTCGAATCACCAGACTGATGTATAGTTTTTCACAAGGGTGCGAGGCGTAATCAGGAGAGTGCTCCTCCTATCATACCAAATCGAATCCCAGATCATAACTCCACTGTAGGTCCAGTGTGCATAGAACGCAGACTTGTTGATTGCAGGGCGTCAATTCTAATCAACATACAGCCATCAGCGGCACAGACGCACAACCAGCTTTCATCAGAAACCACAGCAGACCTCCATCTTACCCTCCAATGAACTCTCGCTTGATACAACTGAAGTCGCAAACGGCGATGGCTTGGGGTCAGTTGAATGCACGTTATATGGCCTCTGTCTCGGATCTTTACATGAAGTAACCGATCTGTAACAGTGTGCGAACTGCTAAACAGAGCCTGTTCTGTTGATGGTGCGAATGGAGCGGTCTACTGCCTGTCTAATCTCTGGAACAGCTCTGAAACGAATTCCACGAAGTTGTTTCTTCATCTTAGAGATCAAATCAAAGTCACAAGGACTTAGGTCCGGGGAGTATAGTGGATGGTACAGTACTTCCCAGTCCCATCGACCGAACAGAGCAGCCACAGCTTGCGCCGTATGCGCCCGCGCATAGTCGTGCATAATGATGGGTGGGTTGCGCAGAAAGTGTTGCCGCTTCTTTCGCAAAGCTGGTCGCCGGTGATGCTCCAAAAATGAACAGCAATACCGTGCATTGACGGTCTGCCGTGGAGGAACGTAATGCTTTAGGATAACACCATCACAGTCGTACACGCGAATCACCATACATTTAGACCGCTCCGTTCGCACCATCAACAGAACAGGCTCTGCTAACGGTATACTACGCCTTCCACATCGCTGGCGACGGGTTCTACACAACGCTGGCGACTCCTTTGAAGGACAGTAACAGGTGCAAACATGTAACTCTTTAGTATCGGTTGTGAATAGATAGTTGCCACTAATTAAGTTCCTACCCTCGTATTATTTTCATTCCTGCTGGCCCCATGCCACCACTAGAACCATCATAATTCTTGCTGTAAATTATTTTCTGTTTTATTCTCCACTCTCTTCTTCCTTATTGTCTAATTGGACATCACCTGCAAATCCAAAACTTTTTTGTGTCAACACTTACAACTGATGAAACACCGTGTAGGGCGGTGTGGCCCGTTTTCATCCATGTGCTATCACATGAAACACATAGATCTCTAGAAGGCAAAGGGTCATTTACTTCTGTCTGAATGTCTTTGTTAGAAAAAAAAAGCTGCGTCTTTCACTGCTGATGACAAACTGCTATTGCATTCTGTTTCCAAGTCGTTCAGAGGATGATTATTTAATGTTGAGTTCGAGGCAGACGGAGATGGCATATTCAGTATTGCACTAAACAAATTGCTACCTTCCACTGCAACACCAACACATCTCATCGCTTGGCAGAATATTACGTTGGCTTCATGCACACAATTCTTAGCAGTTGATGTTTTGAACTGAATGTCAGTTTGACAGCTGTCACAAAAAACTGCATATTACACACAATACTATCTCTGTCCTTGCTGTGATATAATCTTAAACATTTATTGCCACAGTTATCACATGCACACGAATTTCTAATAATAGAACACATAATTTCACAATCATTTATCCTAAAACCAATATTCACTTCATCTTTAGTGGACTGAAATTGTACACAAGTTCCAAGTTTTTTCTGTGAACTGCTAGTCGTCTTAGCTTCACAACATCTTCCGCTGAATAAAGGTGACTCACTTGTACTGTTTATTCATACGTAAATGGCGAGCTATAGCCACTTTCTTAAACACTTTATATCTAGGCATTTTTAAACGTAAATCGTTGAAAAAAACCTTCAACACAGTCGTAGTTCTCACACTAACAGCAGAACTGAGATATTTATATTTCTGCACCACAGACAATAACAGCTGCCAAAGGTAACTAGCGGAAGGCAAAGCGTTCTTCCGATGCTTTTATGACAGCAACAAGTAATAAAACATGGCAAATGAGAAGAGTGTTGTCTGGAAAAGTGGGCGTGGCACTGCACAGTGACTGAAACGAGACAGCTTTTTCATCATTTGAAGTTCGAATTAAACTGTGAAAATTGGAGGCAGTATTTCTAACATGCAAGAGAACTATTTGGTGGCAAAATTTTTTAATCGTTTTTGACCAGTTTTGTGTACGTCTCCCCTTAAGGCTGTTACTGTTTAGGAATGCCTATAGAATGTAACAGGAAAAGGTAGCGACTAACAGATCCTATGTGCTTTTGCCGAAGATAGTGCCTCTGCCGGTTTTCGTGTTACCGAAAAATCCATGTGATCATCCAATGACATAGCGCGTGTGTTAGTAGGTTGAACCGTTTTGTATGTGTAGTTAGTGACATCTTATTTTCGTTAGTATTTTATTGACACGCCCATATCTTCTACCTTATACGAGACAGAATACCTGTATCTCTAGAGCATGTTTAAATTTAAACAGAAATTTTTTATTAAAATAAGAGTTCATACACGGCAAGGAAGAACCACCCTAGTGTCTAAATCTCCCACAAATACACTGTAGTAAAATCCCTACATTAAAGGAGTTTCCAATAAAGGACCCGGGGTATTCAATACATTCCGTCATTTCTATTCTCCAAACAATGCCTGTAACACAGGTGGATCCAGAAACATCGCAAACACGGAACTTTCTATTCTATAAATCAGTTACGAAGCATCACATTTTCGTATTTATGCTTGTATTCAAACTACATGTACCTGTCACCCAATATTGCTCACAGAGGATTTGAAGTGATGGACATCCGCAGCTGAGTAACGTATTCGTAAAGAAAGAATCCGGTTCATTTGTTTCTTAATTGCCCAACCGATTCCAGAGGATTACAATGCCATTCGCTGGTGCTAATAATCAATTAAAGGCAGTCATACTTACGAATGTCTGTCTAGTCAGTATGAATATTTGTAGCTCCCTCCAAAGTGCGGAGCGCGTCACCTAGATGAGAAAGGGTCTACACAGTTTGGAGGTCGCTGTTTTATGTTTAATCTTGAATAACTCGGAAACCCCGGCTTCCAGTGGAAGTGATACCCAGTGCTAAATTAAACAACATTACGTATCCTACATAGTAGATGCAAAGGGTGGTAGAGTATCTGATTATTATAAATGAACTTTTAATGGTATAAAATTAACGTTTATTGTTAAATAAAGTGGGCAACGGCCTTGCCGCAGTGCATACACCGGTTCCCGTGAGATCACTGTAGTTAAGCGGTGTAGGGCGTGGCCGGCACTTGGATGGGTGACCATCCAGGCCACCATGCGCTGTTGCCATTTTTCGGGATGCACTCAGCCTCGTAATGCCAATTGAGGAGCTACTCGTCCGAATAGTAGCGGCTCTGGTCACATAAAACCATCACAACGACCGGGAGAGCGGTTTGCTGACCACACGCCCCTCCTACCCACATCCTCAACTGAGGATGACACGGCGGTCGGATGGTCCCGATGGGCCACTTGTGGCCTGTAGACGGGGAGCTATAGACGGAGATCTATAGATAGATTGTTAAATGAAGTGGGTTAGGAAGAAATATTGAATGCATGTTTCTATCTAAGAACAGTGGAACGATATTAAGGGATAAACTGTATTCTGATGATGAGACAAGCTGGAGGGGTGGAGGATGGGGAGAGGTACGAGAACGGATGCCTGAGGGAAAGAATGTTGCCATAGTATGAGGTTTCCGAGTTACTCAAGACAAACTTAAAAATGTGCCCTTGAAACGCTCTTCCCCTCTCCCCATCCCTCTCACCCTTCCCCCATCACAACCACACAGTCATCACATCTGTCACTATTTTCAATACATTTTTCACGGCAGTGCACCCTTCTACTGCGCAACCACTTGAATTTTGTCCCCTAATTTCCCTTCGTTGACCGGACTATAGCTCAGCCGGTAGCGTGACCACTAGTAGGGTGCTTTCCAGTACTGACTTCAGTTTCTTGAAGTGCACAAATAGCCGCAATATATAGCACGTATCAGCAGGCTGATCGACAAGGTGTTATTCGAATCCACCTGTCGTGGCGCCAAGGGATGGTATTCCAAGGTTATCTTAAGACGATGATAAACCACCAGGGCACGATTTGAATCACACAGAGGTTTGTTTGATATGTTGAATTTTGCTTGTTCCTGACTTCCATCTAATTTAAAGATTTTTTTCAGATAATTTGTTGTTGCCTGCATTGTTTGTTTTCTCATGCCTCTTAGAATAAGGACGAAATGTAGCTGGTATAAGAGCTCAGTTACACCTGTAGAATACAGAGAGTACATTATTTCTTACAAGCAAGTTAAGCACACTTGCAAATTGTTGACGTAATACTTATGTTACGTATGTATACACGATTACTAGAAGCACATGGCTAAAAAAAAAAAAATTGTTCAAATGGCCCTGAGCACTATGCGACTTAACTTCTGAGGTCATTAGTCACCTAGAACTTAGAACTAATTAAACCTAACTAACCTAATGACATCACAGACATCCATGCCCGAGGCAGGATTCGAACCTGCGGCCGTAGCGGTCGCTCGGTTCCAGACTGTAGCGCCTAGAACTGCACGGCCACTCCGGCCGGCCATGGCTAATCGAGAAACCTTATTATTTCAGGTGTTAGTTCTTCGTTTGTGCTTTAAAACATTTGTAAAAAAAATTCAGGGGCCATTAAATTTTACTACTCATTTTACGCTTGAAAATTATATTTCGCCCTTTAAAAAAAATTTAAAATTCCAAGATTTTATGCTGTATTCACTTTTCCTTGCAACATCAAGAATTGTTAAATTATAATTTGCTACATTTGTCGAAAGAAAAACAATTTATACTATTAGAATTTAATTATAGCTATAATATTATTTGCTAAAAAGGGACTGGACATGTGGTTGTAGTCTTTGTAAATTTGAAATGCTTCCCCAGAAGCTTGCACTTGTGATTAACAGCCGACAGTATTTGTTCTTTAAATGTGGTGAAAGAGAGGTAGAAAAAGCAGCAAGCTTGACTTCTCAAATCTGTTGCTCTTCCATCTCAGTAACCATATGAAGCACCTCCTGGAGTGCCAACAGAGAGACAGCTTTAACAGGACAGATTATCTCGTATGTAAATAACTATTTGTTTTCAAACACATGTTAAAAAAGTTCGCTTGTACTTTTCACAATTACCATCTCCTTTAAAAATATGCAACACTTGTTTTAGTCACTTTATAGTTGTCCCTGAGTTGACTGGGAATTATAGTTGAAGTCAGTGACAAAGTTACTGCTTACAGTCGCAAGGTTACCAAGGTAGTGATAAGGTATACAACTTAATTCAGAAGGAGGCCGAATTAAGGATGATTTAATGTTCTCTAAGTTATTCAAGTAATTTCACTTTGTGGACTCTCAATTTCTCAAGGCGTGGGCTAACAGGTGCGTGATCATACAGAAAGATATAACAGTGTAATTTGGACACAGACATAAATGGTATTGCTGAGTGGAAAATTTGTTATGGCATTAAAGCCAAGCCCCTCTCCTCTCTCCATTATTGTAGTTAATAGACCGCTTCTGCGACATCTATGTCGTTCACTGCAGGGAAGGGTGAAAAAATGGGGGGAGGAGGGGCAGAGGAACGCGAAGATGGCTGCCAACTGTCACCTTCGTGGGCAAACTCCTGGAACCCTCAGAGTCCTGTAACAGTGCCTTTGCCCCCTACTTCCTGCCATTTCCCATCTTCGTAAAGTCACCGCCGTTCGATTTCGAAACTGCTGTGCGGAAAGATTCGGCCGGCCGGTGTCGCAGCGGAGATCCCCTGGGGTGCCGCCGCGGCCAGTTCCTCCATCTCATTGTCCGCGTCTCGGCTCCGCTCTCTCCTCTGCTCCTCTTCCTCTTTTCTCCCCAGAGTCCTCCCGCCGCAGGGACCGGCTGCGCGCTGCGCTGGTGCAGACTGGCGCGTCGCGGCCGCCGGAATGATAGCTGTAGGCGTGCGAGACTAATAACGCGGGCCGCACAATTAGGAACACGGCTGATGGAAGGCCTGCGGAATGAAAAGTAAATTGAGAAATAATTGAGACGCAGCTGGCGGCTAATAAGACCGGCAGGATGTCCGCCTCGTGTCCGCGTTCATTACACACCGCACGCGCGCCTCGACGTGAGGGTCTGATGGACGGTCACAGAATGCACATATACTCTGTGTTAATTGGTTTCGTTCGTAACATCGGAATCGCGAGGTGGAGCCCGCTGCACTGTTGTACTGTACAACGGAATGAATCCCTACCTGCTCACTTCCGACAGCTATATTTTTCTACGGTGTATACCAAATGCTAGCTGTAAGTGAACACCATTGCGGTTTGTAGGACTGTGAGACTTACAGGTTTTAACAATGCGCAGCATCAGACATGTGTGTCGTTTGAAAACTGCGTGGTAAACAGATATCAGTATGTCGTTATCAGGAATTATCAAAATGACAGTAGTCTGCGCCCTACATGCATATGTTCATGGCACACACGGATCAGACAAAATATTGACTGTTACATGCGCATTTGGTTAGTGCAGTGGTGACCCAGATCCTCACATTATATGACTATCCAGTATTGTAGGGATATTTTCTGTCGTTGTTTATTATTTCAGATTTCAGCTATTAGCAACACCAAAACTCTTGCTTCTATCTATTTCTCCTTACAATTTTTTTATCAGTGACATCAGTACGATGTACACTGAAATAGCCTCATTATAACGATCGCTTATATTAGTCGCTTGTTATAAGACCTTGGAGGAAATATCCAAATCGGACGTTTATTAATAAAAGTGATGTATATTTACAGACTAACAAATGATTACAAATTGTGAAAAACTAGAGGATTTGTTCAAGAGAAAGAACTTCACAAGTTGAGCACCCGTTTTCCAATCCCGACTCTTGTGCAAGCAGTTATTCGGCTTGTCACTGACAGAGTTGTTGCATGTCCTCCTCTGGTATGTCACGCCAAATTCTGCCAACTGCCACGTTAGAAACTCAAACTCCCGAGATGGTTGGAGGGTTATAACAACATTGCACCAAGCGTTCTCGGCTGGGGAGTGATCCGGCGACCTTGCTGATCACGGTAGGGTTCGCAAAGCACGAAGACCGCCAATAGAAACTCTCGCCGTGTGCGGGCGGGCATTATCTTTCTGAAATGGAAGCCCAGGATGGCTTGCCGTGATGCGCAAGAAAACTGGACGTAGAATATCGTCGACGTATCGGAGTGCTGTAAGGGTGACACGGATGATAACCAAAGGGGTACTGCTACAGAAAGAAAGGGCATCCCAGGATGTCACTTCTGGTTATCAGACTGGTACCCCACTGCTCTCCAGACACTTGGACCAGGAATTTCGTTGACTACAGTAGAACTGTCTTCAATGAAGGCGTTCTGGGCAGCTGTTGGATATCCTGGGCTGCTATCCTCTGGCACTTTCTTCACCTATGTGCGAGGGTGGCTAACATCGGTCATTCTGTTTACGACCACCTCATGTAAACTTAGACAGTCGCTGTCCCTAGACGCCGTGACTACTTTCTATGACACTTTGGATGTGCAACAACGGTTCCTGACTATACTTATTATACTCATATTAGAAGCAAGATTTCGAAGGTATGCCTTTAATCTAATGTTTCATGTAACATTTACGTTATTGTCATATATGACACATATCTACCTACATTCTGACGCATCTATGTCGATTTTACGTCATTATATGAAAGCTAATATTCAAGGCTTCCGAGAAAAAGGCTTTAGAGACATGTTCCTTACGCCATTATAATAAAAAATATCAGTAAACATGGTCTCTAAAAGGCATACCTTGAGAGCTATGAGCAAATGTTTAGTGGAAGGGATGTGTTTCGCACTAGTGATGTTGAATACTTGCTCGTATCTTTTAATTTATGCGTTTTAGAGCCAATGTTCATTAGAAATTTTTGTCTTCTTTTGGTGTAAGGAACCTGTCACTTTAGCACGCCTATGTTTCTTTGGGACAGCTGAAATATGATTTACAGTTGACAATCTCTTCCGTTGTTAACAGCCAGATGACAAAAGAGTCCTCTTATGTGATACACGCCTTCTTACGTTCAGTTCAATTTTGTTTAAATCTTTTGTAAACGCGATTATTATTGAGTACAATTTTTATCCTATAACCTTTCTTTTCAGTATCTTTCCGATTCGAAGGTGACAGTAAAGGGCCTAGATAGTTGCTTCTTTTCTCACACGCGATGTTGGCTAAGAGAGATTTTACGTAAAATCATCGTTTATTGAAAGCATTTACTGCCGCCTGCTTAGTAGCATGTCCGCATACTTTTAGATCGCAGTAGAGCTTCGATTCTGCATGACATGAATTCGACTTGACTATTTTCTGGACGTATATGATACCAGATGTATACGCAAAGGTCAGATACTCCCCAAATGACGGGCCGGTGGTTTCTGGGCGCAGAGCTGTCTTCCGATAGCGTCCTAGATGAGTTCCATCGAGTTCAGATATGGTGAATTTAGTGGACAAGAAAACCAGGTCAGTTCATTAAGGAATTGAGTAACGGTTATGTAAGCCACATATGTCACTGTGACGTCGATTACTACGGTACATCCGATGAAATCCCAAGTGAATGAGCGCCCTTCCCCCACCCCCCTCCCTCCCAACCCCTCGCCATGTCACGGTCTCCTTCGCATCCGGAAACGACTGTGGACGTGGAGTAGCATGAAACTTAACTCATTCGACAAGGCGACACGTTACCGGTGATCCACGATCCAGTCTCGATGATCCTGTGCCCACTGCAGTACTAACTGACGATGCCGTTGGGTCTACAACGGAACAGGTAGGAGCCATCTGTATAGTGAACGGTGTACTCCGAAACACTTGTGCCTGTACAAGCATTATAGTTTGCCGTCAAATCGGCATCGGCCAATCCTGCTTTACAGAGCTCCAAGACTCCGACACCCACGTTGCGTGACGGATAGTAGAATTTTAACACCACCTCGCCCACTCATGGCCTGGCCATCTATCAACCACTTTCCATAAAAATTCCTGACAATAGAGCGCAAACTGCCGAGCAGCTACACTAGTTCCGAGACTCTCTTCACCAGGCATAAAGGTCTGCCCTTTGTCAAAGACGCTTAACCCAGTGGATTTTTCCATTAGTACTCAGTGTTGTCGCTACAATAACTCCCCATTCGTCTCTGCTATATCTCAGGTAGTGGGATGTCCGAGAAACTAAACGTTTCATATCAACAAGAGAAAGGGTTATTACAACACAACAGGATAAAGCTAAACAAAAACTTCTTCTTACAAAATGTATTACCAAACTGTCACAGACTTCTTTTCCCAGCGAGGAGGATTTTTGGTTGCGCTTGCCCCGCCGCCTGTCCCGTTGTGACGTAACAGTCACGAGCGGTGGAAGTCCTGAGAGACGACGCCTTGGAGGTATATGTGTGTGCTTTGCTCTTCCGTCCGTGGGGTTGACGGTCCGTCAGGCGTACGGGTCGTATACGGCAGCCTCGTCTTCTCTTACATTGTATACATTTCTTTCTGGATCAAGTACCCACTATGCCAATAGGCACGACAGCCTCTGCTTCTCTTAAGCTGTATACTTTCCGTTCTCGATCAAGTACCCACGACGCCATCAGGCAACTCTCAATTTCGAGAAGGGTGGTAATCATAACGTCTTGAGATATTTGGGAGCCGCCATGTACGAGAGGGAGTTGGAAAATAAGTTTCACCTATCGACTGTGGGCAGAGTTATGTGATATGATCGATAGACGACACGGCAGGTGAACGTGCATGTGCAAGACACTGATACACCATTGGGTAGGGGTCAACCGCGATCAAGCAGATGGCGCTGTCACAGTGCGTGCGCAAAGCGGAGGCCAGCCTCGCAGTCTTTTCGCGGAGCTATGGAGAGAAGGTGCGTTTTGGACTCGTGTTCATAGGCGGAAGTGAGAGCTGTTATCCGCTATGAATGCGCGCGTGGAGTATCAGGCACAGAAATTCATAACCTCCTTGTTGACGTGTATGGGTCAGGTGCGATGTCGAGGCAAATGGTGCGGAGATGGTGCCAGAAATTCAGTGATGGACGTCAACAAGTACAGGACGTATCAAGACCTGGACGTAAGCGCACGGCCACTGCAGATGCAAATTTCAGGAAGGTAGATGACATGATTAAAGTGAACCGGCGTGTCACCATCGAGGGAGTAGGGGCAGAACTTGGAATCGGACATGAGCGAGCTCACAAGATCATCCACGACATTTTTCGATACAGGAAGGTGTCAACACGATGGGTGCCCCGTCAACTGACCCCGACACACATGGAACAATGCATGACGTTCAGAATAGAACAGCTCGTGCATTACCATGAATCAGGCAATGACCTTCTGTTTCGGATTGTGATGGGGGATGAAATGTTGGTCCACCATTACACGCTCGAATCGAAGGCCGTATTCATGGAGTGGAAACATCCGTCATCACCAGTCCGAAAGAAGTTCAAAAGCACTCCGTCTGCAGGGTAAAGTGCTACACACCGTTTTCTGGGGCGTCAAAGTAGTTTTGCCGCTGGACTTTCTGGAGGATGCAACCATCAAAGCTGCGCGGTACTGTGCCACTCTATCGAAATTGAAAGAGGTGATTCGGAAAAAGCGGCCTGGCCTTCACAGATCTGGCGTTCTACTGTTGGATGACAATGTGAGACCACACATGACGACGACAACGCAAAAACATATTGTACTCTTGGTTGGGAGCGCCTACACCATCCGCCTTACGGTCCAGATCTCGCATTGAGTGACTTCCATCTGTTTTCTGCTTGAAGAAGACTCTCGGCGAAAGGCGCTTTGGCAGCAATGCTGACGTCAAACAAGTCGTTCAACGCTTCTTCCGTATCCAGCGCCCTGATTTTTTCCTGGAAGACTTTTTGAAACTAATAAAGCGGTATGACAAATGTCTCAAAGTACTTGAAAATGATGTAGAAAAATATAGATGTCTTATCTTTGATGTCTCATTCTCTTTTTTTTTTTTTTCCTTTCACACACAACTCTGTCCACAGTCGACAGGGGAAATTTATTTTCCAACTGCACCACGTAAAACGTATCTTTCTCGCCATTCCTTGATTTACCAGCAGGCGCACCGCTATTGGTAATGTTGAGCAACAGAACAAAGGCTATAACCACTGCAATTGGTGCTTGTCACTGAGGTAGTCTGAGTCTCAGTGTCTCCTATTATTGTTGGCATTTGTGTTTCATCACCACTTAAAGTAAGCTTTCTCTGGGGTTATATTTATAAATCAGTTATTCTGAAACGACAGGGGGCTATGTAAGTGAATGGTAAGATTCTGGATCAAATAAATTGCACAGTTTCAACTAGTTTATTTAACAGTAATATGAAATACACTCCTGGAAATGGAAAAAAGAACACATTGACACCGGTGTGTCAGACCCACCATACTTGCTCCGGACACTGCGAGAGGGCTGTACAAGCAATGATCACACGCACGGCACAGCGGACACACCAGGAACCGCGGTGTTGGCCGTCGAATGGCGCTAGCTGCGCAGCATTTGTGCACCGCCGCCGTCAGTGTCAGCCAGTTTGCCGTGGCATACGGAGCTCCATCGCAGTCTTTAACACTGGTAGCATGCCGCGACAGCGTGGACGTGAACCGTATGTGCAGTTGACGGACTTTGAGCGAGGGCGTATAGTGGGCATGCGGGAGGCCGGGTGGACGTACCGCCGAATTGCTCAACACGTGGGGCGTGAGGTCTCCACAGTACATCGATGTTGTCGCCAGTGGTCGGCGGAAGGTGCACGTGCCCGTCGACCTGGGACCGGACCGCAGCGACGCACGGATGCACGCCAAGACCGTAGGATCCTACGCAGTGCCGTAGGGGACCGCACCGCCACTTCCCAGCAAATTAGGGACACTGTTGCTCCTGGAGTATCGGCGAGGACCATTCGCAACCGTCTCCATGAAGCTGGGCTACGGTCCCACACACCGTTAGGCTGTCTTCCGCTCACGCCCCAACATCGTGCAGCCCGCCTCCAGTGGTGTCGCGACAGGCGTGAATGGAGGGACGAATGGAGACGTGTCGTCTTCAGCGATGAGAGTCGCTTCTGCCTTGGTGCCAATAATGGTCGTATGCGTGTTTGGCGCCGTGCAGGTGAGCGCCACAATCAGGACTGCATACGACCGAGGCACACAGGGCCAACACCCGGCATCAAAGTGTGGGGAGCGATCTTCTACACTGGCCGTACACCACTTGTGATCGTCGAGGGGACACTGAATAGTGCACGGTACATCCAAACCGTCATCGAACCCATCGTTCCACCATTCCTAGACCGGCAAGGGAACTTGCTGTTCCAACAGGACAATGCACGTCCGCATGTATCCCGTGCCACCCAACGTGCTCTAGAAGGTGTAAGTCAACTACCCTGGCCAGCAAGATCTCCGGATCTGTCCCCCATTGAGCATGTTTGGGACTGGATGAAGCGTCGTCTCACGCGGTCTGCACGTCCAGCACGAACGCTGGTCCAACTGAGGCCCCAGGTGGAAATGGCATGGCAAGCCGTTCCACAGGACTACATCCAGCATCTCTACGATCGTCTCCATGGGAGAATAGCAGCCTGCATTGCTGCGAAAGGTGGATATACACTGTACTAGTGCCGACATTGTGCATGCTCTATTGCCTGTGTCTATGTGCCTGTGGTTCTGTCAGTGTGATCATGTGATGTATCTGACCCCAGGAATGTGTCAATAAAGTTTCCCCTTCCTGGGACAATGAATTCACGGTGTTCTTATTTCAATTTCCAGGAGTGTATAAAAAGCAATAAGTTTCTATTTATGAAACAATGATTTTGGTCATGTTTACTATCAATTAAATAGACATGTCTAAGCTACGCTTCCAAGTGGCAACCTTTAATCATCATCTTCTAGATCCTCAAGCTCCAGGTAGTTCTGATTACAATGGACTAAATATCATCTACACTAGACCTAGTTTGGGATATGTGAAAAAGTAATAGTAGATAAGTAGGAGTGTTACAAGTGTACAGCGGACGGTACTCAGCAGAAATATTAGTGGCTTTCTTTCCTGTCTCTTTACGCATTTAACGAGGGAAATGTGGCCAGATAAACTACTATCTCATTAAATACGCGTACAACTATAGTTAAGCTGGCTTCATCGCTTGAAATGCCCCACAGAACTTGAAGAATGATTTTATTCTGAGGCTTCTCGTTTGTTTTCGAAGGTACGTTATTTTGACAGGATGGCTGGTATATCCCAATACCGTTTTGAAACAGACTTCTGAAAATTTCGGCACGCAGCAGTAACTTAAAGGAGTACTACGGGCGTGAACCGGCAGTGGATGACGTGTTTCGGAATTATTTACATCTTCAGAAATCCAAGTACAGAGCTACTACAAGGATAAGAGTTGCGTACATAACATGAGATGACAGCCTAATCATGGTACGTACATGACGCAAAAGATTCAGAAACGCGTAATGTCTACCTTGTGATCAATAAACTCATTCTTAACCTACTTTACGACTTTCTGTGCGACCTAGCCAGCTTAATCACAGATCTACGCATATTTACTAGAATGGTCGCTAGCCTCCTACCTTTTTTATCTTATTCTTGTGACTCTACGGGAGACACGAATGCCAGCAGAATAGTCCCACTGTAACGTATCGTTTACAGGTCTCGCAAGTCGGTTGGTGCTGGTTTTTATTGCGAATGCCAGTGACAGTTTTCCGGTCTCTGCAGAATGGTGGTTGTTCTGCAGTCTGGTGACATAAGGTCTGTTATCCCTTGTTCCGGCTAAAAGTTGGTGCTCTGTGTCTACCCGTTTGTTTTCGAAGGTGAGTGATTTCCACAGTATCGTTAGTGTATCCCAGTCCTCTTTTCGGAAAAACTTCTGAAAGTTTCGGCAGCCAGCAGCACACCAGAACTACTTACGTTAACAGGAAATGGCCAGGCAAAGCGCCTCGATTCTGCTATGGACGCTGATTGGTCCGACGGCCTGCATGTTAAAACAGTTTCGTTGAGCGGTTTGTGTCTGTCTAAATCGAGCCCATCGAGCCTATTCCTACCCTCTTGGGCGAAGATGGTGTGGCGATGCAGAATTGGGCAGTTAGCAGCCATTATTTATAAAAGGTTGAAAAGGTTGTTCTCCGTGTGCGGAAAGTGTTCGTAAGCGCGTGTGCGGGTGTGTCAATCGGCAAAGGCAATTTCCTGTTTTCAAAGGCGGGTGTTGTTGTTTAGTGAGCATATACTCAGTGGATGCAGACTCAGATAGCGATTCAGTAATGATGAAGAGTAAATTGATGTTCAAGAGCCGGTCGGAGTGGCCGAGCGGTTCTAGGCACCACTACAGTCTGGAACCGGGCGACTGTTACGGTCGAAGGTTCGAATCCTGCCTCGGGCAAGGATGTGTGTGATGTCCTTAGGTTAGTTAGGTTTAAGTAGTTCTAAGTTCTAGGGGATTGATGACCTCAGAAGTTAAGCCCCATAGAGCTCAGAGCCCTTTTTTTTATGTTCAAGAGAATCGTACTGAACACGCAGTGTGGGAGGTGGTGGAACACTGCAGTACTGAGGAATGATGAGCCGCGTTTGGATTTCGCTAAGGATGTGGCAATCACAGATTTGGGACAGGTTCAAGAGGTAACTCCAGAAGGACATTGGGTAACAGAAGAAATAATTAAACTCATCGACAAATGAAGTAGGCAAATGTTCGGGGACTGACACAAATACAGCAATGTACACGACTTAGGAATGAAATAGATAGGAAGTGCTGGGCAGTCAAGAGAATATTGCTGCAGGATATATGTGAAAAAAATTTAAATACTGATTCAGAATCTAGAAAATTCCAAACAGGCTTCAGAGAAATTAGAAACAAGGGCGGTAACATTAAGTGTGCAGTGGAAATTCCCACTGTTAAACGTAGAAGGAAGGGTGGATAAGTGTAAAGGGTACATAGGGAAGGGCTTGTCTGATGACTTCACAGAGGAATGAACTAGAGTCGCTAAGAAAAACATGGGAGATTCAGTATTAGATTGAGAATTTGGAAGAGTTCTGGAACACTACACTTCGAGTAAAGCATGAGGTGTTGATAAAATTCCGTATGAATATCTAAAATCATGAAGGGAAATGGCAATTAAACTACTTTTCATGTTGCCTTTTAGAAACTATGAGATTGGAAATACACCTCAGACTTCCGTAGAAATATCCTCCACAGAATTCCGAAGATAGTAAAGCCAGGTACCTGTTGAAAACTACATTGCTGTTTGGAAAATGTGAAACACCAAGACCGAGAGACGTAACTACACTGAAATTTATTCCACTGATCAGGGAAAAAAAAACTAACAAATGATCTGCACTTCAGACATGTACGTCCACCCGTGGTCTAGACGTAGCGTCTTTCACAAGTAATCTAAGCTCACCAACGCTTAAATTTTGATGAATAATTAGCATTGCAGGCCGAAGACTTCCGACAGAAGAAGTCACCCTCAATCTACAACGGTCTTGTCAAAGAGGGCGGAGGAGCGCACAGACGTTCAGGGCACTCTCTTCTCCATGGGCTGGGAAACTGCCACTAAAGGCGGAAGGATCACCAACGATCAACGGCATGAGGATGCAGAAGGCAATGGAATCCACAGCATGAATGTCCCCTAACTTGTATCCACAGGACATGAGGGTTGTAATTGGAAAAGTGTCATGATGATCTCTCCATTGGCAAAATATTCCGCAACAGTCCCCCATTCGGGTCGGAGGGGACTGCGAAGCGGTAGGGAACCATGACAAAAAGACTGACCAATCAACGAAAGGATAACTTTCTACGAGTCGGGGCGTGGAATGTCAGTAGTCTGAACGTGGTAGGAAAGTTCGAAAATCTGAAAAGGGAAATGCAAAGGCTCAGTCAAAATATAGTAAGGGTCAATGAAGTGAAATGGGAAGGTCTTCAGGTCAAATTAGTACAGGGTAATATAAACAGCAATAGAAACTCGTAGGATTCGTTATGAATAGAAAGGTAAGTTAGAGAGTGTGTTACTGTGAACATTATTATGATAGGGTTGCTCTTACCAGAGACGACAGCAAACGAACACCGATAACGATAGTTCAGGTTTACATGCCAACGTCGCTATTTGAAGATGAAGGTATAAGGAAAGAATATGAGGACGTTGCAAGAGTAGTACAGTACGTAAAGGGAGATGTAAATCTAGTAGAGATGGGTTCTGGAATGCAGTTGTAGGTAAAGAAGTAGAAGAAAAGGTTACAGGAGAGTATGGGCTTGGCGTAAGGAATGAGAGAGGAGAAAGACTAATTGAGTTCTGTAATAAGTTTCAGCTAGTAACAGCGAATACTCTGTTCAAGAATCACAAGAGGAGGAGGTAAACTTGGAAAAGGCCGAGTGATACGGGTAGATTTCAGTTAGCTTACATCATGGTCAGGCTGAGATTCGAAATCAGATACTGGATTTTAAGGCGTATTCAGGAACAGATATAGACACAGAGCAGTGTAGTAGTGATGAAACGTAGGCTGAAATTTAAAAATGGTTCAAATGGCTCTGAGCGCTATGGGATTTAACTTCTGAGGTCATCAGTCTCCTAGAACTTAGAACTACTTAAACCTAACCAACCTAAGGACATCACACACATCCATGCCCGAGGCAGGATTCGAACCTGCGACCGTAGCGGTAGCGGGGTTCCAGACTGTAGCATCTAGAACCACTCGGCCACTAAGGCCGGCGAAAATTTAAAAGTTTAAGCAGGAAGTATCACCATTCAAAGAAGAGGGTTACGGAAATAAAGTGGAATGACGAGATATGCTCTAGGTTCTCTGAGGCTATGGATACAGCAATATGAAGCAGCTCTGTAGGCAGTACAGGTGAAGAAGAACGGACATCTCTAAAAAAAGGGCAATCAGAGAAATTGGAAAGAAAAACGTAGCTACAAAGAAATTAACCGCGAAGAAACCATGGATAACGGAAAAAATGCTTCAGGTGATCGATGAAAGAAGGAAGTACAACAACGCTCAGGGAAATTAAGGAATACTGAAATGCCAGTCATCGAGGAATGAAATAAAAAGGAAGTGCAGGGAAACTAAGGAGAAATGGCTACATTAAAAAGTGAATAAATCGAAAAAGAAGTGATTGTCGGACTGACTGACTCAGCATATAGGAAATTAAAAGCAAGAATGATAAAATTAAGAGCGCAACGGTAATTTCCCTGTTAAACGCCGAAGAGAGAGTGGATAGGTGGAAAGAATACATTGAAGGCCTCTATGACGCAGAAGATTTGCCTGATGTTATAGAAGAAGAAGCAGGATTCTATTTAGAAGAGATAGGAGATCCAGTATTAGAATCCGAACTTAAAAGAGCTTTGGACGATTTAAGATGAAGTAAGGCCGAAAGGATAGATAATCTTCAATCAGAATTTCTAAAATCATTTGGGGAAGTGGGAGCAAAATGGCTATTGGCGTTGGTATGTAGAACGTATGCGACTGGCAACATACCATCTGACTTTCGGAAAAATATCATCCTCACAATTCCAAAGACTGCAAAAGTTGACAACTGCGAGAATTACCGCACAATCAGCTTAACAGCTCATGCGTCCTAGTTGCTGACAAGAATAATATGCAGAAGAATGGAAAAGAAAATTGAGAATTTGTTAGATGACGATCGGTTTGGCTTCAGGAAAGGTAAAGGCACCAGAAAGGGATTTCGGACGTTGCGGTTGATAATGGAAGAAAGACTAAAGAAAGATCTACACACTTTCATAGGATTTATCGACCTGTAAAAAGCGTTCGACAGTGTCAAATGGTGCAAGATGTTCGAAATTCTGAGAAAGAAAGGGGTAAGCTGGAGGAAGAGACTGATAATGTAGAGTATGTACAAGAGCCAAGACGGAATAATAAGAGTGGATGGCCAGGAACTAAGTGCTCGGATTAAAAATACTGTTCAATCTGCATATCGAAGAAGCAATTATGGAAATAAAAGTAAGGTTCAGGAGTGGAAATAAAATTTAAGTTGAAATTATTTCAATGGTACAATTTGCTGATGATATGGCCATTCTGAGAGCAAGTGAAGAAGTTTTACAGACTAAGCTGGATGGAATGAACAGTCTAATGGGTAGAGAATATGGATTGAGGGTAATGAGGGAGAGTAATGCGAAGTAGCAGAAATGAGAACAGCGAGAAACTAACATTATGATTAGTGATCACAATAGACATGAAGTTAAAGGCTACGGCTACCTATAGAACGAAATAAGAAACGATGGACGGACCAAGGAGGACATCAAAAGCAGACTAGCGCTGCCAGAAAGTGCATGCTTCGCCAAGAGAAGACTACTCGTAACAAACATGGGCCTTAATTTTAAGAAAAGTTCTGGTAATGTAAGTCTGGATTACAGCATTGTGTGATAGTGAAACACAGACTGTGGGAAAACCGGAACAGAAGAGAACTGAAGCATTTGAGATGTGATGCTACAGACAAATGTTGAAAATCAGGTGGATAGATAAGGTAAGGAATGAGTAAGTTCTGCGCCGAATCTGAGAGGAAAGGAATATGTGGAAAACACTGATAAGAAGAAAGGACGGTTTGATAGGACATTTGTTAAGATATCAGGAAATTACTCCCATGGTATTAGAGGGTGCTGTAGACGGCAAAAACTTTAAAGGGTGCTGTAGAGGCCAAAATCTGTAGAGGAAGGCAGAGATTGTAATACATCCAGCAAATAATTGAGGACATAACTTCCAAGTGCTACTCTGTGAGATGAATAGGTTGCCACAGGAGAAGAATTCGTTGTCAGAGCACTGATGAAAGAAAAGCACTCTGAGCTTGGGAATTCAGTATAGAGTAGCGACACCACGTGCTGCAATCAGATCCTTGTCGCATGTGGAACGGTCTGCAGAAGGGGCAGTGGCTCGGGCTGAAACACCTCCCTTGGATACTGGTAGCTGTTCAGTTTGTCCTCAAGACGTACGAGGCGTGATCGCGTGTAAGAGGAAATGGCTTCCCAAACCATCACACTGGGCGTCTTTCAGCTATGCTGGTCAATAATACAGTCTTTCCGATTTAATTTACCTCAGCGGTGTTGAACACGTATGCGTAAGACAAGCTGAAGCGGGACTCTTTCCAAAATACTAAATTTGGCACTCACCACAACTGTGTCCGCGTCCACTTGCCCGTTGCAGTCTGCGGCGTTGATGAGTTCTGGTCAATGTAAGCGGACGCAATGGCGTGCGTGTCGCTAGTCCAGCCCCCAGGAGACAGCTTAGAACCGTTGTCGCAGACATGTCCACTCCCGTTGCAGTGCTCCAACGTCGCGCCAATACTGTGGACGAAGCTGTTCCCTCTGTTATGTCACAACGGACAAGATGGCCGTCTTCTCGAGCTGTGAACACATTCGTGTCGTTCAGTATCCTGTCGGCGCTGTGTGCGACCCTCTTCTCTCCACTGGTTCTACACACGCTTCATTGTAGATGCAGCGTGCCCTGTAGCAGCTGCAGTTTAGCGGAAGGACGAACCCGGCTCCCGTAGACCAATCATTTTGCCCTGTTCCAACGCAATCACGTGCCGATTTTCAACCCTGTGATGTGGGCGAGGAACAGTGGTACTTAGCTACATGTCTCCATTTCGTATGATAGCTCCCCACCGACTGAGCATAATCTAACACTAACCTGTCTGGTCACACAAAGGAGGACACTGTTGGCCTTACGTGCCATTTAATTAATTATGATTCCGCTGTTCTACAGACCCCCTTATCGTGGCGTGTAGCAGACCATTGCATCTGAGTGCTTCACATTTTTTCAAACAGTAGTGTGTCTCACAATATGCTTCATATCTAATACATCCAAGCTACTGCTACCAAGATTAGTACATGAAGAAAACTGATAACGCATGTAAGACTGATTAAAAATCAAGATACCCTAATACGATTTGTATCTCTGGAAATAGTGTTGGGCCATATGAAATGGTGCAAGGCTTTTGAAACTCTGAGAAAAACAGGAGTAAAGAATAGGAAAAACGGGTGTTACATCCTAAGTACAAGAGGGAACAATATCAGTGTAAAACCAAGAACGAAGTGCTCGGATTAAAAAGGTTGTAAGGTAGCGATGTAGTCGTTCAACCGTAATGTTCAGTTTGCATATCTGATACACACTAACAGGAATGACAGAAAGATTGAAAAGTGGGATTAAAATTCAGAGTACGATTCGCTGATAACGTTGCTGTGTTAACTGACAGTGAAGAACACCGGTACTGTTGACCGGAATTAACAACCTAATGAGATCAGTACTTGGACTGAGTGTAAACGGGAAAAAGGCAGTAGTAATGAGAAGTAGCAGACATGAAACTAGCGAGAAATTTCACATCAAAATTGGTGATCACGGAGTAGATGAAGCTAAGGAATTCTGCTACGTTAGAAGCAAAATAACCCATGACGGACGAAGCAAGCAGGAGTTATGAAGCAAACTATCACAGGCAAGGAGGACAGTGCCGGATTAAGGCCGCACGGGGCCTGTGGTAAATGATGAGACTAGGCACTTGGTTTGCTTTACGCCTCAAACATTGTGATATAAAATTTGAAAAAAAAAATCTCTTCTTTGGTATCAAAATGATACGTATGACTTCTTTTGTGGTTATCGTCATACAAACATTGATAACATAAATTCTTTTCATACTGGAATCACATTTTTTGTCTACGAATTTTCTTCATCAAATTTGACCAAAATAGGAAAATTTATACAAATGTTGAAATGAGGCTTCAAGGATTACAAATTAAATTTAAGAAAATAATCATATTAGTTAGCGAATTAAACATAAACAATCCGAATTATACGTAAAGAAATCCTGTAACACACGTTATGCGCCTAGCCTCTGACGCCAGTAACGGACAGTTTTCGATGACGTCGGCAGATCTTGAAATTTTTTTCTTTATTGAGTTTCTATTCCCCCTGAAGAGGGCGGGCTGCAGCAGCTTAATACGCCCCTCTTCAGCCTACAGAATTTGTTTTAAAAAGATGAAGATAATAAATAATAAATGTTGGCGATAAAATCGGTGACTTAAAGGTAAAATAACGGAAAATCGTGGAACTTAAAACATAAAATAAAGGGTTGATGATGCTAATAAAATACACAGACAATTAAAAAAAACATGGCGACAGTCCGGTTTCTGTTCGCAAGAGATATAAAATTCACATCCAGCAACACCATGATTTCTGTGCGCAACGCTTTGGAAAGACGCACAACACCGAACACTCACTTAAACACTGCACTAAAAAGTTGGCACAAATATGACATACCATAGCCAAGAGACGATGGGGGGAAACTGGACAGATGATGGGAAAATAAAAAAGGAAGGACGGAGAGGAAAAGTGAAGGGGGAGGGGGAAAGGAGCCAATGGAGCATGAGGACCCATAAGAGGGGTGGGGGGTGCTGAGCAGACGCGACAGGGAGTGGGGAGGGCAGAGGAGGTGAATACAAAAGGGCTCGGGGGGGGGGGGGGAGGAAGGTAGGGAGAGGTTACACGGGGAGAAAACACAGGATGGAAGGGGGGAAGAGGGAGCCCAGGGAAAGGACAGAGGAAAGGAGAGGGATTGAGAATCTGAGTTGATAGGAGGGATAAATGGAGGGAGAGAGGGCATCATCCAGGATGGGGAGTTGATAGAAGCCACCTTGGGAAAGGAGATGAAAAGTGTACAGATGGAGGGGGGGGGGCACAACAGCAAAGATATGGCAGGGGGCAGGGATGGGAGAGGAGAAGAGGGACCAGGAGGTGAGGGGGATCAAGGCGGTGGGAGGTGTAGAGTATGCAGATATGTGTGAGGAATAGGAGCACATGGGGGAAAGGAATGAGGTCATAGAGAATCCGCGTGGGGGACGGTAGGCGTATATAGAAGGCAAGGCAGAGTGCATGCTGCTCAAGGATCTAGAGGGACTTATAGAACTTGGGGGGGGGGGGGGGGGGAAGATATCCGTGTGGGACTGGCATAACAGGGGATGGGACGGATTAAGGATTTGTAGGTGTGGAGGATGGTAGGATGGTGCAGCCCCCATGTCCGGCCAGAGAGGAGTTTGAGGCGTCGGATGCAGTTGTGGGCTTTGGATTGGATGGAGCGGATATGAGGGATCCAGGTGAGGTGACGGTCAATGGTGAGGCCAAGATATGTGAGTGTGGAGTGAGACAGACAGTACGGGTGCAGATGGTAAGGGAGAAATCCAGGAGCTGGAAGGAGCAAGTGGTACGACCTAAGATGATTGCCTGGGTCTTGGAAGGATTGATTTTCAGGAGCCACTGGTTACACCATGCGGCAGAAAGGTCAAGGTGATTCTGGAGAAGGCATTGGGACCATTGGAAAGTAGGAGTGAGGACAAGGAATGCGGTGTCATCGGCATATTGGAAGTGGTTTACTGGAGGGGGGGGGGGGGCATATCTGCTGTCTACAGGAGGTGGAGGAGAGGAGAGAGGACAGAGCCCTGGGGTACACCTGCAGAGGGGTAGAAGGTGTGGGAATTGACATTATGGATGGTAACGTAGGAGGAGCGGTGGGAGAGGAAGGAGGCCATCAGACAGATTTAGTTGACAGGAAGGGCGTAGGTTTGGAGTTTAGACAGGAGACCGTGATGCCTGACACTGTCGTAGGCCTTTTCGAGGTCGAGGGAGACAAAAATGGCGGAGCGACGGGAGTTAAGCTGGAGGGAGAGGAGATGAGTGAGGTAGAGGAGTTGGTCATCGGCAGAGAAGGGTGTTAGGGAGAAGGTGGTGTTGGTGGAGATGGTGATGGATGCGCCGGGTAAGCATGGATTCCAAGAGCTTGCTGAACACAGATGTGAGATAGATGGGGCGATAGGAAGAGGCATCAGATGGAGGCTTGTTGGGTTTGGAGAACATGAGGATATGGGAGGTTTTCCACAGGTCGGGGTAGAAGCCAGTGGCAAGGATGACAATGTAAAGGGTGGCAAGGACTGAAAGGAAGGAGGTGAGGGCAGTGTTTGATGTGGCGGTAGGTAATGCGGTCGTGGCCGGGAGCAGTGTTGCGTTTAGTGCGGAGTGTGAAGCTGATGTGCTGTTTAGTGATCGGAGTGTTAAGTTCAGATGGTGATGTGTGGCCCAAGTACTGGAAGCTAGGAGCAAGGGGAGGAACAGAGGTATCCGTGCGGTCCATGACGTCAGGGAAGAGGGAATAATCAAAGTGGGGATCATCTGGGATGGAAAAAACATCGGAGAGGTGAGAGGCAAAGTGGTTGTCAGGAAAGGGACGGTCATTAAGGAGGAGAGGGTACTGGGGGGTGGGGCGGTTCCCAGTAAGGCGGTGGAAAGCAGACCAATACTTGGAATAGTTTATGGCGAGCATGGTGTTGAGTTGTGTCTTCAAATTTCATGATTTCTGCGCTTTAGTTACATTAAAATAATATATATTTTGTGAGAACAATACTTTTAGTATAAGAAAATAGACGATTCACGACACGCCTAGTTTGTTTCCCTGCCAGGTGGCCGAGCTAGCAGTACTCTCCTAGTGCGTCTCTTAGAGGCCCTGGTGGCGCCACCTCGAGCCCTGCTGTACAGCGCCAAGGGAAGGAGTGGCTGGCTGTTGCTCCATTTCGAAGGGAGGATGTCTCCCGCAGCCCAGCGCCGTGACTACGGTCGGGTAGCAATCGTGAGACACACAGGCTGTGCAGACGGCCAATGTTCGTGGCTTGGGCTGCAGTGGCGGTAGGCAGCGAAATGGGAACCTGGGCTTGGATCATAGAATAAAAATATCCTTGGAGTGAGCATTCATATGGGCAGAATGTAGTTTGTTTCGTCAATATATATTGCCTCTATAGTCATGTGATATCGAGATGGCGTAGATTTTTCCGTAACGCATCGCATAAATTTTGAATGTCAATATATCGCTAGAACAGATTCCCTTCGTAGGTGCTGTGAATTTGGTATATTAATTTTGTACCATAATAACAATCTATTTTGATACCTCGAATGAACTGCGCTCTTAGCTTTGGAGAAATGAACGTGCACCTCGTCACGGCACCCCGTATTTAAACTGTCCGTCACGTCTCGACACGTCACTTCACCTCAATTCGCTTAGCCCAGTGGTGAACGGTGAAAGAGAGGTTATGAGACACCATTGTACGATACAAAAAGCCTGAGAGTAGTACTGGAACTGAGGAATTAACAACTCAAAAGTTTATTAGTGGCCAAAGAAAACTTCATAACGAATATTCTTCATCAGTTTTGTTTGGTTATAGTCTGGGAGGTAAAGTAACATTTCAAATCATCGATATTTATTTGCTAGGAAACGATACACATACAAACACATCAAACAATAGCTGTAGAGGAGCAAATGGAGCCTTTTCGCTCTATCCATATGTTTTTCTCTTAAAATGTTTTGAAATGAAAACTGCTTCGCTAAATCGTATTCTTATTTATATACGTTCTGGGTTTCAGCTCTGTTCTGTTATTGTAAAGTCTATATAATTTTTAGCTTTCAGGTATCTGACCTCGCTTGTCATGAAACATATGCAAACATATGCAAATTGCCACAAAAGAAAGAATGGTTTTACCAGGAGGAAGGTAAAGGTCAGCGCAAGGGCTGTGGTGCGGAAGGGGTACCCGTGGGTAACACAACAGCAACACCATTCACAGTGCAAAACTTTTCGACGTAAAAGTTATTTAACAGCTGGCAAGCTTAATTTGATGTAGAATGTATTCATGAGAACGAAATATTAAGGAAAAATTTCTTATTTCAGATATCGCTCTTCTCGAACAACCTCAGATATATCTAAAATATCTCTTAAAAAGAAAGAAATTAGCTTTAACAAATCCGAAGAAAATGGTATTTTAAGTAAAATGGTTGCTTTACATATTTACCAATTATTAAGATAATCAAAATCTTGGACCTCTGCCAACTCCCTGAATTCGTGCCAAAACTTGAGGCTAATAAATAGGGACGTTAAGAAAAAGAGTAATTAAATTTATAACATCAACAATACCAACACAAATAACACCATTAGACACTTCATTTCACAAAAAATCATTTCTCAAGATACAATTGGCTAAAATCGTAAAACCCACATTTAATAACTGCCTAGTAACAATTTACAGAGATTAAAACATGATTAAACGAATTTCGTGCACTCGCACAGAATGCAAGAAAATACTGCTGGGCACACACTTAACACAGTTCTATTGCCAAGTGGCAAGCAAATTAAGTGAAACACTTTCATAAACCTTTAAACATAATAGCTTTAACACAACTGTTATGTACAAAACGTAGCCCTTAATAAGCCACGCCAAGGTGCCAACCCATTCCCGTTTGTCACAGCAATATTACAAATACGGTTATTCCATTGGGCCGTTCCCATGCCAGACCATTTGGCCCGCCATAAACGACTTGAACTGCTTGCCCAACAACATGGAGGGAAAGGCGACCAATTGAAGTCCCCGAGGAGGAGTGCATTAAGACGGACTAAGTTTATAACATTACTAAGGACCAACAGTTCGCCACACCGAAAGCCTATAATCGCTTAAAGGGCCATGTTACTGTCAGTCTGCAGTAAGAAGGTGCCATGTATGTAATTACAACAAGCATTACCCGGCAAGAGAGCGTTTCCAATTGCGCATGCCAACAGACTTGCACTATGTAATTCTTCTGAACAAGCCCGGTGGATACCTGACATCCCCCCCCCCCTCCCCCACCCAAATCTTGCGGGGCCGAACTTATTGTCACCCGCGCCCCCTCGGTCAGTCAGCCCGCATGCTATTCGTTCGTTTCTTTCGTCAGTCGACTCGACTGAATCGAGCTATCGAGTAGTTGTACTTTCCTATGTAGCACGCGGGTCCGCATCATCGTATTTCATAAGTTTCTGTCTGGCACATAGATGTAGCTAACACATACCTACGAGAAAAGTCGCAGCCATTCAAGTGGTCTCGATGCGTTATTCTGTCTTGCATTTGTTCGCGAAAAGTCGCGAATAGTCTACTGCTTTCTTGTACAGACAACCTTCGATGCGTAGTTTTATAAATACGGACTATTCGCCGAATAGAAAGCTACTTCAGAGTCAGAAGCAGAAATATTAAGACTGAAGAAGTAAAAAGTCCTAGTTGTAGCAAGGGCAAGTGTGAAGATTAGTCAAGGGTGAGAGTGATCAGTTTATTGTGAAGTGTTAATAATAGTAATTCATAGAAATTTCTCAGTAAAAACGTTGTTACGAGACTCGTAATAATACTTTCGCATACCAAACTCTTAAAAAGAGTTAGGTATGGGAAAATATTAATGCGTGTATCTCCGGTAATAGTGACTTTCGAGAAAATTCCTGAAAACGCATTATTCCTATATAGGCCCTCTATCGAATGCATTAGGAGGGAACGGAATCGACAATAAAAGTTCCACACACATAAAGTGCCTGATTGTCCTATTGACTATATAATTAAACAATTTGCCAGGAAGAATAGGCGCATAGAATTCATCATTTAAGGAAGAGTACCGCAATTGTAATTTTATTATTTCAGAAGGTGGCATTCTCTTGTCCTGTGTATAATTAGTTTAAATAAAACATTCTGAAACTTTGCATGTGACTTGATTATTTTTTATTAAGATTAAGTGAAGGTAGCTCAAGATATCTTTAGTGCCCCCCTCCTCGAGGATTTTCTGTACCCGCCACTGCCAAGCTATACCTCAAAGTCACATGCAAACGAATCTTTGGGCCTACTATACTTGTGAGAACTTTAACCAGCATACACAGTTCCCAGCATTAACGACGATTCATAAGAAACATTCACAACCAGCTTGTGATCCAAGTCGCCAAATATGAACAGTCGTTACACTGAGGTTAGCACCAAGTCTCACCGTTTTCAATCGCATCAGGCAGCACACCCTGTGATATCAATAGACACGACGCCACCAATTCACAGCTTCATGGACCACATCAGCGAAGGACAGTCGTAGCCGACCAAGAATTCGTAACTGCCGTCCACGCAACAATCCCGATCTTTCGCGGCTACTTTCTCTACTCGACGTCTGTAACTTCTCGCAAAGACTTCTGGTCAGAATAAAAGCATCCCATCTAACTGAGCGCAACGGCTCAGAAAGCACAATAATCAAATTAAAATTTCCTAAGACACAACGCACTAAATTCAGTTCTATTACTCGATTGAGCGATGATCTGCAGACGATGATACCTTCTAAACTTTTTTCCCCTTTAGACCCACACATGCTGTGGCGTGACGTGACACGACGTGAGGGTCCGTTAACGACTTGCGCGAATGCCGCCATTTAAAATGCAGCGTGGAATGCTTTGATGTGATATGACGCGGCGCGAGATCCAGTGTGAATTAGCCTTAAGCAAACAGAGTGATCCCAACATCACGTGCCAATTCCAGCTTAATGTCGACAACACACGCTGAATGCAGCACTCAACTCTAGAGATGCCTCTACAGTATGGGCCGGAGAGCACACACGCCGGAGGACGTAGGGACGGTACAGTAGTCAGCTACCGCAGGGAAATGAAGCGAGTTCTGGGCGGGGCCTAAAGGAAGAGCCTCTACAGACAGTCTCGTTATACTGATACACTACGGTCCACTCAGCTGGACTCTACGAACGGTCAGTGCGTGGCGTGACCGCTGTGCAGGTACAACAGCGTGGAAAAGCGGTAGGTGTCCTTATCCAGAGGAGTAGACAGAGATTCCACTGGAGGTAGACAATGACGAGACCTCTGCATGCAAGAGGAGCAATCCTGAGTACTTTAGCAGCTCACGGTTGCACGTGGTCGTTCAGTCCTTGATAGAGTGCACTTTCTTGTTTGTGAATGCCTTTGGTGTGTTGGTTAGCAAATCGCCGCGGTTGTCTGTGGTTATCGTGTAACATGTTGTAGCTGTTAATTGATGGTCCACAGGACGTGCCAGTGTGTGCGCTTTGAGCAAGGGAAAATTAAATTGTTAAATTACTGGCTGCGAGAGTATATAACTGAGTTACGCAACAAATAATTTTCCTTGGACTACGTCGTGAGAATAATTCATTTGTTGACACAGTCTGTTCTAATAATTGACCTTGCTATTCGTTCTGTGCGAATGATCGATTTGTACTTAATATTGTATCAGAATTTATTGAGATACACGCAGAGGTAGTTTGGTACAACGTTGTGGGTCGCTTGTTGTGATAGCCGGCTGGTGAGCATATTATTAACAGACCAATATGTAGCTCTGTGTTATTTAAGTCTAATAGCTGTTCTGGTGCCTTACGTTTAACAGCGGAAGTTGTATCCATAATAATTAATGGTTGTGTCTCAAGGCCATACGTTGTGAATTGTGAATGATGCTGCCCAGTTACGTATTCTCGGGTATAGGTTAGATTTTTATTCTCTTTATTGTATGGGAGTTATTTTGTTGTACTGATATTCTGGGCATTGCTTCAGATTCTTCACTGTCTACAGAAGGATATATTCTTTGATTGTGATTTTGCGTCATTCTATTATCCAGCGCGATTTTATGTTTAATAAATTAATAGTTAAACTGAGTCCCACATCTGCATAGCCCCTGTCCGAACCCTATTCCACCCTTTTCCTATGTAACATTTCACGATCACCTAAACAAACAACAAGTAAATTTTCATTCTTCCTGCTTATGTGATACTGGAGTCAAGGAGAAGGACGGTCTATGCAGTGCGATGGGGAGGAAGGCTGAATTTGGTGACTTCTAGTGTGGCTCTATATGGATGTGAAACTTGGACAGTTGGAAGAGAAGAGCGAAGACGGCTAGAGGCCCTGGAGATATGGTGCTATAGAATGACGACGAAGATAAGCTGGAGAGACAAAGTAACAAATGAAGAGGTGCTTAGAAGAGTACAGGAAACCAGATCTCTGTGGAGGCACATCCAAACATAAAGAGAAAAACTTTTAGGGCACATTCTACGACACAACAACTTCATGGGCGACCAAGGATATCATGCACGCAACAAATCATGAGTGACGTTGGATGTGACACTGTAAGTAGGCTGTTTAGGTTTTTATATTGGTAACGCCACGTTGCGCACTGTATGAAAATCACTGGCTGTGCTGTGTGCAGTCTGTGGCTGGGTGGCATTGATGTAATATTCGCTATTGTAGTGTTGGGCTGTTAGCTGTTAACAGCGCGCAGCGTTGCACAGTTGGAGGTGAGCCGCCAGCAGTGGTGGATGTGGGGAGAGAGATGGCGGAATTTTGAGGAAGGACGATCTGGACGTGTGTCCATCAGAAAGAGTAAATTTGTAATTTTGGATATCATGGACCGATATACATACTATCACTTTTGAACACTATTGTGGTAAATACATTGCTTGTTCTCTATCAAAATCTTTCATTTGATAACTATACCTATCACTAGTTAGGGGCTTCAGTAGTTTGAATATTTTATGTAGCTGGCAGTAGTGGCGCTCGCTGTATTGCAGTAGTAGTAACGAAGATTTTTGTGGGCTATTCTTTTGTAGGGATTTTTGAAAGTCAGATTGCGTTGCGCTAAAAATATTGTGTGTCAGTTTAGTGTTGATCAGAATAAGTAAAGAGAGTAACGTCTGAGTACGTTCAGTTTTGCTCAGCTGTTTGAAAATCAAATAATGTAAGAGGTTTATCAGCACAGTAATTTATTAGTTTTTCTACGGGGACGTTTCATATGTCGACCCTTAGCCGAGGATACCTCACTGGAATCTTCTGATTTTTTCTTGCAGTTTGTGTAATTAGTGTAGCTATTGTTTATTGCTAGCACATTATTGTAGAGAAAATCTTCTTTGTAGTTGCAGTTTTTCATTGTTGTACAGTAAAACAGTTGTGGCATGCATGAAGATTTGCACCAAGTATTTCGCAGCTGCGCTTGCAATTAACTAGATATTATTTTCAGTGCTATGCTAATGTTTTTTCTTATTTTGCTCTTCAAATTGTGCTTTTACTGTGTTGTCGTGTGAAATATTGTGGCAATAATGACGTGTGAAAAACGTAATACTAGGCTCCAAAGTAAACTGAGAAACGACAGTGAAGATGAAAGCAGTGCGTCAGCGCCACCGTGAAATGAATAAACTAATGTTCAAAGTAGTAATTTGGTAATTGTGCTTAGGGAAATGGAGCGGGCTGCAAATAATGGTGGAGACAGTGAGACAATTAGTGAACAGGGAAGCATTATCGATCGATCGGTCGGCAACAGCTCGCCTCAGGAGTCCGAAATGACAGGATACAATCTCGCAAATCCTGTAGATTCAGGTTTTGGGTCCTCACCGTTTTCTCAAATATGTCAACACACATTTTCTGCTTTTCAAAATGCGAATTTTGCTGGCTCAAATGCATTGCCGAATAGCACCGAGGAACATGTTTCAGACACCGGTGCATTGTTATTACAGTTAATGCAACAAATAGGACAAAGGCTACAAAAGTTAGACACAATGCTTGAACAAAATCGGAAACAAAAGGGACAAAATTTTCAAAAGTTATACACAATGGAACAAAATCAGAGACAAGCACAGCAAAAGCTTCAAAAGTTAGACCCAATGGCACAAAATCAGAGACAAACACAGCAAAAGCTTCAAAAGTTAGACACAATGGAAGAAAATCTTCGGAAGTTAGACACCACGCTTGAACAAACACGTGAAGATTTAACTACTGAGTTGCATAACATTGAATCGAAATGTCAGAAAGTCTGTAATGACGTAAAAACACAAATTTGTGAACATTTTCAACCTATTTTCCCGCGGCATGAAAATGCATCACAGAATCACGAAGCAGCCATAAAAGAACTGCAAACTATTGTTCATGAAAATCATGAGACCTTGCAAGCTAAAATTGACTCAGTTGCTTCTACCGATTCGGTTAAGCAACTTGCAGAAACTTAAAGGAGACGGTAGATACTCTGAAAATAGGTTCAGAAAGACACATGGAGGAAATTAGTTCATTATCATAGAAAGTAGTTGAACTTTCGGTTCAGCTAAATAATTTATCTACGAAGGTAGATGATAATCTGACTGACACAAAACCGGTAGTCTTTAATGACACAGAAGAGTGCGAACAAATTAGGCAATTCAAACAAAATCAGAATCAAATTAATACGCAACACCAAAGGGAAATCCGGGAAGTAGAAGATCAGCTGACACAGGTAATACAAGAATTACGTATTTCAGAGGACACTCGCGCTCCAATACGGGAAGATGGACACAGGAATACGGAACAGCCACAAAAAAATGACACGGGGTACCTCGGAAGTTATGAAAGAAATTGGCAAAGTACACCGAACTTTGAGATGGAACCGCCGAAACGAAGTAACAATGACCGATATGCGACTCGCCGACATGATGATTTTGACTATATGCTGTTTACTACTAGACGTAAATTCAAAACATTTAAGAATTCCGGCAACGACATTCATCCACAAGCGTGGCTTCATCAATTCTCTCATTGCTTAGACCACAGATTTGAATTTATGTGTGGCTGTTTAGAGAATGAACAAGCTGTAAGAATGAAATCGGTCATTCACGATTGCCACTGTGAAGGAGAATTTTATCATGCCTTCCTCTTAGCATATTGGTCTCAAGCTGCACAAGACCGAGTAAAACATCGCATCATAATGATGAAACATTTCGAACAATCTGAATTTTCCAGTCTTGTGAAATATTTTGAAGACATATTGCAAAAGAATCAGTACCTGTCAAACCCATACAGCCCCTCAGAACTCATCCGCATTTGCTTAATCAAATTGCCTGAACATTTACGACATATTATTTTGGCAGGACGTTGCAAAGACGACATTGAAGCTTTTCAGGAACTCTTACAAGAATTGGAAATTGGCACTGACAATCGCGGGACGCGAAAACAGGAACATCCGTCACAATTCCGCGATGAAAGAAATAATAACTGGAAACGACAATGCTATTCTTACAACGTAAATCATGACCAAAATAGACACCACCCGTATGACAACTGTTGGCAGAGTAATAGTTACAGAGAAAGATCACATTTCCGTAGTAATGAATATGACAGAGATAACCATAGAATCAGACAATATGGGAACCAAAACAATTATTATCAAGGGAGACAGAATAACTTCAGACGCAACGGTCCACCGCGCAGTTACGATTGCAGGAGAAATCCTCCACCACATGACAGACAAAAAAGAATCTATGTAAACTACCAACGTAACGACAGACCTGAATTTCATCGGAACTGGCGGGATTCAAACAGGGCAGGGCCCTCTCCACAAGGTGAATTTGTAGAAGTTAGGTCTCCTAATCCCAATAACGTCGCGCGCCAACAAAGAGACAGACAATGACTCGCACCGCAGGCAGCCACGTGCGCCGGCTGGCTCAGAGAAAAATAACATAGACACTAACCTCGAGAAAAATTTTAGCATTCTTTACCGACATATACCGCATGATAATTGCGTTAAAGTTGATTTGCTGCGTACTGAGGAAAGGTAAACGATTACACCACATTTCACATGTAAAACCGTTTATTGAGAGATAATTTGCTTTTTAACTTAGTCTTCGCCATAAAATTTTTCACTTCGCACTGCTAGTACAATTTGTCACACTTAGAAACTGTTAACATGCAACAATGTTTTAAAGTTAACTATCCAGTCAAGAACCTAGGGAACTTATACAAGTAATTACGAATGCATTGTCATTGTGAACAGATGCCACAGTGTTATTATTCGTACATTCTTCCTTGTTAGTTGCACGATTACGTAACGAATATAAGGCTCACATACTTAGAACATGTACCTGTACTGCTAATGAGATTTTACTGCAACATTTTGGTTTACTTGAAAATACATTATCGATTTAAAGTGCTTTCTGAGAGATACCAAATGACACAGTGGTTAGTTTACTTGACAGCTACACAACTATATCACGACGCTACTAATGTGTGACACAATTTACATTGTTTCTTTTGCGGTGTATCTGTTTTATATCTGCAGTGTTTTTCTGTATTATTCTGGAAAGTAAAACATGTTTTAGTAGTAACTTTTGTGGTACAGCTACAATGAGACAGCTTTTTCCCAAGCACAACAATACGTTACATTATAGTACTTTCTTGATCATGGTAAGGTACGTAATAACTATGATATCTATACGCAAAGCATTTCACTTTTGTTTATGATGAGGTAAGTACGTTGACTTCAGCAGAACTTTGTTTACAGAGGACGATAACTACGACACTTCCATATAATTATCTTACAGCAAGACGCACATTTAGCGCTACAGGACACGCATTTGAGTGATTAATTTTCTACTTGAAATATTTACTTTTAAAGATTTTTGAATTACAAAGAAAGTTTTCTGTGATACATTTCATTCCATTGCTGTAATCTGTAACACCTGAGGATATAATTACATTAATCCTCAAGGGGGTACACGCTTACTTTGTGTACCATGTGTTTAGCAAGCACAAGGAGCCTTAGCTAATATGGTATTTGCTTGTACAACTTCACACATCGGTACCATATTCCTCTAACACAGAATCACACGGCTATCTGATTATTTAACAGAGAAACAAACATTTTTTTTACTATGTCAGTGACACATGTTTACGCAATTACACAGTTGGATAATTTCACACTTATGAAATTGTATTTTTGTCTGCACTGAGTGAACTGTTCATATTTTTTGGAACCTTTGTGATACTATGAGAGCTTTGAAAGTCGTATTTGGTATGGGGTCATGACTTTTTAAGTACATTTGAGGTAGATGACACTATTGACATGAGCAGAGAATTCTTTTTAGGTTTCGAAATTATTGCAGAAAGCTGCAACGATTTTGAGATGTGATTGATCTGTTATGATGTTATTATTACAATGACGATGTGTATTATGCTGTTGAGGAATGTTTATGATCAATAATATGATGCTACTATATATGAGGAATGTGATTACGTGTTAATATGTATATGAATAATGAGCAGTGGTTAGGAACTCTGGTTTGTGGAAAAGGATGTTGTAAACCGAGAATCTTACTTTCAGCATTATGAAATGTGTGTACATGTGTGAATGTGTCACAATGCCACCGAAAACTTGTTGGACACTCTTGTATTTATAGGGTTTTGTTTCTACACATTTGTAACACAAATTCTCGACCTGTGAAATTTTTTATATGAGACTGACACTGTAGTGCAAACTGGTGTCGTAAATATTTCGGTAAGAAACCTAAGTGACCTTGATGTCATGCGTGGTAGGTGACCAGCTGTGTGAGTCGCTTGGAGAAAAAGCCATTAGGTGGAGAAAAAAAGAGACCATTAACCACGCTACTGACATTCCTCTGTAGAAAGCATCGCAAATACGACACGCTCGAACTTGAAATCATATGATTACACTGTGGAACTCTTAATTTATGATATTTACTAAAATGTCTAGTGAAATGATGAGAAACATTTTACATCTATTGTCTTTCTAGTTAAGAGATTGCTCATTTTGCTTAATATCTAATTTCTAGCTGCACTGCAGCATTGGTTAAAATAAAATTTAATAGATATACTAATATAGATATTTTATGCTTACAGATCCAGTAAATAATAATTTTATGATCTACTTCGAAAAAAATGAGGTAGCACAAGAAGACATTTCCACTTCACAGGAATTGCATACATAGTTTTTGTCAGTGATTTGGTTACTTGTCTGCTAGAGTAAGTTACAGTGATGCATCACTCTAGTGTGAAGATGTGACGTAGGTATTAGACATGGCCATCTTTAGTGCAATATTTTTTTTCTGGTTGAGCTTTGTCATGTTTAGATATAAGTTTTTGCATTTGCTGCTGCTGTTTCCCAGGCATAGTGCTACTAAATTTCAATTTGTATTACTCTGTTAAGCCAGTTTTATTACTGATTTATTTCTCTTGTTGCTGCACATTGCCTTATATTAGTGGTAATACTCCATTTGCTTTGCTAATTTAGATATCCTGCTGCTTGCTTTGCCCATTTGCATTTTTTGTCATTGCTGTTTGTGTTAATATGTTATGTGTTGATGCATTGCCTCGTCCCTTAGTTTATGCATCTGAGCTCAGTAGATTTAAGTTAGCTTAAGAGGGGGTAGACTATTTAAGAGAATGAGTTGCGATGAATTGGAAGAAATGCATTGAGAAGTTATATTAAAAAAGTACAGAAAGCAGGGATAGATAGGACTTTTTGGGAATAATGATGAACGAAGGGAGATCTCCAAAAAAAAAAAAGTTTTGTTTGCAAAATACTGCAGTACCAAATGTTACACTGAAAACGAACCCTGTCCTTTCCTTTTGTGTTATCCCCATATGTGTTTGTGTACCCTTGTGTATTTGTGTTTTTCCTGTCTTTATGTGTTTAGCTAATAAGAGTTATGTTGTAGAATTTTTCTAATAATATGTTATTTACTTTGTAGAGATGTTTAGACATTATTTATTCTGTTCTGTTTCAATGCTCATATGTGAAATTAATGTTTCGAGAACTATTCTCATTATTTTATATATTTACTTATGTCATAATGTCTGTAACACCAATGTATATGTTTATTTCTATTCTTTTGTAAAGATGTGTTACTACAAATATTATCTGTGTTATTATGTTTTTAATGATATTTTCTGTATCTTTGTAATTGTATGCTCATGTTATAAAATTGTAATGGACACCATTTCAGCAAATTAACTAACTTGTAAGCATTCATTTCAGTGGACACGTTTCTGTTGGTCATAGTATATGCACAATATGTGAGAAGTAGGGACTGTTAGTGTTTGCACGTGTGTTGATAATTCAGCAAGGGACTGGTTAACAGCATTGCTGGTTCTAAGGACAATTCCAAAACCTTTGTGAGTGCACAAGTGGTCGTATATGGACTTGCTATATAGTACAAGGCTCTTCGATGGTGATTGTGCACCTGCACAGTCGCAAGAGATGGCTGCTGGCCGTCTCTACAAAGACTACAGTGGGTCTGCATCTTTGATGGCCCACCAGTACCATTATTTGTAGAAGGACTCCAATGGGTCTGCACCTTTGATGGCCCACCAATACCATAATCTCTACCAGGACTACAGTGGGTCTGCTCTGCGATGACCTACCTACCAATATTCTTCAAAACTTCCACTGACTCTGCTGTTGGTTTGCTCTGTTGTGACCCATTACCTGTCTGCATGTCAAGAGTCAGCACTGTCTTTCCGTTGGGAGGACAACACTACTTCTTCAAGACTCTGCTGTTGGTTTGCTCTGTTGTGACCCATTACCTGTCTGCATGTCAAGAGTCAGCACTGTCTTTCCGTTGGGAGGACAACACTACTTCTTCAAGACTGCATGGAAATCCACTACTTCTGTGTGCAATTCCTTTTACTAATGAGGCCGTGAAAAAAAATTGTAATTACTATTATGATGAATGATCAGGACTGTCTTTATGGACTGTGAGAAAATTTTAGCTTTTGACCAACATTGTATCAATAAGTGTGTGTATTTTATTTCTTTGTTATTGTAATTACGATTACGAAATTTTTTTTTCAAATCTGTATTGGCCACTGCCCAAAACAATTTGTAAAATTTTTTGTGGGGAGCATGGGGGCTGTGTAAGTAGGCTGTATAGGTTTTTATATTGGTAACGCCACATTGCGCACTGTATGAAAATCACTGGCTGTGCTATGTGCAGTCAGTGGCTGGGTGCCATTGCTGTAATATTCGCTATTGTAGTGTTGGGCTGTTGACTGTTAACAGCGCGCAGCGTTGTGCAGTTGGAGGTGAGCCGCCAGCAGTGGTGGATGTGGGGAGAAAGATGGCGGAATTTTGAGAGCGGACGATCTGGACGTGTGTCCATCAGAAAGAGTAAATTTGTAATATTGGATATCATAGACTGATATACATATTATCACTTTTGAACACTATTGAGGTAAATACATTGTTTGTTCTCTATCAAAATCTTTCATTTGATAACTATGCCTATCAGTAGTTAGTGCCTTCAGTAGTTTGAATCTTTTATTTAGCTGGCAGTAGTGGCGCTCGCTGTATTGCAGTAGTTCGAGTAACGAAGATTTTGGTGAGGTAAGTGATTTGTGAAACGTATGGGTTAATGTTAGTCAGGGCCATTCTTTTGTAGTGATTTTTGAAAGTCAGATTGCGTTGCGCTAAAAATATTGTGTGTGTCAGTTTAGTGTTGATCAGAAAAAGTAAAGAGGGTTATGTCTGAGTACGTTCACTTTTGATCAGCTGTTTGAAAATCAAATAATGTAAGAGGTTTATCAGCACAGTAATTCATTAATTTTTCTAAGGGGACGTTTCAACACATACGTGGAAGTGAAGAGGAAGGCAGACAGAAGAGACGAATGGCACTCTGCTGCAAACCAATCTCAGGGTTGAGCACTAAAAACAAGAAGAAGCGTTCTTTACTTTTGTAACGACCCTCGTACGTTTTCCGTTCGCCTTGTCAGGTATTCATTTTGCGTATGACGATATAGAATATTAATAACAAAATTTTAAAAGTTATGTCTGTACATGGAATATTTTGCCAGCAACTGATTCCGAGTGATGCAGGCTGCGTAACAGAATACAAAACTACTGTTTTTTTCTAGCCTGTTACGTCTCTTTGTTTGAAGACAGTAATCTCCATAATTACTAGATAAATTCTCGTGGTGCCCCCACAGGTAAATTCAGTGTAGCTTGGAGCAAAATCGGAATACAGAAAAAATATATCCTAATTTAAAGATTTAAAAGTCTTTTAAGCTTAAAATTCGGATGTTTTACCTTAGTGACACGATCATCATGGCGTAGTTCACCAGAGAACCAATACGTGGCGTTTAAAGTTCCGCGGTTTACCAAAGAATCAACAGATGGCGCATTTAGTTTTTCACCTGAGTGAAACAAGCGTTCTCGGAAGTTTGTCAGTGACAGAATTAAGCACCGCAACCTTACCTTTATGAATGCAAATCGGCACGGAATTTACTTGGTTAGGGTATACATATTTAAAGATTTCGCTTTGTATGTTAAAAACTTAACGAAACTGATTTGCTCGCGACACCTCTATGATGGAATACGTCCAACTGGATAAAGAACGCCGGCCGTTGTGACCGAGCGGTTCTAGGCGCTTCAGTCTGGAACTGCGTGACCGCTACGGTCGCAGGTTCGAATCATACCTCCGGCATGGATGTGTCTGATGTTCTTAGGTTAGTTCGGTGTAAGTAGTTCTAAGTTCTAGGGAAATGATGACCTCAGATCTTAAGTTCCATGGTGCTCAGAGCTATTTGAACCATTTTGGATAAAGAACCCAACACAAAACTGAAATCTACTGGTGATGATGACAGGTGAAGTCTTCGACGTTTTGAGACTAAATATGACGCGGCAGGAACTTGTTGAAACATTTATTCACCGATTTTATTTCTCTCCACTTTCTGCTAAAAGTAATATACCATACGCTAATTAGGCCTTAGCCTGTTCCGATTCACCATGTTGAGCATTTCCCAGTATCCCCAAACGTTATCGCCAGTGGATGAATCTTGGGGACACTGCTTTTCCTTTATTCAAGCAGCTCCTCAGCGCATTATTGTAACTACCCTCAAGATATTCACAGCGAGAATTGCGATCATATACCACCGATATCATTCTCTTTAATAAAAACATTACCCTGCATTAGGTGGCATTTAAATAGAGCTGACAGTTTTACTCCAAGCGTAAATTTTGAGTTTGTACCTACCTTTCTACTTGTCCTTACGATCTTCCAACGACGATACTATGTACTGTTATGCTTCCGTGTAGTACACTGACAGAAGACTCACCGAAGGATTATTTAGTCAGTATGAGATAGTTACGACGCAAACTACTTGAAATGTAATGTTATTTATTACAAAAAAGTCAACGGAAGATGTTTCTGCAACAGAAAAAATCACTTTGTTGACTCATGTTAACCTCAAGTAGTGAGTTCGACGGCAAAATTTCAGAAATACGAGATCCTATATAATAGGAAAGTCCCTGCTTTGAAATTTGGAAAGTAGCAGAAGAGGTGCTGGCAGAAGTAAAGCTGTGAGGGTGCGTTCTAGGACGTGCTTCGGCAGCTAAACCGGTAGTATGGGGGGAAAGCTAAAACTGAGGATAAATGATGGAATTGGGAAAAGATATGGACAAATATCCACAACCCACTGATTAATTCAAATACACGTTCTTTGCGGCACAGGGTTATCCACCCAAAAATTCCCACCAATAGCAAGCTGTATAAAACAGGGTATAGTACCCCGCCAATGTACATTCGTTGTAATGTGGAGGATACGATGCTTCATCCCATTATATGCTGAGAGAAGGCGGAAACTGAGCAGTGGACGAGAAAGAACCTCCAATCATTACGTGAACTTCACCAGCCGGGTACACTTGGAGGGGATCTTCTGTTCCCAGCGAAGTTTTTTTCAAAAATTAAACACATTTTTCTACGGCTCATAGTCAGTTATATCTACCATTGAATTACCAAAGAGACCAAAATCAGTCTCTAAGATTTTTGGTATTACCTGGCACTGGAGAAAAACAAACCGATACAACATACGAAGTACAAAGATAAATATGTCCGATTTTTTACCGCACTACTCTCTTACTGACTCACGATATAGGACGGAAGTTTTATTCTAGATGGAATGCTTCATATGATGTAGAGTAAACGCTTGTCTGATTTGAAAGAAAAGTTTGTTGGTGTGAAAAGAAGAAAATAATTTCTTTTAGAACAGGTGCCTTTGCTTGTTTCTGATGAAGGCAAAGAGGAATGTGTTTGTGTGTTCTCTAAGTGAAGACTTGTTTTACAAGAGGAGAGGAGTCTTGGTTTTTGCAGAAGAGACGTATTTTTATGCTGTTGCCGGCTTTCTCGGCGTATTTCAGCTATGTAATCTGCACGGGTTATCAGCCGAGTGGCGTCGTCTTCTAGTCGCCTGAAGATGATCGATTCCGCAATCCATTGAAACGTTGCGACTAGAAGACGACGCTACTCGGCTGATATTCCGTGAAGTTTTCACAGAGACATATTTTTGTGTTAGATATATTGTGTCGTTGGCGTTAGGCAGGAATCACTGATCTACAACGGGAGACTCGATTGAAGAAGAGAAGCCTAGTTTGCTTTAGAAAATGACCAATTTTTGTTTTAGAAGAGAAGCGATGTTTGCTTCAGAAGAAGATCTTTGTTCGCATTTAGAAGAGGGACTCTTTTTGTTATAATAGAGCACTCCTTCTTGCTTCAAAAGAGAAGATTTTTGCCGTTTGCAAGAGCAACAATGTTTATTTCGGGAAAGTTTCCAAGAAGTTGTTTTCTTTTTTACATTTTGTTTTGAAGAATAACCGTGATTGTTGTATAAATTTGAGTATTTCAAAGAAATATTTATCAGAAAATGGCTAGTGATAAAGAAAAAAAGTCTGTACAGCACTTGCACTTGTCACTGAAAAGTCTCTGGTTCGAACTCCGCTCCGTAATATAGTTTCTACCTTCAGGATGTTTCCACGTTTGCGGCCAAATATTATGGGTGACTGTAATAGGTGAAGAAAGGACAGCAGAGATCAGGTTGACTGCTGTACAGTGTATCCTCTACCGTTCACCATATGTTCTGTGGTGGCGCCCTATTGTTCATTTCTTTGGTAAATATTCCACCATATTAGTTTACTCATCAGTTCGTGTAGTACGCGAGATACTCCGCACAGACAGAGGTAAGCAAATAGATTCGACCACATTACAGGAAACTTAGCTGAAAGACCCTAATTTAATGAAACCTCAGTGAATGCGCCAGTCCTGTCATCTATAATTCTTCCTGTGAGACAAAAGTTCACCACTGTGTCTCATTCGTCTGACTGAATCCGAACCACAACCGTGTTTCAGCTGTTGAAGTAGGGGTAACCACATACAGTATTTTCAGTCTGCAGCCATTATGCTCCAGCCGTTATGAGAGCGACCCCGAAGTAATTCCTTTATTGGTTATGACGTGCTGGCCACAGAGGAGCGACGCCGGGTTATCCGCAGGCAGCCAGCCAGCAGTCACGCGCTGCAGCGGCGGTGACCGTCGGCCTGTTGCTCGAAGCCTCCACTGTCGGATAGCCAGTGTTTTGCTAACAATTGCAATTGTGCCGCCAATGCCGGCGCGGCCGCACAATGGGCGGCCCCGAAATCATAACACGCACCGCGGCCGCCCTTTGCGGACGTCCGCTGCGGTCCACCGCGCTCCATCCAACACGCACCGAGCACACGCGTTCCCTGTTGTGAGCACGCTCCAACACCCGCACAAAGAAAAACGAATAATGGGGATGGATTACTGGTATAATCGCATTCACCAACAAAATATGCACTGCAGCTTCTATTCCTTACTTTTATCTGTGTAACTCCAAAGCAGGTATTTGTGAAAGACGACTGTTCGCCAAATAATTACCAGCAAAGTAAGACGAGAAAAAAAGTATAAGAAATGGGACTAAAAATATGAAAGTACAGGGTGTCCGAAAAGTCTTTCCCTGACTACGTAAATTGGTAACTCAGGCTAGAAGTAAGATACAAATATGAAACTGGTGTCTAATTGTTTAGATACTATCAAAGATTTTTTCACACATCAGTAAACTTCTCTTTCGTTGTTGCCCAATGACAGTACACGTCGATATGGCTTTGCGGTCGAAATCCTATAACGTATTGAGGACGATGATGGTTATCTCAGACGAATTGCCTTTTCCGATGAAGCGACCTTTTTTGCCAGTGGAGTAGTGAATCGCCTTAATGTGCGCATTTGGGGTTCACAACCCCCTGGCGAGGTCATGAAGTGCACCAGAGGCAGTCCAATGGTGAATGTGTGGTGCGCGCTATTGCACGATCGAATCATCGGGCCATTCTTCTTCGCCGAGGCTACCGTCACATCTCCAGTGTATCTGGACATGTTGCAACTGTATGCTGTTCCTCAGCTGCTTCAGTATCACCCCGATGTCTTGTTTCAGCAAGACGGTGCACCGCCTCATTGGGGTTTGAACGTCCCTACCTTTCTCGATATGACCTTTCGTGGGCTACGGATTGGTCGTGATGGGCCAACGGTTTGGCCACCACGCTCTCCTGACATAACCCTATTAGTCTTCTTTTTATGGGGTTATGTCAAGGACGAGGTCTACCGAACACGTGTACCAGATCTTGAAACCCTGCGGCAATGGATAACCACAGTCGTTGAATCGATCCCTCCAGTGATGTTGGCTAACGTGTGGACGGCAACTGAATATCGCCTAGACGTGCTACGTACTACCAATGGTGCTCATATGGAAGTTTACTGATGTGTGAAAAAACTTTGATAGTTTGTAAACAATTAGACACCAGTTTCATATTTGTGTCTTACTTCTAGCCTGAGTTACCAATTTATGTAATCAGGGAAAGACTTTTCGGGCACCCTGTATATTAACAATAATATACCATGAATATTACTATCCACTGTAAAAGTAGAGAAGAATTATAGCACATTTAACAATATGTTTTCATAGTAAAGCAAGGTAGCAAAACAAGTCTGTAGAGATACGTAACTGTGTCTGTGAAAAAAGAGGAATACAAGAGAACTTATGAAAATATACGAATATTGTCAGAAGAGGATATATGAGACGACTGATAACGTTGTAATAAACTGACAGAAAGAAAATCACAATACCTAGAAGGAGTTGTAAGACATAGACAGAAGGTGAATGGCAAGTTTATACATCTGAAGAATGATGTTTATTAAAAGCTTGCACCAGTTTTATGACAGCGGCGGCAGTAACGGCGCTATGAAGATGCAAATAAGGTTTGCTTTAAATAAAAGCTATAACGGTCGTGAGCGTTACTGACTTTTGACACTGGACATGATCAATTTATGGTAGTTAAGAATGCCTTTAAGGCGGCACAGACACCATTATCCACACCTCTGAGCCGTGGCTATTGCTATTCTGCGTTTAGTCTCCCGCGGTTATCGCGATTATGCTGTTATCCTCTCTCTCCGAAAGTGGCAGCAGCAGTGTGTATCGATATTCGCACCTTGTACTATCTTTGGCTTGGTGCTTATAGCTTCCGGCCGTGCTGTGTGCGAGCAGTTGGTCGGTTGGTGTGGAGCAGCGAGGAAATCTCCGCGGCGCGTTGTTTGGCCGAGGCCGCTGGCGGCGTCCACGAGGGGTCGGAGTGTGTGGTGCTGTTCTCATTGCTACGAGGTCCGTGGTTCACCGATCCTTGATACGGAAGTTGACTTTTGACTTAATCTACCATCAAGTCACGACTGTTCACATTGCGTCGTTTCGATTCCATTGTCATCTGTTGGGACATCCACGCGAGCAACAACGTGTGTTTTTAAGTTGGCAAAGTTCTAGCATCCTTCCGGTGGAGTTTAACTGTACTTGGTTATTTTAAATTGAAGTGCACCAGCGGAATCTTGTGCCTTGTGGCCGTAACGTTTCGGTTACCTGCCCTGGCCGTGGACGTAGATTCAGGCAACATTGGGTGTACTCCCTTTTCTTGTTTGTTCTTGTTGTTTCTATTTTTATGGCTTCTAGCCGATTTTTAAATTAAGGTTGTTTTGCCCTTAAGGCGTAAGATTGTTTGGGCCTTCAGCCTAATTAAAGAACTGTTTTAAGATAAGGCCTTTTGGCCTTCTAAAAATTTATTTTGGTTTGAGTCTTAAGTGATGAGACTTCAGCCGAATTTTAAATTAAAGTTGTTTTGCTCTTAAGTATCAGAATCTTTTCTCCTTCTTCTTTCGTTTCACCCTCTTTTGTGTACGCTGGATCAATCATTTCTTTTGCGCGTTATTCTTTTCTTAGGGCCCAGTATTTCTTCATTCTTTCTGATCTTCTTTTCCTCTCTTCTTCCGAGATGCAAGGTTTTGATTTTTGTGTAGATTAGTCTTGGAAACTTATGTTTTCATCTATAGTAATTAATTTAGCTGTTCGATCAATAAGTCAATTTTCTGAAATCTTTAATTCTACTAGGTCTTTCTCAGTTTCTTTTAAACCAGTTGGGTTTCGTTTTGAGATTACGGAAAAAGTCAAAGATTTCTTTAGTTAATCTGTTGGAATTCAGTCTGAGAAGATGACCAGAAAAACGTATCCTCCTTCTTCGCATAGTATCTGAAAGTTTTTCAGTTTTCTGGTAGAGAGTTCCATTTCTGATGTATATAAGCTTATTGTGTTGAAATTTTGGTCGTATGACTTTTTCTTAGAAGTTTTCTTTCCCTTAGCTCAAGTTTCCCCTTTAGGCCTTTGCAATTCATGTTTAGCGTTTCTGCTGCATACAGTGCTTCTGGCTTAATCATTGTCTTGTAATGTGTAATTATGGACCGCCATAAAAGGAATTTTTTGTTGTATGTATTTTTTGTTAGTTGGAAGGCCAATTCAATTTTATTTTTTCTGGATTCCATGGCTTTGCTTTCCCCAGCATTCCAATTAATCCTTTTTCCGAGATATTTGAATTCTTTCACTATTTCAGTCTTTTGTTCATGAACTTTGAGGTATTTACATGAATGCTTGATGTTTGTCAGTCTTAGTTTTTCAAATGAGATGTGAAGACCTATTTTACCTGCTTGTTTCTATAGTTGAAGGATTTGCTACCGAACTTCTTCCATTGTTTCAGCAAACAGGGCTATATCATTTGCAAAAACAATGCGATTTATTTCAAGCTTCTGCTTTTGCAACCCAGTCTTATATCACTCTCAATATTTTTATTCCATTCTCTGACTACTTTCTCAAACGCACAATATAACACCAACGGTGAGAGCCTATCCCCGTGTCGCACTCCCGTTTTTGTTTCAATGGGTTCCGATAATTTGCCCATAAATTAACCTTTAGAAAATGTATTTGTAAGGGACGCTTTTATAATTTTAGTTGTTTTCTTATCCAAACCCATTTCTTCCAAGACTGATAATAGAGATTCTCCATCAATCCAATCATATGCTTTTTTTAAATCAATGAAGGAGGTTACGTATGTGTTTGCCCTTGATTTTTTGGTATGCCATGAGGTTTTTGAGGTTTAGTATTTGTTCTGAACATGATCTACCCTTTCTAAAACCTACCCGGTATTCCCCAATTTGTGGGTCCAATTGCGGTTCAAAAGGTTCAAATTGCTCTGAGCACTACGGGACTTACATCTACATCTACATCTACATTGATACTCCGCAAGCCACCCAACGGTGTGTGGCGGAGGGCACTTTACGTGCCACTGTCATTACCTCCCTTTCCTGTTCCAGTCGCGTATGGTTCGCGGGAAGAACGACTGTCTGAAAGCCTCCGTGCGCGCTCTAATCTCTCTAATTTTACATTCGTGATCTCCTCGGGAGGTATAAGTAGGGGGAAGCAATATATTCGACACCTTTTTTTTTTTTTTTTCTATTCCTTGGACACTTATTTCGATGTCAGCCATTTTTTCGTTTGTGCGAGGATTTAGAGAAGGAACTGCAGTGCGGTCTTCCTCTGTGAAACAGCTTTGGAAAAAGGTGTTTAGTATTTCAGCTTTACGCGTGTCATCCTCTGTTTCAATGCCATCATCATCCCGTAGTGTCTGGATATGCTGTTTCGAGCCACTTACTGATTTAACGTAAGACCAGAACTTCCTAGGATTTTCTGTCAAGTCGCTACATAGAATTTTACCTTCGAATTCAATGAACGCTTCACGCATAGCCCTCCTTACGCTAACTTTGACATCGTTTAGCTTCTGTTTGTCTGAGGGGTTTTGGCTGCGTTTAAACTTGGAGTGGAGCTCTCTTTGCTTTCGCAGTAGTTTCCTAACTTTGTTGTTGTACCACGGTGGGTTTTTCCCGTCCCTCACAGTTTTACTCGGCACGTACCTGTCTAAAACGCATTTTACGATTGCCTTGAACTTTTTCCATAAACACTCAACATTGTCAGTGTCGGAACAGAAATTTTCGTTTTGATCTGTTAGGTAGTCTGAAATCTGCCTTCTATTACTCTTGCTAAACAGATAAACCTTCCTCCCTTTTTTTATATTCCTATTAACTTCCATATTCAGGGATGCTGCAACGGCCTTATGATCACTGATTCCCTGTTCTGTACATACAGAGTCGAAAAGTTCGGGTCTGTTTGTTATCAGTAGGTCCAAGATGTTATCTCCACGAGTCGGTTCTCTGTTTAATTGCTCGAGGTAATTTTCGGATAGTGCACTCAGTATAATGTCACTCGATGCTCTGTCCCTACCACCCGTCCTAAACATCTGAGTGTCCCAGTCTATATCTGGTAAATTGAAATCTCCACTGCTTAACTGCTGAGGTCATCATTCCCCTAGAACTTAGAACTACTTAAACCTAACTAACCTAAGGACATCAAACACACCCATGCCCGAGGCAGGATTCGAACCTGCGACCGTAGCGGTCGCGCGGTTCCAGACTGTAGCGCCTAGAACCGCTCGGCCACTCCGGCCGTCTCCAATTGCGGCTCCGCTTGTTTTATGATAAGACCTTCTGCCTTTTAAATTTCTGAGTTTGGTTTGAGTTAAGTTATTGCGTTTCAGCCGATTTTAAATTAAAGTGGTCTTGCCCTTATGGCATGAGATCGTATGATGCATTCAGCCGATAATTAAGTTCCAGAAATTGATTCTGTGTTTTTTTTTTTTTTTAATTTTCTTGTCTCCTGTGATGTTTGGTGTAATAAATAAAGCTGTTTGTTCAAGTATAACTGACAGCCGCTTATTTTGGCCCCTTTCCACAATTTAATTTACCTGTCCTGGCCTGCGTGTTCAGCAGGGCATCTCAATCTCACCTCATTTCAACGACGTCGTATAAAAGAGAAGGTGGATGTTCCTTCTGTGATAATGTGGTAAGACGTGGCAGGGATGTAGAGAATGTAGCCGATGTACATGTCAGCTGGCAACTGTGGCCCCGAGAATGTGCGGTCGCAAGATCAGGCTCCGGACGACCACGTGACACTACCGAGAGTGTGCTCGGTGTTTGGCTCTGGCGTATCGCACTGCATCTACAGCGGCAATTTGAGCAGCATTTGCCACCACTTTGACGCAACGAAGTGTTACAAATCGGTTACTTCAAGGACAGCACCGAGTCACACGTCGTGTAACGTGCATTCCACTGATCCCAAACCTCCGCCATTTCCGATTTCAGTGGTATTAACAGAGGGCTTACCAAAGGACAGGATTGAGGTCTGTTGTGTTTTCTGATGGAAGCTGGTTCTGCCTCGCTACCAATGATGGCCGTGTGTTGGTTAGAAGAAGGGACTACAACCAACCTGTCTGCGTGCTAGACACACTGGACCTACCTTGGAGTTATGTTCTGGGGTGCCATTTCCTCTGACAGGAGAAACACTCTCGTGTTTATCCCACGCACCCAGACTGCTTATACGTCAATCTGGTGATTCGATCTGTTGTGCTATAATTCATGAACAGCATTCCAGGGGATGTTTTCCAAAGGAATAACTCTCGCCCATTAACCGCGGTTGTAGCCTAACATGCTCCACAGACTGTCGACATGTTGCCTTAGCCTGCTGGGTCACCAGATATGTCTCCAATGGGTCACATACGGGGCATCATTGGATGACAACTCCAGCGTCTTCCACAGCCAGCTTTAACTGTGCCTGTATTGACCAACCAAGTGCTACCGGCATGGATATCCATCCCATAAACTGACAACCGGCACCTGTACAACAAAATTCATGCAATTTTTCACTCTTTCATTCAACATTCCTGCGGCTACACCAGTTATTAATGTCTTAGAATTTCAAATTGGCAGTGGTTAATATCGCGCTTGCACTAACCTGTGACCTTGCTACGTTAATCACTTACATGTGTTACCTAGACAAATGTATTCCCGAAATTTCATTACTCTACATTAATTATTTTCTGGGGTTGCGACTGTATTTCCGTCACAGCGCAATCGAAAACTAAATCTGTATCGCAGTAACATTGTATATGCTCCATCAGACGATAACACATTAGTAATTACTTGATGGTGTCCATGTCGGCGTAGGTGTCGGGATTTCGCTTTTTTATAGTGTCGTAGTGTCACGTTTCGACGTTTGGTCACAGAATCGGTTAACTCAGTAGGAGAATTTTTGATGCGAACGCTGACGCCACAGACTTATGCATGTATCTTTGCACAAAAGTGCGAAGACCTTTGAATGGTGAGGGAAAGAGCATGGTAATAAACGTATGCAAGGTGCTTCTTGGCTTGAGATTAGAATGGTCTTAGGCAGTCACACGTGGGTTGTGCTAGCGATCATTATACGACTGTTTTGTATTGCTGTTTTATCCTTCAAACTTGCGGAAATACAGATTGTTATATGGCTATAAAGAGCATATGTCCTAGCATTAGGTAGCATAATTTCACTTTTTGTTTGACAAAGAGTAGCCTTTAAACTTTATTATGCATGTTGCACCACATACTGTGTAGTTCGTCAAATAATCGCAATTCATACATACATGAGCGTAATGTGGCATACTTGGTTTCGATTCTTTTATCAGTACGTTTACTGCTGATTGTTTGGATTATGTTATCAGTATGGGTAGAAATCAGATACACCACTGGTGTAGTGATGAAGCCCTTGATGAGTGGAAGACAGCAGATGTAATATCAGCTTTTAAAAAGGATTAAGAACTGTATGTAACAGTTACCGACGTGTAACTCTCTTTACTGTTGTTGACACAATTTACTCCAAAATAGAAATTTATCACTTGAGAGCTATAGCAGATGCATTCCTGCGAGAAGGGCACGGTCAGTTTAGTAAGGGACGCACCCCAAAGGACAACATTTCAGCATTAAATAAATTTTTAGGAACCGCAACACTAAGTCAATCCGGGTACAGGCGTTTACATAATTTGAGAAAGCCTTAGATTGTGGACAGAAACGGAAGAACTGAACACAATGCTATATGCAGGTAATTGAACCTTAAGACAGTACACTGAAGCAAACATACATCTTTAAATGAAAACAGAAGGACGAGCAGCATCCGTCGCAATATCATCTGTCTGTTCTACTGCAGATCTACATTTCAGCTAACGGAATAGCTATTGTCAGTGCAATATATGCAGTCGCGTAGGCTCAGCGTAATTTTAAAAATGCATATCTCAATATAACTTACGCAAATACAGCCATTTTTCCCACTAATGCTTGTGAATGTCTAAGATACATTGTATTTTACTATAATTAACTTGAGCTACGTGACTATTATTCTATAACGCACAGATAATAGCTGTTAGATGAAATCTGGATGTGTAATAAAAAATATACACTGAATCGCCAAAGAAACTGATATAGGCATGCGTATTCAAATACAGAGATATGTAAACAGGCAGAATACGGCGAACAGTCAGAATACGGCGCTGCCGTTGGCAACGCCTATATAAGGCAACAAGCATCTGGCGCAGTTATTAGGTCGATTACTGCTGCTGCAACGGAAGGTTAGGATTTAAGTGAGTTTGAACGTCGTGTTATATTCTAGGCACGAGCAATGGGACAAAAGATCTCCGAGGTAACGATGAAGTGGGGATTTTCCTGTACGACCATTTCACGAGTGTGTCGTGAATATCAGGAATCCGGTAAAACATCAAATCTCCGACATCGCTGCGGACGGAAAAACATCTTGCAAGAACGGGACTAACGAGGACTAAAGAGAATCGTTCAACGTGACAGAAATGCAACCCTTACGCAAATTGCTGCAGATTTTAAGTGGCAGCATGCAAAGTATTCAACGGAACATCATCGACACGGGCTTTCAGAGCCAAAGGCCCACTTGTGTACCCTTGATTACTGCACAATACAAAGCTTTACGTCTCCTCTGGGCCAGTGAATAGCGACATTGGACTGTTGGCGACTGGAAAAATGTTGCCTGATTAGACGAATCTCGTTTCAAATTGTATCGAGCGGATGTAGATATACGGGTGTGGAGACAACCTCGTGAATCCATGGACCCTGCATGTCAGCAGGGAACTGTTCAAGCTGGTGGAGGCTCTGCAACGGTGTGGGGCTGTGCAGTTGGAGTGATATTGGACCACTGATAGTCTGTATACGACTCTTACTTGTAACAATAACTTAAGCATCCAGTTTGAACACCTACATCCATTCGTGTACATTGTGTGTTCCGATGGACTTCGGCAGTTCCAGCTGGACAATGCGAAATCCTACTCGTCCAGAATTGTTACAGAGTTCTCCAGGAACACTCTTCTGAGTTTAAACACTTCCGCTGGCCACCAGACTCCCCAGACATGAACGTTATTGGGATACCTTGCAACGTGCTGTTCAGGAGAGAAAATGAAATGACTCTGAGCACTATGGGACTTAACATCTGAGGTCATGAGTCCCCTAGAACTTAGAACTACTTAAACCTAACTAACCACATCCATTCCCGAGGCAGGATTCGAATCCGCGACCGTATCGGTCGCGCGGTTCCGGACTGTAGCGCCTAGAACCGCTCGGCTGAGTTTTAGGAGAGTTCTCGACCCCTCGTATTCTTCCGAATATACGGACAGCCCTGCAGGATTCATGGTGTCAGTTCCCTCCAGCACTACTTCAGACATTAGTGGAGTCCATGACACGTCGTGTTGCGGCACTTCTGCGTGCTCGCGGGGGCCCTACACGATATTAGACAGTTATACCAGTTTCTTTGGCTCTTCAGTGTATATGACATTACAACTGATACCAAAGTTTCTTCCATCCTGGATTACATCACGGTCGTAGAGCACAGTCTTTCCCATGGATCAAACATAGTGAACTTCATGTGAATAGGAGCACAAGGAGACAACCTGGAAATATTCACCACTAAAACTTAAGCTATGGCTCATTATGCAGTATCCTATCAAATATTGTGATTGACGAGGAGGCAATGGATAAAGTCTCCAGTTCTAGATATTCAGGCTGTGATATCGACTTAAATACAGACAATGGTGTACAAAATAATATTCATACTGAATGTTCACCATATACGGGGAACACGAAATAAAACCTTAACTAACAATACGAGGAAAGAGCCAAATTTAAAGTTGTACAAAACAGCGGCTGTGCCTGTTTTCCTCTATGGCAGTGAATCTTGGGCCGAAAAAAAAGAAGGAAACAACATAGAGTTGGGTGAAATGAGATTCTGAAGATTTGTCAGCAGGTGCTCAAGAAGGTATATTACAAGAAATGAGAATATACGGCCAGGATTATATCATTTAAACGACAGTGTTAGATTTTAGGGAACTCTAAAAGAAACGTCTTAGACATATAGAAGAAAAAAGAAGTCAATTCATTGTAGACAAGTGCAAGTCTACAGGACAAAGGGAACGAGTGCCCGTTGGTATTAGTAATGTGACGTTGGAACAGGTCTACCGCCTAAAGAAAATGAAGAGGAAAAAGAAGAAATTAGATACATACAAGTGTTTTTACTCGTATTAACAGACATTGGTAGCAACATGACAATAAGTCAGGCAGTTTTAGCTTCTGCCCGAATAACAGCAGCTTTCAACCTGACAGTTTCATCCAACTCGGTGAAATGAAATCAATGGATTATGAAAATTCAATTAATTACGATGCATGTGACATGAAATAATGTCAGTGAGAAAGTAAGAAATTGTGAATCACGAATATAACAAATGTTCCCACCGTATCCTACCATTCGGAAACGGTCATTTTTGCATTAGATTATCAGAGCATGCTCTCAAGACAAACTCAAGCTTACATAGCCTTTTGTCTTTACACTTGTGGTATTCGAACTTCATTGCCACAATCCTCCTTGTAGCAATACTGGCATGTATACAAGGGGAGTAAACTGAATCCTTCCATGCCATTTCGTATCGATTGCCACAGCCACAAATTTATCAAAAGCTAATCATTCTCCATCTCGGCTGTATTAATATCAGAATCATTCATTTCACATGTTTATTTGATTCCGGTGATATGGCGCATTTCAAGTGCTCACTCATAACCTCGTGGTTTTATGTAGTCATACGTCATACGTCTTCCACATAAATATGCACCTGTTGTCTTTTCACGTCAGTTACATAAAAATCAGGCACATCACCTGTGGAAAATGTACGTAGCTCAATAAATAGTCATGACGAAAAAGGTTGGTAGTGGAAAGGTGTAAGCTATGTATATTGGATATGGGGCAAATCTGATACAGGGAAATGAATCTTCGAAAGGTACTGAAAGTCCTAACAATTAATATGGTAATAATAACAGAAACTGGAGGAACCTATTTGACCATGCATTGCGTACCCAGGGTCACATGTTACAACTATAGCTGGACAGATTGAGACGCAAAAGGTATGTGGCTGAATGAACGTGTATTTGAACGGAAAACAATGGAAAAAAGAAGAATGTGTACAAAAGAGAAGGCACACTTTGAGAATATATATAACTTGTTTAATTGAATTAATGACGCTGTTATTTATGTATTTCATAAATCGGCTGACAGCTTTGAAAGCAATGACCTTGCATCGGCTGGGGAAACGTTTGCTGCTTCTCCGGAAACAAAGGAATGAAGACGAGCAGGTAGTCACTTTGCCAGGCACTGTTGGGCATAAAATTCTCCGTACCGTGAAACTGGATGAACAGGATTACTTTTCATGTTCGAAGATGTGTATCTCCTCAACCAATTGATGTAAAGCGATGAAACTGAAGCCATATTATGTGTCTTCATCTGTAGTTTGGAATCCAATATATGAATTTCTCTTTATTGTTTGTAACGAATTTTAATCATTTTTAAATGCTTTGACCTTATTGTTCTGAAGGTCGGGGAGAGTAGGATCAGTTATAGTATTTTCCCAAATTATTCCATTAAGACGCTTGTTCTGTGATTAGGATTACTGGCTAATTTTTTTAAAAAAGTAAAAGATGATTGCGAAATAGAAAAAAAGAAGTATACGTACCATTATACTTATTTTACTGAAAAAAATAAATACATTTTACGTAGAAAACTTAAAATAAGGCTACAAATTATTCTAAAAACATGGGATCCACAAAATAGGTGTGTTGATCCCTGTGAATGTTAGTGACTTTTCTGCACTTGTATTGGGGTCACCTCACATACACTCCTGGAAATTGAAATAAGAACACTGTGAATTCATTGTCCCAGGAAGGGGAAACTTTATTGACACATTCCTGGGGTCAGATACATCACATGATCACACTGACAGAACCACAGGCACATAGACACAGGCAACAGAGCATGCACAATGTCGCCACTAGTACAGTGTATATCCACCTTTCGCAGCAATGCAGGCTGCTATTCTCCCATGGAGACGATCGTAGAGATGCTGGATGTAGTCCTGTGGAACGGCTTGCCATGCCATTTCCACCTGGCGCCTCAGTTGGACCAGCGTTCGTGCTGGACGTGCAGACCGCGTGAGACGACGCTTCATCCAGTCCCAAACATGCTCAATGGGGGACAGATCCGGAGATCTTGCTGGCCAGGGTAGTTGACTTACACCTTCTAGAGCACGTTGGGTGGCACGGGATACATGCGGACGTGCATTGTCCTGTTGGAACAGCAAGTTCCCTTGCCGGTCTAGGAATGGTAGAACGATGGGTTCGGTGACGGTTTGGGTGTACCGTGCACTATTCAGTGTCCCCTCGACGATCACCAGTGGTGTACGGCCAGTGTAGGAGATCGCTCCCCACACCATGATGCCGGGTGTTGGCCCTGTGTGCCTCGGTCGTATGCAGTCCTGCTTGTGGCGCTCACCTGCACGGCGCCAAACACGCATACGACCATCATTGGCACCAAGGCAGAAGCGACTCTCATCGCTGAAGACGACACGTCTCCATTCGTCCCTCCATTCACGCCTGTCGCGACACCACTGGAGGCGGGCTGCACGATGTTGGGGCGTGAGCGGAAGACGGCCTAACGGTGTGCGGGACCGTAGCCCAGCTTCATGGAGACGGTTGCGAATGGTCCTCGCCGATACCCCAGGAGCAACAGTGTCCCTAATTTGCTGGGAAGTGGCGGTGCGGTCCCCTACGGCACTGCGTAGGATCCTACGGTCTTGGCGTGCATCCGTGCGTCGCTGCGGTCCGGTCCCAGGTCGACGGGCACGTGCAACTTCCGCCGACCACTGGCGACAACATCGATGTACTGTGGAGACCTCACGCCCCACGTGTTGAGCAATTCGGCGGTACGTCCACCTGGCCTCCCGCATGCCCACTATACGCCCTCGCTCAAAGTCCGTCAACTGCACATACGGTTCACGTCCACGCTGTCGCGGCATGCTACCAGTGTTAAAGACTGCGATGGAGCTCCGTATGCCACGGCAAACTGGCTGACACTGACGGCGGCGGTGCACAAATGCTGCGCAGCTAGCGCCATTCGACGGCCAACACCGCGGTTCCTGGTGTGTCCGCTGTGCCGTGCGTGTGATCATTGCTTGTACAGGCCCTTCGAAGTGTCCAGAGCAAGTATGGTGGGTCTGACACACCGGTGTCAATGTGTTCTTTTTTCCATTTCCAGGAGTGTATATCGTCCACGTCCGGGAAAACCCAGACAGTGTTCTTTTTCCCAACCCTCTTTCGAAGACACTTAACCGTCATTGCTGACTCAGTTACAGTGACAATTGTGTCTATGAACCTTCTGTGTCTGTTTTTTGTGTGAAATCTAACAATGACAGTCACCAGCCTGAAATGAAGACGTCAGATTCACGGATTCCGCTTGTACCCTCGCCTGGGTTTACACGTTCATTGGTGGAGAAATTTGGCGAGCCATTATCTCCAGAAACATCGTCACCTTTGTCTGAGGCGTCACTATTTTCATCATCAGGGAAATCGTGTACTGACACACTTTTCCCAGCCTGCACTGGAACGTTGATTCGCCGTTGTCTCACAGGCCCTTCATCGCCCCCTCGAAATTCTTGGAGCAATTCTACGAGGGCTCCATAAACATCCTGTGGATTTGCGGGTCCTTCACCATCATCTTCAACACCAGGAACTCTGCTAATCACTCTCTAGGGATTGAATGGCAGAATCCCACATTTCTCGAAACCAGCCTGGATGTTTCTTTCGGCATTCACTTCCAGAGCCTTCACAAGCTGGTTTAGTAATAGGGGGAGCATATCCTTTAGAATGGTGGTCTCCTTACGAACGGAACCAAATTTCAATTTTAGAAGAATGCTTCGCCAGCTGGTCTTCAGTGGACGAAAAAATGCCACGTCAAGACACTGGGTGAGATGTGTAGTTTTTGGGAAGAAAAATCATTCTTACACCATTCTCTTCGCAAGCCTTGACTGAAGCCACTGAGAGATGAGGGGAAAGGTTGTCGTCGATTAAAATTTTGGGGCTTTCTAACTTCCTATAATAAGGCAAAACGATTGTGGTAATCCATCATCAAAACACTGAGCATCAAACCACCAACTTTCACTTCTATTAAATCTGGCGTCCTTGGGAGCACCAAGTTCGTTTCATAGAAATTCACAATATTATTTGGGGGAACATCTTTAATTTCCTTCCCTAAATTATCAAAATATTCCCACAGGACAGCTCTCGACACAGAAGCACGTGCTCTTTTTATGTTCTGGTACTGTCTTAGACTCAATTTTTCTTTCGGCCTCTTCAAAAAGCTAACAGTGAATTCGTGACCAGTTAAATAATTTTTGAATTTTCTAACACCTTCACCTCTCCGGTCCAAGAATCCTTTGACAAGCAGCCGCAGAGTCAACCGGTCAAAGGGATAGCCCAACCCGACACAAATAGCGAGTCTGTTCACAATCAACGCCTCTTGATCTGCGGAGAGTGCAGTTGGTCCCCCTTGGGGGCGCACATTCTTATTCCTCAAATGTCAGTGGAGATCTGTGTATAGAATGCTGAAATTTCTGGCAGCTTGCCTAATGTTGCTCCCTCCTTTAACAACAGCAATGGCTTGGGCTAATTCATTCTTGCTTCTCTTTGTGTAGGATTCCCACGAGGATCAGGAATGTAGTTTCTGGGCATTTTAATCACTTTGGTAATGAAATAGAAACAAACATTCAAACCAGAACCAGGTAGTATCCCATTACCAAATGTAAGCACGATAAAAGTGTTATTTTATTCTGATGCTATTCACACCATTTTTTTAAAGTGCGTTCGTTCTAGCGAAATTAAATGAAATCAAGAAATATATTTAATACTCACCAAAAACAAAGGACGACCTGACTACGGAATAGAATTCTCGGTAGAAGCAGTGATTTTGATGATACAGAACTCCCGATCACACACCACTGTATACCAAGATTTCGGAAAAAACATAAACATAGGAATTCCCGCCCACATGTTTACAGTGTCCTAGAAACCAGGGTAGCCACGCTCGTGAATGTTTACTATCAAAAACAGTCTTCATCACAAATTATTTATTCTGGTGACCGGTTTCGACCACAACTGTGGTCACCTTCATACCAATGAGTAAGAACCTCCTTCTGGTGGTAAGTGCTAGCCCAGCCCGACCTCTCTTAACGTCGATCATCTGACGGGAACCGGTGTTACCACTGCGGCAAGACCGTTGGCAACGTTTCACTTGACAGAGACAAAATACAAATCTATCGCATGTACATTTAACAGTAGCTTTCACGCAGAATGCTGCCTATTACTTTGGTCACACAGCCGGCCAACTAGGAGACGATGCTCTCGTCTAAGTCGACTATCGCGGAGCGAACTTAGCGGTACTGTACACGGCTGTAAGTAAAAGAGCGTTTCTGGTGGCGTAACGAAACATTCTTAAACGTGGGTACATCGGTGTCGCTCATTCTTCAACGCGACTTGCAGCAACTGTATTCTCTTGTGGTCCCCTCGCGAGGCACCAATATTGCTTAGGCAGATCATTATTTGGATAACACCACATTTGTAGTTACAGTAGCTTGGGAATTAATTAAGTATACAACAAAATAGACATAGTAATAGATAGGTTATTACGCACATAAAAAAACGTCTTCCATCACCTCGGTTCCGAGAGTTACTGTACAGAAAATTGAAATAGATATCAACATAGACATCATTTCCACCCTTTTTATCGCTCATGAAAACCGCACATTGCATGTTTTACCATCATATAGCGAGACCTTCGCATTGTGCACTAGACATTCTCACACTTAGTCTTCACTTCCTGCTACTCTCAGAATTTAAAATAGTGTATTTCCGTTAGCATTAAGAAAACAGAGTTGTGAAGACAGCAGTGAACGGTATCAATTTAGGCGAAAAATTGAACCGACTGTGCGAAGCCGTCTCTCGGAGAGAGCGAGACCAGCTGTACTGGGCGGAGCTGACGAGCCATTGGACGTGACGGCCAGTAGCGGACCGCGCAACTGCCCGCTTCCATCGAAATGCCAGAAACGAAATACGCGGCGCCCAATTTTTGCAGGGCGCTTTCGGCCGGTAATCCCGGCTGCGGCTGTGTGGCTGCGGAGCCTTTAATCGGCCGGCCGGCGCGCCTCATATCGGGAGATTTCCGGCGGCTAATGCAGTTTCTGGGCGCCGTCGGTGGCCGCCCCTACCCCGCTCTCCCCACAGACTCCTCCGTCCAGGGGGCTTAAGCCGCCTCTATTGCTTGTCAGGCAGGCGAACTGCCTTCTACGAGAGGAGGCTGCTGCGCCACTGGGACAGGACGACGCAACCCAGTCATCTGGGGTGACTTCGATCTGTTGTTGTTTATCGTAAAATTGAAAAGTAAATGATAGTAGAGAAGAGTAGAACTCAAAAGTTGTTTTCCCAGCTCTTGTGAAACCTAGTTGTGACTGAGCTTATTAATTAGTTAAGTGCTGGAGATTCCATACAACAACACGCAACAGATATGCAAGTACGTTAGAACATTGGCAAAAGCAATCTAAACATTTTCCAAAACTGGTGTAGGAAGCAGGATCTAAGGAAACCTCCTGCAGTATCCTTCACAAGGAAGCGTATCGAGGACGGGTACAAGAATCTTAAGCTCTTTTACGAAATTATACCAATAGAGGGAGAGTGAAGTACCTGTTGGTAGGCCCGCCTGGCTAGCCGCGCGGTCTAACGTGCTGCTTCCCGAGCGGAAGGCGTTCCGTGCTGCGCAGTCACTGTCTCCACGTACGCATAAACCATAATTACTCTACCACGCAAACATTTGGAGTACACTCGTCTAGTATGAGACGTTTATAGGGGGGTCCACTGGGGGACGAACCGCACAATAACCCTGGATTCGGTGTGGGGTGGCGGTGGGATGGCTGCTGTAGCCTGTTGTGGGGTTGTGAACCACTGAGGGCTCCGGCGGGACGAGGCCTCTCCGTCGTTTCTAGGTCCCCTGCTCAATACACAATACACCTTTTGGTAACCCTGGATGAGAAACTCACAAACATCCCTCAGATAAAGGATATGACTTACAAGGAAGAAGGTTTCGTATTCCATAGGAGGGCTCATACACTGAAGCGCCAAATTCCAAAGAAACTTGTATATTCATGCGTATTCAAATACAGAGATATGTAAACAGGCAGAACACGGCTCAGCCGTCGGCAGCGTCTATATAAGACAACAAGTGTCTGGCGCAGTTGTTAGATCGGTTACTGCTGCTACACTGGCATGTTATCAAGATTTAAGACAGTTTGAACGTGATGTTACAGTCGACGCACGAGCGATGCGACACAACATCTCCGAGGTAGCGATGAAGTGGGATTTTCCCGTACGAACATTTAACGAGTGTACCGTGACTATCAGGAATCCGGTGAAACGTCAAATCTCTGACATCGCTGCGGCCGGAAAAAGATCTTGCAAGAACTGGACCAACGACGACTGATGAGAATAGTTCAACATGGCTGAACTGCAACTCTCCCGAAATTGCTGCGGATTTCAGTGTTGGGTAATAAACAAGTATCATTGTGAGAAACAATCAAAGAAGCATCATCGATACGGGCTTTTGGAGCCGAAAGTCCACTCGTATACCCTTGATGACTGCACGACACAAAGCTTAACGCCTCTCTTGGGCCAATCAACATCGACGCTGTGCTGCGGATGACTGGAAACATGTTAGCACGACGGACGAGTCTCGTTTCAAAATTGTATCGAGCGGATGGACGTGTACCATTATGGAGACAACCTCATGAATCCACTGACGCTGCATATGAGAAGGGGACCGTTCAAGCTGGTGGAGACTCTGCAATGGTTTGGGGCGTGTGCTGTTGGAATCACATGGGACCCCTGATACATCTGGATACGACTCTGACACGTGACACGTACATAAGCATCTCTGAAAGGTGACATGTGCCTAAACATCTGTCTGATCACCTGCATTCTTTCATGTCCATTGTTGATTCTGACAGACGTGGGCGTTTCCAGCGGAAAATGCGACACCCTACACGTTCAGAATTACTACAGAGAGGCTCGAGAAACACTCTTCTGAGCTTAAACACTTCCGGTGTCCACCAAACTCCCCAGACATGAACATTATTGAACATATCTGGGATGCCTTGCAACGTGATGTTTATAAGAGATCTCCATCCCTTTGCACTCTTACGTATTTGTGGACAGCCCCCAGGATTAATGGTGTCAGCTACCTCGAGCACTACAGACATTATTCGTGTCCATTGCACGTCATGTTGCGGCACTTCTGTGTGCTCGCGGAGGCCCTACATGATACTCCGCGGCTGTACCAGTGTCTTTGGCTCTTCAGTGTAGTACAAACCGAGGATTCGGGAGTATGTGCTGGATATACACCTCTGTAATAACACCTATGATAATTCATGAGGCTAGAGTATAATGGAATAAAGTAGAAGTTAAGTGTCGGGGGCTTCGGGAAGTGCAGAGATTGATCTGTCTAACGATAAAAGGCCGGTTTAGTAGCCCACCCAGCTGCGGAATCAAGACAATGCCGAACGTGCCACCATTACACCTTTGGATTACAATCAGGAAAAAAAAGGGATCTGTAGGATCTTACACTAAAATATAGGTAAAATCAAGCAAATACCGGCTGACTACACAACAGTTACCTGCTGCTTCAACAAACCTTTTAGTGTTTCAATAGGAAGTAGGGAGTAATGGAAGAATAAACTACGATACCGCTGAGCAGACACAGCAATCAAACACAGTATGTTTTACTGACGGGTACGGGTTTTAGACTACAGCAGAGAGTGCAGTCTCTCTACGGAAGATCGCTACTGTAGTCTCGGCGCAGATATTCGGTATCAGAGTGTACAAGAAAGAAAATTTTTGGAGATATCACAGCGTTTACATTCATTCAGACCGAGGCTCGGAAATCTCTTTCAGATCCCGCAACGAATTCGAAGAACGTCGCAGTGTGCCATGAAACCCTTGTGAAGCTAGAGAAAACAAGAGTGTAAACCTGCGTCGGGTCCCTGGTCGCTCGGGTGATGAAGATCATAGAGTGATCAGGGCAGGGCCGATGACTCCATTTGTTGAAGACGAACATTACCGAAATGGTAAAATCTGAAGTACGCAAGTGGATCAGGAGGCAGCACATTGAACATTGGACTGAGACCGATAAACAAAAACAAAGAAGCTAATGATTCCTAAACCACGTTTTAAGAGCAGTTCGTCATTCCCAGACTTGAACAGGACCCAGGCTAGACTCGTGGTTGATCTCTTGACTGGCCACGGGAACTTCAGCAAACACCTGCACACGACCTCATGCGTGTTCAGAGAGAGACGCTCGTAAGTGAAAACTATGTGGTGTGGAAATTAAACAACACCGCGCTTAAGCCTCCATTTGCAAAGCACTGGAGTCCAAAAGACTCAAAAAGAAAAGTGGGTGATTAAATCTAGAAAAGATTATGTTTAACAAAGACCTAGCGAATGGTCTTCTATCACATTTCAAGGGTACTGTCTGGCTTTAGAAGAGTGTCAGGAAGAGAAACCACACTTTCGGTGAGAGCAACAGGAGGCTAAGACCCTAATTTATGGCAAATCGTATCAATGGAAAAGAAAACGGGCAATCTATTAGTTGGCTAGTAAGTTGCCTTCAGGATAAATAAAAACACAAGAGACGCATTTCTCTCAATGTGCTAGATAATATGAGGGCCACTCAATTATTAAAGCAGAGACATACAGGGTGATTCAGGTAAGTTGTTCATCTCTGGTATTTCCTAAACCGTTTCAGATACCATTATTCTGTTTCCATCCAAATAACTCGTGGAAAAGCGTTCAGGATATGAGATATCGCACATTTTCATAGCTTCATTAATTACAGAGATATCGGTGTCAACTGCGCATTTGTAAACTGAACTGTCTTAATTTCTGTTGCTAGTATCGTATTTCGAAAACAGATTAACTCAACGGTATTTATAAATTCAGTTCGACTGTTTTGAGCCCGAATCCGATTTTTGTCTTATGCGGAAGTTCAGGATTTCTTAAGGGAGTATGTTACGTCGCATAAGATGGAAACAGTATGTAGCACCACCACGATGTCGGTTTAAGAATGGCGCAGAGGAAGTGTAGCTCTAATGCTGTCTGTGGCGTTCACCTGTGTCGAGTAATGGTTGGTTAGAACAAATGAAGCTCTTTCCCAAACCAAGAGGAGTTAAGTAAATCATTTGTTTACGCAGATTGCAGAAGACTCGCGACCAGCAGAGATGGATTGTGAACTGCACGGACGAAACGTGACCTACAATTCCTGTGTGCCCCCTTTTTTTACGGGTATCGTGGCTGTGGGACACTGTTCCCTCCTTATCGGAAGTGACATATTTGCGTGTTTGGGCATGAGACCACTGACTTCCCCATGGGACACAAAATGGATTCATTTTCAAAGCTGATAACTTGTAAGTTCAATATATTGTGATCATTCTGGAACTAGTTATCAGATTTTGAATAAAGAATAGTCTCCCTCAGAACTAGAATTGTGTCAGGTAAAATTGCAACCATTTATTTCGAAAAAGAAAACGATACTGATGTCTCTGTAATTAATATAGCTTTGAAAACTGGTTGTTCATGGTTTAATGAGTACTTTCTCACAATCCGTCTGAGTGGGAACAGAATTGCCCTACCTTTAATGGCTCCGGAAATAAATGACATGAACAGCATAGGAGAATCACTTTCTGTACATAGCGTTCCACAGTTCCCGTTTCAGGTGACTGGGAGTTGAAGAGGGGGCCGACATCCGGAATCGCACTTTTTGAATGCGAAACACGTTTGAGGAGAGGATCAGTTTCCAGTCTCCAGCTTCACAATACACAAAAAACAGACCCAATGAGCTCTGTACGCTCTCAGGAGCTCAGCATAAATTTTATGGGTATTAGCTTAGCGACTCTGGGGTTCCTGAGCAGGGGATGGTAAGCCCGCCGCTCACCTGCCACAGTAGCATCTGGTTAAGCTTCGGCTACCACTGCACGCAGTAGCGGTGCAACATTGTGCGTCTCAAGGAACGAGAATCTTCCCTTGACCGCCTGTATTGCGAGGATGGTAAAAATGCATATTAAAAAATCTTAGTCTCAAGGTGTGATGTGCACTGATGATATGCATAGTTGTTGAGGTCGAACAGTCGTTGCCAGGCAGCCTCATGGGAACCCACTGTACGTAAGTTGTATGAGGGTTATCTGGGTACGTGAGACTCTATCTAGGTACACTTTTATTTCTCCAGCTACTTGTGGGACCGAGATAAAACCCTCGAAATTCTCCCTTCCTCATCTCAACGGAACTGGTGGGCCACTGGGAGGAGCCAACTCCCAGTCAAACAAGAGGATTCAGATAGACAGTCCTCCAGACACAGTTAATAATAACAAAACACATTCTGGTTGTTGTAATTTGTTTCTAATAGTTAGACGGAAAGAAGACAGATTCAATAAGGTTTCACCATGCTACATACAAATCGGCTTAGAGGGCACTGCTAGAACCTTAAAATTTGTCGAGTGCTTCCGAAATAGGAGCTTGTTAGTCGAAACATTTAGATCCCAACAAGAGAAGAACCTCCAGAAAGATCAGTGCCTCAGTTAGTATGGAACTCAAACTGAACTGCACAACACTTTCAACTACATCAAAGGTGTTGTGACTTGCAGAGATTTCGTTGACATTCCCAAAGAAGAACCGAAAGTTGAGTGGTCTGGGGAAGGTAGTGTTGAAGTGCAAACCACCATGAAAAGAATGGATGGCAGGTTTGTCAAATGAGATCTTTTTACACTTACATCTAACAGCAACAAACTTCCAGAACATGTCCTAGCTGGTTTCCTTCACCTTAGTGTGTGTATGGCCTTCTATCCTCTAAACCATGCGCTGTGTTAAATACCAGAAGTTCGGGCACAATACTCTTGGATGTAAGGGAGACGCCATTTGTGGCAAATGTGGAAAATCTGCCCACAAAAGTGTTGGTCATTCATCATCTCCGAAGGTTTCAACTGCTCTGGAGATCACCCTGTCTGGAGTGGGGACAGCAGCATCTTACCTGAAGAACGGAAGATACAGAAGATGTAAATGGCAAAATGCTTCCCATATGGTGAAGCCAACACGATCAGTTCGCTCAGGGATCGAAACGTGGCTGCACGATCCGTTACAGCCATGCTACTGATAGGAGGCCGCTGGGATCCAGCACGGCGTTCCGTATTACCCTCCTGAACCCACCTATTCCATATTCTGCTGTCAGTCATCGGATCTCGACCAACGCGAGCAGCAAGGTCGCGATAGGCTACAATCCGAACTTTATCAAAGTCGGAAACGTGATGGTACGCATTTCTCCTCCTTACACGAGGCATCACAACAACGTTTCACCAGGAAACGCCGGGCAACTGCTGTTTGTGTATGAGGAATCGTTTGGTTACTACCCCACTGTCAGTGATCTCACTGCTAATTACTTCCTCTTCCACATTCCGTTCACTAAGGTGAGAGAGACCTGTTATATTCGGCAGCTTTCGAGCTTTCTTTAGCTGACTACCGACGGGAAAGTTAACTTTTTTTTTTTTTTTGGTCATCAGTCTACTGACTGGTTTGATGCGGCCCGCCATGAAATCCTTTCCTGTGTGCTAACCTCTTCATCTCAGAGTAGCACTTGCAACCTACGTCCCCAATTATATGCTTGACGTATTCCAATCTCTGTATTCCTCTACAGTTTTTGCCCTCTACAGCTCCCTCTGGTACCATGGACGTCATTCCCTCATGTCTTAGCAGATATCCTATCATCCTGTCCCTTCTCCTTATCAGTGTTTTCCACATATTCCTTTCCTCTCCGATTCTGCGTAGAACCTCCTCATTCCTTACTTTATCAGTCCACCAAATTATCAACATTCGTCTATAGCACCACATCTCAAATGCTTCGATTCTCTTCTGTTCCGGTTTTCCCACAGTCCATGTTTCACTACCATACAATGCTGTACTCCAGACGTACATTCTCAGAAATTTCTTCCTCAAATTAAGGCCGTTATTTGATATTAGTAGACTTCTCTTGGCCTGAAATGCCTTTTTTGCCATAGCGAGTCTGCTTTTGATGTCCTCCTTGCTCCGTCCGTCATTGGTTATTTTACTGCCTAGGTAGCAGAATTCCTTAACTTCATTGACTTCGTGACCATCAATCCTGATGTTAAGTTTCTCGCTGTTCTCATTTCTACTACTTCTCATTACCTTCGTCTTTCTCCTATTTACTCTCAAGCCATATTGTGTACTCATTAGGCTATTCATTCCGTTCAGCAGATCATTTAATTCTTCCTCACTTTCACTCAGGATAGCAATGTCATCAGCAAATCGTATCATTCATATCCTTTCACCTTGTATTTTAATTCCCCTCCTGAACCTTTCTTTTATTTCCATCATTGCTTCCTCGATGTACAGATTAAAGAGTAGAGACGAAAGGCTACAGCCTTGTCTTACACCCTTCTTAATACGAGCACTTCGTTCTTGATCGTCCACTCTTATTATTCCCTCTTGGTTGTTGTACATATTGTATATGACCCGTCTCTCCCTATAGCTTACCCCTACTTTTTTCAGAATCTCGAACGGCTTGCACCATTTGATATTGTCGAACGCTTTTTCCAGTTCGACAAATCCTATGAAAGTGTCTTGATTTTTCTTTAGCCTTGCTTCCATTATTAGCCGTATCTTCAGAATTGCCTCTCTCGTCCCTTCACTTTTCCTAAAGCCAAACTGATCGTCACCTAGCGCATTCTCAATTTTCTTTTCCATTCTTCCGTATATTATTCTTGTAAGCAGCTTCGATGCATGCGCTGTTAAGCTGATTGTGCGATAATTCTCGCACTTGTCAGCTCTTGCCGTCTTCGGAATTGTGTGGATGATGCTTTTCCGGAAGTCAGATGGTATATCGCCAGACTCATATATTCTACACACCAACGTGAATAGTCGTTTTGTTGCCACTTCCCCCAGTGATTTTAGAAATTCTGATGGAATGTTATCTATCCCTTCTGCCTTATTTGACCGTAAGTCCTCCAAAGCTCTTTTAAATTCCGATTCTAATACTGGATCCCCTATCTCTTCTAAATCGATTCATGTTTCTTCTTCCATCACATCACACAAATCTTCACCCTCATTGAGGCTTTCAATGTATTCTTTCCACCTATCTGATCTCTCCTGTGGATTTAACAGTGGAATTCCTGTTGCACTCTTAATGTTACCACCGGTGCTTTTCATGTCACCAAAGGTTGTTTTGACTTTCCTGTATGCTGAGTCTGTCCTTCCGACAATCATATCTTTTTCGATGTCTTCACATTTTTCCTGCAGCCATTTCGTCTTAGCTTCCCTGCACTTCCTATTTGAAATGGTTCAAATGGCTCTGAGCACTATGGGACTTAACAGCTGTGGTCATCAGTCCACTAGAACTTAGAACTACTTAAACCTAACTAACCTAAGGACATCACACACATCCATGTCCGAGGCAGGATTCGAACCTGCGACCGTAGCAGTCGCGCGGTTCCGGACTGCGCGCCTAGAACCGCGAGACCACCGCGGCCGGCCACTTCCTATTTATTTCATTCCTTAGCGACTTGTATTTCTGTATTCCTGATTTTCTCGGAACATGTTTGTACTTCCTCCTTTCATCAGTCAACTGAAGTACTTCTTCTGTTACCCATGGTTTCTTCGCAGTTACCTTCTTTGTACCTATGTTTTCCTTCCCAACTTCTGTGATGGCCCTTTTTAGAGATGTCCATTCCACTTCAACTGTACTGCCTACTGCGCTATTCCTTATTGCTGTATCTATAGCGTTAGAGAACTTCAAACGTATCTCGTCATTCCTTAGTACTTCCGTATCACACTTCTTTGCGTATTGATTCTTCCTAATGTCTTGAACTTCAGCCTACTCTTCATCAACACTATATTGTGATCTGAGTCTATATCTGCTCCTGGGTATGCCTTACAATCCAGTATCTGATTTCGGAATCTCTGTCTGACCATGGTGTAATCTAACTGAAATCCTCCCGTATCTACCGGCCTTTTCCAAGTATACCTCCTCCTCTTGTGATTCTTGAACAGGGTATTCGTTATTACTAGCTGAAACTTGTTACAGAACTCAATTAGTCTTTCTCCTCTTTCATTTCTCGTCCCAAGCCCATATTCTCCTGTAACCTTTTCTTCTACTCATTCCCCTACAACTGCATTCCAGTCGCCCATGACTATTAGATTTTCGTCCCCCTTTACATACTGCATTACCCTTTCAATATCCTCATACACTTTCTCTATCTGTTCATCTTCAGCTTGCGACGTCGGCATGTATACCTGAACTATCGTTGTCAGTGTTGGTTTGCTGTCGATTCTGATTAGAACAATCCGGTCACTGAACTGTTCACAGTAACACACCCTCTGCCCTACCTTCCTATTCATAACGAGTCCTACACCTTTTATACCATTTTCTGCTGCTGTTGATATTACCCGATACTCATCTGCCCAGAAATCCTTGTCTTCCTTCCACTTCGCTTCACTGACCCCTACTGTATCTAGATTGAGCCTTTGCACTTCCCTTTTCAGATTTTCTAGTTTCCCTACTACGTTCAAGCTTCTGACATTCCACGCCCCGACTCGTAGAACGTTATCCTTTCGCAGATTATTCAATCTTTTTCTCATGGTAACCTCCCCCTTGGCAGTCCCCTCCCGGAGATTCGAATGGGGGCTATTCCGGAATATTTTGCCAATGGAGAGATCATCATGACACTTTTTCAATTACAGGCCACATGTCCTGTGGATACACGTTACGTGTCTTTAATGCAATGGTTTCCATTCCCTTCTGCATCCTCATGTCGTTGATCATTGCTGATTCTTCCGCCTTTAGGGGCAATTTCCCACCCCTAGGACAAGAAAGAAATGGTTCAAATGGCTCTGAGCACTATGGGACTCAACTGCTGTGGTCATCAGTCCCCTAGAACTTAAAACTACTTAAACCTAACTAACCAAAGGACGTCACACGCATCCATGCCCGAGGCAGGATTCGAACCTGCGACCGTAGCGGTCGCGCGGTTCCAGACTGTAGCGCCTCGAACCGCTCGGCCACTCCGGCCGGCCCTAGGACAAGCGAGTGCCCTGAACGTCTATCTGCTCCTCCACCCTCTTTGACAAGGCCGTTGGCAGAATGAGGCTGACTTCTTATGCCGGAAGTCTTCGGCCGCCAATGCTGATTATTTATCAAAATTTAGGCAGTGGCGGGGACCGAACCCGGGACCGAAGACGTTTTGATTATGAATCAAAGACGCTACCCCTAGACCACGGGTTATAGAAAGACAAAAACGATTCAAATGCCTTTGAGTACTATGGGACTTAACATCTGAGGTCATCAGTCCCCTAGAACTACTTAAACCTAACTAACACACATCCATACCCGAGGCAGAATTCGATTCTGCGACTGTAGCAGTCGCGCGGTTCCGGACTGAACGCCTAGAACCCATCGGCCACCGCTACCGCCCTTAGGACAGAAGGGGAAGATATGGTACTGGTAAGTTGCAGTGTCCAGTGTGTGCACAGCAGGTGCTTAGAAGCATGGATTGCATTCTATAAAAACTGTATTGTGCAAAATACCAGAAGGACAGTTTTGGCGAGATCGGATCCGTAAGTTAGGTAAAAAGCTCAAAGATTGAGACCATGGCACCAGCCGCTGGTTGCGGCCGCACTATTTAGCATCGTCGTTTCAAATACGAGACTGGCTCACAGTAATTAATTCAGTAGGAGGTGCTTTTTCCATGCAAGTCTTCAAGCAAAGCATTTCGTTGCCTTGGGTTGGAAATCTATCATGCAATGGCAGTGATACCCTGCCTTCTATCCTGCACCACACCATTATTTACTATGCATAACAAAATCCCTGTGAATAGGATATTTGTATTTTTAAACTAAATCTATTATGTAATGGCTGTGATACCCTGCCTTCTTTCCTGCACCACACCATTATTTACAAGCATAACAAAATCCCTGTGAATGGTACTCGTATATTTGTATTTTTAATCTTATTTATAAAATTATGATGGGCTACAACTAGCAAAGATCTGATGGAATTGTCCAGCGAGATTCCTACACTGGCAGAACCACCAAAGTTCCGGAGTTTAGAACCAGAATAAATTTGCTGTTGGGAGGCTGAAGAAAACACACTTGCAGCAGGGACGTTGAAGGATATGCTTAAATCAGGGACGTATTTGCAGGAGAGGGAGAGAGAGAGAGAGAGAGAGAGAGAGAGAGAGAGAGAGAGAGAGAGAGAGAGAGAGAGAGGAGTGTCTCCAAAATAGAGCAGAGTGCAGAGATTGAGTTGAGCTCAGAATTTCCAGCTAGTGCTGCAATTGCCTTCGATTCTCGCACGGTTTTAGAGTGATAAGTATGAGCCGTCAATGAAATCACCAATGTGAGAGGGATGCAAAGCTAATTAATTTACATTGGTGTTTAACTGTACAGCTTTAACCTTCATAGTCAGCTGGTTGTACTCGTCATGTGCTTCGGCGAAACTATTGATGTTCGCTCTTGCTTTTCTGGGGATCTCCAATCAAATCACTAACCATTGTTGGAGTCATTCGCTGTATAGATGATATAGTTTCATATTATTTCATATGACGACCTACCTGTGACACGAGTTTAGCCTATGATCATAGTCTTTGGTCAACTTATTAAATTTATAACTGCTTGTTTCACTGGGTAAAACATTTTACTTGACGTCTTGTTGCAACAAACCGAATTATTACCATGACCACTAGTTTTGTTCTTAGATGAGTCCCTTCATTAACATATCCGTATGAGTGCAGTGTAATTTCATCTGTGCTTGCAGAGTGACGTGTGCGAGCAACAGTAGCAGAAACTACTCCTATATTCAGTTTTTCGTATTAGTTCCGAAAATTTAATTCAGATTACTTTGTGTGTTTGAGTTCTTACGTGGTGAAATTTTTCGGATCTTTTCGTATTTTCGAATTAGAAAGGGGTAGTATCAAATTTTAATAACGGTAGAGTGTAACGTCGCGTAGGCTGTTGTCATTTGTACTCAGACAGGGGTAGGATCGCATTGTAATATCTGTATAGTGGCATAGTGGTGGTCATTTCATTGCTTAGTTCGTAAGTTCACATATCGCAGCTCAGTCTGGCAGTGGTGACGCAACTGTGCAGTCGCATAATGCTGTTTTATTTGTCGCAGCTCTATACATCCAGATATTAGCAGTAAGATGGATAGGGTGTGTGCGTGCTGCGTGCGGGCGCAGGAGGAACTGGAAGCGGTTCTCGAGCAGCTGAGCGTGCTGTTGGCCACGGTCAGCCGCCTTCAGGCTGCTGCCTCGAGGTGCAGCGACGGCGGAGGGTCTGGTGCGTCGCTTGAGACACCCCAGGTGTCGCTTGCTGCGTCCGCTGACCCAGCCGCCGAGGTACCTTCTAGTGTACCTGGCGCGTTGGGGTCGCCCTCACCTCAGGGTGACTGGCGGACTGCAACACGTTCGCGTCGCTCGAGGCGGAGAGTCAATGTGGAGGCTGGCCGGCTGGCCGGCTGGCCGGTTGGCCTCGCCCATTCATCCTGTCAGTGGGCAGGTGGCCGCTCCTTCAGCAGGGCCCGAGCAGGCACACGGGTCAAAGGCTTGCTGGTTATTGGGAGCTCCAACGTTAGGCGGGTGATGGAGCCCCTTAGGGAAATATCGTACAGGGCTGTAAAGAATTCCAACGTGCACTCTGTTTGTCAGCCGGGGGGCCTCATCCAAGATGTGCAGGCGGCCTTGCCTGAGGCTATCGAGCGTACGGCGAGCAGTCTTCTGCAAGTAGTTGTTCACGTCAGCACCAATGATGCCTGTTGCTTGGGTTCTGAGGCGATCCTCAGTTCGTACAGGCGGCTGACGGATTTGTGAAGACCGCTGGCCTCGCATGTGGGGTATGAGCTGAGCTCTCTATTTGCAGCATCATTCCCAGAGTGGATCTGGGTCCTTTGGTTTGGAGCCGAGTGGAGGGTCTCAACCAGAGGCTTCGTCGACTCAGTGATGGTCTTGGCTGCAGATTTCTAGACTTGCGCTGTTGGGTGGGGAATTGTAGGACGCCCATAGATAGGTCAGCGGTGCACTACACAAAGGAAGCGGCTACTCGGGCAGCAGAGGACTTGTGGCGTGCACATGGGTTTTTTTTTAGGCTAGGCAGTAGTGCGAAGTGTCCTGATGAACACTCACCAGTCGACGTGCAGGCAGTAAAAGACACTTCAGCTATCAAGATATTAGCAGTAAATTTTCAGAGTCTTCGGAATAAAGTTCCTGAATATTCTGCCCTCCAGGAAGCGTGTGGCACGCTAATTATTCTTGGGACTGATACCTGGCTGAACCCTGAGATAGGAAGTTCTGAAATATTTATTGAGGGAACGTGTATCGGAAAGACAGATTACACACCGTAGGAGGTGGTGTCTTCATTGCAGTTGACGAAGTTCCACCATGGCAGTTCTAGAATCATTCAAATTGAGTCTACACTCTGTATCGCAGAAGTACCCGGATCATGCTATATTAGTCGGAGGCGACTTTACCTACCTAGTATAGACTTGGATGTCTATGGATTCATTGCAGGTGGTACAGCCAAGCCGTCGTGTGAATTACGTTTGAACACATTATCCGAAAACTGTCTTGAGCAGCTAAATCGACAGCCAACGCGTAATGGAAATATTTTAGATCTCGTAGCCACGAACAGGCCAGACCTCATCGACGGTGTCAGTGTAGAGACAGGGATTAGTGATCATGATGTTGTCATTACGACTATGGTTACGAGAGCAGCCTAGGAGATTATTCTTACTAGAAAGAGCAGATAAGCAGTTGTTAGCATCCCACATACTAAATGAATCGACTTCATTTACTTCCGGTACGATGGATGTGGAAGAATTATGGGAACATTTTAAACACATCGTAAATCACGCATTGGAGAAGTATGTGCCAAAAAAGTGGGTTACGGTCGGAAAAGACCCACCGTGGTTTAACAGCGCAATTCGGAGAATGCTCAGGAAGCAATGGCAGTTGCAATCGCGGTACAAGAAGGATCGGGAGAATGAGGACAGGCAAAAGTTTGTAGAGATTCGTGCTGCTGTGGAAAGAGCAATGCGCGAAGCATACAACCACTACCACCGTCATACCTTAGCAAAACATATTGCTGAAAACCCAAGGAAACTCTGGTCTTACCTAAAGTGGGTAAGCGGGTCGAAGGCTTGCATCCAGTCACTCACTGATCAGACTGGCCTGGCAACGGAAGACATCAAAACGAAAGCTGAAATTTTAAATTTAGCATTTGAGAAATCTTTCACGCAAGAGGACCGTACAAACATACGCCGTTTGAGTCTCTTACTGATTCCCGTATGGAGGACATAGTGATAGACATCCCTGGGGTTGTGGAGCAGCTGAATGGGTTGAAAATAAATAAATTGGCAGGTCCTGATGGGATTCCAATTCGGTTTTACAGAGAGTACTCTACTGCATTGGCTCCTTACTTAGCTTGCATTTATCGTGAATCTCTTGCCCAACGTAAAGTCCCGAGCGACTGGAAAAAGGCGCAGGTGACGCCTGTATATAAGAAGGGTCGAAGGACGGATCCTCAAAATTACAGACCAATATCCTTAACATCAGTTTGTAGCAGGATTCTCGAACATATTCTCAGTTCGAATATAATGAATTTACTTGGGACAGAGAAGTTGCTGTCCATACATCAGCACGGCTTTAGAAAGCATCGCTCCTGCGAATCGCAACTCGCCCTTTTTTCATATGATATCTTGCGAACCATGGATCAAGGGTATCAGACGGATGCCATGTTCCTAGACTTCCGGAAAGCGTTTGACTCGGTGCCCCAAAAATGGTTCAAATGGCTCTGAGCACTATGGGATTCAACTTCTGAGGACATCAGTCCCCTAGAACTTATAACTACTTACACCTAACTAACCTAGGGATATCACACACATCCATGCACGAGGCAGGATTCGAACCTGCGACCGCAGCGTCGGTGCCCCAATCTAGACTCCTAAGTTACAAGCATATGGGATTGGTTTCCAAATATGTGAGTGGCTCGAAGACTTCTTAAGTAATAGGACCCAGCACGTTGTCCTCGATGGTGAGTGTTCATCCGAGGTGAGGGTATCATCTGGAGTGCCCCAAAGAAGTGTGGTAGGTCCGCTGTTGTTTTCTATCTACATAAATGATCTTTTGGATAGGGTGGACAGCAATGTGCGGCTGTTTGCTGATGATGCGGTGGTGTACGGGAAGGTGTCGTCGTTGAGTGACTGTAGGAGGATACAAGATGACTTGGACAGGATTTGTGATTGGTGTAAAGAATGACAGCTAACCCTAAATATAGATAAATGTAAATTAATGCAGATGAATAGGAAAAAGAATCTCGTAGTGTTTGAATACTCCATTAGTAGTGTAGCGCTTGACACAGTCACGTCGATTAAATATTTGGGCGTAACATTGCAGAACGATATAAGTGGAACAAGCATGTAATGACAGTTGTGGAGAAGGTGGATAGTCGTCTTTGGTTCATTGGTAGAATTTTGGGAAGTTGTGGTTCATCTGTAAAGGAGACCGCTTATAAATCAGTAATACGACCTATTCTTGAGTACTGCTCTAGCGTTTGGGATCCTTATCAGGTCGGATTGAGGAAGGACATAGTAGGAATTCAGAGGCGGGCTGCTAGATTTGTTACTGGTAGGTTTGATCATCACGCGAGAGTTACGGAAATGCTTCAGGAACTCGGGTGGGAGTCTCTGGAGGAAAGGAGGCGTTCTTTTCGTGAATAGCTACTGAAGAAATTTATAGAACTAGAATTTGAGGCTGACTGCAGTACAATTTTACTGCCACCAACTTATATTTCACGGAAATGCCACAAAGATAAGAGAAGAGAGATTAGGGCTCGTACAGAGGCATATAGGGAGTCATTTTTCCCTCGTTGTGTTTGGGAGTGGAACAGGGAGAGAGGATGCTAGTTGTGGTACGAGGTACCCTCCACCACGCACCGTATGGTGGACTGCAGAGTATGTATGTAGGTGTATGTAGGTGTACATGTAGAGACGTGTTACCTGTAATTTTATGCTTAAGAGTAGTCACTTTTCATTCAATGAGACGTTGTCCATTGTGCGATGTTGTTGCTTTTAAATTTGTATGACCTTATGCGAGGTTTCCCTTCCCCGCATGTCACCGGGGATCAGAACTGTAGCTCAACTGTCACGTCACATACCCCATAATCCATCGTATGGTGTATGACGTAGGGTACCCAGTACTACCTCAGACCTAAATGTTCTACGGGAGCCTATAACAAAATAGTGTTTCGAATATTCATCGTCGGGTCCTCTTCTACGTGATGAAGGGCTTCCTCTACAAAGACTATGGCACGTCCGTGGAGCACCATAGACAACCGTACTTGTAGCGAATATACCAGTTTCTTACATACGTTGTTGCAGTTCCACGAAAGTGATACGTGATGATATACGACAGCGGAAGCTGGCGAGGCGACGCCAACTTCTCAGTCTGTACGCCTATTTGGAAGTCGGAGATCTGAAAGTGACCCGATCTTTACCGGCCGGAGTGGCCGTGCGGTTCTAGGGGCTACAGTCTGGAGCCGAGCGACCACTACGGTCGCAGGTTCGAATCCTGCCTCGGGCATGGATGTGTGTGATGTCCTTAGGTTAGTTAGGTTTAATTAGTTCTAAGTTCTAGGCGACTGATGACCTCAGAAGTTAAGTCGCATAGTGCTCAGAGCCATTTTGAACCCGATCTTCAAACTAAGTATATCTAAACGAAACATTTTCGGAGACAGCTTACTTATCGAACTTTTATTGACAATGATTCCTCCAAAACCTCGAGAAGTCTGTAATACGAATTGTGGAACAGCCTATACAGTGAAGGCAACGTCTAATCCAGGGATATGGATGTTTTATGTTAGTTGACTACCTTGCGAAGTGTGTCATTCATTCGATTACTATTTGCTTCCACATAACGTCTAAGGTCTTAGTTACAATGTCGTGTTCACTTGAACATAACATTTTAAAGAATATCGCTATATAGTCGGGTTTTCACTTTACCATCAAAATATTCTACATCTACATCTACATCTACATTTATACTCCGCAAGCCACCCATCGTTGTGTGGCGGAGGGCACTTTACGTGCCACTGTCATTACCTCCCTTTTCTGTTCCAGTCGTGTATGGTTCGCGGGAAGAACGACTGCCGGAAAGCCTCCGTGCGCGCTCGAATCTCTCTAATTTTACATTCGTGATCTCCTCGGGAGGTATAAGTAGGGGGAAGCGATATATTCGACACCTCATCCAGAAACGCACCCTCTCGAAACCTGGCGAGCAAGCTACACCGCGATGCAGAGCGCCTCTCTTGCATAGTATGCCACTTGAGTTTGCTAAACATCTCCGTAACGCTATCACGGTTACCAAATAACCCTGTGACGAAACGCGCCGCTCTTCTTTGGATCTTCTCTATCTCCTCCGTCAACCCGATCTGGTACGGATCCCACACTGATGAGCAATACTCAATTATAGGTCTCTCGGCTGAACAAATAATATGGCAGTAGTTACTCGTAACGTGTAAGTTTTTACGTGTGAGTAGAAAAGTTTACAAGTTGCAGCAAAAGCCTAATCGACGCGATTCGCTCCGGATGTGTAGTAACAGTATGGCCCTTAGCGTTACAAGCTTGTAGTCATTAAGTTATGAACAGATTCCAGGAAATTGTCGAGTACTTGATGCCACAGTTCAATTTGTAATTCGAAAGAAATTGAACTACCATAATTCTTGCGCAGTGTGGGTTCCCAGATAAAATACCGTTCTCAATGAAGAACAGAGGTGTCACACTAACTCAGATCTGAAAAATCGTTTCAGTTGCGAAAATTATGCGTTGCCGGACAGGATTTTACCCTGTGATGAAAACTGGATACCGCATTTTGAGCCAGTGTACAAGCGTCAAAGTGTACAGTGGAATATCCCCGAATCAGCTGTCCGAAAGAAATTCAAAACGCCACCATCGGTTGGTAAGATCCTGTGAACCGTATCTTGGGGTACCCGTGGTGCGATATCCTGTGAGAATGTGCGGGGCAACTCACTGTTAACGTATATATGTGGTGGTTGTCCTTTCGGACATGGCCCAAAGAACAAACACTGCAGAGGAAGATGGCCAGTGATTTTTTCAGTGCGGATGCACACCAGGCTCTAACTTTACGGGAATCTACGGAATGCCACGAGTAACAAGGATAATGGACAGGGGCACTGCATTAGTGGTGTGTGGACATACTGATAATTTGGGTCTGATAGGAGGCGTGCTAGGGCAGTCCATGCAGCTGCTATGACCACTGTGTTCAGAAGGCTTAGTGGTCAGGGCATCTGCCTAGTAAGCAGACAATCCCGTTCCGACCCCAATTTTTTACTTTCCGCATTGATTTAAACCAATGCCCACTCGCAGCCAATGTCTGTAATTCCTTTGTGTCTTTAACACTGTTAACAGCCTATGCCCTTCACGGACGTTTAAGAGACAAATCAAGCCAGCACTGCGGGGGAATCTTTTTGCTGTTGGGAGGACAGGTGTGCTTCTTCAATAGAACGCTTGGCCTCATACATCACATCTAACGCTAGAAACAATTGGCAAAGTTGGTCTCGATCTCCTACCACATCCACCTTACAGTCGTCAGCTTACCTGTTCCAAATTTCTTCTCCTCGGTTCGTTGAAAGAAGTTTTGCGTAGCATGAGATTTAGTGACAATGAAGATGCAACTGAAAAGAAAAACTGACTCCGACGTAAACGCAAAAATTTCTTCATTGTGAGAATAAGGAGTAAGAAGATCCCACAACTCCATAAAGAGTTTGTAGGAATTACGTCGAAAAACAGATAACAAATAGAATTCATTTAATAACCCGTTTTTGCCTTGTAGCTATTTGTTCTAATAATTACTGAACGACTTTCGTAAAAGGAAAACATAAGAAAAATATTGACGCTCTTATAGGAGCTGTGACCAAAAACTTCCATTTCGTAACTTAAAATGGCGCAAGTTACGTGCGGTTCTTAGAAAAATGGATTTACGTTTACGGATTAAAGAGGTAATGTTCAATCAAATTTTTGTGCAAGTGCGTTTGGGATAGAGCTTCGAATCGAAGTAAATCATGGATAATGGGATAATCCGGAAAGAAAGGAATCAGCCAATACACATGTTACGGATGCAGTGAATTTTAGTGGGCTGATAGGATATCGAGCGAGAAACATTTCTGCATAACCGTTAGGAATAAACTATCTGTAAATCCGCATGTTACCTAAATAGTAATAGGGAGAACCAATGTTACGTACAAGACTTCTGGATACATTTGTGTTCCCACAAGTTTCGTATGATGAGGGAGAGATGCCTGTTTTGAAGAACGTCACATTTTTAGCATAATATTACCAACGAGCTATGGACTAATATACTGACCTGTTTACATGAAGTCCGCGAAGTGGTACAGTGTCCCGCAGAGCTCCTCAATTATCTACAGTGAAGTGCGTGGCAGAGGATACTTTTCATTGTAGTATATATTAAGGTTTCGTTCCGTTCCGTTCACGGATGGAGCGTGAGTAGAATGACTGCTTCGACTTCTCAGTGCGAGCAGCTGATCACCTAATATTATCTGCCTGATGTCTGCGGGAAATGTAACTGAAGAATACAAAGTTTCCTTACATTCAAAGAAAGTGGAATTTTCTAAGTAGCTTCTTTCGAAATGTATGGAATCTTTCCTTGAGTGACGGCCAACACAAAGTTTACGAAGTCCGTGTCACTCTCTTTCACCGCTGAAACAGGCGTGTGAGGGTTCGCTGTACTCTTCGTACGCGCTCGAAGTCTCCTCGATTTCCTTCCTGATAACGGTATCATACTCCTGAGAACTTTTCATATGTGAGCTGTAATTGCGTTTTAAATGCAACACATTTGCTTGGTTAGTTGCAGGTTCCCAGTATCCTAATCAGTGAGTTGCAGCCGTCTACATTCTAAGACAAAACTAAGCGACGCACCATGAAGGATTCATCCGGATGGGACGAATTCGGTAGATATGATGTACAAGCACAGTAAATATGAGATTACAATTTCATAAAATATGAATGATTTACGCAAGGGAAAGAGCTGCACTTATTTTGCAAGCCAGTAATACGTTGGTCCACATCTGACCATTCTGTAAGCAGTTATTAGGCTTGGCATTGACTGACAGTGTTATTGGATGTCCTCCTGAGGGATATCGTGCTAAATTCTGTCCAATTGGCGAGTTAGATCGTCAAAATTCTGAGCTGGTTGGAGGGCCCCGACCACAATGCTCCAAACGCAACAACTTTGGAACAGATTCAGGAACCTTTCTGGTCAAGTTACGGTTTGGTAAGCAAGAAGCAAAGCAGTACAATTTCTCACCGTGTCCTGCGGCCATTACCTCACTGAAATGTAAACCGAGGATGGTCTGCCATGAACGTCAACAAAACTCGGCGTTGAATGTCGTCGGCCTTCCGCTGTGCCGTAATAACTCCCATGGATGACGACCAAAGGGGTCCTGAAATGAAAGTAAATGCCACACCCAACCATCACTCCTTGTTGTCGGGGCGTATGACCGGTGACTGTGAGGCTGGTATCCATACGCCCTCCACCGCATCTTCAAGTACTTCTTCGCTGGTTATCGGGGCTGCATTCGAAACGAGACTCACTAGTGAAAACTGTTACACGTCAGTTAATACGAGATTCAAGGCCGAAGTTGCTGAAGAAGAGAATCGGAATTGTGTTTGTAACATATTTCATGTGTCGGGTTTTATGTAGCCTGTACCAACCAATCCATTTCAGACTAACACTTGCACCCAAACTCATGAACTACATATACTCATTTCAGAAAGGCGTCAGGTAAGGCTTCTTGGCGGCGACAGTCCACTATAATCGTCTAAGCGCTGATAATTTTCTATACTTTATCTTGATGTTACATTGTTTATCACCGAGTCGAAAGTATTTATGTCTCGCCGTTGAACTGGAGGTATTGCTTCTGCGGCACCAATCTCGCGCTCTCCCAAAACTATTCCATGTGGTTTGCTGAATAAGAAAACAAGGCTATAACCAACTGTTTAGTTAAGAAGACTGACACTGGAAGCAGAGTAATATGAGTCAGAAACTGCGGAAGAAAGTGTAATAGTGGCCTTATAAGATGAACTTCGAAGGAAATCGCTGAAAACAACGAAGGAAAGCACATGGATTCGAACCGTTATCCTTTAGATGAAGAGTTCAGTGCTATGTATTATTTCGTCACGCCACTACGGTAACTACTTTCGGAGAAAATCCCTTGAAGGAAAATTTATTTCGTTGATTAATTAATCACCCGGCAGACGGTCTCTCACCTTCTTAAGGTGAACAATTTAAATTCTACGATCACGAATAAACAGCTAACTTCTTAAACTTCCTGCTGGTGTTTAACGGATTTTGCCTCATTCAAATCGGAGGTGTTATTCTGTTTCATCCTACAAAAACGGTTTATGCCCACGCAGACGAAATCCAAGACTTCCAGTTTCACATGATCTATAATACTTAGTCCGACAAAGATGAAAGATTCAGCTCTGTTACACCTATGGGCTATTATTAATTCAGACTTTCACCCACGTACTTCCTACTGTGGGTGTTACTCCTACAGAATTAATGGAGAACCTGCTTGAAACGTTGAATTTCGGATAAGTGAGTGACGTGATGTAGCTTAGGTCCAGTTTTTGAGTGTTGCAGCTGAAATCACGTAAAGCAACAGTGTTTTCCGTGTAAAAATGCAGGCATTCGCTTATATTAGCTAGTAATTAAGAAATGATGTATACCCGTATACATCGCGAAGAATGAAGGAATTGCACTCAAGCGTAAATTTTTTATAATGATACGGTTACGGACAATTAGTAATGGAAGGGAATTAGCTTCATCTGCATCAGACCTCATTTCTCTCTCTGCTCAAATGCGATTTGAAAACATGATATTCTACGGACAGAAAGTACTTCCTGTATCAGCAGCTTTGATTTGTCCTTATCATCCCAGGAAAAAAGAGGCTATCCTGTTACAGTCGGACGTACGGGAAAAATATTTTAGCATCGGAAATTGTAAACACGGATATGACGAAAGAGGACAAGTGTAAGCAAAACTTATGAAACGTGATTTTTACTGACTTGAACTTTTCTGCAAATTTCGCATTTTACGAGGTCTTTCTTTTGACTTACAGGAACATGAAACGATTAAGAAACTCACGGTCTAATACTCTCCGTACACTGAAAGCATATTTTCCTTCATTACCAGCAGTGGTTGTTACCCCTACAGAATTAATGGAGAGCCTGCTTGAAGCGCTGAAGTTCGGATAAGTAAGTGACGTGTTGCAGTTTAGGTCCAGGTGTCTCTACTGCTTGGTAACTAATGCATTAGTGAGAGTACATGCATTCGGAATGATACACAGGGACAGTATTCATAATTTACTATATCTGCAGCTCACATACAGTTTTCCGCAAATTAATTCTACGAATAATTCATCACGTTAATTCAGAAGGGAAAAAAATTATGCATAATTGGAAAAGAAATTTAATTTCTGTAACAGTAATTAAACTCTCATTATGTGCTAAACATACGTATAAACGGATCCCTAACAAGCTAAGATTGCGTAATTGAGCGTAAATCTGATCGAGAGTGTCAAAGTTTTAACGATCTGCTATGGACGCTACAAGAAAGATAAGGGAGTTTAATGCTCGTTTTCTGTCAACTCCATCTCAAGTAGTTCCATGAACTCATCTGAAGCTGCTAAAATATACTGCAGTTTTCACGTTATGAGTGAAGTGCCTTGGAAGGTCTTTTCCTCTGGATTTTCACAGTATTGTTTATTGGTGGTTTTATAATAAATAAATTAAGACCGGCCCCCGGATGATCACCTAATTCACACTATCCGCGTGATTCATGCGATATTTAAGTGCGAACAACGATGACCCGGGACATTAGCACGGTAGTGGGGATAAAGAAATAAATTGTATCACTTGTATATACAGCATGTCGAGAACTCCAGCGACAAATTCTCAGACGTTGTTTAGGCATACCTTCTGAGTAATTCGGTTAAGGGACCAACGTTATGTCACGGGTCGTTACAGAGTAACAATGTAATTATTACTTATACGGTTTATTTTCACCATTTACCTAGAAACTAATAATAGTTTGTGAATGAAATTTTCACTCTACAGCGGAGTGTGCGCTGATATGAAACTTCCTGGCAGATTAAAACTGTGTGCCGGACCGAGACTCGAACTCGAGACCTTTGCCTTTCGCGGGCAAGTCCTCTACCAACTGAGCTCCCCAAGCACGACTGACGCCCCGTCCTCACAGCTTTACTTCTGCCAGTACCTCGTCCCCTACCTTCCAAACTTTACAGAAGCTCTCCTGCGAAACTTGCAGAATTAGCTCTCCTGAAAGAAAGGATATTGCGGAGACATGGCTTAGCCACAGCCATGTCTCCGCAATATCCTTTCGTTTAGGAGTGCTATTAGACGGTAAACAATCGACAATACCACTTTAGTCGCCGTCCGGGGTGGCCGAGCGGTTCTAGGCGCTACAGTCTGGAACCGCGCGACCGCTACGGTCGCAGGTTCGAATCCTGCCTAAGGCGTGGATGTGTGTGATGTCCTTAGGTTAGTTAGGTTTAAGTAGTTGTAAGTCTAGGGGACTGACGACCTCAAAAGTGAAGTCCCATAGTACTCAGAGCCATTTGGACTATTTGAACCCATTTAGTCATCGAAGTACATCTCACTCCATATAAACACGCAGTAAACGCACTCGTTGATCGTATTACTTTTACAAACCATGGCCTTATCATATCTCTATTCGAATGGGACCTACCCCATTCTTCCGCATGGTGCCGCGTAAATAGTTGGAGTCCTTTACAACTGGAGAAGTCTCGTATTTTCTCGAATGATGACGCTACATCTAGAAGGTGATTGCATCGTCAACACAGGATATGCAACAGGCAACGCCATCAGTAAAACGACCTTGTCAACATAAATTTGCTGATATGAATGAAACTAACAGACGCTGCATTTACATGTTGCACCAACGATGGCGTTACTTCAGTACCTGAGCCAAGCTCGTGACCGTATCTTGAAAAATCAGGACAAAATTGGTTCTTGTCGAGATGTCGGGACAAGGAAGTCCGTAACGGTGTTGGAAAAAAAAAAGAACTTGAGACTGATAGATTTACGACGCAAGACCACGTGGTCGCAATCTCACGGAAGGTGTGATACGCGCGCGATGTCACCATAATGGCGGTTCATACGCTGGAAGGGAAAGAGGGGTAGGGCACCGCACGGTATCTGAGGCGCTGTGTGTTGTGGGTGTGCGGGTACGTGAGGCATTGGCAAAGAGGGAGAACACGATGGCGCTGTTACTGAAGGTGGAAGGGGAACTTGGAGGGGTAGACGGCACTGAAGGACTGAAGGTGTTTGGAGAGGAGCAACAGGACAGCGCACATCTACTACGTGAAACGACCTTGAAGTTAAGCAAAAATTTTAAACTCACAGCTGGTGACACCACCAGTTGGCGTGACGCTAAACACGCATAAAAGTAGGTTCAGAATATTATCTGATGGCCTTAAACACCAAGCACAGAGTGATATGAAATTTGTACGACAAAAAATTGGGCTTAAGAGGGCACAGTTCACATCGTTGCTACAGTGCTTGTCTTAACTTTTAAACAGAAGGAGGATAAGAATGCATCTCTTTGTTGAGTTTAAGTAAAAAAAAAAAATCAGAAGACGCTTTCCAGCCTTCTTATGCATTCGGTATCCACATAAAAACCACAACAGAATCATTTCAAGACGACGAATATTTCGTTGCGTGATGGTTGGAGAGTGTTAGAGAACTGCACTTCGAAATTCACAAACCGTCTAAAACAAGTAGGTACGAAAAAAGATGCCTAATATTTTTCATTACATAGATATTTAGAACAACAGTATGTTTTCTGCTTCACCGTTTTAGTAATTATGGGTAGTTGCGTCACTCACGAACTATCATTAACGGTCGCGGAGTTCACAAGATAGGACAGGGATAAAAAAAAATTCCTGTCGACCTATAATCATGGAAGTTGCCAAGAAGCAAGGTTGCACAGTACAGGTAACACTATACCAAGAAAATTTTGTTTGCGATTTGTTATTCCACTGTCTTCTCCGTTCATCTGTTGTTCTGAGAAACATACAGACGGATCAAGTTGAGATTTATGTGACATATCGAGGTCTATGGTACCTTTGCAGTGAAAAAATTCAAGCTTTCAGGTAAATACAATAAAAAGATACGGCCATATCTGTCACATATTTTGATACCCGCTAACATACTCAGCAAAAAGCTACACGTTACTACCTATGTATATTTGGATGGATGAACTATCTATATACAACGTTAAATCATTTTTTTGTTTTGTTTTGTTTTGTAAGCTCATTAATGTGGCTCGTATATTAGCTTTGAATGTGGATAAGACCAGTCACACACGACGATTGTAAATGTTATATAGTTCATAGCGTTTCGTCTGAAGACGCTGTTATAGACCGCAATCATTTACAGAAACCGAAAGTAAATCACTCTTTTGATTTGGACTGCCTCGATCAAAATTATAAATTCCACAATGCGGTCAAAGTTTATTTTCACCAATAGCTTAATTGAAAAGTGTTGTATTGATCCTCCACTAGTCTTCATGCATCTCGGTACAGTTTTCCTAACGTCTCAGCCTTCCTGTAGACAAAAGCATAGACTGCAAAATGCGCAACACAGCTTTTGACGTTGTCCACCATACCATTTTATGCATTTTAAACAATAAGGGCCCACTAACACCCCAATGGGGTAACTTTAAGATATATGACTGCACTTGCATGAAAACCAACACCAGCTGATTCAGTCGTCTGTTTATGATACGAGATTGGTCAAACAGAGAACTGAAACAGAAATGTGTATTAGATAGTGGATGACAGACAACGTACTAGATAACGGATAACTGTAAAAGCGACATGCTCTTATGTTCGATTTGTAAATATCTAAAATGTAACGACACGGGGCAAAGCTACGGCCGTGTGTCGTCCTAAGGTCATTAGCCACGGCTAGCCGATGCAGCATTTAGTCACACCTGCATCTTTCCGGACACAGACTGTCCTCCAGGGTATGTTAAGGCCAGTGAAGTACGCAGCATGTCATACACATTAGCAACAGAGCTCAGTGACACGGAAATATCCAGGAATGCTTGTCTCTGGCCGTAAATACACGGTCCACCATGTACGTTCGCCATCAACGTGCAGTAGCTACTCACAAACGGCAGGTGTCAGCACTGGCAGTGGACTGTACACAAAACATGTCGTGTTGACGCAGAAAACAGTGCAGTCGTTGTCATAATGCGGAAAAGAAACGATTTGTCTGGCGTCGAAAAATACATGATCAATGGCTTCCGCGCCAAGTGTAGGAGCATATCCGAAACGGCTAAGTTTGTAAGCTATTCGCGTGCTGCCACGGTTAAAGCATAAAGTTCATAGCAAAATGGTGCTATCCGAAACCAGCGCCGAGACATCTGTTGTGCCCCACGGCTCATAGATGATAGGGGTGAACGACGGCTGGGGGGAAGAGTACGGGCGAACAGACATGCAGCTGTTGAACAGCTGATAGCCCAAATGAATCAAGGGGTTACCAAGAGCTTCTCCTCGACGACTGTACACCAAACGTTGAAGCGAATCGGCCTACGAGCATGTGCTAACTGCTGTTCATCGGCAACGAAGGCTGGAATTTGCAACCCATTATCACAGCTGGACGTCCACCGACAGACACGTAGTCTTTTCAAATGAATCAAGTTTTACGCTTCATTGGATGAATGACTGTTGGCGACTATGGCTCTGAAACAACCACCGGAAGAGTCCAGGATGGGGGAGGGAGCGCTAGGATCAGGGGAATGGTTTTGTAGCATTCCCTATATTACCTTGTCATTCTGGAATGCACAATAGATCAACACCAGTATGCGTATATCCTTCTGGAGCATGTCCACCTGAACATGTAGTTTGTTCTTTCCTCAGCATGGTCGCATCTATCATTAGGGCAATGCAAATGTCACACAGCTCACAGTCTACATGCGTGGTCCGAGAAGCACCAGGATGAAGTTACTGTACACCCCTGGTCTGCAAATTGCCCGGATATAAACTGAAACGAGAACCTGAGTGGCCACCTCCATCGGGCTGTTAGCGCCATGGAACCTCAATCGAGAACCCTAGCGCACCTGGCCATGGCACTAGAGTCAAGATGGCTCTTAATCCCTGTTGGTACCTTCCAGAACCTCACTGTCTATCTTCCTGCGTATCTCGCAGCGGTCAGCACTGTTAAATGTGATTATTCAGACCTTTGATAGATGGTCACATTAATGTGACAGAATAATGTGAACCCCTGGGCCAGCCCAGCAGGTAATGGGCTAGGCAGTGGTAGGCATCATCGCCAGCCTTGTGTCAAAATCTGCCACAGGTTTTCAACATACTATGGACACAATCATCTTCGTCGCAGCTGGGCTGCGAACCAATAACTGCTGCCAGATGGCGTAGCTGTCAGGCCGCCAATTGCCACCGTCTCCACGAGACCTCCTACCAGGGTTCTTGGCGACTCCTCTGGTACGAGGCACGAATCAAGCTCCTCCCAGCTATGCACCGTGGTGTTGCGACGCCGCCAGCAACCGTTCTCCAGCCTACAGTCCTGGGTTGATCACCCTTAGCAGTTCCACCATCTTCTCCTTGGGCTCGCCTGCTGTGGTCAGGCTACCCGAGCCGGCCGCTGGCCCGGCATGCCTAACAAGGTAACGTCCGCCAGCAGACGGCCTTCCCAAGTAAGCGTCAGGTTTCAAGGTCGGTCGCCTGTCATCCGCGTTCTACATGCAAGCTACTCTGCATTTATTTGCGATTTAAAATACAGAATGTTTACAAGAAGATGGCTCTCATCGTTGTCTGCATCTCCACCCACAGGCACCAGAGCCATTAATTTACGCCATCTATTCTGACATCTGCTACAACAACGTGTTCATACTTGCATGGAAAACCTGGTAGAAACCGACCTAGGGGAAGATCAGTTTGGATTGCAGAGAAGTGCTGGAAACCGCGAGGCAGTACTGATGCTAATACTTATCTTAGAAGAAACGTCAAGGAAACAGCTTTTGACAATATTGCTTTTGACAATACTGACTGAAGTACTCTCTTTGAAATTCTGAATGTTGCAGGGGTAAAATACAGGGAGTGAACGGTTATTTACAACATTTACGGAAACCAGTTATAAGAATCAAGGGGCAGTAAAGAGAAGCAGTCGTTAAGAAGGGTGTGAAACACTGTTGTAGCCTATCCCCAATGTTATTTAATTTGTTCACTGAGCAATCAGTAAAGGAAACCAAAGAAAAATTTCGAATAGAAATTGAAGTTCAGGAACAAGAAAAAAAATTCGAGGCCTGCTGATGACAGTGCTATTCTGTCGTTTTGTGTGGACTGTGGCTGTGTATTGATGTAAAACGTGGACGTTATACAGTGTAGATAACTAGAGAATAGAAACTTTTACAACGTAGTGCTACAGAACAATGCTGGAAATTAGACTGGTAGATACCGTAACTAATGAGGTGATACTTAATATAATTGGGGAGTAAATGAATTTGTGATACATCTAGACTTGAAGAGGGGCCCAGTTAATATGACACATTCTGAGATATCAAGGCGTCACCATTTTAGTACTGGAGGGAAGTGTGGGGGTTTAAAATCATAGAGGCAGATCAAAATACGAATACAGTAAACAGACTCAGAAGGTTGTAGTTTGCAGTAGTTATAGATAGATGAAGTGGCTTACACTGAATATTGTAGCCTACAGAGTTGCATATGATAATCTAGTTTTTGACGCCTAAGGCCACTTTCCTCGAGACTATACCATTTCAGAGCTCAGCTGTGTTATTTGTAGATTACAGGGCAATCTACTGCGCAACAAAAAAAGTGTTACGTACAAAGTTTCTTTTTGTGTAGAATCCGCTGGGATGATCATATTTAACCCTACTATGCATACTCTGGGTTCAATGGACCCGCACCGAGCGAGGTGGCGCAGTGGTTAGACACTGGACTCGCATTCGGGAGAACGACGGTTCAATCCCGCGTCCGGCCATCCCGATTTAGGTTTTCCGTGATTTCCCTAAATCGCTCCAGGCAAATGCCGGGATGGTCCCTTTCAAAGGGCACGGCCGACTTCCTTCCCCGTCCTTCCCTAATCCGATGAAACCGATGACCTCGCTGTCTGGTCTCCTTCCCCCAACCAACCAACCAATGGACCAGCAGAGAGTCTCAACTTTTAACTATGTGTGAAAGACATAAAGTATAAATCTGTGTCATTAGTTTTAAGTGTCACTTACATTTTCGTCTTCGTACCAGACATTTACATAACATGGGTCCGATGGATCCTGTGGTTGATGTTGTACTGTCATCAAATTAGATTGGATTGTATTCGATTCCATTTTCTTGTAATTCAGAGAATGCATTATTGGTACACTTAAACATTGTTGCCATTGCAGAAAATATACTTTTACAATTCGCAACTCTGTTCAACTGTCAGCATGCTCCTGTGATGTGTAGTACAGAGAAATTTTTTACTGGATTGTTACGAGTACGTGGAGCAATATAGTAATGTTTTAGGAGTTTGCTGCATACAAGTGTTGTGTTTGATATTGTATACGAACTCGGATAGAAAGATAAGTGCCATTTGTAACAATAAAATGAACAGCAGGTACATTCCTACAGTCGGTAGGAGAAGGGAGTAATGAGGTTACTTCCTCACATTATTTTTTCAGGTATGAGAATTTACATCTAAAAAGGAGCAGGCAAGAAGAGAGCAAACGCTTATCAAGTCGAAATTTTGAATCATTTGTTAGTCAGTCAGTAGCTGAAGACGATTTCCTTTGAGATATAAATATTGCTTTAGATGAGAACTATGAAGTTGTTTCTCAGGCCGCGGCGTGCCATTCTTTAAGTGAAGAACAAAGTAGTGAGGTGGTGGTGGTGAGGATGATGATGATGATGACGATGACGCAGGTAATAATGCCTCTGGACAAATAAGCAGTGAAAATGCTAACATACAGATTGCTCCAAATGCTATGCAGTGGAGTAAGTGCCCCCAGTACAAAATAAAATCACTGCACACAATTTGGTGAAATTTATTGCAGGACCAGCAAGGGGCGTAATCAGTTACACACCCAAAGATGTTTGGAATTTATTTATTCCTCTAGCATTGTGGATGAAATTGTGAGACGCACAAACCTAGAAGCAAGAAGAGTCTGTGTACCAAGAAAAATAATCTGGAGTGATAGACCTACGGACGAAATGTTCGCCTACTGGGCAGTTTTGCTTCATTTTGGTGCGGATAAGGGTTGGGATGATCCAATCAGGGAACCAGGTGAGCCATCCTAGAAAAATTTGGACCTTATCACGGTGAAGACCCTTGCAGGCAATATTGCTAGTACAGTCAGAAATGTTAGCGTAAATAATTATTTTACAAGTGTATCATTGGTAGAACATCTGTTGAGTAAAATCCTAACTGTTTTGTAAAATAATGAGGATTAAAAAGAGAAATTCCGAAAGAGAGGAAGCCAAACAGGAGTAGAGCAGTAAACTCAAGTCTATTTGCATTGACAAAAGAAATGACGGTGGTTAGTTTTTCGTCGATAGAAGACAAGTGTGTAAATCTCCTAAATACCACGCATCATGATTGATCTATAGATGAACACCGTTCAAAACGGAAGCCTGAGACTGTGAAATTTTATGACCAAACGATGGGTGATGTGGATATTATGGATCAGTTAGCGCGTAATTATGCATGCAAAAGACAAACTAAACGATAGCCAATGGTTCTCTGGCGCACATTATGGATGTATGAGCTATAAATGACTTCTTTCTTTACAAAGGTCGCATGTTGGAATCCTGCCTCACGAATGGATGTGTGTGATGTCCTTAGGTTGGTTAGGTATAAGTAGTTCTAAGTTATAGGGGACTGATGACCTCAGATGTTAAGTCCCATAGAGCTTAGAGCCATTTGAACTATATTCTTTACAAAATCCAACATCCCACGTATCACGAAGTGCTTTTGCACAAGAGGAGACTTTTCATCAAGGTCCTTTCAGTGGAGATGATCTAACCTTTTATGATCAGGAGATCGTCTAATCACTTTTTACAGAGATCCATATGCCTGGATAAGGAAAAGTTCATTACTATTGCTAAAACACAAAACAGCAGTAGTAACAACAACAGCACAGTGAGTTGTCAGAAGAGAAGGTGTTCATTGTGTTCTCCTTGACAGGATAGAAAAACAAAGTGCGCTGCAAGTGCACAACACATGTCTGCCAAGATCATAGCAGTGTGGTGTGAAACAAATGTAGAAACTGTCATCCTTGTTTCCTTCATGATTTGTTCTTTGTGAATACTATAACTGCCTATCTGAGAATAGATTGTGATTATACTTGTGAACTATGTTTCGGTTTTTATAATGTAATTTATTTAATCAAAATTATTCAGGATAAAAAAGGTACTCCTTCTAATTTAATAAAAGTGTTAAAAATTATCACACCGGTCTTGTACTGATAAACCTAAATGCAAACTATTTGGCATGTTAATATTCACAAAATACATTTTTTCATTTAAATTCTCGAATTAGACATAACGGGATTCGTTCTGTGTAAGTTGGTAAAAGGGACCCACGGTCTCTGGTTGCTCGATAAAGAAAAATAATTTAATTATGAATTATTGGGTATGATGCAGCTGCAACACCTGTTTCTGTGAAAATACATTGCCAATAGTGAAGAAGTTTGTATTCCGTAAACAAAACGTACAACACACAACACAGAATAATGCGACATCTCCAAAGATGCAATTGTGTGAAGTGGCTGCCGATACACGATTGGTTACTGGTGATTCACAGCAACAGCAGAAATTCAAAATGTAAGGAAGTGCAGCAGTCAGTCTCAGAAATCCGCATTTAATTGCAGTTCTTGATATTGACTATAACACACCTAATATAGGTGCATTTCCGGAAAAGTAATACAGGCACAAACACGTGAGAGTATAAACTAGTGACAATTGACTCTCTAATATGTTTGTGTCTCACTGATTCTTTTGGTAACGCACCGACGATGATTATGTTATAATCGACAGCAAGATCTGAAACAAAATGTGAATTTCTATAAATGAAACTGTCCTTCCTTATATCTCAACCTCTGCAGGTTTATTGGTGGAGTTCTGGTTCACCCTATATGCAAAGTAGCAGTGGATTGTAGCACATCGTTGGGTACCTCATAAATTAGCTTGTCATCAGTCTATTTCGTCCTACTAAGAGAAACGTATTGAGTATTATATTGTACAATTCCTGAATCCATTCAGAAATCTGGTCCGTTACTATATAAGATAGATTTCTGCTCAGTAAATGACAGGGCGCAACTATTTTGTATGCCTTCCGGTAGTCAAGAAACGCGGTATTAACTTGATAATCTTACTCTATATTACTCTGGATGTCATGGACGAGCATACCGAGCTGTGTTTCGTAGGATATCATTTTACGAATCGATTTAGGTTTTCGTACAGGATATATACGTCGTCCTGGAACATTAAAACGAGTGAAAATGGAACATATTCCATAATTTTATAACAGACAATTGTCAGCAATTTTAACTCACCTTATAAAGAACTGAAAGAGCTAAATTGACGAAAGGTCTACGGAATTGAAAATACTAGGACACAAAATATAGTTCTTTCGGAATAACTGCCTTCGCTTCGTAGTTTCGCTATCCTGTGAGTCTGAAATGTGTCGGATGCCATAACTCAATTCGCACCAGGCCATCGGAATTACGTTTGATTAAATGAGCAGATGGTTCTAAACAGTAATTATAATTCGTAGTGACCTTGGTGAGACGGCAGCAATGGCAGCTAATCAATATCGCTCAAGCCTGTTACTACGGTTAATGCAATACTGATACACTTTTTTAATTCACAATCCGTTAATAACATAAGAAACAGAACATCGTTAAGAAATAATACAATAAGAGTCATTACTGATACAAACTAGAGAATTATTCACACTAATTTATTTACAACGGCACAGTCACCTTAACACACCAAGGCCAGCAGCAGGAAAGAAATCGAGAGAAGTGACATAAGAAGGAAGACAGACGAATTATAAATATCACTTCAAAGATATAAACTCGACTCCCTTCATTTGAAATAATATAGGTTTCTATTTTACAAGTATTAATACATTCTTTGTCATTAATTGTTCAGGGTGCAATCAGTTCAGGATACGTACCAAAGTAATTTATTAGCGCAGAAAAGGTAAGAAAAAATGCTGATCGTCGGTATACGATGTCGGTCTATAAATATAGTCAAGACTTCGAGATCTATTCTTGAAGTCGTGAGCGACCTGTGCTTTTGTCAAATGTCGTGGTACTCTTCATTATTCCAGTGAATTAAGATGACTGTTCCTTAAAGAGGAGAAAGTTTTTTCACATAATTTCTATAGAATTCGACAGGTATCTCGACCGAATCTATTGCCTTTCCAATACTGAGCGACCGTAATTTACTTTCTGTACCGCTACCGCCTATTGCAATATCTTCAGTTCCACGGTAAAGCGATGAATGAAAAGACGAATCCTTTTAAGATCTTCCGCCATGAAACAATTTTGGAATACGACATTCAGTATTTCGGTCTTCTCTGTCAGCAGCCGTGTCAGTATCTTGTGGTTACTGAGCGACTTATAGGATAATTTAGATCCGCTCACTGACTTTAGAGCGGTCCAGAAATTCTTAGAATTGTCAATAAGAGCTGTTGGCATATCTTTACTTTCAAGTTCACTGAACGCTTCTCGTATTTCTCTTCTTATGCTCATTTTGGCTTTATACACCTTTTCTTTGACAACTAAGCTTTGACTTTGCTCGAATCTCTAATGAAGCATCCTTTGCGTCGGCAGTAAAAAGCTCTTATTGTACCACTGTCGGTCTTTGTCCTCCTTTATAATTTTACCCGGCGCATACTGGCCTAAGGGGTATTATGGAATGATGCATTTCAACCAATTAGGCTCCATATCTTCGCCCTCAGAACTCAATGTTTCATATTGACTATTCTCATACTTTAGAATTTGTTTCCCGGCAATCCTGCTAAGAAAAATTATTTTCGTAGGTTCTACATACTCTGCAAACTATCGTACTGGGCGCGGCGGAGGGCACTCTGTTCCAATACTATCCGTTTATTACCCTGTTCTATTCGCAGACAGAGCGAGGGACAATCGATAGTCTATGTGGCTACGTACATCTACATCTACATCTACATTGATACTCCGCAAGCCACCCAATGGTGTGTGGCGGAGGGCACTTTACGTGCCACTGTCATTACCTCCCTTTCCTATTCCAGTCGCGTATGGTTCGCGGGAAGAACGACTGTCTCAAAGCCTCCGTGCGCGCTCTAATCTCTCTAATTTTACATTCGTGATCTCCTCGGGAGGTATAAGTAGGGGGAAGCAATATATTCGATACCTCATCCAGAAACGCACCCTCTCGAAGCCTGGCGAGCAAGTTACACCGCGATGCAGAGCGCCTCTCTTGCAGAGTCTGCCACTTGAGTTTATTAAACATCTCCGTAACGCTATCACGGTTACCAAATAACCCGGTAACGAAACGCGCCGTTCTTCTTTGGATCTTCTCTATCTCTTCCGTCAACCCGACGTGGTACGGATCCCACACTGATGAGCAATACTCAAGTATAGGTCGAACGAGTGTTTGGTAAGCCACCTCCTTTGTTGATGGACTACATTTTCTAAGCACTCTCCCAATGAATCTCAACCTGGTACCCGCCTTACCAACAATTAATTTTATATGATCATTCCACTTCAAATCGTTCCGCACGCATACTCCCAGATATTTCACAGACGTAACTGCTACCAGTGTTTGTTCCGCTATCATATAATCATACAATAAAGGATCCTTCTTTCTATGTATTCGCAATACATTACATTTGTCTATGTTAAGGGTCAGTTGCCACTCCCTGCACCAAGTGCCTATCCGCTGCAGATCTTCCTGCATTTCGCTACAATTTTCTAATGCTGCAACTTCTCTGTATACTACAGCATCATCCGCGAAAAGCCGCATGGAACTTCCGACACTATCTACTAAGTCATTTATATATATTGTGAAAAGCAATGGTCCCATAACACTCCCCTGTGGCACGCCAGAGGTTACTTTAACGTCTGTAGACGTCTCTCCATTGATAACAACATGCTGTTTTCTGTTTGCTAAAAACTCTTCAATCCAGCCACACAGCTGGTCTGATATTCCGTAGGCTCTTACTTTGTTTATCAGGCGACAGTGCGGAACTGTATCGAACGCCTTCCGGAAGTCAAGAAAAATAGCATCTACCTGGGAGCCTGTATCTAATATTTTCTGGGTCCCATGAACAAATAAGGCGAGTGGGGTCCCACACGATCGCTGTTTCCGGAATCCATGTTGATTCCTACATAGTAGATTCTGGGTTTCCAGAAATGACATGATACGCGAGCAAAAAACATGTTCTAAAATTCTACAAGAGATCGACGTAAGAGATAATTTCTCGCGTCTTATCTTCGGGACCTTACGCGAAATGTATGTTGGCGGCAGTATGACAGATCGGCAGTCCAAATGCCGATTCTTTAAATTTTCTCAGTACTTTTATTTGAAAAGAACGTTACCTTACCTCCAGCGATCCCTTTTGAGTACCCTAAGCATCTCCGTAACGCTTGCATGATGTTCTAAGCTACCAACAAGATATCTAGCAGCCCGCCTCTGAATTACATCTATCTTTACCTTTGACGCTACCTTGTGCGGATCTCTAACACTCGAGCAGCACTCAAGAATAGGTCGTACTAGCGTCCCATACGCGGTCTCCTTTACAGATGAACCCCACTTTCATACACTTCAAACAATAAACCTAAGGCCTTCCCTACCACAATACTCATATGCTCGTTCCATTTCATATCGCTTTGTAACGTTACCCCAGAGAGATTTAAACGACGTTACTCTTGCAAGCAGGACACCACTAATACTGTATCTGAAAGTTATGAGTTTGTTTTTCCTATTGATTCTCATTAAATCACATTTTTCAACATTTAGAGACAGCTGCCAGTCATCATACTAACCAGAAATTTTTTCTACATCAACCAGTAACATCCTACAGTCACTCGCCTTCAAAGCCCTCCCGTATACCACAGCACAGCAAACAACCACAGATTGCTACCCACACTGTCCACCAGATCCTTTATGCACCGGGTGATCAAAATGTCAGTATAAATTTGAAAACTGAATAAATCAAGGAATAATGTAGATAGAGAGGTACAAATTGACACATCTGCTTGGAATGACATGGGGTTTTATTAGAACCAAAAAAATACAAAAGTTCAAAAAATGTCCGACAGATGGCACTCCATCTGATCAGAATAGCAATAATTAGCATAACAAAGTAAGACAAAGCAAATATGATGTTCTTTACAGGAAATGCTCAATATGTCCACCATCATTCCTCAACAACAGCTGTAGTCGAGGAATAATGTTGTGAACAGCACTGTAAAGCATGTCCGGAGTTATGGTGAGGCATTGGCGTCGGATGTTGTCTTTCAGCATCCCTAGAGATGTCGGTCGATCACGATACACTTGCAACTTCAGGTAACCCCAAAGCCAATAATCACACGAACTGAGGTCCGTGGGCCCGGGAGGCCAAGCATGACGAAAGTAGCGGCTGAGCACACGATCATCACCAAACGACGCGGGCAAGAGATCTTTCACGCGTCTACCAATATGGTTGGTTCTAATAAAACCCCATGTCATTCCAAGCATGTGTGTCAATTTTTACCTGTCTATCTACATTATTCCGTGGTTTATTAAGTTTTCAAATTTTTACTGACTTTTTGATCACCCGGTATATACAGAATGAGAGCGGTCCAATCACATTTCTTTGAGACACTCCTGAGGATGCCCTCGTTTCTGATCGATCCTAGCCGTGGAGAACAACACAATCAGTTCTATTCCTTAAGAAGTATTCGAGCCATTCACAAATCTGGGAACCTGTTCTGTATTGTCGTACCTTTGTTGACAATATACTGTGGGGTACCGTGTCAAATGCTGTTCGTAAAGCTACTAATGTGGAATCTGCCTGTTGCCCTTCATTCATAGTTCGCAGTATACTTTGTGAGAAAAGGGCAAACTGAGTTTCGCACCATCGATGTTTTCTAAAACGTGCTGATTCGTGAACGTACCTTTTGTCTTGTGGAATTTGTTTCCTGCTACTCTTGACTTTCCTTGTACGATGTGCAGTCAGCGATGCTGGAACGCTTCACAGAAATGTTTAGACTCGCGTTGCACATGACGGAAGACTCTTTGCTTGTGCCCTCTGATGAAGGGCTTGCGAAGTGTTACAGGCGCAGATTCCGCAGATGAGACTGGACTGCGATGCCACCTGCAGGAGACGGGCAGGTGGGAGCGGTTGGGCCGGCGTCAGGTGCTGCCATTAGCAGCAAGTGCGGGCGCCAGGGCTCTCCTTCCGCGGTCGCAGGCACGCCCGCCATGCATAAAACATGCCCTGCACAGGCGGTAGGCGCCCAGCAGTCCACAGCTCTAGACACTGTACCACACAAGCGGATTGTAGAGAAATTGCGTGCTTATGGAATATCGTCTCAGTTATGTGACTGGATTTGTGATTTCCTGTCAGAGAGGTGACAGTTCGCAATAATTGACGGAAACTCATCGAGTAAAACAGAAGTGATTTATGGCGTTCCCCAAAGTAGTGTTCTAGGCCCTTTGCTGTTCCTTATCCATATAAACGATTTTGGAGACAATTTGAGCAGCCATCTTCGGTTGTTTGCAGATGACGCTGTCGTTTATCGACTAATAAAGTGATCAGAACATCAAGACAAATAGCAAAACGATTTACAAATGATATCTGAATGTTGCGAAAATTGGCAGTTTTCCCTAAATAACGAAAAGTGTAAGGTCATCCACATGAGTGCTAAAAGGAATTCACTTCGGTTACACGATAAATCAGAATAATTTAAAAGCCGTAAATTCAACTTAATACCTAGGTATTACAATTACGAACAATTTAAACAGGAAGCGATACATAGAAAATTTTGTGGGGAAGGCGAACCAAAGACTACGTTTTATTGACAGGACACTTAGAAAATGTAACAGACCTACTAAGGAGACTGCCTACACTCCGCTTGTCCGTCCTGTTTTGGAATACTGCTGCGCGGTGTGGGATCCTTACCAGACAGGACTGACGGAGTACATCTAAAAAGATCGAAGAAGGACAGAACGTTTTGCATTATCGCGATATATGGAAGTGAGTGTCACAGAAATGATACAGGATTTGGGCTGGTCATCATACAAAGAAAGGCATTTTTCGTTCAGTCGGAAACTTCACACGAAATTCCAATCACCAGCTTTCTCCTCCGAATACGAAAATATTATTTTGACACCGATTTACATAAGGAGGAACGATAACCACGGTAAAATAACGGAAATGCGAGCTAGTACGGAAACATATAGGTGTTCGTTCTTTCCGCAAGCTATACGAGATTGTAATAATAGAGAACTGTGAAGGTGGTTCGATGAATCCTCTGCCAGACACTTAAATGTGATTTGCAGAGTATCCATATAGATCTAGATGTAGATGTAAACCAAAGGCTTCACTGTCATGGACTGAGGACTGCAACACTCATGGGCCATGTACTCCCATTAAAAAAAAATAAAAATAGAAATAAAAGAAATAAAAAACACACACACACACAAGAAGCTATATTCTTAGTGGAGTGTTATTAACGTTCAAAAATCACAACGTTAAACACAAATCACAATTTTCCGTTTCGATCATAAATGAACATTATCAGAGTTGTGAACCGCAAAGGAAACATAAAGGAAATCCTAATGAAGTACGATGTACGGTGAAAAGTCAAGAGGTAATGTCTCTTTTCATTGACTATAGTTATTGTTGTAACGACCCGAACCAAGGCAAGAGTTCATTACTATAATTTTACTACTTCCCGTAATCCGCTGGCTTCGCCTTACCCCACAGGAGAGACTGTCGGATCAATAACCAACGAATTTACCCTGACCTTGGACACTTGATTCGTGTTGGGGCAAGTAGCGTACGTGACACGTGAGGCAACCACTCAGTAACAAGCCCGCCACGTCGCTTATATACTTTCCAGCCACATTGATGTGAAGCCTTAATAACCACTTTTTGAAGAACGGATAGCTGCGAGAGTGCAACAAGAGCGTCAATTATCTTCTGAAAAGTGCCGGCAGAGATTTGGGGCTATGCTAACTCCAGTGTAGAGACGAGCTCCGCTATATTTTTCGGTTGAGGCTCCCTGATGTAGAGAGCCCAGTCGATGTGGTCCCAATGATTCTGGACTGAGTTTAAAGTAGACAAACTTATCCTGGTGATCTTCGAAATACGTACGTAGACTGTGAGCTGTGAGATACGTTGTGTTGTCCCGTTGATACATTCCATCGTGCCAACGAAAATCAGATGGTGTATAGGGGTCCACGTGGCCCCCAAGGATATATGCATACTTGTTTTGAATCATTGTTCCTTCCATACTGAGTAGGTCATCCTGGGAATGGCAGGAAAACAATCTCCAGACCCTCGTTTCCCTCCTCGTTTGTTTTCAGATATTTCACGCTGTCACGCCAGCAGTCAACTCTCCAAGGATCAAAAAACGTCATTCACATACGAAGGCTACCTGTTGTGACTGAGTGGATGTGCAGTTGCGGTACTGACGTACAAATTCAAGCCTTCATCCCCAATCAACTGCAGTCAGCACTGGTGCATGAATCAGGTACCTGCTGCTGTGGCCCTCACGCAGCAGTTTTCACTGAATGATCATTGAGGGGAAACTGTTGGTAGACTTTTGGTTCATCCTTGCAGTCAGTAGCTCAACAAATGCACGTCTATTCGCCTGTACACATCTCACTAGCTGTCATTCACTCCTCTCAACTACGGCCATTGGTGCACCAAAGTCGTCTTGGAACTGGTTTTGTGTAGAGCCATTTTTCCATGCTCGGTGTACTTAACCATGGAATCACGCAAATAATTTAAAAACTTAGTCGATTCAGAAATGTTTCCACCACTGGCCTGACATCCAATGATCATGCCTTTTTGGAGTCAGATAAATCTCTCTGGTTCCACATAATGACAAAAACTGCAAATTTTCCCTGGCCTCCCTACACAGGCAATGCCGCCACTTGCCGCCTATCAGTGGCTGTAATACACTGACGTCACGCACAGGAGGTGGTCACATTAATCTGACTGGACCACGGAAATACTGGCTGCCTGAGCAGGCTGAGCATCAAATTAACGAGTTACAGTGTGGGCGTTCCCTGTACTGTGGGTTTCCACTGCGTCATCTCCACCCAACAACTATCAACCTGACTTGACCACCAATCTGGGTGTCCAGCTACAGTATTGGTGGGCCGATGATCCAACCAAGAGCCTTCCAGCCGCAGAGCCATTGAGCATCCACTGAAGCCGGACAGCCCCAGCCAGACGACAAGGTCATAGTATGCCCCATGGATGTCTACACTGCTGACACTCATCACAACTGAACTGGTCCTCCAGTTGCGTTGCTACAAGCATAAGTGGGTCACATCACTGCAGATACCTGATACAATACAGACACCTCATGGAAATATATACATGGGATGGTCTCTGCACTCCTGACCCACAATCGGCGTAACGTTTGCAAGTGTCTGAACTAATACGCATTAGGCAATGTGTCCGTCGCCCACCACTGTATGCGCGCCTAATTTTGGTATGAGCCTACTGTCTAACTCACCCCAAGAGTGATAAGTGGCTTTGCTGCAGGATGGCTGGCAGCAGGGAGTAGGGACTAGGATGCCAACTGTTGGCAGCCGAAAGCAACATGGCTACAAAATCAAAAAACGTATTCTTCTGAGACACTTGCACTCTGCCATCGCCTCTAAATATGTGGCAGGGGCCACTTGGATGGCGAGATGGCAGCTAGTGCCTAGTCAGATGGTGGCGACATGTGTGCCCAGGATTGCTGTATGTAGTATGTAGAATACGACAGGGTAACGTCAGCTATGCCACAAGTCCACGGCGTCAGCAGCGCTCGAAGGAGATTGGAGCGATAATAGCCACCTCCCACCTCCCCAGTAGATAGGCGTGTCCCAGCAGGTGATGTGAGGACCTTCCTGTACCGATGCTGGGGGTGGGCAGTTGCATTCCTGGCACGTTGCAATGTGTCCTCGGCACGAGTCAGGAGCCCTGATGGAGTGGGACTGGGATGTCACTGCTGCATTGTGGCACTAGTCCGAAAGGTTGCCTCAATGCAGAAAGCAGATACAGTGACGAAGGCCGTAATTCGTGTCTGCTGCTGGTATCTCCAAGTCGTCTTACACAACCTAGTAGTACTGCCAAGCTGTCAATGACCTGGAACAAAATAATGAATATTTGTACCAGAGAGCAGCACACCCTTTACGCCAGACTGTTCCAGCTCGTCAGCTCCGTTGTGAGCCGCGGAGCGCTCCCTGCTCCGGGGAGCCGTGTCGCTCGCTGTGACCATTCAAGTGGGCCGGCACGTGGCACGGCTGGCTGAGGCAGGCGGCAAGGCGAGCGTTTTGATGTGCCAGCCGCGTCTTACAAGATAGACAACCTCATACTCTCAGCTGCTAAGACGTGGTGACATGCTACACCAGGAAATACCCATGTCCACAAAATAAATAAGAAACAACTGTTTCACAAGAAATTGCATACTAAATTTATTGGACCTCTGTAGCTTGACATTTTCTTTCCATTACAAGATCGGAAATATCAGGTGTCAAAGTGTTCGCAGCGTTAATGAGGACGATGGCCTTCAGTGTTGCAGCCTGAAGAAACGATCGTTCCTTACCTTTTACTCTTTTCATTGCTCAGAAAAGCTGCTCACAACAATACGTAGATCCAAACAAGCACATGATCTGAGCGGCATTGTTGTGAAGCTTGGGAAACCTTTTTTCCTGTAATGAACGATACCATCGTGACAAGTCCAACGTGTTGTAGTACCACTCTTTCAACAAAGTTGAATTTTGCAAATCAATAATCTGCAACTGAAGTGACGATGAAAAGTCATCGGGGGAAACTCAAAAAGGAGTGCTGAACACCTCAAGTTCCATTTCCAAACTAGTCAGGTCTAGGAAACGTCTTTCAAACGACGTGATGGGCTGCTTTAACTTTGCTTGGTAATCGCCGAAAGTAGTACCTTCAGGTAGTTTTAAAGAAGCAAGACGATTGATGAACGTTAAATGTCCATTATTCATCTGCCTCTCAAATAAACGTAACTTTTCCATGAAGGCTTCTATCTGGTCGTGCATGTCAAAGATTAGCTGCCCTTTGCCCTTCAATGACAGATTTAAATTATTCAAATGCATAGTTATGTCAGCTAGGAACGCCAGGTCTGTTATCCATTTTATATCTTTCAGAAAATGCATTTCTTCCCCTTTCAATTCGAGAAAAAGGGATATTTCCTCACGAATGGCAAAGAAAACATCCAGAACTTTTCCCTGACTCAGCCAACGAACTGTACTGTGGTAAGGTATATCCCGACACTTCGCTTCCATATCTTTCAGGAATCCTTTGAATTGGCGATGATTCATACCGTGACGCCGCACAAAATTCACTCACTTTACTACATTTTTCATTACGCTACCTAGCTCTACTGTTTCAGCACGCAGTGCCCCTTGGTGAATAAAACATTCAAGAGTCAAAATGTCTTTTCCGAATTCGTCCCTGAGTTTATTTTTCAAACGAGAAGCAAAACCTCGGTGACGCCCGATCATTTGTGGTGCACGGTCTGTCGCTACAGAATGGAGCTTATCACTCGGCAAATTCATATTGTCCACTGAGTCACAAACAGCTTCAAAAATGTCACGTCCTGTTGCTATTTAATCGAGTGGTAACACCTCCAAGAGTTCATCCCTTACTTGCAGCTCCATGTCGACACCACGCACAAAGACTGCCAGCTGAGCACAGTCCGATATGTCGGTGCTTTCGTCATGAGCTAGCGAAACTGCAACAAAGCTCTCCGTCTTTTTGCTGAGCTGTGTCTCTAAATCTGCTGCCATGTCCAGGATTCGACGAGACATTGTTTGCTTCGACAGGCAAACCCCTTCAATTGCCTGCACCTCACTTGGAAACAAACATTCTGCAACTGCTACCATGCACGATTTTACGAGTGACCCCACCGAAAACGGCTTGCCACTCGTCGCAATGATGTGAGCGACCCTGTAGCTTGCTCGAATTTCAGATTCAGTAGTGTTTTCTCCGCTGTCATTCACCTGAAAATTATAAAAGCATTACAGAAAACGAACTATGTTGCATGTTTTGATACCCTCCGTATCACGAAACCGTTCTTAAACTTAGTCTCCTGGTATGTCGTTCTTAAGCCTGGCTAACAGTTCTCTGCGTGCAAGGCCTTCTACCTGATCGTAGTGCGCTGGGTGAAGACGTGTATAATGTCGCTGTATATTGTACCTCTTCGCAGAATTAAATACTTTATGACATGCAAGGCCCTGCGGACGACCATCCCTCTCAATGAATAGAAAGGTATCCTGCTATTGAGGTACAGGGCTCCTGCGGCTAGTCATAGCTGCAGTGAGCGCTCCGGAGCGCTCCGGCTCCCTGGAGCTCGGTTGGAACAGCCTGCTTTACGTAAATGCGCCGCTTAAAGTGACGGTTTTGATATCACTGAAGCCCTTCGGTGGAGAAATCACTTTGACAGTACTGCAAGAACCGTGTTTTACCACTGTGCTGGCAGATATTGCAGAGCCATGCCTGGCCTGTCTCGTAACGTATGAACGGTCCTCTTTCTGTAATTGGAATGCCAAAACCTCGCACTTTTCAGCTGGTAGCAGCTGCTGCAATGTTTGCCACTATACTCCCACAGATTTGCCCACAAAATAGCAGTGGCGTAACAACTATAATAAACTATTGGGAAAAAAATTTGGGTACATCTGTCATCCAGCAGCCCGTGACTTATACTATCCACCTACGTCAAACAGACCTGCACTCTCACTCATTCACTGTAAAATCAATGTTGGAAGGAACATTTTTTCTAGATATAATCTCCCCCTACGTCCAACTGTTGATGAACTTCGTAATTCCACTCCGAAAGAATCCTTTTGATATCATGCACCACTCTTTCAGCTCCTCCACAACTTCTAAATCCGACGAAAGCTTTGATTCACACAGGTGCTCCTTCTTCTACCCAAAAAGTGAACAACACCTGTAGCCACGTCTGAACTGTATCGTGAGCGCCCCAGCAGCTACAGCCCATAGTCTGGAATGCACTATATTGTTTTCTCAGTTGTATAGTGAGATCATTATTCTGAAACTGAAACATATCTTTTGGAAGGTTCTCTCTCTTCGTTTGTATTTGCTTTTCACGTCTCTCAGTAGAACACAACGAATGTCACTGTCAACTGTTTTATCTTTAGGAATGTAACTAATCAGTGGCGCAGGTTTCATATCGTTGGCTTGTGAACCTTTTTCCTGTAGGCGAGGATGCATGTTACTACACCATAGGCCGTAACTCACCTTGTGATTCGTAGTGACGGACCCACGTCCTACTAAGAGTTTCTGTGTGACCGAGAAAGTCCATAGTTCTCTTTGGTATGCCTGAAATACGACTACGAAATTTCCGAAGTTACTGTTTTTATTTGTCATTTAAGGCGGAACCTAACAGGCACAAAATCCGAGTAGGTGAGAGATATATTGCAAATGTTGAACCGTGGAGGTCATTCAGTTTGTACGCAGTATCGACCATTCGGACGAAAAGATAATCACGGACCATCAGCCGGCCGAGGTGGTCGTGCGGTTCTAGGCGCTACAGTCTGGAACCGAGCGACCGCTACGGTCGCAGGTTCGAATCCTGCCTCGGGCATGGATGTGTGTCATGTCCTTAGGTTAGTTAGGTTTAATTAGTTCTCAGTTCTAGGCGAATGATGACCTCAGAAGTTAAGTCGCGTAGTGCTCAGAGCCATTTGAACCATTTGAACCGACCATCATCTCATCTGTTTCGAAGTTCCTGCCCGTTGTCGATGACATACATATTTCAGTCAGATACACAATCACATTTGAAGCGATCTATTCCCTAGTAAATTTTTCGTTCAGTAAGACAGCTGGGACAATACAGCAGCTGCATATTGCTAACAGTATTCGCAGCTTCGGCCACACACAGTACAGAAACCGAGGCACTCTTCTCATTTCCCCCTTAAGCAATCGAACAACGGGAAACCTGTAGTAAAATGCAATTACTGGGAAGAAAGCTATCCACTGAACCAACACACTTGACGTACAAGTAATACAGTGATGATAATACATGCCACTGTTCAGCACTATCGACTTAAGAGGAGAAAAGAAAATTGTCTTTACCTAATCACCTGCATCCTATGTAGTAGGCGTCTCTCCTAAGAGACTAAAGCTCCATGTCCTCTGATATTTTGTCAGATATTTATAATTTGCTTTTCAGTGCGTATATGTTTTCGTTTTCTCTACAAAGTAAATGTTTTTATTGATGTTTTTATATGTCCATTTGATAAATATATTACTAACTAGCTGATGTTCATTCGGTTTAACGACGTGCACTGGTAGCGGAGCAAAACACGTATACAGGCAGTACTACAGCATCGACTTAGCTTTAGCGCATGGTGGTTGTAGCCGACAGCTGGAGACGCAAGATGCACACAAATGACATATGACGGGTGCTATAGGAGGGGTCCATAAAGAGAGTATATCACTGTACTAATAGGGAGTGCTCTAGCCACTTGGTAGATAAACGTTCACTTAAATAAATATTTTATTTGTAACGAGAAACAACTTAATTTTTAAGGCTGTCATTAAACTTCACATGAAACATATGATGAGCAGTATTTGACTGGGATTTCCCATATTCCACATTGCAAAATGTAAACGGTAAATATCTGCTGAAACAGCAAAGGATCTTTGCAAGTTCTAACTTTTAATCCAAGTACCAGCCATCTATGTTTAGTGCGTGGAGCCTCAAGGTGCGAAGATTAGTGGATGTATTCCTTTTAGAGTGCTATAAAATAAATAAAATAAAATAAAATATTATAAAATATTAATTATTTTTATCTGTCTGATTGGCTCTCCTATGAGTCGTCAGGTTTTGATTATTCGGTATCAGACGCTTGACAATGGCTTTTTCGTAAAGGCAATGTTACTCGTAGTTGACCGTGAAATAAAACTGAAATAATCGGACTTCGTAATTAAATCGTTTCCAAAGACTGCTGCGGTAGGTGCGGACTCATAATCTAAATCTCAATATTACAATAATTTGCCAGCCATGCCAAAACGTCGTACAGAGGTGATTGTCTACTAAACAAAAAATTACACAGTTAGTTAAATCAGATATATTCAATGAATAAGCCTACAGTTCATAATCCTACTTACTTTTATAAATATAAATTCTTTACAGAATCGAGTGCCTAGTATGGTTGCAACTCGCAGTAATTTTCTATATCATGAAATATGGCGGTGTGCCAGACAATAAACTAAAATACGTGCTTCTCGCACCACTTCAACGAGAGCTCTTTCTTCTTAATCAAACATACGAGTAACGTAAATGTACTTTTGTTTTATCAGCGACACAGCGCTGCAGTTGTGTGCCATAGGCTTTATTTATTTGTCACTGATTATTTATTTAATTAATATCTCGCGTTTCCGAGGAAACTCACGCTCGGCATGCAAATGTGCCTTTATATTGCCCCCTGAATTGCGAGGCGAAAGGACACACCTGCAGGCGAGCAATTCACCTAAAGGCATAAGAAAATCTAAGTTATCTACAACTATTTACATGACTTACATTATACTGTATATTATATACAAAATTTGATTGACGCGCGTGCGCCGAAAAAGTTCTTATGTTGGCAAAACAGAGTGCGCGCATGCGCAGAAGCGTCTGTGTAACTACGGCACTGCCGTTATTTCGTAAATTTAGATCACGCGGCACAGTATTGCAGTTCATATTGTTCGTGTGCGCGCGCATTACTTAGTCGTTGCACAAAGAAAATATTCCACCAAGATTACATATGAAGACTACATTCTATGACAGGTAACTTAGTTTTAAAATTACAATATTTGTTATAATACAATACAACTTTAGATTGTTGAATGTTCTTAGTTACATAGCATTGCAATGAAATGCTTCAACGAAAAATGTTCTGTTGTTTCAGGTGCGTTGACCTATACACATGGTGTCGTTATCACAGTTCATATTCATCTGCTGCACAATAATTTTTTTTTACAGGTTAGTATCGTCGTGGTAAAGTTTTTTGATCACAGTAACATCGTTGTATAACAACGTGATTAATACATAGGCGTGTCCATTTCCTATTTCCATTATAGTCGTTGTGATGCAGTTCGTTGTGACAAAAAGCATTGTTTATTACAGATCAGACGTGACCCGTCGAGTAATTGGTCCACGTGCAGTTCGTTTTTTTTTTACATTCCGTGGAAGCTTGGTTGCAGAACCTCGGACGGCACATAACTGGCATCGATCCTTGGACAGTCCAGGTAAGAGTGTCCGTCACATTTCGAGAACATTTCATTCCCTGAAGTTCCAACCAAAACTCTTCCACCCGTCGTGTTGTTTTCTGGACAGGCACTTTGTGTCCATTTAATCCAGTTAACATCTTGAAGTTGGGTACTGTAGTAATGTCACTAGACGATGCACGAATTATGCACTTCACATATTCAGTTTTTTTTTTTTTTAAATATAGCTCACCTAAATGTTCGTGGTTACTCATCGAAGAAATCGTTCATCGCGTTAACAAAGGTACGATGCATCATGAATGTCATTAACAGTTTCTTTCACATAGGTTTCTGCGTAGTTGCAGACTTAGTAATGTACGTTAATGCCTGTGAATAGTGGTTCACTACGCAATTTTTTTTTTTTTTTTTTTTTTTTTTTAAAAAGTTTTTCACATTTTGGCACTCGTTATCGTTCAAATTTTCACACAGTAACAGTTACATTATACATCAGTTTAAAAAAAACATAAGTAATAATACATACACACGTCACATATTTTCTTAGCATAAACATAATACAGTTGCACATAAACATGTTTACATCATCATTACATAGCTATAGGTTATTACATTGTGTCATATTTGATTACATGAATTGCAGATATTTACATCCTCTTTAGCGGTTTTGCTGGGATATTATCGATGTTTTTTGTGATGTCATCTGAAATTAAGATAGGTTAGACACAACATTCATTACATCAGTAGGCAAGACCAGGCGTTTTCACTACTCAATAAATATTCAAAATAGTAAGAGAGAGAAAATGTTCGATTCCTCGCGTTTTGTGCGTGTGTGTAGTGTGTCTGTGTGGCCTTGACTACTGGTAGATGCTTTTCTTGCTGAGAGATGTGCGTCTAATCTATTTCTCGAAGTAAAAGATCGCTTCACAGATGACGTCTGTCGGTTCGTCAGGTGTCATAGCAAGTCAGTGGTACCTACAGTCACAAATGTTCCGTGAAAAATTTATATATCATTCACTGCTACGTAATCATAAATTTTACTTTAATATTCAGTCTTCTCGGTGGAACCGCGGCGTTGAAAGAAAAGTTCTTCTGTCTTCAACTGCGACTCTGGAACGCTGAAATGAAAATTTCTATACTACTTATTATCTGTGTTGTAGCAACAGAGTTTTTCGAGTTGCTTAGCAATATTTTGATGGGTATGACTTTTACATTATTCAGCATGAAATGCTCTAAGATCTCGGTGTGCGTATAGCCCAATAATTTTGTTAGTTCTACGATGTTGTAACAGATACGCACCAGGGTGCGGTATGTTAACAATTATATAAGGTCCTTCATATAGCAGACGCCACTTAGCGTTGCGTCGTTTGAGTGCAACAGATTTATGATGAGTACGAAGTAGTACAAGCATTCCTACCTCGAATTTTTGATTTCTTTTTATTATGTTTCTGTGATGTTTGTTTCGTATCTGTGCGTGATGTGTCAGCGTAGTCAATACTTCTTTTATTTTCTGTTCAGGTGTGATTTCCTTGTCTGACAACTTAGGTAATGGTTCTATCCACTGATCGTTCTGTTTGCAATTGAACATGATCTCGTTAGGTGTGTAATTTGTATCGTAAATATTTAAGTTATTGTGTACGTCTTCGAAAAGACTTAGGTAGGACACCCAATTAGTATGTTTTGATGAAATATAGGTCCTCATGAATCGATTTAATTCTCGGAAAAGTCTCTCAGTCGCGTTACATTGTGGACTAAACCTCGAAATAAATATACTTTTAATGTTATTGTCCTTCAAGAAATTTCTCCATTTGTACCCAGAGTAGTATGCTGCATTATCTGACAGAATTGCTTTAGGTTTTCCCACGTGCGTCAGGTAATCACTTGAGAATCTTCGTATTATAGCATTTGCAGTGGCGGATTTTAAAGCATAAAGTTTTACGTGTTTAGAAAATATATCGTAAAAAGCTAAGATATATTTGACGCCTCCAGAGCTTGCTGGATGCGGTCCACTAATGTCAGTACACAGAATTTCCAGGGGTCTACCAGGTAAAATAGAATGTAAATCTGTTTTTGTGGATAAATTCTGAGGTTTTGATTTTTGACATATGACACATGTTTTTAGTTCCCTGTAAATTTTTCTTCTCATATTGCTAAAATAACAGTATGTACTGAGCTTTCCCAAACACTTTTTCGTCCCATAATGACCCCAAACTAAGTGTGTGTGCCAAATTAGATTACGTTCAGACTCTTTGGGAATGCATACACACCAGTTAGTAGCATTTGGATGTCGGCGGTAAAATAACACATCATTGTGTAACTTGTAATACTGAGTCAAAGGATGGTTGTGTTTCTCTACCAGTAATGTTATTATCTTATACCAGTGAGGATCAGATTTTTGTAATTCAGCCATGTTTCTGCACATATCAATATAATATTGGTGATACTGCTTGTCTTGCATTAAGAGAATCCTGTAGTCATTTATATTTTCTAAGTCACTGTTGGTATCATTCATACCTTGTGGAAGTCTAGACAAAGTGTCTGCAATGGTGTTGTCCTTACCTCTTATGTACTTAATTTCAAAAGAGTAGTTCTGAAGTGTAACTGCCCATCGTGATAGTCTAGGATGTACAAGTTTACAAGTTAACAAGAATGTCAGGGCCTGGTGATCGGTGTAAATTACCGTATGTTTTCCAAATAAATAATAATTGAATTTCTTGAATGCCCATACTATGGAAAGTGTTTCTAACTCAGTAGTGGAGTATGTACGCTCACATTCAGTTAGAGTGCGACTCGCAAACCCAATAATTCTTATCTGTTCCTCCTCTTTATTCTTTACAACTTGAAATAAGCAACAGCCCAAGCCAGTACGTGAAGCGTCACAAGTCATACAAAAATCTAAATTGAAATCTGGATGGCTCAAAATGTTAGCATTCACTAAAGCATGTTTAATTGTATTAAAGTCATTCTGGCACTGTTCCGACCAGATCCAAACTTGATTCCTTCTGAGTAGATTTAGCAGATGTTTACTGTTCAAAAGTGGTTGTGGCAAAAAACGTCTGAAAAATGAACGTAGCCCAAGGAATGATTTTAACTGCTTTTTAGTTCGAGGGCTAGGAAAGTTTCTGATAGCATCTAATTTACTGGGATCCGGACGTATGCCCTGTGAATTAATGATATGTCCTAAATACTTTATCTCACTGCAACCAAATTTTGATTTTCTTAGGTTGGCTGTGACTCCAGCTTGTGCAAATTTTTCTAAAATTCTTTGAAGTGTGTCAACGTGTTCATTCCAGGATTGTGTAGCTATCAGTATATCATCTACATAGTGTGTGACTGTCTCAACTAAATCGTCGCCAAGCACGGTATCCAGGGCTGTAATGAATACCCCAGAGCTGACATTCAGTCCGAAGGGTAGAACACAAAACTGATAGGTTCGCCCCCCGAACATAAATGCAGTATATTTCCGAGAATCAGGAGTGATACCCACCTGCCAAAACGAATTAGCGAGATCTATTGTGGAAAAATATTTTGCATCTAGAAATTTCTGTAATTGCTCTTCTAAATTTTCAGGTTTTGTGTGAACCGGTAAAATTATTTCATTAATAGCTCGTGCGTCTAACACTAACCTAATGCCTCCATTTGATTTTTTGACAACAAGTAGAGGACTACAATAAGGTGAGGTGGATGGTTCAATGACCTTCCAGTCTAACATTTGTTTTAATTCTTGCCACACAGCAGGTCGTTGAGATAACGGTACGTTATATGTCTTATGGTAGAAGATCTTGTGAGGCTTAACTTCAATCTTGTACACATACGTGTTGATAACACCTAATCGTTTGGTAAAAACTAGTAAATATTTGGATAACACTTCCTGTAGTTTTATACGTTCATGTACACTGAGAGCTGTAGCTTCACTTATCTTATGATCAAGCAATGTTTTCAAGTCCATTAGCTCTCTGTCAGATGAGTGTGTTTGCATGTCTTGAATGTCTTTGTCAAGTACTAACTGTACCTTGTACCCTGTACAGTGTTTGTCATGCTTTAGAGTTCTCCTGTCCAAATCAATAATAATTACACTGCCTTTATCATTTAAAATACATTTACCTTTGGAGAAGTCTATAATGCAGTCCTTCTCGCTCATAATATCTATTCCTAATATGCAATTTGTCACAAGGTTTTGTACAACCAGGAATGGCCATTGTACGGTTCCATTACCTATTTTAACGTTTACAAAAACTTGCTTCGTAACCCTACATGACTTATTACCTAGTGCAGTAGTTATTTTACAGTTTTGGGCAGGAAACTCAGGCACAGGTTCCAATTCACACATCTTTTTATAAAAATTAAAAGATAAAACGCTCACAGCTGCACCTGTATCTAGGATAATAGTAGTTGGAATCCCACCTACTACACCAGTAGTGGATGCTAAAACAATTTCATTTGTGTTTAAACGACATTGTGTACTGTCTTGTAAAAGTTCATCTGATATATTGTTATTGTGGTTGTATCTTATAAATAAAACAGGTAGTTTTTGTTTAGAATTACTCGGCATATCATTATTCTGTTGTTCAAGTGTGGTGTCAAATAACTGATTAACATTGAAGCCGCCCCCCAAGGATTCTTCAGCCACGACCTGGGGCAAAGTAGTGACTGTTTCTAGTTTGTTGGATTATCATTTGTACTAGGTACTGACACAGATTGAGGTTGTGCATCAGGTGTCATTTCTATTATATTCACATTCGGATATTGCCTATTATGATCTCCAAACTTTTGCGGTTGTTGTTGCTGTTGCGCATTATAACTTACCTGTCGGTCGTAAGGTATGCTCCAATTTTGACCTGGTGGCTGCTGTGGTAAAGCAGAGTTTGAATGAAAGTACTGATCGTTACGAGTCCAACCTTGATGCTGTCTTGGCTCGTAGTTATTGTTGTTGTTGTTGTTGTTGTTGTGGTCTTCAGTCCTGAGACTGGTTTGATGCAGCTCTCCATGCTACTCTATCCTGTGCAAGCTTTTTCATCTCCCAGTACCTATTGCAACCTACATCCTTCTGAATCTGCTTAGTGTATTCATCTCTTGGTCTCCCTCTACGATTTTTTACCCTCCACGCTGCCCTCCAACACTAAATTGGTGATCCCTTGATGCCTCAGAACATGTCCTACCAACCGATCCCTTCTTCTGGTCAAGTTGTGCCACAAACTTCTCTTCTCCCCAATCCTATTCAATACTTCCTCATTAGTTATGTGATCTACCCATCTAATCTTCAGCATTCTTCTGTAGCACCACATTTCGAAAGCTTCTATTCTCTTCTTGTCCAAACTATTTATCGTCCATGTTTCACTTCCATACAAGGCTACACTCCATACAAATACTTTCAGAAATGACTTCCTGACACTTAAATCAATACTGGATGTTAACAAATTTCTCTTCTTCAGAAACGCTTTCCTTGCCATTGCCAGCCTACATTTTATATCCTCTCTACTTCGACCATCATCAGCTATTTTGCTCCCCAAATAGCAAAACTCCTTTACTACTTTAAGTGCCTCATTTCCTAATCTAATTCCCTCAGCATCACCCGACTTAATTAGACTACATTCCATTATCCTTGTTTTGCTTTTGTTGATGTTCATCTTATATCCTCCTTTCAAGACACTGTCCATTCCATTCAACTGCTCTTCCAAGTCCTTTGCCGTCTCTGACAGAATTACAATGTCATCGGCGAACCTCAAAGTTTTTATTTCTTCTCCATGAATTTTAATACCTACCCCGAATTTTTCTTTTGTTTCCTTTACTGCTTGCTCAATATACAGATTGAACAACATCGGGGAGAGGCTACAACCCTGTCTTACTCCCTTCCCAACCACTGCTTCCCTTTCATGTCCCTCGACTCTTATAACTGCCATCTGGTTTCTGTACAAATTGTAAATAGCCTTTCGCTCCCTGTATTTTACCCCTGCCACCTTCAGAATTTGAAAGAGAGTATTCCAGTCAACATTGTCAAAAGCTTTCTCTAAGTCTACAAATGCTAGAAACGTAGGTTTGCCTTTCCTTAATCTTTCTTCTAAGATAAGTCGTAAGGTCAGTATTGCCTCACGTGTTCCAGTGTTTCTACGGAATCCAAACTGATCTTCCCCGAGGTTGGCTTCTACTAGTTTTTCCATTCGTCTGTAAAGAATTCGTGTTAGTATTTTGCAGCTGTGGCTTATTAAACTGATTGTTCGGTAATTTTCACATCTGTCAACACCTGCTTTCTTTGGGATTGGAATTATTATATTCTTCTTGAAGTCTGAGGGTATTTCGCCTGTTTCATACATCTTGCTCACCAGATGGTAGAGTTTTGTCAGGACTGGCTCTCCCACGGCCGTCAGTAGTTCCAATGGAATATTGTCTACTCCGGGGGCCTTGTTTCGACTCAGGTCTTTCAGTGCTCTGTCAAACTCTTCACGCAGTATCGTATCTCCCATTTCATCTTCATCTACATCCTCTTCCATTTCCATAATATTGTCCTCAAGTACATCGCCCTTGTATAGACCCTCTATATACTCCTTCCACCTTTCTGATTTCCCTTCTTTGCTTAGAACTGGGTTTCCATCTGAGCTCTTGATATTCATACAAGTCGTTCCCTTTTCTCCAAAGGTCTCTTTAATTTTCCTGTAGGCGGTATCTATCTTACCCCTAGTGAGATAGGCCTCTACATCCTTACATTTGTCCTCTAGCCATCCCTGTTTAGCCAATTTGCACTTCCTGTCGATCTCGTTTTTGAGACGTTTGTATTCCTTTTTGCCTGTTTCACTTACCGCATTTTTATATTTTCTCCTTTCATCAATTAAATTCAATATTTCTTCTGTTACCCAAGGATTTCTACTAGCCCTCGTCTTTTTACCTACTTGATCCTCTGCTGCCTTCACTACTTCATCCCTCAAAGCTACCCATTCTTCTTCTACTGTATTTATTTCCCCTATTCCTGTCAATTGCTCCCTTATGCTCTCCCTGAATCTCTGTACAACCTCTGGTTCTTTCAGTTTATCCAGGTCCCATCTCCTTAAATTCCCACCTTTTTGCAGTTTCTTCAGTTTTAATCTACAGGTCATAACCAATAGATTGTGGTCAGAGTCCACATCTGCCCCTGGAAATGTCTTACAATTTAAAACCTGGTTCCTAAATCTCTGTCTTACCATTATATAATCTATCTGATACCTTTTAGTATCTCCAGGGTTCTTCCATGTATACAACCTTCTTTCATGATTCTTAAACCAAGTGTTAGTTATGATTATGTTGTGCTCTGTGCAAAATTCTACCAGGCGGCTTCCTCTTTCATTTCTGTCCCCCAATCCATATTCACCTACTATGTTTCCTTCTCTCCCTTTTCCTACACTCGAATTCCAGTCACCCATGACTATTAAATTTTCGTCTCCCTTCACAATCTGAATAATTTCTTTTATTTCATCATACATTTCTTCAATTTCTTCGTCATCTGCAGAGCTAGTTGGCATATAAACTTGTACTACTGTAGTAGGTGTGGGCTTCGTATCTATCTTGGCCACAATAATGCGTTCACTATGCTGTTTGTAGTAGCTTACCCGCATTCCTATTTTCCTATTCATTATTAAACCTACTCCTGCATTACCCCTATTTGATTTTGTGTTTATAACCCTGTAGTCACCTGACCAGAAGTCTTGTTCCTCCTGCCACCGAACTTCACTAATTCCCACTATATCTAACTTCAACCTATCCATTTCCCTTTTTAAATTTTCTAACCTACCTGCCCGATTAAGGGATCTGACATTCCACGCTCCGATCCGTAGAACGCCAGTTTTCTTTCTCCTGATAACGACATCTTCTTGAGTAGTCCCCGCCCGGAGATCCGAATGGGGGACTATTTTACCTCCGGAATATTTTACCCAAGAGGACGCCATCATCATGTAATCATACAGTAAAGCTGCATGCCCTCGGGAAAAATTACGGCTGTAGTTTCCCCTTGCTTTCAGCCGTTCGCAGTACCAGCACAGCAAGGCCGTTTTGGTTATTGTTACAAGGCCAGATCAGTCAATCATCCAGACTGTTGCCCTTGCAACTACTGAAAAGGCTGCTGCCCCTCTTCAGGAACCACACGTTTGTCTGGCCTCTCAACAGATACCCCTCCGTTGTGGTTGCACCTACGGTACGGCTATCTGTATCGCTGAGGCACGCAAGCCTCCCCACCATCGGCAAGGTCCATGGTTCACGGGGGGGGCCGTAGTTATTATTATTTCTATTTCTGTTTGTGTTTTTGTTATTACCTTTGTATCCGTTGTTACCGTTGCAGTTATTACCGCGGTGCCTTTTGTATGGATTGCCGCATGAAATGTTATTACTGTTGTAACTATTGTTCGTATTGGAATACGCGTGTTGATTTTGATTTCCGTACTGAGACGGCATGTGAGTTTGCTGTTTTTGTTGTACCGCGTATCCAACTGTGGGCGCGCCAGAATTGTGTTGGCAAGCCTGCATGTTTTGCATACCACTAGTGTAAACATTGTGGCTGCTGTTTTGCCGCGCGAAGCGCTGATCTTCAAGTAACATGTCAACCGAATCTAAAGCTGTTAAAAAATAATCTGAATCGTCATCCGGGATATGTAGAAGTTTTTCCTTAATGTTGAAAGGCAATTTGGCCTTCAACGCTCGGAGTATATCACGTGTTGCGACTGGTTCGTCTAAAAAATGTCCCATGTTCAAGTATTTTTCAAAATATCTGCGTAAGTTACCATTTTTACTGTTAAAAGTTTCAGGTTCTAAAATTTGTCTCCTGAGTCGCTCCTGGACGGATTGCGACCAGAATTTGTTCAGAAAAGCACGCTCAAACTCACTGTACGTGGTACATACGTCAGCTTGACTGTATGCCCAGACAGCTGCATCGCCTTGGATGTAACCGACAATATATGAAATCTTTTTCCGGTCACTCCAAGTGCGTGGAAATGCGTTACTAAAAGATTTAAGAAAAATCACCGGATGAATGGTTCGTTTCTCTGGGATAAAAGCCTGAAATTGCCTGTGTTTTATTAAGCTTTCTTCTTCCTTTGCATTATGATATGGATTTGTTCCACTGTAATTACTGCAATGCTCAGCTGGCGAGTAATTACGATAATGTTGCTGTGGTTTACCATGATAATAGCTTGTGTTTGTGGTTGCACGTCGTGGTATGTGTTGTAGTCGTGGTGTGTTTTGTTCTTGTGTGTTTGTGGTGTGCGGTATGTGTGCGTCATACTCGAATGTATATTGGTTTCTGAACTGTACATTTTGACTGATATTTTCGTTACATTCAGACTGTGGTTGATCGGTGAATTGTCTCATGGGTGCAGTGACGGATTGTACTGCGTCACTAATCAGCTGTTTGTTATTAGTGATGTATTCCGCTACGGAGTCGTGCACAATTGTTGGTAAATTTTCACGTATGCATCTATCAAAATGTTTGTCTTTGTTCTCTACCCAATCATGAAATTCTTTATTAATATTTTGAAAATGAGCTGTGGCATCAGATTGTAAGATGTCAGTCAGGTGTTGTTCAACATCGTCAAATTTATTCTGCACGTCAGTAATTCGTTTTTCAAGGTTGTCGTGTACTGAAGGATATGTTTGAATTTGTTCAGTAAGAGCTTCACACGTGACATTAAGGTTTTTTAATTGTTTCTGTAAAAGTGCTACGTCATTTGTAGTCTTTTCTTGTCTCGTATTAAGCTTGGAAAATTTCGTACTGAGTTCAGTCATCTGTTCGGTCAGTGTGGCGTCTATAAGTTCCACACGTTTACACAAAGTGTCATTACATGCCTTGATTGCTATGAGATCAGATTTAATTTCGTCATTTTGTGTCTTTAACTGTTTATTTTGTGTCTTTAAGGTTGCCATGTTTTCCGCGTTCTGCATCCTTAAGGTTGCCATATTTTCTGCGTTTTGTTTCATTAGCATTTGTAACATGTTGGCAATGTTTACTGTTTGCAAGGTCTCTGCCCCCGCCGCGTCATTAGACGTGACGTCATGTATTAACATGGGCTCTGACTGAGACTTTGAAATTTTTGTGGTGGACGGCCTATGGTCAAAATTTCCGTTGACACTTGCGTCAATATTTGATGTATCGTCACTACCGGTTGCTGTCGTAAAGTCATTTTCTAACATTTGTCTCTCGTCCGAGTCGGATTGCGTCTGAATAGTACGTCTTTGCTGTTCCATTTTTGCGTATTGTTTTCTAGTTATTACCATGCCACACGTGATATATGTTTCAAGAAAATATTTGACACTGATTTTAAAATAAAATACAGTTGGGTATGAATCGGTCGTAGCAACAATGGCTGTCTGTTAATTTAAAAATATAAACTGAATTTGAGATTATTGGTAATGGCTGCTGGCCATGTTACATGATATCGTACAGAAGTCGGCCATATTGTACACTCGTGTATTGGTATTGTTGCATACGTTATTGTTTAAGGAAAAATACTGAGAATGGAATTTATCACTGAAACTGTTATGCGGAAAAGAAACACTACAGAATTTTACTGAAAAGCTAATACACTGAATTATACGTCTGGTCAAGCCTGCTAATGCAAAGATGCTGCGTCTTACCTTATTTTGCTGGAAGCTTCTTTGCGTCTTCCCGCAAAATTTTATAATTGGCAAATATCTTCTGATTTTTTTTTATTTCTCATATAGTCAAGTCCAGGACCAGAAGGTTGATTTTTCACATGAAACAAAGAGAACAATGTAACAAATGACAAAATAACAAGTCCGACACGCAGTCGCCAATATAAAATAAATAAAATAAAATAAAATAAAATATTAATTATTTTTATCTGTCTGATTGGCTCTCCTATGAGTCGTCAGGTTTTGATTATTCGGTATCAGACGCTTGACAATGGCTTTTTCGTAAAGGCAATGTTACTCGTAGTTGACCGTGAAATAAAACTGAAATAATCGGACTTCGTAATTAAATCGTTTCCAAAGACTGCTGCGGTAGGTGCGGACTCATAATCTAAATCTCAATATTACAATAATTTGCCAGCCATGCCAAAACGTCGTACAGAGGTGATTGTCTACTAAACAAAAAATTACACAGTTAGTTAAATCAGATATATTCAATGAATAAGCCTACAGTTCATAATCCTACTTACTTTTATAAATATAAATTCTTTACAGAATCGAGTGCCTAGTATGGTTGCAACTCGCAGTAATTTTCTATATCATGAAATATGGCGGTGTGCCAGACAATAAACTAAAATACGTGCTTCTCGCACCACTTCAACGAGAGCTCTTTCTTCTTAATCAAACATACGAGTAACGTAAATGTACTTTTGTTTTATCAGCGACACAGCGCTGCAGTTGTGTGCCATAGGCTTTATTTATTTGTCACTGATTATTTATTTAATTAATATCTCGCGTTTCCGAGGAAACTCACGCTCGGCATGCAAATGTGCCTTTATAGTGCGACAGGCAGTAAAAATGTACAGCACATTTTTATTTAGGCAAGACTTAGGATTCGTCACAGGCACTCATTTCTAATTTTGTTCTGGAACAATACTGCGTATGTGTGTGTGTGTGTGTGTGTGTGTGTGTGTGTGTGTGTCTGTTGGGTGTGAGGGGGGTTGGGTGTCAATAAAAATTGTACCACGTTTACACAACAAAATAATGACTCTGCATCTACATCACACTCCGAAAGCCACCTAATGGTGTGTGGCGGAGGGTACTTTCGGTACCACTACCTGATCCTTATGATTGCCGGTAAGCGTCTGTATTGGCTCTAATTTCTCGAATTTTCTTCGCCTTCTCAAAACGCCACATGTATGTGGGGGGAATTAATATGTTGTCCGACTCCTCCCGAAAAGTGTGTCCCAAAATCTCAACAGTAAATCTCTGCGTGATGCACAATGCCCCTCTTGTAACGTCTGCCAGTGGAGTTTGTTTAGCATCTCCGTAACGCCCTTTCGCCAGCTAAACGATCCCGTGACAAGACGCGCCGTTCTTCGTTGGATCTTCTGTATCTCCTGTATCAGTCCTACCTGATAGGGATCCCACAAAAATGAACAGTAATTAAGAATCGGGCCAACAAGCACCGTGTAAGCTACTTCTTTCGTGAATGAGTTACATTTACTTAAGATGCTTCCGATGAATCTGAGTTTGGTGTCTGCTTATTCCACTACCTGTTTTATGTGGTCTTTCCACTTTAAGTCCCTCTGGATAGTTATGCCTATACATTTTACGACAGACGCTGTCTCCAGCTGTTTGTCATTAATAGTGTAGATGTACTGTAGTGAAAGTACTAGCAAAAACAAGTGTTGTATTTGGAAACAACCAAAGTTGAGAAATTCGCAACCAATAAATGTTTTGACAACACATCAGAGAAAAGAAACAAAGTAAGTTAAACATTCTGTAGCAACTACAGTTATTATTTGGTTTCGTAATACTTTACTACTATTATAGCAGTATTTCTTTCAGGCAAAGGTAAAGTTAGACGTACTATTATGTCCTGAAGAATCTTTTTTATTTCTGAAGTTACAACGTCTTATACATTTGTTTTATTTCAGTATTCCCTTTGAGTAACGGATCGGTCTGTTACTTCGCATATATTTTCTGTCGGACTAATATCCAAACTTCGACTTACCCAGTTGCACACCTTTATTTTTTTCTGTCTGCGATATCCTTAGATATACACTCAACGATGCTTCCAACTGTTTTCATTTTCAAGGAAACAGTTTCGCGTTAGATGCTTTTAAAGTGGTATCCCTTGTTCCGTATCTCCCCATAATTAGCATGGAGTCACCATTGCGCATTACAGGATCGATAACCGCATCACGGGATCTATACCTTTGTCAGAGAAGCATCCACGTATTATAATGTTTCATCCTACATATTTAACGATTGGTATGTGTTAGTTTAGAATTGATTTCTCACACGTTGGACAGGAAACGTGGGTGTTTGTACCCCACATCCCCATGGGGACTTGACTCAGCTGACATAGTAACGAAATAAAACAGTGAGACTCTATCAAGTTATATTTTGGTAAGGTCGTTTATGTCAACGGCTGGATATTATGCAATATGCTCCAGACGTGAAACGCAGTACCGATAATCCTATATTGACTGGAATACCCGCTGTACATCTTGTTGGTTATCAATTCAGCTCACATGGGCAGTGTACTAGGACTGGTGACACATGTGTTTTCTAAGCAATCTGCTCTGTGGACATACTAAATTTCCCAGTATCCTAGCAATGAATAGGAGTAGGCCTATGCCCACAAGCTTCCATGGTACTGGTCTGGATGAACGGAGACCCATCAGAGATGAAATGTTCAGACAAAACTACAGTCATCAAGCCAGAACTGTGGGTTCTTTGACAGCTCTGAGAGATGACTCATTGGACTACAACTTATGAAGTATTAGTTCACTTTTATATGAACGTGTGACGTATGTTTGTTCACCTTTATGCCAATGAATGGTGTCCGCTCTTTTGCAGATGTGTAAAATAAAACACACCATACAATCATGTAATTGATTCTCCTCGATGGACAGCTAATCCTAAAATTCAGTGCGACCTCTAGCAGTAATCTAAGATTAGCGAGCATGGAAAACATGGACAGGGACTTCGGATAGCTGACACTAGGTGGAAAAGTGAGTCAGCTACGGAGTGTGCCGAGATAGTCCGCGCATTTGAAACCCTGTGTATGGGTGTCTCAGTGGTTAACGGAACTACCTAGTAAGCAGGAGATCATGGGTTTGCTCCTGGTATGGCAACATTTTCACTCGTTGCCGCTGATTCATCATAAAGTCCCGATGCAGCTGATATCATTAGCTCCTTCCTTTCGCTCCCTTCAGTTTACATAATTAGATCAAGGAATTGTTTGAATGAATTAGAAGCCTTACCATACTGGAAAAAATCCTCTGCAAAAAGATTGCTTCATAACTCACAACTGTCATTAACTATTAACGCATCAGTTGATGCAGTAACTAACAATCTCCTCTATTGAAGTACGATGCTTAACAGTATTTACAAAAGTACATTTCTTCTTGAGACTTGTATAATAATTTAATACTACCCGATGCTTCAGTTGAGGTCATGAAGTGGGCAGAGCACTTCCACGCTCATCTCCGTATTGACCTCTGTGCGAGGATGCTGTTGGCCCTAGAGAGAGAGAGGGCGTGTTCTACAGCCTCTCCCATTCGCCTTTATTTATTTATTAAACCTGATCAGATTAGGGCCATCATGCCCTCTCTTACATCGGGCCAGTGTTTCACACATGCAGCATTTCACACATCAGAGTTACATCATGACAATAGCTTGAATAAGAAAATTAGATTACTCTAGTGACGATATGAATAAAGAATAATGACTAAGACCTAATAAAGTAAGTGCTGGCAGTATTTTTACAACAAGTGCTATACATACAAATTATGATAAAAGCAATAATAAAAACAGTAAAAAAAATCAAATAATAATGATAAACATGAGAAAAATTGGCAATAGTAATGAAGATTTGTGCAGATATACATTAATATCTTGGTGTGTAAAGTAGATGTTTGCTAGTGTAGCGAGTTTTGGGGAAGGGAGATTTAAGGAGGGGGAAAGAGGGAAGTAATGAGGTGAAGTGCATTCATGTACAGAGGAAGGCATTATTGTTGATTGAGTAGATACGTGATTAACTATATTTGATGCCGGACATGTTTTTAAGTTCTCTAACATAACGATGGAGGTTATTGCAGAGTCGGGTTCCCGCTACTCTAAAGGACATGGAGAGGGTGACTGAGCGTAAAGTGTGTAAAGTAGATGTTTACTAGTATAGCGAGTTTTGGGGAAGGGAGATTTAAGGAGGGGGAAAGAGGGAAGTAATGAGGTGAAGTGCATTCATGTACAGAGGAAGGCATTACTGTTGCTTAAGTAGATACGTCATTAACCGTTTTTTTTAAGCCGGACATGTTTTAAAGTTCTCTAACATAACGAGGGAGGTTATTGCAGAGTCGGGTTCCCGCTACTGTAAAGGACTTAGAGAAGGTGACTGAGCGATGCAGTGGAACAGAGTAGATTCTCTTATGATGGGAACGTGTGTTTCTGTCATGTTGTTCCGACATAGGCCTTAAGGACGAGGAGAGATATGTAGGACCGTGTACATTTGTAAGGCAGTAAGTGAGACAGAGTGTATGGAAATCTCTGCGTTTGTCTGCACGCAGCCAGGAAAATTTTGCATATGCTGGTGAAATGTGATCAAAAAGTCGAACGTCACAGGTATGCCTGTGGTATGTATGCATTGTGGTGACCGTGACGTGGCGCCGCGATCTTCGGACGATACCACAGGAGCATTCAGCTGTTCATCCGCTTTATAGACAGAAAACAGGAAGAAGAGAGGGCAGAAGAGGGTGTAAAGAGGGGGCAGGCGAGGGTAAATCAGGGAATAACGAGAATGTCACTAACGTGGAACATCTCCGTTTGTATGTTATGTATTCCCTCTTAATGAATTTAAACGTTTTTCCTTGTGTCATGTTGAAACCTGTTCCACATTGATTCTGTATACAGGGTGTTACAAAAAGGTACGGCCAAACTTTCAGGAAACATTCCTCACACACAAATAAAGACAAGATGTTATGTGGACATGTGTCCGGAAACGCTTAATTTCCATGTTAGAGCTCATTTTAGTTTCGTCAATATGTACTGTACTTCCTCGATCCACCACCATGATTTCATACGGCGCACTCTACCTGTGCTGCTAGAACATGTGCGTTTACAAGTACGACACAACATGTAGTTCATGCACAAAGAAGCTCCTGCACATTTCAGTCGATGTGTTCGTACGTTTCTCAACAACAGATTCGGTGAGCGATGGATTGGTCGAGGCGAACCAATTCCATGGCCTCCACGCTCTCCTGACCTCAACCCTCTTGACTTTCATTTATGGGGGCATTTGAAAGCTCTTGTCTACGCAGCCCCGGTACCACATGTAGAGACTCTTCGTGCTCGTATTGTGGACGGCTGTGATACAATACGCCATTCTCCAGGGCTGCATCAGCGCATCAGGGATTCCCTGCGACGGAGGGTGGATGCATGTATCCTCGCTAAAGGAGGGCAATTTGAACATTTCCTCTAACAAAGTGTTTGAAGTCACGCTGGTACGTTCTGTTGCTGTGTGTTTCCGTTCCATGATTAACTTGATTTGAAGAGAAGTAATAAAATGAGCACTAACATGGAAAGTAAGCCTTTCCGGACACATATCCACAAAACATATTTTCTTTCTTTGTGTGTGAGGAATGTTTCCTTAAAGTTTGGCCGTACCTTTTTGTAACACCCTGTAGATGCAGCCACACCGACCACTATTTATCCCTCAGCTGTAAATCTTAACATCTAGCGATAGCAGCCACATCTGGTGCCAAGGCGCGGCGGAACGAGTGAGAGGGTTGCTGGTGGTAGCGACCTGGCAGGCCATGTTCTGGCATCGTTTGCGGTGTGGCGACAGTGGAAGGGGGAGGGGGAGGCTCCCAGCGGTAGGGGCAGTGGAGTTAGCTTTATGAGCTAGAAAGAGTGAGATAAAGTCGGCTAATATTTGTGACCGGGCAATAGCGAGGACGGGTGCGCGTGGCTTGGCACCGACAGCCCCGTTCCTCCCCCTCCACCCCCCCCTCCCCCGTATTCACCTAAAACTTCACCCCTCCCACCCCCTTACGCGGCCGCGATTATATTCAATAATTGGCAGTGGAGAGCCCGGTTTTACGGCTGGCTGCCCGCTAACGCGACCCCGGGATTTGCGGAAAGCCGCGAGCAGCCGCTCCCTGGGAGCGGTTACTGCTAAGTGGCGGAGCAGGTAGCTGCCGCAGCAGCCGCGCCCGCGCCGATTTGCACTTTAATGCCTCGCCGGCTGCGAAATCGCTGAGTGTGCTCAGTATTATACACCTACTTTGTTCCGATGTCTCCTCGGATTTACATCGATTATTGCGCATGTTAAACGATGTTGTGAAGCGGCCATAATTTCGTGCATGCGCTGATGAGTGTCTTTCCGCTGCGTAGGAATGGTGTTGATTAAAGTGAAATGTGCTGTCGATACCTAGATGAGGAAAGGAACTTTTTAGAACACTTAAAATGTATTATTGCGAATGTGGTCGAAAATTAAACGAAAGACCGCAGGTGCTGACGCTGCCAACTATAAATGACTACCGCACGTTGTGTGGTCATATCACGAACCTGAGTGCATCATCTCTGACTGGAGAGCGACAGAAAAATACTCGAAGACTACAGTGGAACGTACATCTTAGGCTCACCCGTTGTCTTTCGCTTTCCACGTGTCGAAAAGTTAATGGTGATTCACGAGAGATGTCGCCGTTAATCGTGGTAAGTTAGAGAGCCTGTATACAGAAGAGTGGTCATAGGTGAAGTTGCCCTGATTGGTTGATTAGCTTTGGCAGAAAAATGGCGCCAAACGTCTCTCGCGCTTCCTATGTTCGCCGTACTTTTGAGTTGAATTTCAGAGGACTTTTGGAAACGATTAAAAGGTATTTGAATTATTGAGAGACATGTTATGCGTTGTGCATTCATGTTCGATTTAGTTGTATATCGTTTTTAGTACGTAATTAGCGTTTGCGATCTTAAATACGAGTTGAAATAATGAAGCGTTTTGTGAAGAGGTCGGTAGGCCTACATGTTTGAAGTAAACACGTTAGTAATTGTACAGTATCGTTTCAGACATCTGTAATTCGTTCTGCAGACGTTCGTAAACGATGCCAGGTTGTGCTGCATTTGGTTGTTCCAATAGAGGCGAAGGCGGATTTTGCATGTTAGTATTTCCACGCAATGAAGAAAGACGAAAGCAGTGGGCAGTCGCAGTCAACAGGGCTGACACAAATCAAACAGGAGCCTTGTGGAAACCAACCAAACACTCTTATGTATGCGAAGTAAGTTTTTGCTTTTTACTACATATAAAACAACTTGCAATATACATAGTTAAATTTGAAAACAGACCTGTAAATTGGCTGTGTGAAAATTATTATTCTTATAAACAAAGGCATTTAACGAATGATTTCGTCATATTGTCTTCTGCTTTTGATTCGGTGAGTGTGTACTCCACTACTCCACTACTGGCCATTCAAAAGTCCCGCCCGCAGTTTGGCAGAAAAATGGCCGCCGTATCGTCCAGTTGGCCACTCTCTCCCTATACAGGCTCTCTATGGTAGGTTAGAGGACAACTTTGTATTTTATGGAGCGTGAAAAATATGATGGGCTATACGAAACCGCAACAACCCGAACAATTAAAGTACCTTACGAGCCTGTAGATTAGGCTAATAACATTCTGTTTGAGGCACAAATCACATTTCTAGGCGGGTATACTGTATCATATATTATCAAGTATTAATAACAGGTTCAGTAGGGGCGACGTTCACCCCACCCGAAATATGCAGTATCTTGTAGCAGGTCAAAGCAGACTATATTGAATTGTATATAGAAACAATCTTTGATGTGGTCGAGAGGAAACCACTAATAATATTGTTTTCAGTCTGCCCTCGTTCCCAGGTAGAGGATGAACGCAGACAATTAGGTTATTATTTGCAACTCTAGAAGATCAAAATTTCATTGCAGTTTATCTAAGTGCATATCACATATGGAAAAACACCACAACTTTCAATCCTTATAATCAGCTGACGGCATGCTGTGAGTATTAATTATCTTCAGTAGACCAGAAAAAGAAAGCGGAAGAATAATGAGACGTGTTATCTCAGCAGTATAAATGATGGGTATGATTAAAAGGTAAGTAAAATGATGAGGAGGATTGCCTACTATGCGCCTATCTAGTACAGCGTAGTAATAATAAATGTACACTTCTGACGTCGTCAGATGTGGACGATCTGTAGGATTACGGTTCAAATGGCTCTGAGCACTATGGGACTCAACTGCTGAGGTCACAAGTCACCTAGAACTTAGAACTACTTAAACCTAACTAACCTAAGGACATCACACACATCCATGCCCGAGGCAGGATTCGAACCTGCGACCGTAGCGATCGCGCGGTTCCAGACTGTAGCGCCCGGAACCGCTCGGCCACTTCGGCAGGCTGTAGGATTACGAACACTGTGTAAATCTCAACTGCCAAGCTCGCTAAAATCATTTAATCATATACACGACCGATTTCAGCAATTCTATATTGCCATTGCCATCTTTGGATCTATGTTTACGCTCAGTACATAATGTTCTTATCATTTACTGTACTGATGGAGTTTTACACTCATTATATAACCTCATTTCCACTTACTGCACTGCTAGAGAAGATTATGCAATGATATAAACATAGATCCGAAGATGGTAACATAGAATTGTTGAAACTGGTCATCCGTATGAAAAAATTATTTTAGCGATCTTGGCAGTTGAGAATTTATTCAGTGTTCATAGTAATAATACATCTAGATGTAGATAATGTTAGTCGCAAAATCTCGAGCTGTTGCAAGGCTGAAGTGATTTAGGCTGCAATAAAGCTGATTGTGGCTCATTCGTTTAATTTTTCTACATTACATATGCGCAATTTTGGGAATAAATATACCTCATCACTACAAATGGGAATAATAGAAGCTATCATATACACACATCAAAAAAAGGTTTTGCATCACCCCGGTTCCCAGAACTTCTGAAGATACACGTTGACTGTGGATATGTCACAGACACAGTGGATTTGACTGTTCAGAGATGTCAGTAAACACGCCCGAAGATGTAAACAACCATGCATGAGCAGCGCCTATTGGAGGAGGGGGTGCGATAGCCGACCATTTCCAGTCATTCCACCAGGAAAGAGGTACACGGCTCGTGTGGTCTGTAGTTAAACCATGCCTAGACGGTCAATACCGTGGTTTGATCGCTTCCGCATTGTTACTCTGTGCCAGGAAGGGGTCTCAACAAGTGATGTGTCCAGGGGTCTCGGAGTGAAACAAAGCGATGTTGTTCGGACGTGGAGGAGATACAGAGATACATAGGAACTGTCGATGACATGCCTCCCTCATGCCGCCCAAGGTCTACTACTGTTGTGGATGACCGTTACCTACGGATTGTGGCTCGGAGTAACCCTGAGACCAACGCCACCATGTTGAATAATGCTTTTCGTGCAGCCTCACTGTGCGTGATAGCCTGCATGATGCTCAACTTCACTCCCGACGTCCATGGCGATGTCCAGCTTTGCAACGACGACACCATGCAGCGCGTTACAGATGGGCCCAACAACATGCCGAATGGACCGCTGAAGACTGGCACCACGTTCTCTTCACCGATGAGTGTCGCATAAGCCTTCAACCAGATAATCGTTGGAGACGTGTTTGAAGGCAACCCGGTCAAGATGAACGCCTTAGACACAGTGTCCAGCGAGTGCAGCAAGGTTGAGGTTCCCTGCGGTTTCGGGGTGGCAATATGTGGGGCCGACGTAGGTCGCTGGTGGTCTTGGAAGGTGCCGTAACGGCTGTACGATACGTAAATGCCATCCTCCGACCGATAGTGCAACAATATCGGCAGCGTACTGGAGAGGCATTCGTCTTCATGGACGACAATTCACGCCACTACCGTGCACATGTTGTGAATGACTTCCTTCAGGGTAAAGACATCGTTCGACTATGAGTGGCTAGCATGATCTACAGACATGAACCCTATCGATCATGTCTGGGATAGTCTGAAAACGGTTGTTTGTGGAAGACGTGACCCACCAACCCCTTTGAGGGATCTACGTCGAATCGCCGTTGAGTAGTGGGACAATCTGGACCAACAGTGCGTTGATGAACTTGTGGATAGTATGTCACGACGAATAGAGGCATGCATCAGTGCAAGAGGAAGTGCTACTGCGTATTAAACGTACCGGTGTGTACAAAAATCTGGACCTCCACCTCTGAAGGTCTCGCTGTATGGTGGTAGAACATACAATGTGTGGCTTTCGTGAGCAATAAAAGAGGCGGAAATGATGTTTATATTGATTTTCTGTACAGGTCGCGGAACTCTCGTAACCGAGGTGATGCGAAACTCTTTTTGATGTGTGTAGGACTACGAAATCTGTGGATCTTTCGTTAATGTTCCCAGTAAACGAACCCAAAACTTATTGGAAAAAACTGTACAGAATTTTATGAATATTGTGGGTTGAGTTACTGTACAGTGTCCTTGAGTGGAGGCTGCTGCTCTTGTTAGTGCTGAAAACATATTTTACCTGTCTATGTTTTTTGCTTGCAACGGTTTCCTTGTGATGCGCCGATTATGTCTGTATAGCCTAACTGCCAATATGTTACCTGCGGCGCGGTTTATCCTTCAGTCACTACACACAGAACACATTACAATCTTGTAGCTGTAGCCCAGAATGAAGAACCAGACACAGTCGGCAATTCAAGGAATGTCTTTGATTCTCTGGATGACGCAGAACAGAAGTTTGAGCTCAGCGTGTTGGCCATAAGATCGCTGCCTTTAGAGAGGTGTGGCCCACAATATATGGCGTTGCAAATCATATGGCTTTCAGATCAACTCCGCCAGCGTCACTGTTTCCCTAATTCGATAACGAGGCCCAAGAGAAAGACACGCCGTGACGCTGCACGTCATACGAGTTCTGGTGGGGAGCGGGTAACTACTTCAGACGAGTTTCGTACTTCTTGATTGCGTATTTTGATGCATTCATGCTCTTCATAACACACGTTAACCTTTAGTGAGCACCTTTTCAATAAAATATTGATTTGCTATGGGCCCTGCACGGAGCCAAGTGTTCGTGAAGTGTGGCGGACAAGCCGACTAACGTGACGTCACAAGTTCGTTGCAGGGCCCGTGTATATCGTTGGCACCATTCCGTAACAGCTGACGTCACTACCAATATATTTCCTCGAGGAACAGGTCTCGGTTTAGGGACTTCCTCTTGGCTTCATCACTATTGCTGTTAAATTTTTATGAGTTGGAAGCATTTATTGACTGATAGATTTATTTTACAACCTTCTGCAGTTACGGTAAACCGATTGAATGGAAAGTCATATAATAAGATTATATTCAAATTATAACAAATGGTTGTACCTATGTATGTATGTATATGTATGTATGTGTGTGTGTGTGTGTGTGTGTGTGTGTGTGTGTGTGTGTGTGTGTGTTCTACTTCTCGTCCTAAGCCACTGGACTGAGTTCAGTCAGTCTTGATACACATATCATTTACTATCTGGAAAGAATCACTGTCGGTGTGAAAACCACTCACCTCTAAAAGCGGTAGGTATTGGGATGAAAAACCAGTTTACCACATGACGCGAAAATACCCATATTTTCTTTATCTAATATTTGAGTAGAAGAGCAAGTAGAAACTTACAATAAACTTTACACATAACTCAAATATTTACGAAACGATTTGTTACTGATGACCCCGAACAAAAACAAGAAAGGAGAAATGTTCTTCTGTTACTACACTTTTGCTTTTCATGCAGTAAAACTACCACATGAACCATGACATTTTAATTTTCCACTTCTTTGCTACTCATTTGTGACATATTTTGCCGACAAATTTGCGTATACCACTGAATGTACTAAAAATCACATAATTGTAAGATACTTAGATAAACAGATATGACTTCATAAATACGGAATGCGTGAAACTTACCGCCATCATGTATGATCATATTATTTATTTCTTCTTTGCTTACAACTCTACTCGCAACACGTTTAGCAGAGAGTAGGCACATATACCACTGGAAACACCTAAAAATGCATCATAGCATAGTACATAGTTCAGAGGACACGACTTCATTAATATTAAGCTGCATGAAATGAAACTGCTGGACAAAATTTGCTAGACGTATAGGTGAAATATGTGTACAGATACGCGTAAAATATGGTAAATATGTGTGAAACATATTTGGCATGTGCGTTTGTGAGCAAAGTCACAGGTAAAAAGCTGATACTACGTACCCTGGAACGATTTCAATGAAATTTGCTTTACTTACTAATTGCAATGAGACCGAGGGAGAGAAAGGGAAAGACTAGATGGACAGAAGGAGAAGGGAGGTGGAGATAGAGTAATAGAAGATTGTAATAGATAGCTACCCGGGCAACGCTGGGTTTCTCAGCTAGTAAGTTAATAAATAAAACAAAATAAAAAATAAAGGAATATAAAAATTGCTCTTTTAAGTGCTGCTGAAGTTGTCGTCTCTTTTATGCAGTGTAGCTCTGAGACGTTTAAAAGCGTCCTCTGTCTTGAAAACCTATGTCGCAAATGACACTGTCTCTCTACAAAATTCTCGTACTGTTCAACCCATGTTACGTTTCAATAGAAAAGAAAGCTTTCAGAGATTTGCAAAGCCTTCTTCATAACGAGAAGTCTGACTGGATGAGGTGATTTATATGAAACACACAATAAAATTGCGGTTCGACTTGTTGTAAGAATATGGCGTTACCTATTGGTCGCGAGTTCGCAGTCTAATTTCGTCTAAAATAGATCTTAGCATCTCGTAGCATTAAAAGCAAACAAGTATCGATCAAATTGTTATTTTATGCAACATGTATAAGCTCTACAGTTTGGGATCCTATTACGGCGTGGAAGCGTCATTGTGGCGAATTATGGCATCGCAGTTCACATGAAGACTGTAGGGTCGCTAGGTATTGGCTGTGAGAAACAAGTGCTTCTAAGAATTTTCTGGCTCCTGATTGGCTGAAAGGTTTGAGACAGCAGCTCCAGTGTCTTTGTTGACTACAAGTGGCTAGTGGCAGCCGCAGTGATGTTCGCGTCGCAACGTCAGCGTTCAGTATTTGCAAAGAGCATTAATTATTTTCATTCAAAGTGTTAATTGCACCACAATGGTGCGTTAGTTCAGTAGTGCGGCAACGGCGAACGAGGACGGACGTCTATGTGATGATCGTAGCTGATTGCGTTTACTAATTGCATTATTTGGACGAACATGGATTTATCGACAATGTTAAGAAGTATTGCATACTAGAGCTGAGTGGGAGCATTGTCGAAAACAGACGTGTATGTGACGACCGCCAGTGTAATGTTTTGTTAATAGTGTAAGCATTTTTGTAAGTATATGGTGAGTGTATCTTGGTTCAATGCTAATGTTTGATGCAGTGAACTCAAACATTATTGTACTCTGATATGTTGTTCTAAGAAGACAAGACGGGTTGCTGATGCTATTACGTGTATCTGAAGATGATTCAGTGCAATAGAAACGTGTAATCGAAATAAAAAAGTGTGTAACTTGTAACCTCCCCGGAAAAATTTGAAAAAGGACAATATTTAAATGTGAATGGACATAGTGCTAAACGTAACCTCCCAGCAGAAATAAAGGAAAAGTCTATGATAATGAAACCTAGCCAAATGTTTGCTCCCCACAAAAACTACAGAATAATAATGACCCAAATGTAAACTCGACACAGAAATTGAGAAATGAAAATTAATCATTAAACCCACAATAATAGGGAGCATCGCTGACCTTAGCCCCTGTGCAATAATTAATCTGATAAAATGACTCTGGGAGGAAAATCATAGGAAATATTGTTTCAATTGGAATGATTCTTCTCTTAAAAACGATTGCTTTGAAAACAAAATTATTATTGGGGCATTTCTTGAACAAATTAATTGCAATTAACATACATTACATTATCAGATGTGCGCAATGCTGCTTCATTACCTTATTTAACAATATACCTCGTCCCGAACTTTGACCAGAGACCCATGTCGACGCCCGCCGACTCCTCACACACTACTCCGACTGAGTACAACTCGCAACAGAACTCTCGCGCAGTCAAGCGCAGACTAGCCATGATAAATAACTTTCTGGTCAGAGATTCTGTCATGCCTCGCCACCGCTGGTAATGAAAACATATGAAACGTACGCGTTTCAAACTGAGACGAACAATAAAAGAGAATTATCTTAAATATTTGCTCTTATACTGTTGTTGAATTCTTTCGAGACGATTATGTCGACTATAATGTGTGTTAGACAGTTTCTCGAGTGACAGATGTGTAGTCATTCGGTTTGATGAGGGTACTGTGGTACGACTTACCACGGAATAGAAACCTCATCCCTGAAATTATATTGTAGTGTTCTTTATTGATAAGTACGAATAAGTCCTTGTTGTCCTGTAATCATAAGCGTTACAGCACCAATTTATATATCGTAGCGGAACCCTGTCTTCTGCAACGAAAGGAACATCATTAACTTTAGAAGACACCAGTTGAGAACTATAATCATTGAAAGGTGTACCAAATATGGTGTATCTGCAGCTACAGCCCGCGCCTGTACGGTCAGTCTGTTACAACCAACTATCCAGGCACGCCTTTCGCAGAAGAAGATCTGCTGCTATATTGACAGATTCGACAAAATTAATCTCAATTCATCGTCTTTAGTCAGTAAATATTTTATGCCATTACTCCATCACTTAAAAGTTGGTGCCTATTTAGGCAAACCCGGAATTATAGAACAATGGAGCAAGCAGAAAACAGTTACAATGAAAACTAACCGAATTCAAAAATTGTCTAGAATACATTACTTTGTAATGTTACGTACTTTCTGTACCTGTTTGGTGCGTGAGTTCAATGCCATATTTAATATCCGAGAAGCGTTGAAGATAGTTCAAGCACTGAATAAGGTGATGATAATCGTAATGAAAAAGTTTTGTGAGCGGACGAAAGGAAGGAATTTAGCGCTGTCTCAAAACTGTAATGAGACGTTTGTGGAGGAACACAGTAAAATTACTAAAATGAGAACTTTGAGTATAAATGTGCATGAGGTAGTGAAAACTTGCACACGCGCAGTCACACAAAGAACAATGAAGCTCACGATGGCTGATTTGATGTAGGGTAAAAAGGGAAAAAGCTGTGGAAAGGATTAAAACAAGACAGCAGATAAATGCGGCTGGCTGATCATTGCAATAAAATGGAAGAGGCAGCTACTCTGCAACAAACTAAAATATCCAGCCTAAAACCTCAACCCAGAGTCCAGTGATGTCACAAAGTCTGAAAAGTTTGACCACATTCGTCTCGTCATCAGATAAGATAGAAGGGAGATCCCAATCTAAATTCGCTTCTACCCTCTTTACACGAAATGAAATGCACTCAATTGAAATGTGGCGTATACTGATTTTCAAGCCACAGGCATCAGAGGCACGGAAGTCCTCTCAACGCAGTAAAAAGCCACGTGTGAGATGACAGTGTCCAGTGCGGAGGCGGGCTAGGGCCACCTCATCACACCGAAGCGACCACCGTGAGGAATGTCACAGCCGGACAGCTGTCTTCATTAACTGCAGCCTATTGTCCATCACTGCCAGCCACCACCAGTTAAACGACAGCCTACAGGTGAACGGCGCATTCTGTAACGCCATGTTCCTTGTCAGCGTTGTAGGCCTGTTCTTTGCTCCAGATGCCCAGGTGCCCTGGCACCCAGCAGAATAACAAACCCCTCCACGCTGTCGGAAGAACAGTTGCTCGTGTACGAGTTGAATGTATTTCTCTGTTGGGTACACGTATTGCGACTACTGCAGCGCACTAAAAGAGTGTGAGTAGATGAGAAAATTGTTTGACCTGAAGACGCCTCATCCGCTCCCATATCATCACATCCACATGGAGCTCTGCGGAAAAGGCAGTATAGGTATGGGGAAGGCGAATCTTGAAGATATGATTGGGGAACACTACTGAGCAACCAAGGGAGTACGATGGTTGTGAGCCGTCGGTGTATACAATTTCAAAACCGTGACGCCTATCTGAATAAGGGGATGACTGAAATTGTATACATTACCAAAGAATTTTAAATATGCACCTAGAAAGAGGGACGCAAGTGCTGCACAGCCAGATTTTTATTGCTGTTCACCCTGATGTAGAGTAGAAAGAGAGTAAGAACCTAATTATCTGATGAAGGGGAAATTGAGGCCAAATACAACCGAAAAGACATTGTCTTTAATTTTGAGGAATATATTTGCTCTAATTTTGAGAAATATATCTGCTCTTTCTATATATTTTTCCTACATTTCCTACATATTAGTAATAATGGCCCCATACTGTATCCATTACTTTCATTTGTGATACAATATTCAGGATAATTTACTTCACTCATAATTCTGTCACATTCACAAATTCTTTTCGCGTGTTGATTCATGTTGCCCCATTCCATCACATGTCCTCTAGAAACCAGCAATTACTATAATGTACTTTCAGCACAAAAAACCACACAGCTTTACTATAAATTATAAGTAAAAGTTTTCTTCGTCACATGACCTCTATTACCTCATCTGTTATTCGACTTGTTACGAATGATTTTAAAAAAAGTTTGTATGCAGCAAGGAGCAATGGTAATCCTCTCTAGTTGAATTTCTTGTTCAGCAGGTGGGACATGATGCTGCAGGATCCACAACAAATCGGAAATTAAACAGTTGCTGTTCTTTTATTCCAATCTTTTTGTTTCACCACTGACTAACATGAGAAGTTAGAGTTAGTTCCATATTCCTATAGTTTTATTGCAGCATATTTTACATATATATCTTATCACTCATTGATTTACGACCACTGTGGACAGTTATTAGAGAACTAACCCCACATAACTCTGAAATGTTTACATCGTTGACATTTCTTCCACTCGTCTGTCGTTAACTGGTTTCTTTGATCTGAATTTAACAACCAGTAAGTAGTTGAAGTTGTTAAAACTCATGTACACTCAGTGATAAATATGACAACGAATTTTGGTTCAAATGGTTCAAATGGCTCTGAGCACTATGGGACTTAACTTCTGAGGTCATCCGTCCCCTAGAACTTAGAACTACTTAAACCTAACTAACCTAAGGACATAACACACATCCATGCCCAAGGCAGGATTCGAACCTGCGGCCGTAGCGGTCGCGCGGTTCCAAACAGCAGGGCCTAGAGCCGCTCGGCCACTCCGGCTGGCGAACTATTTTCAAATTTTTCCCTGCACTTGGAGTGAAACAACTTTGCCGAAATGTATTTTGCTTCAGGGAATGATTTAATCGATATTTATTGACAAGAATGTAATACGTGGCTGACTTGACATACGCATTATTTATTATTCACATTTACTGGAGTTACATGATGCTTGAAGATAAATAAGTCTTCCGTGATTCTGTAAATCACAAAGAGGTTCGTCAGTCAAAGAGTTCATCGAGCCGCAATAGCCTTCCACGCACTATAGGTATTTAATCTGGCAGAAAAATTGCGGAAAAGAGCAAATCATATGTGCGAGCTTGTTTGCTACGAGGATCCGCTTAAATAATTTCGCCTTTGATCGCGAAATTGCTTCACGTAAATGAATGTGTGTATGCGATAAAGCACGTTTGTTCCTCCTCCCACGCTCTCCCACCCCCTCCCTTCACCCCACCGTACCTCTCGCCACTTCATGGCGCGAACGCACAACGATTTTACGCCCACCGACTTTCCATTCCCGTGGCACTGTGGCGCAACACACAAAGAAATTTCCTATTTCGCTGCCACTCCATCGGGGCAGGAGGTAAACGAGGCAGGAGTTCCCAAACTGGGGCATGATGAAGTGCCCGGCTGAAATACGCTGCTCGCTTAGTAACGAGGATGTCGAACTGTATGACCGCAGTCATTAATTCGGCCGCGGCATTGGGGTTCGCCGAAAACATGTCGGTTAATCTGAAGTGCGGGAAAACGGGCATCGAATGAGCGGAATTTACTACAGGGCCCCGGCAACTGATTTACGCCTCTCGCCTGAAACACGAAGATAGGTCGACACGGTTCGTTGCTAAATGCTTCACTTCTGGAAGTAATTTGGTATCTTCTAGATCAAGTAGTTACTTTAGATTTAAGTCCTATTATAACCCTACTTCCAGCTATACAGTCAAATGAAGTATGAGAAGGCACTAGTGACAAAGTTAATTGCTGAAAACTTTTCCGTAATAGGTCTGGTGATGATACTATACTGCGCTCACGGGGAGAACACGGAAACTAGCATCACCCGATTTCCGAGGCACTTCACTGAGTAAAGGAGGTGTTAAAATACGCGAACACTTGTCTCGGCTTGTAGTAGATATTTGACCGTTTCTGGAAAAACGACGTTCAAAGTTATCGAAGTACTTTGGAGATACTTTATGTGCTATTGTATTTCTCAGACGAAATGGTGGCCTATTGGTTAAGGTCGCGGCTTTTAATTTTGCACCCCGTTTTCGAAAGCCGATTATTGTCTTTATTTTCTTTTTCTTTTTTCATTTATCTACCGATTTCCGTAGAGGGTTACTACACGAATGTTTCTTATAAAATTAGAGAATACAAGGGCGTTATATTAGCTGTAAACTGTAAACTCGATTTCACAATGAGTGTCACAAATTCATTATAGAATATACTCTCATGAGACAGATCATTATTGCCACCTACCTAACAGCAGGCATGTCCACATTTAACACGGATAATAGTGGCAAAGCGTCGGAGCATGGAAACAATGAGGCCTAGGCAGGCCACTGGATGGAGTGGCCACAAAATCTGCGCACACAAGACACCTAGTTCACGTAAATTCCGGGGAGCGGACGATGAGCTCTGACGCCACGTTCAGTCACATGGCAGATGTGTTCTATCGGATTCTGATCTGTCAAGTTGGGGGGCAGCACATCAACTGGAACTCCCTACTGTGTTCCTCGAACCATTCCGTCACACTCCTGGCTTTGTGAGTTGGCGCATTATCTTGCTGAAAAATGCAACTGCCTTCGGGAAACATGATCGCCTTGAGTGGGGGTGCTACAACCAACACACGATACTCAAAGGACGTTATGGAGCTTGCACGAGCTCCATTGCACCCATGGATGCCCACGTGAATGTTCACTAGAGCATAATGGAGCCGCCAACAGCTAGTTTCTGTCCAGCAGTACGGATATCAAGGAGCTGTGTCCCTGGAAGACGGCGGATTCGCGCCCTCCTCTACGGTGAGGACATAATGCGCAGTGTGAGACTGTTACAAGAACTGCGGAAAAAGAGATCACATCTTTGACATTTTTACAACACAGCCCCGACAAGGAAATAATTCCTCGCTTAGCAGTACTCAAGCAACACATTCGAATTGCTGCAGTGGTCAGAATTTTGAAGAGGACCAGTCTCGCCATAGTGAGAGAGCGGATACGACACGCCAGGTACGAGCTTGACCATAATGCCAGGAACCTATTTGAGTGTCATGTGTCTTAGTCATCAACATTGTCACCATTCGATTTCGAGTTGGTGGATGTAGCCACGGGAGCGCAACAACATCCAAGTTTATCCAGGGCAACGTCGAAGCAACGTGCCAAGTTCGAACGTCTGAATCATGGAAGAACTGTTGTGAAATCCGATAAGGCCCATAGAACGGTTGTTAATCTTTCCAATCAAGAACTGGACTTCGGCTGTGTATCAGCGCTGAGTAAAGGCCTCAACTTTTCTCCAGCTCCACGACGTCTGCCACAATTGGATTTAATTAGTGGGATAGAGCATTGCGTTAGGAATCTGTCATACGATGAAGCTGAGGAGGTCAGCTTCGAACACTTGCTAAACATCTGGCAGGATTATTAGGACTACCAGACATATCCTGGCGAAAGCTCAGCCACCAAAATCTAGTATTAGCCAGGAGGAACGACGTTGCGTACGGTTATTACGTGAGAATGAAGACATGGTTGTCTTACCTGCTGACAAAGGGAATGCTACCGTGGTTCTGAACTCTGTAGACTACCACCTGAAGATGCTACATGCATTAGAAGACGCCACGTACTGCAAGCTTAGTCGTGATCCCACACAGACCATTGTCAGAAAGACAGGGCAGTTATTAAAGGATTCTGTATTACCAGACGAAGTGGTGAAGAAATTAACTCCTCGTGCCACCATACATCCCAGGCTTTGTGGATTACCAAAGATACACAAGGAAAGTGTTCCTCTGAGGCCCATTGTTAGTGCAATCACTCGCCCACTTGCTAAACATCTGGCAGGATTATTAGAACCGAAATTGGGACATTTTTTACACCATGCCTCAACTCGCAGAAATTTGTTGAGACACTCAAGAGAATGAAGATAGGCCCAGACGACCTAATGGTTAGCCTGGACGTTGTGTCACTTTTTACGAAGGTGCTAATAAATGATACGCTGGACCTTTGGCCCAAAATTTTCCATCGGGAAACGACAACGTACTTTTTGTACTGCGATGAATATTATGAGATGACAGACGGTACAGCCGTGGGGTCACCACTGTATCCAGCAGTTTTCAAATTTCTTCATTGAGCACTCTGAGGAGCAGGCTCTACAAACTGCGACATTACGGCCGTCTTGTTTTCTACGATACGTTGATGAAACCTTCCTTATATGGCCTCATGGTGAAGATACAATACAGCAGTTCGTCTCACATGAATGGTGTCCATCCCAACATTAAATTTACTGTCGAGATGGAGAAGCACGGCAAGCTACCTTTCTTGAACGTTTTGGTTGAGGAAACCAACACACTCTGATCGGTATTTGAACGCGTTTCCACCACCCTGTACACAAGAAAGCGGCCCTGGACACATTGGTTCATAGAGCCAAGATTATCTCTGACGACGACCACCTACAGTCTGAATTGCAAAATTTAAAACGTGTTGTCGGGCAAAATGGATACAGCAAACAGACATTGCAAACGCTTTCAAGGACCGCCGACGAAAGACACATGGTGAAACAATAGAAGAGGCCAAACGGACTGCATTCCTGCCATACTGTGGAGCAACTAGCAGCAAGTTAGGACATCTACTGCAGGTACATCGGCTAAGACAAGTGTTCCGGCCCACCCCTAAGATACGAGATATGTTGCACCCTGTTAAAGATGACATTTCTCTTCGAGTGTCCGACGTGAGTAGTGTACCCTGTGAACGTCGCAGCATGTATGTCGGACAAACAATTAGAACGGTTGCGGAACGTTGTACTGAGCACAAGCGCTATTTAAAACAAAAGGAGCTTGACAAGTCGGCCATAGCGGAGCATTGCCTAGAAAATGGACATGAAATACAGTTCGAAAATACAAAAGTGTTGGCTCACGCGCCTACATATTGGGACTCTGTTTTAAAGGAAGCGGCCGAGATTCGTTTAAGCAACAATAATTTCAACAGAGACCAGGGGTACACACATAGAGGGCATGGGGGCGGGCGTTGAACATCGAAAGGAAGCAGAGACCGATGCGCGACTGGAAGGGGCAGTTTCAAATGTGGCACCTGCCCCTGGCGCTACCTGATTTCACCGTTAGTGCCACAGACAATAGCTCCGCTACCTGCCCTAGTCGACGTAAGCGCGCGCGCCACATGGGGTCTATCTGATTGGCTGCTGATGATGTCAACATGTCTATTTAAGCGAAACATCGTAGCAACCCCGGCAGTCAGTGAACTCCTGACGACTATGGAGGAGATGGTCATCGAAAGCTCTAGGATTTTGTTCGAACTGACGCGGCTTGAAAACCGATAACGTTTTATTCATGTATGACGTAGCGAAAGACTCCGAGGACACATGATAAAGAACGTATCGGGATTCAACAGAACATGCAGCTTTCTGCCATTGCACCAACGTCCAGTGCCGATGGTCACGTGCCCATTTCGGTCTTAGTTCCCAATGTCGTGGTGTCAACACTGGCACATGCACGGAACATCGGCTGGGAAGGCCTATCTTTCGGAGTGACACAGAGAAGATACGTGAATTGGAGTGGCAATCATTAAAACAAAGGTGTTTTTAGTTGCGACGGGATCTTCTCATGAAATTTCTCCTCCGATTGCGAAAACATTATGTTTGAACCCAGCTACATAGGGAGAAATAGTCATCACGATAAAATAAATCAGGGCTCGCACAGATAAATTTAAATGCTCGTTTTTCCCGCACGCCGTAGAGAGACAGCTTGAAGGTAGTTGATTGAACCCTCTGCCAGGCACTTTATTGTGAATAGCAGAGTAATTGCGTAGATGTATATGTAGAGTTCGTTGCACTATGTTTTCGGACACACTAGCACTCTGACCAGCATTAAACTCTATGTTGGTTCCGCACAGTTTGATGCCTGTCTTGTTTTACCAATCTGCTCAGTCGACTACGTCCGACATCCGTAATGGAAGTGGTTTCGCCTTGGTTTCGCCACGTGTTCGAAAGACTCAGCACAGCACTCATCGAACACCCAACAAAGTGTGAAGTTTCTGTAGTGCTCGTGCCTCCGGCCTATCACAAACTGCCTTCGGGCAAACTGAGACAGACCTCACGTCTTCCCCGTTCTAATACCAAGCACCATTTCTACAGTTAACTGCGTGACAGCAACCCAGGTCCTATCGTACCACTCCTGGCCAGAGTGAGAACAAGGGCTCCCAGCACTGCTGTAGCAGCATTTCTTCGGTGCTGTAGTTTCTGCAGGCTGCTGGCCCAGTCTTTGCGCCAGTCACGGGTCGAACGGGCGGCTATGTTATCAGCCTCATCGAGCATCGTTATCAAATAGGTGAAGCTGTTGACCTAAGAACCGTAACTGGTCCTGGTGATTCTGAGTTACAAGTTGAATCTATTGTGATGAAGCTGTTCAGTTGATATCCTTGCTTGAAACACCAGCAGATATCCGAGCGTACTGTGTTCAGTTCAGGACGCTTGCGAATTTCCTCCAGCTGCGTGCAGGGTATCCCAGCCCTCCTACAATGACTTACTGTGCGGAGGAGCTGACACCAAACTTACGTCAACGTCCCTACTCGCTGTTGCGCTGCAGAAATTACTGTTGACTCAGCAAACGTCACCTGCTTCTATTAGCCACTATGTTTGGCATATAGACCGCAGCCGCCGACGTCTACGGAAGCATCGAATAATAACGAATATAGTTACTGATTTATCATTCATGACCACGGTATCGGAGAACCCACCCCACAGCTTCTAGCGCACGACATTCTCGTGTCAAAAGTGGCAATTCTACAACAGAGCCGCATTCCAGGCAACAGCTTCACTGGTGCTAGACAAGCCAGTATCTACGAGACACACTTCGGAGCGACTATTTGCAGTATCTCTTCAACGTGATGAGTCAAAATGAATGTACTGCATGTGATAATACTGAGCTCGCAGAGTTTAACCGCCTGAATGGAGGCCTTGACATTACACCAGGGACTGTAGAGACTGCCACGGTTAGCAATCATATTTAGGATTACCTGTGTTCATTGGCGGGAAATACGATTGTGGTGTTGATGTGGTTACTTTACAAATGCATTTTTCCTTTTTTTATGGTCGCAGGGGGGCAAGCTTTGCAATGAATAAGTCATGTCATTAGGTAAGGGTGCGTAAAAAAATAAAGAATTCATGTGCTGCTTTCATATGGAATCTGCTTGCAAATTGCAGCAATTTACTTACAGCTGCTGAGAAAAGTGACCACCACAAGAAACCTGCTTTATTATGAAGTTGGAAATCAAATAAATTGGCTGATAAGAAAATGAATCATCGAGACGGAAAAAGTGAAACGAAATGAAACTGCACTGGTCGAGAGGGTACTGAATTCGTAAGGAGATATGATCTAGGTGGCGTAACATGCTGCTCATAGCATAAAACTGCTTTCAAGCATTCGTATTTTGTAGAGGCCAAATTTAAAACTACAGTTTATATAGTAGCGGGGAGAATTTTATGAACAACACAGTGGCTTCCATAACTTTAGAAAAGTCGAACTAAGTGAAATTGAATGGTCTCTTAACTTAGAAGTCGGTGTTACTAGGGCCCCGATATATATAGAATGTGATCATACATCGACCTTAAAAAATAAAAAAAAAATGATAACAGGTGTTACTATGCTCACTTTAAGATAAAAGGTTAGCCTTAGCAAACAACAAGTTTATAAATCAAACACAGTTACAAAATAATGGGCTGAAACGCATGTATTAACTAACGCCCGATAACCGGCTTGAGTTTGGCCAGCGACCCGGAACTTTGGGTTACTCAGCTCAGAACAGGTTATAAGACATACAAGCAGAAAATACATTACATTTACGTAACGTTAGTGGCAAACAGCACTTGGGCCCAAACAAGACTGAGGTAATAAGGACAGACGACTAAGTTCTTTCCACCCACATGCACTTTAGCAGGGTGAACATTACGTATTTGAATAAAGTAGAACACACAATCGGGCCTTTTCAACTTAACTAGCAATAAAGTTAAGCACATCTGAACAGAAAGCATGCACTCGTGGCGTAAGTAATTTTTTTAAACAAAACTAAACTGGCAATAAAAATTTGTAAAACATCTAAACTCAGAAGGTGTACACATTAGCAGTTCAGAGCAGATTATGTCCTTTTGGACCAAGGCTTAAGGACAATGAGTGAAAAAACATATAAATTATCACAAAAAAGGGAAAAAACACGCGCTAGCAGCGCATGCACAGGCAAATCGTTGCACATTGAGTAAAATAAACTCACCGAAAAAAAGTCTGTGAACCCCTAGAGAAATTAGTACAATATAATTTAATACCGAGTAATTCTGCCCCTGGACTTGATAACCGCCTCGATTCCATTAAGAAGTGAGTCCGAAAGGTTGTGCAGGTATGACACATTCCGGTTAAGCAACTAGCTGAGGATTTGTTCGTGCAATTCCGTCAAAGTAAGGGGACGCACATAATTGCTCACCGTTATTTCTGCATCATGCCCAAGGGAATTGAAGACAGTGTACACTGAGCTGACAGACGTCATGGGATATCTGTATACACATATGCAGATGGCTGCAGTATCGTGTATACAAGATATATAAGAGCAGTGACTTGGCAGAGCTGTCATTTGTACTCAGGCGAATCATGCGAAAAGGCTTCCGAAGCGATTATGGCCGTATGACTGAAATTAACAGACGTTAAACACAGAATGCTAATTAAATTCAGACGTACAGCATATTCCATTTGGAAAATCATTAGGGTATTCAATATTCCACGTTCACAACGCGAATGATCTATCGAGAATAACAAATTGCATAATGGGCAACACAGTGCCAACGGTCTTCGCTTAAGTACCGAGAGCAGCGGCGTTTGCGGTCAGTGCTAACAGACAAGCTACCCAGCTTGAAATAACCACAGAAATCAATGTGGGACGTATGACGAAGCTATCCAGCAGGACAGTGCGGCGAATTCTGTTGTTAATCGGCTATGGTAGCACACGACCGACGCGAGTGCCTTTGCTAAAAGCACGACATCGCCTGCAGAGACTCTCTTGCACTCAAGACCATGTCAGTTGGATCCTAGAAGACTGTAAAACAGTAGCCTGGTCAGATGAGTGCCGATTTCAGTTGTTAGGAGCTGATGTTAGAGTTCCATTGTGGGTAAGACCCAAAGAAGCCATGGACCCATGTTGTCAACAAGATACTCTACAAGCTGCTGGTGGCTCCATAATCATATAGGGTGTGGTTACATGGAACGGACTGTTTAGGTCTTAACACAGGATCCAAGTAACGATTTCCTAGAAACCAACTATGAGCTAAGCAGTTAACATATTTCGATACCTTAAATTGTTATATAAGCTTTACCACTCTTTTGCCAAAACGATGAATATTTAGGACAGTAGAAAACTATGTGCATAGTATTTAGTATTAAAATGAACTGTTTACAAATATGTCCAAAGACATCATTTTGGTCTTTAAACTGGCGTAGCACACTACTTTCTCTATCAAGAGGGTTTTGAAACAGATTGCTTTTAATAGTGCTTCTCTGAGAAATGTATAGTGAAAGCATGCAAATATTTAAAGCAGTGAATGCAGTACTCTAAGTAAGTGTTTGAATAATCACTTGCCATTAATAAAGTCTCTGACTGAATGAAGGAGCAGGGTTGGGTATCTGACTCAGGTAATAAGAGTCAGGCGAATGAAGTAGACCTGAAAAAATAATTTCATTTATATCCCTACACACACGCAAGCGCCCACACACACAACACACACAATATATATATATATATATATATATATATATATATATATATATATATGTGTGTGTGTGTGTGTATATATTTATATATATATATGTATATATATATATATATATATATATATATATATATGCACAGCAAGTATCAGTAAACACTAGTTCATATAATACTAAGACATTAATCTGCCGGGAGACTGGAGATAGACGAAGTATGAGGCAGGTGTGGCGGCGAAGCTGACACAGAATATGCAATCGTGGCTCTTCATGTAACACGTTCAACAAATCTCCTTAGCCTTGGAATGTTAATACAGAGCATGTACTTATATGACACGTTGCTAAGTATTCCACTGAGTTGCATCCGAGGCCTATTTGCAATAATTTGAGAATTTCTTAGCCTGGCTTATTACTGGGGATGACTCTTCCTTAGAGGTTGGATATCAGCTTGTAGTGTTTCTCCTGCAAGTGGTACCGCTCGTCTTTTCGCTCCACCGTTTCTATTCGAGCGCTTATCTCAAAGCCACCGAAAGGCTTCCTTCTTTTTTTCCTGTAGATTACCCCTAAGCATAAGGATATCACACTAAAATAATAATCATACATCACACATATGTAAAAACTCATAATAATATTACAAGTTTTGACTATTCATCGAGATGAAAGCATTATTCCAAAACCTTTAGGATGTTAAAGGGATTGACAATGTAGTTTACGCTATTTTGTGATGACAGGTAACGGTGTACTAATGGGAATCATACATATAAATCATATCTAGTTTTCGTAATGAGTCACTGTGTTACGGTATACACTTTTAGAGTGTAATACATGGTTCATCATTTGGCAATAATGATTTTACATTTCGCCTAACCTCATCCTGTGAATACTTTCATGTGAGTGTGTGACATTTTGCCGGCCGGGGTGGCCGAGCGGTTCTAGGCGCTACAGTCTGGAACCGTGCGACCGCTAGGGTTGCAGGTTCGAATCCTGCCTCGGGCATGGATGTGTGTGATGTCCTTAGGTTAGTTAGGTTTAAGTAGTTCTAAGTTCTAGGGGACTGATGACCTCAGAACTTAAGTCCCATAGTGCTCAGAGCCATTTGAACCATTTTTATGTGACATTTTACTACTTGTTCGTCGTTGTTAACATTTATTACAGTTAACAGCTTCGTGACAATTTAAGCCTGTAATGTTAGTTACGCATTATTGTATTTGGTATCCAGAAAATTCGTGATGGTCAGAGGATTGATATTGACTGCGTAAATAAAGAATTTTACTAGCAGCTCAAAGCGGTAATATGATATTTTTCAAATATATGAGACATCTGGGAGACCACATCCCGAAAATATGTTAATGTAAGAGTACAAGGCGGCATGTAATGGATCTGGGCAACAGTGTTGCATGTGCTTCTCCATTCGCTGTATAAACACATAAGACATAAACCAGAGGAAATATTTCTGTAGCACTAAATTGTCTGTGGCCACATGCAGGTATAAAGACAAGATATATATTGTAAAATAAGTAGTTTGTATTAAACAAGGAATTATTATTGCCATGTGTGAGCTTTCAAACGAAATAATATTGTTATGATCTGATATTTATACAGTGTTGCAGTAACTAAGACGAGTTTTATAACCAGAAATAAGCATAGACTTTCGTAATATCTTTGCCAAGCTACAATATGACGTAGGAAGCAGGAGAAAGTAATTTTCAGTCTCGCTCTATTCCCAAAGACCACAGTCATACATCCAAGTAGTAGGCACATGACTAAGCATTTGAATAGCTCCAAAGACGTCTTTCCACTAAAGCCTCACAGGAACTAAATGTGCGATGGGAACAGAATTTCGGAATCACTGCGAACTGTGACTCGGGGTGTGCGTGGAAGCAGGGGAAATGTCGTAAAATGCGGCCTGTTTCCCGGCTGACTGCTAGGGAAGACGTCTACTTATAGCCGACTCTCTGGGGCGGCTGGATCCCTCGGGTTATGCCGATAACGCCTGCGACGTCACATTTCGCGGAAGAAAAATTCTTATCTTTCAGTCCCAGACCCGGGCCGCCATCTCTAGCAGTCCATATTTCAAGCAGCAAAATGTTTCCTTTGAATTTCGCGCACCACAGCCTCTCTCTCGCCTTCTCCAGGTCACGTAAGTTCAACTCCCGAAGGGGTGAAAAAGCGAGAGTTGGAAATCCAATCTGTCAGCCGTACTCCAATGAGCCAAAGATATCATTGGCACAAGAAACAATACATGTCAGTTTCATGTTTTACCGTACTTCCAGAGAGTGTAAGCTGAAATCTTAGTTGAAAGACATGCTGAAAATATCTTTATAATCGGTGTCATAGCTAATTACAACTTCCAAGTTCTCAGTTAATACTAGGGAAATAAACGATTGAACATTTATTTCACTGTTGGTGCTGACAGGTTCCTGGCTCCATTCTCAGTCTGTTACGTAATAAGTGATGTCATGAAGACACAGTACAATATAATTTTGAGCGGAATAAAAGTATTACAATCCCTGCATAAAGAACGAGTACTTTTTTGTCGACGATTACATTGTATCTCGCTTTCTTCCCCCATCGTTGGCTTTGTAATCATGCTACAGTTCTATCTGTGACAAATATAAACGCAGAAAGCAATTCTGTATAATATCAGCAATTCCCAAGATTAAATCTCCACTAGTGAGTCACTGACACTTTAGTATTATAGAAAGTATGTAAGAAAACATTAGCCTCCCCAGACCGCAAATAACAATGTTGAAAACAAGCTACCGTCGAACGAAATAGAAGTCAAGAAATTTATATGCTGAAAGAACTGATACAAATGTGCATTAAAAAAGAAATATTGTTACCCGTTCGTCAGTTAAATTGAAAGAAGCTGTGCTACTTGTGTGTTGAGGACAGGTAATTTATGTTAGTATTGCTTCCGAATTTTGTGTAATATAACTTGTTATTGTTTTTAACGAAGTAAACCGTAAAGCAGCTACTCCTATTTTGGATTGCTGTCCTCTTACTTACTACCATGCAGATAGATAGCAATGTGGGGTTGCTGTTGAGATCGGGAGGAACTTCCGATCGAAGTTTTAGTTTATTTGACTCTTTATTCATTTGTTGTACATCTAATTCTGTAGTCCAATACGTACAGTGGACTGTTCAAGTTTTACCGCATTGTATAATTCCGTTCCTTCCAGATAAACCCAAGGTATCTGTGAGTGTATAACAAATAGAATTTTGTTACTTGGTTAAGTGGCAGAGAGGTATGTATATCCTTGAACTAGATGTACTAGAGGTGATGGAATATTTTCATTATTGCTTTATACGAAAACATGAAAGTTTCTTAGAGACGTACTTACTAAACACTCTTGTTCTTGTCTAGGTATATACAAGATTGTAAGCTCTGAGATTTGTAATAATAATAATAATAATAATAATCTTGCTATTGAACTAAAATGACTCACTATTTATTAAACATGTACCTTATATATTGAAGAGCGAAAGAAAGTGGTACACCTCCCGTAATATCGTGTAAGGCCCCCATAAACACCCAGAATTGGCGTAGCACGACGTGGCAACGACTCGACTACTGTCAGAAGTAGTGATGGAGGGAATGCACACCATGAATGCTGGAGGTCTGTCCATAATTCCGTAAGTGTACGAGGGGGTGGAGATCTCTTCTTTTCAACACGTTGCAAGGCATCACAGATATGCTCAACAATATTCATGTCAGGGGAGAATAGTGGCCAGCGGAAGTGTTTAAACTCAGAAGAGCGGTCCTGGAGCCACTCTGTAGCAATTCTGGACGTGTGGAATGTCGCATCGTACTGCTTGAATGTAAATCAACACGAATGGATGCAGGAGACCAAACAGGATACTTACGTACGTATTACCTATCGGAGTCGTATCTAGAGGTATCAGAAGTCTCATATCACTCCAACTACACACGCCCCACGCCATTACAGAGTCTGCACCAGCTTCAACATTCCCATGTTGTGATGCAGGGTCCATAAATTAACGAGGTTGCCTCCATACCAGTAAACGTCCATCAGCTCGATACAATTTGAAACGAGACTCAGACCAGGACACATGTTTCCAGATATCAACAGCCGGCGGTGGTGGGCGAGCGGTTCTAGGCGCTTCGGTCTGGAAACGCGCGACCGCTACGGTCGCAGGTTCAAATCCTGCCTCGGGCATGGATGCGTGTGCTGTCCTTAGGTAGTTAGGTTTAAGTAGTTCTAGGTTCGAGGGGACTGATGACCTCAGATGTTAAGTCCCATAGTTCTCAGAGCCATTTGAACCATCAGTTATCAACAGTCCAATGTCGATGTTGACGGGGCGAGATGAGGCGTAAATCTTTGCGTCGCGCAGTCATCAAGGGCACACATGTCCGCAGCTCGTGATCTAGTGACTAAAATTGCTACCTCTGGATCACAGGTTACCGGGTTCGACTCCAGGCCGCGATGGGGATTTTCTCTGCCTGGGGGCTGGGTGTCCTCATCATTTCGTCACCATTCCCATAATTCGTGACAGTGGCGAGAATGGACTGTGGATAAAATTGGACTGTGAATAAATTTGGACTTTGTACGGGCGCTGATGACCGCGTAGTTGAGGGCCCCACAAACCGATCATCATCATAAAGGGCACATGTGTGGACCTTGGCCTCCGAAAGCCCATATCGATGATGTTTCGTTGAATGGTTCGCACGATGAGACTTGTTGATGGTCCATAATTGAAATCTGCAGCAATTTGCTGAAGGGTTGCACTTCTGTCACGTTGAATGGTTCTCTTCAGTCGTCGGTGGTCCCTTTTTTCCTGGATCTTTTTCCGGGCGCAGCAATGTCGGAGATTTATTGTTTGGCTGGATTTCTGATATTCGGGGTTCACTAGTGAAATGGTCGTACTGGAAAATCCCCACTTCATCTCTGCCTTGCAGATGCTGTGTCCCATCGCTTATGCGCTAACTACAGCACCACGTTCAGACTCATTTAAATCTTGACAACCTAACATTATAGCAGCAGTAACCGATCTAACAACGGCGTCAGAGACTTGTCTTATATAGGCGTTGCCGACCGCAGCCCCGTATCCTGCCTGTTTACACATCTCTGTATTTGAGTACTCAAGTCTATAGCAGCTTCTTTGGCGCTTCAGTGTATATCAGTAAGTGTCTGTACAAGTGCATCATGCATTTCAGCAGTTTAATTCCTCTGAACAGCGAACGTTTGGTGGTGAGATCACCTTAGATCAACTTAGTATCATATACATATTTGTATCCTTCCCCTTCGAACCGGCAGTCTAAATTGTTTGTTATACGAAGTCCGATTACTCTTGCTGTGCACTGTAACACATTTAATCGCATTGTGCAGCATTTTAGCACTGCCAACCATTGCCCAACATATAGCTCTCCTACAGCGATCTCTGCGCCTAGTTTTATCGTGACGGAAAACTAATGGTAACAACGTGCAGAATCTACATCAGCGGGGAGTTTGTTTAGTCATATCCTCATTGCGACCTAGACATGATCAACTTGACTCCCACTGCGCCCTTTATAATTTGTCCCACCTCAGAAAATGTTTGTATTCTGAAGCACAAAGTAAGCCAGCGTTCCAACTGTAGTTTGATGTAATTTTAGGAATAAAAAGTTACAAGTTGGACCAACAGATTTCTTATTGGGGATATTTAAGACGGTATTTTTAGTTGCATCCTTTCCCTTACAACCAAGGGAAAATTGCGAACACTTTGAACTTGTGATGATTGGTGCAGACTCAATTTATTTCTGTGGTCTTGTACGCGACTTCTGGGTGTCTGTTGCTCAGATCGTGTGTGTGTGTGTGTGTGTGTATAAGTATCTATATATATATATATATATATATATATATATATATATATATATATATATATATATATATATATAATCATTATTTAAGACTGATTATGCCTGTCAGCGTTCAGTCTGGAGCATAGCACCCCTTATACAGTTCCTCCATGATCCCCTATTCAGTGCTAACATTGGTGCCTCTTCTGATGTTAAACCTATTACTTCAAAATCATTCTTAACCGAATCTAGGTACCTTCTCCTCGGTCTGCCCCGACTCCTCCTACCCTCTACAGCTGAATCCATGAGTCTCTTGGGTAACCTTGCTTCTCCCATGCGTGTAACATGACCCCACCATGTAAGCCTGTTCGCCCTGACTGCTACATCTACAGAGTTCATTCCCAGTTTTTCTTTGATTTCCTCATTGTGGACACCCTCCTGCCATTGTTCCCATCTACTAGTACCTGCAATCATCCTAGCTACTTTCATATCAGTAACCTCAACCTTGTTGATAAGGTAACCTGAATCCACCCAGCTTTCGCTCCCATACAACAAAGTTGGTCGAAAGATTGAACGGTGCACAGATAACTTGGTCTTGGTGCTGACTTCCTTCTTGCAGAAGAGAGTAGATCGTAGCTGAGCGCTCACTGCATTAGCTTTGCTACACATCGCTTCCAATTCTTTCACTATGTTGCCATACTGTGAGAATATGCATCCTAAGTACTTGAAACCGTCCACCTGTTCTAACTTTGTTCCTCCTATTTGGCACTCAATCCGTTTATATTTCTTTCCCACTGACATTACTTTCGTTTTGGAGATGCTAATCTTCATACCATAGTCCTTACATTTCTGATCTAGCTCTGAAATATTACTTTGCAAACTTTCAATCCAATCTGCCATCACAACTAAGTCATCCGCATATGCAAGACTGCTTATTTTGTGTTCACATATCGTAATCTCACCCAGCCAGTCTATTGTTTTCAACATATGATCCATAAATAATATGAACAACAGTGGAGACAGGTTGCAGCCTTGTCTTACCCCTGAAACTACTCTGAACCATGAACTCAGTTTACCGTCAACTCTAACTGCTGCCTGACTATCCATGTAAAGACCTTTAATTGCTTGCAAAAGTTTGCCTCCTATTCCATAATCTTGTAGAACAGACAATAACTTCCTCCTAGGAACCCGGTCATATGCCTTTCCTAGATCTATAATGCATAGATACAATTCTCTGTTCCACTCATAACACTTCTCCATTATTTGCCGTAAGCTAAAGATCTGGTCTTGACAACCTCTAATAGGCCTAAACCCACACTGATTTTCATCCAATTGGTCCTCAACTAATACTCGCACTTTCCTTTCAACAATACCTGCGAAGATTTTACCCACAACGCTGATTAAAGAGATATCTCTGTAGTTGATACAATCTTTTCTGTTTCCATGTTTAAAGATTGGTGTGATTACTGCTTTTGTCCAGTCTGATGGAACCTGTCCCGACTCCCAGGCCATTTAAATTATCCTGTGTAGCCATTTAAGGCCTGACATTCCACTGTATGTGATGGGTTCCGACTTAATTTCATCCACCCCAGCCGCTTTATTGCACTGCAATCTATTGATCATTTTTTCCACTTCCTCAAGTGTGATCCTATTTCCATCATCATTCCTATCCCATTCTACCTCGAAATCTGAAACATTACTCATCGCATTTTCACCTACATTGAGCAACTCTTCAAAATATTCCCTCGATCTGCCCAAGGCATCCACAGAATACACCAGAAGTTTTCCTGACCTGTCCAAAATACTTGTCCTTTCCTTCTTACCTCCCTTTCGAAGACTGCTAATTACACTCCAGAATGGTTTTCCAGCAGCTTGACCCATAGTCTCCAACCTGTTTCCAATGCCTTCCCACGATTTCTTCTTCGATGCTGCAATTATCTGTTTGGCTTTGTTTCTTTCTTCAACATAACTTTCTCTGTCTACCTGGGTTCTGGTATGTAGCCATTTTTGATACGCCTTCTTTTTCCTTTTACAGGCTGCCTTGACCGTATCATTCCACCAAGCTGTTTGCTTCATCCTACTTTTACACACTACTGTCCCAAGACATTCTTTAGCCACTTCTAGTACTGTGTCCCTGTGCCTTGTCCATTCCTTTTCCAATGACTGTAATTGACTACATTCAACTAACTGGTACCTTTCTGAGATCGCTGTTGTGTACTTGTGCCTGATTTCCTTATCCTGAAGTTTCTCCACTGTTATCGACCTACATATGGACCTGACCTCCTGCACTTTCGCCCTCACAATCCCAATTTCACTGCAGATTAAATAATGATCAGTGTCATCAAAGAATCCCCTGAATACACGTGTGTCCCTCACAACCTTCCTGAATTCCTGATCTGTTATTATATAGTCAATGACAGATCTGGTTCCCCTGCCTTCCCAAATATACCGGTGAACGTTCTTATGTTTACAAAAGGAGTTAGTGATTACTAAGGCCATACTGGCACAGAAATCCAAGAGTTGTTTCCCGTTCCTGTTGGCCTCCATATCCTCTCCAAATTTACCCATAACCTTTTCATACCCTTCTGTTCGATTTCCAATCCTGGCGTTAAACTCACCCATGAGCAGAACACTGTCCTTGTCCTTTACTCTAACAACTACATCACTGAGTGCCTCATAAAAACTATCCATCTTATCTTGATCTGTCCCTTCACAATGCGAATATACTGACACAATCCTAATTTTCTTGCTAGACACTGTCAAATCTATCCACATCAGTTGTTCATTTACATACCTTATTGCAACTACGCTGGGTTCCATTTCTTTCCTGATGTAAAGCCAATATATATATGTGTGTGTGTGTGTGAAGGGAAAATGATGACGTCTCTCGCAATGCACAATGTACTTGATCTTTAGAAGTATTCTTAAATGCCAGCTGGAGTTGCCGTGCAGTTCTAGGCTCTACAGTCTGGAACCGAGCGACGACTACGGTCGCAGGCTCGAATCCTGCCTCGGTCATGGATGTGTGTGATGTCCTTAGGTTAGTTGGGTTCAATTAGTTCTACGTTCGATGCGACTGATGACCTCAAAAGTTAAGTCCCATAGTGCTCAGAGCCATTTGAACCATTTTTTATCCACAAATCTCTAGACACAGCTGTTTGGGATCTAATCCACTGTTAAGTTCAACTCTCTGTACCCAAATACCAAGCCAATGGCCAGTGAAGCAGATAGGCTCCCAATTGAAACTATAGTGTCGGAAAAAGAGTAAATCTCACAGAACGGAAGGAGGAAACTTTACGGGTAGAGAGGATATGTCACGTAATCACGTTATAAAATTGAGAGAGGACTAGGCAGCATGAGACCATTTATTAGTGTAAGTTAGCACCCCCTGGCCTGGATACACGCAGTGTTTCAATTAGGAAGGGTTTCATAAAGCCGTTGTTTCTTCGTCTGAGGCGAGGGGGCCCACAACTATTGTAAGTGATACCGGCGCTGGGACAAAATTGACGTTCGTGTGTGTCCCACACATAATACATCGCGACGGATCTGGCTATTTTGGCAATGGGAGCACCTCAGTATCACGCAGACCGTTCAGAGAGACAGGCGCCACTTGTGGTCGAGCGTTGCGTTGTTGAAAAGTGGTGCCACGATACTTTCGTGTAGGAGGCAACACATAAGGCCATAAGTTCAAATGGTTCAAATGGCTCTGAGCACTGTGGGACTTAACATCTGTGGTCATCAGTCCCCTAGAACTTAGAACTACTTAAACCTAACTAACCTAAGGACATCACACACATCCATGCCCGAGGCTGGATTCGAACCTGCGACCGTAGTGGTCACGCGGTTCCAGACTGAACCGCCTAGAACCGCACGGCCACACCAGCCGGCTAAGGACGTAAGGATGCCACTTGTTGTCGAGCACTGTGTGCAGGTCATTAAACTGTATGATTTTTAGGCACATATACGTACAGTTACACATCAATTGACGTGACACACACTGAACTGACAACACAACTTATCACGGCCAACTTACCCAGTCTTTTTTTTATGGAAATATTATTTGAAGGTTTAATGTCCGCAATATGACACACTTAAAGAGCGGTGTAAAGCACCGTACAAGCTCGTATATTAACAAAACATCTCAGTTTCATTTTGCAATGCAATGTAATTGGAATTAATACTGCTTTAATGTCACTGATGCGAGTAGAGTAATATTATTGTGTGGCACATTTATCACTGGTCATTTAGAATTAAATTAATTTCTCTTAATTTACGTAACTGAGACAAAAGATAGCTGTTGTGCAGCAACCACAAGAATTTAATGAAAACTACTATTAATCTTTGCCAACAAATAAAATGACACTCTAGTTACATAATATAATCAAAAAGGAAACTTTGTAACTTATTGTCAAGGTTCTGTGCCGATTACATTGGCAATATTCAAAGAAGCCGCTCCGGCTTTGGAAGTGCCCAATAACAATCAATCATAGGCTCGAGATGCACTGCTACTACTACTACTACTACTACTACTACTACGACGTGATCAGGCCCAGTGGACCGCACGCATCTACAGGTTTCCTCCTCCACTGTAATCTGTCCATTGCTGCTATCCGCCATCTGTCCACATGTATTGACACTTGGTTTAAATCTTCATGGAGTCCATCTCTCCAAAACTTCTTGGGTCTCCCTGGGGGTCTCTTTCTTATAGGTGTGAAATCCAGGAGCTTCCGAGGCCATCTGTGATCCTCCATCTTTCCCACATGGCCGGCCCGCTGCATTCGTTTGGCTTTGACAGTTCCTGCTATGTTGGGTTGCAGGTATTGTTCCTCAAGGTCTTGGTTGTATCTGATCCTCCATTCCCCTGTATCTGCATCCAGGACCGGACCGAAGATCTTCCGAAGCATGAAGCCAGTGTAGTTCGTAGAACTTCACTCTGCTGTAAACTGCTCAGTGTTGCTGTTGATGGCAGCTTAAAGATATTCTATGAACTAAATTGTACATAACGCAATAAATATGTAGTATGAGGTGCATTCAAGTTCTAAGGCCTCCGACTTTTTTCCTCCGGGCTGGAAAGAGATAGAAACATGCGCATTGTTTTAAAATGAGGCCGCGTTTATTGTCAATACGTCCCAGAGATGGCAGCACCGTACGGCAGATGGAATTTTACCGCCAGCGGCGAGAATGAGAACTGTTTTAAATACTTAAAATGGCGACGTTTTCCTTACTTGAACAGCGTGCAATCATTCGTTTTCTGAATTTGCGTGGTGTGAAACCAATTGAAATTCATCGACAGTTGAAGGAGACATGTGGTGATGGAGTTATGGATGTGTCGAAAGTGCGTTCGTGGGTGCGATAGTTTAATGAAGGCAGAACATAGTGTGACAACAAACTGAAACAACCTCTGGCTCGCACAACCCTGTCTGACGACATGATCGAGAAAGTGGAGAGAATTGTTTTGGGGGATCGCCGAATGGCTGTTGAATAGATCGCCTCCAGAGTTGGCATCTCTGTGGATTCTGTGCTCACAATCCTACATGACGACCTGAAAATGTGAAAAGTGTCATCCAGTTGGGTGCCACGAATGCTGACGGACGACCAAATGGCTGCCCGTGTGGCATGTTGCCAAGCAATGTTGATGCGCAACGACAGCATGAATGGGACTTTCTTTTCGTCAGTTTTCAATCCAGAAACAAAGCGCCAGTCAGCTCAATGGAAGCACACAGATTCACCGCCACGAAAAAATTTCGGTTAACCGCTAGTGCTGAAAACATGATGGTGTCCATGTTCTGGGACAGCGAGTGCGTAATCCTTACCCATTGCGTTCCAAAGGGCACTACGGTAACAGGTGCATCTTACGAAAATGTTTGAAGAACGAATTCGTTCCTTCACTGCAACAAAACGTCCGGGAAGGGCTGCGCATGTACTGCTACACCAAGACAACGCACCCGCACATCGAGCTAATGTTACGCAACAGTTTCTTCGTGATAACAACGTGGAAGTGATTCCTCATGCTCCCTACTCACCTGACCTGGCTCCTAGTGACTTTTGGCTTTTCCAACAATGAAAGACACTCTCCGAGGCCGCACATTCACCAGCCGTGCTGCTATTGCCTCAGCGATTTTCCAGTGGTTGAAACAGACTCCTAAAGAAGCCTTCGCCGCTGCCATGGAATCATGGCGTCAGCGTTGTGAACAATGTGTACGTCGGCAGGGCGATTAAGTCGAGAAGTAAGGCCAGTTTCATCGATTTCGGGTGAGTAGTTAATTAGAAAAAAATCGGAGGCCTTAGACCTTGAATGCACCTCGTAATACAGCTGAGGTTATTTTCGTTAATTATTTACAGTGGTGTGAGCTTTTGGAGCACACCGTGATCAAGTTTATAACGCTAGGAGTAAGACCGCTGTGCGTCTCCACGACATACAACGTATGGCACCTCTCTCCAGGTCGGTTCCATTATATTCAATTATTGTCATCTGTAGTAGCTCACTTATTTATCGCTGAAGATAATACGACGACATTCACTAGCAGTCCATTCATCCCGGGCACGGAAACAGCCGTTTTTGTTGTGTTGTCGGAAGCATACCGGTACGCAGGAGGCGGTAATTTCCTGGTGCTAGTCTCCGGGCAGTGGTGTTGGATGACAAAGAAAGTTGCAGGATGTCCATTACTAATCCTGGAGTGGCAGGCTCAGATGTGAAGATGTTACGATACGCGTAGTGAACATTACAGCGATCGTCCCGTGAGTGGTCAGACGTGATCAATCGGAACCTCGGCGACGATTCTGCCTGGACTCACTTTGCTAAGCAGTTCAGCGTCCGGCTACTGTGATACCTCAGTGCTCTATATCTGGATAGTGTACGAGTCAATCAACTGATCAAATGAAGAACGGCAATGAAAGCTTCAGATGTTGATGAAGCTGTGTCACACGAGTACATCGCTACGATCACTCAACATCTGACTCTGTACTCAGCCCTCATACACCCTACTAGGCCTTGGAACAACATTACAAACGAACAACGCTAATGCACTCTGATGACCGTTCCTCTGTCACAGACAATTGCAACCCTGTATATTTACATACCAACTGATGGCGTGTATGTTTATAAAGTTACAGTGACATAGTCCGTCCGGTTGGCCGTGCGGTCTAACGCACGGCTTTCCGAGCGGGAAGAAGCGCCTGGTCCGCGGCACGAATCCGCCCGGCGGATTTGTGTCGAGGTGCGGTGAACCGGCCAGTCTGTGGATGGTTTTTGGGGGGTTTTCCATCTGCCTCGGCGAATGCGGGCTGGTTACACTATGTCGGCGATTGCTGCGCAAACAAGTTCTCCACGTACGCGTACACCACCATTACTCCACCACGCGAACATAGGGGTTACACTCGTCTGGTGTGAGTCGTTCCCTGGGGGGGTCCACCGGGGGCCGAACCGCACAATAACCCTGGGTTCGGAGTGGGGCGGCGGAGGGGTGAAGTGGACTGCAGTAATCGTCGTGGGGTTGTGGACCACTGCGGCTGCGGCGGGGACGGAGCCTCTCCGTCGTTTCTAGGTCCCCGGTCAACATGCAATACAATACAGTGACATCCGACCAGGTCTTCCAGATGTTTCTTTTTCATGTCAGGCACTTGATTTTGAGGGTTTTCCACTTCCACTACTTCCCTTCCAGCCTGAGGAGACGCCCAAAATGGCATGGCTAGAACCATGCAGATGGCACTCTTAAGGAAACTATAATGCGTGCTTTTTATTTCAATGCTCTGAGCCTTTTTGAATGTATGTTTATGTGTTTAAGAAAGTGAAGTTAGGAACTATATGTTTACAGTGGTCTTCACCCACGACCATTGGAATGAATAGTCAATAAATCACTCTGATTTGTGAGTATTTGGAGTACTTGCCTCTCACAACCAAATAGAATGTTTCAAATTTTTTTTCGGAACCAAAGGATTGGGTTAATATTTATTTACATATGGAACAACATCTCCGAGGCAAAACAATGATGCACCAGCCCATATTTCGATTTTCATTTCTGCAAAAGCAAGGCATGTTTCGTTGTGAAAAACAATTGAGATCATCCGTCAATAAACTATTTCCGATTACGTAATCATTTAAGAGGAAATATCGTGTTTGGTTTATTCTTTATCCCTTATTAATTTCTGGCACCGTGGCGACTTTCAGACTTGACGTTTAATTACAGTGTTATATATTAGACTTGAAAATTTAATTGAAACAATTCTTCCTCCAGGCAATAATTGATCTGTCGTTTATAACATTTACTTGTCAGTGGTCCTCCCACTCATTTTTAATCTATGGCATAGGGAGGCAGTAAGACACAGACAGCAGGTATCACTAACAAAATGAAGGCTGGCAGTTATAGAAGCCGAAACGTTCAGCGTCGTATCATAAAGCGGTGACACATCCATAAGAATTTTATTGAAATAGACTTCAAAATACTTTTAAATCATATCAGCTGTAATGACACATTGGTTATCACGACATATTATAATGAGGTAGTCAGCGTCATCGAATGAGAGAAATCTTACAGAAGATCGAGCTGACGAGAGTGTAGATTCTACTTTGAGACTATGAGGATACACCGAAACTTAGACATTATTATGGCAAAAAAGTGATCTTTATTGTATGCTGAACTACACGTCAGAGTGCCACAGTTAAATGACACTATTTTCCATCATAGTCACCAAGTCTCTGTAAGCAATGGTCTGAGTCGTATCAGTCATCAAGTCTTCAACGACAGGATCTCGACCTACGGCTACGGAGAGATTTGAGGACCGATGTGGGAAAGTCTTCATTGTTGAATATCTCTGTCCCCCCAGATGTTCTTTCCAAAAAGTGGGTAAAATGGCTCTGAGCAATATGGGTCTAAGCGTCTGAGGTCATCAGTCCCCTAGAACAAAGAACTACTTGAACCTAACTAACATAAGGTCATCACATACATCCATACCCGAGGGAGGATTCGAAACTGTGACCGTAGCGTAGCCGGCGATGTTCTTTCAGCTTGGCGAAAATATGGATATCTCGTGTTGGAATATCTCAACTTATCGATCAGCGTCACCCACGTCCATGCAGCCTTGATCAAGTTGATGGCATCATTTCACTGCAGCTGGACGCGACGTTGGATTTGGTCCATATATCGCGAGAATTTCACGGTGAACCTGTGTGAAGATTCTACGTTTTAGCCCCAAGGATCGTATTCCAACACATGGAATACATTCCGAGCTGCAGTGCCATTTTACTCGCACAATGTGAGTAACCTTATGTGTACAGCAGAACTGCATCTGTAGCAGACCAGGAACATGGACCTTCTTCTGATAATGCGCCTATCTAGTTGTTCGATGACCTTGGCGTAGGACTGCATGTGCAACTTATTTTCTGAAGTCCATGCGTGGTATTTGCATGCATTTCGTGTTTGAAATTCTCTTGGGACACACAGGCATGGCTACTCTGCAGACCACACTTAACTGGCTAACAGAGGGTTCATCGAACAATTGTCATGCTACTTCTGCAACACTGCACTCTCGAATAACACGTGGGCAGCTTGAGCACCTAAATCTTTATGTGGATGCACTAATTTCCGATATTACAGTACTGGCCAAAAAAATTGCTATACAAAGAGGAAATGCAGATGATAAACCGATATTCATTGGACAAATATATTATACTAGAACTAACATGTGATTACATTTTCACGCAATTGGGGTGCATAGATCCTGAGAAATCAGTACCCAGAACAACCATCTCTGGCCGTAATAACGGCATTGAGTCAAACAGAGCTTCTATGGCGTGTACAGGTACAGCCGCACATGCAGCTTCAACACGATACCACAATTCATCAAGAGTGGTGACTAGTGTATTGTGACGAGCCAGTTGCTCGGCTACCATCGACCAGACGTTTTCAATTGGTGAGAGATCTGGAGAATGTGCTGGCCATGGAGCAATAGAACATTTTCTGTATCCGTACGGGGCCTGCAACATGTTGTCGTGCATTATCCTGCTGAAATGTAGGGTTTCGCAGGGATCGAATGAAGAGTAGAGCCACTGGTCGTAAAACATCTGAAATGTAACGTCCACTCTTCAAAGTGCCGTCAATGCGAACAAGAGGTGACCGAGACGTGTAACCAATGGTACCCCGTACCATCACGCCGGGTGATACGACAGTATGGCGATGACGAATACACGCTTTCAATGTGCGTTCACTAAGATGTCCGCCAAACACGCATGCGGCCATCATGATGCTGTAAACAGAACCTGGAATCATCCGAAAAAATGGCGATTTGCCATTCTTGCAGCCAGGTTCGTCGTTGAGTACACCATCTCAGGCGCTCCTGTCAGTGATGCAGCGTCAAGGGTAACGGCAGCCATGGTCTTCGAGCTGATAGCCCATGCTGCTGCAAACGTCGCCGAACTTTTCATGCAGATGGTTGTAGTCTTGCAAATGTCCCTATCTGTTGACCCAGGGATCGAGACGTGGCTGCACGATCCGCTACAGCCATGCGGATAAGATACCTGTCATCTCGACTGCTAATTACACGAAGCCGTTGGGATCGAGCTCGGCGTTCCGTATTACCCTCCTGAACCCACCGATTTCATATTCTGCTAACAGTCATTGGATCTCGACCAACGCGAGCAGCAATGTCGCGATACGATAAACCGCAATCGCTATAGGCCACAATCCGACCTTTATCGAAGTCGAAAACGTGATGGTACGCATTTCCCCTCCTTACAAGAGGCATCACAATAAGGTTTCACCAGGCAACGCCTGTCAATTGCTGTTTGTGTACGAGAAATCGGTTGGAAACTTTCCTCATGTCAGCACGTTGTAGGTGTCGCCACCGGCGCCAAGCTTGTGTGAATGCTCTGAAAAGCTAATCATTTGCATATCACAGTATCTTCTCACAGTCGGTTAAATTTCGCGTCTTTAGCACGTTATCTTCGTGGTGTAGCAGTTTTAATAGCCAGTACTGTATTTAATGAAGTCATTTCTTCCCATACACGGTGTGTCAGATATACGAACAGATATTTTTATACGCGATAACTTAAAGGGTTCACACATTAGTGTGATGGTTGTTTCTTCTTTGCATCGAACAGTCTTCCGCCAAAATTGTCACAGGCTTTAGGACCTGATGTTTTCTGCATTGCTGTAACTGCACCCCTAAGTATATTACGCCAGCCAGTAGAGGCCAACCACTTTGCATCCACTTGCCCACACTTCAACACCTGACATGCTCCCCAGGGGGTATATAAGCGTTAATCGCTTGTCCTTGCCACCATTCGAGGGTTGGATTCCCTCTCTTCTTCATCGAAGAGTTTCTCTGCCTGGGCTACTCTCAGGGTGCACCTTCGACGTGGAAGATCCCCGCCGTTTCCCTGCCGTGTCGTCTGTTTGCCGTCCATACTGCCTGCCGGTGCTCGCCGTCGCCGCCGCCGCCGCCGCCGCCGCCGCCGCCGCCACCGCTTGGTCGCCGCCTTCCGGTCCTCGCCGCCGTCGCCGCCTGCCGGGGCTCGCCGCCGCCGCCTGGTCGCCGCCTGCCGGTGCTCGCCGCCGCCGCCGCCGCCGCCGCCTGCTGATCGCCGCCGTCGCCGTCTGCGCCGTCGTTTGGCCGCCTTCCGGTCCTCGCCGTCGCCTGCCGGGGCTCGCCGCCACCGTCGCCTGCCGGTGCTCGCCGCCGCCTCCGCCGCCGCCGCCGCCGCCGCCGCCTGCCGGTCGCCGCCGTCGCCGTCTGGTCGCCGCCGCCGCCCTTCTCGCGCGCCGCCGCCATGTCCCAACCCACCACCACCACCACTATCATTTTCACCTCTCCCTCCGTTGCTCCAACCACCATCACATGGAGCTCCTCCTCCACCCCACTTCCCGTCCTTCCTTCTCTCCCTGTCCACCCCACCCCTGCACCACATTCGGCTGTAACCACCCCCAACTCCTCCTCCCCTATCACTGTCGCCCCATCGCCAGCTACTGACTTTCCGCCGCTCCCCACACCGCCTCCGACAGGCTCCAAGCCAGCACGGATCTCTGCTCGACGTTCCACAGTCTCAGTGACACCCACGCCCCCTCCGTCTGCGTCATCCGCTGCTCAGGGTGGTCCTGCCCCCCGCCATCTCCCCCTGCAACCCGTACCCCTGCCCCCTCTCCACCCGGTCGTGCCCGCGAAACCTTCAAAGTGCCCGAATGCTGACCCTTCCCCTGCAGTCTCCTCCAAAAAAACCCCCAGCCCCCGTGACCCACCCACCCCCATGGACGCGGCTCTGACCCGCACCCCCGCCCCGCCTGCCACCCACACCTTTGTCCTCTCCAATCCTGACCCTCACTTCCTTGATGCCCGCTCCCTCACCCTCGCCATCCGGAAATACTACCCCAATGCTCCCATCTCCCAACTGATTCCTCGCAAGGACTCGGTCCTCATCAAATCCCCCAGTGCTTCCCTCCACACCGATCTCCTCTCCCGCATCCCCCGTATCCAATTTGGCCAACGTGCAACCCTCACCCCCTACCACACCCCGTCCTCTCCCCGTCAGCCTCAGCCTCCCCGGCGTCCGCTGACCTTCACCGCTGTGATCACGAAGCTTAGCCCCGTGATCACGGAGGCTGAGGTGTTGGCGGAACTCAACTCCCGGCCCGACATTGAAATCCGCTCGGCCCGTCGCATCTTCAATGATGCCGGGCCGACTTTTCTCATGCGGATATTCACCGAATCCTCCTCCTCCATTGACCGCCTCCTCACCGAGGGAGCCCTCATCTACAGTCAGCGCCATAAGGTGGACCCCTCCCGTTCCCCCGTCCAATCCTACCGCTGCCAACGCTGTCTCACCTACAACGACCACGTTACCTCTGCCTGCAGGAACCCCCCTACTTGTCCCCACTGCAAAGCTTCCCACTTCCTCAAGCATTGCCCCAACCTCACCTCCCCCCCTCCTGCAACACTTGCAACGAACCACATCCTAGCTACTCCTCGAAGTGTAAAGCGAAACCTCCACCAGTAACCCCTGAGCTCACCGTGCCTGTCCGTCCTGTTGATGACCCCATCCACCCCAACAACTCGCTCCGCCCTCCCCCTACTGCTGAGGACATCATCCGTTTCACCACCATTGTGCTCCAAAACATCCACCCCTTCCAGCGCTCACACACTCTTTCCCAAATCGCCCTCGCTGCCCGTTCCATCTTCCATCTTACCACCTATGCCACATACTCCCACAACCAGGCCCACTTCACCTTCACCCCCCTCACCACCCTTGTCTAACTCTCCACTCCCATGGCACAACAACCGTACCGTATCCTGTACCACAACATTCGCTCCCTGCCCACCCACAAACTCCTCTTCCTCCACACCCTACGTCAGCACCGCGTGGATGCCTTCGTCCTAAATGAAACCTTCCTTCAAGCCCGTTTCTCCGTCTCCACAGCTCCTTACACTCTACACCACACCGATAACCCGTACCCTCTCGCGCGTGGCAGAGTTGCTACAGGCCACCTCAAGCACCTCCCTGTCCGGCCCCAACCTCTCCTTAACAATCCTGCCGAGCATCTCACCCTCAGCCTCTTCTTCCCCACCCTTACCATCACCTGTGCCACCATTTATGTCCGCCCTCGCACCCCCGTCCCGTACGATTTCCTGGCCCACATTGACCGCACCTTCTCCACCTACGTGATTGCCGCTGACCTCAATATCCACAGCCGTGATCCTGCCGACCTCCGACGGTGGCATCAGTTTCTCACCACTCTCCAGGGAGACCTGGTTCCCCTGCCTCAGCACACCCGGCCCGAATCCAACACCACTCCTGATGTGGTCCTTGCCTCTCCAAACCTCCTTGGGCGCATCACCGCGGATGTCCTTGACCTCATTGGCAGTGACCATGCTCCTCTCCTCCTCACTATCTCTAACGGTCGCCATCCCCACCACGCTCCTCGCCCTGCCGTCCCTCCTAAACTTGTCCATGATTACTCCGGTGCCAACTGGGATGCCTACCGGGATTCCATTCACACCCAGGTTGACGGCCACGACCTTACCCTCCAGTCTCCTGATGACATCGCTCGCGCTGCTGCCTTCCTGCACCAGACATTGTCTGACGCCGTCGCCACCCATATCCCCACCAAAGCCATCCACCCTCACCGCCCCGCCCTGCCTCCACAGGCCGTCCTTCTCCTTCGAGAGTCCCGCCGCCTCTACCGCTCTTTTCTCCACACTCGTGACCGGGATACACTTACCCGCCACCGGCAATTACAGCGACACATCCGCAACCTGCTTGTTGCGAAGAAACGCCGAGCCTGGCGCCAGACATGTACACGACTCAACACCACACTCCCCATCAACTCTTCCAAGTATTGGTCTGCCTTCCACCGCCTTACTGGGAACCGCCCCACCCCCCAGTACCCTCTCCTCCTTAATGACCGTCCCTTTCCTGACAACCTCAGTAAGGCCAACCACTTTGCCTCCCACCTCTCTGATGTTTTTTCCATCCCAGATGATCCCCACTTTGATTATTCCCTCTTCCCTGATGTCATGGACCGTACAAATACCTCTGTTCCTCCCCTTGCTCCTAGCTTCCAGTACTTGGGCCACACCCCACCTTCTGCACTTAACACTCCCGTCACTACACAGGACATCAGCCTCACACTCCGCACTAAACGCACCACTGCTCCCGGCCACGACTGCGTTACCTACCGCCACCTCAAACACTGCCCTCCCTCCTTCCTTTCCCTCCTTGCCACCCTCTACAATGTCATCCTTGCCACTGGCTTCTATCCCGACCTGTGGAAAACCTCCCGTATCCTGATGTTCTCCAAACCCAATAAGCCTCCATCTGATGCCTCTTCCTATCGTCCTATCTGTCTCACATCGGTGTTCAGCAAGCTCTTGGAATCCATCCTTTCCCGGCGCATCCATCTCCACCTCCACCAAAACCACCTCCTCCCAAACACCCAATGTGGCTTTCGACCCTCCTTCTCTGCTGATGACCAACTCCTCCGCCTCACTCATCTCCTCTCCCTCCAGCTTAACTCCCGTCGCTCCGCCATTTTTGTCTCACTTGACCTCGAAAAGGCCTACGACCATGTCTGGCATCCCGGTCTCCTGTTTAAACTCCAAACCTACGCCCTTCCTATCAACTACATCCGTCTGGTGGCCTCCTTCCTCTCCCACCGCCCCTCCTATGTTACCGTCCATCATGCCAATTCCCACACCTTCTACCCCTCTGCCGGTGTGCCCCAGGGCTCTGTCCTCTCCCCTCTCCTCTACCTCCTGTACACGGCAGATATGCCCCAACCCCCCCTCCAGTACACCTCTTGCAATATGCTGATGACACCGCATTCCTCGCCCTCGCTCCTACCCTCCAACGGTCCCAACGCCTTCTCCAGCATCACCTTGACCTTTTTGCTGCATGGTGTAACCAATGGCTCCTGAAACTCAATCCTTCCAAGACCCAGGCAATCATCGTAGGTCGTACCACTCGCTCCTTCCGCCTCCTGGATTTCTCCCTTACTGTCTGCGCACGTCCTGTTCGCCTCACCCCCACCCTCACCTACCTTGGCCTCACCATTGACCGTCACCTCACCTGGATACCTCATCTCCGCTCCATCCAATCCAAAGCCCACAACCGCCTCCGACTCCTCAAACTCCTCTCTGGCCGGACATGGGGGTTGCACCCCTCTACCATCCTCCACACCTACAAATCCTTCATCCGTCCCATCCTCTGTTATGCCAGTCCTGCCTGGATATCTGCCCCCCCCCCCAAATTCTATCAGTCCCTCCAGATCCTTGAGCGTCATGCACTCCGTCTCGCCTTCCGTATCCGCCTCCCGTCCCCCACACGGATCCTCTATGATCTCATTCCTTTCCCCCATCTGCTCCTATTCCTCGAACATATCCGCATCCTCTACACCTCCCGCCGTCTTGAACCCCCTCACCCCCTAGTTGCTCCTCTCCTCTCCCGTCCCCGCCCCCTGCCACGTCTTCACCGTTGTGTCCCCCCTACCCTCCATCTCTACACCCTCCATCTCCTTTCCCAAGGTGGCTTCCGTCACCTCCCCCTCCCGGATGATGCCCTCTCTCCCTCCATTTATCCTTCCTATCAACTCTGATCCTCCATCCCCCTCCTTTCCTCTGTCCTTTCCCTGGGCTCCCTCTCCCCCCCCCCTTCTGTCCTGTTTTTCTCCCCACTCAACCTCTCCCTACCTCCCTTCTCCCCCCCAGTCCTTTTGTATTCCCCTCCTCTGCCTACCCCACTCCCTGTCACGTCTGCCCCCCGCCCCTCTTATGGGTCCTCATCCTCCTTCAGCTCCTTTCCCAGCTCCCCCCTTCGCTTTTACTCTCCTTTCCCCCTCTTTTTCGTTTTCCCATCTTCCGTCCAGTTTCCCCCCACCTGCTCTCGACTGTGGTGTCACATTTGCCAACTTTTTAGTGCAGTGTTCCAGTGACTATTCAATGTTGTTTGTCTTTCTCGTGTTGCGAACAGAAACCATGCTGTCGCTCGGTGTGAATTTTATTTCCTTTACGAACAGAATCCAGACTGTCGCCGTGTTTTTTAATTGTCTATTGTTTTCCCTGTCTACTTCGTATGTATTTTTATTAGCGTCATCATCCCTGTGTTGTTGTTTTAAGTTCCACGATTTCTTTTCGCCTTGTTACTCTCTAAGTCTCCGATTTTATCGCCTGTTTTTTATTATTATTTGTTCTCTTGCTCTTTGTCACAAAATCTGTCGGCTGAAGAGCGGCGTACTAAGCTGCTGCCAGCCCGTCCCCTTCGGGGGAATTGAAATTCAATAAATGGAAAAAAAAAGTCCTTGCCACATGTACTTGGTGGTAGAAGCCAACCTAAAAGCATACTACACCTAACAGCTGTAGTTGTCGTTTTGCAAATGAAGTAAGAAATGATACAATGTAGTTCAGTACACCACCCACAGTCAGCAACAGAAATATCTGCACTAATACCCTTTACACCCTGTATAGGTGGGAAACAATAAAAGATTTTTTTTTCATTTCGAGGGGAAAATCGGTCATTGAAATTCTTGAAAATATCTCCCCGCAGCGAAAAACGGCTTTGGTTTAATGACTGATACCCCGAATCTCATATTATGTCTGTTTCCCCATTCTCCCTACTTTGCGGTGATAGAAAATGGTCTGTCCTTCATTGAACTTTGTAAGACGCCAAAGAAGCTAATAAGATATTTCGCTGGTATGATGAACTACACCGGTAAGGCGACTGGAAGCTAGATCGCTCCCAAATTAAGCGGATATGGAACTGAAAACGCCACAAAATTGTTCGAACGCTGTGAATTGTCTGGTCCTCGCAAATGCGTTCCAGGTGTTAGTTCTTATAAAAAGCAAAACATGTTTGATTATATAGGGTTTATCTAACTGCTGAAATATAATTCTTGACTCAATTTAAATCCGATTTATTACAATTACTCCTTGCAAGTAGATATAGAGGGTGCCCATTAATAAAACCGACAAACCGCAATGACGGATTCCTGACTGGAAATCCTATGAACATGTGTCCAAAAATGAATAGAGTGCTTGCAGTGAGAAAAGATCGTCCCCAGTACAGAGCTGCATCGCATCCACGTCACAACACATGTTCAAATTGCCCCTCACGGCGTGTGTGAGGTCCTGCCCACCCGACTCCTATAGGGTACCTAAAGGATTCTGCTTTCTCAGATAGCAATACAAAAATTCAAGCAAATCACATGACAATAAAGTAGATTGACCAAACTTAACTTTGGCTTATAATGGTGTCCCAAGCGATGGACGACATGAAAATAATAAATGTCTTCCACTACTTACAGTGTCCATGCAAGTTATTCACATTCGCTCATAAGTCAGTACTAACGTTAATATTACTCCTCATATATTCCCCTCTGCTGGTTCCCTTCTTCTGCTGTCCATTTACAGTCCGGTCGAGGCTGGCAGCAGTGGTGCCTATATTCTATTCGGCTAGAGGGCGCTCCCATCGTGGTGCATTCCTAGTCGGCGAGCCATTGGCCGACGTCATCTCACAGCCTTCTCTGCTCTTGCGTTCTTGATCTTCGTACTGTCGCATGGCCGGCCGGGTGGCCGAGCGGTTCTAGGTGCTACTGTCTGGAACAGCGCAACGGCTACGATCGCAGGTTCGAATCCAGCCTCGGGATTGAGTGTGTGTGATGTCCTTAGGTTAGTTAGGTTTAAGTAGTTCTAAGTTTTAGGGGACTGACGACCTCAGAAGTTAAGTCCCATATTGCTCAGACCCATTTGAACCATTTTTGAACCATCACATGTTGTTACGCAGAAATATCCCCCCCCCCCCCCCCCCCAAAAGCAACGAACCGTCGTGGTGTAGGGAGTGCGACTACCGCGGGAGAGGCTGGAGCGTGGGCGCATCGCTGCAACGGAAACTGTGGCTGCGGGGACGTAAAGATTCCGGTTGCACCCCACCATCCGGCCTTCACTCTGACGGAAACGTCCCCCGGAAGACGACCAGAAGGGTATGCGTCCACCACCTGATGCCGTGAACGCCATGAACCAGATGTACAAGGTGGGGACTGCTGCGTGTGGGTGGGGCCAGCTCCATCGGAATGGTGAGAGGGGTCGGAGAGTCTCGGTCTCCATGAAGTCGTCCCGCGGTGTCGTGATGGTGCGCTGTGGCAGCTGCTGTGGCCACGCTGTCCCCTGGGTCCGTGAATCTGAGGGAATAGACACCGTACCCGTGAAAGGGAGAAGTTGATTTTGATGTCGGCGCTGCAAGCCATCTGGACCTGAAATACGACACATGAAAGCGCCAAATCAACGGACGATCTCGCCTCGCGCCCACCGTCACCTGTCTCTAAAAACCCTGTAAAAGACAACATCATACGGCGCGAAGCGATACTTGCGGCTTTCCTGCGGCGTCAGATACTGAGGTGGGTCGAGCAGGTGGAGCAGTGTCCGATGGCGGCGGCCGTGAAGCAATTAAACCGGCGATGGTCCTTCTCATGGTTGCGAACGATAGAAGGCGAGAAGAGTTGCAGTGCTTGATCCCTTGTGTGTGCGGCTCGAATTTTGGCCATCTGCTGCTTGAAGGTTCTGACAAAACGTTCCGCTTCGCCGTTTGACTGTTGACGGAACGGTGCACTAGTTTGGTGCAGGATGCCATTGCCGTCACAGAATGTTTCAAATTCATTTGAAGTACTGAGGTCCGTTGGCTGATACTATTACTTCAGGTGAACCTTCGAGGCAAAACATAAAGGAAGGCACCTGAATTGTGCTACGTGACTGAGCCGTGGTAAAAATTGCTTTTTTGAAGAGCGCACCGCAGCGCGTTGTGTGAAGCAGTCGCCCTCCGTTTCTGGCGGTAGCGCCGCTGTGGCAGTCGCAGCTTTGGTGTCTCCCTCTGATGGGAAAGAGGAAAGGTTGCCTGTTCACGTGCATTTAAGGGGCGTCATGAGTTCGGCAGGGGGTCAGTCTGGCGAGTCTGCTCAGTTGGTGAGTCCTAGTGAGGCTGGGCCAGTCTCGGGTCACCAGTTGCTGGTCTGTCTCTCGTTCGCATTTGTGCGGCAGTGAGTGTTTGTCTGTCGTCGGAGTGCTACTGAGTATGCGCGTTAGGCTCATTGGAGGTTAGATCGGTTGGTTGGTCGGTCGCGCATTGAGACACAAGATGACTGGTCCGCCTTGAGCGTCGGCGCATGTGAGGATCCCACGTGAGTCTAGTGGGCCGCGCCGTATAGAAAGGGGTGGTGGTTTCGCGGTCGACACGAGAACAACAGGAGTCAATCCACGACATCGGGCTGACCGGGGCGAGCTGCGACGCCGTGAGACGAGAGATCGGCACGCCTTGCTGCGTCCGTTGAAGCGGCTGGCAGCGGACGGTTCGGGAGAGCGTTGGAGGTGCTGCGCCAGGTCTTCACCAGAAATCGCAATTTATTGGAAGTTAAGTGATTGGAGATATGTTGTTTCATTTACTTGTTAAATTCTACATGTTTTCTTGGTGAGGTCAGCAGCCGCTATGTTTTGGGATCGTCCCACCAATCTTCTCCGTTTTCCCACCCGCGGAAAGATGATTATTTATGAATTGGGTGGTCCGTTTTCCCTTGTGGAGTTGGGGCGCGTTAGAGCTATCTGCGGTTCCGGTTTTTCAGTAATCTCCCTGTCAATTTGCGATACGTTAATAGCTACCTCTGTCGTGTTCGTCGGATTCGGTGTTAATGAATTTATTGCTTAAGGTGTAAATGCCGAATTCCTGAAATATGTTTTTATCTTGTCTATCATCTTGCGAGGTGGTATATGTGTAATGTAGAGCATGTTGGTAAATTTTATGTAAAACTGCATTTCATGGATTTTATTAAAATGGTCTTTTATGTGTATAAATTTGCCACCCTTCCACCGTAAGAGTTCTTTTAAAAACAAGTTTCACTTTCGGTGGCAAATAATTTTTAATGTGAGTGTTTTGTACCATTTCCATCACTCTTACGGGGTGCATAGTTTATGTGTTTGTGTGAGTTGTTAAAATTTTTTGTTGCAGATTTGCACCTGTGTAGTCCTTCAGAGGTTGTTGTGAGCGGTCGTGACTACGACCGTGTTAAAATGGAGCGGCAAGGTTCCCAGCCCGAAAGATCATACTATCAAAAAAAATTGTTATTTATGCCTCTGAATAAATTATATCTTGACATTTACAGGGTGCTTTCTGATTCTAATTTTTAAATCTGTTTAAGAGAAAAGTCTTTTAGGAATAAAACTTCCATTTATTGAAAAAAAAATTTTAATTTGTGTCATCAGTTACCCATCGCAACTACTTCCACGCTCACAGAGTGTGATTAAATGGGTTAATATTCTTGATGAATCGCTAGTAAATAGAGTAAACTCTTAAGAAAAGGTTTTGAAAGTAAATTCACGGTTCAGTGACGTTGTCGAGTTGATTTGCACAGCAAAAGGAAACTTGCTATACGAGTCAACCACAATCCACTAGCAAGTGTTCCAAAAAGGTCACGCAAAGTCTATGTGAACACGTTGCCATGGTGATTGCGACTTAGACCAAGCAGAGAACTTTTGTGGCGGAGCGGATTGGTTATTTGCACATGCCTGACACTGTGGCGTCATCTGCTCCATTTGGGTATCCATAACCTGCCAAGTACAGTGGCGACGTGCTATCCCGTTTCGTGCGAACAATACGCCAGTGTCCTTGGTGACTGCTTCACTTCTTTTTGCAAAGCTTTAAGGATCCATACATGTGAATGTCCACTGTCACTCTGAACAAGAATCACACCTTTCCGTACAGCGAGGCTATGCCGACGTGCAAAGTATCGGCGCACTACAGAGTTCTTTAGCTATTCAGTGAGTGCGAATGTATTTTAGCAAAATGTTCAAATCTGAATCAGCCTCAGTGGCCTGTGCAATTTTCCAGTAGTGCAGAGGGGATTGACTGCAGCAATTCAGAATCTTGAGCATTGATGTGAAAACGAGATGCAGCAGAAGGGTCAAAGCCTGTATCAGGGCCAGTCGGAAGATGTGAAAGTGCGTCCGCATTACCATGTTAAGCCGTCGGACGATGCACAATCTTGTACTTGTACTGAGATAACAACAAAGCCCAACTTAGCAATTTTTGGAAATTTCGTACAGGAACCGGTTTCGTCGGATGAGAAAAGGACTGCATGGACTTGTAATCCGTTACTAAGTAGAATTTTCTGCCATACAAATAGTGGTAGAATTTGGTGACACCATACACAATAGCCGAAGCCTCTTTTCAATTTGTGAATAGTTACATCGAGCTTTGTACAAAACTTTTGATACAAAAGCGATAAGCCCGTCTTAATCACAAATTCTGTGCGAAAGCACTGACTGATTCCGTAAGAGGAAGCGTCAGCTTTCAATACAACTGGTTTGTCAGGTTCAAAGTGAACGAAGCATCGATCACTGAGCAATGCATCGTTAGGTTTTTGAAAAGCTGCTTGGCACTCATCTGTCCAGACAAAGGGGATATTCTTGCGATGCAAGCGGTGTAATTTGTGCAGCATTCGGCATCAACCAAATGCAATAGTTCAATGTTCCTAAGACTGACTGCAATTCTGCGACATGGCGAGGAACTCGTAACTCTCGTATGGCTAACAAACGTGACGGAAGAGGATGTGCACTTCGACAGTTTATGACATGACCAAGATACTACAACTCAGGTTTTAAAAAAATCACACTTGTCCAGTCTACACTATAGTCCTGCGTCATATAACACACGAAAGAAAGCACGAAAATATGCAATATGTTCTTAAAGTGTACGACCTGCCTCAACAATATCGTCCAAATAGTTTGAACAGCGTGGCACTTGTGCAGTCACTTGTTCCAAGTACCGTTGGAAAATGGCGGGTGCAGAATCGAGGCCAAACGGCAAACGCAAATATTTTAACAAGCCCAAATGAGTATTTGCTGCACACACTTTAGTTCTTGATCGAGTGGTATTCCGGAACCGTCTTTTTTATTGAATGCAGACACTGACAACACATTGTCCTGAATGTTAAAGCCAAACATATCAAGACCAAATCTGTTATCACCATCGCGTAATAGTAGCACTGTAAAAGTCACTGTTTGCGCATGCAAGCGATACATCACAGGCAAAGTACATGTTCCGAGAACGTGAATGTCTTGTCCATGTCTTGTCCACTATAAGCCGTCAGTTACGTGGCAGTTTTAGACAGGCATGACAGAACACCATTACGGTTCATATGTGGGATGACTGAGCAATGTAACAGAAGCACCCGTCTCGAATAAATTTCACACGTTTCCCAAAAATAAGTAAATGAACAAAAAGTTTGTTTGACTGGCGAGTCACTGAAGAAACTGCACGGTTGCCAGATTTGTGAATGCCTGTTGCAGACTCTAATATACAGCCTTAATGACATGAGCCTTGTTACTAGATTTTTGTGAGTGAGCCGCTTTCTTAAGTTTGTTCCGTTGCAAACGTACCGATTGTAAATGTTCTTTTCATTGCTATCACAAGTGTAAGACGAAGCTTGTCGGGAGGGGCAGTCTTGGCGTTTGTGACGTGAATAACACCGAGGGCAAGGTTTAATTCTGTTCGCCTGTGTAGCGAGCTACGTACGCGGCGTGGGAAAGTTTAGTCGGCTTGGTTAGCACAAGATGCCGCGAAATGGGCCGTTCACAAACAAGCGACTCTACCAGACAAATTCATTAGCCGTCAAGGCACCGAAATCGTATTGATCTAGTATTTGCACTACCTGCTGAAATGATGGGTCGGACTGTTCCAAAATCTGTTCCCTGAGTTTAACATGAGGCATATGATATACGATCGCATCATCCAACATAAGATTTGAATATAAAACACCCCAAGCACATTCGAAGTTGCATTTCCTTGTCATATCCTGCAAATCTTTTACCCACTCACGATTGGTTTGTTCTGACCGTTTTTTGCAATTAAAGAATTGACACCTAGCTGCTATCACATTCACTTGTTGGTTATAATAGTTAGTCAGCGACTGTAGCACCTGGTCGTAATCAAGTTCACTCGGAGTGACATTAGGAAACGACTTCTAAAGTAAGCCGAACACCGCACTTAGTACCGTGGATAATAGATAGGGAAGTGTCACAGTACCTGGCACGTTGTGAGCTAGGAGGTGCGCTTAGAAATCGGACAACCACTTCAGCCATTCCTCGTCTTGATCACAAAACTGTCAAAAAGGCTGTATAGCTGTAGGTATTGCTTTTGGTGGTGCTTGTTCCGTCGGGCTTGCAGCGTTGACCAGTAGCTGCTGCATCGTGTTGAGAAACGAAGAGATTTGCTGCGTCTGGGACTGAAACATCTGCATTAACTGTGTGACATCTAACGCTTGCGGCAGTGGCGCCTGAGCAGGGGGTGGGACAGGCGGGGTGGATGTTGGAAGAGACAAATTCAACAAACAGACAAGGCAAGCAAGCAAAATAAGGACAAAAGCAAAGAAAATTTCTGCAATGCCCAACTGAAAACACTGGTTAGCAAAAACGACAAGAAACTGTTAAAGCAAATAAATGCCCCTGCAAAGTAAAGGAAAGAGAGAATTAAGGTACCAGCAAACCACAAATAAAATTCCTTGGTCGTCAGGTGCAAGGTTTGTTGAAATCCTCGTGGGGTCCTGACCACTCGCCTCTTACAGAGTATCCGAAGGATGCTGCTTTCCCGGATAGGTATACAACAATTCAAGTAAATCACATTAATGGATGGATTTTATTATAATAAAGTAGACTGACAGTCCTTAAATTTGGTTTACAGTGGTGTCGCAAGCGATGGGTGACATGAAAATAATAAACGTCTTCTGCTGAATGTCCATTCAAGTTGTTCACACTTGCTCATAAGTCAGTGCTAACGTTAATATCACTCCCTAATCTAGGCCTCTCTGCAAGTGTCCGTCTTCTACGGTCTGCTTACTGTGCAGCCGAAACTGGCAGGAGCGGCGCTTATATTCTCTTCTGGTAGAGGGAGCTCCTGTCGTTGTGCGGTCACTACTAGGCGGACCATTGGCCGACATCGTCTCGCAGCCTTCTCTGCTCTTGAGTTCTTCGTATTCGTACCGTCGCTTGTCGTTACGCTGGAACGGGGTGAATGATCGCTTTCTCACGTCGCATCATGGGTTGCTCCACTCTTCCACATGGTCTGGCGTCACTCCGAATAGCGTCACATAAGTCTTGAATACGCTGTTGAAGGGTCTGCACATCAAGAATAAATACCGGATACTCAACGATTTTCTGATGCCCCAACAGGTAAAAATCCTCGTGGTTTAAGTCTGTTGATCTAGTACGCCATGCTAAACGGCATCCATGTCCCATGCAACGTCTGGGTAAGATATTGTTGAGGTCTTGCCGAACTGTAATGCAGAAGCGTAATGGTGTTCTGTCATGCAGAAACAACATAATCTCTCGTATTGCCAAACAGACAGTCTGAAGCAGCCCAGGCAGATTTTTCCGCCGGAAGTCCGGGTATGTTCCTCCCCTGAGGCACTGTGTAATAATAACTGGTCCAAGTATGTGGTCGCCACGGATCCCGGGCCACACACTGATGTTGAACCGACACTGATGAGATGCCTCAACCATTCCCTTAGAATTGCCTGTAGCTCACAGATGACGATTATGCTGATTGATGACGCCAGTAAAGGTTTCTTTGTTGGTAAAGAGGACTGATGACAGAAATCCTATAATCATAATTGTGATGCTCTTGTGGAAAAACCATTGACAAAATCCTTCCCACAGAGGGAAATCCGGTGTTGATAATTCTTGCACTCGTAGCACATGATAGGGACAGTAGCAGTTGTCATCCACGATACACACAATCTTATTTTGTCTTACACTATGTTAACGGGCCGCTTTTCTGGAACTCGTATTAGGTTTCGACCCAATATCCTGTAGAACCCGGTCCTCCAGATATTACACATTCTCCGCACCTCCCTGCACTTTCGTCTACCTGAAAGGACCCATGATCACCCTTGATCACTCCAACGCCCAGAAAGGGCTTGAAATGTTGCGTGGTGTGGCTGATGTCTGCGAGGGTACTTGTTTTGGTATCGCACTGCTTCCTCTCGATGTTTCCATCTGTTTGGACGTACACAAAGACTACGTCAACTTGTTCCAAACTTGAATACCGGACTGTTCTGCTGCCTACAATACACGGTGTCAATCACACATCCTGCAACACACAGGGAACACACGGCACTTGGTCAGAGGAACTTTCATTCGTCAGCACCATCTGCAGTAACAATGATAAATTTCGGGAGACATGTTCATTGGACCTTTTCCCCTCCATTTCCAGTCAGTAATCCATCCCTGGAGTTTGTCGGTTTTATTAATGTTCTTCTCATGTTATCAGGAAAGTATTTAAAATAGCAGTAAATTACAAAGTGAGAGGAACAACCAATTATGGACATTAAAACTCTCGTAAATCAGAGGTAGGTTGGTTTATCAAAGTACACAAGGAGCAAGTGGGACAGGACTGACCATCGTCTTAATAGAATATGCTCGAAAATACTATGGACGGGTGTGTTATGACTGACCCGATCGTGGCAGAAAGATGTCTGACATTCCCGTGTAAATGACAATGTCTGCGCCGTCACGGAGGAGACCTCGGATCCGTATCCAGGACTTATATCACGGTACTTAACCGAATTCAGAAGCAAAGGGCCGAAAAACGACTGCATACTGTTCTTCACTGTTAGCCTGGGCTGCAAGTCAATCTTGCCGTAATTGGTGAGTTAAAGCGTGGAGTCCTGCATACGGCATGGTTTCCTGTCAGCAGCTAGTTGTCGCTGCTGTGTATTCAGCTGACCCTTAGCAATCCAAGTCCGTTCTCAGCAGCACCTCTGAATTCTCAATTTTAAGTAATGTAAGACAAGCAACACTCTTTAAGCTGTCCTTCAGCTATCCACCAGTCTTTAGATGTACGTATATTACTTTTTACCGCATGTGCATGTTGGTTTCATATTTATGGATGTCTTATTCGAGTTGCACAGTCAAAAGGTCTTTGCCAGTGAATGTAACACACACACTGCCTCTCGTTTAGGCCTCAAACCAATTATCACACGCATCCAACAGCCATCATTGTATCTCACTTGCCCATCGTTGGAAGTCATATGCGGAATAACACTCTTGGTATGTGAACAGGGATAATCATCTTTTAGTAACTGCGCTTCTCAGCAAGTATATCCTTTGAGAGAGCGAATATTGTTACTGTGCGGAAAGGAGAAAGCGCGTTCGCAGCGGCGTGACTTGGATACGAGCAGCCGCCTCCGTACTCGCTGACATGAGCACGCCTGAAGCATCTCATACTACAGGCGTGACTCGGAATCTTCTCTACAATGACAGTGGAGCAGACCCGGCATGCCGATAGCTTGAGGACAGACACTGGTGGCACAAATCTACCTACATAAATGTCCACTTCATTATCAATTAAATACCTACATTTTGAAACAGACGCAGAAATTCATTAATTATTAAGGTCATACGATTAAAGGTGCGTTCAATAAGTAAAGCAACATTTTTTTTGTTTTTTCTTTCTTTTGTAAAAGCTTGTTGGTTTTATTCAGGATTCAAAATGGTTCAAATGGCTCCGAGCACTATGGGACTTAACATCATAGGTCATCAGTCCCATAGAACCCAGAACTACTTAAACCTAACTCACCTAAGGACATCACACACATCCATGCCCGAGGCAGGATTCGAATTTGCGACCGTAGCGGTCACGCGGTTCCAGACTGAAGCGCCTACAACCGCTCGGCCACAGCAGACGGCTTTCAGGATTCGAATATAACATAGTACTCCTCAATCGTTTGGCTACAATACACTGTTTTTCAACATAATCTCTGTTCAGAGCGACGGCCTTACGCCGCGTTACCGGAAGAGCCGTATGACCGCATGGTACATCTACTGGTCGACGTCGGAGCCAACCTATATCAGTAACCTCCCTGTCATCTACGGAATGCTTTCCATGGAATGCGTCTTTCACTGATCCTAAAAGATGGAAGCTGGATGTTGCGAGACCAGGGCTGTAAGGTGGACGAGGAATAACAGCCCAATGACGTTTTGTGAGCTCCTCTTAGCTGCGCAGCACTAACAACTGGGACGTCCGGTTGAGTAGCGAGACGTTTGTTTGTAACCCGTCAAATACCTCTCATGAGTGTCCACACTTCACAACATTGCAGGAGTCAGAGCTGGGTGTGGCCGGACAGCACGCAGTAGATCGGACTGGTTTGCGGTATCTCGTTGTGATAATGAGAGACGCACCGCCCAAGGACTCTTCGTGTTTTTGTTCATTGCCAGGTCTCCATAGACATTCTGCAAGCGCCTATGAATATCTGCGGTGCTTTAGCTTACTACTGAAAGAATCTCAATGACAGCTTTCCTTTAGGAACACACCTCCGTTGCAGACAGCAATTTGAAGGCAACTTATAGCGCTGCCGCCTTTCGGAAATTCATGCTGGCGAGAGGCACAGACATCTCTAAAGAAGTACCACGTCAGTAGAGTGCAGCATATTTTCATAAAGGACTAGAAAAGAAAGGGCAAAGGAATACTGGGGATGTCAAATAAATATCAAAGGAAAGATTATGCTTACGTCAGTGAGGACTCTAAAATAACTTTCTAAGAAGGAATGGTAATTAATGCGTGCATAATTTCACATTATGTTAGTTCCATTATGACCTTTCATAGCCCACGCAGCTGCACACGAGCTTTGGGTTATCTGCGTAGGTAACTCGGCGCATAATCATTTGGAAAACACTCTAGCTACGACTGAGGAACTCATTCGATTGCGAGCTGTCGAGAGAGTAAGATGAATCTGCGAGTATATTATGAGAACAAAGTGAGAAGTTTTGTTTTGACAGAAACATTAAAGCTACCATACAATTTTTATAATGTGGCGTTTGTAACTGTGCAAGGTGACGCGAAAATCATTTTTACGATGAATGTCAACCTGCGCGTGTAAATAACTGATTGCAAAACCAAAAGTATCCCATTTTTCGTACGAAAGCTCTGGTGTATGCCTTAGAATTCGTACCCGGAAATATATTTGCAGTTAGAAATAATAATTTGCATTTCATTTTCATGTTGTGTACGAAATCTTAATAAATGCAGTGCACTGAGCATTATATCGGTTTGTCTGCAGTGAACACTGAGATGACAAGCAGTTATGGGATACCGATATGCACGTATATACATGGTGGTAGTATAGTGTAGGCAAGGTATAGAAGGACAGTGAATTTGTGAGGCTGTCTTTTGTGCTCAGGTGATTCATGTGATACGGTTTTCAACTTGATTCTTGCGCACGATGGCAATTAACAGACTTTGAACGGGGGATGGTAGTAGGAGCTGGGCGCATAGGACATTCCATTTCGGGAATCGTTAGGGAAATCAATATTCAGAGAACCATTGTGTCAAGAGTGCCGAGACTACCAAATTTTAAGCATTGTCTCTCTCCACGAACAACACATTGGCCGACGGCCTTTACTTAACTACCAAGAGCAGTGGCGTTTGAGAAGAGTTGTCAGTGCTAACAGAAAATCAACACTGCGTGAAATAACCACAGAAATCTACGTGGGACGTACGACGCACGTATCCGTTAGGACAGTGTGTAGGGAAATGTGGCATTAATGGCTATGGCAGTAGACGACCGACGCGAGTGTCTTTGGTAACAGCACAGCATTGCCTTCACCGCCTCTACTGAGAACATGGCCAAATCTGTTGGACGCTAGACAACTGGAAAATCTTGGCCTGGTCAGATAAATTCCGATTTCAGTTAGAGTTGATGTGGTGCTTCGAGTGTGGCGCCACGAATCCCTGAATCCAAGTTGTCAACGAGGCATTGCATAATGGTGTGGGCTGTGTTTACATGGAATGTACTTCGCCCTCCCGTCCAACTGAACCAAACACTGACTGGCGGTGTTTATGTTCTGAGGGCCAGAACCTCTTCTCTGGCAACTCTCTTATGCAAGGAGAACCCCTCAACAGCGAAAATTACCAAATTACTAAATTCTGAATAAATGTTAATTAATAAAACAGTTAAGGTCGCGATAATTATTCATTTATAAATGTTGTCCGATTTCGACCTTTATGCTGACCCATCTTCAGATCTAACGCACTGTAGAGATATGAAGAGTGACAAAGTAAAAAGGCAAGTCAAAAAATAACGTAGTGTGTGGAAAATGACGAACCGACAAGAATTAAATTAACGTAACACTGCTTATATAGCTCTATCCAGCGGTGCATGGAAGAGTTTCGTGAAGTCACGGTCGTTTACTGCTATGGCATCATGCAAATATTGCGCGTACTGTCGGCTGCAGCCTTATGGGTAAATGCTAAGTTATTTTTAACTCTAGTTGGTCTGTCCATTTGGTACACTGTGTTATTTTCTTACATCCACACTTAATTTGGAACTCCTCATATTTTACACTTTGTTACGAGACTAATCCCAAAAGTAAGGTCTCTTATTATTTTTTATAGCTACATAGACCTATGCGATTGCAGTCTTTCTCGGCTTATTCCACTGATGAATTCTTCTCGGGCACTTCGCTAGAAGACGATGTGTACGAAACTCATTGTAACGTTGCGACAAGACGTTGCCACCACTCGGCTCATAGACCGAGAAGAATTCATTAGTACATAGACCTGTTTATTTTTACATTGGTTTACATCACTTTAAAGATTGAACGTTTAGCTATTTTTGACATAGTCACCAATTCTGTCGATGCATTTTTGTAGACGCTGTGGCAGTTTTTTTGTGCCCATATCATACCAGCTCGCCGCCATGCTGTTAAGAAAGTTATGAACCTCTTCTTACACCTCGTCGTCGAAGCTGAATCGCTGGGACCACAATTAACGCCGACAGGTATTGTGAGACTCTGAAAAGACTCAAACGGGCAATTCAGAACCGGAGAAGAGGAATGTTTAGCAAGGGCGTACACATTCCCCACTACAACACTCACCCACACGTCACTCGGCAAACGGTTGCTCTCCTGCAACAGTTTCAGTGGAACACAATCACCCACCCACCTTATAGTGGTGACTAGGCGCCCAGTGAAAATCACCTGTTGCCTAGGTTAAAAGAACATTTTGCCGGAAAGTGATTCAGCTCCAACGACAGAGGTAAAAGAAGAGGTTCATAACTTTCTCATCAGCATGGCTGGTAGCTGGTACGAGATGGGCATACAAAACTGTCACAGCGTCTACAAAAATGCATCAACAGAAATGGTGATTATGTCGAAAAATAGCGAAATGTTCAAGCTGTAAACTGATGTAAGCCATTGTAGAAATAAACAGGTCTACGTACTTATAAAAAATAGGAGACCTTACTTTTGGGGTTATCCTCGTAGATCTTCACGGTAAATGATAACAGCCAAACAGTTGTATCGGTGCTATGCTGTGTTCGCATGGACCCCCTGTTTAAAAAATAAATAAAAATAAAATAAAAAAATGTTCAAATGTGTGTGAGATCTTATGGGACTTAACTGCTAAGGTCATCAGTCCCTAAGCGTACACACTACTTAACCTAAATTATCCAACGGACAAACACACACATCCATGCCCGAAGGAGGACTCGAACCTCCGCCGGAACCAGCCGCACAGTCCACGACTGCAGCGCCAAGACCGCTCGGCTAATCTCGCGCGGCGACCCCCTGTTCTAATTATGTTGTATTAATGGAGACCATGTTTTATGACGACACCTTTGGCAAGATTGTTTTATATATCTCCACTGCAGGATGTGATTTTAGTGTATTTACCTTCTGATGAAGGCATATTTAGATACACCGAAACAGTGGTCAAGGATTTTAATGAATCTTTATCCTGCAACTGTTTGGCTGTTATCATTTACCGTGAAGAATTTCAACAGTTGCTCTTTCAGTCTTGTTTAAAACCTCGTAGATCTGAAGAAGATCAGCATAAAAGCCGAGAGAAGTCGTTCTTTTTAAATAAATGACTATTGCGAATCTGGGATTTTATTAACCGATAATTTATAATAAATCGCTGATAATCGCCAAGCCATGTTATATAAAATTCAGATTTAATAGTAATTACGACCAGCAAAATTTGTGGACAACATGTCCAAACTGGGGCATCATTACTATCTATTTTGTATCACTCGCCCACCTACGTAAAATACATAAAATCATAAATGAATCATAAAAAACTATGAAAAACATATCTTCACTGTAGAATCAAAGCCATCTCTTTGCTATCTCTCGTTTACCCTTGTAACTCACATAAAACCATGCATTAAATTATGGTAAAAATTAGTTAATTTCAAAAAAATATACTAAGATGGTATCTGTTCTTTCGGACATGTCCGAAAGAACATATACCATCAGCTCGTTAGAATGAATGTACAATTAAAAGACAACCCTTAGCTCCTTACAGGCGTTGACATACAACAGGGACAGATGGAAATGTGTGCCCCGACCGGGACTCGAACCTGGGATCTCTTGCTTACATTGCAGGCGCTCTATCCATCTGAGCCACCGAGGACACCGGGAATAGTGCGACTGCAGGGACTTACCTCTAGCACGCCTCCCACGACACCCACATTCTCAACGTATTGTCCCGCACTACATTAACTATATATAGGGTGTTACAAAAAGGCACGGCCAAACTTTCAGGAAACATTCCTCACACACAAATAAAGAAAATATGTTATGTGGACATGTGTCCGGAAACGCTTACTTTCCATGTTAGAGCTCATTTTATTACTTCTTTTCAAATCACATTAATCATGGAATGGAAACACACAGGAACAGAACGTACCAGCGTGACTTCAAACACTTTGTTACAGGAAATGTTCGAAATGTCCTCCGTTAGCGAGGATACATGCATCCACCCTCCGTCGCATGGAATCCCTGATGCGCTGCTGCAGCCCTGGAGAATTGCATATTGTATCACAGCCGTCCACAATAAGAGCACGAAGAGTCTCTACATTTGGTACCGGGGTTGCGTAGACAAGAGCTTTCAAATGCCCCCATAAATGAAGGTCAAGAGGGTTGAGGTCAGGAGACCGTGGAAGCCATGGAATTGGTCCGACTCTACCAATCCATCGGTCACTGAATCTGTTGTTGAGAAGCGTACGAACACTTCGACTGAAATGTTCAGGAGCTCCACCGTGCATGAACCACATGTTGTGTCGTAATTGTAAAGGCATATGTTCTAGCAGCGCAGGTAGAGTATCCCGTACGAAATGATGATAACGTGCTCCATTGAGCGTAGGTGGAAGAACATGGGGCCCAATCAAGACATCACCAACAATGCCTGCCCAAACGTTCACAGAAAATCTGTGTTGATGACGTGATTGCACAAATGCGTGCGGATTCTCGTCAGCCCACACATGTTGATTGTGAAAATTTACAATTTGATCACGTTGGAATGAAGCCTCATCCGTAAAGAGAACATTTGCACTGAAATGATGATTGACACATTGTTGGATGAACCATTCGCAGAAGTGTACCCGTGGAGGCCAATCAGCTGCTGATAGTGCCTGCACGCGCTGTACATGGTACGGAAACAACTGGCTCTCCCGTAGCACTCTCCATACAGTGACGTGGTCAACGTTACCTTGTACAGCAGCAACTTCTCTGATGCTGGCATTAGGGATATCGTCAACTGCACGAAGAATTGCCTCGTCCATTGCACGTGTCCTCGTCGTTCTAGCTCTTCCCCAGTCGCGAGTCATAGGCTGGAATGTTCCTTGCTCCCTAAGACGCCGATCAATTGCTTCGAACGTCTTACTGTCGGGACACCTTCGTTCTGGAAATATGTCTCGATACAAACGTACCGCGCCACGTCTATTGCCCAGTGCTAATCCATACATCAAATGGGCATGTGCCAACTCTGCATTTGTAAACATTACACTGACTGCAAAACCACGTTCGTGATGAACACTAACCTGTTGATGCTACGTACTGATGTGCTTGATGCTAGTACTTTAGAGCAATGAGTCGCATGTCAACACAAGCACCGAAGTCAGCATTACCTTCCTTCAATTGGGCCAACTGGTGGTGAATCGAGGAAGTACAGTACATACTGACGAAACTAAAATGAGCTGTAACATGGTAATTAAGCGTTTCCGGACACATGTCCACATAACATCTTTTCTTTATTTATGTGTGAGGAATGTTTCCTGAAAGTTTGGCCGTACCTTTTTGTAACACCCTTCTTCTTCTTCTGTGCGGATGCACAAAAAGTGCCCGAACTCTTACGGGCATCTGCAACGCTCCGCGAGTAATGAGTATAATGGGCGGGGGCACTACGAATGTAGCGCGGAACAATACGTAGAGAATGTGAGTGTCGCGGGAGGCGTGCCAGAGATAAGTCCCAGCAGTCGCAGTATCCTCTGTGTCCTCGGTGGCTCAGATGGATGTAGCGTCTGCCATATAAGCAGGAGATCCCGGGTTTGAGTCCCGGTCGGGGCACACATTTTCATCTGTCCCCGTTGACATATGTCAACGCCTGTAAGCAGCTAAGGGTTGTCTTTTCATTGTAATTTCATTTCAAAACTGCTATCCTCAAAGGCTTATTAATCGCTAGTTAAAATGATTATAATGCGGTGTTAATACTGTGCCACCACTGGAAAGCGTGGCATCAAAACTTGTAAGACATCATTTGGTTTCTTCTGACAGTTGCACGCACAGCGCAGACACAGATGCGGAATTCGGACAGCTTCGGTGTCGCCGGCACTGGAACTACATCTGGCGTATGAGCGCCTGCAGCGGCCGGTAAAAGCGCGCAGGCGGGCGCGGATGCCTCGCGGGAGGTGGCAGAGAGCGGCCGCCACCAACGCCGGGCACCAGGCACCACAGCACCGCAGCACCATGGCTCCACCGCACCGCGACGCGACAGAACCACGCGCCGCGCCGGACACCGCCCCATGAATATGAATGAAGCAATTAGCGCGAATTTCACGGCCAATTCTACGTCCGGCGAGGCGGCTCCGGCGAGGTGCCCTGGACGTGGCTGCGAGCGCGTGGCGCGACCGTGCGGAATTAAATTCGATTTGCGACCGCAGGGCCAGGTCCGGCTGTCGCGCCGCGCAACCCCTGCGCTGCCGGCTACCAGCGGCGCGCTCGCCCTGGGGAGCTGCCCGCTACTGCTCGCGTGTGGGCATCTGAAGTGCTGCTACCGGATGTTCGTAAACATGGCGACCGTGCCAGGATCTCTAGAGCTGCTTCAAATTCAGGCGCATCGTATGACGAAGGAATGAAACAGTAGTGACGTCCGTAATCGCCTCCGGTTTGCAGACGTATTTTAAAATAAACATGATCAGCCAGTAGCGGAACATGGCCTACATAAGCGACATGGGAAGATATTTTACGAGACTGTGACAGTTGCCAGGACTTCCGGTTTTTTTAACAGTCCTTATAAAGAAGCATCTGAAATTTGGTTGGCAGACAATTTGATTAATAGAGACAAGGGCTTTCCTCTGTGCAGGATATGAAACTCTGTACTATCTAGCATCAAAACCATACATTTTTGATGCTAAGCCATGTGTTTGAAAAACAATCTATGAGTGTGATATATCATTGCTGATGGTGTTCTACCAAGGGCAGCACCACCGGACCCAGCGTTGGAAATCTGCAACTATAGTGGACTTCGCATGCGTCGTTTACGATACTGGAGTCTATATAGGACGACGATTTGCAGTCTTTGAATCAGTTTTCAGCGTGAATCAGCAGCAGCAGCGTTCTCGTGAACATGGCGGACTGACCTGTAGCCGCAATATTGAATCATATTGATTTTAGGATTCGGCAACCTGCCTGTACAGTCAGTCAAGATACATTATTTTCTGTAGTTTTTCGCTCTGGGTGGTGCATTTAGACTTTTTATACGAAAGCTTTGTTGTATCGACTTATATCAGTAGACCGAGAGCAGTTTATTGGGGTCGTGCACGTGAGTCATTTATTGAAACTCGTCATTTTTCATTATGATCACATCCATTGCAGGTGATATGTGACAAACAACATATGCAGTACCCTTTTTTAAGCATATACTATAGTGGAAAACGTGAATTTTAATCCAAAATTCTTGTTGTATACTAGTCTGACAGGTACAGAAAGAGAGAGAGAGAGAGAGAGAGAGCGAGAGAGAGAGAGAGAGAAGGAGAGGGAGGGAGAGAGAGGGAAGGAGGGAGAGGGAGCGAGGGAGAGTGAGGGAGACAGGGAAGTGACAAAAGAAGAAAAATGAAGTGACGATTTTGTATGAAACCTGTTTGGTTGATGTAATCACTGTACAGTTCACAATGAGTCATTATGAAGAACAGCTGAAAACACAAGAAAGGAAAGCAACTATTCAGATTACGATACTCTAGGATATCATTGGAAAGCGCTTTTCCACATGCCAGAAAGAGTACAGTTTGTTTCGCTAGTAGGGATACAGCGGGCAGCTTTGACCCAGAGGACTTCATATGTATGACTTAACCTTACATCGTGGTTGCAGATGTTGTAAAACTAAAATTTAACCAAGAATTCTGTTACAAGAAATGTCTTCAGTGTTATTTAATGTGGGGGAAAGTTACTTCTAAGTTAGTCGTATAACAGCAATCGAAGCTGCTAACAAATAAGTCAGTTGGGAGAGAAAGAAGATTAGCTAGCCAATCAAACATAATAACATGACGAAGTCAAAATTAGATGCCCTCAGACCTGTCGTGATGTACTTCAGTGTTTCCAGGAAATCGCTGAAGACTATGTTCGTAACTGTAAATAATGAGAATCTCGTCCAACCAATGCGATTATTGTCTAAATGAGTCCTCCAAACAGCAGACGTTTAATAGTCACTTCCATGTCACGCACCATGAGTGCTCGGTGGTAGCTAAACACTCACATCCACCTGGTAAGCACACCCAGTAAAATATTTCTTAACAAATTTGCTTGTCAACATTTCGTCTTAAAGTCATTAACATCTACCAAAGTATTCCTTAGAAAATTCCTAATAGAAGACTATACCACAGTTTTCATTTTAACGTGAGTGTTTAACACGAGGGCGTGCTGAAAAATAATGTCTGAGACTCTTTTGTGAAAACTCTTAAAACTTTTTAAATTTAATATTATCAAAATTTAACATTTTTATTCTTTATTTTCAGCCGTCTCCCGCTAGAGTGCTCTGAACTGTGGCCTGTAACATGGTGGTGTGTAAAGTAATTATGTCCAGTGTGTGCGAAAGAGTGTGCAGCAATCGAGTTTCGAATTCGAAGAGTTTGTCCACACATGGAGTACCATCTCCTTGAGCAGGGCAATAACATAGACAAGCGCTGCGACATCTGCAGCAATCTGACGCCTTAGATTCACTGTCGTCGGTCATCCTCCATACGGGCCCGACTTGGCCATACCCGGGTTTTATCTATTTGCAACACTTAAGGAACATCGAAGACCTCATTTTAATATAAATGAAGTGGCGTAAGCAGAAGTAAGTTTGTGGCGCCATCAACGAAGTCAGACATTCTACAGTGCAAGTATTAACAAAATAATACCTTCTTGGGAGAAATCTGTTCGTCGCCAGAGTGACAATACCGAGAAACAAATATGTAGACATAAAGAATGAAGATGCAGAATATTAATGAGGTTTGTTTTATTGTAAAATGTTTAAGAATTTACACACAAAATATTCATATGAATTTCTTTTCATCACATCCTCGTACAAGCATTTTTTTAAGTAATCAAATAAATATGTTATATAATCCTGACATTGTTCAATAATGGGGTAACACAGATGAAAAACTACAAAGAACAAAGATTGCAAGTAAAGCATAGATTGCCATCTTCGGACCTTATGCTCTACAAATTCACCTAATCTCCTACATCTGTGCTACGTGTCGTGTAACATGACGAATACGCATTTGATGATAATGAGAATCACTGGATATCAGCATGTCAAGAGTAGTATGCCAGATACGTGAGAGTCTGTAGTCATTGAATATTCCCACTGGAACACAGCAAAAGGCATAATTACTAATCATTAGGTTGGTGCTGGCATCGAATGGTCTCTCTCCATTCGTCAGTACCGACGACATCACATGTTGTGGTGGGGACATTACTATGGATTGGACAGACCGAGTCTTCTGAAACCGCTCCCTTCCAGTAAAAAGGGGAATCCTTGCCACTTCCAGCAAAATGTACCAATCACACTGTTAATTACCGCGTAATCGTTGCGGAGCTGAAACAAAATCGTAAAGCGATATGTCATAGTCATGTCACAAAGTAGCCATTAAAGTGACTTTTTAATTGACGTGAAAGGTAATTAGATTCTTGAAGCGTGTCGTAAATCTGAAATGAAGCTTTTTTGCCGCCATAAAAAGAGCTTCACAAGCTTCCGGAGCAATAGCACGTTATGGGTGTCGTAAGTAGACGCTTTGGCACCTATAGATGTGCGTACTATTGCTAGACGGCGCAATATTGCGAAGATGGCAATAATGATGTAGCGAAGTAAGGGGTGAGGCTTTATTTTTTATTTGAGAAGCCAAATAAAGAAATAGTACGAAATGTTTCTCTGTGTTACTCACAAACTTAAAAATAAAAAAAACTCAATCAACATATGTAGTTGTATACTATTTGCACAAACTGAATTGACACCCCCGTTGTGGCTGATGGGAGCGACAGTAAAGGCATTCCTCATTTACAGCTGTTTCCATCAGCCACTGCGCTGAGTGTCACCGTAATCTGCGCGAATAGTGAAGAAGCAACCACCACAATACAATTATACCCGTGGAAGTTGTGGATTTGAGATTCTACGTTATTAGTGAAGCTGACATCAAGGTGCAGGTGACTGACGTCCTTAAAGATTTACCTCATGACTTTTCTGCTAAGAACCTCAGCAGTTAACAAGCCTCCCTCTCCATGAAGGTGATCACAAATTCAGCATGGATGAGTCAGTGCCAACTCTTACTACAATCATGAGTGCAGGAAGCGTGTCAGAGAGGAGAGAAGATGTGGGGCAGCCACAGGTCAGAGGTGGAAGCCCGAGGAACGGTGGAAGGCATCCTGCAGCAGTCGGGGAAGTTATGGGGCGCGCCGCCCGAAGAGCTGTGTTCCATTAAACTTGGCGCGTTATCGGAAGCCATCTGGGGCGGCCGAATCCGCGTAATGAGCAGTTGGGCTACTAAGGCTGCTCAGATAAGACTGCGCGGGGCTGGAGGGGCGGGGGTGGGACTGCTGGCTGCTCCGCGTGTGGCGGCGATATTTCGCACGTCTGCCCACACCCGCTGCAGGAGAGAGCCGCTCGAGGCCGTAGATTTAGTTACGATCTCTGTGGTGTCTGTAGCTGTTGGATGTGCATGCAAGACAGACCTTCTACACTAGAAACTAAAGACGTACAATAATTGCGTGGGTTAAATCGACACAATTTTATTTAAAAACCTACCGGAGCAGCCGGCGTTGCCCGGGTATGTACTTACTCCGATCTGCTATTAGTCCATCTTCTCCTCCCCCTCCCACATCACAGTCCACCTCCACCTCAGGCTCTATCCATCTCCTCCTCCTCTCTCCCGACCATCTCCTCTTTCTTCTGTGCATGTACTCCTCCACCTCTCTCTGTCCATCTCCTCTTTTCTTTCTCTGTGCATCTCCTACTTCTCTTTCAATGTCCATCTCCTCCTCTTCCCTTTCTCTCTCCAGCTCTTCTTCCGTCCCCTCTCTCTGTCTCCCTATCTGTCTCCCCTCATTTTCTCCACTTTTCTCTCTCTACCAAACTCCTCACCACCCCCCACCCCCAATCTGTGTCCATCACCTCTATCCCACTTCTATTTCCGTCTATACCCTTTTCGCCCTTTTCTCCCCACATCACTCCTGCTGGTTCTTAATCTGAACAGAATTGTCTTCCAGGTTGCGTGTATGTCTACCAAATTTGTTTAAAATCGGTCCAGGGATTTTGGAGGAGCTTTCTACACGTGGCTTTGCCCACACACGCATACATCACATACATTTCACATATTCAGAATGTATTTTAAAAATATTTGTTCATACAGTTCACCTGTATCTCTACCGAATATCATACTGCAGTTTCATTTCAAATGATTCAAATGGTTCTGAGAACTAATTAAACCTAACTAACCTAAGGACATCACACACATCCATGCCCGAGGCAGGATTCGAACCTGCGACCGGAGCAGTCGCCCGGCTCCTGACTGTAGCGCCTAGAACCGCACGGCCACTCCGGCCGGCAGTTTCATTTCCACGCAGCTCAATGTGAAACATGCATACATACATAAATACATACTTGTTACACATTTCAGCTTTCCTCCAATATGTATGGATTTAGACGTCAACTAGATAGCAAAAGCAAATAACTGTAAGTGCTTAACCTCCTGTGTTACATTTACAGCCGTTCATCTAACTGAATTCTGGTCTTGGTTCACCAAATAGTCACTTCCGGTTACTGTCGATAGGAATATTATTGCCGTTTCTTCTGCCCCGCAGTAAATGGCGAGATTGAGCTCGCCGTCAGTATCCGAGAGTGAGGCAAGACTTCCGACAGTCGCGCTTTGCGGGTATAGACCTCTTGTGTAGACGGCAACCTTCGTCTCTTGGGAGCTGCTCTTCGTATCTCTCTGATAAGAGAATCTTTATCACCATTGTCGGAACAGCTGAGAGTTTTCAGTGAGCGCTGAGCGGCTGCAGAGCGTCCAGTATTTTTGCCGTATTTCTCAGATTCTAAGCTACCAGATCATCGCCGCACTCACGCACTAATTAAATAAAAGTGCTCACGAAACTGCGTGGTTTGTGTTGTGTCCTCGTGGCACTGTAGGGTCTTGTACCACAGCAATCAAGGGAGAGGATGTTGTTTGATGCCCGTTAGCCTCTTTCCACAAAACAACTGCACAATGTATTAACAGGGCTCTGTATTTACATGAACAGGAAGCTACTTATCTTTAACAGAGTCCATGTGTTGTCATACAAGCACTTCCGTAATAGTTCTCTTGCTGACGATATAGGTATTGTAGCTATTTCAGCATCAGTATGGGTAAACCGGCCTCTATGGCCGACTGGTTCTATGCGCTTCAGTCCGGAACCGCACTGCTGCTACGGTCGGAGGTTCGAATCCTGCATCGGGCATGGATGTGTGTGACGTCCTTAGGTTAGTTAGGTTTAAGTACTTCTAAGTCTAGGGGACTGAGGACCTCATATGTTAAGTCCCGTAGTGCTTAGAGCCATTTGAACCATTTTTGAGTATGGTTAAATGACAAGTCCCGCTATGTACATATATGCTGATTTTCCAAAGTCTTTATTAGCCAATTCAGCCATATGATAGGTACGGTAGGCAATAATGTCTCTGACTACAAAACTTTCAAAGCCAGGAACATTAGGTACTCCTGTACCACCTCGTACAATAGCTACAGTAAGCCAACCATTACCATGACTGAATGTATCATTAAGGTCTATGCTAAAATTAGTTCTACATCCAACAAATACACAGGGGCCGTCGACGAGGGCATTTGCAGCAATGTTCTTCACGGAATTCCTCTTCTTGTCTGCGGCAGATGTAGTCAGTTCTATGTTTTCAATTGTTTTATATACTGTTTGTTTAACACGACGTCGATATCTTCTGTAAGGCATCTTGGCAGCGTTCAATGCAGTTGCCTGTGCAGCAGCAGCAGCGCGAGTGATCCGCTTCGCGGGCCTCGCTCGCTTTTATAGAAGCGCGATAGCCCGTGACCTTGATTCGGACTTAGAATATTTCACAGTGCCAGCCGCGCGTTATCCCGGACGGGAGCACTAGCCATACTAGGTGCTCCCGTCCGCTGTGCGCTAGGTCTGCGGCTGGCGCGCTGCCAAGATTGCGTAAGCCAGCGTCGCGCGCTGGGGTCAAAGGTCAAACTGATAAGAAATTTAACATGGAAAATGCTGTTGCCTCCTTGAGCCCCCGGTTCGTGATGTACCTTTGTCCGGTTCTCAGCTACGCTACAGATCACTTTATTTGTGAAAATACAAAGTACAGTCACCAACAAATTTTACATATTCACATACACCTTTTCCTTTGATCTGACAGACGCCAGCTTGGAATGCGAGTTAGTGAGTGAGAGACTGCGCTAGTGACTGTGAGACTGAGCGACTGAGGTAATGAGTGTGCTAATTTCTGAGACTGAGCCCTCCGGCCAGCAGCGGCGATCTAAATACTTGCGGTGGAGAGAGCGTTGGTTGCCATTTGCTTGCGAGTCTGTCTTTGGCCTCTCTCCTGATAGGTGCGCTTGATCCAGCGCCTACTATCGGTCTTCTTGCTACATCTTTGCCGACCGGTGTGGTGGCGACAGCCTACGCAAGCACAGTTTGAAACGTAATTAGTGGCCTGGCACGTTTATGAGTGGAAAAAACCTCCTGTCTTGCCTCCAACACGAACAGCATGAGCAGTTAGCCTATTTCAAAAGTTCTAGACTTACACAGTGCAACGCAGTGAAGAACATAAAAGCACCAGAGACAAATTATGTAGAATTAATGAAAGGAAAAAAAATTCGCTGCTTAAACTCGATCCTAGATTAATAAGAGACTAGGCGTTATCCATTGAGTCACACGTACGTACTGTGCAACTAACTGCTATACTGTATGGGGGTGTACTGGCATTGTTGGGACAGATGTACACCACTGCGATGAATACGCATGGTGAATTGAAAATCGGCGACACGTTGGCAAGAAGTGTGATGGAGAAAGCTGTTAGGAAGTGGACTCAGGATGAAGTTGCGCATTCAGAACTTTGTGCAATGAAAGGCCAGTCTTATGGAACGTACAGTTACCTGAATACAGGAACTGAGATAAAAAGTAAGTCTTTCTGACTGAAATAGCTACAATTTTTAACACCTTAACAGAAGACGTTTACCAGTATATCTACAATTTAGGGAAGCAGGCATAGAAATTTTATAATATATATTTAAACAAGTGATGTTATGTTTGAAACTAATAGTTTTGGGACAAGTAATAAAGCTGTAGCTATAATTTTTCTGATGTGTTTATTTATTGTATTATTATATTGAGTGTAGAAGGACAGGCCTTCAGGAATTTACGAGTGCTTTCTTACGTCAATACAAGAGGAACAGTTCAAATAGATGTATGTCTGCAAATGCTTGATATATCAGATGTCCGGCGTATTTGACTTTTGAAAGAGTCTTTGAATCAGGATCAAATATAGTGTCACATTATTTCATTGTAACTGTTACTTTACCATACATTAACGAAAATGAACGTACCTGATGCTAAAAATTTTAGTGTCACAAGCCGTATGTCTTTAACACTAATGGATCTGTGCATACTACGGACTTTCTTGGTAATTTGATCGATTTTAATATTGAACAATAATCAAATATGGCAGAAAATGTCAATTATAAATCGCACGCAATCACTGTTTGCTAGACCACAAGTTAAAAGACTAATAACATAAACTTCAAGCCAAGTTTGAACAGCCTTAAACGTTACCAAAATTTCCTGACCAGAATACCAATAAACAAATTTAATAAAAACAAACTGGACACATAATAGCTCACTGCCATAATAGTTCTTATACATAAATTCAAAGTGACCAAAGAAGAAGAACAAAATACTTAAAACCGACATGTTGGCAACGCTTACAGAGATCCAAAATAATATTTAAATAATTAAAATTTATGCTAAATAAAAATGGCCACTGAGCTCTCAACCACTAGTAAATTGCTTAAATAACTTAAAGAAGCAATAAAGTTATAAAAAGGGAGCCCTTTTTAATTAACAAATACAATGCCTCAGAAATGCTCTAAGGTTTCAAGTTAGCTTTAAACAGCAGCAATAAAGGCTACAGCTGCGTTTGGAACAAATAATACTGCAGAAAATAGACAGCGCGAGCTTTCACTGCCAATAGCTTGTGCGTAGAATCGCCTAAATAGGCAGCTGTGTAAGCCGACTGGGCCCAGAATGAGTGGGCATGACAAAGATCGGTAAACAGCGCCGACGCAAAAGCAGTCTTAATAAAATTCACTGCCACACAAATAATTTACAGTATGTGTAAGCTCAAGTAGCAGTCAATGCTATAATAAATAATGATTACGCTCCCAGTAGTTACAATGCAGTATCTTACGGAACGATACTCGAAATATTACAGTCTTCTAAGAAGTTAGCAACAATTTAAGACACACATTAACAGTTGGTTCAAGGAAATTTAAGCATTAAATAGTAATGCTAAATCCAGCTGGAACAATGACTGAGCCTACCCCGAGGCCTGTACTACTGTGCGCACAGACTTTCCAGACCATGCTCAGCGTTTCCTAGGCACTGCAAGCCAAACACTGGTCAACGTGACCCCTTCATGTTCTTCTCGGTTTATGTTAACACAGAGACAGGTGTGTCGCAGCAAAAGGCCTGCTTTCCGCTTGGTTGATCAGCTGATACTCCCTTCATCATACTTACTTGTGGGCCCAGCAAGCCCACCCTCCAGGCCAGTCCAGGGGGAGCTGCACTTGCTGGACAACATGTTAGAGCCAAAGATAAGATCATAACGGTATCGATACAGTAAGACATGTCAATACGACTCAGTATCTTAAAGAAAGATTCAATTCCACACGATCACTTTGAATTGCTGGGACGTGGTATAGCGTCAAGAACGTCTCTACAGCGTTAGTAATTGAGACACATGAGGATATTGTTCGATGGGCACTGGCTATATATATATATATATATATATATATATATATATATATATATATATATGTGTGTGTGTGTGTGTGTGTGTGTGTGTGTGTGCGAGAGAGAGAGAGAGAGAGAGAGAGAGAGAGAGAGAGAGGAAGGGAGAGAGACTGTGTGGTTTATCCTTCAGTACAAATCTCTGGAAATCTCTGTGCATTTAGTATACTATCCTCCTACCACATCTGATTAGCGCCTTGAATTGTATATATTTTCCACCGAAACCCACGCATTTACAACCTGGCAGCATGCAGCCAAAGAAAGTAAATGGCCAGTTTCAGTACTGCACAGCATAATTGACAGGAAGAATTCTTTTAAAAACAAACAAAAGAAAAAAACTTTTTCGGAAAAAAAGAAGTTGAAAAAAAATTGTGGGATTCCTAAGGAAAATTGTAAACTTGAAAAATTCAAGGAAATGTTTGCGCAACTTGCCCATCAACGGATATGTCTTCTCATTTTTCAATTTCTGAGAAGAATAATGCCGTACACAGTGATAATCTCTCTTCAGTATGGTAGCTGAATATGAATACGTCGAAATACAGCAAACATCATAAAGGATACATTGACAAGGGCATAGAAGGTAAAATCTATGGGCGGGGATTTATGACATTACCGCCAAGGGGCCCGGGTTCGATTCCCGGCTGGGTCGGAGATTTTCTCCGCTCAGGGAGTGCATGTTATGTTGTCCTCATTATCATTTCATCAGCATCATCAGTTGAAGGCAACGGGAAACCACCACTGGAATCACTTCCCTAGACGCTCATGTGGTGGACCCCTCTGACGAGGCTTTCCCCATGACAAGACCTGCCGTAAGGCAGAACACAAATTTTTTATGACATTACAATACAATATACCTATTGAAATGTGACTTTTTATTTCTAAATTATGTATAAGTAGTTCCATTATCATTTAAAGATCAACTAAGTAAGAGAAATGCACTTGCTGTAAAGGAAATGTTATGTGAAACTGCTAAAAACAATGATGTAAAATACGCACTGTAGACACACCGACACTGTAAGGAACTTTGCATAATGTCAAGTCACTGAAACTGTGTGAGCGGCTAAAACGAAATCTTTCTGGTACAGACCGGCTGTAACAACAAGCAGTAAAGGAGAAGTGGCATAGCTGAGAGTAAGTATGGAGTCAGTTGTGACTGTCTTTGACACATTGAATATATGTGCAGTGATTTGTTGTGGTTGCGAGAGGCAGTGCAAGTTAACACGGCCACAGTACAAATGTTACTTGCAATGTAGTTGGAGATTAGAAAATAAAACAAGCTCTGTTATCAGGCCCTGAAGACCATACCATTTCCACAGGCTGCTGTGTTATCTTGTGCCATGCGAAGACAACCGGGTCTGTATGGGGAGCCATGGAGTGAGCACAGTGCTCTCCCAGCCGCTATCCGTGTTCAGACCTCTGAACCGCTACCTCTCAATCAGGTAGGTCCTCAATTGGCAGAGTGATGCTGAATGCATCTCGGTGCAGATCTCCCATCAAGAAAAAACACTTGGCAGTAGCCTGAATCGAACCCGGTTCCTCCACATGGCAACCATCTATACCATTCACTTTTCTTATGAAAAAAGGCCTGGCCACGATGCCTCACCTTTCCGATCTGAATCATTCCCCTCTAGATATTTTCTTTTTACGGGAAACAGGGTAAGTAAACAAAATATGTTTATTTGTACGAGCATAAATACAACAGAAAGGCGATCCTTCCGACGGAATCAACACTAAACATTACACTCTGAAAAGGCAAGCGAAAGTCTTTATTGACAAGGTGTGGAAAAATATAACAATAATACTGATGTAAGCTGAGAGGTGTGAGGCCGTAGACAAAGAAGGAAAAATTTGCTGGGGTATGATAAGACTTGCATGCATCTGCTCGAAAGATGGGGCATGGAGAGGGAGGAGTCAACATGCGAGGCCTGGCCACGGAGTCCCGGCACTACTACCGGGAAGAAGAGCCTGAAAGGAGAGCAGAAGCCAAGAACGAGGGACAGTAGATTTGGAGGAATGACCAGCGTGCTCTGGTATAGTACATAAAGGAAAGGGGCTTGTGTCCATGCACCTACTCCGCTGTGCGTTACGATATAGAAAGGTAGCATGAAACTTTCAGATGTCATCAGGCGGGAAGGAGGAGGAGGCGGAAGTGTCGACCGCGTGTGACACCATCTTGGCTCTGGCGGACGGAAGGTATGTGATATCAGCGACCGGAATGCCTTCTCTGTCACGTCCCACGTGTGGAAGTGTGGCCAAGTGTACTTCCTGTAGTAGTGCGATGTCGACGTCCGATGCCCATATCACCTCTCGCTGTAGCTTATTTTCACGCTGTTGCTAATCCTGTTAGTGTTGATCGTTGCTACTCGGTAGGTTTGGAGTGGAGCCCCGCAGTGGAGGGAACTTCATTAAAGGAGGGTGAAGAGGGGCGGGGCAATGGCGAGTCATGCAGTACGCCACCTGACGGCGCTATCGGCAGTGTAAATAGGTCTCGGTCTGCGGTAACTCCGTCCCCAGCGTGTGGCTAGGGCCATCGTCGACGCCGTCACTCAACGTCATCGAAAGCGCTGTCGTTGTGGTGTTCTTATGTTCCACCTCGTCCGTAGGAGCGGAAGACGTCTCGGTGCACCTGGGGGAGCCAGCAGGGCCGGCGTCATATTGTCTCATTCTGGTTACTGTGAAGGTTCTCCGAGGCCTTGTCCGGACGTACGCCCTCTGGAGCATCAAGGGGAGGTGATCTGTCTCGTTCCGAGACTGTGCGGAGCCTCCTCTTGCACCATTTGGTTGAACGTTGAGTGTTGGTTCCGGTGTGTCGGAAGAAGGGAGGGAGCCGCGGCTGTCTGGTAGGAAGCCCGTCGCCGGGACGATAAGTGAAGGGGTGTCCATATCATCGGCCAGGAGGGGATCGAAAGTCATCGCTGTTGGTGATGGCGCCGGATTAGAGTCAGGCTGTGAGCGTGACGCGCCGACACCGGCGGTACCCATAACAGCAGGAAGGGTCACCTTTGCCCCACGGTAGCGTCTGGAAGTTGGGTGACTTATCGCTGAAGACACTCAGATCTGAGGTGGCCTTCTTTGCCGAACTCGGAATAGATATTAGGTTTGCGCGTCGTATATGATGACCGCGTGGTACCCGCTGATATGCAAGTAAGATGGAACTGGCAACGGAGATCGATAGTGATATGTCGTTCACCGTTAAGAACGGGATGCGTTTGAAATTTCTCACAGCGTTCGGCAGTATGGTCATGTACAGTGCCGTAGGGACGGAAAGCCGCGATAACGTTTTCCGCCAGGAGCTCGAATGGGGGTTCCAGAACTCGTACAGTGCGCGTTCCCAAGCCTTCGTGATCGACGCTGACGGCACCGACATTTCCGTCGGCGTGGCAAAAGAGTAGTCCATGTTTGGTGTCACGAAGTATTCTTTCAAAAAAAATGGTTCAAATGGCTCTGAGCACTATGGGACTCAACTGCTGAGGTCATTAGTCCCCTAGAACTTAGAACTAGTTAAACCTAACTAACCTAAGGACATCACAAACATCCATGCCCGAGGCAGGATTCGAACCTGCGACCGTAGCGGTCTTGCGGTTCCAGACTGCAGCGCCTTTAACCGCACGGCCACTTCGGCCGGCGAAGTATTCTTTCGCACACCGCATCAGTGACAACTTTGTTCTACACCGTACTGCTTAAGATGGAAAAATAGATCCCAAGATGTCGGAACAAGGGATCTTACCAACGTCCTGTAAGAAGCGTTCCACTTCCAAGGGCTTTGGTCTGCTGTAGTCGTTGTAGAAACTGAATCGTAGTGTTGATTTTCGAAAACGGTTGGCCATGGTTCTAGAACACGTAAGCGACAGGTAAGTGACGAGCGCTGAAAATGAACAACAGCGTGTGCGTGCGCTCCGCAGGCGAAAACAACACGTCCGCACTACAAGACTGCGAAAGCCGGACCGCCCATTCAGCTATGGGGACGGATGGAAGCGAGCTATATATCATATTCTGTAACTATGGAAACAATATTGCTACTGTGCTAATACTAAGTGCCTGAACCATCTGAATTCATGTAGACACGGGTTCCCAGGTAGATGCCGCGTTTCTTGACTTCCGCAAGGTGTTCGATACAGTTCCCCACAGTCGTTTAATGAACAAAGTAAGAGTATACGGACTATCAGACCAATTGTGTGATTCGATTGAAGAGTTCCTAGATAACAGAACGCAGCATGTCATTCTCAATGGAGACAAGTCTTCCGAAGTAAGAGTGATTTCAGGTTTACCGCAGGGGAGTGTCATAGGAGCGTTGCTATTCACAATATACATAATGACACCGGATGACATCGGAAGTTCACTGAGGCTTTTTGCAGATGATGCTGTGGTATGTCGAGAGGTTGTAACAATGGAAAACTGCTGAAATGCAGGAGGATCTGCAGTGAATTGACGCATGGTGCAGGAAATGGCAATTGAATCTCAATGTAGGCAAGTGTAATGTGCTGCGAATACATAGAAAGATAGATCCCTTATCATTTAGCTACAAAATAGCAGGTCAGCAACTGCAAGCAGTTAATTCCATAAATTATAGAGGAGTACGCATTAGGAGTGATTTAAAATGGAATGATCATATAAAGTTGATCGTTGGTAAAGCAGATGCCAGACTGAGATTCATTGGAAGTATCCTAAGGAAATGCAATCCGAAAACAAAGGAAGTAGGTTACAGTACGCTTGTTCGCCCACTGCTTGAATACTGCTCAGCACTGTGGGATCCGTACCAGATAGGGTTGATAGAAGAGAAAGAGAAGATCCAACGGAGAGCAGCGCGCTTCGTTACGGGATCATTTAGTAATCGCGAAAGCGTTACGGAGATGATAGATAAACTCCAGTGGAAGACTCTGCAGGAGGATGCTCAGTAGCTCGGTACCGGCTTTTGTTGAAGTTTCGAGAACATACCTTCACCGAAGAGTCAAGCAGTATATTGCTCCCTCCTACGTATATCTCGCGAAGAGACCATGAGGATAAAATCAGAGAGATTAGAGCCCACACAGAAGCATACCGACAATCCTTCTTTCCACGAACAATACGAGACTGGAATAGAAGGGAGAACAGATAGAGTTAATCAAGGTACCCTCCGCCACACACCGTCAGGTGGCTTGCGGAGTATGGATGTAGATGTAGATGTAGAATTTATAGGGTCGGACGACTTAAGACTTTTAACTTTGTAAAAGGCTTGCCAGTGTTTTCAGTGATGTGAGGAATATAATTTTTGTTTGACTAATTACAGATTTATGGGTATCTTTATACCAAGAAACTTTTACCAAGAACACAATCCATTTCCTACTGTGTTAATTCTAAGAACTTCGAAATACGAATGCTATATTTTATTTATATTGAATGCAGAAGCTTCGCGAGAAACTAAAATTAAAATGTTGCACCGCTTTGAAAGTTTGTATTGTTGATAATTTATTATTATAGTCTTTAACTAAAATTCAGACAGCATCTATAGCGATTCACTCTCGAAGTCAGCGTTTAAATCAACCGTAGCCACAATTGGCTTTGCGAAATCTTAGTAAATTTTTCTTCTTATTCCGCTATATTAATTAATGTTCCGTAATTTTGGAAAGTTTCTGTTGTGGTCTTCCGACTGTTGCATTCCACTGTACCACAGCAGTGATACTGCTAGTTAATTTTATGTAACTGGAAACATTTTTCTGTCAAAACACAAAACAATTAAGATTACAATGAGGTTCTACTATTTCATTATTATCATGTCGCTTACGACTGTGATTCATTCAGTTTTCATTTTGTTCATCATTACTTTAAACAATTTTAATTTTTCAATTTGAATTCTGAGTCAACGTATATATTTTTACAGAGCTCCACAATTCGAGAGTTTACTTGCGTCATAAGTGCTGACGTCATCAATACATGTGCCTGTTACGTGAATTGAAGCCTAATTATCGCCAGTTGTATTCAGAGGTAAATTTTCCGTTTTATATTTTCCGACCGCATTATTTCATTGCTTGACTGCAATTTCAAAAAACGCGAATTTTATCTGACGATAAATTGCACTGATCAATCTAAGTTGGTTACATTTCTTTAAATTAGTTGCCATTTTGGTGATTAGATGTAGGTTTTTCCACATCGCTTCGGTCAAATTATTTTTCGAATTGAAGCCTTTCCGTTAAGTTAGGGTCATGTAATCGCGGTCGGTAATACATAGTTTATCTCGGATGAATTGGGAAGGCTACAATCTAAGAAAGATCTTAATATGCACGTAGGTCATACAAAACTATCGCCATCCTTTATAATTTTTAGCTTTTCGAAGTGAATAAACACACATACCATAGTGGCACAGTCTACCTGCAGTAAATTAAGAGCTCGTTCTGAGGTAGACTGCAGAGTATTCCTGAATTTTATTGATTTATTTAGCGTATGACATCTACAGAGTAAAATTGCACACATACTATTAATAAATATAATAAACGAGTTACAAATATATTATTAAATGATTGATTGCAAACAACAATATGCGAAAGATTATGGAGACAGCCACTGCAGCTATTTTCTGAATGATAAAGTTCATTCGATTTCAGAACTATGCTTGAATTAAGATAGAAATCTGGGTACATTTTCAGTTATGGATGACCTACAAAGTATTTGTTTCTTGTTTTTTTCCCTTAAAAATTTCACATTGGTATTTCTTTTCCACACATACACACACAAGGGTTGCATTTTACAGATACACTTAAGGTTAAAATTGAGCGTTCCGCCAGACACATGACAAACATACAAACGATACAGAATTCTTCCTGTATTTTTGTGAGCGTGTCCGGAGTTACTGCACATTCTGCTGTCACTACGCGGCGTTACCGTTCACTCAACGTCTCCGGAAGGGGTGCCACACAGACAGAGTGTTTCACACACCCTGCGGTGACCATCTCTTCAGTTACTTCTAAAAGCCATTAAAAACGTTGAAATTTGAAGAACGTCAAATTACGTGCTCTTCTTTAGCAATGGCAACGCTGGTATAATCCAGCTGATAAGTATCTGGGAACGAATACTGTGCAGTAATAATTTATATCACTCATCTCTATCTTGCGGCTCCTCATTGGAAAAATGGCTAGCAGAAAGATGAATTTTACGCCCAGGCTGTATGACACAGGTTTTCATCTTTCAGTCAAGAACCTTGCGAGGTTAAATTACATCCATCCAATTGATCACTTCCTTCATTTCACTTATAATAATGTAGTTTTTCCAAAAGATGAAATTAGAGCTAGTTAACAAGAAAGAATGCTCCAACAATAACCTCCTAACCACATCTCCAACTATATACTCCATCTTACAACAGAACAGAACAGATCCATACTACTACTAACATTCACCAAAACCAGTTAGATAAAAATAAAATACAGAATTTAAAAAATTGCAGCACAGTGATCGTATAGAACACCGATTTGTTCTGTGTGATTAAATAATTCTTTTAGACATGTTTTCAAATTACTACCCACAATCAATTATATAAATACCAATAACGTCCAAAATTTCAAATTAAATTACAATTTTGAACTACATCGAAAATATGAAAACTAATTACGTTATTTGAAACATATATGTTAGAATCATTATCTGATCATAAATTTTTGTTTGCATACAAGTAAAATAATCCTTTGTTATATCTGTAGTCTAAAGCTAAAATTTATATCACCTCAAAAACAAATCTTTGTATCACACACTCCAAGTATTCGTATGTGTCGAGAACATCAGTTGTCTGAGTGTATCGTGTAATTAGTTTGCGGTGAAAATAGGGTCACTAACCATTAATGTTACAACTTACACAAGAAAGCATAGCACACAGCAAGATGAGGCGACCTTGGAAACCCGTGGTACAGTACTAAATTTATACGCCCCTAGGGACGATGCACCATTAAGGCAACTCGTTGTTATGAAATGCTCTTACATTAAGTTGTAAGTGCAGTTTTGCTCCGTCCTGTTGTAAAATGTAATTTTGCTACGTTATCGGGTATGTAAACATTTTCTCAGAAACCGGCTCAAAAACAACATAACACGTAGCAGATACTCTCTCGTGCTCAACTGTGGTATGTTGCTGCCGTGTTCCTCACAGCCTTACGATTTAACAGTTCATTCTTGCAGCTAAAGTAAACGTAGACACATAACTAAACTCGAAACGCGAAAAGAAATTCTGAAGTTACATCTCCGCATCCTGAACGAATTCACAAGACTCTAGATGTTGTTGTTGCCGGCCGGGGTGGCCGAGCGGTTCTAGGCGCTTCAGTTTGGAACCGCACGACCGCTACGGTCGCAGGTTCGAATCCTGCCTCGGGCATGGATTTGTGTGATACCCTTAGGTTACGTTAGGTTTAAGTAGTTCTAAGTTCTAGGGAACTGATGACCTAAGAAGTTAAGTCCCATAGTGCTCAGAGCCATTTGAACCATTTTGAACCTAGATGTTATTGTTTATCACCATAACGTTAGGATTGGTAGGGCCTGAATCCTGTGTATCTGAAACACACACTTAGACATAAAATACGCAAGATAGACACATAGGGGATGGTGAAGCGTGGAACACACACCTAGCAGCAAAATACGCAAGCGTCTGCTGACATATCATGTGGAATTCTGTGAACTTCAGTGCAATTCTGAGGACTTTTGTGGAATACGTGAAAATGTAGAATGTACTATACCACACGCGTGAGCACAAGGAGACGACCAGTGGATATCCCCTTGTATAAACAACCAGTACTTGATTCTGCTGGTGATACCATCGAATACTTGCAGCTGTAGAACGTGCACAGTAGCATATAAAATACACCTGTTGGAACGGTGAATGCAAAACCATTTTCTTGCTATGTTATCCTCGTTTCATTATTCTTAAAAAACAAGGGAAAAGTTTTAGATTATACATTAAAAACTTCCAGGTGGACTGCAGGGAAATTGGCAAGACAGTAATAAAAGTTACGGTCTCTGAGGAGCTCTGTCAAATTCACATTCCTCAGTGTTACAGAAATACTTGCAGGGATCATGTTATAATAAGTGGGTGGTATCCAGACATGTAGAATACTAACCGCACTGCGTATACTATGTTGCCGTGACCCCACTCGTTATTCAGAGACGGAGACTGATGGTATCATTTGCAAGGAACTGAATAAAAGACACGTTTTCATAAAATTTGTACTGGATTAACAGGCAGTACCAGTGACTTGTAAGTAGGCGAGAGTGTTACAAGCTTCCATCCCGAAACCTCTTAGTTTTCGCATGCAGCAAGCAGGTGCTACTTCATCGACGTAGTGCAACGCACCTCTAGGGTCTCGGTAAGATTCAAGGCATAAACCGTGTTCAGCATCTTGCACGAACACTCAGTATAACTTCTAATGGGGTGGCATGGTTGCAGTGAATACAGCCACTGTTCACGGTGGCAATACTGCTGACTTGGTGTACACGTAGGGAGCGGACTAGCTGCACCGAGAAAACAACTACCGCCATCCACAAGCACAGGTAACTTAACAAATGACGCCAAGGTAAACTTTAAATTTAATTGCGTAACAAAAGCTTTTATCTTTACTCATGCAGAAGGTATAGTCTTGTGATGTAGGAAAAATCCCCTCTAAACACCCTGTATATTTCGTATGTCGTGACATGAACTTTGGGTGAAGGGAAGCGAATCCTCCCATCGCCTGCGAGGACCACGTCCGCCGTCGGCCGTCGATAAACAGGCGCGGCAGTCCCTGGAGCTGGAAGAGCAGGAGTCTGGAGATGTTGCAGAGGTGGGTGGGGGTTGGGGAGGAGGGCAAGGAGAGGCGTGTGGGCAGCCCACATCGCGGCGCCCACGTGTGCGTGAAATCTGCGAATTGGAAACTCGGCATCCATTTCTCGTGTTCGCTTCCGGAGCGCGGGGCACCCGCACCGGGGGAATTTCGGCCGTGGCGGAAGAAAAAGACCCGCACAAGCAAATTGAGATGCGGTCCCTGTCTCCTATCTGATTCCCTTCAAAAGGAGGCCGTCCGGGTATTCCCCTACAGGCAGCGCTCTTTAGGCTGCCTGCCCGTATATCTGCCACTGTGCGTGCGCGCGTTAGAAAGAGAAAGGTGGGCTGCACTTTCCCCCATTCCGTTCACCACCTTCTACGTATGCATGTTTATTGACAGCACGCGTGCGAAACCCTAGACCTTTGACTCTATCGAGGGACATCCGACGTGGAGAGCCCTGGCGACAAAATTGATTCCGTGACCTGAATCTGCTCTGTCTCGTGCAGGTTAAGTCGGTGGAATCACAGAGCAAACATTCACGCAGCAAAAATTCTGCTATTAAATTTGATATCTACACTACTGGCTATTAAAATAGCTACACCACGAAGATGACGTGCTACAGACGCCAAATTTAACCAACAGGAGGAAGATGCTGTGATATGGAAATGAGTAGCTTTTCAGAGCATTCACACAAGGTAGGCGCCGGTGGCGACACCTACAACGTGCTGACATGAAGAAAGTTTCCAACCGATTACTTATACACAAACAGCAGTTGACTGGTGTTGCCTTGTGAAACGTTGTTGTGATGCCTGGTGTAAGGAGGAGAAATGCGATGGTGTGCACAACGACGAACCTGGGCGCACGAATGGCAAAACGTCATTTTTTTCGGATGAATCCAGGTTCTGCTTACAGCATCATGATGGTCCCATCCGTGTTTGGCGACATCACGTCGAACGCACATTCGAACCGTGTATTCGTCATCGCCATACTGGCGTATCACACGGCGTGTCGGTATGGGGAGCCATTGGTTACAGGATCTCGGTCACCTCTTGTTCGCATTGACGGCACTTTGAACAGTGGACGTTACATTCCAGATGTGTTACGACCCGTGGCTCTACCCTTCATTCCATCCCTGCGAAACCCTGCATTTCAGCAGGATAATGCACGACCGCACGTTGCAGGTCCTGTCCGGGCCTTTCTTGTATGCAGAAAATGTTCGATTTCTGCCCTGGCCAGCTCGTTCTCCTGATCTCTCACCAACTGAAAACTTCTGGTCAATGGTGGCCTAGCAACTGGCTCGTCACAGTACGCCAGTCACTACTCTTGTATCGTGTTGAAACTGCATGGGCAGCTGTAGCTGTACACGCCATCCAAGCTCTGTTTGACTCAATGCCCAGGTGCATGAAGGCCGTTAATACGGCCAGAGGTGGTTGTTTTGGGTACTGATTTCTCAGGATCTAGCACCCAATTTGCGTGAAAATGTAATCACAAGTCAGTTTTAGTATAATGTATTTGTCCAATGAATACCGGTTTATCATCTGCATTTCTTCTTGGTGTAGCAATTTTAATGGCCAGTACTGTAAGTCACACTGACGCACCTTTTTCCATCTCTGTTACTCACCATTCCACTGCTGGGATCCACATTCTTAAGCGGCCGGTGAAGGAATGTGGTCCCATCAGACGGTATGTAATATTAATTGCATTCCTCGCATTGTTTCCCCATCATTCTGTAATTACAATTTGTCAATGAGATCGTATGTCACTCAACGATGAGACAAAATTTGAAACCTAACTACAGCTCGATAAGTAAATTGCTATTTTCAATGGGCAGGTGACAAACAAAAAATGATTTCCCATCCAATTAGATTTTGTTTGAATTTCGCGGTCGATTTTTGCTGTGTCACAGACGGAAGTTCTCTATATTTCTAACTCGTAATTGCAAAACTTAGGTGAAGAGTGATAAAATGTGGTGGGGAAATTTCAAAATTTTACCCAGTTGTAGGCGTTGTATTTCGGATAATAATTCTATTAAGCGAGCAATACACTAAAAGATAGTTCCACAGTTTGCTACGTGTCCATTCTATAGGTTTTATGTCATTTGCTGTTCTATTTTCCTTCGAATCGGAATCCACAGTCATGCATAAATTTTGTTACTGCACAATTTCGCCCAAGTTTAACGAGCCTGATCTGATCATATAGCTCGTTTAGAAATCGCTCGTTTTGTGACCTTGTTGTCCAGTAGCTTGTGCTTAAGACCCGTCGCATTTATTACTTCTTTGTTCGTCGTTTATGAGATAAATGGCGTTTACCAACATGAAGTTTTCGGGAAAATAACTCAAACACTTGTATTGTAAAAGGTATGCCTGGTGCATAATTACGTAATTCACTAGATACAGACGTGCAGACTGCTATGGCACGATTACGAAGTGCTGTAGAAGTTGTGTCGGAAGAGAGTTGGCAGATACATAGAGAGAAATTGAATAAGGCCTAGAAGTTCTACACGATGAGTGGAAAAGCTTCAAGAGTTTCTGGATCATTTAAGTTCCATTCGTTGTAATACATTGAAGCGCCAAAGAAATTGGTGTAGGCTGCTTATTCACATATATAGGTATGTAAACAAGCAGAATACAGCACCGCGGTCGACAACGCCTTTATATGACAAAAAGTGTCTGGTATTTGTTAGATCGGTTACTGCTGCTACAATGGCAGTTATCAAGATTTAAGTGAGTTTGAACGTGGTGCTATAGTCGGCGTACGAGCATTGGAACGTAGAATTTCCAAGGTAGCGATGAAGTGGGTATTTTCCCGTACGACCATTCCACGAGTGTACCGTGAATATTAGTAATCAGATAAAGCCTCAAATCTCCGACATCGCTGCACCCGTGAAAAGATACTGCAAGAAGGGGATCTACGACGACTGAAGAGAATCGTTGAACGTGACAGAGACGCAACCCTTCCCCAAATTCCTCCAGATTTCAACGCTGGGCCATCAGAAGTGTCAGCGTGGGAACCATTCAACGAAACATCATCGATATGGGCTTTCGGAACAGAAGGCCCACTCGTGTACCCTTGATAACTTCATGACACAAAGCCTTACGCTTCGCCTGGGCCCGTCAACACCTATATTGGACTGTCGAAGACTGGAAACGTTGAATGGTCGGAAGAATTTCGGTTCAAATTGTACTGAGCGGATGGACGTGTACGGATATGGAGACAACCTCATGAATCTTAGGACCCTGCAGGTCAGAAGGGGACTGTTGAAGGTGGCGGAGGCTCTGTAATGGTTTGGGGCGTGTACAGCTGGAGCGATGTGGGACAACTGATACCCCTAGTTACGATTCTAACAGGTGACACGTACGTAAGCATCTTGTCTGATCAACTGCATCCATTCATGTCCACTCTGCATTCCAAAGGAATTGGGCAATTCCAGTATGAAAATGTGACACCTCACAAGTCCATAATTACGACAGAGTGGCTCCAGGAACATCCTTCTGGGATTGAAAACTTCCGACGGCCATCGAAATCCCCAGACATGAACATTATTGAGCATACCTTGGATGCCTTGCAACGTGCCGTTCAGAAGAGATCTCCAGCCCCTGGTACTCTTACGGATTTATGGACAGCCCTGCAGGATTCATGGTGTCAGTTCCCTCCAGCACTACTTCAGACATTAGTCGAGTCCACGCGACGTTTTGTTGCGGCAGTTCTACGTGCTCCAGGGGGCCTTACACGATATTAGGCAGGTGAACCCGCTTCTTTGACTCTTCTGTGTATAAAACTCATGATGGAACTTTACAAAGGAAGATAACTCTCAGTTAAGAAAAGAACCGACGGATCTTGGTTACAGAGAATGCGTTATAGGAAACAAACGCACACTGACTTCTATCTCAACGCCACCATCCAACACAAAGAAATTCGGTAGAGTTCGAACAGAGCCTTGCTGAAAAACTAGAACACACACGAATAGTGTTCCAAAGAAATGGGTGCTCATATCATCAGAACTGAAGGGGCGATACAGTCAGAATGAAGTACGCTTGAGGAAGAGGTGGAGTCCATGGAAGAGAAGCCCAAAATCGCTTTTTTACATGTAGGCCCAATTTCCGGAAACATCGCGAAACTTATACGGAAACGTGGCATCAGTGCATTTTACTGTCTTCAAAAAATATACCAAGTTTTTCTTTTTTATGTTAAAGACGGTATAGGTCTCAGATAGCTGGGAGTGCATTGCATTCCATGTGCATGTGGTAGGTCTTAGTGGGACAGCCTATCAGAAGAGTCGAGGAGAGATGCAAGAAACACAGAAATAAGGAAATCAGCTGTCGGCCGAGCAGTGTTTCGATTGTCATCATGAAATGGAATACTGTAAAAGAGTTACTTCGGTCAAACGAATTAAGGATGTCAGAATACCTGTTAAATGGTCCAGTTTAAATAACGCTTGAGTTCCGGCATTTAATTCATCAAATTCTCGCCATCCAGCACAGTTGTAAAGCCCATGACGAAAAATCAGTGCGAGGTGTGAAAGACAAAAGGGTATAGTAGGCATCGGGAATCAAACTCTGCTATAAGTCGCGGTATGAGACCGAAATTAGTTGTCAGTCTGGATGGCCCCAGTCAGCGAGTATTCATAAGAGCAAAGCTCGCAGCACCCGAAAGAAGAGAATTATTGTGCATAACATGGAAACAACTAATCAGCAGAGCACCTGGGAGCCCAATATTAACTATTTGCACACAGAAAACCCGGTAGATCATATTAAGACGTATTTTTGCCTTACTACGACTGCACTTTGCTTTACAGTGGGGAAGTTTTGTATGCTTCAGAGGCCTAGTATCTTCCGTTACAACTCCTATCCGCTGTTATAATTACTAAGGCGAACAAAGGTCATAGTCCGGCCGAATTATGGTTGTGGGACTGCAGTTGGGTCGGCCGGGGTGTCCGAGCGGTTAAAGGCGCTACAGTCTCGAACCACGCGACTGCTCCGGTCGCAAGTTCGAATCCGGCCTCGGGCATGAATGTGTGTGATGTCCTTAGGTTAGTTAGGTTTAAGTAGTTCTAAGTTCTAGGGGACTAAAGACCACAGCAGTTAAGTCCCATAGTGCTCAGAGCCATTTGAACCATTTGAACTGCAGCTGGGTGTTCACGAGTCCGGAACTTGAATCCGATCTTGTAGAACGGCCGACAGGCAAACAAACGCGCTTTTTTTCTTCATGATATACTTGCCACCATGTGCTTTCTCTATTCTCTTTTAATCATGATTAATGCATAACACTGAGTATGTTATATGTTAGAGGAGTATGATCACTCGTCGTTTTCCGTCCGTTACTGGCCTCATAGATTGCCGATTTTACCTAGAAATCCCATTATTTTTGTCAATCTTTTTCGTCTTAACACACATACACATGCGTATCCCGAGCGCTATTTTCCACAATTACTGTCCTATCATACGCCAGGTCACCTCGGCCAATCTTTGTCATTTGCAGCTGCGTGCACTGCCGTTACTGGTAGATGAAAGAATTTTCTTTCAGCCTATAAGTTGTCGTTGGTTTACGCACTATAATAATGCTTCCCGTAAGAGAGTAACAAAGGCTGAAGAGTTTCGTTGATGTTTTAACGTTAAAAAAATTGTTTTCCATTGTTTAGTCGTGACACAGCCATAGGAAGTGGTACAGGTGCACAGAGATATCCCACTACGCAAAATAACACGGGTCCAGTGTGGCCGGTATCTCACTGTGATGTTTTGTTCATATTAAAGCAGTTTTCGAAAGCTGAGCTAACAGCATTTATATAATGATTTCTTTTAGACAGAGTGGGGAGTAACTTAGAACAGTAATTTTCCTGCTTGTTTCTCCAATATCCCTGTACACTACTGACCATTGAAAATTGCTACACCACGAACATGACAGACGCGAAAGTTAACCGACAGGAAGAAGATGCTGTGATATGCAAATGATTAGCTTTCCAGACAATTCACACCAGGTTGACACCGGTGGCGACACCTATAACGTGCTGACATGAGGAAAGTTTCCAACCGATTTCTTACACACAAACAGCAGTTAACCGCCGTTGCCTGGTGAAACGTTGTTGTGATGCCTCGTGTAAGGAGGAGAAAGGCGTACCATCACGTTTCCGACTTTGATAAAGATCGGATTGTAGCCTATCGCGATTGCGGTTTATCGTATCGCGACACTGCTGCTCGCGTTGGTCGAGATCCAATGACTGTTAGCAGAATACGGAATCGGTGGGTTCAGGAGGGTAATACGGATCGCCGTGCTGGATCCCAGCGGCCTTGTATCGCTAGCAGTCGAGATGACAGGCATCTTATCCGCATGGCTTTCACGGATCGTGCAGCTACGTCTCTATCGCCGAGTCAACAGATGGGGACGTTTGCATAACAACAACCATCTGCACGAACAGTTCGACGATGTTTGCAGCAGCACGGACTATCAGCTCAGAGACCATGGCTGCATTTATCCTTGACGCTGCATCACAGACAGGAGCGCCTGCGATGGTGTACTCAACGACGAACCTGGGTGCACGAATCGCAAAATGTCATTTTTTCGGATGAATCCAGGTTCTGTTTACAGCATCATGATGGTCGCATCCGTGTTTGGCGACATCGCGGTGAATGCACATTGAAAGCGTGTATTCGTCATCGCCCTACTGGCGTATCACCCGCCGTGATGGTATGGAGTGCCATTGGGTATACGTCTCGGTCACCTCTGGTTCGCATTGACGGCACTTTGAACAGTGGACGTTACATTTCAGATGTCTTAGGACCCGGCGAAACCCTACATTTCAGCAGGATAATGCACGACCGCATGTTGCAGGTTCAGTGCGGACCTTTCTGGATACAGAAAATGTTCGACTACTGTCCTGGCCAGCACATTCTCCAAATCTCTCACCAATTGAAAACGTCTGGTCAATGGTGGCCGAGCAACTGGCTCATCACAATGCGCCAGTCACTACTCTTGATGAACTGTCGTATCGTGTTGAAGCTGCATGGGCAACTGTACGTGTACACGCCATGGCACAGTCTGGAACCGCGCGACCGCTACTATCGCAGGTTCGAATCCTGCCTCGGGCGTGGATGTGTGTGATGTCTGGAGGTTAGTTAGGTTTAAGTAGTTCTAAGTACTAGGGGACTGATGACCTCAGATGTTAAGTCCCATAGTGCTCAGAGCCCGTTTTTTGTACACTCTATCCAACCTCTTTTTGACTCAACGTCCAGGCATATCAGGGCCGTTATTACGGGCAGAGGTGGTTGATATGAGTACTGATTTCTCAGGATCTATGCACCCAAATTGCGTGAAAATGTTATCACATGACAGTTCTAGTATAATATATTTGTCGAATAAAATGCCATTTATCAATCGCATTTTTTCTTGGTGTAGCAGTTTTAATGGCCAGTAGTGTATTTAGCTAGTATTCCATGCAACACTTACATCATTTCTTAATTTACGGATTGAATAAAAAATATCGTTGTATGCTAGTACCGTGAGGCTGCCACATCCGACTGATGGCACTTGAGGGGGCTCTGTTAACAATTTTTGTTAACGTTAAACATCAACGAAAGTCTTCACCCAGTGTTCTTGTCTTATGGTAAATATTATCATATACGTAAACCAGGTGTCCCTGATAGGTATTGGGATTTCAAAGTGCCTTCGTGAACAAATGATGACGCGCCATAAACAGAAGACACGATCATCACATCGGCAGCACCACCAGATGCGGCATTGTTTCAAGGCTGGACATGATTTCGGCCGAAGGCGAGGTCTTCTGAAATCCCACTGCACCACTGCCAGCTATCTGGCCTATCTGCCATTTGCCTGAAAGGTTTCAGTCTCTACGCTGGCCCGCTATCTGCAAGGAATGAATTATGTGAAAAAAGTGTCAGAGTGTTTGCTTCTATGATACCGAGTGATGTACTTGCGTTTTCATACTTTGCCTGTTCGCCTACTATAAAATCTACCTGTCAGTTCTGTGTCTACTTTAGATAATGTAATTTTGAAGTCTTACTAACAAAAGGACGATCATCAACATTGGACATTGAAGTAGAAATCTTTATTTCTGTTGCAAATCGATTTTAATCAATCTGTGACCATCACCAGTGCTACTATCAAAGCTCCTTGGATTCTTAAATACAGGTAGGAAAATTGCAATATCAGCACATATCAATGAAAAGTGCTTGTCAGACCGAAGGCAGAAAAGCAACTGCAAGTAGTGAGTCAAATCGATTTGTGGCAGAAATTAAGATTTCTACTTCAACAACCAATTCTGATGCTTCTTTTGTTGCTAATACTGGTGTGATGGTCGTGGTCCACACAACTCCTGATGTAATCCCCGTTCATATTGTTCTCTGTTTAGTTGCGGACATTTTTAACTCTGGCACCTACACCAAATTTGAAATTCCACTCTTGCGTCCAAAGTATTAGCTACGCTATTCCAGTTTGCTGTAAGAGTATCTAATTGTTCGCTTTTGTATCATTTAACTACATACGTTAGAAATTAAAGTTCCCCGCAGTGTTTTTCTACCTGTATGTTATGACTAATCTCAGGAAGTAGTTCAACGATTTTGTTGCGGTTTCTGCAAACAGATTGACTGATTCATGAGGACAATTTGAGTGTATAATTTATTATTTATAGTAGTGATGACTGTGTGTTATAGGTATTGTTCTCTGTTCAATACATATATTTGATGTCCAGAATGACATCTAGCCACAGTGATGGGAACTAAGAGATACTCACCTAGAGAGAAGACGGTGTCTGTTGGGAAAATCTGTAAGGTAACAACCACTCCAGAGAGCAGAGCTCGACAAGAATCTATAAATATTATAAATTAAAGTCCCTCGCTGGGTTTATCTGCCTGTATGTATATATAATTTATTACCGCTGCGCCAAACAGGTCTTCCGCTTGTAGCTAATCAGTGCTAAACTTGACTGGGTCATAGTGTCTCATAAATTATTTCCCGTTTGGGAACAGTGCCAGTGCATTTGATAACGTATGGGGCAAACTCTGATGTGTTACGAATTGGAATGATACGTACTATTGACTTAATGTCTCGGCTGGACGAAGCACTTGCTTGCATGATTAACTGACATTTTTCGTTTCATGGTACCCTAATTGTAGATCGATATTAACAACGTTGGAACGTATTCCGTAGCGTTTAGTTATCGTTTCTATATGTCAACACATTTCCGAGGAAACGTCGGTGCTCAAGGACAGCAGTTTATAGTTTCTTTATCTTTTAACTGTACATTTTTATAGATTCAGTCTGGCTGAAACCCTTAAATCTACATTCACACATCATTACAATTATAACATTTTAAACAAGTAATGTAGAGTAAAATATGACTACTCTCGCTCAGTTATCTCTAACTACAAGTAATTTATTCTGAACTTGAAATTCGCAACTGTTCTATATATTAGTCATGATTGATAATATGCACATACAGGTGTATTAAATTTTATCTATATCCCATACATAATTTATAGAAGAGGGAGGTTCTAGTACTGTGACTTCCTACGGGGGGGGGGGGGGAGGAGACAAGTTTTGAAATTTATACTTCTTATAGCTTTATTTTAACGCTTTTCTGTGTATTTATGTATGCGTATAATATTTGTACTGGTAAAAAATTAATTTATGTCATACGACATCTCAACTGCAGTTCTGATTTTATTTTTGTCAGTGGTTCCAGTATGGAGTGCCGGTGCTTTCCATCATAAATCAAGCAGTGTCTGTATCTGTATCAAAGAGCGTGTACACATGTTGGTGTATATGACTACGATCTGCTTCAAAACTCCTGGATAGCTTTCAACCAAATTTGGGTCACAAACAGCAAACTTCGTGAGTATGAGCACTGTGAGATTTCTAACTGTGTAGCTACAAGAGCACAGATGCAAAAGGAAAAAACCTTTTTTTTATTCAGGTCCTCCACATAGGCTGGCCTGCACGACAGGTGTGTTGTATAGAAATAGTACTGACCAGCCTCATCGGCCTACTTTGCAGGGCATACTACACATCAGGAATATTAAACACTTTTTCAGCCCCTGATGAGCAGGCTGCAATGCTCGGCAGACATGCTGTAGTGGGGTAATCAGCCTGATTTACACACCTGCTTCTGTAGGCACTACATGTAGGGATGAACCTGGACAGGAAAAGGGTGAGATGGATAGAAGAAAAGATAGATAGAAAGAGGTTGCAGGTGGAGATCGATAGTGAGAGAGGGGGGCACAGAAGGATTCCCAGAGAGAGAGAAAAACTTGACGGACAGAGAGAGCGGGAACTGGGGGAGATGAACAGAGAGAGATGGGGGATGAGGATTTGGACAGAAAGAGGGGTGAAGAGGAAATAGATAGTATGGCCAGAAAGTGGTAAGCAGAGGGGGGAGGAAGAGAGAGACCAAGAGAGGGAGCAGGTAGAGGAGTGTACATTATGTGTGACATTACGTGTAGCATAAGTAGACGAAGCCTTGGGAAAAGGCTATTTTCCCGTATAACGAGAGAAGAGCCAAAGCTCAGAACCAATCCCACCTCAAAAATTGAATCTATATTTGACGAGGATACATATTGTGAAATACTAAGAAAATCAACAGAACTAATAATAACATTTTAAAAATATCACGATGCATACCTTCTATCCTTTTTAGGGTAGTACTACAGGTTCCACTGGTTCTCACAGAGTTTGACAATGTTCTTTGTCATAGAAGACAAGAGGCAAAATGTGCTGTAATCCAGTCTTCGATTAACCTAAACGAGTTAGCTTCCATGATGTTACCTTCGCAATTATTTTCCATGGTCAAATAAGAGGCTTCAGACACTCTATTTCATCTAATCACATTCCATATATTTTACATTTACATGCAAACAGTTTTGTGACACATGATAGTAATCCTAAATCATCCGTTATTGCTTTAATTTATAATGACGTAAAGTAAAAATCATATGAGTGACAGGAGCCTAAGATATAAAAAAGAAAAATAGCCAATGGAATGGGTGCAAAGGGCTGCAACGGAAATGATACCATCGAAAGTACTCACTGACGATCTGAAACAGCGGGTTGTATCCATCGGCAACACCATTATCTAACTGGACACAGCAGATCAGCTTAACGCATAGCTGAACATAAACCGAAGAAAAACAAAGGTATTAGAGTGTTGCTGAAATAAGTGACGTTGAAAGAATTTAGTTAGAAAATGAACATGATTAAATAATTTGCTAAGGCAAAACTTTAGAGAATATACTGTAAGACGTAGACAGAATACAATCTCTGTGAAGGAGAATTTCCAAGGTAGTGGCACTTTTCGAAGCAGAAATCAGTATCCTTGCTGTATTGTCTGAAATAAAAAACTCTTGCCAGTCAGATGTACGTTGTCTGCCAGAACCTGACTGTGTCTTTGCACTCCCAGTGGCTAGGAACTAATCATACAAGTCATTTACTGTCTTAACGTCCACTGGCTGTTTTAGAAATCCACGTTCGAAGTTTGTTTGGACAGTAAAGTATCATTTTCTTTCCGCATGCAACACTTAAAATAAATCAAAAGCAATATATTAGGAAAAAATCACACAAAGCTCGCAAACCACAAGTATCTCATTCTCGAGTCTTTCTTTCAGCGGCCTCTTTTTATCTCGAGGTGGTTTAATGTAGACACACTATAAATACTGTATTTGTGGAAAACTTTTTATATGTACTATCACAGATACATTCTATCATCAACGAGTGTACTGAAACTCAAAAAAGAAATATATTTAGAGATTTCTGTTCTTTGCTTCTGAGCCATTTGTATTCCTCTCATTTTATCTACAATGGTACGGTGGAAGTTTTCTCACACACGGGAAATATTGTGTATTGCATTTGAAGAAAACGTTCTTTGCTAAGTTGATATATCTATAATACCGGAAACAAACAAGAAACTACAAGGCTCTAAGGCAATGAACTATTATATTGTAATATACAGTGCAGTAAGTAGGAACGGACAGACAAGAGCTGGAGTTGTACTTAGCATCGGAAGTGCCCACAGAAAATGCCTGCAACCATATATGTCAATAAATCAAAGATTGATACATTTAAAGTTAAAGATACTGGCGAATTTGTTGAATATAATTGGTGTATATGCGCCAGACGAGAGAAAGAGAGAGGAAACGCATGCAGACTACAAATGCATATATTCAACGTTCAGTGGAATAATTAACGCATAATATTTAACACTCGCAGGAGAATTTCAATTTGAGGATATGAGAATCTAACATTAAAAGAATAGTGAATAGTGGAGCCACTAGAGAACATACTAAAAACTATAATGAAAATCAGTTTATAGATATTTCTACCTTCTACCACCTAAGGATAACAAATAGTTTTTCTCCATAAAGATATTCATGAACTTAGATGGAGTTCTAGTGCTATAGATCTAGAATAGACTATGTTACTGTAAGTTAATAAAGGACACTACAGTCTGAAGAGGATTTGCTGTTAGTATTGACCATTTTCTGGTTATATCAAAATTATGTATCCTACTCTGTAACAGCACATGCACAGCCAAAAAACAAACACAAAAGGAAGTGTCTTGAACACATTTCCTTTAAGATCCAAGAATCAGATGGTTATAAATACAACGTTTGGATGAGGTACTGAGACATGCCCACGAAAAACGAACATTAAAAAAGACTGGTATGAAATTGTGAGATTAATAAAAATAGTTGTTCGTGTAGCATTAGGGAAAGAGAAGAAATATAACAAGAAAAAGAGATTCCCAATTTGGAAACAAGAACTAGCAGATATAATAAAATGTAAGAAACAGACCAACCTGAAATATCTGCAATCAAAGACTGCATCGAGTACAAGCGAACCACAGCAGTGTTCAGTAGAAAGGTGAGATAAGTAAAACAGTAAAGCTAGAAACAATTTGTGAGTGAAATGGAATATTATGTACATGTGAAACAAACTAAAGCCTACAGGATGCTGAAACAACTTAATACAGACGAAAAAAATTTTGTAAATGAACCCCATTACAGAAAATGTGAGGTTGGATCATTTGCAAAATCTATGGCCAGGTGAGGAGGAAAACGTGAAAACTGCAGTTAGTGACGAGCATGTATATCTTATTACAATGGAACGACAAAGTTGTGTTAAAACATCCCCAAAGGAAGACAATCTCAGTGCAGAATTATTTAAAAATGCTTCGAAAACATTGCTCGTGATATTTGTATACTCTTCTTGCAAAGACAGCAGCGTACCACAGGTTTGGCCATCCAGCTACTTAAAAAAGGCGGTCTGAGAAAATGTGACAGGTATCAAGGTATTAGTCATCTCATTTCTACATACAAGATATATGCGAAAGTAATAACAAGTAGACTAAAGATACTTTCGTAAACGAGTCTTACTGAAGAACAGAATGGTTTCGGATAGGAAGAAGAACTTGCAGTGTTTTTCCAGTCGGCCAAATTATTCAGAAATGCAGAGATTACAATAATCACACGTACGGATCCTGTATTGATTATTAGAAAGTTTTCGATAAAGTTAACAGAGATAAAGTATGGGAAACTTTAGAAAAGACTAGTATGCGCCAGCATGTGATGGTTTCATTGAAATTACGTCTATGCACAACGAAATCAAAGTATAAAAAGGAAATCCATTAGCGAGAAACATCTCTATGGGAGTCATACAAGAATGACCTTTATACCCACATTGTTTGATATACACATAGATGACGCCACAAAGACATTGTAGAATAAAGTACTACACCATTAAAAGGTTAATAATAGGATTATAAACACACTCCTGTTTACAGATGATCAAATACACTTAATGGACTCAGATGATAAATCACACAGAGCAATTTGGTTATAGCACGAGGCAGAAAATGGTTATATTACGACAATATCTAAAAGTAAAATTACGTTATGGAATTCCATGATAAAAGGGATTTAAGAGCATAAATTATAATTGATGATAACCCCTAGAATAAATAAACGCTTCTAAATACCTGGGATGTGAGTTCACATGTACACTATGAAAATCAAAAGTATCCGGGCACCCCTCAAAATTGTACGTTTTTGATATTGGGTACATTGAAGTGTCACCTACTGCCAAGTACTCTGTATCAGTGACCTCAGTAGTCATTAGGCATCGTGAGAGAGCGGACTGGGGCGCTCCGAGGGACTCACAGGCTTAGAATATGGTCGGGTGATAGGGTGTCACTTGTGTCATATGTCTGTACGCGAGATTTCCACACTACTAAGCATCCCAAAGTCCACTGTTTCCGATGTGATAGTGAAATGGAAGCGTGAAAGGACACTTACAGCACAAAACCGTACAGGCTGACCAATTCTGTTGCCTGACAGAGACCGCCGACAGTTGAAGAGGGTCGTAATGTGTATCAGGCGCACATCTCTCCAGACCATCACACAGGAATTCCAAACTGCATCAGGATCCACTGCAAGTACTACGACAGTTAGGCAGGAGGTCAGAAAACTTTGATTTCATGGTCGAGCGGCTGCTCATAAGCCACACATCAAGCCGGTAAATGCCAAACGGTGCTTCGCTTGGTGTAAGGAGCGCAAACATTGGGCGACTGAACAGTGGAAAATCGTTGTGTGGAATGAGGGATTACGGTACACAATGTGGCGATCCTATGGCAGAGTGTGGGTGTGGTGAATACCCGGTGAACGTCATCTGCCAGCTTGTGTAATGCCAACAGTAAAATTCGGAGTGGTAGTGTTATGGTGTGGTCGTGTTTTCCATGGAGGGGTTACACCCCTTGTTTGTTTTCGTGGCACTATCACACCACAGGCTTACATTGATGTTTTAAGCACCTTCTTGGTTCCCACTGTTGAAGAGATATTCGGTAATGGCGATTGCATCTTTGAACATGAACAAGCACCTGTTCATAATGCACGGCCTGTAGGAGAGTGCTTACACGACAATAACATCCCTGTAACGGACTGCCCTGCACAGATTCCTGCCCTGAATCCAGCAGAACACCTTTGGGATGGTTTTGAACGCCAACTTCGTGCCAGGCCTCACCGACCGACTTCGATACCTCTCCTTAGTGCAGCACTCCGTGAAGAATGGGCTGCCAATCCACAAGAAACCGTCCAGCACCTGATTGAATGTATGCCTGCGAGAGTGGAAGCTGTCATCAAGACTAAGTGTGTGAATTCCATAATTACCAATGGAGGACGCCACTAACTTGTAAGTCAAAATATCCACGGGTGTGCTGCCGGTCTATAGTGTCCAACGGGCACAATATTTCGGCGATCATACATGTCGCCATCATCAGGTGAACTGACGGACTGAGCTCCTGTGAACGTGCCGGCACGGAGATCCGTACGCTATGGCTGCTCAGAGGGAACTGGGTTCGGTCGCGGCGGCGGCCGATTTAAATACCCTCCGCCCGCGGCGCGCTCCCTCCGCCGTCCGCGCCCCGCGCCACGGTCGCGCGGTGGAACAGATTGCGACGGCGTCTGAGATGACGTCGGAGTGATGGCTCTGTCCGCCGTGGTCGTCACAACTATACGTTTGCTCGATTTACTCTTGATTAACCCGATCGCTGGTTCCCAAGCCTTGCTAAGATTATAGCCACAGTCACGGTTTATGAGGTCGTCATTGGTGCGAATTTCGATGGCCTCTCTAACAACGCTGTCCCAGTATCTCGACGTCTGTACCAGAATCCTCGTGCGGTCATATTCCATGGCGTGATTTTCCGACAAACAATGTTCAGCGACCGCCGACTTGCTCGGATACATCAGGCGAGTGTGCCTCTGGTGTTCACGGCATCGATCCTCGACGGTACGCATCGTCTGACCAATATACGACTTGCCACATTGACACGGAATCTGGTACACGCCGGCCTTCCTCAAACCGAGGTCATCTTTGGCGCTCCCCACCAGTGCACGAGTTTTATTTGGAGGACAAAACACAGTTCCGCCCCGGTGTTTCTTCAGAATGCGAGCGATTTTCCCCGAGAGTGCGCCTGTGTATGGAATAAATGCAGTGCCTACCTCCTCCCTCGTGACTTCATCCATCTCAAGAGGTTGTGCTGCAGTGGTTCGGCGGAGAGCACGTTGAATCTGCCACTCTGAATACCCATTTTTCCGAAATACAGTTCTCAGATGTTCCAATTCCTGGGGTAGACTCTCTGCGTCAGAGATAGTGCGCGCCCTATGTACTAGAGTTTTAAGTACCCCATTCCTCTGTGAAGGGTGGTGGCAGCTGTCTGCGTGCAAATACAGATCAGTGTGCGTAGTCTTCCGATACACCCCATGACCTAGGGTGCCGTCAGCCCTTCTCTTGACCAAGACGTCAAGGAAAGGTAATTTACCCTCCGTTTCAGAGACTGAAACGGAGGGTAAATTACCTTTCCTTGACGTCTTGGTCAAGAGAAGGGCTGACGGCACCCTAGGTCATGGGGTGTATCGGAAGACTACGCACACTGATCTGTATTTGCACGCAGACAGCTGCCACCACCCTTCACAGAGGAATGCGGTACTTAAAACTCTAGTACATAGGGCGCGCACTATCTCTGACGCAGAGAGTCTACCCCAGGAATTGGAACATCTGAGAACTGTATTTCGGAAAAATGGGTATTCAGAGTGGCAGATTCAACGTGCTCTCCGCCGAACCACTGCAGCACAACCTCTTGAGATGGATGAAGTCACGAGGGAGGAGGTAGGCACTGCATTTATTCCATACACAGGCGCACTCTCGGGGAAAATCGCTCGCATTCTGAAGAAACACCGGGGCGGAACTGTGTTTTGTCCTCCAAATAAAACTCGTGCACTGGTGGGGAGCGCCAAAGATGACCTCGGTTTGAGGAAGGCCGGCGTGTACCAGATTCCGTGTCAATGTGGCAAGTCGTATATTGGTCAGACGATGCGTACCGTCGAGGATCGATGCCGTGAACACCAGAGGCACACTCGCCTGATGTATCCGAGCAAGTCGGCGGTCGCTGAACATTGTTTGTCGGAAAATCACGCCATGGAATATGACCGCACGAGGATTCTGGTACAGACGTCGAGATACTGGGACAGCGTTGTTAGAGAGGCCATCGAAATTCGCACCAATGACGACCTCATAAACCGTGACTGTGGCTATAATCTTAGCAAGGCTTGGGAACCAGCGATCGGGTTAATCAAGAGTAAATCGAGCAAACGTATAGTTGTGACGACCACGGCGGACAGAGCCATCACTCCGACGTCATCTCAGACGCCGTCGCAATCTGTTCCACCGCGCGACCGTGGCGCGGGGCGCGGACGGCGGAGGGAGCGCGCCGCGGGCGGAGGGTATTTAAATCGGCCGCCGCCGCGACCGAACCCAGTTCCCTCTGAGCAGCCATAGCGTACGGATCTCCGTGCCGGCACGTTCACAGGAGCTCAGTCCGTCAGTTCACCTGATGATGGCGACATGTATGATCGCCGAAATATTGTGCCCGTTGGACACTATAGACCGGCAGCACACCCGTGGATATTTTGACTATCAAATACGCCGGGAGAAACTCAAGAATCACAACTTGTAAGTCGTTTTCGGCCAGGTGTCCGGATACTTGTGATCACGTAGTATATCACAAATTCCAATAGTTGGTAGGTAGTATAAGTCGCGCTCTCCTCAAAAAAATTGGAAAAGAGGCAATACGAAAATTGTGATGGCATTAAAAGTTGTAGTATATGGGTCAGAGGCTTCAGCTCTAACTGCCAGAAAATCAGCAGTGAGGCAGCATAGATGGGATTCCTAGGACCTCTAGATGGTTACAAACAATTCTGAAACAAGGAACGAACTGAGTGCCAAAACATACTTCGATAAATAGCAGAGTACAGAATGAACTGACATGAGCACATTCAAAGGATGTCAGAAGAGCGAAGACTTACAGTAATATAAAAATAGGCGCATGAAGGGAAGCAGAATATTAAGTGTCCTAAGACTCTTCTGTTTGAAAATGAAACATGTAGTGATTTATACAGGGTGAAAAGTATTTAAACCGACAAACTCTGGGAGGTTGTAGGGGACATCAAAACAAATATTTTTCCCTAATGTCATTTTTTTCCTATGAGGAGTATTTAAACCAGTAGAGGAAGATTTCTCTGGCGGCAAATCAATTAAACCAACAAATACTTTTCCAATTTTTTATGACCAAGAGACAACAGATTAACACAACCCAGTTTCAGTTACTTATACTTTCAAAAATGCCTCCATTGACACGTAAACAAAGGTTACACCGTAGGATCATGTTCCGTCTGACACGGGCAAAAACCCCAGAAGCATCCTGAACTGTTCCTGCTGCTGCTACTATCTGGGCAATCAGATCCTCTTCTAATGCAACAGGAGTTGCGTAAACAAGGTTGCGCATCTCTCACCACACAAAAACGTCCAGAGGGGACATATTGGGGATCGATCAGGCCATGGTACAGGACCACCTTTGCCAGTCCACGTTTCTGGAAACTGTCGGTTCAGGAATGGACGCATACGACGGCTGAAATGTGGCGGCGCCCCGTCATGTTTTAACCACATGCGTTGTCTTGTAGGGAACGGGACGTCTTTCAGATATTCTGGCAATGCTCTGGAGAGAAAATTGTGGTAGTGTCTGCCATTTAATGGCCTAGGTAGCAGATCCGGCCCAATTAAACAGTCCCCAGAAACACCGACCCACACATTAACGAAGAACCCCACTTGATGAGAGCTAGTAACTGTGGCAAGTGGGTTATCCCCACTCCAAACATGCTAATTGTGAATGTTGAAGACTCCATCACCCCCGAACGTTGCTTCATCGGTAAACAACACAGAGGATGGAAATGTAGGATGCATTTCACACTGTTCCAGGTACCACTGCGAAAGCTGTGCTCTGGGTGGGTAATCAACTGGTTGCAGGTTGTGGGCACGCTGTAAGTGAAATGGACGTTACTATTGCTGTCGGAGGACTGTTCTTACAGTCGTGTGATTCGTCCCCATGTTACGTACAAATTTACGAATGCTGATTGAAGGCTCTCGCTCCACATGTTGCAAGGCAGGTTCCTCAAATTGCAGCGTTCTGAGCGTGTGACGGCGTCTCTGTCCAGGTAATCTGCTAAATGACTCGGTCTCAAGCAGGCGTTGGTACACAGCAGCAAAGGTCGTATGATGCGGGATACAGCGATTAGGATATTGTTGTTGATAAACCCGCTATGCAGTTCGTCCGCTGTGGTGCGCTACGTAGTACGCACCAACCATATCAGTATACTCACTCTAGGTGTATCGCTCCACTAGTAAACAGAGACAATACACTACTACACTGGTGGGCAGCAGTTGCCTACAACTGAAGATCGTAATACGGCCTCTAACAACTGAAGAGCGTAATATGACATCCACCGGTTTAAATAATCCTCATAGGAAAAAATGACATTAGGGAGAAATATTTGTTTTGATGTCCCATACAGTTTGTCGGTTTAAATACTTTTCACCCTGTATACTGAAACTGGGTATTATATTGTTGAGTCTTCTGCTACATTTTTTGACATACACACTTTCTCATCAATGGTCACACGGAGTCTCAAATGTAATAAATCTGTAGTACTTCTTCCCCTGCGCTTCTGTTCCTTAGGCCTCAACCGCGTCTTATTTACAACGGTTTAGTGGAAATAATGTACGCAGATTGGAGATAAAACCAGTGAGAAAGAGCCGGTGGATGAAACGCTTCCTGCTACTTTCGCTCTTGCTGTCAGCCGGGCAGCGCGGCCGAAAATCTTTTCGTGCTGTTGGATGTTAATGTGTACTTAGGCCCCGGCGGACGAATCGGCCGCTCGCCCGCGCCCACGCTCCGCGCCGTGAAATAGTGCCCGCTCTCATGCCACCGCCGTCCTACTCTGCTCTGCTACACCGCTCTCTCACAATCTGCTAATTGTGCGTTTAATTTATTAACAACCCCGCATCGGAACGGTAGCTAGCTGCAAATTATCTCATGAAATATCGAGTGGTTTCAACCCGTGTAATTGGCTCTCTCTCTCTCTCTTTATCGGTTTTGTTTTTAATAAAGGCGAGCGCTCTTTTTTTCACGTTTGCCGAACGCAGGGATTGAGTTTAAGTATTTACTGTGTTTTTTTAAGCGGAAGCACCATTTAATTTCGGTCGGGTGAACAAGTTGTAAAGCGGTTTAAATATTACGCAGTTTTTAACAAAGCTGAATGGCACCCTCGCTAATATTACCGTGCGTTTGCACAGTGGAGCCCACTTGGCAGTGTTACCAACGTAATTACATTCCACGACGGAAATACATTCCGAAGACAGTTCTGAAGAAATATAGTCCCTCAGTAAAACACATCGATAATCGATGGAGCACTGGTGGAAATTAAAGCTAGATAAAACAGTAACAGTATTAATTCATTGTAAACGAGCAGAGCCAATGGGCACCAATTGCAACAAATATACTAGTTTTAAATGCTTCCTCAATATACTATTATAATATCATCAACGGTTAATATTCACACAATATTCTGGAATTAAAGTCCTTACACACAGGCTCGAAACTATAATAACTATTGAACACATTTCACTACTTTTATTGAAACTAAGAAAGTTTCTGAACAACTCTCGTGTTTTTCACTACCTCTTAAAAAAAGCGTTTTGTACAAATATTGTTTCCTGTACATAGTTAAAAAACTCTGTATGAGCCATTCCATAACATTTTGCTAAAATTTAATTGTATTGTCCATGTCTTTAGAGCCTCACACTTTCTGTTCACTACCAGGCTAGGAGAAAGTATCAGCAGACGAGTGTGTTATTATCAACCACAACTTCACACATTTTCTGATTTTATGTTCGTTTTGTACGTGTTTTAATGCACATTCATCGATTTACTAGGTGCCTGTGTTTCCCGCACCTTCATTATGACGTTTTAATGTTGTACTGCTACCCTTCTTTCCCATTCCTGCGCTCTTAGAACGTCAATTTGAGTGAATATGTCTGGATTTGTGGTTTTCATAGTGTATGGTAATGGCAAACTGCTTTTCTGTTGCTGTGGCAGATTCTCCAACTTTTGTGTAGGCTGAGAGAAGGTCAGAGAGGTTTCATTCCTTCTGATGGAAGTGTAATTGCCTGTAAGTTGGCACTGCACTGCACTGACGACTTCTCTTACCTGTGGGGACGTCGATTTGACTATTGTGCTGTTCACTGATTCATGGGATTTAAAAGAGAGATATTGCTCCTGGGAGCTCGTTTGCAGTTGTGAGTGCGATATGTGACTTTCAGCATTGTTGAGGTCATACCCCGTTTCTTTTGCAGCTTCAACTTTTTGTAATCATGCACAATATTGTTCAACCAGAACTTCCGAATGTGGGTGCGTGGTGTATTAGCAATGATTGTTTTCAGTTGATATTCGTGCTTCCCAATGTTAGTATGCATATGCTTCCGTTTCTTATATTAGTTAAGCTTCTGCTTCGTTAGTTTAATCTATATTCACTTATTCCTATCCGTTAGTAGTTGTGCCTTTGTTCTTTCAAGCCCGCCACGTACCTGCTGTTCGCCTGAATGGATCGGCAACCCCTTAGACTCCGCAGCATCACGGGTTTGGATATGATCAAGGCGTTCCCTCACTGGACTGGTGGATCACGAGGACAAGATACTGCAGGACAAGCGCCACCAGAGGTCCTCCGAGCCAGGGACCTAATTCCTCCGCCGTGTGACGTATGTGGAATTGGATCGGAACGAATTTCTGTGCGACGCAACTATATGGGGCTGCGCTCTGGGCCAATCATGCGTCGGCACTTAGCAGCTCATCAGTCTGAGCCCGGTCGCAAGCCACCGCAGCGGGACCTACGACTAATTTCCAGCGATATTCCGAAACGTAGCTGTGGCCAGCTACGCCTTACGCTGAACCTCCGTCGTTAGGAGTTATCAGTGGCGTATTGTTCACGTCTCACTACGTTTATTCACGTGTATTCATGTCTGCGTTCGAGGAGACGTATAATTTTTTACCGAGAAGAGTTTTCCTTTGTTATTAAATCTCTCTACTGTGGTCGTAATGAACCTTTGTTTTTCGTTTACCATTCTCACATTATTTCTTATCAAGCACCTCCCAGTGGGTGATATAACAAACCCCACGTGTTCATCGTTTGTTTGGAGAGCCCTCAATTCTCGTAACCTGTTTCATCTTGCAATTATTCCATTCTGATCTAATCATCTGGGTAATTCCTTCCACGGAATTCTCGAATTTTTAGGACTTTTCTGTTTTTCCTTGGTCTGGCTTTGTGTGGTCTGAGCCACGTACTTGAGAAACGAAAGACCATTCAGTTCGTCGGTTTTCAGTTCTAGTTCTACAATGGTAGGGCTTCATTACATTGGCTTTATGAGTGTGCTGCATATTATATTCATTCCCTACCTTCTTAGCATTACGGGTCGTAATTCTCGCTCAGTTCCACAACTTGAGTTTTCTCTGTTATGCCTCAGGCCAGTGGAACAAATCTATTGCCTGTTATTTCTGTTGTAGTTCTTCTGCATTCTTTTCTGACTTCTACGTGGTATTAGTATGAATGAACAGCGTGTGTGTGATTCCTTACCTTTGTATTGTTCCTGATTTGTGAAACTCATCAGGCAAGGTATCTATTTGTAGCACTGGTGTGATTATTGAAGTCAGGCACCAGATATCATTGTGTTTTTGTATAAATGTGTAGTTCTTTCCTAATTAGCTACAGTAAAATAAATGTTAAGGTCAAACTGAATTGAATATCACTTTCACCGCCGGTAATTTACCCACACAACCCATTCTTTGTTCGTTGGATGTATCGTACGAAGTTTCTCCTTATGCAGGTGTCTGCAGGTCCATTCTCGTAACTGCTTATTAAGTAAAGCTTTATTTTATAAAGTTTTCAACATAGGAACAGATTGTCTGTTTGATTACTGATTGGCTGAAACTGTGAGTCATGTACTTTCAGCCGGTCCTGTATCAACAGAAATAATGTTTCGAATGTGCCCCATTTATTAATGACAGTTTTATTCTCTGCTTATTCCAGGTAGAACATATTCCGAGTTAAAATTTAATCAGATATCACAAACAGAATGATGACAACAAGCATTGCCTCCGAAAACATCGATCGTATTGAACTGAAAGACATCCTGAGAGCCATGAGTCATGGCAGTTAACTAGATACAATGTTTCATGTTTCCCGAAAAGCATTTTAGTCAGCCCCACGCATACGCTTATTATGGAAAGTACAAGCACGTGGTGAAGTTTGTGACTGGACTGACGACTCAGTCTGTTATGATGCACAGATACTGACACGTGCAGTAACTTCGAGTGTGCGCTAGGGAAGTGTGATGGGAACCTTGCTGTTCATGAAGTAAGTATTAACGGGTATTGTCAGTCGTAACTTATTAGCGATTATCTACAATGAATTACTATCTTGCTACAGTTGTACAAATAACCTGTTCGATCTTGATAACATTTCAGGAAGTTGTAAAGACTGAGAACTTGATTTAAATGTCTAGAATTGTAAAACTGCGCAGCTCACAAAACGAAAGGCCATAGTGCAAAATGAGTTGAGTATGAATGAGACACAGCTGGGATCAGCCAGCTCATAAAAATCTGTATCTACATCCACCTACATATTCCGCAGGCCACCGGACGGTTCACGTCCGAGGGTACCTTGCGGCACTATTAGCTATTTTCATTCCTGTTCCACCCGGAAACAGAGTGAATGAAAATGACTATCTGTATGCCTCTGTAAGAGCCATAATTCCTCCTATCTTTGTTATCTTTGCACAGAATGTACTTTGGCGGCAGGAGAATCGCTTGGCAGCCATTCTGAAACGCTGGTTCTCTAAATTTTCTCAACAGCCTCGCGAGAAGAACGTCGTCTTCCTTCCAGGGATTTCCATTTCAGTACACGAAGCGTCTCTACGGTAGACGACGCTGGCGGTAGGAAGCGTATCGTTTCGCCTCTGAGAACTGCCTTCCTCTCATCCAGCCTTGTGGGAATCCTAAGCACTCGAGCCAACCTCAAGAACGGATATTCTGTACGTGGTCGCCTTTTTAGATGAGATAAACTTTGCTAACATTCCTCCAAAAGCTGAAGTCGTCCATTCTCCTTCCCTACCACCGCCCTTAGGTGCTAGTTCCATATCAAATCTCTTTGTAATGTTACGCGTAGATGTTCAATTGGCGTGACTGTATCAAGCAGCACAATACTACTGCTGTATGTGCATGTGATGTGACTTTTTTCTCTACTCGTCAGCCTTAACTACTACTTTTCTACCTTTAGAGTTAGTCTAAGTAATCTTGTATTCTCTAGAGTCATTTACATACAGAACAACGTCATCAGCAAACAGCTAACGATATGTATATATGTCGAGGACAACGTACATAAGAAGTCCTCGAGCAACTCACATATATAAGAACCTAATCCGGATGCTCGAATCTTCGTTGACAGTCTGTACCGGGCCACCGTGTTATACACTTCCTGCAAGTCTGGGAACATGGAGTCTGCTCCTTGCCTTATCGATCGCAGGATATAAACTGAAAAAAGATCAAGTTTAACTTCACAAGTGCAATGCTTTCTACATCTGTTTTGACGTACGGACACAAGCAGTATTATATTCGGCCTCCAAATACGTTCTAGAATTCAGCGGGAAAATGATTTTAATGATACCGGTCCGTAATTTTACGGGATCGTTCTATTATCATTCTTTTACACAGGAGCCAACTGCGTTTACCTTGGACGCTTGGGACTTTGCCCTGGGGGCACACATTTGTGACAAATGCAAGCTAGGCAAGTGGCCAATGCCATAAGGTCCTCTCTATTAAACAGAATTAGGATTTCATCTGGACCAGGGGGATTATTTGTTTTAAACCCATTATTATTACTGTGTTCCCCATCACGTCTCTGTGTGACAGTCAAAGGACGGTATGTTTGCATGAACCTATTACGTGAATGATTTCTTAAACGCGAAATTGGTATACAAACTGCTCAACGAGGGATTGGATGGAAGTCTTCGAAGAGCTTAGCGAATTAAAGTAGTAACAGAATTTTTTTGATTTCTAGTGAAGACTTTTTGTTAAGGTATGATGATGGAACCTTTGTACCGTCGGAGTGGTCAGCTGTAGCTTAGTGGTACATGATGGACAATATCCTTGTAATCTGTTCTACAATTGCTCTCTGATTTTTTCATGGCACACCGTAACCTGTTATTGGATGCTGGGTTTCTTTGTACAGGAACACTAATTAACAGTAACAGCCAGATTTCAAATATAATTAAGATTCTAATTATATTTACAGGTTCTACAAGGATCGTGAAACCTAATGAATTTCAGAACGCAATGGATTACGCTGGTAGCACATTCAAATGGTTCAAATGGCTCTGAGCACTATGGGACTCAACTGCTGAGGTCATTAGTCCCCTAGAACTTAGAACTAGTTAAACCTAACTAACCTAAGGACATCACAAACATCCATGCCCGAGGCAGGATTCGAACCTGCGACCGTAGCTAGCACATTCAGCACAGAGGGAAGTAACCGTTTGCCTGATCACGACCAAAATTGAACTGTTATTTGATATTGTTCCATTAAGTGTGTAATCAGTCTTCCTGCTATGTTTCCTTTTATATTTCAATCATTATTTGCAATAGGGTTGAACACAATTGGCATTTAGTAAAGAAGGGATGATGGATTTGGTTATATTGACCTCAAAAAGTTTGTTTTTTGTAATCATCTATATTTATTGAACTAAAGCACTCAATTCCACATTACGAGATGTAAATATTACGCGGAGTCTAAGAATGGTAATCATGTTTGGACTAATGACAATTGGTGTGAGTTTTACTTTGAATTACTGGCAAAAGTTATGAACTTTGCATTATTTGGTGTTCTATATGGCCAAATCTTACAAAGAACAAGTTAAAATCGAGCAAAAATTTTCACGTGAGGGGAGGTTAGCTCAGAACAGATTCTACGCACCCACGTGCCAAGTACTATACATGCACTACAGGCCACAAAGGAAACTGCCCAAAATTTATAAAAAAATTTAGTGAAAATACTATGGCCCTGCTTCTGCTCTCTTTGGCAAGCATGTTACCTTGAATTTCTAGTTGTTAAGCTACGCTCACAAAATTGGTGCGAACTTGAGTTGATGACCACATCACAAAGGAAAACGGGTGTAAAGTTTAATTTTACCCCACAAAAATTTACTATGTAGGCAACAACTCGACACATTTTCTCTAATGAGCAGATTTTTGTAACAATTATTCCAAGAACAAAGTTCGTAGCTGATGGCCAACATTCGCAATTACTGTTCACGAGCACATATCAATCAGCTCAATCAGCTTAATGCAGTTCATTTTACACCTTTTATCCAGTATTAGCAAGAACTCCGAAACAGTAGCTTCCGCACCTCACAGCAACCCATTTATCAGTGCCTGAGCCAGAAGATGAACCTTTCCTACTGTTTGCTCCCACCTGATGCCCACCACTGACGACTCAGCCGATCTTTTCTGAAGCCTACAACCAATTTCTTTACTTTCCAACAGTTTACACTTTTACAAAGCCCACTACATTCCAGTTATCGTTGGCTAGTCCCTCACATTTGCACATCGCATCATATCCAAACTTCTTGGAATCATACACTCATGGAAGGTATAACAAATGTCGTACTATCCGGTCCCGTCTTCTTCTCAGTGTTTCCCATACATTCCTATCCGCAGCGATGATGCGGAGAACCTCATACCTTCACTTTTCACTATGTCTAATTTTCAACATTCTTCTGTACCTCCACATCTCAAAGGCTTCGATTCTATTCTATCCCAGATTCCCCACAGCTCTGCTGCAAACGTATATTCTCAGTAATTTCTTCCTAATGTTAAGGACTAAATCTGATAGTAGAAGAGTTCTCTTGGGCAGGAATGCGCTTTCTGCCACTGCAAGTCTGCTTTCTGTGTCCTCCTTGTACTGTTCGTCACAGATTACTTGCTGCCTAAGTAGCAGAATTCCTTAACTTCATCTACTTCGTGACCATCACTCCTCATGTCAAATTTGATACTGTTCTCATTTCTGCTACTTCTCATCACTTTCATCTTTCTCGTATTTAATCGAAAGCCATATTCAGTACTCATTAGACTTTTCATTCCATTCAGAAGATATTGTAAACCTTCTTCGCATTCACTGAACATATCAGTATCATCAACGAATGGTATCATTGATATCCTTTCACTCTGAATTTTTGTCTCTCTCTTGGACCATTCTTTTATTTCTTGCTACTTAGATGTTCAGACTGAAAAGTCGAGGCTATGTAACGCGCCGACTGGCGGTACCCAAGATCGAACTTACAACGACAATGGATCGTACTGTACCAACGTCACTATGCCGTTAATGTATGGCTTCCCGCCGCACAAAATACTTGGGCGAATCAGTCGACCACTACAGCTTTAATTAGGTACAGTTTTTAATTTCGAAGTCGATGTTATGACTGCCGATCGCTATCTGATTTTAGAAGATTCCTGTCGCAGTGGAGCACCTGGCAACTACTCGAAGTCTAGCTCGTACCGTAATCGCACTCTCAAGGAACAAATTGAAGACCGATCACCCTTAGTATGATTATTACTGCGGCAACCTCAACCACTGACTGTGCAGCCGGCTCGAATAACAAATAATGAGAGACAGCACCCTCACTTTACACAACGTCAAGTTTGAACAACGACACAATTACACCACGAATAGACACATCGAAACAGTCTAATGACAATGATCACCAGTATCAAGCAGTAATTACGAGATAGTCCAATTTAGATAACAACTCTCGTCATCTAAGCTACTGGTAGAATCCAAGTATCAAATCTCTTTAAATACGGTACCTGTTTTTATTATGTTGAGAAGCTTGCAATTGTTCTCCCACAAAACGAAACTCTCACAACGCTGTACATTATCTCTGGAAACGACTCGTAACTTTTTAATTACTTACAAAATTGCTGTTCCATATACCGTCGTGTTATGACTAGTTTGTATTAAGACGCTTCCACCAATAGAGATAAGAATTGAAATAGTTTGGGATACCACTAAATATCTTTCCACTTAGCACAGCGTTGCTATGTAAATAAGACGTCACGTACTTCACGGATTTAATAATCTTTATCCTTGGTGTAATCGTTGAACTTTCCGTAGTAAATCACGACAATTTCAGTTGTATATGCATTTACTTAGACACTCTTTCCATCAATGAAATTGTATTAACTTTTTAGAATATCTACCCTCTGTAGGTTTATCGTGGTTCCACTCAATCAATGAACTTTTTATTAGGCAAGCTTACAAATACCAGCGTATACTTGTGTTCTGCAACGCGGTATTAAGATCTCTGGAATTCACCCTTTTCTTTTCCCGTAGAATATATATACACACACCAGATACTAACTAAATACACGTAAAGTTTATGTTATCCCAAGAAAACTTGAATTTATTTTCTCTACGTATTTCAATACAATTTTATTCACGATAGTCAGCGAGTGCTATCACAGACTACACCACACACTACGGAAATTCAGTAATAAAAAAATTAAACAAAAATCCTCAGTGCCACCCCCAATTGAAATCTAACCTTAAGTGACAATTTAGAACAATTCTGATCATCTTAAGGCGTTGACAATACGCGACCCTACTTAAATTCGACCACTCGTCACATTGGCTAATCAAGTTTTTGTTTAGCTGCGTGCTGCTTGTAAAATGGTACCTTTATTTTCTCGTAACTCATCTCGTAGCTCAACTACTGGTGCACTCTGTCACAATATAGTGAAACAGTTCGTATTTATTCTAGCCAGTTCTCGGTCCGCTGTACGACAGTGGTATTTAAACAACAACTACGAACATGTTTTCGAAGCTTTCCCTTCTCGACACACACACACACACACACCTACACACACACACACACACACACACACACACACACACACACACACACACACACACCTACACACACACACACACACACACACACACACACACACACACACACACACACATACACACACACCAACCACTACCAAACCAATTCAGTAAAACGGCTAACAACCCAATTACCTCTGAGCGAGCCACGACCACTAATCGTACAACACGGACAGGATACCGATTCCACCGATTCCCAAAAACGAAGCGCCTACAATCTACTTCTAACCTGGCTCACGCTGGAATTTCAACAGCTAACTTTACGACCGAAACTGCCCACAAGACGACAATCAATTGATAGCTCGTGCACCTAAATTCGCCAAAACCGGTGTATCACCAGCGACTATTCAGAAAATCCCACAGAATCTCGGTATATTCCGTTGCTCAGCTTTCGGGGGAAACAACCGTCACAGCCACGTATATGAGCAGAGGCCTAACAGACTAAATAAGCACGCTGCCTCCGCGAAGTGTACCCGTATTAAAATACTGTTACTACCAATCAAAACTCCTTTCCCTCTCCCAAGCCATAATCGCTAGCTACGGTGCTTCACTACACCACGTAGTGGGTCGCTTCTTTATTTTCAGATCTAGTCTCACTCCGATATATCCACTTAGTCGGTGAGAGGTCTACATGGGAACTAACTAACACTTTATATCATACCATAGGGACCATTTAAAACGAACAAACACACGGCTCCAAGCAAACTTGTGACAATTAATTAATTATTCGTTACTTCCGTCGGTTCTCTACGACAGCGGCCGGCAGCTGCACATCTCTCAGGCAGCATCTCTGGACCCGGCGATGACGAGTTGTTGCATCGCTAAAGTCTCATCACCTGTTTTTTCGTCGACGCTCTCGGGTCATCTACAACATTTTTTTTTTCTTAATACATCGTATACGTATATTTACAGTAACCACCGTGATATTATTAAGTTATCGTGTAGGATGCTCAGCACTAGTAAGGGCGAAAGTAACCCGTTTGTTTTGACACAGCACAACTACATCCCTGTCTTACACACTCCTTAACCCGAACACTTTATTCTTGGTATTCCACCCGTATTGTTCTTTCTTGGTCCTTGTACATATTGTTTAAAACCCGTGTTTCCCTGTATTTTACCCCCATTCTTCCACAGCCTAGAGCGGAAGAATCAGAAATGATCAACGACGTGAGGATGCAGAAGCCAATGGAACCTACTGGATTAAAGGCAAGTAACGTGTATCTACATGACATGTGGACCGTAATTGAAGACGTGTCATGACCATCTCTCCGTTGGTAAAAGATTCCGGAGTAGTCCCCACGCGGATCTCCGGCAGGGGACTGCCAAGGGGGAGTTGGCCATGAAAAACTGATTGAATAACTAACAAAAGGATAACGTTCTACTAGCCAGTGCGTGGAATGTCAAAAGCTTGAATGTGGTAAGGAAGCTACAAAATCTGAAAAGGGAAATGCAAAGGCTCAATCTACATAAAGTAGTGGGCAGTGTAATGAAATGGAAAGAAAGCAACGATTTCTGCTCAGATGAGTATACGGTAATATCAACAGCAGCAGAAAATTGTATAACGGGAGTAGGATTCGGTATGAACAGGAAGGTAGGGCAAAGAGTGTGTTACTTTCAACAGTTCAGTGATAAGAATGTTCTTACCAGAATTGACAGTAAATCAACGTCGACAACAACAGGTCAGGTATACGTGCCGATGTCGCAAGCTGCAGATGAAGGGACATAAAAGTATGTGAAGATATTGAAAGGGTGATACAGTACGTAAAGGGAGATTAAAATTTAATAGTCATGGTGGACTGGAATGCAGTTGTAGAGTATGTAATATAAGAAAAGGTTACAGGAGAATATGGGCTTGGGATAAAGAATGAGAGAGGAGAAACGTAAGTTGAGTTCTGCAATAAATTTCAGCTATTAATAGCGAACACTCTTTTCAAGACTCACAAGAGGTACACTAAGAAAAGGAAGGGGGATACAGGAAGATTGCTGTTAGCTAACATCATGGTTAGACAGAGATTTAGAAATCAGATATTGGATTGTAAAGCGTATACGGAGTAGATACACACTGAGATCACAATTGTTGAGTGGTATTTAAGTAAATAAATTAGTGAAATCAAAGTGAAGTAGAAATTAGAATATAAATGAAAAACTTGGTTTAGTTTAGAGAGTTACATACTGGCATTCAGCGGGCAGAACAGCAGAACAGAAGAGACAATGACCGTGAAGTCAGCAAGTTCCACATAAGCGGACGCTGTCAATTCAGCCGTCAGGGCATCGCCCGACCGGCTCACGCGTTTCTCAGTTGTCGCATGTGAGCAAAGGCCCTCGCCTACATCCCAAGAGCCAATGACCGACGTTAAGAAGATTCTTCGAGAAGTCTTTCAACGTGACAGAAGAGGCAATGACCGGCTCACGTGTTTCTCAGTCGTCACATGTCATCAAAGGCCCTTGCCTACATTCCAAGAGCCAATAACCGACGTTAAGAAGATTCTTCGGGAAGCTTCTCAACGTGACAGAAGAGGCAAGGACCGTGAAGTCGTTCACCTCCAGTTAACTGAAGTGAATAAATACGCGAGGCGCAGTGGGCCCGACAGACGAAGACGAGGACGGAGACGGTGACGGAGACGAGAGACGAAGAAGACAAAGAAGTGAAGAAGCGTAGCAGTTGTTTTCAGTCAGTTTCGGTGCTGAAGACCGTCATGCAAGAAGTCTGACCTTTACGTACTCGGGTGACTCGTGAGGACGGGAAGGAGACGGCCTCACCTCAGCAGTCACCTGTGAGCTGGGATGAAGACCTGACAGCCGAAGACTGGCAAGCGGGAGTCCATGGTTCGAGTCCGCGACACTGGCCTTCCCCCGCCGCGCCGCGCCGCTCCACTGGCCGACGCACAACACACGCGGCCGCTTAGAGAAGAGAAACACTGGGACGCCACACCCAAGGTATCATTCGATGCACGACTTCGCTCGCAATAATTAAACCGGCCACCTCGCGCTGCGCGTCTCCAGTCAGCTGGGCGAGACGGCGACACGAGGTACACACCGCTACGCGTAATCAGACGCCGCCGCCGCCGCCACTGCCGCAGCAGAAGGCTACGCAAACGACACAGCTGCCGTTCTCCGAACCAGAACATCCAGTAAGATACAGTTGTACGAAACTTTCAATAAAAGTTATCTTATGTAAAAATGCTGTTTCATTCTACCTCATACCCGAGCCAAGGAAGAACCCACCCTGCCCACATGTTGTTAAGAGAGAAAAGTTAATTTGTTTAATATTTTCACCCTGACAGAATGCTTTAGAATGCTTATCCTGACAATTAACAGCATCCAAAGAGAAAACCCAGTTACATTTAGTAGCAGAAGTGTTACATTTAGTATCACAACTGTTACACAATGTAGTAATGATGAAGTGAAGGCTGACGTTTAAGAGATTAGTCAGGAAGAATCAATACACCAAGAAGTGGGACACGGAAGTACTACTGGCTGAAGAGATAGGCTTAAAGTTCTGTAAGGCTATCGATATAGCAGTATGGAATAGCTCAGTAGGCAGTACAGTCGAAGAGGAATGGACATCTCTACAAAGAGAAATAACAGAAGTTGGAGAGAGGAACATAGGTATGAAGAAGGTAACTGTAAAGAGAAGAAACACTTCTGTTGATCGGTGAAAGGAAGAAGTTCAGGGAAATTCGTGAATACTGAAATGCAGTTCACTGAAGAATGAAATAAATAGGAAGTGCAAGGAACCCATGACGAAATGACTGCATGAATGGAATGAACTATCTAATGAGTACAAAATATGGATTGAGAGTGAATAGAAAAATGACGAAATTAATGAGAAGTAACAGAAATTAGAACATTGAGAAACTTAACATCAGGACTGATGGTCACGAAGTAGATGAAGTTAAGGAATTCTGCTACATAGGCAGTAAAATAACCAATGACGGACAGAGCAAGGAGGACATCAAAAGCAGGGTAGCACTGGTAGAAAGAGCATTCCTGGTTAAGAGAAGTCTACTAGTACCAAACGTAGGCCATAATTTGAGGAAGAAATTTCTGAGGACGTACTTCTGGAGCAGAGCGTTGTATGGTAGTGATACATGGGCCGTGGAAAAACCGGAACATAAAATTATCGAAGCATTTGAGGTGTGGTGCTACAGGCGAATGCTGAAAATTTGGTGGACTGATTTGGTAAGGAATAAGGAGTTTTTGGGGAGATGTAAGGAATATGTTTAAAACACTGAAAAGGAGAAGTGACAGGATGAGAAAACATCTGTAACAACATCAGGGAGTCGCTTCCATGGTACTAGAGGGACCTCTAGAGGGCAAAAACAGTACAGTAAGACAGAGGTTGGAATACATCCATCGATACGTAGGTTGCAAGTGCTACTCTGTGATGAAGAGGTGCACAGACGAGGAATTCATGGCGGGCCGTATCGAACCAGTCAGAAGACTGATAAAAAAAAAAAAAATCATCAGAATTTCGACCATATTGCACCAAGTGAAATTGTGGAACGCTTTTTCCAAATCGACAGATCCTACTAAAGTGTCTTGATTTTTCTTCAGCCATGCTTCCGTTATCAACTACAACATGAGAACTATTTCTCTTGTGAGTTTACCTCTCCTAAAGCCTAACTAATCGTCATATAACAGTTCCTCAGTTTCTGAGGCGCGTAATGTTACGAAATGGTGAAATACGGCTGAAAATCGTGAGCCATACAAATACTTGATTCGAACCCCATGTGGTCAGCAGTCTTAGGACTAGAGTAATTACAGTGCACGGATAGGCGCTTGAGCCATCTTTCTTCCCGTGCTCCATACATGAATGTAACGGGAAGTAGCTTTGGTAAATGATTCAATAGGAAATTAAAATTGAAACAAATGAGCCCTTGATCACAATTTTTAGTCTTATTTACCGGGTTTCAACACTTCTAAGAATTCCTTTCCTCAGAATTTAGACAGTAGTCTTGTAACATAATTAAAAGTTTGTGGGAAGAAAATAATTTTGTATATAGAAAGTGTAAGTACAGACTAACGATACAAGACGGAGACAGTACTTACATGTCACGTACAAAATAAATAACAAGCCAGTAGGGCTTTAGTCACAAAATATTTAAAAGGGATGTGTGAAGGTGAACCTGTAAGGGCTGCTCCTACCTGTAGAGTCACGTCCGTCCTGTACTAGCAGACGGACGTTCGAAAGCCGTGACACCTCCTTGTTCGAATCCTGCCTCGAATCCTGCCTGGATGTGTGTGATATCCATATTTTTTTTGGTTATGTTTAAGTAGTTCTATGTTCTATGGGACTGATGAACTCAGATGTTAAGTTCCATAGTGCTCAGAGCCATTTGAACAATTTGAACCTCTTTGTTCGATGAATTTAACAGAAATATTTTTAAAGGTGACTGTGACTCAGGAGTAAACATTGTATAACTGTTTGTCGCTGACCGTGAAGTGCATTTACGTGAAAATGGCACGTAGGAATGTCATTTCAGTGACGAAAGATGCTATATGGAAGGCAATCACGGTAGAACTCAATTGTGAAAGTGACTTTACTGATGAAAGTGATTCTACATCCATCTACATCTACATGGGTATTCTGCAAATCACATTTAAGTGCCTGGCAATGGGTTCATCGAACCACCTTCACAATTATCTTTCCGTACGAGCCCTGATTTCCCTTATTATAGTGATTGTTTTTCACTATGTAGGTCGGCGTCAACAAAATATTTTCGCAGTCGGACGAGAAAGTTACTGATTGAAATTTCGTGAGAATGCTCCGCCGCAACAAAAAACGCCTTTATATTAACGATATACACCCCAAATCCTGTATCATTTCAGTTATACTCTCTCCCCCATTTCGTGATAATACAAAACGTGCTGACCTTCTTCGAACTTTTTCGTTGTACTCCGTCAATCCTATCTGGTAAGGACCCCACACCGCGCAGCAGTATCCTAAAATAGGACGGACAAGCGTAGTGTAGGTAGTCTGTTTAGTAGATCTCTGTCCTGCCAGTAAAACTCACTCTTAGGTTAGCCTTCCCCACAACATTTCCTATTTGTTCCTTCCAATTTAAGTTGTTCGTAACTGTAATACCTAGGTACTTAGTTGAATTTACGCCCTTTAGATTTGACTGAATTATCGTGTAACCGTAGCTTTTATCACTCATATGTATTATCTCACACTTTTCGCTATTTATGTTCAACTGCCAATTTTCGCACTATACGGATATCATTTTGCAACTTTTTTGGTCTCCGATGATTGCACAAGTCGATAAACGACAGCGTCATCTGCAAACAACCTAATACGGCTGCTCAGATTGCCTCCGAAATCGTATATATAAATAAGAAACAGCAATGGACCTAGGCGAACGCAGAAATCAGTTCTGTTTTATTGGATGACTTTCCGTCCATTACTACCAACTGTGACCTCTCTGACAGAAAATCATGAATTCAGTCACGTAACCGAGACGATATTCCATAGGCAAGCAATTTCACTGCAAGCCGTGTGTGTGGTGCAGTGTCAAAAGCCTTCTGGAAATCCTGTAATACCAATGTTCAAATGTTCCAAAGTGCGTGAATTCCTAAGGGACCAAACTGCTGAGGTCATCGGTCTCCAGACTTACACACTACTTAAACTAACTTATGCTTAGAACAAATCACACGCCCATGCCCGAGGGAGGACTCGAACCTCTGGCGGGAGGGGCCACACAATCCGTGCATGGCGCCTCAAACAGTGCGGCCACTTCTCGCGGCTCTGTAGTACGGAATCAATTTGAAATCCTATGTCAAAAGCGCTCAACACTTCGTGTGAGTAAAGAGTTAATTATGTTTCACACGAAAGATAACGTGTAAATCCATGTTGACTGTGTCAATACACCATTTTCTTCGAGGTAATTCCAAATGTTGGGACACATCTTTCTTGAATGTTAGTGTGAGTGGTGCAACTTTCCCGTCTTTGGGTACGGAAATTCTGTCGAGAGAATGGTTGTATATGTATACTATGCGTATGTTGTATAAGTATGGAACTATTTTATCAGCATACTCTGAAAGGAACCGAACTGGTATACAATCTGGACCGGAGGACTTGTTTTTGTTAAGTGATTTAAGTTGCCTCACTACTCTGAGGATATTCGCTTCTACGTTTCTCATGTTGGCAGCTGTTCTTGATTCGAGTTCTGGAATATTTACTTGGTCTTACTTCATGAAGGAGTGTCCGAAGGCTGCGTTTAGTAACTATGCTTTGGCAATACTGTCTTCAATAGTATCTCCATTGCTATTGCGCAGAGAAGGCTCTGATTGTGTCTTGCCGCTAGCTTACTTCACAGACGACCAGAATCTCTTTCGATTTTCTGCAAGCTCCCGAGACAAAGTTTCGTCGTGAAAAATTATTATAAGCGTCTTGCACTGAAGTCCGCGCAAACTTTCAAGCTTCTGTAAAAGATCTACAGTCTTGGAGATTTTGTGTCTGTTCAAATTCGGCATGTTTTTTTCGTTGTTTTTGCAATAGTGTTGTGACCCGTTTTGGAGCTGATGCTCCTGTAGCCGTTAAGGACAAAGGCGAAACTACTCCGCTTACCGAATCTTTAGACAGCCATGAGGAAAATTGTTGGAACACAGTTGTAGCCAATAGTTCAGGTCTGCTAACAGGGAGCGAAAGGCTATTTACAATTTGTACAGAAACCAGATGGCAGTTATAAGAGTCGAGGGACATGAAAGGGAAGCAGTGGTTGGGAAGGGAGTGAGACAGGGTTGTAGCTTCTCCCCGATGTTATTGAATCTGTATACTGAGCAAGCAGTAAAGTAAACAAAAAAAATTGGAGTAGATACTACAATCCATGGAGAAGAAATTAAAAATTTAGATTCGCCGATGACATCGTAATTCTGTCAGAGACAGCAAAGGATTTGGAAGAGCAGTTGAACGGAATGGACAGTGTCTTGAAAGGAGGATATAAGATGAACATCGACAAAAACAAAACGAGGATAATGAAATGTAGTCGAATTAAGTCGGGTGATGCTGAAGGAATTAGATTAGGAAATGAGACACTTAAAATACTAAAGGAGTTTTGCTATTTGGGCAGCAAAATAACTGATGATGGTCGAAGTAGAGAGGATATAAAATACAGACTGGCAATGGCAAGGAAAGCATTTCTGAAGAAGAGAAATTTGTTAACATCATGTATAGATTTATGTGTCAGGAAGTCGTTTCTGAAAGTATTTGTATGGAGTGTGGCCAAGTATGGAAGTGAAACATGTGTGATAAATAGTTTGGAAAAGAAGAGAATAGAAGCTTTCGAAATTTGGTTCTACAGAAGAATGCTGAAGACTAGATGGGTGGATCACAGAACTAATGAGGAGGTATTGAATAGAATTTGTGAGAAGAGGACATTGTGGCACAACTTGACTAGAAGAAGGGATCGGTTGGTAGGATATGTTTTGAGGCATCAAGGGATCACCAATTTAGTTTCGGAGAGCAGCGTGGAGGGTAACAATCGTAGAGGGAGACCAAGAGATGAATACACTAAGCAGATTCTGCAGGATGTAGGCTGCAGTACGTACTGGGAGATGAAGCAGCTTGCACAGGATCGAGTAGCATGGAGAGCTGCATGAAACCAGTCTCCGGACTGAAGACCACAACAACAAACTGTCGATAACATTGTAGTCCATATTCCAAGAGAGTGGAAATAATAAATTAAGATACTTACGAATAATTGAGAGCAGCTCATAAATGCATCTAATATTTGCATTTCATTACATCGAGAGGTCATGTGTTTAGCATGTGAGACTCCAATTTCATGATAAAATATTCTGTTTTCGGGCAGTTCCTCCAGCAAATAATTAAGGTTTTCTTTCACAGTGGTACAAATTTGTGTGACAGTTACAGACGTGTACACTACTAGGGTGAAATAGTGGAAGAAGAGAGGGATCTGACGAAGAAAGGCGCTTCAAACATTAAGACTTGTTGTCGATAGCTGCTGCAGTGCGCACGGTTGAACCGGAAGGGCCGGCGGAGCGTCTCACTCGCGCAGAGCCGGCCGGCGCGGCGCACGTGATGGAACGCGCAGCGCGGCTCCACCCCCGCTGGCGCGGTGGCCGCGCCTGGCCGGAAGTGGAGGGCCGCATAACTACCGGCCGCGCCGTAACTCGGGCCGCAGGAAAACTTGGCGCTTATTTCGTTCGTGCAGCGCCGCGAGGATGCGGCAATCCCACTCCGGCCCGCCGGCGCCGCCCCCGCTTCCTTCCTCCCTGGCCGCGTAATGCGGGCGCCGCACGCGAGGTGCCCGGCCACCCACCTCCCTCCAAACCCTGCGCACAGCTCCGGTGGCCGCCCGCCGCTGCCTCGCCACTGGCTTGCAGGGACTCGCCGCTGCTATCCCAGCGACCTCACATTCGCTGCTCTCAGCTGCTTTGCTCTGGGCAGTCGATGACGTTGATGTTTTCTGTCCATAAGGCTGGCCCATCACTGAAAGTTCGCCGTCGTTCAGTCCTCCTGGTTCTTATGAATCAATCTTCTGATAGATATTGCTATGGAATGCGGATATTGATGTGCTATAATGACAATACCTTCAGCTGTAAATTGTGAGACTACGGTTTGTAACAACAACGACTCTGTACTATTGTACATATAAGTAATTCTGTTCATCTGATTTTACGATAAACCTGTGTCATTGATGTTCTGATTTCATTTCTTTTTGTTTCATGCCATTATGTTAAGAAAATTGTAAATGAGTTTCAATGTGATATTAATGTTTATGTCAAATGTTAAGTAATATTGTAATAGAATTGAAATGTAACGAATGTTGAAACTGTTGTAAGATGTTTAAAATTGTTTAAAATTGTAACTGTGCGTCTGGTCCATACGTAGGCAATGTGTTAGGATATGTAGAATGCAAAACCTCGGGTGAATACCCGGTCTGTTGAATACCCGGTCTGTCAGGGAGCGGTAAAAGGTGGATGGGAGGCGAGCGCGTGAAAATGCGCACGGGCACTGCGCGGCATAACGGGCTCAGTAGTAGTAGTTGGAGTTTGGCACTGGTTTGAGCAACACCTTCTGGAGCGAGGAGGCTCTCCTGGATACACTGAGCCTCGGGTATGCTGTTCCAACGCCCACACAGCATGGCAAAATTACATAGGCACTAAATGGAAAAGTATTGCGACGCTAAGAAAAATTAAAGTGCCGATACGTCAAGAGCAATTGCTGTGGTTATATGTGTGCTCTGTGCCTCGCTACCTTGCCGCCCGCCAACCACCGCATCGATACTAACGGGTTAAAACTTTTAGTACCGTATTCGTATGGAACAGAGAGTGAACTGTGTTTGTTTGGTGCAATAATAACCTAAATTTTACCAGAACTTTTTCATCATTTAATTATCCTCACAACTAACCTAGACAGGGTCCTTGCCAAACGATGTGCAATCCGAGTCTCCCGAAATGAAAATTAAAAACTGTGTTAATAATAATTATTTGCAGACCTAGCTATATTAGAATGGTGTTGAAAGAAATGTTTTGTTAATGAACCAGTAAATCTATAGCGAAGGTCCAAAGAAGTCGAAAGATAACTTTAGTACTGATATAGTAATGAAGTTTATTATATTTTGGAGACAGATTTAAAGACATTTACATGAGCAGTAAATAAGATGAAAAGAGTAGTAACTTATATACAGGAAATCTTGAATTAATTATAAATTGAGCAATCATTTTTTTTAAATACAGCGATCATAACAGTTTCAGGGTCCCCCCTCCCCCCCCCCCCCCAATTCACTTTAATTTTGAAGTGTTCTGAATTGGTTTGACCAGCAAAAGATATAGTCAATATAAAAGTCAAAATTTATCTGTGTTTATCTTTATCAAAATTGACATTTTGTGTGTGGCATACTACAATTTCTAGGGTAACCTATTTCCGATTTTAATCAGATTGATAGACAGTATAAAGTTTCGTAGTAAACATTATAGTGTAGTGTTATGTATTCATGGTTTTCCATATCAGTACAAATCGTGAAACTATCACTTCAATAGATTTTCTGGTTCTAAAATTCCACTATATTATGCAGTGTTACAACTTGTTATTTCGCATGAATATATACCAACTTGTACAGGGAAGAAACTCAGTTAATGCCCAATTAGGCTGGCGACCGTATTATTGTTACGTTGGTAGCATCTTGTGGGTTGCTTTTGATCCGTCCCGACTTGTAATTGCATTTCGAACTTACTTGACGGATCATTCTTATTACAGAGGGGATGTAAGTCTGATTTGCCACCATTCAGGTACACGCGGTCGATATCTATGCGAAAATCCTTTCTCATAAGGTGAATCCCGCCCACTTACCATAGCACAGGCTTTAACGAGTACTGTGTCATGCGGAGGTTACAGGTTGAGCATTTAGTACATTCCTGGGCTGATAGCAAAATCTGAACCCAGTTAACTATACAGTGGACGCATCGCTCCCCATAAAAACATGTGGAATATTATGCCGAAGTCGCACGATGAAAGCTAATATTCATCTGAATTTAAACTACGGGAGCCAACTAAAAGTGTAATAGGGGTCTCATAGCTCTCATAGATACAGGGTGACACACGGGTTTTAATGAAATAATACTCAGACAGCTTTAAAATTAAAGCATATTTATTTACACAAAATCAAAGCTCATTGTTTGCCACTTTAGTTAACAAAGTTATTTCTGAGAAATAATGTCGTCAAGGTGATGTCCATCATTTCGAATGCAGGAGTCAAGTCTCTTCTCAAAACCCTCCATTACAAGGACTAAAATATCTGCAGGGATGGCACCAATTTCTTGAATGATTGCATTCTTCAACTCGTTCAAATTTCGTGGTTTGTGGTTATAGACACAGTTCTTAAGGTACCCCCCACAGGAAAAAGTCACATAATGACAAGTCGGGAGACCTGGGAGGCCAAGGAACATTGCCAAAACGTAAGATAATCCGGTCAAGAAACGTGCGTCTAATAACTGTCATTCAAGTGTTAGTGGTGTGCGATGTTGCCCCATCCTGCTGGAAGCAAACGCGTTTAAAGGGACTCGTCGTCTTCTTAGTTCTGATTTCAAGAATGATTAAAGCATACGAAAGTACCGAACCGAATTAACAGTAACTGCGGTCCTGTTCTCTTTTTAAAAAAATAGTCCAATCATGCCAGCAGAGCCTAGAGCACACCGGACTGTTACTTTTTCTGAGTGTAGAGGACGCTGGTGGATAAGGTGTGGATGATCTGGAGCCCAGTAACGTAGGTTTTGGTTATTCACGGTCCCGTTTAAATGATAATGAGCTTCAACGCTCATCAATACTTGCATTATACAAGCGAAGTCTTTTCGTACAGCAAAATCAGTTTCCTTAAGTTGTTGGACAATGAGCATTTTGTAGGGATGGAATTTTATTTCTTTATGCAAAATTCGTCTAACCGATTCACGATTGATTCGTAGCTCACTAGCATGACGTCTAGTTCACCGTCCTGGGCTTCTGACTGCCGCTTACTTTACCCTTTCAACATATTCTGGTGTCGTTCCCCGCATCTCGGGCCAGGAGGCTTCTTATCCAGTACGTTTCCAGTTGATACGAAGTTTTCCACCCTTCTGACGATTGCGTTACGGCTCGGAACAGCTCCATGTCGACCGACATTAAACCACGCACGAAACAATCGCTGCGTAGCAATAATAGGCTCACAACGTTTCACGAAACTGTCATAGACAAACTCTCGACGTTGCAGGTCCCACTGCTCCATAGTGACTGAGTAAATGAAATGGCGTCTTGTGTGGATCAGAACTATCCCCACCAGGACCACCTCCCACCACCGCGCCCTCAGTACTAAGCAGTTCAAAACCGTCCTTCTCCCGTGTGTCACCCTGTATATGAGAAACCGATTTCATCGAACTACAAAATCAAGCCAAAGGTGGCAAAATATCCTGTTTATTACTAAAATTTATTACTAACATTTACAGGCAAAGCAGATAATTATAAAACAGACGAAGCTTCAGCTGAATTACAAAAGGTGCACGATAATCACTTGGCACAGGTGAAGGGAACTAGAAAGGAAATAATACAGTTAAATATGTTCACTCAGACTGTCAATGGTTGCTGAATCAGTCAGCAGAGTAAAGAACAGACCAAACTCTTACACAGAAGCAGCAGTTCCCTTGTCTAACAGTATGTTTTAACTAGCTGACTGTGTGAATTACGTTAGAAAAGCAAATTCCTAATTTCAAACAAACGACTTCATCACTATATACCCAACTCCCTCTTGAGCTTACTATCGTTCAAAGGCTCAGATACAGTGAATTGCTGCAGTGATAGCGGAAAGTCGTAAGTTGAGCCCGGCATCTACGATCAGCTCAAGGACTAAGTACCCCTTCTCTGCCGTTGTAAACTGAAGGCTTCTCTTCCTCTGAAGTTCAAAGACCGAGTGTTCCCCGGTGAATTTGGGATGAAGAGTGTATCTGCTCTCTTCTCAAATTCTTGCTTGTTCCGAGAGCATCAGGTTCTCCTTAGCCAGTAGCAGTAGATTTCTCAGTTCCAACCAATTAAAAATTGATAACATTACAACAATCTTCCTTCTCCTAAGGAATCTACTCTTTTAGAGTTGGGCGTAAATCAGAACTGCTGTCCTCCCATGAGAGTGGTTTCATTTTTCACCCTTTGAACAGTACTGATCCAGTGATAGGGGCTGCATGTACACACCTGTGAGTCTTCCTGTCCACTACTGTTATTGTTGTGGCCCTCAGTCCGAAGACTCATTTGATGTAGTTCTCCGTGCTGCTGTATCCTGTGAAAGTCTGTTCCTCTCCTACTAAGTACAGCAACTTACATCTTCTTGAATCTGCTTATGGTATTCATCTCCTCCTCTCCCTCTACTATTGTTACCCTCACACTTCTCTCTAGTGCTAAATTTGTGATCCATTGATGTCTCAGGATGTGTGCTACCAACCGATCCCTACTTCTAGTTAGGTCGTGCCACAAATTCCTGTTCTCCGCGTTTCTGCGCAGTATCTCCCCCTTTGTTACGTGATCTACCGTTCTAATCTTCAGCGTTCTTCTGTAGCGAGACCTTTCAAAGGTTCTGTTGTCTTCTAGTTTACACTGTTTATTGTCCATCGTTCTCGTCCATACACGGATACGCTCCATACATATACTTTCAGAAAAGATATCCTGACACTTAAATCTATAGTCGATGTTAATAAATTTCTCCTTCTCAGAAACACTTTTCTTGTCATCGCATTTTATATCTTCTCTGTTGCCGTCATCATTAGTTACTTTGCTGCCCAAATAGCAGAACTCATCTACTACTTTAAGTGTCTCGTTTCCTAATCTAATACCTTTATCGTCAATTCATTTACTTTGACTACAGTCCTTTGTCCTCCTTTTGCTTTTGTTATGTTCATCTTACGTCCTCCTTTCTACACACTGCCTTTCCCTTTCAACTGCTCTTCCACGTCCTTTGCTGTCTGTGAAAGAATTACAGTGCCATCGGCAAACGTCAATGTTTTTATTTCTTGTCTCTGGACTTTAATTCCTACTCCAACTTTTTCTTTTGTTCCTTTTACTGCCTGCTCAATGTACAGGTTGATTAACATCAGGGATACGATACATCCCTGTCTCACTCCCCTCTCAGCCACTGCTTTCCTTTCATGCCACCCGATGCTTATAACTGCCGGCTGGAGTCTGTAAAAGCTGTAAACAACCTTTCACTCTCTGTATGCTACCAATACTACCCTCAGAATTTAAAAGAAACTATTCCAGTCAACATTGTCAATAGCTTTCTACAAAATGATACGAACGTAGGTCTACCTTCCCTTAACTTATTTTCTGCGTGAAGTCATAGAGTCAGTATTGCCTCACGTGTTCCTACATTTCTCCATAATCCAAACAGAACTCCACCGAGATCGACTTTTAAGAGTTTCTTCATTCTTCTGCGAACAATTCGTGTTGGTATTTTGCACCATGACTTATTAAATTGATTGTTCTGTGATTTTCGAAAGTCTCAGCACCTGGTGAGAGATTTATAATGCCTGGCTCTCTCGAGGTTGTTATTCTCATGGAATGTTTTCTACTCTGGCCCCTTGCTTCCTCTTAGTTCTTTCAGTGCTGTGTCAAATTCTGCACATAGTATCATATCTCCAATTTCATCTTCATCTACGTCCTCGTCCAGTGCTATTATATTATCTCCAAACAAATCTCTCTTGCATAGAGCCTGTATATACACCTTCCATATCTCAACTTTCCCTTATTTGGTTAGGACCGGTTCTCAATCAGAGCTCTTGATATTCATACAAGTGGTTATGTTTCCTCCAAAGGTCTCCTTAATTTTCCTGTAGGCGATATCTGTCTGTCCTCTAGTGATATAAGCTTCTAAATCCTTACATTTGTTCTCCTCTTTCATTTCATCGTACGTTTCTTCAATCTCTTTGTCATCTGCAGAGGTAGTCGGCATATAAACTTTTACTACTGTGGTTGGTGTGGGCTTCAAGTATAGCTTGGCTAGAATAAAGTGTTGACTATGTCTTTCTTAATAGCTTATTTCCTACTCCAGCATTACTCCTACTTGATTCTGTACTTATAACACTGTATTCACCTGAGTAGAAGTTCTATTCCTCCCGCTGCCGAACTTCACTAATTCCCACTATGTCTAATTTTAACATATCCTCTTTTTAAATTTTCTAACCTACCTGCTCGATTAAGGGATCTGTCATTCCACGCTCTCATCCGTAGAACCCCAGTTTTTCTCCTGATAATGACATCCTCCTGAACAGTCAGCACCCTGAGATCCGAATGGTGATGAGGGTGATGTTTGGTTTGTGGGGTGCTCAACTGCGTGGTCATCAGTGCCCTCACAGAGTATCAAATTGTTCACAGTCCATTGTCTTACACAGTCCAGTCCAGCCACTGTCACAAATGATGATGATGATGATGAAACTATGAGGACAACACAAACACCCAGTCCCCAGGAAGAGAAAATCCCCAACACGGCCAGAAATCGAACCTGAGACCCTCTGATCCAAAGGCAGCAACACTTGCCACTAGACCACGAGCTGCGAACAGATCCGAATGGTTCATCAACTTACCTCCAGAATACACTCCTGGAAATGGAAAAAAGAACACATTGACACCGGTGTGTCAGACCCACCATACTTGCTCCGGACACTGCGAGAGGGCTGTACAAGCAATGATCACACGCACGGCACAGCGGACACACCAGGAACCGCGGTGTTGGCCGTCGAATGGCGCTAGCTGCGCAGCATTTGTGCACCGCCGCCGTCAGTGTCAGCCAGTTTGCCGTGGCATACGGAGCTCCATCGCAGTCTTTAACACTGGTAGCATGCCGCGACAGCGTGGACGTGAACCGTATGTGCAGTTGACGGACATTGAGCGAGGGCGTATAGTGGGCATGCGGGAGGCCGGGTGGACGTACCGCCGAATTGCTCAACACGTGGGGCGTGAGGTCTCCACAGTACATCGATGTTGTCACCCGTGGTCGGCGGAAGGTGCACGTGCCCATCGACCTGGGACCGGACCGCAGCGACGCACGGATGCACGCCAAGACCGAAGGATCCTACGCAGTGCCGTAGGGGACCGCACCGCCACTTCCCAGCAAATTAGGGACACTGTTGCTCCTGGGGTATCGGCGAGGACCATTCGCAACCGTCTCCATGAAGCTGGGCTACGCTCCCGCACACCGTTAGGCCGTCTTCCGCTCATGCCCCAACATCGTGCAGCCCACCTCCAGTGGTGTCGCGACAGGCGTGAATGGAGGGACGAATGGAGACGTGTCGTCTTCAGCGATGAGAGTCGCTTCTGCCTTGGTGCCAATGATGTTCGTATGCGTGTTTGGCGCCGTGCAGGTGAGCGCCACAATCAGGACTGCATACGACCGAGGCACACAGGGCCAACACCCGGCATCATGGTGTGGGGAGCGATCTCCTACACTGGCCGTACACCACTGGTGATCGTCGAGGGGACACTGAATAGTGCACGGTACATCCAAACCGTAATCGAACCCATCGTTCTACCATTCCTAGACCGGCAAGGGAACTTGTTGTTCCAACAGGACAATGCACGTCCGCATGTATCCCGTGCCACCCAACGTGCTCTAGAAGGTGTAAGTCAACTACCCTGGCCAGCAAGATCTCCGGATCTGTCCCCCATTGAGCATGTTTGGGACTGGATGAAGCGTCGTCTCACGCGGTCTGCACGTCCAGCACGAACGCTGGTCCAACTGAGGCGCCAGGTGGAAATGGCATGGCAAGCCGTTCCACAGGACTACATCCAGCATCTCTACGATCGTCTCCATGGGAGAATAGCAGCCTGCATTGCTGCGAAAGGTGGATATACACTGTACTAGTGCCGACATTGTGCATGCTCTGTTGCCTGTGTCTATGTGCCTGTGGTTCTGTCAGTGTGATCATGTGATGTATCTGACCCCAGGAATGTGTCAATAAAGTTTCCCCTTCCTGGGACAATGAATTCACGGTGTTCTTATTTCAATTTCCAGGAGTGTATTTTGTCCCAGAGTATGCCATCGTCATTCAACTACACAGTAGAACTGCATGTCCTCCTGAAAATTCACGGCTGTGGTTCCTCCTTGCTTTCAGCTGTTCAGTGTACCAGCACAGCAAGCCCATTTTGGTAGACATCACAAGGACAGATCAGTCAGTCATTCAGATTGTTGCCCCTGCAAGTATTGGAAAGGCTGCTGCCCCTCTTCACATTTGTCTGGCCTCTCACAGATACCCATCCATTGTGGCTGCACTTACAGTACAGCTAGCCGTATCACTGAGGTACGCAAGCCTTCCCACCAAGGACAAAGTCCTTGGTTCATGGGGGTTCATGGTCTCCACTACGAAAATAATTCTGGTGAATCAATCCAGGATATCACTGCAAAATTTAAGCGTCTACTAATGGTGATTTCCTTTGTGTCCAACAAATCCTTCTAGCTCTGAGTGCTTGTGTTCCTCATCCCCTTGCAGTTCCAAATCTCTTTTGAAAGCATTATTTACACTGCCCCGCATTATGGAAGCTTACAAACATCCGAATACCTTCTTCACCCCTTTGCGAGGTGTTTGTCAGAACTTGGGAGACTGTCCCTGACAGTGCCTGTCCATCCATTAACGTCAGCCTTTTAGCTACAAACAGTTTCACGACTTGGTTGCTCATGTACCCCTGTGTCCTTACATTCCAATAGTCTGCCAGTGGACCTACCATAAAGAGACGTTCACATCTACCTCTGCGAAGAAATGCAACTGTATATATCACATTCGCAGTAATTGGCGATTTATTGTTATACCCTACTTTCATGCATCACTAGTAATTTGAATTAATTTGATAGTTTAATTTGTGTACTGGGTTAGAGAAAAACTGTACCATATCAGTGTGTATTAGCTTTCATTAATTTATGACCTGTTCCAGTTACACAGTCCACCATCTCCAGTGCCTTAGATACAGAAATCATATCTTTCTTTATACTGTAGAAAAGACACATTGATAGATGTATTTACCTTCCTAAATGATGAGATATTAATCGCATTAGATTGAATCAACTGTCATTATTGAATAGAATGACTATATTGGCTCACCTGCTATTTGGAAGGATTAGAAACCGCAACTCTCAATGAAAAACTATAAAACTGCTGGATCAGATGATATGAGAACTGAAAAAGTAAAAATGTTAGGACTAGCAACGAAGAAGTGGATTCTAGATACGATGAACAGCTGATTTTCAAGATTGCAAATACCAAAGATCGAGAAAAGGCCGAAGTCGTAGCCTTATTGAAATTTGTGAAGCAGCCAACATATGCCAAAAACTTCCTATCTACATCATTGCTATGCCACATTTATAGTGTTGTAGAGACAATTATCCTCAATCGAACCTCAAATCATGTCAACCACATATTCGTTAGGGAACAAATAGGTTCATGTAGGTCGTGTTGTGGACAGATCTTCAATCTGACACAGCACATAGAAGATGGATATGAATGCAGGCAGATCTGCAGTATTGCTTTAGTTGCTCTTACAGCCGCATACGACACTATTAGTCACAGGAAATTATTAACAGAAATCTATACCAATACAAAAGACTTCTACTTAATACATTTTGTGAGATGTCAGTTTCAAAACAGACCTTTCTTCATTACCCTACAAAACAATAGCACCCATGGGAGGACGTAGAGAAATGATATCCCTCAAGGAAGTTTGGCAGCCTCATTGTCATACAGTATTCATCTTGAGCATAGCACCTACAGATATCCGAAGTAGAACTGTGACTTAAATGGAAAGAAAGAAGCAGGAGACAGGCCCAAGACATCCCCTGTTTGGACGTCAACATCAGTCACCAAGACTGAAATAGAGAAACAGTTTCCTGCAGGCAACACAACCAATTCCGACATCACTTTAATGCTTAGAATACAACTCTGACATAGTTCGCCGTCAGAGGAATATTGGAATGACCCCAATCACCCCAATCACCTCCCATACTAGACATGGAAGGTCCTTAATTGGTTGAAAAAGTTTATGGTAAACATGAAAAAATTGGGATACATCCGAGAGGACGAGCTACATGAGTGTGCTAAACCTCCAGACCAAAATAACCTACTCAAAAATGACCTACTCAACTGCAGTGAACTGGCAGAAATTTGTCTTGATGGATGATCTGGTTGTCGGCAAGGACAAGGCAGTTCGTACATTGGCACTCTGGGCACCACATTAAATATGTGTATGTGTTTTGTAATCCTTGCGTATATGTATGATATTCAAAAATATATGTATTATTTGTTATGTTCTGGACACGTATAAATAAATAAAACTGGTCATTATATACTCGTATGTGTGTGCGCCCAGTTGTAATGGTAGTGATCAATAGCTCAGTTTTTCTCGATGCGTAGTACTTGCCGATACATTAACAGAATATAAGGTTTTTTTCAATTTACTGCATGATATAGACGAATCTCATACTGTAATATCATTGAAACAAGTTATTTCAAATTACATGCTTGAAACCAAAACATGAATTTCCTCCTGCAAGCAGAAATACACCACTAGTTGTTGAGCCAACTGTGACGTCGAAGTACATCGACTGAAGACTGTCAGCTAAGTAACGAAAAGCACAAAAGTAGTTTATCACAATCTTTATTTTATGAATAGTTGAACCTAAGCTCGTATTTTTTCTCAGTGACAGGAACCATTAAACAAACAGATGCAAATAATTAAGTTTCGACATGTGTCGGAAAGTTAAGTATGCATAATACAGAGAGGTTTGACTGTACTGTATTAAGACCGTGAATAGGAAAACTTCATATAGCACATCCCATGAAAAAGCAGTAACAATTGTCTGAAAACCAGACAGCCTGTAACGCAGGTGCATAAGTTCGTCCAACAAGGTTAGAAACCTATTAGGCTATCATAACTCTACGAGGAGGACAGCATTCCTTTTGTGTCTCTCAAATGCACTGTGGTGCACAGTGTGTTGCTCACGTGGAATGGGATATAAACATATAACAGAAAAGTATCATTGTATTACAAATAATATTTAAATCTCATATGGGTAGATTTTACGATATGTTTCAATTTTAACCAACTTAACTATCATTTTTCCATCATATATCTATATCTTACAATAAGTGACACATTGTACACCATAGCATTTGACGGATTTATGTGACTGACACAAGACCAGTAGACCTAATCGTAAACTTATTATAGCCTAATAGGTTTAAAACCCCGTTCAACAAACCTATTTCTTTTGCCTACAGTATTGGCCATTTACTTTTTCAACTATTATTACTAATTAATTATAGTGAAGGTAATATCTATAGTTGAGGTCTTTACAGTTTTAAATACCATATTGTTCGCTCATAAATGTAATTAAAAGTGGCTTTGACATTTCATTATTTAAAAAAGTAAATATAGGTGTTACGATATTTCTTTAGATAATATGATAAATGATATGTTTGCATTGTATAGTGGTATGACGATAGTAGCTTGTGTAACAGAAACCCGTCGCAAATCACGAATAGCAGATCCATCATTAAAACACATAGTCCTCCCGGTTTACTGCCACCGTTTTCGTAGCTGTGTTTCGTGCATGTATACTGATTCTTTAGTTATTTGGTAACCTCACTGGTGAAAATATTAACCATTGTCTGAAAGGGCACACTGGCCGCTTTTGAGTACTGTAGATTGTTAAAACTTATACTAGGCCGTCATGTCACCCTCCACAGCGGAAGTAAACGTTTGCGTGAAGTTGTGCGTATGTGCCTTTTGAAAATATCGAATCATCTAAGATGGATTGGAGTGGAGAGGAGACGGAATGACAGATTCGAGAAATGATGCTTGGACTGTGACCACACCGTAATACAGTTGCCCAGTATCTTTTTGTTTTAAAGCTGCCTATGCAAAATGTCTACATGGTATGGTTTATCGCTCGCAGCCGGAAGTGGAGATCAATGTCATGCTTTGCCAGGGACAATAGATTTTAAACCAGATAGGAACCATTTTGTGAAGGGAACTGAATGCAGTGGACGTTTGGAGATGGGTAATTCGCAACGACCGCTGCTCACAGTGGCGCGTCACAGGAGGGATACAGTGTGGTCCTTGTTTCTTTGTATGGAGTCACCCGCCTTATGACTAGTTCGATACGCCCCCCCCCCTCCCCCCATGAATTCCTCGCTTGTGCCGACTTCTCCATCTTAGAGTAATAGCTGCACCCTACGTCAACAGTTGTTTGTTGGGTGTATTCCGATCTCTCTTTCCCCCACAGTTTTTACCCTCTACTTATCCTTTGGTACCATGGAATTAATTCCTGATTCCAGTCACTGTCCTTCCCCACAGTTTTTATCCTCTAAAGTTCCTTTGGTGCCATGTAATCAGTTCCTCAATGTCTTAACACGAGCCCAGTCAACCTGACCTTCTTCTTATCAGTATTTTCCATAAGTTCCTTTCTTCACCGATTACGTGGAGAAAATAATTCCTTAGCCTATAGGTCACTCTAATTTTCAACCTCCTTCTCCAGCTCCGTGTATCAAGTGCTCCGATCATTTCTTTTCCTGTTTTCCCACAGTCCTCGTTTCACTACCACACAATGCTGTGATCCAAATGTACACCTCAGAAATATCTTCTTCACGTTATGGCCGATGTTTGACCCTAGCAGACTTTTTTCAGCAAGGAATTCTCTCTTTGCCTGTAATGATATGCTTTTGATGTCGTCCTTGCGTCGTCCGTCATGGGTTAGTTTGTTTCGAGGTAGCCTCTCAAGGTGACCTTTTCAGAACTTGCTTCAAGTAACCTGTTAGCTTGCCTTTAAATATGGTACAACTGTTTTCAGTCGACCGTTTTTCTGTTACTTCAGTAATTTTCAAACAATTTCATTTCTCCCTACAGTTTGGATGCAAATGGTACGAATGCAACTTTTTGGTAAATATCGATGCCGAAAGTTGGCGATGTAAGATTGAAAGTATTCTAACAGTATCTTCACGAGAAGTAGTTTATCGTTCGTTGTCGATCAAATATGAACAAGTCTGAAGGCGCTTGATAGGTTGCCTATAGAAACAAAAATCACATGTGTTTGATGTAGTAATAAATATTAGTAAACAGCGAAATAACATAGTAAATGCGATAGAAATTCATGAAGATACACATGGCTTTTCAATATATTACCTTTAACACGTAATATGAATGAAATAAGTAGTGTTGAAAAAAATATGTATATAAAACCGAGAGGGAATCGATGCAGCGATCCCTCGATAAGGGATCTCGAACGTGATCCACGTGATCGTCGCCACCTCGTGCGGCGCACGACAGATCGTTGACGCATAAAACTTCTCTTGCAATTTTCTCTAAATCGCCTAAACAGTACACCTTATTGTTTGCACATTGTACTGTCATAATGGACTATTAAAAGTATATAAAATCCGAAGTAAATCCATGATCCGAACGCCATGACCTCTCTTGTGAGTTGGTATCACTTTCTTTCTTATGTTAAAGACTCTTCTACTGGGAGAGGGCTGCATTTAAAACAGATATTCATTCCATTTGCGAACAAGAACCTGATATTTGTATGTGTTTACTCCCTCCCTCCCCATTTATTACTTATCCTACGCCATGCAATATATTCAGTCTCTCGCCACTACATTCGTGATAAATTAATTGCTACAAATTTTAATTATAAATGAAGTGTTAAAATTCTAGCAACCACGTTCTCCTGATGATGTACTCTTTTCTTTCTCTTCGTATTTTGACCCTTAACATGGACCATCCGCTGTCAGGAGCGTACAGATTGATCTTATGGACTATCAGAAGAAGGGAGACTGAAGGAAGACTGGGCTTAACGTCCCATTGATATCGAGGTCATTAGAGACGGAGCACAAGCTCGGATTACATCAAGAGTGGGGAACGAAATTGGGAATGCCCTTTCACAGGAACCATCCAGGCATTTGCCTGGAGCGATATTAAATATCACAGAAAACCTAAATCAGGTTGGCCGGATGCGGATTTTAACCGTCGTCCTCCCGAATGCGAGTCAAACGTGCTAACCACAGCACCATCTCGTTCGGTGTGGACTGTCGGAGCGCTGCAATTTTCTTTATTATCCTCAAAGGCCAAGAGAGTATCAGTTGTTCATGGGCGGTCGTGAAGTGAGTTTCTTTGTGGTCAGCGAAGGTTTCCTTGAACCTACCCCGCCTCGCAGACGCATATATCCCAAAGCATACGTAAATATACCTGCTTCCCAGTCGAATATTCCTGTTTGTGTACTGCTGTTTCACTGACTTCTCTTCTCAGTGACGTATACAGTCATCAATATCCCGTTAGTAGATGCAATAACTACTTTTCATTATCATCCATCTCATAAAAAGGAATAAAGAACTGCTTTGCTGGAATTTCAGGTGCGCAATGAGTGGGGTGCCGGGGATAGTGTCTCCTCGAACTGTTCGTCATGTTTCCCTCATATACGACGAATGTGACACCCATGTAGGAGTGGGTTCCGAAGACTTATATGTGCCAGATGTAGAAATCAGAGCTCGTACGGACAGATATAGGTGTTCGTTCTTTCCGCGCGCTATACGAGATTTGAATAACAGAAAAATGTGAAGGTGGTTCGATGAACCCTCTGCTATGCACTTAAATGTAATTTGCAGAGTATCCATGTAGATGCAGATGTAGACGACCGGCGGCATTCTGATCACAGTTCTACATCTGAGCTATCGGAAGCTGAATTGTGAGAGGTAACTCCTGCAGCTTCGGCAGGTGAGAACAGAGGTGTGAACAACGATTCAGGGAAGATACAGAATTTGCTGCAACCTATTCCAGAAAACGGGGGGTGTTTTTCTGGGTATTCAAAAGCAGTTTTCTCGAAAAGCAGCCATTTATATGACATTGTGGAGTGGACTAATTCCGGAATATAGTCTGTATGGCAAAAACTACAACACCTCAAAAGAAGAGATATCTGCACATTATACTATCGGGAATTTACAAATCGTCCAAGAAGAACTGCTCCTCTCTTCTTAACTAAGCAAGCCCTCACCAGTAGTCGTCCGCTTATCGACATATATCTACAATACACAAAGAAATATCACCTTCGATAACTAGTTTTCGTCGGTGAAAATTGCGCAGCCGTTGTGTGGCAGCGGACTCACGAAGGTTGGGACCGTACCTATAAAAAAGCCACTAATACCAAGAATGTTCCTTCCAGATAGGACTAAAACAGCCGGTTCAAGTATCTGCGGATTCATCAAAAAGGGCTGACCCTTCTTTCCTATACGTCAAAGAGGAAAAAGGCTGTGATTCTTTTGCCTAAAATGCACCATGATGGTTTCGTTTACCAAGGGAATGACAAGTCCGAAATTATTTCATTTTACAATGCAACGAAGTCACATGTAGATACAGTCACAGTGAAATGCGGCTTATATTCGTATAATAGAAGGGTAGGAAGGTGGCAACTGGATATTTTGTGTCATTTGGTCTAAGTCAGTTGCTGCAGTGCCTATTTTGCACCAAGATGCAAAGGACGAAGCTGGGGTTTGGAGATTTCATTTAATGGAAGAATTAGGCCTATCACTCATAAACCCCACAGACAACAACGACTCCAGACAAATTTACCAGATCATTTATGATCAGTTATTGGGGACATAGTGAGAACAGATTATAATTATCATCAAACAAGACGAACCAATGACCAGCTCAGTCGTTCAGGGGAGTAGTTCGAACCGATCGGCTGAACAAACGTAAGAGCTGCTGATATTGTCCCTACCAAAAGAAACGTATGACTAACTACCAGTGAATGAAATGCCAAACCCAAACTTGCATGGAATTCTGTAATAAGCTATGCAAAACGTGCGTTTCAGGGTTGTCAACTGTTATTTGTAGGCAGTTATTATCAGTTGCTTTCTCGAAACATTTAGCTGATTTGTAATGGATTACATTTACTTTAGTATCAGTAACAAAAACAACAAAATTTATGTTGCGTTCATCAAACAGTTGTGATGATTGTTGTTGATTGCTAGAAACTGCTCGTGTATTTATTTGAAATTCATTCTAGTTATCGTATGGTTTCATACTAGTTTGTTACAGTATATAATTTAACCTTCCCTATAATCAGTTATATTTACAATGTAATATTCTGTACCTAGAGTTAACACGAACATTAGTTCGTGTCGTGTTCCTGTTATTTTTATATATTCCAGTTGTTTGAAGGTCCATATTACTATTTTCTTTTATTAAATGTTTTCGTGATTCCACTGTGCTTCAATTTGTTTATAATTTTTCTAATGAAGAGCATGTGGTGTAGGTATTTATGTTTGGCAATGTTATTATTCACACTAAGGTTCTTTTTCCACGTTTACCTATTATGTCGCATGCTCCTGTTTCGTAAAACGTCAGTAAATTTGTATTAAAATTTACGTATTTTTTGCCTAATACAATATAGATATACAAAAAGGTAAACCATGACTGGTTAACTATTGAAAGGGAAGTGAAAACCCTGAGCATATATGGCATATTGGTCTAGTAGTCAAAGAGGTGAATGTTACCTGTAATCTAAGTATCATACACGTTCCCAACTAAGGATTAATCCAATTTCATTTAGTACCGTAGGAAACTTGTGCTACGAGAATAGAATACGACGTAATTGACAAGTATTTATATGCTCAATATCAGGTCAGCGCAAAACCCGTAAGGTGCTAAGGTGGGGTAAGCATCGTTCAGATACCGAATGGTACACAGCATTCCGTTTTTAGTTCCAACACTGTGCAAGAGACGAACGCTAGTTTCGCCAGTTTATGAATTATTCATGGCGGCAGTGAAGCCGTGTTCTGCGCGTGTGGTCCGGAATAATTACGAGCATTTCTCCCAGTGGTATTGTAGCAGTTATCTGACCTTTGTAAACAGTGTTTCTGGAACAAAGAAAGGCACCACCTGATAAAGGCGAATCATTCTAGATTCACATCCGGAGAGTAACTTTGTGTAAATATACTTACAGAACAGTGAAGCAGAAGAAAGTGAACTGCATTCAAGAAAGAAAAGTAACCGATCAACTAACTGAACAGTGACGAAACAGTACTTGAATGGGAAATGCATTAGGGCAGATCCTTGCATGCACGTATAATAACTACAATACGTACTGTAAGCTCACTTAAGCTTGGTGTTTCATTATTGTGTCACAGCGAGTTGTGTACTACTTGTTAAAGTTGTGTCGCGAAGCTCGGTATAGAGCTATGTGCCTTTCATACGCTTCTGATGCGTGCTAGACACTCAACAACATGGCAGCCACTTGCAATATAAAGAAAGAATACAACAGGTAGTGAAGATTAAAACACTCTGAACAATCGGAGTAGTACTTGCCGTGTACCTAAACGGTAATATGAAATGCTTCTGATATGTGTGTGGAAGAGATGCGTAAATTACACATAAAACCTCAGGTAACAAGTTGCAATGTCGTGCGATGTATGTTCAGCTACGTAATCAAAATGTTAGTTGCTGTTTCAATCTCAGTGTTACAACATCTGCATACAGGCACTGCTAAACTCAAGCTATTACTTCGCTGTTGTGCTTCGTTGAATATTTCTTAAATCACGAATGTCCGCCTCATCATGCAAATGAGCGGCTGAAGGACTCTAGTGAGCAATGTATTTTACGTATGCAGATGTGTTCTGCACGGGACAACGTAGATGGTCATACCATTAATTTCATTGTAGATTAATGTTACGTAAGTCCCCACAAACTTTGAAGTTATTTCATCTTAATCTCGTGAAGAACAAGATTTACTTTTGGTAGTAAACAGTACCAGAACTGAGACCTGATTTTTATTGGTTCCCAGCACATCGTAGAGCATACATCCAGAACAGCAGCTTTTCCTCTCTGAAATGAAAGATGGTAACAGTTTCAGTTTTCAAGAAAACGAAATACGTCGATAATATATGCTATGTACCGAGACTTGTAGAATAAGCTCAAGGCTTCTTTTCATGCCTCGCCCTGCAAAACGCTCGTCTTCTGAGTTAAGAGTGCCAAGCCGTTGCTTTTTCCTGGTCTAGACAAATATATTACGGTGTATCTCTTTGTACTGTGTTGCTGCGGGAGGCTTGATTTTATCACAGTATCCTCGTCCTCTGTCTAATACAGACATTCAAGTGCGATTCTTATTTTTTCTTCCCCTGTTTCAAAATGGAATCACCCCAAACAGTTCCAATAAATCCACAACACATTTTAAACTTAATAAAAGTAGTAGTAGTAAGAATAATAATAATTATTATTATAATTTCTTATGGCTCAGTGGCCTGTTGCAACTCTTCCAAGTGGAGGAAACTTCAGCGACCTGAACGTCTCTAACCCATCTAAGATATCAAACTGGGGCAAGTGGACATACAGTTTAACGTGTAGCCCAAAACATAAGTCATTTCTTCCGATTTCACATTGTACAAACATGAAGGCCAGAACAAAACGTGGAAGGACCAATCCGTGGTTCGACCGACATTCTATTTCGCGACCTGTCGGTTTTCAGGCACTTTACCTCTAGTCACTTTACCTCTAGTCCAACAAGCCCGACATGGTATGAGATTATCAATTTACTCATAGGACAGGCTAACTTACCATTCATTTCTGTGTGAAGGAAGCTGTTATTGGAATTGCGAATGATCTTTAAAAACCAACGGGATGTGACCAAATAACAGAGTGAAATGCCAGAACGTTCTGAAAACCTAGTTTTGAACACATTTCAGTAAACAGCGTGCCTCTCGTAGTACAGTATGAAGCAAAACTAGAATTTAATTTACTTGCGGGACACCTAACGTACGATCATTCCTCTCCAAAAGTGAAAGAAAATAGCCTGTAAGCTACAGCGTAGTTGAGATACGGTGCAGTGACATTGAAAAAACATAAAAGCTGCTTATGTGAATGTAATTAAGGTCGCGAACAGACGCTACAGCACAATGATAAAAATTACGGTTCCTACATGCACAGTAACTGGCTGTTTTTTGTTCTTAGCAACATCTGAGTCCGTCTAGTACTCAAGCGAGTTCTTTTTCCTGAACCTGAGGTAAGACATGACATAGTCTATAGGTCAGTAGCGTTGAAGATAACAGGATAAATGACCCATAGTGCACACTACTCACAAACAATTAACGGTTCTATTAATAGTGTAACTGACGTCAGGTCTGGTGGTCTAGCTACAAAAGAAGACAAAAGCAAAAAAAATTAAAAAACGATTAAAATCGTTGCTTGGGAACCGGCTGGTCGTGGGATCAAATCCGTTAGGATAAAATATATTTTTTCACTTAGCCTTCAACCCAGTTCTATTGCTTTAATGAATTTTTATTTTTTTGGAATAAATGAAATCAGTCTCCAAATTTGCTCGGAATGTTGTCCACTTCTTCCGGTGAACACGCGGAACTCATTCATCTCCATGTATAAAACAGCTAATTGTTGATAAGTTAGACAAATTTATTACGAGTGCCAGTGAAAGTTTTAAAGAACATTGATTCCTAGAAAAGCATTTTTTTTTGATATTCCCCTAATAATATCGTCACGACACAAGCCACGCAGACGATGACACAGCAGCAGTACATGGCTTTTGGATACGTGGACTGATTTGATTTCATTTTGTTTACACAATAAAACAAAATTATAGTGGCCTTAACCGGCAGTTGCCTTCACGAAACTGAGTACAATGTACATTTTCTCTCACTGCCATTCTTGTAAAGCCAGCCTGTATCTTTCAAGAGTAGTAGTAAACTCTTTATTACGTTTCTTCCCGACAACATTTCTTCAGGTATTACTACAACAAATATTTCCAGTTTTTTTGGCCTTCAGTGTTTGGTAATGAGAGATTAAATGTAGTGCTGTTTCATCCACTGCACCGCATAGGTTACAGTTAGGGGCGTCTTTCTCTGTACCCATTGTGTATAAGTCATTCCTGAAGTTCCCACGGCGAGTTATTAGTCCTGACATGAGTTTAGTCTCTCTCTTGCTCAAGCCGGATTGCAGAACTCTTAACACACGCTTTCAGATTCACTAGTTTGGTTTTGAATCTTATTCCAATAATTTGGATGCTGCCTTCTGACCCATAGTTTTGATTTTATCATAGCCTTAGAAATGGTTAAGCAATGTTCCGCGTCAAGAAATGGAATCGTTACTCTGGTCCTGGTCAGTCTACCAGTTTGTTTACTATCGCTAACTCCTCAGTGATCAGGGACCCGCTGCGAGTTGATCCTGTTGCTCTCCTAGACTCACAAGGACTTCATGGCACTCTGCAACGACCTTTGATCTCATTGCGGGGACAGATGTAGATTTCAGAGCAGATGACTACAGATCTCACGCTACTTGCCGCACTTGAAAACACTCTACTTCACGCACACTGTCATAGTTCGGAGCCTTACACTATTTCTCGACGTTCTGTGACAAATATCACGGAGAAAGCTTTCGACGATGCTGCTTTATCAGTGCTAGGGAAAGGTTTAAAATTTGCACCGACTCCCAACCGTTTGCCAGCGGTTGATTTTATTGGTTATGTTGAACAGGCTGTTTTAAACTGTCTCCTGATGTTGCAGAGGGGGCTAGGAGAGAGGTAAGTCGTTGCGTTGACTGGGGCATGTCCACCCAAGAGTAATATCACAGCGGCTGAGAGGGCTGCTTTACATTCACTCACAACTGATCATGATTTTGTCACTTTACCTGCGGACAAGGAGAATGCTACCGTTGTTCTGCACAAGCCGCATTACGTTCAGAAGATGCAGTATTTACTGACTCATGCAACGTATCGTAGGATCGGTGCTGACACCAGAAAAGGTGTTGAGAGGACGACTGGCAGCCTCCTGAAGAAACGTTTTTCATCCCAGGATATGGTCAATAGTCACAATTCTTATTTTGCTGTTAAATAGGTTATATGGCCTCCATAAGGTGCACGAGGAAGGGGTTCCCTCCGATTGTGAATAATATTGTTACTTCGACATATGTAGCAAAACACTACCCTGTTGAGCCCTTCAGTAGGGCGGTGTGAGCACCACATTACGAACTCGGCGTATTTCTTACGTCGATTAGAGGGATCTGTCCGAATGCACCTGATATTGCAGTAAGTTATGATATGGCCTCTCACTTTGCTCGTGTTCCTCTGTCTAATTTGGTACTGTTGTTTGAGGTTAGACTCGGTGCTCACTTACCGAACCTGTGTCGACATGTGATGAGTTCCATTTACTTTTTATTTAATGATCAATACCACGAGCAGACAGAAGAAGTTGCGATGGGAAGCCCGTTACCACCTACTATTACCATTTTGTTTATGAAAGATTTCGAGGAACGTGCCTTGGAGTCGGTTGCTTTGAAACCTATGTGTTTTCAGTTATATAGACAATACTGCTGTCGCTTGGCCTCATGGCAGTGGGAATTTGAATGACGTTATAGAATACCAGCATTCAAAACGTCAGAATATTCGTTTCACGATGGAGGTGGAAAAGGATGGGTGTCTTCCCTTCTTTTAATGTTCTGGTCATGAGGAAGGTGGATGGTTCATTGGGACATGCTATTTATAAAAGGGCTACTCACACTGGTTTGTATGTCGAGGCTGACAGTTCTCGCCATCTGTCTCACCGTGAAGGGGTACTTCTTTCTCAGGGCCCGTGTCAGCTCGTACCCTGAGAGTTTGGCAACTGAGATAGCCCATCTCAAAGTCTCCTTTTGTCAGAATAGGTATAGTGAAAGATAACTTAGACGTGGGTTGCGCTGTCGACTAACTGTGCACTGGTGAGAGACGATAATACCGAGGTGACACCAAAGTCTACGGCCTTTTTGACTTACGCAAGGAGTATTTCGAACAGAATTGGCCGTATGTTACGGAAATATGACGACGTGTGATATTATACCACCATCTAAAGTCAGGGTCCTTTTATGTCCCGCGAAGGATGCTCTTTGTTTGCGAAAGGCAGGTGTCTACAGTATTCCCTGCAGTTGTGGCATGTCACGAATATGTCAGACTTTCAGGACTGTGGAGGACCAGAGTACCGTGCATAAGCGGCACGTACGCTTACGACGGCTGAGCAAATCCACAATTGTAGGACATTGACGTGACATCGGTCGTCCAATGGAATATAAGAACTCGGAGATTCTGGCATGCACTTTCAACTATTGGAATAGTATTATTAAGAAAGCTGTTGAAATTAAATTAGCAAGTAGCCATTGTAATTGGAGATGACGAGTTTTGTTTGTATTCTGTATGGAAACCATTGCGAATAAATGGAAGCACAGAGTTAATGCTATGTCATCAGTTCATTATCGAAAATTTCCGACACCGATCAAGTTTGGCCCTTGATGTCGTTAGTGTTTACAGACTGTGTGTGTGTGTGTGTGTGTGTGTGTGTGTGTGTGTGTGTGTGTGTGTGTGTGTGTGTGTCCGCGTGTGCGTGTGCCTGTGTGTTTTGTGTATGTGTGTGATCTCTACGGAATTTATGTGGAACCTGAGGTTTTAAATTGCGTTGCCCAACGCTTCAATTTTTCCGTGAAAATGGCAGGATGTTTCTGTCGAAATATCGGCGGTTGTCCACGACGTCACCCGGATGCATTTCCATAAGTTATTTGAATAAGTGTTGGCCAATGTACCTGGTGCACGATGACCAAGAGTGAAATGTTCTGGTTAAATATGGTGTAAAAGATCGATGCTGTCTTCCGCTCCTTCCGCTTATGCATCGAAGAAGTAATGACGGAAATTAAAGGAAGGTTGAAGAGAAGGATTAAAATTCTGGGTGAAAATTCATCAATAAGAAGATTAGCTAGTGATATAGCTATCTTCATTGGAAATGAAGAGAATTATATTATTTTCTGAATGGAATGAACAACCTCATGTGTGCAGAATTGGGACTGAGAGTACACCGTAGAAAGACAAATGTAATGAGAAGTAGCATGAATGAGAATAGTTAGAAACATACTAAAACATAAGAAGTAGAATAGGGAAGGCGGTGCAGAGAAATCTACTGGTGTCAAACACAGGCCTCAGTCTGAGGAAGAATTTCTGAGAATCTACATTTGGAGCAAAGTATTCTATGATAGTGAATCACGGACAGTCGAAAAAACGGAAGTCAAGCAAATCGAAGCGTTTGGGATGTAGAAAATTAAGGCAAGGAATGAGGAGATACTCCGCACAATCGGCGAGGAAAGGAATATGTGGTAAACACTGACAAGGAAGACAGGTTGATAGGACATCTGTTAAGACATCAGGCAATAACTAACGTGGTACTACAGGTTGTAGAGCGAAGAAACTGTTGAAGACATCCCTTAGAATACATTCAACAAAAAATTGAGAAAGTAGGTTGGAAATGCTGTTCTGAGATGATAAGTCTGGCACGGGGGAGAAATTCGTGGAGAGCCGCATGAAAGCAGTAAGGAGACTCAGTAAGGAAGTCTCGGCTGCATCCCGTATACCCAGCCACAGCCCTGCAATTGTTTTCGACCCGTCAGCAAAACAGACTACCTCTCCTAAGACATGTCGTAATTTATTTTTCCACTGCTCCTTACTTCTGGTTGTTATGTTTAAAAGTTTATTGAATCAGCTGGAAACATTCCTATATTTCCCCCAAACATTCCTACATTTCCCTCATTCATTATATTAGTGTGGGATTCTGGATATGCTAAAGGTTTTCAGTTTCTTCCCTTATTTTAACCCATATGAGCCTGTCACCCTCTCAATTATAACCCAAAGACGTAAGGGGGGGGGGGGGTCTAGCTTGGTCTCCATCAAAGTAGTTGGTGCGTTGCTAATTCCGTTTTTTATGGGCAGAGGTCGTGGAGAAGTCTAATCAAACACCCGTCATAGACAAGCGAGGTTTTCTAAAATAATTGTGGGAAGTGGAAGTCAAACGACTATTAGATGGGCGACGTGCCATGAGACCTTCGGAAAAATGTCATCCACACACTTGCGGTGATAGCAAGGACAGATAAGTGCGAGAACCACCGCACACTCATATTAACAACTCGTGCATCCAAGGTACTGACAAGAATCATATTCATAGGAATGGAAAGGAGTATTGCGTATCTGCTAGGTCACGACCATTCTGACTATTAGAAACGGTAAAGGCTCCAGAGAGATTGTTCTGATATTGATATCTGAACCAGTACTTAACAAAAATCAAGACATATTCATATGATTTTACAACTTTTCAGGCGTTAGACATTGTAAGATGGCACTTGATAGTCAGAAAAATTTCCTGAGTATTTGTATCGCATCACAACCTAACAAACTGTACTGAAGGCATCAAAGTTTCACCCACGATTACATGGCTATCTTCTGACCCTTCTGATATCAGTAGCCCCAGAAGAAGGCTGCTACAACCGTAGCCAAAACGTTGGTTTCTCCGGTATAGTTCTCACGTAATGACGCGGTACCATCTTCAGAAAACTTTTATGTCAACTGACTCTGGCAGAGGAAGTCCACGCAATCATACGGAATTAAGTTGAGGCTTGATGTCTGAAACTCTGAGAGGCACAGGAGTAAGCTATACGGTAAGACGCGTAACAAACAATGTTTATAGAAAAAAGAGTTGTTAACCAAGAACGAAATGCTCGGATATACGAAAATGCTGTAAGATAGAGGTGCAGTTCTTCCCCCTTACCGTTCAGTCTGTTCATTGAAGAAAATGTGACGGATGTAAAAGGAAGGTTCAGAAGACGGGTTGAAAATTCAAGGTGAAAAGATATCAATCGTAAGATTAGCTGCTCAGATTGCTAATTTTAGTGAGAGTGAAGAAGTGCAGGTCCTGCTGAAAGGGCATGACCAGTCTAATTAGTACATACCGATGACTAACGAAAATAATTAGTACTTGCAGTAATGAGGTTAGTGAGAAACATAAACTGATGATCACGAAGTAGATATAGTGAAAGAATTATGGTCAAACGAATTCTGCTGGTATCAAATATTAGCCATAGTTTGAGGAATAAATTGATGTGAATGTCCGTTTGGAACTCAACATCCCTTGGAAGTAGATCACGCACGGTTGGGAATCCAGGATGGAGGAAAATAGAAGCGTTTGAGATTTGGTGCACTGCTAAGAGATGAATAACTCTGCTGGATCGGTGAGATAGAGATATGGGGATAGCAATGCCCATAATAAGTGACAGGATGAGTCGACAGTATCTTCCATACCTCTAGAAGGAGCTGTAAACAAAAAAAAGTACGCTAATCGAGAGACCGCTGTATATCCATCTAATAACTGAAGAATTGTAAGAGTTACTCTGAGATGAAGATTCTAGCACACGAAGGGAAGTAGTGGCGTGCCACAAAAGTCCAGTCAGAGGACTGAGGACCCACGACATCTACTGTGATATTAATGTTTTACGTATCTGTCAGTGTCCACGTCGAACCGATTCCAATTGAATCAGCAAGTGCCAAAAAATCTATTTTTTCCACTAAACGTGTGTTAGCATATAGATGCACCCTGGCCGTTACAAAAAGGAAACGAAAACAACTCATATGGAGGCTTAATCGGTCTTGTAAATATTCATTAGTTTGAAGAATGGAACCTATCCCAGTTTCGAATTCATTTACCCCCAAAGCTGTGGTCGCACTAACGTCTGTCGTCCGTATCTGCTGTTAAGTTACTTAAAACCTCGTGTTTTCACTGCTTCATAGTACTCTTTTGTGTGTAATGAAAGGCAATGAACACATGGCTACACATAAAAAAGCGTTTGGCATTGCGTACTGCATAACGAATAAAGCAATATTTCCAATAACGTCATTAATAAATGCAAACTGGGTTTCTATGGATGATAGAGGAAAGAATGGACATCGCGAAATGCAATAGCATTCAACATTCGTCCATTCATCGATGAACACTTTAACAAATTTCCATTTACAGTAACACATTACACCTATCAGAATACAAAGTACTTAGCTGCTCAACTTAACATCAAAACCACGTATCACCTCTTTCTTAAAAAAAGATTTAAATGTTTTCAAGGAAGTAAAATAAGATTTTTATACATAGTAGTACCACGAAAATAACTATTATACATTTGAATGTCCTCAAACCGATGTCTGTAATACTTGTGAAGAACTAACTGCAAAAATAAATTCTCCACATGGTAACGACAATTCAAAACGAGCTGTCGTCACCAAGAAGATCATTAATGTTAGTTGGGCTCAGAACTTTTATAACAAAAACACATAAATAAAGACTCTTTGCCCTAAAGACCTGAACGTTAGTTATACCTGTACTTACATGGAGAACCACCCATTACCAAATGTTCCATCTGAGGAGACACAGGCTATGAGTGTTAAGTATGCACGATATGAACACAAATACTGCCGATTTCTGAGTTCATCCGGTAAGAAACGCTAAACAGGGACTTTAAGAAGTATGTAGAGTAGAATGTTTGAAATTAAATCACATGAACTCTAAGATTAAAGAACTTCTCCTTTTCAGTGACGCCTGCTGAGGTCAACAATGGTTGCTGTTGGACGAGTTTTAAAGCTTTATCAATACTTCCCGTTGCGAGGGCACTCCTTTCTTCAGACGACTCGAAAGAATTTACGCACCACAACAATAAATTGATTCAAACTGTCGGTGGTGTCTAACAAAGATAAACACACACACACACAAATAAGAACTTAAAACTTTTTTATTACGACATTTTATAAGACGTGAATCGGTGTGTTGCTTAGGCAACGATACATTTTACAACTCTCAAAAACAATACAATCTTCTTTTGTCTCTTGTGGTATCACACAACATATAACTGTGAAGCCAACCACATCGATGTCAAAACACTCAATAACACACCAAAACACTAGATTTCAAGAAATTGTAATAAGTTCTACAAAAAAAAGAACCGAGCCAGAGGAAAGTCATCATTTTCGATCTCCGAGAACAGACAGTTGGAATGCTTCTTATCCAAAGGCTGTTTAACAGCGTCTGAGTTCATTGATGGTATGGTGAAAAATATTTTCGTGTTACAAAAGTACAAGGCAGGACTGCCTCACATTCCAGCACAATACAAGAAAATCCAGGATGTACACAAGATAATTACATAAATTCCATATGAGTGCAGGCGATTTTATGAGGAGGTGTTGTTGACACCAACGGCCAATGTACTGCACCAGCCTGCAGATAACGACTACTCTCGTAGAAATAACAGAATGGTTTGACACTACAGACGCAAAGTGACACGTAAGGGGAGAGCAGCACGCACTATAGAAACCAACACCTTGGTCTCGCTCAGTTCTCCTCAACAACCACGACACAACACTTTGATATAGTAGCTCTATCGTGGGAGTACATCACTCGACTTCACAGGTAAGACTTCAACTAAGTTAAAGTAATTGCTCTATTGGGTAAATCGTTTGTCCAAATCACAACGTAGACACTTTCACCAGGATATTGGAATTCTCTCGATACAGCGCACACAACCTACCACTACGAAAATGCTGTACACTAAAGAATTGTCACAGATACTATACGTGGTTTGACGGGTTAGCGGTAGCTATCGTAATATTATAATAATAATAACACATCTGACAATCAAAAATCTACAAGGTTAGTACGAACAACTACCACCAAACAGTCCGTCACAGTAGCCGAGTGGACAGCGCGCCGACTTCTCATGTTGGGGAGCCAGGGTACGATTACCGTATGGGTTGGAGAATTTCTCCGCTCCTGTACTGGGTGTTGGTCTCATCATCATTTCATCCTCACCGATGTTCAAGTCACCGACGTGGCGTCACCTCAAAGGACTTGCACCAGGCGATCAGATCTACCTGGGATGCCCTCGACACACGACGACCACCAAACACAATCTCACCTCTTGTGGAAAATTGCTGTGCACTGTAGTATACGTTAGACAGAAAATCAGATACTCGATCTCATCACTCACAGCAAAATAAACAAAACATTTCATTCTGTAAATCTAACGCACAACAACTCACATTGCTAAGCAATGAAGTACAGAAATGTTGAAATCTCGTATAAAAAATAGAAAAATAATCGAGCTGCCGAGCTCGGTAATCCCTTACAAATACCTTTCCGGTTCAAACCTACAACCAAATTACGTAGAACCAGCTAATAGCAGTGTGCTTTTCTGCACTTTTAAACAATATTTATCTTACTTCGCAGTTTGAGAGACATAATTTACCACCTTATTTAACTGACGTTGGTAATCAGAGCGTACTATAACAATATCGTCCATAACTTGAATACCAACCTATTAATTCGTTTTAAAATTCTCACACGCTCGGAAATAAGTAAATTATCTTTCTCTTAAGGTAATCATCAGTCCCTTTAAATAAAATCCTGGAGATAATTTCTCTCCTTTTAACTTAACAAATGTGAAATAATTTCTCTCGTTGGAGATTGACAAATCTGATCTAATATGCCCATTTCTTTTGAAATTAAAATCTTTGCTTTTTATAACGTTCCAGACTTTTCCTTACCTAATCTTTGACCTCCTTTTATACCTTCACTCTACGATATTTGCGGATTATTCGTTAGCTACAAAACTGAAATTTACTTTTAAAATATCTTTGAATATTAGGTATTAGGCAAATGAGACTCGAAACATTTTTAGTTTTGAAACAGAAACTGTTGTGTTTTTATTGCCTGTTTTTTTTTTTCATTTACAGGTACAAGTCCGTTTTGATTTTATGAGCACTGGCCAATAAAACAAACCCCCCTAAACGAAAAAGTGAAAGAAAAAGCCTGGGTGTCACTACCACCTTTAAACTACTTGGACTTTAACATAGACACAAAATTAATCCCACTTCAGGCGTTGACTTCCTGTGGACCACCACTGCTGTTGAAATTATTTGAAACACAGCACTCGTTTCACAGGAGAGACAATTTAAGTGTCCTCAGTAACAATGGTTCTTGCTTCGTATGTTAGAGTTTTATAGGAAAAGCTATTAAATTCGATACCGTGCATGAAAATCTCCTACTAACTTAGATTCATTCTCACTCTGTCACATACAACCGCAGGACGTCCGTTCTCCTAATTACAGAGGTAACACAGACCGTGTATCTACATAGAGATCCCGGAACACTAACTAAAATACGTCGACGCTCACGCTGAAGTCGCAAAATTAAGCCTAACACAATATCGCAAAGTCACTATTTCCTATCTGCTTAATTTAACATTCAAGTCCACCAACATAACAACGTATAAGCGCTATTTCCTTGGTGTGCGCTTTCTCCACCTTCAAATTCCAATAAAGACTTAACCTGTTAACGTCACTTGTCTCACACAACAAAATGGAAATTCTCCAAACTAACCGAGATACGGATCGCCTCAAGCGAGTGGCTTTCAAGCTACAATTCGTTCAATAACTGTTTTGGCATAAAATCCCCAACCACGAGAAACCAAACATCAACAGGATTGTACCGTAGCCACTACTGTGACCCAACACATAATTCTAATACCCACACAAATGAATCAATTGTCGCCTTTCGCCTCAGAAAGTGAGATGGATATTATCACAGATCGACGTAAATATCTTTCAAACAAGCTGCTTACGGTTTCACGGAACTTTCCTAAACGACTGTAGCGTTTGACTCAAACACTCCCGAGTCAAACGCCGATTCAGTCTGTTCTTACAAGCCGCCGCCACGACTTTGGGATCATAGATTTAATTAGAACTTTGTATACCTTTGGTATGTCATTAAATCAAAATAATTTGCAAATAGTACGGCGCACTACTCTTACAATGTCGAGAAAATCGCAAGAGCAGTTTTACGCGTCTATTATGAGACTAATGTGTCTATGAGTAGCAACCGGATCTTAAGAATTCGCAGTGGTCAAGTGGGAAGCTTTTGAACTCTGCAAGACGCACGTGTATAAACGACGGTTCGACTCCAGCTAAAAATTTGTTATTAATCTGTGCTATAGGAAGAAAGAAACTTTACAAAATGTCAACGACGTGTCTTTTCCCTCATAAACTCTGAACATTCCCAGTAAATGTGAGAAATCAGCATTCATGCAATGTAGTAAATTTGTGTTTTCTATACCTGTATGACAAATATAGCTGCATGTGATGCCTAGAGCACATCCCACAGGTAACGGTACATTACCCTTGTTGTCTGGTACATTGCGACTGACTATATTACTGAATGACGTCATTCGCATCGTTATTTATAGAGTTTTGACATGTGGTTTTCAAGCCTGTCCCTCACACTTGAAAATTTTAACTAAGAATAGTAAATAGTCAAATAAGATACGAAATTCACTACAACCTCATGAAAATACGCATGCGTTTTCGCTATGTTACCTCTCAAATTACATATACATTATTGTATTGTATGTGAACCGGGGCCTAGAAACGACGGAGAGGCTCCGTCCCCACCGCAACCGCAGTGGTCCACAACCGCACGACGACTACCGCAGTCCACTTCACCCCTCCGCCTTCCCACACCGAACCACTCTTTCAAGGTTATTGTGCGGTTTGGCCCCTGGTGGACCCTCCCAGGGAACGTCTCACACGAGACGAGTGTAACCCCTATGTTTGCGCGGTAGAGTAATGGTGGAGAACTTGTTTGCGCAGCAATCGCTGACATAGTGCAGCTGAGGCGGAATAAGGGGAACCGTCCCGAATTCGCCGAGGCAGACGGAAAACCGCCTAAAAACCATTCACAGACTGGACGGCTCACCAGACCTCGACACAAGTCCGCCGGGCGGATTCGTGCACGCCTAACCGGACGGACCGACATACACATTAAATAGTACGACCAATGATAGAAAAAAATTTAGATTAAAAAATAAGTATTAGCGGGTTTCGAACCGTCGCCTCTTCCACGACCTTCTTGCTAAGCCCAAACACCAACGACATTTTTTATGGCCTCGTTTTGTTCTATGTTATTCGTTGTATTGGTTTGGGGGGACGGCCGATGACACCCATTCAGACTCTTCGTTGTTCCGTTCACTCAGTTTCTTTTATTACAGAGTGCAGCTAACCCTCTGTCCGAACACGCTGAGCTATCGTGCCGGCGTCCACTTGACAATCTGGTTCGCAGAGATACATCACGTCCACAATAGACACGTAAAACTTGTGTTGCGATTTTCTCTGAATTGCCAGACTAGTGCACCTTACTGCTTACACATTATGTTGTTGCAGTGGCCTACTTAATGTGTACGAAGTTTGAAATAAATCCGTAATCCCAAAGTCGTGGTCTGCCCCTGGTTAGTCCGACTACCAATCCACAAATCCACCACGAGTAACTGAATTGCTCATGGGAGAAACCAAGAACCGTTTACGATGAACAAACGTAGCACCCTAATTCTCCCGTTTAACAGTAGTTGGTTTTTCTTTGCGGCAGTCAATTGATTCTTGAGGTTGCCAGGTAGTTTCAGGCGACTCTCTCTACAATGTTTTAAAGAAATACATAGAATAGCCCTTTCCAAACAACTAATTAAATCCTCGTTTCTTTTCGTAGTCGCAGATTTTGATAATAAGATGCGGTGACAGCTTTAAGTAAAGCCGATTTAACGCAACACAAATTCTGGCACATTCAATAAATTTCATAGATAATGCTTTCAAAACCTGTGACATTAGTTGTGTACGTTGTATTATGAATATTTCGTGAAAATATAACTGTTTATGATGTTGTAATGAGACGTTTTAATGTGTAAATTGTAATTAGTTTGAATAAGGGAACAAATCCTCGGTTTTTAGTATAGTGATGCGTCCTTCACGTTAATTCAGTTAATCTTTCCAAGGTACTGAGAGAGGAAGACAAACAGAAAAATAAGTACAGGAGAAAGTTTTTTTGTATTTCCCCCCAAAAGTAGCTTTTGGATATTTTATCTTCTTCATACTACCTATTCAAGTTGTTCGATGTTTCTCAGATTACTAAGGTGCAAATCATCCCTAAGCAAATAATTGTGTTATGAGCGAAAAATAGACAAATCTGCAGTGTGCCTAGGAGGAATGATTCGTAATCAGAAATATGACAAGAACGATAATTGGAAGAAAAAATAGAAAAAAAGTGACTCTAGAATGTATACTTCAAGAGCTATGAGCAATTCCTCATTCTCCATCTGCAACGCTGCGAAACAAACATTTTCTATTGCAAGCTCTTTGCTTTCCGTATTTTTGGAGGAGGTAGTATGAACAAAAACTGGAAAAAATCTCCGTAAACATGACTTGTAAAGTGTATACCTTGAGGGTTATGAGCGTTTTAGAGCTCATGATTGCTAAACTTTTGGCTGCGAATGTTTACGTCATATCCCTCGGTACTGACCATTCCTGCTGGGACACTGCACATATGAATACAATGTGGCCAATTACATGCTGCTCATAATAATATTTTCACACAGCATAACTGTCTGGTGGCAATGTAATTCCCTGAAATAAGTAGAAAATAGGATAGATGTACATACCTGAGCTGACACCGTGACTGCCTGCTATGTCAAGGACACAGGTTCAGTTCCCAGTGATCTTCCGTTGGTGGGAGGGCTAAATCGGAGTGTACTCATCCTCGTCAGCCCAGTCGAGGAACTTCTGGAATGACAAGTAGGGGCTCGAATAGAGCCTGCGAAGCTACTAACGTCTGGGATTCGGTGTACTGAACCCTTGCCCTTAGATACTGCATCCACACGTTTACTGAAATTTCAATATCCTTCACCAAAAGTATGGAATAACTGATTGTCATCAAAGCACCTGGGACGTGATGTAATGAACTCATGCCCGTACATACCGCATCCAGATATTTACCTAAATTTCAATATCGTATACCGCGAGTATAGAATAACTAAATGTTGCTCAAAACTCGTGCGCTTAGGCAGTAATATCGTAGCTTTCTTTCTTCAAAGTTACACAATTTTATCGAAGATTTTATGGGACGGATTAATTTTAATAGGTTCGCCCCGGTGTGTCTTCTACATTACTTATACGGCAAGCTCTAACTCAATAAGGAGATAGAGAGTGAAGGAAGATAAGTATTTGTTCTTGTGTCAAATTTAAACTGATCTGGAATCTGTTGGCTCAAATGGCTCTGAGCACTATAGGAGTCAACTGCTGTGGTCATAAGTCCCCTAGAACTTAGAACTACTTAAACCTAACTAACCTAAGGACATCACACACATCCATGCCCGAGACAGGATTCGAACCTGCGACCGTAGCGGTCGGGCGGTTCCAGACTGTAGCGCCTTTAACCGCTCGGCCACTCCGCCCGGCCTGGAATCTGTTATTTACGTGTTAAGGTATAAATATATTTTTCCAAAACATGAAAGTTGTGATTATGAAAGAAAGTTAAACCAAAGCTCGCTGCACCTAAAGAAGGCGACTGGGTTCGGACGTCCAAATACGTTGTGCATGAAATGCAAACAATAACTCGATAAAGCACTGTGAAGCACACTATTAAATTATTACTATTAAACGTGTGTTCCCAAATTCACTTTAAATATTTTGAAGACTGCACAGATAAGGTTTTGAATAGTTCCCCATACATGTACACATACAGTTTCCACGCTACAATAGCAAACATGTGAAAGATTAAGTTCTATTCCCAACCAAGTGTTGGGTAAAAGAGCAAAACTTATTTACCGTATCTCGACTATTTATTACGCGTATAGTAAACTACCTTACGAGGATGTGCTATCTTAAAAAAAGTATGGAACGTATGTAAATCTCTAAAGCATATGATACACAATATTTGATGGACATTCGGGAATTCCTCCTATATTCGTTATTCATTATTAGCATTACGACGATTTTTGACCAGGCAGAGTTTGCGTAATGGCCACGGCAAAAATGTAGAAATTAATAATCGTAAATATATGCCCGAATTTTAGTCAAATAAGTTCACTAAACGTTTACCATTAAACTGTTAGTAGCTGTGGAAACAAGAATGTGTCGTTTACGTACAGATAAGGAAAACGGATTAAATCATCCAAACAATCGAAAATTATCTTTACACTGGCAAAAAACAGTTATTAGCAGTGATACTTCAAATGACAGAATCGAAGATAGATGACAGCTGTCTAAGGAATCCGTAATTTTTCAGAGCTTCTTCTTTGGGCCACGCCCTCGGATGCAGGCAGTCACGCGATATCCTCGGATAGTCTCCACTGTTCAACTCATCACAGCTAACAGCTATGTCTTCAGTTCTCAAATGGAACCGTACTTTGAGTTTGGAATAGTTACATCTATAAATCGTAACCTACAGCAACACTCAGTTACCATCCGTATTAAATATTATACAGGATGTACATAAAGTCCGGGAACACTTCCAATCATTTATAACACAAAAACTAAACATTTCACAGATGTCACACATACTGCCCTTTGAAGAAATTTCAGAAAGTTTTTTTTAATTTTTTAATTTTTTTTTTTTTTTTTTTTGCAGACATTCGATATGCGTACGATGAGTGACCCGACAGACGCAATACAGAAATCGAATTCTTAGATACCCGTCCCAGCAAGGCATCGTCGACTGTGGGAATCGCTTCCCGTATTCTCTCCCTGAGCTCTGCTACCTAACGTGGTAGAGGCGGTCATACACCATATCCTTAATGTGTCCCCACAGAAAAAAGTGACACGGAATGAGATGTGATTAGCAGGGAGGCCATTTTATGAAACACCTCGCTCCGCACCTGAACTTGACATGTTTACGACTAGCGCTATCGGCAGGTTACCGAACTACGTTGTGACGGTATACATGGAAAAAAAAAACTTTCAGGGTTCCTCTTCAAAATGACATATGTATGATACCTACACAATGTTTGGTTATTGTGCAATATATACTTCACGTATACCCTGTATTTTGCTTGACACGCACAGTTTGATAGGATGATGCTCAACAAACCGGCGGGGTTAGGTATTATCTCTGCCTCGTGATGGCTGGGTGTTGTGTGCTGTCTTTAGGTTAGTTAGGTTTAAGTAGTTCTAAGTTCTAGGGGACTGATGACCATAGATGTTAAGTCCCATAGTGCTCAGAGCCATTTACACGAGTATGTAAGAATGTCTTGTAATATATCAATAATGTAAATCATCTTCAGCTCGCTGGCTATGGATCTTATTTACCGTATATTACGTTCTTGTATTGGGAATCAAATTATACATTTTACCCTTTCTACAAATTCGGGACACTTACAACAGTTGTTTGGTAGGTATAGCGAAAACAGATTATGATAGCAGTAACTGACGAGAAACTATCTATGGCACAAAAAGAGTTTGGACAAAAAAGAGTTATCTCAAATACTGATATAATTTGGAATACACAACGTCGGACCCAGTAAATTTTAGTTGAAGATTTAATTAGGTTCATCTTTACTAATCAGACTGTGTGTAATCGTGATATGTGATGAACAGAGGCGTTTCACTAATTCATTATTCGCGTAAGGGTAATCTCCAAATCAAAAGCTTATCTCCAATGTATATCCTCAATGAATAGACTTTGACAGCCAATACTGGCTGAGCATCTTTCCTTAATGCTCCTTCGTGTTCGGTGTACAAGCCACAGTCAACCAGTAACAATATGTATGTGCTGTGATCTATAAAAATTTATGTCATACGTATGTCTGAGATGTTTCTTGTCGAAAGCAACACGTTGTACTAGAAGTTAATCTTAAAATAGAACTTAAAATGTTAGAGCTTGAGATAGGAATTCAAGGTTTTATACACGAGGGTTAGAACTTTAATAGTGGCAACTATTTACTTACAGCTCGTACAAAATAGATACGTGTTTAAAAAGTTTTACTGGCCTTCAGAGTAGTCACCAGCATTGTGAATAACCCGTTGCCAGAGGTGTGGAAGTCGTAGGATACTCTTAGTAGTGCCGGTTGTGTTGACAGTTCGAGCGGCGCGGTATATTGCCCAACGAATTTGTAACAGTTCTGAAGGGAATGCCGTGAAGTGTTTCCTTCAGTTTAGAAATCGACTTGAACTCACGAAGGATTAAGTCAGGGGAGTGCAGTAGGTGGTATAGCACTTAGCAACCCCATCAGTCAAACAAATCTGTAACAGTTTGCACTGTACGTGCTTGAGCATTGTCCTGCAAAATGATGGTCAGGTCCTGCAGAAAGTGTCATCACTTCTGTCTCTATGCTGTTCATTTTTGGTATACAACCTACGACCAGCTTAGAGACAGAAGTGTGCAAATCAGTGTAACAGTCGACGTTCCTACAGAAGTATGCAAACAATGTCTCAATGCGGTTAGAAAATCACTTACGGAAATAACTAAGGAAATACTAAAAAAAGTGAAAATTTTCCATTATCGATGTTGCTGATTACTTTTCACCTCTCTCTGTATAAATTATTAGTTCATGTAACAACGAAAGTGCTTCTGAGTCGTTACCTGTTGCACCTCTAACTTAGTAAGATATTTGCCTCTCTGTTCTGTGCAATTTCAATATCTAAACGCGTGATCTCTTCAGAGCCTCTTTGCATCTACCAAGTTTCCACATGTCGAATAATTTGTCGACTTCACTCCTTACATACCATCAATAAATACACCCTTGTACACAAAACTCTTTCGACTTATTGTCTAGGGCACACGGTTCCGCAGTTAAATTAATAACAGTTCCCATCCGTCGGTCCTGTCAGCGGTTTTCGAGAGCTTTCCTTTGGTTGTAAGGAAAATTCTGTAAATGAAAATCCACTCTGAAATAATTGCAGTTGAGGCTCCCTCTGGATCACTTGTAGCACGCCTGGGATTTAGCTGAAAAGCTCTTGACTCTGCAACGAGTCATTTCGTGAAGACAGAATGGAAAGGCTTCTATTTCAACGTTCAAAATTTTGAAAATTCTGTTTCTTTGATAATGTTGTCCATTGAACCTCGATAAATAGAGAGGGATGAACGATCTTGGCATACTTAACTAACTAAAAAATCAGAACACCATATTTTAAAAGTGCGGCGTTTGTTTCAGCTAGTGTATTGCATAGGGTATAGCTCTGCATTGTTTTAAAGGTTTGTATATTGATTACATGGAATATTTTGTATGTGAAAGTGTGGTAACTCTTACCAAACTACTGATTTATTTATTTTTTAATTTTATTCTAATAATTTAATGTAAGTGAGTAGCATGCGATAAGTCGTATCTGCATTTAAATTTTAACGTCATGCTTCGAAGTTCATACGTAAACTGGAGGCTATTGATGGCAATATAGCTTACGTAAATATGAACGAGCCATAGACAAGGAAACCTCGTCACTAATGGTTGTTATAGTAGAAGTAAAGATGAATTCATGACGCTGCTATAAAAGTAGGAATTAGTCAACCGTGAAGATGGAAATCGTAAATCCTCATTTGAAAACCTATAGATAAATCCCGTACGTACGGTGATAGCATTTTATTCTGTAATACAGAATGAGTAATGTTCATTCAACAAGCCTTCTCTTCATCTATTACTGAAGATCTCGATAAGGTTCTAGCGAGCAGTTTTTACGTCGCTAAGTCACCATACCTTAATATTAATAACTCATAAGTATTAAGTTAATATTTTCTCACTTATAGAATAACACTCTGCATTCCATTCACGCCTTCCACTGTAATGTCTAATCAAACAATGTTCAGGCTTTTCTCAGTTATTCAATGGTTGCAATGATTTTTAAACATCCCTCGCATTTGTTTCTACTGTTCTCTTTCGTTTTTAGCGTCCACTTTGAAGTGAGGAGCTCAAGATACTGGTTTCATCACCGGAAAATTATAGACACAACAAGGGCACGTTTATGTAACGGAAGAGTGCCGACCTCAAACATACATCTATCCTCGTCGTGGAGATTGTGGCGTTGTACGGCAAACAAAGCATGCTCACTTCAGGGGCTGAATGGTTGTGGTCGATATGCAAAAATGTTACTTACGTTTCGTCTCCGATTGCGTGAGAAATCATTGGAGGTAGAACGGCATCTGCGATTTACCTCCGATGATGAGTTTAAAGCCTGAAAGTCAACGACAGTGAATAATATAACATATCGACCATAGCCCTTTAACCGAAATGTAAATTCAGTACAGATTTATTTCGTGCTTTACTGATTACTACTACTCACTCACCTGATGAATCACGCTAAAGATAGTGACGTATTTGCTCTAGAAAAGATACCTATCGAGATTGACGAAAGATGAGAAAAAACAACAGCAGGCAAGCCATATTTTTGCTGATTTAAGCTATCCTGAAGGTATTTTTATAGACGACAGCATTCAGCTGAATACCTTAAGTAGCATTTAACCAAAAATGGTTACAGCGTTTTTGAAAGTGCAATGTGAATCGATGTGCCCTGCTTTTCAACCATCACTCTTCTGACTGATTTGATGCGTCCAACTAACGACTCTTGTCCTGTACTAACCAAACCGCACCGAGTAGTACTTGCAACCTAAGCCCTCAATTACTTGTTGGGTGTATTCCAGTCCTTGTCTTTCCCCACAGCTCCCTATAACATCAGGGTAGTTATTCCCTGATTTCTTGAAACATCTTCTGCTCTCCCGCTATCTTCTTTTCACTAACAGATAATGCTGTCCTCCAAACGGACATTCTCAGAAATTTCTTCCTGAAATGAAGGCCTATGTTTGAGACCATTAAACTTCTCCTGGCCAGAATTTCCCTCTTTGACTGTGTGATTTTGCTTTTTATTCCCTGTATGCTTCGTCCGCCAAGGATTATTTTGCTTCCAAGGTACCAGAACTAACTTCGTCAGCTTCGTAATTAACAATTTTCTATTTGTTTCTCGATACTTTTGTTTCTGTTTCATTTCATTACTTTCGTCTCTCTACATTTATCTCTCAGACATGATTCTGTACTCTTAAGACCGTTTATGGATGCAGATGATAAGGCAGGATGCTTTCGTACGTATCAGCTGTTAGAGTAGTATCTAGACGTATCAGAGGTCACACATCACTCCAGCTGCACATGCCCCCCACCATTATAGAGCCTCCACCAGCTTCAACAGTCACCTGCTGACCCGCAGGGTCCATGGATTCATGAGGTCGTCTTCATACCTGTAGACGTCCTTGCAATTTCAAACGAGACCAGCCAACAAATTTCATCAACAGTCAGATGTCGCTGTTGATGGGCCCAGGCGAGGCGTAAAGCTTTGTGTCGTGCAATTATCAAGGGGACACGAGTGGGCCTTCTGCTTCGAAAGTCCATATCGATGACATTTCGTTGAATGGTTCTCATGCTGACGCTTGTTGATGGCCCAGTACTGAAATCTGCAGCAGTTTGCGAAAGGGTCGCACTTCTGTCACGCTGAACGATCTTTTTCAGTCGTTGCTGGTTTCGCTCGTGGGGATTCCTGACATTCACGGTACACTCATGAAATGGTAGTACGGGAAAATCCCCACTTCATTGCTTCCTTGGAGATGCTGTGTCCCATCGCTCGTACGCCGACTTAACTGCATGCTCAAACACACTTAAATCTTAATAGCCGCGTGGAGTAGCCGGGCGGTCTCAGCCGCCTTGTCACGGTTCGCCCGGGTCCCTCCTCCCGAGGTTTGAGTACTCCCTCTGGCATAGGTGTCTGTCCTTATCGTAAGTCAGTTTAAGTTTGATTACGTATTGTGCAAGCTTAGGGACCGATGACGTTAGCAGTTTGGTCCCGTGGAACGTACCACAAATTTCCAAAATTTGAATCTTGGTAACCTACCATTGTAGCAGCAGTAACCGGTCTAACAACTGTGCCAGACCTTTGTTGTGTTATATAGGCTTTGCCGACAGCTGTGCCGTATTCTGCCTGTTTATATATCTCTGTGTACGAATACGCGTGACTATACCAGTGTCTTTGGTGCTTCCGTGTATATGAATTCACAGCCCACAGTAAAAGGCAGGTGTAATGGCACATGCTACATGTCGCCAAACAGGAGTATGTAAGATATGAAAGGAAGCGATACACTGCAGCAGAGATGCTGTTAAATGAGAGAGATGTGACTGTCAACCCTAAGTCGGCAAAAAGAGAGAAGTCTGTGGTGTGTCTCAAGAGAGGACACAAACATTTTTTATCACTCTTTTGACTGTAACAATTTTGTTAATAATACTGAACTTCGGGTTAATATAAATAATTTGAATTGAATTACAGTGCTCGTCTATTTATTTGAAAACAGTTCATCTAACCGCATTGAAATATGAGTTTCTTTCGTTAGGCGATACGGTCAGGAATTTGCAACTTCTACTGTGGCTATATTCGAGGCGAGCTTCGCAGCAGAAAGAAAAGAAAACAAAGAAAATAATAATTACTATTAAATTTCATAAAAAGATGAGAAAATACAATTAAGAACATTTACAACTAATTTTCTAGAAAGTTTATTACTTTTGATGGTATCTGCTCGGCAGCCGGCGATAATACCTCTTCATTAACTTTCATTTATGACTTCACGGTTAAAAGTCCTAAAGCATTTCGTATTGAAAAACCCTCATTCACTATCCAACCAGTAGTAAAAAATGGAACCGGGATTCCATGCCGAAGATGTGTCTTGAGACACCAAGGACAGCGGTGGAATTCCAGTCCGACTGTCGCCCGCCTTACGGCCCGAAAACCAGGAGAGATGATCTAGGGCGCTACTTCATTTCATAGCAGAATCCTTAGCTTGTCATCCATGGTGTGCTGTCTTTTCAAACGTGCTGTGAATACGTAAATTTATCAGCGTCCAACATAAATGTTTAAATATGTCTACAGGTTTATATTGTCATTCAATTACTGCATTACCCAGCTAGAATATGACATGAGCATAAATGTGAACTAAATTGAAACACACAACCGTTTTCGTATGTTGTCTGTAAAGAAGTGTGTCTGTTTAAAATTATTCAATTAGGTTCGTTGACCACTTTCATGGAAACTTAGTTCACTCTTGAATATCACTTCACTTTTAAAACACCGAGACACACAACATTGGAATGGGCGAATTTTACTGAAAAGATTTCTGAGCCTTAGCTGAGAAAGTTTTATGCTCTGACACCAGCAAAGAATAGTAGAAGTTAAAATAGTTTCTCATAGCATAGATTTTGATATACTATCAAGTTCCCTTTACATGGATTCTTCTTACAATGGCAAATATATATGTCTGAATTATTCGGCAATTTAAACTCGCCGCGTAAGACTTTCATGAAATGGAAGCAGATAAAAGTGCGTCTTGCCAGCATCATGGCTGCTCGAACAAGAAGAAAGAATGCAACAAGAAATCTGTGATGATAATAATAATAATTTTTGTAATTAAAAGGTATCATTAATTTCAGTCTATTTTCTGTGGCCCGTGAAGATACTGTTACACCGTCTCTGCACTAGCAAACCCAAATAGTTTCTCTGACAACACGCTTGTCTCTCACGATACCACATATGTAAGAAAATAATCGAAATATTTTTATCGACTACAAAACAAGGGCGTGGATGCTATAATGGCATCCTCACAGCACAGCGGTACGTCGATGATACCCTAGGCCCCGCTTTGTTGCCCTCTATGGCAAGCCATCCTGGGCTTACTTTTCAGCAAGATAATGCCCGTCTACACACTGTGAGTTCTGGATATAGTATCGTGCCTTCAAACAATGCTTCATCTAATACTTCTCTATTAATACATTGTCATCATTGATGCGGTGGTAGTCCCGAACGTCAACTGATAGTATATGTGTCGCTCAAACAGATAAAACCTCTATGGATTGTAGCTATTAAATGCAGATTCAGCTATAACAGGACCTTTAACACTGATGTGCATTCAATCCAAGTTATCAACAGATCGATGGATTACATAGTTCCGTCCGACAATAAGCTGTTTTCTTCCAGGTTGCTGTTGGTAAATATGCAGTCTGCAGATGGTCCGACATTGCATTTAACATTTCAGCCACAATTCACCGAGCGTTAGTGTTTCTTTGAGAATGATAGAAACAAAATTGATATTTTCTACTCGTTTCATTCGTTCAAAGCAAGTCTCATGTTCACGCTAGTCTGCCAGTAAGGAGGAACTCAATAATATGCAACAGACATTACTTGATTAAAGTTGTTTAAGGTGACTAAAGGCAGAACACCTTCGCCATCGGAGGAAGGTATTCTGTTACGAAGCTAGTGCCATATTACCTCTTTTGGCGTCGAGTCACACGCACTACACGCCACCCCCCCCCAAATATCTGCCACAACAGGCCACGCCAAACGTTACGTCACTTACCACGCCACATCGGCGGTCGACCTGCCTAGCTTCCATCTGAGTTTGTCGTACGTCGGTGCGCATGTGCTGCTACGACACTCCATCGTGTCTCCCTTGCGCTGTTCAGTTATATCTTGATTCTTATAACTGGAGAACTCCTTCAGAAGCTACGATTAATTTGCAGGTCTAGAACAGTTAACACACATTTGAACTTGTAGTTTTGCAATTATTCCTCCCGCAACGTGGACCATCAAGTAGATTGATAACTTTGCAGTGATGCCCCCCCCCCCCCCCCCCAGTGCTATCTATTTTTTCCAAAATGTGCTCCATCCGTACAGCACCCTGTCCTGATGTCAGCTTTCTCTTGTACGTTAAGGTGTAACTAAGCTAGGCCCCTTGCTTGATTATGATCAGCAACCAACAGAAATTAAGACCTCATGCTGAGGATACAAAAGATGCAAACAGGATCAAACAGATATACATTATGAAACCTCCAATCACCTCTCTCCGCTCTGAAGTGAGTATCAAAGTGTACTAAAACTAGTCAACTTTTGCTTATTGTTGGATTGACCTCACTGTCAACAGCAACATATCTCACACGAGATATACTTGAATACACGACAAAACGAAGGTGAGCGAGACACATATTCTGTCAAATGATCGTTGTGAAAGAAGCAGAAGAGCTAGCGTTATATTACTGGCAGCATGGGTGAGTTCCAGTTTGGTTGCAGTAGTACTTCCGCGCTATCGTCGTAACATTGTTCATCGAGTTGTTGTGACTAGCGAGCAACAAGGTGTAAGACCAATTCCGAACATTAATTTTCGAATCACGTGTCTAACAATGACCAAATTCGCCATGTAGGTGTAATCCTGCACGTTAAACTTATCAAACTCTTACAGATTTGGTTTTCACGGAAAGCGCTGACTTGGCGTTAACTAGCATTTTTACAAGCATTTAGTTATTGACACGCAAACATCGGAGAAAAATACCTCTAAACCTAAGAATCATCATTACCTAATTATCAACTCGCGGCCACTTTCACATCACTCCTAAAACCGGATCACTCACTAATGCCCATAGTCTCCAAATTAATTTTGGCTACAAGTATTTCATTAAAATTTTATTGTGTTACCGCCATACTTTAAGGACTTCGATAGGGGGGCTGAATGGGTATGAAGGCAGGCAACAGTGTTTCCAGATTCGAGCCCCCAATTCCCCCTCCCCACTCTGAAGCCATCAACCACTTGCTTGATTTCTGCCACGCTCTTATGACTTCACAATGGACGGTGGTCAATAGCACTAAATGTGAAATGGCAGGAAGCTCCAAATACGTTGGTAAATTCAAAAGACCCAATTCTGCTAAGTGCAAAGTGCGAGAAAATGAGAAATACGAGATGATGGACTTGGCCCAATTGTTATAAGTAAAAAATTCAATATTGCGGACCTTAAGATGGCGTCTGTGATGTCAAAATTCACACACATTTCAACATTTGAAAAGATACATTTATTGGTTTTCAAAATACACTACCAAAAATTTAATGTGTGGCAACTGCTAGATAAATTAGTAACGTATATAGCAACCTTCCAGCCCAGCCAAGAACGTGATGACGTGTGCCACAATGTTGCAATCAAAGATAATTTGTGGTGCAGTTCACCCATTAAGAAGCGAGTTCGGAAGAGAGCTAATTTTTAGATGTAGAGATCGGGCGTTTATGTAGCGTTTCTAAACTATTTCTGACCAACGCTGGTGTGGTTCCTGCAACAAGGTTACTTAAGATTTAGCCAGTACTCAGCGTCAGCCATCTGTTTGTCTCCAGCGATTCAGATGTACATTGAAGAGCCAAAGATATTGGTATAGACATGCATATTCATATACAAATATATGTAAACAGACAGAATATAGCGCTGTGGTCGGCAACACCTATGTAAGACAACAAGTGTCTGACGCAGTTCTTAGATCGGTTACTGCTGCTATAACGACAGGTTATCAAGATTTAAGTGTGCTTCAACGTGGTGTTATAAGCGGAGCACGAGTGATGAGATGTCGCTGCGGGCGGAAAAAGATCCTTCAAGAAAGGGACCAACGATGACTGAAGTGAATCCTTCAAGGGGACAGAAGTGCAACCCTTACGCACAATACTGCAGATTTCAATGCTGGACCATCAAGAAGTGTCGGCGTGCGAACCTATCAACGAAACATCATCGATATGGGCTTTCGGAGCCGAAGGCACACTCCTGTACTCTTGATGGCTGCACGACACAAAGCGTTACGCCTCTTCTGGGCCCATCAACACCAACACTGGACTGTTGAAGACTGGGAACATGTTGCGTGGTCGGAAGAGTTTCGTTTCAAATTGTATCGAGCGGTCTGACGAGGACGACTATGGAGACCACCTTACTAATCCAGGGACCTGTATGTCAACAGGGGACTGTTGAAGGTGGTGGAAGCTCTGCAATGTTATGTGCCGTGCGCATTTGCAGTGATATTGGACCCCTGATACGTCTAGATACGAAAGGTAAGCATCCTGACTGATCACCTGCACCCGTTGATGCCGTCGTGCATTCCGACGGACTTGGGTGATTCCAGCAGGATAATGCGACACCCCACACAGCCATAATTGCTACAGAGTTTCTCCAGGACCACTCCTCTGAGTTTAAACACTTCCACTGGCTACCAAACTCCACAGACATGAAAATTATTCAGCACATCTGGGATGCCTTGCAACGTGCTGTTCAGAAGAGATCTCCACCACCTCGTACTCTTACGGATTTATAGACATCCCTGCAGTATTTATGGTGTCAGCTCGTTCCAGCACGTCTTCATACTTTAGTCGAGTCCACTCCACGTCGTGTTGCCGCACTTCTGCGTACCCGCGGGGATCCGGCACGACATGATGCATGTGCTCCAGTTTCTTTGGCTCTTCATTGTATATGGTACTCGAAACCTCATTCATCTTTGACACAGGCAGGAACCGATCTGTTGCTACTATTTTCAAGTAAATTTTAAGTGACTTCCTACATAAAATACAATAAAAGACTCAATGATCATCCCAAGTTTTTTACTCATTTCTACACAGATTCTGCTGAATGCAGCTGTGGTCCCTTCACAAAAGGGCACTTGTGCAGAAACTCATCTGCTGGAGAAGTTCGTGGACAGTGAAGATAGCGAGTGGGGGAGGTGAGTAGTGAAATGTCTTGCATGGGAACTTGGAGAAAATTCCAGAAGACTACTAACTTGTGAGACACTGAAATCGAATATTATTTAAAACATTTCCGACAATTGTCAAACTGAAAGATATTAAACGTGATAGTGACTTCAGGTTCAGAACACCACACGATAACGGCAGCGACATGAGTGATGTTGATAGGCAAAGCCTCTCTACATTCAGAAAAAACTGGTATGGGAGATGTCATCTGTCTTTGGAGGGAAATGACCACTTGTTAGCTGCTTACTGTTGTCATATTATGTTACCATTATAGACGTTACGGCGGTATTCATAAGAGTCAATTGAAACTTGAGGAGGGTAAATCTTACATAAGGCTGAAAAAAAAAAGTGTGGAGTGGTCCGTTCCGTCCAAATTTTTTTCAGCTTCCTCGTTTTGGCGATATTAATCCCATGACATGAATGGTGACATTTTATCAGTATTATGTCCACATTTCTATAGCCATTTACTTGCTATTACTGCAACAGATCAGAGTGAACAAGCAGGACCGGTCGCCTTAATCATTTGATTGTCCGTGCATGTCTCCCCTACCTACCCGCACTGCCATATGTAACATTGCCTTATATCCCACGATAGCAGATATTCTTTTGATTCCTACACGGGGAGAGACATTGTTATGCTCGTCGATTTCCTTTGCTGTGGCGTGAAATACGGATTGGCAATGTCTGTATTCTTCATTGTCTGTGTAGTCTAATGCAATCCCTTTAGACATGCATGTCTGAAAAACACTGCAGTAGATCGTATACACCCTGAAGAATACAGACATTGGCAGTCTGTACATTGTCGTTATTCCGGGGAGTCCCATTTCAGTTCCCCGAGAATTTCTGTTAGACTTCGGTACGTGGGGCCGGCCGTGGGCAAGCGGTTCTAGGCGCTTCAGTTCGGAACCGCGCGACTACCACGGTCGCAGGTTCGCATCCTGCCTCGGGCATGGTTGTTTGTGATGTCCTTAGAGTAGTTAGGTTTAATTAGTTCTAAGTTCTAGGGGGCTAATGACCTCTGATGTTAAGTGCCATAGTGTTCAGAGCCATTTGAACCATTTTTTTCAGTACGTGGGACCGCGTCGAACTATTAATATGCAAGCAATACACTCCGTGACTTCTTTATAAGGGCTACAAACACTCGAAAATTACTTCAGAGTTGTCAGTACTAGAGACTTGTATGCGATCTGCTTCGCACATCCACTGCATTTTCCCACAATACTTCCTTCCACCTCGATAAGGACTCCAAATACTTGAACAATCATCCAAATTGGTGGTGCGATCTTCCTCTGCGTGACTTTTCCCACACGTTCATAGTATTTGGCCACACTGCTTCTGTGAGCCTTTCATAAAACTGGTTTTCACTAAATCGTTCCATTTAATAGTATTACCCACAAAATCTCTCGAATATTCGCAGTTAATCTTGTAATTAGGTACTGTGAGATTCATTGTCTATATTCCAGCCATTATCATAGATTTTGTCTTTGTTTTTAACAATTTCTTACGATTGTGCAATGATACTTTCCTCTGCCCATTATCAGCTTCACCGAACTCACTTTTATATTGAAATGTGGGATGTGGGCATTCAACGTCCACGTTAACCCACTGAGTTTTACTAGTTAAATCTCCATCTACTAAATTCTTAAAACGTTTGTATTAAGTCGATTTCAGAATGTATAAAATTCATTCGAAATTCTGCGCACGGAAGGACAATGGAATTCTGTTGCTTTAGATCACACAGTATGGATTTATCAGTATTACTTAAGATTTACCCTGCTCAAGATTCGACTCTACTTACTCGTCTGACAACCGCTCTCATATCTATGACGGCAACATTGAAAGACCGTTACCAACTTTGACAAACATTTTGGTTGTAGAAATGATCTGCATGGGATGGGCTCACCAAGAGAAAGATCGCTCCACATGAACTCGGATACTGGGACTAAGATTTTGCACTACGAAATACAGAAATGAATAGGGTGGCCCTTATAAATGAATCCTGGGTGTTGGTCTTTTCGAAAAGCATTAAAATTCAGTAACAGCAGAGGGTTTCGTTTAGCTACAGAAATGAAGTATCTGTTCAAATTTAACCAAGTTCACTACAATATACTCTGCGAGCATATACGTGTACATGAAACAAAAATAACATTACCGTGATCGGTGAAAGACAGAGAAAGGAAAGCAGTTATTTGTAAAGATAGAACAATTCTGAACTAACGACTGGCGGATTCTTACTGAACCCGTGAGGATTAGGGTAAAAGAAACTTATCATTGTCCCATAAGTCGTTCTTGAGAAGCCATAAGCGCAGAGGCGCGTACAGTGATTGCTCTAATCGATCGTACCGAAAGTATGTATGGAAACCCCAAGCAAGTATCAAGGATTTCCAAGTCACTGAAAGTCGCGGAATGTAATCAAGTTAAAACCATGCATACAATTACCTAGCAACTCGTATTTCCGGATTGTCTGTGCTCCTTATTCTCATCACCATTCATAAGCTTGAGCTGGATGTTAGGTTGGTACAGCCACACATGAGCCACTGAATGCTGCAACCTCTCTCAGTCAATCTGCCACTGCATCTCCAAACCAATAGTTGAAGTTCCCCCAAAAACTTTCGTAGTCCTAATCAGAATGCATCAAAGAGTATCAACTGACTGTGTGTTTCACTATATACTCCTAGAAAAATTGAAGTTTTATGGCATTGATGGTACAACTAACTAATGGATAATATCATATCTAAGCTAAAGAATGCAGGAAGTTGTAATTAGTCAAGGGACTGAGGAGAAATTATGTACGTCTTCCTCCAAGTCTTAACCTAAGGTCAACTATTGTTTCATATGTATAATGATCTTCCGTCTAATATACAAAACGCAGAAATACCTCTCTTTGCAGATGATACTAGTATTGTAATAAGTCCAAGCATACGTACAGCCATAGAAGACTTGGTAGAAATATTCTTAAAAGTGTCATTGACTGGTTCCCATTGACTGGTCCTTTGTGAATGGTCTCACCCTCATTTTTAAAAAGACACAACATATAGAGTTCTTTGGATCTAGGTGTGGTACGGCAATGATTATTGTAACACATGCTGAGGAAATAATAAAAATGTGAAAACTTCGTATGTCCACATAAGAATGCAAACGTGAAGAAGCACGTTTTGTAACTCCTAAAACAAATAAGTTCAGCCTCATTTTCATCAACAATCACTGCAGATCTTGGAAAGAGTTGACATACTTTGAATATTTGCATTCAATAATATTATATGCAATAATTTTCTGGGTAACTAATAATTAAGAAAGAATGTTCTCATAGCTGAAAAGCGGCCTTTTGTAGACACCTTTTTATGCACTTGTGCACTCCGACTGAATTTTGTTGCAAACAATCCAATGCATTTCAAAAGAAACAATGAGTTACATAATAACAATACCAGAAGACAAAAAGACGTTCTTTAACCCACATTAAGGTTGTCTCTAGCACAAAACGTATTGCACAATGCCAGAACTAAAAATCTTATAACTTACCCAGTGTTACAAGTTATCTGACCGACAGAAAAGTAAAATTAGAAGTCAAATAACTGCACCTTCTATTTCGCACAAGAATTTCTATTATTGTAACTTGTAAAATTTCGTGGATGGGAAGTACTTCATCTTTAGACTTAACAATAATATTTTAAAAAATAAGAAGTAAAAAACAGATAAACCCCTACAAATGTTCACCATGTATCCATATTTACAAATTAATTTGCAGTGTAAAAGTGAAGTTATTCGTTTTGCATTTATCATGCAAATTTATCCATGGAATATAAAAGTAACGAAGTAACTGCCACACTAACTAATTAACAAGTCCGATGTTAAGACCAGTTTCAAGACATATGAAATTAGCTATCTCCTTTCAGCTCCCGGAAAAGTCCGCTTAAAATTACCTTCATCTATCAGAAGGCTAAACTGTTTAATTCCCTCATAGGAAAAGTTTAATACTTCCTCCTAATAATAGTTTAATACTTCAGTCAACGGACTATCTTTCCACCATATAATTCTGAGCAACTGCGTCTAGTTTCCACTGTTTCATATTTTTGTAAGATCAGCTAATTAATTAGTTTCCCTCTCTTCTAGAAAAGGACTTCCCCGAATAAACACAATTCCGTCCGCACAGGGGAGAAGAAAAATTTGTAACAAGGAAGAACTCGTGAATTCCCACAAAAGAAAAAGAGATAATGAGGCACGCCCCTCCCACCCCCGTCTTCTCGGAAGGTGTCTGTCGAAAAAAACGAGATCTGTGGAAGTGCACTTTGAGCGCTCGGCTTGTAAAACGGCAGTTTATTCGGCACCTACCAGAATCTCACCACTGTTTATTATACGAGCTTTTTAACTAGTGATAGGACCTCGAGATGCGTCGACCGCAATTAGCGAAAAACCTGAGGTGACCGCCTGGGTCGCACCCCGTCGTGATAATACACTGAGGTGACAGAAGTGGTGAGATAGCGACAAGCACATACTTAGATGGCGCTAGTACGTCATACATAAGGTATAAAAAAACAGTGCATCGGTGGAGCGGTCTTTTGTACTGAGGTGATTCGTGTGAAAAGGTGTCTGATGTAATTATGGCCGCACCACGGAGTTAACAGATTTTGAGCGCGGAATGGTAGTTAGAGGCTGGGACATTCCGTATCGGAAGTTATTAGTGAATTCAATACTCCGCGAACCACAGTGTCAAGAGCGTGTCGAGAGTACCAAATTTCAGGCATTGCCTCTTACCACTGACAACGCAACGGCTGACGGCTTTCGCTTAATGACCCAGAGCAGCAGCGTTTGCGTAGACTTAGTGCTAACAGACAAGCCACAGCGTCAAATAACCGCAAAAATCAGTGTCGGACGAACGACGAACATATCTATTACGAGAGTGCGGCGAAATTTGGCGGTAATACGGTTGGCTCCAGATGACCGTCATTAGTGCAGTTACTAACAGCCTAAAAGCACGATATCACCTGCAACGCCTCTCCAGTGCACGTTACACCACTCCAGTGCACGTTACCATATCGGTTGGACCCTAGGCAACTGGGAAACTGTGGCCTGGTCAGTTGGTAGGTTCTTTTTTTTTTTTTTGTTTTTTTTTGGGAGATCGCACGAAGCCATCGAACCAAGATGTCAACAATGCACTGTGATAGCTTGTGGTGGCTGCTCATCGGTGTGGGCTGTTTTTACATGTAACAGACTGGGTTCTCTCGTTCAACTGAACCCATCATTGACAGGAAATGGTTATGTTCGCATACATAGAGATCATTTTTAGCCATTCATGGTCTTATAGTTCCCAACCAACGATGGCATTTTAATGGACGACAATGCGCCCTATCACCGGGCAAGAATTGTTCGCAATTAGTTTGAAGAACATTCTGAATAATTCGATCGAATTTTTTGTCCACTCAGACCGCCCGACTTGAGTCCATTGGAACATTTATGGGACATAATCTAGAGGTCAGTTCGTGCACAAAATGCTGCACCGGCTACACTCTCGCAACTGTGGACGGACGTAGCGGCAGTACGACTTAATGTATCTGCACGGGATATCCAACGACTTGCTGATTCTATGCCAGAACAAATTGGTGCACTACGCCGGGAAGAAGTGTGTTAGATACGATATTTCGAGATACCCCATGACTCCGGTCGCCTCAGTGTACATAAGCTGTAAACGTTTTGCCTGTGGCTACAGGACCGTTCGCTCGTTCCCAACACCTCGCGGCCTACCTTTGCCAACTGGAGTGCTGCTCCCTAGCGAGCCAGAGGAGTGCAAGGGCCTCAGTGCTTCATCTTATCCAGTCCGTGGTTCATAAAGGGATAGCCAAGCGGGCAGTAACACAAACACAGGGCATGCATGCAACAACTACCCAGAGAGAGAAACCTGAGACAGGTGTTGGTGTTATAGTCCTCACATTCACTAATACCACCATTGATATCATCACATATTAATCGATATGAAACATTGATTCTGATAAAATAAATCAGATATAATAAAGAAGAGACATGCCGGTCCGGTAACGGAGATTTTGTACTGTGTAATCGGCCTGTGATCACTGTGACGTCTTAGGATAGGCCTGGGGAGGGGGGAGACATCTGGCAAAAATGCATGTTCGTCAGAGAAGAAGGGAGGATGAGGGATGTAAACTGAAATTAATTCAGACTTTCGTCTTACAGGTTCAGCTCCCTCCAAACACACACACACACACACACACACACACACACACACACATACACCGCCTCGCAAAGACATGGGCAAATGAAGTCTCTGGGGACAGATACAAAATGTCACACTGCACCATCTGTGAGTAAGGCATCCCATATTCTGCTTTGTCTGATAAAGGAAAGTGAAGCACCTAAAAGGCAAGGTGCCTGTCAACGTACCTGTTTACATGCGCACAACCCCGTTCCCTCCCACCTCCTCCTCTCACAACAGCAGCCATGTAATCGATTAGAGTTCCAATGGACACCGGGCCTCTATGGTTACAAAGTGCATGAACAACGAGAAATGATGAATTATCATCTTGAAACACAGGGAGGTGTTACTCGCCCATGTGAAACAGTGATATTAGCACCTCACGGAGTTCTAAAGGGGTCTCTTTGTGGGTCTCATTTTCGCCGAACTGATTAATCGTGCAATATAGAATATATCGTTGACAAAACTGCAGTGATGTTGACAGAGATACCACGCTTACCATGTCTTGGAGGTGCACAGCATGTTCCTCTCTTTTCCGTAGTGTGTCATACTGTGTGGGTCAGGGCTTTTAGTGATACAGTGTACTCTGACGGCACGATCATTTTGTGTCCTCATGCGCTGCTTCTCATGCGACAATAATTTAATGCCATTTTGTAACACGACTGTGCTCTTCCACACATTGCACATACCTCTATGAAGTGTCTGCATTATGTTGAGATATTAGGTAGGTCACTAGATCTGTCCCACATGGAACATGTGTGCGACCAGCTTAGACTTCGAGCCCGCCCTAGGTTCTGTGTCTAGGACATTACATCTAAATCTACATCTACATCTACATCCATACTCAGCAAGCCACCTGACGGTGTGTGGCAGAGGGTACCTTGAGTACCTCTATCGGTTCTCCCTTCTATTCCAGTCTCGTATTGTTCGTGGAAAGTAGGATTGTCGGTATGCCTCTGTGTGGGCTCTAATCTCTCTGATTTTATCCTCATGGTCTCTTCGCGAGATATACGTAGGAGGGAGCAATATACTGCTTGACTCCTCGGTGAAGGTATATTCTCGAAACTTCAAGAAAAGCACGTACCGAGCTACTGAGCATTTCTCCTGCAGAGTCTTCCACTGGAGTTTATCTATCATCTCCGTACCGCTTTCGCGATTGCTAAATGATCCTCTAACGAAGCGCGCTGCTCTCCGTTGGATCTTCTCTATCTCTTCTATCAACCCTATCTGGTACGGATCACACACTGCTGAGCAGTATTCAAGCAGTGGGCGAACAAGTGTACTGTAACCTACTTCCTTTGTTTTCGGATTGCATTTCCTTAGGATTCTTCCAATGAATCTCAGTCTGGCATCTGTTTTGCCGACAATCAACTTTATATGATCATTTCATTTTAAATCACTCCCAATGAGTACTCCCAGATAATTTATGGAATTAACTGCTTCCAGTTGCTGACCTGCTATATTATAGCTAAATGATAAGGGATCTTTCTTTCTATGTATTCGCAGTACGTTACACTTGTCTACATTGAGATTCAATTGCCATTCCCTGCACCATGCGTCAATTCGCTGCAGATCCTCCTGCATTTCAGTAGAATTTTCCATTGTTACAACCTCTCGATATACCACAGCATCATCCGCAAAAACCCTTAAAGGTCAGTTGCAGCAGTTTTGCAGGATTATCATAACCTTCCCAACCGAATCTTTGCATGCATCCTTGCCAGAGAGTGCGTAACGTGATACAAATAAATGGGCCCATACTGCCAAGTTCTTTGTAAACTCAACTAGGACTTGTGATCACTGAAATAACATCAGGAACCGTCTGAACAAGTGAATTTTCATTTGGTTCCTTTTCCCGTCCAGCTACAAGCGTAGCGTGACAACTTTTCCAACTGGTGCGCTACTCAGGAATGTCTGGGCTCCACATTGCGTCTCTTATTTGTCGCAACACTAGGTCAACCTGCGAGTCGTGAAAAAAATTACGCTGTCACTTTGTCGATTCGGGCTAAAACTTGCCAGCGAAGCCACACAGCAATGCAAAATACACATTTATACACTCGTCGTCTTGCAGCGGATAGAGCGCTTTGCTGTAAATAATGACGACACTAATTTCAAGTCGTATCGTAGACAGGGTCAACACGAGATCAAAAAACTATTAGAGATGCTGATCCGTTGTTACCACATATACGGCCGGGGTTCCTCCCATCCATCAGGATGGAAACACGGGGAAATCTGGAAACAACACTATTAACGTCTTATATTAAGCGAGGTAGAAGTAATCCTACGACAGCCCATTATATTAGCCACGAGATCAGTCTTACGCAGGAGAACTGATCAGTTCGTTATCCAATTCAGTTAGGTTTCATTTTATGTTACATCCCTTACATGCAGTGTTTATCAAAACTATTCGGGCGTTTAAGCCCTCAGATATGTAAGAAGTGATTATCAAGGAGAGAAATCAGGGTACCGTGAAAACTAATCTTGATTGGATCTTGGTTCATAATTGATGACTACCTCGTGTACTGCAATTCGCACCTCAGTGTGGGAATTTCTTAATCAAAATTAATTATTCTTATTGCTAGATTTAATTCGTACCTACACTACATGTGTTGAGCTAACCCACAATATTAATCCATAGAACGGTATTTACTAAGCATATTCAGAATATGTATCGACGTCGTAGCTCGGCGTCTTCATCAGGTGTTTCCTGCGACTGGTCGACACGCTGACCGTGCACCATTATTACGCCTGGGTGGTATCTGTTGAACCCTAGGCCGTCCGCGCCCGTTGTGGCCGTTTCTGGCAGTGCTCTAGATTTTCCGTCTTCCGTCCGCGCCCGTTTCCGTTGTTTCCCCGGTGACGGCGTAGCCAAAGCATTCCGTACGAGGTCCGCACCCGCCAGGAGCGTTCCCAGCACTATCAAAACGCTGCAGACGTTTCTTATGCTGTTGGTGACTGCTCCGGCTTTCCATCGTGCCCCTGTCATTCTCCTGGCCTTGTGGGTTCGGTACACTGATACAAAGTGAGATATCTGCCGAATCAGGCTGTTGTGGGAACTGTCCGCCCACGCCGCAGCAGTCTCTCATGGTGGTGGCCGCTGTCTGCAGTTGCTGAAGACTGACATTGACCAGAAGATCCGCCAACTTTTAGAGGATCCTGCTCACAATCAAGCACAGAGAGTCCCGACGGATGGAGTGAGCAGGAAATCCAGGGCTCTTCTTAAAGAAACAGAACGGCCTGAGAAGGTTGTCAACCAACTGTAAGCTAAGACACCAGTACCACATAGACCTTATAGATTACCCATGATCGATAAAGAGGTTATACCGCTTCGCCTAATTATATATTGGTGCAGCCACCTACCATACGGCCACCCACCTCCAAGTGTTAGCACCATATGTGCGAAAGTGCGTCCAGCACATTCGCAACTCCTCGGACTTGGTGGAACGTCTCAAAAACTCACGAACCTCACGCACATACATCATGGTCAGTTTTGATGTCGTGTCTCTGTTCACGGGGGTACCACTTAAGCAGACACTCAATTTAATTAGTGAGAGATTTGATGGAGCTCTGTGGGACCTTTTCAAGATATTTTATGATCGACTTATTCCATCGTGGAGGCCAGTTTTATGAACAGACTGAAGGAGTGGCGATGGGTAGCCCCTTATCTCCGGCAGTGACAAATCTGTTCATGGGGAGGTTCGAGGATGAGGCAGTTACGACTGCTGCCTACCAGCCGACTTGTTCCTTAAAGTAGTTGATGAGACATTCGTCATTTAGCCACGTGGACGCAAAAGACTGGACGAATTCCTTGATCATCTGAACTCGAGACACCCCAACATTCAGTTCAAAATGGATCTAGAGAATAATGGTCTACTTCCATTCCTGGATGTCCAGGTACAAGGGAAGACAGACGGAACATTAGGCCACATTTTGTATAGGAAACCAACATACACAGACAAATCTACAGACTGACAGCTGCCATCACCCGGTGCTGAAAAACAGGGGGGTACCCGGAACACTTGTGCACGAGCTAAGACACTGTCCGACTCAGACAACTTGGCAGCAGAGTTATAACATGAACAGCAAGTGTTTACAGACAACAGGTACTCGAACAGCGACATCCGCAAAGCGCTTCATCCCACCAAACGACCTAATATAACGAGAGAAGAGCAAGAAGAGGAGACCAGAAGAGTGACCTTCCTACCGTATTCGGGACCTATATCTGCCACGATGAGGAGGATCCTGAAAAGGCAGAAGTGTGTTCTTTCCGCCTCAGAAGATGAGGGCGTTCTTTGGAATGATCAAAGATGATCTAGGATTAAGCAAACCTGGTATCTACCACGTACCTTGTGAATGTAGTTTGTCTCACATCGGTCAAACCTCCAGAACAGTTGAAATGAGGTGTAAAGAGAACCAAAGACATACCATGCTACGACAGGCCATTAATTAGCAGTAGCAGAACGTTGCTTGTAACTTGAACACGCCATGTATTATGATGGGACCAAGATGCTGGATCACACTCCCAGATTCTGGGATAGTGAGATTATTGAATCAATCGAAATCAAGATGACATAAAACCTGATCCACATGGGAAGCAAGATACGATACCAGTAAGGTGTGAAATTCCGCGTTAGAATTGCCAGCGGAAAATCGGAAAACATTTCCATTGTCCGATAACGAATCTCAGACAACAAGGGACATAATTAATGGGACAGAATCTCTAATGAAGGGTTAGGCGGCAACTACGTCCTCAGGAATAGCGCTCACAGGCAAGACAGGGATCAATATCTACCACACATCACAGGAGCAGCACAGTCAGAACTCCAGAAGGCGGCTACCACCACGATAGACTGCTGAGGCGTTCACGGACCGAATATGCAATTCCCACAGCAGCCTTATTCGGCAGGCAGCGCACCTTGTAGGGGCGTACCGAAACCAAAAGCCCAGGAGAATGACGGGGCACGATAGATAGCCGCAGCGGTCGCCTACAGCGTAAGAAACGTCGGCAGTGTGTCGATAGTGCTGGGAACGCGCCTGGCGGGTGAGGACCTAGTAGGGAACGCCTTGGCAAGGTCGTCACAGGGGGAACAACGCAAACGGGCCTGGACGAAGATGGAAAGTCTAGAGATAAAGAGCACCGCCAGAAACGTCACAGCGGGTGCGGATGGTGTACGGAACATCAGACATCGCCCAGGCATAAGTATGGGACTCGATCAGCTTGTCGACCAAGAATTGATTGTGGTCATGTGGTTAGAGTTCGCTCATGACAAGAGCATTGTGAACGAGGTGGCAACAATGCGGTAGTGTTATGGCCATACGATACGAGACACTACCCAAACACTGCACGCGGCCGCCCTGAGGTGCTCGACATTGCGGTAATGAGAGGAATCGGATACCTCACCACTATCACAAGTCGAGCGGCTCTCTCGTAGGACCATCTGCCAGTCTTCTTCGACATAGACATTGACGGCGTGGAGCCATCGAAACGACGCCGGCAGTTACGAAACGTAAATTGGGAACACTTTAGAGAGGAATTACAAGACTCTTTTGCTGCCATCCCAGACCCTGATATCGTCGGTGCAGACGAGAGCTTACAGTGGACACTCTCCGGGCTGTAGACGCTGCCAAACCCAGAGTTACACAAGGGCCACCTGACAGATCACGTCAGATACCCCTGGGATTCTGCAGGCCATTCCAGATAAGAATAGGCTTTTCCGCGAATGGTAAAATACACCCCATCCTTCCATCAAACGTCACCCAAACCGGCAGCGTCGCGAAGTGGCCGTGGAAAACGACCGAAATCAAGACTGGGCAGACAAAGTATCCATGCTTCGCGTCGGAGATGGCTCTGCCTGGTGAATAACCAAGCACTTCTTAAGGAAAGGCACCGTCGTCTTCCTATAAAATATGACAGAGGGGTGTCTGGGAGCCTGTCGCGAAGGCTAACTTCTTGACTGACGGCTCTGCGAACAACTTCACACCGATAGAGTATAATATAGACGAAGAACACACAAAAACTGTACATTCCTTGCGGATTAAGCAGGTGATGCCATTGAACTCGTCATTGAGGAGGAAGTAGGCGTCCAACCGAACTCCATAAATATCAGGAAGTCCTGCAGCTGTGACCAAGTGGAAGATCATATGCTAAAACAACTGCCATCTGATGCACTGCGGCCTATCACAAATGTCTTCGGCTGTTTTCGAGCTTAATTTCATTTGTGGCATGTTGAAAGATCTGCTGCTTATTTTAAAAAGCAGGTCGTACAGTTAACGATTTTGCATATTACTATACATTGTTCCTTACTCCTATCTTTTTTTCTTGAGCAATAAAACAGGAGTAACAACAGTGAGTTGGTACTGGAATAAAATGAACATAAATTGAGGAAAGGAAAACAGAAACAATTTAAAAATGTAAGAACAAGCTGATAGATGACAGGGGAGGTTATTTATGGATGAAAGCATGACTGTTATAGGTGGGTGGGCATAGGAACAACTTTGAGCCAGTCCTAGGTGGAGCAGCAATTTGCTTAGATCTAAGTACAAATGGTGTTAATAAATTATTTACAATTTTTCATTAAATATAATAATTAGTATACAGAATAAGATTTTCATTCTGCAGTGGAGTGTGCGCTGATATGAAACTTCCTGGCAGATTAGAACTGTGTACCCGACCAAGACTCGAACTCGTGAACTTTCGCAAGAGAGCTTCTGTAAAGTTTGGAAGGTAGGAGACGAGATACTGGCAGAAGTAAAGCTGTAGGACCGGGCGTGAGTCGTGCTTCGGTAGCTCAGATGGTAGAGAGCTTGCCCGCGAAAGGCAAAGGTCCCGAGTTCTAGTCTCCGTCGGGCACACAGTTTTAATCTGCCAGGAAGTTTCAATTAGTATACATTTCTCATATTAATTTTACTTTTGATTACCGGCAATTTCGTGGGTTTCGCTGTCGGAGGATAGCGTCGGATATACGTCGAGCCTCGCCTCCCCAGGAAACTTCAGTTCAGTGTACTTCTGTAACTTACGCCGTTATGAAGTTAAACTTACCAATTATTTACATGTTACTTATCTATAGTTACAATCCTTATACATTTTCCACATTTTTATATATTTTCTATGACTGGATAATGTTCAATATATACTTTTTTCATTATTGTTCTTATTTTTCTATATTATTCTATGAATTCGTATTGTGTTGTTCTGAGTTTGTTGAGGCATCCGAGTCAGAGGTTGTGTTTTTGTCGGAATAGTTCTATATGTTGACTTTTGTGGTGACTCCTTACTCTCCGTCTCATGTATGGTCGTTCCTCTGTGCATGCTGTGTGGAATGGTTGTGAAATTTTGTCGGGGATGGTGTGTAGTTCTAATCAGTCATCTAGCTATCTTATTCTTTGTCGTATGCCATTGTCGTGCTGTTGCGGTCGTATGTGTCTAAACATCAATCAGTATAATGTGATGTTGATGAGTTTTGCTGTGGCCATTTCTCCACATGCGCATATGTCTACGTCACTTAGTCTAACACGATGGAGATATTGTGGGTAGGGTAAATGTCCCGTAATAATGTGAATCGTAACACATGTCGGATATATATATTTCATGCTCATTCGTTCTCGGATATTCGGGAAGAATGTGTGTACTGTGCCTCTTTTTTCTGTTGAGTCCCATTCAGTCTGGCAAGTATCATTTTTCCTCTCATTAAATACTATCTTGTCAGTTATTTGTTTCCTGTAATTTCCAATACCTTATCTTGTCGTCCTTTTTTTCATCCTTTATGCTGCGGTTCTGAAACGTACTGTCTTGTCCATTGTGTACACATCCAGGACGACGCATTATGCCTCTATAGATGTTACCGCAAACGCTCCTGACATTGTTAGAAGGTTACTTCCCTGACCGCGTCGTACAATGGTTTTGTGTGTTGTGAGGCAGAGACGGTGGGCCCATGTGCTGGCTGCAAAGCTCAGAATGGACTCGCTACGGTCGCAGGTTCTCGAATCCTGCCTCGGGCATAGATGTGTGTGATGTCCTTAGGTTAGTTAGGTTTAAGTACGTTCTAGGGGACTGATGACCTCAGATGTTAAGTCCCATAGTGCTCAGAGCCATTTGAGCTATTTTTTTCAGAATGGACTCAAGCAAGGTGATATGGTGGAAACACGAGGAGATGGTTGCCTATCACAAACGAAGCAAAGATGGAGGCTTCCACAAAACTATCGGCCAATAAGTCTGTTCCCTGTTCTATCCAAGACATTGGAAAGAACTTATATCAAACGGCTCATGGAGCACGTGAACAGTGAGGGCCTGATTCCCGCAGAGCAGTTTGGTTTCCGGTAGGCCACAGCAGAGAACGCCAACTACTGCGTGTTGTCAAGGACGCGATGGCAGCCCTGGAGCGTCGATAGTACTCAGGGACGGTATTTCTTGACGACTCCATGGTCTCTGATTGCGTGTGGCACGAAATCGTCCTTTACAAACGTTCTGTACTGGGGGTTCCGACGCCACACGTCTGACTCACCGCGTCATTTCTGCATGACCGGACTTTTCAAGTCCGCGCCGAAGACGGCATTTCAACTAATAGGCCTATACGTGCGGGAGTGCCACAGGGATCTGTTCTAGGCACCCGTCTGTACTCCCTGTATACATCCGATGTACCACACACAGGGTATACCTTGCACTATATACGGATGACCGCACTCTACGCTCGATCCCTAAGGATTGACGTCGTTCGCCGCGGCTTAAAGGAGGCATGTGCTGTGCTGGAAGCCTGGACTACGAAACAGCAACATAAGTTCAGTGCCACTAAAATCCAGGCTGACGTAATAACGTGACCTTCAGCCTTTGCGAATCATAGCGGGCCCCATCCCCTGGTCTCGCACGGCGAAGTATCTACGGGTATCTCTTGATAGGCACCTCACCTGGAAGCCGCATATCCGTGGGGTCTGGGGGAAAACGTATGCACTTTTGAAGACACTATCTCCTATTAAACCTACAATCAAAGCTTCCTCCACAATGCGGAATTACGCTACATTTGGCTCTGATCCGACCAGTACTAGAATACGCGTCTGGAGTGCGGGAGAATGCAGCTGATTCACACATTCGTCGACTCCAAGGTACAAGAGAGATCTCATCGACTCGCCTTGCCCTTACCGCAAGACTACCAGACAAGGGCCTTGAATGAAGACTGAGGCATCCCCATGATAAGGGATCGCCTCAAAACAGACTGCCTGACGGTTCTATGAAGCGTCGCGGCAGTCTGACAATCGGCTAATCTCAGTTATGGGAAACCAGAAGCACCGACGATGAACCACAAGGTGCCCGACCTGCGTCGGCAGTGAGATAGGCAGTATACAAACGCTTTAATGCTCCAGACGCAAAGAGGACAAACACCACAGCTAGGTCAATAAAAACACACAAATACAGGAACAGTTACGCAGAACTTAGAACAGACAGCTAGGGCTTTCTGTTTAGGAAAAATGCAGCAGTCACAGGAAACACCTGACGAAGGCGCCGAGATGCGACGTCGAAATATTCTGTTGGTAAGACGCAGGCCACCGGAAGTTCATGCGATTTCACGAGATACTTAATATTTATTGACAACGATTATATTTTCATAGAAATTAAGTGTAATCCATTTTCTCAATATTTTTGTTATATTTTGCTAGTCTTAAGTTGCCTGCATTCTCTCTATCACCACTGCACCGACTATGCCGCTAGGATGAAAATACTTTGCAACACCGCATGTTTCGTGTACGGCTGGCTGTATATGCTTCTCCCTGAAATTCCGAGGACTAGCGAAATTGCCCAGTCTTCTTATTTTTATTGCTTTATTTGCTGCCACAGGACTTCAGTTTTGCAATAGATGTGCTCTGCAGTAGTGCGAATATTGTAATTGTTACGCCATTATTTCTGATTCCAGTGTTTTAAACTATCCTTTCTTTTGTTTTTCGATAAGGCTAAGTTCATTGTACCGAGTGCCCCATCTTCGACAGCAAGTACTGAAACCATGGAGCCTGCAAAAAAGAAACAAAGTAATTCAAAGGTAATAATGCGATAATTATTTATCTTACGGGATATTTTTGTGTGGCAAAAATCATACCCAGTACCCGACTGTGTTGTACGTTGTGAAAAACATAGCAATGTTACTATTGATTCCCCGTAAACTGAAACGCCATTTGTCAATCAAACATTCCTCTATGTCAATTAAGTACGTGATTCATTTCCTCGGTTGTTGGAGCCATATTAAAAACAAGTGAAGCTCATGACTACGTTGATAGATGTTTCGCAAAAAATACAGGCAGTGGAACTCATCGTGAAGGCTATAAAAACCACACACTGCAGCAGAAACATTGTTAATTCCTGCGTGTAAAGAAACGGTATAAATATTCCTCCGTTCAGAAGAAGCTACTGAAGTTTCAAAAATTGCCCTCCCTGCTGACACAATCAGCCGCCGAGTTAGTGACGTATCCAGTAACATCGAAGACATTCTGAAGGAGGAAATAGAGAGCAGTCGTAAGTTCTCCCTTCTGACCAACTCGCCCATCGTTACTGGCAATCACGCACAGCTTCGTTCCTTCATGAGGTATGTTTACAGGGCTGTAATTGCAAGTACTATAGTTTTTTTGCAAAGAACTATCCGAACGAGCAACCAGTGAAAAAATATTTAATGCAAAACGAATATTTGGTCCTTGAATTAACGTGGCACGATTGCGTTAGTGTTTATACAGACGGAGTCGCATCTATCACAGGCTGGATGAAAACATTCGTGGCTAAATTATGCAAAGTAAATTCAAAATTACAAACCGATCATTGTCTCATTCATTATTAATCCACTGTTTCTAAACCTTTACCTTTGTGTTGGACGAAGTAATCAAACCCTTGAGCTTCATCAAACACAGGTAAAATGTTAACGCGGATGTTTGAAAATAGAGATAAGGTACTGGCATTCTTAGCTACTGAAGGGCATGAGCGTGTGGATTCCTTTTCTTTTACAAATGATGAATCGGTATTCTAGTGCCACATCTTCCCGATATTTCATAGACTTAAATGAACTAAACAGAGAAATAAATGGTACAAACAAAACTAGTCTGACTACTATGGATATATCAAGGATTTATTAATAAATTAGAATTGTAGATACAGACACCAGAAAAAGGCTCATGTGAGTTGTTCCCAACAGTATAGCCCTTAATGACAATCATAAAGTGTTCTTGCAGCCAAATTCCAAAAGATGTTTTGTAAGGTTCGTGGATTCGTAGCACCTTCTGGATAATTTAGGTTCGGGCTCACAAGAGGCATTTGTAAAATAGGAAACGTAGAGAACATTTAAATAAATTTTTTTCGAAGTGCCTTTGGACGTATTTTGGTTGACAATAAGCAATGAATACCCGGCTGTCTCCGAGGAGACAGTAAGATGTTAGAATTTTCAGCCGCATATTTGTGTGCACAGGTCTTCTCGATGTTAACTGAAATTAAAACATCAAACAGAGAGAGTCTAAGGTCCATCGATGAAGAAATAAGGCTAGCTGTGTCAAGGACTCCGACGAGAATCTGCCGTCTGTGTGCCGCTAAGCAGGCACAAGCATCACGTTGAAGGTATGAGTAGAGTTATCTACTTTAAACTTAGTATTAGAAAAGTCTGTTTTCTATAGTAAATTAATGTTAATAAATGAATGATTACATTTCGGTTTTATAATAATAATAACAAGTACTAGTATTATTGATGTAATAATCCGTAATTATTATAAAATTTACACGATTCTGATACTCCTTTTTGAGTCTAGGCCCGTCTTGACGTATCGTAGTAATAAAAAGTAGCAGAATACAGCCGTACAATAATGAAAAAATAAAGGATATAATGAAACCAGTCAACAGAATAATTACCTCGTTAACACTACATAAGGTAACATAAATCACATAGTCATTGCATGTTAATGGGAAAGGCGCAGCCAGTCTCTTTTTAGAACAATTGCGTCATCTGGAAGTAGGGTTTCCTACCAGTGCCACCATTCTATTTTCTTTAAATAATTCTGCATATAACAACGAGCTTCCCTATTTTTACAAGCTGCCAAGATATCCCTGCGCTGGGATCAATGTTCACTGTTACGTTAACATACATTTTATATGTATATTTATTTTAGTTTAGGCTCGGAAAGTTTATTTCTATGTATTAAATTGTGCTCTTAATTGTTAATCTTGTTATACTCATATCGCTGTAAGGTCATCAATGTAAGGGTTATACTACATGACTCTTATTAAAAGTTTAACAAAATAAATAAATCAATCGGTCAATCAGTATACAATAGACAATTTGCATAGTATCACAGGATAATTGTTCGTAATTTGTTATTCTGTTCTATGTTTGACGAAAACTCATTTACATGTATAAAGAATATTCCTTAGTATATGTTCGTTCAGGAAAATATATTCAATTCTAGGAGCACTGGTTACTACAATATTGGTTTAGTGACAGAAAATCAGTGTGCTTAATCGAAGCTGGCACGCAGTTCCCCGGTGAATAGCTAGGACTTGGGACTCCGTACCTGCAAATAAAGTTTATACGGAACTGGAGCATGGGCAGCGCAAACGTTCGTTCTCTCCTTTACCGTTTCCACAGCTCAATCCTCACCCATTCCTACTATTCCCATGACCATCAGACCGTTCGATGGACAGATTTACGTGTTTGTTTTCCCTGGAGAAATAACTGGCCTTATCCCGTACTGCCAAAGTCCTTCCCCCCTACCACCAAATGCCCCCTCCCCGCTCCACACACCCCTCTAGTGCCCACGACCCTCCACCACCCTCGCCCTCCGTCGATACTTATCTCAGGACTGCTTGTACCCGAGGAGGACTCTAGAATTGGAAACGTCTTGCTTCTCCCTCTCTCCCAGCGCAGTTCGTGCCTTACTGCCACAGCACCGTCGATTTTTATTCGTTTCGCCTTAAGCTACTTTCTCCCCTTCATGAAGCGATTCCAGAATCTCCGGGAATAGCCAGTTGCCACGAGAAAAGCGGAACGACACAAGCGTGTGCTGACAGGTTAACGATTGAATATACTATACTGATTAAGGATTCGGACCTATGTTTTTATTGCACTTGTAAGTGTACGTTGAGTGGCGTCAGCAAATTCCATTATTTTTCTGAAACTCACTGGGAATCTGATGTTGTGTCGTCCGCTATTTTAAGTCGTTTTTCCTCAACTGAAGCGATGCCACTGTGCCCTGGAAAATTTGACTGCCTCTGTGTCACTGAATATAACTCACGTATCCTCAAAATTTTAATGATCAGGTACTTTGTTCAAACCAACAGACTTCTTGTACCTTTATATCACCCAGCTACTGTCCCACATTCTGATCGCAAACTTCTAGAACATGTAAAGGGGCGTGAGTGCATAACATTTTGGATTGGAACCCAAGTCCTACGACGTTTTGAATTCAGATGTTTAATTCCTCCACTTCAGCTTGGGGAACTGAATTAGGCCGGATGTAATACAATTATTAGGTAACAATTCGAAAGGAAACATAATGAAACATCCGTTTATCACTTAAGCATGTTTGGTTGTATAATCACTTAAACATTACGTGTTTTATTGTTCCAATACAAAAAGATCCAGAACAGTACTGTTGCATTGGAACAGCGGCTCGATGTGGCGACTACCAATGTCATTAAAGACGTTGTTCCTACGGAGCATGTTCTGGTACATACTCTCAATCCCACATAGTGCCTCTTAGTTTCTAGTGCAACGGCCAGAACTCGTGCCAGCAGATTTTCGTCTGTGTTTACAGGAGTCTCTTAAATTAAAGTTCGCATAAGACCTCACAAGACGTCTTACATAGGAGTACATCCGGCGATCGCGGCGGCCGCGTGGTAGAACCACTTCAGCCTATCTATCGGTCACCATACCGTCTGCTGAGATGTGTCCAAAACACAAGTGAGAAGTGAGGTGGTCCACCATCATTTTGAAACCACATTTCCTGACAGACGTTCACTGGCACATCTTGTTTTGTAGGGAGACCAAGTATGCAGGACCACTTACCTTGAATGGAAACAGGCGTGAGCGCGTTATATATCTGAACTGATACCGTTGTGGAACGGATACGTACGTTTTCGGAAATGGGCTCCTATTCAAAATATAATTTACTCTTCCCCTGGCCATTAAATAAAGTGTACTTTGCAGTTCGTCACGTTCCGCTATAGAATGTATACATACATTCAGAAGAAGAAGTACACCTTTATCGACTAGAGATAGGACATTAATATTCACAGGATGTGTGCATTAGTATATGCTGCAGAAACTAGTAGCATTTGAAACAAGTGGGCCTGCGGGCTCAAGACCAATATCTATATCGCGGTTCAACACCACCTACTGGTAAAATGTGCCAGCGTCTCGAGTTGTCGCTGTAAACCGAAGGTAATGGATCAGTGTGACTTGAGCATACATGCGGGATGCCTCGAAGGCGCAAGCGCGAACCGTACCGCCATATCAGTGATTTTAAATGAGGGTGCGCTATTGGGATGAGAGAGCGTGATGCATCCGTCAGAGAAACTGCTGCTCGTGTGGGACGAATTGTTTCGGCAGTGGAAGGGGGTGTGCAGAATGATCCACGGAAGGTCGTGGAACACGATGAGATGCATCATGTCGCACCACCTAGACCACCCCCTCCCGAAAGAAGATCGACACCTCAGCCGAATGGCATTGCAGGACAGATGTGTGTCCCCCTTAGTACCGTCGCAACAGTGCTACAGGTCGTACACTATCAGGGGCGACAGTAGGTTGCCGTTTATTACGGCATGGGTTTACGTGCGCGTCCAACCACTCCTTCGCCTGGCTTTGACGAATGTGCAGAAAGATGCTACCCAGCAATCAGGTATGGAACGACGTCACTAGGGACAAGAATGGCATCAGATAGTGTTCCGTTGTTTGACAATGATGGCCGCATTTTGGTTCTCCGCAAACAGGGGGAGCGGTATCACAGTGACTGCATTCGTAGAAGACATACAGCGCCTTATGGTGTGGAGTGCTATTGGCTACAACCAAAAATCACTGTTGGTGAGTGTCAAGGCCACTGGACCAGTGTGACCTACGTGAATGACATCCTGTGACTCGTAGCCATACCCTTGCTGCACAACCCCCCAGACGCCATTTTTCAGCAAGACAATGTACAACCACATGTTGCTGCACGAACACGTGCCTTCTTAGTGCCACATGGTGTCAGTCTTTTGCATTGCCCCGCCAGATTAGCAGACTTTTCGCAATCGAAAATGTGTGAGATATGCTGAAACGACGGGTGTAGTGCTGTGACCCGCCAGCCAATACAGATGAATTTCGTAAAGAGGTAAATACAGTATGGATGGCTGTGTCACAATACACCATTCGCGCCTTATTTGCGTCAATGCCTTCACGCACGGAACAAGTTATCAGGGCCCATGGCGGACACTGTGCCTACTAGGCAGCAGGACACATACAGAACCGAAGTGACTGAAATGGCTAATCATTTGTGTAGAACATAGCAACGTACATACTCTGTGAATGTGAACGTCTTACCTCTAGTCGTTCAAGGTGATCTGTTTTTTTTCTGAATATGAGTGTGCTTTAGTGCAACAAAGCCTGCTTCTTTCTTTTTCTTTTGAAAAATTAAAAATTTACGTTATACTATTTCTGTTATATTAAACAGAAATACATAGCTTTTGTGAAAGAAATCACAACCAACTCTTTGGATGTCTTCGCACACATCACTCAGTTAATAAAACATGGTAAGATGAATACTATGATACTTTCATTAGTGTGAGAACACGTAACGCTATTTCTTTGAGGGTCGTTGGTACGTGAATTTTATTGCTTTTACAAATATAGATCTACGTCTACATCTATATGACCACTCAGCAATTCACGCTTAATTGCATGGCAGGGAGTTCTTGGAACCAGCTTCAGACTACTTCTCTACCGTTCCACTCTCTAACAGCTCGTGGGAAAATCGAACACTTAAATTTTTCTGTAGGAGCTGTGATTTCATTTTATTGTGATGATCCTTTCTCCCTGTGTACATTTTCACATTGAGAGAAGAAAGTTGTTGGTCGAAATTTCGTGTGAAGTTCTCACCTCCATGAAAAAACGCCTTTTATATAACGACTAACATCCCAAATCAGCTATTATATCCCATATTCTCTCCCTCATTTCCCTATAATATAAAACCCTTCTTTGAATTTTTCCATGTTTTCGATCAATCCTATCTGGTGAGGATCTCATAAGGCATAGCAATGGTCTAGCAGAGCACGAACAAGCGTAGCGTAGGTAGTCTCTTTAGTAGACTTGTTACAATTGAAAACCGTTCTGACAGTAACACTAAGTCCTTGGTTAGCTTCTGCCACAACAATACCTACGTGATCGCTCCGATTTATATTGTTCGCAATTGCATTTCTTACGTATTGAGTCGTATTGATAGCGTTTAAATTTTTGTGATTTATCGTGCAACCGAAATTTAACTATTTATTTTTGTACTCACGTGGATAATCTCACACTTTTCCTTACTGAGAGATAATTGCCACATTTTGGACCAAACAGATATCGTGTCTAAGACATTTTGTATTCCATTTCCTATGTATTTAGTCGTATTGATAGCGTTTAAATTTTTGTGATTTATCGTGCAGCCGAAATTTAACTATTTATTTTTGTACTCACGTGGATAATCTCACACTTTTCCTTTCTGAGAGATAATTTCCACATTTCGGCCCAAACACATATCGTATGCAAGACATTTTGTAATTAGTTTTGATCCTCTGATGACTTTCATAGACTGTCAATGACAGCATCATCTACAAACAGTCTCAGAGGTTGGTTCGGATTATCTTCTAAGTCGTTTGGGTAGATTAGGAACATGAGAGGGCGGTAGCACTTCTTTAAGGAACGACATATATCACTTCTGTTTTACTCGATCGTTTTCCGTCTATTACTAGGCATGTGACATTTCTGACAGGCCAGCACAAATCTAATCGTACAGCTGAAGCGATATTCCGTAGATACGCAATTTCAGTAGCAGCCTATTTTGACGAACGGTGTCAGAAGCCTTCTGGAAATCTAGAAATATGGAATCAATCAGAGACACCCTCTTGATAGCAGTCATTACTCAGTGCGAATAAAAAGCTAGGTGTGCTTCAGAAGATCGATATTTTCTGCATCCGAGCAGACTGTATGTCAATAGATCGTTACCTTCGAGGTAATTCATATTTTTGGAAGACAGTTTACGTGCCAGAATCCTACTGCAAATCAGTGTCAATGGTAATGGTCTGTAATTTAGCTGATTACTTTCTTGAGTGTTGGTATAATTACTTTCTTGAGTGTTGGTGTAATTAGTGCAACTTTCGGAACGAATCTTTCGTCGAGCGAGTTGTTGTATATTACTGCTAAGTATGGAGATATTGTCTCAGCATACTCCAAAAGGAACCTTGTTGGTGTGCTGTCTGCACCGGAAAACTTTCCTTTATTAAGTTTTGTTATTATAAATGCGGATGAATGTATGAGATATATTCCTGAGTGACTAGAACAAATCTTGTGCTAATTGGTTGTTAAACAGTTATAGAAAAAATATTTCGGGGCCATGGAGCTCCCATAAGCAGTGGCGGAAATGTTGTCTCCCACCAGGACTGCACACGTAGCGACCGCAGGACGACAATGTCCTGGCAACCACAGAATGTCAGAAGCACATCTGTTGTGAACACCATGTGATAAAGATTTATCTAGCGATGTAGTCAGCAGTGCTACAAGTTTAATAAAGTTAAGTTCTGTATAATCAATCTCGCTTTACTGAACGACTGTTACAGTAAATATACACTACTGGCCATTAAAATTGCTACACCACGAAGATTACCTGCTACAGACGCGAAATTTAACCGACAGGAAGAAGATACTGTCATATGCAAATGATTAGCATTTCAGAGCATTTACACAAGGTTGGCACCGGTGGTGACACCTACAACGTGCTGGCATGAGGAAAGTTTTCAACCGATTTCTCATACACAAACAGCAGTTGACCGGCGTTGCCTGGTGAAACGTTGTTAGGATGCCTCGTGTGAGGAGGAGAAATGCTTACCATCACGTTTCCGACTTTGATAAAGGTCGGATTGTAGCCTATCGTGATTGCTGTTTATCCCATCGCGACGTTGCTGCTCGCGTTGGTCGAGATCCAATGACTGTTAGCAGAATAGGGGATCGGCGGGTTCAGGAGGGTAATACGGAACGCTGTGCTGGATCCCAACGGCTTCGTATCACTAGCAGTGGGGATGATAGGCATCTTGTCCACATGGCTGTAACGGATCGTGCAGCCACGTCTCGATCCCTGAGTCAACAAATGGGGACGTTTGCAAGACAACAACCATCTGCACGAACAGTTCGACGACGTTTGCACCAGGATGCATTACCATCTCGGAGACCATGGCTGCGGTTACCCTTGACGCTGCATCACAGACAGGAGCGCCGGCGATGGTGTACTCAACGACGAACCTGGGTACACGAATGGCAAAATGTCATTTTGTCGGATGAACCCAGGTTCTTTTTACAGCATCAAGATGGTCGCATCCGTGTTTGGTCACATCGCGGTAAACGCACATTGGAAGCGTGTATTCGTCATCGCCATACTGGCGTGTCACCCGGCGTGATGATATGGAGTGCCATTGGTTACACGTCTCGGTCTAATGGTTCAAATGGCTCTGAGCACTATGGGACTTAACAGCTGTGGTCATCAGTCCCCTAGAACTTAGAACTACTTAAACCTAACTAATCTAAGGACATCACACACATCCATGCCCGAGGCAGGATTCGAACCTGCGACCGTAGCAGTCGCGCGGTTCCGGACTGCGCGCCTAGAACCGCGAGACCACCGCGGCCGTCCCGTCTCGGTCTCCTCTTGTTCGCATTGACGACACTTTGAACAATGGACGCTACATTTCAGATGTGCTACGACCCGTGGTTCTACCCTTCATTCGATCCCTGCTAAACCCTACATTTCAGCAGGATAATATACGATAGCATGTTGCAGGTCCTGTACGGGCGTTTCTGGATACAGAAAATGTTCGACTGAAGCCCTGGCCAGCACATTCTCCAGATTTCTCACGAACTGGAATCGTCTGCTGAATGGTGGCCGAGCAACTGGCTCCTCACAAAACGCCAGTCACTACTCTTGATGAACTGTGGTATCGTATTGAAGCTGCATGGGCAGCTGTACCTGTGCACGCCATCCCAGCTCTGTTTGACTCAATTCCCAGGCGTATCAAGGCCGTTATTACGGCCAGAGGTGGTTGTTCTGGGTACTGATTTCTCAGGATCTATGCACCCAAATTGCGTGGAAATGTAGTCACATGTCAGTTCTAGTATAATATATTTGTCCAATGAATACCCGTTTATCATTTGCATTTCTTCTTGGTGTAACAACTGTAATGGCCAGTAGTGTATATTGCGCCAGTCAGGAGTTTTATTGAAGTTAATGTTTGAATTATTTGAAAATTTGAGGGGATTGGCAGGAAAACGTTCGGCACAGTACGTGTATTAGGGAAATTTCAAAATTGTTTGAAGCTGTACTGTTTTCCTTGTTCTCGTTGATAGCTACAAGATGTTTTAGTGTAAGTATTGCAGTGTGATACTTGAACTGACGTCTGATGTGTCGAAGATTTTATTTTAATTTAGTCAAACTATCATGGAGGTATAACAAGGGGAAATAGCACTACAGCCGTAGGCTGTATATTGCTTTGAACCTAATGCCACCATGTTGGATATCTCAAAACGTTAGCAGACTAAGATTGCTTCTTGTTCTCAATTTCTGCAGGCAACGGTTCTTTTAAATAGAAAGTTTTATAGTGATTTTTGGAATAGCGTGTCATTTCAGACGTTTTTTCTGTCTTTAATGAATATTGCAGTGATACGACGAATTTTTCCTCATTAATGTATCTTTCTTTTTGTTATAAGTTCAGAATAAGATGAAGAGAAATATGTGATACGAGAAGGCTGTTTTCGTAGCCCCTCATTTCCTTTATGCGGAATGACAAAACTGATGTTCAGTCTATGCCTTCCCGAAAATGGTGAGAACATATTTTGCTATGATTTGTCGGTTTCTAATCCTCCCTTCTCAAATTGTTCGCCCAGAGAGCCTTTTGAGATAGACTGATAATAAATTTAAAGTCAGATACCATAAATAAAACCCCTACAACAATTGTAAGAAGTGCAGCAAAAATTCTTGAATATGAAAGAAAATATCGTTAGGAAGAGTCCACATTAGATTGACATGTGATTCCTTTACACTTTAGACTACAATGCGGATGATCAGTGCTCCAGTAAACCACGCAAGCTGGCATTTTTGGTCGAAACACTTCCACCAGTTTGGAGTAACTAACATGGAGGAGTCGGCTTCATGTTTGTGACGTCATGACAGGTCCCGTTATTATACATCTATTGAAGAAGTACATAATGTTTACTCAACGGAAAAGCTAAATGCTCTGAAATGAAATTCATTGTAATGATAATCCACCAGAGATGCTTTTTTGTATCTTATTTACGGTACATAAATATATCGAAGCAGTTATCGGTATATACACTTACCCCGTAAGATACTTTTGTTTCATCATATTTGTGGATGTAGTTCTGTTTGTTATCGATCTATGTGTCCGAGAACCTGTTTAGTTTTAAATTTTTATCTTTTATGAAAATCTATTGATATGGTTCGCAAAATAGAGGACTGTGTTAAATTCTGAATGATGTGTCACCAATACGATTTCTGTCGACGTTATGAGTATATTCCCTATTTCTGAATAGTGTTTGTTCATTTAAGATGTTATTTATGTTTCTTGGCTAAAGCGGGCGCTATCAGTCCGTTGTCAACAAGGACTAAAATTTAAAAACAAGTCATACCTCTGATACACAGATTGATAACATAGGTTCAGGAGAACATAGAAGACAGCACAGATGTATTCAACTCTGAGATAACTTGAACTCAGATTTTGCGTGCGGAACAACTCTGAATACAACGCAGTCAGATCTATACAATGATCCCAGTTCTGTATAGTTTGATATAATTAAGGGTTTGCATGTGGTTTTCACTCTGCAGCAGAGTGTGCGCTGATATGAAACTTCCTGGAGGATGAAAACTGTGTGCCGGACCGACTCTCAACGCACACTCCGCTGCAGAATGAAAATCTCATTCTGGAAACATCACCGAGGCTGTGGCTGAGCCATGTCTCTGCAATATCCTTTCTTCCAGGAGTGCTAATTCTGCAAGGTTCGCAGAAGAGCTTCTGTGAAGTTTGGAAAGTAGGAGACGAGGTACTGGCGGAATTGAAGCTGTGTGGACCGGTTGTGAGTCGTGCTTGGGTAGCTCAGATGGTAGAGCAACTGCCCGCGAAAGGCAAGGTACCAAGTTCGACTCTCGGTCCGCCACACAGTTTTAATCCGCCACGAACTTTCAGTGTGCATGTGTACTGTGGATTTAATATTAGGCCCCTATAGCGGATGATCTCACCTGGACCGTACTTTGATATATTTCGAGAGCTCAGGATCCGAGTGTAAACGGATAGGTACCCTTTCTTGTTTAAAAAAAAGTTCTTTATCAGATCTAGACGGTAGGTCGATAACTACAACAATTTTGTTTTCTCGAATCCTTAAGAATCTGGCCTCCCCGACACCTAAATCGTTCCTTACATATAATCACGGCTGTAATAATATCTTTGTTGCGTACCGCAGCAATATCTTTAAAACGCCCTGAAGATGAGTTCGGTTATATGCAGACACAAATTTTTCACATTTCAGTAAACTCTGTTTCTCGTGACTTGTTAGTTTATTTTGCCTGCTACCGCTAAGGTAATGTCGACACAGGAGAGTGAAATCATAAAGAAATATTATTAAGTTCGGTCTAAGGACCACTATTATTTAACTGGCATTTGTAACAGTCTTAGCAGCAGATTTCGTGGAACTATAGCGCAGACGAAATTGCCATACACTGTACAGCAACAACAGATGCGTCTATGAGACAGGTATTGATATTTTCATAAATGGCCTCCAAGTAGCCGAACATAACAGTTGGAGCAGAGCACCCAGTCCATTCCACGTAAATACAGACCAAACCATTATGGAGCCACTACCAGCTTGCGCGTCTGCCCCGGTAGCTGAGTGGTCAGCGTGACAGAATGTCTATCCTAAGGGTCCGGGTTCGATTCCCGGCTGGGTCAGAGATTTTTCTCCGCTCAGGAAGTGCGTGTTGTGTTGTCCTAATCATCATTTCATCCCCATCGACACTCAAGTCGCCGAAGTGGCGTCAAATCTAAAGACTTGCACCCGGCGAACGGTCTACCCAATGGGAGGCCATAGTCACACGACCAGCTTGCACAATTCCTTGTTCACAGCTCGGGTCCGTCGTCTGTGCCAAGAGAAATCGGGACTCGTCTGACCAGGCCACAGTTTTCCAGTCGTCTAGGGTGCAACCGTTATGGTCAGGAGTCCACGAGAGGCTATGCAGGTCATATCGTACTGTTAGCAAGGTATTCGCATCGGCCATCTGCTGACGTAGCCCATAAAGCCAAATTTTGTTGCACTGTCTTAACGGATACATTCATCGTACATCCTGCTGTGATTTCTGCGGTTATTTCGCATTATATTTTTTGTATGTTGGCACTGACAACGCTACACAAACGCCGCTGCTCTCGGTGGTTAACTGAACACCGTCTGCCACTGCGTTATATGTGGTGACAGATAGTGGCTGAAATTATGTGTTCTCGGCGCACTGTGTGTCTCGGACCATTGAATTCCCAAACAATTTCCAAAATGGAATACCCCGTGCGTCTAGCTCCAACCACCAACCACTTTTAAAATATGTTAATTCCTGTTTTGGAGCCATAATCACGTCGGCAACATTTTCACATGAATCACCCGCGTACAAATGACAGTTCCGCCAATGCGCTGCCCTTTTATACTCGTAATTTCTGTACGTGATACTACTGCCACCTGTACATGTGGATATCGCTATCCAACGACTTTCTCACCTCAGCGTATGTGGAACACAGTCACGTGTATCTGTCTGCATAGAAGTGTGCCATAAATTAGCTACTGAAATTTCATTGTTATCTAGTAGTTAAGCTATTATTGTACGGAACTGAGTAAGGCGTATTGCTGTAAGTTATAGTAAAGTCTGTTTGAAAGTGATTTTTGGGAGTTTCTGTTGTTGTAGATAAATTTGATTTCCTACGAAAATGTACAAATTCGACGTAACTACAGTACCAGAAGAGTGAGTTTGAAAATTCAAATTTGTATAGTTCCTTTGAATTGCATTTAATTGTTTAGTGGAAACGTAATAATTTCACATTAAAATGAAGTACTCTCTTCACATTACGATGTACATAATCATACCTCACATCATTCAAATAACGACTGCTGTTAGGAATTTCCTATTGAAGTATAGTTACTGTAATAAACTACAGTCATCGTCAAACTCTGTGAAACGTAAATATCAGAAATATTAGTTAATGTTTGTGAATGACACATTTGCTTTCTGTTTAGGACTATGTGCGACTGCAGTGTAACAAAAAAATCATAGTCTTAATGGGATTACGTTTTACAAGTTTATCTACACATGGGGAAAGTACGGATACACCGTTCTTGGTTGTCTATAGATGCCGCCTTAGCCTAATAAAGTACATGTACAGAAAGAGCAAATGACTGGTCGTACATAAGGGTAGTACGCTCATCAAATAATGGAAACTGCTGTACGTATCATTTACGTACTACTTATTAGTTTCACGTGAAACCGCACATCGTACTCTCTGATACTGTAAAACTGAGCAGCTACCGCCTCCCGTGGTATATCTCCTGACACGATTTTCAGACGCACGGCAAGTATGTTGACTCTGTCCCTCATAAATATTTAGTAGGTATAAAATATTAATCTGTAATGCAATTTTGTTCCGTTACAACCAGCCTTCGATGATATTCTCTTTAATGTTGCTTACATGCGGGCCAGATTTCCGCTATCGATTCCACTCTGAAATTGCTTTTCGTGTATTTTATGAATTTCATATTACTTTCGCCTACTTTGTAATGCTAATACCCTTCCGTTCTTACAAAGTAGTATGTGATATTCGATATAAGTTGCTCCTATGTCGTAAACAAGATTAGGCTTCACCTTCACAAAAAGAAAGAAAAATTGAGGGATACAGACTCACAAGTTATTTATGAGCATTTCCGAAATTGGCTGCTCCTACCCGCTGACAATTGTGTTAAGGATACCGTAGACTTAAGTACCATTTCCCAGAAGCTTTCCTCTATACACGAGGTAACTGATGCCTCTCATTACCGGTCTCACAGCTGTTCGCTTACCTGCTCGTCGACACAGATACACAGTACAGGCTTAACATTTAATCGACGTGGCAGTCAATTTAATAGACATCTAGTGAGGGCTAAGTTAGAGTCTACCATCCGATAATTAGCCTCAGCATCCTCACAAAACTCATGTATGAATTATATGTGTGTATCATCTGACAGCACCTCAAACGTAATACGTTCCTGCATTGGAAGAGCCCAGTCTCTATCGTAACCCTCATATTGGGTACATACTCGTGTTTTTCGTGACAAACTTTCAAGAATAAGGCAAAAAGATGACTGTCTAAGACGAAACTGTTTTATCATTATTACAGGTCTGTTAATGAGATGTATATAAGTAGATATCAAATGAAACCAAACTAGTCGGTTTCTAGTCTCCCCCTGTGTTTCGTGGTTTTACTTCTCCCACAGAGTTGGCTTTATACGTCTCAGTCTCCGCTGTGTTGTCAGCAGTCTCGCATTCTGCTCTACTGACAAGGGAACCTCCCAATCGCACCCCGCTCAGATTTAGTTATAAGTTGGCACAGTGGATAGGCCTTGAAAAACCGAACACAGATCAATCGAGAAAACAGGAAGAAGTCGTGCGGAATTATGAAAAAATAAACAAAATATATAAACTGAGTAGTCCATTCGCAACATAGGCAACTACAAGTAAAAAAAAGCTCGTGCTTACCGTGGTCCCGTGGTTAGCGTGAGCAGCTGCGGAACGAGAGGTCCTTGGTTCAAGCCTTCCATCGGGTGAGAAGATTAACTTTTTAACTTTCAGTTTATGTGACAAACGCTTATGTTTTCATCATGTGACAAACGCTTATGTTTTCATCACTTTTTTGGGAGTGGTTATCACATCCACAAGAAAACCTAAATCGGACAAGGTAGAGGAATCTTTTTACCCATTCGCCAAGTGTACAAGTTAGGTAAGTCGACAACATATTCCTGTCATATGACGCACATGCCGTAGCCAGTGTCGTATAGAATATATCAGACGTGTTTTCCTGTGGAGGAATCGGTTGACCTATGACCTTGCGATCAAATGTTTTCGGTTCCCATTGGAGAGGCACGTCCTTTCGTCTACTAATCGCACGGTTTTGCAGTGCAGTCGCAAAACACAGACACTAAACTTATTACAGAGAACAGAGACGTCCATGAACGAACGGACAGATCATAACTTTGCGAAAATAAAGAGAGTAAAGATTTTCATCCGAGGGTAGACTTGAACCAAGGACCTCTCATTCCGCAGCTGCTCACTCTAACCACGAGACCACGGCGCTCCTGAGCTCGCACTACCCTTGATGTTGCTTATCCTGCACATGGACTACTCAGTTTGTATATTTTGCTTATTTTTTCATAGTTCCACACAACTTCTTCCTGTTTTCTCGATTGATCTGTGTTTAGTTTTTCAAGGCCTATCGAATGTGCCAACCTATAACTAAATCTGAGGGGGGTGCGATGGGGAGGTTCCCTTGTGAGCAGCGTTTCGGTCGATAACAAAGTGTGATTCTTTCGAGTGACTTGAGACACAATTGGGATGTTGAATCCCACGTATTGTGAGGTATGAAAGTCGTTCAGTTCATATTGTACACTTGGCACATGCTACACTACCGCTCTGTCAAGGGCTCCACACTGCGTAGTTTCTCCGCAGTAGAGAGAAACGAAATTTAGCTTCAAAGTCCCATTGACGACATGGTCATTAGATATGGTTCTTTCAGGGAACAATCGTTTTGCAGGAATTCCATCGCAGCGAACGACGTCAACTGCTAAGAGGAACTGCTGAAGAACCAGACTATTCTCCAAGAGTGGCAGCTAAGTGTGTGAAAAAAAGTTGAGGATGATGTATGTCACATAGGGGTGTTTGTGTGATCTTGTTTTGTATTGCTGTCATTAGTTATCCCTTCCGCTACCGTTTTCCTTTACAACATGTGTGTCTACCAATTATCAACGCATTTCTGTAAAGTTTTCGTATGTACTGCAATGTTCGACACTATGAGGTACGCTAATGTGGTCATCCTCTGCCACTACATACCTCAGTGCAAGGTTCCCAGCATACACTGCGAAGTATTTTTTTTTTTTTGTTAGCATTTTTTATTGTTGTTGATCGTTGTGTTTGGCCGTTGCGGACGTCACGTGACATCCGTTCAAGTTCGTTTGTTGATCCTTCCACTCAGTTTTTTTTATTACAGAAGCCTCTCTGACCGAACACGCTGAGCTACCGTGCCGACTACATTCAAGATAAATCTTTCACAACCTTTTGGTGCTACGTTTCACTGGGTGGCATACTCCTATCGAGTTTTCCACATACTTTTTCTTTATCAAGACGTCTAAATGATTTAAGTTACTAACACGACATATTTATTTAACGAGATATGTAATGATACATAATCATTTCTGAATAATTTGTACAAGTCACAGCCTGAAACAGTCGGCCACTGTCAGCTACACTCGGCCGTAACGTTGACTGGAACTGTCGTTGCCGTACTCTTCCTAATTATTGACAATTTGAGTAGCAACTCTTTGGTGACTCGGCCACATTCAGTGTACACAAGTAGATATTGGTCTCAAAGTGCTTTTTCAAATTTTTGAAAAGACGTATTATTCCAAAAAGGCAAGCTGAATACATTTTGATAAATTGCATGGGGGCTTACTTAAATATGATTGAAAATACTTTTTAGTTTTTTTTAGTAGCTGTAAGTCCGATTACGCTGTTTCGTAAACGGTTGGCCCTGACTAGTATTATTACGCAATCTGACTGCATGAAACTACAACAAAGAATGGAAGAAAATTTTCGTTAACACAATTAATTAATTAAGTCCCCAGCAACTATGAAACCTACGAAACCAAAGCACAAGTATAACTGTTCTGTATGTGAAAGTATGACTCAACGCACATCTGGCACGGTTCTTCTTCAACAAGACAAGAATTTTTAAATACCAATTTTACTGACGTGATAAAAGAAAATTACAAATACTATAATTGCGTAAGGTAAGCAGAATTAAACTCTAATACAAGAACGAACGCCAAATGCTTTGTTGACTGAACCTGTAATGACGCATTATTTAGGATACTGAAATAAAAAGAAACGGAGTTTCTTACCTCATTTATATTGATGAAATTCACTCTAATCCTTACAATATATCTCACACCGTCTCTCTACTATCACATCTCAACCAGAACTCTCCAATATCACATCTCAGCAAGCACTGCCTACAGACACTCTCTGCTACGAGTTCTTAACAAGTACTGACTACTACGAGCTCTCTCCAAGCACTGTGGAGGCGGCTTAATAATACTCTTTGGCGCAATCTCTGGCGCAGTGGCTCAGTGTAGCCACCTTTCATATGCCCCTCCTCCACAGGCCAGAATTTGATGGTATTTTTGCCAGCATTGGTGGTGAAAATACCACCAAATTCGTCCAGAAAAATACAGACAAAAATAAAAGATAATATTAATACCTAAATATCACATAATTAGTTAAAATTTTGGCTTTGCACTGACCTTTCAATAACCTAATATATGAAATACAGTAGGCAATACAAATTCTTTTCATACGTGTGGCTTTACATAATAGTTTGCACAATACACAAAAAATCAGTTTATGCAAATGTTCACATAAAATACTTTTAATTGTTCAAAAAAAAAACAAATAGTTGATAATACCAGCCCAGCAATGGTCAACAGGTGCAAACACCAACAAGTGACATCATTTCAGCAGAAACAGTCCATCAGTTGCACCCAGCAATGTTGAGAGCAGGTGCAGACACCAACAAGTGACATCATTTCAGTAGAAGCAGTCCATCAGTTGCACCCAGCAATGTTGAGCAGGTGCAGACACCAACAAGTGACATCATTTCAGTAGAAGCAGTTCCATCTGTGGCACCCAGTAAAGTTGAGTAGGTGCAGACACCAGCAAGTGACATCATTTCCATAGAAGTAGCTTCATCTGTGGACCCAGTAATGTTGAGCAGGTGCAGACACCAACAAGTGACTTCGTTTCAGTAGAAACAGTTCCATTAGTGGCACCCAGCAATGTTGAGTAGGTGCAGACAGCAACAAGTGACTTCATTTCAGTAGAAGCAGTTCCATTAGTGGCACCCAGCAATGTTGAGCAGGTGCAGACAGCAACAAGTGACATTATTTCAGTAGAAGCAGTTCCATCTGTGGCACCCAGTAAAGTTGACGAGGTACACACAGCAACAAATCACATTAGTTCAGTAGAAGCAGTCCATCAGTTGCACCCAGCAATGTTGAGCAGGTGCAGACACCAACAAGTGACATCATTTCAGTAGAAGCAGTTCCATCTGTGGCACCCAGCAATGTTGAAGAGGTACACACAGCAACAAGTCACATTAGTTCAGTAGAATCAGTTCATCAGTGGCACCCAGCAATGGTGAGTAGGTGCAGACAGCAAGAAGTAACATCATTTCAGTAGAAACAGTTCTAACAGTGGCACCCAGCAATGTTGAGTAGGTGCAGACAGCAACAAGTGACTTCATTTCCATACAAGTAGTCCATCAGTTGCACCTAGCAATGATGAGCAGGTCCAGAGAGCAGTCCATGATATTCACTATCACTGATCACACTGTTCATCAGAGTATATAAGCACAAATTAAACATGTACTAGTGGCACCAACCATGTAGAAAAGGTACAAGTAACAGTCCATAATATTCACTATCACTGATCACACAGTTCATCAGCAGAAATTAAACATGTCCTATTGTCACACATTATGTTGAAAAAGTGCAGGTAACAGTTCGTAATATTTACCATCACTAATCAGACAGTTCAGGCATGAACAATAGTTTGAATACACATACAAATGCTTTTACACACTAGACATATAAATTCTAATAAACACACAAATGATATCAGATAATTGTCATATTAACTATTACAAATACTCAAATATCAGTAAACCTATAATATTTATGGGTATCAGTGCAAGCCACAACAAACAATAAAATAATATTTAGGAGATAGGTGGGTAGGATTAGGAAAGGAAAACACACAAAACACACTCACTCATCTTTCATCCACATTAAGTACTACTGTGTAATTGAATAGTGTTAACTGTGTAAATGCAAGTCTGTCAAAATCTGATGTTCATCATGTGTATCAAGTAGTAGTGGCAGCAATGTATAACAGTCAATAATAGTTAAGTCAACGTCATAGTCATCATGTCAAGACCAATGTTTGCCAAGCCAGATCAAAATGTACTGTTGCTGAACAACTGTCAATGAGCCAAGATATGCAAATACTTCCTCTCTTCAAAAAAAGTATATACTGCTTAGTGATTTAAGAAAGTGTGTGTATAGACTATCTTCCTTCCACTTTAGTGTTCTAGTCTGCTATCTTCATCCTCCTTGTTCCATAAGACCAACAAAAAAAAAATGCTCCTCACTTACTTTACCTCTTATATACCAAAACTCCAATAATCATCAGCATCACATAATCTCAGTACTTCAATAATACCTCTTACGTCGATACATATAAATCATATAATTAATAGCATTTATCTTACCTCTTGTCCACAAAAACTCCAATAATCATCAACTTCATATAATCTCAATACCTCAATAATACCTCTTCAATACGTCGATACATATGAACCTTATTGCCAATATCATCTCACTTCCAACACAACTCTTTCCTCTAGTCAATCTCCTCGAACAAGTACAGATAAAATCATAGTGCAAACTTCAGTTCATCCTCCCATACAATCTGAAGACACATTGTCAACACACAACCTCTGTGTAATCCGTCTGACCCAAATCTTCTACGCACTATGAATTATAAACAAAAGAAATGCATACATGACCTCTAACAGACTTAGTTCGAATAACTCTCTGTAATTAAGTACGATTACGGAATGTGAATGATCATAATATTTCACAGTGTGTACACCACTTCAAGAATTATGGCAGAAGCAAACATGTGGAGTATTTTTTGTGTCAAGTGTCACTTCCTATTTCAATTGCTCATGAAGAATGCAGTGTAATAATTGTTAATGGTGTAAACCTAGTAATGGTATGTCATGTCGTTAGCTTCCTTCCTAATAGCATAAAGTTATACAGCTTCCATAAAACCTCAGCTCATGTGACTTCTATGAAGTTTCTTGTACTAATGTTGTTCGTCGAACTATAGCAGTTCATTTTCTTATCTTAAAAATATAAGGCAATGAGCGTAAGCAAAACAAGCAATAGTGAGTAAATACCAGTAGAGAACAGAATGTCAACTAGTGGATGCAGCACAATCCTTACAACGAGGCTCTGCCAAGCGAACAATCTATAATTAACACCATACTGTGGCCTAAACTCTATGTTCATACACTGTACATCAGCATTGCTATATACCAAATGAAAGAGTAGTTATGACAACAAACAGAAATGTGTAAATATGCAATCCATACGCATAACAGTAAACAGGTCATTAGCATCATATCAGCATAAGCAAATAAATGTTCATATGTAATCTTAATAAGTAAACATGAAGGCGCAAGCAGATAAATCACACAGTATAACTTACATACATAATCACAGTCAGCACAATTAATCAGGTTACAATTATAATTTAAATAAATGAGCACAGCAGACACATAATTAAAAAATATGACATCAGTGAAATAGCAGTGCAGCCAAGCGATGCATAATATATACAAATAACAATCCTGTTCATTAATAAAACATTGACGAAAATCAGAAAATGTACGCAAGCACGTCGCTTCACACGTAAATTCATAGAACATGAAATTAGCACAAAGTATGAATCACGTAATCGCGAGCAGCAAATTACGTCTAAAGTACGTACCTAAGTGGAAATATGTTACCTGAAAAATGAACTCAATTAATAGTTACCCTTTTTAGTTTATTAGTTTCTTCTTCGAAATTACATTCTTCCTGAAAAATTCTCGATAACAAGTCGTCTTAACGTCGGACACGCACAGAATTTACCTGAAGTTCTTAAATATTTTATACAACCGTATCCTGAAAAATACTGAATGTTAATAACATAATTCATCAAGTCACTATAGCTTTATACTGAATTTAATCGGAGAAACTAAACTGTGTATTTGTTTACGGCTGTCAGTGCATTCGCACTGAGCGCTCGATCAGCTGTAGGCGCGTGACGTAGGAAGCAATTGTTCGCGGTCAACGACTGCTTTGTGCGGCGCGCAGACTTGACTGTTGCTTTGAGTATATGCCGCCGCCAAAACACAGCGCGGTATCCTTGCACTCTCCGAATGTTTACATCTAGCTGTTAGTTTCTCTAAAGTATGTCATTCCACAAAAATTTTTCAAAAGTATATCATTCCACAAAAATTTTGGAAACTACGAACCTCACGTTTTGTGGTAGTAACAGCATAGTTACGAATAGCGTCTAATTTTTCTGGATCAGGAAGAATACCTTCTGTAGAAATAATGTGACCGAGAAATTTCACCTGTGAACGACCAAATTCAGATTTTTCTAAGTTCACAGTAATGCCAACTCTTGCAAAAATACGTAATAATGAGTCCAAAATTTTGTTATGCTCACTCCAAGAATGTTTAGCAATAAGAATGTCGTCAACATATGAAGTAATGTTGTCACGAAGATAAACAGGTAAAATTTCGTTTAAACTAGGAATGAATGCTGCTGAAGGTACAGTAAGTCCAAACGGTAATTTTAGAGTCACTTTTGGGTAAATTAGTCATGTCAGGTTATTGTTTACTTACTCACTAGATAGATTGATAGTCGAAGAGTTGGTTTGACAGATGCAAAGAATAGTAAAAGAGTAGGCAGCGGTGCAGAAAACTAAAAGGGAAATAGCACCACTACAGCTCGGGGCCCTATGCTCGCTACGGCACATATTCACTTAGAGTAGTGAATCCCCTGAGGACTTTAATAGCCGCACGTAATTTCCAGTTTGTGACTTAGTGGCAAATTTGGCGGAAGTGCGTACGTAAATTGACCTGACCATGCACATGGATGTATGTCATTCTTAGAATTGCGGAAGATCTTAAATTTCCGAACAGTCAAAAAGTGTTTATAGTCAATGTTTTCGCATCGTGGCGACAAAGACCTACCGCGTCTGTCCCAGTCACAATGACGATTATTGTTAAATTCACGCGCCTGGCGCTCTCTTGTTGCATCACGTAAATGAAACAAATTATTTTCTTCAAACCCTTCTGCTAAACTAACACTTGTCAATTTATCTGAGATCTCCTCAACTCTTTCCGATGAGTCACTTAATTGTTCTTTCTGTTTATTTACGTCTTTCGTAAGCGTCGCGACTCGGGTTTCGGTGTTGTCACATTTAGCAGTTAACTGTTCATACTGTTGCGTTAAGTTATTTATTCTGTCATTTGGTACGGATTCCTCGATTCTCTCAAATATTTCTTCCTTATCGTGCGCACATTGTAAATTTAACTCTGAATATTTTTGCACTATCACGCGATCTTTTTTTTCCCGTTCTCTGTCCTGTTCCTCTTGTCTAATTTCTGTTGAAATTAAACTATTATTGTAAGCATTCAAAATTGGTTGCACTTCTTCTCTAATTTCTTTGTTTGATTCATCTTTCATGTTGAAACATGTCCCTATTCGTGAACTTAACCGCGTTGCCATTGCTTCCATCTCTGTTTTTAATTCAGATCGTAACTGTGATCCCATTGTTTTTAATTCAGATCGTAACTGTGATCCCATTGTTTTTAATTCAGATGCCACTGTTTTTAATTCAGATCCCATTGTTTTTAATTCAGATCGTAGTGAATCTAACCGTGTTTCCATTCGTGATCCCAAATTTAATAAAGCACCCATCAACTGCTCCATATCTTCTGTCGTTAACCACGTAATCTGTGATTTTTCTGATTGAGAAAAATTTTGAACTGTTTCCGGACTATTTTCCCGACTTATTACATTGTTTTCAACTCCATTATTCATCATACTGTTGTCCTGTGTTGGCGAGTTCGCCATGTCAACAATTTTGTCATTCTCACTATTCATCATTTTCGCCTTTTTCATTGATCGCGTAATCATTTACAAAACATAAAAAAAATTCGTCACTGTACGAAAATTACACACAATGACTCTTTATCTCCAACAATACCATTCACTCGAAATGTTTCCCTCAAGCACGATTAACGAACAATTGAAATAATTGCACTAAATCGTCAAACGCGTATACAAGGCAATAAAAATTACATTTTGAAAAATACCATTAGAAGAATGCTAATTACCAAATCTACACTTGCAAAATAGACTACAATTACTAAACTACAAATTACTACAACAATACTACTGTCTACTATTTTTACAATCAGAAGAATTTCAAGGGACGATCCGAAGCAGCGGTCGCCACGTGCATGGGGCCTTAATTAAATATGATTGAAAATACTTTTTAGTTTTTTTTAGTAGCTGTAAGTCCGATTACGCTGTTTCGTAAACGGTTGGCCCTGACTAGTATTATTACGCAATCTGACTGCATGAAACTACAACAAAGAATGGAAGAAAATTTTCGTTAACACAATTAATTAATTAAGTCCCCAGCAACTATGAAACCTACGAAACCAAAGCACAAGTATAACTGTTCTGTATGTGGAAGTATGACTCAACGCACATCTGGCACGGTTCTTCTTCAACAAGACAAGAATTTTTAAATACCAATTTTACTGACGTGATAAAAGAAAATTACAAATACTATAATTGCGTAAGGTAAGCAGAATTAAACGCTAATACAAGAACGCACGCCAGATGCTTTGTTGACTGAACCTGTAATGACGCATTATTTAGGATACTGAAATAAAAAGAAACGGAGTTTCTTACCTCATTTATATTGATGAAATTCACTCTAATCCTTACAATATATCTCACACCATCTCTCTACTATCACATCTCAACCAGAACTCTCCAATATCACATCTCAGCAAGCACTGCCTACAGACACTCTCTGCTACGAGTTCTTAACAAGTACTGACTACTACGAGCGCTCTCCAAGCACTGTGGAGGCGGCTTAATAATACTCTTTGGCGCAATCTCTGGCGCAGTGGCTCAGTGTAGCCACCTTTCAAACTTTAAAAAAAGTAGTAAACAAGTTACAACTAACGTCAGCAAAAATTTTGATTCGCTTTAGCCCTGAAGTCACAAATATCTTTGCGCTTAATATTTACATTTTGAATGCGATGTGACCATCTTTTTTTTTTTGCACACCTCGAGACTGTTGCACAACACAGTTACCAGAGTTAGTTCTATTGAGCTGGTAATTGATTTTATTTACATGAACAATGAAGTGAACTTTATTACTCTCAATTTCTATGACACTAAGAACAGTTTCCGTTTGAGTCGTTTTCATAATTTAACACTCTGATGCAACTGCCACAAGTTAAAAACCAACTGTCCCCTTTTAACTACGAAACTGACTATATACAGTGTCGAAGAAAGCGACAATAATATCTGCATTGAGTATAAATTAATATAGTAAGCATTCTGTTTTAAATTTGACGCTTGCACCGTCTTAAGGGGCTCCGGAAAGGCCAAAATCATGAAAAGTTCAATTTTTACTTTTTTGCGTTTTCTGAATCTGCAGACTATTACCTTTTAATAGATATATAATTTATTCAATTCCGAAGACTACAGCTATTTTTAAATTTTTTTTAGAAATGTGCTCTACATGGGCGTGACCCACTGTGACGCTGTTAAACTGCTGTCAAATGGTGTTATTATTAACGTCCTCGTTCATCAGGTACATTTTAGTGATGTGAGATAAAGTATGTGTTGTGGCTAACCTGTGATGGTTCAATATATATCGCTGGTGTGATTGTCGATTGTTTCATGTTTATTTACTCTGTCGTTATGTCGAAAATATTCGTAATTAATTCTGTTTCTTGAGTCTCTGTTTTGTTGAAGTATAATAATGAGTAAAAGTAAAGTTATTAGAAATCCTCTGAAGGCTTTTAAGAAAAGGAGAAATGTTGGAAAGCCAAAGGTATGTGTTATTACTGTAAACAATAAAGACGATAACCAAGTGAGTGAACCTAACCTCTCAAGTACACCTGCCCATAGCAGTCAAAGTGGGAAAGAAAATACTTCACAGAAGAAGCTTGGTTCAATGAATGAAAACTATGAATGTTTTATGGGCGAATCGGATGTGAATGAAATATTTGATATGTCGGTTCTCAAAGGAATTTTTTCAAACTGTGTAAGATGTATTCATTGTAGTGAAGTTGGTCTGGAACTCTCCATAATAAAGCACGTAGGACTTGCTAGTGAAATACAACTGAAATGTGATAAGTGTTCATACATGCCCACCTTTTGGAACAGTGTTGCAGTAACTGCAACCGAAGAAAATGGTAGCAAAATCTACGAACACAACAACGAGCGATGCTTGCTTTAGACAAAGAACGCCTTTGGGCTGCAGACAGGGCTGTAAAGAGTCTAGAAATACAAGCAAGAGTAAACAGGAGGAGGAACAAGAGGAAGCTGGAGGAGGAATTTGCAGTGGATGAAGATAATCCATCCTATGGACCTGGAATGCACTAAAAAGTTAATCCGATTTTTGTCGCTCGATTCCCAAAACTTTTATTTTCTCATACTAATTACATGTTTCTAAGGATCTTCCAAACATATTTGTTTCAAACTTTCAGTATATGTTACACAGTACCTTCTGCATAATTTAACACAGCCTTTTTCCAAAAAACTGTATATTTTTGAATATATAAATAAAAAATTGCAAGAAAATGTTGTGAATTTTCATTACAATTGAAAAAAAATCATCTTTAATAACTGAACTAAAATTTTGTAAAATCCCTGTGTTAAGTTGTAGCCCATATTCCAATAAATAATATGTAAAAAGTTCAACTTCCTACCTCAAATACTTTGTAAGGAAAGATGTCATTTATAAGCGTTATTTTAACATTGCAAGTATAGGGCGTTCCGGAGCCCCTTAAGAGCCGCAATGACCACTGCTGAGCAGTCGGATATACAATGACAAGTTGACCATTCGTGAGAAGTATGTGTAATACATATCTTACATTTCACACAAATGTTACGACCGAGGTCAAATGGTTTGACGTATCCCTAATTTTATAGGTTTCTGAATAAAATTATAAATCATTACAGATGCTATCCAAGCAAAATGTCAGTAATGCCTGAAGGGTGGAGGGGTCGATGAGAGTGGTTCCCAGGTAAAAATGTCTGAAAACAGCTTGTTGATGGAATTTTAAAACAGGTAGATTTTGAAGAAATGAAGGTAATACATATCCTGGAGTAGATTTGAAATGATTTTGCTCCGTTTCGCATCTAACAAAAATGAATAATTGTCCACCACTTTGGCATATTTCTTACCCAGAAACAAATTTTCTCAGGATTCAGATGAAACTGCTAAGCTAAATTCCCTGCAGATGGAGAGGAAATATAATGAAACTGAAGATACGTAAAGTGTGAATTTAGATCAGATACAGCCTTACAATGAAATGAATGGCCTGAGCTGCATACAGGGGTTGATATAAGTCAAAGGGGACAATTGAAAATGTGTGCCCTGACCTGACTCGAACCCGGGATCTCCTGTTTACATGGCAGACGCTCTATCCCTCTCTTTTCTTTAATCACATTTTGTTCTACATTGTTCGTTGAATTTGTTGGGGGTGGACGTCCGATGGCACCCGTTAAGATTGTTCGTTGCTCTTTTCACTCAGTTTTTTTATTGCAGACGGTAGCTAACCCTCTGAGCCACCGTGGACACAGAGGATAGTGCGACTGCAGGGACTTAACTCTGGCACGCCTCCCGTGAGATCCACATTCGCAACTTGCTGCCCCGCACTATATTGTAGTGCCCCGGCCCATCATACTCATTACTCGCGGCGTTACTGTCGATTCCCGTAAGAGTTCGGGCACTGTTTGAGCATCCGAACAGAAGAAGATGGTCAAATGGCCGGTGAGCCTTAACTGTATACATATGAAGATAGTACCTGTTCTTTCGGATATGTCCGAAAGAACAGATGCCATATTAATATATATACAGATACAGCTTGTTTGTTTAACAAATGGTTCAAATGGCTCTGAGCACTGTGGGACTTAACATCTGAGGTCATCAGTCCCCTAGAACTTAGAACTACTTAAACCTAACTAACCTAAGGACATCACAAACAGCCATGCGCGAGGCAGGATTCGAACCTACGTCCGTAGCGGTCGCGCGGTTCTAGAATGAAGTGCCTAGAACCGTTCGGCCACACCGGCCGGCGTTTGTTTAACGTTTCATTTGTTGTTAAATATTGTAATTTCTCTAATATATTATTCAGAATATTTAACTCTAGTCCAGTGCACCTCTGACTGTTCTATTTAACAAAAATAATAGTCTAGTGATCATGTAAGCACAAAGTAACCAATGAGTCGTGTCACAAAGAACATTATTTCTATAAAAGATGAAGATAAAACCCATGTAGATGCTTCCACACAAACAGTGTTTATCAGTGTATTATTTCTTACAAAGTTTACTTCGCGAGTGCGCGGAGAGTACTGTAAAAAATGATTTTCTTAAATTTCATTGGAAAGATTGCAGTACAGCACTTAATGTATTTCGGAAGCCTCGTAGGACTATGAATCTTTCGATGGGTTCTTACCACATTCCGTTAACTCTACTGTGAACTCTTTTGTATGAAGACTTCTTAATGTTAATTAAGGTTCATTTTGTATCTTTTGTTTAATTTACGGAATCCAGTCGTAGTGCTTCTCCAACTTTTTCTGATTTTTGTTGCTATCACTTTCAATATTATTGACTTCTTTTGACCTCCTGAAGCTATTAATTAAGAGACAAACAGTTTTAATAGCTTCCTCAAAATATTTTGTATTCATAAACTTCACCTCAATGATTACAGCTCTTAAATTGTACTTGTCTTATTAAACATTCGAAAGAAGTTTATTTCTTTTAGTATGCCTATACTGAGTTTTTGGTATGAAATGGAGCGCCTTTCTATTGAATAAATCCTCATTCTATTCAAAATTCCACGATAATGTCAGTATGCCCAAAGATGAACTTAAAAGACTTTATGCAAACACGAATTACAGTACCTGCGTCATTGCCTGTTGCGATGTAATGTTCCTTTCCACATACATGCATGTCTGAAGTAACAGTCACTGCAGAAACGACAGCCGTTATGAAATAAGTGAATTGTATTCCCCCTAGAAAATATGCATAACCATCACCTGTATAATGGAGTGACGAGAATGTAAAATTTGTGTCGGACTGGGACTCGAACCCGGATATCCCGCTTATTGCGAGTGATTGCTTCACCTATACGATATCCAAGCACGACTCAAGGCCAGACGCAATTTTCCATATGTCATCAACTATGTGTCTACAACCTTTACTTAAACATTCATTGTGTTTATTCCCCGCGACTGCTACGGTCGCAGGTTCGAATCCTGCCTCGGTCATGGATGTGTGTGATGTCCTTAGGTTAGTTAGGTTTAAGTAGTTCTAAGTTCTAGGAGACTGATGACCACAGATGTTAAGTCCCATAGTGCTCAGAGCAATTTGAACCATTTTGTTTATTCCCGTAGAGGAGCGACTTTTTGCGTGATAACATACCCGGTGTCGGTCGGTAAATAAGATATTGCAGTGCCTATGTTATTCCGAATTCCATTGCAGTGTGCCTTCTGAAATGCGTGCATATGATTGACGACGTACAGAAGTTTGGGTCTGACCGTGAATCGTGATCGGATAACCTACGGGTCCAGTCTGACTGCGGCAGTGACGGTCCGTGAACCTCCTGGAGTGTGGCGCAGTGCACTGTGGAAGAATGAGTTTACTTCGGCACGGGGAATCGCGAGTGTACAACGTTCACTTAGGTGTATTCGTGACATCCCCCGTTGCAGAGTAACGTGGAACGATGACGCAGATATCAGACAGGAATTTTTCTAAACCAAATTAACTTGGAATCATGGCTAGAGGAAACTGCTAAGATCACTTTTGACGAGACTGTGGGAAATTATTTCTCTTTAGAGAGTAGTGCTGTTTACGTTAAACTTACGACCTGTGACATGTGTGGCAAAAATAATAGAAACTAGTGGAGGATTTTGATATTTAAAGATAGAGTTGGAAATGTCAGCGAAGTTACAATTATGAATGTAGGACTTGGCATCCTCATAGTTCGACTTTCGAACTTCCCTTTGGAATTACAGCAGAGCATACCTGATTAAGGCCTTCTGAGTTTACGTCTTATGGCAGGGTGATCAATAGTTTTGCAGGAAGGTAGCACACAAATGGCCGTACTGAACAGGGTGATGCAGATCAAGATTAATCTACAGAAATATACCTTCGTATATTAATGTAGGTGGACCGTGGCATAGTGACGTACGACAGGCAGGCAAGAAGGTGGGCTGGATGTGGAGCGCCAGGCCACGTTCGCGCTGAGTGCATGCAATGATGTACGGTGCAAATACACGCCGGTGATCCTGCTAGCACCCTATATCAACAGCACTGCGCCTGAAGTCGCTTCGGCGGTAACGGGACCCAGACCTGTAACTCACATAATCATGGCCCCCATTAACTGAAGATACTAGTTTAAGAACTTCACGTTCTGCGTGAATTTGCCGGCCGAAGTGGCCGTGCGGTTAAAGGCGCTGCAGTCTGGAACCGCAAGACCGCTACGGTCGCAGGTTCGAATCCTGCCTCGGGCACGGATGTTTGTGATGTCCTTAGGTTAGTTAGGTTTAATTAGTTCTAAGTTCTAGGGGACTAATGACCTCAGCAGTTGAGTCCCATAGTGCTCAGAGCCATTTGAACCATTTTTTTGAGTGAATTTCAAGCCGCCAGGACCAATCGCGCTTCTGGCATTGCATCTACAAAGGAACAAAGCAGCCGCAACCGAATTCTGTTGTGACGTGAGATCCCAAAGGACACTCCTCCAGAAATGGGGAAGCAGATGTTTTCCATGAAATTCAAGCCACCATCACACACGGTAGGACAGGCAGACGATCCAACTCAGACCAACCAGTGGCAACCTGATGCTGACGAAAATGAAATTTCTAAAGGGAACTCCTCCTATAATAACCGGAGACTCGTACACCAGGGTGCTAATCAAGTAGCTCCAGTACTTCGAGAGAAAGGAAAGATAATTGGTAGCTAAATGAGTCGGTGTACTTATGAAAAACCTGACTCCAGCCAACCTGCGACAGATCAAATCGACGTTGACAGTCGCCTCCGCAATGGGTTCACGAAAAGAGGCGCTTAGTCACACGATCAACGTCCAATGCCGGATGGAAAAACGGGAAAATGTTTCTACCAGACCACACAAACAGGCATTTGGGCAGACGAAACGGAAGAAATGGATAATGATACCAATATTAGGGCAATCCCGCAAACTTAAGGAGAACCAGTGTCATCCCAAATGAAGCTGAACATAAGTAGAAGCAGAATTTCCTAGGATACACCGACCTTAGAAAGAGGATCTTCCATCGTTTTCTAGCCTAGTAAGGAACATTAACTTCCCAACACGTACCTTCAAATATGATCCAACCCCAAGCATATAAATCTGCCCCTTTCATTATACTTTGATAAGCGAAAACATTATGACCAATCCATGCCGTGACGTTGGACGCCACCTGATGACCTTGGAGTACGTGACATAGTAACAAAAACACGTAAGTGGAGTAGACACGGACGGGGGATCACCCTAGCGAAGATATGAGCTGCAGATGTGAAATCCATCTGCGGCTCTGATAAAGGGCTGGTTATTATTACACAGAGTCTGTGAACGAGTTCCTCGAAAACGGTGAAACTGGTCGAATGTCCACATGCTACTGTCGTGAACATCAGCTGAAACAGGTAGAAAATGAAACTACCACTAGGCGCTAAATGGTCGGACACCCACAAGTCTTCGCAAACGTAGGGTTTCGGAGGCTTGTCTGCTCTGTAAAGTAGCATATATGATGATCTGTGGCATCTCTGCCGAAACAGCATAATACTGGTGCATGCATGGCTATTTCGGACCAAACCGTTCATCGTTCACTGTTGAAATTGGAGCTCCACATCAGACCACCCCTACATGCTGACCCAACTACATCGTCAGTTACGATTTCTGTGGGCACGGGGCCATCGAGATTCGGCCGTCGCTCAGTGGCAATGCGTCGTCTCTGCGGATTAATCACGTTTTTGCTTCGTGAAGTCGATGGTTGATTCCTAAACGCCGTTATCGAGGTGAACGGAAGCTCGAAACGTGCATCGCGCCAAGGACGCAGGGTGGTTGCAACAGTATTATGCAGTGGGAGACATTCTACTGCGCTAGCACAAGTCATGCGGTAGTGATTGAAGACACGCTGACAGCTGTGAACCACCTGCATCCCTCAAGCTTGACGTCTCCCCCGACGGCGGTGACATCTTTCAGCAGTATAGCAGTCCGTCTCTCGGAGCCAGAACCGTGCTATAGTGGTTTGAGGAGCATTATAGTGAACTCAGGATGATGTCTCGGTGGCGAAAATACTAGGTGTAAATTCTATGGAACCCATCTGGGTCCCTACCGGGCGCCATCACTGCGTACGCAAATCAGCGGCCTGTTTTTTATGAGAATTACACGACCTGTCCATAGACAGGTAATTCGACATACCTCCAAAAACCTACCAACAATCGGTAGGATCCGTGCTACGCAGAATTGGTGATGTATTTCGTTCCAAATACGGACGACTAAGCTATTAAGTAGATGGTCATAACGTTTTGGCTCATCACTGTAAGTAAGATATTATCAGTACCTTCACAATCCACACGGCAGCTGTAGCTGACCAAGACAGAGGCAGCAACAGGGAAGAAACCGTTTTTGCGACATTTACGAGTTCCTAACCAGGAGCGAATTTTGGTATATCATCTGTGTGCTTTAATAGTTCAGTTTCTTGAGTTTCTGCGTGTAAATTTAATATCTAACAGCCACAGTTCTTGCGTTTTCGTTTGTGTCGGAAATTATATCGATTTTGTGACATATTACAAGTTCCTAATCAGGGGCGAATTATTTAGTTTCACCTGAGTGCTTCGGTAGCTAGGTTTTTGACCATCTGTGAATTATTAGACACAGTTCTCGAGTTTTCGTCAGGGTCTACAGTAGAGTAGCGCAGCACGTGCCGATAGTCCGTTTATCTGCGTAGTTTAGTTTTCCACGGTCTTTAGTATGGACAGGGACTGCGGTTGTTGTGTCTGGATGAGAGCCCAGATGGCAACACTTCGCTCTCAGCTTCAGGCTGCGATGGCTTCGGTTACACACCTTGAGGCTGCAGTGGATGGACACCACTGTTGTGGACCGGCCGTGGGTATCCAACAGACGTCAAGTACGTCCGAGTCCTCCGATCGGTCCTCACCGGTGGCCAATCCAGTTACTGCTCGCACTGAGGTTGATCCCTCACCTGCAGTCGAGTGGGAGGTCGCATCGGGGCGAAGCAGGCGGCGAAAGACTTCCCAGGCGGCCGCACATAATGCCTCCTCGGTTGGTCTAAAAAACTGGTTCCTGTTACTGTCTGTGGCTGACACTGTCGCTGAGCCAGATGCTGTCACCTGTCCTGTTTCAGAGGAAACCACTCAGCCTGCAAGATCCGGACAGTCACAGAGGGTAGGGTTATTGGTGTTGGGAGCCCCAACGTTAGGCGCGTTATAGGGCCGCTTAGGGACTTGGCTGACAACAAGGGAAAGAAAACCAAAGCGCTTTCCGTGTGCATACCGGGTGGAGTCATTCCAGAAGTGGAAAGGGTCTTCCCTGTTGCCATGAAGAGCACAGGGTGCAGCCAACTGCATGTGGTGGCTCACGTCGCTATCAATGATGTGTGTCACTCTGGATCAGAAGAGATTCTCTCTGGTTTCGAGCGGCTAACAGAAGTGGTAAAGGCTGCTAGTCTTGCTTACGAGATGAAAGCATAGTCGAGAGGACTAATTGCGGACCTCTGGTACAGAGCCGAGTGGAGGGTCTGAATCAGAGGCTCAGACGGTTCTGCGATCGTGTAGGCTGCAGATTCCTCGACTTGCGCCAAAGGGTGGTTGGGTTTCGGGTTCCGCTGAATAGGTCAGGTGTAAACTATACGCAGGAGGAAGCTACACTAGTAAGAGGGGCTATGTGGCGTGGACTGGGCGGTTTTTTACGTTAGACGGTCTCGTGAAAACACAAGAAGGGCTTCAGTCACAAAGGGTGCAGGCTGAACACAGGAAGAACGTAGATAGGAACCATTTGTATAACAGTTGTAAATCGTCGTAGCTATGTAGGGAAAGTACCAGAGCTCCAAGAGCTAATACAAAGCGCTGATGATCAAATCGTTATAGGCACTAAAAGCTGGCTAAAGCAGGATATAAGCTCAGCCGAAATTTTAGCGAAGATCCTAAAGGATAGGCTAACACGGTTGGCGGTTGCGTTTTTGTGCTGTTAGTAGTTTAACTTGTCGCGAAATTGAAGTAGATAGTTTCTGTGAGTTAGTAAGGGCATAGCTCATTGTTGGCAACAGGAATAAAATAATAATAGGATCCTTTTGCCGACCTCCAAATTCAGATGATACAATTGCTGAAAGGTTCAAATAAAACTGGAGTTTGATTTCAAACATATACCCGTCTTGTACGATAATAGTTGGTGGTGACTTTAATTTACTCTCGATATGTTGGCGAAAATATACGTTTAATTCTGGAGGTACGCATAAAATGTCATCCGAAATTGTGCTACGCAATCTCTGAAAATTATTTCGAGCAGTTAGTTCATGAGCCCAAGCGAATAGTAAACGATTGCGAAGACACACTTGACCTCTTAGCGACAAATAATCCTGAGTTAATAACGAGCATCAAAATCGATACACGGATTCGTGAACACACGGTTGTCGTAGCGAGACTGAATATTGTAATCCCCAAAACCTCCAAAATTAAGCGAAAAATATACCTGTTCAAAAAATCAGATAAAAATTCACTTGACGCCTTCCTGAATGACAATCTTCACTCATTCCAAATTAATAATATATGTGTAGACCAGATGTGACTTGAATTCAATAATATAGATTCGACAGCGATTGAGATATCTATACCAAATAAATGAAGAAACGGAGGAACTGATCGTCCTTGGTACACAAAACGAATCAGAACACTGTTGCAGAAATAACGAAACAAATGTATAAAATTTAAACAGAGGCAAAACCTCAAGGTTGGCGATTTATTACAGAAGCTCGAAATCTAGCGCGGTCTTCAATGCGAAATGATTATAACAGTTTCCACAACGAAACTATGTCTCGAAAATTTTTAAGTGTCTACGTATGTGAAGTATGTTAGCGGCAAGAAACAATCAATGCCTTGTCTGCGCGCTAGCAATGGAGATACTGTCGAAGACAGTGCTGCCAAAGCAGAGTTACTAAAAAAAGCTTTCCGAAATGCCTTCACAAAAGAAGACAAAGTAAATATTCCAGAATTCCAATCGAGAACAGCTGCCAACATGAGTGCCGTAGAAGGAAATATCCTCGGAGTAGTGAAGCAATTTAAATCACTTAATAAAAGCAAGTCTTCTTGTCCAGCCTGTATACCAATTAGGTTCCTTTTGGAGTATACTGATGTATTAGCCCCATACTTATCAATCATATACAATGGTACCCAAAAACTGGAAAGTTGCACGGGTCACACCAATATTAAAGAAAGGTAGTGGGAGTAATCCGCTAAATTACAGTGCCATATCGTTAACGTCTATATAGCAGGATTTTGGAACATATATTGTGTTTGACCATTATGAATTACCTCGAACAAAACAGTCTATTGATACACAGTCAACATGGGTTTAGAAAACACCGTTCCTGTGAAACACAACTAGCTCTTTATTCACGTGAAGTGTTGAGTGCTACTGTCAAGGGATTTCAGTTCGAGTCCGTATTTCTGGATTTGACAGTGTACCACAAAAACGGCTCGTAGTGAAATTGCGTGCTTATGGATTATCGTCTCAGTTATGTGACTTGATTTGTGATTTCCTGTCGTAGAGGTCACAGTTGGTAGTAATTGACGGAAAGTCATCGAGTAAAACAGATGAGATTTCTGGCGTTCCCCAAGGCAGTGTTATAGGCCCTTTGCTGTTCCTTATCGATATAAACGATTTGGGAGACAATCTGAGCAGCCGTCTTCGGTTGGTTGCACATGACACCGTCGTTTATCAACCAATAAAGTCGTCAGAAGAGCAAAAGAAATTGCAAAACGACTTAGAAAAGATATTTGAATGGTGTGAAAATTGGCAGTTGACCCTAAATAACGAAAAGTTTGAGGTCATCCACATGAGTGCTAAAAGGAATTCGTTAAACTTCGGTTACACGATAAAATCCTAATCTAAAAGCCGTAAATTCAATTAAATATCTAGGTATTACAATTACGAACAACTTAATTTGGAAGGGACACACAGAAAATGTTGTGGGGATGGCTAACCAAAGATTGCGTTTTATTAGCAGGACAATTAGAAAATGTAACACATCTACTAAGGAGACTACCTACACCACGCATGTCCGTCGTCTTTTAGAATACTGCTGCGAGGTTTGGGATCCTTACCAGACTGGACTGACGAAGTACATCGAAGAAGTTCAAGGAAGAGCAGAACGTTTCGTATTATCGCGAAATATGGGAGAAATGATACAGGATACTGGCTGGACATCATCAAAAGAAAGGCGTTTTTCGTTGCGAAGGAATCTTCTCACGAAATTCCAATCACCAACTTTCTCCTCCGAGTGCGAAAATATTTTGCTGACACCGACCTACATAGGGAGAAACGATTACCAAGATAAAATAAGGGAAATCAGAGCTCGTACGGAAAGATATAAGTGTTCGTTCTTTCCACACTCTGTGCGAGATCATAATAATGGAGAATTGTGAAGATGTTTCGATGGACCCTCTGCCAGACACTTAAACGTGTTTTGGAAACATCCACGTAGATGTAGATGTAGATGTACAAGACCCCTTACATGCTGCAGATATAGACAATCTGTTGCGAGAAGAAGTAGCAGCCATTGAACTGTAACGAATAGCCGGATACGATGCTAGCACTAATCCGGACATTGTGAGGATTTAGGTACAGGCTTTTTAGCAAACGAGGTCGTTTTCGTGACAGACGTCGAGAAAGTTCCAAGGAGCAGAGAAATTCCTGTCACCGTCAACTGCACACGTATAGTCAAAGTGCAGGATACATCTAGCAGTAGCAATCAAAAAGACAGGCCAGACTTTTTTAACAGCGAAGTAGTCCCACTTCTTGAGAGGAACTACGAGCATTTAATACAAGCAGGTGATTTCAACTGTGTGTTAAATCCAAAAGACCAAACCCTTAACTACACTAAATTTGTAGAATCGGAAAGTATCATTCACAAAATGCGTTTAATGAGACATGGGAACAAATGCTCTGTACGATCCTTGGTTTGACACATGTTGCAAGCCACACTTCCAATTACCGAGCGGTTCTAGGCGCTTCATCCGTAACCGCGCTGCTGCTACGGTCGTAGGTTCGAATCCTGTTTCAAGCTTGGATGTGGATGTTGTCCTTAGGTTAGTTAGGTTAAAGTAGTTCCAAGTCTAGGGGACTGCTGACCTCAGATGTTAAGTCCCGTAGTGCTCAGAGCCATTTGAACCAGAACTGCTGTTTCGGAACAACTGAAAACCCACATCGTACACTTTGAAATTAAGATGGCAAATTTTTTATGGTCAAGTCTTATACACTTCTGGAAATTGAAATAAGAACACCGCGAATTCATTGTCCCAGGAAGGGGAAACTTTATTGACACATTCCTGGGGTCAGATACATCACATGATCACACTGACAGAACCACAGGCACATAGACACAGCCAACAGAGCATGCACAATGTCGGCACTAGTACAGTGTATATCCACCTTTCGCAGCAATGCAGGCTGCTATTCTCCCATGGAGACGATCGTAGAGATGCTGGATGTAGTCCTGTGGAACGTGTTGCTATGCCATTTCCACCTGGCGCCTCAGTTGGACCAGCGTTCGTGCTGGACGTGCAGACCGCGTGAGACGACGCTTCATCCAGTCCCAAACATGCTCAATGGGGGACAGATCCGGAGATCTTGCTGGCCAGGGTAGTTGACTTACACCTTCTAGAGCACGTTGGGTGGCACGGGATACATGCGGACGTGCGTTGTCCTGTTGGAACAGCAAGTTCCCTTGCCGGTCTAGGAATGGTAGAACGATGGGTTCGATGACGGTTTGGATGTACCGTGCACTATTCAGTGTCCCCTCGACGATCACCAGTGGTGTACGGCCAGTGTAGGAGATCGCTCCCCACACCATGATGCCGGGTGTTGGCCCTGTGTGCCTCGGTCGTATGCAGTCCTGATTGTGGCGCTCACCTGCACGGCGCCAAACACGCATACGACCATCATAGGCACCAAGGCAGAAGCGACTCTCATCGCTGAAGAGGACACGTCTCCTTCGTCCCTCCATTCACGCCTGTCGCGACACCACTGGACGCGGGCTGCACGATGTTTGGGCGTGAGCGGAAGACGGCCTAACGGTGTGCGGGACCGTAGCCCAGCTTCATGGAGACGGTTGCGAATGGTCCTCGCCGATACCCCAGGAGCAACAGTGTCCCTAATTTGCTGGGAAGTGGCAGTGCGGTCCCCTACGGCACTACGTAGGATCCTACGGTCTTGGCGTGCATCCGTCCGTCGCTGCGGTCCGGTCCCAGGTCGACGGGCACGTGCACCTTCCGCCGACCACTGGCGACAACATCGATGTACTGTGGAGACCTCACGCCCCACGTGTTGAGCAATTCGGCGGTACGTCCACCCGGCCTCCCGCATGCCCACTATACGCCCTCGCTCAAAGTCCGTCAACTGCACATACGGTTCACGTCCACGCTGTCGCGGCATGCTACCAGTGTTAAAGACTGCGATGGAGCTCCGTATGCCACGGCAAACTGGCTGACACTGACGGCGGCGGTGCACAAATGCTGCGCAGCTAGCGCCATTCGACGGCCAACACCGCGGTTCCTGGTGTGTCCGCTGTGCCGTGCGTGTGATCATTGCTTGTACAGCCCTCTCGCAGTGTCCGGAGCAAGTATGGTGGGTCTGACACACCGGTGTCAATGTGTTCTTTTTTCCATTTCCAGGAGTGTACATGCAGGCTGTTATCATGGACACAAGGGACATTTCGTGGCAAAAGTACACTGGAACTCAACAATAGCTGTCATCAACAAGTGGAATGTCGACGAGCCTTTAGCTACACGTGGACGTAATGCAAAAAGAAAGCCGCACAATACAGCTCAGTAGCAGAATGGTGGCTGAAACATGCCAAACCTGAAATAGCAAAAACCTTTCAATGTTATGCTAGACAAAAGTATTCATGGCAAACGAACGCAACTAAATTTTATTTTACTTGTTTCAGGGACTTATACAAACTAGAGTCTGCGGCAATAGAAAAGGCGAGCGAGAAAAACGAGCACTTACATTTTTCTGTTCCGGCCCTGGTTGCTCTTATTTTATCGTGAGGATAATTTCTCCCTATATACGTGGATGCCTACAGAATCTTTTCACATTCGGAGGAGAAATCTGGTGATTGAAATTTCACGAGAAGATCACGTCGCAACGAAAACGGCTTTGTCTTAATGATTGTCACTCAATTCACGTATCATGGCTGTGGCACACTCTCCCCTAATTAACGATATTACAAAACGTGCCGCCCTTCTTTGAACTTTTCGATGTCATCAGTCAGTCTCACCTGATGCGGATCCCACACCGCACAGCAATACTCCAGAACAGGGCGGACTAGCAGTCACTTTAGTAGACCTGCTGCATCTTCTAAGTGTTCTGCCAATTAAACGCAGTCTTTGGTTTGCTCTACCCACAGTATTATCTATGTGATCGTTCCAGTTTAGGTTATCTGTAACTGTAATTCCTAAGTATTTAGTTGAATTTAGAGCCTTCACATTTCTGTGACTTATCGCGTAATCGAAATTTAGCAGATTTATTTTAGTACTCGTATGAATAACTTCACACTTTTCTTTACTCAGGGTCAATTGCCAGTTTTCTCACTATACAGATATCTTACCTAAACCCTTTTGCATTTCGTTTTGGTCATCTGACAACTTTACAAGCATCATCGGCCAACGATCTAATAGGGCTACTCAGATTGTCTCCTATGTCGTTAACATAGATCAGGAACAATAGAGGGCCTGTAACACTTCCTTTGGGGAACGCCGATGTCTTTCCATCTATTACTATGAACTGTGACCTTTCTGGCAGGAAATAAGGAATCCAGTCGCACACCTCAGACGATATTCCACAGGCACGCCGTTTGGTTAGAAGACGCCTGTGAGGAACGGTGTCGAAAGGCTTCTGGAAATGTAAAAATATGGAATCAAGTAGACATCTCCTGTCTATAGCACTCATTACTTCATGAGTATATCTTGAGTATGTGTCAATAAATCGTTTTCTTCGAGGTAATTCATAATGTTCGAACACAGTATATGTTCCAAAACCCTATTGCAAATCGACGTTAGTTATATGGGCCTGTAATTCAGAGGATTACTCCTCTTTCCCTTTTTGGGTATTGGTGTGACTTCAGTTTTCCAGTCTTTAGATACGGAAATCCTTGGGTAACAGAAGAAATATTGAATTTAATTGATGAAAGGAGAAAATATAAGAATGCAGTAAATGAATCAGGCAAAAAGGAATACAAACGTCTCAAAAATGAGATCGAGAGGAAGTGCAAAATGTCCAAGCAGGGATGGCTAGAGGACAAATGTAAGGATGTAGAGGCTTGTCTCACTAGGGGTAAGATAGATACTGCCTACAGGAAAATTAGAGAGGCCTTTGGAGAGAAGAGAACCACTTGTATGAATATCAAGAGCTCAGATGGCAACCCAGTTCTCAGCAACGAAGGGAAGGCAGAAAGGTGGAAGGAGTATATAGAGGGTTTATACAAGGGCGATGTACTTGAGGACAATATTATGGAAATGGAAGAGGATGTAGATCAAGATGAAATGGGAGATAAGATACTGCGTGAAGAGTTTGACAGAGCACTGAAAGACCTGAGTCGAAACAAGGCCCCGGGAGTAGACAACATTCCATTAGAACTACTGATGGCCTTGGGAGAGCCAGTCATGACAAAACTCTACCAACTGGTGAGCAAGATGTATGAGACAGGCGAAATACCCACAGACTTCAAGAAGAATATAATAATTCCAATCCCAAAGAAAGCAGGTGTTGACAGATGTGAAAATTACCGAACTATCAGTTTAATAAGTCACAGCTGCAAAATACTAACGCGAATTCTTTACAGACGAATGGAAAAACTGGTAGAAGCGGACCTCGGGGAAGATCAGTTTGGATTCCGTAGAAATGTTGGAACACGTGAGGCAATACTAACCTTACGACTTATCTTAGAAGAAAGATTAAGAAAAGGCAAACCTACGTTTCTAGCATTTGTAGACTTAGAGAAAGCATTTGACAACGTTAACTGGAATACTCTCTTTCAAATTCTGAAGGTGGCAGGGGTAAAATACAGGGAGCGAAAGGCTATTTACAATTTGTACAGAAACCAGATGGCAGTTATAAGAGTCGAGGGGCATGAAAGGGAAGCAGTGGTTGGGAAAGGAGTGAGACAGGGTTGTAGCCTCTCCCCGATGTTATTCAATCTGTATATTGAGCAAGCAGTAAAGGAAACAAAAGAAAAATTCGGAGTAGGTATTAAAATTCATGGAGAAAAAATAAAAACTTTGAGGTTCGCCGACGACATTGTAATTCTGTCAGAGACAGCAAAAGACTTGGAAGAGCAGTTGAACGGAATGGACAGTGTCTTGAAAGGAGGATATAAGATGAACATCAACAAAAGCAAAACGAGGATAGTGGAACGTAGTCAAATTAAATCGGGTGATGCTGAGGGTATTAGATTAGGAAATGAGACACTTAAAGTAGTAAAGGAGTTTTGCTATTTAGGGAGTAAAATAACTGATGATGGTCGAAGTAGAGAGGATATAAAATGTAGACTGGCAATGGCAAGGAAATCGTTTCTGAAGAAGAGAAATTTGTTAACATCGAGTATAGATTTAAGTGTCAGGAAGTCGTTTCTGAAAGTATTTGTATGGAGTGTAGCCATGTATGGAAGTGAAACATGGACGATAACCAGTTTGGACAAGAAGAGAATAGAAGCTTTCGAAATGTGGTGCTACAGAAGAATGCTGAAGATAAGGTGGGTAGATCACGTAACTAATGAGGAGGTATTGAATAGGATTGGGGAGAAGAGAAGTTTGTGGCACAACTTGACTAGAAGAAGGGATCGGTTGGTAGGACATGTTTTGAGGCATCAAGGGATCACAAATTTAGCATTGCAGGGCAGCGTGGAGGGTAAAAATCGTAGAGGGAGACCAAGAGATCGATACACTAAGCAGATTCAGAAGGATGTTGGTTGCGGTAGGTACTGGGAGATGAAGAAGCTTGCACAGGATAGAGTAGCATGGAGAGCTGCATCAAACCAGTCTCAGGACTGAAGACCACAACAACAACAACATAGATACGGAACTTTCTGTGAGCGACCGGTTCTATATAATTACTGAATATGGAGGTGCTGTATTAGCATACTCTGAAAGGAACGTGACTGGTATACAATCGGGACGGGAGTCCTTGCCTTTATTAAGTGATTTAAAGTACTTTGCTACACCGAGGATATCTACTTCTATGTTTCTCATCTTGGCAGTTGTTCTTGATTGGAATTCGGGAATATTTACTCCGTCTTCTGTGGTGAATGAGTTTCGGTAAACCGTGTTTAATAGCTCTACCTTACTGGCACTGTCATCAATGAGTTCACCGTTGTTATCGCGCAGTGAAGGTATTGATGGCACCTTGCCACTCGTGTGCTATATGTAAGGCCAGAATCTCTTTGGATTTTCTGCCAGATTTCGAGACAGAGTTTAGCTGTGGCAATTATTAAAAGCTTCTCGCATTGAAGTACGTGCTATATGTCGAACTTCTGCAAAACTTGGCCAATCTTGGGATTTTGTGTTCTTTTAAAGTTGGCATGTTTTCTTCGTTGCTTCTGCAACAGGGATCTACCCGTTTTTGTGTACCATGGGGGATCAGTACCATCACTTATTAATGTAATTAGCGTCGATACTATCTCTTTGAAGTCATTCCACATCTTTTCTACATTTACGTGATCAGGTCGGAAGGAGTGGAGACAGTTCTTAAAAAGGCGTTAAGATCATTTTTATCGGCTTATTAAAATAAATGTGCTTTGCGTCTCTTTTTGGATGGTTCTAGAAGTTACGGTATTCAGCCTAGCAGCAACTGACTTGTGGTCGCTAATCGCTGTATTCGTCGTGATACTCCCTGCTGGTCCAGTATTATTTGTTGATAAGACGTGAAGTATGCTTTCGCAACCATTTACGCATCGAGTGGGCTCATGAACTAATTGTTCAAAATAATTTTCTGATGGGGCATTCATTACAATGTCGGACGATGTTTTATGCCTGCCGCCCGCTTTAAACGTATAATTTTTCCAGCATATCGAGGGTAGATAGAAGCCACCACCGACTACAATTGTATGAGTGGAGTACCTATTTGAAATGAGACTCAAGTTTTCTTTGAACTGTTCAGCAACTATATATTCTGAGTCGGAGGGTCGGTAAAAGACGACAAGACACCTTGATTTACTTGAATCATGCGCGAACAGAATGATCTCAGATTTAGTGGGCCCTTGATTTCACGTTCAGTAGAAGCCCCGTTAGAGACTTCCAGGACAAGAAACAAAAGTGCACAGTTAATTCAATGCTGATTTATTTCTGAGAAGGTACTTATTCAGTTCGTAGAAATGTCTAGAACAGTGGATACATCATTACACAAGAGACACAGCAGCACCTAATAAATAAGGAAAACAAGGTCTGTGCCCTATTTCGGCAGCTGGTGTTTTCAGAGTTATGAGAATCAGCACTAATTATAAAACACAACCGGATAAACAAAAGAACAGGACAATCAAGAAAAGTTTTTAGACAAACTGCGAAAGCAAACTCCGAGTAGACGAGCTCTGAGGGAATCGGTGAGCTGAAGTATAAATAAAAGTATCATAACTTGTCTACTGTAAGCACTGGTATCCATGGCAGCGACACAAAATAAAAAAAAACCAAAACAGTGGTAAACTTTCTAACTTTTTACTTTCGGAAGCAACTCAAGCGGTAGGGCCATATATTCAACGAGCGAGGCATTTATATATAACTGAAGAAAAGTTGCCGTGATGTACGGTTATGATAGAAACGAAGTGTCTTCGCTGGTGGATCCATTGAACCCCACACAAGTACGGCCGGCGAGATATATTTGCGTAGACCACGCATTTGTGTGTGCGTCATGTAATTCTCAAAGGTACATTTCACTTATTCACTTTGCGTATGTTTGCAGAGGACAACTTTACGCAGGTGGCATCCAAGGGCTTACATGTTCAATTTTCAGTGAGATATGATGGGTCAAATCAACTAACGTCTGGGACTGCCGATCTTTAACCTTTCAATGTGTTGGGAACGGCCGTCTCCACTGTCCTTACGTATCTTTCTTGAAACAGTTTGATAACTACGAAAATATATTCCCAGTACGGTGACAAATGTGAAAATTTAACTGTGGTCAAGCAAAATCTCGAGACATGCAGTATGCGACGATTAAGTTTCAATGTATCTCTATTAAAACTGTTCCATTCGTCAGCAAATAACCGTTGTGTTACGGGAAACACTGTACATAGAGGAAGGTTTGGAAAAGAAGGCTTGCAATGGATATGCAGTTTTGAGATGAGAAGGTCTGATGGTTCAAATGGCTCTGAGCACTATGGGACTTAACATCTATGGTCATCAGTCCCCTAGAACTTAGAACTACTTAAACCTAACTAACCTAAGGACAGCACACAACACCCAGCCATCACGAGGCAGAGGAAATCCCTGACCCCGCCGGGAATCGAACCCGGGAACCCGGGCGTGGGAAGCGAGAACGCTACCGCATGACCACGAGATGCGGGCGAAGGTCTGATGATTGGTGATTTATTCTCTGATAGTTCTGACGATCGAAAAGAAGAAAAAGGAGCGACAGGTTGGAAGAGTTTGATCGAATAGAGGTGTCGACTTCAAAATATATTTCCATAGCCTATCAGTGTTCGATTGTTACACAGAAAGTGGCCCCGACTAACGCTACATAACCAAGTACAATAGTTTTACGAAACCATTACACAATTAGTAGTAGTACTCTTTTAGCGTACCATAGTTTCCATTTTTAGCTTCAGATGGATACTATGGATACCTGGCCGACTTTTGGTGGGTACGTGTACTATTCCACTGGATGTAACCATTCGTCTGCCTTAAGTTTTATTTTACTACAAAACTGTTTGTGGGTATTTCGAAATATATTACTTCTTTCTAAGAGTGAAGGCAACTACGGAGCGCTAAAGACTACGGGAACCGTACAGAGGATATGATGACATATCTCATTAAAAGGCGATATTTCCCATGCCGATATGAGCCTAGATGTGTGGAAGAGCTTTTAATATCAATACACACGCAACTGTATGGAAATGGTATAGTTGCAAACAAAAATGCGAAACAAAATCTGAGCATTGATAATGTTGTGCTTCGTAAACATTATTAAAATTAAGTTTGTTGCGGTAAGTTTTTACACCGTAACATACAATAAGTGAGAAACTAATTACGCGAAATCTCTGCGTGGAGGGAGAGATTGCAGAAATCTGTGATGACACACTTCGGACCGTTTGTCTGCTTGAAGATGTTGTACCATACTGGTGGCCATCGAATTTATCAAGAAAATCTTTGTATTTTTCTTTCATTAGTGCGTTGTTTGGGCTGTGCACTCATGATATAATGTTTTGAATCAATAGCAACGAAATTTGTATTACGTTTATTAGCTTTGAAGGACTTGCTCAGTGCTAAGACGATAACCCGCGACCGTGAGTTTTGATGGATAATACTACGCAAGTGCCTTCCCTTAAATAAGTAATTTTGTTTTCTGTTTTAACTGTGTTGTGTACAGTAGAGTGAAATTCTGTCTGGTACATACTGACTTACTTGTAGTTTACTTCATTGTCGAGTCACACTTATGTGACCACGCGTCAGAAGACGGAGTATCAAACTTTTGCAGCACCAGATGTGCAGGAAGTAAATTAGTAAAGTTCTGCAATGTACCATAAAGCTTGTGGAACCACGACGACTCCAGTGCCGCGACCAGCTATTGAGGTTCCATGGTTCTCGTTTGGCCCAGTGGGGTGGCCAGCGGGGTACGGTAAACACATCCTGCTGATCTTCGAATCACACCCGTACACTACGGGTTGTGTGACACGTTGCATTGTAATGTCAGTAGATCTCATCATACGGAGGAAAAACAAATTGCATTTAGGGATGGACATGGTTCCCAAGGAAGATGCACACTTGCGTTCATCTATTGTGCCTTCAAGAATGACGAGATCACTCTGAGAATGCCATGAAAACATCCCCCGTACCATAATGCTCCCTCCTGGTTGCAGGATGTTCGCTTAAATCAGGTTTTGCAGGATAAAGCGGATCAGGTTATGGTTGTGGAAGGAGGCCGTAATCAGTTACTGTCAGTTGCACAAAACACACAAACTTTTATTTTCCTCAGAATCACTAAATTGCCCATTGCCTGAAAAGGATAAAAAGAACATATGGCTGAAGGCCTAGTTAAGAAAACTTGAGGTACCTCCTGGGCTGAAGGCCCAAAACCAAACCTAAAACTAGAATGGCTGAAGGCCTGAACACAAGTTATAAAAACTGCTTTAAAGAATAAATGTGGCTGAAGGCCCCATTTAAAAAAATAATCACGGCAACACTCGGGTGAAGGCCACACACAAGACATTGAACAACTCAGGGCTTAAGGCCTGGATAACATCAATTTCAGATAGAACAATCTTTCAAAATTTAGTTTTTAAACAAATCAATCTTCAAATTTTAATTTACGTCGGCTGAAAGCCTTATATTTAAATTAAAACAAAATAAATTAATCGACGGTTGAAGGCCTCACACAGTACTAAAATGAAAATCCCAATCTAAAATCAACAGAACAGTGGTGCTCAGAAGTGTTCCAAGGGTCGGCGTGAGGAGGTAGCTCTAACGTAAGGTAGGGTGAGACAGGTAGCCAAGAGCAAGGTTAAATAATCTGATGGCAACCCGACCCAGGGACGGCTGAAGGCCTGACCAACAACCTAATCAATTCCCTTCCACCCCACCAACGGCACGACAGCGGAAAGTATCAGCCGAGGACGAAGATAATAGCTGCACTGCGTCTTCAAAATTGGCATCTAAAACAGCCAAGGCACAATAACTGCTGTAAGAAAAAAATAAACAAGCAACTAAAAGGCTGTCGAATTGCACGCCGTGCCGTACAGCATGAACACAGCGAGGAAAAACACACTGCCCGCAAACTACGCTAATGATCAGGGCAGGTAACTGGGGCGTTCACGGCTACAAGGCAGAAAATACGGCTGGTGCACTTCACTGATAAGTAACAACTAATTTAACAGTTAAAGACCATAGAGGAAGACGGGTGCAAAATTTCGCTGCAACACACCATACCTTGCTGCTAGCAAAAATGGTCCAGGAAGCAGCAATTGGCAATGAACGAAGAGATGTCACAGCAGTTGCGGTTTCATAACAGGTTAACTGATCCCTTATCTTGAGTGTCCAGGTTCGGTGGACAACGAACTTTGTAGCTCTCGCAGCTAGCGCCTCCAATTCCGACCGCGGGTGCACGCCACCAGTGGTCCTGCCCTGGCCTTGTACCGCGAAGACCCTCGCTGCTCTGTCCCAGCCAACCGACTACCACACACACCACCACACGGAAATATAGCGGTCACACCAAAGATGGTTCAGCAGTACTAGTATCGATAGGTGCTGCTACTGCCACTGATGGAGGCAAGTCAGCAACTCGTTATGATAGCAACTCAGGGAGAAATAAGACGCCACTGGATTGTGACAAAATGCCAAAGAACAAACGGCATCAATGTGAGCCGGGCATGGCTCATTTGACTTCAGACTTTTCACGGTACTCACGGCAACGACCATCTGTGCGATGGAGTATAAAACTTGATTCAGCTGGAAAGGCCATCTGTCGCCACCCAGTGGACGTCTAGTTGAGGCAATGACGTGTATTTTCCACCCTCCGTCGCCGATGAACACCAGTCATGGTGCACCAGAGAGGTGCCTGCTATGGAGGCCCAAACACACTAACGTTCGCTGAGCGGTCTTTGAGGAGACGATTTTGCTAATCCCTTGGTCCATCTGGGCTGTCAGTTGCTCAACAGTTGCAAGTATGTTCGCCCGTATACATTTCACATCCGTTTCACATTCGTTTCATCTATGGCCCACGGTGCAGCACAGTTACCTTGTGGTTGGTTTTCGATTGCATTATTTTGCCATGTACAGTGCACTTCAACCATGGTGGTACGTTAACACTTCACAAACTTAGTAGTTTGGGAAATTCCTCCTTGCTTGGGCCTAAACTGGATTACCATGTCCTGCTGGACGTGAGATAAATCTCTCCTTTTCTGCAGAGCGACAACTACTCCACTGAAACTTCCTCGTAGATTAAGACTGTGTGTCGGATCGAGACTCGAACTCGGGGCCCGAGTCTCGGTCCAGCACACAGTTTTAATCTGACAGGATGTTTCACATCAGCACACACTCACTGCAAAGTGATAATTCAGTTCAGAAAATAAACCCCTGGCCGCAGAAATGCCATGCCTCTGTAATATACTTTCTTCCAGGAGTGCTAGCCTTGCAAGTTTCGTTTGAAAGATTCTGTGAGGTTGTGGTTGTTCTTTAGGTACTGGTTTTTATGCATTACGAAAAGCTGAAGTTAATATTAGTGTGCCTGCTTCACAACTGGAAAATATTATACGTCAGTGAGTCAGTTGTGGTGCTTCTCGCAGTTAATCTGCTGCTCACGGTGATTTTATACTGAAAGGCACTAACTGCCTCACCAACACAGTTAGACCGCACTAGACCGGTGATGCTGTATTGTAACGTATCACCCCAGACTACAAGTCCATTAAATAAAATTAAGTAAAAATTAAAATACATACGAGTACTGCAGTATGTCTCTCTTGTATTGATGTGTGGTTCTTCTATTTCTTAGGGCTTTAAGTATGTGGTACAATATACAATCAAGGTATCGGATGAGTGACTGTGTTTGTTATTAAACTTGAACTTCGTTAAACATGTTTACTTTTCTGCAAATAGAGTACTAAGGAGGTTCTCGCGATTTCGTTAAGCGAGGAACGAAAAGCTTTATTAAATCATTTAGAACAATGGCGCTGACCTCTGCATCAATGTTACCCTACAAAATTTGCACAAAGAAATTAATTTTACGACTTCATTAATATAGCATCTGGTGCATATACAGTTTCACAAGACTTTAAATAACATTTTATTATATTTAGACTAAATATGAGATGAAGCTAACACGTTTTCGTGTCTCGTCAGAAAATGGCTTGTTGAATGAATGAGAAATGCCTGTGTTGTCCCATTGAGGGCACAGGCCTCTTGCAAGTAGGGATAGCTGCTTTAAACTCTCACGCGGTGGGCTTGTCCATGGAGAGGGTACCGCACTTAATGTTCACTACAAATTGAATTACACTTGATCACTTAGTTATAGTTCTATTTCTTTCCACTCCTTTCTGTTTCTGGATATGCTGGTCCACTGTCTTCCTTCTTGTTTTCTGAATAAGTCCGACCATTTGCGTCTTGGTCCTCCTAGGAGTCTCTTGCCGATGTAGGGGTCCTACGTGATAGATCGTGCTGTCAATCTGTCGTCTTACAGACTCGTCACCTGGCCGCCCCATTTGCACTTGGTCTTCATAGCCTGTTGTGGCATGTCTATTGTTGCAGAAATCTTGTATATCGAGGTGTTTGATATTCTGTCTTTCAGAGAGATGCCTAAGATCTTCATCTGCATTTTCCTTCGGCATACCCGTAGAGTGTTTCTCTCTTTGGCTTTGAAAGCCCATGTCTCATATCGATATAACAACAGTGGAAAAACGCAGCTTTCGAGTGCCTCCATTTTGAGGCTCGTATGCAGGGTTCTGTCTATTAATATGAACGTTAAGGCCCAGTAGGCTTTCCAGGCTAAGGAAACTCTTCGTTTTATATCTTTTTCCATTTTGTTGTTAAAGGAAGTTATTTGGCCTAGATATATTTATGTATTGTGATGCATACATTAGTTCCGTTCTTTCAAGATATATTGGGGTTTCTAATTCATTTGTTATTACTTGCGTTTTAGATTTGCTCATTGTGAGTGTGAGTCCTGCCACCTTGCTTTGTGTGTTAAGCTTCTGGAGCATTGACTGCAGTTGCCTTGCAGTTTTGGCGAAGAGGCCTACGTCGTCAGCGAACCTCAAGTTTGTTATCCCCTTGTCTCTTTCCACGCGCAAAGGTTGGCCTGGCTTTTCGGTTTTAATCCTAGCGAAGCTGTTGTTTTGAATATTTCTTGGTAATTGGATGTATTTTGCTACTACTCCTTGATTTCTTACTGCTTGAAGTGTGTTTAGGTGTTCGATGGTATCTAATGCTTTGCTGTAAACAGCAAAAGCAAGGTATATTTTGAGGTGGCGATGTTCCGATTTTTCTGTTATCTGACTAATGGTTTGAATATGGTCCACTGTGCTAAATCCTTTGCGGAATCCTGCTTGTTCTGAGATTTGGTCTTCGTCTAGTATTTTTGTTAATCATTTTGTTAGTATTTTCGTGAACACTATATATATGTTAAACATCAGGCTTATGGGTCTACAGTTGTTCATGTCTTCATGTTATCTTTCTTACATTTTTTGTGCAAAAGTACAATCGTTTTCCACTGGTCGGGAATGTCTTCGGTTTGCATGATTTTGTTGAACACTTCTGTGACGATTGGTGCTAGGAGATCTTGGGCTTCTTTTAAGAGCTCATTGTATTTGTTGTCTTCTCCTGGTGACTGCCCATATTTCAATTCAGTGATGGTTGTTCTAACCTCGTTGTGTATTATAGCTGGTATGGTTTCAGTTGTGTTTGGGTCTGGATCGACAGCATTGCGGTGTGTGGCTCTATTTGGCAGAGAACTTGTGTATATTGCTTTGTAGAATTCCGCGGCCGATTTGATTACATCCTCTCTTGTGTTCAGATGTTCTCCACCCTGATTCTTCGTTCCTAGTATCCATTGTTTCCCGCCCTGGGCGCTTATCCTCGCTTTTCTGATTGATTTGTTTGTTTCAAGTATTTGCCTCGTTGTTGCTCATCGTTGTTCGCGGGTATCTTTCCGTATTTCCGTTTTCGTTATTTCGTCTAGTTTTGCGTAGTCTTCTCTATTCCGATCTGAAATACCTCTAGTTTTTAACATTATCGATCTGTGATCGGTAAGCTATACGGTACTCCGACTTCGACTTTCCTTTATTTGCTCGTCTTTGCTTCTGTCCTTGTGAGCTTGGTATATGCATTTTTCTAGTGCGTTACACATTTCTTGAGTGTTTTGTTTTGTATTGATATTTGCTTCTTGTAGTTGCTTCTGTAGTTCTTGGTTAAATTGGTCTCTATTCAGTTTTTCTATTTCTGGTTTGCTCGCTTTTCCTGAGTTTATTCGTTTCTTTCGAATTTTTATTTTTGCCCAGACCATGCTATGGTTTGTGCTAAATTTTAATTGTGAGATTACTTGGATGTTCTCTATTATATTTTGTTTGTCTGCTAGAATATAATGTATTTCGTTATTCGTCTTGCCATCTGGCGAGCTCCAGGTCCATCTGTGGTTTTGATTTTTCCTGAAGAAGGTTTTGGTCATTTTCAGATTGTGTGGCTTTTTACACTACGAAAGAACAAAAGGGAATAGAGAGATATTTTTTGCAAAGGAACAGAGATTGCAATTACATTCGCAGATCACATTAATTCATTACAGAGAAGAGAAAATATTTATGTTTCGTTGCGACTTCCGTTCTGGTATATTTGCGAAGTTATTTAATAGTATTTTTAAAGCGTTATGTGACGTACAGTCACAAAGTTTAGAAAGTGGAAGACGAGGTGCTGGCGGAAGTAAAGCTGTAAGGATGGTTCGTGAGTCGTGCTTGGGTCGCTCAGTCAGTAGACCATTTGCGCGCGAAACTCAAAGTAGCCGAGTTCGAGTGTCAGTCCAGCACACCGTTTTAATCTCCCAAGAAGTTCCACATCAACGCACGCTAAACTGCAAAGTGAAAATTTCATTCTACGGTCTTTCTGAGTCCGCTCGAGACGCTTTATATACCCTGCAGTGCAGTGCTGCCACCTGCCGTCTGTAAATAGTTACTGAACGTTGATGTCGAAAATGGGCGGCTGTCACGTTCACGTGACTAGACCATGTATGTTATTTAAGTGAAAAACTCTTTAGTATTGCATCACAGATCTTAGGGAACACGCCGCACAATGATTACCGAAGCCTGCGTGAGAGTCAAACATCTGATTTGTATTCTCCATTGCAGGAATGATCTGATTACGTGACACCTGCACAAACAGGAACGTATTGCATCACCTCGCATTCCGGTATTTTCAGCACCGTTGCCTCACGGCGCATTAGTGAATGAAAAGGTCGCCGTATGGCATTCCAGTGCGTGCAATGTGAAACACAGGCTATTAAAATTATAATGAGACCTCGTGGACGCATTACTCCTCGTTTGAGCGCCACAGCTGCATAATGGAAGGGTTTTGAACTTAAAGCCTGCATTAGCGCCGCGCAAAACAAAACACTCGCGCCAGCTGTTACCGTATCGCAAATGACAGGCCCCGGTTAAAAGCGTAGCGTACGGTTCTCGTTTGCGGACAATTTATGAAGTGCCCGGGTATATAGTGGGTTCCGCAATTTCTGCTCTTAAGCAGGGTGATTGTGTTTGTGGTACGAAATGTCTGGCAGATTGAGGTCAAACAATATTGAAAAGTGTGCATCATTTTAGAGTGATATCGATGCTGAATAATGTATCTTACAGTATCGGTATAATGTACATATAAGGTCTCCGAGAAGGATAATGCTGAAACTCATGAAAAGTTGTTCACTTACCGATGTCAGTAGTAACGGAATATTAAGCTTGCATATGACGCTTCAAAACAAATATCTGAATTCACTACGAACATTTTTGCCGCTAACTCCTTGCATAAAATTATTTCGGTCCACTTGCCACCTCAAATTCACATAAAATTCCAAGGTTTCGATTAATTCCACAGTCAGGGACTATAACTGACAGAAATCAGATTTTGTGAATACAGCTTCAGTAAAGATACTGGCTATGAACTTACCAATGCACTTGACAAGGAAAAAACACATAGGTATACTTCTCGTAGTTCACCGCCTGATGCAATAGATGGCGCCGCAATCAACGCTAGATAGAGAACGCAGGCTAAACTTACGGACGTAGATCGCGCAACCTCTGTAGTCGCCTTCATGACGTAATCCAGCAAATCGGATGCCGTTCTGGGGGTATAGATGAGGGAATTTTGCCAGCTCACGACAGTGAGCATTAGCCACTAACGAAGACGATGGTGGATATCTTCGAAAGCTTGGAACTTATTCGAATTTGACGCGGCAAGTGAACCGAGAAAATAGTATGCAGTTATCTGAATTATTATTTTCTTCACCTAAATGTCCAGTATTTCGATTTCACAGTGTCTGCTTTTGCTTTACTACAACTGCATATTAATTATCTATTTATAGACTGTTTTTAAATGTTACAATTGCCACTATGACCACCGATTACATTGAAATTACAATGAAATCAAAACCATTAACTGCTGCTGGGCGTTGATATACATCAACGGGGACAGTTGAAAACGTGTGCTCCGACCGAGATTAGAATCCGGGCTCTCCTGCTTACATGGCAGACGCTCTATCCATCTTTATCGGCGGCACGCTTGAGACCCACATTCTCAACTTATAGTCCACACACTACATTCGTAATGCCCCTGCCATTACACCCATTACTTGCGGCAGACAATCCACCGAGTCCCGTAAGAGTTCATTAGCCAGTTACACTACGTTTATAGACCAATTAATTTCTACTTGGGAATAACTTTGTAATAATTTTTGGTATGTGGGTGAGGCAGCTTGGAAAAAAGGGTTACTCACAAGTGGTAATGCAAAACCCACATGGCCGGCTCACCTTGTCATAAGATAAATTCTCCTAGTGAGAAAAAGGACTGCTGATCATAATGGGATCACTCGTGTGCTATCCCTGATGACACTTCTATTGTTTCTCCTACACTTGAGCCTTTGCATGGAGATATCTGGTGGATATTTCTGCTGGCTGTCTCCAACAGCTGTTGTTCTGATTACAGGATATTAGACACTTCCCCCAGCCACCTGATGTAGTCACCCACACAACCACTCTCAGCTGCAGATGTTTTCTCTCGCTCGCTTAGCATCAAAGCCTCATATCATCTGACGTCATTCTTGAGGAGCTCGAGATCCGGCAATGCTCCAAGTCACTGTAGTAAAACACGGGTAACCATTTTTCCTTTTAGCTCTGATTTATTAAACAGTAACACCAGGAAAATTACCTAGAAATAATTATTAACAGAACGGGGATGACTGAATCGCTGTGAGACCTATTCTTCAGTACACTTCGAGTGTTTGGGATCCGTAACAGGTTGGATTATGGGATGATGTTGAAGCAATTTAGAGGTGAGCTCCTCTGTTTGTTACTGGTAGGTGATAACAACACGAAAGTGTTATGGAGATGCTTCGGGAACTCAGATGGGAATCGCTGGAGGGAAGAATACATTTTCGAGGAAAGCTATTAAGAAGATTTAGAAAAGAGGCATTTGAAGCTGACTGTGAAACTATTCTGATGCCTGCAAATACACTGCGCGTATGGACCACGAAGATAAGATATAAAATGGATTATGCGGAGGCATATATACAGTAGTTTTCAACTCGTTCTATTTGAGAGGAAAGAATATTAGTAGCAATGGCACTGGGTACCCTCTGCCACGCGCTGTCACGTGGATTGTGGAGTATCGATGTAGAAGTAGATGTAGGTTGTTACACATTCTTCCACGAATACCTGTTCTGTTAATTAAGCCGAAAAAATTTGATGACGACATTGAATGTTTCCTCCTAAATAGACAAATATAAATTTCCTGGCAAACTTCGTTAAACTCTTATGATGGATATCAAACCACCAATTACAACCGTAACAGTTTATTCTCTAAATTTCTTCGAGTTATGATATCGAGTCTCTTTCATACGTGCAATAAACGTTGGAAAAAAACTGCAGTGCCAGTCATACTATTTTTAAGTCTATTGATTCCTTTACAAGCGCACCGTGATTAGTCACGGTATTGGTTATTCGGTTCGGATGAATGGGTCTGGAGCTGATAGATATTTGACATACAGTATTTATTAGCAACTGTTGAGTTGGTGGTAAAACTCGGTGTAAGTACTTTGATGATATGTTTTGGTGTAACTACTTTAGTTGTGTCAGAAGGCAAAGAGAAAACTAATGCTCATGAAAACACTTAGACAGCGGCCTGTTGCACTCTACTGGTAACATGGACTACACTAACAATTTCTGTATCATTTGATAATGTTTTTCCCCGCCTAATATACACAGCAGATCAGCTGGAAACACATGCTGAAAGTCGCAACTTATCGTGAAATATCTTTCAGTTTCTTCGCTTGCGCGTTTGATAAATTCTTCAGAGGCTAAAACCATTTATTTTGCTTAAAGAAGTTTGGACACACATTACTCTTTCAGTACATTTGTACTTACAGGAATGCATTTGCAAATGATTAGATGCCTTAATTTAGCAGAAAGTGTTTCTATACACAGCCACTTACCTTATGTCTTTGAAAGGAGTAGAAGTGGGTGTTTAGACTTCTACAAACTGTATTTCTTACACAGCAAAATGTCCAGTATACATGACATATAAAACGCGTAGCTTGAAAGCTACGAGAGCTTCCTCGCCTGTGGTACACTGAAACAAATCTCTTGCACTGCGATCTCGTTACTTTCCGCAATTTGACAGGTGACAGTATAGATCAAAACCAGAAAATCTATCTAGTAAACGTTGTCTCCTAAACGCATATGTTAGAGTTATGAGCACTTGTTCAGTAGAAGAGATGTTCTCCACATTAGCGAAGGTGAGCAAGTGCTCATAGGCCTTAGGTTCAAATGGTTCAAATGGGTCTGAGCACTATGGGACTCAACTTCTGAGGTCATTAGTCTCCTAGAACTTAGAACTAGTTAAACCTAACTAACCTAAGGACATCACACACATCCATGCCCGAGGCAGGATTCGAACCTGCGACCGTAGCGGTCTCGCGTTTCCAGACTGCAGCACCTAGAACCGCACGGCCACTTCGGCCGGCCATTGGTCTTAGGCTGTGCTCTTAAAAGCCAACGTATACTCGACACTTTTTCTTTTTTGGTCCAAAGTAAAGAAAGTGCTTGTTGTAGAATAAAGTTATTTCATAGTTCCGAAGGTGAGAAAGTAATCAAAGCTCCCAATGTACGCCTTTTATGGCCCATTTTTAAATCTGTTTTGCTCGGACCAATTGTTGCTGTCTTATCCATGAATATTGTCCATTCTTCCAGGTACACGCTGCATGTATTTAAAGACGATTTCTCGACAGTACTCGGTTTTTTTTGACTGCACAGATATTTCTGTTGGTAGGCTTAAGTTTGGTATTTAGTGCACATGTACTTTAATAATGGAAAGTAATGTCTAAGGCAGCAAGAGTAGCGCTGCTTACCATTTGTCCAAATGCATTTTAAGAGTCTTGCTAAGGTATAGTGCATTAAGCGTCAAACATTGAACAATCAAAGCTGTTGCTTCTGAACATGGTAGGGCCTTTACAACACTGATGATGTTGTTTCAGAATTCAATGGATTAATAATTCATTAAAGACCTGAATATAACAGTCAGTGACGATACGTAAATTATTTAAATTTCGATATAATGTAAGTTATGTCAAGTCGACGGCAGACTGTATACTTTACTACAGTCATTCATTTTATTTATTCAACAGTTAATAAATAAACATAATACAACTGCTTGCTCTTGTATGTACCCCACATAAAGTAACATTTCCCAAGAAAATATCAGCACTTTTCACATAACAGCATTTAAGGCTAAGAAATGTCGTAATGCGGACGGAATACCGCGGGGCAAAGTAGTTTCGGGAGACGGTGTCCCACAACACACGAAAGTCATACGACTGATACACACTCCAGCTCGTAACCGCTCCCGCCTTATGTCAACTTGCAGCCAGACCCCCATAAACATACACGGAAGCAGCATTTCGTCAATCGTCTGTGCATGCTACCACAGCTGGACTGTATGACAATCAGGCGCCGAGAAGCTATCAACAGGCTGGATGCAAAGAGTTTGACGGTAGAGCTCAGCAATCATGTGTGACGGATTACAGGGCCTCCGTCAGGCTGCTGCTGGTCACGGTCATAGCGGTCCGAGGTTCGATGCTCCGGCCTGCCCGTGGAATCCAGTGCAAGCAGCGAAACATCGTCTGGCCTGCATAGTCGCTGTTGTGTAATGCATGAAAAAATTTATATCGGTCAAGGGGACGTCGTTTGGCACTGAATAATTAGACTGTACTTCGAGTCTGTATTAACTGAAATCGTTGATTACGGTGCCTCTGTTAGGGTGCACATGTTATAGCTGGTGCAACTGCTGTGAGATAAATACAGATAGGAACTCTACAGTGCTGTGGAGCCTTCAGCACCACATCTACAGAGCGTTAACTATTCGTATATTTATACCCATATATCATGTAATTCACAAATTAGACAAAGGGCTATTATCTACTAGCTCAATAAAAAGATAAAAAGTACACTACATTTTTGAAGAACTATTAAGGAATCTGCTTTTAATAACTGATATAGTATTTAGAGAATGGCATCATAAATGGGATTCCTCAGAGATACGAAGGAGTATGTTTCACTTTCTTGATGATGTAAAATAAGGTCTTCGGACAATTCTTTTTGATTCCATTAGGCTACTGCTCCAGTACTATCCCGGACGTGAGCGTAATCCACATATGTGCATAGAATTGGTGAGAGGGCAACTAACAGCTCTGACTGCGGCGAAATCGGCACACCATATCATGCGGTTTTGGATATTCTCTTTGCTGAAAATGTAGCAGGGACTGCTAGACAGGTGTTCTCAACCTAATTACAGCAAAACAAGACTGATACCTGCCACAGCGTCTACACGTATGTATCCTCCACATTTCCTTGCATTCATGGTTCCTGTTAAAGTATGACATGCCGTTTAGGCAAACGACATTTCACACTCCTTGTGTAGTATAAGGAAAGGTGATCGTGACAGAATAATATTAAGGAGAGAGTAAGTCGCCGACCATATGCTGTGTGCTGATGTTTGATTTCGTATGTGCAGACATGAAACAGGAGGTGTGGAATACGAGAAAACGTCAAGAGGTGGCGACAAATAAAAGGTTTCAACTGCTGTGGGCGGGGCCTTTTACGTTTCTAAGTAGCGCTCTTCAAGGAAATATGTGTCTGTAAAAAAAAAAGTAGTGGACGTGCTGTTTCGTGATATGAATAGAAGTTATCCTGTTTTGCTCCAGTAACAGCTGCAGAACGTGCAGTAGTCAAGCTTCTCCTCAGCTATTCACACACTTGTTTTTCTTGGAACAATCGTTGCTGTCTTATCCCTGCATGTTGACCTTTATTCCCGATACACTTTGATCATCAGGACCTATACTTCAAGAGAATGAACTACGGCGACAGGATTAAATAAGGTCAATAAGTCAAACCCTACATCGGATGACAGATGTGTTCTAACTCAGCTTCAGCTACTAGGAGCGAGCCAGCAACTTCGTAAAACCCTGAACCAACAAGAAACACACTTCACTCTCGTTTAACTTTGGTAACAGAGCGATCGCCTCGGAATGTCTGCCGTTATTCATGTACTTGGGCCGATTGCCGGACATTCTTGCTGAGTGGATGTGCAATGGCTAATACACTACTGGTCATTAAATTTGCTACAACAAGAAGAAATTCAGATGATAAACGGGTATTCATTGGAAAAATATATTATACTAGAACTTACATGTGATTACATTTTCACGCAATTTGGATGCATAGATGCTGAGAAATCAGTACCCAGAACAACCACGTCTGGCCGTAATAACGGCCTTGATACGTGTGGACATTGATTCAAACGGAACTTGGATGGCGTGTACAGGTACAGCTGCCCATGCAGCCGGGATCGAATGAAGGATAGAGCCACGGGTCGTAACACATCTGAAATGTAACGTCAACTGTTTAAAGTGACGTCAATGTGAACAAGAGGTGACCGAGACGGGTAACCAATGGCACCCATCAAGCCGGGTGATAATCCAGTTTGGTGATGACGAATACACGCTTCCAATGTGCGTTCACCGCGATGTCACCAAACACGGATGCGACCATCATGACGCTGTAAAGAGAATCTGGATTAATCCGAAACAATTACGTTTTGCCATTCGTGCACCCAGGTTCGTCGTTGAGTACGCCATCGCAGGCGCTCCTGTCTGTGATGCAGCGTCAATGGTAACCGCAGCCATGGTCTCCGAGCTGATGGTCCATGCTGCTGCAGACGTCGTCGAACTGTTCGTGCAGATGGTTGTTGTGTTGCAAACGTCCCCATCTGTTGACTCAGGGATCGAGGCGTGGCTGCACGATGCGTTACAGCCATGTGGATAAGATGCCTGTCATCTCGACTGCTAGTGATACGAGGCAGTTGGGATCTAGCGCGGCGTTCCGTATTACCCTCTTGAACCCACCGATTCCATATTCTGCTGACAGTCATTGGATCTCGACCGACGCAAGCAGCAATGTGCAATGTCGCGATACGATAAGCCGCAATCGCGATAGGCTACAATCCGACCTTTATCAAAGTCGGAAACGCGATGGTACGCATTTCTCCACCTTACACGGTCGCATCTCAACAACGTTTCACCAGGCAACGCCGGTCAACTGCTGTTTGTGTATGAGAAATCGGTTGGAAACTTTCCTCATGTCAGCACGTTGTAGGTGCCGCCACCGGCGCCAACCTTGTGTGAATGCTCTGAAAAGCTAATCATTTGCGTATGACAGCATCTTCTTCCTGTCAGTTAAATTTCGCGTCTGTAGCACGTCATCTTCGTGGTGTAGCAATTTCAATGGCCAGTTTTGTAAGTAGGCCGATGTTCTCTCCCGTAATTTCTACGCTGTCGTTGTCTGCCTGTTGTACACTGCGCGCAAAACATCAGGGGTTGTGTGCGGGGATCCGGGAACAATACACTGCGGATGGAAGCCCATGTCCGACACCGGCATCCAGCACTGCAACAGAGCGTCGCATGTGTAGGGAACATGGCCTGTCCATGCGGCACCTAGCCCTAACTGGTCAGCTGGCGATCGTGGCTATAAGTCGCGGTCATCCAATAAAAATATTTAAAAAATCAGTTCTGGATCTACCCGCAGTCTGTTCGCGGACATTGTCATGCCTTCTGCCGGAGGGGAGGCCTACAGGCAGGCACTGGCGCCCGTAACTTCGACGTTCTGTGGCGTCGTTGGATGACTTTATCGAACACGTATTCTATCCTTGTTTTGTTCTTCAAGATACCTTCTACATGCCCTCGAAGTTTGTAGGTGTAATTTTGAAATATATTTTAGTAACCAATGTAATGCTCAGAACTACATGACTCAGCAGATCATGGAGAAATGAAACACGGCCCAGGGCAACGTAGGAATGTTTTGAGGAAAGAACTTTGAGCTAATATTTCTAGACATTGCTGTTAGGCCTGAATTAAAGTAGTTTAAGTATTGCTCTTCCGTCACTGAGCGGTTTGCTATTTAACGCAATGGGAGTCAGTGGGAGTCAATGCAATAAACACCAGAGCCGACGACAAGTACCAAGAGACACACGGTAAGAGAAAAATACACTACACAATCCAGCTGAAATTGTATTGTGTATTTCAGAGCAATAATTAAAATATAAGAAAAACGACAATGAGATTTTCGTCAATATATTGAGTACGTAGTTGTTTTCCTATTTTAAATTATAGTGATCGAAAGATTTTAGTTGTTTTGTAACTATTTTTCTTAGGTGTAAGTTAAATTAACTAGTAACTGGTACAAAGCAGGACAGGTTACGAAAACAAAAATTTTTAATGTAACTGCAGAAGAAACAGATACTACCTTTACATAGTGCATAACTGAAAATCTCGCACACAAGTGGTGCTGTTGTCTAGTTCATAGTAGTTATTAATCTTAATTAGCTTAATTAAATTCATCACCATTTGGTAAGACATTTATTGATATACACTTAGAAAGAATTAGTAGAATCATTTCCAGTCACAAATTACGTTCAGAAAAGAATAAATTGATTTCATGTTGTTCAAATCGAATTAGTACTTTAAACTAACATGTCTTAGTGTCTACTGTGCGTCATTATAATTAAAACTTTTATAATGGTCGAGGTTACGATCATACCTGTGACATTTAAAAACAGAAAGCTATTACGGCATTAAATATACCGTGGGCAACAAATACGGAGTTCAACAGCACTCCTTTTTTACACTTAACACAGATTTTTCACATTTAAAAAACTGATCGTCCATATCGAACGATCCATAACTTCCTAATGTTTCTGCTGCTGGTAAACTTAGCGCGGTATAAAGTTAGGTCCACTAAACTCTTCTGTTCCTCACGTTTCTTACGGCGTAGCTCTGGACATCTTCAGAGCCGTTGCTCCTCCGACGAGTCTTGCCCCTTCACGGGTCCGACATCAGCGATATATACACTACGGGATCCAAAGTATCCGGACACCTAGCTGAAAGACATTTATAAGTTCGTGGCGCCCTCCATCGGTAATGCTGGAGTTCATTGTGGTGTTAGCCCACGCGTAGCCTTGATGACATCTTCCACTCTCGCAGGCATAACTTCAGTCAGGTGCTGGAAGGTTTCTTGGGGAATAGCAGCCCAGAGTGCTGAACTGAGGAGAGCTATCGATGTCAATCGGAGAGGCCTGACACGAAGTCGGCGTTCCAAAACATCCCAAACGTGTTCTATAGGATTCTGGTGAGGACTCTGTGCAGGCCAGTCCATTACAGGTATGTTACTGTCACGTAACCATTATGCCACAGGTCGTGCATTACGAACAGGTGCTCGATCGTGTTAAAACATTCATTCGCCATTCCCGGATTGCTCTTCAACACTGGGAAGCAAGAAGGTGCTTCAAAACATCAGTGTAGGCCTGTGCTGTGATAGTGCCACGCAAAACAACAAGGGGTACAAGCCCTTCCATGAATAACACGGCCACTCTATAATACCACCGCCTCCGAATTTTACTGTTGGCACTACACACGCTGGCAGATGATGTTCACCCGGCATTTACCATGCCCACACCCTGCCATCGGATCGCCGCATTGTGTACCGTGATTCGTCACTCCACATAACGTTTTACCGTTTTTCCGCCCTTAAATCGTCCAATCATTATGCTCCTTACACTAAGCGAAGCGTCGTTTGTTATGAAATCCAAGTGTTCTCACCTCCCGCCTAACTGCCATAGTACTTGCAGAGGAGCCAGTTGACGTTTGGAATTTCTGTGTGATAGACTCGATAGATGTCTGCCTATTACACATGACGACCCGCTCAACTGTCGGTGGTCTCTGTCAGTCAACAGACGAGGTCGGCCTGTAAGCATTTGTGATGTACGTGACCCTTCACATTTCCACGTCACTATCGCATCGGGAACAGTGGACATAGGGATGTTTAGAAGTGTAGAAATCTCGCTTAAGAAGTGTGACACAATTGACACCCAATCATCTAACAACGTTCGATGTCCGTAAGTTCGGCGGAGCGTCCCATTGAGCCCTCTCACGAGTCTAATAACTACTGACGTCTCTGATATGGAGTACCTGGCAGTAGGTGGCAGCACAGTGCACCTAATATGAAAAACGTACGTTTTTGGGGGTGTCCGGATACTTTTGATCACATAGTGTATACTCTAGGAAAAGGTGACGGGCCGGCGTCGCAGAAGATAAGCAGAGATAATCTTTATCAAAGATTAAACCTTGCTATCAATTGTCGTCCAGCCAGAGATAAGAAGACAGTCAATAGTTAAGTTTTACCTTTGACAAGGATCCTCTTCTTATCAAGTGTGACACCGGTCACGCTCTTTTCCTTTGGTTTATATGCCGCTTTCAGATATCCGGCCCGTCAGTAGTGAAACTCAAAGGAGGAGCAACGCATCTGAATAAATCCAGAGCAATGCTGAATGAAACGTCAGAAATAGAAAAGTTTCGTGGAACACGACCTTTTACCCCGGAAGGTTTACCACACCAATGTCATGCGGTCGTGAAAGCCCTCTTTCTGATAACTTCCTTGGCTACGAATCTCATATCACATGTGCTCATTATTAATGCAATAGCAGCTGATAACCTGAACCGGTGGTGGTATGACGACAGAACTGCGTTATGGAAGTACAAAAAGCTGCAACTAAGCCTTTCGACGATCTTGCAGCAGGCCTGGGCAGGGGATTACAGGAATGTCTTTCTCTGAAATCTCATTTTAGTAGAATGCGGTATACCTGCCGTATATTAAGTAAAATTATCCTCTTTTATTTGTTAGACTTCCCATACTCCCCTGCTTTATGAGGACGCTTTCAGTACAGCTTGAAATGTCACCCCTTGCTACTTGCACAGACACACGTATCGGGAAGATATTTGTTGAGGCACGAAGCTCCTCACTAACAGTGATCATTGTCGTGCTAGTCAAAGTACCTTTTTTGAAGTAAATCATTTCATTTGCCGAACAAAACACGTTCACCAACAAGCGACTGACTTATGTGTGCAGCAGTTATTTATCATCACAGTTCAAATAGTTCAAATGGCTCTGAGCACTATGGGACTTAACATCTGAGGCCGTCAGTCCTTTAGAACTTAGAACTAAGGACATCAAACACATCCATACCCGAGGCAGGATTTTAACCTGCCTTAACAAACATCTTCCCGATACGTGCGTCTGTGCAAGTGGCAAGGGGTGACATTTCAAGCTGTACTGAAAGCGTCCTCATAAAGCAGGGGAGTATGGGAAGTCTAACAAATAAAAGAGGATAATTTTACTTAATATAGGGCAGATATACCGCATTATACTAAAATGAGGTTTGTTAATTAAGCAAATTCCAGTGATACATGGTTGATTTTCTTTATTTAAACTAACGACTTGTCGTATGAATATGTTTTTATATTTCATTTTATCTGTTTCCACTATCGTGTTATAATTTCATGTATTGACTCGTTCCATGACCATGGATATTTCTCCTTAATTTGGTCTCACGGAACAATAAATAAATAAATAAATAAATAAAGAACCTGCAACCGTAGCAGTCACACAGTACATCCAAACATAATTGAATTATATATATATATATATATATATATATATATAGGGTAAATCACCTAACATTACCGCTGGATATATTTCGTAAACCACCTCAAATACTGACGAATCGATTCCTCAGACCGAACGTGAGGAGAGGGGCTAGTGTAATTGGCTAATACAAACCATACAAAAATGCACGGAAGTATGTTTTTTAACACAAACCTACGTTTTTTTAATGGAACCACGTTAGTTTTTTTAGCACATCTGAACATATAAACAAATACGTAATCAGTGCCGTTTGTTGCATTGTAAAATGTTAATTACATCCGGAGATATTGTAACCTAAAGTTGACGCTTGAAACCTCCGACGTTCAGTTGCGTGTTGTAACAAACACGGGCCACGGGTGGCGAGCAGCATCTGCAGGGACTCCTTTCTGTGGGGTACGTTAAAGGAGAATGTGTACCGTGATGTGCCTACACCCCCAGAGGATATGAAACAACGTATTGTGGCAGCCTGCGGCGACATTACACCAGATGTACTGCAGCGTGTACGACATTCATTACGCCAGAGATTGCAATTGCGTGCAGCAAATGATGGCCACCACATTGAACATCTATTGGCCTGACATGTCGGGACACACTCTATTCCACTCCGTAATTGAAAACGGAGACCACGTGTGTACGTGTACCTCACCCCTCACGGTTATGTACATGTGCGTCAGTGAAAAAGATCAATAAAATGGTGTTAGCATGTGGACGTAATGTGCTCTTCCAGTCTCTTCTGTACCTAAGGTCCATGACTGTTCCCTTTGGATCCCTACGTAATTCGGTGCTCTCCGATACACACGATCGAACAGCGGAGGAGTGGTACTCAAGCGTCAACTTTAGGTTACAATGTCTGCGGATGTAATTAACATTTTACAATGCAACATATATATATATATATATATATATATATATATATATATATGTGTGTGTGTGTGTGTGTGTGTGTGTGTGTGTGTGTGTGCGTGTGTGTGTGTGTGTGTGTGTGTGCGTGTGTGTCCCATATCTCCTTCTAAACCAATGGCTCGATTTAAATTGAACTCGGTATATATATCACTTACTGTCTGGAAAGAATGGCCATGGTGGTAATAATTACCTACCTACCTATCACAGAATGGAATTACAATGAAATCCAGACTGTTAGCTACTTACAGTCTTTGATAAATATGAACGGGGACACTTGACATATCCGAAAGAACAGATACCATCTGTATTTCAATGTAATTTCATACTTCGAGAGCTGCAAGATCACCCGTGGTATCTGTTCTTTCGGACATGTCCGCAAGAACAGATACCATCTTCATATACCTACTAGAGAAAAGGAGGTGATGGTGAGAAACCAGTGCAGCTCACGATTTAACAGATTCTGTCCAGTATTTGAGACTGAGAGCACTTAATGACTTTCAACAAAATTTACAAACAATTTCAAACCACGAAACTGTTTTTATCTCATAACCGCAGAAATAATGAAAGGAAAAAGTTAACCGCTTACTATATTTTTGCTTTTCTTGCAGTAAAGTTGACAGATGAAGTATGACTATTAATTTATTATGTCTTTACTACTGACGACATTCAGAGCACCTTTTGCAAACAATATTTACATATGCTATTACATGTACCAGTAATATTTTATTATTGTGTGACGCATAGTTCAGCGGATATGACGACATAAACACTGAGATTCGTGGAAATCTGCCGCGCCACGCATGACGTTAAAATTTATTACTGCTTATCTACTAACTCTATTCGCAACACATTTTACAAACAGTATATGCCTAGATCGTTGAGTGCACCTCTATAAGTATGTCATTGTTCTACACATACATCAGGAAATATGACGCCATATGTACTAAGATGCCAGAAAAACTGCCGAATCATGCATAACGTTTATATTTATTACTTCTTTGATACTAACTCTATTGGAAACAAATTTCGTACACAGTATCCACATTTTCTGCTCAATGTACTTACAGACATATATCGTTGTATGACTCATAGTTCAGGAGATGTGACATCAAATACTGAGGTTCTTGAAAAACTGCCGCATGATGCATGACGTTTTACTATATTATTTCTTTACTACTAACTCCATTCACAATATATTGCGCAGACTGTAGGCACGTTTATCACTGGATGTGTCTGCATGGCACAAAATTCAGAAGGTGCAACGCCATAAACATTGAACTGGATGAAAGTGGAACTGCATGGCGAAACTTTCTAGTTATACAGGTGAAATATGTGTACGAATATGTATGAAATACGTTAAACATACTTTAAGCATACCTGACATATGTGTACGCGTGCAAAACCATGTGTACTAACCTAAACCTGAAGCCCTTGAACCATTTGAACCAAACTTAGTACACGTATTAGTTACGATCTGGAAAGGAGAGCTCCACCTACCATCCTAAAGGAGCCAGGGTCTGATGATGGTTTTGTAGAAAGAACCGAAACCGGTCACCTGTATCATTAAAACATACATGACGTGATCAAGACTGAACTTTAGTCAAAATATAACAATTTATTGATCACTGCTTTCCAAAAATGTTTACCAAAATTGTGCCACATTATTAGCTATCCGTTTATAAAATAGAACGGGCACAACAGAGTTAATACAATAAAGGCGTTTGCGTCCGATTATCTTAACTGCTGGCTAACCTACCGGGTTCTAGTGATCCACGATGTTTCCGGTTCCTGACGATTCGTCCAGTGCTGCGGTGGTCATTTTCAGAGATGGTTCTGATGCCGCTGAGTGTCTTCGACCGGTCATCAGAGAGAGACATGAAGAAGGATCTTGATAGAAGTTTGCACGTAATAGGCAGAGATAACCATTGTCAAAGATAAAACACAACTACCGAACTATTAGCTGTAAGAGGTAAGACTCATCTACAGACTCTGTAGAGCTGTTGCCCATTAGCACACTGTTTCATGGCCTCATTTTTGTATCAAAATTCTCTTCATGTTTGTGTATTTCTCCAAATAACCGTGGGCTAACTGAAGAGCGTGATTTACCACTGCTGGCTTTTCTAATTTTTCTGCTCGGCAAAGGCTTTTACGTCTCATCAAACATGTGTACTCTCGCTTCTCTTAGAAGTGTCGATGTGGACCTTAGTAAACGCATATGGAATCTTACACACAACACATAGACAGAGGAGGGCGTTTATCATTTACAGATCTATGGGCCTGTCGTTTTAAGTTCTTTGTGTAAAAACAAATAGAGTGTTACGGTCCTGAAAGATCTTATCGTTTTGGTCAGTGACGTTTTCAGTAAAAGGAGAGAAAATGTGCTCTTCCTACAGTTTCTTGTTTTTCGACCTACTGTTATTTGGTCACTGAGCTCTAGTAGTTCTGTTCCTGAACGCCATTATTCTAGGAGAGCCTGCTTCGGATGTTTCAGTTTGGCGTATAGGTGCTTTGATGTGCAATTCTTCTGGCTCTGTTGGCAAGATTATTAGTGAAACATCGCTTTTGCTCTCGACAACGATTGGAGTTCTCACATAAATATCAGTCCGTCTGTGTGAATTTCTGAATCCCTTGAAATTCCAAACTTCCACCACCCTCTCTCATAACATTCGTGAAGAATATTCTGTCGCTCATTCCTGTTTCCATGGTAAACTGGAGATTTGTATTTATGTTATTTTAATAATCAAAGAATTAATCTGTATTATCGTGCGATCAAATCACAAAAGTATGTACAATTCACCACCATCGAGACTGTTTCTTATTTGTTTTTTGTAGGTCTGACTGCCCAAATTTTTATGCATAAAAATTAGGGATTGCGGGACCCGTTACGACACCATCGACTTGCTTCTAGAACTCATCGTGCCACTGGAATCGACCAGAAGTAAGGCATTGTCTAGAGAGAGCAGCCACATCCCTTGGGAAAAGTCTGCCATATAGGTCAAGATTTTATTCATTGAAATCGTGGGATATACAGACACTATTTGGAAATGTACAAGAAAATCGACAACAACGAAAGATCAAGTTTCTCATTTTAATGAGGTGAGTCTTTAAAACGTGAGTCTGTGTTCCCAGAAAACGGTTGTAAGGAAGTTGGTCAATGTTTTTCTCTTTTGTTGTATGATGAAACTGAGCACATTAACAGTGCGTCTCAGAGATATCTTGCGTGTTAAACGACAGTGGATTTTTATTTGTGTTTGGATACCGTCTCTATGTTACGTGCGGATGTGGCGTCACCGCGGTCGCAGCTTTCACAACCCACCTACCACCCCCATCATGTTACCTGTACGTGGACTGAAGGAAAATTAAAAGAAGAGCATCCAATCTGTCACGCGCGCATTGTCTCAGTCAAGACTGTGGTAAAATGCGTATCGTTAGAGCGATTCTAGAATGATTTATCAATCTGTAGCAGAGTGTGCGCTTATTTGAAACTTGCTGGCAGATTGAGACTGTGTGCAGGATCGTAACTCGAGCCTATAACCTTCGCCTTTCGTGGGAAAATCCTCTACTGACTGAGCTGTCATGGCACAAATAACTACCCGCCTCACACCTTTACTTCCGCCAGAATCTTACCATCAATACAGAGATTCTCCTGCATACCTTGCAGGACTAGCAGTCCTGGAAGAATGGATATTTGGAAGAAAAGGCTTAGCACTTCTCTGAAGTCGGATAGGTAAGAGAAAGGAAATGGCGGCAGTAGATCTATGATGTACCATCGTGAGTCGCGCCTGTATAGCTTTCAGCATATAACCGAGAAAGAGGAAGTTTACGAGTGCCGGTCTGACACACGAATTAAATCTGTCCGGGAGATATATTTACTGATTGTTTTATTCTATAATATTTTACATACAGTGGCCGTTTCATCAGTATATTCCACACTCCCTTCTCTCTCTCTCTCTCCCTCTCTTTCTCTCTCTCTACAACTCTCTCTCTCCTTCATAAATACACACAAACATATACACATACACTCATATTATCGTAATGTTGTTTTCAGATTTTTCATCGCTTTAGTGCCAGCAGAATAGATTACCTGTTATTAATGAAAACAACTTATTTGAAAAGAGTAGCATTCACGAGGAATACATACTGGAGACATGCGGCCAGTTGAATTCCCTTGCCATTTAGCCTAAGGGGCGTAAGTTGAAAAATATGAAAAGCGGCACTGATGGGCCACCGCCGACCAATGCACTGTTCCTCAGAATCAATAGGTTGCTGTACTCACACATCGTAATGGAAATGGGTTCGGCCTTCAGGTAGCGTGACTACATTGTGTGCTCAGAAAGCATTAATATCTCTCTCATTTTCGTAAGTGTGGCACATGAATAGTGCACTGTTATGTGCTTCAGTTTATCATCCTAATAGAAAAACGGAACACTAATTACCAACCAATCCACTATAAATAATCTCGTAAAAACTGGGTTTTGCGAGATCTAGAAGGAATCCCGCGTACCTTTTCATAATCACAGATGTAACAATTACTGTAAAACTGAAATGCGGCACGCGGGTTTGCTTGCCAGTTTCAATGAAAATTAGAGTGTGTTAGTAATTTGAGTGTCATATCAGACCAAGTTCCATAAGGAATATCTTTATTTAAATATATATATATATATATATATATATATATATATATATATATATATATATATATATATATATATATATATATATAAATTCACAGTGCTCTAAATTCTGAGCTCTACGTAGCCTCATTTCGTTTTCTTTTAATGCAGTACTGGACTCATTGTTTTCTGAATGATTTTGTGTGCCTGGGAAAGTACAAAACGGTGCATTTGAGATGGGCAGAGAATGCAACAAAGAAACGGGTCTTTGGCGTGAGAACAGGCCAATATAACGGAAGTGATAGCACCAGGATTCTGCCAGAGATAGTGGCTACTGTGTATTTTTACTGCCTCGCCTTGAGCAGCAGCCGAAATAGGGTGGGGGCAGGTGGGGCGATGCTAACCGCAGGACTACACAGCTTTTTCATGTTTTTTCATACTTTGCAGACAGACACCTGACACTTTTAGGAGTAAAACACGGCCAGCAGAAAATAATGGCCCAGCCACGCTAGCTGCTCTTGGAATTGCAGAGGTTCTCTGATGCATCGCTAGTTACTCATGATGATGATGTTTTGTTTGTAGGGCGCTCAACTGCGCGGTTATCAGCACCCGAACAAATTCCCAACCTTTGCTCAGTCCAGTCTCGCCACTTTCATGAATGTTGATAATATGATGAGGACAAAACAGACACCCAGTCATCTCGAGGCAGGTGAAAATCCCTGATCCCGCTGGGAATCGAAGTCGGGACCTCGTGCTCGGGAAGCGAGAACGCGATCGGGAGACCAGGAGCTGAGGACAGTTAGTTACTGGCTTATATCACCAACGTCGATTTGCAATAGGGTTTTGGAACATATGCTGTATTCGAACATAATGAAGTACCTCGAAGAAAACGATTTATTGACATTTGGTCAACAAGGTTCCAGAAAATATCGTTCTTGTGAAACACATCTACCTCTTTATACTCTTGATGTAATAAGTGCTACCAACAGGGGATGTCAAATTGATTCCATAGTTTTGATTTCCAGAGGGCTTTCGACACCGTTCCTCAAAAGCGTCTTCTAACCAAACTGCGTGCCTACGGAGTATCGCCTCAGTTGAGCGGCTGGATTCGTGATTTTCTGTCACAAAGGTCACAGTTCGTAGACGGAAAGTCATCGAGTAAAACAGAAGTAATATCCGGCGTTCCACAAGGAAGTGTTATAGGCCCTCTACTGTTCCGTATCTGTACTAACGATATAGGAGACAATCTGAGAAGCCGTCTTAGATTGTTTGCAGATGATGCTCTCATTTACCGTCTTGTACAGTCATCAGATGATCAAAACTACTTGAAAAATGATTTAGATATCTGTATGGTGCGAAAAGTGTCAATTGACCATGAATCAGGAAAAGTCTGAAGTTATTCACATGAGTACTAAAAGAGATCAGCTAAATTTTGATAAAGCGATATGTCACACAAGTCTTATGACTGTAAATTCAACTAAATACTTAGGGATTACAATTACAAATAACCTAAATGGGAACGATCACATAAATAATATTGTGGGTAGAGCAAACCAAAGACTGCGATCGATTGGAAGAACACTTAGAAGGTGCAACAGGTCTACTAAAGAGGCTGCTTACACCACGCTTGTCCGCCCTATTCTGGAGTATTGTGCTGTGTGGGATCCGCATCAGGTGGGACTAGGGGGGATAGTGTCACAGATATGATACGTGGAGTGGCAATCATTAAACAAAGGCCTTTTAGATGCGACGGGATCTTCTCATGAACTTTCAATCACCAGTTCTCTCCTCCGATTGCGAAAAAATTCTGTTCGCACCCACCTACATAGGGAGAAATGATCATCACGATAAAATAAGATAAATCAGGTCTCGCACAGAAAAATTTTAGTGCTTGTATTTCCCGCGTGCCCTTCGTGAGTGGAACGGTAGAGAGACAGCTCGAAGGTGCTTCATTGAACACTCTGCTAGGCACTTTATTGTGAATAGCAGAGTAATCACGTAGAAGTAGATGTAGATAAAAATACACCGCTAGTATATTAGTCAGTGACGTCACAGAGACACTGCTGAAGCGGCCGTTTTTTTAGTAGTGGGAGGACGTTTAGTGGTGTTATTTGCTACAGATCGCTACGCGTTGCTCTTGGCGAAATTACGTTTGTAAAGGAAGCCTCGCTATTGGACCTCTGTGTATTACATTTTCCGCTACTGGTGGGCAGGCACATTTCAGTAGGAAAAGCTAGTCGGTCTTTAAATTCCGCCTAAAATTTAGAAATTACTCGAGGAGACATGGAGGAGGATCGCAACTAGACTTCTCACGAGGAAGCGGAGCTGTGTGCATCATGTGTGTGTCAACTGCGTATGTGGGAGACAGATATTAGCACATTTTAGCAGACGAGCAGTAGCAACATACCGTCGCATTCAATCGAGAGCTATGCAATGGGGGCAGCGTTCAACGGGGCTATCGTGTACAACTATGGGAACGTATGTAGCAACACAGGCGTCATAGGGTATTCTTTGTACGTACTTACGAAATTCCGTACCAGTACTTTTCTCAGATTCAGCCTTCGTATATCTAATGTGTAAGCTTGGCAGTAAATCACCAAGTTCACAGTCACTGTTTTTCGTGTGAGATTAACAACTTCTGCGACTGATTTTCTGACCTGCTTTGGCAACAGCAGTGCATACTTCTTGTTCAATCCAGTAACACTGCTAATCAACTAAACCCGCTAGTTATAATTTCTAGAATTTGCGTTTACAAACCATTTCACATTTTCTCATGATTTTTGCAGATGATTGATGGTTTCAGTGTTTAATTGAAATATTGTTTGTGTCAGACACCTTTCCTTCAAGGAAAATATTTCATGTATTTTTTCAGGGTTTCAGCTAGGGCAATAAAATTATGGTTACCCAGTTAATTGGTTCATATCAAAATCACAGCGTGGGTCTTAAAGGTGCGGCTCCTCAAATTTAGTTTTCTGGGTTGCGGCAAGTTTACATGCAAGGGGTATCGCAAAACGGTAGCCAGTCGTAAGTTTGTTTGCTGCTGATGTCTTGCTATATGGAAAGCAGCATCATTACAGTTTTGCCTGGGAAATTTGCTGCACAGATAATGTGTCAGTTTGGAATTCATCTGGTCTGAGAATCTAAATGGGCTATAATCTTGTGGTGTCTACTAAACGTTTTCTTTACCTGTACATTTGCCGTATAACACAGAACGTGTGATGTTTAAAGTCTGAATTATAATAATGACTATCAATATCAGGTTTTCTCACCTAGTGCTCTTCAGCGGCTGACGTTGTCAAGGCTACGTTTCCCTGTATGTGGAAAGCGTGTACAATAGTCTGTGCGTTTCTCTTCAGGAAATCGATGTGATAACGTCTCTCACTAACACATAATCACGTTACTGAACAAGCAACGTAACAACATTACAAATACACTTATGTACGTCGGACATCCTCTGTTCCTGTAAATTACACTATATGTAACCTTTTCATTTATGCAATAGCGTATTAAATATCATTTTAGCTAATAACTGTAATAATTACTTTCTTGTTAATTAGTTGTTTGTATTAAAAGAAATGTAGTGAAATTGAATATAACAAATTTGAAAAGCGCTTGTTAATTTCAAACTCATTACGTAAAGGAAAATTATTTTTAATTTCGTTTTGGAATGTACTGATTTGAAATTTATTGCGTCGTTTTACATAACGATACGTGTTTGCATAACTGCTACTCAGTTTTACTTTAACACAAAATTCATGGCACAACTGCCTGTCCTGCTAAACGATTAAAAGAATGAACTTTTGACACATGAAATATTTCGTAACTGAATATGCTTAACACTCGGACCGCGGTAGACTCGTAGTTCTGACTGGACCCAGGCGCTTTGCTGAGGAGCCACACCTGGTGAGGAAAAAACTTTAGAAGTAAATGAACAACCCACTGCTTGTGGCCTACGGGTCATTGCCATGATGAATGCTCCAGAATACCCAGCGCAAATGACAAACCGCGCTTTACAAACAGAAAAGTCGTTATTTGTCAGCTGTTGTCGCGCGGGCTTTCTAAGTCAGCTCCTGAAAGCACCTCCGTCATCATTTCACGCCATTCGTCCAGCAATTACACTCAACTTTACTCCATACCAATAAATTACAATAAAGAACAAACGTACCTCACGAGTAGTATATCCAAAAGCTAACTTGTTCTCTCGGTTCCATGAAGACTATGAATGCATCGCTGAATTTCGAATTATATAAGAAAGAAAGAAATATATTCTTAAAGTTGGAAACACTACAGCAAATCCAGTTCAGGCACACTGTAGTGCTGCATCTGAAAACGTGGCTGTGGTCTTCCAAAGTCGCAGCCAACACGCTGCCCCAGAGCAGTCACTTATATTTTGGAGTGCCTTCCACACAAGAGGTCCAGAAGACCGAAGCGACCATACGTAATACCATATCATCGTTGATACATTTAAAGATCTAGAGGAAAAAACGATACAAAATCAATTTCTGAAATGTTGAGACGTTACTAGAGCACCTCATTTCAGTTCGAGTAATTTTACACATACGGTCTCTACGGTAAATGAAAGATAACAGATGATATTTCACGTAACGAATTCAGGCAGATAATATTAGTTGTGTGCTTTTGCTGATCGTGCACACAAATTATCTTCTTCCCCTCGCAATATTCTAGCTCCAACTCGGAAGCTGTAACGCTAATTTCTATTTCATTAAAATCTGAAAGATAGTTACGGTTGATTTATTCTGCAGAACGATTCAGATGCTAATATTTGCTTTTCTGATTAACAAGAGACACTTTCAACAACTTTCCGGTTTGTGTCTCGCTCCTCTCTTTCCCCTCTTCTCACACCTTCTTCCTACCTCCTCTCCTCTTTCTCTCTCTCTTTTTATTCTCTCAGCTGATCGTCGGTCCAGCTGGACCTCTCTAAAGTTATATTGAATGAAAGTTTGCATTGTGCACTCTCATTAGAGTCCATTTATATGCTAAGTAATTCCAGCCATGAATAACTCGGTGCCGCTCCGGTACCTTTGTGATGCAAATTTTCACTTGCGGAACACGCTATCTCTCATCGCGCAGGGCTGGCGCCGCAAAACACCGGCACTTAGTGCGGATTCCAGCACCTCACCTACCAGCCCCCCCCCCCCCCCCCCCTCCACCCTACACCGCTCCCGTCCCACGACTACTTCACACTCTCTGGGGCACCGCGCTGGACCATTCCTCACAGCTAAACACCTCCCTCCTACCGGCCAGCACAAACTCTAGGACCACGCGTCTCTCGTTTGACAACGGAAATCTGCATGTCGCCGCGAGACGTCTGCTTTGAGAAACAGCAGGAGTGTGGGAGGGGATAGGGAGGCATATGGTGTGTGTGTGTGTGTGTGTGTATGTGTGAGAGATATATATATATATATATATATATATATATATATATATATATATAGAGAGAGAGAGAGAGAGAGAGAGAGAGAGGGAGGGAGGGAGAGGGAGAGAGAGAGAGAGAGAGAGAGAATTAGACTAGTGAATGATACATTTACTTAAAGTTCATTTTGAAGATTTTCCACTACAAGCACACCTACATTAGATCCGCATGAGTGGAATGCAAATAAATGTCAAATTCGTGGGAGAAGGTACCAGGGGGTTACAATTGAAGCGCAGCTATTCACGAAGGTCAAGTGTCGACTTCAGTTATCGAATGGCAACGAAACTTGGTAGATGTGCCAATGTGTTTATTCGGACAGATTTACGCTGGAAAAAAAGTAGTTAAAATTTTGGCCACCAGACGCCAAACTGGCGCTGTACAGCATCTTGTCGACGTCCCTTGAGCTTTTACTGAACAAACTGTGTAAACGTCGGTTAAAAATCAAATGAACGTTATGCTTTCCTCACTTGTTTCACCTTTTCTGCCCACGTTCCATTCATAATCCATTCCACATCTACACGTCATTCCTTCATTCACAGCCCCAGATTTGCACCAGGTAGCCACAATTGGAACTGTTTTTCCCCAGCGTAAATCGGTTTTGCATTAACGCATTACCATATCTACCTAGTTTCGCTGCCATACGCTGGTTACAGCCCACACTGCACCTATGTGATAGCTCCACTTCAACTTCACTCCTGGTAATGGAAAAAAGAACACATTGACACCGGTGTGTCAGACCCACCATACTTGCTCCGGACACTGCGAGAGGGCTGTACAAGCAATGATCACACGCACAGCACAGCGGACACACCAGGAACCGCGGTGTTGGCCGTCGAATGGCGCTAGCTGCGCAGCATTTGTGCACCGCCGCCGTCAGTGTCAGCCAGTTTGCCGTGGCATACGGAGCTCCATCGCAGTCTTTAACACTGGTAGCATGCCGCGACAGCGTGGACGTGAACCGTATGTGCAGTTGACGGACTTTGAGCGAGGGCGTATAGTGGGCATGCGGGGGGCCGGGTGGACGTACCGCCGAATTGCTCAACACGTGGGGCGTGAGGTCTCCACAGTACATCGATGTTGTCGCCAGTGGTCGGCGGAAGGTGCACGTGCCCGCCGACCTGGGACCGGACCGCAGCGACGCACGGATGCACGCCAAGACCGTAGGGTCCTACGCAGTGCCGTAGGGGACCGCACCGCCACTTCCCAGCAAATTAGGGACACTGTTGCTCCTGGGGTATCGGCGAGGACCATTCGCAACCGTCTCCATGAAGCTGGGCTACGGTCCCGCACACCGTTAGGCCGTCTTCCTCTCACGCCCCAACATCGTGCAGCCCGCCTCCAGTGGTGTCGCGACAGGCGTGAATGGAGGGACGAATGGAGACGTGTCGTCTTCAGCGATGAGAGTCGCTTCTGCCTTGGTGCCAATGATGGTCGTATGCGTGTTTGGCGCCGTGCAGGTGAGCGCCACAATCAGGACTGCATACGACCGAGGCACACAGGGCCAACACCCGGCATCACGGTGTGGGGAGCGATCTCCTACACTGGCCGTACACCACTGGTGATCGTCGAGGGGACAATGAATAGTGCACGGTACATCCAAACCGTCATCGAACCCATCGTTCTACCATTCCTAGACCGGCAAGGGAACTTGCTGTTCCAACAGGACAATGCACGTCCGCATGTATCCCGTGCCACCCAACGTGCTCTAGAAGGTGTAAGTCAACTACCCTGGCCAGCAAGATCTCCGGATCTGCCCCCATTGAGCATGTTTGGGACTGGATGAAGCGTCGTCTCACGCGGTCTGCACGTCCAGCACGAACGCTGGTCCAACTGAGGCGCCAGGTGGAAATGGCATGGCAAGCCGTTCCACAGGACTACATCCAGCATCTCTACGATCGTCTCCATGGGAGAATAGCAGCCTGCATTGCTGCGAAAGGTGGATATACACTGTACTAGTGCCGACATTGTGCATGCTCTGTTGCCTGTCTATGTGCCTGTGGTTCTGTCAGTGTGATCATGTGATGTATCTGACCCCAGGAATGTGTCAATAAAGTTTCCCCTTCCTGGGACAATGAATTCACGGTGTTCTTATTTCAATTTCCAGGAGTGTCTATCCACACACTACTTCCCAATGTAGGGCACGTTATTGCTTCCTCATTATGACTCAAGACGCTATTGTTATTATGCTTATTGCATCTGTTCTTATAGTCTACATCTACGTATATAGGAGCTCATCGTCCAGATTCTGAAGGCCCAAGGGATTTCCCGCCAAGGACACGCACTTGCCAGTACCAGGAATTGAACCGACATCCTCCATGTGGCAGGCATCTACGGTGACAAACCGGCTAAGGATGCTGACCTACACCTATATTCATACCTATTTTTCAAATCACCACATGGTGCTTGGCGGAGAGTACCTAGTACTACTTCTTGTCATTCCCTTTTCCGTTTACCTGTACGCTAAGCGAAGGATGCAAGATTGACTATATGCCGCTGTAAGAGCTTTCATTTCTCTTGTCTTAGCCGTACATACGCGAAACATTCTTTTCGCGGCTCTACAAACGACCTGCAGTCAATCACAGCTGTCGTTCTCCATATTTTCTCACATGCATTTAACGAAAAAAGGCGTCTTCATCTATAGGGATTCTCATTTGTGTAGGCGATCTTCTTTTTAAATCATCTACACATTCTTAGAATTCTCGCAATAAGAAGAAATCGAGCATTCGCATTCCCTATAACTGACATTACATGCTCGCTCCATTTCATATCACTTTGCAACGTAACTCCTAAATACATAACTTAGGTAACTGTATCGAGCAACATACTGCAACACTGGAGGACTGAAGTTCCTAATCATCTATATTAACTTCCGCTTTCCTACATTTAGAGCCAACTGTCGTTCGTCACACCAAACAGAATTTTTTTCTGATTCATTTTGCATCCACCTACATTCTCTTCACAACGACGCTTCTCCGTACACATCAGCGTCGTTAGCAAACAGTCACCTATTGCTGCCCACCTTATCTGTCAGATCGTTTGCGTAGATAATAGGCAAAATGAGTCCTTTCATACTACCCAGGGGCACTTCCAAGCTACCCTTGTCTCTAATAAAACACTCGCCGCGCAGGGTAACGTACTGTGTTCTATTAGTTAAGAAGTCTTTAAGTCACTCACATATTTGACAACCCATTCCGCACTCTCGGGCCTTCATTGAAAGTTTGCAGTGACAAACTGTTGTAACCTCCCCACAAAATTCATTCTCATTTTAGTGTAACCTCAAAACAGAAAAATTCCTGAACTTCTCAACAGTAAAAATTATAATTATGTCGTTCACATTCAGTGTAACGTACCAACCAAAAATAAATTCAGTAACCTGGTAGTAATACAATGTAACTAACCTCCCAATTAAATTGTCGCTCACTTATAACTTTTCACTAATTGACTGGGAATTTAACCTGGTAATTTTGGACGTCAGCAGTGCTGCGTCATGGCCCTGAAAGATCATTCTGAATAAAAAAGAAAAAATTCTTACCTCAATGAAGTCGCCGGATAATGCATAGATATCTGCTCTTACAATAAATTTTTCTGGCACAGACGTGTGCAATGCTGGCCGATAGATTTGTCATTTATGTAAGGAAACAACTGATTTTTCTTTTGCAATAACCGGGATGATCATGGATTGGAGAAATTAGTAAATTCTTTAAATTGAAATGAATGGTTGTTAAAAGTTATTTTTTATGAGAAAGGACATTTTTTAAATATTTACATGGGATTTGAGATAACAATAATACATATGCGCGAGGCTGCTTTTTACGTTATACAATAATGCTCAGGCTCCGGCATCGCTGCACCACGACCGACCCAGCCAACACGATACACCAGAACAGACCAGACTGCTCGCTAGCAACAACTTACTGCTACAGCTACATAGTTCCTGCTGCAATCAACACTGCTCTCTGGTCTGAGATTCTCTTATACCTTACATATCGCAGGCAGCGCGTGAGCAATACATCGAAATTACATCTGCGCGGACCTCTTACATAACCCTCCACTGGGGGGGGGGGGGGGGGGGGGCAAAAATTTGGCAGCAATGGTGAGTCAATTGGACTTGCCACTTGCCATGAGCAACAAATTTTTCTAAAATCTATTTACTTACTAAGTCTACAGTCGCAGAGTATATACATTATTGATAAGTGCAGAACATATTAAGTAATGAAATAGAGTGCACACGCACTGAGTACAGAATATACACTCCTGGAAATGGAAAAAAGAACACATTGACACCGGTGTGTCAGACCCACCATACTTGCTCCGGACACTGCGAGAGGGCTGTACAAGCAATGATCACACGCACGGCACAGCGGACACACCAGGAACCGCGGTGTTGGCCGTCGAATGGCGCTAGCTGCGCAGCATTTGTGCACCGCCGCCGTCAGTGTCAGCCAGTTTGCCGTGGCATACGGAGCTCCATCGCAGTCTTTAACACTGGTAGCATGCCGCGACAGCGTGGACGTGAACCGTATGTGCAGTTGACGGACTTTGAGCGAGGGCGTATAGTGGGCATGCGGGAGGCCGAGTGGACGTACCGCCGAATTGCTCAACACGTGGGGCGTGAGGTCTCCACAGTACATCGATGTTGTCGCCAGTGGTCGGCGGAAGGTGCAGGTGCCCGTCGACCTGGGACCGGACCGCGGCGACGCACGGATGCACGCCAAGACCGTAGGATCCTACGCAGTGCCGTAGGGGACCGCACCGCCACTTCCCAGCAAATTAGGGACACTGTTGCTCCTGGGGTATCGGCGAGGACCATTCGCAACCGTCTCCATGAAGCTGGGCTACGGTCCCGCACACCGTTGGGCCGTCTTCCGCTCACGCCCCAACATCGTGCAGCCAGCCTCCAGTGGTGTCGCGACAGGCGTGAATGGAGGGACGAATGGAGACGTGTCGCCTTCAGCGATGAGAGTCGCTTCTGCCTTGGTGCCAATGATGGTCGTATGCGTGTTTGGCGCCGTGCAGGTGAGCGCCACAATCAGGACTGCATACGACCGAGGCACACAGGGCCAACACCCGGCATCATGGTGTGGGGAGCGATCTCCTACACTGGCCGTACACCACTGGTGATCTTCGAGGGGACACTGAATAGTGCACGGTACATCCAAACCGTCATCGAACCCATCGTTCTACCATTCCTAGACCGGCAAGGGAACTTGCTGTTCCAACAGGACTATGCACGTCCGCATGTATCCCGTGCCACCCAACGTGCTCTAGAAGGTGTAAGTCAACTACCCTGGCCAGCAAGATCTCCGGATCTGTCCCCCATTGAGCATGTTTGGGACTGGATGAAGCGTCGTCTCACGCGGTCTGCACGTCCAGCACGAACGCTGGTCCAACTGAGGCGCCAGGTGGAAATGGCATGGCAAGCCGTTCCACAGGACTACATCCAGCATCTCTACGATCGTCTCCATGGGAGAATAGCAGCCTGCATTGCTGCGAAAGGTGGATATACACTGTACTAGTGCCGACATTGTGCATGCTCTGTTGCCTGTGTCTATGTGCCTGTGGTTCTGTCAGTGTGATCATGTGATGTATCTGACCCCAGGAATGTGTCAATAAAGTTTCCCCTTCCTGGACAATGAATTCACGGTGATCTTATTTCAATTTCCAGGAGTGTATCAAGAAGTGACAATAAGTGTACCCAATGAGTACAAAAGATATTAACAAATGAGAAAGTGCACACGCACTGTATATGTCTTTAGCATTTTTACATAACATATCATGAAGGGAAATAAAGTGCACACGCACTGAATACAAAATATATTAACAAATGAAATAAAGTGCACACGCTGTGTAAAAATCTTTAGCATTTTACAAGAACTGATTACCCTAAAAATGAAGTAAAGTGCACACGCACTGTAGAAGACTTGAGCATATTTACAACGTATCATGGAGTGAAATAAAGTGCACACGCACTGTGGAAGTCTTTAGTATTTTTACATAACATATCACGGAGTGAAATAAAGTGCACACGCACTGTAGAAGTCTTTAGCATATTTAGGACAACTAATCTTATTAACAAATGAAATGAAGTGCACACGCACTGTAAAAGTCTTTAACATATTTACAACATATCATGGAGTGAAATAAAGTGCACACGCACTGTAGAAGTCTTTAGCATATTTAGGATGACTAACCCTATTAACAAATGAAATGAGGTGCACACGCACTGTAAAAGTCTTTAGCATATTTCAAGAACTAGGAAAGGAATGGGAAGGATTGCATCATGGTTGTAGCACAGTAGGTTGCACCTAGCTGCACTGAAAGTCCATATCTTTCTACAGAAGCACAACACCAAGTGAGACAATCTGAAGTTCACTTCCCTGAAATATTTATCAGTGTAGCCAAGACACTGAAATGTTGTATTAATATTCAATGTTATCATTTTGGTAGTACATTAGGTACACCAAACAGTAGGACCATAATTACATCTCCATCGTTCATGGTGGTGGACAGCATGATGTGTCAACACCACATTCTTGTAGAATCCATACTCTTGCACCAACGTAGAATTAGTGCAAAAACCAAATATAGTGCTCCATGATCATGAGGATGGACAGGACAAACGGATATTGCAGTAATATCTGGTAATTAGGTCAGAAGGTGAAGGTCATTAAGTCTTATGCTAGTCATCATTGAGAATTACACTAGTCTATCAACCGTTTTGAGTAATTATTGGCATTCATTGGCCAGTTATTAAACATTTCTGTACTATGTATGGAGTATTACAGAACATTATTCATAAGTCATCTGAATACAGTAAATATTGGCACTCATTGGCCAGTTACAAGCCAATTTTATGCATTATTCAGAAGTCATCATTCAAAGCAAGAGTTAATTAATGGCATAGCATTTATAGAGTATAACAAAAATATTATTTATAGAAATTATTGGCATAGCATTTATGCATCATTACAAAACAACATTCAGTATTACTCAGAACTCATCATTCAAGTAACACACTGTAACTATTACTCAAGGTCTGTGGACCAATAATACATAGATATAATGGATTCAATACATCTGAGAAATTTGCATTATATTTAGAACTAGAAATATATCTTAAACTGGTAGCATTATTTGGTCGTATATTGGTAATAGTTGCGACTGTTAATAAAAAAATATTTTTTTTCTAGCAATGCACTGCGTTGGGATCGATAATTACTTGCTGGGGCATGAAAATATTTGCTTTTGACTTATTGCTGGAAATAAGGATTAATAACGTCATTCGTCATGAGTCAGCTGTAACAAGGTTATGAAACAAGTAGAGTATATGCGATCACATTCACGAATGTTACACACAAATGGGAAAAAAATGCAAGTACTAGAACAGGTTTAATGACTAATTGCTTATAGCACATTAATTTCATGAATAGCTTGTCCTGGAAAAAATACAAAACGGATTATTGAGCTGAAAGAAGAAACGCATATTATGCTGAAAAGTAGTGAATTTCGAATTAACATGTAATGAAACGTGTACTCAATATGTATGTACTCTAGCTGTCCTTTCCAAAACATTCAGTCATTATACCATGCGACATAAGACATACTGTGAAAATTAACTGCAACAAATGCTTAAATGACTACATAGCATCTCTTAACTAATAGTAAATATATAAACGTCATCATTATCTTCATCTGCAAAGAAAAACTTCATTATTCGTATTACCATAACTTCATCACTTTCATCACCTGCAAAGAAAAACCTCATTATTCATATTAGCATATTCTTCATATAATTATTCATCATCATTTACTATCATCTGCAAAAAAGGACACTTCATTATTCTTTATTCATATTACCATTTACTTCATACGACTATTCATAGTATAGAGTTTCTTGTTTCTAGCATATTTCATCACTAAATCTAAGATGTGTAGTTCTGTCTGACAGCTTGCTCAACCACCTCGTATTCTGAAAGGAAAATAATTAGTCAAGACTGCTATCATACGATGTGTATAGTATATTCTGGTTAATGCTTGTTAATTCTGATCCATTTGCTCTTCATGACAAGATATTGCATTTTCTTTCGTTCATTCCGGTTGTGAAATTTCCATTTCATCGTAAACCACTGTGGTTTGTTTAATTTATTTCCTTTACGCGTTATTGCTTTCTGAAAATGATGAGTAAGGATTAATATCTTGCATTTAAATCATATACTCATTAAATAAAAACTTGTCTCTAGTGATATAATTAAGCATACAGCATAGCATGACAGAAAACGTATTAGGTCAAAAACATAGACAGCTTTCAAGTGCAAAAAATGTTCAAACTGTATCATAATGTAGTAGCAAAAAAAAAAAAAATGTAAAATAGTCACGATGTTGAGATATCATAAGGCAAAATGTCAAAGTCAACTGGTGTTTGTTATATCTTAAAGATTACATAGTGCATACAGACAAAAAATCTACTTTCGATAGGAAAACAATCATACATACATAAAAAAATGGAAAATGTGCGACCTGCTAACCTTACCTTGCTAGGCACTTACCAGGAAAAAATATGATAATCATAAGTAAGTGTTCATATCAATAACTGGAAAAGGCATTACAATGTGAGAAATCAGAGAGTATTTTCATTCAATAAAGTGTTTAATATTGGAGACATGGTGATTGCCCTTGCTTTTTCTGGTTCTCAAAGTTTCGACGTGCACGACATTGGGGTGAGGAATGCTGCAAATTCGATATGGACCTGCGTATAGAAGCTCAAATTTACTGCATTTACTCTATCCTCTGTTGGATAAATAGTGTGTACGTACTAATATCTTCTGTCCAATGTGAATGTCACGGCGTATAAAAACCTGTTTTTGCTGACTTCTCCGGCGCTCTGCGGCACGTTTGATGTTGTTGGGTACAATGTCAATTATTTCATGGTGGCGCAGTCGACGGGATGTAAGAAAAGATACTGGTTCTTTAATTTTGTTGGTTGGTTCAACATTTTTCAGTATAACAGTCGGAGATAGCATAGTAGATTCATTTGGTATGGAGTTAACTACATCCTGGAATGAGAGTATGTGTGTACCCCTATCAATATGTTTTTTATGGCAGTATATTCTACATAGTTTACCAATTTCTTTCATTAGTCGTTCACAAGGGTTCGAAGAAGCGTGATACTTGGATATATAGTTCGGAGAAATGTTTCTTGTTCGTAACACACGTGTCCATATAGCAGATCGAAACTGTGGTCCATTGTCGGAAATTACTTTCAATACATGCCCTACATTAAATAGAAAATGTTTTACAAATGCATTAGAAACAGATTTAGCAGTAGCTTTGCGTAACGGAGTGAAGGTAACAAATTTCGAAGTGAGTTAAACAGTGACAAAGATGTAGCAAAAACCTCTATTAGTTCTGGGAATCGGTCCTAAAATGTCTACAGCGGCCATGTGTCTCAATTTAACGGGTACAATGGGATGTAACGGAGGAATATGTGAAGTCATGTCTGATTTAGCTTTCTGGCAGATTTTACATGACGCTAAAACTCGTCGAAGACGTTTCTCCATGTTGGCAAAATAACAGTTCTGTCTCAGTATAAGAAAACATTTTCTAGCTCCGTAATGTGCGTAACTTAAATGAGTATACCAAATTAATTTGTTAACAAGTTCGTCAGGAATGCACAATAACCAATTGTTGCTGTCAGGGTGAGAGCGGCGAAACAGAATGTTATTGCGTACAGTGTAATGGTTTCTGATGGTAACATTATTCCTATCTAGCCAAAGATGTTTAATTTCTGTCCACACGTTGTCTTTGCTCTGCTCTTGTACTATATCTCGTAATGATGATGAAATGAAATTTTCAAATGCGACTTGCTGAATATACATGACGCTAGAATTGGCTTGGCAGAAGTTGGTTGCGATGTCTTGCTGATTGTTGCTGAGAGAACGGGTTAGTGCGTCTGCTACAACATTTTGTGTACCGGGAATGTGAACAATTCTAAAATTAAATTCCTGTGAATAAAGTTTCCATCTGCTTAACCCGTCGTGTGTAAATTTTGCGGAAAGTAAAAACTGGATAGCTCTATGATCTGTGTAAACGGTCGTATCTCTTCCATAAAGAAAATGCCTAAATCTCGTAAATGCCCATACAACACATAATGCTTCAAGTTCTGTAACAGAATAATTGCGTTCAGCAGGTGACAGAATGCGACTTGCAAAGGCGATGTTTTTAATTACTGTAGTACCGTCTTCTTCAATTTCCTGAAAAATATGTACGCCTAAAGCTGTGTTAGAACTGTCGGTGGCAATGGAAAAATTCCTAGTAAGATCTGGGTGTGATAAAAGTGGTGCATTCAACAAAGCTTGTTTCAGATTGACAAATTCAGACTGTGCTTGGCTATCCCACGACCAAATAGTGTTTTCACCCGTCAATTGGCACAATCTAGGGGTGTCTCAAGCAGAGTAATGAATAAATTTACGGAAAAAGTTAATTAAACCGTAAATGCTGTGTAATTGTTTCTTCGTCTTAGGAACAGTAATGTCACGTAAAGCTTGAAGTGTGTCCGGGTCAGGCGCAATGCCTTGTGCTGAAATTACATGTCCTAGAAATTTTATGGAAGTTTTACCAAAGTGCGATTTGCTAAGATTAACTGTGAGTCCTTGTGCACGAAAAGTTTGTAACAGTTATTCAAGCATCAAATTGTGTTCAGACCAGTTAGCTTCTGCAATAAGAATGTCGTCTACATACGTTGTGATTCTGTCTTTAAGGTCTGTCGGAAGTATACTATTCAAACCGCGATTAAATGCTGCTGAAGAAATAGTTAAACCGAACGGTAATTAAAATTTGGATGATCCAATCTTTACTTCAATGATAGGGTGGGAAATGGTTTTTTGAATATCTGGTTTTTCCTGCAAAAGAGTGTCTCGGATGTCGTCAAAAGTAATAACATTTTCGTGAACAAGATTCTCTGTGTCAAAAGTATTGCTTGCGTTACTGGAAGATGCAACCTGTACTGTATCTAGTCAAATTCTTTCTGACGTGCTGTTATTTGCGGGAGGATGCTGTGGCATTTTAACTATTTGTACTGTCCTGTTACTTTGTCCTGATGTATTAGGTTCCGGATGATACCTACTGTCTGGTTCACTCATGATTATGCTGCTGGTAAGACCGACTGTTATTAAACTTACGCTGAAAATTGTGCTCATTACTTTTACGTCTGTCATCATAGCCATTGCTGTACGGCGCATTGCGATAGGAATTGAAATGATATGTCTTCTGTAGGTACTGATTTCCTTATTGCTGTGCGTTACTATTTGGCGGAGCCGACGCTATACGTGTAGGCGGCGAAACATTAAAGCTTGGTTGACCTTGCACATTACATTGTTGGTAGGTATGCTAACCGGCTGGTTTTGTTGCTGTTGTTGGGAAAATCCTCTATTGTTACCAAAATGTGGTTCCTGTTGCTGATAATTTTGGCGATTCAGATAATTAAAATTTTTGTCTGGTATCAAAGTTCTCATGGCTGTCATTTCTGGAGCATATAATAACTGTCACTTTCAGGTAAAACTTGTCGTATCAGGTTTTCTTTACTCATCCTTAATCCTAGATAGATCGATAGTTGAAGAGCTGCTTTGATAGATATAAAGGATAGTAAAAGAGAAGGCAGCAGTGCAGAAAACTAAAGAGGAAACAGCACTACTACGGCTCGGGGCCCTGTGCACGCTACGGCACATATTCATCGAAGTGTAATGAATCCCCTGAGGTCATTTACGCCCTGCTAATAAATTTTAGTTTCTGCGCTACAGGCAATGGCGGTGAAAATTCAAAAACAAATTGTTGTATCCAGTCCGAAGGATGTATTTGTGTTCTGTCATTTTTAAATACCTTAGATTTTTTTTACGGATATAATTTGCTTATAATCAACGTTATCGTCTCTGAATGTGTGAAAAGGTTCAGGATTGCATGAGAATCTTTTTATCTGTGTCTGTTCGGATTCTAAGTCACGTAGTCTCTGTAAATTACCTAAGTTACACTGGCTGTGTGAGTGTGACAAATGCTCGGACGGTGGCGTATGTTGTGACGTGTTAGAGACTGAAACATGTTTCATGTCTCTCACTTTAAAACGTTCGTCGATTTGGCTGTTCTGTTGTTCAAATTTCGTATCTACTTTCGCATCCAGAGTGCGTGAAACTTCTGCTGACATTAATTTAAACTCGTCGCGTAGTTGTGTTGCCTTTTCAGAACATTGTTCAGTGACTGCACTACTTTCATCTCTAAGTAATTTCGTTGTGGCTACACGTGTACTACTTAATTCTTGTGCAACAGATCTAATTTCTTCACTACTGTTCCTAGCACAAGCCTTAATTTCCTCACGTAATTGTTCTTTAGCATCATGACGTTGCACGGTAACGGCTGCAATCTGTTCACTAAGTTGTTTGTTCTGTTCGTTAAGGTTGTCGTGTTTTTCATTCGACTGTTTGAAGCTTTCATTAAGTTGTTTGTTCGATTCATTAAGGTTGTCGTGTTTTTCATTCAACTGTTTGAGATTGTCATTACGTTGTTTGAAATAGTTTTCTAGTATTTCGCTCTGCTGTTTGAGATTTTCATTAAGTAGTTGTTTGAGATTTTCATTAAATTGTAGCAATAATGCCGTAACTTGGTCTATGCCAAAATTAGTTGCTGTATTCTCTGTTCTGTGTGATGGTGTATCTGCATTTGTCACGTTTTGTGTACCGGTAACCATATAGTCATTGTCTGATTCACAAAAAGGTTTGCCAATCGGATGTGCACTGTGGGCCACTACATCGGAATCAAATAAATTTGACGTATTTTGACTACATTGTTCATCTTCGTGAGAAAAATTTATGTGTTCACTACGTAAATTTTGCAAGTCAGATGTGTGAAACTGGGCAGCGTTCATTGTAATGGAAAGTGACACGTCATCAATTGTCGTTAAATTAACAGTGGACACAATTGAATTTGTTTGCTGATCATTAGGATTAAAATCATTACTAGTGGTCGGTACGCACTGATTATCTGTAATTAAAGGATTATCACTATTACACTGAGTGTCGCTAGTATTATCGGTCTAATTATTCGAGTCGGCTATTTCACTCATTGCACATCGCGATGTACTGTTAACAGTTTTTCGCGGCATTTTTCACAAATCAAAATTAAGCACAAAATGAAACAAAGACGAAGCAAAAATGGAACAAACACAATTACAACAAAGAGCAATAAATTGCCGATAATATGTGAAAGAAAGAGTGACAAATTAGTAAATGCGTTGCGCCAGATGCAAACTACATTTAAGTAAATACGAGCAGATATATAACTGACTACTTCCCAGGAATTCACAAAGTAAATACGATCCTGGCCGGTTGTCGACAAGTGTAACCTCCCCACAAAAAATAATTCTCATTTTAGTGTAACCTCAAAACAGAAAAATTCCTGAACTTCTCAACAGTAAAAATTATAATTATGTCGTTCACATTCAGTGTAACGCACCAACAAAAAATAAATTCAGTAACCTGGTAGTAATACAATGTAACTAACCTCTCAATTAAATTGTCGCTCACTTATTTCTTTTCAATAATTGACTGTGAATTTAACCTGGTAAATTTTGGACGTCAGCAGTGCTGCTTCATGGCCATGAAAGATCATTGTGAATAAAAAAGAAAAAATTCTTACCTCAATGAAGTCGCCGGATAACGCATATATATCTGCTCTTACAATAAATTTTTCTGGCACAACCGTGTGCAATGCTGGCCGATCGATTTGTCATTTATGAAAGGAAACAACTGATTTCTCTTTTGCTGTAATCGGGATGATCATGGATTGGAGAAATTAGTAAATTCTTTAAATTGAAATGAATGGTTGTTAAAAGCTATTTTTATGAGAAAGGACTTTTTTAAATATTTACATGGGATTTGAGATAACAATACTACATATGCGCGAGGCTGCTTTTTACGTTATACAATAATGCTCAGGCTCCGGCATCGCTGCACCACGACCGGCCCAGCCAACACGATACACCGGACCAGACCAGACTGCTTGCTAGCAACAACTTACTGCTACAGCTACACAGTTCCTACTGCAGTCAACACTGCTCTCTGGTCTGAGATTCTCTTATACCTTACATATCGCAGGCAGCGCGTGAGCAATACATCGAAATTACATCTGCTCGGACCTCTTACACTGTGTCGAACGCTTTCCGGAAACCTAGGAACATCCACTTGTTTCCGTCATCCATAATTCTCAGGATATCGTGGGAGAAAAGGGCGCATAATGGGTATCGCATGATTAATGCTTTCTAAATCCGTCTTGATTTGTGCGTAGAATTTTTCCTGTCTCTGCAAAGTTAATTGAATTCAAACTCATCCCCGTGGGGTGGCCGCGCTGTTCGTGGCGCAATGTCGCGGATTGCGCGACCCCTCCAGACGGAGTTTCAAGCCCTCCCTCGGGCTTGGATGCATCTGTCATTCTTAACATCAGTTATTTTAAGTAGTGTGTAAGTCTAGGAACAGATGACCTCAGCAGTTTGGGCACTTAGGAATTCACATGCACACACTCACACACGCACACATACACACACACACACACACACACACACACACACACACACACACATAATCGAACTTAGAATAAGCTGTTAAGGATATCGGTCTGTAATTTGGCAGGTCCGTTCATTTACAATTCTTTTATGTACCAGTCACCTCTGCTTGTCTCAAGTTGCGTCTGACTTGGGTGTGATGGGAGATTCGCAATAAAAGCAGTCTAAGTAATGGCAAAATGCCGATGGGTACGTTTTGTGAAACGAAATCTGGTGACTTATTTGTTTTCAACACTTTCATTTCCTAGACAGTGTCCCGCATACGGGAGTTGTTCTACGGCCATTGATGACATGTCTGAACTTCAACTTAAGTTTGTTTGGAAGTCTCCTACTGCCATACGACACTGGTCGACAAGCGACTGGATAGAAGGTTTCAAGCTTCTTAGTGATTCTCTGCAGAATCAGGAAGTTCTCAGGTTCTCGGCAAAATCTTTCGCTAACGTCTTGCAGTGGAAGTTTTGTGTTTTGTGCATCTGGCATTTTATGGATGCAGGAGTTTCTACTAACTTTCGCCTGTAGATACTTGCGAACCCTTTTTTGAACCGTACTATTGGAACTGAACGATATCCATTCAATGTCTAAGGAGGAGGTTACCAGCTGCTTATCAGATCAGTATAAAAGCTCTCCTAGCCTTCTTTGGTGATTTATTAACTTTAGCAACCATCGCTGCTACGTCATCATCGTCATCACGAATCAAGATCTCTGTAACTAGCGTAAGGCCTGTTTATAGTTACAAAGTCTTAAATATTTCCCGTTCGTTTGTTTATTGGGCTATCTGCTCAGGTTAATTTTCCGAAAATGTGTTCATCACTATTATACAAGACTACTTGTTCGTAACACCTGTGGAGAATCCTAACGTGCCAATCTATGCTCGGTAGGTTAGTGTCGCCTCCCCTAATGTTGCGTGATCGGGTTGCTACCGCGTTCCGAAGTGCAAACTTTGTTTAAAATACTCTGCAACTGTGACGGTTGAATCGGACTATCAATAGAAACATCCGATAAATTATCGCCTGCCGCGGTGGTCTCGCGGTTATAGGCGCTCAGTCCGGAGCTGCATGACTGCTACGGTCGCAGGTTCGAATCCTGATTCGGGCATGGATGTGTGTGATGTCCTTAGGTTAGTTAGGTTTAAGTAGTTCTAAGTTCTAGGGGACTGATGACCACTGATGCTAAGTCCCATAGTGCTCAGAGCAATTTGAACCATTTGATAAATTATCGTGCTCAGATAACTTTGGGGTCAGACTCAAGTTCGGCCGCGATAGGCATACCATTTTTGCCGACTGGAGTGAACGCTGCCTCTGTTATGATGCCTAACCTTCGATATATATATCTGAGCCTTCTCATTTAGGTTTCATCAATCTCTCGCTTCCGAGTATAGTTTGAAACCGACAGCTTCTCTGAAGGTCGTTAACGGACATTGTTCTGAACGCTTTAGCAGTTAACTGATAAATTTTGAGATTCCAATGGCATTAGTTTTTTTACGTGATGTGATTTCGCTCTCTGGGAATGGATTGGCGGGCATTCATCAGAGTACTTTAAACTAGCGCCCAGCGTGCATTGCATAAGTATTCTGCTACTGGAGTAGCTGCCCTCCTCTGTATAATGCACCCCTAATCTCCAAGGGGAATTCTACAGTTCTCCATCCAGGTCCTGAAATATGTAACTAAGGCCATTAGAGAAACGCCGGAGTCTCTGGTTGAGATCCTCCATTTGGCTCCATTCCAATAGACCTCGTTCAGTCCTGGATACGATACTGCAAGTTGTAAGCTCTGCTTGCACCCAACAAGCGAGACCAGCAGTCTTCACGATTATCGCCTGCTGCACATGATAAGTAAAGATCCATCATGGATGGTTAAAAGGTCTCTTTTTGTAAAGTGCCTGTATCTTCAGATTACAATCTATTCTGAGCATGTAAGCATATCTGAAGGAACAGATGTTGTTCTCCGATTACAGCTGTGAGCTAAAACGACGATAAAACTGTTTGTCTCCCAGTGTACGAATCACGGATTGTGCGGGAGTAATGACTGTGAGGTCCCATGTAAGTATCGCAACACAAACGGAAACTGTAATTTCATGCTGTCTCAGCATGGTGTCTAGGGCAGTTATAAGTGCCTACAAGCGCAGGCAGAGAGCGGTTGTTAGCCCGCATCTAAATGATGCAGTATTACAGCATCAGCAGTGTATCGTACATGCTGGCTGATCTGCATTCTTTCTAAAGCAATTTCGCTGAAACTACTCGATCAAAAGTTGATTCCTGCTTTACGTATTTTCTTATATGTCAGATTCATGGTGAACTTTCTGTCTTATAGTTATCTGTCACAGTTATTGTGTTACTTCCAAATTAAGTAGCTCGCGTTAAGGAATCCGAAAATTTTGTGATTAAAAATAGGATTCACTGTAATTTTGCGTTTGGTTCATGTTAAGCCACAGATATCTGAATATGAAACGTAGATAAGACAATGAACCTTTCTTTAGGCTTGGGAGGAGGCGTAGCACACTCGTTTCCTCTATACGCGCTTCAGTACAGTGTAAGGAACTATAAAGTCCGTTATACTTCATTAAAGGTCCTATATATCAAAATGACTTCTTGGTCAATAGCAGCACACTTATCGGAGCTCTCCACAGATGATACACATTTCGATGAAAGAAAAAAATTTAAAAATGCGTCGAAAATAAATCATTACTCCCATCACAATTTCTGCCAAATCCTGTAACATTGGTGTTTCTGATAATGAACAGCTGAAATGGAAAACTGGCAAAGGATATTCTCCCTACTCTTCTATGATCTAAGAAATATTAGCAAACCATAAACCACCCTTCTGATTATGTCCCTAGTCTCTAGTAAGAATCGTCAGATGTATTATCTCTGGTGTTTCGGCAGATGTTTGCTACTTCGTTTACAATTGTATAGCTGTAGTCAGCACACATAATTACTACTTGTCACTTCTTTCATGCGACGACCAGTGTCAATAGAAAGAGTTAGTATGTTTCCCACTACAAACAAAATTATTTTCAAGTCGCAGTTTTACATGCCCATTCGATGGAGCACTCCCAAATTAGTCTAGTCCGATTTTCGTTTTATCCATATGTATTAACAGGGACAGTAAAACACGAGTAATTAAAAGCAATCCAGCAGCTACTCAGTAGCTCTGTGTGTTTGGCGGTAGCAGTCAGCGTGGGTCAGAGCGGTTCTGTCACTGCTAAGGCACTCGTTATTCTTAGAGTTTTACTGTCCATGTTAATACATATCGATAAAATAGACACCGGACTAGACTAATTTAGGCGCGCTCTATCCAATGGACTCTCAGAATAACGATCTATAAATAATTTTGCTTGTGATGGGAAACATACCGACGCTTTCCGTCGACAATTGGTGTCGCAAGAAATATGTGACGAGCAATATTCGTTTGGGATGACTCCAGCTACATAAATCAAAAACGAAATCGCGCATATCTCCTGAAACACCAGAGCAAATGCGCCCGATGTCTTATAGGAGACACATCCTGTAGACGTGTGTGTGTGTGTGTGTGTGTGTGTGTGTGTGTGTGTGTGTGTTTCTTGAGACGAACAGTCAGAAGTGGCTCATAAAAAAAGAAGTAGCACGTTTTCATAATCTTACTATCCATTGAGACGCAAGCATCGACTTTGTTCTTTCTTTTCATTTTCTCAAAGTAGAACTGTATTCGACACGTGTGTACTCACTGGAATAAGGAAAACGTGGAAGGGAGAACCCACCTATATAACTTCCTTTTCACACAATCTGTTTATTTAACAATATATAATCATAAATTTTGTTTCTTTTTTACAAAATGAATAAATCTGCAGAATGAATAAGCTTCTGCAAGAGAAATCAAAACAGAAACAATATTACAATATTTACAAGACGACCGGACCTGCAGCCCGAACGTTATCGGGTGAAACATCTACGCATACTTTGCAAGCCACCTAATGGTGCGTGGCGGAGTGTACTTTCGGTACCACTAACTGATCCCTCGAACCATGTTCCACTCGGTAGTAGGCGTGGGAAGAATGATTGTCGGTAAGCCTCTGTATTGGTTCTAATTTCTCCAAGTTGCTCCTCGTGGTCCAAACGCGCTATGTATGTGGGGGGAAGTAATATGTTGTCTGACTCCTCCGGATAAGTTCTGTCCCGAAATTTCAATAGAGAATTGCTCCGTGATGCACAACGCCTCTCTTGTAACGTCTGCCAGTGGAGTTTGTTTGGTATCTCCGTGACGCTTTCTCACCAGCTAAACGATCCCGTGACGAAACGCTCCGCTCTTGGTTGGATTTTCTCTAACTCCTCTGTCAGTCCTACCTGGAAGGGATCGCAAGTAGATGAACAATACTCAATAATCGGACAAACAAGCGCCTTATAAGCCTCTTCTTTTGTGGATGAGTTACATTTCCTTGAGATTCTTCCGATGAATCTGAGTCTTGTGTCTGCTTATCCCACTATCTGTTATATATGGTCATCCCACATGAGGTCGCTCTGGATAGTTACGCCTAGATATTTTACGGCAGACGTTGTATCCAGCTGTTTGTCATCAATAGTGTAGCTGTACAGTAGTGGATTTCTTTTCCTATGTATTCGCAATTTGTTACATTTGTTTACTTTCGGGGTCAACTGTCAGAATCGGCACCATTCATCAATTATTTGCAGATCGTTCAGCAAATTCTTACTATCTTCTGGCGTTGCTACTTTGGTATAAACAACTGCATCAGCTGCGAATAGCCTTAAAGAGCATCCGACGCTTTCTACCAGATAATATATTTATATTGTGAAGAGCAATGGTCGAATCACTCTTTCCTCTGGTACTCCGGATATTACCTTTACATCTGTCGATTTTGTTCGGTTAAGAGCGACGTGTTGAGTTATATCTGCAAGAAAGTCGTGAATCCAATCTCACGTCTCCTCCGATACCCTGTAAGCTCGTATTTTCTTTTCTTTAAACGGCAATGCGAGACGGTGTCAAATGCCTTCCTGGATCAAAGAACACCGCATCAGGCGCCGTTGTCCACTGCGCTGTGGATCTCACGAAGGATCAGAGTGGTGTTTAATACCGCGCTCGACACAATTTCTCTTATTAAATGCCCTTCTGCAACACTTCAAAACTGTATAAGCACCACTCATGATAAGAGTGATTCGTTTACTCAAAACAGATGACGTAAGTTTTAATTTCAAAGCTGTATGTCGAGAGACTCGGGGTTAAGATGCGCACCTGTACTTGAGTTTATTAAACAATATGACAATGATAAGGCTTGCTTCGGGTACAAACCAGGAAATAGTACGGAGTGAAGGTAGACAATGAAACAAATCACCACGCGGATTACAAAATGATTCTCCTCTTTATCAGCAAGGCTTTCCATGGATCCACGGTGCGTCGCAGAATTTACTGAGTGATGCCGATGAAAACCAATAGAAGAGGGCAGTCAGGCCACGAGCGGTCGTCCGACACGAATGTTGCCAACCAACCGACGGGATGTCGGCCTGCTGCTTGTAGTCGACGCCCACCCCGGTGAAGTACTCCGGTATCTTCACTCTGCACAGGCCATCCTTGCGCTACTCGTTGTTTCGGGCGCTCAGACCTTGTGACTACCTATTGTCGCGACGCTTCCACCAATCTCCAAACTTCGTGCCTCCTCACTCGAGCCAGCGAACCCGTATACATAAATCGGCAAGCAAAGACATTCTAAGGACACAACCCACAGGTACCAACTCGTCCTCATAGGTATTGGCAATGGGGCCGCAAGAGGGATAGTCGATACTACCCTAGAGCCAACGGGCCAGACAAGAACGGTCTACCAACTCAATGGCGCCACGGCTCAATTGCTTTCTGGCTCCAGAATTATAATTATCGTACAGATAGTGTATATATCGTAGAGTCCTGCGTTGAACGGAAGCCTATTTTTGCCTGGGCGACCAATCGTGTTCTTGGGTATAAAGCATTAGTGCCACCAGTTTTTAACTGCTTTGGAATATGTGAGCAGGGTAAGCGACGCAGTCGGACAGCTTGGAGAGTACACCGATGGTGGTGGTAAGTCAGCAGTAAGATGAGGATCTTTTTACGATAAGAAACTGACATTATTTTCTTCACGTTAGGGCAGGTTCCGGGCTTACAATCCTGTGTCACGTCAATGAGGCCAGGTATTGGAACGATGGCCGAGGATGTCTGATTGGCTGGCTGGCCCTCGAGGAATCAACCGCTTTATGGAGAGGAGATGGCGACTTCAACACCTGAGGCTGTTGTGGGCAGTGGATGATATGTTTCGGCTGGCGCTGGGGCCCAAACTTGTTAGGCATCAGTGCAGCTGGTCCTAGGAGTCACCGAGGGTACTGGGCTCAGTTCCCGGAAAGACGCGATTTGGGCTGGTCTGAGACGTACTAAGTCCAAGGGCCCGCAATGATTTGGTGTAGAGCTATACAGACAGACGAATGTTAGCATAGACTGCTGATGCACGGACAGCATCGCTTCTCTTGACACGACTGTGGCTGCCTGCAATTTACTGCAAATGTTTGTTCCTGACTACTGGAATCCTTTTTGGACAAAAGCAAGTGCCTTTAAAATTTTGTGAAGATTATTCTTATATCTAGTATTGATTACATGAACTGAAATGTCGTTTTCAAAAAGAGATAAGCTTCAATGACAAATTTCATCAACGAATAAATATTATGAAGCAGTTGTTAACAACACTAGTACTAAAACAGACATCTGCAGGATGTTATTGAATTCACCCTACAAATAATTCATGTTACTGGAACCATAAAATGTTAGCCAAAAATTATCCTTTGTGATATGCAATGAAAGTAATCATAGTAATCCAGATTTATTAATTTTATATCACCTATGCCTGACACCATTCGCATTGCGAATGGAAATTTATACAGGCGTTTCAGCAGTCCTGTGGAGGGCTTCTTCCAGCCAAATTAATTATCAACACTGTCAGCTTATTCTAACTCTTTCTCGCCAAATTTTTTGGCAATACTGCTGGGAAGCCTCTTACAAGTTCTGAACTGCAGTGAGAGTGTCTCTCCAAATCTTGTCAATTGAAGAAGCCACACAATAGTTGCTAAATCAACAACGTTTTTATTGCTTACACGACCGGTTTCGGATGACTATAATTTCGTCATCTGGTACAGACTGTAAAGATCAGCAGAATTTATTACAAGACTAGGCTAAGTTATCGTCATTAAAAATTGTAACGAATAACCAACTATACACTCTTAAATCTTCTAAATGAGGAATAAAATATCCATGTCTGAAGCACAAGAAATGGAACCTAAAAATTTACTAATATGACAAACTTCATTACAACGAGAAAGTAAGAGCTGACTGAATATGAAAATATTGAGTGTGCTAAAAAAAAAGAACGAAAAGGAAGACGTTATGTAGAAACCACTTACACATATTCCGTGAACAGTTCCCGTGCTACTCCACTAGCTCTACAAACAGAAAAACAGTGAATAGCAAATAGTTGCTGGGCGTGAGTACCGAGGGCGCACGCTGTTCATTATGTTGATACTGTACATCTACAGTTACGATGTGTGGAACTAATTAAACCACAAGAATCGAAAAACCGCACTGTAAAAAGGCTGGCAAGGAAAAAGTCACAACATTACGAGGGAAGGGAACTTGTACATAATAAAGGAATACTATTGTGTAACCTGCGTAAACACAAATGCAAAAAAAACTTAAATGGCCGGGATTATGCCATAATTAACTAAAATATGTTAATGACACATTTCCGTGTGTTCATTATTAGTATCAACAGAGTGGGAGTGGCGACTTCTTAAAATTTCAGTTTCTTCCAGCACGTTTAGTGCATGACCTTTCTCTGTATTACGTAAAGCAGCTAAATTATCGCTAGCCTACAACAAATCATGCTTGTTGTCAATCAAATGCCTAGTATTAGCTGACCTTGAATTGGCAACCTACTAGTGTTGTTTGACACTCCTATGCCAACTTATTCATTTTCATGTGAGTAAAGTCCTGTCTTCCTTTTTATTGATTCATTTAGAAGTTCCTATGTGTGTATATTCGCTCTTCAGTTAGATTTTAAATTTTCTGAAGCTTGCTTGCCGTAATCAAGTAATTTATTTTCGATCATTTCAGTTTACATCATGTGATGGAGTTTTAGTATTGTGAAAACGGTGGTGTAAGCAAATTACTGTTGATTCAGCAGTTGTCGTACGGTTACTTCATTTTACGAAACGGTCTTGTACAGTCGCGGCTGCCTCACAAGAAGAGCTGTTAACTATTTTTTCAAGGTTTGGTAACACATAATTTTGGAAGAAATGTTTTATAATTACCTTGACAATTTCCATAGCCAGTCTATCTGACTATACTTGATTTCTATTTAACTTGAACTGCCATTTATTGCAATGTCTGTATCATCTGCAAACAAAAGAAACTTGTAATATGTTAATGTTACAGATGAAAAGGCATTGGTATACACTTGAAAAGATAAAGGTCCCAAGGTAGAACCTTTGGGGACATCTCATATAAATAATTCCCAGTTAGGTGACGTCTGATAGCTTAGTACATGTGCGTTTCCTAATGACACATTTTGTTCCCTGGTAGAGATACACTACCTGTCATTAATTTCACTACACCCTGGTATTTCAGATTTACAATACAAACCAAACGTTATTTCTCACATAATTGAGTTGTATTAACTTCATCTTACATAATACAATGACAATCATTATGTTTTACTTGCATCAAAGTATCCTTCTTTCGATTTAATGACAGCCTCACAAACTCGAGGGATGCTGTCAATCACTTTTAGTAGGTATCGTGAATCTATATGATTCCACACATCCTTAACAATCTTCCAGAGATGGTCCATGCTGGATATATTAACTTCCCTGATGCTTCTGTCTACTTCATCCCAGACCATTACAATGGGATTGCAATCGGGGCTTTGGGAGGGCCATACCATATCATTCAGTACTTTCTGCTTTTCCTTTGATGCAATGTAGTTCGTACAGTATGCCGGCCGATGTTTTGGGTCATTATCCTGTTGTAAGGGGAACCCTTTCCCTATAAAGCGCAGTCCACTCCATACTGAATGATACTGAAGTATGTGGTGGTACTGCTTCTGATACACACATCCTTCTATTCTCACCATGTCGCCAATACTATCTCCGGCAAAACATCTCCAAACCCTAATAGAAACTCCACCGTTCTTAACTGTAGGTGTAACACACTCCCCCACAAATCGGCGAACAAATATGCTCGTTCTGGTACCAAAAATCTCGAACTTCGATTCATCGGTGAATAACATCATTGTCCACTCTTCAGATGTCCAATTACGATGTTTTCTAGCCAATTCAAGTCTCTTAGGTTTATTTATTCGCCTTATAAGGGATTTTCTTGCTATGACTCATCCTTTCAAGCCGGCATCAGTCAGTGTCCTTTTTACTGTTGCAACAGATATTGTTGTCGTGTTCATTTCTACCAATTCTGCACTAATTTTGGGCTCTGTTTTAAATCTATTTCTTTTACTGTTAATTCTGATATGTTTATAATCACTTTTAGTTGATTTATGAGGTCGTCCTGGTAGTGGTATGTCATTATTGCTACCTGTTGCCCTCTGGCGGGAAAGGGTGTATTCCGGTCCCCCTACAGACACACTACACTCTTTCGCAATTTGGCGAATAGATAATCCTGTTTTGCTAAGTACTACAAATGCAGCACATTTTTCTGTGAATATCTCCACTCGTGGAGCCATACTTCAGTGTCACGAATGAACTGGCGTGCTGTGTATCGTAGCAATGCTTGCCGTTCGCGGAAATCACATCACTAGAGGGAACAACACAGGTGCACCAAATGTTGTGTCCGTCAGCAAATAGACATATGTACAACTGTTGTACTATTCCTTTACTTCCTCATCTGCAACCACGGTATTAGACCTTATCTACAGAGAACTAAATATCATTTATTGGTTATATTGAAATTAATGAGCGAAATTAATTAGTGTCTATGATTTCATCTATTTTCCAATATTTCTTACTACATCGTAGTATTCTAATTTAATCAAAAGGAAGTGATTTCAATTTAAGTATTTCTGAAATCTATTAGTAGACCGGTTTGAAGCAAACAGTTTCAGTATCAATACTCTGTAGATGGTGTTAAAGTTGTTTTCAGACTATTCATGAACCCCAGAAAATTGTAAAAGTAATTTATTTACATTTCTGGAATTTTAAATTATTGATTGTCTGTATTTATGAGCAAAGTATTAACGTCTAGATCAGAGTATTAGAGGTATAAGGTTTCAAAAGGATACTGCTGATAAATTTCGTAAAAAATATAGCTGCTAGTTGGATTTAGTTTCTCTACAAACTCAACTACGAACTTGTGAACCCACAGCAATGAGCCAACACATTGAGACAAAATGATATAAATACAAAAACGAGAAGTTCAGGCCGTATTTTTTGTGTTATTTATCTTTATGTTTTGAGTGACGTGAGTTCTGGGTGACCTGTCATCGACTCGCACAACATAGGATCATATTACACAGTTTTCAAGAGGCCCTTGTTTCAGGGAAATGTTGAAACTGCAAATGGTTTCATTGTGATGATCCTCGTGGATGAAAAATAAATCTTCCAAAATATGAAACTCAAACTTGGCTCCCGGCGAAACGTGAATCCGTCGTACGGTAGCAAGCTAAACAAGAAGAAATGTCTGCACAAGGACTTTTCTCTGAACGCTCTGAATAAAAAGCCGTGTCGTCGGCTTGCACGGTAGATGAAAAGTCAACACTGACAGCGTCGCCGTGGGAAATTGTCTTTCCTCTCAAGAGTTTCCATTCGCTCTTCCTTGCTGAACGCTCTGTATTATCTAACATACCTAAACAAAAACGTTGAATTATGAAAGAATTTCCTGCTGGTGAAGCTTGCGGTTGTCTTATGCTATTACGGTAAACTCGATTCTTTGCGCACACAAGTAATTAGGATGGTAATGGAATTTTTTCATAGCAAATCGAAGTAAAACGGAAGAAGAGTAAATGCCATCTGATCTAAATCATTGTTTCTTTGCCATACTGCGCACACGAATAATATGACACCGTAACGACACATGATATTTGTCACGCAGTGCAAAAATGTTTTTATTATACACTCCACAGCGATGTTATTAAGTGATTTTGTTGAGATAGATTCCTCAATAGAGAATTACATTTTCATGTTCACTCATCTAAAACCTCGCGGCTCTCCCAGTCGAAGGCTCGAGTCCTCCCTCGGGCATGGGTGTTTTTGTTGTCTTTAGCGCAAGTTACTTTAAGTTAGATTAAGTAGTGTGTAACCCTAGGGACCGATGACCTCAGCAGTTTGGTCCCATAGGAACCTACTACAAATTTCCAATTTTCCAATCTAAACTTGCAAGCATTAAACAGATAGGATCTGTCGGTCCGTTGGTGTGATGTATCTACTAGCAACAACAAGTTACGTCAGAAACAAGCTGGGTTATGGAATAAATAGGGAGTATCTAACTGGCGTACATCTTACATCTAATAAAGCTATGAAATCTAATAAATGTAGTTTTAAATATATTTCTTATTTCAGCTACAAGCTATATTTAAGTGTAAGGTACAATAATGTTTATGATGCATATAAAGCTATTTTCATAAAACATGTAGATTACACGATATCTATTCAAAAATGTAAAAAAAAAATTTAAATTTGGTGTCACTGATTTCTGATTAATGTATAAAAGAAGTCTTGAAATTTTATTCAAATAAAGATTCGTAATTACTTCTCCGAGCATCACATCTTTCTCGAAGGCATAATTATATGACAGTCTCACGGTATTCTAGATACGTCAGTGGCAAAATATAACGGACGTTTACAGTATTGCACGTTCTAATGCAGTACGCAGATAACTGTCAGCACTTTGTGCGTCTCCCTCCACCAAAGTCAAAGCTGCTCCCACTTTAGAATGACGGGCATTATGAGTGTGCATTTCATTCGAAAAGGTACTATGTCACTACACAGATGAGCTCAGACCGTTGTCGTCAAGTTCGAGATAACGGACTACATAATCGCCTAAGCAAGTATACTGTAGAGTAAATTTTCTCTAACTTGAAACTTAAATTCATCGTTGCAGCAGATTTACAAAGCAGACTACTAAAAAAAAATGACTTGGTGGGGTACTGTTAAGAAATTATTACCAATCGCAGAAGTAATTATACTTGACATTAATATTTCCGTCTTCTTGAAAGTCTTCATTTTTAATATGATATTTCAGTTTTCCAATGTTTGTTAAGAGTTTCATAAACAAATTTCTACTTTCCGGATTTTCATTTCAGTATGTGAGTACAGAACTAAGTATTATCGTTATGGGATGATATGGACAATTCATAACACAGATGGTTCAGATTAGTAGGAGAAGCTGATATTTTGAAAAAAAAAATTAATCATGACCAGTTGATAAGCTGAAGGAAGTGTATAATCGTATCACATACGCGAACAGGCCAAGATATTGGTTACACACTGTGTCCTCTTCCATACGAAACCGCTCAATAACGGATGTAGATTCAGCTGTAAAAATGCGTGTATATTAAGTGGACGCAACAGTGGATGTCTCCAGTGGCAGATTTCATTGCTTTAAATATGAGGAACATGTAAATTCTTCTGTGTACCCTTGCTAACGGTTTTGATAGTATGAGACTAGTAACACTTTCCTCATTCGTTTCAGTTTATTTGATAAACTCTTTAAACTCGACCAGTTCTGTTTGATATGACGTGTAAAAAATTTCTGCATCAACTGAAACTGTTTAAACTACATTTTCGTTAGTCACATCCCAAAATGCTACAAAATGTCATCAGCTGTCGGCGTATATTAGTAATCATCAGAAAAGCAAAATGGTGATCACACGTAATTCGTTGTCAGATGTGAGGATAAAAGGTTATCCACTCAGTCAAACACATTCTTTTTCAGAAAAATGACATAACTTCCGTAAAAATAAATGCAAAACTGATAGACTTCCATCGTCATTATGAGCGTGTAATCTTTTGCTGTGTGGGAATTCATTGCACAATTCACACGGCCTAATTCAGAAAAGTATGCTTTCGTAGCTTCAGAGATAGATATACGCGTCAACCTTAGAGACCTATGTCAGAGTTCTGAGTACATTACGTGAACATATTGTTTATCACCACGTCCTTTGCATTGTCCCATAGAATTCAAGTATGTAGTGTGTACTGCGCACGTCGGCAATGTCAAGTCTAATTAGTAACGTGACTTTAGTAGGACGACGTTTGCTTCTATTTTGCACTTCGACTAAGTATTATATACATACGTTCAGTTTTTGCATGCCTATTTACTACTGACAAAAATTGATCCAACGGCTACAAAACGTAATACGTGAAAGGAAGAAATGTTTCGTAAGTTAACGCATGAAGGCAATGTATTTTGGCAACAAGTATTCTGCTCTGCACTTCTAAATAATAGTTCAATAGTTATTCTTCTTGTAAGTAGACTCCTTACAGTGTTGAAGTTAACACGTACAACTTAAATCTTTAACAGTTATATGACTCATAGTACACCCTACTTTTGACACATTTCTTACATGGGCAAGTATTTTTTTCAATGGAAATGACGTCACCTCTAAATCACGACAAAGTTATTGTTCTTGATTTTGCCCAGCTGACCCATTTATTCTAAAGAACATTGGCTGAAGCCTAGAAATGGTTAAATTATTCAATTATAGAACATTACTTTGTAAGATCTCTGCGTACAGACCACGTCATATCGAATTAAAACTCTAGCGGTCGACGTTAATCGAGACCCTCAACTTGGGGAAATTACTGTCTATTGGCATTAAATCATACATCCTGTATGGTCTCGGTCAAGCTTGTCATTATTAGGGTGATATAATTTGGTATTCTAATTTCTGCTGATGGACTGACGTCATCTGGGGAAAGTATTAACATACACAGAAGTGGGAAACAAGTATTGTGGTGGGAAGTTCCATTGTCCTTCCGTGCTCGGATTGAGGGCAGAAGGGGATCGGGGAACACTTTCAGTAATCTATCTCATTAATCATTAAGGTATGTGGTTTTATTCCTTTGAAGCCACTTGACCTTACGTGCTTATCTCTAGTCACCACTTTGATCTTAACCTCTGTCTCCGTTAAAACTGTTGTTTCACATGCAGTTTCTCGTGATTCATTTATAACTGAGCACCAGTAAGCCGATAGTATGATATGTAATTTACCTAGCAAGACTGGTCACACATACAAAACATTCCATGCACCTCGATTTAGGCAACCCACCTCACATCGTCCGTTCGAAAAGCAGTGATGTCGGTTGGGTTGACTACCTTAAGGTGCAGTAAGTATTACGAGCGGAATATTAGGCCAAGTAACTTTTATCGAACGCAATGCCACACTTCAAACGGACGTATATACTTGCCACTAATTTTCACCATAGTCACTAACTACTTTTAAACACAGAAACGTTGAAAAATAGTTGACACGTTCAACCAATCGTTCAATTACTCGTCGTTTGAAATTTGTTTTTGATCGTGGAGACATTCGAGAACTGCTGTGTGAACGTCATCATCGTTGTAAAATCTCGTTCCGCTTAGATGTTCTTTCAGTTGGCCAGAGAGATAGAAATGAAATAGTTCGTGTGCTCAACTGTACAGCGTGCATAACGCACATCTGTGTGGCCCTCATCTAATTGTCGGCGGCATTTCCCAACCACTGCGAGAGATATTATATTTAGTTCACCTACTGCCAGAACTTAGCAATTTGCCATGCGAATCGTACTGTCCCAAGTAATTTAACTTTGAAGACCGTTTCCTATTTCTCTTACATTATGTGGTGGGTCTGTAATCCATACTGCAGGAGAACTGTGTCTGCGAAACTGAAGAACACGTATTCCCTTTTGAACACACGCAGCTGTTGTTGGGGAATAGTGTGGGATGACATTTGTATGTCAGTTCCTGATGTCCGTACATATTTTGCCCGCTCGATGTTAGGTAAATATGATAATGGAGCAGTATACTAATCTCCATAGAAAAGTAAGGACTTGCTGCATTAAATACGGCTTGGATTTTTAAACGTAGTACGTAAAACGTGCCATGTGAATCGGCAAAAATGACGTACGGTAGGTGACCTGTGTTGCGAACATGTATAGCACAAAAATATAGAAACCTTGAAAAATGGCGTAACATAAACGTCAAGAATTCAAAAATCCTCTTCCATGCATCGATTAACTGGGATCGTAATAAAAGAAGCAGAAGAAATCATATGTACTATTATAACTGTGACAGAGACGGAGGTTACAACCCCTGTAGTTCCTGGAGACAGCCATTTAGGATGGATTACCTGCAGAGAAAACAAAACAAATCCTCAGTTCTTAAGGGAATACGTTTCTGTGTCTGTTCCACTTACATCCATCGGATGATGCTGCGCTGAAAAATTGGGGCTTCCTGCCTGATTACCGATTTACTGCAATTACATATGCAGATCTCGCCCATCATTTGACGTCAGTCTGCTTTTACAAGTTGGAATACAAAAAGAAGAGCTCCGAACAACGACAAGCTTCAACGCCACTATGAAGCGCATGATCATCTCCTAATGAAGAAAATAGAGGTCATCTTCGAAAGCTTGAGTTATAACTCGGATTTGACGTGGTCTGCACACAAATGACGTCTTATTCCGGATGTCACCACGGAAAAAGTGGATGTCATTCTATAAATTTTTAATCTTTTACGTAGCTGTACAGTGCAATACACAGTTCGATTGGTTCTTTGTGCAGTGAGTTTATGTTTTAGTCTTGTTTAAACTAATCTCTCCAGGATTACGTCTCCTTTACTAATTCCTGATTCGTTCAGAACTTAGACGGAACGGTGGACATGTGTAACGGAAATTTATTTGCCAATACTGCTCACTATTTGATGTCACTCCTCGATTATACACGACTATAAATTCCGATCTCTGAGTGTGTAATCTCTAAATCGGATGTGATTGATGAGGAGTACGGCAGTGGCAAACATCTCATGCGCAACGAGCGGGCCGCGAGGAAACCGCCAGACACCTGTTCGCCTGTTGGCCCGTTCGTTTTAAACTGTGCCATATCAGAGGGAGGAGCGGCGGGCGCCTGCGAGGCAGACAACCGGCAGTACATTACCGTAATGGACGGCTGCCGGCGCGGCAGTGGTAGGGGCGCTCGGCGCCCAGTGCCTGGCCTCTGCTCGCTGCCGCTGCCGCTGCGGGCAGTTTGATGTATCGCCTGCGAGATAACGGCGGCCAGCCGACCTGGTCGAGGAGCGGAGCGGAGCGGAACGGAAGGCCAAACACTCGTGCAGCTCCATGCGGGCGCGCACCGCCTCCCAATGACGAATTGTTCGCCACAGACCCACCTCCACCTGCAGAGACCAGCCAAACATAAAACAGCAGCCGAAATCCTTGTTTTCACGTGGATCACACGACTCTGTAATCATCATTTATTCGCAGCTAATGAACTGAGTACGATTCTGTGTTCCAGACTCTATTAGCGATGCGTTTCTGCAGCAAGCTGACATCTTCGAGAACCTAAAATGATTTATCAAATTACACAAGTGTCACAGAAGAATTTCGGGTGGAACAGAACACGTAAGTTCTTTCGATATTTAACATTTTCTGAAGTTTGCATTCGAGTACTCTCCACACTAAACAATAATATGATGCCCTATTTAGTGGTCTTATAAAACTCATAGTTATGCTGTGTATGCCAACATGCGGTTCAGCCTGTGTTATGTCCCTTATGCTTTTATTTGCGTACTGACGATAGGACAATGCCTCTTTATAATTTTTATATTAAAGTCAAACGCTGACATTAATGGGGGGGATGTTGTTTCACTACATTACTCCTTACGTTAAGCTGAAGATACCTCTCACAGCCGGAAAGCGTCACTGCAAATTAATACATAAAACAATTTACGAACAAGATTGTCCTTATTCAAGATAAAAATTTGTGGTCGTTGACTTTCTTATTTATCCTCCCTTTGCATTTCCATAGTTTAAGTTTTTGAATGTACTGGACAGGAAATTGCAATGTTAAAAAAATTATGTTTGTTGCAAATCAGTTTTATTTTTTGATCGTAAATGGCTATGAGCTTGCCCATCAGCTCTCCAAGTTGGGCAAAGATACTGTCAATGTGCTCCATTCTGAAACCTGATGTCCGCTTCAGAGTCATGCATTCAGCTGCCTTCAGTGTTCATACCTTTTCATGAAATCATAGTAAAAAGCTATATTTGGTCTGATTTTTTTCCTATTCAACCGATGCTGCATTTTTCCCTGCATACTTGTACACCATATTTAGGAACTCATCTTTACTCAAAAGCATAAGCTGGTTATTTTAATATGTAAAGGTATCAAACAGTACTGTTTCCTGCCGGCCACCGAATGTTCTGAGAAGATACTTTTGTTCCCGTAAAGCTTCAAGTCTACGAGGTAAGGTATTCCTTGGAACAGAATAGGCCGCGCGGAGTGGATGCACGGTTCGAGGTACCAATGCCATGGATAGCGCTGCCCCACCCACCGAAGGTTCGAGTCCTCCCTCGGGCATGGGTGTATGTGTTGTTCTTAGCATACGTTAGTTTAAGTAGAGTGTAAGTCTAGGGACCGTTGACCCTAGCAGTTTGGTCCCATAGGAATTCACACACATTTGAACATTTGGAACAGAATATTTCTCAGTCGCTTCCCTTTCTACGACATTCTCCATGGTATTGTCATCCAGTTTGATCTGTTATGCAAGGTGCAAGGCGAAAGGGCTTTGTCCAATACATTCTGCTGTGGTACTTTGACATTATCGTCGTTGTTATTTGGGCTAGAAATTGTGACAGTCTATAATATAAAGATACATCTTAAGAAATGATATAACATAATATTACTTACTTGCAACCAATACACAACAGCCTAAAGTTAATTTCGTGTACCGAGAAATTCACTAGGAACCCAACTAGTTGCAATCAATGCTGGTTTTCAACTATTCTTAACCATGATTTCAAGGAATTTAAACCCATCTCCTTCAGAAGGAAAAGAAACAAACTTCACAGTATCAAACAGTCAGTTATTACAGCGCTCTAACACCTCCACATAAAATGTGTTGGTAACGATCTGTACATCCATTTGTAAACTTTAAGGTCCCTAAAATCAAGGGCTTGTCATATCAGCAAAATCAATCACATAAAATGCCAGACCTTGTTAAGAGCTACATGCTTACTGATTTTACTGCTGTGACATGCCATTGATTTTATGGTTTTTATCTTTTACTAATTGATGTACAGAGCCATGCCGCCACATTTTACGTGGAGTTGTTAGATCACTTTACTAACTGACTGTTTGGTAATGTGAAGTTTGTTTCTTGTCCTTATGAAGAAGATGGGTTTAAATACGTTGAAACCACGGTAGAGATTAATTGAAAACCACCGTTTATGGCAACTGGTTGGCTGTCTTATTCACCTGCAGTTCCGTAACCGTTGCTGATGTGGAGCAATGTTCAAAATCTTGAAGCTCTGCAATGAGCAGTTGCTTTAATTTAAAACTGTGTGAATGATGTTGTCGCTTCATTGGTGAATGCGCGGTTCACAGGCGCTAGACTTCAGAAACAGTTCATGTCCAAAAGAATCCACTGTCCGCTACTATACGACCCTCCAGTACTCTACAGCTGCAGGAGACAAATAAAGTATTGCAGCTTGGTCGAAACACAAACATTTACAGCCACATATGGTAATTACGTATATAAGACATAGAATGCCTTATTCGAAAGCGTGAACCATTTTCTTGCAGCAAATGCGCAAGTGTCTGCCAGTTGAGAAGTAAGTATGAAATCCGATTTTTGTATGCAAAAGGAACTGTATTTGTTGGCATTCATCATGAGTCATCCCTAGTTGTTTTACGACACATTCCAGGGATGGCAACCTTTTATTGCCACAACATGGTAAGGTTAATATGAGATTAACATGCTTCTGAACCTAGCAGTCATATTCCTGCATGATATAATTAATTTCGATTAGAATGTGTGTCGTATGTCGTGAGAGAGAACAATAAATTCCATATAAGCAGTAATCAAGCCCCACTACAGAAGTATCGTCAAAAAATATTTATTTGGGAAGTTATTGTAATAGGCTATCATATAGTTTCCGTTCGAAGGCCTCACGGTCCAGAATCGGTGAGCCAAGTAGGAAAACCTGCCGTGAGCAATGAGGCAATCAGCCCACCAACGCACCAGGTTGAAGTTTGGTAAGACACCGTGTCCTGCTGCAAAAAGAAGTCCATAACTGCCTGCTGCACACCCTAGCCCCACTGGAATCTGCGACCGTTAAAAGCTTTTTTTAAAGGATTGAAAGCGTAATGATCGCATGGGCTTAGATCAGGAATACAGGGTAGATGCGCGAGTGTGTCACGCTTCGGTTGGTGTAACTTCTTTGTTACGAGATATGCGACATGGGAACGTACGATATTAAGGAACAGTAGCACCACTGAGTGGACCATGACACAACGGTGATTCTCGACAGATACGCTGCCCATTACACATTTTACTTTCTTCGATGTTTGTCTACCGGCGATTGTCCATCGGCAGCTAAGAAAAGAGTAACAGGCTGTTGAGACATGGGACTTTGGGAAAGGCAGGATTCGGTGTGGACGGGGCCTTACTCAGTTACCGTTGGTTACTCAGTTTTTAAAAAAAAATCACGTACACTTTATTTGGAACCAATTGCAAATGAGGTTGACAATAAGAAACAATTATCAAATTTGACTGTTAAGACACAATGTTTAATAAAAAAATTCCTGAGTAAGTTGCACTCAGGACTGAAGGCCTTATTGACCAGAAATTAAAAATTATTTTTCAGCTGAAGGCTCCAGTAGTAATAGCTCAGAAAACAATTTAACGGCTAAAGGCATGGATAATAAATTCTTAAGAATAGTTAACTTCTCCAAGAGATACTAATTTAAACACACACACACACACACACAAAATCATCACAATCTGATCAAACTAAGAGACAAGTGGGCCTCAGACTTTGCTCCAAGGATCGGCCTGGGAAAGTCGCTCAACTTCATAAATGATGAGACAGGCAGCGAAGAGTTGTATTCACTTAACGGGATGGCATCTCAAACTAGTGACAATTTAAACGCAGACTAACACTATTGCAAAATCTACTTAACGTCTGACAACCAATACAACGATGGAATAACCCTGGCAAAGCGGAACTGGCGGATAGTACTGCGTCTTCAGAATCCGGTGTTTAGAACATCTAGAAACAGAAGGAACCACTATGACCAAAGTAGATCAAAAGAAACAACACATCCGGACTACAATCAAGGTGGCTGTCGAACTACACGCAATACCAGACAGCATGGGAAAGTCGAGGAAAGGTATACTCAGCGAAAATACGCTAACCTCCAGGGCAGGTAACTGGGGCGCTAGCGGCCACTAGGCAGAAAAATTTCCAGGGCAGGTAACTAGCGGCCACTAGGCAGAAAGATACCACTGGTTAAACTTCACCAATAAATACAAGGAATTCAATGATAAATAATAACAAGTGGAGGACGGCTAACCAATCTCGCCAAATCCAAACACTCCAATCGTTGCTCTTCATCTCAGCTATCCTGCGAGCAGCAACATGCGGACTAAAGGAGTGATCTCAAAATAGTAGAGGTTTCACTACTGGCTTAATATTCACTTAATTCTAGTGTCCTGAGTCCGGTGGACAACCAGGTTGTGGCCCTCGCAACTACAGCCCCTCGATCCGGCAATGCCTGCGTGCCGCCTGCGGTCCCGGCATGCCCCAGCGCTGCAGGACCTCCCTGCTGCTCCGTCCCTACCAAGCCACCGACACACCCAAGTCGGGAAACACTTGACGTCCTTCCAAAGATAGTACCATGGTACTAGATATCGATAAACGCTGCTGCTGCCACTCGCAGACAGACAACGCTAGCAAACGTAGTGGCGGCAGTAAACACAAGAAGAAAACGAGACGCCAATATCCCTATTACACGATGCCAACCTAGCAACGGCACCTACGCGAGCTGCAACACAGCTCTACCGTAGACCCTGTTTGGTAGTAGCGTCGTCACCAAGCAAGGAGGCGCAGTGGTTAGCACACTGGACTCGCATTTTGGAGGACGAAGGTTCAAACCCGCGTCCGGCCACCCAGATTTAGGTTTCTGTAATTTCCCTCAACCGCTCCCGGCGAATGCCGCGATGGTTGCTTCGAAAGGGCGCGACCGATTTACTTTCCCATCGTTGTGATCCATTCCTTATGACATCGAAGTTGATGGGAAGTTAAACCCAGTCTTCCTTCCTTCTGCATCCTTAATGGCGTCTTCATTTCACGTTTCTGCATTTTCGCACGCAAACCAGGAAGACAAGAATGCCACCTTAACCCTTTGCCTACACGTCGGTGCTTACATAATGGTATCGGAGCCACGCTGTTGCTGATATGCCTCATAAATTCCCTCAAACGGAAAATTTTGATCGTCCCTTATAATTTTCTCCAAGACAGCGCTTTACATTGTTAGACTGAATGGTGATTTGCGCATGAATGTACCAGAGAGCCGGTTCTGAGTATTGGAACAAGACAGTGGCTGGAAAACTAACGTAACGCAGCAGCTTGTCCAAAAATATGCAAATAAGCACATTCAGGTGTACTACGAAAAGTTGAAAAGTAGAACCTCCTATGCTCTCTTCCGTTTTATTCGAAACTCGTGCTGTTAAATAACCCCCGTAGCAACAGCGCTGCCGAATTGGGAACCGAGTTCTACACTTGTGTGCAGAGATACCAAATATTAGTGCCAATCGTGTGAGTTGATAGGTTTCGCTAGGAGAGGGATTTGGTATTGCTCGTAGCGATTCCTGGTGTCAGAAAGCTTACACTACCCTTTGGGACAAGAAGTTGTTTGAGTCATTCCACAAGAAAGTCAGAGGTGTATGTTAATTACTGAAGGTCGGCATCTCATGTGCGTTGCCACAGTCTTCACATCGGAATGTGTCCAACTGTGTACGCCGTTTATGCTACTTTTAGGACCTACAGCTTGCGGTAATGATAGATTTCACAAAAAAATCTTCGAAAATATGTCATACAACTAAAAACATAGGCAAGTTGTCCTCAAACTACGTGTAACTTTTAGCAGAAAATTTTCCCTGTTCTTACTACCGTAACTCAGATGGTAGGAAGAACTCCGAGGCGTGGTGAAGACAATGTACCTGTGAGATAAAAACCCTCATGACCCAGGTTGGGGGTTGAGCGATGGGCCAGCTCCTCATCTATAGCAAAAGAAAGCCAGCTAAAATATCCAGAATATGTCTCGGTTTTCGAACAGTGTTAATGGAATTCAACAATGGAGACGGATATGGACATCGCTTTTTGTTATCTGGAATGAACAGCGCATCCGTAATAAACAACAAGAAGCTCTAATGGACATAAGGTAGAACAACTTTGATGCAGCTGTGCTTTCCGAAACAAAAACAAAAAAACAAAGGTAGTGGGGGTGAATATCTGCCGGAGTTCACGCTTTATTTTAAAATGGTTCTAACAGCTCTGAGCACTATGGGACTTAACATCTGAGGTCATCAGTCCCCTAAAGCTCAGAACTACTTAACCTAACTAACCTAAGGGCATCACACACATCCATACCCGAGGCAGGATTCGAACCTGCGACCGTAGCGATCGCGCGGTTCGAGACTGAAGCGCCTAGAACCTCATGGCCACTGCGGCCAGCGCGTTATTTTAGCAAGAGTATTCATCATTCAAAACAAACGGTGGTCAAAATGGGTGACATCCTGTGAGGCAGTTAATTGAAGTTTGACAGCGTTAAAGCAGAGAGCTGGAGTCGTGTACATAGTGATAACGGGAGTGTATGCCCCTACTCCAGACTCGCCGTTGCAGGTAAAGGAAGATGTTGAACAAATGTTAATTGAGACTATAGAACCCGTTCGAAGTGGTCATGAACTGTTATTAGCAAGAGATTTTAACAGCAGAAGAAGGAAAGGGAAGGAAAGGAAGGCGAGTGTGATGCATGGGAAGGGTTAAGGAATGACAGAGGGAAAAGGTTGGTGGATTTACTGGAGCAGTAATAATTAGGAATAGAAAATAAATTCATTGCTCACAAGGAATTTACGTGGCTCATCCATATAAGAGGACTGAACTCAATAACTGAGTACCTAATTTTGAGGCGTAAGACCAATTTAAAAATTCATAGTGTCCTAGATAAAAGAGGGACGAATTGTGGAAGTGACCATCATCTGGCTGAATTTAAAATTTGTATCCCCTATACCTTCTGGAGTAGAAGCGAACAGAAGACGCTGCAATTTGCTGACCAGCCTGAGATCATAATGTATAATTTGGACAGAGGAAAGATACTACTAAGTACCTGTACCAAAAGCAACTAGGAAACAAATTGTAGAGTGCAAAGAGAAGTATACCGGAGGTACATGAATATATAAAGAGGGCCATAGGTGAAGCAGCGAAACTAGCACGAATAATATGAGAACCAGATAAAAACATTTTGGTGGGATGCGGAAATACCAGAGATAACTGAAACGAAGAAAGAAGCGCACTTGACATTTTTGAATGCGAATGACAGTCAAGGTAGTGACACATTTGGAAGAATAAATATAGAAGTAAAAAGAGAAGTGTTACAACGGAAAAACGAGGCAGGGGAAGAAATATGTGAATATTTAGAGAGGATGATTGGTGAGGCTAGTACTGCTGAGGCATGGAGAACAATCAAGTCAATGCAAAGTCAGCTAGTGATAAGTTACATCATAATAATATTAATCATGGTCAATGGACAATGCATTTGAACGATTTTTTCCAGAAAAAATAGGCCTGAATTTTCACACATATATGAGGTGCGGATGCAATAGGAGGAACTATGACGTTTAGATATAAAGGATATTCAATAGGCTCTGAGGAGCTGTAAGACGGAGAAGGCACCAGTATATCCAGAGCTAGTGAAGTTGAGTCCACCGAAACTTTTGGAGATGTAAGGAGGTTACTTGAAACAGTAATAAGTCGAGAAGATGTTCCATTATGGTGGAAATCGTGCTACATAAGACTGTGCATTAGAAATGGTCACGTAATGATCCAAACCATTATAGTGGGTTGGAAGTGATGCCTTTCGTAGGAAGACTGTTCTCAAAGGTACTGAAGGATCTGGTCGTGAAAGAAACAAGCAGCAAGAAGAGCAAGCAGAATTCCGAGTACGAAAATCGGTAATGGAGAACATCTTTACAATGAAAATAATATGTGAAATACGAAGAATAATTGGCCTGGAGACGCAAGGTGCATTGACTGGCCTAGAGAAATCATACAGTAACGCACCACGCAACAAAGTGTGGGAGAAGTTGAAATAGAAAGAGTTAGATCAAAGATTGCTTAAGAGTGTTATGAAATTGTATGTAAATAACACAGCGAGAGTACGACTGGGAATAGTTGGACAGAAGAATTCAAGGTGAATAAGGGTCTGTCGTAGGGATATGGACTGTCACCGATCCTGTTCAGCTGTATGTAGGAGCAATCCTGCAGACTTGCATAGATAATGCAAGGTTATGGGAGTGATAGTAGAAGACAAGATATTCAGCCTGTATTTTACACGTAACAGATTGTACTTTCAGGACGTGAAGATGGCCGATCTATGTGGGAAGAAAACGTAAACAGAAATACAGTAAAATTGACCAGAAGATAAAAAAGCGTGAGTACTTAGCTCTTCGAACGAAAAAAGTGAAAAATTCAGTAATTTGGAAGTGGATGGAGAAGTGATTTTAGGGGTGCAAAAGGCAAAATATCTTTGGATATTATTTAATATACAGAGTACGAGCAATGATGAAATTACTAGTAGTATTAATAAAGGAAGAACTGTAACAAGACCAATGTACTCCATTCTATTGAACAAAGAGACAAGAAACCAACGGCGAAGAGAATATATAAGAACAGAGTGACGTTGTACGGAGCAAAAGCCGTGAATGTTAGGAAGAAACAAAGAAAGAAAGAAAAAGACACGAGTAAACTGCTTGCCACTGAGGCGGATTACTTAAGACTAAGCTCAAGCTGTATTAAGATCGATAGGATAAGAAATGTCGTAACCCAATAAAGAATGAAAGTAATGGGGATATATGTGAAGACATCCAACAAAAACAGATGATGTGGTTTGGCAATGTGAGTAGGATGAATGAAAACATTTCAAGTAGGATACTGTGGTGGATATCATTCAAGCAGAAGAAAAGGTGTCGTCCACGACGCAATTGGCAAAATGATGTGGAGAAGGCAATCTAAGCAAGGAATATCAATGACGAGGGAAGTCAACAGAGGAGAAAGATGGCGACTGGATAGCAGAGAAACGAAAACAGCCGTTAATAGTCCGCAGGAAGAAGCAGATCGTATTAATGGTCTAATACTAAACGTTTCTTATTGCAGAGGAATACGCGGATGGATTGGTGTCAATCCTGTGTTTATCGCCGATGGCTGCACAAACGTCATGGACACTGGTTTCCTTCACTAAGCTGGAACTGATTGGAGCTGAACTTCAGCTTTAAGTAGCGGAATTTTATGTAGTTCTCTCTAGAGTCTAGTATCCAATCGCGGCAGTTCATGAGTAGCTTTGTGTTTTCATGAGTCCTCTCAATGGAAAGTCCTAGACAATACCATTTTTTTGTAAGTTTCGTCGATATATGGAATAATATAAAATCTGGCCAAATTTTTTTGTAATGCTTAGCCTTAGTACTAATGATCGAGGAATTTTCTAGCTAAAGATGAATCGGACGAGAGAATTGCCAGTAATTAGCAAACTATGGAACAGGAATTCAGGATTATTGGTTATTAAGCATACTTTAGTGTCGTAAGACGAAGTGAATTAACAATACAAACTGCCTGTGCTGTGTCATTGCCATTTGTGATTTTGATGATAAATAAAACGGAAATGTAAATAGTCACTGCCAATCGCAATGCGTTTAAAAACTAAAGCAAATTGTGAAAACAGGTTTCTTTATGGTGGCAACCATAATGAAGTAGTTGACAATATGTTCCTTTGATACGATTTGTAAACTGATCAATGTCTCAGAAAAGAAGTATTTAAATTGCACCAACAGCAAGTGAGAAATTCTAGAAGGGATTATTCAAACAATTAATTATTTTTTTCATTACTTTCGATCTTGTTGAATTTGGTATAAATTACACATATAAGAAGCCGAATACACTTAAGAGCCAAAGAGACTTGTATACCCGTCTAAAATCGTGTAGGACCCCCACGAGCTCGCAGAAGTGCCGCAATGCGATGTGATATCGACTCGATTAATGTCTGAAGTAGTGCTGGAGGGAACTAACTCCATGAATCCTGCAGGGCTGTCCATAAACCCCCTAACAGTACGAGGTGGTGGAGATCTCTTCTGAACAGCACGTTGCAAGGCATAATGTTCATGTCTGGGGAGCTCGGTGGCCAGCGGAAATGTTTAAACTCAGAATAGTATTCCTGGAGCCGCTATGTACCAATCTGGACGTGTGGGGTGTCACACTGTCCTGCAGGAATTGACCAAGTCGTCGGAATGCACAATGGACATGAATGGATGTAGGCAATCAGACAGGATGCTTACGTATGTGTCACCTGTCAGGGTCCTATTTAGACATATCAGGGTTCCCATATCACTCCAGCTGCACACATCCCACATCATTACAGAGCCTCTATCAGTTTGAAGATTCCCCTGCTGACATGCAGAGTCCATGGACTCATGAGGATATCTACATACCCGTACACGTCCACCCGGTTTATATCTTTTAAAACGAGGCTCGTCCGACCAGGCAACATATTTCCAGCCATCAACAGTTTAGTCTCGCTGGTGACGCACACAGGCGAGGCGTAAAGCTTTATATCGAGCAGTTACCAAAGGGAACATGAGAGGGCCTCCGGCTCAGAAAGCCCAAAATGGTGATGTTTCTTTGAATGGTTCGCATGCTGACACTTGTTGATAGTCCAGCATTGAAATCTTCAGCAAGCTGCGGAAGGGTTGCACTTCCATTACGTTTTAACAATTCTCTTCAGTCATTGTTGGCCCATTTCTGGAGGATCTTCTTCTGCCGCAGCAATGACGGAGCTTTGATGTTTTACTCGATTCCTGATATTCATGTTACACTCGTGAAAAGGCCGTGTAGGAAAATCCATTGCTTGTGCGCCGACTATAACACCACGCTCAAACCCCCTTAAATCTTGATAACCTGCCATTGTGGCAGCACTAATTGATCTAACTATTGCGCCAGACACTTGTTGTCTAATACAACCGTTGCAGGCCGCAGCGCCGTATTCTGCTTGTTTACATATATCTGTATTTGAATTCGCATGCGTATACCAGTCCTTTTTGCGTCTCATTCCGCATGAGAGTAGATGAACAGTGTTCTTTCCATCTGGAATAGCGAGGTTGGAGACTTTTAAGATTAAAAATCAGGGAGAATGATATTGAAATGTAAACTCTGTTAACGATATGTAGGTTAAATAACTTCTTACCTGATTTTCCACTCACCAAAGAAAGGACAATAGCAATGCCACTTGTTAGTATGGTTAATTTATACGGAAATATTGATCACCATGCGTGTTGCTGTCGTTGTTGTGGTCTTCAGTCCTGAGACTGGTTTGATGCAGCTCTCCATGCTAATATACCCTGTGCAAGCTCCTTCATCTCCCAGTACCTACTGCAACCTACATCCTTCTGAATCTGCTTAGTGTATTCATCTCTTGGTCTCCCTCTACGATTTTTACCCTCCACGCTGCCCTCCAATGCTAAATTTGTGATCCCTTGATGCCTCAGGACATGTCCTACCAACCGATCCCTTCTTCTAGTCAAGTTGTGCCACAAACTTCTCTTCTCCCCTATCCTATTCAATACCTCCTCATCAGTTATGTGATCTACCCATCTAATCTTCAGCATTCTTCTGTAGCACCACATTTCGAAAGCTTCTATTCTCTTCTTGTCCGAACTATTTATCGTCCACGTTTCACTTCCATACATGGCTACACTCCATACAAATACTTTCAGAAACGACTTCCTTACACTTGTCTTATTTCCTAATTTAATTCCCTCAGCATCACCCGACTTAATTCGACTACATTCCATTTCCTCGTTTTGCTTTTGTTGATGTTCATCTTTATCCTCCTTTCAAGACACTGTCCATTCCGTTCAGCTGCTCTTCCAAGTCCTTGTTACTACCATATGTTGCAGTGCAAATTTTGGAAATTTGTGGTAAGGTCTTATGGGACCGAACTGCTGAGGTCATCGCTCCCTAAGCTTACACAGTAATTAATCTTAATTTAATCTAACTTACGCTAAGGGCGACACACACACACACACACACACACCCATAACCGAGGGAGGACAAGAACCTCCGACGGGGAACAGACGCGCGGATCGTGACAAGACGCCACAGTCCGCGCGGCTACACCGCACGAACGTTTCAGCGCACATTAAAACTATATACTTTCATTTTCCAAGCTAGAGCTGTATGAACATAAACAAACGCACAACAACTACAACACGCGAACAGTACGCAGAGTCACAGAATACTATATGCTTTCCAGGTCTGTCACCAGAAAGCGCTACGAGCTGCAGACCCGCGGTCATCCAATCACACGCAATCGGCACCAAGTTTTGCTGCCTCTAGACGTAAGTGAGTTCTTCCGGCGTCAAGACGAGTTTCCCGGATCTGGTAGAGTCAGTCCCCACGTCATATGAACGGCGCCATGATGAGATAGCTTAACTGACTGCCATAGGATCCAGAGGCTCTATAATGCAATGCCTGTTTTTCGGAGAAACAGTTAACGGAATTTTTACTGGGTACTTTCGACAGAGAGATCACCAAGAATTAAGATCACACTGCGATCGCGTATGCTTGTATGCCTTCGCCAAGATAATCTGGCACATTCTACTCCTATGTCTCATTTTTATCGACCCTCTTCTTTTGTCGCCTTCAATTACACGATTTATGAGGGAACTTTAAAAGGGAAGTTTCACGTTATTTTCACTGGTCCAGTAGTTTTAACTGCACGCTGCACTAGACTTCAAAGTGACACGGATACTTAACACTATTTTTCAACATGCCCACCAACTCTTTCTAAACAACAGTCGGAACATTCTACCAATAGTTTACTCCTTGATGAAAGAAGTCCGCTGCTTGGTCACAGAACTATTGGGGAACCGCTGGGTGAGAGTCCTCATCCTTCAAAATGTCTATCCCTCACCCACCAAGATTTTTTTTCAGCTTGTTTAAAGACTGAAATCGCGTGATACAAGATCTCGACATCCCGAACAGCATTACTCAACACTTTGCGGCATTGGTTAGATTGTTGCCATCATTTCGGTACGGTTGGAAAGACCATTCCATTAGGTTCATGTAACGAGAGAATTTCATTGTCAGTCTGTGTGAAATTTAAACTCAGGTTCACAAGATTTGTTCTCTCCACGTACTTGAAGTTTGTACTGTGTTTTCAATTCTTGGGCCATTTCACTCCACCCCGTGATTCATCTGTTATCCGTACCGCAGGAAAACTCTCCATGTCATCTGTAACCTGTACTCCCTTCGGCCAATGCGCCAATCGTATTGCTCGATGGTCTTAGAGTGGAACGACATGTGAAGTCCCTGCGTATTTCTTTATTTATTGCGTAACCTCTGGCTACTTACGTGCGTGCCTTTGCGTGACTGACGGAGCGTTGTCTCCATTCCAGCCACTGTCGCCTCTTATCTCAGTGCATATTTTACCTTGTTCAGATTTCTGAGTTCCATTGTTAGTACATATGTGAGTTTTCACCAAAATATATTATTTTATTGAGCCAGTAGTCGTCTATTGTTTAATCAGATTTGTGAAAACGCTTTCCATCCCTAATCTTCAAATGCTGTCGTCACTTCTAGTAACATGGATGACGATGTGAGGTCCTAAAGGGTTCTGCTATGATTCAGCTGTGAAAAGTAATTTATTTCACTTTCATCATACTTATTCATAAGATTCATATTAGCACAAATTAGAATGTAAAACATCAGATTAACACAAAAAAGTCAAAATAAATCGCAAAAGTAAAACAAATTTGTGTAACCGTGCGTAACAGTGAAGTGTAATGAAATATAACATGTGTGAAAAATTAGGAGCATACAATAAACTTCATGTATGAATTGATGCATATTTTTTAAAAAAAAAAAACCTTCGATATTCACACAAATAATTGTTGCTCACGTGGGGACACAAAGGAGTTTAATGTTCACTGTTTTAAGAATGGCCTTTTTATCTTCAAGATCATTTGCATTACTACCTTCATTTTCTTCTAAATTTTTCCTCACAAAGTAAGGAATGTTTGCATCAAGCACAGACGTACATGAATGAGAGCTTGAAGGTTCAAATGGCTCTGAGCACTAAGGGACTTAAATGCTGTGGTCATCAGTCCCCTAGAACCTAGAACGGCTTAAACCTAACTAACCTAAGGACATCACAAACATCCATGCCCGGGGCAGGATTCCAACCTGCGACCGTAGCGGTCACGGGGTTCCAGACTGTAGCGCCTAGAACCGCTCGGCCACTCCAGCCGGCGGAGCTTGAAGGGATAGTAACCATAATAAAAACGAAAATACCTATTAAGCCATAAAATGAAGTGATGTTTAGTTAATACGTAAATTTTGACTGTTACGGCGTAAAATCAATCGCCGGTATGGCAGTCGGGAGTGATAGAAAAGAGATGGCTGTGAGAAGACGTCAGCCAATCGCACGCTGACCAATCCCTCTCCAGGACGACAACACGACAGCGACCCCTAAGTGAAGAGGACTTAAGCGCCGTTACCGTCTGGTGACGGCCGAGTTCAGTAGCAGCTTGAAAGTTAGTGACTTATATAGAATCGTCAACGTTAGTTACCTCGCTTGTACTCTCTATGTAGCACAGACTTGGAATTGTTTATACTGAAGAAGATTTATTATTTCGTATTTCGACGTTTGATTGCGACACATTTATTTAATCGCAAGAGTTAGGTATTGCAACTTTTCTTATTGATATGAAACTCATTAATACGACTAGATGATTGTTTGCCTATTAATCTGGGTATGCAGGTTTCCTAGGCACCACACTGACTATACAGAGAAGAGAAACGCTTACGGAGCCATGAGGTAAATAATGGCACACCCCAAAATATACAACCATCTGCTGAGAAAGAGGACGTCTCAGAAGTACTTCTAGTTCGTCTGCAGTTGGTTGTCAACTTCGACTTGATATGTGGAACAGCAAACAATAGAATGACCGGAAGAGGAAATGGCAAGGGTATGTAGATTCACTGGTATCGAGAAGGAGTACCGAGAAGGAACCAACAACAGTGTCTGGGGGTAGATCTCTAATAACTTGTTTCCGCTCCACAGCGATTGTGAAGAAAAATCGAATCATATCTGCTTAGGCATGGTCAGGGCAGTGTTTGCGGGAGTGGGTCCTTGTTTCCAGACCAGCCATCTGGGAATGCGGTTTCGCCATTCCACCTACAGTAATGAATGAAGTGTAAGGGTGTATGGGTTGCACGTAGCCGTACAGTGCGTACCACGCGTTCGCCAACCGATCTATCTGGAATGCTGACAATTTGATTGGTAAGTACACGTGCGTCCGGCTGCAATGCGACGCAGGGAATAAGCCACTGGGGGCCATCCCCAGCGTGCCGTATTAATTAGCGTGGCCTCGGGCTCGAAGACTTCACTTTTCCTAGCTCACCATGGAGCCTTTCGATACTACCGTAATTAGGATGTCAGACACAGTGATGATGGGTGTCCGTAGCGTGCCTGGTTTATAATCAGCCTTTGTTAGTAATACTGTTTAAACTTACTTCTCGGTGTTCGCGTAATGCCTTACCTCAAGGACCACCACTTACAAATATTTCGTCTAATTATCATCTGGGGCAACAACACAAACAAACCCCTCATGGAAGTGACGTCAGCATGGGTATAGTTACGGAAAATCTACAGTCCTGAAGAAGTGCAACACAGTGTGAACTTCGAGCAGCAGCGGCAGCAGCAGCACGAACATCTTCCGAGTACGCGGGGTTTTCCAGCGCTGGAATCCAGGTTGGTCTACTCCAGTTTGGCTAGAATACGAAAGGCAGTGATGGATTTTTATGTTACATTTGAGTGACGCATTGGTATTAAATTAGACGAAATGTCGTAATCCAGTCATAGAAACATTGTCGATCTACAAACTGTTACTAATGAACTGCAAGAAGAGATTCGGCAGTTAAAAGCAGAAAGAAGCAAGCGTAACATTCCGAAAGACTTGTCAAATGATAGTTCACGCACTGCAGGTACAACGGCAATATATAATTTTTCATTTTTGCCATCAGTACCAGTGTTTAACGGGAAACCCGAAGATGAAGTGAAGGTGTTTTTTCGTAAATTTGAAGCTGCCGCCCTATTAGTATCATGGACAGACTCCGATAAGCTAGTGGTTGCCAAATTAAGAATTCAGGGAGCAGCATAAGATTTCATTAGTGTGGAGCCTACTTACGAGAAAACAGAAGATTACAATGAATCCAGAACGATTTTTGTTCAGAGATTTAAACATAAAAACTGAGACAACTAAAATCATTCTTCGGATTGTCAAATTTCTACAGATGATTTATGGCCGGTTATACGAATATAGCACGTCCAGTGACAAAGCTTCTGAAGAAAGGAGCCTCATTCAATTGGTCAACAGAATGCAATAAGGCAACTGAAGAACTTAAAACTGCTCTAACCACAGCCCCAGTGTTAACCTATCCGGATTTCAGTAAACCATTTATTCTTTCAACAGATGCATCCAATTTTGCCGTAGGTGTAATCTTGCCTCATGAAGCTGGCGAAGAGTTCTTGGGCTTCCAGCTGGGTGGCGGTGTCTTCAAACTGCGACGTTTCGACAAGTGACATACTCGTCATCTTCTGGCGAAGTGACGAGACTTTGCGGATGCCAGTCCCTTTATACCTGCTGTGTGCCCCCACCACCACCTGGCTGCGGGAGGCTGGATCCAGAGGAGCCGGCGGGCGGGGTGGAGGGGCAAGCGGGTGCGCCGTTCGTGTCTCCGTCACAGCATTCCGGTCGCCTCTCGTGAGCTGGACGGTTCTTGGTGCATTCCTGGGGTATTCTGGCAAATGCTGGATTCGACGCCGCGCTCAGTTGATAACCTTCGTCCCTGTTCATAAGATTCTCGTGGACCCGTATTTCTATTGATTCTTTAATGACGCTGTCCCAATAGCTCCCGGCTCGGCACAGCACCCTGGTGTTCTCGAAATCAAAGGTGTGGTTTTCTTTGATACTATGTTCCGCTTTAGCAGATTTCTCTATCTGTCCATGTCGGACATACCTGGTGTGTTCCTCGCACCTTTTCGAGATGCAGCGCTGCGTTTGTCCAATGTACTGTACACCACATTCGCAGGCAATGCTGTATATACCAGGTGTGTTGAGTTTGAGTGGGTCTTTAGCTGAGCCCAGCAGCTCTTTCGTCTTCGGCGGTGGTCGGAAGACGGTATTTATATTTGATTTTCTCAGTAGCCTCCCAACTTTGGCTGATATGGGCCCCAAATGTGGAGGAAAGGCGAGTCTCTTGTTAACTTCCTCTTCCTCTTCTTGTTCTTCCTGAAATTTGTCAGCCTGTCTCCTCTTGAAGGCCACACCAATCTGTGTTTCACTGTATCCGTTTTTCCGAAATACCTCTCTTAGGTAGTGTAATTCGTCTGAGAGGCTTTATGTGTCACAAATGACGCGCGCCCTATGTACCATGGTGGTCAGTACTGACTGGCGTTGCGCCGGATGGTGGCAGCTGGTTGCATGGAGGTACAGGTCTGTGTGCGTCTTCTTTCTATATACTGAATGGCCCAGCGTGCCATCCGCTTTCTTCCTGATCAGCATGTCCAGGAATGGAATACAGCCATTCTTTTCTACTTCCATCGTGAAGGTGACATTCTCATGTATGCCGTTTAGGGGGTCCATAAACTCCTCCAGTGCCTGCCTGCCATGCTGCCAAATCACAAAAGTGTCGTCCACATAGCGGAAGAAGTGCCTGGGTTTACGGTGAGCAGTTTGTACTGCCACCTCTTCGAAGTGTTCCATATAAAGATGCGCGATCCCTGGAGCCAGGGGAGATCCCATGGCCACCCCATCCACTTGTTCATAATGCTCTCCATTGCACTTGAAGTAGGAGGTCGTAAGTGCATATTCAAAGAGCTTCACTGTTTGAGGCTGGAAGTGCTGATTAAGGAGTACCAAGGCGTCTTGTAGAAGTACTTTCGTGAACAAGGAAGTGACGTCGAAGCTCACGAGTAGGTCACCTCTCTGTATTCGGATGTCCTTCAGTATTCTTACGAAATCTGCGGAGTTTTTCACGTGATGACAAGTGTCTCACCAGTGGTTTTGATAGTGTCGCCAGGTATTTGGGCCAGTCCATAACTGTGCGAGTTGATAGTGTCCAGAACCGGCCGTAGAGGCACCCCATCTGTGTGAATCTTGGGCAATCCATACAGATGCGGTGTCGTTGGCGCTCTGGGATACAGCCGTTTCTGCACTGGCTCTGGTAGAGTCCTTCAGTAGCGCCACGGTTTTCCTGGTCATCGTCGATGTAGGGTCCTTGTTGAGTTTCCTGTAGGCTGGGTCTTGCAGCAGAGAGCAGATTTTCTGTTGGTAGTCGACTGTGCGAATCAGCACCGTCGAATTTCCCTTGTCTGCTGGGAGGAACATGATGTCAGCATCATCCCTCAGTGCGCGGATAGCCTCTCGCTCCGGCGCAGTAATGTTATTTTTGGGGGTCGTGACTTGTCGATGATCCTGCAGGTCTCCCTTCGGATCTGTTCAGCTTCCTCCTCGGGTAGGCCCCGGCTTACTTCCTCTACGCTGCTGATGATGTCCCGTTTCGGTATGGTCCTTGGTACAGGTGCAAAGTTCAACCCTTTCGTGAGTACAGGAGTTGTGCATCTAGCACCTTATCTGTCAAATTTACAATAGCTCTGGTGCTATTTGTCACAGATCATGCCGCACTTAAATGGTTATTGAGCTTAAAAGACCCAGATTAACACGATGGGCATTAAGACTGAGTGAGTACCAATTTAAAGTTATTCACCGACCTGGTAAACAACATGTGAATGCTGATGTGATGAGTCGAAAAGTCAATGTTTTTGTTACAATGAGGCGAGAACAACAGTTAAAGGTAGCTCGAAAGAAGATCCACAATGCAAATTATGGAAAAATGATCAACATTTTGTCGAAATAGAGGGATTATTGTACAAAATCACCAGTAAAGGAAACCGCCTAGTTATTCCAGAAAGCATGAAAGGACAAATCATGATGGAACAACACAATCCTTTACTATCAGGACATTGTGGTAAAAAAGCAACAAACATTAAAATGTTTTGGTGACCGAGCCGCAAAGCTGACATTTTCGAGTTTGTTTCACAATGTGGTTCCTGTAACAGACGGAATAATGTAGGAAAAAGTAGATGTTGTAGGACCCTTGCCTAAGATTAAAAATAGAAATAAATAAATATTGACTGCGTTACATCATTTCTCTAGATACCTTCTCATGATACCAATACCTGATCAGAGCGCTGAGATAATAGCTAAAGTTTTTGTAAAAGAATGGATTCTTAAGTTTGGATAACCATGAAGTATAATCAGTGATCAAGGAACGAATTTTATGAGTGAATTACTTAAACAGACTTGTAAGCTCATGTAAATAACTCAGTTAAGGACTACACCAGCACACCATGAAGGAAATGGAAGAGACGGGCGAGTCCACAGAACAATTATTAAAATGGTTAGCCATTATGTGAGTAGCAATCACGCCAATTGCGATGTCTGTTCACTGTAATTGGTAAGTTGTTACAATGCCAAAATGCACAACTCAACCGGCCTCAGTCCATATGAGATCGTCTAAGGAAGAAGAATGCATTCACCCTTGGACTTTGCTGGATCGACTGCCGGAATCAGCAATCAACACGTAAGGGATCTAGCACACAAGCTAAAGGAAGCGTGGAGGGGAGTGAAACAGCGAAATCAACAATCCTTTCTTCAGGAAGCAAGACAACACGACTGCCAAGCAGCAGTGCAACAGTAGCAAGTTGGAGATCTCGTGTACCTGAGCAATGTGGTGCTAAAGAAGAGTCAAGTGAGAAAGTCTAAGTTTTGGAAAGGACCATATCCAATCTCGGAGGTGTTGTCGCCAGTCACTCTTAAGCTCCAACCGCCCTTTCGTTCGATTGTCGTTCACGTCAATTTTGCAAAGCCATTTCAGGGTAGATTTCCTGTAGTATCGCAAGACGACGAGGACCGACCGAGAGGCAGACCTGCTGTTCTCAAACTCAGGAAGCGAGAATCGCGAGGTCGCAGTCCAGCCTTCGAGGCCGAGGCATCGGCATGTTCCGAACGATCCTGTTCCAGACACCCCTACAGTCTGGGTAAACGTGTGTAGTGTGTGAGAGTGCACTCCGTGTGCTTATTTCAGCCATGTGCTTATGTGAATATCTAGTACTGGAGCTACTGCAAGAGTGCACAAGTTAAACTAAACATTTTATTCCACAGGTTACCACAAGAAACTATTTATTTTATGTTCATTGTTAATTCTAGTATTTAGAACTAATTAATGGTGTTAATTTTTATACTAATGTTTGCTATGACAGCGTATTATAATAATGCTGTATTATTAGAACCACAGAGTACAGGTGTTTTGTTCTAAAGATCCTACTATCAATTGAGCGAAAGCTAGATGCAACTATGATTTACCCTGTTACCTCTTACAATTTATATGCTTACTACAAGTTAACCACCACACGCTCTTTAATGATTGCAGATGAATTAACTGTTATTGTTCCTATACTCATTGCTAGAGCAAAGGATAATTTAGAAATGTATAAGATTTATACTTAGCCTGTGAAATGGAGACATACGGATAATCGTGTAAAGTACGTACTGATTGATTATCTACTGATCAGAAAGGATCGAAGATATTTTGTGTTCCTAAATGAAAATGATTTACATATGTGTAAACGTAGTCATAAGTTAATATGCCCTGAATTGGCAGTATTCTTAGACAGTAGAGTGTACAGCTGCGAGAATGAAATGTTTATGAATCAGCCACCAAGACATTTTTGCCCTAGAATCTTAACGCATCTTTATCATCCACTTCTTAAACGATGTTCTGAAGGTACAGTTTTCTCATTTAACTCCACTCTTGATGTCACATTTACAGGTAAAAATTATGATACACCTGAGCTACCCTTTAAACTCAAATTGTATAACAGTGGATTAATCTTGAATGCCACACATTGTGATTTATCATGATAACTATTTGATGTGCCTAGTGTATTTCCAACTACGTTTCATGCAACTGGACATTTGCCATTAACGAGAATGTTACCTGTTTATTACATTGATTCATACATATTAACATACGGAAGGAATTTCTTATTAAGTGTTTCTGAAGATAATAATTTAATTAAGGATATAAATGAAAATTTGATTTCTTCCAATAATGAGTCAACTTCATTGAAGCAGCAAATACAGTGAAGTCATTCGATTCATCCAGTAACGTTAATGCGTACTTGATTGTCTGTATTGTGTTTTGATTGCTTTTATTAATTTGTCGTTTGCCAACAGAATTTGTCATATATGAAGGCACGCTTCTCTGTACTGAACGTTACTGTGTTTACAAATGAAATACATGTTGCAATGCCCTCTGATGCCACTAAGTAGCTACATAGATACATAACGCCCAGGAGGTCGTTTTGAGCCACCTATGGTTGCTCTTTTACTCTGGGGAGAGTTACGTAATGGTCTACTGGTTGCACGCAGCTGTACGGTACGTAACACGCGCTCGCCAGCCGACCTATCTGGAATGCTGACGATTTGCTTGCTCAGTACATGTGCGTCCGGCGGCAGTGCAACGCAGGGAGTAAGCCACTGGCCGCCGTCCGCAGCGCACCGCATTAACTAGCGTGACCTAAGTGAGAGTCATTACACATCGCAGTATTCTTAGAGCTAAGTCACCCGAAAATCAAAAATTGTTGTTGGTTGTGTAAAATGGCAATTTTAATCGATAATCAAATGTTGTTACAGTGCCCATATTGCCATTCAGTGCTGCTTGAATGTTTGGGACCACCACCAGGTCTCCTGAAGGAAGACATCGAAGCAAATAAGAGAAATGGTGCTAGATTTGGAACTAGTAGGACCGATCAACATGAGAATATTATGGAAATGCTCTGTGAGCACAAATGTGAATCTCTGCAGAGATGGAGACTTTCGTTTCGTGAAGCACTACCGAGTAATTTTTTGAAAGATTTCTTTAAGTCTTCAACTGCCATTTTCTTTATTTCCAGTACAATTCTACAATTTCGGCCTTAGGCCATTTTCAAGTATTTTATGGATGATTTTTTGGTAACAGAGTATGCAGACGTAGACGTAAGCTGCTATAACATTATATTTACATGGAACGTGCACCTAAAATGACGTGAACACTTCGAACGAATTTATGAGTATAACATGATGTCATAGGAGCAACGACGTATATGACATAATGTTACCAAAAAATCATCGATAAACTACTTGAAAATGGCCTAAGGCCGAAATTGTAAAATCATACAGGAAATAAAATGGTAGCTGAGGGCTTCAAGAAATCATTTAAAACATTCATCGCCGCTGCGGACCACATCGCATTGAAAATTATACTATCCAGGAAGTTTAGAGATTTGAAATTTCCAACAGACTGCAGAATAATACTATTGTCAGGCACATACATCTCCGTGGAGACAGAGCTTGTACGAAAGCTTATAAACAGTTTTCTTTCCCTCGTTCCTTTTGCGAGTAGCAGTAGTAAAATGTACTTTCCGTCGTAGTGATACTGGGTATGTAGGAAGTAGTAGATGTAGATGTAGATGCAGACGTAGATGAAAGATGCTTTAACATTATATTTACATGAACAAAAGAAAAGCGTAAACTGCCTCGACCTACACACTGCAAGACACATCACCGATCACTACACTCTTTCCGTGATTGATTCAGTACCGGGAAATGTAAAGAAGGAAAAATGTGGGAATCACACCAAAGGGGAGTAAGAGGATGACAAATATAGCTGTTATCTGGCACACCATGCAATGGGAATAAATAACATAAGATTGAAAATTACTTCAAAACGCAGATGGCAGACATTGAATGCTCTATTGAAAAGCGTTAAGCCTTTCCCATCCTGCAACTTTTCACTTTTTTATATCGAAATAACATGTACTACAGATTAAAATCTTCCGTAAGCTGATTTTTATTGTAATGACGAGAACTGCGACAGTGATTGTGTAGAGAAAGCCATCTTCATTAATTTCCTTTCTGTATGGTAGGTGGAAATCAGTACATGTATGATGAATATTTTATGCAGACCGAAACTGTGAACTGTCAGCATTAACCGAGAGCATGAGGCAGTGACTGACACACCCTGACGTGCTGCTCCCATGGGACTCTTGGGTGAACTTAAAATCTGCCCATTGGATTAGGACGGGGGTGCTCCTGTTCGCTCACAGGGCAGGTACGCTGGGAATGTATTGCTCTGCTTGTACCATGAGGGTGAACACAGATGACCAATACCAAGAATTTTGGATGGCGAAGAACTGTACGTGGTCTCGACATATATGCTGATAAGTCGCATATATGTACAGTATTTAATAATCACTTTCTGAATATAGCAGGTGAACTAAATAGAAACCTAGTCCCAACAGGGAATCATATAGCGCTCGTAGAAAAAAGTGTTCCGAGACTGTTAACTGAAATGCTCCTCCATGATACTGACAAGAGGGAGATTGAGTTAATAATTAAGTCACTAAAGACCTAGAACTCTCATGGATATGACGGGATATCTAGCAGAATACTGAAGTATTGTTCTATGTATGTTAGCCCAGTACTTAGCCATATCTGTAACTTTTCCTTTAGGAGTGATCAGTTTCCTGGCCGATTAAAGTACTCGGTAGTGAAGCCACTTTATAAAATGGGCGACAGGGATAATCTTGACAATTATAGATCTATTTCTATGCCATCTGTGTTTGCTATCGTTACCGACAGGGTTGTTTATACAAGGTTACTGGAGCATTTAAATTCACATAATTTGCTGTCAAATGTACAGTTTGGTTTTAGAAATTGTTTAACAACTGAAAATGCTATATTTTCTTTTCTCTGTGTGGTTTTGGAAGGATTAAATAAAAGGTTGCGAACGCTAGGTGTTTTCTTTGATTTAACGAAGGATTTTGACTGTGCTGACCACAAAATATTACTGCAGACGTTGGACCATTATGGAGTAAGGGGAGTAGTTTACAATTGGTTCGCCTCTATTTTAAGAACAGAAAGCAGAAGGTAATTCTGGTAGTGATGTTCAGTCCCAATGGGGCACTGTTAAGTGGAGCGTTCCCCAAGGGTCGGTGCTGGGGCCAGTGCTGTTTCTTATTTATATAAATGATATGGCTTCTACTATTACAGGTGATTCAAAAATATTTCTGTTCGCTGATGACACCAGCTTGGTAGTGAAGGATCTTGTGTGTAATTGAAACAGTATCAAATAATGTAGTTCATGAAATAAGTTGGTGGCTTGTGGAAAATGATTTGATACTAAATCACAGTAAGACTCAGTTTTTACAGTTTGTAACTCACAATTCAACAAGAACCGATATTTTGATGAGACAGAATGGGCATATTATTAGCGAGATGGAACAGTTCAAGTTCCTAGGCGTTCGGATAGATAGTAAGCTGTTGTGGAAAGCCCATGTACGGGATCTTGTTCAGAAACTAAATGCTGCTTTATTTACCATTTGAACATTATCTGAAATCAGTGACAGATCAACACGAAAAGTAATCTACTTCGCATATTGTCATACGCTTATGTCATATGGTATTATTTTTTGGGGTAATTATTCTGATCCAAAAAGGGTATTTTTGGCTCAAAAACGGGCTGTTCGAGCTATGTGTGGTGTAAGTTCGAGAACCTCTTGTCGACCCCTATTCAATAGTCTGGGAATTCTGACATTGCCCTCACAGTATATATTTTCTTTAATGTTGTTTGTTGTTAGCAATATTAGCTTATTCCAAAGAGTTAGCAGCTTTCACTCAGTTAATACTAGGCAGAAATCAAATCTGCATGTGGAATGCACTTCCTTCACTCTTATGCAGAAAGGAGTGCAGTATTCTGCTCCATCCATTTTCAATAAGCTACCACATAAACACAAAAAATCTTAGCAGTAGCCCAAACACTTTTAAGTCTAAACTGAAGAGTTTCCTCATGGCTCACTCCTATTCTGTCGAGGATCTCTTGGAAGAGCTGAAAAATTAAGCAAATTTCGTGTTACATTGTTGATTTTCTTTATTTAAACTTGCGAATTGTCGCCTGAATATGTTACTTATATTTCATTTTATCTGTTTCCACTATCGTGTTATAATTTCATGTATTGACTCGTTCCATGACCACGGAGACTTCTCCTTAATTTAGTCCCACGGAACAGTAAATAAATAAATAAATAGAAAAATAGTCAACTCCCGTGTAACAGAAATTTCATAATATGTACCTTCTCGCAGTGTACTTTTTTGCACAGGGCATTGTGCGTTGGCCGGCGAGTCCGTAGAAGGTTCTAGTGAAAGATATGACTTGGATGTTCAGAAAAATACAGTCAAGAAACGGGGATCACAATTTTCCAAAACTTTTTGAAAGGGATCCGCGCATATGCTATTAAAGACACAAAGATCAGGCGATTGGAGGACGGTTTTTAGGCACCTTCACAGTGGGAGAATTTAACAAAATAAACTGTTACACAATTGACTAGCACAAAGCGAACTTTGTGCTCGTTGGTGGGCGATGTTGTTACGCGGGACATTCTGAGCAAAGGAAACACAAGAGCGTTGTGTGCTGATGATTTCGTTGGCATTCTGCAATTAATTTTAGTAGCATTCACTCTTAGAGCAGTCTCGTGACATATTTCATTGGCATAGCAACTTTTATCTCTGTCGCCTGTGAACTGTGGCAGTAGATGGATGTTGAATGACAATTTAGAAGTAAAGAGACCGAGGCCACTTGCACAGCAATGCATATACCTGCAAAACGCAGTCTACAAGTAGACATGCGCTTAAAGCTTAGAATAATTAGGAACATATAACATAGCAGTATAATTAAATACTTGCTAAGGTTTCAGTAGATGCAAGTTGGATTTTTGTGAGTAGGCGCACAGGCAAGCTATAAGTAATCTCATGTTTCTTTTTGCCAGCATGGTCATACAAACACCGGTTTCATTTCGCAGTTATATTGTACGGTATTAATACAACAGGAAGTTGACTTGCACAAACCTGTTTTCGGTGTCGTATTATATTTTCCAACCACACTATTGCGCATCTAAATTAGTTTCATCTCGATTTTTTTTTCTCTCTGTGCTACATTAGAAACCTTTGAAACATCCTTCGTAAATTTTCGCAGACAAAGAATTGTAATAATATTCTGAGATTTACCTGTGCGAAGCTTTTGATTTGTAGTTAGTAAATCCCCTCCATGATGTTATTTAACAGTCTATTATATGTATATCGGTAGGGCCACACTTTTCGACTAACTGCGTTAGTCAGATCCGTTACATAACTTTTATTTAGCATGCAATTTCGCAGAGCAATCTGAAGCTCAGCAAGCCCAACTGACGTAGATCAGCTGAAGGCGCATGGCGAAATTTCATACTACATCTAATAAACTACAACAACAGCAACTTCATAATACGAGTATAATCCGTGATTGTAACTCAGATGCAGAGGCTGAAATGTATAATAATTATTTAAATAATAAAATAAAACATATTTATTATGACAGAAAGTTTGAATTAACACGACGTTTGATAATTTTTGATGCGCTTATGTAGGTATTCATGGATTTTAATATGCGGGAGTGCCTGGCACATACCACAAGTGCCCTCTCTCGGCGAAACCATCTGGCCTAGTGCTTTCACACACTTGTCTCGATAGTTCATGGGCGAAGTACTGGTGCTAAACTGTTCGCATTGACCCTGTGCCCATAGTCATGTTTTACAAATGGAAAAGATGTCTTAATTATTGACGACGCCTTTGGCACAATTGATTTATTAATCTCCATTGCATGATGTAATTTTAGTAAGTAACTAAAAGATTTTGTGCCTGTATTACTCTGGTAATTTCACATAAGCTTTTGTGTTTCTCACTTCCGATACTAAGGCTTTTCTAACGAACGTGTCTTCCTGTTCAGGATTTTTTACTTCTGATGAAGGTATATTTATATGTACCGAAACCTTGGTCAAGAATGTTAATAAAAAAATTTTATCCTGCAACTGTTTTGGCTGTCATCCTTTATCGTGAAGAATTTCAAGTTGTTGTTGCAGCCATGTTTAAAGTCTTGAAAATATTTTATACTTTCTAGTCTTATTTTAAACATTCAGTTTTATTCAGACATATATTTTCCGTTTCTTAGCCTTCTATGTGTAAAATTTTTCAAACGGTTCCAATGAGATTACAATGGAAGTATGTATAAAACTCACGTTTATTTGTTTCTGTTCACGTGACTCAATAAGTATGTTTGTACATATCTCCTACGTGTAAAACTGTGAAGGTGAAAATCTGAGAGTTTTGAGTTCACGTGGAGCCTTCTCAGGAAATCGTATTTCCCAGGACCCATCCGCGACTGGAACAGGCAAAGTGTGATGTGGCGGTGCCACACAAAATATCCTTCGCCACACGCCTGCCAAGGAAGCAAGTTAATATGCCACTGTTATCCAGTGCTGAGGTATTTCTAAAATTTAGTCTCTCGCCCATCGGGACCGGGAAGTTAGTACAAAATCAGTCAATAATTTGTACCAAATAGGCATGCGGACAAGAAAGTGACCTCCAATGAACGTGGTAAAATAACAAGTCAGTCGTACTCCTAGCTCTACGTAGGACAAGCAGGTCGAGATTTCCCAACAACATATACTGGGCACTTTAGGGAATTCACACACAACGGACACACATCTTCATTAGAAATAAACTTACAAATGCCGTACACTCATTTAAAAATGTAAAGAAAAATAACTCTACTTAATATATATATAGAACAAACGTTTATTTTTTTGAGAATCTCTGTATGTGTTGATTCGCTGTATACGTCCAGCTGGCTGGAATAAGTAGAAGCGCTGAAAACTGAAGTTTTAATAAATAAAATACACACTATTGAAAGCAACAAGCAGAAGTAACCATGTTTCCAAATTACGTTAACGCTTTCGACCATGTATCAAATTTTTGACTTAATAAAGATCACATAATTACTATGTAGGAAGAACTGGAGGTATATTTACAATACAAAAAATATGTGCACAAATTGCTCAAAGTAAATCGATGGCGAATTTATCGAGGTGCTTCGATAGTAAACTTAAATAAGATAATAAAATAGTTTTACTTACAAATAAGTACTTTTGTCACTAATGTATCAACAAATAACATTTTATACAAAATATGAAAAATAACCTGTGCGAAAGAATGGGATAACTGCACTGTGAACGTTCTGTAGTATGATGTCTCCGATGACAATAAGATACATAACATTCTAACTACTTGTCAGTACATTTTTTGGGTTTGTAACGAGCGTTGTGAACGGTGTCTTTCTGCATAACAGGACAAGAATGTTCCGTAAGGAAAAGTTACTTCCAAATTCGCCATTATCTATAGCGCAAGATATATCACATTTTTGTCTTTGCTTTACATTAACTCACCAGAGTAGAGCTGTTGCTCATAAGTAGCAAACATATGGGTGAAAGATCTCATAATACAAGAGAAACTCACTTGGTGATGGGAATCATTTCTCGTAAATCGTCTAACATAAACCCAAACTCGTGACTGGCCGTAGCAAATCTTATTTTCTAATACGTAAAAACGTTTTTACCGTCACAGAGTTTTATGAACCATTTCATAATGAATGAAATTACGTCTTGTCTCCCTATTTCACTAACCAAAGATGATTTTCGAGACGTAAGGCTGTTGGTCTCCCTCTGTAGGCACTCTACTCTCTCTGCAACTACTTTTAAGTTGCCGGAAGTGAAATACTTCTTGATCTGTATTGGAACGGAACACTGAGAGCAATATTCACTGCAGCACATGGCTTCTTTCTTGTAGCGGCCCCATTAGTGGCTTTTGAGCAATAATGTGAGGCTCAAAGGGAACCATGATGAAGCCTACAGGTAGTATGGACATTTCATCCATGTGTCTTGTTATATCAACTCGATAAGTGTACTGAACGATAAATGTTACTCTGCATTTTTGACAAAAATTTTTCGCAATTATACTTTCAGAGAGTTTTGAGATAAATTGCAGCCAAACCTGTCGATTTATGAGATCTCCCCACATTATGTCCATCTCGTCATACTAAGACACAGATAAGATTGTTGTGACCAATTTTAGTGACCTGTAAGCTGCAGTGTAGCCAACGGCTTTGCTGCAGTGGTAACACCGGTTCCCGTCAGATCACTGAAGTTCAGCGATGTCGGGCTGGGGTGACTTGGGTGGGTGACAATCCGGTATGCCGAACACTGTTGGCTAGCGGGGAGCACTCAGACCTTGTGAGGCAAACTGAGGAGCTACTTGATAGAGAAGTAGCGGTCCCGGTCTCGGAAACTGACACGACGTCGGTTCTTTGATCATTTTCACGTATCATGCTACACGGCAACAGTAATTCACAGTCGACTCTTTCACTTTGCTACTTTGTGCGTGCTGCTTTGAAATGTCATGTAAATTAAAATTGAATGCTGGATCGAGACTCGAAATAGGACGTCTTCCTTTATGCTCTGTTTCATAATGTTGATTTACGAGAAAGTTTCAATGCCGATACAGTATTTTCTTGGTGATACTTGACATGATAGTTGGAAATTTCAAGAGTACGTCTCATTTCATGTTTTAAATGAGATAAGCTTACATTTCTTTTTGTTAAAAGACTACACAGCCACAATTTGGAAGAAGCCACCAACATATTTTCACGCACTGCAAAAATCTAAGAAGATCTTCGCGTTGGACATGAAAAGGAAACTTCTAGGAACACATGCACATGCACGTTCTCGGTGCTCCGAAGGTATTCATTGCGCTCTTTCTTTAGAAAGTTCACAGCGCTTGGATTTATTGATGAACGCCTGCTTACGATATCTCAGCGAAGGCCGTAATCTTTATCACACCTCACCATCTTACAACCAACCAACGTCGCTTCGTGCTGACAAGTCCAGAGATTTCCATACATTCTGTCTTCTTTATATTGTCTATACTCTCTACAGTTCCTTTTATCTGCCTTAGACCACAACGCTCACTTACACACTTGTTCCCAACAGAGAGAAATGCTTTCCGTCCGTAGCCAGCAACACAGAGTTTCTTAGCAGTAGCAGAACTAAGGCTCTGAAATGATTCCCCATATCACAAAACACAGTCGCATTGAAGCCTCCAAAGACAGAAAATTGCTTACTCTGTCATACGTGCCTTTGTTTTCGTAAAGGCACCTTACCTCATTACAACCTTATAGCTTTCTTTCCGACTAGAAATGTATGATAACCCAGGAATGTCTTTATCTGTTACTCTTTATTAGGAATCCATCCGTGGTAATGTCTCACTTTTGTGAGTCCATAAATACATTTGTATCTTATAATATTATTTTTATTATTATTGTACTATTGGAACAGGGAGCACAATAAATGAAATCACTGTGCTTCATCACGTCTTTCATCATTAGTCGTACATTTCCCAGGCGTCTAGGTCTTCGTGATGTATCGGCGATTAATTCGTGCAGATCCCAGTAAAGAGGCTTTTTTTTAGCTGGCAGCTGGATATTTTATCAATGCCAGCGGTTTTCAAGTGCCCACTAAGACTACTAGGACCAAGTTCATTGATTTACCGCAGAGTTCAAATGGTTCAAATGACTCTGTGCACTTTGGGACTTAACTTCTGAGGTCATCAGTCCCCTAGTTCTTAGAACTACTTAAACCTCACTAACCTAAGGACATCACACACATCCATGCCCGAAGCAGGATTCGAACCTGTGACCGTAGTGGTCTCGCGGTTGCATATTGTAGCGCCTAGAACCGCTCGGCCACAACGGCCGGCTTACCACAGAGTCGCTGTGCTTTTATTTTCAAGCCTTCGCGTGTGTCAAGTTGTTTCTCGTCGATCTCCTACCACCTGACATCGAAATGCCAGTGAGCCACACCTCCATTTTCTCCACGACGGTGATGTCCGGTTGACTGTGTTCCAGAATTCTATCTGCTTCAATCCGAAATCTCACACCAATTAGGACTGTTCGTTTTCGAAAACTTTTTATCGCTTCCTGTTCCTTACCACCAGAAGATGGTAATATTTATGCAAGTTCCAGGGGATTACGCCTGTCACATTCTTCTTCTTCTTCTTCTTCTTATTATTATTATTATTACAGGGTTATTTTAAATGATGGACCCATTTTGAAAACTTCCTATTTATTCAAGTACAAATCCCAATTGAAAGAGCTTTATACCAACATAAATAGGAAGTTTCAAGGGGGTTTTCTTTGGTAGCGTTTGATATCAATTTCATAATTTTAATAATTTGTAATTACTTCTCAATAATTATTTAATAATGATAAATCTGATAAATGTTATAAACGTTCAATGTGCCCACCGTTGGCTGCACGGCAAACATCGGCGTGGTAGCCAAACTCGTGTACGCACGTGAAAGCATATCTGCTATTTTTGGGTGCACGGCAGCAGTGATCACGTTACCCCGATGGTTTAGAGTGGTTGGTAGAGGCGTTAAGTAAACAGCTTCCTTCACATAACCCCATAAGAAATAGTCGCACGGTGTGAGATCTGGAGATCTCGGTGGCCAGAAGTGCAGAGCCTGGTCCTCAAGTCCCCTGCAACCGATCCAGCGCTTAGGAAGGGAGTCATTCAGAAAGCTACTTACATCACCGTGACAATGGGTTGGAGCTCCATCCTGTTGGGAAATGAAGTCCCGGGAATCTTTCAGAACTTGAGGGAACAGCCATTGTTCCAACATGACCAGGTACGTGATTCCGTTACAGCTCTTTCCGCAAAGAAAAGTGGTCCATAAACCTTTGCACGGAGTACGGCACAGAACACGTTGATCTTCGGTGAGTCTCTTCCGTGTTGCAATGGTGAATGTGGATTTCCAAAACCCCGTATGCGAATATTGTGTCTATTGACTTTTCCACTAATGTAGAACATCGCTAAAAATTACACACAGAAGAAGAACGTCATCCTGCGACTTTGCCAACACATAACCACGAAATGCGAGACGCTTCTTTTTGTCATTGAGGTTGAAAGCCTGCACAAGTTGTAATCGGTAGAGCTTGTATAGGAAACGCCGTCTCACAACTTTCCAAACAGTTCCTTGGGGTATTCCAAGTTCTCGACTGGCTCTATTGGTAGACCTACTGGGACTGGGCACAAGACATTCTTGAATCCGTCGGACATCGTTCTCAGACACACGCGGTCGGCCTGTGCACACACTCCCATTGTGTTTATATTGCTTAAACCAACGGCTAATGCCTTTCCGAGTTGGTGGTTGAATACCGAATTCAGTGCGAAACGCCCGCTGCATTGAAATTTGCGACTCACTTTCCGTGAACTCAAGAATTCAGGAAACCTCGTGCTCCACAGTCGCCATCTCACTCACAAGTGACAGTGAAACGGCATGACGGCCCTATTGCCGCGCGAACTCTAACGGCCACTTCTGAAACCATCACCGCCAGCCCACCGCCACCCGCGAAAAACTTTGAAACTTCCTCTTTCCATTGGTATAAGGCTTGTTCATTTGTGATTCGTACTTGAATACAAGCGAATATTTGAAAATGGGTTCATCATTTAGAATAACCCTGTATTATAACTATTGTTTGTTACTAGTAGTAATAAAAGTAGTTGTTTGTTAATTACTATTGCATAGAGAGTACCGTAACTGAAATAAAACTAGGAGTATTTAAATCTTATTTGAAAGTATAACTTTATTCGCACTAACATGACTATAATTACTAATTATAATAGTATAATTATTATCGTTACTGAAGTTAATTGTGGCGTTTAAAGTCATGAAAAACACTGCACCGATGTAACCTAGAGCCTGAAGGTTCCAATCTGCTGAGGCTTAATAAATAAAATAACCAAATAATGATTTCACGTTGCGTAAATGTGTAGCATCAGATACCCTTCGGACCACAGACAGATAGTTCTTGAATCATTAATCGAATGGCCCTTTCAACAACTGCCAAGCGCAAATGGTTGCGGGAGAAAACAACAGCCATCTATGTAATGGGTTGAGGTAGGCAGCGAAGCTGCCGCGCCCAGACCTCAGCAACTGTCACTGACCAACTTACCCCGTACATCGACTCAACTATCAACTAGTGATGTTCTTTACGTTTGTGAAACGGAAATTCTGCATTTACCAGTACATTGCTGTGGCTTAGCACTAATCAATGTTGTCACTCATTCTGATTTTCGGAAGTAATACAGTGATAGCAGTAATGCCATCTGATGTAGCCACAAACAATTAATTAAGAATATAGTTTCGATTGACTTACGCCTAGAGACACTGAAAACTGGTTTCTTTACGAGCACAATAAAAAAATGAGAAAGTCAAAATAATATGTCCCTGCTGGAACAGCTTAAGTATTTCTTCGCTGGAATGTGTGAGTAAAACATTCATCTGGAATCACACATATTTCTGTACACAGGGATATTCCATAATTGTGTCTGACGTAGTGTAACATCTGTAGCTCCTTAACGACTTGCTATCTCTCAATCAGGATAATCTTCTTCATTCACAACGCAGACTTTTAAGAAAAGGCTCGTTGTATCCCACGCTTCACAGGATAGACAGTCTCTTGGAAACGTTTTAAAAGCCTTGCTGACGCAGTCATTTCTGTAATCGCACATAGCGTAGAACAGTTCTGTTGTCCGCTGATTCCAAAGTCTGCGTGCGCGAACAAATGTCTTGTATGTGCCTCAGTTTACTCGTATTATTGTACTAACATTTTGATTTTAAATTATTATGTTTTTTATCCGCAATAACGACGTCATGTTTCTGCACTAACGAACCTTTCACTTTGTTTATCTTATCTAACCCCCCCCCCCCCCCTCCCGCCCTCTCCCCCACAGAGTGTTTTTATCCGACGGAGTCTCATGAATATTAAGGGAATCTATGAGTATAATTTTAATATCTCTGGAAACCTGATGATACGATTTGAGCCATACGATCATTTAATTTCACTATGCCCAGCAAAGCAGTAAACAGTTACTTCCCACATGACTGCAAGAAAAGTAATACACAAAAAACCTTCCTGTTACATTATTAATTAATTTCAATGCATTTGTTTCATTTAGAGTTGATTGAAAGTTCTACACATTCATTCACACGCAGCATAGTCACGCAGACATCGTTGCTCATTCCACATATAAGAAATCCATATAAGAAATCTGTGATAGTTATCATTTACGTTTATTGCACGCAGACTGATATAACGTGTCATCGTTAAATATCTTTATTACAAACGTAACAGGACAAATCTAACAATATGCTATACTGTTTTCGCGCTAACGCACTTTCCTCAATTATTCGAGATTTAGTGTTCGCACAAAAATCGCATTTAAGTAAATATAATTTTCTTTGTATTTTATATTTTGGGTTCCACTAGGATTCCTCAACTCAGAATGCGGTGTATGTATTTATTCAAAAGACTTTATAGGCCAAAAATAACAAAATATAACTCGTATGTATTTCGTGCAGTTTGTCACAAACTATTGTTAGTGGGATCATGACAGTCATTGACAGAGTCTGAAATCAAATGAAACTAATGGCATTACTAGCAGCTGACTTGACTCACATTTCGCACAAAGAATGCTAAAGTGATGATACAGGGGAAAACATAGGGCCTAAGGAGAAACCACGGGTAGGATACCACTAGGTATATAACTTCTGCTATTGCCCTTTTTTAGAGATGTCCATTCCTCTTCATCAGTACTGCCCAGTGAGCTATTCCATACTGCTATATCGATAGCCTTAGAGAACTTTAAGCGTGTCTCGTCAGCCCTTAGTACTTCCGTAGCCCACCTCTTGGTGTAATAATTCTTCCTGACTAATCTCTTAAACATCAACCTTCTCTTCATCATTACTACATTGTGATCTGAGTGTATCTCCACTCCTGCATACGCATTACAATCCAGTACCTAATTTCGGAATCTCTGTCTGACCATTGTGTAATCTAACTGAAATCTTTCCGTATCTCTTGGTCCTTTCCAATTATACCTCCTCCTCTTGAGATTCTTGACCAAATTATTCGCTATTACTAGCTGACATTTGTTACAGAACTCAGTTTGTCTGACTCCTCTCTCATTCCTACTACCAACCCCACATTCTCCAGTAATCCATTCTTCTACTCATTCCCTATCACCAGCATTCCACTCCTGAGTACTAAAAGATTCTCATCTCCCTTTACGTACAGCATTACCTGTGTAATATCTTCATATACTTTCTCTGTCTCTTCATTTTGAGCTTGCGACTTCGGCGTGTACACCTGAACTATTGTTGTCGGTGTTGGTTTGCTGTCGATTCTGATGAGAACAACACCAATCATTAAACTGTTCACAACAACACACTCTCTGCCCTATCTTCCTATTCATAATGAATCCTGCTATGGTTATACGGTTCCCGGCTGCTGTTGATGTCACCCTATGCTCATATGACCCGAACTGTTGTCTTCTTTCCATTTCACTTCGCTAACCCCCTCCCGCCACTACATCTAAATTGAATCTTAGCTTTTCCCTTTACAGATTTTCAAGCTTCTCCACCACTTCAAGCTTGTGACATTCCACGTCTCGACTCGTAGAACGTTATCCTTACGTTGATTGTTGAATTTTTTCCTGATGGCCACCTCCTGCTTCGCTCAAATGGTTCAGATGGGTCTAAGCACTATGGGAATTAACATCTGAGGTCATTAATCCCCTAGACTTAGAACTGCTTAAATCTAACTAACCTAAGGACATCACACACATCCATTTCCCGGGGAGGATTCGAACCTGCGACTGTCGCAGCTGCGCGGTTCCGGACTGAAGCGCCTAGAACCGCACGGTCACAGAGAATGGCTTCCCCCTCGGCAATCCCGTCCCGTACATCCGAGTGGAAATCTGTTCCGGAATCCTATGCGAATGGAGAGATCATGATGACACTTTTCCAATTATAGGCCATATGTACCGTGGATATGCACTACATGTCTTTCGTTTCCATCGCCGTCTGCATCTTCATTCAGTTGATCGTTGGTGCTTCCTCCGCCTTTAGGAACAGTTTTCCATCTCGAGAGCAAAAGAGTGGTCTGAACCTCTGTTCGCTCCTCCGTCGCACTCCTTTCAAAAAAATTTATACGCAGTTTCGATAGATAAATTGTCCACTGATTTTGAAAAATTACCCCTTATTCGATTCTCTACAACGAACAGAAAAACGTCTATAATGAATGCATCTCACCTAGATGAATCATTGAATAGCGAAGAAGAACATTTATATGTGTCAAAAGATGAAAATGTGAACTGGACGAAATACGTTATTGACCATCTATAAAAGTAACCAAGCAATTTTGCCTCATATTTCGGTTGCTAGTCTGGAAAGCAAACAGATAAATGTTTTGCCACATTTTACACATTTCTTTTTTAATACTTAATTAATAATTTTTCGTGGTTTGCTTTATTACATAAGAAGGGAGTCCTGACTGTAGCAGTGTGAGTAACATTAGGTGTTTAGTCACAGTCGTTTTGTAGTTATCTCTCCAGGAGGTTAGGCACTATAACGGCAGCTTCAGAATGTATTTGGATACTAATGAATTTCGTCATAAATAATCATGATTTGAAAATGGAAGTATACAGAGCCCCATCAGTATAAAGAAATCTGACCATTCGTTATGCAAACTGTAAGTGGCTCAAAAAGGAGTTCACTGTGCTGCCAAAAAGGCTTCCTTGCACTGAGTAAGAATATCGTTAAAACTCTCTTAACGTAATTTGCTAATGATCTTGCACCATACTACTGAAAACTCTTCGTATCAAACAGAAACTATCAAGGAGTACATTTTGCTCTACTATATCTACCTTTCCCATGTCTTATATGAAGTTGGTAGAAGAACAGAGCTCATTTTCACAGATTCTGGTGACGACTACATCTTGGTCACGGTTGTCATATAGCGGAAAAAGTAACATTAGTATCAAAATAAAACAGTGAGGCAGTTTGCTTTTGTGGAAATCAAAATATATTCCATTACAAAATACCTCGAAACTTAATTACAAACAAATATTGAAATGAAATATCTTCATTGTGAAAGCGCTCTCTCCAGTATTTTAATTACTAACAGCTACCATATAAAAAAGAGGAATGACTTCAAAACATGTCCTTTTGATTGGAAAACAAAGTATGCGCCTCGTAATACAATCGAAGCATTCCAGAGTATTAATTCTCACTCTCTCTCTCTCTTTCCCTTTGTGACTTAAATTACACTTCATTCAGGTTTCCGAAAGTTCCAGTAGCGGGAACATCAATTATACACGTTCGCTTGTGCTCAGCACTTAATGAATCATACAGGCGGGATTCGCTGGTAACATTTCGGATTGGATCCATTTGTAATGGTTGGTACACGTGTGATCACGATAGCTGGGCTGCAACTGGAGCTACAAAACATCCTTTCAGATGCTTGTGTTTCTAAATTCCACCTGAAAAGTGTGCTCCTGGCGCATCAAATTTCACTGTATTCTTTGTCATGGAGCGGAAATTATAAAGACTCCTTTGGAAAAAAAGAAAAACTTTTTTGTTTACCACTACTACTACTAGGCTAATTACTGTTTAGCTCTACAGGGCCTTTATACTGAAATGTTTCCCCACACCACCTAGTATTGTCTTTCTATGGTTGTGAGTAACTGTATATTCAATGTTGAGGGTAAACACATACAGCGTACACAGGACGATGTGTGAAACTGATAGCCATTACACGCTTCCGCGGTTGTAGAAATCTGCTCCAGATGCTGCAGATACCGTGCTGGGCCGAAAGTGGTAACCAAAGTACGGAGAAATATTCTTCGGGGCTCTGTTGCATAGCAATCAGATTGCTTTCAGTTCTGAGAAATGTCAAGGTACTATTGTGGATTTGAATGATCCATGAAGTGACTTCTTTTCCGAAGAAAACATCGAACTATTTCACTAGAACTGAACGCTCCCGTCGGAACTGTTCTCAAGCTGGTGTTTATTAGTAAATCACAATAGAAGTATATCGCTGGGTGTATAATAACACGTACCTTTTGAAATTAACAGTATTTTATTGTTCTATTAACTGATTTCCTTCCATATACACTTATATTTTACGATGTGAATCAATTAATTTTCTTTGCAAATGAGAAATACGAGGATGGTAAATCTACCCCGAGGTTTTCCTTGGTTTTTCTTTGTGGGGCTTGGCTGAATGGCTAGATTATCCATTTGAGACATCCCAAGGCGGGTGACAGAAGCTTTGAGTGATGATGAAAAAGGTTTCTGATCACATCTCCTGCCATCCTCGACAAATGAATAAAAGCAAGCATGTAAGCTATGCATATAAGCTGCATCAGGAATTTTCAAGCAGCACAGGCTTTGTCAGCAGTATATGCACCCAAATCTATAATTTCCATTTATATAGTCATTCACTAATACCAAAATATCATAAGAAATGCAGTGGACATTAATACTGTAGTGGACATTAATAGAGCGTCATAAACAATCACCGATGTAGTGTTGTGTGAACGCTCGTGTTTGTTTTTGCCCAAAAACGTTCGTCCACAAGAGGGGCATATATGATGTATCATGCAGCGTAACTTGCTGTGACAGTGCGAGAGAGAGAGAGAGAGAGAGGGAGACAGAGAGTGACAAAGATATTGTTTATTACTCTGTGGCGGTCAGCGCTCACATAATTATTCTTACGTGATAGAACTTTTGTTCCTCTTAAGAAAGAAAAAATTTTAGGAGAGGAGAGCCATTCTTGTGATGTAAAAATCGACGCCATTGCGAGTTTTTGATTCACATTGTAAAATATAAGTGTATATGGAAGGAAATCAGTTAATAGAACAATAAAATATTGTTCATTTCAAGAAGGTACGTGTTATTATACACCCAGCGATATACTTCTATTGTGATTTACTAATAAACACCAGCTTGAGAACAGTTCCAACGGGTACGTTCAGTTCTAGTGAAATAGTTCGATGTTTTCTTCGGAATAGAAGTCACTTCATGGATCATTCAAATCCACAATAGTACCTAGACATTTCTCAGAACTGAAAGCAATCTGATTGCTATGCAACAGAGCCCCGAAGAATATTTCTCCGTACTTTGGTTACCACTTTCAGCTCAACACGGTATCTGCAGCATCTGGAGCAGATTTCTACAACAGCGGAAGCGCGTAATCGCTATCAGTTTCACGCATCGCCCTGTGTACGCTGTATGTATTTACCCTCAACAGTGAATATACAGGTACTTACACATATAGAAAGACAATACTAGGTGGTGTGGGGAAACATTTCAGTATACAAGCCCTGTAGAGCTAAACAGTAATTAGCCTAGTAGTAGTAGTGGTAAACAAAAAAGTTTTTCTTTTTTTCCAAAGGAGTCTTTATAAAATCTAGGAAATTATTCAACATTAAAGGAAAAACAAACATTTTGCAATCGCATAATAATGAATATCGCCCAAAATAAATTATTGTGAAACAATATTTAGTCTCGTTAGGAACATTCTTTGTTTCAGACCTGCATCTTGTAGAGGATAAATGTTGTTAGGTGTACCTCTTGTTCGTATCGTTGTGTTGTTTCGTCCACTTACCATACTTCGGTCATGGCATATGGACGGCCCGTGTGGTTCTAGGCGCGTCAGTCTGGAACCGCGAGACCGCTACGGCCGCAGGTTAGAATCCCGCCTCGGGCATGGATGTGTGTGATGTCCTTAGGTTAGTTAGGTTTAACTAGTTCTAAGTTCTGGGGGACTGATGACCTTAGCTTTTAAGTCCCATAGTGCTCAGAGCCATTTGAACCATGGTATATGACTAAATATTAATAATATGCACACGGCAGTTGGCAATCTCAATGTCACCTTCACTGTCTTTCGTAAACATGTTAATATTTGAACAGATAGTAGTTGCTGTATTATGTAATGAAGGTACATAAGGACATGTATTATATGTACAGCGAGAATGTAAACAACATGTGAATGAATGGTTTCTGTATGAGTGTGTTTCTGAGATGTCCATACATGGATGTGCCAGTGATATAATGTATACAAAGAGAATAATATAATAAAATAAAAGCCATTAGTACACTAATGTAGAAAGTAATCAGGTCACACCAGGAACTAAAGATACATGAGATCTCATCGTTACTACAGTCTCCGATTTGTTTTTGGTTGAATCGTTTAATCCGGAACAGAAATATTGACAGAATAATCACCAGCTTTTATTTCGTGTAGGACAGACTGTAAGCGGGAAAATATACGCATAAGAATTATCCGAACGGGACGTGTATCTCTAGATGTTATTTACATGAACAGACAAACAAATGATCATAATTTCAGAAAAATTGGTGATTTATTCAAGTGATAGAACTTAACAGATTGGGCATATCGGTAATGCATTGGTCCACCTATGGCCTTTATGCAAGAACTTATTCGGCTTGGCATTGACGATTGAGTTGTTGAATGTTCTTCTAAGCGATATCGTGAACAAATTTTCGTCCAATGGACGCTTTAGCACCTCAAAATCCAGAGATGGTTACAGGTCCTGCCCACAATATTCCAAACGTTCTCAATTTGAGGAGATCCAGCGACCTTGCTCGCTAAGGTAGAATTTGGCAAGCATGGAGACATGCAATACGAACTGTCAGCGTGGCCAGACGGGCTTCGGGCTTCATCCTGCTGAAATGTAAGCCAAGGGTGGTTTGCCATGAGGGAAAACAAAATGTGGCGTAGAATGTCGTCGAGTTACCGCTATACTGTAATGGTGCCACTGATGGCAACCAAAGGGATACTGCTATGAAAAGAAATGGCATCCCAGATCATCATGCCTGGTTGTCGGTTCGTATAGTGGGAGACAAGTAGATATCTGACTGTTGTCCAGGGTTTCTCCAGAGACTTTGGCCTGGAATCTCAGGATGGAATACCAACCTCACTGTCACCCGCCATACGGCTTGAGAATTAGGAGTGGTAGTCATCAAGGTTACACGAGTGGACCTTCGGCTCCGTAAACACTTATCGATGATGTTTCGTTGAATAGTTCGCTCGCTGACACTTGTTGATGGCCAGGAAAACATCCTGCAAGAACGGGAGCAACGACGACTGAAGAGAACCGTTCAACGTGACAGAAGTGCAACCCTTCTGCAAACAGCGGCAGATTTCAACGCTGGGCCATCAACAAGTGTCAGCGTACGAACCATTCAACGGAATATAATCGATATGGGCTTTTGAAGCCAAAGACCCACTCGTGTACCCTTGATGACAGCATGACACAAAGCTTTACACCTCTCGTGGGAACGCCAACGCCGACATTGGAATTCTGATCACAGGAAATATGTTGCCCGTTCGGACAAGACTCGTTTCAAATTGAGCGAATGGACGTTTCCGGGTAAGGAGACAACGTCATTAATCCATGGACCCCGCATGTCAGCAGGGGATTGTTCAAGTTGGTGGAGGCTCAGTAATGGTGTGGGGTGTGTGCAGCTGGAGTGATATGGGAACCCTGATACGTCTAGATACGACTCCGACAGGTGACACGTACGTAAGCATACTGTCTGATTGCCTACACCCATTCATGTACATCGCGCATTCTGACGGATTTGGGCAATCCCAGCAGTACAGTGTGACACCCAACACGTCCAGAATTGTTATATAGTGGCTCCAGAAGCACTATTCTGAATTTAAACACTTCCACTAGCCACCAGACTCCCCAGACATGAACATTATTGAGCATATGTGGGATGCCTAGCAAAGTGCTGTTCAGAAGAGATCTCCACCCCCTCGTACTCTTACGAATTTATGGACACCACTGCAGGATTCGTGGTTGGGTTGGGTTCTTTTGGGGGAGGAGACCAGACACAGCGAGGTCTCATAGGGTTAGGGAAGGACGGGACAGGAAGTCGGCCGTGCATTTTCAGAGGAACGATCCCGGCATTTACCTGGAGCTATTTAGAGAATTCACGGAAAACCTAAATCAGGATGGCCGGACGCGGGATTGAACCGTCGTCCTCCCGAACGCGCCGGATTCGTGGTGTCTGTTCCATCCATCACTACTTCAGACGTTAGTCGAGTACATGCCACGTCGTCTTGCAACACTTCTGCGTGCTCATGTGTGCCGTACGTGATACTAGGCTGGTGTAGAAGTTTCTTTGGCTCTTCAGTGTTTAACGGACAATCAAATGCAAAGAGAATACCAGACATAGCAGCACCATGGAATGGTTCCATTCAAAAGTCACCGCCACACGCCTTAGGACATTTATCTCACTAGACGGCGAGGAGTTTCAATGTTTTTGTATCAAATCGCTGCCACATATCTTTCGTCCGATTGGCAATGTGGGAACGGGGAAATGGTGCGACTTAATGGAACTTGTGTGAACAGCTGATTGTGGAGATCCCTCAACGTGGAACGACAATCTGTGTGGAGCGGTACGAAGACACTTTGCAGAAACTGCAACGCGCCATGAAATCAAAACGCCTGTGAACGCTGACAGATGGAGTCATCCTGTTTCACGACAACGCACGTCCATACACTGCCAATCGGACCAAGGCTATGCTTCAGACTTTTGGATGAAAACACTTGAACATCCTTCAACCACCTTGATGTTTCACCGTATGGTTTTCACATCTTTGTCGACCTGAAGAAAGACGTGTTTGGACGTCGGTTTCAGTGGGACGAGGGAGTGCAAGAATGGACACGGTTGTGGATCCGTCGGCGGCCAAAAGCATTCTACGAAACAGGAATTGGTCTTCCCGTTTCCCAGAGATATGAATGTTTTAAGGGATGTGATGATTGCTTTTGAATGGAACCATTCCATTATCCCGTTGTGGCAGGTGTTAGGTTTTCAATTGACTGCCCTTCCTAAGTTGCAGTAGGTATTAGGAGTTGAGGAGTGTTGCACAGGATAGAGTAGTATAGAGAGCCGCATGCAACTAGACCCGAGAAAACACAACAATGGGACTGTCACCAACAAGACTGAGAAGTTCATTAATTTTTAAAGTGGCAATGCGTTACCGTTTTAAGTTAGTGTTCAGCCTTACGGACTTCGCATTCATTCATAACAGAGTGAGCTAATATGAGGAGGGTGTGACAAAGCATGTGGATTTAGTTCGTCGGAGGCCCCAATTTTGAACTTTCCTTATTTATGACTTTTGTTTTTACTCATTGTACTCATATATGTTTTTCCCCCGTTCTGCTTCACCGCTCTATTTGCACCGAGGTCTTGTTTTACTTATTTCGAGTGCCTCCTGTCTTCAAGGGTTTGATTTTGCCTACGAATGTTGAGGACGTCTTGATGCGGTAAATGAGATCCTTTCCTTCTTATCTAGTTCGTCGTAGGATGCTGTCTTAATGCAACGAAACCATTGTGACAGTAAATAAATTACCAATTATTGCTGTCTTGCGGTTCATTTCACATCCTTTCTTAATGCATTAATTAAACAAAATTCATGGTGCAAGTAAGTGCATATAATTATAACCTGTTATCACATAAGGATTCCTCAATATGATACTACAATACGGCTGTGTAGATGCAAGCATCATCGAGGTTAGATTCACGCTTGCATCAGAAGTAATAATGTTGCAAAGCAGGACGCAGTATCACTGAATTCTCGCAGATTATTACAAGAAATGGAGGGGGGGAAGGGATCAAAATTTGTTCTGTCCACTACTTCTACTACTAATAGAGGCAGAGAGCGAATGGAGAGATCAGTAGCTGGCGTTATCTCAAGTACACATCGTGTCAACTATTTGGTTAAAAATCAAAAACAAGGTTAACGGACAATACTTGTCCATGAGTATAGAAGTTCCTTCGGGACGGAATCCCTCGTGTTACAAAGTGCATAACAATGTCGTGGAAAAGCTGCGATGACATGAAAATGGGTATCCCTATTGGGCAAAGGTCGTGATATTAAACACAAAGAATGACATATTAAAAATGGTATTGACCCCACACAATAGACTGTCGTCATGTTACTTAACAAGCAACGTGTTTAGCAGAATATGAAGCAAACGGTGATAAAGACAGTGAGCTCTCCCAAAAAGTGGTGATGGTTCACGTTCGAATAAAGCAATGACCATCAAATAACGCTCACGCACAAAATGAAAGACCATAATTGGGGTATCGAAGCGTTCCCCAGTTTACATAATTCTGAAGCAAAGTGTACTAAAGACTCCTGTAAGTTAAACTAGTACATTGAAATACCAGTATACCTGTATGCAGAGCGTGGCCGTTCACTTACCCAGGTGCCGTGAGAGTGACGACAATGGAGGCTGACGGTAAACGGCTTCCCTTTCAAAGCAGGTATAGGTGACAAAGGTCCCGATATATGTCACCAAATACGAGGGTTATTCGAAAAGTAAGAAACGATCGGACACGAAATGGAAACGACAACGAAAATCGGTGTGTTTGGTAAGTTTCTAGTATGCCTGTCGATCGCATTGCGTCGTTCTTTTTAGTTCTGAGCACACAGGGAGTAGATGATGATACCTAGAACATTAGCGTCTCCCACCAAATACGAGGGCCTGGTGATAAATTTCGCCTGAAGCTATGCAGCCAACATTCCATGACTGTTGTGTGTTTTCTTCTTCAAGAAAATTCTCAGCCGCATTCTGGAGGGGCAATGAAGATGCTCCTGTATCGTTTTCAATTGAAAATGTTTGATTAACCACAATACAGCCCGTAATTATCTCCCTCTGAGTTTCATCTCTGCTCACATGAAGATAATATTTGACACAGACAAGGAGCTGTAGGCCAGTGTAAAGAATTGGCGGAAAGTACTGGCGGCTGACTTCTATAACGAGGGTATTGTAAAGTTGATACAATTCTACGACAAATGTCTAAGTTGGATCGGCGACTATGGAGATAAGTAGTTGGAAGTTGTAGCTGACTGTTGCAAATACAACAGTTTCGATTTTCACTGTGGTTTCCATTTCGCGAGCTATCGCTCCTTACATTCCGAATAGCCCTCGTACCACGCGACAAAGTTCGCAAGTTTCATTCTGTCCTGAACTATCCCACTAGGTTAGGTTGGCAATGACCCTTCTTCATGCATGCTAACAGTGGTAGCCAAACCCATACATATCCAGTAACTCATGATCAATTTTAGAATTCACAGGGACTAGAAAGGATACTTGTAGCCGAAATAGATGAATATATTGGACCATCTCTTATACAGAGGCAGCTACTAAACTATATAAAGAAACTTATATCGTGAAATCCGGCACTACAAGTGCAGAGATGCATCGCGATATTCAGATTTATGAAACGATTGTGATCCGTTTCATAAATTATGAAAATAATTGGTCTCTTTTTCAATAAGACTAATAATGATTGTTATTAGTGTTTTTTCATCCCTGTACATTAATAATATTCTAATCATAACTGGTAAACGTTATTAATATGTGTAAATTATGAAAGACCGATCATGAAGCGAAACTCAGTATCAGTTTTGAAAAGATCTCGATTACTGCTCTTTGATTTTTCCTTCACATATTTCAAGTGAGATGTACACAACAGAACTCTGTCCAACAGAACTCACTATCAATGTGTTCTTGTACCTAACGAGCTCCCCATTCATAAGAATCTTGAGCTTTTATTTGGTTTCACTTTCCTTTTTTTATCCATCCATCAACATTTTATCAAGACGTTATCCATGCCGTTTAACTCAATTTCCATTTCCTTTGACGAAAGTGACAATATTACTACGCCATCGACTGACTTAAAAATTTGTATCTCTTTCCACAGGACTGTATTCATGTTTTCAAATTAGTCTTTGGTATCCTTTACTGTGTACGCAATGTACAAACTGAGTAAAATGAGGGTATACTGCGACACGTTTCAGCTACGTCCTCTCTCTAGTGCTGCTCCATTTACTTTTTAAGTAAGCGAAAATGTAAGCTACAAATGAAAATAATTCCTGCATCGTCAGCTATTTTTTTCCCTTTTTGTTTCAAACTCACGCTATGGAATATCACGAGAATCGTTCAGTAAGTTACCCCGTGGTCTAGGGGTCGCCGGCACGGTAGCTCAGCGTGTTCGGTCAGAGGGTTACGTGCTCTCTGTAATAAAAAAAACTGAGTTACTCGATTAACAACGAACTTCAGTGGATGTTTTACGACGTCCGCCCTGAGCAGATGCAACGATCAAAAGCGAACAAAAATGAGATTAGATAAAAAAAATGGGGGGTAGCTTCTTCGATTCTTAAACAAACGTCTTCGGTCCCGGGTTCGATCCCCGCCACTGCATAAATTTTGATAAATAATCAGCATTGGCAGCCGAAGACTTCCGGCATAAGAAGTCAGCCTCATTCTGTCAACGGCCATGTCAAAGAGGGCGGACGAGCGGATAGAGATTCAGGGCACTCTCTTTTCATATGGGTGGGAAACTTCCCCTAAAGGCGGAAGAATCAGCAATGATCAACGACATGAGGATGCAGAAAAGGGAAATGCAAAGGCTCAATCTAGATACAGTAGGGGTCAGTGAAGTGAAGTGGAAGGAAGACAAGGATTTCTGGTCAGATGAGTATCTGGTAATATCAACAGCAGCAGCAGAATATGGTATAACAGGTGTAGGATTCGTTATGAATAAGTAGGTAGGTCAGAGGGTGTGTTACTGTGAACAGTTCAGTGACCAGGTTGTTCTAATCAGAATCGACAGCAGACCAACACCGACAACGATAGTTCAGGTATACGTGCCGACGTCGCAAGCTGAAGATGAACAGAAAGAGAAAGTGTATGAGGATATTAAAAGGGTAATGCAGTATGTAAAGGGGGACGAAAATCTAATAGTCATGTGCGACTGGAATGCAGTTGTAGGGGAAGGAGTAGAGGAAAAGGTTACAGGAGAATATAGGCTTGGGACAAGGAATGAAAGAGGAGAAAGACTAATTGAGTTATGTAACAAGTTTCAGCTAGTAATAGCGAATACCCTGTTCAAGAATCACTAGAGGAGAAAGTATACTTGGAAAAGGCCGGGAGATACGAGAAGATTTCAATTAGATTACATCATGGTCAGACAGAGATTCCAAAATCAGATACTGGACTGTAAGGCGTACCCAGGGGCAGATATAGACTCAGGTCACAATATAGTAGTGATGAAGAGTAGGCTGAAGTTCAAAACATTAGTCAGGAAGAATCAATACGCAAAGAAGTGGGATACGGAAGTACTAAGGAATGACGAGATACGTTTGAAGTTCTCTAACGCTACAGATACAGCAATAAGGAATAGCGCAGTAGGCAGTACAGTTGAAGAGGAATGGACATCTCTAAAAAGGGTCATCACAGAAGTTGGGAAGGAAAACATAGGTACAAAGAAGGTAGATGCGAAGAAACCATGGGTAACAGAAGAAATACTTCAGTTGATTGATGAAAGGAGGGAGTACAAACATGTTCCGGGAAAATCAGGAATACAGAAATACAAGTCGCTGAGGAATGAAATAAATAGAAGTGCAAGGAAGCTAAGACGAAATGGCTGCCGGAAAAATGTGAAGACATCGAAAAGGATATGATTGTCGGAAGGACAGACTCAGAATACAGAAAAGTCAAAACAACCTTTGGTGACATTAAAAGCAACGGCGATAACATGAAGAGTGCAACTGGAATTCCACTGTTAAATGCAGAGGAGAGAGCAGATAGGTGGAAAGAATACATTGAAAGCCTCTATGAGGGTGAAGATTTGTTTGATGTGATAGAAGAAGAAACAGGAGTCGATTTAGAAGAGATAGGGGATCCAGTATTAGAATCGGAATTTAAAAGAGCTTTGGAGGACTTACGGTCAAATAAGACAGAAGGAATAGATATTACATCAGAATTTCTAAAATCATTGGAGAAGTGGCAACAAAACGACTATTCACGTTGGTGTGTAGAATATATGAGTCTGGAGACATACTATCTGACTTTCGGAAAAGCATCATCCACACCATTCCGAAGACGGCAAGAGCTGACAAGTGCGAGAATTATCGCACAATCAGCTTAACAGCTCATGCATAGAAGCTGCTTACAAGAATAATATACAGAAGAATGGAAAAGAAAATTGAGAATGCGCTAGGTGACGATCAGTTTGGCTTTAGGAAAAGTAAAGGAACGAGAGAGGCAATTCTGACGTTGCAGCTAATAATGGAAGCAATGCTAAAGAGAAATCAAGACACTTTCATAGGATTTGTCGACCTGGAAAAAGCGTTCGACAATATAAAATGGTGCAAGCTGTTCGAGATTCTGAAAAAAATAGGGGTAAGCTATAGGGAGAGACGGGTCATATACAATATGTACAACAACCAAGAGGGATTAATAAGAGTGGACGATCAAGAACGAAGTGCTCGTATTAAGAAGGGTGTAAGACAAGGCTGTAGCCTTTCACCCCTACTCTTCAATCTGTACATCGAGGAAGCAATGTTGGAAATAAAAGAAAGGTTCAGGAGTGGAATTAAAATACAAGGTGAAAGGATATCAATGATACGATTCGCTGATGACATTGCTATCCTGAGTGAAAGTGAAGAAGAATTAAATGATCTGCTGAACGGAATGAACAGTCTAATGAGTACACAGTACGGTTTGAGAGTAAATCGGAGAAAGACGAAGGCAATGAGAAGTAGTAGAAATGAGAACAGCGAGAAACTTAACATCAGGATTGATGGTCACGAAGTCAATGAAGTTAAGGAATTCTGCTTCCTAGGCAGTAAAATAACCAATGACGGACGGAGCAAGGAGGACATCAAAAGCAGACTCGCTATGGCAAAAAGGTATTTCTGGCCAAGAGAAGTCTACTAATATCAAATACTGGCCTTAATTTGAGGAAGAAATTTCTGAGGATGTACGTCGGGAGTACAGCATTGCATGGTAGTGAAACATGGACTGTGGGAAAACCGGAACAGAAGAGAATCGAAGCATTTGAGATGTGGTGCTATAGACGAATGTTGAAAATTAGGTGGACTGATAAGGTAAGGAATGAGGAGGTTCTACGCATAATCGGAGAGGAAAGGAATATGTGGAAAACACTGATAAGGAGAAGGGACAGGATGGTAGGACATCTGCTAAGACATGAGGGAATGACTTTCATGGTACTAGAGGGAGCTGTAGAGGGCAAAAACTGTAGAGGAAAACAGAGATTCGAATACGTCAAGCAAATAATTGAGGATGTAGGTTGCAAGTGCTACTCTGAGATGAAGAGGTTAGCACAGAAAAGGAATTCGTGGAGGGGCCGCATCAAACCAGTCAGTAGACTGATGACAAAAAAAAAAAAAAATTATGCTACACTTTTTATGAATCGGTTGGTTTTATTCAGGGTGCTCGTACATCAAATTACTTCGCACCCTTAAGAGAGAGATCTGACAATGACTAGAGATTTCTTCAGTGCGAGGTCCCTGTAAACATTCCGAAAGAGACTGTAAATATGTGCGATGCTCTGATTTTCCGCCGAAATAATTTTAATGATAGGTCTCTGCTTGGAAACGCATCTCTGTTGTGGACGCCGTTTTGAGGGCTACGTGGAGCGCCGCTACATTCATTAAGCAGTAGAGGCTGATGTGGTAATATTCCATGATGTCTCGCAACAAATTGCGCATTTTGCATTGGGAAGTTGTTGTGAAAAAGAAACATGTAGTATAGCTCATAGAACGCTCATGGTAGCCTGGTCGGTCTGTTGACAGAGTTCTCCCGCTTAATACATCGTTGTAGGAAGTTGCGGTGTGTCGCCCACGAGGCTAAAATATTGGTCTAAACCACTTGGGGATGTGATGCTGGTAAAAGCTACAAGCAGTCGACTCCCTATCACCAGCGTTTGTCTGCAAATTTTTTATTAATTAGGCCGAGGTGGGTTGTATTCCGTTGCTATCGACCCCGACCCCTCTTGCTACCGCCGTCGTCCTTTCGCTATTTTTTTCCTTTGACCCCATTTTTTCGTCTTTTTATTTCCAACCCACAGCCACCCCCAAGATATTTATTTCGCCGAAGCGGGCGGTGCAGATATTAAACTCGGCCGGTCGCATTAAAGGGGAAAGATAACGTTGTTGCCGCCGCCCCCGCCCTCACCCCCGCAGCTCCAGGCCACTCCTCCTAAATTACAAACCGCAATGCATTATGGGTAACGTATCGCGTCCCGCGCGCCCGCGACATATATAATGGCGAGAAATTCACCGGCGTAGCGCGGCTGCGACACCGGCTGCCTAGCTGGCAGGCGCCCTGCGTTCTGTGTCCCCGTTCCTGGCTCCACCCACTGACGGCCGTGGGGAATTGTCCCGGCAGCCGCAAATTGAGAATTACTGGCACAATTTGAAGAGATATGCTCGCCGAGTGGCGCGCGGAGGAATGCGAGAGCTAAATTTAATAAGCAACTGAATTACTGGTTTCTTGGAACACTGCTCTGTTTCGCTTTTGTACACGCGAATTACATACCACACGGATATATCACTTGTTGCGGAGGAGCAGTCCACTGCAGTATACACTCGTTATGAGACACGTAGCTGTGGAAGAGTTAAGGTTGTGGGCTTTTGCAGTTATTACATAACATTCAAGATAGTTCTATTCGCGGTGAGTGCATTTCCTTTTTCTTTCGATCTATTGCGCTTAAAATTGATCGTAATTTCTGTAAACACTTGTTGCCTAACGTAGAGCATACTCTTTATAGATATAGAAAATCACATTACCACTATAAACTAATTTTGTGACTAATCCTTTATTGACGACAACAAAGCCTTCTGTACTTTTGTCATGTGTTCTCTACATCAAACACCAACAGGGTTTGCACGACGTACATGAATTAGGCAGACGTTTACAAAGTTTCTTGACCACTGCTAACAGCAAATTATGCTTTATGTGTTAACCTATACATCCAAGTTTTTTCATTTCAATACATTTTTATTTGAAAAAATTTCAACTCATACCAAAATTTGTCAGTAATGAAACATTATTTACTAAAAACCACTTAAGGCGTAGAAACGAATCTCTTCGGATATATTAACGCTTGGGAACGTCTATTAAAAAAAAAGAAATTGCTTATACTGGTAGTTGTTAATTTTGGCATTTTCGTTTCAAATGCATCAAGTTGTAGTGCAATTCAACAATTAATAGCATCCACTTGTAACTGTCACCAGGATAGGCACAGCATGTCGTGTACATTCCGGGACAAACTCCCAATAAAACACAACATTATGTTAAAAATATTTGTTATGTATTATCTTTCAACGTAAATTCCTTCTCTTGCCACACATTAGCAGCGCCAATCGCAGAAGCTTTGACTGGAAAACTCGTAGACGGGAAAACTATTCAAAATCTTCGTCAGACTGCGTTAAAACATCCCCAAAGTTCTCCCCACGTGAGAGCAGATTGGAGTTTGGGAAAGAGCAAGAGAACTGCGGAAATAAAATCTAGTGACTTGGGGTGGGAAAAAGAGAGGATGTTTGAAGACTGTTGTCCATTATTTAGCCAAAAACTGAGGCAATAAAATAATGTTGTGGGTCGAAATACAGCAATAACCACGCATCATTGCTGACCTCATGTTATTGTAGCATATTGTACAATCAGTTATAATAAAAAGAAAATATAGTACAGATAACTCCCGTCTAATTAGTTCCATATTTATACTAGTCTTAATAATTGTCGATGTTGTGGTACTCAGTCCGAAGACTGGTTTGATGCAGCTCTTCGTGATAGTCTATCCTCTGCAAGCCCCTTCATCTCTAAATAACTACTGCAACCTGAGTCCATTTCAAACCGTTTATTGTATTGAGTCCTTAGTCATCCTCAACAGTTTCTACCCCCACACGTTCTTCCATTAAGAAACTGAAAATTACTTAATTGTATTTTTTCCTGTCAACCGACCTCTTCCTTTACTCAACTAGAGTCATATACTCTTTTTTCCCATAATTCGATTCAGTGTCACCTGATCCGTCTTTCGCTTTACGAATCTGAACTTCAGCATTCTTCTATAGCATCCTATTTCAAATGTTTGTATTACCGTCTTGTTTGATCTTCTTATCACTGATTTTTCACTTCCGTATCATGCTACGCATTCCACAAATACGTTCAGAAAACATTTCAGTAAATATAAGACGTTTAAAATTTGCTCTCTTTCAGGAATTTATTTTCTGGCTATTGCCATTCTTGATTTTATACCATCTATATTTCATCCTCCGCTCGTGATCTCGGGGTAGCATTCTCACTTCCAGAGCGTGGTGTCCCAGGTTCGATTCCCGTTGTGGTCAGTGATTTTCATCGGCCCCGAGATGACTAGATGTTGTCGTGTCGTCTTCATCATTATCATTCATCCCCATTATGGTCGCAGGAATGCACGGCAAACCACCTCCATTAGGACAGTGCCTAGTACGGCGGTGCGGGTCTCCTGCATTGTTCCCCTACGCTCTCTCAAGTAGCATGGGACTTCATTTCAATATTTCGGTTACCATGATTATTTTTTTACTCCTCATACGGCAAAACTAGTCAACCCCTTTTAGTTTCTTGTATGATAATCTAATTTCCTTAGTGATTTACTGCGACTACACTTCATTGCCCTTGTTTTACCTTTTTGCTGTCCATTTTATATCAACGTTTAAAGATATTCTCCATTCCGTTTAACTGTCCTTCCATAGCCTTGACGTACCTGACAGAATTACGATCTTACTGGCAAACTTTCAAGTTTTTTATTTCTTCTCCATTACCTTCAAATATCTTTTCCAAATTTCTTCTTAGTTTCCTTCACAGATAGCTCACTGTACAGACTGATTAACATCAGAGACAGGCTGCAACACGTCATCAACCAATTCTCAACCACGGCTGCCCGTTCATATCAATCGACTCCTATCCCTGCATTCTGGTTTCTGTATTACACTCCTGGAAATGGAAAAAAGAACACATTGACACCGGTCTGTCAGACCCACCATACTTGCTCCGGACACTGCGAGAGGGCTGTACAAGCAATGATCACACGCACGGCACAGCGAACACACCAGGAACCGCGGTGTTGGCCGTCGAATGGCGCTAGCTGCGCAGCATTTGTGCACCGCCGCCGTCAGTGTCAGCCAGTTTGCCGTGGCATACGGAGCTCCATCGCAGTCTTTAACACTGGTAGCATGCCGCGACAGCGTGGACGTGAACCGTATGTGCAGTTGACGGACTTTGAGCGAGGGCGTATAGTGGGCATGCGGGAGGCCGGGTGGACGTACCGCCGAATTGCTCAACACGTGGGGCGTGAGGTCTCCACAGTACATCGATGTTGTCGCCAGTGGTCGGCGGAAGGTGCACGTGCCCGTCGACCTGGGACCGGACCGCAGCGACGCACGGATGCACGCCAAGACCGTAGGATCCTACGCAGTGCCGTAGGGGACCGCACCGCCACTTCCCAGCAAATTAGGGACACTGTTGCTCCTGGGATATCGGTGAGGACCATTCGCAACCGTCTCCATGAAGCTGGGCTACGGTCCCGCACACCGTTAGGCCGTCTTCCGCTCACGCCCCAACATCGTGCAGCCCGCCTCCAGTGGTGTCGCGACAGGCGTGAATGGAGGGACGAATGGAGACGTGTCGTCTTCAGCGATGAGAGTCGCTTCTGCCTTGGTGCCAATGATGGTCGTATGCGTGTTTGGCGCCGTGCAGGTGAGCGCCACAATCAGGACTGCATACGACCGAGGCACACAGGGCCAACACCCGGCATCATGGTGTGGGGAGCGATCTCCTACACTGGCCGTACACCACTGGTGATCGTCGAGGGGACACTGAATAGTGCACGGTACATCCAAACCGTCATCGAACCCATCGTTCTACCATTCCTAGACCGGCAAGGGAACTTGCTGTTCCAACAGGACAATGCACGTCCGCATGTATCCCGTGCCACCCAACGTGCTCTAGAAGGTGTAAGTCAACTACCCTGGCCAGCAAGATCTCCGGATCTGTCCCCCATTGAGCATGTTTGGGACTGGATGAAGCGTCGTCTCACGCGGTCTGCACGTCCAGCACGAACGCTGGTCCAACTGAGGCGCCAGGTGGAAATGGCATGGCAAGCCGTTCCACAGGACTACATCCAGCATCTCTACGATCGTCTCCATGGGAGAATAGCAGCCTGCATTGCTGCGAAAGGTGGATATACACTGTACTAGTGCCGACATTGTGCATGCTCTGTTGCCTGTGTCTATGTGCCTGTGGTTCTGTCAGTGTGATCACGTGATGTATCTGATCCCAGGAATGTGTCAATAAAGTTTCCCCTTCCTGGGGCAATGAATTCACGGTGTTCTTATTTCAATTTCCAGGAGTGTAGTTGTAAATAATTTTCGCTGTCTTTATTTTGTCTTTGCTGTTATCAGAAATTCAAAGATCGTATTTCAGCCAACATTGTAAAACGCTTTCTCTAAATCTACAAATACTATAAACGTAAGTTCACATTTCTTGAGTTTACATTCTACGATAAGTTGTAGGGTCAGTTTTGCTATACGTGTTCCTAAATTTCCCTGGAACACAAACTGATCTTTTCCAAAGGTGGCTTCTACCAGTTTTCCCACTGTTATGTAAAAAATTAGTGCAAATATTTTGCAACCACGACATGTTAGTCTCATATTTCGTTAGTATTCACACCTGTCACCACTTGCCTTCTTTGGAATTGTAGTCATTACTTTCTTCCTGCAGTATGAGCGTATTTCACTCCTGTTATGTATTCGTATGGAGTAGTTTGGTCACGGCCGGCTCTTTCAAGAAGCTGAATAATTTTGAAGGAATGTCATCTGTTCCAAGAACATTGTTTCAGATTTAGTTTTTCAGTGGACTATCACACTCATCTCGCAGTGTCATATCTTACATCTCATCTTCATCTCGTTGCATGGCTTTTTATAGATCCTCTTTCTATAAAATTGTCTCCAAGTTATTTCCCTAAAATGGACCTCCTATATGTTCTTTCCATCATTCAACTTCCCTTTCTTTATTTAGTAGGGGGCTTGCCTTTCGAGTTCTTGAGTGTCATGTAGCTGCTACTCTTCTCTCCTACGGTCACTATAATTTCCCATTAGGTGGCATCCAACTCTTCCCCATGTTATTCATTGTTTTACAGACTTGCATCTTTTCTCTTGCGATTCCCGCTTGGCCATTTTGCACTTTTCGTTTATGAGATCCTGGTATCAATATTTACTTTAAATTTGACCTCAGGTTCTGTTCTGAAATACTGTTTGATTTATGATTTCACAAATCATTAATTATAGTTTGGTTTTAAGCAGAATTTATTTGTTATTTTCTCTAATTTTCGATCTGCAAATGCTAACAACTTTTCGCTTTCTTCTACATATGACTGTCATGCTTGCAGGTTACGAAACATCTGAAAGCCAGCGAAATAGCAAAAGAATCTATTCACTTCGAAGTTAATCGGTCAGACGCCTAGGAAATGTGGCGTTGAATATTTCAATTAATGGAACTGATAATTACAAAATAACTAAAATATATTTCTGGAACAACTTTAGACGTAGCCGCCGGTAAAATTATGCTCGAGAAACACTTGACTTTACCCATGTCGTTGTAGAAATAATAATTATCATTTTGAAGGGGGCTCTATGTACTGAAATTATGTTAAAAAGCCGAATTTTTCTGATAGATATCAGTCGCACGACTGGTTTGATGCGGCCAGCCAGGAATTTCTATCCTGCGCAGAACCTCTTCGCCTCATAGCAACACTTCTTCTATGTCTCCCATCTTTAGAAATTTTACCCTCTACAGTTCCCTCTACTGATGTAGCTGTAGAGGTGATTCCCTCTTATCTTACAGATGTCCTATCATCCTATCTTTCTTCTTTTCACTGTTTTTCATCTGATCCTTTCTCCGCCGATTCTGCAGAGAATCTCCTCATTCCTTGTCTCTCAGTCAACCTAGTTTTCAAAGTTCTTCGGTGCCACTACATCTCTTACACTTCAGTTCTCTTCTTTTCCAGTGTTCCTATTGTACATGATTCAATAACATACAATGCTGTAATCAAACGTACATTCCACGAAATCTCCTCCCCAAATTCAATGCTATACAAGATGCCAATACACCTCTCACGGCCAGGATTCCTCTCTATCCCGGTGCTACACTGCTCTTTATGTCTTTCTTGCTTCGTCCATCAAGGGTTATTTTGCTTCCTAGGTAGCATAAATCCTCAACATCGTTTACATCGTAATCACTCATTTGACGAGTTTCCTGATGTTTCGATTTCTGCTACTTCGCATTGCCTTTGTTTCGGGTTGCTCATAATCTATATTCTGTGTTCATTATATCGTGCATTCCGTTAAGTAGATCCTGTAATTCTTTTTAGCTTTCACTTACTATAGCAATGTCTTCACCCATAGTGGGTTATTTTGATTCCTAGGTAGCAGAATTCCTTAACTTAGTCTACATAGTGATCACTAATTGTCGCTGACTGCGGATTATTTTGCCTTTTCTCGTATTACTCTTAATCCACACTCTGTGCTGATTATATCGCGCATTCCGTTCATTATATCCTGTAATTCTTCTTAACTGTCACTGAGGATAGCAATGTCATACCGAATCTTATCATTAATACCGCAGTAAACCCAATCAAACTTTCCTATTATTTCTGTCATTGCTTCTTCGATGTATAGATTGAACAGTGGGGGCTTGCGATTGCACCCATGACACTACACAATTTTCAATCCGAGCATTTCGTTCTTGGTTTTCCAGTCTTATTATTCACTATTGGTTTTTGCACATACTGCTTACAATCTATCTTACCGTATAGCTCACTTTTTCTTTATACGGAATTTCGAAGGTCTTGCATTATGTTACGTTGTGGAAAGCTTTTCCTAAGTGAAACATCCTATGAGAGTATCTGGATTTTACTGTCATTATCTAGCGTATGAAACAGAACTGTATCTCTGATGCCATTACCTTTCCCAAAGCCAAACCGATCTTCATGTAACAGATCCTCAATTTTCTTTTCCATTATTCTCGATATACTTCTTGTCAGAAGCTTAGAAGCACATGCTGTTAAAATGATTGTGCGACAGTTTTCGCACTAGCCTGTGCTTGCCATTTTCGAAAGTTAAGCCTTTTTTTTCTTGAAGTCTAACGGTACGTCTCAGTCCCACACATTCTACACACACACCGACTTAAAATAATCTTTCGGTTGCCTTAATGCTTTTAGAAATTCAGATCGAACGTTATATATCGCTTCGGTCTTATTTGATCATTCCAGGATTTATTTTGCCTTAGCCCTATTCCTGATTTTTCTCGATATTTTTCTACACCCTTCTTTCATCGATCAATTGAAGTATTTTTTCTATTATCCAATGAGTCTTTGTATTTACCTTTCTTGTACCTATGTTTGTTCATCCAACGCCTGTGATTTCCCTTTTCAGAGATGCCCACTTCTCTTCAACTGTCCGCCTGAGTGGTTGAGTTGTAGCGTGGCTGACTGCCACGAGAAGTACCAGCATTCCATTCCCGGTGGTGCCAGAGAATTTTTCTTGGTGGGAGGACTGGTAATTTTCCTTGGTGGGAGAACTGGTACGGAATGCAATCAGCGTTTGCTTATAAAGACCTAACGCCAACCACGTATAATTTTTTGTTTTTCTCGAAGTAGTTACTTCATCCAGTGATCGTTTATACGGTTTAATCATTGTTATCAAGAGGAAAACGTATTTATCAAGCTATTTATAATGGCAAGAATGGTCTAATCTTTTAGCAGCAAGTGAGGTGAGTATCAATTTAGGTGGCGCCTTGCAAGTAGTGGGAAAAGAGCATGAGTATTCCAGAACGGCTCTTTACTCTGAAATGCAGAGTGCACTGGTTTGAATATTCCTGACCGAGTAAAACGGTGTGACAGACCGTGACTCAAATATTATGTGCAATTTCTCCATCCACTGAGTTATTCCAGCGAGACTCATGACACGCCACCAAGCTTTATTTCCGGAGTACCTCATCTCCTACCTGCATAACTCATGGAGATAGCACTCCTGGAAGAAAGAAGGATTGTTAGTCTCGAAGAGTATACAAGAGAACGTACGGTGGTTTTGTAATGCATGAAATGAGGTACAGGCGAAGTATAGCTGTGAGGACAGTTCGTGGGGAGTGCATTTATAGATGAGTCGGTAGAGCACATGCCTACCAAAGGCAGACGTCACTGTTCCTGACCTGATCCGGCGCACGATTTTAACCTGGTATGAAGTTTCAGTATGAGTACTACTTCCTGCGGCAGAAACTCCCACATTTATCTCACTATACTTCAACGACACAAAGCTGCGGACCATTCCAGTCTTCTTATAACGATGAACTTTGGCGCATCTGCACTGTTGACGCGTGCAAGAAATTTCAACCTTTCAAGAGAAACAATAGAAGATCTCCGAGAAAAAAATTTACACCACATATATTGATTCTTACTGACAGTACACTGACTTCCCTGTCGCATGATTTGAGGAATTGTACGTCACAACATGAACCGCGCTCGGCATTACATAAAAAAGAAGTACCGCCTTCGAACTCATAAGGGTGTTCCTCGTCAATATCGTGATTAGATTAGACGATGAAGCATGTGCCTACGATGCACCAGAGTAAACATACAAAGCACAAAATGATGTCTATGCAACTGGTAAATCAATACGTAGCAAACATTTGTTGATTCAGCGAACTTCTCTGTGTGGTGAAAAGAGAACCCGTATGATACAATACGTGAATCGAGGCACCATATGAAGTAACGGTTTTCTCGAAAAACTGCACTAGAATTGACTACGACTTGTAGGAATTTCCATTGAAATCAATCTTACCTGAATGAAACCCAAATACGCCGCTGTAATTTCACCAATTTATATGCAGATTAGGTTTCCGAGGCAGGCGATCGCTTCCTGGGAAGTGTTATTCAGCTCACAGCTGGAAAGGGTGTGGCGACAATTGCAGTCCCAGATGGCGGCACAACAGATGGGTTGAAACGTCTGCCGACCTCGCCTCCGTCTACAGGATGCTGTCACCGCTACCTGTTGGAAAGAGTGGGGGCGGCTGAGGTACTCCCACTTCATGCTATCGAGAATGGTGATTCTGTGGAACAGCCCGTATCAAATTGTTTTATCTCCTTTCCAAAATGTCATGTAGATAGTCAACACTAAGAGCGAATAGTCTGAACGTGTCTCTTGAAAGTTAAATGGGAACACTAGGGACACAGGAGACAGACATGTAGTGCTTGCTCTCAGTAAAATCTGACGTCCAGGATAATCATGACTGTTCACACTGTTACTTAGCGATATCTTTGTGAGGTCATCAACGTCAAAATCTCTGCTCTCAGCAGACTATTTTGGTCTGCTTTGGTAGACCCGGCAAGCTGTAAGCAAGCTTCTGACATGAATGTGAGTTTTCGCCGTGTCGTTGACGGTAGTACCACCACAGTTATGGGAGTAAGTTATAGAAATGCTTACATGTGTGTGGTGAAGCTTTACCAGTGAATTAAGTCGTTTAGCACAGTGATTGATACTATCTCTCTTACTACTGATATGAGTGAGTGAGTAAGTTGCTCCGTGTCAGTTAAAGAATCATGAAAGAAATTAGAAAGTTGTGGCTTGAGACTCCGGTTTGGTTTTGTTGTTAGTGGGTAGTCTAAAAGGATATTTCATTTATGTTCACGCTTCAGTGGTTTCCCTTCCGATGTTATGTAAATGATACGAGAACGATAGTTTATGAAGTAAAAATGAGAATAAAAGCTTTTGAAATGTGGTATTACACAATAAAGTGAGTGATTAGTCCGGGATCGAATAACTGCTGAAGCGATAATGCATAAGAACTGAGGAAAAACCAGATCTGTGCCAAAACTACAGTAGAATAAGAAATATATTCATACGACATATCCTCAAGATACTGTGGAATAAGTAATTTGATGGATATGTGGGGAAGGGGGTTAAGTGTTGAGATTCGTCTTAAAAGCTGGTTCTGGTGGATGTTGTTGTAGTAGTATGTCTGACGGTTCCTAGCGAGTCTCATAGATTCTACAAACCAAATGAAATAGTCGTTTGGTTGTGAATACAATGTAGTGGCGATCCTGTTTGTCATAGATTAAAGAAGTCCTTGGTAGGCTACCCGTGTTATTCACTCATTCAATTCTCACAACTAACAAGTCGATGGTCTTAGAGCCCAGAGATTGCGCCTGGTAGCATCCCGTAATTATGTATTCCTTCTGGTTCAGACAAGAAGTATTTGGTGATGTCCCTAGCATGCTTCTCAAACCACTGTTGCAACACTCTGGCCTTGTACCGCAAATACTGATCCTGCTCGATGACGCCATCGGGATGCAGGTGGTCAGAACTAATAATCACTTCGTCCACTTCTGTAGTTGTGTCGTTGATTGCTACCACACGTACAACAATGATGTGATGAAATCTGTTTCCTGCACTGCCACCGTAATCGTACTCTGTCGTCATATCTGGCACAGATCGTAGCCTGCCCTGCTTTACAGAGCGAGGAAGCCACGGTCTGCAGTGAGCCATAGACATTTAATAGTTGCCTACTAGTGCTGTCACCACACTTCAGTCTCTTTCCATAGATGCTTGTGACAGCAGAATGCTTTGCTGATTCCAGAACGTCTCAAAACGCTAGGCCGTAACAAAATGCTCTTTATGGAAATCGCTTATGTACGTGAATCTTTCCCCTTGTCCTTTCAGTCACTGATGTCTCAGAGGTGGAATGATTCTGCAATTGTCTCTGCTTCGGTTATACATTTTCCTTACTGCAACATATGCCCACGACGCCACCTGATGGCATTCATTCTCGAGGAGAGCAGTTAGGTGTACAAGGATATGTATTTCTATTGACGACTGAGGACAGTATGCTGAACAACATAACTTCACTATTTATTTAATATGCAGAGTAACAGAGCTACTACGAGATGTATGTTATTAGGTTGGTTAGTATCTCCAAGGAAGCCCGACATAAACAAACCATTAACGTTTATCTTCCTCTGGGCAGCACGTTAGATATTGCAGTGTGGTCACGTAGACAGAAAACCGGAAATCTATACTGACAGGTGTAATACACTTCATGGCGCAATTACAGCTGTGGAGAAAACATCAAGTAGGAAATGTTGTGATGCGTTCGAGGGAAGATCGTTAGATGCAGAGAAAAAAACAACTAACGCACTGAAGTGGGTACATATTAAGGAAACGATTATCACACTACCTATATCCCTAACATCCTGTAAATCTATTGCAGAAGGATATGTACAGCCTCTGGCTGAAGCTATTGATTGAAATGTGTTTTGTCCCCACACTATTATATTTTTCGTTATATCCAAGATGAATGGTTCTCAAAATAAACTGATTCTCAGTGCTTATCTGCAGTGACCGCAGAGCCGCTACGGTGAGGAATCTTTTAAACGAAAACGTAAGTAGCCAATAGTTATCATTTGCGTTCGATAGTTCTTATGTGTGTATCCATCAAAATAGTTGGCTGAGTAGATAGAGTTATGTAGAAATAGTGTTAATAAAGTTGCTGGTGATTGTGATACAAGGGACAGCAAAAGATTTGAACTATCACCTTGAAAATAATGAAGCAGCGACGATGAAACATTGTGACATGAACAGAACGTAGATTTGCTCGTTCAGAGACACTTCTCTTTGGCCAATAACAAATCCAAAACGTTCGTGAGTCCACTGACAGAATGTGGACCTCTAGGAACTTAAGTACAGTAAGATTGGAAGACACACACCCTCTACTCAGAAGAGAGGTAACAGAGACCTTGAGAACGCAAGGTGGACTTAAAAGAAATTACAGTCCACCGCAGGCACACGCCCGCACATTTCATTTCAGTTACTGCGCATATCAGTACTTGCTGCCTGATATTGTAAAAAGCAGGTTGCACACTTACTGTTTTACGTGTGCTAGCACATTGTTCCATACTACTGGCAAAATATGGTTGAAGCAATAATACAAAGATAATAATATTTTGTAACAAATAAAATTAAAGTAGATGTAGAAACACGGTGTTAAAGTAATAAATGTTAGTAATTCAGAAGAAAATAATACAAAGCTAGGATAGGGACGATTTGAAAATTTTCTTTTACTGTTAAAACCAACTATAAGATATATATTGTGGTTCGTGTTGTTGCTATTCCAGGTGGCAGGGCTTCGGAAGAATCATAGGGCCTGTCCCATGTGAAGTAGCTTACAAAATTAAGTCTTCTCATTTCACTAATAGGAATACACTGAAGCACAAAGAAACTGGGATAGGCATGCGTGCTCAAATACAGAGACATGTAAACAGGAAGAATACAGCGCTGCGGCCGGCAACGCCTATGTAAGACAAGTGTGTAGCACATTTGTTACATCGGTTACTGCTGCTGTCATGGCAGGTCATCAAGATTTAAGTGAGTTTGAACGTGGTGTTACAGACGGCGCACGAGCGATGGTATACATCTCGTAGGTAGCGATGAAGTGGAAATTTTCCCGTACGACCATTTCACAAGCGTACCATGAAAATGAGCAATCCGGCACACCATTAAATCTCCGATATCCCTGCGGCGGAAGAAATATAGCGCAAGAACGAGACTAACGACGACTGAACTGAATCGTTCAACGCGACAAAAGTGCATCCCATCCGCAGATTACTGCAAATTTCAGTGCTGGTCCGCCAAAAAGTGACAGCGTGCGAACCATTCAACGAAACATAATCGACATGGGCTTTCGGAGACGAAGACTCACTCTTGTACGCTTGATGACTGCACGACACAAATATTTACGCCTCGCCTGGGCCCGTCAGCACCGACATTCAACTGTTGATGAATGGAAGATGTTAACTGGTCGGACGAGTCTCGTTTCAAATTGTGGATGGACATGTACTATTATGGAGACAACCTCTTAATTCCATGAACCCTGCATGTCAGCATAGTACTGTTCAATGGGGCGAGTGCATTTGGAGTCTTATCGGGACCCTGATACGTCTACATACGACAGGTGACACATACGTAACCTCCTGTCGTATGACGTGCAACAGTTCAAGTTCATTGTGCATTCCGAGGGACTTGGGCAATTATAGTAGGACAATGCGACACCCCACACGCCCAGGATTGCTACAGAGTGGCTCCAGGAACACTCTTCTGAGTTTAAACACCTCCGCTTGCCACCAAACGCCACAGACATGAACATTATTGAGCGTGTCTGTGATGCCTTGCAACGTGCTGTTCAGAAGATATCTCCATCCCCCGTAGTATCACGATTTATGGACAGCCCTGCAGAATTCATGGTGCCAGTTCTCTCCAGCACTACTTCAAACATCATTACTCGACTCAACGAAAAGTAATATTGTGGCATTTTTGCGTGCTCGCGGAGCCCTATAAGACATTAGGCAGATGTACCAGTTTCTTTGACTCTGCACTGTACAATATAAGTGAGTCTATGTGTATTTGCTTCTCAAAAATGGTTCAAATGGCTCTGAGCACTATGGACTTAACATCTGAGGTCATCAGTCCCCTAGAACTTAGAATTACTTAAACCTAACTAAGCTAAGGACCTCACACACATCCATGCTCGAGGCAGGATTCGAACCTGCGACCGTAGCTGTCGTGCGGTTACAGACTAAAGTGCCTAGAACCGCTCGGCCACACCAGCCGACCTATTTGTTTTTGCTATCTTAGAACTAGTACTACTTATTACATCCCTTAATTTCTTATGTATGGCATACAAACTGCACTACATAGACGTTGTCTTCATGTTATAAATGTGCTGTTACTTTGTATGTTTGTGTGCATGATGCTGTTTCTCTTGACCTGTGCAGTATATGTTAGGAAAGCCTCGGGGCTTAAACGTTGAGCCTCGCCTCGCCGTATGTCCTGTTCCTTAGATGTAGTGATTGTAAAAAGCAGGTTGCACACTTACTGTTTTACGTGTGCTAGCACATTGTTCCAAACTACTGCCAAAATATGTTTGAAGCAATAATACAAAGATAATAATATTTTGTAACAAATAAGTTAGTTATCATACTTAAAGTGCAATTTTGATACATGAACCAATCGCGTGGCATGTCTGTTGTTTCACGCTGACCCTATTTATCTACTTTATGTCTTATACACCTTGTATTATGAATCTGTGCCTTATGTAGTTGTTGAGTTTATGTCTTTATCTGTGTCTACATCAGCATCAAGGTCTGTGGCTGTGTCTGAGTTTATGTCCTCTCAAGGTTCCTGTTGTCAAGTTTGTGGCGTGTCTATTCGATATCAGTCGTATGGATATTTTTGTCTATAGACGTCACGCACTGTTCTTGAAATTTTATCAGCGACGTTGCCTAGAGCATAACGTTTTTCTGGGTCACTTAACATTTCTTTGATGTCGTTATTTTCTGTTGCAGGTCTTATGTGTGTGAGACTGTTGCAATGAATGCCACGTGGGTAGGAGACCCATATGCCCACATAGGCACGTAAAGATCTGGGTAACGCCCACGCCGTTCTAATGTGTTTGGTGAGGGGCCGCGACCAGTACAAAAGTGAACCATGCCTCGGCTTGGATCCGCATGTTTCAGCTTCAGGCGTTCTCTTGTATTTGGCAAGAAGCAGAAAACTCGACGACCTTTGCCGATCGTCTCGCACTTCCGTTGCAACATGTCAGGGCGCCCGCTGTTTAATTAAAGAATGCGTATGATGTTTTTCCTTGCTATTTCTCGAACTTTGTCATGTCTGCTTCTCTTTAGCTAGTATACCGCAGTTGTGTGGCAGATAGTGATGACAGTGTGGGAAGCCCCTGGAACGTCATACAAGGCTTCTACTTATGTGGTGCCAAAAGAACTCTTTATTCTGAGTAGTATGCTCCTGTATCCTCGCCTCACTGTGTCTCTGTAGCTCACCAGACATGAAAGGTGCTCCCATGTACTTGCTGCAAAACACCGAGGTTTCCAAGCCAGCTGTGTGATATGTTCGTAGCGTGTTGAGAGGTAGTCAGTATTGTCTGTATTGTGCAGTACTTAGCCTCCCAAGTTAATGCATCAGTTTCGTTACTATGTCAGTATGCAGTCTGTGTGTACATTGAAAGTAAGTCGTTCACCAATATGTATTCTCAAGTATAGTATTACTTGTTTCCTACTTATGTTAACAGTATGCAGTTTAATAAATGAGTTCCATTTCAGTGCCCCTTTGAATAATAGATATACCGTTTTCTTTGTAGGTGTTTTGAGTTTGTTTTGACTACACAAATTACTGATACTTATGGGAACTTTTGTAGTTTTGTTTTCTGGGTATACTCGTCAAATTTCTGATACAATTACTAATCAGTCATCTGCACAAGCTACTATCCAGCTTACACTGTCATCAGCATCCATGCTTTTTAGAAGCGTCTCGATATAAATGTCCCAAAATATTGGTCCACAGACTAGGTTGTTTCGTTATTTTCTTGACTACTTTCTAGTTTCCTGTTTTTGCAACAGTCAAGTAAGCTGTTACACAGGGCGGTTCGTAGTTGCATCTCCCTCAAGCTAGTGAAAACCCAGGTCACCAAAGGTTATCAAAAGCACGTGCGATGTCGATTAATATTACAACAGCCTATTTACCGTTTGTCGTGTGAACTATTTCTTATGAGCGGTTGACTGCGTCACCTACTGATCTTCTCCCTTAAAACCACATTTTTTTTGGACCTAGGTTGCCCGTATGCTTGTAGTCCTTCGAAAAGGACTCGCTCCTGTGTCGAAGCCAATGTCATTAGGAGGCAGACTGGCCTGTATGTTTTGGGGTCAGTTGGGCCTCTGTCCTCCGATTTCTTAATAATGACCATGTTGGCTATTTTCTAAAGAACAGAAAAATGGTCCAAATGGCTCTGAGCCCTATGGGATTAAACATTTGAGGTCATCAGTCCCCTAGAACTTACAACTACTTAAACCTAACTAACCTAAGGACATCACACACATCCATGCCCGAGGGAGGATTCGAACCTGCGACCGTAGCGGTCGCGAGGGTCCAACACTGAAGCGCCTAGAACCGCTCAGCCACAACGGCCGGCTCTAAGGAACAGTGAGCCTTTCGTTTAGTGCGGTTGGTCGTGTGTTTGTTCGTCATCGGGGAGGAGCCTGCTCAGCAGGAACTCTGCCGAGCTCTCCCGCCATGTGTCGTCGTATTTCCTGCCCGTTTTAATGTTGAAAGAACAGTTGGGGTCTTAATTCGTTCTGTCTGTAGCTTATACGGTTCTCTCCACATGACGTTCTGTAGTTGTGTTTTAAAAAAGTTGTCATAGTGGTTTTCTTTTGTTTAGTTCTTTTTTGTATATTTGCTTCGCGTCTCGGTATAGATCAAGTCTGAGTTGTAGTTCTTGTACTATCTTGCCTGTTTGGTAATACCTCCTTCTCTCATGTGAGCCTTTTCTTATCATGTCACTGACCATGGTAGTTTATGTTTCCGTCCGGGTCTTTGGTGGAAGTCTGTTAGAACATGCATTTTGTAGTCTATTCTACTTTGGATAGAGTGTAGTGGGCAACCATCTACTACGCCTCTAATTTTCTGCCAGTTTGACTTATCTGGAGCTAATTACTGATGTTTTTCCTTCCGGGAACACCGCCTTATCGTAGGCACCTACACTGCCGGGCAGGACGGTTTGCGTGCTCCAATGAAGCCGAGAACTTTGTCGGAGATAGCGTAGCTACTGGCAGGGACTCCCAAGCAGGATTGGTCTCGATGGAGGAGACACACAAAGTGTGTTGTGCAACATAGGACAGGGTGGTGGGGGGGGGGGGGGAGGGGAGGGGCTCTATAGGCACACGGAAGGAAGCCAACCCTACTAAGTTAATGAAACCTAAAAAAAAATTCCAGGTTCTCCTAGATGGGGGTTGGGCACGAGGCTAACAACCACACCCTGGGAAAAAGAGCTGGTTAAGGAACCGAAGGTCAAAGAAAGCCGGATGGATGTAACGGATAAACGGCCTTTTCAACGGAAACGGCACGCGAATTGGTATTTAGCGACATGGAATGTGAGAACACTGAACAGCCTGGAGGACTACAGAACCTGGAAAAGGAAATGGAGAGACATAATGTGACGATGGCTTCAGTACAAAACGTGAAATGAAAAGAAAGTGGAATATTTGCATCTGGGACACACACTGTTCTCAAGCTGTGGAAGCATAGGATATGGAGGCACAGCTTTTCTGGTTGATAATGCTCAGAAGGCAGACACGTTGAACTTTAAGCCTGTTAGCGAAAGAATCTGTGTACAACGATTGAAAGCCTGTTTCTTCAATATATCCGTCATATGTACATATGCACCAACAGAAGATGCAGAGCCAGTGAAGAAAGATGTATCCCATGAGCAACTGGAGCAGGAAATAGCAAGGGTGGCAAAGCATGATGTTAAGTTGGTTATGGGGGACTTCAGTGCCCAAGTAGGAAAAGAAATCGCATACAAGAAAACAGGCGGTAAGGACAGTCTGCATGAAGTTTCTAATGATAGTGGTATGAGAGTAATTGACTTTGCCATGAGCAATAACATGATTATTAAAAGCACATGGATTCAAAGGAAGGATATAAGGAAAGTTACATGGAGCTCCCAGATGGGATCACAAAAAATCACATTGATCACATACTCATAGATAGACGACAAGCTTCAGATATATTACAGTTCGATAGCTGTCGTGGTGCATATGGAGATAGTGATCATTATTTAGTAAGAATCAAATACTGACATAGGATAGCCAAGTATAGACAGACCAAGAAATCTATCGCGCCAAGGTTTGATGATACCAAGTTATGAAATGATGAAAATATAGTACAACAGTATAAAAGTTGCTTAACAAATAGACTTAATGAAGCCGAAGAGTGTGCAGGAAAAGATATTGAAGAAAGATGGAAAAGAGTTAAAGGAACTGTACTGGGCAGAAAGAAGCAATCGAGAACCCAGAGCTGGTTTGATAAAAATTGTAGAAGGAAGATAGAATGAATAAATGAGGCAATAAAAAGAATGCTGCAGGGTAGAACTAGAGGTACTGCAGAAGAATCCCAGGAGAAGAGAAGGGAAGAAGACAAGGAATGTAGGAGGAAAAAGTGAGAATTTGAAAAACCGTGGATTGATGAGTTAGAGGAGAGAATTACTGCTCAAAAATAAAAGGAAGTTCTATATGAGGGTTAAAGATATAAGGGAAACATTCCATCCCAGAGCAGTTTCCTGTAAAGATAAGGAGGGAAATCTGATTGGAAGAAATGATCAGATTTTAGACAGATGGGTGGAGTATTTTAGTGAAATACTGAATGCAGAATCGGAAAACGAAGGTGGGGTTGATGTCCCTGTGGCAGAAGACGTGTAGCAGGCGTAAACAGAGACGAAGAGCTCCATGGATCAGTAGCAAAACCTACAGTGGAAGAAGTTAAAGTTAGTATCAAGACTCTTAAAAACAATAAAGCTCCAGTAGAAGACAATATTACTTCAGAAACGATAAAATACGGTGGAGAAAAACTAGTAAGGGTTTTGCATGAAATTATAGTGGCAATATGGTGGAAATAAAATGTGCCAAAACAGTGGAGTACAGCAATACTCTGCCCTATACATAAGAAACATGACAAAGCTGACTGTGAGAATTATAGAGGAACTGCACAGCTCTGTATAGTATATAAAGTATTAGGAAAACTCATGGCTGAGTGGTTAAGAACATACATAAAGAGCATCTAGGAGACAATCAGTGTGGTTTCAGAACTAATAGATCCACTACAGATCAGATTTTCACTATCAGACAGATCCTTGAAAAATATTATCAGTACATCATCGATGTCCAACAGTTGTTCATTGATTTCAAACAAGCTTATGATAGTATGAAAAGGGATCAACTTTCGAAGGCAATGCAAGAGGCAGGAGTCCCTAACAAACTGATAAGATTGGTTCAAATGACTTTGAGAAGAACGGTATGCAAAGTAAAGGTCGAGGGCACTTTATCAAAGGCATCTGAAGTTAAGCAAGGACTGCGGCAGGTTGATGAGCTCTCCACTATTCTGTTCAATGTCGCGTTGGAGAGTGTGATGCGAAAGACACAAAGCGACAACACCGGGGGAACACTGTTTACTAGAGTAACTCAGGAGCTAGTATATGCGGACAATATTGATTTGTTATCCAGGAGGAAACAGGACCTGGAAGAAAAGCTTGAAAGAATAGAAAGACATGGTGCGGAGACAGGGCTGGCTATGAATCGGTCAAAGACCAAGTATATGCTAACATCCAAGACAAGAGACATTGAAGGAGAAACAAGCATGACATTGAATGGAAAAGAATATGAACACTGTTAGATCTTTAATTATCTTGGGTCAATGGTAACTGATAATAATGATATGAGAGAAGAAAAACATGAAAAGATTGCAGCTAGTAACAGGAGTTACTTGCCACTGGTTAAGGTCTCTAAAGCTAGGAGCCTCAGTAGGAATCTGAAGCTGACTGTGTATCAACCATGTGGTGATGTATGGTTCGGAGATTGGACTATGACACAAAACGATGAGGAGTTGTTGCTGAGATGGGATATTAAGATACTTAGGAAAACCAGTGAATGAAAGTGGTTTTTGGAGAATCGGAAATAATAAGAAGAACAGAGAGTTGTACAACAAACCAGATATCGTGACAGAAATAAAGAGTAATAGACCACATTCCCTGGGACATGTAGAAAGAATGGTGGAGAAGAGCACAGTCAAGAAAGTTTTCAAAGGAAAGCCCGGTGGACATCGTAAGAGGTGCAGACCAAAGACCAGATGCTTAGACAACGCTGAGGAGACATCTTGGGTTGTCGGGTGTTCTGCCGGATATCAGCGTCGTACTTGCACGATATTTCGGTCACGTAGCTCGAGACCTTCATCAGGTGCGACCTGAGACTGCTCCTCGAGTGGACCTGGTCCAGTATTTATGCCTATGGCCTTCCCCCTCCACCAACAGCTGCAGGCGCTTCCTCTGTGGTCCGCGCTCATTCCCTGTGACCTGCTGGAGCGTTGCTGCTCCGTTTTCCGTCCGCTGCGGTTCTGGGTGTTCCCTCTGCGGTCCGCGCCCACCAAACCCGCTCCTGGGGGTTTCATCTACGGTCTGGGGTACCAGGCGTTCCCCCTGCGGTCCGCGCCCGCTCACCACGACCTGTTAGAGCGTTGCCGCTCCGTTTTTCGTCTGCTGCGGCTCTGGATGTTCCCTCTGCGGTCCGCGCCCACCAGTCCCACTTCTGGGTGTTCCATCTTCGGTCTGGTGCTCCTGGCAGTCCGTCAGGGGCTCGTTTACCATCTCCATGTCTCTGGTTCTTCTGTTTGAGTAGTGTTGCAGCTGGCCCCGTTGCTCCTTTAACAATTCCAGAGCCAGATCCCAGGCTCTGCTTAGCTGGTACCCTGTGTCACGATTCATAAGATCGTCAGCCATTTTAATCTCAATCGATTCTCTTATAACACTGTCCCAAAATCTGGGTGTTTGTGCTAGAATCTTGGTATCCTCATACTTCATGGCATGATCTAGTTCTAGACAGTGTTCAGCAATGACTGACTTAGTCACCGGTCTTAATCTAGTGTGCCTCTGATGTTCTTTGCACCTGATCTCCACAGTTCTTGTCGTCTGGCCAATGTAGGACATGCCACATTGACAAGGTATATTTTAAATCCCTGGTTTTCGTAACCCCAGGTTGTCTTTGACACTCCCCAGCAGTCCCCCGATCTTGTTGGATGGACAGAAAACACACTTGATATTGTGTTTACGCAGGATCCTACTGATTCTGGCAGAAATAGAGCCAGCATAGGGCAGATATGCCACCTTCCTTGCTTCATCTTGGTCTTCTTCAGGAACCTGTGGTATAGTGGCTGGTCGGAGTGCCCTCTCAATTTGTCTGTCCATGTATCCATTCTTGGAGAAAACTGTTTTGAGACGTCCTATCTGTACGGGTAGATTCTCTTGGTCTGATAGGGCACGTGCTCTGTGGACTAAAGTCTTCAGAACCCCATTCTTCTGTGCAGGGTGGTGGCAACTGCTGGCCTGCAGATATAAATCAGTGTATGTAGGTTTCCGGTACACACTGTGGCCAATTGATCCATCTGCTTTCCTCTGGACTAGTACATCCAGATATGACAGCTGGCCATTCTCCTCCAGTTCCATGGTGAACTTGATATTAGGGTGGCATGAGTTAAGATGTTCAAGAAACTCATTAAGCCTGTCCATCCCATGTGGCCAGATCACGAAGGTGTCATCCACATACCTAAAGAAGCATGTGGGTTTAAATGTGGCTGTCTCCAATGCCCTCTCCTCAAAACTCTCCATAAACATGTTGGCAACCACAGGGGACAGTGGGCTGCCCATAGCTACACCTTCAGTTTGCTCGTAATATTGGTTTCTGTACAGGAAATACGTGGATGTCAATGTATGACTGAACAGGTCCAACAGAGCACCATCAAATTTCTCTGCAATCAGTTCTAGTGAGTCCTTCAGTGGGACCCTGGTGAACAGCGATACCACATCAAAACTAACCATGATGTCCGAATCTGTGATGTGCAGTTGCTTGAGACGTTGCAGGAAATCTTCTGAGTTGCGGATGTGGTGAATACATTTCCCCACATATGGAGCCAGGAGACCTTTCAGGTACTTGGCTGTTGTGTACGTAGGTGCCCCAATATTACTGACAATAGGACGTAGGGGCACACCCTCCTTGTGTATTTTAGGCAGACCATACAGTCTAGGTGGCACTGGCGCTTTTTCCCGTAGTTGTCTGATGATCTTATCGGGCATCCCTGTTTCCTTCAAGAGAGCACTAGTCTTCTTGGCCACCTTGTCCGTGGGGTCACACTCCAGAATTCTGTATGCAGGGTCCTCCAGAAGTTGGCGTACTTCCTCATCATAATCCACTCGCTGCAAGATGACAGTGGAGTTCCCTTTGTCTGCTGGCAGTACCACAATGCTGTTGTCTTCCCGTAGTTTCTTGAGTGCAAGCCTCTCCTCGGTTGTGATGTTCGATTTCGGTGGCCTGGCCCTGGTGAGGGCCCTGCAGGTCTCTCGGCGGACTTCCTCTGCCACATTAGGTGGAAGTGTGGCTGCAACTTGCTCTACTGCACTGACGAAACCTGAAATGGGTACGTTTCTAGGGGTCGTAGCAAAGTTGAGACCCCTGCTGAGTACCTTTAAGGTTGTATCATCAAACTGTATGCCACTCAGATTCGTCACCATGCGTGTCTCTTCCATCTGCTGTGCTTTCTTGCTCATGCGGTCAAACTTTGCAGATTGGCAAGATGAGGCATTCCTTCTAGCACACTCAGCTAAAGACCAGGAGGCACGGTCTACCCAATCCCAATCTTCTTTTGTTAAGGGGGCTGCCATGTACAGATGAATGTGTTACAGCTCCCTGGCCACAACATCTAACCTGTGGCGCATATCTCGAATCCTCTCTCTCACCAGTGCCATGCTAGCTCTGCGTTTTATCTTGTTCGCCGCTCTGGAGTTGATGTGATGTTTAATTCTGGCAAATACTGGTACCACTTCTCCATCTCGACACCTCAGCAAAAAACTGAGAGAACTCAGCATCTTCCCTTTCTTCTGCCGTAGCTTGTCCAGCTTCTTGATATTCTGATACATCTCCTCCCCGTAGAGACTTTTGATGTAACTCTTCAGGCTTTCCCGGCGATCTAATGACATCTTGGGTTGTCGGGTGTTCTGCCGGATATCAGCGTCGTACTTGCACGATATTTCGGTCACGTAGCTCGAGATCTTCATCAGGTGCGACCTGAGACTGCTCCTCGAGTGGACCTGGTCAAGTATTTATGCCTATGGCCTTCCCCCTCCACCAACGGCTGCAGGCGCTTCCTCTGTGGTCCGCGCCCATTCCCTGTGACCTGCTGGAGCGTTGCAGCTCCGTTTTCCGTCCGCCGCGGTTCTAGGTCTTCCCTCTGCGGTCCGCATAAATACTGGACCAGGTCCACTCGAGGAGCAGTCTCAGGTCGCACCTGATGAAGGTCTCGAGCTACGTGACCGAAATATCGTGCAAGTACGACGCTGATATCCGGCAGAACACCCGACAACCCAAGATGTCATTAGATCGCCGGGAAAGCCTGAAGAGTTACAACGTTGAGGAGGATTTGAGAAGGATGGGAGGTAGAAGTTGGAGTAGTAAGGTAGCCAGTAGAGAAAAGTGGGTGGAGATTGTCGGGGAGACCAAGACCCTTCAAGAACTGTAGCGCTAAGGAGTAAGTAAGTAAGTAGTCACTGATGTTTTGAGATCGTAGTGTGTGTTTGTGTTCGTGTATGTATCTGTGTGAATGATTATGGCACTGTGGTCACTATGTGTTGTTTTGTCCAGTACGTCCTATTTTATTATTTATGCTGGTGAGTTTTTGTTTGGTAGTTGTGTTGTTGTTACGGTGTTCAGTCCTGAGACTGGTTTGATGCAGCTCTCCACGCTACTCTATCCTGTGCAAGCTTCTTCATCTCACAGTAACTACTGCAACCAACATCCTTCTGAATCTGCTTAGTGTGTTCATCTCTTGGTCTCCCGCTACGATTTTTACCCTCCACGCTGCCCTCCAATACTAAATTGGTGATCCCTTGATGCCTCATAACATGTCCTACCAACCGATCCCTTCTTATAGTCAAGTTGTGCCACAAATTTCTCTTCTCCCCAATCCTATTCAATACCTCCTCATTAGTTATGTGATCTACCCATCTAATCTTCAGCATTATTCTGTAGCACCACATTTCAAAAGCTTCTATTCTCTTCTTGTCCAAACTATTTATCGTCCATGTTTCACTTCCATAAAAGGCTACACTCCATACAAATACTTTCAGATACGACTTCCTGACACTTAAATCTATACTCGATGTTAACAAATTTTTCTTCTTCAGAAACGCTTTCCTTGCCATTGCCAGTCTACATTTAATATCCTCTCTACTTCGACTATCATCAGTTATTTTGCTCCCCAAATAGCAAAACTCCTTTACTACTTTAGGTTCTGTCTAGACAAGACAGCCTAGACACAATGAGAGGAAGCCGAAAGGCACGCGCTAAGCCAAAGCAGGGTGCGTGAGGTCTGAAACAGGATACGTAATGAATGCTATAAAGAAAAGTACGTAGCTTCTGGAATACTTAACTTTAATCCATCCTTTTGGTACATCTGGAGATTGTGGCGATACAAGTGAGACTCTTTAGATACAGGCATTGTTACTAATGGCGCCTTGCTAGGTCGTAGCCATTGACTTAGCTGAAGGCTATTCTAACTATCTGCTCTGCAAATGAGCGAGGCTTCGTCAGTGTGCATCGCTAGCTACGTCGTCTGTACAACTGGGGCGAGTCCTAGTCCGTATCTCGAGACCTGCCTTGTGGTGACGCTCGGTCTGCGATCCCTGACAGTGGCGACACGCGGGTCCGACATGTACTAATGGACCGCGGCCGATTTAAAGCTACCACCTAGCAAGTGTGGTGTCTGGCGGTGACACCACACTTTAAGTGTCTCATTACCTAATCTAATTCCCTCAGCATCACCCGACTTAATTCGACTACATTCCATTATACTCGTTATGCCTTTACTGATGCTCATCTTATATCCTCCTTTCAAGACTATCCATTCCGTTCAACTGCTCTTCCAAGTCTTTTGCTGTCTTTGACAGAATTACAATGTCATCGGCAAACATCAAAGTTTTTATTTCTTCTCCATGGATTTTAATACCTACTCCGAATTTTTCTTTTGTTTCCTTCACTGCTTGCTCAATATACAGATTGAATAACAGCGGGTATTGGCTACAACCCTGTCTCACTCCCTTCCCAACCACTGCTTCCCTTCCGTGTCCCTCGACTCTTATATCTGCCATCTGGTTTCTGTACAAATTGTAAATAGCCTTTCGCTCCCTGTATTTTACCCCTGCCACATTCAGAATTTGAAAGAGAGTATTCCAGTCAACATTGTCAAAAGCTTGCTTACCAGATGGTAGAGTTTTGTCAGGACTGGCTCTCCCAAGGCTGTCAGTAGTTCTAATGGAATGTCGTCTACTCCCGGGCCTTGTTTCGACTCAGGTCTTTCAGTGCTCTGTCAAACCCTTCACGCAGTATCGTATCTCCCATTTCATATTCATCTACATCCTCTTCCATTTGGTAGTAATACATCTACATTACTAAGTCCTCCAATGTTACCACAGCATGTTGTCGATTGCTTCCAACAGGCAGGGCTCTCAAAATCCGTCAACAGACGATGGTACCGGCTCACTGTAGGCATTCGTTTGCTGGTCTCTCGCCAGTGCGTTTTTTCCGCAAAACACGATTACGGTCGGGCCGCAAACGAGAGCGAGCCCCGGCCAGCAAACAGATTTTCGTCTGCACGCGCACGCATGCGCTCGCGGTATGTACACAAGCGTTACACCGGGCCGCGACTGCAGATGGTATCGCCGCGCGGACAGCGGCCGACAGCACCCGACAACCCGCTGGCCAAATAAACAGAGCGGCCGGCGGTGTTTACCGCCCCCGCGGGCAGCCGACGAATGCGCGATTGCCGCGACGTGCGATGTGCGGGGGCGGCGCAGGTGCGCCATCTGGTATGCTGGCGGCCGCGCCGCGCGTCACGCTCCGCTGGGCACGGCGGCTGCCCGCGGGGAACAGCTGCCGCGTGACGTCACCGCCTGCCGTGCCCAGCCGCGCCTTCCGCCGCAGCTGTCAAACCGGGACAGGCGTCTGTCCGCAGTGGAGGGCGCAAAAAATAACTGGATCAAATAACCAGTTACTGAGTATTCCCTGTTGGTGTAATAACCTGTTATCAATATCAAGCATTTATTTCAGCAGCCGCCAGTACCGCGCGTCCTCTTTTCTCCAACGTGTTTTCATTTGTTCTCCACTGTTTCCCATTCAGTTTCACTTCATCTTACCACGAATGACGAATACATAGGTCGTGTGATGTTTGTAATACTATGGACATATCTGATGAGATACTGCTAGTACTGACCCCAAAAAGGATTCGTCCGGCCTTAGCTCTACATCTACATCTACATCTACATGGATACTCTGCAAATCACATTCAAGTGCCTGGCAGAGGGCTCATCGAACCGCCTTCACAATTCTCTATTATTCCAATCTCGTATAGCACGTAGCAAGAATGAACACCTACATTTTAATAAATGAAAAGCACCAGTTGGCTTTTGTTCTACAATATTACTTTTACAGTTAACCGGTTTTCGGCTTACAAGGCCATCTTCAGACATTTACTGAGTATTATCACCAAAGAAGTTAAATGTTAGCAAACAACATTAGAAGAGAAGTAACACATCTAGTCTGAAGTAGAAACATACAGTAAGTAACATCTTTGCAATGAAAAAGTAAAAAACTGCAAAATACATAAATAACAATGGAGTAGACAGGAAAACCTTTAGCACAAAATAGGAATAGCGTGCCTGCATAACAGTTTCTATTAATAAACAAAACTAATAAAATAAACTAAAATTAGTACTAGACAAGGTAGCATCAGGAGGTATGAAACATGGAGAGTGATACACAAACAATTAAAAGAAGAGACAGTTATCAATGTGAATACAGAATACATAAGGAACTTAAGCAATATCAATAACATAAACAGAAATAAATAAATGCAGGAAAATGGAGGTGTTTAAGGGAACCTACAGTTTGAGAGTGTGGTGGTACTGCATTTTAACATTAACAGTATCATCGAAGCAGTGACTGTGTAACGGCTTTCATTACATAAATGAGTAAAGTAAAATAAATCTTTCCGTACGAACTCTGATTTCCCGTATTTTATCGCGGTGATCGATCCTCCATATGTATGTCGGTGTCAACAAAATATGTTCGCATTCGGAGGAGAAGGTTGGTGACTGGAATTTCGTGAGAAGATTCCGTCGCAACGAAATACGCCTTTCTTTTAATGATTTCCAGCCCAAATCCTGTATCATTTCTGTGACACACTCTCCCATATATCGCGATAATTCAAAACGTGCTGCCTTTCTTTGAACTTTTTCGATGTACTCCGTCAGTCCCATCTGGTAAGGATCCCACACCGCGCAGCAGTATTCTAAAAGAGGACGGACAAGCGCAGTGTAAGCAGTCTCCTTAGTAGGTCTGTTACATTTTCTAAGTGTCCTGTCAATAAAACGCAGTCTTTGGTTAGCCATCCCCACAACATTTTCTATGTGTTCCTTCCAATTTAAGTTGTTCGTAATTGTAATACCTAGGTATTCAGTTGAATTTACGGCTATTAGATTAGACTGATTTATCGTGTAACCGAAAATATAAGATGCGCAATCATAGAAATAAAGGTAAGGGACGAATAATAATACTTTCCTTACATCGGTTAATATCTAAATCTCGAAATAAAACGCTATTCGGGTTCATAGGTTGCTTAACTTGTGAACAAATCCGCGATGTTTAAAATCGTCACCAAGTTGACGTCAACCAAGTATTCGTCTAGTAAACAAGGTCTTCTGTTACACTGACACTCTCTGTTACCTTTTATCTTGCAGTTGTGTTTCATCCTCGTAAGTGGGTCGTTCCCTCTCCATTTTTAAATCCAATGCACAATATGTGAGAAACATGGGCTGAAATGTCACGAAACTATAAAAGATGAGACAGCAACATGCCTCTTTTTCTTTGGAGGAGGAAAACCTTTTCAAGAAATTATACAAACCATTGGCAGACCTGGATAAAAACTATTAAGAGGTCATTCAGCTGCACCTATCGATATCGTATTATACTACCGGTGTTCAAAATCCGTGCACGAGATAATCGAATTCTCTTGCTTGCTGCGTGAAAACCACTAGTCCTACAGAAAAAATTAAGAGGAAATTTTTGTAGCAAATTGAACATAGTTAAATTCTGCACTGGGCTGCGTTTCCGCTGCAGGCCACGGCTTTCAATCTACTCAAGAATAAACTACCAAAGTGACCTCCAAACTACCCTCCATCCTCACACTAATCCTTGTCCGCCCCGATGGCTGAGTGAGTGGTTAGCGTGTCGGTTTATCGTCCTACGGGCCCGGGTTCGATTCCCGGCTGGGTCGGAGATCTTCTCCGCTCAGGAACTGGGTGTTGTGTCGTCTTCATCATCATTTCATCCCCATCCGGCGCGAGGATCACCCAATGTCGCATAGAATGTCATAAGACCAGCACCAAGGCGGCCGGAACTGCCCCGCAAGGGGCCTCCCGACCAATGACGCCAAACGCTCATTTCTACACTAATTTCGTATCATTACGTCACCAGCATATTCGGTTAATTCGTTTACATAACTAATACAAACGTGCCCAAGAGAATACTGAAAGAAAAACAGCTTTCGTAAACGTCACGCTGAAACTAATTGCTTTGACAATTCGATCGAAATTTAAACCTTACAAGCATGAGAGTTTCGTAGGCACAAGGCCTGACGAATACAATGATATAATTCTTCACTTTATCCGGTTAAAATTAACAACATTCTTAGGTAAAAGTTAAACAAACGCCTATTTTACTATTTGTAAGTGCTCTATTGAGCCGGTAGCGAAATAACGACAGGCGGTGAAGACCAAAGAGAGGTCGAATGTGGGAAATAATTGGTTTAGTCGCAAAGTTTTGTATTGTGAGAGGACGGTGTGCCACGAACAGCACTCTAGCACTCCTAACCGGCGAGGGCTGCTGTGCATATGCGGTACATGGGTAAGTCTCTTTTTTTAAAAAAATAACAGTTAGAAAACTCCAGATCTAGCGCAAACGCATCGCAACACAAAGTTCACTCCATCAAATTTGTTACAATACGGTCCCATTAATTTTTTCTGCAGGACTAGTAGCTATTCCGTAGCGAGCGTGGTTTCTGAAGGTCAAATATAACGTTGCTTTTGGATGTTCATAATACAACGTCGATAGGAGCAGCTGAATCATTTTGTTTATGCGGGTTAAATCAGAATAAAAATGTACGAAATCTAGTCACAATACGAAGCTACCCTCCTGCAGTTCTGTCCGAGATGGAGAAACATCAACTACTTAGAGTAGTCAAGAAAAACCCAAAAGTAAGAGCTCCAAGACTTGCTACTGCAGTTCACTTTTCTGCAGCAATGTTTCAGATAGACTGTAATAAATACACTTTATGAATATGGGTATCGGGGGGAAAAGCCCGCAGAAAACCATACAGCAACAAAAGAATATTAGCAATTGCAAAAGGAAACATTAAATCCTCTTAGTTTGATATCTGGAAGAATATGAATTGACAGTATATTGAAGAAAGACGAAAGTAATGGAAAGCAGTAGAAATTAGAAGTGCGAGAAACTTAACATTATAATCGGTGTTCACGAAGTAGATGAAGCCATGAAACTCTGCTACCTAGGCGGCAAAACAACCCATGTGGACTGAGCAAGAGGACATAAAAAGCAGACAGTTACTGGTAAAAGAGGATTCCTGACCAAGAGAAGTCTAATAGAATAAAACATAGGTCTTAATTTTTTACTGTGTGACAGTGAGGCATGGACTGTAGGAAAACCAAAGCAGAAGAGAAATGAAGATCTGATGCTACAGAATGACGTGAAAGTATGTGGACTGATAAGGCAAGGAATGAAGCGGTTCTCCGCAGAATCAACGAGGAAAGCAGTACATGGAAAACACTAACATGAAGAAAGGACAGGTTCAAATGGCTCTGAGCACTATGAGACTTAACATCAAGGTCATCAGTCCCCTAGAACTTAGAACTATTTAAAGCTAACTAACCTAAGGAAATCACACACATCCATGTCCGAGGCAGGATTCGAACCTGCGCCCGTAGCGGTGGTGTGGTTCCAGACTCAAGCGCGTAAAACCGCTCGGTCACAGCGGCTGGCTAAAGGGACAGGATAATAGAACATTCTGTTAGGACATCAGGGAATAACATCCATGGTACTATAAGGAGATGTAGAGGGTAAAACCTGTTGAGGAAGACAGCGATTGTGATACATCCAATGAAGAAATGAGGACGTAAGCTGCAAGTGCTACTCTGAGATGAAAATTACGACACAGGAAACCTTGTTGACGGATCATCAAACGAGTCAGAGGGCTAATGACTAAAAAAAGGTTTATTGACTGTAGAGAGTCCATTTGAGATGTTTACGTAAATTGGTTGAGAAACAGCATGGAGGTGAAAGTATTGTGAACTTGAAGAGACAAATATTACAGCCACAGCTAAACGTGTAAGAGGTTCAGTATTTGTCTGGTGCTGCATCAGTACAAATTGTGTGGGTTGTTTTTGTTTTATTTATCGAATTATGTGCCATAAGCTCTACATAAACCTGATAAAAACACATTGCACAATCTGAGGATTATAATTTCATCAAGGTAATGATGCGAAACATTTAGCTCTCGAGGCAAGGTTGTGGATGTTGTATAACACCCCTCACTGGATACCAACACAGTCGCAATCCCCAGTCATTAATCCAATAGAGATCTTGCGAAATCTGTTCCACAAAAATAAGACGAATCATCAAATATCCAATAGAAAAGATTTGAAGAACACTCTACTGGAGGAATGGAGCAAAACTGCGATTCAAACAACAGATCTCTGATGTAATTCATAGCCTATGAGAATGCAAGAGATTGTAACGTACTAACCATAACATTCAATCAGGGAGTTATTTTCAGTACTGCAGAGAAATATTTATTTTACATAATTATAGTGCTTATTTGACATCCTGAACTATCTTTTCCTTTGAATGTTTAACTATATTTTTGTAAGCGGAAATTTGTGTTTCTTTCCCGTATTCTTTTCACAAATTATTGAAGAGATCCATGTACTTCATTCCTACAATTTTGCACAGTCTGTACACCCTCAAACATAAGTACGTTACTAGGGGAATAGTTTGTGGAGCATGTGTGCTTCTACGAGGGTTGCCCAGAAAGTAATGCACCGATTTTTTTTTCTTCAACAATTCTTTATTGAACATAATGAGAATTACACACAAGAAAGAATGGTGTTTTATGCCCACATTCTATTTTTCCACGTAATCTCCATCCCGTTCTACGGCCTTCCTCCAGAGCGAAACAAGTACTTGTATGCCCTGTCGGTACACCCACATTTGTATATCCAACAGTGCGTGTAATGGCATCCACACTTCCTTTGCCGACTGACAGATGCAGCACCTACAGCCGAAGCGTAATGCGTCTGTCCTTGCGAAAGACATCAGCTCGCTGCGAGATGTTAGGTGTGACAGCTATGGATGGTCTCCCCGACCGCTGCAAATCGTGGAGCTCCGCCGAATCGGCTTCTGATGACCTGACCCTGCGTGCCCAGCGTTTAACTGTACTTCTGTCGACAGCAGATGCTCCATAGACTTCGCACAAGTGTTTGTGAATATTCCCCAAAGTTTTTTTTTCTGCAGTGAGAAATTCAATGACGGGACGTTGCTTGTAACGCACATCACCCACAGACGCCATTTTGAAACTGTATTGCATCTACGCCATATGACTGAAGTGACGAAAACTTGGCGCGCTTATTCAGGAGACTTCAAATAATACACACGTAACGTGTCGCATTCGTAGCATTGTTTTCGCTTGACACAAAAATGCAATGGTTTACTTTCTGGACAACCCTCGTTATTCGGTCTCGCTCTATCAGACCATTAATAAATCATGTGACCTTACTATTTTAGATATACCAGAGGTTACAGGTAACCATGATTTGAGAGTATGCAAACTATGTCAGCAATACATTTTGGTAGGTCAACAGAATGAGAGAAATTTCTAAAGCCTGAACAATAACTAATGTACCGGTGCACAGATATAGCTGGTCTCAAACTAAAACTTCATATGTCGTCAGCTGAAATAAATATGCGAGCAATTTCTAAAAACTCATTCAAAACTTCATCAACACACTCTTACTTCTATGTATTGAGGCGTTCCGTGACAAAGTGGCTTTGTCTTCCACGGTCTCACAGAGTGTGATAAATAAATGAATAAAAAAGGAAAAAAATTAGGACTCGGGGGATTGGTGATTTAAAAAGTGGGCGGGGCATGGACCGAAATGAGACATTTTCAGTAGTTGAAACAGTAGCTTCGTAAGACGTATCATGAACAAAAATGGCACACTGGCACAGAAGTATTCAGGAGTGCTGTTCCCTACATCAAAAGCACCAACTTTAGGCTCAAAATGCGAAATATTTTGCAAAAAATAAAACTGAATTCCTCATTAGTCTTCCTCAAATAATGATTAAATATGAAGGAACAAAAACACTACGGAAAATAGTATAGTTTCTACCTGCTAATAATTGTAACGGAACTATAAAAATAATGTCGACAAGTGTTAAGCCTTTTAATATAATTAGTTGATACATCCAGCTAGCGTGGAACAGGAGATTTCAAGAAGAATGTTACACATTATTTTGTCAGGCGAAGTAAAATTAACTGAATGCTGCAGCGCGCTTCAGTGTGGAACGGATACATGAAACTATTTCTCAAAGTAGTAACCAAGTCTCTGTAAATAACGGGCGGATCATTCAACCCGTCGTTCAGTTCTGCTACCTCAGAAATCCGGATATTCAAGAACCGCTGTGTGAAAGTCCTCATCGGTGGGAAACTTCGATTGCAGCGAATCAGTACTTCGATTGCCCTGACATGGTCATTGCGTTCGATATCGATTGCCTTCCTTCAAGATAGCCATCAGCCACGTCTCCACGACCGAATTGTTGCTTCCATTTCACTATCGCTGGATGCGACGTTGCTTTTGGTGCACATACAACCAGAATTCCACGGCGAATCTGTGTACTAGTTAGATGTTTTGCCCACAAGAAACCTACTCAACAGCGTGCTTTAACTTCGGTTTAGCGTTGCCGGGTCATTTTCACTGCACACTGTGATGCAAGTGGTAATCGTTATGTGTAACGTAATGTTTCGAGTCCTCTCGTTCCATGATTCATATTGTTTTTGTTCATTGTTTTTCGATACACGTTTAGGTGACAAGACTCATGGGATACCGCCTAGTATCAAGTCGGACCTCTTTTCGCCTGAGGTTGCGTGGACTCAACAAGTCTTTGTAAGTCCCCTGGAGAAATATTGAGCCATACTTCCTCTATGGACTTGGAGGAGCAGTTGAACGGAATGGACAGTGTCTTGAAAGGAGGATATAAGATGAACACCAACAAAAGCAAAACGAGGATAATGGAATGTAGTCAAATTAAATCGGGTGATGCTGAGGGAATTAGATTAGGAAATGAGACACTTAAAGTTGTAAAGGAGTTTTGCTATTTGGGGAGTAAAATAAGTGATGATGGTCGAAGTTGAGAGGATATAAAATGTAGACTGGCAATGGCAAGGAAATCGTTTCTGAAGAAGAGAAATTTGTTAACATCGAGTATAGATTTAAGTGTCAGCAAGTCGTTTCTGAAAGTATTTGTATGGAGTGTAGCCATGTATGGAAGTGAAACATGGATGATAACTAGTATGGATGATAACTAGTGTGGACAAGAAGAGAATAGAAGCTTTCGAAATGTGGTGCTACAGAAGAATGCTGAAGATAAGGTGGGTAGATCACGTAACTAATGAGGAGGTATTGAACAGGATTGGCGAGAAGAGACGTTTGTTGCACAACTTGACTAGAAGAAGGGATCGGTTGGTAGGACATGTTTTGCGGCATCAAGGGATCACAAATTTAGCATTGGAGGGCAGCGTGGAGGGTAAAAATCGTAGAGGGAGACCAAGAGATGAATACACTAAGCAGATTCAGAAGGATGTAGGTTGCAGTAGGTACTGGGAGATGAAGAAGCTTGCACAGGATAGAGTAGCATGGAGACCTGCATCAAACCAGTCTCAGGACTGAAGACCACAACAACAACAACTTCCTCTATAGCCTTCCATAACGGCCGGCTGCACGAATCATTCGCTCGAATTATCCAGAAGGTTCCCCAAACCAAAAGCGAATAGTTGTGGGCCAGTAACACGTCGCATTGCCATACGTAAAAATTTCGTCGTTGCTTCGGTACATGAACTCAATGAGCGGCTGCAAATGGCCTACAATAGCCGAACATAACCATTTCCCGTGAACGATCGGAGGACCAACTCAGTTACACGTATACACATCCAGCACCATTACGGAGAAACTATTAGCTTGAACAGTGCTTTGTTGATAACTTGGGGCCATTGTTTCGTGGGATCTGCGCAAAACTGGAAGCCTACGACTGCTTTTACCAACTGAAATCGAGATTCATCTGACCAGGTCACTGATCTCCAGTCATCTAAGGCCCAAATGATAGGGTCACAAGCCCAGGCGAAGTCGTGCTGTTGTCAAAGGCAGAGGCGTCGGCCGTCTGCTGCCATACCCCACTAACGCCGAACTTCGCCCCACTATCTTTTGTCGTACGTCACACATTGATTTCTGCGGTTATTTCAGATCGTGATGCATCATTCCACAGAGCGTCCTTCCTTATTTCCTTTTACTGACGCGCTAGAAATTTATTTAGGATCTTTTATGTAAACTGTCTGCCAAAAAATAAAGTGAAGGACGCAGAAGACATGTGTTAAGTATGGATTAACAGTCAAATGTTGAGTGATCTCTCTCTGTAGGCGCGAAGATACTGCGTTGCCATTTAAGACAGTGTTATGAGCACCAGACTGCACCATAAGACAGGCTCAGCGTATTGTGCACCAAGCACATCTTAACCTTTCCACATCTGTGACTGCCATCTCAGAACAGGTAATGTACTCGCCGCGACAGTACATGGTATCCCTCACCATTGGTTGGATACCAGCAGCAGCATCACTAGCAATTACCGTCCTATGTCTATGCTGCCGTAACACCACAATGCAAACTACTGGGTTTTGAGTTGTGCAATAACGGCGTTGCATAGACTGTATATAATGGCACTGCAATGTGTTTGGTGATAAATCGCCATTCTGCTCTAACCCCCTTAACCACATTCGGCGAATATGGCAGCGATTGGCTGAAAGTCCCATTCTTAACATGTTTTGGAGATGAAAAGCGGTTTTACACCTGGGATCATGGTGTGGAGACCCTTCGGGTATGGTTTCCGGCAACGGCACAATGGTACATCGTAGACACGCGTTCTCATTTGTAACCAGTCCGGTAACGATATTGTGGTGCCGTTTTCCACAGGACAAGGCTCATCCACACATCTATAAACTCTCTGCATGCTTCTGAAGTATTCACGTTGGCAGAAAGATCGCCAGATGTGTCCACGACAGAACATTCAAAGTCAAGTCGTGTGGAGCAAATGGCTGGGAGATCACAAAGGGCAGGTTTAGCCGCCTAAATGGAAAAGTTTTACCTATCCTCCGCGCCCACAGGCATCTTTCCCGTGCGAAGTATGAGATCCGTGTTTGGAAGCGATTCTGTTAAGTGCAAATTATTGTAACAGTGTGCGTAGCGAAGTGTTGTGAACCTTGCTGAAGTCTGTAACATAGAGTGTAGAGTTCGTTAATGTTCCTGCCTAACGTTGTCACGCAATGAAAATCTCACGCCTACAAACCATTAAAATGACCCTGCAGCTGATAGCCTACACCTAGGGACGTCCATAAAAAGAAGTCTTTTGCTATGGTTTTACTTGACTTCAGTATAGCACATCAAGCCAAATATTCCTACCGGGATGCTACTAGAATCAGACAAAGATTGGGTACCGTAAATCATTTATCCTTAAATAAAGACTAGAGCGCAAAAGAATTGAAGTATCTACATCTAGTCATATATTGGGCTAGGGAAAACGACTGCCTGAACGCCTCAGTAAGAGCTCTAACTCCATTATCTCTGAATGGTGAACATTGTGCTATTTGAAAGTTGGGGAGAGTAATATCTGTTCTACATGCTCGGCAACGATCCGATTTTGGAATTTAGTGAGCAGCCCCTTCCGTTTAGTGCGTCGTTTAACTGCAAGTGCGTCCCACTTCAAACATTCTGTGAGATTTGTAACGCTCTCGCGATGGCCAAATGTACCAGTGACGAATCTTGCCGCTCTTCTCAATCTCTTGAATCACACCCAACTGCTAATGGTCCCACACAGACGAACAACACTCTAAGACTGGGCGAACTAAAGTGTTGTTAGCAATTTCCTTTGTTGAAGGACTTCATCGCTTCAGGATTATACCAATCTGGAGTTCGCCTTACCCGTTACTTGTGTAATATAATCGTTCCATTTGAGATCATTTCGAATAGTCACACTCAGATACTTGACGGATGTTACCGCTTCCAAAGACTGGGCATTTATTTTGTGCTCGTACATTAATGGGGATTTTCGCTTTGTTATGCGCAGTAGGTTATACTTACTAATATAGAAGGATAACTGCCAGTCAGTGCACTACGCATTTATTTTCCGCAAATCCCCATTGATTTGTTCACAACTTTCGTGTGATACTATTTCCTGTAGACAACAGCATCATCGCCAAACAGTCTAATTCCGCTGTCAATACCATCAACCAGATCATTTATGTACATAGATAGTAAAAAGCAGCGGACTTGTTACGCAGCCCTGAGGCACACCTAACGTTACGCTTGTTTCTGTTGAAATCTCCCCATTCAGGACGACATACTACTCTCTGTCTGTTAGAAAACTTTCTATCCAATCACATATGTCATCGGATAAACCGTAAGCGCGCCCTTTTTGGAGCAAGAGACAGTGCGGAACTGAGTCGAATGCCTTTCGAAAGTCGAGGAATACGGCATCAACTTCGGAGCCGGTATCTAGAGCCTGTTGTATATCATGCGCAAAGAGGGCCAGCTGTGTCTCGCATGACCGCTGTTTGCTAAAACTGTGCTGGTTTCAGTAGATGATCTTCTCAGCGTCTAGAAAGGTCATTATGTCTGAGCAGAAAATATGTTCCATGACTATACAAGAAATCGAAGTCGGTGAAATTGGCCAGTAATAACGTGCATCTGATTTTCTATCCTTTTTACAGATTGCTATGACCTGCGCCTTCTTCCAGTCCCGTGGAACTTTCCGCTATTCCAATGATCTCTGATAGATGATAGATAATAATGGTGCTGTATTTGTAGCAAAGTCAACATAAAATTTTACGGGGATACCGTCTGGGCCAGATGCCTTCCTGGCGTCTAAGGATCTTAACTGTTTTACAATCCCAGATACACTAAACACTATGTCAGCCATCCTTTCGTTTGTTCGATAATTGGAAGGGGGAATGGTGATGGAGTTCTCTATCGTAAACGAGTTTTTGAAAGCTAGGTTTAGAATTTCGGCATTCTGTTTATTATCATCCGTTACATTACCCGTACTTTCAGCTAGAGAAGGTATTGAATTATTTGTAGCGTTCATAGATTTTTACGTAGAAGAAAATTTTTTCGGGCTGGTTTTAGAATCTGCAGATAAAATATTGCTTTCAAATTCGTTAAAGGTATCTCGACCTTTTGACAGCTGCTTTCATTGCGCATAATTTCAGTTCGTCAGTGGAGTAGATACTACGTTTAAACCGACTGTGCAAAATTATCTGCTCTCTCATCAACTTCCTAATATGTTTGTCGAACCATGTTGGATCATTTCCTCCCCCTATATTTTTGCTAGGCACAAATTTCTCTAGCAGGTGGTGGACAATGCCTTTAAATTCCGACTAAAGATGTCCAATATCTTTGTGTCCCGCGGTGAATGCTTGGAGCTGACTATGAAGATATTCATTATTTGCTTTCCCAAACAAGAAAACACTACACTGTTTCTTTGGTATTTTTGCAGCTTCCACTGACATAGAAGCCACAACGACATTACAGCTAATACCTTCTTCTAGATTAACTTCCCCAAAAAGATCAGGTCTGTTTGTCGCTAAGATATCTAATATGTTCCCATCTCCAGTTGGTTTTTCTAACAAATCGCTCAATGTTGTATGTTTAGAGCGCCCCTAGAATAACTTCACACAACTCTTTGCTTTTGCCCCCTAATGTACATAATGACGAATTCCACCCTAAATGTAATTTCAAGACTGGCAGAATATATATTCGATTTCCATTAGAGTACACGTCCTTTATTTCGCAGACACAAGGTGGCTGATACTGATTAGCCAAGCGGAACACAAGGTCAACACCCCGAGTGGCACCTTCATAAAGAGCTCAGTGACAACAAATGGAACTCAACATATTTACTGTTCCTGTTTTTCGATCCGCCTGAATAGAGTGTGCGTATCTCCTATTGAGCTACGGGCGGCAGCTGTACTACGCCGATGATCTGCTCGTTGGGGCGTTGGCCACTGTGCGGGTGATGCACGTGGCGTACCTGCAATTCTCTGTGTACACAGTTGACGCAGTATCTTGTCCATAAAGTGCCAGGAATGAAATTACCTCAGTGAAAGACAGAATACGAATTAATGATTGCTCACTACCCAGGAACAGAAAGTCAACTCCAATCCTAATCCGTAAAGGAACACGTCATTGTGCGTTAAATTCCAACAGAGAGGTGAAGAATCGTCACTCGACTAAACAGAATAACAACTCTATTCACAGAGAAACGACTTCAGGCGCTCCTTGTGTCGAAAGCAGCATTTCTCAAAATGTAACTTCTAGAATTTCCGCTGTGGCTCTAACCAGCTAACTCTCTAAGTCGATCCCCAAAGGGTAGTGTTTTCGATCGATCCTCACCGAGAAGTGCCTTCGATCGACTGCCAAAGGTCAGAGTGTCTGCATGCAAAGCATCCACTTCCTCCTGGACATGTGGCGCCTATGTTCTCAGGTGACGAATCCCAGCAGCCATTACAAAAAACATTTTCTCCCACTACACGAGTCATGAATCTGCCAGCCAATCTCCTGAAGGTGAAGCTGTTCTCAGAAAATTTTCTGAAAGTTTGGATTTCCCCTCCTGCATCGTTAGCAATCCGCCAGTCAAATTTGCATCTTTGCTTTTCAGTGGGAAGCATGCCTGAGTACTTCCTGTGGGAAGATACTTCGGAGGTCAGCTCACTCACATTCCTTCGTGGTAAAAGAATGTATTTTTTCTCGTTGTTCTGCCCCCACGCTCTTTCTCCAGGTATGCTATTCTGGACATTTTCCGTTTTATTAGAGTGCAACCTCCTGCCCTCGATCTCTGCACTATGCGGGTTCTACGGCCTCCAGCATTGTATACCGTCGCCTCCTCATTCAACTCTTTCTTAGGGCGATAAATATTTGGCCCTGCAGAACATGACACATATCTTCCCAGCCCTATTTAACGATAAGTAGCTGTTGCGGGGCGTGTAGCCAAAGTCGCCCCTTCTGTCAGTGCTCAGCTCTAACTAACTCCCAAACAGGCAGTACCACAGACCTTATGTAGTGATAGCCAGTTCAGTCAATTAAATGATTATTAATCAGCTTGTGCATCGTAAATTGTGATGTAATATAAATATAAATCGAAAAAATTTTGTTAAATCTATGACGGCGAAATCTTGACACCTTACGGGGTGTTGGTGTTGGAGACGATGAGAGAAGTGCGAGAGTGAATCCTGGGGCCAGAACATAGCGTACTCCTCTCAAAGAGCCCCAAGGGGACCGCTACCCTTGAAGCCCTCCTCTGACAGACGGATCTCTAGCAACAACACTGTTGCATGTCCTTGCTTCGGGAGACACTGTGGATAGGCTTGGAATTTAATTCGAGACATTAGCGCTACGACTACCAATCAGGGATTTCACGCCACCGCCATTCCTGTTCCTTCTGTCATAAAGGTAACAGTGCATGGCATAATCTGATATTCACTGGATGGTACGTACTTTTGGTGATCTGAAGGGAGCCAGTATATCCACCTCAAAACAGCTATTGACGATGGAACATTGAAAGTACCAGCTTTGATATCAATTTCCTCCCACTGCCAGTAACCAAGATTTCCGGGATCACTTACAACAACTGTACATCAGCTTGCCTCAGGAGGGGATGCAAAGACTTTGTGACATCCTTTCCAACCGATCAGTACATGCAGCCAGACCAGACCCGATGTAACGTCATACAGATAAATGAGTTTACACTGCCAAGTTGCTTCTAAATCTGACTCGGCTTTGTAGTCACTGAAATAACATAACGTACCATCTCAAGCCATGGACTTTCATTTCGTTTCCTGCAATCCGAATGAGTTCGTCACTTGTTTTGTCACGCATTATATTCCACCAAATCTTAAATGAATTCAGTTAATATTTCGAATTTTTAAGACTGCATGGAAGTCGGGATATTTGGCATCCGACGTAAGTCTTATGCATTTCAGTCATGACAAACTCAAAAATCGGGGCTGCCTGCGAAAATCGGGACATCATACAAAACTACTGCAGGTTTGCATAGAGAGTGCTTATCAAGCCACCAGTCAAGGTGTAGCAGTATCCTTGTGTCGACTGCTCAGCAAACTTTCTCAAACGATTTTAGTGAAAGCTTTTGGGTAAAACTGTGTTTCATCACACCATGGAGCATCATATATCAGTTATGGTGATTGTGATAAATCAAAATTAAATAAATCACTCCCTGAAATACGAATAGTTCTCAGTATCGTTGAGGTTTGCCGATGAAACTGCAATTCTGTCAGAGACAGCGAAGGACTAGGTAGAGCATTTAAACAGAATGGAGCGTGTCTTGAAACGATCCTATAAGATAAACCCTAACAGAGACAAAAGAAAGATAATTTAATGTAGCCCAATTAAGTCAGCTGATGTGAGGGAATTAGATTAGGAAACGAGACACTGAAAGTAGTAGATGATTTTTATTATCTGGGCAGCAAACTAACTGATGATGGCCGAAGCAGATATTATATAAAATGATGACTGGCAAGTAAAGCGTTTCTAACGAAGAGAGACTTGTCAACATCAAATACAGACTTAAGCATCATAAAGCTTTCACTGAAGGTATTTGTTTGGATTTCAGCCACGTACGGAAGTAAACAAGTGGACGATAAACAGCTCAGACAATAAGACAATACGAGCTATTGAGGAATGCTGAAGATAAGATGGGTAGATCATGTAACTAATGAGGGGGTACAGAAGAGAAAATGGGAGAAAAAAATTGCTGCCCAACGGGACCAAAAGAAAGGATCGATTGATAGGACACATTCTGGAACATCAAGGCACCACCAATTTAGTATTTGAGGAAATTTTAGGGATCAAAATCGTAGATGACTAAGAGATGAATACAGTAAACAGATTCAGAAGGATGTCGGTTGCGTTAGTTATCCAGAGACTAAGAGGCTTGCACAGGATACAATAATATGATGAGCCGCATCAAACCAGTTTCGGACCGAAGACCACAACAAGAACGGTGAAAAAAATTTCGTTATCTTCATTCAAAGCCAATAAAAATGTTTTGCTTATTAACTATATGGCAAAGTATTCCCATCTCATGCTATCATTTTCTAAAATCTAGTTTGGATATGTCGAACATTCTTTGAAAAACGAAGAATGTTATGAACAGTTACAGCATGTGGGACATCAATTTTCTCATGCAGAACATAAAATTAAATCATCTCACAAGTTTAAGAAAATAATAAAATTTTATTTTTTGTGTAGTTAATGTAAACTCATAATTATACCTATTCTTCAGTGCAAATTATTCGAAGTACCTTGCGATTGTAATTGAAATGTAGCTGCTTACAGAGGTTCAGTGTGGGCTGTAATTACCGTACAGTAGCGAAATTCACTTTCTGCCATCAATACAAATCTGGAGCTGCACACTGTTGTTAAGACGGTGTGAGACCCTCCCTGTCATTTTACAAGCCATAACGTTAGTGAACAGAATTGCTGTCGAGGAGGGAGATCACGTGCTGTTAATTAAATTGTTTTATGTGAATACCACCAATTACAGTGCAGCATTGGGAGTGTATTACTGACAGAAAAGTCTCAGGAGAGGTCTGATGTCAGAAAATGCTTTAAAGAAGAAGGTAATGAAATTATAAAACACAGATGAGCTTAGTGTGGCCCCTGGAACCATGGCGAATGCACATTACCGAGACCTTGAAAGGTGGCTATACTGAGCCACTGCGCCATAGATTGCGCCAAAGAGTATTATTAAGCCGCCTCCACAGTGCCTGTTAAGAACTCGTAGCAGTCAGTGCTTGTCGAGAGCTCGTAGTAGTCAGTGCCTGTCGAGGACTCGGGGTAGTCTGTGCTGAGATGTTGTAGCAGAGAGTGTTTGTTGAGATGTGCTATTAGGCAGTGCTTGCTGAGATGTGATATTGGAGAGTTCTGGTTGAGATATAATGTAAGGATTAGAATGATTTTCATCAATATAAATGAGGTAACTAACTCCGTTTGTTTTTATTTCAGTGTCCTAAATAATGCATCATTACAGGTTCAGTCAACAAGCATCTGGCGTGTGTTCTTGTATTAGAGTTTAATTCTGCTTTCCTTACGCAATTGTAGTATTTGTAATTTTCTTTTATCACGTCAGTATAATTGGTATTTAAAAATTCTTGTCTTGTTGGAGAAGAACCGTGCCATATGTGTACGTTGAGTCACACTCCCACATACAGAACAGTTATACTTGTGCTTTGGTTTCGTAGGTTTCATAGTTGCTGGGGACTTAATTAATTAATTGTGTTAACGAAAATTTTCATTTCATTCTTTGTTGTTCTTCGTTGCAGTCAGATAGCGTAATAATACTAGTCTGGGCCAACCGATTACGAGACACAGCGTAATCGGACATACAGCCACGAAAAATAAAAAAACTATTTTCAATCATATTTAATTAAGCCCCCATGCACGTGGTGACCCTGCCAGGATCGTCCCTTGGAATTCTTCTGATTGTAAAAATAGTAGACAGTAGTATTGTTGTAGTAATCTGTAGTTTAGTAATTGTAGTCTATTTTGCATGTGTAGATTTGGTAATTGTCATTCTTCTAATGGTATTTTTTCTCAGAATTTGATTTGTTGTCTTGTATACGCGTTTGACAATTTAGTGCAATTATTTCAATTGTTCGTTAATCATGTTTGAGGGAAACATCTCATGTGAATGGTATTGTTGAAGATAAGGAGTCATTGTGTATAATTTTCGTACAGTGACGAGTTTTGTATATTTTGTAAATGATTACGCGATCAATGAAACAGGCAAAAATGATGAATAGTCAGAATAACGAAATTGTTAAAATGGCGAACTCGCCAACAGAGGAAAACAGTATGATGGATAATGAAATGGAAAACAATGTAATAAGCAGGGAAAATAGTCCGGAAACAGTTCAAAATTTTTCTCAATCAGAAAATTCACAGATTACGTGGTTAACGACAGAAGAAATGGAGCAGTTGATGGGTGCAATATTAAATTTGGGATCTGAATTAAGAGCAATGACAACACGGTTAAGCTCAAAAATAGGAACAATTGGAACAGAAATAGGAACAATTAAAACCGAGATGAAAGCAGTGGGATCACAGTTACAATCTGAATTAAAAACAGAAATAGGAACAATTAAAACCGAGATGGAAACAATGACAACACGATTAGACTCACGAATAGGGATGTGTTTCAAAAACATGAAAGATGAATCAAAGAAAGAAATTAGAGAAGAAGTACAACCGATTTTGAATGCTCACAATAATAGTTTAATTTCAATTGAAATTAGACAAGAGGAACAGGGCAGGGAACAGGAAGAAAAAGATCGCGTGATAGCACAAAAATTTTCAGAGTTAAATTTACAACGTGCACACGATAAGGAAGAAATATTTGAAAGAATCGAGGAATCCGTACCAAATGACTTAACGCAACAGTGTGAACAGTCAACTACTAAATGTGACAATACCGAAACCCGAGTTGCGACACTTACGGAAGACGTAAACTTATTGGAAAGAGATGAGGAGATTTCAGATAAATTGACAAGTCTTAGTTTAAATGAGGATAGAGATTCAGATGATACAGCTCCATTACCATTTGCAGAAACCGAAGAGTACCAGAATATAAATAAGCATGTTGAAAATCAGGGAAAATTTAATGAACGCGTCAAAAGGGAATTTGAAGCATTACAAAAGCAAGTCAAACAAATTGAAGGCGAAATAGTAGGAAAAGACAGCAGAAGAAATCTAGAATCACAGATAGCAGAGGGCTTTGAAGAAAATAATTTGTTTCATTTACGGGATGCAACAAGAGAGCGCCAGGCGCGCGAACTTGACAATAATCGTCATTGGGACTGGGACAGACGCGGGAGGTCTTTGTCGCCACGAGGCGAAAACTTTGACTATAAACACTTTTTGACTGTTCGGAAATTTAAGATCTTCCGCAATTCTAAGAATGACATACATCCATGTTCATGGTTAGATCAATTTACGTACGCACTTCCGCCAGATGTGCCACAAAGTCACAAACTGGAAATTATGTGCGGCTGTTAACGTCCTCAGGGGATTCACTACACTAAGGGAATATGTGCCGTAGCGAACATAGGGCCCCGAGCTGTAGTGGTGCTATTTCTCTTTTAGTTTTCTGTACCGCTGCCTACTCTTTTACTATTCTTTGCATCTGTCAAACCAACTCTTCGACTATCAACCTATCTAGTGAGTAAGTAAACAATAACCAGATATGATGATTTTACCTAAAAGTGATTTCGGAAATTACCGTTTGGGCTTACTGTATCTTCAGCAGCATTCATTCGTAGCTTAAATGAAATTTTACCTGTTTATCTTCGTGACAATATTACTTCATTCGTTGACGATATTCTTATTGCTAAACATTCTTGGAGTGAGCACAACAAAATTTTGGACTCATTATTACGTATCTTTGCAAGAGTTGGTATTACAGTGAACTTAGAAAAATCTGAATTTGGTCGTTCTCAGGTGAAATTTCTCGGTCACATTATTTCTACAGAAGATATTCTTCCTGATCCAGAAAAACTTGACGCTATTCGTAATTATGCTGTTCCTACCACAAAACGAGATGTTCGTAGTTTCCTTGGTGTCTGTAATTTTCTTCGACGCTTTGTTAGATTGGACGATTTGGCCACACCTCGTTTATGTGAACTATCTGGAAAGAAATCTAATTGGTTTTGGGATGAGGAAGCTCAGTCAGAATTTGAACAGCTTCGTGATGCTTTAGTTGCTGCTCCACTTCTTTCACATCCGGATTTATCTAAAGAATTTTGTTTGGCGACGGACTCATCATACAAGGGCCTAGGGGCACACTTATTTCAAGAGATAGAAGAAGACGGCGTTGTAGTCCCGAAAACTATTGCATTTGGAAGTCGTGTTCTCTCTAAATCAGAAAAGAATTATTCGATTACGGAACTTGAAGCTTTGGCTGTTGTTTGGGCTTTCACAAAATTTCGCACATTTTTGTTTGGCAGACATACTAAGGTTTACACCGATCATCGAGCTCTGGAATTTCTTATGTCGACAAAATTAACTCATGGCAGATTGTCACGATGGGCGTTGTACCTACAGGAATTTGACTTTAGTATTGTTTACATACAGGGTTCTTCAAATATTGTTGCCGATGCTTTATCACGTGCACCTATGGGTTTGAAACAAAGTGCTGAAGAGGACTGCATTGAAAACAATTATTGTTTGATGTATATTCAAGGTGTTGCGTTTGAGAACTTTATTTCGTCTTCGCTCCAGGACATCGCTAAGGAGGAAAATAAGGATCCAATCTGGAAGGACATTAAGGAGAAGTGGAGGAGAAAGGAAAGCGTGGTGATTAGACAGCATTATTTAGTCCGCAATGACATTCTTTTTAAACGAAAATCGGTCGACAACTCTGTTTGGTTAGTTTGTATTCTTGATGAGTGGGTTAATAAGCTGATTTGGTATACGCATTTCAGTTATGCACACTTTGGTCCCAGAAAATGCTTTCAACAATTATGAGAAAATTGCTACTTCACTAATATGGAAAAACGTATTCGACCTGTTCTTGCCAAATGCAAATTATGTCAAAAGGCTAAGCCGCCAACAGTTTCTCACAGAGCACCGTTGTTTCCCATCATTCCAGCGAAATTAAAGGAGATGGCTGCAGTCGATTTGTTCGGTCCAGTGGTTCGTTCTACTAATGGTTTTGCGTACATTTTCGTAGCAGTGGAGTTGACGTCAAAATATGTGTGTTTTACACCTTTACGCAAAGCAACAGCTCGTTCAGTATCTAACGCTTTTATCAAACATTTTCTTAAAGAAGTTGGTCATGTTGATAAGGTTATATCAGATAATGGATCACAGTTTCGTTCTAAAATTTGGCTTCGTACTCTACAGTGTCGTAAAATTAAACCAATTTTCATTTCACTTTTTCACCCTCAATCTAACGCTTCAGAGAGATGGATGAAGGAAATCAATAAATTGTGTCGACTTTGTTGTCATCAGAATCACAGAACATGGGATCAGTATCTTCATATTTTTCAAAACATTCTGAATGAACTTTCTAATGATTCAACTTCTTTACCGCCTATACTGGTATTAAAAAATAAAGCACCGACAAATCGCATATCTGAAATCGTTCCTTTTCCGCCTTCACGGAAACTGCGGCATTCTGAAGTTGTCAACCTGGCTCTGCAAAATATTGCATCTGCGGCTGCTAGAAGAGAGAAATCAGCTAAGCGTCCTGGTCGTTCAAAAATCTTGTCAGTTGGTCAAAAAGTGTTAATTAAGTCTCATCGTTTGTCGCACAAAGGAAAAGGCTTGTGTCGCAAATTTTTTCTGCTTTATAACGGTCCATATACAATTCGTAAAATTATTCATGATAGCACTGTCGAAGCAGAAACTCTTAAATCTCGACGCTCTAAAGGAATACATCATATATCTAACGTATAAATTTTTGTGGAATGACATACTTTTGAGAAACTAACAGCTACATGTAAACATGCGGAGAGTACAAGGATACCGCGCTGTGTTTTGGCGGCGGCACATACTCAAAGCAACAGTCAAGTCTGCGCACCGCGAACAATTGCTTCCTACGTCACGCGCCTACAGCTGATCGAGCGCTCAGTGCGAATGCACTGACAGCCGTAAACAAATACACAGTTTAATTTCTCCGACTAAATTCAGTATAAAGCTATAGTGACTTGATGAAGTATGTTATTAACATTCAGTATTTTTCAGGATACGGTTCTATAAAATATTTAAGAACTTCAGGTAAATTCTGTGCGTGTCCGACGTTAAGAGGACTTGCTATCGAGAAATTTTCAGAAAGAATGTAATTTCCAAGAAGAAACTAATAAACTAAAAAGGTAACTATTAATTGAGTTCATTTTTCAGGTAACATATTTCCACTTAGGTACGTACTTTAGACGTAATTTGCTGCTCGCGACTACGTGATTCATATTTTGTGCTAATTTCATGTTCTTTGAATTTACGTGTGAAGCGACGTGCTTGCGTACGTTAACTGATTTTGACAATGATTCTTAATGAACTGGGTTGTAACTTGTGTATATTATGCATCGCTTGGCTGCACTGCTTTTTCACTGATGTCATATTTTTTTAATTATGTGCCTTCTGTGCTTATTTATTTAAATTATAATTTTCACCTGATTAATTGTGCTGATGTGGTTAGGAATGTAAGTTATACTTTGTGGTTTATCTGCTTGCGCCTTCATGTTTACTTATTAGGATGACATATGAACATTTATTTGCTTATGCTGATATGATGCTAATGACCTGTTTGCTGCTATGCGTATGGATTGCATATTTATACATTTCTGTTTGTTGTCATAACTACTCTTTAATTTGGTGTATAGAAATGCTGATATACTGTGTATGAACATAGAGTTTAGGTCACACTATTGTATTAATTATAGATTGTTTGCTTGGCAGAGCCTCGTTGTAAGAATTGTGCTGCATACACTTGTTGACATTCTGTTCTCTACTGGTATATTTACTTGCTATTGCTTGCTTTGCTTACGCTCAGTGCCTTATATTTTTGAGATAAGAAAATGAACTGCTATAATTCGACGAACGACATTAGTACAAGAAACTCCATAGAAGTCACATGAGCTGAGGTTTTATGGAAGCTGTAAAACTTTATGCTAATAGGAAGGAAGCTAACGACATGACATACCAAAACTAGGTTTAGACCATTGACAGTTATTACACTGCATTTTTCGCGAGCAATTGAAATAGGAAGTGACACTTGACACAAGAAATACTCCACATGTTTGCTTCTGCCATAATTCTTGAAGTGGTGTACACACTGTGAAATATTATGATCATTCACATTCCGTAATCGTACTTAATTACTGAGAGTTATTCGAACTAAGTCTGTTAGAGGTCATGTATGCATTTCTTTTGTTTATAATTCATAATGAGTAGAAGATTTGGCTCAGATGGATTACACAGAGGTTGTGTGTTGACAATGTGTCTTCGGATTGTATGGGATGATGAGGTTTGCATTAGGAGTTTATCTGTACTTGTTGGAGGAGACTGACTAGAGGAAAGAGTTGTTATGGAAGTGAAATGATATTGGTAATAAGGTTTATATGTATCGACGCATTGAGGAGGTATTATTGAGGTATTATTGTGATTGTGTGAAGTTGATGATTATTGGAGTTTTGGTGGATAAGAGGTAAAGTAAGTGAGGAGCATATATTGGCAATAAGATTTATATGTATTGACGTATTGAAGAGGTATTATTGAGATTGTGTGAAGTTGATGATTATTGGAGTTTTGGTGGATAAGAGGTAAAGTAAGTGAGATGCATATTTTTTTTGTTGGTCTTATGGAACAAGGAGGATGAAGATAGCAGACTAGAACACTAAAGTAGAAGGAAGATAGTCTATACACGCACTTTGTTAAATCACTAAGCAGTATATACTTTTTTTTCTGAAGAGAGGAAGTATTTGCATATCTTGGCTCACTGACAGTTGTTCAACAACAGTACATTTGATCTGGCTTGGCAAACATTGGTCTTGACATGATGACTATGACGTTGACCTAACTATTATTGACTGTTATACATTGCTGCCACTACTACTTGATACACATGATGAACATCAGATTTTCACAGAATTACATTTACACAGTTAACACTATTCAATTACACAGTAGTACTTAATGTGGACGAAAGATGAATGAGTGTGTTTTGTGTGTTTTCCTTTCCTAATCCTACCCACCTATCTCGTAAATATTATTTTATTTGTTTGTAGTGGCTTGCACTGACACCCATAAATATTATAGGTTTACTGATATTTGAGTATTTGTAATAGTTAATATGAAAATTATCTGACGTCATTTGTGTGTTTGTTATGATTTGTATGTTTAGTGTAAAAGCATTTGTATGTGCATTCAAACTATTGTTCATGCCTGAACTGTCTGATCAGTGATAGTGAATATTATGGACTGTTACTTGTACTTTTTCTACATGATTGGTGCCACTAGGACATGTTTAATTTCTGCTGATGAACAGTGTGATCAGGGATAGTGAATATTATGGACTGTTACTTGTACTTTTTCTACATGATTGGTGCCACTAGGACATGTTTAATTTGTGCTTATATACTCTGATGAACAGTGTGATCGGTGATAGTGAATATCATGGACTGCTCTCTGGACCTGCTCATCATTGCTAGGTGCAACTGATGGACTACTTGTATGGAAATGAAGTCACTTGTTGCTGTCTGCACCTACTCAACATTGCTGGGTGCCACTGATGGACTGCTTCTACTGAACTAATGTGACTTGTTGCTGTGTGTACCTCTTCAACTTTACTGGGTGCCACAGATGGAAATGCTTCTACTGAAATGATGTCACTTGTTGGTGTCTGCACCTGCTCAACATTGCTGGGTGCAACTGATGGACTGCTTCTACTGAAATGATGTCACTTGTCGGTGTCTGTACCTGCTCAACATTGCTGGGTGCAACTGATGGACTGCTTCTACTGAAATTATGTCACTTGTCGGTGTCTGCACCTGCTCAACATTGCTGGGTGCAACTGATGGACTGCTTCTGCTGAAATGATGTCACTTGTTGGTGTTTGCACCTGTTGACCATTGCTGGGCTGGAATTATCAACTATTTGTTTTTTTTAATAATGAAAAGAATTTTATGTGAACAATTGTATAAACTAATTTTTTGTGTATTGTGTGAACTCTTATGTAAAGTTACATGTGTGAAAAGAAGTTGTATTGCTTACTGTATTTCATATATTAGGTTAGTGAAAGGTCAGTGCAAAGCCAAAATTTTAACTAATTATGTGATATTTAGGTATTAATATTATCTTTTTTTGTCTGAATTTTTGTGGACGAATTTGGTGGTATTTTCACCACCAATGCTGGCAAAAATACTATCAAATTCTGGCCTGTGGAGGAGGGGCATATGAAAGGTGGCTACATTGAGCCACTGCGCCAGAGATTGCGCCAAAGAGTATTATTAAGCCGCCTCCACAGTGCCTGTTAAGAACTCGTAGCAGTCAGTGCTTGTCGAGAGCTCGTAGTAGTCAGTGCCTGTCGAGGACTCGGGGTAGTCTGTGCTGAGATGTTGTAGCAGAGAGTGTTTGTTGAGATGTGCTATTAGGCAGTGCTTGCTGAGATGTGATATTGGAGAGTTCTGGTTGAGATATTATGTAAGGATTAGAATGATTTTCATCAATATAAATGAGGTAACTAACTCCGTTTGTTTTTATTTCAGTGTCCTAAATAATGCGTCATTACAGGTTCAGTCAACAAGCATCTGGCGTGTGTTCTTGTATTAGAGTTTAATTCTGCTTTCCTTACGCAATTGTAGTATTTGTAATTTTCTTTTATCACGTCAGTATAAGTGGTATTTAAAAATTCTTGTCTTGTTGGAGAAGAACTGTGCCAGATGTGTACGTTGAGTCACACTCCCACATACAGAACAGTTATACTTGTGCTTTGGTTTCGTAGGTTTCATAGTTGCTGGGGACTTAATTAATTAATTGTGTTAACGAAAATTTTCATTTCATTCTTTGTTGTTGTTCTTTGCAGTCAGATAGCGTAATAATATTAGTCAGGGCCAACCGATTACGAGACACAGTGTAATCGGACATACAGCCACGAAAAATAAAAAAAAAAAATATTTCCAATCATATTTAATTAAGCCCCCATGCAACCTCCTTGTACAGCATTGTTTCCTGCCCTGTAAGTGTTACGCTGTGCAGAAACCACTGTTCTCATCTGCCCAGTCAAGTATCTGCTTAATGAAACATTCGACGAACGTGCATCTCCTGAAGTTTGCCATGTGCACGGTCTGCAAGATCACGTGATCTGAATCCAACTGACTTTTGGCTCTATGGATCTCTAAAAGAACGATTTTAGCAGGGACGCGTTCGGTTTATACCTGAGCTAAATGCCGTAATACAGCAACACTTTGCTCAGATTCCACCGGAACTGCTGTGAGCAACGGTTGATCACGTCGTTTTAGGGATATAGACTCTCGACGACGTCTCCGGTGCTCATATTGAACAAACTGTGTAAGCGACGGTTAATAATAAAATCAACATTATGGTTTTCTCATTTACTTAACATTTATTGCCCACTCCCGTTCCTAATCCATTACATATGGAAATATTTCTATATGTCTTTCTTGCATTTACCGCCCCACATCTGCACCTGGCGTCCAAGATTGTAACTAATTATTTTTCCAGCCTAAATTAGTCGCGCATCGACGCATTAGGATGTGTAATAAGTTTCACTGCCATACGATATAACTGCAGTCCATACTCGACTTCCGTTAGTAGCTGCACTTCAATCGTAACCACTCGGTACGGGCTGTGGGTTGATTAATTTCGAATTATCACATTTACTGGGACCATTAACGAAAAGGTAGATAGTTCAATACGAAGCTGACAGATGAAGCATTTTTCTGATTCCTCAGTCGTCCGACTGGTTTCATGTGGCCAACCATGACTTTTCTCCTGTGTCATGCTCTTCATACCAGAGTATCACTTGCAGCCAACGTCCTCATTTTCTGGATTCATTCCAATCCCTTACAATGGAGAAAGATGCAGATGAATGTGCAATCGGTGGGAAGGGCCATTAGCTGCATTTCCACAGAGGACTCTCAAGCCTTTGAGTTGCACATAAATCCGACCGATTCGGCTTGCTGAATGACTTGTGTGGTCGGTGTAGCCTGGGATGTAACAGTGTATGATCTCCCATGCGTCGATGTGATGAAAATCGTCTACCAATGAAAGTAACTCCGGACATGTTGAGTAAACAGGAGTCTGGTCCTTTGGATGGAGGACACAGTTGAAATTGCCTCCTACGAAGTAACGGTCATATCTCCTCACAAATAATTGCGTTGGTTCCTCTGAGTAGATAATAGTTTGTTGATGTCGGTGTCTGTAGCTTGATGGGGCACATAAATTGATGATCGAGACGTGAAAAAGTGTGAAAGCGATACTCCTTCCGGACGGGAGGAGAACCACATCTTTGACCGGGATACCTTCCGGACGTATGAGTTCCAACAGAGGAAAATAACTTGATTCCGGAAAGAGTCGGAATGGTCGCCACACACATCTCTTGTAGAAGGGTGACATCAACTTCTGACGTCGTGAGCACATTGTAAAGAAGCTGCAACTTCGCTGTGTTGCTGACCATACTGAGTGCCGCGAAGCTACATTTCTGGCGGGTCTGCCTTCATCAGAAGCGAACGTCACTGGAACGCCCAGCTTAACCAGCAGGACAGGACAGGTAGTTTAAATTGTGGAAAGGGGCCAAAATAAGGGTCTGTCAGTTACACTCGAACATACAACTTTATTATTCGATCAAACATTACAAGGGCCCAAAAAAAATTATTTTTAAAAACACAGCTTTAATCTTTGGAAATTAATTACCGGCTGAAAGCCACTTTAATTTAAAAATGGCTGAAGGCCAATAACTTAAAACCCAAGCCTAATCATAAATTTAAGAGGCAAGCCTTATCTTAGAACAGTTCTTTATTTCGGCTGAAGGCCCAAAGAATCTGAGATTTTCAGAACAAACAATTTGAATTCAAAATCGGCTGAAAGCCCAACACTTAATGCTAAACAACACCTAATTAAAAAAAAAACAAAGGCCTTACGTGAAACAGTTCTTAATTGGGCAAACATCAACCAAAACAGAAATTAAAAAGGCAACGCCTTATCATAAAATAAGAAGAAAGCAAGTTAAATTCAAATCGGCTGAAGGCCTAACACTCAAAATTCAACAACATTAAAATCTTCAAAATGACAAAGGTCTTACGTCAAATAGTTCTTTACATTAGGTAGAAGGCCTAAAGAATCTTACGCCTTAAGGGCAAAACAACCTTAATTTTAAAAAATCGGCTAGAAGCCATACAAGTACAAACAGCAAGAACAAATAAAAAAAGGCATTACACTCAAGAGCGCTCAGATGTTCGAGGGTCGGCCTGTAATTCAAACACTAACGCTCGCTTAGGTGAGACAGGCAGTCGGGCCAACCCTTCACGATCCAACGACAACCCAACCGAACGACAGTCAATAGACCCACCGACAAGATAACTTCAACTTCACCCGACCAGTGAACAACAGGGAATTCAACGGAACCACGTAGAAGGTATCGGCGCCCACAACCAATCATACATGGAGCTGTCAAACTACACTCCGTGCTGGACAGCAACAACACGATGAGGAAACTACACTGCCTGAAATTTACGTCAACGGCCAGGGCAGGTAACTGGAACGTAAACGGCCACGAGGAAGAAGATTCCGCTGGTGCACTTCTATTCAAATAATCAAATACAGTGAAACTCCACAAGAGGGTGGCTAGAATTTTCCAAGTTGAAAACCACTTGGTTGCTCGCCGGAATATCCCAACAGCCGACATCGAACTCCAAACGACCCAACGTGAACGGTCTTGCCTTGCTGGTGGATTAAATCAAAACTCAACTTACGTGTCCAGGGTTGGTGAGCCAAGGACCCCGTAGCAATTGGAACAGCCCCGCACACTCCGACACGCGTAGAGACCGCCAGCGGCCCCAGCCAAACAACATCCCACGGAGAATTCCTCGCTGCTCCACACCAGCCGACCGACTGCCAGGTCCGGAAACTGTGAAAGGACCAAATATACGTCGGCCGATGAGACGACAAATCGAACGACCAACCAACGGTCTTCCCGCTCCAATCTGCCTCCGTCGGACAGTTCATGTGTGTCGCCAGCGGTCGGCGAGCACTGGCTGTCCGCGCCTCACCGGCGCTCCGTCCCCGACTTCACTGCTGCTGCGTCCCGACTGCACTGCTGGTCGGTCTCCGACCTGACTTCCAGACACACGGTATGATAGTACTGTCGGAGTCTTGATCAGTTCACATTGCAGTTTAAACGGTTCCCTCCAAATGTTGTTCTGAATGTTTTCCCTGTCGTATATGTCCCAGTGGTCTGTCCTGTTCTTATTTAGTTCGTCTCTGTATCGTGCCTTAACATCACGGTAATTCTGAAGTCTAATTTCTCTATCCTGCGATGTCTTTCATTATTGGCAATGTCGTCTTTTATCGTGTCTTTCCTTAGCCTTGTTAATAGTGCTGTGTTTGGGTGCGTCGCGTACTGCTCTTGTAAGACGTCTGGAAGAACGTGAGTTCTGTAATCTACACTTCATGGGCGGCACATAGACTCTTCAGCCTCGTGCGTTAGCTTTTGCCAGTTTGCTTTGAACAGCAGCAGCCGTAGGTGTTGTGATGTGCTGTGTCTGTAATAGTATTACGACATGTAATTATTCAGTTATGATCACTGAGTATTCTCCTATCGAACACCTGCATTAATGACGCCCCATTTGCCTGCCATGTATTATCGAGGTAAGCTGCGCTTGACCTGGTTTGCTTGAAATTAAAAAATTACATTCGTTTATAAAATCCACTATTATTTGGCCTATGGCCTCCGTTCTGTCAGACTGCCGGAGGGCTGGCTTAACATTTATATCTGCTATGATCAGTAGTCATCTGCCATTGGAAAATCGCCCGATTTCATTTATTACTTCATCAGAAGGCTCCACACGAATCGAGCACTGTGTGTGGATCAACGAGATGATCCATGCTTTCCTTCTTGAAGTTATTTCGACTGTAATGTATGTTGTGTGCATAGCTGCGTCATTATGTCACCACAAAACTAGTGTTTACTACGGTAGCAACTGTGGCCTTGTTTCCGCCTGTGATTTGCGTGTACCGCTTCGGAAGGACTGCAGTTTTTCCTCCTCGTGTGTACGGTTCTTGTAGACACAATATGTCCGCACATACCTCGCTCACCAGCTTGCCAAGCTCTGCGGCCACCGACGTGCTATCCATGCAGTTTAGCTGCAAGACTTTCATTCACTATGGGACTTCAGTAAAAACAAAGCACTTGGGCCCACTCTTTGTGTAATCGACGTACACAGTTCCATTTGTCCTTCCAGGTCCTTGTAGACACTGTGGAGGTTAAGGTCTTCATTACTTCGCCCGTATCGTTTGCGTAAATAATTACAGAGTTTGAGTTACCTGTTGGTAGGTTCTCAGTTCGTAGAGTCATTCTGTCTGTTTGTTCACTCGTGTGGTATTACAGTGTCGCCTATTGGGCGATTCAGTCTTATTACTTGTCTTAGAGCAGTTTGAAACTCTATCTTTTCCAGTTGACTTAGGTGCAAGTGCTCTTTGATGTCATGGAAGTCCATTTTGTTTCTCAATTCATGGCTTCGTAAATGTCTGATGTACTGGGCGGTGGTGTTTGTTTCTTAATGTAGTTACCAGATTTGGGTGATGTGGTGTCTCGTCAGCTGACGATTGTTGTAATTTTTCGGTGTAAGCTTTTGTGTGTTCGTCTTGTTTTTAGTATTCGTATGGTGTGTGGTTACTTTAAGTTTTCTGTTTGCGTTTGTTTCACATCGATAATTGTTTCTTGCGTGTGAGTTGTGTTTTGGTGCATAATGCCGCCTTAGGCGAAACATACAGTTTGTATGTAAGACCTTAACTTTTCCCGGCGAATCGAATGTTCAAATAACTTACAGGTTTGCTGCCGGACGACGTCGTCGACGTTGTCACCCGGCAGCAAACCCCGAAAGTTATTTGAACAGTTTGTATGTATGTTTGATGTGTCATATTCCAGTCCTTGTTGATTCGGCGTGTCCAGATGTACTGGTGTTTCATCTGTGTCTTGATACTGTTCTGAATGGACTCGACCATCTCTCAGATGTCTGTCGTCATTTTTAAGTAGTCATGTCAAGCGTGGTGGGTTGTGTTTAACGACTGCGTCATGATCCTCTTCTTGGTGGCCACGACTGTGTCCCGTCTGTCTGTTGCCATTTTTATGTACTTCTGTTGAGTGAAGTGTGTTGTTTTTAAAGTCTTTTTTACTGAAGGCTTCCTCTTTCAGTTTTTCTGCTCTAAGGAAGGTCACATTTTAGAGAGTTGCCCACCGGAAAAATTCTTGTTTGATGTGTCTCGCCACACTGTAGTTCATAGTGCCCTAGACACACACGTCGGCGATGTAATCTTCTGGGTTACAATATTTTTCTTGCACAATATTGCAACTATTGATTGGATTCATGTTCGTTGGAGACACTGTGGTCAATAGCAGCCCAAGTTGTCGCCGCGCTCTTGTGTTTGTTTCTAGCGATCTGTGTTTTATTTATATGCCCACCTAATTTACAAAGTATTTCTCTCTGTTGTTGTTTTGGAGTGTAGTAGTTGATATATTTGGTAACATGACACTCCGTTTTTTCTATATACCTTTTCTAGAGTTCTTTGAAAGTAGGGCGCTCTAGTCCCCCAGATTTGTTACATGTTCTTTTCCTGTTCTCGCAAGGAATACGTCCGACAGTAGCTTCTTCACGAGATTCGGCTTTTTTGTGACCAGGTTTCGAACATTTTCCGCAGACAGCTTCGCTGCCGCATGTTTTCGACGAATGACCAAAATCCCAACAGCTGAGGCACTTTTGTAGTGATACATCGTCCCCAATGAGTAAAGATTTAAATTGTATGTTTAAACTATGGCTGTGTAATAGTAGTCATCTCACCATTAGTGTGACCTCTAGAATGTTATTTACCGTTATTTTTCCCTTTCGGACCCGTTTTGAATAGTATTTTGTCTTCATCTTGAAATTCCTCTTCGGTGATGTGGTCTCTGAGATTTATTTCAATCACTTCTCTTAGAAAGTCTTGATCTCTGTTGTTGGAACACTGTGAGCTCCGGTACTTTGGAACACAACTCTTCTAATGACCAAGTGCTCATAACTTTAATGTATGGATTTTAGAGCACATGTTTACTGCACATTTTTTCTTGTTTTTCTCCATACTACCACTTCCCAAAATATGGAACGCAAAAAGCTTGCAGTAGAAGAGATTTGCTTCACAATATTGAGAATCAAGAATATCTCATAGCCCTTAAGGTATGCGTATTAGACCCCATGTTTACCTGACATTTGTGCTTCTATTATCGAGTACTTTCAGCAGTGTCCGTTTGAACCATTCTTTTTAATGCACCCTGTATAGTGATCTCGGAACTCTGCCAGAAGCTCTATTTACGGCGTATTTTCCAACACTACTATTTTATACAAAAGTCTTTATTCTTCCACATCAATCTTGTTTTGAAATTTGTTCCCAGTAGTCGTTTCTAGCATTGCTTCCAAAGCAGAACATTTTTGTCGTTATTCCATACTTGTGTTATGTTTAGTAATTTAATAATCTTTTTGTAATTACTATGTCTTCCTTTGCACGCTGTGTGGCTCTTTAGTGGATAAATGAGAGAAGAACAGATGCTGTTCGTGAAAAGAGAATTCAGATATTAATTTATTCTACGTCCAATAGCAAATAGTAAAAATAACACATAACTTTGTTGCTCTATTTCTAGCGTCAGTTGGTAACAATGAATTTGAATGCAGAAATATACACAGATACAAGATCTTCTATTCAGAAGATGTCGCGCCCTACCCACTATGGAAGTCTGTAAATGCTATTCAACTCGCAAATTGGCAAAGAGGGCTCAGTCCATGAATGTTCGAACTTGTGTACACCCGCCGATGGAGCTCCGGAGAGCGGATGATTTCGTCTCATTGGGAGTGGCGTAATGGTTCGTGGCAGCGCTGTCGTTCCGCGATGGCGGCTGTAGGTAACGGGAGGTGTAACTGGTAGCACGCGGATCTGAAAGTGCGACCAGCTGAATAGCGGCCGATACTCCCACTAATGTACTTCATCACTTTCACTAGATGTCGTTGATACTCGGTCCCTAGCACCTGTTAATTACGTTTTCAATTCTTATTCAGCAGCTCTTCGAAGTCATTTATGCTTAATGCCACTTTTCTCCTTGTTTTATACTTATTCTGAAACATCTACTCTCTTACTTGTCACACTGACTGTTCGAAATAAAAGACCAACAACGGTGACTGTAATCCTAACAGGGAGTGTGTGGTTGCTAGCAATCGAATAAAATTACAAGCAAGGGTTCAAGTCAACGGATCAAAAGTTGAAATCAATAGAGTTTATCACATGTGACCACTTAAATGTCATGCGGAGCAGTTCATATCACGAGCAGCGCGCTAGCAATTGCTCCATTTCAACACTCCTTACTAATTGAATCAGAGCTAACTTGGGCTTTTGCCCCCCGTATCATCACAGTAGATAAAAGAAATGTTGGAAAGGAACATCAATAAGCGAATAGTGTTTTACATATGTTTGCAGGAGTAGTCTGATATTCTGCAGGACTTCTGTGTCCATTCCGTGTTCATAAAAGAGCCTAGTTCTATTAATGCGGTGAGATATACGACAAAAATTACAGTATCGGGGCATAGACTGCTTCTCCACACTGGTTTTCATTTATTTCAATGGTCAAAGGTAATAGATGTCTTAAGAGTACATCTTATATATCTTATTGTCCTTTCCCTACTAACTCCTCAGTGGTTTATCTTGACTCATTCTATAACTTATAAAATGTTATACAATCACTCGTATTGTCTAGGATGAATGACCCCCACTCACATGGTTCTCTAACCTGTCGTTGAAAATTAACTAACTAGTATCGGCTGAAACATACAGCCTATTTCAAGAACTCAAGTGTAGTATTCTAACGTAAGCATTAGAAAAATAGCGGTTTCTTCAACTCCCCTCCTCAAATCCAGTATTAAGTCGTATTTAAATATTTCACCCAGCTCAACTTGTGGCTGTGTAATACACTATTATTTTTCCTTTACACGTTGTTTAAACATGTTCTCATGTTTGCTTGTGATTAACGCGGGCGAATTCGTAAATTTCGGAAGAGGATGTCGTCATACGATTCTGGAAAATTATGAAATTGTAACGCTACGATCCGTTGGAGGATATTGAGAAGAAGATATGGTACAGCGGTCGAGACATTTGAGTGAAATTTTCAAGATTAAAATCCTTTCTAGAATGAAATTTTCACTCTACAGCGGAGTGTGCGCTGATATGAAACTTCCTGGCAGATTAAAACTGTGTGCCGGACCGAGACTCGAACTCGGGACCTTTGCCTTTCGCGGGCAAGTGCTCTACCAACTCAGCTACCCAAGCACGACTCACGGCCCGTTCTCGCAGCTTTACTTCTGCCAATACCTCGCCTCCTACCTTCCAAACTTTACAGAAGCTCTCCTGCGCATGTACCCCGACATCAGTATGGGATATGATCAGCATGCAGATTTACGCTGGCCGCACAGCAGCTTGGCCTACTGTGGATCAGGTGGTCGAGCAGCTGCTGAGGTATAGCCTCCCATTCTTGCACCAGTGCCTGTCGGAGCTCTTGAAGTGTCGCAGGGGATTGAAGACGTGCAGCGTTACGTCGACCGAGAGCATCCCAGACGTGCTCGATGGGGTTTAGGTCTGGAGAACAGTCACGCCACTCCATTCACCTGATATCTTCTGATTCAAGGTACTCCTTCACGATGGCAGCTCGGTGGGGCCGTGTGTTATCATCCACCAGGAGGAAGGTGGGACCCACTGCACCCTTGAAAAGGCGGACACACTGGTGCAAAATGACGTCCCGATACACCTGACCTGTTGCAGTTCCTCTGTCAAAGACATGCAGGGGTGTACGTGCACCAATCACAATCCCACCCCACACCATCAAACCACGAACTCCATACAGGCCCCTTTCAAGGCTTTCAAGGACATTAAGGGGTTGGTATCCGGTTCCTGGTTCACACCACATCAAAACCCGGCCAGAATCACAGTTCAGACTATACCTGGACTCGTCCGTGAACATAACCTGGGACCACTGTTCCAATGACCATGTACCGTGTTCTTGACACCAGGCTTTATGGGCTCTCCTGTGACCAGGGGTCAGTGGAATGCACCTTACAGGTCTCCGGGCGAATAAACCAAGTCAGTTCAGTCGTCTGTAGACTATGTGTCTGGAGACAACTGTTCCGGTGGCTGGGGTAAGGTCCCGAGCAAGGCTACCTACAGTACCCCGTGGCCGTCTGCGGGCACTGATGGTGAGATATCGGCCTTCTTGTGGTGTTGTACACAATGTACGTCCCGTACCGTAGCGCCTGAACACCTTTCCTGTCTGCTGGAATGTTGCCATAATCTTGAGATCACACTTTGTGGCACACGGAGTGCCCATGTTTCGACCTGCTTTGTTTGACCAGCCTCCAGTCACCCTAGTATTCTACCCTTCATAGCGTCATCAATATGTGTTCTTCGAGCCATTTTCAACACACAGTCACCATCAGCACGTCTGAAAACGTCTGCACACTTACTCACGGCACCGTGCGACGACCGCAGATCAAATGCACCGCATGGTCACACCCCGAGGTGATTTAAGCCTACAAACCGCCCACCGGAGCGTTGTTTAACCATGTATCAGCAATTAACTTTAATTTATGAGCATGAGTGTGCTTTGGCCACAAGGTTGCCGGACCTCCGCCGAATTGAGAGTGTTAGGAGCATTATGGGTAGAGCCCTCGAATCATCTCGGGGTTCTGACGATCTCAGTCGCTAGCTGGACAGACTTTGCCACGATATCCTTCAGGAGGACATCCAACAACTCCATCAGTCAATACCAAGCCGAATAACCACTTGCATTGGGGCCAGAGGTGGACCATCACGTTATTGACTTATTCAACTTGTGAGCATCTTTCTGAATAGCCATCCAATTTTTCTGAAACTGTAATTCTCTTTTTGTCTGCGCATGTTCATCACACCTACCGATTTCCTTCCCATTCAGGTAATTCCTTCGTTTTGCCATGGAATGTACGGTATGTTAGAAAAGAAAGAGAGACACAGAACTGAAAACCTGAGCAGTAACTTTTCCAGGTATAGGAGCCTACTGAAATCAAATTACTCTATGCACCTTAAGGAATTACGTAATGGAGTAATAATCGATTAAGAAATGGAAATACTAGCAAAACAAAATATACTGAAGTTCTGTACTTTTACTTTTTTCAACCTGCGTGCTTATTTTAAACACAACCGTTTGGAGTTAACATGATATTATTACAGTAAAGCTGTGATACCTGAGTGTGAGGCTTGCTTTTAGCAAGGTTTTTGCAAGATCACAAATACCCCCCCGTAACTTTTTCCTGAAAGCTCTTATAAAGACGTAGCCCACAAACGTTCCTTCCTCGCTCCAATCTGAATACCACTACGCTCTGTATTCCTCGCCCCTTTATAAGACGTTTACTACTGGCGCCAACGTCACACGCTGAAGTGTCAGTTAAGGCGATGCTCATTGATTCAACTGCTGTATGGCACGTATGGTCATGTGTCACCAAAGATGACGTTGGACGCACACAATTTTCACTCTACGAGAAGAAATAAGCGAACATAATAGTTGTGCCTACGTTGCTCCTGCCTCTCGATTCCCGAATTGCCAACAAACAGTAAAAGTTGTTACAAGCAGTGACATTCTGTACCGTTTACGTGTTACAGAGACGTATGTATCAGCGGGACAGATGACGCGGCAGGACAGACGCCGCACTTCCAAGAAATTCGTTAGCAGACATTGTTGTGCGCGCGTCGCTCATTGTTGTTGTAGCCACTTGTGATATCACTTTACTCCCAAGTTTTTGTACATCAGGAGCGGAAAGTAGAGGAGAAATTTAAGAAAATAGCATTTCGAGATGAAGGTAAGTCAAGAAAATACTTCACGATTCCTTTTTAATAGTATGTACTAGTAGATACGCACCTAGTAGCTTATAACTTGTATTTACATTGTGCAGTAGAAACATTGCAGGTTATGTCGGTCGAGTAATGGCTTCTTCCGATAACACCTTTGGTGAAAATTGGGGTGCTGCAGTTGTCCCTACGAAAACGGACACATGACGCACCATTACTGTGGGACAGATGCCTCAATGCTTGCAATGTTAACAGGAGTCCATGTGTTTTTCTTTTACAGGAAAATGCCGAGAAAACGCCTTAGGTCAACAGGCAGGGGAAAATGGAGCGTAGAAGATCTATTAGAGGCAGTGAAACTAGTCGAAGAGGAAGGTTATGCTAAAAGTAAAGCAGCTCGAATCAAAAATATACCAGAACGAACATTAAGGAGAAGACTTGCTACGCAAAATTTCAAGAAAGCGAGGTGTGGACGATCATCATACTTGGGTGAAGATGCAGAAAGGAAATTAGTTGCCCATATAAAGAAATTGCAATAATGTGGCTTTGCTCTCAAACCGTCAGACGTCAGGCAAATAGCTTTCAATTTAGCTGATCAGATGGGACTGAAAAACAAATTCAACATGGAAAAGAAACTCCCAGGGAGAGATTGTTTTCCCTCATTTTTAGAACGCAATGAAGGCTTAAGCATCAGAGAATCTCAAGGGCTTTCTGTAGCCAGAGCGATTGGAATGAACAGAGACGAAGTCAGTTATTATTTTGATCTGTTAACACAAACGTTGGCCGAAAATGGGCTTTTGGATAAACCAGGTAGTATCTACAACGTAGACGAAACTTGTCTACAGTTAAAGAATGTTGCGGCAAGGTTGTTTCGGCAAGGTTGTTGCGGCAAAAGGAAGCAGAGATGTCCATTTCATTACTTCTGCAGAAAGAGGAGAGACAGTAACATTTATTGCATGCTGTAATGAAGAGGGATATTTCTTACCGCCTTACTGCATTTACAAAGGAGTGAAAAAAAAACAAGACACTGTAGACAACATGCCTCCAGGATTAGATGTTGTTATCAGGAGAGAATCTGCTTATGTCAACAGTGATATTTTCATAGATTTGTTCGAAAACAATTTACTTCCTAGAAATGTGCCTGGCCCTGCTCAGCTTCTGTTAGATGGTCTTGCCTCTCATATGAATTGTGTCACCCTTTTGGATATAGCTGTTGAAAATGAAGTGTCGATAATTTGTTTGCCTAGCCGCACGACACACTTTTTACAGTCACTAGACCTATTATTTTTCAAGCCGCTGAAATCCTACTTTAAAGAGGCTTGTCATTCATCGATTGTAGGTAATACACGCAAAGACAGAACAATTACAAGGCAGCAATTAGGAGAGATGCTCTTCAAAGCATGGACTCGTTTTGCCACTGTCCAGATTGGTGTATCCGCATTTAGAGCAACAGGAATTATTCCGCTTGACAGAGCAGTAATTCCAAACCATGCCTTTGTTTCAGGCAGTTAATAATACTGAACTACCAACTATTGCAGATGTCTCTAATGATCTGACTCCAGATGAGCCATCAAGGTCTGAAACAAATGTGTTAAGAGAACACCCTCCTACCTGCAAACCTTGCACAAATTTGGCCACTCATCGACCAAGTGATCAAGGCAGCTGCTGTGTAAGTGACAACTCAGTGACACCTCATGCAGAGACTCCACCAAAATTGCTGGAAAAGATTTCACCTGTTCCTATACTGCCTCAGAGAAATCAGTCCAAAAGAAAGAAATCAGCAAGCAATATAACATCGGACGATTTTATAGCAACGAAAAGAAAGAAAATCACCGAAAGAAAGAAGAAAGGAAAAGGTCTTGCGCACAAAAATGTATCAGCTAAAAGAAATCAAATCCCAAAACCAGAGGTAAAAACCGCCAAAGATGCGTCTGTTTGAAGACTCAGTTTCAGAAGATGATGATGATATTTACCCACACGATAGTTCATCTGATGAATTAAATTTCGAAGAAAACGAAAATGTGTAGAGTTCTCTGAACTTTATCAAGAAACAATGTCTAACTCTGACTGGATGTTCTAGGTGGCTGCATGAATCATGCACTCGCTATGAGCACATGTGTCGTTTGTGTGGATGACTTAAAAATAAACTTGAAAAAAAAAAATCAAAGTGAGTGTCATTTTCAATATATTTTGCCATTGGCTATCATCCCTCCCTTCTGCGGAATCTTCCCCGCCACTTACTAATTAACTGAAATTTACATGCCTTTGTACATAATAAAAATGTTCCTTTGCTATAAAGTTTTTGGTAATGCGATGGTATGTATAAGAAAATACAATGTTCAAACCATCAATCTTGCCTAATTTTATTGCGATTTAAGTGTTTATATATTGATAAAAATTAATTTGAAAAAATGTGCGGCGTCTGTCCCGCCTTTCCTTTATATCAGGCAAAAGGCACAGAATGCTGAAAACTGGTGTCCCGAAATGTACACAAGAAGATGTGTAATGACGGTCAGCTAATTTTTAAAAAATTGTTATTAACTGTTACTGAAGATTAATTTTAATGAAACTTATACTGTTTTAAGAATTACTTTTGTGATATCGATCTAGGAAAAGGTTAACAGTTATTCCAAAAGCTCTCCAAAGAACTGCAAATGCTGTTGTGATTTTCCAATGGAGTCTGCTGGATAGTATTGTTGCCAATGTGAGAACACATTTCATTAACACTGCGCTGTTTACCTCAGTTATTTTATTAAATAATTTGCCATTACGTACTAAACAACACTGCCAGAATTCACCACCGGGGCGAGAGCCAGAAGTACCTTACTTTACGAAAGTTCTTTGTAGAAACTTTCAGTTGTAAGAAAACAGACGCAAGTCCCAAAGGGACGAATTGGATATATACTAAACTTTTTCAGTTACAGTTACACTAATATGAAAAAGTTGTTGCCTATTTTATGGTACACAAAACTACGAACCCACTGCAGCGTCTTCAAGTCTTTTAGAACTCGCTGTACACTGTGGTGCTCCGTCAGATTTTTACCGAATTATGGACCGTATTTCTAGCGTTATTTCAACATGTTGATGTTGACTGCATTCTCGCACTCTTAAGAGGACGCTACCTGCGTATGAAAGCAAGAAACAGAAACAAGGCCCCTCACAATTCTTGCAGTCCAGCTGGTAGCATAAGGACGATCGCTTCCACCAATAACACCAACGACAGTAGCAGTGGCCTCTGTACTGCCTAGATGTAGATTTCTGATCTCAGAGCATGGAACGTCAACATGTACACAGATTCTTGTCATACGTATTGTCTGCTGTGCTGTAACTAGGCACGAAACTTTCCAGCGGTCTGTACGTGATAGATAATTCATTAATTACTTCTTGTTTTTAAATTTATATCAACATGCAATAAAAATGCCGATATGGGAGAAGTATCAAAAAGTTTTTTCGTTTTGCATTCTAGTGACGTTTCGTGACAGCCATATTGTAATTAGGCAAAACACGAAGCACGAACATCTTTGGCCGGCACATTCAGTCACCTAGAGTTATACGTCCAGCTACTATAGAGATCCGTGCTCAGTAGTGAGCTATCAACATGTATGGCTATAAACGCAGAAAATAAACCAATGTAATTCGCGCTGAGTGTGGCCAGTACTCGGACGTAGCTCGCACATAGAAGGCCAAACCTCAGAACCGGAAGAATCTGCAAAAGTGGCGCTGTGCTAATACCCGAGAACTGTGAATATCATCGACAGGGACAGTAAAAGCCTACGTTCTTATGGAATAATTCATTCTTTCATTTCAACCGTTAGAAATGGCTTGTGAAAACCTGTACCTGTAAAACCAGTGGGCTCCTTTCTGCTACCAGGCACGAGGTTCTTTTGCTTATTTTTCGCACGACGATCTTCGGTAAATTATTCTCGTTTACAAATGAATTTTCTGTGTGCTATTCTATTTATTCTTCATAAAAGAAAAATTGTCACTGGAGGCAGGGTTTACTTATAAACAAACTCAATATAGCACTTGTTTGATTTAACGCATGGGCTCTTCATTTTGCCGAATTCCCGTCGAGTTACTTGTTCCAAGCTTAATGAGTTTTACAGTTTTTGGTGTATGTGCTGAATTTTGAACACAAGCAATCATTAAGGTGGCTAACAGTAGAATAGGGTCTGTACACAATGTAGTCTCCAATATGGGCCCAGATGTGGAAATCTTATACGGTTTTCGGTAAAAATTCAGTTCATAAGAATGAAAAATGTAGCTGATCTGATTGACGCTAATAATCTCTTTTTAATATCGTCTGAAATTTGTTGTGGAATAATCACGCTTATGTACTCTAGATAAAAACGAAAAACTGAGGAAGGTGACCCAGATGCTAAGACATTTCCATTGTATTTCGGAGGAGTGGTTTCTTCATCTATTCCAAGTTCCTGTGTAGTTCCTTAGGTGTTCCCCCAAATCACTTCGAATTGACTCGTTCATAAAGAATTATGGATGATAACTTTCCTCATCTTTTGCACAAGTAAACCTACTCTTCCAAAAATGGCTCTGAGCACTATGAGGCATAACATCGGAGGTCATCAGTCCCCTAGAACTTAGAACTACTTAAACCTAACTAACCTACGGACATCACACACATCCATGCCCGAGGCAGGATTCGAACCTGCGACCGTAGCGGTAGCGCGATTTCGGACTCAAGCGCCTAGAATCCTCGGCCACAAGGGCCGGCATACTCTTCCATCTTCAAGCGAGTCATTATAAACTGGACATTTAGTTCTAATCGCATCTTCCTCCGTAATGAAATTAAACTCGATATTTCTTTTCGTCACTTAGTTCTGCAGTTCTACGGTCTTTATCATTATTATCGGGGAATAAAGGAGAAAAAATTGTGCGTTGGTATCAGCTCGTAGTAAATTTCATAGCTATTGCGGCACAAAGTGTGGAACGGTTCATTATTTTTACCCTCGACATATCTCAGTGCAAAACAAGACTGTCATATTAATTTGGTTCCAGTCGCAGTGACGATGAGGCACCAAAGGACATACGGTAATCGTGATTCACCTAGAAAGTAAGGGTATACCAAGGGCTATGAAAGGCTAACTGCAACGACATCGCTGCATTTTGTGTTTGAAGAAAGCTACACAAAGGTACTGGCATCCGTTCAGAGTTGGCTGCTCTAGAGGACCAGGTCTTCATTAGGCGGCGAACGTGTTTCCAGCCTGCAAAGTTAGCTTGCTCTCTGTCTGGTGCCGTTGCACTTCGCCCCCGACTGTACTCATTTCGGCTGCAAGAACACCGAAGGCGCCCTGTTTCCATACGACTGTAATTGGACGCAGGTCGAGCACGCCTGCTACTGTCTGTGCAAAGTAACTTAATCCCTAAGCCCCGAACCTGCTCCGCATGTAATCGAACGGCGCCAAACAGCAGTCGCAGTTCTGACCCAGAGTTTACAATGCGCCACACAAAGCTGTAAACACCATTAACTCCCTGCACCAACCATATGTTTGCTAGGAACCCCGCGTAACCTATTTCAGAGCGAATATTTCTATTCGTTGGCCGGATTCGCTGGTGTATCCGTGTCCAGCATCAATGATGACATTTTTGTAAATGTACACATGGAACGGACTGTAGGAATGTGGACCAAGAAAAAATCCATTATTTGTGTTACTGAAACATACAGTATGTCTCTCTGCCGCTGAATATTACCTTTGGTACTTGGGAACGTGAGGGCATCCGCAGCTGTGGTAACACGAACTCCGCAAAAAGCTGTATTTTGAACAATGTTTATTAAAGCACTGCCGCTTTCGTGGTTTGTAGCCACATAAGCTGCACTTCTACAGAAATAAATTTTGATTGTGATTCAACTGCTATACATCAAAGTGGCGCCGGCCGAGGTGGCCGAGTGGTTCTAGGCGCTTCAGTCTGGAACCGCGCGACCGCTACGGTCGCAGGTTCGAATCTTGGCTGGGGCATGGATGTGTGTGATGTCCTTAGGTTAGTTAGGTTCAAGTAGTTCTAAGTTCTAGGGGACTGATGACCTCAGATGTTAAGTCCCATAGTGCACAGAGCCATATGAACATCAGAGTGGCACCAGAGTCACAAACACCTAATTATGAGATCTTAAAATAACACAAGTGTACTTGAAAACATTAAAGCAAGATAGACAACATGTTGAAGGCTATAGAAGACCCAAAAGTTACAAAATTAAAACCATAACGTTAGAAGGACCTTTAGTCAATGCAGAAGAGGTTGGACGACGGAAAACTATCAGTGCCATGAACAATCACCCGTATATAAAAAGTGAGGCACTAGACCAGAAACAGTATTTAATAGCGATATTAACTATGCAGTTTGGGCCTTCTATATTCTCCACCATGATGTTTACTTTGCTTTCATGTTCGTAAGTATATTTATGTTTTTATCAGTTCTCATATTTAGGTGCTTATGACTGTCGTATTACTTCCATGTACAGTAGTTCTGCCACTATCATTGTTTATTTCTTGTTCTATAGATAAGCATCGAATGGTGTGGCTAAAAGCCACAAATCTAGTCATACAAAAATAGGTTCAAAATAGAACTGTCAGCACAGTTCTTGCTAAAAAAAATTGTTTTTCTTCGCTTGCAAGATATTGTCAAACACGACGGGAAACTTTGTCTTTTGCATCTCTTCTGAGTTAGTTGGTTACTTGTGCTTGATATGTCATACGACTACCAAATCAGGAACGCATATCATATACAACAACAAAGATTTGCATTACCCTGGTTCCCAGAACTCCTGAACATAGACGTTGACTTTGGATATTATGTCACAGATAGTCCCTTTGACTGTTCAGAGATGTAAATAAACCCGCCCAGCCGGCCGGTGTGGCCGGGCGGTTCTAGGCGCTTCAGTCTGGAACCACGCTACCTCCACGGTCGTAGGTTCGAATCCTGCCTCGCGCATGGATGTGTGTGATGTCCTTAGGTTAGTTAGGTTAAAGCAGTTCTAAGTTCTATGGGACTGATGACCGTAGATGTTAAGTCCCATAGCGCTCAGAGCCAGCCAAACCCGCCCAAAAATGTAAACATCCATGCATGAGCAAAATGGTTCAAATGGCTCTGAGCACTATGGGACTTAACATCTGTGGTCATCAGTCCCCTAGAACTTAGAACTACTTAAACCTAACGAACCTATGAACATCACACACATCCATGCCCGAGGCAGGATTCGAACCTGCGACCGTAGCGGTCGCGCGGTTCCGGACTGAGTGCCTAGAACCGCTAGATCACCGCGGCCGGCCATGCATGAGCAGCGCCTATTAGACGGAGGGGGTCCGACAGCCGGTCAGTTCCAGTCATTCCTCCAGGAAGGAGGTACGTGGCCCAAGCTGTCTGTAGTTCAACCATGCCTAGACGGTTAATACCGCGGTTCGATCTCGTCCGCATTGTTACTTTGTGCCTGGAGGAGCTCTCAACAGGGGAATTGTGCAGGCGTCTTGGAGTGAACCAAAGCGATGTTGTTCGGACATGGAGGAGACACAGAGAGACAGGAACTCTCGATGACATGTCTCGCTCAGCCGCCCAAGTGTTACTAATGCAGTGGATGATCGCTAACCGCGGATTATGGCTCGAAGGAACCCTGACAGCAACACCACTCTGTCGAATAATGCTTTTAGTGCAGCCACAGGTCGTCGTGTTACGATTAAAACTGTGCGCAATAGGCTGCATGATGCGCAGCTTCACTCCCGACGTCCATGGCGAGGTCAATCGTTACAACCGCGACACCATGCAGCGCGGTGCAGATGGACCCAACAACATACCAAATGGACCACTCTGAAATGGCATGACGTTCTATTCACCGACGAGTCGCATATACCTTCAAACAGGCAATCGCTGGAGACGTGTTTCGAGGCAACCCGGTCAGGCTGAATGCCATAGCCACACTGTCCAGCGAGTGCAGCAAGGACGATGTTCCCTGCTGTTTCGGGATGGCATTATGTGTGGCCGACGTACGCCGCTGGTGGTCATGGAAGGCGTCGTAACGGCTGTACGATACGTGAATGCCATCCTCCGACCGATGGTGCAATCGTATCAGCAGCAAACTGGGAAGGCATTCGTCTTCATGGACGACAATTCGTGCCCTCATAGTGCACATCTTGTGAATGACTTCCTTTAAGAAAACGACATCGCTCGACTAGAGTGGCCAGCCTGTTTTCCAGACATGAACCCTATCGAACATGCCTGGGATAGATTGAAAAGGCTGTTTATGGACGACGTGACCCACCAGCAACTCTGAGCGATCTACGCCGAATCGCCGTTTAGGAGTGGGACAATCTGCCCCGACAGTCCCTTGATAAACTTGTGGATAGTATGCCACGACGAATACAGGTATGCTCCAATGCAAGAGGACGTGCTACTGAGTATTAAAGGTACCAGTGTGTACAGCAGTCTGGTCCACCATCTCTGAAGGTCTAACTGTATGGTGGTACAGCATGCAATTTGTGATTTTCATAACCAATAAAAAGGGCAGAAGTGATGTTTATGTTGATCTCTATTCTAGTTATCTGTACGAGTTCCGGATCTCAGGGAACCGAGGTGATACAAAACTTTTTTATGTGTGTAGAATAATTTACAGTTACTATGTAGCCATTGGAGATAACATACCATACGCACGCAACAAAATCAAACAAAAAATTCAAGAAAATTATAGGCCTGATTACATGTTTGCATATCAGCGTGGCAGAGAAGGTCTCCAGGACAGTAGACCTGATAGGCAACAACATTGCAGCTATTTCAGACATGAACACGAACTCATTCGAATGCTCTATTTTTAGAAACTTGGGGTCAATAGATAATAGAAACCGACAGAATCCATCCAAAACAAATAATCTAGGAGTTACTTACCACTCGATGGATCCCCTGACGCATCCCTTGCACAGTGTTCTTGCAACAAACCAGAAGCCTCTAACAAACTGTGTGTGCACATCCCTGAAACGTTGGCCAAAGATAATTTTCCATATCGTATCGCACTCTCCCTGAAAAGATATAAGTACACCAGTGTTCACTATAGCAAGCCCAAGGCAAGAAAGAAGCAAAACTCAACATTATCTCCCGATAAAGGTACGCAGCGGATTACACAATGGGTTGAAAGAGATTCGTTTCCGTATGATGCTTGAAACAATTTTGAAAACTACTTAGGCCAAGTAGCAAATGAAGATCTTGTAGGAAGAATAGTAAGTGAAAGAAACTCCCTCAAAATTCTTGGGATAAAAAATCTGTATTGAAATGTACGCTAATAAATGACTGTCGCCAACAGAGGTAAAGCGTTTCAGAGGCTCCAAACAATGAAAATAAAACTATTGGTTTTTGGGTACTGATAATTATCGATGGCTAAGATCTTCGTCCATACTTTCCTTTTTGTGCCAGTTGGTAGAAGAACTATGCAAGTCTGAAAACGTTTTCTCGACGTACCTGTAGTCATTTCACAAGACTCATATGGTAGAAAGCATTATGTTGCTGCCCAGCCTTGGAACGCTAGCTCTCGGTGTTTGGACGTTCAACCTCTCTGTACTGCAGAACACTACTCTTATAGTGTCTGCCACTAACGTTTGATAAGAAACTCAGTAACACCTCTGTTGTTGACTTCTTATCTTTCTCCTATATTAACCAATATTAGAATGTATCCAAGATTTTGGAACAAACTTCCGTCTATCGAAGGTTTTCCGAGACACATCTGATATGATCAAATTACAATATCTTACATTTCTTCCAGTGCATTTAAGAACCACATCTGATTTTCTAACATCCAATCGTTTCAATTTAGTTCGCAATGTGCTTATACCCCTCTACAATTTATAATCGTTAAATTTTCAGAATATTTATCATAAGCCTCGTAATAGAACAATAACGTGCCTTGTGCCTTTTTTGCAATATATTCCATTTATGTAAGTCAGCGCAACAAGCGTCGATCCTCTAATAACCGTCTTGCATTCCAAAACGGTTATGAGGTGTTACCTCGACGTAGCAAGTACTGGAAACACTTCAAAAAGTTTGACCATCATAGTGCTGCCAATGATTTGCACACTATCTCTCTTTGATCTACTGCAATACTATACTAAATCTTTTAGAGATACTGAATTAATGAATCACTGCAGTTTCAATTTCCCTCGTAGTCCTATTTACTCAGTTCCTTATTCCATTTGCACTTATAGGACACAGACTTTTGTGTGCTGGAGTGTCGTAACTCACTTTGCTGCGCGATAAAATTTTATGTGCGCCTGAATACTCAATACGCCATTGGAATAGGTAATGTAATCGAAAGGGGATAGAAAAAGCTACCGAAAACCATCAAATTCTTTGCGCTGCACATCTCGTTCGTCCAATTAAATCTTGCTGTAAAGAAACTCGATCGCGACAGTCGCCATATTATTTCTTCGATAACGTCATTCCAAGACTTCTTTCTTACACATAAAAAGTAAAGTCACATTTATTACATCATTATGATTCACCTGTAAAGTATATTGATTTACAATTTTAGTTTCATTCTGAACTAGTTTAGAACGTACAGTAACTACAGCAGTCATGCCTTCACAGAAGTATAAATTTTAAACACTGCTGTTGGATACCTGGAAATTAGGGTATAATTTATTTCGTAATATTTCCTTAAGGCATGTAGTAATTTGTGTATCTGTCATCAAAAAAAGATATTCAAGAATGTTCTGGATTAAGCTGTTTCGTGCGATTTTCCAGTCAATGTATAAAAACTTTCAATAATCTTCTCGATGTTTGATGGTGACATCCAGCCTATAACCTCTGTTCGAATTTTAGCTACTGTCATCCGTGCATTCAGCAGATCCAGTGGAATAACCACGTGACCTTCTTTTGGACTAATACTCCTCCTTGGGACTGTGCCTGATTTACTGGCCACACTACTTTTCTGAGACCAACTCGTCAAAACTCGTTCTGCATTCGTATCAATGTGCTAATTGCTAATTGTCAGAGAAAATCACAGCCAATCAGAAAGAAGAATCAAATCCGCCCAGTACCGCGCATACACATAGGACCAAGCGAAATTTGTCGCTGAATCAGAACCATAAATAAACATAAATAAATGAAGAAAATCCACAAATATAAAATTAACTCCATCTCAACGAAACTGCTTTACTGAAATCATGATATTCTCCCAGTACCACAAACCGACGAAATAGTTTATAAAAAATTCCCCGGTACGAACGACGAACACACACATCATTCACGAAAATTTCTGACGTGATCAGTTAGTTCAATGTAGAGCACAAAGACTTTACATAAAACATTATCTCACATTCTCACTTTCATTCAATCTGTGAACTAAGCACAATTGCTACAGAAATTAATAAGCAAATAAACAATTAGAAAATTAAACAAACAGAACTGTGAATACACATGACAGTATTTTGACTGCAGGTCAAACAGCGTCCTTTAGCAAGTGACATCTACCAGATCGCATAGCAACTACATACTGTTGGGCGTCTGACGCCACGCGTCGTATGCATGATTCATACAGCCATACTGCACGGCGGTTCACTGTTGTTAAGGTCTCAATACGGACGATGTAAGGCGCTACACCTCAGTGCTAATGATTCAGAATTTCTCAAATTGCCGGCCGCTGTGGCCGAGCGGTTCTAGGCGCTTCAGTCCGGAACCGCGCTGCTGCTACGGTCGCAGGTTCGAATCCTGCCTCGGCATGGATGTGTGTGATGTCGTTAGGTTAGTTAGGTTTAAGTAGTTTCTAAGTCTAGGGGACTGATAACCTCAGATGTTAAGTCCCATAGTGCTTAGAGCCATTTGAACTATTTTTTTCTCAAATTCCTAAATGGTGAGCTAACCTGCACCAGCACGTCTTTTGGGCAGTTGGGTTACACACATCCAATAGTCACCATGTACTCACACTATTAACCATGAGCAATAACGTTTCTTTTTCTTTAAATGAAAATTCTGTAAATTATCTCCAACAAAAATTACGCTTTACTCAACATGTCCGACAGGTATCGACATACTGAAGTGTCAACATCGCATTGTTCAGTCATGGTGTTCTCAGTGTAACACTATAATATGTGCGCTATGTCGTACGATTAAGCCCTGATGTGTTAATGCTTTTGGGTACATAAGAAATAAAAGGACTATTTATGGATATTTACGCATCTCTGTGTTAATTGGAAGGTTTAGAAACAAACTATGTTATTATTTCATCATTTTGTTTCTACTTCTCAGAAAATTGTGGGACATACGTGTCCATATGCATCTTAAAGGAAAGTTTTAGAACCCATTAGACATGATGTATTGAGCCACTACAAAGGCTGTGTATCTGTTACAACACGTTTGTAGCCACCTTGAGGTTTATAGACCTGTCGATAAACTCCTTCGACGACTTCAATAATTGCCGATTAGACTTCTAGCTATGTGTTGCCCGAACTCTAGAGATGATAATGTTGATTTCCGTTCTGCTCCTTCTGCCGATTTTCAATTATTACACACGCATTGACAAGAAGATCAAAGAAAGTTATCAGGTAATAATTTATTTTTGCCTTTCTGCACTTTAACTGGTCATTTTCTTCTGACTCACGAGTGCCGCCCGACGCATCAACTTGTTATACTTAACACTGATCTTCTCAGAAGACCAGGCCGACTCCTCTTCACAGCTGTATGTGGTTGTGGAGAAATGTAATTAGTCAGTTGATAAACAGGCTTGTTATCCACCCGTATGACGATTGTCAGTCCATTCCTACTAAGACCGTATATACTGCCCCTTTAAATTTCCTTGTTTAGAGGGAATGACTTCAGGGTGTTTTTAAATTCAGTGATTACTGTTCGACAGGATCTAATATTTTCTAAAGCAAAGATATACTGCAAAGCTGTAGAGTTAAAGAAATTACCTATGTAAATTCCATATCCCTTTCGTATGTAGATTTTGTCGGATGTAGAACTACTGACTCACTTAGTCCTATTTTAGTATCTCAGATTTTTCTGACAGTATATAAATCAAAGTCAAACAGGTAAACAGTTTCTGAACCACATCTGCATCGCAGTTGCAAACCCCAACTGATCGGCCTATTTTTGATGTACTACCGCATAAATATTGTGATCTTTGAACATGGACCTAGTCTTATCTATAGCTTAACTGTAAGAGATTCCATGAAGTTTCTGTTAAAAATTATAGGTCTCATTTTCTTTGCAAGACCTTTTCTATTGATTGTTTACCATTGTTGGGAAAAATTAAACTACTTCATTATGTCTTCAAATCGATGTAGTATTTAATCTGTGCTATATAAGGAACAGCTAAATCCAGGTCAATGGAACACAATTTTCTAAATGTAGGCAAAATATGGTACCCTATTACCAGGTTATTCCAGGAAATGTCGGCATTTGGTGCTGAAAGCATTACCAGTTTGTTCTGCATACCAGTCATACATCATTTCATCCCCATCGACGCGCAGGTCGCCGAAGTGGCGTCAAATCGAAAGACCTGCACCAGGCGAAAGGTCTACCCGACGGGAGGCCCTAGCCACACGACATTTCCATTTATATGTATTTATTTTATGTTCACTGTATCACATTGTAACTCGTTTCTAGCATATTTTGCACGCGCATCATCAGATGTTTATGCATACAGATATTTCTTAAAGATGAAATGTCTTAGTCTTAATTAACTTAGAACTGCTTTCCCGCCGCGTGTTCTGCAGCTGTAGTGTCTGTTGGGGTATTTGGAGGAGGGAACTGGGTGGCCAGAAATCGATGCTAAGTGTTGTCTTCTGTTGGTGTGGAGGCATGCGTCGTTGTTGTGATTGATAGTATAGACTATGCAGACAGTTTTGTTTCGGTTGTGATAAGGTGATAATTGTGTAATATACTTTTTACACATAGGCTACTCACTTATGATTTTGAGGTCCCTAACTTCAGTTCTATCGAAGATGGAAATGCCGTGTGGCTAGGGCCTCCAGTCGGGTAGGCCGTTCGCCTGGTGCTAGTCCTTCGCGTAGATGCCACTTCCGTGACTTGCGTGTCGATGGGGATGAAATAATGACGATAGGTACAACACAACACCCAGTCCCTGAGCGGACAAAATCTCCGACTCAGCCGGGAATCGAACCCGGGCCGTTAGGTATGACATTCCGTCACGCTGACTACTCACCTACAGAACAAACTGAATATATTCAGCAATTAATATATCATACCCAATAGCATAGAAAAAATATCAGACGACTTTGGCACGTCACAATTTTTACTTATACTAAACAAAAGAGCTTTCGCTAGTTCATGTTCCACATTATCACTGAGTTATCTTGGTTGATAGGTTTTGGTCCATTTATGTTTTGGTAAATCTGGAAGGCATTGGGTTACCTCAGCATTTGTTTCTGATGTGGCTCCATCAGTCTGTCTTCCTTTGCTATGTGGTCTACGTATGTATTTCTCAGGATCTTCTATAATATAATTTTCTCTTTCATTTTCCAAATCTCGTTCTAGAATAATTATGTCTCCTTCCAGTACTAACAAAGTATCTTCACTTTCATCTTTCTCAGTAATGTATAAGTAATGACTGAATTGTGCTCTGCGCAAAATTCTGGTGGCTTCCTCTTTCATACATCTAGTACTTTCCCTTCCCGTCCTTTCCCTAATGTCGAATTCCAGTTCCCACTCGTAATAAAATTTTCTTCAAGGTAATTTATTTTATTTCATCATACATTTAACCTCAACATCTGTGGAACTAGTAGGCATATAAACTGTGGCTAGTATTTCCTTAATGTCTGTCTTGGCTACTATCGTGAATTCACTATTACTTGCCACATCCGCTTCCCCACAATCCTGTTTTATTTTTCATTTACGGATCTATTACTGCATAGTCTTTATAACCATATACTCACCTGCCCGGTAGTCCTGATATTGTTGAAGCCGAACTTCACAAATTCCCTCTGCTTCGAAATTCAAACTATTTCTTTCGTTAAAAAATCCCTGATCTACCTAACTGATTGAGGGAATTGACGTTCCACACTTAAACCCATGGAACGCTTGGTTTGCCTTTCCTATTGACAACTTTCTCGTGAGTACGCTCATCACTCTCTTCCCCCACCCCCCCTCCCCACTCTTTGATCCAAATGGTGGACTGTTTTATCCCCAGAATATTTTACCCATTATCAAGCTATACAATACAGCCACACTCTTTTGGGAAGTACCGTATAATGCATGCAGTTTGTCTTGCAGCCGTTCGTTGTAGGTCCTGATGGCTAATGATAGAAGGACGGGTTAGTCAATCATGACTCTAATTGCTCCTGCAACTACCAAAGAAACTTTCTCCTTCTCATCAGAGACCCTTTTGGTAGCGTTCCGCCAACGATGTAGCTATCTGTATTCTTGAGGAACGCACGCCACCCCTCCTCCCCAAGCTCCATGTTTCGTAGCCTATAAGCATGAACCTCTTCATGGAGTACATTAAGCGCATTCGCAATTGCGAATGCGGACAGCCGTCAGCTGTATAACGGACGATAACGAAATTCTGTGGCAGACCGAGACCCGAACCCCGGATATCCAGATCGCAAATCAACGTGAATATGCCATATGCATGGTACAGTACAGATAAGACTGCATAAAATAATAAATGTTGTAACACTGAGACTGAGGGGCAGTAAATTATTAATCCCAAAAGTAGTATAAACTGCCAGCGAGAGTTGGACGTCCCGTGCTACGGACGCATCTCTCTGGTATAAGTAACCAAAGATGTGTATTCGAGGACTCTGTGTGAGGCGATTAGAGAGATCGGACGTGTTTTATGTTGGAGAGATTTTGCTATTGTTGTGCGACTATATTAAGCTACATTTTGAATGTCTAAATAGTAGATGGTACAATAAACAAATTCAAGAAAATAATACGCATTCAAGGCACGTATTTATCAATTTCTAAAAGATTTCACAAACATTGTTAGAATTTACGTGATGTAGATCTATCGGAGGTGCAGTGTGGAATGATGGAGCGAGCCTGCATCTTTTCACGGTCAATATTCTTCGAGAGAATATATCAGAAGCAATAAACTTTTCGTTGATACAAAAGTTGGCCACATCAATCATACGCCTCATACAACGTAGCACCTAGTTGTACCGAACGATCTTCATAGCGAAATAAACATTTTAGAGATTTCAGGTGGAGCAGTTCCGACGAGGAGCTTCAGCGAGATCGACGCTGCGGGGCATATACCTAGCTCTCCTGTGGTATTTAAAACCAAAGACTTATATTCTTTAGCTCTTAAAAAACTGAAGCTAAATCCTAAAATAAAACCACCGGAAATCATAACTAAATATATCAAAAGCAAACAGGAAGCAGAGAATTTTCTCAACAAAATTCTTAAATCAAACATATAAATTAATTAATATAAAATAAAATGTCCGAGTACAGGACGGCCAACAATTAGTAATGTGTATGTGTGCATGTGTGTGTGTGTGTATTTCACAAATTTGTGCCTGTACTAATCCATATGTTGTGCATGTGTTTCATGTACAATCTAAGTCCTGGAGTCCGGTCGTGTGAGCATAGCAGTCCCGATCCCCACCGCAGAACTTCACATCGATGTACACAACTATCAGCAATCTCACCTCAGTCTGTTCTTTTACGATGAGTAGTCTCAATCTTTATAATCTAATATAGCTCTCTATTTTCACTTCATTCCCGTATTTTCTTCAGAAGTAGTCGCAGACACTTATTTTGTGCACTCTTTTCAGGAGGAATTTTTATATGAGATAGTGCAATCATGTGTGTACAAACACAACGGTATTTTGGGTTTTCTAATTTTGTTATGGTCAAAACTAGATCACAATTTAAAATGGATAAAGAGAAAGTGTCAGATGTTCAGGAAATTGGTGAAAATACGAGTGTAGAGGAGATAGCTTCGTCTCAACAGGAGACCAATCCTATGGCTCATATCTTAGAACAACTAAGATTTTTGTCAGTATCGGCAACGACTATGCAGGTGTGGTACAAGTAGTATCACCGAAGCAAGAAGACATGTCACACAAGCAAACTTATCTGTCATTGTTGGTTCAAACAGTATCACGAAAGCAAGCAGACTTGTGTCAAAAGCAAACAGACACGTCAGCAGCAATTCAGGCATTAGTTAGCCAGCAACAATAAATCTCAAATGAGAGAACCGAGTTTGCAGATGCGCAAACGCAGTTTCCTTTCGAAATCAAAAAGATGACCGAAGGAACGCCAAACATGAAGTCGAAGAAGGAGGAAGTAAAAAACTTCCGTAGTTGAATTAACAGAAACTGTGACTACCATAGCTTTTGGACGTGATCAATTGATACGAGAGAATTTCACTAAACGTCAACAGGATATCTCAAATTACTTAGGTGAATGAGCATCCGATAACGAAAACCAGGATGCAAGTATAACTGAAGCGGTAAGCAGATTGCCTATTGACAGCTTACTAATTGTAGAAAATATTAAAGAAGACATTAAAGACGTAAAAGAACAATTAGGGATGAATTTTAAACAATGGAAGGACGAAATAGTCCATTCTGCTGAAAATATGTCCAGAGATATGGAACAGATGCGAGGGACAGTAAAAGACTGTAGAAGAGAGCTGCGTGAAGTACAACGAACGCAGGGCTCAAGCCATGAATCATGTTATAATAACGGACATGCTTCGCTGGAGTGAAACATAAATTATAACGGAATGCATGCAGCGCCGCAAGCTAATGATGTGTACGCTGCAATGCTAATGGAGAAAAAATTGTTGAAACATAGGCAGTTTCAAACTTTCTCGCCTGACCGAAAATCCATAAACCCAGTGGTATTTATACGAGAATTTCGTGGAGTACTAGCACGGGCATGGACTGAAGCGCAAAAGATCAGTTAAATTTCAGGATCTACTAAAGGTGGTGGTGCGTTGTGTGCTATTATTATGATGGATACATGCGAAACGTACGGGGAATTTGAGAAGGCGTTTCTTGCTAAGTATTGGTCACTGGATGTGAAAGAACGATTAAGAAAAGAGTTCTTTAACCCGGAGCCGTTCTGTGTAAAAATAGGAAGCCTACGGCGATACGTTGAGAAGTATTAAAATAAAGCAAGATACTGGGATGTACCTATAACGCACAAGGGTATTCTCCGGATTCTGAAGGCGAAACTTGCGGCTGAGACGAGAGAGAAGTTAATACACGCATCGGAGGAGAATTTAGAAGAATTCATGTCAGTCTTGGACTCCACTGATTTGATCGAAGAAGATATTAAGGCAAGACCAGACAGACACAGCGAGTACTCGCAGTTGAATAATGCTTACGGCAGCCGAGTGAGAAATCAGCTGATTCAGGAGACATATGCAAATCGTGCTCCACCATCCTGAAGTAATTACGACCAACGTTGTAATCCGCGTAACTGTAATGGGAACAACCTCAGATACGGGAAAAACAGACAGAATCGACACGATAGAAGGTACAACCCAGGTTATAGCGTGAACTCGAATTCCACTAATTGGCAATCTTCTGCACCGATGGATGATGACTGGAGGCAACGAACACCAGTTATTACAGAAGTGAGAGAGAGTGCGGTTCATGAAACTGAATCGCGCTCGAAAACTAATTCCAACCGAATCGTGCCCCGGGGGAGTGGTCGAGGAAAGGTATAGGGGCTATGAGCAGAATGTAAATATGATGAGGCGCAACGAAGGAAGATGAATAGAAAAGGAGCTTTATGCTGACACAACTAAATGTATGGAGGAATACTCATCGGAACCCATATCTGCAATGGAAGTTGAAACAGAGGATATTCCAGTAACGGTAGTTTTGGATACAGGCGTATTAGTAAACGCAATCTCAATGCGTTTATTTAATAAACTAATGAAGGAGACCCCGTTACCGACATTTCCTGCGCAACATTTGCTAAAGAAAGAACGAAAACAGGGAAGATGCTGCAGAGTGGAAAAGCTGGAATTGATAATGAATGAGCGCCGGCAATGCAAAACAAGGTTGATTAAAGTCATACAAGTAGTAGAAACATCCGAGCAGATAAAACAGAAGTTGTGCGAGCCAGAGCACCTTAAGGACGAGCATAGGACACAATCGTCTATCCTATTAAGCAATTATATGAGAGTGTTTGAAGAACAAGCCTATATCAATAAGGATTATACATTGTCATTTGAATGTCAAGCCACAAAGAACATACTGCCATAGTTTCTATCGCGTTCCTTGGAAACAACGCAATGAGGTCGACCAAGAGATACAGAGGATGCTAGATTGGGATCTAACTGAACCTTCAAACGGTCCTTATTCCAGTCCCCTTCTCGTTTTGCCGAAATCAGATGGAAAGGTACGTCTTGCTCTCGATACTCGTATAATTAACATAATTATTGTACCCTTTATGTACTCACCCAAAAAATATAGATGAGTTAATCCAAAACTTCAGTGGAATGGAATATTTTACAACAATCGGTTTGTGTGTTTCATACTGGCAGGTCAAGTTAGAAGAAGATTCAACAAAGTATACAGCATTTGTATATGCCGGAACAAGTTATCATTTCAAGATTCTTCCGTTTGATTTGAGTATCAGTGCAGGAGTATTCATGTCCGCATTGGACCCAGCATTAGGACCTGAACTAAGAAGTTAACTAACACTGTTTGTGGATGACCTCTAGACAGCTACATATACCTGGGAAAACATGTGGGTCTACTGACTCGAGTATTATGGAGATTTTCTAATGTGGGAATAACAGCTAATCTGGAAAAGTCACATTTATGTCTGGAGAAAATAAAATTCTTACGGTATTTAATAAATTCAAGAGGCATCTTACCAGATGAAAAGAAGATGAGTGCGATAAAGCATTTCCCTATTCCTAAAACGAAAAGGCAGATAAAAGGTTTCTTTTAGGTCTTGCATCCTTTTATCGTCGATCCTTAGAGGATCAGTGGATGAATTCTGTGCCGTCACTAAATTTATTAAGGAAGAAAGTGCATTGTCATTGGACTGAGGAATGTCAACGAGCATTCGAAGCAACCAAGCAAACTTTGCCTAATGCAAAGATTCTCTATCGTCCTGATATGTCCTTGAAATTTTGATTAATGACGGATGCTTCATCTGTTGGTTCGGGCATTTGTTGGTTCCAAATTCGAAAAATAGATGGCAATCCCACCTTTTGCCCAATAGCTTTAGCTAGTAGGACAGTGTCAATTTGCGAGAGAACGTGTACTACCACGGAACAAGAGGCCCTTTCAGTAGTGTGGGCATTCAAAAACTTTAATTATTATTTATATGGAGCTAGAACCACTGTGTATTGCGGCCATCAAGCTCTTAGCTTTTTACAAACTCGTAAACTATTACATGCAAGATTAGGAAGATGGACGGTTGCTCATCAAGAGTATTGTGTGCATAAAGGGGAAGGAGAATATAATGGCAGATGCGTTATCCCGTCATCCAGAAGGATTAGAAGAAGGCATCATCGCGGATGAAAATGAAGATGAATTTCCAATATTATTGATGAGAGATCAAGTAAACCGAAGATACTATTTAGAGTTATGTGGAGATATGACGAGACTCCAACAAAGCTATTCAAGATGGATGAAGATTCGACAGAAATTAGAAGATAATTAAACCAGTACTATAAGGTAGTGAATGATGTGCTATTTCATCGTCAGAGTAATATGAGTCAGAACTGGTGTGCATATATATCCGAGGAATATGAGGAGAAGTTAATAACGTATACTCACAACACTTGGGGACACACTGGTGTTGCAAAACGTGCAAACAAACTGAGAATGTACTGTTAATTCCCAGAGTTACGAAGAAGAGTATGGAGAGTACTGACAAAATGTGTAATATGTCAAAAAATAAAACCAAATAACAGAGGCAGTAAAGACCTGTTACATTCCATTATTCTGGGAAACCCGCAAGCTATTTTGTCAGTGGATGTATGTGGTCGATTACCGATGGCTACAGGAGGCTGTAAATACATTGTAGTTTTCTTGGACATACTTACAAAATATGTAAAATTCTATCTAATGAAAACTGCTACGGCAGCGCCAGTTCTGAATCGTTTATTCAATGGCTACATTCCGCGCGTAGGAAAGCCGAACGCAGTGTTATCTGCCAATGCTACAATTTTCACTGGATGTAGGTGGTGGCATGCATTAGCTCGAGCCAACACCACACAAATATTAACATCCAGATATAGCCCGCGCTCAAACCCGATCAGGAGAACTCTTCGTGAATTAAATAGATTTATGCGAGCATATTGCCATGCGATGCATACAAGATGGATAGAATACCTCGATACATTTGAGGACATTATGAAAAATTTGCTTCATATGACCACAAACTTTACACCTGCTGAACTAATGGTCTAGAGAAGACATTTGAAGGAGAAACACAATGGCAAGATAAGATAAGAACAGCTTTAATAAATCTGACCGAAAGTTCTAGAAAGAGGAAGGTAGATTTAGACAAAAGAATATTATCCTTTGGCGTTGGCGAAAGAGTACTGTTACGTACACATCCTCGAGCGTCGCTGCTAAACAAGACAAACAAAATATGGCAATTTATGTACGAAGGACGATTTTAAGTGATTAGGATACTAAATCCAGGAGCATATGTCTTGGGACACCCTGAGATCAGAAATATAAAGGCATCATATCCTCATCAGCCTTAAAAAAATTTTATTCCTGAGTGGATGAAGAAATATAAGAAAAGGAAGATAATTTTCCTAATAGTGATATAAGTAATTTTTTCATAATTTGAGATAGGATTATGATGGGACGACAGGGATCCGTAAGAGATGAATTATATTATTATGTAAATACATATGATTAATTTCAGCAACTTGATGTTGTACGTTCTTAAGGAAAAGTAATTATGATATTTTTTAATTTCAGTTAAAAATATGGTGGACACCTATTTCAGTTTTCATGTAATTGTTAGTAATAGGTACATGGGAATGTTCGTCTTAAAGGCATAGGAATATATATATTCAAAGCAACGACACACCAATATAGCTGATTAATTATTTTAAAGAATAAAGTCAATTCACTGAGTGAAGTTTCAGGAAATTTTATTGAGATAGATTACCAACGAAAGTATTTGGACGAACAATGCTGGACCATATTGAGAGGGATATGTGTGATCGTTGTGGGGCGTTTGGTATTAAATTGAAATTATTTGAAGTATGATAAATGATGAAGAGAAGCGACTGGGCTGAATTTGTGTAGATTCGGGGGAAATAGATAAATTCGTAATTATATTCTGTAAAGGTTACAGCCAATTTCGCAGACTGATAGAAGTGTAAAGTAATGATGGATTCCGTGAAAGGCAACGAACTTCACGCGAAGTGTTGTGTGATTCTAGGTACAAAATAAATTATGAACACGTGCTGGTGCAGTGTCGGAGAAAGATATGATCATGTGCGTCGTATTCGAAAACGATATTGTGCTTCATTGAAGAAAAAGGTGAAGTCACGAAAGAGAGTTGGCTCAAATCGCTCTGAGCACTATGGGACTTAACTTCTGAGGTCATCAGTGCCCTAGAACTTAGAACTACTTAAACCTAACTAACCTAAGGACATCACACACATCCATGCCCGAAGCAGGATTCGAACCTGCGACCGTAGCTATCGCGCCGTTCCAGACTGTAGCGCCTAGAACCGCTAGGCCAATCCTTCCGGCGAAAGAGAATTATCACTAGAGTTTACCAAGGACAACGAGTGTGGACATGGTACTCTGATATTACGAAACAAATGTATAAAAGAGAAATGAATTGATAGTTGTGGCGAAAGATTACATTAATATTGAGTAATAGAATGTATATTACTTCTTCCGAATCGCTAAATTCAGACCAGTACCGTGAGAATGAAACGTATGTATACTAACCCGTTCTCTCACAGCGCTTTCCCATCAGTGATTATTGGCATTGATACCTGTTTCGGGGTATGTTACATGTTCACACATAATTGCCCTGTGAGTGGCCCTATGAGGGTATGATCCAGCCGTCCTCCTACCTGAGGATCAACCCTGTTCCTGACCATCCCACACACACTAGCAAGTGGGTTATTCCCTCTCTCTACACACACCTGTCCTGCAGCTTCCATGAGACGTAGTGCCGACATCGCTACCAAAACATCTTCACAGTTACCCGACTCCACCAATGCAAGAACACCCTATACAAAAACAGTGTAAGATCTGTTATTTAAACTTTTAATTTTTTTAGAAACAACTGGGTGGAACATAAAGTTAAATTAGCCTTGTTCTAGGTTTTCCATGGTTTCCCTTAGGAACCCTTGCCCGAACGGGAAGGCTCTTCTGATCGAAAGTCCATGGGCACATGAGCCGTATACAGAGTTACTTAAACTGCTAATGTCGAAATATTTAACCTTTTTAGAAGCAGCGAGTGGTTATGAAAGCTGTACAAAGTTTATAAGTTGCAAAAGTTGTCATCAGCCGCCAGCATATTCCACTCAGTAATATTGTAAGAAACAGTAGGGTCAATTTTGTTACAGTTTGGCCCCGTATTGTCTTACAAAGATAATCCTCGCCCAAAAAGGGGCGTTGGTCGTAAATGTTAAGTAGATAAATGTCGTGTGATGGTGAAAAGCTTTCACTTGGGTGCGGCGAATTATTGACGAGAGCAGTAAAAACTGCCAGAGAGAATTGGACGTTCCGTGCTACGGACGCATCTCTCTGGAATAAGAAACCAAAGATGTGCGTGAGGCGATTACAGAGATCGGACGTGTTTTATGTTGAAGAGATTTTGCTATTGTTGTGCTACGATATTAAGCTCCATTGTGAATGTTCAATTAGTCGATGGTACCATAAACAAATTCAAGAAAATAATACGCATTCAAGGTGTCTATTTATCAATTATAAAAGATTTGACAAACATTCTTCAGATATCACGTGACGCAGATACATCGGAGGTGCAGTCAATATTCTTCGAGAGAATATCTCAGAAGCAATAAACTTTTCGTTGATAAAAAACTTGAACACATCAGTCCATACGCAACATACAACATAGCACCTAGTTGTGCCGAACGATCTTCGTAGCGAAATAAACATGTTAGAGATTTCAGGTTGAGCAGTTCCGACGAGGAGTATCAGCAAGATCGACACTGCGGGACATAATCGTGTATCTAGTTCTACTGTGGTATTTAAAATGTTATTCTGCATCACGATACAGAGTTCCTTTGGACATGCATGCGCTGCTGAGGCGGTTAAGGCAACAACTCGCGTAAAGTGGGAAATTCGACCGAGGGTCCTGGTCCAGCACAAATCATTGCCAGTTACCACCGATGCATTTATATTGCCAAATGTGGCTAACGCTAACGAAACCTTTGAGCTATCAGCGTATTTTTAGAGAATAATTTTAAGTAACTGATCATCATGAATTTCATACAAGTGACGTGAAACTTTAAATAACTGAGTATCAGCAGTTTCGTGTAAGTGACATAATGTAAGTAAAGCTTAGCAGGAAACTTGTCTGAAGGCATAAATTTTGTGGTTTCCATATTGAACTGTCGTTCGGAGTGACTCTTCTTGATGTAAGTCATACGTTTACAACCATTCTAAGCGTTGAGCGCAAATTATGGATATATGTGTGATTCCGTATGTGAGGTGGCTGTCCTAAATGGCACACATAAAACACAAAATAAGGAAAAGACACATATGATATAAATGTTTAACTCATGAAACGTAGTAGGCCTATGCACTGAGGTGCATTAATCAGACTCATTGCTGCATTTCTTTGCCGTGGATTCTTTATGGTAGGATTGTTCGCCGTGCCACACAAACAATCGTGTCCATTCAAGCAATGCGGAGAGCAAGGAAGGAAGGAAGATTGTGTTTAGCGCCCTGTAGACATCGAGGTCGCTACAGACGGAGCACAAGCTCGAATTGTGTCAAGGACGAGGAAGAAAGTCGGCCGTGGCCTTTCAAAGAAACCATCCCGGCACTTACCTGGAGCCATTTAGGGAAATCACGGAAAACCTAAACCAGGATGGTCGGATGCGGGTTTGAACCGTCGGCCTCTCTCATGCGGGTCCACTGTGATAACCACTGCGCGACATCGCTCCGTAGCAGAGCACAAAGGTGAAAGCTGCATCATCTGCCACGCTGCTGGAATAATGTACCGTATGTCTATTACATACTTTAAGTAAAACGCCTGCACTATGACCATTTTAAAATCAGTAGGTTCAGAATGACTCTACACTGTTGTGAATTATCGCGCAGTATGAACCAACATAAGGAACAAACTGTTTGAAATGAATGTAGCCCCTAATCAGGTTTGAGAACGTAACACCTAGCCCCAGTACTCGTACTACTTTTGTCTCTGTATATTGTCAGCATTTTGTAGCTTTGTCGAACGTTTCTGATCATTGAGTGTATATATATCATAATTATGTGACTTACAACTTTCAAACAATATTTGGTAGTAAGTTTTTCCGTATTACTTTTACAATCAAAAGTATCAGAATTGTTTTTCTTTTCTCAAAAAATACGAAATTTTTGGGTTTCCGTAGCCCATTTGGTATAAACGGAGCCTTTATGGGGTCCGTCAGTCCGTCTGTTAAGACTCCTTTTTTCTCAGGAACAGGTAAAGGTATCACGTTGAATTTTATACTAAACATTGTCTACGATCCCTTGTGGACGTACAAAACGTAAGGTTTTAATTCAGTGCTATCACAAGGTGAGGCAACTTATGTCACAGTTTGATTCTCGCAAACTCACTCTTCAAAACCTACAGAGTATTTCCCGTTGACCTAACATCATAAAAATTGGCAAGAAGTAGTTTCACAGTACAAGTAAAGGAAATACCTTAAAACTGTTAATTTGTACTTAAGACACCTGCTAAACCCGCAGGGCAGAACAGGTGATTAGGATTGTGGAAAGAGCCAACAAAGTGTCGGTCAGGTTCACTCAAAATTTTAATTTATTGTAATTTAATAACACCTTTAAACCAAAACGGCACATAGCTGAACCTTTAGAACTACCAGTTTCAAAACGCAATTACTCTCATTTCACGGCTGAAAGCCTCCACACAAAAAATCTTAAAAGTCAACAAATTAAAAAATACAGGTAAAATAGCAAAATACTTAAAATAGTATGATATCACAGCTAGGTTGTAAAGCCGCAAGGCAAAGTAGATGGAACAAACATATGTAAGGTGCAATACAAGCAGCTAAGGGCCACAAATTTGAAAATTTTTAAATATATTACCATAATCTTTTAAGGCAGAAGGGCGCAATGTTTTTGCTTAAAGGGGAATTTTAAGAATAAGGTTTTAAGCGGCTTGAAGCCCACAATTGATTTTCCAAGATTCAGAAATACATAAACTTCAGTAAAAACAAGAATTTTTAAATCATTGGCTATGATAGCGTATAAATAGGCTGTTAAACACCGGTGAGAAGGACAATAAAGAAAATGGCACTCAGAAGCCTCCAGGGAGGTCGGTCTGCCCTCGTTCACTTAGGTGAGACAGGTGGTGAGCCCAGCTACACTTGATCCGTCGGAACCCAACCAGGGAACAGCCACGGACCGACCGACACACGACTTGCTTTTTATCAATCGGTACATGAGAGCTCAAACGCAAAGGTTACGAAAGTGAAAATCCACAATGAAATATGATTAGCTGTCAAAACTACACACCATGTTGGACAGCAACAACAGGTGAGTACAGGACGCTACCGGAAATTACTTTAATGGCCCGGGCAGGTAACCGGAACACTAACGGCCGCAAGGCAGAAAATTCTGCTGGTGCACTCGAATTGTAGTCAATCAAAATAGTTAATTGCACCGCATGGCGGCTAAATTTCATCAATAGAAACACTCGGTGTTGCTCACAGGAAAACCTCACTAACAGCGAACCAACGAAACGAACCACACAACATGAATAGAGGTGGCTTGGGTAGTTGAAACCAAAACAGCACCGCATGGAGTTAACTTCCCTAGGCCGCAACAACCGAACGACGGACTCCAGACCCCTTGCCGGAAACTATATGCACCAAACCATAGATGGTACATGGCAAAAGTATCGATACACATCCCTGCTGCCACACGTAGAAAGAAGAAGAACCACGACGTAACCGCAAGGAAGATGGGAAACCGAACACGGATTGACAGTGAATTTCACGAAAACGCATAGTTGGGAGTGAGCACAGATCAGTACTTACATCACATAAAAGTGCTGTGACCATTTGCTATCTGTCTGTCTGATCGAAAAGGTAGAGGTATCAAGCACAAATTTATGTTAAATACTAAGAGTTACCATCCTTTGGCATTTTAAGACATATAAGCTTCTAACTGAATGCAGTGAAAAGATATGGTCCGTTATGTCATACATTTGTTACTCGCCAACTGACTCAACAAAACCGATAGATCAGCATTCCAAATATACACTCCTGGAAATGGAAAAAGGAACACATTGACACCGGTGTGTCAGACCCACCATACTTGCTCCGGACACTGCGAGAGGGCTGTACAAGCAATGATCACACGCACGGCACAGCGGACACACCAGGAACCGCGGTGTTGGCCGTCGAATGGCGCTAGCTGCGCAGCATTTGTGCACCGCCGCCGTCAGTGTCAGCCAGTTTGCCGTGGCATACGGAGCTCCATCGCAGTCTTTAACACTGGTAGCATGCCGCGACAGCGTGGACGTGAACCGTATGTGCAGTTGACGGACTTTGGGCGAGGGCGTATAGTGGGCATGCGGGAGGCCGGGTGGACGTACCGCCGAATTGCTCAACACGTGGGGCGTGAGGTCTCCACAGTACATCGATGTTGTCGCCAGTGGTCGGCGGAAGGTGCACGTGCCCATCGACCTGGGACCGGACCGCAGCGACGCACGGATGCACGCCAAGACCGTAGGATCCTACGCAGTGCCGTAGGGGACCGCACCGCCACTTCCCAGCAAATTAGGGACACTGTTGCTCCTGGGGTATCGGCGAGGACCATTCGCAACCGTCTCCATGAAGCTGGGGTACGGTCCCGCACACCGTTAGGCCGTCTTCCGCTCACGCCCCAACATCGTGCTGCCCGCCTCCAGTGGTGTCGCGACAGGCGTGAATGGAGGGACGAATGGAGACGTGTCGTCTTCAGCGATGAGAGTCGCTTCTGCCTTGGTGCCAATGATGGTCGTATGCGTGTTTGGCGCCGTGCAGGTGAGCGCCACAATCAGGACTGCATACGACCGAGGCACACAGGGCCAACACCCGGCATCATGGTGTGGGGAGCGATCTCCTACACTGGCCGTACACCACTGGTGATCGTCGAGGGGACACTGAATAGTGCACGGTACATCCAAACCGTCATCGAACCCATCGTTCTACCATTGCTAGACCGGCAAGGGAACTTGCTGTTCCAACAGGACAATGCACGTCCGCATGTATCCCGTGCCACCCAACGTGCTCTAGAAGGTGTAAGTCAACTACCCTGGCCAGCAAGATCTCCGGATCTGTCCCCCATTGAGCATGTTTGGGACTGGATGAAGCGTCGTCTCACGCGGTCTGCACGTCCAGCACGAACGCTGGTCCAACTGAGGCGCCAGGTGGAAATGGCATGGCAAGTCGTTCCACAGGACTACATCCAGCATCTCTACGATCGTCTCCATGGGAGAATAGCAGCGTGCATTGCTGCGAAAGGTGGATATACACTGTACTAGTGCCGACATTGTGCATACTCTGTTGCCTGTGTCTGTGTGCCTGTGGTTCTGTCAGTGTGATCATGTGATGTATCTGACTCCAGGAATGTGTCAATAAAGTTTCCCCTTCCTGGGACAATGAATTCACGGTGTTCTTATTTCAATTTCCAGGAGTGTATATATCAAAGTTTGAAAGGCACTCTCAGGCTGAATGTCCTACTCGCACTGATGCATTTCATTTGCATCATTTACGCTTCATACTACTTTGTATTTCAGCTTCACTCATTCTCTATGATGTTTTATACACACGTACACTTGCTGTTAACGACGAGTGTCTGCTGTAGTCAAAATGTACCAAATACGTATTTTAAAAAAATCTTTCAATATTTGTTATCACATAAATCACTGGTAAATAGTTATTAAGTACTAAAAAACGCTTCCACGTTTTGATTATCCAGAAATTATTCATTATTAACTCGATATTACCTATCGACTTCGAAAAATACATCATAAAAGCACTGTTTTCCTGCTCACATGGTATCTATAGCTTTCAGTGTAGAGCAGTTACATTTTAAGTAAACGTGCTCATCTTGTTGATGTAAATTCCTTCCTTCAGTCGAGATCTTGCAGTCCTTTATTCAAAGAGAAACGTTTTAACATAGAAGAGAAAGCTGTCTTCGGACAGCAATACTGCCATTTATCTGCTACGATGTTCTGGATAATAAATGTACATGTATTCGCCCTCATTCCGCAAAGCGGATGTTCCAGCCAAGAGAAATCAAGTTTTCTGAACGGCTCCTTGGTGCCGTAATTTGCATTAAGCGCTCGCAGCCCGAGACTTGCCTTCGGAGTTCAGCGAGGCACGCCGATGCGGCGGTAAGTGCGGCCCGGGGTAGGATCTCCCGGCTATTACCTCGCGAAGGAGCGAAAATTTCCAGGCAAATAATAAGTTGCCGCGGATACGACGCGCGTAATTTGCAAGCGCATTACTCGTGATGGCTGCTATCCGTGCAGTTCCTTCGGCCTGAAAGCCTTTCGGCTGCCGTATTTTACTGAAAATGATTCCCAACACGCTCCTCCGTTATTTGGAACACGTTACCGTCGATATTACTCGGGAATGTTTGAAATATGCATGCATGAGCCCAAGAAGTAAACATCTCTGCATGGACGCCTTTGACCTCAATGCAAGCGTGATAGCCACGGTTATATGGGGCGGTAACTCTTTCGGAAACTTCGGGGCCCTCGCAGTATAAGCTGTTCTTTCTAGTAGCACTAAAATAAAGCAAAAAATACCGGTGCGGCTACTGCTCATTACAGCTCGTAAGGTACGGACAGTATATTTTGTCTTGTTTGACTTAAAAAACGACATCGGTTATATTTAAGAGATGCATGGACGTGCATTGGCTCTCAACAGCAACCACGGAATAGCAAAGGAAAACATACACTCAACGTGATACCAAGGAACACGAAGAAACAAGCTGAATGTACACTACGCATACCTCATGCACGGTCAGATAGGACGGTCGAGCACTGCGAAGGGTATTTAAAACTCGAATGAAGTTAACGAAAGCAAAAACTCGTGCTACCAGCAGAATAGCAAGCACAATGAGTGTGCGTGGGGAGTTAAAATGTAGGTGTGCGATGTTCGAATAACTCCTCATTCACCACACATTTCTGTAGTCAATGCTAAACTACCCCTGATGTGGTACAACAGGGCGCCAGTAGGCAGTGAATGACTGGAAACGAGTGATGTGCATCGATGAATCACGATACACTCTCTGTCAGTCCGACAGGGTAGTTTGGGTTTGACGAATACCAGGATAACTTTACGTGAGATCATGTGTAGTGACAACCGGTGGAAGACTTTGTATTTGGCGAATTCCTGGTGAACGTTACTTGCCAACATCTGTATTGCCATTAAAGAAGTACAGAGGCGATGGTGTTACGATGTTGGAGTATTTTTCATAGTCATTATTGCGCTTAATAAAAAGCCAAATGCGAAAGGATATGAACACACTTTACAGCATTGCTTATTGAATACAGTTAAGGAACTGTTCGGAAATGATTGTGATATTCCTGGCTGTGGCCGCCAGTGTTTTATTTTGCTAGAAGCTCGCCTTGATGCAGCTTGATATACGTGAAGTAACATATGGTGTAAAAGTGGAATGAGGTACAAGCGACAGAGGGACGGACTCTTAACTATGTTTCGGTCGTTCTTCAGAGACGGACAGAGATGGAACAGCTGTTGTAGTTGTTGTTTTCAGTCCTGAGACTGGTTTGATGTATCTCTCCATGCTACTCTAACCTTTGCAAGCTTCTTTATCTCCCAGTACTTACTGCAACCTACATCCTTCTGAATCTGCTTAGTGTATTCATCTCTTGGTCTCCCTCTACGACTTTTACCCTCCCCGCTGCCCTCCAATGCTAAATTTGTGATCCCTTGATGCCTCACAACATGTCCTACCAACCGGTCCCTCCTTCTTGTCAAATTGTGCCACAAACTCCTCTTCTCCCCAATCCTATTGATACCTCCTCATTAGTTATGTGATCTACCCATCTAATCTTCAGCATTCTTCTGCAGCACCACATTTCGAAAGCTTCTATTCTCTTCTTGTCCAAACTATTTATCGTCCATGTTTCACTTCCATACATGGCTACACTGCATACAAATACTTTCAGAAACGATTTCCTGACACACAACTCTATACTCGATGTTAACAAATTTCTCTTCTTCAGAAACGCTTTCCTTTCCATTGCCAGTCTACATTTTATATCCTCTCTGCTTCGACCATCATCAGGTATTTTGCTCCCCAAATAGCAAAACTCCTTACTACTCTAAGTGTCTCATTTCCTAATCTAATTATCTCAGCATCACCCGACTTAATTCGACTACATTCCACTATCCTCGTTTTGCTTTTGTTGATATTCAGCTTATATCCTCCTTTCAAGACACTATCCATTCCGTTCAACTGCTCTTTCCTTTGCTGTCTCTGACAGAATTACAATATCATCGGCGAACCTCAACATTTTTATTTCTTCTCCATGGACTTTAATAACTACACCGAATTTTTCTTTTGTTTCCTTTACTGCTTGCTCAATATACAGATTGAATAACATCGGGGATAGGCTACAACCCTGTGTCACTCCCTTCCCATCCGCTGCTTCCCTTTCATGCCCCTCGACTCTTATAACTGCCATCTGGTTTCTGTACAAATTGTAAATAGCCCCTCGCTCCCTGTATTTTACCCCTGCCACCTTTAGAATTTGAAAGAGAGTATTCCAGTCAACATTGTCAAAAGCTTTCTCTAAGTCTACAAATGCTAGAAATGTAGGTTGGCCTTTCCTCAATCTATTTTCTAAGGTAAGTCGTAGGGTCAGTATTGCCTCACGTGCTCCAACATTTCTGCAGAATCCAAACCGATCATCCCCAATGTCGGCTTCTACCAGTTTTTCCATTCGTCTGTAAAAAATTCGCGTTAGTATCTTGCAGCTGTGAATTATTAAACTGATAGTTCGGTAATTTTCACATCTGTCAACACCTTCTTTCTTTGGGATTGGAATTATTGTATTCTTCTTGAAGTCTGAGGGTATTTCGCCTGTCTCATACATCTTGTTCACCAGATGGTAGAGTTTTCTCAGGACTGGCTGTCCCAAGGCCGTGAATAGTTGCAATGGAATGTTGTCTACTCCCGGGGCCTTGTTTCGACTCAGGTTTTTCAGTGCTCTGTCAAACTCTTCATGCAGCATCTTATCTCCCATTTCATCTTCATCTACATCCTCTCCCATTTCCATAATATTGTCCTCAAGTACATCGCCCTTGTATAGACCCTCTATATACTCCTTCCGCCTTTCTGCTTTCCCTTCTTTGCTTAAAACTAGGTTTCCATCTGAGCTCTTGATGTTCATACAAGTGGCTCTCTTTTCTCCAAAGATCTCTTTAATTTTCCTGTAGGCAGTATCTATCTTACCCCTAGTGAGATAAGCCCCTACATCCTTACATTTGTCCTCTAGCCATCCCGGCTTAGCCATTTTGCACTTCCTGTCGATCTCATTTTTGAGACGCTTGTATTCCCTTTTGCCTGCTTCATTTACTGCGTTTTTATATTTTCTCCTTTCTTCCATTAAATTCAGTATTTCTTCTGTTAACCAAGGATTTCTACTAGCTCTCGTCTTTTTACCTACTTGATCCTCTGCTGCCTTCACTGCTTCATCCCTCACAGCTACCCATTCTTCTTCTACTGTATTTCTTTCCCCCATTCCTGTCAATTGTTCCGTTATGCTCTCCCTGAAACTCTGTACAACCTCTGGTTTAGTCAGTTTATCCAGGTCCCATTTCCTTAAATTCCCACCTTTTTGCAGTTTCTTCAGTTTTACAGTTCATAACCAATAGATTGTGGTCAGAGTCCACATCTGCCCCTGGAAATGTCTTACAATTTAAAACCTGGTTCCTAAATATCTGTGTTACCATTATATGATCTATCTGATACCTTCTAGTATCTCCAGGATTCTTCCATGTATACAACCTTCTTTTATGATTCTTGAACCAAGTGTTAGCTATGATTAAGTTATGCTCTGTGCAAAATTCTTCATTTCTCTCCCCCAATACATATTCATCCACTATGTTTCCTTCTCTCTCTTTTCCTACCTTCGAATTCCAGTCACCCATGACTATTAAATTTTCGTCTCCTTTCACAACCTGAATAATTTCTTTTATTTCATCATACATTTCATCAATTTTTTCATCATCTGCAGAGCTAGTTGGCATATAAAGTTGTACTACTGTAGTAGGCATGGGCTTCGTGTCTATCTTGGCCACAATAATGCGTTCACTATGCTGTTGCTTGTAGCTTACCCGCACTCATTCATTATTAAACCTACTCCTGCATTACCTCTATTTGATTTTGTATTTATAACCCTGTATTTACCTGACCAAAAGCCTTGTTCCTCTTGCCACCGAACTTCATTAATTCCCACTATATCTAACTTCAACCTATCCATTTCCCTTTTTAAATTTTCTAACCTACCTGCCCGATTAAGTGATCTGACATTCCACGCTCCGATCCGTAGAACGCCAGTTTTCTTTCTCCTGATAACGACGTCCTCTTGAGTAGTCCCCTCCCGGAGATCCGAATGGGGGACTATTTTACCGCCGGAATATTTTACTCAAGAGGACACCATCATCATTTAACCATACAGTAAAGCTGCATGCCCTCGGGAAAAATTACGGCTGTACTTTCCCCTTGCTTTCAGCCGTTCGCAGTACCCGCACGGCAAGGCGGTTTTGGCTAGTGTTGCAAGGCCAGATCAGTCAATCATCCAGACTATTGCCCCTGCAACTACTGAAAAGGCTGCTGCCCCTCTTCAGGAACCACACGTTTGTCTGACCTCTCAACAAATACACCTCCGTTGCGGTTGCACCTACGGTACGGCCGTCTGTATCGCTGAGGCACGCAAGCCTCCCCACCAACGGCAAGGTCCATGGAACAGCTACCGTGCAATTAAGAAAGCTATGTCGAGTGATGTAAAAGATAGTGTAATGTGTAATTATTTAAATTGTAAACAAACAGGACACACTGATGAGGAGCGTCGCCTGACATCACTGTCAGTACTACAGATGTTGTCCTATGTAGATACAGAGACTAACCTGGGCAAGTGGCATCCCATAAAAAGCACTATCGTATTTTCAAGTTAACAGTGTAGCAGCCTCCCCAAAACAAGATCCCACGACCATTGGGCTGTCGTCTACGCTGAGGACACAACTTTACAAGGCGACAACTTGGTGGTCAGAACGGTTACTGACTCTTATTTAGTGTCTCCAGATCTCTCCTGCTTTCAGATATGACTTCGAAAGAGGACACATAATCGATACATGGAATCTCCCCGCTGGGGAATGTGTATTTAAAGAAGAGGTTACTATCCGTTAACGTGAACTGTAAACCGGGTGAGATGTGAAAATCATAGTGTGAACAGTGGGCTGTAATGATTATCATAAAATGCCCGAATCAATAGCGTATGAACAGTGATAAAGATAAAAAGCGACATTGTGTAATATGTGAAATTATATCCTGTTTGAACTTTTGTAAGTTTCTTTGAACTATTAGGCAACCACATTCATAAACGTCGCTAATTAATCCGCATAGTTAGTTGAAAGTGAAAAAGCGAAAATGGAAAAGTGTAAAGTTATAAGTGTGTGGGCGGTCCAAAGGGATTACGGTTTATTTCGCAACTACAGGATACAACGCTTCAGGGAGCACTTAGCAGAGCAGCGTACAGAAGGTCAGGCGGATGACATGAAAGCAACACCTGTCGCTTCCACCAGCTGCAGTCCAGCGCAAGTGAGCGGTGAACGGCAGAGTTACGCGTCTGTGTCTGACTACGGTAGCCGAAGGCCCCCAACCGACAAAAACAAAGCGCCGAGCAGGAGCATCGCGCCGGAGAGGAAGGTAGCTTGCACGCTGATCACAGCTAGCGAGAGGAAGTTAGTATTGACAGCCATAGGCGTTTTAAGCATATTGTTACACTGTTTCATGATGACTTCCTTAGTAACAAAATGTCGAGGGAAAGCGAAATGCGGAACAATCTTAGAAGCAGAGAGACAGTGCAGTCTCGGGGTAATGAAATTGAAGAGGCAAGCCAATTACACGGCATGCCAGATGAAATTAGTGAAATACTCGTAAGTAAAGACGAAAATGTACAAAATCAGTTGGATGCTAGCTGTTTACTAGAAAGCCGGCCGGAGTGGCCGTGCGGTTCTAGGCTCTACAGTCTGGAGTCAGGCGACCGCTACGGTCGCAGGTTCGAATCCTGCCTCGGGCATGGATGTGTGTGATGTCCTTAGGTTAGTTAGGTTTAATTAGTTCTAAGTTCTAGGCGACTGATGACCTCAGAAGTTAAATCGCATAGTGCTCAGAGCCATTTGAGCCATTGTTTTATTTACTAGAATAATCTGATGTAGAAACCGAAGTTTACCAAGAAAACATTAATTCATATAGTAGCAATAGTGAATTTCGAGAGGTGGATCTGACGTGATATGAGTGTTAATGGTAAGTTAAATAAGGTGAATGGTGATGTTAGAGGTGATTACACTGACACCATCATTGCTAATGAATCAACAATTACAACAAGTAGGTTATGCCATGGAACAACATAAGCTGATACACTGCCTACGTAAGATAATAATAAAAGTATGGTTGAAACATTAGTAGAGTTAGTATCTGGTCAAAGAGAATGAAAAGTAGGGCTAGTAGAAAAGACGGAGCAGGGGCAATAATTACTTGCTGATAAAATAGGAGCAACAAAAGAGGACATAGCAAAAATTAATCGTAATTTTAAGCATTTACAGACCAGGGTTGATTTGCATGAAACTAGAATGGGGGCTTGTGAGAAACGAATTGAACACGAGAGTAAAGAATTAGATAAGTGTAAGGAGGAAGTTAATCATAAGATTGATGATGAAGTAGGGAAAATAAATGATCTCATGCAAGCTCAAGATACTTTTTATTGTTAGTTAGGGATGAAGTCATTAAATTAACTACTGATCAAAGTAAAAGAAACAAAACTTGCAAAGACCCTCATGAAAGGCAAAACAAACAAGTCGTAGACTTACAGGACGAAAATGCAGTCCTTAGCCATAAAGTAAGACGAATAGAATATCTTTGTAATGGTAATACCAACACGATTCAGGATCGTTTGAGAGAAACAGAAGGTAGAAAATATGCCTCAACTAAGTGAGGTGAGTAGAAATATAGATAATTTATGAAAGTTGCATTAAAACAAACTCGAAAAGTCGATTGAACAGGAAAAACGTAAGCATGTTGTTCATATTAATGATGTAGCCATAACGCCAATGATTACAAATTTCAAAACTTTTTTAGCAAACGTAGTACACATCCTGTTGCTTTCATTCGTCGCTTTGAGGACATCATATCTGCCAACATGTCTGAACAGTAGAAAATCATATTTGTAGCCAGTCGTTTTGAAGCGGAAGTAATATCATAGGGAACAGGGGCTAGTAACACAAGTAAAACATACCAACAATTTGTTAGATCATTCTTAACCCAGTACTGGTCCTCAAGTACACAAAACTGTATAAAAACAGAAATACACTAATGGCCACTAACATTGCTACACCAAGCAGAAATGAAGATGATAAACGGGAATCCTTTGGACAAATATATTATACTAGAACTGACATGTGATTACATTTTCACGCAAATGGGGTGCATAGATCCTGAGAAATCATTACCCAGAACAACCACCTCTTGCCGTAATAACGGCCTTGATACGACTGGGCATTGAGTCTAACACAGCGTATTGTGACGAGCCAGTTGCCCGGCCATCATTGGCCAGACGCTTTCAGTTGGTGAGAGATCTGGAGAATGTGCTGACCAGGGCAGCAGTCGAACGTTTTCTGTGTCCAGAAAGGCCTGTACAGGACCTGCAACATGCGGTCGTGCGTTATCCTGCTGAAATGTAGGGTTTCGAAAGGGATCGAATGAAGGGTAGAGCCACGGGCCGTAACACATCTGAAATGAAACGTCCACTGTTCAAAGTGCCGTCAATGCGAACAAGAGGTGACCGAGACGTGTAACCAATGGTACCCTGTACCATCACGCCCGGTGATACGCCAGTATGGGATGACGAATACACGCTTCCAATGTGCGTTCATCGCGATGTCACCAAACACGGATGCGACCATCATGATGCTGTAAACAGAACCTGGATTCATCCGAAAAATGACGTTTTGCCGTTCGTGCACTCAGGTTCGTCGTTGAGTACACCATCGCAGGCGCTCATGTCTGTCATGCAGCGTCAAGGGTAACCGCAGCCATGGTCTCCGAGCTGACAGTCCATGCTGCTGCAAATGTCGTCGAACTCTTCCTGCAGAAGGTTGTTGTCTTGCAAATGTCCCCATCTGTTGACTCAGGGATCGAGACGTAGCTGCACGATCCGTTACCGCCATGCCGATAAGATGCCTGTCATCTCGACTGCTAGTGTTACGAAGCCGTTGGGATCCAGCACGGCGTTCCGTATTACCCTCCTGTACCCGCCGATTCCATATTTTGCTAACAGTCATTGGATCTCGACCAACGCGAGCAGCAGTGTCGCGATACGATAAACCGTATTCTCGATAGGCTACAATCCGACCTTTATTAAAGTCAGAAACGTGATGGTACGCGTTTCTCCTCCTTACACGAGGCATCACAACAACGTTTCACCAGGCAGCGTCGGTCAACTGATGTTTGTGTATGAGAAATCGGTTCTAAACTTTTCTCATGTCGACACGTTGTAGGTGTCAACACCGGCGCCAACCTTGTGTGAATGCTCTGAAAAGCTCATCATTTGCATATCACTGCATCTTCTTCCTGTCGGTAAAATTTCGCTTCTTTATTACGTCATCTTCGTGGTGTACCAATTTTAATGGCCAGTAGCGTATTTGAAGATAGGAGCTTTGAAAACAGTGGCTGTGATAGTTATGAGGAGTCCTTTCAGCACTACTGGGAAAAGAACCAGTATTTAACTGAGCCTTTACGTGATCCTCACTTAGTGGAAATAATAGTTCTTACGTTTCGAGTGTCTGTGCAGGAAAAAGTAATTTATGTCAACAATAGCGAGGTCAACAACCTGTATATCTATTAGAACAGATGGACACCCTTTTAGGCAACAGACATGTGCCGGAAGGCTGCCGTGAAAACAGGTGGCGTGCAGACCGCCACAACTACTGTGACTCAAACAGGAATAACATGTGGAACAATAATAATGAGCAAGGTACAAGGGAGGAAGACAGACCTCACCATGGTAACCTTACCATCTAGAAGAGGAAGATATGGATGCGAGAAGGTTTTAGGAGAGGACTATGATGGTAATAGGGAATATTACAGTAATAGTGATCAATTGCAAGGTAGAGACCATGCTCTGGAGAGGAAAAGAAATCAAGGAGAGTCAGAAAACGTGTAGAAGGATTGGACATCGTCCAATCGCGAACGGCCGAATAAGTGGACCACTAAAAAGATTATTGGGATATGAGGAGAGGGATAACATTAAAGATGCACTTATGGAAGAGTATAGGTCAGAGGTAGAGATAACGTACCGACCAGCTGTACAAACTGAAGTTCGGCAGTGAATCCAGGGCGACGTCAAGTGATTTTTCGAGAGAATAAATAAAAATAAGCAAGTACCAGAGTTATATGTACAACGATTAACGGTAGTTACTGTCTGAGGGGCCAGAAGCAAGGTTATAAAGAAGCAGATTTTATTGCAATATACACTGCAGGAAAAGACATTCACAGTTAATGGCATGGTAGTGACCGGCCTGTGTGTCAGTTTAATCCTGGGAGCATATTGCTTAATTGCTAATAGAGCAATGCTGGCTTTTGCTGGAGGTATGATGAAACTGAAAGAGGGACACGAGGAAAATGTAATAAAATTTGTAGGGAACAAAGGGCCACAGCGTAATGAAAGTAATGCCAGAATACGAATATTCAGGGCAAAGATGAGTTGGGACCTCAAACCGAGAGAAACCCTTAGTTTATTTACAAGAGTACAGACACAGGAGGAGGTAAGCATCGAGATTAGGGTCAGAGAAAAGGTTGCTAGCATTGAAGGTGTAACTGAGCAACAAGCCTATAAGTTAGAACACATACTCTACTGTTCATTAAAACTGCTACACCAAGAATAAATGCAGATGGTAAACGGGTATTCATTGGACAAATATATTATTCTAAATCTGATTTGTGATTACATTTTCACGCAATTTGGGTGCATAGATGCTGAGAAATCAGTACCCAGAACAACCACGTCTGGCCGTAATAACGGCCTTCATACACCTGGGCATTGATTCAAATAGAGCTTGGATGGCGTGTACAGGTTCAGCTGCCCATGCAGCTTTAACACGATACCACAGTTCATCAAGAGTAGTGACTGGCGTATTGTGACGTGCCAGTTGCTCGGCCGCCATTGACCAGACGCTTTCAATTGGTGGGAGATCTGGAGAATGTGTTGGCCAGGGCAGCAGTCGAACATTTTCTGTGTCCAGAAAGGCCCGTACAGTACCTGCAAACATGCGGTCGAGCGTTATCTTGCTGAAATGTAGGGTTTCGCACAGATCGAATGAAGGGTAGAGCCACGGGCCGTAACACATCTGAAATGTAACGTCCACTGTTCAGAGTGCCGTCAATACGAACAACAGATGACCGAGACGTGTAAACAATGACACCCCATACCATCACGCAGGGTGGTACGCTAGGATGTGATGACGAATACACGCTTCCAATGTGCGTTCACCGCGATGTCGCCAAAAACGGATGCAACCATCATGATGCTGTAAACAGAACCTGGATTCATCCGAAAAAATGACGTTGTGCTGTTCGTGTACCCAGGTTTGTCGTTGAGTACACCATCGCAGGCGCTCCTGTCTGTCATGCAGCGTCAAGGGTAACCGCAGCCATGGTCTCCGAGCTGGCAGTCCATGCTGCTGCAAACGTCGTCGAACTGTTTGTGCAGATGGTTGTTGTCTTGCAAATGTCCCCATCTGTTGACTAAGGGATCGAGACGTGGCTGCACGATCCGTTACAGCCATGCGGATAAGATGCCTGTCATCTCGACTGCTAGTGATACGAGGCCGTTGGGATCCAGCACAGCGTTCCATATTACCCTCCTGTACCCGCCGATTCCATATTTTGCTAACAGTCATTGGATCTCAACCAACGCGAGCAGCAATGTCGCGATACGACAAACCGTATTCTCGATAGGCTATAATCCGACCTTTATCAAAGTCGGAAACGCATTTCTCCTCCTTACACGAGGCATCACAACAACAACGTTTCACCAGGCAACGCCGGTCAACTGCTGTTTGTGTGTAAGAAATCGGTGGAAACGTTCCTCATGTCAGCACGTTATAGGTGTCCCACCGGCGCCAGCCTTGTGTGAGTGCTCTGAAAAGCTAATCATTTGCATATCACAGCATCTTCTTCCTGTCGGTCAAATTGCGCGTCTGTAACACGCAATCTTTGTGGTGTAGCAATTTTAATGGCCAGTAGTGTACTATTACACCACAAAAGAGCATTTTCAAAGAAACCGGTATGTATGAATGACTACGAGTATGTAAAGCCACACGACCCCTTTAGGTTTAAGCCCTATTCCATTCCACTGGCAAAAGGGAAACTGTGAACAAACAAACGTAACAGAGCGTCCCCAAAGTAATTATAGTAATTCTCTCGTTATTTAACAAAGAAGGATAATTCAGTTAGAATTACGCTCGATGTCTTGGCATTGAACAAAATAATACAGCCACAAATGGATCCAACCAAAGTGTTGGAGGAATTTGTGCATAAATTTTATGGCGTCAAGATATTGACAAGCATAGACTTGAATACCAGCTTCTGGCAGACACCTCTGGCTCAGGAATATAGAAAATATACAGCGTTTGTGTTTGAAAGATGAAGTTATGATTTCAACGTGTTGCAATTTGGTCTTAAAATATCAACATCAGCCTTCATATGCATGTTGGACAAAGTACTAGGACAACAGATATTAGACAAAATCACAGTCTACGTACATGACTTTCTAATTACTGCCAATAGTTGGGAAAATCATAATAAGATATTGAAAGAGGATCTTGAGAAATTTGCTAAGAAAAATATCAGTGCAACCTAGACAAGTCCGATTTCGGAAGAGGTGAAATTCAATTTTTAGTGCATGTCATTCAGAGGAAGACATCAAACTTGAGCCTGACAAACTTGAAGCCATTAGAAATTTCCCACATCTTAAGATGAAAACGCAGATTGAAGCATTTTTAGGGCTCACTGCATTCTATGGCTAATTTGCGGACAATAGGGCACTCAATGCTCACGTATTGCTTGGATTAACTAAAAAGAATGCAACTTGGGTGTGAACTAAAGAGTGCGGGGCAGAGGTTCAACAGATCAAATAAAACTTTTGTAATTGCATCGTGTTAGCCCACCAGAATTTAAATGAGCAGTCTCAATTTCTGCAAACGTTCGGAATACGGTTTAGGGGCTCATCTTTGCCAGTATATTGAAAATAATGTGACAGTAGAAAAGAAGACCATATTTTTTGCCACTACAGTAAAAAATAAATGGCTAAGAAAATATTCTGTCACAAAAAAGGAGACTTTGGCGGTAGCCTTTACATTCAATAAAGTTACATATGTCATGGGCCGAAAGGTTAATGTTTATATGGATCTTAAAGGATTATCATTCCTTATGGATTGCAGACTGAGTCACAACAGACTGACAAGATTGGCCATTGCTCTCCTGGAATATGATTTTGCTATCGAGTACCTTCCTAGAGAAAATAACATAGTGGCCGACGACTTACTTAGGTTACCTGTTGGAATGGACAACGCGGAATTTTATGATTCAGAGCAAAAGGAGGTATCAGTTATGTACTTCACACAAGTAAAGAATGAAGACCAAATTCATCCTACAAAACTTAAGAAGGGAGCAAAATAAGGACACTATCAAGAGTCTTAACAACTATAGTGCTCTCAAGGGTCTGAACACCTATAGTGCTGTTCCACCTAAGTTATATGGCCTTCCGAAGGTACACAAGGAAGGGGCTTCTTTCCGTCCTATAGTGAGTAATATCGGCGCTCCGACATATCGTGAAGCCAAGCACCTTGCTTCTCTGTTGAGTTCAAATGGTTCAAATGGCTCTGAGCACTATGAGACTTAACTTCTGAGGTCATCAGTCCCCTAGAACTTAGAACTACTTTAACCTAACCAACCTAAAGACATCACACACATCCATGCCCGAGGCAGGATTCGAACCTGCGAGCGTAACGGTCGCGTGGTGCCAGACTGTAGCGCCTAGAACCGCTCGGCCACACAACCCGGCTCTCTGTTGAGTACACATGTTCCTCGGTGTGAACATCATTTCAGGAACTCAGCTGATTTTTTACGTCGTTTGGAGCAACTGCGGTTGAATGGCTCTGATATTTTAATAAGTTTCGAAGTGGTCTCTCTCTTCACTCGTGTTCCTCTGCCTGATTGGTTGCAGTTAGGTTAGGTTTGGTGCTGAATTAACTAATCTCTTTCGGCATGTGTTGACATCTACTTACTTTTTATTCAGTGACCAGTATTACGAGCAAACAGATGGAGCTGCGATGGGTACTTCTTTGTCTCTTGTGAGCGCAAATTTGTTTATGGAAGGCTTCGAGGAACGTGCGTTAGAGTCGCCGCCTTTGAAACCAGCTTGTTTTTTCAGATATGTTGATACTTCTGTTGTTTGGCCTCATGGTAGGGAGAATTTGAATGGCTTTCTAGAATATCTGAACTCGAATCACCCGAACTTTCGTTTTGCGATAGAGGTGGAAGAGGATGATTGCCTTCCCTTTCTCGAAGTTTTAGTTATGAGGAAGGGTGATCGTTCATTGCGACACGCAGTTTACAATATACGTACTCACACCAACTTGTATTTACAGGCTAATAGTTGTCTACATCCGGCTCACCGTGAAGGGGTACTTCGTACCTTGGTTCACAGGAAACATGTCGTTTCCGACTCTGAGACTTTGCCAGCTGAGCTGTCCCATCTTGAAGTTACGTTTCGTCAAAATGGTTGTAGTGATAGACAGATTTAAAGTGAGTTGTTCTATCGACCAACTGTGCTTTGGGTGATTGATGATAATTCTGAGTCGATACCTAAGTCTACCGCATTTTTGCCTTACGTAGGAAGCACTTCCCACAAAATCGGTCGTATTTTATGGAAATACGATGTGAAATGTGTTTTCCGACCTCCATCTAAAACTAAAGTGCTTTTTGGTTCTGTCAAGGATGATCTCGGTTTGCGTAAGGCGGGTGTATATCGCTTTCCTTGTAGCTGTGGCAGGGCATATATTGGTCTATCAGGACCGTGGAGGACCAATGTACTGAGCATAAGCGACACACACGATTACAGCAGACAAGTAGATCTGCTGTTGCCGAACATTGCTTGGATACTGGTCACTCCATGCTATATAACAATATAATATTGGCATGTACGTCCATCTATTGGGACAGTGTTATTAAGGAGTTAGCTGAGATTAAATTAGCGAGCGAACTTGTAAATAGGGATGGAGGTTTTTCTTTAACTCTGTTTGGAATCCTGCTCTCCCCCTTGTCAGAAAACAGAGGGTTAGTCAATGTTACCACTACTGCTAGTTCGTAGTCTCACTATCGATCTCCGACTTTGATCATCTTTGGTGGTACTAAGTGTCAGGTGTCTGTTACCTTTCCTGCATCAGTCTGAGAACCGAGGTTTTAAATTTGCCTGCACATCGCTTGTTCATTGCAGTTTTCCTTGAAAATAGCACGGTGTACTCCCGCTGAAATATCGGCGGTCGCTGAAAATATTACCTGGCTGGATGCCCGTAAGTTGTTTGAAAATTGTATATGCCAGAAGAAAGTCAGGGCTCACAAAATAAGAATGAGGATATTAAGATTGAAAAAGCAGAATGGAATAGGAATCCTGAGAGACGACAAGTTACTCTCTCGCCTATTTTTCGTAAAGATTTTGCTATAATGTTACACATCTTGTGCGAGACTCTAGAAAGTTAACGGCCTGAGCAGATGTTGATGGAGCCTTGTAGGGCGCTAAAAGCATGACGTACATTTATGGTTCTTAATTCGTAGAAACAGTATATTTGGAAATTGAAAGCAACTGGTGGTGACCCCATCCCACAATAAATCTTGCCGGGCAGTCCTCGGCTATATAGGGCCAACAGAGCACCCCTTAGTCGAGACTGGTCTCTAGCAGTACAATGCCCACTATACCAGCATCGGCGCCAGCCAAAAGGTCGACTGGACGTGACAGACTGAAGGGACACGTCTACACAGTAGAGCTGTAAACTGGGAGTTGTGGTCTGCACCACGCCTAACAAAAATTTATAAGTTTTCATGTTCGCCAAAACTGCAAGTAGGCCTGTGACCCACTTCCATTGGCTGCCTTGGTTGTAAAAGAAATGCTGGCGACTGGGAAACGGGTAGAGACAGAATCTTTATTACACCTCATAACTAGGACTAACTTGCTCCAAGGCACAGGCAATTTAGATACAGATTATAAAGATTGTATCTGTTCGCTTGTTGCCATGGGAAGCGACACGACTTTGGAGAAAAACATCTTCTCCCACCGCGAAAACTTAAAGTCAGTAACAGGCGGTTTCTTTTTTTTTCATATACGGAGGTCTCTTAACTTCTTCGCTGGTTCGTCATGAGTTTGTGCTGTCGTGTAGGAGTGGAGATTTAGCGCCTCTAAAGATCTATGGCTGGCTCAAGACGGGGTGAAGGTGGTTTCGTTAATGCAATTTGCGGGAAAAAACGTGAATTTTTCTGATCTGGAGAAGTGCAAAGCCCTCTGGTTCTGGACGGGGTGAAGGTGGTGTCGTTAATGCAATTTGCGGGAAAAAACGTGAATTTTTCTAATCTGGAGAAGTGCAAAGCCCTCTGGTTCTGGACTTTGGTCTGGAAGCAACTTCTGGTCGAATCACTGGCATGTGTGGTTGGTACTTGAGATCTGTCCTAAGACTGACTTCACTTGCTGGTAGTTAGACTGGGGAGACTGTGGTAAAGTTCTTACTGTGCCCACAGAGTGACCTCAAACGTCTCGGACTACTCGTTTGCCAAGGACTCAGTTATTCGTTTTTGGTTTACCAGTCTTGACGTTTGGCATCTTTGTGTGCTCTGTCATATAAGTGAGTCAGATCGGTCCTTGGTATGACAAGCGAATGGGTGTGTCACACACTAAAATCTACTGTGGTTTCAGGGCTCTGGTAGAGAGTAAATTGTGCTCCATCTGCCTGATCGATAGATCGTGAGATTTAGCTTTTCTTTCATGGCCACAATCGATTCACAGGTGCCAACTTACTCCTCGCCACTGCCGCACACTTCTCACTATCTGCAAGTTACATCGCTACACCAAGCAAACATGGTAACGTACCGCTGCTCTGGACTTTAGGGCGTACATATCCCAACCACCAGTTCCTCTCAGCTGCACCTATGGAAATTTCTTTAGATCATCGATCAAAATCTGCTCAGCTTCATATTAACACAGATGGCGTTTGTTGTGTCTAGACAAGACAGCCTAGGCACAACGAGAGGAAGCCGAAAGGCACGCGCTTAAACTCACGCAGGCTGGCGTGAGGTCTGAAACAGGATACGTAATGAATGCTATAAAGAAAAGTACGTAGCTGCTCGAATACTTAACTTTAATCCACAATTGGTGAACATTGGTCTTGTTGATACAGTATTATCATCTCAATATAACTTGGTGATGGCGCCTTGCTAGGTCGTAGCAATTGACTTAGCTGAAGGCTATGCTAACTACCTTCTCGGCAAATGAGAGAGATTTCGTCAGTGTAACATCGCTAGCAAAGTCCGCTGTACAACTGGGGCGAGTGCTAGTACGTCTCTCTAGACCTGCCGTGTAGTGGTGCTCGGTCTGCAATTACTGACAGTGGCGACACGCGGGTCCGTCGTATACTAGCGGACCGCGGCTGATTTAAAGGCTACCACTTAGCAAGTGTGGTGTCTGGCGGTGACACCACAGCGTTAATCACATTTTTTAGGGCCAGAGTACTTGACTCACTTTTTCCACCCAGGATCCATGTCCATTGTGGTCTTAAGCTGCCTGTTAGTTGTTTACAATATTCTCACCTAATTTATTTAAACTTAATGATGTCTTTCTTGTTTTTGTTTTTTGGAAAATAAATGTTATCACTAAACTAAATTTTGCTTACCATCTCAATCAAATCATCACTTTTATGTAGTCACCTTGTTAGAGTTAACTTTCATTGTGTATGACCCTGCCAGGATAACTTTCATTGTGGCGTCCCCTACCAGGATCTCGGATTGATGGCACCTTCAGATCGCGTTTATTAGCGTACTCATTCAATTTGACGTCCCTTGCGGTGAATTTGGAACTGATGGCACCTTCTGGGACCGTCAGATCGTAGATAGCGTTGCATAGTGAAGTTTCTGTTCCCCATGTTTAATGTGTTGCACTAGGTAGAATAGGTTCGCGTTGTTGGCGCCTAGATACAGTAGTAATATTCAATTATTGAATGTGTGTGTTTTCATGTTTTGGTTGTGGCTTCTCTGTCATTTGATTGTTTGTTTCTGACAGCGAACAGCGTTATGCTGATTTGTTAGGATTGATTGAGATTTCTTTGAGAATACACAAGGTTGTTGTTTCTTGAAGTCGTTGTCAGAAACTAGGAATCAGTATCTCACGTTAGTTTAATTTAGAGGAGAGTCTGTATGGTATAGGAATGTGTAGTGTTTGAATTCGTTTGGATCAGAATTAGACTGCATGCTTACAAGAAACAAGGCACGTTTGCTACAGAGTAGCCGAAGTAATTGTATTTTGTTAACCATGGTTCCGCGTCAGATTACCAGCGTTGACCAAACAGATATAACACGGGATTCTCAGGTAAACACAGTTGCAGACCGGGCAGAAATGTTGAACGTAGAACTTGCAGAGTACGACGAATTGTCACAGTAAGGTGACGAAAGTGAACCAGAGATCGTAGCAGAACGAAATGTAGGCGCTGCTGTTACGAGACGCACCTTGGTGAAAATGGCCGACCAGAATCACGAACGAAACGTCATAGAATGACGGAATCTCGTTCGTCTAGTCCGGAAGGTGTTCGTGGTGGACCTCAGTTCGAGGCTCTCATGCAGTTCATGCAAGTGGCAGAAAGGAACAGACAGGAAACAGAAAGGAAGAGACAAGAAGCAGAGAAAAAGAGAAGGGAGGAAGAGAAGGAAATACATAAATTAATCTTAAGAACGGTCACAGACGGTATAGATGGAGTCAAGGAAGAGATTACAGGAATCCAAGAAGAGTCAGAGAATGTCATGAAAACGACACTAGAAACGCGTGAGGTCGCGGACCAGGCGAAGTGCGATGCTAAAATGGCGTGATTGGTGGCGGAAGTAGCACGAAATGAAGCATCACTAGCCAAAAAAACAAGTTAAACTATCAAGAACTGAAGTGTGTAGGACAAAAAAAGTCACTCTCAACTCTCCGAAAGCAGGGTGAAAAAATAGTTCAAGAAACGCAGAAAAAACTTAGTGGGACGACGAAGCGAATTGAACGGATAGAATCAAACAGGCCGAAATCTTTGAAGTTAAAAATTAGCAGACCCGAGTCGCCGGGCAGCAAAACGAGTTGGCTAAGGACTATCGGCAGACACATGAGAGGGTCGCGCAATTGCAAACACAATCCCGTCGGGTAGAGTGCCATCGAGAGCATCCCTGAAAGGAAGGAAATGTTTTGCGAATCTCTGAACAGCTATACGAGGACACACCCCCTGCACATGGGCGAATGCAGCAGGAATATGCTCCTGCCGCGGCGGAGTGTGTAATAGAAAATGCTCCGTCGGTAAAACGCAGCATGTCAGTGACCGAGCAGGAAAACAATTGTACGCCTCTACGGAGGTCAGAAACGTTTTTACGTGAATCTGAAAACACGAGGGGACAGCATAACAATACACGAGGATCGTTTGGGCACGGATACGTGGATTCACGCGCTGCAGGCGAGAGAGAAAATTCGTTCGGCAGACACGTCGAACCTTTCGACCACAAACGTTTCTTGACCATCCAGAATTTTCAAGTCTACAAGGAGGCAAACAACGCATTTCATCCAAAGACCTGGATGACACAGTACGATCACGTGCTACCAGAATCTTGGCCACTGAAGTCAAGCTCCAGTTTATCTGTGGTTTCTTAGAAGGGTCGATTGCAGAACACATGCGCGGAGTTGCGGAGAGTCATCACTCCTACCAAGAATTTAAGGACGCATTCCTTAGCACGTATTTGTCGCAAGACACACAGGAGAGGATAAAACAGGAGATCATGTTAGGAAAGGAATTAGAAGCGTCTGGATTCCGCAGTCCTGTCAAATTCTTCGAACCCCTGGTCAAGAAGAACCGATTCTTGGATCAACCATCATTAAGCCAGAGACATATCGTTCGCAAAAGCTGGAGGAACTCCTGCAAAATTTCCATGGTGTTACGGTTTTTTCATCTCCAGAGCTGTTGTCCAATTTCTGGAAAATTATGCTTCACCCAGATTTCAGGAAATACGTGGCGTTCCTTGCATTCGGGAAATGCTACCGATTTAAACATCTACCATTCGGGCTAAACATGTCTTCATCTTCCTTCATCAGAGGACCCGATAGCATCTTAAACGATTCCATAAAGCAAAGCATCACCACCTAGGTTGACGACCGACGTGTTCAGGAGCCAATGCGATCCTCAGAGAAATCCTTCAGACCTTTAAAGAATGCGGCGTAACCGCGAACATCACGACGTCACGCATAGGAACCTCAAGAGTAAAATTCCTCGGTCATATCATTACCGCGAAAAGAAATACACCAGACAAAATAGAACCAAGAAACAACTAAGTGGCTTCCTTGCAATCGCAAATTTCTATAAATGATTCGTCCATGTGAAGAACTTAGCGACACCGCGGCTATACCAGCTCACAGGAAAAAATACACAGTGGAAATGGGACGACATGGCGGAAGATGAGTTCCAAGGCCTCAAAATTGCGCTGATTAATGTGCAAATTCTTTCGCACTCCAACCTGGAGGATGATTTTTGCATGGCGTCAGAGAGCTCCTATTCTTGGATTGCTGTAGTGATTTTCCAACGATGTCAGCAAAGGGAGTACATGGTGTTCAAAACCACTGATTTTGGAAGCCGGTCCTCAGCAAGTGTGAAATAAATTATTCAGTTTTCTCTTCTATGGGAGAGAAACAAGAGTGTACACCGACCACAAAGCCTCGGAATTCCTACTCACAGCGAAACTCCGAAACAAACATCTAACGTGATGGGCACTCTTGCTCCAGTTGTATGACTTTTCGATCACGCACATACCAGGAAAGGAGAACATCATTGCGGATGCGCTGTCACGTTCACCTGAGGGGCTAGAGATCAGTGAGGCTAACCCACTGGAAGACGAACACTACAGCTAAATCTATATGAAGAAGGTTGCATTTGATAATTATGTAACCTTGAGTCTCAAGGACATCAGCAAGCAGCAAGGAGCAGCACAAGGATTCATGTCTCTTTTCTCTAAAACAGAGGGTGAAAGACAAGACGAAATGAAAACTGAGGCAGTTTTGCTTAGTATGAAAAGGCATTCTGTTCTTTCGAAATGAGGGAGATGGAGCGCCCTGGCGCGTTTGCATTCCAGATGAACTGGTGAACAAGGTCATCTGGCACACGCACCTGAGTTATGCAAATATTGGATGCAGGAAGTGCTACTTAAAATTTCGCACACTGTGCTATATCAAGAATCAGGAGGGTTTTGGCTGTCTGCAGAGTATGTCAGAAGTCAAAGCACGTCCCTGTGGCTACGCAAGCACCTCTATATCCCATCATCCCATCAAAGTTGAAGCATCTTGCAGCAACAGATTTAATGGAACCACTCGTGCGAACAAATAGAGGGTACTGCTTCACCCTTTTCCTAGTAGAGCTGACATCAAAGTATGTCACTTTAACCCCGCCCAAAAAAGCAACACCGGAGTCAGTATGTAGAGCATTCTGCAAGGATTTCCTCACGCAAGCTGGCCTTGTTGACAAGATCATCTCCGACAATGGACCTAAGTTCCCTGTCAGAGAAGTGGAAAGAGGTGTTGCGGAAACACAGAGTCAAGCCCATATTCGCTTCCATACGACATCCACAGTCGTCGCCAGCAGAAAGAGTGATGAAAAGTCTGGGAAACTTCTGCCATATCTACTGTGGTGAAACGACACGCCACCTGGGATCTTTTCCTACAATACTTCCAGGACATGATGAACGAGTTGCCACACGGTGTCACCAAAATAGCACTAATAGCAGTTCTGAAGAACAGGCAACCCACAAAATCTTATCTGTGAAGTAAATTTTAACCCGCAAATTCAAAAACAACACCAACGAGTTGTTGACCTTGCACTCAGGAGATTGCGTGAGGCAGGAGAGAAACTGAAAAAGAGCTGGGATAGAAAAGCACGCGAGAGAGAGTACCGAATTGGGCAAACAGTGCTCGTTAGAATTTTCCGTCTATTTAACAAACAGAAACAGCTGTGTCACAAATTCCATCCCATCTATTATGGACCTGTCCGTGTCCGGAGAATCGTCACTTGAAAACTCTGGAACTAGATACCCTGAAATCAAGGAAATCTCTTGGTATCCACCATGTCTGTCATGTCAAACCATTCATAGAATAAGTGTACATAGTAGTTTTATAGATCAGAGAAGGTGCAATATGTAAACAGTCTCCATGGTTGAATAGTTTAATGTAATTTAATGTTGATATTATGTTCCTTAGCGTAATTTTCCATTTGTTGTATTTCGAAGTTCTTTTGTTTGTTTATCATCTCCACTAGTTTTCAGCATGAGTCCTTGTTGAATGTGGTCAAATGAGTTGCGTATTTGTGACATCTTCACGCTATCAATTACTGGCAGGTGGAAGACTGAATTAAAATTCTGTAGCCAATTATATTTCATCACCAGTTGACATTTTTTTGTGGCATACGAAACCAGGCACGTTGCACTATTGAGTATTCCAACCAACCGATTACTGCGACTATTTCTTGCCGCCTCACAATTGTTATCCGATTTGTGCAATTGAGCGTCGTATTCTTCATAGCATTCTCTTATAAGAGCCTTAACAATTATCACAATGGTAGATGAAATTGTTTCTGTTTACTTTCCGTGGTTTCTTGTACACTGTCTAGACGGTAAATCGTGCTATAGAGCATATGCGTCTCGTTTTTATGATGTGTTTCGTATAGCATTAGCAGTCCACGTTTTTGGCGCGTGTCGACACTACGACTCTGTCTTATACGAGCCATCGCCTGTCGTGTGACGTAGCCTGTCTCGTGGTGGGATTTGCCAGCACCATGTGATTGCCATCGGTGAAATATTGTGTATGGGAAATTTGCACGGACAAGTGCTACTCATGGTAGACTGGGGAATCCCAGACCCGGAAACAGGAAGCAGAAATAAAATGATGGACCATGGATGAGAGTTAAATTAGAAAAATATTTTTATATAGGTATAAATAATACGTAAGAGTCGTGCTTCATTTCAGCAACAGTGGTCCTGACAGAGGGGACAGGGGACACTCTTGTACTACGTGCAATTATGTGTTACACAATCATAAAATGCCACTTCAGAGGTTTCAGGCAAATCGCCAGCACCTGAGTGAGTTGACGTACTTCGTGGCCACTTCAGCATCAGAATTCAACACCGCTGGACACCGAAAAATAAAAGAGTAGTATGCAAGGAATAAAATGCATAAAAATTCGCTTAGGTTGTATTAGCAAAGCCATATGGTGGTACAATAAGTTAGTATTTAGTATTAGTAGAAGTCTGGAGGTACAGAAGTAACAAAAGTGTAAAAAATTAGTGTGCATGACAGGAGTAGAACTATCAAAAAACTAAAAAAACATATGCACACACACCTCATATCACATAATTTACGTCCATCAACGTCAACAGGGCCATGCCGTCATTAAATTTACTTTTGGTTGCCTCCTTAGCAATAAATAAATAAATAAATATATTAAGTAAAGATAAAAATATTTTATTCAGCAGTAATTTTTCTGTGAATTGATTATGTCGATGAAATGACATTTGTGAGAGATTATGGCACTTGACCACTCTTGAGGATTGTGCAGACTTGACGTCACGGCCCCACAACGGCGAATGGAGTGGGCAGTCTCTCCCAGCTGTGGCAATATAGGTGTGGGGAACCCCCCACTGCAACAGAACCAGACGGCGACCTGCTGAAAAGCTCACATCATGCAGCCCAGCCGTCTGCGGGCACAGAGAATGGGATGCCACCAAACGCCAGCAGCAAACCCTAGCGGCCAAATAACCCGTCAGACCGCTATCTAAGGGCACCACAGTGGGCAGGCGCGCTGGCCCTAACCGATTCAGCGGGATGCCGAGAGGGACTTGTCCCATCGACAAAAGGTGAGCTAATCCTATGTCCCGCGCCTACAGGCGTGTTGCAATGCAGAGGTGAACAGGGAGAGCAGGGCTGGCCCATGTCCCGCTCACGCTGAATGGATTTCTATGCCAGGGTGCGGATTGCACACCAAATGCAACGCTGTCACGCCAGGCGCTGATGGCTAACGGCTGCCTGACCAGGATGACGCCAAGGGCTCAGCTGCGGTCCATTAGCCGCAAAGATGCCGGTTGCTGTCAGCCGCCGAATGCTGCCTTGAGACGAGGGGGAACGCCAGAGATGTCTGCAACCACTTCTGCCATCTCGTGAACTAACTGAGAGACCATTGTACTCGGGCACAAATTGCTGTTCTTCAGTAATTCCAGTCGCAGTTTGTGCGAGTGCTTAAGGGCGATGTTTTCAAGTATTACCACATTTTCAACTGTAAAATCTGTCTCCCCGGGGACCCTTGTGGAGGGAGCAACGGGATAGCTTTCTGTAATATCATAGTGTAATATGTTTTTGTTTTTGCATGTATCAATTGAACTGCCTTGATTGTGTTTTTTATGTTGTTCTACACATTTTTTTTACGCTCTGATTAAGTGCCTGTATTTGTTTTCATGTCGTAGAAAAAAATAATTTATAAATTAAAAAACTTTAGGTAATAAGACAAATCGACTGCACAGTTGATTTCCTTGTTTATTGAGAATTTGAGAATGTATGCGTCTGATGGTTAAGATCAATTGAGTGATATAGCAGTGGAAAATCAATTAACAGAGATCAGTTCATACTCCAAGAAATTGTAAATGATTAGGGACATTAGACATCTCTGTCCTTAGGATATGGTGTGAATGGGTATATTTCTTTGCTGCTAGGTCTTTTAGTCGCCTATCAAATGTTCTTCAGAAGTCTTTGATGTAGCAATGAACACTGTGCTTAACGTAATTCATACTACTGACAGCAAATTTTTCATGTAGTCTTGCAGGCTTCCAGCTTAAGGGGACCACATCGTGGTTCAGGTCGAAAAAAATAGATTTTCGGTTTTCATATTTCGATAGATTAAGATTTTATTAAAGTACTCTGAAAAGCACTTTTCTGAAAAAAAATTTTTCGAGCATTTAAAGAGAATTTTACTAACATGTGTGTTAATGTGCCACGCCCACTTTTCTGTCACCCACTTTTCTGCATGTGTTTTAGATCCTTATATCCCCCACATTGCACGTTAGGTATTTTTTTTTTACTCCCGAGTGTGTTGGCTATCCTTGGAATGCAATGGTCGGTATTCTTTTGTTTCTGCTGTGTGTAAACAACACACTTACAAACATGCGGTTAGTTTTGTTCAAGTGTGTTTGCGAGCAGTTGTTATACTTTCGTTTGCAGTGTTTGTTTACGTGTGTTTTGTTGTGTTTATTGAAGGTGATGAAACGTAAAGGCGTTTTCAAGATACGACAATTTACAGGAAACAACTTTACAAAGCTTTCTGTACAAGAGGTTATGTCGCCTGGCAACAATGTTACTAATCTTCAACAAGTGCATCATCAAAGAAGCTCTCACCGTTTTAAAAGAGTTACAATAAATTTACTCTAACCGACAAGGGGTGCAGTAACATTATAATAAATTTGAGAATATTATCAGACTCAATTTCTAAATTTGTACAATGTAGACAGTGTGGTGAGTCACAGAGTGTGAAAATTTGTCAGAGTGCCAGTGGGAGAGAAGGCCTAGCAAATGCTTTGGATTTAATTGTCATTAAATTCACTGTTGTGATTTCATTTATGAGTTCTTCAAAACCATATGCTAGTGGCCTTTATGAAATAAATACTATATTAGTTTATGCCTTATGACCCGTTGGCAAGGGCATGGCTGCTGGGAAAACATTTTTTGCAGTTATGAACTTACATCACCCACCAAATAAATTTGAAAAACTGACTGCAATATTAGAGAAAGCTGTATGTGAGGTCAGCGAGGAAAGCATGAAACTGGCAGCTAGGGAAGCAGTGGAGGAAAATGATGGATGTTCGGATATTGCAGTTGCACTTGATGGAAGTTGACAGAAAAGAGGACATACTTCTCTGAATGGAGTGTAGACACCAGTAAAGTGTTAGATGTGGAGATAATGTCTAAATATTGCAAATGTTGCAAAGTCAATGAACATAAAGAATGCAACTGTGTGGTTAATTTTAGAGGAACAGGTGGTGGTATGACAGTTCATGGAGTACAACAATTATTTCATTACTCTGTAGAAACAAGAGGCATACACCAAATATTTGGGCGGTGGTGACGTTAAGGCATTCAACAATGTGAGGAACTCTAAGCTATTTGGAGATGCCATTAATAGCAAAATAGAATGTGTAGGCCACGTTCAAAAACGTTTGGGAACAAGGCTGAGAAAACTAACTGTGGATATGAGAGGAAAAAAAATTAGAAGATGGAAAATTGTTGACCGGACAGGGTCAATTAACTAAAACTGAAGTAGTTAACTTGCAGGTATACTATGGGGAAGGCAATTAGGTGAAATAAAGATAATCTGGAGGCAATAAAGAGAGATGTTTGGGCCATATTCTTCCATAAGTCCTCTACTGATGATAAGCCTTATCATAGATTGTGTCCATTGGGAGAAAATTCGTGGTGCAAATACAATAGAGCTCAGCCAACTGGAGAATTTTATTCTCATCAGCATTCTCTTCCTACTGCTGTTATTACAGCAACTAAACCTATTTTCAGAGATTTGGCTCATCCTGATGTTCTAAGTAAATGACTCCCGAGGCAGACACAGAATCAAATGAATGTTTCAACAGCATAATTTGGAACCGCCTTCCTAAAACTGTATTTGTAGGCCTGCATACAATGTGATTAGGAGTTCATGCTGCTGTTATTACGTTCAGTTGTGGTAATATTGGAAAATGTAGGATACTGAAAAAACTGGTAATTAATCCTGGTGATAATGTGATCACTGGGCTGCAACATTGCGATGAAATGAGGATAGCCGATGGAGACAGGTCTGCATCTAATATAGCCAAGAAAGCAAGATAAACATCCAGGGAGGTGAAAAAGAAGCTGGAAGAACTACTAGACACCAAAGAAGGGCCATCATATGCAGCAGGACAGTTTTAATTAACTGTAAGTAATAAATTTCAAAAGTTTTTCATTAAAGTCAATTTCCACAAACTAAAATTTTCAGTACATATCCCCCATTATATCAGAAACTGTCACAGATAAATGAATGAAATTTTCAGAGACTCTGCATAACATAAAAATCCACCTCTGGTACATAAAAATCCACCTCTGGTACTACATTCATTAATATTCGCCCATTAGGAAGTCCACAAAAAATATTTTCTGCAGAAAAAACTTAGTATTTTTGTTAATAAATTTAAAAAGCGTATTTCTTAAAAACTATTAAATGGATAAAGTAGATTTTAGTACTGTTGGCTCTTAGTATCATGTAACATACAGTAAAAATATTAAAATCCTGCATCAAATAGTTTTTTTCAGAAATGGGACAAATTCTTGGCTAAATTAACATGGGTTAGATAGGCAGGGTGTGGTCCCCTTAATTTGAGTGAATAACCCCTGGAGTGAATAACGTCAAGCTGAAATGTATTTGACTCATGGGCAATCCTGAATGGCAAAGTTACCTTTTTCTCTCTCTCTCTCTCTCACACACACACACACACACACACACACACACACACACACACACACACACACACACACACATATATATATATATATATGTACATTACCCATGTAGAAATGAATGGCAGTTAGAGGGCAGTGAGAGAGGACACGTTCTCTTTCACTTATTTTTCAAAAACATTTTGTTACAACGTTACTGAAACGTGGTAGTCAAGGGAAGGCAGGAGTGGTTTACGATTGTGGACGGGGCCATAATCAGTTACAATTGGTAGCCTTTTAGATTTAGAAACAATTTATTTTAAACCAGTAATTCCAGACTCAACAATAAATAAAAATACTACATGTCATTAATGAAAGAATAAACAACTGTATAAATAATAGTGTTTTCCGTGAGTTACAAATTAGTAAATCACCATTAAACACAGATACAGTAGATAATGTGATCTGGGCACAAGGCTTTACGCCCCAGGAATGACAATAAATTAAGAATTGTTTAAAACTCACAGCAACTTACAAATTACAGTTATTGAAATATTAAAGGCAAGTCGCCACAAACACAGCAGAAGGCATCAGACGCCAGGAATGGCAATAAATAAGGGTTTAAAGGCTTACTGCATAAATACAAATACCAAATTAGAATTTTAAGTCAAATGACCACAATCAGGCGTGAAGGCCTTACACGCCAGGAACGGCAATTATATAAAAACTTTATAAACCCGCTCAAAAAAGCAAATACAATAGCAAAGTTTAATAAAAAAAAACAAGCAACTGATCACTAAAAGGGTAAAATAAGATGACGGTAAACTTTGTAACACAGCCCTTAACATACACTGAACACTACACTGCTAGATTTATTCCAAAAGGCGACTAGAACTATTAACTAGACATAAATAACTTTTAATGTAGGCATTACAAGGTATTGTAATAACTAATACAATAATAAAACATAAGGACCAGTACATATATTCCTTAAGGGATACTGAGGCAGATTATACCCGCAGAATGCGTGGGCTGAAGGAGCGTCACACTGAACTACTGGCCATCAGATCTCCTTTTAGAACACACATGTCTTACAAGAAACAAGGGGCCACAGACGGTGCTCCAGGAAAAGACTTCTGAGAAGGTCTGGCAGCAAACACTTTTACGAGCGATGAGATAGGCAGCCAAGAGTTGCATTCACTTCACAAGAGTAACTCAGACTAGTGACAATCTAACCAATGACTAATGATAATCTTGATGAAGCTACCTGACGTCCGATAAACCAAATACAACGATGGAACAATACGCCACAGCCGGAACCGGCAAACTACACTACATCCCCAGAATAATGCATTTAGAGCACCCGGAACGAGAAAGGAACCGCTATCACCAGAGTAGAATAATCACCAACCCGCCTACAATCAACAAAGCTGTCTAAACTACACGCCTTACTGGACAGCAGAGGCAACACGAGGAAACGTGCACTGCGATTACATGCACTAATCCGCAGGGCAGATAACTGGGGCATTAGCGGCCACCAGGCAAGAAAACCTACCGCTGGTTGAACAAATTGTAACAGGTTGAACGCAGTAAGTAGTAGTAAGAAGTCATGGAAAGCTAATCAGATCTGCCTTCCCCTACCACTCCACTTGCTGCCCTTCACCTCGGCGACACTACGAGCAGCAACACAAACCCCAGTCACTGGATAATCGCGAGATATCACAATGGTGTATGTTTCTCTACTTGGATTGAAATTCACTCATCTTAAAAACAAGCTTGCTGGATCCTGTTTACGACGAGGTCGTGCGCCCTTTTGACCACAGTCCTCCATTCGGCAGTCCATGCGTGTCGCCAGTGATCCCGGAGTGTTCTGGCTCTGCGTGGACCTGGCTCCTCCTCAGTCCCCAACCGAACTGGCTCACTCACACGACCCGGATAAACAACGACGTCGCCCCAAAGATAGGGCAACAGTTACTACACATCGATAACCGCCGCTGCTGCCCCTAGCGGACAGGCAACGCTTGCGAAATCGAGTGGCGCCAGCCAATACGAGAAGAAGGCAAACAACCGCAACCATGCCAACTAAACGACGCTGTCTGGCCTCCAACAGAGTGCAAAAACCTACGAACAGCACCAACGCTAGCAACAGCACGGCTGAGTTACGCAACTTGTTCGAGACTCCACAAATTTAATGACTTGAGAAGGAGTCGATGGGACCTGGTAGGGAGCTACAAGTATGAGGTATTATTATGGATCTTAGTTCATAGAAATGGCATCTTTGAAAGTTGAAAGCAAGTGGCGGCGAGCCCATCCCTGAAAAAATCTTGCTGAACAGGCCCACGGCTGTATAAGGCCGACAGAACACCCCCTAGTCGAATCGGGTCTCCAGCAGAACAATGCCCACTATACCTGCACCGGCGCCAGCTGGAAACTGGGCTGGGGGCGAGGGACTGAAGGGACGCATCTAGACAGTGAAGCTGTAAACTGGACATTGATGGCTGCGCCATGCCTAATAAAAATTTGCAAGTTTTCAAGTTCGCCAAAACTGCAAATAGGCGTGTGACCAATTTCCATCGGCTATCTTGATCATAAAAGAAACGCTGGCGTCTGGGAAACTTTTAGAGATAGAACCTTTATTATACCTCATAGCTGGGACTAACTTGCTTCAAGTCACAGGCAATTAAGATAAAGATCTTAAGGATAGTATCTGTTCACTTGTCGCTGATTGAAGCGACGTGACTTTGGAGAGAAACATCTTCTCCCACCGCAAAAACTTAAAGTCAGTAATTGGGGTTTCTTTTTTTTCAGATATGAGGGTTTCTTATCTCATGTGCTGGTTCATCGTGAGTTTGTGCTGTCATGTAGGAGGGGAGATTTAGAGCCTCTAAAGACCTATTATTGGCTTAAGACGGGGTGAAGGTGGTGTCGTTTGTGCACTTTGTGGAAAAACTTGAACTTTTCTTACCTGGAGAGGTGAAAAGCACTCTGGTTCTGGACTTAAGTCTGGAAGCAACTTCTGGTCGAAGCTCTGGCATGTAAAGTTGGTACTTGGGACCTCTCCTAAGGCACTTCACTGGCAGGTAGCTACACTGGGGAGCCTGTGGTGAAGCTCTTACTGCGCTGACAGTGTGACTTCAAACGTGTCGGACTACTCGTTTGCCGAGGGCATAGGTATTCGTTTTTTGGTTTACCAGTATTGATGTTTGGCTTCCATGTGCTATCTGTCGTATAAGTGAGCTACATTGGTCCGTGGTAGAACCACGAACAGGTGGGTCACCCACTGAATCTATGGTGATTTCAGTGATTTCAGGACTCTGGCAGATAGTAAATTGCGATCCATCTGCCAGAACGCTAGATCGTGAAATTTTGCATTTCTATCATGGCCGCAATCGATCCACAGGTTCTGTCTTACTTCTTGCCACTGCTGCACACGTCTCGCCAGCTGCAAGTTGCATCACTGCACAAAGCAAACTGGAATGTCTGTAAACTAAATATTTCTTACCATCTCAATCAAATCTTCACTTTTATATAGTCACCCCGAAAGAATTAACTTTCACTGTGTATGACCTGGCCAGGATAACTTTCATTATGGGGACTCTGCCAGAACAACTTTCAATACCATCACTAAAATTAGGAAATATTGTATCATATAGAAAGATATCTTGTATAGAAGAGCAGATCTTGAGAAAAGCAATGTAAGGTCTATTGGGAGAAACAGTGTATCAGTAACCTAATTTTGTTTATACACTACCTACACATATGCACACTTTGGTGGGGAAAAATGCGTAGATAAGATAAAGGAGGCTGCTAATCAGCAATATCGAAAAGGTCAGGGCAGTAATGAAAACGTGCATTAAATTTCAGAAGTCCAAGGTGTCCAATTCTAGTAATGAAAAGGAAATACATAACATGATGCTGAGCAAAGTACGGGAAAGAGTCTGCATGGACTTATATAGCTCCCTTTCAACTTCACGAGGTGAATATGAATATCTATTTGTGGTGTTGGATATGTTGTCAAATCATACAAAATTGTATCCATTAAGAATGGCCACTAGTAAGTCGGTAACAGCAAAATAAAGACTGTCTGTGTTACTAAGGCAGGGGAACCTGAGAGAATCATTAGTGATAACAGAAAGCAATTCACTTCATTATACTGGAATCGAATGTTGAATGACTTAGATATAAAACCCATTTACATTTCAAAGTACCACCCTCAAGCCTACAAGAGCATGAGAGTGGTGAGGGAGCTCAATAGATTATTTAGAACCTACTATGCTGTGAAACATTATACATGAAAAGGATATGTGGAAGAGTTTGAAAGAATAATCAATGAGTTCCCTCACTTGACCACAGAACTACCTCCACAGGAATTGATGAGGGGAGAAACGGTGCTCAGTAATATTGAGCAAATAATTAGCTTTCCGCCAAGAGATGAATTATCTGCTCAAGAAAAAAGAGACCTGGCATCAAAGAGGATAAAGGAAAAGGCAGCTAAAAGTAAGAGTAAACATGATTGGCAAATCAGACAGGTATCGTACCAAGCTGATGAATTGGTGCTAATTAAGTTAGGACCAAAATCCTCAAAAATCAGTTCGGAAACCAAGAGGTTCCATGAAACATATGAGGGTCTGTATGGGAAATTAGATTGGCTTACCCTAGTGGTGTGGAGGTGGCCAACCCAAAGACAGGACACAGCAAAGGATTGCATAACATCGTTGATGTCAAAAAGTTTCATCAGAAACAGAGAAACCTCAGGGAGCAATAGGACTCTTTGCATTGCTAGGCAGCTGACGCCTACCACGTACCCGAGTTAAATAACAGTTTATTTCCTTTCTTTTCACTCTGTAGGTTCTTCCCTCTTCATCATTCTGAACTAAAATCTGTCATCTGTTCTTCTTCTCTATTAAAGATATAAAGATAAAAACAAAAAAAGACAAAAAAGGTGTCAATTGAAACAGAAGATGTACTAATAGAATAGTTAAGCAACCGATAATAGACAATACTTATGTATAACAAAAGATGACATGAAGTGTAAATTTTACAAAGCAAGCACAGAAACTAGGCTATAAGACCTAAAATCGTCGTCCATACTGGCAGGAGGATACCCTACAAACTGCATACAGAAACATTTTATATATGTTATGAAGCACAACGGAATGAAATATGCACATATATAGAGAAGACAATCTCCTAAATTTCTCTATTTAGCTAGCTTGCAGCTGATGTAGAGGAAGAGGACAACGCCAAATCAAGTAAGTGGACACAATTAGAACAGACAATACACAATGGTCCTGAGACGATCACATTAAACTTTATAAGCAGCAATGAGTAGATGGGTTGGGTTGGGTTGCTGGCGAGGTCATCGGTCTCATCTGATTACGTAAGGATGGGAAGGAAGTCGGCCGTGCCCTTTCAAAGGAACCTTCCCGGCATTTGCCTGGAGCGATTAAGGGATATCACAGAAAACCTAAATCAGGATGGCCAGACAATGGGTAGATGGTTTGTGAGTGATTACAAGCAGTGATGACGTTTCGACAGCAATACGTATATATTTAGGCTAGGATGATTCGAGCCACAGTTAAAGTGATGCATGAGTTTTGGATCGACCAGAGGAGTCAACCACTCATATATATACACTCCTGGAAATTGAAATAAGAACACTGTGACTTCATTGTCCCAGGAAGGGGAAACTTTATTGACACATTCCTGGGGTCAGATACATCACATGATCACACTGACAGAACCACAGGCACATAGACACAGGCAACAGAGCATGCACAATGTCGGCACTAGTACAGTGTATATCCACCTTTCGCAGCAATGCAGGCTGCTATTCTCCCATGGAGACGATCGTAGAGATGCTGGATGTAGTCTTGTGGAACGGCTTGCCATGCCATTTCCACCTGGCGCCTCAGTTGGACCAGCGTTCGTGCTGGACGTGCAGACCGCGTGAGACGACGCTTCATCCAGTCCCAAACATGCTCAATGGGGGACAGATCCGGAGATCTTGCTGGCCAGGGTAGTTGACTTACACCTTCTAGAGCATGTTGGGTGGCACGGGATACATGCGGACGTGCATTGTCCTGTTGGAACAGCAAGTTCCCTTGCCGGTCTAGGAATGGTAGAACGATGGGTTCGATGACGGTTTGGATGTACCGTGCACTATTCAGTGTCCCCTCGACGATCACCAGTGGTGTACGGCCAGTGTAGGAGATCGCTCCCCACACCATGATGCCGGGTGTTGGCCCTGTGTGCCTCGGTCGTATGCAGTCCTGATTGTGGCGCTCACCTGCACGGCGCCAAACACGCATACGACCATCATTGGCACCAAGGCAGAAGCGACACTCATCGCTGAAGACGACACGTCTCCATTCGTCCCTCCATTCACGCCTGCCGCGACACCACTGGAGGGGGGGTGCACGATGTTGGGGCGTGAGCGGAAGACGGCCTAACGGTGTGCGGGACCGTAGCCCAGCTTCATGGAGACGGTTGCGAATGGTCCTCGCCGATACCCCAGGAGCAACAGTGTCCCTAATTTGCTGGGAAGTGGCGGTGCGGTCTCCTACGGCACTGCGTAGGATCCTACGGTCTTGGCGTGCATCCGTGCGTCGCTGCGGTCCGGTCCCAGGTCGACGGGCACGTGCACCTTCCGCCGACCACTGGCGACAACATCGATGTACTGTGGAGACCTCACGCCCCACGTGTTGAGCAATTCGGCGGTACGTCCACCCGGCCTCCCGCATGCCCACTATACGCCCTCGCTCAAAGTCCGTCAACTGCACATACGGTTCACGTCCACGCTGTCGCGGCATGCTACCAGTGTTAAAGACTGCGATGGAGCTCCGTATGCCACGGCAAACTGGCTGACACTGACGGCGGCGGTGCACAAATGCTGCGCAGCTAGCGCCATTCGACGGCCAACACCGCGGTTCCTGGTGTGTCCGCTGTGCCGTGTGTGTGATCATTGCTTGTACAGCCCTCTCGCAGTGTCCGAAGCAAGTATGGTGGGTCTGACACACCGGTGTCAATGTGTTCTTTTTTCCATTTCCAGGAGTGTATGATAATGAAAGAGTTTTGGATCGACCACAGAAGTCGAGCACACGCATATGACGATAAGAAGGTAATAGGGGATGTGAGAGCCGGCTAGACATTTAGGGATCAGTAGGCGAGGTATTTCCGCTGAAACATGTATCACGGCGGAGAAATGTTACCCGCACCAGCTAATGAATGCAAAAAATGATTGTCACATAGGACACACACAATAGTTGGTACTGAAGTACAAATGCATAAAGCGCATGAGAAATGTTTGTTATATTCATAGTGTTCACATGTTTCGGCAGCAAAGTCCATAATAAGCTACAATGGAATTAAACCAAAAGCATTTGTTTCGCTATTTTCCTCTGTCATCACTATCTAGTGTATCTTCCGTTCTCTCAAAAGACCTGCGAATCTTGTTCGAATGCCTAGTTAAGTTATCGAATAAAACGAAAAAAAAACTGAAATATTAAATAAGACCTATTCTCATATCATTTGCATTTTCAATACGCAGACGTAGCGGTGCCTCTAGCGCCGGTATGATCTTGAGCGTTGACTGGATGAGTCACGCCTTATGTGTAACGGCAAAATACGAGGGACGCTCCAAAAGAAATGCACACTATTTTTTTTAAATCCATCTTTTATTCTACATGCTTGAAAGTTTTACAGTGTGTAGATAAACACTTTATCAACAATATTTTCATTTCTTCACATAATATCCATCCCTCTCATCTGCCTTACGCCATCTTGGAACCAGCGCCTGTATACCCGCACGGTAAAATTCTGGACCAACCTGTTGGAGCCTCTGTTTGGCAGCGTGCACAAGGGAGTCATCATCTTCAAACCTTGTTCCACGAAGAGAGTCTTTCAGTTTTCCAAAGAGATGATAGTCACATGGAGCCAGGTCATGACTGTAAGGCGGGTGGTTCAGTGTTGTCCATCCGAGTTTTGTGATCGCTTCCATGGTTTTGTTAACGACATGTGCCGTGTATTGAGGTGCAACAGCAAAACATTCTGCTTTTGCCGATGTTGTCGAACACGACTCAGTCGAGCTTGAAGTTTCCTCAGTGTCGTCACATATGCATCAGAAATTATAGTGGTTCCAAATGGCATGATGTCCACAAGCGAGAGTCCTTCGGAATCGAAAATCACCGTAGCCATAACTTTTCTTGCAGAAGGTGTGGTTTAGAATTTTTTTCTCTTGGGTGAATTTGCGTGATGTCACCATTGATTGCCTTTTCGTCTCTGGTGAAAAATAATGGAGCCATATTTCATTACCTGTCACAATTCTTCCAAGAAATTCAAATCCACCATTCTCATACTGTTCCAAAAGTTCGCTGCATACCGTTTCTCTTGTTTCTTTGTAAGTCACTGTCAGCATGCTGGGAAGCCACATGGGACAATGCTTTTTTAACGCCAACACTTTCAGTATTCTGTAAGCACTTCCTTCCCCTATCCCAACGTAGCGTTATGATTCGTTCACTGTGATGCTTCTGTCAGCAGTCATCAATTCGTTAACTCTCTGCACATTGTCTGGAATGTGTGCAGTACGAGGCCTGCCGCTGCGAGGACAATCCTCAATATTGCCGTGCCCACTTTCATCACGTAACCTGCTTGCCCACCAACTAACTGTACTCCGATCGACAGCAGCAACTCCATGCACCTTTTTCGACCTCTTCTGGATATTTCCCACTGTCTAGTTTTCACGGCACAGCAGTCCTATGACAGCACGTTGCTTCTGACGAACGGCAAGTGTAGAAGCCACGTTGAAGACATGCTGTGACAGCGTCACTCACGGGAACAAGTTGAACTAAGCTTGAAAACAAGCAGCAAGGATGTATCTACACACTATCAAACTTTCACACATGCAGACTGAAAACTGTATTTTTACAAAAATAGTGTGCATTTCTTTTGGAGTAGCCCTCGTATTAATGGTGGTGCGAGAGTGCACCGACCGATTATTCAAGGTTAGGAAATCAAAACATTAGCCATGCGAGTAGACAATTCAAATGAAAGCCCTTTAGTCACCATAGCAGTAACCCAGACTTTGTAAATATTTTTAAATTATGTTCAATGCAACATTGTGTATATTGCAAAATTATGTAACACCTACTATGTACGAATTTTATGTAAGGACACGTATATGCTGATATAAGTTAGAGTATTTCTGAGCTATGTGATAGTACACAGTATAGGTGGACGGCCTAGTGCTGGCATAAGTAAAAAAAATGTGAGGGTTATTAGGTAAAAGTGGATGGCACTGCACTGATATTAGATGATAAATATGTACTGTGTAAAGATGGACGGCATTGCCCTGACAACATACATTGTGTAGTTCGTGTCATACATAAACATTAATAAGTGTAGTGAGTATTTATGAGGAGATTTAAAGGCCCAGGTACCCATGTTTATTGTTGAATAACAGGACTACAGAAAATTGAAATGACAGCTATGTGCTAAAAATCATAAATGATATTTTGTAGTAACAAGTTCATGATTAATGTGTGCTAAGATAAGGTTTTTTGATAGAATTAAGATCTGAATGTATATGTTTAGCATTAGTAAGTCAATGGTTTTGTTTAATTGTGATGATATTTTAGGAACATTAATTTCCTAGTTTTTTAAAAGAATTTCCATGAATAAGAGAGTAGGGGAGCTACTAACAGAATGGAAACTTCAAGTTTTTCTTACAATTTTTGGCAAAATATTCTAATTTCCAGACTTGTTAGTTGTCTTCGTGAACCGGCCAATTTTGGAAATCAAATGAGGGAGATGTGTGATATTCCTGGCTGTTTCCGCTAGTATTCTATTTTGCTAGAAGCTCGCCTTGATGCAGCTTGATACACCTGAAGTAGCATATGATACAAAACTGGAGTGAGACACAAGCGACAGACGGTACAGTATGTACCAGTCACATGGGGGAATCCGCCAGTTGTACTGAACTTGCTTCCGATACAAAACTGGAGTGAGACACAAGCGACAGACGGTACAGTATGTACCAGTCACATGGGGGAATCCGCCAGTTGTACTGAACTTGCTTCCGATACAAAACTGGAGTGAGACACAAGCGACAGACGGTACAGTATGTACCAGTCACATGGGGGAATCCGCCAGTTGTACTGAACTTGCTTCCGATTGGTCGGCATATTCGGGTGCTGGAAGCCAGAACGTCTGACCACTCTTATCAATTATTTATATACTTTTCATTGTATTTAACCCAGTTTTTAGTATGACAATCTCTCATGGTTATTAAATTTCACTAGCTTTAAGAAACTTAAGAATAAGGATATTGCAACCGAAGGGCTTCGGACATCTTCGGGTCACTTTGGCGCGCCTGGAAGACGAAGTACTTCGGCTGCTCTAATCAGACTGTTTTGGGCATTCTTCAAAGCCGGACAAGTAACTCTATTTCGGGCGTTCTAGAAGGACGTATGCGTAAATATGTTCCGGTCGTTCTTCAGGGCTGGTCATATACTGTGTACTCGAAACTGGATGGAACAGCTACTGTAGAATTAAGAAAGATAAGTCGAGTGTTGTACAAGACAGCGTAAGATGTGTGATTATTTAAAAGATAAACAAACAGGAAATATTAATGACAGGTGTCGCCTACCATTCATTGTCAGTACTACGGATCTTGCACTCTGTAGATACAGAGACAAACATTGCAATTGTCACCACATAAAAAGCACAATCACAGGTTCAAGTTAACAGTGTAGCAGCCTCCGCCGAAGAATATCCCAAGACCGACGAGCTGTCTTCTGTTCTGGGGAGATAATTTTAGAAGACGCAGGTTGGTGGAAAGAGCTGTTAGGGACTCTTATTCAATCTCTCCAGATCTCTCTAGCTTCCAGATCTGACTTTCACAGAGGACACACAATTTATACAATGATTATTTTTATCAGCATGATAGTGCATCTTGTTATAAACCAATATCTGTGTGGCAATCGTTTTTGTACATTGACATTCCTTAAATGTACTGGTCTACCCAGGATCCCGACCTGAACCCAGTGAAACACATTTAGATTAAACGTCGATTTCCTGCTAGTTCGCAGCCTCCAACATCACTACCTTCCCTAGTTTCAATTCATGAGGATAAAGTTAGTGAAGAGATAAAGTTTGTGAACTGCTTATGGATGTTGACTCTGAAATTATTGGTATATCAGGGTACTACTTAAATAATTTGACAATTCAGAAGCTTCATTTACCAGGATACAGATTAGATGGCTGTTTCTCAAGGAGTTCCTTGCCGGGTGGGGGAGTGCCTATGTATGTAAAAACCGGAATTCCAGTTGAGTCCATAGACGTATCAGGACACCGCACTGAACAGATATTTGAATGTTGTGTGGGGGCAGTTAAATTTAGTGAAACTAAACTTCTAATTGTTGTTTATATGTCCACTAACTCTGACTCAAGATATAGGGGGTTCTTGATTGACTTTGTAGGAAGTACCAGAAATTAGTTATATGTTGTGACTTCAATACTAATTTTGTATGTGATTGTGCTAGAAAAAGGATGTTGGATGATCTGCTAAACTCATATGATCTGATGCAGACTGTGTTTTTTCCAACTAGGGTGCAAGGAAACAGTAGCACAGCCATAGATAATATTTTTATTCATTCTTCATTACTAGATGGCTGTTCTGTTAGTAAAAGTGTGAATGGCCTTTCAGACTGTGCTGTACAAATTTTAACACAAGAAGGCTTTTATACTCAAACCAATGTCACATTCAATTACAAACTATGTAGGAAAGTAGTAGAGAGTTTTCTAAACCTTGTCAAGGAACAAGAGTGGAAGGATGTTTATAGTGCCGATAACATAGATGATAAATACAATGCTTTCCGTAACACATTTCTCATGCTCTTTGAGAGTTGTTTTCCATTTTAACGTTCTAAACGCGGTACTAGCAGTAACAGACAGCCTGGGTGACTGACTAGTGGGATAAGGACATTTAGGGCATGATAATATGTGATCTAGATTACATGTGTCTGTAGATGTTGCAGTAGTGAATACAATAACATTAGTTCAGCAGAGCTGGAATGGAAATATCTAAAACAAGATATCATAGAGGTAGGCTAGATAAATAGACATATAATAAACGTAACTGAGAAGATATATTGAGTAACTGGAAGATAGTTAAATTGATTGACACAAGACAAAGATACCAAAAAATCTAGGTGTAGAGAAAAATAGAAGCAATTAAGTGATTTGAATGAAATCAGTTGGTGCAGCAAAGGAATTAAAACGAAATGGATGTATGAAGAAGGTCAAGACACAGAAAAGAGAATAGCTGTTGGAAGGATAGATTCAAAGTAGAGAGACCCTACAATAAGTTTTTGAGAATGTACCTTAATTGGCAAAAATTAAACCCTTATAGGATCACTTTGTTTTCTCTTTGTCTGTCAGTCCAACCATATTTCTCAGGAAAGGTTGGAGATATCAATTTGAAATCTATGTCAGGTGCTAACATCTGTGATCCATTCACAGCGTAAAAAATTTAAACTTGCGAGCCCATGCTATCGAAAGACATGGCTATGTGGTAAGACCCCTTTTCTCAGAAAGGTAGATGTATTCTTCAAACTCTCATGGATCACCCAGTGTATCACAACAACACTGTACATTTCACTGCTCCATCATTTCTTGAACCATATCAATGAACGAGATGTACATTTTTATATGGTCTCTGTAGTAAGGCAGAGCCTGTGCTATGCCATTTTGTGGCGGTTGCCTACATCCGGCAGCAAGCATACATTCAGGCACAAATTAAGCCCATCCACCTCCCCTTAACCTACTGATTTATGACCCCATGAGGCTTGATTCATGACTCCGTGGAGATAATCCCGTCTTCAGAGAACCCTCTAATTCTCCCCTTTCCCATTCTCCTCCCCATCCCCTCTAGAAAATACTCAACATCCTCCTAGCCCTTGTCAGTATGTGAGCACTTTAGATGCTAAATTAATCGACTAATTACATTGATCAATTAACAAACGCTGCTCCCTCTGGGAAATGCCACAACCTTACCTCCCCTTGCCCACTCCCCATTCCCTCACCAATCTGGAAATTGATGAGAAAAAGACTAAATCTCTGCTGGAGAGGAAGGATGTCATGACAAGAAAGTCAAATCATTATCAACAATGTATGGGAGCATATTATTTATTTAATCAGTTTTTAGGAGACAGAGCTCTGCCATCTAAGTGGAGCTCACAACTGGCAGCACTTCCCATGGTGTAACAAATGTAAGCACCAAGGAATGAAATGAAGTGAAACACACTATATTAGATTTTTGATCACCTACATGTTTGTCTATTGCCCAGGAACTGAGTACATGCATTCGCACACCCAGAGGTCAGGTCTCCTCTGACGCTCTAGTTTTATTCATCACCATCAGATGGCAAAAGCATTCCATGTGACTCCCACCTGTAAACTATTCAGTTTGTGTTGAACTTTCACGTACTGAAAAAAAAGAGAGGTCTGGTGGTACAGTATGCGTTTTGATTATGCATTTTTATATTTTAGCTCATTTGGAACCATGTTACTGCAGTGTCTTAGCATGTACCGTCCTCCTGATAAGGTACTGTCATAATGTGTGTTGAGGAAATGTTGGTCTTGGACAGAGAGGAATTTAATAAGCGTATTACCTGCTCCTCAGCTGAGTACTGCTTCCATACCTCCTACATGACGAATGGAAGGAGGTGATAATGGGTGAATACCTTTCAGAAAATTTAGTAGTTTTACCATCCTCATGAACTAAGTGCTCCCAATCGTCGGGTTAAATATATCACAATATTTGCAAGTGTCAGCAGTAAGGTGCATATAGCAAAATGACGTGGTCATTTTGACACGCGAAAATAATGCGACAAGTATAACCTCCCCCCCATGAACCATGGACCTTGCCGTTGGTGGGGAGGCTTGCGTGCCTCAGCGATACAGATGGCCGTACCGTAGGTGCAACCACAATGGAGGGGTATCTGTTGAGAGGCCAGACAAACATGTGGTTCCTGAAGAGGGGCAGCAGTCTTTTCAGTAGTTGCAGGGCAACAGTCTGGATGACTGACTGATCTGGCCTTGTACCATTAACCAAAACTGCCTTGCTGTGCTGGTACTGCGAACGGCTGAAAGCAAGGGGAAACTACAGCCGTAATTTATCCCGAGGACATGCAGCTTTACTATACGATTAAATGATGATGGCGTCCTCTTGGGTAAGATATTCCGGAGGTAAAATAGTCCCCCATTCGGATCTCCGGGCGGGGACTACTCAAGAGGACGTCGTTATCAGGAGAAAGAAAACTGGCGTTCTACGGATCGGAGCGTGGAATGACAGATCCCTTAATCGGGCAGGTAGGTTAGAAACTTTAAAAAGGGAAATGGATAGGTTAAAGTTAGATATAGTGGGAATTAGTGAAGTTCGGTGGCAGGAGGAACAAGACTTTTGATCAGGTGAATACAGGGTTATAAATACAAAATCAAATAGAGGTAATGCAGGAGTAGGTTTAATAATGAATGAGTACGGGTAAGCTACTACCAACAGCATAGTGAACGCATTATTGTGGCCAAGATAGACACAAAGCCCATGCCAACTACAGTAGTACAAGTTTACATGCCAACTAGCTCTGCAGATGATGAATAAATTGATGAAATTTATGACGGGATAAAAAAAATTATTCAGGTAGTGAAGGGAGACGAAAATTTAATAGTCATGGGTGACTGGAATTCGTCAGTAGGAAAAGGGAGAGAAGGAAACATAGTAGGTGAATATGGATTGGGGGGAAGGAATGACAGAGGAAGCTGTCTTGTAGAATTTTGCACAGAGCATAACTTAATCATAGCTAACACTTGGTTCAAGAATCATAAAAGAAGGTTGTATACCTGGAAGAATCCTGGAGATACTAAAAGGTATTAGATAGATTATATAATGGTAAGACAGAGATTTAGGAATCAGGTTCTAAATTGTAAGACATTTCCAGGGGCAGATGTGGATTCTGACCACAATCTATTGGTTATGAACTACAGATTGAAACTGAAGAAACTGGAAAAAGGTGGGAATTTAAGGAGATGGGACCTGGATAAGCTGAAAGAACCAGAGGTTGTAGAGAGTTTCAGGGAGAGCGTAAGGGAACAATTGACAGGATTGGGGGAAAGAAATACAGTAGAAGAAGAGTGGGTAGCTCTGAGGGATGAAGTAGTGAAGGCAGCAGACGATCAAGTAGGTAAAAAGACGAGGGTTAATAGAAATCCTTGGTTAACAGAAGAAATTTGAATTTAACTGATGAAAGGAGAAAATATAAAAATGCAGTAAATGAAGCAGGCAAAAAGGAAAACAAACAACTCAAAAATGAGATCGACAGGAAGTGCAAAATGGCTAAGCAGGGATGGATAGAGGACAAATGTAAGGATGTAGATGCTTGTCTCACTAGGGGTAAGATAGATACTGCCTACAGGAATATTAAAGAGACCTTTGGAGAGAAGAGAACCACTTGTATGAATATCAAGAGCTCAAATGGCAACCCAGTTCTAAGCAAAGAAGGGAAGGCTGAAAGGTGGAAGGAGTATAGAGAGGGTTTATACAAGGGCGATGTACTTGAGGACAATATTATGGAAATGGAAAAGGATGTAGATGAAGACGAAATGGGAGATAAGATACTGCGTGAAGAGTTTGATAGAGCACTGAAAGACCTGAGTCGAAACAAGGCCCCGGGAGTAGACAACATTCCATTAGAACTACTGACGGCCTTGGGAGAGCCTGTCATGACAAAACTCTACCATCTGGTGAGCAAGTTGGATGAGACAGGCGAAACACCCTCAGACTTCAAGAAGTATATAATATTTCCAATCCCAAAGAAAGCAGGTGTTGACAGATGTGAAAATTACCGAACTATCAGTTTAAAAAGTCACAGCTGCAAAATACTAACGCGAATTCTGTACAGACGAATGGAAAAACTGGTGGAAGCAGACCTCGGGGAAGATCAGTTTTGATTCCGTAGAAATGTTGGAACACGTGAGGCAATACTAACCTTACGAATTATCTTAGAAGAAAGATTAAGAAAAGGCAAACCTACGTTTCTAGCATTTGTAGACTTAGAGAAAGCTTTTGACAATATTAACTGGAATACTCTCTTTCAAATTCTGAAGGTGGTAGGGATAAAATACAGGGAGCGAAAGGCTATTTACAATTTGTACAGAAACCTGATGGCAGTTATAAGAGGCGAGGGGCATGAAAGGGAAGCAGTGGTTGGGAAAGGAGTGAGACAGTGTTGTAGCCTCTCCCCGATGTTATTAAATCTGTATATTGAGCAAGCAGTAAAGGAAACAAAAGAAAAATTCGGAATAGGTATTAAAATTCATGGAGAAGAAGTAAAAACTTTGAGTCTCGCCGATGACATTGTAATTCTGTCAGAGACAGCAAAGGACTCGGAAGAGCAGTTGAACGGAATGGATAGTGTCTTGAAAGGAGGATATAAGATGAACATCAACAAAAGCAAAACGAGGATAATGGAATGTAGTCAATTTAAATCGGGTGATCCTAAGGGAATTAGATTAGGAAATGAGACAAAGTAGTAAAGGAGTTTTGCTATTTGGGGAGCAAAATAACTGATGATGGTCGAAGTAGAGAGGATATAAAATATAGACTGGCAATGGCATGGAAATCGTTTCTGAAGAAGAGAAATTTGTTAACATCGAGTATAGATTTAAGTGTCAGGAAGTCCTTTCTGAAAGTCTTTGTATGGAGTGTGGCGATGTATGGAAGTGAAACATGGACGATAAATAGTTTGGACAAGAAGAGAATAGAAGCTTTCGAAATGTGGTGCTACAGAAGAATGCTGAAGATAAGGTGGGTAGATCACGTAATTAATGAGGAGGTATTGAATAGTAATGGGGAGAAGAGAAGTTTGTGGCACAACTTGACTAGAAGATGGGATCGGTTGGTAGGACATGTTTTGAGGCATCAAGGTATCACAAATTTAGCATTGGAGGGCAGCGTGGAGGGTAAAAATCGTAGAGGGAGACCAAGAGATGAATACACTTAGCAGATTCAGAAGGATGTAGGTTGCAGTAAGTACTGGGAGATGAAGAAGCTTGCACAGGATAGAGTAGCATGGAGAGCTGCATCAAACCAGTCTCAGGACTGAAGACCACAACAACAACAAGTATAACCTTCTGAAGAAGAGCACTAATTTTCCGAAACTGGTATAAGAAATAAAATTTCTATTACGCATCTGGCTGCTGAATATTTCATTATATACTTTTCGGGAAATAATGATGATGCAGCGTGATAGGTTGAAGATGCATTTCACTACTCATAGAGACTACTGCCTGAGCTGGAGCTGTTCTTGATTTTTTTTAAATTACTGGTCAATGTACAGTTCAGGAGGTAATGTCGCTGGACCTCGACTGAGCTACTTTACAAAACTGCCACAAGGGTTGATGGAAACAGGTTTCTTTTTCTCCCCCACCACCTCCATTGGGAACCAATACGAGCACAACATTCACTCCCTCACCCACCTGAAAATTTTTGGCAGCCAACAGGAGCACAGGAACGCTGCATCCGATCATGATATAAGAGGGAAGCACGCCCAGTCACAGTCAGTGGTTGGAAGCACCAAGAAGTGGCAACAGCAGCTGAGATCCTCGTCTGTCCCCGCATGACAGAAGAAGTGCAAAAGTAAGTCCGCAATAGGTAGGAAATGAGGGTTGCCGTTAGTTCAGCTATCTAGTTTTGGCTACTTTTCAAGGTCATTCCACTTCGCACAACCTATACACATAGATCATCGTAAGTGGGAGGGATGTTTTTTTTTTTTAGACTTTTGTTAGGTAAGAGAATAAGACGAGAAAATATGTTTGTACAAAAACAGTACTAATTTTTAAATACATATTTACACACAGAATACAATCCTTTCTTTATTCTTGTTTGGTGTAGTTTTAATAACATCCAGCTTAATTTGTATCTTATAATTTAAATCTACATTGGAATCTTCTAATTCTTTCTCCATCCAGTAATATATCAGGTGTGAAGAAGCTATGCTCTCACTTTCAACTACATATCTAAAATTCATTCTATAAACTATCCCTTTTATGGCTTTAACGTTTAGCTCTGTTCCCCCCAGCACTTCTAGACGAGAGCATTCGGTGGTTTTAATTTCTTGCATTACACTATGGTTGTAACACTCCATGTCTTCCTTGGTGTGCATTGCTATCTTTTCTGCTGTACATTCCTGTGGAATTTCCGTACAGAATTTTAAGTTTTCAACTTCTTCAAACGAATTAACATTAAATGTTGTCATTCCGTCGGCTGTAAGCTCTGCAAACGTTTGTTCCGTTGCTAGGTACACAACACCCAGTCCAGTACACTTAGATACGATATAACAATCCCTTTTAAGCAGATCCAGGTGAGAATGGAGCTTTATAAAGAGATCTTTTTTTTTCCTTTAACGTAGTGAACATGCTCTAATCCATCAGTTTTCGCCAGGACCCCTACATATAGTCTATTACTATTGCTTTTAACAGTAAATGCAGATATTTTGTATTCTTCAGTTACAGCCAGATTTTGCCACACACTGTACTCAGACCAGTATGTAAACCTCTCTTTTCCAACTGCAATATCTTTTTCTTCTTCCAGTAGCAGTTCATATTCGTCCTTTTGTATGAATTAGCATTAACTACAGTAATGTGCGCTACTTGACCATTGTATCCCGTTACCTTTAACTGCGTGAGTACAGTTATTTAGCTAGATGCACTGCTCGTGGAACTTCCGTACTCACGAGTGTTTCCTTCCACTAACTTCGTGCTACTTTACAAACATCCCACACGATACTCGACTTTCCCTGTCTGTCGGTACATAAGCTCTACCTGGTCAAGATTTAACTGTGGTTGTTCCTAAGCGTTTCCAATTCACATTCACATGACCTACAGTCAACTTTGACAGCGTTAGAAGGATTGCAATGTTCCTGAGTGATGTGATGTTCACGTTACGTCCAATGAAGAGCCTAGGTTCGCAATCACTGAGTCTTCTGATCTTCCCATTCTGCTGTTACCGCTTATATAGCAGCAATACAAAGCTCCCCACCTCCTGTTGTACTTGTAGTTCCGCCTCTGCTGATAGCTAGGGGTCAATTTCACTTTACATAGGGTAATGTGGCTACTTTCAATCATATAGTGTATAATTGGTGGCAATCCTTTGCCGCCTAAACTTAAGATGTTTTACCATTGCTCTACTAACAACGTTGCTGTATGGGTCTGCCTCATCGGGCCAAGACAAAAGACTCAGTTAGTTTCTAAAGTATCTAACTTGCAAATACATTCTAATCTAGTATTTCTGTACATAATACAACCGCATTCGATCCTGGTTGTAATTGATTTCCCCTTCATATTCACCAAAACCTTGTTGTTGGCTTCACATCTGACTCTTCAATGGTGCTACGATGTTCACGACTGGGAGACAAGTATTAATAATAGGCTCAGTGTGAGGAATCCAGCTGAGCCTTGATTGCAACCACATGCCCAAGCATAAGGCCTACGGCTTGATATGGAGTTATTAATGTCTTGCGAGTATTTCATTATCGGAAACATAGGAAAAATTATAGTGTAAGACTTATCTGAATTGGGTTCAAGGTCGTTTGTGCACGACCAGTTGTCCAAATTTATTACTGCCTCTGTTTGCCGACTGAGGATCCCCTGAGGAACCAGATGAGTTAGTACAAACATACCCCTATATTTCAACGTTGTGAGTAATCATTTCTTCGCGATCCCTACATTAACAATGGACTACGGATATCGCCACAATGTAAGTTCCTGGATAGGACTAATGACCTTATAAGTTGGTTCAAATATTTGATTTGTATCTCTCTCTTCTAGAAGACAGTAGCAATACATACGCCAAGCTAATTGGAATACAGTTCCCCTCAATATTTCTAACTGAATGGAGATTTGGACATTATCGTAAGCTGATAGCATGTCTGAGAATAATGTTATTACGAATTTAATTTTGTGGAAAGGTTAGCAAACATCAGAGCATAGGACTTTCATGCTGTCGATCATGCCTAGGCTTTTAACAATGGCAAAGTTGGACCAGGTGTAGTGGGACGAAATTAAGCGTCACCCATCCACCAAAGTCAGCCCAGTTTGCAGGTGACTATAAGTTTAATTTAGTTTTGTTTATGTGTTTTCTTATTATTTATAATAGATGTGAATTATCTAAAAGTTTTGTATTTTTTTATGTGTTTCATGTACGGAGAGATCGGCGCAACGAACGGGGACAGCATCTTCGTTGCCGCGACCAGAGAGGAAATTGCTGGCCGCTATACGTCGCGGGTCGACAGCCAAGGAGCAACAGAAGATCCTGGAACCGAGTTGTTGCGTCGTGTTTCTAAAAATTAAAAATGAATTTTTATACTCTTTTTGTACAACAATGAAAAAAAAATAGAGCTTAATCTTATTGAGAAGTCAGTCACTGTCTGTCAACGCTCAAGTTCACATCTGTATGTGTAGGAAGCTAATAAAATAGTGTATGTTACTAAAGGTGAAACACGTGTCTTGAAGATTTATTTATGAAGAGTTATGTGAACGGATTAATAATATATTTGACAAGATTATTGATTCAGACAGCGTTGGCCGAAACTTTGAATCTAAAAAGTTTATTTAATGTGTGATTCTGATATCGATTAGATCAAGATAACGTGTGTCGATATAATTGTCTGAGGAGAAACAAACGAACTTTAAATTCGAAAAAGTTACGAAAACCAGTTGGCCCAAGTGATGTAATTCTCTGCACACGACTCAACTGATGTTTTACAGTTTCGTTCAAGAACCATCCTATGACAATTTAAAAAGAATATGAATCATTTTTGAAGTGGGTTGTAACTGACGTAGGTGACGAAGTCTGCACATGGTCATACATATTTCAAACGAAAACATAATACGTCGTTACACTACACAGGCTATTAATTCATTAGTTTCCAGACATGGCTCAAGACATTCATTGGCAGGTCAAAAGTTCTCCCTTCACAAGAGGACAATAAAACTGGTCTGTACTACCCTTCTATGGGTTTCAATAGAGGTGTAATATAATCTTTGTAGTCAGATCCCCCGTAATTATGCCTGTTTCTTACGTTTCATTGAATATCGAAAGAAGCAGTGCCAAAGCTAATGGGGGGGGGGGGTTTATCATATGATAAAGAACACAGTGAAACCCCGCATTTCACCAAACAGTCCCAACAGATACGTTCGTCGTACGTCCCACATTGATTTCTGCTGTTATTTCACGCAGAATTGCTTACTTGTTAGCACCGACAACTCTACGCAAACGCCGTTGCCCTCGGTGGTAAAGTGCAGGCCGTCTGCCACTGCTTTGTGCGTGGAGCAAGGTAATGCCTGAAATGTGGTATTCTCGCCACACACTTTGCTGTGGCCGCACACTTCGGAGATCGTTGCACCTAAATCATTGGCATCCCACTTTATGTCCAACCATCATGGGATGCCTGCATCACAGGGTGTATACTCACCGGGAAAACCTACGTCGTCTGTGTCTTCTGAACAAATATTTACCGGCGGCCACAACACAAGACACTATCAGGTCTCCACCAATGGCCGCTAGGGACCGCTACCCGTTCGCGGAGCCGGCGGAACAGCTTCGCCAGAGATCTCACGTAACCTAGGGACTACTTAGCTAGGCCAGGCACGTAATCTCAAATAGTTCCGGCAGATACAGCCACCAACAGGAGAAAAGGCAATTCGACGCACTGGTCAGAAGGATACAGAGCTGCCGCTCCGGCAGCCACAGCCTGACGCCTCTTCTAGCTGGCCGATCTCTTGGTATAATTGACGAACCACTGGACGTTGTAGAGCTGTTTGTGTTCACTCCCCGTGCAAAGATGGTCCTTTTTCTATTGTTATTTTTATTTGTTATTTTATGATTGTGTCGATCCGCAGTCGGGATCGAGTCGGTTGTTCTTTTGGATATTGTATTATTGTTTCGTTTTGGTGAGTCCAATAAATGTTTTCGCACTTGTGTTTTCCGCATTTCTGTTCTGCCAGCGCAGAATATCTTTTGGATATTGTATTACTGGTTCGCTTTGGTGAGTCCAATAAATTATTTTCGGACTTGTGTTTTCCGTATTTCTATTCCGCTATCGCATATACATCATACTTCACATTCTGGATCTCGAAATATTGAATTTCCTAACGTGGAATGTCCCATGCGTCTAGCTCCAACTACCATTCCAAGTTCACTGCCTGTTAATTCCCGTCTTGCGACCATAATCACGTTGGAAACCCTTTCGCGCGAATCACCTGAGTGCAAATTACATCTTCGCCAGTGCACTGCCCTTTTATTCATTGTGTACGCGATACTAGCGCCACCTGTATATGTTCATATCGCAGTCCCAGGGCTTTTGTGATCTCAGTGTAAGACATACTAGGAGAACGTTTAGAAAAGGATACTGGCGGCCCACATGAGATAATGAACAACACTACGCCACACTGACCGAGCTTTTCATCATTTTCTTCAACTTTCAAATACCGAACCTAAAGGGCATTTTTTAAATATTCTCAAAGAATTGGAAATTTGTGACCACGGGTGTAAAGATTATAGGCAGAACGACCAACTGGATTACACCAAAGACTGGATTTTTTATCTCTTCATCGAACATCTTTAAATGCTCTTGTGAAGCTTAGTGTGGCATAGCAGTGTGACATAGTGTGGCGCTGTACAAATAACTTTTATAATCCTGGTTTTCTAGTACAATTACATGTCCATCGCTGTGTATCTTTGCCTCTCCCTTTGTACTTTACTGCCGTGCTTCCACGCAGGAGTCACAGGGCATAAATGCTGTGGCGGGTGATCGCACTTGCTACGTTAATCTCCGGCTGTAGGGCAACACGCTTAGTTAGGAGACACTGGATGTTTCACCTCATCAGGGAGACGGAGACAAAATGATAATTTTGACTGTAATACTATGACGGGGTGACTTTAAATAGCGACATCTAACCTCAGATTTTGTTTTTACCTCTTATCTTCATTTTTAGGGATTACCTTGCGCCATTTTAACTGTTGTTGGGATGTGTGTGAGCTTTCGTAGTGCAAGAAAGGACGCACTGATATGCAAAGTGTTATACTATAAACAGACATTGTGCCTATCAGTTAACGTTGAGCCGGCCGATGTGGCCGGGCGGTTCTAGGCGCTTCAGTCTGGAACCGCGTGATCGCTACGGTCGCAGGTTCGAATCCTGCCTCGGGCATGGATGTGTGTGATGTCCTTAGGTTAGTTAGGTTTAAGTAGTTCTAAGTTCTAGGGGACTGATGACCACAGATGTTAAGTCCCATAGCGCCCAGAGCCATTTGAAACATTTGAACCAAGTTAACGTTGAAATAGATTGCTTCGGCGTTGCTTATAGCTGTTTTTATGTAACTCACCCAGAGGGTAGTGGTACAACATGTTTACTTCAAGCAATATCTTTATACTTCATAAGTATGACATGAAACGTACAAATATTCCCTGACGCGCTTAGATGACATCCTAATTTTTTAGTGCAAACAAAAAAAATTTAAAAAAATTGCAAGAAAATTCCATATTCTGTATGTTAGCGCGATCTGGTGGAGCAGTTTTCGTTGCAATTCCACAGCCACAGCCCTTTGCACTTACGCTTCATGTGATTAACTTTGACCTGAATGAATCAATAGCATGTTGGTAGATGCAAGTTCTGGTGTGTTCATCATGTATTCAATTAGCAGATGAGTTATGCCGGTTAATATCGTTAGAGGCTGACCTCTGTTAACTGTGGCAGTTACCAAGCAACTGTTGCAGTCGTGTCCGATCAGAGTGCGCAACATGTCCGCCTGAAGTGTTTTACACAGCTCATCACCGAGGCTGTCGTTCGTTCTGTTTTGAAACTCGGACTGAAGACGGGAAGAGCGAGGTGACACAGGCAACACAGACTAGTAAGTGGAATGTGATCCCCTGGTCACACTACTTTCGGCAAGGACACATGGGAGCCCCAGATCACGGGCTAGTAGCAGCAGAGGCCGTACAGACTATGGTACTTGGCGGTGCCGACTCCGTCTCAAATGCCGACTGCCATTATCACGGAATTAAAGTGATTGAATGTTCCCGAACATTCGCTTGGAACGTTTTCATGTTCCGCGAATAGCGCCTGGTATTTTGATGAGACTAATCTTGGGTAGTGTCGTTTGGTTACCAAGTTTCATCAGCTTCTGTAACGATTAGGCAATACGATCTAGGATCAGTACAGTTTCTGATGTTGTATGAGGTGTACAGCGCGGTCACTCATTTCCTTTCTGGTCATAATGGAGGTATTTTGGTCTCCGGTTTGACTGAAGCCAGTCCTGTGATTTTGAAGCTTACCAAACTTAATAATGCACCTCATACTTTCTAAGGTTTGTAGGTCTAACTAAATTAATCTCTGCTTTCCGTTTCCCGCGGCTTAATAACGTAATTTATATATTTAGTAAAGACTGATAGTGTTATTAATGTTAATAATCTCCGTTCTGTATCGTGAAGGGTAATGGTCTTGGTAATGTTTTAAAATTTTCAGAGGTCAGTTACATCTGGAATGTAAATGGTCATGAAAAACTTTACCCTGTGTATCCCATTGCTGACGTTTGTTATTGCTAATTTGCAATGAGTTACTCCATGAAATTAGCGAAGATAGTCGGTGGAATGTACGTCGAGTTCGGGTGACAAGGGCCTGCTCTTAATCGGGTGTTTTGAGTTCAATCTGTGTAAAAACAGTTTGCGTCTGTTTGACAAGAAATTTGTCTTCTCGTTGTAGTTTTATTGTAAGACTTTTGGCAAGTAATTAATAAACTTCAATCTGTTAGAGGAATTCTGGTCTTGGGAAATAAATTCATTTTCTTTCGTGGTAATATTTATTTTCGTGGCTTTGAAAATCCAGCTCGCAGCTCATGATTCTACTTTTGGGTATTTCCGATATATTTCTTGTTGAATATTTTCGTTTTTAGTGTAGTTCCTTCAAAAATGGCTTAATGCTGAAATGCATAAGTGTTACAGAAATATCATACATGCTTGTCAAGACGAGAGGCTTATTGTTCTAATCTCTGTCTTCTCCTCATCGTAAAGTCACCAGACCAGGTAATTTTCTTCACCCTCTTGTTAACGTCACATCTCAGGCGTTGCGATACTCTTCTAATTTCCCAAAAGTCCATCGTACTCTACACACGAAGCTGTACTCCAGAAGTATATTCTCAGAAAAATTATTATCTGAAATTGAGGCCTGTTTGACTTATTTTACTGCGAATTGATCTCTTATACTGAGTCACTTAGTTTCTTTTATTCTTTCTGCTTCCACGGTCATGCTTTGTTTGTTTCGTAGGCAGAACAGTTCCTTCACTTCGTCTGCTTCGTATTTTACGATTTGTAAGTATGTCACTAATGGCATTTAGGCCCTTCTGAATAATTTCGGATTCTTTTTAGTTTCCTGTCAATCCACATTCTGTAGTAAGGAGGCTTGTCACCCTTTGCACAGATCCTGCTATTTTTCCTCCATTTCAGAGAGAACAGACACGTTATAGCCGAGTTTTATCACTGATATCATTTCAAGCTGAATTTTTATCCCATATACCCAGGTTTTCCTTTATTTCGTTCACTCCTTCTCTTAAGTACAGTAGAGGATCCCTGCTTTGTGGCCTTTTCGACACAAGCACATGGCCCTTAGCATTCTTTCCTTGTAGTTCTTTCTTGTCTCTTGTATATATTACATATTACAACAATTTCTATCGTCAGAATTTCCCGTCTCATACTTTCAACTCGTTATTCAGGGGAACGCCCGAGACGCAATGTAATGTTTTCTGCCTGAGTGTTCTTTGTTTATTTTAATGTGAAATTTGTTATGCAGTGATATGGACGAAATATTTATAGATCATGTGCCATTCACCAAACAATCTTGAATATGCCTGTTAGCAGCAACAATGAGTAAGGTTTCAGTCAGTAACAGCCAGTCAGTTGCCAGTTACGTATAGAGAGCTGACACACACAGTGGTTACGGTTACTACAAGCCATACCACAATTTGGGAAACGGGGACAAATTTCTAGTAGTATACTGTCGAGTTGATATTTTCACAAATGTTTTATTCTTATCTTACAGAAACTAGCAGTACGGCAATAAACAGCCTTTTAAACACGCCGCTAACGGCAATCAAGTAATTTATAGCAATATAACAATTAAAAAAATGTTTTTTTAAAAACGCAGACGCTAGCATTACGGCAATAAACAACCTTTTAAAACACGCCGCTAACGCCAATCAAGTAATTTATAGCAATAGAACAATTTAATAAAAATTTAAAGAATATTAGTAAACAGGCTACTAAAGTAAATTCAGAACTTTGTTAATGAAGTACGGTGAGGTAGTGAAGCTACCAACACCGCCATTTAAAATAATTAAACAGGTCTCAGCAAACACACGATTAATGGCAATAAAAGGAATTTCCAAACTTGGAAAAGTTTAAAAAATTTTTAAACAAAAGTGCCCTGGAATATCATTAGAACATAACAGATATGACGGACCTGTGTAAGGCGGCCACAAATCACCCACTCAGGGATGCTCAGGCTAGACAGAATACTGACCAATTTAAATACGGCTGTAAACGCAATTGCCACTCTCAGGCTGGTCACTGCACCGACTTTTAGACACGGAAAACATGTTATAAGATGGCTTAACTTGCTGACAGAATTAGAGCTAACGTCGTGCAAGGACACATTACACCACACAGTTCTGAATGAGAGACCACATGATCAACCAACAAGAAGCATGAATTTACTCATAACCCACGACAAAATAGTGAAACAATTCAATTGCCAAAACTACACCCCCCCATCGGACAGTAACAAGAGGAGGAGGAAACATCACTGTCTTCAATTACACCGGTGCCAGGGACAGGAAACCGGGTCACCGGAGGCCACAAGGCAAAAGTGACGCTGGTTACACAAAATTATTACATAATGATTAAACCTTCCACGAACTTAACTTGCAATTATGCTCGAACAGGCAGTACACGACCTCCGATGGCAAGGATCCACACATCCGACCGCGCACGCGTCGCCAGCGTACCCACCACGGCACGGTCACACGACAACACGCTCTGTCACCGGAGTTCACGTCTTCTCTGCAACGTAGACGGGTAGTGACCGCTCCTTCATGTTAGGTGTCTCCTTTTAAAGTTCAGTGTTGAAACGGAGAATTTAAAGAAGCTTGTTAACGTCCCACCAAGGCGAAATGAACAGCAACTACTCGTGGGGCGATTCTGTATACAACCAACACGCGGAGAGCTCTTCCGTCAGCTCGACCCGCTCGTTACACACAACCGACATACATCACGTGGCGACTCGGTACAACCGACCATGCCTGCTTCGCGGTGGAGAGCCACACTGCCCTCTCGTGTCTACCACACTCTCTGCGCACAACGCCCCTACTTCCGCGCCACCACACAAGGTTACAACAAGTCAAAGATCTCAATTCCTCCAAAGCAGTTTCCCGGAAGCAAAAACGCAGATATCGATAGCAGAGGGAAATGACAACCAAGCAGCCACTTAATGACAGACAACATATCAAACAAACATGTCAGGGGAAGAAAAGGAAAACCAATGCAATCTAAACACAAGGTGTAGCACGAGTCAATACACGGCTCAAGAGCATTAGAAGTTTGCTGTTTCAAAGTACCATTCTCTGTCGACTACAGCCTACAGAAGATCTATAATATTAAATCCTCAAACGAGCGCAACACAGTTCAGGTATCTGCAAAGCTAAATACGATGCTTGACCAGTATTTTATAGCAGACAAACGGGCCCGCATTTCAGTGTTATGTAGGTATGAGGAACATTTGTCGGGGAAGAAAGGTACATTATCCGTAATTCCACGTTCGCAGAACATTCGTCAACATCAGGCCATAATCCGAACTGAGTATCACAAATCGTGATTGTGCATGAAGAAAAGAAATGGTGCAGGTGGGATGTATTGGGGGAACTAAAGATTTTCAGCCATGCGATAAGGAAAGATGGTCTCCTCTTAAACAAACAGTTGAAGTCAAGAAACAGAGCTTTCTTTGACAGTTTGAACCAGATTCTCGCGACCATGATATATCTTGCCTCGTTACTTTGTGTATTATCATCTCCTCTTTGGAAGCGTTGTTTTCCTCACCTCTATCTTGTAACACTTCCATTTATTCTCACTTGATGGCACTCTTTTTTTTATTTTCTAGTTTATCTCAAGAGGGCACTGTTAATTACTTCCTTTAACCTCGTTTTCAGACCAAATGTTATATTTTTCAGAGATTTTGTCTAGAGAAACAAGCTATTTATGCCCTCACGTTAATACAGTTTCTATCTCGTCTTATACGACGATAAAAATGTGGAGATTATCCAATTATATTGTACAATACTCTTTCTACTTCTCCTAATTTTATTTTATTTACTCCATACCTGTTATTTTATTTTGGTAGCAACTTATGTTACTCTTACTGTTTTGTATGTTACGACGGTATGTCGTAGCAGGAAAAGTATTTTGTAATAGAGCGCATATCACGGCATCAGTCCCTGACATGTGGTGCTCTCTATGCTATTTTACATAAGAACTGTAGCTAGTTGCTATGTGCTTAGTCTGACGTTTGTGTTCAATAGCCTCAACTGTTTCTAAGTTAAAATTTTAATGGGTTTTTGTCATAATGTCTGTGTCTGACTTGAATGCTATTGCTCGTGATGCTCGTGATGGACTTGTTATGTTTACGTAATGTAATTCAAATAAACAATATTTATTATTCTCCATTTAGCAATTTTAATCACTTTATATTTACAGCAGGGAGCAAGATACAAATTGTCGTTGTTAAGTTAAATTTAGGTAATGCCTTGTTTTCTGAAGAAGCTACGCTTACAAGGGGAGGCCGCCAATTGTGAAATTCAGATTCGATTCATACTGTGCATAATAAAAGCTCATGGCCAGAGGTGTAATGTGGCAAAGCACCTAGATGCACTTCTCAGCCCTTGTCGAGAAAATCGACAGTTAAAAGAAACCGTTGCGGTGAAATACTCTCTACGATTATAAGCTTTCTACAGCGTCGTGGCGCAGCGGTAAGCGCTCTGGTTCGTAATCCGAAGGTCGCCGGATCGATTCTCGCGCAAAGCAACTTTTTTTTTGTAGTTCAAATGTATACAAACACACACACACACACACACACACATATATATATATATATATATATATATATATATATATATATATATATATATGTTACAAAAAAAATATTAAGTGTATATATATATATATATGCACACACACTTGAAATAAATCCAATCCATCGTCCACCACCAATTCTCTTCTCCAATTTTTGCCGATATGATACGATACGCGTGGTATGCACCAAACCTGATGAACGATAGAACAATTTTTTCAGAATGTCAATCAGGTGTGTTTCCCAACAGATAATTTAAAAAACATTTCTTCTTGTAAAAACGCATCGTTTATCAGATGTGCTCGGTGTCGTGCTGCTTTCTGCTTTCCATGTTTCTATGATAACTATCACTCTGGTTGGTGCGATATTCCAGCTACCTCTGGTCACTAATTGTCAATTATGTGCGAGTGTATACCGAACTTATCAGTAAGTTGTATCCACTTGAATATTATTTGTGATATTGTGTTTTATTTCAAGTTTTATTTTTCCACGACAAACGACTTTCAACAACTTATTATATGCATAATTGTTGCAACTGATTGCTGGGAATTATATATATATATATATATATATATATATATATATATATATATATATAATATAAATTACAAAAACACAAATAATAAAAAACAGTTGCATGGCGCACGATCCGATCCGGCGACCTTCGGATTACGAACCAGAGCGCTTACCGCTGCGCCACGACGCTGTAGAAAACTAATAATCGTACAGAGTATTTCACCGCAACGGTTTCTTTTAACTATCGATTTTCTCGACAACGGCTGAGAAGTGCATTTTGGTGCTTTGCCACATTACACCTCTGGCCATGAGCTTTTATTATGCGCAGTATGAATCGAATCTGAATTTCACAATTGGCGGCCTCCCCTTGTTAGTGGTAACAAAATCTGGGTCACGTCAAAATATGAATAAAAATTAGCACCTGATTAACTATTTACTTGATTTTTTGAAAGTACCATTGATTTTAAAAACTACATTTTCTGAGTCCTGAAAATAATGGAAACGTGTATAAAACTTTCAGCTGATCTGGTGTCCAAATATTACGTTGACTAACACGATCATCATGTACAAATGCCAAAGGAAATTTTAATTACAGGTTATGCCGACAAGTGTCGAAGTATTCTGTTTTTAAAGAACAGCGACAGCCCATAGCGATTGATACTAATCATTTGCGAGGTGCGTAATGAAGCAAGCAACAGTCAGTGCTGCCATCGCGACTACACATAATACTTCCCCTACAGGCGATAGAGCGCTGTTCTATTATGCGAGTAACCCGCTCGCCATTACGTTCGCCAATTTTTTTTCTTTTTGCGACAAACGAGCTGCATTGCTGCGAAAGCCAAACACTTAACGCAGTGGACAGCGCACCACGAGGACAGTGGCGGCTGTTGGAGTTACTGGCGCCGCAGCGTGTCGACGACGGCAAAGGCGACGCCGGCAGCGATTTTTGCTGTCGCCTGGAAAATGAAGCGCCGTGCATGGCCACCGGGAATTGCAAGGACGATGGACTGGCAGGGATTGTTTGTGGAGGTGAAAGGGGAGAGGAAGGGAATTGCGCGAAAAATTAACGATCCCTGGGACGCTTGTCGGGTCCCAGCCGCACGCCGCCCAACGACCTGTTCATCGTGTGTTCCGGCCTGCCGTACAGGCGATAGTTTTTTGTTTGTACAAGGGAAAATGCCATCCGGCGTCTGCTTTTATGGGCACTGCCAGGACGGACATTGAGTTCCGGTGGCGGTGACGCGGATCAACTATTTATTTCGCCACCGCGCACAATGATTGGACAGCTCTAACTGGAAAACTACGGTCACGTTGCTGTAGATACCCAGCGGTACAAAAACGGTGCATTACCAATATTATCAAAAGTGAACAATAGATCATCTGTAACTTATTAGCGCATCGATTTTGATTTATCACATTCTCCTTACTTTAATCAGTAGATCAAAACGCTAACATGTTAAGACTGATTAACAGAAAGAATGTACCTATCTCACGCACAACTGCTTCCCCATCACCATCGTAATCAAAACCAATAACAGGAAGTCATTTTCACTCAGTGAGGGAAAAGTATTACCCGACATTTGAAGGAAAAATGGTTCAAATGGCTCTGAGCACTATGGGACTTAACTGCTGAGGTCATCAGTCCCCTAGAACTTAGAACTACTTAAACCTAACTAACCTAAGGACATCACATACATCCATTCCCGAGGCAGGATTCGAACCAGCGACCGTAGCAGTCGCGCGGTTCCGGACTGAGCGCCTAGAACCGCTAGACCACCGCGGCCGGCATTTGAAGGAAATTTCACTCCCACAACCCCGAAAATATTAAAACCAAATAAGTGCGAGAATTCTTGTACTAGCTTAACTGTCCATGCACCGAAGCTACTGCCAACAAGACAGATGATTGGAGAAGAAAAGGAGTGACCTGTTAGGTGATGAATAATAGTGCTGTCTCTTTATATGTTACTAAGATGGCTACTCGAAAAGTATTGTCTGACTGCGCGCGAAATGGAAACTATAACCGCTCTTTTAACTGAGAACAACATTATCAGGCTTATTCTCATATAGGGGAGAGGTGATTAATAATATCGGAAATAAATAATAGCATTGAAAAAGTTTTGATCAAAATTATCGATACACAATCTCTCACAAGAATAACGCCTACAGCAAAGTAACACCTCAGGGAAATCTAAAAGGATTCAAATCGGCTACATTTGTTTCTAAATTTTACTGTATATACCATGCGCGGGTATTGTTAGTTCTCTCGTCTTGTTTCCTGCGCCCTGAATAATTCTACGTAACTGCGGCGTGCGATATGGCTGGCGATTCCGTGTGATATGCTATGGAACTGATCAGGGCACTGCTGTTAAACTGCAAGAAAAGAGAATATAGTTAACTTACACGGGAGAGACGTACGTTCAAATTTACTGAGGTCTGGGTACATCCTTGCCGTAAGGCCACGGACTAAGAATATCTGAGGAATTGTGTTCGTGTCAGAAAGTAGCGCTCAATATTAAACTCTATTACATGCCGAATAACAAATAACAGGATCTGTGGACTATAGTAAGGGACGTTAAACTGAATATAAGAACGGAATTACGCACTTAGCTTTGCGAACGTGAAAGCGTCCGAAGATTGAATGACTGTATCGAAGTATAGTAATGGACCATAGTCCTTGCTGTAACATGTTTGAGTGACGAACTATAAAAATCACAGACATTTTAGCTGTCGTAATTGCTGACACTGATTGTAGGTTCAACCCAACTTTTCCATGTATACAAAACGCAGTCATTCACTATCATTTAATTATTATTAAATGTTGTTAATAAAAAACTAAAGTGATTTCCACAATGGTGTGTATATTAGTCAACGATAATCATAGGGAAGCTGCAAACTGTATCTCTGGATGACGGAAGCTTCGATTATGAAATATTACGAAGCGTAAATTGTGACTTTAAGCTATTTAACATTTCATTTCTAACCGGACAGAAATAATACAAAATCAGAAGCAGTGCGAATACATAGTAACGTGGGAAATAGGAAATTTAAATAATAACTAACACCAAAAGACGTTATTAACTATCTTGTCTTCGGTAAAGCAGCAATAAATGAAGGGTGATGGACTGTGCAAAAAGTCAACGTTAATTATTACTATGAAAACCCGAAATTTAGTCACCGTTACAGTAAAAATGTTTGTGGCTGCTCCATCTGATGTGTAGCGATAGCAAAAAGTCGGGCAGTAGATAAAAACATCAATATCTTACGTCAGAGAAGTCGACGACTGCAGATAAACGGGGCGGTGTGCTACAAAATCGCAGTGAAAATTCCGAAGAAGCTTTGCACGGTTATATTGGCCAGTGTCCCTAGTAAGCTCTTCGACTGCGTCACGAGGTTCTTTCCGGTTCTGAGCGCGCAGTGAGCACGTAAAGATGGCTGGAACGATAGTGTCTCCCACGAAGCATGATGGCCTGATGAGGGATTTCGCTTGATGTCATGCAGCCCACGTAACCTAACAGTCAAGAGGTTCCCTCTTCATGAAAACTCTCGGCCACCCTCTGCAGGGGCAATGAAGATACTCCAGCAGCGTTTTCAATGGGAAGTGTCTGGTTACCTGCAATGCGACCCTTAACTGGCCCCCCTGAGTTTCATCTCTGCCCACATTAATCGCCAGCTATGAAGACAGCATTTTGATGCTGATTAAGAGCTGTACACAAGCGTAGAGAATTGCGGGAAGCACAGGCGGCTGCCTTCTATGACAAGGGTTAATGGAAATTTGTTACAAGGTTACGGCGTGTCTAGGTCGTAGCGGCGACAATATAGAGAAATATCTGGAACTGTTACAAATAAAACATTTTTGAAATTTTCCTGGCAGATTAAAACTGTGTGCCGGACCGAGACTCGAACTCGGGACCTTTACCTTTCGCGGGCAAGGTGGAGCACTTGCCCGCGAAAGGCAAAGGTCCCGAGTTCGAGTCTCGGTCTGGCATACAGTTTTAATCAGCCAGGAAGTTTCATATCAGCGCCCACTCCGCTGCAGAGTGAAAATCTCATTCTGAAAACATTTTTGATTTTCACAGTGCTTTCCATTTAACGACTGCTCTGATCTTACTTTCTGAAAAGCCCTCGTGTTGCCTGAACACATAATGCATTGGAAAAGTGATATTTTATCCTTGACAAAATAAACGTAAAATGTCATTAAGTAAATCTTAACACTCACAAAGACGTACATCAATAGAGGTAGCATACTAGATCATAGGTATTTCCTTATGGACCTGCCTTCCGTATTCATTGAAACCAATAGCAAAGATTTTAAAATAACGTAAGTATTGAAGAGTAATAATATCAGGAACAAAACAGGGACAAGGCCAATATCTTTTTCATGATCATCAGACTATAAGGTTTATAGAATCCCAACATTTTGTTCGCAAAAGGACCAGCAGCTTTAGCTTGATTCTTATTTATTGAAGTTTGTATCACACTTGCGTACAATTTCTTGCTGGTAACTGGTTTCGAACGCCAACATTTATTCTCAGGCCATTATTCATAGCAGCTACAAATTTATTAAAGACAAAGAATCCAAATTATTGCAACAGTTATCAATATGCCATTTGCACAGCACGATGTAATCGAAATAAACAATAAGACATATCTGGGTTTCATTTTTTGTTAGAGATATTTCCATTACACTCTTACGTGAAGTCTACATGATACAAAACCACATAAAAAATGTGGTAGGACCATAACACAGAAACTATACTTCCAGTACTAGCTTACACTGAAACTCATTAATATAAATGTGATTACAGACTGGATAGAAGCCACTAATTGCTCATCACGTATTCGTGCATGCAGTCTATGTTTGCAATAGCATTCTACTGTTACATATTCATTATGTGTCCACACGCAGAGAATCTTATTGCAACATATAGTGCACCACAGTTCCTAATTACAGTCTTCATTGAAGAAATATCTAAATAATATTTTTGTCCTTACAAAGTTCCTTTACAAAATTTTAACCTTCCATAATTGTAACTGTACTGTAAAAAATAGTAAAAGGTAAATAACAAAATGGAAAACTGTACCAACGGCATCAAATTTTTGTGCAGCAGAATAATTTTGTCTTATCTGAGGTTGAGTCAAATGATAAGCTGTAATTTGTAATAACAAATCGAAATTTCGCGCCGTTATCGAGTAAGTGCTATAAACAGCGCGCAGAATGGCCTGTACGTGGCAGCATAGTGCGGATGCACGCATACCGTCGCAGGATCAGTATAAAGATGGCCATCCGAATTGCAACTTGCACCAGGGAAGAACTGCGTTCTGTTATTCAGTTTTTGCGTAGTGAAGGTGTTAAACGTATTGAAATGCATCCACTAATGAATGTTCAGTACGGTGATGCATGTTTGTCACAGCAGCAAGTCTACGAATCAAGTAGGAAGTTGGCAAATGGCATGACTTCAGTGGAAGATGTTCCTCGTCCACGTCAGGCACAACGAGTTGTGACTCCACAGAACATTGCAGCAGTTGAAGCCATAGTGAAGGAAAACCGCCGAGTGACACTGAATGACATTGCAGCATGTTTATAGATTAGTCATGTGTCAGCACACTGCATTGTGCATGATGTGATCCAGTTTCACAAAGTGTCTGCAAGGTGGGTGCCACGGCACCTGACTCCTAAAATGAGAGAACGAAGTGTTAATGCTTGTGAAGAACTTCTTCGGCGCTTTGAACGAGAAGGTGATGGTTTCCTTGCAAGAATCGTTACGAGGACGAAACCTGGGTTCACTTCCACCTACCGGTAACGAAGAGAGCGAACAAGGAATGGCGTCATTCCTCTAAGCCAAAACTAAAGTAGTTTCGAACAGAACCATCAGCAGGGAAGGCTATCCTGACTCCCTTTTGGGACGAAAAAGGCGCCATTTTGGAGCATTATATGCCTAGAGGGACCACTGTCACCACTGCATCATACACAGATCTCCTAAAAAAATCATCTGCGACCTGCAATCAAATCAAAGCGACGTGGATGGCTGTCAGCAGGTGTCCTTTTGCAACATGACAATGAAAGGCCTCACACTGCCCGTGCAACAGTTGCAACAATCACAGACCTCCAATTTGAGTGTCTTCCTCATCCAGCATACTCACCAGACCTAACCCCAAGTGATTTCCATACGTTTGGACCACTCAAAGACGCAATGGGAGGAAAGAAGTTACGTTCTGATGAAGAGGTACGCCACGTGGTGCATGATTGGTTGCGCGGACTACCAAAACAATTTTTTTCTAAAGGAATTTATGCACTTTGTAAGATCTGGAGGACTTGCATTGAGCGTGGGGGAAATTATGTTGAATAGTGATACAGCTTTATACCACTTCAGCACAATAAATAATATTTAAATTTTTAAATGGTCTTCCAGTCGTGCTCTGAGTGCAGTAGGTCAGTGCCAGGCTGGTGTGCCAGTCGGTATGTCACAAAGATGTTCTGCCAATGTAACAGACCACAGAGCTAGGCCGGCAGAAATGCTAGCGTTGCTGCGCTACGTAAAAAGGCACTTTAAGGACACACAAAGTAACTTCACCGCCTGAGAGCCATTACAAAATCAAATGCAGGCGACCCCAGGACAACTGCGTAAGTACCACAGCGAGCCAAGGAACTCTGATGTCCCGATAACTGAGGACAAACGCGCTCATACACTCAGAGATAAACGAATATCATTGAAGATACGACTGTGTTATTCACTGGAGCGTCGCTCTAATCTCGAACTCTTCTTCACAACCGTATCTCAGCAGTCGGGTCGCAACTATGGTGCCAGGAAGTGGGTCACAATATTGGCTTCAGGAAGTAATGGTCTGATACTCTGACACAGCAACACTGGTGTTTGAATTTGCTGTCACCTCAAGACTCCTGTGGCTTTGGAACCGCGCCAACTGGTGCCATTCCTGGAAAGATGGATTGACTACTGCAGGGTTGCAGATTCGACAGCGTGAGGTATGGAGAGTGCAGCATTTCTTTAGTGTTTTTGTTTGACTGCAGTGTCCATGAGGAGTCAATGACTATTTGCCGAATGTTTAGTGAGCCGTGGTAAAAAATTTGCTGTTTTGAAGAGCGCGCCGCAGTGCGTAGTGTGAAGCAGTCGCCCTCCGTTTCTGGCGGTGGCACCGCTGTGGCAATCGCAGCTTTGGTGTCTCCCTCTGGCGGGAAAGGGGAAAGGTTGCCTGTTCACGTGTATTTAAGAGGCGCTATGAGCTCGCAAGGGGCTCTCGTCCCCAGCTTGCTAGTCTTTCACTCGTCCGAATTTGTTAGGCAGTTAGTGGCTGTCTGTCGTTCGGAGTGCTAGTATGTCTATCGTTCGGATCAACCTTTGATGTCGGCAATATGAGAGTTATTCCGCCCCGCCAGTAAGAGAACTCAGCCAGTGGTCACCAGTCGGGGCTTAGTTCCTGCATCTGTGTCTGCGCGTTAGGCCGACAGTCTGCTCGAGTTTGCTCAGGCAATCGATCGGTTGATCGGTCGCGCACAGACACACAAGATGACTTGTCCGCTGGAGCGTCGGGGCATGTGAGGTAGCCACGTGAGTCCAGTGGGCCGCACTGTATAGCGAGGGTTAGTGGCTTCGCTGTCGACACGAGAGCAACAGGAGTCAACCCACGACATCGGTCTGCCCGGTGCGAGCTGCGACGCCGTGAGACGGGAGATCGGCGCGCCTTCCTGCGTCCGTTGAAGCGGCTGGCAGTGGACGGTTCGGGAGAGCGATTTGGGGGTGCTGCGCCAGGTCTTCTCAAGAAATAGCAGTTAATTAGAAGTTAAGTGGTTGGTGATATGTTGTGTGATTTACTCTTGTTAAATTCTACTTGTTTTCTTGGTCAGTCTCTCGTCCCCAGCTTGCTCGTCTGTCTCTCGTCCACATTTGTTAGGCAGTTAGTGTCTGTCTCTCGTTCGGAGCTGCCTCTGTCATGTTTGTCGGATTTGATGTGTTAACGAATTAATCTCTTGGAGTATAACGACCTAATACCTGAAATGTGTTTTGGTCTTGCCTATCATCTTGAGAGGCGGTATTTGTGTACTGTAGAGCATCTTAACTTGTTTGGCCAATTTTGTAGAATTTCATATATGATTGTATTTTATGGGCTTTTATTTAAATGATCATTTTAGTATATAAAGTTGCCACCCTTTAACCGTAAGACTTTTCTTAGAAGTTGCACCTTCAGTGGCCAAGTTAATATTTTAATTTTTAGTGTTTTGTACCATTTCCATCCCTCTTACGGGGGTGCATAGTTTGCATGATTGTGTAAATTGTTAAAACTTTTAGTTTAAAGTAATATGGTGTGTTGCAGATTTGCACCAGTGTAGTCTCTCATAGGCTATGGTGGGCGGTCGTAACTACTGCCGTGTCAAAAGGGAGCGGCAAGGTTCTCTGCCTCTGAATAAATTGTAACTTGATATTTAGAGGGTGCTTTCTGATTATAATTTTAAATCTGTTTCTTTTAAAAAATGCTTTTAGGCGCTATTAAAGTGAATAAAATTCCCATTTGTTAAAAGGAATTTGATTTTGATTTCATCAGTTACTCCCTGGCAACTAATATTCTTGATGAATCGCTAGTAAATAAAATAAATTCTTAAGAATATTCTTTGAAAATAAAACACGGTTCATCTAGTTTTACTGATATATAAAATAGGAGGGCAACTGATGATCAAAAATTGTGTGTATCAGTTTCAACCGTTTTCAAGTGGAACTGTGTTTTGCGGTTTGTTTAGCGAGCTCATTGTAACAATAAGGAAATATCAGACATAAAATTTTCTGACTGACTTATATACTGTTACGGGCTCACTGGGGGTTTCATTAAATAGTTCCTAATGTAATTCCTGGTGGTTATCGTTATAGTGTATTTGTAATACTTTCATAGTACCCGCGCCAGCCTGCGACCAGGATTCAGCTCCCTCATGTGGTCATTCGTTTTGTCGTTCAGAAGTGGTAGAAATGTTATTAATCTTTTCTACCCTATTCTCCAGACCCCAACTTCTCGAGTTCTGATTTTGTGTCTGCTCCTGCTTATTACTTTTCCATCCTTTTGAATTCTCATGAACGTTGTCTCTACTTCATTCTGGCAGTGTTTGGCGGTCTAGGCAGACTACATCAGAGCAGCTCAAGGGGCAAATTCATGTTTTATGAAGGAACTCTTGGTAGCCATTGCCACAATCATCAGCCAGTCCATTTTTAGTACTGGGCGGTCTATAAGTTGAATATAGCAGCTTGTTCTGATCATGATGCACATTGCTTGTATTCACATTCGTATTTGCTTGTATAATGTCAATTGACGTAAACTCCTCCAGACTGGTTTCTTGTTCAATGATCAGTTTTCCTCTTAAAGCAGTAGGCAGATTCACATTGGATATTTGTGAAAATCAGTGTTTCAGATTCGATAACGGCAATGTTTGGTTTTATTAACATATTTTTTCAAGTACAACCTGAGATTGTCTTGCTGTAGATTGAACAGCTCTGGATGAAATCCATGTCTTCAAAGTCTCTCCTGATAATTTCTGGACCAGCACTACAGAATAAAAGTACATTTAGTATCTTCATAACCATCCCAATATTAAACTGTCTCGATGATACTAAGAGTAGCTTCACCTTTGTTGTACCTACTAACTAATCTAAACTTATGCTTTCAATTCATGAATGTGGCAGAACACTCTGAAGCCAGCTTATAAATATGATCACATTTATAACGTGCTTATCAAGTAGAAATATTGGGAATTTAATCGGTCATATTAGACTTCTTTGTAGTAAAACAGTCCTTAGTGTTGGTACAGCCCCTCATGCCATTCTCATATATGTGTTCGAAGGAAACAAATTATTTGTTTCAGTTAAGTCGCAGCCATCTAGTACATCACATATCTGTTATGTGCAAGTGCTTCTGCATCCCACACGTTTTCCCAGCTCTCAGTAATTTCCTTTTCTATCCAGTTTAACTCTTCCGTAACAGTATTTCACCATTAGCCAACATCTACAGCAACACTTTCTCTTAATCCTTTAAGTTCCATCTGGATTTGTAACAGATGGCCTCTTCTTCTCACTGCACTTCCTTCAAGACGTTTCTTCCTTAATTTTTTCAGTATCTACTTTATATTACTTAACTAGTTTGCTAGTCTTTTCCTCACATTCATTAAATTTGGTATTCGCTGTTTCGCCAGTATATTAGTTTTTCTCAGAAGTCCATTTAGAGGATTCCTGAGCCATTTGATGTCTATGATCAATACACAGCTATATTAAAGCAGTCAACACTGAGCCATCGAAAGCACGAGTATTTTATTCGAACTGACTTGAAAACCGAGAAGCTTTTATTCAGACTTGTACATATTGTGTATTACCCGTCTTTTGCTATCGCTCACCCATAGTTCCCTCAAAATTTCGAACATCTTACACCATATTACATTGACGAACGCTTTTTCCAGGTCGACAAATCCTATGACCTCCTTTTCATTAGTTTTGCTTCCTTTATCTACCGAAACTTCAGGATTGCCTCTCTGGTGCCTTTACCCTTAGTAAAGTAAACCAAATTGTCATCTAACAGATCATGAGTTTTCTTTTCCATTCTTCTGTATATTACTGTTGTCAGCTACTTGGATACAAGACCTGTCAAGCTGATTGTGCTTTTATTCGCGCACTTGTCAGCTCCTGCAGTCTTCGGAGTTGTGTGGATGAAGTTTTTCCAAAAGTTGGACAGTATGCCCCAAGACTCATACGTTCTACACATCACCGTGAATCGTCACTTTTTAGCCACTTCCTCAAATGATTTTAGAAATTCTGGTGGCACGTCATCTAGACATTCTACTTCCTTCAATCTTAAGTTTTCCAAAGCTCACTTAAATTCTGATTCTAATACTGGAACCCCTGTTCCTTCTATAGCGACTCCTCTTTCTTCTATCATGTCTTTCCAATCATGGAGGCCTTCAATGTACTCTTTCCACTTGTCAACACTCTCCTCTGCATTTAACAGTGGAATTCCCATTGGACTCCTAATGTTATCATTCTTGCTTTTAATTTGATTGAAGCTTTTCGAAGTTTCTATATACTGAGTCAGTCCTTCCGACAATCGTTTGTTTTTCGATTTCATCACACTTTTCATGCAGCCATTTCTCCTTAGCTTCCCTGCATTTCCTATTCATCCTGTTTCTTCCATTCCTAAGTCATTTGTATTTCTGTGTTCCTGAATTTCACTAAACAATTTGTACTTCCTTCTCTCATCGATCAAGTATTTCCTCTGTTATCGGTGATTTCTTCACTGTTACTTTTTTATACAGTTTCAGGTACTGTCTCTGGCTGAGCCAGATGCAGCTGCCTGCCCAGCTTCAGATGATGATTCTCAGCCCTCAAGGTCCGGGCAAACGCAGAGGGTGGGCTTATTGGTAGTTGGGAGCTCCAACGTCAGGCGCGTAATGGGTATGCCATGAAGAGCACAGGGTGCAACCAGCTGCAGGTGGTGGCACATGTCGGCACTAATGAAGTGTGTCGCTTTGGATCTGAGGAAATTCTCTCTGGATTCCAGCGGCTATCTGATTTGGTGAAGGCTGCCGGTCTTGCTTACGAGATGAAGGCAGAGCTCACCATCTGCAGCATCGTTGACAGAACCGACTGCGGACCTTTGGTGCAGAGCCGGTTGGAGGGTCTGAATCGGAGGCTCAGACGGTTTTGCGACCGTGTTGGCTGCAGATTCCTTGACTTGCGCCATAGGATGGTGGGGTTTCGGGTTCCGCTGAATAGGTCAGGATTTCACTACGCTCAGCTGGCGGCTACACGGGTAGCGGAGGCTGTGTGGCGAGGACTGGGCGGTTTTTTAGGTTAGAAGGCCTCGGGAAAGTACGGGGTGGGCTGCAAATCTCAAAGGGTGCATGGCAAATACAGGACTTACTTGGACCAAGTAACAGTCGGAACTGTAGTTGTAAATTGTTGTAGTTGTGCTGGGAAAGTCCCTGAACTTCAAGCGCTAATAGAAAGCACAGAAACTGAAATCGTTATAGGTACAGAAAGCTGGCTAAAGCCTGTAATAAGTTCTGCAGAAATTTTTACGAAGTCTCAGACGGTGTTCAGGAAAGATAGGTTAGGCACAATTGGTGGTGGAGTGCTTGTGTCTCTCAGTAGTGGTTTATCGTGTAGTGAAGTCGAAGTAGATACTCCGTGCGAATTGGTGTGGGTGGAGGTTATACTTAACAGCCGAACCAAGTTAATAATTGGATCCTCCTACCGACCTCCAGACTCCGATGATATAGTTGCTAAACTGTTCTTCTAGGCGCTTCAGTCCGGAACTGCTACGGTCTCAGGTTCGAATCCTGCCTCGGGCATGAATGTGTGTGATGTCCTTAAGTTAGTTAGGTTTAAGTAGTTCTAAGTTCTAGGGGCCTGATGACCTCCGGTGTTAAGTCCCATAGTGCTCAGAGCCATTCGAATCATTTGATAAACAGTTCAGAGAAATTTTGAGTCTCGTAACAAATAAATACCCCACACATACGGTTATAGTTGGTGGGGATTTCAGCCTTCCCTCGATATGTTGGCAAAAATACTTGTTCAAAACCGGTGGTAGGCAGAAAACACCTTCCGAGATTGTCCTAAATGCTTTCTCCGAAAATTATTTCGAGCAATTAGTCCACGAACCCACGTGAATTGTAAATGGTTGCGAAAACACACTAGACCTCATAGCCACAAACAATCCGGAGCTAATAGAAAGCATCATGACTGATACAGGGATTAGTGATCACAAGGTCGTTGTAGCTAGGCTCAATACCGTTTCTTTCAAATCCACCAGAAACAAACGCAAAATAATTTTATTTAAAAAAAGCGGATAAAGTGTCTCTAGAAGCCTTCCTAAGAGACAATCTCCATTCCTTCTGAACTGACTATGCAAATGTAGACGAGATGTGACTCAAATTCAAAGATATAGTAGCAACAGCAATTGAGAGATTCATACCTCATAAACTGGTAAGAGATGGAAATGATCCCCCATGGTACACAAAACAGGTCCGAACGCTGTTGCAGAGGCAACAGAAAAGGCATGCGAAGTCCAGAAGAAAGCGAAATCCCGAAAATTGGCTAAAATTTACAGACGCGCGAAATTTGGCACGGACTTCAATGCGAGATGCCTTTAATAGGTTCCACAACGAAACATTGTCTCGAAATTTGGTAGAAAATCCGAAGAAATTCTGGTCGTACGTAAAGCACACGAGCGGCAAGACGCAGTCAATACCTTCGCTGCGCAGTGCCGATGGTACTGTTACCGACGACTGTGCCACTAAAGCGGAGTTATTGAACGCAGTTTTCCGAAATTCCTTCACCAGGGAAGACGAATGGAATATTCCAGAATTTGAAACACGAACAGCTGCTAGCATGAGTTTCTTAGAAGTAGATACCTTAGGGGTTGCGAAGCAACTCAAACCGCTTGATACGGGCAAGTCTTCAGGTCCAGAGTGTATACCGATTAGGTTCCTTTCAGATTACGTTGATACAATAGCTCCTTACTTAGTAATCATATACAACCGCTCGCTTACCGATAGATCTGTACGTAGAGATTGGAAAATTGGGCAGGTCGCACCAGTGTTTAAGAAGGGTAGTAGGAGTAATCCATCGAACTACAGACCTATATCATTGACGTCGGTTTGTAGTAGGGTTTTGGAGCATATACTGTATTCAAACATTATGAATCACCTCTAAGGGAACGATCTATTGATACGTAATCAGCATGGTTTCAGAAAACATCCTTCTTGTGCAACGCAGCTAGCTCTTTGTTCGCACGAAGTAATGGCCGCTATCGACAGGGGATCTCAAGTTGATTCCGTATTTCTAGATTTCCGGAAAGCTTTTGACACCGTTCCTCACAAGCGACTTCTAATCAAGCTGCGGGCCTATGAGGTATCGTCTCAGTTGTGCGACTGAATTTGTGATTTCCTGTCAGGAAAGTCGCAGTTCGTAGTAATAGACGGCAAATCATCGAGTAAAACTGAAGTGATATCAGGTGTTCTACAAGGAAGCGTCCTGGGACCTCTGCTATTCCTGATCTATGAAAAGGACCTGGGTGACAATCTGAGCAGTTCTCTTAGGTTGTTCGCAGGTGATGCTGTAATTTACCGTCTAGTAAGGTCATCCGAAGACCAGTATCAGTTGCAAAGCGATTTAGAAAAGATTGCTGTATGGTATGGCAGGTGGCAGTTGACGCTAAATAACGAATAGTGTCAGGTGATCCACATGAGTTCCGAAAGAAATACATTGGAATTCGATTACTCGGTAAATACTACAATTCTCAAGGCTGTCAGTCCAAGTACCTGGGTGTTAAAATAACGAACAACTTCAGTTGGAAAGACCACATAGATAATATTGTGGGCAAGGCGATCCAAAGGTTGCGTTTCATTGGCAGGACACTTAGAAGATGCAACAAGTCCACTAAAGAGACAGCTTACACTACACTCGTTCGTCCTCTGTTAGAATATTGCTGCGCGGTGTGGAATCTTTACCAGGTGGGATTGACGGAGGACATCGAAAGGGTGCATAAAAGGGCAGCTCGTTTTGTATTATCACGTAACAGGGGAGAGAGTGTGGCAGATATGATACGCGAGTTGGGATGGAAGTCATTAAAGCAAAGACGTTTCTCGTCGCGGCGAGATATATTTACGAAATTTCAGTCACCAACTTTCTCTTCCGAATGCGAAAATATTTTGTTGAGCCCAACCTACATAGGTAGGAATGATCATCAGAATAAAATAAGAGAAATCAGAGCTCGAACAGAAAGGTTTAGGTGTTCGTTATTCCCGCGCGCTGTTCGGGAGTGAAATGGTAGAGAGGTAGTATGATTGTGGTTCGATGAACCCTCTGCCAAGCACTTAAATGTGAATTGCAGAGTAATCATGTAGATGTAGATGTAGATGTACCTATGTTTGCCTTTCCATCTTCTGTGATCGCCCTCTCTAGAGATTCTCCATTCCGTTTCAACTGACCTCCCTACTGAGCTATTCATTATCGCAGAATATATAGCCTCAGAGAACTCGTCATTCGTTAGTACTTACGTGTTCCAATTATTTGGGAACTGATTCTTCGTCATTAGTTTCTTAAAATTCAGTCTACTCTGCATCACTAATAATTTATGATCTGAGTCTACATCTGATCTTGGATACGCCTCACAATCCAATATCTGATTTCTGATTCTCTCCCTTCTCGTTTCTCCCGGCGTTTACTAGTATACTTCATCCTCTTGTGATTCTTGAACAGAGTATTCGCTATTGCTTGCTAAAATTTATCGTAGAACTCAATTAGTGTTTCTCCTTTCTCATTTCAACCACCAAACCAGGAACAAACACTATTCTAAATTTTTCAGAAAAGTATCTTGTAACGCAATCGTCGTAATAATTTATGATTTTCTTGCAATTCCAAATGTTACCAGTTCTTTGTTGCATAAAAAATCTGAATTACTGGAAGACACAAAAAGAAAAACATTTCATGGACCGTTGGTCCAGGATGAGATGGTGCTCCGTGCCGAGGAGGGGTAGAGCATGACGGATATGGCAGAGGATCACACGGTGTTGACAGGCCCACATGAGGTGTTGGTAAGCGTGGTCAATGCAGGATCCTGATATATAAGTTGTAATACAAGATCTGCATCTTTGGAGTTAGCTTAATCAAGTTTGTGTATTTACTTATCATAGACTGAAGCGCATAAGGAACTGGTATAGCCATGCGTATTGAAATACAGAGATATGTAAACAGGCAGAATATAGTGCTGCGGTTGGAAACGCCTGTATAAGACAACAAGGATTAAGTGAGTTTCAACGTGGTGTTATAGTCGGCACACGAGCAATAGGACACAAGACCTCAGATGTAGGTATGAAGGGGAGATTTTCGCTTATGCTGCAGGACAAAGCTCCTGCAGGAACAAGACTAACGTCGACTGAAGAGAATCATTGAGCGTGACAGATGTGAAGCCCTTCCACAAATTGCTGCAGATTTCAATGCTGGGCCATTAACAAGTGTCAGCCTGCGAAACATTCAATGAAATATCATCGACATGGACTTTCGAAGCCGGAGACCCGATCGTGTACCCTTGATGACTGCTCGATACAAGGTTTTACGCTTTGAATGGGCCCCTCAACACCGAAATTGCACTGGTGATGACTGGAAACGTGCTGCCTGGTCAGACGAGTCTCGTTTCAAGTTGTATCGAGCGAACGGACCTGTACGTATATGGTGACAGCCTGATGAATCCATGGACCATGCATGTCAGCAAGGGACTGTTAAAGCTGGTGGAGGCTCTGTAATGGTGTGAGGCGCGTGCCGTTGGGGTGATATTGGACCCCCGATAAGTCTAGATACGACTCTGACAGGTGACACGTACGTAAACATTCTGTCTGATCACCTGCATCCATTGATGTCCATTGTGCATTCGGACGGACTTGGGCAATTCCAGAAGGACGATGCGACATCCCACACGTCCAGAATGGCTGTAGAGTGGCCGCTGGCCACCAAACCCCCGAGGCATGAACATTATTGAGCATATCTGGGATGCCTTGCAACGTGCTGTTCAGATCTCCACCCCCTCTTACCGATTTATGGACAGCCCTACAGGATTCATGGTGTCAGTCCCTCTAGCATTACTTCAGACATTAGACGAGTCCATGTCACGTCCTGTTGCGGCACTTCTGCATGCTCGCAGAGGCTCTGCATGATATTAGACAGGTGTACCATTATCTGGATCTTCAGTCTATTACTGCTCTGCATTGAGCTTGCACCCAGTTCTGCTCTAGTAGTCTTAGTGTTCAAGGTTAATATAGTAATATTTTTCATTTTGCTCGGTAGTTTACATGTAGTCATTATTAATTTTTTAGAGAAAAGATGTTCCTCTTGCGCTACAGAATGTTCGAGGTTGCAAAATGCTGTTCGGTGTTTCTCTACAGTAGACGCCATTACGTATGTATTTTTGGAAACAAACTAGAATAATTGTGAGAGACTAATTAGTTTATTTAGTGAATAAAAGGCAATATTTTTTACTTTATTTCATATTGTATGGCAAGGACATCAAGCACCCAAGGGTGAAAGGAACCAAATAATGTTGACCACGATGTGGAAGCAGAAGAATCGTTCTATGAAATAAACAAAATGGTCTATCCGATGGGGGAAATATTCAACACACCAGGTCTTTTCACCTGGTTAGTGAGTACGGTCCTTACTTGCATAGGCGAAATGGCGCCAGCACAGACTGAAATATCAGGTCTTGTTTCTAAAATTATTCAAATACAGACAGGTGTAGCAGAAACTGTCCATCTGTCCGCAAATTATGAGATGAGGTGAATAGTATTTCAGTATAACAGCTGTCGTCAGAAATAACATTGGCCCAGTGTGCTAACGTATTCAGGACCGTAAAAATACCGATCAGTGTGCTCGAATTCCTGTACACTGATCATATTTGAACGCCGATAGTTTTCACCACCCTGTACGTAAGAAAGCGGTCCTGAACATGTTAATACACAGATGTAAAGTTATTTCCGGCGGCGACCACCTTCGGTCTGAATTTCAGCACTTGGGACACGTCTTTAGAGAGAATGGTTATAGCAAAATAGACACTGCTAACGCTTCCTGGTGTCACCGAAGAGGGACGCTTTGTGAATCAGCAGAAGGAGCTAAGGCGGCGGCTTTTCTGCCCTACTGTGAGGCTACGAGCAGTAAGTTATTACGTGTATTGCAGAGACTTGGACTGAGACTAGTGTTCCGGCCCGTCCCAAGATACGAGGTAAGTTGCGCCCTTTTAAAGACGACATCGCTCTTCGAGTACCCAGTGCGTATGGTGTTCCTTGCGAGTGTGGCAGCATCTACTCGGGTCAGACAATTCGCACAGTTGCAGAGCGTTGCACCTAGCACAAGAACACATTAAACAAAGGGAGCTCGACAAGACGGCCAAAGCTGAGCATTTCCTTGAAAACAGACACAAAATACACTTTGAGAATACGAGATTCTTGGCTCATGCGTCAACAAACTGGGATTCCACTGAAAAAGAGGCGGCTGGGATTACAATGAACAGCAACAATTTTAACAAATACCAGGGGTTCACACTGAGTATAGCGTGGAGGTGGGATTTGTATGTTGAAAGCAAGCAACGACGGATGCTTTAATTTGTAGGGAGTCGGGAGCCCCAGTTTCAAACCAGGCTTTGGCCCCTCACGCCACTTTACGCCAATGGGTCCAGCGGCAGGCCGGTGCTGCTATGGACTGCCCAACTCTCCTTCCGCGCACGCGACGTTTCAGGCCTCTCTCACTGGTGTCAGCGGCTGTAATCGTGGGTATATAAACGGAAAACCGTGACAGCCCGGGCAGTCAGTAATTTTACTCCGGACGACAATGGCGGCGGAAGCCATCAAAAGCTCGAGCTTTGACGCGGCATGAAAACCGAGAAGATTTTATTGGCACACTCTAAAGACTCTGAGGACAAATAAGTACAAGAACCAGAAGTGAACAACAAGAGCAGAAAGCCAAGAATGCAGTGCTTGGATTAAAAGGGGTGTAAGACAGGGATGCAGTCTTTGGGCCCTACTGTTCAACCTATACATCGAAGAAGCAATGACGGAAATAAAAGGAAGGTTCCACAGTAATTAAAATTCAAGGAGAAAGGATTTACGTGTAATACTGAAGTGAGGAAGAATTACAGAATATGCTGAATGGTATGAATAGTCTAATCAGTACAGAATATGGATTGAGAGTAAATCGAAGAAACGAGAGAGTAATGAGATGTAGCAGAAATGAGAACAGCTAGAAACTTGACATAACGATTGCTAATCACGAACTACATGAAGTTAAGGAAGTCCTCTATCTAGGCAGCAAAATAACTACGAGGGACAGAGCAAGGAGGACGTAAAAGACACATTAGAGACTATCACCGGGTAAAAGGCTTTCCTGGCGAAGTGTCAAAGATAGACCTAATTTGAGGAAGAAATTTCTGAGACTGTACGTATGAAGCGCAGCACTGTTTGGTAGTTAAACACGAACATTGGAAAAACCGGGAAGGAAAAGAGTCTAAGTATTTGATAAGTAGGTTGCAGAAGTTTGTTGAAATAAGGAATAAGAAAGTGCTTCGAAGAATCAGCGAGGAAAGGAATACATGGAAACCATTGAGAGGGAGAAGGGACGGATGACAGTACATCTAAAGACATCAGTGAATAACTTTCGAGGTATTAGGGCGAACTATAGAGGATAAAAAACTGTAGAGGAAAACAGAGATTAAAATACGTACCGCAAATAATTGAGGAGATAGGTTGCCAGTGATACTCTGAGATCAATAGCTTGGATCAGGAGAGGAATTCGTGGCGAGCTGCAGCAAACTATTCAGAAGCTGACGACTCACACAACAGAAAATATTCCCATCCTTTCGGTATAATGGTTCAAAGGACAATTATGTTACTTTTCATCTTCTTCCTCAACACTAGAGATTTAAGTTACATGCCCTGCGTCTCCGGTGCAGCAAGCGAACACTACTACACCAGAGGGGTAATGTACTCCCTTGTAAAGCACCATATTTTAAATATTTTTGATTGAGACGCTACATGCGATCATTTTGATTTTAAAATACGTAAACGCATCAAAGAGGCAATTCTGACATCGGGTTTCATAATGGAGGGAGGTGTTACGACTAAACTACGTAAGATCTGATGACATATAATAAGTATTCAACAACATAAAATGGAACAAAATGTTCTAAATGGACAGAAATGTAGGTATCAGTCGTAGGGAAATGTGGATAACAAGCAGTGTGTATAAGAATAAAACTCCTCCTATGCCTCCATCCACTATGGACCTTGCTGAGGGGGGGGGGGGGGGGGGGGGAGAAACATTCAGTTGTGTAGATAGCCATACTGTAAGTGGAATCACAACAGAGGGACATCTGTGTTGAGGCCAGATAAACATGTGACTCCTGAAGAACGGCAGAAACCTTTTGAATAGTTACGGGGGCAACAGTCTGGATGATTGACTGGCTTGGCCTTGTACCATCAGTCAACGTCGCCTTGCTGTACTGGTACTGGAAGTGTCTCAAAGCAAACTGCAACCGTTATTGTCATCCCGAACCAAGATGCCCTATTGTATGGCTTATTGATAAAGGCATCGTCTTTGGTGATACATTCCGGATGCATTTTAGTCTCCAAAACGGATCTTCGGGTGGGGACTGCTAAGGAAGATGTCACCATAAACAATAAAACTGGCATTCAAAGGGTCGGGGAGAGGAATGTTACAAGCCTTAATCTGAAAGATATGCCACAGAATTCCAAAAAGAGTAATGAATAGGCTGAAGTAAGATACAGTGGGAATCCTGACCTCTGGTCAGGTTAACACACGGTTCAGCATAAAATGAAACAAGAATATTTCAGGAGTCGGCCTAACCAGTGCCAAGACAGGCACGATTGCAACACCCACAACAGGGGTAAAAGTTTGTACATCAACTAGCTCAGCAAATGAAGAAGAGATTTGAAGAATGCATGTGGCAATAATATAACTTGTAATACGTGTCGATAAAAATCCTACATCAAGCTTGCGAGTTTTCTTTATTTATTATCGGTTTGTCGAGCTATTCTCAGATCAGTTTAAAATGTTGTTCAGTGTATGACAATCAGTAAACATTGTCGTAATCTCACACCTAAGTCGCCCTAAAATGGAAGATCGTAGTTGGTTATGTAAACTGACTCTCAGAATACGACGATGTGTAATGATTGTCACACAATGAACGACATTGCAGATTGATCTGAGGGTGGCTGGTCAACGAGCAGAAATCGATAATCAGTAAAGAAAGTTTGCGATCTCGACATAGGACTTTTATCTATACTTGTTTTAAATCAACAGGTCATACAACTCCTCATTGAAGACGTCAAATAACAACAAAAGAAGATATGCAGAGTATATAGGAAGAAACAATTAATATAATCATGTCTATTAGTTAGTTTAAGAAGTATGAGAGGAAGATGTAAACGTGGAAGAGGCTTCAGACACTGGAAAGTTTCAACTTGATTACATAATGGCAAGACACAGATTTCGAAACCAGATGTTTAACTGTAAAATATTTCCAATGGCACAACGTAATGTGACCATGATTTATTGGCTACAAACTACAGATAAAAACTGAATAAATTGCAGAAAAACGGGTTATTAAGGGGATGGGACGTGGATAAATTGACGGAACCAAAGGTTGTTGATAGATTCCGATGGAGCATGAGGTGACAATCGACTGAAACACGAGAATGAATGCAGCAGAAACTGCTCGGGATCGTACAGGTAAGAAGACAAGGTCTATCTGAAATAAAACGAGATTTAAAATGTAATAGAAAAATCAGAAAATACAAAAACGCAGCAAATGGCGAAGGCGAAAGGAATGTAGACCTCTAAAAAATTAGATTCGCAGAAGGTTCAAAATTTGCTAAGCGGGAACGGCTAGAGGATAAATGCAGGATTGTAGAAACATGTAAAGCTAAGAGAAAGACAAATACTGAATACAGGAATATTGAAGAGACCAGTGTGAAAAAGAGAGGTAACTGTATGAACCTCAAGAGCTTAGTTAGAAGCTAATGCTAAGAGAAGAAGGAAAACCAGAGACTTGAAAGGAATACACACTGTCTGCCCAATAACTTCCCGGAATTATTTTAATTCTGTCATGTAATCGACGTCAGCGAGGTGACAACCTAACAAGGATAAAGAACAGAATTGCATTAGGCGAGTAGTAGTGAGAACGCAGTGTTGCGTTGTGGACGTGGGGCAGTAGTACGTCAACGATGTTGAGTAACACTTCGCAATGGATCAATGTCTCCAGAAGAAGTGTTCAACACACTCTCGAGAATGTCTTGGAGAAGAAGAGAATTTAGTGTCAGCGAGCTCTGTCACGCACACCTGGACTCCCAACAAAAACAGCGATGCATGAATGCCTATCACGACTTGATTGAAATGCAGAACGCAGACAATTCCTTCCTGGAAAAATTATCACGATTGAGAAGACGGTGTTCTCAATACGAACGTACCATAAAACGACAAACTGCAGAAATTCACATGGAGGCTTAACACCTTCACGAACCAACCGATACTGTAGCCAATATGACGCATGAGTTGAACGATATCTCAAAGAAGGACGATTGTGACACTTTAACATACTTCTGCGATCATTATTTGTGTCACACTGAAGGGGGTGAAGACTATGAAGGACAGCCAAAGCAATATAACCATTATATTAATACTTTTTTGCCTTTTATTAATCTAATCTGGAAACTTATTGGACTGACGGGGTAAAGAGGAACACTACAAGGTAAATGAAGACAATGTTATGGAAAAGGAAGTAGGTAAAGATGACATGGAAGATTTGATATTGCGAGAAGAATTTGACAGATCCTTAACCATCGATGCCCTAACACACTGGCCACTGATGCTAACAAAGAATATTTGACATTGACCAAATTTTGTACATCCATCAACCCCCGAAATACCAAGGAGACTAGAGAACTTTATGACCACCTTTTGAAAATATTGCAATATAGTCACTTACTTTATTTTTTTAAATTTTGAAAAAAAATTTACTGTTTTAATGAATTTTTCTACCAGATTCCATAAATGTTCTACATTTTTCAAATAAACTTAACCAAAAATTTAAGTCCTAGTAAGACATTACTTTCCCCAGATGTCAGATTCAATATTTTTCGGTTCAGGACCTCACTTACGCATCCATATAACATGAAAGGCATGTTGTGACAAAAATGTTACAACAAGTAATGAATTTTTCATTTTCAATTTTTTTTAGTGTTGGCATAACGTTGCCCCTCCCTACCTGATAGAACACGTTGTTGAAAAAATGTTGAAATTACTAAGGAGGTGCTAAAAGATATTTTCATGCTCCGAAACCAAATAACACATCAATATTTCTTTAAACAGTATGTTGTTGATATAACTCAACAACAGATAACTAATTTTCTTTATCAATTTTTAAACGTGGGCACTAAGTACTTCACCCCCCCCCCCCCCTCCTTGTAAAGCGTATTATGGAAATTGTGGTGGAATTGATAAGGTTAAGATCTGATGTTGCTGAGAAGGAAACGCTTCATAAGAAGTAAAAAGTAAAAGAAAAAAAGAAAGACAAGAGTAACTTATTAGTGCCTAGCATGTTCTCAGATTACCTAAAGTAATAAAATGGATGTAGGTTGCGATAATGATGCATAAATAAAGAAACTTGCATAGGACAAAACAGCTTGGAGTGTCGCATCTAACCAGTGTTCTGACAGAAGACTACAACGAAAACGATGTAACGACCAAGAAGGAACAACATGGTTACAAGACCAATAGAGAAGTGCTCGGTATATAATTGGCACTAAAAATCGATGCAGTCTTTCTCTTTTACTGTTCAACCTGTTTATTAAAGAAGCAATCGCGGAAATAAAAGTGAAGTACAGCATTAGATTTAAATTCAAAATAAAATAACAATAATGTAGTTCTGTCAGTGAAATCGACGAATAGCTGCTGGCCTGTTGAGTGAAATGGTCTAATGAGCACATAATATGGACTGGGATTAACATGCAGTAAGACAAAACTCGTTAGGAGTAGCAACAAGATGATTAGCGAAAAACCTGACATCATAACTGAAGGAAACATGGTGGACGATCAGAAGGAATTCGGCAAGCTTGGATGCCAATTTCGACGAGACGGCCAAGGCAGAAACGGACTAGAGCAGGCTAGGAGTGTATTCCTCGCTAATAAAACTAAACATTGGCCACAATTTGAGGAGGAAATATTTGAGAATGTACGTCTGGTGCACCATATTGTATGGAAGTGTATCATGAGTCAAAAGTAAGCTGTACCATGAACTATTGTAACGGTGTCGCAGAAAGATACTGAAAATTTAGTGCGCTGTTAGGAATTGAGGACACCAAACGCTGCACTGGCGAGAAAATGAACATCTCGAAATATTGACCAGAAGAAGCCACAGAAAAATAGGACATGCGTTAAGATAGTGTGATATTGAGCAAGCCGCAGGGGGGAGGGGAAATACAGATATTATTCAGTATCCTACATATAACAGATGACGTAGGGTGAAAGAAGTACTCTTAATTGGAGGACATAGCATATGTTAGGCATTTGTGCGGAGCCAGATGAAACTAAAGATTGATTACGAAAAAATTCTGGTAAATATGAGTATGACTCGCGCACTGATGGGTCCATACGAATGTAATAATACGGTTCGCCCATCTTGGGAATCGTGAATCTCAACAATTTTGATCTGATATCATTAACGATTGTGGAAAGATGTTGGTCCCAAAAATTCCCAGACCATATCAAAATTTCTACAGTTGTTCCTCAGACTAGCTCGAACATACAAAAAGAAGCAAACAATGGACTTCATGTTATATATGTAGAAAGAGATTACGTACTGAAACTTTTTTATGCTTACTAAAGCAATTTTATGTTTGCGAGCAGTAATGTTCTCGTGTTACGCTTTTGGCGGATGACGAATGCAATGTATGTTCAAACTGCAAAAGATATTTTATATGCTATACTATTATGATTCAACAAGTTTCAGATATTTTACTTTACTTTTTCTGTGAAACTTTTGCTTCTTGCCGAATTTCGAGTTTCTGGATCAACGGAGAGCATCCTACGGATTGTGATGAGTAAGTTTGCGAGTATTTTAATATGTGACATAAATGACCGAATCTTTTGGCTGCACTGACTTAGAAACTTAAATTTTTTCACGCCGCCGAGGGACCAAAGGCTGTACCATGTGGCATAAATTTGAATTTGGTATACCAACCTGTTCCAGAGAAAAAGGAGAGAAAGATGAATTAAAAAAATTAAAAAAGTTTTTTCGTAGGATATAATTACAGATTAGCCATTTTCAGATTTTTCCTTTACATGTACCGTGAAAACTTGCTTCTTGGCAAATTTCGTGATTTTACGTCAAGAGAAGTATTCCTGTAGATTTTGATGAGTGAGTTTTCGACTACCAAAATTGGCCGTATCTGTTCACTGAAGTGTCTTAGAAGCTGGAAGGGATCCAAGGCGTTCATATCAGAGATAAATTTTAACTCGATACGTCAACCAGATCCAGTTTTAATTATTAGCACCTGTCGGTTGGTTTGTTCTCTAAATTTAGAAGTTAAAATTTTCGTCTTTAAAAAAAACTATTCCATGATAGAAACTGGTACAATTGCTATCACTAAACGTGTATTGTAGCTCCTGATTGAACTGTTTCTATTTCAGTATCGCTTGCCATGCGAATGAGTGTTTCCCACATTCATTTACAGAGTACAATTTCAGTTTGCGTGTGCAACTGTAAAAGCGGACTACCGTTCAGTAAAACGACAGAATGGAAACCCGTAAATGTAACTTCGTTGCTAGTTGATCTGGTGCGGGAATGATTGGGTAACAGTTCGCAGAAATTAATCCGGGGCATTCGATTTTGTGATAGAGCACGAGTGTCTGTGTCATATTAGTTTTCCGAATTATGGTTGGGGCAGTAGTACCGAATAAATCAACGTCGAAGTTAATTTTCTCTCTAGTAATACTCCACAACTACTGTTGCCAGCAGATACTGTTGCAACACCGTACTGATGGAGTATTTTAGTTGCCTGCACAATGCAGAACACTAGTTAGGAAACAGGGTGAAGAATGTTTCAGCAGATAACAGTCTTTTTTAGTTTCTTTAGCCAAACTTCTACGAAAAAATACGTGGCTAGAATAGATTTCATCTCCTGTGCGAATAGGTACAGGAACTTAGCGATATCTGCGTATACCATCTTCCATTGTTATTCCTGCCAATAGAGAAGTAGTGTTAAGGAAAGATCTTCGAACAGGTGATTAAACTGACATTGTTTCCCAGTGGATTGATCACCATTTCACTTTTTCAGTCTTGTGTCTTTAAAGCAGTAGCAGTGCCACACAGTTCCGCATGCTGTTAATTACTGCTAGTTCTTCCTTTACGGGGATGTGACGGGCACATTTCGGCCCCTGCAATAATTAAGCATCTGCCACCCTAGCAATTTAATATTCCACAGACATGCTTTTAAAACTGCTTCTACTCTTTGTCTTCCTTCTTCCACTTAGATTTGCTCTATTTTTCTTAAGGTTTTATGTGCGCAAACTGACAACGAGAAATTTCTATGAAAATTAGTAATATTATTTTCACTATATCCTCTGTGAATACACTGAGCAGATTCAGAAGGGCGTAAATTACGGTAGGTACTGGAAAATGAAGAAGCTTGCACAGGATAGGGTAGCATGGAGAGCTGCATTAGACTAGTCTCTGGACTGAAGACCACAACAACAACAACATATCCTCAGTGTATATCTGGGAGCTTCAGCTCTATAGGGATTATTTTACCTCTGTAACAAAAGATTGTGAGAGACGTAATGAGGGTCAAAGTGCTATTCAGTGTAACTGCAGAACTCGGAAGAATTAAGAGGATAGGGAGCAAGCACTGAGTAAATTTGCGAACTAATTACTGGTAAGAAGAACGGTATGTAGAGGAAAGAGGAGAATTTTTGGAATATGTCAGGGACAGTAGCGTGAGAAGGAGGACGCTGTAAACTTACAAGGAGAGGTGAGTAGAACTAGGAACAGTAGAGGAGAGAAGAACAAGTGAAAGTACACGAAACAGTCAATATCTGAAGCAATCACACTATCAACGCGCTCTTACATCATGATTTATTCGAGCAGCAAACCAGCCTATGCTCTGAGATAGTTAAGAAAAGACAGATACTTTACGTTTTACTATACTACAAATCCACTAGTGGAAGCGGCCACATGTGTTCTGTGGATCAAAAACTATGAACTGTTTTCAAAAGTTACAATAAACAGTGTGAGGGCCGAAACTTTTGACTGTTTGGTTTTGAGTGGATTAATAAACGGACGATTTGCCAGGTCGACTGAGTCACAAAGCAGCCACTGTTGTAAGTGAAAATTCTTTGCAAAATTTACTCACTCGATGAGACCCATCCTCATTCTAATAAAAAAGGTTTTATTTACAGTGTATTTTGCTAATAAATGGCACCGGAGCAGCCATAAAGTTTTTTTTCAGTTTTGATGATTAATTTGTTTTACTAACAAGAAAAACATTGCCATCTTTGCGCAGACCAGCGGTATTGAAGACGACAGAGCACCGGCTCCAGAGAACGTCCTTCATGGCAATAGCGACACCAGGTGAGACACGGACCTTTATCAGTGACTTGAAGCTGACAACTATCCTTGTTTTATAATGGGAATCAAATACTTACTAGCAGTTCCGTTAATCTGTACTAAACTAAAAGAACTATGTGACCTCCTGCGAAGAAAGAATAATAACTAACAGTGTTACTTCGATTATCATTCAGATTACCAGCACATAGATCCCTATAACCGTGAGAATTTCGCAATCAAATAACAAAATTGAGCTGTGTTAACACAAGAGTTGGTGCGTGGAAAATCATCTTCTTCCTTTCTTCTACCACAGATTGTCATTACTATAGTAATTTTGTTAAATACTTTCAAGCAATTTTTAAAGAGGTTAAAGTGACTGTGACCTATCCTGTAACACGTGAAATTATAGCTAGGATTTGTTGAAAAATATAAACGAAGCTTGCGTATAGTTGATAGCTGCATGAATTTGGATTTCAAATAAAAGTGACAGTTTCATTCTTTGCATTTAAACGCTAATCTATAGTACAACAAATTATCTCTGGCCATAATTCACACCATTGTATGCAACAAACATTTACAATAGTTAACGCACACCAGGGAAAAAAATTCTGTTCACTCACTCTACACAGTCACAGAAAAATACAATTGAGATACTTGTCCATACACTCATTTGCACTAACTAGCTTCTCAGCAGTCATAAATTCAGAAGACCTTGCTAAAAATGTGTGTATTTGTATGCAGATATGTTTATTTGTATTCATTATTTTGTAAGAATGAATGCAAATGCGTGAATGCGTTATCTCGTATCTTAGTCAGGCATAAAGAGAGGGTAACTGCCAGACGATTCATGTAGTTGGTTTTTAAGAATTTTCTGTCAAAGAGAGATTCCACGTTTATTCTCTTCAGCAAGGTGTAGTGGAGGTCACGTCGTGTATAGTAAGATATTTAATATCGGTGATTTTATACTGAACTCATATTAATAGAGTATTATATACAGCGTGGGGTAAATACTAATTTCACTGACACTTGTTAACTACAGTCTGAGCTATGGCAGAGCACATCAACAATTTAAAAGCTCTACAAACTTCAGTACAACTGTCTTAACCAAATCAGTAACAGCCGTGCTAGTTGGAGAAGCAGAAACGAAAAGTAGTAAATAGGACAGTTTCCAGCTTTAATAGTTATTTTTGTTAGCTATTCATAGTTGTAGCATTCAGCGTCTAAGATACACATGTAAGGGGCTAGATATGTCAGTCTATTAGAAGGTCCGTGTCTCTGTGAGAACATGGAACTTCAACAACATTATATCTATTTTCGAGCACAGATGTGAGGAGTATGACACCTCTCAAAATTAAAAGATCAGTTTCACTTTTATCTCTTATACTGTTCCAAAAATTTAACTAACGTTTAAAAGCTTCACATGATCACTGAGATGACGGCCATAGGGACAGACCACAAGGATCAGAACACAAGGCTGTGGAGTGGGAGGGTTTGCCCAGCAACAGCAACATCATTCACGGGTTGCATGGTGATAATTTATTTGTACAAGTTTTAATAGTGACCGCATGGGCACATTTTACAAATTTCTTCCTGTATTAAATATTCGAATGAAATGCTGATTACACAGAAAAAAAAATTGTAGTTGAGACAACTACGCCCCAGCACTCAGTAAAGCACATGTTCGTAAGAATTTCAGTAAATTCTAGATTTAAGAAAATATGCACCTAAAACTTACTAAACTATCTTTCCAAAACAATTTAAGAAAAATTTGAAATTTTATAAATATGCTCACCTGGCGATTACTAAATCATCAGAAAATAACAACTTCTCTTTTTAAAAAAATTCTATGATATCTGCAATTTCAGAAAAATGCACGCCTGGTGCCTTCAAAATCTGTTAATAACCTTCTAATTAATAGTTGTAATTGTGAAATATGCGCAATCCGCGCTCATTAGATCTTTAACTGATAGCAGTTCAGGGTGAAAGTTATTTAAGGTCAAACGCGCTACCGCGCTCAACAAATGATTAATTAAATATGAACAGGAAAAATTAAATGTTAACAGCCAGCAGAATCAGCCAGATGTGTTCAGGAATGTAAAGGACATACAATAAGGTTGTTATTGTTTTACAGCTCCGGCCTCAAACCCTCAGCAGACCGACATGAGATGGCTCGGCCTAACACAGGCACGTCGGTCCCTGGTAGTTTAGAGAGTAGCGTCAGACTCGTGGCCCATCAGGGCAGCTGAAACCTGTCCTAAGCTCTCGCCTGTTACCTGAGGAGATGGCACAGACCGATGGATGGGCAGAGCAGCACCAGACTTAAATACCAAGTTAACAAATCGTTAAGCACTACGATGAACAATTACAAAAGGAAAACGAACCAACTCCACTTAAGAGATGTGAGAGTGACGTTCCTACCTTGGACCGCACAAGCAGGGTCTATACAAATTGGCAGCGACTTTGACTTTCAGCTAAAAAAAACTAACAACTCAACCACAAGTCACGGAATTGATATTGTTCCCAGAACATCAATAACGGCCACCAAACTCAAGTTAGAATATTAGGTTTATAAGGTCACAGCAATCTGTCATACATTCACGACTATATAACATTTCGAGTATCAGATATTATAATGCTTCCGAACACTGGCTGCCTTAAGTGGCAGCTTTTTACATATCAAAAAATGGTAGAATTCTTGTCCATAAGCTGCACTAGAACGTCAAAGAAACGAAGAATGTTTTACATACGTATAAACGTGTAATTATCAGACGAAATTTCTCACCACATTCATAATCTGGAGATAGCCACATGGGTTGCTGAGAAGTCCTGAATGGAAATCAGCACCTGAAGGTTGTCGCTGTCACCAGCGGTGATATCGGCGTCCAAACACCACAGATACCACCACGAAGGCGGCAGCCCGACCGAACAGAGCCCGGACACTCTACTCGGCTCCCCTCACGCGAGCCGCCACATCCCGCTCAAGCTTCTGACAGCCTCTCCTTTTCACATAGGAGCGCGCCCTCTATAACCCGTGGTGTCATTTACTGCCGATGTACCACTCGTGCCCCCTCTCAGACTTTGCTCAGCCAGCCAGCCAATTCTGTATGCACTGATAGTGAACCACCTCGAATAGAGCGTATGCTTCTCAACCTCCCCCACCAAAAACTCAACACCACATCCAGATTTTGTCAAACAAGGAATGGAAAATTTAACTCCCTCCCTTGACCCGGGAAACAAGTACTCTTGAAACCTTTCCAGTACCAAAATTATGTACCAGTGGACTGGTTTAATCACCTGGGTAACCTCACAAGATCCTACAAAGCGGGGTGCCAATTTATCATAAACTGGGGCCTTACCTTGACACCAGGCAGCAAAATTTCGGGCGAAAACCTTATCACCAATCCGCAGCTTAAACTCTCTTCGCCGTCCCATTGTAACGGCACGCCTGCCTCTAAGTGCGATATTACATTTCGTCACGTTCCAGTCCTCCCGAATCAGGACACATGTCACTTTCTCAAGGAGCAGATCATTAACTGACCACAGGCTGGCCAAGAGGGAGTTGAAACGAAACATCGAAAGAGCAGTGGTGGTTTTAAGGGCTTCATTGTAGGCAGAATTAAAAGCCAAATTAAGCCATGATTCAGGAGAGTCCCACTTGTGGCATGAATGAGAATGGGAAATTATGAAGGCTGACTTCAGATTGCTGTTCACTCTCTCCGCAACTGGATGCTGCGGACAGTGTGGTATAGTCATGAAGTGAGTTATCGCATTGTCGAAGCAGACTCGTTTAAACTGTCGCGAGAGAAAGGCAGGAGAGTTACCACTGACAATGGTACAGGGAGGGCCAAATATGGAAAATATCCCCAGAATATGACGAATAGTTAACCCAGCGGTCACCCCACTACTGGGTACAAACAACATAAAGCGGGAGGAGGCATTAACCACGACCTGAAGTACCGATTGCCGTTATGAGTATGCGGAAGGGGACCACCATAATCGATAAAGAGGTTATCCATGATAAAGTGCTCTTGAATATTGTAAAAATCCGCTACGACAGTTGAATAGAATGCAGGCTTGAGTTTGTTGGAAAATTTCTGTTTTGACAACGTAATGTCATATTGTCCTTACATTAGCTTTACCGACCCCCCGTTTTAGAAGATATAGTTGCTGAATAGTTCAAATAAAACTTTAGTCTCATTTCAAATAGTTATCCCGCTCATACACTTATGGTCGGTGGTGACATCAATCTACCCTCGATATGCTGAAAAAATGATAAGTTTAAAGCCGACGGCAGGCATAAAACATCATCCCAAATTGTACTGAATGCTTTCTCAGATAATTATTTTGAACAATTAGTTTATGAGACCACTCGAAGCGAAAATGGTTGCGAAAGCATACTTGACCTCTTAGCAACAAATAATCATGACGGTTATAGGGATTAGCGACCACAAGGCAGTTGTTGCTATGCTGGATACCTTTCCACCCACAACCATCAAAAAGAAACGCAAAGTACATCTATTTAAAAAAAAAGCTGATAAAATTGCTCTTAATGTCTTTTTCAGAAACAGGCCTTCACTTCTTCCGATCTGATCATGTAAGCGTAGAAAAGATTTGGAATCATTTCAAAAAGTTGTATCGATGGCAATTGAGAGATATGTACCACATAAATTAATAAGCGATGATACTGCTCGCCCACGAAACACCAAACGGGTCAGATCTCTGTTGCAGAAGCAACGAAAAAAGCATACCAAATTTAAAAGAACGTAAAATCCCCAAAATTGGCGAAGTTTGGCAAAAGTTAGAAATATAGAGCGCACTTCAATGCGAGACGCAATCAGTACCTTCACTGCGCGATAACAACGGTGAAGTCACTGTTGACAGTGCCACTAAAGCAGAGTTATTAAACACGGTTTTCCAAAACTCCTTCACCAAAGACGTCGAAGTAAATATTCCTGAGATAGAATCAAGAACAACTGCCAAGATGAGAAATATAGAAGTAGATATCCTCGGTGCAGCAAAGCAGCCATAAATCACTTAGCAAAGGCAAGGCCTCCGGTCCAGATTGTATACCAGTCTGGTTCCTTTCAGAGTATGCTGATACAATAGCTCCATATTTAGCAATTCTATACAATCACTCGCTCATGGAATGAGACTGGAAAATTGCTCAAGTAACATCATACCCAAAAAGGGAAATAGGAGTAATTCGCTGAACTACAGCCCATATCACTGTGTTCGAACATTATGAATTACCTCGAGGAAAACGATTTATTGACGCATAGTCAGCTTGGATTCAGAAAATATCGTTCTGGTGAAACAAAACTAGCTCTTTATACTCATGAAGTAATGAGTTATATCGACAGGGGATGTCAAATTGATTCCATATTTTTAGATTTCCAGAAGGCTTTCGACACCGTTCCTCACAAGCCTCTTCTAACCAAACTGCGAGCCTATAGAAAATCGCCTCAGTTGTGAGACTGGGTTCGTGATTTCCTGTCAGAAAGGTCACGATTTCTAGTAACAGACGGAAAGTCATCGAGTAACGCAGAAGTAGTGTCCGACGTCCCCCAAGGAAGTGTTATAGGCCCTCTATTGTTCCTGATCTATATTAACACCATAGGAGACAATCTGAGTGGACCTCAGATTGTTTGCAGTTAATGCTGTCATTTTCCATATTGTAAAGTCATCAGATGACCAAAACGAGCTGCCAAATGATTTAGGTAAGATATCTGTATTGTGCGGAAAGTGGCAATTGACCCTTAATAAAGAAAAGTGTGTAGTTATTCACATGAGTACTAAAGGAAATCCGTTAAATTTCGATTACGTGGTAAGTCACACATACCTAAAGGCCGTAAATTTAACTAAATACTTAGTGATTACAATTACAAATAACTTAAATTTGAACGATAATGTTGTGGCTAGAGCAAACCAAATACATTGGCAGGTGCAACAGATCTAATAAAGAAAGTGCCCATTCACCCTATTCTGAAGTATTGCTGTTCGGTGCGGGATGCGCACAGGTGGGACTGACGGATGACATCGAAAAAGTACAAAGAACGGCAGCTTGTTTTTTTTTTTTTTCTTTGGTCATCAGTCTGCTGACTGGTTTGATGCGGCCCGCCACGAATTCCTTTCCTGCGCTAACCTCTTCATCTCAGAGTAGCACTTGCAACCTACGTCTTCAATTATTTGCTTGAGGTATTCCAATCTCTGTCTTCCTCTACAGTTTTTGCCCTCTACAGCTCCCTCTAGTACCATGGAAGTCATTCCCTCATGTCTTAGCAGATGTCCTATCATCCTGTCCCTTCTCCTTATCAGTGTTTTCCGCATATTCCTTTCCTCTCCGATTCTGCGTAGAACCTCCTCATTCCTTACCTTATCAGTCCACCTAATTTTCAACATTCGTCTATAGAACCACATCTCAAATGCTTCGATTCTCTTCTGTTCCGGTTTTCCCACAGTCCATGTTTCACTACCATAAAATGCTGTACTCCAGACGTACATCCTCAGAAATTTCTTCCTCAAATTAAGGCCGGTATTTGGTATTAGTAGACTTCTCTTGGCCAGAAATGCCTTTTTTTCCATAGCAAGTCTGCCTTTGATGTCCTCCTTGCTCCGTCCATCATTGGTTATTTTACTGCCTAGGTAGCAGAATTCCTTAACTTCATTGACTTCGTGACCATCAATCCCGATGTTAAGTTTCTCGCTGTTCTCTTTTCTACTACTTCTCATTACCTTCGTCTTTCTCCGATTTGCTCTCAAACCATACTTTGTACTCATTAGACTGTTCATTCCGTTCAGCAGATCATTTAATTCTTCTTCACATTCACTCAGGATAGCAATGTCTTCAGCGACTCGTATCATTGATATCCTTTCACCTTGTATTTTAATTCCACTCCTGAACCTTTCTTTTATTTCCATCATTGCTTCCTCGATGTACAGATTGAAGAGTAGGGGTGAAAGGCTACAGCCTTGTCTTACATTCTTCTTAATACGAGCACTTCGTTCTTGATCGTCCACTCTTATTATTCCCTCTTGGTTGTTGTACATATTGTATATGACCCGTCTCTCCCTATAGCTTACCCCTACTTTTTCCAGAATCTCGAACAGCTTGGACCATTTTATATTGTCGAACGCTTTTTCCAGGTCGACAAATCCTACGAAAGTGTCCTAATTTTTCTTTAGCCTTGCTTCCATTATTAGCCGTAACGTCAGAATTGCCTCTCTCGTCCCTTTACTTTTCCTAAAGCCAAACTGATCGTCACCTAGCGCATTCTCAATTTTCTTTTCCATTCTTCTCTATATTATTCTTGTAAGCAGCTTCGATGCGTGAGCTGTTAAGCTGATTGTGCGATAATTCTCGCACTTGTCAGCTCTTGCCGTCTTCGGAATTGTTTGGATGATGCTTTTCCGAAAGTCAGATGGTATGTCGCCAGGCCCATATATTCTACACACCAACGTGAATAGTCGTTTTGTTGCCACTTCCCCAAATGATTTTAGAAATTCTGATGGAATGTTATCTAACCCTTCTGCCTTATTTTAGAGATGTCCATTCCTATTCAACTGTACTGCCTACTGCGCTATTCCTTATTGCTGTATCTATAGCGTTAGAGAACTTCAAACGTATCTCGTCATTCCTTAGTTCTTCCGTATCCTACTTCTTTGCGTATTGATTCTTCCTGACTAATGTCTTGAACTTCATCCTACTCTTCATCACTACTATATTGTGATCTGAGTCTATATCTGCTCCTGGGTACGCCTTACAATCCAGTATCTGATTTCGGAATCTCTGTCTGACCATGGTGCAATCTAATTGAAATCTTCCCGTATCTCCCGGCATTTTCCATGTGTACCTCCTCCTCTTGAGATTCTTGAACAGGGTATTCGCTATTACTAGCTGAAACTTGTTACAGAACTCAATTAGTCTTTCTCCTCTTTCATTCCTTGTCCCAAGCCCATATTCTCCTGTAACCTTTTCTTCTACTCCTTCCCCTATAACGGCATTCCAGTCACCCATGACTATTAGATTTTCGTCCCCCTTTACATACTGCATTACCCTTTCAATATCCTCATACACTTTCTCTATCTGTTCATCTTCAGCCTGTGACGTCGGTATGTATACCTGAACTATCGTTGTCAGTGTTGGTCTGCTGTCGATTCTGATTAGAACAACCCGGTCACTGAACAGTTCACGGTAACACGCTATCTGCCCTACCTTCCTATTCATAACGGATCCTACACCTGTTATACCATTTTCTGCTGTTGTTGATATTACCCGATACTCATCTGACCAGAAATCCTTGTCTTCCTTCCACTTCACTTCACTGACCCCTACTATATCTAGATTGAGTCTTTGCATTTCCCTTTTCAGATTTTCTAGTTTCCCTACCAGGTTCAAGCTTCTGACATTCCACGCCCCGACTCGTAGGACGTTATCCTTTCATTGATTATTCAATCTTTTTCTCATGGTAACCTCCCCCTTGGCAGTCCCCTCGCGGAGATCCGAATGGGGGACTATTCCGGAATCTTTTGCCAATGGAGAGATCATCATGACACTTCTTCAATTACAGGCCTCATGTCCTGTGGATACACGTTACGTGTCTCGTTTTGTATTATCGCGAAAAAGGGGAGATAGTGCCACAGACATGATACTCGAATTGGAGTGGCAATCATTGCGACGGTATCTTCTTATAAAATTGCAATCACCTGTTTTTTCCTGCCATTGCGGTAACTTTTTGTTGGCACCCTCCTGCATAGGGAGAAATGATCATCACGATAAAATAAGAGAAATCAGGGCTCCCACATAAAAATGTAAGTGTTGTTTTCCCCGCGTGGCGTTCGGGTGTGGAACGGCAGAGAGACAGCTTGAAGGTAGTTCATTGAACCCTCTGCCAGGCACTTTATTGTAAATAGCAGAGTAATCACGTAGATATAAATGTAGATGTAGATCAGTGAGTAATAGTGGATCGTGAATAGTCTTCCAGATACTGTGAAATTTAAAGTGTTTATACTTTTGATTTATGACATACAACTTTTTTTTTTATCAAGTTATTGTGGACCTCAGTTTAGTCATGAGTTTTCCTGGGGTCCTCATCTTCACATAACTATATTGTACTTGTAAATTTTATCATTTGGTACCGTATGTGCATTTTTTTGGGATGTGGTGACTGTCTACTGTGGGGGGATGGGGAAGAGAAGGATAATGGGTTTAAGGCGGCAGACGCTATTTTTTAAATAGTGATGCGACCATATTACTAGGTGACTTCTTCTATACTGAAACGCCAAAGAAACTGGTAAAGGCATGCGTATTCAAATACAGAGACATGAATACAGTCAGAATACGGCGCTGCGGTCGTCCATATAAGACAACAAGTGTCTGGCGCATTTGTTAGACTGGTTACTGCTGCTACAATGGTACGTTATCAAGATTTAAGTGAATTTGAACGTGGTGTTATAGTCGGCGCACGAGCGATGGGACACAGCATCTCCGTGGTAGCAATGAAGTGGAGACTTCCCGTACGGCAATTTCACGAGTGTACCTTGAGTATCAGGAATCCGGTGAAACATCAAATCTCCGACATCGCTGCGGCCGGAAAACAATCTTCCTAGAACGGGATCGACGACGACTGAATGGAATCATTCAACGTGACAGAAGTGCAGCCCTCCTGCAAATTACTGCTGATTTCAAAGCTAAGCTATCAACAAGTGTCAGCGTGCGAACCATTCAAAGAAACATCATCGATATGGGTTTTCGGAGCCGAAGGTCCACTCGTGTAACTCATGTACCCTTGTTGACTGCACGACACAAAGCTATACGCCTCGGCTGGCCCCGTCAACACCAACATTGGTCTATTGATGGCTGGAAACTTTTTTACTTGGTCGGACGAGTCTCGTTTCAAAATGTATCGAACGGATGGACGTGTACGGGTATGGAGACAACCTCATGAATCAATGGACCCTGTATGTCAGTAGGGGACTGTTCAAGGTAGTGGAAGCTCCGTAATTGTGTGGTGCGTGTGCAGTTTGAGTGATATGGGACCCCTGATACGTCTAGATACGACTCTGACATGTGACACGAACGTGAGCATCCTGTCTGATCACCTGCGTCGATTCATATCCATTGTTCGTTCCGACCGACTTAGGCAGTTACAGCAGGACAATGCGACACTCTACACGTCCAAAATAGCTACAGATTGGCTCCAGAAACACTCGTCTGAGTTTAAACACTTCCGCTGACCACCAAACTCCCGAGACATGAACATTATTGAACATATCTTGGATGTCTTGCAGCGTGCTGTTCAGAAGAGATCTCCACATCTCGTTTCTCTTAGTGATTTATGGACAGTCGCGCAGGAAGCGTGGTGTCAGTTCCTTACAGCACTTCTTCAGACATTATTCGAGTCCCTGTCGCAGCACTCCTGCATGCTCGTTGGGGCCGTACACGATATTAGGTATGTGTACCAGATTCTTTGGCTTTCCATGAGTGAGCATGAGTGAGTATCCCTCCACAATGAGTGAGATGTTGAGCTCAGAAAGAGGAAGAGGTGTTAGTATTGTGCTATGCATAACATGTGGGTAAGTATTTCAAGAAAGGAAAAAAGAAGGAAAAAACATAAAGTTAAGGTGTTATGTGGAATGGTGGGTGTTTTGTAATCATTATTATTATTGAAACTTCCTGGCAGATTAAAACCGTGTGCCCGACCGAGACTCGAACTAGGAGTGCTAGTTCTGCAAGTTTCGCAGAAGAGCTTCTGTAAAGTTTGGAAAGTAAGAGACGAGATACTGGCAGAAGTAAAGCTGTGAGTACCGGGCGAGAGTCGTGCTTCGGTAGCTCAGATGGTAGAGCACCTGTCCGCGAAAGGCAAAGGTCCCGAGTTCGAGTCTCGGTCGGGCACAAGGTTTTAATCTGCCAGGAAGTTTCATATCAGCGCACACTCCGCTGCAGAGTGAAAACTCATTCTGGAAACATCCCCCAGGCTGTGGCTAAGCCATGTCTCCGCTATATCCTTTCTTCCAAGAGTGCTAGTTCTGCAAGTTTCGCAGAAGAGCTTCTGTAAAGTTTGGAAGGTAGGAGACGAGATACTGGCAGAAGTAAAGCTGTGAGTACCGGGCGAGAGTCGTGCTTCGGTTGCTCAGATGGTAGAGCACCTGCCCGCGAAAGGCAAAGGTCCCGAGTTCGAGTCTCGGTCGGGCACACGGTTTTAATCTGCCAGGAAGTTTCATATGAGCGCACACTCCGCTGCCGAGTGGAAATCTCATTCTGGATTATTATTATTATTATTATTCATTTCTGTAACAATTTTTATCAAACCCTATACTGTTTTATCTAAGTAATCCTACAATGTATAAAATATGTTGCATAACAGGTACTTTTTAGCTGCCTTTTTAAATAACTGTATTTTTGCAGTTGCTTTATTGTCTTTTGCTAGTTTATTGTACAGTTTTATCCTTGGTAGAAAATGCTGGTTTTTAGTTTTACTTTTATTTTTTCTTGGTAAATATAAGTTGTGTCTATCTCTTGTTGCATTGTCATGGACGGATGCAATACGATAACATCTGTGGGCATGTGCAGATTTAGACAAAAGGGGCTTCTTTTCCCTATTACGACAAGAGATCTTTTCTCAGAAGACTGATATCGATTGCTTTTAATGATAATATTAGCTCCTGTTGGATCTGAACAACTTTTAAATCGATACTAGGGTGTAAAGAATGAATTAAATTATAATTTCCGAAAAGAAAGACGGAAATGTATGTTTTATACAGTATCAAGCCTTTTTGATTGTAGTGAAAATTTTACTTCTCCGAGAAGAGGTTCCTTTCCACTTTCCGTCTCACATTCCTTTGTTATATTCAATTCGTCACTAAAATTGCCTGCTCCTCTCACTCAAACGTAAAGGCACAGCAGGATACTCGGGACAAAGCATGCGGAGATATGCATGTGCTGACATGTGTCAGCGATCTATTGGTGCATCGAAAGCTCGGTTTTCGACGTTTTCTGTGATTCACAGTAATCCTGTTCATTAGCAAGAGTAAATTAGGCGCCAGTCTTATGAATGTATTCCGGGACCGTTTTCATTCTCCGACGCTATGTAACAACTGCTACCTCACGACAGGCGAGTACATAATGATGTAGGTTACGTATACAGATATTTGCCTTCAGCTAAGGAAGACGCAGAAACCAAATTTAATATGCATCGCGATGCAATGGTCTGCACCCGTACCTCAGTGGCTTCGTGTCCGACTATTATGTAGAGGACCTGGGTTCGATTCTCCATATTTTCGAGGACTTTTCCACTCTGGGAGAACTGGATTGGGAAGCACGAAGCCTCGTGATACCATTGGAGGACCTACTTCAGCAAGAGGTAGCGGTTCGAAGTTCAAGAAAACCGATAACGGGCGGGAGAGCAATGTTCTAACCCCATGCCCCTTCGTACCCCATCCAACGACCCCGTTTGCAGAGGAAGACACGCCAATCAGTCTGTCCGGATTTGTATCTCTTGGAAAGAACGCAGAACTATGCTTTGTCTCGCATTATTTGTGAAACAGTCGCCAGAAGTTTGTGGTAGCAAATTTCTGTAGCGATATATTGCTTCTGCTAAGGTCCACCAATGCGGCGCTGTACGTTTTTGTTGCTTGGAAGCACCACCCATGCGCCAGATACCTGTTGTCTTATAGAGGCGTTGCCGACCGCTGCGCCGTATTCGGCTTGTTTACATACCTCTGTATTTGAATAAGCATGCTTATACCAGTTCCTTTGGGGCTTCAGTGTATTTCGCCTGTATCTCAAGCGAACCTCGGCCTGCAGTTTCATTTCCAGCCAGCTCAATGTTTACGACGTCATATCTCTAGAACTACATGCCGTAAAATGATATGATATCGCAGGTACATCGAGTGTTATATCTGACTACTGCCTGCGAAAAGTTTTCCGAATAGAGTCAGTAGTAAAAAGTAATCAATTACAATGTTTTGCTTCATCCAACAGTTTCTCAAGCATTTCTGTACTTATGTCATATCTGTGGTGTCACCGCCAGACACCGCACTTGCTAGGTGGCAGCCTTTAAATCGGCAGCGGTCCGTTAGTATAGGCCGGACTCACGTGTCGCCACTATCAGTGATTGCAGACCGAGCGCCGCCACATGGCAGGTCTAGTCTAGAGAGACACCCTAGCACTCGCCACAGTTGTACAGCCGACTTTGTTAGTGATGGTTCACTGACTACGTACGCTCTCATTTGCAGAGGCGACAGTTTACCATACCCTTCAGCTACGTCATTGGCTACGACCTAACAAGGCGCCATATTCAGTTACTATGTCTTCTGAACAGATACTATTGTGAGTCATGTACCGTCAAGAGCGACATTCATCATTAATGGATTAAAGTTAAGTATCAAAATAATTACGTGCGCTTTCTGAATTCTAATTCCTTGTCATGTTCCAGACCTCACGTCAGTATAGTTCTTCCCTCCTCACGCCAGTCTGCGTGAGCTAAAACGCGTGCATTTCGGCCTCTTCCAGTTTCACGGTGTTGGCTCTTCAGCCAACACGACAATATCTCTAGAACCATGGGTCGTAAAATGACATGTCTCTTGGTGCATGAAGTGGAACATGCAGATACTATCTACAAAATGTGATGCGAATGGAGTTAGCAGTAAAGAAGTAATACGTTAAAACGTCTCCATGATGCAGCAGTATTTTCTCGCATCTCAGAGTTTGACGTCATATCTGAATTGTGTGTCTTGCAATGACATATTTTTGCAGGTATATTCAGCGGAAACTAAGGATACTGTAGGTGAAAATTGTTGCAAATAGAATTGCTAGCAATGAAGTAATAAGTTGTTTTGCATGATGCGGTAGATCTGCATGCTTTCTGTGTTGATGACGTCGCATCTTCTGAACTAAGTATCCTACAATGATGTAATTTTTCTAGTACATTTAGTGGTATATGTGAACCCTGTCTGCAAAATTTGTCAGCAATACAGTTTACAGTAAAGAAGTAATAAATGAAAATGTCATGGTTCGTGTGGTAGCTTTACTGCATGAACAGCAGAAAATTAGTAAGAGATACGCCTGTTTTCCTTCCACTATTTTGCGGGGGTCATTGGTGAGAAAAAGTTTCGTAATGGCTTAAAATTATACGCGTATATAATTTGTTGCAAGTCTGTAAGCGCTCTCATTCGCAAATATTGGATAACTAAAGTTTGGGTATTCTCGCGTTGTGGGCTACACTACCTACCTGATTAATAGATGGGCGGTTATTACCCTCTCACCGAAACCGTCCGGACAGTAAGCAATATGTGTACTAAACCTTATTGTATCGGTCCAGTGGCTTAGGAGGAGATATGGAACATATATACATACATATATGCTAATATTTATTTGGCTATGGATATGGATTTCACTTGCGTGAATCTCGTGTCGCGCACAACCTCACTCTTGCTTATTCGTCTATAGTTAGTGTCCTTTTACCCTGTGGAACTTGTCTTAACGTTACATAATTTGCTGTAAACAGTGTGGTTGTATATTCAGGTAACTCACTGTATACTTCTGTAGAAAATAAGTCTGCTAATAACTTAAGGGGGGGGGGGGGGGGGGTAGGACATCAACCGGACCAACTTCGAGTAGGAGAGGCACCACAGGACGTTTTAATTTGCACTGTCTATACTTTTACTAATAAATTCATAAAACTTTGTCAGCATGACCAGGAAAGATTCAGGATTCACACTCATAGCAGTGGAAGTTCAAAAACACGAAAAAATAATATTTCTTAAATGTGAAATTTCATGATTTTTTTCATTTACTGTTGGCAGCATTTGTTGCTATAGGTACACTTTTCTTCATAAGTAAGAGAGATTCTTCGATGAATTTTGCACAGCTTACAAGCCATACTTAAAGGTGTATGAAACTCTAGAGTTTATTTAATCTATGGAACAATGAATGGGCTGTTACGTTTCAAACTTCGTGTTTAAAGAAAACTCGAATTTTATAGTTAATTATCTCAATTTGTACCACAGTTTTTAACAGATTTGGAACATTCTTGAGTTTCATACACCTGTGAGTATGATTTGTATGCTGTGCAAAAGTCATCGAAGAATCTCTCTTACTTATTAAGAAAAGTTTACCTATAGCAACAAATGCAGCCAACAGTAAATGAAAAAACACATGAAATTTCACATTTAAGAAATATTATTTTTTCATGTTTTTGAACTTCCACTGCTATGAGTGTGAATCCTGAATCTTTCCTGGTCATGCTGACAAAGTTTTATGAATTTATTTGTAAAAGTATAGACAGTGCAAATTAAAATGTCCTGTGGTGCCTCTCCTGCTCCAAGTCGGCCCGTTTCATGTGCTACCCCCTTTACGTGAATTCCGTGCGCCTTCATTACGCAGTATGTTGTTAATGGTGTCGTGTGTTAATGGGTTTCTGTGTTCTTCTCTTCGCTCTCGGTTACTCACCAGCCTACGAGTCGGGTTTCATTTGCACCTACACGTACAGTAAGAGTCGCGGCCCAGAGTCAGGCAATGTAAGTGCGTGAGACCACCTAGACCGCTCGAATGCTGTGCCGTTTTAATACGAGGCCACAATACACGAAGTCTCTAAAAGACAGTGGACAGTACTGCATGTGTAGCACGGCGTAAAGGGCAGTGCACTGTAGTGAACCCGGCCGGCAGATGCCACAGAGTGGAGAGTTTGTGGCGCTGCTCGCCGGCTGCCAGGAATTCATTAACAGCCGCGGCCATAATTTACTCACACGGCAGCAGATCTATGGGCTGACAACTACTAGAGCATAACGGCGTTTATCACTCACGGAACATACATCAGCGCGAGGAGGCGCGCGCAGCCGCCCGTTGGGTCGACAGCGAGATGGAAAAAAGGCCCGGGAGGGCGGACCGAGGGATGCAGTGAGGGATGCGGCCCGGTTTAATTAATTCATTTGACCCCAGGCGCGGAATGTGTTGCGCTATATTGCGGTCTGCTGGGACAGCTGCGAGCCGGGTTTTCTGTTGGCACAGCGTCTGCGAGCCAGGAAATCCAGCAGCAAGCGCAGGTACTGCAGTCTCGTCGTAGGCACTGTTGTCTTACCTGTACTTTGTGGACCTGACCACATCGTACATATTATCCCATTTCATTTACATACCGCGTAAATACTTGTGTGCAAAATTTTATGACGAAGTAGTACTCACTTGATGTGCCACTGCCAAGTATCATAGCTCGATGAAACTTGGGCCATAAATAGAATGAACTCCTACAGGGTAGTTCCAAAAGGAACTGAAACAAATTCACAATGAAATGTATCAGCCCAGAGACTGGTTTGATGCAGCTCTTCATGCCACTCTATCCTGTGCAAGCCTCAGCCTCTTCATCTCCTAATAACTACTGCAACCTACGTCCTTCTGAATCTGCTTAGCGTATTCATCTCTTGGTCTCCCTCTTCGATTGTGCCCTCTACGTTTCCCTCTAATACTAAAGTGGTGATGCCTTGACGCCTCAGAACGTGTCCTACCAACCGATTTCTTCTTCTAGTCAAGTTGCGCCACGAATTCCTCTTCTCCCCACATCTATTCAGTACCTCTTCATTAGCTTCGTGACACACTCAGCTAATCTTCAGCATTCTTCTATAGCACCACATTTCGAAAACCTCTGTTCTCTCCTTGTATAACTAGCTATTGTCCATGTTTCACTTCCATAAATGACTACACTTCATAAAAATACTTTCAGAAAAGACTTCCTGATGCTTAAATCTATACGCGATGTTAACAAATTTCTCTTCTTCAGATACGCTTTCCTAGCCATACCCAGTCTACATTTTATATCTTCCCTACTTTGATAGACTGTATATAGAATAAAAATTCGCTTCAGTTGCCAGTGATTTCTTAATTTATTGCACTACCGGTTTCGAAGCATAACGTTTCCATAATTATTTGATGGCACCTGAAGATGAAGCTTCATGCTTCGAAACCTGTTGTGCAATAAATTAATAAACAATTGGCAACTAAGAGGATTTTTATTCTATAAATATGTTCCTCAGTTGCTGAGGTTCACCTGATCAAATGTTTTGCACAAAGAGGCAAACGGAAATGACACTTCTATTGGAAGTCAATAGTTATAGTGAGGTCACCGTGTTTATGATGGATCTCTGAACATTACAAAGGGCGGCTTGTGGTTATTTAAAGAGAGTGTTATCATCGCGGACTGAAACGTGATGTATAGCCGGCCGGAGTGGCCGAGCGGTTCTAGGCGCTACAGTCTGGAACCGCGCGACTGCTACGGTCGCAGGTTCGAATCCTGCCTCGGGCATGGGTGTGTGTGTTGTCCTTAGGTTAGTTAGGTTTAAGTAGTTCTACGTTCTAGGGGACTGATGACCTCAGAAGTTAAGTCCCATAGTGCTCAGAGCCATTTGAGCACTTTTTGAAATGTGTACTACACTCTGGCTATACGTTTGATAAGTCCTTCCACTCCTCTACAAGCGCGGTTGACAACTGCCGGAGGGTGTTGGCACATGTGGACGTGATGCAATACGCATCCAACGCATCCACACGTTCTCAATGGGATATAGGTCGGGAGAACGGCAGGCCAGTGCATTTGCCCAAAATCCTCTTGTTCCAAGAGCTCCTCCAAGTGCTTTGTTTGATGCGGTCACGCCTAGATGTACGTAAAAACCAAGTTCGAGCCGAATTAACCCCTGAAGACACGCACTAGCGGAAGGAGCAAAATGTCACAATAACGTTGAATGGTCAGTGTATCATGTTCAAACGTTTCGAGATCAGTACATCCATGCAACATTGTGTCTCCATATACAATATCGCAAGGACCTTCAAACCGATCATATTCGACAGTTTTCCTTAATGGGTTACGTACCCTCGAATGACTATAGGTGGTGACAGGTAATGCACCTAGGAACATGGTCGAACAAAATCGATTTCGTATTCAAAATTTTATGGTATGGGTAGGCATAATGTTCCATTGGCGGACTAATCTCCCAATCGTTGAACACTGTACACTCATAGGTTCTCTTTGGTGTGACACTGTGCAGTTTCTCCATGTGCGTCTTTTCAGAGAAGCATTGGACCCTGACTTCATTTTCATAGATGACAGATCGCAACATGATCGAGAGCGCAGGCGGAGGAGCTATGGAAACGACAGGATGTTCTGCGGTTGGGCAGCACGTCCGCGTGCATTAGGGACCATCCTACGGTTGTCAAACTCGCTCATAGAGGAAGGGAATGTTCTTCCTCACGAACTTTGTGGCCAGTATGGCATCACATTCATGCACTGCCGTCTGTGTCGACCAAACACCCTATTAGGTATCAAGTCTCGTCATTTGTAAAGTTCAGCGGACGGCGTAAATCGCGGTGACTTCCGTGACATTATTTTCTTTCAATATAAGTGTCATTTCTGTTTGTCTCATTGCGTATTTTTTTTTTGTTTTCTTCTGTGCAATTATGTTCGCGTTATTTCAAGTTTCATCAAGTAATGTTACTTGGCAAGTGACACATCATGCGAAAGTTACTTCCCTTCGTAAGTTTTGCACAACAGTGTACGTCCGCATATCCTTGTAGACACCCATGTTCAAAAAAAAAAGATTACTTTGGACGACTAGAGATAGGACGTTAATACTCACAGGAGATATACATTAGTATGTAGTGTAAAAATGATTACCATTGAACCACATCGACAGCGTATTCAAGGTCAAAATCGATATCGCGGCGCAACACCACTTACGATAAAACGTGCCTGCGACTCTCGTTGTCGCTGTAAACCGAAGGTAATAGATCAGCGTGACTTCAGCAGACGTGCAAATAGCCTCACGATCTTATGCACGAACCGTTCCGTCAAATGAGAGAGTTTGACAGAGTGTTTTAGCTGTGCAACAGGTGTACGCAGAATGGTTCACGGAAGATCGTAGAACACGCACGTCAAGTTTCACCACTCAGACCACCCCTGAGGAGATCGACATCTCATCCGAATGGCATTGCAGCACAGATCTGCATCCTCCTCGGCTCTGGCGAAACAGTATCCTACACTGTCAGCGGTGACAGTCCCTCGCCGTTTATTACGGCTTGGATTACGTGCGTGGCGTCCTCTACTCTGCCTACCGTTGACGAATGTGCAGAAACATGCTGGATGGCAATGGTGTATGGAACGACGTCACTGGGTACGGGAATGGCATCAGAAAGGGTCTATTTGTTTGAAAACGATGGCCGCATTTTGGTTCACCGCAGACTGGGGGAGCGCAATCAGAGTGACTGCATTCCCACGGGACATACAGCGCCAACTCAAGGCCTCATGGTGGTGTGTGGTATTGGGTAAACCCACAAATCACATCTGGTACTTGACCAGGGCACTGTGACCAGTGTGATCTACGTGAATGACATGCTGCCATCAGTAGAAATACCCCTTCTGCACAGCACCCCAGGCGCCATTTTTCAATAAGACAATGCATTACCACTTGTTGCTGCATGAGCGCGTGCCTTCTTGGTGTCGCAGGACTTCAGCTTTTTGCCCTTGCGTACCAAATCACCAGACTTGTCGCCAATCGGAAATGGGTGGGATATGGTGAAACGATTGGTGCAGAGCTGTGACCCGGTGCCAACAAACACAGATGAACTTTGGAACTGGATGAATGCGGCATGGATAGCAGTACCACAGGACGCCATTAGCGCATTATACGCGTCGATGTCGTAAAGCGTGTAATAAGTTATCTGGACCCATGGCGGTCCCTGTACCTTCTAGGCAACAGGACACTTCCTCAGCCAAGGTAACTGAAATGCTAATCTTTGCTGCTGAACATACTAATCTAAGTGTCCTGTGAATATCAGCGATGTGTCTCTACTCCTTCAAGGTGTTTTTTCTCCACGTGAAAGTATTTTGCAAGTCAATATGCAGTGATGTGTGAAGGCTACGTCAAACCAGTATTAGCAGCTCTCTATCCTTCTCCATTAGGATACTGTGACAGGGAAAAACGACTCTAAACATCTGTACGTGCCCTTATATCTATTAATTCATTCCTATAAGCGGTACTCGAAAAATACAGTGGTGGCTGCTTAGCGATCGCACTATAAATTTGCCGATAATATTCCGCAAGAAATATGGCATCCATCTTGCAGGAATAGACATATCTCTCGGCCATCTCTGCTAAACTATTATATGGGCTACAGCACGTCCTGTTGCGATCGTAGCAGCACGTCACCGTATTCAATGTACAATAATACTCTAGATTTTCTTCCACTGGCGCCTTGTACATTATATCCGTTACATACACTGCCCTTTCGCAGAACCCTTTTAACAGAACTAAGTATTACATTCGCCATCTCTAATGTTCACTTTACGTATTCGTCTCATTTTTTATCGCTTCTTAGTATTACCCAGAAATATTTAATCGATTCGACGTGCTCAGGATAGTTACCATGAATGTTCCGAGACTTTCGGGCTCTCTCTCTTTTACATGTATTATCATGCAATTACCGAAAACTTAAGGTTGGCACCTATATTTACACCAACAAGAAATTTTTTCTACGTCTTTCTCCATTTCCTTACGACCTTTCACGCTGACACTTTGCTGTAGATAAGGACACCTTTAGCGAAGACTCGTTAATTACATTTAAGGGGCTATAAAGTTTCCTTGGGGCACACTCACTGTTGCTTTCTTTCCTCTTAAACATTCACCATATAGTACACTGTAATATTAAGCGAGACAATCGTATATATGTGTCTGTATGTATAACTCCATGTGGTCGTATCTTGGTTTGTAATTGGCCATTTTGGTAAAGTGTCAAACGTCTTTCATAGTTCTGAGAAAACCGAATCTGTCAGTTCCTTTTACTTCTCCTAGGTATTTGAGAGATGCTGTAAATAAATAAACAAGCTGCGCTTTATACAAATGATCTTTCCTGAATCCGTGCAGTGTTTTTGGAGAACATGTTTCGCGGCCTGTGTTCGATATTTAGACCTTGTTCGTAGTTTCAACTGACTTTTGTATCTATCACATACTGGACGAAAGTAGATTTGAAAGGAGCATAGATGGGAAACATTCACCCACTTCGCATATCAACAAATTAAAACATCTGTTATAGCAATTACCTAAGACGCAGTAGCAAAGTCTCGATCAAGGGACTTTTCGTTACGCTTTTATGTTAATTCGCACTCTCTAATGAGACTTATTATTTCCTTAATCGTAGGACACTTGAAAATCGGTAACATTAGCACCGGTTTTTGTATAACTTGAACACTCATGAGTGAAAACTGCCACACTTTTCATAACGCTCTCACCGCTTTTAGCTGGTAAAGATCTCTGAGACTACATAATTTTACATTGTTATTATCCGGTTAAACGACTGGAATGTGAATTATCCAACGCCTGTTAAATTTGGCCCACCAAAGCGGAGAAAGAGCACTCATAAACGTGTAGGAACAATTTACAGAAGATTATACAGTATAGCAGGAGTGAGTATGAAAATTAAAAATTTTTGCAGAAAATTTTGTAACAACATAAACAAATAATCTGAGGACAGGGACTAACGCTAGAATGAATGAAAGTATAACTGCCAGTGACTTTTAAGATGAAACTGATTTTCAAACACAGTTATTTGTTTCCCTGAAATAAAAGTTATCAGAAGATTCTGGAAGAAACTTCAGCAGAAGGGTATAAATGTTGATTTCTTTTAATTTGGGAAAAGACAAGAGTTTTATTACCTTTTTTTTTTTTTTTTGAATATTTGGAATACGTTCCCCGCAAAGTGATTTTTTGCAGATAATTAGATAAAAAATATGGAAAATATTATTGGAAAATGTGTATGTGCCACGTTTTCTCTTTAAGTCTAGTGTATGTTTTGCCGTCATATTTTTTAAAGCAATGCGATGTTTTCGAAGAATGCTGCAGAACTATCATCATAAATTTACTAATGGATTCTGGAGTATAGTTGAATTCTATGAAGGTTATGAAAAAAGTCGAAACATTTATCATTAACAGATATGCGCTGTACCACAACTATGGTTCCCTTGTTTTGGAACAGTACATAAATGACGCAGTGAATGGCAGGATTAGCGATAGTACTGGTAGCATTTGTAAGGAAAGAAACATAAATTAATGTGTGTGAGAGAAAATGTGAGCAGTTGGCTTCTTTTCGTTTTATTTATTTTTTTTAATTTTTTTTGACATAATTAGAGAGGCACTTCCTTTAATGTTAATCCATTGTGTGTTTAAATCCTTATAAAATATAAACTGTATTTTATTAGTAGAAAAAATTAGTTGGTCACCTGGCTTCTGCACTTCAAGCCACCAACGCAGTTGGTTTTTGTGCAGTTACAGTTTACGTCCACAAAAATTTAAAAAAAAATTGTATAATTGTTGATGTTATTTTGTACTCAACAGATCGTTCTGCTTCATGATCAAAGGCAGGATTCGCGAAATTTTTTTATTAATGTGCAGAGGAAACATGTCCATGTAAACTCCATTAAATATTGAGGCGAAGTTTGATATGGTTTTGTTTTGCGTTTTTTTTCTATCTCACCTTTTTCTCAGGGAATTTCGTTTTCGAGCGGTAAATGATAAATCTGCACATTTTTAATTTTTTTACCAGAACCTTCCTCTGTTCTCATTACAAATCAACAAATGAAACTAGGATTGAACGCTGACAGTTTCAGTTTTGTTATAAATACTGTTTATTATTAAGTAACAGACAGAAGAATAATTACGTAGATCAAAAACTTTCCATAGGTTACACGGCCATTTATATATGCACACTGCATTTCTAGATGGTTTATCGCTTCCGGTTTCTAGGGGAATCTAGTAAGACACTGATGGAAGACGCAAATAATGTGATCGAAATGACGTAACGCCTGACAGGTATGCAACACACTTAACATACAGGTGACGTGTTCACAGTTTTAACTGGCGAAAGCTGAAAGAAAACTACTGTAGCCTATGCTTAAGACATTAACTTACGGTAGTTCTACAACTCTTTTCATTAAGACTGGTAGGCTCATGATACGCTGCTAGAGATTTGAGGGTGAATGAATTATAATAGTTAACGCATTTTCATTATCCTCATCATCAATAATTTGATGTGCACTGCTAAGTGAAAGACAGCAAATATGCACGTTTTTACGTATTATAACCCTCCCTGAGGCAGTCCTACATGCTTTTAATGTCAACTACCAGTCACTCAATACGACTTTTATAGGTCATTTTGTTTATTTCTTGAAACCCCAGACGGAATACTTTCTCTCAGTTCGAAAAACTCTGCCAATCTTCAGGTTAATAGTTTTCTGATGATGCAGTAGTAATTTCAAACGTTCTAAATTCAGAAACACAGCAACTATTCATATCACTTGTTAATAGATATTTCTTTTTGCTATTAGACCTGTTGAATGTACACTATTTCTGTCTTATTACAATTAACGTGTAGGTCTACTCTCAAACTTGTCCTGTTAAGCTCTTCTGTCCGCTGTGGAAATTTGTGTACATCGGAGGTGGATAGAACAGCTTCTTCACCTAAATGAACGTAGTTCAAATATACCTTCAAGCATTTCCGAGTTTATAGGTCTGAAAATCTGCTTTAGAGTTGCTGACGGTAAATGTGGTGATACTAAATCTCCTTTAAAGAATATTGTTGGGTGAAACATGCTAAAAATCACTATGAAGGCGATTTATCTGAAATACCGCCACTACCTTCCTTGCAAATACAATGCTCCTCAAAAGTAGTTGGCAGCGGATTTTCTTCAACACTATCCGTTAAGGGAAAATTCATAGAGAACCAATTATTGAAAAGTTAGAGGAAATTACCTTGCTTGGCTCCTTATTCGTTTTAAAATTTCCAACTATTGTGAGAAATGACACTGAAGCCGTGGCATTGACGCCTATACCTCTTTAAAAAGCTGGTAATAAACACTAGGTTCCAACTAAGTAAAAGTTTTCTCATTAATAGTGATTATCATAAGTAATTCGCCCGCATCTCGTGGTCGTGCGGTAGCGTTCTCGCTTCCCACGCCCGGGTTCCCGGGTTCGATTCCCGGCGGGGTCAGGGATTTTCTCTGCCTCGTGATGGCTGGGTGTTGTGTGCTGTCCTTAGGTTAGTTAGGTTTAAGTAGTTCTAAGTTCTAGGGGACTGATGACCATAGATGTTAAGTCCCATAGTGCTCAGAGCCATTTTTGAGCCATAAGTAATTCCAAATCCATGTTCATTGTCCACCTCTAAGATATCATAAGTGGACAGTTTCCTCTATGAGACCAGGCTCTAATCTTGCAGAGAACCCGGTAAATTCTGGTTATACGTAACACCCCAGAGCTCCTGTCCAATTACTCATTGATTAGTCCGGTGTGGCTGTAGAGGATAGCAAAAGCAAAGCTAAAGTTTCACGTTTCGCGCTTAAGAACTCGTTCACTCATGAGACTCGTACAAACATACCGTCATTTGGCCAACGCAGTGGCTCCCTTGTGGGAACATAGTAACGACTATTCCTGCCGTAGAGAAACGACTGAAAGAGCTGAAAGCATCTAAGTCACCAGGTCCGAATGGAATCCCGATCCGGTTTCATGAAGAGTACCCTGTGACATTGACCCATTACACAACTAGCATTTATCGTGAATCTCTCGTACAGTGAAAAGTTACAAGCGACTGTAAAAAAGTGGAGGTGGCTCCCGTATACAAGAGGGGTAAAAGATCGGAACCACGAAGTTAGTGACCAATATCCTTATCCTTGGTTGTCTGCTGAATCCTTGAAAATATTCTCTGCTCAAATATAATAAATTACCTTCAGGAGGAAAAGCTTCTGCCCGCGAACTAGCATGGTTTTAGAAACCATTACTCATGCGAAACACAGCTTGTCCTTTCCTCACATATCTTGCGAGCCACGGATGAAGGGTAACGGGCAGACTGTATATTCCTAGATTTCCGAAGAGCATTTGACACGGTGCCCCACTACACAATGCTAACGAATGTATGAGCATTTCAGATACGTGAGTTGCTCTAAGACTTTGTAAGTAACAGAACCTTGGACGTGGTCGGCGACAGCTAGTGCTAATCATAGACAAGTTTATCGTTAGGAGTGCTCCAGGGAAGCATCTTCTACATATATAAATGATCTGATGGACAGAGTGAGCAAAAATCTGCGCCTCTGAGTGTCCTTAGGAGGAAATGAGATGATTTTCTGTTTGATTTGTTGAATATCTGCTAGCTCTAAATGTAGAAAATTATAAGTTATCGCTGGTGCGAACGAAAAACAAACCCGTCATATTCGGATATAGCATTAGTAATGTGCTCCTTGTAACAGTCACGTAGATTAAATTTCTAGGCGTAACGTTGCAAAGGGATATGGAACGAAACAAGCATATTAGGTTCGTAGTAGGGGATGCTAATGATCGACTTGGTAGTTCATCTATAAAGGAGACCGCATATTGCACACTAATGCGACCCATTCTTGAATCATTCTGTAGTGTTTTGGATTCGCACCAGGTCGGATTGAAGGAAGATTTCAGAGGCTGTCAACTAGAATTGTTACCAATAGACTCGAACATTATCCAAGTATAACGGAGACGCTTGTAGAACTCAAATGAGACACGCTAAATGGAAGGCGAAATTCGTTTCGAAGAATACTTATGAGAAAATTTAGAGAATCCGCTTTTGAAGTTGACTGCACAACGATTCTGCTGCTGCCAGCGTACATTTCTCGTAAGGGCCATGAAGATAAGAGAAATTAGATTTCGTACGGGGTCATATAGGTGGTCGTTTTCCCTCACTCTATTTGCGAGTGGTTGAGCAAGAGAAATGACTAGTAGAGGCAGAGAGTACGGTAGGCCGATCACCACGCTGCGTCTTGGCATGTAGATGTAGGTGTAATGTAGATACAAATATAACGTAGAAGCAGATGTAATGTAGATACAGGTGTAATGTAAATGTAGATATAATGCAGATGCAAATGTAATGTAGATGCAGATGTAATGCTGTGACTGTCACATACTAACCGATACTTAGTGGTGTCAGTGTGAAGTAGGTAGTTCTTGAAGCAGTCCTGTCAGTAAGGAGCCTGTGTTCATTTGAAGGTAGTGTTAATTTTGTTGGAGTTTTCTTCTATATTTTGTGTACGTGATGAAAGTAATTTCTGTTGTATCAGAAGACGGAAAATAATGATTTATTTACGGCTGAATACAAAAGAAAAAACCTTAGTTTTTAGGCGGTCATGAATGAATTCCTGTGGTTCCCTCTGTAGGAACTAAGCAACCAGCTACCACTTCATACGGAGAAGTGTAGTTGCTGTTTCCGAATTGAAGCAAACATTTGCAGGGATGGATATGAATACGGGTCTAGTGACTTGAAGAGTAAGATGGACAACAGCAGGAACCGAAGAACAAGAAAGAAAACTGTACTTCACAACTCCAATCGAGTAATCAAGTCTCTCTGAAATGATGATTTCCCGTTTTCCTATTTCAGACCTACATCAAAGGACGGAAAGGTACAGATAACTTTTCAAGATTGTAGGGTCTAGGGATAGCGTCTCTGATTAGTAATCAAAACGCCTAGGTCTCGTGTTCTAAACCCGCCACCTCTTAAGTTTTGATTAATAATCAGTACTGGCGGTCGAAGACTTCTGGCATAAGAAGTCAACTCCATTCTGCCAACGGCCTTGTAAAACAGGGCGGTGGAGTGGAAAGAGCTTCAGGGCACTCTCTTGTCCTTGGGGTGGGAAACTACCCGTAAAGGCGTAAACGTCAGCAATGATCAATGGCATGAAGATACAGAAGGCAATGGAAACCACTGCATTAAAGACACATCACGTGTACCCACATGACATGTGGCCTCTAATAGGAAAAGTGTCACGTTGATTTCTCCACTGCCAAAAGATTCCGGAATAATGTACCATTCGGAACTCCGGGAGGGGACTGTCAATGGGGAGGTGACCGTGGGAAAAAGATTAAATAACCAACGAAAGGATAAAGTTTTACGAGTGGGGGTATGGATTGTCGAAGCTTTAACGTGGTAGAGAAGCTAGAAAATCAGAAAAAGGAAATGCAAAGGCTCGGCCTACATATGGTAGGAGTAAGTGAAGTGAAACGGAAAGAAGACAAGAATTCCAGGTCAGATGAGTATAAGGTAATATAAACAGCTGTAGCAAATGTTATAGAGAGAGTAAGATTCGTTGTGAATAGGAAGATGGAGCAGAGAGTGCGTTATTGCAGACTGTTCAAAGGTCGGGTTGTTCTTATCAGAATCGACAGCAGACCAACACCGGCAACGATAGTCCAGGTATAAGTGCCGACATCGTAAGCTGAAGATGAGGAGACAGAAAGTATATATTGGAAGGGTAACACGGTATGTAAAAGAAGATGTAAATCTAACAGAGGTCTGGAATGGTGTTGTAGGAGAAGGAGTAGAAGAAACTGTTAGAGGAGAATATAGGCTTGAGACAAGGAATGAGAGAGGAGAAAGACTAATTGAATTCTGTAATGAATTTCGTCTTGTAATGGGGAATAATTTGTTCAAGAATCACAAGAGAAGGAGGTGTACTTGGAAAAAGTCGGGTGATAAGATTTCAGTTAGATTACATCTTGGACAGGCAGGGATTCCGAAATCAAATACTGGATTGTAATGCGTACCCGGTAGCAGATATAGACTGAGATCACAATATAGGCGTGATGAAGACTAGGCTGAAGTTCAAGCAAGAATCAATCCTCAGAGAAGTGGGATACGGAAATACTAGGGAATGACGAGGTACGCTTCAAATTCTCTAAGGGTTTAGATACAGCAATAAGGAAAAGCTCAGTAGACAATACAGTTCTAGAGGAATGGACATCTCTAAAATGGTCAATCACAGAAGTTGAAAAGAAAGACTTAGGCAGGAGTACAATGAAGATAACTGCAAAGAGACGTTGGGAATAAAGGAAATGCTTCATTTGAAAGGATGAAGAACAAAAATGTTCAGGGAAATACAAGTCGCTGAGGAGTGAAATAATCAGAAAGTGCAGAAAAGCTAAGACGAAATGGCTGCATGAGAAACGTGAAGAAATAGAAAAGGAAATGATTGTAGGAAGGACTAACTAAACATACTGGAAAGTCAAAACAACCTTCGGTGAATTTAAAGGCATGGGTGGTAACATTGAGAGTGTAACGAGAATAGATAGACGGAGGGAGATTTGTCTGATGGGATAGAAGAAGAAACAGGAGCAGATTTAGAGGAGATAGGGGATCCAGAATTAGAATAAAAATTTAAGAGAAATTTGGAGGACTTAAAATGCAATAAGGCAAAAGAGATAGATAACATTCCATCAGAATTTCTAAAAGCGTTAGGGGAAGTGGCAACAAAAATACTATTTACATTGGTGTATAGAATGTGTGAGTCTTGCGACATACCATCTGACTTTCGGAAAAATATCATCCACACTATTCCGAAGACTGCAAGAGCTGAGAAGTGCGAGAATTATCGCACAATCAGCTCAACACTTCATGCCTCCAAGCTACAGACAAGAATAATATACAGAAGAATGGAAACGAAAATAGAGGATGGTTTGGATGTCAACCAGTTTGGCTCTAGAAAAAGTAAACGCACCCGAAAGGCAATTCTGACGTTGCGGTTGATAATGGAAGCAAGACTAAAGGAAAATCAATGAAGTTCATAGGATTTTTCGACCTGGAAAAAGAGTTCGACAATGAAAAATGATGCAAGATATTCTACATTCTAAGAGAAATAGGGATAACCTAGAGGGAGCGACGGGTAATATACAATATGTACAAGAGCCAAGAAGGAATAATAAGAGTGGACGGCCGAGAACGAAGTGCTCGGAGTGAAAAGATCGAAATACATGGAAGTAGTATTTCGCCTCTACTGTTTAATCTGCACATAGAAGAAGAAATACTGGAAATAAAAGAATGGACTAAGGTTAAATCGAAGAAATAAGAAAGTAATGAGAAGTAGCAGGCATGAGAACAGCGAGAAATTTAACATTTGGATTGATAGTCACGAAGTAGATTCAGTTAAGGAATTCTGCTACCTATGCAGCAGAATACCAATGACAGACAGAGCAAGGAGGATATCAAAAGCAGACTACACTGGCAAAAATGGCGTTATTGGCAAGACCAGTGACAAACATAGGCTTTAATTTGTGGAAGAAGAGGGTAAATCGAACAAATAAGAAAATAATGAGAAGTAACAGGCATGAGAACAGATAGAAATTTAACATCAGGATTGATAGTCACGAAGTAGATTCAGTTAAGGAGATCTGCTAAAAAAAAAAAAAAAAAAAAAAAAAAAAAAAAAAAAAAAAAAAAAAAAAAAAGTTCAAATGTGAGGGAAATCTTATGGGACTTAACTGCAAAGGTCATCAGTCCCTAAGCTTACACACTACTTAACCTAAATTATCCTAAGGACAAACTCACACACCCATGCCCGAGGGAGGACACGGGAGGACACGAACCTACGCCGGGACCAGCCGAGTTCTGCTACCTATGCGGCAAAATAATCAATGGCAGACAGAGCAAGGAGGACAGCAAAAGCTGTAAGGGCAGTGACGAACAAAGGTCTTAATTTCTGGAAGAAATTTCTGAGAATATACGTTTGGAGAACAGCATTCTATGGTAGTGAAACATGGACAACGGAAAAACCGAAATAGAAGGGAATCGAAGCATTTGAGGTGCGGTGCCACAGATGAATGTTGAAAATTAAGTGTACTGATAAGCTAAGGAATGAGGTTCTGCGCAGGATCGTTGAGGAAAGAAATATGTGGAATACATCGACAAGGAGAAGGGACTAGATGACAGGACATCTGTTTAAACATCAGGGAATGACTTCCATGCCTCTAGAAGAAGCTGTAAAGGGCACAGGTCAGACTGGAATACATCCAGCAAATAAATGAGGACTTAGGTTGTAAGTGCTACTCTAAGAAGAGGAGGTTGGCAAAGCAGAGGAATTCGTGGCGGGCCGCATCAGACTAGTCAGAAGACTGCGCATTTACCAAAAACTGGCGGGGTGGTTCGTCTCTTACAAGGAGGAGCGAAATGCCGCAAGTTACTATCCAAGACCCTTCGTGGGGGTTACGAAGTAGCAGACGTATTATTTTATCATTTATTACGTTTTTCACTTTCGGTTCTTGTTTAATATTTCTTGCCTCATCTTCTGTGTCTGACTTTCGCGATAATTTTTCAGTACATAATTTATTTAATGTGGTCTTGGACTTTTTGTAATGTCCAATATACTTTCAGCTAGTCATTGTGGATTCACACTTGCTTCTAACTGGGATACAGACAGTTCATGAACTTTTTTTACATGTGTTAAGCCATGGTATATGCAAGGATTTATCAGATATTTATCCTCATTTACTACTGTATGCACACTGTAGCGCTGCAGAGGGCTGCTTCGATATTGGAAAGTTACGCTGGAGGCATTAAATCGTCTAGTAACTTTTTGTAAGTCTGTGGAAATGACAAGGAGTATATGGCGACATTGCCTGCAGCGCACCGCTCTACGTTTACGATATTGCGTTTGAAAAATTTAGGACCTTTCTCGTATGGCGCGCTTTAAAAGGCCTATTTAGAGTTATTAGTGCAACATAATGTTTATAAATAATGTAGTGAATATTCTAGTGCAGTCTTTATTCGAAGTTACAATTTAAATAATTATTTTATATTACAGAATTACAACAGAAAGTCGTTATGAAAAGAGAATCATCAATGAGATGTAATTAGATGTAACACCATATCTAAATTTGGATCATGGGTTAAACTAATATCCCCACATATTCAATTTGCCTAAGACAACGATTAAGAGCCACGCTGAAAATAAGAACAAAAAAGTATACTGAGATATAAAAATTTTTGTGTTTCCCAACGGAATTGAAAACGAATTGGAAGAGCATGTTCTTGGATCTGAAGAGATAATGCAGGATTTAAACATGTCGGCCGTAAGAAAACTTGTTTTCGTTACTGCAAATCACCCAGTAATTTCAATGCCGAAAAAGCAATGGCAAGCAAAAAGTGATTCTACGCATTTATGCAGAATCAAAATGCAGATTATCGAACAGACCCCCAAAGGCAACGTCGATGGCAAGAATCAGAGAAGCATTCAGGGTAGGGGAAAGGAGTAGAAGTCATCCTTTAACGTAAGAACAGAAGTACTTAACATTTCTTTTACTTTAACTAGCATATATTTTTAAGCACAGGGACACAATTTATGGGTGACACCGTTTACACACTCACTGCTACGAAACCAGTTTCCCAATTTACATCTCTTGCAGATGTTTAGAAAGTTCAGTGTATCTACACTCCTGGAAATGGAAAAAAGAACACATTGACACCGGTGTGTCAGACCCACCATACTTGCTCCGGACACTGCGAGAGGGCTGTACAAGCAATGATCACACGCACGGCACAGCGGACACACCAGGAACCGCGGTGTTGGCCGTCGAATGGCGCTAGCTGCGTAGCATTTGTGCACCGCCGCCGTCAGTGTCAGCCAGTTTGCCGTGGCATACGGAGCTCCATCGCAGTCTTTAACACTGGTAGCATGCCGCGACAGCGTGGACGTGAACCGTATGTGCAGTTGACGGACTTTGAGGGAGGGCGTATAGTGGGCATGCGGGAGGCCGGGTGGACGTACCGCCGAATTGCTCAACACGTGGGGCGTGAGGTCTCCATAGTACATCGATGTTGTCGCCAGTGGTCGGCGGAAGGTGCACGTGCCCGTCGACCTGGGACCGGACCGCAGCGACGCATGGATGCACGCCAAGACCGTAGGATCCTACGCAGTGCCGTAGGGGACCGCACCGCCACTTCCCAGCAAATTAGGGACACTGTTGCTCCTGGGGTATCGGCGAGGACCATTCGCAACCGTCTCCATGAAGCTGGGCTACGGTCCCGCACACCGTTAGGCCGTCTTCCGCTCACGCCCCAACATCGTGCAGCCCGCCTCCAGTGGTGTAGCGACAGGCGTGAATGGAGGGACGAATGGAGACGTGTCGTCTTCAGCGATGAGAGTCGCTTCTGCCTTGGTGCCAATGATGGTCGTATGCGTGTTTGGCGCCGTGCAGGTGAGCGCCACAATCAGGACTGCATACGACCGAGGCACACAGGGCCAACACCCGGCATCATGGTGTGGGGAGCGATCTCCTACACTGGCCGTACACCACTGGTGATCGTCGAGGGGACACTGAATAGTGCAAGGTACATCCAAACCGTCATCGAACCCATCGTTCTACCATTCCTAGACCGGCAAGGGAACTTGCTGTTCCAACAGGACAATGCACGTCCGCATGTATCCCGTGCCACCCAACGTGCTCTAGAAGGTGTAAGTCAACTACCCTGGCCAGCAAGATCTCCGGATCTGTCCCCCATTGAGCATGTTTGGGACTGGATGAAGCGTCGTCTCACGCGGTCTGCACGTCCAGCACGAACGGTGGTCCAACTGAGGCGCCAGGTGGAAATGGCATGGCAAGCCGTTCCACAGGACTACATCCAGCATCTCTACGATCGTCTCCATGGGAGAATAGCAGCCTGCATTGCTGCGAAAGGTGGATATACACTGTACAAGTGCCGACATTGTGCATGCTCTGTTGCCTGTGTCTATGTGCCTGTGGTTCTGTCAGTGTGATCATGTGATGTATCTGACCCCAGGAATGTGTCAATATAGTTTCCCCTTCCTGGGACAATGAATTCACGGTGTTCTTATTTCAATTTCCAGGAGTGTATTTTTAACAGAATATTCATGCTACAAATCACATACTAAAAACCAAATCGTGCAGTTAGTGATGTCGTTGTTTAAATAATTTTGCTTCTTGTTTATGGCACAATAAATAATATCTAAAAGTGTTTCAGTTTAGGCATCTCTCATCTACAAATATATGTAGTCAGCAAATGGACATTTTCAAACGTAAGTTATCTGAAAGCATCTGTAAATAATCGTATCGCGTTAATGAACCATGGAACATCCACGGTTAATAACTAAACAAGCAGCCAGGTACCTTTGGAAGGTACTGCATGTTCATAATTAGAATATTGAAAACTCACATTTAAATGCCTTCTCCCCTCACTTCCTTTTCACATCTTTAAAGAATGTATTACTTTCATTTGAAATATATAGAAATATTTATATTATTTTCACTCGCATATATGTTACGCGTGACATGTGCAATACATAATGGTGGCAGGTTTCATAAATGCCAGTCTTGTTGAAAATGTGAATATTAATTACACGTCGTCTGAACATTGTAAAATATGGAGCTTTACCAAGTATCAGTAAAGCTCCTGCATAAAAATATACACATTATGTATCCTTTATGCTTCAATACGTTTTGCTGATTCACTACGTCTGTGCAGTTTTTATTTATTACATCAGTCTTAATTATTTCTATATATTTTATTCATATGCACTACCGATTTTATGAAGATACAACAGAAGCATAGTATCGATAAGAATGAACACCCAACTTACTGTTTTAGGTTTATGCAGCTGAGGATGGCGAGACTGTGCTCTGATTGTAGTTTGGGACGTTACTAGACGTTGCAAAATAATTATTGTGTTCATTATTGTTGCATTACTGCTTATATACCTGTTGATTCACATCTGATGCATGTGTCTTATGACACCCCCTGGAGCTGGAAATTGATATCTTCATAGTCGTCATCTCCCATTGCATTCATGCACTCGCAGGCTTCGTACCTCGTCAGGAGCTGTAGATCGCGTTTCACCCTTTTATTTAAATTTCTGTGCGACTGTGGACCGGTGTATAATTGTTCACAAAATCATTGACTCAATTTCTGATATCTTAATCATCACAATGAATCTGAAAATAGCATTATGTTCGTCTGCAAATCAGTGCCTCCTCGAAAAGAGATAAGCCATTCTTGTTCGATGTAGCATTAATTTCCAGAAATTAACGACAGATAATCGCAGGTTCTCAATATGACGGTTACGTTCATACTGCAACGAAACGTTAATACAATTGTGGAGCAATGAAGTTCATTCAAGGTTCTGTGCAGTATAAGTAATATATATAATAGGATGGCATGACAGAGACAGACACAGGGACTAATAATTCGATGTTCCACCTAATATATTTGCATATTCACCCACAATAGGACATTGTAAAGTTAGAGGAATAAGAGAGAAACACATTGTTACTACGAAATTTTCTAGTAAGGTGGTAATTGTTTTGGAAAATAATATTCGTAATGTCACGTTTTTGCAACGGACGCCTTACGATCGCTGGTGTGCACTGCACCTTAAATTTCCTCCAGAGGCTAGATTGTTGGTTGAACTACAGAAGAAATGGTCTTATTGCTTAAATTGATTTTCCTTTACTGAACTACAGTTTCACTGGGTACTCTTAAAGTGTACTTAACGCATGTGTCTGCCTAGCAACTCAGATGTAAACACGGATCAACATCAACTAAATACGCACTTGGTCTGACGTTTCCGTGTATTATGGGTTAGCTGTGGCAAATTGTCTGCTTACTAGCAATTTTGCGAAGTATACAGATTTTCAGTACGTTCGAGGTACATTTTTGAGGTAGGCCTGATGACCGTTCAATCCGCCAAGCTCTCTGAAGATTGTTGTAGTTATGTAGGACACCTGCTGAAAAAAAACATTAATTTAAAGTGTAAAGTATGTTTTTAAGTTAGAAGCTGTACGCACTCTGATATTCTTGAGTCCAGAAAACAATGGCTGTAGTGTACTGGATATAAGTGAAACCATTGTGTCGGAAGGAAGCAGCCGAAATAAAAGATTTAAAAACAGTGAAAACGCGAATATATTTACGGGTGTATTCTTGGACAGTACGGTATACAAAGTGTTGGTCCTGGTGGGAGGGGGGGGGGGGCAGCGGATATGCGACAACTGTGTCGCTAGGTGATTGGGACAAATCTAAACGGGTTAGAAAGAGGGAAAAGTGGTGAAATACACGCTACTGGCCACTAAAACTGCTACGCCACGATGATGACGTGCCACGGATGCGAAATTTAACCGACAGGAAGAAGATGCTGTGATATGCAAATGATCAGCTTTTCAGAGCATTCACACAAGGTTGGCGCCGGTGGCCACACCTTCAACGTGCTGACATGAGGAAAGTTTCCAGCCGATTTCTCATACAAAAACGGCAGTTGACCGGCGTTGCCTGGTGATACTTTGTTGTAATGCCTCGTGTAAGGAGGAGGAATGCGTACCATCATGTTTCCGACTATGATAAAGGTCGGATTGTAGCCTATCGCGATTGCGGTTTATCGTATCGCGACATTGCTGCTCGCGTTGGTCGAGATCCAATGACTGTTAGCAAAATATGGAATCGGTGGGTTCAAGAGGGTAATACGGAACGCCGTGCTGGATCCCAGCGGCCTCGTATCACTAGCAGTCGAGATGACAGGCATCTCATCCGCATGGCTGTAACGGATCGAGCAGCCACGTCTCGATCCCTGAGTCAACAGATGGGGACGTTTGCAAGACAACAACCATCTGCACGAACAGTTCGACGACGTTTGCAGGAGCACGAACTATCAGCTCGGAGACCATGGTTGCGGTTACCCTTGACGCTGCATCACAGACAGGAGCGTCAGCGATGGTGTACTCAACGACGAACCTGGGTGCACGAATGGCAAAAGTCATTTTTTCGGATGAATCCAGATTCTGTTTACAGCCACATGATCCGTGTTTGGCGACATCGCGGTGAACGTACATTGCAAGTGTGTATTCGTCATCGCCATACTGGCGTATCACCCGGCGAGATGGTATGGGATGCCATTGGTTACACCTCTCGGTCACCTATTATTCGCATTGATGGTACTTTGAACAGTGGACGTTACATTTCAGATGTGTTACGACCCGTGGCTCTAGCCTTCATTCGATCCCAGTGAAACCCTACAATTCAGCAGGATAATGCACGATCGCATGTTGCAGTCCCTGTACGGGCATTTGTGGATACAGAAAATGTTCGACTGCTGCCCCGGCCAGCAGATTCTCCAGACCTCTCACCAACTGAAAACGCCTGGTCAATGGTGGCCGAGCAACTGGCTCGTCACAATTCGCCAGTCACTACTCTTGTTGAACTGTGGTATCGTGTTGAAGCTGCATGGGCAGCTGTACCTGTACACGCCATCCAAGCTCTGTTTCACTCAATGACCAGGCGTATCAAGGCAATTATTACGGCCAGAGGTGGTTGTTCCGGGTACTGATATCTCAGGTTCTAAGTACCCAAATTGCGTGAAAATGTAATCATTTGTCAGTTCTAGTATAATAAATTTGTCCAATGAATACCTGTTTATCATCTGCATTTCTTCTTGGTGTAGCAATTTTAATGGCCAGTAGTGTAGATCACAAGGGAGCGGCGCAGCTGTGCTCTGTTAATCACAGTACGGCCGGCAGTCATATGTGAACAAATTCTCACGCAGGCATGCTTTACAGTAGTATGTATGTCAAATAGTATGTCGCTGATCATCGCGGCTCAGTTTCAAGCAGGACTCATCACTGAAGAGAATTCTACTTCTATCAATGAGATTCCAGCCCAAAGACGGTCTGGAGATGTCCCAGCAAGCGGTAGGATACGCAATTGACTGGCGTCCACCATAAGGCCCGGCAGTCAGGCGTGATGGCCTGGGGTGGTACGTAGTGTCATTTATTGTCTTGTCATCGGTGGCATCCTAACATTACAACGATACGTCGATGATATTCTACGCCCAGTTTCTTTGCCTTCCATGTTAAGCCAACCTGGTTTTGCAATTCAGAAAGATAATGCAAGCCCGCACACGCCGGGGGTTCTTACTGCCTGTTTTCGTGTTTTCCATACCCCACGTTTGCCAGTAAGGTCGCCGTGTCTATCCCCTTAACTGAGAACGTTGTGGGTATTACGCTAGGGTCCTCCAGCCATCTCGGTATTTTGTAGATCTAGTGCAACAATTGGACAGAATTTGGCACGATAATAATCAGAAGGACGTCCAGCAAATATGTTAATCAATATCAAACTGAATTACTGCTTGCATGAGGGACAGAAGAGGACCAATGAATTATTGACTTGCTCAATTTGTGAAGCTCTTAATCTTGAATAAATTATATATCGTTCCTGAAATTCATTTTTTGTCTTTACATATACATGTACATTTCCGTTCCTCTGGATAATTCCTTCGTTATTTTATTTTTATTTTTTTAAAGTGTATGAGATGGAAAATAAAGAATAACAGATAGAAATAAGAATCCCGATACTGCAGTTTTCGTCTGGTTGGCTGCTATTGGTGGTCTCCTCCGATGAGTCAAACGATCTCTCCCTTGCTTATCGATGCAGTATTTACACTCATTTTTTAAGGGTAAAGGAACGTAGTATTTGAGGTGGCTGGTCACTTTCGTAAGTTAATGTGTTTTCATCGCATACCCAGGAGCACCGGTAGTTACGAGCAGCGATTCTCTGAAATGGGAGGAGAAAAAGAAATCATATTCTTAAAAACTAGACCCTGCACTCTCGGAAACAGGAGAGTTTGCTGAGAAATATCTGTTGACACCAACGCAGTATGTCGGTGAAGCAGCCAGACGATCGAAATGAAGATCAATCGCTGTAAAATTTATACATGCACATAAATGATAAAAAGTAGTAATAACGAAGATTATTATATTCTTAAAAAAGTAAGATAGATCGTAGCGTGTTGTGAAGCCACCTTGTCGTCACCTATTGCCGAGATCCCAGCTGTCTTTTCATTAGTTAACCACAGAAGGAATAAGAGGACGGATCAGTATCACATTGCTTTTCCACATAATTTCTGATAGATATGCCGTTCAGTGCATGATTTATTTACAAAGAGATACGTTTGGATGCCGTGTCATGAATGCGGATTGCTGTTGCAGATTTTATAGGCTGTATGTTCATGTAACGGGGCATCTTGTGTAGTACTTGGTAGTGATGCCTTGCCTGTTTCTACGTGCAGATAAAGTCCTTAGACTACGTTATGATTATGTTGATTTGCTGAGGCATTTCAGTGATAAATTTTCGAATCTAAATTTCGCAATTACAGTATGGAGGAACCATTCTTATTACACTGCGTCTGGTTAGAAGATGAACACTTTCGTATGACACAAATTTGGTACCATTTTATGAGTATTTACCGACTGTTTGATGTTCTCTAACAGACCTTGGGCAAAAACATGGAAAATCCACAAACACAAAGCTTTACAACACGTTAGATGATGTAGGAAAACTGTTGACATTCAAAGAGCTTCCAATCGCCTTGGAATGGATAAATACTGGACCTGTATGGTTTTCAGGGGAATCTTATAGTTTTAATTCTGCAAAATATTCGCCATTTCACGTAATGATGAAGGTGGTGAATAGCGAACGATCACCCTTCTCTGCAAATTTGATCTTAAAAGCTCAATAACACTGAGAGCTGGTGAGTGTGGTGGATATGGGAGGTTCGACAGCTCCTTCCCGTACTCACAAAATTAACCCTGACGATGCGAACTATGTAAACAGGTGCCTTATAGTCCTGGAACACGGCATCACCATACGAAACGAACATTGTACCATGAAACGGAACTGATCAGTCAAAATGGTCACATAATCCTTCAGAACAATCTGAGATCGTAGAGTAACCATTGGGCCCATGGCATACTACGATTTGGCTGCCTAAGTCATCATGGAACGCCCCCGCATTGTTACCCCCTTCGGACGTTAACTCGGCCACAAGTTGGAGACAAACAAATTTCATCGACCAAATGACTTTCTGACGCTACTCCATGGTATAGGTTTTATGACTACGGTACCAAGTTTTCCTGTTATGGGCATTTGCATCGCCGATGAGTGGTTTTGGATTTCAGCTTGACTGCAGTTACCAGCTTCTGGAGGTCATTCCATGTTGTTTTGGTGCTGACAGGGGTTCGCTAATGCGATATTGAGTTCTTTGTTGACTTTTGCGACTGTCGTCTGCTTGTTTTTCGTGCACAACCCTCTTCAATGATCGTCCGTCTCGATTACTCAACTCACACTGTCTCCGAGATGTAACTCAATGGATGATACTTTTCCAATATCCCTGCACGTCGTAAAAATCTTCGATAAGATGCCTCGTGAAACACAATAAACTTCGGGTAGCTTGGTTACGAAAGCACCGACTGAGCCAGATCGCTGGTCGAGCATCAGCGATCGGCTTGTTATCTTTGGCGCGTCCGCGGGCATGAGCATCTTTGTGTTTTCGGCTGGAGCGCGAGGGACGGCGAGAGGCAGTCGGTTTGGGGCGGCCTGTGAGACTGGCGGAGTGGTGGCTCGGGCGTAAGCACATGTGTGATACCTGTTATGCTGGGTCTGTTTGCTAATCGTGAATCTCCTGCGGCGGTTACTGGTTGCCTGGAAGGCATTTAATATAAACTGTGCCATGCCTCGCAGTGAGAGGGGAGTCCGGAGTTGGTGTTGGCCTAGATGTTCGTACAAGTGGGGTGCCTATGTGAGAAGCACGGCGTGGGCTTGTTGCTTGCTTCGTCCTTCTGGCAGCCACCGCAAGCGGATGTTCGGTCGGAATGTCTACAGTCTGTGGTGAGCATAGTGTGAACAAGTTCTCGTAGGATGTGCTCCCAGCCTGACTCTTAGCCTGTGTTATCTGTGGGTGCCGACCCCTTGTCTGTAACTGCTTCCGCGTGTCCTGTAAGATTTCACAGAAAAACTGTGTTTTTGTGGCAATCTGTGTTTCTGGCTCAGCCTCCACCTAGAAAGGGGAAAGAATAAGCGCCTGTTTATTTGGTACACTGCAGTTCAAACAGAGGCGGCGTAATGTTAATTGTATGTAAAGTGTATTTAATGTCTTGTAGTTTTCTGGGGCTCGCAGATGCGTTATTGATCTCATTTTGAAGTGTTCTGTCGGATGAAGGACTGCTCCCCACTTCAGCGTATTCTTTTGAGTAGTATTGTAGGGTTTTTGGATATTTGTCAGTGGGGGTGTATTGATTAAATTTTGTTTTTCTCTTTCTTTGAACTACGAAGAATTGTTTAGTTTATCTGGTTATTGGCTTAACTCGCGCTTCAGGCACTAAATCAGCTGATATTGAAATTGTTTCTTTATTGGTTCAAATGGCTCTGAGCACTATGGGACTCAACTGCTGAGGTTATTAGTCCCCTAGAACTTAGAACTAGTTAAACCTAACTAACCTAAGGACATCACAAACATCCATGCCCGAGGCAGGATTCGAACCTGCGCCCGTACCGGTCTTGCGGTTCCAGACTGCAGCGCCTTTAACCGCACGGCCACTTCGGCCGGCATTTCTTTATTCCTGTTTAATGTCAGATTCAACTGTAGCTTCATTTACGTTATTTGAAATAAATGTGTTGGATTGATCTTAATGAATAATGTGCAGTCGAAGTAAGGGACCAAGTCCTTCATTAGTGCTTAACAGTGGTGTGTGGTTCGGGTTGTAAGCCCCGACTCGGACCACTGACCATACAAACTCCTACAATTTTCCCACGTTAGACTTCATTTAGCTCCGACACAATGCATTCACAGCTACACAGAAAGCTGTTCTGATGACGACTGGCACTTGCAACGTACTAAGGTTATTGCACAGTTGCAGTTCGCTATTGGAGACAACAGGGCAATCTACTGTCTTAGCTAGGAGCTGCATTTTTGTCATGCATTCATTTCTCGCGGTGTTCTCGTGTTTTTGTCCAACCGTTGCAATCCTTAGTTTCACAGATGAGGGCTTTGTCTCATTACCTGTGACAGTAAATCAGTGCTTGACACAAACGTCTTAGAAATGTCAGACCCCAAACGATTACTAGTTATCAGAATTTGTATAATTTTTTTAAAGTGGCGTTTATAAGTAATCTAAGGCTGAGACTGTACGATTTAATGAAACTGAAAAAAAAATTGGTAATTATTTTCTCATTCTTTCTGCAAATTTTCTACATTATGTGGCGTCTCTCGCATCCAAATTTCCATCTCCTTCTATCCTGCCAGTTCTTGTAAGGCACTGTTCCGCATCGCACGCCTCACTACATCTTTCCAATGCAGCCTGGATCTTCCCCTTTTTATGTTTCTTGGAGGCCTCCGGTGCCATATTTTAGAGGGCCATCTTTCCAATAGCATTCCTCTAAGATGTCCATACCATGTTAGCCGTTGATCTTCACCTGTGTCTAGAGTATCTTTTGTAGCTCCCATCCGTTCTCGTAGCACCTACTTTCTCTCTTCTTCTTACATCGCAACTTCGTCTCCAAAACTCGATTTCCATCGCCCTGCTGGCAGCGGCCGGGTACTACATCGTCTATGCTACCGCGCTCCTTTGGCCACAGTTTTTATTTAAATTTAGTCTTAGACGAATTACTCACTAACATGATAACTGCTACCGCGCGCGTAGACTGTAACGAAGTTGAAGGTGGTGAACTAATCAAATACATCAGAGTGCCAAAACAGAATCATTTGCATATTTTAATGACACTTTACCGCGTGGAATACTACTTTTACTGTTTTTCCAAGAGTAAAATTAGTACAGCCATGCTCATAAATTAAGGATAATGCTGATACATGGTGAAACAAAACTCTGGTGGGCCGTTGGCGGGTTTAAATCACCTCGGGGTATGACCATGCGGTGCATATGACCGGCGGTAGTCGCACGGTGGCGCTGGCAGCAGTCCACATACACAAAGGTGTGTTGGTGCAGGTCAGACTACGGTGCAGCGAGTAAGTTTGCAGACGCTTTCAGGTTTTCAGACGTGCTAATGGTGACTGTGTGTTGAAAATGGCTGAAGGAACACATATTGATGACGTTATGAGGGGTAGAACACTGGAGGCTGATCAAACACAGCAGGTCGTACCACGGGCCCTCCATGTGCCACAAAGTGTGATCTCAAGATTATGGCAACGATTCCAGCAGACAGGAAATGTGTCTGGGCGCTACAGTAAGGGACGTCCACAGTGTACAACACCACAAAAAAACCGTTATCTCACCATCAGTGCCCGCAGACGGCCATGGAGTACTGCAGGTAGCTTTGCATGGGAACTTACTGCAGCGACCGAACAGTTGTCTCAGACACACAGTCTACAGACGACTGAACAGGCACGGTTTATGTGGTGTCACCGCCAGACACCACACTTGCTAGGTGGTAGTTTAAATCGGCCGCGGTCCATTTAGTACATGTCGGACCCGCGTGTCGCCACTGTGTGATCGCAGACCAAGCGCCACCACAAGGCAGGTCTCGAGATACGGACGAGCACTCGCCCCAGTTGTACGACGACTTTGCTAGCGACTACACTGACGAAGCCTTCCTCTCATTTGCTGAGAGACTGTTAGAATAGCCTTCAGCTAAGTCCATGGCTACGACCTAGCAAGGCGCCATTAGCCTTACATAGTTTGATAGTTATCGTATAAATGTCTCAAGAAGAACGATGTATACAGCAAGGATAGATTAAAGTTAAGTATTCGAGGAGCTGCATACTTTTCTTATTAGAATTCACTACTTATCCTGTTCCAGAATTCACGCCCGTCTGCGTTAGATAGCGTGCATTTCAGCCTCCTCTATCTACAAGGTGTTGGCACATTTGCCAACACATCAGTTTATTCGCCCAGAGACCTGCAAGGTGCATTCCACTAACCCCTGGTCACAGGAGAGCCCGTAAAGCCTGATTTCAAGAACACAGCACATGGTCATTGGAACAGTGGTCGCAGGGTATGTTCATCGACGAGTTCAGATATAGTCTGAACAGTGATTCTCGCTGGGTTTTCATCTGGCTTGAACCAGGAACCAGATACCACCTCTTAATGTCCTTGAAAGGGACCTGTATGGAAGTTGTGGTTGGATGGTGTGGGGTGGGATTATGATTGGTGCACGTACACCCCTGCATGTCTTTGACAGAGGAACTGTAACAGGTCAGGTGAATCGGGACGTCATTTTGCAACAGTATGTCCCCCTTTTCAGGGGTGCAGTGGGTCCCACATTCCACCTGAAGGATGAAAAATCACGGTCCCAACGAGCTGTCATCGTGTACCTTGAAACAGAAGATATCAGGCAAATGGAGTGACCTGCCTGTTCTCCAGACCTAAACCCCATCGAGCACGTCTGGGATTCTCTCGGTCGACGTAGCGCTGCACGTCTTCACACTCCTAGGACACTTCAGGGGTTCCGACAGGCGCTGGTGCAAGATTGGTAGGCTATAACCCAGCAGCTGCTCGACCACCTGATCCAGAGTAGGCCAACGCGTTGTATGGCCTGTGTACGTGTGCATGGTGATCATATCCCATACTGATGTCGGGGTACAGGAACAGAGTAGCGTTTGTAGCACATGTGTTTCGGGACGGTTTTCTCAACTTATCACCAATACCGTGGACTTACAGATCTGTGTCGTGTGTTTTCCCTATGTGCCTATGCTATTGAAGCCAGTTTTGTGTAGTGCCACGTTGTGTGGCACCACAGTCTGCAGTTATCCTTAATTTATGAGCATGAGTGTAGTTGCAGGCTGTAATGTGCCATTCAAGAGTGCAAATGATTCTATTGGTCTCATGGAATTACATTTTTTTGAGACATACGAGGCTCAATCTAATCGTCAGTAACAATAGATGCCGAAGAAATTAATTAAAATTCGAGTGACATCTGAGACTAGAACGCAGGTGTCCCACTTACGAGGCAGTGTGTTGTCCATTACACCACCATAGCACACCTGCACGGTCTACTTTAGTGCAATAAGCTGCGTAACGAAAATTTCAATTCCTGCTTTAAAAAAAAATAGTTCTAACCACTATGGGACATAACATCTGAGGTCATCAGTCCCCTAGAACTACTTAAACCTAACTAACCTAAGGACATCACACACATGCATGCCCGAGGCAGGATTCGAACCTTCGACCGTAGCAGCAGCGCGGTTCCGGACTGAAGCGCCTAGAACAGCTTGGCCACAACTGCTGGCTTCCCGCTTTCAGCTGACGATTTATGAATGGGGAAAATGGGCAGAAGGCGTGAAATGAAGTTTGTGTTATGCAGGACATTAGAATATATTGGTCCGTGCACACGTGTCAGCAGTGCTGCTATGGTGATGTGCAGTGGTCAACACGTCTGCATAGTAACTAGGAGACCGGGGTCCAACTGCCGGCTTTCACTTCTTTTCTTCAGCGTCTGTCATCATCGCAAATGTTTCTGTTTAGGGGGTTGGGTTTGTTTGATTTGGGGAAGAGACCAAGGAGGGAGACCATCGGTCTCATCGGATTAGGGAAGGACACGGAAGGAAGTCGGCCGTCCGCTTTGAAAGGAACCATCCCGGCATTAGCTTGGAGCGATTTAGGGAAATCACGAGAAACCTAAATCAAGATGGCCGGACCCGGGATTGAACCGTCGAACTCCCGAATGCGAGTCCTGAGTGCTAACCACTGCACCATCTCGCTCGGTTTTCTATTTAGGCATTCTTGTTTATTTGCTTAGTACAGGCGAAATACCCTCAGACTTCAAGAAGAATATAATAATTCCAATCCCAAAGAAAGAAGGTGTTGACAGATGTCAAAATTACCGAACTATCAGTTTAATAAGTCACTGCTGCAAAATACTAACGCGAATTCTTTACAGACGGATGGAAAAGCTGATAGAAGCCGACCTCGGGGAAGATCAGTTTGGATTCCGTAGAAATGTTGGAACACGTGAGGCAATACTGACCCTACAACTAATCTTAGAAGAAAGATTAAGGAAAGGCATACCTACGTTTCTAGCATTTGTAGACTTAGAGAAAGGTTTTGACAATGTTGACTGGAATACTCTCTTTAAAAATTCTGAAGCTTGCAGGGATAAAATACAGGGAGCGAAAGGCTATTTACAATTTGTACAGAAAGGAGATGGCAGTTATAAGAGTCGAGGGGTATGAATGGGAAGCAGTGGTTGGGAATGGAGTGACACAGGGTTGTAGCCTATCCCCGATGGCATTCAATCTGTATATTGAGCAAGCAATAAAGGAAACAAAAGAAAAGTTCGGAGTAGGTATTAAAAATCATGGAGAACAAATAAAAACTTCGAGGCTCACCGATGACATTGTAATTCTGTCAGAGACAACAAAGGACTTGGTAGAGCAGTTGAACGGAATGGACAGTGTCTAAAAAGGAGGGTATAAGATGAACATCAACAAAAGCAAAATGAGGATAATGGAATGTAGTCGAATTAAGTCGGGTGACGCTGAGAGAATTAGTTTAGGAAATGAGACACTTAAAGTAGTAAAGGAGTTTTGTTATTTCGGGAGCAAAACAACTGATGATGGTCGAAGTAGAGAGGATATAAAATGTAGAATGGCAATGGAAAGGAAATCGTTTCTGAAGAAGAGAAATTTGTTAACATCGAGTATAGATTTATGTGTCAGGAAGTCATTTCTGAAAGTATTTGTATGGAGTGTATCCATGTATGGAAGTGAAACTTGGACAATAAAGTTCAGACAAGAAGAGAATAGAAGCTTTCGAAATGTGTTGCTACAGAAGAATGCTGAAGATTAGATGGGTATATCACATAACTGATGAGGAGGTATTCAATAGAATTGGGGAGAAGAGAAGTTTGTGCCACAACTTGACCAGAAGAAGGGATCGGTTGGTAGGACATGTTCTGAGACATTGAGGGATCATCAATTTAGTATTGGAGGGCAGCGTCGAGGGTAAAAATCGTAGAGGGAGACCAAGAGATGAATACACGATTCAGAAGGATGTAAGTTGCAGTAGGTACTGGGAGATGAAGAAGCTTGCACAGGATATAGTAGCATGGAGAGCTGCATCAAACCAGTCTCAGGACTGAAGAGCACAACAACAACAACAACACTATCTTTAACTTCCCTACAATTTATGTATGCTGTAGCAGTTACCGGAACATTGAATAGCCGGGCTAATTCTACTTTTAAAAAAAATGGATGTCAAAAGGGCGTGATACCATACCCGGCCACTTCCTGTAGAGCCGCAGCAGCAGATGGCCTCCCCCCCGTCTCCTGCCGAACTCCGTACTGTCCGGCGGCGGACGCTGTGGAGCTTAGGGCCTGTTGAGGAAGCCCTGCCCTGTACTGCTGGCTGGAGAGGCTGGGGCTTCCGCTTCATCAAGTGGCACCTGGCCGCTGGCCGGCCCGGATTAGCCGCGCTCCCGTGAATTACTCCACTGGCTGCGACCTCCGACCTCCCGCACACAAGTAGCCTCCCCCTCCCCTCCACGGGTACTCAGCTGTGGGCATTAGTAGCCTCTCTGGCGTTCCAGGAACTTCTCGAGCTGCGGCCTACAGCCCCACCCTCGCACAGCTCGTAACCGTGAATAGCAGGCTGTGTCCGGTCCTCGTCTTGTGACGTCACTACGGTCCTCATGTCCTCGTAATCCAGTCGTGTAGCAGTGAAAAATTATTATTTACAACAAAATAAATTCGAATATAATACATTTTCAAGTCGGACTAAAAGGTGTAATACGCAACTAAGATAAGTGGTCATTTTTGCGAAACCCTGTGTCTCCCATTCCGACACAAGTTTAATCAAAGTTGCCTACGGCATTCCTCTATAATGATGCAAAAGCGTGGCGCCCTGCAACCTCACCCTCGGTTCGGTGACGCTTAGAAGTTTTCGAAACATGCGGGGAAAAAAGGCACAGCTCAGATGTTAGGTGTAAGTTGGGTTAATTATATCACATTGACACAAATTTCACCACATTTCTGCCCAACGCTTCCTCTCAACCACATTTCACCCCTTCTTTTGAAACCTTTGGTATGGAGGTCAGTACCGTGACTTGCAGCGTTGGAATCACGCGACTTTCTTGTGGATGGTCGACGAAAACATTTCAGACATACTGCCACTCTGAATCGGCGCGAAAATCCCTCAGGAGGCATCATAAAGGGCGTCAATGAAAATATCCCTTGCCTTGGTGCGTTGATTCCCACACATTTCACAGTCGAAGACTTTACTTCCTTCCAATCGTGTGTCACTTACATGTAAGCGTCAGTCAGAATTTTGGTGAAGTCTGATGTCAATGTGACATCATTAAACAACCTTGGTTCAAAAATGACTCTACACACTATGGGACTTAACATCTGAGGTTATCAGTCCCCTGGACTTAGAACTATTTAAACCTAACTAATCAAAGGACATCACACACATCCATGCACCAGGCAGGATTCGAACCTGCGACGGTAGCAGCAGCGCAGTTCCGGACTGAAGCGCCTAGAATCGCTCGGCCACCGCGGCCGGACAGTGGACAGTGTCTTGAAAGGAGGATATAAGATGAACATCAACAAAAGCAAAACGAGGATCATGGAATGGAGTCGAATTAAGTTGGGTGATGCTGAGGGAATTAGATTAGGAAATGAGACAATGTAGTAACGGAGTTTTGCTGTTTGGGGAGCAAAATAACTGATGATGGTCGAAGTAGAGAGGATATAAATTTAGACTGGCAATGGCAAGGAAAGCGTTTCTGAAGAAGAGAAATTTGTTAACATCGTGTATAGATTTATGTGTCAGGAAGTCGTTTCTGAAAGTATTTGTATGGAGTGTAGCCATGTATGGAAGTGAAACATGGACGATAACTAGTTCAGACAAGAAGAGAATAGAAGCTTTCGAAATGTGGTGCTACAGAAGAATGCTGAAGATTAGATGGGTAGATCATATAACTAATGAGAAGGTACTGAATAGGATTGGGGAGAAGAGAAGTTTGTGGCACAACTTGACTAGAAGAAGGGATCGGTTTGTAGGACATGTTCTGAGGCATCAATTTAGTATTGGAGGGCAACGTGGAGGGTAAAAATCGTAGAGGGAGACCAAGAGATGAATACGTTAAACAGATACAGAAGGATGTACGGTGCAGTAGGTACTGGGTGATGAAGAAGCTTGCACAGGATATAGTAGCATGGGCAGCTGCATCAAACCAGTCTCAGGACTGAAGACTACAACAACAACAATTTTTTCCATTAAATTTGAAACCTAATTGAATGTCAAAGTCTTTTACTTTTCAATTTCGATTGTAAGTTCTAGTAAACAATCAAAACGAAGGAACACTTTATTTCGATTGGCTTGCTGTGACAGTTCGATGGAAAGGCCAACTGCACACAGTACAGGGGCTCCGTCGCTCTATTACAATGCCTTAAAATGTGAGCGCACAACAGCAGTGGTCTGCACTGTGATCAATTGTCACGTTGTAACACTTTGAAAGTCGATGGTTATTCAACGCAATATTCATTCGTTTTCTAGCAGGCAAATTCGCTGCTGCGCCATAGGTTTCTACTGGTCGATGATGTCTCAGTTGAGCCAGGTAACATTTTTCTGTCTACTCTCTCTCTCTTCTTGCGTACGTGCTCAACGTGTTGGTCATGGTCGATTCCGTTCAGTTGCCTTTCGTTCTTCGCCTTGGTCTGCTATTCGATTAGATCGGAATTTCGTTTTGTTTGTGGTACTGCTTGCTCTGTAACCTATACTGATCTGTCATATTGGCGGCATTGCAGTGCCACTTTATTGTGTCGTTTCTGGTCAACTATTTGAATTACGATACATTGTGCTGTTCGAAACTCATAGCTCAACTGAAGATCAGCTATTGAATTACATTCTTGTTGCTGTATAACTATTTGTCTTTTTAAAACTCATAGTATTTCGTAAGTAAATCTGTAAATCATTTCCAGACAAAACTATGAAACCTAATTTATTTCGTGTAACTATTGCGATAATCTTACAAGAAAACCACAATTTACCTCAAAGTCAACAACTTAATCAATTTTTCGTCACGGTATAAGTGATTGGCTTGATTTACAATTTGACAATCAGCTATTAAACATTTGCTCTCGTTGCTATAAATAAATTGGAATTGTAATAGAAACAATTTGTTGGACAGATCACGAAACAACATAAAATAGAAACGAAAGTAACTTTCTTTTAATTTAGGGTGGAATCGGTTGTTTCAGGTATTTGCTCCAGATGTTACAGATTTTTATCAATTGAAAACTATTTTTTCCATCCCAGAGGAATAACGGACAAAACAAAAAAGAATAAAACAAATATGTCCTTCCTGTCATCAGTTATGATCGAAAGGGCGTACAGAACTTATTATTTAGCACATTCTACGAATATACGACTTTCTTTTGTAACTCTCCAGAGTTTTTTCATGGGAACTTTTCTAGGATCATAACGAACAAAAATCTAAGCTAATGCATCGTCAGAACGGTCAGTTATCGTCTTTAGCACATACAAATATCTCATAGACAAAAGTACGTTAAAGTATTTCTGAATTTTAAAATTTTTCTGGACAACTTTTACAATTTTTCTTTCCCTCAAAACATTATTCGGACTACACAGCAAAATGCAATGTAACAAAAGTGGGAGAAATAATGATGATAATTCGTGGAGATCGTGGCGCGGAGAAGGAACTGATATACGAATACGTGAAGATCAGCTGTCCCAAGTCGTGCGATTGCCGTCGTAGAAATAGCGAGAGCTCCATCCACCGTATCCACTTTTACGTCACTGATAGCCAATAGCGGTGAAAGATGGACAAAATCAGCACAAATAAAAATTCGTAGTGAACCGGGATATTCCTGCGACCACAGTATGACTTTATTTCAGAAATGCACACGTAGACTGTAAGGTAATCATCACAGATTAGGTAGCCAACAGTGAAACTATACAAATATGCGAGTATTCAGTATGGAGGCATCCACGATAGAAACGGCATTTTGTGTCATAGAAATAACGCAAGCATTATCAATTATCTGTGTTCAGAGACATTTTCGGGTAGAGCTTGGTAATGTGCCACCGCACCAACATTCCTAGATGACAGAGCAATTCGAGGAGAAAGGACGCATATGCAAGGAAAGAACCACTGGGCGGCCATCCGTTGACAATGAAGGGTGAAAAATATTCGTAAGATCTGCGAAAGAAGCCCCAGAAAAAAACTGCGTCGTGCCAGCAGAAAAGATAGTGTCGCATGTAAGGACACAAAGGAATTAAAGACATTAGCTGCCGGTGGGCACTGATTTACGTCAATGTGCCAAGTTGAAAATTTGTAGTGAACCGGGATTCATATCCGGGTGTGCTCCTTACCAGGCAGATGCGCTGACCATTACGCAATGAGCACAGTCATCATTGCCACGGCAAGGAATACCCTAGCACGCCTCCCGTCAGACCCAAATTCTCAACTTCTACCACACACTACTGATGTACTGTACTACACGCACAACACGCCAACCCTACAGGGCTTACTCATCCAAAGGCATCGTTCAGTAACACCAATACGGCGTCCATTTTTGTTAAATTATTTCAACTAGAGATACCGTCAGAGACGGTCGAAGGAATCAGTGAGCAATGGGTACTTAAGTCATCTCAGTCAAAGACCGGAAGAAGGGTACTATCGCTGTGTATAAGGCCGCATTCGTTTCATTGATGGCAGGCATACAGCGTACTACATTCGTATAGTATTAACAGAGGAGGCAAGCTTAGGTCCCTAATCTGTGGTACGAGTACCTAGAAGACTGTAGCAAAATCGCCTGCAAACTAATTACCTTTAATTAGCTATTTTGCGAAAACATTTGAACTTTGCAGTATGGAATAAAACGTCAATACTGCCTTGTGACATGGCTTCTTGACGCGCTGTAGCTGTTTGGTATATAATCCAGACTATTGACGTGTAATCTCGGGATTACCATCTCCAGGCCACCATTTAGTCGTTAGCTCAGCTTACTGGTCACGGCATCTCTTGCTGTGATGATACAAATCGTACTCAGTTTGTATCCCAGAAAAGCATCTCCTGCGATGAGACGTCCGTTACTTAATCACGATGCTAATGATTCTGAATTGTTAAGGTACTTCACCTTCACGCAGCTCTTCCGGTGGTATCCATCTTGCTGTAGTAAAACTCAAAAGTGGCTCCTAACTGAAGAGGGGAACAGTAGCTGCCTGTTAAAAATTAAATTCACGTGAGCTCAATTAAATCAGCAGTTACACATAAATTTACTTGCTAGCATCAAGCAGTCGGTCGACATGTAGCTATCGGCTGCATTCTCTATGGTGGATTTTCTTATTTCTCAGTTAGCACATTTAAAGTTCGTAGCAAAGTTGCAGAAATGTAAGCTCTCTCCTGTGGCAATACTGAGGTCTGAAACAGGAAACGACCGAAGAGTTAACGAAAATGCACAAGTTGAATGTCTGAATGTAATCGATATTGTCAGCATTTACTGTTTTAACACAAACATATTGAAATCCCGCGTGTTCTCAACTGTTAATATTTGATCGAAATAAAGTGTGTACTAACATTTAAATACAGACTGTCGTAAGGTTTGTAGTTAGCCGGATTCGTAAACCTGAACTAAAAGTAGAGTCTCACTATCTACAGTACAGAGTTTTTGGGAGCTCGTCCAACAATGAGAAGACCACTTTCTCAGATAGGAAGATAGTGTTCCTTTTTTGTTGATTTCCATGATGTGAATTTAAAATATTACTCGAATGAATGATGTACCGTTGTAAACCCTTGTTGTACTAAATTCATAGATCAATCAACGTAAGAATTGACCGGGAAACGATCAAGATGTACACCACTTGTGACCAAACGTTCGTCAAAACAATTTTCCAGTAATACATGACGGCGTACAATGGTTCAAATGAATACTCTACAATTTTAATTATAACAAAAAATCATGTCAAGGTGATTTATTCGATGTCTGTATTTTTAAATTCTAGTGGGGCAGCAGGAAATTTTTACTGAATGTGGATCCAACTCTTTTCACATACAACTACTCTGAATGACAGACAAATATTTGTAGCAAATTTTCATATGATGAGGTGTGTGGAAGACACACTTATATCTACATACATACTGCGCAAGCCATTCCTCAGTACTTGGCATTGTGTATTTTATCGCTGGTTGTTCCCTTTCCTTTCGCACTTGCAAATACAATGAGGGATAAATGATTCTCTGTAGGTCTCTGTGTTGTTCTTCCTGTAATTTTCAATCTGATTAATAATGTGATGCAGCTTTCTCAGTCAGTGTATGTAGTGTGGATCTCTTCAGCTCTCAACTGCAACTTACCTTTCAGCCACAATCAAGACTTCGTCTCACTATACCCTTTTTACCTCCACAGTTCCTTCCAAAGCAACTATTCATTAACACGACCCAACCATTTTATCTTCGAAATTGTTACGTGGCCCCACATATCAAAAATCTTTGTTACCTTGTTGCCTGTAGGTTGCGTCATTTGCACTTCACTTTAACTCATTCACAATAGCTAGGGCCGATCATACTGCCTGTCCCACCAGCTAACTATTGTCCTCCTTGCCGGGGAGTGGGGGATACAGTCCGACGACGGATGCATGCTAAACCCAATGCAAGATTATCACACATTTCTGCGTGCTTGGAACCACTCTTCAGTAATACAGTATTACCCTATATGGTCACGCATGGTTGTTGTATTATATAATAACCACCAAAGAGAGCTTCAAAACTTATCCAAGTTTTCTGTTTTAAGTTTTTCCTGGACTGAGAAATAGTTATTTTAGGAAAATGAGAATAACATTTTTTTATTTGTGAATGCAAAACTCTGTGACTTGAGATTTACACTACCATTATGTTCTTTTAGCCTATGACAATTTCATTAACAGCCAAAAAATAACTTACAAGATATATAATTTTAAAGTGAACAGTTCCCAGCGTTTTTTTTCTGAGAAACTGCACGTATTTTGCTGCAATGCTTGCTTTTTGCAACATGCGATAAGGCAGTTCTGTGTGGGATAATTCTTGCCCTTTCTGATTACGTATGAAGGTGGTAAATAATTTATCAGGACGCGGGCTGGCGATAACGTGCAATAGCATCACTTCACGCAACCTTTCTGGTTGTCGTTCTTCGACTGCGTCTACAAGACGTCCCAGTTGTGAAAATAAATGGGAGCAATAGTGGTCACGCCGCGGGAAAGCATTTCGTAGTATACCACACCGTCGCTGTTTCACCAGATGCAAATCATTATCTTTTGTGGATGCACGCTGGTCTTCTTTGTACGGAGAACTGCTGCTTTGTTTAGGCTCAACCATACCTTTCTTTTCCTTATACTGTCATAATGATACCATATCTCGTCACCAGTAACGATACAGCGTAGGAATGGTCTGTGTTGTTCACTAGCCAATTGATGACGGGGAAGCAGTGACGCACATATGACCTGTTGATTTTTGTGATGTTGACTTAGAGCACGCTGTACCCGTACATCCGTTGTCTGAACCTTCCCCACTGCATGCAGATGTCGCACAATGGTGGAATGATCACAGTTCATCACATTTTCCAGTTCTCGACTACAACCAAGTGTATATGTTCTTCAATCTCCGAAGGTATTTGTGAACGTGGAAAGTCACTAATGACAAAATGATTCTCCTTGAAAAGAGAAAACTAGTTTCTTTCCGTGCTCTATCGAATGACATTTTCCCCATACACGGTGCTAAAGCTTTTGGTTGCCTCCGCTGCTGTCACTTCTCTGTTGAACTCAAACAGAAGAATATGACCGAAATGTTTCAATTTCTTACTTGGTATTTCATTTTCCAACGCCCACAGCTCCACTCACGACCCAGAAATGACACTATGTAAACTAAAGTAGTAACAGTGAACTACAAATAAAAAAATGATGATCGATAAATAAACCCATAACAACCGGAATATCAACATGTAAGACAAAAAAGGCACGAATTTACACACCAACCCAATATGTTGGCAATATCACTCAGCAGAAGAAAAGAAAATGTATTACTATTTCTGATGGAAAAAGGAAGTCATGGTGGGTAACGGAAATTGACGAAGCTATCAAATCGCTTATGCCTGCAAGTAATTTAGTCGAGAACTGCAACAGAAGGGATATTTCTGCCTCTAGTAAAGATAATACAAAAATATAATTTCTATATGTTTAATGTAACGTTTATGGAGGTTTGATAAACTCATTCTTGTAGTAAGTGATAAAGTCACCCGGTGAACTTATTTTAAAGACAACAGGGAAAGGTCTGTTAGGCTAGAGTGTAAATAGAATAATACTTCTCAGAAAAATTTGCGGTCTTGATGTCGTCTAGACACTCTGCTCAGGGCATATCTGACACTCATCCACTTTCATGTTTCAGTTGTGGAATTCAGGTTAAATCAGATTGGACGTATAGTGCTGCCATCACATGTCGCCGAAAATTGACTCCACAGACTTTGCTCGATGTATGGTAATCACACGACCTGTTCATATTACACAGATTATTGAGCCATGTGGCTCGATCAGCGGTATTTCCGCCGGTGGTATGGGTCATCTTTCCGTTGGTGTGCGCAGAGCGTGCTGTGGCGAAACCTACAGGACCGATCGGGGAGCAAGGAGTAAGCTCTAGCAACTAGCGGCGATTTTGCTTTGGATCGCCAAGCAGTAACGTCGTTTGGGAGGTCTGGCGGACAGTACAGGCGCCGTGTGAGGCAGCAGGAGGAGCACATCTAAAAGGGGCTGATTACCCGGGTGACGGCACCGTAGCAAATATCGCCGACGTGGAAGCAGTCACGTTTCAGTGAAGCCGTTGGTGTATTTCGCTTCCTGCATGTCTCCTGTCACCGGGGTCTGCGGCGGCTGGCTTCGTCGAACAAGCAAGAGGGTAAGGGCCTTGCTTGTGCTGTAAACTGTGGCCGGAATCGACTACTGGGTTCAGCGCTGTTGACTTCACTTTCTTGGCCGGCTTTACTACTCATACTAAGTCTGTCCTCCAATGTGTTAATTTCAACTTTCTTAGCACGCAAGGTTCTAGTGAGAGCTGTATGTGATGTGATGATTAACATTTACTAGGGCCTGGAGTGCTGATACATTCGGTTTGTAAATTGCTACTGTCAGCGTTAACTGCCATTGGAAACAGTCTGGTTGGTTCTTGTCTAAGTGCCGCCTGGTTATTGTATTTATATCACACGACGGAGTTAAGCTGGCCAATTGCTGCAGATATACATGGATAAAATTTTCCATGGATATATTTTGCTGTGAACTGCAATAATATTACAGTTACGTGTCTATCTGAAGTGATAGTTTGTCCGAGGGACACTTGTCTAACTCTAAATTAGTAGCTTCAAAAATTCTTACAACTTACTGTGAGGCCGGTTGTCATAGTGTGTTTACATTAGTTTGGAACTGATTCAATTAATGAAAGTACAAGACATCCGTCAATGACAGTATGTGGATATGGTAATTTAGTTTTATCGGGACTTCTGCTGTCTGTTTTGGTAGCGGCTACGGGGTCCTGGGTTGCGTATTGCTTGTGCTGTTGTGTATTTTCCGCCCCCTTTGCCCACGCGTGCCGGCTTGCCGTGTATGTAGTCCGCTCGCGGCTTAATTTATAATTGGCCTTACGCACATAAGATAATAGATTTGTATTGATTAGCTGATGGTCATTAATAGGTTGATTAATTCTACAGATGCTGTAACGAATTACTGTGTTTCTAGTTACTTAAGCCAGATGTCAGTCTGTTGTAGATACCCACTAGTTCTGGGATTTTTCATGCCCAATTCGTGACCGTTGCTGCTCCCGTTAGGAAGTGCACGCCGAGCCTGTATTGTAAACAGCTAAGTCGATGGGCGTCCACTTCTGGTCGTAGTTTGTTGAATCCCATGAGGTTACTTAGTAACATAAAATTTTATATTTTATATCCTGCATTGTAGGGCGCCTGCCACTTAAGTAACGTGGTTGTGTGCCATGGTACCTGATTTGCTGTTGCCTGTGCTATGAATTACTTTGGTATTACCAATCACTGCATTAACGAAAGACTACATTTCCTTTTTAAATTTTTGTAAACTGTTCTTCAGGTTGATCATAGTTTTTGAGCAAATAATGTTTAACTCATTTTACTAAACGTGTGATAGGCCATGAAAGTTTAAATTTAGAAGTAACTTGCTCTCACTTAAATGGTACTTTTTAATTTTAAAAAAATATGTTGAGGATTTTGTTTGTTATTTGTCTTGTTTAAATGTGTAAAATAAATGTTCAGTACAACTGTCGATGGTGATTGGCTGATTTGTCACTTGGTCCAGTCGTACCACCCCACACCCTTTTGTGCTAAGCTTGTGTAAAAGTTGAATTCCATGCAGTGCTGACACATCACTTATGTCTCACATTCAGAGAACATATGAACTGATACAAAGTCGTGTTGAGAGTTTATTGTAAAACTTTTAATTGATTAGAGAAGTTACTTCATTGTAAATACAACTTAATTTCTCGTGAAATATTGTTTTGTACACGTCTATTGATTACAGTACATCTGATGCTTATAAAACATAAAATTCACTTAACCCCAACGAAAATAGACATAATAACTTAAGGAGAAGGAATTACTATCGATATCACAGTTTCAGAAATAACGTGCTTCAACTTAATTTTAGCGACAGACAGCACTGAAAAACAGATCTACCAATAATCTGAGACGTCGCGGCTTACAGTAATTATGTGATGCAGCTAGTGTTCTACTGGCACAGGGACACATTTAAAGACATTGAACTACTGCCATCAGATTTGAAGTTCACATGATGTAGAAAAGGAAGACGCGAGAGGGAAGACGAATATCAAGTACAGAAACGAAGTGAAGGGAAATGATACGGGAACTACAATCGAAAATTTTCGCGAAGCCCTGGTTCCACACAAATAAAGCGAAATGGAGCGTCATTTCCATACTCATTGATCCATCGTCTACCAAATGTCTTCACCATACACACGTACGAAAGAATCTTTGCTGCGAATGTGATTGAATAACCAAGGGGTATGAAGGCTTTTATAGTAAGTTGGGTGTATGTATACGAGCAAAATTCGTTTCATTAGAGTAATAAATTAATTTTTGATGTAATCGTAAAATTTTAAAAGTAAATGCAAACTACTCAGTAAAAGCACTAGAAAATTATCAGAGCACTAACAAATGGATGTATGCCTTGCGTACCAAAAGGCAATCGTAGAACAGAATATAGCAGATCCGGGCATTTTCGACACCGGGTAGACTTATGTTCCTTGCCACTTGAACAGCTAGTTATATTTTCGTTCTTAAATTTTGTTTACATACTCATGTTTTCATTACTACCGATTTATTATTAACTAAAATTAATTGTTTAGGGTCTGTGATAGTGCAGTGTACTAAATCGTACATCACAATAGAGAGGAAGAGACAGTTTCTTTTACTATGTCGCGTATAAAATTACATAAAAATCTTCGGCGCGGCAGTAATTCAGCAATTGTATGACAGTAAACCAGGAGAGATTGAAAAAAAATCGGCCAACTACTTTCAAAAGATGCCTTTAGAAAACTTTTACTGTGTAATACACATAACAGTACATTGAATAAAGCCAAACGGCTCTTGCCTTGTGAGACATTTATCATAAGAATGAGACAATCACATGCAGTAGCTCAGCAATGTGACAACGTAGCATTTCTAATTAAATGTAGTTCATCAAAATGTGAAGTAATAAGGTCCATTATACCTTCCGAAGAAGATACATTTATGACTCAAAACCAGAGCCAATGGTCCCAGTAAACCTCAATTTGCTACTGGTTGACCGATTGTTTCCACCTCTCTAAGTCTGTATGAAAATAGTTCCCCGTAAGTAGTTTTTCTTTACAAAATTAACTTTGATTTGATTTGATTTAACGGATATTACTCTGCTAAAAGTGTTACGTGAAATATGAAGGACACCACTGCATAAAATTTACTTAAAACATCACAAATACAAGTGTCTTCTTATAGTTTAAAGGTTCGCATCGAAGCCTGATAAGGCGTTTCGGCCTAAGTGCCATCCTCAGAGCCCTCAATAAGCTGGCGGGTGCCATTAATGAAGGCCCTCGGTGCGCTCGGCGCCCTTCATTAGCCGGGCTGGCGCACGGGCCTGGAGCACACGTGTGTCGCCCGAAAGCCCCTCCTTGTGTAAACGTCGCCGCTCCAGGATGATAATTTGAAGTGCGTTATAATGGTAATGGCACCCATTAATTACTCCGGTGTTCCGGCGTCCGGCAAAATTTGCGTCTCGCGCCTAAATAACGCGCGCTGTCCAGGACGCGGCGCGCCTAGATTGGAATACCGGCGTGACCGCAGCGTAAATAGAAACTTAGCAGCAATGCAAATGGCGTGCGCTGCCCGCCAATTGTACTAAACCCACAAATGTTTATGCAGGCGGCCAGCGCACGTGAAATGCATCGGTAATGTCGTTGCGAGGCCTTAATGCGTTCACGGTCGAACTGACGATGGCAAATCGGTGTCTGCATTACGCGGAATTAGATGACCTAGCACTTGGATTTTACTTCCAAAACAACGTGCTTTCAGCGGAGGAAATCTCGGACGCTAAATGGGTGTTGGATGATAGGGAATATCGAAAGCTGACTTGATGCCTAATTTCCATTTATCGGGTCCAAATCGTGAAATAGGTCGTCATTCCGATTGCAAACCACCCCAAACAAGTAGGTAACTACAGCTGGTGTTTGATAAAGCCCTCACTTTCCCTAATTGCTTCACCTCTTACCACCAACAGTACTAGAACTTGGAAGGTCAACGCATCAGATCTGAGTTTTGCTTGAAATTGGTAAAAACTCTGTATGCGAAAGTTATTGGCCAATAAACTAAAACTATGGTATGCAAACTAAAACTGAGAGTTGCACCAGACTTCAGTATAGAAATACAATGAGGAAAGAACGTGATACGTTTTGTTAATTTAGTATTTTAATCACGTAACATATACAGCACGCGTATCACAAAAGAAATTGGAACTGCTGAACATGCTTTCAGTGAAACAAGAGGATTATTATGGAACAAGTCGTTAGTAAATTATAAAAGGGAATCGTCAGGGCTTTCATCTTTAGGGTGTCGTTAGCCACTCAAATGTACGTATACTGAAGGCAGATTCAAAGTTCTTAGAATCGGTGGAAATGTTGCTTTAAGAAAGCTAACGAAGATCAGCTGGACGAAATAATCAGTGCAGAATGTTATGAAAGGGATCATTGAACAGAGGAATCTCATTACAACCATTCAAGTAAGAAATCGTGATACGAAGAGGGCATCAGAAAGCAGAGAAGAGTGGTTGCAGTGAGAAGGCGTAGCCATTAGATAGTGGTGTAGATGTTTCTGGATGCAGCAACGACGTTGGTCGATGTTAACTGCCTATATCACAAAGACGCTGGAGATATGGTCTGTTCCTCTCCAGATAATACGTCCTAAACAGTCGAGTATAAGGATAATACGACTTGTGTCCTTACTTCTCCAATTAAGAGAGATTTGCTGCCTGGTACTTGTATTTTTAGTCCTTTACTACTCCAAAATTACGCGTAGGATTCTCATCCGGGTATAACACGGCTCAAATACTTCTCTAGGCATATAAATTTGGACTTCCACTACGTTATCTTTCGAGGTTCATAATTTCCAGAAACATGTCACCAACACCGACCTCGGGTACAACATTTCTTTCTTTTCAGCTTCATTTTATTCCACACACCACGACGCTTATTAGTCACACGTCATGTGGGGGTTTCATCCGTATCAAGCTACCGTCTTCAGATCAATATGCGTTACTGACGTCATAGTGGCGAAAAACAAGTAACTCCGCTAGATCCAGAGGACCACGATATGCTGAATTATCGCCGTGCCATGCTCAACTAAAACGCTTCGTTTGATTCCGGTATGGAACAGCATGTGGTCAGCACACTACTCTCTCGGCCGTGTGAGCTCTCTAGATCTTGGTGCCGCTACTTGAATGACAAGTCGCTCTCCAGTTAACTTATCGACGCTGAGTGCTTGACCTTCCAGTTCTCCCACAGTGGAAATATTCCTAGCACTGACGACAAATGGAACTGGGATTATACGCGGGGCAGCCAGACGCTCTGACCGCTCCCTCAATAAAAATACTTGATGCTGAACGAGGCGTTTAGTGCAGAATGTTCAACTGAAGCTGGTCGTTTTGTACAGTTGTACATGGTTGAAACATCAAATTTTAATGTGACTGCGAGTGTAAGTAATTTTAGTTTTACTCAAATACACTTATAATAATTAAAGCTAATAACTTCACAACAGAACACTGGGATGTCATGGGCGACACTATGTAACTACTCTTACGTAGTATTTAGTATTTATTATAAAGGTAATGCTTTCATGAACTTGAAGCTTGTTTTCAACACTACGCTGTTTGTCTAAGCATGGTCCTGTTGGAGGTGTTATTCCCTTGCCTTCCTTTAACCTTTGATCTAACGCGGTCAGCTACTTACAGGGAGGCCAACAATTTAACTCTTAACCGATGTTCATCTCAACATTTTTCACGTTAACAAACATATCCAGAGGGGAAAGAAGTGTTAAGTGAGAGATAAAATTCCCAGAACTCGCAGGGCATCGAACCCCTGACCTGAAGATTCGCAGATTGCCGATTTACCACTTAGCCCCGAGACATTACATGAGGTTTATTTAAGTTTCTAACAGTGAGCTTCTGCCTAACACACTTGATACCAAATTTGGAGAAGAGAGACATTTCATAGTTCATGTGCATCACTATTTAACAGCATACGACTATTTTATTTTACATGTATATGAGAATGAGAATAACTAACAGCACTAAACGAGTGAATTTACCTTGATAATTGTCAGCTGCTTTAAACATTAATTTTTATTGAGTATAAATACTCACAAGCAAAATTTTGGCAATACATTTGTGGAATTTAATAATCGCTTTAAAGTTAATTTGAGTCTTCATGAAGTTTTTGTGGCAGCAAAGTCTGAATAACAAATCTGTCCACAGTCTAACTTTCGCTCGTTAAATTTCTTTAAATGGAGGATATATGTCCTGTTTTAAGTAGCACGAAGTCTGCTAGAAACTAATTATTCTCAGCATAAAGTGCATTTTCAGTGACCATTTTGCATATAGTATCTTAACAAACACTCCCTAAATTAATGAGCAAAAGCACTAGCGCGCCCATTACCTCGCACTTTTGAGTCTGATATTCAACACGAAGCTGTAGCTTACATGCAGCGACTACAAGATGGTGAGATCCACATTTTCAAGAGTCTAGTTGTGCATTCTTGTAATAATGAAAAAAACTAAAAATGTTGTAATTGCATCTATAACTGATGTAACGCAAATATTTCGTTCGCAGTGGACGATGGACAATGTACGTAGAAATTGTACTGTGTGAGCATTAGCGCATAGTCAGAGTAAACTCTATATGTGTAATCGACATTCAATAAAATGTAAAACAAAAACTTTTATTGGGCAAAAGAATATTAGGAAAGACAGTTTTTAGTGTGTACTAGCGTATAAATCCGGCGTTGCCCAGATATTTCTACCTGTTCCTGTGACTACATTCACGTGCAACGTATTTTTAACTTACAAATCTTCTTTCTCTACAGTGTCTGAAGTAGTATGGTTGGGGACACGAACGGAGACCTTGTTTGTTTCGGTAACACGGGGCCGAGCCATGTCGAGCTGGCCGTGCGAAAATCAGCTGACACCAACAAGGTCGACGCATGCAAAGCGCAGCGTTAGGTCTTGTGTTCTGTTTATAGACGTGGAATAACATAAGCTAGCCGTGAAATGTACACTTCTAATGTGAAATGGTAAATTGTTAGGAATAAGTGAGATTCTATATATAAAAACTCGCTCCCCTGTGCCACTTCCCTTCAAAATTGGCGATTTTTTGTGTTACGTTGGAGAGAAGTAACTTTAAGCCTCTGTGAGTGAAGGTTTATGAAGGGCGAAATAACGCATGACGGTATCGATCAGTGGTACGTCGAGCCTTGCTTTCAGAAGGAGTTTCCAAATAGTGAGTTAAATGCCCCTCGATCTTGATGTATTCTCGAGACCACATAGTCTTAGTCTTTTACCCATTCTGATGCCTTAACAACGATTCTACCATTTTTAGGCATTTTATTCCTAAATAAAATGAAATCTAAATATATTGAGTAGGTACACAAATCACACAACGAACTAAATAAATTCAATTTTCTTCGCAAAGAATATACACTGAAGTGCCAGGGATACTGGTATGGGCATGCGTATTCAAATGCAGAGATATGTAAACAGGCAGAATACGGCACTGCGATCGGCAACGACTATATAAGACAAGCGTCGGGCGCAGTTTTTAGATCGCTTACTGCTGCTACATTGGCAGTTTATCAAGATTTGAGTCTCAACGAGGTTTTAAAGTCGGCGCACGTGCGATGGGGCACAGCATCTCCGTGGTAGCGATGAAGTGGGGATTTTCCTGTACGATGTTTTCACGAGTTTATTGTGAATATCAGGAATCCAGTAAAACATCATAATTCCGGTATCGCTTTGGCCGGAAAAAGATCCTGCAAGAACGGGACCAACGACGACAGAAAAAAAACAGTTAAACTTCACAGAAGTGCAACCCTTTACCAAATTGCTGCTGTTTTCAATGCTAGGCCATCAACAAGTGTCAGTGCACCAACCATTCAACGACACATCATCGATATGGGCTTTTGGAGCCTAAGGCCCACTCATATACCCTTGATGACTGCACAACACGAAGCTGTACGCGTCACCTGGGCTCATCAACACCGACATTGGTCTGTTGATGACTGGAAACATGTTGCCTGGTCCCACGAGTCTCGTTTCAAGTTGTATCGCGTGGATAGACGTGCACGAGTATGGAGATAACCTGATGAATCCATGGACCTAGCATGTCAGCAGTGGACATTTCAAGCTGATGGAGGTTCTGTAATGGTGTAGGGCGTCTGTAGTTGGAGTGATATGGGACCCTTATACGTCTATATACTACTCTGACAGGTGACACGTACGTAAGCATGCTGCATGATCAATGCATCCATTCATGCCCATTGTGCATTCCGGCGGACCTGGAAAATTCCAGGAGGACAACGCGACACCCCACATATCCAGAATTCCAATAGAGTGGCTCCAGAAACACTCTTCTGAGTTTAAACACTAGCGCTGGCCACCAAACACCCCAGACATGAACATTGTTGAGCGTATCTGGGATGCCTTGCAACGAGCTGTTCAGAAGAGATCTTCACCGCCTCGTACTCTTACGGATTTATGGACAGCCCTGCACGATCCATGGTGTAAGTTCCCTCAATCATTACCTCAGACATTAGACGAGTCCATCCCACGTCGTGCTCCGGCACTTCCGCGTGCTCGCTTTGGCCCTACACGATATTGTGCAGATGTACCACTTTCTTTGGCTCTTAAGTGTAAATAAAAGCTATCGAAAGAAGAAACCAATGTCCAGTTTTTATACACAAAGCGAAATCAATATATCCCCCAATTCCTAGCCAAATAAATACTCTATTAGTTTTTATTCATAAAGAAAAGATTGCGGAGCTTACTTCCGTCACCGACGTAAACTCCCGAAAATACATCTGTTGCTGGGTTATATGAACCGACAGCGACTACTATGGATCTCTTGGGCACTAAAATACTAACAGCGGTATTTGGTGTGCTATGCTCTGATGATTATCCATGATATTTACTTAGCTGAAGAGATGTTTCTGGGTAAATCTTTAAATTACATTACCTTCTTTTTTCGTGTTCTGATTTTAATGAGATAAACCTGTATACTGCACCAAGCTACGTTAAAGTTACGAATGAAAAGCCCATGGAAATTCTTCTAGTAGCTGTCTTCGTTGTATTTACACCTCTTTTTTCCGCAGCTGCACATATCCAAGTTTTATAGATTAATTGCCATCTTTAGCAAATGTAACAAAAGTCTTATTAAGACCAGACAGGTTTCGCTTATTTTAAAGGATGACAAACAGAATTGTAAAAGAAAAACCCATATTGGTACAGTGATCACTGAAGATGCTTTATAATAAAGCGAAAAGCGTCTGGACTTAGTAAGATATTTATTACAGCTTCTAAAGACGGAAAATAACCTACAGGAAATTCTTCCAGTAGTTTGGAGGTAGGCGTATTCAATCAGACAAACAGACGGACACGACTGTTTTACAGTTTTATCATTAGCATAGATGTATATAGTCGGTCATACCTGTAAGTACCAGTGAGGATTCAGAAGATGACTGTTTGTGAACTACAAGACACACAGATAACAGACACCTAGCAGCGGATGGACCATCTTTCCAAGTTCGTAACTCACACTGCTGGTGCTGTGATGCGGCATATCTAATACGGCAAGAAGAGTTGGTGATTGCAATTCATTATTTGCCTGGTAAGATCCAAAGACACTCGCCGATTTAGAAAATCTGTTCACTGGCTTGCCTATTTGCAGGCGCGAACTGATTCGATGAGACAATAAGGAGCGGATGATTTGTCTACATGAAACTACATCGCCAACTAAAGCCGTGTGTTGAGTCGTAATCGAACCCGGGATCATTACCTTTAGCGTGCAGGTGCACCACCAGCTGAAGTTCCCAAGCACAAGTGACGACTCTTACTCTGCGAGGACGGATCGTGAGTGGAGCTTGGGAAAACCAATTGGCCGGGGAGTTTCCAACGAAAGGAATGTTCTCTGGCTCGAGTCTGGGTCCAGGAAACGGTTTTAATTTCTCAGGAAATTTAGTATCCATATACACTCCGCTGCAAAGTGAAAATCCATTCCGGATTATTCAACACGATCCCATATTCCAACCCCTTTTCGGTGCACTCAGCAACTACGCCAGGTTCGTAATACGAATCGAAAGAGAGGTGCTCCATCCACTGATACGTATCACATTCCTACATGTCTTATAGTTTTCGTGCAGAACTAGGTTCGCAGGAGAGCTTCTGTAAAATTTGGAAGGTAGTAGACGAGGTACTGGCAGAAGTAAAGCTGTGAGGACGGGCGTGTGTCGTGCTTGAGTAGCTCAGTTGGTAGAGCATTTTCCCGCGAAAGTCAAAGGTCCCGAGGTCGAGTCTCGGTCCGGCACACAGTTTTAATCTTCCAGGAAGTTTCAGTTTCGTATTTGCATCATTGCTAAACTTATTGCCTTCAATTTCATCATTTTTTTGTAGCTCTCTCGTTCTCGTGCTCTACGGGGTTTTGATTGGATATTTCTAGAGAATAATTAAATAGCACATAAATACTGAAAGAGTGTGTGTTAGGAAATTCCACCCAAGCACTCTGTGGAGCACGAAAACACGAGTTATACAAAAAGTGACGTACTGGAGGCAGTAAGTACAGCAGTGCTGCAGATAACCAAACAGACTTGTGAACAACTATATGTAATGATGGAGAAACTTCTCCGAAACCTGAATGGATAGTGAAAGAAGAAAATTTGTATTTGCTCAATTCAGAACCACATCTCTTCATTGTGAAGCAAAGGCGGACAAGGAAATATCTCCAATTACAAAATTAATATTAAATAAATTTATTATTCAGCAAAGAAACTATTATGTCATTGAAAGATATCATCTCTGGCTAGATGACACGAATTTTTGTTCGATAAATTCGCGTAATTAAACCTGAAACAGTATGCTGTCCTCATCATAGAACCGGAAGAATGAACTTTAGTTACGAGTTACTTTACACTAACGCTAAAAAAAAGAAAGAAAAAAGAAACACACACATGTACGCACGCTCGCGCACACAAGACACACAGACACATAGTAGTTAACAATATAATTTGACAGATGTCACCCATGTAGCAGCTGGGTTTGCTCATAAGTCTTCGTGCTAGGTTTTGTTATGAAGGGAGCAATGTGAACTACCAATCTTGAGCGAAAAAGACTGACCTGAAGATGGTTGAATGGTTATCAACCGAAATGTCGTGACAGGAAATCGACGTTATCCGGCTACAATCCCGAATCTTCGCGCAACATTCGACAGTTTGCAAAGCCAGCATCCATGAAATCTATAAGTAGAACTTTAAATGGACACCAAATCATTTAAAAAAATGAAAAAGTGACCTATTGTTTATAACCAGTAGATACAATGTCCTAAATCTAAACTAAATAATATAAACAGAAATATATACGTATTTCAGGTCACTGAAGAAGCCTCGTAAACAACAAAAGCAAGAAGGCGTATGGTACAAAAATTATGTTTTATTCACTTGTGATTAGGCAGTCCCAAACTGATAATTATCAACATAGTGAAATAAATTCACATTAGAGGAGTCCTCCAGCATGTAAGAAGTCCAATGTAGAAAAGCCACGAGGATTAACACACACTCTTAGTAAACTGTGAACAGTTTTTATAGGAAAGCCTGAAAAGATTTTCAGTTCGGTTACGAAAAGACGAACAAATTCACTCGAAATATTCCGAGTCTGTAAAGCACAATGTGTAATTGCTTATTGACCAGTAGCGGGGTCGCTGTTGCCAAGTTATCGGTAAATAAAACGAGCCGCTGTTTCAACAGTGTCATCAGATGCGAGTGGACACAACGTTTATATTTTAATTACGGATGAATAATGCATTTTATTAAACGCTGGAATTCCTCAGTGTGCTCCGAACTACATGCAGCGTGGTTGGCTGTACAAAGTCCGTAAATATTTATGTGAACAGGCCCCAGGGAAAGGAATTACTGGATGATTGAATTTGCAGATTGCGGTCACTGTATCCAGAACGCTTCCAAGGGAAAAGACCAAATTCAGGCCGATACCATGGTCGTTTTATGGAACTTGATTTTCCAGCAGCGGAATTCTCAAAAATCTGCCAGCATAAATGTAACTTTTACGCGTCGATAGTGGTAGCTGACTACTATGCTATTGCAAAACAGTTAAATGTAATCAGAACACGACTAGAATGGATAAAAGAAAGAGGGATCAATGCATACAGCTGCCAAGACAGCCGTCACAAATATTTCTTGTGGTATTTTTATAGAAAAGGAGTACTAGCTGCGTATAACAGCCACGTGATACAAAGATAAAATGTAGTGCATGCACAAATGGAATCCTGAGTTACGTCTGTAATTCCTTCACAAACAGAATGTAAGTAGTGAAACTGGCAACGCAATGACAAAAACGGAATGGGAATTGCAGCGTTTTCAATACAGAATCCACGGATATCTTGACCTGTGGCAATCGAAACCACGATCCACCGTCTCCACACCATTCGATGTTCTACAGTGATGTGAACGCGACTCACAAATACATGGTGTTTCACGTAAGACGCAAACCGAGCGTCCAGCGTTTTCTGGGAAGCAATAACCTCTGAAGCAGTCTGCACTCACCTCGTGACGCTCTGGTTAGAGAGAGCAGGTTGGCGAATGTGTTTCGACCACTAATAACGTAATCGAGTATGCAGCTGATGAGCTTTTTGAATCATTCTTTGCATTCTTTAACAGTGCAGACTCGTGTGTCAGAAGTATCAGGTCACACATTTCCACACGCCCGTCTTCCAACATACAGAAGCTGTTGCTGTTACTGGTGATTGTTGTTAATTTCACTCACCGCAATAAATGCAGCCACGCATCATTATGAAAATAAGCAAAAGTGAAGATCAGTTTGAAAGCCAACTGCTGTCTTGTAACTTAAGCTTAAATTCAACTAAAATTGTTAAACACCTTTTACACTGCGTTATGATCTTTCCAGTCAAGAACCAGTGATACCACTACCCGCTTCTAAGCTTTGGTAAGGGATACAATTTCGAAAGGGCAATGTAAACTTCTTTCGAAAATATTGCCAAAGAATTCTGTGAAGCTAACGAATGTTTAGTTGAATGAGTCCCATCGTGAAGACGAACACTCGTGTAACGCAGATGTATTTGCCATCTTTACGAACTGAAACTAACAATCCAAGGAAATGAGATTTTGAACTTAACGATTATCGACAAAGAAGTGTTCTGAAGATGTATCCGCGGAAAAGCGTTCAGCCAGAAACTGTAACACCAGTGCTTGCCGTGCGGCGTGGTGGTACCAAACCAGGGCATTGCTTTTGTCGAAAAATCGAACAAAGAGTCTTGAGACGCCAAACCTAGTGGTGAATGTGCAGAACCACGTGGCTTCATGAACACACAATGGAATTTTAATAATTAATAGACGAATAATGGTACTTTCGTGACTGAAAACCATCTCAGGTATTGTGCAAATGCTATGAAATACATAGTTGTGCATTATACGCAAAAATAGCACAACTAACGAAGTCTGGTTAAAAATTATTGAGGAAAAAAGAGATCGGTTGCCACGAACGCTTGTTGTAGACTTGGATGTGTACCCACATGAGCCTATGTGTCCGATCTTATCACAAAGGAATGCTGATTCCCGTTTTAATTTAAATAAACGTGTGATGGGAAATTTTATGTCATTTGAACATGATTCGGAAGCCAACAAGTCGTAAAAGGGACCTAAATGAAGCACGTGTTAAAGTGTGGTTTAAATCAAGAGCATGTATCCATCTCACTCAAATATGTGTAGCAGCTTGATGAAACTGCAGACCAGCGTCCAGAGTCCTTACAGCACATAATCTTAGCGCACATTGGTGTTCCAGTCACTGAAAAATCCGCGGTAAGACCACTAGTTTGCTCTCGCAAGGTGGAGTTCCGTAATTGTTCAAGATAGCATTCGCGATTCGTTCAGAGGTATCTGCTCTTCAGACACGTACTCCAACATGTCGGAAGTACAATGATCAGCCAGGACATTGTGTTCAGCGACCTACTATCGATATAAAACCGTCCAGACGACAGCAGCGTCTCCTGGCGAGGAAAGACTGCTAGTCAGACGTATGATATGCAGGGTGCATCTAGTGTCAGAGGGCGTGCTTTTCGTGTGTAGAACGGGGTAAGCATGAGACCTATCTGAGTGTTGCTAAGGACAAATTGTAATAGACCGGGGGCTCGGCACGAGCATTTCGGGAGCTGCAAGACTTGTCGGCCGTTCGAGGAGTGATTAGGTGGCGAAACCAAGGGGAAGCTCACGGCACCTCCAGGTGGCATAGGCTTCGGCAGCCTCCCCTCATTACAGATGTCTGACGTCCTAGAATTACCAGGTTTGTAAAATAGAAACTGTGTCGGAACAAACTTTAATGCTGAACAAAGTACAAGTGGCTCTGAACACACAGTGCACCGATCACCGTTGACGGTGGGCTTCCGCAGCCAACGATCCATGTGAGAATGTTAACACCACGACATCGGCAACTTTTGACTGAAATGGACACGTGACCGTCGGCAGTGGACGTTGGTGCAATGGAAGAGCGTTGTATAGACAAATGAATCCCGATACCTTCTGCATCATGCTGATGAGAGGGAGCGAGTCCGTCGTCATCTAGGAGAACAATTTTTTGACACCTGTACAGCTGGACGAAGAGAAACTGGCGGCGGCTTCATAATGTTCTGGGAAAATTCCCTTTGGAATCCATGGACTCAGAGCCGGCCGCGCTAGGCGCCATGACAGCCAAAGTCTATAGTACACTGGTTGCACACCTCGTGCACTCCTTCATGACGATCATTCCCGACGCCATTGGCATTTCCCAGCAAGAGAATATGCCATGTCACAAGACCAGGAGTGTGATTGAGTGGTTCGAGGAACGCAGTGGTAAGCTCCAATTGACGTGCAGGCCCCAAGATCGCCAGACTGAAACCGATCGAACACATCTGTGATGTGATTGTATGTGGCGTCAGAGCTCTTCACCGCCCTTCCCCGAATTTACGGGAACGAAGCGGCAGTTGATGGTTGGAGTGCTGACACACTATATGCGTATCCAGTAATGTTGGCAACTAATGGGTTATGCACGGGGATCGTATCAACCTGGACCACATCGGAAACAGCCTGAAGATGATGCAATGAAGCGTTGAAACCGGTAACAACAAAATAAAATAAAATCATGAGGACGGCTGTAGGTGTTCATATTTTTTCTCACCATAGTAAACGGCTGTCGTCCCAGAGACCTGCCGTTAAAAAGATGGACATACAAAAATAACAACTTCCGATGGCAGCTCAAAAGGGTGTTCGAAAACCACAATGTTCTAAGGCCGAAACCAGCATGATCAACTACGACAGTCCTATACGGCCGTCAGAGAAAAGGAATAATCGTAGCACCGCACAACGTCGGTCCACGGCTGTTCATTCGCTAGCTTTAAGTACACAGAACTACTGAGGGTCGAAAAATGAAATCCGAAAACATCTTGCGGCGGGAGGAGCATTTCGCCCTGCGTAAACCGTTCTACTCCATACTTTCCAAAGACAAGGTTAATTTAATTGTGGACTGACAGTAGAAAAACGCCATGATAGTCGATGAAGTCGGACTCTTAAGACAAGACGCTGCGACGCAGTAAACAAACGTTCGATTGCAAGGAGCACAACAGGTGAGACCAAAACGACGTGTGCGTGCATCATCGATGACTATTGTGGACTGCACCCCTAGACCATGGTCTGTATTCTACGCGCTATAATGCTTCGCGCTTTGCCTTTTTCGACTGCGGTGAATCCACATATTTCACATCTTTTCTTTCCTTTCTCCATCTCCTAATGTTACATCGTCCTCTGAACTGTCCAGACACAGCTGCCAGATTTCGGGTGCACTCTCGCTTATCTTGGACTTTTATACACCAGTCTTAAAGCACCGGTGCCTAAAGTTCTCTTGCAGATATCGGTTCTTCAAACACAGATGGTCTGCTAATACGTACATGCCATTCAGACTTGTCTGACCACGCTAGAATAATCTGCTCCGTCTAATTATTGTCTTATATGATGCTCCATTGTAGTTGTGTACTTGTTCTTCACCTACTCAACACGAACTGTTGCGGCGTAGTTCTCTTCAATTCCGCAAAATTAATTACTGTACGATACTCAACTACACTATGTGATCAAAAGTGTACGGACACCCCAAAAACATACGTAGGCGCGTCGTGCTGCCATCAACTGGTAGGTACTCCATATTATTGACCTCAGTAAATGGTTCAAATGGCTCTGAGCACTAAGGGACTTAACATCTGAGGCCATCAGTCCCCTAGAACTTAGAACTACCTAAACCTAACTGACCTAAGGACATCACACATATCCATGCCCGAGGCAGGATTCGAACCTGCGACCGTAGCGGTGTCGCGGTTCCAGACTGAAGCGTCTAGAACCGCTCGGCCACACTGGCCGGCTAGTCACCTCAGTAGTCATTAGACATCTTGAGAGAGCAAAATGGGGCACTCCGCGGAAATCACAGACTTCGAACATTGTCAGATGATTGGGTGTCACTTGTGTTATACGTCTGTACGCGAGATTTCAGCGCTCCTAAGCATCCCTAGGTCCACTTTTTCTAATGTGATAGTGAAGTGGAAAAGTGAAGGGACACGTACAGCACAAAAGCGTACAGGCTGACCTCGTCTATTGACTGACAGAGACCACTGAGAGTTGAAGAGGGTCGTAATGTGTAATACACCTCCTCAGTGCAGAATTCCGTGAAGAACGGACTGCCATTCCCCAAGAAACCTTTCAGAACCTGTTTGAAGGTATGCTTGCGAGAGTCGTAGCTGTCATCAAGGCTAAGGGTGGGCTAACACCATACCGAATTCCAGCATTACCGAGGGAGATTGCCACGAACTTGTACGCAAATTTCAGCCAGGTGTCCGGATAATTTTGATGACATAGTGTATATCAATGGGCAGCGTCGTTTCGTTTTGGCTTCTCATGCACCATGTTTCAGTACTGTGGAGCGAACATTAAAGCCTGTGTAGAAGGACTACATTCACTTACCAGTGAACAGATTAGTTATGTAACAACATTGTTTCCAGGCACACCTATCGTCCTTTATTACTTGACCTCTGTATTCTAGTATTTGCCTTCCTGTACCGAGCGAGGTGGCGCAGTGGTTAGACACTGGACTCGCATTCGGGAGGACGACGGTTCCGTCCCGCGTCCGGCCATCCTGATTTAGGTTTTCCGTGATTTCCCTAAATCGCTCCAGGCAAATGCCGGGATGGTTCCTCTGAAAGGGCACGGCCGACTTCCTTCCCCATCCTTCCCTAATCCGATGAGACCGATGACCACGCTGTCTGGTCTCTTTCCCCAAACAACCACCCAACCAACCTTCCTGTAGAGTTTTGACAACTTCTTGTTTCCCCTAATACCACACATGCTATCCGCCGATGGTTTAAATTATTTTCTTGTTATTATGTCCCCTCATATAGTTAGCGGTACTCCTTCACAGATCCTGGTAGAACATCGTTATTTTTATCTCTATAGTTAGAAGTTCGTATTTTAGCTTTATATTTTAGCACAGCTCCTTTTTCGACTATTTACGGTATGAAATGAAATGAGCGTTCGGCATTGTTGGCCGGGAGACCCCATGCGGGGTGTTCGGCCGCCGTAGTGCAGGTCCTTTTTAGCTGACGCCACTGCGGCGGCTTGCGAGTCAATGATGATAAAATGATGATGATAGACACACAACAGCCAGTCATCTCGAAGCAGAGAAAATCCCTGATCCCACCGAGAGTCGAAGCCGGGACACCGTGCGCGGGAATCGAGAACGCTACCGAAAGACCAGGAGCTGCGGACACTATATACGGTGTTAATCATAAATGAAACTGACTGATGTATTATTACACATTTAATGTGTTGCAAGTGGGTTTCATTAATCATTAACATTAGTTTCAGCCGTGTTTCTCAACATGCTCGAGATTATTGCCTTTGTGCTGTCTAGTTGTGACTGGGTGTCTTGTAACAGCAGCCACCATTATTAATTTTTGTTCTCAGAAATTGTATCGGTCGCCAACATTATTGTGCTCACTAACTTGAAAACAATTCATCTGGGCCTCCATTACCTGTCGTTACACTCCTCCATCCACCACGTTTCTGTAAATCCTCTTTCCTTGCTCCACCATTCGAATTCGCCAGGTCAGAAGCAGTAAAACATAAAATGCAAATTTATGTAACTGTAGCGGTCGCTGTGATGGCGGTAGATATAAAATGAGGTGTAACCTCGGCGATGCAGCGGAACGCCCGACGCTTCCAGGCAGCGCAATAAAACCTGTGCCCGGGGTCCCTCGCAGCGGCTAGTTGCCCCAGTGCAGAAGCGGTAGCAGGTAGAGCATGTGGTGAGGCGGTTGGGGGTGTGCAGATATGGTGCGGGGGCGGGGGTGGACCGGGAGTGGGGGCGTTTTATGCGCCGTGTTGCGGGCAGCCGCTAACGCAGCAGGTCGCCCGCTTCCGCACATCGCTCCCTCTGCAGCACCCAGCGAGGCCATCCAAGTGTGGCGCCGCGCCGCGTCCTGTCCCGTTGTGCCCTTCTGGTTTACGCAGCCGTTGCGTGTCCGAACGCGGTCTGCCCCCCCCCCCCCTCTCTCTCTCTCTCTCTCTCTCTCTCTCTCTGCCACCCTCCCTCTCTCTCCATCTCTCTCTCTCTGTCTTTCTCTCCGTGCTTACACATCTCTTTCCTCTGCATATGCCACGGACGCAATCTCTTTCTCATATAAATACCGGGTATTTAAAACAGATTTGAAATATTTCCACAGGAGCTCGAGTTGCGCAAAACTAGAAGAAAAGTTTATATAACTATACTTTCGGTAGATCAATACCAGCTGTGATATGGGCCGTTAGGATATCGTCCCGCACTGTAAGAATACCGCAGGTGAAATCCGAAGAGTACTGCTATGAAATGAAGTGGCACCCCTCGCCATCACTCCTGGTTGTCGAGCCGCGTAGTGGGTGACAGCATGGTTGGCATCTCACCACTGTGTGGGGCATCTCCAGACACGTCCTCGCAGGTTAAATGGTTCAAATGGCTCTGATCACTATGGGACTTAACATCTGTGGTCATCAGTCCCCTAGAACTTAGAACTACTTAAACCTAACTAACCTAAGGACATCAGAGACATCCATGCCCGAGGCAGGATTCGAGCCTGCGACCGTAGCAGTCGCGCGGCTCCGGACTGAGCGCCTAGAACCGCTAGACCACCGCGGCCGGCTCTCGCAGGTCATCTGGGCCTGGAATCTCATGGACTGGAGTAGAACTGTCGTCAGTGATGAATCCCGCGTCGAACTGAGCCCTGCTGACCAGTGACGGCATGTCTGGAGACGCCCGGGACAACAGTGAGTTACCAACCTGACTGTCACTAACCATACGGACTGACAATCAGAATTGATAGCCATTTCAAAATTGTTCAAATGTGTGTGAATTCCTAAGGGACCAAACTGCTGAGATCATTGGTCCCTAGACTTACACACTACGTAAACTAACTTATGCTGAGGACTACACACATACCCATGCCCGAGGGTGGACTCGAAGGAGCCATTTCATTTTGCTGACAGTTTCTCTTGCTTCTCTTCGTGCTTACCAGATCTTACATTGACCAGCATGGCAGTCTGGGCCTCTGTGCAGCACGGACGCCTTGGCTCATAACAACTAAACAGCCATCTCTCCTACCAGACGTTCATTTCTTCACACCCCTATTTACTGAAATACATCTACATCTCTCTTCCTTAGAACTCGACGATTTATAAACTTTCTCTTCTGTAAACATGTTGTTTCTACCAGTGTCACTACTGGATCACTAGTATTACCGCTAATAGTTTTTAGTCAACACAGGCTTTCAAATGTCATTTGACACATTAAAATCCTGTTTCAAGTCATTTTTTGTCCAATCACGTGACGTCAATGGCACAGACCTGTCCTTCACTGACGCTGCCCACTATCAACTATGATACCTTCTTCGAGCATCAACATCATGATATCAGAGTGAGAACGGCAGTTGAAATATACATCATAACGACAACCTGATTCTTAACTAAATATTACGTGATATAAAGTTCATATAAGATGAATTTCACTTTACTCTTTCAGTGTCTCAGATTACAAAAGAAATTCGCTCTCGATATCTCTGTTTAATAATGGTGCAATTCATGTTCTCAGTATGTTGATTGAGCCAAGTTGACATGAAAATGGAAATGCTAGAAATATCAACAAAAGAAATTTACCATAACACTGCAAACAACTGAATGGAATGCTAGTCTTATCTATCAAACACCATCATTGTTACGGTATATGGAATAATCTGGAATTTTAATTTGCCGAGACGAATGGTGGAAATGTAATCATTATTTTCGTACTGATACTTTAATTAAATTGTACCAATTAAAATATCGCCTTCTTAGAGAAACAGACTGGTGAATTGTCCTGGAATCTGTCCCCCATAAAGATCCATCACCCACTGCACACACAGCCAGAAAAAATCAGTACATTCATTTCGAGGTTTCCAATAGACTGAAGATTTATTAATGCAACAGTGCATATTGGTGGATGAAATGATTACCTTTACAGATCAATAGGGCAAGCGGTTCCACGTGGTGTAGCCTCCATGGAGCGTACTGCAGGCAGTGACTCTGCCATCCTGTCCATGGTACAGATGGTGAATACTGTCTTGGGATACGTTATTCCAAGCCTGCTCGAACTGTTCGCGTTGTTCTGTAAGAGTTCCTGTTAACGAGTCGCACAAGCCACTTCTCGTGCCATCATATTGCACACGTACTCGATTGGAGACAATTCTGGAGATATTACTAGCTAGGAAAGTTGTTGCTCCTCTTGTAGCGCGTGTTGAGTATTGCGGGTAGGGTGCGGTTAAGCATTATGCTGTCGGAACAACACATCACTTTCCTGTTGCAATAACAGCAAAAGAATGCGTCTAACTATGTTCTGCAGGTACTCTTCGTTAGTTGGCACCCCCCTACAGAAACACCACAGGTGAACTAGAGCTGTACCTTATCGCATCGCAGATCATAAGGCGTGTGGTGCGGCCACTGTGTCTTGAATGAATGAATGTACTCTACGAGACCGCACTCTCTAGGTCCGAGTCCTACGTGCAAACCACCATCATTTGCGTGCAGGCAGAATCTACGTTCATCGCTGATGACCACGGCGTGCCATTGCATCTTCGAAATGAACCTGTGATGGCACCAGTCCAGCCGTGCACGTCGATGCTGTGGTGTATGTGTAAAACGGCCCCGGAATCCCACAGTTAGTAAACAGTTCGCAACACTTCGTCATGACACGTCTGAGCTCACATACCTTCTTTTCCGTGTTGTTGTGGCTGTAAGATGTACCGCTGCTGCCCGTACAAAACGACGATCCTGGCGGGTATCTGTGTTGCGTGGACGTCCGGAACTCAAAAAAACGGGTCAAATGGTTCTGAGCACTATGGGACTTAACATCTATGGTCATCAGTCCCCTAGGGCTTAGAACTACTTAAACCTAAATAACCTAAGGACATCACACAACACCCAGTCATCACGAGGCAGAGAAAATCCCTGACCCCGCCGGGAATCGAACCCGGGAACCTGGGCGCGGGAAGCGAGAACGCTACCGCACGACCACGAGCTGCGGAATCCGGAACCTCCTCTACAGGTGTATGTTCACGTGACCACTGATACCAGCGTAGTTGCACACCTGACGCAGCAAGTCCTAATTGTGTGGCGGTCTGAAAGGACCATCCTGCGCTACGTACACAGAATTAAAGCCATTTGAAACCCATTCAGTTTTCTGTATGAAGCACGATTGCATCTCTGTGGCATGGTTGCCTGCTTCCTTCACACGTCTGCACCGCACTACGTCTCTGGTTATGAACACTCCCTATTAAACGGTAGACAAAGATGGCGCTCTGGTAGCCGTCACTAGGCTATCTGTTGGTGGACGACGTTGAAACCATTATCACTACATCTCCTATTCTCGAGGTGGCATACACCGCCACGGATCAAAATCGAAGGAGTCTCCGGGTGTACTAAATTTTCCCGGCAGTGAATGTGGTGGATCTGGTAGCGAAAAAAATTACCACCGGTAGGAACAGTTTATAAGAAGAAAATGAAAAGCAAGTGTATGATTCATATGAGAACAGCGTAATTTAAAAGGATTAGTATCAAAAGAGGCAACGGCCTTGAAGAGTGGCTACACCGGTTCCCGTGAGATCACTGAAATTAAGCGCTGTCAGGCCTGGTCGGTACTTGGATGGGCGACCATCCGGGCCGCCATGCGTTGTTGCCATTTTTCGGGGTGCACTCAGCCTCATGATGCCAGTTGAGGAGCTTCTCGACCGAATAGTAGCGGCTTCGGTCAAGAATACCATCATAACGACCTGGAGAGCTGTGTGCTGACCCCACGCCCCTCCTAACCGCATCGTCCGCTGAGGTTGACACGGCGATCGGATGGTCCCGGTAGGCCTCTCGTGGCCTGATGACGGAGTGCTTCTTCAGTATCAAAAGAAACAAGAAATCTCAGTCTGTCTTGCGTTGTTAACAATAGAGCTCCTAAATATTACATCAGAGCCGACTTTGACTATGTGAAAATTGAGGTTAGAGAACCGAAGAGCCTTCAGTCATGTGCAGTCCTTGAGATATCGATAGTGGTTGCTGACGGCGAGGTGAGATTGGTTAATTCAAGAGAATTATATTGCTTATTTTCTCGAATATAGGTCGCAAAATTGTTGCGTTCTTTCGCTGAGATTCTCTTTGTTTTCCATTCAGAAGATTCAAATATTGTGCTAGATCTAATCTGGAATAAGTATCAGATATACAGTAGAGTACGATCTGCTGCACTCAATGTGTAGTGAAATAAAAAATTAGTACTACTTTTTCAGCTATTACGACTTCCCCATAACTACGTCAGTCGTTGCTACTTTTACTGATCCTTTGTAGTATTAATTTTGATATCATCCTTGATACCTTTCTATTTGCACCTCTAGCTGCAAAGTACGCACATTACCGCTGTATTAGCGAAAGAAAAATGCGGTAGGGGCTCGTCACTTCTCTCGACATTACAGCCCCACTTCCATTTCCGGTGTTTCATCTTCTCGTATCATAACCAGATAGCGGACTATTCCGGGGCGCGTTACGTCCGCTTAACTAGAGTACCGGTGATGGCCGCTGCCGCTGCGTAGTGCGCATAATACTGGGGTTTCCTCCCTAATGGATTGTAATTATCCGCTTGTAGCTGCGCGGACGTACACGGCGCCGGCACCCTGCCCTAAGCAGCACTGGGGGAACTGTTGCGCCCTCGCAGGGCCGGTAATAGCGCATTTACAGGATACCTAATACCTCTCCACTGTGCGCACTCTGATTTGATCGCAGGATTACGGAACGAGCCCCACTGTTGTTGGTATCAGCAAGATTGCTTTACCGCAATGCTCTAGTCTACTTTTCGAAGATATGCAAAATTTTTTACGTTACTGCTAAAAGCGAATATTTTATTCTGAAATATTGTTTTTGGTTTGAAAGTCATTTACAGTATTTGGACGACACAGACGTGTTACATTATATTTCACATGTTCCTGATGGAGGTGTTCTGTTATTACTGCTGTTCGTGATTTGTATGAGTAATTAGGCAAAAATTTCCATGCCGTCTGACTAGAGTTTAATTCTGTGAGACCGATACAATGCTTTGGTGATTAGGAGAGAATTTTAAACAACACCAGTAGACGTACCTCGACGTTACAAACTAGCACACTGCTTGTAAACAGGCGAAAATCCATTTGATTTGTTGTAAGTCAAACACTCAAAAATATGCAGCCCTTACCTAATGAGACAAAATGAAGTCAGGAGCGACGAAAGATTGAGCATCACACAAAATTATCTACAAGAAACCATATCTTACACTGAGATTCATCGAAAGAGTCCTCAGTAACAAAGAACTACTTTGCTTAAAGTAGGAGTGCAATGAGGTTTCTGGCACAAGTCGATGTTGTCAGCGTCAGTGTTCCTGGAACCTTTCGTGTCATCAGCATTCCAAGAATTTCCTTCCCATTGTCGATTTTAAGGGAATTCGCTTCCCACCCCTCCACACTCATACCCCCTGTAGCCAGAAGTATCACACTGATGCACTGATGACATCATGCTTTCAGCCATTTGTGTTGGGGTCCTGGGGTACCAACGTTTCAGTCAGTGCATGGAAGTTCAGCCCAGAATGACTCAAGCAAGTTTAATTTTTATAATTTTATTGGGAGAGGGTCATCATTTATTCACTGTCTGCACATGCAACTAGGCCTCATATGTTTCAATGTACAAGATGTTTTAGTTGAGCAAAGAAGACTTCAACAAGGCTGTTTGTTGTATGCATATGTCATAAAAAAGTATTCGCAGCTTTCTACATCAAGCCAGGGAAGGCTTGGTGTAGAAGAAGTGTATGACTACAAATAAAATGAATATTACTCAACAAATAATGACATGGCAGGAAGATGTATTATCTGACTGGCTCTGCCAACATGTGTGGCATCCACTGGAGCTGTGTACACTTCTTAAGGCGTCCATCCAATCTCCTGCCATGCAGGAAATGGTAGTAAACTGTGGTGGAAATGTTTGTCAGTAGAAGTTCACTACCTGTAGTTATTACTTGTATTGTTATGTGTGTATATTGTTATACTCAGCAAATGGTTATTATTACAGTGATAGCAGAAACAGTGTTGTCTGAACCACTGTGATCCAGTGCTGCAGTCTTCTACATTAAGTTCATTTGGACTCCGAAGCAATCATGAGGAAAATAGCATGACCAAAAGTGGTTCTTACTGCAATCCTCGGTTCAAAACAAATATGTTCTACAAAACTGGTTTATATATATTTTAAACTCTATCAATTAACAACAGGACACACACAGTTGCGTTTTGTAAAGTGCTATCAACTGAACTTGCCATAAGAGAGTCTTGTAGCTGTTATCCACACCACACTGACACAGGACATACCCACCATCATACACATCAAATGCACACAGTGCCAAAATCATTTTTCTTGCAGTTGATCAGCGTACATCAATATATGAAGCAAATAGACATAAAAAAATTTATAAACCTGTACTTATCAGCAGAGAATTGATGTGGTATACATACTAATTATCCGACGTTCATCATGTGAGCACAAACAATACAGCATGTCTGACAGTCAGGATACTGTGGCTGCTCTGACCAGTGTGGTTTGGAGAAGTTAGTGCATCTCTATTTACTAAGTATGTATTTCCACAATAGACATTTTGCATTTAACTACAATGTTATGCAACGTCATCATAATGACACACCTATGACATACAAACACTGTATATGAGCCACATATATGCACATACACCTCATATACACCACATATATGCCATACATACACCATACACATATCATACATATTTGGCTGAAATACTCCCATCACAGGAGCATTGAAGTAAATGACTGATCTCCTAGCAGTAACAGAAACAGAGATTTGGAATAGTTCGGTACTTGTGGATAATGTACATGCTCTGATTGTGGCAAGACTAATCTTGTTTTGTCACTCTTAACAAATCATGATAGGATTCGCTTGAAGAAGGTATACGTATTTTCAAAAATCGTATAGCAGTCCAAATAGCAACTATGAAAGAATAGTTTGCACAGTATTGATGGAATAATCTACAAGAGCATTGGATGGTATAACTTACCAAAGCACTGGTATTCCACAAACTGAGAAGGTAAAACTAAACAATCCATTCATATTTGATGATATACTGATGGAAAACCAGGCTCTGATAAGAAAATATTTCTGTCTGTGGTGTCAGATGAAAGCTGATGTGAATTTAAAACATATTTAGCAAACACTATGAAATTGAATGAATTTGTTAGCAATGTGGGGAATGCTGTAATCGGAGACAGTATGGCTTTCTGGTGATTTAGAAGAGAAGGATATTAAATGGTGGTGAACACTAACAAAACTTCCAGAAGTTTCTGCTTAAAAGGTCATCTACAAATAAACAACTGTATCAGTATACATTGGGTGGGATGTGGAAAAATCTGCATGTGTCTCACATGTTCTGCAAGTGTAAGGTGCATCCATACGTTGAATGAGAAGTGGAGGAAATCAACGCAAAATTTATGGAAATGGAAAATTTTATCGAGTAGCTAGAAAAGGAGAGACAGTCAACGACAGAATTGAAGAAGTCAGTACAGTACTAATGTGTTCACTTAGTTTAATTAGGGAAATAGATATACAGTACTCTCAGAGTATATGTCGGTGTTATGCCATCACAAAACTAGCCTAGTATGGAACAGAATGTCGATAATGAAGGGAAAAATTATTGAACTGCTGGGAGCTACTTGATGGAAATTACGACTGCTGAAATTAGGACAGCTGAAACGAGAACAGTATTTCATTTGACCCAGTAACAGAAATAAGACTCTGACAAACAACAAGTGGAGTTTTCAGTGCTGACAAATAAGAAGAGGAGGATAAACAAGAGGAAACCATTATTAGCGATTATACTCATGAAAACAAGTAAAGAGTAGTAGATACCATCTGCCTCCATCTGTTGTTTGTGAGAGCCTTTTCTAACTTCTGTTACTTGTTTCAGTGGCTCTGAGAAAGACTGTGTTACAACTGTCCTAATTATAGCAGTAGTAGCTTCCATCATATAGCTGTCTGCACTTCAATATCTATACACCTTGTTGTCGACATTCTTTTGTATACTAAGCCACTTTTGTGATGGGATGAAACTTACATGTTTTCTGAGAGTATTTCATATCTATTGCCCAAATAAAACTAAGGTCATGCATTAGTACTGCACTGACTTCTTCAGTTCTCTGTCAACGTGTCACCTTTTGTAGCTACTGCCTTGATAAGATTTTCCAGTTCTATTAATTAATGAAACTGCATTTGAGAAGTGTTACTTGGCAAACTGGTCTTGGGGATATTCATACATTCCAAAGTACAACCCATAAACGCGAGAATGCACAGTAAACGTATACCAGAAGCTTTTACACAGAGAAATTACAGAATAGATCAGAGCCATATGGGTTTCTTCTGGGTATGTTATAAGACATAGAAGTAACAGGGCCTTACTTAACTAGTTCGACTTTCTGACAAAGCAATGCAATTGGAGTAACGTTCACCAAATCGTATATTAACAGGAAACAGAAACCTCAAATCACACAGTAGCGTGACATGAGTGCTAGGAAGTATCACAAAGGTGGTGGTGGTAGTATTCTCGATAAGTTACCGCTTGAAATTCATATCCCTTGATATAACGACATTGGACCTGAACAAAGCTGGAAAAAAGCCTGTCTCATGGTGATGAGGGTGTAAATATACTAGGCATTGACATTGTTTACGATAGAGATAACAGTCGCTGCACTACAGATCAATAACTAGCTGATAGAAGTAAGCAAATAAATGGACAAGGACAAACGCATTGGACAATGTATTGCAGTACTGTCGGCCGAGGTGGCCATGCGGTTCTAGGCGCTACAGTCCGGAACCGCGGGACTGCTATGGTCGCAGGTTCAAATCCTGCCACGGGCATGGATGTTTGTGATGTCCTTGGGTTAGTTAGGTTTAAGTAGTTCTAAGTTCTAGGGGACTGATGACCTAAGATGTTAAGTCCCATAGTGCTCAGAGCCATTTGAACCATTTTTATTGCAGTACTCATAGCCGATAAGGCAATGTATCCCAAACATAAATTGGGTTGTTGCTGTAGTTGTTGTGGTCTTCAGTCCTGAGACTGGTTTGATGCAGCCCTCCATGCTACTCTATCCTGTGCAAGCTTCTTCGTCTCCCAGTACCTACTGCAACCTGCATCCTTCCGAATTTGCTTGGTGCATTCATCTCTTGGTCTCCCTCTACGATTTTTACCCTCCACGCTGCCCTCCAATACTAAATTGGTGATCCCTTGATGCCTCAGAACATGTACTACCAACCGATCCTTTCTTCTAGTCAAGTTGTGCCACAAACTTCTCTTCTCCCCAATCCTATTCAACACCTCCTTATTAGTTATGTGGCACCACATTTCGAAAGCTTCTATTCTCTTCTTGTCTAAACTATTTATTGTCCATGTTTCACTTCCATGCATGGCTACACTCCATACAAATACTTTCAGAAACGACTTCCTAACACTTAAATAAATACTCGAAGTTAACAAATTTCTCTTCTTCAGAAACGCTTTCCTTGCCATTGCCAGTCTACATTTTATATCCTCTCTACTTCGACCATCATCAGTTATTTTGCTCCCCAAATAGCAAAACTCCTACACTACTTTAAGTGTCTCATTTCCTAATCTAATACCCTCAACATCACCCGACTTAATTCGACTACATTCCATGATCCTCGTTTTGCTTTTGTTGATGTTCGTCTTATATCCTCCCTTCAAGACACCATCCATTCTGTTCAACTGCTCTTCCAAGTCCTTTCCAGTCTCTGACAGAATTACAATGTCAATGGCGAAGCTCAATGTTTTTATTTCTTCTCCATGGATTTTAATACCTAAACCGAATTTTTCTTTTGTTTCCTTCACTGCTTGCTCAATATACAGATTGAATAACATCGGGGAGAGGCTACAACCCTGCCTCACTCCCTTCCCAACCACTGCTTCCCTTTCATGCCCCTCAACTCTTAAAGCTGCAATTTGGTTTCTATACAAATTGTACATAGCCTTTCGCTCCCTATATTTTACCCCTGCCACCTTCAGAATTTGAAAGAGAGTATTCCAGTCAATATTGTCAAAAGCTTTCTCTAAGTCTACAAATGCTAGAAACGTAGGTTTGCCTTTCCTTAATATAGCTTCTAAGATAAGCCGTAGGGTCAGTATTACCTTACGTGTTCCAATATTTCTTTGGAATCCAAACTGATCTTCCCCAAGGTCGGCTTCTGCTAGTTTTTCCATTCGTCTGTATTGAATTCGCGTAAGTATTTTGCAGCCGTGACTTATTAAACTGATAGTTCGGTAATTTTCACATCTGTCAACACCTGCTTTCTTTGGGATTGGGATTATTATATTCTTCTTGAATTCTGAGGGTATTTCGCCTGTCTCATACATCTTGCTCACCAGATGGAAGAGTTTTGTCAGGACTGGCTCTCCCGAGGCCGCCAGTAGTTCTAATGGAATGTTGTCTACTCCGGAGGCCTTGTTTCGACTCAGGTCTTTCAGTGCACTGTCAAACTCTTCACGCAGTATCATATCTCCCATTTCATCTTCATCTACATCCTCTTCCATTTCCATAATATTGTCCTCAAGTACATCGCTCTTGTATAGACCCTCCACCTTTCTGCTCTCCCTTCTTTGCTTAGAACTGGGTTTCAATTTGAGCTCTTGATATCCATACAAGTGGCTCTCTTTTCTCCAAAGGTCTCCTTAATTTTCCTGTAGGCAGTATCTATCTTATCCGTAGTGAGATAAGCCTCTATATCCTTACATTTATCCTCTAGATATCCCTGCTTAGCCATTTTGCACTTCCTGTCGATCTCATTTTTGAGACGTTTGTAATTCTTTTTGCCTGCTTCATTTACTGCATTCTTATATTTTCTCCTTTCATCAATTAAATTCAATATTTCTTCTCTTACCCAAGGATTACTACTACCCCTCGTCTTTTTACCTACTTGATCCTCTGCTGCCTTCACTACTCCATCCCTCACAGCTACCCGTTCTTCTTCTACTGTATTTCTTTCCCCCATTCCTGCCATTGTGCCCTTACGCTCTCCCTGAAACTCTGTACACCCTCTGGTTTAGTCAGTTTATCCAGGTCCCATCTCCTTAAATTCCCACCTTTTTGCAGTTTCTTCAGTTTTAATCTACAGTTCATAACCAATAGATTGTGGTCAGAGTCCACATCTGCCCCTGGAAATGTCTTAAAATTTAAAACCTGGTTCCTAAATCTATGTCTTACCATTATATAATCTATCTGATTCCTTTTAGTATCTCCAGGGTTCTTCCGTGTATACAACCTTCTTTCATGATTCTTGAACCAAGTATTAGCTATGATTAAGTTATGCTCTGCACAAAATTCTACCAGGCGGCTTCCTCTTTCATTTCTTACTCCCAATCCATATTCACCTACGACGTTTCCTTCTCTCCCTTTTCCTACTACCGAATTCCAGTCACCCATGACTATTAAATTTTCGTCTCCCTTCACTATCTGAATAATTTCTTTTATTTCATCATACATTTCTTCAATTTCTTCGTCATCTGCAGAGCTAGTTGGCATATAAACTTGTATTATTGTAGTAGGCGTGGGCTTCGTGTCTATCCTGGCCACAATAATGCGTTCACTATGCTGTTTGTAGTAGCTTACCCACATCCCTATTTTTTTTATTCATTATTAAACCTACTCCTGCGTTACCCCTATTTGACTTTGTATTAATAGCCCTGCATTCGCCTGACCATGAGTCTTGTCCCTCCTGCCACCGAACTTCAGTAATTCCCACTATATCTAACTTTAACCTATCGTTTTCCCTTTTTAAATTTCCTAACCTACCTGCCCGATTAAGGGACCTGACATTCCACGCTCCGATCCGTAGAACGCCAGTTATCTTTCTCCTGATAACGACGTCCTCTTGAGTAGTCCCCGCCCGGAGATCCAAATGGGGGACTATTTTACCTCCGGAATATTTTACCCAAGAGGACGCCATCATCAATAACCATACAGTAAAGCTGTATGCCCTCGGGAAAAATTACGGCTGTAGTTTCCCCTTGCTTTCAACCGTTCGCAGTACCAGCACAGTGAGGCCGTTTTGGTTAGTGTTACAAGGCCAGATCAGTCAGTCATCCAGACTGTTGCCCCTGCAACTACTGAAAAAGCTGCTGCCCCTCTTCAGGAACCACATGTTTGTCTGGCCTCTCAACAGTTACCCCTCCGTTGTGGTTGCACCTACGGTACAGCTATCCGTATCGCTGAGGCACACAATCCTCCCCACCAACGGCAAGGTCCATGGTTCATGGGGGGAAGATAAATTGGGTGCCGGAACAAATTTTAAACAAATAGTGAATGCAGTCCATTTTCAACTAAAGAAAAACCCTGTGAGGTGCTTAAAAACTTTTATTCAGCCAGTGGTTAAAAGAATAGTATTTAGCCAGCGGTGGCAGCTGCTAAGGGTTCTTTGACGCAGGAAGTACGAAAAAATTCTGGGTGTAAAGTGCCTGTGGTTCTACTAATAGCTAAGACGTCTGGTGGAGTCATTCTGTTTCTAATTCTAGCACTGGCTGGATTGTCAGCAGTCAGTTCTCTGGTCAGAGGAGCTGCTGGCATAGTGTTAACAGTAAAAACGCGCATAATGAGAAGTGCAATAGTAGGAATCTAAAGGACTTAAAAGGATAATGGATGGCATCAGTATCCATAGAGGGGTATATGTTAAAACGATGCAAGAAATGCTTGAACTGTTTGTAAAAAGAAAAAAGGCTCCTAACTGTACTGTTGGACAGACCACTTACCAATACAGATCTGCTTAATTTTATGAAAAAACATGAAATCCAAATATTTTGTGGAGTGTTAATGCCAAAGAGGATGTGGAAATACAGTGAATGTGGGATTGTCAGTTCAGAGGTTGCAGGAGGATATTGCACTCGCTGGGTTGCGTGTGTCATGAAAAACTTAAATATCATAAATTGCTTTGGCTCATTAGCGACCTAGGACCACCAGAAGAATTTCACCGATATTTTACCAACAAGAACCAGGTGTCCTACAATTTTCGACTTCGCCAAGACTTTAATTTATATCACTGTAGCCATTTCTGTCTCATGTTTCTCCTGACGAGTGCATAACAACAGGCAGTATGCACATCATTAGATCAGATGAGGTTTAGAAATGATGTTGTATACTGTTACATTAAAAGAGCACTCATCCATATTAAGGGTATACGACTTACATCAACAGATCCAAGCAAGGAGGAAATCGAATATCGCATTGATCAGTATGGAAACACACAACAGCATAGCTACCGCCACAGAAGTGAGTAATAAAATACCATCTAGAAAGTGGTAAAGTAGTGGTATTACCTCCTGTCTCACTGATGTTGATGATTTGCAATCATATATAAAGCCAACTTAACAAGGGTTTGAGGTACATACAAATGTTAACGTAATTAAAACATATATAAAAACAACAGAACAAACAACAGACTTTAGCCACAATGGTTCAACAGCATCACTACTAGGTTTTTCCAGGAGCCAACTGCTTGTGGCAAATATTCATGAAATTTGTGAGTCGAATCAACAATTGAATATTCTACCTGTTAGCACAGTTTGTGTTGAATGCAATACTGCAAGAAACTCATACCTTAGAGACAGTTCAATTCTCACTCTTCATGTATATACTCCCACAATGGGTCCAGGTTACAAAACTGTGTAGTTGCCAGTGACTGTTTACACAGTAGACAATCTCGAGTTGAATGCCATATATCAGAACGGGAATCCAGTAGAGTTTTGTGGTGAGGAAATTATATAACATCTTCATTTGAAGCGGCAACACGGATTTAAACTATAAATATAGAGCACACGGTAATGAGGACCTATGTGGAACCAGAACATGATAACCTTAGAGAATTATGAGTTTTTTTAAATCAATATAATGGAAGGTTGCAATGAAGTAATTCGATATAAGAAATCCAGCTCCACTGATTACTGGATCATTATAAGTAATATTTCTTCCACAAACCTTTTTCAACAACCTTTACAATAACAATGAGCTAAGAATTCTTATTCAGCATAAACATCAGTTGACAACTCCAAGCAGCCGTTTGCTATATTCGTAAGGATAACTTACAGCAACAAAGAAGGATGGAAGCCTGCTGCCAACAGCACTACCACAAATCACACTTAATGAATTCACCTTTCTGATTCAAGAAATAAGATCTGAATCTATTGGTGTGGAGTCCAGCTGCACAAGAAATGTAAGAATCTTAACAGATCTCGAAACATCAGTTTTCGTTTCAACTTAAGACCTGAATGCATTGGAAAATGCAACATCGGTCATAGCTGAATCGACAGGTGGATGTTTTAGGCCTGCCTCTCACTCAATATGTTAATGGGATTCTTTGACGACTGTAGATGCATCATTATTAACGCTATGTAGTAACTGTTCCAGTTCGATGTCCTAAGCATAATAACTCATACAGTCACATAGTGCCAGAAGAAGGAAATTAAACTGTGTTGGACGAACTTGTAAGGAAGTACCACATGTCAATACCAGATGAAGAGCATACAAAACTTTTACTAGCAGTCAAGAACCATTAATTTCCTATTCATGGGAACTATTAGTGTCTACCCATTCCAGTGATATCCAGTAGGAATGAACGATTAATAATTCTGTTCAACTAAAAAGACTCCACTTATTATCCTAGAAAAGCAAATATGCAGGAGGGGGAATTTATTAAATGCTTCAAGTGTACTTGACAACTCTAAAATAATCAATCCTATAGTTTATCCAAATTCCATTTTCCGGATGGTTACATTAGCTTCACTGGATCAATAACAAATGTCAGTCTACTATACTGTATGTATACAAGATTTCACTCTTTTCCTTATGAGGGTGACGAATTTGGATGTATCCTCAGTCCAAAGAAGTTCATAGATTTGTCACCCATATTGGTGACTGATTGCTCAGGTCGAAACAAGGCTATCAAAACTGGAAATGTAAATGTGTGAATTGAGTTGAATCATCATAGGCACTGCATCATATCCATTATTGCTACACAAACGTATTGTAAATTACTCAGTTTTCACATGAACCATTCAATGTTGGTGCAAATGCAGAGGTGTTGCGGTGCTTGGACAATATCCCACAACAATGACTCAGAGTGCAAATATTATGGACCAGTTTTACTAAGTACATAGTCTAGCGTTAAAAGGTTTTTTTTTTTTTGCTTTTCGTATTTTAACCAAATATAACAATGATGATGATAATTTATGGCAATGTTTGCCGACAAGATAAAGAATGCAACCTTTAACACTAGATTGCGTTCTCACGGCAGTTCTCCTTGGCCGTTTTTGGTACGACTTGGAAAGAGAGAAACATTAATGAATGATCGACGATGCGTCGGTTCTCGATTGTGTTCAGGAGACGTACAGATTGACTGCGTGAAAATAGTTTCTCAAATGACCTCTTAACCCGGATTGCTTTCACGCAATCAGACTCTTCAATGAAATTACCTAAGGGACCTATTTGAATAATAATAAAAAATTGGAAATGAATGCAAAACAGTGAAATGTTGTAAAAAAAGTTGTCAGATCGGAAATTGAACACATTAATGGTCTCCCAAATACAATCTAGACACCGCGATAAAGAGCGAACCTGTAACAAAGTTCATTTAAACATAAACATTATTTGCGGTTCATTTAAAGAAAAGAATAAGCATAGATTTTCTGTACAGTTAAGCATCAATATATTCTCAAAGAACAAAGGCGTTAAACTACAAACATTAACAAATTTGCAATGAATACAAAACTTACTTTTTTATGTTTTTCTCATACATGGAACAGTCCAACAATCGATGCTTTTGTATCTGTGATATTTTGTAAAAATCAGATGTCCTGGCGTGCGCGTAAGTATTTTTTATCGTCACAAGGTTTACAAAAGCGTTTTCTTTCTTGATGGTAACGTGGTTTTTCACAATAAATGAAATATAAATTGTAGCGGTGCTACACAACACGTCTTAACATGTCGGCGACCAAACATCAAAGGTAATGAAGTACATGTTAACATATCGGCGACCAGAAGTACAACAAACTATAAAGACTCTAGAATTTTCCTAACAAATGATAAATTGTTCTTTCTTCTGTTTCGCAGCTTCTTGCTATCAAGCGCTGCGGCAATGATTTTAAATATCTGCGCCCAGCGAGTCATAGTGTACCTTTTAAACGCTGGCCGCGCGTCTTGGTATAGGCGCACGTTATAAACGGATTTCATTCCTTCACCCTCGCGTTGTCATGCTTAGTATCATTACAAACTACAGCTCGGTGGCTATCCTTTTCTCATATGCAATATGTCTCAAATCCAATAATATGACATTGCTTCCCGCGTGAGGAGCGATGACTCCGTCAGGATCATCGCGACTCACGCGTAGTCGTGATATTATTGCTTTCGTGAAACAAGTTACTATTACTTGCAAAAATTCTTTACAATAGATTTTACACACTACATCAGGCAAAGTGGTTAACATACAGAGTATCAGGTAAGTATATTCGTACTACTGAAATTGATAGTAATTTGTCCATAGGGTAACTACATGACAATTGAACTGTGCTCTTTCTAATGTATTGTACACGGATAACAAATGTTCATTTCTCGGTAAAAGATAATGAAATTAAGATAAAGATACACATACATAACTATACATGGCATAATAAATATAAAAAAAAACAATGAAGTAAATTACTTGACTTCGCAGGAAGTCTGGGTGCTGTGTGCACTCGTGGAAAAATAATGTAAAAGAAATTGACATTCTTGTTTTACAATGACATATTACAGGAATATTTTTGTTGTTGTTTCGTCGAAGATTTCTTGCAGTAAATACGTAGCACTTTACGTATTTGTGGCTTTCATGACCTGCAAAAAAAATGTTTCACTACACTTGGGTAGGTATGAGTTGTACTGGGAGTGGTAGAACTTCGGGTATAAATGATACCATTGCACTTGAGTGGGGAAATTGATTACACTTTCACAATGGAGGAAAAGTAGGGCATCACTTTCACTGTGGAAGTTGGAGTAGTTGTCGGGGTGTGATGTTGCGCTGGAGATACGTCGTGGGTCAGGAACTGGAAGATTGGTTCTGCAACATGTTGAGCCGTATGGTGGCGGTCTCTATTTCACTTGATATATGTCCGTGCTTCCATTTATGTTTTCGTACTTGAAAAATACAGAAAAAAATCTGTATTAGAATGTGCTTACTTACTAATAACTTAGTCTAAAAGAAAATTGGATTAGGTAAGGATAACAATTGTTTATGTACATAAGGTCTCATTCTCTTAGGAATGCTCAGTTCTCATATTTATCTATTTTTCTGGTTTTATTTGGTTCGATGCGTTTTCCTCATTACTCGGCCTGGTCAGTAAATTCGGCAGCAATTGTCAAAATCGAGCTTAAGACTCTTCCGATTGGTGTCTTTATAATTTCACAAGCTACATGAGTGCTTAATTCATTGCTTTATCACATTTTATTTTGAATGCATTTCAAACACACTTGGCATCCGCGCTCGTTGTGCAAAGAAAAATTGATTGTTGAGTGCTCAGCGTACACAGTGTTACGTCCGGTGGTCACAATCACGTGATAATAACTTGACAGTTCCACAACGCTAGCAGCAGTATTCTGCGAGAAGCAGAGCGTTTGGTGTCTACTAGCCGTGGTGTGAGTTTTTACACAGTTTTTCATCTACTCTGGATTACGGAAGCAGCCAGATGCGGCGACTCCTGCAGCTGTTTCGAAGAATGTGTCCGTGGAAAGGCGTACAGTACCGTTTGTGGTAAGTACAACACTTATTCATTTTCACTCTTCGGCTTTCTACTTCGTGGTACAAGTACTTATAACATTACTTCACACGCGGTATTTCACACGTGTCCTTGGAGTTATCACCTTTTCAGTTCACACGTTATTGTTAATTCGTGTTCACATTTATTTGGTCGTCATGTTAAGGTTCACACACACCACTTTTAAACATGTCCATTAATTACTTGTGTATTGTTGGTTCACACGCAGCAGCATATACGTGTCCATTTATTACTGACTGCATTATTACTACAAAGTACAGTTAACATTTAGTATACACACCATGTCTAAAAATTATTTACAAAGAAATATTTAATCTCTGTGACTACAAGGCCTGACGAAAAGCGTGTCTCTTGTTCGTAGTTTGTGCTTCCAAGGCACTTTAGGTTTACACTTTGTTCGAAATCTTGTTATTCTTTTCTTTTTACAATAGTTACTCTTTTCTCAAGTTCAGCTCTTTTACTTTCTCTCTATTACGTCGTTAGCTTGAAGACATAGTCAGTGTGGCTTCGTGATGAACAGTTCGTATTCAAACTACCATTAGGGGAATTGGGAAGCTTTGTGAATGTTCTGATGATGTGAAACCAGTTGATGCGTGAGGTAAGTTATTAACAATCTCTTCAAAGGGTGTGACGAAATCAATCCACCGTGTCTGCTGGTTTGGAATATACGTTCGTATGAAACGATTGAACTCTTTGAATCCTCTTTCTGTGGGATTACTTTGCGGTCGATACCGGGATATCAAAATTTGTCTGATGTCGTTGGTTGCAAGGAAATTTCTCCATCGTTTCCCCACGAAAGTTGATGCGTTATCAGATAACATGGCTTCAGGTTTGCCAAAGCGAGGAAAATAGTCTTTCTCAGTACGTCTAATTAGTGGAAGTATATTAGATGACTTCATTGCATAGAGTCTCACGTGTTTGGTAAAAAGATCTAACAATACGACCAGATACTTCACACCTCCTCTTCCCTGAGGAAGTGGACCTGCATAATCCAAACTGACGATTTGGTTTGGTCTTTCTGTACGTATCGGGTTTAAAGGTAAGGCATTTGACAAGTTGAAAGGTTTCGCCATTTGGCAAATGGAACAATTTCTTAATAATTGGTGCACCTTCTTGTGAAGATTAGGTACATAGCAGTATGTTGAAATCTTGCGTTTGCATTTTTCTGGGCCATAGTGACCCCAGGAGAGGTGAGTGTACCAAATGAGATGTCCAACATAATCTTTAGGAATACAGACACACCACCTTCCTGTCAGCAGAGAAGTTCGGTGAAACAAAACTCCATTGTGTACTTTATAAAATATTGACAACGAGTGATCAGGGTTGTTTTGAAGAAGCTGTTTAATTTCTAGCCAATTGCGATCTGTGTCTTGAAGAGTATTCATTTGACGGCAAAGACGCAGAAAGTAACTCCGATGTAGAGGATCTTTCATAAGAAGAATTTTGTGATTAGAAATCTGTTCTATTAATTCAGTAGGCTCCGGCAATCCTTCCGGCATACGTGACAATGCATCAGCAGTGATGTTATTCTTGCCCTTTACGTAAATAATTTCAAAATCATACTCTTGTAGAAATAAACACCATCCAGTAAGCCGAGGATGATACAGTTTGCAAGAGAGTAAGAAGCTCAGTGCTTGATGATCTGAGTATACTCTGATTTTATGACCATAAACATAGTAATTAAAGCGGCGAAAAGCCCACACAACGGCTAATCCCTCTAATTCGGTTACCGAATATGATCTCTCACATTCGGTTAAGACCCGACTGGCAAAGCTGATTATTTTGACTTCCTCCTGCCCATCAGTTTTGTCTGTTTGAAATAAACATGCACCTAATCCTTGAAACGATGCATCGCAAGAAATGCAGAAATCTAAACTCATGTTTGGATGACTTAAAATGTTACTCTTTAGAAGAGCTTCTTTGATCTTGTCAAAGGCTTTTTGGCATTCAGAAGCCCACATGCAGTGGACGTTTTTCTTGAGCAAATTTAACAATGCGGGATTGTTCATTGATTGATTCGGAATAAAGCGACGGAAGAATGAAGCTAATCCAATGAAACCTTTTAGTTGCCTTTTAGTGCAAGGCACAGGGAAATTTTCTAGTGATGTTAACTTGCTGGGATCAGGTGAGATTCCTTCCGAAGAAATTATATGTCCTAAAAACTTGACTTCTTTCTTGGCAAATTTGGATTTTTGTAAATTTGCGGTAACACCAAAATCAGAGAATCTTTGAAAGATCTTTTGTTGGAGAGTTAAATGTTCTTCCCAGGAAGTCGTTGCGATCAGTAAATCATCAACATAGACGTTGACTTGGTCAAGTAACTCTGGTCCTAGCACATAATCAAGTGCTGCAATACAAACACCAGAACTAATGTTGAGACCGAAAGGTACTGCACGAAAATGATAGGATCTGATGATAGTTTCACCTGCCAATAGCTATTTCGGAGGTCTGTTGAGGATAAGAACCTCACACTATGGAATTTTTGTAGTTGTTCCTCCAGTGGTTCTGGTCTTGTGCATACTGGAATGATGATTTTATTAATATTCCTTGCGTCCAAGACAAGTCTGACGCTTCCATCGTTTTTGAAAACAGGTAACAACGGGCTACTGTAGGGAGAATCGGACTGTTCTATGATTTTCCACTTAAGCATTATACGTATTTCTTGTTTGACGGCTTCTTTACGGGACTGCGGAACTGAATAGGTTGTTTTGCAAAAAGTATCATGGGGTTTCACTCTCATGTTAAATTCATAGTCTGCTATGATACCTGGTTTTCTGGAAAAAATGTTCACAAATGTTGCTAATAGGTCGTGTAGTTCATACTTCTGTCTGTCGTCGAGTCCGTCTGTTTCCACAATTTTTATGCGTAACTCGTCGGCAGTTGGTAATAAGTCAGGGTCATTGTTGACGTCACTGAACTCGTCAACCGCTCGGTGGTAATGTTGCCTGTCAGAACGTCTACGTATTTTCACTTTACGTTCCAGGTTGGTTATCCTGACTTTGGTTCTCATTAGATGAATGACCAGTGTCCTATCATCTAGTCTTAACGTGCACTTACCTTCAGCTAAATCAATGATGGCACGATTTCTTCGTAGAAAGTCCATTCCTAACAAGCATGGCACTGACAGGTTCTTTACTACTAAAAATGTGCACGGTATACCGTCGGATTTAAATTGTATTGTTGCTTGTACTTGCAAGCTAACCTTCTGTACTAGGGAGCCTACTGCTCCGGATACAGTACATCCTTGTACAGGAAGTGAAGGAATTTTTGTTACGGAGCATACCTTTTTATATACACACATAGACATAGCATTAATATTTGCACTTAAGTCGATGATGGCAATGATTGGTATATCATAAATGTGAATCAGAGTTGACGCTTGTACTTGGTTTTCCCAAAGGTCGTTGTTTTCGTAGGTGTTCTTTTCGTCTAATAGTTCGTCCCGTAAGTCTCTGTCGTCTTCGTATCTAATTACGTTTATATATCTTTTAATGAAGTTGCCCCCCATTGGTTCCGCAGCTTCCCCGTGGAGGCCTAAAGAAGCTGCTAATGGTTTTCCGACTGGGGTGGAGCTGAAATGTCAGTTATTTTTACTTGACTAGTATTTTGAGACCAACCAGGTCGAAAATTCGCCTTCGTATCCCATACGACTTGTGCATCACTTGATTGCGTGTTATTTGACATCGCGTTTGGTGCTTGGTTCGCCTGTGTGTAAAAAATTGTCGGATTTCCTTGGCTATTATGACCGGCGGTGTCAGGAAAAGCATGCGACGAATTGTCCTGACTATCGTTCCTGAACTGTTGGTTGGGTTGGTAAGAAAATGCATTTTTCGGCTGTGAAAAATTCATTTGGTGAGAGGGAGTGAAGTGACTCGGCTGACTGTACTGTTGTGGTCTGTTATAATTGTTCCATTTCTTTCCCTGGTGACGATTTCCATTATTCGTCTTGTTGTTCTGGTACTGGTAATTACCGTTGTGATTTATCGGTGAATTACCGTATTGCTGTTGTGTGTTTTGATAAATCGGATTGTATCTATTCTGGTGTGGATATTTGTTATATTGTTTTCCATTACGGCGGTTGAAACTGTTATGATTGCCGTAAGGCTGAGCGTTTGGTTGTCCCGTGTTATGTTGGTACGACATTCCATTGACGCAATTTGTTATGTGCTGCTGCGGAGCGGGCGGTCCATTATTATAATTATTCCGCGCGCTCGCACGCACATCCTCATAGATCATATCCAAATTGTCAAGAACAGAAAGAAAGGCTTCTAGGTCTTCTTCACTCACATTAACTAGTTTTTCTCTTACTGACACAGGAAGTTTTGACTTTAAGATCATGATTACATCTTTGGTTGAAATGGGCGTGTCCCAATACTGAATTTTACGTAGATATTTTTCAAAATAGCGTCTCAAACCTCCTCCTTTGGTGTTGAAAGGTTCGGCGTTGTAAACCTCCTTTCGGAGTCTTTGTTGTATGCCTGAACTCCAGAATTTATTCAAAAAATGCTTTTCAAAATCTGCATAGGTGTGACATTTGTCTATAATTTCTGTACCCCAAATTGATCCTTCACCGTGTATATAGCCTAAGATGAACTGTATCCGCTGCCTGTCGTTCCATGATTCTGGAAAAGCGCCTGTGAATGATTTTAGGAATACCATTAGATGTATATTTCGTTTTTCAGGTATAAAAGGCTGAAAAACTCTGTGTTTTAGCACACCCTCGTCTCGCATTAGTTCAACGAGTGTTAGTTGATCGGCATGACTACGTGACGTAGAAGTTTCGCCACGCGTATTATTTACTGTTGGTGAGAATTGTACCTGACACTCGGGATATTGACGATTATCGTGTTCTGGCGATAGCGAATACTCACTTTGATTGTCACCTTGCAATTCCGTAACTTGTCGTTTCAGTTGATCTATATCATTGCTTAGCTGACGTTTCCATTCCGGAAGATCGTGGCTAAATGCTCGTCTGATTTCACCTAATTCACTGGTTAAAGTGTCACCAGAAGTACCGGGGGCGGTTAAGATTTCTGCTGTAGCAGATTTAACCGTACCCTTTAGTTCACCGTGTACCTTGCTGACAATGTACTGTTCTTTGGATTGCATCCACTCTTCAAATTCCCTATTAAGTGTATTGCTTATACCGGTGTTGACATCTGCGATCTTTTTGTCAATATTGACATCGGATATTTGCTGAGCAAGGTCTTCAACTCGCTCGCCAATGTGGTTGACACCTTCTGTCAATTGGCTTACTCTCTTTGAAACATCACTCACAGTTGATTTACACAAATCTATTTGGGCCTGCATATCTATGAACTTGCTACCAATATTGGTCTGGGCGGATTCCACCATCGAAAGAACACTATCAATTTTTGCGTGTACGCTTGCGTTTAGCTCGCTTGCGTAAGCAGTGGTAATGGCTTTAATTTTTTCCTCCATGGTGTCATTCGAAATTTTGATTTGTGCTTGGATGTCCTCTATCCTTGATTCTAAACTGCTGAACCTGTTGTCACTTTGATTTGCTAACTGACTGATTTGCGTTCCAAGATTGTCACTTTGGTTTGTTAGCTGACTGATTTGCGTTTCAATATTGTCACTTTGGTTTGTTAACTGACTGATTTGCGTTTCAATATTGCCACTTTGATTTGTTAACTGTGCCATGTTTGCTTCAAAACTGGTTTTCATATCAGCAAACAATTTTAGTATATCTGACAGCGAGCATTCACGTGACTGCGACGCGGTCTGTCGCGCCGACAGCTCACGTGTCGCTTCGTCGCCTGTTGTTCCCTCACTACGAGATTCAGGTTTGTTTACACCCGCGCGCGGTCTAAGTTGCCTTGGTTGCTCATCAACCATCGTAAATTTAAAGTAGTTACACTACACGAGCTAGAAAATTCAGGTGCGCCAAGGATTTCGCGTCCTGATTTCACAGATATTCCTTGCGCGTTATAAACAATTGAAGCTCTGACACACGAAAATGCCAATATGGCAACGGCAGTGATAAAATAAATGAAAAACACTTATAGAGCACTGAAACTGGCACAGATAGTGGCCATTGTGATTCACTAAAATACACAACAATGGAAATTCTTGCTAACTATTTCTAACTATTATAGGCGAAATGATGTGATAGAGGCGGATCTAATAGCAAAAGGAAACAGAAATTTGGAAATTAAATTGCTTGAGGAAAAGGAAAAAAGCGTAGAGAGTGAATGTCACGAGCCGACTGAAAGCTCGGTACGCAAAGCTTCAAACGTAATGAAAAATCGTACTCACATTAGTTGTCTTGCGCGCTGCTATTTATTGCTGTTGTGGCTTCTTACTGCGATTTTCTGCATATGCGTCCTTCTTTTTTATCACCGGTTTTGGCTTCCAATTTTCTCCAGATGGTAGCATGAAAATAGAAAGAACAAATTAGTTTTTTTTTTTTTTTTTTTAGTCGAGTCCCTGTTCGGGCACCACATCTAGCGTTAAAAGGTTTTCTTTTCTGCTTTTCGTATTTTAACCAAATATAACAATGATGATGATAATTTATGGCAATGTTTGCCGACAAGATAAAGAATGCAACCTTTAACACTAGATTGCGTACTCACGGCAGTTCTCCTTGGCCGTTTTTGGTACGACTTGGAAAGAGAGAAACATTAATGAATGATCGACGATGCGTCGGTTCTCGATTGTGTTCAGGAGACGTACAGATTGACTGCGTGAAAATAGTTTCTCAAATGACCTCTTAACCCGGATTGCTTTCACGCAATCAGACTCTTCAATGAAATTACCTAAGGGACCTATTTGAATAATAATAAAAAATTGGAAATGAATGCAAAACAGTGAAATGTTGAAAAAAAAGTTGTCAGATCGGAAATTGAACACATTAATGGTCTCCCAAATACAATCTAGACACCGCGATAAAGAGCGAACCTGTAACAAAGTTCATTTAAACATAAACATTATTTGCGGATCATTTAAAGAAAAGAATAAGCATTGATTTTCTGTAAAGTGAAGCATCAATATATTCTTAAAGAACAAAGGCGTTAAACTACAAACATTAAAAAATTTACAATGAATACAAAACTTACATTTTTATGTTTTTCTCATACATGGAACAGTCCAACAATCGATGCTTTTGTATCTGTGATATTTTGTAAAAATTAGATGTCCTGGCGTGTGCGTAAGTATTTTTTATCGTCACAAGGTTTACAAAAGCGTCTTCTTTCTTGATGGTAACGTGGTTTTTCACACTAAATGAAATATAACTTGTAGCGGTGCTACACAACACGTCTTAACAAGTCGGCGACCAAACATCAAAGGTAATGAAGTACATGTTAACATATCGGCGACCAGAAGTACAACAAACTATAAAGACTCTAGAATTTTCCTAACAAATGATGAATTGTTCTTTCTTCTGTTTCGCAGCTTCTTGCTATCAAGCGCTGCGGCAATGATTTTAAATATCTGCGCCCAGCGAGTCATAGTGTACCTTTTAAACGCTGGCCGCGCGTCTTGGTATAGGCGCACGTTATAAACGGATTTCATTCCTTTACTCTGGCGTTGTCATGCTTAGTATCATTACAAACTACAGCTCGGTGGCTATCCTTTTCTCATATGCAAAATGTCTGAAATCCAATAATATCACAATAGACAACTTTTGTTTATAGTTGTTGTAATCATTCCATTCTCCAACAGTGAGCATGTGTTAACGGAGTGTGGAAAAAATGTTGCTTCATCAAAACCATTGAGCACAGTACTCTGTGATGAGACTCATCAAACCATTGCATGGCTTACTCACTACCATCACAGAAAATGGTGAGATGATCAGGGACTGTTTTACTAATGTATGGTGACATCAGTCAGACTTTATAATTACAGATGTAGTACACTTCATGTAAAAGGCTGTAAAAAGTGTCATGGGTGCATGATATCCTCAGTAGTGCAATAATAAGAAATATTGATCAGTACTGATGCCCATCAACTCAAACACTAGAGCAAAGGTATGGTGACAGCGACTACAGCAGTTATATGGTGGACTTAGTATATGTACATCGACTTTTAAGTTCAGTTGTCAGTAAATAACTTTCTATAACTTTTTATTCATTTATTTTCCTATTTCCACGACCCCACTTTGAGGCTTCAGGTCAATATTTTACATTAATTTCCTATGCTGCCCATGAGTCACTGGAAAAGTAATTTTTGATGCTTTATCTATATGACGCTGGAAGCAGAAGTGGCCAATGGCAGCCTGCTGGCATATTCTATTTGCAGGCCCCTTTCTGTAAACAGCAAAATCCCAATAATTTAATAAGTCAGTTGATGACACATCTCATGCAGAAAGTGTCTTTTACTAGCCTCTCTGCCTGTGCTGGCAGGCACAAGAGCACTTAATGTATTCAGCTCAAATTCTGATGCCTGATTGCTGTGTAACACGGAAAAAATGCCCAGTGTATGAGCAGCCTCAGTTTTGCGTGATACTGTGTATGCTGTGCAAACACATGTGCACAAATGTCACAGCGCTATTCAATTTCCCAACGTTATATGTATGCACACTTACATCTGGCTGTCTATTTCTGAGTCGTGAAAAATGACGAATGTAAATGAAGTCATACTTTTTGCAGAACAAGCCTATCAGGTCTGGCTGGGATTATGAAATATGGAAGTGGAAAAGATACACACACACACACACACACACACACACACACAGAGAGAGAGAGAGAGAGAGAGAGAGAGAGAGAGAGAGAGAGCGGGACGTCAGCAATATGTAGAAGCTGTGTAGAAGCTGACAACTGCATCATCAGCATGAGCGACTTAGGAGACATGTACCTGTGCTCGGTATAAATAAGACGATCTGAGTAGCTCTTCTTCACTTCAATCAATTACAATTGACGACTACACTGTGAATGTGAAGCATTACTCCAACAATGCTAAGAGTGATGTTGTGGATAAGTGTCCTTGGTCGTCAGGTCATTGCTCTTTGATAATCAAAGAAAGGCTTCCATTCGCAGGAATCAATGTCTGTACACTACTGGCCATTAAAATTGCTACACCACGAAGATGACGTGCTACAGATGCAAAATTTAACCGACAGGAAGAAGATTCTCTGATGTGCAAATCATTAGCTTTTCAGAGCATTCACACAAGGCTGGCGCGGGTGGAGACACCTACAATCTGCAGACATGAGGAAAGTTTCGAACCGATTTCTCATACACAAACAGCAGTTGACCGGCGTTGCCTGGTGAAACGTTATTGTGATGCCTCGTGTAAGGAGGAGAAATGCGTACCATCACGTTTCCGACTTTGATAAAGGTCGGATTGTAGCCTATCGCGATTGCGGTTTATCGTATCGCGACATTTCTGCTCGCATTGGTCGAGATCCAATGACTGTTAGCAGAATATGGAATCCGTGGGTTCAGGTGGGTAATACGGAACGCCGGCTGGATCCCAACGGCCTCGTATCACTAACAGTCGAGAAGACAGGCATCTTATTGACATGGCTGTAGCGGATCATGCAGCCACGTCTCGATCCCTGAGTCAACAGATATGGACGTTTGCAAGACAACAACCATCTGCACGAAAAGTTGGACGAGGTTTGCAGCAGCATGGACTATCAGCTCAGTGACCATGGTTGCGTTTACCCTTGACGCTGCATCACAGACAGGAGCACCTGTGATGTTGTTCTCAACGACGAACCTGGGCGCACGAATGGCAAAACGTAATTTTTTTGGATGAATCCAGGTTCTGTTTATAGCATCATGATGGTCGCATTCGTGTTTGGCGACATCGCGGTGAACACACATTGGAAGCGTGTATTCGTCATCGCCATACTGGCGTATTACCCGTATGGGGTGCCATTGGTTGGTTACACGTCTCGGTCGCCTCTTGTTCGCATTGACGGCACTTTGAACAGTGGACGTTACATTTCAGATGAGTTACGACCCGTGGCTCTACCCTTCATTCGATCCCTGCAAAACGCTTCATTTTAGCAGGATAATGCATGACCGCATGTTGCAGGTCCTGTACGGGCCTTTCTTGATACAGAAAATGTTCGACTGCTGCCCTGGCCAGCACATTCTCCAGATCTTTCACCAACTGAAAACGTCTGGTCAATGGTGGCCGATCAACTGTCTCGTCACAATACGCCAGTCACTAGTCTTGATGAACTGTAGTATCGTGTTGAAGCTGCGTGGGCAGCTGTACCAGTACACGCCATCCAAGCTCTGCTTAACTCAATGTCTAGGCGTATCAAGGCCGTTATTACGGTCAGAGGTGGTTGTTCTGGGTACTAATTTCTCAGGATCTATGCACCAAAATTGCTTGAAAATGTAATCACATGTCAGTCCTAGTGTAACATATTTGTCCAATGAATACCCGTTTATCATCTGCATTTCTTCTTGATGTAGGAATATTAATGGCCAGTAGTGTGTATTTATGAGTTAAGCATATTTGTTTTATATACCATATACAACGCTCCTAACACACATTTTTCTCTAGGTAATCTGAATTCTCTTCCTGTTTTCTGTCTCTATTGGTACTAAAGAGTCCAGCTGCCATGGCAATGTCATCATGAAGCCTGTAGGGCTTCAGCCTGATTGTGGATGAGTGAACCTAGTTTCCCTTACATAGAGTGCTTATGAGGGGTTCCTCTAATTTTTCAGATCCGCTTGAAGAGAACAGCCACAGATGTGAGTGCCTTATTGAGCGAAAAAATAGCAGAATATATATGTAATAGGACTATTGACGGATATGACAAATAGCCGGCCGTGGTGGCCGAGCGGTTCTAGGCGCTACAGTCTGGACCCGCGCGACCGCTACCGTCGCAGGTTCGAATCCTGCCTCGGGCATGGATGTGAGGATAGTTAGATTTAAGTAGTTCTAAGTTCTAGGGGACTGATGACCTCTGAAGTTGAGTCCCATAGTGCTCAGAGCCATTTTGATATGACAAATAGATGAAACCATTTATTGACATTGGTGAACCCCAACACTTTATTTTGAATCATCAGCCTTGTGACTGGTTATTTGCTCTACATAACGACTTCCTCTCCAAAGCCAACCTTTCCATCTCAGGGTAGCAATTGCAGCCTACATACTCAATTGTTTGCTGGCTATGTTCCAATCTGTGTCTTCCCCTCTACAGTTACTATTCCCTAAAGCTCTCTCTAGCATCATGGAAGCTATTTCCTGATGGCTTGACAGATACCCTACCGTCCTGTGCCTTCTTCTTGTCAGTGTTTCCCATACATTTCTCTCCTCACTGATTCTGTGGAGAACCTTCTCATGCCTTACATTACCCCAATGTAACATCACAAATTATTATTGTTTGTTTATCTCTATTTCGACTAGATGCATGTGTGCCACATTTATCAATCCCATTTCTGCCTTTGAAGGAGTGTAGGAGCTATCAGGAATAGGCACACCACACCACCTACCAACACAACGATAATGATGAGCTCATCATCGCCCCACCAGTATCATCAAACTGGAGGCTGCCAACACCATGTGCAGTAGGCCCATCACCCCATCCCAAGTTGTTACAGTAGCGGCAATCACAGCATGCAGATTGGTCACATCAGTCTTTGTCAATGATGTGCTCATCGTGTTTACCCCACCCTGGATTGTCAACATGGTGGCAACGAACACTTTGTGGGGTAGCCTCATCGCTGCAGCCTGGATAATCACGTTTACTGTATTCACCACTTGTGACCCCACTGACACAGCCACAAACACTAGCAAAGATTGGGAAGACATTGTACAGTGTGAGACTGCTGCTGTTGAGGCAGTAGTGTGTCGCACAATGCCTGCACATCCTTGTCTATAACAGTAACAATACGAGGTGCATTCAAGTTCTAAGGCCTCCGACTTTTTTTCTAATTAACTACTCACCCGAAATCGAGGAAACTGGCGTTACTTCTCGACGTAATCGCCCTGCAGACGTACACATTTTTCACAACGCTGACGCCATGATTCCATGGCAGCGGCGAAGGCTTCTTTAGGAGTCTGTTTTGACCACTGGAAAATCGCTGAGGCAATAGGAGCACGGCTGGTGAATGTGCGGCCACGGAGAGTGTCTTTCATTGTTGGAAAAAGCCAAAAGTCACTAGGAGCCAGGTCAGGTGAGTAGGGAGCATGAGGAAGATGTTATCACGAAGAAACTGTTGCGTAACGTTAGCTCGATGTGCGGGTGCATTGTCTTGGTGAAACAGCACACGCGCAGCCCTTCCCGGACGTTTTTGTTGCAGGGCAGGAAGGAATTTGTTCTTCAAGACATTTTCGTAGGATGCACCTGTTACCGTAGTGCCCTTTGGAACGCAATGGGTAAGGATTACGCCCTCGCTGTCCCAGAACATGGACACCATCATTTTTTCAGCACTGGCAGTTACCCGAAATTTTTTTGGTGACGGTGAATCTGTGTGCTTCCATTGAGCTGACTGGCGCTTTGTTTCTGGATTGAAAAATGGCATCCACGTCTCATTCATTGTCACAACCGACGAAAAGAGAGTCCCATTCATGCTGTCATTGCGCGTCAACATTGCTTGGCAACATGCCACACGGGCAGCCAGTGGTCGTCCGTCAGCATTCTTGGCACCCACCTGGATGACACTTTTGGCATTTTCAGGTCGTCATGCAGGATTGTGTGCACAGAACCCACAGAAATGCCAACTCTGGAGGCGATCTGTTCAACAGCCATTCGGCGATCCCCCAAAACAATTCTCTCCACTTTCTCGATCGTGTCTTCAGACCGGCTTGTGCGAGCCCGAGGTTGTTTCGGTTTGTTGTCACACGATGTTCTGCCTTCATTAAACTGTCGCACCCACGAACGCACTTTCGACACATCCATAAGACCATCACCACATGTCTCCTTCAACTGTCGATGAATTTCAGTTGTTTTCACACCACGCAAATTCAGAAAACGAATGATTGCACGCTGTTCAAGTAAGGAAAACGTCGCCATTTTAAGAATTTAAAACAGTTCTCATTCTCGCCGCTGGCGGTAAAATTCCATCTGCCGTACGGTGCTGCCATCTCTGGGACGTATTGACAATGAACACGGCCTCATTTTAAAACAATGCGCATGTTTCTATCTCTTTCCAGTCCGGAGGAAAAAAATCGGAGGCCTTAGAACTTGAATGCACCTCGTACTACATAAGCATTATGACATACATATAGTAAAAGTGAACAGAAATCAGTAGGCAAAATCCTTGCTGATAATCTTCTTCTTACTAAGTGATCACTGCCGTTGGTGGCGTTTCGCATTTGTCATATCGTTACAAAGTCCAGATGACAAATAGTGGCTGTTTCATTCCTACTGATCCATTTTCTAATTAGTCCTTACCTAATGTGGCATGATATTCATCTGACTGGGGGAGGGGGGGGCATTGGACTATGAAATGATGACTTTCGTGCAGTAGCACACAAACTACCACAGCAGCCTTCTGCGTCTAGTACACTTACAGATCACCAAGTGAATCATGCAGCTGCGCTGGACTACTCTGTGGTTGCTGGTGCTTTTGGGGATTAAATCTCACAATTCTACATTGATTACACTAAGGCATTAAAGCAGGATATCGAGGTTCTGCTACGTTTTTATGCTTGTTGGGCAGTTTGGAAACGGATCTCCCTGAAATCATCAGCGACCTGTGATATCCCATCATTAGGTGCAAAACTGTTCAGCACTGTGAGCTGATGAACCCCCCCTCCCATCTCTCAAGCAAGAAAGTAACGCAATAGAGGAAAATAATGTCAGAATTTTGGGGAAGGATGCTGTGTTTTGGATTCAGATAATGGGGATGGTCCGGTTACATCACTCTTTCAGAAGATATTGATGATAAAACAGCATGTAGAAATAACCTGAACCTAGATGAGGGAGATGAATACTAATTTGTTGGACGCTCTGACTTGAAATGTAAATTACCCAAAACAGGCATGTCATACAGATACATGTGAAACAACTAACATTGATGAGCATTATAAATTTGAAGGTCTCTTATTCCCCATCATAGTTCGAGACCTAACAAAATTCCTGAGACAGTACCCTTATTACTGAGTTCACATCCAAAGTTAGGCTTTAGATGGATACAATGCAAGTCAGGAGATTCAAATCACAAAGTAGTAGGACCCAGACACTTTGACAAAGCAGCTTTTCAATGCCCCAGACATATAGATTTACTGATTCTACAACCCATGGAACGCCTTAGCAGAAACCCTTAAATCTGCATACATTTATGGTCACACAGTATGTAAATCTGTAAAACATATCAAAATTCACGGTACAGAAACACTAATATTCAAAAGCTAAGTATCTATTTAACCTGTATTGGGTTTAATACCAGGGTGCACTTTGGTGACTGATGCTTTAAATAGAAGGTTCATACACATTTCCTTCTGATATATTCCGGCAGACAAAAGTTGGTAAAAATGCACTTTTTGGTACTCATATGAAACCTGTTACCTAACTAAACGCCGGCCGGAGTGGCCGAGCTGTTAAAGGCGCTACAGTCTGGAACCGCACGACCGCTACGGTCGCAGGTTCGAATCCTGCCTCGGGCATGGATGTGTGTGATGTCCTTGGGTTAGTTAGGTTTAAGTAGTTCTAAGTTCTAGGGGACTTATGACCACAGCAGTTGAGTCCCATAGTGCTCAGAGCCATTTGAACCATTTGAACCTAACTGAACGTAATTTTAAGGGACAGTGTTTGTACTTTAAACAAACTTCAGTTTCGTCACATGTAAGTAACATGAAGTTTTCACAGACTTTATTCACCCACAGTGGCTATGCTATTTAATAGCAAGAAGGAAATGTTACCATTACAAGTCAACTTTGATGTGTGGTTGGTAGCCACATGATATATTTGGTATCATATGCTAAATCATTATACGTACAATTACATAGCATTTTATGTGTTAGAACTCATTGCTTTTAGACTGAAACACCTTGCTTTAGAAACTTTCTCTAACGGTTGCCTTACAGTGTGTTCACAAATTTTTACAACATTCATAATAAAAATACTTATATCTTCAATTGCTTCAATGAACATTAAATCTTCTTCTGTTGTAAATGTTACGTAACTCCACATAGCTCAATCAGGTAAACATTTGGCTCCAGAAAGTACCTTATAATATGTACAACCTACTTAACGCTTTGTAGAAACTACCAATTACCATTCACAAGATACATTTCGATGTCCGTTTTACCGCTGCAATACCAGCAACTATTGACTTGCAGAAACTGAGTCAAACTACTTCACTTCAATGAGAGCCAGTTTTTATATATCCACATGTCCCAGAAGCAGCATTTTTATACGGTTATCCAAGGCACATTAAAATACGCTCACTTGCATCCTCCAGTGCAACTTCTTTCTACGAATGTCGAAGAATGGCTGAAGAAAAAGGAGTGACCACATAGCATCCTTTGTCTTTTGTTACTTCCCCTAAAGTGGCAGCAGAACTAAATTATGGCCGTTGCTCTCTCATAAAATTCGTAAAAATTTTGACAATATTAATTAGTAGTTTGTTTTAAATATGACATAATATTAGTATTACACCATTTAAAAGTTAAAACATTTAACGCGAAACACAATAAAGAATACATTTAACTTCTCCACATCTATCGTGCTAGATGACTGAACCATGCATACTGTATTATGTCATGCTACATTAATCTTCCTTAATTTGCACTACTGCAGCTAGATTTCACAGGCTTACACAAAACCAATGGCTGTAGCGGCGTTGTCATTTATACAGATAATCCACACTAAATACATGCCTTGCCACCTCACGAAACGGAACTGATTATAATAAAATGATGGCGATAGCCACATGTGTACTGTTACACGGCGATGCAACCAAATTATAAAAATTAAAATTGCTCGAAGGACTGAATTTCCATGTAGCTGCCTCAGGGCCCCAAAGCAATTTCCCTCTGGAAAATGGGGGAGGGAGTGGGAATTCTGGGGTTAGCTGATGCTGATGTTACAATTCCAGAGGTGCTGATGCCTACTTTATGAATCTGAGTCACAAATCTCCTTGACCTCCTACAGCTTACAGATCCTGTGTCCACCAGTTTACACTATTCCTCGTCAATCTGGGACCATTGAAGGGTATGATTCATAGAGGTTATGCATAAGATTCGATGGACAGTTACATGTTTCTTCACGGGTTCGTTTAGTACTTAGTGGAGACACTTGTTAAACTCCAGTAACAGGATAACAAGAGCGACATTGTGCTTCGCAGAGTCGTTGAAACTTTCCAAGTACACTGTTTCTCTGTTATAACTGAATTGACTTCATGCAGCTATTACGCCTATACTAAGAAACCACGTGATTTCAATACTAATTGCAGTGTCGCTCATGTATGGTGATCTACAATCACCTTGGCTACTGTAGTTTTGAACGCGAACAAACTGGTACAAATTACTTTTGATGTGTGTGACACTAATTAATCTAAACTGTATCTATCTGCAAATGAAACAAGATATCAAGAATACAAATCAACAATATACGAAACGGCTTTCTCATGAAAGTATCACAAACAAAAGGCTAACCGCTACGTGATGAAAATATGCCCTGTAAAAAAAACGCATCTACCGAATTTGTATGAAATATTGCTAATAATTTCTCTTCTAGGCCCTACAATTGTTTCTTAATCTGCAACGGATAACCCGCTGTGATCTGTCTTCCAACTCTTACAGTGTGAAGTGCTAAACTGTATGTTCCTGAAATAAATCACTGTGAAGCAAGGTACCTCACCCTATCTATTTTCAAAGGCTGATTAGAGAGTCAAACTTTTCTTGTCTTTCCGAAAATATTATGCAATGTCCACACAAAAGAGCAAGGCTTGACATTCCACGTTATACTACAGTTAATTTTCATCTGATAATTCGGATACGCTTCATGAAACGGCTAGGAAATTATTCTGCATTTGTATTTAATTCTGTTAATGGCACAAAAGCGGCTCAATCTAACACAAATAATATCCTTTTCTAAGCATTGTCATATAGTATAAGTTTACTTTCACACAAAATATATAAATTTAGAAAAATTATTCTCTGCCTTTTACGTGAAACACTATTAACTGACGATGGTGGTAGGAAATTAGTTAGAATAGTGAAAACGTGATTGATAATTCACCCTACATTCAGATATTGTTAGATATGCTGAAATCCTTAAGCTGCTCTATCCTTTTCTAGAGGAGCGAGAGTCGTTGAAGTGAGACATACACTATGCTGTAACAACTGTTTATTACAAGAACTATGCTAAGTACATCATCTGAGAATAACGTCTACGAAACCTGAGAACAGCAATGGATTGAGCAGCAGGGAAGATTAACAACGAAACGGTTCCAGGAGGCCTGTAAGTCGTAGGCAGTCTCCTGACGACCAGCAGGTGCTGTGATTACACGGTCCTATGAGACTGAGAGCACGTAGGTGGTCTACTGGTAAGGGCATGGTGTCATTAGGGGATGAGCATGAGGGCAGTCACAACGAATACTGCGAAGCGGTGCCCACTGAGCGGCTGGTGGAAGCGCCGCGTTGGACGTGAATCTACATCTACATCATACACCGCAAGTCACCTAATGGTGTGATGCGGAGGGTACTTTCGGTACCACTGTCTAATCCCTCCGACCTTGTTCCACTCGCGAATAATGATTGTCGGTAAGCCTCTGTATTGGCTGTAATTTTTTTAATTTTCTCCTTGTGGTCAATACGCGAGATTTGTGTGGGGAGATGTAATATGATGTCTGACTCCTCCTGAAAATTGCTGTCCCGAAATTTCAATAGTAAATCTCTCTGTGATGCACAATGGCTCTCTTGTAACGTCTGCCAGTGGTGTTTGCTTAGCATCTCCGTAACGCTCTTTCGCCAGCTAACCGATCCCATGATAGTCTTCTCTATCTCCTCTATCAGTCCTACCTGATAGGGATCCCAGATAGATGAACAATAGCGAAGAATTCGGCGAACAAGCGCCTTATAAGCCACGTCTTTCGTGGCTGAGCTACATTTCCTTAAGATTCTTCCGATGAATTTGGGTCTAGTGTCTGCTTTTCCCACAATCTATTTTATGTGTGAGTCATGCTGCCCCAGCTTATGCGTTGCTTCAAGACTTGGCTGTTACTCTGCGTTTGGTTTCTCGAGTTTATTGCGGTTAAGCCATGGTTTTTCCTCTTTTTACGTGTGGCAGCAACGTTTTGTATCTATATTTGCTATGTATACCATCTTTGGTCTGGTGTTTATGGTTGCGGCTTGGCGGTGTGCAGCCAGTCGGTCGGTTGCACCGGATCAGCAAGCAAGTCTCAGCAGTGTAGTCAGACAGGCCCGCTGGCGGTCTCTATGCAGTGTCAGAGTGTGTGGGGGCTGTTCCGAATGCTACGAGATTCGGGGCTCACCGACCCAGGACATGAAAGCTGAGTGGTGATTTAATTACCGAAGCCACGTCTGTTCACGTTGCCCCCTTGGTTGGAGGTTTGCTGTTGGAGGAATTCCTGGGAGTAACAGCGAGTGTTCGAGTTGGTGAAGATTGAGCCACTGTGTGGTGGAACTAACTGTATTTGTCTTTTTGAAATTCAATTACACCAGTGCATTGTGGCCGTTAGTGTTCCAGTTACCTGGTCGCTGACGTATATTCAGGCAGTGTCCTTTCCTCACCTGTTGTCGCTGTCTAACATGGTACGCAGTTTTTGACGGCTTAATGTATTTTTGATTGTGGGCGGCTATTTCCGTAACGTTTTGGCTTTGGAATTCTCGTATACTGGTCGGTGGTTAGCAGGTCGTCGGTGGGTCCCTGACTGTCTCTTGCTTGGGTTGCTAGCGGAGCGAGTATAGTTGGGCCGACTTCTTGTCTCACCTAAGCGAAAGTTAAGATTGCAAGGGCAGACCGAGCCCCCTGGAAACTTCTTATCCCTGTTGCCTATACTGCCTTTCTTGTTGGCGTTTAATTGTCTGTTTTTAATGACTCATAGCCAATGGTTTGAATTTGTTTGCTTGTAGTTGTGTTTTTAAAATCATAGACCTTCAGCCGTTTTAAAAGTAAGGTTTTTATAAATTCGGCAAGTCTTACATTGTCTGAAGATAAAACTTGAGCCTTCTATCTGTTGAAAATTTATTGAATTGTTTTAAGGCATCAGGCTTCAGCCGCTTTAGGTTTTAAGGATCTTACTTATCAAGTATTACCTTTCGGAACATAAAGCTGTGGGCTTTCTGCCTATTGAAAATTAATTGTAGTGCATTGTTTATAAAAGCACCGACCTTCAACCGCTTTAAGTTTTAAAGATCCTACTTATCAAGTATTACCTTCTTTCAAGATAAAGCTGTGGGCCTTCTGCCTGTTGAATATTTGTCATAGTTGAATTGTTCTTAAAATGATGGACCTTCAGCCGCTTTAAAATTTTGGATTCCTGCTTATCAAGTCATACATCACTTGAGCTTAAATATTATTTCAGGTTAAAAGCTTTGGGCCTCCTGCCTTGGAAAATTCGTTGCAGTTTTTTTTAACAAAGGCCTTCAGCCGTTTTGGAGTAAGGTTTCCTATTGGTCATAAAGCTTGGGCCTTTTGCCTGATGAAAGGTGTGTTGTTTTATATTTATTGACCTCCAGACGCTTTTTAAAGAATTTAATCTATCTGACTAGTTTTAAGGTTAAAGCCTAGAGCCTTCTGTCTAAAAAAAAAATATTGCAGTTATATTTTAGAATTAAAGACGTTCTCTGTCGATAGTGAAGCTTAAAAGTTTCTCTGTTATGTTTGGACAACTAAAGTATTATGTTTGGAATGTGACTGACAGCCGCTCATTCTGGCACCCTTACACAATTCCTACTACTTGTCCTCTTCTTCTCTCGCCCCCCCCCCCCCTTTCAAACTCACAGGAAAGGAAAAAAAATACGGTATAGTCAGACATTAAACTTTCAAGAAAACGATTAAAAATCAATATATCAATATTACACTGATCGGATCTGAAAATACAAGCCTCCATTAGTTTTCCAAAACATCAGAAATATATTGTACTTCAGGTCTAGGCCTCCACCCCTACAAACTATTATATGTCCGCCCTTGCCGCTTTTGAGTCACAAACAGCAAGGAGATTCTCAGGAGAAGGTAATTATAACTGCAATATATTCGTGTATTAGAAAGTCGAGTGAGGTCTAAGAATGGGCGAATCAGTACATTCCACAAAAATTTTACGTATCAAGGAGAGTGCATATCATAATAAGAGCAGACAACAACAGCAATGTATCCTCTTCATTCATGAAACATGTGTTTATATTCTCTTGTTATCAGCAAAGTAAGAAGCAGTTATACACATGTTCGTAAGTGTTTCTTCAAGAACAAGTTGTAGCCTATGTCACTGATTGAGCGACGTTCGGCTTTTTTACATTTATTTCACGATAATACACGTCTTGGTAATTTAATTCTCATGAACGCAATAAAATATCTACTATTTCGCAATTAAGTAGGAAAATAACTGAAAACAAACAAAATCCCTTCCGGGATTGTGAGTGCTTTCTCACCGCTTGAAGCGCTAGTGTCGCTCTAGATTGCAAACGGTAACAACTTTTGTACCAGAGATTGTTAAGACTGTACGTGTTAGGCTGTGGTATCACCCATGTGTTCAGGCATGGAAAAATGCTCATTGTGGTAAAAATTCCAAGTAAACTCTCAAATGTACAAAAGAAACAATCATTTCACATGATATGTATATCTTTCATGATCATTTCTCCCAATATGTGTATCTTTCGACGGTTACTATTAAAATTCAGATAGAATATGGTCTAAGAGGAGTCACGCAGTGTACTGCTTGCTTATGTATCACATAATGGCCATTAATTTCATTTCGTTATTTGTTACTTACTAAACCCATCAAATGAGGATTTCCAGGCGCTTTGTTGCTTCATACGTGAATTCTAGACAAAAATTTAATTTTATTTCAGGTTTGCGTAGGGAATTGTAAAAATTTTAATTTGACACATAGTAATGTAACACAGCTTTCATATTGGAAATTTTGACTTCAGTGCTATTGTTTTTATTATTTGTGCTTTCAGTGATCATATACGAAATGCGCTGAGTATATAGCTCTTCTAATTTACCCACTGACTAGTCTAACAAGAACAACCTCAAAACCTTTGAACCGTGGCGGGACTGGCGCCAGGGATATCTTTGACTTAGGCACTATCGATTCCCTCTGTCAGAAGTTTGTCTTAGGAGCCTGGGCCGGCTCAGGATATAGCGGGCAGTACCGAGTGGATAGGGGAGAACAATTTTGGGCACGGCACGCGGAAGTGGGCGTATTAGCGAGACGTTGGAGAGACGACAGCGAGCACGGTGAGCCTGAGTACGGGCGGCAGTTAGCGCTTGATCGTACTGGGGTCAGTAACAGCGGGCCGGCGCTGTGGCTTCTTGGCAACCTCGTGAAGCTATGCATGTGCTCGTTTCCGTGAAGGAACACGCTGTCACTATCGGACTAAGCAACGTCTGGCGTCTTCGCCACATCGATCCAGCAGCTGGCATCAAGTTAAGTAACTCAAGTCCTACCAACGATTAGTGAAATATAATGATGATTGCTCTTGAGGCAGCAAAGCGTTGCAAGGACTGTGATGTGATAATTCATGCCTCTTATTAAGTGTGTGCTTCGCTCCTTAATAGTATTGTTCTTACTTCAGCTGACTAGTGTCAAAAACAAAACAAAAAAAAAAAAAGATACGTGTACGCATGTTCCCCCCCCCCCTCCCCAGGGCCCCCTTCTCCTCTTTCCTCCTTCTCCCAGAGCGGATTTACCTCCGTCCCCCCCTCCCCTGAGACCCTGCACCCCATACTTGCCTCTCTCCTTCCCACATCTCTCCCTACCTGGCCCTCTTCCGCGCGCCCCCCGCTCCCCTCCCCATCTCTTCCCCTCCCTCCCTTCTTCAGGTCTCCCTCATCTCCTAGAACCTGGCGGATCCTCTGTATTGATCATCATCAGTGTGCCACATCAGTGTTGTGTTTAGTGCTGTTTCTCGTGTGCGTCAAGAGGTGTGATTTTAATTGTGTACTGCCTTGAGGTTCGCCGTCATTGTTACGTTGTGTGCTATGCCATCCGTCAACACCTTTATGCTCCAGTCATACTGTGCCTTGTGTTCTTTTAATCGTCGCAGTGTGTGGCTTTTTGTGTGTGCTACTTTTAAACAGTTTTTTATCTCCATTTTACCGTCACCCCGTTTTTTGTCTATTGCCTTCCATGATGTTCCCCCTTTTTTATATCTATGTTCACCTTATTCTCTCCTTTGCTGTTTTTAAATGTCTTCTATTGTTTTGTTCTCTGTCTTTCGGCTGAAGACCAGCGCATATGCTGCTGCCAGCCTGCCCCGATGGGGAATTGAAATACAATAAATAAAAAAAAAAAAAACGTGTACGCAGCCTTACCGAGCGAATGTAAAGATTGCTGTGTGGTACCTTACAGGCCCACGTAAGGTGTTCCATGTGATGAGCCAGTTTAGTTTGCATCATTAGTGTACGTAGTTCTGCTTAAAGGAATGAAATTAGTTTTGTGATTGTCAATTTTATCGAAGTAGTTTTCTATATAAGTTTGAGTATTAAGGTGAAAGAAGGTTAGTTTGGTTCCCTGTTGTCGCTTCTGATTTATGTTTCAGAGATCGGAAGCAGTGGGCAACCGAAGTTCAGAGCCTCCCCTTTTAAATTACTAGCGGGCGTACGGGCGGTGGACTACGCCTGAGCTCGGGTGTGCTGTTTGGTTCCGATTTCGGCGTTCTGAACTGGGTGGAAGTACAAACGTAGTCCTCATCAAAATTCTCAGATAAATACTCAGTCGCCTCCACCGTTCGTGGCCAAGCTGTGCCCTCACAATCTCGGGCCTCAGTTATTGTACAAGCTGCAGTTTTTTAAAGCTTTTGGTGGGGGGCTTTCTAGAAAAAGTGTCTTAATTGAAACCGTTTTTTTAAAAAATTGTGGTGCAATTCAGCCTTAGTGGCGTATGTCAATTTTGATGGGAAAATAATTGGGTTGTTACTGATCAAACTGTCTATAACGTTGTACAGTTGTTTCGTAATATCTGGCCCGGGGGGGGGGGGGGGGGCTTTTCAAACTATGTGAAAATAGTAATTGATTGCCTGGTTATTTGATGTAAAATTTATTTTAACTGATTTACTTGGCCCGAGAGGCGGTTTTTTTTTAATTTTTACAAAGAGATAAATTCGCTTGTGGTTTCATATAACAAGCAGTTTGTAAAATTTGCCTGAGTGGTGGGTTCCTAAATGTTTTCAAAGAAATTAATTCATTTGTGGTTTTATAACAATCAGTTTGTAAAGTTTGTCTGAGTGGCGTTTGTTAAAGAAATTTTTATCTGATATTTGATTGTAATTCTCTTAATGATTTATCTATGATGCAAATAAATACACTCCTGGAAATTGAAATAAGAACACCGTGAATTCATTGTCCCAGGAAGGGGAAACTTTATTGACACATTCCTGTGGTCAGATACATCACATGATCACACTGGCAGAACCACAGGCACATAGCCACAGGCAACAGAGCATGCACAATGTCGGCACTAGTACAGTGTATATCCACCTTTCGCAGCAATGCAGGCTGCTATTCTCCCATGGAGACGATCGTAGAGATGCTGGATGTAGTCCTGTGGAACGGCTTGCCATGCCATTTCCACCTGGCGCCTCAGTTGGACCAGCGTTCGTGCTGGACGTGCAGACCGCGTGAGACGACGCTTCATCCAGTCCCAAACATGCTCAATGGGGGACAGATCCGGAGATCTTGCTGGCCAGGGTAGTTGACTTACACCTTCTAGAGCACGTTGCGTGGCACGGGATACATGCGGACGTGCATTGTCCTGTTGGAACAGCAAGTTCCCTTGCCGGTCTAGGAATGGTAGAACGATGGGTTCGATGACGGTTTGGATGTACCGTGCACTACTCAGTGTCCCCTCGACGATCACCAGTGGTGTACGGCCAGTGTAGGAGATCGCTCCCCACACCATGATGCCGGGTGTTGGCCCTGTGTGCCTCGGTCGTATGCAGTCCTGATTGTGGCGCTCACCTGCACGGCGCCAAACACGCATACGACCATCATTGGCACCAAGGCAGAAGTGACTCTCATCGCTGAAGACGACACGTCTCCATTCGTCCCTCCATTCACGCCTGTCGCGACACCACTGGAGGCGGGCTGCACGATGTTGGGGCGTGAGCGGAAGACGGCCTAACGGTGTGCGGGACCGTAGCCCAGCTTCATGGAGACGGTTGCGAATGGTCCTCGCCGATACCCCAGGAGCAACAGTGTCCCTAATTTGCTGGGAAGTGGCGGTGCGGTCCCCTACGGCACTGCGTAGGATCCTACGGTCTTGGCGTGCATCCGTGCGTCGCTGCGGTCCGGTCCCAGGTCGACGGGCACGTGCACCTTCCGCCGACCACTGGCGACAACATCGATGTACTGTGGAGACCTCACGCCCCACGTGTTGAGCAATTCGGCGGTACGTCCACCCGGCCTCCCGCATGCCCACTATACGCCCTCGCTCAAAGTCCGTCAACTGCACATACGGTTCACGTCCACGCTGTCGCGGCATGCTACCAGTGTTAAAGACTGCGATGGAGCTCCGTATGCCACGGCAAACTGGCTGACACTGACGGCGGCGGTGCACAAATGCTGCACAGCTAGCGCCATTCGACGGCCAACACCGCGGTTCCTGGTGTGTCCGCTGTGCCGTGCGTGTGATCATTGCTTGTACAGCCCTCTCGCAGTGTCCGGAGCAAGTATGGTGGGTCTGACACACCGGTGTCAATGTGTTCTTTTTTCCATTTCCAGGAGTGTATGTTGAAATGAAATGGCCACTGTATGGGTCAAGTCCTTCCACTCACTTTATAGTAAACCTTAAGGAATTTGCAGTTCAAAAAGAATTAACGTTCCACCTCAACAGAAGCCATGGGACTCCATCCCGTGACGAACACCTATATGAAAGATGTCCAGAAAACTGAATCAATTCGATATAAAGTCCACAAATGATGATTTGATCAGAAGACTACTACCAAAGCGCCATTGCTCGAGGGCGGCACTTAAACTCTGAGGATGAAATGAGTGTGAGCCAGAAGAAAGCTAATTTATATTGATCAGCCGGGACATTAATACCACCGATCTACTATCTACATTAATCCATCCAGGTGATAGCAGCGTCACCTGGCGAGGAATCATTGCTTGCTGATGGCTTCATCAGGAAATCTGTATCGCTATTTTCCCCCCGATTTTTTTAGTTCCCAATGGCAAGTGAGGGGGTTATAGGCCAGTAGCTGACTTCCGATCTCTCAGTCAAAATATAGTGTTGCAGCTCTGTACTCATGCCTGACGTCCATACATGTTTCACATGGTTTTCTGAGGCCCGCTATTTTACATTTCTCGACTTGAACCACGCATAGTATCACACATCTTCAAGAGAAAAATCTAAACACCTGACTGCCTTCTGTAAAGATTATAATTTGTTTGAAAATAATGGGGTAGCATTCGGGTTGTTAGTTGATGCTGTCGTTTCGTCTCCTTTACTTGATAATGTCGCGGCGAACTCAAGTACAAAAGTGTATGTAAATATTGAGACGATGTAGTTACTTACCCAGCATTTGGAACATCTTCGTCAGGTTCTGGGTGGCTTTTTGGAGGCAGGACGTAATGTTCAACATTGTAAGGTCAATCTGGCATAGGTTGAAATATCCTTCTTGAATCGTTTTGTTTCAGTGGGACGAATTAAGATCGATCATGCTCGTACTGATTTTCCTCGTCCCAGTAATAAGAAAGCTTTATCAAGACTTATTCGGATGGTAAATTTCTTCAGTTAATTTATTTCAGGCTCTTCCCAGATGCCCTCTTAATCAGCTAAGGCATGGAGGGGAACCCCACGTTTGGTGACATAGTCAACACACTGCCTTCGACGCCCTATAAAGCGCCATGAGTAATACTCTTGTTCTCGCTATTCCCGATTTTCAGTTTACAGTTATTTTACTTCCATTTCTGAGCTTGCTGCATTGTGTTACAAGAGCAAACCGTAGGCCAGTGGCTTATGCTTCAAGAGCTCCATCTAGTTGTCGAGGTGAAATACAGCTCCATATGAACTCGAGACTTTGGCTCTTCTATTCCTTGAAAAATTTAAATTTTATCTGTAAAAGCGTAGCTTTCAACTAAAAACTAATAATGAAGCCCTAAGCTGGCTGTTGGGTCATCCTCATAACCGAGTTTCAGCCTTTCGCTTCTCGGTTAAGCACATAAAGGGAACTGAGAATCGGGTACCAGGTGCCTTAAGGCGGGTTTTTGAGTGGGCGCACGAGGAAGAAGAGTCGTTGCAGGCAGAGGGTGTGCCTGTGTTTATAAATTCCTTGTCGACTGAGGTACCAGCTTTGTTCCAAGATCTGGGGATGAAACAGCATCACGGTGACAGGTTTTCTCACATTAAGGAACAACTGCGTCAGGAACTGAACGTTTCTCGTTATTGTTTAAGCAGAGGGATAGTATGTTGTCACACCAAATGTGATGGACCTCTGAAAATTTGTCCTCCTCATGGACTGATCCCCTCTGTATTTCATTATTTTCATTTCTTCCCGTGTCGTGGGCATTTGGTAATCTTCAACACTGTTACGAAGGTTAAGCAACATCCCATGTGGCGCTGCTCAAATTCGGAAGTTAGGAAATGAGTAGGATAGTGCCATCAGTGTCCTACAATACCCAATCGCAACAGTCACCGTGAGTTTCTCCAGTGAAACACAGAAGAGAGGCATATGAAATAATTATTTGTCGATTATTTGGGGCTACTCCCAAAAAGCAAACGCGGAACTAGATATGCCTTTTTAGTGGATGACGCGTTTACGCGGTTGATACCTGGCCGAGATATGGTAATTAGTTTATTTTCCATCTGAGCAGAATCTTTTCCTATTTTGAACCACCTAGAGTTTTAGTCAGTGACAATGAAGCAATTTTTACATCACAATAGCTTAGTGAGTTCACTTTGCGATTGCCATCTGTCACTAACCTCAGCCCTCCTTTGCTGAATGATTGAACAGAAACCTGAAATCAGCCATTACCATTTATCATAATATGGCTCATGCGGTTTGGAATAACTCCATAGAATGGTTGAAATTAGCCTTTAATTCCACTGTCCATGAGTATCACGAAACAACGCCAGCATAACATACTTCTACATATTGTGTAAATTCACCTCCTTCCAACCTTTGGCCTATCCAAATGGGATATTAATAATATTGTATCAATACAATGGCGGGATATTCGGAGATACAACCAGGAGTGGCTGCTACTTGCGTTACAATTAAGTGACGGTATTTTTGTTAAGAGCCTATGGAAGCACAGCAGAGGAGTCCGGGATATCTCAGCCAAGTCACTGCCGTGCTTCGTAGGTCCGTTTCAGATTCCTGAGATGCCCAGTCCGATGGGTTTGGTAGTTAAAAATCTTAAGACTGGAAAGACACACTGTTATTTTGTCATTATGAAGCTATCTCACATTACACAGTTTAAAAAATTCAAATGTGTGTGATATCTTATGGGACTCAACTGCTAAGGTCATCAGTCCCTAAGCTTACACACTACTTAACCTAAATTGTCCTAAGGACAAACACACACACCCATGCCCGAGGGACGACTCGAACTTCCGCTGGGACCAGCCGCACAGTCCATGACTGCAGCGCCTCAGGCCGTTTGGCTAATCCTGTGCGGCTCCACAATTTAATTTAACGGTGACTGTTAGTTAGTATTTGAGCTGAAAAGTCAGTGCCGAGATTGCTGAAGTACTCGTATTATTTATACTGCCCCAGGGAAAATGTTATTAAGAGTTGTTTTGGTCATTTGCTGCTGTTTTATTCCACAGTTCAAGTTAACGATAACCACTCATAAGTATTTAACCTGATAAATCACTGCTAAGGTTGTAAAAGTAATATATAACTCTCAATTCAAGAAAATTCTCTTAAAAGTTATTACAGTCATTTTGGGGCCTTCTACGTTCACAGTCATTCATGATTATGTTCTTTTGGATGTTATTAATGTCTTGAGGCTCAGGCCTTACTTTGTGAGCACAAGGCAGTTATCAATAAACCCTTATATGTCTATTAAATAAGACGCTAGTCCTGGCATCTACGACATTGCAGACAACCTCCATCCTCATGTCATTTGGACAGTTTTCTTAAAGCCAAATATACACAAAAGTGGAAATAGACTTCATGATCGCTACAGAAAAATAAAAAGAAGCCAGTATAAGTGATAAATTACATCACATACGTATTCTCGTATTGAAACCGACGCATTATCAGAAGGTAAAAGGTTTTATTTATAATCCAATATTAATTTTGAAGGGCATTAATCTCTATATATAGCATGAATTATTAATACAAATATACGATGGACAATTCGTAGTGCGATAGGATTTAAATTGCCTTTTGTACATCGATACAGTTAATTCTATCGAGCTAGGGATCACATTACTATGTAGGTAATGGCGTTTAACTACTTTTTTGAAACATTCCAGCGATGTGTGTGTACTTCCGTACACTGTTATCATATACCTTTATATTTATGTATACATATGTGCATTCTTTAAGAATGTAGAATACTTTCTGATAGCAAGACAGTCAGATGGATTAATTTCAGTTGTGCTTATTTGTACATCATTGCAATTGTGTTATAGAACCTGTATTCAAGTACCTGGCAGCACAGTCTTATACGTAGCACTTCGTAATTCGTGCTTGATTATTGAGGCAGCATAGTACAACAGCTAAACCAGAACCAGGCACATCCCATAAATTCCGGACACGGAGTTCAAACGTTGGTGAGGGTAGTTGTAGGACATTGCATGAAATTAACGAAAAGATTTACTAGTGACTTCCAGAGTGCTGTCAGAAGTACACCTAGTGCAACGACTGCTTGTAGGGAAACTAAAATAGTGGAGTACAGTGCTTGGGAGGCTTCTCACAAGCGATACGTTTCTGTAAATCCTAAGCGACGCCTGAGGTGATGCAAAGAGCGACGCCACTGGGCAGTAAATGATGGTGATCGAGTGAGTGGGGGTAATGAACCACATTATACCCTGTGGCAATCCAATAGCAGGATTTGATTTCTGTGAATGCCTGGAGAATGTTATCTAACATCACGTGTGGGGCAGACTGTGAAATATGGGGGAGATGCTGTTACGATACTGGATGTTATTCACGGGCATGGTGTAGTGTCCTTATTGCCCTTAAGGAAAAGTTAAATGGCTAATAATATAGAGAGATTTTATAGCAATTTGTACTCTGCACAGTAGAGGATCAGTTCCGAGACGAAGACGGTTGCTTCACTCTGGAACCGCGCGACCGCTACGGTCGCAGGTTCGAATCCTGCCTCGGGCACGGGTGTCTGTGATGTCCTTAGGTTAGTTCGGTTTAAGTAGTTCTAAGTTCTAGGGGACTGATGACCTCAGATGTTAAGTCCCACAGTGCTCAGAGCCTTTTGAACTATTTTTTGAAGACTGTTGCATCAGCATGATAGTGCACCCTGTCCACAATTGACAGGAAATTTGGCGACCCGAGATGGACTAGCCCGCCCAGAGTTTCGGCCTGATCCCTTTCCTGCAGTATGAGTTAGATCGACTTCGTTCAAAACCTCAGCGTCCTAAATCTGCACCTCCTCTCAAAAAATGGTTCAAATGGCTCTGAGCACTATGGGACTCAACTGCTGAGGTCATTAGTCCCCTAGAACTTAGAACTAGTTAAACCTAACTAACCTAAGGACATCACAATCATCCATGCCCGAGGCAGGATTCGAACCTGCGACCGTAGCGGTCTTGCGGTTCCAGACTGCAGCGCCTTTAACCGCACGGCCACTTCGGCCGGCACCTCCTCTCATTTCAGCTCTTGATCAAGAATGGGGTGCCATTCTCCACACACTCAGACATTTGATTGAAAGTTCCGCAACAGAGTTTAGTTCGTCGTAAAGCCTTAGTGTGGACACGCGGCAGATTAATGTTCTTTAATAAGCGGCCAGCGTTTTTGATCATTTTTCTCTTAGTTCTGCCACATTTCTATTTTCTTCTTCAAAGCGAAGCAGTATTCTTTTAGGTGCGGTCACTAGTGACTAGATCCGTTGACAAAGACGTTTAGTGCAGTAAAACATTAAGAAACACATTTGGCCTTAGCTTCTCTGCTAGCGAGTCCTACTCTACGCTCATGCAGGTGAAAGCCGCTTAGCGGCTGGAGCGACGTTTTCCCTTTGAGCGCGGATAACGGAAAAGGCTTCCAGGAGGATTTCTGACGACCTGAAACTCGGCCATTCTAGCTGAGGCTTATCTGCCGCTGCTAGTACATGTGGCAACCTGTGAAGCTCAGGGTGGGCGCCTCTCGAATCGATCATCCTTCGTGAGTTCAGCACAGTCTGTTTTATTTATTTATTAATCAACATGCCTCAATTTACTGAAACTTTCCAGCCAGCTGGTTAGCTACGATACACCACCACATATCTGCTGTGATCACAAATATTATGTTCATTTTTCACAGTCATTTCCTCTTTGGTTTCATCTGCTTTTTGTATCTCATTTGTAATTCCCAGCTAACGTACATTACGAATTATATTGAACCATCGAACTACAGACCTATATCATTGACGTCGGTTAGCAGTAGGGTTTTGGAGCATATACTGTATTCAAACATTATGAATCACCTCGAAGGGAACGATCTATTTATACGTAATCAGCATGGTTTCAGAAAACATCCTTCTTGTGCAACGCAGCTAGCTCTTTATTCGCACGAAGTAATGGCCGCTATCGACAGGGGATCTCAAGTTGATTCCGTATTTCTATATTTCCGGAAAGCTTTTGACACCGTTCCTCACAAGCGACTTCTAATCAAAATGCGGGACTATGGGGTATCGTCTCAGTTGCGCGACTGGATTCGTTATTTCCTGTCAGGGAGGTCGCAGTTCGTAGTAATAGACGACAAATCATCGAGTAAAACTGAAGTGATATCAGGTGTTCCCCATGGAGGCGTCCTGGGACCTCTGCCGTTCCTGATCTATATAAAAGACCCGGGTGATAATCTGAGCAGTTTTCTGACGTTGTTCGCAGATGATGCTGTAATTTACCTTCTATTAAGTCAATCCGAAGACCAGTATCAGCTGCAATGCGATTTAGAAAAGATTGCTGTATGGTGTGGCAGGTGGCAGTTGACGCTAAATAACGAAAAGTGTGAGGCATTCCACATGTGTTCCAAAAGAAATCCGTTGGAATTCGATTACTCGATAAATAGTACAATTCTCAAGGCTGTCAATTCAACTAAGTACCTGGGTGTAAAAATTACGAACAACTTCAGTTGGAAAGACCACATAGATAATATTGTGGGGAAGGCGAGCCAAAGGTTGCGTTTCATTGGCAGAACACTTAGAAGATGCAACAAGTCCACTAAAGAGACAGCTTACACTACACTCGTTCGTCCTCTGTTAGAATATTGCTGCGCGGTGTGGGATCCTTACCAGGTGGGACTCATGGAGGACATCGAAAGGTTGCAAAAAAGGGCAGCTCGTTTTGAATTATCACGTAATAGGGGAGAAAGTGTGGCAGATATGATACGCGAGTTGGGATGGAAGTCATTAAAGCAAAGACGTTTTTCGTCGCGGCGAGATCTATTTACGATATTTCAGTCCCCAACTTTCTCTTCCGAATGCGAAAATATTTTGTTGAGCCCAACCTACATAGGTAGGAATGATCATCAAAATAAAATAAGAAAAATCAGAGCTCGAACAGAAAGGTTTAGGTGTTCGTTTTTCCCGCGCGCTGTTCGGGAGTGGAATGGTAGGGAGATAGTATGATTGTGATTCGATGAACCCTCTGCCAAGCACTTAAATGTGAATTGAAGAGTAATCATGTAGATGTAGATGTTGATGTAGATGTACTCAGGATATAAACACTGTAACAGTACAGCATCTTCCACGTTAAGAGGACTCGGACAGGGGGAGACCTTTGTTCATTTCGGCGTACAATTAACCAGTGGGCAACAATAACAAGCGGCAAATTATACTTGTATCGTGGACACAGAAGAAAGAGTTAAGGAGCATGCTGTTTGTTTTAGAACACTGATGTGTTTGCTGTAAATGATACGTTTTAAAAGTTTTTTGAGTATACTATTTATACTGATTAAATTATTTTCCGGTGACATTTGCGTTTATCGGTAATAGTTAAACTGTGGATGGGATCGCTAACGAGACATTGTTGTTGTAAAATATTAAGGAAGAGGTGAATTAATTATAGCTTAGACACACAACTACACATCTAAAGATAGCAATTTTTCGTGCGGCGATTATCTCGTTATTCTCCTAAATGGATGACAGGTAACAATGATCTGTGTGGTTTGTGCTGAAACAAAAACTAATACGTAAACTAACTTCCATTTATCAAGTTTATCACATTACTTTAGTCGTGTTAGTTATATTGAAGCCACTAAAAATACAGGGTTTTACGACACATAAAAATTACGTATTACCAATAAAAGCGCCACACGGGCTCTGATAGGTCACATGCTCCGAAATTAGTCGGATGTGCCTTACGCAATTTCTAACGGTCGACAACTTAAACCTAATATAAAAACATTTATAAAATTACAGGACAGAACTTATACTGTATTTAAAATTTCACGTCGACGGCTTAGGTGCGTCTCGACTCCTTGATATCCGATTCAGGAGGTAGCGACTCAAGAAGCACGGGAGATGTAGTCGGTACGAATGATCATAAACCCGATAGAGGAAACGATAGTATCAGGCTGGGAAATCATATACTTATTACGTTGCTTATACACTGAAGAGCCGTACAATCTGGTACACCTGCCTGATATCGTGTAGGTTCCTCGCGAGCACGCGGAAGTGCCGCAACACGACGTGGCATGGACTCGACTAATGTCTGAAGTAGTGCTGGAGAGAACTAACACCATGAATACTTCAGGGCTTTCCATAAATCCATAAGCGTACGAGGGGGTGGAAGTCTCTGCTGAAAGGCACATTGCAAGGCATGCTCAATAATGTTCATATGTGGGGAGTTTGGTGGCCAGTGGGAGTGTTTAAACTCACAAGAGTGTTCCTGGAGCCACTACGTAACAATTCTAGACGTGGAGGTGCCTCGCATTGGCTTGCTGGAATTGCCCAAGTCAGCCGGAATGCACAATGGACATGGATGGATGCAGGTGGTCAGACAGGATGCTTAGGTATGTGTCACCAGTCAGAGTCGTATATAGACGTATCAGGTGTCCCATACCACTCCAACTGCACACGCCCCAAACCATTACAGAGCCTCCACCAGCTCGAACAGTCCCCTGCTGACACGCAGGGTCCATTGATTTATGACGCTGCTCCATACCCGTATACGTCAAGTCACTCGATACAATTTGAATCGAGACTCGTCCGCACACTGTCATGTCGGTGTTGACGGGTCCATAAGAAGTGAAGAGCTTAGTGTCGTACAGTCATCAAGGTTACATGACGGGGCCTTCGCCTCTGGAAGACCATCTCGATGATACTGACACTCGTTGATGGCCCAGCATTCAAGTCAACAGTTGAACCGTCCCCTTAAAAAATTAATGAATTACTGTGCTGATAAACCTCTTACATTATTTGATTTTCAAACAGCTGAGCAGAACTGAACGTACTCAGACATTTCGCTCTTTACCTATTCTGGTGAACACTAAACTGACACACAGTATTTTTAGCGCAACTCAATCTGACTTTCAATAATCCCTACAAAAGAATGGCCCTGAGTAACATTAACCTATACCTGTCACAAATCACTTACCTCACAAAAATCTTCGTTACTCTAACTAATGCAATACAGCGAGCACCACTACTGCCAGCTTAATAAAAGATTCTAACTATTGAAGGCACTAACTACTTATAGGCATAGTTAGCAAATTAAAGATTTTGATAGAAAACAATATATTTTCCTTTATAGTGTGTAAAAGTCATAAAATATATATCAGTTCATGACATCCAGTCTTACAAATTTACCGTCTCCGATGGACACACGTCCAGGTCATCCGCTCTCAAAACTCCGCCATCTCTCTCCCCACATCCACCACTGTTGGCGGCTCACCTCCAACTGCGCAACGCTACGCGCTGTTAACAGCCAATGCCCAACACTACAATAGCAAACAACAATGAAAACCAGCCACAGACTGCACACACAACAGCCAGTGATTTTCGTACAGAGCGCTACGTGGCGTTACCAACATGAAAACCTTAACAGCCTACTCACACAGTAATTTTCGGAAGGGTTTCATTTCTGTCGATTCTCTTCAGTCGTCATTGGTCCCTTCTTCCAGGATCTTGTTGCCTCCGCAGCGATGTTTTATCGGATACCTGATATTCACGGTACACTCGTGAAAAGGTCGTACGGGAAAATCTCCACTTCATCGCAGCCTCGGTGATGCTGTGTCCCATCACTCGTGCACCGACTATAACACCCCGTTGAAACTCACTGATATCTTGATAACGTGCCGTTGTAGCAGCAGTATCCGATCTAACAACTGCGCCACACACCTGTCGTATTACATAGGCGTTGACCACCGCAGCCCCGTATTCTGCCTGTTTACATATCTCTGTATTTGAGTACGCATGCCTATACCAGTTTATTTGGCACTTGAGTGTAAATACCTCAATACTGCTCTAATGAAAGTGATTCTGGATTTGTGGCTCAGCGACGCATTTTCAGTAGTTCTTCCGATCATGATAATCCATTATGCAAGTGTAATTTGCGTTTATCGACTCACTAAAACACAATCTACCTTCCAGATATGCGACAAAGTGTTTGGCTCGTAGATATAAGTCATAGTTAAGTAATTGACTTTTTTATCATTCTTAACGGATATTGTCCGAATGCATGTGAGCATGGGCAACTAAATGAGTAACACCTACAGTGACACATCATGCGCAGTAAATTCCTTTATGAATGAGTTAGCACACCACTAACGCTTTCAGAGTGGTACTTTATGAAATGAAGCAGATTTTCATTACATGTAGGTGGACGACGGCATCGAATCTTACAAGGGGAGGCCGCCAATTGTGAGATTCAGATTCGATTCATACTACACATAATAAGAGCTCATGGCCAGAGGTGTAATGTGGCAAAGCACCAAGATGCACTTCTCAGCCGTTGTCGAGAAATGCAACCATTGCGGTGAAATGCCCTCTACGGTTAACAATTTTATACAGCGTCGTGGCGCAGCGGTAAGCGCTCGGGTTTGTAGATGGAAGGTCGCCGGATCGAATCTCACGCCATGCAACATTTTTTTGTATTATTAGTTTTTCGTAATATATATATTTGAATTACGAAAAACTAATAATAAAAAAAAAGTTGCACGACGTGAGATTCGATCCGGCGACCTTCCGATTACGAAAAACTAATATATATATATATATATATATATATATATATATATATATATATATATATATATATGTGTGTGTGTGTGTATAGACACATTTGAATAACAAAAACAAGTACTAAAAAAAAAAAAATTGCATGGCGCGAGATTCGATCCGGCGACCTTCGGATTACGAACACGAGCGCTTACCGCTGCGCCACGACGCTGTCGATAATTGTTAATCGTTGAGAGTATTTCTCCGCAACGGTTTGCTTTAACTGTCGATTTTCTCGACAACGGCTGAGAAGTGCATCTTGGTGCTTTGCCACATTACACCTCTGGCCATGAGCTTTTATCATGCGCAGTATGAATTAAATCTGAATTTCACAATTGGCGGCCTCCCCTTGTTAGGTGACAAAATATATTTCAATGAACAGCCTAGCTTTTTTGAATTACACACGGAACGCAGGTCTACTTTGTAGCTTTCCACGCGTTTGTCTTTCTTCTTTCTTTTTATTATGGGACGTCGATGCGGTGCGCCATGAATAACTCTCTCATCTTAGAGAGAGTATAATTCGTAGCCTAGGTCCTCAGTCATTTGTTGGTCGTATTGCTGTCTTCCCTACGGTCTTCACCCTCTATAGCTTTCCCTAATAGCGTAGTATTATTCCCCGATATAAAATACGTCTCACCATTCGGTCCCCTCTTCTTGTCAGCACTCCCCGTACGTTGATTTATTCTGCATAAATTTCCTCAGTTCTTATCTTATCAGTCCATCTAGCTTTTAACATCCTCCTTTAGCAGGTTATTCAGATTGTTTTCCGCTCAATATTTATATTTCGGAGGAAGTGAATGAGTGGTCCGCGAAAAACTATTAGTAACCTGGCAGTTTTTTGTCTCGATATTTTGACGATATTTATCATTTTGTTATTACGACTTCTGTGTTAGCTATGATTTAAAATTGAAGTAATCACGTAAACACATGTTCTAAAACTTTGTTAACCCTAAAAGGAAAGAGGTGTTCCAGCAAAGTACAAGGATTCTCAGTGCTCCGTCACAGGAAAACTTTGATATTCCATGTTCCATAGCACCACATCTGAAGCGCATCGATTATTTCCCTTTCCAGTTTGGCCACATTGCTGTGCTCCAAACATATTTTCTTATAAAGTTTGTTCCTCCGATTAACGTCGATGTTTGACACTAGCAGAAATCTCTTGGCCAGGAATGCCCAAAATTTGTAAATTTGTGGTAAGATATTATGGGCCAAAGTGCTTAGGTCATCATTCCCTAAGATTACACACTACTTAATCTAACTTAAACTGACTTACGCTATGGACAACACACGCACTCATGGCCGCGGGAGGACTTGAACCTCCGACGGGGGGAGCCGCGCTGACCGTGCAGGGCGCCCTAGACAGATTTTAGTCTGTTAATGTTGGTCCCTCGCTACATGTGTGTTAGGTGCGTTGTACACCTAACGGACGTTGCCTCATAAAGATCGTTCCCTTGCGTATGCGATCGGTGTCTTATTGGATTTCCCTAAAATCCTGGAGACGTGAACGCCTAGAAACTGAGTGAGGATATATAAAGGACTGGGAAACTTACCGAAAATTTTTGTTGTGCGTGGTTATTTTCCTGTCTGTAAGTTAAAAGTAATCAGTATTTACAGCAAAATCGAAAGCGTCATTGTTTAATTTAGGTTTTAATCGAAAATTATTGAACTGTAGCCTGAAACAGAGGGATGGTGTACTATAAATCAAGAAAACAGTACAGCTTTATCGCATAGCCCTCAAAAACGCAATTACCTTAACGAAAAGTTAACAAATACAGCCCACAAAAGAAAATTATCTGAAACATCGCTTCAATGCCTCGTCGAACTTATGTCAAACGTGTTCCAAATATTCATGAATAACTTTCGCATTTATCAATAATAACAAGAAACTCTTGCCTTGTAAATACCAAAGTCAAATGTTAAATGCTAAACATTAAACACAAAACGGTAAATGGTACAAGCTAAACGTTAAATGGTAAATGGTGGACGATAAATGGTACACACTAAACGATAAATGTGAAACGGTAAACTCTTAACGGTATATAGTAAATAGTAAACTTTATCCAGGAAACAGCAGTACTCGCCAAATGGTAAACACTAAATATTAAATAGTATACGATACGTGATAACTGGTAAATGCAAAATCCTGGTTAACACTTAATGGTAAATGCTAGTGATAAACACAAAATGCATAACAGTAAACGCCAAGCACTTAGCGGTAAACGCTTAAAGGTAGATATTGCACGGTGAACACTAAACACTTAGGAAAAGATAAATGGTAAATGGTGAATGGTAAGCTTTTAAACGTAAATCGTAAATGATATACGCTAAAATGAAATTGTTAAGTGGTAAACGGTAAACGCTGTCTCGACATGCAAGTATACTTAGAGATCTCTAAGAAAATTTGTGATACATAATCATTGGTTATCGAGTTCATTTATGTGAAAATCAAAAGTGAATGTTTACATAAGCATACCTCGTGTAGAAAATACTTCCAAGGGCAAAGATATACATCATTTACCCACTTATCTTTGTATTTCTTACACCAAAAATACTGTACACATCTGGATTGTGCTGTAATCATTTCTTGTCTCTCTCTCTTACACACACACACACACACACACACTCACTCACACACACACACACACACACTCACAATTGTATCAGAATTACTTTATTTATTCCATATATTACTGGGGAATGAAAGGAAGAAAACACTTCATAATAATTTTACTATATGAAATTTTCAGAGGGAACTATTATGTTTTATAATGTGGAAATTTACGAAATTGGTGCTTATTATTAATCTTTCTGCACACATTTTACAAACGGTACTTTCTCTGCTGAATTGGCGTTAATGATATGTAAATGGCACTGAATAGCATTTTGCAAGCAAACTGTGTACATTATGGAAATACATCATTAATATATCAATCAACCAGATTCTTATACGGGAGCAGAATCAGTTCTGTTTAGTAAATACACTCATAACTACCACATCCTTAAAAAACAACATACTGTTATGAATCAGTAAGGTTCTCACCCTGAAGCTATTGGACTATTAGCCATGTGACTTCTGAAAATCGTTAGATCCCCAGTGACTTGATGTATGAGAGCTCAGCACTATTGCAAATAAGACGATGAGAGACAATAGTTTTCTTTCAGAGATCTAATATTATCATTTATTATTCATCCATTACATGGCACTTTGTGGATATAAAGGACTGGAAGATACATCCTTTGAACTTGTCAATGGCGGTATAGTACGCATAATACATTGTGGTAGAGGGAATAAAAAGATGCTTTCCATGTTGCGAATATTGAATGTAACATGTAGTTTGTGTGTATAAAGATGTCAGTTTCTCTTCAGGCATTGTCATACAGTGAAAGAATAAGATACTTTGATGTTAGGTGTGTAAAACAAGAGTGTTTTGACTCATTGTTTTATTTACAAAAGTGTATAGCTAGCAAATGTAAAGTCATTACTAATTTAAAAGCTTTTACCAAAGTCAATAAATGTATAATGTAACCACATCAGAAAGAGTGCTTTGCGAAATCCAAGCACTATTTGTTTTTTAAAGTATATGATAGGTACGAGTTTATTTAACACAGAAACGTTTATATTGCTGTGCTCACATATTGGTATATGATAGACATATTATACATAATGCACACAGTTGGCCCCTCAAGATGCTATTCATTGCAATTTCGACTTCATGAGGGCCTATGCAGCAGTGAATTTTTGATTTCGTAATGGATTTGTTTCAAATACTTACTCAAGGGGCAAAAAACTATTGCAGTAGATGATGCTGTAAAAAGTGTTGTAGAGTATTCATTAAATCCGCATATTTTCACTGTATGAGATGAAGTACTTTACTCTGAAAATTATTTTATGGTTAAATTTTTATATATTGAATCTTGAAAAAAAAGGAGTGGGGAGGGTGTTAAAAAGCACACAGTTAATTTGTTTTCATCACCACATCACATTTTTGGTTGTTTTATATTTTTATTCCTTAGTAATATAATAAAATAGTAAGATAATTTTGATATCGAAGTGTGTGTATACCAACATGAAACCAATTTTTTATGCATCATACATTTTCATAGACCCCTGAAATTATATTTGCATACTGAAGTAGCGTCTAGCATCTAACATCTACCATTTACCGTTACCATTTATCGTTTAACCTTTAGTATTTAGCTTTTAGCATATAGTGTTTAACATTAAGGGATTACTATTAACCATTTCTTTTCACTGCTGAGCGTCTACTGTTACGCGTTTGCAATTTAGTGTTTACCATTTTCCAGTGAACATTTAGTGTTCACTGTTAAGCATTTACCGTTAAACGTTTAGAGCTTACCATTTTGTGTTTACAATTTAGCATTTACATATTACCATTTATCATTTAGCTTTTACCACTTAGTGTTTACCATTTTCCACTGACCATTTAACATTTACAGATAACAGATTTGTCATTTAGCGTTAAGCATTTACCATTAGCGTTTACTGGAGGGGAGTCTGGGGTATAATACACACAGTTGGTTTATTACCACCAATTTGGATATTTAATGCTGCACTGAATAGAGGGTGAGGTTGTGTAACTTGGCACCAGTTTTATGCCATTTATACTAAATGTAATGAATGTCTTTGACCTTCTAAAAAATAATGAGACTGAATGATTTGCACAGTAATAATTAGTATCTCTGATATTCAAGTGGACGTTACATAATTTTTTTCTACGTGTCTGCTACACTTTACAGATCTACTAAAAAATGTGCACTGATTTCTTGGAAAGAGGAATGGGGAGGGTGTTAAAAAGCATACAGTTAGTCTGTTTCCATATATTTTTCATATAGCTCTATGATTTGCTGCAGCTAAGGAAGGGCAGGTGGTGTGACTTGATGTGTACGACTGAAATAATGGAATTCGACACCATACAGTGCATCATTTTGGTACTGTATTTTGATTGGTTGGATGTAGACAGTGAGTAGTGAACCAACCACGCAACTGGTCTGTTCCCAACTTTCTAGTTTGTACTGTGATTGGATGGCGATAGGGATGAGTCGCGGGAGGTGAAACGTTTTTAATTTCCTGGAGTATTTGTAATTCTAGACTCTGAAGAGGAAGTGTCACGACAGTACTCACAGCTTCATAGAGTACTACACCTCAATCGATAAGCCATGCTTAAAACACTCATAGCCAGCAGCTGTATGGGTTGCAGTATGAACTGTAACGAGGTTCGCTAGGGGTCACAGCTGCCAACCCATGGGCATCACTTGTGTTGATACATTACTGGCCATTTAAAGTGCTACACCAAAAATAAATGCAGATGATAAACGGGTATTCATTGGACAAATACATTATACTAGAACTGACATTTGATTACATTTTCACGCAGTTTGGGTGCATAGATCCTGAGAAATCAGTACCCAGAACAACCACCTCTGACCGTAATAAAGGTCTTGATACGCCTGGGCATTGCATCAGAGCTTGGATGGCGTGTGCAGGTACAGCTGCCCATGCAGCTTCAACACGATACCACAGTTCGTCAAGAGTAGAGACTGGCGTATTGTGACGGGCCAGTTGCTCGGCCACCATTAACCAGACGTTTTCAATTGGTGAGAGATATGGAGAATGTGCTGGCCAGGGTAGCAGTCGAACATTTTCTGTATCCAGCAAGGCCCGTACAGGACCTGCAACATGCTGTCGTGCATTATCCTGCTAAAATGTAGGCTTTCGCATGGATCGAATGAAGGGAAGAGCCACAGGTTGTAACACATATGAAATATAACGTCCACTGTTCAAAGTGCCGTCAATGCGAACAAAAGGTGACCGAGACGTGTAACCAATGACACCCCATACGATCACGCTGAATGATACGCCAGTATGGCGATGACGAATACACGCTTCCGGTGTGCCTTCACCGCGATGTCGCCAAACACAGATGCGACCATCATGATGCTGTAAACAGTACCTGGATTCATCCGGAAAAATCACGTTTTGCCATTCGTGCACCCAGGTTCGTCGTTGAGTACACCATCGCAGGCACTCCTGACTGTGATGCAGCGTCAAGGCTAACTGTAGCCATGGTCTCCGAGCTGATAGTCCATGCTGCTGTGAACGTCGTCGAACTATTCGTGCAGGTGGTTGTTGTCTTGCAAACGTCCCATCTGTTGACTCAAGGATCTAGACGTGGCTGCACGATCCGTTACAGCCATGCGGATAAGATGCCTGTCATCTCGACTGCTAGTGATACGAGGCCGTTGGGATCCAGCGCTGCGTTCCGTGTTACCCTCCTGAACCCACTGATTCCATATTCTGCTAACAGTCATTGGATCGCGATAGGCTACAATCCGACCTTTATCAAAGTCGGAAACGTGATGGTACGCATTTCTCCTCCTTACACGAGGCATCACAACAAAGTTTTAGCAGGCTACGCCGGTCAACTGCTGTTTGTGTATGAGAAATCCGTTGGAATCTTTTCTCATGTCAGCACGTTGTTGGTGTCGCCAACGGCGCCAGCCTTATGGGAATGCTCTGAAAAGCTAATCATTTGCATGTCACCGCATCTTCTTCCTGTCGGTTAAATTTCGCGTCTGTAGCACGTCATCTTCGTGGTGTAGCAATTTCAATGGCCAGTAATGTAGCTATTTATTAATGCCTCGTTGCATACCGGAGCACTGAGCTACAGCGTTCAGTTCTCTTGACTGCATCGTGTACGTCTCCAGTTTTGCCGAAGCTAAGTGCTGCAGTGATAATCCGTCGTCTCCGAAACCTGTGCACCGTAGGCACTGTATTCCAGCTCTGAACTCTATATTGGTATCACTCAGAAGCACAGTGAGAAGACTTTAATAATTTCAAACGTTCAATTGTGCTACACATTTCACAAGAAAAAGCATCATTTAACTTCAGTATTTCTGTGAAGTTAATCTGTTTGCTTATAATGAGAGGACAGATTTAAACTCCTGTCGCTGTTTTCCCCATCCTGGATTTTTACACAGTATGATCGACTGGCAATAATGGGTAGTGAACTTTGAAAATGGTTGGTGATAGAGGGGAGGGAAGGTTTTTTACTATTTCCACTGACACAATTGAGCTATTACCGAGTTTTTAGAATTTTTAATACTGCATTATGTTTGGCTGGCACTGTTATGGATTGAAAAGGGGAGGGGTTTTTAAATTTTTCTCTAGCACAGCAGGACTATTTCCGCCATCTCGGACTTCTGATACTGAAGTATGATGGCTTGAAATAAGGAGGAGGCTTCTTATTGATAAATATGACGACACAATGAGTTGAAAGTCATCAACTACGTCTAGAGTGACCTTGAAAAAACGTCAGTAAGGCTGAACTGCAGGTCAGGAAGTGGAACTGTAAGGATTCTATATGGGCTAGAAAGTACATAGCTATACTACTTTGCTGAATGACGGTTTCTACAGAAGCCGCGGAAACGGGAGCACAATGCTTTCTCTGGCTGAAAACTCTTTAATCCTATTGATTCGTTCTATATTTTCTTTCGTGAGACAGATATTTTCCAAGCACTGTAGCCACTTCAATAGATAGTATGTTACCTTCGGCTCACTGACATCTTAACTTGTATTTAGTATATGGTTGGTGATACTTCCATTGAATATATGGTGCATTACAGAAATTTGCCAGATGACTCTTTTTTTTATGAGATCCTGTCAATCCCCTTTCTTGTGAGGTAGAAATCTTATGATAGCCATACTAGGGTCTAGAAAATTTCTTTCTCAGCAGATATTTTGCAAACAATTTTGCTGGTGTGTTATGTTATACTTTGAATCCAGCGCTCCCATTTCTGTTGAAACATTATCGTCTCTTGGCATCACTCCTTATTTACATCTTTTAATTGGTTTCTACGCATCATGCTACACTACTTCCGTTATGTAACTGTCTATACCTTCATTGTATATGTAGTTACCAAGTGGTAACAATACGACTGAACAGTATCTAAATTGTGTTTCGCTGCTCTTCCTCATGGAACTTTTCCTTTGGACGTGTATTGTCACTTACACTTATGGGAAATTACACTAACATTTAGAATAAAATGTTAAAACCTAGTAGCACTTTCCTGTTCATTTTAAAATGTATCCCAAGGCCATTATGCAGTGATGTCTAGGTAGTACTGAAGAACAAAGTACAACTGAAGTCATCAAACAGGGAGGACTGTAGCAATAGGCACCTAAGTAACAAACTTAGTACCTAAAAGTTACAAATAACTCGTCTGCAGGAATCATAAAAGCCATATAAAATAATATAATGTGAAGTTGTGTACTATTAAAATTAAGCATACACGGTGAGTCAGTTGCCCCTACCAACAGATTCTGTGCAACCTGCAACACCTTCAGAAAGCCCACACTAGATTTTCACATCTGCTCGCATGTTATGCACAAACTATTAGTACTACAGAAAAAATGAAAGAGATCTTTTCGAAGGAAATTTAATGTGGTTCAATTTCGTAATGAGAAGCCTCTTCGCTAGAGGCCACGATTTTCGAAGTGTAAAAAAAGTGTTGAATGTAATTTTTGCATGTAATTGTTGATTAATTCAAAAACTACAGCCTACAGCAGAGACGTATCCCAGTACAAAATTTAGCTACATTAACTTCCCTACATCCAGTTCTTTCTTTCTGTAGACTAATAAATAGTCTGTGCACAGCGAATAAGGAATATGAAAATATTGCTCTTGGAATTTGCAGACATTGAAGGTTGCATATAACCCATGGGAAGGGGCAGTTAATGACCTTGTATGCTACATAAACTAAATAACGTTGATAAACAATTTATTAACAAATGTCATAAAACACCATAATAACAAATATTGTATGAAGTTGTATATAGTCTAAGAAATCGATATATGTCATATGTAATCACATTTCAGGTCCTGAGAGAAAATAGAAAGACCGCTCAGATGTGCCAGGAGATGGCACTTAAATAGTGGGGAGGCTAGCTACATGGAGGGTCTGTACGTTTGAAATGTAGGAGCGGACTTTATCTCAGTCATATAACTCACAGTGAAACCGTCGTATCTGAAATTTATTGACAGAAGCAGATCCCAATACCGTGAAGCTGTTTACTGAGAAAGGTTGAGCGTGTCTGGTTATATTGTTTCTAGAGCAGTTAAACGGAATGTATTTTAAAGACACTCAACGTTTTCGCTTACAATCACATCGCTGAGATGACGCCCACTCCTATGACTACATTTCCAATTCTAATCTTTTACGTACTGTGAACGAAGTTCCCTAAGAATCACGAATCCATTGACACCAAGATCTAGGGCTTAATTTAAGGTACGTAAATATTTTTATTAAAAGCATAAATAACGCAGATGCAAACGCATTACATTCGTCAGAAAAACTGCTTGATAAAAATGGCTACAAGATGGCTAAGTCAAGTAGACCTACATCCTTTTGAAAAGCAGCTGTCTTTGATTCGTTTGATATTAAATATCTTAATACCGACACTCCCGAGGAGGAAACCACTGACGTAATTAAAAATAGTCTCCTCAGCCACAAAACATTATGGCAGGGTGAAAAAGCCCAATTTATTGATCTATTAACGCTGATACTTCATTATAGCTACTTTCGCATCAACAATAAAATTTTTATGAAGAAAGAGGAACGAAGCATGGGCTCTCCATTTGCTGGCACCATTTCCGAAATGTTCATCAATTATCTCGAAAACCAGTCTCTCAGAAAATACATTACAAAAGATACGTTGATGATACTTGTTGCTTTATTAATGATCTATGGATGACATTGATCTGTTGATCATCCTAATATTCACTTTACTCTAGAACATGAGCAAAATATATCCCTAAATTTCCTGGATAAATGCATTTTTAACGTCAATCAAATTCATTCGTCTGTCATTAATCGTAAGTATGCACTAACAGATCTCTTGCCACCCAGTGCAGCAGATACAAGCATTCTTCCAAGCTCATTACTTAATTTACGCGTTAATAATGCAAAAACTAACAAAGAACTAAATATACTACGTCTTACTGCCTCGAAAAAAATTCTTAATAATATTTACAGCCTGATTCTAAACCCGAGATCCTGCAGAATAGATGCGACAAATTTAATGACGATACTGCATAATGTTTAAGGTTAATATGGTTTCCCTTTTATAGGAACGTTTATTATGAACTCAAAATATTTTTTCCGCAGATTTAATGTTTGCATTACCTCCAGAACCGTTGATACACGTGGTTAGCTGTTTGTACACGATATTAAAACTACAAACAACAAATTTTGATAGGCACGCGTATATAAAATCAGCTGCACTAATTGCAGAGCGTTTTACGTTGGTCAAACAGGCAGAAACCTTAAAACTAGGCTCCAAGAACAAAAGAAGCAGGAAGGAATATTACATAACACAGACCAACCTCTGCTTCTCACTTAATGTCAAAAGTACACGGAGAGAAAAATGCTGCTAGTTGCTTCAAAATTTAGCGTACACGGAGAAACGTACCTCTGTGGAAGCTGAAATTTACAGATATGTGGCCATTATTACGAACGATACTGCTAACTAACAAAAATACCTAACTACCTTGTTTTCCTGAATGATTGTCATGTGTGTTCGAAGTATTATAAAGTACTTACTTTCATCGCTGTTTCGTTTCTCCGCATAGTACGGGAAACAGCCGGTGCCACATGGCTGCGTGTCGTACAAACATCGTATTTGTATGCTGTGATACTGTTGCTGCTTCCGCTTGTGTTCCGTGGCTTGTTCACTATATCGAAATTTCGTTCGTCGTAGAGTCTGAGTGTCGTCTGTTGTCCTTTCTCTTTTCGTAATAACTCTTATTTGCGTGTCTTTCTCTCATTCATCCATGTATGTCTTTTAAATATTATATGGTTCCGCATATTATTTTGATTTTACAGAATTTTTTAAGCTTATATCTAATCACATGCCTCTCGCTACTTGGCTACCTACCCCCTACAGCACCTCCCTGTCCATTGCATCTTCCATATTTAATTACCACTCATTGCATGTCTCAGCAGCCGTTGTGCATTGTCTCAGGATAACTTACACGTGAATTCATATGTTATATGCCGATTTCTTGTACATTGAAAACATCATAGAATACTTATGCTATTCTGATGTTTTATGACGTTTGCTGACAAGTCGTTTTTCAGTATCTTTTTGTTTACATAGTTTTATTTTCAATAGCAGACGAGATCATAGTACTTATTTTTATTTTGTTACGCATGACGAGTTGTTCTGCAACATTCCCGAAATACGCTTGCTACTGATGATTGTTACATCATAGTATTTAACAAATTCTGTTGCCGAAGCCGATTGTAGTTTTTAAGGTACAAGGGGCGTTCAATAAATAATGCGATACATTTTAGATGAAGAAATGCAAAATTTGTTACGGGTCTTGGAGAAATATTTACGCTTTAGACCCTACTGTTTCATGAAGTTTCGACGGGTGACGGCGCTGTACGTAGCGTTCTAACTGGCGTATGTACGGAGGTGTGTTCCAACCAGAGAGCATCACAGATATTCGTAGGATCTTCCAGAGTGCCTACGGAGACCTGGTAGCGAACAAAAGCACAGTGAGCCTTAAGGCGTGGCGTCTGTCACCATCGCTACAAGGTTGCGCAAACCTGTCCGATTTCCCGCACGACGGCTGGCTGAACACAGCTGTGACATCCGTAATGTTGGAACGTGTGGACAGACTCATTTGATTTGACTGGTGGATCACAATCGAAGACCTCGCTGCTCATCTCGACTTTCTTGTTGGCAGCGCTGACACGCTCGTCCACCAGTTGGGATATTGAAAGGTGTATGTCCAATGAGATCCTCGCCACTCAACAAATAACTACGAGGGCTATCCACAAAGTACATTACGTTTTGGGATTAAAAATAAATAAAGTATTGGAATTTTTTTTTATTATATACAGATGAAAGCCACACTTAAATACTACTTTTCTACACAGTTGCCATTTAAATTAAGGCACTTATCGTAGCGATGGACGAGCTTGGAAATTCCTTCGTAGTAAAATTGGGCCGCCTGCGCCTTCAACCACGTGGTTACCTATTCTTGAAGCTCTGCGTCGTCATCAAAACGCTGCATAGCCAACCACTTCTTCATTGCTGGGAATAAGTGGAAGTCACTCGGTGCCAGGTCGGGACTGTACGGCGGATGAGGAAACAACTCCCACTTAAATGATTCGAGAACTTCACGAGTGGCATTTGTCGTGTGGGCCCGGGCTTTGTCGTGAATCAGCAAGATCTTTGAGCCCAACTTTCCCCTGCGCTTGTTTTACACTCCTGGAAATTGAAATAAGAACACCGTGAATTCATTGTCCCAGGAAGGGGAAACTTTATTGACACATTCCTGGGGTCAGATACATCACATGATCACACTGACAGAACCACAGGCACATAGACACAGGCAACAGAGCATGCACAATGTCGGCACTAGTACAGTGTAAATCCACCTTTCGCAGCAATGCAGGCTGCTACTCTCCCATGGAGACAATCGTAGAGATGCTGGATGTAGTCCTGTGGAACGGCTTGCCATGCCATTTCCACCTGGCGCCTCAGTTGGACCAGCGTTCGTGCTGGACGTGCAGACCGCGTGAGACGACGCTTCATCCAGTCCCAAACATGCTCATTGGCGGACAGATCCGGAGATCTTGCTGGCCAGGGTAGTTGACGTACACCTTCTAGAGCACGTTGGGTGGCACGGGATACATGCGGACGTGCATTGTCCTGTTGGAACAGCAAGTTCCCTTGCCGGTCTAGGAATGGTAGAACGATGGGTTCGATGACGGTTTGGATGTACCGTGCACTATTCAGTGTCCCCTCGACGATCACCAGTGGTGTACGGCCAGTGTAGGAGATCGCTCCCCACACCATGATGCCGGGTGTTGGCCCTGTGTGCCTCGGTCGTATGCAGTCCTGATTGTGGCGCTCACCTGCACGGCGCCAAACACGCATACGACCATCATTGGCACCAAGGCAGAAGCGACTCTCATCGCTGACGACGACACGTCTCCATTCGTCCCTCCATTCACGCCTGTCGCGACACCACTGGAGGCGGGCTGCACGATGTTGGGGCGTGAGCGGAAGACGGCCTAACGGTGTGCGGGACCGTAGCCCAGCTTCATGGAGACGGTTGCGAATGGTCCTCGCCGATACCCCAGGAGCAACAGTGTCCCTAATTTGCTGGGAAGTGGCGGTGCGGTCCCCTACGGCACTGCGTAGGATCCTACGGTCTTGGCGTGCATCCGTGCGTCGCTGCGGTCCGGTCCCAGGTCGACGGGCACGTGCACCTTCCGCCGACCACTGCCGACAACATCGGTGTACTGTGGAGACCTCACGCCCCACATGTTGAGCAATTCGGCGGTACGTCCACCCGGCGTCCCGCATGCCCACTACACGCCCTCGCTCAAAGTCCGTCAACTGCACATACGGTTCACGTCCACGCTGTCGCGGCATGCTACCAGTGTTAAAGACTGCGATGGAGCTCCGTATGCCACGGCAAACTGGCTGACACTGACGGCGGCGGTGCACAAATGCTGCGCAGCTAGCGCCATTCGACGGCCAACACCGCGGTTCCTGGTGTGTCCGCTGTGCCGTGCGTGTGATCATTGCTTGTACAGCCCTCTCGCAGTGTCCGGAGCAAGTATGGTGGGTCTGACACACCGGTGTCAATGTGTTCTTTTTTCCATTTCCAGGAGTGTATATTGCTCTTCTCAGGTTGTGCAGAGTTTGGCAATACCTTTGAGAGTTTATTGTAGTTCCTCTTTCCAGGAAATCCACAAAAATCACACCTTTTCTGTCCCAAAAGAAGAGGTAACCACGTGGTTGAAGGCGCAGGCGGCCGAATTTTACGACGAAGGAATTTCCAAGCTCGTCCATCACTACGATAAGTGCCTTAATTTAAATGGCAACTATGTAGAAAAGTAGTATTTAACTGTGGCTTTCATCTGCATATAATAAAAAAAATTTCCAATACTTCATTTATTTTTAATTCCAAAACGTAATGTACTTTGTGGATAGCCCTCGTATAAACAGCAACGAAGGATCATTTGTGCGTAACTGTTTGTTCGTCACGAAGCTGATCGTGACAATTTTTTTATCGAACATCGTCACAGGCGATGAAACATGGATTCATCATTTCAAACCGGAGACAAAATGGCAAGCCATGAAGTGGCGCCACACCACCTCTCCTCCGAAGAAAAAGTTCAAAGCCACACCCTCAGCTGGCAAGGTCATTGGGACGGTTTCCAGAGACTCTGAAGGGGTTCTTCTGTTTCATGTCCTCCCTCATTGTGCAAGTGTATTTTACGCTGAGGAAACTGAACAAAAGGCTTCAACGTGTTCATAAGCACAGAAATGTAAACGAACTTCTCCATGACAACGCGAGGACTCACACAAGTCTACGTACCCTAGAGATACTCACGAAACTTGATTGACTTGTTCTTCCTCATCCACCCTAAATCCCACATCTCGCAGCATCCAACTTCCATCCAACGAAGGATGCAGTCAGCGGGCAGCAGTACGTGGATGTTGGAGTTTACTGATGCGGCAAGACATTGGATCCGACATCGACCAGTAGTGGTACCGTGTGGGCACACATGCCCTCCCAGTGAGGTGGCGTAAGGCCATCGCACTGAACGGAGGTTTTGTTGAAGACTGAAGTCTTGTACCCAAAAGACTGGGTAGTAATTCGACTTACTGGAATCTTGAATGAAACCAACTTGCTTTAAAAAAAAAAAAGTGTCGCATTATTTGTTCAACGCACCTCGTAAACAGGAAAGTGCAATTGGTGTGGGTTTTTTTTTAATTCAAAACCAATACCATACTTGCGGAAAGTGCATCATGATGCTCCACATGCTGGTCAAGAAATTAAACACCATTACCACAGCGAAAGCAAATTCAACATTCTATCTACGCTCAAATTTGATGAGAGTCCCGCTGCGACAGACCTCACTCCACTTTCCCGCATTAAACGCTTTCGCTCACGATTTGACAGGTAGAAACAGGCAGATGCGCCACGTGGCGGCTAGAGGCTTTAACTCAGCGGATGCCGCTGGGATGGCCGTCCCCCATTTAAAACTCATTATCGGTGCAGCCATCTGCCGGCAGTCTGCGAGAGAATCCCGTTTCTCGCCAGCTCTCATTAACATCTCATTCAGCCGACACCCCCTGCCTGCTAAGTGAGAGCAACATTTTTACGGCGAAAATTGCATCAGCGGGGAGAAGCTGCCGCCAGTCCTCAGGGAAGCTCGCGCTGGCAAACGAATTACTCACGGCCATTTCTGCATGTATTTTAAACAAGCGGCTGACAGCTAAGCTGGAGGTATTTTCTCCTAAAGCGCTGTCAGTAACGGTTCGTGTCTCCCGACTTACACCAATTTCCTCTAAAATCACCTCTCTGCGCCCCACTGCATCCACTCCGTACCTAACAGGCTCATCCATAGATTTTCCCGTTGGTCTCAGCAAATCACCGTCAGACAACAGAAAAAAATCTGTAGTGTATTTGCTCGATAACTGCACACAAGAGTTTTTTTATTTCGTTGATGTTATGGAAATTTGAAATGGTAATACACTTGTCTTAGTCTGCCATGTCATGACATGTTTCGTGACAAACCTATCATCAGATCTGTGATACAAATACACTGTATAAGACAATATATTGAGGTATATACATTGCAACAACGCAGTGACTCTCAGGAAGGTTAAAATTAGTAGATAGTATCTTGTCCCGTCGAACTCGGATCTATAACGCTATCAGTAACTACACTGACTTAGGGAGTTCGACGTGCTACAGGGTAAACAATCTTGCCTGTTCGTGGCGTTAGTGATAGTAATTCCTATGATATCAGGCATAACTGTTATATGGCGGTAGGTGTTAAAAAATATATACGCTATTTAATTTGCTTACCTTTAAAACCTGACTGTGAAAGACTCGCACTCAACTAGCAAAACTGTAGCTCCTACATTCCAAAGCTACTATATGTTCAACACACGAGGTATGATCAAAAGGTAATAGGAATTTTCGTTTTTGTTAAATAATTTATATTTATTGAATAATATCAACTTCTTCCCAGTTAAAATAAAAAATAAACTCTTGTGGAGTATTATTCTTTACACTTTTGTACATTTATAAGTATTGTATGTAAGTACATATATAAGTTTGTATTAAAGAGTAGAAAGACGTCGAACACGGTGGCTGAGGCACATAACGGTGTTTTTTTTTTTTCCATTGCCCATTGTAATCGAAGCAAAAGTGACAACAATTTTTACATGTGATCGAACTTGTCGATTTTTTTTCGGTCTTGTCTCTTCAGAAACTTTCCATTGGGTCGATTGGGCCTTGGCTTCAAAGTCATACCCGTATACCTGTGTTTCGTCACCTTTTATGACGTTCTTTAATAGTTCTGGACCGTTCTCGATTTCATTCAGCGATTCCTCAGCGATGTCTATGCGACGTCGTTTTTCGTAGAAATTCAGCAGTGTCGGAACAAACTCTGCTATTTCATGTTTCATGCCAAAAACATATCAAAAAATTACTTAGCGCGAGCCAGAGAACACACTAACATCATCAGCAACCTCTCTGATGATGATTCCGCGATTTTACAGGCTAGTTTCCTTTATCTCTTCCAAACTGTCGTCAGTAACTGATGTGCTAGAGCGTCCAGAGCGGTCGCCTTCTTCAAATTCTTCTTCACCCTCTTCGCAACATTTAACCAGCCACTAACTGTTACCTGTTTTCTTACTCATTGTAGATTCGCCTAAAACCACAGTCAAAATTTAGAATTCGGTGCTGCACTTTATTCTACTTTTCAAGCAAAATTTAATGCAAATTCTCTTTTCCATCTTCCTCGAAGGTAAAAACTGGCCGAGCACTCGTGTTTTCGAGTGCTTGGAAACACGTATAAACTTTCAGACTGTCATCAGATTCAAAATAACTGAAAATCCAAAGATATATCAAGAACATTAGTACCAACAAGATGAAAAAACTTTTTCAAAATCTGATGTATAAAGTCCGTGAAACTAAAAAATTCCGTTTAATTTTTGATCACACCTCGTATATGATTTCTCTCCCACATAGATGTCAGCAAAGTAATGTTTTTCCTCAGTTGAGAAGCGAAACTTCAGTAACAGTCTTTTATAAAAGACCTGTGACTAAGAATTTACTTTTGCAGTGTAAACTGGACTGTTATGTGTGATATGTAATTAAAAATAAGATCTTAATCTTAACAAAATGACAGTTGCATATGTGTAAATTAACATACATTTAAGCATTTTATATTTTAACTGAATTGAATTAAGAAATGAAAAAAAGGTGACCGACACGAGACTGAACCAGCGACTACCAGTCTCTAGCACAACTCACATCATTCCATCTTTGTTCAATTTATGTTTTACGAAAGTACTCGTCGAATACGCACTTTTCTTTACGAATTTGCATGTTCTAGGAGCTTAATTCAGACTACCCACGTGACAGACGGGTTCTTTACCAAAGAGCAACACCACTTGTCGAAAAAAAATCTACCTTAATTTATGGAACTAAATTCACTGGAGAAGCCACAAAACTTTAATATTTGCGAGAATTTTTCTTCTTCTCATTGTTTTCTGTATGTTCCTACCTTTGCCGATTCTACTGAGAACCTCTTTATTGCTTATTTCCAGTCCACCTGATTTTCAACATTCTTCTGTAGCACCACAAAATCTTCATTTCTTTTCTTTCCGGTTTTCCCAAGGTCCACTATCCACTACCGCAATATGCAGTAACCAAATGCACTCGAAACACCTTGTTGTAAGTATGAAAAAATAAGTAACAGGAGCAGTTCTTCATAATTAAAATTGTGAATGACACAGTTGCAGGCCTTCTAATAGTTTTGATTATGATGAATGAAAATAAAATGGAGAAATTTCTTCCTCAAGTTAAGGCCTACGTTTGACATCAGTAGACGTCTGAGACAGAAATACTCCCTTTGTCTGAGCTGATCTGCTTCTATGAATCATTGCATTGTCTACCATGGGTTATTTTGTTTCTCTTGCTGCTATCTGATATTGCTCATCAACTTCGTCATTTTCCTGTTTATTCTAAAATTCATAATCTGTACTCATTGGACTGTTCCTTCTGCTTCACTTTCATTGAGGGAAGAACTGCCATCAGCGTCTCTTATCATTGATGTCCATCCATCCTGGAAATCTATCCCATTCTTTTATTTGTGTCATTGCTTCTTCGATCACAGATTGAACTGTAGGGGCGAAAGACTGCACCGTTCTCAGTGCTTTTTCTAGATCGACAAATCCTTTGAGTGTATATTGATTTTTCTTCAGCCTTGTTTCCGTTATCAAGCACAAAGTCACCTGCCCGCCTGATGCCTTTGCCTTTCGTAAAGCTAAACTCATCGTAATCTGACAGATACTTACTTTTTGGTTCTAGTGTATATTAGTCTCCCCAGTAGGTTACACCCATGAGACGTTAAATCGATTGTGCGATAAATTTCGCAAGTATCTGCTCTTACTATCTTGAATTATGTGGATGATATTTTTCAGACTCTGATGGAACGTCGCCGATCTCATAGATAAAATACACCCACTTTAATAGTCGTTTGGTTGTCATTGACCCCATTGATGTTAGAAGTGGCGACGAGATGTTATCCATCCTTTCTGCTTCGTTTGATTTTACAATAACGATCGTTGAGTTTTACAAGTAACATGAACATCAAGGCAGTAACTCACACTCCGACCTTCTTCCTGTTCATAACAGATTCAAATTCTGATTCCAATACTGGAGTCCTTATGTCTTACTCATAAAGTGCAGTTTCTTCTCGTTATCAGCGAGTCCTCTCCCTCATAGCGGCATTCAGTCTACTCTTTCCACCGATCTACAATTTCCTCTGCGTTCAGCAGTGGAGCTCTCATTGCACTCTAAATCGTACCAACCCAGCTTTTAGTTTCAGGGAGGTTGTTTTGACTGTTCTATGCGCTAAGTCAATCCTTCCAACGATCATTTCTTTTTTAATTTCTTCACATTTTTCCTGAAGCCATTTCGCCTTGGCTGTCTTGTACTTTCCATTTATTTCCTTCCTAAGTGAAATATATTACTGTAGTCCTGTCGTTCCCTGACATTTCTGTACGTCTTTTCTTAAGTCGACCATATAAAGCATGAAAAATATTTTTTCTGTTACCTTGCTTTACCTACGTCTGAGTGTCCGACACCCATGACTGCCCTTTCCAGGGGTGTACACTCACCTTGGGCTATACAGCCCGCTGTGACATTCCTTATCGCAATATCCCCATTCTTCGCGAACTTCAAACGCGCCCCATCATTCCTTAGTACTTCAGTGTGGCACTCCTTTCCACACTTGTTTTTCAGTAAGATATTCTTAAGCTGCTCTCTTCTCTTCATCTTTACTAATTTATGATCTCAGTGTATACGTGGCCCTGTTTGCGCCTTACTATTCAATGTCTAAATTTGGAGCCTCTGTCTGCCCCCGATGTAATCCACCCGGAATCTTCCCGTGCCTCCAGGTGTCTTCCAAGTATACCTCGTCCTCATGTGATTCTTGAACGGAGTATTCGCCGTTGCCACCATAAATTTATTGCAGAACTCAAATAGTCCTTGTTCTCTGTCGTAACTCTTTGCTCTGTACATTCTGCTACACCCACGTTCCAGTCCCAGATTATCGGTAGGTTTTTATCTCACCTTAGCTGTTAAATTATCCGTTCAGTATCATTACATACTTTCTCTATTTCTTCATCTTCTGCCTGAAACATCGCCATGATACCTGAACTACCGATGTCGGCGTTGATTTACTGTCGAATCTGACGAGAACAGCCCCAGCAGTGAAGTGTTCACAGTAGTGCAAACGAGGAAAACTCCAGCTTTGGTCGTATAAAATTGAACCCTTTTTTCTCATTATTATTATTATTGCATATCGATTTTAATCACAGAGTGATAATCACCAGTGCTAAAATAAAAATAAAAGCACAGTCGAATCTTAACTCTCAATGTACAAGCATATGTGGCACTTTAGAATAACGAAGGCAGAGTTTCAATAGCTAACATGAACATCAAGACAGTAACTTACTCTCCACCCTACATCCCGTTCGTAATGGAATCTGCTACCGTTACGCCATTTTCTGCTGCAGTTGATATTACCCTAAATTCGTCTCACCAGAAATCTTTATCTTCTTTCCATTTCACTTTACTGACCACCATTATATCCAGATTGAGCCTTTGTATTTCCCTTTCCAGATTTTTTAAGAAATGTATTCTTACTACGTTCAAACATCTGACATTCGATGCCCCGATACGCACAACGTTATCTCTTGGTTGGTTGTACCATCATTTTCTCATGGTCAACTCCGATTTGGCATTCCCAACTGCGGAGATCCGAATGGGAAATAATCCGGAATCTTTTGCCAGCGGAGAGATCATTATGACACTTTTTCGGTTACAGGCCAAATGTTCTGGGGGTAAGCATGATGTGTCTTTAATTCAGTGGTTTCAATAGCTTCTGCATCTTCATGCCGTTGGTCATTGCTGATTCTTCAAACATTTTGGGGCAGTTTCCCATTCCAAGGGCAAATGAGTGCCGTATACCTCTGTCCGTCCTTCCACGCTCTTTGATAAGGTCGTTGGCAAAATGAGATCGACTTCTTATGCCGAGGGTCTTCAGCCGCCATTGCTGATGATTTTTATTCAAAATGTAAGCTGTGGTTGGGATCGTATTCGGGACCGATTACGATGTAATTAGTAATCAAAGACGCTAAGCGTAGACCAGTTTGTAACTATGCATACAAAAATTGAAGAGGTTTGTAAAGTGTATATATTTCTGCCTGAAATACTACTCGTCAAAGCTGGAAGTGAATCGCCTATAGTGATATGTTCGGCACCCAATACCTTTTCAGATAAGGGCCAAACTGTTCTCTCATTCTTAGCTGTCTGTCACGTAGAAGTAGACACTTCAGGCAGAGCTGTATATGGTTACCAAGCATTTACTCCTCACCTATGGTGAGTCTATATGTCCATTTTTGGTGAGACGAATAACCCTCAAAGCACGGTACACCCGAGTAATAAGATTTTTTTGTCCATCGTTGTGCCTGGGTGCCTGGGACTACGGCTATTCACTACTGTAAGAAAATGAAGTGCCTACAGCTGCCCTAATGATATCATTTACTGTGTAGCCACCAGTTTCGGCGCTTCAGTGCACCATCTCCAGGGCTTAGTTGATGCTGAAGGGGTTATCACCATCCATGTATGCGATGCAGCAGTGACCAGCAATTGATTTACGCAGACTACCTGTAACTCTAATGTCATCCCTCCTACCACCAACTGTACAGTCAATTCAGTTGACAGTTGATGATTGGAGAGACACCACAGTTACAGCTAGTCTACGTGAAACAGTTGTTGGCCACTGATGCCTCATGTATATGAATCGTGATAATCCCTTCAGCATCAACTAAGCCCTGGACATGGTGCTCTGAAGCAGCGAAACCGGTAGCTACACAACAACTGACATCATAAGGACGGCTGAAGGCGTTTCATTTTGTTACAAATCCGAATATTAGATCAGCTTGATTCTGTAGATGGTGCATTAATGGAATTGGTGTAAAGGATGTACTTCCAATGCAAGGCACCTATGAAGGTTAACGGTAAGTTCTGTGAAAGTTTTAGACCAAGTAAAGGATTGAGACAAGGATGTTGTATGTCATCAATATTATGTATGTTGTATTTAGAAGCTGCTCTTAGTTACTTTCCAACAATCAAGTACTTACGACTCTGGATAAAGGTAATGAGATGTATCAGATAAGCCAGTTAGTTTTTGTTTACAATCAATAGGAACTACCAGCCAATATGGATAATGCAGGAGTTAGAATTGGGCAACATGACGATTTGCATTTTGAGCTTCCCCAGATACGAAATGCGGAGGTATTAAGATATCTAGATTCACTACTCAGTAAGACCATCAAGCGTGATGTGGACATATCCCACAGCGTTTTGGACACCAATCAAGAGACAAAGGGGAGGAACTGACGCTGTCGAAATGGACGTGTTACTGAGCAGCGCGACAGCAACCCGGTTGGATCGACTGAGGAATGAATACATAAGAATGGAGACTGATGCGGTGGATTTAGTCACAGATAAGACCGACGCTCAAGCACTGAGATGCTACAGGCATGTTCAGAAGAATGGAGGGACTACCATGGCCACTGTGTTCCCTCAACGGGTTTCCACTAAGATGCCCGCAGCTTGTGGTCTAGTGGCTAGCGGTGCTGCCTCTGGGGCCCCGAGTTGGATTCGCAGCCAAGTTGGGGATTTTCGCTGCCCATGGACTGGGCGTTTGTGTTGTCCTCACCATTTCATCATCATCATTCGTAACAGTGGCTAGATTGGACTGGGTAAAAAAATTGGAGGGTAAAAAAATGAGACTGTGTACGGGCGCTGACGACCACGCAGTTGATCGCCCCACAAACCAAACATCACCATCATCCACCAGGAAGAAAGAGCCGAAAGAGAGGCCAAGGGCAACGTGGAGAACATGGAGAGGAACTATAGCGAAAACCACAGAAACAAGAAGTCTATCGGAAGGAGATTTGTAGGATAAAGTATGTGGCACCTGAGAATCGGCAACAGTTGATAAGTGGAAACCTCTGCTACAGTAAAAGTAAGCAAGTAATTCATCACACACCCGTGTACTGAGATTTTTGCAATAGTTTTTGATGAATATATATAATCCCTTTTATGGTTAACTAACTTGATCCATCAGTGCAGGAGAGAATCTGTAATTTTGTACTTTAGTCTTCTTTTGAAACATAATTTCTTTGCCAAGATCGCTATGTTAGCATAATTACTGAATTACTAGTTACTGCAATATATAAATTTACGCATATTTTATGGTCCTCTTGCTGCAGAGTGGTGTAATCGTTGTATTATTAACTACCACTATCGAGTTTTCTAGATCTTATTATGGCAATACAGAGACCCAAAACTAAAAGTCCAGTAATTGTGATAAGATAGCGATTTTGACAAATAAATTGGATTTCAAAAGAGAACTACTGTTCAGAATTTTTTGTTAAATTTTTCACTTCGAGTGATTCATTGCAACCTGTGATTTACTCACGGATGTTGTGAATGACACGATTGACACAATTACGCTTTAAACGCATTTACCTGTTATCATTTTGGCCGACGCTGAAGCTTATTCGTGACCCTTTGCCACTCCTTTATAAATTCTGTTATCTTTACGGCTGAGTATGCACTTTGCAGTTGCCATGCTGGTATCTCAGATAATGTTGTAGACTGTCTGCCTTCAGTAGAGTTATCAATTTCCCTGAGCCATTACTGCAATTTTCATGTATCAGGGATTCCCGACTACTCCGGGTAAAACTATTAATAACATGGCGTTCTCTTTTTCGGCATTTTGACGATACAAACTATTTTTCTAAATTTTATTATAATCTGCATTATTAGCTATAATTTAAAAATAAATATTCACTGGATTAAGACAAGGTTTTCAAATTTTAAAATTTTATTAACCATTAAAATTAACTAGATGTCCTTTAAAATTAGCAAGATTTTCAAAGTTTTGCGTCAGAGGAATAGCTTGGGAACCCATGGCATATATGTTTCTAACAACTGCAGTAAGCAATAAGTGTCGTCTATTTTCTTTGCATGTTAGTCAGCAGATGGTAGTTCACCACCTTATATATGACGTGACTGCTTTGCTTCTTTCAATTTCATGTTAATAAAGGGAGCTACCAGGCTAAGAGACTGGGTCAAATATGCTCAGACGGATCTGCGACCTTTTAGCCTGCAGATTCCTCGACAGCCGCCAAAGGGTGGTTGGGTTTCGGGTTCCGCTGAATAGGTGAGGTGTCCACTATACGCAGGAGGCGTCTACACGGATAGCAGGGGCTGTGTGGCGTGGATTGGGCGGTTTTTTAAGTTAGAGTGTCTCGGGAAAACACAAGAAGGGCTTCAGTCACAAAGGGTGCCGGCTGAACACAGGAAGAACGTAGATGCAGGAACCATTGGTATAACAGTTGTAAATTGTCGTAGCTGTCTTGGGAAAGTACCAGAGCTCCAAGTGCTAATAGAAAGCACTGATGCTCAAATCGTTATAGGCACTGAAAGCTGGCTAAAGCCGGATATAAGCTCAGCCAAAATTTTTGCGAAGCACCAAACGGTGTTCCGAAAGGCTAGACTACTCACGGTTGGCTGTGGCGTGTTTGTTGCTGTCAGAAGTAGTTTAACTTGTTGCGAAATTGAAGTAGATACTTCCTGTGAGTTATTATTGGCAGTGGTCATTGTTGTCAACCGGAATACATTAATAATTGGCTCCTTTTACCGACCTCCCAATTCAGATGATGCAGTTGCTGAAAGGTTCAAAGAAAACTTGAGTTTGATTTCAAACAACGTACCTGACTCATACGATAATAGTTGGTGGTGACTTTAATTTACTCTTGATATGTTGGCGAAAATACATGTTTAATCCCGGAGCTACGAATAAAATATCATCCGATATTGTGCCAAACGCATTCTCTGAAAATTATTTCGAGTAGTTAGTAAACTGCAAATAGTAAACGGCTGTGCATGCATACTTGACCTCTTAGCAACAAATAATCTTGAGTTAATAACGAGCATCAAAACAGATTCAGGAATTAGTGAACACAGGGTTGTCGTAGCCAGATTGAATATTGTAATCCCCAAATCCACGAAAAATAAGCGAAAAATATACCTATTCACAAAAGCAGATAAAAATTCACATGGCGCCATCCTGAGAGACAATCTCCACTCATTCCTAATTAATAATATGAGTGTAGACCAGATAAGCCTTAAATTCAAAGAAACAGTATCGGTACCAATTGAGAGATTTATACCAAATAAATTAACAAAAGACGCAGCTGATCCTCATTGGTAGACAAAACGGGTTAGAACACTGTTGCAGAAACAACGAAACAAAGACGCCAAATTTAAACAGACACAAAATCCCCAAGATTGGCAATTTTTACAGAACCTCGAAATTAACGCAGACTTCAATGCGAGATGATTATAACAGTTTCCACAACGAAAGTTTGTCTCGAAACATGGCAAAAAATCCAAAGAGATTCCGGTCGTAAGTGAAGTATGTTCGCGGCAAGAAACAATCAATGCCTTTTCTGCGCGATAGCAATGGAGATACTATGGAATACAGCGCTGTGAAAGCAGAGTTACTAAACACAGCCTTCCGAAATGCCTTCACAAAAGACGAAGTAAATATTCCAGAATTTGAATTCAGAACAATTGCCAACATGGGTAACGTAGAAGTAAATATCCTCCGAGTAGTGAAGCAACTTAAATCACTTAAGAAAAGCAAGTCTTCTGGTCCAGACTGTATACCGATTAGGTTCCTTTCGGAGTATGCTGACGCATTAGCTCCATACTTAACAATCGTATACAACCGTTCGCTCGACGAAAGATCGGTACCCAAAGACTGGAAAGTGGCACAGGTCGCACCAATATTCAAGAAAGGTAGTAGGAGTAATCCACTAAATCACAGGCCCATATCGTTAACGTCGATATGCAGCAGGATTTTAGAACACATATTGTGTTCGAACATTATGAAGTACCTCGAAGAAAACGGTCTATTGACACACAGTCAACATGAGTTTAGAAAACATCGTTCCTGAGAAACACAACTAGCCCTTTATTCACATTAAGTGTTGAGTGCTTTTGACAAGGGATTTCATATCGATTCCGTATTTTTGGATTTCCAGAAGGCTTTTGACACTGTACAGCACAAGCGGCTCGTAGTGAAATCACGTGCTTATGGAATATCCTCTCAGTTATGTGACTGGATTTGTGATTTCCTGTCCGAGAGGTCACAGTTCGTAGCAACTGACGGAAAGTCATCGAGTAAAACAGAAGTGATATCTGGAGTTCCCAAGGTAATGTTATAGGCCTTTTGCTGTTCCTTATCTATATAAACGATTGGGGAGACAATGTGAGCAGCCGTCTTCGGTTGTTTGCAGACGACGCTGTCGTTTATCGACTAATAAAGTCGTCAGAAGACCAAAACAAACTGCAAAACGATTTACAAAAAAATCTGAATGGTGCAAAAGTGGCCGTTGACCCTAAATAACGAAAAGTGTGAGGTCATCTACATAAATGCTAAAAGGAACTCGTTAAGCTTCGGTTGCAAAACAAATCAGTCAAATCTAAGAGCCGTATATTCAGCTAAATAGATAGGTATTACAATTACGAACAACTTAAATTGGAAGGAACACATAGAAAATGTTGTGGGGAGGGCTAACCAAACACTGCGTTTTATTGGCAGGACACTTAGAAAATGTAACAGACCTACTAAGGAGACTGCTTACACTACGCTTGTCCATCCTCTTTTAGAATACTGCTGCGGGGTGTGGGATCCTTACCAGATAGGACTGACGGAGTACATCGAAAAAGTTCAAAGAAAGGCAGAACGTTTTGTATTATCGCGAAATATGGGAGAGAGTGTCACAGAAATTATACAGAATTTAGGGCGGAAATCATTAAAAGAAAAGCGGTTTTCGTTGCGACGGAATCTTCTCACGAAATTCCAATCACCAGCTTTCTCCTCCGAATGCGAAAATATTTTGTTGACACCGACTTACATAGGGAGAAACGATTACCACGATAAAATAAGGGAAATCAGAGCTCGTACGGAAAGATATAGGTGTTCATTCTTTCTGTGCTCTATAAGAGGTTGGAATAATAGAGAATTGTGAAGGTGGTTCGGTGAACCCTCTGCCAGGTACTTAAGTGTGATTTGCAAAAGTATCCATGTAGATGTAGATGAAGACTTCCTGATGGAACCGACATTTAACATTCAGAACCTGGTGCCCAATGACCAGCTGATAGCGCCCTTACCATTGCTAGTCTATCAGGTGTTCATGACATATTAATGTATATGGGTTACAGATTCATATGAGAAGGAATTAAAGTTCAAGGAGAAAGAATAAAATTTCGAGGTTCGACAATGACATTGTAGCTCTTTCAGAGACAGCAAAGGATTTGGAAGAACAATTGAATGGAATGGTAAACGTCGTGAAAGGAGGATATATGATACCAACAAAAGAAAAACGAAAGTAATGGAATGTAGTCCAACGAAATCAGGCCATGCTGAGAGTGTTATGTATGACTTTGTTCACTATGGTAAGAAGAGGTGCCCTTCAAATTGCTCTCGTCGTAGGAAATCAGGATGGGAACAGAGATGGTTAGCGAGTAAGTTGACACAACAAACAGTAGATTCAATACAAGTAAAGCAGCAAGAAACAGAGTCCCGCTATCACCATTTAAACAACAGTTAGGCTCAAACAAAACTGTTGACAGTAGGCTGACTAATTGCCACAGGCTGGCCTATATTGCGGCGGCAGACGGCGCTCATAATACATAGCTTCTGAGGTGTAGCTCAGAGAGAGAACACTATTGAGTCCGCCATATCTCACACGACCGCTGTCTGCATCAGATGGAAATATGTCGTTCCGTTGCCAACGTTGACACACTATGGGATGGTAGTTGAGCCATGAGCGGCTCGCGTTGGTGCTGTTGGTAGGTTGGCATCGTGTAATAGGGATAGTGGCGTCTCGTTTTCTTCTTGTGTTTACTGGCGCCACTACATTGCTGGCATTGTCTGTCCGCAAGTTGCAGCAGCAACATTTACCGATATCTAGTACTGTGGTACTATGCTTGGAACGACGTCAAGTGTTTTACGGTGGGGTGTGTCGGTAGTTCACTTGGAACGGAGCAACAGTGAGGTCCGACTATGAGTAGACATGCTGGGACTGGTGGCGGCGCTCAGGCACTGCAGGATCGGGAGGCTGTAGTGGTGAGAGTGACAGCTTCGTTCTCCACCGGACCCAGGACGTTTGAGTTGAGTGAACATTAACCCAGTGGTGAAACCTCCACTACTTTGAGATTACGCCGTTTGTTCACGTGTTGCTGCTCGCAGGGTCGCTAAGACGAAGAGCAACGAGTGGAGTGTTTGGAGTTGGCGAAATTAATTAGCCAGCCTCGACCTCTTAATATTAATCATTGAATTCCTTGTGTTATTATTGGTGAAGTTCAACCAGCGGTATTTTTCTGCCTAGTGGCCCCTAACACCTCAGTTACCTGCCCCAGAGGTTAGCGTATTTTCTCGGCAGTGTACCTTTCCTCAACTTGCCGCTGCTGTCCGGTGAGGTGTGCAGTTCGACAGCCTCCTTGATTGTGGTTCGGATATTTGTTTCTTTCGGAATACTTTGGTCGTAGTGGGTACTTGTGGTTCTGAATGTTCTAAACACCAGATTCAGAAGACGCAGTGCTGTCCGCCAGTTCCGCCTGCCTGGGTTATTCTATCGTTGTGTTGGTTATGAGACATTATGTACATGTTGCAAGACTGCTAGCCGGCGTTTAAGCTGTCACTAGTTTGAGATGCCATCCAGTTAAGTGAATACAAGCCTTGGCTGCCTGTCTCATCATCTCACTAGTTTTAGTTGCCATCCAGTTAAGTGAATACAAGCCTTGGCTGCCTGTCTCATCATCTCACTAGTTTGAGTTGCCATCCAGTTAAGTGAATACAAGCCTTGGCGGCCTGTCTCATCATCTCACTAGTTTGAGTTGCCATCCAGTTAAGTGAATACAAGCCTTGGCGGCCTGTCTCATCATCTCACTAGTTTGAGTTGCCATCCAGTTAAGTGAATACAAGCCTTGTCGGCCTGTCTCATCATCTCACTAGTTTGAGTTGCCATCCAGTTAAGTGAATACAAGCCTTGGCTGCCTGTCTCATCATCTCACTAGTTTGAGTTGCCATCCAGTTAAGTGAATACAAGCCTTGGCTGCCTGCCTCATCATCTCACTAGTTTGAGTTGCCATCCAGTTAAGTGAATACAAGCCTTGTCGGCCTGTCTCATCATCTCACTAGTTTGAGTTGCCATCCAGTTAAGTGAATACAAGCCTTGGCGGCCTGTCTCATCATCTCACTAGTTTGAGTTGCCATCCAGTTAAGTGAATACAAGCCTTGGCTGCCTGTCTCATCATCTCACTAGTTTGAGATGCCATCCAGTTAAGTGAATACAAGCCTTGGCTGCCTGTCTCATCATCTCACTAGTTTGAGTTGCCATCCAGTTAAGTGAATACAAGCCTTGGCTGCCTGTCTCACCATCTCACTAGTTTTAGTTGCCATCCAGTTAAGTGAATACAAGCCTTGGCTGCCTGTCTCATCATCTCACTAGTTTGAGTTGCCATCCAGTTAAGTGAATACAAGCCTTGGCGGCCTGTCTCATCATCTCACTAGTTTGAGTTGCCATCCAGTTAAGTGAATACAAGCCTTGGCTGCCTGTCTCATCATCTCACTAGTTTGAGATGCCATCCAGTTAAGTGAATACAAGCCTTGGCTGCCTGTCTCATCATCTCACTAGTTTGAGTTGCCATCCAGTTAAGTGAATACAAGCCTTGGCGGCCTGTCTCATCATCTCACTAGTTTGAGTTGCCATCCAGTTAAGTGAATACAAGCCTTGGCTGCCTGTCTCATCATCTCACTAGTTTGAGTTGCCATCCAGTTAAGTGAATACAAGCCTTGTCGGCCTGTCTCATCATCTCACTAGTTTGAGTTGCCATCCAGTTAAGTGAATACAAGCCTTGGCTGCCTGTCTCATCATCTCACTAGTTTGAGTTGCCATCCAGTTAAGTGAATACAAGCCTTGGCTGCCTGTCTCATCATCTCACTAGTTTGAGATGCCATCCAGTTAAGTGAATACAAGCCTTGGCTGCCTGTCTCATCATCTCACTAGTTTGAGTTGCCATCCAGTTAAGTGAATACAAGCCTTGGCGGCCTGTCTCATCATCTCACTAGTTTGAGTTGCCATCCAGTTAAGTGAATACAAGCCTTGGCGGCCTGTCTCATCATCTCACTAGTTTGAGTTGCCATCCAGTTAAGTGAATACAAGCCTTGGCGGCCTGTCTCATCGTTTACGAAGTTGAGAGACTTTCCCAGATCGATCCTTGGAGCACTTTCTGAGGCCCACTTCTCTTTCGGCTGGTCAGATTGTGATGATCGTCAGTAAGGCCTTCAGCTGCGAATGCATTTTATGTTAAGAATTTTTAATCAGATATTGTCTCTTATTGTCTCTTAATAGGATTGTCCTTTTTCAAATAATATTTTAGTAAGTGCAGCAGCCAAAACCAACTGCGGGAACGCCTTGAGCTGCGGATCGGAGCCGCCAGGCGGGGAAGCGGCCGGCGGTGGAGCACGCACCACTGGGTAAACACAGGACGAGTCGGCGACAGACCAACGACAACTGACAACAGCCGACCACGACCGACTATGAGCAACACAACAAGGAAGAGATAAACAACGGAGGCTTGTGGAAACCACAACACCAAACACCACACGTAAATCCACTCAGAACCAGAGCCAAGCAAATGTCAACAACGAGCAACGACCAGAATGCAGTACCGCCGAGACAGAAACGAAATCCAGAGAGAATACCAGACTGACTGGACTAGGTTCTTTATTTTCTTTATTGCGATTTCATTCCCCTGCCCCATATGGGCAGGGTAGGGCTGTCAGCAGCACAATCCGCCGCTCTTCAGCCGAGTGACACGACAACCAAAACAAGAATAAAATGATACTCACATAAGGAGATATAAAAAGGGAACATAAAACAGAGTAAGGGGAGAAAATGGAGGTAAAATACACTGACATGGAGACATTCATGGGGGACAGTTAAAAAAGTCACCAGAAAGTTAAAAAACACAGTTGGCGATTCTGAAAACACAGAGAAGACACTGAATGCGCATGCACAGGTTAAAAGTCGACCACAGTATTAAAAACACTCCGGAACAACACACTTAAAACCCACCTGGAGCACACATGACGAAGAATAAAACTGCCAGGTGGGACCTGCCGAGGGAAACGTCAGAGAGAATGGAGAAGGAGGGGAGAGCATGGGGCAGCTGGGGAAGCGGCGGGATGAAGAGAGGAGGGGCATCAGTGGGTTCACGAAGAGGCAGGAGGCACACGGGGTAGGAGAGGAAGAGGGAAGACAGGGCAGGAGGGGGAGCAGAGACACTGAAAGGGGGCACAAGAGGGGGACGGGGAGTAGGAGGGGGAAGTCGCTCAGGAGGAGGGAGGGGGAGGAGAGGGAGCCCTGAGGAGGAGGCAGGAAGATGGGGTTAGAGTTGGTAGGAAGGATAGATGTCAGGGCGAAGCTCATCGTCCGGGAGGGTTAGACGGTGGAAGTTGTATTGGGAAAGGAGATGGAGGGCGTGGAGATGGAGGGCGTGGAGATGGAGAGAGGGTGAGACACAACGGTAAAGGCGCGGTAACTGGTTGGGGGTGGAGAGGAAGGGAGACACAAGGGGGTGAGGGGGATCAAGGCGGAGGACAATGTATAGTGTGCGATGTGTTCAAGGAAAAGGAGAAGGTGGGGTATGGGGATGAGGTCATAGAGGATGCACATGGGGGACGGAAGGCGGATGCGGAAGGTGAGGCGGAGCGCATGGTGTTCGAGGAGTTGGAGGGCTTTATAGAACCAGGGAGGGGCGGAAATCCAAGCGATGCTGGAATAACAGAGGATGGGGCGGATCAAGAATTTGCGGGTGTGAAGGATGGTGGAAGGATGCAGACCCCACGTCCGGCCGGACAGGAGTTTCAGGAGGCGGAGGCGGTTGTGAGCTTTGTTTTGGATGGTAAGGAGATGGGGAGTCCAGGTGAGGTGGCGGTCGAGAGTGAGGCCAAGGTATTTGAGGGTAGGAGTGTGGTGGATAGGACGGCCATAAATCGTGAGGTAGAAATCATGGAGGTGGACTGGACTTGGGCAGAGCAGGTCCCTATATACGAATTCGGAGGGAGCGGCTATTGGCCGCTGTCTGCACGTGGCGTAGCGGTGGCGCCCTCGCTGCGCGAGAGCCGCTAGCTGCGCGGAATAGGCGCCGCGGAGGCGGAGCCCTCTATGGGCTGACCACGTCCATTTGTTCTGGCGCGTGTTCGGCTTCCGCCGCGGAAGGTACTAGAGTAAGCATATGCTATCTAGGCCTTCAGCCATAGAATTGTTTTTGAGTAATTACTGTTGGGGCCTTCAGCAGACAAGTAATGTGAATTTCTTGTCAATAAGGCCTTCATCTGTGAATGCAGTTTGTCTAAACAATTGTAATTAGATATTGTCTCTTTATACGATTGTCCCTTTTTATAATATTTTGGTAATAATTTGTTATCTAGGCCTTCAGCTGTCAAATTGTTTTTCAGTTATTACTATTGTGGCCTTCAGCTGACAAATAATTTGAATTTCTGGTCAATAAGGCCTTCAGCTGCGAATGCAGTTTGTCTAAAGAGCTTTTAGTTACATATTGTCTCAACAGTCAAATTTGATAATTGTTCCTTATTGTCAAACTTATATGCAATTGGTTCCAAATAAAGTGTACGTGATTTAAAAAGAAACTGAGTAACCAATGGGAACTGCGTAAGGCCCCGTCCACACCGAATCCTGCCTTTCCCTAAGTCCCATGTTTCTGTAGTGGTATGTCATACCACAGAAAAAGTTAGATTAGGATACAAGACACTAGAAGTAGTAGGCGAATTTTGCTACTTCGACGGTAAAACACAGTAACTGATAATGACCAAGGTAGAACGGATGCAAAATGAATTCTGGCAATGGCAAGAATAGCCACCCCATAATGTTTGTATTGGCCCTTACGCGGAAAAGTTTGGTAAACACTATTCCGGAACCAATTGTTCGCGATACAGAAGGTGGTTACTCGGGCTTTTGGCAGGTGGTCGGTCACCTTAACGTAACTGGACAGATCAAACTTCGCAGTCAGATAATATTATCATAACATTTCTGGGACCAGGGGAGTGCTTTCTACTCAGTGTTTCAGGTTACATATTTGTATGTAATCCGAATGGAAACAAAAGAGACGAGGCGACTTACAGTTTCTTTGGCCAAACTTTCTGCAGTTTCTTACTATTAGTAATTTTCTTAAACTGTGTATTACTCTCATCTTACAAAGAAATTTATCTATGGGCTTTAGACATGTACACTCCTGGAAATGGAAAAAAGAACACATTGACACCGGTGTGTCAGACCCACCATACTTGCTCCGGACACTGCGAGAGGGCTGTACAAGCAATGATTACACGCACGGCACAGCGGACACACCAGGAACCGCGGTGTTGGCCGTCGAATGGCGCTAGCTGCGCAGCATTTGTGCACCGCCAACGTCAGTGTCAGCCAGTTTGCCGTGGCATACGGAGCTCCATCGCAGTCTTTAACACTGGTAGCATGCCGCGACAGCGTGGATGTGAACCGTATGTGCAGTTGACGGACTTTGAGCGAGGGCGTATAGTGGGCATGCGGGAGGCCGGGTGGACGTACAGCCGAATTGCTCAACACGTGGGGCGTGAGGTCTCCACAGTACATCGATGTTGTCGCCAGTGGTCGGCGGAAGGTGCACGTGCCCGTCGACCTGGGACCGGACCGCAGCGACGCACGGATGCACGCCAAGACCGTAGGATCCTACGCAGTGCCGTAGGGGACCGCACCGCCACTTCCCAGCAAATTAGGGACACTGTTGCTCCTGGGGTATCGGCGAGGACCATTCGCAACCGTCTCCATGAAGCTGGGCAACGGTCCCGCACACCGTTAGGCCGTCTTCCGCTCACGCCCCAACATCGTGCAGCCCGCCTCCAGTGGTGTCGCGACAGGCGTGAATGGAGGGACGAATGGAGACGTGTCGTCTTCAGCGATGAGAGTCGCTTCTGCCTTGGTGCCAATGATGGTCGTATGCGTGTTTGGCGCCGTGCAGGTGAGCGCCACAATCAGGACTGCATACGACCGAGGCACACAGGGCCAACACCCGGCATCATGGTGTGGGGAGCGATCTCCTACACTGGCCGTACACCACTGGTGATCGTCGAGGGGACACTGAATAGTGCACGGTACATCCAAACCGTCATCGAACCCATCGTTCTACCATTCCTAGACCGGCAAGGGAACTTGCTGTTCCAACAGGACAATGCACGTCCGCATGTATCCCGTGCCACCCAACGTGCTCTAGAAGATGTAAGTCAACTACCCTGGCCAGCAAGATCTCCGGATCTGTCCCCCATTGAGCATGTTTGGGACTGGATGAAGCGTCGTCTCACGCGGTCTGCACGTCCAGCACGAACGCTGGTCCAACTGAGGCGCCAGGTGGAAATGGCATGGCAAGCCGTTCCACAGGACTACATCCAGCATCTCTACGATCGTCTCCATGGGAGAATAGCAGCCTGCATTGCTGCGAAAGGTGGATATACACTGTACTAGTGCCGACATTGTGCATGCTCTGTTGCCTGTGTCTATGTGCCTGTGGTTCTGTCAGTGTGATCATGTGATGTATCTGACCCCAGGAATGTGTCAATAAAGTTTCCCATTCCTGGGACAATGAATTCACGGTGTTCTTATTTCAATTTCCAGGAGTGTATATTAGAAAATAGACATTAACGTTAGGCTACAATTTAGTTTACATAGGCCGTATAACATAGGCGAAATTAATTAAAGAAGAAAAGAAATATTATAATTAAACACGTCGGGAACATTCCGTCACAAGTGGAATTGGTTCTCTATTTCAGAGAGTTCCCTTCATAAGATAGTGTCTTTGCGCCACGACCGGTTTTTCTTGGTATTAACTGCTCACCGTAGATGTTGTGATACCGAAGTTGGTAGCCAGCTGCGGTTACTGCGATCAGGGCAGACCAGCTGCGTCGTACGCTGCCACGTGCAAAGCCACAAAAGCGGTGGGGCCGCCTTCGTCCGTGTTTAGCGTGGCTGCCGCTGCCAACGCTTTTACGACCTGCAGCTCAGCACCGGGCAGTAAACGTGGCTCACCACTTCCGTGTCGCACACTCACACTCACACTCACACACACACACACACACACGCACACACACACACACACACACACACACACATACACACACATGTTCCTTCATTCCTCTAAATAATTACCAGATGATGATGTGGCTCACCACTTAAGTGTCGCATGTACACAAGCACACACACACACACACACACACACACACACACACACACACACACACACACACGTTCATTCACTGCCATTAACAATTGCCACACGATGGTGCTTTTAACTTCTGTTGTGGCCATACTCCCATGCTAAAGATACTACGGTCACTCCCTCCCTAAGTTTCTTGGAGACATTTACAGCTGTGAACAAGTTCAAAAATGGTTCAAATGGCTCTGAGCACTATGGAACTTAACATCTGAGGTCATCAGCCCCTAGAACTTAGAACTACTTAAACCTAACTAACCTAAGGACATCACACGCACCCATGCCCGAGGCAGGATTCGAACCTGCGACCGTAGCGGTCGGGCGGTTTCAGACTGAAGCGCCTAGAACCGCTCGGCCACTCCGGCCGGCTGTGAACAAGTCTACGTTCACAAAGTCCCTACAGATTTCGTCACGAAATATATACATCACCCATCAGAGACTTCGAAATTCTTCAAGTAATAATACACAATTACGGAATAACCCAAATACTCCCTCTCTTGCTTGACGTAGCCATTCCTCGTGTCAGTCACCAATATTTGAATAATTCATTAACGACACCTCTCTTGCTTGACGTAGCCATTCCTCGTGTCAGTCACCAATATTTGAATAATTCATTAACGACATTACGAAGATAAAAATGAAAGCAAGACCAAAGGAGAATCAAGGCACATTCATATGAGTTACCGACCTAGAAGAGATCAGTCCGCAACGTGAAGTGTGCAAGCTTCTGGAAAACTTCAGTAAAATCTCAATAAGTAATTTCACACGATGCTCTAATATACTGAGGTGATATAAGTCGTGGGACAGCAATATACACACGTACGCAAGCTATAAAAGGGCAGCACAATGGCGGAGCTGACATTTCTCCTTAGATATTCAGGTTTCGACGTGATTGTGGCCCCGCGACGGGAATTAAGAGACTTTGAATGCGAAAGAGTAATTGTAGCTACAGGCATGGCACATTCCATTTCGGAAACGTTAGGGTAGTCAATATTTCGAGTTCCACCGTGTCATGAGTGTGCCGAGAATATCCAATTGCAGGTATTATCTCTCACCACGGACAATGCTGTGGCCGACGTCCTCCACTTAACGACCGACAGCAGCGGCTTGCGCATAGAGTTGTCACTGCTAGACAATAGAAATAACCGCAGAATTCAATTTCGGACGTACGGTGAACGGTTCCTTTAGGCAGATCAGCGAAATTTGGCGTTAATGTGCTTTGGCAGCGTCTCTCCTTAGTTCTTGCATATATCGGCCGGACTCGAGACGACTGGAAAACCGTGGCCTCGTCAGATGAGTCCCGATTTCAGTTTGTATGAACTGATGGTAGCGTTAGAGTGTGGCGCAGACCACATGAAGCCATGCACCCAAGTAGACAACAACGTACTTTCGATGCTTTTTGTGTGGAATGTGTGGAATGGACTGGGTTTTCTGGTCCAACTGAACCAGTGATTGACTGGAAATGGTTATGTTCGACTATCTGGAGACCATTGCTGCCATTCAAGGGCTTTATGTTCCCAAAAACCGATGGAATTTTTACGGATGAGAACGCGTCACGTCACCGTGCGACAAGTGTTCGCGACTGGTTTGAAGAACATTCTGGACAATTCGAGCAAATAATTTGGCCACCCTGATTTCCCAACATGAACCCCATCGAACATGGGACACAATGATACATGTACCTTTGTGAGCTTAGCACTTCTGAGAACGCATCCTGTTACAGCGTGATAACCTGTAAATACCACATTAATGCAATAAATGCTCAAAATGATGTCCGTCAACCTCAATGCATTTGACAATACGTGTAACGACATTCCTCTCAACAGCGATTAGTCCTCCTTCCGTAATGTTCGCACTTGCATTGACAGTGCGCTGACGCATGATGTTAGGCGTTGTCGGTGGATCACGATGACAAATATCCTTCAACTTTCCCCACCGAAAGAAATCCGGGGACGTCAGATCCGGTGAACGTGCGGGCCATGGTATGGTGTTTCGACGACCAACCCACCGGTCATGAATTATGCTATTCAATACCGCTTCAACCGCACGCGATCTATATGCCGGACATCCATCATGTTGGAAGTTCTTCTCCAATTCTGTCATGCAGTGAAACATCTTGTAGTAACATGGGTAGAACATTACGTAGGAAGTCAGCATACATTGCACCATTTAGATTGCCATCTATAATATGGGAGCCAATTATCCTTCCTCCCATAATGCAGCACCGTACATTAACCCACCAAGGTCGCTGATGTTCCACTTGTCGCAGCCATCGTCCATTTTCCGTTGCACAATAGTCCATATTATGCCGGTTTACGTTACTGCTTTTAGTGAATAATTCGTCGCTAAATAGAACGTATGCAAAAAATCTATCATTTTCCCGTAATTTCTCTTGTGCCCAGTGTCAGAACGGTATACGACGTTCAAAGTCGTCGCCAAGCAATTCCTGGTGCATAGAAATATGGTACGGGTGCAATCGATGTTGATGTAGCTTTCTCAACACCGACGTTTTTGAGATTCCCGATTCTCGCGCAATTTGTATGCTACTTATGTGCGGAATAGCCGCGACAGCAGATAAAACACCTACCTGAGCATCATCATTTGTTGCAGGTCGTGGTTGACGTTTCACATGTGGCTGAACACTTCCTGTTTCCTTAAATAACGTAACGATCCGGCGAACGGTCCGGACACTTGGATGATGTCCACAATACCGAGCAGCTTATGTGGTGTCACCGCCAGACACCACACTTGCTAGGTGGTAGCCTTTAAATCGGCCGCGGTCCGTTAGTATACGTCGGACCCGCGTGTCGCCACTGTCAGTGATTGCAGACCGAGCGCCACCACACGGCAGGTCTAGAGAGACGTCCTGGTACTCGCCCCAGTTGTACAGCAGACTTTGCTAGCGAAGCTACACTGACAAATACGCTCTCATTTGCCGAGACGATAGTTAGCATAGCCTTCAGCTACGTCATTTGCTACGACCTAGCAAGGCGCCATAGCATTTGATATTTATCTTGTGAAGCATGTACAATCAAGAGCGATGTTCGACAATTGTGGATTAAAGTTAAGTATTCCAAGAACTACGTTCTTTTCTTTATAGGATAATTACTTTACCTTGTTCCAGACCTCACGCCAATCTGCGTGAGCTAAAAGCGTGCATTTCGGCCTCCTCTAGCAACACGGTGTTGGCTCTTCTGCCAACACTTCAGCATACACAGCACACGCACATTGGGCATTTTTAACACAATTGCCATACATCAACACGATATCGACCTTTTCAGCAATTGGTAAACGGTCCATTTTAACACGGGCAATGTATCACGAAGCAAATACCGTCCGCACTGGTGGAATGTTACGTGATACCACGTACTTATACGTTTGTGACTATTACAGCGCTATCTATCACGAAGCGAAAAAAGTGGTCCAACTGAAACATTCGTATTTCTTTACGTACTGCATGAATATGTAATAAAAAATGAGGGTTCCTATTTAAAAAACCGCAGTTGATATCCGTTTGACCTGTGGCAGCGCCATCTAGCGGGCCAACCATAGCGCCATCTGGTTTCCCCCTTCAAGCTAAACATGTTTTGTTCTTTGTAGTTTTTTCGTTTGACGCTTATTTTGGGAGATATTTGGCACGGTCACGATCAATGGACGACCCTGTATAAAGAGTAACACTTGTTAGCAAAAATCTCAAATAGTTTTTGACGATTTATTTCATATGTACACAGAGCCTATTTTAAACAAAAATGTACACATTTTTCGTGAAGCCCGAATACGAGGAAAAATGATAATACGGCATTTCAACATTTAGACAATTTTTTTTTCTCCCGTGCGTGTTCTTTCTCTTGTCACACACATTTTTTAAAAAATCGTATACACAGCAATGTGCTGTATTATTTTCTTCCTCGCAATCAGTCTTAACAGAAAATAGCAAAGTTGTATTTAAGGCTTATCGGCTTATGTTTAGAATACCACTAACGGATCTGAATTGTCCAAAATGTTGTAATTCCACCTATTTACAGATTAAAACTATGTGAAATACTGTCATAGAAGCTACTCTCCTCACAAATCCAGCAGCTAGAGGCGCCTCTCGCATATCCCGTGTACAATGACCCACCCGATTAACCCGTACTTTATAAGCGACTTCAGTTGTCAATTCAAGGTTCCGTTTGCAACACCAGTAAACAGCGCTCAAGGGCGGAGACCGGTGAGGAGGTGGACAGAGATTGGGGTGGAAGAAATTGGACATATAGCGGGGAAAATGAGGATATTGACAGAGAGAGAGGATGGTGGAATAGACAGAGGGAGGGAGGTTGAACAGGAGATTTACAGGAAAAGGGGGAAGGAGGTAATCGACTGAGAGAAGGGGCGAAGAGGATGAAATGGACAAAAAGAAGGAAAGGAAAAGATGGGCAGAGAGGCGAGAGAGTGAGATTAGGATGTACATCTAATTCTCACACTATTTAGCTACTGCGAAACATTGCAGGGTTCACTAGTATCATATATATCCAAGAACCAAGTAGGAACCACAAAAGTGGAATACTAAGAGGAACGCTCTGACACTAAGAACAGCATAGGTTTGTGTCTCCTAACTGTTGTGTATCGAAGGAACAATGAAGGTTATCAAAGAAAGGTTCATGAGTGGGCTTCAAATTCAGTGCAGTAGGACAGGAATAACAAGATTTATAATAACGTGACTAGCCACTGTGGAAATGGGGAATGGTTACATCACCTGTTTTATGTAATGACCAGTCTATTGAGAGTAGAATATGACAGATGGTGGTATACATGAGGTGTACATTATACAGAAGAGGATATAATCTGAATATAACGATGTGCCAACATTATTAAGAAATATTAATTGAATATTTTGTTAAATATTAGTGCATGTTACGATAAAACTCCTTCTGAGAGATACGATGCTTTTTATTGTACTTCTGACGCTACTGGAGCACCATTCTCACACAGGATGCTAACGTGTCCATTAGCGTGACTTCACAGCGCTAAGGTTTACTTACTGTTGACTAATAACTACCAAACTACTAGATATGGCCAAATACAGAATCGTCATCGTTCAGTTTATTAGTTTCTCCATGTTTAGAGAGTGTTGTTATCTAACAACTCTATCTTCAACTGAAGTGTGGAAATCAAATACATTCTATGTCACATTGTCTCACAAAAATCATTTTCTGTGCTACTGTGTTCTCAGTACTCTTGCTACATGTTTCTAGACGTGATGTATGTGCCAATTCATGGGGAAAATCTTTCAAATATGACTTTGCAGGAAATTCATGGTCTTTGTGTCAAGCTACGACCCCCCGTGGAATCGTAAATTTAAAATTGGCAAGAAGTGTTTTATGGTTGACTACAGTTCTGCTAGTTAAAAATGTAATGCTCTTTTTCTGTAATTTTGTTTTCGTAAGTAAAATGCAGTGTCGTAATATTAATGGCTCGTGGAACAAATACTTTCATCCGCTATTTTGTCGGAAAAAAATATTTTTGAGACTGTAAGTGTGAAGAAAATACAAGCTGAGTCTCACAAACAAGAAAACCACTACCGGCCACTGTTAATAATGCTATTTATTCACACAAATAGCGCCGTTATCGGTTTAGAACCGAAAGGTTCTTCTTCAGGACCAAAACAGTCAACAACTAATGTAAACAGTAACACATGTAATACAATCTTTAACGTCCTATGGAGACAAATCTGACTGTTCGAAACTGATATAGGCACTATTTGCGTTTATAAATAACATCACTGGCACTCTCGAGTATCTGTTTCCTACCTTTCAAGAATCAACTTTTACCAACTTTCTTTTGGTTCTTACAACAAGTCAGTTTACTTGTATGGCAATCTACTAAATAAAGCATTCATTTTCGAAATTGGCTAATTGCATTACGTTGTATGACGTCGTCCTATATTCGATTTGCTATTCAAGTATGCCTTCTTGCGCCGTTACTCATTCGCCGAGATGCCTTGCTATCGTATGTATCATACAAATATCTACAGGACTGTTTTGGATGCCAAGACTGACTATAATATGAATGTTGATGTAGCCAAGGTGATTGATGCTTTGTACGGGGCATCAGTTTTTCGTGATGGTCGACTTGATTTTGCTTTGACTAATGTTGCTGTTTCAGTTAGTAATGCCTGGCTTACAGCTGCCATTGTTCGTGTTTATTCTGCTCTTCGCTCTCCTTGAGAATTTTCCACCAAGTAGGGCGATTCCGTACAGGGTTTTTATGTTTATTCATTCATGGGCTCGTACTAGAAGTGATACATCTGCCGCCAGTTCGTTGTGATAAAGATATGTGTGTTAGGACACGAAGAATATATAAATTTTCTAAAGATGATCCCTTATCTGTGTTTATTAGAGGTAGTGGTACTGATATGGAATTCAGTTTTGTAAGGGAGATGAGTGTATAATATTATTTGAGCTGTAGTGTCAGCCATTAACCGCACAAGTATACATCGAGTACCTGTAGATTGAAAGATTAACGATTGATAAGCAAGTACACGTATAACTTGTCAAAATCGGTGGCGTGATTTTTTGTTTTGTAACCTTCTCATCCCTCTGTATTCTGTCTCCTATGGTACACAAAATAGTTTTTTTGATACAAACCAGTTATGTAAAAACACAGATACATTACTTTTTCGTTCCCCTTACCAATGTCAGATTTGTCACTTACGAGGAAATATCAACAACTCGACAAGATATTTTAATAATAAGGAAGCACACTTGCAAGAAACCTCGAGCTATCAATCACCCTTGAAAATTTGCGCCATAATTCTGGTAGTACGCAGTTATGACCTTCTGAATGTACAGCTTTTAAACTTCGCATGTAGCGGTTGTTTGTCAACCGCTCTACCCCACTGCAGTCGCCAAACGCCCTAGGTGGAAGTGCTGTACAGCGAAGTGACGATCAGAGCCCTCCTATACACGGGATATTGACGGCGAGGGAGTAAGAGGGGCGGGTGTCATTCCTGTCAAGCGTGCTGCGGAATGTTGTTGGATAACACGTGATTTTACGCAAAAGGGAAACCTAATACTTCAACCTCACTCACACCTGTGTTCAATATTGCCTGAAAATCAAAGTTAAAGAACTTAAGCAACTGGAGAATTATTATGCAATACATGTAACGATTTTCGGTTTACAGTTTACTCATGTCAATCGCTTTGATTATAGTCCCACTCCTGCTAAAGTCCTTCATTTTCTACAGTGCCAGCTGTACTGTCCAAAGAAAATCATGTACAAAAGTTAACTTAAGATGTGAATAGCTCTATGCTACTTCTTTAATGACACACCAAAATTTTTCAATAATTTACTCCGCATTTGTGAATCGCAGCATAAACGTCTTGAAAGCAAAGGGACCTGTGGTAGCAACTACGGGCTTGGAACGGTGCGCTTTGACACAATCAACGAAAAACTATCGTTTGTTTGTTCATCGACATTATGAAAACGAACCTCTTACCCACTCTTCTGTACAGCACTTCACGCTCGTACATCAGGCGGCTACAGCGGGATTGGACGAGTAACAAAGAGCCGGCGCAGCTTCGATTAAAAGCTGCTCGTTCATAAGGTCACCAGCGGAAAATTGCTCCTATTGGAACACAAAAAATTCGAATAAGTTCCTGTTTCTTTAAATGACTGACTAAAAAGTGGGGTGTCAGCTGCCCCATACTATCTTACGTAGCACCTTTAAAAATATCCCCAAATTTTTGGCAAGCGCTTTTTTTTAAACACTCCCCTCAGTCTCCCACTATCTTCCCTAACTCTAACTCGCTCATACCCACTAATCCATCTCAGCAAGTCGCTCACACTCACCCACTGCCAGCTGCTCTTACTCACTCAGACACTCAGCCCAACTAATTGTCATTATCTCTTTGTATTTCTTTGTTAGTGCCTCCTTGACACAGCCATTGTCCCCTTCATCCTGTACTACTACTACTACAACTACTACAGTCTCCCTTCACAGTCACTGTCTCCATTCTGCTCTCTCCTACTACTAATACCTCATTGCTTCCTTCTTAAAGCTGTCGTCTCTTCTAATTACCACTACCCATCTCTTCCTGGTCGTCACTGCCATATACTCCGTCCCAGTTATCACTGACTCTCACCCAGTTGCACTTCCTCTTTATTCTTCTTGGCCTGGCACTGTCTCCTTCACTCTTTTTCCTAGCACTGTTCTGTTACTGTCAACTATGTTTTCTCAAACTGCTATTGTCTCTTTCGCTCTTCCTTTAACGCAACTACTGTCTACTATCTTACAGTATTTATTTCTTTTTCATCTCCTTGCCAAAGCGATTGTATCCTTCTCTTCAAGCATGCCATAATTTTTGGGAAAGTTTTTAAAAGTGCTGATCAAAGTAGAATGAAGCAGCTGGCACCCTTGATTTCAAGGGTAGAATTTAAACAGGATCATATTCGCATTTTTGTGCTGTGATAGGACCTTTTTCCGCTGGTTCCCTTGCTTTCCATGCTACGGCAGGGCATTTAACTCACGTGTAAACAAAGGTACTGCTCAGGTAAATGTAGACAGTTTACTTATGTGAAAATGAAATAACACTAAACTGTTTTCACATCTCAGAACGAATTTTATGTGAAATAAAATTTAGCATGTACATCAGATCTACAAAATGGTGTTCCCAAATAATAACGGAGACACCTCACAGTATATATGTCCATGCTACATCACTTTATCAACTACGTTTTCGTCTCACACCGGATTTTTACATGTAAATGTAGGTTAATGTTGAACTTTTGTGTCTTGGAGAGGAATAAAAATATGAGGAAAATTTTTAAGGTTGTTAGAGATCGGAATCATCGGAACACATCGTCCAAATTACAGCCGTCTAGGGATCCGTGACTGGGTTTTGGTGCTGAATGAAACAACTTTTTACGGTGTTTCTTGAGAACAGAAAGGGGCTTTCGAAAAAGGGGGATGGCTCTACCACATACGGGCCTAGAGAACATATCAGTAAAATTTGAGTAATTTGCTGCGGTTACTTATTATTCGAATTTCGACTCATGCTGGATTTTACTTGTGGAAGTACTGTAACTTTGAATCTCCATTTCTTGGAACTGAATAAAGGATCAAGAAAATTCTAAAGCTATTTGAGATTAGGATCTTAGCAATATATTGGAAAAATTTCAGCTATTTGCTGTGCAGAGCCGTCTTGGAATCCTCGGCTGGTTTTTAGTCCGCTAGTGACGGGGAAAATATAATAAACAGACGTTTTTGGCTGGGGTTTACTGAGGGACCGCCCATGAACTAATGGTGCCTCCTGAAGTCCCATCGATTTCACAGTAGACTATCTGACATGCACAAAGAGCCAACCGTTTTTGCTCAAATTGCCTGAGCAGGAGGAAATATATAACACTCGTATTTTGATCTTGTAATGTAGGATAGTGACAGTTAAACGATCATTCTATTTGGTTTACAAATAATTGCTAGTCCAGGGACTATCCAAAACACTCGTTCCAACGTTTCACAACCGGTGCGAGACCCCAAAGGTTAACAGCCCGAGCGGATGTTGATGGAGGCAGAAGCATGAGGAATGTTTATCGTTATTGGTTCTTAGAAACGGTATGTTTCAAGTTTAGTGCAAGTTTAGTGCAAGCCACCCCTTAGTTGACCATGCCGGACTGTCCCACAGTCGCAAAGGTGACGACAGAGTACCCCCTAGTCGAGACGGGTTTCCAGCAGGACAATGTTCGGTTTACCTGCATTGGTGCCAGCCTAAAGCTGGGCTGGGGGCGATGGACTGAAGGGACGCGTTTACACACTGGGGTTGTAAACAGGGCATTGTGGACTTCGCTACGCCTAATAAAAATTTACAAGTTATCGTGTTCGCCGAAAACTTCAAATGGGCCAGGGACCCACTTTCATCGGCCGCCTTGGTCGTAAATGAAACGCTGGCGTCTAGGAAACGTTTAGAGATAGAATCTTTATTACACCACGTAGTTAGGACTAACTTTCTCCAAGGCACAGGCAATTAAGATCTGTAAGATTGTATCTGGTCGCTTGCTGCTGTGGGAAGCGACACTGCCGGCCGCAGTGGTCTCGCGGTTCTAGGCACTCAGTCTGGAACAGCGCGACTGATACGGTCGCAGGTTCGAATCCTGCCTCGGTCATGGATGTCTGTGATGTCCTTAGGTTAGTTAGGTTTAAGTAGTTCTAAGTTATAGGGGACTTATGACCACTTATGACAAAAAAGTCCCATAGTGCTCAGAGCCATTTGAACCATTTTTTTGAAGCGACACTACTTCGGCGAAAAACATCTGCTCCCACCGCCAATCCTAAAAATGGCTGTAATTGGCGGTTTCTTTTTTTCCAGAAACGCAGGTCTCTTAACTCTTGCGCCGGTTCGTCGTGAGTCTGTGCTGGCGTATAGGGGAAGGGGGGGGGGGGGATTTAGCGCCTCTAAAGCTCTGTGGTTGGCTGAAGTCGAAATGGACGGTTGTCGTTCGTATACTGTGCCGAGAAAAGGGGAATGTTTCTGTATGAGGAGGTGCGAGGCTCTCTGGCTAGGGGCTTCGGTGTGTGAGGGACTCTGGCTCTGGACTTTGGTCTGGAAGCAACTTCTGATCGAAGCTCTGGCAGGTGTGGTTTGTACTTGGGACCCGTCCTAAGACTGACTCAACTTGCGAGAAGTTAGATTGGAGAGCTTGTGGTGAAGTTTTCACTGTGCCGACAGTGTGAGTTCAAACGTCTCGGACTACTCGCTTGCCTAGGGCACACTTATTCGATTTGGTTTACCAGTATCGACGTTTGGCATCCTTGCGCGCTCTGCTGTATAAGTGAGCCGAATTGCCCCTTGGTACGACCAGCGAACGGGTGTGTCACACACTGAAATCTTCCGTGATTTCAGGGCTCTAGTAGGGAGTACATTGTGATCCGTCTGCTTGATCGCGAGCTCGTGGGATTTTTCATTTCTTTCGTGGGTGCGATCGACTCACAGGTGCCGCCACTGCCACAGACGATTCATCAGCTGCAAGTTACATCGCTGCGCGAAGCAAAAAGGGTACACTACTGCTGCTCCGGCCTTGTCTAGGCGTAAAAACCCCAATTGCCACTTGCTGTCAGCTGCACCCACATAGCCTAAGGCAGACTGAACAAGTCAAAGTCTGCTCAGCGTCAGATTAACACCGAGAGCATTAATTTTTAGGGGCAGTGTATTTAACTCACCTTTACCACCCAGGATCCTTGTCCATTGTGGTCTTAAACCACGCCAGCCGCTGTTGGTTGGCGGTTCTAGGCGCTTCAGTCCGGAGCCGCGAGTGGCTGTTGTGGTCTTGGGTTCGAATCCTGCCACGGGCATGTTTGTGTGTGCTGTCCTTAGGTTAGTTAGGTTTAAGTAGTTCTTCGTCTAGGGGACTGATGACCTCAGATGTTAAGTCTGATAGTGCTTAGAGCCATCTGAACCATTCTTAAAGCACCTGTTAGTAGTTTAAGGTATTCAAAAATAATCTGCTTAGGTTTACTTAGACCTGCCTCCGTTTCTTTTGTTTTCGAGTGTTTGGAAATGAAATGTTGTCACTAAACTAAATCTTGTTTGCCCCCTCAAGTAAATCATCACTTTAGTATAGTAACCCCAATTGTTAATTTCCATTGCATACAATGTTAATAGGCAGCCTTTCACTCTGTACGACATTGCCAGGTTCTTTTACTTTTTATCGTCAAGTTTCAACGTCTCCTTCTTTGAATGTTTACCACTTTCTCAATTTATTTAATGAACGATATCTCTACTCGCTGATATGCACTGTATTTACCGGGTGGTCAAAAAGTCAGTATAAATTTGAAAAGTTAATAAACCACGGAATAATATAGATAGAGAGGTAAAAATTGACACACATGCTTGGAATGACATGGGGTTTTATTAGAATCACTCCATATTGCTAGACGGGTGAAAGATCTCTTGCGCGCGTCATTTGTTGATGATCGTGTGCTCAGCCGCCACTTTCCTCATGCTTGGCCTCCCAGGTCCCCAGACCTCAGTCCGTGCGATTATTGGCTTTGGGGTTACCTGAAGTCACAAGTGTATCGTTATCGACCGACATCTCTAGGGATGCAGAAAGACAACAGCCGACGCCAATGCCTCACCATAACTCCGGACATGCCTTACAGTGCTGTGCACAACATTATTCCTCGACTACCGCTATTGTTGAGGAATGATGGTGGACATATTGAGCATTTCCTGTGAAGAACATCATCTTATCAGAATGAGATTTTCACTCAGCAGCGGACTGTGCGCTGATATGAAACTTCCTGGCAGATTAAAACTGTGTGCAGGACCGAAGCTCTAACTCGGGTTACCGAGTTCGAGTCTCGGCCCGGCACTCAGTTTTAATCTGCCAGGAAGTTTCATCTTTGCTTTGTCTTACATTGTTATGCTAATTATTGCTATTCTGATCATATGAAGCGCCATCTGTCGGGCATTTTTTAAACTTTTGTATTATTTTGGTTCTAATGAAACCCCATGTCATTCCAAGCATGTGTGTCAATTTGTACCTCTCTATCTACATTATTCCGTGATTTATTGGGTTTTGAAATATATACTGACTTTTTGATCACCCGGTAAGTCCGGGACGTGGCTTCACGCAGCACTGTTTTCTGATCCACATGCGAACTGCCTGCTCGAGAACGCTGAAACCGGTAGAGGATTTAAAAAGAGTTCATATCGGAAAACTGGAACGGCCTTCACTAATGCTCTTTTACATTGTTCATGGAATACACAGACTGACATACCTCGTACTCCATTACACTTGTCAGTTGTCCCTGGAAACTAGTCCCATCCTAACGGTTTATGTGCGCGGGCCATTCAGATGGGAGAACTAACGGCTGGAATGCAGCAGAGGTGTGGCTGCTGGCGCCGCGGGGTGGTGTGGAGTGAGCTTTGTGGCCGACAGACGACGCGCCACCTGCAGCCGGAGCCCTAAGCTGCCGGCAAATTGGGTTCCGTCTTCCGCTGTCAGCGGCCACTATCGCAGCCGCCGCCGCCGACGCCGGCAAATTGGGTTCGTCACTTGTGCGAGTGGCTGGCCGGATAGCCGGAGTGCGGCTCCCCCCGCTCCCCGGGATAAAGCGCCACGCGGGATCTCCGCCGACGCGGCGTTCCAATGCCGCGAGTCGCGCCGCGACGCCGCGTCCGCCGGCGCCGGCGAAACAATTTCGCCGCAGTTCGAGGGGATTCGCCCGGCTCGGCTGTCGCGAAGCCAGCTGACCTACTTCGCTGCAGGCCGGGCTGCGAATCAACACTGGGGGGGGGGGGGGGGGGGCGGCGCTGCCTATAGCAAGAGGCTTCTGCGACGAGACAAACTGAGCTTTCTATCGCAACAGCAGTTCGCCACATTCACTCCCGGACAGGAGAGAGACGGAGGCAGGAGAAACAAACTATGCACTGTTACTGGTACAAGGACATCTAAATAAAAAGCAATGTTTATCTGGACCTTTAATGACCATATTCATGATTTCGTATGATACTGGCGTGCTTGTGTTATTCTGAACACGATGTAAAGTTCCTTTGCACATGCATGCAAGGGCCTGGCCATGAGTCGTGCACGCATAGCCAAATGTTAAGGCGTCTGCTCACGATAAGTAGAAAATCCCCTTTCGAGTCCCGGCCCGCCACAAATTATCACTGTCGTCATTCCATTCTACATCTGATGGCTGTTCATTTCGCAATTGCAAATACATTGAGTATAACAAAATTTAGTTCTTTTGATCTATTCAAAAACATCTCGATACCCATCTACTGTGGGTCAGATGTATTTCTATACAATGTACAACACAACCCCAAGGTGTATTTACGTGTCACTAGTGATTAGCAAGCTGCTACTTTCAACAAATATTCGACGGTCGTCGTTTAGTTTATCAGTTTCTACACGTTCAGAGAGAGCTGTTAACCCCCAACTGTATATTTAATTGAAGAGTGGAAATCTGAAACATTCTAAGTGATATCTATTCACAAAATCCGTCTTAAGTGTATTTTCTTAGTATTCTTGCGTTTCCCTAGACTTCATGTAGGTATTAAGTCAAGGAAGAAAGCCTTGCAGACATGAGTTAGCAGATGGCGCACGATCTTTGTGGCAAACCGTTATTCTCTCTGGGGGTTCCAAATTTCAAATGCAAGAGAAGTGGTATATCACTAAATATCATAGACTTGTTAAAAAAAAGGAATTCTGTTTTCCTGTAATTTAATTATCACAGATAAGACGTAATGCTTGAATATTAATGACGCTATTTTGTTGAAGACTACGCATTTCTGTGACTGAGGCTCTATATGGAACACAGGCTGATACTTACGAAGTAGAGAGCACCTACCGGCTACTGTTAATAATGCTATTTACTTACGCGTATAGTTGCGATATCTGTTTACAACCTAGAAGCTCATTTGACACCATTTGTCGTTTACATCAGCTGTAGGTCAAAGCGCCTAAAGAAACCAGTTACAAATGTACAGCAATATAACCGTGACCAGTCGTGACGAATGAAGACAAACCTGTGTGTTCGAAAGGTGCTACTTGTGTAAATAGACGTATCAGTGACAGAAGTTGATAGCTGTTTTCTACTTTGCAAGAATCAACTTCTATTAACTTCCTTATTGCGTGTTAGAACCACTCAGTTGCCTGTTATGGCGCTCGTCTGAATAAACTACTCATTTTCTAATTTACCTCATTATTTTTGGTGTTTGGCGGTGAGCAGCACAGTAGTAGGCATAAAAAACTCCATACTTCTTTAAAAACTATTTAATTCAAGGTTCGTAGATACTTATCTATTTTAGGATTCAAATCTGGTACACGTGTATTTAGTTTGGGTTTTTCTATTGCTCACCTGAAAATTACATTGCTAGTGCAAATGCCTGCAGATCTGTTTTTTGTGCCTTTTTTGTCGTTTTGACAGTACGTCATCTGTAAAACTGTCATGAAGAAATTTTGGATGTTTTTGAAATATTTTTTCGCAGTTAGTAGTTACATATGTTACTCCTTTCACTATAACCTTTTTTTTTTCACCACGTATTTTTTTTTTAAAAATTTATCTGAGCCGACATTTATGTCTCCGTACGCATTCAAAAACACACATTTCTTTATGACTATCTTTCAGATGACACGCTGATAAAACGACAAGAAAGGTTTACAAAAATCCTATCTTTAAAAAACCATTTACAGTATAAATTTAATTTTCTGGTGGCAATTTGCGGCGTTCTGCCTGTGCGGCCTGCAATCCATCAGGCACCACAGCGTCGCGGGTTGCCTAAATGGCACGCAACCGCTCTGCACCAGAAAAGAGTTTTCCACCAGTTTCACTAGGCGGCCCTAGCAGCGTCATCAGGGGGCCGCTACCAACGTGACCTTAAATATTTCCTGCTACGTGCTGTTGCGCGGCGGTATTTAGGCCCGCGTACCGTCGTCTACAGCCAGTTCAAATCGAGCCAGAGCTACAGACGGACATTCGCTCCCCTATGACGCCGCTATGTGCTGCCGACCAGTTGCGGATCCCGCCTGGCAGCTCCACCGGAGGACCAGCCTCCGTGATAGAATGCCGTAAACTGGTTCACAAACTTTGGCAGAACGTTGACTGCATTCTGTTTCCCTAAGGATCTATAATAGTGTGTGCGTAATAAAAGTAAACTCTTGTGGACTTGGTCTCCGAGAACAGCAGCAGATTTTAGTTTGTGGAAAACTCGACGAAGTATGAGACTTTGAGGTGTTGAAACATAGGCCTTCAGGCTGTCAGCAATTTTTTAGTGTTAACTGTGTTGAGTTCGTCGGATCAGAGGAGCATACTGTTATTTTACAGTAAACTATGAGTTTGGAAAATTAGTGACGTTATATCAGACTACAGCGGATTCTTTTCCAGGTGCGCAATCCTTTCGAATCAGAAATATACATATGGAACAATTTTTAGGTCTAAAATACGTAAATGACCATAAACTTTTATTCCACGATGCAGAAATAACTTTTATCCGCAGAAGATGCCACATAGGTTTTGAAACACGTCTGGGTAGACAAAAAGAACTAAGTTGTATTTCGCAGATGGTTGATTTTAAAAGAACGCAAATTTTGAACTGAATACAAAGAAACAAGGTCAATAGAAGCTTGGCAGAGGGTTCAATGAACCACCTTCAAGCAGTCTCTCTACCGTTCCACTCTCGAACGACGCGTGGGAAAAGAGAGCACTTAAATTTTTCTGTGCGAGTCCTGATTTCTCTTATTTTATCGTGATGATCATTCCTCCCTATGTAGGTGGGTCCCAACAGAATGTTTTCGCAATCGGAGGAGTAAACGTGAGTGAAATTTAATGCGAAGATCCCGTCGCAACGAAAAACGCCTTTGTTATAAAGATTGCCACTCCAATTCACGTATCACGTCTGTGGCACTATCTCCGCTATTTCACGATAAAACAAAACGAGCCACCCTTCTTTGAACTTTTCCGATATTATCCGTCAGTCCCACCTGATACGGATCTGACACCGCACAGCAATACTCCAGAATAGGATGGACAAGTGTAGTGTAAGCAGTCTCTTCAGAAGATCTGTTGCCTCTTCTAAGTGTTTGACCAATGAGTCGCACTCTTTGGTTTGCTCTACCCAAAGCATTATCTATGTGATGGTTCCAATTTAGGTTATTTTCAATTATAATACCTAAGTATTTAGTTTACAGCCTTCAGATATGCGTGCCTCATCGCGTAATCGAAATTTACCGGACTACTTTTAGTACTCATGTTAATAACTTCTCAATTTTTCTTTATTCAGGGTCAACTGCCACTTTTCCAACCTGACAGATATCTTATCTAAATCATTTTGCAATTAGTTTTGGTGACCTGATGACTTTACCAGGCGATAAATGACAGCTTCGTCTGCAAAAGAGGTTAGAGGCCTGCTTAGATTGTCTCCTATGTCGTTAATATAGACCAGGGAAAATAGAGGGCCTATAACACTTCTTTGGGGAATGTCGGATATCACTTCTGTATTTCTCGATGACTTTCCATCTATCACAAGGAACTGTTACCTTCCTAACTGGAAATCAGAAATCCACTCGCACAATTGAGGCGATATTCCATAGCAAACGGTTTAATTAGAAGACGCTTGTGAAGAACGGTGTCGAAAGCCTTCTGAAAATCTAAAAATATGGAGTAAATTTGACATCCCCTGTCCATAGCACTCATTACTTCATAAATATATAGAGCCAGTTGTGTTCCGCAAGATGATATTTTCTGAATCCATGCTGACTATGAGTCAGTAAAACGTTTTCTTCGAGGTACTTCATACTGTTGGAATACAGTATATGTTCCAAAACCGTACTGCAAATCGACGTTAGTGATATGGGCCTGTAATTCAGTGGATTACTCCTATTTCCCTTTTTGGGTACTGATGAGACTTGAGAAACTTTCCAGTTTGTAGATACGGAACTTTCTGTGAGCGAGCGGTTGTATATAATTGCTAAATATGGAGCTATTGCATCAGCATACTCTGAAACAAACTTGACTGGTATACCATCTGGACCAGAAGCCGTGCCTTTATTAAGTGATTTAAGCTGGTTTGCTACACCGAGGATAACTACTTCTATGTTTTTCGTCTTCGCAGTTGTTCTTGATTGGAATTCGGGAATATTCACTTCGTCTTCTTTGGTGAAGGAGTTTCAGAAAACCTTGTTTAATAACTCTGTTTTCGTGCCACTGTCATCGGAAACGTCACCATTGTTATCGCGCAGTGAAGGTATTGACTGTGTCTTGCCACTGGTGTGCTTTATATATGATCATATCTCTTTGGGTTTTCTGAAAGATTCCAAGACAGAGTTTCGTTGTGGAAATTATTAAAAGCATTTCCCATTGAAGCACGCGCTATATTTCGAATGTCCACAAAACTCTGCCGATATTTAGGATTTGGCGTTCTTTAAATTAGATATGCTTCTTTCGTTTCTCCTGCACCAGCGATCTGACACGTTTTGTGTACCATGGGGCATCGGTACCATCACTTATTAATTAATAGTTTAGTCCTATTGTCAAGTATAACCCCTGCCCAAACTATTTCGCAGGAACTATCTACATCAGTTTAACTACAAGGCAAACAACTTCTGACAGCAATAAATACTCCACCACCAACTGTATTTAATATGTCGTACAGAAGTCCATGTCGACTGTGGTGATTGTCAAGTGTAAACGCGAAGGTACAACCACATTTAACCCAAGACCAGCTTGACGTAACTTACGGACGAAGAGGGACCGTCGAGCAGCGCAGATGTTAATGGTAAGACATCACTTGATATTAGCAGAAGGAATCGCTCGCATGTTTCAAAGTGATAATAGCTAAATGACTTCACGTAGGGAGTAACAAGAGTGGGGTTCAATGGTTGAACAGCTCATGACCCACTTAGTTCAGTGGTCAGGCCTCTCAGTGCTTAAAGTGGTGTAAATAACAACGCCACTAGACAATGAATGATTGTAAACAAGACTGGTGAGTAACGTTTTTCTTTCGTAGTAGGGTTGCGGTCCCATACTCCGCTTAAGAAATGGTAAATGCTGACGGATATAAAATATTTTACAGCATTCTCTTCTGCATACAATTGAGTAACTCTTCCCAAAAGACGATTGTTTGTATCGGCATCACACTGCGCCCTGTCATAAAACAGACGTAGCGCATCGACTATTTTTTTTTTTTTGGCTACTACTATGAAAACAATCAATCTTTCAAAGCAGTTTCGAGGAGTCGTAGAAGACGGCGGGAAATAGAATACCATCATGGCAGTTCTGGGTACTGGCCGGGCTGAACATTGAAACCCAACGACACTGCAAAAGGACAGAGCTATTACGGGACCGCGGGACCGTCTGGCCCTCGCACACCTTCGAATAGTTGGCATGTTATACCGAACGTTAATAAAAGCAATACATCGGCATAAAAATTGAGCATGTAATCGGTATAAAGAACAGTCATTTCGAGCCAAAGTTATTTCATTGTTGCTGCACCAACCACGAGGAGCGGGCTACGCCAGAGGACGGGGTGACATGGTTCTGCAAGAAACCACCACGAATATTGACCTACACCACTATCATTCCGACTGAAGGCTGTAAGCCCCCTCCTTGGACTTGGGGGCCACCACTCTTGAGCCACCTTCCAACTCATTCCAGACACAGCAGACTTCCGCCATGAGGGGAAACCGTTCGAGTTCCAGGCGGTGCAGTTGCTCCGCCTAATCTGATGCGAGCCTCGAGTTGACACACGCCTTCACTCGCAAAAGCGACTTCCATTTCTGAGGGCTGACATATCCGACAAGAATTACAGCGGGTTCTATGGCGTTGGCGCTCTTCAATGTACGCAACCTTGCCATGCACGGCCGGTGCACACATCTCTACACGGACTCCGGGTGGCAGAATTCCCCCAGTCGCTTACGTCACAGCTATCGTCTGGAATCCAGTTCCACGCAACCGTGCGTTGTCTCTCCACACGCCAAAGGAGGCGTCGTCGCCGCCAAGCAGTGCTAGGAGTGTTGTAGCTTGGTCTCAATCAAACGTTTGACTTAGTGTTACCGACGACGAAAATCATTACAATGACCCACTGTCGCAATCGAACCATGACACCATATAGGCCGTACACCCCAGATCACTACACAGCGTATGTGGGGAATGATATGCGAACAATAATAATCCTGAAATGGACTATCGAGCACAGAGTCCAGATCTGAACCCAATGGAAAACCTTCAGCCCCAAGCGTCCAGTATCACAACCATCTTTGGTTTCGGCTGTTCAGGAATACCGGGCTGCTGTTCTTCCACATACCTTCAGGCAGTGCGTTCAAAGTGTCCCAGTCAAGTTTGAATCAGTCATGAGTGTTGACGTTATCCTTTCGATCAGATAGTGTAGTTACGACTGCCTAGCAGTTTGGTTAATTTGATATAAATGACATTTTATTCGCGTTACACAAAAATGGACCAAAAAGAGTAAAGATCAAAAAAGTATGAAATATTATTTCTATAAGTGATAATGTACTGTAGTATGTTAAAATACCGTGCTTGAAACCCCTTAAATATTTCTAACGTGTGCGAGACGATGTTCGAAACAACGAGAGGTACTAGTGGTTGTAAAACTGTGGTAATGGATCGTGAGTCATGCCTGAATGTCTTAGTCGGTAACACTAAGTCTGCGAAAGGTAGATTTCTCGAGTCAGTTCCCAACGCGGTATGCATGTTACTATGTCAGACACTGCCAAGAAGAACACTACTTACGACTGATATTTGTATAGTACATAAACATTCCAAGTAATCTTCATACCTGTGTACCACATTAGAAGCGGTATTAAAAACATACTGACGAGAACATGGCAAGTGTCATAATCGGATTTCTCAGAAAATTTGCTCAGTGGAAGAGGAGTCATAGCCAGCTAACACGTGTCTCTGCTTATCAATGGATAGTCAACCGTTTCTGAAAAAACTACGGTCAAAGTTTTCGATCTATTTTGGGGTACTTCATGTGCCTCTTAACAGAAATGGTGGCACCGTTATTAGCGTCACCGCCTCTTAATTTTATACCGTGTGTTCGAAATCCGGTTATTACTTTTAGTTTTGTTCTTCGTTCATATACCGTGCACATACCTGCAGAAGATTACTGCACGAATGTTCCCCATTGTATTCTGATATAGCATTATCCTTATTCTTCCTTATTACAAGACAGATGAAGAACTTAAAGAAAAACTAAAATATTGTTTGAAAATGTTTTTGGTGAAATTTCTACAGTGTTATCTTCATTTATAATCATTTGTAAGCGCCCGTGTTTGGAAAAGTGACCCGTTATGCATAGTTTATCGCGAAAATATTGCCAACGCAAGAAATTTTCAGCGGTGTTAACGACGTTTCTTTTCTGAAGAAGACTGATACGAGGAAACGTCACTGTGTCAAACTTGCCGTTGCGCAATGCTCGCGGTGCTCGAATTATCTGTGTTTCGAAAGTTGCCACGCTCGTTATCATTTAAGGGAGTCTTACTGAAGAACAAACATAGGAATGAAACATAACATTTAATGTAAGAAGGGACACGAGAATGAAAAATCAGGATATAAAAAGACTGTAACCTCTCAACTGTAGCCCACAAGTGCATAATAATTCTATGTCACATATTGTGAAATCCAAATTCTAGTTCTAATTTTACAATTAATGTAACACCTTTGTATCCACTAATTTGATAACAAACATTCGTGTTCTAACCTTGTACGAAAATGAACACAATAAAAGTAAAATGAATTAAAATAAAGTAAATAAATACAATAATCAAGTTACGAACAGGGGGCGCAAAATTACGAAATCGTGACGCAGACCACGAAGCCACCATTTCGTTTGAGTATATGGCGCGCTAATAGGGCAGATAAAGTACTCCGAAAATACCCTTTTCTCAGAAACGGCGGAATATCCATGCAAAAGCCGAGACAATTGTTCGCTTACTTTGACTCCTATTCCACTAAGCAAAGTTCCTGGAAATCGGTTGATGGCAATTGGCCTGCTCTCCTCGTGAGTACAAGTGATGTAGTAAAGAAATACTGTGCCAAGTCTAGGTAACAATACGTAACAGTGAAGATTTCTTGCTCCTAGTCAACTATAAAGATACACACTATAAACAATATCTACTTCAAGCCTTTTCCTCAATAATCGCTTCATCGTTCTACGTCCCTCCCACCGTGAAACAATCCTTATTGACGTTTTTACAGTCATACAGTAAAAAACTCGATAGGTATGCAAATTCTTTCCTCTGTTATGGATGACAGCCAGTACTTCTTTTTGGCATCACTGAGTTATTACACACGAGAATAAGGTACCAGTCGTCACTTTACAATAGCATTACCTTACGCTCATTGAAGAAACCGTACACTTTATTCATCATCAGACACCATGGCTTCCGAACGACTGAGTTCAGCATTATTCGTTGTACTCCAGTTATTCATGTAGCAGCCAATATAAACGACAAATTGGAGCGTACAAGAGAATCGCAAACTAACAACTGGGAATGTTTGTCTGAAACAACCTATAAAATTGAAGCAGTATCGTCGGTTGTATCACAGTCCATATAATCAATTTAATTTAACCCGACAGTGAACTGTATGCAATCCTGGATGCACAGGCTTAAATTACGTGTGATCCCTGGCTCTTTTCTCTCAGTGCCAAAGGATTCAACATATACACGTAGAAAAAGGAAAAGGTATATGTACATTTCATTATGCTTTCATAAATACAGGGGATGGAAGTACAATTGAACTGGGAATGTTGTAACAGTCAATAAAGACAAGGAAACGTCTTTTGGAAGGTTGCTGGAAGCTCGCTATGGTAAAATGTACGATTCACCTAAGAGGCGTTGCCTCGCTGTATCGCCATCAATCTGCTCGTGGGATGTAGAGCGACTGCTTCTGACGGACAATATGCTACGATTAGTGATAGTACCATGGTAGTCTTCCTGTGACATTTCTTTGTCTGGCCACAAAGGATGGACAAAGTGTTGCTGACAAGTCCCTGAATTAGAGCACCGCTTCCGCCAAATATTGTTCTAGAACACACCTGCACTATTTTTGTTAGTATCCGTTTTAAGAGTAGAGTTCTGCATTCTGGGCTGAGGTAGAATGTTGTAAGATTAACGATAAGCCCGCCCCATATTTGAGCACGAAAAAGAGACGAGGGTTCTAGGACTCCAAAGGTTTCTTGTACTGCCTGGTCTCTACACGAGACTGAAATAAGAGATTCGTGTGTATAGATCATTCAGGCACAGGTTTGCGATCAGGGACGCACTTCCACTTATCTCATTATGCTTACTCTATACACATTTCTTCTCATTGTGCCTTAACTAATGGTTAAGATATAATTGTTTGTGGGCGAGAGAAACAGACCATGTGTGTGTGTGCGTGTGTGTGTGTGTGTGTGTGTGTGTGTTTATGTAAGAGTGAGAGGGAGAACTGTTTGTATATTTAAACACCTGCAATCACGTATTTCGGTATGGAAACTCAAATCCCAGATTTTGGGCACCCGCAGATCTAATCACTGGAGTTGATACCTCTCAAATAATTTCAAGTATTGTAGTGGGACAAGGTGCGAATGTGAACTCGCTATGTGTGCTGGATATTGTAACGCAATTCGGCACTACCACAGATACTCACCAATTTTTTTGTATGTTGTTGTGTTTTTATTTTTTATCTTCTCATTCAGCTAAAGGTTTTGCATTTTTTTCCAAAATGGCACTCACTCTAACAGTTAAAAGTTCACGTTAGGATTCGTTATTGGCGATAATAAGTTAGTTTGTATCAATATCTGTAAAATATCAGCAAAATTAAACCGTATCTGGTCACACAGCAGCAAACGCAAGAGGAATCGTTGCCCATTTCATCGCTAATTTTATTTTTCCTCTTGTGTGCTGGAGTGTAAATGATTTAGGAATATATCTCACGTTCGACAGTAGTCCCAGCGTAACAGAGAAAAATGGCAGTCCAGTGCCTATAAAATGTAATTCCAGCGAAAAAGACGTACGTGAACATTTTTTTAAAGATACCTTCCTAACAGAGGAGTGGTTAGCCGACGCTTCTAGGCCGTTCATTTAAGACAATGTACGTTATTTCGCTACTCTTGTCCTTAGCGGAGTGTTCAGGGTGTCTTCCATGTAGAGGACTCGGGTTGAGTTCCCAATAACGTCTGAGAGCCGGCCGTTGTGGCCGAGCAGTTCTAATCGCTTTAGTCCGGAACCGCCCTGCTGCTACGGTCGCAGGTTGGAATCCTGCCTCGGGCATGTATGTGTGATGTCCTTAGGTTAATTAGGTTTAAGTACTTCTATGGGGCTGATGACCTCAGACGTTAAGTCCCATAGTGCTTAGAGACATTTGAACCAATGTCTAAGAATATTCGTTGCTAGTATGGTGGAACAAGTTTCACTCTACCTCTTGATGCCAACTAAGGAGAGCAGTGTGCTGACCTAAGTTGTCTCGATACCGAATTGGAATGTTTGCAACCTAGTCAGTATCTTACATCACTGTCGGCGCTCTTGCGCTGGAGGAAGAACTATGCTAGCTCCTGAATGAAATCTACAAAAATCGGTTGTTTTTGGTAAAGAGTATAATATTTTTGCTTCTGAAGAAATATTGTCTGACTGGGAAAATATCCATACAACCATCAAAGTACCATACAAATGTAGAACAATCCAAGAACTGAAATAAGAGAAAGGGGCGTATTGCATCGGATATGGAGATATGTGAGTGCAGGAAAGTATTCTCTTCCTCCGCGTATGGTTCGCTCTTTCCTCGTAGTGTCAAAGAGTTGCGTCTTAAGAGTATCTTCTGAGCGTAGGTCACTGTAGTAGATGTGTGTATGGCGTGTACTAGGGGTGTTAATAATGATGAGAGAAGGGAGTTAAGGAAACGTGGAACCATTACACAGCCTCCACCTCCCGGGCAGCACCAAGGCGGCCGCCCAACTTAAAGCTCCCATCCGACAGACGGATCACCATCAACAGCAACACATGAATAGGAGGGCACCAGGCATTCTCGATGAGCACAGTCATCATCACTTTTCTGAGGTGCAGCGTTCCATGAACTGCATTTCTGGTGTCAGCTTACAGCTGAGGAAATTGTTCTTATTTTATTCAAAGTCAGTCACCTAATCCACCACTACCACCAAACCCCCGCTTTCTCTAGGACAATTACGTTCCGTCGATGTCATCATACCTGTGGCCAATAGCCACAACTACTAAGTGGGGCACTTGAGCGACCTTGGGCGGTAGAAAATCAAAGTCAATTTTTTTAACACAACCTTTTCAGCTACAGATGTAGCCATAATTTCAAGGAAAAGAAATATTAGAGAAAATTAACCAGTGGCGGCGGCGGCTCACTGTCGAATGAATGGTGTAATAGTAATTAAACTAGAAATTCTAGAACATGAAATTCACTGTCGCAATTTTTTGTATCGCAGCTTAATATATTCATCTTAGAAAAAACTGAATATCCCAAACAGTAATTGATTTGTAATAACCGTTTGCCAAAATAATTTTGAAATAATTATTAAGCTCCACACAAATTTTTTCACCATATCTAGCATTAAAATCTTATATAAAACACTTAATCGTCGCTCGCAAATCTTTTAAACTAATTAGAATGGATGTTGACACTCCATTTATGTAGTGATAATTGTAATTAAGATTGAAAAATTGTATTTTGTAAATGGATAATAGTGATAGTGAAAACAGTGTTATTCAAGCTATCGATTTGATTAAGTCTTATACATTTTTTACAAAGGAACAAAATTAATTAAACATGCTATTCTGTTCACTTTTATTATACCAATGTACTGCTCAGGTCAATATGACCCGATATAATAAAATAAAATGCTGAAAAAAATATCATAGTTGTAAACCATCGACATTGTTGTTATATTACTGTATGTTACTAATGTTCGTAACGATAATAATAATAGTAATAATTGGGACACGAGCAGGTGACGTGTGTTTCGCATACACTTTTATTACACTCTCCACACAACATGTCTGCGTTACTGTCACTTCTTGAAGGATGGAACTTACAGCATGCACGTTTAGTAGAGTTTCTTGTTACTGATTTAGCCATACTTGCCACTCCTTCAGAGCCTTGGATGCTCCTGACTATTCCCTAAGCATCTTCTGCTCTTGAAAAATGCTTTCTTGATGCAATGTGCTCTGCAACCAATGACTTTCGAAGTCCCTCCAAAAATACTCTCCTCAAGACAATTTTCTTGCATTCAAGTTTGGGTCAGACGAAGTCTAAAATACATGCATTATAAGCACCAATAAACATCAAGAATATTGTAGAAAACTATTATGGGCCAAAGTAACGTCATTTGTGAAGTAAAATGAAGAGCTATGATCCTCTTTGTTGGTCATGTTTTGTGGAAGCCTTGGCTTATTTTCACGTATGGTTCATAACATTGTCAGTTTCCTTTTCAGGAGCAGCTGTGCCAAATTGTATGGTCACATGTTACATTCTGACCTCGCAAATCATCGTAAGATCAGCAACTATTCTCATTCCCTGCTGTTTTTTTCTGGAACCGCTCCACTCTCCTATCCTGTATAAATTTGGACTTTCAGTACAGCTGAAAAATTTTTGTCTCACAGAGTCCGCATGTTCATCCCATTTGTAGCCAGTGTGCTTGGGATGTATTATTTGAATGTACAGCGGCCTCTAAATGCTACCAGCTGCTCGTCAAGGGTATTATTTTCCCATGCAGCATCCAGTTTAGGAAGGGATTCTGATAACTTCTTCCAGTTACTGGGAACTGCAGAAAGTTCATCAGTACGTTTTCTTTCCACTCAAGTGGACTTCTTATCAAATCGCAAGACATGCCATACTCTACAGATTGTTTCAAGGGACATAGTTGCTCGAAATGCTCGGCCCAGTACCTCAATCTCACAAACTTTTTGGAGATTCCCAATGTGAGATACATACAAGTGCAAGGAAAAGGAGTCCTAAGTATGTGAAAAAGAGAATCATCAGTCTTTGTCCATTGTTTACCATAAGATGAATTTTCGTTCAATATTTGACTTCTCTATTATTTCATTCTGAAGTGTTGCAAAAAATTATATTAAAATTGAACTTTTTACATCAGTTATTCTGCTGCTTGCATGCTTCTTGGGGTGCTCCTGATGACGTTTGAAGCAGATAGGAGGCCGCATTGTGCTGATGGTTGCAACTGCGATTCTTTGTTCACGGTTTTAGAAATAGAAGTTTATATACAACTTTGAACAGCTGTGGACTGTAGTCAACTCGCTTTCAGATGCAGTACTGACATCTGACATGATCTTCTTACTCGGAATGTGATCCTTCATGTGCTGAGCCATTAGCTAATTCATTCAACTCAGTGTCAGTCAATGATGAAACCACAGTGATGTCACCATTCAAAGTGATCACAAACGATAGAGAACATAAACTGAGCAGAAAGAATGGATATTTCGAACAGCTGACAGGTTTTAATGACAAGTTCATTGTTGTAAACGTAGTGCCTTTGTTGAGTTGTTGAACTTGAGAGTACATATGAACAATGAAAGTCATTACTACTAATAAATATGAGACAAGAGATATTAATTGACTGTAAAGTAACCATATTAATGTCAGGTCACACAAACTCGAAAATTATGTATGAACTCTTCAATTTTATAACCAAATAACTTAAAATATTTAAAAACCTTTTTAACGACATACCGCCTTTACATTTTCAGAGAAATTCCCCATATTTTGTAAAGCTGCTTTGATATTTTAATAATAAGAAACGAAATTCTTAACCATTTTGGGTCAAACAGACCTGAACTGAACAGCAGAGTTAAATGAAAAAAATTAAATATTTGCTACTACAAATTGCTAAAAAAAGGAATTATTCTGTGAAACTCTGATGGAAGAAAGAGATACAGAAAATGTTCTTATTCTCATCAGGAACAAGAAAATCTCTTAAAGGAATTAGTAAAAAATTTAAGAATAACCAAACAATGTCACTGCAACAAAATATGAATATTCATGTAATAATTATAATTTTGTTCAAAAAATATTGGATAAAGAAGAAAGAGAGCATCACATATATTTAATAAAGTGTGGTATATTAAAACATATTTATCATATTTCTTACTTTTTGCTCTTGATTTTGATATTTTTAGTGATTCTCACAATAATGAATTAGAGAAGAACACTAGAGAGGAAATAGAATCAGAATACAGCGAATGAAGCAGTTAGTCCTGACAAGTATTTTATTTTTACATTACAAGACAAAGAAAACTTCTTTTCATTTTGCTAGCCATATGGCAATCTATCATAATTTTTTAGAACTACTCTTTTCATACTGAAATAAGAATTCTCTCTTAACTTCCTTGCTGATTAAATTTTTTGTGAAAGTATCTGCAGTCACCTGGCTGTACTCCAATCGTAACTTCTTTCTCAAGTAATCTGGACAGTGGTTCACCATTCAACATTTGAATATTCTTATAGTTTAAAGTAAATCCCCTTTGTTTTCGTCACAGCATTTTAATCATTTTTCGCAAAACGGTAATTTTTAGGTGCAGTTGATGACCAGTTTTTGATCAAATTGTTTCCTAACTCTTCAGATCATTCTCTCAGCATAAAACCTGTTTGTACAATATTTTTAACATCATCAGTATATACTACAGGGTGCTTTTCAGCCATGTACAAAGCCTAGGGATCGATCAATGAGAGGTTACAGAAGCAAAGAAAATCTAATGAACTTATGTCTGGAAATGCATGGTTTCCATGCTAGAGACCATTTCTTCAATAATACATCGTTACAGAGATGGCAGTCTAATATGCTTTGTACCATACAGCCATAAATCATGTGTTGAAAATGGTTTCCATGTGCTTTAGTGCATGCATATTTGCACCACAACATGTGTAGTCCCACACATTCACATCGCCCAGGCTGCATTTGAATTGTATCAATGGAGGTATGAATATTCCGCTCCTTCGACTCTACATCTGGAACAGGCTCTGCATACACAATAGTTTTGAGAGGGCCCTATAACCAGAAATCACATGGGTTGAGATCAGGTGGACAAGCAAGCCTCCCAACTGATCCATCGACCAGGGAAGACACAATTGAGATGTGTCTAAATGTTAACTGTGGAGTAGGCTAGAGTACCATTATGTAGCAGCTGTATAGCCCTTCGAATCGTTAGTGGCACTTCTTCCAGCAGAAGAGGCAAAGTCAACCGCAAGAAATCCTGATAGTTCCGACCTTTTAGGTGCTGTGGAAGACTGGTCAAAAATATGGTCGCCAGTTATCACAGCCCATAGATTAGGGCTGCACTAATGCTAATGATTCACTGTCACCATACCATAGAGGTATGAATGTTACAAAAGTTGAAGATACCACTCTGTGCAAAGGTGGTCTCATCTGTGAATTGGATGGATGACATAAATCCTGGAAAGGTTGTTGCCTAGCGAAGACACCAGTGACAAAACTGCCCCCAATGAGGAAAGTCTGTCGTTAGTAAGCCTGCACACGCTGTACATGATAAGACTAGTAACAACTGTCATGGAGAATGTTCCACATTGTCGTCTGGCTTAACTTGTAGTAGTAGGCTAACTGCCTGTTACTGACAAGGCGCTCACATTCTACAGGGCCAATCATATTTTTGTTTCGGTCTAGTATCCTAACATTTCAGGTACATCCTCCATGATTTCTTGCTTCCTGAAACGACCCTGTCTCAGACAAACGGCGAAACATTGATGCAACGATTGACTGCCATGGTTGTTGTTGGTGGGGATAGGTCTCCTAATACAACCTTGCTGCCGCTGCCCATCTCCATTTGCCTTTCCATAAGTAAATACCATCGCAGCAAGCTCTTCATTCGAATATAGAACCAGTGTGAACAACTCCGTGTGTATCCACTACAAGGTGAGTCAGCAGGAGAATGAATGGAACACAACATTATCAATTACAATGGCAGAAGAGGGTGCTAGGGCATTAAGTTTAAGGAACAGTACCACCCTCTAGGAGGAATCCACACGTAATAATGCTGTGGTTACATAGTAAGGCACGTGGACTGCAGATTGTGTAACAAAGCATGATTGAATCAATAGTCTGTAGCTTAGAAACCACGCATTTCCTGACATAAGTTCATTAGACCTTTGTTGTTCTGTATCCTCTCATTGATCAATACCTAGAACTTGTTAATGGTGGGAAAAAATAACCCTGTTTGCTAACTGTATCATAACATAAAACTGATTCTCGTAGCTTACCTAACATATCATACAATCTAAGCCCTTCATTTGATACAGTCAGTGATACTATAAAACTGTTTGTAGATCTGTTGTTTTCCAAATAACACTTATAATTGTACTTCGCCTGTACTATGCTGCCATTAATAAAATTTATATCTGTATTACATAATCGAATATCCAGGAGCATCTCACAGAATTGTTGTAAATTTGTAACATTCTCAGTTATAGTAATATTTTGTAATTGTCCACATATTCCTCACAAGTTATTTAGACATATATTAGCAACATTATAATTTCCTAGGTTTCCTTTTGTTGTAATACAATTTGATTCAATATTCAAACTTTTCTTTCACTTTTTTGAATACAACTCATTGGATTCAAAATCATGAGTGCTGTTTTCTAATTTAATTTTCATAAAGTCTTTTACAAAATTTTAAACATGTTGCTTTTATTTCTAAAATCCCACACTTCATAGATAAATAAAATTTTATGTCCTTTTCTGTAGCTTTATTTTCTCCATCAGTTGCCCATGTTCCAATAAAACTTCTTTTGTCCTTATTGTGATTACCTTTATTTAATTTTGCTTCTGCAGATTTGATGCAGAAAAGGAACAAAACATTTTTTCATCTTTATTGATCTTTATCCTTACCGACAAAAAGGAAGACTCAATCCTCTAGGTGCTGATACTTCACATTTTTGAATCTATACAACTTTTTAATATATTATCTTGGTCGAGCATGTCACTCAGGATAACAAACACAATGTTGTACAGTTTCATAAAGACTACATGACATCAGTATATTTTATTTTAGTGATGAAGCCATCTTCTATACCACTTCGATTTATTGTATTAGTTTGACCACTGTAAAATGCAAAAGGTTCAATAACTGCAGGTAAATGTTTTAGTTTCATAAGTTTTGTATATTCTACTAAGTTAATCCTGTCACATTCTCATATCTCTACTAAATTATATCTGGAATTTCGTATTTTTGTGCTGCCTATTAATGTTTTGATGCATATCACTAATCGATTCTTTATTTTCATTGATAATCATTTCATTTTTAAAATATGTATTACAACCATGCCAGAAATAGCCATGATACTGATAAACAGTATTGCTTTCATTCTCAAAACCATCCACTTTCTCTACAGATATACTTACTACACCATGTTTAAGATGATGTTGAATAGTATCAGCAAAGAATTAACCAAGCAATAGACTTTACTATACTTTACTATACTTTTCTTTCTGCTCTAGATACAATATAGCAGTTGTTCCATTAGTCAAATACTTGTATTTGTATACAGTCACACAAATTCCAGCAGTTGTTACATAACAGAATGGATCTGTATTAGCTGTTTTCTTAATTCTAAATATCCTCTTTTCTATATCCCTACATTAGAAATACAGTTTTCGTTAATTTATATCCTCATATTGAATTCATAATTTTCTTTAAATGTTTGACTTTGCCATTTGAGAAATAGTTGTCATTCTTTTGGTTTCATAGTTTCAACACAATAATATTTGAGATCAGGGTTAGGTCCCACATACTTATAATATTCTTCAGTATTGAACAAATATGGGAAGCAACCTTCCTTCAGTTCTTCAAATGAAACACTTTTTAGAAGCTTCTAAGTGGGCCTTGTACAAAACTCCTGCTATCTACAATTTTTAGTTCTAGGTTCTTTATCTCCGGTAACATCAGTTTGTGTAGATGGTATATAGTTTTATCTATGTTTGACACAATACTCGGAAATGAATTGTGAATCATAAACTTTGGCATAAAGAACTATAAATATATAATTCAGATGTTTATGACACATCATCCACCTATAAAATTCATAATTTGTTCTACATTTATAAAGAGCATTACCATTAAACATGTGAACTGTTACTAGACTTGGAATATGTATACCAGTTTCTTGTTGAGCTTCATAACCAAACCACGTGTATTTCTGAGTATACGTACATTGAATTATTATTGGTACTCTCTTTTGTCTACATTTCAATGTTTATCTGTAAATATTTTTTTTACGTTTCCACCATTTTTAAAGCAAATAATCATGACTGGCATTCCCCATTAATATAACAACTGCCTTCAATACAGTTTTAGTATCCTTTGATGACTCATTCCTCAGTAAACTTTCTTTCACATATACCATCATTTTGCATTGTATATTGCATGTGACACCGATGATTCTCAGTCTGTATCACTGGATTACAGTTCCACATTTTTCAGGGCCTCAGTTATTCCATTCAGAACTAAAATAAATACTCTAGCACTCGTCACAATTGTGAACTGTAGCACAAACTTCTAGGTGACCATTAAAGCATTCTTTATTTTAATAACACAGATACTGAACTTTTCACAATATGTCTTATTTTCCTCAGTATTGTGTTGCTCAATTTTGCAGTGATATGCAGAGTTTTATTTCTACTTTGCAGCTATGTCTGTTCTTGTTGTTATATGTCTTGTTAATTTATCACAGTATTATAATGACCCTAAGAAAGCTACCATAGTGTTAATCACATTGAGGAGGATGTGATTTTCATACAAATATATCTCCATTGGTTTCTCAGGACCCCTATAGACAACTGAATTGAAATTATCAACTGATATAACATTAACTCAGATATCTAATAGTGCTCCACACTTTTAATCTCGTTTAGAATAAATCGTTCTTCATTTAATTTGTCTAATTGGTTACATGGTATGTGGGTTAACTCTTTTGTAGTTTGTATTGAGGTATGTTATTATGGGTTATCTGTTCTGAGCTGACTGACTTTGTAGTCAGCTCAAGACACATAACTTATAATAACAGAGGTTTACAGCTGCTACAGATGATGGCCACACAAACAAACAAATTAAGTATTTATGTCTTTCTTTACTTTTCTTAATCTCACCTGTAGTTATTTCTTTACACAAGATAATGTTTGCATGATACTATTATAACACAAGGCCAACACAACTTATCATTCTTATTAATTCTTGGGATACATCCTTTAGTCTTTATCAACAGTTAAATTTATTATTTTGTTACATTTACTGCAGCTAGGTGTTTCTAGCATCTGAAAATTAAATATGGTCTCTGCTATATCAACAGACTTGTCTAATGATAAAATCTCGCTAATTTTAATTTATAAAACTTTTACAGATTGTACACTGTTATCTGATTTTTTATATCTTTTAGAAATTAAATAAAACAGTTTCGCATTTGTGGTTTATATATTCAGATAACCCCCTTTTCTGAACTTAGTTCTCCTTTGAACTACTTGTACCACAGAACAACATGCTTTGATTACGTAATCTGCTTCTTTTTTGTCAATGGTATTGGTTTACAAACATTAGTACCGTCAACAGACCAAGCTTTAAATTTTTTATTAAATTGAGATCTTCTTTCTTTGATCTCAAATAACTCATTTGTCCATGGTCCACTCTCTTTTTCTTGCCCAGGTAGTTACTAATAAATGGAAATATATCCTTTCTTTCAGGTTGCATCTTTCCAAAAATTTCTTCATCAATTCTGTGAAAATAATTTATAATAGGTGCAGGTTTTGGTCTTAATTTAGTCTTTTAAATAATTCATTTCGAAAAGAGAACACTGTAACATAACTGAATTAACTAATTCTAATTTCTTTAATTTATTAAAATTTCCAAATTTGTAAGATCAGCTACATTCATGGTATTTATATTATTTCCATTTATGGGGATATATATTGTGTCATGAAACTAAATTAATTAAACCAATCTTTCTTAGTATACTACATCCCCTTAAACTGATTCTCCTGAAAACTACACAAAGTTGAGCCACTGTGAATCACACAATATTAGAATCGTTTATTAAAGAAAAACTTTTGTTTTTGTTTGTATAGAAATATTTTTTTTGAGATGTTACATTTTAGAGTATACAGAAAAAACATATAATAATTCTGCTGCCTGAAATTAATGAACACTTATTTAACATTGATTATATAGGTCTTCCATTTCAAATGAAATTTATTGACAACCAATATATTTGATATGGCCTAAACATCATTTTTCATTGCTAATAGTGTATATTACTATTCGTTTTAAATGTTCCATCTAATCTTCTGATGTAATATACTTTTCCACATGCACAAAACACTTTACTGTAACTATTTTTTGTCAGTTTCTATCACATTCTTTATACATATGTGAATACTTATCATTTTTGTACTTATGTGAGTGAAAAATTATAAACTGTCTTTTCCTAATCGTCATTTTTACACTTGTTGGATTTAATTGCTTCCATTTATTGAGACAATTGTCTATTTTTAAATAACTTATTATGTAATTAATACCCTAGACAACAATAATAACCAAGATAACTTGAACTACACAAAAACAGCTTAAATTATGGGAAAAAGAAAATGATAATTATCTTCATAATGGTTAATCTTTCTGTGATTCGATTAGATATGTAGTAACTCAAGCAACACGCTGACAATTAAAAAATTTACAAGATAGTCAAATAAAAAATATTCAGGCTTAAAAATTAGAATCAATCATCATGTACTAACTGCAGGTATTTGAATTCATTTAATTTAGATAACACTATATATCTTTCATTTTAAATCATTTGTTCATTAAAATAATTCACTACAGATGTGAAATAAACAAATAATGAATAGTAGTGTTAAGAGTTATATAGACATTACAAAAATCTAGTTAATGCATGAATCACCTACGCAACAGCAACTTATATACTATATTAAAATCTCTAATAAGCTAAAAATATTCTAAATATAAATGGCATCAATCACAAATCTTGTCACCATCAAGCTTACATAAAATGGTAAACATGAATTTATAACAACTGATTAGAACAACCTATGGTTTAATGCAAAAGCTACTGCTGACGTCCTTGAGTACAATGAAACCAGGAAAGCTATTATCAAAATTGTTGAATTATGCAATGCAAAAATTTAGAAAATTTAATGGTGGGCTGCCTGACCCTCCTTTTAAATTCACAAAAAACCCATATGCCGATACAAAAGTGTTTTATATTTACTCTTTTTGAAGTTAAAGAAGGAAGAAGTTTACACAATGGGTTAAACTTGAAGTATTGCCATTAGGACAGAAACAAGATGAGTACAAGATTAAAAATGAAGTGAAACAAACGTATTAGGGCCCAATAACTCACTCAGAAAATTTTAATAAAATTAGAGAATATAACATATGAAACCAACATGGAATAGTTAATAATGCTACAAACTTTGCAAGTGAAACACACACAGGAATAGATATACTATTACAACATGTTGTACCTCAAATAACTTTTAATAAAATAACAGAATTTCTGGGTTTTTTTTTCAATTTTATATTTGCTATCTGTTGTAGAGCAACTCACTTGAACCAAGATGTTTAACCAGTTCTTTTGGAATATTTCATCAAAACGAATAAAACTAAAATTTTTTAACATTATTCTTATAGCAGCATATCCAGAGAGTTCCAACTTTATCAGAAATAACTAAAATAACTATTCTTGATTGAAATTTTTGGTTTATTATACAATTGATAAATCATGAAGAGACAATGGAAATGATTGATTTTTTGTTGCTTAGGTAATGTTTCTAGATAAAATTCTGATAAAAGTTTAATAAATTTTTGAGTATATTTGCAATTTTTTGATTACTTTTCTCAGTCCATGTGCTTACTTATATATTGCTTGATTATCACTTTTTCGTTCTTCCAGTCCTTCATTGCCATCCTTTTAATTTGGGACTGCATTTGCAATAGCAGCTGCTCTGCGAGCTAATGAAATAATGTTCACTAAATACGGTAATACAGCCAAATTAATGGAAGAAATCTTCCTTCCTGTTGTGTTACTCCAGAGGCTTCTTTCTTATTCGTAGATATTCGACATTTTACACAACGAATATGCGTAATACTAGGATCAAATTTCTGTGACTTGTTTCATATTCCTGATGGGTTCTTGCAACTTGTATCTCGCTTTCTTTTTTGAGCATTCTGGTGGCTGGAGTGGCCGAGCGGCTCTAGGTGTTACAGTCTGGAACCGTGCGACTGCTACAGTCACAGGTTCGAATCCTGCCCTGGGCATAGATGTCTGTGATGTCCTTGGGTTTGTTAGGTTCAAGTAGTTCTAAGTTATTGGGGAACTGATGACCTCAGAAGGTAAGTCCCATAGTGCTCAGAGCCATTAGAAGCCAAAGAATTATCTATACTATTCAACTTTTCATTAGTGAGTTTAATTTTAACTGCTTTTGGTTTAGTTCTACCACTAGGAAGCATTTTGTAATCAGTGGTGAAGTCGTTCATTTACACGAATAAAAAATTTATAAGGATGAATAATTTTTAAGTCCCTGTCCTTTATTATGAACATCTAATAATTCCTAATATTTTACTTTCTAAACATAATACCTCTAACTGTTGATGCTGCTAATATTGCTCCAAGTTATGTGTAAGAAGCATGCAATCTTTCATTTGCTCCTAGTTGAAGTTGTTTATCAGTTCCATGTCTTTTTTCATAATCTTTATTGTTACTGTACACAATATCATGTTGCTTACATGCTCCATTTAATGGATCTATAACTTTACCACCATGTGCTAAACTTTCTTCTAGATTACCAAGATATTCATAGTAGGAAACTCCTGATAACTGCACCTCTGGCATCGGCAAATTATTTAAAACCTGGTTCACTAAACCTTTCCTATTTTCTGCTTTACCAAAATGCGCGAGTACGATTGTTGTGAAATCAAATCAAGTGTGGTACTCCTTTTGGATTAACTAAAATGAAATAACAAAATTTCTGAGATAACATTTCTGTTGTCCCTACTTCTTCATTAAGATAAATAGTTTTTATTTCCAGTTAATTTGTCTCCATGAATTACCACTAATCTGCCAATGAACTTCACATATCATTCAACCAAACACATTCAACTGCTTATCTATATATTTTTAATAAATATGCACCTAGTCTCTCATCGCCCTTTTGCAGTGAATCATCTAGATTTCTTTGCCTCAGGCTTGGAAGAAAGTCAACAACAATCCAGAATGAAATTTTCACTCTGCAGTGGAGTGTGCGCTGATATTAAACTTCCTGGCAGATTAAAACTGTGTGCCGGACCGAGACTCTAACTCTGGACCTTTGCCTTTCGCGGGCAAGTGCTCTACCCACTTAGCTACCCAATGAGCTACCGAAGAATCTACCTTATCAAGTAAGTGTATTGACTCCTTTACTTGAGTCTGTTAAAACTTCTTTAGAATACAGTGATCCCAAGTGGAAAAAATTGGTAGATTAATAAAGTATCTTCAAGGATGTTTGTGCTAAATAAAAAAAGTCAGTTCGTTTGTTCTCTGACTACATCATGATTTGAAGAACGAAATCAGGACTAGTACATGCGCATTACCTTGATATTCATCAAGAATGACTCAATGAATCTTCAGGGTCGAAATTAATAGATATGTCCATGTTCTCAGAAAATAAGAGTAGCGATTTTCCGTACTCATATTCTTGTAAAGTTATTAATTCTATCCCTCCACTTACTTTTGTTAAGTTTCTTAGTCATTAGTTTTTGCAAAAACAACAGACTGGTCCTAATTCCAGCATTTACTACAATATTCCCTAAAATTATTACAACTGAAATGCCCACCAGCAAATTAATTTCTGATTTGACTTAATTTTTTTTCTTTTCTTGTGAAAAAGTATTTGGAAGCTGTCTGTCACTAGTTGCTTTGGTATCTTTGAAGATGCGTGTGCTAAGTGAAAACAAGCAGCCCCTTTGTTTTCTAACTACACACTGTTTTTCAAGAATAAAATCAATGAGTACTACAAGCAAATTATCTTGATATTTAACTAATGGTATAATTTCTTCATTATTCACATTATTTCTATCTTCCTCTTTTTTATTCATTTTTATAAGTTTCTTATATTTCACTTGATCAAGACTTTTAGAACAAACTTACATCTGACTGATTTTATTCCAGTTTAGCTGTCCTGGAGCTAAACTATAATTATAAATAAGTAATGCAGATTTTCCACATCCATTAAGACCTATTGTAGCAAATAGATTAGATTTTGCTAAATGCTTACCATGTTAATTTTTTTAAACTGCTTCTCTGGACTCTGTATTTAGGATTGCCAATCAGTTTTCATGTAATTAACAATATTGTAATTAATAGTAAATGGTGGGTTACTTCAATTGAATGGTGAGGCATCTGTTTTGAAAAAAAGATTGATTGTACCTTAGACAGCTAGAGTAATATTGCCTTCATTGGTTTTTAATACAACATTTTTGACTTCAATTATTACATCAAAAAATTACCAATTGTTTTGTGATGAGGAAAGAATAGAAATTCCTGTTTGTCAATATGGATCAAAGAGCTTGGAAAATTTATTCACTCAAAAAATCCAAATATTCACATTAAGCTAGACGAAATTTTGAACATCGTTATTATTGTGAGTAAAGTAAAGTGACATATAGACATAAAGGATAGTATTGGTAGTGACCTTGGATTGAGTGCTCAGACTATTATTGCTGAAATGATAGCTGCTGAAGATGTTACAAATATTATTTCATTCATTTTAATCAACATAAATCCTTATTTGGTTGTTGGAATATATTAAGGCATATTGATAGCTTTCGTTGAGAAGCTAATATTATTGCTTCCTTCAAGCCTTTGCTGAATTTTGTTACCACTGATTGATGAGCCATATTATCATTTTTACATGAACAAAACTGAAATCTGTCAATCTTGCTCATTTCAGTGAATGAGCAGACTGAAAATAACCTAAATCTTCTCAGCAAAGATACATAGATTAATAGAAATATTGGAATTGGTCGGGTTCATCCTAATAATGTTCAATTTTACATGAGCTTCAGTATTATTGTAGCTGAGGGTCCAGATTATCCAACATATAGTGGGAACTGAATATATAAGTTAAGCAATAATTATGTGACAAAAATATGTGAGATTATCACCATAAAGAAAGGAAAAAAAACATTTTGTCCAAAATTGAACAAACGTTTATTTCTTCATTTGTTCTTATGTGACTGACTTCATCTCTAGCCAATGACGTAATCATGGAAGGTCATATCGTTAATAACAGACAGATAGGAAGTAAGAAACATAAATACTTTTTCCATTGGACTTGCTTTATGGGATATTTAAAGGCTAAAAAGAAGTGATTAGGAAATGTGACATTACTACAATTTTTATTTATGGCCATACTGCAAATGATGCTATTATTCGATGGGTTGACCATAACCATACTAGTGTTGAACTCAAAATACTTGCACAATCCATGGAAATCCGTGTTCCTCTGGTTATATATGGACCAGAATATTCACTTGGGCTAAAATAAGGAACACCAAAAAATCTGAAGATTCCCAAATATCTCTATGAACCACAAGCCATAGAGATTACAGGATTGAATGGAAAGAGCTAGATATCACCAGTTACTCTAACTTTTCTGAATTTGATATACCGTATTTTCAAAGTAACTGAAAAAAAGTCACAGGGTTGACTCTTTCCTTTTCGATCACATCAAACTACAGAAAATCCTTGTAAAGAATCTTAGTTCATCTTCAAGAAATATGGAAGCTGGATCCACCTAACTATTATCTGAAGATATAGAGATACAACTGAATGCCACATACACCATTGAATGTGGCATATAATCGCATCTCAGTGGTGTATTCTGAATGAAACTCTTGCTTACATAATCCTGTATGGAAAAATAAATGTGACATATGATGCTCAGCATAGAATTTTTGAGTGACAATTTTTAATTATATTTCCTTTGCAAAAGAAGGTAGATGAATGAAATTTGCATTTTCAAAGTCGGTTAAAATTTGGCGAGAAATAAACAAAAATCGATATATTCTGGAGCTCAGAAGTGGTGTTGCAGTATATAGATCGCCCCTGAACGAAACATGGGGCCATACTTCCTCTATAGCTGATGAACTAAGTGAGCGCAACTAATATAGCATGCCTTCTGATTCATTCCACCTTCTTATTTCCACTTCACTTGCTCAGTGTGTGTTTCATTCACACAGCTGTGGATAGCTTCTTTCGTAGATGGTGCTGAGTTGGTCCCCAACCAAAATCGTACAGGAATATACTTCATTCTTTATGTAAATATTTTTGTAATCTTAATTTGATTATTCACTTTCGTATTTACATGTTGCCATTAATTTATCTCTTCTGAAAAAAGCAATTATGTAAATAAAATCACGTTTATTCATTCGAAGTAAATCGATGAAAACGTCTCCATGAAATACCAACTATATGTATGATTGGTAAGCGGGTTTTGTTAGACTGTATAGGCAAAGCTGGTGCTTTAGCTAATAGTTCAGCTGGCCCCTGCTAAATCACTTGCGATGATGCGATCTTAGAGAATATGTGGCTGCCAATCAGACAGTCAAACAATCCACAAGCAGAAGACAAAGGACAGCGGCAACGTCATAACAAAAGAGAGGCACATCAGCAGAACCAGAAAAAACGCGGAGGGTGAAAGTAAGAAGTAAGAAACAAGCATCAACGAAAAAAATACTTAGATTTTTTTATCTACCAAGTGCGTTCAGGTGCCCCACTCAGTTGTGCAACAGGGCCGCACTTCTCTTGGATACCCCACGAAACCATCGACCCAAGTTGTAAACAAGGCAGTTTGGAAACTTGTGGTGGGTTCATAATAGTGTGGGCTGTGTTTACGTGGAATAGACTGTGTCCTCTTGTCCAACGGAACCGATCATTGACTGGAAATGGTTATGTTCAGCTAACTGGAGATCATTTGCACCCATTCATGATCTTCATGTTCCCAAACATGGATGACATAGCACCATATCACCGGGCCACAACGGTTCACGACTAGTCTGAAGAACATTCTGGACGATTCATGCAAATGAACAGACCTCCCAGATCACTCGATTTGAATCCTCTCGAAAATTTATTGGACATAATCGAGAGTTCAGTTCATGCACAAAATCCTGCACTGGCAACACTTGCGCAATTAGGGCAGCTACAGAGGCAGTATGGCTCAATACATCTTCAGAGGAATTACAATGACTTGTTGAGTCGATGCGATATCGAGTTGCAGCGCTACACCAAAAAAAAAAGCAACTCAATGAAGGTATTGGACGGTATCTGATGACTTTTGACACCTCTGCATATTATTATTAATCACTAATTAATATATAACTTTATATTTACGTTTCGTTATTTTTTCCATCAGTGCAACACACTCCTGATGCAGACTTGCAAGTCACAAAATGTTCGACGCACAGTTGCCTTTGTCACCACAACAGCAGCTGCAGCCCCAGGCAGTCTTCGTGACTTACTAGAATACTCAGTACCACTACTTCAAGGTAATAATCATAACCTGTTTTTAGGTATAAAATGGATAGCGAATAACATCTTCCTCTCACACACAGAAGTCATTTAAAAACGTATATATAATACTTGATGTACAAAGAAATGTTATAGGCAAGTGAGAGGTGCCACGTAATTTTTCAAATCAGCTTGTGGCAATAAGAAATAGTTGCTGCTGATCGTTAGGTGGATCTTCGGTGGTTGTCACAAATGGGCGGGATCAAAATCTAGGATATGTCCGCCTGGGTACTTGTGCAGTCAGCGTGATGGATTGCTAACCAAAATGGCCCAGGCTGGAGATTTTCTCAGCTCAAGAACTAGGTGTTGTGTAGTCTTTATGTTCGTATTTTCATAATTGACATTCCACTGTTGAGACGGCTGTAAGGCCACGACCCGAAAGTTAATGAATTAAAAAAAAAGTCGTGGGGTAAAAGGATGCACATGTGTGAGTAACACTTTCTGGCGACAGTGTTCTAGGATCAGTGAAAAGGACTTGTGCTTTGGTCTGCAAGCAGTGTGACTGCTGTGTTCTTGGCAAGTAAGTTCAGCTGTTTCTCTGGATTTCGCCTAGTGCAGGAAGACTGTGCTGGATGGAGTGCATTTGATAACCGACAGCAAGCAACAGTGCTTGTCTCCCGCTAAGAGGTGTTAATTCTAGGGAAGAGCTCACTATCCAGGGTGGGTGTCACTGTCATTGCAAATATGGTATCAGATTAACTTACTTCTAGCGGATTGTGTCATTGTTAGAACGGTAAAGAGCTGTCTTTTACGTATTTTCAAGAAGTTATTCGGTTTGTTACCACCAATGTAACAGTCAGACTGTTTAAGGAAAGCATCCAAACGTGCATGCATTGTGTTGTACAGGACCCAGATTTCATTTTGTAGGCGGAAGTTACATGCCTTTTGGAATTGATAGGTTAATATAGGGACGGTAAATGCTGTTAGTGGATGATGCTGGAGTTGTCTTCCGATTGTGTCCAATATGTGCTCGATTGGAGACAGATCTGGTGGCCTAGCAGAACAAGGCTACATGTCGACACATTGTATAACATTTTCGGTTACAACAGCGGTACGTATGCAGGAGTTATTCTGTTTATAAACACCTCCTGGAATGCTGTTGATGAATGACAGCACGACAGGCCGAATCACCAGACTGACGTTTAAATTTGCAGTCATGGTGAGCGAGATAACTGCGAGAATGATCCTAGAGCCATACGAAAGAGCACTCCGGGCAATAACTCCTGGTGCAGGCCCAACGTGTCTACCACGCCGACAAGTTGGTTACAGGTCCTCCAGTGGCCACCTTCTAACAACACACGGTCATCACTAGGACCGAGGCCGAAGGCGCTACAGTCCTACACCCTGCCCTCTAATGAGCTCTCGCTTGACACCACTGAAGCCGCATATGGCGGTCGTTTGGAGTCTCTGGTTCTGGCTCGGAGCTGTCCTTGGAAATCCGATCCATAACCATTGTTCCACTGTGGTGTCAATTGCTGTTCAAATTTCTGCTGCAGATGCACTACGATATGCAACAGCCGTACGCCGAATAGGCAGTCTTCCCTCTCGGTAGTGCCATGTGACCGTCCAGAGCCTGGTCTTCTTGCGACTGTAGATTTTCTCAACCACCGCTGCCAGGAATCACGTACAGTGGTTACATTCCTGCTAAGTCTTTCTGCAGTACCGCAGAATGAACGTCCAGGTTCCCGTAACTCTATTACATGACCTCTTTCAAACCCAGTGAGGTGTTGGTAATGGCGTCACAGTCGTCTGAAAGGCATTCGTCATTAATATCAACTCACCAAGTCGAATCTCAAACATAACTAACGCTCACGACCGTCACAGAGTGTGTTTAAAGCAAACCTGACTTGCATCCTCATAGTGGAGCTATTAGTGCCACTCTGAATCGACTGGTGCTGTATTTGAAGATATTTAAACTTTCACATGTAGAAACACGCTTACCAACTTTCGTTTATGTCGCATAACCCCTTCACGATTTTGCGATTTTTTCCTACACCAGAGTATGTCACTGGTAACGTGTATCTGCTCCACCATTTATAATCTACACTTGCATAGACATCGATGACTTCGACAACTTGCCATCGTTAACAAGTACAGATACAAACAGCAGTTACGCACTACATCTATCTACACTTGCTACAAATAATATCACATACAATTAGTAATTTCTTGTTTCATAGTAACCAGCCCAACAAGCTAATACCAACGATTATCCCTTATCTCCACGAAGTCCAATTTGCTTATTGGATCGAAAATTTTTTGCGACATGTTTATGATATTGAAACGATTGTTTATTTTATCTAAGAAATCCCAAACTAAATTGCAGAACAGATCCAATAGAAGGAACGTTTAACGAGACATTGCTGCTGTGTAGCTTCTTTGTGGTAGCACTGCACGTTAGTTGAGGTATACGCTGATAACTGTCCTTTTTAGAATAGCGGCAGAATGTGTCGTATGGTGAGACGTGACAAATTAAAAAGACAGGTATCTGGAGAATGTACCTTCTGCGTGTCACATAAATTCTTACTACCTCATTAAGCAAGGGAACACTGGTTTTTAGCTCATGGTCCACTGACAAGATGACGCAAAGACTATACACCTCACTATTAGGGGCAGTCAAATGGAAAAGAGTTAGAAGGAAAAAGTAAGTAAACTGTTAAATATTTCAAAAGTAATCGGCACAAATGTTGTTACGATAATTCCACTGTGATATAATACGGTTAACGCCTTCATGGAGAAGTGGATGTAATTGCCTACTGAAAGACGACTGCAATCGAAGAAAATCGACGACCACGAATATCTTTCTTCAGGGCTCCAATAATATGGAAATGGCGTAGGGAGTGCTCGGAACCGTACGGAGGATGTATAAAACCTTCCAAACGAGACTTCTGCATCTCAGTCGAAACAACCTCGGCAACAAGAGAGCGGACAATATAGTGCAGCAAAATTACGCTGTTTGTCAACGTTCTTGGGCGTTGGAACTTGGTAGTACGTTTCAGTTTAATCATAGGATCCACGTAGGGTTGTGCGTTAACTATGTCTTCGTGCTCTAGAAATTGAATGAGCATCGGTCCCAAGGAGTGAAAGAGAAACAGGGGATCATGACTTTCCCGGAACTGGCGAGCCTGTTGTTTTGATTACACTGCAGAAGTTTTGCTGGGAGGCCCTTTTACATCCTCCGTCCAGTCTTGATCTCTTCTCATGACATTTCCATATTTTTGCAGCCCCGAAGAGAGGCATTTTTGGCCGTCGATCTGTCGAAGAAGAAGAACATGCCTGGGTACAATCACGATTACCTAGAGTACAGACAACCACAAACATTATGCTCCGAAGGGATTGGCCGTCTTGTCCCATTGTGACTCATATACATTAAGAGTTCATCACTTGTTTCATCCGTCTCGGTTTCATTTGACTGTATGTTATAGGTTTCATCGCTGAAATAAAATTCATCACTTTCAGATTCACATAGCTGGATCACAGGGTGAGACGGACCAGTGACGTAGCTCTCGATACTCCCCGAGGAAGCTCCTTTGTGAACAAATGTGGTGCAGAAGTGTTGCTGTCATTTTCAAGTTCGATATGAAGAAAATAAACACGTTCTCTCTTCTGGCAAGCGGAAACGTTTTATCCTGTGGTCAGGTAATTTTAGTTAAGGCTTAGTTTGCACAACATTTACACAGTTTTCGTACTTAGAGCTTGACAAATCTATAGGTATAAAAAGAATCTAAAATGACCTCCGAGTTCACTGCCTTCAGATATAAGTTGGCGTGATCAATCTGTCCCAGACGACTGAAAAAGAGGGACCTGTGTTATTTGGGAAATATGTGAGAGATAGAGCGCAATAAAGTTTCGTTTGAAGGTATGCGAAATAAACCCGCTGAAGATGGTTACAGTCTCAGACTACGCTTATTTGTCAGCAAATATGTCAGTGCCAACAAGTGAAAGAGCAGAATCTCACACACAGGTCAACCAAGTACCTTAAAGGTCATCGGAAAACTGCTGATCCCAATCACTTCAAAAGAGCAGAGCTATCTGCAGAAGTCAAATTCATTCACTGACACAACTTCGGAATTACTCAAAATTTTGAAGAGTACCGCCTTACAACTGAACGCTCCTAAGCCAACACAGGCACAATTTTCGGAAGAAATATCAGCTGTTCCTTCTGTTGATAAAACAATGAATTTTAAGAGAAAGACATCCTAAGGGATACAATCCGCTGAAAATATTGAAACTAAAGGAAAAGTGGAATATAAGCGAAAAGAAACAGAAAAAGACATAAAAAATCACAAACGGGGATTACTTGTGAAGGAGAAAAACAGACTGAAGAAGCTAAAATAGATACTTCTCACCTTGTTCAATAGATGCAGATATTGCAGAGAATTTCGAAAATAACTGCGATGAATCAGATGGGGATGAATGTGTTGGGTGTTGTGGAATCTGTTACGAAACTAATAAATATGACGATTGGATTCTGTGTGTATCCTGTTCACGATAGTCACACGAATTTGTTTAATATTCGGTAACAAGTGTAATTGCTATGGTGAGAGAAAACTTCAAGGAAACCATCAACTCATTTCGAGAGCCAATGTTCAATCACGATTTGTAATGAATTTATAAAATTGCTTTGGACTAACGTATTTACGTACTAACGTATTCCCACTAAAAGTATGAAATTTTCATTGATACTTTTTTTGAAGTATAGCCCTTTTTGGTCCATCTTTCCCAGTACTCTGGCCCATATCACCCATACAGCGATGGGGTGAGTGGACCACTGACATATATATCACGTTCATCATATCTCTTGTATTTTGAGTGGCAGTGCTTCAGGAATAAACTGTACTTAACTTTATATGGGTGTCTTTACGAATATGCTGACAGAAGGGGGAAAAACACTTGAAAACATATAAATTTTATGCTGAAGAAAAAAGTGGTACAACTGTGCCGGGCTTTCCCTACAATAAAGGTACTTTGAAATATCTCTTCGACATGTAGACTCGAGAATACCATGAAATCCCCATTACTTCTCCCGTCAATAGCACTCATTACTTCATATGAATGAAAGGTCACAAGAACAATATCTTATTAATCATTTCAATGTTTCATTTCCTTCAGGGTACTTCATAAATTAACAAAACCATGAGTCCTGATTGCAAAAATATTCCTTTTAAGATTTCATTTTAATGGCAACCCATTTCAATCGTGACGGCTATAATCACATGACTATATATCTGTTAAATATAACAGTTTCTTTGCCACGAGTCAGGTAAAGAGGAAGGTAAGGGATAACAACATCTATCAAAGTTACAATAGGGTATAGAAAGATTTATGCTCATAGGTGGTGTGCAGAGAGCACGAAAACATGCCAACCGACACATTCCTCGAATGCTGAATAGCATAAAAATGCCATGCGTTAAGTAGGCGAAGCTCCGCCCATTGTCTACAGCATGACCACCGAAGAAGCTAATAAGGCAGGTCATAGGAAGATAAGGTATGGAATAGTTTTACATAATCAATATGGGTGCATTAATAAAGAAAATATATAAAATAACAGCATGAAATACGCCAAAGGTAGCCCCCCCAAGAACGTTAGTTAAATCCGTACAAAAATATTATTGAAGTGAATTGAGCACCAGTAAAAAGCGTTTATAAGAATCATAATTGTCATCCCTGTGAATTTGTGGATGTAATAACGAAATCGTAGCATCGTGATCAATGCAAACGTGTATGTGGAAGACGCAATCAGTTGTCGTGAGGATGCGCGGCGTGGAGCGTATCGACAAAACGCGTCTGCGGCAAGGCAGACGAGAAGCTAGAAATGTACCGGTAACGGCCGCTGTCGGTCACCATGGAGACACGAAAGTCGATGAGCCACATATGTACCGGCATAGGACGTTGTCGTTCACGTTGGAGATAGACATATAGTTGAGCAGACCAGTGCCTGTTGCCGGTTACCAGTACATATCTGGTGGCTAGCAGTCTGCCTCATCACAGATGGACTTTATCGATACGCTCCACGCCGCCCGTCTCCATATCAACTGATGCCATAGTTTGTATTCATCTTTGCATCGATCATCATGCAAGGACTTGTTGTCCACATACTGATTGATGTGTCGGCAGCTGGGCCAACACCTTGTAGATCGAGATGGCTGAAAATGCACGCTAGACTAACGCAGACGGGCGTGAAGTACTGGAACAGGCTACGTAATTAATGCTATGAAGAAAAGTACGTAGCTGGATTAATACTTATCTTTAATCAATCATTGTGGTACATCGCTCTTGACGATACACAGGGGAATTTAATTACAATCACTGTAAGGCTAATGGCACCTTGCTAGTTCGTAGCCATTAACTTAGCTGAAGGCTATTCTGTCTCTCGGCTAATGAGAGAGAAAGGCTTTGTACATCTAGTCGCTAGCGAGGTCGTCCGTACAACTGGGGCGAGTGCTTGTTCGTATCACGAGACCTGCCTTGTGGTGGCGCTAGGTCTGCGATCACACAGTGGCGACACGCGGGTCCGACATGTACTAAATGGACCGCGGCCGATTTAATCTACCACCTAGCAAGTGTGGTGTCTGGCGGTGACACCACACTGATCATAGATGACAGTCATGATACTTCCAATCGATTTTTATTGGAGTTCGCTGCGCATTTAATCAAATTCCTTTACAAGTCTCACTAACGTTCTCAGCGTCTGATTTCTTTTGTAATACACACAGACTGGTGACTCGAAACCTCATGCCTACGTTACCTTCGTATGACTTGACTTATTGGCTCCTTCCGTGGTCATTCAGCATGTGATTGGTGGAGCTTCAACAACAATGATGGAAAGAAAAATCGCAGCACCAAAGCAAATCTGCTTGAAATAAAAGAAAGTTGATAGGCATGTTTTTACATCTCAGATACGCCATCTATTCTACTTTAGTGCCTGTCTCAAAAGAATGGTGCTAGTAGCGCAACAACGAGGAGGCAAATTACGTTTGCTTTAAATAATCGCTGTAATAATCGTGAGCGTTAGTTACCTTGAGATTGCACGAGGGTAGCTGATGTTAGTCAAGAACACCTTTAAGGCGAAAGTGTCTCTATTATTAACACCTCACTGAGAATGAACGACTTCGTGTAACAGGGCTACGTGAAGCTGGATGTTGCTTCTATGATATTGCAGAAAGACTTGGCAGGAATTTAGCCGATGTACGTGATAGCTGGCAGAGGTGTTCATGCGTTCAGGACGGCCATGTGGCACTACCGAGAGGGAAGGCCACCTGTTCGGCGCATCGAAACGCATCAGAGGCGGCAAGCTGAGTAGCAGTTGCCATCACGGTGACCAAACGATTTTTTGTAAGATTTCTTCTAAATTTCGACATAGCTCGCTTGATTTCAAATAATATTATCAAGAAGTATTTATTTCACAATGATCGAACGTAACACATGTTACGAAATCTTACTGAAAATTTATGTCAGTGATATTGTTCGGCGTTCTTGTGCACCGACGTGTGCGGAACAACTTTATATTCTCAGTTATTGATCTTTCGCTGAGCGAGCGGTTGTATACGATTATTAAATTTCTACGTATTTCATCACCAACCTAACTGGCCTCTGATCTGGATTAGAAGATTTGCTCTTATCGGCAACGGATTTAAGCCTTCAATATTGAACCCTCAATAGATGAGTTGTAGGAAATGCGTTCTTGTGACCGGGAAAGTGTACAAAGAGGCTACGACCCTCATTTCTCATACATATATTACAATTATAATAAATCTGAAGTATTTCTTTTTAGTTTGAATTGTTAATAACAGTACACATCTTTTTATACCTGCTTACTGTGTAAAAGCCTCGGTCCCACTCCATCACAGAATACACTTCCAAGAGCACATTAACTTGTAGATGAAAAACCACAACTGGCCGTAGTGGCCGAGCGGTTCTAGGCGCTTCAGTCCGGAACCGCGCTGCAGCTACGGTCACAGGTTCGAATCCTGCCTCGGGCATGGATGTGTGTGATGTTCTTAGGTTAGTTAAGTTTAAGTAGTTCTAAGTCTAGGGGACTGATGACCTGAGATGTCAAGTCCAATAGTGCTTAAAGCCATTTGAACCATTTTAATTAATTAATTTACTTTTTATTTCTTTTGAAACACCACAAATCGTATTAATCACGCACGATAACTTGCAAATAGATCAATTTCATCAACATAAATTTCCGAAAGGTATCCTAATGTGCTATACTATACTGTACCGTACTATACCACACTATTGAAAACTCCTGCTAGACTCTGTTTGGTAAAGAAACTTAGAAACATTCTGGCAGATTACATCAGCGTCCAGACACAGAGCCGAACTCGAGTCGTTGCCATTTACTGGCAAGTGTTAGAATACTAGCCCACAAAACAAAAGGGTCTCAGGTTCGAATCTCGGACCGGTACACAATTTTAAACTGTCAGGAAGTTCCATATCCGCGTACAGTCCGCTACAGAGTGAAACTTTGTTCTACAAACATCCGCCAGCATGTGGTTAAGCCATGTCTCGGCACTATCTTTTCTTCCGGGAGTGAAAGTTTTGCAGTAGAACTTCTTTGAAGTCTTTAAGGTAGGATATTAGGTACTAGCCGGAAGTACAATTGTGGGGACGGTTGGTGAGTCATGCTTGCGTAACTCAAACAGGCCGGCATGGTAACTCAGATTGTTTGATCAGAGGTATTGTTGCCCTCTGGAATTAAAAAACTGAGTCATTTATTAAAAAATTAACTTGAAGAGTTGTCATGTGATGTCCACGCAGACCAGATTCCAAGAACAATGACGACCAAACTGAATACAAAAAGCAGAGTGATCCACTTGCTCATGCAAAAGTCGAGAGTTCGAGTCTTGATGTGGCACACATTTTCAATCTGCCACTCCGTTCTGGAAACCTATTAGTGTGGCCTGTGATATCTCCTTGAGGCAGTCATGTTGTTGGAGGAGCATATTTATGTATATACCGAAATGGGGGCGCTTGGAAATGTGACTTTGAGAAGAATAGTTTTCAGTTAACCAATACCTCTGTTTTCTGCAAAACGATGGGAATTTTAGAAATCATCATGAAATTCACATAGTTCACAGTTGGGAGGGGCGTAATGGTGGAAGACGTTACATTGTCAAGCCATATTTTAAGAGGTCCACAAACTTGAACGAAGGGCTAGTTGCTGCGGAGATGGATAAGGTTTCAGTGCAGTCACGAAGCCTGCCTATATTGGTATGTGTATTCTGAAGCTCCCTAATATTCACATTTGCCAATGCCCCTATGATTTTGTGAAGCCTAACTTCGCTGATTTCTAATTGCTTTTTACGGATACAGACTTACATCTACTGGGTGAAAGGCTGCAGTACATTTGAAGTAATTAGTTATGGTCCCGAGGAAATCGACACATCTGGAAATGCGGTTGATAATGCATACAGCATAACACATAAAACAAGGAAGTTATTGGCCTGATGAAGCAGACTTACTGTGGACTATAAAGGTAATAGGGCTCAGATCTGAAATGTATGCACACCATGAAATTTGGATGCCACCCAAAGATGTCTAAGAGCATGCATCGTGCGGCTCAAAGGCTCTCACGAATGGTGATTGCAGGAACTGCGTGCTTGAGTGCATTGGCGAGTCTCTGCATGTGGTGCGAATCTATAGGCCATGAAGTATACAATGCACTGCAGCTGATAATCGGCATGTGACGTCATGACAATAATCGGTTCACAGGTGATGATGGGATACAAACCCTCCATTCTTACACTATTTACGTGAGTTGCAGAGTGTGTGAATATGTGTTTATTTATAAATACTGGATGTGTGCACAGGTTTATGTGAAACAGCTGGTTGAATCGTTTGTCACAGATGTGTGTATGCATATATGGATTGACAGCTTATTGTGTTTGTGTAGATGTACTGTGTTTACTGTGCACACAACTACACACTAGGGTGTATGTATGTGTGTGTGTGTGTGTGTGTGTGTATAGTATATATATATATGTATCCTTCTTCATCTGTTGTTGTTAGTCCCCGTTTCCTCTTGATGCACATCATACTAGAGCAAGCCAGACAGTTTCATTCTCATTAAAAGTTATTATTACCAAATGGAGCTGTAACTACATCATTTTGGCGACATAACTACACAGGCTTCAGTGACCAGTATCACGACACTTATAATTCTTCTGGATGTAGTATCATGGCACTGTATAAAATATTATGAGCAATTAGATGCAGTGGCAATGGGCTTCCCCCTCTTCCCAGTCATTGCGCTCATCTTCATGGAAGTTTTTGACAAATGGCCCTGGCTTCTGCACCATTATGCGCCCATTGCTGCTATGACCTGTAGTTGTATATGACATAATTGTTATTTGGCCACATGGGAAGATGAAGTTGATTATCTTCCTTCAGCATTCAAATAATCAGCATAGGAATGTAGAATTCACATACAGAAAGCAACGGAGCGTTACTATTTTGGACATGGACATATATAGAAATGCGGATGGTACACTGGGACACAAAGTGCAATGGAAGCAAACCCACAGAAATCGGTAACTGCGTATGATCAGCGACCATCACACAACTCAGATGTATTCAGTACTGTACATACTCACTACCCGTGCCCACCAGATAAGTGACATTTTCAACATCAAAGAAGAATGCAGGGAGCTACACAATACACTTCGCGCCAACAAAAATGACGACAACATAATAAGAAACGGGACCAAGCCCAGCCAAAATAAAACAAGACCAGAAGAAAAGCAAGAGAACCTCACCATAGTGCACTTACCAAATGCGAAGGGCGTCAGTGAACAGTTAGGCTAAATCCTCCACTGATAGGGTTTCAAACCCATTGACTGCAGCAGCCACAGGATCCGCTACATTGGTTCCACTAAGGATGCAGTCAACAAAGTAAGTACCTCAGTAGTACATGAACAGCGTTGTGAGTGCAAAGCCATCTACATAGATGAGACAAGGAGGCTAGGCAACATATGAGTAGTAAATCATGAACTCTTGGGTGTGATGAGCACAGCATAGTAAAGAGTTGATAGTGTAACACCACCATGTATGTGGGCAGACTGTCTTGTTCCAGGAAGCTCGTTTGCCGATGAAGAGTTGTGGACGCGCCAATGCAAAATACTATGGGTGATTTAAATTGTTAAGCAGCCTGACAACATCAACAGAGAGGATGACTACAAACTTCCGGCGGCCTGCCTGCCGACTACACCTATTCAACGGGCTGTGACCAGTCACTAGTCAGAAGCCTCACCAGGGAAGAACGCAACAGCCTAAACAAACAATTAGAGGGGAACTGTCAGCGTATTTCCGCTCTCTCTAGGAAGAAATCATGCCCACCAGGAACCAAGCACTGATTTGCAGACTATCGCCAGCTGACAGGCCACTAGATAACGAACACTTTCTTTCTCAACCATTCACAACTAGCGTATTATATTCAGGGCCAATAAAATTTTACAAATACGACATTTTGACGCCGATCGCCTGCAATAAATAGCGGCAGCTTTCCACCACCAAAACCAGTTTCTCCCTAACAGAGGCCTCTAGAAACTCTAGAAACGTTGGTTTTACAGTTTACAATTAAAGAATTTTATTCAGTGGCACAGTATCACACCGAGAAGAATGTTGATCGTCAGATCGATTGGTGTTTGAGTTAGTGCAGATGTTGACGTGCAAATGAATTGTACATGATGTTTGTTACGGTTTCAGTTCCCCTGTAACATATTTTTCCATTAACTACATGTTGGCTTGTTCACAATGATAACACTGATTACAGTTGTAACATGAATGACTACACTAGCTAGCAGAGTATACATAGACTGACGATACAATTGATGTTATGATATGATAACAGTGTATAATTCATGGTTCCATCACCTGATCATAATAATTTTGTATAATGCCTAACATGATGCTGTGATTACTTCTATGAACCTGTTGGTCAGACAACTGAAACCGGTTGTGTATCTTACCAACAGCTCAATGTGGGAATATGACATTTTTCAGATAATTAAGAGCTTTGGGGCACAACGTCCTGAAAATAAATAGACGCCGGCCGGAGCGGCTGAGCGGTTCTAGGCGCTACAGTCTGGAAACGCGCGACCGCTACGGTCGCAGGTTCGAATCCTGCCTCGGGCATGGATATGTGTGACGTCCTTAGGTTAGTTAGGTTTAAGTAGTTCTAAGTTCTAGGGGACTGATGACCTTAGAAGTTAAGTCCCATAGCGCTCAGAGCCATCTGAACCATTTGAAAATAAATAGACGAAAAATTTCGTGACACCAAAGATATAATTTATTTATAGTAATGAAATTTTGAGAATATGTTTGGCTAAGTAACATATGTAAGTGATTGACTTTGCAAGATCACAGGTTAATGTAAGTGTAAGTAAGTTGCTCTATCCACTTCTGCCCTGAGGCATTCCGCCTAGCTGCCATATATATATATATATATATATATATATATATATATATATATATATATATTAATTATTTTATTTCCAATTTTAACTGCATGTTCGTACCACTTGAGATTTATCTTGTAGCTTTTAAGATTTGTTGTTAGGAGGCCTTCAGCCGTGAAAGAATTGCTTTTCTGAAACTCGTAGTTGTAAAGGTTCGGCTATGTGCCGTTTTGGTTTCAAGGTGTTACAAAAAATTAGAATTTTGAAGTGAAACTAACCCCAACCTTATCTGGCCCTTTCCACAGTCCTAATCACCTGTTCTGTCCAGCGGGTGTAGCGGGCGTTTCAACGATGCCCACGCCGTTTTTTAAAGGAAATATGCTCTGGTTCCGTCGTAGTCAGTAGATATCCGACGATTATTTGGCTATCCGAAAACGCAATAACGTCCACGCTAGCTTCTTTTTATGTGCAGCAGCACTGTAGTAAACGTCAGAATGACGTCGTTGAGATTCGCAGTGTACGGTCTCACCCAGTAGCCCTCCAACGCGCAGATAACAAGGTGTAACGTGGCCGTACGACGACGGACATCACAAGCGGAGACCACTGCGGGTGAGTAAAGGGGCCGTTTGAGAATTTGAGCCCAAAGGGCGCCGCCTGCACGTCGGAGATAAAAGAATTTCTGACGCGCGCCACAAAGGCCAGTGGTCCGTGCGGTGCCGTTCTCGGAAGGGACGGAGGTCCGGACTGGGCTGTGGTGGTTTCCCATCTCATTCGCTTCACGTGCTCCCCGCTAAACGACAGCAGCGGAGGGTCATCTTCTTTGTCGTCCGACGCAGCTTCGTATTATGTGCGCTCGTTTGAGGTATCGGAGACACTACCGTGGTCATGTACTAAGGGGATTACTGTGCCGTATAATTCAAATAGTATTTAAAATTGCTGAGAAATATGTTTTGTGCTTACATAGAGCGTATCATAAATACTTTTACTTCGTTATTTTTGGAAGGAAATCGTGGGCGGTGGAGAGGAGGTGTGAGGGGGTGAGTACAGAACGACTTGAATGAGGAAAAGCATACGTTTTGAAAGCCACTCCTACATGCTATAAAGTAACATGAGCGCACCGCAAGTATTATTCTAATACTAATGCCTAGAAAATATTTTCCCTTGCTATCAAACTCGACGTATCAACGAACAACAAACTGATATGGCTGCAGCTGGAGAAATGTCAGCCGGTAAGCAAACTCACATAGTGCAACGGAAAATGGTTTCCTTAACAGAAATTAAAAGAAGGTAAACTGCAACCAAGATCTTCAACCGTCATAATGTAATCTATCAGTATGTAGCGTCTCTCATTGTAGGGAAGATGCATGCCTTTAACACGTTACTGCACTTCGAATGTCCTCATGCTTAACGACAAGAAAATGATCCAGTGAAACGAAAAGTATCATCATTGCTTGGAAACTGTCTGCTGCTCGCACTTCCCTTGTTTCGCCAATAATTACATACGGAACAGAAAACTGTTGTGTCATGTAAAGGAATTTTATCGGTATATTAATTCTTCTGAAGGTAGATCATTTTAAATACATTGTGCTCACACCTGTTACTCATATGAATAAAGGATAAGTGAGCACATGTGCCAATGGCTATCTTATTCCTAGTCTTAGAAAGTAGCCCCTCGAGGAAAATAATTAACCCAGAACTTTAAAATATCTTCAGTTGTTATGAATAATACCATTTACAGAGTGTGAAATTAAAAGCTGATGTGAACAAATATCTTATCTTTCTTACGTGGATATACCATTGCAAATACACGTCCCACAGCACAAATTGAAAAGTCATCTTATCTGGAATTAGGCCAATGTAGGGAAAAATGAGCAGTCTAGACGCTGCAGCTTCGTGATACCCAAGTCAGGCAATTCCTAAGACAAAAGTCTGAAGTTAATAAATCGCCAGTAGGCAGTGTGGACTAAGGAGCGTCCAATCCAGACCAAGCGAAGGGGAAGAGCAGAACAAAATACACGGCAATCCATGCAGCCCAGCTTAACATGAAACCCCATGCAAAGTAACGTAATTGGCTGACAAGGCTTCACATTCAACTAAGGATTAGACGGCAGGAGACGAACAGATGGGCAATAGGAGTAATCCACTAAATTACAGGCCCACATAATTGACGTTATATGCAGCAGGATTTAGGAACATATAATTTGTTCAATCATTATGAATTATTTCGAAAAGAACAGTCTCTGACACACAGCCAGCATGGATTTAGAAAACATCCTTCTTATGAAACATAACTAGCGCTTTACTCACACTAAGTGCTGAGCGCCATTGACAAGGTATTTCAAATTTATTTCCTATTTCTAGATTTCCAGAAGGGTTTTGACACCATACCTCACAAGCGGCTTGTAATCATATTGCATGCTTGAGGAATATCGTCTCAGGGTTCATTAAATAAAATAAATATTTCAAAGCTAATGCTTTAACATAGTATGACTGATACTTTCATCCAAAAAGTGTATAAACAGCGGGTTTTAATTGGGTCTTACACCTTTAAATTATTTAAGTATTTGAATATAACTAATACAGTACTACAGTATTATAGTAATACAGTACTAAACTGGCACTAATATTTTGAAACTGGAAATTTAACATTATGTATGTAATTAATTCTCTATTTTATAAAGATTTTTAGTATTGCTCTAAAAGCCATTATTAGGGCTAGAGAGTCTTTAGGAAGGTGCCAGTGTCGACCGTCTGACTGGATTACTGAATATGGAGTCGTTGATGACTGGTCGGATATCCAATTCATCCAAAACAATTCGGTGGGCATGACGAACAGCGAAGCTGTTCAATCGCCTCTGTTCCGTTGTTGATCGTAGATATGACTTCAGACGTCTAAGGGCTCTGAATGCCCATTCTGGTGTTGCTATCGTGATTGGAATTACTTGGGGAAGCTTAATGCCCTTCACTACTTCACATAATATTTCACCAACTGCAGGCTCCTGTGTAATGTGCTTTCTTATACCACGCATGTTTTTTTAGAGACCAGTTGTTTCTTACTAGCGATATCGGTTAACATATTCAAGTGTAAGCGCAGGCTCTCAATGTCTAGCTCATTTTGGAAAAACTCAGTTGATTTTCCAAATTTGTGTCACCTGTGTTTACTATATGCCGGCATTATTGTCTTTAGCATACTTCGAGTCCGAGGAAGCGAATGATCACGAACTTGTGAAGGTTTTTCTTTTAAACACAGTTCCCAAAAATGTTCAAAACTATCAAGCATTCTATTCAATATACAAATAAAGCCCTCATATATTTTTTTCCAGATCAGAAACACTTAGATGAGAGCATTGAATTTTTTCATTGCATCCTCTATTGGGTTCATTGCATGCCAAAAAAAGACGTAAAAAGAAACACGCCTCGAATTGTAACATGGACTCAAGGTTGCCTACACATTTGTAAGCTGCCTTTGTTTTGACCTCTGCAGAGAAATTTTCAAAAAATTCTAGAATTTCATCAAAGTTTTTCAGTATTGTCAAGATACTGGGAGCTCGCATGGTCCATCGAGTCGGGCAAAAGGGTCCTAGACCAGTTTGGTCGTTGGCGCTCTCGCAGTGTATGCTTCCGAAAAGTCCCATCCTTTTATTAGTTTCCCTTACAGTGTTTAGTAAGACCTTGGCTAAAGCCATAACATCCCTCATAGACGTAAGGTGAGGGAGACTGTCTACATCTACCAAGTCTAAACTGCGAGCAGTGCAGTGCACATAAAGTGCTTTTGGTTGTATATCGAAAACTAACTTTTCTTAGTCCTTTGAACCTACCTCTCATGTACAAGGCACCACCATACCACTGTCCTGTTAAGTTATCCATCGCCAAATCAAGACGAACAAAAACGCCTTTTAAAATACTAAACAAAGTTTGTGATTCAGTGTTGGGGGGAGTCTCATATAATCCATTAAAGTCCTCGCTGATGATTAAGGAATTATCGACGCTACGAATACAAAATGACACTTGTTCGTGAATCGAAGAACCACTTGTTTCGTCAACCGTAATACAAAAATGTTCAGTCTTCTTGATTGAAGCCAATACCTTTTTCAACACAGACTTTCCGAGTAGATCAATGATCTCGTTTCGAATATCGTGGGACGTCCACTTTATACGCCGAACGCCCTAACCAGTCTTTAAATTCAGACATGTCATTAAGGAATCATCGACACTATGAATACAAAATGACACTTGTTCGTGAATCGAAGAACCATTTGTTTCGTCAACCGTAATGAAAAAATGTTCAGTCTTCTTGACTGAAGCCAATTCCTTTCTCAACACAGACTTTCCTAGTAGATCAATGATCTCGTTTCGAATATCGTGGGACGTCCACTTATACCCCGAACGCCCTAACCAATCTTTAAATTCAGGTATTCTTTCGGAATTCCAACAATTGAAGAAAAATTTATTTTACATCTACATGCCCTCTCATTGATAGTCCTTTTTGGCATAGAAATTGCCCGGTAGTAAAAATTGTCTCAAGAGCTAAACGGCCTTTCTTCATGTCATTGTCCAACTGTTCATTCAACTGGTAGGTCACATTTTGGTTAGTGACAGAATTTAGTTTCAGAACATCTTCTTTATGCGTAAGCGTATTTTCATGAAGACGGAATTTTTCCAAAGCCTTTATTCCAGTTAGAAAATCCTACGGATGTAAATGCATCTCCTTTTTCATTTTTTTAGAAAATTTTAATAGATATTTAGCATCTACCTCTTTGCAGGTTTTGTAAAAAACTTTTTATGTAGATGCTTCATATTCTTGCCGTGTATATCTGATCAACCAAGACTTCTGAAGTCATCTTACCTTACCAGTTTGTCCAGATTTTGGCTGTGAATGGTTCTCACCTGAAGACGACGAAGCAACTGACGACACAGTATCTTTGGTAACAAATTTAACCATTGCAAACTTAATTCACAATACACTAACAGACTAAAGTAAAAGAATAAAGTATAGTCAAATAAAATAGTCCACTAGACACTAAAGTCGGAACGCTAAACACGTCTGCATCCTGCACTGAACGAAACTATCCACACTGAATGACTGCGACAGCAGGTTGGGCTTTATATAACCGCGGTGTCAAGGCGACTCGAGGCGGAGGTTTCCAGGCGCTTCTGCTCCAGTCCTTTTGATGTAGCCGTGGCCGCAACGCTGGCCCGCCGGCGCCAGACTTTACTTGAAGGTTCGCGCACTGGTACAATTTCTAAGTGTGCCCCCAGCACCGTAACACTATCATGATTCACACCACTCGTTTTCAGTTAGTTTTAAATCACTGCTGAATGTATTTTAAAAGGTAACTATCGTCAAACAAGGACAATAAAAAACTCCAACATAATTTTGTGATTTTACAAAACTTTCTTAAATTACTGGGGGAGCTCCGACCCCCCTCCCTCCCCCACCAAACGAATTTTTCATAGGCTCGGGCCCCCACAAGCCCCATGGAGTCAGTGCCTGTGATCTGGACCAACAGCGCCTTGATGAACTTGTGAATAGCATGCCTCGACGAATGCCGGCATGTATCAATGCAAGAGGACATGCTTCTGGTTATTAGAGGTACCGGTGGGTACAGAAATCTGGACCACCACCTCCGAAGGTCTCGCTGTATGGTGGTACAACATGCAATGTGTGGTTTTCGTGAGCAATAAAAAGGGCCGAAATGATTATGTTGATCTCCATTCCACTTTTCAGTACAGGTTCCGAAACCCTCGGAACCGAGGTGATGTAAAACTTTTTTTTTATGTGTGTACTAGAACCGTGTGAAAAGATCAGCAAGATCGATAATCCAGTAGGTATAACCTTCCTTGTAAGGGCAACGTCAGAATCGTTTATCTAAGTACTACACCCCATACCGAGCATCTTACCTTTATTGAAACCTTGGTGCATTCCAGATGTACTGGCTTAATATTTTCTACTTTGCACTATATTGGCCGTCTATATATTATTCGCATTCCGAGTGGGTTGTTACCGCTGCATTTGCTTATGATTCATTAAGTGTGGTATTTATAAAGATGCTGCAAACTATCAGGGAATGCGCAAAATTCCGATTTTCAAGTGTTTGATACCAGGCGTTAAGTTCACCATCTAATACAGATTACTAGTATCACATGATAATTTGCCTACACAAAGCAAGCAAATCATTTAGAACAGGTAGTAACTAACGTAATTATCCCTTCTAGACGTTTTTCTGCACATTACGTAAGTATATCACATTCCGCAAGCTAGTTTTTTATCTCATTATTACAACATTTTTGAAACAGAAGAGAATAAATGGGGAGATAGTTTTGGAAGCGAATATTTGTTTAAACACTACAATTTTCTGTTATTAAATGCACTGAATGTATATTGAAAGATATGTAAACGTACTACATTATGAAACCCTTACGTAAGTTGATAAGGAGTAGGATATATTATTAAAGAATTTGGCATGTGATACGTGGCAAGACGAGCGTAATTACTCTCTTAAAAAATATAACATCAAAAGAAAATCCCCAAAAATTTGTAATGTAAACAAGTCGCATTAAGTAATATTTTATGAAACATAAAATGTATTAAAATTAATTGTCTAACAAAATTATTTGTAAGCTCCCATTAGCTTCTTTTTGGCAAAAGTTTTATTTTTAAAAACTTATTGATATGCATAGTTTCGATGTTTCAAACAATTATAAGACGGAAATGAGCTTTTTTTTCAAAAATACGCTGCTACAATTCTGTTGCCCTAATTTTTATGTTTATGGAAACGTACAGTTTATGGATACTGATTTCATTGTAAGAGTATTAGTTTCTATAACATTCGTGTGAGGAAAAATAATTTATAAATATTTGTGAAGCATATGAAGGTGGGTCTTAGTCTGAGGCTGGGAGTATATTTTTTGTCTGTAAAGTGAACACTGTATTGTGTGTGCCATTTCATATTTTGTGACGTTTTTTAGAAATTATTTTTGGAAGAAAATAAAAATAAATGTTATGGGGATCAAGGCAAAATGATGTTTCAATCAACTCAGTGAAATAAGTGGGAACTAAGACAATGAAGCCTAACAGGATTCTGGAGACGACTGTGGCATTTGTGCCCCATGCAAATTCACCTTCGGTTACGTTTCTCGTTTTAAGGTATAGAAAAGTTCACGCTTCTGCGAGCCAGTGAGCAATTAAAGTTGTAACACCTGTCATCCCACAAATGGACAGATGGTTAGAACGCGTGAGAACGAAGATATGAGAAGAAGCTGTATTGTATTCGAGAGTATAGGTAATGTGGTGATTCACACTGCAAATCTTGGTGTACAGTGTATAATTTTGTTTATTAATATCAACTGTTTCGATGTACATATGCGTCTCTGGATAGGCTGTCGACATTGTTCACGCTGGCAGCTCCCTAAACATGGTTTTACCAACACCGAGCTCAATTCCAAATTTTATTTATGATTTTATGTAGTTTTGTAAATCACTGGCGCACTAAACTGACCAATCAGAAACGCGCCTTCTGCAGCCAGGCACGAAACGCTGAAGCTACCACAAACACAGCCTAAGATAAACATTCAGGCATTCTAGAGCCAACAGTCATATCGATATCAAGGATTTACTGCGAACGAACGTTTTGTGTAAGCCAGCTTCAGTGAAAGACTAATGAAACTGCATGTGATGTTTATATGCAGCCTAAAGCGACTAAGGAAAATGCTTACCATGGCCGGGTCTCATGCTCACTACGCCACCCTGACACAGTGGCTTTCACACCTCTACAGACTACCTTCGGAAGCCTCTCTCCTCAATCTAAATTCCTATTCACATTTCAACCCGCTGGGTACTTCCTCTAAATTCGAACAGTTTCGCGGAGGGTAACTGTATTTGGATAGCACCTCAGCGTCGAACGAAGTGGCTGATACTACCTCAAACGAAGCCATTGAGTCTTTAAGTAAACTATATGGTTCCAGAGAGATTTTCTAGTCTCAAACATCTGTAATGCATATTGCAGACTGAAGCTATGAATGCTGCTGTGCTGGTCCAAGATAGTTGGGGAGCCTCTGCAATGGTGTTAGAGTTTCGAGATAATGCCAAGTGGGCTGAGGTATGAATGGGAATTTTGAACGAGGAGGGGGCAATGCTAGGATGGTCCGTGAAGTTGTGTAAAACCACTATACTAGCGTGACACAGTGGTTGGTGAAATAGTGTTTAGCGCATCTGTCTAGTGAACAGGAGACCCAGATTGGAATCCTTGCTTTGTTACCAACATTCATTCGTCGCTTCAGTCTGCAGGTTCACATTAAAAGAAAACATTATTCGACCTCGGAAATCTTTTATGTGTGATCTCCCTTGTGTGTGCTCTCGTATGGGAATTAAAGTCGTGTAGAGATTTTAGTGAGACTGCTATGGTGCTCGATAGTTGAAGATCAGGATCAGCAAAATAAGAAGCAACCAAATGAAAACGAGACAGATGGAAATAAGGCAAGTATTCCCTTATTATTACAAAAGCAATGGTCATCACTATTAGTAAATTTATCCCATTGTGAGCGAAGATGGTCAACCCCTTCGAGGAAAAACTTTCGTGGAAACCTGCAGAGCAATAAGCGTATTAACTATTTCGACGATTGCCTTTTAACTAATGAAAAATTTAATCACATCTTTTCCCATCTGTCCCCCTTTCATTGAACTGATCCTTATATATTCAAATCTTTCTGTTAGCATGCCTCTTAAAGATACTTGTCCTCTAATTATTAATGAAACAACCTTTTATCTAGAAACTTTCATTCCAGTGGCGTTGAGACTGTTCCACCAGCAATTCAGTCATTCATATATGACTGTAAACCTGTTGTAGTCTACAACCGGTGGAGAAGAAAGATAATGGGGATACGAAACAGCTTTACAGTACATGAGGTAAAAGAAGCTCCTCATTAGTGGTAAAACCATTTCTACCACGTTTTGTGGACTGTCAATTTTATTCCTTTAATGCACCGTGTATAAAAGTTATGATACTGGTCAGCTTCGGCCTTAGACCATTATGAAATATCTGCCATATGATAACAGTAATGTAATTTATTTTCATGGTACATTATGAGAATAGGACAGCCTAATATGGCCAAAATGTCTCCATCATTTAAACAGTACATCGAGGCTGTGGACTCGTACGTGAAGAAATTACTGAACCTCCTCCTGTTGAGGTATGGAACTTACAGAAAGTGTGCTGGATCTATTCGTTGCGAGTCGACCAAAGTAGCCTTCGACATGTAACAATTCACGAAGGACGACTTGCACTGTTAGCATGTCAAACCCAGTAATGTGTCACGACAGAAACGTCTCAAATCTCATCCTAATTAGTTAATGTGTCAAGAAGGGGTAGGAACCGTTTCATAGACGTCTTGACAACGTGAAGTTATTCGTTTCCACAGAGAAACATGGGGTGCTCCGATATCAGTTATTAATACTAAAGACAGACTTGAAATTTTCTGCCGGCCGTGGTAGGCGAGCATTCTAGGCGCTTCAATCCGGAACCGCGCGACTGCTACGGTCGCAGGTTCGAATCCTGCGTCGGGCATGGATGTGTGTGATGTCCTTAGGTTAGTTAGGTTTAAGTAGTTCTAAGTTCTAGGAGACTAATGACCTCAGACATTAAGCCCCATAGTGGTCAGAGCCATTTGAACCATTTGAAATTTTCCGTTGCATGTTTTCTGTGGTACTGTTTAGCTACATAGAATCTTTGGAGGTTATACAGATATAAACATGTACATAGCTAATTTCGGAAGTAAATTACAGTGCATGTAATTAAACGTGTACACATGTGACTAAGTACACACATTTGTGCAATCTACAGTTTGTGTGTGATGTAGAAGAATCAAAGCGTGCATACCCTAGCAAGTGAAGCTGCAGCCATCATTGCAACCGGTCAGACTCCTCAGCTATCCACGTTGCCGGACAGGTCTTCACTGATCAAAGGCGAGCGGCGCAGGTATTATGATCAGCTCTCCGACCTGTCAGTGCGAAAACTGAGTCGACCAATCGAATTCCAGACCGCCGTTGCTGGCGCCGCTACCGCGTCGCCACGGCGACGCCCACAAACAAACTGGACCGGTGCAGTCGTGGAATTAGCGGCCCCCCTCGCAGGGCCCGCGGGAGTCCAGCGTGTGCCCGTTGTGGCAGCTCGGACACAAACACAGTGGACGCCCTCAAAGGAAACCGAGGGAAGGTGTGGCTAACAAAGCGGCCGACTCTGAATGCGGACATCAGCGAGCTATTCTGCCGGACAGTAGAGTGTGGGCAGCGAGACGGACACAAGGCGCCCAATTTGCATACTTACGTGTCCGCTCTGCTGTGCAAGAGAGGCGCTTCCGGCTATGCTGGGCATCTGGGCACGCGGCGACTAAATTGAATGTCCATGTAGATTCTTCTATAGTTCAGATCCAGCCTTCGAAACATACATTGTCTGTTGCATATTCAGCGTTGTCATCTCGTACCGAAGCTCATTACAGTTACGCTTTCACGGTTTTCTTGTTGCAGCTTTGAACAAGAAGCATATGTAATCAGTACTGTGCAGGCTGAGAGCTGTGTGTTGGAAGGAATTACACCTCTAGTAACAATGGTTGAAGCTTCCTGGCCCATTACTATATGAAAGTAAGTGATGGTATTTCACTATGTTACGCAATTACGATCAAACACACACACTCCTTTGATATTCGGGAATCCAGCCGGATGTTCGCGTCGTTCTCGCACGATATTTCAACAGCGTGCCTCGCTGTCTTCTTCAGGTGCTACCTGAGACTGTAGGTAGCACCTGAAGAAGACAGCGAGGTACGCTGTTGAAATATCGTGTGAGAACGACGCGAACATCCGGCTGGATTCCCGAATATCCAAGATGTCAACAGGCTGAGAGCAGTGTGTGTTGGAAGGAATTACACCTCTAGTCACAATGGTTGAAGCTTCCTGGCCCATTACTATATGAAAGTAAGTGATGGTATTTCACTATGTTACGCAATTACGATCAAACACACACACTCCTTTGATATTCGGGAATCCAGCCGGATGTTCGCGTCGTTCTCGCACTATATTTCAACAGCGTGCCTCGCTGTCTTCTTCAGGTGCTACCTGAGACTGTAGGTAGCACCTGAAGAAGACAGCGAGGTACGCTGTTGAAATATCGTGTGAGAACGACGCGAACATCCGGCTGGATTCCCGAATATCCAAGATATCAACAGATCGCCGGGGAAGCATGAAGAATTACACACACACTCCGTTCCCTTCACAGTCTGGTGAATGTTCACAGTCTCTAATATCTATCCAAGAAGTTTCTGTCCTTTTCAGAATAACACAACAGAGACACTTATTACCATCATAGGACAATATTGTTTCTCTCTCTCTCTCTCTCTCTCTCTGTCTCTCTCTCTCTCTCTCTCTCTCTCTCTCTCTCTCTCTCTCTCTCTCTCTCTATCTCTCTCTCTCTATATATATATATCTCTCTCTCTCTCTCTCTCTATATATATATATATATATATATATATATATGACGATTGAAAATTTGTACCAAAGGCGGGATTCAAACCCAGGCCTTCTGCAGGATTCTAACCGGCTCTCCTACACGAGACCTTGGTGCGGATCACAGACTTAGTACATATTTTCACTCGTCGCTTCAGTCTGCGTATAATGAGCACAGACATTTGAGATTTGAAAACCATAAAGATTCATCTGACAATGTTTTTTCTGCCATCCCATTACACTGCTGTCTTCTGTAACTATTTTTTGGTGGCGTGAGCCTAATTTTGATATTACCTACTTACCTCATGCAGATGTAAGCATGAAGCCTCCTTTATGATTTGAATTAAACATAATAACCTGTTTATTAAAACAACTCTAGCGTCTGCTATATCCTTTGTTCGAACACCTTACTCTGTTATAACCAAGCGCTCTCATTTTCCACCAGATCCCTCTCACGTCTCAGTTGCATAGTTGCTCAGGCATCTAAATTTCTACCTCCCCCAACCCACTGTGTCTTATGTCTTTCGTCCTGAAACAAATATGACATTTATCATTACTATTATTATTGTTACCAAATGTAGTAATGGTAGTGCTACTAGCTGTAGTCGAAGCAGCCCTAGTATTGCAATTTATTAGATCTTCTCAGGCAAAAACCTGATATGTATCGCATTTTTTATCAGGAGAAAAACCAATCACGTGTAGCCAGATATATATATTCAACTTGAATAAGTTATTGCCATTGCACTTGATGATAACAGTAAATTGTATGATAACGTAATTTTGAAAAAAAAATATTACTCAATGGTAAAAAACACTAATGGATACCAAGGAGATATTTGAAACAGGAATTTAAATTGAGAAAAATTAAATAATGATTCTGAAAAGCTGTCAGACACGGTAATGGACTTGGAAAAGCAAGCGAACGGAAGGATTTGTGTCTCGAAAAGTGATTATAGGATTAACATCAACACAAGGTGAAACAAGGGTAACAGGACGCAGTCGCATTAAATCAGGCGATGCTGAGAGAATTAGATTGTGAAATGAGGCACTAAAACTACTATTTGGGTGTAAAAGTAACTGTCAGTTCCAGAAGTAGCGAGGATATAAAATGCTGACTGCCAATAGCAAGAAAGAGGTTTATGACAAATTTAAATTTTTTATGCCGAACTTAAATTTAAATATTAAGAACTCTTTTCTGAAGAAATTTGTGTGACATGTAACCTTGTACGCAGTGAAACACACAAAATAAACAGCTCAGATAAGAAGACATTAGAAGCTTTACAAATATGGTGATACAACGGAATGAGTAAGATCTTTGGATAGATCGAATAAATTAGGAGGAGTTGCGAATCGAATTCGGAAAAAAGAAATTTGTAGCGCAACGGAATAAAAGAAGGGATTGGTTCATAGGACACATTAAACAGGTCCACATGGATATAGGTTGCCGTAATTACTGAAGATACTATTACAGATTCGATTATCATGGAGACCTGCATCGAATCAAACCTCGGACTGAAGGCCACAACAGTAAAATGTGAAAATACTGTAACTAAGATACTGAATGTTTCTTATGGCTTTCAAGACGAGCTACAAATCGATGAAAATTGACTGAGGCGTTACGGGTGGTGGGTGAATTAACATTATAAACTATACTGCAATAAGTGCATCCAATCAGCCACCAGAGAGTAGTGGAAGTGCCATTACTGCGACGAAAAAATCTTTCTGTTATCATTCTATGCCAAAGAAGAACAAAAGACGTCGGAAAAGCAGCTCTACATGTAAATTAATGTAAAAGAATGTGTCACTCAAGGGTATTGTAAATGATTGTGTAACAAAACGTAAGCTTGTTGATTGTATTGTTAAGGAAGTATCATTTCTGGAGTGCAGATGTAACGAAAAGAAGTAACTATTTTTCGTTTGAGCCATTTATCTGTGTAAAGTAATATACATGTATGAAGTGTATTGGGTGCAGGGCGTACAAAATATCTTCTCATTCTAGATTGCGAAATGAATACTCTTGCGTAACTGACATTTAATCAAACAATAATTTTTCTCTTTCTTAATAAATCGAAGGTTTCATTGTGGTAGCAAAGGAATATCTTTTTCTTTAGTACATCTAATTCATGTTTGGCCAAGTAGTAAATTCATTGACTTGAAATGAACGGAAAGCTATGCCATGGAAATATCATCTTCCTTCTTTCAGCATTACACGACCTCCGTCAGCAGACAGCTTTCCAGCATTGAGAAAAAAGTAAACGAGAAATAGGCCGTATAGCTTTCTAGTAGAAATATTGACTAATTTCTACCCATAAACAATAACAAAGCATTTAATATTTTGAATTATCCCAGCCGTTCTTCCGAATCTGTGTTAGATACGTCAAACTTGTTTCATTTACGTTCTGAAGCAAGCTGCTTTTACTGCTTCGCTCTGTCGTCATTTTAGTTACAGAGTTGTTACGGGCAAGCAATAGGTCACTATAAGCATTTCTTTATTTCTTTTACACAGAGGTATTTTCACTTCATTAAACGGGGTCGATCTGACATGCTGCAACTATTCCAACACACAACAATTGCTTATGACCGTCCTGCTCCTTAATAAATGCTTGTCAATCTGTGCATAGCTTAAGAAAGTATCCAACAACACATACATATAACATTGTGCGTATAGTAACACGTGCGTTTTGTGACTCACAATGGCGTTACAAGCTCCTTAATCAAACAAGCTGCAGCCATCTTTGCAAATGACGTCTGGTCATGAATACTGTTGATTTAATAATACTACAATTTCTGTTCTATAAAAGTGCAGGTTTTGATACGAAAAGGAATATTGTTGATAGCCACTCATAGTCAGGCAATCTCAGTTGGTACTATTATTCTAAAATTCTAAATGTCTTCATCCATATATGTATTATAAAAGATGTATGCAGGTATGTCAACTGAGAGCATAAACGCAGCTTGTGTATCCACCCAGTATTTGACAGTGAGAGCACATAGTGACTTGCAAGAAACTTTACACATAATTCCTAACATTTGCGAAGTTTCTCTTACTGACACCCCTCACCATATAAGAAAAAGAAAAATGTCTATTGCAGACTACATTTTCGCTGTCAATGCAGAAAAAATGCTGTGTGATTCTTGACAATTTACTTTATTATTTCTTTACTACTGACTCTATTCGCAAAATAGTACTGACGTATTATCCAGATATACCACTGAATGTACCTGCAAAATAATACACCTTTACGACTCTTAGCTCAGGAGATATGGCGTCATTAGCACTGAGATATATGAAAACTGCTGCCTTTGGCACGACGTTTAAATTTATTGCTTCTTCAGTAGTAAAAGTTTCGTAACAATTTTGCAGGTGGTATTCATATAAATCATTGAACATACCTGAAAAACTATGTCGTTGTACGACGCAAGGTTCAGGATATAATGTCATAATCACTTAAATGCGTGGAAAATGCCGAGTCAGGCATGACGTTTGAAATTATAACTTATTTACTACTAACTCTGTTCACAACACATTTCGTTGACAGTTTCGACATATACTATTGAATGTACATGTATCACTGCAGTATTTTAAAATTATTCGACATGTTTTCCAGGAGATATGACGTCATTATCACTGAGATGAGTGATTAATTAGGTCTTCCTAAAACGGAACGCAAATTAAGCAGACCATATTCATCCTGTGTTTGATATGGAGAGCAATCAGTGACTTCCAGCAAACGTGAAACATAATTTCAAAAATGTTCTAAAATTTTTCTGGCTTATATGTTTAAAGTTAAGAATTTAATACGTATTCAGAGGATTGAAGCTGTTTTATGCAGTGCAGCTCGATTTTGTAATGAATCAGGCGCTGACAGCTTACTTACAGGGTGGAAAGAAGCTCTGTGAGGTTAACAAACACAATTTACCATAGTAGTGGGCATGAAAGCGAATGCCATTGAAGTAATACTCAAGAACACCTTGAGCAGTTTCACACCAAGTTTGTTAGACACATGGCTAATTATTTGCATAAAAATACTGAGGTGTAAGTTTCCCCACTGTTACTAGTCATGAGGGCGTGGATGAGAAGGGGCGGTGTAAAAATTTCCGTAAACGACCTGTTGGTGTTTCTTTCCTCTCTTCAGCTGACATGGAATGCTTCTAAAAGTGTGCAGTACAATTCGTCTTATATTTGTACTGTAAATTAAGACAACGATATCGCAAAAATGAACTCTGCAGTTAGCCAGTTATTTTGTCAGGGTATTTAGGTACCTAAGACAAAGCTACACCGCTGAATACCACTGATAAATTTTACAGCTTCTCGGGGTTCGTATGGTGTAAGACAACAGAGAATCGGAAGTATATGTGTGCAATATGTGGCACATATGGTCGTCTTCACCATATTCGGGTGAGCCTCTGTATAGATTACAACCAAATTTGGTTCATGTTCTACTTACTTTCTTGAAATAAATACTACTCGAGTAAAAGCCACCAACATTTCATTGGGGAGGGTCAGGGAGTAGTAACGCGGTAATAAAGGAATGAATGGTAAACGGTGGATGATTTTTTTGTGTTGCCCGTGATTGCAGCGCCGACTTATGTAGAAAATTGAACTGTGTACTAGATTCGGCATAGCCATAATACTGAGGCGTTCAAGTAGCGATGTGTTGAGTTTCGTAATATTTTGTTTATGGCTACCGTACTATAAACTGTTGTGCCTCCTTCAGGTCTCCGAGGACAAGAGCCCGTATGTTTACGTGAACAGTCTTTCTTCTACAGCCTCATGATGAGTGTGCTGTGAACACAATCGCCCTCTAAGATGACGACAGCCATGCCCAGGGATATATTCCTGGTGTGATGAACGTTCAGACACCCCAACTCACCTAGACTGGGCTGGTAAATCACCCGACCTTCATCACACGGAAAATGTCTGACACTACTAGGAACTGCGGGCGAAATGGAGCGATCATCATCCCCGCGACTTTGTACGTCTATGGATCTAATGAGCGAATGGCTTCAGCTGGATATGGTACGACAATCATTTGGATTCCCTTCCTCACGGAACTGATGATGTTATGAAGGTTTGGCAGCTTTTACTATGTTTTAACGTGACATCTTCTAGAGACGGCTCCTGTTGTTGGCGTGGTAATAAGAAAATTAGAGACACTGTATTTTCAAGTTAATTTTGCTAAATGATTATAAAATAAGATATTACTCAAATTTCTATGATGCCAACACAGTTTAGCATATTTTTATATTAAGGAAAAGTTGATCATTCGTACACTAGGATGCGACTGAAGTTAGTTGTATTCAGGCGTCGCATTCTGTTCGTGACTTTCAGATATTTGGGTTTAGAATGTTAAGAAAAAGATTTTTGGTAGAGTTGTCGTAGTTCATCACCTGGTAATGACAGTGATCACGAAAAATGAAGTGATAGTAGAGTGTAACACCCAATCGACGACGATGTCAATATAGCTACTAGTCCGGACTGGAGAAAGGTATGAAAGGAAAGAGGCTGTCCAGTTTTCACACAAATCATTCCGTCTTTAGCATTTGCTGTTTTGGGATCCGGATGACTAGACATCCAAATCCAGTCCACGTGACTGCAAGTCTACTGTGTTGCTACAGTAGCAACTCATTCAGTGTGTGCTCGCAACGAACTGTCCCAATGTATCCTCCTCTTTTTGCCAAGTACTTACGATGAACATTTCTTCCACTGTCTATTAGCTTCTGAATCAAGTGCACCCTCATGGATATAGTTCTCAGCTATGAATGTATGGCACAACATATCGTTAGTGTCCTACATCAAAGTAGAAAAATGATGCAACTTACCCTTTCAGTGTACCCCTGGGAAGCCAACCGCGTTCTATGGTTCCAAGTTGCACATTATTTGTTGAAACCTGAAAGTCGTTGCTAGTCAGATCTTTTTATAATATCATTTTCCTTAATCTCTGCACTTAAAATATAAACTGCAATAAACTTACAGCTCAAAAGAGACATACACTTTTTTTAACTGTGAGTTGTTTCTAAATTTCCGTAACACCTCAAGGATCTCAAAAGACTCGAGTTTAAAGCCAGGTCATAGAAATATCAGAAAACAGTAAGGCTCCGAACGATTAATTTATTTAATGAAAAAGTGATGGTAGTTTGAATCTATTTAATAGATGTTTGAACTGCACAACTATACGAATATGTTTTCCAACAGAAAATAGAAAATTGTTTCCATTACAGTGAGTACAGTGATCCCTAAGTAATTCTTTAGCTAGAGGATGAACGATTTTGTTGGAATACATAAACAACATTTACCGTAAAGCAAATACTACAAACATTCCTAATATCTATGCCAGCTACAGTTTCATGATAACAAAACCATAAACAATACTTGATAATTAATATATATATATATATATATATATATATATATATATATATATATATATGTGTGTGTGTGTGTGTGTGTGTGTGTGTGTGTGTGTGTGTGTGTGTGTGTATACTCAGTCTCCTCCTAAACAGGCAGACAGACTTGAAACAAACCTGGTACATATATAACTTACTCTCTCCGCAGAATCGCTGCGTGGCTAAGAACCTGCTACCTACCAAAGGGTGGTGGCTATCGTGACAACTCAGTGTACCATATGGCGGGTGAATATCCTTATTTAATTTTAATGATGCAGTATTTGAGAATGAAATCACTAATAATCTTGGAACCTAATTTAGACATAATTTCAAACCTATACGAAACTGTTTCTCACTGACAACGCCCGTAAAAAGGTGTAAAGGAAAATGTTATTTCTTACTGCATTTTCACTATTCATACAGTAAAACTTTAGCTTGAAGCATTCTGCATTTATTATTTCTTTATTACTAATTCTATTCGCGACACATTTTGTACTCTCTAATTACATATTACACTGAATATACGAACAAAATAACGTCATTCTAAGACACTCGTTTCATGGGATATGACGTTGCAAACAATGAGAGGCGTGAAAAACTGCTGCATTATGCATGACGTTTAATTTATTACTTGTTTGCTGCTAACTGAATTTGCAACAGATTTCGCAGACAGTGTCCACCATTCAGTAACCACTATATGACACAAACTTGAAAAATACAATGTTATAAACATTGACCCGGCTGCAAATGAATGCAAGGAGATTCGCTAGAGGTGCAGTTGAAATACGCATAAAAATCCTTATGAAGTGTGTGTCATATACGTAAAATATATGAGACATATGCGTATGAAGGCAAGGCCATGAGTGAAACGCGCAACGTAAGCCCCTGGAATGATTTCAAACCTTACCTGGTACATACAGTAGTTGCAATATGGAAAGAAATACCATGAGGGTATGAACAGGAATGACGTGGCGTGAGAAGGTGGGAGAAGGGTATTGTCAGACAAAGAGGGGACAAAGAGGATATAGATAGACAAGTAGGAGGAAGGAGGATATGGGTAGAAAGGGGGAAGAGGAGGAAGAGGTTGGCAGAGAGAGTGAGAGGGTCGTATATCAGAGAGAGAGAGAGAGAGAGAGAGAGAGAGAGAGACGAGGAGATGGACAGAGGAAAGCGGGATGAGGAGATGAAAAGCGAGAGCAGGGAGGAGGAGATTGACAACAAGAAGGGAAAGAGGAGATGGACTGATAGTGTGGTGAAGGAGATGGACAGAGAGAGGGAAAAGGACGAAGTGGACAAACAGAAGGGGAGGAGTAAATCTAAAGAGAAATAGATGGGCAGAGAGAGGGGAGAGGAGGAGATAGAAATTTGTGGTAAGGACTATGGGACCAAACTGCTGAGGTCATCGATCCCTAGGCTTACAGACTACTTAATCTAACTTAAACTACCTTACGCTAAGGACAACACACAGACCCATGAACGAGAGAGGACCCGAGATTCCGACGGGGACAGCAGCGCGAGCGGTGACTAGACGCCTCAGACCGCACGGCTACCCAGCGCGGCGGGAAGATGGATGAGGAGGAAATTGACTGAGAGAGGGGAAGGCACAGGTAGACACAGAGTGAGGGCAAGAACAGATAGAGAGCGGTGTAGCAGGAGATGAAGTGACAGGACAGATAGAAGGACAAGAGGGGATGCACTAGTACAAGATTATCATAAACATATGGCTGTGAAACGCCAAATACTCAGCTAGTCAAAGGAAAACGCGCTCCAAAGTTTCAGAGGGGAGTTTGGAAAATTCTAATTTTTATTTTGTAACTAGGTGCATGTGTGTTTGGGGCTGCATTGAAGCAAGTCACTTTTAACAACATCATTCTGAAGCAAACCTGCACAAAAATAAGTCTTTTCTCTCCAAAACATAGGAAAAATGCGCCATGTAGCACTTTAGATGTTTAATTGATATACAGCTGTTTGACAGCTTCAAACCTACATATCGCCTACTTGCCTGCATGTTGTCGTAAGTGTTTGTACGTTTTCCAATAATTCATTACTTAAATGTGATAGAGACCACCAACAGAGACATTCAGTTGTATAGCAGAATGTGCTCCCTAGGAACAAACACAAAATTACGTGTGCAAGATACTATCTCTTAAAATTTTCTTTATTTCTCTGTAAGATGTCGGGTGCAGAGAGGAAAATTGTGATTTAAATGGAAAGGTTTTCTTTTAGTGTTTTTAGTCTGTTACACAACGTCACTTTCTGATCGCAGTACCACTCGCTTGAAAAGATTAGGTGATTTAAATCACGCACCGCTGTTCAGTCGCACTGACAAGTTGTGCAGTCTACCACCCATGCCCTGGGTGTGGCTAGAGAAAATACAGTGATGCAAGTGCTTCGTTGCTACTGGGATTTGCTATCGTGTAAGGCACGTTCAATCAATCTAACGGGATCTCTTGCGGGAAGCATGTAAGTGGTTATTTTGTTGCATCTGTCCCTTTTCAAACATAACTAGCCACCACCTTTAGTACTGATATGTCACAAATGTTTGTGATTGAAAAAGATAATCAGTACTCCACTATTATAGTTTAAAATGATTTATGTAATTTTTTACAGCAGTTTTTGGTACATCACACCAGCACAACTTCCAAGAAATTGCAATATGATAAATAAAACAGCTGAAAAACATTTGTCAAAAATTTGGGATGGACATTCGTTATGTAGTAATTTCAAGAAAAAAATTTTAGCACATTTACAACTTCGTGATTTATATCAGAAGTATTGACTCACCATAGTGAGTATTTCACTTAGCTCTAAGACTGTTACCTGAGGTCTGGACTTTACGGTTGTGTGAGCTTATAAATGATGTGAATATTACATATTTCTGTCGTTACCATCTTCATCACAGATTCGGGATAAGTAAAAACCCGGGAGTCAAACAAAAGTGAAAGAACGTCCTCCGCCTCTAGCAGAACTTTACCGTAATTCGACGAGATGACTAAGGATACCTAGCGGAAAAATGCGATGATCATTCACGTTTTCAAGAAGAGTCGTAGTACGGATACTGATAGTTATAGGCCTATATCGCTGACGTCAGGCTGTTGTACAATTATGCAGCATGTTCTATGTTCGAGAATTATGACTTTTTGGAGAACAAAAATGTCGTCTGTGAAAATCAACGTGAATTTCGCAAACAGAGTATATACTAAGATGGTATCTGTTCTTTCGGACAAGTCCGAGAGAACAGATACCATCTTAGTATATATATATATATATATAAAATGAAGGCTCACCGGCCACTTAACTATCTTCTTCTTCTGTGCGAACGCACAAACAGTGCCCGAACTCTTACAGGAATCGGCAACACGCCGCGAGTAATGAGTATAATGAGCGGGGGCACTATGAATGTAGTGCGGTACAATACTTTGAGAATGTGGGTTTCGCGGGAGGCGTGCCAGAGATAAATCCCTGCAGTCGCGCTATCCTCTGTGTCCTAGGTGGCTCAGATGGATAGAGCGTCTGCCATGTGAGCAGGAAATCCCGGGTTCGGGTCCCGGTCGGGGCACACATTTTCATCTCTACTCGTTGACGTCAACTCCTGTAAGCAGCTAAGGGTGTCCATTTCATTGTAATTTCGCAAAGAGAGACCTTCCAGAGCTTCCCAAGGAAGTGCGACAGAAATGCTACTGTTTGTATTGTAAATAAATGACCAAGTAGAAAGATTAGGAAGCTCCTTAGCATTGTTCGCAGATGATACTGATGTCTACAAGGAAGTGTCAACCCCAGAAGACAGTATCGAGTTGCAAAATGATCTACAGAAGAATGCTGAATGGTACAGTCTGTGCAAGGTAACCCAGGACGTAAATGAATGTGACATAATGCGCATAATAGGTAAACAAATCTACCACTGCGTAAATACACTACTGACGACAAACTGGTAGAGAGAGTATCTACATTAAAATACCTAAGAGGAATTATCCAGAGACACTTAAAATGGAATGACCATATAAAACAAATAGTAAAAAGCAGACACCATACTGAGATTCAAGGGTAGCCTCTTAAGTTGCTTGCAAGGCGCTTTTTCGACAATTTCTTGAGCATTGTTCATCAGTGTGGAACTTTTACCAAGGAGGGCTGTTAGAAGAGAGAGAGAAGATCCAAAAAAGAGCGGTCCATTTTGTCATGGCATCGTCCACTTGGTGGGAGAGAGTAGCAGTGATGCTCTGCAATGTCCAGTAGTAGTCGCTACAGAGAGGGGCTGTGCATCACGAAAAGGTTTTATAGCGAAATTTCGTGTGAGTACTTTCTGGGAAGAGTCGGACAACATATTCTACTCTCCATGTATATATCACGATAAAAGCACGATCAAAAATTCCTGAAAGTGGAGTTAGTACATAGGCTTACCGACAATCATTCTTCCCACGCACCATTAGTGAGTGAAACAGGGAAGGGGGGATCGGTTTGTGTTAGAAGAAGTACCCTCCGCTACACACTGTCAGGTGGCTTGATGAATATTGATGTAGATGTAGAAGCAAATATATTCGGGAAACTCAGTCTTCTTCATCCTTCTGCCTTTGGTTCCTCTTAACTGCCATTAAATGATAGGATCCAATAGTGGATACAGGAATCGTGTCAGATATGTTGTGGACAGCATGTACGATGCGTGTGAGAAATGTAATGAGACAGTTGTTTTCTCTACGAAAGTTTCATTCTTTTCCAACAACCGTATTTGTCCCCTTCAAAGTCGCTCCCTTCGGCAGCTGTACACCAACGGAGTAGTTGTCCCCCACCTTGATAGTAACGCTAAAGGGCTTCAACTGGTAGGGCCTTCAACATTTCCGGTACATTCTTTTGAAATGTTCTCCAGACACCTAAAATGAAGACTTGTAAAATATTTTTCAGTTTCGAGAAAAGAAGAATATCACAGCGACTCACGTCAGGTGAATAGGAGGGGCTGTAAAACAATAGCAACGGTTTTTGAGGTAAAAAATTCCGTGATGGAGGTGGCCCTGTGACATGAGGCCTGGTCATGATACAGCATCCACTTGTCTGTATTGTCCATTCTCACTCGATTCTCACTTTTCCTGAGTCATTCAAGGAAATCTTCGTGAAGCACTGATTGACGGTTTGTCGTGGAGGAACAAATTCCCTATGCATTATACCCTAACTGGCTAAAAAGCGAATCAGCATTGTTTTGATCTTTGATTTCCTGGTTGAAGATCTTTTCGATTGAAGAGATGTCCAAGTGTGCCACTCCTCATTTTACTGCTTCGTCTCAAGATCAACTCAAAAGTACAGGATTCACCACCTGTGATTACAAGGTTGAACCATTCATGGTCAATGGCAGTCCTTCCAGGAAGACCAACATACACGTTTCTTTGAGTGTCCTTCTGCGCCAGCCTGTGTGGCCGAGCGGTTCTAGGCGCTACAGTCTGGAACCGCGCGACCGCTACGGTCGCAGATTCGAATCCTGCCTCGGGCATGGATGTGCGTGATGTCCTTAGGTTAGTTAGGTTTAAGTAGTTCTAAGTTCTAGGGGACTGATAACCTCAGATGTTAAGTCCCATAGTGCTCAGAGCCATTTGAACCATTTGTCCTTCTGCTCATCTCTGAGGTTTTTCGCCGCCATGTTGGCACAGATCATTCGCATGTGCAAAACGTCGATCAGAATTTGATGTACGGTGAAAGTGTTAAACGACAGGCTGATCTCACAAGAGCACGCGCACAATTTCGAAGTTTTCGTCCGTTTTTGAAGTTGATGATATCCCCAAGTGAGGTTCACCTTCAACGTATTGTCTGCCTTCAAAGCAAAAAACTTGCACTTGATAAGGAATGTTACCCATATCCTTGATTCAACTTCTGATAAGTCACACTCCCGTATTCCCCAAGTTTAACACAAAATTTGGTGGCATAACATTGCTCTAAATTCTTGTGCTCCGTCGTAGAGGAGGGTAGAGAGGACTTAGCGACCACAATGTCTACAGAAAGGACGCAATACACAAGGCTGACCAAACGGAAATACTGTTGAGGCGGAGCTTTCACAGGTATGGAAATCAGGATCCTAGTTGACATACATGTACAATTGTTATTTGCTACCTCTCAAGTGCGAACTTGGGGAATGAGGCACTGTTTACACCGCAAGTCAGGAATTTGCTCCTAGAAACGACAGCTTCAAACAACCCCAAGCAGGTTCAGGGAACCACGCCAGGATGTCACACAACTTGCGCAAAACCTTCTCAGACTCACTTCACAGTAAACACGGATGCGCCGGTATCGGCAGCTTCGCATGAAAACTTTTCAGGCACCACCCAGCAAACAGTACCGACCACATTATACACTGAAGAGCTAAAGAAACTGGTACACCCGCCTAATATCGTGTAGGGCCCCCGCGAGCAAGTAAAAGTGCGGCAACATGAGGTGGCATGGACTCGACTTATGTCTGAAGTAGTGATGAAGGGAATTAACACCAGGAATCCTGCAAGGCTGTACATAAATCCGTAAGAATACGAGGACGTGGAGATCTCTTCTGAACAGCACGTTTAAGGCATCACAGATATGCTCAGTAATTTCATATCTGGAATTTGGTGGCCAGCGGAAGTGTTTAAACTGAGAAGGGTGTTCCTGGAGACACTCTGCAACAATTTTGGAAGTGTAGGGCGTCGCGTTGTCCTGCTGTAAATCCCCAAGTCCGTTAGGATACGCAATGGACATGAATGGACGCAAGCGATCAGGATGCTTACGAAAGGGTCACCTGTCAGAATGGTATCTAGACGTATCAGGGGTCCTAAATCACTCCAACTACACACGCCCCACACCATCACAGAGCCTCCACCAGCTTGAACAGTCCCCTGCTGACATGCAGCGTCCATGGATTCACGAAGTAGTCGCCATATCGTACAAGTCCATTCACTCGATACAACTTGAAACGAGACTCGTCCGACCATGCAATATGTTTCCTGTCATCAACAGTCCAATGTCGTTGTCGACGATCCCAGGCGAGGCTTAAGGCTTTATGTCGTGCAGTCAAGGGTAAATGAGTGGACTTTTGGTCGAAATCCCACATTGATGATGTTCGAATGGTGCGCACGCTGACATTTGTTGATGGCCCAGCTTGAAATCTGCAGCAATTTGTGGAAGGGTTTAACTTCTATCACACTGACCGAACCTGTTCAGCCGTCGTAGATCCGTTCTTGGAGGATCTTTTTCCGGCCGCAGCTATACCGAAGATTTGATATTTTACGGGACTCCTGATACTCACGGTACACTCGTGATCTTGTTGTACGGAAAAATCATCGCTTCGTCGCAACCTCGGAGATGCTGTGTCCTATCGTCCGTGTTCCGACTATAACACCACGCTAAATCTCACTTAAATCTTGCTAATATGTCATTGTAGCAGAAGTAACCGATCTAATAACTACGCCAGACACTTGTTGCCTTATATAGGCGTTGCCGACCGCTGTATCGTATTTTGCCTGTATACATATTTCTGTATTGGAATACGCATAAGTATACCAGTTTCTTTGGCGCTTCCTTGTATAAGAAGTAAGTGTGAGTCGTGTGCGACTCGTGTTCGTGCCGTTTATTACTTGACATCTTGCCTTTGCGGTGTTACCGTCCCGTTTCTTATTCGATTTACTGGCATCACTAAGAAGCTGACCTGCGTGCCCGTGAGTGGCAGCAGCAGCGCTATCGATAAGAGCACTGTCGTACTATCTGTAAGTAGGCTGTTTATGTTTTCTTATTGGTAACGTTACGTAGCGCTCTGTATGAAAATCACTGGCTGTGCTGTGTGCAGTCTGTGGTCAGTTTGCATTGTTGTCTGCCATTGTAGTGTTGGGCAGCTGGATGTGAACAGCGCGTAGCGTTGCGCAGTTGGAGGTGAGCCGCCAGCAGTGGTGGATGTGGGGAGAGAGATGGCGGAGTTTTGGAATTTGTAACACTGGATATGATGAACTGCTATATACATTATGACTTTTGAACACTATTGAGGTAAATACATTGATTGTTCTCTATCAAAATCTTTCATTTGCTAACTATGCCTATCAGTAGTTAGTGCCTTCCGTAGTTTGAATCTTTTATTTAGCTGGCAGTAGTGGCGCTCGCTGTATTGCAGTAGTTCGAGTAACGAAGATTTTTGTGAGGTAAGTGATTTGTGAAAGGTATAGGTTAATGTTAATCAGGGCCATTCTTTTGTAGGGATTATTGAAAGTCAGATTGCGTTACGCTAAAAATATTGTGTGTCAGTTTAAGCACAGTCTTGTATAATTGTTCAAAAAGGGGACGTTTCATATCTTTGTAGCGACCGCCAGTATTTCCGAGTCGTCGAGTGTCGCGAGTTCAGGCGGGACGCAGCGTCAGTGAGGTCTGGACAACCATTACTCGCCCGACCGCTGAGGACACACGCACATGCACTGTCCGACGGAAGAAGACTTGAGCGGCGACGACTGTTGGTTGGTCGTTCGGGCGGTCGTCTCATCGGGCGACGTGTATTTGGTCTGCCGATCGCTTCTGGGCCCCTCCAATTGATCGTCTTGCGGGACTTGGGTCGGTTCCTTCTTTGTACAGAGATGTCGGAGGGCCAATGGTAATCTGTTACCTCTGCATGGTTGGGCCCGTCAGTGTCTCCAGTTTGTCGCGCGTCCTAAGGCAGTGAGGTCCGGACAACCAGTATCACCGACCACTGGCATTATCCGACGGAAGGAGACTGAAGCGGGAACGACCGTTGGTTGGTCGTTCGGTCGGTCGTCTTATCAGGCGATGTATATTTGGTCTTTTAACCATTTCTGGGCATCGTCAGCTGGTCATCTTGCTAGGCGTGGGTTGGTTCCTCCCTTGTGCAGAGATGTCAGGCGGCCAATGGGCTAGTGTTCCCTCTGCATGGTTGGGTCTGACCCAGTGTGTCCGGGTCGTCATGTCTCCGTCTTCCGAACGGACATCAAGGAGGCGGGATGGAGCTGCAGTGAGGTCCAGACAGCCAAGACATTCCCGGACATTGGCGAACACATGTCTTGACTGGTGACCACCTTGGTTGGTCGTTCGGTCGGTCCTCTCATCGGACCACGTGTATTTCGTCGCCGACCGCTTATGGGTTCTCTGTGTGTCTCGATTTGTGATTAGTCCTTGTTGTTCCATAGCAATTGCTTTTAGGATTGTTTGAGTTCTTGTGGAAGTGTTTTCATGCAACTGTGTCTAGCTTGTGTGATTTCGATTCAGCAGTTATGTTAATACTGCCTGCGCACTGGAGTTGTTAGTCAGTCGGTTGCAACAGAGCAGTGAGGAAGTCTCTGTGGCTGGAGGTCAGGCCGGGGCCACTGGCGGTGTGCATGCGTGGTCGGACTTGTGAGGCATTACCTGCGAGAGCTGCGAATTTCGTCGCCCACTGAACCTGGATACTGGAGTTGAGTAATCAGTTAACCTGTTTGAGACTACAACTGCTGTGACATATCTTCATTCATTGCCGGTTGTTGCTTCCTGGCCGGCTGGAGTGGCCGAGCGGTTCTAGGCGCTAAAGTCAGGAACCGAGCGACCGCTGCGGTCGCAGGTTCGAATTCTGCCTCGGGCATGGATGTGCGTGATATCCTTAGGTTAGTTAGGTTTAAGTAGTTCTAAGTTCTAGGGGACTGATGAGCTCAGAAGTTAAGTCCCATAGAGCTCAGAGCCATTTTTTCTTGCTTCCTGGGCCGTTCCCGCAAGCAGCGACGTATGGTATGCTAGAATCGGCAAAATTTCGCAGCCGTCTTCCTGTAAGGAGTTTAGTTATTGAAGTGATTGTAGCTTATTAGTGAAGTACATCAGCGGTATCTTCTGCCTTATGGCTGTCAACGTTCCGGGTACCTGCCCTGGTCGTTAGCATAGTTTTCCGGCAGTACGTTTTTCTCGCACTGTTGATGCTGTCTGGCACGGCGTGTAGTTCGACAGCCTTGGTGTTGCTCATTTTCTTTGTTGCGTGGTTATTGCGCCTTGACTGTATTTAGACACCAATTGTCAAGACATAGTGCCGCTGGTATCTTACTCCTCGCAGAAATTTTCGGTTGCCGTGCCGTTGGTCGGGTGGAAGGGAATTGATTAGGTTGTTGGCTGGTTCTTCAATCGTCCCTAGGTCGTGCTGCCATCCGATTAATTAGTATTACGCTTGGCTGCCTGTCTCACCTAAATGTATGTTAGATTTTCCTCCACAGGCCGAGCCTTGGAACACTTCTGGGCACCACTGTTCTGTTGTTTTGGATTGTGATTTTCTTTTGGTCTCAAGTGCTGTGCAAGGCCTTCAGCCGTGTATTAATTTAGTTTGTTTTAATGTTCAGTACGTGGCCTTCAACCGAACTTCTATGTGAAATATTAAAAGATGTGACCTTCAGCCGAATTAAATTAAAATTTGAAAAATCATTTGGAAATTTGAGAATTTCCGTTTCTATCTTAATTTTATTATCCAGGCATTATGTCTTGAGGTGTTCTATGTTCAGAATACGGTCTTCAGGCGAACTTTATGTGAAACATTCTAAGATAAGACCTTCAGCCGTCTTCAATTAAAATCTGAAAGGTCATTTGTTTAAAACCTTCAAAATTTTCTTACTGAAATTCTTGTAATCCAGGCCTTCAGCTGTGTGAATTCCTTAAGGCAATTTTAATAACTTGAGTTCTGGCCTTCAGCCGTATTGTTACTGAATTTTTTTAAGGGCATGTGTGCTTAAGCCTTTTACCAAAATTAAGTTTGTTTGTTTGTGCAATTAACAGCAACTGATTTGGGCCCCTTTCCACAACCTAATCCGCTCCGTTCTGCGAAACCAGATTTCAAGTGTATCTGAACTGAGGTACGAACGAGTAGCGGCCACCGTATTCCACGTCCCATTGTTCACTACCTGTAGTACAAGATGTGTCACGTATGACACAGGGGAAAATTCGCCCCCGTTGGCAGTCCAAACCACAGCACGACGCAATGGCTATTTGCTCAGAAAGTGTGGGGGGTAGCGGACTGGATTTACCGTAGAGCAAATAAGCCTTGTTAGGAGGGACCTTTGAACGAAGCCTGAGATAATCGTAGTACCATCTATCACACAAAAGTGGTGTACTAGTACCATCCATTCGGCAGAGCTCTGATCGCATTCACTCTGAAACCGTACAAAGGAACGGTACTGCATCGACTGATCAAATCAGATACGATTGCACATTGTAATATCTGCTACTGGCTGCAGTCTCTCTCTCTCTCTCTCTCTCGCTCTCTCTCGCTCTCTCTCTCTCTCTCACTGTGTGCATGTGTTTGTTTGTACGTGTGTGTGTGAGAAGGAGAGGGAGAGAGAGAGAGAGAGATTTTGAACTTGAAACGCTTTTTTTGTTGATGAAACGTGACAGCATCGAGGTACGTCTCCTGAAGGAGATTCTGTGTAACGTAGAAACAGGAGAACAAATTACTGTTAGTATAACCCCAGAAACTCCCCAGCACCCAGATCTTTAAAAAAAAATCCAATTACTACGTATGAAATGTCATATCACCTGAACTATGTGTTGTACAATTTTATGGGTGCACACTGTGGTGTATATGGATACTGTCTGCAAAGTAAGTTCTGAACAGATTTAATAGCATAGAAGCATAAATTCAAACGTCATGTCTGGTCCTCAGTTTTCCCATAACATTATTTTATGGGGAGAGGGATCTCCTGCTAGAAGAGTTCAAGTTTTGATATTATGTGAAACGATTTTTGAAGGTGATCAAGTGCTCGCATCGTCAAATACTGGATGTGTATGGTCTAGGTACTTCGTGCAAACGAATTTCACTTCCTGAAGAAGGATATACAGTTTCTTACATTTATGCTTGACCTGTAACGTAATATTAAACATCTTAATGAGTTTATTAATGATTTAGACTTCTGTAGTCCTGTCTTCCTCAGTTCCGTTTAATATCACGGTATAGTGATAATTTTTACTTTTCCACCATATAACTACAACTGAATGAAATACTATTTTCGTGCCATACGCGTTTCGCCTTTATGCTCTGCAATGCACCTTCAGTAGCGTGGAATATGTACATATTTTTACTATTTAGTTATAATTTTTGGGCAATGTACCTATAGGTTACAAACAGTTCTGGTGGTTGATTTTGCCTATGATATAGTAAAATTTTAAATTCTGCTTACGGATTGCGTGGACGACTTTCTACTTATTACGTTTCTGTTCCATTTCTGGTGCTGTTTCTCTTCTTACAATTGCCACTTGGGTTTTTTGTTTTCCACATTTCACAGCACTAGGAACTGAACACTTGTTTTTATGTATGTTTTAGTTTGCTATTCCGACTGTCGAATGTTATTGCCAAAGATCGAATGCTATTGCCAACTTTCAATTGAAACTCAAGAATGGCGGAAATGAAATCCTTCAAAGTATTAAAAAAAAGAACTAGGTGGCCAGACCTACCAACTGTTGAGTCCCGGTAACCAGTCTCTCTCAGGCAGTTCCCACAGAAACGATGGTACTCCTGTTTCCCGTATTAAGAACTGCTGCTGAGGATGCATACGCCTTACCTTCATGGCTCACCTTGGATGCCAGCTTACGTCCTTTAAGAGATCCTTAGGATTTTATATCTCGAAGAAATCTTTACGGTTAAACACTGCACCGTGTGCCAGGGTGTTCGTCCTGACGAGCGTTTAAATCTTAGCTAATGCCACACTGTTTAATACCGCACAGTTATTACTACAGAGCGAGCGTTTAGCCTCACTCTCATGTTACCACTACACTTGTTGGCATTCCTCAACGTAAGCTGACATATTCATAACAAGGCGAAACAAGACGAGGCTGTGAGACATCCGATTGTTATTTTTTACGTACTGGGAAACTGCAGCACATCTGCTAAATTAACTACGAGGAGCAGTCAAATGTAACCTAGATAGATGGGAAAAGTAAATGAACTGCCCATTGCTTCAAACGTAATGACCATAAATAGTAAATACTTTACTCACTTTTTCCATTTGTCTCGTTTTCATTTGAGTATCCCTTGTATGTAAAGAATAAACGCCAGAAATCTGAATTCATAAGACGAAAGTTATGGCCCTTAAATACAAATATTCAATGTGGCCGAAAGCAATAATTAGCAACGAAATAATGAAACAAACGTTATTTTTAATTTTCGGATGTGACAAGAGAGTTAACGATAATGAGATATATATAAATCTGCGAAAGTTTCAAGCAATACGTGACATGATAATTACAACAAACTACGTAACTCGAGAAGGCATAAAACAGAAATTTTGTAAAAGTGTTTGGAAGCAAGAGTTGTACGATTAAAAAGAAAAATGTCAACGAGATACAAGCAGCTGAAATGAGATTGTTGGATTGAAGAGCCGTAGATGAAGATACCCTACTATAAATAAAAGCATTTGTAATAAACTGAATGTATATGCTAGCAACAAGGGAACAAACTGAATAACCAACTTCCCATCACAAAAAGAAGTACGTACCTGCCCATATTGGGGAGGCTGTTGTGCCTCAGTGATAAGATAACCATACCGTAGGTGCCACATTGCTGGACGGATATTTGTGAAGAGGGCAGGCTAACGTATGTCCCCAGAAAAGGGGGAATAAACGTTTCAGTTATCTCTGAGGCTACAGTGTACGTGATAGCCTGACCTGGCTTCGTAACATAAGCCATTATGTTGGTTCTGCGGCATGGATGAAAAGATGTAGAATTCACAGCCGTTATATTACCCTGTTACACAAAGTTCCATAATATTTTCTTTACATCACCACTTCACTTCGAAATTTTCCTCTCGTCCCTGCACTAACTTTATTTTTTATTCTTCTGCTTGTAGCTTAAACTCTGTAGTCAACTATTCCAGAGCAAGCCTGACTATCGTAATAGCAGTGTGTAGTCCTAACACCCGGCATAACCCAGACACCTGCGGCGGAGGCATGAGAACGGCGGGCCGCATACGCGACACTCATAAGGGGCGCCCTGCGCACACTGGCCGGTGGCCGTCCACGTCCGCGTCATTAGGGGCGTCGTTACGGGCGCCACCGTGTCATTAGGGCCGGGGACGAGGCCGGACCGTGTCAACCGCGCCGCCCTTCGGCCCAACGATCGAGGGCTACACTCGGAACCTCCGCCCGCCACCGCCTAACGACTGCTGTCGTATTTTCCTTCTTGCCACGCGAATGGTAGCTTTCCGAACTCTCGCGTGTAAAAGTATTTTACTGCCTGTGGGCTGATTTGGGGAGACACAGTATTGCAAAATTGTAATACCACAGTTACAACACATGACGCGTACCTCAGTTCATTAACGTCATTCACAATATGGTCGTTTAGGGACTTGTTGTAAGAAAGCAATACGTACACAACAACAAAAGGAGTGCACAAATGTTGACTTCCTAGGAGAGTCTTCAAAAGCATTTAACACCGAAACAAGAGTAGGTGAAGATAATAGCTTCTCCACAAGTATGCTCAATTGAATCTTCAAGCTGGAATTGTGCGAATGGAAGAAATAAATGGGACGGCAACATATCAGAAATCGAACAGGATTAGGCTGACAAAAGACAGGGCTTAAATTGGAATATCACTCTTTTCCAGAAGGTCTAGCGGATTTGCTAGCCTAATGTAACAGCCTGAATGTAACAGTAGAAGGGCAGGACTCTGAACTTATTTACAAGGGACATAGTACACCAACAGAAAAAGAAAAGAACTGAGTTGAGCAGTAAGGACACTCTATGGGGATACCACAAGAACACAGACGTTCAAGTACCTAGGTGAGGATCTAAACCAAAAATTGATAATGCAGCTGAAAAAAAAACAGAGGAACGGAAACAGCATTCAGATTAGACCAGGGCAAATAAAAATCTCCTTGAAACTTCCTGACAGATTAAAACTGTGTGCCAGATCGAGACTCGAACTCCTGTGAACCTTGCAGAACTAGCACTCCTGAAAGAAAGGATATTGCGGAGACATGGCTTAGCCACAGCCTTGGGGGATGTTTCCAAGACTGTTGCTAAGCCATGTCTCCGCAATATCCTTTCTTTCAGGAGTGCTAGTTCTGAAATGTTCGCAGGGAGCTTCTGTAAAGTTTTGAAGGTGGGAGACGAGATACTGGCAGAAGTAAAGCTGTGAGAACGGGGCGTGAGTAATGCTTGGGTAGCTCAGTTGGTAGAGCACTTGCCCCCGAAAGGCAAATGTCCCGAGTTCGAGTCTCGGTCCGGCACACAGTTTTAACCTGCCAGGACGTTTCATAGGAGCGCACACTCAGCAGCAGACAGAACATTTCATTCAAGTAGCAAATGGTTGTATATGAAACACTGACTTACCGGTAGAACAGTATTAAGTATATCTGGCGTTAGAGAACTATGGGATTGGGGTAGACGGTGCAGCAAAGACAGAACAGAACCCGAAATAGCAAAGGAGGTGAACCTATCAGTGAGAAAGGTAGGAGAGTGGGCAGTAAGGAGTAGAAGGCACATTGAGTTTTACTGAATATGGTTCCAGATTATCATTTAGTGAAAAACATAGTATCACCATTTATACTTAGCTGCAAGAAGTGTTTTATAAACATCAGTCACGACCCAACTTAATAGTCATTTATATTGGGCCCAATGAACAATAGGGTAAATAAATCTTTGACCTGGCCAATCACAAAAAAATTACAACTATGTTCTCCATGTCTTAAAAACTCTTCGACAGCATATTGAAACATACATAACTAACTCAAATGCATCACATAGCCCTTGCGTATCAAGAACTCTAAACTTTAACACAGTCGAACGGTTACGAAAACGATCACCTGGTGGCCATCAAATTATACTTTTAATCGTGATACGTCACTAATATGCATGGCACCACCTGTACACGCTCTCGGCTCTAATAGCGCAAAAGACGTTTTTAGTGAAACAAACGGGAGTTCCTTCCATAACTAACGAAACATCATCACTTAAAACATACATAATGTGCAAGAGTGAAGGCAATTCAATATTAATTAAAATGGGGAGGACGAGGAAGTACACTGAACTGCCAAAACATTAAGAGCACTGCCTATCTCGACGTTGGATGCCACCTGATCGAGTTACGGGCACGTGACGCGATACCAGAATTATGTAAGCGGAGCAGACACGGAAAGGGGATCATCCTAGAGATGACAAGGGCTGCAGATGGGGAAATTCATTGAGAAAAGCGATTTTGACAGAGGATAGATTGCTATTACGCAGAGCTATGAACGAGTATCTCGAAATCGGCGAAGATAGTTGTGATGTACAGACGGTAGCAGAGCCAGGATGGGGAGGGTGTAGGCACATTTATTTGGTCCAAGCCTTGTTGACAAAAATTTATTATTTAACAATAATTGGTTGTACATCCAAGTTAATACAATTAAAAGTTTAAAAGGAAATTTTAGAAATAATTTTTTAAAAAAAAAACACACTCTAGAAGAACATGCAGCCCCACTCTGAAACATTACATAAAGGTAATGTTAGTAGAGGGTATATTACATCCTACAATAGTGCAACATGTACAAATATTAACAATTACACCAGAAAATATTGAACTTGTGATTTGTACTACATGTAAATCAAACCTTAAAAAAATCCAATTTGGCAAGAGTGCAACAAATTCCCTACTGGCTGCTAAAAAAAAATGTGGCAATGATAATCTTTTTTTTCCCTCCTGATTTCACTTAAGCTTATGGAAACCCTACACAAATGTCACTTATTTTTCTCTCATGTGACACCAGTTCACCTTTTGTGAAAAATACACCAAATTTCTAAATTATTTTATATCAGTTAAGTAACCTACAAGACAGAAATAACATTAACGACGGGTGACATTAGTAAACACTGTCAAGTTTTCAATTTCACGACGGTTGCGTTATCTAGCAAATTTTCATTTAAATACTCGCCCCACGTGTTCCAAAATCAATTCAGTCAGTCTCGAGAAGAAACATAACTTAATACACAAATATGGCAATATCAAGAAATAGATGGGTCTACACCAAGAAATTTTAGTAGATTTGCAGATTTAAACGCAACAATTTTAACAAAGTCTAATGTAATAATAATTTGGACAGAACTTTCATAAAATGATCGATGATAGTGGATACCGTGCCATACGCTATGAAACAAATTAAGAATTATTCACAGTAGACACCTGGCACATCTGAAGTATTTCAAATCACAAAATGTTGGCTACAAATACGAACCACATAATAACGTAATGATCATTAGATATATCAAAAGTATATGAAAATTTCGGCCTTAGCCAGGTGACGAGAACCACACCAATGCAGTTTCCTGTTACACTCGAGTGCTAGGCCCAACAAACAACAGCTGGTTGGTCATGGAGAACCACGCTAAGCAAGCGAGCATTCGGTCGTCCCCACATGCTCGCAAACAGCCATACTCATCGCAGTCCTTAATCGGCAGGCACCAGCTGACTCCCCGCCGCTTCCGTCCTGTCGCCCCATACCGACCGGGCCGTCCTCCAAAACTCTTACTTCGCGCACCAGCGCCAACAGCGCTCAGCGATCACGTCTCCAATCGCTGCGGCGAAAACAAGTGAAATAATCTCGCTGGTTAATGAAATGAGCTGAGCCGTGACACGGCTCACTAGTAATATGTCTACATTCTACTGTCGTGAGCATCTACGGAAAGAAGAAGAAGGACAGTCAAACTATCACTAGGCGCTAAATGGTTAGACGTCCACGACTCTTCACAGGACGTGGGGTTCGGGGGGTTGTCTGCTCTGTAAAGTAGGACAGAAAGTAATCTGTGGCATCTCTGTCGGAAGGGCACAATGCTGGTGCACGCACAAGTGTTTTGGGGCACTCCGTTCATCGTACATTGTTGAACATGGAGTACCGTAGCAGACCACCCCGATATGTTCATATGCTGACCCAATGACTTCGCCAGTTATGTGGACAGTGTGCAAGGAACCATCGGGATTCGGCTGTCAATCAATAGAAACGTTTCAACTCATCGGGTAAACCACATTTTTTTCCCACTAGACTGCTGGTCGTCTCCACAGACGCCGTCATCGAGGCAAAAGACGGCTCGAAACGTGCAGCTCGCCACGGAAACGGGCTGGTGGGAACAGTATTATGCTGTAGGAGATATTCTCCTGCGCTTGCATGGGACCTGTGGTAATAATCGAAGACACCCTGAGAGTTGTGAACCACCTGCATCCCTTCACGCACAAAGGCTTCCCGACCACTGTCTCATCTTTCAGCAGTATAAATGTCCGTGTCTCGGAGCCAGAACCGAGCTATATTGTTTTGAGGAGCATTATAGAGAATTCAGGTTGATGTCTCGGCTATAAATTTCACCTGATGTAAATACTGTGGACCCCGTCTGAGTCGCTATCGGGAGGTATCATCGCGTACACAAAAGAGTGGAACATTATTTACGCGAAGTACATGATCTGTGCGTAGACATCTAATGTCACATACTTCCACAAACATACCAACTAGCTGTCAGGTCCCTGACGCGCAAACGTCAGTGATATATTTTGTTCCCAAGACGAAAAACAAGCAATGAAGCACGTTAAAATGGCTCTGAGCACTACGGGACTTAACATCTGAGGTCGTCAGTCCCCTAGAACTTAGAACTACTTAAACCTAACTAACCTAAGGACATCTCACATATCCATGCCCGGGGCAGGATTCGAACCTGCGACCGTAGCTGTCGCGCGGTTCCACAGTGTAGCGCCTAGAACCGCACGGCCACTCCGGCTGGCTATCCAGCAAGTGGTCAAAATTTTTTTGCTCATCAGTGTATATTGTCATCGTAAACAAACTCTTACTTGCAGTAAAAATTGTTACACCTACATATGAAGGGCTTATTTCAATAGTGGTACAAGTCCATTTTTGTTCATTCTGAGATACAGGGTCCTAAAGTTAAATGAGCGCTGAAATAATCTGCAGTTCAGATACCTGAAATATTCAGGCATATCGCTTCTTGCTAGAGATGAAGCTTTCTTTCTGTTTGTTTCGACCATTAATTTCAGAAGCAGAACAGACAGAAAAGTGGAGGTAATAGGTTTGTACCACTATTGAAATAAGCCCTTCATATATAACTTGAAGAAACGACAGATTCATAGTAAAACATTAACGCAACGCAGTACAAGAAACAAGAAGCCCATAAGAGCACCACTGACAAGAACAACGCCGTAACAGATGATAAGACAAATGGAAAAATCGTCACTCACACACCGACGAATCACAATGCTTCCCAAGTAACGCTCAAAACAAGATAAGTTGACTGAACACAACATCGCTTAAACACTGTTAGCCCACGCTCTAGATGAGCATCACACTGCTCTACCAGCAAGCAGCAGTAAGGTTGAAAACAGAGTATCACACCAGATGCTCGATGAACGACAACAGACGGACCATGAAATGAGTGCATCCCACTGATCAATGTCGTGGTGACTGCTTGTCCTTTCGCAAGCACAGTGGCCAAACATACCAATGGCTCCCATCACTTTCGCAGGCATGCCAGCGTGACAAGCAACGGATGAGCCGGAGCTCCATATTTCGTATCTAACAGCGAGGAGAAAACAGGCAGAGAGCCTGCACTCATTGCCTGTAATTGCGTAGCATTTTTCAGGCACCATATTCAGTACGCGGCTGTGAACAAAGGCAGACATACAGCCTGCATTTGCTGTCTGTATCTGTGCACCATCCATCCGGACGCTATACCCCATACGCAGCAGCGATTAGACAACAGAGAGAAGGCCTGCAGCAGCTGCTATAGGCTCGGCAATGTCGACTTGGCCCAGTGGTCGCACCTCAGTGATTCCGTTGATAGGATCGCTTCCCCCCAGTGCAGTCCGGCCTACAGTGTGTTGCAGACTAAGAGTGAGACTCTGCACTACCTGATGCTGTTCCACTTCACCCTCGGCCACAGGCAACAGTTCCCACAAAGCAAAGGCGGTAAACCACTCTGACATCGGTGGCAGAGAAGTTATTGCAATAGGTCACAATTAGAAGGGTATTCATTTTGAAAGTTAGTCCTTCATACTGAACCAGCGCGAAATCTCAGCTCACTTCTGGATTCCTAAACAATGTTTCTACGACCTTCATCAGCTGTCTCGAGGAAAGCTTTCAGGAAGTCTTCATCCATGCCATGACATATTACTGGCTACACTCAGGGTGATTCAGTTGCTCCTACGGACGTCGTTTAAGCAACCCGCAAATTTACACTACTGGCCGTTAAAATTCCTACACCAAGAGAAAATGCAGATGATAAACGGGTATTCCTTGGACAAATATATTATACCAGAAATGACATGTGATTACATTTTCACGCAATTTGGGTGCATAGATCCTGATGAATCAGTACCCAGAGCAACCACCTCTGGCCGTAATAACGGCCTTGATACGCCTGGGCGTTGAGTCAAACAGAAGTTGGATGGCGTGTACAGGTACAGCTGCCCATGCAGCTTCAACACGATACCACAGTTCATCAAGAGTAGTCACTGGCGTATTGTGACGAGCCAGTTACTCGGCCACCATTGATCAGACGATTTCCGTTGTTGAGAGATATGGAGAATGTGCTGGCCAGGGCACCAGTCGAACATTTTCTGTATCGAGAAAGGCCCGAACAGGACCTGCAACATGCGGTCGTGCATTTTCCTGCTGAAATGCAGGGTTTCTCAGGGACAGAATGAAGGGTAGAGCCACGTGTAGTAACACATCTGAAATGTAACGTCCACTGTTCAAAGTGCTGTCAATGCGAACAAGAGGGGACCGAGATGTGTTACTAATGGCACCCCGTACCATCACTCCGGGTGATGCACCAGTATGGTGATGACGAATACACGCTTCTAATGTGCGTTCACCGCGATGTCCTCCTGAACCCACCGATTCCATATTCTGCTAACAGTCATTGTATCTCGACCAGCGCGAGCAGCAATGTTGCGATACGATAAACCGCAATTGCCATAGTCTACAATCTGACCTTTATCAAAGTCGGAAACGTGATGGTACGCATTTCTCCTCCTTACACGAGGCATCACAACAACTGTTGTTTGTGTATGAGAAATCGCTTGGAAACTTTCCTCATGTCAGCAAGTTGTAGGAGTCACCACCGGCGCCAATCCTGTGTGAATGCTCTGAAAAGTAATCATTTGCATATCACAGCATCTTCTTCCGGTCGGTTAAAATTTCGCGTCTGTAGCACGTCATCTTAGTGGTGTAGCAATTTTAATGGCCAGAAGCGTATATCTGGGTCTCTTAAACAAGGTGCAAGATTTTTATATTCTGTCACTCGCTACTCGCTACAGGAAAAGTGAACAGGACCTTTTTATAGGAATTTTAATGTAGTGAAATTTTGCATTGACACATGTTTTCACTGGAAGACACGGTTTTGGGGTGAGTTTCTCAAGAAAAATGAACAGAAGAGTCTTTCAAACGCGTCTTAATCCCCACATTCGCCCTTAAGCAGCCAGGAGTTCTAATATATTGTTCGTGGACCTCCCTATTACCATTGTACAAAAATTTCTGAACTACATGAACTATTCCCGATATTTGACCTTTATTGGTCTCTATTGATTGGACTATTAAGCCACCAGCATATTTGGCTATTTCGTGAACGTTACTAATTTAAACGTTTTTGTTAATTAATGACAGAAAAACGACTTTTTAAAATGTTACTCTAAAACTAATTAGGTTGACAATTTGATCCAAACTTAACACTTACAAGCACAGTAGTAGTTTCATATTCAAAACCTTAACTAAAAGACTAATTCCAGAATGAGATTTTCACCCAGCAGCGGAGAGTGTGCTGATATGAAACATCCTGGCAGATTAAAACTGTCTGCCGGGCGGAGACTCGAGCTCGGGAGCTTTGCCTTTCGCTGGCAAGTGCTCTAATAGAATGATGTAATTATTTATTTTATGCTGAGAATTAGCTGAAAGGTCCTATTAGTTTTTCTGTAGGACTCAAAGTTTGAGCGTGGCGAGCGAGTAAATGTGGAAAATCACGTGGTTTTTGAAGGCCACATATGGAATTGCAGGTTGCATATAACAACATTGATACTGGCAGCTGAATCATCCTGTCGCATCCCGGAGTCACCTACACCGTTCACGCCAACATCTGTTTCCGCGTTTCTACTCCGGAAGCCACGTTACTGTTCGTGGCAGAGGGTATTTTAATCACCAGTGTCACTTCCTAACTTCCAATCCCGAATAGTTCGCGGGAAGAAGAATTGCAAGTGTGCCTCTCCGTGTGCTTGTTCACAAGATCTACGTAGCAGGAATCAATATATTGGCTGAATCTTCACGAAACACACGATCTCGCAATTTTAATAGTATTCCATATCGTGATGCAGAACGCCTCTCTTTCATTGATTGCTCAACAGTAGGCTGAGCACCTCCGTAACACTTTCGCACTTATTAAATGAACCTGTAGCGAACCGTTCTGCTCTTCTTTAGATCTTCTCTGTTTTCTCTGTCGATCCTACTTAGTACCAATTCCAAGCTACGGAGTAACATTCAAGTACTGGTCCAACGACAATTTTGTAGGCTATCTCCTTTGTTGAGTGTTGTTGCAAGGAATCTGTTTGGCACCAACTTCACCTGAAATTAATTTATTGACTCGCTCCAATTTAAATTCATCCGCACGCATCACCTGAGGTATTTTATGGAAGTAAATGCTTGCAGTGATTGTTCTATAATCTCATAATCATACAATAAAGGGGTTTCCTCTCTGTGTATTCGTTACACGATACTTTTGTTTATGTTGAGGGTCAACTGCTACTCTCTGCAACAAACGTTGATCCTCTGCACTCTATGCTGCACTTCGTTGTAGTTCTCTAGTGTTGCGACTTGTCCCTATTCAACCGCATCATCAACGCAAGACCTCACGTAACTTCCGAAGTCATCTGCTAGGACATTTACATATATTTAACACGTTGGCATCTGGGAGTAACAGAGTGTAGCTAGCAAATAATAAATTTATGTCTTAGTTCCTGACGAAATGGAGCACAGTACTTCTTTGGCTCATTTACCATACATTGACCTGGATGCATGTCCACCACACCGTCATTTCCTCATAATTACCGTCGTATGTTCGTATTCATCTTGTGGCTGATTTGTTTTTAGATATCTGTTTAACCTTGGGCAGTTTGTAAGTGGTTCGCCACTGATTTTGCAATTTGAAAGGCGAGAATCAAGCGAAGTGTACGTTCGTTAGTGTTAATAAAATCATGTCAAAGAGGTACCAAAATGAAATGGTAGAATACAGTTGATGGTGTCTATAGGACCTGCTGCCAGAACTGTAACATCTTCCTCCTTTCTCCAGACAAATAATAGTTCACTTGATAGATCTTTCTCACTCCTGGATCACGGCGGCATCGGAGACCGGAATCTACAACAAGTGTTTCAGTCGTGAAAAGGCCAGAAGGAAATAACAGAGAGGTAGAAAATCAAATGATATTTGTGTTAAATAATCCATAACAATGAAACGAAAGTCAGGCAATTTTTACGTATTGTTATTGCATGAGTCCACATTACCCAGTAGTCCTTAGTAACAGGCTGGCCACAAAGCCAATTTCAATTAAACTGCTGTTTTTCCTTCAACTGCCGTCACCATAGAATTTTTTTTTACAACACGCTTGGCTAGTATCGAAATTATTCTGACTTTATCAACCGATGGTTGTAAACTTCAGTAACTTATCCTGCATACCAATTTATGGACAAAGTTAATTCTATATGACAAAAATTTAATATTAGTTTTTTCAACTCATTTAATATGCACGTAATCTACCTGTAATCACTGCCACTGCAGTCGTAACTCCTCCTTTTTACGCTCTTTGTATATATTTTAAATCAATTAAATAATTCGGACATCTTTGTTTGTAAAGACGGGACGAAACGTAGCAAAGGCTACACCACGTCCAGGGAAACTCTCCTAGTTGTTCCTTGAAGCAATTGTTTCACTTTTTCTTCCTCTGACTGGATGCATATTTCTGTTGCTGACCGCAGTTTTGATTTTTCAATTTTTAATTGTTTTTCTTATTGACAGCCCATTTACCACGACAAGCGGAAACTAGTTGCACACAAAAGTCTTGCTAAGTTACTGAAAACGTTGCAGGGCCGTTTTATATTTCCATCCACCCCTAAAGCTGACCACCAAGTCGATTACTGCTGCCATATTAGGTACGAATTGTGATCCCCGTTCAGTATCACGATGGGCAAAAAACCTAGATCTCAGAGTAATCTATAAAAAGTCACAAGTGATACTCATATCACATCGAACGTTGATGAGCGCCCTTTTTCGTGAAACATTTCCTCAAATACTATTTAACAGTATTCAGTTATCGTGTCGACATACAACAAAAGCCTTAGACTTAGTCTGGGATGAGTTTCTACGTTGAGAAGAACATATTTTTACGGTATACAGGAAATCTCTGTACTGTCAATACGCAATCTAAAAATTTGGAAAAATCTCTCCACCTCAGATTAAACTAAAGTGAGTCCGTCATTCAGTCTTGGCAGATTTTCACTACTGTAACGCAGTACATACAGGCCAAAAAAGAGAAAACTCCTTACGACAGGAGCTATCTACGATGTTTTCGTAATATATGTGTAACATTCTTCCGCTTGATCACTCTAGTCGTTCCTTTATCCAGTTAGGCAATATTCGAACTGATGGATGTCTGTTTACATTATCAGTTTCCAATTAACTGTTGTCCCCTATTACCCACTTGTACACTAGTGTCCAAAACAGAAATTTTGCAAGGTTGCTTTTATTTTGTCTAAAACAGTACAAAAAGGTCATAGTTAAGTAGAAACAATGCAAAGAATTCAGAACGTTAACAACTGCAACATGCGTAACGGCAGAGAAAAATCTTCTTCGTTAACTCCAACTTAACGGATTTGCACACACATTCCGATAATTGTTGATGTGCTCAGTATGGGGTGTGAACCCCTCTGACAACAATACAAGCCCAACAACTATGGGGCATGCTGTGTATGATGACATCAATCTCATGTTGAGGCATAACGACCATTCTTTCTGCAGACCTGCTCGTAGTCTTGGAGTGTGGTTAGTGAATGCTGAAATGATGCCAGCCATCTCCGTAGTGCATCCCAGACATGCTCTATGGGATTCAAATCGGGAGAGCGAGCAGACCCTTTCATGTGTGCAATATCTTCCGTTCCCAAGGAAACATCAACCGCCCGTGCTCATGAGGTCGAGCATTATCGTCCGTCAACATAGAAGTCTGGGCCCATACCACATCACAAAAGCCGAAAACGAATTCCCTGACAGCAGTTGAAACTTGCCGATTATCTTGTAAAATTTCGTGAAGAGTGGTTCGAGTGGTAAAAATAATCCCTGCCCACACCATTAGGGATCCTCCTCGATATCGGGTCTCTTTCCACAGTGTTTGGGTCCCGAAATCGTGTCCCACGTTCCCTCCAGATGCGAATCCATCGAGAATCTCTCTCCAGACTAAATCGGGACTCATCTGTGAAAAGAACATTGGCTCACTATTCGACCATCCAAATGGCATTTGGACGACTGCACCTTAGACATTCGCTTTTGTGAAGACGTGTAAGACGTAGACATACAGCAGATCTCCAACAATAAAGCGCATTCTGCCGAAGCCTTCTGTACACCGTTTCCCTCGACACAACACGTCCAGTGGATGCTGGGAGCTCACATGCCAGCTGCCGTGCAGTAACAAGGCGGTAATGTCGTGTCCATACAGCCAAATGGCGGTACTCCCTTCTGAAGTCACACGTGGTCGGCCTTGCCCTATTCTTTGGGACACAGTTTCAGTCTATATAAACTGTCACCACATCCGACAAACAAGAGAACGATTCACACCATGCCATCAGCCCACATCACTTTGCGTCTCTCCTGCTTTTGTTCTTTCTATGGACCGCCACCGCAGCGAGTCTGGTACGCATCTTCTCTGTGGCATACTGCACCGTCTGTGACTATATACACAGCGATAGTGATGTGGGACTGCCAGGCCAACACTACCTCGTTTCAGAGGTGCCCTGACTTCGTGGTTGGCATGATTGTAAGTTTACCAGAATGCCATCTTCCATGCAGAGCAAGACTGTACGAATATCTGGTTGAAAGTTTGTATGATTATATCGTGAGTTAGACACATGACGGGGAAATGACGGTTTATTGCTTCAATTTTGGACACCAGTGTATATAAGACACCTGTCATTATTACATAGCTGCAGTACCAGATTGGATACGCCGCAGATCCTGGTATACAACTGCATAACAATAAAGCTTTTTTCAATTCCTTCCAAATTTCAGCCATACAACTGTGGAACAAATATCTCTGTTTCCAGTGTCTTAGCCTAAATTGTTCTGGATTCAAGAGGAGATTAAAGCTTCATACGTTATGACCGGCGTAGTGTCCCTCTCGGCAAACGCCCACTGTTTTGATTCTTTCCAGCAGGGAACCAGTGTCACACTCTAAACTATCCACGTTTTTTTTATCCCTTTCTAATTGTGATTTCTTCCTCCCATCTAACCTGCTCATCTTACCCTATTATTTCTAGCTCGTCCTCTGTCCATTCAATAATATCGTGTCAAATTCTTTCTTTTCGTAATGCTGTCACGTTTTATTGTTATTATTACCACTATTTTCAAGTGAGCGAGGGACTGAAGGCCAGAACCTTGTCTGGTGAAGTAAGTGCATCACTTAATAACTTTAATTCTTGGTGCTGAAGTATAATAACTCTCCAATTAACTTCTATAAGATCAATGTTAATATTTATTAAGATCATGTGTGTATTTGTTATATGTTAGATTAATGATATTACAACTGATGATACAGCATAAGCTCTTACTTAATCGAACACTTCCCATTCATTTTTCAAGTTTGTCTTTTAAAATTTATCAATTCGCCGACACATTGTGTAAAAAATACTGGCTACTTCATACCATTCCTATTGATGACTTCGATAAGTTTTCAAGTGATACTTTTACTAAGAACATTCGAGAGCTGTTTGAATGAGAGTACTGCAATACAACAATTAATACAATGTAAGTGTAAGATTTCGCAAAAGAATAAGTCTCAAATTTTATTTCTGTAAAGTGTTGATGTGACGCTTTGATCAGGTGAACCTAATTTGTGTACTCTGCTTTCAGTCATATATTTAGCACATTTCTTCGGTACTTCTAAGTCTTCTTCAATGCCGTCAAGGAATAAAACTGTTCTATTCGGAAAATAGGATTGTTTATGCATGTTGGTTGAATATAAACTGTGATAAACAACTAGAGTAGTTCTCCATATCTTTTTGTTAACCTAGAAAGTTGGTGGAGTGGTAAGAACACTGGATTCCCTATGTAAGTTCAAACTTCAGTTCAGAAATTAAGAGTTAAGCTTTCCACGAACTGTAGATGTTATGGTGAATGACGAGATTGTCGCAGCGAGAAGGACATGGTCTACTTTCTTCCTCAGATTTTTGCACTTCATGGGCTAGGTCACTGACGTTACGTTTATTTCCATTCAATCATCGGCCGTAAGCTTCATATTTAGAACTATATGAGAAAACTGATATATTTTCCCATTTTATGTGAAACGAATCATTCTACGTTCAACACATAAGATACTAAAGCGTCTATAAAGATCAATAATGACCTCTTTGAAATGTTCCAGCTCTTCCACCATTGCTTATGTTCCCACATATCGTGCAGAGGAATTTCTGGTAATATTATTTGCAAATAAAGGTTGCCATTGTTAATGAAATTGAATGCTTGAGACAATCCTAGACCTATGCACTAATTTCCTAGTTGGGTATATGCTAGGTTGGAAACTTTTCTACTTGTTACAACAGATCAGTACTAAATACTACAAGTGCGTCTTTTTACAAGCTGACAATGGTTAGGATCTGTGAACTGACGTTGGAGGAAGAGAGTTGCTTTGTTTTTTATGGTTACCGTACCACGCCAAATACATGTGCTAATATTGTATTACATCTTGCTACTGATAATTCGACACATTCTGTAAATAGAAAATATTGGAAACTAAAGAAATGTGTATTTGGAAGAGAGCTTCAGTAATATCCTGGACTGAAAGAGAATCTTATCAACAAATACAGAAAGATTTTAAAGCGGAAAGGACATTGTTATCCATGTTAAAAAGAGGAAAATCTAAATTGTCTATACAGATAATTCTTAATGGAATTTTGGATAGAAAAATCAACAGATACAAATCAAGAGGCAATCCAGAAAAATCTTATTCCAATACGTTACCACTGAAATGAGCTGATACCGAGTGGCAAGGTGTAGGACAGAGAAGAGTTGCTGCATCTACAAGGCGTTATCCTTCGTGTGTGATGATGAGTTGATATAAAAGTAAGAAGTAATACCGTAGCGCCCATCTCTACAGAAGACACAAATATTAATCCTAAATTGTGTGTTGTAATTAAAATGACGCAAAAATTTCATCGTGAGAGTGATAATGGAACGTCACAAACTATCACAAGAGGCTTCTTCTGTGTGTTTCATTAACTCTCAGACGAAAGTCTAATTCATCCAACAGGTGTAGTGAGACACAGATGCTCATCCCTATCTTATCCCAGCGAGTCATTCACCTCCCCACTTCTACTAACAAAGCTGAAAATGAGGAAAGTGAGTCACTGACGAAGAACAAGGTGGGTGGAAGCGAATCTGCACAGAGTGGTCCGCCACGATATTCCCGGAAGTCTTTTCGAAAACGCGAATTAACGCCAGCGGTCTCCCGAGGCGCAGTTCTGACAACTGCGCGGTCGTCGTTTCTGCCGCCTCTGAATCCGCCCTCCTCAGGAACAAAATCTGCCCGAGTAGAATTCCACCCGCCTGCCAGATTGACACTGGGACGTCGCGCTGCGGGGCTGCCTACTCTCGAGGGGCGCTACGTGGGCGGCGGAAAATTGGAACGAACTTGACAGCGGCAGGCGGTGGTGGGAGAAGGGGAGAAGGGGCGGCGCGCGGCGTCGTTAGGCAACTCGCCGGAATTAAACACTGTTCATCCCCGCCGCAGCTGAGCTCCCCAGCGCCGTCTGAGCTACCGGCCCGTGGCACGTGGAAGGAGGTCGCTTACGTCACGTTTTAAGACAAGGAAGGGGCACAAGGAGAACCTCTTTCTTAAAGCCAGATGCTCGCGCATATTTCGGGGCTTGACGTAGGCAACAGTCCTACTCATAGCTGCTCAGTTTTTCTTCAATAAATAGGAACATTTATTTCTGGTTGCTTTAATTTCGGCATAGTCGACTCGGGTAGGCGCGCCGGCCCCGTATCGAATCCGCCCACCGGATTAACGACAAAGGCCTGTGTGCTGGCCAGCCTGGATGTTATTTTTAGGCGGTTTTCTACATCCCCCTACGTGTATACCGGGCTGGTCCCCACGTCCCGCCTCAGTTTCATGCCTCACAGACATTTGAAACACATCCTCACTTATCCATGATTTACACTTGACGCAGGCAGATGGGGTACTCTGATTCTGTCCCTGGGGATATGGGGTGGCGGCAGGAAGGGCATCCGACCACCCCTTCAAATTAACATGCGAAATCCGGATTAACCACGCCAACCCCGCGTACAGTGCGGGACAAAGGCGCAAGCGATAGATAGATTGTCCTGCATTAAAACAGTGAGCCAGACGTGAAGAATATATTTCTTTTATTTCCGTCAAGTTTTTGGTCTTTAGACTGCCATTTTCGTTCAGATTTCCATGTTCAGCAGAAAAACATGAAAAAAAAAACAACTAGTAGATAGCTCACATCTTAAAATAATAAAATATCTCTACTGAAAGGTATTCATATACGTCGAATCATGCGCTTAATATAAGTCGAAGCATACTTGTTTTACAACACGTCCTAGTATAGTGAAGCCACAGTGGATCGTCAAGAAATCACACAAAATCAGCTTAACTTTGTCGCATGTATTTAAAATATAATCTAAATTAGGTCACAGTCCCAGCAGTCATTGTGTTAACAGTGCCACTATTCAAAATAAACTTAAGTACAGAATCTAGGAAATATGTATGGGTCACAGGCACGTTAGACGTTGCTACAATAGGCTTATTCAGTAGGTTATTTTTATTATTTTACGAACTCCAATAAACTGAAGAATATAGTAGGTAAAACCTATAGTGCACTCATAAAGTGTATAAGTTGTTACAGTGAAGAAATGTAACAAATTAAAACACGATACAAGCTAAATTTTAAAATAGTTGAAAACGAAAAATGAGAATGTGTGGTTCTGAGACGCTTTTGGCTTGATTTTAGATAAAAATATAATAATATAGACATGAACAAGTTTATGGAGCTAACAAATTAATATGACTGGTAAAATAACTAGTGAAATGAGGCAAGTGGATTAAACAAAAGATGTAAGACGGAATATTCTAAAATTTAACCATTTCGGTAACGAATTATTTTTTTCCCGAAAAAAAAATCATGGCATTTCTATACAGTTCTTCGAATTAAATGATGATTTTTCAGATGTACGAAATATTCTGAAGTTCCCCAAAAGGGGGGATACAACGTGTCCCCAAGTGAGGACATTGTGTTTAGGTGCGTGCAGTGTAAGTCGAAAACTCTAAGTATTCTATTTGATTTTATTTCATCAAAATACATAATTACACAAAGCTTACTTAATGATTACATTAATAAACTATGGTTTTACACTTGTGCAGAATGATAATCAAATAAACAATTTTTTTTCTATTCAGACATAAATGTATGTTACATTTTACATAATAAATTTTGTTTTGTCTTTGCAAGCCGGTTTCTTGCACCATTCAAACGATTTTTTTTTTGTCACTGACCACTGGAAGATGCCCAACGTTGTCCAAACGAACATCAGCTTCTGGACGAACTCCCGCATTGACTCGTTTTGAAGTACTTGAAGATTGCATTGGACTCTCACTAGTGGGACGCCCCATTTTCCTGGCGGCTGACTTATCTATTTTTGTCAGTACTTTGACCATAGTTGTCCTAAAGTGAAGCAAATCGAGTATCTTATATTTAGGAACACCTAATTCTGATGCTCATTTCTTGAACTCAGTCTATGCATTTAGACATGCAGTATCAATTGCATGAACAAATATGGCTGTCGAAATGCGTGTTCGGTTTCAAAAGCAGCTAACTGCATGTTGCCTTGGGTGCAAAGCCCGCTAAATGCCCAATAGACGTGGCTGTCACCTTGCCATGACCGGTCGCAAAGCACGTGAACAGACATCAGACTTACCAATCTGGACATTCAAAGCTACTTTTCAGTCCTTTACGATTAGAATGGGTATCTTATTTATTCAGCTTTAGGGTGGCTGCGCTGTAACAAATTCGTACGCAACAAAAACATTCTCGCTGCCAGTGCATTGTCGTTTGGATGGGACCAGTGTTCCGTGGCTACCTCAGCGTCACTTATGCAATTAGCGGGCGTTGCGTCCAGGCTACTCAGTTCACAATATACAGTATGGTATAAAACGCCCAGCATTACCTCCGTCATTGTCTTCTAGTTCAAAATTATCGCCAGGATTATCGGATAGACCGCCAGTTTCAGATGAATTAATGAGTTCTATAACTTCTTCTTCTGAAGTGGCCTTCATCTATCTTAGGCTGGGAGCGCTGTGAAATCACCGTAAGGTGACTAAAACGACAGCGAAAGAATGTCCTAAATTTCTATTTTACTACAACCTTTCAATCACAGTGTCCTTATTTTGAGAGCTATAAATATGTCACTTACCTTTCTTTCTGAAAGACACCTTTAGTTTTCACCTTCAAGAATGCACCTTTCTACGCACAAATAAATAGTTTTACCTAAACGCAGAAGATAATAACTGGCTGATGGAAGGTACAAAGATTACTGGGGAGCGCTCATGTGCCTGTGCGCATTCAGTTTTGTTTTGTGGTACCACAGATTGACAGGAGATGTAGACAGTGTTCTGAAATAAACTCTCTGCTTGTGACAATATGAGTACAGCAATCACAAATGGTCACTTTTAAAGAATTTTAATATAATAAGCATTTATTTCGAATGTCCTTATATGAGGACGCCATGACCGAAAGGGTTAATGTTTTAACACATGAAATACGGTGTCATAATTTTCATTATAATTTTTCTGGGCCTGAAAAACATTCGATTTCACTACTGCTAGTGACAAATGCCCACTTTACAAATTATTACAGTATATTTTTGCAAATATTTTTTCTTCATTTGCTACGCGTTTGATCACTATGTCTGTATTACCTGTGTGGACACAATGAACGTTTTCTTTTTGGTGATCTCCCAGTTCGTGCTAACCTCGACTGTTCGCTAGTAAGAACATGACATGGCTATGGAAGAACGTTGTTTTGGAGATAGTGTATTCAACATGAAGATGTTTCGTTTCTTTCCGTAATTCCCTGAAGAAATACCACATTTATCAAATCTGCTTTCCTAGTAGCTGGCATGTTGCTGTGAAGAATAAACACAGAGTGTTTATTACTGCAGCATAAGTTACAGTTGTACATGTTTCTTGACTGTCTCTTGCGTTTGCATTACCTGCCTTGTGGTCAAGAGGATCAAATCCTGATTTAGCTTTGTTGTTGAATAAAAATATTTGTTTTATCTTTTACGTTCTTTATCTACTGCAACACCATGGTGGAGAAAACTGAGCAGTATAAAACTTTGTTTTTCCTTTTTGGGCTGTAGCCGACTGTCTTAAAATTGACTTCAAAACCTTACGAAGAAGGTAAAACTTCTTTGGATTGGACGTCTTCATATCTGGTCGAGGTACGTTCTTTTGGCTCAAAGTTCTCATTGCCATAACCTTTTCCGGGAGCAGCTCTTCAACTAACAGAGCTCTTGAGAATAAAGTGTTCATTGTAATTTTTTGAGGTTCGTCTCAATGTGTTTGCTGATGTCTCTACTGTAGTAGAAATAACGCCACCTTGTTTTGTCTTCATTTCTTCAGAAGTAAAATTCTGAAGTTTTCTTTTCATTACAAGCAATGAGCGAACTTTTTAAATTAATACGACACCCAAACCCCTTTAACATCCTTTCGAGATAAAATAGTCTCATATATTCTTAGAGAGACAGTTACGCTAGCTGTTGGCTCCAGCGTATAAATTTACTGAGTTCCTTAACAACAAATAAAGAAATCAGCACTTCTGTAATCCGTCATCACCTGTAATCCTGGGTACCGTCAGTACCTGAATAACTGTCACCTTACTGGGAGTGTCATCTTCCAGCCATTCAGGAATTGTTGATTCAAAATTGCAAACTCTTGTGCTATTACCATCTAAAGTTATTTCGCTGCTAAACGTTAATATAAAACCCTCGCAGTAAGTTAATCGTAGAAGTACCTTATATAATTATTCTGCACTCGAAACTAAACTTATGCTTACTGAAACTATTTTGGCTAAAGCAATATACTTATTTTCAGAAAGAACTCTCTCACGCCGGTTTTGTAGTTCTTCCGCCTTTTTGTAGAGGTACAAAACTATAAATGTTATCAGTAATCTTCCCAAAATAATGTACCATTCAGACCACAGATAAACAAAACGATTTGAAAAATGGCTGCCTTCAATGCATTCAATGAGTAAGATTATAAAATTAAAAACGAAAAGTAATTAATCTTACTCGCGCCAAGTTATGTTTTTACTATAGAAAATCGCCTGTATCTCCAAGGACTACGCAGATTTGCAAATTAGACATTTAAAAGACAATTTATTGATAAAATTGAAGATATCCTGTGGTCGTTACGTATCCAAGGGTTAACGGTGCGGGTGCATGCCTATACTTTGTAATGTAACCATTAACCCCACAATACACTAGCCCAACAAGTGGAAGCGCGAGTGTGTTCCTTCCATGCCCCCTTCCTTAGCATTCGCGAAATGCTGTTTATGACACTATTTGGATAGTGTCACAGTAATAGCCGAAGACGTTTACGTCCTAAGCGCCGAAGCGGCTACATATCTTGATGCACTGCCAAAAAATTCTAGGCCAGATCTATGTAGAGCCTCTTGCAGGACTGCCGTCATCTCTGGTAGCGTAGATAAACCATCTGAAGAAATGCATACTCAAAAACCAGCAAAGCTGTACCACTCAGGTAACTACCACCCGTGCCGGAGGCCCAGATGGAAATCCCAATAAAAGCTCTAGAACAAACCGACACCGCCAGTGTCATTTAGACTGAGGTGAAAAATGTCATGGGATTCGTCATAATATCGTGTCGGACCTTCTCTCTCCCCTCTTCCCCGGCTTAATTCAGTACCTCGGCGTGGAACGGACTCGGTAAGTCTTAGGAAGTCACCTACAGAAATATTGAGAAATAGTGCTTCTCTAGCTGTCCCTAAATGCGAAAGTGTTCCGGTGTAGGATTTTGGTTACCTCTTAAAACCAATGATGAAAAATTGTGGCCCAGTGACACAAGGCATTGTCATCCATAAAAATTCGATCATTTTTTGGGAACATGAAGTCTATGAATGGCTAAATATGGTCTCCAAGCTGCCGGACGTAACCATTTCTAGTGAATGATCGGTTCAGCTAAACCAGAGGACTCACTCACTTCCATTTAAATAAAGACCACACCGTTGTGGAGCCACCGCTAGCTTACACAGTGCGTTCTTGACAACTTTGGGTCCGTGGCTTCGTGAGGTCTGCGCCACACTGGAACGCTACCATCAGCTCTTACCGACAAAATGAGGACTCATCTTACCAGCCCACGGTTTTCCAGTAGTCCAAGATCCAAACGATATGGTCACAAGGCCAGGAGAGGGATGCAGGCGGTATCGTACTGTTAGCGAACGTGTCGATCGTCTGTTACCATAACCCATTAACGCCACATTTCGCCGCACTGTCCAAACGGCTGTTTTACGCAGTCTTGCTTGTCTGTTAGCGCTGACAACTCTGCGCAGATGTCGCTGCTCTAGGTCGTTAAGTAAAAACAGTTGGTAACTGCGTTGTCCTGGTGGGAGGTATTCACGGCACCCTCTTCATTCTTTGGGTCTCGAAATATTGAACTTCCTAACGATTTCCAAATTGTAATGTGGCATGCGTTTAACTCAATTTACTATTCCGCGTTCATATTGCGTTAATTCCCGTAGTTCGACCTAGTCTTAGGTAGGATTCAGCCTTGTCATTGTGGCTGGTTGTTCAGAGATCATTTCTGAATTGCCAGCCTACAGCCGGTGTTGAAGGCAGCCTTTTTAACAAGCCTGAGCTAAATGGCGCTTTGACGCTGAACTAGCGCTGCCTGGCTCTTTGCGAAACATAAAAGGTGTCGCAAGCGATGCGTGTCACACTGGTGCGTCGTACTCAATGACTGTCACTGTACAGGTAAATTTTTAAAATGCTGGTGGCATCGAGGGTTTTGCCAAACTGGGCGATTTTAGAAGGACGCTTTGGTTTTGTTTCACGTTTGTGTCAGTGCCACCCCCTCCCCCTCCCTCCTTGATAACACTGAAAAAGCATAACCACACTCTAATTCTTCGGACCGTGTTCGAACTTCGGCGAATGGTTTTGAAGGGTCCGTAGTGTATCCATCCCGTATACCAGAGCACTGCACTCCAAAGCGTAGCTATTACGTTGTTTCCGGTTACAGGACCATAATTTACTTGGAAAATGGCTGAACCGTCCGGGGGGTGTCAGTAGTGTCAAAGGTTGTAAAAGACTTTCTACTGTTGCTCACTGCACTGTGAACTGTTGTTCTCGACAGCAAAATTTGTGGGAATCAACGCCCCAAGGGAAAGTGATAGTTTCATTGATGCCCTACAAGTCACTCTCTCAGCTGTTTTCATATCGAGCGGGAGTGTGTCTATATATATTTTTTTCAACCACCCGTAAGAAAACTGTGTGATTTCCATCGCAGAGGCTTTTAAAAAGGGATGAAATACGAATTAGTGTGCTTGTGGCGTCCGTCCCGTAGTATGACACGTCTACGATGCTGTTGGGGAGATTTCTGATGACAGTTGGTGGGAATGTGACGTCATTGAACTACCTTATACCTCAAGTGAACTACTGAGTTCGGGCCCTTTTTTCGCATGTATCGATTCGTTGCTGTTTGAAGCGTTTCCGAGCCGGGGGTTGACGTCTCAGGGCTCCACGCTTCTGCATCATTAAAGATGACGGTTGGAGCCAAGTTTCGAACTACTGCGTCGCAGTGGGACACAATTACGGGGTTTCGAAAAAGTGACTCTTTCATTGTGTTGCGCAGTGTAGATACACTGAAGCGCCAAAGGAAGTGGTACAGGCATGCGTATTCAAATACAGAGATATGTAGACATGCAGAATACGGCGCTGCCGTCGTCAACGCCTACGTAAGACAAGAGTCTGACACAGTTGGTAGATCGGTTACTCCTACTACAATGGTGGGTTATGAAGATTTATATGAGTTTGAACAGGGTGTCATAGTAGGCTCACGAGCGGTGGGATATATCAAAAAAATGGTTCAAATGGCTCTGAGCACTATGGGACTTAATATCTACGGTCTTCAGTCCCCTAGAACTTAGAACTACTTAAACCTGACTAAACTAAGGACATCACACAACACCCAGTCATCACGAGGCAGAGAAAATCCCTGACCCCGCCGGGAATCGAACCCGGGAACCCGGGCGCGGGAAGCGAGAACGTGGGATATAGCACCTCGAGATAGCGATAAGTGGGGTTTCTCACGTACAGCCATTTTACGGTGTCACGAATCCGTTAAAACATCAAATCTCCGACATAACTGCGGCCGGAAAAAGATCCTGCAAGAATGGAACCAACGACGACGGAAGAGAATCGTTCAACATGACTGAAGAGAAACCCTTGCGCAAATTGCAACAGATTTCAATGTCGGGCCTTCAACAGGTGTCAGCGTGCGAACCATTCAACGAAACGTCATCGATATGGGCTTTCGGAGCCGAAGGCCCTCTCACGTACACTTGGTGACTGCACGACATAAAGCCTTACACGTCGCCTTGGCCCGCCAACACCGACACTGGACGGTTGATGACTGGAAACATGCTCCCTGGTCGGACGAGTCTCGTTTCAAATCACATCGAACAGATGGACGTGTACAGGAATGGAGACAGCCTCATGAATCCATGGACCACGCATCTTAGCAGGGTGCTACTCAAGCTGGTATGGGCTCTGTAATGGTGTGGGGCGTGTGTAGTTGGAGTGATATGGGACCCCTGATTCGTTTGGATACGTACATTTGGATACGTACGTAAGCGTCCTGTCTGGTCACCTGCAACCATTCACGTCCATTGTGCATTCCGACGGACTTGGGCAATTCCAGCAGGACATTGCGACACTCCACGCGTCCAGAACTGGTACAGTGTGAGTCCACTCTTCGGGTCTTAAACCCTTCCACTGGCCAACAAATTCCCAAGTTATGAACATTATTGAGCGTATCTGGGATGCCTTGGAACGTGCAGCTCAGAAGAGATCTCCACCGCCACGTACTTTTACGGATTTGTGGACAACCCTGCGGGATTCATGGTGTCAATTCCGTCCAGCACTACTTCAGACATTAGTCGAGTCCATGCCACGTTTTGTTCCGGACTTCTGTATGCTCGCGGGGACCCTACACTATATTAGACAGGTGTATCAGTTTCTTTGGCTCTTCAGTATAGAGCACAGTTACAGAATCCTTGCGGTGCGCAACGCATTACGTGATGAAATCGCCGTATCTAGGCACCAGCAGAGTTCTAATTTCTGATCCCCAATTTAAACACTACCACATGAAAAACGGCTTCAATTCCCTCTTTATACAGCATTGAATCCATTCAGTTAATTAGTTAGTTACATGTTTCATTAATCATTTGAACGATTCTTTTATGGAAATGACCTGGAACGTGTCAGTTTGCAGGATATGTGTACATGTGTACATGATTAGCGTTTACATCAATGAACACATTGCCATTTTATTCCTACTCTTGAAACTAAATTGAAAACCATTTTTTCTGACTACCACTTCTTAAGTAGAAATTCGTCACCCAGGATAAATTATTTGGTTTAAAACTTGTTTCACTGCTTGTTAGACATTTTATGGTATTTGGAAAATAGTTAAAAATCTTTATTGCTGCATACTGAACACCTCTTCGACCTACTGTAATAAAGGTCCTTTCTCGCTCTAGTGCTGTACGTATGTACATCACAGTTCTTCTCAAATTGTGATGAATTATTTATGACGAATTTCACTAGCGAAGATAGGCATTTTGTCTGCGTAGTTAAATGCATAGCTACTTGAATAGGTATCTACGTGAAGAACGTGGGTAAACACCACATATTATTCCTACTGCTCGTTTTGTACAATCAACACTTTCTTCTTACGTGATGAGGTACCACAGAAAATTATTCCGTATGTCATTACTGAGTGAAACTATGCAAAAAATGTCAGGAGCAGAAGTAATTGAATTTAATTGTCAGAGAAGTTCAGACATATGATTTTCCTGGTCAAGTTTTCATCAATATGTATACCAAAAAATTTGTTCTGCCTTACTTACTGACTCCTGCTCAGGATCTGTATCAGTTGTTGATATGATCCCATTTCTTGTACAGAACTAAATGTAGTGTTTGAATCCTGTTGGACTCCCTTTGTGATTTTTACAACAGTCACTGAATTTTTCTACCTTTGCGACATTGTTTGAATTAATCAGCACAGACGTTTGCATTCAGTTTGTCAAGTATGACTCAAACCAGCTGTGTGAAGACTTGGTTTTTCTAAGCGAGTAACATGATCTACACATGATCTGAAGGCTTTGGACTGATCACAAAAAATATAGAGCGGTACTACACTCCTGGAAATGGAAAAAAGAACACATTGACACCGGTGTGTCAGACCTACCATACTTGCTCCGGACACTGCGAGAGGGCTGTACAAGCAATGACCACACGCACGGCACAGCGGACACACCAGGAACCGCGGTGTTGGCCGTCGAATGGCGCTAGCTGCGCAGCATTTGTGCACCGCCGCCGTCAGTGTCAGCCAGTTTGCCATGGCATACGGAGCTCCATCGCAGTCTTTAACACTGGTAGCATGCCGCGACAGCGTGGACGTGAACCGTATGTGCAGTTGACGGACTTTGAGCGAGGGCGTATAGTGGGCATGCGGGAGGTCGGGTGGACGTACCGCCGAATTGCTCAACACGTGGGGCGTGAGGTCTCCACAGTACATCGATGTTGTCGCCAGTGGTCGGCGGAAGGTGCACGTGCCCGTCGACCTGGGACCGGACCGCAGCGACGCACGGATGCACGCCAAGACCGTAGGATCCTACGCAGTGCCGTAGGGGACCGCACCGCCACTTCCCAGCAAATTAAGGACACTGTTGCTCCTGGGGTATCGGCGAGGACCATTCGCAACCGTCTCCATGAAGCTGGGCTACGGTCCCGCACACCGTTAGGCCGTCTTCCGCTCACGCCCCAACATCGTGCAGCCCGCCTCCAGTGGTGTCGCGACAGGCGTGAATGGAGGGACGAATGGAGACGTGTCGTCTTCAGCGATGAGAGTCGCTTCTGCCTTGGTGCCAATGATGGTCGTATGCGTGTTTGGCGCCGTGCAGGTGAGCGCCACAATCAGGACTGCATACGACCGAGGCACACAGGGCCAACACCCGGCATCATGGTGTGGGGAGCGATCTCCTACACTGGCCGTACACCACTGGTGATCGTCGAGGGGACACTGAATAGTGCACGGTACATCCAAACCGTCATCGAACCCATCGTTCTACCATTCCTAGACCGGCAAGGGAACTTGCTGTTCCAACAGGACAATGCACGTCCGCATGTATCCCGTGCCACCCAACGTGCTCTAGAAGGTGTAAGTCAACTACCCTGGCCAGCAAGATCTCCGGATCTGTCCCCCATTGAGCATCTTTGGGACTGGATGAAGCGTCGTCTCACGCGGTCTGCACGTCTAGCACGAACGCTGGTCCAACTGAGGCGCCAGGTGGAAATGGCATGGCAAGCCGTTCCACAGGACTACATCCAGCATCTCTACGATCGTCTCCATGGGAGAATAGCAGCCTGCATTGCTGCGAAAGGTGGATATACACTGTACTAGTGCCGACATTGTGCATGCTCTGTTGCCTGTGTCTATGTGCCTGTGGTCCTGTCAGTGTGATCATGTGATGTATCTGACCCCAGGAATGTGTCAATAAAGTTTCCCCTTCCTGGGACAATGAATTCACGGTGTTCTTATTTCAATTTCCAGGAGTGTATATTAATATTTAAGGCTTGTACTATTTGATGAGCGAATGTATAAACAGAATTGGTTCAAATGGCTCTGAGCACTATGGGACTTAACATCTGAGGTCATCAGTCCCCTAGACTTAGAACTACTTAAACCTAACTAACCTAAGGACATCACATACATCCATGCCCGAGGCAGGATTCGAACATGCGACCGTAGCAACAGCGCGGTTCCAGACTGAAGCGCCTAGAACCGCTCGGCCACAACGGCCGGCTATAAACAGAATTCTCAGTCGAGCAGCCTCTCTATAATACAAACAGACGATGCAGTTGTCTCTACCACAGTAGCAACGCCATAAAATAATAAGAATTTGCAGAACTACCTAAAGAGGATTGATGAATGGTGCAGGCACTGGCAGTGGAGCCTGAACGTAAATAAAAGTAACATATTGCGGATACATAGAAAAAGAAATCCATTACCATACAGTTACAATACTGATGACAAACGGCCGGAGACAGCCTCTGTCGTAAAAAATCCAGGCGTAACTTGACCTTAAGTCGAACGACCAATGAAACAGATACTTGGAAAAGCAGACAAACGACTCAGATTGGATGGGAAGAATCTTAAGGAAATGTAACTCGTCCACGAAAGAAGTGGCTTATAAGGCGCTTGTTCCCCGATTCTTGAGTATCGTTCACCCATCTGGGATCAGTATCAGGTAGGACCGATAGAGGCGATAGAGAAGCCGGCCGCGGTGGTCGAGCGGTTCTAGGCGCTCAGTCCGGAACCGCGGGACTGCTACGGTCGCAGGTTCGAATCCTGCCTCGGGCATGGATGTGTGTGATGTCCTTAGGTTAGTTATGTTTAAGTAGTTCTAAGTTCTAGGGGACTGATGACCACAGATGTTAAGTCCCATAGTGCTCAGAGCCATTTGAACCATTTGAGATAGAGAAGATCCAGCGAAGAGCTGCACGTTTCGTCACGGGATCGTTTAGCTGCCGAGAGAGAGCGTTACGGAGATGTTAAACAAACTCCACTGGTGGACGTTACAAGAGAGACGTTGTGAATCACGGAGAGATTTACTATTGAAATTTCGGGACTGTGCTTTTCAGGAGGAGTCGGACAATATATTCCCTCCCACCCCACATACATCTTGAGTATTGGTCACGTGGAGAAAATTCGAGAAATTGGAGCCAATACAGAGGCTTACCGACAATCATTCTTCCCACTCACTATTCGCGAGTGGAACAGGGTTGGAGGGATCAGATAGTGGTACCGAAGTAACCCTCCACCGCACACCATTGGCTTGCGGAAAGTTATATAGATGTAGATGTGAACAGACTACACCGGAAGAGTAATGTTGACAATCCTTATGACAAATTATTAACAGAGCCTTATATTCTGTCTACCACATTAGCAGCACGGTACTCTCTCGTACAATTAAGATTTGGAAATCGTACGATATATCTGTAACTGCGTAACTCTGGAGGCTCAATTCCGTTTAATCAGTTTCACATGTGCACTCATGCAACATATACGTGCATTACACATACACTACTTTCATATTGTAGTAGGATTATGTTACCAAAGCAGGACGTTCTCCTATTACCAGGAATGGTAAGTTCACTCAATTATTTACCAAATGAGGTTCCTCATTTGTCCCAGTATCACCTTGCGTGACAATTGGTTAAGTAGAACTGCGACTCTTTAATGGTCAGATTTCGCACAGCACGCACCTCAGAAGAGTAAAAGTAAAATATTTAAGCTGTTGTATTAATTGTAATACATATATTCGAGAGATTCGTAAAAGAAACGGTGCGACAGTAATTTTGCTAAACATATGAGATTAAAGACAGGCCTTAAGCGGCTACAACATTAAATTGACAGCAAGTCTAGACTTAGATTTTGTTCGTAAGTGTTCATTATTAAAAGCATTAAGTGACACTGTATTCCCCTAGAATCAATTTCTTATTAAGCTTCGCATAACTGACACTTACAGCAGTGAACATGTTGTTACTACGAATCGATCTGAATGTCTTACGCAACACCGAACAGCTAATACAAGCGCATAAATGTTCACTTGCTCCTTGCATAATACTACACAGTCGTAGCTGATGTACTCCACAACTTAGTATTTTTCAATAATTAACACCTAGCTTCTCAGTAATCATCATTACAACAGACCTTCTGGTGTACGTATATTTATATCTATGTATATGCAAACCAACACCGTCCGAACAGGCCTTAAGGGCCCAACGATACCGACTGGCCGCCGTGTCATTCTCAACCAATAGGCATCACCAGATGCCGAAGGGACATATGGTCAACACACTGCTCTCGCGGCTGTTGTCAGTTTTCGTGACTAGTACTACTACTTCTCACTCAAATAGCTCCTTAATTGGCCTCTTTAGGGCTGAGGGCAGTCCACTTGCCAACAGCCCTCGGTAGACCAGGACGGTGACCCATCCAAGTGCTAACCAAGCCCGAGAGCGCTGAACTTCGATTATCTGACGGGAACCGCTGTTATCACTACGGCAAGACCGTTGCCATGTATGTATGTATCAGTATTAAATATTTATAAGATATGTAAATCACTCAGTCATAAGAGGAAATGGATACATTGTGCATTAAAGTGCCACACAGTGATCATAGTATTGCTATCAGTATAGTGTACCGACTTCATCAACGTTAAATAATTACACCAAAAAGTTTACTGGATTATGGCTCTAATTTTCGTGATTAAAACTTGTGCAACGTCTTCACTAATCTAGTAGCAGCCGTGATTGTAAGACAGAGGCCGGGGGGAGTTACGACATTTTCTCCACACCTTAACCCCTTCACAGCTGTTTCTGCCACCAGAGAACAGGTAATGGACTCCCTGCTACACTGTGCGCCATCCTAACCATTGGATGGATCCAGTGGCACACATAACAGCAAGTTACACTGAAGCGCCAAAGAAACTGGTATACGCATGCGTATTCAGGTAGAGATATAAGCAAGCAGAATTCGGCGCTGCGGTCGGCAACGCCTATACAAGACAGCAAGTGTCTGGAGCAGTTGTCAGATGGGTCCTGTTGCTATAATGGCAGATTATCAAGATTTAAGTGAGTTTGAACGTGGTGTTACAGTCGGCGTACGAGCGGTGGGACACAATATCTCCGAGGTAGCGATGATGTCCCCATTTTCCCGATTTCACGAGTGTAAAGAGAATATCAGGAATCCGGTGAAACATCAAATCTCCGACATCGCTGTGGCCAGGGAAAGATCCTGCACGAACGGGATCAACGACGACTGAAGTGAATGCAGCCCTTCCGCAAATTGCTGCAGATTTCAATGCTGGGCCGTCAACAGTTGTCAGCGTGCAAACCATTCAACAAAACGTCATCGATATGGGCTTTCGGAGCCGAAGGCCCACTCGTGTACTCTTGATGACTGCACGGCACAAGGCTTTACTCCTCGCCTGGGCCCATCAATACTGACATAGGACCGTTGATGACTGGAAACATATTTCCTGGTCGGATCAGTCTCGTTTCAAACAGTATCGGGCGGATGGACGTGTACTGGTATGGAGACAGCCTCGTGAATCCGTGGGCGCTGCATGTCAGCATTGGAATGTTCAAGCGGTGGAGCTCTGTAAGGGTGTGCGGCGTGTGCAGATGGAGTGATATGGGACCCCTGATGCGTCTAGATACGACTCGGACAGATGACACCTACGTAAGCATCCTGCCATATCACCTGCATCAATTCAAGTCCATTACGCACTCCGATGGACTTGGCCAATTCCATCAGGACAATGGAACACCTCACACGTCCAGACGTGCTACAGAGTGGCTCCGAATACACTCTTCTGAGTTTAAACACTTCCACTGCTCATCAAACTCCCCAGACATGAACATTATGGAGCATACTTGGGATGCCTTGCAACGTAATGTTCAGAAGAGATCTCTGCCCCCTCGTACGCTTTCCTATTTACGGACATCCCGGCCGGATTCTTGGTGTAATTTCCCTCCAGCACCACATCATACGTTAGTGGAGTCCATACCACGTCGTGTTGCGGCACTTCTGCGTGTTCGTGGGAACCCTACACGATATTAGGCGAGTGTACCGGTTTCTTTAGCTCTTCAGTGCATTTATCGCCCCATGTGGAGGCTGCGGTTAAGACATCAACATAAACGTCTGCGTTTGCTGTTGTGCATGTACTGCTAATGAACGGCGTGACGTCGTGTTCACTCATGAATCATTGCTGTTCTCTTCTCCAGATGACTGTCAGTGACTAAGGTGGCGACCTGGGGAGAGGTCTTATTCTTCCAACATTTTGGAGAGGTGCAGCATTCTTACGACTGGCTTCATGGTGTGGAGAGCCATCGGATGTAAATTCAGGTCACGACGGATAGTGACTGATGGAACTCAATGGCACAGTGAAGCGTCACGGACATGCTGCGCCTTCACGCGTTACCTCACATGCACCAGTAGCATGACGTCATTTTTCAACAGGGTAATTCTCGTTCGCACGTGACACGTATCTCTATGGTTTGTCTGCGTGCCGTTGAAGTGCTCACGTGGTTAGCGAGATACCTAGATCAGTCACAGATAAAACGTGAGTGGGAACATTTCAGACGTCATCTACGCCTCAGTGGCAGTATCCAGGACATCGAGGACCAGTTATCACAGCTGTGGGCCAGCTTGCTTCAGATGGTGATTTGATAACTTTATGACATCTTTCCCAACCGAATGATTACATGCTTCCAGACCTCGACGGACGCCACGTCATGCTACCTACTGGTAAGTGGGCTGATATTGTTATATTCTTTGTAAAATTAATTCGATTGTGTAATCACTGAAATAATACATACTGTCTCGCACAATAAAGTTTCATTTCGTTTCCTCCATCTCTTCTGGGTACCTCCCCTTTTTGTCAGATAGTGTAAATCCGGATTAATTATCCACATTGATGGTAAAATTGAGAAGCCTTATCTGTTATCACATAATTTATAACTTTTGGAAGACTAGAGGGGGTATGGAAATGCATACAGATGACGAAAGTTTCTGTAAATCCGTCGTTCAGGTGTCTCCTAACTTATCGCAACATTCAAGGAAGACTGCTATCATCAAGTGCGAAATGTTACAAGGGATAAAAACATTTAATCTAATGCAGATGGGTCCAGAAAAAGTAGACACTCTTTCACAACATTAATGGAACAAAATTTCATACCGTTACAATTCTTGCTCGGGAGAAGGTTGTTTTACGTGTTCAAAGTGACGCCCATTAGCAGCGAAACAACGTCGACGCCTCTGAACTGTTCAGCGAACTACGGCTGTCACTGCTGCTGGTGTGACAGCCACACAGGACGCCTCTATAGTTTCTCAAAGCTCTTTCAGTGGCTGTAAGGACTATGGGACTTAACATCTGAGGTCATGAGTCCCCTAGACTTAGAACAAACCTAACTCATCTAAGGACATCACACACATCCATGCCCGAGATATGATTCGAACCTGCGACAGGAGCAGCAGCGCGGCTCCAGACTGAAGCGCCTAAAACCGCTCGGTGACAGAGGCCGGCGCTAGTTCAGTGTAGCTGACTTTTATTGATAGGCAAAAGTCAAGAGGTGTATGGTCTGGAGACCGTGATGGGTACTCAACAGCTCCACCTCCACCTCTCCAGCGTTCAGGTAGATTTTCATCAATGTAGGATCTGACACTTCTGTGGTAGTAAGGCTAGGGTAAAATGTTTCATTTCCAAACACCTCTCGGATGGAGGGTAAATCGATTTCGCTGCCTATGAAGATACAAATCACCATTCACGGTACCTTCAGAGAAGTTTTTTTTTTATCTCAGTTTGTTCGCTTCATCTGCTCGGGGCGGACGTCGTAAGACATTCGTTTAAGTTTAACGTTGATGCATTAACTGAGTTTTTTTTTTTTTTTTTTTTTTTTTTTTTTTTTTTTTTTTTTTTTTTTTTTTTACAGAGGACAGCTAACCCTCTGACCGAACGCACTGAGCTACCGTGCCGGCAAGATTGAATCAGTCCATCGCGCGATGACAGATCACTCCATACCTCAATACCCGGTAGATCAACATGTTTGTCCACGTAAACGTGAGAATTATCAGTGGATCAGTACACGTAGTTGTGGCGGTTTACAATACCATTCAGTTTAAAAGGTGCCTCGTCAGATCAGATAATCATCCCTGCGGACCGCTCATCCTCTGGAAACTTGCCGTCAAACCATTTCCGGTACTCCATTCTTCGATCCTGGTCGTCCTCATTTATAGCGTGTAGCGATCTTGGAATGTACACTTTCCATTTTGCAGTCTTCAGAGTTCGTCGTACGCTTGGTCGGTTTACCCCGCTTTCACTTCCACCCTGCTTCATGGATTTTTGAAATGACCTAGTAAAATGATGCAACCATTTGCAGAGCTGGAATTCTTGATGCGTTTGATCAACCAGACCTTTCCTCATGCTCACGCTGAACAGTACCGACGACTTCAAATTCATCCCCGAATACGATAAATCGTTGTACGTATTGGTGTCTGAGTTCCGTACACGTTACGCCATTACCGTTGTATCTCCATCATTTATTCGTACGTCCAGTATCACTTCAATATGACCTTGCTTTGCTCAAACGACGATCTTATTTCATCCATTGCTGCAGTGTCACCTGTCGGAAAACGCGCGCCAAGATGTGATGAGAAAACAATGGACTACGCTACCGCGCAAAATTGCAACGATATGTCAGTTTCTTCCAAAGATTTTTAACAATCAGGGTGTGTACAATTTTCTGGACGCCTCTGTATGTAGTCTACTTGATTCTTTAGTATGGTAGCCTAATAGCAGTTAATAGTGGTCTGAAAAGAATGCGAGAACCTCGTTAAGGAGTTTGGCACTTCGGATTGTTGTGTGGTTACCAAATGTTCGCAGAACTGTGGACAGACTCATACTAAACCATTATAAGGAATCGTTAATGTGCCGACTGACCTATTCAGGTACTTCTGATCGACATTAGTGACATGTGTCTACTGACCTATTTAGATACTTCCGTTCGACGTCAGTGAAGCCTTTGCGTCATGGAGAGACTGAGTATGAGATACTCTTTGTTCAGATGAAGGATTACTGCATTAACTGGAACATAGCGATTAACCAACATCAACCTATGCTACCGTTCATACACTGTTCAACGAAAGTTTGGAATACTGTTGTAAAATGAAGTCTACGGTACTAGAGGTCTCATTGAACTAAGCAATTCATGCATTACCCATTTAGGGTTCATATACGCTTTGTGGTCGTTTCCCAATCATGTAAACATGCCGCCTCCCAGCGGCACAACGCGAGCAGTCCATTATCAACAACAGCTTCCTTCAGTTAACTTTCAGCACTGCAGTAACATGACACGTAGAGGCATACAACACTTTGCTAGAGAGGGAATAGCGGCTTTACTTTCAGTAGGTCATAAACAGAAACATGTTGCCATTAGGTTACAAGTCAACAAAGTGGTGTGTCGTAGGTGCGGAGAAAATACGGAGAGATGGGATCTCTCAACGATAGATCTCGCTATGGTCGTCCTCGTATGACAACTCCAATGCAGGAATCGTTTCCTCCAACTGTCGGCTCGCAGGCTCCCAACAGAACCTGCCAGAAATATTGGAAATGACTTCTCTGCGGCAACAGGGATTCGTATCTCAGACCAAACATGGCGAAGAAGATTTCATCAGAGTGGTCTTCATTCACGAAGTCCAATGAAAGATTCTGCACTTAACCGACGGAACGGACCCAATCGAAGGATCTGGGCTCTTGTACATCAACATATTACGGTTCTAGTATGGAGTAATATCAAGTTTGCTGGGGAGACCAGTATTAGTTTGCGATCGAACACTACACCTATAAGAGTCTAATGAAGTGATAGATGACACCAGGAACGCCGATACGTTGAGGAAGTCCATCCGTTTGCAAGTGGAAGTGTAACGTCCTGGACGGCAATAATGATGGGACGGTGGATCCCTCTAAATCCCATCTACGGCAATTTGACTGGTCCTGATTTCTTCAAGACGTCCTACAGAAGACTGGAAGGCCCTACAGTCGTAAAGTCGGTGAGGACTCGATGACAATGCAAATTGTACCGTACTATAGCAGTGTCTCGGTATCTTTAAAGATGTAACATCAACCAAATGCTTTGGCCGGAACAGTTACCAGACCTGAATACATATTAGCATGCATGGAACCTGTTAAATATGGCCATTGCACAGAGTCCGAACCGACCTAACATTCTTCAGGACCTCGCTGAAGCTGCCATTGAGGGGTGGACGGCATTGCCCACCTGGACCTGCATTTGTATTCAGTATTCGGTGTAATGAAACTGGTGCAACATATAACGTTACGTCAATTATTCACATATACAGAAAAACCGCTGACTGGTACATCATTTTCTATTAATATGTCGCTAGCAGGAGCAGAGTAGCCTGATGACCCTCCATGGATGGCAGAGCATTATAGCTCCACTGTCGCTTCACACGCAGTGCTGGCCAGGTACTCCGTTTCCTAGCTCTTCTGGATACTGCGTGGTGTCGTTACAATTATCATTTGCTACAACATTTTTTAAAATGAATTAGCTACGGGTAAATCCCCTACTTGTGACTTCGTCCGGTCGCATAGCAATGTCATTCAAAATCAGTGCATAAAGTGAACCCCACACAATGAGCATTTCTCGCAATAATGTTAAATAAGTGGAAGTGTAGCTTCCGACATGGCTTTCACACACGGATGAATAAGTGAAATACTGTTGTTGAGCCTTGAACGCGGAACAAAGTCTAATTCTCTGTGTCCAAAGCAAGGTACAAGGACGAAGTTAAAAACTCTGCAACGTAATATGACGCTAAGCTGCGCTTGCAAGTTGTGGTGTCACCGTAAACTCAGAAATGTCGCACCGTACAAAGGGCCATCGAACAGTTAAATCGTACATTCGTCTTATGAGGACAGGCAGTGTCCTCGCGATAGGTGCTGTCCGACTGATTCCAGATTGAAGATACCCATATAACAGCATGTAGAATCGAACAATACAGAACATGGAATCACTGAATAGGGCGAGAGCAGACCAGTCTGAATACCTACAGCAAAACAATGAAAATGCAGAGCGTCCAACTACCGAATAAAGCAAGAGTATACCTTTGTCCCAGCTGTCCGCATTGGCACAGTTCCGAGAAACTCTCACGCACTGACGCCCGATTGTTCAGTCAGCTATCCCTTCAAAGCATACCGCTTAGACATGGCTTCACCAGGTAGTCAAAGACAAAAGCATTCTTCAGGCGATGAGAGTAAGAGCCAAGACTGCCGCTACAACTGGCCAGCAACATAAAAATAGATCATTTGGAAGACTTTAAATACACGGCCCTTAGGTTGTACTGGGCTTTGCTTTCCGGAATCTCGATCGTGTCCAAAATTTTCGGACATATTGATCGGTTTTAGTTTTAAAGTTGTGCAATATTGAGCACAAACTGTAATCCATTGATTTCAATATCATCTAAAGTCTAGCGTTACGTGCAAAATCCCTCACATTCCGAGAATGCGGTAACATTGACCACAGAAAGTCTTTGCGAATGGGAACGTGCTCGATATTAATGACGACGGTAAAGACGTAGTCCTCACTTCCTCTATCACGTATCGTATTAATGTACTGCATAGACGTGGCAGATTTGCCTGGATGTCCTTATTGCATATGCTGACCACATTTGAAATGACAATGTTTTCGCCGTTTTAAATTATCTCATGTCTTTGTTTTAAGTACAACCACATCAGAAGCAAGTCAAGGCTGAGTGAAGTGACCCAGTGGTTAGCTCAATGGACTCCCTTTCTGGAAGAAGACGGTTCAAATCAAAGCCTGTACATACTAATTTAGGTTTTCCTTAATTTCCCTTCATGGCTTCAGTCAGGTAACGGAATGGTTTCTTTGACAGGGCACGGTCAATTTCCATCCCAGTCCTTCTATAATCCGAGTTTGTGCTCCGTCTCTAATGATCTCGTTGTAGACGGGATGTTAACACTGATCTCCTCCTCCCCATCCAAGGTAAGATCACGTCAGGTGCTCAAGCACTTCAAAACAACGTAAAATCCACATCTACATCTACATAGATACTCTGAAAGCCACCATACAGTGTGGAGAAAAGGTTACCCTGCCCACTTCTTGTCATTTCCTTTCCTGTTCTATTCGCAGATATAGCGAGGGAAAGACGATAGCCTATATGCCTCCATATGAGCTCTAAATTCTCGTATCGTATCTTCATCCGTATGCGCAATGTAAGTTGGCGGTACTATACTCGTTCGTCAGACAGCTTAAAATGAAGGTTCTCTAAATTTCGCATTAGTCTTTCTCGTAAAGAACGTCGCCTTCCATCCAGAGATTCCCATTTGAGTTCCTGAAGCATCTCCATAACACTTACATGTTGTTCGTACCTAATGGGAACATATCTTACAGTCCATCTCTGAATTGATGTCTTCCTTCAATCCGACTATGTGCAGATCCCAAACACCCGAGCAGTACTAAAGAATAGGTCGCACCAGAGTCCTATATGCGGTCTCCTTTACAGATGAACCATTCTTTCCTAAAATTCTCACAATAAACGAAAGTAGACCATTCGTCTTCCTTATTACAGTTCTCAGATGCTCGTTCCACATCGTATCACCTTGCAACGTTATGCCGGGATATTTAAACGACTTCACTGTGTCAGGCACGACGCTGGTAATCTTCTTACTCATCAGCATTAACTTACGTTTCCCCGTATCTATGACTAGCTGTCATTCATCACACCAACCGAAAAGTTTGTCTCAGTTGTCTTGTATATTCGTACAGTCACGCATCTTCAACACCTTCCAGTACACCATGGCATCATCAGCAAACAACAGCAGATTACTGCCCATCCATTCAGACACATCATTTATGTATGTAGAAAATAACAGCGGTCCTGTCACAATCCACTGGGGCACTCCTGACGATACCATTGTCTTTGATGAACACTCGCTATCGAGGGCAACGTACTGGGTTCTTTAAGAAGTCTTCGAACCACTCACATACTTGCGAGCCTATTCATATGTCTGTACCTTCGTTAACAGGCTGCAATGGGGCACCGTGTCAAATGCTTTCCGGAAATCTGGAAAGATCGAATTTGCCTGTTGCCCTTCATCCATAGTTGTCATTATATCTTATGAGGAAAGGGCAAGCTGATTTTCGCTCGAGTTCCGCACGAGCGATCACTGTTACGTCAAAATCGATTACAAAATTTCAGTAAGAATACCATCAGAACTGTCGTCAAGTGGAAATCGTGAGTTTTTATAAATACTTTGAAGCTTTTGGTGCAATAAAGACGAAAACAATTGAACCATGTATTAAGTTACTGTGCGTTTGAACTGACTGTCAGACGTGGACTGTCCTTTTCAGTAAGCAGCAAAATGCTATGAGCCGTATATAAGGATAAAATGTGTATTTAATATTCAGCTCCAAAGACCTGACGATCTTCGGTGGTGCGCCAGCGAATAGTGAATTTCGCAGAAGCTTAACTCGAGACGCTTCGTATTCTCTGGATGAGCGTTCTTTGCATGCCATTGTTTCCGGAATGGCAGAGGAACACGATAGCATTCTGCAGATATCCGTGCATTCTTTCAGCATTCCCAATAATTTCTCACGACATTCTTATGCAATAGCCGTTCAGGCTTACTTTATCACACTATTTCACGTGTTCAAAACGTTGACTGACGTTACAGGTGATCCCCTCAGTTTCTGGATTACGCTGTTGAAAGGCTCATGACATATCTCACTAAACGGTTCTGTCTTTCTTTCTTTAAATCTTTTTGTTTTGCCTGTTTTCTTCTTTTTTAAAAAAATATTTCGTATTTTCTCTATCGATTGTGTGTTTAATAAGCTGATGAGGAACTGCATTTAAAACGAATCAGATTTGATTTCTACTTTCACTTTACATTGACTTTTCGGATGGAATGTATTTTAGCGTTTTACAGAGACCAGACTAGACCAGTAGTAACACTTACGCACCATACGCCCAAAGACCCATTAGCCTTAAATATAGAGGCTTTAATGGAGCTGACCATTCTGTCGAAATTGTAACAAGAAATTGAACTACGTCGGGCAGCTAATACATCATCGACGGTCAGAAGGCAATGGAGGTCATGAAAAGTAAAACAACGGGATATACTGCTGGATAAGTAATTGCAATCTCTTGGTGTTCATCGAAATAAATACTTTAAATTTAGGAGTATATCTTACATTTTGTAACCTTTCGACTTAAAATGTAATTTTCTGTGTTACGACAGTTAAATATTGAATATCAAATCATTATAATATAAATTTTATAGCCAAAAATTACAATGAGTGTAAGAAAACTACAATTTCACTATATTCAGTAAACTTTTTCCTACAATGTTTGTTCGTTTAGAAATTGCTGAAAATCTTTTACCACACTGCTGTTGACTAGAAGTCTTAGTCCTTTCACAATGAACGTCACCTGTATTTTCATTTTTCAAAGATAACTGTAACTGCTTTCTATAGTCATCAGCGTGGTGAAGATTCGAGAGTGTGCGCCCTGTGGCGAAAAGCGGATAAACTCTTCGTTAAATATCATTTAATATAGAATAAAATTATAAACAGCCGACCAGTTGCAATGGATAAAGAATTATTTACCTAGGTTTCAACAAATTTAAATTTGTCTTCTTCAGAAGGTGGCGATTTTACATTATTATGGGCGGATGTATCATCGCCGTTTTTACAAATGTCGACATTTATCCATTTGTCAAAATTAAAATATAGCCCTAAGAATAGGGTTTTTCACGTAAATATAAATTAGTACATGGATGTTGCAGAGCTCACAACCGACTCGTTATAAATCAGTATTTTACAAAAAGAATTTTTGTAGATTGAGCGATAGGTCAGTAGCTTCCATGTCATGGAAATTTAGATGACTATCAGGGATTCTTCAAATCACTGCTATGCATCTTGAGTACGTATTTAGAACGTTTATTTAGGAAACAAAATTTAGATCTGTTCTCAGGAGACTTGATTTCTAAGCTATTATCAAGTCATGATCAATCGTGGGAAACATTAAAGCAATTTATGACGGATGTTTTAATGTTACACTGAGTCATTGCGTTGGATGATTTACAATAATGTCGTCTTGGTGTATTCTACGAATCAGGACGAAGTATTAACAAAATTTGTGATGTAAGATACCTTGACAGCATAGTGTGTGACTGAAGTGTGGGTGAATTAACTTTAAATTAATTACATTTTATGTAGGAACTCCTGCATATGAACATCTAGCAGTGATATATACTAGTTCTGAGCGATTTTCTACAAATTTTAACGTTTCTGTTCTAACATAAATGAAAGTAAGTGAGTTTAAATTTTTATTAATTACCATAATGTGATACTGGAAACAAATACATCGATATCCCATGTTAAATAACTAGCACAGTGCAAGATTTAAACAAATATAACGATAACCTACATTAATCAATTAGCCATGTATCATATTTAAACAAATACACTGGAAATACATATTAAACAATTAGATCATTGTCATATTTTAACATATACAACCTTATCCCATATTAAACAAATAGCACACTACTACACATTTGTAACAAGTGTATGAGGAATTCGCCCCTGCTTCATTGGCGTTAAGTATGCCTTTGCAGACTATAACACTCTACGCTTATAACATACTTTTAAATTATCACATAAGAAATCCACACAGATCACATCACTAAATTAATTGTTAAATCATTACATTCACTCCCATCATCCCAGGGGAGTAGAATAGACAAGAACTATATTTAAAATCCAAACTAAAAAAAATTATTAGGAGAAGACCCACTGTAACCATCTCCACATGAATCTTACCACAGCACATCTGAGTGTGATATCTCAGGGGTTACTGCTGGTATCATGGCCAAATGCTGCCAGGTGCAGCCAATTGTCATACCACAGTCTGTAGGCTGGGTAAATACCACCACACACGCCAGTCACAGCCCACGTAGGTATTTGCAACTTAAATGACACAACGAGCCTTAACTGTTAGCAACTGGAGTGATAAATGACAGGAAGATGAAGAACAGTCTTTTTGTCTATCTCATGGGCCACAACAGAAAAGCATCTTACGTACTCTTATGAAGATCAGCATACTATCAAAACCAGTCAGCAGCAATGAAGAATACAGCCATTCTTAGAAAAACGATTAAAGCTTTAACTGCATGTCTCTAACCACTGATAATATTTCCTGCGATAAGTCAATATTAAATTCTTTATGTCACAGGTGGTTAATTGTGTGTCAGTGTAGTATTGCTTCATTATTGTTCTAAATTACATTCCACAGCTATGGAATCATGATAGAGTCTTAGTTTATTTATATATGCACTAGTGTACTATTATCGGTGTATCCAATGTGCTGTTCAGTCATAACCTACTGCTCATGTATTACATGCTAGTGTGCAACATGTGTCTAACGTTGCTTCTTATGATGTATTGGAAGATCACATTACCTAAAATAGTTCTCTATAAAAAAACAAATAAATAAAAAATGGACAAAATTATTTTAAAGTGGAATTTTATTTGGTATTTTGATACAGCAGTCCCAAATTATTCTAGTTCATTACTTGTTTAAATGCTGTTCATTAATAGGGACATTCAAAAACTTAAGGACTAGCCAGACCCATCACATAGAAATGCTCTAATTTTCAGATATCAGCACCTCGACTTTATCCTCCTTATACAGCACCCCCATACACGCATTCTTCATATGTAGGCTCAAAATTCTTGGTATAACATATCATAATGACCATCATTAATATCTGAACACCTAACATTGGACAATACTATTGAAAATGTATTCCAATCGACACACAATCTGTATTAAAAAAAAGGAAATCATGACTGATAATGCTGGGGACATAAGTGCAGGATTTATGGGGGCCCATGCAGTAGTGAAAACAAAATTCTTGTGAAAGACTGTTGGTTGATTTTAGGAAATATACATTAGAGATAGGCTGCATAACAATTCTAAACCGGCCTCCTCATATCACCCAAAGAAGCAATAGGAATGTGATAGGCGACACAGGTGGAGTGAAATTAAGATATGGAAATCCGTTTCGAAGTCTGCATCGCTTAACAATATTACCTGGGAAATCTAAAGATTAAGCGGAATTTTTATTTTTTCCCATATGCTATTCGAGAGTGAAATGACTATGGTATTGGGGTTACAGTGGAGTAGGTTACATCTCTTCCACCTGTTGCAATAGCCTCAAAGTAATCGCTTTAATAGTGGTAGGACAAAGGCCATTCGATACATCGCTACAGATAACGCCAATGCAATAATAAGATGCACATTTAGATACGATGCTACTATCCTCTTTAAGAGTATTCAAGTGGGTGTTCCATAATACACTCCTGGAAATGAAAAAAAGAACACATTGACACCGGTGTGTCAGACCCACCATACTTGCTCCGGACACTGCGAGAGGGCTGTACAAGCAATGATCACACGCACGGCACAGCGGACACACCAGGAACCGCGGTGTTGGCCGTCGAATGGCGCTAGCTGCGCAGCATTTGTGCACCGCCGCCGTCAGTGTCAGCCAGTTTGCCGTGGCATACGGAGCTCCATCGCAGTCTTTAACACTGGTAGCATGCCGCGACAGCGTGGACGTGAACCGTATGTGCAGTTGACGGACTTTGAGCGAGGGCGTATAGTGGGCATGCGGGAGGCCGGGTGGACGTACCGCCGAATTGCTCAACACGTGGGGCGTGAGGTCTCCACAGTACATCGATGTTGTCGCCAGTGGTCGGCGGAAGGTGCACGTGCCCGTCGACCTGGGACCGGACCGCAGCGACGCACGGATGCACGCCAAGACCGTAGGATCCTACGCAGTGCTGTAGGGGACCGCACCGCCACTTCCCAGCAAATTAGGGACACTGTTGCTCCTGGGGTATCGGCGAGGACCATTCGCAACCGTCTCCACGAAGCTGGGCTACGGTCCCGCACACCGTTAGGCCGTCTTCCGCTCACGCCCCAACATCGTGCAGCCCGCCTCCAGTGGTGTCGCGACAGGCGTGAATGGAGGGACGAATGGAGACGTGTCGTCTTCAGCGATGAGAGTCGCTTCTGCCTTGGTGCCAATGATGGTCGTATGCGTGTTTGGCGCCGTGCAGGTGAGCGCCACAATCAGGACTGCATACGACCAAGGCACACAGGGCCAACACCCGGCATCATGGTGTGGGGAGCGATCTCCTACACTGGCCGTACACCACTGGTGATCGTCGAGGGGACACTGAATAGTGCACGGTACATCCAAACCGTCATCGAACCCATCGTTCTACCATTCCTAGACCGGCAAGGGAACGTGCTGTTCCAACAGGACAATGCACGTCCGCATGTATCCCGTGCCACCCAACGTGCTCTAGAAGGTGTAAGTCAACTACCCTGGCCAGCAAGATCTCCGGATCTGTCCCCCATTGAGCATGTTTGGGACTGGATAAAGCGTCGTCTCACGCGGTCTGCACGTCCAGCACGAACGCTGGTCCAACTGAGGCGGCAGGTGGAAATGGCATGGCAAGCCGTTCCACAGGACTACATCCAGCATCTCTACGATCGTCTCCATGGGAGAATAGCAGCCTGCATTGCTGCGAAAGGTGGATATACACTGTACTAGTGCCGACATTGTGCATGCTCTGTTGCCTGTGTCTATGTGCCTGTGGTTCTGTCAGTGTGATCATGTGATGTATCTGACCCCAGGAATGTGTCAATAAAGTTTCCCCTTCCTGGTACAATGAATTCACGGTGTTCTTATTTCAATTTCCAGGAGTGTATTACCGACGGAAAATCCTGGTCCTATTGTGTGATTGCTGAATAGTGTTTCGACGGTTGTAAAAATAGAACTGCTGATCACAATAAAGTAACTGCATTTAACATAAGGAAGAAGCAATTTTCTTTATGTCTTGAACACAAATTGTGAGAATTTAGGCAGAGGTAGATTTAAAGTTCTCCAGAGAAACCTGGCTACTACATCTTTATTTACACTGTGATAGTTGAGTATCTGCTTGATAACAAGTTTCGACTATATGACAGTATACCCTCCTCCTTCCATACAGCCATGGTGAAAACTCATACTGTTCGGTTGCTTGATAGTACACTGTGTGATCTACACGTGTTTTAGAATCTTAAACTCCGTTCGAGATACAGCTGCTTTTTGCGACGATCCTATAGTCTGTTTGGGGACTGTACTGAGAAATCAGGCTCAGAAAACCCATACGTCAACTTACGGTGTGTGGTGGAAAGTACATTAACTCCCATCCTGCTCCATTTATGTGGAAGGAATGTCTACTGGGAGAAATCTTTAATTTCTCATTGTGGTCGTTTCGTAAGACAGATGTGGTAGGAATAATTATTTTACCTGCAACATATTGCCTCTATTTTTACAACAGTGAACCTCTCCGGGGTATACCATCCAAAACTTAATGAGGAAATTTAGACATTTGTAATGTATTAAAGGGACATTTGTATCGTAGTTTGACACGTGTATTGCATTGTCACGCAGTAAAGGGATGCATACCACAAATCCCCAATTTATCAATAAAGTTTTTACCATTATTATCCGCCACAGCAGTTATTGACTAATTGGTGAAGCATTAAGATAGCTGCTTAGAGAAACGTAAACCCGTGTAATCCACGCGTGCACTCCCTTACGTGACATCATGTACCTGTTTATACAATGTTTACACAAAAAAATCTCCACAAATACCGATTAGTTCCTGCACATAGGGATAAAATACCAGCAGCGAAAATAAAGAGTGAACTCCAGAAAACCTACAAATTACCTCCAGTTTTCCAGATTTTCCCATTGTGGCTATGTGACAAAATATATGTGAGAGGGGGTAACGTGTTGAATCTGTACAGACGATTTTGATTCAGTCTATAGTCCATACTTCGCCTGTCTATGTTGGCTGAAGTAGCGCCTAGGAATCCCTTAACCAAATCTATCCCATCATCATGGAAATTACCCATACTAGTGGGAACCAAGCTATCACCCTCTATATACTGTACACTTACAATAGTTCTGTGTATAAAATATCGTGGTGTATTCAAGACATAGTTCCAAGACATAGTTCTCCTCCAGTGATTCTACGACACAGTCACAACGTGCCAGCAGGTATTGGCATCCCCATGCTTTCCTAAAGTAATTTCCTGTTGCAGTATTTTATGCTGGTGAATCGAGCTGTACTGAATTTACCTACAGCTTAATTGTGTCGCCTAAAATGAGAAACAAACCTTGAGTACGTATTTGGCTGTACTGTGAAGAAGAATGTCCCTGACTGAAAAAATATTTTTCTCCATCTTTAATATAACGCATATGCATAAAATCTGCACCTAAGAGCCAAAGAAACTGATAGCTCTGCCTAATATCGCGTAGGGCACCTGCGAGCACACAGAAGTTCCACAAAACGACGTGGCATGGACTCGAATAATAGCTGAAGCAGTACTGGAGGGAACTAACGCCATGAATCCTGCAGGGCTGTCCATAAATCCGTAAGAGTACGAGGGGTGGAGATCCCTTCTGAACAGCATGACGGAAGGCATCCTAGCTGTGTTCAATAATCACATCTGGAGAGGTTGGTGGCCAGTGGAAGTGTTTAAACTCAGAAGAGTGTTCCTGGAGACACACTGTACCAGTTCTGGACGTGTAAAGGGGCTCGCATTGTTCTGCTGGAATTGCCCAAGTCCGTCGGAATGCACAATGGACATGAATGGATGCAGGTGACCAGACAGGACGCTTACGTACGTGTCATCTCTCAGAGTCGTATCTAGACATATCAGGGTTCCATACCTCTCCATCTGTCCCCCCCCCCCCCCTCCCTCATACACACACACCCACACCATTACAGAGCCTCCACCAGCCTGAACAGCCCCCTGCAGGGTCCTTCCTTTTATGAGGTTGTCTCCATACCCATACACGTCCACCCATTCGATACAATTTGAAACGAGACTCGTCCGACCAGGAAACATGTTCCCAGTAATCAATCGTCCTATATCGCTGTTGAAGAGCCCTGGTGAGGCATAAAGCTGTGTGTCGTGCAGTCATCAAGGGTGCATGAGTGGGCATTCGGCTCCGAAAGCCCATATCGATGATGTAGCGTTTAATATTTCGCACTCTGACTCTTGCCGATGGCCCACCATGGAAATCTGCAGCAATTTGTGGAAGTATTGGACTTCTGTCACTTCGAACTATTCTCTTCAGCCGGTGTTGGTCCCGTTCTTGCAGGATCTTCTTCTGGCCGCATTGATGTTGGAGATTTGATGTTTTACCGGATTTCTGATATTCACGGTAGACTCATGAAGTTGTCGTACTGGAAAATCTCCACTTCATCGCTACTTCAGAGACGCTGTGTCCCAGCGCTCTTGCGCCGACTATAACACCACGTTCAGAATCACTTAAGTCTTGATAACCTGCCATTGTAGCTGCAGAAACCGATCTAAGAACTGCTCCCGATACTTGTCTTATGTAGACGTTGCCGACCGCACGGCCGCATTTTGCCTGTTTACATATCTCTCTATTTGAATACGCATGCCGATACAAGTTTCTTTCGTGCTTCAGTGTATATCGTTTTCGTTGGACTGAGCAATAAAAATCTCCACATTGTTTACATGCAAATGTTGGCACGGAGATAGTAGTTTATAATGTTTCCGTGGTTATGATTGGTCGGAGAGTGTGCTTCAGCACCAGCCAGATTTTGAGTATTTTCGTAACTGCAGAATGACAGTTGTACCACATACGTGGTTTATCCTCGAACTGTCTAATAACGAATTGTTTAAGTCTCTTGACACATTGGTTCGTTGAGGTATTATTTATGTAAATATATCGACACGCAAGTCGCCTCAGTGACGTCAATTAAAAAGGAATTGCACCAGGCGACCGAACTGCCCGACGGAAGGCCCTAGCCACACGACATTTCATTTTAAACCCATCTCAGTATGGAATTTCAATTCGTGGTAAGTCATTTTAAAAAGATCCTGGTTTGAGAAAAGAATATGTTTCCCCATCTGTACTAAAATACCTATGTCGTCATTGTTAGAGCTCGTATCAACAAAAGCCGTAGTACAGTTGTGCATCCAACAAGTTTAACTATATCCGCCGGCCGGAGTGCCCGGTTGGTTCTAGGCGCTACATTCTACCTCGGGCATGGATGTGTGTGATGTCCTTAGGTTAGTTAGGTTTAAGTAGTTCTAAGTTCTAGGGGACTGATGACGTCAGAAGTTAAGTCCCATACTTCTCAGAGCCATTTGAACCATCTTTAATTATATCCAGCTGTCGGTCAGCTTTTATTTTTAATTGGGTATTGATGTGTGTGGCACTGCCACCAGCCTTTAACGAATGTTCCATTAAAAACTAGAATCTTTCACGGTATGCAAGGGTGGTTTGATGATAAGTCCACTAAATTTCCGTACGCCTTCATGGTTGGTAGGCTTGATTGCTCCAAGGATCACAGACAGGAATTCAACAATGTACATTGTACAGTTCATTATTGACATTGTCCGATTTGGCCAGTGTGTCGACTGCGATTGAAAATGGAGAAAACCTAGCTTCGTGATGTTATTAAACATTTACATTTGAAGGGTAGGACTGCTGCAGAAATGAAAGCAGAACTCGGTTAAGTTCACGCGGACTCTGCACCAACAATGAAGACAATTTACTTTTTGATTAATGAATCTGAGCATTATTGTAAAAACACCACAGGCAAAACGCGTCCTGGCTGTCCAATTGAAACTGTCACAAAGGAAACCATTGACAAAATCCGTGATTAGGTAATGCAGGACCACCGAAACGAAATTCGTGAGTAGCTGAGACAGTGCGCATCTCAACTGAGTGAATGGATGATGTTCCGGACGGAGAATTGGCTATGAAGAAGCTGTGTGTGGGTGTCGCAGTTGCTCAACGTCGGCCAAAAGCATATACGGCGCAAAGTTTTAATACAATGTCTGCCGACTTTTTGCTCCGATATGTAACTGTTGATGGAACCTGAATACATCAATAAATACAGGAGCCAAAACGACATCCAAAACGATGGACATAGGCTAATGAAAGTGCATCAAAGAAGACAAAGGCCATCTTGTCAGCTATAAGATGATGGTCACTGTTATTTGTGGTTCTCAAGAAATAAGCCTCTTAGATTACTTCGGAAACTGGACCCTATTATAATTTTTTATTTGATAGTTTGAAACTTACGTTGGCTGAAAAAAGACCAAGGCCGGTATGTAAAAATTTGCTCTTTCACCAAGACAATGCACCATCTCACACATCAGAGATAACAATGGCGAAAGCGCATGAACTGGGCTTTAAATCCTATCTTCATCCATGCTGTTCACCAAACATAGCACCAAGTGACTTCTTCCTAACTTAAAACTCTGGCATGCCACGAAGAAATTTTCGTGAGTTGAGAAAGTGATAGTTGCAGTCAACAGATACTGTGCAGATTTTAACAGAGCCCACTTTTCCAGTGGCATGAAGAAGCTGGAGAATCGCTGGTCGAAGTACATATCCCTCGAGAACTACTTTTTTAGCCTATTAATAAAAAACTACCCTCTATCCCATCCTAATTTTGAAATGCTATTTGCTTATGACGAACAACTAGCACTCTCGCAGTGCAAAGGAATCGGATGCATCAGATAGATTACCACCAAGAGATAGTCCAAAACAACCTTTTCAGCCTTCTTTTTGTGAGTGTACTATTGTTTTGTGGTGCTGTCTCATGCTGTTACTGAATGTCACATGAAAAATAGAGTCTTTTGAGCTATACACAACCCTTAGATGAATGGAACTGGATGCGTAACATAGATTTTAACTATGTTTCCAGACAAATGATTAAATATGCATATGGACAGAGCATAGTTTATAATCTCTCTTGTTTTTTTTTAATTTTCAGAAAGCTGTACTTCCACATCACGCAACAATTCGAATGTCCTTATTACTGTAGTAGGCAAACTACAGAATGACAGTGGTGCTGTATATGTATGTTTTTTATACACAAAGCAGCCCTTGCGTTGCTGGTCCAAGCAATCGATCCATTAAAATACTCATTTCATTAATGTCAGCTTTTTACAATTTGTAACAGAACTTTATTTTTCGGTTACATAATGAACTTGAAATACCACTAATCTATGTGATGTTGATGTTTATTTTCAGAAATAGTAGCCTAATTTTAATTTGGATGAGACCGTGGCGTAATAGATAAATGCTAATCGTTTCTAATCAGCATGCGCCTGTTCAATAATGTTCACGCAGTAATAAACGTTTTTCAAATAAGTAAAGCCAAACTATTTACAATGTTTGTCTTATATTTTCTGTTTAGACACAATATCAGGCTGATGCCACTTTCTTCTCACATTTCTAATTAATGTCAATCTCACCATAGGCCAGAAATTTTAGTATGGCATCACATTCAGTAACAATGGTCAGCATACACAATGCTCATTGTAATACAAGAACTGGCAAGCACAGTCGACGGGAACGCTAATACACAGCACATGGAAAACCTCTGTAAAACATTTGTCAGGAATATCATATCTCATCAATCGGTAATGTTTTGCTGAAAGTCAACCCACGGTGGTAGGCTCTCATTGAGCTGGTGCGACACAATACATAGCTCATGCCTCCGACTGTAGTCAACAGGCTCCAAACTCGAACTCAACTATCACTTTACTCACATAACGCTAGCGTCTCCTTACAATCGATTTTGCCTGCCATCGAGCTGTGTGAGGCAAAACTGCGTCAATCCCTGGGTTATGTATCGTGGACCCTTTACACACTGCACTAATGTTGAATACTGGGAAGTAGAAAGGCTGTCAGTTATCCTTGCCATCCTGGTGTGAGTGACGTGATCGATGTAGTAGAAGCTCTGACCATTCTCCCAGGTGAAGTTATTATTGGCACGGTATGGCTATCTCCGACGAACTGCAAATCTGAATCTCCAATGCAATGTAAACTATGCAGGATATCCAGAACCAGCCCATCTTCCATGCCCCATATATATGAAGTGGCACGTAAATTAATGTACATATTGTACAATCAAAATAAATAACAAAATATTATGATAACTGACTTAAAATTAAATAAGCGCTGGATAATAGTATTGGTCTGTAATCCCTGTTGTGAAGATGACTATGGTCATTATGTGTGTGGTCATTTTCCTCTAAGTGTGCAGTTGTGAGCATAGTTAATTGGTTAAAATACGTCCGCAGCTCGTGGTCGTGCGGTAGCGTTCTCGCTTCTCACGCCCGGGTTCGATTCCCGGCGGGGTCAGGGGTTTTCTCTGCCTCTTCATGACTGGGTGTTGTGTGATGTCCTTAGGTTAGTTAGGTTTAAGTAGTTCTAAGTTCTAGGGGACTGATGACCATAGATGTTAAGTCCCATAGTGCTCAGAGCCATTTGAACCATTTGGTTAAAATACACTGACAAGGTAGAGGCATACGGTTAATGTAATAACTTGTGAGTTTGTTATTGCACACATAGAAGATAGCTAACCATATTAAAGTCCACGTGTAGTCTGGAATCAAAGCAAATGTCGTCATCAGACAGTGTCAAGTGAAGTGTAAGTTCCATCAACAAACCAAAAAATAGAACGCCTGCTCTATGTAGCTGGCACACAGTTATACCTGGTTGCCAGTCACAATATCCCACCAGGTAAGGAGACATGTGCTCCAGGGCATGGCCTCTTGCGAGAGTGCAACTTGTGGAGACAGCTTGTAGACTGCAGCGCTACTGGTGGTGTATGCTGGAGATAGAGATCGATCTCCGACATTGTGGTAGTTCCATATTGCTGTCAGAGTCTGTTAGTGCATCCCTCCTGCATGCAGATGACGCACTGGGATGGAATCACCACACTTCATGCCAGACTCGTGTCAGATGTGAAGGTGGATCTGGGGTGAGAGGCTGGGTGCCAACTCGGGAGCTGAATCCTGAAAGTCCTGTATCTCCACCTCAAAGAACACTGGTTATATGGGACGCAGCCACTATCAAGTCCCAACCACTACGGGAAAGCAGACCTGTGGTCGCTGGTGTTGGAACTAGGAAAATTCTAGTATTAAATCAGGATATAACACCGACATACAGTCATACGCACTCTAGTTTTCATGATACTTTGGGAATGTTAGATATGAAAGATGGGTCAGGAAACAAAATATTTGCATTAACTACTAATACTAATGCATAGTTGTCTCACATTGGTGTACCAGACGAAAATGTGGTTTTGGCAGTAAGCATGGTAGGTTGGCAGACTTTTCTTTGAGCTGTCATGTGGATGAAGAGGAACACATGATGTTCCAGACTGTAGATCTCTCTGGTTTGATGGAGCATTCCAAATAAGTGGAGACTGCTAGAGAAAAGCATTAAGAGCACCAATATTCTTTTGCATTTACACACAGAAAGTGCAAAATACATAGAAAATACGGAAAATATATAAAATTTGGAAAAAGTTTAAAAAAACAGGAAATGTGGGAAATATGGTTGATGAATGAACAAAGAAACTTCATGCTAATAACATTATAATCACTTCTCTTTTAAGCCACTAACAATCTATGGATGGATGAAATATAAACATAAAAAATACTGATTTGCTGTAGTTATAGCTCAGCTGGTAGGGCGCTAGACTATAAAGCAAAATATATGTTACCTACATTACAATACCGCAACTGATGGCATCAGATTCAAATTAATTCGTACAAAAATTTAGGTTACCATCTCCTACATGGCTGAGTTCTAGTAACAGTACATTTTTTGTCTAAATTCATTCCAATGACTTTATTTAGCTAATGGCCGGCCGCGGTGGTCTAGCGGTTCTAGGCGCTCAGTCAGGAACCGCGCGACTGCTACGGTCGCAGGATCGAATCCTGCCTCGGGCATGGATGTGTGTGATGTCCTTAAGTTAGTTAGGTTTAAGTAGTTCTAAGTTCTAGGGGACTTATGACCACAGATGTTGAGTCCCATAGTGCTCAGAGCCATTTTGAACCACTAATACTATTGTTCAGTTATCATTGTTTTAGACAATTTTTTTTCGGTTTCACTTTATACTTTCGTGTATAAGAAACATATAAGTAGCAATTTTGGCATTATGGCATTTGTCTACTGCAGTAGTACGTACACTCAAATTTTGGCTGGCGTAGAAGTACAACTTCCAGGCAATCAGAACCGAAAGAGAAGGCTATAAATTAAGCTGTGCCCACCTGCAGTTTTAATTATTTGCCTGCTAACTTAGTGAAAGTCGATTCCAGACATCTGATTGTATTGATCTGTTGGACTAATGGCTGTTCTTTCTACGTAAATACAATATGAAAACCTGGAGTGCTCTTATAAGCCGCAAACAGCTGTATTTTTCGTGTAACATTCGGTAATGGCGAGAGACAGAACCACAAAGGAATACTCCACTGCGAAAATAGACTGCCAGGCATCTTGGTGGAAATCTATGCATCCGAGTCCTTTGTGCCACCGAAGAATTGGCTACTCTCTATAAAACTGCATTTCAAAATCACGACGGGCTAAATGTACTGTGTAAAATTCTGGTGTTAATGGAATATTTGTTAATGGATGGACGCACTGCCAAACACAGAAACACTCCGCCTAAAGAATGGGACTGGCAGTAGTGTAAAATGCAACTTGGATACTGTACTAAAAAAAGAGAGCTGACAAGAGTAGAGTAGTCTATGTCACTCATAATACAGACTCCAACAGAGATGACAAAGGAATTAAATTAAAACTGACGAAACATATTAGGTTCTCAATCCAGGACTCTTTCCAAGAGATAGATCATGCATCAAAATGCTACACTCAGACGAATAATACGTAAATGAACTAATGTGTCAAGCAGATTTATTAAACATATTAAAGGTTTCGAGTATAAAGCACATGCATTTGAGAGCTGTCAGTTTTCAGTAATGAGAACACTCAGAAGTACACAGGTGTTGTAGACCATCATGACCAGAGGTTATAAATCATGAACAATCTACCGATAAGCCGCACGGAATGGCCGAACAGTTTAAGGCGCCATGTCACGGTTTGCGCGGCTTCTCCCACCGGAATTTCAAGTCCTCCCTCGGACATGTGTGTGTGTGTGTGTGTGTGTGTGTGTGTGTGTGTGTGTGTGTGAGTGTGTGTGTGTGCTGTTCTTAGCATAAGTTAGTTAAAGTTAGTGTAAGTAGTGTGTATGTCTAGGTACCGATGACCTCAGCAGTTTGGTCGCTTAGGAATTCACACACATTTCAATATTTGAATCTGCCGATAGTTGTAAACAATGTTGAAATTGTTAATGTAGATTCCAACTAAAGATGGAAAACATATTTTACCAACACCATTCTTGACACATTCAGGAAGCAGGTGAGTTGCTCATACAGTTAGCATGAATTTGTTATTGGGTGCTGTTTATTTAATGTGTGATATCGGTGTACTTGTTTAAACATCGAATTTTGAAGATTATTTAATCTAGACTATCGATGTATTTGTTTAAATATTTCAGTGTGCTAGTTATTTAACCTTGTATCGCAATGTATTTGTTTTGAGTATGTTACTGCACTAACTGTCAGAATTTTAGAATCACTCATTTACATACATGTTTGAAATGTATTTGTAGAAAATCGTTCAAAAGTAATAAATGTCAGTGGAAGTGCTTAGAGGTTGGAGTGCTTAAAGAAAAGTCATATGCCATTAATAATTGACAATAAATAAGCCACACCAAAGGCTCACATTGTAATGTCAGGTTATCTTGCATCTAAAATCACGTTAATAAATCCCACCATTTTGCAGAATGTGCCATGATGTCATTAAATTATAGCTGTTTTGCCGTACCCCAGTCTTGCACAGTAATTTCCAAGTCTCTCTCTGTTTTCATTATAGTAATATTTACTACCATTTTCAAGGAGTATAACCTTGCTGGTAGGGATCCTTTCACTGTGGCGAACAGCAAACAACTGATGAGGCTCAGACAAATTGGGTAGTAACAAAAGGGTGAAGTAGACTGGTGTGTGTGAGAGCGACCCTGATTTTTATGTCTCACGATTGCCTAAGAGGTGGTGCGGGCATACTTGTGACATGCTGACGAATATATCACACCCAGCTGTTCTAGATGTGTGGGTGGTGATGGTGACTTAGCTCTTGAGTGGACCATCACCTGATGTTATGTAAGCCTGAATGGTGTTAATATGGTTGGTTCAAATGGCTCTGAGCACTATGGGACTTAACTGCTGAGGTCATCAGTCCCCAAGAACTTAGAACTACTTAAATCTAACTAACCTAAGGACAACACACACATCCATGCCCGAGGTAGGATTCGAACCTGCGACCGTAGCGGTCGCGCGGCTCCAGACTGTAGCGCCTAGAACCGCTCGGCTACTCCGGCCGGCTGGTGTTCATTAACCGCTCCCATAGCGATTACTTATCTCTGAACAATTTTATTATATCACAGCGTTAACATATGTATATTCGGGTGAATAAAATCTTCCACCCCCAGTGAAACTGTTGCATACTATTGAAGATATGGAGTGAATGTATGATCTACATGCATATGTCTTTGGCCCAGGACATCTGTCAACTGGTATAGGTAGCTTGGATGCATCTTTTTGTTTATAAGTTTGACTGCAGAATATTAATGGCATAACTTCATTAAAATATAGTTGGAATGTGTATTACACACCAACCATTAACGTGCCAGAACCAGGTAAGTATTAATGTTTCTAATAGTTTCACTGCGGGCAGCATTGCACAGTGCTGAGCCGATATCGAGTACATTCACAGAACATTTGCAAGGTTCTTCATTTCTCAGGCAATCTACTGACATTATTTGTATGAAGTTATTTTACGACCGGCATTGCATTTCACCGTGCCAAGGTTGTATATTTTCTATGTCTAGTGTGGAGAGTACAGAATTCCGAGATTACATCCGTTGCCACTCTAGAGCTAAAGAAAATTTATTTCATTGTTTATTTGCATAGGGAATGTTATCAGTTTATTGCACAGGGCCATAGAACTCAGTGCTCACGAGACTGAGTAAATTTCAGAGGAATTGATCTCATTGTGAAAATTGCGTATTGGTTTTGCAAATTAAGTGTTTTGCTCAACAATACGTCACACAGTAAATTTAGGTAAGACAAACGTTATGCACTGCACATTCATTGGCAAATAAAAACACATAAACTTTAAAAAGAATCTTACAGTTAAGTTTCAACTAGAATTTTTTACGACCTAAACAGTCACCACATAAATATTTTATTTCAGTACATGCTAGTAGCAACCATTAAGTGAGGGCTCACAACTACACTGCAATAATTTTTGGCAGGAAATAAATGTGCTCTTTCGATGAAATGTCTCCTTGACCTTCTATTTACCTACATTCTACGGCAGAGCAGCACCAAATGCGTTACGTCGTTATGGTCGACCGCTCTCCTAAACTAATTTGGATTCTTAAGCCACACCCGCTTCATAATTCACACCGCTTCTCTTCACCTTCCCGTCTCCTATTTATATTCAATGTCTTAGAAATAGGTCAGTCGAAGAGAACGAAAACAGTGGCTTTACCTTAAGTAATTACACTGCTCAAATGGTTGAAATGGCTCTGAGCACTATGCGACTTAACTTCTGAGGTCATCAGTCGCCTAGAACATAGAACTAATTAAACCTAACTAACCTAAGGACTTCACACACATCCATGCCCGAGGCAGGATTCGAACCTGCGACCGTAGCGGTCACGCGGTTCCGGACTGAAGCGCCTTTAACCGCACGGCCACACCGGCTGGCTTACACTGCTCAGTATTTAGTTATGACATAATATGGAAACTCAACTTTCCATAACTAACCGCCTGAGGAAAAATGTGAAGCACCAGTAGAGGTGTGGAAGAAACAAAATTACAGTTTACAGAGAGATGGGGTACATGAAGTTATTGCAGTGATTGCAAAATCAAGTCAAATTTAAGCTGAACTTGGTAGTATGAGCCCAGTTTTCAGTAAGATGCACCACATTTGGCTGAATGGATATTATTATTTATTTGGGAAGAATTTCTTAAAGCCATTGTATTTTCTCGTAAAGGATAATGACTCACAGGTGTTTTAACTGGTTTTGATATCCTGGATATTGGCACTGTGTCAGAGTTTACCTCTGTGCTAGTCCCACACAAGTTCTATCAGGGACAGATCTGTGGATCTTGCATGGCACAGTAATACTTCAACATAATGCAGTCAGTTCATTTAAACACATACCACCGTGATTCTGTCACATGAGCACAGCGCATGAGGATGCAAGATGTCCATAACGTACCGGTGCACTACCAGAGTTCCCTCGTTACGTGGCATCGTAATCGATAGCTTACCCCATCACGGCGACAGGTAACACTTCAAAACACTAGAAGAATGGAATCCTAGTCCAAGTCGCCACCATCTCTGCGCGATAATCGTCATCCCGGGTAGTTCAGAACCACGCTACCTCAATAAACACAATATGACGTCACTCATCAGCAATCCACGTTTCCCAGATTGCTTCACTACTGAAAAACACGCAGAAGTTTGTATCGTGGAGTTATCGGCAGCCTACAGAGGTGACGATAATTCCCTAGTGCTGTTGTTCTTAGTCTCCTACCGATAGTGCAAATGTTGCAAGGAGATGATGGTGATGTTGGTTTGTGGGGTGCTCAACATCGTGGTCATAAGCGCACGTACAAGTTCCAAATCAATCCATTTCCGGTCACGGTACTTCCCGAATGATGATGAGATGATGAGGACAACATAAAAACCCTGTTCCCTGCCGAAAAAAAAATCCCGACCAGTCTGGGGATCGAACCCAGGACACCATAATCCAGAGACAGCAACGCTAGCCACTAGACGACGAGCTGAGGACGTTGCAAGGAATCCTCTACTTGCTCTTGAATAGCAGGTGTAGATGTGGAAAGGTTACAATCTGCCTTGTGCACAGTACTGCAATCCTTAGTTGTGGTGGTCCATCATGGTCGGCTGAAATCCTCAGGACGAGTATACCTGCCCTCACTTTCCCACTCTCACATCTGGATGCCCCACAAATCAAGATATTGCGGATTCGAACAGCCAGCCAAATGGAGATAAACTATGACATTCCATTGAAACTCAAGTGCTGTAACGCCATTTTACACTAATATGTGGCATCTCCGTGACTTTCCGTGTTCCCAAAGTATCTAAGCCTGTTACCAAGCCTGGTAACAACCTTAAACAAGAGAAACACCAATAGTCTCTGCTGATCTAGCTAGTAAGTACCAACAAACACTGAAGCGCCAAGGAAACTGGTATAAGCAAGTGTATTCAAATACAGAGCTATGTAAACAGGCAGAATACGGCGCTGCGGTCGGCAAAGCCTATGTAAGACAACAAGTATCTGTCGCAGTTGTTGGATCGGCTACTGCTGCTACAATGACAGGTTATCAAGATTTAAGCGAGTTTGAACGTGGTATTATAGTCGGCGCACGTACTATGGGACACAGAATCTCCGAGGTATCAATAATGTAGGGATTTTCCCATGCGACCATTTCACGAGTGTAGCGTGAATATCAGGTATCCGGTAAAACATCACATCTCGGGCATCGCTGAGGCCGAAAACGATCCTGCAACAGCGAGACCAACGACGACTGAAGAGAATCGTTCAACGTGACAGAAGTGCAATTCCTCCACATATTGATGCAGATTTCAATGCTGGGCCTTCAACAAGAGCCAGTGTGCGAACCATTCAACGAAACATCATCGACATGGTCTTTCGGAGCCAACGGTGCACTCGTGTACTCTTCATGATTGCACGACACAATGCTCTACGCCTTGCCTGTTCCCGTCAACAGCGACACTCGACTGTTGTTGAGTGGAAACTTGTCGCCTGGATGGACGAGTCTCATTTCAGATTGTATCGATCAGATGGCCGTGTACGGATATGGAGAAAATTTCATGAATTCATGGACCCAGCACGTCAGCAAGGGACTGTTGAAGGTGATGGAGGCTTGTACTGGTGGGGGACGTGTGCAGTTGGAGTGATATGGGACCCCTGACACGTCTAGATGCGCCTCTGACAGGTGACACGTTCGTAAGAAACCTGTCTGGTCACCTGCATCCATTCATGTCCATTGTGCATTCCGACGGACTTAGGCATTACCAACAGGACAATGTGACACTCCACGTCCAGAATGGCTACAAAGTTGCTCTAGGAACACTCTTCTGAGTTCGAACACTTCCGCTACCCACCAAACTTCCAATACATGAACATTACTTAGCATATTTAGGATGCCTTGCAACGCGCTGTTCAGAAGAGATCTCCACCCCCTCGTCTCTTACGGATTTATAGACAGCGCTGCAGGATTCATGGTGTCAATTCTCGTAGGGGCCCTACACGATATTACGCAGGTGTAGCAGTTTATTTGGCTCTTTAGTGTGTATGTATGTATGTACGTAATATTATTATTACTTACAACAGAAATGAACGATTTGTATGGAATCCTTCTAATTAGGTTCTTATTCTACTTTCATTACTTCAGGTCTTCGGATTGCTTGAGACTACATTCCACTGGTGGTACAAAAATCAAACTTTCTTCGCCGTTTAGAAGTTTGTCAGTAATGATTCATTTCACCAACAACTACTTTAAGGAGGAAGTTACTATTGTAGTGTTCTACAACTAAAAGCCTGTAATATCAATTGTTAAGGGCAAAAATACTGGTTATTATTCCCCATTTGTTGGTTTGGATTTTGAACCATAAAAATGTCAATCATCAGGCTATGAGCGGTTTCGAGAGGACGTACCTGGCGTAATTTGCTAGCTAATATGTTTCAGTTATCGCTATTGTGAGCATTGTCTCCCTAAATATAGGTACTGATCTTATGGGTTTCTGCGACTGGTTGTAGAATAATGCTCTAGTTGGGTTTATTTCATTTTTTGACGGTTTTGAGAAAAAATATTTGAAGTTACCGTCACTTGCCATGCTAAATAGGTAGAATATAATTTTGATTGTTGAAAGTGTCACTGTATTTGAACGTGAGGTTCCGGTGTTTTATAGGAAATGTAAAACAGTTCTTTATTCAGTATTTGTTGCATATTTGCGCTGTCTACTAACTACTTCAAATAAAATGTCCTAAACTATCATGGGAGTGTTTTCTGTGGTTTGGATCAGTAAGTGTTTTAGTAAATAATGTTCAATGAACGATGGGTACAAAGGATGAATTTTCATCATGTAACGAATCCTTAGAGACTATCAGAAATTTTTAACAATCTCTCACCTACGCATATAATAATTGTGTTTACTGATATGCAGCAGGTACTTCGTTATTGTTATATGGTTAGTTAAATTAGTTTTTTAGACTACCACACTATCCTGCATATACCAGGATATCTGATTTTCGACGTTTCCGAATACATTTCACCAAAACGATTTATATTTATAGGGTGTTCACTGTGTGCATTTATTGTTTATAGTACTACTAACTGTGGTTGTGTGTTTTTCGGTTGGGTTTTCTTTTCATTCTGGTGTCTGAATTTAGTATTAATTTGTTTGATATTTCGGTGTGGGTGTGTGTTATTTTTAATGGAAATGTAAGTGATGGGTAGACGAGCAAGCTACTGTTTATGTTGGTTACATCCTACGTCTCTGCTTGTTGCTGTTTTTGTGGCTACCATGATGATTAAACTGTTGTTCTTATTAATTTGGTTAGCTATGACTTTCTGGTACATTGCAGTGGCTGTTTATTTGTGAAACATTTCCTAGTTTTCTGAAGTGTTCTGCACACTAACAATTTCCCTAGCCTGTTCCATGTTACGTTGGTCATTCCTATGTGTTATTAGAAATTCAGCAAAGGTATAATGGCTATTGTCATATTTGCAGCTCGTTACATGTTCCTTGTAGGTAATTTTTAAATGTCTCTGTGTTGTCCCCAGTTATATTGATTTTAAATCTTGGCTTTCTACTGATATATACTGGCCCTATGGATTTCTCTGGTTCTAGTATTAGTGTGTGTAAATGTGACTGCAGTGATTTTCTTGTTCTGTACGCTCTGTGTAACCCTTGTTTCTCCACTATACTAGCTACTGTCTCAGTTTATTTATGTGTGTATGTTATGTTGACCTTATGCTTTTGTGAGTCACGTCAAGAGTGTTTCCTGTCTGTGTGTATGTTTGTGCTGTTGCGCCTAGGCTAAGCGCAAATTGAAACAGGTATAGCACGTGTGAGATGACACGATACCACAGCGCAACGCGCACGTTTCGCACATACCGTACGGGTCCAGCGAATATTGAGACGCGTAGGTATACTTCGCCTGCTCCGATTGGCGACGCTCTGCGCATCCTGTATTCTTTCTCAAACGATTTTACAGAAACTATTCACTAAAAAATATTAGATTTTTGCCTTCCGTGTAGCGTTATATGTCAGCTTCATGGCGGCGTGCCCAATATCTCGCTAATGGTCATACAATTTGTTATATACACATTTTATTAAGACGCTGTTAAAACTTCGAGAGGTTTGCAATGAAAAATTGGGGTCGCTATGACTTTGCGTTTGCTGCGTATTACACCATATGTTGCTCCGTATGAAATTTAACTAATGTGCTGATTTTTTCTTAGGCTAGGGAGGAGGTATATCTGTCTCCGATCTCGAGAAAATAGATCCTATGTAGCGCGTTCACTGCCGGTCTCACGCCCGCGAGAACAAAACACAAAACATTCACAACATCCCACATATCTCCTAAAAGGCTCGAGACATCGGAACGAGATTTTGGCGGATGATGACACACAAGAAGGAGAGTATTTTGCCAGTTCGGAAACAAGTTGAACTTCCTTATCTATGGCGATATATCATAAGTTGTACTTGCACTCCAGTAACTGCAATTTTTCAAGAGTTATCGACAGCGTGTGAAGCAGGAGTTTCCTAGTATGAAAATAAACATTAAACTTCTTCTCTTATGTTACCGCAAACAGACACATTGAGATTACGACAGGAATGTGCTTTGTGAGAGGAAGAGTTCACGTCGTTCAAGAAACATTCTCATGAAAATAGATCTGCGTTTGTGTGGACTACATTTCAAGAAATTAAGTATATGAAATCACCACACTCTTCCATGATACTCATACATTCGTAATAATACCGACCAGTACTTCATTTTTGTGGCCTGTTGTATGATTAGTTTATTAATGCAGATAATGTGTAAGCAACCAATGAAATGCTTTTTCTCGACGCTACGAGCCGATTAAAACATTGTTACTCGTGAGGGCTTCTCGACTGTTTCTAGCTTGGTGTGGAAATGTGATGGCCACATGTGCGTAGTATAACGTCTCTTATTACATCCATGTCCAAGCAATGACAGTGAATCTTGGAAGCTTTTTGCCAGGAGCACAAAGGTGTAATACCTGTGGAAATTAAGCCTTTTGTAACACATCATACAGATAAGTCTGCATAATAGGCAGCAAGTACACTACTGGCCATTAAAATTGCAACACCAAGGAGAAATGCAGACGATAAACGGTTATTCATTAGACAAATATATTATACTAGAACTGACATGTGATTACGTTTTCACGCATTTTGGGGCATAGGTCCTGAGAAATCAGTACCCAGAACAACCACCTCTGGCCGTAATAACGGCCTTGATGCGCCTGGGCATTGAGTCAAACAAAGGTTGGATGCCGTGTTCAGGTACAGCTGCCCATGCAGCTTCAACACGATACCACAGTTCATCAAGAGTAGTGACTGGCGTACTGTGACGAGCCAGTTGCTCGGCCAGTTGCTCGGCCATTCACCAGACGTTTTCAGTTGGTGAGAGATCTGGAGAATGCGCTGGCCAGGGCAGCAGTCGAACAATTTCTGTATCCAGAAAGGCCCGTACCGGACCTGCAAGATGCGATCGTGTATTATCCTGCTGAAATGTAGGGATTCCCTGGGATCGAATGAAGGGTAGATCCACGGGTCGTAACGCATCTCAAATGTAACGTCAATGCGAACAAGAGGTGGCCGAGACGTGTAATCAATGGCACCCCATACCATCACGCTGCGTGATACGCCAGTATGGTGATGACGAATACGCGCTTCCAATGTGCGTTCACTACGATGTCGCCAAACACGGATGCGACCATCATGATGCTGTAAACAGAATCTGGATTCATCCGAAAAAACGTCGTTTTGCCATTCGAGCACCCAGGTTCGTCGTTGAGTACATCATCGCACGCGCTCCTGTCTGTGATGCAGCGTCAAGGGTAACCGCAGCCATGGGCTCCGAGCTGATAGTCCATGCTGCTGCAAACGTCGTCGAACTGTTCGTGCAGATAGTTGTTGTCTTGCAAACGTCCCCATCTGTTCACTCAGGGATCGAGACTTGGCTGTACGATCCGTTATAGCCATGCGGATAAGATGCCTGTCATCTCGACTGCTAGTGATACGAGGACGTTGGGATCCAGCACGGCGTTCCGTATTAGCCTCCTGAACCCATCGATTCCATTTTCTGCTAACAGTCATTGGATCTCGAACAACGCAAGCAGTAATGTCACGATACGATAAACCGCAATCGCGATAAACTACGTTTCACCAGGCAACGCCGGTCAACTGTTGTTTGTGTATGAGAAATCGGTTGCAAACTTTCCTCATGTCAGCGCGTTGTAGGTGTCGCCACCGGCGCCAACGTTGTGTGAATGCTCTGAAAAGCCAATCATTTGCATATCACAGCATCTTCTTCGCGCCGGTTAAATTTCGCGTCTGTGGCACGTCATCTTCGTGGTGTAGCTATTTTAATGGCTAGTAGTGTAGATAACATTATCTAACTATCCTGCCTTGCTTCTACATCACATGATTTCATAATATTCCTCACTTCATTATTCAATACCCTCACGACGAGTTGCCTGTCCCTTCTTGCGATCCGAAAACATTGTGGAGGCAGAAGATATGATCCCAGTGGCTAATGGATCACCAGTTACTGAACTCTGCATTGTTCTTGACGAAAGACTAAACAAAACGAAAAAGTGTACAGCTATGGGTAACTGGGAATTATTATGTACTAACGACAAGAGATGGAGCGCTTAAACGGCGAAAAACGAAACAATACTCATGACAATATAATTCTGTGCACTGCAAGGCTGTACTTTTCGGATGGACAATACTTCCGCTGCCCATATGCGTCATGTCGAACTGTACATGTGGCAGGACTGTCTTTCCGCTCCCCACCTCACCCCTTCTGCAGTGCTCGCGTGGCGTGTGGCGCGAGAAACTGTGCCACAACCAAAGCGCCGCGAGACGTGACGCAGGCGCTTGTCGCGTCCCAGTCGCGTCGCGTAGCAATCTGCGCGGTCCCATTTGAACGTTTGAAGTTACAAAAAAGCGCGCAGCTTCACACGCGCTATACGCCTCTCAATTTGCGCTTAGCGTTACACTGTCAAGTTTTGTCGTACATCGTCATCCTCTCGTTTCCTTTTTTCATTCTCTGTGTTTCGACCTTGTTATTGAGGTTATGTACTATTAAAACTATGTCCGTTCTTTTTTACTGTGAGCGGTATAGTTTCTAAATCAATTTCATAGTTTTCCCTCCTGAGTTTAGTTCCATTCAGTTAGTGTATCATGTACTGGAAATCTAATAGGTTTGTGGCTTTGTCAGTGATTTGTTGTGGCATGTGCTGTGTCGGACGCTTGTGGAACATACCCTCAAAAATGTTCAAATGTGTGTGAAATCTTACGGGACTTAACTGCTAAGGTTATCAGTCCCTAAGCTTACACACTACATAACCTAAATTATCCTAAGGACAAACACACACACACACCCATGACCGAGGGAGTACTCGAACTTCCGCCGGGATCAGCCACACAGTAGCATAACCTCAAAGAAGTCTAGAGTTCGAATAAAGGAACGTGCAACAGAATCCTATATTTAGCAGGACACAATACAATATAAAATTGTCGTTGATGAATGGTATCATTACTTTTATATTTTCAATAAGAAAGGACAGGAAATAATAGTTTTCTTTTTACTATTCACAATTCACTAAGCGTTATTTGCAACAACAAATGGTACTCACATTGCAACAACACTAGCTTCATATAAACTATTATGGGAGAACCAGCACAACAGTGCAAAACAAAAACGAACTTATGACATAACTGAAAAAGCATACGCATTCCACAAACAGCTTCATTTATTTACTTCAATATACAGAACATCACTGTACACTACAGTACCAACTGCTGACATACTAAAACTGATTGAAAAGAAGTTATTGGCGTGAAACAAACTATCTATAGACATGAACACAAAAAACTGCGATCAGTATCTTTTTGAAATATTTATTTACCCCATGAACCGGTTTTCAAATCTTTCCAAGCTCATTCTCAGCTGGTGCACAGGAGGTTACATAGCTGTTTAAAAGCGTATTGCTGACCGTGACAAAAAGAGGGAACATGCTTTAATATACACCCATGAGTATTGTCTACTTGCTGATTTGTATCCAAAATTGAATTTTGTACTTTCTGTGACAGTAAATGCGGCTTTTTTGTTAATATCCATCTGTATGCTTCCATTGCGATGAACGGTTGGCTACACATCATTCACCTTTAGAGAAAATTTATGTATATACAACATTGTTGAGTGCTTTTGACAAGGAATTTCAAATTGATTCCGTGTTTCTGGATGTCCGGAAGGCTTTTGACACTGTACCGCACAAGCGGCTTGTAGATAAACTGCGTGCTTATGGAATATCGTCTCAGTTATAAGACTGGATTCGTGGTTTCCTGTCAGAGGTTACAGTTAGTTGCAATTGATGGAAGGTCATCGAGTAAAACAGAAGTGATTTTTGGCGTTCCCCAAGGTAGTGTTATAGGACGTTTACTGTTCCTTATCTGCATAAACGATTTGGGAGAGCATCTGAGGAGCCATCTTAGGTTCTTTGCAGATGACGCTGTCGTTTATCGACTAGTAAAGTCATCATAACATCAAAACAAATTCAATATTATTTAGAAAACATATCTGAATGGTGCGAAAATTGACAATTAACCCTAAATAACGAAAAGTGTGAGCCATCCACATGAGTGCCAAAAGGAATCCGTTAAACTTCGGTTACGCAGAAATCATTCAAATATAAAGGCCGCAAATTCAACTAAATACCTAGGAATCACAATTATGAACAACTTAAATTCGAAGGGCACACAGAAAATGCTGTGGGGAAAATTAACTAAAGACTGCGTTCTATTGGCAGGACACTTACAAAATGTAACAGATCTACTAATGAGACCGTCTACTATACACCTGTCTGTCCTCTCCTAGAGTAGTGCTGCGTAGTGTGGGATCCTTAGCAGATAGGATTGAAGGAGTATATCGAAAAGGTTCAGAGAAGCGCAGCACGTTTTGTGTTATTGCAAAATAAGGGGGAGAGTGTCACTGAAATGATACGGGATTTGCGATGGACATCATTAAGACAAAGGCGTTTTCCGTTGCGGAGGAATCTTCTCACCAAATTCCAATCACCAACTTTCTCCTCCGCATGCGAAAATATTTTTTTGACGTCAACCCACATAGGGAAAAACAATCACCATGATAAAATAAGGGAAATCAAAGCTCGGACGGGAACATATAGGTGTTCGTTCAAAAGTGGTTCGATGAACCGTCTGCCAGGCACTTAAATGTGATTTACAGAATATCCCTGTAGGTGTAGATGTAGATAGTAACGAAACTTTGTAGTATGCAGCATATGTTGTGCAACTGTTGCTTGTTTCAGAGCTCTTCATATGAAGATATAACATAGGCCTACTTGGCTCAGAGATATTACTTTTCTGTATGAATGCATTAAAAACCATGTATGGACAAACACTTTAATTGAAACTCATGTTAACACGAATGTCCAAAAATAAATAAAGGAAGAAATACTACAAGAATAAATTTCAACTGAGTTGGTATCTTATGCTGACATACAATACAGTCAGTTTACGGGCAAATACTTTAATCAAAACTGGCATTAACAGGGATGCACTCAAATATAACATTTGCAAGGAATTGCAGTTATCTGTATGACCACGATCTTTATATTCAAGAAACAACAAGAACAAAACTTCCAATAAACAGCTGATTTATTTCTGATCTTGTATTAACATGTTTTGGAATATTAATGAAGGCAGATTCTGTTTATTTCAGCTGAAGGAAATATGTGTAAAAGTATCTCTTCTACCACTAAAGGACCTTACCATTAAAAAATGTATCACAGGCTTAATTCTCTAGTAGGATGTTTATGCTGACATTATTGTAGTTGGGATATAAGCAGAGGGATAGAGGGAGGGGGGAGGGGTGGTTATCAAGAGCAGAGTTAATTGGCTGAATACCTGTTTTGAGCCAGTAGGTCTTCGAAATTCTAAAGGAAAAATTTATTTCTCAGTTCAGTCTAGTTATTGAGTAGGTAGTCAGGTGCTGTATTTGTACATATGAGAATTTCGATTTCTTGAAGATAGTGAACTACCATGCCTTTGTTGGAAGGCAGAAATATTTGGAGGTTCTGTTCTACACTATTTGCGGAATGCTTGTGACTGGGAAGATGAGGTGCAGGGCTGGATATGTTCAAGTTGTTAAGATTGAGTCCACTCATGCGCTCTTTCTTGTGATACTTTTACCAGTTTTTCCCATGTTGAAGCATGGACATGAATTACAAATCAGTCTGTATACATCTGACTTTTGATGGTGCTGTATAGCGGTTTAGCACTGTGTAAGATTTTATTCTGTATTTTATTGTTGGTGGAGAAGCTTATTTGATGTTGTATGTCTCAAATGCGTTGGTAATTTGGTGAGAAATCTTCCCCAGCAGATGCAGGCTTGCAGACGTGGTCTTCTTAATCGTGATGTGGTTGTTCAGCAATTGATGAGTTTAATTTTGTTGTAAAGTTTAGTCTATCAATTGTAGCAGGATTGTACCCACTGCTGGAGACAACTTATTTAATAATTTCTATTCCTTTTTTCCTCTCCCTTGCGTCTATTGGAATTTTAGGCATGCAGTTAACGATTATACTGTAGAACGGTTTTTGTGTTGGTACGAATAGCGATAAGAGTTATCTATGACTATATTTCTGATTGCTGACTTCCTGCAATTTTGGATGTTATACTTTTGATTTTTATTTGAGATTTTTGAATCAAAATAGTTAATAGCTTCTGGTGTATCCCATGTTACAGTGAACTGAATTTTGTTGTGTTGTTTATTACGTTTTTTGGCTAGATTATCTATTTTATTTGTTGCTCCATTGAACAGAATGAGAGCGTCATCAGTATAGTGTTTATTATAAAGTAGCTTACCTTTCAGATTGAACTATTTTCTAAAAGAGTTGTTTTCAATATATATGTCTGCTAGGAATCCTGCAAGACTACTACCCTTTGCCAACCATCTTCATGAGTGTGGAACTGGTTGTTGGACAGTAGGTAGTTGTGTCATAAGCTTCAGGATCTCCATAGGTATGGATTTCAGCTTTATCCATTGTTCGAAGTCTGAGTAAGTTATTTCATATTTTACTGACTGTTTCCTTAACATATGTGTTTCTATATAAGTTGACTATGTCAAGAGATACAAATCTAGCAACTGGTGGGATGCTGATGTGTGGTATGCTTCTGATGAACTCATTACTGGTTTTGATGAAGAAGTTATTTTCAAATACATATGCCTTGCAGATAACGTCATTAAGTTACCTGTAGAGTTTGGCCTATTAATGGCGTTCACAAGGGGATGTATCAGATACTCTGGTTCATGGATCTTCGGTTGTGATCTCACTTTTCATGCTGTTGTGCGCTGTTGAGGGACTTTCCTGCATTCTTTGTGATCATGGCACTTATCTTTTCCACATGTGTAAGTGAGATCATATTGCATTCTTTGTTAATATGTATCGTCAAGGTCTTGGAAAGCATGAATACATCTGCAGTGAGATTATGACTTAGCTCTCTTGCATATCTTACAGCTGTGAATGGAGGTCTTTCTTTTCACAGAGATTTGATTTCAGTTTTTAACCAATAATTTCACTTTCTGTTTTTCTTATCTGGGCTTACATGCTACGACTTGTTATTTTTATTCATAGATATTGTGAAATCAAGTTTTCTGGCAGACACTTTCCGATAAATATTTTCTAAAGATGGTTTTCATTAGTTTAAGTTTCTATTTTGGAAATTCATATGAAGCAGCAGATTAAGTTTATCCATTACGAATATTTAAGAACCAGTGACTGAATATAAACACAGAAAACTGCAATGAATCACATTTTTGAAGTAGCTTTTTATTTTATAAAGCGATGTTCGAGTCTTTTCAGGCTCATCTTCAGATGGTGCATGTGAGCTTACTTATCTGTCTACAGGTAGCATTAGAGAAATGAAGTAAACCTTAGTCTAATCATATCTCAAAAGTACTCCCCATTTTCGAAGATATGCTACTTACAAAATGGTGAAGCACCAAAAATATCGGGAACATTGGCAAATAAATACATTAAGTACATATAAAAGGCATTCATTGGTATGATAATCTTAAGAAAAGGGTATATAATGATACGTGCTACAGGTTTGTGGATGTTATTATATATATGTCAGTTGTATAAATAGGGGAAATAAATAAAATTCACGCAGACATAAACAGCATATATGAAATATTGAATTCACTATGAAAAAATAAACTTAATACCAATACAATTCTTGGACAAAACATTAAAGAAAGAATAATACCGACATGTTTGATATTTATACAAACCAACAGCAACAGCAGAAAAATATATGCCACAGAAAATCACCCACACATTCAAAAACTATCAGCTCTATAGACGATACCTAATCTGTATGACATCGCACTCTGCAGAGTAGACTATAAAAAAGATTTTGAAACAATACAGATCATAATCATAGTCATAGATGTAACACCCTCATAATACACAGAATCAATAATAAAATCAAAACACAGCTAAAATAAATGAAAACTAGCGAGGGACATAATGTTTGTATTCGTCTACAATTCATGGTGTATTGGTTCTGTAGTGTGTGCATTGACAGAGAGAGAAATGAAAGACCATTGTACCACTAGCCTCTTACATTATTAAATATCTTTTTTGTAAAACTGGTTAGTACATCAGAGCTAAGTCAGAGGTATATTGTATAAAACTGACAATCCCGGTATTTGGGAGGGTTGCAGCTTTAGTTTCCATCCAGCGATCCTGATTTAGGATTCTCTGAAAAAGATCAGGCAAATACTGGGATGTTTTCTAGTGTAAGATCACGACCAATCCTTGACAAACTAGATCCTTCAGTATGGAAATGTTTGAATATATAAATTTCCCTGTTCCTGCTCTTCTCACGATGTAATACAAAGACATGTCCGTTATCGTTGTAAAACTGAATTTTAAATGAATAAAACTAGTATTGCTAGTACTACTACTGCTGCTGCTGCTACCTAGCACAACAGAACTTCACGACCAATACAGACACTACAGTACACACAAATTCATAAACAGAAATATGAGAAGACTAATAGAAATAAATGGTACGCAATACGATACACACGAATGTAGACACAGATGGTGAGTCCATATGATTTCAACATGCAGTATTGCTTGTCCGTAATCGCTTTATAGCATGTATCCGTACTCAAGTCCCACGTTTCGAGCACCAGATAGGGCAGTAATACACAGTGATAATAGAATTATATAACTGTCACCTTTGTCTGTTTGGCTGCTTGGTCTCCGAAACTACTACAGGACTATCCTGGGGTTTCATAGGTAACTTGAACATAGCTTGGGGCAACATACAGACTTCATTTCATCAAAATTGCACCAGGAAAGAAAAACATATGGTGATTAAAATTTATCTGTAACCATCGTGTCTGTCTCTCTTGGAACACGCTTATCTCCAAATGTGCTAGAAGAGTTTTCATGAGTTTTTCACATGGACCTATAGCGTAGCGTGTGGTAACTACCGGCTTCATTCTATAAAAATCGGACCACGAAAGAAAAAGAAGAAAGGAAAAAAAGTATCAGTATTTAAAGTTTTATCTAAAATGTTCGTGACTGTCTGCCTGGCTGTTTGAACACGCTGCTGATTTCTAAATCTACAGAACATACATTCATACAGTTTTGGTAACCTAAGCATAGTTTGGAACTACATAAAGGCTTTATTTCATTGAAATTGTACTACGAAAAAAATCGTGATTTAAAACTTCGGGAGTGTCCTCGGCTTAGTAGTTCGGATATTTACTTGAGTGACGGCGTTGTGTACCAAAAAACCAACAGATGGCACTGTTAAATTTTTAACTTGAGTGGCAGTAGAATTTTCGCCAATTTACGTCGGTGACACAATTAAGCGCCAGGGTCTTATCTTTACAAAAACTAACAAACATTGAATTTACTTGGCTAGGTATACGGAGTTATTGATCTTGCTTTGTGTATTATAAACTTAACAAAACTCTTTTGTTTCTTTCGGTAAATTTCGTTTGCATTTGACTTCTTGGCTAGGATAAAGGATTTTACTGATAAAGTAATCCCATAGAGGTTCCATTTTAACTGGCTGAGGTATGGAACTTTAAAAAGTGACGATACGCAAAGGCCCAACTTCATCATCTGTTGCGAAACACGAGAGTATAACTAGTAATAATAACAATAAAAGTAAAAATGATGATGAGAATAATAATAAGAAGAAGAATAAGAATTCCAAACATACCAACCATACGTCAGTTAAATGTTTCCATACATTTCGTACACCACTGTAGAACTTTGTGGGCTCTCTTCTCCTCACGGTGGGACATTGGTTTGCAGTACTGTCATCTTGATACTATGTGGCCAAGTTCCACTCCTGGTATGTCGTTAAAGATATCTTTCGGATCTCTATTCAGTACCACAAGAACAGTATTTTTTTCCATTTAATTTGCCAGCTATAGACGTTAAAAATTACATGCTGCTTTTAAAAAATTCGTCACATTATCCGCTATAAATATGCGGAAACCACACTTCTACTTATCACCTCATTTTGGATATATCTAGGGTGGCACAGTCTGTATACTCCGTCAGTTCCTAAAGGTGGCGAACGGAACACAAATACACGTGCTGATATAAATTTTGGCACAGAGTCCACACATCAGGCATTGATTTTTCGTTTCACTGCATAGGCGGTATCGATCCACTCTGAAACGTTTGGTGTGTGAGCACTGGTGTGTAACAAGTGCCGGTAGTGCTCTCACTCCCCCGCCGTGATGCGTCCCCCTCGTTAGAAGGCAGCGGCCGCTCTGATCCGCCGTGCCAACGTCCCCTCGACACCCCATCCCCCCTTTGCCTCCGGCTCCCACCCTGGCACCCGTAGCCCAATAATGAAGCCCCTGCGTCACTCACGGAGAGTAGACCTTCCTGCCTTCAGCGAGTCGCCGCCTGCCGACTTCGCCACCCGGGCTGCCCAGAGCTAATTACTGTCTGCCTGTCTCGCTGCGTCCTGCCGACGTTTACATTTCTCCGATCGATCGATCGCCGTGTCTGTCGCACCCGGGACGCTCACCTTAAGGTTCCTTTCATACATGAGCCAATAACACCGGTAACATGTCACGAGTTCGTGCGAAGTTCATTTGAGCAAATATGAGGGGCCTCAATAACCAATGCAATAAATTTTTTTCTCGGGCTATTTCGCTTGAAAAAATTCGGAATTTGCTGTCAAACATCGTACAATATTCTTGCTTTAGCATCTAAAGGTTCTATCATTCTAATAGATGACGGCGCTATACGTAGCCTCCAACGGTGTCCAGAGGGTGGTCCACTGATCGTGACCGGGCCAAATATCTCACGAAATAAGCGTCAAACGAAAAAACTACAAAGAATGAAGCTCGTCTAGCTTGAAGGTTGGCTCGCTAGATGGCGGTGCCATATGTCAAACGGATATCAACTGCGCTTTTTTCAAATAGGAACCCCCATTTTTATTACATATTCGTACAGAACGTAAAGAAATATGAATGTTTTAGTATGACCACTTTTTTCGCTTTGTGATAGATGGCGCTGTAATAGTCACAAACATATGGCTCACAATTTTAGACGAACAGTTGAAAACAGGTAAGTTTTTTAAATTAAAATACAGAACGCAGGTACGTTTGAACATTTTATTTCGGTTGTTCCAATGTGGTACATGTACCTTTGTGAACTTATCATTTCTAAAAACACATGCTGTTACAGCGTGATTACCTATAAATACCACATTAATGCAATAAATACTCCAAATGATGTCCGTCATCCTCAGTGCATTTGGCAGTACGTGTAACAAAACTCCTCTCAACAGCGAGTAGTTCGTCTTCCGTAATGTTCGCACATGCATTGACAATGCGCTGACTCATGTTGTCAGCCGTTGTCGGTGGATCACGATAGCAAATATTCTTCAAATTTCCTCACAGAAACAAATCCGGGGACGTCAGATCCGGTGAACGTGCGGACCTTGGTAACCTTGGTATGGTGCTTCGACACCAATCCACCTGTCATGAAATATGCTATTCAAAACCGCTTCAGCCGCACGCGAGTTATGTACCGTACATCCATCATGTTGGAAAGTACATCGCCATTCTGTCATGCAGTGAAACATCTTCTAGTAACATCGGTAGAACATTACGTAGGAAATCAGCATACATTGCACCATTTAGATTGTCATCGATAAAATGGGGACCAATTATCCTTCCTCCCATAATGCCGCACCATACATTAACCCGCCAAGGTCGCTGATGTTCCACTTGTCGCGGCCATTGTGGATTTTCCGTAGCCCAATAGTGCATATTTTGCCGATTTACGTTACCGTTGTTGGTGAATGACGCTTCGTCGCTAAATAGAACGCGTGCAAAAAATTTGTCATCGTCCCATAATTTCACTTGTGCCCAGTGGCAGAACTGTACACGACGTCCAAAGTCGTCACCATGCGATTCCTGGAGCATAGAAATATGGTACGGGTCCAATCGATGTTGATGTAGCATTCTCAACACCGACGTTTTTGAGATTCCCGAGTCTTCGGCAATTTTTCTGCTTCTGAGGTGCGGATTAGCCGCGACAGCAGCTAGAACACCTACGTAGGCACCATCATTTGTTGCAGGTGGTGGTTCACGTTTCACTTGTGGCTGAACACTTCCTGTTTCCTTAAATAACGTAACTATCCGGCAAACGGTCCGGACACTTGGATGATGTCGTCCAGGATACCAGGCAGCAAACATAGCACATGCCCGTTGGGCATTTTGATCACAATAGCCATTCATCAACACGACATCGACCTTTTCCGCAATTGGTAAATGGTACATTTTAACACGGGTAATGTATCAAGAAGCAAATACCGTCCGCACTACCGGAATTTTACGTGAAATATTCATATTTATTTACGTACTAATGAATATCTACTAAAAAATGGGGGTTGCTATTTAAAAAAGAACGGAGTCGATATCCGTTTGATCTATGGCAGCGCCATCTAGCGGGCCAACCATAGCACCATCTGGTTTCCTCCTTCAAGAAAGACGAGTTTCGTTCTTTGTAGTTTTTTCGTTTGATGCTTATATCATGAGATATTTGGCTCTGTCACTATCAATGGACCACCCTGTATAACGGAGGTCCGTTCCGAACAGAGAGGTGTCTTTGAGCTTATGAATGTTTTAGTTGGACCACTTTTTTCGCTTTGTGATAGATGGCGCTGCAATAGTCACAAATATATGGCTCACAATTTTAGACGAACAATTGGCAACAGGTAGGTTTTTTAAATTAAAATACAGAATGTAGGTACGTTTGAATGTTAGGAAGTTCTTTTGTATATTGTGTGTAGAATCGTATTGGTATTCTGTCACGGTGCAGTGGTCTTTCCTCTGTTGAGATATTTCACTTGATCTTCTGTCTCATGGTCGTTCATGTTGATGTATCTCATTATTACGTTCACCGGCGGATTAAAGGAGAAAATACGGTGCGAGCTTCGTCAGAGAAAAAGATTTGGAAAATGGCGTTTAGTATTTTGTCCATCGGTGTGTCATCCTCCGTTTCGATGCCATTATGGTCACAGAGCGTGCGTAAAGATGGCATCTATCCGTTCACTGATTAATAAAAGATCAGGCAGCAATACTGTCGACGTGACAGGCAGTTCTCTCTTATGAATCATAAGCATTCTATAAACTGTAAAACGTATTACCACCTATACTGGTGTGAAGGAGTAAAGCAACCTTTTAGCATAGCTGCTTTTCAGACACCTTCGGAGGAGAGACACATTTCGTCCGACGTAGGCACTGTTTTATTATTACAAATGGTTCAAATGGCTCTAAGCGCTATGGGACTTAACATCTGAGGTCATCAGTGCCCTAGACTTACAACTACTTAAACCTAACTAACCTATGCACATCATACACATCATGCCCGAGGCAGGATTCGAGCCTGCGACCGTAGCAGCAGCGCGGTTCCGGACTGCAGCGCCTAGAACCACTCGGCCACAGCGGCCGGCTATTGTTACATCAACAACAGACCAGCGCTACCTGTCACGCATCTGAATGCGAGGTGGAGAGTCGTTAAGGTTTCACGCGGTTCGATCCCATGCAGATGAGCCGCCTGCATAGCCGAGTGGTACAATTAATAGTAATAGTCAACCGTATCAAGGTACAGGTATTTCAAGCCTAAGAATGTTATTTTCGCGTTTCTCTTGTGTATTTTTACGCTTTTCACTAAAGAACAAAAAGACTTCTTTTGGTTAATGTAGGCGTATTAATAGGTGACATAATGAAAAATTTCGGCTCTTTATTATATGAATAGTTACGGTTGATAACGATGGGTGGGGTTTGAGAATGGATGTGTCGGGCCGAAATCGGTAACCCCTGCACTTGAATTTTACATCAATGCAACTGATAAGGACGAAATAAACAATTATCGAGTTTCCTCAGTACTGAACAGCTGCGGACCTCTCATCTTGTGGCAGCATGCCTCGAATAAGCAAAAAGATATTTTACCTGCTACACATACGTGCAACGTCCACAAGAATTGTATTTAGTTTGAAAACATTTTATTCAACGCACAAGAAAGTGGATTTGAATAGCACGAACCTCAACTTAAGTTAATCGAACTGATGGTTCATAAGCGCGGAACGGGCCCGCTGGACTAAGAACCGGCTGTACACCCATAGCCTCTTGGCCAACAAATTCATCGGGAGGAACTAAGCAATCACACTGTTTAAACTATTTTATTTTAGATTCTGTTTAATAACCAAGATACCGTAACAGAGAACATTTTGAATTAATTTCAATTTCTGTTTATTATTGCACACATGTTTTATTACTACCAGAAAAAATACTTTTCACCTTTGTTGAATACTTCCTAAAATATAGCAACGGAAACTGTAGAAGCCCCTATAAAAATAAAATAGAAGGAAGGAAAAAGAAAATAAGAGGGGAAAATATAAAGAAAGTCGATATATTCGCTGCAGTTCTGGAGTCCGAGTTCTAGCACTCTCTCAGCCATACCAACGGTAATTCGAAAATGGAGCTATAAGCATATTTTTCTCTGCGCCTATCGTTCAGAATTCGAAGATTTTCGTAGCACTTGCAAATATTGTCAAAGTGTGCGATTTAAAACTCCGTAGCAGTACGGAGCGGCAATCCCTTGAGTGGCCAGCATTGTGGGACGGCTTCTTCTGCTTCATTGCTCAACCAATGCCAGCAAAAGAGAACTGGCTTTACATAATAGAATTGATTTCGCTAACTGAACCTACACATACCAAGACGTGCAATTCACGTGTCTCATTCATTGAAACTGCCTTGCAAGTAACTTTCCAAGTAATGTACTTTGACAGTGTGCAGACATGCCAATTTACTTCGTAAAATATCTAATAGGGACATTGATGACATGACGTCATCACAGTGTCATCTGATTCCTGGCTGAAAGATTAAGGTATGGCACATTTAAATGTATAATTTTGATTTTCAAGATCAGTTACCTCAAGTTATTTGGTACACACCCACTAAATGTATTGAAGCTTCCTAATTAAGTGCCAGCGCACTAATCTCCTCCGTTGAGAGTTCTTTGTGGACGGCGATCTATTGCTCAGATGGACATGAAAACTAGATGCCGGATTTCATAGCGTACGGCATACCATCAAATACTATGAACCTGAGCGTCACTGTTTAAAATAAATCTTAGTTGTAGACAATCATCAGTTTTCGGAGTGCAGCAAATAATTACAATTTAAAAACCCCGTTTAATTCGGTAGCTGTATGTATGTGTGATTTGGGGATCTTATGGGCGCCCAACGGCGAGGTTATCTGCGCCTTAACAATGATCAAAATAAACGAATGTGTCGAACACGCATGCACACGAAATGAGCACACAATTACTCTATCGCACAGGCACTCCCACATGCACTAAAACCAATGAGGAGGCAATATAGTTAATCAAGAAATTAAAACAGGGGGAAAACAAAACACAGAAGAACTAAAGGAACAGCACAGGGAAATGTGACTGGCTGACCACTTCCGAAAAACTTTGGTGAGCCAACCGCCCTTGTTGACACATTAAAAACATCTCCCCAAAACCTTGTTAAAACGTGGGACAATTCACAAAACTTTAAAAAGCGTATCACATTCGTTTGATCATTGCATAAAATAGATTGCAGACCCCCCGGCAAATCCACTGCAGTCCGCTGGTGCACCGTGATCAGCACGCCACAAGCACCACACGGGATAGTGAAAAAATACATGTTACACATGACAATCTTTCTTCACGTGCGGCTAAAGAGTCAGTTTCCTGCAATGAAAGGTAAAAAATCGTACATGAGTTTATGAAAAAGCTGTAATGAAAATGATTCAATAATAGTGCAGTGAAGCAGTTATTACTGTGGCTAACAAAGAATTCAGATCAATTACGTAATTCTTGTTTACGCATGTGGTGGGTTAAGTGATCAGTTTACAAGTTTCATCAATACAAACAAATCTCCAACTGTACGGCCAGGATATCATAAAAGTTTTTAGAAAGCTTTGTTTGGTAAGTCACAGCATTCGACTTTTGTATAGATTTATTTTACGATTATTAAGCCGAATTGTCATACATCTACTGCCACGCCAATTGAATATTAAACGAGATGAAACCATTTTCTGTATCCCGTACTACGCTATGTTCTGAAAGATGACTGATTCTGGCGGTTTTGAGACATAAAGTAATAATTTCTCACATGTATTTTTAAAGAAAGAAATACTGCTGGATTTATACAATTGTATTTGTATTCTTAAACGTAGCAACAACAATAATTCATGGGAGAATTTAAGTTAAAGAGTTTTAAGCAAGGACTACGAGGAAAAAAACGCACAAATATAGGCTATGCGCTTAGAGCAGGAGTTTTCCCTCTATTGCTGATCGAGTTACATCTGTATTCTGTACACTTCGGTTCAGTATGCTTCATAACTGTGACATTTATTTTCAATGCTGTTAAAAATTAATGAGCTAGCAGTTCCGTGATCATAGCTGCCTCTCAAACATATTCAATATGAACTTACCCCTCCAAATTTCTTCTCCTGCCTTTTCTCATTCCTGCTACCGCTTGTGATACAAGAATGTTTGTCACAGAATAGACACTCCACTGCAGTACGGGAGGTCTTCACGTATCTATGTTGTCAGCACCTCTCGAAATGATGTAAACTCTATTGCCCCTTCCCCCTCAACTCCGTTCGAGGTGAGCTCTTAAAAAATTGTTGCGTTGCCAGTCTAACTCATTCAATTGTATCACGGCAAGCTTAATTTCCTATTCATTACTACTAATAAATAGACTAACAAATTTGAACATGAATGTTCCTAAAGCGCACTTTCACGAAAAGTCATTATATACGTATAACATTTTTACATTTCTACCACAGTAGCTGACTGGTATCTGGTGCAGTTGTTCGTAGCACAGTAAGAGCGAAAGGGTGAGATCTTAGGGATAAGATAGAATTGTTTCTATACCCCTGTGGTACTTTTTAATCTAAAACGTAAATCCCCTCAATCTAAGTGAAGATCACGACCATGTGAATCGCCATCCACACCCGTACACACTGAGCTGCTGCTATGTTTTTAAATCGCTACTAGGAAGTTATCATAATATCTAATCGGACAATTAATTCATTTTGGTAAGATTAGTAAATATTAAAATTTATAATTAATGGTTTTAGTAAGTGCTGCAGAAAAAGGAAGAAATAGTTACGAGCACGTGTTAAAATGGTAGGAAGCAGACCGGTTGGTGATGTGGATAAAGAATTTAACTTGAAGTCAATACAGTAACATATCAATTCTTTAATAAGTATTTTTCAGTACATTTAATGAAAATTAAAACAGAAAAAGGAATAACTGAAAGCGAGAAGGAGAATGAAGATGCAGAGAACGGGAAAGACATGGATTTCACTACAGGGGTTTCTCTATCTCGAAAATCAACTGAAAACACTAGTGCTGGCTCTCGATCTCTTAAAGATTATGTGATTGGACCTTCACAATCTAGTACTTCAGAAGGTGTGTTTGTGATAGGTTTTGGGAGAAAACATGGCAGTCACTGACTCCCAATTTTCGCATGATCTGATAGCGAGTTTCTGTTAAACAGGGTTTCTGATGTTCATGTCAGAATTAGCCTTCATTGCTATTTTTTAAGAATTAGCCGTTAGTACCATTCCTGTTCCAGCCATAGCGATCCGTAATGTAGCTATTATTTTACAGAGTTAGAACTGGACCGAGATATGTTTTCTACACTGGGAGACTACTGCTCAGCTTGCAAGATCTGGACAATCACAGAGGGTGAGAATGTTGATGGTTGGGAGCCAACGTTAGGCGCGTTCTGAGGCCCCTTAGGAACATGGCTGCCAAGAAAGGAAGAAAACCAATGTGCACTCCGTGTGCATACGGGGTGGAGTCATTCCAGATGTGGAACGGATCCTACCGGATGCCATGAAGAGCACAGGGTGCAGCCAACTGCAGGTGGTTGCTCACGTCGGTACCAATGATGTGTGTCCCTTTGTATCAGAAGAGATTCTCTCTGCTTTCGAGCTGCTAACAGAAGTGGTAAGGACTGCCAATCTTGACTGTATAACTGACCATTTGCGGCATAGTCGACAGGACCGATTGTGGACCTCTGGTACAGAGCTGAGTGGTGGATCTGAGTCAGAGGCTCAGACGGTTCTGCGAACGTGTAGGCTGCAGATTCCTCGACTGTCTATTGACACACAACCAACATGGGCTTAGAAAACATCGTTCTTGTGAAACACAACTAGCTCTTCATTCGCGTGAAGTGCTGAGTGCTACTGACAAGGGATTTCAGATGGATTCCTTATTTCTGGATTTCCGGAAGGCTTTTGACGCTGTACCACATAAGAGGCTTGTAGTGAAATTGCGTGCTTACGGAATATCGTCTGAGTTATGTGACTGGATTTGTCACTTCCTGTCCGAGAGGTCACAGTTCGTAATAACTGACGCGAAGTCATCCAGTAAAACGGAAGTGATTACAGGCGTTCCCCAAGGTAGTGTTATAGGACCTTTGCTGTTCCTTATCTATATAAACGATTTGGGAGACAATTTGAGCAGCCGTCAGAGGTTGATTGCAGACGAAGCTGTCGTTTATCGACTAACAAAATCATCATTGCGAAAAGATTTAGAAAAGATTGGCGGTTGACCCTAAATAACAAAAATTGTGAGGTCATCTACATGAGTGCTAAAAGGAATTCGTTAAACTTTGGTTACACGATAAATCAGTCGAATATAAAGATCGTAAATTCAACCAAATACCTAGGAATTGCAATTTCGAACAACTTAAATTGGAAGGAGTTCATAGAAAACGTTATGGGCAAGGCTAACCATAGACTGCGTTTTATTGGCAGGACGCTTAGAAAATGTGACAGATCTACTAAGGAAACTGCCTACACTACGCTTGTCCACCTTATTTTAGAATACTGCTGCACAGTGTGGGATCCTTACTAGATAGGACTGACTGAGTACATGGAAAAAGTTCAATGAATGGCAGCAGGTTTTGTATTACCGCGAAATATGGGAGACAGTCTCACTGAAATGATACAGAAGTTGGGCTGCACGCCATTAAAAGAAAGGCGGAATCTTCTCATGAAATTCCAGACTTTCTCCTCCGAATGCCAAAATAATTTGTTGACACCAACCTACAAATGGAGAAACGATTGCCACGATAAAAGAAGCGAAATCAGAGCTGGTACGGAAAGGTATATGTGTTCGTTCATTCCACGCGCTATACGAGGTTGGAATAATAGAGATTTGTAAAGTTGGCTCGATGAACTCTCTGTCAGGCACTTAAATGTGATTTGCAGAGTATCCATGTAGGTTTAGATACGAAAATGATATTGGTCGATATGTTGATTGAAAGCCAGTTTTATCAACCGAACTGGACCAAGAGTTGCTGGGAAGTTGCTGGACCCCTCCAATGTCTAATAACTTTGTGAAAGAATGCATTTAGAGCGACAAACTAATGCCTGACCATTCTCAAAGAAAGGATACGACACACAAGGTACGAACTCGACTCTAATGCACGCCATTTATATAACTGCCATCTGTTGTTCTCTACAGTTCTCTCATCTCTCGACTGGGAGTGGGTCGATATGTCGACGGCAGTTCTTCAAAGAGCTCATCATAGCAATACAACGGTTTAATAATGAAATCTGAGGCGACTTGAAACCGCACAACGATAGGTGTCACGTCATGGAACGGCAAGCACTGACATAAACCTGTCTAACAGGAATGCGGACGAAGAAGCCATCTCAGCCCTTAACAAAGGAGTGAATTTCGCTTCTACACCACGCACTGTGCGTATCGTGTTCATTAGTGGAGTGGAACTGGCGATGCGGCATCTCTCACAAGACCACGCTGACAGCGTAGCACTTAACGCAAGTCACATTTTAGCCTCAGGCAAAACGCCAAGATTTAACATCAGCAGAGAAAAGAAAAACAGGCGTCATGCCTTGCGGAGATAAAGATTTGTGGTACTTCGGCTGAAAAGGGAAATGTCACCGAACATCACAGCAAAGTGGCATCGTTGTCAGAAGATGGCAAGTACAAAGGCCTACAACGGGGCCTAACTCTGCCATGCAACAGAAAAACGGTGGAGCACCTGAAGAATTCTGGTCTACCAAAGGATGTCATCAAAAATCTTAGAGCAAGAGCTCCTAGACCTCCTAGGCTGTACGTATTACCTGAAGTCCACATGGAATGTATTCCGTTGAGACCAATTGTTAGCGCTACTGGTTCTTCTAGTCACAGGCTGGCGAAATATTTAACTAAGTTGATGACTCCGACAGTTGGTCGCTGTGAACATCACATCAAAAACTCGTATGTTCATTAAGAAAATTAAATAGATTAGAACTTGCGCAAAAGATTTTTTAGTCAGCCTGGATGTCGTCTCACTATTTACAAAAGTTCATGTGGAGGACACACTGAAACTGTTGGAAGGAATTTTCCTTCTGAAACTATAAAATTGTTACTAAATGTTATGACGACCACCTAATTCTTGTACGACAGTACACTTTGTGAAAGACGGAGGGAATGGCTATGGGTTCTCCGTTGTCTCCATCAATAGTGAACTAATTTATGGAACATTTTGATGAACGTGCATTAAATTTGGCTCTCCTTCGTCCCCCTTCATTTTATTGTTATGCTGACGACACGTTTATAGTGTGACTACACGGCGTAGAGGCTCTTCAGCACTCCAATGAACGAATAAACAGCATGCATCGAAACGACCACTTCAGTGTCGAGACAGAGAAAGAGGGAAGGCTGCCATTTTTAAATGTTTTGGTACAGCGGAAGTAGGCTGGGTGGCTCGGCCATTCAGTGTACCGCAAGCCGACGCACACTGATTTATATCTTGATGTCTACAGTTTTCATCATCCAGTCCAGAAGAGAGCAGCCTTAAATACGCTGGTACACAGAGCAAAAACAGTTTCTGACGAGAACCACTTGGATACCGAAATAAATTACCTAAAATATGTGATGCGAAGAAACGGCTACGAGTCATGTAATATGGTCAGCATTGTCCAAGAAAAAGGAAACGTGAAGATGTTAAACATTCATGTGACAAGCCACCTTGTAAGAGGTCCGAGCAGATGTAATTTGATGTATTGCTCACGCGCTGCCTGCGATATGTAAGGTACAAGAGAATCTCAGACCAGAGAGCAGTGTTGACTCCAGTAGGAACTGTGTAGCTGTAGCAGTTAGTTGTTGCTAGCGAGCAGTCTGGTCTGGTGTATCGTGTTGGCTGGGCCGGTCGTGGTGCAGCGATGCCGGAGCCGGAGGTAAAAAGCAGCCTCGCGCATATGTAGTATTGTTATCTCAAGTCCCATGTAAATGTTTTAAAAATGTCCTAATAATAATCTTTCTCATAAAAAATAACTTTTAACAACCATTTATTTCAATTTAAAGAATTTACTAACTTCTCCAATCCATGATCATCCCGATTATTGCAAAAGAAAAATCAGCATTGCACACGGCTGTGCCAGAAAAATTTATTGTATGAGCAGATATATATGCGTTATCCGGCGACTTCATTGAGGTAAGAATCTTTCTTTTTTATTCAGAATGATCTTTCAGGGCCATGACGCAGCACTGCTGACGTCCAAAATTTACCAGATTAAATTCACAGTCAATTATTGAAAAGATATAAGTGAGCGACAATTTAATTGAGAGGATAATTACATTCTATTATTACCAGGTCACTGAATTTATTTTGTTGGGACGTTACACTGAATGTGAACGACATAATTATATTTTTTACTGTTGAGAAGTTTAGAAATTTTTCTGTTTTGAGGTTACACTAAATCAGAAGGAATTTTGTGGGGAGGTTACAACCTATTGTATTCTTCCCTTTCTGCGGCGCTACATCCAGCAAAAGAGGCAGAGTCCTGAGAAGGCGAGGTATCAGATCTATTATCCGATCTCCTAAGAAGATAAAGTAGATGCTGCGGCGTATTAAGGACAGTCTGTGCCTCAGGATCCCTGGGATTTACAAAAATGGTTCAAATGGCTCTGAGCACTATGGGACTCAACTGCTGAGGTCATTAGTCCCCTAGAACTTAGAACTAGTTAAACCTAACTAACCTAAGGACATCACAAACATCCATGCCCGAGGCAGGATTCGAACCTGCGACCGTAGCGGTCTTGCGGTTCCAGACTGCAGCGCCTTTGACCGGACGGCCACTTCGGCCGGCCTGGGATTTACAGTACCCCTTTTGAGCGCGAAGGCAATTACATCGGTCAGTCTATCCGCACCGTGTCCGACCATTGTGCCGAGTATCAACGGCATATTACAAATCGGGAACTGGAGAAATTTTCAGTTGCTGAGCACAGGCACACCAACAAACATAAAACATTGTTTGACGAAAGAAACGTTTTGTCCCAGACTCCTACATAGGTATTCTGAAATTAAAGAGGCAGTATATATAACAAAGCGTGAGAAAATCTTCAAGCGTGACAGTGGATATAATCTTAGGAGTGCATGGAAGGGAGTTCTAGATGCATAGAAGAGCCAGAAACTTTTCGCAATGTTTTAGTTGCGACAGAAGCGGCAGCGCCACCAGCGCAGACGTTGGCACCATCTGCAACATGATGACGTAACTACCGACCAATCATAAGCCGTCTTTGGGCTATGTATGGCTGCCACAGCAGCAGTTTTGACAGTCATTTGCTTCTAACGAGGAATATGGAGGTAACTGTCGAAAGCTCGAGGTTTTAGCCTGAATTGACACAACAAGAAGTTGTTTTATACAACAGTGCCGGCGCGAAAGACTTCTTTCTAAAAAAACACAAAAGAAGAAGAAGGCTTTTTGTCTATGCTGTACATTGTTTCCACCGAAGCTCAATTCCGTTGAGGGCCTACTGGGATCTTTGATAGTAAGGCCATTCCGCAAGTTCAAAGACGTTTACGAGCTGTGCAAGAAGAGACCCAATTCCATGCAGCGGCAGTGGAAGCTGCTAGGGCATTTCTCGCGAATCTTACAGTGGATGCACAAGTTTATAAATATTCAAAAAATAAGAATGGTACGGGGAAATTGTTAAAGCCATTATTTCTTGTATTGAGTTTTGGAAAGATTACGGCTTAGCTTTATCTCTGAGAGGAAATGTGCAGGGGTTACAAGAGCAACGAATTGAAGCAGGAGGCATAGGTATGAAGAAGGATAGAGCATGAGAAAAAGAATGTAAGCTAAAGATCTGTCTATAACCAAAGTGACGTTATCAATATTTTTGGATATGTGCTTAAAGCGGATACTTAAATATAAGTGAAAAAGACAGAATCTAATCCTGTATTACCAAATGAAACAGCTGATATTCGTGGATGTGAACAATTATCGATTGGGCTTCAATACTTCCGTCAGGAGTCCAACAGAGTCGAAGAAACGTTTGTTGGACATATCGAGCCGAAGGCTCCAAACGCTAAATCGATAGCAAAAACCATCCATGATTTTTGTGAGAAAGAAAATCTTGACCCAGGAAATGCGTTGTTTTAGGATTGATGGTTTTTCGGCGATGGCCAGAAAAGACACTGGTGTTCAGGCAATATCGCACAAAAAGTACAGAATGACTATTGTTTCTCTGATCTTCGCACATATTAAATTTTGTCATCTATGAAATTGGCAGTCTTCCTGGGATTCGGTACACTGTGGGTACATCAATTAATTTTTCCTAGAATCAATATTGAAATGGAAGTTGATCCTAACATTTCGAAACTGTGTAAAACAAGGTGAAGTGAGATATACAAAAACGTCAAAATTTTTAATGATAATTTTCCCGCTATACTGGAAGCCTTAGAAACCTTATCACACAAAAGAAACGATTCGACAAGATTTCTTTTTTTTCCAAATTCACGCGGCTGCTTCTGGCTATCCACTTGTTCTTAGCTTAATGTTAACATCCAGATTTAGCTTCGACGGAATAAATATTCTGCAGTCAATTAAATTGGAGGCAATCAACGCCTCACAGCACAATACATAAATTTTTCAACTGTTAAAATCTCATAATGATAATCATGAAAAACTCGTACGAAATTAAAAAGAATGCCACTGTCATTGCTAAGAACAATGTTTGGAGGATATAAAAACCATTTTCGGAGATAGCAACATTGAGGCAAAATCTCAGAAGAAAGTGACAGAATTCTGGAGGCGGCCATTAATAATACCGTATTTAGAATACATTATTAACTCTCTTGAAGTAGATTTTCCTGAAGAAACCGCCCCAGTATTTGCTTTATCTCAGTTACATCCTGTACAAATAATAACCGATCGAAAGATCATTTAATGGAATCTTGTAAAACCTTCGCCAAATTTTATGATATATCGGACGTAAAAAGTGAGACTGAACTTCCGCGAAAAGCGTAGCAGTACACGCAGAACCAAAAGGAAATAACCATTCTTGATACCCTGGAAGAAACGGAGAACTTATTCGCAGCAACGTAAAAAAGTACTAAAAACTTTGATTTCTATCCCATGTACAACATGTTCTGCGGAATGATCTTTAAGCAGTTAAAGAAGAATAAAATGCTGGTCCAGGAGCACAATGTCAGAAAGCCTCTTCGGTGATTTAGCAATGATGAGTATTCGCAGGAAACGTATTCTTGACAAGAAAGAGGATTTTCTTAGTAAATTGTTGTAGAATTTGCAAAACATCCGAAGAGAGTATACCTACTTACTGATGGGTGCTACATTCCTTGTAAAGCCTTGAACTTCTTTGTCACCTGCCTCCATTCTTCTCTGTCCATAGCTATCCTTCTCCAATTCTTGACCCCCATTGCTCTGAGATCCCGCCCCGTGTTTTGAAGCCACCTTTTCCTAGGTCTTTCCCATCTCCTCCTTTGCGCTTCCTTATAAACACTTTCTTAACACTTCGAGTTTCTGGCATTTCCTACACGTGTCCAGCCCATCTCATTCTTCCCTTCTTGATTTTGACTACAGTATTCATCCCACCAAAAAGCGCTTGTTGTTCCATATTTGTCCTCATCTTCCAGCCTCCTGCCTCCCACCATCCCAAATATCTTTCTCAAAAATCCTCCTTTCCCATTTCAATGAGCAGCCTTCCTTCTTTGTGGTCATCCCCCAGCCTTCCGATGTATGCATTGCTATTCATCTTAGAATTTTTGTGTTCTCTACTAACATTTCTGGACTTGAATACATTCTGCAAGGAATAATGATATCGATTTCGTCTTGTTATCGTTTCTTGAATTTCTGCTGCAGTAGTAATATCTTCAGTTATTATCGACCTTAAGCATTTAAACTTTTCTATACTTTGGTACTCTTACATAGTTGTGATTTAGCTAAAGTTCGTTAAATTTGACTTTGTAAAATTAATTTCAATTATTTATAAATTTTCTTGTCATTTAATTATTTTCCTACTTTAGTCATTATACCAGCATGCCTTGCTACACTCATTCCATTTCTCGTCCTACCATTCCCCCACCCCCCCTACCCCCCCTGCTCCCACCCCCAGTAGCCAGCTGGCTGGCGACGGCATTACCTGCTGACCCCAAAGTTTGGAGGGATTGGCGATGTTCTCACCACATGCTCCAGGAACATAGACCTCTCTTCGTACTGCCTTATAGGCATAGGCAGGCTACTCGAATAAGGCCTAGTCCGTTTGTGGTATTTAGTTTTGTTTGCTCTTCTCCAAAAATAAAAATGACCTCATTTACCGAATATGCAATTTCATGGTGAGGGAAAGTGCACTGTTTCCAAAGGGCTTCAACGCGGATTAAGACTGTGTGCATAACCTTTTCTCTACTTGGCTGCTAGCATGGGCGTACCCAGGATCTGAACTAAGGGGGGCGGGGGGGCAGGTCATACTAGTCTCAGGAAACAAGGACTCGAGACAACATACAGCACTTCTTATTAAATAAAACAGCAAACTAGTGAAAAACTGCTTTCAATAAACATTTTAAATATAAGAATGCACTTGTTTAAAAATATAACTTTTTAATTCAGTAATAATCTTCTAGGATTTGCCGACAGTAACTTGCCGAATACGAAAAAATTACTCCCGGATCTGCGAGAACGAGTCCCAATATCTTATAGGAGGGGGGGGGGGGGGAGAAGCAGCTGCCCCCCCCCCCCCCGACCCCTGCCCTCGCTGGGTACGCCCATGGCTGCTAGTGTAGCAAGCTCCGTGTGTGCTCCTATTTTTCACACCAACTGTAAAAATTTTCTTCAGTTAAATGTCACAAAATGAAGTACATTTGACGTGTTGCTTTTATACCAGTGCCAATGGCAGACTGTCATGACGATGTCCATATTCCTTCCTGTGCACTGCCCTGGTTTCTGTTTAAACGCGGACTGCTTTTGCTTAACGCCACAGCTACGTCAGACAGATGGAGAACACAATTAACCTCTGCCGAGCTGACGGCTAAATATTTTGATAAATGATGTTGTGAAGCGATGTGGTTTCCACTAACGAATCGGGGCAGAGGGAGCGAGGAGGAATAAATAATTTAACGAGAGGGGGCGGGGAGCGCGCGCGTGCTGCCGCCTGGCGGCGCGGCGCGCCACCACTGGCTACTGTATTCCCTTTGATGGTTTTGCCGGCGCGTTGTTAATGCCGGCCGACGGCCGCACTGTGCATTAGTGGACAAAGAGTCGACAGGTATTGAGCGGCAGAGGCGCATTGTGCGGGTTCGGCGCTTTACGGGTGCGGACCGCGTGCCGCGTCAGCGTCGGTGCTGTCACTGCGCCCCAATCCCGGCGGCCGTGCACGCGATTTTAGCCCTGCTGGCCCGAAACCGCTCTGCCGGGCTCAACAATGCGGCCCTTCCCTCATAGCTCGTGCCTAAAAATGAGAGAGCAATAGAAACACAATACCAAAGAGCCCTTTTGCTGGCCACATGCACGTCCATCACCGTGTCCTCAAAAGAAAAGTAATACTTTTGGTAGTAGCACTAGGTCTAGTCTGAAATCCTTACACGTTCTACATCTGCACAGATTCTCAGCATACTCAGCAGTCCACTGGTGTGTGGCGGACGGTACCCCGTACCACTAACAGACATTTTTGTGTTAGCAGAAGAGCCAACATTATGTTACAACTGGAGGCCGAAATGCACGCGTTTTAGCTGACGGAGGCTGGCGTGGGGAGGGATGAACTATACTGACTTGAGGTCTGGAACACGACGAGGAGTGAGAATTTAGAAAGCGGACGTAATTAGTTTGATACTTAACTTTAATCCATTAATGATGAACGTCGCTCTTGACGGTACATGATTCACAATATTATCTGTTCAGCATACATTCTTGAAGATAGTAATTATAGTAACTGAATATGGTGCCTTTCTAGGTCGTAGTAAATGACGTAGCTGAAGGCTATGCTAAACTGTCGTCTCTGCAAATGAGAGCGTCTGTAGACAGTGAACCATCGCTAGCAAAGTCGGCTGTACAACTGGGGCGAGTGCTACGGACGGCACTCGGTCTGCAATCACTGATAGTGGCGACACGCGGGTCCGACTTACACTAACGGACTGCGGCCGATTTAAAGGCTACCACCTAGCAAGTGTGGTGTCTGGCGGTGACACCACAGACATTTCTTTTCTTGTTCTACTCGTAAATAGAGCGAGCGAAAAGCTATCGTCTATATGCCTCTGTATGAGCTATAATTTCTCGTACTTTATCTTCATGGTGCTTACGTGTAATGTATCCTTGAGACAGCAGAATCGTTGTGAAGAAGGCTTCCGATTCCCGTTCTCTGAATTTTATCGTGTTCCTCGAAAAGAATGTCGCCTTCCCTTCAGCGATTCCCATTTGAGTTCCGGCAGCTTGCGTGTTTTTCGAACCTATCGGTAACAAATCTAGCAGCCAGCCTCTGGATTGCTTTAACGTCTTCCTTTAATCCGATCTGGTACGTATCCCAAATAATCATGCAGTGCTCAACAATATGTTGCACTAGCCTCCTATGTGCGGTATCCTTTACGGATGAAGCACACTCCCTTAGAATTCTCCCAATAAACCGAAGTCGACCATTTGCCTCACCTGTCACAATCCTCATATGCTCGCTCCATTTCATATCGCTTTACAGTGTTCTGCCCAGATACTTAAACGATGTGACAGTGTCAATCAGGATCGTACTAATGCAGTATCCAAACAGTACGGGTTTATTTTTCCTACTCATCCGCATTAACTTGTTTCTATATCGAGAGCTTCTATGACTAGAATACTGTGCATTATATTTCGTCGTCGCTATAAGGGTCTCTTCTCCAGTTCAAATATTATGCCATCGGATTAACTGTATTCTGTCCTTAAATTCTGAAGCATCATATGTCCTAAACAATTCCTGACATCAAAGATCACAGACCTTATTGTCTCAAAATGGTTCAAATGGCTCTGAGCACTATGGGACTTAACTACTGAGGTCATCAGTCCTCTAGAACTTAGAACTACTTAAACCTAACTAACCTAAGGACATCACACACATCCATGCCCGAGCGAGGCAGGATTCGAACCTGCGTCCGTAGCGGTCACACGGTTCCAAACTGAATATTGTCTCCTATTGCGTGTACTTGTGCTGATATACAAGATGTCTCCAAGCGATACTCAGTAATTATATAAATCGAAGGTCGAGAGGAGCGAAAGGGAGGGACTATATGCGGAATCACAAGCGACGAGAGAAAATGTGTACAAGACAGAGACTCGAACCCGAGATCTCCTGCTTACTAGGCTGTCGCATTACCCACTGCACCACTCGGAAATAATAGTAATGGTACGTTCACTGACCAACTCACATTCCCACCTAGCGCGACCGTTTATCAACAGTTGCTTTCCACGTCCTCCATGTTCGCTATCTTTGATTGCCACTGGACGTCGAACATAACTGTGCATCTGAACTGATGATTGTGGATTCATAGCCCATCAAGGCGTATCAGTTATGTGAACGCGTGGTATCTGCTCTTTCAGACTAAAGCCACCTCGCATTCATGTAATTTGTACACCTCAATGGGTTATCAATGCACAACGATCAGTGCAAATGGACAATTACGTTCGACCTGCAGTACGAATCTAAGATCAGTGAGCATGGAGGACATGTGGATATGTGGTGGCGCCAGGTGGGAATGTGAATGGGCCGAAAAGCATGCCAACATAACCTGTGCATTTGTGGTGAACACTATGCCCAGGTGGTGCAGTAGTTAATGCAACTGCCCTGTATGCTGGTGATCCTGTCCGGCACTCATTTTCAATCGTCGTCGCTGTTTCCATGTAAAGTTCCGATGCGGCAGCGAAAGTTCATTCCATTTACTTTCCTTTCTTTACTTTCAATTTACGTAGTATGTACTACAGCTGCGGTTTCAGTGTGGTGTCGGTTCTTTCGGACATGTCGAAGAGAACAGTCACCAGACATTCGTATAGCTGATATTGAGTTAGTCAGATGGCTATTAAGGAGTGCCGTGAAGAACAAACTTAGGGTGAGAACCTATCTGCAGGAACATCACCTGACAGTCCTACAGCATATCTGGAACATTAACAACTCAAATGCGGTCACGAGCATGTTTACTAAATAAGTTAATTCTACAGGGTGTCGAAGTTATTAGGGATAAGAGCCGTCAATGCGAGAGATAATACCGTACTTAGAGCACTCTGCAGTCTAGTGGTAGCTAGATACTTTCGACGATATTTGGGATGAATGCAGTGATGTCCATAGCGAGAATTTCCTCTTGCAGTTCGTCCGCATGCTAATTCAATTTTTTTGTTGAAGCGGAAATTTCACAGTACGTTGCAAATGAAAGCACAGTCCACTGTATGCTGTATACTAATGATATTTATTTAATTTGTATGATTAGCTCGTTTGAACATTGTATCATTTTCAAGCACATGAGTAGCATCAACTTATGTACATTGCGTCTTAAACTGTGTAAATGTTGGATACATGTAACATATATAAAGCTATAAGCGAACACATAGAGAGCTATAAGTCATCTTAAGGTGCCATGGGTAAAATATAGGGAGCGAAAGGCTATTTGCAATTTGTACAGAAACCAGATGGCAGTTATAAGAGTCTAGGGGCATGAAAGGGCAGCAGTGGTTGGGAAGGGAGTGAGACAGTGTTGTAGCCTCTCCCCGATGTTATTCAATCTGTATATTGAGCAAGCAGTGATGGAAACAAAAGAAAAATTCGGAGTAGTTGTTAAAATCCATGGAGAAGAAATAAAAGCTTGAAGTTCACCGATGAGATTGTAATTCTGTCAGAGACGGCAACGGACTTGGAAGAGCAGTTGAACTGAATGGACAGTGTCTTGAAAGGAGGATATAAGATAACATCAACAAAAGCAAAACGAGGATAATGGAATGTAGTCGAATTAAATCGGGTGACGCTGAGGGTATTAGATTAGGAAATGAGACACTTAAAGTAATAAAGGAGTTTTGCTATTTGGGGAGCAAAATAACTGATGATACTCTAAGTAGAGAGGATATAAAATGTAGACTGGCAATGGCAAGGAAAGTGATTCTGAAGAAGAGAACTTCGAGTACAGATTTAAGTGTAAGGAGGTATTTTATGAAAGTATTTGTATGGAGTGTAGCCATGTATGGAAGTGAAACATGGACGATAAATAGTTTGGATAAGAAAAGAATTGAAGCTTTCGAAATATGGTTCTACAGAAGAATGCAGAAGATTAGATGGGTAGATCACATAACGAATGAGGAGGTATTGAGTGGAACTGGGGAGGAGTTTGTGGCACAACTTGACTAGAAGAAGGGATCGGTTGGTAGGACATGTTCTGAGACATCAAGGGATCACCAATTTAGTACTGGAGGGCAGGGTGGAGGGTAAAAATCGTAGAGGGAGATCAAGAGATGAATACACTAAACAGTTTCAGAAGGATGTATGTTGCAGTAGGGTCAGGGATTTTCTCTGCCTCGTGATGGCTGGGTGTTGTGTGATGTCCTTAGGTTAGTTAGGTTTAATTAGTTCTAAGTTCTAGGGGACTGATGACCATAGATGTTAAGTCCCATAGTGCTCAGAGCCATTTGAACCATTTTTTTTTGTTGCAGTAGGTACTAGGAGATGAAGAAGCTTGCACAGGATTGAGTAGCATCAACAGCAGCATCAAACCAGTCTCAGGACTGAAGACCAGAACAACAACAAGTCAGACCATAAATAGATGGGGATGGAATCCATATCATAATGCCACACTATCACACATCGCCAAATAGTAGCTGCAAGTTCACAGGTGAAGGAGCTCTTTGGAACGAGAGGTTAATCCGTGAATGGACTGGCCTGCCCGTTCCCGTGACTTAGACCTAATGGAGCACTCGTGTGTTCCATTGGAGAGATGTATTGTAGTACGTCTAGATGCACTAATGACCATCAAGAAGTTGTCAACTGCGCTGCTGGAGAAATGGGAAACCGTACCACAGTAAATTAGTACTAATCTTGGGGCCAGCTTGAGAGCAATTGTAAAGTGCGCATTGCCGTCCTCTCTCATGACACCTCCATGTCAGGTCCTGTTATGTCCGGGGCACCATCATCATATGCGGTAACATCAGTGAAATTTTGTCTTTGGATAAAAATCTCGTGATGTTCATCTCATTGAAGATTTCAGAAACTTTCTGTACCATTCTGGAGAAATTCTTTCTTTGTATGGTCCAGGTTTCATCGAGCTGTTTTATTTGGCAGTGACATCATGCGAAAGTTACTTTCGGCATTAATTTGTGTATAATCATCGTCATATTTAGGTATAGAATCATCAATAGAAAATTATCTCTCCTTTTTAATACTTTCTTCATTTTAAATTGCACAAATTTACTTCAGTTTCAAATTATATTAGGCTGAATTGCAGCAACACAGATGCTACCAGGATCTTCCACTCCGTGTGTAGAATCGTGGAAACGTGATTTTAAGGGAAATCGAGTGATAAATAATAATAATTCAATCGAAACCAGGTGCATATACTTTACATAGTACATGGACGGGCACAACTGATGGATCGTTTTAGCTTCCGAACAGTGTCTCCAGGACACATACCTCCATAAGGAAATAGCATTCTATGCTAGCACCAGTGCGTTTCGTCATAAATACCCAGATCGAAGTGATGAGGAATATTTTCATCTCGCTCGTATTCTTGCACTTGCTGCATGTGTAACCTACTAGCCACTTTATTAAGCCTCCTCAGCTCGATTCCGTAACTGAGTTGTTAGCGTGGCTGTTATAAGGGAGAGCTGGGTATGATCCCCGTTACTACCAAGGATTTTTCCTTGGTGAGACGAGTGGAGCGGTGCGCAATTAGCCTCCTGATGCCAATTTCAGAGCTGCTTGACCAAATAATAGCGGCAACCCAAGCGTGCTGCACCAAGAACGATCAAGAGTGTGGGGTCCTGACCCCCGCTCCTCCACACTTCATCCAAATGACGCCATTGGCAGAGGGTACATGTCATTCACTCAGTCCCAACTGGCCTGTCTGATCAGGACGGCGGGTGCTATATACATAATCGTCTGAAGAGATTTTTTTCTCGATAAGTGACCTCAAGCTAGCTGCACAGAATGATCAACACTTCCCATTCGTGTGCCTTACCTACCCTTGTTGCCATTTAGGAAGGCATCAGGTTTCTGCATACACTACTTTCACTATACTTTATATGCAATGTGAAGGTGGAGAGGGGAAGAAAGAAAAGGAAAGGGAGGGGATCGATGGGATCATTGCTGTCAGCTGCATTGGGCCATTACGCGGTATAGCGCAGCAAAGTGTCAAAATACGGGATTCAAACCCAGTATCTCCTGGCATGACACCATCCGGGACACAGAATTATCGCATGTGCGTGGTCTATCTCGGGACGTCTCACAGCCGATTCACATTTCCATTGTGCGCCACCTATTCGCAGTCCCTGCCCATTTCCTCCATGTGCGCTCTCTGAGATTCCCGCAAGAGGTCGGAAGTGTTTCTGCATCCGCAATAAAGATTGTGAATCCAATGCCCAGCTAGGCTTATCAGATTATATGAATGCCACGTGTCCGAAAGAACAGACACAGTGGCTCCAGTCGTTAGCCTGAAAATGACTATTAAATTTATCTTAATTCCAACAGTGTAGTTAAGGGGATCTGGTAACGTGCTTCATTTAAATCCAGAACCGTAAAGAAACGCGCACCAGAAAACCACATAAAATAGCTGTGAAGATCTGGCAAAGGGACGGACTCCAAGATAACCCTCCCATTCAACACTCTTTTATATTCAACGACAGGACGGTATCTTCCCCCTGCTTCTTAGGAGCCGGCAGAATTGGAGAGGCTTAAGGAGACGTAGAGGGGCTAATTACCCCACCTCATATCGTGTCATTAATCAACCCCCTTAAGAATTTCATTTTGGTGGGCGTGAGCTTATATGGTGATTGCATCACAAGTACAACCTCTCCCAAAAGAACTTTATTTTGTTGGCGACACGCAGTTTATTAGTTAAGACATCAAGAAAACGCTCATAACAATTTTCTGCACTGGGCAGCATCCTGATATGAAGGAAGTCAAAATCGGATCGTTTGGTCTGAACGACATTAACTCTGGGAAACCTTTGGAAAGAACATAACGCGATCCTGACACTATAACCAAATTTAAAGAGAACGATGTCACGCGAAATTCATAACAAGCCCTGTTTCTGGTCTGAAATCACAACCTAACAATAAATTAACCGATTGATAAGTTTAATGGCCCACGAGGACCCCAGAATGCTTAATTTATCCCGCATTTTCCCTACAAGAGGCAACTTCTGTCCATCTCTGAGATGATGCACGCAAGGGAGGTATTCGACAAATCGCTCTAAATTCAGTGTACCATACCTTACCTGATTGGAGCAAGGCACACACGGGCCCCTGGTTCACTTTCGCACAAACATAAGGTAGGTTCTATCCTATAACTGAACTTATATGGTCACAAAGCTTGGGCGGCCTTGGCCGGCTGGGTACCACCCGGTTCCCCTTGCGTCAGCTGTTCGGACGAGCCTCCGCTTAACTGGACAGTCCCGCACTAAATGCATAACATTACTGCATCGGTAATGCGGTCTGGCTTTGGACTGAACGGGCCAAAGGTTACCACACCCTTCGGAGCTTGCACTAGCGCGAGAACCTGGCTCACTAAGTTTACTACGACTCTCGTCAGCGAACCGCAACCCCTCAGTGGCAGCCACCGAATCATCTACTTCCGCAAAAGACGTACGTCTAATACAAAACATCACCCGGGAGCGGTCCTCAGGTTTCAGATACTCCAAGATATTCTCCACGATATCATTTTCAGTGACCCGAAGTTCCAAGACAACAGTAGCTTCGCGGACTCTTTCGATGTGATCAGCTAAACTTTCCTGGGACGACTGCACACGTCAAAAGTGCTTCTGTTCTAGCTCCCTTTTAACATGCGGTGGCAATTTAAGTTGGATCACTCGGTTCCTCAAATCGTGCAACTTCGAAAAAAATGGCTCAAATGGCTCTCAGCACTATGGGACTCAACTTCTGAGGTCATTAGTCCCCTACAACTTAGAACTAATTAAACCTAACTAACCTAAGGACATCACAAACATCCATGCCCGAGGCAGGATTCGAACCTGCGACCGTAGCGGTCTTGTGGTTCCAGACTGCAGCGCCTTTAACCGCACGGCCACTTCGGCCGGCCAACTTGGAAAAATCTCTACTCAGTTCCTCAGTTAAAGGGTATAGTAATTGAATAGTAGCCTGCTGTGAAACACCTTATGGGTCAGCGTGATGTTGGAAACGGACTGTAGACCACCGGAAATTTTCAACTTGAGCAAAGTTTTCAAGTACAGTAATTTCTTTCAATAAATGAACTATGGGATTAGACAATCTGGCAAAGTTTTCAACTAGCACACATCTCTCTCTCTTTTCTGCTATAGAATTTGCGCCCTGCGTTAACTAACAGACGCGACTGATACTTCACTTCTTCCCTCGTCCTGATCTAATCCGAGAATAGCTACGCTCACCTATAACTCATTGACCTGATAGGTTTAACGGCCCATCACACCAGTATGTTCGTTAATTGCAATTGCCTCAAGTCCTTAAGACGATTACTCCACTGCGTAAGCTGAGCCTGCACATGGTGTAACTGTTTGCGGGTGGGCTAATTATTTTGAAGGGCATCCACGTCTGACTAAACTCAAGAATACTGAAAGAATTAAACTGATATTTGGACGTACCTCACCTATGCTGTCCGATGTGAGACAGAGTGCTTGATGAAGAACAAGATGTAGCTGATCTGCCACGTCAGCCATGCTTAATTCACTCTACTGCTGACGTATCCTCAGTTCACGCAGCAAATGTTCTCGGCTCAGAAAGGATGTTCCCGGACACAGCCTGGCCTCCATTATTGCAAGTTATGGACCTGAAACTCTAAAAATATTAGTAAATTCATATAAAATAGCCAAAGACCACTCATAAAACAATAGAGGGTGACTCAAGGTAACTAGCTGGTAAAGGAATACCTGCCCCCACCTGCTAAACCAGAGCAACAATGCTCTGAGACAATTTGGTAAGACGATACATCGGCACCTGATAAAACACCCATAAAAGACTGAGTCAACGGACTGGATCTTGGGGGAGGGAGAACTTCATTCACCTTTTGTTGTGTTGGCAGAAGAGCCAACACCGTGTTACGAATGGAGGCCGAAATGCACGCGTTTTAGCTGACGGAGGCTGGCGTAAAGAGGGAAGAACTATACTGACGTGAGGTCTGGAACATGACAAGGAATGAGAATTCAGAAAGCGGACGTAATTACTTTGATACTTAACTTTAATCCATTAATGATGAACGTCGCTCTTGACGGTACGTGATTCACAATATTATCTGTCCAGGATACATAGTAACTGAATATGGCGCCTTGCTAGGTCGTAGCAAATGACGTAGCTGAAGGCTATGCTAAACTGTCGTCTCTGCAAATGAGAGCGAAAGTAGTCAGTGAACCATCGCTAGCAAAGTCGGCTGTACAACTGGGGCGAGTGCTAGGAAGTCTCTCTAGACTAGACCTGCCGTGTGGCGGCGCTCGGTCTGCAATCACTGATAGTGGCGCCACGCGGGTCCGACATATACTAACTGACCGCGGCCGCTTTAAAGGCTACCACCTAGCAAGTGTGGTGTCTGGCGGTGACACCACACCTTTTATTGCACATAAGGTTTTATTCACGTAAACAATTAATTCAAATACCAATCATAATGAAAAACTTTGCCAAATGAGTGGTTACCAGATAGCTAAACGGGCAAAAGTTTGCCCTTGAGACAATAATTCTGATATAGATACAATCAGTAAAGCATACAAACTAGTATTAAATAATGCTCTGAACAACTTGTCTTTACAGTGATAACTTGTTATACATCAGACGGGAGCAGCCATTTTACCCTAATGCAAAATTTGTGGGATTATTGTACCACGATTAAAAGTAGAATAATAGGGATCAATCGTTTCAGATCAAACGGCAGAAGCTAATTTACATTACACAAATTTCATGGGATTGTAGAAATGTGATTAAAATGAAATGCTTCCGATGTTAAGCATCTCCCGTACTAGATTGAAGACGAACTGAACAGTGACATAACTGACTTACAGACAATAACGACAGGCTTGGCAAATGCATTCGTAACTAAATAATTAGAATAAGCAACTATAACACAACTTAGCTACTGCCTGGAGAGCACAGGCATTAGTTACATACACAGATATTTTTTTGAGTTTGTGAACCTTGAACCAGTCAACGACACATGAATATATCTGAGCTCCAGGCACCAACCAGGTACAGACGCGAACGACGTACACAGCTGTCAGCATGGACAACGGCCAGTTCTCCCGCTCGACCACCAATCGTCGTCCCGACCAGTCGTGTGAGATATACAAGTCTCAGGCGAACTTTATCTGACATATACTCCCTCAAACAGTGTTAACTTCAAAACAAGCAGCCGTTACAGTGTTAAACTTAAAGTTAGAATCTACAACAGATCGTAAGAAATTATGATCTAACAAATCGAGTGTCCCAATGCGATAACTAACACGCTACAACTTAAACTCCTTAAATAAATAAGCCCATCCTAATAAACCCAACGCACAGCAATTAGAACAAGATTACATAACACAACATCAAAAAAAGTACCAAAGCACGTTAAACGAATTGTCATGAACTCCAAGAAGTAACCAAATTACACTCAAACCCCAGGTACTTTAAACAAGCACCTCAGATCACACTAATATAAGGTTACCTCAAAGAACGGTATAAAATGATAAATTAGCCTTACAAGAATTATATGTCCTTGATGGATCTAAACATTCATGACTCCGCAGAAAGATCTGGTGGAATGAACATACATTGTTGCATCGGTCTGCTCGATGATACAAACTAAAGACTAAGATTAAGAAATAATAAACGGAAGCCCCAAGTTTTAAATGATAAAACGGAATACGGCCACAAGTTTCGTAGGGCCGAACCATCAGATAACCGTGCACAAAGTTTCGTGATTGAGAATCAACCAGTAATCTGTTTCAGGTTCATGACACTAGCAACACGGAGGGCAGAAAATGTGTCACCAACGAATGACGTACACTCCTGGAAATTGAAATAAGAACACCGTGAATTCATTGTCACAGGAAGGGGAAACTTTATTGACACATTCCTGGGGTCAGATACATCACATGATCACACTGACAGAACCACAGGCACATAGACACAGGCAACAGAGCATGCACAATGTCGGCACTAGTACAGTGTATATCCACCTTTCGCAGCAATGCAGGCTGCTATTCTCCCATGGAGACGATCGTAGAGATGCTGGATGTAGTCCTGTGGAACGGCTTGCCATGCCATTTCCACCTGGCGCCTCAGTTGGACCAGCGTTCGTGCTGGACGTGCAGACCGCGTGAGACGACGCTTCATCCAGTCCCAATCATGCTCAATGGGGGACAGATCCGGAGATCTTGCTGGCCAGGGTAGTTGACTTACACCTTCTAGAGCACGTTGGGTGGCACGGGATACATGCGGACGTGCATTGTCCTGTTGGAACAGCAAGTTCCCTTGCCGGTCTAGGAATGGTAGAACGATGGGTTCGATGACGGTTTGGATGTACCGTGCACTATTCAGTGTCCCCTCGACGACCACCAGTGGTGTACGGCCAGTGTAGGAGATCGCTCCCCACACCACGATGCCGGGTGTTGGCCCTGTGTGCCTCGGTCGTATGCAGTCCTGATTGTGGCGCTCACCTGCACGGCGCCAAACACGCATACGACCATCATTGGCACCAAGGCAGAAGCGACTCTCATCGCTGAAGACGACACGTCTCCATTCGTCCCTCCATTCACGTCTGTCGCGACACCACTGGAGGCGGGCTGCACGATGTTGGGGCGTGAGCGGAAGACGGCCTAACGGTGTGCGGGACCGTAGCCCAGCTTCATGGAGACGTTTGCGAATGGTCCTCGCCGATTCCCCAGGAGCAACAGTGTCCCTAATTTGCTGGGAAGTGGCGGTGCGGTCCCCTACGGCACTGCGTAGGATCCTACGGTCTTGGCGTGCATCCGTGCGTCGCTGCGGTCCGGTCCCAGGTCGACGGGCACGTGCACCTTCCGCCGACCACTGCCGACAACATCGATGTACTGTGGAGACCTCACGCCCCACGTGTTGAGCAATTCGGCGGTACGTCCACCCGGCCTCCCGCATGCCCACTATACGCCCTCGCTCAAAGTCCGTCAACTGCACATACGGTTCACGTCCACGCTGTCGCGGCATGCTACCAGTGTTAAAGACTGCGATGGAGCTCCGTATGCCACGGCAAACTGGCTGACACTGACGGCGGCGGTGCACAAATGCTGCGCAGCTAGCGCCATTCGACGGCCAACACCGCGGTTCCTGGTGTGTCCGCTGTGCCGTGCGTGTGATCATTGCTTGTACAGCCCTCTCGCAGTGTCCGGAGCAAGTATGGTGGGTCTGACACACCGGTGTCAATGTGTTCTTTTTTCCATTTCCAGGAGTGTATATGCAATGATATCACCTTATTAAGTCAGTTGAAGTACGTGTCCAACGGCATCGGAAACGCAGGCCACGAGTCAGGACCCCAAACAACATATAATCGGCTAACGATCACCAGACTACTTCGCTATGCAGTTCATCCCAAAACGCGCCCAATACAGCCGGTGCCGACCCGAATAGACGTTTCCATGGCTTCAGTCTTCGCCGCCAAAGCATCCAAAGTGTCCAATACCAAAACACACACTAACCCATTGCCTCTCACTCCGCACGTTTCCTCGGCCGATCGTCTCTCGTGCGCGCCACCTCGCGATCGCAGCACGAGCGCCGAAAGGTACGATCTCTGGAGGAGAATCTGTAGGAGGAAAGCCGGCACTGTTCATCAACAAAGTAAAATCCCCTCTGTACCACTACATAACATTGCAATGTTCTCTAAATCTTTTTTTGTACCAGGAACCTGACTTTGTAAAAACCTTTCTCAAAATATCAGAGAAATTAAAATCCGACAAACTGCCTATTGGCTTATGTCTCGGGTTCTTCGGCTGACGTTCATCTAATGATTTTTCTGACGTTTCGCCAGCACGAGTGGTTGGCATTGTCAAAGCTTCACCCTCCATTGCCGGTGGTGAACTGGAGCCGAGCCCGCGGGCGCAGACTATATGTACCTGGCGCGCCAACGTCCGAGGGCTTCTCCGCGGTCGTTTCCGGTGCGGTTCTCCTCTTGCCACCTGCGACGGTCGTTCGCTGCAGTACGGGAAGCCAGGATCCGTTGACCTTAAAGCTTTCCTCTTTCTTGTTCAAACTGTTCGCGTGTTTTTGTATTTCTACAGCTTCTCTGAACAAGCGCGAGTGATAGTGCTTCTCTACAGCCAGAACTTCCGTGTCGGCGAATTTTATTACGTGGTCGGTCTCATTGAGTGCGTGCTCTGCCACGGCCGATTTCTCCACCTGCTCCAACCTACAATGTCGCTTATGCTCGTTGATCCTGGTGTTGATGGATCGTCCAGTCATTCCGACATAAACTTTTCCGCATGTGCATGGTATACGGTATATTCCCGACATTGCAAGTGGGCCTCTTTTCTCCTTCGCCGATCTAAGACACTCTTTGATCTTCCTTGTCAGTTTGAAAATCGTCTTTACGCCATGTTTGCGCAATATACGGCCGATCCTGTCCGTCACTCTGGGAACGTATGGCAGAAAGGCCGTACCCGACATTTCTTTTTCTGGTTCCTTACTTCGCCGAGTGTTTGGCTCTGTTCCACTTCTAATATAATTTTTGGAGTACCCATTGCTCCTCAGGACAGTTTCCAGGTGTTGCATTTCTCGTTTGAGGTGTTGCGGCTCGCATATTCGTCCTGCTCTCGTTACGAGCGTACTAATCATGCCTCTTTTCTGGCTCGGGTGGTGGTTTGACAGTTTGCGCAGGTATCGGTCCGTTTGTGTCGGTTTTCGATACACTCTGTGTCCCAGGTTTTTCGCCGTCCCTTGTGACCAGCACATCTAGAAATGGCAGTTTCTTGTCCTTTTCTACTTCCATGGTAAATGTTATGTTGGCATGGAGGCTGTTCAAGTGCCTTAGGAAGTCACCGAGCTGTTCTTCACCATGGCTCCACACCACGAAAGTATGATCGACGTACCTGTACCACACCTTAGGTTTGCAAGTCGCCGAGTCCAGTGCCTGTGCTTCGAATTGTTCCATGAAGAAGTTGGCCACCACTGGACTGAGAGGACTACCCATGGCCACACCTTCCAGCTGTTCGTAGAAATCTCCATTCCACGTGAAATAGCTCGTGGTGAGACATGCATGGAAGAGCTTTCTGATGTCCTGCGGAAAAATGGAACCGATGTGCTCCAGAGCGTCACTGAGTGGCACTTTCGTAAATAACGAAACAACATCAAAGCTGACCAAGATGTCGTTTGGTGCAAGTTTCAGTTTCTTCAGCTTCTCAATGAAATGTCCTGAGTCCTTAATGTATGTGTCGGTCTTCCCCACGTGTGGCTGGAGCAGAGAGGCCAAGTGTTTTGCCAGTTTATATGTCGGTGATCCAGGAGCGCTAACGATCGGTCTCAGTGGAACGTTGTTCTTATGGATCTTGGGTAATCCACACAGCCGAGGTGGTAGGGCTTCTGTGTTGCGCAGGTTTCTCTGTAGGTCCGCCGGCAGTTTGTCAACAAGTGGCCACGAAAGCCTTAACAATTTTGTAAATTAAAATCCCTTCAAACTTCAAAAGACAGCTAATGGCCCACCTGGCATCACAACAGCTATCTTTTCTTGCAGCTCACTCTTGTCAGTTATTGGCCCCACCACTTTCCCTCTCCTTGTCTACACATTTCTCTTTTGAAATTTTTTATTTTCCTGTCAGCCATTGTCACTTTTATTTTAAACATGTCCTCTTTCACCATCATTTTCACTTCTTCCAATACCAAACAAGCCGTCAAATATGTTAAAGGAATCAATATCATTCTTAATGCCTCCATTAATTTATTATTATTGGCCTACTATTATTATTGCAAATCATTACCTTTTATTAACAATCCAGTTATTATTATTGAGTTTATTATGTAATAACTAGTTAATATCCTTAATTCGTTTATTATTATATCATTTTCCATTATTATTACTACTATTGTTTTTGTTGTTATTATTTTTATTATTAATTCAAATCACTATTTTTGTGATTCTTATGTAATTTTTTTGTACTGTTGTTCCTGCTCAGACGCAAGAAGAGCCTTAAGGCTCTAATCTGGTCAGACTACATAAGTAATAAATAAAATAAATAAACCTCTCTTTTTGTGGTTTTGTGGTTTTTGTCTTCATTTACTTTATGCTCCTACGAAATGTCTAGCTTATGTTGTTCGCTGATGACAAAATAATAAAACATTTTTGCGCTTCTTAGAGGGAATGCCTGTCCAGCGATGGATGCCAAAGATATTTTGAGAATATCTGCGAGAGGCAAGGTTAGCTATCGGACGTCGGAAAATAGACATGATGGTAAAACATGATGTCTTTCAAGATACTTAATTATGTGCTTTAACTTTTTCTTAAAGGGGTAGCCTTTTTTGAATACATGAAACATTCGTGAATTTCGCGATTTTTTCCAAGTAAAATAATAATTACTACGAAATTTGATGATTTCGTACTATTCCTTATACTTTTGTCTTTCAGAAATCATTTTTGTCTACATCGGACAATTCCAGTAAGAGCCGCACTGGGTTGGAGGACACCTAGCAGCCGGAACTTTGGTCTTCGGCGGGAATTCCCGAAACCTTCCTACTGGATTTCTAGGAAAACAATTTTTTATGCATAGTTTTCTACACATTTTCTATTAGCAAAGATAGAACAATTGAAGAAATCGCAATTGAAGATATCGCTAAACTAATTATTACGCTGATAGATAATTCACTTTAGAATGCCGGTATCCATTTCCGATCAAGATAATATGTGCTGTTCTCAAGTTACATTTCCCACCGATCAAGTACGGTTTCGATAAAAGCGCCTTTAAAGTTTTGTGCTACATTTTTTTCTTGCTGCTTTGTCATTGTATTAAGTGATCACTGGACCATACAGTAATCCTTCCAGATCCAAAAGGAAGTCCTCCTCCACATTCTTTGAGGCAATGGTGGTTCTGCGAGCGTCTTGGGGAGCTTCGGTCATCCGCTGTGCTGCTCCCTAGATAAGCTTTCCATCCGCTTTTGTGCCCAAGTTTTAGTATGCTGGTCCGAGCTGACGTTCGAGTGTGTTCATGATTTCCCTAATAACTGTTAGGCACACCTTGCCGCGATGTCAACTATTTTCTTTCCGCTGTGAATGGCTTTCGGAGACTCTTTTTCACAAGTCGCCTTGTTACTTGATAATGGATTTTCTGGCGAACTTGGAATGAATTGTACAATAAAGTAGGCTTCCAAAGGGCTACTTGTAGCCAAAAAGCTCGATTTTGTGAAATTTTTGAAGAGTACTTCCTGTTAAACAAAATATGTTTCGGTTATTGTCTTCTTAGTCATACTTGCACTCGAAAAACCGATATCAGATACTCTCATTCACTTCCCATCTGTAGCCACGACTCATTCAGCCGTACCATTAAGGTGCACCGTGAACTTGAGTTGCTGGTACTAAACTGGCAGATACACAGAAATTCTTCAAGATGAAAAAGTCAATTTTTTGGGACAAGCGTCATTATCATGAAACAATAGGCCTATGCTACAAGCGTCATTACCATGAAACAGTAGGCCTAAGCTATGGACCAGTTCTGAGGCAACTGCTGTGTTACCTATCAAATTCTGGGAGACATCATGCATCTAGGTGATAAGGCAGTCCATACAACTGACGTTCATGCCATTACGAGTCTGATGGAGGCTACTCACTACACCATTCTTATCCACTGCAGATAGTTGATTGACTGGAATCCTCAAAATCCCGTCTCCTCGGAACCAAACGGCCCGACGCCCTTTATTAAAACCCCCACGTCGCTGTTGGTAGTAATGGAGCACATTTCTCCGAAAACTGTTCCAATTTAAGTTTTCAGTAATTTCACTAACGTATTTCGTCTAGATACCGTGGGATGCTTTCTTCTACACAACAAAGGAATATTACTTCAACGATCTTTCTACACCTCAGTAACTTTTCAAATTACGGTGTGTCTTGAATACGTTATTCTACGAAATCCTAGTAACTATCAATGTTAAATATATAATCAACGGCTCTAACAGTTCAAAAGATATTTGACAGGAAGGTACTCACTCCAAATTATTAATGAAAGACTGGAAACTTGTTGTGGCACGATTAATATCACAGAGGGTCGATGAAGACGGAGTTGGCAAAAATAATTACTAAATAGCAGAAGAACCTTAAAGAACACAGCCATTTCAGCTGACCATTTTTTCGTCTCAGAAGCCAAATAATACCACTCAAAGCTCTGAAAATGTGCTGTAAATTTAAATGTCGATTTTCTAGACAAATATTGATGAATTCTTCTTGGGATATCAGCCGATTAAACTGGTAGATGTGTTGCGTCGAATCGGCGAGTCTCTTACTTGTCATCTTCCGCCACAAGCTATCAGCCCATTAAACTGGTTTTCGTGTTCAATTTTTCGGCAATGGCAGAGAAGGAACGTAACGGTATGCTGCCAGACATGGAAAAGTATATTCAGCTGATATCTTCTGGAAAAATGTAACAACTAAGAACCTCTCCCCTACGCTGTTATTCATATTTCTGTTTTACTTGGGTGGTATCCCGAAATGAATGCATTAACACTGTGCGAGTTGTTTTACTCAATGGAAAGGAGAAGGCAGTGACTGACATCTGATTCCAGTTGGAAAAGTAACAACACCGGTAAGAAGGTACAACTACTCTAAAAATTGCGGTGGGGTTAATGCCGTTTTCACTAGCGTGATAACTATAGTTACTCATCATACGTAAACAGTTAGCAGCTGCATCGTTCGGGATAATCCGTCGTATACACAGCTACTACACAGATACAGTAGACATAGACTTCCTACGCTAGACATACACCACCTAATAAAAAACACTCGGAAGGAGAAACCGAAACTTCGTGGATTGCAGCGTTGGGTTTATGTAAAGTGGTTGGGGCTATGCAGTCTTTGGGCTCAGTCTTCCAGTTGTTGTATATAGCATCAAAAATTCGGTTCACTAACTATAAGATAAATATAATTTTCAATAGCTCGATGGAACATCACTAGGGCTAAAGTAACCGAGCGGAAAATATTCTATAAAAGAACAAGATAATAAGCTGAAATATCGGCAAATTCAATCTCATCATTTTTTACGAGTGGTACTACCTTCTATTTCGGAACAGTAACGTATTTAATGACTTGGAGGTATGTGCGGTTCGGCCCCCGGTGGACCTCCACCCCAGCGAACGTCTCACACCAGTCGAGTGTAATCCCTAAGTTTGCGTGGTAGAGTAATGGTGGTGAACGCGTACGTGGAGAACTTGTTGCGCAGCAGTCGCCGACATAGTATAGCTGAGGCGGAATAAGTCGAACCAGCCTGCATTCGCCGAGGCAGATGGAAAACCCCCTAAAAACCATCAACAGACTGGCCGGTTCACCGGACCTCGACACAAGTGCGCCGGGCGCATTCGTGCCGCGGACCAGGCGCTCCTTCCCAATCCGGAAAGCCGTGCGTTAGACCACACTGATAACCAGGCGGGCTATCACAGATATTAGTAGTCAGCACATTCCGTAAAATTCACTTTTCCAACCACTTTTTTGTTTCTAAATGATCAATATCCATTTTAATACTCATGACAGCACAAATGAAAATAAAGCCTCTGAATGCTATGTTCAACGTTTCCAAACACCAGTAATACATTTTATCGGCAGAACAGATTAAAGCTGATTTATTTCTGCCACAAAATACAACATATGCCACGTAAAAGCTTTGCGTCCAGGAACATACATAGCATGTATTCACAAATGTCGGCAATCGGAATCTCTGTACAAACTGAACGGTTTCATTACACATAACATTTTCTTGTACAATACGTATACAACAATTAATTCACATAATCAATAATAAAATAAAATATTAATACATAGGAGTGAATAACAGTTTGCATACCAATAATTCAATACGAAATGAATTCTTAAAACCCAATGATTAAACATGTGATTCACACTCGTGGCGAACAAAATTAACTTCGGTGTAGTTTGGTTAATCACGTACATTGCGTGTACTAAAAATTTGTGCCCACTATGTGTTAGAACACGTTCTACCACAAACCGCGGGTGCCGTAAATACATACAAGCCGTTACACACCATTCACAGACTTCCGTTCAGGAAATGGTTTTACAACAGGCAACACTCAAAACACAAAACACGATCCACAACTCCAGTCACAAAACAGCATGAGTACTCCGTTAGTGCTTCTTAAGACTAGCAGAAACCGTTCCATTGCCTACTCTGGCGTTACTGTGCATTGTGCCAGGTGTAGACACAAACGCTCCCTCCAGCTCGATGTTCACACGGCACTCCTATCCGTGCAGTCCGCCGCATCCCTCAGTAACCATCCTGCACACCTCTCTTCTTCAGGGACCTCGCTCTTGATGGCCTACGACTCGCTGCTGCATGCCACTGCAGCAACTGACCACGACACTGGCTCTTCCAGCTCGCACGCTGTACAGCCTGAGACTTCCTTCGCTGTCCATCTCCTAGCACAGCCCGAGCTGCTACCCACTTGGTTACGCCACAGCCATCCGTGTCGACTGCCGATGAGCTCGGGCACCGACCATGTACACGGCGATGTCTTTCAAGATAGGTTGTTAGTTGCAGTCGCTGCAGCCGCCTGTCCGTCGCCTTCTACTCATTTCCCCAGCTCGACCACAGGGGCGATTACGTCCACCAAATGACCCACCTTGTCCGCGTGACATGACGATCGTAATCTCTGGACGCGGATAAAATCGACTGTGCATACGACAAAGCACCTAATGTTGTTTCAATGATTACAAAATCGAGTCAAATTTATAAAAAAAAAGAAACTTGTCAATTAGCCCGCTGTACAGTGTGACGTCGCACCCGCTCTCACCTGGATGCATGCACTGATTCAGTTTGGAAGGGCCTCGTATAGATGTTGTATTCTCTCCTGAGAAAAGATGGCACTTTACTGTTGTAATTGTTCTTTCATATTCTGGGTATTCGCTCTGGAACGCAGCTCACGTCCAAGCTGCTTTCACAAATGTTCTGTTTGGGACAGATCTGGGGATGTAGTTGCACGCAAGACTATGCCAACATCATTCACTCAATTCATAGAGAGGCATGTCATGTGCTGGCGACCATTGGCCTGTTGAGCAATGAAAACACAATGCTGTCTCATGTTTACACGTTAGGACTGTGACAGTCTGATGTATTATCAGAGTTCCCTCAACAGTACCAGCCGTTACCTGAAGCCATATTCGATTTCTCCCCACAGCACGGTACCGTGAATAACACCGCTGTACATTGCCAAAAATTTAGGAAAATAGAGTTCTCTCATCAGTTCGCCACCACACTCGCTGACGATTATCATTAGCGATTCATCGCTTAATAGAGTGAGATTCCATTCAACAGCGGTCATGGCTCCCGGTAATACCACTACCCCAAACGTCATGGGACGGTACTTCAACCGTCCAGCTGTTGCTATTCTCCGAGATATGTTGCCGCACAATAGAAAATATTGTAAGAAGACTACTACAGGTTCATGGACTGTAGGTAATGATGTGAAAGGCTTAGTGCAAAATTGGGAAAGAGCCTACCTTGTGGTGTTCAGATGTGTAAATATATTGGCGAGGAGTATAACTGCTACCACGCTCCCGTGTAATCCAATACAGGGGCGCTTTCAGGCGAGAAACTCTGAAATATGTACATATCACCTCGGTTCCCAGAACTCCTGAAGAGAGACGTTGACTGTGGATGTTGTACCGCAGACACAGTCCCTTTAACTGTTCGTCAAACCCACCCAATGATGTAAACAGACATGCATGAACAGCGCCTATTACACGGAGGGGGTCCGACAGCCGATTAGTTCCAGTCATTCCACCAGGAAGGAGATACACGGCTCGTGTTGTCTATAGTTCAACCATGCCTAGACGGTCTCTACCGCAGTTCGATGGCGTCCACGTTATTACTTTGTGCCAGGAAGGGCTCTTAACAAGGGAAGTGACCAGGAGTCTCAGATGAACCAAAGCCATGTTGTTCGGACATGGAGGAGTTACAGAGAGACAGGACCTGTCGATGACATGCCTCGCTCAGGCCGCCAAAGTGCTACTACTGCAGTGGATAACCGCTACCTACGGGTTATGACTAGGATGAAGCCTGACAGCAACGCCACCTTGTTGAATGATGCTTTTCGTGCACCCACAGAACGTCGTGTTACGACTCAAACTGTGCGCAATAGGCTGCATGATGCACAACTTCACTCCCGACGTCCCTGGCAAGGTCCACCTTTGCAACCACGACAGCATGCAGCGCGGTATAGATGGACCAAACAACATGGCGAATGGACCGCTCAGGATTGGCATCACGGTCTCTTCACCGATGAGTGTCGCATATGCCTTCAACCAGACTATCGTCGGAGAAGTGTTTGGAGGCAATCCTGTCAGGCTGAACGTCCCTGCTGTTTTGGAGTGGCACTATGTGGGGCCGACATACGCCATTGGTGGTTATGGAAGGCGCAGTAACGGCTGTACGATACATGAATGCCATCCTTGGACCGATAGCGCAACCATATCGGCAGCAACTTGGCGAAGAAATCGTCTTCATGGACGACAATTCGCGCCCGCATCGTGTACAGCTTGTGAATGACTTCCTTCAGAATAGCGACATCGCTCGACTAGAGTGCCCAGCATGTTCTCCAGACATGGACTCTATCGAACATGCCTCGTATAGATTCAAAAGGACTGTCTTTGGACGACGTGCCCCACCAACCACTCTGACGGATCTACGCCAAATCGCCGTTGATGAGTGGGACAATCTGGACCAACAGTGCCTTGATGAACTTTTGGATAATATGTCGCGACGAATACAGGCATACATCAATACAAGAGGACATGTTACTGGGTATGAGAGGTACTGGCGTGTACAGAAATCTGACCACCAATACTGAAGGTCTCGCTGTATGCTGGTACAACATGCAATGTGTGGATTGCATGAGCAATAAAAAGGGCGGAAATGAGGTTTCTACTGAACTCTATTCCCATTTTCTGTACTAGTTACGCAACCCTCGGAACCGAGGTGATGCAAAACTTTTTTATGATGTGTGTAGATATTGCACGATTCGATCAGCCCGATCAATATGAGGAAACTTTTAAACTCTGTCAGATGCTGATAACGATGTCTCAGATGAGTACACACTATGTCAGTATCCTTCACAGTGATCACTCAACATCTGACGTTTTTCGCAATCCTACATATATATTCTACCAGGCATTGTAACAACAATAAACACACGACCACTAATGCACTCTGCTAGCCGTTCCTCTTGTCACATATACACTATCTGATCAAAAACATCCGGACACCAGGCTCAAGATGACTTATAAGTTCATGGCAACCCCCCTCCCCCCCCCCCCCCCCCGGCAATGCTGGAATTCAATATGGTGTTGGCCAACCCTTAACCTTGATGACAGCTTCCACTCTCTCAAGCATACGTTCAATGAGGTGCTGGAAGGTTTCTTGGATAATAGTAGCCCATTCTTCAGGGAATGCTGCACTGAGGAGAGATTTCGATGTCGCTCGGTGAGGCCTGGCACGAAGTCGGCGTTCCAAAACATCCCAAGGGTGTTCTATAGGATTCAGATCAGGACTCTACGCAGGCCAGTCCATTACAGGGATGCTAATGTCCTGAACCCACTCCGCCACAGGCCGTGCATTATGAACAGGTGCTCGATCGTGTTGAAAGACGCAATCGCCATCCTCGAATTGCTCTTCAACAATAGGAAGCAACAAGGTGCTTAAAACATCAATGTAGGCCCGTGCTATGATAGTGTCACGCAAAACAACAAGGGGTGCAAGCCCCATTCATGGAAAACACGACCACACCATAACACCACCGCCTCCGAATTTTTCTGTTGGCACTACACACGTTGGCAGATAACGTTCACGGGGCATTCGCCATACCCACACCCTGCCATCGGATCGCCACATTGTGTACCGTGATTCGTCACTCCGCACAAGGTTTTTCCACTGTCCAATCATTCAATGTTTACGCTCCTTACACCAAGCGGGGCGTAGTTTGGCATTTACCGGTGTGACGTGTGGTTTATGAGCAACCACTCGACCATGAAATACAAGTTTCCTCACCTCCCACCTAATTATCATAGTACTTCCAGTTGATCCTTATGCAGTATGGAATTCCTGTGTGATGGTCTGGATAGATGCCTGTCTGTTACACAATGCTGTGGTGTCACCGTCAGACACCACACTTGCTAGTTGGTAGCCTTTAAATCGGCCGCGGTCCGTTAGAATACGTCGGACCCGCGTGTCGCCACTATCAGTGATTGCAGACCGAGCGCCGCCACACGGCAGGTTTAGAGAGACTTCCTAGCACTCGCCCCAGTTGTACAGCCGACCTTGCTAGCGATGGTTCACTGCCTACTTACGTTCTCATTTGCCGAGACGATAGTTTAGCATAGCCTTTAGCTACGTCATTTGCTACGACGTAGCAAGGCGCCATTATCAGTTACTATTGATATTGTGAATCATGTACCATCAAGAACGACGTTCATCATTAATGGATTAAAGTTAAGTATTCCAGAAGGTACGTGCGTTTTTATAAATTCTGATTCCCTTGTCCTGTTCCAGACCTCACGCCAGCCTGCGTGAACTAAAACGCGTGCATTTCGGCCTCCTCTAGTAACACGGTGTTGGCTCTCCTGCCAACCACAACAATTACTACCCTATTCAACGGTCGGCGATCTCTGTCGATCCACAGACGAGTTATGCCTGTACGCTTCTGTGCTGTACGTGTTCCTTCACGTTTCCACTACACTATCACATCGGAAACAGAGGACCTATGGATTTTTAGAAATGTGGAAATCTCGCCTACAGACTTATGACATAAATAACACTCAATCACCTGACAACATTCGAAGTCTGTAGGTTCCGCGGAGCGCCCCATTCTGCTCTCTCACGATGTCTAATGACTACTGAAGTCGCTGATAAGGAGTAACTGGCAGTAAGTGGCAGCACAATGCACCTAATATTACAAACGTATGTTTTGGGAGGTGTCCGGATACTTTTGATCACATAGTGTAGTTTTAACTCTAGTTATTTACCTACCTGGCGTTAGTGTGCACATTTACGAAGTTACGTTGACTTCCTACTACATCTTCAGAATGCTTCAGTTTTTGAGTCAGGCAACATATTCCAGATCATTTAGATTTGGATCGGCTGAGACTTATGAATGATGGTCATGCAAGTAATAAAATAATCCTTATGTAGACGCCATAAATCCAGCTGCTAGTCGAAATGATTCCATGCCACTCTTTTTTGTACCAACTCTGATTACAAGTGCCTGACTTTGGTTTTTAATAGCTTTCTTTCCCTCCCCTCAAGGTGGCTCGGACTACCCGAATAATCAAACAACGGAGAGTCAGGAACCCCACAACCAAGTATCTGGCGAGGTGGTGCTGGGGCAGAGCGGATCCCAAACTGGAATACCTGGAAGGGGATATCCAGTTGCTGCACTCGCCTGGTTAGCAAGGGAAACCTCCTGAAAACCTTGGTCGAAATCTTGAAATGAAATTATTTTTATTTTATGTCAGAAACAGGCTTAACATTTTTTCGAGACAAATTTTAAAATCTAGTGTTTGCGTATATTTGTATGTGCGTGTGTGGAGGTCGGTTTTCAGAATGGACTGAAGGACACCTCCGAAAAACCTTGATTGAAACGGGGGATTGGAAAGTTACTTATTTATTTATGGAGCATAATCTTTCGTTGAGGACATTGTTTCAACTACAAATTTTGCAGTTGTTTATGTGAAAGGCGTATAACGTTATCGAACGGACTGATGTGGAACAGAGGTTCCTATAAACCCAGAAGTGTACAGGGATAAATGTTTGTTTAGTGACTGCGAATGGGAAATACACTTCTTACAGTGTCGAACATTTATCAAGAAACTATTTCTCCTCGTATCCTGACGACAAATATATACAAAAATCTGTTTTCAGTGTATATAACTTACGACATACAGAACGTCCTGAAGCTACCCCTCTCATGATTGGTGTCCTCAAATTAGGACACTTAAATTTTGGCTCATTTCTGACCACTTTGGAGTCTGAGGTGACCGTAAAAGCTCAGGTAACTCATATGAGGAATAATAATTGATACAAGATTATCTCCTAGATGACAGTGTTGGTGTTTGGCGCGCTAGAACCTTAGATTCGTCACTCCAATCTTGATATAGCCACGGAGCTGTATTGCGAATGTTTGACATGTTCTGTGAGGAAAGTACTGCTGTCTCTGGAGAGGTATGTGTTATAATAAGTTTGTTAATATTTATTACAGATTATTTGATACTTTCTGCATATATCTGAATGGTATAAATGTTTATTTTCATAAAAATTACCTCTGTCCTCATTTGAGGACTTTATTCGTCAAGATGACTTTACACTACTGTCTTCAGCACATATAGAAAATTGACTTTCTTCTCCTCTGTTGTTTTATAGTACCATACTTTACTGTATGTAGCACTCGGTCATTTGGTCAGTTTTGATATATACCAACGTAGATATTGGCTGTAGCCAAGCATCAGAAAATTAGTTTGATATATACTAACGTAGATATTAACTGTAGCCAAACATCAGAAAATTAGTTCGATTTGCACACACGAATTTATAGTTATTTTCGAAAAATTGAGTAAATCTATATTATTCCTTTATAACAGACAGGCCGAATTCATGAGCCAAGATATTCGAAGACGATAGAATTTGTTCAAATAAAGAACGAAGTAAGAACTTTAGCCAGATTGTAAGTGGTGAGAAATTCTACAAATTTTGGAAGCTGATTCAGAAAATGGTTTGGGTTGGAGTGATGACTCTGACAACGACCCATAATTTGAAGTAGACCTCATCACTGATACTTGTAATATATCTTCAGAAACAAGTTACACTGACAATGAAAATGTTCCCAACAATGAGAAAATTGCAACAGATCATACTGAGGTTGAAAGTGAAATTCTAAGAGATCCTCATGAACCAGGAATATCAACAAAATGTCCTAAAAGGAATGTGATTCGGTTGAGTGTATTGGACAACTCAGTTATTGTGCCACAATTTACGGGAAAAGCAAAAGTGTGCATTACTGGAGAAAGTCACCTTGAGTTCTTTATGGTGCTGTTTCCAGAGAAACTCATAGATGAAATGGTTGAGCAGACCAATTTACATGCGCATCAGAAAAAAATGAATATTTCTCTTCTTCTGTTTCTGTAATGTGATATATTATGGAATAACACTCGTAATGTCTTACTTGAGATATCCGAGAATACGAGAACATGGTCTGAGGAAACAGGCTTGCGCATGAACTTGATTGCTGATGCTACGTCGTGCAAGAGATATGAAGAACTGCTCCGTTTGCTAAATTTCAAAGATGTTTCTACAATTCCTCCGGACAATACTGACAAAACTATCAGATTACGACCAATTTAGGAAGCCCTTCATGATAACTATCACAAGGCTCTCGAACCTGAAGAATTTCACAGTGTTGATCAGATGGTGATTCCGTTCAAAGGGAGATCATTATTGAAGCAGTACCTTCCCAAAAACCCCAAGAAATTGGGCTACAAAATAAGGGTGCGTGCAGGTGTGTTTGGTTATGTGTATTGCTTCGAACTGGTTCAAGACGCTGGTGGAGGACGCAGTAATATGTTTGAATGTGGGGCAGCAGGAGATGATGTGCTCCATCTGTGTCACGACATTCATGGAAAGAACTACAAAGTCTATGCTGACAATCTCTTCAGTAGCATTCCCTTGGTGCTAAAACTGAAAGAGCTGAACATATAGTATGTTGGTTACATTGGCATAAAAAACTGAAGTCGGCAAAAGAATTACAGAAGAAGGGAGGTGGCAGTTCTTCAGTAGTGACATCACCAGAAGGCGTTACTGTCACGAGATGGATTCACAATTCACCTGTAACCGTTGTATCTTCATATACTGGAAGAGAACCTGAAGATGTTGCTACCAGATTTTGTCGAAAGGAAAAGAAGTTTATAGAGATCAAAAGACCCCACTGTATTGGAATTTATAATAAGAAAATTGGAGTAGCAGACCTAATGGATTCTTTGGTGGCCTTCTATAGAAATGACACCAGAAATCTTAGGTGGTACATGAGGATGTTCTACCATATGCTAAATGTGACTGTAGTAAATGCATGGATACTCTGGAGGATGAGTGAAAAAGAAAATATCGATTTGTTACCATTCAAAAGTAGAGTCGCCACTAGGCTAATATACAAAGTAAAAGAAGAGATTACAAGAAAGAGTAGAGGCAAGCCTTCAGACGAAAGCCCATTGCTGTCTGTACAATCAAAAAAGAGAGCCTGTCATGCGGTACCCAACGAATGACGTTTCGGTGGCGGATCATACGGTCCAGCCAAGTCAGGTGGTTCCAATGCCAACAGGTGTCACGATCGGGACTGTCGTCGGAAAACCCATTACATTTGTGAAAAGTGTGAAATTTCTGTTTGCCCTGAGTGTATGAAACAATTTCATTGTAGACTAAATACAAAATAGTGCACACTCTTCATGTATTCTTTGATATTACCGATAAATGTACTAACAGTGTACATTCTTTTTGTATTCTTTGATGTTACTAATAAATCTTCTTTGTAAAATATAATAGTTTTCGTGCTCTTTGTCGTCATACGAGGAAATCTCTCTATTGGTCTATGAAACTATTTTTTTAGATATCTTATGATGAATTCCGTGAAAGATAGGTCTTAAGGAACCAAATAATGTATTAGAATTTTTTTTCAATGTCGGGTTGATAATTTGTGCATGAGAGGGCTATTAATGATTAATGCATGTGATACATTATAATCGTGGTAGTTATCTCTTTGTGGGGCACGCCATGAACAAGGAGGTGCGACAATAAAGTAATGAGACTGGTCTGAAAAAAAATTTGCTTACCATTTTAGTCAAGTTTACTATGCCTCCTTCAAAGTAGTTCACTTCTGATTGCACACACTTTTCCAGCGCTTCTGCCATTGATGGTAACATTTCTGGAACTCATCTTCTGTAATTTCTTCTAAGACCCTCGTCACATTTTTTGGACATCTTGTGTTGTTTAAAAATGGTGTAACTTCACCGCCGTTTTGACTCTTCGAAATAGGAAAAAGTCGCACGGAGGGATATCTGGTAAATAACGTGGCGGTGGTAGTACTGAAATTTGATTTGAGGTTAAAAATTGTCGTGAAGAAGAATCCAATTATCAGCAATGTTGGCACGGACATGAAGAACTTTTTTACGAAGTGTTTCTAAATTTCTTTGTAGTAATATTGTTTAACTGTTTGTCCAGGAGACACCCACTCTTTATGAATCACACAACCATGCATTTCACTTTTGACTTTGACATGCGTTTTTTGTTTTTTTTTTTTTTTGTTTTCTCTCTGGGTGATCCCTTTGAGCACCATTGCGAATTTTGGCATTATGTCTCTGGATAGTACTGAAAAAACAAACTTTTATCACCAGTGATAAAACGGCTCAACAATTCTGGATTTATTTCAGTTTGTTCAAACAGATCGGCTGCCACATTTTTCCGTGTTTCTCGCTCTTGCGGTGTGAGATTTTTTAGGACCATTTTTGCACAAATCTTTCTCATACCAAGATCTTCAGTTATTATTAGACGAACCGTTTCTCGATTGATGTTCAGTACTTCTGCTATCATTTTCATGGATAATCTTCGATCAGATCGTACGAGTTCACGCACTCTGGCCAAGTTGACATCCGCTCGTGAGGTTGCTGGTCCTCCACTGCGGTCTTCATCTTCAACATTCGTTCTGCCTTCACTAAACATTTTATGCCAACGAAAAACTTAAGCTCTTGACATAACCTCCTCTCCAAAATCACTCTGAAGCCTACAGTAAGTTGTCGTCGCGTATTCACCCGATTTAACGCAAAAATAAATAGCATACCCTTGCGCATTATTATGCGGTTCCATTTCCGTGACGAGAGACACAAACACGTGTTAACTTATTACAGCACAACTCACGACTGAGCAGTTGCATTGATGTGCCGCTTGGACTAGAATAAGCTTATAGACCATGGTCAAAGATATAGTGCCTTCGCAAGCCTGCAGGGTTGCACATCTTGCAAAGAAAATCAGTCTCATTACTGTACTGTCGCACTTTGATTCTGAGAGCCGGTGAAGATAAGCTACTAACAATTGCTAGCCTCTGTTGTTGCGCTGACGTTGTTAGCAACGAACGCAAATTTGTCTATTTAAGCGAGACAGAGTCGCTTATTAACACAGACGCTATAGCTGTGTGGCATATTGGAAATAGTCTAGCTTCTGTTGAAAGCCATCAGATATTATAAAATCCCACGTCCTTTTTAGAATGTAATTTCTCACCTAGGGTATGGTTAGAGAAGAAACAAAATGAGTTCCTATTGATAACTAACCAAAATAATATGCAAATTTATTTCTCATCCCTGAACTCCAATTCATTTTCTAAATCCATTATTGGTTTCCATTACTCCCACATAGCATGCGGCAGTGAAACGGGCGATTTGGCAACTCGAAATAGCACGCTACGTTAGGAATCAGAAAACGGGAGTGGTGTGATATGGACAAGAATGTTCAAATGTATGAATTCCTGAGGAACCAAAGTGCTTAGGTCATCGGTCCCTAAACTTTCGCACTACTTAAACTAACCTATACTAAGAACAACACACACACCCATGCCCGAGGGAGGACTCGAATCTCCGTTAGGAGGTTGGTTCAAATGACTCTGAGCACTATGGAACTTAACATATGTGGCCATCAGTCCCCTAGAACTTAGAACTACTTAAACCTAACTAACCTAAGGACATCACACGCATCCATGCCCGAGGCAGGATTCGAACCTGCGACCGCAGCGGTCACGCGGTTCCAGACTGAAGCGCCTAGAGCCGCACGGCCACTCCGGCCGGCACTCCGTTGGGAGGGGCCGTGCAGTCCGTGACATGACGCCTCAAACCGCGCGGCCACTCCGCGCGGCCTATGGACGATAAACCTGATACCGATTTTCAATAGAGTTAGCGCGATGGACTGGTGAACAAAGGCGACATTTCCTGGCCTCCAAGATTCCCTGAACTTCCAGTGTTTGATTTCTTCCTTTGAGGATCCACCACATACTACCCAGGAACTGAAGGATCAAAGTCAAGTGGAAGTTAAATGACGCGAAATGTGCGTGAAGGAAGATGGCGGCCACCTTCATTATGTCATTTTCAGGGATTGGGCACATTAAATTTCAAGCACTGTATCGACCTCACTGCCGGCCCTGTTAATTTATGGATATGAATGTTTTCAATGAATTATTTATTAGCACTGTATTCAATAAATAACGGGTCTTTCCGCCTATTTATCTGCAGTACGTTGCATTTGTTTATGTTGAGGGTCTACCGTCAGTCCTTGCACGAAACTACGAGCCCCTTCAAGTACTTCTACATTTCGTCACAATTATCTAGCAGTTTGGCTTCTCTATACACAACAGCATCATCCGCAAACAGCCTCATGGAGTTTTCGTCGTTAAGCATTTAGTAAGTCATACGTTTTGCGAACATAATGGTCCTACAACACTCAGTTGGCGTACAACCAAAGATATTTTTGCGTCTGAAGGTCTTTTGTATGATAAGAATAACAGATTGTGTTCTGTTTTCTAATAACTTTTCGGTCTTCTCGAAATGCTGGTCTAAAATTCTGTACGCTTGTATTTTTTCATTAGACGATAGTGCGGAGTTATATTGAACGCCTTCCGGAAGTTGAGGATGACGCCATTAACCTGACATCTCGTGTATACTTCATGCATGGACGAGCAGAGAGAGGGGAAATTCACAAAACCGTAGTTGTGAAATTCGTACTGCTTCATTACAGAGGCAATGTGCGATCCCCAGAGACATCATAGCACGATCAGGAACTGGTTCCTTATGTTCTACAAAAGAATGACGTCAGTGCCATAGTACATACCTGTGTGCGTCTCTTCCATGTCCAAACTAAAAATCGGCTTGCGAATATTTTCTGTCGTGTGGAAAGCTTCTCTCCTCATTTAGATTTGCACGAAGCAGATCACTTGTTCAACCACGTCATACTTTGGTAACTCGTACCTTTGGAACACTTAAGACCTGGGTCTTGCCGCTTCACGAAATAATGAATACAGAGTTTTGCACCAGTTTTAATGGAGTCTCATATTTAACGTTTCTTACTGTTCTCATTAGGTTTGTAAAATAAAAATAATGAAAACTCAGCTTTTCTCAATCTTAAATGGGAACATAATACGCACTTTAGAACTCTTGTGGTAGAACAAATGCGTGTCTAGTTTTAACTCCAGATACCGGATGATGCTCCCGTTTACCAGCGGTACCGTGTCACATAATGCAGGCCTTTTCTTGCTGAAGTAGACTGTAGTTGACTTCTCAGCGTTCGGTTTGACATTGTACTTTCGGTAGCATTCGCTGGAATGATCTAATAGGCGTTCGAGACTGCGAAGTTTGTCAGTGTCTCCACTAGGTGATGCAATATGCCGTATCTTTCGGCAATTCAGTGATTAGCTCCTGTGGGATGCTGATAATGTCCTTCATACATATTCTGACTAAAACAGGGGACAACATTGGTTCATGGGGTAGGCCGGAACTTCGAGTTTTGACTTCGGAACGTTTCTCTTTGTCGGGCACAGGAAAACATCAGTCGTGGGGGAAGTAGCCAACTAAATGATTATAACAGTCCTAAACATTGGTGATACCCTGAACTTTCCCGAACAGGTCCTTCTTCCAAACGGTATGCCTTCGCCGTCGCGGCAGTACTGGAATTACGCGGCGTCGCCGATAACATTAGCCTAACAGCCGAAAGCCGTTGAAAAGAAAAGATACCGAAAAATTGTATTTTACTTGCTGAGTCAATAGATTTTTTAAAAATCAAGGAGTAAATGTGAGAATAAAATGTGATGTACCGTATTGTACGTTACAAAAAAGGAAATTCAGTCTATGAGTCCATGCTGAGATCTGATATGTAAACACAGATTTATTGGACTGTTCTAGTTATTGTCGACTAAAGTTGTGTTTAATCAGAAATCTGCATATGATTTACGAAGTGCTTGAAGATTTATCCCATCTGTGAAGAACAAAACTGTACAAATGTACTGCAAGTAACATGGTAGTTGCTACTGATATTTATCGTAAGAATCAAAAAAGTGAAATCTATTCCAACATCGGCTTTTCTGTGATTGGAGCATGACTGCAGGATAAAGAATCAATTTCAAGATAAATTTCTGAAAGATTATCTAAACAGAAAGTAATCTCTAGTTATCTAAAACTACGTGTGAAGTGAGAGAAACTGAGACAAATTATTGCGAGACAGGAGACACGAAACGGACCTGGTTGAAAGTATAAATTGGTTCTAATCTGTTAAGTAAAGTGCTGTTTCGAGTTACTTTCCGCATTTTTTGAAGTTTTCGACAATTTAACGCAGAGACTAAACTTTTATGTAAAGTCAAGTGCTCGTCGTTACTGACCACCTTTGGTTGTTGAGAAACTCTTAGCTATTTGCCCGATCAGCGATGTATCATAAAAAGCTTACGCATTGACTATAGATCTTATTACAATTTATTCAATCATTCCTCGAAATGCGTATAAAATATTAGAGCACTGACTTTTTGTACGAATTCTGAACGATTTACTTAATTATACGCCCCAGAGCTTCCCAAAGACAACGTGTACTTCTGGTCGGCATAGGGACCAGGGAAAACACAAGAAATGTGGAGAAAATCTAAGACAAATATATTAAATCTTTAATGTCAATATAAAAGGTACTTTTACAATCTTCCGCTCACAAGACGTGAAGGTCTAAGCATTGCCTCGTAGCGAATACGTTCCGTTATTTCATTTGTCGTGTGTTCACATTCCCTTTCCAGCTGGACAGCTGTCCCTGGTCTAGTGACGATTCTTCCTCAAATGACGTCGCAAAGGACTCTGATTTGCACAGAGGATCCACTGACTGGCTCTGTGGTGAGAGCAGTGGTTGTTTAGGTGTCGTTTCGTGCCGTAACTTTTTCACCAGTTGCCATTCATCTCTTGGTTTTCTTTTTACTTTCCGGCTTGACTCAGCAGTGCATGCTTACTATATCTGAACGTACTGAGCATATTGAAGAAAAAGTGTGTCATCAGATAAAGAGACAAATAGGTTATTGATTTGGAGGACAGTCATTCAGTAGGAGGAATAGTAAGAGTAGGACTGTTAGAATTTTGCACGAACCAACATTTGAACCCTGCACACCCGTGGTTCGGGGACTGTCACAGGTTGTATACCTGGAAATATTGGAAAAGTCCAGACTAATTATACGGTAGTAAAGTAATTATTCATAAATCAGATTTTAAACTGTAAAACTTATCCAGCAGTAGATATGTACTCTGAGCTAAATGAACTGCAGGTCAAAACTGAAGGAATTGCAAAAGGGCAGGAAATTAAGAAGGTTGGACCGAGATAGACTGAAAGACCCACAGTTTCAACGGGAGCGTGCGGCAACGATTGACTGACACAGAAGAAACGGAACACAACAAATGACGAAAGGGTAACTACGAGAGATAAAATAGTGAAGGAGGTAGCAGAAGATTTAATAGCAAAGTGACAAGGTCCAATAGAAATCTATGCATAGAACAAGATATATTGAATTTAATCGACAAAAGGATGGAACATAATAATGAAGCAGTTGATGAAGATATAAAACTTTGTGGAGACGACTAAAAATTGAGATTGACATTCAGAAAGAAAAGCAAGAGAGGGCAGGGTAAATGATGCTAGACAAGAAATCTAGCTGCATAATACTTACAGCTCATATGAAAAACCAGTACTACGCATAGAGGGGAAGGCTGGGCTATGAAGGAAATGTACATAAGGGTTAGATACACGAAATTAATTTGAGATAATATTGTGAAAAAGGAAGAGATAATAAAAAAAGAATGAGAAGAGAAATTAGATACTGCGAGAAGTTTTTGACGTAGCACTGAAATAAAAACCTCCCAAGAAGGCTGCTGAGTTAAAGGACATTCCCTCAGAAAAGTTAAGACCTTCGTGCTGGGAGGCTTGAGGGGCAGGGGGAGGGGGGGGGGCGGCGAAGCACCCATGATAAAACTATTCTGCGAACTTCAAACTGTATGTAACAGCTGCAATTCCAAAGAAAGCAAGCGCTGCCAATTACGAGTGTCACGAACAATCAGTTTACTACTCGTAAGGCATGCTTGCAAAATAATACACAAATTATCTGCAGAAGGATGAAACATCTGTTAGATGCCGAACTGTGGAAATGTCAGAACTTATCCTAAGATTTATGATCGAAAATAGATTTAATGAGGGTAAACTTAAATTTACAGCATTAGTAGATTAAGAAAAGCTATTTTACAATATTGACTAGATATACTTTTAAAAAATCTGAAGGTAACTGGGATAAAATACAGTGAGTGTAAATTTTGCAACTTGTCCAGTAACCAGCCTGCAGTTATAACACCTGAAGGACATGCAAGGGTGGCAGGAACTGAAAATGGAGCCTATTCACCAACCTATTTATTCTGCACGTTGAAAAAACAGCGAAAGAGACCAAGGAGAAATTTTGAAAGGGATTGAAGGTTTATGGAGAAGAGATAAATTATTTTGCCGAAGACAATGCAATTCTAACACATACGGCAAAAGACATGGAAGGTCAGTTGAACAGAACTGATAGTATCTTGATAAGATAGCAAGGAAACGTGAATAAAGGTAATGAAATGTAGTCAAGTTCAGTCAGGTGAAGCCTAGGGATTTGGGGAAAGAGCCATCCAGGGTAGCAGAACAATTTTGCTATTTGGTTAGCAAAATTACTGTAAGATTCGAGAAGCGGCGAGAATGAAATATTCGGATGTATGTACAGGTAAACTTCTGTGAAAATTGTAGATACGTTTATATCTAATATTGATGCAAGTGTTAGGATGCATTTTTTGAAACTATCTATCCAGAAGAATATTTTTTAATGTAATGCTGCAGAATAATTTTGAAGTTTAGACGGGTAGGTTATGTTTGTTTTGGTTTTAGGGCACAAAAACAACTAGTGTTATACGCGCCCATGTCAAACTGTAGATCAGGAAGACAAAGAGACGAGTTGAAAAGGACTACATGTTGATCTCAATCGACGGAAGAGAAGACACCTAAAAACAGGGACGTGGAGAAAGATCTATAAAATACGCCATAGAGAAACGGAGGTCCTGAACTAAAGATGAAATGTCCTTCACTATATTGTTAAGAGAGATAAAACGTAAAACGCGGTCAACAGCCCACGCGTCGTTCGCTAAAACGGCCGATAACTCAGACGGCAAACACAAATGAGAATTTAAGTGAGTAGAAAAAGGACATTCCGCCTGGAATTGGCCGACCGTCAAAGGTTGAAGGCAATGACCACAAGGTGGTGGGGAAGCACCACTTAACAAATGGCGATGGTTAAAGGACAGTGCCCGATACGCAACATAGCTAAATCGACCTCCTCAAGGCAAGAGGGCCGACAAGAGGTCGTTCAAGCCTCTGAGAGAGGTTAAATAATACACAGCTTGTTCCCTAGAAGGCAGGATCAGTGGTGATGCCAAAGTGACACCACCGGCTGACAGACGGCAACTCATAGATCATCGAATGTAAGAACTAGACGGGTAGGGTGGAAGTAAAAATTATAGTATCAGAGCAAGGCAGGAATACAGTACACAGGTTAAAAAGGGTGTGGGGTGCAATAGTTATGAGCAGGTGAGGACCCATACTTAACACTCTAAACCTACAACAGATTGCAAAATGTAAACTTTTTTTTAGATTGAAGTCAGCTGATAGGTATTCCTGCTTAAGGGAAGTCTCTCTAACAAGGGAATCACTTTTGACAAAGCTTAGGTATCCGAGTAATGAGGGAATTAGTATATTTCATCAAAATGTACAAGGTATTAGAGATAAAGTTAGTGAACTGCTTATAGATGTTGACTCTGAAATTATTGGTATATCTGAACACTTCTTAAATAAGGAAATAATTCAGTGGCTTCCTTTATCAGGATACAGGTTGGCTGGCAGCTTTTCGAGGAGCTCTTTGCGGTGTGGGGGAGTAGCCATGTATGTGAAAACGGCATCCCATTTGAGTCAATTGATATTTCAAAGAACTGCACTGAAAAGGTGTTTGAATGTTGTGCAGGTGTGGTTAAATTTAACGGAGCTAAACTTCTAACTGTTGTTATTTATAGATCCCCAGACTCCGATTTCACAACATTTTTGCTAAAGCTAGAGGAGGTTCTTGGTTCACTTTATAGGAAATACAAAAACTTAGTTATATGTGGTGAATTCAATATTAATTGTAAAAGTGATTGTGCAAGGAAGAGGATGCTGGTAGACCTCTTTCATTCATATAATCTTATGCAAACCGTGTTCTTTCCAACGAGAGTGCAAGGGAACAACCATAGACAACATTTTTGTTCATTCCTCATTACTAGAAGGGCATTCTGTTAGCAAAAAGGTGAATGGCCTTTCAGATCATGATGCACAAATTTTAACTTTAAAAGATTTTTGTGCTGCAACACGTGTTAAATATAGTCATCAGCTGTTCAGGAAAGCTGATCCAGTTGCTGTAGAGACCTTTGTAAACCTTATAAAGGAACAAGAGTGGCAAGATGTTTATAGCACTGATACACTAGACGATAAATATAATGCTTTTCTCAAGACTTTTCTCGTGCTCTTTGAAAGTTGCTTTCCGTTAGAACGTTTAAAACAGGGTACTAGCACAAACAGGCAGCCTGGGTGGCTGACTAGAGGGATAAGAATATCTTGTGGAACAAAGTGGCAATTATATCAAAACGTTAGAAACAGTCAAAATCTAAAGTCAGCAGCCCATTACAAACAGTATTGTAAGGTGTTTAAAATGTTATTAGGAAGGCAAAAAGTATGTGGTATGAAGATAGAATAGCTAAGTCTCAGGATAAAATTAAAACCATATGGTCAGTCGTAAAGGAAGTTGCTGGTCTGCAGAGACAGGTCGAGGATATAGAATCAGTGCGTAGTGGGAATGTTCGTGTTACTGATAAGTCGCATATATGTACACTATTTAATAATCACTTTCTGAATATAGCAGGTGAACTAAATAGAAACCTAGTCCCAACAGGGAATCATATAGCGCTCTTAGAAAAAAGTGTTCTGGGACTGTTACCTGAAATGCTCCTCCATGATACTGACAAGAGGGAGATTGAGGTAATAATTAAATCACGAAAGACCAAGAACTTTCGTGGATATGACGGGGTATCTAGCAGAATACTGAAGTATCGTTCTATGTATGTTAGCCCAGTTCTCAGCCATATCTGTAACTTTTCCTTTAGGAGTGGTCAGTTTCCTGACCAATTAAAGTACTCGGTAGTGAAGCCACTTTATAAAAAGGGAGACATTGATAATGTTGACAATTTTAGACCTATTTCTATGCCATCGGTGTTTGCTAAGGTTATCGAGAAGGTTGTATATACAATGTTACTGGAGCATTTAAATTCACATAATTTGCTGTCAAATGTTCAGTTTGGTTTTAGAAATGGTTTAACAACGGAAAATGCTATATTCTCTTTTCTCTGTGAGGTTTTGGACGGATTAAATAAAAGGTTGCGAACGCTAAGTGTTTTCTTTGATTTAACGAAGGCTTTTGACTGTGTTAACCACAAAATATTACTGCAGAAGTTGGACCATTATGGAGTAAGGGGAGTAGCTTACAACTGGTTCGCCTCTTACTTTAAGAACAGAAAGCAGAGGGTAATTCTCCGCAATATTGAGAGTGGTAGTGATGTTCAGTCCCAATGGGGCACTGTTAAGTGGGGCGTTCCCCAAGGGTCGGTGCTGGGGCTACTGCTGTTTCTTATTTATATAAATGATATGCTTTCTAGTATTACAGGTGATTCAAAAATATTTCTGTTTGCTGGTGACACCAGCTTGATAGTGAAGGATCTTGTGTGTAATATTAAAACAGTAACAAATAATGTAGTTCATGAAATAAGTTCGTGGCTTGTGGGAAATAATTTGATGCTAAATCACAGTAAGACTCAGTTTTTCCAGTTTCTAACTCACAATTCAACAAGAACTGATATTTTGATCAGACAGAATAGGCATATTATAAGCGAGACAAAACAGATCAAGTTCCTAGGCGTTCGGATAAATAGTACGCTGTTGTGGAAAGCCCATGTCCAGGATCTTGTTCAAAAGCTAAATGCTGCTTTATTTACCATTAAAACAGTATCTGAAATAAGTGACACTTCAACACGAAAAGTAGTCTACTTCGCATATTATCTTACGCTTATGTCGTATGGTATTATTTTTTGGGGTAATTCTTCTGATTCAAAAAGGGTATTTTTGGCTCAAAAACGGGCTGTTCGAGCTATATGTGGTGTAAGTACGAGAACCTCTTGTCGACCCCTATTCAAAAATCTGGGAATTCTGAGATTGCCCTCACAGTATATATTTTCTCTAATGTCGTTTGTTGTTAGCAATATTAGCCTATTCCCAAGAGTTAGCAGCTTTCACTCAGTTAATACTAGGCAGAAATCAAGTCTGCATGTAGAACGCACTTCCTTGACTCTTGTGCAGAAAGGAGTGCAGTATTCTGCTGCATCCAGTTTCAATAAGCTACCACAGGAACTCAAAAATCTTAGCAGTAGCCCAAACACTTTTAAGTCTAAACTGAAGAGTTTCCTCATGGCTCACTAATTCAATTCTGTCGAGGAGCTCCTGGAAGAGCTAAAAAATTAAGCAAATTCCAGTGTTACATTGTTGATTTTCTTTATTTAAACTTACGACTTGTCACCTGAAAATGTTTTTTTATATTTCATTTTATCTGTTTCTAATATCGTGTTATAATTTCATGTATTGACTCGTTCCATGACCATGGAGACTTCTCCTTAATTTGGTCCCACGAACAATATATAAATAAATAAATAAATAAACTATCGGGAATTTCAAAGTCGTTAAGCCATTTCGGGCAATATTGTGGACGTCAGATCAATTTCTCACTGTTAGAGAAACGCATCGTTTAGTTACCATCAGCGAAGAACATCATCAGTTTGGATGGCAGCTTCTGTAAACATCCGATTCATACTCCAGCTATCGTCAGTAGCAGACCAAGGAGTCAATCGGACCTTCATAGAAATACAAGCCAATTTGAAGACGTTCTCCAGAAAACCGGCACTAAACTTTGAGTTCGAGCTCGGCAAATCAGCCGATATGTTTTAATAAGTGTGAATATACAGTGTGGTCAGAAAATGTCTGAAATGCTTGTAGGGGTGTTGCAGGGCTGGTTGTACTGAGATATGAATGTTACAAAAAAAAATTCGATACGTTGCACCGTTTCCGAGTTATTTAGCATTGAAGTTAGCCAATCAGATCGTCGCGCGCGTAAATTCAAGTTTCAGCTAACGAGTCAAAGCACTCGCTGGGCAACACCGCCCCTGGCAGGCCGCTTGAATGCGAGCGCGCGTCGCCCCGATTGGCTAACTTCTATGCGCTACGTATCGAATTTCTTTCTTTACATTTATGTCTCAGTACAACCTGCCCTGTAACATCCCTACAAGCATTTTACACATTTTCTGACCACCCTGTATATCAATTATGAGAGGCTTTGTAGTCATTAAATCATACACCTATACCAAAGAGGAAAGACCTTCATGCAATAATAGAAACCAATTCGAGTTTGGTAGGTTAGAAGACGTCTGGCTTGCCTTATTCCACTTGCACTAAATTTATCTTCTCCTTTTCAGGACTGGCGATAGACAGTACAATTTAGTTGCATCTACTCTAAGTCGCATTTCGTTGGTTTATTACCAGGAAATGTAATTTATAAAATTTCAGTGTCCGTCGGTAAAGGAGCTAATAGTTTCAGTCTGTGAAGACGTGAGATATGCACAGACCGCACACTGCTCTGAATACAGCACGTGTGTCGTGGACACTCAAAGCTTTGTGCTGGCCATAGACGATAGATCACGGAACGTGCCGGTCCTTTTCACTAAGTTGGGGTTAGCGGCCTGAGGCACGACTCGCAATTTATGACGGAAAAGTACAAGTGTGAGAATGTGCTTTGGCCTCCAGAAAATTCAGAAGTGATAAACTATGCTCTGATTCGCCCATCGCCGGCTGAGGTCAGACGGGAATTTCTAGGACAAACTAGCGAAGATGTGCTCTTAACGAACCGTGACTGACGATATTCCGCGGTGGGGACTTGTGAAACGTGGCACTGACACGCTACTGGTAGAAAAGAACAACATTTTCCATGATTGGCGTTTGCGACCAGGTTGGCGCGAACTGCAGAGTCGCGAACTGGCGGAAAAGGAAGGGATACTTTTGGTTTGATGGTGGATAGAGACAGGTCCCTGTTTCGAGACGTCATGGCGCTTGGAGCTGTTCGAGTCCTGACGAGGGAGACTCTGATTTCCCGCTACGACCATGGTTCACCAACTTACCAGATTGGTGAGAGCATACAGCAGCACAGGTCACTAAATCGGGGTTAATGATAGGTAGGAAGCGTACTGTAGCCACTGCTCCGCTCAACCAATTTCGTGCCATAGTATCGTTTGATGTGGTATTCAATCGAACAGTGGAGTTTCTAACTTAAGCGTTGGGTTGTACTGGATTAATGATTTAATATGTAGCTAGGATACAATAGCCTTGTTAGCTATCATCAGCAGTTCATTTTGTTTTTTCGTAGAATGTTGATGCCAGTAGTTTGTAATTGGTTAATATAATAAATAATCAGTTAACGTTTTATTTGCCGTTTTTATTCGAAGGAGCACATAGTTTATTTATTAATTCATTCTATTGACTGAACGGATAGTTAAACAATAGGATTATTGCAATTTCCAACTTCATGATTCTTTGTTAGGGCAGTTCGAGACAACGATTCCGCTGCACAGTTTACGGTTAAGATGGTGTCGTAAGAGGAGTGTGATAGAGGCTGAGTAGGTCCATTACTGTTATATGTTTCGCGGTCTCACACACCGCGGGGTATTGCAAGTTCTATTCGAACCGAGACATGCACATTCCACACACTGCCACACTCTTCTCTCTTACGGTGGAGAATCGCTAACTGTCACCTTGAATGTCAGTTGCGGTGTGAAGTGTCAGCAAAAATGAGTACACTGAGCTTTTTTTTTCTCCATTTTCGACCGAGCCTTTGAATTCATAGCTGCCCTGCAAAGGATTTCAGCAGTCGTTTACACGCAGCCCTTTCTTCCAGCACTGATCGGTTTTTTTCCCTTACATGTAGTGATTATCGATCGCAGCGTACATATTCGGCCAGCCTCTCGCAGAGATATGCGCTACCTGATCAAAACTATGCGGAAACCCCTATGTAACGTGGAATTGACCACGATTAGTCACAGGAGGCGGACCAACTGGTGTAAGAGGTGTCGGGGAGTACTGTGTTACCGACCGGAGTGGCCGAGTGGTTCTATGCGCTACAGTCTGGAATGGCGCGACCGCTACGGTCCCAGCTTCAAATCGTGCCTCGGACATGGCTGTGTGTGATGTCCTTAGGTTAGTTAGGTTTAAGTAGTTCTAAGTTCTATGGGCTGATGACCTCAGCAGTTAAGTCCGATAGTGCACAGAGCCATTTCAACCACTTTTGAGTACTGTGTTGTCAGTGCGGAAGCATTAACAGCAGAATGGGTCGGTCAGGGCAGTTCAGTGAGTGGAACGTGTACTGGTCATTGGATCGTACCTGAGTAAAACATTTGTGAAATTTAAGACCTTCTAAAGCTGCATAAGTCGACAGTTGGTGACGTGATTGTGAAGAGGAAGTGCGAAGGAATAACCATAGACAAACCAAGACCAGGCAGAACTGACAGGGACCGTCGAGGGCAGAGGACGTCTGTAAGGATCGAATGAGGTCAGCGACTCAAATAACTCTTAAATTTCAGATGTATCTCAAAACTAGGGTTCGGATATCTTTAAGGAAAGCGCGTGGGAGGTGGACTGACATGTTTCGTCATTTGTTGTTTCATCTAATACTTTTCATTACTTAACAACAATAGTGTCATTACAATTTAAAAAGACTTATTTAATGAAACAGAATTGTCACAATCGAAACTTGAACTAGCACAATTCATTAAATACAAATTTTAACAATTACACCATTAAGAACAAGGCTTGGAACCGGAAGTATACAGTTGCCAAAACAAGAAAAGGTCACACCAACTGAGCGTGGCTGCAAGCAGGTTCAACAAACGATTTTATCAACCAAATGAATTACAACGGCAGCCATTAAATGTTCTAACAATTTCCCAGCTTAAATAACCGTTACACAGTTGGCTAGCATTCATCCAAATACAGGAATGATCACAAGTCACGCCATTGATGGCATTTGTTGGAAGGTTGCCTACCAGGTGACGCCTGTATATAAGAATGGTAGAAGGACGGATCCTCAAAGCTACAGACCAATATCCTTAACATCGGTTTGTTACAGGTTTCTCGAACATATTCTCAGTTCGAATGTAATGAATTTCCTTGTGACAGAGTAGTTTCTGTCCATGTATCAGCACGGCTTTAGAAAGCATCGCTCCTGCGAAACGCAACTCGCCCTTTTTTCACATGATATCTTGCGAACCATGGATGAAAGGTATCAGACCGATGCCATAATCCTCGACTTCCGGAGAGCGTTTGACTCGGTGCCCCACTGCAGACTCCTAACTAAGGTAAGAGCATATGGGATTGGTTCCCAAGTATGTGAGTGGCTCGAAGACTTCTTATGTAACAGAGCCCAGTACGTTGTCCTCGATGGTTAGTGTTCATCGGAGGTGAGGGTATCATCTGGAGTGCCCCAGGGTAGTGTGGTAGGTCCGCTGTTGTTTTCTATCTACATAAATGATCTTTTGGATAGGGTGGATAGCAATGTGCAGCTATTTGCTGATGATGCTGTGGTGTACGGGAAGGTGTCGTTGTTGAGTGACTGTAGGAAGATAAAGATCAGTTGGACAGGATTTGTGATTGGTGTAAAGAATGGCAGCTAACTATAAATATAGATAAATGTAAATTAATGCAGATGAATAGGAAAAAGAATTCTGTAATATTTGAATACTCCATTAGTAGTGTAGCGCTTGACACAGTCACATCGATTAAATATTTGGGCGTAACATTGCAGAGCGATATGAAGTGGGACAAGCATGTAATGGCAGTTGTGTGGGAGGCGGATAATCGTCTTCCGTTCATTGGTAGAATTTTGGGAAGATGTGGTTCATCTGTAAAGGAGACCGCTTATAAAACACTAATACGACCTATTCTTGAGTACTGCTCGAGCGTTTGGGATCCCTGTCAGGTCGGATTGAGGCAGGACATAGAAGCAATTCTGAAGCGGGCTGCTAGATTTGTTACTGGTAGGTTTGATCATCACGCGAGTGTTACGGAAATGCTTCAGGAACTCGGGTGGGAGTCTCTAGAGGAAAGGAGACGTTCTTTTCGTGAATCGCTACTGAGGAAATTTAGAGAACCAGCATTTGAGGCTGACTGCAGTACAATTTTACTGCCGCCAACTTACATTTCGCAGAAAGACCACAAAGATAAGATAAGAGAGATTAGGGCTCGTACAGAGGCATATAGGCAGTCATTTTTCCCTCGTTCTGTTTGGGAGTGGAAAAGGGAGAGAAGATGCTAGTTGTGGTATGAGGTACCCTCCGCCACGCACCGTATGGTGGATTGCGGAGTATGTTTGTAGATGTAAATGTAGAATGTATATAAGCCTTAATAAAATATCCCTTAAGCGATAAAATATACAATCCCTCAACACAGACAAACTGAGAAGGTATTACATTTAAATATAAATCCCAACCAAACATAGGTAATTACCATTAATAGATATAGAATTTTCAAACATTCAAAATAAGTTGGGAGTCCGTGCAATTGAAATGGTACAAACTATCAGAAACATTGACAATAACCTTTAATTTTTATACAGTTGTCCAAAATTTAAATCAGCTGAGAGCTACAGCAGACAGCCATCACAGCCAACAACGAATAAGCCAATAAGTTGGGTTAGCCAATGACTGTGGAGCAAGGTAAGGTTAGACAGTTAATACCGATAAGTAACAAGTCTTCAGCACTGAGAAGTAGTAATAAGAGTGCAAGGTTTAACGAGTACTTAAACAGGTATAATGTGGAGAAACCTTGGACAATGCAAACAGACCTTAAACCTCCTGAACATATTAAATTCCCCAAATACAGCAAAGTACTAGTTCCTGCTTACTCAGCGATACTATGCCATGCCTCGCATGAAACTATCAACTTTACTTAACTTGAGACACCACTACGAGACTGGTAGGGGCACTAGATTTCCGCCCAAGCCACACGCCCCGTGACATCGGAAGTCCAGCCACGGCATAAAGTAAACGCACCTCTCCTCTGGGGCGAGGGAACAGAAACACCTGCCAAAGCTATCCTACCAGAACACATCAAAGTGAATAGTAATCTGCGCGAATAAGGCTACACACAAGAAAGACTAAGGAGTAGAAAATGTGAACTAATGGAACAAGCGGCTACCGATACAGATTACAAGTTTAGCACTCCTTAAAATTAGTATTATTCATCAGCGAAAATATCAACGCTTGATGATACAATAACTCAAGCACATACACACATGAGATACGTCTATATATACGAGGGTAAGTCAAATGAAAACCTTAAATTTTTTAAAAATATTATTTATTGTTGCAAGGCTGTATCACTTTTTAAACATAATCTCCCCCACGCTCAATGCAAGTCCTCCAGCGCTTACAAAGTGCATAAATTCCTATAGAAAAAAATTCTTTTGGTAGTCCGCGCAATCACTCATGCACGTCGTGGCGTACCTCTTCATCAGAACGGAACGTCTTTCTCCCCATTGAGTCTTTGAGTGGTCCAAATATATGGAAATCACTTGGGACAAGGTCTGGTGAGTATGGTGGATGAGGAAGACACTCAAAATGCAGGTCTGCGATTGTTGCAGCTGTTGTAAGGGCAGTGCGGGGCCTTGCATTGTCATGTTGCAAAAGGACACATGCTGACAGCAATCCACGTCGATTTGATTGATTGCAGGCCGCAGATAATTTTTTAGGAGATCTGTGTATGATGCACTTGTGACAATGGTCCCTCTAGGCATGTAATGCTCCAGAATCACCCCTTTTCCGTCCCAAAAGAGAGTTAGCATAACCTTCCCTGCTGGTGGTTCTGTTCGAAATTTCTCTGGTTTTGGTGATGAGGAATGGCGCCATTCCTTGCTCGCTCTCTTCGTTTCCGGTTGGTGGAAGTGAACCCAGGCTTCGTCCCCAGTAACGATTATTGTAAGAAAGCCATCACCTTCTCGTTCTTCACGAGCATCAACACGTCGTTCTCTCATTTCAGGTGTCAGCTGCCGTGGCACCCATCTTGCAGACACTTTGTGAAACTTGAGTACATCATGCACAATGTGGTGTGCTAACCCATGACTAATCTGTAAACATGCTGCAATGTCATTCAGTGTCACTCGGCGGTTTTCCTTCACTATGGCTTCAACTGCTGCAATTTTCTGTGGAGGCGTTTTGCCTGACCTGGACGAGGAGCATCTTCCACTGAAGTCACACCATTTTGCGAACTTCCTACTCCATTCATAGACTTGATGCTGTGACAAACTTGCATCACTGTACTGAACCTTCAGTCGTCGATGAATGAGGTTTTACACCTTCACTACGCAGAAACCGAATAACAGAACGCTGTTCTTTCCTGGTGCAAGTCGCAAGTTGGGCGGCCATCTTTATACTGATACTGCGACAGTATGTGCGCATCATCACTATGCTGCCACCTACAGGCCATTTGCACGCTATTTGTAGCACGCTTACCAACTTACAGGGTAACGGCGAGAAATTTCGATTTGTTATTACAAATTTAAGGATTTCATTTGATTCAACCTCGTATACAGGGTGGTCCACTGATCATGACCGGGCCAAATATCTCACGAAATAAGCGTCAAACGAAAAAACTACAAAGAACAAAACTTGTCTAGCTTGAAGGGGGAAACCAGTTGGTGCTACGGTTGGACCATTAGATGGCACTGCCATAGGTCAAACGCATATCAACTGTGTTTTTTAAATAGGAACCCGCATTTTTTATTACATATTCGTGTAGTGCGTAAAGAAATACGAATGTTTTAGTTGGACCACTTTTTTCCGCTTTGAGATAGACGGCGCTGTAATAGTCACAATCATATGGCTCACAATTTTAGACGAACAGTTGGTAACAGGTAGGTTTTTTAAAGTAAAATACAGAACTCAGGTACGTTTGAACATCTTATTTCGGTTGTTCCAATGTGATACATGTACCTTTGTGTACTTATCATTTCTGAGAAGCATGCTGTTACAGCGTGATTACCTGTAAAAACCACATTAATGCAATAAATGCTCAAAATTATCTCCGTCAACCTCAGTGAATTTGGCAGTACGTGTAACAACATTCCTCTCAACAGCGAGTAGTTCGTCTTCCGTAATGTTCGCACATGCATTGACAATGCGCTGACGAATATTGTCAGGCGTTGTCGGTGGATCACGATAGCAAATATCCTTCAACTTTCCCTACCGAAAGAAATCCGGGGACGTCAGATCCGTTGAACGTGCGGGCCATTGTTCGGTGCTTCGACGACAAATCCACCTGTCATGAAATATGTTATTCAATACCGCTTCAACCGCACTCGAGCTATGTGCCGGACATCCAACATGTTGGAAGTACATCGCCATTCTATCATGCATTAAAACACCTTGTAGTACCATCGGTAGAACATTGAGTAGGAAATCAGCATACATTGCACCATTTAGATTGCCATCGATAAAATTGGGGCCAATCAGTCGGAGTCGCTGATGTTCCACTTGTCGCAGCCATTGTGGATTTTCCGTTGCCCAACAGTGCATATTATGCCGGTTTACGATACCGCTGTTGGTGAATGACGCTTCGTCGCTAAACAGAACGCATGCAAAGAATCTGTCATCGTCCCGTAATTTCTCTTGTGCCCAGTGGCAGAACTGTACACGACGTTCAAAGTCGTCGCCATGTAATTTCTGGTGCATAGAAATATGGTATGGGTACAATCGATGTACTCTCAACACCGACGTTTTTGAGATTCCCGATTCTCGGCCAATTTGCCTGCTACTGATGTGCAGATTACCCACGACAGCAGCTAAAACGCCTACTTGGGCATCACCATTTGTTGCAGGTCGTGGTTAACGTTTCACATGTGGCTGAACACTTCCTGTTCCCTTAAATAACGTAACTATCCGGCGAACGGTCCGGTCACTTGGATGATGTCGTTCAGGATACCGAGCAGCATACATAGCACACGCCCGTTGGGCATTTTGATCACAATAGCCATAAATCTGTTGTGGACTGGCCAGACAGCCAATCCACTATGATCGGTAGCCGAAAGGCACGCGTTAAGCTCACGCAGGCTGGCGTGAGGTCTGGAACAGGACAATGTCTTGAGACTAGCAAATACGGTACGTAGCTTCTGGAATACTTAACTTTAATCCATAATTGGTGAACATCGCTCTTGACGGTACATGCATCACAAGATAAACAGCAAATGATAAAGGCGCCTTGCTAGGTCGTAGCAAATGACGTAGCTGAAGGCTATGCTAACTATCGTCTCGGCAAATGAGAGCGTAATGTGTCAGTGAACCATCGCTAGCAAAGTCGGCTGTACAACTGGGGCGAGTGCTAGGAAGTCTCTCTAGAACTGCCGTGTGGCGGCGCTCGGTCTGCAATCACTGATAGTGGCGACACGCGGGTCCGACGTATACTACCGGACCGCGGCTACCACCTAGCAAGTGTGGTGTCTGGCAGTGACACCACATTCCTCCCCCCCAAATCGGCGCACGGTTGTGTTATAAGGCTTCCGCCCGCCGTGGGGACGTATGCGACGTATGCGACGAGGTGGGGAGCCTAACAACAGGAGAGGCTGTCCCACCCGCACCCTGCCATTCGGTCCGAGGGGAGCTAGGAAACGCCTGAGAATCTACTCCAGGGTGCACGCCAACATGCGGTGTATGCGTCCGTAGTGAGACAGGAGGGGCCAAAGGATCGACCTCCATCGGGCAGGGGCACCCGACGGGCGAAGACGACATGTGGTTCGGAGCGGGCAAGAGGTCCATGTCGGAGGACAACTGGTCACGGGAAGCGATCGGCGGCGCGTGACCCAGGGAGGCGCCCGGCGGCTGCAGCGAAGCGTCCACTGCGGGCGTCACCGGCGGGAGAACAGGCGGCGGCGACGGCGCGTCGCCATGGGGCAAAATGGAAGGCAGCGTCGGTAACACCTGGGGCTGAGCCGAGCCTGTAGATGGGTCCCCAGGGCGCTGACCGGACGGCACCGTCGCTGAAAGCAGACGGGGAGCGGCAAAACCCGTGCGACGACAGAGGCGCAGCTGATTGAGATGCCGACGCACCTCACCAGAGGCCCCCAAAACCAGATACATAGCGCGGCCGAGGCAGCGAAGAATGTGCCCTTCGAGCCAACGCCGTGTACCTCGATAGTTAAGATAGTAGACAACGTCGCCTGGAGCAAAAGCAGGCGTCTGCCGCTGCACAGGAACCTGATGCCCACTAATCACCTAGCAATTACGGTGTCTGGCGGTGACACCACAACATCAACACCATATCGACCTTTTCCACAATTGGTAAACGGTCCATTTTAACACGGGTAATGTATCACGAAGCAAATACCGTCCGCACTGGTGGAATGTTACGTGATACCAAGTAATTATACGTTTGTGACTGTGGTGTCACCGCCAGACACCACATTTGCTAGGTGGTAGATTAAATCGGCCACGGTCCATTTAGTACATGTCGGACCCGCGTGTCGCCACTGTGTGATCGCAGACCTAGCGCCACCACAAGGCAGGTCTCGTGATACGAACAAGCACTCGCCCCAGTTGTACGGACGACCTAGCTAGCGACTAGATGTACGAAGCCTTTCCCTCTCATTAGCCGAGAGACAGAATAGCCTTCAGCTAAGTTAATGGCTACGAACTAGCAAGGCGCCATTAGCCTTACAGTGATTGTAATTAAAGTCTCCTGTGTATAGTCAAGAGAGATGTACCACAATGATTGATTAAATATAAGTATTAATCCAGCTACGTACTTTTCTTCATAGCATTAATTACGTAGCCTGTTCCAGTACTTCACGCCCGTCTGCGTTAGTCTAGCGTGCATTTTCAGCCATCTCGATCTACAAGGTGTTGGCCCAGCTGCCGACACATCACATGGCGACGATTTAAAGAGGTTTTTTCTGTTTGCTTACATTTACTTGTGTCATGGCTTCTCCAGATGTACTGTCCGAATTTTATCGCTTGCAGAATCAGCAGACGCAGGCGTTATTGGATGCCCTTGGACAGCTCGTCCAGGGTTAATGTGCCATTCAAACCGATGCGGCCGCCGCCGCTTCATCGCTACCGCAGCCACAACATGCTGTTGCACCTCAATTCCGACCCTTTGATGACACCCGCGAGACTTGGCGGGAATGGTCCCGCCAGTTTGCGTTTCACCTCGCCGCCTACAGAATTCAAGGTAATGAGCGGCAGCCGTTTTTGCTTTCTTGTGTTGGTGTGTCCACCTACCGTGTGATAGTGAAATTGTTTCCCCGACGCGACGTAGCAACTCTGTCCTACGAGGAAATTTTGTCTGCTTTAGATGCCTATTTCAAAGAAACAGTTAATGTGGTAGCAAAACGGTATACGTTTTTTCGTACAAAACGTACAGCCGTCAAACTAATAGGGAGTGGGTAGCAACATTGCAAGGACTTACTAGGGACTGTGCCTTTGACTGTGACTGTGACCTTTCTTATTCAGATACAATGGTGCGTGATGCAATTGCACAGAACGTTTCTGATGTTCGCATACGGGAGCAAATATTGAAACTAGTTAATCCCTCCCTTCCACAAGTGATAGACATATTGGATAGACAAGACACACTTGACTGTGCTCAGGAATCTTTTGAAACTTCGCCAGCCGTGTGTAACATTAACCGGCCCGCTGGACGCGCTGCGCGGCCCGGTAACCGGGCCTCGCGCAATTCGACTCAGCTGCCGCCGCGCTGTAAACCAGGTGTGCCGCGCCAGCACACAAATGCAGTGAAATCATGCCCGCGGTGTGCTACTAGACATTCGCGTGAACATTGCCCGTCACGCCAAGCTATTTGCTTTTTCTGTAATAGGAAAGGACATGTTCAAAGTGTTTGCCAGAAAAAGCTCAGATCAGACAATCATAATAATTCCAGGCCCTTTGCTTCGCGCCGGAATCGAACCAAGGACACTCAGGATCGTGGACCTTCGCCCATGGACATTCGTGTCGTTAATTCCACTTCGTCCAGTGACACTTTCTCTAACAGTGACTGTGTTCGTCCCACAAAAACTGTGCGTCGACGTCGCCGGAAATCACGTCAATTAGCAAGTGATTCTGTACCAGTGTCTATTCAAATTGCACGAAACAGTCGCTCTTGTCGTCAGCAGGACAATAAACTTTTTGTGGACTTAGACTTTGACGGCAAAGTGATACCATTCCAGCTCGATACCGGAGCTACAGTTTCATTGCTCAATCACGACACGTACAAACAACTGGGCGCCCCTCCGTTGCGTGCCGCAAATGTTAAGCTAACCACATATTCCGGACAGAAAATTCCTATGTTAGGACAGTGCAGCCTTCTTGCCACATACAAGGGACATACAAAACTTGTGTCATTTTACGTTCTTCGTTCTTCTTCTGCAGTGAACTTGTTTGGTTTAGATTTATTTTAGTTGTTTAACATGTATATTGTAAATCAGGTCTTATCAGTGAATCAAATTGTGCCTACGGACAGTGTTTCTAGTGTATGTGAAGAATTTGCAGACATTATTGCATCGGGCTTAGGTTGCGCTCAAAACTATGAAGCACATTTGGAATTGAAGGTCAACGTGCAACCGAAATTTTTCAGAGCGCGCAATGTTCCTCACGCATTGCGTCATGAGGTCGCAAGAACATTGAACAATGTAGAATCACAAGGTGTGAGTGAATGTGCGCAATGCCTCTTCCATTTCCGCTCCGCTTCATCGCTTACGCCGTAAAGGTGTTCCGTTCGTCTGGACGACGGAATGCGAACGCGCCTTTCGCCAGTTGAAAACGGCGTTGCTTTCTAATACCAGCCTCACGCCTTTCGATCCCCAGAAACCCATTTTGTTGATGGTAGATGCATCGGATTTCGGGATCGGTGCTGTGCTTGCGCACAAAGTTGGCTCGCATGATCGCCCTATTGGCTTTGCGTCCAAATTGCTCTCGTCTGCGCAAAGAAATTATTCCCAGATAGAGAAAGAAGCTTTGGCTCTCGTGTTTGGTGTTACTAAGTTCCATGATTTCGTGTATGGTGGTCAATTTACCATCATCACAGACCACAAACCTTTGACGTCGCTTTTTCATCCGAACAAGCCTGTACCTCCGCGTACAGCGCAGAAATTCATTCGCTGGTCTATTTTCCTCTCGCAGTACCGCTACGATATCTTGTATCGGTCCACTGCTAAGCACGGCAACGCTGATGCGTTGTCCCGTTTGCCTGTTGCTGAGGATAAAGCATTCGATTCTTCCGAACTAGCTTGCATGTTCATTGATTCGGAAACAGATGAAGTGGTCGAATCGTTTCCGATCGATTTTCGTCGTGTAGCTACAGCCACAGCTGCTGATCCTGTCCTTGCTACTGTTTTACGTTTTGTTGCTACGCAATGGCCTTTGTCGAAGTCTCGGATCGAGGATCCGTTGGTTCGCCGATTTTTTGCTCACAGGGAGAGACTTTTTGTTCGACGTGGTGTTTTGTTGTTGCGTTCTGATAATGATCAGTCCAGAGTCGTGGTCCCACGTTCGTTACAGTCCTCTGTTTTACGGCTTCTTCACCAAGGACATTGGGGTATAGTGCGAACGAAACAACTTGCTCGTCAGCACTGTACTTGGTTCGGAATCGATGCTGCAATTACGACTATGTGTTCTTCTTGCATGGCGTGTGCCGAACAACAATCCGCACCGCCGCGGAAAGTCTTTGCATGGCCGAAAGCCACTTCCCCTTGGCAACGCTTGCACATTGATTTTGCTGGTCCATTCTGGAATGCTCGATGGTTGGTTCTGGTCGACGCCTTCAGTAATTTTCCTTTTGTTGTCCGGATGTCTTCCATGACGTCCTCCGCCACCATCCAAGCGTTGTCTGCTATCTTTTGCATTGAAGGTCTTGCGCAGACTATTGTTTCCGACAATGGCCCACAATGCATGTCCGCAGAATTTCAGTCATTCTGCCAGGCCAATGGTATTCAACATCTGACATCCGCGCCGTTTTCGCCTCAGTCAAACGGTGCCGCTGAACGATTGGTCCGGACTTTCAAGTCACAGATGTTAAAGTTGAAAGAGTCGCATTCTCGGGAGGACGCATTGTTGCTCTTTTTGTCCTCGTATCGCTCTCAGCCCCGAGATGGTCGCTCGCCGGCTGAGTTGCTCCATGGTCGTCCTCATCGCACCTTGATGTCTTTGCTGCATCCGCCGCATCAGGTTCCTGTGCAGCGGCGGACTCCTGCTTTTGCTCCAGGCGACGTTGTATTTTATCGCAACTATCGAGGTTCACGGCGTTGGCTCGCAGGGCGCATTCTTCGCTGCCTCGGCCGCGCGATGTATTTGGTTTTGGGGGCCTCTGGTGAGGTGCGTCGGCATCTCAATCAGCTGCGCCTCTGTCGTCGCACGGGTTCTGCCGCTCCCCGTCTGCTTTCAGCGACGGTGCCGTCCGGTCAGCGCCCTGGGGACCCATCTACTGGCTCGCCTCATCCCCAGGTGTTACCGACGATGCCTTCCATTTTGCCCCATGGCGACGGGCCGCGGCAGCCGCCGCCGCCGCCGCCGCCGCCGCCGCAGCCGCCGGTCCTCCGGCCGGCGCAGCCCGCATTCGGCGCTTCGCTGCAGCCGCCAAGCGCCTCCCAGGGTCACGCGCCGCCGATCGCTTCCCGTGACCAGCTGTCCTCCGCCATGGAACTCCCGCCCGCTCCGGACCACATGACGTCATCGCGCGTCGGCTACCCCGACGCAATGGAGGTCGACCCTTCGGCCCCTCCTGTTTCTTTACGGGCGCATACACCGCATGTTGACGTGCACCCTGGACTAGGTTTTCAGGCGTTTCCTAGCTCCCCTCGGACCGAATGGCCGGGTGCGGGTGGCACAGCCTCGCCTGTTGTTAGGCTCCCCATCTCATCGCATACGTCAACATGGGGTCCTCCCCACGGCGGGCGGAAGCCTTATCTTACGTCCGTTCGCCGATTTGCGGGGGAGGAATGTGGTGTCACCGCCAGACACCACACTTTCTAGGTGGTAGATTAAATCGGCCGCGGTCCATTTAGTACATGTCGGACCCGCGTGTCGCCACTGTGTGATCGCAGACCTAGCGCCACCACAAGGCAGGTCTCGTGATACGAACAAGCACTCGCCCCAGTTGTACGGACGACCTAGCTAGCGACTAGATGTACGAAGCCTTTCCCTCTCATTAGCCGAGAGACAGAATAGCCTTCAGCTAAGTTAATGGCTACGAACTAGCAAGGCGCCATTAGCCTTACAGTGATTGTAATTAAAGTCTCCTGTGTATAGTCAAGAGAGATGTACCACAATGATTGATTAAATATAAGTATTAATCCAGCTACGTACTTTTCTTCATAGCATTAATTACGTAGCCTGTTCCAGTACTTCACGCCCGTCTGCGTTAGTCTAGCGTGTATTTTCAGCCATCTCGATCTACAAGGTGTTGGCCCAGCTGCCGACACATCAGTGACTATTACAGCGCCATCTATCACAAAGCGAAAAAAGTGGTCCAACTAAAACATTCATATTTTTTCACGTACTACACGAATATGTAACAAAAAATGGAGGTTAGGGGGTTCCTATTAAAAAGAAAATAATCGCACTTGATATCCCTTTGACCTATGCAGCACCATCTAGCGGACCAACCATCTGGTTTTCCCCTTCAAGCTAGACGAGTTTCGTTCTTTGTAGTTTTTTTCATTTGATGCTTATTTCGTGAGATATTTGGCCCGGTCACTATTAATCGACCACCCTACTTTTTCAGTACCCCCCACAGCAGTGGGAGTTTACATGGGGCGACACACATCAAATATTCTAGAAAAACTCAGAATAAATAAATAAAAAATAAAATTACAATAAAGAAATAAAAGACACTGGAATAAAGACCGGTATTGCTTCTGTGATAATCCGGAGGAGTTAGGGACAGAAGACTAGCACTCTACCCAACACCGACCCTGGGCATCGGGCGCTGTTTCGTCATACGCCAGAAGACTCTGAAGGACGCGCAGCACGAAGACAGCACTCTGGATGAGATGTTGGTGAGCCCAGCACCTTAAAGTACAGCTTCAGGAGATCGCTCGAAAACTGTGGGGACCATGTCCTCCTCCAAATCAACGTGGCCGATGCCTTAAAATCACTATTATTCAGCGAAAATATTAGTGCCTGATGATGCAATAACTCAAGTACACATGTACCCAGACTGCTTTACCTCCCACACGGTTTAATTTCCTTCATGCAACTTATAACAGGGGATACTCGTACTCTTGTACGACATACGGTCTGCAACACAAATTGCGATTAGTAACACTGACCGATGATAATGCACTAATGTCTTAATATAACAGGTCCAATTTTATATAAGACATACATTGTCTTACAGTATCATGCACTCAAAAAAATAAAAAACAACATTTAACTCCACTCAGGTGAGAAGAAGTCGTGACTTTCAGGACTCCAACCTGGATGCTATTGCCTCCAATCGTTACAGGCGGCCGTCGAAGTGCCGTAAAATTTTGAGCTTGCGCTGTAGGCTGGAAACGTGCCGACCAGGTTGCACGCAACGTCCGTAGGACTTCCCACAGCCCGCCGCTACCAATCCTTAAACGAGCCGACAAGGCTTGCCTCCGACCAATTTAACCTATCGTGTCTTTTCGAGACCCGTACCGGCCAGCCGGAGCCCCCAAAGCAACAACTTGTCATCCAAGTGCCCTCCAGCTACCTGACGCTCCAGGCCCCGTCAAACCAACAACACACACCTCGACCAAAGACCACAGCTCGCGATACACGAACAGATATCGGCAGCTTCAGTAGTTAGTGGCGCCAGTGGAATGCCAAGCAGTGGGGTACAATATAAGCGACGCCTGAGGTGGCGTAAGGAGTGACACGATTGATCAGTGGGTGAGTGAATGAGAGTGATGAATCACAGAGATGAGATTGTTTGTATCAGCATGATACCAATTGTGTCATTGGATTGAAGAGTTCTTAGATAACAGAAGGCAGCATGTCATTCTCAATGGAGAGAAGTCTTCCGAAGTAAGAGTGATTTCAGGTGTGCCACAGGGGAGTGCCGTAGCACCGTTGCTATTTACAGAATATATAAATGACCTTGTCGATAACATCGGAAGTTCACTGAGGCTTTTTGCCGATGATGCTGTAGTATTTCGAGAGGTTGTAACAATGGAAAACTGTACTGAAATGAAGGAGGATCTGCAACGAATTGATGCATGCTGCAGGGAATGGCAGTTGAATCTCAATTTCGACAACTGTAACGTCCTGCGAGTACATAGAAAGAAAGATCCTCTATCATTTTGCTACAATATAGCAGGTCAGCAACTGGAAGCAGTTAATTCCATAAATTATCTAGGAGTAGGCATTAGGAGAGATTTAAAATGGAATGACCGTATAAAATTAATCGTCGGTAAAGCAGATTCCAGACTGAGATTCATTGGAAGAATCCTAAGGACATGCAGTCCGAAAACAAAGGAAGTAGGTTACAGTACATTTGTTCGCCCACTGCTTGAATACTGCTCACCGGTAAGCGATCCGTACCAGATAGGGTTGATAGAAGAGATAGAGAAGATCCAACGGATAGCAGCGCGCTTCGTTACAGGATAATTTAGTAATCGCGAAATCGTTACGGAGATAACAGATAAACTCCAGTGGAAGACTCTGCAAGAGAGACGCTCAGTAGCTCGGTACGGGCTTTTGCTGATGTTTCGAGAACATACGTTCAGCGAGGAATCAAGCAGTATATTGCTCCCTCCTACGTACATCTCGCGAGGAGACCATGAGGAAAAAATGAGAGAGATTAGAGCCCACACAGAGGCATACCGGCAATCTTTCTTTCCACGAACAATACGAGACTGGAATAGTGCTCAAGGTACCCTCTGCCACACACCGTCAGGTGGCTTGCGGAGTATGGATGTAGATGTAGATGTAGAATGACCCTTCTCGTAAATCGTCATTCGTGACTCCCAGGTTCCCGACCTAAGCCCAGTGTACCACCTATGGCGTGCGTTAGAACGCCGACTTCAGTCCATACCCCAGCATCCAACATCACTATATTCCCTGGTTTCCACTCGACGAAGAATGGGTTACCATTCCTCCACAGTCATTCAGACAACTCACTGAAAAGTGTCCCCAGCAGATCTGAAACCGTCTGAAAAGCAAAGGGGGGACACAATCGGAATTATCGCTCATGGTGAAGTATACGACAGATTTCTGTAATACAGTGTACCCTTCGACTTACTGCTCTCTTCGAGCCGTGTGCGTGCCGAGTAAGAAATCCAAACTGGTTATGGAGTTAACAGTTCATTTAACGCCACTCATCTTTAACAGTACATAGTGATACTTTTTTTTACAGAAAGATGATTATTAGTTTGGAGAATGATTTCTAAGAAAACAAGTATTTACAATAATAAATTTACGTTATGATTTCCCATTCCTAAGTGACATATGGACCATTTTAGAGAGTTGTTTAATTTTCAATATGTTATAGACACTCTACCACTGAAATCCATTTGCTGGCTAAGTTACTGGGAAAGTACTTACTCGCTTTCGCAAGTGAATTACTTGCATGGGAATTGCCGGTAGGAAGGAAACTGACAGGAAATTGGTGTGTTTTGTTTACAAGGAGTATATGACAACTTTTTGACCTCTCCATAAAACGTTTTTCAGTGAGTTAACGATGAAATCAGCATTACTGAGGAATTAAGTAGTTCACATTTGTCTTCAGAAGGAACTTGTTTATTATGAGTGTGGAAAAGAAACGCCAAGATATGCTGAAAAGTAATGCCTCCGAATTTCTTATGTGAAAACTCTCGAAGATTTTTAAATAAAACAAACGCTATTGACATTCTACAACTTTATTCTTCATTCCTACAAATTATCAGTCTTCCGCCGCTACAGGTCTCCGAATTTTAGCGTGTAATACGTTGGTGTGTAACGTAACAAAGTGGGCGTGTGAGACACTGCATGCTGTAATCGAGTTTCGAATTTGATGAGTTCTTCCACACATGGAGCACCCTCTCCTTTAGCATGAACATGCCAGACCACACACGAGCGCTGCGAAATCTGCGACAATCCGACGCCTTGGGTTCGCTGTGTGTGGCCGTCCTCTACACAGTCCCGACTTGGCCCCATCCGATTTCCAGCTCTTTCGAATACTTAAAGAACACCTTCGAGGACCTCACATTGACAATGATCAAGGTGTGCAAGCAGAGGTGAGTTTGTGGCCCCGTCAATTAGGTCAAACATTCTGCAGTGCCGTTACCAACATTACATGAACAATGAAGTTGTAGAATGTTAACAGAGTACGTTTTATTTAAAAAGCTCTAACAGTTTTCACATAAAACATTCGGAGCACGAGCTGGTAATTGGTGTAAATGAAGCATAGGAACATCCATTTCTAATGTCGAGATTTTGCAATTGAAAGAAAAACAGCCCTCAGTCACTATATTTAAACGAATTAACCGGGTTTCAACACTGCTAGGAGTGTCTTCCTCACAATTTAAATCAAAGTATGGTCTATATTCTGTAACAGGGTCACCTAATTATGACTACAAACTTATGATAGAGTATACGTACGGAATTATCGTACTTATAACTCATTTATAAAATAGTAAATATGTCAAAAGAGCATTAGTCACAAAGATATTTAAGGTAAAGAAAACTGTGATGGCGAGCCACTAAGGGCTGCTCGTTACTTGCGTGGTGCAGGGTGCAAAACGCAAATTTACGAGCTCATTGAGGTTTCTTTGTTATTGTAAGTGGTTAACACCTTTTTTGTTGCAGAAGCTATTGCTATTGGCTGGACTTTCTACTATTAAACTGACCTAAGACCAAAATGGCAACTGTAGAGGTGGCATGTATGAGTGAAGTGAGCAGGGGCTCAATCTGGTGTTAATGCTTCAAAGTAAATGGCTTGATCTGGGATAAGAGGCACATTCCTTTCACTGACTGTCAAAGTGGTTAGCCTGGTTTTTAAATTTCATGGCTTATCTTTTAAATAATTTATTCTTTCCAATTTTGTAATGTCTTGGTGTTCCTTTTTTTTAAATTTATGGTAAGGTTTTACTTAAAGAATTTTAAAGTTAGGAAAACTCTCGATATTTTGATTCACTGCGAAGTTTTACGTAAATTTAAAAAGGTTAATTAAACTGTCAATGTTTTTTTAGTGAATGTTAGAGAAAGAATTGCCTAAATTACAAGAGGCTGTAGGAAGTTATAACTCTAAAACCCATGGTCATTGGTGTTTAATATAATAAATAAGTTATTTTTAAAAAGTAGTTAAACATTTCTTGTGCCAGCACATTCCCTATTACACAAGCTCAGAACTGATCGTTTACTTAAAATTTATTAAAATTCATCTACTTGAAAGTTTGCCAGAACGTGTACTGAAGATATGGATCCACCGACCAATGCCTGTACTTCGGATATCCATTTTAATCAAAGGAACCGATAATGAATTTCCACATTTTAAATAAGTAGGATTTCATTAATTCATAAAACAACATTTAAAAAAAATTAATCACAATACATGACACGGGAATTACGCCCCTAATTGTATGTAGGTTAAATTAAATTCAAGTTAAATTGAATAATGACCTGTAACGTTCAGACTATATCCAGTTTAACATTTTTACTGTTAGGACGGTAATTCCGCTACGTTATTACTTCTACTAACAGTATAACACACTTGTCGTGTCTTATTTGCACGATCGGAAAAGTAGTAGCCAACAATCTTACACTGCTTCCTCACGTCTCTCACGAAATATTTCAACGTGACGCTTTCCAGAGCCATTGTACCACTGCCATATATGGCTCAAACAACTTTATCGCCTGAAAATCCCGAAAACTTCCGCCACTTCAGAATTTCGGAGATGACTTGATAGTCCACAAATAAGCGCCACACCACTTAATAAATGCTCCGACGTGCAAATAACTGCAGTACTGATTTTTATGTCTACAGCGGCTGACTACGCTTACGCGCACTTCAGAATCCTGCTACCCTCTTCTTCTCGCTAGTGTTGGCACGCTACCATCAAAAGTGGCGAGGGCAACCGTCAAATCAGGATCCTTGACTCTCGTGGCAACGTATGTACAAAAACACATACACTACTGGCCATTAATATTGCTACACCAAGAACAAATGCAGATGATAAACGGGTATTCATTGGACAAATATATAATACTAGAACTGACATGTGATTAAATTTTCACGCAATTCAGGTGCATAGATCCTGAGAAATCAGTACCCAGAACAACCACCTCTGGCCGTAATAACGGCCTTGATACACCTGGGCATTGAGTCAAACAGAGCTTGGATGGTGTGTACAGATACAGCAGCCCATGCAGCTTCAACACGATACCACAGTTCGTCAAGAATAGTGCCCGACGTATAGTGACGAACAAGTTGCTCGGTCACCACTGACCAGACGTTTCCAATCAGTGAGAGATCTGGGGAATGTGCTGGCAAGGGCAGAGGTCGAACATTTTCTGTATCCAGAAAGGTCCATACAAGACCTGCAACATGCGGTCGTGCGTTATCCTGCTGCAATGTAGGGTTTCCCAGGGATCAAATGAAGGGTAGAGCCACGGGTCGTAACACATCTGAAATGTAACGTCTACTGTTCAAAGTGTCGCCATTGCGAACAAGAGGTGACCGAGACGTGTAACCAATGGCACCCCATACCATCACGCCGGATGATACGCCAGTATGGCGATGACGAATATACGCTTCCAATGTGCGTTCACCGCTATGTCGCCAAACACGGATGCGACCATCATGATCCTGTAAACAGAACCAGGATTAATCCGAAAAAATGAGGTTTTGCCATTCGTGCACCCAGGTTCGTCGTTGAGTACACCATCGCAGGCGCTCCTGTCTGTGATGCAGCGTCAAGGGTAACCGCAGGCATGGTCTCCAAGCTGATAGTCCATGTTGCTGCAAACGTCGCCGAACTGTTCGTGCAGAAGGTTGTTGTCTTGCAAACGTCCCCATCTGTTGACTCAGGGATCGAGACGTGGCTGCACGATCCGTTACAGCCATGCGGATGAGATGCCTGTCATCTCGACTGCTGGTGACACGAGGCCGTTGGTATCCAACACGGCGTTCTGTATTTCCCTCCTGAACCCACCGATTCCATACTCTGCTAACAGTAATTGGATCTCGACCAACGCGAGTAGCAATGTCGCGATACGATAAACCGCAATCGCGATAGGCTACAGTCCGACTTTTATCAAAGTTGGAAACGTGATGGTACGCATTTCTCCTCCTTACACAAGGCATCACAACAACGTTTCACCAGGCGACGCCGGTCAACTACTGTTTGTGTATGAGAAATCGGTTGGAAACTTTCCTCATGTCAGCACGTTGTAGGTGTCACCACCGGCGCCAACCTTGTGTGAATTCTCTGAAAAGCTAATCATTTGCATATCACCTTTCGGTTAAATTTCTCGTCTGTAGCAAGTTATCGTCGTGGTGTAGTAATTTTAATGGCCAGTAGTGTACATTTCAAACAAACGATATTAATCGATCTACAGCTGCACAGAAAAAAATTTAAAATGTTATTACTTAATTTGTTTAATATTTCATTATAACCACAATGGCCGTGAGCAGCAACTCGGAGGGCGTATATTTGGTGCCAACCTTTCGATACGCAGACTAAAGACCTCTAGAGGATGTCTTCCCTTGGCAGCAGTCATGACCAGTAGGTCTGGCGGCGACTATGAGCCATTGGCTAGCTGATGCTTCTGGATGAGGTAGAAGCTGCTTGACCCACAACAGGACCGTCGGCTGGCATGGAGACAGCGTCAGCGTGCAGTTGAAAGTCCCACGTTACCCACCTGTGCCGTGGAAATGCCTCACTTCGGATAAACGTAGGTGATCATGGCAGTGCGGTGTTCTTCCATGGCATGTGGAAATTCAGTCCACCACTCTGCCGAACTAAATTCTTTCACTGCTATGTGCCAGCAGTACGAGAGTAAGCAGGATTTCGTAGGCAACTCGCATACCCATCTCCCTACCGTTTTCAGTTACACAATAGGGTTTGCAAGACATCAACCGTTTTCAGTTCATCCAGTCAAGCAAAACATGCTGATGGTCCTCTGCTTCTATGAACGGTGTGTTGCAGAACATTAGGTGTAGCAAATGCAAAATTTATGCTGGTGCTCATAGCGTTGCACCTTACTCGTAGAGCCTGTAATGTGAGTTCGCAGAAATACATATAATTACATCGTTCATGTAATACCGTTACAGAGCAAATCTCACCTCTACACTACAGTGTGGTTATAATTAGTCTAAGAGTTTGTAGTGGTGTTGTAACGCAGGATGCGTAGCGAAATAATTGTTAAGGAAAAAATCGATACTTCGTGTCGTTTCCCATTTAATTAACATTCCAGTAAGCCAGTCAGACTGTTGTGTACGTAAATCCAAGCGGCTCGCGACATACAGTTAGTATGGTATGCCCCTTACTACGGTCCCATGTCCATGGCTCTTTTGCTGGGTTTTAGGAAATCAAATGAAGAACACGTTTGGCGACACTGTCTCTGGTGGACAGCTTAAATTGCTTGCACAAGGGCCTGATTGACTAACACCAAGGTTAAATGAACTTGGAGAAGGCACAATGCGTCAAATTTTTTCTCCAGTATTATTTTTCAGTACTACATACCCTAAGAGTCTCTCGCAAACTTTTCAAACTGTTTCTGACCAGCCTGTATACCTCAAGTACTACTTGTATGTATTGTATGTTAATCGTGGACATAGAAACGACGGACATGCTCCGTCCCTGCCGCAGCCGCAGTGGTCCACAACCCCACGACGACTACCGCAGTCCACTTCACCCGTTCGCCACGCCACACCGAACCCAGGGTTACTGTGCGGCTCGGCCTCCAGTGGACCCCCCCAGGGAACGTCTCACACCAGACGAGTGTAACCCCTATGTTTGCGTGGTAGAGTAATGGTGGTGTACGCGTACGCGGAGAACTTGTTTGCGCAACAATCGCCGACATAGTGTAACTGAGGCGGAATAAGGGGAAACAGCCCGCAATCGCCGAGGCAGATGGAAAACTGCCTAAAAACCATCCACAGACTGACCGGTTCACCGGACCTCGACACAAATCCGGCGGGCGGATTCGTGCCGGGGACCAGGCGCTACTTCCCGCCCGCAAAGCCGTGCGTTAGACCGCACGGCCAACCGGCTTGGCCAAGTACTGCTTACTCTACGAATAGGCAGTACTATTACCTCTATTTAAGCCGTAGGAAATATTCCATAACTCTTTTACGGCATAGATAACAGATTCTAAGATTTCAGCAAACGTCTAACTGACATCCATTGTACGAGAGTAAGTTTCTGAGCGGAGAGAATTTCATTATGGAAGCTTCCTGGTATATGCACCTGCACACAACTCCATCCTTATTGCGAGATGATTTGATACGCCTGTGTCCTTCTGCGACAAACATTCGAATTACGTAGAGCTTTCGTGAGTGGTAAACGTGGAGGAAAGCGTAATAACTTTTAAGCGAAGAATTCCGCCTTGGGACGTCTTTTGTCCTCTCCTCCAATTACGACGCGGCGTAACGGAAGGGCCTTTGAACTAGCACCTTTTAATTGCTTGTCCCGGTAGAAACAGGTGACTATGGAAGACGCTTTGAAGCCTCCGCTTCTCCAAGCGCTACGTTGCCAGTTTCACTGCAGCTAATATTTCGATGAAGGTAAAGAGAACGCTTTAAGAAAATCTGTAACAAAATATAACGTTTAACGATTCCGTTTTCCCTATTCCAGCTATAGACGCTTTGTGACTGTGATCTTTCAGTGCCCAATTTGCCTCATCTGGATGAAAGCTTAAGGAATATTATTTGTATCTCGAAGTTTTTTCCAGTTCCGTACACAATTATAGAAATTCTCTCATTTTCGAAACAATTATGCTTGAATAAAATATTTTTTTACTGTCGTTATCAGGTTACAGGACTGCATTTGTTTAACATTCGTGCGTGATTTTCGTTTGAGGACAGCAAATCACGAGAGAGAAGCTTCAAGATTCTGTACAGGGAACAAACTTTGAAATGAAGAGAGAGTGAATTCGATTCTACACAAACTACGCGATAGAACTTTCCCCCCTTCTAACAGCCGTGTACAGCAAGTCTTTAGAGCAACGGAAGGTTCCGAATGATTGGAAAAGAGCTCAGGTAATTCCAGTTTTCAAGAAGTGTCGTCGAGCAGATGCGCAAAATTATAGGCTTATATCTCTGACATCGATCTGTTGTAGAATTTTAGAACATGTTTTTTGCTCGCGTTTCATGTCATTTCTGGAAACCCAGAATCTACTATGCAGGAATTAACATTCATTCCGGAATCAGCGATCGTGTGAGACGCAACTCGCTTTATTTGTTCATGAGACCCAGAAAATATTAGATACAGCCTCAAAGGTAGATGCTATTTTCCTTGACTTCCGGAAGGCATTCGATACAGTTCCGCACTGTCGCCTGATAAACAGAGTAAGAGCCTACGGAATATCAGACCAGCTGTGTGGCTGGATTGCAGAGTTTTTAGCAAACAGAACACGGCATGTTGTTCTCAATAGAGAGACGTCTACAGACGTTAAAGTAACCTCTGGCGTGCAACAGGGGAGTGTTGTGGGATCATTGCTTTTCACAATATATATAAATGACGTAGTAGATAGTGTTGGAAGTTCCATGCGGCTTTTCGCGGATGATGCTGTAATATAAAGAGAAGTTTCAGCATTAGAAAATTGCAGCGAAATGCAGGATGATCTGCAGCGGATAGGCACTTGGTGCAGTGAGTGGCAACTGACCCTTAACATAGACAAATGTAATGTATTGCGAATACATAGAAAGAAGGATCCTTTATTCTATGATTATATGAAGCAGAACAAACACTGGTAGCAGTTACTTCTGTAAAATATCTGGGAGTATGCGTACGGAACGATTTGAATTGAAATGATCATATAAAATTAATTGTTGGTAAGGCGGGTGCCAGGTTGAGATTCATTGAGATAGTCTGTAGAGAATGTGGTTCATCAACAAAGGAGGTGGCTTACAAAACACTCGTTCGACCTATACTTGAGTATTGCTCATCAGTGTGGGATCCGTACCCGGTCGGGTTGACAGAGAAGATAGAAAAGATCCAAAGAAGAGCGGCGCGTTTCGTTACAGGGTTATTTGGTAAGCGTGATAGCGTTACGGAGATGTTTAGCAAACACAGGTGGCCGACTCTGCAAGATAGGCGCTGTGCATCGCGGTGCAGCTTGCTGTCCAGATTTCGAGAGGGTGCGTTTCTGGATGAGGTATCGAATATATTGCTTCCCCCTACTTATACCTCCCGAGGAGATCACGAATGTAAAATTACAGATATTCGAGAGCGCACGTAGGCTTTCCGGCAGTCGTTCTTCCCGCGAACCATACGCGACTGGAACAGGAAAGGGAGGTAATAACAGTGGCACGTAAAGTGCCCTCCACCACACACCGTTGGGTGGCTTGCGGAGTATAAATGTAGATCTAGATGTAGATGTAGATGCAGTGTAAACATGGCTACCACTACAAGACCAGAACTTTTACCAACAGGGATTACATGCTCTTCCACAACGTTGGCATAGGGCCATAGGACGTGATGGAGACTACGTAGAAAAACAGGACAAGACGTGTTGATGTAAACTGTCACTAAATTCTGACTCTTCACATTAAATATATTCTGAGAAAAAAGCTGTAGGGCATTACTTATTGGACAACCTTCCTAATACAATACAACAAACAGAAAAGAAAAACAGATTTTTTTGAGAAACCAACTAAACGCCCTGCAGAATTACTTTAGTCACCCAAAATTGCAGAAACTTAACACACAAGCTGGTTCATCAACGTCTCGTACAACGAGAAGTAGGTGAAGAAAATGATTAGAAAACATGACAGCAGGAAGACACATCACTCATCAATGATAATTGTTAAATTCATAAACAAGGACATCACTAAAAAGAAAAGAATTTGTAACATTCTCTATCTCGAGCTATTATTTTACTGAATTGCAGCTAAGCAGCTCGCTCCGAGTCGATTTCCGCGTAAAGGATAATCTTTGGTGGTGTGCCGGACTCGGAACCTATGTGGCGCTCGGCCGAAGCGGGGTGAGCTGGGTAACGCAGAAGGAAGTAGGCGGCAGTCGGCGGAGTGGAGTCAAGCCCGGAAAAGGCGGCTCAGCGATTTCAGCCGTGCTGCGCTGCGGGGCTGGCAGTGGATTGGGATTTATCCTGCTGTAGTGGTTTTGTCGAACGTCGCCTCACACGCATATCCCTTGGTTTCTTTTCAGCTTCCCCGAAGGTGGTTTCTGGGCAGACTTGAAGATGAAGATTTTTACTATTTGTATGCCGGAAAAGTATACGTTGTCATGCTCTGACTCCATCCATTGTGGTCGCTTCTGCATGAATAGTGATTTTCGGGTTGTATGAGAGAGTGACCTCTGAACTGCTGTGAGGGGCTTGCGCCACGATGAATTTGTAAATATCAGCTTTTTTATTGTTGCTTCTTAAGGCTCGCATGTGAGCAGCTTGATCGACATCTAAAAGGAATTTTGATCTACTTAAGGAACCTCTTCTTGTCATACTGAATGTAAATTACACGGTCTCGCCTGCCTAATGTTGCATTTCAGAGTGATTTAGTGTTGATTACGGAGCTCAGGTAAGACTAAGTGTGTACTGCGTCATGGTGCGGTTGTGTTGGTTGATGTTCTGGCAGTGCTATTTTGCCTATCTGTGTGCCGGCGGAAGCTGGGCAAACTGTAAGCTAGAGGCACGTTTGCTACTCCTCAGAGTATTTAAAAGTTAATAAATTTAAATCTGGCCGGCCGGTGTGGCCGTGCGGTTCTAAGCGCTTCAGTTTGGAACCGCGTGACCGCTACTGTCGCAGGTTCGAATCCTGCCTCGGGCATGGATGTGTGTGATGTCCTTAGGTTAGTTAGGTTTAGGTAGTTCTAAGTTCTAGGAGACTGATGACCCCAGAAGTTAAGTCCCATAGTGCTCAGAGCCATTTGAACCATTTGCATTTAAATCTGTTATGTAAGCCCCCCCCCCCCCAGCACTCTGAGCTGTTTGTAGTTCTAAGCCTTTATGAACCTGCTTTTAATTCCTAATTGCTAAGAAAGTACTTATTTGCAGCTGTCAATTATGCTCTTCTGTGCACTACGTGCGAAAAATGTTTAAGATATACTGTTGTTTTCTGTTGATTAATAGGAAAATCCAACTACAGTTCTTAAGGGAACGTTGTGCGTGAAATTCGTTGAAACTTGACATTTTCTGTTTCCTACTCCTTAATTTACTTAGGACTTTCCTGAACAATTTCATATAATACATTAAAATCAGACAACTGTGAGACCTTCAAATAATATTTTGAATGTTGACGTATGATTGTCAAATTTCGCGGCTACGCATATATTGCCACAGTTGAGCAGTAATATCAAGTTTGGAAAATCCACAAATCCATCTCCAGAAGTCCATCTCGACAGCTAACAGCCTTCTAGACTGCGTAGTCTGTGTAACCTAGAAACCAAGTTGGGTGGGTAAAGCAGAAATGTAAATTTTTTTGTATATTTATAGACGCAATCACATTCTTATGACACAGTCATAACAGGTTTTGGCCATACAATGACCATCTTCAAATTCTACAGGCGACATACACCGAAAACAGGTTCATGCGTTGTCAAACTCTGAACCTGTGTTCAGTGTATGTCGCCTTTAGAATTTGAAGATGGTCATTGTATGGCCGAAACCGGTTATGACTGTGTCATGAGAATGTGATTGCGTCTATAAATAAAGAAATAATTTTTACAAAAGATTCAATCACTCACTCCATTAACAAAACGTCGTTTTTTTTCAAAATAACGCAGAACTGTCTGATGGGCAAGACAATAAAATGTGCTGGAAGACTAACGGCCAAAGTAATTAATGAATTACAGGAATGTTATGTGAAGGTCTTTAGAGATACTGCGACAATTTAGAGAAGATGAAAAGAGCTGTGTGGAGCACTTTCTTCCATCGAATATCAAACAATGACTTGCTTTGTGTCCATTTCCGCCAAACACCTCGTGAAAATATAGGCAAACTGAATTTTCTGACACCCTGCATGAATTTACGCATAAACATTCTCTTCCTTTGGCAGTAATGGAGGCAATTAAACATATTTACAGAGATTTGGAAAATCCTGAGCTACTAAAGAAGTGTTTACATGGGAACACCCAGAATGTAAATGAGTCCTTCAATAACGTTGTGTTGTGTCGTGTGCCTAAAAATTTATTTGTTGGCCTTATCTCTCTAAAGTTTACAGTGTAGTACCTTTTAATGGTGGGAACTATGAAAGATTTAAGGTTCTGGATAAGTCAATGGTAAGATTTGGACAGAATACAGCTAAAGGATGAGCTTCGTGTACGTGAAGCAGAGTTAGCTGCTTAGCAAATGACAAAAGAAGCAAGAAAGGAAATGAGGAGGCAAGCACTGGGCTGTTGTGACACTCAAGAAGACAGAGACTATGAGCCAGAGCAATTCTAGTGCATAAAAGATGCAGAAATGTAACTCTGTATAAGAATTTGTAATAAAAATTGTTTTAAACCTCAATATCTCTGAACTATATCTTTTGCAATAAATGACCCGTTTTCTAAAAAAGCACTGATGGTAAAGTCATTAAACTTTCACAGCATGCCAAGTGTGAGATTCAACACATATGGAACTAGAATAATTAAAATATCCTTAGTTGCTTTGTTTTTACGTTTATTTATTTACCAACTTCTGTCAAAAATTTGAGTGTTTGAAAAAGAAAAGATAACATGCCCCACAATGCAATTTTATTAACAATTCTAGTTCAGTGTGTCTAGAAAGGTGCATTCAATAACTATGGAAAATTGTATGTTGGTGTCTTAAATAAATTTCTAAGATAATGGATCACAAAATTTGATAATTTCACATTGGCGGCATAGGACATACAAATCCCCTTAAATTGACGACACACTTGAACTTTCGCCGATTTGTTCCACATCCTTGTTAGCTCGGCCGTAAGAATTATGCACGAAATGTCGTTCCAGTGCCACTGTCGATGGTAGCTGTAAAACCTGTATTTGCATTCGTCGCGTTTCATTTCGCTGGTTCTGCCTAATCAAAATTTGCACATTGGCCACTGAGTGCCTCAGTGGGCATATGATATTTGTACTTCTGTCTCTATTTGGTAAAATTGGTCGGCCGTGTGTCTGGGTTGACCGGGCCTTTCAGCCACTGAAAAATGACAGCGTCAGAGGAGGCCTTGTATGCCCAACGGTACCGACCGGCCGCCGTGTCATTCTCAGCCCTCAGGCGTCACCGGATGCTGATACAGAGAGGCAAGTGGTCAGCACACCACTCTCTCGGAAGTTGGCAGTTTTCGTGATCAGAGCCGCTATATCTCAGTGAAGTATCTCCTCAATTGGTCTCACAAGGACGGAGTGCACCCCGCTTGTCAATAGCCCTCGGTGGATCCGGGGGTAACCCATCCACGAGCTAGCCAAGCCCGACAGAGCTTAACTTCGGTGACCCGACGGGAGCCGAAGCTACCACTGCCGCAAAGCCGTTGGCTGCAGCCGATTGAGCAAGCACGATTGCCTTCCAGATTGATCGGTCTGTTACACAGACGGCAGCTGCGCAGGTGATATATTGTCTGCTCCTCTCCACACTCACAAGTTGAGGGTCCTCTAACATATACCCATTTTTCCAGAGTTTCTTTACACCCTCCAAAACCACTTCGTAGTCTGTTGAGGGATCTCCAGGTACACCAGCTGTTATTATCACCGGGAGGTAATTCTTGTTTAGGTTGTCTCCAGCCTAGAGGAGCAGTCTCTACTCTTTTTCTCCACATGTCTAGGCTTTCGTTTACGTTGTTGTTGTTTACATAGACTCATGCAAAACTTTTTCTGCACTTCAAGCGAGACGGTGCTGGCGAATGGCCAAATAATGGGTGAGTGTCAGATGTCAAGGCTCTACGTCCTTCTGCTTGAGCAGCTGCTTCATTCCTGGTGTCGGGCGGAGCTGTACCTGTTAGATGGTACAGCATCTCCACTTTAGTTGGCCTCACACTCAGTGATTATGCGGCGCGTCTCATTCAGAGCGGTGTCCACGTGCCTAGCATGGCAGGAGTTATGCCAGACAGGCTCTGCATATTCGCCCACAGAGTAGCACAACACCAAAGTCGAAGTCCGAAGTCACCTTAGTTTTCGTATGAAAATATTCCTTGCGGAAACTTTCATTCTTGTGTTTTGACAATGAATTTTTAACGTTAGGGTACGATCTAAGGTCACCCCAAGATACTGTGGGCAAAATTAATGTTCAAGTTGAGTGCCATTCCATGAAATATTTAGTTGTTGGTTGGCCTGACTGTTTTTTATGTGGAAAGCGCAGACTTGCGATTTCGCAGCGTTAGGCCTTAAGTTATTATTTCTGTAAAACCGTCCTAGTTATTCCAGTGTTTGAGACAGCTTATTTTCAACGTCATGGAAATCCTTTCCCTGGGTGGCCAATGCGAGATCATCCACATACAGAAAACTCCTGGTGTAGAGCGGGCGTGGTTGATCATTTCTACATATATTGAACAGTACAGGGGACAGAACACTGCTATGGGGTAGCCCTATCCTCTGTAGTCTCCATCTACTGCGCTGTCCATGAAATTATACAAAAAGTCTCCTGTTACTAAGGAAGTTGGCTATTAAGGTGGTTCAAGTAGAGTCATTAGTGATATCATAAAATTTTTTTCAGGAATAGTTTATGGTTCACAATGTCGTTCGCAGACATGTCAACAAAGGCCACACCCGTTATCATATGTGATTCAAAGCAGTCTTCGGTGTACTGGGTGAGTCTGAGAATCTGTGATGAGCAGCTTTTATCCGGTCTAAAGCCAGCCTATTGAGGTATGAGCGCAGAGTCTGTTGCTTACGTCAAGCGGTTGAGAATCATTCTCTCCAAGATTTTATATAAATGGCAAAGAAGGTATATGGGACGGTTGTTCCAAGGGTCATTGTTCTCTTTACCGGGTTTAAGGATAGCGATGACATGAGCTATCCACCACACTTTGGGGAACCTACCAGAACATAAGCAGTTGTTAAAAAGATCTAGAATCCATTATACTGTTGCAGGACCAAAACGTTTTATTTGCTCATTCCCAAGATTATCCAGCACAGCAGCTTTCCTGTTTTACACTTACTAATCGCCCTCTGCAGCTCTTCCGAGCAGATAGGTCTAGACAGGTCGGTAACAGAAGTAAGCAAGTTATTAGACTTTGGCTTGATGTTTCGGTTATCCGATTTCCCATTTAATAATAGCTGATGGGCAATATCGTTGGCTGTTATGTTTGCATGGAGGGTAGTGCTAGCAGGGTCATTATAAAGGCGTCTGAGAAGTTTCCAGGCTTTGTGGCTATTCTTGCTGAAGTCAGTTTCCTCCATAAGTTTGCTCCACTGATCCAACTTGGCTTGCTGATATTGATTGAAGTAATTGCAATCCACGAGATACTGTTTCTTCGCCAAAAGGGTCTTCCTTAAATGCTGTGTAGTAGCGATCAAGATCAGATGCTATCTCAGGGAACAGTCCTTGCACGTATTTAGTTCGACACCCCGAGGGATGGACATTCTAGAACAGTTATTCACAGCTCTTACTAAACGATCGTATTGCTCAGGGTATGGGCTGATACGCGTTACCTCTTGATCAAGATGAGTTGTAAACTTCTTCCAGTTTGCTTTTTTAAATTATACCTGTGGTGAAATGGAACAGACTGTGGATGCATTGCAGGCAAGATCTGAAACATGATTGGTCTGTGTTAAGATTTAGGGATCGGCGAGCTTACTGTCTTTCTGCAAAGCTATGTGATGATGTCGCTGGCAAATATGAGGTCAGGATTGTATACTCGCTTCCATCAGGCACAGTTGAAAGATGGTGGCAGCTTACTATCGTGAGTAAGTGTCACAGACCCAGAATACGCCCAGTTTAGTACTGCATCCTTATTGTCGTCATCTTCACTACAATCCCAACTGGTTCTACGGTTGTTAAAGTCTGCTATTACTCACTTAGCTGCCTGGCTATGGAAATTAGGTGTTTCTTGAAAAATGAAGGCTTCTGTGGGAGGTTTATAAACTGAGATGGAAGGACGTTGGTACATGTGGACGTGCTGCAGTACGTCTTAGCAACACATCCCACACGTGCTGATGGGACGTGCGTCGTGGAAAGGCAGACCAGTCCATTCGCTGAATATCTTCTTGTAGCACAGTTCCATGCGGTAGCATATTGTCATCCATAAAAACCGGACAAGTGCGAGCACGACTTGTGCTCTCGTTGTTCCGTATAAACAAAAGCACGTGTACATCTACATGGACACTCGGCAAATCACATTCAAGGGCCTGGCAGAGGGTTCATCGAACAACCTTCACAATTCTCTATTATTCCAATCTCATATAGTTTGCGGAAAGAATGAACACTGATATCTTTCCGTACGAGCTCTGATTTCCCTTATTTTATCATGGTGATCGTTCCTCCCAATGCAGGTCGGTGTCAACAAAATATTTTCGCATTCGGAGGAGAAAGTTGGTGATTGGAATGTCGTGAGAAGATTCCGTCTCAGATCCTGTATCATTTCTGTGACACTCTCTCGCATATTTCGCGATAATACAAAACGTGCTACCTTTCTTTGAACTTTTCCGATGTACTCGGTCAGTCCTATCTGGTAAGGACCCTACAACGCGCAGCAGTATTCTAAAAGAGGACGGTCAAGTGTAATGTAAGCAGTCTCCTTAGTAGGTCTGTTACATTTTCTAAGTGTCTTGCAAATAAAACGCAGTCTTTGATTAGCCTTCCCCACAACATTTTCTATGTGTTCCTTCCAATTTAAGTTGTTTGTAATTGTAATACCTTGGTATTTAGCTGAATTTACGGCTTTTAGATTAGACTGATTTATCTTGAAACCGAAGTTTAACGAGTTTCTTTTAGCATTCATGTGGATGACCACACTTTTCGTTATTTAGGGTCAACAGCCACTTTACGCACCAATCAGATATCTTTTCTAAATCGTTTTGGAGTTTGTTTTGATCTTCTGATGACTTTACTTGTAGAGTAATGACAGTGTCATCTGCAAAAGAACCGAAGACAGCTGATCAGATTGTCACCAATATCGATTATGTAGATAAGGAACAGCGAAGGGCCTATGACACTGCCTTGTAGAACGGCAGAAATCAATTCTATTTTACTCGGTGACTTTCCGTCAATTACTACGAACTGTGACCTCTGTGACAGGAAATCACAAATCCAGTCACATAACTGAGACGATATTCTATAAGCACGCAATTTCACTACGAACCGCTTGTGTGGTACAGTGTCAAAAGCCTTCCGGAAATCCAGATATATGGAATCGATCTGAAATCCCTTGTCAATGGCACTCAACACTTCATGTAAATAAAGAGCTAGTTGTGTTTCACAAGAACTATGTTTTCTAAACCCATGTTGACTGTGTGTCAATAGACCGTTTTCTTCGAGGTAATTCATAATGTTCGAACACAATATACACTCCTGGAAATTGAAATAAGAACACCGTGAATTCATTGTCCCAGGAAGGGGAAACTTTATTGACACATTCCTGGGGTCAGATACATCACATGATCACACTGACAGAACCACAGGCACATAGACACAGGCAACAGAGCATGCACAATGTCGGCACTAGTACAGTGTATATCCACCTTTCGCAGCAATGCAGGCTGCTATTCTCCCATGGAGACGATCGTAGAGATGCTGGATGTAGTCCTGTGGAACGGCTTGCCATGCCATTTCCACCTGGCGCCTCAGTTGGACCAGCGTTCGTGCTGGACGTGCAGACCGCGTGAGACGACGCTTCATCCAGTCCCAAACATGCTCAATGGGGGACAGATCCGGAGATCTTGCTGGCCAGGGTAGTTGACTTACCCCTTCTAGAGCACGTTGGGTGGCACGGGATACATGCGGACGTGCATTGTCCTGTTGGAACAGCAAGTTCCCTATCCGGTCTAGGAATGGTAGAACGATGGGTTCGATGACGGTTTGGATGTACCGTGCACTATTCAGTGTCCCCTCGACGATCACAAGTGGTGTACGGCCAGTGTAGGAGATCGCTCCCCACACCATGATGCCGGGTGTTGGCCCTGTGTGCCTCGGTCGTATGCAGTCCTGATTGTGGCGCTCACCTGCACGGCGCCAAACACGCATACGACCATCATTGGCACCAAGGCAGAAGCGACTCTCATCGCTGAAGACGACACGTCTCCATTCGTCCCTCCATTCACGCCTGTCGCGACACCACTGGAGGCGGGCTGCACGATGTTGGGGCGTGAGCAGAAGACGGCCTAACGGTGTGCGCGACCGTAGCCCAGCTTCATGGAGACGGTTGCGAATGGTCCTCGCCGATACCCCAGGAGTAACAGTGTCCCTAATTTGCTGGGAAGTGGCGGTGCGGTCCCCTACGGCACTGCGTAGGATCCTACGGTCTTGGCGTGCATCCGTGCGTCGCTACGGTCCGGTCCCAGGTCGACGGGCACGTGCACCTTCCGCCGACCACTGGCGACAACATCGATGTACTGTGGAGACCTCACGCCCCACGTGTTGAGCAATTCGGCGGTACGTCCACCCGGCCTCCCGCATGCCCACTATACGCCCTCGCTCAAAGTCCGTCAACTGCACATACAGTTCACGTCCACGCTGTCGCGGCATGCTACCAGTGTTAAAGACTGCGATGGAGCTCCGTATGCCACGGCAAACTGGCTGACACTGACGGCGGCGGTGCACAAATGCTGCGCAGCTAGCGCCATTCGACGGCCAACACCGCGGTTCCTTGTGTGTCCGCTGTGCCGTGCGTGTGATCATTGCTTGTACAGCCCTCTCGCAGTGTCCGGAGCAAGTATGGTGGGTCTGACACACCGGTGTCAATGTGTTCTTTTTTCCATTTCCAGGAGTGTATGTTCTAAAATCCTGCTGCATATCGACGTTAACGATATCGGCCTGTAAGTTAGTGGATTACTCCTATTACCTTTCTTGAATATTAGTGTAACCTGTGTAACTTCCCAGTCTTTGGGTACGGATCTTTGGTCGAGCGGACGGTTGTATTGATTGTTAAGTATGGAGCTAATGCACCTGCATACTCCGAAAGAAACGTAATTGGTATACAGTCTGGACCAAAAGACTTAATTTTATTAAGTGATTTAAGTTGCTTCACTACTCAGAGGATATTTACTTCTACGTTACTCATGTTGCCAGCTGTTTTCGATTAGATTTCCGGAATTTTTACTTCGTCTTCTTTTATGAAGGCATTTCGGAAGGCTGTGTTTAGTAACTCAGCTTTGGCAGCACTGTCTTCGATAGAATCTCCATTGCTATCGCGCAGAGAAGGCATTGATTGTTTCTTGCCGCCAACATACTTAACTATGACCAGAATCTCTTTGGATTTTCTGCCAGGTTTCGAGACAAAGTTTCTTTGTGGAAACCGTTATACGTAAGTCGCAGTGAAGTCCACGCTTAATTTCGAGCTACTGTAAAATATCGCCAATCTTGGGGATTTTTGCGTTTTTTTTTAGATTTGGCATGTTTGTTTCGTTGTTTCTGCAACAGTGTTGTAACCCGTTTTGTGTACCATGGAGGATCATCAGATGATGATGATGATTATAATAATAGTTTCATATGGCTCAATGGCGTCTATTACACACCACTTACTGACTTGCGTTTCCCTAACCTAGCTCAGTTATCCAACTGGGGTAAAGATGGAGTGATCCATGCCATTCATGGGAGAGCATGTATCACGTACGTCAAATATTGAGCTCAGAGTGAAGATGGGCTTGTCGCAGTTAGGTTCTAAACACCGGGCCACATACTGTGGGAAGGTATTACTCAGCAGATGTCGAGTCTACCTGCTAGAGAGCATTTGTAAGCTCCATGAAGCAAGCAGAAATAAAGGAGTTCTGGCACCATAAAAGATCTCCAGCACCAAGAAAGACGAATATGATTTATTTAAGCGATTGTTACTATACACTATTCATAGAATGTTAAAGAGAACTATTTGAGACATTAATATGAGTCGGTTCCCATGAAACATTTTGAGAATGTTAGTGATGATATACAGCGTTAATTGAAATCAATCCGCACTTTATTTAAGTAGAGAAGCAGTGGTATTTTCTATAGGAACTTCACTTACAGACGTCTGCACGGGATAAAGAAGTTCAATGTCGAGGAAGAAAAGGACACAGCTTAGCTGGACCGTGAGGTCAATCACAAGACTTACAAGGCTGAATATCTGCACCAGTCTAATAAGGAATTGTTAACGCGGCGTTGTTATGTGTAGCTCCATGCATTAACAGGTATAGAACAGACGTTGCTCAAGCAGTCAAAATATCGCCACACTAGCTCAATACAGCAGTCATCAGCCACCAATAAACATTCCATTGGGACTTGCAGTTTAACGTGGAACCTGAACAACATGTTACTTATGGCAACTCGTCACACTGTTCAGAGCTGAAGACTAGGTTAAAACTAAGGCTGAAAATCAGTGGTACGACCGAGATAATATAAAGAATCGCTTTACCACTATACTATCAAGCACGACGTGTACATAGATAGTACAGCTACAGGTTTCAATGACTGAGTTTGCGAGTATCAGAATGAGACATATCTGGCCGTACTTTTGACTGGAGTCACTTAGAATCTTAAATTATTTACACCGCCAATGAGCCGTAGATGTCAGTTTTTTACGGAAATTTCAGTTTCGCCTCTAACCGTTCCTAAGAAAAATGGGTCATGATGAAGGCGGATGAAGAGACAGAAAACAAGCGAATAAAATATTGTTTTATCTGACATATCTACAAAGTTACAATTTTCGGCCTTTTTCTTTCCTTGTACTGCAAAATCTTTCATCTTACCAAATTTTATGATTTGAGGCAAACAGGAAGTAACCTACAGGTTTTGATGAGCGAGTTTGTGAGGAACGAAATATGTGACATACATGGCTGTATCTCTCGTCTGCGTTGACTTGAAAGCGTAAGTTATTTACACCGCAAGTGAACGGCAGACCTTAGTATTTCAACCTGATACATCAGGACGTTTCTCAGAAAGACTGGTTTTTACAGACAGCGGTATCTTTAGATTGCTTTCACTTACAAGCTCAAATTCTTGCACAGTCAGGGTACTGTAGACGTTAGTATTTATGACAAACTTAGACTTGATACCTTTACCCAGTCCTGAGCAAAATGGGTATTAACCGACGAGCAGACACAGGCATGGCAAAAAATGTTATTTTATCTGAAATAATTTCAAATTAACAATTTTCCACTTTTTACTTTACTTGTACTATGAAACTTGGCTTCTTGGTACATTTTGTGATTCTAGGTCAACAGAAAGTACCAAGTGGGTTTTGATTAGTCAGTTTGAGAGTATCAAAACATGCGACATTAATTGCAATACCTTTTGATTACATTGGCTTAGAAGTTTAATATTCTTACACAGCCAAATGACCTTATACTTCAGTAGGTGACATTAATTTCAACTGGATACCCTTCAACCGTTCGTGAGAAGAGGGAACAGAAAGACAGGCAGGCAAACAGACAAAAAAGTGATTCGATTGTACCGACCGTGGTACGGAACACTAAAAATAAAGTCAGGATTTAATGCACTATTGAAAAACCGCAGATGGGGAACGATTACAGCGTAGCAATAACGTTGACTGGTGACTATACTGTGTTTAAAGATTTGGAAGTCAACGCGCCCATGCTACATTATGCTTCCCAACAACTAAATACCTGGACCACAAAACGATCAAGTTCGACTATGCGGGACGTACTATCATACGGCGAGAGCTGAGAACAGGTAATGCATCCAGGAATATTAACGAACATCATCGTTTCTGAACCCATCAAACATTCGTACTGTCTACAGACAATTTTCATTACACCTTCTCTCACCATGGGCGTACTTGCTGTGTGAATCTTTAAGTTAGTTCTTCAGACTTCATGATGCTGCGTGATTGTTGAAGGACTAGGGAGGAACTTATAGCGAAAGACACGTGTCCAGTTTAAAGTCCAAGTGCAGAATAATGATTTTACTTTTCACAAATATTTATTGCGGCCTATCCTCGGTTAAAGATTGAAAGTATATTCTGTTAACTTGTATATACAGATACATTCAATGTCTGCCTCTCCCGCTACGTTAAAATACACTGTAGCCAATCCAGTGGAAGGTTTCTATAGTAATAGAGTCGCTTAAAATCGCATCCAACGAAAGATTTTTATGATTCGTGTTAATATGCTTGACAACTCCCGTAATTAGTCATATTGTGGTGCACGTGCATTCGGCATCACGATCAGAGAAAAAACCTTCCCTATCTCGAAAAGAATTATTCATTCCACGCGGACATTCTATTTATCGTGTTGGTCGAAGACGTCGCTTTGAAGGACCCTACACACGCACCAAACGACCAACCGATCGATTGACCGACAAATTGGAAGTGTGTTAACGTTTTGATCGACTGACCAGTGAACTTTCTTTGTCGGGATGTCGGGCGGGTAGTGCCACCCAATAGCCGATCAGCCCCGCCCCCCTCCCCCGCACCTTCACCCCCACTCCCCCAACAAATTTTGCCGTGTGTAGCGCTCTCGTGCAAACGCCCGACAACAGCCTTTTCTCATTGCCTGGGGGCTTATATACTGTTCTAATTTGCTTGACAGGGTGCGAGGCTGATAAGACTTCGAGACAGAGTTACTGGAGAACTTTAAAAACTGCAGATATTTGTGGGCCCCGTCGTGCGAGTAGTACAGCCACAGAGATGCGAGAAATAAAGCACACGCTTCACTTTTTTAACGAATCCATAATGATTTCGTGTGTCACACAGAGATAATAAAAGTTCGTCAGTTTCTGTATTTCTGTTTTTAGGTTTTATTTCCAATACTAATTGGAAATGAAATCTAAAATCCGAGATGTCACCATATCACTATTCACTGCATGTTCATAAACTGTACTTGCTTCATTATTATAAGTGTTGAAAAAGTCTAATCTATACCCAAGCTCTCTGCTATGAAGAGCGAAGTGTGGGATTTTTTTACAATTGTAATAGTTCCTAAATGATTCATCTCTTAAGTATCTGTTGTTGCATGTGTTAGATGATATCACTATGTCTGGTCTTCCTTCGTCGAATCTGAAATGAGTTTCCTAAACGCCGAGGTCATCTTTTATGATACATCCATACAGAAGTTAATAATGTTTTCATGAACCTTTTTTGATTTATTTATTTTGCTTTACCATGAAGAATTTCTTCAGCCAACTATAAACCATGATGCAGATGTCAGGAATCGTTTATTTAATAACTGTAGGGATACAACAGCAGTGAATCTAAGGTCCTCGTGGCTAGCAATCTTAATTAAACTAGCAGTCCCTCCTTAAAGCTTACAGTCTCTGCTATGACTTTATTCTTTTTTTTCTAAGAATGGTTTGATGATCTTCAGAATCTCCGAAATGCAAGGTTCATTCATTCTTCATAATTACGAAAATAATCGTCTTCCAGCTGCGTAAGTAAAAGAACGTGGGCTCATTGGCCACTTACTTGCCCACAGTTTTCTGTCAGCTTCCTTTTCCTTTAAAATAAAAAGGGAAAAGGAAACAGCCAAGGCAAAGCGCCTTTTTTTCTGTGTGAAACCAAACGACATAGTTAAAGTGCGCGTCATTTACGACGGCGGGCGAGTTTAGGTTCGTTCTGCGCATTTGATCTCACAAAACACAGTCAGCCAATGAACAGAGAGCGACGTTCCCAGAGCTCGACTTCAGTGCAGAGCAGAGACGACTGTCTTCAGTTTTAGAAACGTTCAGTCATAAATAAAGTAATTGAACAAAAGCAATGTCTTGATAGCAGACTTTCTTTTGTAGAAAGATTGGAAAAGAATTCTTTATACCAATTGCTTCATAATCTATTAATTAATGAAACCAAACTAGCAATAAGCTTCCTAATTCAGGCGATAGCAAGGGAAGGTGTTTGTTTCATTCTCACAAACTGTTTTTCCGCAATAAAGAACAGTGGTAATTGTTTATTTCCCATTGTACTTCGACGAAACGTGAGTATTTCATAGTGATACCAACAGTGTTTGTCGATATTTTGCGTGATATGGTAGAGTCTTCCAGGAGTTCTTTTGAACAATAAACCCTGACAGCGTAATGGTGAAGGTGTTTGGCTGGTAAGTGGAAGGTTCTGAATTCAAACCTTGTTTGGTGCTAAATATTTTCTTTATTTAAAAACAATAACGAAGTGTCTTCATGAATTTTATTCTTTTGAATGTAATTTTTTTTTAATTTCTAGTGCTTTGTCTCTTCATTATAATCATAATAAGTTCTCGGTTTTTCTCATTTTGTCCCGCAATATTTCTTTTCACAGCAATTAAAAACAATGACAAGGCACACATACAATATTCATGTTATCTGATTTGTTTGTATATCTTCTCTTCCACAGTCGCTGTTTTACTATTCATATTGAGATATATTCTTTTGAGACAGTATTAAAAGTATTATTTAGAGCAGAATTTCGGCTCTTACGTTGCCGAACTACTTGATTGTCTGACGCAATTCTTTGCTTCGCTGTTTTGACAACAACACCATATTCAGTGTTTTCGTCGACTGATCTATGTTTTGGCAAGAATTTGCCGTCCGTTGTGACAAACACAAATTGTTTGCGCCATGCGCCTCACTGACAATATATTTTAGTTTCTATGTTTTATTACGTCCACAATTCAGTTTTGTGTACTTCGCCAACTTTGTTTTAATCAGAACTTTTTAGAAAAAAGCGAAATGACTCTGGTATGAATACAACTTTTATTACAGTCGCGAAAGATGGAATATTTCTCAATATTACATACGACACCTACCTGGTACTCGAATGAGATATTGTTATACAGTAAATTTTATATGAAATTTAGGTATATTGTCCACATTTCGTTCTCAACATTGTGGCAACTAAAATCGACCATATGGAAAGTATACGTTATGGACTTTTACCTCTGCAAACTTTTCAAAATTTCGTGCAATGGTTTGCTACATTTAATGCTACAAAATAACTTCGTTGAACATCGAAACAAAATTAAGTCATTTACGGGGAGGAGGTATCAGTCAAGAAGATGTGTAAAAATCAAATTTTTGAGCCAAATAGTCGAACGATAAGTGTGTCAAAGCAGTCGGAACACCATGTGTCCGCACAGGCGAGCAGTGCAGTGATGACAAAATCGGGCACAGCGCGGAATGCGGGGACCACGTCTCTGTAGCAGTGGAAGGGTTAATGCAGCCGTGGTGGCTTTACTTCATTAACTGCGCGCTCCCCCCTAAACATAAGTTTGCCAACTTACTATACTATGGCGCTGCTTCTCTTGGCGCGTGCGTCGTTTGCAAGTGGCAACGCAGCAATCTCCCACGTCTGAGCGGGCATGCGCGAACGGCCAAGATAAAAGAATTGAACTATAGTCTGCCACGAAACTGGTTGGTCCCTCGGCCGATTAATTGGTACTTTTGTAGGGGCCTCTGTCATCCTGTAAGACATAAGAAAGTCAAACTGAGCGAATTCCATGACCAGGGAGAAGCGTTTCATCTCAGTCCCACATGTATAAGGACTTTCGCCGAAAACAGTGAACGAAGTATCACCCAGCTGTGACACACTCTTGGAGCAGACGCCACTGGATGCAGTCATGCTTCCGCTATTCAACAACAGTCGCGAGATATCCGCCATATCACGCTACGTTTGTGAGAAAGAGAACTAATTTTTCACCACTTCTACTATTATTGATCTTCTCACAGTATAACCATTTGAATTACATTTTGCCAACTGATTCGTGAAATTAGTAACTAGAGTAATTTTTTTAGTGATGTTTGATCCTTGCTCTTACGGCCTTCAGCCGACTGGTTAGTTATATTATTTTGCTTATTCATCATATTAATACTAGCTCTGGGATATTTCATTGTTGATGATTTCTGTATGCATAATACTTTGTAAACTAGTACGCTAAACCTACAATAGGAGGGTTTTTCTCTCTTGCATTGCATCACTGCTACATATCATAAACCGGTCGCCTTGTATTCTGTGACACGCCCATAACATCTTCGAGAGAAATATGTCTATATATATTCCAGAGCCGGTTTACCATTTGGGTGTTAGAGCTTCTGAGCACTTCTGTCTTACAAGGCTGTAAATTAGGCCCGAATACGTCTGTATTTTACGGAAAAAGATTGCTCTGTCACACTGCGTAAGTATATCTACTTGACTGTGTCTGGCTCAATTTTTCATCTGTTTCACCTCGTATCATTTGGAACTCATATACATACAACTTGACTGGGGCTGTTAGAACTTCATTGAATTAATTATCTGTATGTACCTCATACGTGTTGTTTCTAGTGTTATTAGTACCGTTTGTGAATACGTATTGTTCTTCAAACGAAAATAGTTTTCTTGTGACTTTTGTTAATAGTATGAAATTCATTTGTCTTTGAATGGTTTTGTCATGACGCCTGTTACATGTGATGTGTGACGAATATGTGTGCACTTTTCTAAACGTAATTTGAACCTATACCCGGAGCTTGAAAGCGATATCCATCTTGACAAACTGCCTGTTGACTTTTCCCTAGGATTCTTCGGGCGACGTTTCTTTACTTATTTTTCTGACTTTTCGTCAGCAAGAGTGGCTGGTATCGTCATAACTTTTCCCCACATTGCTGATGGTGGACTGGAGTCGATCTCCCGGCCGCAGATTAAATGTACATGGCGCGCCAACGTCCGAAGGCTTTTCCGTGTCACTTAGGGTGTGGTTTACCACTGCTATCTGCAACGGTCGTTCGCTGCAACTCGTGAATCCATCATCCATTCATCTTTCGGCTTTCTTCTTTCTTGCTGAAGCTATTGTCATGTTCGCTTCTGTACCTTCCTGAACAAGCGTGTGTGACAGCTCTTCTATACTTGAGCGTCGGAGAACTTCACTATGAGATCGGTCTCACACAGAACCTCCTCTGCCACTGCCGATTTCGCCACCTACCCCAACCTGCAGTGCCGCTTAGGTTCAGTATGCTGGTGCTGATTGATCGTCCAAGCTTTCGAGCATAGACTTTTTCGCATATACATGGTATGCAGTATATTCCCGACATTGCAAGTGGGCGTCTTCTCTCCTCTGACTATCTGAAACACTCTTTGATCTTCTTTGTCGGTTTGCAAATAGTCTTTAGGCCGTCTCTACGCCGTGTTTGCCTAATATATCGCCGATTCTGTCCATTACTCTGGAAATATTTGGCAGAAAAGTCGTACCCGACATTTCTTTCGCTTAGTCTGAAGAAAGAAGAATTACAACCTAGCAAGGGTCTTAACGCCGACAAGAGAGAAATGCGATTGTCGTAATGCAAGACCGAAGACTATAAGCAGAAGATCCGGGACCTATTAGATCCAACGATGCACAGGATCACACAGAATACGAATCAGTTAGTCAAGGCGTCTTCTCTGTCGGCAGACATACAGAGAAAACGGCGCAACACACAATCGCTACAACCTTGGCTGTATGTATTACCAAATGTCCATAAGAATAATGTTTCATTAAGGTTCAAATGGCTCTGAGCACTATGGGACTTAACTTCTGAGGTCATCAGTCCCCTAGAACTTAGAACTACTTAAACCTAACTAACCTAATGACATCACACACATCCATGCCCAAGGCAGGATTCCAACCTGGGACCGTAGCGGTCACGCGGTTCCAGACTGAAGCGCCTAGAACCGCTCAGCCACAACGGCCGGCCGAGAAAATAGTACACAAGGGAAGTAGAGGAGGTCATTCTAAATACATGTACCAATTTTTATGAGTTTAACTTCAGTCAAATGGCTCTGAGCACTATGGGACTCAACTGCTAAGGTCATTAGTCCCCTAGAACTTAGAACTAGTTAAACCTAACTAACCTAAGGACATCACAAACATCCATGCCCGAGGCAGGATTCGAACCTGCGACCGCAGCGGTCTTGCGGTTCCAGACTGCAGCGCCTTTAACCGCACGGCCACTTCGGCCGGCTAACTTCAGTCATTACGAGAAAAGTGTACCTGAGTGATGAAAATTCAAGTTTTCGGTAAATCGCAGAAGAAGATTTACAGATTTATTAACTTATCACTATGCTCGTTTAGAACATTCCAGCTGCATATTCCAGCTGTCCTCCGGTATCCTTATCCTTTGGACTCTTTCTCTTCATTCTTTTCTTTACCCTTTACTCCTTGGTAGCAGCTTCCGCAGATGTCTCTGCCTCGGCTACCCGCCGCTTCTCAATAGCAGTTAGAACTTAAGTCATATTCCTTCCAGACTGGATGTTAAATTTCTTCATAACATTGATCCTTGAAATTGCACCATCATTGAATGTTGTTATTGCATCCATTACACCAATCTTCAGCACTGTCAGCCCAACAAATACAGTTTTGGGTATCCTCTCCCATATACAGCTGTTGAAGCTTTCATCTGCGTTCTGAGAGAGACCATGCATACATTTCCTAATAAGATTTCTATTTGCCAGATCAGTATATATCGGCCTAATTGACTCCATTACAGCAAATGGTAAGATTTGCTTGTGGGTATATTGTATGGCTGTAGCACTGCTCGAGCAGTACTTCCACCACGAATCTTTCGCTTTTGGACGCAAACCATGCCGTGGGGTTTCATCTGTTGACAAACTGTGAAACCATGTTGCCCAAGCAGCTCGTCTCATGTTCTCCAAATCTCCTACATTGCTCCTTATTGCTAGTCCATAATATTGAATCAAATAATCAGTTTCACTTTTTGTAAGACGACATGGACCACCTATGTGTTTTCCGTCTGACAGTTTTTTTTCCACTGAAGTCTTTACATAATTTTCTCAGCCGAGCTCCCATTCTTTTTTGTACATGACCAACACATTCAAGCTTTTCTATCAGAGTGTCACCATATGGTGTGTCACTAACAGCAGTAGTGTGTCCTTTACTGTCTCCATCCCCAAGGTAGCCTACATACCTCACACCACGACTGACCTCTGAGCTTCTAAAACCGTTTTGAATTCCTTTCGTTTCCATGTTTCCACTTGGGCCATCAAAATTCTTTATACAAACATGGGTGTGAATAAATTTACTTGAAAAACCCTGGCAGTGCTTTGTCAGATGTTCATAATCTAGTAGCTTACTAGTTTCAATAAATGTGGCAGTTACAACCCCATTCTGAGAAGTATGAACTCTCTTCTGCTGAGATCCATTAAATGCTGCTGCGACATGTGTATTCTCAGACAAGGCTACTGCTTCTTCTGCTGATCTTTTCATTGAATGTTCACTTACACCACATAAAGCATTATGTATTAATTTATTGTGTCTGTTAAACCTCATTGGATGTGCAGCCAAACCCAACACTGCACAAAAAGTCTGGGTAGCTCTCCTTCCCCTTCCAATACATCGCATTGCATAAGCAAACTCAATATTTCCACGGTAATGTTCACTTTAAGTTACTGGCGACGTCATAATATCACTGTGCATCTTACACGAGTTACAGACAATCACAAATCGACTTTAGAGACCCTTCCCTGCTGAAATATCCTCAGAAATGTCAAAAATGTCTTCACAACTGCAGTAGTTACGTTTCACAGCACTCTTTGTCCGTCCCGATTGCTGAATGGTCAGCGTGACGAATTGCCGTCCTACGGGGCCGGGTTCGATTCTCTGCTGGGTCGGGGATTTTCTTCGCTCAGGGACTGGATGTTGTGTTGTCTTCATCATCATTTCATCCGCATCCGGAGCGCAGGTCGCCCAATGTAACGTCGAATGTAATAAGACCTGCACCAAGGCGGCCGGACCTGCCCCGCAAGGGGCCTCCCGACCAATGACGCCAAACGCTCTATTTCCATTTCCACAACACTCTTTCAGAAGTCTTGACAGCATATTTAGGTTCACAATAACATTTCTGTCGTTACTGCTGCTCACAGTACTACTAGGCATATTCTTGTTACATTCAGAAACCGAAAGTTTACGTCTAGTTCACTAACGACGGGAAAAACGGAAGAACAAAATAATGCATCACGTATTCTGACGCACTTCAAACTGACACATGGCCCCCGTGCAACATCACGTGTTCAACCTCAATTTTAGAACGAACGGAGCAAGATAATGCTCATAAACTATACACTTTTTAAATCAGCATGAAATGCTGTTTTCTATAGATCAAGAACTTTTTTTCAAGTTTTTGGTCATTTTCACGAGCGTGTCCCCTTAAGACTGACTGTTAGCGCTCATGTCTCACCGACGTATAACCTGCCGGAACACTTAGCCAGCAGCCGCATATGGGAAAGACTGACACTGCATAAAGTACTCAGGACATTACATTAAGAAGCTGAACAAACTAAAACTAGGACGAAACTATATCCTAGTCAGCTTTGATGTTGTACCTTTGTTCAAAGTGCCACTCAGTGACTGTCTGGAGCATATCGGTTACATTTTCCCGCAGGATATCACCAAGCACTATAACGTATGTCTCACCACGAGCTATTTCATGTGAAATGGCAACTTCTATGAAAAGTTGGAAGGCGTCGCCAAGGGTAGTCCCCTTAGTACAGTGGTGGCAAAATTCTCTATGGAACAGCCGCGCGAAGTGGCCGCGTAGTTTGAGGTGCCATGTCGCAGATTGCGCGGCCCCTCCCGCCGGACGTTCGAGTCCTCCCTCCGGCATGGGTGTGTGTGTTTTTCTTAGCAGAAGTTAAAGTTAGGTTAAGTATTATGTAAGTCTAGGGACCGATGACCTCCGCAGTTTGCTCCATTAGGAAATCACACACATTTTTGGAGAACTATGAACAATTCGAAGCACAGGCATTGGACTTGGCACCTAGTAAACCTAAGTCGTGGTACTGAGACGTCTATGATACCTTCGTTGTGTGGAGCGATGGTGTGGAACAACTCGTTGTCTTGCTACGACACTTTAATAACCTCCATACTAAAATAAAATGTACCATGGAGATAGAAAATGACAAACAACTACTCATTCTATATCTACTGGTCACAAGAGAGGGTGATAACCTGGGACACAGCGTGTATCGAAAACCTACACACATGGATCGATACTTGCACAGCCTGTCAAATCACTCCCCAGGGAAGAGGCATGATTAATACGTTCGCAACACGAACAAGACGAATATGTGAGCCGCAGCGCCTCAGACGCGAAATGCAACACCTGCAAAGCGTTCTGAGGAGCAAGGGGCACTCCACCAGTTACATAAAAAGTGTCACTATTTTTGCACGACAAACGTAAATCTTACCGAACATGACGTAAAACTGATTTCTACATAGGCTATCCGATCTGAAGGATACTAAATGTTAGAATCCACGTTGTTCAGGAATAATCTAATGCATTGCTCGAGAACTTGGATATACATAGCATAACATAACTTTTCTTTGCTCTTTGTGTTCCAGTGTAAGGCAGTATAGAGAAAGATTACAGGGAGGTCGAAAATTTTCGTCTAACCCCACAGAATTATTTGTTAGGATGTTTTAAATGAGTTGAGGCACAGAATATTAGAACAGATAGTTTGGTTAGCAGAGTTTGTTGTCAAAATCGTAATTTGATGTGTGTTTTAGCAGAAGGATTCTGTCACAAGCCATGATTCTGTCTACTGCGCAGTTTTATGGGCCTTAGTGATTAATCATTTAGTAGGCAAGGATGATTTCCGTTACGCTTAGAAAACTTCAACCTTAGTCAGACGCAGTCTTGAATATTAGTCGGATGAATTTTAATATTCAGTGTTACTGAATTACTCCGAAATGATGAGTATCAAATGTGGCTGAATATTCAAGGTCAGTCATGGCCGGGAGAGCGTTTCGTAGATTTAGTTCAGTACTAATACGTCCCGAGCTCTTAGTGCATTATGTCCACGGGCGTCTACTGTTCGTGGTTTTCAACGGGAGCACACACATATCAGAAGCTTTCTCTCTGCATTCATTTTCTGTGAATTCCTGTGCATGTAAATTCAGAAACTCTATTTCGGTCTGTTCTGGGAATAGAGATATACGTCATTGACCGGCGTCGACAGCCGATCCTTTTCTGACGCAACCTTTCTATAGGGTAGCACGGTATGGAAATACTGCTCGACATTGGAGAATGCCGAAAATCTGATGTAGCATACACGTTCCCTCGGTACAGTATCTATACACAATACGATACAAGATACACGATACACGGTACACGGTACACGATACACAAGTACACACATGAAGTACGGGAAATGAGCGTCGCCTGCATCGAACAGTACTTCCACAGAAAAATGCACATAGAGCGAGGCAATTCTCTATTATTTTCAAATAAAATTTTATTCCTCACTGGAGACTAAAAGTTCCTGGGCCTCGCCATAATTGTTGGATACGTCGAAAGGAAGACAGTTCTTGCGAATACTGTCCCCTGTAGTCCTTCTGTACAACGATGAAACTTCCTAGGGCGTCAAATAATCAAAGTAAAATCCTTCTAAGCAATCAAATGTGGATCCTCCCGCGTGGCTTCCAATTTAAATCTTTTTATATTATACATTGTCGTAATCACTTAAAAAGGGCAAGTCAGCGTCAATGCCAAAATTGTTTGAGAATTTGGAACGTGAACGCATACCAGCTCCGTAGGTGACTTAAGTGTCAGAAAATAAATTGAAAGGATCCGTGTCTCATCTTCAGTCGGTGCAGCGATTCGTTTACGCGACATAGAGCTTCTTCCAACGCTTATAATTATTTGTATGTATTAAGTATGTCAAGCTGCGTCATTACTTCGAAATATTGTTCACGCAAACAAAATAAGACTGCTGTGTTGACCAAGTATATGCAGTTAGAAATTCTCTAGAAATAGGAACAAATATTACATATTGTTATTTTTGTTATAACTCCAAGTGCTCCTTAACAAAAAGTTTTATCCAAAAATTAAATTACTTTTGCACCGAACTGATGTGTAAGATTTTCTTCCAGCGCCAATAACATTACTATGGTATGTTTCTGATGGCCGCTAGTAACTTTTGTTATTGATATTACCCGTTTACACACAGGTCCAAGTATCCAAATTCAAACAACCATACTCTTTTTAGGCCGAGTCAGGCTTTCTTTTTCCTCCTTATTTTTCCTCCACTTTCAAGTAATGTGAATACTGAATGCAGTTAATCGACTTCTGCACACAGTAAACTTTAATACAATCAAAACATATACACTGACGGAAAAAATCTGTACACACCTTTAGAGGTTTCAAATTCGCTCAAGATTTATTGTTGCCACAGTGCAAATAAGCACTCCGTCTTCAGGCCACAAGTGGCCCATCGGGACCATCCGACCGCCGTGTCATCCTCAGTGGAGGATGCGGATAGGAGGGGCGTGTGGTCAGCACACCGCACTCCCGGTCGTTATGATGGTTTTCTTTGGCCGGAGCCTCTAGTATTCGGTCGAGTTACTCCTATTGGCATCACGAAGCTGAGTGCACCCCGAAAAATGTCAACAGCGCATAGCGGCTGGATGGTGACCCATCCAAGTGCCGGCCATGCCCGACAGCGCTTAACTTCGGTGATCTCACGGGAACCGGTGTATCCACTGCGGCAGGGCCGTTGCCACAGTGCATATAGAGTACATGAAATGATCACATTTTCACATCAATATCGTTAAACAGCTCTGAGTACCAGGTACCGACCTATGCTGAAACACCCTATATGTAGCAACTTATCGCACCCGTACTATAAGGCGTGACGTAGAGTCAGTGTGTCTTGGGAGAATGCACTCTGCGAGACAGCGCTCATCAAGTCTACGTCATAAGGGCGAACAGCAATAACTTGCATGTAGGCAGAATCTGCTTTCATCCCTGAAGACCACGTCGCGCCATTCCATCTTCAAAGCGATCCTCAAACGGCACCAGACGAGCAGCGCACATCGATACTGTGGCGTGAGTGGATGACGGGATAGAGTTGTGCATGCCGGTAGTCCCACTGCGGATAATTGGTCCGTTAACAGTTTCGTACTGATACGTTGGTGCTCAAAATCCCTCTTATTAGTGTTATGGTAGCTGTAAGATCTGCCACTGCTGACTTTACAGTGCAACAGTCCTGGCAGGAAGTTGTGCTGCGTTAATGTCCACAACCACGTCTACGGACATAAGAATGTTCACCCGAGCACTGATACCAGCATATTTGCACAATTGAAGCAGCACGTCCTACTTGTCTGGCAGTTCTCCGACAAGACCATCCTGTCACTCAGAAGACCATAATTTGACCTCTATCAAACTCGCTCATTTGGCTGTAGAAAACAAGAGTGCTTCTCTGTGGCATGATGGCCTGCGTGCTTCACACGTTTGCAGCTAACTGAGTATTGTCTATTAAGGAGTAGACGCCGATGGTGCTTTGGTTGCCATGACACTCTTCTATTTGTTGGCGGACGAAGTTGAAACCCTTTTCTCCAGGTGGTATATTCAATCATTGGATGAAGATCGACGTCTTCTTTCCACGTGAATTTTTTTTCCGGCAGTGTAACTTTTTAGCGGTTCTTGGGCAAAATGAAACGTAGAAACTATGAGCTCACGCAGATAAAACTTTGCCTAGTCTCCTAACAGATCTTAAACGGTCTATAATAGGACCACACTTAGTATAACACTTAGATATTCAACCCAACCTGCAAAAAGCTATACGAAAGAAAGTGGCTTTTCTTTATGAGTTATGAGAAATAATTTGAAGTAACACTCTGTTACTACTTTAGGGTCAGGGATAACCTCAGACACAAAGATGTCATTCGAATCCTTAAACGATGAGGACGAAGGAATCCATTGGCCACGAAATTTAAGTTTACAGAAGCTGCTGAAACGTATGAATGGGAATAAATTGTAAGTGTAGCACTGTGAGAATAGGACGGACTACATTCCAGCCGCTTATTGCCTCATTCCAATGGGGATCTTGGTGTAACGGTTTCAACGGACCAATTTGTGAGAAAAGTACGTTCTCTGTAGTTCAGATCAGAGTTGTTATGAAAACACTGAACAGTGACTAAATTCAACAGTTGACTTGTTTATTCAAAATAACAATTAAAATGAATTTTATCTTCAACAGAAATTCAGTGTGCTCATTCCCGAAGTGACGATACTTTCTTCTTATCATTCTCCTCATCTGGGAAAGGAAAACTTCCTTCTTCGTCGTCTTATTTCAGCTACTGATAACTCCATCTATTCCACTGGCGTTCCTGACCTTTCTTCCTGGCACACCTCAATAGTTGTATTCGCTTGAGGTATATTATCATTTTCCTTCATGTCAGTATAATTTCCAGTTTTTCCTGTGCTTAGGTCTATAGATCTCACTTTGGAACAACCAGTCAGGACCTTGTTTGTTTCAGACATTATCCAAGCCAGAAACTACGGGAACATTTCACGAAAGTCTCATCTCGGATGATCTCCTTGATTGATCATTTGGAGATAGTCAATGTTTTACTGTCTTTGACTAAGAAATTAAGTCACTGTCTTGAAAAATTTAATTGCAGCGTCTTTGTTTACTTTTGTTTTGTAATTTCGATGCTTTGTGCCATTTATAACGTTAGTGGCTTATTATATTTACGCTACTTGTTTATAACACATCCTGGATACTGGATACGTGAAATTTTTTCACGGATCTGACAATTTACTAACTACTACTTTGCACTGGACTAGTTCTTTCATTATTCTAGCCATTTTTATCTCTTCTATGGATATGTTTCTATTGTAAATCCTACTCACCTTTGCAGTTTATATTCGTCTTCATGGATGGTTGTCAAGCAAAAAATTGCCAACTATATTGCCACATCTTTATTTTTAGAAATATATCATTTCTTGAAAAAAAATTTACAATAATCATGAAGAAGTGAGTCTATATCTAGTTAACTACACTGATCATGATCCCATACCATTTAAAGTCTATTACGTTTGTGAATGTTAGAAGTGTTATAACAACATAACTATAAACAAAAACTATGTCTAACAATCGAAGGCACTAATTCAGCTTAATCATATTTAAAATTTTAACTACCTGAAAATATGATCACATTAAATCTGAAGAACACTTTTAAACCTTCAAATTCACTTCATATTTCACCGTATAAAAGCGCAAATGAGTTGGTACGAAATGGTAACATTTTTCATCTCAGCTGTCGTCGTTCACTTTCCTTGACAATCACTTTGTCGCGAACCACCTCCTTTGTGAATGCACAGAATGTTGAACTACACAGCGACATCCACTAACAGCACTTTCAGCAGCTTGTTTACTGCTCGTTTTATATACTGGGACTAATGCGTACGCTGCACACGCAGATCTGCAGTTCAACTGAGCCACCAATATTTAAAATAAGCAGTGAAGCATCTACTTTTTAAAGACATAAATTTGATAACACTTAAGAGTTACCTCCCATCATCGTCCTCATCTTCATATTCTACACTCTCCAGCCCTGCTTGAAACATCTCTGCAACTTCCCTCGTTTTCCCTCCGAGTTCCTGTCTTTTCCTCTCTTCATCACACATTCCTTCTTTCTCTGTCTTTTCCTCTCTTCGTCATACTTTCCTTCTTTCTCTAGATCTCTTACTTTCTACCATCATCTCATTAGCAGCTGTTGGTACTCTGCCAACTTCCATCCTTTTGAAATGTCGATAACATCCTAATTTGATCTCTTCTATGGTTTATTACGTGGCTTTCTCTTTCAGTATTTGTCTCACGGTTCATTACTGAGTATTAATTCCATCTTGCTTCTTTCAGTTTTTATCTCGCAAGCCTGTTTCCTGCTCAGCTGCAGTAGTAGTGCATAATATCCTCGATTTAATAGTCTTTTGGTTTTTGGTGGTGTATACTTGTTTTAAGCTAGGTTTCGTGCACTCTGCAATAATCCATATGCTTGCCTTCTCGTTTCACTAACCTGCCAATAATTTCCCACGATGTCTTCAGTTATTTCCCCATTTACGTGACCCCTCCCCCACGACTTTCTTTAATACTTGACCTCTAACATTTAAATCGTTTTATAATCGTTCGTAATCACATGTACGTCTCGTTCTCACCATCACTTCACTCTTCTTTGCATTAAATTTCAACCCATACGGTCTCATAGCTTCGTCCTATACATCTGGGATTTCTAGAAGCTCTCTTTCTCCACTTCCCCCACAGTATTAAATTATCTATAAACCCCATTGTTTACATATTATCTCCTATTCGCGCTCTACCACTCCTGCCATTATCTCATCTACGACAGTAATGAAAAGAAGAGGAGATGGTGTATTGCCTTACTTCAGCCAATTTTGCTGTTGTAAAAAGTTTGTCTCCTCTCCTCCTCCTTCCACACAACTGACACTAACCTGATGAATTTTTCTCCTTCTCACAGTAACTTTATCATAGGTAACTGTAACCTTTTATATCGATGTTAGCCACTTTGTCTGTTACCAGACCATAATCTGAAGGAATGTTGCATTTAGCGATCGTGACTACCGCTGTGGCGTTAATCTTGACTCACACCGTTGCCAGCGTTAAGGTTTACTGCTTTTAAAAAAATGACTTGATTCACTTGTTACCTATTCCTTCCAAACGTGCTCGTGTTTAATATTGTCCACTAACATTTCCAGTCCTTCCTGCAGGTGTAATAGATTACTCTTACTGTAACAGTTCGAAATCTTCAGCAATTCGTACAAGTGGTTGCCCTGTTATGTGGCGACTGCTGATGTCGCGAAGTTACTCAGTATAAGCACGTCTGTATGCTCGTTGTATCGTACCCCCAGTTTACGCGATAACACTAGGTTGCCCGCAACTGCGTTGTCAGCCACTTTCCGTGCGCGGCTAGCGTTTGCGCAACTCATTGGTGATACTCATAAGTTCGGCTTGTCCCAGCTTCAGCGACATTATTTTCACGTGTTTTGCGGCCAGATGTGTCCATAGGCGTAAAGAAAATGAAACATGTAGTAGGCATCAGAAAAAAATTATTCACTTCTTAGATATCTGATAGGAGCAGATGTTTGAGGGGATTTAAAAAAAAAAAAAGGTTAAATTGGCTCTGAGCACTATGGGACTTAACAGCGGAGGTCATCAGTCCCCTAGAACTTAGAACTACTTAAACCTAACTAACCTAAAGACAACACACACGTCATCCATGCCCGAGGCAGGATTCGAACCTGCGACCGTAGCGGCCGCGCGATTCCAGACTGAAGCACCTAGAACCGCTCGGCCACTTCGGCCGGCTGTGGGATTTCAGTGATGTTGACTACAACAATAGTCAGAGAGCTATTGCTTGAGGCCAAGCTACGCGAGCAGGACATGAATGGGCTGACAATATCCGAGATCCAGAGCAGAGTTCATTCAGGTATGAGTATTTGCAAAAGTTAATTACGGAAAATGCAAGAAAATAAATCGTGTGGCTGTGGAACAGCGCACGTCCACAAGAAAAATTTCGTAATTGTTTATTTTCGTACACCATATATGCACTTTAGAGATGAATATGAATACCCACTCTCCATGAAGCACAATGTGATTTGCCCTTTCATCTGTGGCGACGTTGCGTCAAGCATTACAGTATCCCCCTTCCTTGTTTTGAAGAAATGCGAACTGTTCGAGTGACAGTCTCAGATGACCGAAATAACATCTCGGTTCTTTCACAATTTCTTTCAAAAAGGTTTCTGAACAACCTAGCTGATGTCTTCTCTCTATCCAATCAGGAACCCAAACATGCCTCTCATTTATTTTCTTACGCAGCGATTTCATGCATACAATTATTACCACTCCAACAACTCGTGCAGTTGTCGAAACTTCCGTTTCAGACACGACTTCAGCAATCACAGAACGTCGAAACTAAAGGGTGCACAGGTGTCGCTGTATTTACAGGAACCACCTGCGTCCAACTCGTTTCACGAAACTAGTTGCGCAATCTAGCGTCGTTGTATAAACTAGCCTCGTGTAATATTCACTTCACATTTGGTTCATCGGATTTTTTACCCACCTTTTTTTACCACAGTGGTTCCTCTCTCTTATAGGTAGTGTCGTAATTGATTTTTGTGATCGTTTGTGTCTGAGTGTGGAAGCTTCATCTTCTGAAGCACGTTGGTTTTAATGTGATCAGAATTTAAAATTAATAAGACTACAAGTGAGTTTGAGCCGAATTGCGATGACAATCACGCTGCGATCGAGGTTTGGATAAAACAGGTTCATTTGCAAAGCGAAGCACTTAGTTAAATTTGCATTTGCAAGAATCTGAAACATAAAATACTAAAAAAGGCTAACTGTAGGCCAGATTATATTAAATTATAGCTTTGTGTCTTAAATTTGAGCATAGAAGTTTTCGGAAAAGTGCAAGAAACTTGGATAATTACGTACATTACACTCCTATAAAAGAACTAAAAAAATTCTTTAGAGCCCATGTGTATGAAGGCAGTGTTACATAGAGTAGCTTGCGACACCACCAAACTAACATTCATTAAACACTCGCTGAGGAATTGAAATAAGGGCTAATGAGGATAAGAAGCTGATTAGGTTAACAAGGAAGAATAACGAAGGGCGATAGTTTTTATTATTCACTTTCAATGAAAGCATACTAAAATAGTCATTGATTTTAATAACCAGTAATGTCCGTGCTTCATAAAGGTCGTCAAATGTAATAGAGAACAGAGTATGATTTGGACAGCGTTAAAAGATAGTAATTTCAGCGACGAAAATGAAAACAGACGTATAAGAGGTAATTACGAAAGATACAGGGCATGTAGGATACACAATTGTGAAGGTAATCGAAGCAGAAAATGAGAAACGTTCGAATAATATCTGTAATACAAACAACGATAGAGATGCAGTTATTTCAGTGGACCAAAAGCTCGTTATCGAGAATGCAATCACCACCAAGATGGAAAATGGAAACAACAATAGTAGTAGTACCTGCATAACACTATACTGAGAAGACAGTAGATTGTTTCGCTGGAAACGGTGTTTTTTAATCGCCAAGGATACGTCAAAGACGTTTCAGATGGAGCTTAAGAAGATTTGAAACGTAACTTCTCTCCTACTCAAAAACGCAAAAAAGAAGCAATATTTAGTAATCATTTAGACCACTTACTAATTCTGAGAACATTCCCACATACAGAACTACTTAGTCAGATCATAAAAACAACATATACAGGGTGTTACAAAAAGGTACGGCCAAACTTTCAGGAAACTTTCCTCACACACAAAGAAAGAAAATATTTTATGTAGACATGTGTCCGGAAACGCTTACTTTCCATGTTAGAGCTCATTTTATTACTTCTCTTCAAATCACATTAATCATGGAATGGAAACACACAGCAACAGAACGTACCAGCGTGACTTCAAACACTTTGTTACAGGAAATGTTCAAAATGTCCTGCGTTAGCAAGGATACATGCATCCACCCTCCGTCGCATGGAATCCGTGATGCGCTGATGCAGACCTGGAAAATGGCGTATTGTATCACACCCGTCCACAATACGAGCACGAAGAGTCTCTACGTTTGGTACCGGGGTTGCGTAGACAAGAGCTTTCAAATGCCCCCATAAATGAAAGTCAAGAGAGTTGAGGTCGAGAGAGCGTGTAGGCCATGGAATTGGTCCGCCTCTACCAATCCATCGGTCACCGAATCTGTTGTTGAGAAGCGTACGAACACTTCGACTGAAATGTGCAGGAGCTCCATCGTGCATGAACCTCATGTTGTGTCGTACTTGTTAAGGCACATGTTCTAGAGTATCCCGTATGAAATCATGATAACGTGCTCCAAGTACAGTACATACTGACGAAACTAAAATGAGCCCTAACATGGAAATTAAACGTTTCCGGACACATGTCCACATAACATCTTTTCTTTATTTGTGTGTGAGATATGTTTCCTGAAAGTTTGGCCGTACCTTTTTGTAACACCCTGTATAGACAACTACTCGATTAGTAATAACAGAGCACTACTGAATGCAGTAAGCCGGCCGGGGTGGCCGAGCGGTTCTAGGCCCTACAGTCTGGAACCGCGCGACCACTACGGTCGCAGGTTCGAATCCTGCCTCGGGCATGGATGTGTGTGCTGTCCTTAGGTTAGTTAGGTTTAACTAGTTCTAAGTTCTAGGGCACTGATGACCTTAGAAGTTAAGTCCCATAGTGCTCAGAGACATTTGAACCATTTTGAACTAAAGGAAATAAATTATTAACTTACACCAGTTCGAAAGGTTGTAAATGATCAACATGTAGTCATATTTTAACGATGAATATATAACGTGAATGTGGAAATGAAGCATTCCAGTCATTATAATTAGTCGAGTATTTGGAGAAGATGTATGGCCTTCTTAGTGACACTATGTAAAGGGAAATTGATCGCAAACCTACACCAAGCGTGCAACGGAAGACGTGTGCACTCCCGAATTCTTCCTCGTTACCTCCAGAGACCATAAAACGGTTATGACCACATGGCAGCATACCACCAGTACTGTATGATCTTCCTAAGGTGCACGAAGATGGTTTTTATTTACTACATGTAGTGAGTAATACTGACACGCCCCGTCCCCACAAGATTTAGCCAAACGTCTTGCTTTCTTCCTGAGACCATTTGTTGGCAAATGACCACATCATGTAGGGAATTCAGCCGATTTCATCAACAGACTGCGACCTATCCACCTAATTTGTTTTTAACTTTTAGTGAGTCTTGATACAGTATCTCATTTGCATGGGTACCTCTTGCTGGCTCCTTGGCACTAATTGGCAAACAGTTTCAGGCGGCCATTACTGCTTTGTTTCGACATGCTCTTTCCGCTACCTATTTTATGTTCAAGCAAGAATATTTTGAACAAATTGAATGCGTCGCCATGAGCACCCCCTTGTCTTTCCTGATGGCAAAATTTTTTTATGTAAGATTTTGAGGAGAGAGCACTTGAATCAGCGGTTCTTAAACCAACGGTTTTTGGTGATTCGTGGGTGATACCTTCATAGTATGGTCCCACGGAGAAGATGAGTTAATGGAGTTTTTACGTAATCTTAACTCCATCCATGTGAACATTCGATGTACTATGGAGTTAGAGAATGATGGTTGTCTCCACTCTTAGATGGAGAGTGACGGCTCTCTGGGACATCCTGTTTGTGGTAATCCCACTGACAGAGTTTTAGCTATAATCTTCCAGTTGCTGTCACCCATCAAAAACTCTGAGTGTGCTTAAAACCCTTGTACACAGAGCCCATACGGTATCGGATGCAGATAGTTTGCTATCGAGCTTGCACATTTAAAGACACAGTTCAGAGGCATTGGATACTCTACCCGGGATATTAACAGGGCATTCTCAGCTAAAAATAAGAACCGCGATGTGGATAAAGAAGAGAACGCACCAGCATAGTCCCTAGCTTTTCTTCCCTTCGTTGAAAATATTTCCTTCAGAATAGCTAGAATCGTTGGTAATTATCTGATGAAAGTGAATTTCCGCTCACCATCCAAGATTTCTGACCCTCTAGAATAAATGAACGATAATTTGCTATTGCGGATGGCGAGAATTAACAAAGTACCTAGCCAGTGCGGTATGGCATTCACAGTGGAAGAACGCTGCACAGAACGTAAATGTTGCACTCGCCTTTTGCATCCCAGCAAGTCTGCAATTGCGGAACAATTTAACTCCAACGCACATTCAATAGAGCACGGTAAAACATTAATTTGGGCCATTGTAACATCTTTTTGGACTCCATTATAAAAAATCCTCTGAAATACGCATCGCGGAAAATCTAATCAACCTTGACAGTGGCCACCAGGTGGATAATGCGTGGAATCCCAGCACCTCTGACATTTGCTGCAGACGAATGGCTGTGGCGAGCGCGAACCTCGAAAACAGCTGATCTTCAGTTCCACAGTACTGCTGTACAGTGATGTGGTCCATCTGTCACCGTGACTCTGACGCATGCACGGCAATACTCTGTGGGCCATATAGGGTGAAGCGGAGAACATCTTTGGCATCTCCGCTCTGTCTAATCCAAAGCCCACAACTGCCTCTGTCTCCTTAAATTCCTCTCTAGCCGGACATTGGGGCTGCAGCCCTCTACCATCCTCTCCACCTAAATATCCTTAATCCGTCCCATCCTCTGTCATGCCAGTCCCGCCTGGATTTCCCCCCCAAAAAAATTCTTTAAATCCCTCCAGGTTCTCGAGCGCCATGAACTCCACCTCGCATTCCATATATGCCTCCTGTCCTGCATGTTGATCCTGTACGACCTGATTTCTTTCCCCCATCTGCTCCTTCTACTCGAATATTTCTGCGTTCTCTACACCTCCCGCCCACTTGATCCCCCTCATCCCCAGGTTGCTCCTCTCGTCTCCAACCCCCGCCCACTGCTGCGCGTTCACCGTTGTCCCCCCTACCCTCCACCTCTACACCCTTCATCTCCTTTCCCAAGGTGGCTTCCATCAACTCCTCCTCCCGGATGATGCCCTCTCTCCCTGCATTTATACCTCCTATCAACTATGATCCTCACCTCCCCCTCCCTCCATCTGTCCTTTTCCTGGGCTCCCTTTCCCACCTTCCATCCTGTTTTTTCTCCACCTACCCACTCCTTAACTCCATTTACTCCCCCCGAGTCCATTTTCCTTCCCCTCCACTGTATTTCCCACTCCTTTGTCGGGTCCACCCTGTTCCCCCTTTTTTCTGTGCCCTCTCCCTCTATCGGATCCCCCCCTATTACCCCCCCCCCTCAACCGTTCGGGTACTCCCCACCCCCCATACCCATATGCCTTTGTACTCTATAGTGCAGTGTTTTCCATGAGTGTTCAGTGTCCCTTTTTAAAGTGCTGCGAACAAAAACCAGACTGTCACCTTGTTTTTTTTAATTGTGCCTGTCTTATTTCCTTAGTGTTTTAATCAGCATCACTGACCTCCATGTTTCTTATGTTTTCTTCACAACTTTTTCGCCATGTACCAGTTTTAAACAGTCACCCTTTTATCACATCTTTTTATTGTTGTCTCTCCATTATGTTTTTTTTAACTTTATCTGCAGGCTGCAGAGCGGCGTATTACGATGCAGCCAGCCTGCCCCTCCCCCCTCCCCCTCTGGGTGGGAATTGAAGTAAAATAAAGAAAAAAATCTTCATCAGTATGCCTGTGAAAGGCAAAGGTCCCGAGTTCGAGTCTCGGTCCAGCACACAGCGTTAATCTGCCATGAAGTTTTCATGTCTTCGTCAGTCTTCGTTTGGCTCACCTGAAGATGACTGGCAGATGCCCAGCTGAAACATCGTGGTGTGAAGATTTCAGCGACCGACTGCATCCTCGAAATATTTTCGAACGTTTACAGCGCCAAGGAAATGTTAAACTTCACAAATGTTTAATACATTTTCCTATTTTGTGTAGAAATTGTAGCATACAGTTCTTACAGTCAATAATTTTCTTTGAACTTACAAAAGTTCCTCTGGAAAAGTATGTTCCAAGGTGCAACATGGTGATTTGTCTCGGAACAAATATTAGATTGAAATTTAAGTGTTACAATCGAGGTATTGTATTCAGCCTACTGTGATATACCTCAACTAAAGATGAATAATAAGTAAGCGAAATCAGTGTAAGTGGAACTATCATTAAAATCAGTTACTAAATAAGTTTTTAAATAGAAGCTATTGGAAGTTAATATAAATATCCTTTTTCAAGATAGGTAACATTAAGTCTTTAAAGAATCACAGTTCATTTGCAAGTGTAACATGTTCCATGCTAAAAGAGCGTCGATTGGTTCAACGTGGAGGTGATAAAAGATAGACGAAGTATAGCTTAACTGTCCAAATATTTTATAAATAGTCTTAAAAATATACAGCACATAACGACTTCTAAAAATATACAGCACTTCACCCACCATAAAATTCTGTACTAGAAGACTCAACGATATATTAAAAATAGCTGTGATATGTTATACAGCCTTAAACGTATAGAGCGCGGTATTATTACAATTGCTGCGCAAAACAAATCTAATGTCTAACAACTAAAAGCGCAGAAACTATCGGAAGCTGTTTGTTGTGGTCTCTAAATTGCATTCCTTCATGTGATTCTAACATCAATCATTAGACTCAAGTACCAACCAAAAACCTGTGTATTTCTAGGCACACTCTCCTCTAGGTACAACACTTTCTCCTGCTGATTTCTACATCTGCATCTACATTTATACTCCGCAAGCCACCCAACGGTGTGTGGCGGAGGGCACTATACGTGCCACTGTCATTACCTCCCTTTCCTGTTCTAGTCGCGTATGGTTCGCGGGAAGAACGACTGCCGGAAAGCCTCCGTGCACGCTCGAATCTCTCTAATTTAACATTCGAGATCTCCTCGGGAGGTATAAGTAGGGGGAAGCAATATATTCGATACCTCGTCCAGAAACGCACCCTCTCGAAACCTGGACAGCAAGCAACACCGCGATGCAGAACGCCTCTCTTGCAGAGTCTGCCACTTGAGTTTGCGAAACATCTGCGTAACACTATCACACTTACCAAATAACCCTGTGGCGAAACGCGCCGCTATTCTTAGGATCTTCTCTATCTCCTCCGCCAACCCGACCTGGTACGGATCCCACACTGATGAGCAATACTCAAGTATAGGTCGAACGAGTGTTTTGTAAGCCACCTCCTTTGTTGATGAACTACATTTTCTAAGGACTCTCCCAATGAATCTCAACCTGGTACCCGCCTTACCAACAATTAACTTTGATCATTCCACTTCAAATCGTTCCGTACGCATACTCCAAGATATTTTACAGAAGTAACAGCTACCAGGGTTTGTTCCGCTATCATATAATCATAGAATAAAGGATCCTTCTTTCTATGTATTCGCAATAAATTACATTTGTCTATGTTAAGTGTCAGATGCCACTCCCTGCACCAAGTGCCTATCCGTTGCAGATCTTCCTGCATTTCACTGCAATTTTCTAACGCTGCAACTTCCCTGTATACTACAGCATCATCCGCGAAAAGCCGCATGGAACTTCCGACACTATGTACTACGTCATTTATATATATTGTGAAAAGCAATGGTCCCATAACACTCCCCTGTGGTACGCCAGAGGTTCCTTTAACGTTTGTAGACGTCTCTCCATTGAGAACAACATGCTGTGTTCTGTTTGCTAAAAACTCTTCAATCCAGCCACAACAGCTGGTCTGATATTCCGTAGGCTCTTACTTTGTTTGTCAGGCGACAGTGCGGAACTGTATCGAACGCCTTCATTTTGTATTCCAGCTGTATGTTAAATATCTCACTGTTACAACCAGCTCATCTTCACAACCATGGTATAATAAAGACAGCGGACGCTGCAAAGGCTCCATCCCACTCGTTCCTTGTCCATATGGCATCCCACTCATCTCCTAAAACGTACGTCATATTCCCTGTCCACGTAGGTGTCCTACTTCCTTTTTTACATAACATCCTGTCCAATACCAACCATATCACAGTCCTTATCGAGAGTTAATGAGAGTTTGGCTCACTTCAACCTCATAACAAAAACACTGTGCATCACATAATCATCATGTTGTCAGAAATATTATCACCTCTTTTAACGTCTTACATTGTCTTGGGTTAAGCTTTAAAAATGTGTGCTGGAAGGGGGAACAGCAGCTATTTGGTTAGTGTCAGCATGCTGCCAGTAGAGACAATGTAAATAAGGGCTAAATAAAATATACACTGACGGACAAAACTCGCAACACCAAGAAGTAGTTGTGCGAGATAACCGAAAGTTGGCAGGTGTGTTTCTACATCTGGAAGATATCTATTGAAATGTCGCGCCAGTCCCACAGGACTGGCGGTATTAGATCCACTATGAGAAATCGAATCAGCTTTGCTTTAAATACACTCAGTATCGGCTATGATCGCTCGTTACCTTTCAGATCGCGGTTAGTTTATGTTACTCAAGAATGCTTTTAAGGCGACAAAGACGTCATCAACATCTCACTGAATTTGTTCGAGGTCGTGTAATAGGGTTAGGGGAAGTTGGATATTCCTTTGGTGATACTGTAGAAAGTTTTGGCAGGAATACAGACACTGTACAACGCAGTTGGCAGCAGTGGTAACGAGAAAGTACGGTCGCAAGAAGGTCGGCCCCCAGGCACGCACGGGGCACTACTGAAAGGGAAGACCAGGTATGGCTCTGGAGCATCTCATGCACCTGCAGCTGCACCTTGAGCAGCAGCTGGCATGAAAGTAACACAACGAACTGCTACAACTCGGTTACTTCAAGGACAGATCCGAGCAAAAAGCCCTTTAGTGTGCATTCCATTGACCCCAAACCTTTTGCGATTTTAGTGGTTTCAAGTGTGAGCTCATTAAAGGGCAGGTTGGAGGTCTGTTTATTTAGGCAAAAGAAGGTGCCAGTGATGGCAGCATGTTGGTTAGGTAAGTTGAGCGCCAGCAACCAACCTTTGTATGTGCCACACACATTGGACCTACAACAGGAGTGTGTTTAGGGGTGCGATTTTGTATGACAGCAGGAGCGCTCTCGTGGCTATCCGGCGCACCCTGAGTACGAATTTGTCAGTCAGTCTGGTGATTCGACTTCTTGTGCTGCCATTGACGAACAGAATTCCAATGGGTGTTTACCAACAGGATAACGCTCGCGCCCATACATCTATTGTAACATAACATGCTACCCGGAGGATCAATATGTCACCATACATGATAAACCAATCAAATCTAAAAGCAGTACTTTTTTTTTTAAATTGTGGTAATGTTATATGGGACCAAACTACTGAGGTCATCGGTCCCTAAGCCTACACACTACTTAAACCAACTGTAACTAACTTACGCTATGGACAACACACACACCCATGCCCGAGGGACGACTCGAACCTCCGACGGGGGGAGCCACCCGGACCGTTACAAGGCGCCTACCTACCCCGCGTACCTACCCCGCGCGACTAAAAGCCATAAATTCAATTAAATACCAAGGAATTACAATTACGAACAACTTAAATTGGAATAGAAAATGTTGGTGCAAAGAAGAACCAAGGACTGCGTTTTATTGGCGGAACACTTAGAAGATACAAAAACAGACGGCTTAAACTACGCTTGCTAGTCTTTTGGAGTACTGCTGCACGATGTGCTTTCCTCAACAGTTAGAATTTACGGAGTACATCGAGAAAGTTAAAAGAAGGGCAACAAGTTTCGTATCTTGGAGGAATAGCGGAGAGACGGTCGCGTATTTGATACACGATTTCGAGTGGAAATCATTAAAAGAAACGCCTTTTTCATTGTATAAGGACCTTCTCACCAAATTTAAATCACCAGCTTTGTTCCTGAACGCGAAAATATTTGATTGACGTCGATCAACACACGAAGCAACGATCATCGCCATAAAATAACGGAAATGACAGTTGGCATGGAAAGATATAGTTGTTCATTTTTTATGTGCGCTGTTGGAGATCGGAATAATAGAAAATTAGTGTGAACGTCGTTCGATGAATCCACTGCCAGGCACTGAAGTGTGATTTGCGGAGTAACCATGTAGATGTAGACCAGCAGATCTGTGTCGAGTCGAGCAAGTGAGGGAGATCATCGATCGACCACTACAGCATCATGCGCAAACAGTATTAACCTTACCTGTATTGACCGGCCACGTGGCACACGCATGGAACTCGTCCTACAAACTGACACTCGGCTCCTGTACAACACAATGCATGCACATGTGTACGCTTGAATTCCATATTGTAGCAGCTACAACGGTTACTGGTGTACCAGCCTTTCACAATTGCAATGGCTTCTTTTGCGCTCACACTGACTTCTGATGTTGGAATGCATTGTTGTTGTGGTCCTCAGTCCTGAGACTGGTTTGATGCAGCTCACCATGCTACTCTATGCTGTGCAAGCTTCATCTCCCAGCACTTACCGGAACCTACATCCTTCTGAATCTGCTTAGTGTATTCATCTCTTGGTCTCCCTGTACGATTTTTACCCTCCACTCTGCCCTCCAATACTAAAGTGGTGATCCCTTGATGCCTCAGAACATGTCCTACCAACCGATCCCTTCTTCTAGTGAAGTTGTGCCACAAACTTCTCCCCAGCAGTATTGAATACCTCCTCATTAGTTATGCGATCTACCCATCTAATCTTCAGCATTCTTCTGTAGCACCACATTTCGAAAGTATTTATTCTCTTCTTGTCCAAACTATTGACCGTCCATGTTTCTCTTCCATACATGGCTACACTCCATACAATTACTTTCAGAAACGACTTCCTGACACTTAAATCTACACTCGATGTTAATTTCTCTTCTTCAGAAACGCTTTCCTTGCTATTGCCATTCTACATTTTATGTCACCTCTACTTTCACCATCATCAGTTATTTTGCTCCCCAAATAGCAAAACTCCTTTAGTACTTTGAGTGGCTCATTTCCTAATCTAATTCCCTCAGCATCACCCGACTTAATTCGACTACATTCCATTATCCTCGTTTTGCTTTTGTTGATGTTCATCTTATATCCTCCTTCCAAGACACTGTCCATTCCGTTCAACTGCTCTTCCAAATCCTTTGCTGCCGCTGACAGAATTACTATGTCATCGGCGAACCTCAAAGTTTTATTTCTTCTCCATGGATTCTAACACCTACTCCGAATTTTTCTTTTGTTTCCTGCACTGCTTGCTGAATATACAGATTGAATAACATCGGGGAGAGGCTACAACCCTGTCTCACTCCCTTCCCAACCACTGCTTCCCTTTAGTGTCCCTCTACTTGAATATATTGACTATACAAATGTCTTACTGAGATTTCATTGCTCTAAATAAATTATTTTGTAGTGTATCCATTTTGTTTCCGTCCGTGTATACTTAAGTCACTGTATGTGAAACGACGCTGTCCACGGAGACCTGCGAGGGGCAAAGTTTCGCCGGCGCTGGGGACACGACCCCGGTCTGCGGCCTGCACAGTAGTTCCGGTGCCGCCGCCTGCGGTGGCGGTGCAGGGCGGCGCCGGAGCCATCCGTCTTGCTGTCACGGTAGCGCGCAATTCGTCCGCAGTCGGCGCCAAGCCGCGCAGCTGCCTGTCCGCGCCGCGTCACGCCCCTGTCGCTTTCTTCCCACTTCTCTGTCCCTCCGGGAGCAATTTTCCGATGGCCTTTCCTCTCCTGCCCAGCGAGGTACGCTTCAGTAATTCAAATTCCCGAAGGGCAACATCGATGGAAAATGGCTAGGAAGGTTGAAACTTGCCAAACCTTGGCTCGTTACTTAAAATCATTATATATAAACATAAGATTGAAATGTATTTGAGTGAGTCACCCTAGCTGTTATTTTCAATTAACTGTTGGTTTTGAATACTGAATTTTTATGGGTGCTATATTTTTCTATGGGAACTTAAGGGTAGGCGGGGCAAGACGGGAAGGTGGGGTAAGACGGGGAAGGGCTATAAGCTACAGTTAGAATATTGCCATCTGTGGATAGCTACGTCAACATCGTCAATACATAGGTCCCAGTGTGTTGACATTGCTGAACCTTAGTTTCGCGGAGGTTTCTGTGAGCTTTTCAAGATACGTAAAATTGTTATACTGATTTGCAATGTTTTACACCTTTCGAGGTCCTAAAACATGTGTTTCGTGAACATTTGTCCAGACTGTATATATAGCACTGAATAGTACGTCTTATTAACAGTAAACTGCTGTGTCAGTAATCAATGTTCACTACATAGTGTTCATGTAGGCGTAACATAACCTGAGAGAATGGTAGGGGGCAAGACGGAGTGGGGCAAGATGGGGAGCTTCTCCGTCTTGGGCAACCATTACGTTCTTATCGTCTCATGTGTTTACCTCGCTGCGGGTTTTGAACACGTACATTATACGTTGAATACACTTGTAAATAGAATGGTATTCGTTATTCCAACACTTTCGTAATTAATTACAATGTATGCCTTAGGCTATATGGTGAATAAAAATACACAAAACGTGCAAAGTCAGTATTCTTGCCACGCTTTAACGACTGACTATTGGAAATATGGTATTTACTGTATAATATAGATTACCAGGAATGATCTGACTCTATAGTACGTTCCATGTGTTTTATTGCAGATGGTTCGCAAGTATCGGCGACAAACGTCTAGGCAAGATTGGTCATTGGAGTCAATGAAAGGTGCTGTAAATGCTGTTATGGAAGGTCATATGGGTTCTTTCAGGGCAGCTCGACAGTTCAACGTGCCACAGAAATCTGTGTATCAGCGTCGGGGTGCCCACGACACTTGTGCAGGGACAGAAAGTGATGATGACGAGGCTGTCCACACGTGTGTACTATGTGAAAGTAAGAGGCCTAGAGAAAACGTAATACCTGATTCTACAATTCGCAGAACCATGTTTCGAAACCTTATCGTCACATGATTTCGTTATTCCAGTCCTTACTTAAGCTTTAGAGATGAATTTATGCTAGTTCCCCATCTTACCCCGCACATGGGGCAAGATGGGGAATTGGTAGTTTACGTTTAAAATCGAGATATTTCTAACTGAATGTAACAAGCTTGCAGGTTTCTTTGCATGCTATTGTAATGCAATGGTTAAGTAAACAAAACCTACTTCAATTTGTTTGTAAGGGTTTAAAGTTAGCTTCCCCATCTTGCTCCGTCTTCCCCTACTACTGCGACGGTATGCACACATACCGTTGCAGTATTAGTATATAGATGGCCGCCCCACTTGGGACTAGCACCAGGGAAGAACAGCGTTCTGTTATTCGGCTTTTGCGTAGTGAAGGTGTGAAACCTAATGAAGGTTCAGTACGGTGATGCATGTTTGTCAGAGCACCACGTCTACGAATGGAGTAGGAAGTTCGCAAATGGTGTGGCTTCAGTGGAAGATGCTCCTCGTCCAGGTCAGGCACAACGAGTTGTGACTCCACAGAACATTGCAGCAGTTGAAACCATAGTGAAGGAAAACCGCCGACTGACACTGACTGACATTGCAGCATGTTTACAGATTAGCCATGGGTCAGCACACCACATTGTGTATGATGTACTCCAGCTTCACAAAGTGTCTGCGAAATGGGTGCCACGACAGCTGACTCCTGAAATGAGAGAACGAGGTGTTGATGCTTGTGGGGAACTTCTTCGGCGCTTTGAATTAGAAGGTGATGGCTTCCTTGAAATAATCGTTACTGGGGACGAAACCTAGGTTCACTTCCACCAACCAGAAACGAAGAGAGCCAGCAAGGAATGGCGCCATTCCTCATCACCAAAACCAAAGAAGTTTCGAACAGAACCATCAGCAGGGAAGGTTATGCTGACTCTCTTTTGGGGCGAAAAAGGAGTCATTTTGGAGCATGACATGCCGAGAGGGACCACTGCCACCAGTGCATCACACACAGATCTCCTAAAAAATCATCTGCGGCCTGCAATCAAATCAGAGCGACGTGGACTGCTGTCAGCAGGTGTCCTTTTGCAACATCACAATGCAAGGCTCCACACTGCCCGTACAACAGTTGCAACAATCACAGACCTGCATTTTGAGGGTCTTCCCCATCCACCGTATTCACCAGACCTTGCCCCAAGTGATTTCCATATGTTTGGACCACTCAGAGACGCAATGGGAGGAAAGAAGCTCCGTTCTGATGAAGAGGTACGCCACGCGGTGCATGACTGGTTGCGCGGACTACCAAAATAATTTCTTTCTAAAGGAATTTATGCACTTTGTAAGCGCTGGAGGACTTGTATTGAGCGTGGGGGAGATTATGCTGAAAAGTGATACAGCTTTGTACCACTTCTACACAACAAATAATATTTAAAAAATATTTAAAGTTTTCATCTGACTCACCCTCGTATATGTGTGACTAGGCGATACGTCCTCTTTCGATCTTCTAGCTTCCTTTTCACGTCTCTAGTCAGTAAATCCATAAAAATGATGAGAAAGGTTTCTCTAAATCACAAACAACTTATTATACATGGTGGCCCGGAAAACAGAATTCAAGGATACAAAGAAATATAGCACAGGAAAAGAAATACTACACTAACCTGAGTATAGCACATGTTGAAAGTGACCACCTTTATCTCTTGTCTCTTTTGGGCCCATGTCACCAAGTAGCTGAAGCCGGATCGAAGCTGGACTGTTGGAATTACTGCAGTCTCATCCGAAATGCTCTGCTGCAGTTCTTGAACAGTATGAGGGTTGTTGCGATACATCTCAGACCTGAGGGCTCCCCACAAGGAGTAATCTGACATTGTAGATCAGGCGACCTCGGTGGCCAGCTGGGACCACGACCAGACTGACTTCTGCTAACAATTCTCTCAGGCGTAAAGAGTGTGTAAACATGCTCCAAGATTCGGCCGGCTGTGTGGGTAGTTGCTCCATCCTGTTGGATGTAAGATTATAGGCATACATTCACATCCAATTGTATACCCCCGTGTGGCCATTTATAAATGCCCCACCGAGCACTAGGGGCGTGCAATAAGTAATGCTACACATTTTTTCTCGGCCAATTTAGGTTGAAAAAATGCATAATTTGTTGTGGACATCGTGGAAAATTACTGCTCTCCCCCTTTTCCCCCTCCACTCCCCCCACCGACGGTTTCATGAAGTTCCAATAGATGGCGCCATTATAGGAAGCCTTCAAAATGGCATCCGTAACGGACATGGGTTCCAATCAGAGAACCGTCATTGAGTTTCTTTTGGCGGTAAAGCAGAACATCGCAGATATTCACAGGGGCCTGCAGGATGTCTACTGAGACCTGGCACTGAAATAGCACAGCGAGTGTTTGGGTGAGCCGTTTTGTCATCACAACATCATCGCACGAACCTGTTCGACCTGCCGCGTGCCAGCCGGCTGCACAGAGATGTGACTTCTGCAATGATCGAACGTGTGGACACTCTCATTCGACTGGTCGAAGGCTCACAAACACCTCGCTGCTCAACTGAAAGTCTGACGGTACTGATGACACACCGTCCCGAAATTTGGGTATTCAGAGGTTTGTATTGTGCAGCCATCAGAAATTGAAGAAACGACTTCAGCGTGTTTGTCGCCACAAAATTGCAAACAAACTCCTCCTCCTTCTCAACTACAACGCAAGGTCTCACGCAACTCTGCGCAATCAACAGGTACTCAAAAAACTTCATTTGATTCTTCTCCTACATCCACACTACAGGCTGGATCTCACCTCTACCGACTTTCATCTGTCTGGCTCGCTGAAGGATGCCCTCCATGGGAAGCACTATGTGGGTGACGGGGATGTTATTGATGTAGCAAGACATTGCTTCTTAGGTCGGCCGGTAGACTGGTAGCATGTGGGTATAGAGGCAGTCCCAGCAAGATGGCCTAAGGCCGTCGCGTTGAACGGAGATTATACGGAAAACTATGGTTTTGTAGCTAAAAGATTGGGGAATAACTGGTGTATTGTAAACCTGAATAAAAATATCTCTGTTTCAGAAAAAATGTGTTGCATTACTTACTGAACACACCTCGTGTTTGTGCTTCGAGAAAAACTGCTAACGATGTCTAAAGTTGACACGACAGTGATGTACAGACTCTGCTGATTGTCGTCCTCTCTGGTTGCGACGGGTATCTTTGGATAGCGGCTGTGGCATCTTATGTAGATGGTTGTGCGAGGGCGTCTTCGCAGAGTGGGGAGGAGTGGGCAGTATGTTGTGACCCGAGGAACAGCACGGTTTCCAAGCAATTCATAACGGCTGTCTAGGTTAGTAGGTACAGATATAGGAAGTGAGCTACGGTTGTGCTCTGCACATGTTCGCTGCACTTGGTGGTTGAGCAACATTTGTACTATATTAAACTTTATTGCTGGCCTGTGTGGGCTGAATTGGATTTAACTATGATACCGTTGTGGATTACATCGGCACACACAACCTCCAGGAGGGAAGTTGTTTCTTTATAGGCTTTCGCAGTAGGCGGAGCATTAAATTTATTGGCACGATTCCTTTGTGAGTTGAAGTGCTTGATTTGCTTAACTGTACTCGAGTGCTGTCTCCCAGAGTTCGTGATTCCAGTAATTGTATCAGCAATCGCTTGCCGAATCTACCGTTCGATTAAACAAGCCAGTGATACAGAGCTCACAGGCGGTGCCTCTGCTTTGACATTGGGAGTTACTGTACTCATTTAATTGTTTAGATATACAGGTTTGTATTTAAGAACATCTTGTCACAATGTATAGCTGGCATTAATATAAAAGCCGTCAATTTTAGCTTTGATGTTTAGTGTGATGTATTTTAAGAAATCTTTTGTCATAGTTAGTATCTTGAACATTGTAAGGTGTTTTACATTGATCGTTTTCCCGAGACATTTTAGAAGATAAGTGGAACTCCTTTAATTTGTAACTTCAGGAGATATAATCTTCCATTATATAAAGTTTTAACTTGGCAAGTGTGAGTTGGTACATATCTTAAACTGTGTAATAATAGTTCTAAGGAACTTCCTAGCAATTTCTTACTGTAATGTGGCACTGGGTTGTTATAGCTAGTATCGTAGCGTGGTCAGACGGAATATAACAACGATAGACTTTTTTTTGGGTCATCGGTCTTCTGAATAGTTTGATGAGACCCGCCACGTATTCCTGTCTGTGCCAGACTCTTCATTTCCGAGGTAGCACCTGCAAACTACGTCCTCAGTTATTTGTCGGATGTATTCGAATCTCTGTCTTCCTCTGCAGCTTTTGCCCTATACAGCCCCCTCTAGCACCAGGGGAGACATTATCTGATGTCTTACCAGATGTCCTATCATCCTGTCCCTTCTTCCTGTCAGTGTTTTCCAAACATTCCTTTCCTCTCCGACTGTGCACAGAACCTCCCCATTCCTCTCCTTATCACTCGACCTAAATTTCAATATTCTCCTGTACCACCACATCCCAAATGCTTAGATTCTCTTCTCTTCCGGTTTTCCCACACAGTCCATGTTTCACTACCATACAATCTGTTTTCCAGGCGTACATTCTCAGAAATTTATTACACAGACTAAGGCCTATTTTTGATACTATTAGACTTCTCTTGGCCAGGAAAGCCCCTTTTGCCAGTGCTAGGCTGCTTTTGATGTCCTCCTTCCTCCGTCCGTCATTGGTTATTTTGCTGCCGAGGTAGCAGAATTCCTTAACTTCATCTATTTCGTAACCATCAATCCTGATGTTAAGTTCCATGTCATCAGCAAATCGTATCATTGATATCTCTTCTCCTTGAATTTTAATTCCGCTCTTGAATCTTTCTTTTATTTCCATCATTGCTTCTTCCATGTTAAGATTGAACAGTAGAGGGGAATGACTACATCCCTGTCTTGCAACCTTTTTAATTCTAGCACTTCGTTTCTAGGTGGTCCATTCTTATTATTCCCTCTTAGCTCTTGTACATATTCGATATTATCCGTCCCTCCCTACAGCTTACCACGATTTTTCTCAGAATTTCTAACATCTTGCTCCATTTTACATTGTCGAACGTTTTTTCCAGCTCGACAAAAGCAATGAACGCGTCTTGATTTTTCATTATTCTCGCTTCCATTATTAGCCGCAACGTCAGAATTGCCTCTTCGAGTGCCTTTACCTTTTCTAAAGCGGAACTTGTGATCTAGCACATCCACAATTTTCTTTTCCATTCTTCTGTACATTATTCTTGTCATTCTTGCATGAGCTGTTAAGCTGATTGTGCGATAATTCTCGCACTTGTCAGCTCCTGCAGTCTTCGGGGTCGTGTGGATGATATTTTTCCGGAGGTCAGATGGTACATCGCCGGACTCATACATTGTACACACAAATGTGAATAGTCGTTTTTTTGCCCATTCCTCCATTGATATTAGAAATTCTGATGTAATGTTATCTATCCCTTCTGCCTTATTTCACCTTAAATCCTCCTAAACTCTGATTCAAATACTGGATCCCCTATCTCTTCTAAATCGACTCCTGCTACTTGTTCTATCACGTCATACAAATCTCCCCCTCACAGAGACTTTCAATGTACTCTTTCCACCTACCCACTCTCTCCTCTGCATTGAATAATGGAATTCCCGTTGCACTCTTAATGCTACTACCCTTGCTCTTAATGTCACCAAAGGCTGTTTCGACTTTCCTGTATGCTGACTCAGTCCTTCCGACAATCATTTCTTTTTCGATTTCCTCGCATTTTTCATGCAGCCATTTCGTCTTAGCTTCCCTGCACTTCCTATTTATTTCATTCCTCAGCGACTTGTATTTCTGTATTCCTGTATTTTCCTGAACTTTTTTGTACTTCCTTATTCCACTGATCAACTGAAATACTACTTCTGTTACCCATGGTTTCTTCGCAGTTACCTTCTTAGTACCTATGATTTTCGTTCCAACTTGTGTGATTGCCATTTTTAGAAATGTCCATTCCTCTTCAACCGTACTGAGCTATTCTTTAGTGCTGTATCGATAGCCTTAGAGAACTTCATGCGTGTCTCGTCATCCCTTAGCACTTGCGTATCCCACTTCTTTGTGTAGTGATTCTTCTTGACTAATTTGTTGAACTTCAGCCTACTTTTCATCACAACGACATTGCGATATGAGTTTGTATCTGCTGCTGGGTACGCCTTTCAAGCCAGTATCTGATTACGGAATCTCTATCTACCTATGATGTTGTCTAACTGAAATCTTCCCATATCACCCCGTCTTTAGAAGTATACCGCTTCCTCTTGTGATTCTTGAACAGAATATTCGCTATTACTAACGGAAATTTATTACAGAATTCAATTAGTCTTTCCCCTCTCTCATTCCGTGTCCCAAGCCCATATTGTCCTGTAACCTTTTCTTCTACTCCTTCCCCTACAACTGCACTACAGTCCCCTATACCTATGAGATTTTCATCTTCCTTCATGTATTCCTTTCAATATCCTCATATACTTGCTCTCTCTCTTCATCTTCAGCTTGCGACGTCAGCATGTCTACCTAAACTATCGTTGTCAGTGTTGGTTTGCCGTCGATTGTGATAAGAACAAACCTATCACTGAACTATTCACTGTAACACACCCTTTGCCCTACCTTTCTATTCAAAACGAATCCTGTTATATTATTTTCTGCTGCTGCTGATATTACCACACACTCACCTGACCAGAAATCCTTGTCTTCTTTCCATTTCACTTCACTGAACACTACTATATATAGATTGAGCCTTGTATTTCCATTTTCAGATTTTCTAGCTTCCCTACCACATTCAAGCTTCTGACATTCCATGCTCCGACTCTTAGAACGTTATCTTTTCGTTGATTATTCAGTCTTTTTGTCATGGTAACCCCCCCTCGGCAGCCCTTCCCGGATATCCGAATGGAGGGCTATTCCGGAAACTTTTGGTAATGGAGAAATCATCCTGACACTTTTCAGTTACAGGCCACGTGTCCTGTCTCTAATGCAGTGGTTTCCATTGCCTTCTGCATCATACCGTTGGTCATTGTTGATTATCCCGCCTTTAGGGGCAGTTTCCCTCCCCAAGGACAATAGATTGCCCTGAACCTCTGTCCGCTTCTCTGCCCTCTTTGACAAGGCCGTTGGCAGAATGAGGCAGATGCAAGTTCTTATAATAATAATTGTAATCGTTGCCTGATGAATGCTAATATTTGTTATTTTTCAGATCACAAGAGTTTTTGCCTTATGTAATCTGTTATAATGACCCGTACAGAAATTAAACATTTAACCTTATATCTTGTGGAAGCATTTCATTAAGTCGCTTTGAGTGCAGTTTGTTGTAGTGTGATAATTGTACAAATTCTATACTGCTTTCCTTGAACCGATGAGCTTGGTTACTTAAAATCATCTCACTAAGTGCATGGTTTTAGCAGCAAAATTTCGGTGGGTTCTTTATCAGATAACCTTCGTTTCAAAAAATATTAAATATGTCAAGTCTTTGTTATTAATTAATAAAACCTGGAAGCTGTCACTATGCACATTGTTAATGGAGACACTGTACAACACGATTTCACAAATAGGTTAGAATTACGCATCGACTCAAGTTTCGGTACGGTCATACGAAAGCACACGGTAATCAATGATTATTAATTTCCATGCTTCAGTATGGGATTTCGTACTTTGTGCTCGCCTGCGGCCTGCTCAGGAGAAATCCTCCATACCACAGTGACTCAGATTGGCAGGTATGATAAACCTCAACTATCTCGGATAACGGGCCGCTCTCCCGCCTCAAGTGAGCTGCGGTCTGCAGAGATGAGTAAGGGAAAAATCGATATGTGGTAACTGATATCGAAATCTGTACTCTTACAACGTATCTCAATATGAATGTTACGCAACGGAATACTAGAAATTTGCCTACTGAGATGAACCTTCTCTCAAGTCCATTTACATCACGAATCGCACTTGTAAAATAGTTAAGACCAAAAGAAATAAATCTTGTTGCTATTTGACTATCCAGAGTAATAAAGAAGAACGCATCTGATAATTATGAACACGTCTATAGAAGAAATGAAAGAACACGTCTATATACGATGATGAAGAAATTACTGACTCCTACAAAAATTGATGTTTCATTCCATGAACGTAGCGCATTACATAACTGAAACATGTCTACTGACATGCCTTCTGTGTATTTTTAATATGTTCTAGGTACTCGAGTCACCTGCAACCATTGCAACTGCAACACTCTCCCAGCGATAGAGCGGTGGCGTGAAAATGTTTTCGTTCAGCGATGTGCAGTGAACACATTAGTTCTACGTATCAACAACACAAACACTAGGGCCTCGAAAAGCATTCAGTTTCAAACCTTGATAGTTAAATGAAAAAGCAAGGATTCAACCAGCTGAAATGCTTACAAAGGATTAGGCTATTTGGCTGAATGATAATCATGATTGTCAAAAGGAAGTGCTGTTGCTGACACCGACAGACTTTATATAACATCAATACATTCAATAGTAGTGCCAGAGCTTCTATACAAGTTATCTCAGAAAATAATTTTCTCGATTGAAGAACAATCATTAACAGTTGTAACAAACACTGATTACGAAATCGTAACGCCACTAAGGCACGTGAGATCCCGTTCACCTGCATTTTGGCAAAGCCACCAAAATTACTGAACCATCAACTTCCTACAGTGAAAACAAACAATGCTTGCTTAGAAAGCGCATCCACTGTAAGTGAGAAATCATTTCCCACAAGGTTGAAAGACACTCACAAATTATACATGAAGAAAAAAAAAAAAAACACGGACACACAAAATCTGCTTTCCAGAGTCTGCCCCCTCCCCTTTCCTAATTGTTTAGAGCAGGTATTAGAAACATAATACGAATATGTCACTAGTAAGTATATGTAATGCAGATACCATGGATTCGAGACTAAGACCACCCGAATCCGGCAAAGTAACTCGACAAGAACTCAAATGTTAAACACGATCGCAAATTCACGGACCATTAAATAACATATGACAGATTAAGGAGAGGCTTTACAGTACGGAATATCTATGAATAGTCTGAATAATGGGAGTTTAACTATTAACTCAGTTTAAAGCCGCGTAGTTTTCAGAAGCAAAAGTGAAAACAATAAATCACAGCACAGAACATTCCTAAATGCAAAAGGTGAAAAGTCAAATTGCTCTGTGGCTCAAAACATGCCATATTGGAGCGATCTCGCCAAAACAACTGTGGCTGTGCGTGTACGACAAATCAAGCAGACTGCCCATCATCCCACAAAAGAATGCCACGAAACAACCCATCTTCGGTCTGGCCGGAAAGCATTCCCTTTCTTGCTTTGTCCATAGTGGCAGTGACCAGAAACTGTCATATCAAAAACATCACAGACTTGAACTCATATATTAAGGAGAAAAAACACACTAACAAGAAATCTATCGGACGAAGAAATTCGGGCCTTAATTCTTATAGTACTCATTTACCTCATTCTAAATATACCGGTTTTAAACATTTGCGTGCACAGGTTCTCTCTCACTCCGGGTTACTGTAGAGCCCTAATGACTGAACACTAAATAGTGTACATAGCTGTGGTGAGAGACTTACGTTGATATTATCGGCGGTGCTTTGTTCATTGTGTAAAATGTACGCGGTTTCATTCCTCCAACTGGTGCCAGATATTTCTTTGCTTTGAACACTTTCATGTTGTGATTCGCGAATGCAGTGTAAATTAATGAAGGTAAGGAGAGTGTCAAAGAGGTACTGTAGCAGTATTTCGCTGTTAACACTGCTCTTGTGCTTTATTTTCTTAGGCGTAAAAAGTTGACACTGTTAAAGTGAAGTACATAGATGAGCCAAACCATTATGACCAACTGCATAATAGCTTACTTGTCCGTCTTAGGAAAGAAATACATCACTAATTCTGCGGATCAGGGAACCGACAGTTTCTTGACAGGTTTGTGGAGGTATGTGGCGTTAAACGTCCATGCGTAGGTCATGTAATTCCGGTAAATACAGGCCGCTGATTTGCTTACGGGATGACTGCGTGATGGTGCCCGATAACGACCCAGAGGGGTTCTATAAGATTTACGTTTGGTCGCCGAGACATCAGACTGAGTTCAACGTAATGCTACTCAAACCACTGCAGTAAGGTTGTGACTTCGACATGTGAACCATTATACTGCTGAAAGATAACGTCGCCGTCCGGGAAGACATCAAGCATGAAGGGATGCAGATAGTTCGAATCTGTCAGCGCGTATTCGATTACTATCAAAGGTCCCATTCAGTCACGTGAGAATGTCTCTCACAGCATAATAGTGCTCCCACCTGCCTGCGTCCGTGGCGCACTGCACGTTTCTATCCGCCGTTCACCTCGATGATGGCATTTGTTGAGACGACCGTCGACCTAGTGTATCAAAAATGTGAATCACCCGAAGAGCCTACACGTTTCGGTTGAAATCGGTTGCAGCCCGATATTCCCGTACACACTGAAACCGTAATTGACAATGTCGTTGGGTCAACATGTGATCACTTAGGGTGGTCTGCTGCGATGCTCCATTTTCTACAACTTAGATTAACGATGTGCTACGGATCACTTGCGTGTGCACTAGCATTGTGCTCTTTCGATAGAGATGCCACGGTTCACCATCTCTCCTGCTATACTGAGCATACAAGCCTGCGAACCCCACGTTCTGTGAAGAGTCGTGGTCGGCCCATCATTTAGCACCTAGTGGTAGTTTCAGTGTCCTACTGCTTAGGGCAGTAGCACGTGAATGTTCGACCAGCTTCGCCGGTTTCGCTTTACTCGTTCAAAGGTTCCGGGTAATAATAATCTGGCCCTTGTCAAAGGCGCTCATCTCAATGGATTTCCCCATTTGCACTCTATATCTTAGCTATTGCGATCCACCGTCCGTTTCCGCTCCGCTAACATACTCTTGTTTCCGCGACACATGCCAGCAACGCCATCAGGCTGCATCCGACGTCGCAGTGCACAGTGGTCATGGAAATAAGCGTGCGGCATTGCGGGCAGGGAGTCTTCCATTCGGGAAAGTTCGGCCGCCGAGGGCAAGTACTTACTGCATTCGATGCCACAATGGGTGACTTGCGCGTCGGAGATGGGGATGAAATGATGAAGAGGACAACACCCGGGCCCTGAGCAGAGAAAATCTCTTGCCCCAGCTGGGAATTGAACCCTGGCCCCTTGGCATAGCGTTCCACCGCACTGACCACTCAGCTAACGGGACCGGACACAGTGGTCATAATGTTATGGGTTACGAGTGTACATGAACCAGCGAAGAGGAGGGCTCTGGTTGCCACTCCCCTGGACAGCACTTTGCGCTCGGGCTAAAGGTGGCTGCAGTTGAGAGGGGCGAGTAACGAACAACCGGTACGTGCGACTGTTTAAAGGCTGTACATTCAGAAGCGCATTACTGCGAACTATCAAACCTGTAGCCCAAAACTTCGCCCGCTGTCGATTTCTATGACTGATAGCCAGCTAATGTTCTTCTTTCCCCTTAAGATGTGGTCAAGTTGGTGGTATTTCTCTGCTTGTGTGGATAGCGTCCCATCCTGTGTCGACCGCTTCCGCTATTTTATATCTTATCGTCCACGGCCGCACATGTTTGATAGAAGTCCTCTGAGGGCACGAAGCACACGAGCTTTGAACCATTTCCACTTTTAATTTCAAGCCCAGTCTTTGTCTTACGTCAGTGACGTGTAAAGACGTGACGGTTGTAATGAAAACCAGGTAACCTCTTCAGGTGTGATAAAGGACGAATTACTGTGTCAGGGAACACGCTGTCATGCCTCTTACAAGATTTTTCCCGTATAATCTGTAGTAATTTACCACTGCTCTTGCGGAAATAAGTTGCGGGTGTACCTTCCGAAACAGATCTCTTATCCTATAGGCTGACTACATGGACGCTACCTTGCGGGGTACGGGGCTGAGCAAGTCCAGATAGAATACGCACGGTCCACTAACAACCACTGCTGTGGTACAATTGACATTCTGCATCTGTTTTACAGGTGGTTTTGCACGTTCGTTTAGACAAATGCTGGGCCAGTCCCCAGTTTTGATTTCAGGACACAGGAAGAGCATCTGACAATAATATTAAAATAAAGTAAATTTTCCAGATCATGAAAAACAACGTACTCTGTTTGACAGGAAGATAGACAAAGAGAGACAAACAGAGACAGACAGACAGAGAGAGAGAGAGAGAGTACGTAAAAAAAATTGGTTCAAATGGCTCTGAGAACTAAGGGACCTAACTACTGACGTCATCAGTCCCCTAGAACTTAGAACTAATTAAACTTAACTATCTGAAGGACATCACACACATCCATGCTCGAGGCAGGATTCGAACCTGCGACCGTAGCGGTCGCGCGATTCCAGACCGTAGCGCCTAGAACCGCTCGGCCGCCCCGGCCGGCTACGTACAAAAATATCACAAATGGAATACTGTAGGGAGAACGTAGTCAATTAGTTTAAAATATGAATAAGAAAATATTTAAAGAAACCGAAATTTCTTTTTAGTTGGATTCTTTGATCATTGCTGCGAGTCGTTGAAACGTTATACCATCTCATGGAATTGTGCTTGTTAACACTGGAAAACCGATCAGCAGCTAGACTACAGTGAGCAGCCATCTGGGTATCAAGTGTCCATTCCGATTGTGGAGGGGGACTACTATGAATAATTTTTCGCTCAAAACAAAAACGTAACATTGTAGACAGTACATGACAATGTGCTGTGCAACAGCTGTTCGCAATTATTAGGCTGTTATTGCTGTTGTAATTTGAATAACTTACATTTGAACTTATATCAGAGATAGACGCATGAGAGAGCATAAAATATTAGATGTGGACAAAAAGAGGAATACTACTTAAAATCACAGCAGAAGTTAAAGATACAGTAATTCTGAATGTGGGGAAACAGTTTGATCTGCGTCTGAAATATATGTAATTTCTATTTTGTTTTGTTCAGATGAGAATAACAGATTTATTTCAAGAATTATGAAATAATAAATGTTTGGTGGTTTTACAGCAAAGGAAACAATACAATTTTGTTTTATTAAGCATACGAAGATGTGCTGAAAAGTAATCCCTTCGATTATCATGTGAAAACCCTCAAAAGCTTTTCAAACACAAACCTCTCTCGTGAAAAGTAAACTGTTCTAAAGGGTGAGCCGTTGGCGTGTGTGTTACTCACTGCGAATGTAAATATAGGTGTTTACTCGTAGAAAACAATTTATTAAGGCAATATTGTAGCTTAAATAAGTCAATTAGTATCTATTGTGATCTATATATGGAAGGTTTCGCTTTTAATTGTATAGTTTACGTGGAAAGATAACTACTCTAAAGTGCAAGCCTTTGGTGTGGGTTTGTTTTCGTTATTGACCGCAGTAAGTTATGTGATTATTCAATAATTTCCGGGTAATGTCTGTGTAGCTTTATTGTGAAGAATATTGTTGTGTTGGCAGATGAGGCAACACCGTGTTACTAGACGGGGCCGAAATGCACGCGTTTTACTTCACGCAGGCTGGCGCGAGGAGGGAAAAACTATACTGACGTGAGGTCTGGAACATGACAAGGAATTAGAATTCAGAAAGCGGACGTAATTAGTTTGATACTTAACTTTAATCCATTAATGATGAACGTCGCTCTTGACGGTACATGATTCACAATACTATCTGTTCAGAATAGTAACTGAATATGGCACCTTGCTAGGTCGTAGCAAATGAGGTAGCTGAAGGCTATGCTAAACTGTCGTCTCTGCAAATGAGATCGTATGTAGACAGTGAACCCTCGCTAGCAAAGTCGGCTGTACAACTGGGGCGAGTGCTAGGGAGTCTCTCTAGACTACACCTGCCGTGTGGCGCCGCTCGGTCTGCAATCACTGATAGTGGCGACAAGCGGGTCCGACGTATACTAACGGACCGCGGCCGATTTAAAGGCTACCACCTAGCAATTGTGGTGTCTGGCGGTGACACCACATTCCTCCCCCGCAAATCGGCGTACGGTCGTGGTATAAGGCCTCCGCCCGCCGTGGGGAGGACCCTACAACAGGCGAGGCTGTGCCACCCGCACCCTGCCATTCGGACCGCGGGGAGCTAGGGAACGCCTGAAAACCTACTCCAGAGTGCACGCCAACGTGGGGTGTATGCGCCCTAAGAGAGTGGAGGGGCGGAAGAGTCGACCTCCATCGGGCCGGGGCATCCGACAGGCGAAGACGACATATGGTCCGGAAGACAAAAAAAATGGCTCTGAGCACTATAGGACTAAACATCTATGGTCATCAGTCCCCTAGAACTTAGAACTACTTAAACCTAACTAACCTAAGGACGGCACACAACACTCAGCCGTCACGAGGCAGAGAAAATCCCTGACCCCGCCGGGAATCGAACCCGGGAACCCGGGCGTGGGAAGCGAGAACGCTACCGCACGACCACGAGATGCGGGCAGGTCCGGAAGACAGCCGGTCCCGGGGAGCGATCGGCGGCGAGTGACCCTGGGGGGCGCCCGGCGGCTGCAGCGACGCGTCCACTGCGGGCGTCACCGGCGGGAGAACAGGCGGCGGCGGCGGCGCGTCGCCATGGGGCAAAATGGAAGGCAGCGTCGGTAACACCTGGAGCTGAGGCGAGCCAGTAGATGGGTCCCCGGGGCGCTGACCGGACGGCACCGTCGCTGAAAGCAGACGGCGAGCGGCAGATCCCGTGCGACGACAGAGGCGCAGCTGATTGAGATTCCGGCGCACCCCAAAACCAGATACATAGCGCGTCCGAGGCAGCGAAGAATGCGCCCTTCGAGCCAACGCCGCCGTGAACCTCGATTGTGGCGGTAGTAGACAACGTCGCCGGGGGCAAAAGCAGGTGTCTGCCGCTGCACAGGAACCTGATGCGGCGGATGTAGCAAAGACATGAAGGTTCGATGATGGCGACCTTAGAGCAACTCAGCCGGCGATCGACCATCTCTGGGCTGAGAGCGATACGAGGAGAATAACGCGTCCTCCCGAGAATGCGACTCTTTCAACTTCAACATCTGTGACTTGAAAGTCCTGACCAATCGTTCAGCGGCACCGTTTGACTGGGGCGAAAACGGCGCCGACGTCATATGTTGAATACCATTGCCCTTGCAGAATGACAAATTCTGCGGACATGAATTGTGGGCCATTGTCGGAAACAATTGTCTGTGGAAGACCTTCAATGCAAAAGATAGCACATAACGCTTGGATAGTGGCAGATGATGTCGTGGAAGACATCCGGACAACAAAGGAAAATTACTGAATGAATCTATCACAACCAACCACCGAGCATTCCAGAATGGACCAGCAAAATCGATGTGTAAGCGTTGCCAAGGGAATGTGGCTTTTGGCCATGCAAAGAATTTACGCGGTGGTGCAGGCTGGTGTTCGGCACACACCATGCAAGAAGAGCACAGTCCGCAGCTCGTGGTCGTGCGGTAGCGTTCTCGCTTCCCGCGCCCGGGTTCGATTCCCGGTGGGGTCAGGGATTTTCTCTGCCTCGTGGTGACTGGGTGTTGTTTGATGTCCTTAGGTTAGTCAGGTTTAAGTAGTTCTAAGTTCTAGGGGACTGATGACCATAGATGTTGAGTCCCATAGTGCTCAGAGCCATTTGAACCATTTTTTGAAGAGCACGTTTTCGTAATCGCGGCATCGATTCCGAACCAAGTACAGTGCTGACGAACAAGTTGTTTCGTTCTCACAATACCCCAATGTCGTTGGTGGAAAAGGTTTAAGACAGAGGACTGTAACGAAAGTGGGACCACGACCATGGACTGATCATTATCAGAACGCGACAGCAAAACACCACGTCGACCAAGGAGTCTCTCCTTGTGAGCAAAAAATTGGTGAACTAACGGGTCCCCGAGCCGTGACTTTGAGAAAGGCCATTGCGTAGCAACAAAAAGCAGAACGGTAGCAAGGACAGGGTCGGCAGTTCTAGCTGTAGCTACACGACGAAAATCAATCGGAAACGATTCGACCACGTCATCGGTTTCCGAATCAATGAACATGGAAGCCAGTTCGGAGGAACCGAATGCCCTATCCTCAGCAACAGGCAAACGGGACAACGCATCGGCGTTTCCGTGCTTAGCAGTGGATCGATACAACATATCGTAGCGGTACTGCGAGAGGAAAATAGACCAGCGAATGAATTTCTGCGCTGTACGTGGAGGTACAGGCTTGTTCGGATGAAAAAGCGATGTCAAAGGTTTGTGGTCTGTGATTATGATAAAGTGACGACCATCAAGAAGTCATGAAACCTTGTAACACCAAATACGAGAGCCAATGCTTCTTTCTCGATCTGTGAATAATTTCTTTGCGCAGACGAGAGCAATTTAGACGCAAAGGCAATAGGGCGGTCGTGCGAGACATCTTTGTGCGCAAGCACAGCACCGATCCCGAAATCCGATGCATCCACCATCAACAAAAGGGGCTTCTGGGGATCAAATGGCGTAAGGCAAGTATTGGAAAGCAACGCCGATTTCAACCGGCGAAAGGAGCCTTCGCATTCCGTCGTCCAGACGAAAGGAACATCTTTACGGCGTAAGCGATGAAGCGGAGCTGAAATGGAAGAGGCATGCGGCACATATCTGTAATAATAATTGATTTTTCCCAGCACACTCTGTAGCTGTTTCAAATTCTGTGGCGAAGGCAAGTCTTGTATGTCTCGGAGGTGCGTGGGACTGGGATGTATGCCTTGGGCCTTGAGTACATGTCCCAGGAATGGCAAGTCACTAGCAAAAAACACACATTTGTCCTTCCGAAGACCATTTTGTCGCAAGACTTGACATAATGTTCTGAGATTGGCTAAATGTTCTTCTTCCGTCTTTCCGGAGATCACAATATCGTCTAGATAGTTTGCTGCAGTAGGGACCGACGCACAAACAGTTTGTAGATATTGCTGAAACAATGCAGGGGTGGATGCAGACCCGAATGGCACACGTTGATACAAACCAAGATGCGTGTTAACCATCAAAACGCGCTGAGATTCTTCGTCCACCAGTATTTGCAAGTACGCATCTGCTAGGTCCAACTTCCAAAAATATTTACCCGGGCACAGTTTGTCAAAAAGATCTTCCGGGCGTGGTAAAGGAAAAGTTGCAATCACTAGTTGTGGATTCACTGTTGCCTTGAAGTCCACACGAAGTCTCAATTTTCCCGAAGGTTTTGGCAAAATTACTAAGGGTGATGCCCAGAGGGAAGCCTGCACACTTTCAATTGCACCTTGTGATTCCAAATCGTGTAATGTTTTTGCAACCTCCTCACGCAATGCGTGGGGAACGTTGCGCGCTCTGAAAAATTTTGGTTGCACTTTTACTTTCACTTCCAAATGTGCTTTGTAGTTCTTAGCGCAACTGAGGTCCGGTGCAAAAATGTCGGCAAATTCTTCACATAGACGAGAAACACTGTCTGAAGTCACAGTCTGGTTCACTGATAGGACCTGATTTACTATAGATAAGTTAAACAACTGAAATAAATCGAAACCAAACAAGTTCACTGTAGAAGAAGAACGAAGGACGTAAAATGACACAAGTTTTGTTTGTCCTCTGTATGTTGTAAGAAGGCTGCACTGTCCTAACCCAGGGATCTCTTGACCTGAATAGTTAGTTAACGTAACATTTGCGGCACGCAACGGAGGTGTGCCCCGCTGTTTGTAAGTGTCGTGATTGATCAGTGAAATTGCGGCTCCGGTATCGAGCTGGAATGATATCAATTTGCCGTTAATGTCCAAGTCCACAAAAAGTTTATTGTCCTGCAAACGACAAGAGCGACTGTCATGTGCAATGTGAACTAACACTGGTACAAAATCACTTGCGACTTGACCGGAGTTCCGGCGATGTCGACGCACACTATTTATGGGACGATCACAGTCACTGTTAGAGAGAGTGGCACTGGGCGGAGTAGAATGAACAACATGAATTTCCATGGGCGAAGTTTCGCGAGCCTGAGTATCCTTGGTTCGATTCCGATTCTGGCGCGAAGCAAAGGGCCTGGAATGGTGTTGAGTTTCCGATCTGAGCTTTTTCTGGCAAAATCTCTGAACATGTCCTTTTTTATTACAGTAAAAGCAAATAGCTTAGCGTGACGGGCAATTCTCACTCGAATGTTTAGTAGCACACCGTGGGCATGATTGAAGCACTGCATTTTCTTGCCGGCGCAGCACACGTGGCTGAGAGCGTGGCGGCAGCGGCGCGACCGGCCACAAGGGTTGTTTACTGTGCCGTGCAGCTCGCCCGGCTGGCCGGTTAACCTGACACACCACTGGCGAAGTTTCAAATGATTCCTGAGCAAAGTCAAGTGTGTCCTGCAGATCCAATATGTCCATCACTTGTTGAAGGGAGGGGTTGGCTAGTTTCAAAATCTGTTCCCATATACGAACATCAGAAACGTTCTGTGCAATTGCATCACGTACCATAGTATCTGAATATGGGAGTTTACATTGACACTCAAAAGCACAATCCCTAGTAGGCCTTCCAAGGTTGACGCCCACTCCCGATTAGTCTGACCCGCCGTACGTTTTTATGAAAGAAGGTATACCGTTTCGCAACTACATTGACTGATTGTTTGAAAGATGCATCTAATGCAGACAAAATTTCGTCGTAAAACAGAGTAGCTACGTCGCGTCAGGGAAATAATTTGGCTATCACACAGTAGGTTTGCACACCGACGGACGACAAAAGAAAAGGCTGCGCTCGTTACCTTGAATTCTGTAGGCGGCGAGATGAATTCCACATTGGCGTGACCACTCCATCCAGCTTTCCCGTGCAGCATCAAAAGGTCTGAATGTCGGTGCAACTGCGTGTTGTGGCTGCGTTAACGGTGGAGTGGCGGCTGCCGCATCGTTTTGAATCGCACGTTGACCCTGGACGAGCTGTCCAAGGGCATCAAGTAAGGCCTGTGTCTGCTGAGTCTGTAAGCGATAAAATTCAGACAGTTCATCTGGAGATTGTGGCGAAGCCATGACACAATTAAATCAGGGCAGTATAGATAAGAACACCGTTTTTACACTCGTCGCCAATGTTGTGTTGGCAGAAGAGCCAACACCGTTTTACTAGACGGGGCCGAAATGCACGCGTTTTAGCTCACGCAGGCTGGCGTGAGGAGGGAAGAACTATACTGACGTGAGATCTGGAACATGACAAGGAATTGGAATTCAGAAAGCGGACGTAATTAGTTTGATACTTAACTTTAATCCATTAATGATGAACGTCACTCTTGACGGTACATGGTTCACAATATTATCTGTTCAGAATAGTAATTGAATATGGCGCCTTGCTAGGTCGTAACAAATGACGTAGCTGAAGGCTATGCTAAACTGTCGTCTCGGCAAATGAGATCGTATGTAGACAGTGAACCCTCGCTAGCAAAGTCGGCTGAACAACTGGGGGCGAGTGCTAGGGAGTCTCTCTAGACTAGACCTGCCATGTGGCGCCGCTCGGTCTGCAACCACTGATAGTGGCGACACGCGGGTCCGACGTATACTAACGGACCGCGGCCGATTTAAAGGCTAACACTTGGTAAGTGTGATGTCTGGCGGTGACACCACAAGTATCGTACGTGTATAGTTTGCATTCGGTTCGTGTTTTCTGTGTTTCTGTACTTCCTTACAGTTAATTTTCCATATTGTGCAGTGAAATCATCAAGTGGTGTTTATGTTTCCATTAAAGTATTTATACATAATTCGGTGATAGCACCTGTTCAAATTTGTCGTTAGTAAATATCGAGTCTCTTCAGTTTCTTACTCGTTTCGTGATTTCCACCACTATAACCTACGCCAGCAATTAACTTCTCACTGTTTACATTCTCCTGCTGCTACATTCGCCTGACGTCCAGAAATTCTCTTCTCATTTCACTAGAAGCTAATTTACTCTCTTCTAATTATTAATTGGTGCAGAGGAATTGCTTGTAGTGTAATTTGTATTGTTTGTATTTTTGTTGTTTCTTTGTTGCGTAATTTGTGTTGTTTAATCTGCCGTCATGTGCGACAAATGTGGATGTTGTCGTAGTTCAGTGTGCACGGGAGTGAAATATCAGGATTGTGCGTTGGTGTTTCACTGGGGAAATTGTAGTGGAGAAGCTGTTGTAGTGCCAGATGAGGCTCGCCAGTGGTGTTGTAGATTATGTAGCCGTGACAAGAAAATCGTGGAACAGGGAAAAAAGATTTCTGCCCTTCAAGCTGAACTAGAAATGGTGTACTTTGAATTAGACACGTTGAACAGGGAAAGAGACAACGGGAGCTGGGAACAGGTACGAAGTCGTAGTCAGGAGGAGAAAACCTCATAAATCACTTTTCAGATTCCAGTGAGCAATCTGTTTGATTTATTATCTGAAGTACTAGATTCTCAAACAGTTTTTGAGCAAAGTAGGGTGCAGCAGACTTGGAGTAACAATTGTAATGCTAGGTCTAGAGTAAAGTCAAGCAGAAAGAAAAGAGTCCTGCTGTTAGGTAGCAGGCACGGGAGAGGTGTAGGCCAGTTGCTACAGGAGAGGCTAGGAGTCGAGTACCAGGTCACAAGCATTGTGAAACCTATTGCTAAGCTTAGCCTGGTTACAGAAAACCTAGGGGCCTTGTGCAAAGGTTTTGATGGCAAGGATCATGTTCTAATAGCAGGAGGAATAGGAAACAGCCTGGCTATCAATTCGAACTATAGTATTAGGTGTGACCTGCATGTAATAGGTGCTGTAACAGCTCACACTCGTGTGTGGTTTGTGGATGTTTTGTAGCACCATGACACCGCCAGCCCTGGGTTAATACGGCTGTCAACCGTGTTAACAGAGAGTGGGGGGGGGGGAGGGGGTACTATTGGCAGAAACTAAATCTCATATCTATGCTCTGCCTGTTAATGAAATTGAGAGGTGGGGCTACACTAGTGATGGCCTGCACCTGAATAGAAGTGGGAAAGATAGATTAGTTGATATTCTTGCAGAAAATGTAAGGGGAGCCACATACACACACGACAAAATACCTGTGATTACTGGAGTCAGAGGGACACATTTTTTAGGTTAGAGTCTGGTTACAGACAGAGAGTACTGAAAGAGATTAAAACAGGACAATGCCATAATGTCTATAGCAGTATCCAAAGAAATAAAATTTGTGTGTTTCATCAAAACATTAGAGGACTCAAAAGTAAGTTAGATGAGCTTCTTGTATGCCTAGAAAATGGGTTAAATTCTGAAGGTATGGATGTTTCGTGTCTCTCTGAACACCATGTAACCGCAGGGATGCAGAAGTTAAATTTAAGTGATTACAGATTAGCATCTGAAGGTATGGATGTTTCGTGTCTCTCTGAACACCATGTAACCGCAGGGATGCAGAAGTTAAATTTAAGTGATTACAGATTAGCATCTTATTGATGCAGAATCAACATGGAAAAAGGAGGAGTTGCTACTTATATAAAAACTGGACACAAAGTCAAACATATTGAAGCAAACAGTTTTTGTGTAGATCAGATCCTTGAAGCATGTGCTTGTGAGTTGCTACTGCAATATATTTCTATAGTAATTGTAACAATCTACAGATCCCCTCAAGGTAACTTTCAGCTACTCATGAAAAATTTTTAGGCATTATTGACCTACCTGTCAGACAAAAAGAAGCAGTTAATGGTTTGTAGTGATTTTAATGTAGATTTATTAAAAGATACGGATAGAAAATTTGAGCTAGAATCATTGTTTGCTTATTTCAATCTAGTATCTGTAGCAGATTTTACAACTCGTGTGCAGCAGGATAGTAGGTCAATTATCGATAACAGGTAGTAACAATTAATGTGTACCCAGTTGTTAATGGGCTATTTGATCATGATGCACAGTTAATGGAAATACGTAAATAACACATATATCACCTTACAGGATTTAGGCAGGTCCATACAAGGCAGGGAGGCTTCTTAATGTGAACAGGATACAGAGCTTTAACTGCAGCCTAGAAGAGGTAGAATAGGATGAAGTACACACAGAAAATGATACTGATGACAAATTCAGTTTACTTCACCGTAAATATGTCTCAATATCTGAGAGTTGCTTTCCTGAAACGCTATCCAAAAAAGCCATTGAAAAGTCAAGCAAGCCATGGAGTACTAAGGAATTAAGATATCGTGTAAGAGGAAGAGGGAAATATATGGACAGGGCAGAATAAGTCAGGATTCGACGTTACTTGCTTACTACAGGAGATCCTGTAATATTTCAAGGAAAGTCATTAAGAAGTCGAGAAGCTTATGAGTTCTGACAGAAATTAATAGTGCTGATAATAAGATTAAAACTATATGGAATATTGTCAAACAAGAGATGAGGCAGCCTCACAGCGCACAGCATACCATAGCAATAAAGCTAAATGATGATGCTGTGAGTGATAATTCTCAAGTTACAAGTATTTTTAACAATCAGTTTCTGAATGTAACAGCAAAAATAGTTTTAAGGGGTTCAGTTGAAGAAGCAAATAAATATGTTAAACATGTCATTACCCAGGACATTAGGCCTTTAGAAATAGCACCAACATCCTCCACTGAAATTAAGGGAATTATAAATATTCTGAAAAACAAGAGCTCATGTTGTGTGAATGGAGTCTCTAACAGATTTTTGAAGAGTTGTTCTAATTTAATAAGTGGCGTCCTTAGTGATACATGTAATGCTTCACTGGCACAGGGAATTTTTCCAGACAGATCGAAATACGAAGTTGTCAAACATCTTCATAAAAAAAGGGACAAGAGTGACTTAAATAATTATAGACCAATCTCATTGCTGACTTCATTTTCTAAAATATTCAAAAAAGTTATGAATTCAAAGGTAGTCTCACATTTAAGTGAAATTAATTTACTAAGCATGTCACAGTTCGGATTCTGGAAGGGTTACTCTACTGAGAATGCTAACTACACATTACCCATCAAACAGTACAAGCCCTAGATAGCAAATTATCGCCAGTTGGTATTTTTGTGATCTCTCCAATCCATTTGACTGTGTGGATCACGTCACATTTTTAGAAAAACTAAGGTTTTATCGAATTTAAGGCTATACACACAGCTCGTTTGAACAGAAAGCAAGAAGTTGTGCTGAATAGCATAAGTAATGTTGGGAGGGTGGTAAATTTTAGTGAATGGGGAGTTATCACAAAGGGGGTCCCACAGGGTTCAATTTTAGGACCTCTACTGTTCCTTATTCATGTGGATGACTTCCCACTTAACGTTCAGCAAGTGCAACTAGTACTTTAAGCAGATGACACGAGTGTTATAATAAATCCCATTCCAGAAAAAGCAGCTGAAGATATTGATAAGGATGTCTTTCAAAGAATTATTAAGTGTTTTCAGAAAATGAACTCTCCCTTAATTTTGAAAAAACTTACTATATACAGTTCTGTACACCGAATAGAGTCGTACCAGCAACTGATGTAGCATATTAACAGGGCTCAGTTAACAGGGGACATTTCTCCAGATTTTTGGGTGTTTACATTGATGACAACTTGAACTGGAAGAAGCATATTACTGAGCTTCTCAAACAGCTATGTTCAACTTCTCTCGCTCTCCGTATAATCGCTAGTCTTGGTAATAAACAAATCAGCCTCCTAACGTACTTTGCATATTTCCACTCAATAATGTCTTATGGAGTAGTTTTCTGGAGCGACTAACCACTTAGACATTAAGTATTGGTTGCACAAAAGAGAGCAGTGAGAATAATTAGTGGTGTTCAACCAAGGACGTCATGTAGGCACCTTTTCAAGGAGTTAGGTATTTTAACTGCACAACCAGAGTACATATATTCGCCAATGAAATTCGTTGCAAATAATCCTTCTCAGTTCGCGAAGAACAGTGATGTTCACACGTACATCACTAGAGGGAAAAATTACCTTTCCTACCCGTTATTGAAGTTGTCAGCTGCTCAAAAAGGAGTACATTATTCAGCAACAAAAATCTTTGATCATTTGCCCAACAACATAAAATATCTGGCAGGTATCAGATCAAATTTGAAATCTAGCTTAAAATCATTTCTTTTGGACAACTTCTTCTACTCCTTGGTCAAGGTTCTCTTTGAGAAATGGTAAAAAAAAATTGTACCTTTAAATGTGGTTGCATGTGTAGAACTATAAATTTCAGTAATATTAATATTAGCAGTATTCATGTGTGTATACATATCTTGTAATCTGACTTGCATCATATCGATAACATTATTGGGAAAATTATCTACGGAACATGACATAACTAAAACTAAACTAAAACTTAACGTTCTACATTTTATTCTTCATGTCAACATACTTACATTGCAGCCCTCTGCAGCTATAGGGCTCCGAACTGTAGCGCGTAATACGACCTTGTGTAGCGTAACTACGTCGGTGAGTGAGAAACACAGTGATGTAACCGACTTTCAAACTCGCAGACCTCATCAAATGGCTCCGAGCACTATGGGACTCAACATCTGAGGTCATCAGTCCCCTACAATTTAGAACAACTTAAACCTAAGTACCCTAAGGACATCACACACATCCATGCCCAAGGCAGGATTGGAACCTGCGACCGTAGCAGTCACGCGGTTCCGGACTGAAGTGCCTAGAACTGCATGGCCACCGCGGCCGGCGCAGAACTCATCCTTAAGCACGACAGTGTCGGACCGCACGCGAACGCTGCGACACTGCAACCATCAGACGCCCTTGGATTCACTGTCATCGATAATCCTCCTTAAAGTCCCAATTTTGCCCCATCATTGTTATCTGCAAGGAACACCTTCGAGGACTTCACTTTGACGGTGATGAATCAGTCAAAGCAGAGGTGAGGCTATGACCTCGTGAACGATGTCTAACATTGTACAGTGACGGTATCAACGAACAGGTCTCTCGTTGGGAGACATGTGTTACTCGACAGGGGGAGTATGTTGACAAATAAATATGTAGAAATGAAAAATAAAAATGTAGAACATTAGTAACATTTGATTAAAAATCTTTGTTCGTGAAATTGTCAGTGGACGCCCTAGATAAGGAAAGAGTCAACCGGCCAAAGGGAAAGATGCTGGTCATTTATCACAGCTCATTCGTTACTTCACAAGAGTCCAACAATCTTTTATTGCACAGATACCAAAAACACTAACAAAATAAAAGTGAATCAGGATGTTTCTCCAAAATTTCTTCAGTAAAACAAAATGATGATAAATTACTTAATCTATACCGATAAAATGCACTAATTTTGGATGGACTAACAAGCAAGTAGTACAGTCAGATATAACTCAAACACAAGCTTAGCGCTGGGCGAACAATGACAGCAATGACGCTAAAGATTACAATTCCAGCATCTGGTGGCCAAAGATGTGCTTGACATACACGAATGTCACTTACAAGAAGTGTAGTAACATAAAATTACACAAGTCTGGTATGTGACGAGCTGAGGCCCTTTAAGTACTGATATTTTATATACTGGGTACAGGAAGGATTCTCAACACCAATATGCCAACATTTGATCAATATGAGAAGCCCCTTGGGCACAATCAGGGTACTGACGTGGAAAAATAATAAAAAAGCATTTAACAAATTGAGCGTTACACCAATATTTAAACTATTACGTTGAAACCAAACTTCAAACGGAGTAAAGGTGGAAGGGGCAGGGACGGCCAGCCAGGTCTGAGTGAGATGGTTTACAATAGCGGACACTCCTGGTAAAATTAACGCCTTATTGCTACGAGATAGAAACTCGACTTAAGAGGGATGCCGCAGCAAAGGCAGGAGGCCGTAACGTCTCAGAGGCTGCGATGAGAAGGGAAGTGGCTCGCCGAACGCGCCCACATACACAGCCGACGTGGACCGGCTACGCCCGATGATCCGGCAAGTAACAGGGCCTTCAGACGCTACGAACAGCTCGGAAAGCCGAGAGTAAACAAGCAGACATATAATCCGTACATAATTATTTTAAAACATATTAAAAATTCTCAGATCAAGACAAGAAACACAGTGTGGGCGTGGCCGCAAGCTCCAACCAAACCTTACGTATTGCAGTAAGAATATTACGAAAAGAATTACTTAGAGGATTAACCGGTTAACCTTACAACAAAATATAACAAAAATGTTAATGTAATAACCAAAAAATCACAGGGCTACCCAAAGAGATTAACTTTTAAAAGATAACAGGCATATCGTGAGGGCTAACAATCAAACAACTACAATAGTAATTATATTTAGGACAATAAACATTAAATTTTTTCAGAGGGTCAAAATTTCGCCAGAGTTACGGAAATTAATTACCTAACGAGCCAAGATTCATTGAGCAGCTAGCCTTTGCTTTATCACGGCCATAGGCAATTTTGTTGCCGTTACATCAATCGGGGAAGCAACAACGTCCGATAGAAGTACTAAGACTCGTAAGACACGATTTCTGTCTCAGTGGTCGCTAATACACGTGGTGGCCTAGAACATACGACACAATTTCAGGTCCTAATGACAAGGTAAACAGACAGTGCACAAGTTACAATTAAAAGAAATTTTGCACCACATCAAATAATGCACTCGGATAATTCCAAACAGAGGCATAAAAAGGTAAATTTAATACTTGAGACACGGTGATGGAGAACCATAAGCAACCCAGCGCAGTGGGAGGAGCTTTAACACGGCAGCACACGTGTCAACCAAGTAACAATCACCTTACCCCCAAATGGCAGAACAGACGGCACCAGAAAATGAACAGCACTCCAGCAAGTATGCCTGCTCAATACAGGATAAACCGTCTGCGTCCACATTAGGCCCAAGTACTGCCGACCAACACAACTCTACCGACCACCGGCCCCTTAGACAATCGTGCTCTCGTATGCTCCATGAAAGCTCCCTGATTATGACCGACTGCCTGCCCATGTGGCCAACAAACCGCTACAAGAAACTACAAACAAAGTCTCAACTTGAGAGGCTACTATCGTTATCTTTTCCGGTGGCAACTCTTCCACCTGTTGCCTCTAGCAGTCAGGCCAACTAGATATGTTGCATGCCAAGCTAGTGCTTTTAATATTTGTGCACTGGCAATGTTGATTTGACTTATCGTAACCACTGTACATTGGTAGCAAAGCCCTATACCCAACTGTTTTGCTATAATTTTTTTAATTATCCAAACGCAAAGTGATTTAAACGCATCAGACTAATACATTTTAAAAATGCCACTGTCTGTAAACATTTCCGATCGACTCACTCCACCTTGGCAAGACCACATTCCCATTCTATTGCATTTCTTGTTATCGGAGCTTGACAATTCTATTAATAGGGAGCTTATGGCAAAAAATGACTGAACAAAATGGGTATCCTCTACTGAATGAGCATGACCACCATTTCTTTTCATATCTCCTCTTTTATTTTCTGAGATTCTACCACAGCACTGAAACAAAATTTCCTCCAATACATTTAAATATAAAAGAAAACAAGGAATTCTCTGCCCAGTGGTCATGATAGTACGTACACATACCGATATCGTATGGTCCCTTAATATTTTCCTTATCACTATAGTGCACTTTCTGGCTTGGTACGGATGTCCAATACTTCTCTCTATCTTTCAGTTTCCTAAGCTCATTAATTAATAACCTAGAGAATTTAGTAGCGGCCAGGCTATTAAAAATAAAATTCTTGCTTTTTGGTACTGTACTTGTAATTAAGTCATCACATTGTAGTGTTTAATAAAAAAATAAAATAAGAGAGAAGAAAAGAAAAAGACTGAAAATGTGGGAAACAATCGTAAGTGAAAATGGGTTTTTTAAAATCGTTAATGACCATGAAAAAGGGAAAGAATGAAAAGCAAATCGGACTTCGTGTTGCAGAAAAGCTATCGGACTTCGTAATTCGGAAAAGCTATTGTTGGGTTGGTCCTTGTGGCGTTTTTGAGCAAAAGTTAAACCAATTTCCACTACAAAAATTATTGAAAAAGAACAGAGAATAACTGACAGGGGGAAATGGCGCAGATAAGATTTCATTCTTTACCAGGTTAACATGTCTTCTTTCGTGCGGCGTCCAGGTCTTCAAAAATCTCCTACTTCATTTCTGCGTGAAAAGTCTGCTCCGAAATCTTGCAATAAGTTTCATTGTCCAGGAATTTCTAATGTACACAAAAACCGTCTTGATGTTAAATGCAATTTATTTTAGTTGCTTCTCTCCATCCTCCGAATTTCATAACAACTTCCACAATGTCTACACATTAATAAGTTTTTTCGTCTTAATAAGATCACGTCTGCATTAAGCTTCCGCTGTCGAGAGACAATTGAAACGGATAGAAAAGCAAAAAAGAGTTACAATTTTAGTATTCTCTCTGCCGTCGAGCGCTCATACCGCTGCGACGGCACAATTCATGTCTGAGGGAACGAGTGCAGCGCAGCGAAATTCAAAGTCCCGCTACATCGCCCCCTCGACTGTCACGCTAAAACATTTAGCGTGGCAGCCTAGCAAACCTAAAAGTCAATATATGCATATTTTCATTGGAAAGGCCACGTGCATCCATAGGGGATAATCTTTGCCAACACTTACTTTCTAAACCTATATACTAAATACAATTATTACAGTTTGGATCCCTTTTACAAAATTAATATACATATATTTACATAGTGTGTGTTTGAGCAAGCTGCTCGCCAGCGCAGTTAATGTTGTGCGCTTCCAGCGTTGGTTTCCCAATGCATCTCTGGCAGCATGTAGTCTTTGCGCATGCGCAATAGCATCAGTGAATTTCGCGTGCGGCAGTTTCAAAATTGCTGTGTTATGACAGCCTTGCACAGTATTCACTTTCACATAGTCTTCATTACAAGTTATTATTCCAGCATAAATGGCATGCTAAGTCCGGTGACACCATAAGATTGAACGTGTGCGTGATCTGAAGCAACGTCCGTGTCTTCTGTTACGACACAACACTCCATGTTCTTGTGCGTTTTCATGACTGTTGTTCCCGGGGCATATATGGTCGATGTAGTTTTTAGCCTCCCCATCGCCTACGACAGGTGCTGAGTTTATTGTCTCCAAAGCATCTGAAGGCCGGCCAGGAACAACGGCGTCGATGTTCGCAAAGGTATGTCTTTCACCACGTTGTTTACACTTGCCAACAAACGTTCATTTTCAGTGTGAAAATCCTCATTATCGTCGAAGTAAATCTTAGTTTATATCGATTTACAAGCAGTTATTTGGTTTATGCACCATAAGTTTCACAAATAACACAAAATTCGTCGTTTATAACGTTCACAGTTTAACACTGTTTGCAACACTTTTTTGCCATATTTACATTTTAACAAAGTTCACTGTGTCCCAGCATGTTTACATCGTTAATTATGAAAGCTTATTCTTAGTGGTCACATTTCAAAATATGTTGACAATATGGAAAGTTTTAACTCATATACAAATACATATAAATTTACAAGAAAATTGGCTTTCTCTTATTGGGGTTTATGGTCATTTTGATTTTTTTTATTAAGGTTTGGGCGTGCCAAGGGATATCAAACTTATTATTTAAAGCACGGGCTTCCCTTCATTTATTATTTGTTTCTTTCTTTTGATTCCATATCCTGGCTAGTGGTTGACCAGGCTTGTAATGCCATCAATATTCATGTCTTTTTATTCATACCTGAAAGTTTACTGTCACACAATATATTCTTACATTCCATAAACAAACAATACCCAGCTGCAGGAGGTGGTAGGATAAAGGCGAAAGAAAAAAAAGATAGAATGGAAGAAACTATTCACTACCTATAAACTACCAAATCCTAAAGCTACTACATAAAAGAGAACATAATACCTTATAACGTTTGCGTCACCTTCAAGGGGTGTGTGAAAGGAGGTGCTTACCATTTACCAAATCATGTGTAAATGTAAGTGTCCTTACGTCAAGTCTGTGTAGTGTAACCTCATGACAGATTCTCTGTTTGTGTTTTCACTGTTCATATGACTAAGTGGATTATACATTAACAAATCCTTGCATGAGTAAATCACATAGCTGCTCAGTACTTCCTCGATATCTCCACTTCTTGTGGATACCGTCTATACAAATGGAAAATATATCTCACAGAGATTGTCTCTCTAATAATGTGTATTATATAATAATATATCAAATTTTCTCTCAAGAGTTCAACCATGAACTTTCTTCTACTTTAGTGAAGGTTAAACATCATGTATGTTGTGTGTGTATATATATATATATATATATATATATATATATATATATATATATATATATCATTTCTTTCTATAAAACATAAATAAAGAACATAGTATTATAATTGACAGTAAAATGTCTCTTTCTCAGTGTCCGTTGCTCAACGTCGGCTGCACGGGTGGTGCTCCTTTGCACTTACCTTGCATTACCTGAAAAGTCAAATGTTGTCTTCAAAGTAGATATAATATTGTCATCTGTTTGCTTAAGTGGAGGTGTTGTACGAGTCGCAAAACGGCCTTAATAACTCTCCTATCTTTTGCTTTCTCAGGATTTTCCGTCGTGTGTAAGTATAATAAAGGCTAACAAGACACTACATTTCACTTTCGTAATTTTTTTTATACAAATGTATTCACATGAGGGCTGTGTAAAAACTATATTCCTTAAAATATCATTCTCCTCTCTGAACATGAACTATAAATGTTTTCTTCCACACAATGACTTAACAAAACTTAACGAAAGGTTACTAAGTTACACTTCTGAAATGAGTTAAACCTAATTTGTTTCCAAGTTACATTCTTATTACACTTCTTTCAACAGCTGTAATCATCATTACGTTAACTCTGCTTTTCTTGCATTCGTTCATTTTCAAGGGCACTGTGAATAGATTCACAATTAACGTCTTGTACTCACATGTTCTAACTCATCACAAATGTTTTCTTTCAAACTGAAATTCTTATGTAATCTTAAAGATGTAGACTATTTACTCACTTCTCTATGTAGCACAATATTACCAAAACATTCTCACTCATTCCTTACTCACATATTCATCATAATATATGTATCTGTATACATTAAACATATTCCTCATCAAACGTTAATATATCACATACGTGAGGCCATTTGGCACTTCCATTCTCATAAAACTTCAATAATATTTTCCGCAAATAATCTGTCTCCATCAACTACTTCACAGTAACTTACATTCTTATATTAACTTAAATATTAACTCATTCATACTGATCATTCATTCTTACATCCTCATTCATTCTGCTACATACCTATGTCATTACTGATTTCAACAGCTATTATCTCCTGTCATTAGAGTGCCTTGAAATAACTAACTAATTGTTGATTCACCTTATAATTTACAATTAACAACAAATGTAACCTGTGTAGATCTCATTCCTATATGAATATCTTTTCTCATTTAGTAAGTGTACTCACCTGGGTTTACCTTCTCTTCATAATTATGTGTACATGTGTAACTGCAGTATATAATTTCCATAAATGAATGTTTGTGTTCTTAGGCTGTACAGCTTAATGTTCGTGTCTTCAATACAAATATTTATGATCTCGTTTTCACAGCAACTTGCTCATGTTCAACTTAGTTATCATTATATTATGTTGTTTTAGTGCACAAAGGGTTTCAAATGTCTGTGAGGATGCAGCCCCCTCGGCTTGTGAGATAACGGGTATTCTAGGGAGTAACAACCTGGGTGAGGTATGCTTGTTACTCTGAAAGGACCTGAATATAATAGCTGCCATTTTCTGTTCAGTTGTTTTAATTTTGTAGACTTGGGATGTGAACGCAACAGAACAAGGTCATCAATCTGATAGATTTGTGTATTTGTAACACGTTTGTCATACTTCTCTTTCCTGATATTGCACAACGTAGTGTATGCCTGTCTTACTTTCTCTTCCAAAGGTATATGTGTTGTGGATTGGGTTAGCTTTGGAATGGGCATAGCCCACTTGTTCTGTACAGATTTGTTTAATAATACTTCCTGTGGTGGGTATCCTGTTGAGGCATGAGGCAAGTTGTTTACCATCTGCTCAAAGGGTGCTAAAAATTCGATCCACTTGGTGTGTTTGCGAGGTGAATGTATTCTCATGAATTGACCAAATTCTCTAAAAATCCTTTCTACGGGGTTCCCTTCTGGGTGAAATGCTGATGTAAGAATATGTTTGATGTTATGTGTGGCAACAAAAGATTTCCATTTTCTTCCCGTAAAATAGGGTGCGTTATCCGTGATAATGCTGTGGGGCTTACCAAACCTTGTAAAGTAGCTGTTAGTCAAACGTCTAGCAATAGCAGATGCGTTGACAGTGCGGATAGCATACAATTTTAAGTATTTTGAGAAGACATCAAGTACAGCAACGATGTATTTCACACCTCCACTAGCTCTGGGATAAGGTCCTGCGATATCCAACGATACTAACTCCAAAGGTCGGGTTGGTGCAATAGGATGTAATTCATTCAAAGATGATCGGTTGAAAAATTTTGCTTTTTGGCAGATGATACATTTACGAACAATTTGCAACACTCCCCGACGCAGATTGGGAAAATAACAGTACTGCACTATTTTATCAGTGCATTTGGTAACTCCGTAGTGTCCCCAAGTTTTGTGTGTGAACAGAATAAAATCGTCAACATGCGCGTCGGGTAGACAAACACACCAATGGTGCAAGTCTGGGGTACGCCTATGAAAAAGTACATTTTTGTGTATTGTGTAATATTTTTGTAAATGTGAAGAAGTATCTGTAAGTAATTTCTTTTTGATATTTGACCACCTAGGGTCGCTGTCCTGAAGTGAAGCAAAGTTCTTGCACATATTGCGGTAGTATGGGGCGTATGTACCATCATACATAAGTAAGATGTTAAAGTCTGATGTTTGCTCGGGAAGTTCCGAAAAATCCTGTATGCCTTGGGGCAAACGGGACAGGGCATCGGCTACTACGTTTGATCCACCTTTAATGTAAATAATTTAGAAGCTGTATTCTTGGAGTGAAAGGCACCACCGGGTGAGCCGTGAATGAAGTAATTTGCATGATAGCAAGAAAGAAAGGGCTTGGTGGTCTGTGTATATGCGAGTATGTTTACCCCAAAGAAAGTAGCGAAACTTACGGAATGCCCAAATAATGGCAAGAGCCTCCCGTTCCGTCACCGAGTACGACCTCTCGCACTCAGTGAGCGTGCGGCTCGCAAAACTTATCGGTTTGATGACAGATTGTCTTGATTCGGATTGAATTTGAAATAGAAAAGCTCCAAGGCCGTATAATGACCAATCCGTGGCTAGGCAAAAATCGGACGTCATGTCAGGGTGGCAGAGGAGGGGTGCGTTCACCAATGCATCTTTAATAGCCTGAAATTCAGCTTGGCAAAACTCTGTCCATCTCCAAATTGCGTTCTTTTTCAGTAAAGTTAGCAGGTGAGAGCTGTTCAGAAGCTGTTTTGAAACAAACTTCCGAAAGAAAGAAGATAAACCTAAGAATGCTTTCAACTGTTTGCGGTTTTGTGGAGGAGGGAAATTACGAATAGCATCAATCTTCTTAGAATCGGGACGAATGCCTTCCGGCGAGATAATAAGGCCTAAAAACTTGATTTCACGCCTTCCTACTTTGGACTTTGAAAGACTTACTGTGACTCCAGCTTGTGAAAATTTAAATAAAATTTGCTGTAACAGATCAATATGTTCCTCCCACGTATTTGTTGCCGGGACAATATCATCGACGTACGCTGTGACGCGTGACAACAAGCACGGGCCGAGAACGGCGTCAAGCGCCTCGATGAACACGCTCGCGCTTACGCGCAAACCAAAAGGCAACACACAAAACTGATAACTGCGTCCTTCACAAAGGAAAGCAGTGTATTTACGACTGTCATTGTGAAGGGACACCTGCCAGTACGATAAGCGGAGGTCAATATTAGTTAGGTATTGCACATTATAAAATTTTAGCAACTGTTCATCCAAGTTGACGTGTCTTGTGTTAACTGGTATAATAATTTTGTTGATTTCACGTGCGTCTAGCACCAATCTGACATTGCCATCTTGCTTGCCTACCTCCAGGATAGAACTGCAATAAGGGGAATGTGATTTTTCTATGACACCCCAGGTCAACATACGCTCGATTTCACGTAAAGCTGCAAGTTTTCTCGCCCATGGAATATTATAATGTGTCCTACAATAAGTCTTATGTGGCTTAACATCCATTTTGTAGCTATAACCTCTGATTACACCAGGCCTCTCACTGAAAACTTGTACATAATCACATAATAATTTGTACAATTCTTCTTGCTGTTGTTTCGTTAAATAGTCAGATTCGACACATTTCTGATACAATAAATCCTGCTCAGTCTCCTGATAGTCTCAATCTTCAGGTGTTAAATTACATACACTAACTATGGTAGGATATTCCAATTGAAATAGACTTACTTCGTAATGTTTTTGTCGTGGTTCAATCGTCTTGTTAAGTTCAACATTAATTAGTTGTTCTCTTACGGTTAATTGACATATGCCATTACTTAAATCTATGATCGCTTTGTGTTCATTCAATAAATCAATCCCTAGGATGCAGTGTACTATAAGCTTGTCTACAATCAGAAAATTACACTTGAACTGTGTATTGTAAAATGTGAAGTTAACAAGGGCTTGCATGCCTATGTTCTTAGATTTAGTACCTGTGGCACTAACCACGTGGCAATTCTGTACAGGTAATGTAGGTATGTTTATAATTTGTTTCAATTCATTATAGAATGCGGTTGACATCACACTTGCAGCAGTACCTGTATCGAATAAAATTTGTACATCATAATCGTTAAACTTAACCCATGCCGTAGCTTGTATGAATTCTTTAACACAACTGTCTGATTTAATGTTTATCTCGTCGGTTAATTCCTGTTCTGCTGTCATTTTGTCATCGTATCTGAGGAAAGAAACCGTCTTAGCCGTTGCGCTCTTACAACACCTCACGACCGAAGCACGAGCGCTTGGCTCGGTCGTCGACTGTTTTCCGTCGTCTGCTGTGTTTGGCCGGGTTCATTGACCAGCTCCACTATGTTTACATTCCGGCCGGTTGGCGCCCACGCGTCAGCGGATGGCGCGCCGCAATTGTTATTGGTACTTCGTGGCGGGGAGTGCATAACTGTACTGGGGAACGGCGGTGGATTCCGTGGAGGGTTATGATTTGTCATGCATGAATTTTGTGTGTTCCACATATTCTGTCGGTGATTGTTGGGATTGTTATTGTTTTGGTGGTAATTATGTCTGTTATATGTCATGTTCCTGTCAAAGTAGGCTGGGTTGTACCGGTTATTCTCACGTCTCCTATTCTTGTTGTTGTTGTTGTTGTACTGTCTGTGATTTTTATTTTGCTTGTAGTTACCATTTTGATATGGGTGACAATTATTGTTGTTATTATTATTCCACGAATTTCTGCGGTTGTTCCTACTGTCATACACGTTTACAATTGAATATGTTTCGCACGGCGGCATCGTATTGTGTCGCGGCGCGGATAGATGGTTCCATCAACCACCGTTACAGCGGTTCCTTTGGGGTGGGTGCTGATTTCGGTTACTAATATGAGTAAAATTTGAATGGCGTGAATCGCCCCTGTAAACTACGTCCATTTGATCTAAGAAGTTGAAGAAAGTCTTAACATCATTCTCTGGTACTCCTATTTTTCTGTCTCGGTATGGAGAAGGTAAGCGGCTCTTTAAAGTGTCAATTATCGCTGGCAAGTTGTCTGGTTTGGACCAGTACAGTGTCTTGTCTAGGTACCTCTCAAAGTATTGTCTTAACGTCTCTTTTTTAGGGTCATAGGTCTCGGGGTTGCACACTTCTCTCCTAAGACTCTGTTGCTCATTCTCGGACCAGAATTCGTCCAAGAAGGCTTGTTCGAACTGTTCAAACGTAAGACACCGCCATTTCATAGCGGTACCCCACTTAACTGCTCGTCCTCTCATGAGATTGGTGACGTATCCGATTTTATCGACTTCTGACCAACTACGTGTAAAAACACCGTCAAATGATCTAATAAACACAATAGGGTGGAGTTTGTGCTTCCTCTCACTGGAAAATGTCTGGAAATACCCATGTCTTACAAACGTGTCATCGGCCATGCCGGTTGGCATAACTGTATTGACGTGGTTTGTGTCACTTGCTATTCTAGGTGTTGTATCGTAATATTGCTCGTTTGGTAGAAAAGAAAGCGGCACATTGTAATTTTGATTGGAAGTAGGTGATTCCACAATAGGTTTTCTGTCTGTGTCATTAGCCACTGTTTTAGCTGTTTTGTCGTTCCCTGACGATGCGTTTGCGCCAATCACCAAACACGGCACAACATTGTCTCGTAATTTTGTCACTTCGTCTTCTACGTGTTTTGTCTCGTCTTTAACATGTGTCTTTGCTTTAGAAAGTATATCCTGTGTAATTGTTTCAAGTTTTTTGTCCAGATAGTCGTCACACAATTTACATTCGTGTACAATTCTCTCGGCCATGTTGGTGTCTTTGTTTAGTGACGCGAGGTCCGATCGATCTTCAAATTTTTCTATCTTTTCTTAGAGGTGGGTTTGTTCAAGAACTACCATTGTGAGCTGTTGGGTAATATTTCCCACTTCTTCAGTCAGCTTTTCTTGGGTGGAGCTAGCTGAAGTGTGGGCCTGAGCTAACTCTTCTACACGGGTGTTCACTTCCTGCTGCACATTAACTATTTGAGTTAACTGATTCTCACATCGGGTGATATTGTTTTTTGTTTCATGTGTGAATGTAACCAAAGTTTCTTCCTGTTTAGTGACTCGGTAGGACAATGCCTCAAATCTCTGGCTGAGCTTTTGAGTGGTGTTATTTAATTCTGTCATCTGTTTTGTCGTTCGTTCAAAATTATCGGTCATAGTACGGTTTAATGCGTCAAATTTTTTGCCGCTTTTATCTAGCCTTCGTTTAAAGTCCTGACCAAGTGCGTCCAGTTTTGCGTCAATTTTCTGACTAACGTCTCGTTTCATGTCTGCAAATAACTCTAATAGTCGGTCCAGTTTGTCAGTATCCTGTGTCCGATTTGTGTCACATTGCTGAATTTGTCTCGTATTCGGTTCTGACGTTGATGTTGACAATGGCGCTGACGGTCTAGTCTCGCGTCCATTCCAAATTTCGTCATTTAAAGTCGCCATCTGTGTATTATCACAAATGTTGCGAGTTTGAGGCAAAATTATTGCATTGATCTCTGAACTCGTCCATGAAGGGAAACGCGGACTTTCTTGTTGGTTGAACGATGAATCTATGTCACTTAACTCATCTGCCGAAACTATCTCTACCTTATCGCGTTCCATTGTAATAAGATGTATAATCGTAAGTCAAAAAGGGAATAATATAAGTCTGATTAATAAAGATTTGACTCAAATTTAGGTTGAAATATTTTCTCGTCAATGTAAATGATTGAGAAAGATGCAGCAGGGCGGACAAAATTTTTCGTAACAAATGACTGTTCGCCGGTCAAATTCACGATCTTCATATGCAGCTACAACAATACTATAATTACCACAAACTACAATAGAGATACATAATTTTGGAAAAATCTAGAAGAAAACTACAGGATGTGTATAAAGGGAAAAATGGATTCTGCAGTTGGTTATTGAATGCTTGAATGAAACATTATTGTGTGACTCACCATTAAATTTTCTTTCCTGCAGCGGCTGGTCAATCACTTCTGTGTAAATCGTAATCGTCAAAATATGGATTTTCTTAATACATCTCCATCGGATAATCACCAAAAGGTCTCAAAATAACAGTTTTGCATCAATACATGCCATGCAAAGAAAAACAGATTGAGTTAGTTACAAAAATTCTTTACAATATTGTTGTATAATCATACGCTTAGGTACAATAAAGTTGGTCTTTTAGTTACTATTTAAACTTCAGGATTTTTGGTTATTCTCTGTTGGGAAAAAATACAAATTAAAGTTTCAAATTTGCTCAAAAAGGACACATCCGAAAATTGCGTTCTGTCACGGTCGCCAGTTGTACTGGTTAATAAAAAAGAAAAAGATAAAGAGAAGAAAATAAAATAAAAGGGTGAAAATGGTGGGAAGGAATGGTGAATAAAAAAGGGGTTTTGAAACCGTAAGTGACCGTGAAAAAGGGAAAGAATGAAAAGCAAATCGGACTTCATGTTACAGAAAAGCTATCGGACTTCGTGATTCGGAAAAGCTATTGTTGGGTTGGTCCTTGTGGCGGTTTTGAGGAAACGTTAAACCAATTTCCACTACAAAAATTATTGAAAAAGAACAGAGAATAACAAAACGTAACTGACAGGGGGAAATGGCGCAGATAAGATTTCATCCTTTACCAGGTTAACATGTCTTCTTTCGTGCGGCGTCCAGGTCTTCAAAAATCTCCTACTTCATTTCTGCGTGAAAAGTCTGCTCCGATATCTTGCAATAAGTTTCATTGTCCAGGAATTTCTAGTGTACACAAAAACCGTCTTGATATTAAATGCAATTTATTTTAGTTGCTTCTCTCCATCCTCCGAATTTCATAACAACTTCCACAATGTCTACACATTAATAAGTTTTTTCGTCTTAATAAGATCACGTCTGCATTAAGCTTCCGCTGTCGAGAGACAATTGAAACGCATAGAAAAACAAAAAAGAGTTACAATTTTAGTATTTTCTCTGCCGTGGAGCGCTCATAACGCTGCGACGGCTTAATTCATGTCTGAGGGAACGAGTGCAGCGCGGCGACATTCAAAGTCCCACTTCAACATTCGAATTACACAGATTAAACATGTAAAATAAAACAGAACAACTTACTTTAGCCAGAAAGTATCAAAGCTTCCGTACAACAAAATTTCTACCCAGATTCACAAGTCATAGACCTTTTGATTAAATTTCAGACGTAACCTTTCCTAAGGATCTACCACATACTTTTAAGGATTTATGCCCATCTCCCACTGCAATGTAAGTCTCATTGTGTTGCTGGGCAGATAGCTAATTCACCTTTTTCTCTGTCAGACTATCAACATTTCTAACTTGCTTCACACGAATGTAATTAATAATGGTAATTTTGGTATCATGATGACTTAATTATCTTACACACGGATCCCCAACTGAAGTTTGCACAAGCAAAGCAGATTGAAACAAAGTCAGTACTCACCATGTGGAAGTGCTTGTCCCTAATTCAAATCCCGCACACGCAATTCTTAAATATTGTCAGCTTAAAATTACAAGTGCAAGTATCTCAGCTTAAAATTACCGCACGCAAGTATTTCAGCTTAAAATTACCACACATGGTTTCACTGTGACCGTTGGTCACTGACAAAGAGTCCTAAGTGCCCCATGAGTTTTACCTGTCTACCTTTGCATGAATCTCCACCAAAAAGTTTTGTTCTCGTCGATATTATGAAAAGGGAAATCATTACTTCTAGCTACTCTTAAATATTCCACATGCATACGATTCCCATATTCTTTAGTTTTACGGGGCACACTGAAAATAGGTGTTTCAACTTCAGGAATCAGCAACAGATTGTCGGACCATGGCCGTTCACCAGGCCATCCCCCGCTTCCTCAGAAGTGGGGGAGGATCCTGTTGCCATATTGCTGCTCCACATTCTATGCCTTTTATGCCTTTTAGTTCTCTGGAATACTTCCTTTCTTTGGTGCTGCCAAAGGTGACCAGGGGACTGTTTCAAAGATAATTACATATTCTACATCCACTATCTGCGGTCAGCAGACCACAAACCATTCACTCATTTCTCAAACATCACAAAACTGGATATAGGGATCTGTTTTTGAAGGAAGGGCACTTATGAATAATTAAATATACAAATTTTCCTTATTTTCTACATCAGTATCCGGTTCAAGTGTACTGAATAAAATTGTGTTACCATAAAACCGCTGTTCTGAGAAGGACAACGAAGTATGTTGTCATACAACGGGTATTACTGTACCCAATGAGGCAAATCTTTTCTATGTCGTGTAATACTGTACTGTTTCAAACTAACAGGCGACGGAAGCGCCACCCGGCGACTAGACAGACACGGATCGCCCCAGTAGGCGAAGATGTAAAAACATAGAACAAGCCGACAGGGCTGAGTGCGGTTTCACATAAAAACAATACGGAGGCACTAGTTTTGAGTACGCCTCCGTAAAAGAAACCTGAAATGAACTATATTGCGTATGAGTGTTCTCACATGCAGTAAAATTTAGGATCGACAAAGATCTGATGTTCTCAAAAAGTGGTAGACACTTTTATTTATAGATCACTTCGACGTGGTATAGTTCCGTTACAACTGCTTGGATCACATTGTACATTTGTTACCAGACATACAGCGATGAGCAATACATTCCAATTTATCTGAATTTGTTGTGATGTCGCAGTTACTATGAAAGAGCAAAATGCCAAATGGACACAGTTTTGTGATTAACTTTTTCAGTAGTTGACCCTGCGACGTTGAACTGCCGTTTGTAGAATCCATTACCATGAATTCCATCATGTAAAGAACGTGCTAAATGCATAGCTATAGAATCACTTTTTGCAAAGATAATTTAATATCAACCAGTGAGATAGGTTTTCTCTAGTTGAACTATGAACATACGTCGTACGCAAATCCAAGGAAGTGTTGGCTTGGTCACTTCCTTTAGCGAGAAGAGGTCACTAGCCTTGTGTGTCTGTAATTGAATAGCCAAGTTTAGTTAACATTTTTTTATCTGGCTCGTTTGATAACAGCAGGCACTGTTACATATTTATTAAAAACAAAATTTACCTAATAGCAAGTGAATGCTAAACATGCAGATCTTAGAGTCTGTCCGAACATGGAATAGAAGCCTGGACTATGAGCAGTACAGGCTGGAGGAGAGTAGATGAAATTTGGTGATAATTAATAGGGAAATACTGAATGGAACCGGAAACAACAGTAATTTATGGCTGAACATGATTAACATAAGGGACATAAAGGAATAGTTAATTCGCTAATGAAGGGAAATACTAACATAAATTATCACTTCGCTCCCAAAATTTGCGTATTTGGCTGCAGCTGTCATCCCCTCTTTAAAAACATGTAAATAAAATATTAAAATTACTATGAAATTGCTACATTGAGGAAGGAATCGTTACTGTAACACCTTCACGAGCAGGAATTAAATAAACGTACTTATTCTTCGACTGCCAAACATTAATTGGTCAATTAACGTTGGTTATTAAACATTGCTAGAACAGCTACTCAGTTAACTAAATTGGGCCCTGCTTCTGCTCTGACCCTATTAAACGTGACACTACACATGTCTTTCAGTTAACATTAGTTTAGACAGAAGATATGGGGTAGTTGCTTTGAAAGCCTTGATGCGGAATAAAAGGCGCCAGTGTGGGCCGCAAGACGCAGGAACACCTAATTTGGCGTCTGGCACCATGGCACAGCATCTAGATGTGCCCGCTCTATTCTGCACCGTGTGGTCGCACCTTGTCAAATGTGGGACGTGCTTTTCCTTAGCTTGTGCGAAGAACAGTTGGGCTTGCGTGCTGCCGCTCTCTACAGCCAAGAGAAACTATTATCGCCACTTCATAATTGGGTTAATCAGATATTAATAAACCTCTGAGACTAGCAATATTATTACTACGCCAAAAAACTTGGACTATAATTTGATTCGTGATTTTGTGTGTGTTCCTAGGGCGTACGAACTATATCAAATATACGCTAGTGACGCTCCAATATAAAGGTCTTTCCACTATTTTTCCGGTCGTAATAGTAATTAATTAAGAAATTAGTAACTTTCACAAAGACGTTTTCCTTTCAAAGGATGCGCTTTGTTCTAAGTTTGATGGTGATTTGCGCCATGAGTAAACTGGAGTAGCAACCGAGAACCGGCCCAGAGCGTTAGAACTATTAAGTATTTGCTGTCCTAACGGAACTAACCAGTCTGTCCAAAACTGCACATGTACGTAGTTACATTGGCTAGGAACAGAACAGCAGATCATTTTCAGCAGCCAGTTTTTTTTTCTTCTTCTTTATAGATATTCGAAGTTTCTAGTACCCTTCACAGCGAGAATTCTGCCTCACTACGAGACGAGTTCTTTAGCCGTTAAGACCTTTTTTTGATACAATCTGCTAATTATATGGCCATTTCGTTCAGGCGCCATGATGATCCATTTTAACTAAGTACTACAAGCATCAAAATATAAATAAGAAATTTCTGGTCAGTCGTAAAACAGTTACTGACCTTATTGCCCGCTTGCTGCGACTATCATATTGGCGTCCACGGTCGTCTGGTTAGAAAGGCTCGCATATTTCGTATTAGGTTTAGGTCCTCCGAGGTGGACAGAGGAACTGTAACAGTAGAAACAAATTAGCCACACACAAATACAGTCCTTACTGGGCAGCGATACTTACGTTGCACAACTACACTTTGGATGTACTTGCATACAGATGCAATAAAAAATCAGCCGGTCAAGACGTGCATTCTAAATACGTCACGAAGACTATGTCCGTTCTGGGCACCACGCTGTCAATCACTGTAGTAAGCACTTTTCTCTATGCAAAGGCTATAGGCGATTCCACTTAAAGACTAAGTCTGATCTGAAGCTACGAACAGCAAACCTGGGACTCCGTACTAGCACTGTCGTATCCCAGCTTCATTTTGTACATGTCCTCTGATTACTTATGTGTGTGCTTGTTCTTCACTGAATGAACGTGCTGTCCCAGTGCCATAGAAACTGTCTCGTATCCAGGCACTTTTGAAATCTTTTTTAGTGGCCTTTGAAGTGTTTCAATCGTCTGAGCTTCATTATTCATGTAACTGTGAATTATTACGTGTGGCTCCTGAAGAGCGGCAGCAGCCTTTTCAGTAGTTGCAGGGGCAACAGTCTGGATGATAGACTGATCTGGCCGTGCAACACTAACCAAAACGGCCTTACTGTGCTGGTAATGCGAACGGCTAAAAGCAAGGGGAAACTACAGCCGTAATTTTTCCCGAGGGCATACAGCTCTACTGTATCGTTAAATGATGATGGCGTCTTCTTGGGTAAAATATTCCGGAGGTAAAATAGTCCCCCATTCGGACCTCCGGGCGGGGACTACTCAAGAGGACGTCGTTATCAAGAGAAAGAAACCTGGCATTTTACGGATCGGAGCGTGGAATGTCAGATCGCTTAATCGGGCAGGTAGGTTAGAAAATTTAAAAAGAGAAATGGATAGGTTAAAGTTAGATATAGTGGGAATTAGTGAAGTTCGGTGGTAGGAAGAAAAAGACTTCTGGTCAGGTGAATACAAAGTTATAAATACAAAATCAAATAGGGGGTAATGCAGGAGTAGGTTTAATAATGAATAAAAAAATAGGAGTGCGGGTAAGCTACTACCAACAGCATAGTGAACGCTTTATTGTGGCCAAGATAGACACGAAGCCCATGCATACTACAGTAGCACAAGTTTATATGCCAACTAGCTCTGCAGATGATGAAGAAATTGATGAAATGTATGATGATATAAAAGAAATTATTCCGGTAGTGAAGGGAGACGAAAATTTAATAGTCATGGGTGACTGGAATTCTAGAGTAGGAAAAGGGAGAGAAGGAAATATAGTGTGTGAATATGGATAGGGGGAGAGAAATGAAAGAGGAAGCCTTGTGGTAGAATTTTGCACAGAGTATAACTTAATCATAGCTAACACTTGGTTCAAGAATCATAAATGAAGGTTGTATACATGGAAGAATCCTGGAGATACTAGAAGGAATCAGATAGATTATATAATGGTGAGACAGAGATTTAGGAACCAGGTCTTAAATTGTAAGACATTTCCAGGGGCACATGTGGACTGTGAGCACAATCTATTGGCTATGAACTGTAGATTAAAACTGAAGAAACTGCAAAAAGGTGGGAATTTAAGGAGATGCGACCTGGATAAACTGAATAAACCAGAGGTTGTAGAGAGTTTCAGGGAGAGCATAAGGGAACAATTGACAGGAATGGGGGAAAGAAATACAGTAGAAGACGAATGGGTAGCTCTGAGGGATGAAGTAGTGAAGGCAGCAGAGGATCAAATAGGTAAAAAGACGAGGGCTAGTAGAAATCCTTGGGTAACAGAACAAATATTTAATTTAATTGATGAAACGAGAAAATATAAAAATGCAGTAAATGAAGCAGGCAAAAGGGAATACAAACGTCTAAAAAATGAATCGACAGGATGTGCAAAATGGCTAAGCAGGGATGGCTAGAGGACAAATGTAAGGATGTAGAGGATTATCTCACTCGGCCTGCAGGACAATTAAAGAGACCTTTGGAGGAAAGAGAGCCACTTGTATGAATATCAAGAACTCAGATAGAAACCCAGTTCTAAGCAAAGAAGGGAAAGCAGAAAGGTGGAAGGAGTATTTAGAGGGTCTATACAAGGGCGATGTTCTTGAGGACAATATTATGGAAATGGAAGACAATGTAGATGAAGATGTATTGGGAGATACGACACTGCGTGAAGAGTTTGACAGAGCACTGAAAGACCTGAGTCGAAACAAGGCCCCAGGAGTAGACACCATTCCATTGGAAGTACTGACGGCCTAGGGAGAGCCAGTCCTGACAAAACTCTACCATCTGGTGAGCAAGATGTATGAGACAGGCGAAATACCCTCAGACTTCGAGATGAATGTAATAATTCCAATCCCAAAGAAAGCATTTGTTGACAGATGTGAAAATTACCGAACTATCAGTTTAATAAGTCACAGTTGCAAAATACTAACGCAAATTCTTTACAGACGAATGAAAAACTGGTAGAAGCTGACCTCGGCGAAGATCAGCTTGGATTCCGCAGAAATATTGGAACACGTGAGGCAATACTGACCCTACGACTTATCTTAGAAAATAGATTAAGGAAAGGCAAACCTACATTTCTAGCATTTGTAGACTTAGAGAAAGCTTTTGACAATGTTGACTGGAATACTCTCTTTCAAATTCTAAAGGTGGCAGGGGTAAAATACAGGGAGCGAAAGGCTATTTACAATTCGTACAGAAACCAGATGGCAGTTATAAGAGTCGAGGGACATGAAAGGGAAGCAGTGGTACTGTATGTTGACCAAGCAGTAAAGGAAACGAAAGAAAAATTCAAAGTAGGTATTAAAGTCCATGGAGAAGAATTAAAAACTTTGAGGTTCGCCGATGACATAGTAATTCTGTCAGAGACAGCAAAGGACTTGGAAGAGCAGTTGAACGGAACGGACAGTGTCTTGAAAGGAGGATATAAGATGAACATCAACAAAAGCAAAACGAGGATAATGGAATGTAGTCTAATTCAGTCTGGTGATGCTGAGGGAATTAGATTAGGAAATGAGACAATTAAAGTAGTAAAGGAGTTTTGCTATTTGTGGAGCAAAATAACCGATGATGGTCGAAGCAGAGAAGATATAAAATGTAGACTGACAATTTCAAGGAAAGCGTTTCTGAAGAAGAGAAATTTGTTAACATCGGGTATAGATTTAAGTGTTAGGAAGTCATTTCTGAAATTATTTGTATGGAGTGTAGCCATGTATGGAAGTGAAACATGGACCATAAATAGTTTGGACAAGAAGAGAATAGAGGCTTTCGAAATATGGTGCTACAGAAGAATGCTGAAGATTAGATGGGTAGATCACATAACTAATGAGGAGGTATGGCATAGTATTGGGGAGAAGAGGAGTTTGTGGCACAACTTGACAAGAAGAAGGGACCGATTGGTAGGACATGTTCTGAGGCATCAAGGGATCACAAATTTAGCATTGGAGGGCAGCGTGGAGGGTAAAAATCGTAGAGGGAGACCAAGAGATGAATACACTAAGCAGATTCAGAAGGATGTAGGTTGCAGTAAGTACTGGGAGATGAAGAAGCTTGCACAGGATAGAGTAGCATGGAGAGCTGCATCAAACCAGTCTCAGGACTGAAGACAACAACAACGTGAATTATTGTCAAAATATACATATTTGACTCTGTCTGTAGTCAACTCTTACAAGAACTGTGCTACCCCCTCCAGCACAACACGTAACGTATTACCATGCCTGCTCTACTCCCTGTAAGTGTGACGACAAGTTCGAATTCTATGTTAACACGTACTTTATGGTGTCCATGGAGATACTTTGAACATATCCAGAAACGTGACTACTTGTCACCATTTCACCTAACTCCGTGACAACGTCCTGTGCTACATGCATTCAGAGTACCTTGTTGATTTATTTTTATCACCTCCTCTCACCTTCCCCTCCACTCCCTACGTCCCCTAGTTTTCGTTGCAGATGTCTAAAAGTACTCTGCACAAATAACACAGGTCGGTAACTCATTCCACAAGTTGTGTTGATCCATTTGAATATACATGACAATAAATAGAGTGATCCGTTCCTCCTTGAGACGTAGTGTGGCAATAAGTCATTTACTTGCTGTTGTTGTTGTGGTCTTCAGTTCTGAGACTGGTTTGATGCAGCTCTCCATGCTACTCTATCCTGTGCAAGCTTCTTTATCTCCCAGTACCTACTGCAACCTACATCCTTCTGAATCTGCTTAGTGTATTCATCTCTTGGCCTCCCTCTACCATTTTTACCCTACACGCTACCCTCCCATACTAAATTGGTGATCCCTTGATGCCTCAGAACATGTCCTACCAACCGGTACCTTCTTCTAGTCAAGTTGTGCCACAAACTCCACTTCTCCCCAATTCTATTCAATACCTCCTCATTAGTTGTGTGATCCAACCATCTAATCTTCAGCATTCTTCTGTAGCACCACATTTTGAAAGCTTCTATTCTCTTCTTGTCTAAACTATTTATCGTCCACATTTCACTTCCATACATGGCTACACTCCAAACAAATACTTTCAAAAAGGACTTCCTGACACTTAAATCTATACTCGATGTTAACAAATTTCTCTTCTTCAGAAATGCTTTCCTTGCCATTGCCAATCTACATTTTATATCCTCTCTACTTCGACCATCATCAGTTATTTTGCTCCCCAAATAGCAAAAGTCCTTTATTACTTTAAGTGTCTCATTCCCTAATCTAATTCCCTCAGCATCACCCGAGTTAACTAGACTGCATTCCATTATCCTCGTTTTGCTTTTGTTGATGTTCATCTTATATCCTCCTTTCAAGACACTGTCCATTCCGTTCAACTGCTCTTCCTAGTCCTTTGCTGTCTCTAACAGAATTACAGTGTCATCGGCGAACGTTAAAGTTTTTATTTTCTCTCCATGCATTTTAATACCTACCCCGAGTTTTTCTTTTGTTTCCTTTATTGCTTGCTCGATATACAGATTGAATAACATCGGGGAGAGGCTATAACCCTGTCACACTCCATTCCCAACCACTGCTTCCCTTTCTTGTCCCTCGACTCATAACTGCCATCTGGTTTCTGTACAAATTGTAAATAGCCTTTCGCTCCCTGTATTTTACCCCTGCCACTTTCAGAATTTGAAAGAGAGGGTTCCGGTCAACATTGTCAAAAGCTTTCTCTAAGTGTACAAATGCTAGATGTAGGTTTTGCCTTTTCTTAATCTAGCTTCTAAGATAAGTCGTAGGGTCAATATTGCCTCACGTGTTCCAATATTTGTTTCAATATGGTCCCAATTTGCTTATTTTTCCCACACTACATTTTCAGGGTAACAACACTTCAGAAAAGACAAATTGAGTTTTAGAAACTGTGTGTAGGAAGAGTATTGTACATTCGCTACATTCACCGTATCCGATAAGCTGAATTTAAATTGATCCTGTAGTTAACGAACAGCCATTACGCGGACTGTATATTAATTTGCATTCAAATTCATCTCCCATCATACTATTAGTTACGGAAATAATTCTTCTTACTCATCCTCTGCTGTTAATTTCCGTTGCTGTTTGTAATTAATTTGAAGCCAACATTGCTCTCTTCCTCACAAAAGCGGAAAATTTCGTAGTGCGTATTTCTGAATAATACATTATATTCCAAACGGAACAGTACATTAAAATTATTTTTATTACTTCTTAAAATAACTGTTCTGTTTAGATATCCAATTTAAACGACAGACAAGGAATCACTATCAATTTATGATGTTTCGCACTAGCAGAGAAGTTATGATAGAAGACAGATCACTTCATCAAATCACACTTTTATACGTGTGTTATATTATCCCTTCCTGTTACTATGTGCTACAGTGTTGCCACTTGGCCGTACCAAGGCATTATTCATACACCCTCATCACTTTATATGGCCTTCATTTGCATTCCCATTGTGTAAAGTCACATTGTAAAAGTGTAGAGGTGTTATACTAATTGTCCGTGGACCCAGGAACAGCGAGCTAAATTTCCCACACAATTACTTCGCAACTTACATTATATCGAGTTTATCGCTTTTTTTTCATCTGACACACTGTGACCCCATTATAACATGGCAATATCTTTGGGTACGAACAACATGACCTACCAGCAGATGCAGTTGTGGCCGTGCGATTCTAGGCACTTCAGTCTGGAACCGCGTGACAGCTACGGTCGCAGGTTTGAATCCTGCCTCGGGCATGGATGTGTGTGATGTCCTTAGGTTAGTTAGGTTTGAGTAGTTCTAAGTTCTATGGGACTGATGACCTCAGATGTTAAGTCCCATAGTGCTCACAGCCATTTGAACCATTTGAACCTACCAGCAGCTCTTCTGCAAACTCTGCCATACGTCGGCTCATGGAAGAAAGTTTAGTTCAGTCGCTAAGTGTGTCGCACGAGAAAGGTTCGAGTATCAGTCGGACACGTGGTTTTGTTTATTTGGAAGTTTCCAAATTACTTACTCAGGTACAGAGTGATACAATAATTATAAAAACAACCCATATGATGTGTTTAAGCCATTTATTCGCCACAGTTCTCTTCTAGGAGTGCTGGTCCACCAACTACACCACCCTATCTGATCTAACGTCTCTGCTGAGTAAGGCATCAGCAGAGCGTTTGACAGAGCCGTGTGTGTGTGTCTTTGTTTGCGTGTGTGTGTGTGTGTGTGTGTGTGTGTGTGTGTGTGTGTGTGTGTGTGTGTGTGTGTGTGTATGTGTGTGGCAGAATGATCTTTATCTGTCCCCACGGCTCATATGCTTCAATAAAATTGTACTAAAACGGATTAATGATAGGAAGTGGATGGTCCCAGCAGACATGAGACATGAGTGCTGCATCTCGCAATACGTTATACAAAGCGGTTAATGTAACTCTGAAATGAAATAACGGTCCTAATTAACCTTAACTGAATATAAACTTCTCTGCTAAGACAGACGTGAACAAGAAACAATCCTATAATCAGTTCGAAACTGAAAAATACAGAGAACACAAAAGCTGATAATTACTAATATGAAGTAGTTCTAAACTAGCACTTAAATGACTTGGGAAAGACCGAATAGGCTAGGTAAATTGGAAAGACTGGTGTCTTGTAAATCAGGTGTGGAAAGGTGAATTCACGGTAGACACGGAACGATTGTCCGATTGATTCTGCCAGAAGAACGGAAAATTACTATGTGCAAACATCATCACCAGTCAACTGTAAAAAAGTAAAAGATTCCCGGAATCTATTTTATACCAACAATCAGCTCACAAACGGTCGATAAGTCTCGTATCCCGTTTGCCTTTGCTACAGTTTCGCACCATACGAATACTCTGCGTAGTGGAGAGTAGAAAGCTTTGAGAAGACGCGGGGAGTGGCTGCGCGGTTTGAGGTGGCCGCTCCCGCCAGAGGTTCCAGTCCTCCTTGGGGCATGGGTGTGTGCGTTGTTCTTAGTACAAGTTAGTTTAAGTAGTGTGTACGTCTAGGGACCGATGACCTCGGCAGTTTGGTCCCTCAGGAATCCACACGCATTTGAAAATTTGAACAAAGCCTTGAGTGCTGTAATCTGCTGCTATCTGTAACACATCTGTTGATCATTGCGGCAACGTTCATTCTCTACATCTGGGGGGGGGGGGGGGGGAAGAAGGAAGTGTTCTTTTCGCAAGTGTTTTTTCCCCTCTGTGAAGCCTGCACAAATTCTGTGCCTCAATGAAAAGGCACTGGGAAATTCTGGTCAACGATATCGGTGTTAACAAAATTAATAACTTCAAATCTGGCAACTTATTTTACAGTGCTAACCTGTGATCTATCTTCCAGGTACGCAGTTTTTAAGAAATTCGGTGTTACACTCCTGCTCTGCCATTAAGTTTCTTCACTCAGACAGTACCCTCATTTCCACGTCTGTATTTATCACAGTCTGGCGGTTTGCCTTCCTCTCTTCAGCGTTTTTTGCTACGTTTAACCACTGAGGTACATTCTTACAACATTTTGCAAAATAAGAGTGTTCGGGTGCGGAGCAGCGCGAGACTGGCGGCCCACCGCTTTTACAAACAGAAAAGAATTTCTCAAGAAGATGCAGCTGCGTGGTGTCACAGCACACAGGGATCTGCATCTACTAGACACGTTAATACTTGCAATCAATGAGGATACTTATTACCAGCATTAAATATTTTTTAACTGACAGGTACAAAACTTAGATTGTGATGGATTTAAATCAGTTATAAATGAAATGAGAAGTGTCGCTCCAGCATCTGAATGACGTGCATCATCACACATAAACACGTCGAAATATCTGGAAAAATGTTGCTTTCCCTCAGACTTGTCATATTGTTGTTGCTGTGGTCTTCAGTCCTGAGACTGGTTTGATGCAGCTCTCCATGCTACTCTATCCTGTGCAAGCTTTTTCATCTCCCAGTACCTACTGCAACCTACATCCTTCTGAATCTGCTTAGTGTATTCATCTCTTGGTCTCCCTCTACGATTTTTACCCTCCACGCTGCCCTCCAATACTAAATTGGTGATCCCTTGATGCCTCAGAACATGTCCAACCAACCGATCACTTCTTCTGGTCAAGTTGTGCCACAAACTTCTCTTCTCCCCAATCCTATTCAATACTTCCTCATTAGTTATGTGATCTACCCATCTAATCTTCAGCATTCTCCTGTAACACCACATTTCGAAAGCTTCTATTCTCTTCTTGTCCAAACTATTTATCGTCCATGTTTCACTTCCATACATGGCTACATTCCATACGAATACTTTCAGAAATGACTTCCTGACATTTAAATCAATACTGGATGTTAACAAATTTCTCTTCTTCAGAAACGCTTTCCTTGCCATTGCCAGCCTACATTTTATACCCTCTCTACTTCGACCATCATCAGTTATTTTGCTCCCCAAATAGCAAAACTCCTTTACTACTTTAAGTGCCTCATTTCCTAACCTAATTCCCTCAGCATCACCCGACTTAATTAGACTACATTCCATTATCCTTGTTTTGCTTTTGTTGATGTTCATCTTACAACCTCCTTTCAAGACACTGTCCATTCCATTCAACTGCTCTTCCAAGTCCTTTGCTGTCTCTGACAGAATTACAATGTCATCGGCGAACCTCAAAGTTTTTATTTCTTCTCCATGAATTTTAATACCTACTCCGAATTTTTCTTTTGTTTCCTTTACTGCTTGCTCAATATACAGATTGAACAACATCGGGGAGAGGCTACAACCCTGTCTTACTCCCCAACCACTGCTTCCCTTTCATGTCCCTCGACTCTTATAACTGCCATCTGGTTTCTGTACAAATTGTAAATAGCCTTCCGCTCCCTGTATTTTACACCTGTCACCTTTAGAATTTGAAAGAGAGTATTCCAGTCAACATTGTCAAAAGCTTTCTGTAAGTCTACAAATGCTAGAAACGTAGGTTTGCCTTTCCTTAATCTTTCTTCTAAGATAAGTCGTAAGGTCAGTATTGCCTCACGTGTTCCAGTGTTTCTACGGAATCCAAACTGCTCTTCCCCGAGGTTGGCTTCTACTAGTTTTTCCATTCTGTAAAGAATTTGTGTTAGCATTTTGCAGCTGTGACTTATTAAACTGATAGTTCGGTAATTTTCACATCTGTCAACACCTGCTTTCTTTGGGATTGGAATTATTATATTCTTCTTGATGTCTGAGGGTATTTCGCCTGTCTCATACATCTTGCTCACCAGATGGTAGAGTTTTGTCAGGACTGGCTCTCCCAAGGCCGTCAGTAGTTCCAATGGAAAGTTGTCTACTCCGGGGGCCTTGTTTCGACTCAGGTCTTGCAGTGCTCTGTCTAACTCTTCACGCAGTATCATATCTTCCATTTCATCTTCATCTACATCCTCATCCATTTCCATAATATTGTCCTCAAGTACATCGCCCTTGTATAGACCCTCTATATACTCCTTCCACCTTTCTGCTTTCCCTTCTTTGCTTAGAACTGGGTTTCCATCTGACCTCTTGATATTCATACAAGTCGTTCTCTTATCTCCAAAGGTCTCTTTAATTTTCCTGTAGGCAGTATCTATCTTACCCCTAGTGAGATAGGCCTCTACATCCTTACATTTGTCCTCTAGCCATCCCTGCTTAGCCATTTTGCACTTCCTGTCGATCTCATTTTTGAGACGTTTGTATTCCTTTTTGCCTGCTTCATTTACTGCGTTTTTGTATGTTCTCCTTTCATCAATTAAATTCAATATTTCTTCTGTTACCCAAGGATTTCTACTAGCCCTCGTCTTTTTACCTACTTGATCCTCTGCTGCCTTCGCTACTTCGTCCCTCAAAGCTACCCATTCTTCTTCTACTGTATTTCTTTCCCCCATTCCTGTCAATTGTTCCCTTATGCTCTCCCTGAAACTCTGTACAACCTCTGGTTCTTTCAGTTTATCCAGGTCCCATCTCCTTAAATTCCCACCTTTTTGCAGTTTCTTCAGTTTTAATCTACAGGTCATAACCAATAGATTGTGGTCAGAGTCCACATCCGCCCCTGGAAATGTCTTACAATGTAAAACCTGGTTCCTAAATCTCTGTCTTACCATTTATAATCTATCTGGTACCTTTTAGTATCTCCAGGGTTCTTCCATGTATACAATCTTCTTTCATGATTCTTAAACCAAGTGTTAGTTATGATTATGTTGTGCTCTGTGCAAAATTCTACCAGGCGGCTTCCTCTTTCATTTCTTAGCCCCAATCCATATTCACCTACTGTGTTTCCTTCTCTCCCTTTTCCTACACTCGAATTCCAGTCACCCATGACTATTACATTTTCGTCTCCCTTTACTATCTGAATAATTTCTTTTATTTCATCATACATTTCTTCAATTTCTTCGTCATCTGCAGAGCTAGTTAGCATATAAACTTGTACTACTGTAGTAGGTGTGGGCTTCGTATCTATCTTTGCCACAATAATGCGTTCACTACGCTGTTTGTAGTAGCTTACCCGCATTCCTATTTTCCTATTCATTATTAAACCTACTCCTGCATTACCCCTATTTGATTTTGTATTTAGAACTTTTGTATTCACCTGACCAGAAGTCTATTTCCTCCTGCCACCGAACTTCTCTAATTCCCACTATATATAACTTTAACCTATCCATTTCTCTTTTTAAATTTTCTAACCTACCTGCCCGATTAAGGGATCTGACATTCCACGCTCCGGTCCGTAAAATGCCAGGTTTCTTTCTCTTGATAACGACATCCTCTTGAGTAGTCCCCGCCCGGAGATCCGAATGAGGGACTATTTTACCTCCGGAATATTTTACCCAAGAGGATGCCATCATCATTTAACCATACAGTAAAGTTGCATGCCCTCAGGAAAAATAGAGTAACGCAATCAAGCCAATTTTTATTGTTAGGTCCAGATCTTGATTGAAGTGTTTGTTTGGAATGGAAAAAGAAAACGGTTCTTTCAGTGAAACATTTTCATTTCCATTAACACATCATTTATTCCTAAAGCCATGACATCCATGCCTCTCTACTGATGGCGTGCATGTTTCAAACTTAATTTCAGGGCACAAAATATAATAATGGGAAAACCAGCTTACGTATCACATTCATTTTCCTTAGGAAAAGGTTATAGTAGTTACTCCTTAAATAGGTATCTCATCCATACTGAGGTTTTTACAAATTTTGGATTTTTCCTGACTCTCATTCTCTTTCATCCTAATGATGGCTCAATGGTATAATCACATTCACACTTTGCCCTAGCAATTGATAGCAGTTCACATGAGCACAATTTACTTGATTAGTCAGCTATTCTTATCATAATTCACACACATTCCGACTGTACAAGGCAATGCAAATAAAACAGACATCTATTGAAACACAGAATACTAGAATTTTAATCAAGAGAGAAGAATAATTAATAATCATCCTTACATAAAAATGAGAACATATGCTTTTAACCTCATTTATTCCATATTAATACATAATATACGTGATAAAATTACACATACACAATACCACTAAGGAATATAATGAAATATCATCATACAGAAATACAGATTTAGTTAAAAGTTAACCAAGAAATGTAGAAGAGTGTTTTTTGAGTTCAAGACTATTGGCCATGTGTTGATGTGCACAAAAATGTGATGTAAATTAAGTCCCAGTGGCAAACAATGAAGTAGAGATACTAAATTGAAAGTTTGTAAACAATTAAAAAATGACCTCCAAAAGTAGGCAAGACGTACATTCTCTGACATAAAACTTGACCGGCGGCCGGCCGCTGTAGAGGCTAAGTCCGCGACATGGGACAAATAAACTGACGAACGCCCTAATTCTCTAAGTCCGGCTATCTGCACAATCTGGCAACGCTGCAATCTGCGACACTTCCTGTAGGAAGTCTTGTCCCATGTTAGAAACAGCATAGATTGTGTATGCCAGTGGTCTAGCGGTAACTTGAGTTGCTTCCATGTACAACGTCTCTGGATTGAGACCAGCTAATGCAAAATATTTTTATAGCCTCTTCTGTCGGAATGCTGAAGATATGACTTTAATGGTAGTGCAGAATCAATCTATTTCACTTTGACACACCAATAACAAAATTTTATTCAGTAACCATTTTGCGGCATATTTATCGCAGACTGTCCTCCTCTGGACTCCGTATGCGCCAAAGCTCCGGGATCCACTTGCTGGCTACCAGCAGCAGCCGTAGCGACAAAGGCGGCGCTGCACTCCCCCGTTCTTTATCGAAAACGCCTGCTACCGCTCATCGCTTTTGACTATTTAAAACGCTTTATGTTGCTCCACAGAAAATTTCTACGATTTCCATTCACGCTCGAATGCAACGGAGATTACTGTATTACATTAATCGCCAAGAGCTGACTACAGCCCGAAATTAATTTTATAGATTGGAACGAAATTAAACCCCCTCACTACATTCGGTGAATTTACAAATGCCTCTTACTTCGTTTCTTTTTCTTTCAAAGTCAATTATTTGTGCAACTTTTGGCCAATATTCTGATGTTTTCGTCAAGGCAGAGTGAGCTTCTGTGGTGTAAAGTGTGTTACAATTTTTGTTTCATTCCTTATGGTAAGTCTACGCGACAAACTGCGTGAATACCTTGCAATGCATGCTCTGTAGCAGTGCAGGAACACTGCCCATTTCGAGTTCCATGTATGGATTCATGAAGTATTTAACGTTGATCGTAAGTAATAGTTAAAGTCATCAGATATAAAGCAGAAGAAGTTATCGTTTTTGAGGTTTCAGAGAACGGAAAGGAATTGCTAACGCCGGTGTCAGAAAACCTATTCAGTTAAAAAAATTTAGTGGAGAGGAACTATATTAATCAACATGTTCACTTCATAAACAACCACCTGACACGTTAGATCTATATGACGAACAAAGCTCAAATTCGTTTCGTTGACGGTCGGTTTGAATGTTTTCAGAAACTAGTTTACAGTGGAGCACCTAGGCATTTACAAAGCAGACATCCGTGATATTAACATAATTTACTAAGTCGAAATTGCACGAAGATCTATGTGTAAAGGCATTCTTCCGATTTCGTATCAGGAATTTTTTCTAGCAGTTGGCAACTCCATTAATTAAAATAGAAAATAAAACGCTGTTTTCAGCGGGTTTCAAATGGTTCAAATGGCTCAGAGCACTATGGGACTTAACTTCTGAGGTCATCAATCCCCTAGAACTTAGAACTAATTAAACCTAACTAACCTAAGGACATCACACACATCCATGCCCAAGGCAGGATTCGAACCTGCGACCGTAGCGGTCGCGCGGTTCCAAACTGAAGCGCCTAGAACCGTTCGGCCACACTGGCCGGCTCAGTGGCTTTCACCGAGATTGGTACTGCCATCTCAGATAGCACTAGCATCGCAATGCAACAGGGAACCGCTGAGCTAACGACACACTGGCGGTACCATGCGGACTATAGTCAATGCGATAGTGCCTGATCCTCAAAACGCAGCATTAAACACACAAACCGGTGTTATTTATGTGAAGAACGTCGATCTTGGTGTCCAGAAATTAAATACACTTTCTGTCTCACCTTCGATGTGAAAAACCAATGCCAAGTGAATTTAGCGAGGTAGTGCCGGGCTACACCCGGAAGTAAATGCACTATCACAGTGTAGACGCTGCCAATTCTCAGCTCTCTAACGCCGCACATAACTATACCGAGGAAGTCTGCGTCTTCATAAGTTTCCTCCTTGAAATCGGTATGTTCTATGATATACAAAGTGACCTGATCATTGTTTCCATAATGTTACCCTCTTGATTGGCTCCTAAACGATGAATAGATTCCAAATGCATGCCTAATAATGAAAGTAGTTGTCCGAACCCTTCCTGCGTTGTTTTTGTGTTTTTTATTTGCTTGGATTCATGAAGCAGACTGTAGTGTCTCCCCCCCCCCTTCTCTCCCCCCAATCGAGGGTTAGGTAACAAAACTAAACCGTTTTTTATCCACTGGCATAATTTATTCGGACAGAATCAGCACAAGACTATCAAACAAGGCGTTCCATTTACAGTTGCAACACTCTAACCAACAGCTGACCCAAGGGTATTTCACGGTCTCGGTCCGAAATTAGCAGCTCTCTGGTACTGTGGCAAACTCCGTACTACATTTTCCATCCCACAGCACCAGTTTACCTGGTAACACTGTGTTAAATCAACAGGAGTAGTTGCACAGTTGTGCCAGCGTATCTGTCTTCCCATTGTCAACTTTATGTATCTCACTTCTTCTGTAGCGTTGATCACGAGGTGCCGAAGTAAATGGTGTATTCTGCATAACGTATCATTCAGTATTCCCTTCTTTCATAGCCACTCTTCATGTGCATCGATACCAAATAGGGATGTGAAAACTCTTGCGAATGAGAGAATGACACTAATAATCGTAACAAGAACAAGCAAATAATGACTGAAGTTTATTACAATGCAAAACTAGAATGGCTGTGAAAATAAAAATCTCTAAAAATAGGTTGATCATTGAGTTGGCACGATGCAAATATCTTCTTAGCATTTTGTTACTGAATATACTTCTAGATATTTGCAGAGAAAAAAGAAAATTCGGTACTTCCTTTAGTGTAATATAATGTGTACCAGCAACTACCCTTTCCTTAGAACACGACTCAAGCAGGTCCCCAAGTAGCTACCAAGTCGCTGCTGCATCTGTTCCCTGATATTGTTCTGATGAAGGTTAATGCAGATAGTTCCGATTATGAAATACAAAACGTATTGCAGGTTAGTTCCTAGGGTCGTAATATTAAATTTGCGATGTAGATGGCACATGAACGTGACGACTATCCAGATTACTCGTCAATATAAAAAGACAATTTTATGGGAATTGAGCATTGTCCCACGGCACCAGTGCTCAAATAGAGTGAATGACCACAGACGTGCTAAACACTTTCAAAAGGTCTGCCAAGTACCAAAGACAGTAGCAATATGAAGAAAGCATTGGACAGATCAGAAAGGCCTTGCTGCTATCCACAGCCTGTTTGTGTCAGCCCTAATGGAGCTGAGCTTCCAGAATCCAACCCTATAGCACATTACACCACTGAAACCTACGAATGAATTGTGTACTTATAATGATCAGCCTCAGAGAAATTTGTCATATATGACATTTGTTATATATATCAGGTGTTATTATGGAACTCATTTGGTGGATTCACAAAGAAAAATGTAATGTGAGACTACTGAAGAAGAAAGGAAACGATGGGAAAATGGACTGATGTGGATTTTTATACGTGTTTATCTTTATAGCTGCCATAGTTAATACATCAATAATAACCTCGTTTATTGCTTCAGTAACTGTTGATACCGAGATGATGTAAACAACACAAATTCGTGTCACTAACAGTTAATTCTAGTCTCTTCAGGGGCTTAGTCTTGTAATGTTGTTGATGTAAATTGGTATTCACGAAGATTACTACTGTCGCAAACCCTGAGAGGTTTCCATAACACATATGAAACGGATGTTTAAGAATAGTCTCTTAGTTGTGACCTTTAGAACAGCAGTTGCCGCGTTGTGTGGCCCCGCGGTCTGGGGCCCTGTCACTGATTTCGCGGCCGCTTCCGCAGGAGGTTCTAGTCCTCCCCCGGGCATGGATGTGTGTGTTATCCTTAGAATAAGTTAGTTAGTGTAAGTAGTTTCTACGTCTAGGGACTGATAACCCTAGCAGTGTGGTCCCTTAGGCATTAGAGCTCAAAAAAGAGCAGTAGCGGAAGGAATTGATAAGATAAAGCTTTTGCAGAAGAACTGGAACTAGTGAAAGAAAAACAGCTATAGTTACATAAATTGAGCACTTTACTGCAGCAGTGCTCTGTTTGCACAGTAGTAAATACTGCCCTTACCATAATCGTTGCTGACGTATACAGCTCGCAACGTGAAACGTGAGAGTACGGCCACCTCTGGCCTGAAGCGACTATTTTGAACTGAAATACGTTTCCTAACTCAAAACTACTCCTTCTGTGGAAATTATTCACAGTATTTTATCGAGATGACAAGAAAATATTAAATGGCTGTAACAGATGAAACAAAATCCCGCAGCCGCAAATCATTCTCATAACAACACAGCTGCCAAATAATGCGTACGACGTTGTGAGTCCTTGACTACGTTAGTGGCAAGAAGATTGCATTTCCTTAGCAGGAATTCTTCACGAACTGATGGGGATACAATGCAATCCGAATGACAGATATGGCTGTATGCCTACATGTCTAAAAAGAGCAGAAAACCTAATCGTTAACCCATTGAGTAATATTCCCACGTCTGTGACTCGTATCACGGATAAAGCCCATGTATTACCCCTGTTCATGCTTACCGACCGTTACCTACATCATCAAATAACAGAAGGAAAGGAGAGAAATACTTTAGTAGTAGACGCCTTGATATTTGAATTAATTTTCGGATGTAGCAGGTTTCCTTTTTCAATAAAGCTATTGTTTCGATTTCCAGACAACATTTCATATCCTTCTTACTTCTGCCGCAGCAGTTATTTTGCTGTCCACATGGGAAACCCCGCCTACGACTACCATCGTTTCATTTCCTAATACCCTCTGCATAGCCTTACTTAATCTTACTACTGCTCATTACCCTTTTATTAGAGGCTATACACCAAGGAAAGAGAAATAACATCTACATGTAATGTTTACCGTGATTCAATCAGGAAATTGTGCTTATAAAAGCGGTCAGAAGAGCTGAACGAGCCTTTCAATTTGCAGCACACTCCAGACCGAATGATAGAAAATAATATGAAGAGGTGCAAGTTGACCATAGCGAGCGTGGGGAGTGTTTGATGTAGTGCCGTGAAGTTCGACCAATTTCCGTCGAATTTAGTTCCTGATAGATCAAAATGTGATCTTGATACAAACGCATCAGTTTACTCACATGGGAACTACTTCCAACGTGTAATTGATAGAATACCTGCTCACGTTAGGTAGCGTTTCGCTTGCGGCCATCACTAATTTTAATTTCAGCAAATTCTTTGATGACGCACTGAAACGTTTTCGAACTTTTCTCATTGATTCCTACCTCAGAGATTTCCTAAAGCGTTATATCGTGTGTTAGTCACACCGTAAGTTGGAAAACCATAAAGCTCTGACTTCATGTAGAGCATCAACTCATTTGAGCAGCGATTCGAAAATACAAAAGACCACTTCTGAAGAAGGGCCTGCTGACAGCAAGTCCTGGAATACAACACTGTGGGCAGTTGCGTAGGATTAGCTGAGCGGTCTAGGCGCTGCAGTGATGGACTGTGCGACTGATCCCGGCGGAGGTTCGAGTCCTCCCTCGGGCATGGGTGTGTGTGTTTGTCCTTATGATAATTTAGGTTAAGTAGTGTGTAAGCTTAGGGACTGATGACCTTAGCAGTTAAGTCCCATAAGATTTCACACACATTTTAACATTTTTTTTGAGCAGTAACAATGCCCATGTTTTACGGCACAAGATGCAGAAGTGATTTATATGCTTTTAGAAAAAGTCATTTCATGAATGCCTTCGAGTCCGGTAGCGTATCGGAAGGGTGTTTCTTTGATGATAAAAAGTTGGGTAAGACAGATCTCACTAGTTTCGTTGGATTTGAGAATGGGAGTCAATTTCTGGGTAGTCGAGTGATGTGATTACGGTCAAGACCGACTGCTATTTCTACAACACGCTGGCTGCCGCAGCATTCCAGTTTCGTCAACACAAACACCACTCGACTGGGCACACTGCTCACCAGGTCGCATGCTGCGAGTGACCGCGTCAAGAGGGCGCAGTGTTTTTTCAACATGTTACTCAAGTAACAAGTCAAATGGATTATATGAATATTATAAGTGGGACAGAAACCTTAATTTAACTTTTATTGCTTATCTGTGGTCTGACTAAAATGAACAACAGCATCGTTTAATAAATTGCCTAGTTATTGTCATGTCTTTCTTAATAATGATTCTTAACAAAGCATTTTAACGAAACTTATATTTTTGTGATCAGATAACTGAAAAAAGATATTCTTTTATTTTGTGGGTCTTCGTTTCTCCACTGAGAAGTAAATGGTTCTGTTTATAAAACGCGTGGTAACGTCACAAGGGCAACAGTCCCAATTCAGTCACAGTGGAATCGAGGGAGTAGGGTGCGTGTGGTTGCACTGATTGTGTATGGCAACTACTTGGCATCAGAAGCTGGAGAAAATTGTGGAGTACTGGCAAGAACAGCTAGACGTTGATGGAAAGAGTACCAGGAAAGGGGCTATATAGGGTGGAAAAGAGGAAGTGGCCGTGGGACCACGCCCAATTCCAATAATGTTATCTTCTTATATAAACGAGTAATCTGGATAGTCGTCACATCGCAAATTTAATATTACGTTCCTGGGAACTAACCTGCAATACGTTCTGTATTTTTCATAATCGGAACTATCTGCATTAACCGTCAGCAGAGCAATGTCAGGCAACAGAATGCAGCAATGCCTTGGAAGCTAATTGGGAAACTGCTTGAGTCGTGTACTAAGGAAAGGGTAGTTGCTGGTACACATTATATTACTCTAAAAGAAGTACCGAATTTCTTTTTTTCTCTGCGGACATTCAGAACTAAATTCAGCAACAAAATGCTAAGAAGATATTTGCAGTGTGCCAACTCAATGATCAACCTACTTTTATAGGTTTTTATTTTCACAGCCATTCTTGTTCTACATTGCAATAAATTTCACTCATTATTTGCTTGTTCTTGTTCCTATTACTATTATCATTCTCTTATTCGCAAGAGCTTTCACATCCCTATTTGGTGTCGATGCACATGAAGAGTGGCTGTGAAAGAAGGGAATACGGAATGTTACGTGATGCAGAATACACCATTAACTTCGGCACCTCGTGATCAACGCTATAGGAGAAATGAGATACATAAAGTTGACAATGGGAGGACTGATACGCTGCCACAACTGTGCAATTACTCTTGTTGATTTAACACAGTGTTACCAGATAAACTGGTGCTGTGGGATCGAAAATGTAGTACGGAGTTTGCCACAGTAGCAGAGAGCTGCTAATTTCGGACCGTGACTGTGAAATACCCTTGGGTCAGCTGTTGGTTAAAGTGCTGCAACTGTAAATGGAACGCTATGTTTGATAGTCTTGTGCTGATTCTGTCTGAATAAATTATGCCAGTGGATAAAAAACGGTTTAGTTTTGTTACCTAACCCTCGATTGGGGGGGGGGAGGGGGGCACAGCGGTCTGCTTCATGAATTCCGTGCAAAAAAAAAAAAAAAAAAAGAAGCGCAGGAAGGGTTCGGACAACTATTTTCATTCAGAGACATTCATTTTTAATCTATTCATCATTTAGGGCCCAAATAAGAGGCTAACATTACAGAAACAATGAGCAAGGTACATAGTATATGATATAAAATACAGATTTCAAGGAGGAAACGTGTGAAGACGCAGCCTTCCTCGTTATAGTTACGTGCGGAGCGTCTTTCGAGTTAACGAAAGTAATGTCCCGCTTTACCTCTTCTTAAATCTCGAATGAAATGAATGCCATGAGGAATCGAATATTTGCTGACTGCGTCTCTTCTTGCTTCCATCTCTACCGACATATTTCTTCATTCTCGTGCTAATCATGACATTCTATATATTTGCTGCAAAAGATTGCACGTGGACACATGCAACATCGGGGTACAAAGCGTTTGATATCTCACATTATATTCAATTCAAATAAGCTTTTGATGTATTTTTACTTCGTTTGTACTTTGAGATGATTATGGTTCAAATGGCTCTGAGCATTATCCGACTTAACTTCTGAGGTCATCAGTCCCATAGAACTTAGAACTACTTAAGCCTAACTGACCTAAGGACATCACACACATCCATCCCAGAGGTAGGATTCGAACCTGCGACAGTAGCGGTTGCTCGGGAGATGATTATGAACGCTACGGAAAATTGTCTCACATGCTTTATGGTGAATGAGAAACAGTGAATCATCCGTTTTGATTTCACTATGTTGAAATGATATAATGTCAGCGTAAAAAGCCTTCTTCCACGCCGGAAGCTGAAACTTGTATCATTCTGGATTAATGATAGTTGAATGCGTCAAATGTATACACAGCCCACAAGGCGCCGTCAGAAACTATCAGGAGAGAACGCCGCATAAAAACCAAACGTGGGCGCGCGTCTCCCCTCTGAAGAACCGTATCGAACAATGACGACAAACATTTCGCGTAAGAGCTGTCTGGTAAGAAAGCTAAGAATTGGCAGCGTCGTAGCAAGTATTTGTCAACACTGTGATAGTGCATCTATTTCCGGGTGTGGCCCGGCACTACCTCGCTAAATTCACTTGGCATTCGTTTTTCACATCGAAGACTCATACGATATAATGCACTGTAAGATGAGACAGAAAGTATATTTAATTTCTGGACTCCCAGAACGACGTTCTTCACATAAATAACACCGGTTTGTGTGTTTAATGTTGCGTTTTTGGGATCAGGCACTATCGCATTAACTGTAGTCCTCTTGGTGCCGCCTTTGTGTCGTTAGCTCAGCGGTTCCCTTTTGCATTGCGATGCTAGTGCTACATGAGATGGTGGTTCCAATCTCGGTGAAAGCCGCTGAATACGTTTTATTTTCCATTTTAATTAATGGAGATGCCAACTGCTAGTAAAAATTCTTTATACGAAATCGGAAGAATGCCTTTACACACAAATCTTCCGGCAATTTCGACGTAGTAAATTATGTTAATATCACAGGTGTCTGCTTTGCAAACGCCAAGGTGCTTCACCGTAAACTAGTTTCTGAAAAGATTCAAACCGACTGTCAACGATACGAATTTGAGCTTTGTTCGTCATATAGGTCTAACATGTCAGGTGGTTGTTTATGAAGTGAATATGTTGATTAATATAGTTCCTCTCCTCTAAATTTTTGCAATAGCATTTAACTGTATAGGTGTTCTGACACCGGCGTTAGCAATTCCTTTCCGTTCTCTGAAACCTCAAAAACGATAACTGTTTCTGCTTTAAATCTGATGACTTTAACTATCACTTCCGATCAACGTTAAATACCTGATGAATTCATACATGGAACTCATGCATTCCAAGGTATTCACACAGTTCATCGCATAGACTCACCGTGAGGAATGAAACAAAAACTATAACACACTTTACACCACAGACGCTCACTCTGCATTGACGAAAATATCCGAATATTGGCCAAAAGTAGCACAAATAATTGACTTTGAAAGAAAAAGAAACGAAGTATGAAGCATTTATAAATTTATCGAATGTAGTGAGGGGGTTTAATTTCGTCCCAATCTATAAGACTAATTTCGGGCCATAGTCAGCTCTTGGCGATTAATGTAATATAGTAATCTCCGTTGCATTCGAGCGTGAATGGAAATCGTAGAAATTTTCTGTGGAGCAACATAAAGCGTTTTAAATTATCAAAAGCGATGAGCGGCAGCGGGCATTTTCGATAAAGAACGGGGGAGTGCTGCGCCGCTGCTTTCGCCATGGCCACTGCCGGTAGCCAGCAAGTGGATCCCGGAGCTTTGCCGCATACGGCGTCCAGAGGAGGACAGTCTGCGAGAAATTTGCCGCAAAATGGTAACTGGATAAAATTTTGTTATTGGTGTGTCAGAAAGTGAAATAGATTGAATCTGCACTACCATTAAAGTCATATACTCAGCATTCCGACAGAAGAGGCTATAAAAATATTCTGCATTAGCTCGTCTCGATCCAGAGACGTTGTACATGGTAACAATGCATGTTACCGTTAGACCACTGGCATATACAGTCTATCCTGTCTCTAACATGGAACAAGACTTCCTCCAAGAAGTGTCGCAGATTACAGCGTTGCCAGATTGTGCAGATAGCCGGACTTAGAGAATTAGCGCGTTGGTCAGTTTATTTGTCCCTTGTCGCGATCGGCGCGGACTTAGCCTCTACAGCGGCCGGCCGCCGGTCAAGTTTTATGTCAAAGAGTGTATCATAAAGTAGAAAATGGTACATCTAATCCACAAATTACACACAATAAAAATATGTTGAATTTGAAATTATATCAGTGGTCGAGTTGGCAAAAATATGTCGCTTCCTGATAATTTTTCCATCAATTTCGACAGACAAGATAATAAATCTACATTTACAAGCGTCAGTGACAAATCTCCTAAATTAAAAGTCGGTCCGTGAAAGACACACAACATCCCACACAAGAAATTACCAGTTCGAAGTTGTAGCTTGTCACATAAGACTTGTTTCACGCACGCCAGTTTGTTTGTAAGAGGAAGTGAAACACAGTTACGATTTTGGATATGGGGTGGATTTTACCAACAGTATCTGAAGGACGTTGTGGGGCAGAACTAGTTTTGACAAGATTTAGTCCAGTTAAAAATTTTTCAAGTGCACTTCCATTGGAGACTACCATCTAGTATTTCAATACGTTGTCTGCGCTCTACAGACTACCACAATAGCAGACCATAGTCAAGAAAATCAATCTTGGATTTGCATGTTCACACTCTTCACTCGCTGATAGCATCAATACTATCAGCTGGTCCACCAAGAACATACACGTTCAAACAATGTTCCTATGGTCATGAACAACTCAAGCTCTACATAGTCCAGTCACTCAGCTCGAAAGTGTACCTTAGAGCACATTCTCCGTACTGAGATGTAATAGGAATTGTCGCCTCACATGATAGGTGGTGACAGCTAAGTTCCTACATTGCAGCTATCTCAGTTATCAACGTCTCCCTCACTTGAGTAATTTTTGTTTCCTCAGAAACCTTTCCTTAGGTAGCGGGCGCTTCTACACTTGCCCAGCATAAAACTTTCAAAAGGGAATAAGCGCTACAGTTCATCACATCTCATGGGTAGAGAAAGTAACAATTTTCCTCATGAAGAACCAACGTAGACGTCACAATGACAGCAAATGTGTACGAAAGTCTTTGGCACGTGATTATTAATGTTTGCATCCCAGCGGACAAGATGATAGGCGGATTTCCAAAGACCGCTGGCGGATAATCCCAGCGCCTGTTCCGGGGACAGATTCCCATCGGCAACTCGTAGTTTGTCAGCGTTGGTCCAGGTAGCGGGACTTCTGTTGTAGAATGCAGCCAACAGCACTCGCCGCATGTTTCTGAGTAACTAGACGGGAAAGTACATATATTTCCATTTGTAATGGATTAGAAAACCGAAATGGGCAGAAAAGGTCAAACAAGAGAGAAAGTCATACTTTTGACTTTATTATTAACTACCGCTTACACAATTTATTCGATATGATCACCAAAGAAGTGATGAGATGCTACATCTGTAAAACGAAGGCACCAACAATTTCTCGCAGCAGTGTTCCTAAATACTCGCTTTCAGATCAGGTAGAAACGGAGTTTGTTACTGGTAAACGCGTTCTTTTAAATATCCCAAGAGCCAAAAGTCACATCGATTCCGATGAGGTGATATTGCAGGCCATGCATCGGAGAAACCTCTGGAAAAAATACGATCGTGGAAGGTTGCATTAAGCAGATCTTTCCCTGTGAGAGCGACATGAGATGTTGCCCCAGCTTGAATGAAAATAGTCGTTTCCACACAGTCGCGCTCTTCCAAGGCACGAATCACATGCTGTACCAGGAGACCCTGAAAACGTGAAGACGTCACGGTACGATGTAAGGTTGCTTATGTGTAGGCTTTTGAAAGAGGAATCCATGCCACAAAGCCGCATACGGCGCGTGCAGTGGCTCTTCGTGCGGTTTAGCAGTACCCCAAATTTGCCATTTCTGTTATTCACAGCAACCTGTGATGTAAAATGTGCCTCGTCACTTCATAGCATATTGTCCGGCCACATGTCACCAACTCTTGTCCGTGCCAGAAACTGGAGAGCATATTCGGAACGTTGCTACGAATCATGAGGTTTGAGTTTCTGCAGCGTCTGAATCTTGCAAGGGAACCAGAGTAAACTAGACCTCAAAACTTTCCGTACTGTATACCATTGGATGGACAGTCCTTGTGAAACTGCAGAAATACTAGCACTACACGCGGCAAGCGTTGCATTGTCAGTTACAGCAACAACCACCTCGTCAATAGCTTTCACCGGGATGGGACGCCTTCCTCTTCCATATGCCACATCGAGGTCAACTGTGTTTTCGAATTTCATTTTTGTCTACTTTGAAACATTTACTGACCTAAGGTCTCTCCTCAGACCTTTCGGTGGGCATTACTCTCAGTTCTGTACTATAATTACTGTCATTCTCATAAAACAGTTTCAATAACAGCGCACGGTCTCTCTTCTCTATAGCCATGCTGATCACTCACGTTACGGCTTGTCAAACGGCAGTGCGTATGTCCCAAACAGTGTATAGCGCCAGGTTTCTATCCCGTGGCCAGAAATGGAGTTAATTTTTTCCATCGTAAATTGGTTTCTCATGACGCATAAGCATTTCTACCAAGTTTCACTGATATACGATAATAGAGGCTATACTGGACATCCACGAGTAGCTGCACTTTAATTATAACAACCTGGTACATGCGTCACCTGCTGCCTTACTTGGTTTAATGTCTCTCGGCTTTTTCCTTATACGCCGCTAAATGTGCCTGTTAAGTATCCAACACAGCGCAGCAGTATCATAAATGAGGGCGGACGAGCATGATATAGGCAGTCTCTTTAATAGATCTGTGGTATCTTCTAAGTGTTCACCTAATTAAACGTACTCTTTGGTCCGCCTTTCCCGCAACATTTTATATATATTATTTACATCTGTAATTGGTCGTAACTGTAATTCCTAGGATTTTAGTTGAATTCACGGTCTTTAGTATTGACTTATTTATCGTGTACCCGAATATTAGGGGATTCCTTCACCCACGTAGGTGACCTCAGACTTTCCATTATTTAGGGTCGACTGCCAATTTTCGCACCATGCAGTTAGGTCTTTTGGGTTTTGCGTTCGTTTAAATCTGGTATGCTTTCTTCGTTGTTTCTGCAACAGTGTTCTGATCTGTTTAGTGTACGATGTGGATCACCTCTGTCGTCTAATTATTTATTGGGTATAAATCTCTCAAATGCTGCCGATACTATTTCTTTTAATTCAAGCCGCATTTGGTTTACAGTTACGTTGTTAACTTGGAAGAAATAGAGATTGTCTCTCAGAAAAGCGTCAAGCGAATTATTGTCTGTTTTTGTTTTTTAGCAGATATATTTCTCGTTTATTTTTTTGGTGAATTTGGGAGTTACAGTACTCACTCTCACTACGGCAACCCTGTGTCCAGTAATACCCGTATCCGTTTTGTTGCTAGTCATCACCTCAGGAAAATTTGGTGCTAAGAGGTCATGGGTGCTTTTACAACCGTTTACTTTTAGATTGGGCTCACGAACTAACTGCTTGAAATAATTTTCATAAAATTCGTTTAGCACAATTTCGGATAATGTTTTGTGCGTACCTCCGGATTTAAACGTATTTTCGCTAATATATCGTGGGTATGGGTCCTTAGATTCTTGAGAATACCTCCTCACGGTTCTAGTTGCATATCAGACCCAAATCTATCCTACACGCTTCGCGCAGCCGACATAGCATTCTCCTCAAGGTTTGAGCTCTGCAAAATATCGTCCTGCGTGTTGTAAATATTTTCCTGCTGATCAATATAATGTTACTTCTCCACTACACTCATCCTAAGTACGTTCTTTACTCTCAGTCGTGTTAACTTAGGCATTGCCCAGCATCGTTAGAAATTTAGATATGCAAAACACACCTGACATATGATCAGCAAGAATTCAAAAGCAAAAAAATTCCGTTACCTTACCCATGAAATCATTTCAGTAACCACTATAATTAACTAAATCTATTAACCCTCCTAAATATTTTCAATACCGGTAACAATCCCATTCATAACGCCAAAGTGGACCTAATACAAACTAACACAAAACCAGAAAAATGCTGCAAGACAAATATATGGTATAATTAAATGAGCAAACAACTTAGGATTTTCCGAATTTCTAGTATTTATGGAAGTTATAATTAAAGATTTATTAAAATTTTAACCAACTGAATTGTTACCAGAGACACTAAGAGCTCAACCATTTCCGAAAAATTTTGGGCAGAGAATAAGTACAGGATTTTCAATTTTATACTTGAGGTACAACTGAAGATCAAAATCTCCAGAGTGACTGAAAACCTGCGCGGGGGTCGCCAGTTCTACGTGAAGTATTAACTGGTCCTTTGAAATAACCCCGGTGGTGTCTGAATTTCCTGCATCGGTGGGTCTGCCCGATGGTCAGTTGGTTCCCAATGGGCTCAGTTGCTTTAATATAACTGCAGCACAACTGATTTATAGGAAAAGGATATCCCAGGCAAACATGAGACACAATTAAATGCGGATCGTGCAGCTTTGGAATGATGAAATGAAATAGTAGTCCAAATTAACGCCAAATGATTTTAAAGTTCTCTGATAAGACATATATGAACAAAATTAATCTGGGAGTCTTTCCGACGTTGAAAAATACAGTGTACACAAAAACTGACAATTACTAACATGAAATAGTTCTCACCTAACACTTAATGACGTGGCGAAGAATGGATAGGTTAGGTGCTTTGGAAAGACTGGTATCTTACAAGTAAGTTATGGAATGATAAATTCTGTGTGGACACAGAGGAACTGCATGACTGAGCCAGAAGAACAAAAAATTTCTAGATGCGCAGAACATCATCAGTCAGGCTATGAAGGGTCCTTCAGTAACTGAAGAGAAATGTAAGAATCCCGGAACCCATATGATCTTAACGACGACCGCAATATCTCACCTTATTCTTCACACTGGCGGACGGAAAGCTGCGACTGCCATGATCTGATTTCTGCAGCACATCAGCTGCTGACTGCGGCAGCGTCCGTTATCTCCATCTGCAAGCAAAGTGTTCTTCTTAACCTCTTTGAAAATCTGCAGGCGTAGGGCTTCACTCACAATCGCTAGACAAAATATTTGACATTGAAAAGTGTTCTCTTTCGTCTCCGCAAAACCTACGCAACTGCCATGCGCCAGAGAAAAAGCTCTGCAAAATGCTGGCCGACGATAATCTTTTTAACAAAATGAGTAACTCCCTACCTGGCAAAAGTTTTTGCCGTGTTAACCAATCGTCCATCTCCGAAGTACGCAGTTGTTCTTCAACAGTTCTGCGCTACACTCCCACCGTCGTCGCAACTGCACAAATATCGCTTCGCCATTTTCCCCCGGCAGCAGAGCTGATCTCAAAAGTTTGTGTACATATTGTCCCGACTAGTTAAGAACCATTCCCTACCGTGTGGGTCGGGCATAAAACATTTCTGAATCATGTTGTGAATTTAATTGTGTGAACTAGCAGTTGAAAATTGATCTCGTTTTCTATTTCCAGAGATATGTCATACACTTACAACCACGACGGATCCAAAGACTATGATTTTATTTATTACTCGGGAATAACATAGCAATCGGGCTCCAGTCTATTTTTCTCTAATTTTTTTCCCCAAATAATTTGATTTAGTTACCTTCGTACTCAATACGCCTTCGTTAAATCCTATTATCTGTTTGTAAAAGATTGATCAGCTTTTCTCAGTAACCCTTGAATATTCACTGATAGAATTGTCTGTCTACTAGCTGATTTTTGGGAGTTAGAAAACACGAAGAAGGTCTCGTATATATTCTGTTTCATTGACACATTTCCTTTCTTAAATTAATGATAGATGGCACTGGGGAATCAATGAAGGAGTTGATATTAGTGTGTGTCGTTTCGGTATAATCAGTCGGTACTACATTCCTTCGCGTTCCTGTCACCAAAGATTTCCCATGAAACTGTCCTTTACCATTAATATCTGATAAATCATAAATATAGCTCTGGCTTTACAATGTCTAAGCTTCTTAATTCTCACGACACGATATTAATTATAAGTTCGAATTCTTTAAATGTCTGTTCAGCACAAATTTAGTCTTCTCACAGGCACTATATCTCACGTCTCGTTTAGTAACAGAATCGCCATGACAACGATCGGCAAAGATAAGGTTCAACTACTTTCTGTCCCAGTATCTCAAAATAATTTGTTATCCACCACTCCAGTGTCTCATCCAGTTATCCGAACGATATTTAATTGGACTTATAATCCCTAACTTCCGACTACCACGGAAGACTACGAACTTGCACCATTGAAAACAAAGACTCAAGAGAACTAACAATGCCGCGCATTGGTTTATACAATATATTCAAAACAACACGCAGTTCTGTTATGTCTTCCTTGGATTCCCTATGTACTACTTTGAGCTACCCTTTTTCAAATATCTACTCTTTGTAAAATTTTAACTGACTATTACTTCGAAATACAACTACCTTGTTTTGGCTCTTTGGTCATTTCATAGTACAGAATTTAATCTAATATTCGTTTCTGAATACCGACTCTCTAAAGAGCGGTTACAACTCCCAGTTTTCAGTTAGGTTTACTTGACTTGAGCCAATACGCTTCGATGGCCAACACGAACGGTCTGCTGCCATCTCTGCATATGTTAGCATTCTCTAAAGTGAGGGCTCGCCGGATGTGAATAGTGCGATGTTTGTGTACATCTGGTTAAGGTAAACGATTAATACGCGCCGTAATGGTACTTTGACTACCGCGCCTCCGCCAATACAAAGATATAATTCACAATCGCGCACGCAGAAGAGCGCTGCGCCAACGACCGATTTTTATAAATAATTTTTAAGTTTTTTTTTTTTTTACTTTTCCGTAGGTTTTGTTTTTAACAGCTAATTGATTACTCTCTCTCTCTTCTCTTGATACGAAAGACGTGTATTTTTCCGCGCTGTGTTGAATGTGCTTTTGGGTGGAAATTAAAATTATATTACAAAGCGAGGTTTGTCAATAGTGATTCGAGGTGGTTATCGCCAAATTTGTGGATTGATCATGACAGTGACAACTTGAAGAAGTTTTCAACAGATGGAGAAAAGTAAAAGACGGGTCATCTTACGAGGGAATTAGGAGGACAGCCATGAAGACTATATTGTAATTAGTACTGCGTTTCTAACAAGATTATAAGGTAAATTTCCACTAGTTTCTAATGTTATTTCCGTACAGTCGCTTTTTGTAGTGTTGCCGACCCGGTCTGCCATGCACGGTCAAATTACAGCATTATCTCAATCAATAATACGAAGTCCGCCTTATCCGTAACTGAAACCACCAAAATTCAAAACCTAATCAGATTTTCTATTTTATATTTTCACGGCAGAATCCCAAGTAAAGGAAACACTACAATTGGCGTCCTGGTGACAGGACTTACAATATCCGGATTTAATACAAGTGCAATTATTATAAATTTTGGACATTTTATCTAATTTTAATCACTTAATAGCATCAGAAAATGAATTTGGACTAAGTCTCACTCATTTAAATTGTAACGTTACGTGCATGAAATTTACAACAATATTGTTTTCCCTGTTATTAACTCGTGTTAATTTTCATTTTCATGCTGAGGAAATTAATTTGTTAAAAAAAAGGAAAAGGATAACGTTCCATAAAATAATTTGGACGGACGCGAAACAAAAATTTTGGATTCAAAGCTGTATACCTGACGCTACATTTGCAACATAAGACTGAAGAACAAAAAAAAATTGGTGAGTACAGAAATTTACATTTTTTTCAGTTTCAAGCAGCCATCTGCACTTCATTTATTCCGATCCATTTATTTCAAAATTATTTTTCCTAATTGTAGTAAAATTGATTTACTATTATTGCAAATGATAAGTGAAGAGCATATTCACAGTCATTTATTTGTGAGAGGGTAACTTCAGTACCAGTTTAATAAATCAATTTCTAATTAAAAATCATATAGAAATATCCATTTCCATAAGGGAAATTTCAGATTTCAACATATCATATTTAAAAAAATTTTTGCCATTGGAAAATTTTATTTGTAGTTAATTACGAAAATCGCAAGATGGACGCTAGACGCGTAGAAATTGTTTCCGCGGACGAGCTTAGCGAAAGTGACACATTGCAAAACATGTCTGACAGTCAAATGAATACTGAACTTAATAATGAGGATGTTCAAGACACAATATTACCGGATCCATTAAGACAACAACCCCTATATTTAAACAGATATACAGGCGAATGGAGAGTGAGCACTACGCGACAAAACGCGACATTGACTACGTCAACTACAGAACCAGACATCAATCAGACACAAAAAAATGACCAAACCTCCAGACACAGGTTCTCTGACATGCTCAACCAGATGCTGAAATTACTTGGTGACCAAAACAGAAAATTTGACGCCTTAGACGACAATTTAAAACGTGACATTAGGAAATTTGACACTAAATTCGATGAACTGACACGGGACATAAAACAAAATTTTGAAAAACAATCAAGACAAATTGCCGACTTGACAGAAACCATCAGTAGTCTTGGAAGGAAATTTACTGACTTATCAGACAAGGTTACGAGACAAGAAAAGGTATTTATGGAATTCAGTGACCAGACAAAAACTGACTTACAACGATGTGATGAGAAATTGTTAACAGTAGTTTCTGAACAACAGAAAACCAATACCCAAGTTGACGAATTACGACAGTCACACAATTCCCGAAAAACAAACCAAGAACACTTAGACCTGACGATTACAGACCTTTCAGACAGACGAGATGATGTAACATTGGAGCAGAAATCCTTACAGGAAAAGTTAGAAACACTTGAAGACAGAGCAGATGTAGCATCTTTAAAGAATGACACAACTCTAGCAGAGAAACTTGTACATAAATGCAAATTATATGATGATTATTTAGATGAGAAGTTTGAGACAATGACACAGATCATTTTAGATAAGACAAAGGAACAAGTAAAGAGAGAAACAGATAATATTCAGAAAGAGGTACGTAAACTTAAAGAAAATGTAATACCAAGTTTGTCAGTGATACCAAAACCCATAACAGGCAACCAAAACACAAATGAGAATCCGAATAATGCTAGACCCAGCACACAGCCAAAAATAGGATTACCAATGAGTGATACAAATCCCAATGAACCATTTTCAATGCTACCACAAGATCAAAATTACTATCAGACATCACCACATACTATGCACAGTTTGACACAAAACGCAGGACCCATAATACCATCGGGAGTAGCTGATGAAACATTAGTACGACATGGATACTTTCAGACATTTTCATGTGATGAGAAAGACAAAGTGCATCCGATTGTTTTCATCCGCTCTTTTAACGGTATTTTCACGAGACATTGGCTAGAAGCTGATAGAATTCGATATGTTAAAAATTTGTTACGTGGAAGAGCAGCTCAGTGGGGAGCAGCAATGAAAAGACGATGTTCAACATTTGAACAGTTTGAACAAGCATTTCTTGAGGAATTCTGGTCCATCACAGAACAGCAAAGTTTAAAACGAGAAGTATACAATCCAGAAATTTACAACCCGAAGAAAGAGACTTTACGTCAACACTTTTAACGCTACCTAGACAAAACATTATATTGGACAAAACCAGCAGATTTACCATACGTAATTAGAAAAACTTAAAAGCCACTTACCATTTCCTTACCGTGATAAATTAATAGGAGTGTCAGAGGACAACATAAAGAATTTTTTCAGTTATGTTGATGAGATAGATGTTGTTTACAGAGATGAGATCAGGAATTTCAATCAATTGTATCCGATCCATCCAAGAAATTCGCGTATGCACAACAACAGAAATGACAGAGGCTATTGGAATCCGCCTCCGACACCACAACAAAACACCCAAAGAAACAATTCGCACTACACTGGGACAAATCCATTCAATATTAGGAGAAACAACTCGCAGCATTGGCAGGGAAACGGTAATTATTACTATAATGGTTATCCGAACAGTAATTACAATCAGAACAATAACAGTTATATTCAAAATAACAACAACAGAAGAAGGAACCGAAGTCATAGAGATCAAAGAAGAGAGGATAACAGGTAACATCCAGGATATTTTCAGAGAAACAACATACAACAACATCCAAAGATGTATTGCAGGAATAACAGTAATGACAATACCAGTTACAGTCATGGGCGAAATAATGTATGGGGAAATCACAATGGACCACCGCCACGACACATGCAATACAGCAACTCTCAATTCCTACCTAACGGAACTCCCAATGCGACGCGAGTTAATATCAACAACCAAACAGCTGATACTTGGGTGACACGCGACAGAAATGTAAATATTATTGAGTTGGACAATGACCCCAACCCGCAGCAACAACCGAATTTGCCGGAAAACGAACGACGACCGAGCTAAACGCTCGAGTTACGGTCGATAGGGAGCAGAGCGCAACGGAATCGACGATTTGTTTTCTCCGATATGATGACAGTAAGAAAATAGAAAAAGAATTATATCAGGATGTAGATTTTAATAGTACCAGTAAAATAAAGAAGATTATTCAGGCTATAACACGAGTTATGATTGGTAGTTGTGAAGTGGAAGTAATGTTAGATACAGGAGCAGCAGAAAGTGTCATTTCAATATCTTTATATAATGAACTCAAACAAATAATGAACATACAAACATTGCCAGTACAGAATTGTCACATTATAAGTGCCACCGGTAACAAATCAAAGAACGTGAAATTTCAAGCTCTCATTAACTTCACATTTTCAAATATACCACTCATTTACAGTTTTCTGGTTTTAGATAAATTAGTTATGCATTGCATAGTAGGAATTGACTTTTTGAATGAATATCAAGCAATCATAGATTTAGGAAAAGGGAAATGTCATTTAACCGTAAACCAACAACAACTGACAATAGAGTTAACACAGGGTAAAAACTTAAACAGTAAACAAGGTAAGTTTGAACAGTTACATTTTGTGTATTCACCAGCAACAAACATATGTGATTTAACTTTTAATGAAGCTGTATCTCAGGGAATTAAACCTAATGATTAATATGAGAAATGCACAGAATCTGAATATCTGACGGAGGAACAACAACTTGAATTACTTGAAGTTTTGCAGCAATTTGCTCAGGTATTTGTGGAGAAACCTGGAATTATTAGAGGCTATACTTATGAGATAGATGTTAAAACACACAAAACATACTGTAGAACATATTATAATATTCCTTGGTCAAAGAAACCCGCAGTTTTGAAAGAGATTGAAAGAATGCAAGCTTGGGGTATCATTAAAATGTCACATTCACCATATTGCAGTCCGATCCTAGCAGTTAATAAAGAGGATGGTAGTGTAAGGTTAGTGCTGGACGCACGAGAAATTAACAAAGTCATAATTCCAATCAACACACGACCTATAAATTGGGAAGAACAACTTTTAAAATTTCATAATGTACAGTATTTAACCAATATCGATCGCCGCTCTTCGTTTCGGCAAGTGAGCCTCCATAAAAACAGCCGTAAATACACTGCATTTCTATGTGAGGGACGTAGTTATCAATTTTGTGTTCTACCCTTTGGTCTACGAGTGAGTGCTGGAGTATTTATTGAAGCCTTAGATGCCGTTCTTGGACCACAATTGCTATCGCAAATCACAGTTTATGTTGATGACATTGTCATTGCCACCACTACTTGGGAAGAACATGTTAATCTTTTGAAGCAACTTCTGACTAAATTTTCTGACGCAGGTGTCACTATCAATTTATCAAAGACTAATTTAGGGTGGAGAGAAATCAAATTCCATGGTCACATCATATCAACTGAAGGCATTTATCCAGACTCAAGAAAAATTGATACAATTAAGAATTTTCCATCCCCTCAGAATCGTAAACAACTCAAAGCCTTTCTTGGTCTATCTTCATTCTTCAGGAAATTTGTACCCTACCATCTCCTTAACAGTCCACATCTTCTATCTTTACTCAGAAGAAATAATATTTGGAAATGGACAGAGTTCTGTCAGACAGATTTTGAAGCGATTAAGAATGCTTTAGTAAATGCACCGTTGTTATGTCATCCTGACATGACGTCAGACTTTTGCCTAGTAACAGATGCAAGTTCATATGGGCTCGGAGCATTTTAATTCCAAATTCATGTAGAAAATGAACGAACAGCCATCAAACCTATCAGTTTTGCTAGCCGCACGCTCACTGAATGCGAAAAGTCATATTCAGTGACCGAGCGCGAAACACTTGCCATAGTATGGGCATTTCGCAAGTTTCGCTACTTTCTATGGGGAAAACGTACTAAGCTTTATACTGATGATCAAGCTCTTTCTTTCCTGCTATCATGCAAGTTATTACATTCACTTCTTGCAGGCTGGTGTGCATCACTACAAGAATATGATTTTGATATTATATAGATAAAAGGAGAATACAACATTATAGACGATGCTCTATCTCGTTCGCCACAAGGCCTACAAGAATTTTCGGATGTGACAGAACAAACATCAGATTTCAAAATTTTACTCATGTGCAAGAAGTTTGCCATATTGCAGGACAATGATCCCAGGTGGATCCAGATAAAGAATAAATTACGTGCAGGAACAGACCCACATCTTGAAAAATACTACACATTACACAAAGAAGTACTATTTCACCGACGAAACCCTGAATCACAGCATTGGTGTGTTTGCTTACCAGACGCTCATGTTGATGATTTTATTTTATTTACACACAGAACGTGGGGACACTATGGCGTAACCAAATGTACAGATAAAATTATACAATATTGCTATTTTCCAAATTTAAGGCGAAGAGTATTGAGGAATATTGGGAAATGCATCATATGTCAGAAAGCCAAATATTCTAATCACACAAGCATGAATGAATTACATCCAATCATACCTAAGAGGCCATTACAGCTAATTTCTCTAGATATTGCAGGACCCTATCCACAAGCACGTGGAGGAATGAAATACATCCTTGCTGTGTTAGATGTTTTCACAAAGTATTTAAAATTATATGCTTTACGTTCAGTTTCTACCACTGCTATTACCAGACGTCTATTAACAGATTATTTTGTAAGAATAGGAAAACCTGAAGTTATGATCATGGATAACGCAGCATATTTTACTAGTTTAAAATGGAAGACTTTTATTTAAGAACAGAATGTTAAACATATTTTAATTTCAAGATTTCTCGCGGCAGGAAACCCGGTGGAATGAACATTTCGAGAATTTGGACAGTTTATGAGAACACACACACCATAGAAGCACACAAAATGGGTAGAATACTTAGCACCATTGAACAAATAGCGAACAATTTAACTCACATTTCTACTGGATACACACCAACCGAATTAATTATGGATAAAACAGAAAGAAATGAATGGACGGACCCTCTACCTAAATTTACAGCAACAACAAATCATGTTAGTTTAGAAGAAAAGGTAAGACACGCTTACACAGCGTTATGTGACAAAGCTAAGGAAAGAAAGCAGAAATACGACAGAGGTGTCAGGAAAGCACAAACATTTCAAGCTGATGAGTTAGTTTTACTAAGAACACATCCTAAACCCACAAAACTGAAACATTTAAACAGGAAATGGCAGGTCTTATACTCTGGACCATACCGAATTGCAAATATTCCACACCCTGGCTGTTATTCATTAGTATATCCATTAACACATAAACCCAGAGGTCTACATCCACACAGACATTTGAAAAAATATATACAGTAAAATGTTAGCTAATGAGAAGAAGATAATTAATATGATATACAGTAATGATGAGCCTACATTGAAGCTATACAGATACTTACAATCTAATGAATGCAGGTAAGTCTAAAAAGCAATGTGAACCATCCAATAGCTACTAAGATATTTGGTTATAAGAGGAGTTGCTATTGAGGCATATACACATTAGAGGAGGCATATACACATTAGAGGAGGCAGAGAACTGAACAGAATTATTTTCTTTAGGAGGCATGTGATAATAGTAATGTTGACATGAGTGATGTGAGTGACTGAATGAGATGAGTGAATGTAATTTTAGTTTAATAAGAGGACAAATAGTAATATGGAGAGAGGCAAAAGGAATATAAGATGAGAAAAGGGTATTATTATTATTATTATTATTATTATTGCAGTAAAAAGTAAGTGATGATGAATAAGAGGAAAAAATATATATAATGCTGAGGATTAAGTATATGTTATTTTGTGAAGAATGAATATTGGATAGGTGAGAATGTTATGAGTAATTGAGAATATGTTGAGAGGGAAGAAACTAGATTTGAACGCTATATCACATGTACTCTTGGAATACAGAATGAAAGTAGTGAAAGAATATTATTTATTGAAAGATTGGTATGCCTGAGATAATAACTTATGTGATGTCTTATATATTCTTATAACTAAAGGTGAAAGTATAGATTTATGTGAAAAGAATTATTTACAGCAGCCACTGTTGAAAATATACCAGAAGATTTAAATCGATAACACTTTAACCCTAATCTAATGGGAACTTGTAATGAAATTTTTGGAGTTATGTAGGCTTGACACTTCAGATTGGAAGCCTTATTTAAGAGAACATATTTGGCAGTCATCTAATGGCATAATTAAAGCTCATCTACTGTACTGAACAAATGCACCATTAAATAGAATGGAGAATAAGGAGAAAACAAAACGTCAGTCCTCTGTTGCGGCTCACACTCTCATCCCTACCTTTAAAAAAAAAAATTATACATGTTGATGAAGTATTTGATTTTATATAATTTGTGATTATCTGACAGTATGGAGAGACATACACACATATTTATTTATGAATAGAATTTTATAGGTACCACAAGGTAAATACAGAATGGATATACAGCATGCAATGCAGCAGCAATTATCTAAGAAGATTTATTTATTTATTAAGCAAAACATTTATTTATGTTGCTTGATACTCATGAAAGGAAGGAGAGGAACTACACAAACTTTATAGGAACATGATTGACTTGAACTAGATATATATACATACACTTACCACACTGATGTACATACTTGTAGGATCCTAAGATATTTAGAGGGGCACCACTCTTAGAAACGGTAATAGAGGGGTACCACTCTTAGAAACAGCAATAGTGGGGACACCACACTCAGAAATGGTATTAGGTATAGGAAATTTTACATTATATTAAGTAAACATGTATTTTGTCTATCATATTATATTTTGTGTGATCCACTGTAGGAGATAACTTTACTAGTATTTATGAAGTAGTTAGCAAATATCCCATAAACCTATCCTCCTACAGAGGGGTGTCTTGAAGCTTGAAATATGTGTAAATTTTATTCCAGGAAGCAAGAAGAATTTTAAGTTGAATATTCTAGCGAGTTGCCACAATTATCTTAAAACGTTGCAAGTGTAATGAAAAGGAAAGGAACAAAAAAATGGAAAGAAAGGAAAAAGAATGAGCTAACAAAATAAATAAAATGTATATTTCAATCTGAATATAATGTAATTCACATTTCAGCACAATAATATTGAATGTAACGTAAAAATTTACTATATTTTTCATTTAATTCTGCATATGTACTATATGACAACAATGTAAATATCTCATGTAATGATTAATTGTAAATATTTATATATTTGTGCACTTATTATATCAAGAAATGTATCTTAAGGAGATGTTAATAAACTGCAAAGGACTTGTGCATGTACCACATGATTCATGTAAATGGAACTGAAAATGCAAAGAAGAAACCAACGTGATGGAACACGGGTCAAGAAATATTTACGTACTGTCAATATGCCTTGAAGTGTATGGTGTAGTGGAAGCCGGCAGGTCTTCAGGTTGGTGTAAAGGACAAGCTCATCACCTGTCGTAGGCAGTGAGGTGTTTCCTGCGCCCTCATTGACCATTTATACCCCGGTGGACGCCACCAAAATTCGACTGCTGGAGATCACAATTTCCTGTTGACACAATGAACAAACTTTGGATTTTCTTCAAGTCACACGCAAGAGAGCCAGGCAGTACACACACACTCAGAAGCCGATACTACGTTTAAAGACATTGGAGCAATATAATAGAAACATTCATTGTTCGAAATAATTCCATTGTAAACACGAATCATGTGAACTGAATTCAAACGCTGTGCTAAGCAACGATAATACGCCGCAATTCAAAGACATTAATGTTACGACTTCTAAGGAAAATAAACACCAAAAAGACTGTATACAGAGACTGATATGCAAAGAGAATTGTGCTCAGAAATATTTTGTACTATGTAAATTTCTTATTTTCTCATATATATGTATGTATGTAAATTTTCTACACTGCCACGCTCGCTTGCGGAGCGTGTCAGTAGAGGAGGCATTGTAATTGTACTTTGACTACCGCGCCTCCACCGATACAAAGATATAATTCACGATCGCGCACGCAGAAGAGCGCTGCGCCAACGACCGATTTTTATGAATAATTTTGATCATTTTTTTTTACTTTTGCGTAGGTTTTCTTTTTAACAGCTAATTGATTACTCTCTCTCTCTTGTCTTGATTGGAAAGACGTGTATTTTTCCGCGCTGTGTTGAATGTGCTTTTGGGTGGAAATTAAAATTATATTACAAAGCGAGGTTGTTTCAATAGTGATTCGAGGTGGTTATCGCCAAATTTGTGAACTGATCATGGCAGTGACAACTTGAAGAAGTTTTCAACAGACGGAGAAAAGTGAAAGACGGGTCGTCCTACAAGGGAATTAGGAGGACAGCCATGAAGACTATATTGTAATTAGTACTGCGTTTCTAACAAGATTATAAGGTAAATTTCCACTAGTTTCTCATGCTATTTCCGTACAGTCGCTTTTTGTAGTGTTACCGACCCGGTCTGCCATGCACGGTCAAATTACAGCAGTATCTCAATCAATAATACGAAGTCCGCCTTATCCGTAACTGAAACCACCAAAATTCAAAACCTAACCAGATTTTCTATTTTATATTTTCGCGGCAGAATCCCGAGTAAAGGAAACACTACAGCGCTCGTGTGAGATAGACTGGGTCGAACGAAGGATAGCGGATTGAAGGGCAGAGAGAATAAGTACCAAGGTAAGAGCCAAGAGAAAAAGACCTCTGCGATAGTTGGGTCGGGTTGTTAAGAGCAGTAGCGGTTTTCTTGGTGCCTGCTACAGCTCATGCAAGGGTAAGCTTTGTTAGTAGTATCATTTCAGGTCGATACCTTTGTCGTTATGCAGTGGTGTTACTCGGCGGCTGCCGCTGGATGCCGGTGTTGATTTCTCGGTCAGCGTCAGATAACCTGTAACAGTTAGGTTCATCATCGTTTTGTGTCCGATAGGTCATATATCAGATTCACAGTGTAGGTAATGTTGCCGGTTTGTTAGTGCGTCAGTGTCCGAGCTTGTCGCTTTCCCTGCTGCAGCCTATGGGCCGGGTTTAATAGCAGCTGGCATATCCAGTCAACGCTGCTGATAGTCAGGGGCTTGCCGACGTTGTCCTTTGTGGGTTTGTGTTAGCTTACCATAGGTCGTTATACCCTAACTAGTAGCGTCTTTGGCCGCTTATGCTTCCACCCATGGTTGTGATCATAGTTTCCCAGAGTAAGGATGAAAGGACTGTTGGAGTGTCTTAAGTTCCTCTATAGTCGTGTGGCGTGTTTTTTGAATACTTCCTTGAGGGTTCCAAGGTGCTATTCATCGTGAAGATCCATGGAGCATGTGTAGCATGGATCGTTGTTAATGATGCGTAGCACTTTGTTCTGTATGATTTACAATCGGCGCAGGCGAGTAGTAGCTGCGTATCCCCAGGAACGAGCTGTGTACGTTATCAGAGGTCTAATCAGTGTCATGTGTATGGACCTCGACACCCTCCTAGGCAGTGTAATTTCCCTGCTGAGCATTGGGTAGAGTTGTTTGAGCCGCGAATGCGCTCTGTGGGAATCGTATTCCGTATGGTCCTCCGATGTACGTTTCCGGTCCAGCCAAACACCGAGATATCTGACTTTCTCTCCGAAACGTATTGGGCGTTTATGTAGTGTTACCTGTTGATAGTGTTGACGTTTGCGCAGTAGTTTCGGTTGGCGTGTGAACAGAACTGCTCGTCTGCACGTCTGAAATTATTGGAAACTGACTGTTTGACTTCTTCTCTTTTGCTACTTTCTCGCTGTTAACCAATGAGGCGTTTACAAGAGTTCGGACGGGACGGGGGGAACGAAGGGGGGGGGGGGGGGGTGTTCACCCCACGCCGAGTCGAGTGGAATGTCGGCCGATCGCCTTTACAAAGAAACAAAAGAATTCTTGAACAGAATGCAGCTGCGTTTCATCTCACGGGGCACAGAGATCTCTATCTGAGACTCACTTCCCAAAGAACTGCGTTCTCGGAAGGCTACTCATCGGGGAATAACGAAGATTTTAATGTACACTTCAGGAAATGGAAAAAAGAACACATTGACACCGGTGTGTCAGACCCACTATACTTGCTCCGGACACTGCGAGAGGGCTGTACAAGCAATGATCACACGCACGGCACAGCGGACACACCAGGAACCGCGGTGTTGGCCGTCGAATGGCGCTAGCTGCGCAGTATTTGTGCACCGCCGCCGTCAGTGTCAGCCAGTTTGCCGTGGCATACGGAGCTCCATCGCAGTCTTTAACACTGGTAGCATGCCGCGACAGCGTGGACGTGAACCGTATGTGCAGTTGACGGACTTTGAGCAAGGGCGTATAGTGGGCATGCGGGAGGCCGGGTGGACGTACCACCGAATTGCTCAACACGTGGGGCGTGAGGTCTCCACGGTACATCGATGTTGTCGCCAGTCGTCGGCGGAAGGTGCACGTGCCCGTCGACCTGGGACCGGACCGCAGCGACGCACGGATGCACGCCAAGACCGTAGGATCCTACGCAGTGCCGTAGGGGACCGCACCGCCACTTCCCAGCAAATTAGGGACACTGTTGCTCCTGGGGTATCGGCTAGGACCATTCGCAACCGTCTCCATGAAGCTGGGCTACGGTCCCGCACACCGTTAGGCCGTCTTCCGCTCACGCTCCAACATCGTGCAGCCCGCCTCCAGTGGTGTCGCGACAGGCGTGAATGGAGGGACGAATGGAGACGTGTCGTCTTCAGCGATGAGAGTCGCTTCTGCCTTGGTGCCAATGATGGTCGTATGCGTGTTTGGCGCCGTGCAGGTGAGCGCCACAATCAGGACTGCATACGACCGAGGCACACAGGGCCAACACCCGGCATCATGGTGTGGGGAGCGATCTCCTACACTGGCCGTACACCACTGGTGATCGTCGAGGGGACACTGAATAGTGCACGGTACATCCAAACCGTCATCGAACCCATCGTTCTACCATTCCTAGACCGGCAAGGGAACTTGTTGTTCCAACAGGACAGTGCACGTCCGCATATATCCCGTACCACCCAACGTGCTCTAGAAGGTGTAAGTCAACTACCCTGGCCAGCAAGATCTCCGGATCTGTCCCCCATTGCGCATGTTTGGGACTGGATGAAGCGTCGTCTCACGCGGTCTGCACGTCCAGCTCGAACGCTGGTGCAACTGAGGCGCCAGGTGGAAATGGCATGGCAAGCCGTTCCACAGGACTACATCCAGCATCTCTACGATCGTCTCCATGGGAGAATAGCAGCCTGCATTGCTGCGAAAGGTGGATATACACTGTACTAGTGCCGACATTGTGCATGCTCTGTTGCCTGTGTCTATGTGCCTGTGGTTCTGTCAGTGTGATCATGTGATGTATCTGACCCCAGGAATGTGTCAATAAAGTTTCCCCTTCCTGGGACAATGAATTCACGGTGTTCTTATTTCAATTTCCAGGAGTGTATTTTGACCAGACGACACAGCTTGTAGAAACCAAGATTCTGCACAAGCCAAAATGTCCACTGTGGTACGTTATGGGATAGAAGTCAGATCTTCATTCTCCGCAGGCTCATTATGAGAGAAGCTTGCGGGAGGTGATTACTTAGTGACAGAGATAAACAATGTTTGCCCCGTTGTGTGAGATATTTCTCCACAGTGCTTCACTTTCACTTCTGAAAGACGAGCCGAAACTTACAGGGAATGGAGGGGGCAGAGGGGGGGAGGGGGAGCTCGACTGAACCCTGAGTCACTAACCTGCTGCTCTCTTTTCTCCCTGGCTCATGATGACCCTGCTAAATTACAGAAAGTATCAGATGCAAAATTGCCACCAGAGAAGAGAGTGAATTAATACGGGATAGACATCTTAATTCTTGTAGTCAGTGCAGTTACTCACATACAGTATTACATATTTACTAACTGACAGACAGAATCCATAATCTGATGAATTAAACCAACTATAAATGAAATAAAAAACTTGTGAGTTCAGCAATTGACTGATGCTTATCTGTTATAACCATCATTATAACTTGCGTCAACGAACAGTGAAACAGGATAAATATCAGAAGGCTTCAGAAAGTGATCAAACAAATACAGAATTGAGAAATATACATTCCTTGTTTACGAAACGACAATATCTGTAGGAACCAAAGGATAGTACTAGGAAAGTGAAATCTCCATATTGTTGAGATAATTTTTAAACGGGGGACGAAGAAAACGGTAAATAATGCGGAGACATTTCATTCCTGACGCCAAACAAAACAAAACAAAAAAAATCTTTGCTAGAAAAGCAAAATTTGTTTTGCACACAAAATCTATACTCATATAATGCATTAATGCTTGAACAATGTAAAATAATGACAATATCAATAATAAAGTTGATTATGTACAGGATACTTAAAGCATTCAATAGATTCATATGTCTTGATATTTTTTAATTCGTATGTAGATGGTATGTTACATTAATTAAAAAATACTAGTAATTACACAAATTTCGTGATAAATCTGTCGTGATGGTTTTATTCTCTGATGCTCATCCAAAAGTATGTCCGTAAGTAGTCTTGACAAACAGCCCCTCAGGAATAATTGCTTATAGCTGAAATATTTTAACTCAGTATCTCGAAAAGCATGAATTTAGCTATGGCGTTAAAATGACAAACCTAGGTGTAATACAGCCATTGTCAATAGAAACGTTCTAATCGTTTCACTTGTTTGGATGCACCCTATCTTTTAAAGGTGAAATGGGTATTGGAAATAAGGAATCTATATTTGTATCATAGGCACGTTATTTAGAATTCAAAATAAAATTGAGGTGATCGGCGCCCAGGAAATGAAGGACAGGTATTTTTGTATTTTATTTGTTCCAAAATAGAAGGCTTATTTCTCTTCAAAATTATGTATGCGTTTTGCATTTACCTAAATTTTTAATATTTTTATTAATTTTCTAAAAATGTACTGACATCCATTTTTCACGACTTCTTGTCTCACCTTTCAGCATTATATATGAAACATTTTACCACATTTGGCAAACAAGGTACTACAAATACAGTACCTTAACTATTTCCAGTACAGACGGCTTGTCTCAAATATAGCTTAATGTATTCGTCATCGCTTTGAGGATCTTAGCCCCAGTCTGTTGTAAACAAGGCAAGATTTAGTAATCGTTTATTCAAAAACAAAGAACGTCCAAGAAAGAGTATAAGTAAGAGAATGACAGTACCTTGTGATAGTGCGGAAATTGAGATTGGCAGTAGTGAGGTTGCGTGAGAGGAGACGTCAGTTCTAATTTGAAGTTCACAGTGAGCCTTTGGGGATTACGGACGTGGAAGAGCACGGCTCCGCTAGCGCCAGTAGCTAAATCTTCCTGTTTGCTTTGTGCGTGATGATGTAACCAAAATCTAAGTTACTCTTTCCGGAGTTAACGGTCTAAAGTCACAATGGACGGAGGTGACAATATGAATGGTAGTGAACTGAATAGTGACAATAGTACTACCATCGACTAAAGTACATACTGTGATAATGGACACTTTAAATACTGTGAACAGAGCCGACAGAGCCAGTACAAAATGAAGATACCGAGATGAGAAGTCTTGATAGGAACTCACAGACAATGAGCAGCAAAGGAGTAAAACCGATAAAGTTCTTTATGCAGATGCATAACGACAGAGTGGATTCTGTTCTAATTTTATCATCTCATATGAATGCGATAGTATCATGTGCAGGACCGGTAGGTGACAGAAGCAAAACAAGTGTAAAGTTTGATGGTAAGTTGGTTTTATTGAAAGTGTAGTAGCAACTTCTGTCACCAAATGTAACAGAAACACCAAATGTTGTAGGAAGAGGTAGAAGACACCGTATTAAGACTTGTCCGAGCTTTCCAAGTGTTTTATTGTTTCCAACCGTCGTGCCGCATTCCCCTTGGTCTGCGTCACCGTTTCCCGCCATGCTGAGGACACCACTTTGCTGTCTGCGAAACAGCTTGGCACGGAACGGCTGCCTCAGCGACCTGGGCCACACCCTGTGGTGTGTCGGCCTTGTACGGCCGCAGAGTTGCGGCTATGTCAGGATGCGCCACTCGCCAGGAAGTCGCAAGGCGGCTCAGCTACGTGCTTCCTCGCTGGCGTGGCTAAGATCGCGGCGGCAACAAGCGCCCGCGATCCGGCAGCTGAATCTGCAGCTCCCGCCCTGGACGTCTCTGGTGCATTTTGGCAGCCAAGACGACCGCCCGCGGTAGTGAACCGTGGAGTGGTCCACCGCTGGCTGGCTACGGACCCTGCGTTGGCCTCAGAGGGTCGAACCAGAGACCTGCCGTGGATTGGAACGCTGGTGCCTCATCTGTTGCTGTGTGCAGCCAGCGGTGTGACACGCCCCACCGTGCAGGAGAGCTGTCTCACTTCAATGCTTGGTTAGTGACTAGCACCTATTTGTATACGGCTGTTCGCCTCTGTCTTGCTAAAAGCGTTCCTCCACGTCATGTACTCATAACACTTAGCTTGGCCAGTGGGCCCTTTGTGCCTGCGACTTGCACCATGCAAACTGCTGCGCGTACTTTTTCCAGTGGTTCTACGCCCCTCTGACCTCTATTTCACTTCGCAACTGCTGGTGAGCGTAACTCACCGTAAACAGGCCCGCGCCTGGCTGTAACTTGCATGGTCGCAAATATTGCACCAAAACTGACTTTTTCTACACCAAACGGTAGTGCCGGTGCAAAAGCATAGATTAGAATATAGAAAATAATATTGGTCTATTTTCTGAAGATGATATTTCGGAGGTTCTCCAGTACATTCCACCTTACACTGTACTTATACAGTAGGTGGGAGTATTTCCAAAAGGCCTATTCGAGTATGCTTAATAACAATGAAGGCCCAGGAACACAGACTACGTTTCTAACTGGGGAGTAAGATGCAACGTGAAGCTTTCTCTACTCTCTGTCCTTCTTTATATAAAGAGCCTGAGATTTAAAAATAGAAAGAATGATTGTCACGCAAGCCTAGACACAAGCAGCGGACTGGGGACCATGAGCGACAAGCCGACCGTCCTTGTCTACATGGCACAGTGCTTCCTAACAACGACAGTAGCTTTTCCCACACTTCATCATCCGTATCCCCCTCAATAGAATTAAATGGTATATCCAAGTAAAAACAATAAACCTGGTGAACAGTATATTGCATTTTACCATCATTGTTGTCAGAGGTATATCAACCATCGCACATACCAAGTAGTGGATTCAAAAAACCTGAAACCTTATTTTTATAACACTCTAGCTCTTAACGTGTGCTAATAAATGAGTAGTAAATGACTATCTTACCTTACAATGTAATGTCATTTAATGCCAGATGTATAAGGGATAATAAAACAGGTTACTTTTACTTATGAACGAGCAACATAGAGCGATTTGCGCAGTAAGTGGGATGTGGTTAGCTCCATTGACCAAAATCTCAATATCTGGTTTTAACACCGTGAGCGGTTGCAGACAACACGTATAGAGGAAGAGTGCTTTTAATTAAACATGACATTTAGAGCTTCCTCTTGCAAAATTTCACAAAGCAGGTGTCTCCATACTCTCAGATACTGGAAACATTGACAAACTCTCTGTATACAGAACACAAAATAATATAATCCACGAAGATCTTCCTTACCCTTGTCATTACGATATTTTCTTTTTATTCAATGCCAAGATGTAGCTCTTAATTCAGTTTCCCGTCCATGTTCATGAGTAGCCATTTACTTAATAGCGAACTTCGCGTATGGATGAAAATGTCGGTAGGCGCAATGTTGTGGAAAGGGAAGCAATCATATGGCGGGACAAGAAGTGATCCTAAAGATAAATTCAGTACGATGTACCTTATCTGCAATGATGACTCATATTCTGTAACTATATTCATTTAAAAAATTAAAAATATTAACGAATGATGACAAATATTTCACTCAAAAAAACTATTTCTACAAGTGACAGTATAAGCTTAAAAAGCAAGTTATTAAGTTGTCAGTGAATGTAGAAAATGTATCTTATATGCTATCTGTTCTTGTCGCTTCAGCAATTATCAAAAGAGAAATATCGTTGATGGGTGCAAACTAGCGTCAAGAGAGGGACAGATGTTCAATAAATTTAGATAAAATTAATTGTTCATTTACTTTAACAATATTTCATAAAGCAACACCAAGGATAAACATTTTAAAATCATCCGAAGATCTAGGCCAGAAGTCTCAAAAAGTAGTACTTAAATAAACAGCTAAATTTTGTAAGTAATTAATTATTAGAAATATACATTTCATTCGTGTCTTCTTCAAATAAGATACGATATCAAACTATAAAAAGGTTACAACTCTTTTATGATTCAAGTCTAAAAAAGGCTGAGAAAGTATGTGAGTCAAACTACTGAGACCCGGAGACTGAGGGAAAACATTCATAAAATTGATGTAACCATCCTAAGTCTTGGGTCACCGTGTTGTCTCACAGTAAAAGAAACGACACAAATCTGGAGAGAGAGAGACAAACTTCACATGGATGACGTGGCAGTGGACATTAATTTCATTCGACTGTTCCATTCCACTGAGAAAAACGACTGAACTGTTGCAGGTAAGATCCAATCCCAGGCGCGCGTGTAACACATTGCTACACGGATTCATGCTGTACTCAAGGAGTGCTAAATGGCACAGTATGACAACACCCAGTACATCTTTCAACGAGCCTCCCAGTACGGAGCCATATCGTGTAACATCCGAGCTCATCTGGGCCACAGCGTAAATGACTGCATCGCCGGACGCTCTGACGTTAAATTCCGCTTAATTTTATACATTTCAGAAGCCTCAGTCTCAGAGTCTGGTCATCCGGTCTGATTCTCTGATTCCAAGGGAACGACAGCCTCACAATTGGCACCATAACTTGGTTTACGAATCCTGATAAACTACCTGCTGCGAGAGAAAACATATTGCCTCCAAGACTGTGGCCAGTTGTCTATTGTAGAATTTAGCTACTGCAGTCTGTCAGTGCTGTTGGTCACCTGATAATGGTAGTGAATGATCCTGAGTCTTCTCTGGTGAAGGGATATACCAAGTGTACCGCCTTCCAGGCTGTGCCTGACACTGCCTCCCTCGCTGCGCATGGCACTGCCTACATGGGTGTAAGCTTTGTTGCATGCTGGAGTCTTGGCCTTCTGCCTTCACAGCAAGCACCCTCCATGATACGTTGTCACCACACGCATAAGCACGTGTAGATCTTCTAGAGTGCTGGGGCAGGCCGCACAAGGCTTGCCCCCTACAGACTCCTGCCAAGGCCACCTGCATGACATCACTCTTGGCTCCTGACCTGCACAACAGCCACAGCTGACACAACGCTGTATCACATTCCTTGTCAAACCCAAGAGTGTACTTCCGGACGCCTTCTGCCACGCTAGAGGAGACAGTCCGCGGTGTAAAATCACAAGTAATAAATATGAGTCCAGACAACGTTGCGTCTCTAGTGCGTTAGGGTGTATGACAGCCACCTTCACCAGCTCCTAAGCTTGGCCGCCTGCACCTGTACCACCCCCAACTCAACTGCTCCGAATACAGATTCACTAAAAATCTGGATACGAGGAGAGAACATTACAGCACGAAAAACCAATCGACTGGCTAACTGGTTGTAAAAACTCGTAGGTTGTCTCAACAGTATGTAGGTTCATTTTCAAGAGGAATGAGGAAAGATAGAATTATACTAATGACAATAAAAACGAAGTTATAGTGATATAGTAACTAAAACAAAAGCAGTCTGTTCCAAAGTGGCCAATTGTATACATTCATGATACATAGACCTGTTTCTACATAGCATCTGGTACCATGTCCCTCCATTCACTTCAGTTTATCGTGCTTGGATACTTTTTTCCTTGCTGCCCTACAGGTGGCTAAGAAGTTACTGATCAGACGTGTTGATTTCATCGAAAAAGAAGGTCATTCAGTGTGTCATGACAGTTTCTGCGACGATGCGTTGCAAATTTCAGTATGTCTGCTGTGGCCGAGGGGGTTCTAGGTGCTTCAGTCCGGAACTGAGCTGCTGCTACGTTCGCAGGTTCGAATTCTGCCTCGGGAATGGATTTGTGTGATGTCCTTTAGTTAGGTTTAAGTAGCTCTAACTCTAGGGGACTGATGACCACAGATGTTAAGTCCCATAGTGCTTAGAACCAACTGAACCATTTTTCACAATGGTTTCGGACTCGCTCATAGATATCACTGGCCATTCCTTTCGGTTGATTGCTGATTTGCTGCGCCCGGAAGGAAGGTGTTCACGAGCTCGGAGTGGTGTGCGCGTGCATTATCGTCTTGAAAAACGAGCCCATCACCAAAATGATAACTTTATGGTAAGGCAGTAAGTTGGATGATACTGTCCCCATAAGGTACAGCCTTCAAATTACCCTCGGTAATGATGAATGCCGTCCGATATGGGCATACGGTACCGGTACACGTAAATTTATTACAAGCTACAGGGTAAGCAAAACGCCGTCATGTTCATCTACCGCCTTTCTTCATTTGCAGTTCTCTCTCTCTCTCTCTCTCTCTCTCTCTCTCTCTATCATATTAACATTAGACTGCTGTTCTGAATATCAGAAGTTATTTGGTTTCTTACTTTTTAAAACTTGATATGGTTATTAAGCAAATAACTTGATAACAAATGGCAGTGCACTTAGCTTCTACGATTTCAGTGCCAAATGCATGTTACTTAAGTATTTATATATGTTTGGTTCACGATCTACCTCGAGTTAGGGAGTCGAATTTGGGCAATGTCTGATGTTATAATTGTGCTATAGGGCTTTCTGTTCACCAACATCCTCAAGGTTACCCACGATTACCAATGTACGAAGGAACTACATGATTGAGGCTTCTAACTTGGATTCCTTGGCAACACAGAATGGCATACCTTGATATATAAGAGCACAATTCAGCAGATCCGTCCTTTTAGCGTGTACCATGCTAAAACCTCATCACATTGAAAATGACGTTACTAATCGGTACAAAAATTTTAAAAAAAGAAATGTTCACGATAAATTGTATTTTCCTTTTTTTATACCTATAAACCAATTCGCAGCTTATATTCTAAGATGTATCCTGATCCTTGAGCTGTGTCAGTTTTGTTATGATCAGATTTATGCGATCAACTTCACAAGTGTGATCGAGCCTTCTCTTATGTTGCGCATTACTACCGCTTTCGTTGCGTTCCATTTGTTCCATGGGCAGTTACGCAGTTTAGACGTTGTCTTTTTTTCTTAAGTGGACGACGTTTTAAGTCTTCTGCCGTTGCCAACCTCTGAGCCTCATACAAGTACTTGTGTTATTAAACAATAGCGAACATAACAGTGCTTCGCAATCGCTGTATATGCGTGGGAATTGGATATAGCTCCTAATATCCTTCTGCCCCCCCCCTAACTTCCCATTTCCTACTCCCCCTCTCCTTGTCTGCCTCCTCATCCTTCCCCCCCCCCCCCTCTTCCTACTGTTTGTCTCATACTTCCGGCCATCTCTCTGACCTTCAGCCTTTTTTATTGTAATAGCTGATTCAGATTATGTAGCAATATTCAAACGTAGGCCGATAAGCCATAAATACAACTTTTCTGTTTCGTATGAAATCCGACTGCGAGGAAGAGAACCAATCAGCATATTCCGTATGCAATTTTTATTTTAAAATATGTGCAATGAGAAAGAATACGTATCGAAAAACTTTTTTCTAATGGTTCAACTGTCCTTCTTTCATAATTAAAACTGACTGAGAGAAAGAAAACAAAGCCACACACATTTATAGCACAGCAAACGGCAGTATTTTCTTTGGGGCAGTCAGTTGTAACAAAAAACTTCTACGTTCCTATTTAAAAAAGAATATAGCCTGTACCGAAATGAAATTTCAGTAGTTTATCGAGTAGCAAATTGGTCGAAATTTTTCTAGATTTCTACTAACAACTTCTTCCTATTAGACAGTATTATACATTTGTATCTTACACATATAAAAATATATAGCCTGTGTCTATCTGAACGATTATTCGAGTAGCATGTAAAAATTTCAATTACATCAGTCAAGAATTTTTGGAGAAGTTTAGCAAAAGAACTCCCCTTTATACATGGTATTAGGGGCATAGGTGATAAGAGCTGTCTTAATATGTACGGACCCACTTCAGTGTGTTAATTCTTTTTCTCTGCCTCTAACAGTCTTCCTGCAAACACATAAAGTGACTTACTGTATGTTTCCTACACTTTTGTAACTGTGCCATGAAATGAACTATGCCTATCAGTATACAACTCCCTTTCTGCGTACATATGTCTGCATTTCATTACCTGACCTTGCTTATGCCACACATACATTGAGGTACTACCCAACCTAAAAAACACTACTCCTAATAGCTATAATTGTTAGTCTGCAAGTGAAGTAAAAGTTGGTGCGTTGTTCAGCGCACTGTTCTCAGAATCCAGTAGAAATATCAGCACTTATATCCCGAATATCACGTATATTACAATAATACTAATACGTTTTATGCAGTGTGTTTGGAAATTACAATCACAAACGTTGAAGAGACGTGAAAGGTGGCCTGAGGGACAAAGTGAACATAGGAACCTGTGTCTGCAAATGTGCGGGTGCCTCAGTGTGATTCCGTGATGATGTTACAGGCTTTCAAGGGTGATTGAGGAGGATAAATTTATTAGTGTGAGGTGAGAGACCCTGGTCCGGAAACGAGCGACTCGAAATTTATAAGCAAAATTCGTTCTGGTACCTCTGAAGCTGGATGGAATACATGCACCGGTGGTTTTGTTAAGATTGTTGGGTATGCTAAATTCCAGAGGTGGTAATATAGATCAAAACAGAAAAAGAGTGGTACAGATGGGCTCTAAATTGCGTACTTTAAGAAGTATTGGCACTCGCTCAACAGAGAAGATGTGTTTCACAGTAGCAGAGATAAAGAGGTGCTCGTAGCTCCTCAGGTATGCGTTTTAGAGCCCATGAATTCTGGACATTTTTTCGTGTTTAGGTCTATACTGTCACCTCTGAAAGAAGTCTACCCTACAATCATAGCAACAACAGTACCGGTACATGTGTATCACTGTCACAGGCGTATCAGAACAATTTTCGCTTATAACTTTTTGCTCGTTCGTTTCCGAACCAGGGTCCCTCACCTCAAATTGATACATTTATCCTTCGCTTCATCCTTGTAAGTTTGTAACATCATCATGGAATCACTGCTGTATATACAAAGAAGTCAACCGCTAGTGCTTAATAGTATCGTTGGATGACGTTTCCGCACATGTGTTCCTGTGCTCATTTTGTTCCTGAAAACACCATCTACATGCCCTCGAAGTTCGTGCGTGTACTTTTGAAACACTTTGTATATTAAACAATATTCTCCTCATGTTAATGTGAAAGTTCGTTAGAGCATTACGTAAATACGAGAAATGTATTGGTGAAGAACATTCTGAGATTTTGGGTAACAGCGTTTTCGCATTATCTGTTATAATACATTATATACCGGATATATTTTAAAAATATATAGACCCTATCTGTTCGAATGTTCGTTAGAGTAGCGAATAAAAATTATAAGTACGTCGGTCAAGCGCTTTTCGAGATTTTTGGTAACAACTTTTCACCTATACTTTTTATATACAGTGTGACTTATTATTGAACTATATGAAAAAAAATAACAAAATTAGTTACAAACTACGGCGCTCACACACATTATTCAACATGTAAACGTCACTACAGATATGCAAATTTAGGTTATGACATGTTCGATATTCTGCTATCGTTGTCGATGATGTGGTGCAGACGAATTAGGGAAATTCTGCATGACTCGCTAAAGTGTCGGAACATCGACGCTCTCGATGACCTCCTGAATGGCTGTTTTCAGCTGAGGAATGGTTTTTGGGTTGTTACTATACACCTTGTCATTAATACAGCCCCAAAAAAAGGAGTCACCTGCGTTCAAATCCTGAGAATGTGGCGGCCAATCTGGGTACCCCAGAGCCAGAATGCTATCCCCAAAGTGCTCCTGCAGGACATGAAACACTCTACTGCTTCGGGTCGAGCTCCATATTGCGTGAACCACATCTTGCCGAAATCAGAGTCACTTTGGATATTGGGGATGAAATCATGTCTTCAAATCTTCATGTATCGTTCGGTAGCTATCGTGGCATCAAGGTACATCGCACCGATTATTCCGTAAGTGTACATTCCACACCAGACAATCACCCGTTGAGAGTGAATCGCAAAATACGGATTCTCAGTCCCCCAAACGCGCCAGTCTTGCTTATTGACGAATCCATCCAAATGAAAATGGCTGATAATAACAAGCCGCGTGCGCATGATCATACTAATTCCCATCATGCCCCAGGGCCATCCGTGGAGTTTGAATGTCCTAACGCATACCGTTCACAAGTTATGACGATTTTATTTCATTAGTTGAATAACTGTCACCCTGTATGTATGTCTATTATGCTACAGGGCGCTCCAGTAGGTACAGAAAAATACGATCGTATGTGATTGCAATGTTGTGTGATAATTTCAAAGCAATCCGTGAAGAACTATCGGAGATTTAAGGTACTGAACAAACGAACATTTACATTTTTATCTGTATAAATTTTCGTGTTTTGTATACTCAAATGAAACATGCAGCTTCCCAAACATTATTCGTGCCCCATCTCTAAAGTGTGTGTTGGAAACAAAAGCGAAGTACGTCAACGTAGTTCAGAGTACGTGATGTTGTTTCTCTTTTATCTCCACAGAAGAATCGCGGTGTAGCGAGAGCAAGGTTGAAAACCTATGGCCGTCGGCGCGCGGATTGAGCTGGCGAAACCCGTGGCTGCTGTCAGGCTGACGGGCGCCGTGTCAAAGGGCAGCGGCCATCACTCTGTCTGCAGGGCTGCCAGCAGACTGGAAAATAAAGCGGCGCGACGGGCGCACAGTGAAAATTTCATACCGCCTGCCACGGCGTCAATCCGCGAGGAAGGACGCGGGCAGCGACTGGCCGTGCCTGCCGGGCTCAAATACTGGCTGCGACGTCACGCGGACCGCCTTTCCTGTCTCTGACCGTCCCCCACTGCGTCCCGCGCACGCCTGCGAAAGCTGCACGTCGTGTGTTTGTTTCGTATGTGTCAGCACCGAGTCTCATTCCGGTGAGCATCATGTCAGACGAAGCTGTCAAATTAGATTCTGGCATATGCCTCGAGTTTTCAAGTCTTGATGGCAGCTGAAAATGAAACCTTCACCTGTGTACTCTGCTTCCACCAAGTCGATCCTCTACTACACACTGTCGACAGTCCGGTTAGGACGCAGGAGGCGATACCATTGTGCCTATAGGAAATTTACTACGTAAAGGCCGGCCGGAGTGGCCGTGCGGTTCTGGGCGCTACAGTCTGGAGCTGAGCGACCGCTGCGGTCGCAGGTTCGAATCCTGCCTCGGGCATGGATATGTTTGATGTCCTTAGGTTAGTTAGGTTTAATTAGTTATAAGTTCTAGGCGACTGATGACCTCAGAAGTTGAGTCGCATAGTGCTCAGGGCCATTTGAACCATTTTTTACTACGTAAAAAAAATAAACAGTCTTAGGTTGCAGAACGCTCTTTATTAACATAAGAAAGATGCGTTTCGCTCGGAGAGGGCATCATCGGTTTATCTGAAAATACAACGAAGAGCCAGAGATATTCGTACACCTGCCTGATATCTTGTAGGGGCCCCGCTAGTCCGCAGAAGTGCCGCAATACAACATAGCACGGACTCCACTTATGTCTGAAACCGTGTTGTAGGAATTGACATCATGAATCCTGCAGGGCTGTCCATAAATCCGTATGAGTACGACGGGGTGGAGAACTCTTCTGAACAGCACGTTGCAAGGCATCCCAGATATGCTCAATAATAAATTATGACTAACTGAAAGCCTCAGCTGCCTACAGGTGTTGTTGATATACCTCGATGAAGACAGCTGAAAATGTGTGCCCCGACCGGGACTCGAACCCGGGATCTCCTGCTTATATGGCAGACGCTCTATTCATCTGAGCCACCGAGGACACATATGAATAGCGCGACTGCAGGGACTTATCCCTTGCACGCTTCCCGTGAGACTCACATTCCCAACAGTCCACAATTCTACCTATGTAATGTACCTTATAGACATTTGCCCATTCACTCATTACTAGCGCACTCTTTGGCGATTCCCGTAAGATTCAATAATGTTCATGTCTGGGGAGTTTGGTGGACACCGGAAATGTTCAAACTTGGAAGAGTGTTCCTGGAGTCACTCTGTGGCAATTCTGGACGTGTGGAGTGTCGCATTGTCCTGCTGGAATTTCTCAAGTCCGTCGGAACGCACAATGGAAGCCGGTGATCAGAAAGGATGCCTACGTGCGTGTCATCTATCAGAGTCGTATCTAGGCATATCACTGGTCCCATATCACCCCACCTGCACGCGCTCCACACCATTACAGAGTCTCCATGAGCTTCAACAGTCTCCTGCCGATATGCAGGGTCCATGGATTCATGACGTAGTCTCCACACCCGTACATGTCCATCCGCTCGATATAATTTGAAACGAGACTCGTCCGACCAGGCAACATGTTTCCAGTCACCAGCAGTCCAATGTCGGTGTTGACGCACCCATGGAAGGCATAAAGTTATGTGTAGTCTAGCCATGAAGGGTACACGCGTGGACCTTAGACTCCGAAAGCCCATATCGATGATGTTTTGTTGAATGGTGTCCGAGCTGACACTTGTTGATGGCCAGGCTTGAAATCTGCAGCATTTTGCGGAAGGGTTGCACTTCTGACACGTTGAACGATCCTGTTCAGCCGTCGTTGGTCCCGTTCTTGCAGGATCTTTTTTCGGCCGCAGCTGTGTCGGAGATATCACGTTTCACCGGATTCCTGATTTTCATACTACACTCGTGAAATGGTGGTCCGGAACGTCCCCACATCATCGCTACCTCGAGATGATGTGCCCAAACGTTCGTGCGCGCGCCGACTATAACACCACGTTCGTCACTTAAATCTTAATTACGTGCCGTTATAGCAGCAGTAACCGATCTGACAACTGCGCTAGACACTTGCAGTATTATATAGACGTTGCGACCGCACCACCGTAGTTTGCCTATTTACATATGTCTGTATTTGAATACGCAAGCCTATACTAGTTCCTTCGGCGATAAGGGGACGATGATATTACAATAAAATCAGCGTGGTCCTATTCTGGACTACAACAAAAAGTAAAATAGGCTTCAAAAACTTACGGAATTGAATTATACAGACAAACGCAACACAAATCGCTTTAAAATATTAGAATTTTCTTGCCAAAAATCAGCTGTCAAGAAGGCATCACGCATAAAACGTACTAAAGGGCAACCTATACGGAAAAAATATTAAAAATTACAGTCATAAGATCACAGGAATTAGTCGTGAGTAGTGAGAGGGGAAACCGAAAAATGTGTATTACCTCATGAAGGTGATGGCGGGCATAGCAGCGGAGAAGAGGACCTTGCGCGCAAACTGCTAACAGCCATAAACTACAACGACCGCACTGGTCCGTCCGTATTCAGATAGTGCACACATGTGAATGATAGGAGCTCATGTAAAATATTGGACCAGTGGTAATGTCAATCGCCATGCGGCGCTGCCGTCTGGTGCACAGTGTGACATCGGCGTACAATTCAAATACTAATGGATAAATTAAAAAAATAAATAAGTCATAATAGAGTATACTGAAATATACACAACGAGGGCATGCCAGATCGAAAGCTATGCACAGAGACATACCAAACACTTATGCTTAAAAACAGTGTAAAAATGAAATAAAGTACATAGAGCAATAAAATAAAGATTAGGCTAAAAATATAAGGCTAAAAGGTAACAGTGACAAAAATATAAAATATACCTGTATGTACATGACAAGCGATCAAGGTCCCGGTAATAAACAGCTAAAAACTAATAAACTGTTTAAAAATGGGAAACATGATATCACAGAAAACGTAGTTCTTGCTTGATAACTGATCACTGACTAACACATCCGTCTTAGAGACTGTCCTCTAAATAGCAGCAGTAGGAGATTACTGTTCCACCACGCCAAAATGGAATGGAATAATTTGTATAGAAAAGTCGGAGCGCCAGAAGTCTGCGGCAAAAGGTAGGATTGGTAATTGCTTCAGGGCCTAAGGGGCGTAGAAATGTGACGTATAGCATACACATAGGCGAACAGTTCAACTATTATTTCATAAATTTACGGGTGTGACTTAACAATATTTATTCTTTCGATAGTGGGCTGATAACTAAGAGCTCAATTGGTGACTGAAATTAAGCGACGTGACACAATGATCTAATGTGAAATAAATGCTCGCACTTAAAACTCAGACTGAGTTATAGCCTAATAGGGGCAGAGCAATCACAACTCGCCAGCTATACATCTCACGGCATAATAATAGCAGGAATATGAGTTCAAAAAATGAAAACAATTATTTTGTCCATAAATACGTGCGATCTTAGCAACTAACAGACTGAAGGACTGGAAACACTATGTACAAGTTTTAGACCTGGTTGGAGGCTGTCCTCTCCGTTTCCCTACTGTGTCCTTATTAAAACATTAGTACATCAACAGGCGAAATGCAGTGGAGCAAATTTTGCCTGTACTACATTTTTCCTCAACTGGTGCTTCCAACACGAAGATACATAGACCTGGGTGTCACAGAAGGTGCGATGCTAGCCTACTCCTTCTATTTATGAAAGTATTCCGTAGAAGTGTTTCTTCTGCTAACCTTTTCATTTCGCACGATGTCTGTTCACCTGTGAGGGTGATTCAAGTGAAAAACTTAATTATTTAATATTATGCAAGTTAAATATCACAGAAAGATCACAAATGCAGTCTAAGACAAAGAAAGGACATACCACGAAAGAATTATCTAATGGGGCGTAAATCGCAGATGTGATGAACAAACAAATGATTATAAATTCATAAAAATATATTGCGTTCAAACATGAATTACTTCGAAGAAAATTATTTATTGACAAATAGTCAGGACAGGTTCAGAATATATCATTTTAGCGAAATGCAACTAACACTTTATTCTCACGCAGTAACGAGTGTTATCAGCAGAGGATGTCAAATTGATTCCATATTTTTATATTTAAAGGAGGATTTTGGCTCCGTTCCTCACAAGCAATTTTTAATCAAATTGCGTGCCTATGGGGTATGACCTCAGTTGTGTTACTGGATTCGTGATTTCCTGTCATAAAGGTCACAGTTCGTAGTAACTGACGGAAACTCATCGGATAAAACTGAAGTAATATCTGGCACCCTCCAAGAAAGTGTAATAGGCCTTCTCCTGTTCCTGATCTACATAAACGACATAGGAGACAATCTTAACAGTCTGCTTAGATTTTCTGCTGATGAAGCAGAAAGTCATCAGATGATCAAAACCAATTGCCAAGTGATTTAGAAAAAAATTGTGTAAAGTGCAAAAGGTCGTAGTTAACTCTAAATATTGGGAATTGTCGAGTCATCCACATCAGAACCAAAAGCAATCCGCCAAATTTCGGTTACAAGATAAATCACACAAATTTAAAGCTATAAATTCAACTAAATAGTTTTGTATTCCAGTTACTAATAACTGAAATTGGAACTGTTACGTAGACAATTCAAAGAAGACCAGCGCGTTTTGTGTTATCACGAAACAGGGAAGAGAGTGCCACGGATATAGTACGTGAACTGGGTTCGCAGTCATTAAAACAAAGGCGTTATTCGTTTCGGCACGATCTTCTCGATAAATCTCAATCATCAACATTCTCATCCGATTGCGAAATTATTTTGTTGCCATCCACCTACATAGGGAGAAACGATCATAATAATAAAATAAGAGAAATCAGAGTTCGCGCAGAAAGATTTAGGTGTTCGCTTTCCCCGCCTAGAAAAATAGCTTGAAGGTGGTTCGAGGAAGCCTTTGCCTGGCCATAATTATGAATTGCAGAATAATTAAGTAGATGGAGATGTAAATTAAAACTGGACGATTTATTCAAGAGAAAGAGATTCACAAACTGAGCAAGTCAATAACGCGTCGGTCCACTTCTGGCCTTTAAGAAAGAAAATATTCGGCTTGGCATTGACTGATAATGTTACTGGATTTTCTGAGGCCTATCATGCCAACTTGAATCAGATTGGTGCATTAGATCGTCAAAATCCCACACTGAAAGGAGCGCCCTGCACATGATGCTCCAAACGCTCTCAATTGAGTAGAGGTCTGGTGACCTTGTTGGCCAATGTAGTCTTCGGCAAGCACGAAGACAAGCATTAGAAACTCCGGCTGTGTGCGCGTGGGCATTATCTTGCTGAAATGTATACCCGGATGACTTGCCGTGAAGCGCAACAAAACGGGGCGTAGGACACCGTTTGACGCACCGCTATGCCGTAAGAGTACCACGGGCATCGCTTGCCGGCACGGTAACTCAGCGAGTTCGGTCAGAGGGTTAGCTGCTCTTTGTAATAAAAAAAAAACTGAGTTAATGGATGAACAACGAACTGAAACGGGTGTCTTTCGACGTCCGCCCAGAGCAGATACAACGAACGAAAACGAACAAAATGAGATTAAAAAAAAGAAAAGAAGAAGAAGATTGGTATTCCACTAGTACCGGGGCGTCTCAAGATGCGTCTTCGCTCCTATATCTCTTTCCGACGTAGTCACCATGAGAATTAATGCACGCATTACATCGCTATATCGCTCCTATATCACTTTCCGAAGTAGTCACCATGAGATTTAATGCACGCATTGCGTCGTTATAGAAATGCATGGATACCTCATGACACGAAGTATTCTAGTTAAGAAGGCCGCCACTAGTGCACCGCAGTTTCCACCCCTTCATCGCTTCTTTCTAAAACGCCTGCCTCCTTGCTGTATTATAGCTGGACAGTTCGTGTGCGAATCAAAGTAGTTGTTTCGTAGGAAGTTGCAGTTAGCGGCTCTTGCGTGCACATTATTTTCGTTGGCGCTCTTCAGTTAGTCGAAATCTTCAAGAAAATCTATGGTACGTAATCTTTTAGCTATTGTCTATAGTAGGAGAAGGGCTTAACTCTTTGTCAGTGCCGATACGGCCATTTAGTTTATTGATAAATATATTAGCGCAGTTGAAAATGATGTGGCGCTATTAATTATCAAGATATTATCGGAGTTTAAACTAGTAATTTGTAAACAATAGTGCATCCTGAATTATCTCATTTCTGTTTTATGTACACTTCCACGGAAGTAGTGCGCTATCGTTGTCGGTTCAGGATCAAGCGTAATAGAGAGTACAGTTTCGGAACATAAGAAATTTTCTACTACTTAATTACATTATATATGAACTTGATGCTGACCATTAGCCGAACAACGTCTGTATTCATTGAACCGGGCTTTATACAACACCAGCCACGACTATAAAAGGAACACGAAGGTAACAAGTAAAATAATCAAATAAGTGAAAATATATTGAGCTGCTTTCACATCAGAAAGAAAAGTATTAGTACTCTGTTAATTTTCATTACTACATATGATCATAATTATTCCTTGCAAAAGTGTAACGATATCAAATAATTTTCAAAATGCATTTACTTCAATTCAGTGTAGCATTCAGAAAGTACCGAGAAAAATTTATTAAAATCTAACATCGATTATTTATACAGCGCTTCTCTGAACCGTCGGCTCACTTGGCAGTCAAACCGTGTGAAGACTGTTGAGCAAGGTGGGTGTTCCAGAAATGGGAATTTAATATTCTATATTGTTCACGAGCCTCAATGGGAAATATGGGGACGAGCATAGTAGTTGCTGCAACGCAATACTTGCAGACAGAATTCCTCATCGCTTACTCCTGTTTACACGGCGAGGGTGATTTCGTAACACTCTGGACTGTAGATTACTGCTTCCAGTCTTTCTTGTTCAGATACAAAATTCCCCCAGCCATCGACGCTACGGTCTCTCAATTGGCAATTTTTCGAAACGCAAGGATAATTCCAGCCAACTGCCTGGTCGTAATATACTAATGCGTGGTGTCTGCTTTTCCGGACGTCGTTATATTACGCGGAATCAGCAGCGACGAGTGAAAATGTGTACCGGACCAAATTCGAACCCGGGATCTCCTGCTTACTAGGCAGGTGCGTTAACGACTTAGCCATCCGCGACACAGTGTTACCGCAACTGCGCGGAATGTCTCAGCACGTCTCACAGGATAACACTGTGTCCTGGATGGTGCAGTGGATTAGGCAGCTGCCTGATAAGCAGGAAATCAAGGGTTCGAATCCCGGTCCAGTAAACACTTTCATTCGTCGATGCTGAGTCCGCATAATGTCCCGATGCAGGTAACATCAGTAACCAATGTCCTTTTCTTTCCTACAACCCCCCCCCCCCCCCCTTCCACCTTCAATTCGAATATAATGCCACATCACAGTTACGGAATTCTATTATTGTGCTCTTGAGGTTTTCCTTTGAATCACCGTCGTAATTTTATCCGTTCTTCGGTAACATGATGTATAAAATGCTTCCATTTCATTTCTCTCCCAGTTTACTGACGCTCCACGTTTTATTTCCATACCTCTCTGTGCTTCAGACTACACTTTAAGGACTTCTACCTCAATCACATAACAATAACTGATACGTACAGAATTCTTTTGTTTCAGGAAACCTTATTCGCTTGTACTTGTCTCTTTTCGATGCTCTCATTGCGTCGCCCGTACTGAGTGATCTCACATCTTAGGTAGGAAAATTCCTCCTCACGAAAGGCGGTCGTTTGACAAAGACCAAATCCCATACTTCACGCTCTGCGTTACGTCACTCTTCGATTCACATAAAACAGTTACGAGTCGACTCGGAATGCGAGACCGATGCATCTTTGCCAAAATGAAGAATGGTAAGTGTCGACTAAAACTCTGACTGGCGCATGTCAATGAGGGCACTAGGAGCAGAACATTCGTTTATTTCCATTTTGTTTTTGAAATACATTCATTCTGCACTCCTTGTTCGCCACGGCCAGCACACGGTAGCAAGCATTAGTCAGACATACGTCTTTTGTTTGTTATGGATGCATTCGACACGCAGCCTTCGGTGTAGTGATAAGATTGCAGGAAGCAGTGAGCATTTCAGTGGCATTCATACGATTGAGATCTATGATAACATCCCAGTTAGATAAAATTGTGTCCACTCTGAATTATCTTTTGCACGTGGAATTCATCGGTTCTAGGTCTTAGTTCAAGTTTTTACTTGCTTCAGTACACGTGATGATCGGAATATGTCTCATGCTAAGATCATCTAAATTCAAATGACTTGCTGACAGCTTCTCTCACTCACGCCTACTCTCCTAAACCATTCGTCACTTTTTTATCTTTTTATACGATGTTCGAAGGAGATGTTAGATATTCTGACGCTATATGATCACGTGATTTGCTTGAACATTATATTGGATTTCGCATACATTTCTACTTTGCGAATTTATTGACCTACATATTTTTATTTGATCTTCCAGCTCTGCTATGTGAATTTTACTTCTATCTTTGACTCTTTCAACTTGGTTTCATGTGAAACACTTTCCATAAACTCACGTTATATTTTGCACTGGGACTACATTGTACAAGCGTGCCACGCAGGCATTTATACTTCTTAAGAAAGTTTCAACGACCCAGGTAAACTGTTGCAGTTCTCAGAGGTGTCCTGGGGCTGAGACGACGTTATTATATATCATCGCTTTCACCGCACAAGCTGCTTATTTTCGGGTTATTAGACGCTGTAGGTCACAGATGACAAATATGACACTATTTACTATATTTTAATATTGTGTAATATGCTGTTTCTAGCCGCGCGGGACTAGCCGAGCGGTCTAGCGCTGCAGTCATGGACAGTGCGGCTGATTCCGGCGGAGGTTCGAGTCCTCCCTCGGGCATGTGTGTGTGTGTTTGTCCTTAAGTTAATTTAGGTTAAGGGGCTCCGGAAAGACTCAAAATCATGAAAAGTTCAATTTTTAATTTTTTGCGTTTTCTGAATCTGCAGACTATTACCTTTTAATAGATATATAATTTATTCAATTCCGAAGACTACAACTATTTTTAAATTTTTTTTGAAATGTGTTCTACATGGGCGTGACCCACTGTGGCGCTGTTAAACTGCTGTCAAATGGTGTTATTATTAACGTCCGTGTTCATCAGGTACATTTTAGTGATATGAGATAAAGTATGTATTGTGGCTAACCTGTGATGGTTCAATATATATCGCTGGTGTGATTGTCGATTGTTTCATGTTTATTTACTCTGTCGTTATCTCGAAAATATTCGTAATTAATTCTGTTTCTTGAGTCTCTGTTTTGTTGAAGTATAATAATGAGTGAAAGTAAAGTTATTAGAAATCCTCTGAAGGCTTTTAAGAAAAGGAGAAATGTTGGAAAGCCAAAGGTATGTGTTATTACTGTAAACAACAAAGACAATAACCAAGTGAGTGAACCTAACCTCTCAAGTACACCTGCCCATAGCAGTCAAAGTGGGAAAGAAAATACTTCACAGAAGAAGCTTGGTTCAATGAGTGAAAACTATGAATGTTTTATGGGCGAATCGGATGTGAATGAAATATTTGATATGTCGGTTCTCAAAGGAATTTTTTCAAACTGTGTAAGATGTACTCATTGTAGTGAAGTTGGTCTGGAACTCTCCATAATAAAGCACGTAGGACTTGCTAGTGAAATACAACTGAAATGTGATAAGTGTTCATACATGACCACCTTTTGGAACAGTGTTGCAGTAACTGCAACTGAAGAAAATGGTAGCAAAATCTACGAACACAACAACGAGCGATGCTTGCTTTAGACAAGGAACGCCTTCGGGCTGCAGACAGGGCTGTAAAGAGTCTAGAAATACAAGCAAGAGTAAACAGGAGGAGAAACAAGAGGAAGCTGGAGGAGGAGTTTGCAGAGGATGAAGATAATCCATCCTATGGACCTGGAATGCACTAAAAAGTTAATCCAATCTTTGTCGCTCGATCCCCAAAACTTTTATTTTCTCATACTAATTACATGTTTTCTAAGGATCTTCCAAACATATTTGTTTCAAACTTTCAGTAAATGTTACACAGTACGTTCTGCATAATTTAACACAGCCTTTTTCCAAACAACTGTATATTTTTGAATATATAAATAAAAAATTGCAAAAAAATGTTGTGAATTTTCATTACAATTGAAAAAAATCATCTTTAGTAACTGAACTAAAATTTTGTAAAATCCCTGTGTTAAGTTGTAGCCCATATTCCAATAAATAATCTGTAAAATGTTCAACTTCCTACCTCAAATACTTTGTGAGGAAAGATGTAATTTATAAGCGTTATTTTAACATTGCAAGTATAGGGCGTTCCGGAGCTCCTTAAGCAGTGTGTAAGCCTAGGGACTGATGACCTTAGCAGTTAAGTCCCATATTTCACACACATTATCATGTTGTTTCTACTTAATACTCATGTGCAATATTCAACTATCACGTTCGAGACACTTCCCCCCATATTCGTTGTACTTGGTGTAAGCTTTGCACTTTCCTATTGCTTTTCCAGAGTCAGATGTCGTTATCAGTGGGTCATATTTCCTGTTTGGAGATATATTTTGCAGCATAAACCGTGTTCATAATCTTGTATGGACACTTTAGCATAGTTTTGAAACGAGTGGCAGCTTATAAACTACTGCATCATTCCGATTTAAGACTAAAAACAAGTGAATGTTCTTAATCAAAATATCCACGGGTATGCTGCCGGTCTATAGTGTCCAACGGGCACAATATTTCGGCGATCATACATGTCAGGTGAACTGACGGACTGAGCTCCTGTGAACGTGCCGGCACGGAGATCCGTACGCTATGGATGCTCACAGGGAACTGGGTTCGGTCGCGGCGGCGGCAGATTTAAATACCCTCCGCCCGCGGCGTGCTCCTTCCGCTGTCCGCGCCCCGCGCCACTGTCGCGTGGCGGAACAGATTGCGACGGCGTCTGAGATGACGTCGGTGTGATGGCTCTGTCCGCCGTGGTCGTCACAACTATGCGTTTGCTCGATTTACTCTTGATTAACCCGATCGCTGGTTCCCAAGCCTTGCTAAGATTATAGCCACAGTCGCGGTTTATGAGGTCGTCATTGGTGCGAATTTCGATGGCCTCTCTAACAACGCTGTCCCAGTATCTCGACGTCTGTACCAGAATCCTCGTGCGGTCATACTCCATGGCGTGATTTTCCGACAAACAATGTTCAGCGACCGCCGACTTGCTCGGATACATCAGTCCAGTGTGCCTCTGGTGTTCACGGCATCGATCCTCGACGGTACGCATCGTCTGACCAATATACGACTTGCCACATTGTCACTCTTTGCTTCCATTTCATTCGCCTCTAAGGCTTAGTATTGGTATCTATTCCCCATTTAGTTTTATTTGTCTTCCGAAATTACATTTGCCTGCCTAATTTACTTTACAGTTATAGAAGAAACACTACTGTGTCAAATACGTTTCATTTCGTTGATTTGTAAATGTAAGCTTTTATTGACAGGCTGCAGGTGAAGGCAATAATTGTGTATGTGTGTATGGGGAGGGGGGGGGGGGGGGGGGCACTAGGTACGTAAGTGGATAGATAGGTGAGTAGCACCACGAAATTTTTGTAGTGGAATAGTGGTACATGATGATGTTACACTATGTAGTATAGTACACAAGTCATTATCTGGACGAGAGTCTTTTCAAGGACAGGTAGAGCACAGGTAACAAAATTGCGTCACGGACGTAATATTAAAACGTAATCAAAATAAAATAATTTCCTAAACAAATATTATCAGTCTTTCATTTGGAAGTACTTCAAGTGAAAGCTGGAGTTATTCTGAACTTGAAATATCCGCACTCAAACGTTATAAGATTAGAAGCACCCAGTCTTAAACAACTATGGTGCTGTCAGAGCGTCAGTGTCCTGTACCATACAAATATGTCACCTCATGAGTGGTCACTTGTTCCGCTTAGCGGCTGACATTGTGGGCACCGAGCTATGCGAAAGCCACCATTAAATCCGTCAGGTTACCACTACTAGTAAATCATAAAAACGGACCGCGACCGTAATTCGGGGCAGCTAACAACTTCTGCCCATATTTCATTCGTAATTATGGATTAACGAGCATGCGCTGCTCTTGAAATAATTAACACCAATATGCGATCTCTGTAATTCACATTTTGTTAATTCGAAAGGATTAGCCGAGTTGATTTGCAACATGCTTTAATGGCGCTGCCCACTGTTAACATTTCACCGGAAGCTGTTGTGTTTCGTGGCAACACTGCAATAACCGCTGTGAAACGATCGGTACATATTGACCTTGCCCCAGTCAAAGGCACGTAAGTGAATAACAACTAAGGTATGATAGCTGCGGTACCATTCATATCACTAAGCAGTCTGTATCTTCAAGAATTTGTTTCAAGGATTTGAACGGAAGAGAAACGGAGAGGAGCATGGAAAGATGGGGAGAGAGAGAGAGAGAGAGAGAGAGAGAGAGAGGGTGGGGGAGAGATAGATAGAGAGAGAGAAAGAGAGAGAGAGAGAGAGAGAGAGAGAGAGAGAGATGAGATGAGATTCTTCTCCACTGAAGGTATGCTAGCCAACGACGGCTTACTCTAGAGTATTAGACACGAATATATCACATTTACTGCGTATATTCTTGGTATTTTTCTATCCTATTTGAGGCGGACAGAACCGAAAGGGTGTCGTTCCAGTTGAGTTACTTTCGAGTAAAATGAATCACTAATAGACCCCGAGGTATGAATCCCGAATAAACCCGTTTTTATGCGCACCGTTTTGATACATGTTGGTAACGTGCGCCCTTTAGTCAGACAGTTCGGTGTTACAAGTGAAAAAAGTCAAGCCCCCAAATACTGAACTGGAATCGCTTTCTCTGTAAGAACACTTTTCTTTTCGGTTTCTGCTTCTAGATAAGTTTGTAAATGCAAGAATAGCCAGAGTGTTTAATAAAAATAACATCCAATAGCTGCATTTCCTTTAGTACTAACGTGTTGATTTGCTGAAGATTAGACTTTTGATGTTTGGTGCTTCTGATGTCATGTTTCCTTAGTGACTAATTTATAAGACCGAAGTCCCTTTTGCAAGGAAGCAAAGAATGAAACCGTCCTTCTCTGATGTACGGCTGTTCACATTTGTAACACGTTCTTATTAAGTCGCTTAGTTGTCCGTTTGTCACTAAATTCCCGATGAGCTAAAGACTTGAAAATTTCAGCGTTACGGCGTAAAGACAAGCGCTGGCACGGCAGTCGGGAACGACAGGGAAGAGAAGGCTGTGAGAAGAAGTCAGCCAATCGCACGCTGACCGACCTCCCTTCCAGGACGACAACGCGATAGGAAGAGGACATAAGCACCGCGACCGACTGGTGACTGTCTACTTCAACAACAGCTTCTGTATTAGGCATTTGGATAGCAGCGTCAACTACAGCGACTTCGATAGCAGTTCTGGAAAGACTTTTGTCAGTTAGAGAACAGCAGTCACTGCAAAGACTGATTATTTCGTATGTCGCCTTTTGCTTGCCAGGCATCTGTGTAATTGCCTAAGTTAAGTATTGTAATTTTCTTGTTGTAATAAAACTGATTAACACGACTTCTTTGATTCTTTTTCTAGCTAACCGAGTATGCAAACTTCCTAGGCACTACATTCATCACTGCTTAGAAATGAGTGACAATGCAGTATTAACTCGCTTTCTTGCCTGGTGTGTAACAGAGAGTACTTTGTTTACCTCTGTCATTTCCTGATGAGCTGGAGTCCTGCGATACACACTCCTGGAAATGGAAAAAAGAACACATTGACACCGGTGTGTCAGACCCACCATACTTGCTCCGGACACTGCGAGAGGGCTGTACAAGCAATGATCACACGCACGGCACAGCGGACACACCAGGAACCGCGGTGTTGGCCGTCGAATGGCGCTAGCTGCCCAGCATTTGTGCACCGCCGCCGTCAGTGTTAGCCAGTTTCCCGTGGCATACGGAGCTCCATCGCAGTCTTTAACACTGGTAGCATGCCGCGACAGCGTGGACGTGAACCGTATGTGCAGTTGACGGACTTTGAGCGAGGGCGTATAGTGGGCATGCGGGAGGCCGGGTGGACGTACCACCGAATTGCTCAACACGTGGGGCGTGAGGTCTCCACAGTACATCGATGTTGTCGCCAGTGGTCGGCGGAAGGTGCACGTGCCCGTCGACCTGGGACCGGACCGCAGCGACGCACGGATGCACGCCAAGACCGTAGGATCCTACGCAGTGCCGTAGGGGACCGCACCGCCACTTCCCAGCAAATTAGGGACACTGTTGCTCCTGGGGTATCGGCGAGGACCATTCGCAACCGTCTCCATGAAGCTGGGCTACGGTCCCGCACACCGTTAGGCCGTCTTCCGCTCACGCCCCAACATCGTGCAGCCCGCCTCCAGTGGTGTCACGACAGGCGTGAATGGAGGGACGAATGGAGACGTGTCGTCTTCAGCGATGAGAGTCGCTTCTGCCTTGGTGCCAATGATGGTCGTATGCGTGTTTGGCGCCGTGCAGGTGAGCGCCACAATCAGGACTGCATACGACCGAGGCACACAGGGCCAACACCCGGCTTCATGGTGTGGGGAGCGATCTCCTACACTGGCCGTACACCACTGGTGATCGTCGAGGGGGCACTGAATAGTGCACGGTACATCCAAACCGTCATCGAACCCATCGTTCTACCATTCCTAGACCGGCAAGGGAACTTGCTGTTCCAACAGGACAATGCACGTCCGCATGTATCCCATGCCACCCAACGTGCTCTAGAAGGTGTAAGTCAACTACCCTGGCCAGCAAGATCTCCGGATCTCCCCCATTGAGCATGTTTGGGACTGGATGAAGCGTCGTCTCACGCGGTCTGCACGTCCAGCACGAACGCTGGTCCAACTGAGGCGCCAGGTGGAAATGGCATGGCAAGCCGTTCCACAGGACTACATCCAGCATCTCTACGATCGTCTCCATGGGAGAATAGCAGCCTGCATTGCTGCGAAAGGTGGATATACACTGTACTAGTGCCGACATTGTGCATGCTCTGTTGCCTGTGTCTATGTGCCTGTGGTTCTGTCAGTGTGATCATGTGATGTATCTGACCCCAGGAATGTGTCAATAAAGTTTCCCCTTCCTGGGACAATGAATTCACGGTGTTCTTATTTCAATTTCCAGGAGTGTAGCTCAGAACTGGATGACAATCCAATTCTAACCCACTTCCACTTCCTTGTCTGGTGCGTCGCTAGGGATACTTTGTATACCACCCCAATTTTCTCCTTTAGCTGTTCCTGTAGCGAATATTTTCTAGTAAGAATGATTACTGATAAATCTCCGTGTGAGCTCGATTCTCTCTAGTTTTCAACTGCACCACCTATTTGCGAGATATGCGTACGAGGAAGCAATATATTGCTTAATTGAAGAGAAACTGAAGTAAACCTGAAATATGCCAGAATTCTCTGTTATAATCTCATAAAAATGTATGAAATCGAGTGAAAAATTTTAATTACACAACATTAAACAGCAGTAAATGATTATTAAACTAAAAATATTTTTAATATAATACTTTTTTGAATTGGACTGGAAAGAGTAAAATGATTTCTCCTCACGACATACACATTTCTTTCCTCAAAGAGACCGTGCTGAAAATTTATGCTTGTGAGTTTTTAAAAACTAGGTAAATACTTGTCATCTGAAACGAAAAGCGCTGGACGCATGCAGTTCATATTAGCAAAGAGTATACAGATAGCTGTCACTGAGAAAACTTCATTTCATTTGCAGAGAAATAACATTGTTAGTGACTTTGATGAAGTATTCGTGCATCAGTCTTCTATTGCATACCCACACGTCTTTCGTTTTAATCTTCAAGTATTGTCATAGCTGTTCACAATTCATAAGCACAAATTTTCATGACTATCTGTGGCGGTTATTTTATAGTTCTTAGTCCGTTTTAGATACATGTTCTATTAAAACGTTATTTCACTTAAATAATTATTCCTGTAATATACATTTCTCAGTCTCTTATTGGTCTTTACGTCGGTTTATTCCACTGATAGGCAGTAATCTAAGTAACTTCAAAACGACACACGACAAACCGCCTTAACCGCCTCATTTGTGTTCTACGAGATAAAAAACGAGTGGTATATAGCTCTTTCGGGCCGTTTCTTGCCGCCTTGTGAGCAGTTTTCAGAGCTGTCATTGGTGCAAAGACGTAGGGCGCCGGTCACGAAATGAGACCGTTTGTGCATAGAGTTCTGATGCACGTGTCACGTGTCTGCTTTATGAACGTTGGACAAAGGTCCGATCACCAAAGCACGTTAGATTAGTCCAAGTGAGTACTCTCTGGACAATAGCTCATTTAACGCTCCTTATAACAAACCTAACGTTCTACTATTCAGACATTTAAAAGAAAATGGAATTGAGATGAAGTGTAAAATGGCAAAGCAAAAATGGCGAGAAATGATATGTAAGTTTGTAGAAGCTAGTATAACTAACAGAAATATAGATGCAGCTATAGGGAAATAACATAGGCAACGGAAGCAGGTCTATAAATATCAACAGGTCAAATGGCAAACTAGCACTAAGCAAAGAAGGGATAGCTGAAATATAGAAGGAACACTCAAAATAGCTATGTACATGTGTTTGAAGGTAATCTATACTGCTATATAGACAAGTCATTATTTTACATTGTTACCAAAAATCTAGGAAAGTACTTGAGTGATTTGTTTCAGATAGTCTACACGTTCCTCTCATAACTTCTGGATAACATAAGCTACATATTTTATTAAATATATGTGGTACATCCATACTTATATACTATATAAATGGTAAACGTTGTTGGCAAAAATTGCGAAAAATTGGTTAGTCAATGACGCAACCAGCCACAGATACTTTCTAAATGTCCTATTTTTGCACAATAACTGGTTTCAGGCTAGCATAGCCATCTTCAGGTGGCTAATATTTCCGTTGCACAGGTGTTTTGACCAACAGAATGTCGTCTTCTCCATACTGCGCACGAGCATTTGAGTATTTAGCGCCACTTTGTAAGTGGTTCCATTAATACAAATACGTTAAACTGTTTGCATTTTTATGTATGATGCACAATAGTTGTATTCACTTACATAAGTTACACTAGATGGCAATTGGTTTTGTCGTGGTCAATGCGGTTTTCTAGCTCCATGTATATGTCGTTGAATTGCAGATAAATTACTGTGGCACACTTCAAAATATTCTGTAAATGAGTGTTAGAGCATCTCACATGTGCTATACACCTTATATTTCTGTTTACAATGCAAAGATTGTCATAAAGCAAAGATATGAAGATATCATTCACTACATGCCGACCGAGCATGTAAACAGAGCAAAGACGATGTGTGGGATGTGGGAAGTGTAACATGTTAATGACAGAAAAATATATCCCAAGGTCCGTAATGTAGCACTGTCCACTTATCTTTGCACCCATTTCAAATTTAAAAATTACGGCTCATGGAAGTGGCCCGTCCACTACAAGGATTTTGCAAAATATTTCTCTGTGTGTCACTACATCAGCGTACTTCGAATTTAGCTTAAGGCCAACTTTTCCATTTGTTATCTAAATTTTTCTAATACACTTTTAATGCCTGCTGTGAGTGTTGTCATCTGCATATCATGCGTTGCAGATTAAATACTCCCAGTTTATATTAACTTCTGTATCTCTTAGACTTGCATTTCTCTTTCCTTATGTAGCTTACATTTAAAATATGGTTTCTATATCTGTTAGACATACAGTTCTCATTATGTACTCAGCATACAAACTGAAAAAAATGGACGTAGATTACATTCCTGTCTGACAACTTACCCTATCTGAAAGTTTCTGTATATTCTTGTCGTATTTTTACTGTTGCTGATTGGATTTTATATAGATTTATTATAAGCTGTATAAGGTGCGCTGGTATTCCCATTAAGCTCAGTACTGTCCTGATTTTTCTGTGACTTACGCAGTCAAAAGTTTTGTTGTGTATATAAAATTGTTGTTGCTGGGAGTGACTCGAAAGTTCGCTCGCCGGGAATTCTGCTCCTGGAGTTCAGTCCCCAGCGAAGGCCCAAGAACGTGCAAATCAGAGCGCGGCTTCTTCTGAATTGCAGACAGAACTTTTCGTGGCAACAGATTTCTGCTCCCCACGTCGGCATGATTCTTGAAGTGTGTGATCCTTCCGCCTTGCCGCCCGCCCATCCTACCTCGCGTCTGAGGAATTACCAGTGTCTTGTTTTCAGCAGCGCCGCTGCGATGCTGTTGTTTCAAAGTTGAACGCAGAGACGGCAAGTTGCCGCTTCTTCATCCGTGGAGGGCGACAAGGGCGCTGGCCCTGAGGCGAGCATGGTTCTTCCAGAAAAGACGAGATCGTCACGCGCCGATAAACTCCAGGCCTCGCAGGGTGAAACTGCTGCTGTGTAGCGGTGACTCCTCTAATGTCTCGAGACAACGAAACGCAGCAAATGGACAGCGTTACAGCGAGCTTGGAACTCTTTTTTTGACTATGTTGTTACTCTTTTGCACAGTTTCCACTTTCACTCCATCTCCTCTGTCCTTGAGGTAACTTTTCTCGCTAGCCATTAACTACACTCAGAGCCACTGTTCTGTCACCCTGTCTATAAGTGACCTAATTTATAAGATAACTAGCGGAGAAAACCCCCGTTGCCTAGGTATTTAGTTTTAGATTTGCGTCCACTCCCGTACTGCGCAGTCCCTGGCCTTGCGCTCAGCATTTATGGATTTATATCCCATGAACTTTCCGTCGTGTAATGATATGGTATTGTAGGCACATTCAGCGAATATGAGGATTCTGCCTTTGAAATTTATTGCAATTACATAAGTGAAGGAGTAATAAATTCAAACGTCATGCGTAATGTGGTAGTTTTTCACTCATCTTATTTTTATCATGTGATATCTCCTAGAATATGTGTCATATAATATTATGATTTGGCATTTACATTCAACAGTATACTTAGGCATACTGTAAGTAAAATGTGTCACGAATACAGTTAGCAGTAAAAAAGTAATAAACTAAGTAAAAGACGTATAACTTCATGACTCCTGCGGTACTTTTACTGCATGGACAGTGGAAAAAAAGTAAGCACCGCTTTGCAGGGATTGTTAGTGAGAAAAGAATTTCGTAAAGATTCGTAACTATGTGTAAAGTTCGGTGCAAGTTTCTAAGTACTCTCTTTCTCAAATATTGGATGAATAAGGACCAGGGCACACGCGTCACAGCCAACGCTACTTATTCACCGCCATCCCCACGTACGTACCCTTTGATAGGTACGTAGTCCTTACCCCACAGTGCTTATCGCCTGTCAGTAAGGTGTATGTATACCAAATTGGTTCAAATTAGTGCAGTGGTTTACGAGGAAATGTGGTACACACTCACTATATATATACAGGGTGGTCCATTGACAGTGACCGGGCCAAATATCTCACGAAATAAGCATCAAACGAAAAAACTACAAAGAACGAAACTTGTCTAGCTTGAAGGGGGAAACCAGATGGCGCTATGGTTGTCCCGCTAGATGGCGCTGCCATATGTCAAACGATATCAACTGCGTTTTTTTTTATAGGAACCCCCATTTTTATTACACATTCGTGTAGTACGTAAAGAAAAATGACTGTTTTTGCTGGACCCCTTTTTTTTCTCTTTGTGATAGATGGCGCTGTAATAGTCACAAACGTATAAGTACGTGGTATCACGTTACATTTCGCCAGGGAGGACGGTATTTGCTTCGTGATACATTACCCGTATTAAAATGGACCGTTTACCAATTGCGGTAAAGGTCGATATGGTATTGATGTATGGCTATTGTGATCAAAATGCCCAATGGGTGTGTGCTATGTATGTTGCTCGTTATCCTGGAAGACATCATCTGAGTGTCCGGACCATTCGCCGGATAGTTACGTTATTTAAGGAAACAGGAAGTGTTATAAAAAAATGGTTCAAATTTCTCTGAGCACTATGGGACTTGACTTCTGAGGTCATCAGTTCCCTAGAACTTAGAACTACTTAAACCTAACTAACCTAAGGACATCACACACATCCATGCCCGAGGCAGTATTCGAACCTGCGACCGTAGAGGAAGTGCTCAGCCACATATGAAACGTCAACCACTACCTGCAACAAATGACGATGTCCAAGTAGGTGTTTTAGCTGCTGTCGCGGCCTATCCGCACATCAGTAGTAGACAAATTGAGCGAGAATCGGGAATCTCAAAAACGTCGTTGGTGAGAATGCGACATCAACGTCGATTGCACCCGTACCATATTTATATGCACCAGAAATTGCATGGCGACGATTCTGACGCCGTGTACAGTTCTGCCACTGGGCACAAGAGAAATTACGGGACGATGACAGATTTTTTGCACGCGTTATTTTTAACGACGAAGTGTCATTCACCAACAGCGGTAATGTAAACCGGCGTAATATGCACTATTGGGCAACGGAAAATCCACGATGGTTGCGAGAAGTGGAACATAAGCGACCTTTGCGGGTTAATGTATGGTGCGGCATTATGGGAGGAAGGATAATTGGCTACCATTTTATCGATGGCAATCTAAATGGTGCAATGTAAGCTGATTTCCTACGTAATGTTCTACCGATGTTACTACAAGATGTTTCACTGCATGACAGAATGGCGATGTACTTCCAACGTGTTGGATGTCCGGCACATAGCTCGCGTGCGGTTGAAGCGGTATTGAATAGCATATTTCATGACAGGTGGATTGGTCGTCGAAGCACCATACCATGGCCCGCACGTTCACCGGGTCTGACGTTTCCAGATTTATTCCTGTGGGGAAAGCTAAAGGATATTTGCTATCGTGATCCATCGACAATGCCTGACAACATGCGTCAGCGCATTGTCAATGCATGTGCGAAAATTACGGAAGGCGAACTACTCGCTGTTAAGAAGAATGTCGTTACACTTATTGCCAAATGCATTGAGGTTGACGGACATCATATTGCGCATTTATTGCATTTATGTGGTATCAACAGGTAATCACTATGTAACAGCATGCGTTCTCAGAAATGATAAGTTCACAAATGGACACGTGTCACATTGGAACAACCGAAATAAAATATTCAAACGTACCTACATTCTGTATTTTAATTTGAGAAACCTACCTGTTGCCAACTGTTCCCCTAAAATTGTGAGCCATATATTTGTGACTATTGCAGCGCCATCTATCACAAGGCGAAAAAAGTGGTCCAACTAAAACATTCATATTTCTTTGCGTTGTTGTTGTTGTTTGGTGTTGTGGTCTTCAGTCCTGAGACTGGTTTGATGCAGCTCTCCATGCTACTCTATCCTGTGCAAGCTTCTTCATCTCCCAGTACCTACTGCAACCTACATCCTTCTGAATCTGCTTAGTGTATTGATCTCTTGGTCTCCCTCTACGATTTTTACCCACCATGCTACCCTCCAATGCTAGATTTGTGATCCCTTGATGCCTCAAAACATGTCCTACCAACCGATCCCTTCTTCTAGTCAAGTTGTGCCACAAACTTCTCTTCTCCCCAATCCTATTCAATACCTCCTCATTAGTTACGTGATCTACCCACCTTATCTTCAGCATTCTTCTGTAACACCACATTTCGAAAGCTTCTATTCTCTTCTTGTCCAAACTAGTTATCGTCCATATTTCACTTCCATACATGGCTACACTCCATACAAATACTTTCAGAAACGACTTCCTCACACTTAAATCTATACTCGATGTTAACAAATTTCTCTTCTTGAGAAACGCTTTCCTTGCCATTGCCAGTCTACATTTTATATCCTCTCTACTTCGACCATCATCAGTTCTTTGCGTACTACACGAATATGTAATAAAAATGGGGTTTCCTATTTGAAAAAACGTAGTTGATATCCGTTTGACCTGTGGCAGCGCGATCTAGCGGGCCAACCATAGCGCCATCTGGTTTCCCCATTCAAGCTAGACAAGCTCCGTTCTATGTAGCTTTCTCGTTTGACGTTTCTTTCGTGAGATATTTGGCCCAGTCAATATCAATTGACCACCGTATATATATATAGTTTACGGTAAGATCTCTGAGCCCAAAATAATATAAAAATCTGTATTTATTAACGACCGCTTTATTTTTAATAGTTTATCATTTCGCGCAGAATATTGTGGTGCCTGCGAAACGTTTCTTATCTTTTTTAATTTTACTCTGATTAATTAACCACTTAAATATTTTTTGACGTATGGATTCTTTTGTGTAATCTTTGAAAAGATGGGATGCAATTAAGTTGATAAGCGCAAATAAGAATAGAAAAAGTAAGTATTTACTTTTTTTGCCTATATTCTATTTTCTGTTTCTTTGATCAGTAAAATGCAACAGAGCCTGTAATCGTGTCCTAGCATTAATACATAAAGTATAAACTAGTCTGCAAGTAATGGCGGAAATTATGCTCTACGCTTAGATGCCTTAAGTTAGTCACTTTCGACGAAGACAGAAGACAGACACCCACGACAGTCACTCCGAAATATCTGATGAGCGAAACTCCGTCACAGATAATTCAGTTTAATTCTCTGGCACTGTCATCAAGAAAACTTTATCTTTGTGGAGTCCTCAGCATATTTCTACAGAGTTTTTAAGTTTTGGAGCTGATATATTGTCAGATGAACTGAGCGTGAAAAGAATCCAAGTGACGCTGGCATAACAAAGGATGGGGCAGATCGAGGATTTGTAGGTCTGAAGGATGGTGGGAGGATGCAGTACCCGTGTGCAGCCAGACAGGAGATTCAAGAGGCGGAATCTATTTTGGGCTTTGTGTTGGATCACAAGGAGATGGGGGCTCCCGGTGAGGTAACAGTCAATGGCGAGGCCAAGGTATATTAGATTGGGACTGAGGTGGATAGAATAACCATAAATGATTAGGTAGAAATCATGGAGACGAAAGGAGCGAGTGATATGGCCTATGATGAGAAAGAAGATTGGTAAGGTTAAAGAGTTGGTCATTGGCTGAGGAGGAGGGCCAGAAACCACACTGCGTAAGGGGAAGGAGGTGGGATTGGTTAAGGTGGCGATGAATATGGCAGGAGAGGATGGACTTCAAGACCTTACTGAACATGGAGGTGAGGCACATGGGATGACAGGAAGAGGTGTCAGAGGGGGTTTTGTTGGGGGGTAACTCATCCAAGTACTGGAAACTAGGGGTGAGTGGCAGGACAGAGGTATCAGTACATTCAAGGACAGTGCAAAAGAGGGAGTAATCAAAATGAGGAAGGTCAGGAATGGAGAATACCTTGGACAGGTGGAAAGTAAAACAGTTAGGCTTACTGAGGTTGTCAGGGAAGGAGCGATTGTCATGGAGAGTAGCGTAATGTGGGGTGGGATGGCTACCAGTAAGATGATGGAAGGCTGACCAGTACTTGGAGGAGTTGACTGGGTGGGCAGAGTTGAGGTGCGTACAATAGCAACTGTACCTCAGGTGAGGTGAAGGGGATTCTCAGTGCAGTGAAGGAGATAGGGAAAGATGCAGACAACATGGTGTGTTTGGAGGAAGGTTTCATTCAGTATGAAGGAGTCGACCTGATGCTAGGATAGGGCATGGATAAAAAGGTATTTGTTGGCAGGGAGGGAGGGAATGTTTAGGTAGAAGAGATGATACTGTTGACAAGCCAGGAGGTGTGAGGGGCAAAGGAAGTGGAGGGAGGGGCTTAAATGAGTGTGTCTAGATGGGAGAAGTTGAAGTGCGCCATGTTGTGGGAGTAGGTGGTGTGGGTATCCAAATGGGAAACAGAGTGGGCAGCAAGGTAAATCGGCTGGAGGGTGTGGGGGCATTGGAAGGGGTGGTTGTTCTGCAGGACTATGGTCAGGAACCAGATGATTCCTTCAGCCACAGGGGGGGGGGGGGGAGGGGGTTGTAGGGAACTGTTGGGGTGGATGGGTTGGTCGGCGGGGTGAACAGGGACAGTGAGCTCAAGGTTGGTGGGAGGGGTTTTGGCTTTGCATTTGGAGGAGTGGGTGTGGTGGGGTTCTTTGCAGGTGTTGCAGGACGGATGAGAAGTGAGGTTAGGACACTGTTTAAGGAAGTGGGAGGCCTTACAATGTGGGCAGGTGGGAGGGGGAGGGGGAGGGGGGGTTCTGGCAGTTTTGGATAATGTGGTCATTGTACAGGAGACAGCGTTGGCAATGGTAGGATTGAGGAGGGGAATGGAACAGTTCAATGGGTTGGTGGTGGTTGAAAATCATGTCTTCCTGAGTGAGGAGGTGATCTTCGGAGGGACTGCAAGTTCCCAGTGTCGGCTTTATAACAGAAAGTAGCTCCGAAACTCATGTGCATTGGTGGTCATCACAGGAGAGTCCTCTATCGAAATCGGCGCCCTCTGCAAATAATGTTCTGTCTGTGGCGCGCAGGTGCATTCGTAAAGGTGAAACTACATGTCCGCCCTTTGTCGGAATGTACGCTTGTGTGTCTAAAAACAAAACGTCAGACGTCCCCAGACGCGTGATTATGAATAAACTCTCTTCTCTCAGAAGAAATTAGAGAGATCACCGGGTTGTCGGAATGTGCACTTGTGTCTCTAAAAACAAGATGTTAGATGTCCCCAGACGTGTCATTATGAACAAACTTTCTCTCAGAAGAAACTAGAGAGATCACTGGGTCCCAAGCCTTGTCCAGATGAAAACCGCCGTCACGATTTATAACATTTTGTGTTAGGTGTATCTCTAGAGACTCTTTAATTACTGAATCCCAGAAAGTTCTGGCTCTGAGCACTATGGGACTCAACTGCTGTGGTCATAAGTCCCCTAGAACTTAGAACCACATAAACCTAACTAACCTAAGGACATCACACACATCCATGCCCGAGGCAGGATTCGAACCTGCGACCGTAGCGGTCGTGCGGTTCCAGACTGTAGCGCCTTTAACCGCTCGGCCACTCCGGCCGGGCCCAGAAAGTTCTCGCTGGGGCCAAGATTTCTGTGGCAGAAAAATCCATAGTGTGTCCCGTGGTAATATAATGCTCAGCTACAGCCGGATAACTGACCTGAGAAACACGAGCGTGGCGCTCATGTTCAACACACCTTTAACGTACTGACCTATGTAAGCTTTGCCACCCTGGCAAGGAATTTTATAGATCCCAGCATTCTGCAGACCCAGATCGTCTTTCGCCGATCCGAGAAGGACACTAATCTTCGCCAGTGGGTGTTTCCTTAGGATCCTGCCTACTTCAGATGATAGGTTGCTAACGTACAAAAGGAACGCCCTAGACTTGAACAAATCCTTATCTCCTTGACATTGTGGGTGGTCAATTTCTTCCTTCCTAGCGCTGTGCTAATCTTATGTGAAGAGTAACGCATATCTTTGAACACCGACCGCAGATTTTCTAGCTCATTTATAAGGTTTTTCCATCAGAAACACTATCAGCCCGGTGCACCAACGTTCTAAGGACGCTGTTAGTTTGAGAAAGATTATGGCAACTCGACGCTTGCGGGTAAAGTTTCGTATGTGTGGGCTTACGGTAGACAGAATATCCCAATGACCTATCCACTCTCATAGTAAACAGGGCGTCGAGAAACGGTAGTCAACCATCTTTTTCTATTTCCACCATATACTGGATGTTGCTGTGGATTGCATTCAGATGTTGCAAGAAACGTGACAGTTCTTCTTCACCCTGGAGCCACACTGCAAAAGTGTCATTTACACATCGCCAGAAGACTCTCAGTTAAAGTTCTGCTGAATCACGTGCCCTCTCCTCAAAGGCTTCCATAAAAATGTTAGCTACCGTCCGAGCATTCTGTCAGATAGAGCAGTACTTGCAGATGGCGCAGATTTAGAGAGAGGATGACGCTCCTGTGACAGCCGCCAATGCGCACGCATTTCCACGCCAATTTCTGCTATAGGACAGACGCTGGGAACTTGCAGTCTTCCTTCCTCTCACGCCGTCCTTCCTATGTCACCCTGCATGATACCAACCCCTGTATCTTTTATCCAATTGCTGGCGTCCCCCGTCCTCTCCCCTCTCCTCTCCCTCTCCTGTACACCGCCAGTATGACCAAAACACTCGTTCCATCTCCATGATTTCTATCTAACCATCTATGGTCATCTTATCCATCCTTCCACAATTCTTCATCCATCGTATCCTCTGTTATGCCAGCATTGCCTAGACCTCAGCACCCACCCACTTTTACAATACCCTCCAAATCCTAGAACGCCATGGGCTCCGCCTTGCCTTCTGTATCTGCCTTCCATCCCCAACACGACTCCTGTATGATATCATCCCCTTCCCCCACCTCCTTTTCCTCCAATATATCCACACCCTTTACACTGTCTGCAAGCTTGATCCCCCCACCCCCTAGTGTCCTTCCTCTCCACCCCTGCCCACTGACGCGCCTCTATTGCTGTATCCCTCCCATTCGGCACCTCCACACCCTCCATCTCTTTCATCAGGGCAATTTCTAGAATCTCCCCGTTGCAGATGATGAACTTTAACGTGATGTCTACCATTCCTTCCACTTGCAGCCTGGACTTGTTCCCACGCCCCCCTCCCCAACGTCTCCCTTTTCCTCTCCCGTCCTTCCCTCAGAGAGAAAAAAACTTACAGTCTTCAGTGGTGGACGCTTACCTGAAGATGGCTGGACGATAGCCAGCCGAAATATTATGGCAAGACGTCAACATGATCCAGCTGCAATCCCAAAACCTTATCGACCATTCAGTAGGCCAGGAAAATTTCAAGATTCACAACTTTACATCCTCCTTATTGCACTTGTATCATTTACAGGCATTGATAAAACGATTCAGTCTAGTGATGAATTGTATGATCCCAAAATTAATTCATCAATTAGCTATCACAGTGAAGTGTACGGTACTGAAAGGCAATGGCATGGTAGTCATTTTCTGTCATTCAGACTATGGACTGGTCTTTTTATAAGATGCGTGAAATCATTGCAACCAGAGAGCTTTCCCTATGCCAGTACGCAATAAGCCTAGCATGTATTCCTCTGGGGTAAGTATTGTATGGCTCTCGAAGCCAATATGCAGCACCTCAAAACAATGAGAGATTGCAGGGTACTCTCACTTCTGGTTCGGTGTCATGCCACTTAATGTTCTTAGGGAAGATTATCTTTATTATGATCTGACGTCATACATCATGGTGAAATGATGGGCAGTAGTTAACACTCTTGCTTGTGTGCTCTAGTGAAGGAATAGTGGTAAGCTTTACCTGCATTCACAGGAATAGAGTGCTGATATAAACGACTGCAGTGAAAGCGTACAGTGAGTGAGGGCCGAGGGGAGCGTTTTTTCTGTGGAACCTGGATGAAAACGTTTGCGGACTGCCGAGTTTAGCGGTTTCGTTGTGCAGACATGTTGGATGGCGCCAGTGGGTTGGGAGCTGCGTCCAGGTAGGCGGACTATCTCCGAGAAGTCGCCGCTGCAATGGGCAGCGCATTGAACACTGTTTATAAAGCAGGGAGCTGATGAGACAACTGTGAGCTTTCTGCGAATTTCCGTGGGACAGGTCACTGGTGTCCAGACGTCCAGACTCTGTTACGAAACATTTTTGTGAAGGCATGAGACTTTTAGCTCGTTTATGGGCGTTCTTGGTAAAGTTCGAAATGGTTGGAACAGGGAAGATAACAATCTTTTAATGGAGGGCTGTGCTTCCATCCTGGTCATGTTGTTAGCAAAAGACATGACGTAAACGCTTGGGAAAGAGTCTACGAAGCAGAATCTTTTTTACCTTTTCTCCCAATTAACTTTAAAGTCTCTAATTGGTCAAATCTGTGTATGCAGAGCAAAGGACAATCTCCCATCTTAGAATGCGGCGCTCCAGCTCGTGATTGGCCAGTCTAAGATGTAAATATGCTTTGCTACCGAGCTGGCGAGGAAAGATGAGAGAAAGGAGGTCACTCTTGTACTGGCGCTTCGCTAGTAAAGAACTGCAAGTCTCTACCTAAACGGTGAGACTTGTGGCCTTTGTTAGTGTGACACTTAGAGCCTGTGCCAGTTACCTGCTGTATCAGCAGAGGTACTGCTTCTAGCATCACGCACACAACGAGTGATGCTTGGGTGTACTTATTTGTCTTGAGTTGGCTGTCTAAACATTTGACATATTCCGACACATATAATCGTGGGACGGAGTAAAATTGGTTTGGCAGACCATAGAAGGAGTCCACCTGCACACTGGAATCCACCGGGGTTTCAGAGGCTCATAGGGATGTACCAGTGTTCTGAACTAGGCAAACGCGAGACCGCATACTTGCATTTTTCCGGCGCGCGCCATTAATAACAGATTGCTGCCTGCATGACTTCAGTCGCCGAACGCATCGTGGTGTGCTGCCCTGACCAGCAGAAGCGTAAGATATTCGCACCCTGTTCTTTCGAACCATATTTTTCTTTTTGGAACAGTAGAGTATAGATGCATGACGGTGGCGTAGTTTTTGTACCATACCCCGGATTAACGTGTATGGAGTCAGGTAAAGCAATTGTAGTGGTCAGTGACGTGTGTCGATCCCCAGCTGATCACTTTGTCCACCAAAGACCCCATATTAGTGAAAGTGTTTGTCAAGTGAAAATGTTTGTGTGACGTTTCTTTAGCCATTTTTTTGTCTTGTGATGTTAATAATGAATAAAGCTTTCGTTATTTAGATCACAACTCCTCCCTGTGTTCTGATTAACATTACCTTTGCCATATTTATTAAACTCTTGATTACAAAAGAATGTAGCAAGCTTGCAACAGTTTTTGGAAGGTAATCTGAGTATAAATGACAGTGGAGATGTACATGATGCAAATGAATGTTTTCGCTATTTGTCAGTCGAGTAAAATCGTCTCATGCCTGAACGTCTTTATCAAGCCTTCTGAAACTTGGCAGACACGCAAAGAATTGACGAGGCAATAAATTGGAGAATAATTTACTTCCATGAAGGCACCAGAAGCTTTCCTGAGCGTTACGATGTTAAAGAAGGTGCGAAGGGTTCTCTAGAACTTCTACAGAAAACAGGCTGTAGTTAACAGTCGACTGCCATCAAAGTAAAACACAAGTTCTAATGGGAGACAAGACTGTTGACGCTACCTGATGTCATTCAATCTGTATAGCGAGAAAAGCTGTTGAAGACACGAAGCCCGAATTTGGGAAGGCAGTTAATGTTTAGAGATACAAAAATTTTAAAATGTGGAATTTTACCGGTGACGTTCTAATTATGCTAAGAGACAGGAAAGAGAAAATCAGCTGAAAGGTTACAAGGTGAAATAAACAAAAGTAAAACAAAGATAGTAAAACGTAGTCGAAGTAGATTCGGCATGCTGAGAATTAGATTACGGAATGTGTCACTAAATGTAGAAGAATTTATTATTTCGGCAGAAAAACAGCTGACGATGGCGCAGGTAGAGTGGAGATAAAATTATACAGCCAAAGAAAAAAAATTCTAAAGAGTAGGCTTCGGAGACCATTGCCATAGTCAATAAAAATCTTCTGCGACTAAAAACCTGGGAGGTCACTTCCAACAGCGGCCGAAAAGTTCGAAGTCTTACACATTGACAATGCAGTGACAGACCATGGAAATTTTATTGACAGAAAATAAATTTAAATATTAGCAGGCGTTTTCCGGAGGTGTTTTCCTGGGATGTTGCCTGTACAAAGTGTAATGTGGATGATAAACGATTCAGACACGAAGAAATGAGAAATGTTTGGAATGTAATTCTCCAGACAAATGCTGAAGCTTATTTGGGTACATGGTGTAACTTATGAGGAGGTACTAAATTCAATTGAGGGGAAAAATAACCTAACGGTAAAAGCTAACTGCATAAACATATTGATTAATGAGGCATCAAGGAATCGTGAAGTAGATACTGGAGGGAAGTGTGCGACGTAAAAACTGCAGTGAGAGACCAATGGTTGACTACAATAAGCAGACTGAAAATGATGAAGGTTGCGATAGCTATGCTGAGATAAAGAGACTTGCACAGAAAAGGTTAGCATGAAGGGCCTCATCAAAGCATTCCTCGGACTGAAGACCACAACATTAACAATTTCGAGTGTCATGTTGGAGCATAAAGTGGAGTTGTCCAATGAGCGGAAGAGGGGCAACAACAATATGAACGTTTCTGAGGCAAAAGCCTCTTGATTTGGTGAAATTCTAAGTATTGAACACTCTTCGAGAGCTGCTCTGGACACCGGAAAACTAATGGTCAGAGAACTGCTCCTTCAGTCTAATGCTCATAGTGTCGTTGTTTCCTGTGGAACAATAAATAGTGAAGAGAGTTTCTCTACGATTCTGGTATTCCGAAGACTGAGGAATCTGCTGACTTAGAATCTGGGTTCTGACACTTTGGGCAGTAAACATAATAAGAGTAGATTGTGAACATAATTCTAGCTTTCTTCTGTAAATTTAAAAAAAAAATCGAAAATGGAATGTGTTTTGTCAATAGTGTAAACAATGTGACACCTATGAATTTTTTTATATACGAGGTGCGGCTAGAAAAAAACCGGACTGATGCTGGAAAAAAACATTTATTTACAATTATTTACTATTTCATGTTATCTCCTTCAATGTACTCTCCTCCTCGGTCTCTACACCGCTCCATACGAATTTTCCACTGTTCATAGCAATGCTGCAGATCATTTTCGGTAAGTCCATACATTACTTCCGTCGCTTTTTCTTTTACTGCTTCAACAGTTCCTTTCAAAGCTGACTTGACTTTAGGGAAAAGAAAAAAGTCACAGGGGGCCAAATCAGGTGAGTAGGGTGGATGATCTAAGATGGGAATGTTGTGTTTTGCCAAAAACGTCTTCACTGACAACGCACTGTGAGCTGGGGCATTGTCTTGGTGAAGGATCCATGACTTTTTTCTCCACAAATCGTTCCGTTTTCTCCGTACTCGCTCACGTAGGGTAGCCAGGACGCTAATGTAGTAACGCTGATTCACTGTTTGTCCCTCTGGTACCCAATCAATGTGAACAATCCCTTTCATGTCAAAAAAAACCAATCATCATTGCCTTGAATTTCGATTTTGACCTTCATGCTTTTTTTTGTCGTGGAGAACCAGGAGTTTTCCAATGCATCGATTGGCGTTTAGTTTCGGGATCGTAAGTAAAAAACCACGATTCATCGCAAGTAATAACATTTTGTAAGAAGGTGGGATCACTTTCAATGTCTTCCAGGATGTCAGAACAAATCATTCTTCGGCGTTCCTTCTGTTCAATTGTGAGACACTTTGGAACCATTTTTGAACACACTTTGTTCATGTTGAAACTTTCATGAAGAATCTGCCTAACACTTTCCTTGTCAACTCCTGTTAACTCAGACACTGCTCCGATTGTTAAACGGCGATCTTGTCGAATAAGTTTACCGATTTTTTCAATGTTTGCATCAGTTTTTGCTGACAATGGTCTGACAGTGCGAGTGTCATCACTGGTGTCTTCGCGGCCATCTTTAAATCGTTTAAACCACTCAAACACTTGTGTTCGCGATAAACAATCATCGCCGTACACTTGTTGTAACATTACAAACGTTTCACTTGCAGATTTTCCTAGTTTGAAACAAAATTTGATGTTAACACGCTGTTCTTTCTGTACACTCAACATTTTCCGACGCACAGACAAAGCGTCAACTACTTAAAACAGACGCCACGGGCAGATTGAGTGCAGGAGGCAGATGAAACTCGAGCAGTAGGCGGAGCGAGAGTCACGTGACAGGCCACGCGACTTTCAGCCTTATTGCATTCATTTTATTGTTTCACCAGTACTAGTCCGGTTTTTTTCTAGCCACACCTCGTATTGGAAAGCCAGGCCTATGGGAGGACACGGCGTTAGTTGTGAGGCAGGGGAGCATGGCAAGTGTGGACTGATACACGAGGCTCCAGGAGCGTCAAAATCCTGTTTCGTTACTGGTCACTGTCAGTTACACTCCGCTCGTATTATGTGGAGCACCAGGAGCTAAGTGGACGCCACTGGGGAGAGCGTCTCGACATCCACGAACAACTGTGTGATTGGTTTATTTCTGTTCGTGCCTGGAACGTAGCGATTTTCAGTAAACTTTTCTTTCAGTAATAAGTGTTATATATCAAAACTTTGGATCTCCAAACTATTCAGTACCCATGTCATTATCACTTAAGAGGGTGAAAATCCTCTCATTTATTAAATACACGAGTGGCGTTGTTTAAGACCGGGAGAGCGGTGTGCTGACCACATGCCTCTCCCATCCGCATCGTCAATTGAGGATGACACGGCGGTCGGATGGTCCCTATGGGCCACTTGTGGCCTGAAGACGGAGTGCGTTGTTTAAAGCAAAAGTAACTTTACTAAGAAATGGTAACAACAACAGTTTATATTCTTGCTGAAAGCATTCATTAGTGCAATTATTAATGATGCCTTGGCAACTTAACAGTTCTATAGTAATACTCAGAGCAAAGTTCATTCTTGAAATACGAGGAACAATGCTGAAAACGAGATTAATTTCTATTAAAGTGATACTGGCGTATTAAAACCGTTACTCAAGTTGTTATCTTGTGTGGCCTTAGTTCGAATTCCAGCGTTGTAAATGCGGTGAATGTTATCATTTATGGATCAAAGCGACTTTTAAATTACTCGATATAGGAGAACTAAATGAGATCCATTTGCAAATTTCGTAAGTTATCTGTAAGTAAGGAACCGATACTGTTAGATTACGTAACTTTTAGTATAAGCAAATAAACTTTCAATAGTGAACTACGAGGTTTGCCCAGAAAGTAATGGACCGCATTTTTTTCTTAAACAAGTCTTTACTCAACACAATGAGAATTACACACACGAAAGTATGGTATTTATCTACACACTCTTATTTCTCCACGTAATCTCCAACCCGCCCTATGGCCTTCCTCCAGCGCGAAACAAGAGCGTGTATGCCCTGTCGGTACCAATCCTTGTCTTGGGGGTGGAGGCAGTACTCGCTGGGTCAACCACCTCTTCTACGTCTTCAGAATGTCTTCCACGAATGCGTCTGTCCTCGCAAATGACATCATCTTACCGCAACGAGTCAGCGGATAGCCTCCCTGATCGCTGCAGATCATGGAGCTCCACCCAACCGCTTTCTGATGACTTCACCCTCCGTGCCCAGCGACTAACTGTACTTCCGTCGACAGCAGATGTTCTACAGACTTTGCAGTTTCTTTATCTGCAGTGAGAAATTCAATGATGGCACGTTGCTTGTAATGTGCATCACCGACAGACGCCATTTTGAAACGGTCCTGCAGCTACGATATCCATCGGAAGTGACGGAAACTAGTCTCGCTGAGTCAGACTTCAAATAATACATACGTAACGTCTCGCATTCGTAGCATTATTTTCGGCTGAGAAAAAAAATGCGGTGCAATACTTTCCGGGCAGCCCTCGTATTTTCAGTAACTAACGTCATTGTTCATTCCAGATTACTTCTTTTGATTTTAGTAACGGTGTAAAGGAAATGCTAACATCTCCCGTTATTACGGCGTAATGTGATTTGCTGTTTGAAACGCGTGTGCGAGCATTTCGCTGCAGCACGTTTTGTTAATCACATAAACGACCACTGCTGTTCTTGTTACCGTTCAGACAATGAATACATTTTGTCGTCTTGAACTAGCGATTGGTTAATTACTCCCAAATTGTTCCACCTGACTTTTGTTGTGGAATACTCAAGTTTCGTGACATCCCTTTTCTTATCGTACATCACACTGCGTGACTGCACTGTTTTATGTATACTAATGAAATTCAATATTCTAACATGGCTTCACTTCGGTAACGGTTACAGAATAGCTGGTGAATAAGACATCCAACCAGTTGCAATAAATGGTGGTTTTCATTTGATCTTAACCATGGTTTGAATGCATTTAAATGCGTCTTCTTCAACAGGACAATTTTTATGCATCTACATCTACATCTACATTGATACTCCGCAAGCCATCCAACGGTGTGTGGCGGAGGGCACTTTACGTGCCACTGTCATTACCTCCCTTTCCTGTTCCAGTCGCGTATGGTTCGCGGGAAGAACGACTGTCTGAAAGCCTCCGTGTGTGCTCTAATCTCTCTAATTTTACATTCGTGATCTCCTCGGGAGGTATAAGTAGGGGGAAGCAATATATTCGATACCTCATCCAGAAACGCACCCTCTCGAAACCTGGCGAGCAAGCTACACCGCGATGCAGAGCGCCTCTCTTGCAGAGTCTGCCACTTGAGTTTATTAAACATCTCCGTAACGCTAACACGGTTACCAAATAACCCTGTGACGAAACGCGCCGCTCTTCTTTGGATCTTCTCTATCTCCTCCGTCAGACCGATCTGGTATAGATCCCACACTGATGAGCAATACTCAAGTATAGGTCGAACGAGTGTTTTGTAAGCCACCTCCTTTGTTGATGGACTACATTTTCTAAGCACTCTCCCAATGAATCTCAACCTGGTACCCGCCTTACCAACAATTAATTTTATATGATCATTCCACTTCAAATCGTTCCGCACGCATACTCCCAGATATTTTACAGAAGTAACTGCTACCAGTGTTTGTTCCGCTAATCATATAATCATACAATAAAGGATCCTTCTTTCTATGTATTCGCAATACATTACATTTGTCTATGTTAAGGGTCAGTTGCCACTCCCTGCACCAAGTGCCTATCCGCTGCAGATCTTCCTGCATTTCGCTACAATTTTCTAATGCTGCAACTTCTCTGTATACTACAGCATCATCCGCGAAAAGCCGCATGGAACTTCCGACACTATCTACTGTTTAGTTTTCTGTTTATGTTGTACCAACTTACTGATTCCGGCACTCCTTCTACGTTCGACACAATGCAAAGACCTATGAATTTTTGCTCTTTTAATATATGTGCTTATGCACTGAGGTTATTACTTTTAGTACGATGATGTACGGCAGGTCTTATTAATCTGTATAATGTCATTTTGCTTGTAATGACGTACTTACGCACAGGCATCATTAGTTTCGTACGATGATGTACTGTTGGTCCCATAAGGGTCTTAACGTATGCTAATATATTTTATTCTGTATTTGTATTTTTTAAAGTATATACACTCGTTTATTCGTATGGCGTATTTCTATAATGCTGTTGGTAATGTCAATGTGCTTACGCTTAATGGCTGCTTATGCCGCCAAGCGTACATGTTTGTCGCCGCATGCGCCTCAGGATTTGTTTTCCTGGTATTCAGGCTCTCCGCTCTCCCTCAGTCGACATGTAGCTCTTCACGTTGTCTGGCATTTTATGTGATTGATTTTACTGATGTGACAAGACCTTGATTTTAGGGGCCTTAACTTTTACAAATGGATATGTAGATCGTTGCCGACATATTTCGTGTGGAGATGTTAGATCGCTTTACTTACTGTCTGGTAATGTGAAGTTTGTAACTACCAATTTTCCCACGTTGGTATATATCATGCTGTTTGTGACACTTGATGTAGTTAGTAGTTTCTGTATGACACGTAAATTGGTCCATGATGTTTTTATAGTAACTTATGTTGTCGAACTGTATGCAGGTTTCTTGTCCTTCTGAAGAAGGTGTGTTTAAATACGTTGACACTATGGTTAAGATTAACTGAAAACCACCATTTATTGCAACTGGTGCCGATAGCTGAGTAGTCAGCGTGCCGGATTGCTCTCCTACAGGTCCGGGTTCGATTCCCGGCTGGGTCGGGAATTTTCTCCGCCTAGGGGCTGGGTGTTGTGTTGTCTTCATCATCATTTCATCCCCATCCGGCGCGAATGCCGCCCAACGTGGCGTCGAAAGTAATAAGACCTGCACCAAGGCGGCCGGATCTGCCCAGCAAGGGGCCTCTCAGCCAATGACGCCAAACGCTCATTTCCATTTCCATTGCAATTGGTTGGCTGTCTTATTCACCTGCTAATAAAATTCAAGTAAGAAGAGAGTATAGAGAGTGGATCAAGTTGTTCATAAGGATAGTTTATATCCTTCTCCTCACTAATTGGTAATTCTCTTCGGAAGCGACTGCCTTACAAAAGTTTATTGTCACTATTAGCGTCACGGGAACACGGTCAATGAAATCGCGTTAATGATAAGTAAGTAAGGAGGGAGGTTACAAGGTTTGGTGCTCAGAACAAATTCATGATAAAGAAAAAAAAATGGTTCAAATGGCTCTAAGCACTATGGGACTTAACATCTGAGGTCATCAGTCCCCTAGACTTAGAACTACTTAAACCTAACTAACCTAATTATAATTACATTAATGCCGTCAGCTGCCAACGTGCGTTGACGTATATCAACGGGGACAGATGAAAATGTGTGCCCCGACCGGGACTCGAACCCGGGACCTCCTGCTTACATGGCAGACGCTCTATCCATCTGAGCCACCGAGGGCACAGAATATAGCGTTACTGGAGGGACTGTCTTGCGCAAGCCTCCCACGGGACCCACATTCTCACCTTGGATGCCCACACACTACATTCGTAGTGTCCCTCCCCAACACACTCATTTCAGTACTCGAGGAAGACATTCCTACCAAGTCCCGAAAGAACAGACACCATTGATGACCATTAGAATTATATTAATAGCTTCCGCTACTGACGGGCGTTGATATATATCACGGGACTTGGTAAGAATGTCTTCCACGAGTAATGAGTGTGTTGGGGTGGGACACTAGAAATGTAGTATTTGGACATACAAGGTGAGAATGTGGGCCGGCCCGAGTGGCCGTACGGTTCTAGGCGCTACAGTCTGGAGCCGAGCGACCGCTACGGTCGCAGGTTCGAATCCTGCCTCAGGCATGGATGTGTGTGATGTCCTTACGTTACTTCGGTTTAATTAATTCAAAGTTCTAGGCGACTGCTCAGAGCCATTTCAATAATTTTTTTTTTTATAAGAATGTGAGTCTCGCGGGAGGCGTGCGCGATATAGTCACTGCAGTCGCGCTATCCTCTGTGCCCTCGGTGGCTCAGATGGATAGAACGTCTGCCATACAAGCAGGAGATCCCGGATTCGAGTCCCGGTCTGGGCACGCATTTTCACCTGTCCCCATTGATATATATCAACGGCCGTCGGCAGCTGACGGTATTAATATAATTCTAATTTTGTTCTAGGCGGCTGCAAATCATCAATGGTGTCTGTTCTTTCAGAAATGACCGAAAGAACCGACACCATATCCATATAAGTATATAACTAACTGTGGTGTGCATACTGTAAGACCTTCAGTACACACACCATCAGATTATTTGACTTGTCGCTCTAACGATGTAGGCGAGTTTCAGCAATATGTCTCGTGGTCTTATCGTGGCGTGTTTATCTTCTGCTGTTAGGTCAGACGATAGGAATGGCACTTGCACGCTTAGAGTAGCAGATTGACGGTAACCAACTTTAAACAGAACTTCATTAATTTTCTCACACATTTATTAAAATAATAACAAGCATAAAAATTACTTAACTTGGTTCTGGATGCTATTTACAATTGACAATCGGAAGTTCCTTCGGTATTGGTGCGTTAATCTTATTCTCACATATATCTCTGATACTTGACAAAAGTGTCTATATATTTATCTTAATGGCTATGTACAGGAATATGGTAATCTTATTAGGCGCAGACTGAAACTTGACTATAAACTGGTACAGACAAATGTAGAACTCGTACAGACTGGTACAGACTAATGCAGACTGGTACAGACTAGTGTAGACAAATGCGGACTGACTAATCGGAGGTCTGTACACTCGTTATAATACCTCGCGCATTCATGTATCACTACGCGAGTGTGATCCGCGAGGAGAAAAGGTTCTACAGGTTCTACATTAGCAGCAATCTTATTGGCTGCGTTACATATTAATACGCGGATCAGTGGAAGCAGAATTTGGTCCGTCTCTATGGCAGTGCCATCTCGTAGTGCGGAGACAGACGAGCACTGCGCCTGCGCTGTTGTGCTTAGCGGGGCGCGCTCTAGTGGGAAAGTTGTGTATGCGCCGACTACGCGGAACTATGTACACAACACTAACCTAAGGACATCACACACATCTATGCCCGAGGCAAGATTGGAACCTGCGATAGTAGCAGCAGCGCGGTTATGAACTGAAGCGCCCAGAACCGCTCGGCCACAACGGCCGGCCATGATTACGATTCTAGCTAAAAATGTGAAATGCAGTGGGAGAATTTCGATAAGCTTGTGTTCTCCTCGAGGTGAGTTACAATTTCTCGAACAGTGTCATCGACTCACAGTGAGTTCCAAACTTATCAGTGATTTCTTCTGCTTCAAATAATTTAAAACAAAATATCCCGTTGACACCGGGATTGCCTTTCACAAAGCTTTGCACCTGTTGTGTAGACGCTTGCGCCTCCGATGTTGTGTGTCGCGAGCGCTACCTGCTGCGAGGGAGTGATTTGGGCCCGAGGCGTCGGCGCCTCAGAGGGCGCGCGACGAGGCGGTAAAGATGTTAATGCGACTGTTTGAGCCGGGGCCACCTGCTCGCGGCTTTATTGCCACCATAAAGCCCTACGTGCGCGTGTGCGTGCGTGTGAGGGCGTGTGGGTCCCCGATGCGGCTCGTAAAGCCCGGTCCAACTGCGAGAACGCTGCGGAGCTGCTGCAGACTGCTCCTACCTCACCCCGCCCACGTGCCGTGCCCTCCGTAGCCGTACAGCAGGGTCTCGTGGTTACCTACTGATAGCTGCTGGCAACTGTCACCTACCCTTAACCATAACTGGTTGAACTCGTCGTCTAACAATTTCCTACATCATTTCGACCGGACCTGTGAGTGTTCAAAAATTTCTCTCTAAAACAGAAAACTTCTTTAGGCAAACGCCATCTGATACTAATTAATCTATTTGCGATTCAAGTACTCCTGAACCTTCAACGCTTCTACAGCGGAGTAAGATTAGAGTGCCGGCCGAGGTGGCCGAGAGGTTCTAGGCGCTTCAGTCTGGAACCGCGCTGCTGCTACGGTCGCAGGTTCGAATCCGGTCTCGGGCATGGATGTTTGTGATGTCCTTAGGTTAGTTAGGTTGAAGTAGTTCTGAGTTCTAGGGGAGTGATGACCTCAGATACTAAGTCTCATAGTGCTCAGAGCCATTTCATTTCCATAAGATTACAGTAATCGATGACAGTAAACATCCCGTCAAAAAAATTCGAAAAATTAAATTCCTTCCAAATTCAAAAGATAGCCAATGGTCCACCAACTATCACAATAGCCATTTCTCACATATACTAGTCTGCAACTCACTCTCGTCAATTCCTCCAACCCCCAACCCCCAACGTTTCCCTCCCCCATGTTGGCAGAGCTCTTTATTTAAATTTGTTCTTTCCTAACAACCACTGTTATAATTGTTTCTATCCTCTCCTCGTACTTTATCCCTTCTGCTTCTGTAATACTAAGCATGTATTCAAATGTGCTAAAATAATCTACACTGAAGCGCAAAAGTATCTGGTATAGACATGCGTATTCAAATACAGATACATGCAAACAGGCAGAATACGGCGCTGTGGTCGGCAGCGCCTGCATAAAACAGCAAGTATCTCGCTGCCGCAGTTGTTAGACTGGTTACTGCTGCTACAATGGCAGGTTATCAAGATTTAAGTGAGTTTGAACCTGGTGTTACAGTCGGCGCACGAGCGATGGGACACAGCACCTCCGAGATAGCAATGAAGTGGGGATTTTCCCGTACGACCATTTCACGAGTGTACCGTGAACATCAGGAATCCGGTAAAACATCAAATCTGCGACAGCACTGCGGCCGGAAAAGGATCCTACAAGACGGGAGCAATGACGACTGAAGAGAAACGTTCAACGTGACGGAAGTGCATCCCTTCCGCATATTGCTGCAGATTTCAATAATGGGCTATCAAGAAGTGTCAACGTGAGAACCTATTCAACGAAACTTCATCGATATGGGCTTTCGGAGCCGAAGGCTCACTCGTGTACCCTTAATGACTGCACGACACAAAGATTTACGCCTTGCCTTGGCCCTTCAACAGCGACAATGGACTGTTGATGACTGGAAACATGTTGCCTGATTGGATGAGTCTCGTTTGAAATGGTATCGAGAGGATGGATATGTACCTGAATGGAGACAAGCTCATGAATATATGGACCCTGCATGTCAGCAGGGGACAGTTCAGGCTGGTGGGGGCTGCTCTGTAATGGTGTGGGGTGTGTGTAGCTGGAATATATGGGACCCCTCATACGTCTAGATACGACTCTGACAGATTACACGTACCTAAGTATCCTGTCTGCATATCAGTGGAAGCAGAATTTGGTCCGTCTCTATGGCAGTGCCATCTCGTAGTGCGGAGACAGACGAGCGCTGCGCCTGCGCTGTTGTGCTTAGTGGGGCGCATCCGTTCATGTGTATTCTGCATTCCGACAGACTTGGGCAATTCCAGCAGGATAATGAAATACCCCACACGTCCAAAATTTCTGCAGAGTGGCTCCAGGATCACTCTTCTGAGTAAAACCATTCCGGTGCCCATAAAAACCCCCAGAAGTGAACATTATTGAACATATCTAGGATGCCCTGTAACGTGCTGTTCAGAAGAGATCTCAACCCCCTTTTACTCTTACGGATTTATGGACAGCCCTGCAGGATCCATGGTGTCAATTACCTCCAGCATCATTTCAGACATTAGTCGAGTCCATGCACTTTGCGTGCTCGCTGTTGCCCTACACAGTATGAGCCAGGCGTACCATGGTCTCTCTTCAGTATATATCATTCCTAATGCCCTTTACTATTATTATCATTTTATTACTACTTTCAACTATTGTTTTCTTAGTATTTTAGTTTCAGTTTTTACTATTATTATTATTATTATTGCTGACTATTATTATTATTATTATATTATTGTTATTAATATTATTATTTTTGTGAACTTTTGTAATATCTTTGCTATGTGTTGCTCCTGGTCACATGTAAGAGAGGGCCTTAAAGCGCTAAACTGGTCGGCTTAAATAAGCCATAAATAAATAAACAAGTACACTGTTTCCCATTAAAACCGCAACACCATGAAGCCTATATGCAACAATTGTCAAATTGGCAAGTTTGATATGCAAATTATTTGCATATATTCTCAACTGCAGAAGATATGTAGGAGTATCCTCATCGACGTTCTCTATATCCTATCTGATCAAAATCATCCTGACATGCCTACGTAATTCGGAATCGGCCGTTAGACGTCACACGGGGACAACCCACCAATATAAAGGTGGTGGGGAGTATCTGTTAGCAACAGAAAAGCCGTCATAGCAGAATGGGTCGGTCGGTATGGCTCAGTGACTTGGAAGTTGGCCTAATGGGATTGGGGGTCACCTAAGTAACGTATCTAGCAGAGACATTTCAACACATTTGAAGTTGTCCGAACGGACTGTTGATGGTTAGCTAATTATGAACTGTAGAGTATTGATGTAGATGATGCAGATGTCATTCAGGACGAACAACCACAGCTTAAACATAACCACGGAGACTTCATTTACAGACGAGCAGGGACCGTCGAGCACCAACTGTGCTTCTAAAGAAGCGTTTCTAACCAGCAGGTACACCTAGCAGAATGACCGTGTGTAGGGAGTTAAAGGAATGGAGTACAATCATCCGTGAGCTCCTAATAGGTAATTGCGCGAGTAATGTGGAGTGATGAGTCACGTTATAGGCAGTGACACTCTATGCAAGGCTTCGCGTTTGGCGAATGTCTGGAGAACGTCACCCGCCGTCATATGTAGTCTCAGAACTATAATATGGTGGAGGTGGTGTGGCAGAAGGGGGCGGGGGAGGCGGTTCTCGATGTAGGAGTATGGTACCCTCATTGCGCTTGAGAAAACACTATATCCGGAAGGAAATTAAATCAATTTACAGCATTGTGTACTTCTTCGATGTTTATTCACTGAATAAGCATAACAATGCAAAATGGTTCAAATGGCTCTGAGCACTATGGGACTTAAATTCTGAGGCCATCAGTCCCCTAGAACTTAGAACTACTTAAAACTAACTAATCTAAGGACATCACACACATCCATGCCCGAGGTAGGATTAGAACCTGCGACCGTAGCGGTCGCGCGGTTCCAGACTGTAGCGCCTAGAACCGCTCGGCCACTCCGGCCGGCCATGACAATGCATCCGGTACCGGCAGGCACTGGTTTTGTGAATGACATACATGGTGACAGTGAACTATACGATAAAAAGCGTAAATTAGTTACAAACTACAGCGTGCACACACTTTATTCAAAATGTAAACGCTACTACGGATATTCGAATTTAGGTCATGACATGATCAATATGCCTGCCGTCAATGGCGATGATGTGGCGCAGACATATAGTGAAATTCTGCATGACCCCAAGTGTCGGAACATCGATGCTGTCGATGAACTCCTGAATGGCTGTTTTCAGCTCAGCAATAGTTTGGGATTATTGCTGTATACTTTTTCTTTAATATAGCCCCACTAATGTGTTCAGATCTGGAGAATATGTCGGCCAATAGAGGCCCATGCCAGTGGCCTCTGGCTAACCTAGAGCTAGAAAGCGGTCCCCAAATTGCTCCTCCGTTACATCATACCTTCTCCTACTTCGATGAGGTCAAGCTTTGTTTTGCATGAACCACATCTTACAGTCATCAATCACTTTAGATAATGAGCATGAAATCATCTTCGTAAACCTTCACGTACCGTTCGGTAGTCGCCGTGCCATCAAGGAATATCCCACCTATTATTCCGTAACTGGACACTGCACACCACACAGTCATCCGTTGAGGGTGAACATACTTCTCGATCGCGAAATGCGGGTTCCCTGTCCCCCAAATGCGCCAATTTTGTTTATTGACGAACTCATCCAAATGAAAGTGGGCTTTATCCGTAACCAAACCACGCATGCGCATACTAAATTCCATCATGCCCCGCGACCAGACGTGCAGTTTGAACGTCATAGCGCAAATCGTTCAGAACTTACGACGATTTTATGTCATATACACACATCAAAAATGTTTTGCATCACTCCGATTCCAGAACTCCTGGAGATAGACGATGACTGGACACTGTATCACAGACACAGTCCCTTTGACTGTTCAGAGATGTCGCTAAAACCGCCAAAGATGTAAGCAACAATGCGTGAGCAGCGCCGATTACACGGAGGAGATCCGACAGACGATCAGTGCCAGTCATTACACCAGGATAGAGGAACACGGCTCTTTTTGTTTGTAGTTCAGACTTGCCTAGACGGTCAATACCGTGGTTCGACGGCGTCCGCATTTTTACTTTGTGCTAGGAAGGGCTCCCAACAAGGGAAGTGTCCAGGCGTCTCGGAATGATCCACAACGATGTTGTCCGGACATGGAGGAGATACAGAAGCAAAGGAACTCTCAATAACATGCCTCGCTCAGGCCGCCCAAGGGCTACTACTGCAGTGGATGACGGCTACCTACGGATTATGGCTCGGAGGAACCCCGACATAAACGCCACAATGTTGAATAATGCTTTTCGTGCAGCCACAGGACGTCGTGTTGCTACTCAAACTGTGCGCAATAGGCTGGATGATGCGCATCAACATTCCCGACGTCCATGGCGAGATTCATCTTTGCAACCACGACACCATGCAGCGCGGTACAGATGGGTCCAACAACATGGCGAATGGACCGCTCAGGACTGGCAACACGTTCTCTTCACCGATGAGTGTCGCATATGGCTTCAACTAGACAATCGTCGGAGCCGTGTTTGTAGGCAAGCAGGTCAGGCTGACCACCTTAGACCCACCGTCCAGCGAATACTGCAAGGTGGAGGTTCCGTGCTATTTTGGGGTGGCATTATGTAGGGTCGACGTACGCCGCTGGTGGTCATGGAAGGCGACAGAACGGCTGTGCGATATGTGCATGCCACCCTCCGACCGATAGTGCAACCATATCGGCAGAATATTGGAGAGGCATTCGTCTTCATGGACGACGATTCGCACCCCCATGAAGCACGTTTTGTGAATGACTTCCTTCAGGATAACGACATCGCTCGACTAGAGTGGCCAGCATGTTCTCCAGACTTGAACCCTATCGAACATGCCGGGGATACATTGAAAAGGGCTTTTTATGGACGACGTGACCCACCAACCACTCTGAGGGATCTACGCCGAATTGCTGTTGAGGAGTGGGACAATCTGGACCAACAGTGCCTTGTTGAACTTGCGGATAGTACGCCACGACGAGTACAAGCATGCATCAATGCAAGTGGACGTCCTATTTGCTGTTGGAGGTACCGGTGTGTACAGCAATCTGGACCACCACCTCTGATGGGCTCGCTGTATGGTGGTACTACATGGAATGTGTGGTTCTCATGGGCAATAAAAATGGCGGAAATGATGTTTATGTTGATCTCTATTCCAATTTTTTGTACAAGTTCCGGAACTCTCGTAACGGAGGTGATGCAAACTTTTTTTGATGTGTGTAGTTCAATAATTGCCACTTTGTGCTTGAAATGGAGTGGCTAGCCAGGAATCCCAACACGAACCCAGTGGAATAGCCACTGGGGAAGTTAGAATATCGACGTATCTCCAGAACAACAGTATCTACATTGGTTTCGGCGGCGCGGTTGAGGCGCCATGTACGGATTGCGCGGCCCCTCCAGCCGGAGGTTCGAGTCCTCCCTCGGGCATGGGTGTGTGTGTTGGCCTTAGCATAAGATAGTTTAAGTAGTGCGTATGTCTAGGGACTGATAACCGCAGGAGGTTGGTCCCATAGGAATTCTCACACATTTGAATATTTGTTTCGGCTCTTAAAGGGAAATTGTCTGCCATTACACCAAAGACATTCAAAAAGATTGTAGGAAGTGTCCGCAGCAGAGTTCAAGCCTTCATGGTGATGAATGGTGGACTCGCCCCACATCAATGTCTATTAATAGGTGTCTGGGTATTTCTCATGAGACAGTGTATAAGGGAAGTCAACACAGCGAGTTACTCATTCAGAAATGGCACTCGAATTTTGAGTGTTTGTGAGAAGATAGCGTTCTACATCGTGAAACAAGTACGAGTAGAAACGTCTACCAACATATGACGGATATCGATTGAGGCAAAATCGTGCGTTATTGGGAATGTGTTTTATCATTCAGCGGTACTGCTGGTCACTTTTATTGTGATCACACGCCTATCATGTCAGTACGGAGTCAATGGCGCATGGAGGTCCATGCTCAATACCATGCAGTCCATTTTTAAGTTGACTAGGATAGGAGATTAATTTTCAGTAGTATATATACATTTCCCTTCCCGTTTCCATTGTCTTTTCCGAAGCCGATGGCATTATTGGTTTAAAATGGCTCCGAGCACTATGGGACTTAACATCTGAGGTCATCAGTCCCCTAGAACTTAGAACTACTTAAACCTAAGTAACCTAAGGACATCACACACATCCATGTCCGAGGCAGGATTCGTACCTGCGACCGTAGCGGTAGCGTGGTTCCAAACTGAAGCGCCTACAACAGCTCAGCCACATAGGCCGGTGTTTACATTATTTCTGAATTATATTGGCTTACCATCACACTGTTATTTCAACTTAACCGAACGGAGTGTGGGGTTTTTATATGGTTGCCATTATCCTACACGACGCATACACTGATGACCAGAACTTTATGTCCACCTGCTTCATAGCCTGTCTGACGGCCTTTGGAACGAAATACGTCACTGACCGTGCATATCAGGGATCCGACTGTCGCTAGGTTTATGGAGGTGTGTGGCATTAGATGTGTACACATAGTCATGCAATTCGCGCAAATAATGGGCCACTGATCTGTGAACACGGTGATGGCGCTCCATGGTGACCCAAAGTGGATTCCATAGCGCCGGCCGCTGTGGCCGAGCGGTTCTCGGCGCTTCAGTCCGGAACCGCGTTGCTGCTACGGTAGCAGGTTCGAACTCTGCCTCGGACGTGGATGTTTGTTATGTCCTTAGGTTAGTTAGGTTTAAATAGTTCTAAGTCTTGGGGACTGATGACCTCAGATGTTAAATCCCATAGTGCTTAAAGCCATTTGAACTATTTTTGATTACATAGGATTTACATCAGGCGAGTTCTGTCGTCGCAACATCAACGTCAGTTGACAATAATGCTTCTCACATCACTGTAGCACGGTTGCGGTTCTGAGACACGGACGATTGATTATACTGCTGAAAAATGACATTGCAGTCGAGGAAGACACCAAGCATGAAGCAATTCAGGTGGTTCGCAGCTGTCAGCGTGTTTTTTATTACTACCACAGGTCCCATACAAGCGCTAGAAAATGTCTCCCATGGCATAATGCTGCTCCCACCAGCATGCGCCCGTGGGGCAATGCACGTTTCGAGCCTCCCCTCACCTCGATAACGACGTTTGTGGAGACGACCATTCACCTAGTGTACAAAAATATGATTCTCTCGAAGAGTCGACACCTTTCCGTTGACTGCCGATCTAATCTCGATGGTCCCGTACGCTCTGCGGTCATAACTGACGGTGTTGTTGGGTCAACATGTGAACACGTAGGGGCGATCTGCTGCGGAGCTCCATATTCAACAATGTACTATAAACGGTGTGCTCCGAAAGATTTGTGCGTGCACCAGCATTAGCAGAGATGCCTATTTTACAGAGCAGACGAGCCTCCGAACCACTAGTTCCGTGAAGGTTCGTGGTCGTTCAATCCTATAGCGCCTAGTGGTAGTTTCACTGCTCTATATCTTTCCGTAGATTCTCATGACATTCGAACAGCTTCGCCGTTTTCGAGATATACGTTCACAGACTCTGCGTAATTTTAATCTGAGCTTTGTCAAAGTCGCTTGCCTCAATGTATTTCCAATCTGCAGCCCATATTTTCGGTAGGGTGATTCCCCGCCCGTGTCAGCTTCGCTTGTACACTTCTCTTTATCATGTCACGTGTCCACAACGCCACCAGATGGCATCCAGTGTCCCGGTGGGCAGTGGTAATAATTTTTTGCAGGATCAGTGTAAGTAACCTGTGTGTTTCAAGTGTAAAAACAACAATAATTTCTCTTTGTCACCGTGTGTGTAATATTTTCAATTAGAGCACAAGTGGTATTTGTATTGGAACGTCTCTTGCACATCGGCACATATTTTGCTATCAATCTGTCCACTACGAACTTCTTTCCCACACAGCCACCAGCTACCCTCTATCTAGTATAACGTATTCGATAAATAACTAGAGTGACTGGCTCTCGATCTGGCATTTCCTACCTCGTGTCATATCCAAAGACTCTGTGTGCTTGAAACATATCTAGATACCTAGTTTTGGGTTCTTGTACACCAGTGTCGTGTCATATCCAAAGACTCTGTGTGCTTGAAACATATCTAGATACCTAGTTTTGTGTTCTTGTACACCAGTGTTTCTCGTGAACAACAGTTGATAATCACGTTCTCACCTGATCGTTGCGTAATAAGCAGAAAAATTCTTCGTAAGAAACAAATGTTAATGGAGCATGATGCAAGCTATTTTACTATTCAGTCTTCAATATGAATTTTCGTACAATCATGTGCCGTTTCGATATCTTGACCCATCAACGAATAAAAGGAGTGTTGGGCCTTAAGCCCAGCAAATTGTATGTTTATCTTTCCACCTTCTTAAGTCCCATTGCATGTTCGATTTTCACCTAAAGTACGCGACTAATTATTAAGCTATCATATATATTCACAGTTCTCTCCTGACTTTGCAGTACTGTTGGCAGTTTCACACGCCACTTATACTTACTTTGATCTTTGCACGTTTCGTGAAGGTCAGTAAACAGTTCATACGTTGCTTGAAGAAATGAGGTAGTGAGAATAAAATTATTTTTCCTAGCCTGATTGGTGTGCTGAGTATACTTGTCTGCAGTAGCAGTAATATGAGGGAGTACTGGAATGTGATGCTTCCGAAATTTTTATATGAAAACTCGTAAAGCTTTTTAAAACAAAACAAACTTCGGTATCAGTCACAACTGTCATTTTAATTTCTACTTATTTATTTGTCGACATACGCACCCTGGAGACGAATACATTTGTCCGAACGAGAGACCAGTGTGTTGATACTGTCACTACAGAATGTTTGATTTTGCAGACGGAGCCAGAGGTTCACCTCTGCTTGCACCGCTTCATCAATATGAAAGTTAAGTCATCGAAGTTGTGCTTTAAGTTTTGGTAACAGATGAAAGTGGGCTGGGACAAGGCAGAACGGTATGAAGGATGATCGATTACAATGAGCCTCAGACGACGGATTGCTGCAGATCCTGAAGCTCTCGTTTGTGGTCTGTCCGTTGTCATGCTGAACGAAAGAATTAGTGCTATCAATTTTATGAGGGTCTCTCACACACCGACATCGTTACGTTACAGACCGCCACTTTACACACAACAAATCAGAGCCCTGTAGCAGCAGAAGGCTGTAACTGGCACCAGCGAAGCTGGAAAGTCGGTCCAGTAATACGCATGACATATAAAATCTCATCCGATACTGAGAACAGGACAAAAAATTCGGATGCAGTACCTTTCAGTATGCCCTCGTCAATTCTAAGTATTGTATACAGGGACCTTCTTCGGAATCAGTCTATCTAAGAGTGAGCACTATATGAAAATTCCTACGGCAATTCCTGAGATCAGCCACAAAATACAGACAGTTAAACGCGGTGGGAGACTTTAATTTATAATATGTAGTGACAGAAGGTAGGTGTAAAGACTTTAGTCGAGCTTCAATCCTCTCTTGAGTTGTGACAGGTGGATACATTTCTGCTTTTCCAACCACATTCTGCCTCAACTGCGGCCGACCGGCTCTTAGTTCCAGTCATTGCCACTAGATGTCACCCCAGTTACCAATTAAATGTGGAAATATAACAATACATGTACTACCCTCTTATCGTTACTATAATTACAAAATAAACACACAAACCTTCTTTGTGAATCACACTTTCTATTAGTTAAACCGTAAGAATATTCCTACTGTAGTTCTAGAGATCAACCTTCACATGTACATAAAAGAAAGTGGCCATGTACGTTAATTATAATGCGTAATGCGTAACGATGTTGCAACATTCGAGGGTTGGATTCCCTCTCTTCTTCATCGAAGAGTTTCACTGCCTGGGCTACTCTCAGGGTGCACCTTCGACGTGGAAGATCCCCGCCGTTTCCCTGCCGTGTCGTCTGCTTGCCGTCCATACTGCCTGCCGGTGCTCGCCGCCGCCGCCGCCGCTTGGTCGCCGCCTTCCGGTCCTCGCCGCCGCCGCCGTCGCCGCCTGCCGGGGCTCGCCGCCCCCGCCTGGTCGCCGCCTGCCGGTGCTCGCCGCCGCCGCCGCCGCCTGCTGATCGCCGCCGCCGCCGCCGCCGCCGTCGCCGCCTGCCGGGGCTCGCCGCCGCCGCCGCCGCCATCCGGTGCCCGCCGCCGCCGCCATCCTGTGCCGCCTGGTCGCCGCCATCGCCGCCGTCCTGACCCTGGTCTACGGCCGTCTTCGTCTTCATCCGTCTTCGTCTTTGTCTGTCCCCAGTTTCTGTCCTTTCCTCTTCGTTCTGTTCGTTATTGCTTCTCTCTACCGTCATGTCCGCCCCCACCACCACCGTCACTACTACCACCACCGCCATAGTTTATACTTCCCCTTCGCCGCCTCCACCACTATAACTTGGTGTGCCCAGTCCCACCCCCCTTCTTCCATCACACCTCTCCTCACTCTCCCTTCACCCTCTATCTTTGTCGCCCCCTCTCCCGCTTCATCCTCTCGCTCCTCTCGTTCTGATCCTTTCCCCCCACTTCCCCTGCCTGTCACTGCAGCTCCGGCTCGGGTGGTGGCCCGTCGGGCCACTGTCCACGCCCAGCTCTCCCCGTCACCTTCACCATCACCGCCGCCACTGCCACCGTCATCGTCGCCGTCGCCTTCGCCTTCGCCTTCGCCGTCACCGTCACCATCTCCGGCGCCGACTCCGGCCCCGGGACCTGCCCCTCCCCGCCACATTCCCGTTGTTCCCATCCCCCACACCTCCTCCACCGCCGTCAAGCGCCCCAGTGGCACCCCTGCTCCCTCTGCTTCCAAAAAGGCTTCGCCTCGTCCTCCTTCCCCCACCCGTGATGCCATGGATGTCTCCCCGCCTGTCCCTGCCCCCTCATCCTCCTCCTCTACCCCCTCCTCCTACCGCTACCTCCTCTCCCGTCCTGATCCCTCTCTCCTTGAAGCCCGGAACCTCACCCTCTTCCTTCGCCAGCATTGTCCTGGTGCCCCCATCTCCCTCCTCACTCCTCGCCGTGATTCGGTCCTCATCTCCTCCCCCAGCCCCACCCTCCACACATACCTCCTTTCCTGCATCCCTGTCACCCACTTTGGCCCTCATGCCTCCCTCACTCCTGCTCCTTCACCACCTCCCTCCCGCCAACCCCAACCTCCGCGTCGCCCGCCCACTCTCACCGCCGTGATCACTCGGCTTAGTCCAGTGATCACGGAGGAGGAGGTGTTGGCGGAGCTCAAGGCGCATCCCCATTTGGAGGTGTGTGCGGTTCGCCGCATACATAACGCTGCCGGCCCCACCCGCCTTATACGGGTTTTTCTGAGCACGCCCCCTCCATTGACCGCCTCCTGAAGGAGGGTGCCCTCCTTTTTAACCAGCAGTACAAGGTCGACCCCTCCCGTTCCCCTCCTCAATCCCTGCGCTGCCAGAGGTGTCTGCACTATAACGCGCACCCCACAGCTGAGTGCCGCGAGGCCCCCACCTGCCCGCATTGTCGGCAAGCGCACTTCCTCCGGCAGTGCCCTAACCTCCAATCCCCTCCTTCCTGCCATGCCTGCAGTCTCCCCCATCCCACCTACTCCCAAAAGTGTAAAGCCCGACCCCCTCCAACCACTCCTGAACTCACCGTCCCTGTCCGTCCCCTGGACGCCCCCACCCCTCCTGGCAATTCCCTTCGTCCCCCCCCCCCCACCGCTGAGGACGTCATCAGGTTCCTTACCATCGTCCTCCAGAATGTTCATCCCTTTCAGCGCCCTCACACCCTCCAGCAGATCTCCCTTGCTGCCCGTTCCATCCTCCAACTCAAGATGTACGCCACCTACTCCAACAACCAGGCCCATTTCACCTTCTCCCGTCTTGACACCCTCGTTTAAATCCCAGTCATGGCGCGACAGCAACGTATCCTTTTCAACAACATACACTCCCTTCCCGCCAACAAAAACCTCTTCCTGCACACCCTTGCCACCCACCGCGTGGATGCCTTCCTCCTCAATGAAACCTTCCTGCAACCCCACCACACAGTCCACACTTCGCCCTACCTCCTCCACCGCTCCGATAATCCCCTCCCGATTGCGCGTGGCGGAGTTGCCATTGGGCACCACCGCCGGATCCCCGTTAGGCTCCAACCTCTCCTTCCCGACCCCACCGAACACCTGATCCTTAGTGTCTTCTTCCCCGGCCTTACCATTACCTGCACCACCATCTATGTTCGCCCCAACGCTCCTCTTCCCTTCGACTTCCTCTCCCACATTGACCGTACCTTCTCCTCCTACGTGATCGCCGCCGACCTCAACATCCATAGTCGTTCCGCCGCCCAGTTACGGCGGTGGCATCGGTTTCTCTCCTCCCTTCAAGGCGACCTCATTCCCATCCCCCAGCACACCCGTCCCGAATCCAACTCCACTCCTGATGTTGTCCTATCCTCCCCCAACCTCCTTGGCTGCATAACGGTGGATGTCCTGGAGCCTATTGGTAGCGACCATCTCCCTGTCCTCCTCACCATTTCAGACGGTCGTCGCCCTCGCCCCGACCCTCGTACTGATCCTCCCCCTAAGTATGTCCACGACTATTCCCGAGCCGACTGGAATGCCTACCGGGATACCCTTTCCACCCAGGTCGATAGCCACCCTCTCACCTACCACCACTCTGACGATGTCACCCATGCCGCCTCCTTTCTCCAGCAGACCTTGCCTGAGGCCGTGGAGGCCCACGTTCCTACTGTCGCCATCCACCCCCACCGTCCTACCTTACCCCCACAGGCCGTTCTCCTCCTCCGTGAATCCCGTCGTCTCTACCGTGCCTTCCTCCACACGCGTGACCCGGACACACTACGACGCCACCGGCAACTCCAGCGACACGTTCGTAATTTGCTCGCGGCTAAGAAACGCCGGGACTGGCGACAGACATGCACCCGTTTAAATGCAGCCCTACCAATCAACTCGTCCCAGTTCTGGTCGGCCTTCCGTCGCCTTACCGGAACTAAACCCTCCCCCTACTACCCTCTTCTCCATGATGATCACCCCTTCCCTGACACCCTTAGTAAGGCCAATCACTTTGCCTCCTACCTCTCCGATGTTTTCTCCATCCCCGACGATCCCCAGTTCGATTACTCCCTCTTCCTGGATATCCGCGATCGAACTGACACCTCTGTCCTTCCCCTCGCTCCTGGTTTCCAGTACTTGGACAACATTACACACACGGAACTCAATGCCCCTATCACTACACAGGATCTCATTGATACACTCCGCACCAAACGCAACACCGCTCCTGGTCACGATCGTGCCACCTACCCTCACCTTCGTGAAGCTCCTGTCTCTTTCCTCTCCACCCTGGCCAGGCTCTACAATGTAGTCCTGTCCACCGGTTACTACCCCGACCTGTGGAAAACCTCCCGTATCCTCTTGTTCCTTAAACCTGGCAAACCGCCGTCCGCCGTCTCCTCCTACCGTCCCATCAGCCTTACCTCGGTCTTCAGCAACGTCCTAGAATCTATCCTCACCCGCCGCATCCACCAGCATCTCCGCCAGCACCGCCTCCTTCCCGTCACCCAGTGTGGCTTTCGGCCATCCTTCTCTTCCGACGATCTTCTCCTTCACCTCACTCATTTCCTTTCCGAACAGCTTAATTCCTGTCGCTCCGCCATCTTCCTCTCACTTGACCTCGAACGCGCTTATGACCGCATCTGGCATTCCGGTCTCCTCTCCAAGCTCCAAACCTTTGCCCTTCCCATTAACTACGTCCGTCTGATCGGTTCCTTTCTCTCCCGCCGTCCTTCCTATGTCACCATCCATAACACCGATTCCTACACCTTTTTCCCATCCGCCGGTGTGCCCCAAGGCTCCGTCCTCTCCCCCCTTCTGTACCTTTTGTACACGGCGGACATGCCGCCGCCGTCGCCCCCCGTCCACCTCCTCCAGTTTGCCGATGACACCGCCTTCCTCGCCCTTGTCCCCACCCAGCAACGCTCCCAACGCCTTCTCCAATCCCATCTTGACCGGTTCACCACTTGGTGCAACCAGTGGTTGCTCAAGGTCAATCCCTCCAAAACCCAGGCGATCATTGTAGGCAAAACCACCCCTTCCTTCCGCCTCCTTGATTTCTATCTCACCGTCTATGGCCGTCCTATCGCCCTCACTCCCACCCTCAAGTACCTTGGCGTCACCCTCGACTGTCGCCTCTCCTGGACTCCCCATCTCCAGACAATCCAAGCCAAGGCACGTTCCCGACTCCGTCTCCTCAAGCTCCTTTCCGGCCGCACGTGGGGTCTGGACCCCTCCACAATCCTCCACACCTATAAATCCCTCATCCGCCCTATCCTTTGTTACGCCCATCCAGCCTGGATCTCCGCCCCCCCCCTACCTTCTCTAAATCCCTCCAAATCCTTGAACGCCATGCTCTCCGCCTTGCCTATCGCATCCGTCTCCCCTCCCCCACGCGGATCCTGTATGATCTCATCCCCTTCCCCCACCTCCTCCTTTTCCTTGAAAGGATACGGATCCTGTACACCTCCTGTAAACTTGATCCTCCTCACCCGCTCGTGTCCCCGATCCTCTCCCACCCCCGCCCGCTGCCGCGCCTGTATTCCCACGTCCCACCCGGTCTCCATCTCTCCACCCTCCTTACCCTCTCCCAAGGTGGCTTCCGCCAGCTCCCCCTCCCTGATGATGTCCTCTTATCAAATTTGATCCTCCCCCCCACCTCCTATGTCCTCTCCTTTAGGCACCCTCCCTCCCTCCCTTCCCTTCCCTCCTCTTTCCTTTCCCCCCTCCCTCCACCCCTCTCCACCGGGCTTCCCCTCCCCCTTCCTCCCTCCCCCTCCCTCCTTTGCCCATGGCATCTCTGCTCCCCCCTCTCCCATTCCCCTTCCCATTCCTCCTCCTCCACCTCCTCTCTTGGCAGGTCCCCGGACTCGTACACGCTCAGTGAACATTCGCGCGCCGGAGATCATCGCCGTCAGTGTTTCGTGTGTGTGCCTTCGTTTGTGTGTAGTGTTGTTCGCCGTCACGCCCCCACCGTTCACGTGCCGTCGCCATCATCCATGTTCTGTGCATCGTGTCGCCCAGTGTTAGTGATGTTTCTCGTCCAGCGTGAACGGCTACATGTTTTTTCGATTTTTAGTGTCTACATTTTTTTTTGCCCACCGTTATTACTGTCTACTCTGTGCCACCTTTATGTACTACTTGTTGTAACACTCAAGGCTGAAGAGCGGCGTATTGTGCTGCTGCCAGCTCGCCTTTGTATAAGGTGTTAAAATCACAATAAAGAAAAAAAAAAAACGATGTTGCAAAACGACCTTCATCCACATCGTCACCGCCGTGTTTTGTATTTTAAACTCGGCAACTTTTTGCCATTTTACTGTTATTAACAACGTCACCGTTTTATCGCCTTTTCTATCGTTTGTTCTCTCACCATCGCTTGTTTAATTTCTCTCTCGGCTGTAGAGCAGCGTATTAAGCTGCTCTCAGCCCGCCCCTCCAGGTGGGGGGGAGTAGAAAATCAGCAACGGAAAAAAAATTGCAGAACAATACAGTAGATTACTGTGGAGCTGTTCCTGCTAGCCAGTATGAAATATTAACAGTGAGAAAGAGTGTACAACGCTATAAAGATAACAGATAAATGACAATTATGTGTTGATTTGGTCTCTGAGTTGAGACCTTTCTCTTCTTCGTGAAACACTCTTACCGAATCATCTAACTCAGAATGGCTCACAGATCAACTTACAGCATCATTCCGTCAGTACTTCTTAGCAAATCTTCTGAGATCAAGTGCGTTTAGAATCGATGCTTACGAAGAAGGAAGGTAAGTTTATTGTATCATTTATCAATTCGCTACGTTCAGTGGATCCCACTGTCAAGACGACCACTGAAAAATCATGGCGAGATGTACAGAAACAATTAAAACCAACCATTTGTAGTTAATTCTATAGACTAAGGTGACAATTAAATGTGAGTGATCTAAGTCTTATAGACACCGACAAGAATGCGGTAAATCTTACAGCGAAACCACTTTCACTGGCCGTTTTATGACTGTATTCTTTTTAACACCGATTATCACCTTAGACTAACATCACGGTGCAGAAGTGTTATCAAATGATGAGGGGTGACTTGGTTATCATGAAGGTAAGAACGACACAATTTTTGATAGTATACGGTAACCTGAATAGCCTTTGATAGTATATTTATTTTATTCAAATCAATAACAAGATTAGGTCGTCATGATCAATATCAGATAGATCTGTGTCCTTAAACTCAGTAAAAGTAGTAAATAAAATTTACAGCCATGGTTGACATCGCCATGTAATGTAAAAACACCATGTAACAGTGAGGTACACTCATGGTGCGTGGCGTGAGGATGCCAACCTAGCTATAAATTTTATTTATTTCTTTCGCTAAATTTAAGGAGAATCATCAATCTCATGTTGATCAAGACGAAGGAAATCGGTTACTGAACTGGATAAGGCAAATTTGAGATCAAATACTGTTTGGTTTCATATATTGTTATAGGTACCACTATCACTAAACTACACTGTGCAACGCGATGAAAGACTCACTTTTTAAATCTTGTGGTTATCTCCAGTTTTGGCGCTAAGTTTAAAATTTCGGCAATGGTGCTTCAAACATTTCTCTGCAACGGTGCAAATGCTTGGCGTGCCGCAACCTCACCACCGGGCTCGTCGACGCTTCAAACAGCAAGGTGTCGACACATGCGAATAAAAGACCAGGACGCAGATGCTCATGTAGCTGAGAGATGAGTTAATAATATCATTTTGGCACTATATTTCACCAAAATTCTCCCCGACGCCGCTAATAGCGTGTCACAAGATGAGAAGCTTATCACACCCCCTCTTACTTACATTGAACGCTTTCATTTGATGCCTTTGCGATGGAGGTCAGAAGCGTAACGGCTGGTGCTGCAATCATGCGGGTATACTATGGAAGGCAGAATAAATCATTTCGAACAGACCACCGCTCAGAATCGACACGAAAAACTAACAAGACTTGACATAAAGGGCGCCAAGGAATCCACCCCTTACTTAGGGGCACTCACTTTTCAGACATTTCGCACTCGAAAATGACAGATCGCAGTACGATGTAGAACTGGACGACGTTTTTGATAAATTTTGTCACCGAACACCCCCATACCCCTCCCCTTACGGACGAGCCAACGCTTTTATGAAGACATGAAGACATCACAGGGCTGAACCCCAATGAACGTGACTTGACGACTTTGGAATGTAGCGTGACCACACGGTTTGCTTTGGTAATGGATGGAACCACTAGGGACCATTAAAAACCTTTCGACGAAATCTCAACGTTATTCGAAGCAGAAAAGGGTGTCTATACTTCTTCATCCCTCCTTTTTCGTGCCCTCCTTCGTGGTGTGTATGGGGAGATGGAAAATTGAATTCTACCTGGATAAAACGACAAAGGATCCCTGTAAGATTCGCCAGTTCGAGAACACTGTCGGTGTCACCCGCGCATATCTGTTGGGCACCTTAAAATTTCTCCGATTCATCTACCGATCTCTGCCCGTCGGGCAACTGGACAACGCTTTCGACAAACCTCTGATTCCGCATGCAGCCAGCAGATGGAGTGGGTTGACTGTTCCGCCTGTTGCTAGGGGTAGGTGAATGGGTATCGCCGTACAGATCATTTTTAAAATGACCAACAATGGTCCTTGAGTGGCATCGAGGGAGCAGACAAACTGGAGGGCTTTAGAGGAACATTTTGCAATTTCATTCACGTGCGAGTCAGTGTCGCTCCGACACGCCACTAAATGGCGCGAAAAAGGAGAAATGAAAAACATAAACATCCTTTTCTGCTTCGGACAACGTTCAAATTTCGTCGAATGGTTTTTAATGGTCGCTATTGGTTTCACTCTGTATACCAAAGAAAAATATATGGGCAGGCTAGACCACAAAGGTCAGATAACGTTCAAGGAGTTGCAGCCCCGAGATGTCCTTAGAAAAGTGTTGACTCTTTCGTGGACTGTCAGCAGGGGCAAATTTTGTCACGAATATCTTCCTGTCGTCCATCGCTTCGCAACGGTTTCACAGACGCCCTTTACGCCCTTTACGCCCCCTCCTGAGGTCTTTTCGTGTCGTTTCTGAGCGACGTGTGTCCAGAACATTTTCCTCCACCACACATAAGAAATCCGCATGATGTGAATACTAGGCGTCGCGATTCTGACGTCCGTTGGAGAGGCCTCAAGCGTTAGAGATAGTGCGACGACCTTCCGATAATGTTACAGTTCCACGATGGCGTTAAGAAGAGTTTTGGTGAATATTGGTGCCAATACGACATCATTACCCCATATTACAGCTCCCATGAACTTCTTACTTCTGGCCTTTCCCCGCATGTGTCGACACCTTACTGTGTGAAACACCGCCAAGCCCGATAGTGACGTCACAGGACGCCGTTTTTAGCGTCATTTGAGGGGAAGCCCTTAGGCGCTTTTGAGCAAAATTTCAAACTTCAGTATCGGTGAGGGGAACAATTAAGTGGTTTTAAAAAGGTGATCCTTTAAATCGGTTCCGCAGTGCAATTTTAAAACTACAGAACAAATAAAATCTAGCGTTTGATACCATGAGATGTGACAGATAGCAGACTAACGCTACTACTAATTACGCTGCCTGTCCCACAGTTTTATCAATTAGCTGTTGTTTAGGTTAACTAGAACAAAATTCTGTGATAGTATAGATCTGTTTACAATATACGTTGTTTACAGTCTTGCTGTTAATGAAAGGTTACTGTTCTTGATCTACATCTACATCTACATGGATACTCTGCAAATTACATTTGAGTGCCTGGCAGAGGATTCATCGAACCACCTTCACAATTCTCTATTAGCCCAATCTCGTATAGCACGCGGAAAGAATGAACAAATATATCTTTCCGTACGAGCTCTGATTTCCCTTATTTTATCGTGATGATCGTTTCTCCCTATGTAGGTCGGTGTCAACAAAATATTTTCGCATTCGGAGGAGAAAGCTGGTAATTGGAATGTCGTGAGAAGATCCCGTCGCAACGAAAAACGCCTTGCTTTTAATATCCAACCAAAATCCTGTATCATTTCAGTGACACTCTCTCCAGAATTTCACGATACTACAAAACATGCTGCCCTTCTTTGAACTTTTTCGATGTACGCCGGTAGTCCTATCTGTTAAGGATCCCACACCGCGCAGCAGTATTCTAAAACACGACGGACAACCGTAGTGAAGGCGGTCTCCTTAGTAGATCAGTTACATTCTTTAAATGTCCTGCCAATAAAACGCATTCTTCGGTTAGCCTTCCCCACACCATTTTCTATGTGTTCCTTCCAAAAAATGGTTCTGAGCACTATGGGACTTAACTTCTGAGGTCATCAGTCCCCTAGAACTTAGAACTACTTAAACGTAACTAACCTAAGGACATCACACACACCCATGCCCGACGCAGGATTCGAACCTGCGACCGTAGCGGTCGCGCGGCTCCAAACTGTAGCGCCTAGAACCGCTCGGCCACTCCGGCCGCCTGTGTTCTTCCAAATTTAAGTTTTTCGTAACTATAATTCCTAGGTATTTAGTAGAATTTACGACCTTTAGGTTTGACTGCTTTATCTCGTAACCGAGGTTTAACGGATTCCTTTTAGCACTCATGTGGATGACCGCACACATTTCGTTATTTATGCTCAATTGCCAATTTTCGAACCATTCGGATATCTTCTCTAAATCGTTTTGCAGTTTGTTTTGATCTTCTGTTGACTTTATTAGTCGATAAACGACAGCGTCATCTTCAATTAACATTAGACGGCTGCTCAGATTGTCACCCAAATCGGTTTTATAGGTAAGGAACAGCAAAGGGCCTATAACACTATCTTTGGGAACATCAGAAATCACTTCTGTTTTACTCGATGAGTTTTCGTCAATTACTACGAACTGTGACCTCTCTGGCAAGAAGTAACAAATCCAGGAACATAACTTTAATTCTGAAAGTTATATACTTTTTACAGCTATATTTCTTTCCTGTCTGTGAAAATAGCTGAGGTCTCATCTCATGTTCTCTTGTATGATACTACAGACGCTGGTGCGATTCCCCAACCGAACTCTGAAATAACACAAGGAAGCTAGGTGAAGGTGGAGTCCATGCATTGAACTTAATGCTGTGCACATGCACATCGCCGTTCACTAGAAGCAGAATACTATTACCGGCAACACACGCCTTAAAGTTTCCTCACAAAGAAAAGTAAGACGCTTCTGGAGACTTCGACAAGATTAGTGGTTACCTACTTCACGCAATATTAACGTTAAAAGTGAAACCGCTATCTAATTGTGAGGCATGAAAACAAGCTTCCACTGCCCTAATTTCTGTCCTGACCTTACCTAAAACATCGAATTCATCTGCTATTGCAGTGGCGATTAGACTGTCTCCTCATAATCACATGGATAGACTAAGAGTAGAAGAGAAAGGCACTTTTCTGCTTAAATAAGAGTAGACCACGGACTCACATAAGTGTGTATTTTCATAAAGACCTGCTGACATCTTAACAACCAATCTAGCAGATTGAACGGGATAAAAGGCCATTGCAGTAGGTTGCAAAAGTGTTTGGATAGCTCAAAGTTATTACTCGACCGGTAGACAATGTCTATGAAAAATATAAACCACACCGATAAGTAATCAGAGTACTCACTCAAAATGAAGATATAAATCATGTGATTGAAGGCGAGCAGGAGAGACACTGGGTAACGGTAGTAAATGCCAGTAGAACGTGGTTAGTTAGCGTAGTGGTATCTTGAAGGCTTCGGTTGTCGGGATGCGGTGGTAATTACGATCATCCGTCTTAATACTGCATGATCTGATCGTCGTATCTAGTCAGCAACGGGACCACGGGATCATTCACTATTTCTCTGACTAACAGGCAAACTTCAGTCGACGCTCCTCGTGGCTGTAGTAGTCAGTCAAGCAGTCTCAACGTGTTGCCTAAACGTTAGGACCATGTGGCCTGGAGATATTGTACTAGCCACGGAAACGAGTCTCGATGGCAGAGCTCTTTGTATAGGGGTTACTTAACACTCCGGGTTTCGAAGACAGCCGCCGACTACACGCAGAGGGCTGCTTTTATAACCAACATAACTGTGCTCGCTGACACAGGTCTGGGCAGGTTGTTTCGTGCTGTTAGGTTGCCAGACACTGATTTCTGCTAGTGACCAAAACTTCTTCTATGTCGTCTTCGGGTGAACTGTTGCACGAAGGACAGCTAAAACAATAGCACAAAGGACTCACTTACAACAGATAACGCCATCCTGGCGGTATTACTAACTTCTGAATTATCTGCAATTATGACCAGCAAAATTTCTGGGCTGTACCGCAGCATCATTACTGTGTACCTGATATATCTTATTCGCGCGTAACACGTAACGCCGCTAATCACATTAAGTCAAAATTAACTAACATTATTGCTAACTTTAGAGGCTTCTTGATCTCTAATTACCATAATTCTGACGTAGAGATAATACAGGGCGAGCAGAAAGTATAGCCCTGATTATATAAATATATAACAGAATAACCGTTTGACATAATGAGTTACATTTGATACGGTTACGTAGGTTATTGTTAGCCTACTAGTTTTTTTTTAAGACCTCTTACGTTAGTAAACTTCAATGTGTGCTCACTTGGTAGCTCGGAAATTGTCGAGGCGGCATTCCAGTTCCCGCCAGGTGTTCCGTAACATGTGTTCTGTCACGGTACCCACAGCAGCTTGTATCCTAGCCTTCAGTTCGTCGACGTCACCAACAGGTGTGACCAAGACTCTGTCCTTGATATAGCCCCAGAGAAAAAAGTCAAGGAGCGTAATGTCTGGGGAGGGGGCGGCCAGGGTGATGGACTGTTCCTTCCAATCCACCGATCCAGACATTACTCCCCTAGTAACACTAATCTATGTAACACCATTAAATTAAATTATTATGTCAAACGGTTATTCTATAATAAATTGCTATGATCAGGGCAAGACTTTGTACTCACCCTGTATTTCGTCACCCCTGGAGACGATTTTACCTTATTAGCATGTCTTCCCATCGGTGAATAAAATCTATTTGTCACCTTTAACTGTAACTCGATAAGGTAACCAGGAGCAAAAGTAAGTAAATTAAGGCAAGCTGTTGACATGAGGTATTCTTCAAACTGCTCCTTAATTAATTTATTTATTTATGCGTTTATCTTATTTAGTGTAAGACAATTAATGCTTACTTCTGGTATCTTACTTTGTTTCCTTTGCGTCACTGTCGAATGAAAGGCGTTGGGCCAATGAGATCTAATGCTCTCGTTCCACATAAACTGAGGAGACAAAAGTCTAACATGGTGCCGGACCTCCTTTGGCCCAACGTACTGCAGCAACTCTTTGTGTCACGGACTCAACACGTCACTGGAAGTTCTCTGCAGAAGTATTGAGCCCTGCTGTCTCTATATACGTCCATAATGGGGAAAGTGTTGTCGGTGCAGGATTTTGTGCAGGAATTGACCTCTCGATTGTGACACAAACGGTCGATGGGATTCATATCGGGTGACCCGGTGACATGGCGTATTGTCATCCATAAAAATTCCATCGTTGTGTGGAAACATGTAGTCCATGAATGGCTGAAAATGGTCTCCAAGTAACCGAACATAACCATTTCCACTCAATGATCCATGTAAACACAGCCCACACCATTATGAAGCCACCACCAGCTTCCACAGTACCTACTTGGGAACTTGGGCCATGGCTTCCTGATAATTGCGTCACACTCGAACCCTACCACCAGCTGAACTGAAACCGGGCCTCATCTGACAAGGCGACGTTTCCCATTTGTCAAGGGTCCAACCGATATGGTCACGAACCCATGAGAGGCGCAGCAGGCGGTGTCGTGTTGTTAGCAAAGGCATTCGCGTCGGTCGTATGCTGCCGTAACCCATTAACACCAAATTTCGCCGCACTGTCCTGACAGATATGTTTACGTCCCACATTCATTTCTGTGCTTATCTTACGCAGTGTTACTTGTCCGTTAGCACTGACAACTGTACGCAAATGCCGCTGCTCTCCGTCGCTAAGTGAAGGTCGCCGGTAACTGCGTTGCCCGTAGTGAGAAGTTATGCATGAAATTTGGTATTCTCTGCACAATCTTGACACGATGCATCGCGAAATATGGAATTCCCTAAAGATTTCCCAAGGGGAATATGCCTCGTGTCCAGCTCCTGCTACCATTCGGCATTCTTGCAGCCGTGACCACAACGGAAACCTTCTCATATGAATAAATGAGTACTACGCCAATGCATTGCGGTTTTATACCTTGCGTACGCGATACTGCAGCCATCTGCGTATGCATATATCGCTATCTCAGGTATTTTGTCACCTCAGCGTAGTCGAGTTTGAAGTGATAGAATTGTCAGCATGATACAAATGTCCTCGTCCAATAACACATAATCTATTAACTGGCGAAAACGTCAACGAATTGTCTAATTTGTTATTTTCGTGAGAAATTCCACATTGTTTTCAGAAGGCCATAACTCTTTCGTCCGACAACATGTTACTTCATTATGTGATTATGGCAACGAAAAGTGGTAAGATCCTATGTTAATACATATCAGTACGTAATCATTTTCGTGAATGTCAGTTGATATTGACGATATCAGCTACCTCATTTTCAGCAAGATGTGTACCATAGCGGGCGTACTGTTTGTGGAATTAGAGAGAGAGAGAGGGGGAGTTCAGAATAACTTATGTAAGACAGAGAAAGATGCAGCGAGAAAGGACGCGAGGGAGACGACCTGCGGCGAGGGGTTGGGAAGATTAAGACGAAACTTACAGGTCTTCAAACAGAATAGCTAACTCGGGTCGTAAGTTCCGCGACTGGATTTGTTGGACTTCTGGTTCTCGCAGTTGTGAACTTTGGGCCGGCGAGTTTCTCGACAATTCCACGGGAACTTACATGGGCGTTTATGGCGGCGTCCGACCGCCCACCCCCTCACCCCTTCTTACTGCAACTCTCGACTCCGGGCATAACCCCTTCCTCTCCGCCCCAAACCAACAATCGCACACTACTTGACGTTACGCCAACCAACCCTCCAGGTAGCCTTACCCTTTCCCAGAAACAAGTTCATCATGACGTATAGTAGTAGCACTGGCCTCATTCCCTCTTCGGACGAAATTAATCCTAGCAGTGGTTGAAATGTCTGTCGCGAAGTTCCTTTACATTTCACCTTCTTTACAGCGTATGACGGGCTTCACAAAGTAAAGTAAGTAATATCCTTTACAAAATTAAGCCTTGCTAAAAATGCACTAATAAAATGCTCAAACCTCCCTTATAAGCATTCGTTAACATTCATTTATTGTTCCTTGGAAAAGGCAAATACATTCTTTTTCTTGAAATGGCAGAAACAGTGGCACATAGTGTATATACTTACACGGGATGCAGGCAGTAGAAAATTATTAAATGGTACTTAATAATAAAAGAGAAACATCATGTAAACATTATCTCCCGTGGTATTTGTGGCTTTCACCACTTCTTACTTCCAATTTTCCGTCTTTCTCTGTTCAGAGAGTTTCCTCCGTGTTCTTGGTGTACGTCCTCTTTTCCATCTTGCTTGTAGAACCCGTTTCGAAATTCGTTTCTGCCAACTTTCATCTTCTCTTCTAGGCGACCGAGAGGCAACAGCTCTTTTCGTCTGTTATATTTATTATCGTCATGCTGGCTCTCATAATCTCTCTTATTTTATTACTAGTCACATGGTCCGTCATCGGAATGTCACAAGCTCTTCCCCGAAAGTCTATTTTCAGTTCTCTCTACCTCTTATACAGATACGGCCTTTTTGTTACATAGCCATTCGAGAGAGCGAAGTTTCGTAGTCTTATCGCTCATATGTCTTGACCGATTTTGTTTTTATATCAACTGCGCTTCTATATCTGATTTCAGTGCTACTGGCGTCAGTGATACTAGAATCAGGTATAGGTTTCAGAAGGCATCACATTAAATGATTTTTGCAGTGTGGTATCTTGCAGATTTCTTCACGTACTTCAGAATGTTCAGATTCATGCTTATTACTTGAAAGTATCCATTCTTCATATTCTTTCGCAATATATAGCTTACTTCGTCCTGCTTGACTAGTCTAGGAAAATCCGTACAGTATAAAACTTCCTACACTTCCTCTTCGATGACGAACAACGATAAAGGTGTTGTGCATCTTTTCATTTATATGAATGATAATTGAGGTATAAGAATTGGAATAGAACTCTGTTAACGTAATAGTTTGCAGCTTTTGTTGCTTAGCAACCTATTTAAATGAAAGCGTAATTAAGTATATGGAAATATTTCGTAGAGTTATATTCTACATGATGGTATTTCTTTACCGATCAGTAGTGTTGAAATCATGAGTACGTGCGAACAATGAAAACGTAAAGTTCCTCTTCCCATTCACTCATCGCTTCCCTACCACTATTGTCGCTGCCCATTCTTTCTACCCAGCATGGCAGTTCAGTTGCGTTAATGTTGTGAATTGTCAAAGTGGTGCCAGAGAGTTCTGTTTTTGTGACAGTATTCATCAGTTTGTGGTGTTATTAAGTGCTTCTTCTAAGTCATAATTCTTCTGTCTGGACTGAGAAAACAATAATGCTGGAACCTACCACCTGTTTTATTTGTGATAAATCTGTTTCGGAACAATAGTGACTCTGATAGACGTCAGCAAGGAACGGAAGGATGGGGTTCATAATCTTCTACAGAACGCTGTACTGATTGAAGTTCATAAGGTATGTCGAGGTGAATATATTAAGGAACGTAATATAAGGAAACTAATTATTCAGAATGTTGCACAAGCAGATGGTAAAAGTTTGTGATTCTCTTCCGCTTATCCATTCAATTTCAAAAAAGACTTTCATATGTGCTGAAAAGTGTGACATAGAGGCGGAAACAAAAAAGCCACTTGACAAACGCCGCGGACTGTTTGAAGTGTCCTCTTTAACTGTGAAATATCCGCTGCTTGACAAAGAAGACTAAAGCGATGATGATTTCGGTAGGGAAAGGTGGCAGAGCACATCGACAGTGTTTTGTGCGTAGTAGCTGCAGAAGCCCGTTATCATCAAGACTGCCCTGCTAAATTAGTGTCGAACCCCTCCTCGGTTCGAAAAAGAAGCCGCCCTCAAGATACCAACTTTGATGCCACTGTTCAAGAATTATTCAAATTTGTACATACTTCAGAGGAATGCCAATTTTCACTGCTCGATTTCTTGTAGAAAGTAAATGAATGTCTGCCAGAAGGAGAGACAATGACTATAAAAACTCTGAAAAATAAACTGACTGAACATTTCGGTGATGGGATCTTGTTTGCCACAATGCCAAAAAATCCCCCAAGTGATATGTTTTCACGGCAGTGGCCACAAACTTTAGAATCAGTGGTACAATGAACGAGCTCTTAATGAAGAAGATGAGAGAAAGAGAATTCACACATCACCTCGGTTCAGAGAGTTCCGGAAGCTGTACAGAAAATTGGAATAGAGATCAAGATAGACATTATTCCCGCCCTTTTTATTGCTCATGGAAACCACACATTGCATGTTGTATCACCCATACAGCGAGACCTTCAAAGGTGGTGGTCCACATTGCTCTACGCACCAGTACCTCTAATACCCAGTAGCACGTCCTCTTGCATTGATGCGTACCTGTATTAGTCGTGGCATACCATCCACAAGTTCATCAAGACACTGTTGATCCAGATTGTCCCACTGCTCAGCGGCGATTCGGCGTAGATCACTCAGAGTGGTTTGCGGGTCACGTCGTCCATAAACAGCCCTTTCCAATCTATCCCAGGGATGTCGATAGGGTTCGTATCTGGAGAAAATGCTGGCCATTGCAGTCAAGCGATGTCGTTATCCTGAAGGAACTCATTCACAAGATGTGCACGATGGGGACGCGAATTTCCGTTCATGAAGACGAATGCCTCGCCAATATGCTGCCGATATGGTTGCACACTCGCTCGGAGAATGGCATTCATATATCCTACAACCGTTATGACACCGTCCATAGCCATCAGCGGCGTAAGTGGACGCCACATAATGCCACCTCAAAACAGCAGGGAACCTCCATCTTGCTGCACTCTCCGGACAGTGAGTCGAAGGCGTTAAGCCTGACAGGGTTCATTCCAAACACGTCTCCGACGATTATCTGGTTGAAGGCATATGCAACACTTACCGGTGAAGAGAACGTGATGCCAATCCTGAGCGGTCCATTCTGCATGTTGTTGGGCCCATCTGTACCGCACTGGATGTTGTCGTGATTGCTGCACTCTCCGGACAGTGAGTCGAAGGCGTTAAGCCTGACAGGGTTCATTCCAAACACGTCTCCGACGATTATCTGGTTGAAGGCATATGCAACACTTACCGGTGAAGAGAACGTCATGCCAATCCTGAGCGGTCCATTCTGCATGTTGTTGGGCCCATCTGTACCGCACTGGATGTTGTCGTGATTGCAAAGATGGACCTCGCCATTGACTTCGGGAGTGAAGCTGCGTTTTATATAGCCTATTGTGCACAGTTTGAATCGTAGCACAACGTCCTGTGGCTGCACGAAATGCGTTATTCAACATGGTGGCGTTGCTGTCAGGTTCTCCTCCGAGCGATAATAGGCAGGTAGTGGTCATCCACTGCAATAGTAGCCCTTGGGCGCCCTCAGCGAGGCATGTCATCGACAGTTCTTGTCTCTCTGTATCTCTTCCATGTCCAGACAACATCGCTCTGGTTCACTCCGAGACGCCTGGACACCTCTCGTGTTGAGAGTCCTTCATATCACAAAGTAACAATCCGGATGGGGTCGAACCGCGGTATTGACCGTCTAGACATGGTTGAACTACAGACAACAGGAGCCATGCACCTCCTTCCCAGTGGAATTATTGGAACTGATCAGCTGTCGGACCCCCTCCGTCAAATAGGCGCTGCTCCTGAATGGTTGTTTACATCTTTGGGCGGGTTTTGTGACATCTCAGGATAGTCAGAGGGACTGTGTCTGTGATATATCCACAGTCAATGTCTATCTTCAGGAGTTCTGGGAACTGGGATGATGCAAAACTTTTTTTGATGTGCGTAGTAGAAGCAGCAGCAGCTGTCATTCGTGAAGATATAAGAACGACTCCTTATAATATGGCCGATTATCCAGATATCAATGTCTTCTCAGAGAATGCCGAAGTTATGGTTCCTAACACTTTTCACGAATTAGTGAAGGGTGTGGTTTTGTCAAAAAAGAATGGTAGTGAACAGTCCCCTTTTAAAAAATGTGCAGCAATATCCCATGCGATTGTGTCAGCTAGCAGGCCACGTTCATTTATCTCCCCACTGCTACTTTATCTTGCTATATGCTTGTTTCTTAAAGTGGGATCAAAAAACACTGTTGAAATTGTCTCTAACATGGGTTTATGATCTTCATATAGCACTGTGGCTTTATTTGAGGCTTCTGCCGTTCAGTTCTAGAAACCTAATACTTCAAATGATTCGTTATCACAGTTCGTTTTCGATAATGCTGGTTTCAATATTGCAACAACGAGGGCAAGGCTGGCCATTGTGGTCGGAAGTCAATGCATCCCATTTCTACCATGGCAGCAAGAAGAAAGACTTCGTTTATGTAGGACGCATGGGGGCTGGGGTTCAGCTACAGTCGTCCAGAGTTACGTTCTCCGACGAATCTCGCTTCACTGTGGCAACTGGTTCTTGTCACCAGTTAGTGTGGAGAGAGAAAACGCGTTAGACACCATGGACTGTTCATGAACGTCATCGAGTGGCCCACGCGTTGTGATTTGGTCGTACATTACGCACAATAGCCGTACAACTCTGCATATCATTGCATGAGATACCGTTACAGCACAATGGTATTACAGGGAGATTATTCTGGATCATGTAATTCTCCTTAGGGGTGAGTTAGAGGCTGGTTTTTATTTCACACACAACCGCTGGTATGTTTGACACACTGAAAAGAGGAGATACTAAATGAATGGGACGTCTGCATACTCCTCGCACATAAACCTTTTTGAGGATGCCTGAAATATTCTTTGCAGTAGTTTCTCTACGAAAACCTCCTCCCTGAACCATGCAAAAACTGAAAACCCTATTGAGAAAGGAATGGGACAATATCCCCTAATCCTCAACAGTTTGGTAGTCATCATGAATAACAGGTACATAATATGCATCAGAGCCCGAGGAGGGAGTATTCCTTACTGTGAATCTGATATCGACTTTGGTATTGTCAGTCTGACCAATGTCAAACATGGACGTTACTTAATATCTGTTGTCCTGCTCTCCCATGTAAGGATATCTGTATGATATTTCGTTGTAAGTTTACCACACTACCAATATTACGTACTGCAGCGGCAAAATTCTTCACAAGAAACGCGAGCTTACCTCTAGTGAAGGAGAGGATCCGGTTTACTCGCCGTGAAGTGGACGTCATATCGAAACAGTTGTTTCATCTGCATATGAAGATTGCATTCAGCCTGCCATCACTTTCCTGGTCATGGGTCAACGTCGTGACGTGGGCAAAATCGGACTGGGTCCATAAAGAGTCTGCATCAAGACAGTTTTCGAAGTTGGGCCGGCAGTCAGCAACGTTACCGCAAAAAGATTCTTTTCGACGCTCCGTGGTCTATTTAACGGATAAGGTTTTGGACAACGTAACGCTGCCTGTGCTTGGAAAAAGCTTGTACTTCGCCCCTACGCCGAGAACCCTGTTTCTAACTGATTTTAATAGTGCTGTTGAGGAAGCTGTTAGACCTCTTCCTAGCGATGCTGCAGAAGAAATGAGACGTGAAACAAGTCGTGCATTTAAGAAATCTCCACCTCAGAAGAGCAACATTTCTGCCATGGAAAGGGCCGCACTACGAAAGCTACGAGAATATCCTCACACGGTGGTCTTACCAGGGGATAAGAGAAACGCCACAGTGCTGTTACCACGTGAGGTTTATAATCAGAAGATTGACGAAGACCCCACAGCGAAAGTGGAAAGGAAAACATCAGCACAACTGCATTCTTCTCCTATTACACAAGAAGTGGCGAAAGGACTAAGATCTCCTAGTTCTATGCCACCCATGTTGTATGGTCCTCCGAAGATCCATAAAAAATAGGTTCCGTTACGGCCCATTGTCAGTAATATCGACGCCCCCACGTATGATTTGGCGATACATCTCGCCCCTCCAGTGAGACGTTTTGTGGGGAAGGGCGCACGTCATGTTCGGAACTCGACTGATTTTTATCCATAGACTGAAATCACTTCAAGTCAGTGAACTAGCGAGGTTCGATGTTATCTCACCTTTCACTAAGGCTGCTCTTATGGACTCTTTGTCGCTCATCAGTAATAAGTTCACGGCCGACATAAGAGCGCATTTCCATCATCTCCTTTCCTCAACCTACTTTTTATTTAACAACGAATATTTTGAGCAGACTGACGGTGTTCCCATGGGAAGCCCTCTCTCGCCTTTGGTAGAAAACTTTTTCATGGTAGACTACTAGGAATGGGCACTTGATTCGGCAGAACTTCAACCGAGAGTCTCCTGGCGATATGTAGAAGACACTTTTGTAGTGTGGCCCCATCGTGAAGAAGAACTGTCACGGTTCTTGCAAAATCTGAATGCAGTCCACAAGAACATCCAGGTTACGATGGAAATAGAGAATGATGGTTGCTTGCCGTTTTTGTACGTATTTGTTGCTAGGAGAGTGGATGGGTCATTAGGGCATGCTGTCCATCGTATGGCCACACTTACTGACCTTTACCTGCAAACGCCGAGTTGCCATCACCCTTCACAAACTACCGTCGTCCTTAGAACGTTGGTGCACCGGGCTCATGTTGCTACTGATGGAGACAGCCATGCAAAGGAGCTGGAACATCTAGAGTCGGTGTTCAGAGGTAATGTTTATTCTTCACATGAGATTAACACAGCGCTTAAAAGGAAGAAACTTGACCACCCACAACATCAAGAAGATAAAGATTTGTTCCAGTTTAGGGAATTCCTCCTGTATGTCGGCAACTTTTCACCTAAAGTAGGCAGGATCCTAAGGAAACATCAAGTTAAGCTAATCTTCTAGCCTGCCCTTCTCGGATAGGTATAAGACGATCTGGGTCAGCGGAGGGCCGGTATCTAAAAAATTCCTTTCCAGTGCGGCAAAGCTTACATAGATCAGACAATACGCACAGCACATGAAAGGTGCGTTGAAAATGAGCACCACACTCGTCTTTCTCAGCTCAGTAAGTCGGCTCTAGCTGAGCATTATATTACCACAGAACACATTATGAATTTTTCTGCCACAAAAATCTTTTCCCCAGCGAGAACTTTCTGGAATTCAGTAATTAAAGAATCTGTGGAGATACGCCTAGCGAAAAATCTTATAAATCGTGACGGCGGCTTTCAACCGGACAATGCTAGGGACCCGGTGATCTCTCTAATTTCTTCTGAGAGAAGACAAGTTATTCAGAATGACACATCTGACGACATCTGACGTCTGTTTTTAGTGACGCGAGCGCGTATTCCGACAGAGGGCGGACATGTAGTTTTCACCTTTAAGCATAAGTGTGCACGCCAGTATTTCCGCAGGGCGCGGATTTCGATAGAGGACGCTCCTGTGATGGCCACCATTGTGCATGCGTTTACATGCCAGTTTTTTCTTATAAAGCTGGTGCCTGGAACGTGCAGCCTCCCGTAAACTCGATCCTCCTCACTCGCTTGTCTCCCCCAACCTCTCCCACCCCCGCCCGCTGCCGCGCCTGTATTCCCATGTCCCACCTGCTCTCCATCTCTCCACCCTCCTTACCCTCTCCCAAGGTGGCTTCCGCCAACTCCCCCTCTCTGATGATGCCCTCCTCCCCTCCATCTACCCCTCCTACCAGCTTTGATCCTCCCCCCCCTCTTTCTGTGTTTGCTCCTTTGGGCACCCTCCCTCCCATCTCCCCCCTTCCCTCCCTCCTCCATTTCTCCCCACTCCTCCCCTGGGCTTCCCCTCCCCTGTCCCTCTACTCCTCCTCCCATCTCCTCCGCCATTGGCAACTTTGTTCTCCCCTCTCCCCCTCCTCACCCTTCTTCCCCTCTTGGCAGGTCCCTGGACTCGCACACGCTAACTCGAGCGCTGGAGATCATCGCCATCAGTGTCTCGTGTGTTCCGTCGTGTTTAGTGTTCAGTGTTCACCGTCGCACTCCATCGTTCACCTGTGCCATCGACATCTTCAGTGTTTGTGCGTCGTGTCAACAGTTTGTAGTGTGGATTATCGTCGAGTGTGAACGGCTCCGTGTTTGTCTGTATGTCTACTGTTTTATTACCCACCATTATGTCACTTATGTATATTCTTTCTGTTGTTTCTTCGTCTATTCTATGGCTGCAGAGCAGCGTAACATGCTGATGACAGCCTGCCTCTTTGTACGGGTTTAAAAATAACAATAAAGAAAAAAAAACTTGCAGTCTCCAGTGAATGACACTCACCTGAAGATGGCTGGATGATTGCCAGCCGAACTATCGTGGGAAGAAGTCAACATGATCCGGCTGCAGTCCCCAAATCTCATCGAACTTTTCGATGTACTCCGTCAATCCTGTTTGGTAAGGATCCCACACCGCTCAGCAGTATTCTAAAAGAGGACGGGCAATCGTAGAGTAGTCAGTCACCTTAGAAAAAAATAGTTCAAATGTTTCTGAGCACTGTGTGACTTAACATCTGAGGTCATCAGTCCCCTAGAACTTACAATTACTTAAACCTAACTAACCTAAGGACACCACACACATCCATGCCGGAGGCAAGATTCGAAACTGCGACCATTGCGGTGGCGCGGTTACAGCCTGAAGCGCCTAGAACCGTTCGGCCACACCGGATCATATTGTCTCCCAAATCGTTTATATAGATAAGGAACAGCGAAGGGCCTATAACACCATCTTGGAGAACGCCAGGAATCACTTCTGCTTTACTCGATGACTTTTCGTCAATGTGACTTCTCTGACAGGCAATCAAGGACCCAGTCACATAACTGAGACGATACTCCATAAGCATGCTATTTCACTACATGCCGCTTGTGTGGTACAGTGTCAGAAGCCTTCCAGAAATCCAGAAATAGTTTGAAAGCTCTACTCAATAGTACTCAACACTTCATGCGAGTAAAGAGCTGCTTGTGTTTCACAAGAAGGTTTTATTCTAAATCCGTGTTGACTGTGTGTCAAGAGACCATTTTCTTCGAGGTAATTCGCAAAGTTCAGACACAATATATGTTCCTAAATCCTGCTTCATATCGACGTTAATTATATGGACTGTAATTTAGTGAATTACTCCTGGTACCTTTCTTGAATATTGGTGTGACCTGTGCAACTTCCCAGTTTTCGGGTACAGATCTTTCGTAGATCGGACGGCTGTGTATCATAGTCAAGTATGGAGCTATTACGTCAGCTTACTCTGAAAGGAACCTAACTGGAATACAATCTGGATCAGAAGACTTGCTTTCTTAAGTGGTTTAAGTTGCTTCACTGCTCCGAGGATATCTACTTCTACGTTACTCATTTTGGCAGCTGTTCTTGGTTCGAAGTCTGGAATATTTACTTCTTCTTCTTTTGTGAAGGCACTTCGGAAGGCTGTGTTTAGTAACTCTGCTTTGGCAACACTGTCAAGAGAGATATTGCTTATAAAGACGGATTTAAATGTCTTCAATACTGTCAGAGATTGCATCTCTTCACATTTTACAAAAAACTGAAATTGTAATATTTACGGTTGACTCACTGGCCCTTTCTTTAGGTGACGTGCAATAATAGGTTTCTCGGAAGCGTTCAACCATTCAGCATGTCCTTTGTATCTGATTTCAATCATTCTGTCGTTTTCGCTTATGTGACTCATTTCACATTCAGTACCTTTGACTTTTACATACAATGTTTTGCTTCGAAACTGGTTCTCTTGTTTTAAAAACTGAGTAGCAGTAATTTCTAAGAATCCCCAGGAAGGAAGATGAACAAAAATACAGATACAGTGCTAGCCACTGAAACTGCAGTATCTAAATCTTCACCTCTGCACCACACTCTTCACGGTATGTGGCGGAGGATACTTGTTTACTTATGCCACTTCTCCCTTTTTCTGTTCCAGTCGCGTCTTTTTCGCGGGAGGAAAGATTGCAGGTAATCCTACGTGTGGGTTCGAATCAGTCTAATTTTATCTTCGTGGTCTTTCTGCGAGGTATAAGTAAGAGGAAACAACATATTGTTTCTTCTAGGTACGTAAGCTCTTGGAACTTCAACAGCAGATGACAACGTGAAGGAGAACGCATCTCTCACATCGATTGCCACTGATGTTGGCTGATCGCCTCGGTGACGCTCTCGCGCTTACAAAAAGATCCTGCAACGAAACGTGCTGCTCTTGTTTGGATCTTCTCTGTTTCCTCTTTGAGTCCTATCTGGCACAGATGCCATACTGACGAGCAATATTCAAGTACTGGTCGAACGAGTGAATGAGTCTGTCTCGCATCAGCCTTACGATTAATTTTATGTGGTCGATCCACTTCAAATCGCTCCGTACGCCATATTCTTAGACATTTTATGAAAGTAACTACGTCCAGTGATTGTTCTGAATTTTATGCAATCATACAAAAAAGGGTCACACTGTCTATGTATTCGCAATAGGTTAAATTTATCTTGATGGTCAGTTGTCACTCCCTGCACCAGGCGTCGATCCTCTGCAGGTCTTCCTGCATTTCCTTACAATTTTCTGGCGCCAAGACTTCTCTGAGTACAACAGCATCACTCGCGAAATGCCTCAAGGAACTACCGACATAATCTTTTAGGCCATTTAGAAATATTGTGGCAACTATGTATCCTCTAATATTACCCTAGGGCACTCCCGAAATTACTTTTACGTCTGAAGACTTCTACCTGTACAGAATGAAGTTTTCTGTTCGATCTGCTTGAAACCCCTCAGTCCAGCCTCACAGTTGATCAAATATGCCATACGCTCGTTTCTCGTGCATTAGGTGGCAGTGCTGAATTGTACAGAATGCCTTTAGGAAGCCAAGGACCACGCCCTCTACCCGGGCAACTGTATGTATTTTCTGTGTCTTGTGGACAGTTCAAAAATGTTTCAAATGGCTATGAGCACTGTGGGACTCAACATCTCAGGTCATCAGTCCCCTAGATCTTAGAACTACTCAAACCTAACTGACTTAAGGACATTACACACATCCACGCACGAGGCAGAATTCGAACCTGCGACCATAGCGCTCGCGCGGTTCCAGACTGAAGCGCCTAGAACCGCTCGGCCACAGTGGCCGGCTCTTGTGGATTAACAGAGCGAGTATGGTTTCACACGATCGTTGTTTTCGGAGTCCATGTTGTTTCCTACAAATGTGATTTTTCGTCTCCAGAAATGTCATAATACGAAAGTTTAAATATGTTCCCAAAGTTCTACAACAGACCGACGTCAGGGATATAGGCATATAGTTCTGTGCGTCTGTTCGTCGATCCGTTTTGAGAAGAGGAATGGCATGTGCTTTTTTTCCAATCATTGACAAGGTTTCGCTCCTCGTGAGACCCACTGTACACTACTGCTAGAAGAGGGGAATGTTCTTTCCCATACTCTGCATAGAATAGAATTGATATCCCGACACGCCCTATGGCCTTTCCTCTGTCGAGCGTTTTCAGTTGCTTTTCTGTCCCTCGGTCACTTATTTCGATATGTCATTCTGTCGTCCGTGCCGGTTGTAGTTCATCATGAAGACTACATACAACAAACGTCAAATCGATGCATGTCAGCACAAGTGTACGAAGTAAGGTAACTGTAACTGCATCTACGTTCTGGGCAGATTCTTCATCGGGTTCCTCATTGGGAATCGCATTTTACTGTTCGTCCTTCTTCGTAAGATCGTGTTATGCCTCGTTCAAGAAGGGGAGAAGCCTACCGGGGATTGGCGGGATTCGACAGTGGATGGACCTTGGCCTATCGAGACAGTTTGTTATCGTTTCGGAATACTTACACCACGATTGTCATGAAAATATGGAATTCACTGGTTCAAGGCTATGCAACATCTCAGCTACCCTATGCGACTAATGCTCGAAAACACAGACATATTGCTCGATCAACCGTTCACTATCGTGGGTTTGTGTGAGTTTCATAGAAGTGCAGTCAGTTACCGAAAATTGTTTATTCTCGAGATGGTCAGGCCTGTCTCAAACTTACCTGTACGATTCCAGTCGTAAAAGGGATCAGCGAATGTTAAGTGTGTGCTACAGTAGTGAAAAGTTTATTGTTTATATACTGTCCACTTGGTTGTTACATATTTATCCCTATACCGGAAGCGATTCTTTCATTACACAAGTAACACATGGACGAATACCTAAAGTAGCAAAAATTTCTGGACGTCAACGCAAGCAAAGATGGCTGCCAAGAAGAGCGTATTGTAAGGGCACTAGTGACAGACGTCACAGCTTCAACATCGCAGATTTGCAAGCAGAACAAATTTCCAAATTAGATCACAAAAGTGACAAAACAATCTCTTGAGAACAGGTAACATGTAGCTCCAGTACAGGCACGCACGTCTCTAGTCCAACCTCCACAAACACTACAGTAGCGACGTGTACAGTTGGTGATTCAGCTCCCCCTTCTTATAAGTTTTATGTGACATGCAACGCCTTTAAATACTACTCACAAATTTTTATATTCTCTCGTTAGCTACGTGCAGACTATTAGTCCAACAGATAGAATGAACAGGAATTTCTTGTTTTGTAGGAAATTTTATGCAGTTATTTTCGCTACAGGCAGTAATTATTGAAGATAAAGGTACAAAAATTACCTTCAGACATTTTTGTATTGAATAACTCGAAAACTGTGGCCTCCAGCGAAAACATTTTAGCTACATCAAATTTCCTACAAAAATGTTATGTTCATTTATTCTGCAAGTCTAATAGGTTGCGCATAGCGAGTGAGAGAATATGAAAATCTTGAGCATGGGTTTTGAAAGCATTGCAGGTTGCATGAAACCCATAAGTAGGGCCAGATGAATCGTCCTGTATAGGTCGACTTGTACACTCAGGATTTAGAGCTGGTAATCGTCAGAGGTTCCATGCCCTCTTCTGCATGTCATTTTTATCAATTTTATTAATGTTATATGTCATTGCACGGTAGTAACAGACCGAATAAGGTTATTGTAATGAGAGTATTTGTACTGAGAGCTCAAAAAAAACCTCTCACTTGATTCCTAAACATGTTGTTTTACTTCCGTGGGTGGCCTGGGCGATGAGAGCATCGTAGGACGCGAGGTATTGCGTTTCCGGTTGGGGGCTGCACTTCCCTGAATTCTGAGGGGTTTGTTCAATAGGCTTAAGCGCCTGGCGGAACGACTGACGTCGGTCGAGTTTCACCTATTGCATGTCGGGCGAAACGACCTGCGAGACGTCTGAGTGTCGCCGCAGTTTATGTGTTTACCATTCCGGCGCGTCCGGAACGAAGATTCCTGGCACCGACTGACTGCATTGTCCTCATGATTCTGAGACCACTTGTGGACTGTGCCCTGCTGAGTAAGAATGTCTGGCACCGGATGGCCGGTGGTCTAGGCAGGCTGTTTTCGTAGCCAGTCAAATGGCAAGTTCAGTGCCCTCATCTGAATAGCAGAGGCATGATTGGTCAACTTAAACTAAGGCTAGTTGACGTTATAAAGCCCTGTTCGAAGTTGGAGGGAACGGTCGCTATTGGCGCAAATTATGTTCCGAGATAGTGTGGCAGAATTTTGGAATCAGAACTGAACGATGATTCACGGTTTTCGAGGAGAATAGGGAGTTGAGCAATGCTGGCTTCGCTGCTTTTCATCACATCACAATGTGAGATTCGGGATCTGATCTTCCTCGGAGTCGGACGGGCTTGCGACTTGGTCGCTCGTTTTCGGTATAACTTAGAATTCTTGGACAGCCTTCGAGGCCAGGGGTTGACACAGAGTTGCTGCATAGAATAAGTCGGCGCCTACATCATCAGAACGCTGCCTACCGACGACGTGCTGCAGATTTCAGTACTGGTACAGTATTTTGCGGCCCCGGCATTGTAGGACCTTATCAATATTATACTGAATCACTCAGCAGCACGCGTGTTCGCTTTGGTACTAGTCCACCTTGCTAGATTCTCTATGTGATCCCATTTGAGCTCTCACTACTAACTGCGATACTGCTATACAGTCAGGAGATTAATATTTGATTCATTAGGGGCTCCAGTCATTATCGTCAATCTATTGCATCCACCTTGCTAGATTCTCCATGTGATCCCATTTGAGCTCTCACTACTAATTGCGATACTGCTATACAGTCAGGAGATTAATATTTGATTCATTAGGGGCTCCAGTCATTATCGTCAATCTATTGCATCACAGAGAGTAGGAGCCACTTGTTCTTGAGCCCACTCTTATTCTCATAATATTTCAGTATACCCTACCCTTTAACTTACTGTGTGAGTAGCCAGTCACGTACATGTATGTCCTGATGTATAATAAATCTCATTGTAATATTTAATCCGCATATCATTTCGTAGATATAGGCAGAATCCCATTTCCTGTTGTTTATTATCATAAAGTTCTCTTTTTTTGAGTAGATTACAATTTTTACTAAATTATTGTGAGTGTGCACTCCTTATTTTACCAACTAGCAGGGTCCACCATCATTTCTCTCCGTTTCCGTTGTGCTCATAACTAATTAGCTGGTAGATAAGGAAGGGGTCGAGTGCACGTCTCGTTCTCATGCAAAATTCGTCTGAATTAAAGAGGTACAAACTCTTCTCCACCCCGGCAGCTCGCAATCGCTGTCTATAAAAGTGCGTTTCAAATGGTTCTGAGCACTATGGGACTCAACATCTTAGGTCATAAGTCCCCTAGAACTTAGAACTACTTAAACCTAACTAACCTAAGGACATCACACACACCCATGCCCGAGGCAGGATTCGAACCTGCGACCGTAGCAGCCCCGCGGTTCCGGACTGCAGCGCCAGAACCGCTAGACCACCGCGGCCGGCCAAAAGTGCGTTTCTCCAATACAAACTGGTAACATCTCAGACTTATGGTCGTACTGGGCGCTTCCCGCTTCTCCTTATTGACGGTGACAAAGAGCCGATTCTGTAAGGTTGTTCGATTTCACGCACGCAGCCACTGTTCAGTGTGGTAATATTAGTTGCGTCATGTTACGCGTGAAAGTATTTGCAGCACGGGGAGTTAGCTAAAGCCAAGAATAGTAATCATTCGTTACGTAGACAAAGAAAATTCTTTAAGGCTGTCAACATATGCAACACTATTTGCATGCAGCTCACGTGCCCAGTGCTATTAACCGCAGAGCGTAATAAGCGCTATGCTTTACGTGGCATAAACTTTCGCGCAATGGGAGAAGTCATCAGTATAACACACATACGTAACTAAAGAAATATACAGGGAACACACGCTGACCTTTGATTGAAATATTACTTTATGCTTTTACATGGGTCATTACTCCATTAGTTTATCATTTTAAGTTCGTTCAGAGCTTATTTTACAAATGTATTTCGTAGCAAGACGAACCAGACCGGAGCATCGAAAAACGATCGGTATAGCTTTCTCTCTTAAATAATATAAATAGTGCCTCTTTATTTATCGGGTGAAGCACGTAATATTTGAAATTAAGTCGTTCTGTCGTAATGCCGCTAACCAACAATGCTTTAACGGCAGAGTTTCGCAATGCAAGAAAAATTATGATTATGCAATCCATGCTACTGAAGGGAAGTGAAGGTAAAGGAAACCACGACAACTTGAAATTAGCAGTTGACACATTGTTCTAACACACTTACATGACACATAGAGCTTCAACAAGACGATAAATCTATCGTTTAATCAGATACGCTAGTACAGAGATGCGAACTCTCCCTCGAGCGCAGCGGCTGGATCAGAGTGTACAAAAGTTAACAGATAAAAAAATAAAGTTTACAATAATCTTTGACATTGCTTTCGACGTTCTGTGATACTACTGTCATTGGCACTCGCCCTTTTGTAGCTCAACACTTCAGTGTATTTCAATCAATATTTATTACAAGGGAACGGCACATGGTTTGTGGTATGGTTATCTACATTATTGTTCACCACTTGTTTTTGTCAAGGGAAGCTGACCGGTAAGTGCAGAATGTTGTTCTACCAATTCTCCTGCCCTTTCTTTCCCATCAAGAGAACTCTTGCCCCACGTACTGCCCATAAAAATTATATTGTTTTGCTAGATAATCAACTGCTGCCGAGAATTTCCGATCACTGGAATTGTTTCCAGTTGAGCACATGTGGGACAAAATAGAACGACAAGTGGCTGTCATGAATTGTCCTTCTAGTAACCCTGAAAAGAGTAAATGGACAAGTCGATCAGGTGTGGAATAATGTATTTCCAGACGGCATTTGCCACTTGTGTGATCGATTGCATGCCCGAGCCGTTGCAGTCCATACCATATACCGTTGTGCGTGTTTCGCTATGTGTTGATATTTAGTATCTCAGAACTGTTTCGGCCACTGATCTACAAATTCAGTCATTTCATGTAAAACGTCTACACTTACATCTGTATCTACTTCGACCTTTCGCAAACCACTATTAAGTCCCATAGCACGAAGTGTTCCATTTTCTGCCATCCGTGTGAAGTGCAGGAAAAACTATACTTTAAATATATGAAGATGGTATCTGTTCTTTCGGCCATGCAGCTTCCTTAGAATGAAATAATAATTAAATCAAGACCCTAAACTGTAGACAGGCATTGATATATATCAACGAGGACAGTTGAAAATGTGTGCCCCGACCGGGAATCGAACCCGGGATCTCCTGCTTCCATGGCAGACGCTGTTTCCATCTGAGTCACCGAGGGCACAGAGGATGGTGCGACTGCAGGGATTTATCCCTTCTACGCTCCCCGTTAGACCCACATTCCCAACTTAATGTCCACACGCTACATTCATGGTGCCCCTGCTCATTACACTCATTCTCGAGGCAGACAATCTTACCGAGCCCCGTAAGAGTTCGGGTAACGCGTGTGCATCGGCACACATGAAGGTTAATGGCCGGTTAGCCTTAACTATATGAAGAAGGACATTCCGAACGAACAGATACCATGGGTGACCGTGCAGTCTTGTAAAATGAAATGATAATGAAATCAAGAATTTTCAACGGTTCACTTGATGTATATCGACGCCTGTCGACAGCTTGGGGTCTTGATTTAATTATCGTTTCATTCTTTAGATGTCTGTTTGCGTCCTGTGGCTAATCTAAACTTGGCCTCGCGGTACGTAATGGAGTGATACGTAGTGCGTTAATGTATACTCCTAACCTCCCTCATTAATACTGCTTACTAAACTTTTTAAGACGGCTTTCAAGACACAGCTCTCGTCTATGTGGGAGCATCATTCACTTCAGGTTTTCAGCAACTCCGTGACTGCCGTGACTCCAATCATCCTGTGATGACTCATGCTGCCGCTCTCCTTAAGAGTTAAATATCCCCTCCTGGTCCTATTTCGTATGCTGAAACGTATTCCTGAAATTCAGCTTAACTATAGTAGGTATAGATGCACTGCCTAAAGCGACGTACTGAACTCTGTGCCATACCAGGACTCGAACCCATGTTCCGCACTTTTCTCGAGTGATCGCCTCAGCGCTTAGGCTACCCGAGCATGATCGCTGGACTGACCGAGCTTCCATGTGCCGCACACCTGTCTATGTCTTCTCAAAGGTTATTAATACATTTACACACACTCGCACGTCTCGTGACTGTCGCTTGGGTTGGTCAGGTAGAGTGCTCGGTTAGCCTAAATGATAAGGCGATCGCTCGTGATAAGCAGGAAATCCGGGTTGTAGTTCCGGTATCAGGCAGATTTTCGCATGTCGCTTTAGTATCACGTGTATACTTATTACTGTTAAACTGAATTTTAAGAATAAAATTTCAGTATTGGAAAACTGCAGTTCGTCAAATACAGGATGATACAGCTGGCTCTACCACTGTTGTTTTATGCAAACCTCAAAGTTATAGCTGGCTTTTTTAAAACATAGTCGGAATTTTGACATTCTCTCGCTCGCTACGCGAGAACTAATAGACCTACCGAAAAATGATCGCGACAATATTGTAGGAAATTTATTGTAGTTAACTTTGGAAATGTGACACGTTTTCGCTGGAGGCTACGGTTTTTGAGTTATTCAAGAAAACGTACAAAAGTAACCTTCAGACGCACCTGAATCCCACATTCATGTTTCGCCAGGCAGGATTTCTGGTATGTTGTTCGTCTAATTTCCTCCTACTACTGTACAAAAATTTCCGACTACATGAACTATTCCCTATATTCGACCTTTTTTCGGTCTCTATTGACTAGGATATTCCGCCACCAGCACAATCGGATAATCCTTTAAAATGATTAACTTACACTTGCCCGTGAGAGTAATGAACGAAAAACTACCTTTGTAAACGTTACTCTGAAACTAATTAAGTTGAAAATTCGATCCAAACCCAATCCTTACAGGCACAGTAGTTTCGTAGTGAAAAGGCCTGACGAATACTAAGATGTAATGGTTTATTTTATGCTACCGAAATTCTCTAAACAGTTACGTAAAATTTACACAAACTAGTTCTGCAATTTTTAGGTTCTCGACTAAGCCGGTGATGTATTAAGGCCAGTCATTGAAGACCGTATAAGGTCAAATGTGGGAAATAGTTCGTGCAATAGCAAATACACTCCTGGAAATTGAAATAAGAACACCGTGAATTCATTGTCCCAGGAAGGGGAAACTTTATTGACACATTCCTGGGGTCAGATACATCACATGATCACACTGACAGAACCACAGGCACATAGACACAGGCAACAGAGCATGCACAATGTCGGCACTAGTACAGTGTATATCCACCTTTCGCAGCAATGCAGGCTGCTATTCTCCCATGGAGACGATCGTAGAGATGCTGGATGTAGTCCTGTGGAACGACTTGAAATGCCATTTCCACCTGGCGCCTCAGTTGGACCAGCGTTCGTGCTGGACGTGCAGACCGCGTGAGACGACGCTTCATCCAGTCCCAAACATGCTCAATGGGGGACAGATCCGGAGATCTTGCTGGCCAGGGTAGTTGACTTACACCTTCTAGAGCACGTTGGGTGGCACGGGATACATGCTGACGTGCATTGTCCTGTTGGAACAGCAAGTTCCCTTGCCGGTCTAGGAATGGTAGAACGATGGGTTCGATGACGGTTTGGATGTACCGTGCACTATTCAGTGTCCCCTCGACGATCACCAGTGGTGTACGGCCAGTGTAGGAGATCGCTCCCCACACCATGATGCCGGGTGTTGGCCCTGTGTGCCTCGGTCGTATGCAGTCCTGATTGTGGCGCTCACCTGCACGGCGCCAAACACGCATACGACAATCATTGGCACCAAGGCAGAAGCGACTCTCATCGCTGAAGACGACACGTCTCCATTCGTCCCTCCATTCACGCCTGTCGCGACACCACTGGAGGCGGGCTGCACGATGTTGGGGCGTGAGCGGAAGACGGCCTAACGGTGTGCGGGACCGTAGCCCAGCTTCATGGAGACGGTTGCGAATGGTCCTCGCCGATACCCCAGGAGCAACAGTGTCCCTAATTTGCTGGGAAGTGGCGGTGCGGTCCCCTACGGCACTGCGTAGGATCCTACGGTCTTGGCGTGCATCCGTGCGTCGCTGCGGTCGGGTCCCAGGTCGACGGGCACGTGCACCTTCCGCCGACCACTGGCGACAACATCGATGTACTGTGGAGACCTCACGCCCCACGTGTTGAGCAATTCGGCGGTACGTCCACTCGGCCTCCCGCATGCCCACTATACGCCCTCGCTCAAAGTCCGTCAACTGCACATACGGTTCACGTCCACGCTGTCGCGGCATGCTACCAGTGTTAAAGACTGCGATGGAGCTCCGTATGCCACGGCAAACTGGCTGACACTGACGGCGGCGGTGCACAAATGCTGCGCAGCTAGCGCCATTCGACGGCCAATACCGCGGTTCCTGGTGTGTCCGCTGTGCCGTGCGTGTGATCATTGCTTGTACAGCCCTCTCGCAGTGTCCGGAGCAAGTATGGTGGGTCTGACACACCGGTGTCAATGTGTTCTTTTTTCCATTTCCAGGAGTGTAATTACACAGCTGTAGGAGGGAGTGCATGAATAACGTACTAAGACTCCTGACCGTTGGTGCATTAGTGTGAGAGTGAGGGTGCATTCGGAGGTCACATTTGTAATTCTTTCTTTAACAAATCGAAAACTAAGGCCTCTAACATATACATATCTCAATACAAAATTTAGCTAAATTAAATTTTCTACAAATAGGCGCTGTTCATATTTTCTATAGGACTAATACACTACTGGCCATTAAAATTGCTACAGCACGAAGATGACGCGCTACAGACGCGACAGGAAAAAGATGCTGTGATATGCAAATGATTAGCTTTTCAGAACATTCACACAAGGTTGGCGCCGGTGGCGACACCTACAACGTTCTGACATGAGGAAAGTTTCCAAACGATTTCTCATACACAAACAGCAGTTAACCGGCGTTGCCTGATGAAACGTTGTTGTGATGCCTCAGGTAAGGAGGAGAAATGCGTACCATCACCTTTCCGACTTTGATAAAGGTCGGATTGTAGCCTGTCGCTATTGCGGTTTACCGTATAGCGACATTGCTGCTCGCGTTGGTCGAGATCAAATGACTGTTAGCAGAATATGGAATCGGTAGGTTCAGGAGGGTAATACGGAACGCCGTGCTGGATCCCAACAGGCTCGTATCACTAGCAGTCGAGATGACAGTCATCTTATCCGCATGGCTATAAAGGATCGTGCAGCCACGTCTCGATCCCTGAGTCAAAAGATGGGGACGTTTGCAAGACAACCACCATCTGCACGAACAGTTCGACGACGTTTGCAGCAGCATCGACTATCAGCTCGGAGACCATGGCTGCGGTTACCCTTGACGCTGCATCACAGACAGGAGCGCCTGCGACGGTATACTCAACGACGAACCAGAGTGCCAAATGGCAAAACGTCATTTTTTCGGATGAATCCAGGTTCTGTTTACTGCATCATGATAGTCGCATCCGTGTTTGGCGACATCGCGGTGAACGCACATTGGAAGCGTCTATTCGTCATCGCCATACTGGCGTATCACCAGGCGTGATGGTATGGGGTGCCATTGGTTACACGTCTCGGTCACCTCTTGTTCGCATTGACGGCACTTTGAACAGTGGACGTTACATTTCACTTGTTGTACGACCTTTGGCTCCACCCTTCATTCGCATTCGATACCTGCGAATCCCTATATTTCAGCAGGATAATGCACGGCCGCATGTTGCAGGTCCTGTACGTGCCTTTCCGCATACAGCAAATGTTAGACTGCTGCCCTGGCCAGCACATTCTCCAGATCTCTCACCAATTGAAAACCTCTGGTCAATTGTGCCCGAGCAACTGCTCGTAGCAAAACGCCGCTCACTACTCTTGATGAACTGTGGTATCGTGTTGAAGCTTCATGGGCAGCTGTACCCGTACACGCCATCCAAGCCCTGTTTCACTCAATGCCCAGGCGTATCAAGGCCGCTATTACGGCCGAGGTGGTAGTTATGGGTGCTGATTTCTCAGGAACTATGCACCCAAATTGAGTGAAAATGTAATCACATGTGAGTTCTAGTATAATATATTTGTCCAATGAATACCCGTTTATCATCTCCATTTTTTCTTGGTGTAGCAGTTTTAATGTCCAGTAGTGTAGCTTGTGCCTAGCGAGGGAGAGAATATGAGAGTCTCGATCGTAGCTTATAAAGCCACCTAAACACTGCTGTCTGCCTAAAACGCTAACAGCAGCGGCCACTGAACCACCCTGTATAAATACTTCGTGTGTGCGCGAAAGACTTGAGCAATAATACAGGATGGGTCGGAGGACTGCTCAGTGAGTTAGTTGTACACTGGTTTCATTTTGCCAGGAACATACCAACAAAGTGGAGTCTACACCTGCTTTACATACGGCTCAGTTCGTATGGTCATATCATTTTCCCGCACACCATTCTTATATTTTGTTTAAGGCTCAAGCCATCGAGCCCCTGGAACTACTCTATTGTCAACAACAAAAAAATTACTGGTACGACACTACTTAGACATAAGTTGTTGGCTACCTCCTAATATCTTGTCGGACCTCCTTTTGCCCGGTGTAGTACACCGACTCGCGTTTCATGGATGCAATAAGTCACTGGAAGTCCACTACAGAAATATTGTGCCGTATTGCATCTATACCGGTCCAGTTCCCGGTGCAGAATTCTGTGCGCCTGTTGATTATACTCCATAACCGTTCTACGGGATCCATGTCGGGCAATCTGAGTCGTCAAAGTATTTGCACGAAATGTCCAGAATGTTCTCCAGACCAATCGCGTCTTATTTTGGCCAGGAGACATGGCGCATTGTTAGCCATAAAAATTCTATCGCTGTTTAGAAACATGAAGTCCATGAATGTCTACGAATGGTCTCCAAGTAGTCGAACGTTACCATTCCAGTCAATGATCGGTTCAGGTGAACCGGGGAACCCAGTCCGCTTCAAGTCAACACAGCCCACACCATTATAGAGCCACCACCACCTTGCACAGTGCCTTCTTCACAGCTTGGGTTCATGGCTTCTAGGGTTTTCAACACTCTGGAACCCTACCATCCTACCAGCTCTTACCGACTGAAATCGGTACGCGTCTATCGCGACCACGGCTTTCCAGTCGGCTAGGATCAGACCGATATGGCCAAGAGCCAAGGAGAGGCGCTGAAGGCAATGTCGTGCTATTAACAAACGCACTCGTCTCGGTCCTCTGCTGCCAAATCCCATTAATACCAACTTTCGCTACACTGTACTAAATGTGGATACGTTCGTCGTACGCCACACATTGATTCCTGCGGTTGTTACAAGCACTGTTGCTTGTCTGTTAGCACTGATAACTCAACGCAAACGTCGCTGCTCTCGGTCGTTAAGTGAAGGCCGTCGACCACTGCGTTGGTCGTGGTGAGAGATAATGCCTGAAATTTGGTAATCTCAGCACAATCTTCGCACTGTGGATCTCGGAAGACTGATCCCTAGCGATATGCGAAATGGAATGTTCCATGTGTCTAGCTCCAACTACCATTCCGCGTTCAAGATATGTTAATTCCGTCGTGAGACCATTCTCGCGTCTGAAACCTTTTCACATGGTTCACCTGAATACAAACGACAGATCCGACAGTGCACCGCTCTTTTATACTTCGTGTGTATGGTACTCAGTATTCATTAGACATCGTGAGTGAGCAGAATGGAGAGCTTCGCGGAGCTCACGTTCTTCGAACGGGGTCAGGTGGTTGGGTGTCACTTCTGTTATACATCTGTACGCGAGATTTCCACACTCCTAAACATCCCTAGCTCCACTGTGTCCGATGTGATAGTGACGTGGAAACGTGAAGGGACACGTGCAGCACAAAAGCGTACAGGCCAACCTCGTCTGATGACTGACAGAGACCGCCGACAGCTGAAGAGGGTCGTAATGTGTAACAGGCACACATCTATCCAGACCATCACAGAGGAATTCCAAACTGCATCAGGATCCACTGTCAGTACTATGACAGTTAGGCGGGAGGTAATAAGACTTGTGCCGCGCGGGATTAGCCGAGCGGTCTTGGGCGCTGCAGTCCCGGTGGAGGTTCGAGTCCTCCCTCGGGCATGGGTGTGTGTGTTTGTCCTTAGGATAATTTAGGTTAAATAGTGTCTAAGCTTAGGGACTGATGACCTTAGCAGTTAAGTCCCATAAGATTTCACTCACATTTGAACATTTTTGAATAAAACTTGTATTCATGGTCGAGCGGCTGTTCATAAGCCACACATCACGCTAGTAAATGCCAAACGACGCCTCGCCTAGTATAATGAGCGTAAACATTGGACGACTGTACAGTGGAGAAACGTTGTGTGGAGTGACGAATCACCGTACACAGTGTGGCGATCCGATGGCAGAGGGTGAGTATGGCGAATGCCCGATGAACGCCATCTGCCAGCGTATGTAGTGCCAACACTAAAATTCAGAGAGTGTGGTGTTATGGATGGTCGTGTTTTTCGTGGAGGAGGCTTGCACCCATTGTCGTTTTGCGTGGCACTATTACAGCACAGGCCTACACTGATGTTTTAAGCACCTTCTTACTTCCGACTGTTCAAGAACAATTCGGGGATAGCGATTGCATCTTTCAACACGATCGAGCACTTGTTCATGATGCACGGCCTGTGGCGGAGCGGTTACACGGCAATAACATCCCTCTGATGGATGACCTGCACAGAGTCCTGATCTGAATCCTTTATAACACCTTTGGGATCTTTTTAAATGCCGACTTCGTGCCATGCCTCACCCACCCCCATCGATACGTCTCCTCAGTGCAGCACTCCGTGAGGAATGGGCTGCCATTCCGCAAGAAACCTTCCAGAATCTGATTGAACGTATGCCTGCCGGAGTGGAAGCTGTCATCAAGGCTAAGGGTGGGCCATCCCCATATTGAATTCTAGCATTACTGATGGAGGGCAGCACGAACTTGTAAGTCATTTTCAGCCAGGTGTCCGGATACTTTTGATCACATCGTGTTTGTGTAAATCACTCTGCCATGACTTTTGTCACGTCCGTGTATTTGTTGCTCCCTGAGAGAAGCAACCTTCAAGTGCTACTTTTAAAGGCTCCCAAAATTCTGTCTAAGGCTCAGGTTAGCTTGTTGTGATGGACCAACAAAGTTTAATCATCGTCAGAAGCCTGTATCTCCAAAGGAAGCATTATTTTTACCTCTGACGAGTTCACAGCGCCAGTAGAACGAGACATACAGAAATTGGCTCTCATATTTCTCCGACTAATGACTAATTCCACGAGAACTATGCGCCGCGGTAACGTGATGCGCGCAGAATTCTTTCGGCCCCGCTTTATTGCGCCGCCTCGTACAAATGGGCGCGCAGACCCGCCGTTTACTTACAAATTACTGCAGCTGCGGATGCACGCCGGCGCGCGCTTTATCGGCCGGGGCCACTAAAGCCTCGCCGAGCAGTTTCCACTGCGCCCGCTGCCTCTGCAGCAATACCGCGCGCCATCCGCAGCGCGAATACGTTCAGGCGCGCCTCCGCTCCCGCTCGATATTGTTACGTCCGACTTTTATTTACGCTGCGGTCAGTTTACGATCGCTGCTCTAGCAGTGTTTTCCCAATGTCCACATTTATTTGAACGTGAAATTCTAATTTAGCCGAAGCGCTCCCTCCGTGAATTTATGCCGCTTCGTGCCGCCCGCTTAGAGGACCGAAGCCATTCCCACGACCTTTGTGCTATGTCCCTCCCCTCTCTTACACCCACCCCTTCGCCTTTCACCCTCCCCCCACCTCACCTTTCCCTCTCCACCCACCGGCAAGTCAGTTAATTTTCTCGAGAAAACGGTGACACGAAATTATAAAATTTCTTTTCCCTACCCACAGGAAATTAGTTCCGGTGGTGAACTCGTTCCTTTGAAATACGCGGCCGCAATTAATTGCAGACTCCCGCAACACTGCTGGCGACGTACTGCCCGCTACACACATTCGCGCAAGAGAAATAATGTTTCGAGCTCTGGTTACCCAAATTTTCCCGCAGTGAGTTCGTTGTATGGGGGCAGAACTGCGAGGCACTTGCATTAACCAAATAAGTAATGTATGACAACCAATACACATATCCCTTTGCTGTATGTCGGTTGCAGGAATTTGTACGAAAATATTTTTCTTTTATATTTAACAACTGAACGACAGCCTGATGGCAAAAATTTCCGGAATCTATGGTCGTGGTGAACAAAGTTTCCGCTCCTGATATTTCGTCCAGAATTCCACTGGTCATCTTCCTATGTACTTTTGGTTCGAGGTCCACGAGAAAGATAGACCGTAGTGTGTACGTCATGCAACGTGCCACTGCTGGTCTTACTAGTCCCACCATCCGTCACAGGCGGGGAGGGGGCAACTACACTGCAGGCCATTAAAATTGCTACACCACGAAGATGGCGTGCTACAGACGCGAAATTCAACCGACAGGAAGAAGATGCTGTGATATGCAAATGATTACCCTCCCAGAGCATTCACACAAGGCTGGCGCCGGTGGCGACACCTACAACGTGCTGACATCAGGAAAGATTCCAAACGATTTCTCACACACAAACAGCAGTTGACCGGCGTTGCCTGGGGAAACGCTGTTGTCATGCCTCGTGTAAGGAGAAGAAATGCGTACCATCACGTTTCCGACTTTGATAAAGGTCGGATTGTAGTCTATCGCGATTGCGGTTTATCGTATCGCGACATTGCTGCCCGCGTTGGTCGAGATCCAATGATTCTTAGCAGAATATGGAATCGGTATGTTCAGGAGGATAATACGGAACGCCGTGCTGGATCCCAACGGCCTCGTATCACTAGCAGTCGAGATGACAGGCCTCTTATCCACATGGCTCTAACGGATCGTGCAGCCACGTCTCGATCCCTGAGTCAACAGATGGGGACGTTTGCAAGACAACAACCATCTGCACGAACAGTTCGACGACGTTTGCAGCAGCATGGACTATCCGCTCGGAGACCATGGCTGCGGTCACCCTTGACGCTGCATCTCAAACAAGAGCGCCTGCGATGGTGTACTCAATGACGAACCTAGGTGCAAGAATGGCAAAACGTCATTTTTTCGGATGAATCCAGGTTCTGTTCACAGCATCATGATGGTCGCATCCGTGTTTGGCGACATCGCGGCGAACGCTCATTGGAAGCGTGTATTCGTCATCGCCATACTGGCGTATCACCCGGCGTGATGGTGTCGGGTGTCTAGCGTTAAAAGGTTTTTTGATGATGATAATTTATGGCAATGTTTGCCGACAAGATAAAGAATGTAACCTTTAACACTAGATTGCGTACTCGCGGCAGTTCTCCTTGGCCGTTTTTTGGTACGACTTGGAAAGAGAGAAAAATTAATGAATGATCGCCGATGCGTCGGTTCTCGATTGTGTTCAGGAGACGTACAGATTGATTGCGTGAAAATAGCTTCTCAAATGACCCCTTAACCCGGATTGCTTTCACGAAATCAGACTCTTCAATGAAATTACCTAAGGGACCTATTTGAATAATACAAAAAAATGCAAAACTGTGAAATTTTCTAAAAAGAAGTTGTCAGATCGGAAACTGAACACATTAATGGTCCCCCAAATACAATCGAGACACCGCGATAAAGAGCGAACCTGTAACAAAGTTCATTTAAATAAAAAAAATGGTTCAAATGGCTCTGAGCACTATGGGACTCAACTGCTGTGGTCATAAGTCCCCTAGAACTTAGAACTACTTAAACCTAACTAACCTAAGGACAGCACACAACACCCAGCCATCACGAGGCAGAGAAAATCTCTGACCCCGCCGGGAATCGAACCCGGGAACCCGGGCGTGGGAAGCGAGAACGCTACCGCACGACCACGAGATGCGGGCTCATTTAAACATAAACATTATTTGTGGTTAATTTAAAGAAAAGAATAAGCATAGATTTTCTGTACAGTGAAGCATCAATATATTCTTAAAGAACAAAGGCGTTAAACCATAAACATTAACTAATTTACAATGTATACAAAACTTACATTTTTATGTTTTTCTCATACATGGAGCAGTCCAACAATCGCTGATTTGTATGTGTGATATTTTCTAAAAATTAAATGTCCTGGCGTGCGCGTAAGTATTTTTTATCGTCACAAAGTTTACAAAAGCGTTTTTGTTTTTCTTGGTGATAACGTGGTATTTCACACTAAAATAAATATAACTTGTAGCGGTGCTACACAACACGTCTTAACAAGTCGGCGACCAAAGATCAAAAGTAATGAAGTACATGTTAACATATCGGCGACCAGAAGTACCACTACCTATAAAGACTCTAGAATTTTCCTAACAAATGATAAATTGTTCTTTCTTCTGTTTCGCGGCTTCTTGTTATCAAGCGCTGCGGCAATGATTTTAAATATCTGCGCCCAGCGAGTCATAGTGTTTAAAAGTACCTTTTAAACGCTGGCCGCGCGTCTTGGTATAGGCGCACGTTATAAACAGATTTCATTTCTTTACTCTCGCGTTGTCATGCTTAGTATCATTACAAACTACAGCTCGGTGGCTATCCTTTTCTCTTATGCAAAATGTCTGAAATCCAATAATATCACGTTGTTTCCCGCGCGAGGAGCGATGACTCCATCAGGATCATCGCGACTCACGCGTAGTCGTGATATTATTGCTTTCGTGAAACTAGTATTACTTGCAAAAATTCTTTACAATAGATTTTACACACTACATCAGGCAAAGTGATTAACATACAGAGTATCAGGTAAGTATATTCGTACGACTGAAATTGATAGTAATTTTTCCATAGGGTAACTACATGGCAATTGTACTTTGCTCTTTCTAATGTATTGTACAAGGATAACAAATATTCATTTCTCGGTAAAAGATAATGAAATTAAAATAAAGATACACATACATACATACATTATACAAGGCATAATAAACATTAAAAAATAACAAACAAATAAATTACTTGACTTCGCAGGAAGTCTGGGTGCTGTGTGCACCCGTGGAAAAAATGTTACAAAAAATTGACATTCTTGTTTTACAATGACATATTACAGGAATATTTTTGTCGTTGTTTCGTCTAAGATTTATTGCAGTAAATACGTAGCACTTTAGTTATTTGTGGCTATCATGACCTGCAAAAAAAATGTTTCACTGCACTTGGGTAGGTATGAGTTGCACTGGGAGTGGTAGAACTTCGGGTATAAATGATAGCACTGCACTTGAGTGGGGAAATTGATCACACTTTCACAGTGGAGGAAAAGTAGGGCATCACTTTCACTGGGGAAGTTGGAGTAGTTGTCGGGGTGTGATGTTGCGTTGGAAATACGTCGTGCGTCAGGAACTGGAAGATTGGTTCTGCAACATGTTGAGCCGTATGGTGGCGGTCTCTATTTCACTTGACACATGTCCGTGCTTCCATTTATGTTTTCGTACATGAAAAATACAGAAAAAAATCTGTATTAGAATGTGCTTACTTACTAATAACTTAGTCTATAAGAAAATTGGATTAGGTAAGGATAACAATTGTTTATGTACATAAGGTCTCATTCTCTTAGGAATGCTTAATTCTCACATTTATCTATTTTTCTGGTTTTATTTGGTTCGACACGTTTTCGTCATTACTCGGCCTGGTCAGTAAATTCGGTAGCAAATGTCAAAATCGAGCTTAAGACTCTTCCGATTAGTGTCTTTATAATTTCACAAGGTACATATTTTATTTTCAATGCATTTCAAACACATTTGGCATCCGCGCCCGTTGTGCAAGGAAAAATTGATTTTTGAGCGCTCAGCGTACACAGTGTTACGTCCGTTGGTCACAATCACGTGATAATAACTTGACAGTTCCACAACGCTAGCAGCAGTATTCTGCGAGAAGCAGAGCGTTTGGTGTCTACTAGCCGTGGTGTCAGTTTTTACACAGTTTTTCGTCGACTCTGGATTACGGAAGCAGCCAGATGCGGCGACTCCCGCAGCTGTTTCGAAGAATGTGTCCGTGGAAAGGCGTACAGTACCGTTTGTGGTAAGTACAACACTTATTCACTTTCACTCTTCGGCTTTCTACATCGTGGTTTCGTGGTACATTACTTAACACGCGGTATTTCACACGTGTCCTTGGAGTTATCACCTTTTCAGTTCACACGTTATTATTAATTCGTGTTCACATTTATTTGGTCGTCATGTTAAAGTTCACACGCACCACTTTTATACGTGTCCATTAATTACTTGTCTATAGTCGGTTCACACGCAGCAGCATATACGTGTCCATTTATTACTGACTGCATTATTACTACAAAGTACAGTTATTTACAAAGAAATATTTAGTCTCTGTGACTACAAGGCCGAACGAAAAGCGTGTCTCTTGTTCGTAGTTTGTGCTTCCAAGGCACTTTAGGTTTACACTTTGTTCGAAATCTTGTTATTCTTTTCTTTTTACAATAGTTACTCTTTTCTCAAGTTCAGCTCTTTTATTTTCTCTCTATTACGTCGTTAGTTTGAAGACATAGTCAATGTGGCTTCGTTTACGTGATGAACAGTTCGTGTTCAAACTACCATTAGGGAAATTGGGAAGGTTGGTGTTCCCTGTCGTGCAATTGCACATAACAAATCTTAATTGAACTCGCAATTTTCGGAGAATAAGCATAGCCCGTCGACAACCAATGTGTCACGACTATCCATTCGTATAGCCTGTATGTATCAATCATGCAACCAGCTCTTAAAATTCACTTCTCTACTGGATAAGGTAGGATGGTAAGGATACTGGTTAGAGGAAAACACAAAAGACTTTTATGGAGTGAAGAGATTTGAAGACACAGTGTTAATGACGTATGAGATGATGAGCTTAACATAAATTGTTATCACCTTAGTTTTTCATGACAAATAGTATAATTAAATCGATACAGTAGTTTCAGTGTCGTCTGATCCAGCTCTCTAAACAATTTTCTATGCATATCTAAAATTACTTAAACGATGCATTAGCAGTGAACTGTGTCTGTTAACTATCTTCTGTTCCATGTATCGTATAATTGGTTTTCTAAAAAAAAAAAAAAAATCGTCATACCTCGAGGACCTGAAATACACTCCTGGAAATAGAAATAAGAACACCGTGAATTCATTGTCCCAGGAAGGGGAAACTTTATTGACACATTCCTGGGGTCAGATACATCACATGATCACACTGACAGAACCACAGGCACATAGACACAGCCAACAGAGCATGCACAATGTCGGCACTAGTACAGTGTATATCCACCTTTCGCAGCAATGCAGGCTGCTATTCTCCCATGGAGACGATCGTAGAGATGCTGGATGTAGTCCTGTGGAACGGCTTACCATGCCATTTCCACCTGGCGCCTCAGTTGGACCAGCGTTCGTGCTGGACGTGCAGACCGCGTGAGACGACGCTTCATCCAGTCCCAAACATGCTCAATGGGGGACAGATCCAGAGATCTTGCTGGCCAGAGTAGTTGACTTACACCTTCTAGAGCACGTTGGGTGGCACGGGATACATGCGGACGTGCATTGTCCTGTTGGAACAGCAAGTTCCCTTGCCGGACTAGGAATGGTAGAACGATGGGTTCGATGACGGTTTGGATGTACCGTGCACTATTCAGTGTCCCCTCGACGATCACCAGTGGTGTACGGCCAGTGTAGGAGATCGCTCCCCACACCATGATGCCGGGTGTTGGCCCTGTGTGCCTTGGTCGTATGCAGTCCTGATTGTGGCGCTCACCCGCACGGCGCCAAACACGCATACGACCATCATTGGCACCAAGGCAGAAGCGACTCTCATCGCTGAAGACGACACGTCTCCATTCGTCCCTCCATTCACGCCTGTCGCGACACCACTGGAGGCGGGCTGCACGATGTTGGGGCGTGAGCGGAAGACGGCCTAACGGTGTGCGGGACCGTAGCCCAGCTTCATGGAGACGGTTGCGAATGGTCCTCGCCGATACCCCAGGAGCAACAGTGTCCCTAATTTGCTGGGAAGTGGCGGTGCGGTCCCCTACGGCACTGCGCAGGATCCTACGGTCTTGGCGTGCATCCGTGCTTCGCTGCGGTCCGGTCCCAGGTCGACGGGCACGTGCACCTTCCGCCGACCACTGGCGACAACATCGATGTACTTTGGAGACCTCACGCCCCACGTGTTGAGCAATTCGGCGGTACGTCCACCCGGCCTCCCGCATGCCCACTATATGCCCTCGCTCAAAGTCCGTCAACTGCACATACGGTTCACGTCCACGCTGTCGCGGCATGCTACCAGTGTTAAAGACTGCGATGGAGCTCCGTATGCCACGGCAAACTGGCTGACACTGACGGCGGCGGTGCACAAATGCTGCGCAGCTAGCGCCATTCGACGGCCAACACCGCGGTTCCTGGTGTGTCCGCTGTGCCGTGCGTGTGATCATTGCTTGTACTGCCCTCTCGCAGTGTTCGGAGCAAGTATGGTGGGTCTGACACACCGGTGTCAATATGTTCTTTTTTCCATTTCCAGGAGTGTAGATATTTCTAGTACTAAATTAGTTTATTTATAAATGATCTTTGTAAGTATTTCAGCTGCACTGTGCCGTAAAATTCTTATGTGCGTATACGGTTTTGTCCGTATTAAAATAATTGAGTTGCGCTCTTCTTTCCTGCTACCTGGATCGTTATTGACTTACTTGATTCTTATATGCTAAGCTGCTGCTTTTTGCCTGCTGCGTTTCATAGGTGGTCTCATAAAATTTGTTGTCACGCGCTCCTTATGCATAACATAAGATTTACGTCATTAGAGTGAGCGACCTTAATCAATTTTTTTAACCTACGAGCAATCATTCTGTTCTGAATGATCATTTTAATTTATTTCATTCAAGAGGAGAGAGCTTTGTTATACTTAAAACTAGTGATGGCAGGTGGCACTTAGCACGTCCCTACTATAATATTTATTTGTCAGCTCTTTCGGCTGTGGCCGTTCATGGCTCAATTAACTTAAAACTAACTTACATCTAAGGCAAATCTTGCTCTCCTACAATAAATGTGTTTTACTGAAGGTGCTCATATAAATTACTTATCTTGTTGTGGCAGGTCGACAGGGTGTTCGTCCTGTGCATTACTCTTACATACGTTGGTACTTCACACATAGTATGACAACTTATAGTGTGTGTATATTTTATTTTAGCAGCTTAACAGATATTTTCAATGGTTGACTCGGTATTTCTTCAAGTCTGCGTGATGAAACAATCCTTTTATTCGTCCAGATACAGGGTCAGGTAATAGATAGCAACCGATGTGAGGCTTTCTTAATATAATATATGGTCCTTCATACAAGTGCTGCCACTTTCGATTCTTATGATGAATCAAAGATGGTTTGAAGTGGGTCTTTAATAGCACTCGTTCATTTATACGATACGATAAGACTTTGCTAATGTGTTTGTCATGCGCCTTTTTTCTTAGGTTGGCATGAGTGGTTAAAGATATGAGATCTTATTGGTTCCGCAGCTTCCCCGTGGAGGCCTAAAGAAGCTGCTAATGGTTTTCCGACTGGGGTGGAGCTGAAATGTCAGTCACTTTTACTTGACTAGTATTTTGCGACATACCAGGTCGAAAATTTGCGTTCGTATCCCATACGACTTGTGCATCACTTAATTGCGTGTTATTTGACATCGCGTTTGGTGGTTGGCTCGCCTGTGTGTAAAAAATAGTCGGATTTCCTTGGCTATTAAGACCGACGGTGTCAGGAAAAGCATGCGACGAATTGTTTTGACTATTGTTCCTGAACTGTTGGTTGGGTTGGTGAGAAAATGTCGCATTTTTCGGCTGTGCAAAATTCATTTGGTGAGAGGAAGTGAAGTGACTCGGCTCACTCTACTGTTGTGGTCTGTTATAATTGTTCCAATTCTTTCCCTTGTGACGATTACCATTATTCGTCTTGTTGTTCTGGTACTGGTAATTACCGTTGTGATTTATCGGTGAATTACCGTATTGTTGCTGTGTGTTTTGATAAATCGGATTGTATCTATTCTGGTGTGGATATTTGTTATATTGTTTTCCATTACGGCGGTTGAAACTGTTATGATTTCCGTAAGGCTGAGCGTTTGGTTGTCCCGTATTATGTTGGTACGACATTCCATTGACGCAATTCGTTATGTGCTGCTGCGGAGCGGGCGATCCATTATTATAATTATTCCGCGCGCTCGCACGCACATCCTCATAGATCATATACAAATTGTCAAGAACAGAAAGAAAGGCTTCTAGGTCTTCTTCACTCACATTAACTAGTTTTTCTCTTATTGACATAGGACGTTTTGACTTTAAGATCATGATTACATCTTTGGTTGAAATGGGCGTGTCCCAATACTGAATTTTACGTAGATATTTTTCAAAATAACGTCTCAAACCTCCTCCTTTGGTGTTGAAAGGTTCGGCGTTGTAAACCTCCTTTCGGAGTCTTTGTTGTATACCTGAACTCCAGAATTTATTCAAAAAATGCTTTTCAGAATCTGCATAGGTGTGACATTTGTCTACTATTTCTGTACCCCAAATTGATCCTTCACCGTGTACATAGCCTAAGATGAACTGTATCCGCTGCCTGTCGTTCCATGATTCTGGAAAAGCGCCTATGAATGATTTTAGAAATACCATGGGATGTATATCTCGTTTTTCAGGTATAAAAGGCTGAAAAACTGTGTTTTAGCACACTCTCGTCGCGCATTAGTTCAACGAGTGTTAGTTGATCGGCATGACTACGTGACGTAGAAGTTTCGTCACGCGTATTATTTACTGTTGGTGAGAATTGTACCTGACACTCGGGATATTGACGATTATCGTGTTCTGGCGGTAGCGAATACTCACTTTGATTGTCACCTTGCAAATTCCGTAACTTGTCGTTTCAGTTGATCTATATCATTGCTTAGCTGACGTTTCCATTCCGGAAGGTCGTGGCTAAATGCTCGTCTGATTTCACCTAATTCACTGGTTAAAGTGTCACCAGAAGTACCGGGGGCGGTTAAGATTTCTGCTGTAGCAGATTTAACCGTAACCTGTAGTTCAGCGTGGATTGCATCCACTCTTCAAATTCTCTATTAAGTGTATTGCTTATACCGGTGTTGACATCTGCGATCTTTTTGTCAATATTGACATCGGATATTTGCTGAGCAAGGTCTTCGACTTGCTCGCCAGCGTGGTTGACACTTTCTGTCAATTGGCTTACTCTCTTTGAAACATCACTGTAATGTTTCAAAGAGTCACTCGCAGTTGATTTACACACATCGATTTGGGCCTCCATATCTGTGAACTTGCTACCAATATTGGTCTCGGCGGATTCCACCATCGAAAGAACACTATCAATTTTTGCGTGTACGCTTGCGTTTAGCTCGCTTGCGTAAGCAGTGGTAATGGCTCTAATTTTTTCCTCCATGGTGTCATTCGAATTTTTGATTTGTGCTTGGATGTCGGTAATAACAGAATTTATATTGTTCATTCGCACTTGAGTGTCCTCTATCCTTGATTCTAAACTGTAGAAACTGCTGTCACTTTGGTTTGCTAACCGACTGATTTGCGTTTCAATATTGTCACTTTGGTTTGTTAACTGACTGATTTGCGTTCCAAGGTTACCCATGTTTGCTTCAAAAGTGGTTTTCATATCAGCAAACAATTTTAGTATATCTGACAGCGAGCATTCACGTGACTGCGACGCGGTCTGTGGCGCCGACAGCTCACGTGTCGCTTCGTCATCTGTTGTTCCCTCACTACGAGATTCAGGTTTGTTTACACACGAGCGCGGTCTAAGTTGCCTTGGTTGCTCATCAGCCATCGTAAATTTAAAGTAGTTACACTGCACGAGCTAGAAAAGATATTTTTTTTAAATTATGATTTTCACTTGTCAGGTGCGCCAAGGATTTCGCGTCCTGATTTCACAGATATTGCTTGCGCGTTATAAACAATTGAAACTCTGACACACGAAAATGCCAATATGGCAACGGGAGTGATAAAATAAATGATAAACACTTATAGAGCACTGAAACTGGCGGCCATTGTGATTTACTAAAATGCACAACAATGGAAATTCTTGCTCACTATTTCTAACTATTGTTAGCGAAATGATGAGATAGAGGCGGATCTAATAGCAAAAGGAAAAAGAAATTTGGAAATTAAATTGCTTGAGGAAATGGAAAGAAGCGTAGAGAGTGAATGTCACGAGCCGACTGAATGCTCGGTACGCAAAACTTCAAACGTAATGAAAAATCGTACTCACATTAGTTGTCTTGCGCGCTGCTATTTATTGCTGTGTGGATTCTTACTGCGATTTTCTGCATATGCGTCCTTTTTTTTTATCACTGGTTTTGGCTTCCAATTTTCTTCTACTTGAATAATAAAAAAAAATGCAAAACTGTGAAATTTTGTAAAAAAAAGTTGTCAGATCGGAAACTGAACACATTAAAGGTCCCCCAAATACAATCGAGACACCGCGATAAAGAGCGAACCTGTAACAAAGTTCATTTAAACATAAACATTATTTGTGGTTAATTTAAAGAAAAGAATAAGCATAGATTTTCTGTACAGTGAAGAATCAATATATTCTTAAAGAACAAAGGCGTTAAACTATAAACATTAACAAATTTGCAATGTATACAAAACTTACATTTTTATGTTTTTCTCATACATGGAGCAGTCCAACAATCGCTGATTTGTATGTGTGATATTTTGTAAAAATTAAATGTCCTGGCGTGCGCGTAAGTATTTTTTATCGTCACAAAGTTTACAAAAGCGCTTTTGTTTTTCTTGGTGATAACGTGGTTTTTCACACTAAAATAAATATAACTTGTAGCGGTGCTACACAACACATCTTAACAAGTCGGCGACCAAACATCAAAAGTAATGAAGTACATGTTAACATATCGGCGACCAGAAGTACAACTACCTATAAAGACCCTAGAATTTTCCTAACAAATGATAAATTGTTCTTTCTTCTGTTTCGCAGCTTCTTGCTATCAAGCGCTGCGGCAATGATTTTAAATATCTGCGCCCAGCGAGTCATAGCGTTTAAAAGTACCTTTTAAACGCTGGCCGCGCGTCTTGGTATAGGCGCACGTTATAAACAGATTTCATTTCTTTACTCTCGCGTTGTCATGCTTAGTATCATTACAAACTACAGCTCGGTGGCTATCCTCTTCTCATATGCAAAATGTCTGAAATCCAATAATATCACAGGTGCCATTGGTTACACGTCTCGGTCATCTGTTGTTCGCATTGACGGAACTTTGAACAGTGGACGTTACATTTCAGATGTGTTACGTCCCGTGGCTCTACCCATCATTCGATCTCTTCGAAACCTTACATTTCAGCAGGATAATGCACTACCGCATGTTGCAGGTCCTGTACGGGCCTATCTGGATACAGAAAATGTTCGACTGCTGCCCTCGCCAGCGCATTCTCCAGATCTCTCGCCATTTGAAAACGTCTGGTGAATGGTGGCCGAGCAACTGGCTCGGTACAATACGCCAGTCACTACTCTTGATGAACTGTAGTATCGTGTTGAAGCGGCACGGGCAGCTGTACCTGTACACGCTATGCAAGATTTGTTTGACTCAATGCCCAGGCGTATCATGTCCGTCACTACAGCTAGAAGTGGTTGTTCTGGGTACTTATTTCTCAGGATCTCTGCACCCAAATTGTGCCAAAATGTAATCACATGTCATTTCTAGTAAAATATATTTGTCCAATGAATACCCGTTTATCATCTGCATTTCTTCTTTGTATAGCAATTTTATTGGACAGTAGTGTATTTCAGACGAATTTAGAACTTCTTGCCCGCGTGTTGAAAAGCATGCAAGCCCTCGACAGCACACTACTAAGTTAAGACTTTTAGTGCATACCTTTTCAGTTCCCTGCAAGGAGCCGAGCACTCTCTAAAAAATTCGTTATTTTCGTCGGTGTGGACTGCTAGAAACATCTGGGGCACTTTGAACTGGACAGTAGTCGTTCCTCAGTAAAACATTTACAACCTTTCCTAATAACATTTTTATACAAAAATGCTGACGCATGCGTATATCCTGTTGGCAGTACGGCGTCAAGAACAACTTCAGTGACTAGAATGTTGTTTAACATAACTCCTTTTCAATGCAGAAAACGCATTCGCATTTGCGAATACGAAGGAACCGTCAGCTGTATAAGGGAACGACGATAATGAAGATTTGTAATGACTCGAACCTGGATTTCCGGATTCACGCGATTGGTTGACTCAAGCGCTTTGATTTTCCATGAACTACTCACGGCCTGACAAACTTCCGTATGTCGTCGTTGTTCTTGCGTCACAACCTGTAGTTGTACACACATTGTGTAAATTCCGTACAGGGGAGGACATTTTAAATGGCAGTCGCTGCCTGGTATTAGGCAATAAATATAATATTGCAGTGCCTGTGTTGTTAAGAAGAACGATGGAATCTACCTTCTGACTTGAATGCATGTCCGAAGGAACAGGCACTACAGCGACTATAGCCGTTATGAAATACGTGTAATGCATTCGCAGTTGCGAATATGAGCAACTACCAGCTGTATAAGGAAGTAACGATACTGAAAATTTATGACGGATCACGACTCAAAACCGGATATCCCGCTATACCCAAGCGGTTGCCTTAACCACTTTGGCTATCCATGCACGAACCACGCCCAGACCCCAACATCCATATCGCGTAGTTTCTGCGTCACTGCCTGTACTAGTATACACACTGTGTAGTTCCCTTACGGGGGAGCACATTTTATGAAAGTCGCATCCTGGTATCGGCGAGTAAATGCGATAAATGCCAGAGGGAACATCGTATCGTTTTTCTTAACAAAATAGGCACAGCAATATCGTATCGTTCTTTTAAACAGACTTTCTCTTGAATCTCAATATACATTAAGTAATGGGACTGCAAAGGTAGATCGGTATACTAGAAAATGACACCCTCTTCTTTCACTATTTCCGCCCAGTCAAGATATTATGTACACGTTATGAGATTTTTTTAAACATTCTTGTGGCTGGTTACACTAATCTTGATGCTTTCCTGCAATAGTGCTGCCTCCAGCGTACTTTTTTCTTCTGGTCCCTCACCGGATGGTCATGCAGCTGAAAATAGGTAGACTGGAAAAATGCGTGGCTCAATCTAGCCGTGGTTTTGATTGTGGAGCAGTTACGCGTTATGCCAGGTAATGTCGCTAACTTTGATATGCTTGTGTCACATCTGAAAAATGAGTCCCGAAATACAGCAGTCATAATATATTCAAGCCAAGCGAGCTGCCAAGCCATAATATAATAATATGAAACAGGCACTGATCAATTACATTCAAAACAAAGACACTTGTTAAATGATAACTGACTGTGAAGCTAGCCTTGGAATTGAATCCAGTCATTTATGTAGCATTAAATCATCTTTCTGAAAGCTGAAAACATGACCACAGGTTTCTGCGTGGCAATTTTCATTATCTTTCGAGATGTAACACTTCCTAACCAAAATAAAAATGAAACTGAATAAACCTACATTTTGTTGATTTAGTCCCTGACAAAGACAACGTACAATTAGTAACGTATAATATGACTTCTTTCCACTTAAATAGCAATATCGGAACGATCACATAGCACAACGAGGTTTTCTTTAACAACCAGCAGGGTGCTGGTACTACACAAAGCTGCTGTTAATTTTCACCACCTCTCGATGATGTCACAATTTCGAGTTCCAGCATTTGCACGGCTTCCCAGCTGGTGGTGATGGTCGTCCGCGAGCTTCAGTACTTGAAACTCTTAACTTCTAGTTTAAGATGAAGTTTTAACGCTTTGCCTTTTGACCTTGAATCATCTTCCAAGGTTTTATGACTGGTCCTCACGTATGTCTACCATTACTAGCAGCAAATTCAGTGGAATATGGTGTTCCTACCTAATTTGCGCTTGTTTTACTTTTACTTTTCTTGATTTTTTATTTTCACTGCAAATTAGTTCCGAAGACAGTGTGGCCATCGTATAGTGAGTCGGAACGCGCCTCAGCTGATACGTGTATTTGCAAAGGCAGCAATCTGTCTGCCGGGTTTTATTTGGGAGAGACATAAATAATGTTAAAAAAAAGGAGAGTGGTAGAAGTTTACACGCGATCGCCAGAGATAATCCTTGTCAGAGTTAAAACTGAACTATCAACTGTCGTCTGTCAAAGGAAATGCTTATCTATGGATTTTGTAAAACTACTGTCCGTATATCACGAGCTTTCATGGCTCCTTTTTCGTTAAAATTGCCCCTATGTTTTTATATTTTGATGGTTTCTCTATGTAGCGATGGATAGTACGCAGTCACTGTAGATGGAATTTTGTTTTCGGAAAACTCCACTTCATGATTTCGTGACTGAAGAGCACGCTCAGCTACAGCTAATTTTTATGTTCCCTCCCCCCACCCCCTCCCCCCTCCCCCTACCCCCCTTCCCCATAGACGGCAAAGAGCTTTATGTTCCTTCAGCCGCGTATGCACACTTCTCTTGATAGTTCCGACGTACACCTTAACCACGCATACACAGAATTTTATATACCTTGCATGCCGACAGAGGAGGACGTTTACCATTTAAAGATCGGAATGCTTCACATACTTTCTTTGTTGATCTAAAAATCGGCCTGATGTTACGTTCCTTTAAAATCTTTCCGATCTGATCAATTACATTTTCAATAGAAGGGGGAGAAAATATGCCTCTCCAACTTTATGTTTTACCCTATTTCTCCGACCTACAGTTATTTGATCGAAGATCTCCACTTCTTTTCCCTGAACAGCTTTTTTTTTTTTTTTTTTTTTTTTTTTTTTTTTTTTTTTTTTTTTTTGCTAGCTTCAGTAGTTTAAATTCGGCATTCAAGTGTTGCGATGCGCAAAATTTTTTGCGTGTGTCTACAAGTCTGTTAATGGCTAGATTCAGTGGATCGAGGAGTCCTCTGAAGATGCCCGGCGTAGCTCCGGATGAAACGTTAGGAACGGAAAAAGATTCATGCACCACAGTCACACAACCCGGAAGAATTACCAGAAGCTAAGACAACCGGTCGTGAAAAAACCTTCGTAGAATCTACCGAATGGTGGTTTTAGCTATCCCATACGCATCTCTTCTGAACAGTAGCTACGAAACACACCGGATAAACAAACTTACTATTCCAGAACGTTATCTCAGACAGCATGCCACCGAGCTTTTTGCATGGAATAAGTTTTGCCAAACCTCTACACACAAAATCTGCAAGCCACTCGACACAGCATGGAGGATTGTACATCGTACAAATATCAAAATCTTTCTGTGCTTTTCTATTTCGTGTGGAGCGATGCAATATGTGAACGTCGTTAAACTAAGATGAACGGCATAGCGGACGGATTGTCGTAGCCAAGATAGACACAAAGCCACCTCCCAGCAAAGTAATACAAGTTTATGTGCCAACTAGCTCCGCAGATGACGAAGAGGTGAAAGAAATATATGATGAGGTAAAAGAAATTATTCAGACAGTTAAGGGAGACGAAGATTTAATTGTGATGGGGGAGTGGAATTCGATGTTCCGTTTCTCGCCGTTCTCATTTCTGCCACTACTCATTACTTTTGTCTTTTTTCGTTTACTGTCAGTCCCTGTTCTGCACTCATTAGGTAGTCCATTCTGTTCAACAGATCCTATAAACTTCTGTACCTTCACAGAGGATAGCAATGTCATCCGTTAATCTCATCACTGTTAATGCAGATTTACTATTGTGCACAAGTTAAAGCGCCGAGACGAAATTCCGGGTGTTGATTTCAGCCCGTGTTTTCGGAGTGAATGGAATCAGGACGATAGGATCCTCAGTTGTTCATTTCCTGAGCACGAATCAAATGTCATTATGCATCAGAGAAGGTCCGTCAGTACTCTGAAGAACCGTTGAATAGAATCAAGATCCTTGTTTGATTCCCAATCTCAAGCGTCCGCATCCTACCATAATTATTTTACCAAATTGTAGCCTCTGTGTCAATAATCAGTTTAAACCATATGTCAGCCAACGGCCGGCCGTGTGGCCGAGCGGTTCTAGGCACTTCAGTCTGGAACCGCCTGACCGCTACGGTCACAGGTTCGAATCCTGCCTCGGGCATGGATGTGTGTGATGTCCATAGGTTAGTTAGGTTTCAGTAGTTATAAGTTCTAGGGGACTGATGACCTAAGATGATGTCCCATAGTGCTTAGAGCCATTTGAACCATCTTTTTCAGTCAACGCCCCGGTGATAAACGACTATACATAAATTACAATGAAGGCGAAGTAAAAGGACACACCTTCTTTGCAACCTTGCCGCTAGTACATGAGGTGTTTGGTGAGGACAGGGCAATCAGCAGAGAAAAGAGAAGGAAGAATAGGAAAAACCATAGGTGAATATGATGTGGGGAAAAGGAAGGGAAAAGGAAACCACCTGGAAGGATTTCCCACAGAGCGTAATTCAATCTTCGCTAACACTTATTTAAGAATCTTGAAAAACAGTTTTGTACCTGGTAGAGACGTGGAGACATCGGAATCTTTACGTTTGATTGTTTAAGAGCAAGAGAGAGACGTCGGAACCAGATTTTAAACTGTAGGACATTTGCAGGGGCAGATGAGGACTCTCACCGGAAATTACTGCTTATGAACTGTGTATTAAAACTGCAGAAATTTGGAAAAAAGGAGGAAATTAAGGTGATGAGACGTGCATAAGTTGAAAGAACTAGAGGCTGTTGAGTTTCATAGGCAGCATTACGTGATGATTGACTACAGTAGGGAAAGGGAATATTAGAAGAAATAGTGACGGTAGCGGAGGATAAAACACTTCAAAAGACAAATTCTGCTGGAAATTCTTGGATACCACAGTAGATACTGAATATAAATCCAGATATGAGAATATGTAAAAATATAGCCAATGAAGCAAGCGAAACGGAGTGAAAACTTCTAAAAAGTGAGACTGATAGGAACTGTAAAATGACTAAGCAGGAAAGACTAGAGGATAAATATAAGGATACAAAAGCTTTCATCCCCTGGGAAATGTGGATACCGCCTACAGGAAAACCAAAGAGGCCTTAGGAGGAGACAGAAGCTGTATAAATGTCAAGAGCTTTGACAAAAGAAGGGACCACACACACACACGGCATACACTACAACATCGCATTTACTCGCCGATACCAGGATGCGACTTTCATCTAAAATGTGCTCCCCCGTAAGGGAACTACACAGTGTGTGTACTAGTACAGGCAGTGACGCAGAAACTACGAGATGTGGATGTTGGGGTCTGGGCGTGGGTCGTGCATGGATAGCCAAAGTGGTTAAGGCAACCGCTTGGGTATAGCGGGATGTCCGGTTTTGAGTCGTGATCCGTCATAAATTTTCAGTATCTTTATTTCCTTATACAGCTGGTAGTTGCTCATATTCGCAACTGCGAATGCATTACACGTATTTCGCAACGGCTATAGTCGCTGTAGTGCCTGTTCCTTCGGACAAGCATTCAAGTCAGAAGGTAGATTCCATCGTTCTTCTTAACAACACAGGCACTGCAATATTATATTTATTGCCTAATACCAGGCAGCGACTGCCATTTAAAATGTCCTCCCCTGTACGGAATTTACATAATGTGTGTCGAATTACAGGTTGTGACGCAAGAACAACGACGACATACGGAAGTTTGTCAGGCCGTGAGTAGTTCATGGAAAATCAAAGCGCTTGAGTCAACCAATCGCGTGAATCCGGAAATCCAGGTTCGAGTCATTACAAATCTTCATTATCGTCGTTCCCTTATACAGCTGACGGTTCCTTCGTATTCGCAAATGCGAATGCGTTTTCTGCATTGAAAAGGAGTTATGTTAAACAACATTCTAGTCACTGAAGTTGTTCTTGACGCCGTACTGCCAACAGGATATACGCGCGCGTCAGCATTTTTGTATTAAAATGTTATTAGGAAAGGTTGTAAATGTTTTACTGAGGAACGACTACTGTCCAGTTCAAAGTGCCCCAGATGTTTCTAGCAGTCCACACCGACGAAAATAACGAATTTTTTAGAGAGTGCTCGGCTCCTTGCAGGGAACTGAAAAGGTATGCACTAAAAGTCTTAACTTAGTAGTGTGCTGTCGAGGGCTTGCATGCTTTTCAACGCGAGGGCAAGAAGTTCTAAATTCGTCTGAAGTACACTACTGTCCATTAAAATTGCTATACCAAGAAGAAATGCAGATGATAAACGGGTATTCATTGGACAAATATATTTTACTAGAAATGACATGTGATTACATTTTGGCGCAATTTGGGTGCATAGATCCTGAGAAATCAGTACCCAGAACAACCACTTCTAGCCGTAGTGACGGGCATGATACGCCTGGGCATTGAGTCAAATAGATCTTGGATAGCGTGTACAGGTACAGCTGCCCATGCCGCTTCAACACGATACTACAGTTCACCAAGAGTAGTGACTGTCGTATTGTGACGAGCCAGTTGCTCGGCCACCATTCACCAGACGTTTTCAAATGGCGAGAGATCTGGAGAATGCGCTGGCGAGGGCAGCAGTCGAACATTTTTTGTATCCAGAAAGGCCCGTACAGGACCTGCAACATGCGGTCGTGCATTATCCTGCTGAAATGTAGTGTTTCGCGAGGATTGAATGAAGGGTAGATTGGTTCAAATGGCTCTGAGCACTATGGGACTTCACATCTGAGGTCATCAGTTCCATAGAGCTTAGAACTACTTAAACCCAACTAACCTAAAGACATCATACACACCCATGCTCGAGGCAGAATTCTAACCTGCGACCATACCAGCAGAGCGGTTCCGGACTGAAGCGCCTAGAACGGCTCGGACACAACGGCCGGCGACTCGTAGGTAAGCCGGTTCGAATCCGAGTGGTGGGTAAGCTTTCGCTGTCAGTACTTAGATGGTAAAGAGAGAAGAGGTGGTGGTGAAAAGTTTCCGATAACCAGTGTTTGCACCAAAGCCGTGGATTAAATTTCAGAAGTCTCCACTGTATATTACCAAGTTAGGGCATGTGACCGTCTTGATGGTGAACGGTCCGTCGGATGGGGACTTTAAGCTTGGTATGCCCCATTAGTAGTTGTCGAGAGAAGTAGATATGCGCAACCTTATTGTGCTAAAAGCAGAAACCTCGTCCAACCACTCACCGTGCTTTTATTCGTTGGCAGCTCTCCGTAGATATTCTGCAAGTGTCTATTAATATTTGCTATGATCTGATTTACAGCAAAAGAAGCTTGTTAACAGCTCTCTGCTTGGAACTCACATCCATTACAAACGCCATTTTGAAGGCTACCTGTAGCGCATCACCTATCTAAACTTCATAAAACTACACGGGCCGAAGCGGGAGTATTCCATGATGTCCCACAACAAATTTAGCATTTTTTCAATCAAAATAGGCCGAGAAACTTATTGAACACCCTTCATATAATCAACAACAAGCGAGTGAGATAAGAGAGACGAGTATGCTGAGGATGTTAATGGTTAAACTTTTTACTAAATTCATTTTTTTTCTTCGCATGCAGCAACAGAATAGCATCTTGTGCGCTGTACCTAGTTGTGTAGTGGTTCATTTGTCCATCAAAGCTATTACATTGCCAATTTTATAAGCCACATCAGAAGCAGCATAACATGTCACTGACCTCGTCTGAACACGTTTTTATTTTCAGATAGGTACCTAAATTAACCAATCCTTGTTATTCACTCCTTGCATTACAGTTTGTTGTCTCTTGGCATGACATAATTACATCACACTTCCGCACAGAAAGGCCTGAACAGTCTATAAGGATAGCGTTTGAAGTCAGTCTGAGTTCTAACAGCTCCACAACATGCAAAGAAAACTGTGCTGTTCCCGAAATCAAATGCAAGCCATTAATAACCATTAATAACAATTCCGCTACGTCATGGTATAGCTGGTAAAAAACAACAGAATTCCGTCAGCCGCAAGCAGTTTGAGTATTCGAGACAGATTAACGTTGCTACTAGTGTTGCATGTGACATGTGCAAGCAGCCTCATGCATTGAACACGTGCAGTGAATTCAGGAAAGTTGCATGTGACAAACACAAAGTCATTGTGATGTGCAATAACTTGGTCTCCGCCTATCTGAAGAGTGATCACGGAGATTCCAATTGCAAATCCATTAGCCGTCATACTTGTTGGAAACGACACTCTGATGCTACACGTAGAGTCACAACTCAGGCGAGAAGTAACAAGGAAGGATTCTCCAAGAGACATGTAAGACAAGCACAGTGACAAATATCTGTAAATTATTGTTCACTGAAGATTAGCCCAGGCAAAATGGTGCTCCTTGCTACAGCGGGAGCAGATCATTGGTATAGTCCAAATTTGTAGACCGACAAGCTACCGCCCTTTTGGAGTACCGAGATTGCCTCACTTGTATGTGTTTTTAAGAATATATCCGGATTTACTTTTGCAGTGACAGTCATGTGAGATGGTAGGAAAGACAGTCCCTTCGAAGTCAACAATTTACATATTGAAACTTGATGTGTATGAAGAACTTTTACCTATATTATCCACTGCTCATGAGCTATGCGACATCGTAACTAACATAATGTTCCTTACTGCTCCATGTGGTCATCTACATTTAAAATTAAATAACATATCGTTTGGTGTAATACACATCTAAAATACATATGTAGTAGAGTGGAGCACACTTAACTTGGAGTTCGTTTGTTTTGAACTTTTTGTTGCAGACAAGCGGTTTGTGCCCATCACCAACGTGTTCAGCCGTTGTCTAGTGCTTTTACGACATTTTTTCGTACATGAAGTAACGACTTGATAAATTTATAAAGCAAGAGCAACGGCCCACTAAGAACGTTTTTTTCTTTCTGGGTGCATTCTATCCCTGATTAGCCATTTTTTTCTCCGTTATTAGTGCTTTCTATCTCTGTTGACCCATTCACAGTTAAATTGGAAGTACTTGGTGCTCCCTGTCTTTGTCCCGATGAAAAACTTTATTACTTTCAAAGCGCAACACATACGCTAGCTGCAATCTAGATAGCGCATATTTTCACGGCGTTGTGACGTGCCTGCACGAGGGTCTTTCATGTGGCCAGAATCCAACCCCACACTGACGCGTATCTGTTTCCATTGAGCAATGACACTTACCATCCAACTTGTCTTGGTTCTGTTGATACATAGACATCTTGACCGAATACTTTGTTCCACCTTCAGGCTTGACATACGACCATGACAGTTCATACAGTGGCGAAAATGGTCGCTCAATGCCAAGATGTGCTCAGGTTCTTTCTGCCTGAGAGGGAAGGGTCAAGTCTTTGTACGTGGTGCAAGCAAACGAAATTATTTAATATGTGAACTTAGTAGCTCTACTTGGGTTTTGGTTATTAGCAGTATGAGGTCGCTAACTTCAGAAGACTTTTGAGAATCAAAATCAACGATCAACTTTATTCATAGCAAGAGTGTTCAGTTAACATTGCTGGGTAACGTACTGCAGTTGTAGGTAAGCAAATTTGAAAATACGTCGATTTATGCAATAAAGATCTTTTACTTCGGAGCTGCAGCCAGGGGGCCAAAATTAATTACCGAGTTTTACAAAAAAAGTCAAAACCAATGAAAAAATCATAGCAGATTTCGTCCCATGATAAATAAAATACTGTCGATACCTTCAAAAACTTCAAAACGGTCCGCGAATATGAAATCCGGAAGAAATACTAGATTATAGTAAGTGCCAGATATTTACAACTTGTCATTACTATCAATCTGCAACAAAGATTCCAGTGTTCATTTTTCACACTCTCTGGTAGAGAGTGGAACTGTAGAAAAATAGTTTGAAAGTGCTTCGAAGAACCCCTCGCCCGGCACTTAAATATGAATTGCAGAGTACTGCTGTAGATGCAGATGTAGGTACTGGAAGATCCATCGTATTCACCTGATATGAGTTCGTGCGATTACGATCTGGTCTCCTGAATGAAGGAACCCATATGCGGCACGTGGTACAACGTAAGAGAAGACATATCCGTGCCATATGGCGGTCGTTGCGAGACAGTGACAGAGATGAACGTGCTGACGCCTTCCATTTGTGTGGGGGAAGGTGGTCGAGATGCGAGGCGATTATATTGAGGACATTTGATAAGGTCTGGTATGAATTATAGCAGTATTGCCACTATTATTGATCCAATCCATGTACTTTTAAATTGCGGAGGTAGTTGTCTGCCACATTTTATAGATGGTTCTTTGTCTCTCACGCTTATTTAACCTGTTGGTAGCCTCAAGTTGACCAGTGACTTGAAGTTCGTCAAATACGGTTACGACTTTGTGGACCGATTTTTGAGAAGCTGTCGTAAAAAAAGAGTAGAAGTTCATACTGGAAAAGGAAACAACGGCATCATTTATTTAGATGACAAGAAAGTGAAGCTGCAATGCAGGACGGAAATGTTGATACCGCTCTCCCCACATGCGACCCATGGTTTGAGCTCCACTCCACAACGTTTACCATCTTTTTTATTGAGATCGAAACATTTTCCTCCAGTTGTATCAACAACAAACCTCTCCGGGAACGGAGAGATTTATCTGTCATCCGAAAGGGCATTATCATTAGCTTTCGGGCCAAGCGTAGAAGCATTTCCGAAATGGCTAAGTTGCCGCTGCAGAACATTGCAATAAGAATTTAATTTGCTAATAAAATGTATCACCATTAAAAAAGTTTCCTTGAGAAATCAGCGGTCATTAACTGGAAGTTAACCCACTGTCTCGACTCAATCCTTTCACCATAGAGATTATCCACCTCAGGTCTCTGCAACACCGTAACGTATGTAAAAAACTATCACTAGTGAACTCAACTATCTCATTTGTAAATATAGTCCTCTTTCTTTTTACACACAGAAGGTACCAAATATGGAACCACTCAGAGGAATTCTTCGAGAAAACGTGACTTAGGAACGAAACAACGGAGTACTTGGTATTACATTCCGCACTTGGCCTTAAAATACATAAAATATGAAAGCGCGTTTATATCTTTAATCTGTTATGATGCAGTAAACCACTGTGTTCCCCTTAATCCAGCAGATTATAATACTTTAGGCTCTTTGTGGCGTAACGCACCACTGTCCTCGCTGAACTCTTTCCTAAGATTAGTATCACAGAAATAAGCAGTTATTAAACAAACAGACTGCCAGACACCCGTATTATCTAACCAACATTTATGGTCTAAATTAATCTCTTTATTTCTTGGGATCATTCCATTATCATACAGTGGGGCTACATGTCCTCGGGATATATAACAGTTGTATTTCTCCTTGCTTTCAGCCGTTAGCAGTACCGCGATCGAACGTTAGTCTGTTCTCTCCACAGGTACTACTTTCCTATTAGTTATGCCCACGAAACTGCTATCTGTGCCTTTGATGCAAGCACGTAGCCTCCAAAAATATCTGTGGCTGAAGAAGCATCATTATTCAAATGAAATACAAAAATTTCGTAACATGGAAAGGATGTAAGTAGCATGATATTAAATCTTACTTACTTTTTCTGTTACTTTCAAATCTGGAAATCGCCCAAGGAACTGGATTTTTTCCTCTGAAGAATGTGCATCACACCGTCATGAAGGGCCCATCAGTATGCATTTCTGTGGTGTAGAATATAGTCAGAAATAGCCGAACCTGCGTTAATTAAATGGGCGTTTGACACTATAGGTGGACACACATGCATTTCGTATGATATACGTCGAGTACCTTACTTAGAAGCAAACGACGTTTCCGTGTATTTCTTCACTATAGCGTCAATGAAAGCTACCATTTACGTATATTTTAAACAAGCACGGTGACCTTTACTCACCCGTTACGGAGAATAAGCGTACTGCGATCTCTCGGCGCTGCTAATACATGCAGTGAAATTAGCTACCGTTGCTGGGAAACGTACGCAGCCAGAGAATTCTCATCACAGTGTTGTACAACATACTTCACGTAATGAGTATAAATGTAACATACCTTGTGTAATATGCCAAAGTAAACGAGAAGTTCAGCATAGGTGCATACGTACAAAATAATTATGAAGTCTTTCGCGTACGGCAGAACACGTGTAAGTGTGTGGAACGCAATTAACAACATCTACGGAACAGAGAAGAAAAGCGATGAGGAACGACGTGTTAATTTTTTAACTATCTGTAACCTCACACAACATCCCTTTCATTAAATAGCAGAAACGATGTAAGGAGTGATCTGGAAGTTGCTTATCTAACAACTACCATGGTCAACAAATGTTTTTTTTAATATTTCGTATAATTGTAACAAACCAAAATTCAAAATATCAAATAATGTCATAATGTATTCATCAACAGATATTACCATATGTTAATTTGCTGTTCGTGAAGCAGTGATTCATTTTAACTGTTTTATTGTCTTGTTTACGGTCATTTTCTTTGGCTCAATATATTTTCAAGTTAGCGTGTCTTAGCCTGATATCCCATATTTCTATAAAAAATTTCTTAAAACCTTCTGTTTCCGAACTGTGCACAGACTGTACCACGTTTTAATTATATTGTAGTAATCAGTCTAGCGTCCAGATGATTGGATTAATGCAATTCTTAGCGCATACAACTGATATAAAAGTTACTTTTTCCTACAAATTCAAGTCTCATTGTGCTTCCTGTGGAATCAGATCCTCATGAAGATACTGTAAATTGAAAATTGAAGAAGAGGTGTCACAATGACACTCTGTATCACCGTATCTACTCACAGCAGTCCTAGAAAAAGTTTTCAGGTATTTAAAATGGGAAGGCAAAGAAGGAATAACTGTTAATAGAACATTTTTAACCACTCCAGTTTTACTGATGACTTTGCATGGTTCACTTCAAGACCAGATCAATGTCAGTAGTGCATGAAAGAACTCAATACATCCCGCTTGAATGCAAGGTTGAAAATCAGTACTGCTAAGCATAAAATATTGTACGGGCAACACATCGGAAAGAAAATTTTAAATTTGTCTGTGGACCTTTTCGTAGAGCAAGACTGAAATTCAAATTTAACGATCCACTGTGCGTGACAAAACTTTTCAGTTAGTGTCTACTACAATGCGTCTGACAGTGACACCTGATCTTTCAATGTGTAAACGGGTAAAAAGCTGAAGACTGCTCATAGAGAAATGGAGAGCTCCTTATTGAGAATCACTGCGAATGGCAATGCAGGTGAAAAATTGATCATATAACAGACGTCAGTGGAATATGAAATTATAGTTGTAATGAAAACAGTATTGAGGTCACGAAGCATGTACTTTAGCGAGTGCATGGTGGATGGATTAAAGAAGCTCCTTCTTGTATTCCAAGAAATGCGAAAAGACCGAACAAACGACCTACTATAAAATGGGTTGATGACATCAGGAACGATAGATGTTTACAGCTACATGTCGCTCTGCACGAAAATTAGAGGGTTTCCGCACGAAATATCCCTGATTTCCAAATGCAAACAACTCAAAAGTTTCGATAATGTATTTATTCCAAATCATTCCATGTTTTTGTTACTGGTGTTATGTAATTGCCAGAAATGACTACACATCATGAGAGATCACAATGCATGTAGTATTAGGGGGCGAAATTGTCCAATGCTGTCCGATGGAATTTCTGAAGTAAATTTCAAAGAGAGCAACCAAAAGTTGGGACGATAAGGCTCAATGCGATAATATGAAATTTTTCCCGATTACGAATATTTTTGACATTAGCTGTATTAGGCATGGAATTCATATCTATTAGTAACACATGAAAATTTGTAGCAGACTAGAATTCGAACCCGGATTTCCTACTGATCGCGAGCGGTGGCCCTAACAATTTCAGCTGTGTGTGCAAGCCTCCAGGACAGGTAGAAACCCCCCTCCCCCCCCCCCTTTCCACCGCGCATATGCCAGTAATATGCCCATTGCTCCCAGCCTACCAGGATTCCCGCATAAGGGTTAATGACACAAACGTGTTCATCGTTAATAATATCGTCTTTTCTGTCCGTCTAGGCTGTAACACTTATTGTTACAGTTATTTTCCTTCAATCATTCATACTTAGTATGTAAGTTCCTAACTGCTGGGTGTGTAAACATTCAGGTTCTGTCAGGAAACGTATGTCTGATGAAATGGTATAGAAGATCAAAGACACCTTTCAAAGAAGCCCCAAAACCCTTTCTGTGAGCATCACGAGGGCTTAACACCCATCGCTCAACAGTTAACAAAGTGCTACTCTCGTAAACGGCTTCGCTTGGATCCTTTAAAAGTTCAGACTGTACAAAAATTGAGACGAAACGAATTCCCGCTTTCTATACGAATTTCCTACTGCGGCATTGGACTTGATCGGGCAAAGCCACAGCAATATATGAAATGACGTTTTCTCTGACGAAGCAAACTCCCACACAAATGGTAATGTTTTCGGCACAACTTTTGCATCTGGAGTTCGGAAAACCCGACAGTTTTCGGGAACGTCTCAGAGACATTGGAAAGGTGAACGTGTGATACAGGCGATTTCTGCAGAAGAACTGAGGATGCAATGGCTTCAAGTGCCCTAGGTATGCTTGTGCTGACATACATTAAGACAGTGTGTCGTCAACGCATCATATGGGCTACGAAAGGATCCAACTTAAAGGTGTATCAATTTTTGATACAAAACATTTTAGTTACTTTACATGTTGCTCCAAACCGCAATTGTTTATGTCCCAAAGTTTTTAATTGGTTTTGAGAGTCAGGAAGGAATTTCAGATATCATGTTGTAAAAGATAAAGCGTGTGTTTATCACTAATTCTTGGTACAGAAACCTGATGCACTACACCAGTAATATGGTTAACATTATTACAGTTGACCCAAAAAAATTTCGAGAACCACAGGAATTCAACCAGACGACTACAATATACACGCTACGAATGGGTAATTTTGATTTCTCAGCCTTCTTCGATAGGTCGTGACCGCCAATCCCACTCTCGGCGGTAGACGACCGTTCCGTGAATACACGTGACTCTGATCACGTGACGAAAAAGTTTTAATGGCTGCCTACCACATTGGCCTCCTAAGGCAGAGCTCTTTATGTACTCAAAGGGCCGCCTAGACCCATTTATGGACGCTTAGGTCAGCACCAGCGTTCAGGTTTGATGCTAAGCTTTGTTGTCTTGTACTGTAAAAAACATGCACGTACTAATTTTGCGAGGAGCATAGTACTTAAAGAGGTTTATGAAGTAACTAAATAAGTTCTATGTGCAGTCTCACATTTTATTTTGACAGGGGCAGTGGGAGGTTAAGATCAGTATTAAGATTGGTTTTCCTATGGAGGTCTGGCCCCCATCGGCCACGACTTCCTCTCCTTTGTCAGTCTGCTTATTTGAAAGTAACAGTTACACATAATTATTTTTTATATACTGTAGTACATTCTACACTGCAGTAAGCTCTACATGACCTCTACAATTCCCTCTAGTACCATGCAACCTACAAGGGTTTATTCAAAAATTATACCTCCGAACATTTTGTGTTAAATGTTTCAGAACTGTTTAAATAAAAGAAAAAAACTTTATTAGCACTCTACATATTTATTCTTCATGTCTACACATTTGCAGCCCTCTGTCGCTAGATGGTTCCGAATTGTAGTGTGGTGTGTAACGAAACTATGTCGGTACGCGAGGAACTGCTTTCTGTGATCGAGGTCCGAATTCGAAGAGTCCGTCCACACATGGAACACCCTTTCCTTCAGCAAGCCAATGTCAGACCAAACATGAGCGCTGCATCGTTTACAACACTCTAACGCCCTGGTTTCACTGTCGTCATTCTCCACACATTCCCGACTTGGCCCCATCCGATTTTCATTTGTTTCCAAAACTTAAATAACACATTCAAGGACTTTACTTTGATAATGTTGAAGTGGTGCAGCGAAGGCTGTGGCCCCTCAACAAAGTCAAACACTCTATAACGATGGTATCAACAAATCGGTGTCTCGTTGGGTGAAATGTGTTTGTGGTCAATATGACTACGTTGAGAAATAAATATACAAAAATGAAGAACAAAGCTAAAAGAGTATTAATAAGCTCTAAAAGATTTCACATAAAAAAATTCGGAGGAATTACTTGTCAGCAAGCCCTCGTATTTCCTGATGTCTCGCTATATGTCCTCTCCGATTTCTAACTGTGTGAGTCCCTTAAGTGTTAGCACCGTTTTGTAACACGTATCTCATAAGCTTGGATTCTTTTCATTTTCACTTTTCCAACCGTTCGTGATTTACTTCCATACATTATTGTGTTCCAAATATACATTCTCATAAGTTGAATGAGTACATGCTGACAGCTGAAAATTTGACCAGATAAGAATTCGAGCCAGTCCACTCGCAAGTAGTAATTCAAATCACGATCTAGAATAAATTTTCAAATGTCACTACATATTCATCACCTGCGATATTCAGTGTATCTGAATGGTTTGCAGTGACGTTATTACACCTTCATTGACTTCACACTGTACAGCCTGAAAAAAATAGTGCACCCTTTTGGACGTTTCCACATCGCTGAATATTCATTATTTGCAACAGCGCAAATGGAGAACATGAAATGATTACATTTACAAATAAACAGCACAAGCGGTTCTGAGGTACCAGGTATCGACACATACACAAACACCCATATTAGAGTACCGTACGTGATGTACCCTCCGCGGGCGGTTCTGCAGACGCTGAATGGTATCCAGTCGATCGTACAGATGGCGGATACCGTCCTGGAGTACGTTTGTCACGCCTGCTCGCCCTTTTCGCGTAGTTCTGGAAGAGTTGTTGGCTCACGAGTGACCCAAGTCACCTCTCGTCTCATCTTATTCCACACGTGCTCGACTGGAGACAAGTCCGGAGACCGTGGTGCACTGGGAAGTTGCTGCAAGTCTTGCAGACCACGTTGAGTTTCACCGGCTGTGTGTGCGAGCATTATCTTGTTGGAACATCACTTCACCTTCCTGGTGCAAGAAAGGCTAAACAACGGGTATGGAAAACATTTTTCACGAACAGAGGGCTGGTTAGCGTCCCCTGTAGAAACACCAAAGGTCGACGAGTTGTAGCTTACGTCTCGCAGTCGATAATGCCTCCGATGGGGTGAGTGTGTCTTGGACGAATGCACTCCACGGGACAGCGCTCCCCAGGTCTAAACCGTATGGACGAATGACCATCACTTGCGCGCAGGCAGAATCTAGTTTCACCGTAGAAGACCATGGCATGCCACTCCCTCTCCCAAGTGATCCTGTGACGGCGCCAGTCGAGCTGTACACGTCGATGCTGTGACGTGAGTGGAAGACAGGCCAGAGGCGTGCGTGAGGGTAGTTCCACTGCTGATAACAGATTCGCAACGGTTCGTGTTGACATATCTGGGCTCGTCAACCCTCTTATCTGTGCCGTCGTAACAGTACGATCTGCCACTGCTGCCTTTACAATACGACTATCCTAACTGGCACAAGTGCTGCGTGGACGTTGCAGTAAAACTGGTTATGATGAGATAAATGATCTTGGATCATATGAAATGACCGTTTCCCAAGCTGAAGACACAAAACCCGGAAATCCACTACCATATAGCTATAATAAAATGTATAGACTTCAACATATAGGGACACTTTGTGTAATAACTATGATGATTACAGACTTCTTAAAAAGATAAGCAATGATAAACCATTATTTGTACTTTATTTTTGCAATGTATTTTTCGAAGATTATTTTACGTGAACAAATCGATATACGATAGCCTTTTCTTTGCTACATGTTGTTGCAGGCAAATCTTTGTTCTAATTCAGTGCGAGTTTGGAGTACGAGTTGGGAGTGTGAGTATGGAGTGCAAGTTATGTGTGTGTTGTGTTAACATGATGATGTTAATTTGTATTGTGAAGCGAAATGATTAAATATCTATCTATTCAACGACAGAAGATAAACCAGTGTTCATATTATTTATGAAAATTAAGGCGAGAATCCTCTAGGCCAGTATAAAAAGTTCCATTTTAGAATGGAATACGAGCATACAACTTCCAACAACGAGGGACAATGTCAGAGGAGTATCACAGAAACTGTTTATTTTAGTTCAACCGTTGCTATCTTTCTCTGCAGTGTGTCACTATCTCAGCGTGCCAAGTGCTGTGACAATGTAGTAATTGACGGAAAGTTATCGGGTAAAACAGAAGTAATTTCTGAAATTCCCCATGGTAGTGTTATAGGCCCTTCGCTGTTCCTTATCTATACAAACGGTTTGGGACGCAATCTGAACAGCCGTCGTACGTTGTTTGCAGATGACGCTGTCGTTTATCGACTAGTAAAATCATCAGGAAATCAAAACAAATTGCAAAACGATTTAGAAAACATATCTCTATGGTGCGAAAATCGGCAGTTGAACGTAAATAACTAAAAGTGTGAGGTCACCCACATGAGTGCTAAAAGGAATCTCTTAAACTTCGGTTACACGACAAATCAGTTAAATCTAAAGGCCGTAAATTCAACAAAATACCTAGTAATTACAATTACGAACAACATAAATTGGAAGGAACACATAGAAAATGCTGTGGGGAAGGCTAACCAAAGACAGCTAGAAAATGTAACAGATCTACTAAAGAGACTGCCTACACTATGCTTGTCCGTCCTCTTTTAGAATACTGCCGTGCGGTATGGGATCCCTACCAGATAGGACTGAAGGGGTACATCGAAAAAGTTCAGAGAAGGGCAGCACGGTTTGTATTATCGCGAAACAGGGGAGTGAATGTCACTGAAATAATACTGGATTTCGGGTAGACATCATTAAAACAAAATGCGTTTATCGTTGCGGCGGAATCTTCTCACGAAATTTCAATCACCGACTCTCTCTTCCGAATGCGAAAATATTTTGCTGACGACGACCTACTTAGGGAATAACGATCACCATCATAAAATAAGGGAAATAAGACCTCGTACGGAAAGATATAGGGGATCGTTTTTTCCGGGCGCTCTATGAGATTGGAACAACAGAGAACTGTAAAGGCATTTGATGAACCCTCTGTCCTTAAATGTGATCTGCAGAGTATCCATGTTGCTGTAAATACAGATGAATGTGACCAGACGCCCAAATTTAAACATACTTCAAAATTAATAAATTTATTTTGGGTTATAAGAGGGTGGTGACGATCAGAACGTCCAGAATCTCGTCTGTGGGTGTGTGAATGTTCACATGACCACAGATACCAGCATCGTTGCACAACTGATGCAGCGCGTCCAACTTGTGTGGCAGTTCTTGAGCATCCAGCCACCCAGAAGGCAACAATGTGACCCCTTTCAAAACCGCCCAGTTGGCTGTAGGAAGCAAGAGTGCCTCTCTGTGGCATGTTTGCCTGGTTCCCTCACACGTTTGCACCACCCTTAGCCTTCTGGCTGTGAGCATTCCCTATTAAGGTATAGCAACAGATGGCGCTCTGGTAGCTATGCATCTACATTATCTGTTAGCGGACAACGTTGAAACCATTATCAGTACATCTTCTATCCCCCAAGTAGCATATGCTGTCATCGGATCAAAACAGACGTCGTCTTTCCAGGTGTACTAATTTGTTTTCCGGCAGTGTATCTATTGCTTTCCAGCACATTTAATTAATTTCTCAGCAGTATTTCCCATATGTCCATTTCTTGATAGCAGTTGATATCTGTAGGCAATAAATGGTCTCTTAGCCTATGCCTGTTATATTGTAATGACCTCTTCGACTCGTTCGTCATGCGTGTGTTTGCTTCGAAGATAGTGGAATTCCTTCAGCTCTATTAGGTGGCGCCCTGTTCTGATATTAAATGTATAATTAATCTCATTTCTCTTTATACTCAATATGTTCGCCATTCCCTGCTTTACTCTTTATTCCTATCCTTTGTTCTGTAGACTGTTCATTCCTTTCATCTGGTTATATGATTCTTCTTCCCTTCCTGATAAGATAGTAGTCTGATGGTACATAGGCGTGCTCTGTGGAGTATTTATGTGATACTCCATGTTTTTCAAGTACCTAACGTTAAGGTATTTCCTGGGGTATATCCATGTGACACCATTTAAGAGGCTTCACGCTGTTCCCTCACACTGGTGAACACAAGAGGGAACATGACAATTTTCAACAATGCCGTCAGCTTTAATATCATTATCAAATTATTGGCAACCCTGTCGACGATACTCTTCGTCGTCATCAGGGTCTCGAAATACACAGTGGCTGAATTTCCCGAAAAACATCAGTCAGAAAAACCTACGCTTCCCAAAAAACGAGGACAAATATGACGAGAACTGTAGGGAACATCTTCGATCGAAAAGATGTTTGCCGGAGGTTGTATTTTATGACTGGGTTGCAACTGCTTTTGATAAACACAAATACTTCTTGTGACCATTTTCTTTCTGAATTTTCTTTCGGCACATCTATGCTATTACTAAACAGTTAATATTTTATATAAATTTAAGTTAATGTAAAACCAGTGAACGAAGGAGCATATATCATTTTGTCAGCTACTGCCTATCACAACTGAAAACAGGTCTCACCACAAATCACACGTTTTTATCCTTTTTGAGGAGTTGGTGCTACTCTGATACTTCTATCACTGTTGCCTATTAGCAATTCACTTACAAAATTAAGGTTCGAACGAATGAGTTAAGATATTATCAGGTGTAGAAGTATGAAACCGGAATTTCCTTATAGATGGTGTTAGCCGTCAGTGTAGGACACGTGAGACCGCGTCTGCAGACCCATTTGCTTCCTCTGCTAACGAATGTCAACACACAATAACCCAAGTTCATACATCGGTATTTGTTTCAAACCCGTAAACATGTCAAGTTTTCAGCCTGCGAAATACGATTTGCGGACAACATTGGTTTTCTGTTATCATTTGAGGGAAACTGCTGCAGAATCGCATCGAATGCTTGCCGAAGCTTTCAAAAACATTCAAATGGCTCTAAGCACTATGGGACTTAACATCTGAGGTCATCAGTCCCTTAAACTTAGAACTACTTAAACCTGTATAACCAAAGGACATCACACACATCCATGCCCGAGGCTGGATTCGAACCTGCGACCGTAGCAACCGTGTGGTTCCGGACTGGAGCGCCTAGAACCGCTCGGCCACAGTGGCCGGCAAAGCCGAAGCTTTCAGCTGGATTCGAACCTGCGACCGTAGCAACCGTGTAGTTCCGGACTGGAGCGCCTAGAACCGCTCGGCCACAGTGGCCGGCTAAGCCGAAGCTTTCAGCGAACATCCTCTTGGGAAAACATATTGTTTCGAGTAGTTCAAAATATTTAAAAGTTTTGAGTTTGACGCGAGAAACGACGAACGCGGAAAACCACCAAGAAAGTTCGAAGACAACGAATTGCAGGCCTTATTGGATGAAGATGATACTCAAGCAGAACAGAAACTCGCGTAACTATTGAATGTGACGCAGAAACCCGTTTCTCTTAGGTTGAAAGCTGTGGGAAAGGAGCAGAAAGCGGGAAAACGGGTTCTACATGAACTAAATGAAAGACAAGAAGCAAATCGAAAGACCACTTGTGAAAAGCTGCTCGCCAGCTACAAAAGAAAGTCGTTTCTCCATTGAATAGTGACAGGTGATGAAAAATGGATATGTTTTGAGACTCCTAAGCGTCGTAAATCACGGATGAATCCACACAAACCATCTACATGCACTGCAAGACCAAATCGCTTTGGAAAGAAGACAATGCTCTCTGTCTCGTGGGATCAGAAGGGTGTCATCCATTAAGAGCTGCAAAAACCTGATGAAACCGTTAACACTGAGCGCGACCAACAGCAAATGATCGATTTTAAAAAAGCATTACGTGAAAATCGAGCGGAATATGGAAAAAGGCAGCACAAGGTCATAATGCTCCATGCTAACGCCCCTGCACACACAGCAAAACGGGTCAGGGAAACGATCGAGGCGTTCAGTTGGGAAATACTACTATATGCGACTTATTCTCCGGACTTGGCTCCATCCGATTATCATCTGCTTGCAGCACTGGCACACGCCTTCGCTGAACAACGCTTCAGTTCGTATGAAAACGTACGAAAATAGCTTGCTGACTGGTTCGCTTCAAAAGAAGAACTGTTGTTTTGGCGTGGAATTCATAGCCTGCCGGAGAGATGGGAGATATGGATAAATAGCAATGGGGGATGGCGACAGTTTGCTAAGTTGATGGCACCTACAGCATTCTACATTGTGGTCCATGTGTCTTTAACGCACTGTATCTTCAGACACGACTAATTCATTAAGGACGCAATACGTTGCTTTTCAACATCAAAAGATCCAGTCCGACGTGAAGCGCCAAGTATCGTGGGCCATCTTACTGGTGATTCACAGAGATGGCACTGTCTTCCAGTTTTCCGGCTTTCCTGTGCTGTCGATCACGACTATGCTACAGAGGCAAGTGACGTTTAAAACCAAAACACCCGCATAGTGCATCGCCCGATGACGTACTGCGAAGCCGCTGACGAATAGGTTATGTCCTAAGGTTAATTTCGAGGTGTACTATAGAAGTAAGATATGTTCCAACCGTAGTTCTTCATTTATGATCAACTCGACACTAAACTTTACAGTCCATCCATTAATATAAATCAGTTTAAGGTACAACACAGATTACTTTGTGAATGAGAGCCACAAATGCAATGGACGCAACTGGAACTAGGGTTTTGAGTTCTTCTAATAACCAGATTCAAAACAGCTATCTTTGTTTTCGTGTACGATATTGTCTGCCATACGATTCTTTGAATGTACTTGCCTCTAAGCTTGGTCATTGGTAAAGTCAGTAGAAACATTATGAATGTACTCTCTGATACCTATCAACTGCTGCCACTGAACATTTGAAACGGAAGTTTGAACATAGGTAGCTAGTTAATAACGACGCACGGGAAACCTCCCTTAGGTAAGTGCACTTAGTAACAACGGGCTCCGCCAGATCGCTAGGAGAGGGTACAAGTTTCTAATTACTTGGGAGAACACCGTCATGCAGTTTCTTGTTTGTCTTTCTCCACTGAGAGTTCAGGAGGAGCGCGAAGTCTACTGCTGCGCTGCGGTGTTTACGAGAGAACAAACACAGTTCCTTACAAGCGAGTGAGAAACTGCCTCCTGTATTCTGTCCTGTCAGAAACGATGTACGTCAAACAGTGCAACCACTAAAATCTCCGTGGACACGGAAAAATGAAATGATTTCATGAACTTTAGAATACTAGTGTTATGGTCAAATACATGTCATCAGTTTACATACAACACTAAATGAGTAAAGCAGATTGGTTGAACATGTTATGGCTTATTCTTAGAAATCGGTGCCCGGACGTTATGTTTATTAGTGTTGGGCACTCAGACTCCTGCCATCGGATCTATGGAAGTCCCAGAACTGCCATTAAGGACAAAAAGCGAGGCTCGTTCGAGAAGCTACATGGATGAATGTCTGTATACTGAAAATTAATATTACGTCTCATTAACTTGCACAGTATTCCCGTGTTATTATTGCACGTGTTAATGTCTATACCCACCACACTACATTTATGCGTGCAGCAAGTGTCATGTAATTCGTTTTATACAGGGTATCCCAGCAATGTTGCGACGAAATCCGAGGGGTTGTAGAGTGTGTCTTGATAACAAAACAGAGGTTAGAAACAAGTGTCCGAAAACGTAATCCAACGACGCTACAGAGCGCTGTTGCTATAGACGCCAGCACCAGCCAGTAGGCCTACACTTCGGCAACAAACGAGACTTTGTAAGCAGAAGAACCGTAGGGGGAACGTCTCACCATGGTGTTTGTTATTCAGTGATCGTGGCTGATCGCCATGATACACAGTGGAGAAGATGAAGCTACGTGATGCGTAGTAAAGCCTTGTCTCCTATGTAAGCTATACTCTATTGCCTTAGCGGATAACGGTTTTAGACATGGATTTCCATCTGTAGTTAATTTTTCTCCTGAAACCACTGTAAATCTCAATTTTTTTTCGGTATACACGAGAAAAATAAACTGCGAATCCAAACCCGTCTCCAAAACCGTTTTCCACCAGGGGAGCTGAGCATCGCATTCATAGGAGAGAAACATGTCTGCGTAGCAGCTAGCTCCATCTTCTCCACTAACCATCGTGGCGATCAGTCGCGGTCAATGAAGATGAAACCACATTGCGAGACATTCCGCCTACGGTCCGTGAGCGTACAAAGTCTGCTTGCTGCCGGAGGGGGCGCGCAGCGGCAGGTGCCACCGCCTATAACTTACGCGCACTGTAGCGTCATGGATGACGTTTCCGGACACGGGTTACTGTCTCGATTTGTTCCTCAAGACTCCCTCTACCAAACATCGAAGTTTGTCTCAACATTTCTGGGACACCCTGCATAGAGCCTTACGCAAATACAAACTACACATACACAAAATAAAAAAAAGGTTTTGCATCACCTTGGTTCCCAGAATTCCTGAAAATAGACGGTGACTGTCGATATTGTATCACAGACATAGTCCCTTTAACTGTTCAGAGATGTCACTAAACCCGCCCAAAGATGTAAACAACCATTCACGAGCTGCGCCTATTAGACGGAAGGAGTCGGACAGCCGATCAGTTCCAGTCATTCCACAAGGAGGAGGTAAACGGCTCGTGTCGTCTGTAGTTCAACCATGTGTAGACGGTCAATACCGCGGTGCGATCGCGCCAGCATTGTTACTTTGTGCCAGGAAGCGCTCACAACAAGGGAAGTGTCCAGTTGTCTAGGAGTGAACAAAGTGATGTTGTTCGTACATGGAGGAGATACAGAGAGACAAGAACTGTCGATGACATGCATCGCTCACGCTGCCCAAGGGCTACTACTGCAGTGGACGACGGCTACCTATGGATTATAGCTCGGAGGAACCGTGGCAGCAGCGCCGTCATGTTGAATAACGCTTTTCGTGCAGCCACAGGACGTCGTGTTACGATTCAAACTGTGCGCAATAGGCTGCATGATGCGCAGCTTTACTCCCGACGTCCATGGCGAGGTCCATCTTTGCAACCACGTCACCATGCAGTCGGATGGGTCCAACAACATGCCCAATGGACCGCTCAAGATTGGCATCACGTTCTCTTCACCGATGAGTGTCGCATATGCCTTCAACTAGACAATCTTCAGAGACGCGTTTGGAATCAACACGGTCAGGCTGAACATCTTAGACACACTGTTCAGCAATTTCAGTAAGGTGGAGGTTCCCTGCTGTTTTGGGGTGACATTATGTGGGGCCGCCGTACGTCGCTGGTGGTCATGGAAGGCGCCGTAACGGCTGTACGATATGTGAAGGCCATCCTCCGACTGATAGTGCAACCATATCGGCAGCATATTGGCGAGGTATTCGTCTTCATGAACGAAAATTCACGCCGCCATCGTGCACATCTTGGGAATGACTTCCTTCAGGATAACCACACAGCTCGACTAGAGTGCCAGCATTTTCTACAGACATGAACCCTATCGATTATGCCTGGGATGGATTGAATAGGGCAGTTTATGGACGACGTGACCCACCAACCACTCTAACGGATCTACGCCGAATCGCCGTTGAGGTGTGGGGCAATCTGGACCAACAATGCCTTGATGAATTTGTGGATAGTATGTCATGACGAATACCCGAATGTATCAATGCAAGAGGATGTGCTACTTGGTGTTAGAGGTACCGGTGCGCACAGAAATCTGGACCACCACCTCGGAAGGTCTCGATGTATGCTGGTACAACATGCAATGTGTGGATTTTATGAGCAATAAAAAGAGAGGAAACGATGTTTATGTTTATCTCTATTCCAAATTTCTGTGAAGGTTCCGGAACTCTCGGAACCGAGGTGATGCAAACCTTTCATTGGCGTGTGTAGATAGAAGGTCCTCGCCGCATTTTTCGGTCTGCATATTATGGCTAATGTCAGGAACTATTGTAGTATTTTGATAATGTTAATGCTAATAGATAGGTTGATTCACAACGAAGGTTTGTGCAGCGTAATTCATTGTTTCTATTATTTTGACGAGTGTGTAATACCTGAATACTTATCTCACCTATACGTAAGTGACATTTTATGGCAATACTGGGATCTACGAGTTGTTCAGCTAGGAGGAGTCGGTTTCTAAAGGGAAAAGCAATGTACTCCAGAGAGCAGCGAAGTTTGACTGGGATCCAAGCATACAGAATTGTCACTTCAAAGCCGGCCGAAGTGGCCGTGCGGTTAAAGGCGCTGCAGTCTGGAACCGCAAGACCGCTACGGTCGCAGGTTCGAATCCTGCCTCGGGCATGGATGTTTGTGATGTCCTTAGGTTAGTTAGGTTTAACTTGTTCTAAGTTCTAGGGGACTAATGACCTCAGCAGTTGAGTCCCATAGTGCTCAGAGCCATTTGAGCCATTTTTTTTTGTCACTTCAAGTCACTCGCCCCGTTCTTCTGTCTGTGTGCGAAGGATAATATCAAGAAATACCATACGGAATGTGATATGGTTTTCAGTAATAGATACAATGATTCACGAGGAAGGTTTGTATATATCACTAAACATTATAAACACGTCGTCCACCTGAAGATATTTAATGCTACCCATGTGAAGGCATGATGAGCACTAGTTTCTTGCTAAACTGACTGTGAAACATCACCAAATTCTCGTTTAGAACCTCAGAAAACGCCTGCCCCCTCCATTCAATACAAGAATACAGTGACGAAAAAAAATAGCAACGCCAAGAAGGAATTGTGCAACATGAAGGAAAGTTGACAGATGTGTTTCTACATTCGAGAGATGATGTACATTTAAATTTCGCGCCAGTCGCATTAAGAGGGGAGCTATTAGCGCCATTGTGAGGAAGCAAATCAGGTTTTCTTTAAATTCACACTTAACGGTCGTGAGGATTAGTTACCTTTGAGATTGGACGTAGTGAGCTGATATCAGTCAAAAAATGCTTTTATGGCGACAGAGACGCCATTTTTAACAGCTCACTAATTTCGAGGGAGGACTTGTAGTATAGCTGGATGTTCCTTCTGCGTTACTGCAGAAAGACTTGGCAGGAACGTAGCCAGTGTACATGATTGCTAGCAGCGGTGTTTACGGAAATGTACGCCTGCAAGAAGACCGGGCTCTGAACGGCCACGTGGCAATACCGAAAGATACAACAATCGTGTTCAGCATAAGGCTCTGGCGCAGCGTACTGCATCTGCAGCAGCAATTTTCAGCAGCAGTACTTGGCACCACAGTGACACAACGAGCTGTTACAAATCGGTTACTTCAAGGACAGCTCCGAGCCACACGCCGTGTAGCGTGCATTCAACTGCCACCAAACCACCGCCATTTGCTACTTCAGTGATGTCAAGCGAGAGATCATTAGAGGGCAGGTTGGAGATCTGTTGTGTTTTCTGATGAAGCTGCCTTGGTGACGTCCGCGTGTTGTTTAGAAGAAGGCTAATTGAGGGACTGTAGTCAAACTTTCTATGTGCTAGATACACTGGACCTGCGCCTGGAGTTATGGACTGCGGTGCGATTTCCTTCCTATTACAGCAAGAGAACTCTTGTGGTCTCCCTATACATTCTGACAGCAAATTTGTATGTCAGTCTGGTGATACGACCTCTTGTGCTGTCATTCATGTACAGCATTCCAGGGGGCGTTTTCCAACACTATAACGCGCGCCCGCTGCTTTTTGAGTCATCAGTCTTCTGACTGCTTTGATGCGACCCGCCACGAATCCCTCTCCTGTGCCAAACTCTTCATTCAGAGTAGCACTTGCAACCTACGTTATCAATTACTTGGAGGATATATTCCAATCTCCGTCTTCCTCTACAGTGTTTACCCTCCACAACTTCCTCTAGTGCTATGGCAGTTATTCCCTGATGTCTTAACAGATGTCCTATCATCCTGTCCAATCTCATTCTCAATGTCTGTCATATATTTCCTTCCCTCTCCGATTCTGCACAGAACCTTCCCATTCCTTAACTTATCAGTCCACCTGCTTTTCAACATTCGTCTGCAACACCACATCACGATTGGTTCGATTCTCTTCTGTTCTGGTTTTCCCACAGTCCACGTTTCATTACCGTACAATGCTGTGCTCCAAAGATACATTCTCAGAAATTCCTTACCCACATTAAGGCCTATGTTTGATACAAGTATACTTTTCTTGGTCATCAATGCCCTTTGTGCTAGCACTAGAGGGCTTTTGATGTCCTCCTTGCTCCGTCCCTCGTTACTAGCAGAATTCCTTAACTTCATCTACTTCGTGACCACCAACCCTACTGTTAAGTTTGTCACTGTTCTCATTTCTGCTACTTCTCATTACTTTCATCTTTCTTCGATTTACTCTCAATCCATATTCTGTGCTCGTTAGCCCGTTCATTCCATTCAGCAGATCATGTAATTGCTCTTGACTTTCACTCATAATATCAAATCATTTCATTGATATTCTTTCATCTTGAATTTTAATTCCACTCCTGACCCTTTCTTTTATTTCCATTGTGGCTTCTTCGATGTACAGATTGAAGAGTAATGGCGAAAGCCTACTTCCCTGTCTTACACCATGTTTAACTCGAGAACGTCGTCCATTCTTATTATTCCTTCTTGTGTCTTCTACATATTGTGTTGTCAGCCCTCGCCTACAGCTTACCCCTATTTTTTTCAAAGTTTCCAACATCTTGCACCATTTTACGTTGTCGGTCGCTTTTTCCAGGCCGAACGTGTCTTTAGCCTTGTTTCCATTATCAACCGCAACGTCAGAATTGACACTCTGGTTTTTTACCTTTCCTAAAGCCAAACCGATCATCATCTGACACACCCTAAATTTTCTTTTCCATTTGTCTGTCTACTATTCTTGTAAGCAACTTGGATGCATGAGTTGCTAAGCTAATTGTGTGATGATTCTCACAGTTGTCAGTTCTTGCAGTCTTCGGGATTGTGTGGATGATATTTTTGTGAAAGTCAGATGGTATATCGCCGGAGTCATCGATCCGACTCATCAACGTGAATAGTCGTTATGTTACCACTTCTCCCAATAATTTTAGAAATTCTGATGGAATGTTGTCTATCCCCCCTGCCTTGTTTTTCTCTGCCTCGTGATGACTGGGTGTTGTGTGATGTCCTTAGGTTTGTTAGGTTTAAGTAGTTCTAAGTTCTAGGGGACTGATGACCACAGCTATTAAGTCCCATAGTGTTCAGAGCCATTTGAACCATTTTTGAACCTGCTTTGTTTGACTGTGAGTCATCCAAAACTCTCTTAAATTCTGATTATAATACTGGATCCTTTGTCTCTTCTACAGGGTGTTACAAAAAGGTACGGACAAACTTTCAGGAAATATTCCTCACACACAAAGAAAGAAAATATGTTATGTGGACATGTGTCCGGAAAGGCTTACTTTCCATGTTAGAGCTCATTTTATTACCTCTCTTCATATCACATTAATCATGGAATGGAAACACACAGCAACAGAACGTACCAGCGTGACTTCAAACACTTTGTTACAGGAAATGTTCAAAATGTCCTCCGTTAGCGAGGATACATGCATCCACCCTCCGTCGCATGGAATCCCTGATGCGCTGATGCAGCCCTGGAGAATGGCGTATTGTATCACAGCCGTCCACAATACGAGCACGAAGAGTCTCTACATTTGGTACCGGGGTTGCGTAGACATGAGCTTCAAATGCCCCCATAAATGAAAGTCAAGAGGGTTGAGGTCAGGAGAGCGCGGAGGTCATGGAATTGGTCCGCCTCTACCAATCCATCGGTCACCGAATCTGTTGTTGAGAAGTGTACGAACACTTCGACTGAAATGTGCAGGAGCTCCATCGTGCATGAACCACATGTTGTGTCGTACTTGTAAAGGCATATGTTCTAGCAGCACAGGTAGAGTATCCCGTATGAAATCATGATAACGTGCTCCTTTGAGCGTACTTGACTGACGAAACTAAAATGAGCTCTAACATGGAAATTAAGCGTTTCCGGACACATGTCCACATAACATATTTTCTTTTTTTGTGCGTGAGGAATGTTTCCTGAGAGTTTGGCCATACCTTTTTGTAACACCCTGTATATTGACTCTTATTTCTTCCTCTATCACATCAGACAAATCTTCCCCCTCATCGAGGTCTTCAGTGTACCTATCCACTTTCTCGTCTGCTTTTAACAGTGGTATTCCCGTTCACTCTTTAAGTGACCAATATTGCTTTTAATTACACCGAAAGTTGTTTTGACTTTCCTATATGCCGAGTCAGTCTGTCCGAAAATCATTTCTTCATGGATTTCTTCACATTTTTCGTGTAGCTATTTCGTCTCAGTTTCCCTGCACTTTCTGTTTATTTCATTCCTCAGTGACTTTTATTTCTATATTCCTGAATTTCCATGATCATTTTTATACTTACTTCTTTCATCGATTATCTGAATTATTTCTTCTTTTACCCATGGTTTCGTTCCGAATGCCTTCTTTGTATCTATTTTTTTCTTTCCTACTTCTGTCATTGCCTTTCTTAGTGATGTCCATTCCACTTCAGTTGTACTGCCTAATGAGCTATTCCTTATTGCTGTACCTATAGCCTTAGAGAACTTCAAGCGTATCTCGCCATTCTTTAGTACTTCCGTATCCCACTCTTTGCAAATTGATTCTACCTGGCTAATCTCGTAACTTCAGCGTACTCTTTATCAGTACTACTCTGAGATATGAGTCTATATCTGCTCCTGGGTATGCCCTACAATCCAGTATATGATTTCTGAGTGCCTTTCTGACCATGATGTAATGTAATTGAAATCTTTCGCATCACCTGGCCTTTTCCAAGTATAGCTCTTCCTGTTCTGATTTTCGAACAGAGTATTCACTATTACTGTCTGAAATTTATTACAGAACTCAATTAGTCTTTGACCTCTCTCATGACTTGTCCCAAGCCCATATCCTCCTGTAACATTCTCTTCTACTCCTTCCTCTACAACTGCATTCCAATCCCTCATGACTATAAGTTTTTCATCTCCCTTCACGGACTATAGTACTCTTTCATTGTCCTAATATACTTTCTTTATTCTCCATCTTGAGCTTGCGACGTCGCCATCTATACTTGAATTATTATTTTCGATGCTAGTTTGCTGTCGTATCCGATAAGAACAACACTATCACCGAACTGTTGACAGCAACACACTGTCTGCCTTATCTTCCTATTCGTAACGAATCCTACACTGGTTATACTACTTTCTGCTGCTGTTGATATTACCCTATTCCATTTCTCTTCACTGACCCTTACTATATCTAAACTGAGCCTCTGCATTTACCTTTTCAGATTTTCTAGCTTCCCTACTAACTTCAAGCTTCTGACGTTCCACACGCCGACTCGTAGAACGTTATACTTTCGTTGGTTACTCAGTCCTTTTCTCATGGTCAACTCCCTCTTAGCAGTTCTGTCCGAGAGATACAAATGTGGGACTAGTCCGGAATCTTCTGGCAATGTAGAGATCGCCATGACACATTTTCAATTACAGGCTAAATGTCTGTGGATACATGTTATGTGGTTTAATGCAGTGAATTCCTTTGCCTTCTGAAATCCTCATGCTGTTGATCGTTGCTTTTTTTTTTCGCCTTTAGGGGCAGTTTCCTACCCCAAGGACAAGAGAATGCCTGAACTCTGTCCACGCCTCCACTCTCTTTGACTAGGCCGTTGGCACAATGAGGCTGACGTCTTATGCTGGAAGCCTTCAGCAGCCGCCATTGCTCATTGTTAATCAAAATTTAAGTGGTTGTGGGTTTAGAACCCGGGACCGAAAACATTTTGAAAAATAATCAAAGACGTTACAGCTTTATTATTCCATCATGCTCAATATATAGTCGACATCGTGCCTTGGACTGGTCGATGACAATATCTGTCTCCAATCGAGTACATAAGGGGCATCATCGGACGACAACTACAGCGTCATCCACAATTACCATTAACCGACCGTGTACTGACTGACCAAGTGCATCAGGCATGGAACTCCTTCTGACGTTCGGCACCAGATCAACACAACGCGTTTACGTTTGCATGCTTGCGTTCAATATTCTGATGGTTACACCAGTTGATATTGTAGTAGCATTTCATATTTGCAATGGCTTATCTTGTGGTTACATTAACCTTTAATCTATCAATGTTAATCACGTCAGTATGTTACCTAGGCAAATATATTCCCGGAATTTCATTACTCTACATTAACTATTTACGTTTACGATTTTCCTTTCCGTCAATGTAGAAATGAAATACTAACAGTGAAAAGATACATTTAGTTTTGTATCACATTAGTTTTATAACATATTAGTAAATCCATTTGGTCAACTACCCGCAAAGCAAGTCCATAAAAACTTTTGAAGCGAACGTATTCCGAATTCTTTAATTACATTTTAATAGTTGATTTATTCCGTCCGCTGTCTAGGGGTAGCGTCCTTGATTAGTAAAGATATCCTGGGTAGTGGGTTCGAACCCCACCACAGCTTCAGTTTTGGGTAAAAAATCATCACCAATGGTGGCCAAAGACTTCCAGCACGAGACGTCACTCTCATTACGCCAACAGCCTTGTCAAAGGCTGTCCGCACGACAGATGTTCATGGCACTCTCTTGCTCTTGGAGTGGGAAACTGCCCATAAAGACGGAAGAATAAGCAGTGATCCATGGCATGAGGGGGCAGAAGACAGTGGTAACCATTGCATTAAAGACACGTAATGCGTGTCCACAGGACATGTGGCCTGTAACTGAAAATGTGACACGGCGATCTCTACATTGCCAAAAGTTTCCGGACTAGTCCCCCATTTGGATCTCTCGGACAGAACTGCTAAGGGGGAGCTGACCATGGGAAAAGGACTGAGTAACCAACAAATGGATAACGTTCTACGAGTTGGGGCGTGAAATGTCAGAAGCTTGAAGTTAGAAGGAAGCTAGAAAATCTCAAAATGTAAGTGCCGAGGCTCAATCTAGATATACACTCCTGGAAATGGAAAAAAGAACACATTGACACCGGTGTGTGAGACCCACCATACTTGCTCCGGACACTGCGAGAGGGCTGTACAAGCAATGATCACACGCACGGCACAGCGGACACACCAGGAACCGCGGTGTTGGCCGTCGAATGGCGCTAGCTGCGCAGCATTTGTGCACCGCCGCCGTCAGTGTCAGCCAGTTTGCCGTGGCAACGGAGCTCCATCGCAGTCTTTAACACTGGTAGCATGCCGCGACGGCATGGACGTGAACCGTATGTGCAGTTGACGGACTTTGAGCGAGGGCGTATAGTGGGCATGCGGGAGGCCGGGTGGACGTACCGCCGAATTGCTCAACACGTGGGGCGTGAGGTCTCCACAGTACATCGATGTTGTCGCCAGTGGTCGGCGGAAGGTGCAAGTGCCTGTCGACCTGGGACCGGACCGCAGCGACGCACGGATGCACGCCAAGACCGTAGGATCCTACGCAGTGCCGTAGGGGACCGCACCGCCACTTCCCAGCAAATTAGGGACACTGTTGCTCCTGGGGTAGCGGCGAGGACCATTCGCAACCGTCTCCATGAAGCTGGGCTACGGTCCCGCACACCGTTAGGCCGTCTTCCGCTCACGCCCCAACATCGTGCAGTCCGCCTCCAGTGGTGTCGCGACAGGCGTGAATGGAGGGACGAATGGAGACGTGTCGTCTTCAGCGATGAGAGCCGCTTCTGCCTTGGTGCCAATGATGGTCGTATGCGTGTTTGGCGCCGTGCAGGTGAGCGCCACAATCAGGACTGCATACGACCGAGGCACACAGGGCCAACACCCGGCATCATGGTGTGGGGAGCGATCTCCTACACTGGCCGTACACCACTGGTGATCGTCGAGGGGACACTGAATAGTGCACGGTACATCCAAACCGTCATCGAACCCATCGTTCTACCATTCCTAGACCGGCAAGGGAACTTGCTGTTCCAACAGGACAATGCACGTCCGCATGTATCCCGTGCCACCCAACGTGCTCTAGAAGGTGTAAGTCAACTACCCTGGCCAGCAAGATCTCCGGATCTGTCCCCCATTGAGCATGTTTGGAACTGGATGAAGCGTCGTCTCACGCGGTCTGCATGTCCAGCACGAACGCTGGTCCAACTGAGGCGCCAGGTGGAAATGGCAGGGCAAGCCGTTCCACAGGACTACATCCAGCATCTCTACGATCGTCTCCATGGGAGAATAGCAGCCTGCATTGCTACGAAAGGTGGATATACACTGTACTAGTGCCGACATTGTGCATGCTCTGTTGCCTGTGTCTATGTGCCTGTGGTTCTGTCAGTGTGATCATGTGATGTATCTGACCCCAGGAATGTGTCAATAAAGTTTCCCCTTCCTGGGACAATGAATTCACGGTGTTCTTATTTCAATTTCCAGGAGTGTAGTAGGGGTCAGTGAAGTGAAATGGAAACATGACAATGATTTCAGGTCATATGATTATATGGTAATATCAACAGCAACAGAAAATGGCATAACGGGTGTAAAATTCGTTATCAATAGCAAGGCACAGAAAAGAGTGAGTTATTGCGAACAGTTCAGTGACGGGAATGTTCTCATAAGAATCTACAGGAAACCAACATCGACGACGATATTTCAGGCGTACATGCCGACGCGACAAGCTGAAAATGAAGTATATGAGAATATTGAAAGAGTGGTACAGTATGAAAAGGGATATGACAGTCTAATAGCCTTGGGGAATTGGAATGCGGTTGAAGAGGAAGGAGTAGAAGAAAAGGTTACGGGAGAAGGAGAATGTGGGCTTGGAACAAGTAATGAGAGAGGAGAAATACTGATTGTGTTCTGCAATAAATTTCAGCTAGTAATAGCTAATCTTCTGTTCAAGAATCACAAGAGTAAGACACACACTTTTAAAAGGCCGGGTGATAGAAAAGATTTCAGTTAGATAGCATAATGGCCAGGCAGAAATTCCAAAATCAGATAATGGATTGTAAGACGTCCGCAGGAGCAGATATAGACTCAGATCACAACATGGTAGTGTTGAACAGCAGGCTGAAGTTTGAGAGATTAGTCAAGAACAATCAGTATCCAAAGAAGTGCTATACGGAAGTACTAAAGAATGACGAAATATGCTTGAAGTTACCTAAGGCTATAGACACAATAATAAGGAATAGCACAGCAAGCAGTGCCGTAGCAGGGGAAGGGACATCTCTAAAAAGGGCACAGAAGTAGGAAAGAAAAACATAGTTACAAAGAAGGTAACTATGAAGAAACCACGGGTAACAAGAAATACTTCAGTCGAATGATGAAAGAAGACATTACAAAAATGTTCAGGCAAATTCCGGAGTACAGGAATGCAAGTCTCTGAGGAATAAAATAAATATGAAATGTAGTGAAGCTAAGACGAAATTGCTGTATGAGAAATGTGAAGAAATCGAGAAAGAAATGATTGTCGAAACGACTGACTCAGCATACAGGGAAGTTAAAAATCCTTTGATGGCATTCAAAGCAAGGCATGGTAACATCAACAGTGCAAAGGGAATTCCACTTTTAAACGCGGGAGAGAGAGCGGATAGGTGGAAAGAGTACATCGAAGTCCTCTACGATGGCGAAGACTTGTCTGATGACGTGGTACTGGAAGTAACAGGAGTCGATATAGACGAGATAGGGGACCCAGGTAGAATTTAGAAGAGCTTCGGAAGACTTATGATCGAATAAAGCGGTAGGGATAAAAAAATTCTGCCAGAATTTCTAAAATTATTGGCGGAGGTGGCAACAAAATGACTATTTACGTTAGTGCGTAGTAGGTATGAGTCTGACGATATACCATCTGACGTTCGGAAAAAAATCATCCACACAATTCCAAAGATTGCAAGTATCGATAAGTGCGAGAATTCTCTCACAATCAGCTTAACACCTCATGCATTCAAGTTGATGGTAAGAATAATGTACAGAAGAATGGAAAGGGAAATTGAGGATGTGTTAGGTGACGATGAGTGTGGCTTCAGGAAAGGTAAAGGCTCCAGAGAAGCAATTCTGAGGTTACGGTTGATGATGGAAGTAAGACTAAAGAAAAATGAAGATACATTCATAGGCTATGTTTTCCTGGAAAAAGTCATTGTCGAACACTTTTTCCAGGAAAACATAGCCTAATTGTGCAAGATGATCGAAATTCTAAACAAATTGGGGTAAGCTATAGGAAAAGACGGATAAGATACATGTTCGAGAACTAAGATGGAGCAATAAGAGTGGAAGACGAAGAACGAAGTTCCCGGGTTAAAAAGCGTCTAAGTCAGGGATGCAGCCATTGACACCTACTGTTCAATCTATACATCAAAGAAGCAATTTCGGAAATAAAAGAAAGGTTCAGAAGTCGAATTAAAATTCAAGGTGCAAGGACTTCAATGATTCGACTCGCTGATGACTTGGCTGTCCTCAGAGAAAGTGAAGAGGAATTACATGATCTGCTGAATGGAATGAACAGCATAAGGACTACAGAATATGGATTGGCAGTAAATTGAGGAAAGACAAAAGTAATGAGAAGTAGCAGAAATGAGAACAGCGAAGAACTTAACATCAAGACTGGTGATCAGTAAGTAAATGAAGTTAACGTATTGGGATAACTACACAGAATAATAACCCATGACGGACTGAGTTAGATGGACATCAAAGGCAGACTAGCACTGGAAAAAAGGGCATTCATGGCCAATAGAAGTCTATTACTATTAAACATAGGCCATAATTTGAAGAAGACATTTCTGAGAATGTACTTTCGGAGTACAGCATCGTATGTTAGTGAAATATGGACTGCAGGGAAGCCCGAACGGAATTGAAGCATTTGAGATGTGGTGTTACGAAGAATGTCGGGAATTAGATGGACTGAAAAGGTAATAAATGAGGAGGTTCCCGAGAGAAACGGCAAGGAAAGGAAATTAAGGAAAACACTGACAACAGGAAAGTACATGATGACAGGACATCTGATAGGAAATCAGGGAATGACTTCCATGGTACTATAGGGAGCTGTAGAGGGCCAAAACTATAGAGGAAGAGAGAGTTTGGAATATATCCAGCAAATAATAGAGGACGTAGGCTGCAAGTGCTACTCTGAGCAGGCCGCAGTGGCCGAGCGGTTTTAGGAGCTACAGTCTGGAACTGCGCTACCGCTACGGTCGCAGGTACGAATCCTGCCTCGGGCATGGATGTGTGTGATGTCCTTCGGTTAGGTAGGCTTACGTAGTTCAAAGTTCTAGGGGACTGATGACCTCAGAAGTTAAGTCCCATAGTACTCAGAGCAATTTTTGAGCTACTCTGAGAAGAAGAGGTTGACACAGGAGAGGAATTCGTGCCGGGCGGCGTCTATAACCGGTCAGGGAACTGATGACTCAAAAAAAAAAATTCAGTTGTGTAACAATTTGTCCATTATATTTGGACTGTTGAGCTCCGTGGCCGTGGATAATGATATTTCATTGTAAAAATACAGCAACCAGCCACTTTTTAATGCGATTTATTTATGCCAATATGCATTTCGGGTTTGCACCCATCTTCAGCTGGCGAATTACATGGATCTTCAGTTACTACAGTAGTACAATTTCGACAGCAGTTTGGATGCTGCAGCAGGCCTGTGCAAAAGCAACGATTCTAATCACTTACTTCAATTTCGCGAGTTTAAAGTTACGCACTATCAGTTGTTCATTTTACTTACATTCTCCTCTCCTTGTTTTTTCTTGGCTTTTCTTCTTTCTTGCAACAACACAAACACTTTTTACCACGTATTTTACACAGGCGCACTGCGTTATCCGCCATGTTGTCGACTGACAGTTTTTGTTTACATACTAACGGTTTATCTATGGACAGAGTTATATTTTTCGAAAGTGTTGAGGTTATAAGATAAGCTACTGTTTTCTAAACATTGACTTGGGTGACAGAAGTATTCTAAGTACAATGTATACAATTTTTTTTTTTTTGGTAGTATTGAAGATAATAAACTAACATAACACATTTACACAACGCAGTAATTCATACATTTACAATATAACAAAGATAGAATTAAGATTTTTATGTTTTATACTATTATATGCATTTGGTTAGGTTTATATTAGATTATGTTATTTCTTGATTGTGCTTAGTGAGTGGTTTGAAAAGTAGAGTGTGGAAGTTTTTAAGAAATATTCGGTTTGGTAGCTCTGTTTGGTCGTTAAGTATGTCAGAAGGGGATGCATGTTTATGTGAATAAATTTCGATTTCTTCTAGGAGGTTCATTCTTTTTCCTTTGTTGGCTAGGTGGAGAACTTGTAGATTATGGGATATGTCTGTTACTTGATGTTCTTCTTCTGCTACATGTTGGGCGAATGTGGATTTATTTAAGTTTTTTAAACGAAGAGCATCCATGTGTTCTCGAAACCGTATGCTGAAGTTTCTCCCTGTTTGGCCTATGTATGTTTTTGGACATTAGTTGCAGTTAAGTTTGTATATTCCTGATTGATTGTACGGTTTGGTATTATTTTTAATGTTATGGATAGCTTTGTCCTTTATTTTGTTATTTGTATAGTAGCTGATTTCGATATCTGTTCCTCGGAACAGCTGTGCTATTTTATATGACAGCTTTCCTACAAATGGCAAGCTTACATATTTTTCTTTTGGCTGTGTTGTGGCATTCTTTAATGTTGTTTTGTTATTGTATTTGTTTATGTGGGGATTTATCTTAGAGTTTAGTTCATCTATTAATTTTGGATTGTAACCATTATTGTAAGCAATTGCTTTGATGGTGTTTAGTTCTTCTATTTGATCAGCTGGTTCTAGTGGTATTTTGTGCATTCTGTTTAGCATTGCTCTGTATGAAGCCGTCTTATGTTTATCCGGGTGACAGGATGATTTATTAATTGTGTTATCTGTGTATGTTGGTTTCCTGTATACTTGAAATTTGTGTTTGTTGTTGGAGCTACTTATGCAGAGATCCAGAAAATTTAAACCTGCTTCTGTCTGGTGTTCTACAGTGAAGATGATGTTCTGATGCATTTTATTCATTTCTTTTGCAAGGTTATCAATTTCTTCTGCTGTGCCATCAAATAGGATTATTATATCATCAACATACCTTTTGTAACAAATTATCTTGTTTACTATCTGGGGGTTTTCTTTAAAAAAATTTACATTCTAAGTTATTGATGAAAATATCTGCAAGCAAACTGGCAAGGCAGCTACCCATAGCCAGGCCATCTTTCTGCTGGTACATTTTGTTATTAAAAGAAAAATAGTTGTGTGATAGTACTAGTGTTAATAGATCAATGAATTCATATATTTCTGGTAATGCCAAACTTTTATGTTTAAGTAAATTGTTTTTAATTATTTCTATTGTTTCTTTGACCGGTATGTTTGTGTAGAGGTTTGTGATGTCAAGTGATGCAAACCTAGCAGTATCAGGAATCTGAATTTCTTTTAGACAATTAATAAGTTCATAACTGTTCTTTACTGAGTATGTCTCTTCAAATTTGAATGTGTTGCTAAGGATCTCATTCAGTTTCTTGCTGATTTTATAAGTTGGGCTGCTCCGAGAATTAACAATTGGACGTATGGGACAGTTAACTTTATGGGTCTTGGGTTGTGCTCGTAGACGTGGTGCATAAGGGTTCATAACAGTGCATTCATGTATATCTTTTGCATTTAAGAGGAAATCACTTTTTTTCATCATATTTTTAAGTTTGTTCTGTAACTTAAGAGTGGGATCAGACTGAATTTCTACTATATTATTGTTACTGAAAAATTCAATGGTTTTTCTTACATATTCACTTTCATACATTACAACAATAGCATTGCTTTTATCTGCTTTTACTACTAAAGCTTTATTGTCGCTTAGTTTCTTATTAACACTTTTAAGTATTGTAGTGTCATGGTGCTTTATACCATTATTATTATTGTTTGCTTTCTCTATTTGTTTGGTGATGAAATTGTTAACTTTGTGGCCTATGGCAATCTGATCATTCTGAGTTAGTTTTGCAGTATCACAGGCTATTTTGGTGCCTACTATTAATTCTTTAATATTATTTTCAGTCAGAGGTGGGGTGATATTATGTTGCAGCCCTTTATTCAGCAAACTTACTTCTTTATCACTGAAGATGATGTCTGTTGAATTTACTAGACATTTGGAGAATTTATGCTTAGTAGAAGGTACATTGTCATTCACCTTTGGAATTTGTGACATAAGCTTTTTCAACTTATTGTTATGCCTACATCTGACTTTATGCTGTTCTTTCATAGCTATTATACTGACAAAATCGAATGCATGGTTGAATTGTGTGGGAGTAAGTTGTTTACCTAGCTCTAAATGTAATCTATATAACTGTTGGTTTAAAAACTGCTTCTTTCTGTGTTGGTTTCGGATTTCAGATTGGAGCCATATAATTTCACTTCTTTCTTTAGCTATTTTCGCTGCTTTGCTTTGACTGTTGATGTTCACTTTGACTTATTTTGGAGTTACATTCGCACTTAAACACTTTTTATTGAACTTGATACTAAGAATTGTTCTTTCTAACTTAATTTTGTACTTTCTGAAGTCATGTAAAGCTCTTAGTACCTGGCTAGGTAGTGTCAATAACAATTTGTCCATTCCAATGTACCTTCTACTAAGCATAAATTCTCCAAACGTCTAGTAAATTCAACAAACATCATCTTCAGTGATAAAGAAGTAAGTTTGCTGAATAAAGGGCTTCAACATAATATCACCCCACCTCTGACTGAAAATAATATTAAAGAATTAATAGTAGGCACCAAAATAGCCTGTGATACTGCAAAACTAACTCAGAATGATCAGATTGCCATAGGCCACAAAGTTAACAATTTTATCACCAAACAAATAGAGAAAGCAAATAATAATAATAATAGTATAAAGCACCATGACACTACAATACTTAAAAGTGTTAATAAGAAACTAAGCGACAATAAAGATTTAGTAGTAAAAGCAGATAAAAGCAATGCTATTGTTGTAATGTATGAAAGTGAATATGTAAGAAAAACCATTGAATTTTTCAGTAACAATAACATTGTAGAAATTCAGTCTGATCCCACTCTTAAGTTACAGAACAAACTTAAAAATATGATGAAAAAAAGTGATTTCCTCTTAAATGCAAAAGATATACATGAATGCACTGTTATGAACCCTTATGCACCACGTCTACGAGCACAACCCAAGACCCATAAAGTTAACTGTCCCATACGTCCAATTGTTAATTCTCGGAGCAGCCCAACTTATAAAATCAGCAAGAAACTGAATGAGATCCTTAGCAACACATTCAAATTTGAAGAGACATACTCAGTAAAGAACAGTTATGAACTTATTAATTGTCTAAAAGAAATTCAGATTCCTGATACTGCTAGGTTTGCATCACTTGACATCACAAACCTCTACACAAACATACCGGTCAAAGAAACAATAGAAATAATTAAAAACAATTTACTTAAACATAAAAGTTTGGCATTACCAGAAATATATGAATTCATTGATCTATTAACACTAGTACTATCACACAACTATTTTTCTTTTAATAACAAAATGTACCGGCAGAAAGATGGCCTGGCTATGGGTAGCTGCCTTGCCAGTTTGCTTGCAGATATTTTCATCAATAACTTAGAATGTAAATTTTTTTAAAGAAAACCCCCAGATAGTAAACAAGATAATTTGTTACAAAAGGTATGTTGATGATATAATAATCCTATTTGATGGCACAGCAGAAGAAATTGATAACCTTGCAAAAGAAATGAATAAAATGCATCAGAACATCATCTTCACTGTAGAACACCAGACAGAAGCAGGTTTAAATTTTCTGGATCTCTGCATAAGTAGCTCCAACAACAAACACAAATTTCAAGTATACAGGAAACCAACATACACAGATAACACAATTAATAAATCATCCTGCCACCCGGATAAACATAAGACGGCTTCATACAGAGCAATGCTAAGCAGAATGCACAAAATACCACTAGAACCAGCTGATCAAATAGAAGAACTAAACACCATCAAAGCAATTGCTTACAATAATGGTTACAATCCAAAATTAATAGATGAACTAAACTCTAAGATAAATCCCCACATAAACAAATACAATAACAAATCAACATTAAAGAATGCCACAACACAGCCAAAAGAAAAATATGTAAGCTTGCCATTTGTAGGAAAGCTGTCATATAAAATAGCACAGCTGTTCCGAGGAACAGATATCAAAATCAGCTACTATACAAATAACAAAATAAAGGACAAAGCTATCCATAACATTAAAAATAATACCAAACCGTACAATCAATCAGGAATATACAAACTTAACTGCAACTCATGTCCAAAAACATACATAGGCCAAACAGGGAGAAACTTCAGCATACGGTTTCGAGAACACATGGATGCTCTTCGTTTAAAAAACTTAAAGAAATCCACATTCGCCCATCATGTAGCAGAAGAAGAACATCAAGTAACAGACATATCCCATAATCTACAAGTTCTCCACCTAGCCAACAAAGGAAAAAGAATGAACCTCCTAGAAGAAATCGAAATTTATTCACATAAACATGCATCCCCTTCTGACATACTTAACGACCAAACAGAGCTACCAAACCGAATATTTCTTAAAAACTTCCACACTCTACTTATCAAACCACTCACTAAGCACAATCAAGAAATAACATAATCTAATATAAACCTAACCAAATGCATATAATAGTATAAAACATAAAAATCTTAATTCTATCTTTGTTATATTGTAAATGTATGAATTACTGCGTTGTGTAAATGTGTTATGTTAGTTTATTATCTTCAATACTACCAAAAAAAAATTGTATACATTGTACTTAGAATACTTCTGTCACCCAAGTCAATGTTTAGAAAACAGTAGCTTATCTTATAACCTCAACACTTTCGAAAAATATAACTCTGTCCATAGATAAACCGTTTGTATGTAAACAAAAACTGTCAGTCGACAACATGGCGGATAACGCAGTGCGCCTGTGTAAAATACGTGGTAAAAAGTGTTTGTGTTGTTGCAAGAAAGAAGAAAAGCCAAGAAAAAACAAGGAGAGGAGAATGTAAGTAAAATGAACAACTGATAGTGCGTAACTTTAAACTCGCGAAATTGAAGTAAATGATTAGAATCGTTGCTTTTGCACAGGCCTGCTGCAGCATCCAAACTGCTGTCGAGATTGTACTACTGTAGTAACTGAAGATCCATGTAATTTGCCAGCTGAAGATGGGTGCAAACCCGAAATGCATATTGGCATAAATAAATCGCATTAAAAAGTGGCTGGTTGCTGTATTTTTACAATGAAATTCAGTTGTGGCCTTGCAAAGCATTCTTATCTGAGGAACTGACAAGGAAATGGAACTGAATCTTTACCTCAATACTAACCGAATTGCTTAACTACTGACTATCGGTTGTATGTTTGAAAGTACTCAATGGTTGTCGCCTTGCTAAGCATTCTTATCTGAGGAACTGATAAGGAAATGGAACTGAATCCTTACCTCAATACTAACCAGATTGCTTAACTACTGACTATCGGTTCTATGTTTGAAAGTACTACTACTATGTTGATGAAACTGAATTACGTAACAAGCGTTTAGCTTTTAGCAATGCAGTACGTGGGCTGATCAATAGAAAATATGCTACTGGCCGTTAAAATTGCTACACCACGAAGATGACGCGAAATTTAACCGACAGGAAGAAGATGCTGTGATATGCAAATGATCAGCTTTTCAGAGCATTCACACAAAGTTGGCGGCGTTGGTGACACCTACAACATGCTGACATGAGAAAAGATTCCAAACGATTTCTCATACACAAACAGCAGTTGACCGGCGTTGCCTGGTGAAACGTTGTTGTGATGCCTCGTGTAAGGAGGAGAAATGCGTACCATCACGTTTCCGACTTTGATAAAGGTCGGATCGTAGCCTATCGCGATTGCAGTTTATCGTATCGCGACATTGCTGCTAGCGTTGGTCGAGATCCAATGACTTTAGCAGAATATGGAATCGGTGGGTTCAGGAGGGTTATACGGAACGCCGTGCTGGATCCCAACGGCTTCGTATAACTAGCAGTCGAGATGACAGGCATCTTTTCTGCATGGCTGTAACGGACCGTGCAGCCACGACTCGATCCATGAGTCAACAGATGGGGACGTTTGCAAGACAACAACCTTCTGCACGAACAGTTCGACGACGTTTGCAGCAGCATGGACTATCAGCTCGGAGGCCATGGCTGCAGTTACCCTTGACGCTGCATCACAGACAGGAGCGCCTGCGATGGTGTACGCAACGACGAACCTGGGTACACGAATGGGAAAACGTCATTTTTGCGTATGAATCCAGGTTCTGTTTACAGCATCATGATGGTCGCATCCCTGTTTGGAGACAACGCGGTGAACGCACATTGGAAGCGTGTATTCGTCATCGCTATACTGGCGTATCACCCAGCGTGTGGTATGGGGTGCCATTGGTTACATGTCTCGGTCACCTCTTGTTCGCATTGACGGCACTTTGAACAGATGTGTTACGACCCGTGGCTCTACCCTTCATTCGATCTCTGCGAAACCTTACATTTCAGCAGGATAATGCACGACCGCATGTTGCAGGTCTTGTACGGGCCTTTCTGGACAAAGAAAATGTTCGACTGCTGCCCTGGCCAGCACATTCTCCAGATCTCTCACCAATTGAAAACGTCTGGTCAATGGTGTCCGAGCAACTGGCTCGTCACAACACGCCAGTCACTACTCTTGATGAACTGTGGTATCGTGTTGAAGCTTCACGGGCAGCTGTACCTGTACACGCCATCCAAACTCTGTTTGATTCAATGCCCAAGCGTACCAAGGCCGATATTACGGCCAGAGGTGGTTGTTCTGGGTACCGATATCTCAGGATCTGTGCACCCAAATTGTGTGAAAACGTAATCACATGTCACTTCTTGTATAATATACTTGTCCAATCTATACCCGTTTATCATCTGCATTTCTTCTGGGTGTAGCAATTTTAATGGCCAGTAGTGTAGTAATTTTTTGTCATTTCTCACGCTAGAATCTATCCTTACGATGTGCTGCTAGCTTACTGTGTTACAAACACACCGTACTAGTTTCAATGTTGACACTCCTGGTTCCCACCTGTGGGAAGTGGGCTAACTGAGACGTGTTCAGATTTTCTCTCAACAAATCTTCAGCACAACACACGGCAATCGGAATTCTGTAACCTTTTATTTTTATGGAATATAAAATTCAAAAGTATTTCCTTGCAACTCACAAAAATTCTCTAGAAAATAGTCATTAATTTTTTCAACTGTCATCAATATGCTATATAAAGGTCAATATTTCACAATAGGCAGAGTGGCTCTGTGGTACAATGCTCCCTGACACATAAGGGCTTGATTTCGATTTCCAGCGGATGGAAATTTTGAAACAGAGCCGCATATGCTAGTAGTATTTGTGTGACTGGTAATAGCTGGTTCTAGTTTCATAATTTCTTTTCACGTTCATCAAGGGCATGTATGTGCGTTGCTTTTAAGGACAATGATTGGCTGAATTTACATTGCTGACTGATGTAAAACCACCTTTTGAAGATTCAGAGGATAACGTTATTAACCCTATACTACCAAAAACGTCACAGGCCCTTCTGACATGAACGAATAGCATACCTATGATGACCGATACTTCCATTTAGAATTAGTTGACAGCTAATACCAAGGTTCTTCTCATTCAAAAACTGTCTCCAATGTACGTTCCTTTCCTCCACATGCAACATTACTGCGGGTGACAGCACAATCTGGTACAGAGACCATTTCAATTTAGCATTCTTTCTTTCTTTCTAAAAGAAAATACGTTACAGTTGAATAAAAAAAATTTGACAGAAATTAATCAATGTCTAACAATTTGGTAAAGGTGTGGATATTATTCTATGACAGAGCACAACTTTGTGTAATCTGTAAACGTATTGGTTTTTAATGTTAATTTTTTCACAGAAATACACGAATTTACACAGTCTGCAATGTTACAATGTTAGGTTAGTTGTCAAGATAATGGATCTTATCCTGAGTAATTGAAATAACCCTAAGCACAACAATACCAAATTTTAACTAGACGTTTCTTTATAACATTATTCTTACTACAACATCAGGAAGGTAGCCAGTACTACGATAAATCATTAGATTCCAGTTCAAAGTTCGGTACTATTTAGGATGACAATCAGGTCTATGGAGGATGGTTATTTTTGTGTCAAGTTGAGCAAAAGATTACCCAAGGTCGCTCGAGCACACAGTGGATGCAAGCTCGTGAACCAACAAGTATACACCCCTGCTCTTGGTATTTACCTTAGCTGTGATGAGCTGTCGTCTGCATGGCTGCTCTCGACTTCTGAAATTCCTATAAAAGCTAATTAAAACCTTTCTAATTTTATCAGCAGAACTCTTCCTATGTTTCTTGTTATGTGAGAAAACATGTACTCATACCTAGTCTTGAAATATGGCGTAATGCACACACATAGCTGGAGCAGCATGGAAATTACAATGCCCTCTCAGTCCTCGCAAGAACAGTTAACTAATTGGCTGGTTTGTTCCTCCACAGTTGGAGCTCAACGACGCTACAGCTAATATCTAGCTCAATGTCAGCTGCAGTGAACTCAGTATTCACACAAATTTCTCCTCTGCATCGTACAGAGAGTTATAGGTCCCATTCTGCATTTGACCCAGAAATTATCGGTCTTGTGTTTCTCATAGCAAAACTGTCTCCCCACCTGGGTTCTTTCATGCTCCACGTCACAGCTTTTTCTGACCAATAGGAGCATTCCTCCTATTTTGTGGAAGCACTCTCTGCCAATCGCAAGGGTCCTACCATTAAACTGGGTCGAAATTTTGGCACTTTACTCCTTCCTAGTTCCTTTCCACCAATCGGACATTTTGTGCCCGCTCCAGACGCCCAAAACTTACATGCATCATATCATGCGCTGTTCACGTGATAAACTGCATCACTGGTTTGCTCGTATACACTTGGAAATTCGGAAACCCAGTTTCCTAAAGCTTCTTTCTGACCCACTTCTGGTGGCTCGCTACTAGCTATCCAGCATGAGTCACCTCCCCATTCGTTGACTACCGCCATCGGTCGCCCCCTAAGAGATTTCTGTTGTACCGCCCGTGGTGTGTCCTTCATGCCTGCATGCACCTGCTTCCAAACAAACGTTTTGTCTTGTTTCCCCTAGCTGCTTGTTTCACCTTTTGCTCATCAACATGCAGTATATAGGATCAGTGTTTTAATCTTGTCGATTCAGTGTCATCCTTCTGCATTATATACTTATAGGCAAATCTGCTCATTTCTGCCAAAGTTAGTTAGGTGTCATATTCACCTTCCTGTTACCATGTATAAAACTCTCATATAAGGTGCGAAATTGACCTTCATTTAATCTGCCACGTTACAAATGCTATAGTGATTAGTGATTATCATGAGTAATTATAATGATCTCTGACACCGTCCTTTTCGTTGCAACGTTGTTTAATTTCTTGTATCTATTATAAGTCAGGATAGCATTGTACTCAGTGGTAGCTGTGGTGTAAGAGCACAAGAGGACGTGAACACCCTGACTTTTACCATGTTGTGAATTTATTGGTTATTTTTCTTTGAATGCTGTTAAATGTCATGTAGCTGGGGTAATCTGAAGTATACAGCACTAAATCTAATGTGCTGTGCTACACTGCTTTGTGAAATTTGGCATCAGGGTCGCGAGCACATATTCTGTTGTGCATGCTTTAAGAAGCGTTTGCGCATGCGCAACTGGCGTGACGTATTTGCCCTATGGGCGAAATACATACTAATTTAATAACAACATGCACAGTTCACTGTGTGCGCAACTAGGTCGTACTATTTAACTGCGATTTTACATCACTGCCTCCAGATGGTAGCACAATGGAGGAGACCTTTATCCCCATTTGCTTGGCGCAAATACCGCTAGACGGTAGCACATTTCTCATGTATGCCAATTCTCTCACTATATAGTAAAATTAGATCGGGCATCAATATATGTTATAGTAATGCTGATACAAAAACCAATTTTGTGGGATTCTGAATAAGATACAGTAAATTAAGTTATGGATTTTATTATACAGTAATCCAGTTGAGGCACTAAGACCAATAAAGCACATCATCATCGATTGTGAGACTGTAGCATTTATTCATGCTTCTGATATTTGTTGATCTTACAGTGGGTCAGGATTATCTGTAGAGTAAGCCCACATTGTACATAAATATGAACATTCATGAAAAGCTGTCACACTGGTTTCTCTGATATTCAATTAAATGTGGGGTCGAAGACTCTGTGTCTTTTGGATCTTTAATGGCTGTCAGCGCCTCATTTGTATTCTAGTTAAGTGACCTTGTTGGTAGATAGTCCTACTTGAATGTAATTACTTCCACAAATGGCAGTTTGTGTTTGGAGCTTGTCGTTTACTGTTCAGTAATCGGCTTTACTGTGTAGTATCAACCTGAACCCTGTTGAATCTGTTTTAAGTGTTAACCGAATAGAAAATTGCCAGGAAAAATCAGCCAACAAGCATGATGATGATGATGTTTCGTTTGTTGGGCGCTCAATTCACGGTCATCGGCGCCCGTTCAAAGTTCAAATTTCACACAAACCAATCAAGCCACTGTCAAGAATGATGATGCTATGAAGAGGACAACACAAACACCCAGTCCCGGGACAGAGAAAATCTCTATCTCGGCCGGGAATCGAACCCGGGATCCCGTAATCCAGAGGCAGCAACGCTAGCCACTAGACCACGAGCAGCGACGAAGGAACCACGCCCTCACAGACCAGATCCGTTGACTGAAAAAGCGACGAAATGAAATAAACGTGACTACAAGCGCACATTTGACAAAGAAGTGTAAGTTGTTGTGTGGGTGGATTGTAAGAATGTCTGATTTTCTGCCCGGAAGTTAATTCGTTAACTAATACGTGTATTAGGAATCTTGTACATTTCTCTGAAAAAAATGAAAAAGGGCGAAAACGCTCACTTACACAAAAATGTGAAACGGAAAGCTTAACCAGTATTTCGTTCTTGACGTAAACTGTACATCATTACTTAAAAAACAACAAAATTCCATAAAGTAGTTCTTTCTTGTTATTATTATTATCAGTGTGACTGTTAAACTGCAGATGCTCTTCATTTCACACTCTCATATTTATCTGAATTTTAAAATTTGTGAGCACGCAGAATGTATACTTCCGAAGCGGTGGGGCCGCCGGCCAGAGTGGCCGAGCGGTTCTAGGCGCTTCAGTCTGGAACCGCGCGACCGCTACGGTCGCAGGTTCGAATCCTGCCTCGGGCATGGGTGTGTGTGATGTTCTTAGGTTAGTTAGGTGTAAGTAGTTCTAAGTTCTAGGGGACTGATGACCACAGATGCTAAGTCCCATAGTGCTCAGAGCCGTTTGAGCCGGCGGGGCCGTACTCCAGGAGGCCCAGGCAGCAGGTTGAAGGCTCTGGCATTTGGTGACACTTCTCGCCCAAGTGCCGCAGCGCATGGCTTCCGTCATGCCTGTTTAGCATCTTTCCTGCTCTGACAGTGTACTGTGGTAAAGAGCCGGATCCCCCAGATGCTCGTTGCAGAGCCAACCTAGGAAGGTGATAGCATAGCACGCTTGTATCTGGCTGGAAATCCGCACCCACAAGCTCACTCCTTATTTGCACACGAAAATCTAAAAGAATTATATGACTATGACTATTAGAACATGAAATGTAAGGATTCTTATGGACTTAAAAGGTGACAGACCAGAAAGAAGAACAGCCCTCATCAGCTACGAGGTAGCTAGATTAGCTGAAGTGAAACCAGGCGAAGGACACATCGATGAGGCTAGCTCTGGTTACACCATCTTTAGAAAAGATAGGGTGCTGGACTACCACGTACCTGTGGTGTAGGATTTGCAGTAAAAATAAAATTAGCCAAACAACATCGATTAGCACCTACTGATGCCAATGAAAGAATTGTGGCTCTTCGAATTACCCTCGCTGGAGACAGATTTGCGTTTCTCGTCTCTAGCTATGCTCCCACTTTCGCCAGTGAGGATGGTACAAAGAATCAGCTCTATCAACTGAGCAATGTTCTTGTCAAGATACTGACTGAAGATAAACTATTTTTACTGGGCGACTTCAGCGCTAGAATAGGAAGAAAGAATCGTTTTTGGGGAAACATCATGGGTAATCAATGTGCTGGAAAAAGCACTCCGTCTTCAGGCCACAAGTGGCCAATCGGGACCATCCGACCGCCGTGTCATCCTCAGATGAGGATGCAGATAGGAGGGGCGTGTGGTCAGCACACCGCTCTCCCAGTCCTTATGATGGTTTTCTTTGACCGGAGCCGCTACTATTCGGTCGAGTAGCTCCTCAATTGGCATCACGAGGCTGAGTGCACCCCGATAAATGGCAACAGCGCATGGCGGCTGGATGGTCACCCATCCAAGTGCCGGCCACGCCCGACAGCGCTTAACTTCGGTGATAATGTGCTGGAAAGCTGCAGTGCAAATGGGCTGCTACTTACAGGGACTGTACTGAGCATAAGTTTTTTTATCACCAACACGCAGTTCCGCTTTCCTAATCGTTATAAGACCACAGGGATACATCCCCGATCCGAACACTGGAATCTCACTGACTACGTCATCAGTCGGCAGCGTGACAAGAAAGACGTCGTGATCGCAAAAACACCTTGAAACATCGATGACTGCTGGCCTGATGACACACTGCTGGTTAGCTATCTGAAGACCCTCGTTCATTGTAAACCATGATTCTACTTCACGAATCCTTCCAGGAGAAAATTCAGCATCAACCGCTTTCAGAACGAAACCGTTCGCTCTCTCTTACAAGACACATTTTTATCGACTCAGCAATGTCCCATTTATCTCAAAAGATGTTAAACATAAATGGTCCACTTTAAAAAAAAGAAAGAACATCACCAAGAGGACTGAGGAGGAGGTCACTGGTTTTGATGCAAAGAAGAAAAATGACTGGTTTCAGGACAACAATGAAGTGACTAAGAACCTCGTAAATGTCAAGTGGGATACTTACGTATCTCTTGTCCAGCATCCGTCGTCAATGCAAAAGAAAGAAAGTATGCATAAGCTCAGTCAGAAATGTCCAACAGAAATAATAACAATCTAGAAAGACTGATGGCAACAAAAATCCAAGGAATTCCGAAGTCTGTCAGATGCTAGGGAGCTTTAAGCTGGGATAAAAGAAATTTATGGGCCTTTTCGTTCCTCATCAGGAATCCTGAAAGCCTCCGACAGCACGACCATCCTAAATGACTGTCAGGATTGTTGTTGGTTGGTTGTTTTTGGGGAAGGAGACCAGACAGCGTGGTCATCGGTCTCATCGGATTAGGGAAGGATGGGGAAGGAAGTCGACCGTGCCCTTTCAGAGGAACCATCCCGGCATTTGCCTGGAGTGATTTAGGGAAATCACGGAAAACCTAAATCAGGATGGCCGGACGCGGGATTGAACCGTCGTCCTCCCGAATGCGAGTCCAGTGTCTAACCACTGCGCCACCTCGCTCGGTAACTGTCAGGACATCTTGAACTTCTGGAAAGCATTTTGATCAAATTTTAAACCGCTGTTCTACTGCTATTGACGACGTTGTCGAACATTGTCCTCAACATCCAATACAATCCAGTATGACAGTCCCACCGACATATTATGAATTCATTAAGGCTCTAGATAGCGGCAAACTAAAAAATTCACCAGGAACTGAAAGCATGCCCCTCGAGATCGCTAAAAGTGATGGCATGCCTCTAAAACCACTCTTCCCCCTGTATTTTCTAATGTGGGAAACCTGTAAGCTACCAGGTGACATGAAGAACTCCACAGTTCTTACCATCATTAAAAAAAGTGAGAGAGGCATATGTGGTAACTTCCGTAGGATGTCCTTACTCAACGTGGCTGGAAAATGTTTTGCTAGAATCCTATTGAATGTCCTCTAGACTCTTTTCGAGATCGTACTTCCTGAATTTCGTCCCTGCAGAGGAACTGTGATATGATCTGTACACGACAACTATAGGAGAAGTGCCAGTTTTTTCCTCGTCAAATTCCAAATGTCCTATTGCTCACCTCAAATGTATAAATGCTCCCTTCACAGTGATGGTCATCCAGACAAACACCAGGCACATAGCATTTTCTCTGAAACATGTAACTCCACAAGGAAATCTTAAACAGCTCTTGCAACCGTAGTTTCCTGGATGTCAACGTTAGCTGTAAGGCAAATGCACAGAAAAATATCCCAAGTTGGGTCTCCCTCTGCCTCACTACCAGCTAACGTGGTAATTGATTGAAGAGAGCTTGAGGCCTCAAAGAGTCGGATCTCAGTCTTTTCTATTCTTTGCTGTAGAATGAAAAATATTAAAAAATATTGTTACGTAAGTGTCACATATCGCTAAGCGACATTGTTTCGTTTTCTGGCGCTCTTTAGTGATTATGTTATTGAGACTGCGCAACAAGTGGGCTTGGGGCGAAGGCTCTGCATTTTTCGTGGTGGGAAGCTGCACTCCCAGTGTGGCCTCAGAGTCCTGTTGTCTCGGCAGAAGGTAGTCAGCGATTCTCATTAGAAGAGGTGAACCTCCCCAGTCAACAGAGCAGTTTTTGTAGAAATGAGTCTGCGGCCTACTTTGGGCTTTCGTGAGTAGAGCCATCACTTGACCTATCCGTGCCACCACTGCTCTCCCGAGAGAATAATTCAGTTTAAATCTTCTGTCTTTTCTGCACGAACACCAAAGGTCGAGACGCTGTGGTGACGTGACGCCCAGCCTGCGTGAGAAAAACTGTTGTTTTCGCTCCAAAACCTCGCGCCTGCTACGGTCGCAGGTTCGAATCCTGCCTCAGGCATGGATGTGTGTGTGATGTCCTTAGGTTTGTTAGGTTTAAGTAGTTGTAAGTGTAGGGGACTGATGACCTCAGATGTTAAGTCCCATAGTGCTTAGAGCCATTTGAACCATTTTTCGCTCCAAAATATTGGACATCGAATTGAACTGAGTTGGTGGTGACCATGTTTGGCACAAAGAAGCCGACCAATCTAGGAGACACTGCGACAGCCCGGTACCAATATGGTATTTGCTAAAGTTGTTTTTGTATGTTCAAAAATGGTTCAAATGGCTCTGAGCACTATGGGACTCAACATCTTAGGTCATAAGTCCCCTAGAACTTAGAACTACTTAAACCTAACTAACCTAAGGACAGCACACACACCCATGCCCGAGGCAGGATTCGAACCTGCGACCGTAGCAGTCCCGCGTGTTTTTGTATGTCAAGAGTAGGAAGTTTCTGTGGCTTTCTCTGATTTTTCCTAAAATTAGCGATATTCTCATCCATAGCATTGACAACAGTAATGAGTCATCGCCTACATCTGATATTTGATATTTTGAAAGAAGCTGAGAACCGTAAACTAAAATTCTAGACGGTTCTATTCCGAAATGCTGTGTGGGACTTTTCTGCTCCGAGCTGTCGAGCTGAGCATTTCCTCTGCGGGCCGCCCTCTGTTGCTGATTGGTGCAGCTGTTGTCGGGGAAATGGCAGTGTCGTAACTGCAGTACTGCAATCCATCTTTGGTGCAGCTCTTTACTTGTGCAGCTCGATACGTAACTTGTGTTGTTTAATGTGGTTATAATTGGAGGCTTCCAGCTGTATCGTAAACTTTGATTTTGCGACCTGCCCAGATGAGCATCCTTTTTTCTGCCTTTCTCATATTGTCTCCCACATTCTTTGTTACCTCAGGACAGTTTTAGCATCATTTTCTCTGTTGATTTTCGTTTTAGAGGACTTCTCTGGTAATTTTATTGTGATTTTCGGCAATTAGAGAAAATAAATATCTGTTAATATGAGTCTTCACTTATGCAGGGTGATTCAAAAAGAATACCACAACTTTAAAAATGTGTATTTAATGAAAGAAACATAATATAACCTTCTGTTATACATCATTACAAAGAGTATTTAAAAAGGTTTTTTTTTCACTCAAAAACAAGTTCAGAGATGTTCAATATGGCCCCCTCCAGACACACGAGCTCTATCAACCCGATACTCCAACTCGTTCCACACTCTCTGTAGCATATCAGGCGTAACAGTTTGGATAGCTGCTGTTATTTCTCGTTTCAAATCATCAATGGTGGCTGGGAGAGGTGGCCGAAACACCATATCCTTAACATACCCCCATAAGAAAAAATCGCAGGGGGTAAGATCAGAGCTTCTTGGAGGCCAGTGATGAAGTGCTCTGTCACGGGCTGCCTGGCAGCCGATCCATCGCCTCGGGTAGTTGACGTTCAGGTTTCATAACTAACCTTTTTCGTAGGACTCTCCATACAGTTGATTGTGGAATTTGCAGCTCTCTGCTAGCTCTGCGAGTCGATTTTCCTGGGCTGCGAACAAATGCTTGCTGGACGCGTGCTACATTTTCATCACTCGTTCTCGGCCGTGCAGAACTTTTCCCTTTGCACAAACACCCATTCTCTGTAAACTGTTTATACCAACGTTTAATACACCACCTATCAGGAGGTTTAACATCATACCTCGTTCGAAATGCACGCTGAACAACTGTCGTCGATTCACTTCTGCCGTACTCAATAACACAAAAAGCTTTCTGTTGAGCGGTCACCATCTTAGCATCAACTGACGCTGACGCCTAGTCAACAGCGCCTCAAGCGAACAAATGTACAACTAAATGAAACTTTATAGCTCCCTTAATTCGCCGACAGATAGTGCTTAGCTCAGCCTTTTGTCGTTGTAGAGTTTTAAATTCCTAAAGTTGTGGTATTCTTTTTGAATCACCCTGTATTTCAACATCGTTTAAATTGTTATACAACTTTTCCATTGTTGAATTGATTCAATGTCTTGCTTCAATCCGACAAGGTACGGATCTCTAACACTCGAGCAGTACTCCTTTACAGGTGAACCACACTTTCCTAAAATTCTCCCAATAAACCGACATCGCCCATTCGCCGTCCCTACTACAATTTTTACCCGTTCATTCCATTTCATACCGCTTTGCAACGTTAAGCCAACATATTTTAAAGACTTGGCTATGTAAAGCAGAACACTGGTAATACCGTAACCGAACATTACAGGTTTGTTCTACCTACTCATCCGCATTTACTTACGTTTTTCGACATTTAGAGATAGCTACCTTTCGTCACACCAACGAGAAATTTTGTCCAAGTAGTCTTATATCTTCCTACAGTCACTCAACCCTCGACACCTTACAGTACACCACAGCATCGTCAGCAAACAACCGCAGATGGGTGTCCACTGTCTCCTTCAAATCATTTATGTATATAGAGAACAGCAGCGGTCCTATCACACTTCTCTGGGGCACTCCTGACGACACCCTTGCCTCTGATTAACGCTCACCGTCGAGGACAACGTAATGAGTTCTATTACTTAATAAGTCTTCGAGCCACTCACATATCTGTGAACGTATTGCGTATGCTCGTACCTTCGTTAACAGCCTCCAATGGAGAACCGGGTCAAATGCTTTCGGGAAATCTAGAGACATGGAATCTGCCTGTTGCACATTATCCATAGTTCGCAGTTTCTCATGTGAGGAAAGAGCAAGCTGAGTTTTTCACGAGTGATGCTTTCTAAAACCATACTCATTCGTTGACATAACCTTCTCAGACATGTAATTTTATTCGAACCGAGAATAGGTTCAAGGATTCTGCATCAAACCGAAGGAAGGGGTATCGGTCTGCAATGTTGCAGGTCCGTTCTTTTACCGTCTTTATACACTGGAGTACATGCGCTTTTTTCCAGTCGCTTGGGACTTTGCGCTGTGCGAGAGATTCACGATAAATGCAAGCTAAGGAAGTGACCAATGCCGTATAGTAATCTCTGCAAAATCCAGTTGGGATTCCGTGTGGATCTGGTGATTTATCCGCTTTCAAATCTTTCAGTTGTTTCTCTACGCCTGGGATACTTATTACTACGTCGTCCATGCGGGAGTGTGACCGATGGGCAAATGACGACATATATGTACGATTCTCCTGCGTGAGCGATTTCTTGAACGTGAAATTTAAAACTTCGGCTTTCGTTAAGCTACCTTCAACTGTCGCACCAGACTGGTTAACAAGGAACTGAATTGAAGCCTCGAATGGAAAACAGCCCACAGTTGCACTAATTATGTTTATTTTAAACCTTGACCATGGTTTCTGCTATACTAATATAGCCTTCTTCAGATGTCCTAAAAAGTTATCTGAATTATATCTAGGCCAGTAATACAATCTGTACACGAACTTCAAAAATTACGTATGTGACAACATATTACTTACATAAGCTTTTAAAAAGGAAAAAGTCTTAGCCCAGCAGCTACGTCGAGATCAATGAAATAAAATAACTTCAACGGACATAAGCCTGTTTCGATCATAAGTAAAATTACATGTGGCACAATATGTCCTCCGCCGCTATATCTGTTATACTAGGCGCACAGTCGTCTGTGCTACACACTGCGGGCCATAGTTGGCGCTCACCACAGTCAGCTACATCGCACCGTTTATCAGGAAACTAGTTGATATCTACTATAAAATATTAATAACAAGCCTACAAGTGCAACTGAAGGACCATATACTTATTAAAATGACTGTCCAACAGATAAAATGCTGTTGCATACGATCATTAAAGTGGTCAAATCTTAACAAATGCATATAACAAAGTTTGCATCACTACTTAAAGCATTATTTCAGAAACGGGTCTAGTATATGCAAATATAACTCCAGCTTACATTATACGCTCTAACAGCTTATAGCGCTAATTCTACCAGCCGACCTTAGTCGTTGTACATAGCCACATTACAGTCGTATCAATAAGTGTATGGTCCTTCAATTGGACCTGTAGGCTTGTTATTAATATTTTATCGTAGATATCAACTAGTTTCCTGATAAACAGCGCGATGTAGCTGACTGTGGTGAGCGCCACATAAGGCGCGCAGGGTGCAGCACACGTGACGACCGTGCGCGCAGTATAACAGATGTAGTGGTGGAGGACATACGGTACCATATGCAATTTTACTGATGATCGAAACAGGCTATGTCTGTTGAAATATTTTATTTATCTTGACGCAGCCGCTGGGCTAAGACTCTTTCATTTTTAAAAGCTTACCTAAGTAATATGTTATCATACACGTAATTTTTGAAGTTTATGTATAGACTGTATTACTGGTCTAGATGTTATTTTGATCACTTTTTCGGGCTTCTGAAGAAGGCTATATTAGTATAGCAGGAACCATGGTCAAGGTTTAAAAAAACATAATTAGTGCAACTGTGGGCTGTTTTTCATTCGAGACAATTTCGTAACGGTTGCTGGTGTTGCTGCCATGATGAAAATAGTGAATGGAAGCCTTAGTCCCGAATAGTGATTTTATATAGTACCAGAATTTTCTTGGGTTCTCTGTTAGATCTTTTCCTAAGGAGGAACGGTGGTGGTTATTGTATGTTTAGCGCATAGATCTTTTCACAGACGCCCCAATCTCTACTAACCTTTGCTTTTCGTCACCTGTGCGTTCTCTTTTGAACGGAGACTGCAACATCCTCTGCTTCCTCAGCATCTTCTTAATTTCGGTACTAAGAAATGGCGGGTCCTTCCCATCCTTTATGCACTCTCCAGACTACGACTTACAATCTGTTTAAATCTTACCCATAATTCATCTACGTCCATCTTACTGAAACTAAGTGATGCCAATAGCGTCGATAGCGTATAATAGGACAGCCAGCAGTTGGAGGAAACATTTGCAACGACTTCTGTCGGGGCGCTGAAGTCTTAATGTACCCAAAGAAGAATTTTTAGTTTGGTCTTCCTTCAAACAAAAGTATCAATTTTTTCAAAGAAGACCTATTAGGTCCTTTGAAAGATGATTTTTTTACATTTTCGAGTTTTTTAAGGATAGTTGTCAATTATTTTGAAAGAAGAGTTTTCGGGTTTTTTCAGAGAAGAGTCCAGTTATCTCCGATGAGGAGATAACATCTCCCAAAGAAGAGTTTTCATTTTTTGTGGAGAGAAATGTAGTCCTTTTTTTTTCAAAGAAGGCAATTTTTCTCTGAAGAGGTGAGTTTTCGTAATTCGAAGACAAAGACATCTGCAGCTGATTGTCCAGCTTTTTCAGTTTCCGGTATCGTCAGTGTTTTTTTGCTTGTTATGAAAACTGGAATGGGTTGCATTCAGCCTCATGTTTCTGCTTCAATTTTCTGTTCCTACACCGAAAGTATTGCTGATTCTAATCTATTTAGTACCTGTTTGGATAGCTAAGACATTTAATTATATTGTTTTCCACCAAATATGTGATACTAAACTTTTGCATATTATACGTAACTACATCAAAGAATCTGAATCAAACATGAACATGTGTTCAAAATACGATTTTACTGTACTGGTTTCTGTGTAATTTAAGAACTGCGATTAACTGCTTTACGCGAATGCTTCTATCGTGAATACGGTTTTATGCTGCACAATGATGCTATTTGTTATAGAGACAATATACTGTAAACATTGTACTGTTGATAGCAAAATAGCACTAGAGCTGAATGTTGAAATGATACGCAATGTAATTAGCTTAAAGTTAAGTGTGAGCTCAATTAGTTAATGCTATACTCATTTATGGTGTTACTGATGATTTCGAAATTATTAACTGTATGCTACAGCCATAATTACGCCAGTTCTGGCCTTTAAAGCGAACATGAAACTCTTTCTTTTGTCATCCTATAACGCCACCCTCATAAACCTCTGCAACAAATACTAAACTGAACGTTACCATCTTCTCCCATTGACGTTGCCTACTTTTTCGTTTCGCAATCAGTCACCACGATTTCTTTCCTGCTACTATTTTTAGTTGTATCCTCCACTGTAGCCGAGGTCACAGTCGGCCTTAGGCTGTGGAGCGGTGTGTTGGTTACCGCGCCACCGCGCTAGTGTTGAGTGTTATAGTTACGTTCCTGACATTCGCTGGCTCTTTCGTATCGGAAAGCCACGATCAAGCTGCAGTTTGACGCTACGTAGTCTATACCCAAGGCCCACAAAGTAGAGAGATTTTTACGCGACGTGAGACATGTCGACCCGAAAGAGCTCCTGGGTATCCTCTTGTCTGTCGTTTCCAGCGTTGTATGTCTTAAGTTCACTGACCATGAGGTCTGTCACAAACTTCTCAGACGTTCGATGGAAGTTTATAGATTCTGCCACTTTGACGGAAACGACGGTGTGGTAGCACTTGAACGTATTGAATTTGGGAATACAAAATGTGCGCGTGTTTGAGCTACCATTTGAAGCTCCTGCGGATTTGGTCACCCTTGCTCTTCAAACCTAAGTCACAGTCCTTGGCCATAAAGCCGAAAAATGGAAGACCTTGGAAACTTGCCCTGTCCTTAACGGGGTGCGACAGGTACGTATTTATTTGCACCGCCATATGCCTTCGTATCTCACGATCGCTGGTTGCCGGGCCATAATTATTTACGACACTCAGCCGAGGACTTGCTCCGGATGTGGACGGGTAGGACATGACGTACGGAATGCCCGCAACGCCGTCTCGTGCAGTCGCCCTAAGCTGATCAGATTCGACTGTCGACAGTGACAACTATGCCGATCCCGGCGGCGAGACGGGAGACGACAGCTGTCTATGACGATCCTTCTGTGTTGGTTCGAGCCTTGGACGCCCCTGCAACAGTTCCTGAGGAGCCCCCCCGGCGTCTTCCAGTGCCGATGCCTCCGTTGCCCTCTCGTCGAGAGGTGGAAGTTGAAGAACAGGATACCTCGTCCAGCCCCTGCCCTGCGCCGTACACAGAGGCGAGAGAGCGTAAACAGAAATCGTCGAAGCACCATAAGAAACGAAGCATAACGACAGAGTCAGTTGAACGGCCCAAGGCAGCAGCGATGGATGACAAGGTGCATCAGCCGATAAACTGGATCTGACTAGGCCGATCCTAACGTACCCGCTAACAGTGTGACCGCGCACTGTGGGGATGCGGGAGGTCAACGAAGAGCCGTCCCCGGGGGTTCGCCCACGACTACGTCTGCCTCTCGAGATCCAGTGGTATCGACATCCCTGGGAGACTGGGCGAAGGTCATGGAGATGCAGGATGTGTTTCAGGACCCTGATGATACACCGATGCCGTTGGCAGCGTCTACATTGACGGCAATAGACGCCTAGGTCGGTATGATCTCACCCGCCGCTTCCTATCTCTTCGACCCGAAGACGCTCCACACCGCGACTACTGCCCACCTGCAATAACAAGTACAGCCCCCGCGACTTGATGGAACAGGCATACCGCCTCACCACGATCAATGTCAGCAGTGTTACTCCTGCTCTCGAAATCCATATGTTGCAACATACATTACGAGCTGCAGATGTGGATGTTGTCTTAATTCATGAAGTCCAATCAGGACACTGTGTCAATACGTACGGATATGACGCCTACACTACGCCTTCATGTGTAGGTGGAGGAGGTACGGCTGTACAGCTGAGGAGAGGGATTATGGCAACTGATGTATCCTGTTCACCGTCTATCATGGGGTCTCACGGTTGGTACAGTTCGTCTGATGAACCTGTATGCTCCTTCCGGCAGAGACATAAGCAGAAAACGCCGCACCTTTTATGCCGAAGACGTAGAACTGCTCTTCCAGGGCAATGCCGACCACTAGGTAGTAGGCGGAGATTTCAGACCATCCGACCAGGTGCCACACTGCCCAGAACTTGAGGCGCTTGAGGACTTGGCTTTGTCGGACACAAGGGTCATACAACACGGCGACCGAAAGGCATACATCTACTTTACTAATGATTACGCGAGCCGTTTGGATCGAGTTTAACTCACACGCGTCCTGCGACTGGCAGTTGTCGACACTGAGATGTGGCCGGCAGCGTTCAAGGACCACCCTTCGTATGTGTGTACTCTCACCCTCCCTCGCCGACGCGTCCGCCGAAGTTGAGGTTCGTGGTGCCTCGATGTGGCCCTTTTTGATGAGGTAAATTGCAGACGCAAAGTTGAGTCCACGTGGAGCGGATGCCAACGGCGATTACCCGCCTACGGTTCGACACTTCAGTGGTGGTTACGATGTGTGAAACCCGCCTTGTGCCGAACATTAGCCAGCTATGGAGGAGATAGAGCGCGCTGATATACCACGACCACTGATTTCTATTACACTGCTCTCCGCGAACTGACTGTGCAACTGCTGTCGCCGGAACGACAATCGGCAGAACACCACATCAAGGTACAATTGCTACGTATCACCTCGGTACGTCTCGCGGGTGTGCCGGTGCGGGTGAGAACGACTGATGATGTTAGTGCAGAACGACCTTCCCTCCACCATTGAAGACAGGAGAAGAAGCAAGAGGCAGCTCATTACAGAAGTAGAGACGGAGGAAGAACGACGAGCTGAACTGCAAATGGGCATCGTCCGAGCGTTCACACAGTCGTATACACTTCTCTATGAGCGAGAGTACAACATAAATGTTGGAGTCAGGGAAGTCCTATCCGATCTACCCGTCTCTCGGAACCCACGAGATCATGCTACGCTCTTGTTGGAGGTGACTTTCGAAGAAATACGAGAGGCTATGTTGCGCGATGCTCCTATCAAAATGCCAGGCCCAAGGCCAGACTTTCTATTGAATTTTAGAAAAGGTTTTTTGATCTCATGGGCCTAGTGTGGGTAAGGATGTACACAGAACTCCTGAACCCCGATTTGATTTTCAAGTACTACCTGAATTCACTGAGGGCCTCTCGATTCCGGTTCCCAAACCCAAAGAGGTCAGTCACCCACTTAATTTTCGACCACTGCCAGTGCTAAACACCGACTACAAGCTGTTGACATTCATCCTCCGTAAGAAGCCCAAATCTACGTAACGGCGGCCATTCACACTGATCAAACCTGTCTCGGAGACAATACTAACGTGTTTAGAACTTTGAGCACCTATAGAGACGTGGTGGCGCTCACGCGAAAATGCGCCTCCACGGCGCTCTTGTTGCGCTGGATTTTGACCATTCTTTCGATTGCGTCGATCATGGTTTCCTGCGTGCAGTTATGAAACACATCGGTATCCCGCACGTGACGATGTCTCTTGTGCTTCGTTTCATCCACGTGGCGGTCACGAGGATGATGCTAAACGGCTATAACAGAGGTTGCCCCACACGCGCCCTCCCTACCGGCACCTGTTGAACATTTATCGCTCTCGCTATTACATATTAGGACGTTTTTCGTGGAACACAGCCGTATGTTGTGAGCTATGCCGCAGACAAGGTATCCGACAGCAAAGATTTATTATACTATTTTCTAACGCTGGAATCCGGTTAACGACAGCACCCCACGGTCGACTGTACGGGGTTTGGCGAGCAACCCACGCGCTCTCCCTGTGCACTTTAGTGCGGTCGACGTGGTATGTGGTCACTAACGAGAAATTTCCGACCCGACCAAGGCTACATGCCATTCACCTAACTGACCATCCCATGTACCCCTGTTGCGCGACGTTAGATACGGACGAACACAGACTGGACTGTGGCCCCGCACGCGAGTGCTGGAAACTGATCCGCCAGATACTGGCTTCCTCCTACGACGTTTCTTTGTTTCGATAATACCCCTGAAAGTCTTCCATGAAGACGCCGTCTATTTCCCGATGACCCAGATGTATGCAGTCAATTGGGTTCAAGAAATACCTATACACTACGCGTACCGCGACGGCGAAAAGATAGTCCTCGATTACTGGCAATACACGATCGACGAATACCTGGTCTTAACGAACAGAACGCAATACCGGAAACTTGTTGCTAACTATTGGGGGTCGTCATTCGTGGACCCACAATCCAGCTTCGCTGTATTGTGTGTGAGAAGAAGTTGACTTGCAGACGTGTTGTTTCCACGATTGCCCTACGGCTACAGAAACAGTGTCTGACTGTGTACAGCGGCCCTGGACAGTCCGACGGTTGACGGCTGGTGATGCCCATTGAAATATCGACCGCCTCTTGCTGGCCGTCCGTTTCAGTAAAGTAGTCCTAGAGGGTAAGATGGCCCTTTATAGTTCACATTATCGGTATAATTTTTCGCGTATGGCTCCCTTATATTTGTTGATTTAAAATGGAATGATCATATAAAGTTGATCGTCGGTAAAGCAGATGCCAGACTGAGATTCATTGGAAGAACCCTAAGGAAATGCAATCCGAAAACAAAGGAAGCAGGTTACAGTACGCTTGTTCACCCACTGCTTGAATACTGCTCAGCAGTGTGGGATCCGTACCAGATAGGTACGATAATCGATAGAAGAGATAGAGAAGATCCAACGGAGAGCAGCGCGCTTCGTTACAGGATCATTTAGTAATCGCGAAAGCGTTACGGAGATGATAGACAAACTCCAGTGGAAGACTCTGCAGGAGAGACGCTCAGTAGCTCGGTACGGGCTTTGTTGAAGTTTCGAGAACATACCTTCACTGAGGAGTCAAGCAGTATATTGCTCCCTCCTACGCATATCTCGTGAAGACACCATCAGGATAAAATCAGAGAGATTAGAGCCCACACAGAGTCATACCGACAATCCTTTTTTCCACGAACAATACGAGACTGGAATAGAACGGAGAACCGATAGAGGTACACAAGGTACCCTCCGCCACACACCGTCAGGTGGCTTTCGGAGTATGGATGTAGATGTAGATCATAATTTAAAAAAAGAGAAATGAATCTGATAGTGCGCTTCGATGGTCGGAAGAGGGAGACATCGAGGCCAGGCCTGGGAATTCGACCCCTGCCCGTCTTGCCTCCTAAAGCCTGCCGCTCATACCGGGCGCGTCCCCAGGTGGCGGATAGGGGAAAGCTCTACAGATATGTAGGGTAGGTGGGAAATAAAATACCACCCGTGGACCAACACAGGACCAGAAATCCAAAGGCGACTGTCTCACATTGGGCGGTCTTTGGTCAGCGTCTGTTCCCCAGGTTAGGGGCGGCTGGGAAAAACCTCCAGGGCTAACAACCGTGGTTGTAAATTTGTGGCTCGAAGAGTCACCCCTTACATAATACTATCAATTATGGAAGAGTGTAATGTGAAACAAATTACCCCAGGTGTACAATCCACCGCACCAAGGTGCGCAAGCAGACTATCGGATTCTGGGGAGTCTGCAGCATTGCACAGAGATGAATCGGGACATGATAAGACATCAAGCAAATTGAAATGTAAAAAAACAAGTTCCATAGCTACTTTCAATGTAAACTCTCTTTTAAAAACAGGAAAATTAAAACATCTTACAGATACCCTCAAACATCATAGAATACTCATAACATCACTACAAGAAACTCGATACATAGATGAAAACAATTTTGATTCCGGAGGTTTCAGAATATACATAGGAAAGGTAGGCAAAAGAATAATGAAAAACACACCCCACCTCGGAACGGGCTTTATAATAGATAAAAGTATTTTAGACTCCATTATCAGCTTTCAATCACAATCGGAAAGACTCTCCACACTCACTTTTAAATCTGCTAATAGAGTATACACAATTGTGAATGCACATGCCCCCATAAATGAAGACAATAGGAAAAATAAGGAAAAGGTGGAACGTTTTTGGGAACAACTAGATGACGTGGTGCAAAAGATCCCAGACAAACACAACATCATACTTACGGGGGACTTCAATGTTCAAGTAGGAAAAGAGAAGAAATACAAAAATATTGTTGGAAACTACCCAGCGCACAATAGAACTAACCAAAATGGAGTCAGATTAGTAGAACTCTGCCAAGCGCATGGCTTGATCCTGAAATTCACAGCCTTTAAGAGACTACCGAGAAAACAGAAGACATGGACCTCACCAAACCCACACTTGGGTGAATTTCAACTTGATCATGTGGCGATAAAATGGAAACACCATACAGAAATACAAAATGTCAAAGTACTCAGAGGAGCAAACTTGGATTCTGATCACTATCTTTCTAAAATAAAACTCAAAATTATCCCCAAAAGGAAAGATAGAAACAGTAAACCCAAAAGCAGAAGATACGATCCAGAAAAGATAATGAATTCGAAGGAGTTTCCCCTCGCGACTCAAGATATAAGGAACCAAAATTGGGATCAAATGAAGGAAAGCCTACTAACCAAAGCTGAACAAATAGCACCTATAACCAAAATCAAAAAACACGCATGGTGGACAGAGGAATGTGACAAACTTATTGAGCAAAGAAAGAAAGCATGGCAACAGATGCAATCTCAGAAAAATGAATATAATAGGCAAAATTTCCTGAGTGTAAGAAAACTAGTGAGTAAAAACCTCAAAAGCACAAGAAGATCAACTCCTTTTACAGATCAACGAAGACTTCAACAAAAACAATACTAGGAGCTTTTACAGAACTTTTAAACAAAAAATAACCAAGTACAGCCCACCGACACTCCAATTACAAGATAAAAATGGTAATATTGCACACAACAACAGGGATAATTGCAAAATTTTGAGGGAATATTTCAGAAACCTTCTCAACTGTAAAGAACCAATTGAAAAAATGGATTTCAGCAACTCAACTTCAACAAGTCCTAACTCAGAACCACCCATCGTCGAGGAACTACAATCAATCATTTTGAATCTCAAAAACTATAAGGCTTCGGGAGAGAACCAAATTACAGCTGAACTGTGGAAAAATGTCAATAGAAATGCCATAGAATCTCTCCAAAACATATTTGAAGAAATATGGAAAACAGAAAGAATTCCGGATGAATGGAAGATGGCCCTCATTCACCCAATTCATAAGAGGGGATCCAGAACAGACCCCAACAATTACAGAGGGATTTCGCTCCTTGACGTAACATACAAAATACTGTCAAAGTCCTTTTGAACAGAGCAGAACCCCAGCTAGATTGTCAACTTGGAGAATACCAGGCAGGCTTCAGAAAGGGAAGATCCTGCCCAGAACAAATTCTAAACCTCAAAAATCTTATGGCCTACCAAAAATCGAGAGCAAAAGCGTATGTCATCACATTCATTGACTTTCAAAAGGCGTACGACTCCATAGACAGGGAATCTCTAATCTCCATATTAAAAGAATTGAACCTAGACAATAAAACTACAAACCTAATTAGAGAAACCATCACCAACACATACCCCAAAATTAAATTTATGGGAGAACTCTCAGACCTATTTGAGATAAAAACTGGAGTACGACAAGGTGATGGACTCTCTCCATTGTTATTTAACTGTGCCCTAGAAAAAATAGTAAGAGAATGGAACAAGAAAATCAATAGTGGAATCCGACTAGGAACAAAAAACAAAGGCATCAAGGTTAATTGCCTAGCATTTGCAGATGATATGGCCCTACTAGCTGAAACATGGGAAGAAGCTAAAGAACAGATCCTCGAATTACAGAAACAAGCAGAGAAAATAGGCCTTAAAATTTCTTTTGAAAAAACCAAAATAATCACAAATATAAAAAAGCCAATGAAATATCTTAAAGTAAGAGACCAAAAGATCGAAATTGTTAAAGAATTCAAATATCTTGGTGAATGGATTAGCTAGAACGCCCTTGATAAAAAAGCAATAGAATTAAGAAGAAACAAAGTTGAACTAGCCTTTCAGCTTACTAAAAATACTTATAATAAAAAGTCCCTCTCATGGAATTCAAAATTAAAACATTACAACACTGTCATTAAACCAGAAGCACTATATGCAGCTGAGACATTATCTATCACTAACCATGGCCCAATTGAAAGGCTAGAGATCAAAGAAAGAAAAATATTGAGAAAAATTTTAGGCCCCAAATTTCATAACGACAAACTAATTCATACCTAAAATGAAACACTCTACAAAACCACAGAAAAACTTTCGGATACAATGAGGAAAAGAAGAATTGAGTTTTATGGGCACATTCTCAGAATGAACCCAAATAGACTTACAAAAAGAATGTTTGACTACTTCAGGAATAAAAAATCCAAACCAAATTGGTTTATCCAAACAGAGAAAGACTTAAGAGAACTACACATCACAGAAAAAATGCTCACAGACAGGACCGCAAAAATGATAAGCAAAGACAGAAAAGAGGGATTCCAGCTCCAAAATAGAAAGAAAAGAACGATTGTCATCTCTGATGAGGAAAGAAAAGCAAGATCAGAAAGAATGAAGCAGTACTGGGCGAAAAGAAAGGCACAGAACACACAGAAGTGATTGATTCAACGTACCCCAAAGTTGGGTGAAACGAAGAAGAAGAAGAAGAAAATTGGTAGGTGGCCGGGTTTCGATTTCCGGGAAATGCATTTGTTTTTAATTTACTGTTCCGTTTCCTTACACAAGAGGTAGAAGAAATCCAGTAATGATTTTTGCCACCGAGTACACAAAACCTCTCACTCTTTCTTCTTCAATTAAAAAAAAAAGTCGTTAGAGCACATCCCTGCGAAAGGCAAAGGTCAAGAGTTCGAGCCCCATCGAAAAAAAGGAAAGAGATCGATAACGCACATTTTTGCGGTGGCTCTGTGGACAGCTAATCCGATTGCATTCCTGGCGGAGGTTGAAATTTCGACTGCGAACAATCGGTCGCAAACGGAGAAAATCGTGGTAGAAGGTTGTTCCTTATCACCTTCCTTTACTAAAATATCCTACTTTAAATTCCAAACCTATACACAGCCTCTCATGAAATGAAGGCATGTGACAATTTGATGGTGATCCGTTCATCTGACGAATACGTTAAACTTGGAGGCTTTCTTGGTGCGATTCGAGAGGATTAGCTTGTGTGCTCGCACCGTCTTTGACCCCTCTCCTTTCTCTCATCTTCATCATCATCATCATCACCATCATCACCATCACCATCATCATATAACACTACACTACACTCACATCCATTACACGCATCTGCACTCCGCAGATTCGTGTTTGAAACAACTCTCAAAGACCAGCAAGGACAGTAACCAAGTGCGTGAAGGAAGAATACCTTCTTCGATTGACAACTGAACTCAACCCATGGGAAAGCCAACAATTCCATAGACTTACATGTTTCTCATGAGTGGTGTTTTATCAGGTTATTCTATATTCCGCTCTTCCATCTCTTGTTTCATATGCATTGCTGTGTGCCGTCATAGTTTCAAATTACCTTCCGGTATTTTGACTCCGTTGTTAAATCCATGAACGAATGTAAATCCTTTTTATTTTTCCCCCTCCTGCACCATATCCTTGTTAATAATGACACAGTGATCATGTCGTGTCTGTTTGTTTCTTTGTTTGAACACGTTAATGTCCAAAACTGCTTGACGAATTCTTAGAGGATTTTCACAGGTAAATAGAGTGTAGCTTGGTTCAATCTATAGGCTTTATTTCATCAAAATCGAATCGCGGGGAAAAAAGTTATCATGGTTTAAATGTTCATCTAAAACCATTGTGTCTTTCTGCTTGAGCACGATAATCTCGAAAAGTGCTAGACGAAATTCTACGGAGTTTTCACAGCCAACTTGAGCGTAGGTTCGGGCAACGACAGGCTTTATAATGTCAAAATTGGAACAAGAACAAAACCATATTGTAATTTAAACTTGTAGCTAAAATCGTCTGCTCAGCTTAATAGAATAGATGTTTAGCCATCACGGCGTAGTACACCACAGTACCTTTAGATGGAGATAGCAGTTTTTTAGTACATCAAAGAAGCAACAGAGTTTGCAGTTATTTTTTAAAATTCGGTGACATATATTTTCGAATGTTTACGTGAATAATAGAATTAATTTCCGTAAATCTTATCATTATGAATACAAGCTAAAATTGAATTTACTCCAAGCCGCGTGGGATTAGCCGAGCGGTCTATGGAGCGCAGTCATGGACTGTGCGGCTGGTCCCGACGGAGGTTCGAGTCCTCCCTCGGGCATGGTTGTGTGTGTTTGTCCTTAGAATAATTTAGGTTAAGTAGTGTGTAAGCTTAGGGACGGATGACCTTAGCAGTTAAGTCCCATAAGATTTCACACACATTTGAACATTAAAAAAAAAATTACTCCCATAGGACGTACAGATGTACTGTTTTGTCCGTTAGAAAGCTTAGCGACACTACTTTGCTTTTTTTGATAGATTTCCTTTATATTCTGTGGTAGGAAAAAGTACGTTATTAAGTTTTCTTTGTGCTTTGTGTGTCTATTCATAACGTTTTGATTTGGTTCTGTTTATGAATAAAAATGCTTAGAAAATTGTTGTATTTGTGAATACACCAGAACGGCTAAAAGAATGAGGCCTATGTGGTCTTACGAATCCAGTGAATATTGGGAAGCGAGACAAGCTGCTGCATGAGAACTTTAGGCTTTAACTCGCTGTTTAGAAACTGCTGCTGAAACCGAGGCGCGATATAACACTAATTGAGAGCGTCATACATTATCTCGCTTCACGGAACCCTTCATTCACAGAGGCTTCAAGTTACTTCTCTCCAACTAAACATCATGGAAGCAGAAATGTTGAAAGCAAGTGGCGCATGCAAACGACTATTTTTTTTTCTTTTTTACCGGTAACCCTAATCCAGCTTATTCCCAACAGTTTAAATTTCGGTTTAAAGGTGTACGATTCCCGGTTATCTTATGTTATGCCTCGATCGTAAACAAAGCACAGGACTAGACGCTGCACCTGTGTGTGTTGACCTCAGTGTCAGTTGCTGTCCGTGGGACCTGCTCTGTGTAGCTGCCTCCCATGTTGGTGAAGCAAACAAACTCTTCATTCATGTCCCCAATAATATTATTTTAGCCGTTGTATGCAAAAAGCATATGAAATACCAGCACAGTTATTTATAAATAGGTAACGCTGGGTCTCTAAGCTAGTTATTTCCTAAATGTTGTAGAATTGTCTATAACTTACGTAATTAGTAGTATATTGAAAAATGGTTCAAACGGCTCTGAACACTATGGGACTTAACATCTGTGGTCATCAGTCCCCTAGAACTCAGAACTACTTAAACCTAGCTAACCTAAAGACATCGCACACATCCATGCCCGAGGCAGGATTCGAACCTGCGACAGTAGCAGTCGTGCGGTTCCGAACTGAGCACCTAGAACCACGAGACCACAGCGGCCGGCGGTAATATATTGATTCGACCATGAAAGACTAGAGATACGATGTTCATATTCACAGGACATGTACATTAGTATATTTTGCAGACATGATTAGCATTGAAGCATGTCGGCCCGCTGGTTCAAGAACAACATCGATATCGTGGCGCAACAACACCTACCGTTAAAATGTACCCGCCGCTCTCGTTGTCGCTATAAACCGAAGGTAATGGATCAGTGTGACTTGAGCAGACGTCCAGGATACCTCACAGATGCATGGGCGAACCGTACCGTCAAATCAGTGAGTTTCAAAGAGGGCGCATTATTGGCTTGAAAGAATGTGATGCATCCGTTCGGGGAAATTGCTGCTCCTGTGGGACGAAGTACTTCGGCAGTGCAATGGGTGTGTGCAGAAATGGTTCACGACGAGATGGGTCAGATCGCACCACCCAGAACACCCCAGGGAAGATCGATACTTCATCCGAATCGCATTTTAGGACAGATCTGCGTCCTCCTCGGCTCTGGTGCAACAGTGAAACAGTGGAACATATCGTACACTGTCAGGGGTGACAATCCATCGCACGTTTACTACGGGATGGGTTACGTGCGCTTCGTCCAGTTCTCAGCCTACATTTCACGAATTTGCAGAACATGCTAGACATCAGTAGTGTTGGAACGATGTCACTTGGGACAGGAATGGCATCAGATAGTGTTTTCAGAAGAACCCGGGTTCTGTTTGATTGAAAACGATGGCTGCATTTTGGTTCACCGCAGACAGGGGGAGCGGCATCACAGTGACTGCTTTCGCACGAGGCAAACAGTGCCAACTCGAGGCCTTTTTATGTTGGGTGCTATTGGGTACAATCATAGTTGGTGCTTGTCCAGTGTACTGTGATCACTGTGACCTATATGAACGACACCCTGCGAACGGTAGCCATACCCTTTCTGCACAACACCCCAGACACCGTTTTTCAGCAACACAATGCACAGCCACATGTTGCTTCACGAACCCGTCCCTTCTTGGTGTCGCAGTATGTCAGCCTTCTGCCTTGGCCCTCCTGATCACCAAACTTGTCGCCAATCGAAAATGAGTGGGTTATGGTGAGACGACGGGTACAGCGCTGTGAACCACTGCCAACCACTACTGATCGGAATTAGGTGAATGAAGGATGGATGTCTATACCACAGGACGCCATTCGCGCCTTATACGTGTTGATGCCATCAAGCATGGAATAAGTTTTCAGTGCCAATGGCGGATGCTGTGCCTACCAGGCACCAGGACAAGAAAAATGGTTCAAATGGCTCTGAGCACTATGGGACTTAACTTCTGAGGTCATCAGTCCCCTAGAACTTAGAACCACTTAAACCTAACTAACCTAAGGACAGCACACACATCCATGCCCGAGGCAGGATTCGAACCTGCGATCGTAGCGGTTGCGCGGTTCCAGAATGGAGCGCCTAGAACCCCTTGGCCACCCCGGCCGGCCGCAGCAGGACACATGCTGAACCGAGGTGACTGAAATGCATATTATTTCTGCAGAACATATCAATGCACAAGTCCTGTGAACAGGAACGTTCAGTTTCTAGTCTTTCAAGGTGTTTTGCTTTTCCTGAACATGAGTGTAGAATGTTGGTTGGACAGTCTTGCCAGTTTAGGTGAATCAGTCAACAAATAAGTACATTTACATAGATCGACATAAATACCATTTCCTTGTAGCACCGTTAAGAAGCACTTGTTATAGGGTACTGGGGAAATATGGATTGTAAAGTCCTGTAAACAGCGAGCACATTACTGGTGCAGCGCAAGCTCGAATTGTACAGCAAAAGGTACGAATTAGGGAGAAAACCTAAATACCGATGGTAGACCCGAACTGAATTCCTGTCCCCCCAGATACTTTATAAACGAGTGAGTGCACTGATATAAGGTAAAGAATTCAATGTACATACACAGTAAAACTTTCTCTGAGGATCTGGTGCATTAACATCTGAGACGATACGTGGATTGCAAGTACTTTTAAAACGTCCTGAAAGACTAAAACTTTGAACCGGACCGAGATTCGAACACTAAATGCTCTTATTGACCGAGCTACCATGGTGGGACCAACCATCTATCGGTACAGCCACACTTTTGCCAATACCCCTCACCTACTTTCCGAATTTTCGTTACAGCTCCCACTCGCCGCAGGATGGACGATTCATTACGGGAACAATACCCTCGGCTGTGGCAAAGCAATACCTTTCCTTCCTGGAATTCTGTTCCATCAAAGCACACAGGAGAGAGCCTGTGAACTTTCTAGGAATGTCGTTGCATCTATATACAGAATGAAACAGCTTTGTGCACTCGGCTTTCACGACCTGATTACTTCTGTAATAGCAACACAGAACTGTCTTTAACTAAATTAATTACTTTTCTGGAAAGAAAATGATCTTCATTCAAGACGTTATAATAGCGCTACACAGTTAATGCAATTACCACACAACACAACACTTCATAATTTACGGTATCTGGTTAACATCGTTTCCCCATTCCGTCTTCCTCCTTTCTACCAAACTAATAAGCTCCAAAAACACCATCAATATACCTTTCTGTCAACTCCAGTTTCTCTTGTGCTTCACTATTGAATTCTTACTTCTGTGTAGGTCATCATCAGTTACAAACACAGAATACATCAATTAATGTTTTGCTTTTTGATCACTCAATTCATTTTATTTGAAGCCAGATTCCTACATGCCGTAAGTGAGGAAATGTGTCGTACCGCTCTTTACAGTCGTCCATAACATAGGCCAATAAATAATTTTTTTCTTTTCTCAGTTAATGGTTTAATTCTATTGTTTTGGGGGCTGAATTCATAGCAAATTTTTTTCCCAATCGCAGATAGGTATGTTTTGTGGGCTTAACTTTCTGAAATTTTCCACCACATTGGCTTCAATAGAAATATGATGTGTGTCATTTCCGTTGCCTGAAAGATTTGTAGCTCTTCCTTCACTGATAGTATACACCTCAGTCAATCACAGTCTATTGAAAGTAAGGTACGAACTTCCATTCACTATGTCAGGTTTAGAAGACATCCTTTCTTTCCATTTCACATCTGAAAGTGCTGAATCCTCTCGTCGATAGCATTTAAACATTCCCCATGCTGGGGTAAAGCTTTCGCATACTATTTCATTAGGCCCATCGTAGAGTGTAGGGGAAGTAACAGAATCTTATTCGGATACAAAAGTTTCTTATACAAAAAGAAGAACAACCAAAGAGCTTGTCCTACTACTTAGGATGTACAGAGGTATCGTAATTAATAGCTAAAATTTACACTGTTAGAAATATACAACAATAAAAGAAAAAACACTAATAAACGGAAGTCTACAAACGAATGGTTTGCGAGATAGTCTTGACTGTGTAGTAACGAATTTTCAGTGAATTCAGTGTGAAAAATTTTGATTGTAACAACAGATACCTCGCATATTTGAAATCTACTCTTTTCGGTTTAGTACCCCACCTAACTGGGCTCGAATTTCATGCATAGCCCATTGTTGGGAATATTGTACGAGGGCGTTCCGAAAATGTTTGTCACTGTTTTTCACACGAAACCTTTATAGGCAAAGACAAATACCACATCGCATCACGAAGTATATGTACACTTTGCAGTATTTTTCGACATAGTCGCCACCGACACTGAGACATCTGACGAAGCGTGCAATCAGTTTGAAGAAACTGCGAGTGTCACTCCAAAAGAAATAAACACTAGTTTTGTAAAAATGCAGTTTTCATTCTGCATGTGTGAAAGTTTTACAATGTGTAGATACATCCTTCCCGCTTGTTGTCAAACTTAGTTCAACCTGTTCCCGTGAGTGGCGCCGTCACAGCATGTCTTCAAGACGGCTGCTACACTTGATGTTCGTCAGAAGCAACGTAAAGCACACCGTCTTCAGGCCACGATTGGCCTACCGGGACCATCCGACCGCCGTGTCATCCTCAGTGGAGGATGCGGATAGAAGGGGCGTGGGGTCAGCACACCGCTCTCCCGGTCGTTATGATGGTATTCTTGACCGAAGCCGCTGTTGTTCGGTCGAGTAGTTCCTCAATTGGCATCACGAGGCTGAGTGCACCCCGAAAAATGGAAACAGCGTATGGCGGCCTGTATGGTCACCCATCCAATTGCCGACCACGCACGACAGCGCTTACCTTCGGTGAGCTCACGGGAACCGGTGTATCCACTGCGGCAAGACCGTTGCCTCACGTGCAACGTGCTGTCATATAATTCCTGTGCTGTGAAAACGAGACATTGAGAAACATCCACAAGAGATTGAAAAAGGTGTATGGAGATGATGCTGTCGATCACAGTACAGTTAGTCGGTGGGCAAGCAGGTTACGTGATGAAAGCGGGCACGGTAATATTGAGGATTGTCCTCGCAGCGGCAGGCCTTGTACTGCACACACTCCAGACAATGTGCAGAGAGTTAACGAATGGGTGACTGCTGACAGACGCATCACAGTGAATGAATTGTCACGCTACGTTGGGATAGGGGAAGGAAGTGTTTGCAGAATACTGAAAGTGTTAGCGTTAAAAAAGGTTTGTGCCAGGTGGGTTCCCAGGATGTTGAAAATGGCTGACAAAGAAACAAGAAAAATGGTATGTAGCGAACTTTTTGAACAGTACGAGAATGGTGGAGTTGAATTTCTTGGAGGAATTGTGACAGGCGATAAAACATGGCTCCATCGTTTTTCACCAGAGACGAAGAGGCAATCAATGGAATGGCATCATGCAAATTCATCCAAGGAAAATATATTCAAAACCACACCTTCTGCTGGAAAAGTTATGGCTATGGTGTTTTTCAATTCCGAATGACTCTTCTAGTGGACATCATGCCAGGTGGAACCACCATAAATTCTGATGCACATGTGACGACACTGAAGAAACTTCAAGCTCGACTGAGTCGTGTTCGACCACACCGGCAAAAGCAGGATGTTTTGCTGTTGCACGACAATGCACGGCTACATGCCAGTCAAAAAAACCATGGAAGCCATCACATAACTCGGATGGACAACACTGAAACACCCGCCTTACAGTCCTGACCTGGCTCCATGTGACTATCATGTCTTTGGGGAACTGAAAGACTCTCTTCGTGGAACAAGGTTCGAAGATGATGACTCCCTTGTGCACACTGCCAAACAGTGGCTCCAGCAGGTTGGTCCAGAATAATACCGTTCGGGTATACAGGCGCTGGTTCGAAGATGGTGTAAGGCAGTTGAGAGGGATGGTAATTATGTGGAGAAATGAAAATATTGATTCTAAAGGAGCTTTCTACACACTGTAAAACTTTCAAACCAGTAAAATAATACATGGATTTAAAATAAAATAGTGTGCATTTCTTTTGGAGTGACCCTCGTAGTATGTTCGAGGTCTAACAGACGAGAAGGATATCAAAGGACGGTATGAAAGTTTAAAGAGACTGATGTGTGGCTGATAAGACCTGGAGTGAGTGACGACTCTAATGCCGTGCGCACAGCGTTTCAGCGCAGTGGGCGGATATCAACACGTCGTCTTCCCAGAGATACAAGCGTATATCAAAGCTTTGCGGTGAAGATTTTACAGAGACGACTGCGTTTCCACTCACACACAGTGCAACTTCTGCAAGCTTACGGCACGAGTACGAGACGTTGTAGAGGAGTTACACAACGATGTTGAGAAAGACATGGAGCGAAATTATCACCTAGACGTTCTACGGTCAACAAACAGAGCACGAATGGAAGTGAGTCAATAAAGAACTTTATGACGTAAACTATCACTTGCAACAAAGTATGGCAAATTTAATTAAAATTAAGTTTCTGTAATCGGGGAAAGACTTTATAGTCACCTTGTAGAATTGCACTAACAAGGGAACCTCCCCATCGCACCCCCCTCAGATTTAGTTATAAGTTGCACAGTGGATAGACCTTGAAAAACTGAACACAGATCAATCGAGAAAACAGGAAGAAGTTGTGTGGAACATTAAAAAAATAAGCAAAATATGCAAACTGAGTAGTCCATGCGCAAGATAGGCAACATCAAGGGCAGACTGAACTCAGGAGCGCCGTGGTCCCGTGGTTAGCGTGAGCAGCTGCGGAACGAGAAGTCCTTAGTTCAAGTCTTTCTTCGAGCGAAAAGTTTAATTTTTATTTTCAGTCAATTATCAAAGTTCAGACACTCACACATAATCAACTTCGCTCTCCAAAATTCCAGGACATGTTCAGATTTACTTGGACATATGGAGGATTTGACGGTCTACACATGGAAAAATTTGAAAACGTTAGAAACATATGTTTTGACAGAGCACAGGGAAAAGTGTGCGACTGTGAAACTGTTGGATTCATTTGTTGCAGTTTATGTGACAAACTCTTATGTTTTCATCTCTTTTTTGGGAGTAATTATCACATCCACAAGAAAACCTAAATTGGGCAACGTAGAAGAATCTTTTTACCCATTCGCCAAGTGTACAAGTTAGGTGCGTCGACAACATATTCCTGTCATGTGACGCACATGCCGTCATCAGTGTCGTATAGAATATATCAGACGTGTTTTCCTGTGGAGGAATCGGTTGACCTATGACCTTGCGATCAAATGTTTTCGGTTCCCATTGGAGAGGCACGTCCTTTCGTCTACTAATCGCACGGTTTTGCGGTGCGGTCGCAAACCGCAGACACTAAACTTATTACAGTGAACAGAGACGTCAATGAACGAATGGACAGATCATAACTTTACGAAAATAAAGAAATTAAAATTTTCACACGAGGGAGGACCTCTCGCTCCGCAGCTGCTCACGCTAACCACGGGACCACGACGCTCCTGAGCTCATCATATCCTTGATGTTGCCTATCTTCGTATGGACTACTCAGTTTGTATATTTTGCTTATTTTTTCATAGTTCCATTCAACTTCTTCCTGTTTTCTCGATTGATCTGTGTTCAGTTTTTCAAGGCCTATCCACTGTGCCAACTTATAACTAAATCTGAGGGGGGTGCGACGGGGGGGTTCCCTTGTAAGTAGGACAGTAGTTCATACTGAAGTCACTGGCCGCTCATAACCACAGCAATAATCTTGCAGATGACTCGTTAACTGATTCGTGATTTCACGAAGGGTTACGAATTTGCAAAATACATATTTCGCTAATTATGATGCCCCTGTATACTGCCCAGAGCTACCACTGGTACCGAAAATTTATCGTTATTAATTGAAGTAGTGTGGTAAATATACAGGATGTATCTGTAATAAATGTAGGAAATGAGAAGGTTGGTGAGTGGGTCGTAACAAGGATATTTCACGCAGCAACCCATGCCCGCACCCCTTAGCGTAGAGTGCTAGACGTAGTTGAGCGGTGTTGCGCGCCGCTAAGAGGGTAGGCACACATCATCCCTTCCGAGTCGTCATAGCAGCAAGTTTGCAGGGCAACAATTTCAGTGTATTTGTAACATCAAGCTAAAAAAAGTCTGATGTTTACTAGCAAATTCTGTAGTCGACATAGTTGCGATATTCTGTTCGCGATAGCTCTACAGGTTTCAGCCTCTTTCTGGGACGTGAACACTTTGCTCTTGGCTGTGCAAATGCCTGTTTGACAGATGTTGTATAGAGAGCAGCACCTGTGCACACTACGGTGACTGGTTCACCCTGAGTCAGTTTGTCATCAAACGGAGACACGTGTTTGTAACTGTGAGGTGCGCTGACAGGGAATGAAGCGCTATTCTTGGGAGGAAAGGGCAGACATGCACTTCGCTTATGGGACGGCAGATGCCTATTTCAGAATCATCGAGTGCCAGATCCACGCAAATATACTGCCGTGCACAGGTCCCAACGAGAGACAGGTTCACTTGAGATATGTTTCCCAGTGGCACGTTCTCGTAATGACACTTGTGCATGTAAGGTGTACTTCGAAACCCGTTTTATTCGTAGGTTTTCTCGGGCAATTTTCAGCAGTCGATATATGTTTCAAAAAACTCTTGTCACTGAACTGCATTAACTGGATTTAGTTACTACTACCGGTATCGGCAGTAAGCCATCATCTGGTACGAAAAATCATTTACAAGATTTCATTTCGTACCAGATGACACTTTACTGCCGAAACCGGTTGTACTAATAAAATGTAATTAATGTAGTTCAGTGTGTGGTGTATTCATTTTATTTTGCAGATGCGGTGGGCTGACGGACGCGGTTGTCAACGCTCAGTTCGTACACCAGGAGTTGAAGACGAGGCGTTAGGACTACTGGAGAACAAACCCTCAACAAGCTCGCTTCGTATCGCACGGGAAATGGGTGTAAGCCATTCCACAATTTGGCGTGTGTGGCATGAAGATGATGTGCACCCATGCCGCCTTCACAATTATCATGCCCTTAACCCACACGGTTTTCCACGCGTGACTGATTTCTGATAGTGGTTTTAGCAATGGTGTGTCGTTCATTCGAACTTTGCGAACCGTGTACCTTTTACAGATGAGGCATCCTTTACACGAGAGGATATGCCCATCAGTCACAATCAAAGCGAATGGGCACGGGAAAATCCGCACGCCGCCTTTGTTAGTGGTCAACAGAATCGGTTCGCTGTCAACACTTGCGCCGGCTTGGTAAGGGATGATCTGATCGATCGATACATGATACACAGACGACTCAACACTAACAGATACTTAATCTTTTAACGAGTAATTCTGCGAGAGTTGCTGGAACATGTGCAACTCAACATACGACAGCGAATGTGGTTCCAACACGATAATTCACCGGCAAACTTCACACATGCAGTGGGAATGCATTTGGATGAAATCTTTGGTGAGTACTAGATAGGGCTCAATGGGCCGGTGGCATGGCCTGCCACGTCCCCGAACTTGACGACTTCTGGTGTTTTCTTCTGGGGCCACCTGAAATCTGTTGTCTACGAAACACCCATTGAGAATGATGAAGAGCTGACAGCGCGCATTACGGCAGCCTCCGATGCAATTACGACTCTTCCAGAAGTGTTTTAAAGAGTGCGACAGTCACTCCAGCGTCGTTACGAGGCGTGCATTCAAGGAGGTGGGCCTAATTTTCAGCACAAGGTATGCACTGTCGATCCTACGTTTACAGAAACTTTTTTGCTTCTAGTATCGTGTACATTCAACTGTATGCGTTTACGCCATTAATTCTGATACACCCTGTATAACTGCGTCGGCTTCCGCGGGCGGTATCATGATGATTAAAATTCTTATGGGTATTGTATCGCGTCGTAGTCTAAAATACTTTGATTGTAAACTTAAAACCAACGTTTCGACCGTATTACAACGGTCTTCTTCAGGGCAAGATTTGTCTTGATGGAGGAAAAGTGACTCTTTTTTTTGCAGACGATCGGTATCAAAAATAAAATGGCTCTGAGCACTATGGGACTTAACTTCTGAGGTCATCAGCCCCCTAGTACTCAGAACCACTTAAACCTGACTAACCTAAGGACATCACACACATCCATGCCCGAGGCAGGATTTGAACGTGAGACCGTAGTGGTCGCTTGGTTCCAGGCTGTAGCACATAGAACCGCTCGGCCACATCGGCCGGCCGATCGATATCAATTGACTGTAGAATATTATAGTCTCTTTTATGGCGGAAGGGGGAAGGTAGGAAAGAAGCTGCTGGTGTCTAGCCGGCTTGTCAGTGACTGTAGACACTCCACAGATTAGGGCTTGGCCCCTAGTGAGCACATTTTCTCCCTGGTGCGCGCGGAAATGCAGTGACGCTTCAAATGGTTCAAATGGCTCTGAGCACTATGGGATTTAACATCGGAGGTCATCAGTCCCCTAGAACTTAGAACTACTTAAACCTGACTAACCTAAGGACATCACACACTTAATTCCCCTAGGCAGGATTCGAACCTGCGACCGTGGCAGTCGCACGGTTCCGGAATGAAGCGCCTAGAACCGCTCGGCCACCTTGGCCGGCCAGTGGCGCGTCCCCTACGTGTTCACGAGAAGCCAAGCGCTGGTTTGCTGATTATCGCCAATAACTGACAAGCTGGTTAGCCCACCAATAGCTTCATGACAAGCCTGTTATCCTCTAGGGCCAATAAGTTTCAAAAATATGACGTACTAATACCGACCGTCTGCATTACCATAGAGCCGCGTTTCCTCCACCAAAACAAATCTTGCCCTGAGGAAGCCCGTTGTAATTAGGGCGAAATGTTTGTTTCAAGTTTATAATCAAAGTATTTTATGCTATGACGCAGAACGACACCCATTAACTTGAAAATTTATTTTAAAAATGTTGAGTATTAGCCTATCTGGGTAAAAAGGAGTAGGGTTAAACGGAGTTTTTTCATGGAATTGAAAACAAATATTTGCATTGCTGACCTGAGATGATCTACCGAAAATATTTTAAACGGAATTAAGCACATTTATGAATCTTTACAGTAGCGTGAATATTTATTCATTTTGTATGCACAGTGATATCTAAATACTTTATTGTTTACGAAGAGGTGTCCTGATATTGGTCAAGAGGCACTCCTGACAGGAAACAATTTTTAAATATCATAACCCACTGAAGTAGTCGAGTGCGGCGAAAAAAGTAACTCCATTATAATGAGGGCGAGGGTCAAAGTGCAGCTCGCTGGAAGGGTTCCGCTGTAGAGTGACGTACGCATGATGGAGCAGCCTCTCTACCCCTGTGATCCGGCGTGTGGCCTCCCTGTCAAACGTGATTGACTGAAGAGCTTCGAAAGGCGGTAGTTGTGTCGAGGTAGCGACGAAGCCGTATACCTCCTACAAATACTCGCACTATTTTCTGGGAGGAGGGGATTAATACGTCATCATTTCATACCATAGATTGCTCATGCCTGGAAACTTAAGCATAACAAAGTACTACTGTCTTCTTAATGTGTAAGTTCCATAGAAGCAAATATGTGAAGAGAGGGTTTTGGTAAGTGAAACAAAAACAATTTAAAAGCGGAGAGTAATTTGAATAGCCAAATTAAATATTTTTTACTTGAAATAGCCAAATATCTGTGCTGTAGAAATACACTACTGGCCATTAATATCGCTACACCACGAAGATGACGTGCTAAAGACGCGAAATTTAACCGACAGGTATAAGATGCTGTGATATGCAAATTATAAGCTTTTCAGAGCATTCACACAAGGTTGGCGCCAGTGGCGACACCTACAACGTGCTGACACGAGGAAAGTTTTCAACCGATTTCTCATACACAAACAGCAGTTGACCGGCGTTGCCTGGTGAAACGTTGTTGTGATATCTCGTGTAACGAGAACAAATGCGTACCATCACGTTTCCGACTTTGATAAAGGTCGGATTGAAGCCTATCGTGATTGTGGTTTATCGTATCGCGACATTGCTGCTCGCGTTGGTCGACATCCATTGACAGTTAGAAGGAATCGGTGGGTTCAGTAGGGTAATACGGAACGTTGTGCTGGATCCCAATGGCCTCGTATCACTAGTAGTCGAGATGACAGGCATCTTATCCGCATGGTTGTAACGGATCGTGCAGCCACGTCCCGATCCCTGAGTCAACAGATGGGGACATTTGCAAGACAATAACCATCTGCACGAACAATTCAACAACTTTTGCAGCAGCATGGACTATCAGCTCGGAGACCATGGCTGCGGCTACCCTTGACGCTGCATCACAGACAGGAACGCCTGCGATGGTGTACTCAACGACAAATCTGGGTGCGCGAATGGCAAAACGGATGAATACAGGTTCTGTCTACATCATCATGATAGTCGCATCCGTGTTTGGCGACATCGTGGTGAACGCACATTGGAAGCGTGTATTCGTCATCGTCATACTGGCGTATCACCCGGCGTGATGGTATGGGGTGCTATTCGTTACACGTCTCGGTCACCTCTTGTTCGCATTGACGGCACTTTGAACAGTGGACGTTACATTTAAGATGTGTTACGACCCGTGGCTCTACCCTTCATTCGATCCCTTCGAAACCATACATTTCAGCAGGATAATGCACTACCGCATGTTGCAGCTACTGTACGGGCCTTTCTGGATACAGAAAATGTTCGACTGTTGCCCTGGCCAGCACATTCTCCAGATCTCTCACCAATTGAAATCGTCTGGGCGAGCAACTGGCTCGTCACAATACGCCAGTCACTACTCTTGATGAACTGTGGTATCGTGTTGAAGCTGCATGGGCAGCTGTACCTGTACACGTCATCGAAGCTCTGTTTGACTCAGTGCCCAGGCGTATCAAGGCCGTTATTACGGCCAGAGGTGGTTGTTCTGGGTACTGATTTCTCAGGATCTATGCACCCAAATTGCGTGGAAATGTAATCACATGTCAATTCTAGTAGAATATATTTGTCCAACGAATACCCGTTTATCATCTGCATTTCTTCTTGTTGTAGCAGTTGTAATGGCCAGTATTGTATGTAATTTCCGTAGAAACATATATGTGAAGAGAGGGTTTTGCTAAGTGGAACAAATAGCCAAATATATGCGCTGTATAAATATGTTCAAGACTATTTCATGTCATAAATCTACACATACTATAAAATAAACTCCATCACCATGGTTTTCTGTCAGTGTGTGAAGACTACACTAAGGATAGACTGACTCATGAAGAAGATTTGTGTGTATCTACAAATGGTACGAACCAGTTATCCATCCGTAGATGCTGCTACCAATTCGAAGCCAGTGAGTCGCTTGAGATCCTGTAAGAGAAGTGGGGGAATGATGCACTAATATATGAAAGTTAACATTACTACACATGCAAAGTAACACAAAATCGACTGTAGGTAATATTCCTGTATTTTCTTTACTTTATCTACTAAACTAAATCACTGTTATTGTAAAAAGCAGGGTGTTCTATTTTAACTGAAAATATCATAACGATTCAACTGCGTTCGATTCCCCACCCTTGAGGTAATTACACGCAATGGTTGCGGAATTTTGCGTTTGAGAAGTTGATGTTAAATATGCAAAAGTGAAAATAATCGCCACATAAATTGTCTGTCAATTTCTGTTTGAAAACTAGAGTACTCGAATGTAATTAACCAGTGATATGGTACGTGTCATCACTTTCATGTTAACATTTCAAGAATTTTTAAAATGTTCATTCCTTAGATAAACAGTCAACAGATAAGTAGTCCTTTGGTGTCTTCTCCAACACATACAGCATGATTTCAGACAGCGGTCCTAACACACTTGTTCCACAATTCTTTGTTTTCAACAACTTATTAACTGATGCACATGACGCATTAGGTTTTCTGCCACGTGTAGGTAGTGACTTCAGTGGGCCAGTAACCTTTTTGTCCTAACGATCTTCATTATCATCAAAAATGAGAAAACAAACGTTACCCCCAATGGAACTCCTGTTTTCTCATTATTTCTGGTTATAGAAGTCCCATTCTGGCCTGTCAACCTGATTTCCATTATTAACGTTCTTTTTAATCTCAGCTTCTTTAAGCCTCTTTTTCAAGGGGGTGCACATCTGTTCTCTTTCATCTCACCACTATCCCACTCTCCCGTTACACACTAATACGAAAGGATTCTGTATGTTAATCACATTTTGAAATAGAAATCATGCAGTCATACAATGAATGACAGGTTTCATAACACATTCACATGAAAGTAAATTAGTAATAACAACTGTAAGGTAAAGGCAAAAGTACCCAGGAGTGCAAAACTGTAGAGCAAAAGTAACTTTCGCATGAAATGTCACTGCTAAGTACTACAGTTCCAGGAAATTTGGACCATACATAGAAAGAATTGCTACAGAGCAGTAAAGAAGAGATTTCGCCACTAACAAATGCAGTTAGTCTGAAAACTCAAGTTTAACTTTAAAGTTCAGTTCCTCTAAAATGAATCACTGCATAGACCAACACATAGGTGTGTCAGTGTTGTTTCGTTACTAAGAATTATATCACTCATGAAGTTCTAAGTAGGATTTTGGAACCCTCCATAACAACAAAGTTCAGATATGGTTCACTCACGCCTCAACTTGGCTTCGTGACATACTGAAGTAATGTGACAGTGTAGCGGGCGAATCTCGTGAACCTATTATATTCAGGACCTTACAAAGAATTTTAACGAAGACTTATGAACTCCCATACTATTTGGTACTGAGATCTTAGTACTGTTTCTCATATAGGAACAGGAAACTTGCCTGAACTACTGTCATGGAATCAGAAAGTATAGAGCAATCAGTAAGGGAAACGGAATCCATGTTCAGAGAGAAGAAATGAAATAATTTGAGGTTTGCTGATTACTATAATTCTATCTGAGAATACTAGGTACAATACATGTATTACATGTCCGACAGTACAGATACCACTCTTTTTGGTACAGCCGTCGTAAATATCACTATTTAGAAGGATGTACCGACGTCAGCCGCAATTGGGCTTCGAGAAGCGGGAAATCCGGGTTCGAGGTCCGGATCAGCAAAAATTTTCAACATTCGCCATTGAATTGTTTCACTGCCCAGTTGTGGCCGATATCGGTACCTCCCTTAAATACTGATATCTCTGTCTGAGAAGTCAAGGGATTTGGAAGTTCAGCTGAATGTCTTGGAAAGACACAATAAAATGGGCAAGACGGTATAGGTATACAGGCAAATTAAATGAGACAACACTAAAAATAGTTCATGGGTTTTGTTATTTAGGCAGCAAAGTGGCCATGGCCTAGGTAAAGAGAATGTAAAATGCCGACTGGCAGTTCCAACGAAAGTTTCTCAGAAAAAAATTGTGAATTTTTACATTTCCCCGTGTACTGAAACTTCAATAATGTTTCCGAAACACGAGTCAAAACAAAAATTTTAATATCTAGTATAAAGTTAATTGTTAAGGAATTCTAACTGAAATACTTCAGTTTACGTTTTATCTTATTGAAATTAGACGCTACCTTTACTAATGGGGAAGGTTATACACGATGTGCTTAAGCTCCATTTTACTGAACATGGACATGGGCTGAATTAATACGATTAGCCTGCACACGGTTGTATTTAGCCCAACGGAATGTCTTTGTAGTTCTGATCCGCGACTTGTAGTCACCGCTTGCGGTGAAATTTGTCTTGGATGCTGAAATTTAAGATATGAAATTAATTCTGCATAATATGTGTAATTACGATCTCTGGAACGGCAGAGGGAAAGTCAGAATATCAGCAACACTCTTGATTAAGTTAATATTTAGTACAAGATTTGGTACGTAGGTCATTGACAACTGAGACGCATGACAATTGATTTAGAGATATTCGCTTCAGATGTAGTAATTACTGATATTATTTTTATTAAAATCAGTACAATTACCCGGCAGGTTATCCGACAGCGCTAATGAGCTGCTTTCTGGACTCGGGTAGGCGCGCTAGCCCCAGATCGAATCCGCCCAGCAGTTTAACGACAAGGGGCGGTGTGCCGGCCAGCCTGGATGTGGTTTTTAGGCGGTTTTGCACATATCACTAGGTGCATACTAGGCTGGTCCCCATGTCCCGCCTCTGTTACACGCCTCGCAGACATTTGCTAATGTTCGCACTATTTCATGGCTTCCACTAGACACTGACAGCTGGGGTACACTAATTCCGTCCTGGAGGGGGGCAGGGGTGGCGACAGGAAAGGCATCCGTCCACCTTATGATACTAACACTGCTAAATCCATAGTAACAGGGCCGACACTACGTTTAAGTTGGCAAAGCCGAAGGAAATGATGATGATGATTATAATTAGTACAATTGGAGTGGATCTCAAAATCAATTAATATATAGCAATATCATAGTAGATGTCCAACACACTTCAATATACGGAATACACGTGTTCAGTGGCTGACGCCTCACTTTCAGATACATCTCCAGCCCTAATGAAGCGCTATCTGAAGAGTTCATAGTTCTGAAACTACTACAAGGGCGGGATAAAACCAGTATGAACTACAAGGAGGCCAGAATGTCTGCATGAGCCCGCATGCGACTTGAACTACGATCCAATAACTGCATAAAATTAAATGCAAGTTTATACCTCACAACCATAGGTGGAAACATAAGCGCCCAAGAACATACTTCACTAGGGACCATTAACCACCAATGGCAAGCTGAAAAAGAGACAACTCAAAACATCGGGGAAACGCTGCATCTCAGCAAAGCTGTCTACCACCACCAGCTGACCGTACACTGCCGCCCAACCAGCAACAACTGGGAAACCAATCTGCATACTAAACAGAAACAAAACCCACCTAACCTTACACGCCATGTGATTGTTTTTATGTGAAGTCGGCTACTCGTATGACGACTCTGACATGCAACAGGAACGCAGACGCCGCACCTGGTCCAGGTGACAACATCGGAGCCCAGCCTCAGGAGCACGCCACGTTGATAGGAAGTGGTACTCTGTATGACTAACTTAAATTATGACACTGGCACCGAGGATTGCACGATACCCAATGACTAACCATGGCCTTACCCTTGCATGATCAGCGAAATAGGAGTGGAAAAAAAAGAAAAAAAGCAGGATGATGGTGTCAACCTGCTTTGCCACGGGTGCACTGTGTGCGCAACATGTACCACTTTCCTGTAAAATGGGTACCACAGTCAAAATCTGATGAAGTTTTGCACAGATGCGTTGGACAATGCTTCTAGTATTTCGCCTGATTCATGCAGACTACAAAACATAGCTGTCAAGCGTTTCCTTCTGCATGACAATTCTCGGCCGCACTCTGCAGGGGCAATGAAGATGCTCTTGCAGCGTTTTCGGTGGAAAGGGTTGATAATCCATAATAGAGCTCGTAACTGACCCTCCGTGAGTTGCATCTCTGCTCACATGAACCGCTGGCTATGAAGACTGTGGTGTCACCGTCAGACACCACACTTGCTACGTGGTAGCCTTTAAATCGGCCGCGGTCCATTAGTATACGCCGGACCCGCGTGTCGCCACTGTCAGTGATTGCAGACCGAGCGCCGCCACACGGCAGGTCTAGAGAGACTTACTAGCACTCGCCCCAGTTGTACAGCCGACTTAGCCAGAGATGGATCACTGACAATTACGCTCTCATTTGCCGAGACGATAGTTAGCATAGCCTTCAGCTACGTCATTTGCTACGACCTAGCAAGGCGCCATAGCATTTGATATTGACATTATAACATGCATCGTCAAGAGCGATGTACACCAATTGTGGATTAAAGTTAAGTATTATATCAACTACGTACTTTATTTGCTACTATTAATTCCCTTAACTGTTCCAGACCTCGCGCCAGTCAGCGTGTAATTAAACGCGTGCATTTCGGCTTCCTCTCATTGTGACTTGGCTGTCTTGCCAAGTCACAACAAAGACAACTTTCTGGCACAGACAACACGCTGTAGACCAGCGTAGATATTTGGCAAAAAGCACAGGTGGCTGCCTTCTATGACGAGGGTATTGAAAAGCTGGTACAACGCTGCGACAAATATCTAAATCGAAGCGGCGACTATGTAGAGAAGTAGCTGGAAGATGTAGCTAACTGTGGCAAATAAAACAATTTTTATCTTCACAGTGGTTTCCATTTTATGATCGATCGGACCTTTCTTTCCGAATAAGCCTCGTATAAGATTTCTCTTTCTTAGCAGCACGACAAATACTATTGGTGAAAGCTAAGAAAAATCTATTTTCTCTGGGAAAGCGTTTAGCGCATAGAACAGACGCTGGGAGTGCACCGTCTTCACTTTACTACAGACTTCATGTCACCTCACACGCAGGTTGCGCTGACAGTCGCTAACTTGAGATGGAGAGAGGGGAAGGTAACATTTGCGGTGTGCGGACATTTACCACGCCGGACATTTGCCACACCGGACATTTGCCACGATTTTACCTGCTCCGAAGGGTTGGGTCGCTTTTCTCCCCCTCCTCCTCCTCCTCCTCCTCATCGCTTACTGAACCTTTCCGCTGCTTTACTTAACGTAGACTCAGAATTCTCTTTGGATTTTCCGCCACATTTCTAGAGAGAGATCGTTGTGGAAACTATTAAATGCATTTCGCATTGAAATCCGCACCAAATTTCGAGCATCGCTAAAACTTCGCCAGTCTTGGAGATTTTGCGTTCGTCTAAATTATACTTGCCTTTTTCGGTGTTCCTGCAGCAGCTTTCTGTCGTGTTTTGTGTACCATGGGGGATCAGATCCGTCTCTTATTAATTTATTTGGTATGAATCTCTCGAGTGCTGTTGATACTATTTCCTTGAACTAAAGCCACATATGGTCTTCACTTACATGGTTTGGAAGGATTGGAGACTTTCTCTTAGAAAGACGTCAAACGAATTTTTAGCTGCTTTTATAAATAGATGCATTTCGCATTCAGTTTTGGTGAATTTCTTTGTTACAGAATTGAGCCTCGCTACGACTGTGTGTTCACTGATCCCTATATCCGTCGTGATGCTCAGGATTATTAGTGGCTAAGAGGTCAAGTGTGTTTTCGTAACCATTCACAATTTGAATGGCCTCGTGAACTAATTGTTCAAAATACTTTTTAAAAAAAGCATTTAGAAGAATTACGGAAGTTGTTTTCTATCTACAATACGGTCTGAAAATCTATTTTTGTCAAGATACGGATGATAGATTGACGTCACTACCAACTATAATTGTATGAGTAGGGTACCTATTTGTGATGGGACTCAAGTTTTCTTTGAACTGTTCAGAAAGTGTTTCATCTGAGACCTGGGGTCGGTAAAAGGAGCCAGTTATTAATTTATTCCGGTTGTCGAATATAAGCTCTGCCCATACTAAGTCACAGGAACTATCTGCTTCAATGTCGCGTATGAGCTGGAACACACATTACATTATTTTTCCTTACGTTGTGCTTCTTGTTTCTGTTGTAGTGCAGATCATTAAAATTACGGCTTTTCCCTCCAAAACCTAAGATGCTTTCTCCGTGACCCTGTAAATACCAGAGCTAAACAATGTAGAACAACAACGTACTTTACAAGCATACCATTCTGTATTACTTCATTTCCTTATTTCTAACATTTTAAAATTGAACGTCGGCTTTAGATGACATGTCAATCATAGATGTTCTTATCTCTATTTAGTGAACGTATTTTCAGTCATGTTTTGAACATTGTCCCGCTACACTTAATTATCTAATGTTGCGCCGCAAAGGATATCGCATTTTAGAGAGTAAATTAATATGATGTATGTCCTTCATCTTTTCAAACATTCACATACCCACTTCTTCTTTCCTTATAGTATTTTGGGCATGCAGTTGTATTTAATGTAGGGACAAATGCAGTGGTCAAAAGGAAATGATTAGCGTACATTCGCATTCTGTTTACAGCGTTCCTTTCTAGTTGCTCCCACGGCGATGGACTGTTTCTATCGCAATCAGTAAGCGTGAAAGGAATCTACGGTACAGACAGAGGGATCTGTATTTCTACTTGGCAGAACTAATTACATACTGACATAATCGTCGGTATTGCTTTCGTTTCCCAAAAGTTATAAATATTTCTATTTCGGAAAAGAAGCTCTGTATTTGGCCAAGATGTCGAAGAAGAAGGTCCCTTATGTGCTGATTGTATCGTGTAAGATGTGGAGACGGCTGTTTGAAAGCGGACAGAAGTAGTACGAGGAAGGGCGTCCCTTACCTGAGGGATCGCTACCTGGCGAAGGGGCAAGTGTGGCAAACGTCCGGCGTGGCAAGTGTCCGGCATTCAACATTTGCCACTAGACTGGTAGCAAACAGAGATCTGGTGAGCTCCACCTACGCATTTGCGTTCACTCATCTCGTCTGCTACAGTTATGGTAAGGTCGTACAGCTGCTTCAGTGGATTAGGTCACAATAATTGTAGGATGTTACTAGACCCAAATAAACACACAGTCTCGCCATAACTGAATTCAAAGCCGTAGTGCACCTGTAATTCTCTCTTTTTCCCGATCAAGCAATCACTGTAATTGATTCAATTGCATTTAAAGAATCAGGAGTTGGCTTATTATTATCATACATATTCTTATCAGATGGTCTCCGAGATCCTTGAACTGTGTGTAACGAAATGTAATGTTTTCTGTTAACCAGTCTACACACACTAGTGTAATAACTTTGTGATTTACATAGACAAAGTATTTAATTTCTTAATCAGTAGATCCTTCTCATGAATTCAAGCAGTGTAATGACAGTGAAACGAGATTCAAGTTGATGAAGCATAGGGGTGGCATTTCGCAGAGTAGGTTTACGGGACGTTTTCTGAGATGCCAAGAAATGGTAACAGTTAATTCGATAAAAGGAGTATACCAAGAAAAAGTGCAGGGGAAAACTTTGCCTTGACTACAATAGACAGGTTCTAGTGAATGTAAGTTGTAATAATAAGGCAGAGATGATGATCCTGACAAAATTGACTATCGTGCAGAGCTGCATCAGATCAGTCGTTGGACAGAGACCACAACAACGATGTGTCATGAACAGCTCTACGAAGTATTTACATAAAAAGCACACAAAGCCCTTTGTAAGCTCTGCTACGGTATTAACGCGTGTGTGTATGTCGCTGAGGGTCAGATGTCCTTCACAGTTCAGCCTCCTATAAATAAATCATAGAACTGGAAGATACTGAAAAACTGATACACATCGCTTCTACGCAAAAATTCCTACTGAGAATCTCGAAAGAGTTTAATGTATAGGGTGCCTGTACAAGATCAATCGGATTATGTTTTAACAGTTTCAGGATGGAGCTCTACAACCCACTGCCACACGTATGATTCAAATATATGGGTTCTTGAGTTTACAACAGATTTTGTAGATACATGTATTAAACAAGTTTGTCAGTAAATAGTCATTATGTTCATGTAATGTATGTTGACAGGATAGGAAGAATTATTTATGTCAAATCATTGTACTAAACACGCTGACCACGTCACGGATGTTGTTATTGTGTAAAAGAGAAAGAATATATTTCGTGTAACAATAACACTTTTGGCGCGAGTGCGTACAATCGTATACGTGAAGGCAGAGTAGTTGAGTTGCGAAACAACGACGGCGTGGTACAGACGTATGTGTTGATGCACAAATATCATAATCTTTTGAGTCGAAAATGTTTTAGTAACATGTAGCAAAGAAAATTCTAAGTGGGCGATCAAATATTTGCACACAGTGTATGGTTGCAAGATGATTTTGGAAGTATTGAAGAATGTGGCCCCAATTTATTAAAGCTGCTCAATAATCAAGGAGCCTTTTCCATTAACAGGTCTCATAATAAGCACTGCTTTGCACCACAAGCAAATCACTGCACAGAAAGACCAAGCCAGTATTTTGCAGTTGTGTAACAGCCATGACAGCGTCTTAAAACATTATTATGTGTTTAGTCTAAGAACAAACTCGTTGTGCCCAGTCGTTAAGCATCACCTGGTGCCTGTCCTTTCACAATTAATTCCGCGGAAGTCACAAGTGAAAAGAAACAGTCAAAAAAATACAGTTTCAGTTACAGTGCCTTTTCAATAGAGTGATTATTGTGATAGAAGGCAGTAGTAACTATAGTTGTTCAGTTAGTATTGTACTACTACTGCAGACAATAAATTCAAATTAAAGGAGATTTAAAGTGAAATTCATGTTCTATGACAAAATCCTGCTGGCTTTTATCCAGTCAAAGTAGCTTTGGAATGTTACGTTGTATTTTACAAATGATATCTTGTGCATATGTCTACGTAACATTACTGCTGAAAAACAGTTGTTGTAATAAATAAAACTTCTTACTGCATCTGTGTGAAAAGCATTCACATAGGAAGTAATTATCAAAGAATAATAACCAGTTTTTCTCAAGATTAATTGTATTGTCAAACAGACACCATTATCGTGAGTTATGTAACACGGTACACTTTTCCCTGAAGTGTTGTTAGTCATGTATTACTATTGATGCTCGTTTTTGAAAGTAACTTCATTGCATTCCAGATTAACGTTTTTGTGTTCATGGTACACTTGTCTTTTACATGTAAGCTAGCGCATGTGCATTTTAAAAAGATGCTTCTTTGTCTTTGCCACACGACATTCGCGTGATCTTAAAGTCATTAAAGTCATTTACTAAATTTAAATTTTTGCTCATATTGGATCTGCCAGTAATGTTATTCTATAATGTAAATTTATTTAAACTAAATTACGACCTTCAAATTTACGACTAAGAGCAGTGAGATTTTAATTTAAGCATGTTTTTCATTTTGTTCGTTGTTGTAAGTACTCACAAACACTCGTGCGATAGCGATCAGGTTGTAGCTATCTATATTCTATCGGCAGGCATTGATCTTCGGATTCGATGCCTTGTCTCCACGAACAGTGGAACATTAGGTGCAAGAGTCATTAATAAAATCTTACATACACCGTACAGTATAGATTTGTGGTAACTACCATATAGAATTTCCATTTACGTAACTTCATCTGTTAGTGCAGTATGCCTGCATTCACGGGATCGTTTAAAATTCCCCTGGGAGTGGAAGTAACAGGGCATGCGCAGCATTTAACGCGACAAGGTAAACTTCGTGTTTCGGAGAGCGTAACCCCATAGGCACAGAATATTTCATGAGGAACGCCGCGAAATAACGAACAGACCTGCTACCCGACCGGAGATTAAAACGCATAACGGCGACGGCCGCATAAAGAAAGCATTTAACTCGCTCCTGCAGACTTCAGCTGTGGCAGCTACCGCTAAAGTCGTCGCAACTCTAGCGATTGTGCCCTGCGCACGCGAGTAAGTTAAGGTCTAATTCCGGCAACGCACAACGTGTGTGGAACTGATAAGGAACACTGCAAGGTTTTTTAGAACAAGAACACTTTCACCGTTCAGCTCTAGCTGCTAACTTTTCTAATTGTTCAGGTGGACTCATCCTAGCTATTTCTACGAATTTCATGAACAGCACAGCGGACTGTGTAGCGACAAACTACACTCATGTTCATAAATTAAGGGTAATCGTAGAATGCGGTGCCACAGAACGTGGCATTACACAAAACTGGCGCTAATAGCATAGGCATATTAGGAACACACACGACACAGATCTATGGGTCCACGGTATTGGTTATAAGTTGAGAAAACCGTCCCGAAACACATGTGCTACAAAACGCCACTGTTTCCTGCGCGTGTGCCCCGACATCGATATGGGATTTGATCACCATGCACACGTACGCAAGCCGCACAACGGGTTGGCGTACTCTGGATCAGGTGGTCCAGCAGCTGCTTGGGTATAACCTCCCATTCTTGCACCAGTGACTGTCGGAGCTCCCTGAAGTGTCCTAAGGGTTTGAAGACGTGCAGCGATACGTCGACCGAGAGCATCCCAGACGTGCTCGATGGGGTTTAGGTCTGGAGAACAAGCAGACCACTCCATTCGCCTGAGATCTTCTGTTTCAAGGTACTCCTCCACGATGGTAGCTCGGTGGGGCCGTGCGTTATCATCCATCAGGAGGAAGATGGGACCCATTGCACCCCAGAAAAGGTGGACATACTGGTGCAAAATGACATCCCGATACACCTGACCTGTTACAGTTCCTCTGTCAAAGACGTGCAGGGGTGTACGTGCACCAATCATAATCCCACCCCACACCATCAAACCACGAACTCCATGCAGGTCCATTTCAAAGACATTAAGGGGTTGGTATCTGGTTCCTCGTTCACGCCAGATGAAAACCCGGAGACAATTACTGTCTAGGATATACCTGGACTCGTCCGGGAACATAACCTGGGACCACTATTCCAATGACCATGTACTTCGTTCTTGACACCAGGCTTTAGGGCTCTCCTGTGATCAGGGCTCAGTGGAATGCACCTGGCTGGTCTCCGGGTGAATAAACCACGTCTGTTCAGTCGTCTGTAGACTGTGCGTCTGCAGACAACTGTTCCAGTGGCTGCGAGCAAGGCTACCTGCAAATACCGTGGCCGTTTGCGGGCACTGATGGTGAGATATCGGTCTTCTTGTGGTGTTGTACACTGTGGACGTCTCGTACTGTAGCGCCTGGATACGTTTCCTGTCTGCTGAAATCGTTGCCATAATCATGGCACACGGAGGGCCCATGCTACGACTTGATGTGTTTGACCAGCCTCCAGTCGCCCTAGTATTCTACCCTTCATAACGTCTTCTTTATGTGTTCTTTGAGCCATTTTCAACACACAGTCACCATTAGCACGTCTGAAAACGTCTGCACACTCACTCGCTGCACCGTACTCTGACATGCACCAACAAACCTCTGTGTATGTAGACTGCTGCCAGCGCCACCGTGCGACGACCGCAGGTCAAATGCATCGCATGGTCGTACTCCAAGGTTATGTAAACCCGCAGATCGCCCACCAGAGTGTTGTTTCATAATGTATCAGCATTATCCTTAATTTATGAGCGTGAGTGTACATTGAATGAAATACGGGAAGCCGTTCTCAATTGCTGTAACAATTTTGTAACTTTTTTCGAAGATTCTGTATATACTCAGTATGCAGATGATACGCCACGATAAGAAGAGTACAAGATGACATAAAATCCACAAAAACCAGGATGACATAATAAAAAGTTGAAAGACACAATCACTCCATTCCCCATACAATTGTTTTCTACTTTTGCACTGATTCTCTTTCAGCGCTAAATTTAAAATTGTAATAACGACCACATGACCATTCCATCTTTTCTGAATTACCTCCTCATTGGTGAGGTACCACATGGAAGATAATCGCCATGGCAGCAATAAGGATGTTTTGCCAAATAAACTCTTGCCACAGTATCTCGTTTACGCGAGATATATCTTCTTCACTTCCTATTGGAGGACACAAATCTAAAATGAACCTGTGAGACTGAATTTTTTCATAACAGACTAGTAATACATCTGCATTGCGATAAATCAGGAGGAAAGTGTACAGTGAAACAGTGGGTGACGATTCACCAAATTATTTGGAAACAACAGTATCATAATCTTGTCAATATTCTGAATATTTCTGATACACACAGACTATCTGGTTTTTCTGGATCTCACAGGTAGTGTGGAAAATGTAATACAACACTCATTTTGCTAAATTACTCCACTTTATTATAGATCAGGATGGCTAGAGCGTTATTGATCCTGTGACATGTCAAGCTGACGCTGCTGAGCGGTTGGTTGGGGAGAGGGTAGAAAGAACCAATTCCTTGGTCATACTGGAATCATAAACTCAGTAGTAACAAAAACTTGTTTACTCAGCAGATTTTGTGTGAATTAATTGATATAAATTATTAAAATAACACAATCTACACTTTAATTTAATATTTTATTAATATAAATACCATTATAATTGCAGCATTAATTACACTCACAAAATATATGGATAATTATATTGTTATGATTAGCTGCAGTGGGATGTTGAGGTCTTCGGTACAAAGAATTCTGGAAGAAAGAAAATGGCATCCCTTTAAGCTACACCTACATCAGTACATATATGGAAACGATTTCCATCTCGCGAATAAAGTAATCGTAAATCAGTATTCTTGGGGAGATGAATGCTATTTCGCCAATGACGTCACTGTCAATAGACACAATCAACATTACTGGGCTCCTGCAAATCCGCAGTGGTTTCGACCACATCACATACAAATGCACTGGGGAGTTAACGTATGGCGCGGCGTTCTGTGAGACTGCATTACGCACCAGTTTATTTGGCTCCCAGACTAACTGGTCGGCTGTATTTGCAATTCCGACAGAATGTGCTGAATCTTGGCCATCTCCTAAACGACTTCAGTTAGTTGTGTGGCACTGGTTTCAGCACGATGGTGCACAACCCAATTATTGTAGAGTGGTTAGTGAGTATCTCAACAACGTGTCCCCAAACTGTGAATAGATAGTGGTTGTTGCATTCTATGGTCAATGATATCGCCTGATTTAACGCGCTAAGATTTTTTCTTACGAGGTTATATCAACTCCAGGGTTTACGAAACGGAACCAAAAAATCCAGATGTATTAAAAGAACAAATAGTCATTCTTACATTTCAGTATCTGTAGAAAGAGGTGTCCATGCTAATACAGGGAAAGGTGATCGAAGAAAAGAAAATGGAACGAAACACAGTGGTGAGACGGTTCTTATGTCACCTACAGACAATGCGGAACAGTCCCAAAAACACGCCAGACGTGTTCCCCAAGCACGAACCCGCTAAAGACCGGCGAGTCCTATGAAGGATGGAGTGTCTGTTGTATACAGCCATTGTACACAGTATTCTAGCGGTGCGGAATCACGTTGGTCAGCTGCGCTCACCAACTGACATCGCGGCAGCATGAGATATTAACAAGGACGCCAGGTTAGTGGAGCAGCCACACCAAAGGAACGGTGTGACCTAAAGCACTGCATCTCCTGCCGAGTAGCTTCCTGAGTAGCGTTCGTTTCCGTCGTTTGCCACGGTCGCGCAAGCACGTGCTTCCCAGTTACCTCACTCTCAGTACCACGTGGCGCTCACTCATCGAGTGCTGGCCAAGTCCACATGGCTGAGCAAACATAGACTCTACATAGCTTCGTCACAACTTACAAGGGAACCTCCCCATCGCACCCCCCTCAGATTTAGTTATAAGTTGGCACAGTGGATAGGCCTTGAATAACTGAACACACATCAATCGAGAAAACAGGAAGAAGTTGTGTGGAACTGTGAAAAAATTAGCAAAATATACAAACTGAGTAGTTCAAAGGAAGATATGCAACATTAAGGACAATGGGAACGCACGAGCGCCGTGGTCTCGTGGTAACGTGAGCAGCTGCGGAACGAAAGGTCCTTGGTTCAAATCTTCCATCGAGTGAATTGCTTAATTTTTTATTTTCAGTTTATGTGACAAACTCTTATGTTTTCATCACTTTTTTGGGAGTGATTATCACATCCACAAGAAAACCTAAATCGGGCAAGGTAGAAGAATCTTTTTACCCATTCGCCAAGTGTACAAGTTAGGTGGGTCGACAACATATTCCTGTCATGTGACGCACATGCCGTCACCAGTGTCGTATAGAATATATCAGATGTGTTTTCCTGTGGAGGAATCGGTTGACCTATGACCTTGCGATCAAATGTTTTCTGTTCCCATTGGAGAGGCACGTCCTTTCGTCTACTAATCGCACGGTTTTGCGATGCGGTCGCAAAACACAGACACTAAACTTATTATAGTGAACAGAGATGTCAATGAACGAACGGACAGATAGTAACAATGCAAAAATAAAGAAACTAAAATTTTCAGTCGAGGGAAGACTTGAACCAATGACCTTTCGATCAGCAGCCGCTCACTCTACCACGGGACCACGGCGCTCCTAAATTCACATAGTCCATTATTTGCTTATGTGGCCCATGGACTACTCAGTTTGTATATTTTGCTTATTTTTTTATAGTTCCACACAACTTCTTCCTGTTTTCTCAATTGATCTGTGTTCAGTTTATCAAGGCCTATCCACTGTGCCAACTTATAACTAAATCTGAGGGGGGTGCGATGGGGAGGTTCCCTTGTTAGAGGCACTAATGGACCAGGAAGCTGCTCGAATGTATTTAGCACTGTTATTTCCTTTTAGCTGTCGATTTTCCAAGTTTTTTGTGGATCAAGTATGTGCGGTATGCATGAAATTCACCAGATGTTACCATAGCGACTAAATACTCGTTTATTTATGTATGACTAAAATTAAAGGCATAAGCGAATACTGAATGTTACTGAAGATCATCCTTTTAGCTGTGGAACTGCTGACTTAATAGCTGACGAAATAATGCTCATTTCCAGTCTCCTGCTAAAACCGCACTGACATCGAGACTTATTTTATTAATCTTCTGCATACCATTTGCTTCGATGTAACACATCCAATGGATGCTGCCCCATCAGAAGCCAGTTGCCATGCAGTACTAAGGCGGTACAGTCGTGCCCTTACAGCCAAATAACGGTTCTCTCTTCCGATGTCACAAACGGTCGGCCCTATCCTGGTTTTCAGGATACAGTTTCGATCTATATAAAATGTCGCCACATTCGAGAAATTGCAACACAGAGAAGCAAAATGAAAAACTGTCTGGAAGTGACCATTTCCGCGTATTTTATTACGCAAACAAATAGGTATATACTGTATTACTATTATTATTAATATTTTTATTAATAGTAGTAGCAGTAGTAGCAGAAGTAGTAATATTAATATTACAGTTATTAATATATTATAAGAGCTTGTTTTTCATTGTAGCAGCTGTTGTCATTGATTGTGTTTAAATGATAATGTCCAGAATCACATTTTACCTTTATCACCCTTTTAGACCACCCCTCCAGATGATCACTTCCTCACAAAAATTAAAGTGCTCGGGATAAACAGGTTTCATTACATTTATATGTCAGCTATTGTGATAACGGCAAGGAATATATATAAACACATATAAAAAGTAGGACCTCGGTACACACAGAAGTTATGTATAACACATTTGAAAAAATATGACACATAGTTCTAATTTATAAAAATAATGGACTAATTTTCACATTTTATAAGAGATGGTATGCAGTAGAAATATAGTTAGCTTTTAATGCAAGTTGATCATTCTATAAATCATTTAAATTTAGGTGGAATGCTTATATACTTCAAATCCATGTAAAAGGTTCATTTTGTAGCCCTTAACTATATACACTGAAGAACCAAAGAAACTGGTACACCGGCTTAATATCGTGTAGGGCTACAGAGAGCACGCAGAAGTGCCGCAACAGGACGTGGAATGTATCTGAAGTAGTGCTGGAGGAAACTGACATCATGAATCCTCCAGGGCTGTCCACAAATCCGCAAGAGCATGAGGGCGTGTAGATCTCTTCTGAAAAGCACGTTGCAAGGCATCCCAGACATGCTCAATAATGTTCATGTCTGCGGTGTTTCGCGGGCAGGTGAAGTGGTTAAGCTCAGAAGAGTGTTCCTGGAGCCACTCTGTAGCAATTCTGGACTTGTGGGGTGTCGCATTATCCTCCTGGAATTGCCCAAGTCCGTCGGAATGCACACTGGACATGGATGGATGCAGGTGATCAGACAGGATGCTTATGTACATATCACCTGTCAGAGTCATATCTAGATGCATTAAGGGCCCCATATCACTCCAACTACACAAGTCCCACGCCATTACAGAGCCTCCACCAGCCTGAACAGTCCTCTGCTAACATGCAGCGTACATGAATCCATGAGGTTCTCTTCATACCCGTACACGTCCATCAGCTAGATAGAATTTGAAAAGAGACTTGTCCTACGAGGCAACATAATTCCAGTCATCAACACTCAACTGTCCAATTGGTGGGCCCAGACGAGGCGTAAAGCTTTGCTTCATGCAGTAGTTAAAGCGACACGAGTAGGCCTTTGGCTCCGAAAGCCCATGTCGATGTTTCGTTCAATGGTTCGCACGCCAACACTTGCTAATGTCCCAGCTTTGAAATCTGCAGCAGTTTACTGAAGGGTTGCACTTCTGACACGTTGAACGATTCTCTTCAGTCGTCGTTGGTCCCGTTCTTGTGGGATCCTTTACCAGCTGCAGCCATGTCGGAGATTTGATGTTTCACCGGATTCCTGATATTCATGGTACACTCGTGAAATGGTCCTACACGAAAATCCACACTTCATCGCTACCCCGGAGATACTGTGTCCCATCGCTCGTGCACCGACTTTGACATCACGTTCGGACTCACTTAAATCTTGATAACCTGCCATTGTAGCAACAGTAACCGATCTAAAAACTGTTCCAGACACTTGCTGTCTTATATAAGCGTTGCCGACCGCGGCGCCGGTTTCTATATGTTTATACTTCTCTGTATTTGGCGCTTGAGTTTACATTGATCAACCAGAACATTACGATCACCGACCTACTATCAATTTAAACGTGCATACGCGATAGCAGCGTCAACTGACGACGAATATCTGCTAATCATAGACATGCAAGGTGCATGCAGCATCAGTGAGCTTGCTATCCGTATGTAGAACGGAGAAGACGCTTGATTTATCTGAGTTTCACCGAGGGCAGATTGTAATGGCTCGTACCCTCTGCACGATCATTTCGGAAACTGCATGATTTGTCGTGTGTTCGAGGAGTTCTAAGGTGAATATCTTCGACACGTGGCGAAACTAAGGTGAAACCACCTCCCGACGTCATTGGGTTGGGCGACGACCCCTTATTACTGATATCGGACGTCGTAGGTGTTGTGGCGTAGCAAGATAGCCACGGCACGGAAGTAGCCGAAAGGCACGCGCTAAGCTCACGCAGAATAGAGATAGGTCTGCAACAGGATACGTAATGAATGCTATAAAGAAAAGTACGTAGCTCCTGGAATACTTAACTTTAATCCATCCTTTTGGTACATCGCTCTTGACGATACAAGTGAGACTCTTTAGATACAAGCTATGTAAGGCTAATGGCGCCTTGCTAGGTCGTAGCCATTGACTTAGCTGAAGGCTATTCTAACTATCTGCTCTGCAAATGAGCGAGGATTCGTCAGTGTGCATCGCTAGCTACGTCGTCTGTACAACTGGGGCGAGTGCTAGTACGTCTCTCTAGACCTGCCGTGTGGTGGCGCTCGGTCTGCTATCACTGAAAGTGGTGACACGCGGGTCCGACATGTACTAATGGAGCGCGGCCGATTTAAAAGCTACCACCTAGCAAGTGTGGTGTCTGACGGTGACACCACAGTAGGCTCGGCAGACTGGCAAAACAGAACAGATGGCGATCTATGGCGGACGAAACATCAGACTTCAATGAAACTTCCTGGCAGATAAAACTGTGTATCGGACCAAGACTCGAACTCGGGACCCTTGCCTTTCGCGGGCAAGTGCTCTACCATTTGAGCTACCCAAGCACAAGTCACGCCCCGTTCTCACAACTTCGATGTTGGGCAGAGTACAATTGTATCTGTACACCGAACATTCCTAACAGTGGATCTCCACAGGCAACGAACCACGCCTGTGTCAACGATAACACCACGACATCGGCAACTACGACTGAAATAAGCACAGACTATCGTCTCTGAACGTTGATGCAGTGGCAGAGCGTTGCATGGTCTGATGAATCCTGATACTCTCTTCATCGTACCGGTGGGAAGGCGAGGATCCGTCGTCTTCCCGGGGAACAGCAAGTTGACAAACGTACTGCAGGTCGGAGACAAGCTAGCGGCAGCCGCATTATACCCTGGGGACATTCACGTGGGCACCCATGGGTCCAGTGGAGTTGGTGCAAGGCACTGTGGCGGCCAAGGAGTATCGTACACTAGTTGCAGGCCACGTACACCCATTCATCAACATCATGTTTCCCGACGACAGTGGTATTTTTCAACTAGATTATGCACGATCCCACAAGGCCAGGAGTGTGACGGAGAGGTTAGAGGAACACAGTGGCGAGTTCCAAGTATTGTGCTGCCTCCCCCACACCCCAAATCTTTTTTTTTTTTTTTTGGCCATCAGTCTACTGACTGGTTTGATGCGGCCCGCCACGAATTCCTTTCCTGTGCTAACCTCTTCATCTCAGAGTAGCACTTGCAACCTAAGTCCTCAATTATTTGCTTGACGTATTCCAATCTCTGTCTTGCTCTACAGTATTTGCCCTCTACAGCTCCCTTTAGTACCATGGAAGTCATTCCCTCATGTCTTAGCAGATGTCGTATCATCCTGTCCCTTCTCCTTATCAGTGTTTTCCACATATTCCGTTCCTCTCCGATTCTGCGTAGAACCTCCTCATTCCTTACCTTATCAGTCCACCTAATTTTCAACATTCGTCTATAGCACCACATCTCAAATGCTTCGATTCTCTTCTGTTCCGGTTTTCCCACAGTCCATGTTTCACTGCCATACAATGCTGTACTCCAGACGTACATCCTCAGAAATTTCTTCCTCAAATTAAGGCCGGTATTTGATATTAGTAGACTTCTCTTGGCCAGAAATGCCTTTTTTGCCATAGCGAGTCTGCTTTTGATGTCCTCCTTGCTCCGTCCGTCATTGGTTATTTTACTGCCTAGGTAGCAGAATTCCTTAACTTCATTGACTTCGTGACCATCAATCCTGATGTTAAGTTTCTCGTTGTTCTCATTTCTACTACTTCTCATTACCTTCGTCTTTCTCCGATATACTCTCAAACCATACTGTGTACTCATTAGACTGTTCATTCCGTTCAGCAGATCATTTAATTCTTCTTCACTTTCACTCAGGATAGCAATGTCATCAGCGAATCGTATCATTGATATCGTTTCACCTTGTATTTCAATTCCACTCCTGAACCTTTCTTTTATTTCCATCATTGCTTCCTCGATGTACAGATTGAAGAGTAGGGGCGAATGGCTACAGCCTTGTCTTACACCTTTCTTAATACGAGCACTCCGTTCTTCTGTATATTATTCTTGTAAGCAGCTTCGATGCATGAGCTGTTAAGCTGATTGTGCGATAATTCTCGCACTTGTCAGCTCTTGCCGTCTTTGGAATTGTGTGCATGATGCTTTTCCGAAAGTGAGATGGTATATCGCCAGACTCATATATTCTACACACCAACGTGAATAGTCGTTTTGTTGCCACTTCCCCCAATGATTTTAGAAATTCTGATGGAATGTTATCTATCCCTTCTGCCTTATTTGACCGTAAGTCCTCCAAAGCTCTTTGAAATTCCGATTCTAATACTGGATCCCCTATCTCTTCTAAATCGACTCCTGTTTCTTCTTCTATCACATCAGACAAATCTTCACCCTCATAGAGACTTTCAATGTATTCTTTCCACCTATCTGCTCTCTGCTCTGCATTTAACAGTGGAATTCCCGTTGCACTCTTAATGTTACCACCGTTGCTTTTAATGTCACCAAAGGTTGTTTTGACTTTCCTGTATGCTGAGTCTGTCCTTCCGACAATCATATCTTTTTCGATGTCTTCACATTTTTCCTGCAGCCATTTCGTCTTAGCTTCCCTGCACTTCCTATTTATTTCATTCCTCAGCGACTTGTATTTCTGTATTCCTGATATTCCCGGAACATGTTTGTACTTCCTCCAACTCACCAGATAAGAATCCGGTCAAGCACATCTAAGATGCGAATGAACATGGCGTCCGAGTCCATCGGCCCCCTCCACGGGATTTACGGGAATTCGATGACTTGCATGCATAAATGTGGTTCTAGCTCCCTCCAGGGACCTACCAAGGCTTCCATGCCACGTCGCGTCGCCGCTGTTATTCACACGAGAGGTGGACATACCGGCTATTGGGTAGGCGGTCATAGTGTTCTGACTGATCAATGTATACTACAGTTATTGCCACCAATAAAATAATAAATCTAAGAATATAGCAAATAAAATATTTTAACGTTCGAACGAATCAAGCAAAAGGAGAAAGTAAATGTACAGTGCTCTTCCTTGACATTCAGATTTGATTTATGTCATTGACATACGAATCCTCAGTCTTCATACGTCCGTTGTACACCAAATAAGAAGTAACAGTCTTTTGATGCCGGCCGGTGTGGCCGAGCGGTTCTAGGCGCTACAGTCTGGAACCGCGTGACCGTACGGTCGCTGGTTCGAATCCTGCCTCGCGCATGGATGTATGTAATGTCTTTAGGTTAGTTAGTTCTAGGGGACCGATGGCCTCGGAAGTTAAGTCCCATAGTGTTCAGACCCATTTGAACCAGTCTTTTGATGGCTGAAAACTATTCTTCATTCCACTTTCGTTTTCGTATAAAGACATATATAATTTTCCTCTTCCACTTCGAAGTTGAAACTAAGAGATACAACTCTATGACGATAGCAACAGAAACTGAATAGGCGATCATTATCTCGTGTAAAACATTTAGCAGCTCTTGTAACACAATGAAAACTGCAATACTTACGTAGTAACATTGGTTTATGATTATTCACTTATTCAATAATGAAGAAATATTTCTGTTGTGACTTGGCAAGACAGCCAAGCCGCTATGAGAGGAAGCCGAAAGGCACGCGTTTAAGCTCACGCAGGATGGCGTGAGGTCTGGAAAATGACAAGGAATTGAGACTAGTAAAAAAGTACGTAGCTTCTGGAATACTTAACTTTAATCCGTAACTGGTGAACATCGGTCTGACGGAACATACATCACAAGATAAATAGCAAATGATAACGGCGCCTTGCTAGGTCGTAGCAAATGACGTAGCTGAAGGCTATGCTAACTGTCGTCTCGGCAAATGAGAGCGTAATTCGTCAGTGAACCATCGCTAGAAAAGTCGGCTGTACAACTGGGGCGAGTGCTAGGAAGTCTCTCTAGACCTGCCGTGTGGCGGCGCTCGGTCTGCAATCACTGATAGTGGCGACACGCGGGTCCAACGTATACTAACGGACCGCGGCCGATTTAAAGGCTACCACCTATCAAGTGTCGTGTCTGGCTGTGACACCACAATTTCACCGTTTATTTTCTCTTTAGTTAATCAGAGAGATCCCGATAGTATGCAATGCCATAGGAAAATACTGTTATAAATGGTTCAAATGGCTCTGAGCACTATGCGATTTAACTTCCGAGGTCATCCGTCGCCTAGAACTTAGAACTAATTAAACCTAACTAACCTAAGGACATCACACACATCCACGCCCGAGGCAGGATTCGAACCTGCGACCGTTGCGGTCGCTCGGTTCCAGACTGTAGCGCCTAGAACCGCACGGCCACACCGGCCGGCAAAATACTGTTATAAAGGGAAGGAATGTTCCCTTCCCAGTTTCTGGAAAGGGAGCTAAATCAAGAATTCCTGTGATTCCTGTGGATAAATAAAACCGTAGACCATCAAACGATGACACATTGGGCTTCGGTGTGTGGTGAAAAAGAGAGCGCGAACCTCTGGACAATTTGCTTCCGTCCAGTGTACGCGATCTTCAGTGACAGCGAATAAATTTTCGAGCGGCCGGTCAGTAGTATTGGCACAGCGGAACGCGAGCCATCACGTGAACACACGGTCTGTTTGCGGTCGATACACGGCGGACAATAGAGCGGCGGTCTGCCGATCACCTGTCGCTGTTCAATTACTAAAGGCGGGCCTCACAGCGGCTGCAGAGGAATAAGCCGACGCTGCCACACGATGGCAATCCGGTCTTGCGAATTTCATTCGTCAGACGCATTTTAAAGCAACGCTCTGCTTTTTATACCTTCAATGAGAAATTAGATATGTCTCCACAACCTCACTGGTGGAAAAAAATATCGCAACACCAAGAGGGAGTCGTGCAGCATAAACCCAAGTTTTCAGGCGTAGCCAGCCGGGGTGGCCGAGCGGTTCTAGGCGCTACAGTCTGGAACCGCGTGACCGCTACGGTCGCAGGTTCGAATCCTGCCTCTGGATTGGATGTGTGCGATGTCCTAAGGTTAGGTAGGTTTAAGTAGTTCTAAGTCGTAGGGGACTGATGACCTCAGAAGTTAAATCCCATAGTGCACAGAACCATTTGAACCATTTTTTTAGGCGTATTTCTACATCTAACAGATGACGTCTATTTGGATTTCGTGCCAGTCGCGTAAGGGTGGAGGTAATAGCGCCACGATGATGATGCAAATCAGGTGTACTAAAAAAACACTCTGTAGCGCTCGTGAGAGTTACTTATTTTTTTCTGTCAGTGTATTGTGATGTTTTGGTGACATACCTAATTTCTTATTGGAGGTATAAAAAGCAGGGCGATGTTTTAAAATGCGTCTGCCATCGTGTGGCAGCGTCGGCTAATTCTTATGGAGCCACTTTGAACGAGCCATGTAATAGGGCAACGAGAAGCTGGATGTTCCTTCTGCGATACTGCAGAAGGACTTGGCAGGAATACAGCCACTATACATGATTGCTGGCAGCGGTGGTCACGAGAATGTACGGTCTCAGGAAGACCGAGCTCCGGACGGCCATCTTGCAATACCGAGAGGGAAGAACATCGTCTTCGGCTTTGCCGCACCGTACCGCATCTGCAGCAGCAATATGAGTAGACGTTGTCACCACAATGACACAAAGAACTGTTACAAATAGGTTACTTCGAGGGCAGCTCCGAACCAGACCTCCTGTAGCTTGCATTCGCCTGACCTCAAACCACAGCCATTTCCATCTTCAGTGGTGTCAAGCGAGAGCTCATTGGAGGCCAGGGTCGAGGTCTATTGTGGTTTCTGATGAGAGTTGATTGGTTCAAATGGCTCTGAGCACTATGGGACTTAACATCTGCGGCCATCAGTCCCCTAGAACTTAGAACTACTTAAACCTAACTAGCCTAAGGGCATCACACACATCCATGCCCGAGGCAGGATTCGAACCTGCGACCGTAGCGGTCGCGCGGTTCCAGAGTGAAGCGCCTAGAACCGCCCGGCCACACTGGCCGGCGAGAGCTGATTCAGCCTCGGTGCCAGTGATGGCCATATGTTGTTCGAAGGAGGTCAGTTGAACACCTACCACCAACCTGTCTGCATGCTAGACGCATTGGACCCACACATAGAGTTTGTATTACAGTAGGAGTACTCTCGTGGTTATTCCACTCCAAAATTATATGTCAATCTGGTGACGCGACTAGTAGTGCTATCATTTATTAACAGCATTCCATGGGTGTTTTCCAACAGGATTCCGCTGGCCCAGACAAAACTGTTGTAATCCTAGGTGCTGTACAGAGTGTCAATATGTAGTCTTGGCCGGCTCGATCACTAGATCCGTCTCCATTCGAGCGCATATGGGACGTCATCGGACAACTCCAGCGTCATCCACAAACAGCACTAACCAACCCTGCATTGGCCGATTAAGTGCAACACCCATGAAAACCCATTCCCAAAACTGACATCTGGTACATTTACATGCTTGCGTTCAAGATTCTGGCGGTTACACTGGTTATCAATGTACCAGGATTTAACATGTGTAATGGCTTATCCCGCTCTTAGACTAACCTGCGATCTTACAATGTTACCCTGACAAATGCATTCGCGAAATTTCATTACTGTACATTTATTCTTTTTTAGTGTAACGATTTTTTTCCGTCCGTTTAGAGAGCCGTGATTTTCATAAAGACAAACGCCGGTATTTTTCTCTTTTATCATCGTTCCTCCTATCTGAACATGTGTCTAATGACGACGTCGTCGATGTGACGTTGAAACCTTTCCCTTCTTCCTGTTGTAATGTAGTTCAATGGATCTGGTAATTCACTTAAATTTGTCGTGACGCTGAGTACGTATGACAGAATTTTGATTTTTTGACAAAATGTAGTGTATACTTATATGGATATGGTGTCTGTCCTGTGCGGATGAACACACATTACCCGTACTATTACGGCACTTGGTATGAATGTCTTCCACGAGTAATGAGTGCTTTGGGTAGGGACACTACGAATGTAGTGTGTGGACATATAAGGTGAGAATGTGGGTCTCGCGGGAGGCGTGCGCGAGATAGTCCCTGCAGTAGCACTATCCTCTACGCTCTCGGTGGCTCAGATGGGTAGAGAGTCTGCCATGTAAGCAGGAGACACCGGGTTCGAGTCCTGGTCGGGGCACCCATTTTCACCTGTCCCCATTGATATATATCAACGCCCGTCAGCAGTTGAAGGTATTTATATATAATTCTAAATGTACTGGAGGTTCACTTCAGTATAACCGTAAATAATTCCAGTATTCAGGACCTGAATTCTGTTACAAACATAGGCTGCCTTGATAAAAATAAAAATAAAAAAATGCCCAGAAGACACTGCCAGGTGTCAATGTAATTTCGTACAAGTGTATGCCATCAGCTGGTATGTAAATGATTAGAATTACACTTCCCCATAACAGATACAACGGCCACCAGCGTCCATTAGTGTTGACCCGCTTAATTCCGTTACCATGGAGTATACAAGGGTACATAAGAGGCGTAAACAGGCCAACAATGTTCGAACTACACTGAAGCGCCAAAGAAACTGGTATAGACATGCATATTTCAATACAGAAATGTAAACATGCAGAATACGACGCTGCTGTCGGCAACGGCTATAAAGGATAACAACTACCTGGCGCAATTGTTAGATCATTTACTGCTTCTACAAGGACAGGTTATCAAGATTTAAGTGAGTTTCAACGTGGTGCTGTAGTCGGCGCACGAGTAATGGGACACAGCATCTCCGAGGTAGCGATGAAGTGTGGATTTTCACGTACGACCATTTCACGAGTGTACCGTGAATATCAGGAATGTGGTAAAACATCAAATTTCCGACATCGCTGCGGCTGGAAAAAGGACCTACAAGAACGAGACCAACGACGAGTGAAGAGACTCGTTCAACCTGACAGAATTGCGACCCTTCCGCAAATTGCTGCAGATTTCAGTGCTGGTACATCAATAAGGGTCACCGTGCGATCCATTCAACGAAACATTGCCGATACGGGCCTTCGGAGCCGACGGTCTCCTCCTGTATCATTGATGACTGCACGACTCAAAGCTTTACACTTCGCCTGGGCCCGTCAACGCCGACATTGGAATGTTGATGACTGGAAACATGTTGCCTGGTCGGACGAGTCTCGTTTCAGATTGTGGCAGGCGGGTGGACGTGAACGGGTATGTAGACAACTTAATGAATCGAGGGACCCTGCATGTCAGCAGGGGACTGTTCAAGCTGGTGGAGGCTCTGTAACGGTTTGGGGCGTATGCAGTTGTAGTGATATGGGACTCATGATATGTCTAGATATGACTGACAGGTGATACGTACGTAAGCATCCCGTCTGATCACCTGCATCTATTCATGTCCGTTGTGTATTCCGGCGGACTTGGGCAACTTCAGCATGACAATGCGATACTTCACACGTCCATAATTGCTAGAGAGTGGCTCCAGAAACACTCTTCTGAGTTTAAACACTTCCGGTGCCCACTAAGCTCTCCAGACATGAACATTATTGAGCATATTTTGGTTGCCTTGCAACGTGCTGTTCAGAAGAAGTCTCCTCCCCTCGTACTCTTCCCGATTTATGGACAGCCCTGTAGGATTCGTGGTGTCATTACCCTCCAGCACCACTCACTACTTCAGACTTTAGTCGTATCCGTGCCACGTCTTGTTGCAGCACGTCTGCGTGGTCGCGGGGGCCCTACAGGATATTAGGCAGGTGTACCAGTTTCTTTGGCTCCTCATTGTACATTGTGTAGCAGTACTACATAGTTTTTAAATGATTAATGAAATAAATGTTTAAACACTCAACAGCTATTACTTTAATCGTTATTGTTATCTGCGACCAGGGGTATCCTCTTCAGTTGGGTCACCTGACTGCAGCCAGACACGAATACTCGTCATCATTCCCTACTTAGCTATGCGACCGTCCTCACCCATAACTTACTCATTCTATATCAGCTAACAGAACTAAATAGTAAAATAGTGATTCTTCGTACACTGGTCCCCTTTCTTCTACCTGATCTTGTTATTTCACCTGATCATCTTCCCGTCTCCCACGTTTTGGTGGTGATATTTATTTATATTATGATGATTTCAATTCTAAACTAATTGACAGTAATAAAAATAAGTAGTAAAACAGATTGACAGTTTGTATGTATCTTTCACTGTGTACCATTATCCCACTTGACGGAGTGAAAGCCACTCTGCTTTATCTCCATCAGAATTCTACACAATACCCCACCCCCACTCCTTGCAAGCCAAATCATTCAGAATACGTAAATAAGAACAAAATCTACGAAATCTCTGTCAACGAAATTATATTTTAAAGAGTTTACATATGAGGGAGACATGTTTCTGTTGTCATATTGTTACACTAAAGTCTCTTAACAGCGGACATACAAGGAGAAAATAAAGATATCCGCTTTTAGAAGTGTCTGCCATTTAGAAAAGGATAAAAATACTGTATACAACGCAGTACATACAGTGTACACTAGATAGAAAAGTACCTTACTGCTGTATATTGCGTGAGTAGATCAATAAAAATTTAGACGAATATACATTTAGTTTCAACATTAAAAAATCCTCACAACAAGAATAATCTGTTATTAAATTTCTTTCATGCATTCTGGAAGGCTGGTTTGAAATATCATGCATTCTTTTCTGAACCACAGACTTATTTTCTCTCAACGTGTGTTTCAACTGCTAACGCTCGCTCCTCAACACTTTTCTCTGAAAACTAGTTAGTCGATTTTCTTGCCTTTTCAACCATTTGTTTAGTTGCAATTGGAGTAAAGTCTGGTTCAGTTACGTCATATTCATCTTCGTCTTCACGCTGTGGTCCATTCTCGACATTGTTACCATACCGTTCTTTTTCAAGCTCTTGCACGAGTTCCCTCATGTTAGTTGATGCACTCTCTGTGAACAGTGAGTCTCGATATTGGAATAGCCCTCAGATCCACCAAATTCCTCTACTTAAGTCTGAAGTTCGGGCTCTTGTTCCCTGAGTGTTTTCTTTGACACCATCGTCAACCGTTGACAAATTTAACAGCCGGCACATCACTTCTGTAAACGTGTGTAGTGAACCCAGTACAGTGGACGTAAACATCGTGTCAGATTGTCAGACAAAGATAACAAAGATAACCTTTTGTATGCATCGGAAACATGGACTACCTATGCCAAACAAGAACGTCGCCTTAATGCTTTCCACATGCGGTGCCTGAGATCCATCCTCGGAGTAACGTGGAAGGACCGAGTGACCAACGAAGCAGTGCTATCTAAACTAACTGCAACAGTATTTCAGCTATCTTGAAACAGAGACGACTCCGCTGACTGGGACACGTCCACCGCATGGATCCTGACAGATTACCACGTGATGTGATGCTTGGAGAGATCTCTATAGCCAAAAGACTTGTAGGACGTCCTGTATTGAGGTTCAAGGACTCCTGTAAACGAAACATGGAGAGCTTTGGAAACGACACAAACAGAGGCACGGGAGGCACGGGCTAGCATGAGACCAGAGTGGCGTGATGATATATCATCTGGAATGTCGAAGCATGAGGAAGCCTTGTTAGACAGATTAAGGCAGAAAAAGCTTCGCAATGCTACCACTGCTCCTGCCTCAGCAGCCAGATACACTTGTGACAATTGCGGCAAGAGATGCCGTGCTGCCATTGGCTTGACAAGTCATATGAAAAAATGCAACCCATAAACACACAGACACTGCAACAATCATCTACCAAGATGTCGTGGCCAGTATATATATATCATATACAGACACAGCAGAGCAATGAGTAGTTCCTTTGAAATTTTGCCTCTTCAACATTTTTCGTCTTTCAGGGCCACTGTTCACAATTAAAAATTTTTCTTTCATAAATGTCACGGATTCCTGTTATCTTTGTCTGACAATCTGACACGATTTTTACGTTCACTGTACTGGGTTCACTACACACGTTTCCAGAAATAATGTGCCGACTCCTAAATTTGTCAAGCAAACCTACAGATGCTTTAAAGCAGTGAAGGCCTAACTCTGCGAGTGCTCTCTCGCGGGTCAGAGTCCACTGGCTGGCAAAATATTACGGCGAGCACGTCAGAACCATTCAAAAGCAAAATTGTTGACTTTTGGTATTTTTTCTATATTCTTTTATTCCTAAAGCCGATCTGACACATATTATTCGATATTGTTTTATTATTTATTCTATGAACTTCAGAGATATTTATATGACTTATCTACATCATACCTCGTTCCGTTCGTTTCGGTAAAACTCAATAGCAATCTTCTTGTAACCTAAAATAAAATAATTTTATATGGTCCGATACGTTAACTCAGGCTTATTGTATTAATTTCTGTATTCACAAAACAAGTAGCTGCGAAACGGATAATGCTCCCTATGACAGTGACATACCATGACTATTAGACAAAAACAGTTACGTCCGACATTTACCTAACTGATTTCTTTAGTCTTCTTTCGGAAAAATAAAGATTTTACAATTTCACTGGCGAAATAGATTTTTCTCATATCCAGCAAAACAGTTTACACTCAATTTTTACAGAAATATCTAGCGCAAAACAGCGTGTTAATTCCCATTCGGGCTATTAATTGGTCTCCTAAACTAAATTTACTTGCGCCACACTGTTGGTATGCGGTAGATAGGAATGGCAGCTAAGGAACAAAAATTCTGTCATCATCGGTCACACATTATTATCCATAGCACTGTTTTTATTCCGGCTTACGTTTAAGGATTACTAACTGAGAGGCCAAACATATAAGACTACCAAATGCTTGCACTGTAGCGCCTCATAGTATGGAGCTGACAATTTCTTTCAAAAATGATCTAAGTTAATTTATATTAATTATTTAAAGGTTGTACTGAAACCTACTTACTGTGGCACATGGACATTAGAATGAACCACACAACCTAGCACATTTGTAACTCATCACAAAACCACAGCTTTAATCCAAAAATAATCAAACATGCTCACCATTTGTATTTCTCTTGCAAGGCTTTGTTTGTGGCGAACCAAACTACCATAGATGTTGAATAATCAGCATCTATCTAACTACAAATACAACCACTAAACCATAATCTATGAAGAAAAATCAGAAAATCACCAAAATGTATTACTTCGTATGAAATATGATTTCTATTTCCACTTATTCTGGCATGAGCTAAGCTTTCATTCTCCCCACTATGTAAACGAGAACGGACATTACCAAGCACGTGGTATCAAAATTTATCACAAAGAAAATCTATCTAAAAGCAAATAAAATGTTCAAATTCACTTTCATCACACATCCTAATACTCATTACACAATAGCCAACAAGCATTTCACGGAGACAGCCTACAGTGAATCGTGGCTACCCTACCTGGTGCGAGATGTGCAGGTCCTTGGTGCACAAAGAAGTCCAAGTAAAACTTTTTCAAAATTATTTCACATGACTCTGAGCTCAGCTAAACACTAAATATAGCGCGTAATTCAACTTTATCTCAATTAATAGCGAAGTTCAGTGTTCGTTACAAGCACGAGCTGTGGTTCTTTGACTACACTACATTACAAAGAAAACTTCAAAAACATGAAAATTTACCCTGAATCGCAACTTTGACAGAGTTTCCACACCCTTAATACACGTTTGAAACCAGTAACTAAATTAGAAATTACACATTATAAGCCACAAGCACTAAAAAAAGAAAGAGAGAAAGAACTTCCAGGCCAAATACATATACGAGGGCTATCCAGAAAGTAAGTTACAATCGGTCGCGAAATGGAAATAACTATGAAAATCCGATAAAGCTTTGCAAAGATATGTTGGGCAATGTCTCTAGTATGACTCTAGGTATAATTATGTCGCTCTTTTCATTCCTGAGCTCTTAGTGAGCGCGTAAAGATGTTATTGAAAATAGTGTCTCCCGCCAAGCACGAGGGCCTGGTGAGAATTTCCCCTGAAGCTATGCAACCAACATTACATAACTGTCGTGCGGTTTATTCTTCAAGACAATTCTCAGCCTCATTCTGCAGGGGCAATGAAGATGTTCCTGCATCGTTTCAGTTGGAAATGTTTGGTTACCCACAATACAGCCCGTAATTCTCCCCCACTGAGTTTCATCTCTGCTCAAACAAACCGCTGGCTATAAAGACAACATTTTGGCACAGACAACGAGCTTTAGGTCAGCGCAGAGAATTGGCGGAAAGCACTGGCGGCTGCCTTCTATGATGAGGGTAATGGAAAGTTGGTACAGCGCTACGACGAATGTCTGAGTCAGAACGGCGACTACGTAGAGAAGTAGCTGAAAGGTGTAGCTAACTGTTACAAATGAAACATTTCTGTTTTCACTGTGATTTTCTTTTCGCGATCAATCGTAACTTACTTTCTGGACAGCCCTCGTACAAATGGCGTTCGAAAAGTTTTGCACTGTTGTCTGTAATATTTTTATTTGCTGCAGGAGGAGAACGAAATTTTTTGTGAACATACTTGTTAGCTATACATCGAGTCTACTCAATGTAGCCTCAATCAGCTGTGGCGCATCTGGCCCAACATTCTTTCAATGACGTAAATGCACTTTGGTAAAATTCTGGGGATTGACATTTATTCCATCGCTTGACACAGGAAGTAAGGTCTTTCTCACTATCAAATGTTTTTCCGCGCAGGTGGGCCTTCAGACGACCAAAGAGATAAAAATCAGACGAAGCCCAAGTCCGGACTGAAGGTAGGATGAGGAACAATTTAACAACCCATTTTCCTGATTTTCTCCAGCGTCATAAGGGCTGTACGGGGTTTGGCATTGTCACGGTGTAGTCTGATGAGCTGACCCTGAAGCTGTGGTCTGCGGGTTTTGATGGCACGTCGCAGCTTGTCCAGTGACAAACAGTAACAGTCCCACTTAATTGTGGCGCCAGATTCCAAAAAGTCAATTAAAATGACACGACACTGATCCCAGAAGAAGGAGGCCATCACCTTTCAGCCTGCTGTTCGTGAAAATCTTGGTTTCTCCTTCCGAGGGGACCCCCGGATGACGCCACTCCATGGATTGGGTTTGGCTCTCAGGTTCTGACAAGAACAACCATCTTTCATCCTGGCTAATAACGCCGTCAAAACACTTCTTCCACTTTCGGTAAAGGGCTTGATGAGACTCTCACACACATTCTTCCTCGTCGTTTTCATTTCGCTTGTTAATAATCTAAGCACGCAACGTGCACAGATTTTTCTATACCATAGTGACTGTACCAGTGATACCACACTACTCAATGACAAACGAGTCATTTCAGCAAGCCATCGTGTCGTCACACATCTGTCATTTTGGTTGATTTGATCAATGGTCTCCTTATTCACACCACTCACTTCCGTCGGTGATCTACCGCATCGAGGATTGTTCTAATGGTTCAAATGGCTCTGAGCACTATGGGACTTAACATCTGTCGTCATAAGTCCCCTAGAACTTAGAACTACTTAAACCTAACTAAACTAAGGACATCACACACATCCATGCCCGAGGCAGGATTCGAACCTGCGACCGTAGCGGTCACGCGGTTCCTGACTGAAGCCCCTAGAACCGCACGGCCACACCGGCCGGCTCGTGGATTGTCCAGTAGAGAGAAATCACCTTCTCCAAACCTTTGCAAGCACCGCTGGATACTGCTGCGATGCACTGTGTCCTCCTCGTAAACACGGAGCAACTTCCTGTGAATCGACGTCGCAGAGTCATCGGAGGTCTTGAAGAGGAACTCCATCACCGACAGGTGTCGCAACCTTACAACTACTTCACGGTCCATTATGGCTCACCTAAAAAAAAGGAAAATACTTTTATACACCAACTTACAGTTAAATGTTCGAAGTATGTTCACAAAAAACTTCACTCTCCTCCTGCAAAAAATAAGAAAATAGAGACGACTGTGCAAAACTTTTTGAACCCCCTTTCTACAACTACTATTCACAGAATATATTTTTAATATTGATAAAAGCCCCACATAACCATTTACCAGAATGAAATATTTTACTCTTGATTTTACTTACTGAACGTTAACCCACACACAAAGATGCCAGGCTGAGGGTGTGCACCACATTAAGTTACCAAGTCCTAACTGGCTAAACGATCAAAATTACGAAAACTGCTGCATCCCCTGATATTTCCCTGTCAATATTTACGTAATTTTGCTACAGCACTCTCTTACCAAAATGACATCCGGCGTGGAGACTACTGCACACATCAGATCCCGGCGACAGACTGACGAAAAGGCCACCTGGCCGCCAGCGTACCCCTAGTTCAAAAACTGATAACGACTCATTCGCAGAGCAAACTAACTCCCTCTCGACTATCGATACAGCCCAAAGCCTCTGTTAGCCTCTTTGCTCAACGGTCTCTTCCATTCCACCTTTGCAGACAACCACCTTCTACACAACTTTTATTAGTCTTCTGCTAGTAGTCTGCACACATACGTTCATTCATTCGTGCACCGGCGAGGAGGGGAAAGACGGTATGAAAGAAGTGTGACGAAAAAGATAAAATAAAATATTGTTTGCAGACATTTCCTGATTCTATTACTCGTGGTGTAATGAATTATTGCTTTGTAGTTTGCCATTAAGCTACAAAATTATTATCACACATAACCGCTTACCAGTATTTAAATGGAGCATATTTCTAGTACCGCTTCAAGTTTATCATTCCCAGTTGACAGTTTCAGAATGTCCTTTTTGGTTCTTAAAACGTTGGTAGTCTATGTTTACCAACAGCAAACCTGATGGCCAAGTGTGTGTGTGTGTGTGTGTGTGTGTGTGAAATCTTATGGGACTTAACTGCTAAGGTCATAAGTCCCTAAGCTTACACACTATTTAACCTAAATTATTCTAAGGACAAACACACACACCCATGCCCGAGGGACGACTCGAACCTCCACCTGATGGCCAAGTCTCCAGCACTAAGTTTTCTTTTTCGTAGAGATTGTTTATCTCGACCTTTTCAATCAGCATTAACAGTTTCCGATTTTGTGACGTCCTAGCACTAAAGTACATAAGCTCTCTCACTTGAAGACAGAAACATTATACACGCTAATTTGCAAAACGTTCAAAAGCATGACAATGATTGTTGCCGTTTAATTTTCAATCATCTTTTCTTCTTCGCTGTCCGTTATTTGGAAGTTCATTTTTTGCTAAGGGATACGTTTCTTTGTCTGACTGTTCGCTATTCAGAAGAATTTTACCATTGGGGCTACTGTTAGTTTGCAGGTGACTTTTACGATGTCTGCTACTGAGATAAGTTCGCTATTGAGAATAGTCTGTCAAGGTAAATTTTACTGTATTTGCCAATTTCGGCAGCTGTTAACGAGTTGTGGGTTCAGTTAACATAATTGTGGCACTTCTAAAGTAACAAGGATTATGTATCTGTGAAAACTGTAAATTTCACAGTATGGAAACGTGCCTGTTTTATTGAACATGATATAAGATTATGACGCTTATCTGTATGCCTTGCAATGTTACCCGTTTACGTGACATCTGACTAACATGTAAGTAAAGGCAATCTGACTGTTAATGACTGAGGTGTCGAAGTGTGATCGAGAACATCAAGAACTTACTCAAACCGCAACGAAGAAAGAGGGAGGGAGGGAGGGATCTGGGGGGAGGGGGGCGAGGTATGACTAGAGTTAACTAAGACAAAACTGGGATCGGGGGGGGGGGGAGGGGGGGGGGGAGGTCACTGGAGTTCACCAAGACAAAACTTAAATTAGAATCCTTACTCTAGATCTCATACATCTACTGATGTTTTGTGTAAGGAATATGTAGCTAATGGATCCATTTGTGGAAGACAAAAGTTTTTGCCATCTGAGCCCTACACTGCCTCATAATGTGAAAAAGCCTATGGTTGTGAGGTAGCAGAAATTATCCCGATGACTTCATCTCCATTTGTGTCTTGAATTTCAACAACGTAACCTTATGTATATACGTGAAAATATTAACAGCCTATCCCGTTTTAAATTTAGTTTAAATGATAGGGTACGTGGAGGTATGGAACATCGGAAAGATTCATAGAACAAACATGAGGGAGGAGGATAAAAAATTCTTACTGTCCCAAGCTGTACTGAAATGCAATAGGCTAATCAGAGTTCGCACAGTTCATACTCAAAGAAATGTGAGAGGTCATCCACATGGGTACTAAATGAAATCAGATAAATTTCTGGTATACGATAAATCTCAGAAATCTAAGGGCTGTCAGTTCGACTGAATACCTAGGAATTACAATTACGAACACCTTAAATTGGAAAGACCACATAGATAATACTGTGGGGAAGGCGAAACACAGACTGCGCTCTGTTGGCAGAACACTGAGAAGATGCTACAAACCCACTAAAGAGACGACCTACATTACACTTGTCCGTCCTCTGCTGGAATATTGCTGCGCGGTGTGGGATCCTTACCAGGTAGGATTGACGGAGGACATCGAAAAAGTGCAAAGAAAGGCAGCACGTTTTGTATTATCGTGAAATATCGGAGAGTCTCACAGAAATGATACAGGATTTGGGCTGGAAATCTTTAAAAGAAAGGCGTTTTTCGTTGCGACGGAATCTTCTCACAAAATTCCAATCACCAACTTTCTCCTCCGAATGCGGAAACATTTTGTTGACACCGACCAACATAGGGAGGAACGATCACCACGATAAAATAACGGAAATCAGAGCTCGTACGGAAAGAAATAGGTGTTCATTCTTTCCGCGCGCTATACGAGATAGAAATAATAGAGAATTTTGAAGGTGGTTCGATGAACAATCGGTCAGGCACTTAAATGTGATTTGCAGAGTATCGATATAGATGTAGAAGGGCAGCTCGTTTCGTGTTATCGAGCAATAGGAGTGTCACTGACATGATACGCGAGTTGGGGCGGCAGTCACTGAAACAAAGGCGGTTTCCTTTGCGGCGAGATCTATTTACGAAATTTCCATCACCAACTTTCTCTTCCGAATGCGTAAATAATTTGTAGACACCCACCTACGTAGGGAGGAATGATCATCATAATCAAATAACAGAAATCAGAGCTCGAACGGAAATATTTAGGTGTTCCTTTTTCCCATGCGCCATTCGAGAGTGGAACGGTAGAGACGTAGTATGAAAATGGTTCGATGAACCCTCTGCCAGGCACTTAAGTGTGAATTGCAGAGTAACCATGTAGATGTAGACAAGATTACATGGCTCGAGGATCGACACAATTCAACGAACTATATCTTCTACATCCTCAACTGGTATGGTATTCAAAAGAAAATTCCGAAATGATGTTATTAGTTTCCTGAGTCAGCCCTCGGTAGCTGAATGGTCAGCGTGACGGATTGTGAATACCCTGGGATCGGTTCGATTCCCGGCTGGGTCGGGGAATTTTCTCCGCCTGCGAGTTGTGCTGTCCTCATCATCATCCTATCATCCTCATCGACTGCAGGCGAACGGCCTGCCCGATGGGGCGCCCTAGCCATACAATTAAATAAACAAAATTAGTTTCCGTACCATTACTTGACGAGTGAGAGAACATTGAGATAAGCCACTCGGAGCCTTGGAAATAAGAAATGGATGCTGATCCTCACGTGTTCAAAAGAAGCCGAAAATGTGAACAAAGATCTAATGGACCCATTCGACTGCAAAATGCACCACAGAAGGAAGCCTATTTCTCCATGATCTGAAAGGCCACGTAATTTACAATCACGTTAAAGGAGAGCAGATGTGCGAAGTTAACAACAATCTCGCAATAACTGCGTAGGCAATCGCTGCGGCACCAGGATCAGAAGAAGAGTGTGTTCTTATGCTGTGGCCACGAGGCTTTCGGAACCAAAATACGCTGCAAAACACTCTGATTCGCCAGAGATTCTCAAAGCTCTCTCGTGCCGTCAATTTGCATTTACGTGAGGAGACAGACGTCTGACTGCAGGTCTTTGAGGCTAACAATCGACCGTCCCAGCGTGCACGTATATGAAGAAGTAGCAGAATACAAACAAAACAAACATCGTGCGAAAGCCGTGTCTAATTCGTAAAGGAAGAATTAGAGATTTAAGGTATTTAGCTTTTCTGCTGCAATAATGAACTAGCATCATTACAGGCTTCTTGTAAAATATCTATAGTGCACATCAAAGTTTGCCTTTCATTTTGACGGTGTTTTGGCACGGACTTTAATTTCGGGGCCTGGAGCACGCTACTGCCGACCGCTTAGGCAGCGCGAAGTAGTTGCACCTCCTCTGCGGCAACTCGCGCCTTATCTGCGTGGCCGGGTCGGCCCCACCTCTCACTGCTGGACTCTGCGCCAGATGGCTCCCCGATAACGCGCTAACTTTAATGGAACACCGCTCTTTGGGGGCGCCTGCTTCCATAAGTTCCCCCGACAGAAACCATCACCACGTACTAAGCCTACCTCTCGCCGCCTCCACCTTGGGGACATTTTCCGCATGCGCTCGTGCAGTATTCTTAATACCTGGAGGGGAAATCTATACCTCTGAAACACAAAAGCTGTAAGAATAATTCTCAGGTTAGAGATCGAAAATGAAGAGTTGCAGAGGCGAGCAGATGTGCCGGGGCTTAACCAGTTCACTACCACCAGCGCTACGTCATTATAACGCACTTATTACATTCGACGCCACATTGGGCGACCTGGGCGCGGTATGGGGATGAAATGATGATGATGACAACACAACACCCAGTCCCTGAGCGGGAAAAATCTCGGACCCAACCGGGAATCGAACTCGGGCTCGTAGGACGGTAAGCCGTCACGCTGATCATTTTTTTTTTTTGCTCTCATTTTGTTCTATATTGTTCGTTGAATTTGTTCGTGGCGGACGTCCGATGACACCAGTGTAGGTTGTTCATTTATCCGTTCACTCAGTTTTTTAACACAGAGTGTAGCTAAACCCTCTGACCGAAGACGCTGAGCTACCGTGCAGGCGACCACTCAGCTATCAGGGCGGACAAAGGATTGCCTAACAATCTAAGAGTAAAATTAAAAATGAAAATAACTTCCAAACTTCATCATTTTATGCTTCAGTATATTAATGTTAACACTGTAAGGTCTCAGAATTATCAAATAAATATCTAATGCAAAATATACGAGCTTAAAAATAAGTGGCGCTGAATAATAAGACTTATTGTTGTTGTGGTCTTCAGTCCTGAGACTGGTTCGATGCAGCTCTCCATGCTACTCTATCCTGTGCAAGCTTCTTCATCTCCCAGTATCTACTGCAACCTACATCACTCTGAATCTGCTTAGTGTATTCATCTCTTGTCTCCCTCAACGATTTTTACCCTCCACGCTGCCCTCCAATACTAAATACTACAAAATTAAAAACTGGACTTTGTCAAAATCGGCGTTTTTACAAAAAAAAAAATCCAAGGAGGTAAATATTATACTCAGAAAGATGAAAATTCGTAGGTAGCTTCAAATCATGTAAAAACATTAAATATGTGACACCAACAAGCTACATCTATTACTTTCCAAGTGTTTTACTAAAAAACGAATTTGGGATGAAAATGTCATTATTCGTAATAGAGTAAGTATCACTTGCATTTGTGATAGAAAGTTCTACGTACAGCACTCGATTACATTCACGTAACAATACAGCTCTACCAAGTTTCAAGACTGAAGACTGTATTTTAAGTATGCAGATTCAAACTCCCTCGACAAGTCTCTATAATGTTCTCAGCTTATCACCCGAATCAACGTGTCGTTCTGCGGCAACGTTCCAACAGTTTTCCTACTTATCTTCAGGCACTTCGCCTGAAGATGACAAATAGGAAACTTGTTGAAACGATACTGCAGAACGACATTTTGACTCGGTTGATAACCCGAGAAGACTTCATCATGTGTTGTAAGTAATTATAGTATTCCAAGGAGTCTTAGAGAGGCAGATCAGAGGTCATGTTCTAATGTCGGTTCCATTCTAAAAATTCTAGCTAGCAAGATTTAAAGGCAATCAAACAAAGATTTTTTTCGGTAACTAAAGCAAACTTAATTTTACTTCTATGATAATTAAGAAGATGGTAAATCATTAAACGACAGAGCTGTTACTTAATACGTGTCTGAGACAGGAGCCATTTAGATACTGCTACCCGTACCTAGGGCTGGTGCTAGCAGATGTTCCATTTGGCGTTCCGCTGCGCCCACGTACAAACACAGGCAGAGAGGCAGTGGAAGGGACACCTCGCATTGAGATATCAATCCGTTCGCGTCAGTCAAACGCCTGCATGTAGTGTACCTCCGATGATGTCAGAGCGGGGCCGACTTGAACACGTTTTCGGTAAAAGTAGGAAGTGAACTGTTGAGGACTGTATTCCGTACTGGACTGCTTAGTTTCACGAAAGTAACAGTTTGTGCACCACCCGTAATGTTCACAAAACTGCGTGGCAAATGGCGAGGTTATTTCCCACTTTAAAGCAACCAACTTTTGGTGATTAGAAGTCACAGTGATAGTCCAATTTACTTGGAACTTCCCATAGAGTTAGTCTCTTAACTGTTAATAGTGCTGTTACCGACAGACTTATATTTTGTGAGTGGGAACTTTTACTGAATATATGAATCAGTTAACACTCAAAACTTCTATTTATAGTCACAGTTCCTGATGCCGCTGAGTAAATAGCAAGTAGGAACATTTTCTTTCAGTGAGCGCAAAGAGTAATGTAGACTTCCACACTGAAAATTATGTTTAGTACGTTCTCCATCGCTTTCTGGCTGACCATAAAAATTGTTTTCCGGCTCTTGTAAATGGCGAAGACAGGTGTAAGGCATTCACAGACAATTTAAGTGTCTTTTCATAATAACATAACGGAGTAATGATGATTTGGATTATTTAACCGCCACCCAACACAGTTCCAGCACTTTGTTTGTTGCACTGTTATATTTGTTGGTAAGTATAGTATTGTAAGAAGGTGTCGATGCTTGAGAAGAAGCGCGACACCTTCAATGCGAAGCAACCTATACCACGCGCTAGCCGTGTAGGATAACCAGCACTCCATCGACAAACTTTCAGAGGCGGCAGTCCGGAGCAAAACTGGAGAAAAAGTCCAGTAGTCCAACGCTCTAAAATGCCTACCTTCAGAGCTATTAGCACTTCTTCATCTTCGCTATTCCTTAACATCTGTTCTATTGAAGGCTCTTTGCTTTCATTACATTGAGAGGTGGTAATATGGACCAGAACAAAAAAGAAAATGCCCAGTAAACATGGACTCTAAGGTTCGTACACTAAGAGCAATGAGCACTTGTTCTTAGCTACTGTATAACATGTCGTCTATTGAACAACTGCTCTTACGGTATTCATTTTAGTGTTCCTATTTACTGGATACATTCTGTTTTTGAGTCCTGTGTTTTTGTTTGAGTGGGATTGTGCACTTGTGTTGGAGAAAGCCAGGTGGGCACTCTCTCTGTTTTGTGATTTTATTGTTCAGCTTTGTTACTCTGCCTTCGTTGTATTGACTGCTTATGTGTACTGCCTTGTACTATGACGTTCACTTCTTTTTGGTAGTCGAACATCTTGCTTACGCGATGGTCAACAGCATGCACAAATTTCCAAAAATACATAAACTGTGCTGTCTCCAATGTGTTATTTTATTTTACTACCGGTTTCGGTTCTGAACCGTCATCAACGGCAGGAAAATTATCACTTACGTTCACATGTCATACATACTTTAACACAAGCTACCACAGGAAACCATAATAGTCAAGATAAAACAAAAAATTGTGAAAGAATAAAATAGGATGGCACAAATAAAATAACATTATTACAGATAGCACAGTGTTATGCATTTATTAAAATTTGTACATGCTGTTGACCATCGCCTAAGCAAGATGTTCAACTATCAAAACGAAATGTATAAAATAGCACAAAAAACATAAACGATGGATATTACGAAGACAGAGTAACTATAAAATTACAAGACAGATGTTCTAACATATTTCAATCTTGTTACAAATTTTTGTTTTATCTTGGCAATTATGATTTCCTGTGGTAACTTACATCAAACCATGTATGACAAGTGATACAACTGTGATAATTTTCCTGCTATTGATGACGGTTCAGAATCGAGATCGGTAGTAAAATAAAGTAACACAATTACAGACAGCAAAGTGTTAGGATTTTTTTTTATTTTTGGTAGCTGTATGTGCCTAATGGTACTGTGATTAGTCTGCGGAGCAGGCATCAAGGATTTTATTCACTTATTTTGCTCTTATTCTATTGTAAAATATATCTTCTTTTGAGTAGGTTTATGTCTATACAAAACTGTTCAATTTTACTGCTTGGCTCAGCTGCCTGGCTCAAGATGTAATCCATATACCAATACATTACAGGATGTGTTACCTATTTGTCACTATTGCTGTAAGTGTGGCCTATTCTAGGGGGTTCATAAATAGCGATAAAAAACTTAGTAACAAAGATAAACAATATAATCCACAAACATTATGAAACGTCCCCTTAGAAAAATTATGAATGACAGTGCTGGTAAACTACTACGTTATTTGATTTTCAAACAGCTGTGCAAAACTCAACGTACTCAAACAGTTTTCTCTTTACTTATTCTGACCATCACTAAACTGACACACAATATTTTTTGCGTAAAGTAATCTGACTTTGAAAAATCCCTACAAAAGAATGGTCCTGACTAACAATAACCTATACCTTTCATGAATCACTTACCTCACAAAAACTCGAACTACTGCAATACAGCGAGGGCCAATACTGCCAGTCAGATAAAAGATTCTAAGTACTGAAGGCACTAAGTACTGATAGGTATAGTTAGTAAATGAAAGATTTTGATAGAGAACAAACAACGTATTTTCCTTAATAATGTTCAAAGGTAATCACATATATATATATATATATATCTATGTGTGTGTGTGTGTGTGTGATTACCTTTGAACATTATATATATATATATATATATATATATATATATATATATATATATATATATATATATATATATATATACCACTTCATGACATCCAGTCCCACAAATTTCCTTTTCCTGGCGGACACACGTCCAGATCGTCCACTTATAGCAACCTCTCAAAACTCTGGCATCTCTCTCTCCACATCCACCACTGCTGGCGGCTCACCTCCAACTGCCCAACGCTACGCGCTGTTCACATCCAACTGCCCAACACTACTCAAGCGAATATTCCAAGAATGAGTCCAACCAGCCACAGACTGCACTCAGCGATTTTCATATAGAGTGCTACGTGGCGTTACCAACATAACAACCTTAACAGCCTACTTACAACATGAAAGACCAAACATGCAACTGTCACCAACACAAGCATAGTACCCTACACAAACAAATTTATAAAACACAAGAACAGGTGACAACACAAAGTGGGAAAGAAACAGAAGACAAAAGATGGTATACAGTGACATTCAACCTCAAATACACACCCAGAATATCCAATATTTTTTTAAAAGAAAAGGCTTAAAATAGCACACCAGATTAAATATACACTTTAAAATAACCCGCAAAAGATAAGAAAAAAGATTTATATCAGAAATTAGGAGTATAACAGCTGAAATGTAAATAATGTGATGGAAGATACATCTGTCAAATCAAAAGATACCAGATACAAAGCCTATGTAAGGACGTGGAAGTACAGGACAAATAATTCAACTTTTGCAGCAGGTCAACATACAATTGCCACCACAGACACAGATATGGAAATCATGAAGATCAACTATGATAAAAAAACACCTTCTCACCCCGCAAGGAAACCAACAATCTCAGAAAACCATAACAAAAAATGTACAACACGTAAATGGTCAGATCAACCCAGCAAACCACACACTTTTTGAACTAATAGACCACCTAATCTAACATTTAATGTAGTTATATCACCAAGTCCCTACACATGTCGACCACTCGCTGCTATCCCTCCTCTCCCAGTAATTTCTGACTCAGTACTACCATTTCCTTCAGTTGTTTTCCCTATAAACGAACCACTACTCTCAACGTGACCGTCTCCACTCACTTGCCTGTGAAGCGTGTAAGACACCTTCGCTAATTTACACTCACTCACATTCACCTACTCAGACCCACTAAAACAGACACACACATTTTCCCTGTACCTTCTTCACAGCGTATCCTGTCTGCCTCTAACTCTCTGCAAAGAAAAAGTCGCTGTTTGACTACGCTTACAACCTACAAGGAAAACCAATGAAAACATAAGCACTGTAACACTGGGATCAGTGCAAAACACATGTAACTGTAATTCAGTTTATAAAGTGAGGTGAAGTGGAAATAACGCAGATGCAGCGTAAGAAAAAATGCTTTCAAAAAATACGAGCTTACCGAACATCGGGCCAGGACTTTGTCACAAATAGAAGCCAACATGTCGCTCTTAACGAAACAAAATCTACACATGTAATGGTAATTCTCGGAGTACACCAAGGAAGTGTCATAGGATCGTTATTGTCTACAATGTACGTAAATAATCTATTAGAAAGCGTAGGAAACTCTTTAAAACTGTTCGCACATGATGCCATTGTCTACAAAAAAGTAGCAACGTCAGAAGACAGTATCGATGTCCAAAATGACCGACAGCAGGTTGACAAATGATTCAGTCTCTGGCAATTAACCCTGATCGTAAATAAGTGCAACATATTTCGCACACATTGAAAAAGAAATCCGCTACTCTGCAACTACAATACTGACGACAAATTGCTAGAAACAATATGTACCGTAAAATGTCTAGGAGAAACTATCCAGAGCGACCTTTGGCCGAATGGAGACATAAAACAAATAACAGGAAAAGCAGAACCCGAATGAGATTAATAGGTAGAATCTCAAGGAAATGTATCTCATCCAGAAAATACGCGTCTTCTATGGCGCTTGTTCATCAATCTGGGACCATTATCCCGGAGGGCTGATAGAAGAGATAAGGTAGATACGACGAATCGCAGTGCGTTTCATTACGGGACTGTTCAGCAAGCGCGAGAGTGATACAGAGAGGCCCAACAAAATCCAGTGGCAGACGCTACAAGAGAGGCGTTGTGGATCACGAAGAGATTTACTGTTGAAATTTCGAGAGAGTACCTTCCGGGAAGAGTCGGACTACGTACACTCCTTCCCACATACATCTCGCGAAATGATGAGGAAGAAAACATTTTAGGAATTACAGCTACAGAGGCTTACCGACAATCATTCTTCCCTTGCACCATTCACTAGTGGAGCAGAAAAGGGGGAATCAATTAGTGGTGCCAGGAGCTCCCTCCACCACACACCGTGCGATGGCTAGCGGAGTATTGATGTAGGTGTAGATGAAGTCAAAGTAACTGCCAAATACGAATGTTTAACCAAGTTTCTCTCAACCCCAACCTCTGCTAACATCGAAAAAAAGGCAGTGGCTTGTAGAATATGTGAATAAGTAGCAGAAACACCTTAAGTAATGTGCACGTCAAGTTTGTAAAGAACTACTGTCTGTAATCCGTAACAACAAAATTGTACAAACATATTATGAATCCACATTTCCAGAACGACCATAGAAGAAGGTTTGTAATTAAAAGCGAGACGCATTTGGCGTAAAATAATCTTTAATCAGTTGCAGTAACCATTAAGACGGTAAAACCAATAATAATTGATTCTAACAGCTGCTGTGGAAGATGGCCATAAAAACAAACATTTTTTTCCATTGATTTGATTCATACTATCTTCTTCCAAAATATTTGAAGGAAAGAGCCTGTAGTAGAAGTTATTTGTTTCAGAGTACTGAACATGAAAAGGTATGCATTCTTTTGCCGCTGGAGTTCTTGCTCATCCTACACATATCTATTCAGTATTCGGGTGCACAGGAAAGTGGGGACCGCCTCAGAATGTAGAGAAAAAGCTGCACCTATCGAGTCATCGTATATAATTAATAGAATTTGTACAACGATATTAGAGTGCAATGAAAGGTACGTTCATTTCGCATTAGGTGGGGTTTTAGTTACTTAATGCCGTCTCGAATGTCCTGTAGTACAGTAAGATGAAGAAACCGTGTTCGGCAGAGATGTCTGTATGTACCATGGAGCAGATAAGCATGCGACGACTCAATCGAGAGAGAGAGAGAGAGAGACAGTGAAATTGGTTGACATTAGCTTTATATCGGATTGTCTCCAGAACTAGATGAGACTTTCTCCGTTTTATTAGGACGTTTCTGTGAATGAAAATGTTCTACTATTATTGCCTTGTATTTCTGTCCTCTGTTTCCCTGAGCGGTGGAGTCTCCTACGCGTCGAACTTAGGAGTTCGGCAGGGCGACTGGCTGTCACCATTACTCTACATTTTTGTCTTAGACAAGGTCAGAGGAGAGAGGGATAGGGAACTAGAAGAGAAATACATCCAAGGAATCCATCTGGAACAAGGAAGACAAAGTTTGGAGGTGAAATGTCTTGCTTTTGCTGACGATATTGCACGACTTTCTAAGGACAAAACAGATGGAAGGATGGCAATTAAAACAGGATTTCTAATATCATATGACGGAACGGGATACATTGAACATAGGCACAACAGCAAAAATATTCACAAACGCAACACGAAGCATCAGAAGAACAAAATGGTTCAAATGGCTCTAAGCACTATGGGACTTAACAGCTGAGGTCATCAGTCCCCTAAACTTAGAACTACTTAAACCTAACTAACCTAAGGACATCACACACATCCATGCCCGAGGCAGGATTCGAGCCTGCGACCGTAGCAGCCGCGTGGTTCAGGACTGAAGCGCCTAGAACCGCTCGGCCAGCGAGGCCAGCGCATCAGAAGAGTTGATAAGTTTAAGTATACGGGAGAATGGATACAATCAAACGGATCCGATAACACCGCAAATAAAGAAGCTTAAAGAAAGTGGAATCAGCACACAAATTCACGCAAAACCGATATAATTACAGGCCATTATCATTCAAAGCAAAAATTAACACTTCGCAATAGTAAGTAAAGCGCAAGCTTTATATGGATCACAATGCCTTAGACTGAACAAAAGAGGTGAAAAGGGAAATGAAAAAGGAAAAGAAAGATAGAAAATAGTCGGTAAATGAAATAAAATCGGAGTCATACGCCCAAATGAAGACGGCAACTAAAAATATCTTTGGCACAATCAATATTAACCAACCTCTGAAGATAAGAAACGTATGCAAATTAGTACACAAACGAACAAAAAATTAAATTTTAATAATGAAAGAACTTAGAGTTCCATATGAGATCTCAATTGGTTTAGGAAAGTATTGATGCTCAAAATTAAAATAGGCAGAATAATCCTTAGAAATACATGAAGTCTGGAAACAACAGATTAATGATATTTTCTTCGAAATTTGCAAATAAAATATACACGGTAAATAATGCACTTATGCTGATCAACCAGTGAAATAAACCAGTAGAAAGTAAATAAGTCATGGCATTTGACAGAGAACACAATCCCTAAAATTTCGCATGTTAATGTGAAAATTATAATAGGGTACTTAAATGGTTATGAAAAGCGAGAAGATTTAGCAGAAGGGTTGGTGATTTCCCTGCCTAAAAATCGACTCAACATCTACATCTACATGGATACTCTGCAAGTAACATTTAAGTGCCTGGCAGAGGGTTCATCGAATCACCTTCACAATTCTCTTTTATTCCAATCTCGTATAGCGCGCGGAAAGAACGAACACCTATATCTTTCCGTGCGAGCTTTGATTTCCCTATTTTTTCGTGATGATGGTTCCTCCCTATGTAGGACAGTGTTAACAAAATATTTTCGCATTCGGAGGAGAATGATTGGAATTTCGTGAGAAGATTCCGTCGCAACGAAAAACACCATTCTTTTAATGATGTACAGCCCAAATCCCGTATCATTTCAGTGACTCTCCCCCATATTTCGCAATAATGTAAGACGTGCTGCCTTTCTTTCAACTGTTTCGATGTACTCCGTCAGTCCTTTCTGGTAAGGACCCACACCGCGCAGCAGTATTCCAAAAGAGGACGGACAAGCGTAGTGTAGGCAGTCTCGTTAGTAGGTCTGTCAAATTTTCTAAGTGTCCTGCCAATAAAACGCAGTCTTTGGTTAGCCTTCCCCACAACATTTTCTGTGTGTTCCAATTTAAGATGTTCGTAATTGTAATACCTAGGTATTTAGTTGAAATTACGGCTTTTAGATTAGACTGATTTTTCGTGTACCGATGTTTAAAGAATTCCTTTTAGCAGTCATGTGGATGACCTCACACTTTTCGTTATTTAGGGTCAACTGCCATTTTTCGCACCATTCAGATATCTTTCCCAAATCGTTTTGCAAAATAGAAAGATGCTGGTAGAGCTGCATAGAAGTATTATCTTAAAACTTACGTCAACCACTTTTGAGAAAGAAAGCTCAAGAAAATAAATTCCAAGTTTATCTTATAACAATCCCACTCTGATATCACGAAGCGATTTTAAAAATTCAAGTACGCAAAGGAGTACATTTGACACAGTCCACTGCCTAATTAGAGTGAAATCAAATTTAAAGCAGCAAAAATTCAGCAAAATTACATTAGTAATTTCTAAATCCAATTAGTGCTATTAACAAATGAACCCCGCTAAACGCAAGAACGAAACTGGCCACAACTCAAACACAAACTTACGAAAACTGTCCAAAATCAAATTATTTTACAATCGCAGAAATAACGTCCTAGGTGGAATGAAGATTGTGAACAAGCTGTAAAAACTCGACACAGGTCGTTCAAAACAAGTAATAGTAACTTAACAGAAAATGCACGTAAAATGTTCCTGGCAGCTAGGAAAGAAGTTTTAAAATTAATTAAACGAACATTCCAGTATGTGAATAGTCAAGTCCGTGAATTTGAAGAGGACTTCCAAAGAAAGAACAGCAGGACGTTTTATATACAAAACTAAACTAAGCTAAATGGGTACCATCCGCAAAATGTTTACTTGAAGAAAGGAAACGAACAACTGGCATTCAACAACCAAGGAAATTGAGAAGAATGTTGCAAACATTTTAAAAAATCTTCTCAACCGTACTGTCAACCGAAAGATTTCCAACAGAAATTGCCATTAGAACTAGTCGTGTTTCAGAAGCACCAAATAAAGAGGGAACTTCTATACAAGTTAAAAGGTTAAAAAATAACAAAGGATGTGGTGAAGGAATTGTTGCAGAGCTCCTGAGATCAGCTGGCACTAGAACTTCAAGAGTAATTACATTGACCATGAAAACCATTTGGCAAACTGAAAAAATTCCAGGTGACTCTAAACTGCATTGATACACCCTCTAAATAGAAATGGAGACCGAACGGTGTTAACAATTGTAGAGGGATTTCTGTTCTTGCAGTTCCATACAGAATTCAGTCTCTTTGTCTCCTGGACCGAGGTCAAACACATGAATGTACAACTGGCGAGTATCGATCAGATATCAGACCAAATAGATCTTTCCCATAACAGACTTTAGTTCTGACACTAATTCTTAGGCATCAAAACCTTTACAATAACAAGTATTACAGAAAAGTCGATCATAATTCTCTCTTCCAAATTCTGAGAGAACTTGATCTGGGCCGCGAAATCACTGCAGGCATTAGTGAAATACTAAATCATTAAAAACCTAGAGAAAAATTTAGGGGAGAAATTTCAGAAGATTTTGATATGAAAACGGGAGTGAGACCACGTAATGGATTCTCTTCACTAATCTTTATCTGTGCCTTCGAACAATTAGGGTGGGGCGTAAACTAAAATCAGATCAAACAAATTACAATTTAATGAAAATAGGAGAAACCGCTATCAGGATAGACGGACTAGGTTCCGCAAACGACATGGCGTCTATATAACAGGACACTGAAACAGCACAGACACCTAAACAAATTCTTAAGGAAACAACAGAAACAGTAGGGTTCCAAATATGGCTTGAAAGGAGGAATACAATTCCCGCAACACCCTGGCACCTAGAAACGATATAAATTATATATGAGAAAATCGAGAAAGATTTTCAGTTCAAATACTTAGGTGAAAGCATTCGGGAAATTGGCCTGGAAAACACTAGTTATGAAATTCGCAGTCACAAAACGGAAACAGCTTTCAGGCTTACAAGAGACATCTATAACAACAAATGCATCTCAAAATAAGCCAAGCTGAGACACTTCAACACAACAATCAAAGCAGAATGTCTGTATAGGACTGAGAAATAATCTTTAAATATAAAGAGAGACAAGAAATCCAAAAGTGAGAATGAAACTAATCATCAATATTTAAGATCCAAGTCATGCTGAAGCAGATACGTACAAACTAAGAGCTAATAACGGAATTGAGAAATACACCGACTCCTATTCAAACAGGCTAAAACTATATGACCACATTAAAACAATGGAATGTACCATAGTAACTTGACAAGTTGAGGGAGATTCCGAAACTAGCTATGTACCATAGTAACTTCACAAGTTGAGGGAGATTCCGAAACTAGCTATAAGGCCAAAATTATAACAATACAGTGGATCGGTGCAGTGAAAGAAGAACTGAAACAAGCAGGAATAACACACCATGACATACAAGACAGGAAAATACAAGTACTTAGGCTTCAATGTTGAAAGTTAGCTGCTTGTGTTCTCCCTATTTCCTTTGTTACAGGAGAGATTTTTGCGATGGCTGAGAATTCTCATGCCTGTTTCTGATTAAACTTTTCGTGTCTGCTGCCCCTGAAGGACTTTTAACTAGTGGGCAACAATGCTCAATGCTGTATTGATTCTACTACTAACCAGCAGTGCTCGATCGACCTACTGGTACGTGTAGCACTCGGTTAAACATATGTCCAACGGTACCTAATAAGTCGGACCACGTGGTCCAGATTATAGTAGCCACGAAATTGCATCTAGAGTGCAGAACAAATCGCGTCCAAATGAGACAGAGCTGCAATTGTGCGGGATATGTACGTAGTATCGGCATTCGAAGCAAACGGCAGACTACACGGGATCCACAACTTTTGATAGCCAACATAAGAGAACTCATTTGCACAGTTTAGGTAACGCTACAAATTTGAGTTGGTCAGTACTGCCTTCCTCTGAAGGTCAGGATCATCTCACAAACAACTCTCTGCTTCACCCATGTGAGAAGAATCATTCAAACATAGATGCATAAAGGGTCCCTTACAACAGAAAACGCCATTTTAGCGAAAATAGCCAACTACTGAGTTAACAGCAACAACGACGCACAAAATTTGTCGACCATACTTTCTATCCCATGTTCATCATCAGTGTCTCTTTAAGTCTCGTCAGACAACATAACATGCATAAAATCACATATCACAGGGCATAGTAATTACTTCATATAGAAATATTTTTGATAACTTCAGAAGCTTGATAAGCTTGAATCAATGGAAATAGCGAATCAAAACAGCTTCAGCAGTTCCAGGTGATGTTCTATTTGAGAAATCAGTTTCAGAGCTACATTATGCCATCTTCAGGCCCTCTGACCGACGTGTACGAAGAATCCTGTAGTGTTGGCAGAAGAGCCAACACTGTGTTACAACTGGAGGCCGAAATGCACGCATTTTAGCTCACGCAGGCTGGCGTGAGGAGGAAAGAAATATACTGACGTGAGGCCTGGAACATGACAAGGAATGAGAGTTCAGAAAGCGGACATAATTAGTTTGATACTTAACTTTAATCCATTAATGATGAACGTCGCTCTTGACGGTACATGATTCACAATATTATCTGTTCAGAAGACATATAGTAACCTAATATGGCGCCTTGCTAGGTCGTAGCAAATGACGTAGCTGAAGGGTATGCTAAACTGTCGTCTCTGCAAATGAGAGCGTATGTAGACAGTGAACCATCACCAGCAAAGTCGGCTGTACAACTGAGGGGAGTGCTAGGGAGTCTCTCTAGACTAGACCTGCCGTGTGGCGGCGCTCGGTCTGCAATCACTCATAGTGGCGACACGCGGGTCCGACGTATACTAACGAACCGCGGCCGATTTAAAGGTTACCACCTAGCAAGTGTGGTGTCTGGCGGTGACACCACAAATCCCACCTCTGATACAGCCGAAATAGTGGCAGGCAATCAGTGGCTGATATCTGACGATTTTTAACACAGTGATCTCTTCGATCATCATTTGTAGGCTGGAACTGGTTGCTCAGATAAAATAACAAATGGAATTTAGACAGCTGGCGGTGTTTTATTTCGACATTTTACTTTGAACAGCCGGGGTCCTGTAACCATCTGTATTAAGATGAACTTAGAGAGACTTAATCCAGATGGAGCGATAATATCCTGCCACCCTTTGAGAGATGTGGAGTCACAACTTCGTTATTCTGATGCAAGAATGAATGGCAATTACAGCCTTGAGCCCGCGCATCAGGCGAGCAAAGTGTAGCGCCCCTGAGCCTTCTTCCTCCGGCCTCTCTCCGCGATGGCGGCATCGGCGCGGCGTCCAGCGGCCCCTGGGGAGCGCCGCGGCCCGCCTATCAGCTGACCGCCGCTGCACTGCGCCCCCCACCCCCTCAGCGCCCTAGCAGGGTGTAGCGCCAGGCGGTCAGATAGCCGGCGTCCCCTGGGGCCCGGGACATCGCCCTGCGGACTCCAATGGCGCCCACGCCCGACGGCCGGACGCCTCACTGCCGCCGCAAAAACACACTCGTAACAGCCGCCGTGCCAGATAGCGGGGGAGAAGGCGACGCTTTTACGCCGTGCCGGGGACGGCAAGTGCCGGCCGGTCGTCGTGCGGGGCCGCGCTGATATCCTCCCGGGAGGTTCGATACCCAGTCTCTGTCAACAGGAGCCTAGAGGACAAGCGGATGCATAAAAGCTGCGCCCAGTGAAATTCACGACTATACAGAAATCTATGAACAATAAATTAAAGAGGGTCCCTCTACTGAGAGAAAACGATTCTTTGTCTAGTTTAATCTTCATATACGTTTCGTCACAATTGTGAAATCTTCGGTGGAATTTTTCTTCTACTGCTTCTGTTATATACAAAGTGTTTCTTTTAATCTGATTCAACTAAATCTCTCGAAAATGACCCATCGCGCGAAAAAAATGTTTTAGCTGAAATTTTAATATCAATAAAGGGGACATCTACCAGAGCTACAAATGGCCACCTCTTAACCACCACTCTTGCGTGGGCGGGGGTCATCTTCATATATTTACTTATTTAGTAAACACAGTCGTAGTAATATTTAAGGTGTTAATTGTTTTTAGATTACAGTTTTCGATCTGCTAAAGAGAAAATCATCAGAGCTACATTAAGGAGCCAAAGAAACTGGTACACCTGCCTAACATCGAGTAGGACCCTTGCGAGCGCGCAGAAGTGCCATGGACTCGACTAATGTCTGAATTAGTGCTGGGGGGAACTGACATCATGAATCCTGCAGGGCTGTCCATAAATCCGTAAGAATACGAGGGGGTAGGATCTTTTCTGAACAGCACTTTGCAAGGTATCCCAGATATGCTCAATAATGTTCATGTCTACGGAGTCTGGTGGCCAGCGGAAGTGTTTAAACTCAGAAGAGTGTTCCTGAAGCCACTCGGTAGCAACTCTGGACGTTTGGAGTGTCGCATTGTCCTGCTGGAATTTCCGAAGTCCGTCGGAATGCACAATGGAGGTGAGTGCATACAGGTGACCAGACAGAATGCTTACTTACGTGTCATCTGTCAGAGTCGTATCTAGAGGTATGACGGGTCCCATATCACTCCACCGGCCCACGCCTCACACTATTACAGAGCCTCCACCAGTCCACTGGTGTCATGCAGGGTCCATGGATTCATGAGGCTGTCTCCATACCCGTACGCGGCCATCCGCTCGATGCAATCTGAAACGAGACTCGTCCGACGAGGCCACATTTTTCCAGTCATCAGCAGTCCAATGTTGGGCCCAAACGAGGCATAAAGCTTTGTGTCGTGCAGTCCCCATAACGATAATGTTTCGTTAAATGGAATGTTGGGCCTAAGCGAGGCATAAAGCTTTGTGTCGTGCAGTTCCCATAACGATAATGTTTCGTTAAATGGTTCGCACGCCGATACTTGATGATGCCTCAGCACTGAAATCTGCTGCAGTTTGCGGAAAGGTTGCACTTCTGTGACGCCGAACAACGCTCTTCAGTCGTCGTTGGTCTCGTTCTCGTAGGACCTTTTACTCGCCGCAGGGATGTCGGAGATTGTATATTTTACCGGATTTCTGATATTCACAGTAAACTCGTGAAATACCCATTTCCTCGCTACCTCGGAGATGCTGTGTCCCACCGCTCGTGTGACGACTGTAACACCACGTTCAAACTCTCTGAAATGTTGATAACCTGCCATTGTAGCAGCAGTAACCTGTATAAGATCTGCGCCTGACACTTGTATTATATAGGCATGGCTGACCGCAGCGCCGTATTATGCCTGTTTACATATATCAGTATTTGAATAAGCTGCCTATACCAATTTATTTGGCGCTTTAGTGCACAGTCCTTGAGGAAATTTGGATTCTACGAAATCAAATACATCCGGTTCACTCCAATATTGTTTTCCATCAGTGGTAGATGACGCTGTAATCGACAATCAAGTGTATTTCGTAGTTAAAAACCGACACATCTTATCCTACATTTCATTTACGATGTAAATATAAACCTGCGATTTCCTACTGGATTACCTATGAATGATATTGGCCCATGCATTACCAGTTGTTTAATGCTTTGTTTTGATACACGCACATACCGCGATGATGGTGTAAACCCAAATTGGTAGTTATAACAAACGGCAATTAAACAGCTGCACTTTATTCATTTTTACAAATATCAACAGCTGTTGGCAAATGCCTTCAAAAATGGTATAACACATCTATTGTAAACAGTAACTGAAAACTATTATGTTAAATATCCCATATAAAGAGTATCAGTGCTTAGATATAGAGAAGTATGTTAAATAACGAAAAGTGTGAGGTGATCCACGTGAGTTCCAAAAGAAATACGTTGGAATTCGATTACTCGATAAATAGTACAATTCTCAAGGCTGTCAATTCAACTAAGTACTCGGGTGTAAATATTATGAACAACTTCAGTTGGAAAGACCACATACACAATATTGTGGGGAAGGCGAGCCAAAGGTTAAGTTTCATTGGCAGGACACTTAGAAGATGCAACAAGTCCACTAAAGAGACGGCTTACACTACACTCGTTCGTCCTCCGTTAGAATATTGCTGCGCCGTGTGGGATCCTTACCAGGTGGGATTGACGGAGGACATCGAAAGGGTGCAAAAAAGGGCAGCTCGTTTTGTATTATCACGTAATAGGGGAGAGAGGATAAGCGAGTTGTGATGCAAGTCATTAAAGCAAAGACGTTTTTCGTTGCGGAGAGATCTGTTTACGAAATTTCAGTCACCAACTTTCTCTTCCGAATGCGAAAATATTTTGGTGAGCCCAACATACATAGGTAGGAATGATCATCAAAATAAAATAAGAGAAATCAGAGCTCGAACAGAAAGGTTTAGGTGTTCGTTTTTCCCGCGCGCTGTTCGGGAGTGGAATGGTAGGGAGATAGTATGATTGTGGTTCGATGAACTCTCTGCCAAGCACTTAAATGTGAATTGCAGAGTAATCATGTAGATGTCGATGTATTACTTAATATTATTTCGAAATGAATCCACGATATTGTGCAAATAATTGGATTTTCAAATAATTGGTATAAGTTATAATTTTCTGTTACTGCCCGTGAGGCAACAAGCCCTTCACATCTGGATGATTCCACTTATTTCGTGTATTTCTGCTTTATGTAACGTTTATTCCCTTTTCGAAAAAGACAGGAATCCTTATATCGTCCTGGAGGGACGTCTGGTACGTCTGACACTCTTTGGTCGCGAGGCTGGGTATTTGGGAACAAAACGTGACGTATTTATTCGCCAGTTCGTAGTGCGAAATGACGGGAACCATCTCGTTTACCGGAAAACTTCGTAAACGCTGAGGCACCCACTGAGAGGTCGTAATCCGCGCTCTAAATCAAGGCAGTTGTCATCAGATTAATTGCCTTCCCCGTGATGGATAGGCCCATAAATCGCAATCTCTGCGAGCGTTTGGAACTCGGACTATCGCACACGCGTTTTTGTCGAACACTTTCAGTGCCAGTTATTGACAGGTATTAGATTTTATTACATTTCACTGCACATGTGATTTGCTCTTTTTTTAAAAAAAAAGAAAAAATGGACTACAGAGTACAGGAGTTCATACGATTAACACAACCGTAGGTTATATTTTCGTCCACGTTCACCTTTAAATTATAAATATGGAAGCATGAGAGGTTTTTGTGGCATTTCGCTGTTTCTCTAACTAGTAAAAATTACCCTGAAGCTGCAACATAAATGAATCATGACTTGTTGAAAGTGCTTAAGTCTAGTTTTACCATTTTTTGGTGAAGTATGTTCTCGGGATCTTGATATACAAATATATACGTTAGTGTTAAAAGGACTTTACACCTTTCAACCTTTGACCAAACTCCAAGGCTTAAATCTTTTCATGTACTGTCACTAGGACTTAAGTCCTTTTAACACTGATTGTTTATATCCGGTGGCCGCAATGCTATAAGAAAACCACATTACCAATGGAAACAATGAAACGTTCTGTGCCCTAGTGTGAACAGGTTACATTTAAATCTCGTGACTATATGGAATTTAAGTATCCTTCATACGTGAAAGAATGTACAGGTACCTTACTTTACATACTCAGACCTGCATGTCATACATTTAAGCTTTGATGGCCTACTAATATGAATGGTGTAGCTTTCCCTATCATCTTAGCGTATGCAGAACGTAATGTACACGTCAAAAATAAGAAAAGAGTCGACATTCAGCAAGTACTGCTACATATTCCCATGAAGGAGAAGAAAACATTTTCTAGCAACGGTTGCTATGTGGAACAATATGGTCAGAGCAGATGATGTTAGTGAAGAAGACTGAATATCATTTGTGAATCAGTATTTGTAAAATCACTGACTTTATGCCAGGCTTACAAAATCACATTTTAGGATTTGTTTATTATGCGTTTGGATGTTTTAAAAGTCTTGAATTATATTACTTCTGGAATATAGTTAGATAACTCCAAAAATGTAAGAGGTGAACTGTCGTACACGAATCTAGCGGCAATTCACGAAATTATATTAAGACGTTATCGAGTATTTAAAAAAATAATGATTTCAGATAAAAAATTTGGTTTTAGTGGAAAATGACAACATCATAAACAATGAGAAATACTATTTTCGAAATGATTTTACAAAACAGTTGTTATATGGCCTCCATGCACTAAAAGTACATTAAAGTCGACTAAATTGATTCTAAAATAAAAAGTTTTGTAATTAGCATGCCCAAAAGTAACAGTGTCAGGAGTTACAGTAATTGGAATGGAAGTCACACAACCGAACCAGATGGCAAACAGTTTTCTTTTCTTTAAATTTTCTCAGAAGTACAGTCAATGGACTCAAGGTATTTTAACAAGACATGATTCTAATACTATAAAACGTGTAGAAAAGTGAAGATATCCTGTCTATGGAAGATTATGCGGATGATAGGATTTTTGACGCACCGTGGAATTCGGTTGGACATTACATCGTCTAATTAATCCCTTTTGTTATTTACCTGACTTTCGCAGACCTGTACAGCCAGGGTTCATGATTTGGCAGTAAGTATCAAGATTACGATGAACACCGGAACATTAATTAAATGTCAAGCAAACGACTTTGAAACTGTAACAATTGCAAGGGTTTGCTGAAAAGTAATGCCTCAGATTTTTTTTATGTGAACACTCTCAAAGCTTTCTAAATAACACAGATACTATTAACAATCTACACCTTTATTCTTCATGTCTATATGTTTATTTCACAACATAGTCACCCCGGCGATGAACATATTTCTCCCAATGAAACATCTATTCGTTGATACCGTCACTGTAGAATGTTTGACTTTGTCGATGGAGCCGCAATTTCACGTCTGTTTCACCACTTCATCGTTATCAAAGTGAAGTCCTCCAAGGTGTTCATTAAGTTTTCGAAACAGACGAAAATCGGATGGGGCAAGTAGGGACTGTATGCAGGATGATCGATGACACTGAAGCCGAGGCGTCAGACTGTTGCACAAGTCGCATCGCTCGAGTATGGCCTGACATTATCACATTCAAGAAGAGGGTGCTCCACACGTGTACGAACACTTAGAATTCGAAATTCTCTTACAATGCGCTGTGTCTGAAACACTGAGGTAGCTACGTTATATACGGCCATGATGCATGCTACAGTTTCGGAGCTCTTGGCGGGAAAAGGCTGAAAATACGTAGACAAGAAAAATAAAATGTAGAATAATAATGCAGAATAACTGTTCAGTGTTTTTAATAAGCGGTAGCACTTCAGCTCTGTAATAGTAGAAGAAAGTTGCACTGACAGCTAAACCCTGCAAAAGTGCCCTACATGCCATCAAATACAGAAAGACTCTTACTCAATTACACTGCTCTGCCGCTGATGACAGGAGATTGAATGTTACAGCATGAAACCGATCTCCAACCTGTCAATATATCACCACATACCATGTCGAAGTAGTATGCACACAATTCGTATCCTGTGCGGTAGAAAATCCCCCATTTGCATCATTCATATAGCTATTGACTGCCCGACAGTCGTACAAATACTGCGAAGACAGACAGCATGATATATACTCCTCACAGCACTAGATATTTACCCACAGCGGACGGTCACAAGTCGCCCACTTGTGATGCATAACCAGAGCGCCCTTGGTGGACCGAAGTCACTCTCTGAACTGTTATACAAAGATGGGCTTGTTTCTACACCAATCTCCAGACTCTGGGGATTACAAATGGCTTTTGGCTCTTAGCACTTAACTGCTGAGGTCATCAGTCCCATAGAACTTAGAATTACTTAAACCTAACTAATCTAAGGACATCACACACATCCATGCCCGAGGCAGGATTCGAACCTGCGACCGTAGCAGTCACACGGTACCAGACTGAAGCGCCTAGAACCGCACGGCCGCACCGGCCAGCTGGGATTACAAGAACATGTACTTTCACACATGGTTTGTCAGGATATTATACCATTTACGCCATACGTCTCGTTACCGAGCACATGGCAATATCATTTGCATAGCAGTATCGTTCGCGCAACAAAATTCTGAAGATAAAGGGGCGAAATGTGCAACCACATGTCCATATTGATGTCTAGTACTACGCTTTCGGTAGAAACGCTGTCTGGGATTTGGAATCAAGTCTTTACTTTCAACCACATACGTGCGTTGTATCTGATGGAGAAGTCCTTTAATGATTACAGCCATTAGTGAATCATATTTCTGGCCTCTCATATCTCGAAATGAGTCAACTTTCTCGAACCTCTCTGCTACAATAAAATTCCAACATGGTTTTAGGTAGTCGCTATGCATCTTGCAACTGCCCTTCAGACTCTGTGCCACCATCGCTGCAGCTTCACGCATGCGATCATTCCAACGTAAGTCGGAACTGAACAAAATTCGAAGAAAGCCATATCTGCCAACTTCTGCAACGCAGTACAAACAGGCTGAGCTGAGTTAATGCGATAGGACTGTATTTTGAACATTTGATGGAAATGGGAACATACCAACTATGCACGATGTGTAAGGTCAGCGCCAAACGCAGCTTGCTCCTGCAACACGAGGTAGTATAAAAGACAGTACAGGAACTGGGCGAAGGACAAGGATTTTCCTACTGTATTGTGGGGCTTCTCCAAACTAAAAACAGGTACTACAGGTCGACGTCCCTCAGGGCCCATTCACGTCTATCACCCCAACATTCTATCATCGTTCTTCTATACCCTTCAACGGAAAAAATTACGATCTATAAAAGCTCCACTAACTTCATCCGATAGAGAACTCGATAAGATTTTTGCTGCATCTCTCTGCTCCAATATATCGAAAGCAAATACTGCACGTTTGCCAGCATTGATCACATGTGACTCCTATTAAATATACAGCTATTGATCCATTGCATGGACCAGTGTAAAGTTGCATCACCTGTACTGTAGGAAGATGACCATATCCCACAAACTATACTGTAAGTCGAAGAGATCCTCCCTGTAACCCTGTGTTGTTCTTTGAAACATTTTTTTTCTGCTGTAACACTCTTGGTACACTGCCATACATTTTGTTTTTTCTGCCATGACTTCGAGGTCTGTGCCAGGTTTTAAACTGACATTAACACATTCTGATCCATTGCTTCTCATAGAAAACTAGATGTTGCGCAGAATAAGTCATGTTGATACTGCTGCTACCATAACACACCACACCCACTGGATGATTTTAAATAAAAGACAGTTACAACATAAGGAAACAGGAAGAGTTTGGCGGCTTTGTGGAGAGTTTCCAAACTGCTGTTCATAGGTGACTAACGACCTCAACATTTTGACTCATCTGTCACAGTGACGGAATAGCTGATGGCTCTGCATTCTGTTTCGACTGATTCCTCATATTGCAGTCATGTAAGCGATCACTGTTTCGGTGCTAGCCATTACCAGAAGACGTTGCCCCTCCACCAATACCCTTTCTCCAACTCAAACAAGTGATGTCAGTCAATCATTATGTGGTAACCAATACCGTACCAGTGGATGGATGGGATGGAAATGACACCGTTGATGTACTGTAATAATAAGCATCACAGTTGATAGTGCGAACAATTTTAGCAATTTTACAGTAATTTCAACATCGACCAATGATGCGACAGCATGTTTCCCAATTTCAGTACAATATCTAAACCACACCTACCCTAATTTGCGAGTATCATTGCAAATGCAGATAAATGACTACACAGTGCGTCCATTCATTGTCAATTTTCGAACGTACCCTTCATCAAAGTATACCAGAAAGCACTCTATATATTTCTAGCATCTCGAGCATAGTGTTTAATTTACTATTTATCTATGTGGATAGGAGTCACAGAGCATTCACTCAGTCTTAGGATAAAACCAGAGACTGAGAGACCCCCATCGCACTGTCTTTGACCAACCCGCCCTGCACAACCGCCACCGATTTAATCTGCAGCCGACTGTAAGTACACCGCTACATTCCCTGTCTTGTGAATGAATGGAGCTTGTCAAGTCCTCTCCCATCCCAGGGCACAAGATTTCTCCAGATGCGCTTATGTCAAGGAGATTAGCACTCCTTATCGATGTATAGTAACATATTTGAAACTGTTGTGATATAATAGAAGACGGTTAAGAAGAACAAGAAACGGGTGATTTTTACACATGGTGGAGCTCCAGACAGAAGGAGTTCGAAGCATTTTGCATGTATCAACTACACTATCAATTTTAAAGTACTGTTCTAGTGTCTGTGATCAGTACCAGAAGGGTATTGCTAAGAGAGAACATAAACACACGCTCTCCTAAGGCTACACGGTTCTGCACTTAAAATAGACTATGATGTTAGATCACTTGAGTTTCCGACCTATCAGTCATATGGAAAGCAGCGCTGTTAATATTCCAATGTACGAAATATATTTCTAGCGCGCGACATGCATCCTTCTTGTAGGTTTCTCTACGATAAACTATTGTAACAAACTGTAAAAAGAAAAAACTACCTCCTTAAAACAGCGGCTCTGTGTGACACATGCACAGTATAGCTTTCCAGAGATGTATAGCATCCACTGTTCACATCCGATCACGGATATACTATGCCCACATCAGTGCTATATAAAATGATCGTTAGTGGCGGATTATGCCTCTTATAAGGAAACAGATAAACGCATAGCAGCAGCGTCCGACATGCGAAATTACAAGTCATGTCGCCACTAACTCTATAAACAGCACATCTGTCAAACATATGTATACACGGAGATTACAGTGTCTCACAAACACCTATCCCTAACCGAGTTATTAAACTGAAGTATCGATTTTACACCCCAGATGTGACAGGGGAATGGAGTAAATCGTACAAATATTCGTTCGTTTAGCGTAATGTGTCACTTTTCATCGCACATGAGATGGAAGTCCTCTGATGACGGAGAGGTTTACTGTTAACGATCGCAAGTAGACACTGCTCTAAGACCCACATAGAACACGTGGTTGTATACGAGTCGAATGGAGACTATGTCACACAACTGATGCATCCTGACAGAACGTTAGGAAAAAATGGTCAAATGACCTGCATTAACTTCTCCCCCTCTCTCTCTAGAATGCATCATCAGTCTACCATTAAATCGTACTTCGTTACAACTCCATCTCAGCCGACGACTCCATCCACCCTATGTCATCCATTAATGCACATGCAAGTAAGTTTAAAAGCAGATGGTTCTCAGTCTTCCTGAAAAGCGTCAAATACAGTACACAACTCGCGTGTATCACTTGTAAGTAGGCTGTTTAGGTTTTTATGTTGGTAACGCCACATAGCACTCTGTATGAAAATCACTGCCTGTGCTGTGTGTAGTCTGTGATTGGTTGGCATTGTTGGAATATTCACTGTTGTAGTATTGGACAGTTGGATGTGAACAGCGCATAGCGTTGCGCAGTTGGAGGTGAGCTGCCATCAGTGGTGGATGTGGGGAGAGAGATGGCAGAGTTTTGAGGGTTGACGATCTGGACGTGTTTCCGTCAGAAAAAGGAAATTTGTAAGCCTGGGTGTCATGAACTGATATACATATATACTATGACTAATATAGGTAAATACATTGTTTGTTCTCTATCAAAATCTTTCATTTGCTAACTATGCCTATCACTAGTTAGTGCCTTCAGTAGTTAGAATCTTTTATTTAGCTGGCAGTATTGGCGCTCGCTGTATTGCAGTAGTTCGAGTAACGAAGATTTTTGTGAGGTAAATGATTCGTGAAAGGTATAGGTTATTGTTAGTCAGCGCCATTCTTTTGTAGGAATTATTGAAAGTCAGACTGCATTGTGCTAAAAATATTGTGTGTCAGTTTAGTGTTGATCAGAATAAGTAAAGAGAGAAATGTCTGAGTACGTTCAGTTTTGCTCAGCTGTTTGAAAGTCAAATAACATAAAGGTTTTCTAGCACTGTCGTTTATAAATTTTTCTAAGGGGATGTTTCACACTCTTACCTCAATAGACAAGCTGTAGAACGCTGCCTCGACGGAAAAAAGTGACATTTTCCCTGGTTCTCTTCGCGTCCACGTCGATGTTTTCTCGGATACCTCTTGCTGTTGCATGCTTGTTCCGATGTACAAAGTGTTCTGAGCCAGCCAGAAGACACGCAAGTACTTCCTCAATTTCCCCACATTTCAGTGTATTTTCCCTCAATTTATATGTATTTTTCGCAATTATATCGATTTTACCAAGCGAGGTGGCGCAGTGGCTAGGGCACTGGATTCACATTCGGGAGGACGATGGTTCAACCCCGCGCCCGGCCATCCTGATTTAGGTTCTCCGTGATTTCCCTAAATCGCTCCAGGCACATGCCAGGATGATTCCTTTGAAAGGGCATGGCTGACTTCCTTCCCTAATCTGGTGAGACCGATGACCTCGCTGTCTGGTCTCCTCCCCAAAACAGCCATCTAACAATTTTATCTCAGTTCTACCCATGCTGTCATGACATAACCACTTGTTCTGTGTTCTAAAATTGCTCGTAAATGTAGTACAGCTGCCAACACCTAGAGCAAATGCACTGAGCCGCAGGCATTGTATAGCACTGTACTAGATTGTATCATCAGCAGTTCTTGGTCTCACGGCCGTGTTCTCGCTTCACGAGCACGGGGTCCCCGGTTAGATTTCCGCCGGGGTCAGGGATTTTCACGTGCCTCGAGGTAACTGGGTGATTGTGTTGTCCTCATCATTTCACCCTCATTTATGAAAGTGGCGAGATTGGGCTGAGCAAAGGTTGGAAATTTGTACGGGCGCTGATAACCACACAGTTGAGTGCCCCCCAAACCAAACATAATAATATAAATCATCATCATCATCATCACCGATTGTGTACAGTAGCTTCCACCCTAAATATTCCACATTTGCAGAGTGCGTGCTCTGTTTTCTGTATGTCTGTGTCATTCAGACATTGCCATATCTATCGCCGCCATCTTGGATCCACCATCTTGAATAAATTTGGCAACAATGGAGAGTAGGGCAGCACAATTTTGTTCTACTACTACCAGTTTCTTTGGCTCTTCAGTGTATAAGCATTATATATCTGTTTCGTGCTACAGAAGTTTTGTTTTGTGATCGAAAAGTAACGTAAAAGTATATTTTTCTCAATCACATATCATGCCCAGTGTCTGGTTAAAATAGCTGCGAGGGTATTAAGGAATTTTCAAACGTCGGTAGAGGAGAATAATTTCCTCCTAAGTTTATGTCGATGCACTCAGTGTGTTGAGACACAGATCGAGTTTATTTTCTTGGTTTGATCACCTAATGGTTTCCTTTAAATTTGGAGAGGAATGTAATTTATGCAAAACTAAGTCAATGGAGGATAGAGGGAAACTATATCAGACAAATGTACTCAAAGTTAATATTATTTAGAGGACAATGATAAGCCTTTCTTGTAAAGGGACCTGTTTAATGTATAAATATAATCTCATGTACGTTTTGATGTCGAATACCTGTAAGACCAAACAAAGCACTATTTCTTATTACACTTGTCACTTACTGTAGACCATAAATGTATTTTAATTTATTTTTATTTCTTGCTATTAGCTTTACAAGAGAAATTTTAGATTGTCAGCAGTGCATAGCATACAAATCCATTATCAAATCGTCCTTGATAGCCTTCCACTGAAAAAGCAATGGTTTTGCTTTTTAAACAGTAATACTTGCTTTCATATAATGATAACCGCAGATTTGCATCAGACGTATGCTGACCTGCAGGATGTTTAATCATGCAGAAGGCTAAAAAACACTATGAAATGCACTAATCACAGGGGATCTCGTAATTACTCTTCCCTGGGAAAGAAACATCATAAGATAATTTGACATAAAACTTGACAGTTGTGGCGACCATTTGAACTGCGCAAAGCAACCACAACAATGAAGTCATGCCTTCATATATGTAGTTGTCCTCAACAGGAACAATAATTAAGCATTAGAACCAAATTTTTAACTCTTTACCCAGCATTCGCTTCCACTATAAATACCAGTAAGAGCAATCTGTAGAATGTACATAAATATGCAAGACGGTAGGCCTGTTTCCAAGCGTGAAATGCCATTTGAGTCTGAAGCAGAACAACCGAATGTAAAAGCTATAAACGAAGGCGCTAGTACCTGAACAGGAAGATACATCGCTAATTACAAAAATATTCTTGTTTACATTATAAAGAAGACACCAAAATAATGTAGCAGCCTGCACGTTGCAAATATCACGGTGACCGGCAGCGACAAATGCTTTTGTATAACAAAAACAAACACGTGATCCTGTGCTAGCAGACGACTAGTATTTCCCAAACTGACGTAGCAAACCAGGGCCAACTGACATCAAATGCGGCGGCGCCTTCGCCTGTTTATGTTGTTTATATAGGTCAGGTTAGGTTAGGTCGTACTCAGCGACCAAGGAAAGATGGAATTTACGTGAAATCGTGGAAAAAGTAGGGGAGAGTGTTATATACCCAGGAACATTTTTTGAGACTTTCACCTCTAGGCAGCCCTGTAATTGAAGTTTCACATATTTTCTTACTCAATTTTGAAATGTTTGTATTCAGCACAACATCATGTCTCACAACAACAAAAACAGGAGAATAGGGTAGAGTGGTTCTAACATCAGCCACCAGACTGAAGCACCGAACAGAAAACATTATATGCTCGTAGGTTCACTATCCTCTAGATACAACACTATTTCCTGCTGCTCGATTAGCAAATATTGGCTGATATCGTTTAGTGTTGATCAACGCAGTACCTTACAGTTGCATATGCATGCAACAGAGAACATTGTAGTGTGTTTCCCTGTGATTAACTAGCTAAATGACGTACCCTAATATGTGCTAGTAGCAGTTGTATGATCCTTTTGTATATTGTCTGGAGAAACTATCATTTTAACCGAGTATCGCGATCGCCCAATGATTTTATCATATTATTTCGTTCCCCCGGTTTGCATTGAGAGGGTCGAAAAAAAGAGAAACTGCCGAATAGGCTGCGGGGATTAGTTTATCCGAAAGCTGTCACTTTCACGGGCAGCAGAGAGAGGCATTTAATTCGTTTACAGAGGACTGCTAGCAAACGGAAAGCGGGAACGATGCTCACACGCTACATGCAGCGCTACAGCAGTTCTGGTCTCCCTGTTCGTATAAAATAATTTTGCCAATTCCAATGGCTGAGCGGAGCAGTTCAATTATTGATGCTCGACTGCAGCAATCAAGTTTCAGCGGATTGGTCAATTACTCGCAATAACGAGTAAACACTTCCTGGAAAGCTGCACGGTCGGCAGCGGCGACGGCCTTTCTCCGGTGACGGCCCGTCGTCTGACCGAGATGTCTACGTTCGCTCTAATCGAGCTACAACATGCAACAGTGATGAGATCGACAGCAATAAGCAACATGTGTTGCTGTGACGTCATCCAATTTCCCCTTGCACACACAGACCAGGCGAGATGGCGCAGTGGTCAAGATACTAGACACACATGCGAATGGAATGCTTGAAACCCCACATCCTGTCTTCGACATCAGTGGTTACCTTGGTTTACTGAATAGAATTAACGTGAGTACCGGAATCGACCCATTGAAGAATGCACAAATGATATATTTTTCAATGTTTTAGTATTCCAGCTGGTGATCCGTCACTAATTATCGCGACATAAGAGAAGGTTGAATTCCACAGTCCTTGCTTCATTTACTATTGTTCCCCTTCGACACGACGAAACACAGCTGATGTTCTCTAGCAAGTATTAACGAGGGACGATCAATAAGTAATGCTACACATTTTTGTCTCGGCCAATTTCGGTTGAAAAATTTCGAAACTAGTTGTTGAGATCGAGGAATATTTCCGCTTCAACCCATATACTTCCATGGAGTTCTCATACGTGCCAGTGTTATACGTAGCCTTCAAATGGAGTCTGCGACGGAGGCGTGTTCTCCCCCCACCCCCACCCACCCGAGTCCTTTTGTATACCCCTCCTCTGCCTCTCCCCACTCCCAGTCGCGTCTGCCCAGCACTCGCCCCCCTCTTGCGGGTCCTCGTCCTCCATCGGTTCCTTTCCCCCCTCCCACGACTTCGTGTTTTTCCTCTCCTTCCCCCCCCCCCTTTCCTTTCCTATCATCTGTCCAGGTTCCTCCCATCTGCCCTTGGCCGTGGTCTATCATATTTGTGCCAATTTTTTAGTGCAGTGTTCAAGTGAATGTTCAGTGTTGTTCGTCTTTCCAAAGTGTTGCAAACAGAAAACATGTTGCCGCTGGGTGTAAATTTCATATCTCTTGCAAACAGAAACCAGACTGTCTCTGTGTTTTTTTAATTGTCTGTCTATTCTTTTACCTGTCTGCTTCACATGTATTTTATTAGCATCATCAATCCTTTGTTCTATGTTATAAGTTCCACGATTTTTCGCCATTTTACCATTTAAGTCACCGATTTTATCGCCTGCTCTTATTATTTATTATCGTCATCTTTTTAAAACAAATTCTGTGGGCTGAAGAGCGGCGTACTAAGCCGCTGCCAGACCGCTCCCTTGGGGGGAATCGAAACTCAATAAAGAAAAAAAAAAGTAGGTGAGTTCCAGACATATCACAGTCATTCAGTTTCTTTTGGCGGAACAGCAGTATCGCCGATATTCGTAGCTACTTTCGGAGTGTCTACGGAAACCTGGCGGTGAACAAAAGCGCGGTGAGTCGTTGGCGAAGCGTCTGTGATTAACACAACAAGGTGGCGCATACCTGTCCGATCTCCCACGGCCGGCCGGCGGCACTCATCTGTGGCTCTTGCAACGTTGGAACTTACGGACACTCTTATTCGAGGTGATCGACGGATGCAAACGAGCTTCTCTTTCTCCATTACGACACAAGGTCACACGCAAGTCTGAGCACACGAGAACAGCTCACAAAACTTCATTGATGTGTTTTTCCTCATCCACCCTGCAGTCCAGATCTAACACCTTGCACCAACCAAGAGAATCACGAATACAAGCCTCAAGAAACACAAAAATCTTTGACGACTATGGAAAGCAGAAACAGCAGGTGTAGCAGAGCATGCTCATCAGCCAGGAAGTCACGAAGTGAATTTTTCTGAAACAAAAATTTTATCTAAGGCGACGAACTATTATCCACCATTGAAATATACACTCCAGGATATGGAAAAAAGAACACATTGACACCGGTGTGTCAAACCCACCATACTTGCTCCGGACACTGCGAGAGGGCTGTACAAGCAATGATCACACGCACGGCACAGCGGACACACCAGGAACCGCGGTGTTGGCCGTCGAATGGCGCTAGCTGCGCAGCATTTGTGCACGGCCGCCGTCAGTGTCAGCCAGTTTGCCGTGGCATACGGAGCTCCATCGCAGTCTTTAACACTGGTAGCATGCCGCGACAGCGTGGACGTGAACCGTATGTGTAGTTGACGGACTTTGAGCGAGGGCGTATAGTGGGCATGCGGGAGGCCGGGTGGACGTACCACCGAATTGCTCAACACGTGGGGCGTGAGGTCTCGATGTTGTCGCCAGTGGTCGGCGGAAGGTGCACGTGCCCGTCGACCTGGGACCGGACCGCAGCGACGCACGGATGCACGCCAGGACCGTAGGATCCTACGCAGTGCCGTAGGGGACCGCACCGCCACTTCCCAGCACATTAGGGACACTGTTGCTCCTGGGGTATCGGCGAGGACCATTCGCAACCGTCTCCATGAAGCTGGGCTACGGTCCCGCACACCGTTAGGCCGTCTTCCGCTCACGCCTCAACATCGTGCAGCCCGCCTCCAGTGGTGTCGCGACAGGCGTGAATGGAGGGACGAATGGAGACGTGTCGTCTTCAGCGTTGAGAGTCGCTTCTGCCTTGGTGCCAATGATGGTCGTATGCGTGTTTGGCGCCGTGCAGGTGAGCGCCACAATCAGGACTGCATACGACTGCGACACACAGGGCCAACACCCGGCATCATGGTGTGGGGAGCGATCTCCTACACTGGCCGTACACCACTGGTGATCGTCGAGGGGACACTGAATAGTGCACGGTACATCCAAACCGTCATCGAACCCATCGTTCTACCATTCCTAGACCGGCAAGGGAACTTGCTGTTCCAACAGCACAATGCACGTCCGCATGTATCCCGTGCCACCCAACGTGCTCTAGAAGGTGTAAGTCAACTACCCTGGCCAGCAAGATCTCCGGATCTGTCCCCCATTGAGCATGTTTGGGACTGGATGAAGCGTCGTCTCACGCGGTCTGCACGTCCAGCACGAACGCTGGTCCAACTGAGGCGCCAGGTGGAAATGGCATGGCAAGCCGTTCCACAGGACTACATCCAGCATCTCTACGATCGTCTCGATGGGAGAATAGCAGCCTGCATTGCTGCGAAAGGTGGATATACACTGTACTAGTGCCGACATTGTGCATGCTCTGTTGCCTGTGTCTATGTGCCTGTGGTTCTGTCAGTGTGATCATGTGATGTATCTGACCCCAGGAATGTGTCAATAAAGTTTCCCCTTCCTGGGACAATGAATTCACGGTGTTCTTATTTCAATTTCCAGGAGTGTATAAACAAAGTGATAATTTTAAAAGGAAAGATGAGACCATGAAACGTAGCGACAAGGACAGTAGCTCTGCAGAAACGCTAAACAGTTTTTTATCTTTCACAAGAGAACAATCGATAATTAAGTTTTATCATTGGCATGCTTCAACTCTGCTTGTAACGTGAAACTCCGGCGACGCCCCTTCTTCTACTTATATGTGAAGATGACGTTCTTGTTGTGGTCTTCAGTCTAGATACTAGTTTGATGCAGCTCTCCATGCTACTCTATCCTGTGCAAGCTTCTTCATCTCCCAGTACCTACCGCAACCTACATCCTTCTGAAACTGTTTAGTGTATTCATCTCATCGTCTTCCTCTACGATTTTTACCCTCCACGCTGCCCTCCAAAACTAAACTGGTTATCCCTTGATGCCTCAGAATATGCCCTAGTCAAGATGCGCCACAAATTTCTCTTTTCTCCAATTCTATTCAATTCCTCCTCATTAGTTATGTGGTCTACCCATCTAATCTTCAGCATTCTTCTGTAGCACCACATTTCGAAAGCTTCTATTCTCTTCTTGTCTAAACTATTGATCGTCCACGTTTCACTTCCATACAGGGCAACACTCCATACAAATACTTTCAGAAACGACTTCCTGACGATTAACTCTATTCTCCATGTTAACAAATTTCTCTTCTTCAGAAACGCTTTCCTTGCCATTGCCAATCCAAATTTTATATTTTCTGTACTTCGACCATCAGCAGTTACTTTGCTCCCTAAATAGCAAAAGTCATTTACTACTTCGAGCGCCTCATTTCCTAATCTAACTCCCGCAGCATCACGCGATTTAATTCGACTACATTCCATTGTCCTCGTTTTGCTTTTGTTGATGTTCATCTTATATCCTCCTTTCAAGACCCTGTCCATTCCGTTCAACTGCTCTTCCAAGTCCTTTGCTGTCTCAGACAGAATTACGATGTCATCGGTGAACCTCAAAGTTTTTATTTCTTTTCCATGGATTTTAATTCCTACTCCGATTTTTTTTGTTTCCTTTACTGCTTGCTCTATATAGAGATTGAATAACACAGGGAATAGGCTAAAACCATGTCTTCCTCCCATCCCAACCACTGTTTCCCTTTCATGCCCCTCGACTCTTGTAACTGCCATCTGGTTTCTGTACAAATTTTAAATAGCCCTTCGCTCCCTGTATTTTACCCCTGCCACCTTCAGGATTTGAAAGAGAGTATTCCCGTCAACATATGAAGATATGTGCCCAAAAAAGGGCTAACCTTCAAATGTAAAAGCTTAGAGATGAGTGTTGCCGTCTGTTGCTGGGTCCGGGACCTATCGAAATTGCCATTGGCCTCACCCCCAAATATCACATTGGATGTTTAGGGGTGAGACCAATGTCACTCTTGATAGTTACCGCACCTAGAAACAGATGATGACGATTATCTGTAAGTTTTTACGTTTTAATGTTAGCCCGTTTTTCGCGCATGTCTTCATATGTCGGTCTCAGACGTCCTACCCTTTAGTCGGCAAGAATAAACGCAGGTGCAGTGCCTCTGACGGTGTGCAGCACAATTCTGTACGAAACGTTAGGAACAGAAGAGTTTCGTGGACCATGCCTTTATACCCTAAAAGTTTAACCAGCAGCAAAATCTCATGCAGCCTAGAAGGGAAAGTTCCTACAAGGGAAAGTCCCTATTAAACATTTAGTAAATTTCCATCCCTCACTGGTCGACCTGAAGCACAGTAGTTAAACTGCTACTGCGCATCCTGATCTTTCTGAGACTTCAGACTATATCCGGCCGTTGTGACTGAGCGGTTCTAGCCCCTTCAGTCCGGAACCGCGCTGCTGATGCAGTCGCAGGTTCGAATCCTGCCTCGGGCATGGATGTGTGTGATGTCCTTAGGTTAGTTAGGTTTAAGTAGTTCTAAGTCTAGGGGAATGAAGACCTCAGATGTTAAGTCCCACAGTCCTCAGAGCCATTTTTTTCAGACTATATGCCACTGAGGTAGGTAGGAAATATTAAACACTATTTTAATCACTAGGAAGTTCGGGGCTACGAAAAGTCTCTGTCATAAGGCGAAAGATCTTCCCACCAAAGAATCAGCTAGTCCCATGAATATTTGGAAGCTTTGATTATTCAAGGAACAGTGGACATCTTTTACATTTTACGGGTTTCCTGCAGACAGTTTTGCTGTGTATGCGTAACAGATGCAGTATAGTGTGGGAGTGAAGTGGCGCGGCACGTGGAAACGTTCTACAAACTTGAAGTAAGCGGTGTAGAATGATTATTGCGGGCAAAACGTCTACATTGCACACCGATTCGCCACGAAATTCTGGCGGTGCATGGGCCAAACGCCGTGTCGCTTACAACGGTGGTGAAATGGAGCCACTATTCCACCAAGGCCGCACAGCCGTGGGTGGTGCTGATAGGGAAAGATGGCCATCGATATCGACGACACCGACTTATATCCAGGCTGAGGAGGAACTCATTCGTAGCAGTCGCAGATTTTGCGACGATGGGGACGTTCACACAGCGGTTCTGAAATGGCTCCGTGACCAAGGAGACGATTTTTGATGTTGAAGAGACTTGGTGACTACGCTGAAAAAAAAGGTTCACGTATTTGTGTCGCTCCGAAGTGCGACGGGGCGGGTCGTGCTCTCACTATCCTTTAAACAATCAGCCCAGCTACCTGGATATGTTTCTCTGCCTCGTGATGACTGGGTGTTGTGTGATGTTCTTAGGTTAGTTAGGTTTAAGTAGTTCTAAGTTCTAGGGGACTGATGACCATACATGTTAAGTCCCATAGTGCTCAGAGCCATTTTTGAACCTAGATATGCTACAGGTTGTCTGCCTCTTCACTCTGTGATGGTAGATACTGGTTTAGCCGACGCAACCAGCGTTGACGAAAAATCAAGTCAATACTGCGGGCTTTCACAAAAAAAAATGTAATAATGAGATGTGGAGGCCCTCAACTACGTACCCTCTGACTCAGAGTTTAAATTTTAAAAGGTTTTCGGTGGTTTCGTTGTCTAGAGGCTGGGATACGTAGTTGCCACATTACAAGCCAAATACTGCTGAGACTATAGTATACAATATAAATATACACAAGAATCGAATGGCCGAAGGTTCCTATGAGTCGGCAATTGCGACTTTTGAACGTAACATAGACATTTATACATGAAAGATTGCAATTAAATAAATTCTGCAGGTTTTTCATCGGTTCTCTCCTCTGCATAATTATGAAAACCACAATTTTATATGGAAAATGGAATGACTGTCGACTTTCATTTCATCCCTTCTACGCAGGAAAATCCATGCTGGAACCTGTTATTGCAGTGTTGCAACAGGACCATGTAATTTTATTATTTGTATTGTCTTCCTTGTCCGTAAAATTCTGAGTGTTGAGATCACAAGAGGAGACGTTAAACTCTTGTGAGCAGCATAAAAATTTCCTTACTTACGCTTTACACTACGCAATGCCGTCAACCATGCAAATTTGCTGAAGCAGTGATATTATTCTTTCAATATTTTTTACAGAAGCATTTCATAATTGGTAGATGACATTCCCTACCTTCTGAAGCACGAATGGAAGGGAGATGTCGTTGACATACGACAATCAAATGGAAATGAGGTAAACGCTCACACAGTGTACTCGCAAGATGGAATATCAAATAGCAAAAAAGAAAAAGTTCTGTCCCAAAATACAGGAATGTATATGTACCGCAAGAATGGTGGGTATCCCAAAATGGTGTCACATCAAAGACAAAATCACTAACAAAGGGTGGTATAAACGAATTCCAATCTCCCTGCGAGTAATAACGATAACACAAAGTGTGGTCCTCATTCGGACGTATTTAAGAAAAGTATATAGAAAGGTGATCGGAGTGTACTGCGAAAAAAAGATACAAAAAGAAAAATTACATGTTCACACTTGTGGTACCATGCATTGCACTGTCACTTCACTTCACTTCGTTCGTTTTGCACACGCAGACGTAGCCTGCGGCTGGGGAGGTTATGACAAGGTTCGTGAAAGTTTGAGTCTTTCTTCTCGCGGTGCCGTAGTTTGGACAAAGAACCGATGCTAGGATAAATGAGGAGAGGGTCTCTAAACAGTGCATCACCAACAGTCTGCCATTTCACTTACATCAAAAATGTCACACAAAGGCCACTCGAGGTTGTAAACATGCAGTGCCAATTAACGAAACCCACTGATCTGCTGCGGATTCGGATAATTCAATTATTGTCTACAAGTATTTTCCATTTGTAGTATGCAGCCATCCACTCCTTATTTAGCTTAAAAAACTGTCTTTGTTGGTAGCTTCAGACCAATCCAATCCTTTACAAACATGTCCATGATTTCTACTGCTAAAATCGCTTTGTTAATTAGAGTATACTTCATTAGCACTCTTCCCAATTTAACAGTCATCTACATCTACATCTACATCAATACTCCGCAAGCCACCCGTCGGTGTGGGGCGGAGGGCATTTTGAATACCTCTATCGGTTCTCCCCTCTATTGCAGTCTCGTACTGTTCGTGGAAAGAAAGATTGTCTGTATGCCTCTTTGTAAGCTCTAATCTCTATTATTTTATCCTTATGGTCTCCTCGCGAGATATATATACTGCTCCGTAACGCTTTCGCGATTACTACGTGATCCTGTAACGAGGCGCGGTGCTCTCCGTTGGATCTTCTCTATCTCTTCTAGCAACCCTATCTGGTACGGATCCCACACTGGTGAGCAATATTCAAGCAGTGGGCGAACAAGTGTACTGTAACCTACTTCCTTTGTTTTTGGATTACATTTCCTTAGGATTCTTCCAATGAATCCCAGTCTGACATTTGGTTTACCGACGATTAATTTTATATGGTCATTCCATTTTAAATCACTCCTAATGCCTACTCTTAGATAATTTATTGAATTAACTGCTTCCAGTTGCTGACCTACTATATTGTAGCTAAATGATAAAGGCTCTTTCGTTCTATGTATTCGCAGCACATTACACTTGTCTACATTGAGATTCAATAGCCATTCCTTGCACGATGCGTCAATTCGCTGCTGATCCTCCTGCATTTCAATACAATTTTCCATTGTTACAACCTCTCGATATACTACAGCATCATCCGCAAAAAGCCTCAGTGAACTTCTGATGTTACCCACAATGTCATTTATGTATATTGCGAATAGCAACGGTCCTACGACACTCCCCTGCGGCACACCTGAAATCACTCTCACTTCGGAAGACCTCTCTCCATTGAGAATGACATGTTGCGTTCTGTTACCTAGTAACTCTTCAATCCAATCACACAATTGGTCTGATAGTCCATATGCTCTTACTTTGTTCATTAAACGACTGTGGGGAACTGTATCAAACGCCTTGCGGAAGTCAAGAAACACGGCATCTACCTGGGAATCCGTGTCTATGGGCCTCTGAGTCTCGTGGACGAACAGCGCGAGCTGTGTTTCACACGACCGTCTTTTTCGATACCCATGCTGATTCCTACAGAGTAGATTTCTAGTCTCCAGAGAAGTCATTATACTCGAACACAATACGTGTTACAAAATTCTACAACTACAAAATTCTACAACTACATCTGTGCCAGGCTCTGCTGAATAATTTCTGTCGTTCTTTTTAACGTGTTTCTAGGGTTGTTGCTTCATCTTTTGTTTTTCAATTGTTCGTGTAGGCTCATTTCTTTGCTCCAATGCTTTACATGGTGCGTGGTTCATGTTCAGAGAAAAGCAGAACACCCTGAACGACTAGGCAAAGGACGGTCACATACATGGTATATCAGTATGTTCTGCAGGAAGGTTAGCATTTCAGTCATCTCGCTTCAGCATGTGCCCTGCTTTTTAGTAGGCACCGGGTCCGCCATGGGCCCTAATAACTTGTTCCATGCGCGATGGCATCGACGGGTATAAGGCGCGAATGGCGTCCTGTAGTGTAACTATCCAAGCTGTATTCACCTGTTTCCAAAATTCATCTATGGTACTTCGCATTGGGTCACAGCGCTCCAGATATCGTTTCACCATATCCCACACATTTTCGATTGGGACACGTCTGGGGATCAGGCAGGTCAGGGCAAATGGCCTACTTCCTGTGACACCAAGAAGGCACGTGTTCCTGCAGAAACATGTGATCGTGCATAGCGTTGCTGAAAAATGGCGTCTGGAATGTCGTGCAGAAAGGGTATAAATATGGGGCACAGGATGTCATTCACGTAGGTCAACTGGTCACAATGCCCTGGACACGCACCAACTGTTATTTGTGGTTGTATCCAGTAGTACCGCACACCATAACGTCTTCAGCTGGCGCTGTATGTCTCGTGCAAATTCAATCACCCTGATGCCGCTTCCCCGTCTGCGACGAACTAAAATCCGGCCATCATTTTCAAACAAATAGAACCTAGATTACTTCGAAAACAATATCTCATGCCATTCCTGTCCCCAGTGACGTCGGTCCATACACCATTGCCGTCTAGGGCGTTCATGCACATTCGTCAAAGGTAGGCAGAGAAGTGGACGATGCGCACATAGGCCACGCCGTAATAAGTGGCGACGGACTGTCACCTTTGATAGCGTACGACGTGTTACACTGTTCCACTGTCGCGCCAGAGCCGAAGAGGACTGCCGGTCGGTGTGGCCGAGCGGTTCTAGGCGCTACAGTCTGGAACCGCGCGACCGCTACGGTCGCAGGTTCGAATCCTGACCCGGGTATGGATGTGTGTGATGTCGTTAGGTTAGTTAGGTTTAAGTAGTTCTAAGTTCTAGGGGACTGATGACCTCAGAAGTTGAGTCCCATAGTACTCAGAGCCATTTGAACCATTTTTGAACCAAAGAGGACTCAAATCTGCCCTGTAATTCCATTCGGATAATGTGTCGATTTCCTCAGGGATGGCATGGGTAGTATGACGTGACCCATTTCGTCGTGTTCTATGGTCCTCCGTAAATCATTCGGCAAAGATCCGTTGCACTGTCGGAACACTTCGCCCCACACGAGCAGGAGTTTCCCCGATGGATGCATCACATTCTCTCACGACTATAATGCGCCCTCTTTTAAACTCATTGACGATAAGGTTCGTGCATATGTCTGCTCAAGTGACACTGATCCATTACCTACGGTTTAAGGCGAACAAGAATCGTAGGCACATTTTACCGGTAGGTGATGTTGCGCCTCGATATCGATGTTGACCTAGAACCCGCGGGCCACATAATTTGACTGCTAAACATTTCTGCAAAACTTACTGATGTATATGTCCTGTGAATATGAAAGTCCTGTACCTAGCCGTTTACGTACCACAACCACCGCCGTCTCTCTTTCTTTACAAAATGGAGAACATGTTGCAAAAATTCCGACAGTAAATTATTTCCTGCTTTGCATTTCAGTCTTCCAGTACTAGCAAGAAGTAGGATTCTTGGATTTAGCGTCCAGTCGACACCGAGGCCGCTAGAGACCAAGTATGAGCTCGGATGGTGTCAAGAATGGGGAGGGAAATCGGGTACGCATTATCAAAGGGACCAGCCTGCCATTGGTCTAGAGCGATTTAGGGAAATCCTAAATCTGGATGGCCGGACATGAGTTTGAACAGCCGTCCTCTCGAGTGCGAGTCCAGTATGTTAACCAATGCGCCACCTCACTCGGTAGTCTTTCATTACTCAATGGGCACAGCTGCATTCTGTTAGAACCATTCAGCACTCTCTGACCCTCTCATGGTATACCCAGTGCCAGTGCATAGGATAACGACAAACGGAGGCTCACCATAGCTCCTGGTTCTCACTCGTGAAGCCTTCATTCTGGACATGGCTGCCCATTGTTGAGAGTCTTCAGACAAACATCCAGGCTCATGCAGCCCCTTGCTGAGCAAGAAGTGAAGTGATGGCCTGGAAGTAATTCATTTACAAGCCACCTTATTTATTGAGGGTGTTGTCAGACAATTTAATGTCTGTCGGATCTTTTGTAACTATCCTGGAAATCGACAGTCATTGCTATGATAAAGTTGGCATCGGACGCAGTTTTATATCCATCTTGCATGTTTAGCAACCACCGAAATTTTTTCCAGCCATATTGCAACGAGACTATGCACTCATAAGTGACAGTTTGAGTATGCTACACTGTAAACAGGACTGTAAAGTTGTATAAGATGGCTGGCTTACAGAATTCAGACTGTTACCAAAGACTCATATGCTAAAGTCAAACTTCGAAATGACACAAACTAGCTTCCGAGGATTTCCAGATACGATCTTCGGATATCCTCTTTGCGTCATTTCATATGCAAGTCCACAAAGGCTCACCTGCTGTTGATTGAGCATCGTGATAAAGAAGCTACTGATCAGTTCTATCACATATGTGTTTGCTATGTGAAATGTCAGGCGAACGTCATTACCTTCTCAGCTGTAAAGACTGGTAAATAAACTGAAAAAGATTTTCACTTGTAAGGTGGCGCTTGAATGAATGTCAATTGCACACCTTACATGAGATATTGTACATCGTAACAAGTAGGTGGATATGTTGAAACTTCCCCTTTGAAAAATTATACATGAGACTGTGCTTATACTGACACACAATATTTTGTTAGCGCAACGCAATCTGACTTTCAAAATTCCCTACAAAAGAATGGCCCTGACTAACATTAAACTATACCTTTCACAAATCACTTACCTCACAAAAATCTTCGCTGCTCAAGCTACTGCAATACAGCGAGCGCCACTACTGCCAGCTAAATAAAAGATTCAAACTACTGAAGGCACTAACTACTGATAGGGATAGTTAGCAAATGAAAGATATTAATAGAGAACAAACAATGTATTTACCTTAATATCATCATATATAAATATAGCAGTTCATGACAAATTACAAAACTCCGCCATCTCTCTCCCCACATCCACCACTGCTGGCGGCTCACCTCCAACTGCCCAACGCTACGTGCTGTTCACAGCCAGCTGCCGCTGCCCAACACTACAATGGCAGACAACAATGCAAACTAGCCACAGACTGCACACAGCACAGCCAGTGATTTTCATATTGAGCGCTACGTAACGTTGCCAATAAGAAAACATAAACAGCCCACTTACATAGAGAAAACATAAACAGCTTACTTACATAGAGAAAACATAAACAGCTTACTTACATAGCCCCCATGCTCCCCACAAAAAATTTTACAAATTTTTTTTTTTGGGCAGTGGCCAATAATGATTTGATAAAATTTTTCATAATTACAATAACAAAGAAATCAAATGCACACACTTATTGATACAATGTTGGTCAAAAGCTAAAATTGTCTCACAGTCCATAAAGACAGTCCTAATCGTACATAACAGGAGAATAGCAGTGTTTTTCTCAAAGTCTGAGCAGTAAAAGAAAATGCACACAGAAGTAGTGGATTTCCATGGAGTCTTGAAGAAGCAGTGTTGTCCTCCCAACGGAAAGACAGTGCTGACTCTTGACATGCATACAGGTAATGGGCCACAACAGAGCAAACCCACAGCAGAGTCAGTCGTAGTTTGGAAGAATATTGGTAGGTAGGTCATCACAGAGCAGACCCACTGTAGTCCTGGTAGAGATTACGGTATTGGTGGGCCACCAGAGGTGCAGACCCCACTGCAGTCCTTGTAGAAATAATGGTATTGGTGGGTCATCAAAGATGCAGACCCACTGTAGTCCTTGTAGAGATGGCCAGCAGCCATCTTTTGCGATTGTGCAGGTGCACATTCTCCACTGCCCAACACTACAATGGCAGACAACAATGCAAACTAGCCACAGACTGCACACAGCACAGCCAGTGATTTTCATATTGAGCGCTACGTAACGTTGCCAATAAGAAAACATAAACAGCCCACTTACATAGAGAAAACATAAACAGCTTACTTACATAGAGAAAACATAAACAGCTTACTTACAATGTCACCTGACATACTTCGGTGATAGTGAACAGATTTGCCTATCAAAATGTACGGTATACAATGCAAAGGGATGACACTTGATTCGACGGTATTAACACACCGAACCCAAATCTTGCATGTCAATGAGCAAAAGGTGAAAAAGCTGCTGGACGAAACATTTTGGGGGCAGACGCAAGTTGCGCCGTCACGGCAGCGTACAATGGAAGGCTTCTAAAAGGGGCTGCTGACCTACGGTGAGAGGTACAACGAACGCGCAGGGCGATACATCGAGTGGAGCAGGTTGTGGCGCAGCGCTGCCCATGACGGAGAAATTCTTTAGAAAACCGCGTTGGGGAATTTGCAGATTGATACAAACACATCAGCGACGCACTTGGTCATGTGAAATTCCCGTGATAGGCTCGTGATGTACGCGTGTAACTTTTAGGCGTCAGGAGCGGGCACAAAATGTCCGATTGGCTGAAATAAACGCGGAAGGAGAAAAAGGGGCGATATTTCCACTCTGTTTAAAGGTAGGCCCTTCGCGATTGGCAGACGTAGTTTCCACAAGATGAAAAGAATGCTCCCATTGGTCTGAAAAGGCAATGACGTGAAGCACGAAAGGCCACAAGTGGGGGGACAGTTTGCTACGAAAGACGTAAGACCGAAAACTTCAAGGACTCTCCTCTGAACCAGTGTCACGTGTAGAACAGGGTGCATCACGCTCTGTTAGACGCCAAAAGAGGAATTTTTGTGTGAGCACTATGTCCACCTTGGCTGACATTCAGCTAGGAATTATGTGAAGAGTCGTTGAGCTCCGATAGCGCAGTAACGAAACAGCCACACAGATAATTGGCGAGAACTGAGAGGGCATTGAAGTATAAAATGGTTCAAATGGCTCTGAGCACTATGGGACTCAACTGCTGTGGTCATCAGTCCCCTAGAACTTAGAACTACTTAAAACTAACTAACCTAAGGACATCACACACATCCATGCCCGAGGCAGGATTCGAACCTGCGACCGGAGCGGTCACGCGGTTCCAGACTGAAGCGGCTAGACCGCACGGCCACACCGGACGGCATTGAAGTATACATGCTGCTCCATCTATGCTCGTGTATATCGCCGTATTTTCCAAACTAGGGATGAGTGCATATTTTCTCGCCTAACGAGAAACATGGGACAGTTTCAGCAGATAAAATCAGTAAATATTTTGATTAGCTTTTTATACGATTCTCAGAGGACGAAAGCAGCCATGCAGCTGACAGCACGCGCAGCTAAAGGTAAATGCCGCTGGCAGAGGTGTAAACTTGTTGGATTACCAGCTTGCGTGCACTGTTAACTCGAGCAACCTTGATTAACCTTTTGCTCATCTGGTCACAAAACCTAACTATCCTCCATAGACTTGATTGTCGTCCTAAATAGTCTCGAACTTAGAACCAGAATTTGATGATTTGTAGTAATATTGGTCAACCTCACTGCTAGAAGTAAGAAAAATCTTGTAGAGAACTTTCTATTTAAATTTGATATTGTTGTGTTCAGTGTTATTTCCGCTAAAGAGGACGTAATGTGTTATATTGACAACTGTCCTGAAACTGTCATGTCCCAACCTATGTAAACTCGTGTGCTTCTTTGACAACAACAGAGAAATTTGCCGCGCAGGATTAACCGAGCGGTCTATGGCCCTGCAGTCACGGACTGTGCGGCTGGTCCCGGCGGAGGTTCGAGTCCTCCTTCGGGCATGGGTGTGTGTCTTTGTCCTTAGGATCATTTAGGTTAAATAGTGTGTAAGCTTAGGGACTGATGACCTTAGCAGTTAAGTCCCATAAGATTTCACATACATAAGATTTCACACCCAACAGAACAATTAAACCAATTTTACAGCTAAACACAGTTGTGCTGTGTCATAGAATAAGGGTCAACTCGTAACCCCAAAACGTTATTCTAGTGACGCTAACACACTCACAGGGTGTTTTTGCTGTTGTCTGGTGAACGTGAAAAGGAGTGGAGTGTTAGGCACTGTTAGCAGTCCGACTTCACGTTGATGGTTTAGTTAAATTCCTGGTTATTAAGACAAATTTCAAAAGAAAAACCATTACACTTGTTTTATGATATACTACGTAATACTGAGGGCCATAATACGCGAATAACTAAGCAAAGAAAAGTGCCACACACATTAGTAAGTCCTAAATACCATGTAGCGAGTACGTCTGTCGTATGGATGAACGGGTGGAAAACATACTGTACCACGTGCAGTGACATTTATCTAATCATTTAGGCAAAGAAATTTAAGTTTGAATACAAGACAAGTGAAGACGCATTAAATGCCCTGAAAATACTTCAGTCATATACTACAGCAAGCTGAAAAGTGCATGAATACTCACCATACTCCTTCTAGTTCGTTGCATAAGAATGACCATCGCAAAGGAAATTTGAAGTAAGTTATAACGCTAATCGTATATCAGGAACATGGAAGCGGGGAGACGAGCCAACATCCAAGATCATCATCAGATAACAGAGACCAGTAGCCGAAAGCCTAACGAAAAGAGAAAAAGGGCTCATAAACACGCTATTCGGTTTGTATGGGCGTGGGATAGGCTCCTACACGCTGTCTCCAAGCATGTTTACACTGGACTAGTCAGAGGTTTTAATACAGCAAGCAATCGATCATCTACTCACGACCGTCTTTGCAACGTACATGCGACTTGTAACTCGCAGGAGAATGAATAATTTAAATGTTGAAGTTATAACGAAAGACTTTCAGAAGGTGTGAAGAAATCGAAATCTCACTCGTCCGAAACCACTACATTTATCGACTATGGTGATGAAGTTACACTCCATTTATCGACTATGGTGATGAAGTTAATGTATGCGTTGCAGCTTTAAGTACAGTCATACTCAGAAGTATCCGAACGACCTGAACTGCATTTCGCCTGATTCGCATGCAACCGGCATAACGCGGCTGTCTAGCAGGTCCTCTAATCGCTCCTTGGTACAGTCGTTTGACTATTGAAAATGGTTCTAACATGTCACCACTAGAAAACACCGCTCTGTATCGCAGTAACTCAAGATGTAAAGTAATACCACGATGCTACAAATATCATGGAATGCCTCATCACGGATAAGACTGTCCTTAAGGCTTGTAAGCTCACATTTATTACAATAAATGACATACATGAAATGTTACCACTCTCATTATTACATCAGAAAGGTAATGCACGTAGCAAGTTCGTCGTATTCATGATTTCCTCTTCAAAGTAACATACTGTACTTATTATTTAACACAAAATGACATTAAAAACTTAAGTTATCCACGAGCAGCTAGTTGAGAATATGTGTGAACTGCAAATGACACGACGAACCGTCTCGTTCTGCATATGGATTCAAACCCAGGTCAGGTAGACTAAGCAAAGATTTCGTGACTGACGCAAACTAACAGTCATTCCTGATTAGGCATACAGAGAGTGATATACCTCGATTTTAGACAGTATCAGTTAGCAAATATCAACTTTAAATTACATAACGCAAACGTTTTTAACGGACGCAAATTCCTACCCAGCATCTATTGTCCCTGTAACGAACTACGAGAGATATTAAATATTGCTTCTTCACAAGTAACTTGAAAGGCCGCGAGGCAAAGCTTTGTGTTGGACAGGGATTCGAACCCAGAACCTAATCGGATTGATATCGAAGCACAACCAACTGTGACATATCGGATTTTCTCGGCAGTAGCTAGATGTTTTAACTGAAATGACGAGACGAAACATTAATTTTTTCCTTCCCAGGACTCCAACCCGGCACCTATCGCTGTTATATTCTAGAGAAAACGAACGTTAAATTTGGGTTTGTTGCACCAGCAGCGACATGTGAGCATGTTTGAACTAGAAATAATATGACGATGAGTTCAGTGCTCACTAGGAATAGAGCCCCACACATATCGTTGTTGACTACAATCAAAGAGGCGTCAGCTACCGAATTTTTCTCCACCAGCAGCTCGGAATAACATCTTGAATTTACAGTGATCTCGCAAATAGTTCTGTGTCCCACTGGGCGTCAAAAACGTCAGATATCGTTAGTGTTGACAACGAATGAAAAAAACATTAAAAATCTAAATTATTAGCCAACAGTAGATAGGTGTTCTCATGCTAGAGCTTGATAATACATAATGAAATCTTTAGTGCCGGGCCAGGATTCGAACCCATTCACGGGTAATATGTGGAGATGTTGAGGAATCTGCAGTTTTGAACAAACAACAAATTGTAGGCGAGCTGTATTGTCACGAAGGGATAAAATTCCGCATTAAGGGCGGTCTGAGTTGCATTCTCAGTTCGACATACAGAAGCTCAGATAAAAGATGGAATAAGTGTCCTGTGACCCTACATAGCGTTTGTTTCATCACTAGAAATAAATAACTAGTATAAGAAAGGTTACTGGTGATAGAGTTTCTACATGTCGCCACTCCAGACTTTATTGTGGTTCAACCTGACGTCTACTTGGAAGAGAAAGAATATCATATTTAATGTGAATTTCAGACCACACTGCCATTATATCTTCTTCACTTCGTGTAGCCAGAAGAGAATGGAATCTTTCCCTCCCTATCTAAAATCATTGACAGAAGTGGGAATGAAACCCAGACCATAGGTATAAGAAACTATCATCAGTCCAACAGACCACCAAATCCTCTTTTCTGTGCCTCATTTTTCTATCGTAACACCGTTGCGCCACATTGGATGAGAATTCTGACACACAGGTTCTCTGTAGTAAATTGCAGCATGTTCAGTAAATTCATTTACTTAGTTGACCGAATCACCATGAACTAGCTGCCTCGGCTATCCAGTGCATACATTCGACACTATTTTGTAATCACCGAAATAAAATCACGTAACTGCCACCTACACAGAACTGCCAACAGTGTAGGATGCAGAAATTTAAGTATGAAGTGTTCCTTTCCACTTGAGCTATTCTATTGCGGTATCTGTTTGTAAAAAACGTCGTGCAGCGCAAAATGAAAGCTGTAACTGTTTCTCTCAGAAGTCTAGACCCGGCCATTTGCATTATCTCACAACGCTGTGTTATGCAGAAGTTCTGGAGGAATTGTTATTCAGCTCTAGAGCTGTTATAGCTATGTGTCAGCTAGTAGTGTAATGGTAAGTGTCGTGCACCATCGATAAGATGTCGTGAGTTCCAATACATTTCCTGCAAAATTTTTTAAAAACTCAGTTCTGCTGTCTGCTGAAGTTACCAGTCTAATGGAATTTTAATAAAACTGAGTGTCCGTACACAAGCATGCCTCTATCGACACGAATTAATAAAATACTACTCACTTAGATTGTGATTGGGTCTATGTTTAATTGGTATGCTGTGTCATACTCAAGAGGTACGCAAATGTGGCATTTCATAAATATAGTTATGTATTTCTAGAAACCCAAAATTTGCTTGTCAGTAGCGGAAAGAGGCGTTACCTGTTGTGCAGTATTGTAAATTTCTCACAGTTGCACTATGAGCTCAAAGTATTTTCTTGCGATTTCCTTGTTGATGTTTGATCTGACTGCTTGTAGCTCTTTTACAGAGCTTTACTTAAGACTAGAAATGGCTATCGAGTACTACCAAACCAAAAGGCAAGAGATCTTACTGCCTTCCGATAGACGTCGCTGTCAGTTCTTCCATATGATTTGGTCGACATGACCTGTTTCAAGTTGTGTATACAGGCAATGTTTCAGAAAATCTATTGTTTTCCTTTGAAATAAACAGAATGATTTTCATTCTAAGCTATCCAAGTACAAACTTTTCGCAGTATTAGTTCAAATTTAATATTCTGTTCTATAATATAGGAAAGTATTTCACAGTTGCAAAACTCGCATCCGACTCATTGACCTTACACTTAGTGCGGGATCTATGCATTTTTTCTTAGTGTAGCAATTTTAATGGCCAGTGGTGTATCATTATATATTATTTCCTTGCTATTCGCTGTACTCGTGATAAATTCCGCGGATAGTATTCACATATGCCGCAAAATGTATCACGGTACGACACAGTTCAGGAGATATGATGTCATAAACACTGAGATGCGTGAAAAACTGCCGCATCGTGCATGAAGCTTTAACACATTTATTCTTTACTACTAAACCACTCGTACAGTCGAGTCAAATTAAGGAAATTCCTGACAGCTACAAAGCGCAAACGGCTGTAGGCGGAAGCAGTAGTAGTCGTCTATATAGCTTCGAAGGGGCGTTGTCACAGAGACGTTTGCAAAATCGTGTTGTATACAAGCATTTGTGCCCAGAGTGCACAAACTGTCCGGCACAACACGACCTAAAGACATGGCCAAACACCTGTATCGTGACGTCATACCCAAGCGGTAATCGTAATATACAGCAGCCAGCGCCAAAAGAATTGTGTGGCTCGTAAAGTTAGCGATTTTTGAGGTGATAGGAATTAAAATCCATGGAGAAGAAATAAAAACTTAGAGGTTCGTCGATGACCTGGAAGAGCAGCTGAACGGAATGGACATGGTCTTGAAAGGAGGATATAAAATGAACATCAACAAAAGCAAAACGAGTGGAATGTAGTCGAATTAAATCGGGTGATGCTGCGGGAATTAGAGTAGGAAATAAGACGTTTAAAGTAGTAAATGAGTTTTGCTATTTGGGGAGCAAAATAACTGATGATGGTCGAAGTAGAGAGGATATAAAATATAGACTGGCAATGGCAAGGAAAGCGTTTCTGAAGAAGAGAAATTTGTTAACATCGAGTATAGATTTAAGTGATAGGAAGTCGTTCCTGTGTGGAGTATAGCCATGTATAGAAGTGAAACATGGACGATAAAGAGTTTGGACAAGAAGAGAAGAGAAGCTTTCGAAATGTGGTGCTACAGAAGAATGCTGAAGATTAGACGGGTAGATCACATAACTAATGAGGAGGTATTGAATAGAATTGGGCCGAATTTTGTGGCACAACTTGAGAAGAAGAAGGGACCGGTTGGTAGGACATGTCCTGAGGCATCTAGGGATCACCAATTTAGTATTGGAGGGCAGCGTGGAGGGTAAAAGTCGCAGAGGGAGACCAAGAGATGAATACACTAAACAGAAGGATGTAGGTTGCAGTAGGTACTGGGAGATAAAATTCATATAGCTGTTTACGTGGAATAGTGATAAAACTATTACAAATGCATAATTGCGATTAATTTCGAGCATAGTGTATGGAAAATGACTCGCACGTTCTTAAGCTGCTGGCGATCTGAATGCGCTATTTTCTTGCGTGAGAACTGTTAGGAACATCGAGGACATTTTTAAAATGACTGTAGTGGTTTAGCAAAAACATTCACACTTTTCCAAAACATGTTTTTCGCACTAGAACACTGAGGTATGCACATCACAGTCGGTTTCATTCACAAAATTTTCGGTTACTAGCACAACTTCAAGAAGATATTCAGTGATTAGGATTTCGTTTAATGGAACTAATTTTGAATAGACTTCTGCTTCGAAATGATTATCAGTCACAATATACGGTAATGGGAGTGAACAGATAGATCGATACCATAAAAGTAATACGCTCTTCTTTCAATACGTTCCCAAATTCTTACGTAAATGCTGTTATATGAAATTCTTTCTAAATACTCATTATGAATGGTTGCGACAATTCTCACGCTTCCCTACAAAACTACTGCCTTCAACGACTTTTTTTTCTTCTTGCCCCTCTCGTGGTGGTAGAGCAGCTGAAGATAGATATGTTGGACAAATCAGAAAAGTACCTGCCACGGCATTTCAGTGAAGCCGTGGTAATGAAAGTGAAGCAGTTCTGGTTTTTTCATCTGTGGTAGATGCTACCCATTTAATGAGTCTATCTTTGAAATTCCTATGACACACCTGAGAATGATCAATGAAATGCATTAATTGCAATACATTCAAGCCAAGTGTTATTGCAAACAATAATATATCGCAATCTGAAACATACATTAGTAAATTACGTTCTAAACGAAACTAACAGCTGAATAATTAGTATCTGTGAAATCCTGCTTTGGAATTGAATGGAGCCATTTCCACGTCATTATATCGTCTTCAGGAAACGTGAACAGGTGAATCTTGTTTCTTGCTGTGTAATTTACGTTTTCGTATGCAACACTTAATAACTGTAATGAGGATGAAACTGAATAAAAGTGTATTATTTTGCATTAAACACACACAAACACAACTAAATTATTGTCTAATTATCTCGGAACGACAACATAGCACAACCAGTTTCTTATATCCAACACGTTATTTGTGCAACATACGACAGCTGTTGACTTTCGCCGCTTCTCGCTGACCTCGCAGCTTAGAGTTTTCGCTGCTGTTCGGCCTTTTCGTCTAGGTGGTGTTGTCCGGTATCATATTTCTTAATTTGGATACTGTACTTGTATATGTACATATTATGGATATTTCTCTGCACAACCGTTCTATAATTTCAAATATGTTTTCACGAATACACGGAAACGAAATTTTTTCGATACTTCCCTGCCAACAGAATTCATTTTTTGTTTCCGTTTTTAACAGAAACCGAGCAAAACGAAGACCTGTGGCCCTATACTGTATCGTTCATACCGATCGGTGTAGTAGGTTAGGCTCGTTAGTGACGTCATTTTCGGTTCTTTATCGAAATATTCTATTCAGTAAGCTTCTGGGATTTGTTACCGAACGGTCCTCCCACCGATTTTACGACAATTATACCGAGAGGTTTTCGATTTCAGTCTGGCCCTGTCGATCGGTGAGCTGTGGTTTATGTACACCTATAATTTGTTATTTTAAACATATTTAGCGGTTTTAGCTTTGGATTTAGTGATTGTGTTACTAAGGAGTCACCAGAGGACGCATCCAGTTGTAAAGTGAGTTCATAATAGACTATTTTCCTTTGTTAGAAATATGGTTAGATTAGGTTGTTACTGTGAATTATTAATCCAGAAAACAAAACTTTTCGGTCAATATTCTCTCAAAATACGTGTTATTTTTGTGCAAATAAGAGTTTAAAGATCATTAAATATCAAGACATCGGCTCTGCTTACGTATATTACTGACGTTACTAGTGCCTTTGTGTACTTTTCCCCACAATTGTGTTAGTTAGTAGTTATCGAAACATGTTTATAACTTTCAAGTAACAATGGGAAGCAAATATGTGAAGCCTGATATTGGAAACCTTCCAAACTATCACGCATTTATGATTTACGCAGCACCGTTTGGCAACGAAGTCAGCCTACATTCTTCTGCAGAATACTACAAGAATTAAGCACTGCGTCGCTGTTGTATGGCGTGGCCAAGGGGTTAGTGCGCGGGATAGCGATACGAAAGGACCCAGGTTCTCTCGTGGGTGGATGTAAAAGGTTTTTTTTTCCTCTACGTACATGCAACACATTCTGAGACCTTGTTATTCGTGTAAGTTAAGCTTTTTCTGCAGTATTCGTTATTACTTACATGTAAGAGCACACTTCCTGAGTAATGATTTCGTGATTTCTGTGTGTTTAAAATACGAAATATGAAACTGTTGGAGATGAAATTGCTGTGCGTGAAATAGCCGACAGTGACCTTTATATTTTTTTCGTATCAGAAATAATTTCTCCATTTTTTCCGAATATGTAGGGATATCCGAGTATGCGGTTAGACAGGAATCTAAGAGCACAACTTAAATTACTGGTAACAAGCAGCAGTCATCTTCATAATCTTGCTTGTCACAAGTATTTATCTGGGACCGAATCCTCAACCATAGTAGACAGAGATGAAAGATCTCTGCCGTAATGTTTTTAGACTGTAGCACCACATACGAAACATTTTCATTCATCAGATGCATGTTATAAACTTCGACGAACTGCAGGGGCTCCCGAAAATGCGTTTTTTTTTTTTTTCAATTGAGTTTTTAAGACCCAAATCGTTGATGTATCATATAGGGAAGTGGGCTACTTAATCATTTGGATCTCTAGGAGCAAGTTATAACCACATTCTGTTTATCTTCTTATTCTATGAAACTCTCAGAATCAATTTTCCGTGTGTTTTTATAGATGTATTAGTACTGTGTGGTACTACACACTATTCCTAATTCATTTTCCGAATCGTAAAATCCAAAACACGATCTCAGTGTGAATGAGAATAAGGTGACATAATGCGGAATTTACGACAATCTGCAGAATACAGTCAAATACACTATCGTTATTATGCATGCATGGAAACATGCGGTCGGGGAAACTGTAAAAATTTCTATGCATTTCAGCTGAGAATCATGGAAATGGATATACTGCGCCTGATTCTGTTAAGGAGGAGGCAAGGGCGATGAAGGTGGGCACGTCAGCTCGATGGAATGCGGTGTCATTCATTATGGCAACGCAAACGCAATTTTCGGTACTTGGAAGAATAGCTGCAAGCCGCTTTGTATTCGTGGCGCTGTGCGTGCTGCAGTGCGCATGCGCGGATCTGCGGCCGCTTGCTTTTGATTGGCTTGCGCGACACGAACCGACAACAGCGCTTCGGTTCTCTAGACCCGAACGGTATCGCTACCGAAATGCATACTGAATAATGCGGGGACTCTAATTCGAGTAGTAGACGGTTCGGTGCTCTTGACTACCGAAATAATCGGCACAATGGCGGAAAGATACAGAATAGGCACCGTGGGGGAAGCCGTGTTTGTCAGTTGGTATGTAAATACATAGTTAAGAAACGTGTCAGATGGGTTCGTTTCATGATGTCCAGAACGTTCGCAGTTGTGCGAACCACATCCGCTGTGTCGGAATATGTGCGGCGGATAGTTGTGAAAAACGTAAGACCTGAATTCCTGAACAGAACTTTGCACTACTTGTGAGCCTCCCGCCTCAGCTGTCGACACCTGAGCAGACCCCGGGGCTTAAACAATTCGCAAGTTGCTCCGCAGCGGGTTACGGATGGCGGCCGTCGGCGGCGGCGGCGGCCGAGGAATTCCGCCCGGGGGACTCCCCTCGCCAGGGCGGGCGTTTACCTGCCGGCGGCGCCGCAGTTTGCGACCGGGGACAAACAGTGCGTAATGTATCGACTATCGATCGCTCGGCGCTCCCCCGGCATGCCTCGCCTCCGCGTTCCCGGCTGGCGCGCAGGCTGTCACTTTACTGCGGGGCCGGCGCCGCGTCAGCACGCGATAACGCCGCGCGCGTCCGCCCCTGTTCCTTCCTTCATTTCTTCCTCGACGTTGGTGCCAACAGCGTCGTTTTCACAACTGAATGACACCTCTATCTCGATCTCTTTTTTTTTTTACCTCTCAGCACGTTTTTGTGCTACATTAAGATTTGTTTTTAGGTGGGAAGCAAGGTGCGAGGTGCCAGCAGCTGACTCATACTTTTACTCAATGTCGTTGGAATGAAATGAAGATACTTTGCTGGTTCAGTCTTAGCATTGCTGTACAGCTGACCACTGTGAATAAATGAAGGATGGGGAAAATAGCATCTGTTTCCAAATTATTTTTACCGCCTTCAGATAGGCAACCCAATTTCACCATCTGCAACTGAGGACGATGTAAGCTGGGTAGCCTGTCGTAAGGTAGAACTGAAACAGGACGTGTTCAAGGTGTACTGGAATAAAATGAGCGTTTTTTTTTGTGAAAATGAAACACTAATTTTGAATTGAAAATTAAAAACATTTTATTCAAAGTACTGACCATTGCTTTCTATACATTTTGACCACCTTTCTGGCAAATTGCGGACACCATGCCAATAGAAATGTTTGTCTTTTGAAGCAAACCAATCAGACACGCAATTTTCGACTTCTTCGTAGGAATCGAAGTGTTCCTCAGCCAATGCGTGTCCCATTGATGAAAACAAATAGTAGTCGGAAGGGGCCAAGTGTTTGATTGTATCCTGAACCATTTTTGCTTTGTGTGCAGGTGCATTGTCGTGTAAAAAAAAATTACTTTTCCATGTCTTCTGGCCCATTCTGGTCTTTTTTCGATCAATGCATAGTTCAAATTGATCATTTGTTGTCTGTAGCCATTAGTATTCACAGTTTCACCAGGTTTTAGAAGCTCATGGTACACCACACCTTTCTGATCCCACCAAACAGAGAACATTGTCTTCTTGCCGAATCGATCTGTTATTGCAGTCGATGTTGATGGTTGTCCCGGATTAACCCATGATTTTCCCCGTTTAGGATTCTTAAAATAAATCCATTTTTCATCGCCAGTAACAATTCGATGTAAAATTGATTTTCTTTCATGTCTTTGAAGCAAAATTTGACAAATGGCTCTTCGGTTTTCCATCTGTCTTTCATTCAGTTCATGTGACACCCATTTTTCACACTTTCGGGTCTTTCCCATAGCTTTCAAACAGTTAGAAATTGTTTGTTGTGCAACATTTAGCATTGCTGCCATTTGCTTCTCACCAAAAGTATCATCTTCATCCAATATATTGCTTGCAATTCGGTGTCTTCGAATTTTTTTGGTGGTCTTCCACGTTCTTCATTTCTTACATCAAAATCATTATTTCTCAACCGTTGAAACCCTCTTTTGCATGTTGCTTCTGATAGAGCATGATCAGCATATACCTCGACAAGCATTCGATGCGACTCAGCAGCACTTTTTTTCAAATGAAAACAAAAAATTAATGCTTTCCGCAAATCATCACTTTCTGGTACAAAATTCGACATTGTTAACACGATGAAAACATATGATGTTTGTTCCATGACTTGATGTATAGTAAATATCTTTGAGAGATGTCATACCAACAACAACAAAATTAAGGCTCATTCACAACAAATGTTCCCTACTGACATATTTGTATCTTAACGCCCATTTCATACCGGTACAGCTGGTATTTAAAGGTATTCCATAACTAAGACAGATTTCCATTCTCAAGGCAGGTAAATTGTTTAGACATTAAAGAAACTCAGTTAACCAGCGTATATTACAAGTCGCATGCTGAAAGATCTTCTTCTGTTCCAACGTACAAGGTGGTACATGACCGATGAAGTGTACCTTAACTGTCCGTAAGACGTCCAGAATGATTCGGTCGCACCTACCGATACCGTTTCACGCAACCCGCAATATTATATCTGGGTTTCAGAAATCACGGGAGAGATTTTCATTTTCTCTCACTTGTTAAGCGCTAAGTATTAGTCACACAGGAAAAAATGAACAGGACATTTTTGTAGGACATCTAAAGTAGTTAAATTTTGTACTGGGATACATTTTCGTTGGAGACCGTAGTTTTCGTGTTACTCAAGAACAACGTACAAAACTGGCATTTAAACGCACCCCCGCTCCCACATTCAGCTACCTCAGGTTAGAACTTCTAGCATGCTGTTCATGTCACTCCGTCTTACCACAGTACAAAAATTACCGCCCGCACGAGTAATTGCCCACATTCGAGCTTTATTGGTCTTCATTGACTGGCATTATTACGCCACCGGCTTCGTCGCGCAGTTACAAATTGTGAAACTGACATTTGTATAAATTTTACCCAATAATTTTGTGAATGTTGACACATAAAATAAACAATGATGTCGTTGTATTCGTCAGGCATTCTGATTACGAAACTACTGTGCTTTTAAGGGCTAAGCCTAGATCTAAGTGTCGACGTAATTTGTTTTAGCGCAACGTTTAGAGAAGTAGGTTTCCTTTCATTATTCTCACGTACGAGTTTAAATTGATGGTGATAACGAACTAACCAGCCATGCTGCTGGCGTAATAGCCCAGTCAATAGAGACCAAAGATGGTCGAACATCAGTAATAGCTCGTGTAGTTGAAAATGTTTCCATAGTGGTAGGAGGGAGTGCCTCGAACAGTACGTTAGAAATTTTGATGTGAGTGGTGAGTGCAGTGATGGAGGTGCCTTTTGAGGTACCTTTTGTATGTATTGTATGTTCGCCTCCAGCGAAAACATATCCCAGTACAAAGTTTAACTGCATTAAATTTCCTACAAAAAGTTTCCTGTTCTTTTTATTTGTAGGAATAATAGTTTGCGCGTATCGAGAGAGAGAATATGAAAATCTCGGGCATGGTTTTTGGAAGGCCAGATATAACATTGCAGGTTGCGTGATATGACATTGGTATGGACAGCTAAATCACCATGTACAACTAGTTTTAAAGATATATAGGCTTCTTCTTGCCATAACAGTCTGTAACTGAAGAATTAACAATGTATACCAAATAGCTTTAATATTTTATACAACACTTAAACGTGTAGAACTCGAAATAATTACAAGTTCTGCACAAAATAAAACCTCATGTCTAAGAACAAAAAAAAAGAAATACAGTAAACTGCGGACTGCACTAATAGGACTTCATGTCATTCTAAAATCAGTAACCAAATTGACCTACCGATAAAGAAACATCACATATACCCAAGTACACTATTCTCTACGATCAACACTCTCATTTACTGCCTTACAGTGTTTAAATGAAAACGGTTCTACCACTGTTGCATTATTCTCTTGTGCCACAGAGTGAATACCTTTCATGCGGTCTTCTCTATCTGTTTAAGAAAGATTTTTCTACTCTTACGTACAAAAGTTGTTACTATTGCGTAACTTAATCGCGTTTTGTTAAAAAAGGTTGCAGTTTTCAAACAACAAATGCCTTTATGTGCACCAGTCCCTCTTGTAGCAATATTGATTGATGCATTAAATATGAGAGTGAATCAAGTAGTAAGGCGAGGAAGTACGTTTCTCATTCAGGTGAACTAAGAACGGCTACATTGTTCTGGTCGTTCCAGCTTTCCATTATGTTACCTGTTCACCAAATCCTTTTTCTGTGCATTCACTGAAGAAACCAAAAGACCCAGTAGCCGATGTTATATGGTCGTGAATCATCTGCCAACAAAGTACTTCTTTTATGGTCTCAGTACAAAAATAGAAAGAACCACTAGGGCTTATTACGAAGTCGAAGTCTCGGGGCTCATTAACGACAAATCAGAGAGTCGCTTGTGACGGTGGAAGCGAAACAAGCTTGTGTTTTTCAGCATCAGTATCCCAGAATTCCGTTAATAGATTTAGGAAGACCATCGAAGACTGAAAGCGGAAATGGATTAGATCCTGCTGCAGCTGAATGAGAGTCCCGATAATTATGACGCCGGCTTTATCGTTCACCGCCAGACAGCACACTTGCTAGGTGGTAGCCTTTAAATCGGCCGCGGTCCGGTAGTATACGTCGGACCCGCGTGTCGCCACTGTCAGTGATTGCAGACCAAGCGCCGCCACACGGCAGGTCTAGAGAGACGTCCTAGCACTCGCCCCAGTTGTACAGCCGACTTTGCTAGCGATGGTTCACTGACAAATTACGCTCTCATTTGCCGAGACGATAGTTAGCATAGCCTTCAGCTACGTCATTTGCTACGACCTAGCAAGGCGCCCTTATCAATTGCTATTTATCTTGTGATGCATGTACCGTCAGACTCCTTTAACTGTTCCAGACCTCACGCCAGCCTGCGTGAGCTTAAACGCATGCCTTTCGGCTTCACCTCCTAGTGGCTTGGCTGTCTTGCCAAGTCACAACAACTTATTAGTTGACTCATTGTAATGAATACAAAACTAATACAATCCTCAAATTGTGCAATCCACATTTGCATACTGAAATTAGTAAATGCCAAAGTAACTGTCTATTACGTTTTCACTACTAGACCACTGAACCGATTTCGATGCGGCTGGCTACTGAGAAAGCTCGAACTCCAAGGAAAATATAAGCTACTTTATAAAGTAAAAACAATAACCTTAAGAGCGTCAAGTATGTATTGGAACATCTTTTTTTACATCAGTGAACACAAACTATCTTAAAAAATTATTTAATCTCCTGCATAATGCACACGTTTTATAACGTATAACTACTGCAATAGCACTATGCACAGATGCACACTCCTGCCCATGCCCTTTCACGCACACCACTTGGCAGCGACACTATACAACCTACTTCATCGTGCGCTGTAGCAGGGAAGGGGAGGTAGGTGGAGGGGGTTGTACATTACGAGCCTTGCTTACCCCAACAGACAGAGACGTTAGGGCTGCATGCATTATCGCATGTAGCAAATCTTTCTTACCATCGATCATCGTAACAAAACTACTGATACACGAGCACAACTGCGGGTAACAGCGAGTCCTCTAAAATCTATCGTCTAGACTTTGCTGTCTACTCCTTCTATTTTCTGTCCTCTACTGCTCCTCCCAATACAAAGGATACCTAGATGATGTTCCGCTATTCTGAAACCTTTTTATGGTAAGGCTATTCTTTGGACTTGTTTCCTCACCTAGGTCTTGTAGCTCTTCTCTAAACTATAGGTTTTCCAGTAAGTAACTTGACAAGCCGGTTCAAAATTGAGGGGAAGGCTAGAGCATATTGTCTTATATAGGACCATGGTTAGCAGAACACTGGTATTATAATCAACCTTCAGGCTGAGGACACTTTCATTGTGGTCTATCTGTGCACTTAGTTTTTAACACTATTCGATAGCACCATGTATCAAATATTTCTAATATCACCTTCTCAGGATTTTATTTGGTCGACGTTTCACTTCCGTAAAATGCTGTGCTCCATACTTCGTTTCATTACCTTAACAATATATGCCGGTAGAGCTATTATTATGAAGAAAGGCCTCTTCGGCTGTGCTGTTCTACTTCTAACATAATTCTTGCTTCGGTCATTCTGCATAATCTTACTTCCTACATAGGAAAATCGCTTCTATTCTTCTAATACCGCGGTGTTCCAATTTTTTCGAATTAAGTTTCTGTAAAAAGGTACCTGGAGTTGTCACCACGTGTATGGGATCCACGATCCCTTATTCAGCGTTATTAACTATGAAGTCACACAGGTCAAGAGTGTGTGTAAACACCGGTTGTCGAGATCAAAGCATTGAGAGCGCAGAGTCAGTGGTTTACGTATACTGGTGCTGGGAAAGTCAGAGTTGCGGTCGAAGTAGCGGGCAGACATTCAGCAGAGAGTGATGAATACGCTAATAGGACGGAACCTGTATTTTCTATTAAAATAGGTGTGTGAATAGACTATAAATAACAGCTGTGGCAGTTTCGCATCTACTGCTCCGGTCACAATAAAATTGCGTTGTTGGTTGGATCATAGTGTTGGATACGTGTGTATCAAAGTAGTGTGTTGTGTGAGGTTCAGTACTTAAATTTTTTGCCTTTTTGGTACTAAACATGGATAATTTGTAAGGCTGCATTTTATCATGTTGAGAAATCAGGAGCGATCTGTTTCACATGGCAAAAGTATCTGAAGCCACGATCGCATAAATATTCCTTTACTTACAACAACCGGTTTTGACAGATTTCGCTGTCATCTTTACGTCATCAATAATTTTTCAAATAAAATTTGTTCTTTTTGATCTGGAACCTTACGCCATGCTGTCATGTAGATGCAAATTGTGCACATAGCAACGTCCGTACGTGTAGCGCTCATGATTGTTACGTCATAAGAACCACAGTACACAATTAAATGGGCTGTAGTACATCTGTATGCGTTAGCTGGACACGTTTTAATCGATGTGAATCCACCTTAGATGGCGCATAAAGTACAACTGCACACCTACAGACCTGAATATGACAGAAGTCCGTCGAAACCGGTTGTTGTAAGTAAAGAAATATTTATACGATCTTGGCTTCAGAAAGATTTTACCAAGATAATTTTTAAGGCGAAGTGGCCACTGTGTTACATTTTGTGTATAAAAAGTATACATTTGCAGACTCAGAACACATTAATATTCAGCTGAAGCTTCGTTGTAATATCTCCTTGGCCAGGGTGATTATCCTCATCCATTACGCATGATCCAAAGAATACTTTCGGCAATCATAAATCGGGAGTGTTACACATTTACATTTTTCAGAAATCGGACAGTTCTACCTAGAAAGCATTTCCTTGTGATGTGGCTGAAAGAAAGTTAGAAGCCAATAATTACTGGCTCAGTTTGGTTGCTGCGTCGATACCCAAAGCTTGTTTCGTAACGGTTAAATAGCTCCAGCGGTCAAAAGTTGTCCGGTACCTTACCGAGCACTGTATAATGGAGTTGCACGATCTTTTATCACAATCGCAGAGTAACCTATATCTGAGCTCTGCGCATCAGTATGAAGTACTTGGCACAGGGTATACTGCATTGTATAATGCACTCATGGTTATAAATTAAGGAAAATCCTGATACATGGTGAAAAAACGCTCTGGTGGCCGGTTTGCGGATTTAAATCACCTCGGGGTATGACCATGCGGTGCATTTGACCTGCGGTCGTCGCACGGTGGCGCTGGCAGCAGTCCACATACGCAGAGGTGTGTTGGTGCATGTCACAGAACAGTCCAGCGAGTAAGTGTGCAGACGTTTTCAGACGTGCTAATGGTTACTGTGTGTTGAAAATGGATAAAAGATCACATATTGATGACGTCATGAGGGGCAGAATACTAGGGTGAATGGAGGCTGGTCAAACACAGCAGGTCGTAGCACAGACGCTCCGTGTGCCACGAAGTGTGATCTCAAGATTATGGCAACGATTCCAGCTGAAAGGAAATGTGTCCAGGCGCTATAGTATGGGACGTCCACAGTGTAAAACACCACAAGAAGACTGATATCTCACCATCAGTGCCCGCAAACGGCCACAGAGTACTGCAGGAAGCCTTGCTCGGGACCTTACCGCAGCCACTGGAACAGTTGTCTCCAGACACACACACACAGTCTCCAGGCAACTGAACAGACATGGTGTATTCGACCGGAGACCTGAAAGGTGCATCCCACTGACCCCTGGTCACAGGAGAGCCCGTAAAGCTTGGTGTCAAGAACACAGTACATGGTCATCGGAACAGTGGTCCCAGGTTATGTTCACGGACAAGTCCAGGTATAGTCTGAACAGTGATTCTCGCCGGATTTTCATGTGACGTGAACCAGGAACCAGATACCAAACCATTAATGTCCTTGAAAGGGACCTGTATGAAGGTCGTTGTTTGATAGTGTGGGGTGGGATTATGATTGGCGCACGTACACCCCTGCATATCTTTGACAGAGGGACTGTAACAGATCAGGTGTATCGGGACGTCATTTTGCACCAGTATGTCCACCTTTTCAAGGGTGCAGGAGGTCCCACCTTCCTCCTGGTGGATGATAACGTACGGCCACACCGATCTGCCATCGTGGAGGAGTATCTTGAAACATAAGGCATCAGGCGAATGGAGTGGCCTTCCTGTTCTCCAGACCTAAACCCCATCGAGCACGTCTGGGATGCTCTCGGTCGACGTATCGCTGTACGTCTTCAAACCCCTACGACACTTCAGGAGCTTCGACAGGCACTGGTGCAAGAATAGGAGGCCATACCCCAGCAGCTGCTCGACCACCTGATCCAGAGTATGCCAAACCGTTGTGCGGCCTCTGTAAGTGTGCATGGTGATCATATCTCATACTGATGTCGGGGTACATGCGCAGGAAACACTGTCGTTTTGTAACACATGTGTTTCGCAATGGTTTTCTCAAGTTATCACCGATACCGTGGACTTACAGATCTGTGTCGTTTGTGTTCCCTACGTGGCTATGCTATTAGCGCCAGTTTTGTGTAGTGTCACGTTGTGTGCACCACATTATGCAGTTATCTTTAATTTATGAGCGTGAGTGTATATTAATGGTTTCTTCTCGTACTGGTCACGGATGAAGCGTGGAAAAAACGTCTACTTGAACGCCTCTGTGTCCTGTAAAGCTGTTAAACCACACTTATACGCGGATAGCAACGTTAACATCAGAAGGAAAAATAAATGGAAAATGTCTCTTGCAGTGGACAATAATAAGTATACAATATCCGTCATCAATCGAATGCAACTGTCGCACAAGTTGGTACTAAAATCACCTGCTGTATGGACGCTTTAAAACTCGTTAAAATTTGTTGCGTCAAATGCAGCGTTAGTGAATGCCTGGGGGTATGGAACGTGCTTAATATGTGATATCTCTCAGCATCAGACTACCTACTGCATTTCATCTACCAGCATCACAAAGTTTCTCTCCTCCTTACATTCCTCGGCCACCAGCGTCGTCTACTGCCGGGCTTACCGCTTTTCACACTAAACATTAAAATTACTTGCCATTGGACCCTGTAATGTGTCAACCAAAGTTAATTTTCACTAGTTACATTTTCTCTCTTAAGGCAGCATTTCTTTCACTAGTTTCGTCTACCTCATAATTATCTAGTTTTGTTTCAGCCTAATGTTTTCCATCTACTACTGGTCGTGGCCCACATAAGTCCCATTAAAAGACTGTTTTAGAAAAATACTTGGTGGTAGTAATAGCCCTTATCACCAAGTAACCGCGTCATACTGCCTTGTCTCTTCCAGCCGGACGCCTACTTTCTTGCAAGACCGTGGTTCTCCGAGTCCCTGACGCTGTATGAAAAGTACCTTGACGTTTTGAAACCGTTGATAAAAAGACTGGATAGTCCCATCGGCGCCAGTCTTCCCATCTCTGTCTTTAAAATATATCCACACTACTGGCCATTAAAATTGCTACACCACGACATGACGTGCTACAGACGCGAAATTTAACCGACAGGAAGAACATGCTGTCATATACAAATGACAAGCTTTTCAAAGCATTCACACAAAGTTGGCGCCGGTGGTGACACCTACAACGTGCTGACATGACGAAAGTTTCCAACCAATTTCTCATACACAAATAGCAGTTAAACGGCGTTGCCTGGTGAAACGTTGTTGTGATGCCTCGTGTAAGGAGGAGAAATGCGTACCACCACGTTTCCGACTTTGATATACATCGGATTGTAGCCCATCGCGATTGCGGTTTATCGTATCGCGACATTGCTGCTCGCGTTGGTCGAGATCCAATGACTGTTAGCAGACTATGGAATCGGTGGGTTCAGGAGGGTAATACGGAACGCCGTGCTGGACCACAACGGCCTCGTATAACTAGCAGTCGAGATGACAGGCATCTTATCCACATGGCTGTAGTGGATCGTGTAACCACGTTTCGACCCTTGAGTCAACAGGTGGGGACGTTTTCAAGACAACAACCATCTGCACGAACAGTTCGACGACTTTTGTTGCAGCATGGACTATCAGCTCGGAGACCATGGCTGCAGTTACCCTTGACGCTGCACCACAGACAGGAGTGCCTCCGATGGTGTACTCAACGACGAACCTGGGTGCACGAATGGCAAAACATAATTTTTTCGGATGAATGCAGGTTCTGTTTACAGCATCATGATGGTCGCATCCGTGTTTGGCGAAATCGAGGTGCACATTGGAAGCGTGTATTCGTCATCGCCATACTGGCGTATCACCCGGTTTTATGGTATGGGGTGCCATTCGTTACACGTCTCGGACACCTCGTGCTCGCATTGACGGCACTTTGAACAGTGGACGTTACATTTCAGAAGTGTTACGACCCGTGGCTCTACCCTTCATTCGATCCCTGCGAAACCCTACATTTCAGCAGGATAAAGCACGATCGCATGTTGCAGGTACTGTACGGGCCCTTCTGGACACAGTGTTCGACTGCTGCCCTGGCCAGCACATTCTCCAGATCTCTCACCAATTGAAAACGTCTGGTCAATGGTGGCCGATCAACTGGCTCTTCACAATACGCCAATCACTACTCTTGATGAAACTGTGGTATCGTGTTGAAGTTGCAAGGGCAGCTGTCCCTGTACATGCCATCCAAGCTCTGTTTGACATAATGCCCAGGAGTATCAAGGCCGATATTACTGCCGGAGGTGGTTGTTCTGGTTACTGATTTCTCATGGTCTATGCACACAATTTGCGTGAAAATGTAATCGCATGTCAGGTCTAGTATATTATATTTGTCCAATGAATACCCGTTTATAATCTGCATTTCTTCTTGATGTAGCAATTTTAATGGCCAGTAATATACAGTACAACAAAGAGAGGTACTCGAATTTCACAAGTTTTGAAATTAGCAATACAAGCTTTAAATCAAGCAATGTTTTATTTTCGTTACAAATTACAAGCTTTAATTCTGTAGACATTGAAAGACGAAACTGCAGAAAAAATTATCGGAAAACTGTAGATAAATACCCTAATGTAGATAAATTAACTAATGAACATTTAACTGGATGCTTCAATGTCTTGAAATTGACTCATTTGCGGATGTAGTGACGAAAGAGTGTTTGTTTGTAAACTGTTGCTTGATAATGCATACACATTGTTACAGATTATATACTGTGTATAGCATCAATTTAAGGTTTTGGCTTCATCCGAAAGCATTTAAAATACACAATCATAACTGTAAATATTAACAACAGTAATTCTAACGGAATTATTGATGATTCTGTAAGTCTATGACTCCGTAGCTTAAGTAGTATTTATACATAAATGTGAGCATCTTACACAGCGTGAGTCACTAACTATTGCCACCAAGAATAACTCCGAAAGTATGATTGGAGCTGAAACGTTTGTGGGACAAAAGTTGCATGGGACAACGGGGTCCATAATATGACGTTGCTTCTTGTTGCTAGGTGCGTCGCTTCAGAGATATGAAGGTCAACTTTTTTTTTTTTTTTTAATTGAATGCTGTAGTTTGGTACTTATTTTCTGATAGTGGCTATCGAGACGAAACCAATGTTGGGAAACAGTAACGTCTTTGGAGGTCAGCTAAGGTCACAAAGGTGGCATGAACGTCCATTTACAGAAGATATTCGAAGTGATTGTTGTGTTGGCAGAAGAGCCAACGCCGTGTTACTAGAGGAGGCCGAAATGCACCCGTTTTAGCTCACGCAGGCTGGCGTGAGGAGGGAAGAACTATACTGACGTGAGGTCTGGAACATGACAAGGAATTAGAATTCAGAAAGCGGACGTAATTAGTTTGATACTTTACTTTAATCCATTAATGATGAACGAAGCTCTTGGTGGTACATGATTCACAATATTATCTGCTCATAAGACATAGTAACTGAATATGGCGCCTTGCTAGGTCGTAGCAAATGACGTAGCTGAAGGCTATGCAAAACTGTCGTCTCTGCAAATGAGAACGTATGTAGACAGTGAACCATTGCTAGAAAAGTCGGCTGTCCAACTGGGACGAGTGCTAGGGAGTCTCTCTAGACTAGACCTGCCGTGTGTCGGCGCTCGGTCTGCAATCACTGATAGTGGCGACACGCGGGTCCGACGTATACTAACGGACCGCGGTCGATTTAAAGGCTACCAACTAGCAAGTGTGGTGTCTGGCGGTGACACCACAGTGATGACCATTGATATCAATGCAGTCTTTCAATCTTCTTATCATGGATTGAGTGGTATTCCTTATCACATCGGCATTTATTGAAGCACATGCTCTAACAATTCTATCTTGCATATCTTCAGTGTAGTGGGAACGTCTTTGTAAACAATGTCTTTTACGAATCGCCACAAGAAAAAGTCCAGACGTGTCAAGTCTGACGAACGAGCCGGCTACCAATACATCTCCTCCGCATCCAAACCAACGATTTGGGAATTGTCTCTGCAACTCATTTCTAGCCATCAGTGAAAAATGTGCCGAACACCCATAGTGTTGATCACACATTCTGTTCCTTGTTACTAAAAGTATTTGTTCCAATAACAGACTTAATGTTTCGTGGAGGAATGTGGTGTACTTCCTGCCATTGAGATTTTCTTCGATGAAATGGGGGCCTGTAACTCTGTCTTCCTGAATCCGACACAATACATTCACCGACCACGGTTTTTGGTGTGCAACTTGCCGCAGCCAACATGGATTCTCAATTTCCTAATAATGCATGTTATGCAAATTAGCATTTCCTTGGTTCGTGAATGTAGCTTCGTCAATAAATAAAATCAAATTAATAAATATGTCATCGCTCTGAATCTGAAGTTGAGCCTATCGGCAGAATTCATTGTGACGCATATAACATGTACCAGTTAATTCTTGGTGGAGACTGGTATGATAAGGATGATATTTATGGTGATGCAGAACACGAACACTACCCTGACTCATGCCAGATTCGTTTGCGATTTGACGCCAACTAACACAAGGATCTCGAAACAGTCGCAACAGTACCAATTTTCGTTTCTTCGTTAGTAACTTTCCTTTGCCGGATATGTTTCCAATGCGTTAAAACTCCAGTTGTTCTCGATTTATCATACACATATTTACATGTACGACTTTTAGGGTGAGTAAGTTGTGTATATCTTTCAGCATATAATTCTCTAGCTCTCACTGAATTTCGTTGTCATTCTCCGTAAATGACAAGCATATCGAATTGTTCTTCGAAGGAATACATCATTCGCATTCGCTTGATTCGACGATACTGGTCTTACCGTTCCTATTAGTGTGGTGTTGCGAAACCGTGGAATGGTGTTTACATATCAATGGCACATTAGATAGATACACCGTATTCGGCGAATATTTACACAATATACGAGAGAGAATTGTCAGAGCATGTGTTTCGATAAGTGCCGAAGTGGTGAGCAGTACCACTCAATCCATGATAAGAAGATTGCAGCACTTCATTGATACCAATCGTTACCACTTCGAACACTTTCTGTAAATGGACATTCATGCCACCTTTTGGACCTTCGTTGACTTCCATAGAACGTACTGTTACACATCATTAGGTTCGTCTCGATAGCCGCTATCAGAAAATAAGTATCAAAGTATAGCATCCCATTTTAAAAAAAAGAACGAAGTTGACTTTCATACCTGTGACGAGGCCCCACCTAGCAACAAAAAAATCAACGTCATATTATGGCCCCCGTTGCCCCATGTAACATTTGTCCCACAAACTTTTCAACTACTATCATACTTCAGTAGTTATTCTAGGTGGCAATAGTTAGTGATTCACCCTGTATAACACAATTCGATCTCTACGTTCCCTGATGTGTGGGGGCCCTCGATTCCTTGCGCAGTTAGCCAGTTACTAGTACAGCTACACTCCTGGAAATGGAAAAAAGAACACATTGACACCGGTGTGTCAGACCCACCATACTTGCTCCAGACACTGCGAGAGGGCTGTACAAGCAATGATCACACGCACGGCACAGCGGACACACCAGTAACCGCGGTGTTGGCCGTCGAATGGTGCTAGCTGCGCAGTATTTGTGCACCGCCGCCGTCAGTGTCAGCCAGTTTGCCGTGGCATACGGAGCTCCATCGCAGTCTTTAACACTGGTAGCATGCCGCGACAGCGTGGACGTGAACCGTATGTGCAGTTGACGGACTTTGAGCGAGGGCGTATAGTGGGCATGCGGGAGGCCGGGTGGACGTACCGCCGAATTGCTCAACACGTGGGGCGTGAGGTCTCCACAGTACATCGATGTTGTCGCCAGTGTTCGGCGGAAGGTGCAACGTGCCCGTCGACCTGGGACCGGACCGCAGCGACGCACGGATGCACGCCAAGACCGTAGGATCCTACGCAGTGCCGTAGGGGACCGCACCGCCACTTCCCAGCAAATTAGGGACACTGTTGCTCCTGGGGTATCGGCGAGGACCATTCGCAACCGTCTCCATGAAGCTGGGCTACGGTCCCGCACACCGTTAGGCTGTCTTCCGCTCACGCCCCAACATCGTGCAGCCCGCCTCCAGTGGTGTCGCGACAGGCGTGAATGGAGGGACGAATGGAGACGTGTCGTCTTCAGCGATGAGAGTCGCTTCTGCCTTGGTGCCAATGATGGTCGTATGCGTGTTTGGCGCCGTGCAGGTGAGCGCCACAATCAGGACTGCATACGACCGAGGCACACAGGGCCAACACCCGGCATCATGGTGTGGGGAGCGATCTCCTACACTGGCCGTACACCACTGGTGATCGTCGAGGGGACACTGAATAGTGCACGGTACATCCAAACCGTCATCGAACCCATCGTTCTACCATTCCTAGACCGGCAAGGGAACTTGCTGTTCCAACAGGACAATGCACGTCCGCATGTATCCCGTGCCACCCAACGTGCTCTAGAAGGTGTAACTCAACTACCCTGGCCAGCAAGATCTCCGGATCTGTCCCCCATTGAGCATGTTTGGGACTGGATGAAGCGTCGTCTCACGCGGTCTGCACGTCCAGCACGAACGCTGGTCCAACTGAGGCGCCAGGTGGAAATGGCATGGCAAGCCGTTCCACAGGACTACATCCAGCATCTCTACGATCGTCTCCATGGGAGAATAGCAGCCTGCATTGCTGCGAAAGGTGGATATACACTGTACTAGTGCCGACATTGTGCATGCTCTGTTGCCTGTGTCTATGTGCCTGTGGTTCTGTCAGTGTGATCATGTGATGTATCTGACCCCAGGAATGTGTCAATAAAGTTTCCCCTTCCTGGGACAATGAATTCACGGTGTTCTTATTTCAATTTCCAGGAGTGTATATTAGCGTGTGCGAACTACTCGAGTTATAGATTGAGCTGATTATTAGGTCAGGCTGAGAGCCGCCCTAATAGCATTCCCGTATCCTTCGCAATTTTTGAGTTTTCTCTGGAGTGTATTTCGTTACTGAATCTCTGTTTCACGTGGATATTCAGTGCTTGCTTCCAGCACTCTGGGCTTGACAGTATTTGATCACATCTACATCTACATGGATACAATGCAAATCACATTTAAATGCCTAGCAGAGGATTCATCGAACCAACTTCACAAATCTCTATTATTCCAATCTCGTATAGCGCTCTGAAAGGACGATCACCTATATCTTTCCTTTATTTTATCATGAAGATAGTTTCTCCCTAAGTTGGTCGGTGTCAACAAAATGTTTCCGCATTCGGAAGATGAAGTTGGTGATTGGAATTTCGTGAGAAGATTCTGCCGCAACGAAAAACGCCTTTGTATTAATGATGTCCAGCCCAAATCCTGTATAATTTCAGTGATACTGTCTCCCATATTTCGCTATAATAGAAAACGTGCTGCCTTGTTTGAACTTTTTCTATGTACTCCGTCAGTCCTATGTGGTAAGGATTCCACACCTCGCAGCAGTACTCTAAAAGAGGACGGACAAGCGTAGTGCAGGCAGTCTTCTTAGCAGATCCGTTACATTTTCTAAGTGTCCTGCCAATAAAATGCAGTCTTTGGTTACCATTCCCCATGAAATTTTCTATGTGTTCCTTCCAATTTAACTTGTTCGTAATTGTAATTTCTAGGTATTTACCTGAATTTACGGCCTTTAGATTTGACTTATTTATCGTGTAACCGAAGTGTAACGGATTCCTGTTAGCACTTATATGGATAACCTCACACTTTTCGGTATTTTGCGTCAACAACCAATTTTCGCGCCATTCAGATATATTTTCTAAATCGTTTTGGAATTTGTTTTGATCTTCTGGTGACTTTACTTGTCGATAAATGGCAGCGTCATCTACATACAACCTAAGACGGCTGCTCAGATTGTCTCCCAAATCATTTGTATAAATAACGAATAGGAAAGGGCCTATAACACTACCTCCGGAAACCCCAGAAATCGCTTATGTTTTACTCGATGACTTTCCGTCCGTTCCTACGCACTGTGGCCTCTCTGATAGGAACTCACAAATCCAGTCACATAACTGAGACCCTATTTCATAAGCACGCAATTCCATTACAAGCCCCTTGGGTGGTACCGTGTCAAAAGCCTTCCGGAAATCGAGAAATAAGGCATCATTCTGAAATCCCTTGTCAATAGCACTCAACACTTCATGCGAATAAAGAGCTAGTTGTGTTTCACAAGAACGATGTTTGTTGACTGTACGTAACAACGAACATTTTTAATCTTTCGTTCTGTGAAGAGCTCTAGTAAAATTTTTAGACATTTAACGAAGCTTTGCTGGTCGTTGTGTGATTTTTAAAATAAATACACTCCTGGAAATTGAAGTAAGAACACCGTGAATTCATTGTCCCAGGAAGGGGAAACTTTATTGACACATTCCTGGGGTCAGATACATCACATGATCACACTGACAGACCCACAGGCACATAGACACAGGCAACAGAGCATGCACAATGTCGGCACTAGTACAGTGTATATCCACCTTTCGCAGCAATGCAGGCTGCTATTCTCCCATGGAGACGATCGTAGAGATGCTGGATGTAGTCCTGTGGAACGGCTTGCCATGCCATTTCCACCTGGCTCCTCAGTTGGACCAGCGTTCGTGCTGGACGTGCAGACCGCGTGAGACGACGCTTCATCCAGTCCCAAACATGCTCAATGGGGGACAGATCCGGTGATCTTGCTGGCCAGGGTAGTTGACTTACACCTTCTAGAGCACGTTGGGTGGCACGGGATACATGCGGACGTGCATTGTCCTGTTGGAACAGCAAGTTCCCTTGCCGGTCTAGGAATGGTAGAACGATGGGTTCGATGACGGTTTGGATGTACCGTGCACTATTCAGTGTCCCCTCGACGATCACCAGTGGTGTACGGCCAGTGTAGGAGATCGCTCCCCACACCATGATGCCGGGTGTTGGCCCTGTGTGCCTCGGTCGTATGCAGTCCTGATTGTGGCGCTCACCTGCACGGCGCCAAACACGCATACGACCATCATTGGCACCAAGGCAGAAGCGACTCTCATCGCTGAAGACGACACGTCTCCATTCGTCCCTCCATTCACGCCTGTTGCGACACCACTGGAGGCGGGCTGCACGATGTTGGGGCGTGAGCGGAAGACGGCCTAACGGTGTGCGGGACCGTAGCCCAGCTTCATGGAGACGGTTGCGAATGGTCCTCGCCGATACCCCAGGAGCAACAGTGTCCCTAATTTGCTGGGAAGTGGCGGTGCGGCCCCCTACGGCACTGCGTAGGATCCTACGGTCTTGGCGTGCATCCGTGCGTCGATGCGGTCCGGTCCCAGGTCGACGGGCACGTGCACCTTCCGCCGACCACTGGCGACAACATCGATGTACTGTGGAGACCTCACGCCCCACGTGTTGAGCAATTCGGCGGTACGTCCACCCGGCCTCCCGCATGCCCACTATACGCCCTCGCTCAAAGTCCGTCAACTGCACATACGGTTCACGTCCACGCTGTCGCGGCATGCTACCAGTGTTAAAGACTGCGATGGAGCTCCGTATGCCACGGCAAACTGGCTGACACTGACGGCGGCGGTGCACAAATGCTGCGCAGCTAGCACCATTCGACGGCCAACACCGCGGTTCCTGGTGTGTCCGCTGTGCCGTGCGTGTGATCATTGCTTGTACAGCCCTCTCGCAGTGACCGGAGCAAGTATGGTGGGTCTGACACACCGGTGTCAATGTGTTCTTTTTTCCATTTCCAGGAGTGTACGTATATGAATGAATCGGGAGAAATTTGAAGCAATTAACGCAGAAACAGCTGTACGTGTTTGTGGAAAAGAAACCTCCGGCTGTCGTAAACAAAAGATTTACAGCTTGAGTAGAGTTGGTGATGCGCCGTACGAACTAAGGTACGTCGTAAGCGAATATCGGAACTATCGCGAAATAACCCTCCGATATGTAACTCAAATGAAGACTGTGTTGTACGACCTTATCGAGAAGAAATATATAACATACAACTTCACGTAATCAAGTAACCTCCTCCTAGAAGAGCGTGATACCTTGACTAAGTCTTAGAACTGGCGCCAAAACACAAAAGACAGTATTTTGTTTTTCTTACACAGCAGAGAATAAATAAATCACATGTTGTAAAACTGATGACACGCAATAAAGAAGTGGAATTGAGATTACACACTATGAAACAACGTCACAGAATCCATTACAATTATGTCACTGGTCAAAGTCACTCTAAGATATTTAGGTTGAATTTACGATTGTTTTAAAAACCTAGTTCTTCAATAGATAAAACAGTACGGTTAATAAAATGAGACAGCAAACTTACCGTTGCAGCGTTCACGAACAGCTTCCACGCCGCCACGGCTCAGAACGTTTTGTTCTTCGTGGAGCATTGTGCACGGCGGTGATATCACCGTAATCAGGATACGAAGATGAAAGGAGCATCAATTAACTGAGTTGTTGAACTCATCTTGCTCTCAGCTCTGAGCCCCTGGAATTGATACCTGGAGTTACTACAGGGTTTGTTTCAGTATGGCTGGAACTCCTGCTCGTCTTCTTTCATAGCTGCACGACAATGCTATAAGTACGGTTTCCGTGGAAATGTCTTATGACGTCATTCATTCACCCATTGTCTACAAAACTATTACACTTTCACTGGCCAAAAACGATTAGAGGAACCATATGCTTCGTCTAGTCCGTAATAATAGTGTTACGCTTGAGACATTGTGCCAGACCTGAATTCGATCTTGTATTTCCTACTTTACGTGAGCTGACGCCTTGTCTTCTTTCAAGTCTCTTTGGTCTCCGTTCGGCTTCTAACGTAATTCATGTATTTACCTATGATACCCACAGTAATAACTTTGTGGACAATAGCCTTCGCTGATGTGTGTACTTAGAATACATCATACTGTCCTGAGATCCTGAATATCGTTCAGTAAAGAAAGAATGAACATAAGGGATGAATCCGTGACTCAAATATGTACAACACGAGCGAACTGGCCCTTCTTCGCACGGTTAGCATGAAGTATCAACAGCCAGAATACTTGCCTGGCGTAGCATATTTTGTTTGCGTGCCAGCTTGTAGAGTTATGAAGAAAACTCAGGCAATATACACTGAAGCGCCAAAGAAATTGATATAAGCATGCGTGTTCTAATACAGAGACAGGTAAACTGGCAGAATAGGACGCTGAGTCAGAAACGCCTATACAGGGCCAAATATCTCACGAAATAAGCATCAAACGAAAAAACTACAAAGAACGAAACTCGTCTAGCTTGCAGGGGGAAACCAGATGGAGCTATGGTTGGCCCGCCAGATGGCGCTGCCATAGGTCAAACGGATATCAACTGCGTTTTTTTTTAAGTACGAACCCCCATTTTTATTACGTATTCGTGTAGTACGTAAAGAAATATGAATGTTTTAGTTGGAAGACTTTTTTCGCTTTGTGATAGACGGCGCTGTAATAGTCACAAACGTGTAAGTACATGGTATCACGTAACATTCCGCCAGTGCGGACGGTATTTGCTTCGTGATACATCACCCGTGTTAAAATCGACCGTTTACCGATTGCGGAAAAGATCGATATCTTGTTGATGTATGGCTATTCTGATCTATGTGCTATGTATGCTGCTCGGTATCCTGGACGACATCATCCACGTGTCCGGACCGTTCGCCGGACAGTTACGTTATTTAAGGAAACAGGAAGTGTTCGGCCACATGTGAAACGTCAGCCACGACCTGCAACAAATGATGATGCCCAAGTAGGTGTTTTAGCTGCTGTCGCGGTTCATCCGCACATCAGTAGCAGACAAACTGTGCGAGAATCGGGAATCTCATAAATGTCGGTGTTGAGAATGCTACATCAACATCGATTGCAGCCGTACCATATTCCTATGCACCAGGAATTGCATGGCGACGACCTTGAACGTCGTGTACGATTCTGCCACTGGGCACAAGAGAAATTATGGGACGATGACAGATTTTTTGCACGCGTTCTATTTAGCGACGAAGCATCATTCACCAACAGCGGTAACGGAAACCGGCATAATATGTGCTACTGGGCAACGGAAAATCCACGATGGCTGCGACAAGTTGAACATCAGCGACCTTGGCGGATTAATGTATGATGCGGCAATATGGGAGGAAGGATAATTGGCCCCCATTTTATCGATGGCAATCTAAATGGTGCAATGTATGCTGATTTTCTACGTAATGTTCTACCGATGTTACTACAAGATGTTTCAGTGCATGACAGAATGGCGATGTATTTCCAACATGATGGATGTCCGGCACATAGGTCGCGTGGGGCTGAAGCGGTATTGAATAGCATATTTCATGACAGGTGGATTGGTCGTCGATGCACCATACTATGTCCCGCACGTTCACCGGATCTAACGTCCCCGGATCTCTTTCTGTGGGGAAATTTGAAGGATATTTATCTATCGTGATCCACCGACAACGCCTGACAACATGCGTCAGCGCATTGTCAATGTAAGTGCGAACATTACGGAAGGCGAACTACTCGCTGTTGAGAGGAATGTCGTTACATGTATTGCCAAATGCATTGAGTGTGACGGACATCATTTTGAGCATTTATTACATTAATGTGGTATTTACAGGTAATCACGCTGTAACAGAATGCGTTCTCAGAAATGATAAGTTCACAAAGGTACATGTATCACATTGGAACAACCGAAATAAAATGTTCAAACGTACCTACGTTCTGTATTTTAATTTAAAAAACCTACCTGTTACCAACTGTTCGTCTAAAATTGTGGGCCATATGTTTGTGACTATTACAGGGCCATCTATCTCAAAGCTAAGAAGTGGTGCAACTAAAACAGTCATATTTCTTTACGTACTAAACGAATATGTATTAAAAATTCGGGTTCCTATTTTAAAACACGCAGTTGATATCCGTTTGGCCTATGGCAGCGCCATCTAGTGGGCCAACCATAGTGCCATCTGGTTTCCCCTTTCAAGCTAAACAAGTTTCGTTCTTAGTAGGTTTTTTTTTTCGTTTGACGCTTATTTTGTGAGATATTTGGACCGGTCACGATCAATGGACCACCGTGTATAAGACAACAAGTGTCTGGCGCAGTTGTTAGATCGGTTACTGCTGCTACAATGACAGCTTATCAAGATTTATGTCAATTTGAACGTCGCGTTAAAGTCGGCGTATCAGCGATTGGACACAGCATCTCCGATATAACGACGAAGTGAGGATTTTCCCGCAACCCTGACCTACCTTGGCCTCACCATTGACCGTCACCTCACCTAGATCCCTCACCACCGCTCCATCCAATCCAAAGCCCACAACCGCCTACGACTCAGACTCCTCTCTGGCCAGACATGGGGGTTGCACCCCTCTACCATCCTTCACACCTACAAACCCTTAATCCGTCTCATCCTCCGTTATGCCAGTCCTGCCTGGATATCTGCCCCCCCCCCCCCCCCCCAAATTCTATAAGTCCCTCCAAATCCTTGAGTGTCATGCACTCTGCCTCGCCTTCCGTATACGCCTCCTGTCCCCCACGCTGATCCTCTATGACCTCATTCCTTTCCCCCATCGCACCTATTCCTCAAACATATCTGCATACTCTACACCTCCCGCCGCCTTGATCCCCCTCACCCCCTGGTTGCTCCTCTCCTCTCCCATCGCCGCCCCCTGCCACGTCTTCGACTATTGTGTAACCCCTACCCTCCATCTCTACACCCTTCATCTCCTTTCCCAAGGTGGATTCCATCAACTCCCCCTCCTGGATGATGTCTTCTGTCCCTCCATTTATCCCTCCTCTCAACTCTGATCCTCACTCCCCCTCCTTTCCTCTGTCCTTTTCCCAGGCTCCCTCCCCCCCTTCCATCCTCTTTTTTCCCCACCTCCCTTCTCTCTGCCCCCTTCTCTCCCATGAGTCATTTTGCATTTCCCTCCTCTGCCTTTTCCCATTCCCTCTCGCATCTGCCCTGCCCCTCTCCCCCCTTATGGGTCCTCACCCTTCTTTGGTTCCCCCCGTTTTTTCCTCTCCTCCCTCCTTGTTTTCCCCCTCCTCCAGGTCCCCCCCCCATCTGCCTTTGGCTAGGGAGTGTCATCTTTGTGCCGACATTTTCGTGCAGTTTTTTACAGTGAGTGTTTTACAGTGAGTGTTCCGTGTTGTGTGTCTTTTGGGAAGTGTTGCGAACGACCATCCTACTGTCACTGGATGTGATTTTTTATCTCTTGCGAACAGAAACCAGACTGTCGCAATGTTTTTTTACTGTGTGTCTACTATGTTACATGTCTGATTCCTGTGTATTTTATTAACATTGCAACCCCTTTGCTTTCTGTTTTAACTTTCCACAATTTTCCGCCATTTTACACTTTGTCACCGTTTTATCGCCTGTTTTTCTTGTTTCTTTTCTTATTCCGTTTTTAAAAAAGTCTGTAGGCTGTAGAGCAGCGTACTAAGCTACTGCCAGCCCGCCCCCTTCGGGGGAATTGAAATTCAATAAAGGAAAAAAAAAATTTTTTTCCCGCACGACCATGTCACGAGTGTACCGTAAATATCATGAATCCGGTAAAACATCAAATCTCTGACATCGCAACGGCCGGAAAATGATCCTGGAAGATCGGAACCAACGACGACCGAATAGAGGCGTTCAACGTGACAGAAGTGCAACCATTCCGTAAACTGCTGCAGATTTCAGTGATGGGCATCGACAAGTATCAGCGTACGAACCATTCAACGAAACAACATCGATATGGGCTTTCGGAACCGAAGGCCCACTTTTGTACCTTTGATGAGTGAACGACACAAAGCTTTACGCTGCGTCTGGGTCCGTCAACATCGGCATTGAAGTGTTGAGAACTGGAAATACGTTGCCTGGTCGGATGAGTCTCGTTTATAATTGTATCGAGCGGATGGACGTGTACGGGTATGGAACCAACCTCAAGACTCCGTGGACCCTGCATGTCAGCAGGGGACTGTTCAATCAAGTGGAGGCTCTGTAGGGTGTGGGGCCGGCCGGTGTGGCCGAGCGGTTCTAGGCGCTACAGTCTGGAACCCCGCGATCGCCACGGTCGCAGGTTCGAATCCTGCCTCGGGCATGGATGTGTGTGATGTCCTTAGGTTAGTTAGGTTTAAGTAGTTCTAAGTTCTAGGGGACTGATGACCACAGCAGTTAAGTCCCATAGTGCTCAGAGCCATTTGAACCATTCGTGTGGGGTGCGTGCAGTTGGAATGATATGGGACCCCTGATATGTCTAGATACAAATCTGACAGGTGACCGGTACGTAAGCACCCTGTCTGATCACCTTCATAAATTCATGTCCATTGCGCATTCCGACGGACTAGGGCAATTCCAGCAGGACAATGCGACTCCCCACACTCCAGAATTGCTGCAGAGGGCCTCCAGGAACTCTTCCACTGGCAATCAGACTTCTCTGGCAAGAACGTTATTGAGCATATGTGGGATGCCTTGCAACGTACTGCTCAGAAGAGATTTCCACCCCGTCGTACTCTTGCGGATTTATGGACAGCCCTGCAGGATTCATCGTGTCAGTTCCATCCAGCACTACTTCAGACATTAGTCGAGGCCATGCCACGTCGTGTTACGGCACTTCTGCTGGCTCGCGGTGGCTTTACACGATATTAGGCCGGTGCATCAGTTTCTTTGGCTATTCAGTGTATTAAGTAATTGAATATCATTACTATCATATAAATTAAGCGATCAATCAGCAGACGCCAGATATGATCTTCGGAGACGTGAATGTTATGTGTACCATATTAAAAAAGCGTTTAGAGTGATAGGAGCACATCTTGAGATAAGTAATACACATACTGAATGGAATCATGTGTGTGTGTGTGTGTGTGTGTGTGTGTGTGTGTGTGTGTATGTGTGTTCTTATGGGACTTAACTGCTAAGGTCATCAGTCCATAAACTTACACACTACTTAACCTAAATTATCCTAAGGACAAACACACACACCCATGCCCGAGGGAGGTCTCGAACCTCTGCCGGGACCAGACGGAGAGTCCATGACTGCAGCGCCCTAGACCGCTCGGCTAATCCCGCGCGGCGTGGAAGAAATGATAGGAAAATAAGAAAAAAACCTACATGATCTACATGTTCGGCTCATTTCGGAGCACTTCTCTTGTTAAGTTTAGTACGCACTGGGTTGCGTTGTTCACTCATTGACGCAGTTCTCTGTCGTGGACTCTTTATGGTTGACTCCTTCGCCATACCACGAAAAGAATCATGTCAAAATTTGGGTTTGACTGAAGGAAAGCTGAAAGTTTATAGCTGAGTCATCTGCTGCAGCGGTGCAAAATTTTCTTTATCGAAGTGAAGCAAAACTGCCTCTCAACCGGGGAAAGAGGAGCTTGAGTGTAACGTCTAATCTGAATCACCCTTCGCCTCTGTCGAATCTCCACATCATTGAGAGATGAATACTAGGTCAAAAGGAGGAGTGAAAACAAGTGGCCTAGATGGGATTCTTTCGCTTGACAGACAAATACTCTACAACTAGATCAACACTCATACTTGTATATGAATTTGTTACTTTTGCTGCTCCTTAGAGTTTTCACGACTGTTTGACAGGTAGCAATAGCATAGGCATTGTTTTCACAGTGGTGAGGAACTTTAATTCATTATAATTCAGATAATTTCTATGAAATATTTATGATATAACTACATAAACGTTCCTCAAAAATGGTTGAAATGGCTCTAGGCACTATGGGACTTAACATCGGAGGTCATCAGTCCCCTAGATTTAGAACTACTTAAACCTAAGGACATCACACATGTCCATGCCCGAGGCAGGATCGAAGTTGTGACCGTAGCAGCCGCGTGGTTCCGGTCTGAAGCGCCTAGATCCACTCGGTTACCGCGGCCGGCAAACGTTCCTCGTGAATGATTGTTATCTGTAAGTCAAAACCAGTGCAAAATCCTGATAGCAGTTCCTGAGATTAGCTGCACATGCAGATGTGTAATATTACGAAGAAATGTCAAAAGTGCGATGAGAGATGGTGGGAATTTTTCTAATACATTTAATTGTTATAAATCATAATGTCTTCACATTAATAAATATTTCTTATAGCAGTTTATTTGAGTTTATTGATCGTTTCCATTACATTTAATTAGTGTATATCTTGTCATCTAAGGCTTACCATGCACCCCAAGTTGGCACACGTTTGTACGACCTTAACTGCAAATTGTCCGTAGTGCATTCTCCCATATAGTTTAAGATTCCTCCTACGCTATGTAGATCTGAAAGGTCTTTCACGAACAGTCTGCATAGATTATATGTCCAAGTTACTATACACTGAAGAGCTAAAGAAACTGGCACACCTACCAATATTGTGTAGGGCCCCGCAAGCACGCTGAAGGACTCGATTAATGTCTAAAGTCGTAGTGGAGGGAATTGACACCATTAATTGGGCGGGGCCGTCCATAAATATGTAAAAGTATGAGGAGGTGGAGATCTGTTCTGAACAGTACGTTTCAAGGCATCCCACATATGCTCAGTAATGTTAATTTCTGGGGAGTTTGGTGGACACCGAAAGTGTTTAAACTCATAAGAGCGTTCCTGGAGTCACTTGTAGCAATTCTGGACGTGCAGCCTGTCGGATTGTTCTGCTGGAATTGACCAAGTCCGTCGAAATTCACAGTGGATATGAATCAATGTAGGTGATCAGAAAGGATGATTACGTACCTGTCACCTGTCAGAGTCGTATCTAGGCATATCAGGAGTCCCCGATCACTCCAACTGCACACGCCCCACACCATTACAGAGCCTCCGCCAGCTTGGACAGTCCCCTGCTGACACGCATGGTCTATAATTTCATGAGATAGTCTCCATAACCGTACACGTCCATCCACTAGATACAATTTGAAACGAGACTCGTCCGACCAGGCAACAAGTTTCCAGTCAATAACAGTCCAATGTTGGTGTTGACGGGTGCAGACGAGACGTAAAACTTTGTGTCGTGCAGTCATCAAGGGTACACGAGTGGGTCTTCGGCTCTGAAAGCCCATATAGATAATGTTTCGTTGAATGTTTCGCACGCTGGCACTTGTTCATGCCAATCATTGAAATCTGCAGCATTTTTCAGAAGGGTTGCATTTCTGTCACGTTGAACGATTCCCTTCAGTCGCCGTTGGTCCCTTTCTTGCAGGGTCCATTCCCGGCAGCAGCGATGTCGGAGATTTGATGTTTTACCGGATTCCTGATATTCACGGTACACACGTAAAATGGTCGTAAGGAAAAATCCCCACTTCATCGCTGTATCGGAGATGCTGTATCCCGTCACTCGAGTGCCGACTATAACACGGCGTTCAAACTCACTTGAATCTTGATAACCTGCCATTGTAGCAGCAGTAACCGATCTAACAAGTACACCAGACACTTGTTCTCTTATACAGGCGTTTCCGACAGCAGTGCCGTATTGTTCCTGTTTGCATATCTCTGTGTTTGAATATGCATGCCTATATCAGTTTCTTCGGCTCTTCAGTGTAAAATATCAGATTTATCATCTCCATCACTGTTTTCTTGTAATGGCAACAATTTTTCTATAGAGACTTTTAGCACTCAATTTATTCTCCTTTCAGTTTTTATTAACGTACCTCTCGGCTTGACAAGCCTTCATTGGACGGTAGTTTTAGGACCTGGGCAGGAAATATTTTCGTCAAAGAACACGCCAGCATTTTAATAGGTTTGACTACAGAGTTGTTTTACAGAGGGAGTACGGTTCATCACCGCGGGGCACTTCCAGTTTAATTAATACACAGTGACAGCAGCCCAGCCTTTGATCTTCAAAGGGTGAATCGTCGCACTGCAACCCCTGTCTGTCTCGGTTAGTTAACTGCGTCATAAAATCAGATTAAAACGAATAGGCTGCCATGTTATTTCGGAAGCCTCGTGCAAATTTTGTCTCCCGTTTCTCTCTTTAAAGAAATAAAATGCAAGAGATAAAATTTCACCAATGAACAGATATGAGTGTACCACGGGACATGAGTGAAAAGACCCTCCTTGGGCAAAGGCTCATTTGTTGCTACATGAATTTCGTTTTTTACTTCACATTCTCTATGAATTGCAGTTGAAACAACGAACTTTTGTTTGACAAATGGTGAAATCTCCTTGCAGTCGAACAAAATGAGAATGACATTCAAGAGAGTTTTTCGGTGCAAAACTCGTGGCAGCACCCGAAACCTTTCCACCATTTACTCTGACGTAGTGGTTCCCAGCTTTTCTGAGAGCTTTTCGCCAGGTCGCGAACAGATGTTAACCAATATCCTCAACAAAGTTTGGTACTTTAGTAAAATTCAGACAGAAAGAAAAGTAAATGATGCTCCTGCTTTTAAAGTGACGAATGATGAATAGCGTTTAGTTAATATACAAACAAATAAAACGGACATGATTTTATGATTTTATATGTTTTTAAACTATGAAATAATGAACCGATGAGTGCCTGATGCAGCTGATTTTTATTTTTTTTAAATATTCGATGTAATGACAGTGAGCATTAATCGTAAGTGGCACTAAAAATGTCATAGTACGATTCCAATCCTTGCAGTGCTTTATCACTACCTCGTACTATAGCAAGTGTTAACCATGAATTACCAGGAACAAGTTCAGTAGTAGTACATGAAAAATTAATCTTGCATCCAACAAATGTGATAGGACCAGTCAGTAGCTCTTCTTGAGAAACATTATTTGCTTTATGCTGCTGTGTAAGGCGTGTGACCTTGAAGCGGACTTGGCCGCTGAGCGAGGCAGCCGGGCAACACATGGCCCGTGTTGCCCGGCTGCCTCGCTCAGCGGCTAAGTCCGCTTCAAGGTCACACGCCTTACACAGCAGCATAAAGCAAATTCACACAGCCATTTGATTCCCATTTTTCTCTACGTGGTGCTTTTCCTTTCATACCTGAAAACGGAATTCCGTATTCAAGGCTTTTACATATAACTGTGGGTACTCGTCACCATTATTTCATGGCTGTGTGAATTTGCTTTATGCTGCTGTGTAAGGCGTGTGACCTTGAAGCGGACTTAGCCGCTGAGCGAGGCAGCCGGGCAACACGGGCCTTAGATTTACGAGGCCCGTGTTGCTGGAAAATCAAACTGTGGGTTGCGCAATCGGGACTGATAAGGCGCGCTGGCGCTGTGCCTGCCTGGTGGGGGACAGGAAGTACATCCAGTTCTGAGGCAGCAGCATGCTCAGTCGACTCGAGGCAGCCGCACGAAGCACACAGCCATGCCGTACCGTTGCAGAAGATACTACAGGAGGACCAGACTACCAGTGTACAAGACAGTGGATACTTTCAGTTTTGTTCCTAATAATGTTTCTCAAGAAGAACTACTGACTGGTCCTATCACATTTGTTGGATGCAAGATTAATTTTTCATGTACTACTACTGAACTTGTTCCTGGTAATTAATGGTTAACACTTGCTATAGTACGAGGTAGTGATAAAGCACTGCAAGGATTGGAATCGTACTATGACAGAGACATCATTTCTTATCGCACCTTTTCAATTGGTGTACAAGGTGACAGGAACTATTTTTTTTAAATATTCGATGTAATGACAGTGAGCACTAATCGTAAGTGGCACTAAAAATTCATTTGATTCCCATCTTTCTCTACGTGGTGCTTTTCCTTTCATACCTGAAAACGGAATTCCGTATTCAAGGCTTTTACATATAACTGTGGGTACTCGTCACCATTATTACAATAAAATGTAACCGGCTTGTGTTTTATTAGAAAACCTATCTTCAGCGTGTTGACCTCGCGGAGAACAAGACAGTGCTTTCGGAACATAGGTAGGTACATGCGACCGTCCATTTCGTTGCATCACTACACATCGTATTTTCTAGAAGAATTTTGTATTAATCACTCTAGCCCAAGTCAGATTGAAGACCATATGTGTGCACTGTGTTATGTATAAAAAATTAAAGAAAAAAAGAACAAGTGCGAGTAGGACTCGCCCTCTGATATAATTATTTATGTAGATATGTGTGTAGGTAACAATAACTATAATTTACAGGGCTATTACAAATGATTGAAGCGATTTCATAAATTCACTGTAGCTCCATTCATTGACATATGGCCACGACACACTACAGATACGTAGAAAAGCTCATAAAGTTTTGTTCGGCTGAAGCCGCACTTCAGGTTTCTGCCGCCAGAGCGCTCGAGAGCGCAGTGAGACAAAATGGCGACAGGAGCCGAGAAAGCGTATGTCGTGCTTGAAATGCAGTCACATCAGTCAGTTATAACAGTGCAACGACACTTCAGGACGAAGTTCAACAAAGATCCACCAACTGCTAACTCCATTCGGCGATGGTATGCGCAGTTTAAAGCTTCTGGATGCCTCTGTAAGGGGCGTGCAGTGAGCGAAGAAACGGTTGAACGCGTGCGGGCAAGTTTCACGCGTAGCCCGCGGAAGTCGACGAATAAAGCAAGCAGAGAGCTAAACGTACCACTGCCTACGGTTTGGAAAATCTTACGGAAAAGGCTAAAGCAGAAGCCTTACCGTTTACAATTGCTACAAGCCCTGACACCCGACGACAAAGTCAAACGCTTTTTTCGGCGCGGTTGCAACAGCTCATGGAAGAGGATGCGTTCAGTGCGAAACTTGTTTTCAGTGATGAAGCAACATTTTTTCTTAATGGTGAGGTGAACAGACACAATGTGCGAATCTGGGCGGTAGAGAATCCTCACGCATTCGTGCAGCAAATTCGTAATTCACCAAAAGTTAACGTGTTTTGTGCAATCTCCCGGTTTAAAGTTTACGGACCCTTTTTCTTCTGCGAAAAAAACGTTACAGGACACGTGTATCTGGACATGCTGGAAAATTGGCTCATGCCACAACTGGAGACCGACAGCGCCGACTTCATCTTTCAACAGGATGGTGCTCCACAGCACTTCCATCATGATGTTCGGCATTTATTAAACAGGAGATCGGAAAACTGATGGATCGGTCGTGGTGGAGATCATGATCAGCAATTCATGTCATGGCCTCCACGCTCTCCCGACTTAACCCCATGCGATTTCATTCTGTGGGGTTATGTGAAAGATTCAGTGTTTAAACCTCATCTACCAAGAAACGTGCCAGAACTGCGAGCTCGCATCAACGATGCTTTCGAACTCATTGATGGGGACATGCTGCGCCGAGTGTGGGAGGAACTTGATTATCGGCTTGATGTCTGCCGAATCACTAACGGGGCACATATCGAACATTTGTGAATACCTAAAAAAACTTTTTGACTTTTTGTAGGTGTGTGCAAAGCATTGTGAAAATATCTCAAATAATAAAGTTATTGTAGAGCTGTGAAATCGCTTCAATCATTTGTAATAACCCTGTAGTGTGGCTCAATGGTCTACTGCAAGTATTTCTACTGAATGCCACTTTGACAAATCACGTGACCTGAACATACCGCAGTTAATCGACTGCTGAAGGGGGACCTGGGTGCATACTGTATAGGAAGTTCGTTTATAGATTTTGATGAGTGCTTTTGCAGGTATCAAAATGTTGTTGTTGTTGTGGTCTTCACTCCTGAGACTGGTTTGATGCAGCTCTCCATGCTACTCTATCCTGTGCAACGTTCTTCAGCTCTCAGTACTTACTGCAACCTACATCCTTCTGAATCAGTTTAGTGTATTCATCTCTTGGTCTCCCTCTACGAATTTTACCCTCCACGGTGCCCTCCAATACTTAATTGGTGATTCCTTAATGCCTTAGAATATGCCCTACCAACCGATCCCTTCTTCTAGTCAAGTTGTGCCACAAATTTCTCTTCTCTCCAATTCCATTCAGTACCTCCTCATTAGTTGTTTCATCTATCCATCTAATCTTCAGCACCCTTCTGTACCACAACATTTCGAAAGCTTCTATTCTCTTTTTGTCTAAACTATTTATCGTCCACGTTTCACTTTCATACATGGCTACACTCCATACAAATACTTTCAGAAACGACTTCCTGACACTTAAATCTATACTCGATGTTAACAAATTTCTCTTCTTCAGGAAGGCTTTCCTTACCATTGCCAGTCTACATTTTAAATCCTCCCTACTTCGACCATCATCAGTTCTTTTGCTGCCCAAATAGCAAAACTCATTTACTACTTTTCCTAATCTAATACTCTCAGCGTCAGCCGATTTAATTATACCACATTCCATTATCCTCGTTTTGCTTTTGTTGATGTTCATCTTATATCCTCCTTTCAAGACATTGTCCATTCCGTTCAGCTGCTCTTCCAGGTCCTTTGCTGTCTCTGACACAATTACAATGTCATTGGCGAACCTCAAAGTTTTGGTTTCTTCTCTATGGATTTTAATTCCTACTCCAAATTTTTCTTTTGTTTCCTTTACTGCTTGCTCAACATACAGATTGAATAACATCGGGGATAGGCTACAACCCTGTCTCACTCCATTCCCATCCACTGCTTCCCTTTCATGTCCCTCGACTCTTGTAGCTGCCATCTGGTTTCTGTACAAATTGTAAGTAGCCTTTCGCTCCCTGTATTTTACCCCTGACATATTCAGGATTTGAAAGAGAGTATTCCAGTCAACATTGTCAAAAGCTACCTCTATGTCTACAAATGCTATAAACGTAGGTTTGCCATTTATTAATCTATTTTATAAGGTAAGTCGTAGGGTCAGTATTGCCTAACGTGTTCCAACATTTCTACGGAATCCAAACTGATCTTCCCCGAGGTCGGATTCTACCAGTTTTTCCATTCGTCTGTAAAGAATTCGTGTTAGTATTTTGCAGCCGTGGCTTATTAAACTGATAGTTTGGTAATTTTCACATGTGTCAACACCTGCTTTTGGGATTGGAATTATCATATCAAAATATTGGACTAATTGTTCCAGTGTAAAAACCAAGCGCCGGAACGACGGTCAGGAACGGTAGAACAGAGAGGGCTATAATGAAGACGTCAGCCAATAGTATGCTGACCGACCCATCTCTGTGACGACACCGCGACAGCAGCGTCGTCTACACGAAGAGGACATAAGCGCCTCGCCGCCTGGCCACGGCCCGGTTGAAGGCTAGCCGTTCTGCGAGCTCTACAGCAGTAGTTTAGGAACTGTATTGTTTAAGTTTTATTACGAATTTTATGTACTGTAGAGACTTCTTATTTGAAACTTCCTGGCAGATTAAAACTGTGTGCCGGACCGAGACTCGAACTCGGGACCTTTGCCTTTCGTGGGCAAGTGCTCTACCAACTGAGCCACCCAAGCATGACTCACGGTTGGTAGAGCACTTGCCCGCGAAAGGCAAAGGTCCCGAGTTCGAGTCTCGGTCCGGCACACAGTTTTAATCTGCCAGGAAGTTTCATATCAGCCGACACTCCGCTGCAGAGTGAAAATCTCATTCTGGAGACTTCTTATTTGTCTGTCGCCCATTGCTTCCGACACACCATTGTAAATTCTCTAAGTTAAGTATTTTCATCTATCGTATTGTCATAAAATTTCATTAATACGATTTGCTTGAATTGTTGTCTAGTTTTCCGGGAAATCAGGTTTCCTAGGCACCCTATATTAGACGGGTGGGCAGGAGACAACATGAATGGCTACATCTTTTGACTGCATTGACTTGGAATCTTCAGTTTTTTTCAATCAGCAGGTGACTGTGGACTCTAGTGCCTGACATAAGTTTCAGCATTTTACCTCTTCCTGCTCCAAAAAAAAGGACAGATAGACAGAGGAAAGGACAGAAGAAAGAACTATAACGCTCGTAACTGCTTCTAATTTCCTTTGACTGGTTCCTATCGCTTTTAATATTCGGTAAAGAATGCTATATTTCTGTAGCCCAGCTATGCATGCTATTTTACAGGGGGATGCGAGCAAACAAATATCTGATATTTCTCTACACTCTGTCAACTAATTTGACCAAGGTTGCGGACACGAAGGACTGGTACGCACACAAAATGAATACATATATGTTGTTCACATACGTAGATAAATTGTACAGTAATATCTGAGAATAAGGGTTGACGTGACAATAAATGTTTCTATGGATTTTGGTAGGCAAGGTCCCAAAGTATAATTAAAGTGAGGAAGCAGTTTGCCTCCAACAGTTTTGCAAAATCCGTTTCATACACTTCATTTTCGTAATGCGGGCGGAAGAATATTGTAGAAAACTACTGTCTTCCATGTAAATCACTATGTCAACATACTTCAGTGCGTGAAAAGTTTGTAGAGTTACACTGAACTGATCATTTATAACACATATGTAATTTTAATCTCCTTAGTTACCGCAAGATTAGATTAACCAAAAGCTGACATGTACCCATGTGACACACTTTAAAGGTTTGTAGCCGCTATTTTTGTGTTTACCGACGCCAGATAACATCTGACGGTGTGATACCACAGCTGTATTTTTAGCTGCTCCCTGCCTGGGATGACTGCTGCGATATCTTTGGTGCCAAAGCTTCGTTCACTGTATGATCGCTGGTTTGGAGCAAATACAGCTATGCTAAATTCCACGTGGTTAAATGTGTAGGGAAACCAAATGTCACCTTATCTCTCAGTACCACTGTCTTTGTCTTAGATCTCCAACAAACCACACTGATCAAAACCCTTCCTTCTTCTCTTACCGACAAACATTCTCTTGTCAATAAAATTGGCGAGTTTTTTCCATAATATAATTTTGTCTTAGTGATTCGCGTAACTCCCTACACGGCCATCCAAGTCGCTCTCTCTCTCTCTCTCTCTCTCTCTCTCTCTCGCTCTCTCTCTCTTAATATTAACATTAAGCACTGATATTAATTCTCCTATCGGGCTGAGATCTAGAATTACAATGAAATTACATACACATGTAAAACACACAAATGTACATACCCGTAATTATCACAACACGAAAACATACGTAATATAAAGAAAAATAATACAGAAATGATGAAAATAATAAAAAAAAACAATATAGAGGCGCACATAAAGGCTGGAAAAAATTGGCCCCTCACAGGACGAAAGTGTTCCTATAAGCATTCCAATTATACTGACAGACGTACGATGTCCAAAATAAGAACAACATGTTTACACTTGTAGATTCTTTCACATTCAGTAACAGTTCGAGTAGTGTGGAGGATCCTAGATTTTTGTTATGGAATATAGCTCATTATGATATTTGGTTTTCGGTATATGCCCTCATTGTAACTACACATGCAAACAAATCATTATTCGTAAGGTGAAAATTGACATGCACCACATTATATTCACTGAAATAATGCCAATAGCATAGAGTACACGGAATTAATTAACGGACTCAAACTGACTCAGTCTTAACGCACGACCTACAAATCCTCGATACTTCGTAACGTGTCGAAAAAGAAAGTAGCAGATCAGCTCCATTGGGATACATCATTACTTTGCTACAGTCCCCGTTGTGACACGACGAGGGCCATAAAGCTGACTTCATGCATGAAAATAAAAAGTCATACTCCTTTCACCCCCCCCCCCCCACCCACACACACACACAAATAGTAATGTATGGAACAATAATTACGAATGCGTGTTTAATGTATACGATGCTCTTGCTCCGTACAACCTCCTATTTCCGCACCTGCCTGTGAAGTGCATATCTTAATGAGCATTTAATTGGAGAGGCCTATTGCATACTTTGATTAGACACTGTTTTGAAAAGAACGCCGTAATCATTCTTCCACACCATTTACTTTTTGGGAGGCGTAAGCAGTACTTCAGCTTCCTCGCAAACTAGTGCCAGATGTGGACTCAATCATTAGCGCGTTTGCTTAAAGTTCTTGCCACGCTCCATTAACCAGAGCACCAGAGAAGCCTTTCCTCAGCGGAAGCGAGAAAAGAAAGAAGAAAAAAATTAAATTATACCCAGAGGGAAAATTGTGGGCAAAAGTAAGTGCAGTTTGGCTGTGGAGTGAGATGAAGAAACAGAGACAAGCTTCACCCCTGGAAGTGGCGGTAATTCTCATCAGACAACTGCTACTTCTACCACCCCCCCTCCCCCTTTTCATTTCCCTCCCCGCTCCCCCTCCTCCCGAAACCACTTTTTTCTCCTTTTTTTTCTCCTCTCTTGGCTCGAAATTTTCCCTGCTACCTTTTGCTCAGCATCTTAATTGCGTTTCTTACGGTCCTAAACTTTAATCTCCGTTTCATTATTCCTGAGCTTATAATTTACGTCGGAGCGATTCTTTACGAGGGCATATTCCCAGCTATGGAATTAATAAAGAGCGTTTGCGGATACTGTTGACTTTTAATATTGTTATTTCGTGCCAGAATCTCGCACCCTGGGCGGTTCGAACGTGGCGTTCCGGTGCAGACGGCTTAATGCGCGATGTAATATCCTGGACGCCACGCCTCCGTCAGCGTTCGGCTAGAACGCTGTTTTATGAAACAGGTAATTCGGCTGCGTGGAGTGCAGACGAGATTTCATTGGCGGCGGAGCTATAACTGTTCCGTTTCGGAGGCTCAGAAGTTCTCAGACGGAAAGTATTAAAACGTCTCAGACACTCTCTCGTGCTCAAGCAATATAGGAGCGAGACGTTATAGAATCAAAGGTGATAATAAGTAACACCATTACTTTATGTCATTCGTAAAACTGAATGGTTTATAAACACACCAAAAAAAACGTTTTGCATTACCTCGGTTCCGAGAGTTCCGGACCCTGTGCGTAAAATTCTAATAGAGATCAACATAAACATCACTTCCGTCATTTTTATTGCTCATGAAAACCACACATTGCATGTTGTACCACCATACAGCGAGACCTTCAGGGGTGGTGGTCCAGATTGCTGTACACACCGGTACCTCTAATGCCCAGTAACACGTCCTCTTGCACTGATGCATGCCTGTATTCTTCGTGGCATGCTATCCACAAGTTCATCAAGGTACTGTTGGTCCAAATTGTCCCACTCCTCAACGTCGATTCGGCGTAGGTCCCTCAGAGTGGTAGGTGGGTCACGTTGTCCATAAACAGCGTTTTCCAATCTATCACAGGCTTATTCGATAGGGTTCGCGTCTGAAGAACATGCTGGCCACTCTAGTCGAGCCTTGTCGTTATTCAGAAGGAAGTCATTCACAAGATGTGCACGATTGGAGCGCGAATTGTCGTCTATGAAGACAAATGCCTCGCCAATATTCTGGCGATATGGTTGCAATGACGGCCGGAGGATGGCATTCACGTATCGTACAGCCGTTACGGCGCGTTCCATGACCACCAGCGGCGTACGTCAGCCCCCCATAATGTCACCCCAAAACAGCAGGGAACCTCCACCTTGCTCGACTCGCTGAACAGTGTGTGTAAGGCGTTCAGCCTGATTAGGTTAATTTCATACACGTCTCCGACGATTGTCTAGTTGAAGGCATATGCGACACTCATCGGTGAAGAGAACATGATGCCAATCCTGAGCGGTCCGTTCGGCATGTTGTTGGGCCCATCTGTACCACGCTACATGGTGTCGTGGTTGCAAAGATGGACCTCGCCATGGGGTCTGGAGTGAAGTTGCGCATCATGCAGCCTATTGCGCACTGTTTGAGTCGTAACACGACATCCTGTGGCTGCACGAAAAGCATTATTGAACATGGTGGCGTTTATGTCAGGGTTACTCCGAGTTCCGTAGGTATCGATCATCCACTGCAGTAGTAGCCGTTGGGCGGCCTGAGCAAGGCATGTCATAGATAGCTCATACCTACCTATATCTCTTCCATGTCCGAACAACATCGCTTTGGTTCACTCCGAGACACCTGGAAACTTTCCTTATTGAGAGCCCTTCCTGGCACAAAGTAACAATGCGGACGCGATTGCACCGTGGTATTGACCGCCTAGGTATAGTTGAACTACACACAATACAAGCCGTGTACCTCCTTCCTGGTGGAATGACTGGAACTGATCGGCTGTCGGGCCCCCTCCGTCTAATAGGCGCTGTTCATGCATGGTTTTTTACATCTTTGGGGGGGGGGGGGGTTTAGTGACATCTCTGAACAGTCAAAGGGACTGTATCTGTGATACAATACCCACAGTCAACGTCTGTCTTCAGGAGTTCTGGGAACCGGGCTGATGCAAAACTCTTTTTGATGTGTGTAGATAATGTTTTACATTTGCTTCACTTATTCCATGGGTGTTTACGTTTGTTTCTGATTTTTTGAGAAATATGAGCCATTTCTATACCTGTGATGTAATCTGTGAAAAGGTGGTAATGGATTATTGGTACAAACACTGATAGAAAAAAATTGAAACAACAAAAAATAATTAATGTAGGGTAACGAAATCTTTGGAATAAATTTGGTTAGGTGACATATGTAACTGATCTAACATTTAAAACCACAGATTAACGTAAGTACGAGATAAGCCATTGCTGGTGTGAAATACTGGTACATTAATAACCGGTGTAATCACTATAATATTAAATACAAGCAGCAAACGTGAATGTACTGTGTTCTACATGTGCCGAACATCATTTTGTGTTATGCATTTCCATGCTTGTTGTACTTGGTCGGCCAATACAGGGTCGGTTAATGCTGTTTGCGGATGACCCTAGAGTTGTTTTCTGATAATGTCCCGTATGTGCTCCTTTGAAGACAGACGTGGTAACCGAGGAGTCCAAGGCAAAATGTCGAAACTCTGTAGAGCATGTTGGGTTACAATAGCGGTATGTGAGCCAAAGTTATCTGCCGGCCGAAGTGGCCGTGCGGTTAAAGGCGCTGCAGTCTGGAACCGCGAGACCGCTACGGTCGCAGGTTCGAATCCTGCCTCGGGCATGGATGTTTGTGATGTCCTTAGGTTAGTTAGGTTTAACTAGTTCTAAGTTCTAGGGGACTAATGACCTCAGCAGTTGAGTCCCATAGTGCTCAGAGCCATTTGAACCATTTGAACCAAAGTTATCTTGTTGGAAAACAGACCCTGGAATGCTTCTCATGAATGGCAGCACAACAGGTCGAAGCGGCTGACTGATGAACAGATTTGCAGCCAGGGTGCGTGGGATAACTGTGAGAGTGCTCCTGCTTGTCACACGAAATCGCACTCTAGTGCATATCTCCAGGTGTAGGTCCAGTGTGTCTAACGCACGGACGGGTTGACTGCAGATACTCTCAAAGGCCTGCTTCTAACCAACACAGGGCCATCACTGGCATCAGGCAGAACCAGCTTACATCAGAAAACAGAATAGATCTCCACCCTGGCCGCCAATGAGGTCTCTCGCTTGACACCACTGGCACCACAAATGGATGTGGTTTGGGGCCAGTGGAATGCACGCTTCAGGACGTCTGGCTCTGAGCTGCCCTTGAAGTAACTGATGTGTAACAGGTCGTTGTGTCATTGTGATGCCAACTGCTGCTCAGATTGTTGATGTAGGTGCAGAACGATGTGGCATAACAGCACGTCGAACACGTTTGTCCACCCTCTCTGTAGTGCCAAGTGGCTGTTTGGAACACGGTCTTCTTACGACCATACATTCTCGTGACCACCGCTTCCAGTAATCATGTGTAGTGGCTACATTCCTGCCAAGCTTTTCTACAATATCACAGAAGGAACATCCAGTTTTCGTAGCCCTATTACACGACGTCACCGGCCGGAGTGGCCGTGCGGTTCTAGGCGCTATAGTCTGGAACCGAGCAACCGCTGCGGTCGCAGGTTCGAATCCTGCCTCGGCCATTGATGTGTGTGATGTCCTTGGGTTAGACAGGTTTAATTAGTTCTAAGTTCTAGGCGACTGATGACCTCAGAAGTTAAGTCGCATAGTGCTCAGATCCGTTTGAACCATACACGACGTCCTTCAAAACAATTAAGGTATTGATAATGGTGACTTTATCGACATAGGGGCATTATTGACTAACATCAACTCACCATGTCCAATCTGAAACGTAACTGACGCTCACGACCGTTACCTGACTGGCAACCTTCTGTGACTGGCGCGAAATTGGGATATAGTCTTTTGGATGTAGACACATGAGAATCAACTTTGGTTTATGTCGCACATCTCCTTCTTAGTGTTGCAAATTTTTTTTCATCAGTGTGTATAGGGTCGATATAATTCTAACAGTAGGAACAATAGCTTAATAATTAGTATGCAGATGACGTAAATCATGACGTAATGTTGTTCAGTACACCGTCCTCAGTCATCAATAAAATACATACAATTGTACCCACTACATCCTACACTCCTGGAAATGGAAAAAAGAACACATTGACACCGGTGTGTCAGACCCACCATACTTGCTCCGGACACTGCGAGAGGGCTGTACAAGCAATGATCACACGTACGGCACAGCGGACACACCAGGAACCGCGGTGTTGGCCGTCGAATGGCGCTAGCTGCGCAGCATTTGTGCACCGCCGCCGACAGTGTCAGCCAGTGTGCCGTGGCATACGGAGCTCCATCGCAGTCTTTAACACTGGTAGCATGCCGCGACAGCGTGGACGTGAACCGTATGTGCAGTTGACGGACTTTGAGCGAGGGCGTATAGTGGGCATGCGGGAGGCCGGGTGGACGTACCGCCGAATTGCTCAACACGTGGGGCGTGAGGTCTCCACAGTACATCGATGTTGTCGCCAGTGGTTGGCGGAAGGTGCACGTGCCCGTCAACCTGGGACCGGACCGGAGCGACGCACGGATGCACGCCAAGACCGTAGGATCCTACGCAGTGCCGTAGGGGACCGCACCGCCACTTCCCAGCAAATTAGGGACACTGTTGCTCCTGGGGTATCGGCGAGGACCATTCGCAACCGTCTCCATGAAGCTGGGCTACGGTCCCGCACACCGTTAGGCCGTCTTCCGCTCACGCCCCAACATCGTGCAGCCCGCCTCCAGTGGTGTCGCGACAGGCGTGAATGGAGGGACGAATGGAGACGTGTCGTCTTCAGCGATGAGAGTCGCTTCTGCCTTGGTGCCAATGATGGTCGTATGCGTGTTTGGCGCCGTGCAGGTGAGCGCCACAATCAGGACTGCATACGACCGAGGCACACAGGGCCAACACCCTGCATCATGGTGTGGGGAGCGATCTGCTACACTGGCCGTACACCACTGGTGATCGTCGAGGGGACACTGAATAGTGCACGGTACATCCAAACCGTCATCGAACCCATCGTTCTACCATTCCTAGACCGGCAAGGGAACTTGCTGTTCCAACAGGACAATGCACGTCCGCATGTATCCCGTACCACCCAACGTGCTCTAGAAGGTGTAAGTCAACTACCCTGGCCAGCAAGATCTCCGGATCTGTCCCCCATTGAGCATGTTTGGGACTGGATGAAGCGTCGTCTCACGCGGTCTGCACGTCCAGCACGAACGCTGGTCCAACTGAGGCGCCAGGTGGAAATGGCATGGCAAGCCGTTCCACAGGACTACATCCAGCATCTCTACGATCGTCTCCATGGGAGAATAGCAGCCTGCATTGCTGCGAAAGGTGCATATACACTGTACTAGTGCCGACATTGTGCATGCTCTGTTGCCTGTGTCTATGTGCCTGTGGTTCTGTCAGTGTGATCATGTGATGTATCTGACCCCAGGAATGTGTCAATAAAGTTTCCCCTTCCTGGGATAATGAATTCACGGTGTTCTTATTTCAATTTCCAGGAGTGTATATATACAGTTTGTATTGGAAATATTTTACAAAAATTTTGGGGGCTGGTTAATAACACCAAAAGAAGAAGTAACGTGGATTGAAACATATACCCAAAAATCCTTCTTTATTAAAGACAGAACAGCTTTGAATGATCTCTGGTCAGAAACTCGTAAAGTTCATTTGAAATACGCACCACTTCCCTTTATGCGTGAATGCTGCTAAATGCTTTTAGAACCCGTCCTCATCTGTCATTTTTAATTGCCCGGAGAATCGAGAAAGAGCACGGCAAAAGAGATTTAAGATTTCAGCGGCAAATAGCTCTGGGTGTACGCCCTACGACTCACTATCCATTCTGTTCCTGCCTTCTTCACGTTAATAGTGGATTGAAACGTCTGTCTGTTGCAGGGTGAGTTTGGAATTCGATTTGGAAATATCATAATTTTACTTTTTGAAAGGAGGTGGGGAAGTTGGACACCAATTGCACTTCTCCGCCGTTTATGTGTACGCGCTTGGCTGCTTCCACCATTCCAGCCTCAATTTAGGCCATAGGTGTTTCTCTGATGATGAATATGACATGATACATGTCGGTATGACAGCTTGCCGCACACGTTTTAGCACTCCTGGATTGTAGAGCTGTTGTAGACGCTACCTCGTTTCTTTGGAATTCTCACGCTGTGTGTCGAGCTCGTACGCTGAACTACATAGCCGATTCTGCAACTTGTTGCAGAATTACGTACACGGCAGAACACGTAAAGTATGCCAACAGCTGTACTCTGTCTGGTAGATGAACAGATGCGCCTACACGCACTAGTCACAGATACATAATGAATGAAGGTCAAGTTAGCTGGTTTTGAGGAAGGGTGTGGGAAGTTTCCCGTGACTGTAAAGGAACTGTTTGTCTTCTTTCAAATATTCCGTTTTGAGAAACCAGCTATCCCTCTCACAGCTCACAAGGATTTGGCTGCAAAGTTACAAGGTCTACAAATGGTTACAGTTCTTTTGCTACTTCCAGAATGAGATTTTTCACTCTGCAGCGGAGTGTGCACTGATATGAAACTTCCTGGCAAATTAAAACTGTGTGCCAGACCGAGACTCGAACTCGGGGTCTTTGCCTTTCGCTTGCAAGTGCTGTATTATCTGAGCTACCAAAGCACGACTCACAATCCGTACTCACAGCTTCAATTCAGCCATTACCTCGTCTCCAAACTTCACAGAAGATCATCTGCGAACCTCTCAGAACTAGCACTAATGGAAGAAAGGATACTGCGGAGACATGACTTAGCCACAGTCTGGGGGATGTTTCCAGAATGAGACTTTCATTCTGCAGCGGAGTGTGCGCTTTATGAAACTTCCTGGCCGAGTTCGAGTCTCGATCCAGCACACAGTTTTATTCTGCCAGGAAGTTTCTTTTCCTACTTGTTTGTTACTGAGTCCCTTTGCCTAAATGAGCGTTGTAGAAATCTCGTTTTTTTCCTCATCTCGCATTAAAGTTCGAGATCGCAAGATGATCTACCAGCCGACAGATGTTGCAACACACGAAAAGAGAAGCTATCATTAAACTATTCGTATGCTAGAACTGGGACCCTTAACACAGACAAGAGAAGCCATCACAGAAGAACCGCCGGCGGGCAACTGCGAATAAAACGCAAACAAGTACTGTTAATATGGTACTAACTGTTGTGTCTAGACAAGACAGCCTAGACACAATGAGAGGAAGCCGAAAGGCACGCGCTTAAACTCACACAGGCTGGCGTGAGGTCTGAAACAGGATACGTAATGAATGCTATAAAGAAAAGTACGTAGCTTCTGGAATACTTAACTTTAATCCATAATTGTATAATATCGCTCTTGTACAGATATAATCTCCATTTCAATATACTTGGTGATGGCGCCTTGCTAGGTCGTAGCAAATCACTTAGCTGAAGGCTATGCTAACTATCGTCTCGGCAAATGAGAGCGTGATTGTCAGTGAACCATGGCTAGCAACGTCAGCTGTACAACTGGGGCGAGTGCTAGTACGTCTCTCTAGACCTGCCGTGTGGTGGCGCTCGGTCTGCTATCACTGACAGTGGCGACACGCGGGTCCGGCGTATACTAATGGACCGCGGCCGATTTAAAGGCTACCACCTAGCAAGTGTGGTGTCTGGCGGTGACACCACACTAACCACGTTTTGGTTACATAATAACAACGTGCCGTTATTCTATAAGCTAAATTTAACCTTTACATTGCAGATGCAGTTGGGGAGAGCATCTGACATAAACCAGACAGACCAAAAGGTAAGCAGAGTGCCCATTGCACTCATGAGGGTTAGTCGTGGCGAGAAAGGAGAGAAGCCGCGATGATTTCTTGCAACACGGAGATGTTAAAGATAGTGTGCAGTATTCAATAAGCTGATACAACGATCCTGCCTGAAAACAATTACTCGCTTTACGTAAAAATGGTGACGCTTGATAACGGACGCCATTATATGCCTCTGCCCAAGCTGATGAACAGGAAAACTGTAACAAGGCTAAGCGAAAACTATAAAACTCCGTCCGAACAGGCCTTAGAAGTCTCAACGGCACCCAACGTGCCATTTGACTGCAACCGCTGATGAACGAACAACTAAATGGGGGCAAGCCACATTCAGGAGGCTCATGACATCGGAGGGTCACGTCCTAAGTAAGCATTCGACTTCTGCTGCCTACAGAGGAATACAGTGACCAAGATCTACCTGCTGGGACATAGAAAACGGAGAATTCCTTCGTTCCTCAGAAGTTTCCTATCCTGCTAGGCGCCTCTTCGGAAGAGAAGGAGCCATTCATACCTTCAGTGGATTCTGACGGTTTTCGCCATTTTGGAGAAACTGCGTAGCTCTATAATGATCGTACCATAGATCACATTCTGGATACATCTCTGCAGTATGCAAGCAGTCTTTCTATGATTGTCTCTTTACTCTCTGATTTTTCCTTGAGGGGAAAAATCTATATTTAACAATGTACGGACATGGAAATAAAATTAATATTATAATAGAAATCCTATCAGGGCGTTAGTTTAAGGTGATCAATATTCTGTAGGAATAAAAATCTGATTTCAATCAAATGTGGCCTTCTTCTTTGCTGACTATCGAATTTGTGAACTTAACGCGAGCTCTTGTGTTCACGTCTCGACATATGGCATGACTGGTTTGAATTGTAGTGCCACAAAAAGGTTTGATGCCAAACATATTGACTAACCCAGCGCAGCCAGTGGAAAACAGTAAAATAAATGAACTCTCTTCTCTATCTTCTTTGTCACTACCAGGAGTGTAGTCTCACATCAGAAAGCAATGGTAATATTTAACGTCTCCCCGCTACAGTGGTAATTAAAACCAGGGTTGTACGCAGTTTACTGAGGACAAAAAAGACCTAAAATGCAAGGGCACGATGGGATCTTGAAGCTGAGTCTCCTCCTGTACGATTCCAGCGTAGTGACAATGCGCTACTCGGTCGGTTCCCCGTTTTCGAATATGTACGCTACATAAACACCCGCCCATATGACATCTGATCAGTTCTGTTTGTTCCTTCTTTGCACTGTTGCGTGACTACATTTCTTATCATTCGCAGACAGAAAACGATTAAAATTATGAAAAGCGTTAAGAATAAGGGCAGCAGGCCGTCGAACTACAGAATAGCCATTAACACATGCTATCGTTCCTGTTATATTGCTTTATTTGCTTGCTGACAATTTTAATTGGTACCGTTTCATATATTATCGTTATATTTATTTTCATTTGTACCCAATTAACAGTTACTGAAAAAGATTCGATAATGAAGTCGATCATTAAAAAGTATCTTCCATCCTCATATTATTGAAGACAATTTTGAATTGTCAGTCATACTTCAGTCTTGAAAAATACCATGTTTTCAGCTTCACTATCTAGTCAACGAAGGAAGATTAGGGGGAAAGTTCGTATGGTGGCAAATTTTTCTAAAGTGGTGGGAGTCCCTTAGACAACATACTAAACATGAAGACCGGTGCGGTCACAGACTGGGGTGGAAGTGGGTGTGGGGATAAAGTTGCATACGAAAGTCACATTTTATGTTTTCTTTGAAAGCTCCAAAACCGCAGTCTCCAGCGAAAATGTTTCACAGGACAAAATTAAACATAAATGATTATTAATGGGTAAATGGTTACGTGGAAAGTGATCTGCAAACAGAAACTAGGGAAGCTTAGCGAAAGGGAACTCTACTCTAGTGTAAGTTTCGTGTGGCACAAAGTTTTGCTGGGTCGCCACCCAATTTAAATAAAATTGGGAAAATTTAATATAAGAAGTGAATCAGTCACTGAATTGGTAACCATCAGAAAAAGTCTATAGGCGTTGGGCCTGCCTGAAGTTCACACAAACATAACGCTTCACACACACAAGAAGAGATAAAAAGAATTTTGTCCATCCGAGTAAGTCAGAGGCTCAGAGGTTCATCCCTATCGCTGTAACTGAATTATTGTGAGTAAGAATATTGTGGAACAGTTTCCGACAAAGAAATGTATCTGCATAACCTTGTGCATCAAACTAAGGTACGTTGGCATGAAACACCGGCAAGTGCAGTGAATATTCACGGACAAAGCAAAATTACTGAGTCTCGTGAGAACTACAAGAACACAAATGTAAATCGTATAGACACAAATGGTATGAAAAAAGCTAAACTTTAAAATTTAGAACACATCCACACGAGAAAAGTTCGAAAACACATTCTAGTTTAAAGAGAAGTCAGACAACTGAATTTTTAACCTGTGCTGGAGTAACGAACTTCCTAACCACCTGATCTGCTTATATAAAGCAAGGACCGGAAAGCTTACTAAATACAGAAAAATATACTCGTGATCACACACTGAACTTGAAAATGAACTAGCAGATCAAAGCTGTACATCAGTTAGAATAACTTCACACCATCACACATTAACTAGCTCATCACTCTGAGACGTTCTTCAGTTCTTACAGGTGGTTGGCGGAGGTGGTTACGGCCGGCGGCCTCGTGCGCAGGGAGCAAGCACAGCTCGCAATTTGCAGCATTGTTCCCAGAATTGTTTGGGGTCCTTTGGTTTCGAGCCGAGTAGAGGGTCTCAACCAAAGTCTCTTTGATGGTCTTAGCTGAAGATTTCTAGAACTGTGTTGTCGTGTGGGGATTTGTAGAACTCAACTTGATAGGTCAGGGCTGCACTACACAAAGGAAGCAGTTACTCGGGTAGCACAGTACATGTAGAGTGCACATGAGGGTTTTCTAGGCTAGGCAGTAGTCTGAGTGGATCTAATGAACACTCGCCAGTCGATATGCAGCAAGGGAAATCAAACGGCGTTCAGAATAAAGGCCACTTTAACCTACCGAGTATAGACTGGGATGTCTATGGATTGATTGCGGGGGTACAGACAGACAGTCAAACGAAATACTTTTGGAGGACTTGAGGACCTAGATGGGCAGTCCACACGCAGTGGAAATATCTCAGACCTTGTAGCAACAAACAGGCCGGACCTTATCGACAATGTCAGTATAGAAACGGGGATTAGCGATCACTATGTCAACATAGCAACTATGGTACCGAAAGTTAATAAGCAAATCAAGAAGGCTAGGAGAGTGTTTCCGATAGACTGAGTCTAGTAAGTGTATTAAGGATGGAAAAGACCCACCACGGCTTAATAATGAAATTCGAAGATGCTGAGGAAGCGGAGGCCGTTGCACTCTCGGTTCAAACGGGAACGCACAAATGACATCAAGCTAAGGTTATTAGACATTCGCGTGTCTGTGAAAAGATCGACGCGCGAAGCTACCACCGTCAAACCTTGGCAAAAGATCTGGCAGAGAACCCGAGGAAATTCTGGTCTTACGTAGAATTGCTAAGAGGGTCTAAGGCTTCCATTTAGTCCCTTGTTGACTAGTCTGGTGTGGCACTTGAAGATAGCAAAACGAAAGCCCAAGTTTTAGATTTCACGTTCAAGAAATCGTTCAAATTCACGTTCAAGAAATCGTTCAAATAGGAGAATCGTACAAACATACGTCATTTGACCATCGGACAGACTCTCGTATAGATGACATAGTAATAAGCATCTCTGGTGTAAAGCAACAACTGGAAGATCTGAACGTAAATAGACAACCAGGTCCTGATGGAATCCCAGTTCGATTTTACAAACAGTAGTCTACGACACTGGCCCGTTACCTAGCTTGCATTTGTCGTGAATCTCGCGCCGAGCGCAAAATCCCAAGCGACGGAAAAAAAGGCGCAGGGGACTCCAGTATATAATAAAGGTAAAAGAAAATTCCCGCAAAATTAGAGACCCCTATCCCTATCTTCAGTTTGCTGCAGAATCCTTGAATATATTCTCAGTTCAAATGTAACAAATTCTGTTGAGACTGAGAAGCTTATATGCAGCAAGGTTTTAGGAAGCATGCCTCCTGTGAAACTCAGATTGTCCTTTTCTCACTTGATATACTGCGTACTATGGATGAAGGGTAACAGGCAGATTACATATTTCCGGACAGCATTTGACACGGTGCCCCATTGCGGGCTGTTAAGGAGGGTACGAGCATATGGAATAAGTTACCAGATATGTGAGTGGCTCAAAGACTTCTTAAATAAAAGAACCCAGTGTGTTTTCCTCGACGGCAAGTGTTCATCAGAGACAAGGGTATCATCAGGAGTGCCCCAGGGCAGTGTAATAGTATCGCTGCTGTTCTCTGTATACATAAATGATTTGGCGGACACGGTGGGCAGCGGTCTGCAGTTGTTTACTGTTGATGCCATGGTGTTCGGTAAGTTGTCGATGTTGAGTGACTGTAGGAAGATACAAGACCACTTAGACAAAATCTCTAGTTGGTGTGACGAATGGCAGCCAGGCCTAAATGTGGAAAAATGTAAGTTAATGTGTATGAGTAGGAACATCAAACCTGTAATGTTCTGATACAGTATTACTAGTGTTCTGTTTGCCACAGTCAAGTCGTTTAAATATCTGGGCTTAACGTTGCAGAGCGAGATGGAACGGACATGTGAGAACTGTGAGAGGGAAGGCGAATGGTGAACTACGATTTACTGGGAGAATCTTAGGAAACTGTCGTTCACCTGTAAAGGAGACCGCATATAGGACGCTGGTGCGGCCTATTCTTGAGTACTGCTCCAGTGTTTGGGATCCATACCAGATCGGATTGAAGGAAGATATCGAAGCATTTAAGAGGCGGGCGGTTAGATTTGTTACCGGTAGGTTCGAACGACGTGTAAGTGTTACGGAAATGCTGCTGGAACTCAAGTGGGAATCCCTGTAGGGAAGGCGACGTTCTTTTGGAGAAACACTATTGAGAAAATTTAGAGAACCAGCGTTTGAAGCTGACTGCCGAGTGATTATGCTGACGCCAACATACATTGCGCGAAAGAACGACGAAGATAAGATACGAGAAATTAGGGCTCATGCGGAGGCATATACGCAGTCATTTTTCCCTCGCTCTATTTGCGAGTGGAACAGGAAAGGAAATGACTAACAATGATGGAGGGTACCCTCCGCCGCGTACAACGGTGGCTTGCAGAGTATCTGTGTAGATGTAGAAGTCGCTCTTAAGACTAGCGTCTTCATTCACCAAAGCTTTAGCCGCAAGTGACGAGAACACGCTCTCCCTGTAACGACCTCCCCAGATAGCATTAAGACAGCAGAGGGGTCCTTTCCGACATTAACTACTGTCGAATGACTACCGAAAGCGTACAAATCTCTTTGCCTTGACTGTGAAAGCCATGTTGGCTACGATGTTGCTACCACAGCAGATAGATGATGTATTGCTACCGTATAAAAGACAAGTTTAACATAAACACGCACTCACTCATTCATACAGAGGGTAAAGAGAGAAAGGAAATTTGGAAGCACAAAATGTACAAATGTACGTACTATTTATAGTATTAGGTGCTTACAGGAAAAATTAATACTTAAATGTAGCTAAGTAGCACTGATTGGGGACAAACGCGAAAGCAAAACTAAATTACGAATGACTGAGAGCGAAAACACGAAATACAAGTTAAATAATGTCAAACGAATCTACCTGAGACGTTTCAAACTACTTTACATTTTCATACATAAAACGTTCTACATTTTTTTCTAGGGCTAATACCGTCCTCGTTGCAGTGGACGGAAAAACTGCAGGTTTTTAAAAATAGTACTTTGATGGTGTCAAATTAATGTTTACGGCTAAATGAAGTGGCTTAAGAACAAATATTAAATATTTGTACCACATTTTAGTGTAGTACAGTCGTACTACGGGATAAACTGTGCGCTGAGGCTGAAACAGAGAAGAGGGAAGGGGTGGGGAATAGAAGCACGATGGGAGGAAGTCCACCGGACTGTGGTTATGCACTTCCATCCTTCATTGGTCAGCAAATTAAAGAGAGAGTAGGTGATTCTCCACTTCACAAGAAGCAATTGCAGGGCGTTTCAAAAAGTTGTACCGACCCCCCACAGTGAGTCTTAGGAATCCTGACGACGCAGAGCTCTAACCTGCCCAGACGGTGTTTAATACCCACACAGTGAGTCAACACTACATGTATGGATATGAGTTACTAATAATAGCAACGCCTGAAATGCATATGGACGGTGTCTACGTAAAAGTCAGCACTCTGTTTCACACTTGTAGAGGTAGAAATTGATTCTCGGTCATCCTGTACTTCAGCTGTAACGTTGTTCCGAAAATGGTACTTTCTTCCACCACAAGCGCTCCTTTCTTTTCAGTTCACTAGCAGACTTTACCTTCCCAGCATTTCCCGTCCAGTTATCTTACGTGAGTAGAAACAATAACTTATCTAAATTTGTGTTTACATAGCTGAGCTGTTTACAGTTTCTTAAGTGAATACTTATTTGCAGTTGTTAAGTGAGCTTTTACACTGCGACATAGAAAGTAGCACCACGAAGGAGTTATGCAAATTCATCACAAACTGATACTCATACAGGTGTGTAGGAATAATGCAGATTTTTTAACTTTGGCGGCCGATGGATGAATGTGTGACGTCGCTGCAAACAGGAGGCATGTCGATCCTACGCATAAAGTCTTTGCGAATTTTATTCCGTATACTCAGCTGGACGGTAACTATGCCTCGTAGACTGGTGCGTGAGCGATATACATAGATGTCAGCAGGTGAGAGAGGACGTGTAGTTGGACTCAAAGATGACGATTGGCCGAGCGGGATTAGCCGAGCGGTGTAAGGCGCTGCAGTCATGGACTGTGCGGCTGGTGCCGGCGGAGGTTCGAGTCCTCCCTCGGGCGTGGGTGTGTGTGTTTGTCCTCAGGATAATTTAGGTTAAGTAGTGTGCAAGTGTAGGGACTGATGACCTTAACAGTTAAGTCCCATAAGTTTTCACACACATTTATTTATTTATTTATATATTTTTTATTTTTTTTTGGATGACGATTGAGGTAAATAGCGAATCGCTCGACATTTGAATAGAATCGATGCCACTATTCGACGATGTATGAAGGAATCGCTGAACCATAGCCGAAGGAAGCGGTCGACCTAGAGAAACAACAGAACCTGAGGGCTGAGCAATCATCAGAGATACACTCATAGCCCCGGATTCATTATTATTATCGATCCGACGTGCAACTGGTGCTTCATTGATCACAAGGACGAGTAACAGACTGCTCACAGAAAAGTGGTTGAGCTCCGGCGCCCCTTCCACCGAATACCATTGCCTTCTGTACACCAAGCGGTTGCCAGTTGTGTCGAGAACATTCGGCCTGGAATCTCATTGACTGGCGTGTAAGTGTCGTCAGTGATGAGTCGCGCTTCGAACTGAGCTACGATGACCAGCGAAGACGTGTAGGGAGACACCTCTGATACTGGTGGGATAGCAACCTGACTCTCACCCGGCAGCGGCCCGCCAAACGGGAGTGATAGTCTGGGGTGCCATTTCATTTCATAGTAGGATCCCTTTGGTTGTCATCTTTACAGTACAGCGATACGTCGACGATATTCTACGCCCAGTTGTGTTGCCCTTCCTTGCAAGTCAAAAAAGAAATGGCTCCAAGCACCATGGGGCTTAACATCTGAGCTCAACAGTCCCCTAGACTTAGAACTACTGAAACTTAACTAACCAAGGGACAACACATAGGTCCATGCCCGAGGCAGGATTCGAACCTGTGACGCAGCAGCAGCGCGGTTCCGGACTGAAGCGCCTAGAACTGCTAGGCCACAGCGACCGGCTACCTTGCAAGTTATCCTGGGCCTACATTTCAGCAAGGTAATGCCCGCCCGCACAGGTGAGAGTTTTTACCGCTTGTCTTCGTGCTTGCCAGCTCCCATTTTAGTCAGTGACGTCTCAGGATCTCATCCCAGTTTATAATGTAAGGCCCTCTAACCGGCTCGTGTTTTGTACGATCAAACACGCCAGTTTGACAGAATTTGGAACGATACCCTCAGGAGGACATGCAGCAACTCTGCGAATCAATTCCAAGCCGAGTAATTGCTTGCATAAGGGCTAAAGGTTGACCAAGAGTTATTGACTTGCTCAGTTTAGGAAGCTTTGATTAAATTATCCAATTTTTATGAAATTGTAATCATTTGTTTTTCTGTTCATTTACGTGGCATCTATCTATTCCCGCCCCAATTGGATAATTTGTTCTTGGGGCGCCTTTGGAATGTGTGTAAAATAGGTTCCTATAAACAATGTCTGCGAAGTGTTTAATTTGTAAGTGTGATGTTGTCAGTAACCTATGTAGTTTTTCGTGGGAAAGGGAGTGGATTGATAAATGTGGCACTTTTCCACTGTCTATCACTGACACCATATTGTAAAGCCAAGCACACGAAATTCAGTTGTAGTTTCTTCGTGGTGATCTAATAAGTGACCATAATGTTAATGCACTTCCGTCAGCTTTGATTGTTTTACTGGTCGACGGCGTAATGTTTTTTTTCCCCCACCGAGGAATTTCTGGCGCATGTACAGTAGACTGCACTGAGTGGGCCCTACTCGCTACAATTCCGCAGTACATCTTCTAAGGTGTGTGTCAATATGTCTGATGGGAAGGGAGCCTGCAACAGTATTCTACTCTAATGCACTGTTCGACTTAACTTGAGATATCCGAAGTTCCGTAGCACTAAATTACGTCTGTTACTAGGGAGTCAATTTAAGCCTCTTGGGCTCTTGAACTGTGGAAGATCTGAGTCTGCTGTGTTGCACTTGATACCCCTCATGCTAAGAAAAGTATTCCAGCTAATGATAGTGGAGGCTATGCAGTCGACATTCTCGAATACATACTGACAGCAAGTTACACTTCGGACAGACTCTTGAGCATGGTAAACAGGTGAAATCTTCTGCTGTTGAACTTTTTTATACAATCGCTCACTTAACAACAGCAAATAAGTACACATTTGGTATACTGAAAACAACTACACTACACAAGAATAAGTTTAGTGAGTTTATTTTGTCAGCTCATGTTAGAGAGATGTGCAGGAAATACTGCAAAGTTGCAGCCTGTCTGTAAACAGAATAGCGATCAGAGCGAGTTATGGGAAAAGTCGTCTTTCCCAGAAGACCACTGAAGCTGACGTATCGGGCGACAAATGATCAAATCTTGTCCAGTAGTGTAGAGCGGTGTGCTGCGACTTACAGAGATTCCATCCATATTCACTTCTGGCATTAGTATTATTTACAACTAATTTATGTGTTCCAAGTAGTGTTAAACATGCTGTGTGGAAAATAAACCATCTCACAGGGATGTCCTCGCACTGCATCGCCAATGATTCATAAGGCTCGCTAAGTGGGTCGGTATAACTTTTTGAAACACCTTGCACTAGCTTAGAGACCCACGAGAAAAACGGGACCCCGCAACGAACTTGCGACGTCACATCAGTGGCCTCAAGGCCCGTGAGGAAGACAGGTCACGATGCGTATATCACCAAAGTATGCCTGAGCTCGTTTGTTCGCTCAGCTCAGTAGACGAACTGCTTTTCAAAACCTGCTAGCTTGTAATTAGGTAGTTACGTACATACGAGAATTTTATCTCCTACTGGGATCCGCTGTTATTGAGTCTTACTGACTGCTAGTAGAGTCCGCACAAAATACCGTGGCCGATAGATTCACAGACAGCAGGACACGCGTGGGGAGAGTGGTAGCAGTGGGGGCTGCAAGTAGGCGCTGCAGGGGTAATGCCGAGTGGTGGAGAGGAAGTGCCGTGGTAAACTGAAGCCCACACTCACATTTTCTGTAAATATTGAGCTGTGACCCTCCACGACTACAATTGCATGGTGGCCATTCAAAATTATCTGTCACCTCTGATTAGTATCACAACAGAAAAAAATGGTTCAAATGGCTCTGAGCACTTTGGGACTTAACATCTGAGCTCATCCGTCCCCAAGAACTTAGAACTACTTAAACCTAACTAATCTAAGGACAACACACACATCCATGCCAGAGGCAGGACTCGAACCTGCAACCGTAGCGGTCGCGCGGTTCCAGACTGTAGCGCCTAGAACCGCTCGGCCACTTCGGCCGGCATCTAAACAGAATTCCGTCGAAAATGCAGCGACTTATTTTCGCCTAGTTTGGGAACCATTTGTAACTTTCAGAGAACTGAATCGAGTTGTGAATTTTCGGTAAAACCTACATATTTATCCTGTCGCCATATTAAAATTTGCTTCTTTTGCCAAAACACAACGGACTTTAAACAGTCTCAGTTCACTAACATGTTGTTCAGACGCAATTACAGGAGAATTCTGAAATCGTAGTTTATTAAGTTTATTAATTGAGGAACTGATGAAAAGTAAGGTAAGTATCTAATGAAAAAGCACATCCTCAGTACAAAATAAACATGAATGCCTTATGTTGTTCCAAAACCCATAACATTTCTTCTTTCACCATCTATGGACAGCCCTTAAAAATTACGTTAGTCTGCAGATAGTGGAATAACGCAGTAGACAATGAAGTTTTGCACAATACCCATACGGAGAAATGCTCTCTTTCCATGCTAAGCTGGCCGCTGTGGCCGAGTGGTTATAGGCTTTTCATTCCGGAACCGCGCTGCTGCTACGGTCGTAGGTTCGAATCCTGCCTCGGGCTTGGATGTGTATGATGTTCTTAGGTTAGTTAGGTTTAATTTGTTATAAGTCTAGGAGACTGATGACCTCAGATGTTGAGTCCCGTAGTGCGTAGAGCCATTTGAACCATTTTCTCCATCGTATCGTTTGCCAAAATCTCATTTCGAAATCTCAAACCACTTATGAAATATGGGGAATGTTCTGCACATTTCACTCTGGCTTTATCACTCACGCGGGGCCATCACAAACGAGTGTGCTATGTCAGATCAATTTTCTCGTTATTGGTGACAGATGGATACTTCTACCCAAGTCTAAAGAAAATTTCGGTATGTTAGCTAAATTTAATATGCAACAACATATTATGTAATATGCACCAGACGTAAAATCATAGCGACCTCTATCTTTCATTGCAAATTTTTCCGAATGTCGCACAGTGTCTTACTTCCACGCAAATATCACAATAACTGTAACAATTACCGAAATGATGGGCACATCATCACGGACCTGAAATATACAACTGCAAGTAAAGCAAAAACGAATTCTTTTGACCTAATAGTTTCTGTAAAATCGTTTGAGAAAGATTACAGGTTGTGCGTTTGGATTCTGTCATCACGGATAGTGTAGGCCTCCCCTTGCGTACAAACGAATGAATTCACCCAACGCTTTGGACGAAAATTGATCCTTGCGCACTAGTCACGTTACCCTGCGTGGATTTACCACAACCGAACATACAATATCGCAGTATGGTTTAATTTAAGACCTGCACTCGACATACACGATATAATGGCTCGTTTACAGCATTCGGTCTCTTCTTTTTAACGGTTCTCATTTCGAACAGTATATAGTGTCTCAGGCAACCGACAATCGTTTTAGCCTGACTTTGGTATTATTGTACCTATTCTAACTGTAACAAGTTAGTAGTAGGCTTATGGACGTCCGCTCGCTGCAGTGTTAGTAATCTGTAAGACCCCATTAGAATATGCAATTCCTGTTTGTACGTAAGTACCTAGTTACAAGGTAAGGGATCTAAGCTGAGCGCGCGAACGACCTCGGGCCAACTCTCGTGACGTAAGCGACAAAGTCTGTCTTTCTCGTGATCTTCGACTTCCTTTTTGTGGCTAGTGGGATGGGTAGCAGGGAGAATCACCCGCTCACTCTTTAGTTTGCAGATCTATTAAGGACGAAAGTGCATAACCACAATCCATCGACCTACCTTCCATCGGGCTTCTAACCTCCACCCTTCCCCTCCACTCTGTTACACGCCCAGTACACAGTTTATCACTTAATACTACTCTACTGTACTTAGATGTGGTGCACACGTTTAATGTTTATCCTGAACCCACTTTATTTCGCAATAAGCATTAATTTGGAACCATTAAGACACTATTTTCAATAATCTGCGATTTTTCCATCTTCTCCAAGACGGAAACTTTTATTAATCCTAGAGACAAATAATTATAACCTTCTTTTGTACGAAATGTAAGGTAGTTGTATTAACTACAGGGAAATATTTTCGACTTATTTAAGAAAAGTGTAAAACGTGAGCTTCAAATGCCCTCCCTCCCATCCATATCAACCATATCAAAACCAGTCGGATTTTTAACATATTGTTCATGACACTCACTCCTGTCCCTATACAAAAATCTACTACTACGTCATTTTTTTCCTGTTTAGCCTATTTTGGTCTGCTTTGACTGCACTAAAGAAAGCTCAAACCGGTTTTCTTGTGACACATCTTTAGTCTGTCTAATCTTACCTATTTCTCCTGTCATTTCTTCAACGAGTAAGGACGATAGACTAACAACAATGAGAGTTTCCAGATACACATTTATTATTGAGGGGGGGATTTGACTCTCAAGCTTAGCTGTATTACACATACTTGTTATACAATACCAGTCTCAGCGAGGAAGGTACAGGGGTTGGACAAAAAATATGTAAACACCTCGAAAAATGCATACTTACAACATAAATGCAGATGCCAGCCAACTCGGCAAGTTATGTTGTTATATTTACCAGTGGGGATCACAACAGTGTTCTGTTTTGTCTCGAGGGCCTTATGTCGGAGCTTAGTGAATTCGAACCTGAGCAAATTTTTGATGCTGTTATGGTGTGTGCTTCCATAACCAAGGAAGCCAAAGTGTTTGAATCTTCAAGACTCACGTTTCGAAAAGTTATACCGCATACAGGGAAAGAGTACAAACATCATCCACTAAGACACAATGCGGACGAATGTGTAATTTGAGTGATCGTGACAAATGTTCATTGAAGAGGATTGTGACGAAAGGTAAGAGGATGATAGCTGCAAAAGTCACTCGCACTCATGAAGCCCGTCAGCACCAGAACAAGAAGGGAACACAGAAGCAGGAAACTGTAGGTCTAGCTCATATTCGAAAATCTCACATCAGCGAGGAAAACGTGATTCAGAAACTATAAAAGCTGGGCTATAGAAGAACGTCATTTGGTCAGATGAGTCTTGTTTCACGCTATTTCTAATTTCTGATCGAGTTCACGCCCCAAGAGTGAAACATAGCGGGGATTCGGTAATGATTCGGGCAGCCACATCGTCTTATTCCATGGACCCCATGGTACACCGCTACGTCACACTATTGCCATGGATTTTGTGACCATTTTGGCTGATCAGCAGGACTGACAGGTTTTTTCAAAAACTCAATCATGATTTCTTACGATTCCTATGCAAAACAAACGTAGGCCTAAAATTCAAAATGCAATAATACAAATCATAGCATTTTACCGTATTATATTTCTACTCGCTTTGCAAGGTTGTATACATGGAAGAACCCTGGAGATACTAAAAGGTATCAGATAGATTATATAATGGTAAGACAGAGATTTAGGAACCAGGTTTTAAATTGTAAGACATTTCCAGGGGCAGATGTGGACTCTGACCACAATCTATTGGTTATGACCTGTAGATTAAAACTGAAGAAACTGCAAAAAGGTGGGAATTTAAGGAGATGGGACCTGGATAAACTGAAAGAACCAGAGGTTGTACAGAGATTCAGGGAGAGCATAAGGGAGCAATTGACAGGAATAGGGGAAATAAATACAGTAGAAGAAGAATGGGTAGCTTTGAGGGATGAAGTAGTGAAGGCAGCAGAGGATCAAGTAGGTAAAAAGACGAGGGCTAGTAGAAATCCTTGGGTAACAGAAGAAATATTGAATTTAATTGATGAAAGGAGAAAATATAAAAATGCGGTAAGTGAAACAGGCAAAAAGGAATACAAACGTCTCAGAAACGAGATCGACAGGAAGTGCAAAATGGCTAAACAGGGATGGCTAGAGGACAAATGTAAGGATGTAGAGGCCTATCTCACTAGGGGTAAGATAGATACCGCCTACAGGAAAATTAAAGAGACCTTTGGAGATAAGAGAACGACTTGTATGAATATCAAGAGCTCAGATGGAAACCCAGTTCTAAGCAAAGAAGGGAAAGCAGAAAGGTGGAAGGAGTATATAGAGGGTCTATACAAGGGCGATGTACTTGAGGACAATATTATGGAAATGGAAGAGGATGTAGATGAAGATGAAATGGGAGATACGATACTGCGTGAAGAGTTTGACAGAGCACTGAAAGACCTGAGTCGAAACAAGGCCCCCGGAGTAGACAATATTCCATTGGAACTACTGACGGCCGTGGGAGAGCCAGTCCTGACAAAACTCTACCATCTGGTGAGCAAGATGTATGAAACAGGCGAAATACCCTCAGACTTCAAGAAGAATATAATAATTCCAATCCCAAAGAAAGCAGGTGTTGACAGATGTGAAAATTACCGAACAATCAGTTTAATAAGCCACAGCTGCAAAATACTAACACGAATTCTTTACAGACGAATGGAAAAACTAGTAGAAGCCAACCTCGGGGAAGATCAGTTTGGATTCCGTAGAAACACTGGAACACGTGAGGCAATACTGACCTTACGACTTATCTTAGAAGAAAGATTAAGGAAAGGCAAACCTACGTTTCTAGCATTTGTAGACTTAGAGAAAGCTTTTGACAATGTTGACTGGAATACTCTCTTTCAAATTCTAAAGGTGGCAGGGGTAAAATACAGGGAGCGAAAGGCTATTTACAATTTGTACAGAAACCAGATGGTAGTTATAAGAGTCGAGGGACATGAAAGGGAAGCAGTGGTTGGGAAGGGAGTAAGACAGGGTTGTAGCCTCTCCCCGATGTTGTTCAATCTGTATATTGAGCAAGCAGTAAAGGAAACAAAAGAAAAATTCGGGGTAGGTATTAAAATTCATGGAGAAGAAATAAAAACTTTGAGGTTCGCCGATGACATTGTAATTCTGTCAGAGACAGCAAAGGACTTGGAAGAGCAGTTGAATGGAATGGACAGTGTCTTGAAAGGAGGATATAAGATGAACATCAACAAAAGCAAAACAAGAATAATGGAATGTAGTCTAATTAAGTCGGGTGATGCTGAGGGAATTAGATTAGGAAATGAGGCACTTAAAGTAGTAAAGGAGTTTTGCTATTTGGGGAGCAAAATAACTGATGATGGTCGAAGTAGAGAGGATATAAAATGTAGGCTGGCAATGGCAAGGAAAGCGTTTCTGAAGAAGAGAAATTTGTTAACATCCAGTATTGATTTAAGTGTCAGGAAGTCATTTCTGAAAGTATTTGTATGGAGTGTAGCCATGTATGGAAGTGAAACATGGACGATAAATAGTTTGGACAAGAAGAGAATAGAAGCTTTCGAAATGTGGTGCTACAGAAGAATGCTGAAGATTAGATGGGTAGATCACATAACTAATGAGGAAGTATTGAATAGGATTGGGGAGAAGAGAAGTTTGTGGCACAACTTGACCAGAAGAAGGGATCGGTTGGTAGGACATGTTCTGAGGCATCAAGGGGTCACCAATTTAGTATTGGAGGGCAGCGTGGAGGGTAAAAATCGTAGAGGGAGACCAAGAGATGAATACACTAAGCAGATTCAGAAGGATGTAGGTTGCAATAGGTACTGGGAGATGAAAAAGCTTGCACAGGATAGAGTAGCATGGAGAGCTGCATCAAACCAGTCTCAGGACTGAAGACCACAACAACAACAACCCTTCTTTCTGTGCAGAAAACGACGGAACTGCAGGCACGTAAATGAGTAATTCATTTTCACCATTAATTCAGCTTCTAATGTAGCCATTGACCAACGATTTCTCTCAACTCGCCAAATGTTCCACATGAGGCTGAAAATTCTTTCTGGAGCAGCACAGGAATGAACTACAGAAAACACGAAACATACGGTTTTGAACAGGTTTCAACAGTTTTCATAACGACGAAAGAATTTCATCCACTTCTCAGACTTCAGTCTAAAACCGTTCTCCTGTTATTTCGTGACATAGGTGTTTAAAGGTTTGAAAGCTTTGTAAACGCCCTCTTCAAAGTCAAATCATGTTTATCGTTTCTCTACTTAGTAGATATCACGCTGTAAGTAATCTACCGCTTCTCTTTCGAATGTTTTGACACGATCGTCATTTTATAATTTCAAGAGGACCGAGAACACCGCAGAATCGTAAAACTGATCTTCTTTTCTATGTTTCGGAGAGGTTCTTAAGTCTAAGGTTAAATAAGTCTGTTATAGTCGCTTCACCAGATTGAAGTTTCGCATTTAATGGTGCAAAATAATCACCAATGTTCATTACAAAGCCCAGCTATTCCACAGATAGTTCATCTTCGAAAACTTATGTGAGTATCTTTGGTTTGTACTCCTGCGAGAGAAAGTACAATGTGATTGATTCAAAATTCTTCCATATTCGCTGTACGGACGGAGTGAGGCACAGCTAGCGTGTTGGTAGGTGTATTAAAATACGTTACCATTCAGTGTCTATCCATGCAAAAAATCCGTTAGCTCACTGACTTTATTACTAGACCGACGGAATTCATTATACATCTTAATAACAACGGCTTCTACTTCAGTTCAAATTACATTTCCTGGTTGCTTTCAGGCGTCATTTAAGAGGTGACAGTTACATGCTACCTGAGCCATATTTGGATTTTGCACGCTTTTAATCTTTCCAAATTTAGCACAGGTGGTGTCAGCAAAAAAAGGATGATATTCATCGACGGTAAAAATGCTTCGGTAAGCTAATTTTCGATTCCCGCTGCAACTGTGTCAGACGTTTCACTATCACTGCTGTAAAAAGAGAGAAGTTCTGTATACACCTCTTCGTCATGGGAAAAATAACGTACTATCAATGGAAAGGTTTTAATGTGTCCTTTGTTGAATACATCCGAAGAAACAGAGTAAGAAAAAGAATCGGCCAACTGCTTAACCGTTAGCTCTTTTGAATACCGATCAAGTGCTGAGGAAATCATTTTCGTTGCATTTGTCGGTCGACATGTTTGTCATTCGCTACTCGAAAACAACGGCTGTTGAGTCAGGTTTGCCATATTAGGTCACTGACTAAAACCAAAAGAATGATCATAAATTTCGCTATCTGTTACCAGATTGGTCGTCAGTTTCAAACTCGTAGTGAACCATTTAATGTGGGGCTCATTATATTATATGAAAATTATATGAAATATTGTCCATTTTTATGTGATCGGGATTTTTACCCATCCCGGCAAGGTTTAATTGGGGAGTTGGGTTTTCAGCTGAGAATTCGGGATGATTCCGCCTAAAACAGGAAACCTGGAAATCCTACTGATCAGGTCGATCCTTCAGCACAGTGTTTATTCCCCAAAGATCACGCTCTTTTGCAAGACGACAGGGCCCCTATTCAAACAGCTCACATCGCCCAGGTCTGTTTTGTGACCACGAGGATGAACTGCCCTGCGCACCACAGTCACCAAATCTCAGTATTATTGAGTCTTTATGGTCTTCTTTGAATAGAAGGGTGTATGAAAGCTACCCACACCCGTCATCGTTACCTGTGCTTACCAGTATTTTGTAGAAAGAATGGTATAAGATGGCTTTAAAAACCATCCATTGACCTGTATCAGTCCAATAGGAGATGTCTGGCAGCTGTTTTTTCTACACCATATCACGAATGGTGTATGTGTTGTGTTTATGGTGATTCCTTATTTTTCTACACCCCTGAGCAATCAAACAACGACTTTACGCTATTCCAAGTCTGTAATAATACTATTGTACGTTACTGCGCCGTACCACAAATTCGTTTTCATTTTCACTCATAGTGTATTGTCTGTCTTCCATAAGGCGCTTAAGAGAATTTACAGCGTGCAGTCTGCGATCGCGATATGCGATCAGTCACTGCATGTTGTGATCTCTATGCCAGTGTCTTCAGCATTGAGTGTTTTTTTCATCTATTTCCTAATACAGCTTGTCTCGAATTTTATTAATGGAATTTGTGTTCGAATATGGATTTAAATGACTGAATGTCAACGAAATAATACCCTTGTCCCTTTCTTATGGTAGCACTATTACAACCTATTTAGGCCACTTCTCCAGGTTATTTTGAATTACGTTTGTGAGGAATGTCACACTTTAAACAGGGAGTTACACTACTAGTTCTTAATCTGAATAAGTGTACCTGTTCATTAGACTGGTTTACAAATGGACAGGGACGGATGAAAAAGTATCCAATACTTGTGTTTGTCCGTGTTTTTACAGTTCAGATCTGTGTCACCATCTGTCAGCATAACAGTCAACAACAGCAAATGTAATCATTTGTAACATTTCGTTTCTGCCAGTTTTAGAGTTTTCTCACTTTCACGAAACATTATTGGAAATACCGAAAAACGGAGATTAAAATGCGCATTCGACCAGACGTACATACTGCCGCTCCAAATTATGTGACTGAAATGCCAGCGAGACGGAAATTTACGGTTGAATCACAGCGACGACATTAATTTCAACTGATTAACGTCTGGTATATGACAGCGTATAAATTAAACAGTTCGTACTTCCGGAAAATGGAAAGAAAATCGAAATGCCGCATTACATTTTTTGTTCAGTTTATTTAGAACAGCACACAATCGATACTTCACACGTAATTCCAATCAGGTTATGCTATTCAGAATGCTGAGAACAGAGCGACGTTGTCTGAAACAAAGGCAATGAAGATTTTGCCACGAGAATTCAACAACATACGTTCCACGTTGCCTTAAATGATTAAAAAGTTAAAAGCGTGCTGAAACTTACAATTTGGGATTTGGAATAATGTGTAGACGATAGATCTATTCTTGGATGAAGCCCTCTGTAAATGTATCTGGTTCGGAATAAACGTTATTAAAACAAGGTTGCATTAGTTTCAAAAGTGTGTCGCTACGGCTGTGTTCCTCTAGAAATTTCTGTACGTGACTATAACAATATCTCTCAACGGAGCAGAGTCGATGTTTCCACCACGTAACAGTCTCTACAATGTCTTCAGAGTAGTGATGGAGTAGTACGGCGATATAGGGACGACGCCGAAGCGTGCTGTCTGCCTTCTCTGTGCTTCAATTAGATCAGTGATGTTCTTACCTAAAAGACTTATTAGCGGGAGTTTTTTGTAGATGTAATGTACGGCAGCATATTAATATACAGTTGACTAATTCAATCGATCCCTCAGTTTTTTTCCTTCAGCACGTCAATGCCATACTAAAAGTTCTCGTTCTACTAAAGCTTCATTATCAGGGAGACATCTGATATTCCAGAATGCTATCTCCAATGTTATTATAATGTTTAGTTTTTATTTCTTAAATGCTTTTTTCCGTTTCTTGGTCCACCGTCAACAGGTGGGAACAGTTACTAAAGGATTTAGTAGGCGCTTCAGTTTGGAACCGCGTGTTCACTACGGTCGCAGGTTCGAATCCTGCCTCGGGCATGGATGCGTGTGATGTCCTTAGCTTCGTTAGGTTTAAGTAGTTCTAAGTTCTAGGGGACTGATGACATCAGCTGTTATGCCCCACAGTGCTCAGAGCCAAAGTATTTAGTAAGAGAAACGTCCAAAAACCAACATTCGCGAACGCTACGTGAGTTAAATATGATGATCGGGGCTACACCATGACGTTTTAGTGCTCTGTTTTAGGATACGAACCTCTAATTTGCGGGCTGCAGCTTCGACTCTTTCGTTTGCTGTAGCGAGCACTCTGGTCTGAAGTAGAGGTTTCAGGCTTCGCCATAAATGTTACGGGCCACCCCTTGTGGACGAGGTACTGTTTGAGTTGTTACTTGTCCACGCTGCCCGCTGTCATTCTGATTTATGACGGACATTCTTGTTACCCGAAAGGATCCAAGCGGCTACGGTTATCACACGTCTAGAAATATTATTCCTAATATTATTATTTTCAGAAGAATCGTTTGTAGCGTGTATATCTAGATTTGTAGCATGAACACTAAGGCAGTCATGCAATCTGAAAGTCTACTCACGGCATAGAAGTCATTAGTATTCAGTCATACTAGAATACCGTGATAGTCCGTGCGAGAGAGAGGAACTGTCTGCTGACGTGGTAGAAGCAAAAACGGTCTTCGATTTGGAAAACATGGGGACGCAGTATGAGATGTAGAGTTTTACAGAATTTTAGGAAACTTGTAACCAAATAGATCAGAAGGGATTTATAATATTCCTGACAAACTTCTAAAAACAGACAGTCAAACAGTTATTCAAGTTTTCGTACACAACCTATGAGATTGGTGACCTGCCACCGGCATTTTGGAAGAATATGGATTCAAAGTAAACATAACAAAGATGAAATTATTGTGGGACAGTAAGAATGTGAAAACAAATAAACTTAACGTCAAAATCGAGTCAACATGAATCAAACATAGGTCTTAACTTGAGAAAGAAAGTTCTCAGAAGAACGACTGGGGCACCGCTGTATATCGAAGCAAATCATGGTCTGTGGCATAACCGGGAAAGAAGAATGCTAGCAACTAAGTGAACTGATACGATGTGAACCGAGGTTCTTCACAGAATCCGTGAAGAGAACAATACAAACAAAACACTAACAAGGAGAAGGCACATGATGGTAACACTTCTATTGAGAGATCAGAGAATAGCTTTCATGTCAGTGTAGGGAGCTGTAGAGGGGAAAAATAGTTGCATATCTTGAAGAAAAATTTGAAGTCGTTGGGAATAAGTGGTACTTTTGGGGAAGAAAGTCCGCAGCTCGTGGTCGTGCGGTAGCGTTCTTGCTTCCCGCGCCCGGGTTCCCGGGTTCGATTCCCGGCGGGGTCAGTGATTTTCTCTGCCTCGTGATGACTGGGTGTTGTGTGATGTCCTTAGGTTAGATATGTTTAAGTAGTTCTAAGTTCAAGGGGACTGATGACCATAGATGTTAAGTCCCATAGTGCTCAGAGCCATTTGAACCATATTTTTGGGGGAAGAAGAATTTAGCGCAGGAGGGGAAGTCGTGGCGGCGGCATCGAAACACTCAGAATATTGGTGACAAAAAAAAAAATTACAAAGAAATTGTGTCTGAGAGCCCTTATGGACCACGAAGTTGAAGTGTATGCGGCGCTCGTCTCTGAATCTGTCAGACAATACGCTTTCCTATGTGTGTGGTGTCGCATCACAAATAAATTACATGGTCCTGCTAGCTAAAATTGAGACAGTTCCCTTGGCTAACACAAGAAGCGAGAGATGCAGTTCAGGACGAACAGCTGGGCATCAGTTATTACCGGGCTACCTGTTAAAGTATATGATAAAGTGAGGAGTGAGGGTCTCACGAACGATTAGTTCAAATAAAGGCGCGAAACAGGTATCCATATTTCCTTGCTTGTTAACGGCACTTTCGTCACAAAGTGTATCGTCTGAGAGTTTCTTTTGTCGCTAGAGGTATCTTCTGACGGTTTTAGCAATTATCGTACAAGATGGAGCGGCCATTAACACGTATTTTGCGCCTGCCACTATGGCCGAGCGGTTCTAGGCGCTTCAGTCCGGAACCGCGCTACTGCTACGGTCGTAGGTTCAAATCTCGCCTCGGGCATGGCTGTGTGTGATGTCCTTAGGTTAGTTAGGTTTAAGTAGTTCTAAATCTAGGGAACTGATGACCTCAGATGTTAAGTCCCATAGTGCTTAGAGCCATCTGAACCATTTTGAACGTATTTTGCGACAGATTTGAAGGGGGCAATGGAATCGGTCAGACTCTGGTACACAGTGGCGATGAGAGCACACAGGTAAGAAATGGTCGCGCGGTCCCAGACTGAAGCGCCTAGAACCGCTCGGCCACACCGGCCGGCCACTGGTAACCGATTCGCTATCTTCACAGTAGGGGATATAGGAGAGTGTGAGAGTAGACAAAAGGGTCCTGTCTCCATCAGTATCGTGATGGTCACACCCATCCCCATCCCTCCTCAAAATCACCCTGAAGGTCAGCCTCCTCCCTCCCCCGTACTTCTCCCTCTAATGTGCTCCCTCCTCCCCATCTGCCTCCCTCCATATTGTCATATTTCTAGTGAATCTAGTGCATCCGCGCCGATCAATTGCTTCGAACGTCTTCCTGCCGGGACACCTTCGTTCTGGAAATCTGTCTCGATACAAACGTACCGCGCCACGGCTATTGCACCGTGCTAATCCATACATCAAATGGGCATCTGCCAACTCCGCATTTGTAAACATTGCACTGACTGCAAAACCACGTTCGTGATGAACACTAACCTGTTGATCCTACGTACTGATGTGCTTGATGCTAGTACTGAAGAGCAATGAGTCGCATGTCAACACAAGCACTGAAGTCAACATTACCTTCCTTCAATTCAGCCAACTGGCGGTGAATCGAGGAAGTGCAGTACATATTGACTAAACTAAAATGAGCTCTAACATGGAAATTAAGCGTTTCCGGACACATGTCCACATAACATCTTTTCTTTATTTGTGTGTGAGGAATGTTTCCTGAAAGTTTGGCCGTACCTTTTTGTAACACCCTGTATATAGACTGGGATCGTGCCGCGTCGTGGCACTGCGCAGTGGCAGGATCAGCTGAGGACCCTCTGTCCATCCTGTTCAGTGGCCGCTGGGGTCCAGGACAAGATTTCGGGATGATCTACGACTGTGTAGCTGAAAACAAAGGAACAAACCTAAATTTTTTTGTGCAATCACTTGCAAATTTCCACTTTTTTTTTCACTATGGGACTTAACATCTATGGTCATCAGTCCCCTAGAACTTAGAACTACTTAAACCTAACTAACCTAAGGACATCACACAACACCCAGCCATCACGAGGAAGAGAAAATCCCTGACCCCGCCGGGAAGCGAACCCGGGAACCCGGGCGTGGGAAGCGAGAATGCTACCGCACGACCACGAGATGCGGGCGAAATTTCCACATCCTTAAACTAAAAATTGACCTTGTGCACTACTTGTGGAGCATCATCTGTACCACGATACAGTCTGATAAGTAATCTTCAGCCATAAGAGTCCTTGCAGCAGTATATCGCACACTTTTAACTCGCCAACAAGTAGCCCTCGATTCTTTGCAGTATACACACATATTAGACTGCAGACCTAGAATCCCCTCAGCCTCCAACCCATTCACCTCATCTGTCGCCAAATTAATTCCCATATTGTTGACTGGCTTTATACCATAAGGGGCATCGATTTTATATCCAGAATTGCCAAACGCATCAGTATGGTAACTTATCATTTCACATGAACAATAATCTATCGCCCAGTAAATAAAGCTGTCCGTATTTACATAGTGCTACTATGGGTCTCCAAAATGAGTTTTCGGAAAGGAGTAACAAAAACGTTATGTGTGCAGATTTGGCAGATCCCTATACACGAACCAACATAAACAGGTTTCATGAAATGTACTACACCTTGCATCATCTCCAGAACGAAATATTATTCATGAAATATTGTAGTTCGTTCAAAATTTGCCTAGGTGATCAGTTGTCTTGCTTTCCCCACATCCGTCCCCACGACTGGCTACTTTAAAGTCACGTTATTTTTGAATATCCTTCATTTTCTTGCCAAAAATGTAAAATTTATAATAATCTTTCCCAAAATCCAAATTCACGGATGACCTTTTACCATGTTTAAATTTATGTATGTCTTGAACCAGGGGTGAGGTTCAAGTGGACAACATGGCTGACTCTAATCAGTTTCATATCCCAATTGAGACGTCGTTGGAGGTGTCTATAACATATAATATATCTGTTTATATCCCCAACGTTGTCTTCATCTTTGTGAGGGAATCATGTTTTTGAACTTGGTTCCCTTACCACAGCGGCAGATGACTGCTCATGATGCATGTCATTATGATACACCAAGTCTACCTCCAAGATATATCCTACACCACAATCAACTATCACTGTTAAAAAATCATTTCCATCAATGTAAGCAGGAGCCAGTCACCTAAACATCCCGCTGGAGGAAACTGCTTCATGGCGAACCTGTATAAACCTTTGACATCCAAGTACAGGATGTAACTTGAGTCGATTGTGTTGTTGAACGGTACATCCATTTGTGGAGTATTTATCCTCACATGTCTATGAATACATCGGTAGAGCCCCATGGAACTTGACACACAAACACATAACGAACCACAGCATGTGGACAAAAGCTCGAATTCAGTATGTGTGATTTTGAACATTGTGTCCCACGATAAGCTTGCTATAATGTTTTGTAGACACAATCCAGCCAGCATGCTACCAGGTATACACTCCAGAATCATAAGAGTTTTCCGTTCGACAGTCGTACAATCCAGAATCGTTACGCCAATCACGCAAAATCGCCTTGAGCACTGGGGCAATCATCCCACCGATGCAGAAATTTTAAGATACCCGTTTGAAAAATCACCGTTCCCTAGTGCATGAAGAAGTCCGTAACTGCCTACTGCACATCCCCGTCCAATAGGACTCGTAGGCTCTTCAAGACTTTTCAGAGGATGGGAGGCGTGATAATCGCATGTGGAGAGATCAGTACCATATGGAGGGTGTTCGAGTTTTTTCCCACGTGAGTTGGCATCATCCATAATTGATAAGGCTGGCCTCCCAGAACAATCAGCATCTTGTATCGAATCGCGACCAGAACAGAACTTGGTGTACCATTCCATAACGGCGGTTTTTGACAGGCATGATGCTCTATACACTTAGTCCCTGTTCGATCTCTACCAGTGTTTGTCCTTCCACAACTTAGAAAATAATATCAGCACGCTGATACTGTCTGGATGCTTCATTTGGTAATAACATTGCCATATGAAACTTCCTGGCAGATTAAAACTGTCTGTCGGACCGAGACTCGAACTCGAGACCTTTGCCTTTCGCGGGCAAGTGCTCTACCAACTGAGCTACCCAAGCACGACTCACGCCTCGTCTTCACAGCTTTACTTCAGCCAGTACCTCGTCTCTTACCTTCCAAACTTTACAGAAGCTCTCCTACAGAAAATTGCAGGACAAGTACTCCTGAAAGAAATGATATTGCGGAAACATGGCTTAGCCACAGCCTGAGGGATGTTTCCAGAATGGGATTTTCACTCTGCAGCGGTTGTGCGCTGATATGAAACTTCCAGGCCGATTAAAACTGTGTGCCGGATCGAGACTGGAACTCGGGACCTTTGCCTTTCGCGGGCAAGTGCTCTACGAACTGAGCTACCCAAGTACGACTCACGCCCCGTCCTCACAGCTTTACTTCCGCCAGTACCTCGTCTCATACCTTCCAAACTTTACAGAAGCTCTCCTACGAACGAATGCAGATATATAAGGTAGCATGGTTTCGTAAAGCCTCTTCGGGAGATCCAGGTATTCGTAGAGGAAGAGCTATCATTTCGCACCGAGCTGGAACTTAGAGTCATTTCTTGTGAGAGGTTGGTTCGAAAATGGTTCAAATGGTTCTGAGCACTCACTATGGGACGCAACTTCGGAGGACATCAGTCCCCTAGAACTTAGAACTACTTAAACCTAACTAACCTAAGGACATCACAGACATCCATGCCCGAGGCAGGATTCGAACCTGCGACCGTAGCGGTCGCGCAGTTCCAGACTGTAGCGCCTAGAACCGCTCGGCCACTCCGGCCGGCTGTGAGAGGTGTATGCTTGATATAGAGTTTCATCAAATTTCTCTAGCGGTGCCTGTATAAATCTTAACGAATCCATTCTTTGCTTGGTAATACTTATTTGTGTTCTCAGTTAGGACTCTAACTTGGTCATCGCCCGAAACAAAACCAACGAAGTGCTAAATAATGAAATATGCATCGCACCTGATTAAAATGTGGGAAAATATGTGTATGTGCTATGCGAATTTGTAATTCGGGATGCACTGATTTCATGCTGCGGCGCATAATTTACCGGATAGACGATAGCCGAAGGCAGCTCACAGATACCAGGTGGTTTCAGGTGGTTATAATTAAACATCCCCTATTTAACACGTTATAACATGGCAACTAATTATCGGGCGAGTACCAAACTTGGTAGCATTAATTTCCAGGGTATGTGGTGCGTGATTTCCATGCGCCACAGCGCCACTGTCCACTTCCAACTATGGCCACCAGGTGCCACGGTCAGTCATCGTGATTCATAGTCTCACACACCTGACCAGTCGCAGTGCTCTAGTTGATGTGTCAACATGAGCTTGGACAAAAGGAGCAGGACATTATTAGTGAAGCTTTATTATCAAAACAACAGTAATACTGGTGCTGCACTTGGAGAAATACGCCGACGGAAAGGATTAAGGATGGGTCCTTTTGCTCCACCTGTTGTGCGGAGCATGATGAAGAGGTTTGAACCAACTAGAGAGCTGGGCGTCGCTCCGGAAAGAGGCCGATGACCGGTTGCACCAGAGGAGGTTGATGAAATCGCTGTTGCTATGGCAGACAACGCTGCGCGTAATTCCCGATCGTCAGGCAATGCGCCTGCTTTGTCACGTCAGTTGAACATCCCGTGGTCCACTCTACGGAAGGTGCTTCAAACCATCCTAAAATGTTATCCCTGCAAGATCCATATCGTACAGCAGCTTGCACCACAGCACGCACAACGATGTGTTGACTTCGCTCTCCACTTTCTCGGCACGACTGAAGTCGACGAGGGCTGGCCCCGGACCATCCTATGGACAGACGAAGCTCATTTTTCTTTGATGGCTGAGGTGAACACACACAACTGCCAATTGTTGGGATCTTGACCTTCAGTCATGTGCATGAGGTTCCTCTGTATGCTGAACGTATCAATGTATGGTGTGGCTTTTACGGCTACGTTCATCGTTGACCCATTCTTTTTTGAACAGGTTGGAGCTCGAGGACCAAAGACGTGCAGTGTGATTGGCTAGCGTTATTGCGATGTGCTTCGCCAACATCACATACCCGCCCTATAGGAGAGAGACGTATTGAGGTCAACAGTTTTCATGCAAGATGGGGCCCACCGCATATCGCTGAAGTTCACCTGCTTCACCGAAACAATTTCGAAACGATCAAATTATCAGACGATGGTTTCCAAATGCTTGGCCAGCGCGATCACCTGATCTCATTCTCTGTGATTTCTGGTTATGGGACTACTTGAAGGACAGGCTTTACAGGGGAGCATCCACACATGTGCTGATCTGAAGTGCTTGGTTCTGCTGGGCGGAAAGCAATCCTGCGCTTTCAGACTCTTCTGGACACTGTTGGACGCCATATTGAGCTCCTTTTGTAGCAGTAACGGTACCGATATGTAATGGTACAAATGGTTCAAATGGCTCTGAGCACTATGCGACTTAACTTCTGAGGTCATCAGTCGCCTAGAACTGAGAACTAATTAAACCTAACTAACCTAAGGACATCACACGCATCCATGCCCGAGGCAGGATTCGAACCCGCGACCGTAGAGGTCACGCGGTTCCAGACTGAAGCGCCTTTAACCGCACGGCCACACCGGCCGGCGTATGTAATGGTATGATTGACCGTAGCACCACATTAAAAGTGTTTCAATTCAATTGATTCTGTATTATTCCCCTTTCCCATGTCCTTGACATCAATGCTACCAGGTTTGACACTCGTACGGTAATTAGTTTCCGTGTTATAACGTGTTAAATGTTGTTGTTGTGGTCTTCAGTCCTTAGACTGGTTTGATGCAGCTCCCCATGCTACTCTGTCCTGTGCAAGCTTCTTCATCTCCCAGTACCTACTGCAGCCTACATCCTTCTGAATCTGCTTAGTGTATTCGTCTCCCTCTACGATTCTTACCCTCCACGCTGTCCTCCAATACTAAATTGGTGATCCCTCGATGTCTCAGAACATGTCCTACCAACCGATCCCTTCTTCTAGTCGAGTTGTGCCACAAGCTCCTCTTCTCCCCAATTCTATTTAATATCTCCCCATTAGTTATGTGATCTACCCATCTAATCTTCAGCATTCTTCTGTAGCACCACATTTCGAAAGCTGCTATTCTCTTCTTGTCTAAACCATTTATCGTCCACGTTTCACTTCCATACCTGGCTACACTCCATACAAATACTTTCAGAAACGACTTCCTGACATTTAAATCTATACTCGATGTTAACAAATACCTCTTCTTCAGAAACGCTTTCCTTGCCATTGCCATTCTACGTTTAATATCCTGTCTACTTCGACCATCATCAGTTATTTTGCTCCCCAAATAGCAAAACTCATTTACTACTTTAAGCGTCTCATTTACTAATCTAATTCCCTCAGCATCACCCGAATTAATTCGACTACATTTCATTATTCTCGTTTTGCTTTTGTTGATGTTCATCTTATACCCTCCTTTCAAGGCACTGTCCATTCCGTTCAGCTGCTCTTCCAAGTCCTTTGCTGTCTCTGACAGAATTACAATGTCATCGACGAACCTCAAAGTTTTTATTTCTTCTCTATGGATTTTAATACCTACTCCGAACTTTTCTTTTGTTTTCTTTATTGCTTGCTCAATATACAGGTTGAATAACATCGGGTATAGGCTAAAACCCTGTCTCACTGCCTTCTCAACCACTGCTTCCCTTTCAACACCTCGTCTTAATAACTGCCATCTGCTTTCTGTACAAACTGTAAATAGCCTTTCGCTCCCTGTAGTTTACCCCTACCACGTTTAGAATTTGAAAGAGAGTATTCCAATCACCATTATTAAAAGCTTTATCTAAGTCTACAAATGCTAGAAACGTAGGTTTGCCTTTCCTTAATCTTTCTTCAAAGATAAGTCGAAGGGTCAGTATTGCCTCACGTGTTCCAACATTTCTACGGAATCCAAACGCACCTTCCCCGAGGTCGGCTTCTACCAGTTTTTCCATTCCTCTGTAAAGAATTCGCGTTAGTATTTTGCAGCTGTGACTTATTAAACTGATAGTTCGGTAATTTTCACATCTGTCAACACTTGCTTTCTTTGGGATTGGAATTATTATATTCTTCTTGAAGTCTGAGGGTATTTCCCCTGTCTCATACGTCTTGCTCGCCAGATGGTAGAGTTTTGTTAGGCCTGGCCCTCCCAAGGCTGTCAGTAGTTCTAATGGAATGTTGACTACTCCGGGAGCCTTGTTTCGACTCAGGTCTTTCAGTGCTCTGTCAAACTCTTCACGCAGTATCATATCTCCCATTTCATCTTCATCTACATCCTCTTACATTTCCATAATATTGTCCTGAAGTACATCGCCCTTGTATAGACCCTCTATATACTCCTTCCACCTCTCTGCTATCCCTTCTTTGCTTAGAACTGGGTTCCCATCAAAGCTCTTAATGTTCATGCAAGTGGTTCTCCTTTCTCCAAAGGTGTTAAATAGTGAAAGTTTAATGATAAGCACCCAGTATGACACACAACACATTCATCAGACTTTGAATGAACTTCCTGCATTGTAGTAAGAGGAGTGATGAATGATGTTATCAAAGTTTCCATAAACTTTCTCTGCTAGCGCCTGATGCTGAGACGTGGTTTTCCATATCATAGTGTAACGCTGTCATAGCAGGCAGTGGAATGAATGTTAGAACTATCGTCTCGCACGATATGTACCCGGCGACACAGGTGATGCTATGTATGATTTACATATGAAAGCCTAGTGCCTCCACCCCTTACTTCTTGTAACTGCATTGCAGCCAGCTTACTCACCTCGCGGCTTCTAAAAATGTTCAAATGGTTCAAATGGCTCTAAGCACTATGGTACTTAACATCTGAGGTCATCAGTCCCCTATATTTGGAACTACTTAAACCTAACTAACGGAAGGACATCACACATCATCCATGCCCGAGGCAGGATTCGAACCGGCGAACGTAGCAGCAGTGCGGTTCCGGACTGAAGCGCCTAGAACCGCTCTGCCACAACGGCCGGCTCTAAAAATGTCCCGTAGCCGCTATCCTACTTGGTTTCTTCTCCATCGGTCGCGAGTTCTAAGGCTGTACCATAAACAATTCATAAGAATATGACGAATGAGCGGTTTTAGATGCTAAGCGTAGTAAGAATCGTAAAATGTTAGAATGCCAACTAATTATATTGTATTAACTGCAAAATTAGTAAAACGATTTCTAAATTCATGTATCGTTAATATTCATATCACGATTCCCGGTCATTAATGACCCTAAGCACGGCAGAAGTCACAAAACTGCTTCACATGATCTTAGAATCAACATGAGATCGCACAAATACGTTTTCCGAGGCAACTATGACATTCACTTCCATCTTTATTTTGACACGCTATTTCGCGTGTTTCCACTTCGAAAACTGTTCGTAGACTGCCTTGAATTAATACAATATCGCACAAGTACTTCATCATAGGCAATTTCTCAAGATACTGATCCTCTTTAGATGAGATCAGATTTCATGTTTTACGTCTTCGAAAACCTGTCATAGACTGGTAATGAGCTATCTAGGCAGTTTGGCGCCTGCCCTCTCAAGGTGCACTTGAGATTGGTGCATCCTTTCCATCAATAAACACTGACAGTAAATAAAATTCGTAATTATAATTTGCTGATGAACTGAGTAGTAGTAACATTATTATTAACAAGTTCTCAGATCATGTAACGTCATCAGCAGGGTTGGAGCTGTATATTAATACTTAAACAGCAAAAACATATAATAAAATTGTCTCTACTTGGCGCCTAGCGTTATAGGTGAATCTCCACTGTCTCTCCGTTCCGGTACAATACTACTCTTGCTGGCCCGGCCGTTCTCACGCTATGTGACCATTTGTTGCGTCGTTCGATGAGTCTGCTTCGTGACCCTACCAGTTCGCTAGCTGCCCGTAACAAAATATTTCTGCGCTGTGCATTAAAACATAGCAACAAAATGTGATAATCTTGGCAGGGATACGGCATAAACGCCACAGTAGAATTTAAAATAATTACCGTTCTAGCCGTATGGATACACAACCTACTACACTGCGTAGAGCAGTAAATGTCATTGTGGGAGGACTTTGCGAGGCAGTGGGAACATACTCACAGCCTGCTACAGGAATGAGAAGATGTTAAAAGTCAGTGTATACTGCAAATCGTATTCGCCCCTTGTGGAAAAAATTTGCAGCTTTATGAATTTTTGCACCTCAGTAGCTCTGAGCGGTAAGAAAGTGTCACAGTAAACAAATAAAACACGAAAGTGGAAAACAGCAGATTATCTCGGGACGAAACTCTCAGTTTACTCTATACTCTCCTGCTCAGCTTAGAATTTATCTTAATTTGACAGCATTATAATTTATAATTTAATTAACTGGATTATTTAGAAACCTTTGTGGCCCAGACTTTGGTTAAATGCTTTTCTTTCGTTATGCAGAAAGGCTTTAATCGTTCACTCTCTTTAAAACGTTCATGTATCTACACAAAACGGTACATCTGTTCATAAAACTAAACCGACTTTACCACTTCTGAAAATGAAACAAAATTCAGTTACTGATAATTAACCCTCATTTACAATTGTCCTTAAGACACAAATTTAATGGTCCTTATTTCCGTAGCAATGTACTATTATCTAACTTTAAATACCTTGTTTGTGATAACTTCCTTTCATGTTTGCTAGGTATTATCACAATTCTAAGCCACAATCCATCACTGTACTTAAATTACAATTCATACTTGATCACATTCATTACATGTCAATCCATATTCTCCCTTCCATATCAAAATCTTAGTTTATCTCACCCAGTTAAATAATCTGTGATACACACACATACACCCATATATATTTATATATATTACTATAAAGTGCACACATATGCTAGTATATACAGTACTTTTCCATCTACCTTTATACATTACTAATGAAATACTGAAATACTGAATAACACAAGCCTTTCCTAAAAATATCGACACTACAATATATACAAGGCTGTCCATTGATACTGACCGGGCCAAATATATAACGAAATAAGCATCAAACGAAAAAACTACAAAGCACGTAACTTGTCTAGCTTGAAGGGGGAAACCAGATGGCGCTATGGTTGGACCGTTAGAAGGCGATGCCATAGGTCAAATGGATATCAACTGCGTTTTTTTAAAATAGGAACCCCCATATTTTACTACATATTCGTTTAGTACGTACAGAAATATGAATGTTTCAGTTGGACCACTTTTTTCGCTTTGTGATAGATGGCACTGTAATAGTCACAAACAAATGGCTCACAATTTTAGACGAACATTTGGTAACAGGCAGGTTTTTTAAATTAAAATACAGAACGTAGGTAAATTTGAACATTTTATTTCGGTTGTTCCAATGTGATACATGTACCTTCGTGAACTTATCATTTCTGAGAACGCATGCTGTTACAGCGTGATTACTTGTAAATGCCACATTAATCCAATAAATGCTCAAGATGATGTCCATCAACCTCAATGCATTTGACCATACGTGTAACGACATTCCTCTCAACAGCGAGTAGTTCGCCTTCCGTAATGTTCGCACATACATTGACAATGCGCTGACGCATGTTGCCAGGGGTTGTCGGTGGATCACGATAGCAAATATCCTTCAACTTTCCCCACAGAAAGAACTCCGTGGGCGTCAGATACGGTGAACGTGCAGGCCATGGTATGGTGCTCCGACGACCAATCCACCTGTCATGAAATATGCTCTTCAGTACCGCTTCAACCGAATGCGAGCTATGTGCCGGACATCCATCATGTTGGAAGTACATCGTCATTCTGTCTTGCACTGAAACATCTTGTAGTAACATCGCTACAACATTACGTAGGTAATCAGCATACATTGCACCATTCAGATTGCCATCGATAAAATTGGGGCCAATTATCCTTCCTCCCATAATGCCGCATCATATCTTAACCTGCCAAGGCCGCTATGTTCCACTTGTCGCAGCCATTGTGGATTTTCCGTTGCTCAATAGTGGATATTATGCCGGTTTACGTTACCGCTGTTGGTGAATGACGCTTCGTCGCTAAATAGAACGCGTGCAAAAAATCTGTATCGTACCGTAATTTCTCTTGTGCCCAGTGGCAGAACTGTACACGACGTTCAAAGTCGTCGCCATGCAATTCCTGGTGAATAGAAATATGGTACTGGTGCAATCGGTGTTGATGTTTTTGAGATTCCCGATTCTCGCGCAATTTGTCTGCTACTGATGTGCGGATTAGTCGCGACAGCAGCTAAAACACCAACTTGGGTACCATCATTTGTTGCAGGTCGTGGCTGACGTTTCACATGTGGCTTAAGACTTCCTGCTTCCCTAAGTGACGTAACTATCCAGCGAACGGTCCGGACACTTGGATGATATCGTCCAGGATACCGAGCAGCATACATAGTACACGCTCGTTGGGCATTTTGATCACAATAGCCACACATCAACACGATATCGACCTATTCCGCAATTGGTAAACGGTCGATTTTAACACGGGTAATGTATCACGAAGCGAATATCGTCCGCACTGGCGGAATGTTACGTGATACCACGTACTTATACGTTTGTGACTATTACAGCGCCATCTATCACAAAGCGAAAAAAGTGGTGCCACTAAAACATTCATATTTCTGTACGTACTGCACGAATATGTAATAAAAATGGGTTCCTATTTTAAAAAACGCAGTTGATATCCGTTCGATCTATAGCAGCGTCATCTAGCTGGCTAACCATAGCGCCATCTGGTTACCCTCTTTAAGCTAGACGAGTTTCGTTCTTTGTAGTTTTTTCGTTTGATGCTTATTTCGTGAGAGATTTGGCCTGGTCACTATCAATCGACCACCCTGTAGAAACGCCCCCCCCCCCCACACACACGAACAGACTCACTCATTACGTTCAAGCACACACACACAGATATATATATATATATATATATATATATATATATATATATATATATATATATATATATATATATATATATATTCCCATATGTGGAACACTATTGGAAGTATTCCTTGAGATCCTGGTGGGGTACAAGGCCTCCCTTTCCAGTAACGTAACGGGATTGACGACGGATGGTACCATATGGAATGAGGCTGAGATAGCATTGGCATTCCTGTATTATACCATATCTCTTCTGAAACACCTTGTAATAACTCAACAATATAGTTGTTAAGAATGCATGCTATCTATTGCTCAGATAGTATGTAGATTCCGTTACGTTATTTTCTACTTGCTTCTGTATATTAGTAAGAGTAGTTATCTCAGGCTGCTGCCTATTTAAGTGATGAGTCACCATTACTGTAAATTTAAGTTCTGGGCCTTTGCTCCACACGGTACCAACTCACATTTCCCCATGGGGAAATCAGTATCTATCTTTCCCTCAGAGATGAAACCACTTCGTAAAATTCGCTTAACAACCCGAGAACAAATTAATACGAAAGAATGTGAGGTTGCTACATTTCCTACTTTACTTTACACTGAAGTGCCAGAGAAACTGGTATAGGTATGCGTTTTCAAATACAGAGATATGTAAACAGGCAGAACATAGCGGTATAGCCTGCAAGGCCTTTATAAGACAACAAGTGTCTGGCACAGTTGTTTTTCATGTTCATTGTGCATTCCGACGGACTTGGGCAATTCCAGCAGGGTAATGCGACACCTCACACGTCCAGAATTGCAACAGAGTGATTTAAGTGAGTTTGAAGGTGGTGTTATGGTTGGCGCACGAGCGATAGGACACAGCTTCTCCGAGGTAGCGATGAAGTGGGTATTTTCCCGTAACACCACTTCACGAATGTACCGTGAATATCAGGAATCCGGTAAAACATCATATCTATAACACCGCTGCGACTGGCAAAAGACCCTGCAAGAATGCGACCGTCTCCTTTCAAATTGCATCGAGTGGATGGACGTGTACGTGTGTGGTGATAGCCTCATGAGTTCATACACCCTTCATGTCAGCAGGGGACGTTTCAAGCTGGCCTCACACGTCCAGAATTGCAACAGAGTGACTCCAGGAACACTCTACTGAGTTTAAATACTTCCGCTGCCACCAAACGCTCCAGACATGAACATTGTTGAGCGTATTTGTGATGCCTTTGGAAGTTCTTTTCAGAGGAGATCTCCACCCCCTCGTAATTTTACGGATTTTATGACCAGACCTTAATGGTTCATGGTGTCAGTTCCCTCCAGCACTACTTCAGACATTAATGGAGTCCATGCCACGTCGTGTTACGGCACTTCTGCGTCGTCGCTGGTGTCCTGCACGATATTAGGTAGGTGTATCAGTGTCTTTGACTCTTCACTGTATGCATCTTGTTGCCATTTCACATTACATGATCTGCTGCCTACTACTCCCAGTATCTTGGAGTTGCTTACAGGCAACGTAGGATCAACCACGCCTTCTCATACCCTGTTATACAATTCAGTGATGATCACACTAGCCACAGCACTTGTTTCTATTATGACTCTAGTTAGAATATTCGCTAAATAAGCACTTAATGCAGAATGAGATATGGCAAAGTATAGACTGTCACATTTAACGGTGTTAGGGTGTAGATTGCCCTGAATTACAAATCCTTTATCACACCTAGACACTTGGATTATTTGGCTATAGCCTTAACCTATACTTCAGCCACGCGCTTGGGACTGAATGTGGTTGCAGTTGTTTCCAGGTTGAAAGTGGGTGGATGATATCCATTGTCCGCCACAATCCCATCTGGAATCTGATAATTCCAGTTCTGATTCGTATGGTAATCCTGTATCTGATTCTACCAGTCATGAATTTGATTAGTGGTCTTGTAACCAAGATGATACCATATGTTATCACATTTCCGCTTACACTGATAGAAATGATTATTGTTGTTCTGTCACTGCTTATGGATATTACCATGCTGCTCTCCCAGCGCACCCTACTCTCTGTTATAAGTGTGATGGTCATTTTGCTCTGTACGATGGTAATCGCTGTTATTGAACCTCCGTTCCTGCGAGGACCCCATGGCATCGTTGTGTTTTATATCCAACACAAGACACACACGCTGTACTGAACTGACAAATTGTTTATTTACAAAATTCTGATTATTTCAATAAACGACTTAAATATCCTTGGAGAGCCTTCAGATTAAATACCAAATGTCACAAAACGCTATTTTTGCTACTGCCAAGAATGAAGTCACTTGCTAGACTATACAATGGAAACAAAAGTTCTGAAACGCTACTAGTCCACTCGTCTTGAATGCTAAGTTCTGTTACGAGTACTAGTGGTGTCATTTTAAATTTCGTCACTACAATCCCCGAAATAATGTCCTAGTCCCAACCTACCTAGCTGGTAGTGTTTGGTCCTGGTAGCGCGAAGTCTCTGTCAGAAGAGGGGCGGTGGACTGGACGACGACAGCTGCTGTGGCGGTGGCTCCGGTGATGCTCATCAGTTCCGAGCTTATTATGGTTTTTTTTCTTTATTGTTATTTCATTCCCCTGCCTCACACAGGCAGGGGAGAGCTGTCAGCTGCACAATCCGTCACTCTTCAATCGAGAGATACTACATGAATTACAACAAAGATGACACGAAACATATAATAAGGCGATAAAAAGAAATATAAGAACATAATAATGCGCCAGACAGTAGGTGTGAAAAATACGCTGACATGGAGATGTTCATTGTGGCACACAGTTAAAAAATGCCCCATGAAGATAAAAACACATTTGATGATATGCACAAGCATAAGATAACAGTAGGCACAAGATAAAATCCACACCAAATCGACAGCACTTCTAAAACACTGCACTAGGCGTAGCACACATCACAAAGATGAAAACTATGAAAAAGAAAAGTGGAGGGACCTGCTGAGGGAGGGGAGACCTGAAAGGAGGAAAGAGATGAGAGAGGAAGGTGCAGCAGGGAAGGAGGAGCTGCAGAGGGTGGAATGAAAAAATTGGGTGGGGTGGTACGGACAGGGGCTGGAGACAGGGGGCGGGGGGGCGGGGGAGAGGGAAAGCAATCTAGGATTGAGCACAAAGACATGAAAGGGGATCGTTGGAAGGGAGGACAAATCGGTCATGGGAAGGGTAAGGAGGAGAGAGGGAGCCCTGGGGAGGGGGGAAAGGTTGGGCTAGAGGTGGTAGGAGGGGTAGATATTGGGGCAAAGCACATCGTCCAGGAGGGGCAGGTGCTGGAAGCTGCATTGGTAAAAGAGGTGGAAGGAGTGGAGATAGAGATTGGGACAGAACGGTAAAGATGCGGCAACATATGGGAGGTAGAGAGGATAACAGGCACCTGGAGGGCAGGGGGATAAAGTCTGCAGATGATATACAGGGTTTGGATCCATTTGAGGAAAAGGAGAAGATGCAGGAAGGGAATGAAGGCTCCTTGTGGGGGACGGGAGGTGGATACAGAAAGTGAGGCAGAGTGCTTCGCGTTCGAGGAATAGGAGGGCATTATAGAACCTGGGTGGGGTGGAAATCTAGGTGTGAAGGATGGCGGTAGGATGCATTCCCCATGTCGGCCCAAACTGGAGTTTCTGGAGGTGGAATCTATTGTGGGCTTTGTGCTGAATTGCAAGGAGATGGGTAGTGCAGATGAGGTGACAGTCGAGGGTGAGGCCAAGGCATTTCAGGGTAGGAGTGAGTTGGAGAGAACGACTGCAAACGGTGAGGTAAAAATTGTGGAGCTGGAAGGAGGCGTGGTAAAGCCTATGATTGCCTGGGTCTTGTAAGGGTTGATGAAAAGAAGCAGTGACGTGGTCGAGGTGGGTTGGAAGGGTACAGTCGGACTATTGAAGGGTAGGATAGAGGGACTGGAGGAGGTGGTCTGGTGGGGGAGGTTTGGGTGTATATGCAGTATACAGTAGAAAGAGGAAATTGGAAAGGACAGAGTCATGGGGAACGACCCCAATGGGATAAAATGTACAGAAGTGAGTATTGAGGACGGTGACATAGGAAGGATGATGGGAGAGGAAGGAAGCAACAGGAGAGACGAAATTGAAAGGAAGGGCATAAGTCTGGAGTTTAAAGAGGATCCCAGGATGCCATACATGGTCATAAGCCTTCTGAATGTTGAGAGAAGCAAAGATAGCAGAATGAAGGGAGCTAAGTAGGAAAGAAAGAAGGTTGGTAAGATTAAGAACTGGTCATTGGTGTAGAAGAAGGGCCAGAAGCCACACTTGTTACGTGGAAGGAAATGGTGCTGATTGAGGTGGTAATGAATGTATTGGGAGGGGATTGATTCAGAGATCTTACTGAACATGGAGGTGAGGCAGATGGGGCGATAGGAGGAGGTGTCAGAGGGGTTGTTGGGTTTGGAACAACAGGATGTGGGAAGTACTCCACTGGTCGGCGTAAAAGCTGGTGAAGAAAATGACATTATACAAGGTAGCATGGACAGCCAGGAAGTGGAGGGGAGACTCCTTGAGGTGGCAGTAGGTGATGCAGTTGTGACCACAGGTGGCGATGCATTTAGGGAAAAGTGTGACTCTGACTTTTCTTATTTTACACATCTGGTTCCATAGGAGCAAACTAATGAGGAAATCTCTAAAGCCATGGAAAGTTTCAGTACATTTAATAAGATCATAAAGGCAATAACAGATAAAAAAAATGTTTATGAACACAAAAATGACAAGACATAAGTTTAAGTTAAGCCAATCAACAATATAACATAGAAATCAGGAATCAAGGACTCCTCGACAGAATAGGAGTGACTCATGAGGAAACTCTTCAGTTTCCATTTGAAAGTGAGCGGATTACTGCTAAGGTTTTTGAATTTGTGGTAGCTTATCAAAAATGGATGCGGCAGTAGACTGCAGACATTTCTGCACAAGAGTCAAGGAAGTGCAATCCAAATGCAGGTTGGATTTCTGTCTAGTGTTGATTGAGTGAAAGCTGATAATTCTTGGGAATAAGCTGATATTTTTAACAAGAAATTACAGTAATTAATATATGTATTGAGAGGCTAGACTAGTGAAGAGGGGTCAACAAGAGGTTCATGAACTTACAGCATCTATTGCCTGAACTGCCCATTTGCGAGCCAAAAATATTCTTTGAGAATGAGAAGAGTTACCCAAAATATAATACCATATGACATAAGCAAATGAAAATAAGCAAAGTAGCATACTTTTCGTGTCAAATCATCAGTTACTTTAGATACCTTTCGAAAAGTAAATATGAAGATTTTGAATTAGATCCTGGATCTGTGCTGTAATGGGAGTGTTTAAATCTGAGGGGGTTGACTGATCCACGTACTGGAAACTGGGGGCGAGTGGTGTGATGGAGGTATCAGTGCCTTCAAAGATGGTGGGGAAGAGGCAGTAGTCAAAATGGGAATCGTTGGAAATGGATAAGATCTCAGAGAGGCAAGCAAAATGGTTAACCTTACTGAGGTTGACAGGGAAGGGACAATTGTTGTGGAGAAGGGGTAATGTGGCTAGCACTAAGGTGGTGCATGTCAGACCAGTACTTGGAGGAGTTGACAGGAAGGCTAACGTTGAGTTGTGTAAATGTCTGGCGTCAGTCTCCGCAGTTCTTTGATGGTGAGAGGTTGTGTGTCGTAATTCCCGGTGGCGGAGGATTGTATCACAGTCACAGGTGTGGACGAAGGAGCAGTAGAGCCTTGCAGGGTTTACGGAGAAGAAGGACAGCCTGTGGAGGAAGAGCAGGGCAGTGTGGGTGAATAATTTTGTTTGGAACTTGGGCCTACACAGCGTCAGCGATGCTCTTCTTGAGGAAGGACGCTTCGTGGGTGAGGTCAGTGGGGTGTCGAAAGGTGAGTGTGTGGCCTTCGACCTGGGTGGTGGCAATGGATTCCTGGCAGTCATTCAAGTCAGCTCGGCAGTAGTCACGGACGATCTTTGGAGGGGCACAGGGTGGGGGGGGGGGGTGTGAGCAGGAGATAGGTGATGGACTGAGGAGTTTGTGAGTAGGACTGGTACGTGGTCATTACCAATAGGGTGTAGGACTTGCGTGGTGATATGACCAAGGAGATTGGAGAAATGAGGATGACATCAGTGGTGGAGTCACTTTTGGGATCAGTGTACTGTGGGAGAGGAACAAAGTTACCTTGGAGAGTAACATGGAACTGATGCTACTGTCAAAGGGTGGTAGGGTCACGGCTGTTGATGACGACATCTGTGGCAATCACATATGTGGAGAAAGTGTGGTTAACATGGGAGGCGAATTCAGGGGACAGATATACATCGTGGCACAGGTGACAGTGAGGAACGGGAAAAAAGAGGCTGTGGATGAGGTGCTTGGTCGGTTAAGTGAGCAGTGTTTGTCGCTGGATAGGGATATGCTTGAGGTGGCCAATAGCAGCCCCCACCTCATGCTAGGAGAAGGAGATAGGGAGAGGCGCAGACAACATGGACAGGTTGTAGGAAGGTTTCATTAAGGATGTGGCTCAAATTCAAAGATATAGTAGCAACAGCAATTGAGAGATTCATACCTCACAAACTGCTAAGAGATGGAACTGATCCCTCATGGTGCACAAAACAGATCCGAACGCTGTTGCAGAGGCAACGGAAAAAGCATGCAAAGTTCAGAACGTGAAATCCCGAAGATAGGCTACAATTTACAGACGCGCCAAATTTGGCACGGACTTCAATGCGAGATGCCTTTAATAGGTTCCACAACGAAACATTGTCTCGAAATTTAGTAGAAAATCTGATGAAATTCTGGTCGTATGTAAAGTACACAAGCGGCAAGACGTACTCAATACCTTCGCTGCGCAGTGCCGATGGTACTGTTCCCGACGACTCTGCCGCTAAAGCGGAGTTACTGAACGCAGTTTTCCGAAATTCCTTCAACTAGGGACGACGAATGGAATATTCCAGAATTTGAAACACGAACAGCTGCTAGCATGAGTTTCTTAGAAGTAGATACCTTAGGGGTTGCAAAGCAAGTCTTCAGGTACAGATTGTATACCGATTAGGTTCCTTTCAGATTACGCTGATACAATAGCTCCCTACTTAGCAATCACATACAACCGCTCGCTCACCGATAGATCTGTACCTACAGATTAGAAAATTGCGCAGGTCGCACCAGTGTTTAAGAAGGGTAGTAGGAGTAATCCATCGAAAGACAGACCTATATCATTGACGTCGGTTTGCAGTAGGGTTTTGGAGCATATACTGTATTCAAACATTATGAATCACCTCGAAGGGAACCATCTATCGATACGTATTCAGCATGGTTTAAGAAGACATCGTTCTTGTGCAACGCAGCTAGCTCTTTATTCGCACGAAGTAATAGCCGCTATCGACAGGGGATCTCAAGTTGATTCCATATTTCTAGATTTCCGGAAAGCTTTTGACACCGTTCCTCACAAGCGACTTCTAATCAAGCTGCGGGCCTATGGGGTATCGTCTCAGCTGTGGGACTGGATTCGTGAGTTCCTGTCGGGAAGGTCGCAGTTCGTAGTAATAGACGGCAAATCATCGACTAAAACTGAAGTGATATCAGGTGTTCCCCAGGGAAGCTTCCTGGGACCACTGCTGTTCCTGAACTATATAAATGACCTGGGTGACAATCTCAGCAGTTCTCTAAGGTTGTTCGCAGATGATGCTGTAATTTACCGTCTAGTAAGGTCATCCTAAGACCAGTATCAGTTGCAAAGCGATTTAGAAAAGATTTCTGTATGGTGTGGCAGTTGGTAGTTGACGCTAAATAACGAAAAGTGTGAGGTGATCCACATGAGTTCCAAAAGAAATCCGTTGGAATTCGATTACTCAGTAAATAGTACAATTCTCAAGGCTGTCAATTCAACTAAGTACCTGGGTGTAAAAATCACGAACAACTTCAGTTGGAAAGACCACATAGACAATATTGTGGGGAAGGCGAGCCAAAGGTTGCGTTTCATTGGCAGAACAGTTAGAAGATGCAACAAATCCACTAAAGAAACAGCTTACACTACACTCGTTCGTCCTCTGTTAGAATATTGCTGCGCGGTGTGGGATCCTTACCAGGTGGGATTGACGGAGGACAGCGAAAAGGTTCAAAAAAGGGCAGCTCGTTTTGTATTTTCACGTAATAGGGGAGAGAGTGTGGCAGATATGATACGCGAGTTGGGATGGAAGTCATTAAAGCAAAGACGTTCTTCGTCGCGGCGAGATCTATTTACGAAATTTCAGTCACCAACCTTCTCTTCCGAATGCGAAAATATTTTGTTGAGCCCATCCTACATAGGTAGGAATGATCATCAAAATAAAATTAATCAGAGCTCGAACAGAAAGGTTTAGGACTTCGTTTTTCCCGCGCGCTTTTCGGGAGTCGAATGGTAGAGAGATAGTACGATTGTGGTTCGATGAACCCTCTGCCAAGCTCTTAAATGTGAATTGCAGAGTAATCATGTAGAGGTAGATGTAGATGTAGGAGACGACCTGATGCTGGGACAGGGTATGCATGAAGAGGCATTTGTTGGCAGGCAATAGGCAAATGTTTTGATGGAGGAGATGAGAGTGTTGTTGTGCCAGGGTGTGGAGGGGGTGAAGGAGCAGAGGGAGGATGAGAGAGGCTCAAACAAGTGTGCTGAAGTGGGTCAGGTGAAGTGGGCCAGTTTGTGGGTTTAGGGGGTGTAGGCATTCAAATGGAAGATGGAGCAGGTGACAATGGAATCTGATGGAGGGCATGGGGATGGGAAGGGTTGTATGTTCTGGACGACAATGGTGAGGAAATGCATGGTGTCTTTGGCCATAGGGGGCTGGCAGAGGGAATTGTTAGGGTGGACGGGCTGATCGATGGGGCAAAAAGGGGCGGTAAGCTCAGAGTTGGTGGCCTTGCATTTGCAGTGGTAAGTGGGAAGGGATTTGTTGCAGATGTTGCAGGAAGGAGCAGAGGTGATGTTAGGACACTGTTTTAGGAAGTGAGAGACTTTACAGTGGGGACAGTTGGGCGGTTTCACCCAGTTTTGGGTGATGTGATTATTGTATAGAAGGCATCGATGGCAGTGGTAGGATTGAGGAGGGAAACGGTAGCCTTCAGTGGGGTAGCGACAGTGATAAATCAGAGTGTCCTGAGTGAGGAGGTGATCAATAGCTGAGGCAGACACAGCAAACATGTGCATCAGGAAGGTAGGGCCAGAGTCGTTGTAGATTTAACAGGTTGAATGGACTTCTAGGGCGGGGCATGCATTCAATTCCGCTAACAACTCTGCCTCTGTGAAAACAGGGATGAGGTTTGTGATCACAGCACTGAGGTTTGCAGGACGATGAGGGGGGTTGGAGCTGATGCGGAGAGGAGGGGGTAAGAAAGAATGTGAGAGGTGCATGGGGGCAAAGTTGAAATTGGTAATTTTCCCAAGTAGGTCAGTGTGAAATGAAGGATACAGAGATTCGATAAGGATGGAGTCTGTGTGGGGGATAAGCTGAGCAGTGGGGGTGCTGTGAACATACTTCCGTATTTCTACCGACATGGTTTGGGGTTTAAGGAATTTGAGATGGACAAATGTGCATAGGGCAGGGGCTGAGGATGTGGGAGGAGGGGTGGTGTCCATGAGGGGGTCAGAAGGTAGAGGTGTGAGCGTTGGTTTCTTGGTGGAGAGGGTGAAGACATTGTCAGCACTTAAATGGTGCTTGCTGGGTTTTTTAGGCGAGGATGGACCGGGAGGGGGGGTGAGGGTCTGGCTGGAATGGAAATTGAGACGGAGGCTCCGTGTTGGCGACTGTGGTGCGACAGGTGATGCCATGGGTGGGGAAAGCAGGGGCAGGTGTAGCAGTGCGAGTGGGGAGAGTGGAAAGCCATCCTGACGGGTGACGGCGGCATCAGTAGGAGCCGGAGTATGAGTGGGAGTGGGAGTGATAGGAGGAGCAGGAGCAGTTTGCAGGTGGGGATTAGTGCAGGGGAGGAGATAGGAGGAGACTGTGAGGGGAGGTGGAGCATAGAGGTGATGCTCTGAGGAGGCACTCCAGGAAGTAATGCTGGAGGCAGAGGAAGGGGAGGTGTAGATGATTGTGGTGGTGGGGTTGTCCATGATGGACTGTTCATAGGCCTACCAGTGATAGTTGTTGCCTAAGTAGGAAGAGGTGCCCCCCAGTAGCTGAGTGGTCAGTGTGGCAGAATGTCAATCCTAAGGGCCCGGGTTCGATTCCTGGCTGGGTCGGAGATTTTCTCCAATCAGGGACTGGGTGTTGTGGTGTCCTAATTATCATCATTTCATCCCAATCGACGCACAAGTCGCCGAAGTGGAGTCAAATGAAAAGACTTGCACCCAGCGAACGGTCTACCCGATGGGAGGCCCTAGTCACACGACATTTACATTTAGAAGGGAGAGGAAACGAAGACAGGGCTAATCATGAGTCAGAGACGAGAGGACAGGACAGGATGGCGATGGCGACGAAGGACGACATCTGCGGTGGCGATGGGCAGCAGCAGCAGCAGCAGGCGGTGATGGACACTAGGGGCAGGTGGCCATTGGCACCAGCAATAGGCGGCAATGGCACAAGTGGCACAAGCAGGCGCTGACGGGCACCAGCAGTGGGCGAGAGGTGCTAACTTCCAAAACGTCTATTTTGCCCTTGAAAGTATCCCAGCCAGTAAAAACCTTCTGTCTTGGAAGGCATGGGAATATAGCCTACAGGATGTCCTCTGCTGCTCCCGTGAGAGCTTACATTATCGCTTCGCGAAGGTTTACCTCCATCTGATTGGCTACAGATCTGCAGCACGGAAGTAGAACAGAGAAGCGATCTGCGCACGGCGATTCTAGCTGTGCGCGACCATTGCGGTGTCGGTCCGACCGCAGTACGAGCGAAACTGCGGGCGTTTTAATATTGCGGCCAGCAGGCATTTGGCCTCTGGCGCTCCGTGGTACGAGCGCCATAGCATCTTGTTTAAATGTTATAAGCGATCAGAATAACAAGAATCCGAACCATATTTTTAACACAGGAAAAGGGCGTATTGCGGAGGGCGAGTGTAAAAACTGATCAGGTGAATCAGCAACAGGAATCAGTCATGACGTTCAACGTGCTACCGGCAGTCGAACTAGCACATTGACTGAGCGTATTATGTTAAAAAGAATGTGGTACAAATGTCGAGTAGCACCTCATAAACCATAAGTTTCAGTATTCTATCATAAGCGACACTGGAGGTGGTGCACAGACGACATCAACGGACATTGGATCACTGGAAACGAGTGATTTGGAATTATAAATCACACTACAAACTGTGGCAATCCGTTGAAAGAGTCTTGTGTTTGACAAATGCCTATCGAATACTAGCTGCCATCACATGTAGTGCCAAAAATGAAGTATGGAGGAGGTGGAGTTGCGGTATGGTTGTATTATTTGGGATTAGGGTGTAGTCTATTTATCGTACTTCACAAAACGCTAACTGTGGAAAGATATGAATATATTTTGCAATACTGCTTACTTTGCAAGTAACGAACTAGAGACTGTTTGTTTGTGTCAGCATAACAACGCACCCTGTCGTCAAGATGCATCTGTAAGGCAATCGTTCGCGGTCAATAGCACTCCCGAAATGGATTGGGATGTCCAGAGACCGAGATGAATCCAGTTAAACTACTATGGGATGATTAAGAACGTAGATTTTGCACCAGATCCAAGCGTCCAATATCGCCTCCTAATCTGGTTTCGATTTCTGATGTATGGTGGGCAGCCATTCCAGCACAGAGATTCAGACACGTCACTGACAGTGTCCCAGCGAATTTCACCATAAAGGTTTAGAGTGGACACTAAATTAATGTCCACTAATAGGTGTCCAGTGGCAACTGCCTTGCCACAGTGGATACACCGGTTCCCGTCAAATCATCGAAGTTAAGCGCTGTCGGGCGTGGCCGGCACTTGGATCGCCATGCGCTGTTGCCATTTTTTGGGGTGCACTCAGCCTCGTGATGCCAAATGAGGAGCTACTCGACCGAACAGTAGCGGCTCCGGTAAAAAAAAAAAAAAAACATCATAACGACCGGGAGTGCGGTGTGCTGACCACACGCCCCTCCTGTCCACATCCTCATCTGAGGATGACACGGCGGTCGGATGGTCCCGATGGGCCACTTGTGGCCTGAAGCCGGAGGGCGTAACAGGTGTCCGAATAATTTTGATTAGATAATGTACAAATTTACATACCTAAAGTAACACAGGTAATGATTTATACTGCCAGAAGCTGGCAGTGACGACCTCTTCTTTATGAGGTGCTCCTTGGGTACCCACATTACAATGCTGAATCTATCACCTCAGATCATAAAAAATGATAGATTACCTCCATGAAGCTAACAAACTAACTGAAAAATTAACTTCAGCGCAAATCGGAAAACGCTATTTGATAAGATGCTGAACTCCTCCGGAACTTCCTCTGTCGCTTATAGTTGGAGGAACTGGGTAATTCTGAAGAATAATTTGCTTTATTTGTTGCTGAATGATAGAGCGTAATATGATATAATAACATTTATTCAAACATTGTGTGAAAACTTTTCATGGCACATAGAATTGAGGTTATAAAACAATTTGAGAATGAATTTAAATAATTAAAATAGAGCAATAATAAGAACATAGTTGGTTGTTAGGATCGCTGCCAGCATTATACAGGGCAATTACGGTTGAGATGATGCTTAGACACATAAAGGACAAGAATTATATTTTCAACTGTGATTGCATAACTTTAAAATTATGCAAAAAGCGTTTGGATTGAGAGAGAGTATATAACAGATCAATGAGCAAAGGAAGAATCAGACGGAAACATTACTAGCCGTATGAGCCCCAATGAGCGAAATAAACATAAGTGGTTACGAGAAAAAGCCCGTGTGAAGCAAGAAATAGATTGCAGAAAAGCTTGCATAACAGTGCGTGAAGTGCGGAGATCAAGTTAGGAACACTAAAAAATAGAAACAAGGATAGACACCTCTTCCCTCAATACATTGAGATTCCTGAAGTCAGGAGAGTGCACTGCAAATGTGATCTTACTGTGACCGCCATTGAGGTGGTTGCCGACAAGTCGGGGTGCGCCGCACTGCGGCGCCGCTAACTTCTCCTAGGCTGAACCGAGGTGATGATCTGATTACTCGCAGGGATGCGCGTATGTTCAGAATGAACTTCAAAGACATGGCAGAGGGCTGGAGTCAAGAAAAACATGTACGAGCGCAGAGTTGAGAGTAGTTTTACCCATACGAATCCAAATACGACTGCTCAGTTTTTGGTACCCTTCCTCCAGACCTCGGAAAGGTACACCACGCAATCTTTTTCAGCCAATTCCAGAAGGGGTTTAAGTGCTTTTCCTATAAGTCTTGAAATCCGTTTCATAGCTTCCACTACAAAGTTAAAAGGTATCTACCACTGAGATTCTTGTAGATGGAAACAGGAGACGAGTATCGCCTCATTCCCACAGCCCGACTTGCTTGTCGGAAATTTTGAAAATTGTGTTGGGCTTGGCACACCGTCCCAGCGGGAAGGTCGAAGTTTCGAATTTTGCTTTAGGAGATGTGCGTGCAGACCACACACAGCAACATGACGGCAAGTGGACAGCTGAGGGCTCCACCCAAAGTTACTATCAAGGCAGAGTTCGCCCCCGTTCCACCAGCGGTTTCTCGTTATGCTATTGAGGACACCAGTCTTCTCTTCCACCACCTACTGTTCAAGGAAGCTTAGCCAGGAGGATACTCCTTGCAAAGGGTCGTCCAGCTCTCCATGCGGCCAACGAGGTTGAGACCCTGCACTCTAAATGCCCGCAGCTCTTCCAGTAAGTGCGAAAGTATCTCGAGTTTTCGCTACTGGGGAAAGGAGTTTCCCTGGTCAAGACTAGCTGCATTTAATGGAAAAAAACTGGTAGACGAATGAAATGTTAGAGTGGTGGGTTACCTACATTGTCGCACGCTATCTCCTGCCACTCGTGTAAAATACGTGCAATACAGGTGGAAAGTCGACAAATAAAATGAAATCGGAAAGTAAATAAAGCAAGAGAGACTCGTACGCAAATTCAGTATGCAAACAGAATAAATGTGAGGAGAAAGACCTGAAACAGGCTACCGTCTTACAATATACGCAGACTTATGTGCCGAGATTCTGACGTAGATCCGTTGCCCCCTAGGCATCTGTGGTAACCACTAGGCCAGCCTGCCATACTGGCTCTGTACAGCTCCATGGACTATCCTAGCACGGCTGTCTCCTCAATCTAAATTCGCATTCAGGCCTCAGCCCACTTGGTATTCCCTCTACACTCGAACAGCATTGCAGAGGCTCTCCAGCTGTATTGAAATAGCACGTCAGCATGAAACAGCGGAACCTGTCTGAAAGCCAGACATAGGCGCGATACAAATGAAATTATATATCTTTCCAAGTCTCAAACATCTTTGATAAATATAAGCAGTCTAAAGCGCTGAGTAAATGGGAATTTGGGTTGAAGAGAGAGGCGTGCTGTGGTAATCTGTGCAAAGCCGCTGTGCTAGGGTGACATAGTGGTTAGAGCATCTGCCTAGTGAGCACGAGACCTATGTTCGTATCCCGACCTTGGTAAAAATTTTTGTTCGGCGATTCAGTCTGCTTATATACAGCATAGCTGTTTGACATTTCATAAGGTCTCTGGAACAATGTAGTTTCATGATAACATAAAAAACATTTAATTAAAGGAAAAGGGAAAAATATATAAATAAACACACCAGTGCAAATCACGCCACAGTACAAACTACACTGCAGCTAGCCCTTGGCTCTGGCGTGTGCAGTGAACACGTAGCTCTGGTTGTTCACGAGTCTCCCGCTGTACCGGCTTCGGCACCGCGCTGGAACATTTACCGGCTGGTTTCGTTACCAACAATAGGAGCCGCAGCACACCACAGGTATGCATGCCACTGACGATGCAGGCCGCGGTGTCAGCAGGCGCTCAGAGCAGGATGGAGCGCTGGGGCGGGCCCGGAACACAGACGGTGATGTTGCCGCCGCCCATTAAAACTGATGTCGGCGCCGAAGTCCGCGGCGCTGCGCACTCGTCGCGTTTATCTGAGCCCCGCGCCGCGTGTTGACCATTGTGCCTAATCACTGGGCCCATTGCAGCGCCATTAACAGATTCCGCACGCGATAACGGCTCGCGGCCCCTCACCCCCTCGCGTCCCTCAGCAAACAGCCTGGTCAACAGGCCGCGATCTGAGGCTGCGCCCACAGCGACCCAGCGCACGACGGCGCCGGCGATCTCTGTTCACAGGCAGCGTGTTTTACACCATTTTTGGGCCCATTAATATGGTGACCTCGTTGAAAATTTTAAATTAGAAATGCGTCAGTATTTATTTGGACAATATCTCATATTGAAGTGAGTGGCAGATCGTAACAGCGCACTCACAACTGTTTTGAAAACGGCTTTTTGAAGGCCCCATATTCAGTGGAACCATTCTACTTCTGTTGTTGCATACTGTCATCCATGTCATTTTCCACTATGACCCCTCCTTCATTATTTTTTCTCTCTGTAAATAAGAGTATTTCTCCGCTTACAGGCCGATGGTCTCTGTGTGAGGACCTTCTAATTCTTAATTTTAAAACAAGAGCGCAGCACTTTGCAAAGAACGATTCGGGCGTTCATTTACAACTGATCGTACGCAGGAGATAGCTACTTCTACAGATCGAGAAGATGTGTAAATAATTATTGTACTTCAGTATTAGATTGAGAAACTCTTTTGTATATCTATCGTTCGACAACTGTTCTAGATGTTGAGGATTAGTTCATATTTGTATACATTTTATTTGTTACTATGAAATAACCCATTTCCTTAAGATACCCGTACGCTGACCTCAGATCATTATGCATATTCGGCATAATATGTGCATATTCGGCCTTCTGCAATGGAATACTGGAAAAATCATTATTACTACACTCTACACCAATGAATGCAATATTAAATGATGAGCAATTAGAAGCTCTTCTTAATGACAGCAGTGAGGAAGTGTCTGTTTGGTAAAATAACGAACTCCGTTTTTGACACAAAATTGTCCTGCTGAGCTTGATGAATTGGTTGGTAAACAATAAGAACGCTAAGAATGGCTCTGAGTACTATGGGACTTAACATCTGAGGTCATCAGACCCCTAGAACTAAGAACTACTTAAACCTAACTAACCTAAGGACATCACACACATCCATGCCCGAGGCAAGATTCGAACCTGCGACCGTAGTGGTCGCACAGTTCCAGACTGAAGTGCCTAGAACCGCTCGGCCACACCGGCCGGCGAACGTTAAGATGTCGTGCCAGTCGTTAGGAGAAAAAGACACCCTTGTACAGACAATTTCTCTGACTGTAAAGGCAAATGATGTAGAAAATGTGAATAAAAAGGCAATATGAGCGGTGTTGCAACCATTTTCTGAAGTTCGGTTCTACAATGTCGGCGAAATACCAAAATTGATTGAGGCAATAAATGCCTCAAAGTGCCAGATTCGTGGGCTACGGTCGCAGGTTCGATTCCTGCCTCGGGCACGGACGTGTGTGATGTCCTTAGGTTAGTTAGGTTTACGTAGTTCTAAGTTCTTGTGGACTGATGACGTCAGATGTTAAGTGCCATAGTGCTCAGAGCCATTTACAAGATTCGTGGCTTCAATGCCAAGACAGGAGACATGTGCGTCAAATGTGGTGTGTGTTTATGAGCTATGAAAAATAATTGTTTTGAAGCTTTTAATAACACGTACCGTACAGATTTATTTACACATGTGGACCTCCATTTAAGCCTCAGTTGAATCATTTTAATATTTCATTTGCGTTTGTATCATTCTTGTTTATTAGTTCGCTGTATGAAAAGAAATATTTCCTGCGATTTTTTTTTTATCCCAGGAGTGTAAATGTTAATGGTATTAGATCATCCCACTCAATTTGCATTGGACTGTCATCTTATTCCCTTCATTCTAAATGGGTGACCTACTACAAGTTAACCATCATGAATACCGAATACACCGCTGAAGAGGAACTCAACTTCTCTTACATCACAATCTGAAATCCAATCATCAAGTTAACATGGTAGAAGCATTAGTTCTTTATTTTTGGAAAAACTGTAAATTGTGGGTGGACTGAAGCTGATACTTTTTCGCGATTAATGCTGCAAGCCGGAATGGGATTCGAACCTGGGGCATGGCCTTTTGCGGGCAAGTGCTCAAGCAATATTTTTTTTCTTTTTGTGGTACATGAGAAGGTAACATAAACTTCATTTAGAGGCAAACAATACACCAAATCAGAAAATAGCTACAGAAAATACAATGGGGAAAACTGACTGTTCCTTTAATCAGACAGAAGGTACGGATGAGGGGACATGAGTACGAGAAGGTCGATTCAGGCTCGATGGTAGGGCGGGGGAAGGGGGGGGGGGGGGTCGGGGGGGTGGAGTGGGCAGGGGTCGACCGCATGGAGTCTGGCCGTGGCACACCCTACACCACCAACCAACTGTAAGATGAGGTTGAAGGAACAGCAGCCAGGGTTCAAATGGCTCTGAGCACTATGGGAGTTAACTTCTGAGGTCATCAGTCCCCTAGAACTTAGAACTACTTAAACCTGACTAACCTAAGGACACCACACACATCCATGCCCGAGGCAGGATTCGAACCTGCGACCGTAGGAGTCGCGCGGTTCCAGACTGTAGGGCCTAGAACCGCTCGGCCACCTCAGCCGGCAGCAGCCAGGGAACGAGGTACTTAATTGTAACCACAAAATTTCATCGTGCAACACACCTGTAGTAGGTAGAGCATACGGGAATGGAAAGCAAGGACAGTGTGCTATCAGGTACTGAGCCCACTAGGGGCTTGAAACAACGTGAGGGACATGTTAGTAGAGCACATCAACAGCAGCCGGTACAACGATACCAGGCACATTGCAGCTGAGAGGGGGTCGTGCAAGTCTCCACGGAGGCAACTGGCGAATAGGTGCGGTAGCTTGGGCATCATTCAATCACCACACGCTCATTCTGTAGGAGGACCCACAGACCCAGCCGCGATTTGTCCCCGACTTCATGAAGGTAGGCAACTGTCTATCCTTTGACCAAGTCTATCGCGTGAGTCTTGTCTGCAGGGAAAAACAGTCGGCCTCCAGGCGAATGAAAGTGTACGGTTCGACCACGGATGGAGGGGCATGAAGGAAACAGGCGACCATTTGCCGTCCCAGTGTCCAGACTTCGACAACACCGGCGCAGTTCAGGCGACGAGCGTCATCGTCCAGCAGGTGACAGGTGGAGTCTAAAGCGGATATTACACGACGATCCGCCGCGAACGGTACTGGTCTAGCACGACAGCCATCTAGCGGTAGAACGGGTGAAACTACGAAAATTAGCAGACGCATTATCTGCGCGTCAGGATAGAGGGCAGTTCTAAACTGCACTAGGCAGCTATAACTCGCACATACGCAGACGGGGCTACCGCAGTGTTTTCTGCTTGTTATTTGCTTACTGCTCGGTGGCTAGTAACTCATTTCAGATTTTCGTGTTGGGGACTTTTACTGAAAGTAAGTAGGTTTTCATATATGCAGAGAAAACACATTTTTCCCCAGTATACTTTCTTTTATACAAGTTGTTTGTGAAAGCATTCTAGAAATGGAATGGAGCATAGAGGCGTTAAGCATCTTAATTCAGGAATACAGTTAGGATAGGTGTACGTGTGACTCGCTGTATCATAATAGGATACGTCGGCAGTCGTTTCTTTCTGAGTAATATGCATAAAAGGCTACACGGTTATTTTCGCTTTTTATCGTAATGCCTTAGCTTCCTGTCAGTTTTGATTGAATCCCTTGTTTATTTGAGCATGCCAGAAAAGAGAAACTGGCAGTGATAGGCGACAAAGTCGGTGCAGTTTTGCCCAATGCGATAGACGAGGACTGAAAAACTCTGAGTAGTACTTATGTACCGTATATCAAAACTTGGACGACTAACTTAAGTACACCTATAAGTATTGGTCCTTTCAAGTGCTACAAATTGTGGTGCATACATCCACAACAACTTTTGAAATTGTGGCCTGTGCTATTCTGTGGCTAAAAGCCCGATTCTCAATAGATTTCTCACCCGACAGGAAACGTAATGTTACAACCAGCCTGCAACATAACAGGGCGTTTACCAGTATTTTATCAGTGACCTAGGCTGGTATGATCACAAGACGTATAAATATATGATTTAATTCTTACCTTCGAGAATGACTATATCACACTTGCTAAATCCGTCTTCTATCATTAACAGCAGCTTCTCGAAACAGGCCATGTCCATCCTCGCGAAATTCCAAAATTCTTTCTGATCTTTGGGCCTCAGTTCTTTCAGAAGCAGTGAATTTAATCCCCTACCTTCGTTCCTTCCTTTAGCAAGGGTCGAACTCAACAACGTCTCGTTTTTCGTTTTCGTCGTCATTGTGCCCTAATAAGAAGATTTACTGCCACTGCCTGAGCAATAGCTCCAAAAACAAGTGGGTCCTCCATGTGAAAACTGATGATGAAGTGTCGTAATATAAAGCTAACTGTTGAGTCTGTAATTCAGAACAGTAGTAACCTATATAAGAGAATAACAATCACTTAATAAATAGTGAAAAAAACAATTTCTTACTAAACAGAAATCTTGAGCTCACATAAATCTTTTGAACGAATGACATTGCACTATGTCACTTATGCTTCACGTGTTAAAACTAACGACTTTACATGAGATCAGACACTTCTGTTAGCGTTTTCCCTATTATTACCGTCTACTGCGCATGTGCGCCAGGTATATCCCGTGAGGATGGTGTAAAAGATATACGTGAACCAGTACGTAATTACAGATACGTCCGCTTGGTGCGCTGGTGCATAGGTGTACGGATTAGGCGTATCGTGTAATAGGGGCTTATGTGACTACCCATTAAACCATTCCCATGTAAACGTTGGTTAGTGGCAAATTTTCCACAGGCGATATGATACCATGTTGTTCGAACTGATGTTGGGAGAGTCAACAAAATTCTTGTGGCTTTGGGACCACATGGTCAACTATAAAATTCCTACGTTTCGGCGACTATTGCAAGACGCCTGCTTCAGGGTGTATTGAGCAATTAGCAATATACCCTGAGGAAGGCGTCTTGCAACTGGCGCCGAAACGTCGGAATTTTATAGTTGACAATGCGGTCCAAAAGCCGGAAGAATTTTATTGATTTTGACAACGGCCACGGAAGCCTCCATTTACATGAAGTGGGAAGGTATGGCTAATGAAGGTTGCGCCACACCGCCATCCACCTCGTTAATGAGTACTTGATCTCAACGTGGTTGCTAGGTACGCCACTCAGTATTTGCATGAAGAAATCCTCTATACGTGGGTTGCGTACATGGAAGGCCAGTACGGATATAGCTAAGGTCCATAAAAAAGACAGACTGATGCACAAATAGAGGCGCAGCATGTCCTACTGACACCGACGGGGAGATGGAGGCCGGCGTGTGAATGTCAACGATTTGTCATTTCAGTGAGTTCCCTGTGCCCGACCACTTTTTATTCATGACGGCCAGATACAAGGCTGCCACACGACACTGGACGTTGATGAGTCCAAGTCCCCTGGCTTTCCAGGGGAGGATGAGTGTGTAAAAAATAATGTCAATGCATCGGAGCACTGGACGCAACATAGAGGCGCAAATTCTTCTCCAGAGAGTCCATGGCCAGTTGGCATTTCCATAGATTTGGCAACACACAAAGCATTGCCTGCTACGTTCTACATAGAGATCAGATCAAATACGCTTGTGGTCTCTTCTCTTAACTGTACCAGCAGCAACAGGTCGTCTGCATTGGCACGACAAAGGAACTTGTATTGCTGCAGGCTGAATCCTGACAAGTGCTTCACGAGACTCACAATAAGTGGCTCCAGGGCGAGAGCATAGAGGAGCATCGATAGTAGGCATTCCTAAGGAACGACACTCTGGTAGTGGTCTGACTATACGACCGTTAACATGGGCAAGGGCGTGGGCGCTGGCGTAGACACCTTGTTGCGTACCAGTGAGTGAGGCCAGAAAGACCATTCCCTCCATGACAGCTAAGAGGTAACCATGTCGCACCCGATCAAAAGCACTGTCAAAATGGAAATGAACGTATGGCATAATGGGCCGCGAGGCCCCTATTCGGGAAAGTTCAGTCGCCAGCTGCAAGTCTTATCTCATTCGACGCCACATTGGGCGACTTGCACGCCGGGAATGGGGATGAGATGATGATGATGACAACACAAGGCATCGAACGGAGAAAATCTCCAACCCGGCCCGGAATCGAACCCGGGCCCGCTTGTATGGGAGGCGATCACGTTACCACGCAGCTAAGCAGGCAGACAGACTGTCAAAATCGATAGCCACTAAAGCTGCACAGAGATTGCACATAGCTACGAGAGAAATCAAATCTCGACATTCAGCAGTTTCTGACTGTGCATTGACGTGTCCACCCATGTCGTTCGTTCTGTGGATATTATACTCGGGAAGATCCGACGGCATCGTGTCACCAAAATACGTGCAAATACCTTGTAGTCGGCACTGAGAAAGATTAGCTGGCGGTAATGAGAACTGTATTCCCTCGCGATGGCTTGGAAACTGGCATGCGTTCGACAAAAGACGGCGGAACTGTGGCGGCTGTCGTGAGTAGTTCTTGGCACATCACACTGAGTCTTCTCGCTACTAAATAATGGAAAATTCCACAGGGAGACCATCCACGCCAGCCGACTCGTTTGAAGCAACTTTCGCTATCGCATCCTCGACGTCATCACAGGTGATGTCCTCCATCAGGATTTCCACTTCGATGCCCGAGATGGTGGGAGTGATGTGGGACAAAACCGACTCCAAATCGTGAACATATTTCTCGTACTGGTAGTGTGGTGAAAGTGTTCCACAAAAGCAGCCACAATATCTGCCTGGTCAGTGGCCCGATGTCTCCCGAAAGTGAAGAGCACCGAGACTAATTTTTACCGTAGGTGCTTTCTATCAGTCACGATGTGGTGCATTGTCAAGCTATATCTGGACGGCGAGTTCTCACGACAACACCCTGCATTCTGCGACGGATCACTGCAATAATGTGAGCCTTGACCGTGTTTTTATCCATCTGAATATTAAGATCACGAAGTACAGCAAAGTATAAGCCTGTTGTATGGCAGTTCATGGTGAGTATTTCCTGCCAAACTGCATAAAGACTCGCCATATTGCAGGCTTGGTGCATTCCAGCCGCCAAGCTATCGTCGTCATTTATGTCGGACTCCGGCGTTCGCTTGCTGTCCAAAGGCCGCCGACAGTCAGGATTGGTAAGGTGTGTGGTGTTTAATTTCCACAGAACACGACTGTGCCACACCACCTGTCGTGGGAGGAGGGTGGTACTGACGTATGCACAGTGGTCCGAGATTGGCAAGGGCCAGTGTTCTGCGTTTGGGAAAACATCGAAGAGGCCTGGGGAGCTGTAAATCCTATCCGGGCGACTCACGTGACCTTTCTGATATGAACTGCCAGGACGAATCTCCAAAGTGACAGAGGGAAAGGTCGCGGACGCCAAAGCACAGTTCCTGGCAAGGGTTGAATTGTGGTTGTTGGTCCTACCCACTTAAAACACAACTGAAGTCGCCACCAAGCACACAATGTACGTAGCGGCCAAGAATGAGAGGGGTGATCTCCTCAAGTAAAATCGAACTCTGTTCCTTGTATGGCCATAGCTAGAGGCTACGTACACATTTACAACGCGGGTGCCCACCGTGGTAAGTGCCGTAACCCTCGTGGATGCCAAGTACATGACGTGTTCAACTGATATGCCCTCACGGACATATCTGACTGCTCCACGTCCAAGGTCGTCACCAGGAGAGGCTTATCCGGCCATATCCGGTAGATCGGCCAAGTGCATCTCCTGAGGCAGCACGACATAGATGTCTGAAGCCCAAATCGTTTCCCACAGAAGCAGGAGTTTCGCCTGGGTGCTAACGTTGTTGGTGTTAATCGCAGCCACACGGCACGTTTGAAGCTGTGGACCGCCTTCTGGAGGAGCTCCACCGGCCGGCCATAGTAGGGGGCAGCCGGCAGCGTCCCTAGCGGAGTGTCCCTGAAAGACACTGCTGCTGCTACTCGTTTATAGCTCCGCAACAGGTACCTGAGCGGTGTCCGGTTCTTCCACGACGTCGTCGCTCCATGCCGATGTCATCGGCGCCTCGCATGTGTCCATACGATACAACGCAGACGCTGCCAATGGCGGCGGCAAAACAGCCGAGCCGCTAGTGGGGAAGGGTTTCTCCAGATTGTCGGCATCCGCAGGCATCGCACTTGTCGCTGCTGGTCCGTCTTCCAAAGTAACGTCGTGCCTCTTCATCTTGAGTAATCACCGAGGCGGCACCAGGGTGATTGGCCATTGAATAGGGGATGGGAGACAGGGCATCCTGGTCAGAGGTCGCACGACGCCGCCACTTGTGCTCTTTGGTGACCGCTGCTCGCGCATCCGAACTTCATTATCGGAAGACGGCAGGGATTCCCGACGTTCCGGCACAGAAGCCGTAGTAGGAACGATGAGTACTGGAAGTTCCATCAAAGCGGCCGGCACGGCCTCGGCAGGAGTCGATGTGGCAGGAGGACGGAGGGGCTCCGGCGCCTACGTTCCGTCGGACGCCGCCAAGCATCCCTCATAGGCTATCGTAAATATTAATGTTTACAATGTCACGGTATTTCTTTTTGACGAGACACTAAATGCCGTTAAAATAAGAGCGTAATTCCATCGAAAAAAGCTTTAGCTACTTCAATATCTCGATACCTAAAAAGGTCTTGATCATTAATCATATTTTAAAATATACGTAAAACCTCATTACGATGTCCTGAACCGTCTATGAAATATGACGGTTGTTACAACCACATGATTTACCCTGTGCATGGACAGAACACTTGGCATAATGAGCACAACCCTCCCGTAGATACAAAAAAAAAATGTCTGGAGAGTAGTGACAATCATATTTTTTAAAAGACATTCGTCGTTGACTGTAGAAATTATTTATTTCACGATTACAGTTTCGGCCTTTGGGCCATTTTGCTAAGCAAAATCTTGTGCAGTAAGATGTGCCAAAGGGATTTGAGGCACTTCATTCACTGTTTATTTTTTTACAACACACTTCTTTATTAATAACATTGATAATACCTTTGAAAGGAAACAACACAACAGGCCTTGTAAATCGCCTAACTGCGTAAGTGAACTACTAAAAATAATCGCTAATATGTTTAGGAACACAATAAACTTCAACTCACAAATAGCATTCAGTTGTTTACTAATTAATTAAATGTCTGTTCACGCCAGTTTCTCCACATAATCAACACAACTTCCTTGCTATTAAATGTCTGCATTAGTTAATGGCCATACATAGTAACCTCTGAACAACAATTCAATTGGCTTAAAAAAAACACAACCACGTAAACATGTTTACAGAATTATGGGAAAGAAATGCATATACACCTTCTGTTTAGCAAATGAACCACTTTCGGCCTGAGCCACCAACAACATAAGTCGTTCTCATTACCCACATAGAGCCACTCCGAGGTACTGGAAGCAAAACATAAGTCTTCCACGTGTGAACCAAAGGTACGGTTTCCCAGACTGCAAGCCGGAAGAAACCAGTTAACACGCTCCCGCCACCAAGTACAGGAAAGCGTCAGGCTAGTAAACAACGCCCGCTACGGTGGGAGGGCGCGACTACGCAACTGCTTGCCACAGTGGATCGGTTCCTCCCGCAGCCTCTGCGAAGACCGGTGGCGAAATTAATGAAATTAGCACCGCTTGTGACACAAACCGCAAGCAACTCAACAACGTAATAAGGACACAAATTATTTGCATATACAACGTGTCCAAAACAGCTGTCTATCCACTGCTTTCAGCACCTCAGAGGACACCACACAACACAGTGAATTCAGAGTCATCTAAGCATACCGCGCAATCTGCGTAAAACCACATAAACTTCCTGTGCATGAGCACACTACGCTTCAAATAAGGAGTCTTAACTTAACACAACAAACAAATTCTAAATCTCCGGGTGACTGGCCTGGACTCGTGAAATGGATCAACCAACACATCATCATGGTCAATAAACCGCCTCCGCTCTCCACTTGCGAGGCACAAATAGGATATGTCCAGCAACACACTGATTACAATATCTAAAACAGTGTTCGTGCAAGATTAACACTCAATGTCACAGGGAAACATTAATCAGCAACAGACATCGGTTCGTTACCATAAACGCACAAATTACGTGGCTGAAAAACACATCCAAGTCAGTGGCACACAAGAAGGTCAGTAATAGTAAGGTCCTTTATCATTTTCCCATTCAGAGGGGCGTAAAACAATAACACTTAAGCAGAAAAGTATGAATGCATTTGAGCAATTCAGTGACTGACAACAACTAAGTTTTTAAATGTAGAACACAAGTCCTCACAGGATAAACACGGCCTTACGCAATGGACTCCTAATAGTAAGGTCAAGCGTCCAAAGCACACTGCTCAATAAACACACCACAACGGCAAGCACACTCAGTAATCGCCAGAACGATGGCACTGAGAGCAAAACGCTGTTTATATCCAAAACAAATGTGCTCGCAATGGCGTCACATCAGTCACAGAGCCATAGAGAAGAGAATGTAGTTACTAGAAGCAAACGGTAAATCCATCATAAACAAGGAAGCAGCATGTTCCCGACAGCATCGGCGCCTCTACCCACCAAGTCCGCCGCAAACGCCCAAACACAATCAGGTTACGTGGCAAACTTTCCTCTTGCCACCACACACGGCGTCGGCAGACACGGCTTCATGCTCCGCGCACTACTGCCAATCTCACTGTTTCTCCTCGCCCTCCAAACTCCAACTACTCGACTGTCACAGGTGCCTCGCCGACTTCCCCCACGAGGGGGCGCCACTTCTGTCTTTCCTTCGCGATACAGCGATAATATTATACGCGGTACGTTCGATAGATCAAACCCGAGCCAGTCACGGCTCAATCTGAAAAAGGATGTTAAAATCATCTGGCAAGTATACATGTCATCGACAAAAATTAGCATTTCCGCTGTAAGAATACAGCATTTGTGGACGAATTCCTGTGAAAGAATACTAAATTACTGAGGTGAACCCAAAGCGACACGCCACTTTTGTCATAGGCTTCTAGAACCCTGCTAAAAGCTACAGGAAAGATGTAATTCTTAGGTATGCAACAATATTGACATAAGTATGTGTTTGTCTATGCAGTAATTCATTTGTAGAAGATCGTGACTGTGAAAAACGTAACTCGTCAGAGTAATTGTATTTATTTCATGTCGATGGTGGCTTAAATCGGAGCGGTAGAGGAAGCCCTCACACCAAGCACTTTAGAGACACTAAGGAAAGGCGAGCAACACGGTGCGGCAAAGCTAGTACAATGATACCGAATTGAACGTGGTCCCTCAGAGTAATAGTGCGCACGGAGCCTAGTAAAACTATACATTCTCATAACCATAAAAGACCAAAATATGTTAGTAGTTTCAATTTTCTGATTTTATATTATTTCCACGTTATCAGCAATGGACCATTAATGTCTTAATGAAGCTATTTCTGTCTGTTATATAGAGAAATTTGCTTCCAATAATTTTTTTCCGCTGAGGCAGTTAGTTTATCTGAAACGACGTGTTTCATTCCGCACTAGTGGCTACATTCAACCTCGTTCAACTTCAAGTGCAAATTTTCATTTTCCGGGACGAATGACGTCTTACCATAGTAAAGAACCAAACATGAGAATACATTACTGGACCCCCGAGAAAATTGGTATCACGAAAACCACATGACAAGCTGAATATGAGGTACTTCAGAGTGCATATGGACATAGAAATGTGCAATTAGAGCGGAATGAAGCATTTTAGTATGGTTTACGAAATTTCGATGCTGCTGGAGCAGTCTCTGATGTCCTGTTCCTTTTATGACACTATAAGATCTATGAATGCTATATGCGTACGAACATACGTAAACACTGACTTGAAGCTGACTAAGTGGGCAAATTTGGTCAGTAGTTTTGAACTAAATATTTTGTTTCAAATATAATGACAGCAGTAGCAGAATTTTACAAATCTGTCTTCTGTGAAAGTGTTTTTCGATCACAAGGCACTTGTCTAGTACTCCCTCTAGGCCTGAAGTTATTTCTTAATTTGTGTTTACGTCTTAAATTTATAGAATGCCATTCTATGCTAAATTGTAGACTGGCAGCATACTGTGTTTTATCGTTTTAACTCCCCACATGGCTTCTTATTTATTCCTACAGTAGAATATAAACTGTCAGTTGTACAGTTTCTTTGCCTCACAGACAACCATGTTAATTTTTTACACATTTTGTAATAGTTATGAAATGTATTGTCCTTTATTCCGGTGTAAGCTACAGAAGAAACAGTCTCTCAGTCTAATTTTGAAATGATATTTTGCCAAGAACTGCTTCCTTATTTGGTTCCTTTATCTGTGTGGGATATGATAAAATAATTGCTCTAAGTACAACTCTCTATGTCCTCTCAACAACATACCGCAGGGCTGTACATGGTCACGTGATGCCCCACCACGCACGAAATTCCACCAGAAATGCGACGAAAAGCCTATGAGCAGAGACAGCACCAATCACGGGCTGCCTACGTCATCGTAGCTGCGCATGCGCAGTACAGCCTGTTGTCTGGCGCTGTCTGGTAACTGCTCAAACGAACCTTATAATACAACATACAGTCACCAGTAGCATTATTTTGCAATTGTTGTTGCCTACTTTGGCCATTATAAACACATACTCGTCTGCATTCAGCTTCTTATATCTTCTTGTAGACAAATTAAAAGGCTTGTCAGGAACCAAAGTACTATACGGAACCTTAGTAGCAGACCTCTACTCTCAGCTACACTCCAAGTCTTCCAAGCCAAAATGTTTGCATCAGGGAAAGCTTCAAGGCCACCATAGTCTGCATGGTTCCCCCATACAACAGCCAAGGTCAGCCATGCACTACCTCCAAACACAGCAGACACATCACACGTGAACAGTCCATGAAAGACACTTGGACCACCAATAGGCTGCTGCTAATTGAACTGACCAGCAAGATCAATGTCTATTGGTTTCAATGACTTGTACACAGGAACACTGGAGCACCAACGGCGACAATAACCACATCACAAAGGCATTGCAGAGGTTCGTCGACGCGTGCGGATGCTTAGCTCTTGGGTTTCACTGGGTGTTGGCTTGCAACGTCCACTTGCGCTCTGCAATGCCTGTGCGACGTGGTTATCGTCGCCGTTGGTGGCGCAGTGTTCCTATGTACAAGTCATTGAAAGAGACTGGCCAATTCAGTAAGCAGCAGCTTAATGGTGGTTCAATTGTCTTTCGTGGACTGTTCACGTGTGATGTTTCTGCTGTGTTTGGAGGCAGTACATGGGTGACCTTGGCTGTTGTTCGGGCTAACTATGCAGACTATGGTGGCCTTGAAGCTTTCCCTGATGCAAACATTTTGGCTCGGGAGACTTGGAGTATAGCTGAGAGTACTTGTCTACTGGCTAAGGTTCCGTATGGTACTTTGGTTCCAGACAAGCCATTTAATTTGTCTACAACAAAGTCCACTTAAAGTAGTAAAGGAGTTTTGCTATTTAAGGAGTAAAATAACTGATGGTGGTCGAAGTAGAGGGGATATAAAATGTAGACTGGCAATGGCAAGGAAATCGTTTCTGAAGAAGAGAAATTTGTTAACATCGAGTATAGATTTAAGTGTCAGGAAGTCGTTTCTGAAAGTATTTGTGTGGAGTGTAGCCATGTATGGAAGTGAAACATGGACGATAACTAGTTTGGACAAGAAGAGAATAGAAGCTTTCGAAATGTGGTGCTACAGACGAATGCTGAAGATAAGGTGGATAGATCACGTAACTAATGAGGAAGTATTGAATAGGATTGGGGAGAAGAGAAGTTTGTGGCACAACTTGACTAGAAGAAGGGATCGGTTGGTAGGACATGTTTTGAGGCATCAAGGAGGGCTGCGTGGAGGGTACAAATCGTAGAGGGAGACCAAGAGATGAATACACTAAGCAGATTCAGAAGGATGTAGGTTGCAGTAGGTACTGGGAGATGAAGAAGCTTGCACAGGATAGAGTAGCATGGAGAGCTGCATCAAACCAGTCTCACGACTGAAGACCACAACAACAACAACAAAGCCATGCTTACCACGGAACGAAGAGAGCATGTCTGTAGCAGTCAAGGGTTTGTGTGATCACACTACGACAGTGTGCTGAAAAGTGATGCATCCCATCTTTTTTATGCGAGAACTCTTAAAGCTTTTTAAATAAAACAAAAGTTATTAACATTCTACGTTTTTATTTTTCATGTCTACATATTTGCAGCCCTCTGCTGTTAGAGTACTTCGAAATGCAGAATGTAACATGGCAGCGTGAAGCATAACTTTGTCAGTGCGTAGGAAGCAGCGTGCTCTAATCGAGTTTCGTATTCAACGAGTACGACCACAAATGGGGCACTGTCTCCATCAGCATGAGAATGCCAGATCACACACAAGCGCTGCGACATCTACAACAATCCGATGCCTTAGGTTCAGTGTCATCGATCATCAGTCATATGGTCTGACATGGTCCGTCAGATATTCATCTGCTTCCAGAACTTAAAGAACATTTAACATTTTCGACGGCTTTACTTTGATAGTGATGAAGCAGTGTAAGCATAGATGAGATCGTGGCTCCGTCAACATAGTCAGACATTCTACAGTGCTGGTATCAACAAACTGGTCTCTCGTCGGGAGAAATGTGTTCGTCACCCGGTTGACTAAGTTGAGAAATAAATGTGTAGACTTGAAGAATAAAGATGCAGGAAGTTAATAATGTTCTAAAGATTTCATATTGTGATCAAAGACTGGAATAAAAAACGTTTGACAGTATTGGATCACTTTTGTATATGTGACCATGTCGCAGTTGGTGATAATGCTGTAGCTTCTGGCAGCTGGTGTTCTCAGAGTGCTGTCATTTCGGTTATATCAACAGAGTTTTAGAAATATTGCGAGATGGACCAGGCTTGCTCAGTGAAACTTGATAGTGCAATAGTAATGCATGGTTCTTGAGTACAAGCAAGGGTCTATCTCTACCAATGGGTCCCAACGGTGTTGTCAAGAACACGATTAGTCACTGGCGTAACAGGTTCGCTGCTACCTTTGTATCTGTAGCTGTCATTTTGGTAGGTGTTTCACTTGCAGCCCAGCAGTCCTATCTGGATGTGGAAGCTACGCCAGATTAGGACAAAGTCACGAGTTTGGGTCTCCATGACAGTACCATCTTCGACACTTCCACAGTTAGTGGCACTGTGCAGCGGGCTATCCCTTACTGAATCCATGGGCAAGCTAGACACCTGCACAGCGGGTCATATTCCCATGCAGGGCAGCTGTCTTCTGCCATCTCGGTGAGTACACCACAGTAAGGCATGTCTACAGCCACTGGGACAGTCATTCATCGCTGAGCAGGCTACCGCAGCAAGATACCTGATCGCCGTTGTGCGCCAGTAACTCGAGGTGATTGTGGCAAGACTCACGCAGTGTAGTCACCTGCCACACATTCAGCACGGGAGTCAGCAAAGTTTGGCAAGCATTTAGCAGCCAGCCTGTTGGATACCGCTTTTCATCTCACCTGTCACTCGGCCCTCCCCACAAGAAATGGGGCCGTGGTCGCTACCCCACACCAACGCAGCACACATTTATAGTAAGATAAATTATTACTTTTGACAGCGGAGTCTCTCTGGACCTTCAACGACCTGATATCCTGTCTCAACTCTCTGTCGCCTCCCATTCTGCATCGTAGTCAATTCTCGACTCCTAGAATAAGATAGAACACCATAAAATAAGTACATTCCAGAAATTAGCAAAAGTGAATGGCATATATACAGGGAGTAGTGGAATAGAAACAAGTAACAACTTTCCGACATAGAAAGCGCTGTTGCCGAAAAGTAAAGTGCGCTGAGCATCCGTGGCTGCTAGATAGTATCCAAAGTACTCGTGTTATTTATATTCTCTTACACTCGAATGCACAGGGCAACGAAATCACTCCTTTGGCCCATGCCGAAACACCTTCATGTTCCCAATAAGTCGACAGTGACAGGAAAGATATTGTCAAATGTCAGGCAATGTACACAGTAATTACCTAATGCACACAGAACTAGCGCCAGCAGCTGTACTCTGGGGATTTTTAGCTTCTCGTTATGACTTTATGCTGGTGTGAGTAAAAATATAATTTGAATGACTACTTCTTAATTTCCTGACTAGTTGAGTACCTACTGTTGCCCAAGTATACATTTATTACAGTTTTCTATTAGTCCAACTCCTCCTCCTGTCTTTCTCTGTATATTTCCTTCTCCATTGTTTCTCTTTCCATATCCTCCTAAACCCCCACTGTCCATCTCCTCTTGTCCCGTTCTCTGCCCTTCTTCTCCCAACTCTCTCATGTTCCATCTCTCCCTCCGCCCGCTCCTTCTCTTCCCATTCTCTGTGCATCGCCTCCTTTCCTGTCCCTCTGCCCATGTCCTCCCTCCTCTCTGCTCATCTTCTCCCTCATTCTCTCGTCACCTCCCCGTCCACTTACGTGTCCATCTCCAACTTGCCCCTTACTACCTCTCCATTTCCTTCTCCCCCACCCTTCTGTGTCTGTCAACCCCACCCCAATAAGAGGTTGGTGAATGTTACTCCCATCTCCTCTCGATTATTACTTTCCACGTAGTAATTAATAAGTGCTCTAAGGGTAGTTATAATCGCTGCAAGGATTTAGGAGCAGCTTTTTACATGTAGCTTCATTCGCGAACGCACTTGTCACAAATGTTTGATACATATTTAACGTATTTCACTCACTTTTGAACACATATTTCACCTTTATTTCTAGCAAATTTCACCCTGATCTTTCGTTTTGACACAGATCTACATCAACATTTATACTCCGCAAGCCACCCAACGGTGTGTGGCGGAGGGAACTTTACGTGCCACTGTCATTAACTCCCTTTCCTGTTCCAGTCGCGTATGGTTCGCGGGAAGAACGACTGTCTGAAAGCCTCCGTGCGCGCTCGAATCTCTCTAATTTTACATTCGTGATCTCCTCGGGAGGTATAAGTAGGGGGAAGCGATATATTCGATACCTCATCCAGAAACGCACCCTCTAGAAACCTGGCGAGCAAGCTACACCGCGATGCAGAGCGCCTCTCTTGCAGAATCTGCCACTTGAGTTTGTTAAACATCTCCGTAACGCTATCACGGTTACCAAATAACCCTGTGACGAAACGCGCCGCTCTTCTTTGGATCTTCTCTATCTCCTCCGTCAACCCGATCTGGTACGAATCCCACACTGATAAGCAATACTCAAGTATAGGTCGAACGAGTGTTTTGTAAGCCACCTCCTTTGTTGATGGACTACATTTTCTAAGGACTCTCCCAATGAATCTCAACCTGGTACCCACCTTACCAACAATTAATTTTATATGATCATTCCACTTCAAATCGTTCCGCACGCATACTCCCAGATATTTTACAGAAGCAACTGCTACCAGTGTTTGTTCCGCTATCATATAATCATACAATAAAGGATCCTTCTTTCTATGTATTCGCAATACATTACATTTGTCTATGTTAAGGGTCAGTTGTCACTCCCTCCACCAAGTGCGTATCAGCTGCAGATCTTCCTGCATTTCGCTACAAATTTCTAATGCTGCAACTTCTCTATATACTACAGCATCATCCGCGAACAGCCGCATGGGACTTCCGACACTATCTACTAGGTCATTTATATATATTGTGAAAAGCAATGGTCCCATAACACTCCCCTGTGGCACGCCAGAGGTTACTTTAACGTCTGTAGACGTCTCTCCATTGATAACAATATGCTGTGTTCTGTTTGCTAAAAACTCTTCAATCCAGCCACACAGCTGGTCTGATATTCCTTAAGCTCTTACTTTGTTTATCAGGCGACAGTGCGGAACTGTATCGAACGCCTTCCGGAAGTCAAGAAAAATAGCATCTACCTGGGAGCCTGTATCTAATATTTTCTGGGTCTCATGAACAAATAAAGCGAGTTGGGTCTCACACGATCGCTGTTTCCGGAATCCATGTTGATTCCTACATAGTAGATTCTGGGTTTCCAAAAACGACATGATACTCGAGCAAAAAACATGTTCTAAAATTCTACAACAGATCGACGTCAGAGATATAGGTCTATAGTTTTGCGCATCTGCTCGACGACCCTTCTTGAAGACTGGGACTTTTCCAAACATTTGGAACCTTCCGTTCCTCTAGAGACTTGCGGTACACGGCTGTTAGAAGGGGAGCAAGTTCTTTCGCGGACTCTGTGTAGAATCGAATTGGTATCCCGTCAGGTCCAGTGGACTTTCCTCTGTTGAGTGATTCCAGTTGCTTTTCTATTCCTTGGACACTTATTTCGATGTCAGCCATTTTTTCGTTTGTGCGAGGATTTAGAGAAGGAACTGCAGTGCGGTCTTCCTCTGTGAAACAGCTTTGGAAAAAGGTGTTTAGTATTTCAGCTTTACGCATGTCATCCTCTGTTTCAATGCCATCATCATCCCGGAGTGTCTGGATATGCTTTTTCGAGCCACTTACTGATTTAACGTAAGACCAGAACTTCCTAGGATTTTCTGTCAAGTCGGTACATAGAATTTTACTTTCGAATTCACTGAACGCTTCACGCATAGCCCTCCTTACGCTAACTTTGACATCGTTTAGCTTCTGTTTGTCTGAGAGGTTTTGGCTGCGTTTAAACTTGGAGTGAAGCTCTCTTTATTTTCGCAGTAGTTTCCTAACTTTGTTGTTGAACCACGGTGGGTTTTTTCCCGTCCCTCACAGTTTTACTCGGCACGTACCTGTCTAAAACGCATTTTACGATTGGCTTGAACTTTTTCCATAAACACTCAACATTGTCAGTGTCGGAACAGAAATTTTCGTTTTGATCTGTTAGGTAGTCTGAAATCTGCCTTCTATTACTCTTGCTAAACAGATAAACCTTCCTCCCTTTTTTTATATTCCTACACGTACACGAACGAATAACGTTTCCTACAAATGCAGTAGCCTCATATTAAACAAATGCTGTTTATGACGTCGTATCTCGAGAAAAATATGTCGTAGAATGATATAATTTGGCAGCCATATCCTGTGGTGTTTATGAATACTGCTCGTTGGAAATTTGTAGCAAATGAAATTAATAAATAAGAAATATATTAAAACGTCATGACTGGTGCGATAGGTTAACAGGATGAACAGCGAAAATGTAGTAATCGATTAACTTTACTCCTTTCATCATTTTGAGATGGGTGTCAGGGAAAAAAAGTTTTGTACAGGTGCAAAAGCATGTGTAATCTTTTTTGCAAGTCACTAAGTGCAATCAATCTCAGGTATTGGGTAAATAAAATCTGGGAGTTTTCACGTCTTTGGCTACACTTCATTACCACCCCCACACTCTTTCCTTCCATGGATAGGTGGTTCTTATCCTCCCATGACTACTTTCCAGACTGTAAGTCATATGTGTACCAATTTTGTTAGAAATCGATCCAGTAGTTTAGGAGGAGATTAACATAATATTTATAAGTAATATTTTCTGAAGATATGAAACAACAAACCAATGATATTTAGATGACAAGAGTTGTTATGCATCGATTATCAGTGAAATGTCAACCAATCAAAAACCAGTTTAATTCGATTCTATATGAGTTAGATTTTTAAAGGGCTGTGAAAGATTTAAAATCAAGTAAAGCAGGAGGTATCGATAACATTTCATCGGAATTTCTTAAATCATTGGTAAGGTGGCAACCAAATGACTATTGGCGTTGGTGTGTAGAATGTATGGGAATAGCAATGCAACATAAAACTTTCGGAGAAACATTATATACATACACTCCTGGAAATGGAAAAAAGAACACATTGACACCGGTGTGTCAGACCCACCATACTTGCTCCGGACACTGCGAGAGGGCTGTATAAGCAATGATCACACGCACGGCACAGTGGACACACCAGGAACCGCGGTGTTGGCCGTCGAATGGCGCTAGCTGCGCAGCATTTGTGCACCGCCGCCGTCAGTGTCAGCCAGTTTGCCGTGGCATACGGAGCTCCATCGCAGTCTTTAACACTGGTAGCATGCCGCGACAGCGTGGACGTGAACCGTATGTGCAGTTGACGGACTTTGAGCGAGGGCGTATAGTGGGCATGCGGGAGGCCGGGTGGACGTACCGCCGAATTGCTCAACACGTGGGGCGTGAGGTCTCCACAGTACATCGATGTTGTCGCCAGTGGTCGGCGGAAGGTGCACGTGCCCGTCGACCTGGGACCGGACCGCAGCGACGCACGGATGCACGGCATGACCGTAGGATCCTACGCAGTGCCGTCGGGGACCGCACCGCCACTTCCCAGCAAATTAGGGACACTGTTGCTCCTGGGGTATCGGCGAGGACCATTCGCAACCGTCTCCATGAAGCTGGGCTACGGTCCCGCACACCGTTAGGCCGTCTTCCGCTCACGCCCCAACATCGTGCAGCCCACCTCCAGTGGTGTCGCGACAGGCGTGAATGGAGGGACGAATGGAGACGTGTCGTCTTCAGCGATGAGAGTCGCTTCTGCCTTGGTGCCAATGATGTTCGTATGCGTGTTTGGCGCCGTGCAGGTGAGCGCCACAATCAGGACTGCATACGACCGAGGCACACAGGGCCAACACCCGGCATCATGGGGTGGGGAGCGATCTCCTACACTGGCCGTACACCACTGGTGATCGTCGAGGGGACACTGAATAGTGCACGGTACATCCAAACCGTCATCGAACCCATCGTTCTACCATTCCTAGACCGGCAAGGGAACTTGCTGTTCCAACAGGACAATGCACGTCCGCATGTATCCCGTGCCACCCAACGTGCTCTAGAAGGTGTAAGTCAACTACCCTGGCCAGCAAGATCTCCGGATCTGTCCCCCATTGAGCATGTTTGGGACTGGATGAAGCGTCGTCTCACGCGGTCTGCACGTCCAGCACGAACGCTGGTCCAACTGAGGCGCCAGGTGGAAATGGCATGGCAAGCCGTTCCACAGGACTACATCCAGCATCTCTACGATCGTCTCCATGGGAGAATAGCAGCCTGCATTGCTGCGAAAGGTGGATATACACTGTACTAGTGCCGACATTGTGCATGCTCTGTTGCCTGTGTCTATGTGCCTGTGGTTCTGTCAGTGTGATCATGTGATGTATCTGACCCCAGGAATGTGTCAATAAAGTTTCCCCTTCCTGGGACAATGAATTCACGGTGTTCTTATCTCAATTTCCAGGAGTGTAATTTGAAAGATAGCACGAGCCGACAAGTGCGAGAATTATCGCATAATCAGCATGGTAGTCCATGCATCCAAGTTGCTTACAAGAATAATAAAATGGAAAAGAAAATTGAGGATCAGTTAGATGACGATCAGTTTGGCTTTAGGAAAGATAAAGGCACCAGGGAGACAATTCTGAAGTTACGGTTGATAATGGAAGCAAGACTGAAGATAAATGGAGACACGTTCAGTGGATTTACCTCGAAAATGTGTTCGACAATGTAAAATGGTACAAGATGTTTGAAGTTCTGAGAAAAATAGGGACAAGCTCTAGGGAAAGACGATTAATATACAATGTGTACAAGAACGAAGAGGGAATAATAGAACTGGATGACCAAGAACGAAGTGCACGGATTTAAAATGGTGCAAGGTAGGGACGTAGTCTTTGGCCCCTAATGATCAGTCTATACATCGAAGAAGCAATGAGGGAAGTATATGAAAGGTCCAAGAGTACAGTTAAAATTCAGAGTAGAAGAATAACAATGATAAGATTCGCTGATGACATTGCTAGCCTCAGTGAAAGTGAAGGAGAATTACAGGATGTGTTGAACGGAATGAACAGTCTAATGAGTACACAATATGGACTGAGAGTAAATCGAAGAAGACGAAAGTAATAGGAAGTAGCAGAAATGAGAACGACGAGAAATTTTCATTAGGATTGGGGATCACGAAGTAGTTGAAGTTAAGGAATTCTGCTACCTAAGCAGCAAAGTAACCCGTGACAGACGGAGCAGGGAGGACATCAAAAGGAGACTAGCACTAGCAAAAAGGGCGTTCCTGCTAGTGTCAAACACAGGTCTTAATTTGAGGAAGAAAATTTTGAGAATGTACGTTTGGAGCACACATTGTACGGTAGTGAGACATGGACTGTGGGAAAAACGGAACAGAAGAAACACGAAGCCTCTTAGATCTGTGCTAAAGCATTATGTTGAAAATTAAAGGGACTGACAGTGTAAGAAATGAGGACGTTCCGCGTAGAATCGTCGAGGAAAGGAAAGTATGGAAAACACTGACGAGAAGAAGGGACAAGATAGTAGGATATGTGTTGAGACATCAAGGAATAACTCACATGGTACTAGGGGGAGTTGTAGAGGGTAAAAACTGTAGAGAAAGACAGAGATTGGAATACATCCAACAAATAACTGAGGGCGTGGGTTGCAGTTCCTACTCCTGGTTGGCGGGCCGTATGGCAGGCGACTGCCAGGTTGGTATCCCACCACTCTAAGGGACATCTCCAGGCACGTCTTCGGCGTGAAATTTCATTGACTAGAGTAGAAGACCTTTCATTCATGAGTCTCGCTTCCAACGACCAGCAAAGACGTGAGTGGAAAAGCCTGTGGAATACCAACCTGATTGTCGCTCGCTGTACGGCCCGACGACCAGGAGTGATGATCTGGCGTGTCATTTCTTTTCGTAGCAGGACCCCTTTTGTTGTCATCTGCAGCGCCCTTCAGCACACTGTTACGTCAAGATAATCTACGCCACGTTTCGTTGTCCCTCAAGGTAAGCTATCATTGGCTTACACTTCAGCGAGGTAATACCAGCCCGCTCACTGCGAGATTTGATTCGACACATTCTAAGGCATCAAGGTGTCACCAGTTTAGTACTGGAGGGAAATGTGGGAGATAAAATTTATAAAATTATAGAGAGATGAGTACAGTATGCAGATTCGGAAGGATGTAAGTTGCAGTAGTTATCTGCAGATGAAGAGGCTTGCAGTTTTACTGAGTAAAGTACACTATCTTATCATAAGTATTCGGACACCCCCAAAAACATACGTTTTTCATACTATGTGTATTGTGCTGCCACCTACTGTCAGGTACTCCGTATCAGCGACCTAAGTAGTCATTAGACATCGTGAGAGAGCAGAATGTGGAGGTTCGCGGAACTCACGGATTTCGAATGTGGTCTGGTGATTGGGTGTCACCTGTGTCATACGTTTGTACGCAATATTTCCACACCCCTAAACATCCCTGGGTGCACTCTTTCCGATGTGATAGTGAAGGGGGAACGTGAAGGGACATATACAGCACAAAAGCTTACAGGCCGACCTCATCTGTTTACTAACAAAGACCGCCGACAGTTGAAGAGAGTCGTAATGTGTAAAGGACAGACATCTATCCAGACCATCACACAGGAATTCCAAACTGCATCAGCATCCACTGCAAGTTAGGCGGGAGGTAAGAAAACTTGGATTTCTTTGCCGAGTGGCTGCTCATAAGCCACACATCACGCAGGTAAATGCCAAAGGACACCTCGCTTGGTGTAAGCAGCGTAAACACTGGACGATTAGTGGAAAAACATTTTATGGAGTGATGAATCACGGTACACAATCTGGCGATTCGATGGCAGGGTGTGGGTATGGCGAATGCCCGGTGAACGTCATCTGCCAGCGTGTGTAGTGCCAACAGTAAAATTCGGAGGCGGTGGTTTTATGTTGTGATTGTGTTTTTCATGGAGGGGGCTTGCACCCCTTGTTGTTTTGCGTGGCACTATCACAGCATAGGCCTACATTGATGTTTTAAGCACCTTCTTGCTTCCCACCGTCGAAGAGTAATTCGGGGATGGCGATTTCATCTTTCAACACTATCGAGCACCTGTTCATAGTGCACGGCCTGTGCCGGAGTGGTTACACGATAATAACATCCCTGTAATGGACTGACCTGCACAGAATCCTGACCTGAATCCTACAGAGCACCTTTGGGATGTTTTTGAACGCCAACTTCGTGCCAGGCCTCACCGATCTACATCGATACCTCTCCTCAGTGCAGCACTCCCCCAGTAGGCTTCCAGCACCTGACTGAACATATGCCTTCGAGAGTGGTGGCTGTCATCAAGGCTAATGGTTGGCCAACACCATTTTGAATTCCAGCATTGCCGATGGAGGACGCCACGATCTTGTAAGTTGTTTACAGCCAGGTGTCCGGATACTTTTGATCACAAAGTGTACCATATCTGGGCCACGCTTATGTAGTCAGTTTGCAAGGAGTAGAGACTGTTTCTAAAAGATGTCAATCGAAATTTAATTTGTTTTCTGAAATAGATATATTTTGTGTTTATTTATGGTGGATTTTGATGTTTCGGTATTCAGTCTTGTTACAACGACCTCGTGGTCACTGATCCCTATTTGCTCAGGATTATTTGTTGCCAAGAGTTCATGTTTTCGTATCCACTTACACCTCCAGCGGACTCTTGAACTAACTGTTAAAAATAATTTTCAGAGGAAGAATTCGGGACCACTTCGGAAAACGTTTTATGTCTACCACCGATTTTAAACATCTATTATATCGATGATACATTGACGTTTTCTTTGAACTGTTCAGGGACTATATCATAAGAATCGTTGAGGGGTAGGGAACGGTAAAAGTAACCAATTATTAATTTATTCCGATTGTCAAGCATAACCTCTACCTATGCTAACTCAAAGGGACTATCTACCTCAGTTTCACTACAAGGAAAGCTACTTCTGACAGCAATAAGCACTCCACCACCAGCTTATATTTAATCCATCCTTTCCGAAGACCGTTACGGCCGATGTAAAATTTTCGGCTGCACTTATTTCCGGTTTTCGACAGCTTTCCGTACTTACAACAATCTGAGCTTTAGTGCTTTCTATTAGCGCTTAAAGCGCTGGCTTTTTCCCAACAGAGCTATGATAATTTACTACTACAATACCTATTAATTCTAGGTCTACCCTCCTCCTGTGCTCGCCCAGTAACCTTTTAGACTGATGCCCTTTCTGTAGTTTTCATAGACCCTATAACCTAAAAAACCGCGTTGTCCCCCCACATAGCCATCGCTACCCCTGTAGACACTTTCTGGGTGTTGAGGATCCCTGACCTATTAAGCAGAACCAGAAAACACACCACCCTATAGCGCATATCGAGGAATGTCAGTTTACGCAGTCGCAGAACCGTCTGATTCTCTGATTCATACCCTCTACCAGGCTCTGCACCGAAGGCCCATATTCGCTCCTGTGGACAATACTGCAGATGGTGAGCTCTGCCTTCATCTTGCGAGCAAAACTGGCAGGCTTTACCACCTCAGCTAGACACACTCTACCAGACAGAATCTCTTTCAATCCAAAGCGACAGATTGCATTAGTACCAACATCAGCCACCACCTGCAGTTGGCTGCACCCTCTGCTCTTGATGACATCTGGGAGTACCTGTTCCACATCTGGAATGACTCCTCCCGGAATACACGGAGATTGATTCCCCTCCTTGGCAGCCATACCCTGAGATGCTCCATTACTTATCTAATGCTGGAGCTCCCAAGTACCAGCAAGCCCACCCTCTGTGAATGTACAGATCTTGTAGGTCGAAAGGGTTACCCTGAAATAAGGTATGCAACTGCATCTGGCTCAGGATGTTTATCAGACACAGAAACTGCCTGAAATATTTTCGTCAGACGAACTGGCAGGCCCTTCTCTCTTCCCCTGGGAAAGTCTTTTGCTGTTCTGACTGTCCCATCTTGGAACGACCTCTCACTCGACCACAGCTGAAATGTCAACATCAGTGCAGATAGTACCCAGGGGAGCAGGGGGGACAGAGTTGTGGACTGGTAGGGGGATACCTGGATGCCCCCTTGGATTCCATGCCCCCAACCCCAAAAAAAAAGAAAAAAATTGATGCCTGCTGGCAAAAGCATCAAGCAGCATGACTGAAGCCACCACTGCCTGGAGCTGTGAGCGTAGAGCCACGAGCACAGCTTGATTTTGAACACAGCAGCCACAGTCACTACCCATACAAAAGACAGCGGGAATATATTGAAGACAATTATTAAAACGTGGAACTATGCCTGACAACCATACAAACATGCTACAAATTCAGGAATTTAAGCTAAAGAGCACACAGGGAACTAAAATAAGTCGATTCTCATTAGATGCTGTGTCAACTCACAAACAGAACACTGTATTTCGATAGGCTGCTCTATCGACTGCAGTTACCACTACACCAAAAAGAGTGTAAACAAAAGTAACTGTCTCTTGAAATAAAAACAAATGCCTCCGCAATGCCAACAGCGGTACTACGCAGTACAGAGCCAATAAAACGCGGAACTGTGCCCGATAAATACACACACACACACACACACACAATAAATTCATGAGTTTAAAGTAAACAGCACATAGGGAATTAAATTAAGTCGCTTCTTATTAGAAGCTGTGTCAACTCAAAAACGAAATACTGCACTTCGATTAGCTGTTGTAGGGGCTGCAGCTACAATGCAACTGAAGAGGGTAGCAACAGTAATTGTCTCAGGGAACAAAAATATACGCCTTCGCAATGCAGACCGCGGCACCGTGTACTACAAAGTTAAGAAAACGTGGAACAATGTCTGATAAATAAGCAAAAACGAAAGAAATTCAAGAGTTTAAACTAAAGAGCATTCAGGGAATAAAATGAGATGCTTCCTATTAGAAGCTGTGTTATCCCACAAACGAGATGCTTTGCTTCGCGGCGTGGTTCTGCAGCTCAACAGGAATAATAAGCCCTCTGTAGCTTACTTCCTTCATCGATCATTACCTGAGGTGGTCCTCAATGTTGAATTAATGTATAGTACCTCGTCTTTATCTGTTACGTTCATATACACGACAGCATTTCAGAATGTACTTTGAAGATTAGGCCTTTCTATAGCCAAATCTTCTGCAAATATGCCATTACAAAGTTAATAATTAACCCGCACCCCACTCTCTCACTCTCTCTATAGAAACGAAACATGTTTATTTCTCAGTTTCAGTAGAAACCCCTCTCCCATGCGAAAGGTAGGAAGCCATACCCTTCTCTTGAGATTGCGCTAAAGCCTTTCTCTTTGAAATTCCTTATTCAAACAAGAGTATAAATTCTTATTTGCACGCAAATATCACGAGTGGAGAACCGTTTCAATACGTACAGTCACCACTGAGCAAAGGAAACATTAACTTTAGTGAATAATATGTTTGTACAGTCAATTATTATTCTCGAAGTCAGCGTACCTTAAGCTGAGATAAAACTGTGTATTTGGATAGCTCCAAAAGTGTTTCCTCGAGAAGCGTCGTGAGTAAAAAATGTGAACTTATGGCTATAGGAATGTCATATATTTAGTTATATTTTTTAACCTGTTGACGAATTACTTTCGCGTATTTTTCTCGTCCTGCAAACATCTTACACGCTTTATTGTAATGGTCTTCAGACCCAAGGCTGGTTTGATGGAGCTTTACTCCTCTTCATCTATGCGTAACTACTGGAACCTACACCCATATTGATATGATCATTGCAGTCAAGCATTGTTTTTATTCTTCAAATTTAGCTTCCTACCCCTTCGCCACAAATATACGAGTACATACAATTTCTTCTACTACCAAACTGACGATTAGCCGCACGAGGAGTCCAATGAATTGATCCATTCTTTCATTGATTTGTGCCACGAATTTCTTTCTTATCCCAATCCGGTTCAGTACCTTTTTGTTAGTTATTTGAGCTACCCGTATAATCTCCAACATTCTTCTGTAACACCACATTTCAAAAGCTTCTATTCTCTGTATGTGTGAACTGTTCATCATCTATGTTTCACCTTTGCACAAGGCTTCATTGCATGAAAATATCACGAGAGAAGACGCGTTAACCCTTATATTTATACCAGATGTTAAAAAACCCCTCCTTATCAGAAATTATTTGCTTGCTACTGCCAGTCTGCATTTTATATCCTCTCCACTTCGACAAAAAAATGGTTGAGGCTCTGAGCACTATGGGACTTAACTTCTAAGGTCATCAGTCCCCTAGAACTTAGAACTAATTAAACATAACTAACCTAAGGACATCACATACATCCATGCCCGAGGCAGGATTCGAACCTGCGACCGGAGCGGTCGCACGGTTCCAGACTGTAGCGACTAGAACCGCTCGGCCACCCTGGACGGCTCCACTTCGACAATTAACAGCAATATTGCTACCGAAACGTGGCCTACCAAAACTGTTCAACAATGTTTAGTGCCACATTTTCTAATCTAATTTCCTCAGCATCACCTTGTTTAATTCGACTATCGTGTATTAAAGAGAGTTTATGATCAGTTGTTCTGTTATCAAATATAGAATGTACATGTACACTTAAACCGTTATACAAAATATCTGTTTTACTTTTTATTTCACAGTTTATTCAACGTCCACAGCCTCTTTGCTACAAACGGACACCGTATTACTTTAGAATACTGGAGACGCAACTTAAGAAATTTTAACCTCTTGACTAACAGAGGTACTGTTTCTGTCATGTTGCCATTTGTGTCCCCGAAGCCGGTTGAATACCAGTGCGCCAGGCTTAGAACTCTCAGGGGACGAGAGTTTGTCGGGTTGCATACGAAACAGGAGGCGAAGTTTGCATTCTCTAAGGCCCTCATTTGTTTTGCGGAGACGCGCACACCACTTGCACTCTGACTTTGTTCAGACTGCGTCACTTCGCTGCGTCCGTGTTTCCGCGCTGTGTGGAAGCGGGAGCTTCCGTGATTATGTTTGCTGATCTCTAAGCTCCAGGTTCCTGACATAACTGTAACTCCGCCTGGCATGCAGCCTCCGTTCCAGAGAAGCAGCGACAGTGTTTGCCGACACAGCACAATCCACACATTTCAGCTCACACTAACAGCTTACCGAGGCGAGGGGAGAGCAAAATGTTATTATCCAACCTGTGAATTCCCCATTTAGCGTGCTGACTGATTACTCTATCGCTTCGTATCAGAACAACTTCAGAAACAAAACGAAAGGTACAGAATAGGAGATGAGCTACATCATTAATTTATTTCGTTAACTGGTTAACGGTTTACAAGGCCACGATCAGACTAGGATAGAATTAAATTCAACAGAAGAGACGTTTAGCATGTGCCGAAACAACCTGATAGCCTTCTTGACAATTTGCATCAAGTTAAAAATCACAACAAAAGAAATTAAATACGAGACAAAAGAAATGAAGAATAAATTGATTAGGTATTAAATATGGAAGAGTATCAGTAAAAGTGTAACACACGTAATAGATATAAATGGCAAATTTAATAGGAAATACGTAAGCTAAATTAATCACCATTAATATGAAGAATTATCTCTTATGTAGGGAATATCTCCATATTATAAAACAACAGAATACGTAGGTTAAATAGACAATAACAATAAAATAAATAAATCCAAGAAACGACAGATAGTGTGGGAAGAACTGGAGAATTGTGGGACCTAAGTGAACATTTGGAGAGGGAAGTAATGAACTATTACTGGTCATGTGCTAGATGTTTATTCATTTACAGGGCATCCAAAAGATTAAAGTTTCTGGCCAGCTAAGGGAAAGACATGGATAGTGGCCAATCAGCTGTGGCCCCCACTCGGTAGATGTTTAGCAAATATAGAGTCAGAATTCTGTATTATCCAGCTGCCAGCTGCGTTCATGTGAAGCTAATCCCCTTGCTGTGTTCATACCTCACTGAGCAATATTAAACGTATCACAGTCAGGACATCTAATTTTTTAAATACAACTATTGGCTAGTAAGTGGGTCTTGCCTTTGTTATTGAAAATATACTGAGCTGCGATGTTCCCCAGGTAACAGGAAATTTTATAGCTGCAGGATTTGAGTGCTTTGGCTACACTTTGTGATTCTTGTCATAAGTATGGGTTAGCACCACTTTCTGCAACGTTGGCAGGATCAGTAGGGCGACAATAGATCAGGGATATAAATTTTAGTTTTCGTTTTTTGCGTAATATGTAGTCCATCAGGACTGGGGAATAGTCACTGGTTGAGACAATAAATTTTATCGTGTCTAAATCTGCTTTGAAATCTTTGAATATTGGAGTAGATAAGAGCCAGTGCACCATTAAGCGGAAGTCTGCATGTTTGTGTGACACTAGATTTTGTGACCAAGCAGATACTGCTGTGTCTGCACTTGTAGTTACTACATAAATATTTTCCAGTAATGTGTTTATGTACTGATGCTGATATCTAGAGCTAGGAAGTTAACGAGTTGTTGCCAATCTCCAATGCGAACTGAATGATTTTATGTTAACTGCCCAGGTTAATAAAAATTGTGTTGAGCTATAGTGTAATGCTTGTCCATGGTACATCATCTACATGTCTGAACCAGTATTTAACTCTACTGTTTTTTACGCAATGATTTTGTATTTAGAATGTGCCGGAATGAGAACTGGACACTTGCTGTGGCATAAAAATGAAATTTATAGGTTTTAAAGAACCCTCCTCCACTTTAAAATTTCATTCCCGACGCCAAAAGACCAACTGAGAGTATCGTGAATGTCAATAGACCGGACTGATAGTGTTGTTCGTGTGTTTAGGCAGGCCTTTGAAAGGGAAGTGACGCTTTGTGTTTGTCTGCTGTGTGACACTCTTGGCCGTGATCCGTGTATGTTTTAATCGGCGACATTGGATACATTTGTGTACATGCACTACTACCTTTACAACAGTGAATAAAAAGAATGCTTCTAAGTAAATGAGAAGTGAGAAGTCAAAACAAGTACTTTTCACAGTATAAGTAAATACACTACTGGACATTAAAATTGACCAAGAAGAAATGCAGATGATAAACGGGTACTCCCCCCCTCCCCCTCCCCACCGCCCCACCCCTGAACCATGGACCTTGCCGTTGGTGGGAGGCTTGCGTGCCTCAACGATACAGATAACCTTACCCTAGGTGCAACCACAACGGAGGGGTATCTGTTGAGAGGCCAGAAAAACGTGTGGTTCCTGAAGAGCGGCAGCAGCCTTTTCAGTAGCTGCAGGGGCAACCGTCTGGATGATTGGCTGATCTGGCCCTGTAACACTAGCCAAAACGGCCTTGCTGTTGTGGTACTGCGAACTGCTGAAAGCAAGGGGAAACTACAGCCGTAATTTTTCCCGAGCGCATGCAGCTTTACTGTATGATTAAATGATGATGGCGTCTTCTTGGGTACAATATTCCGGAGGTAATATAGTCCCCCGTTCGGACCTCCGTGCGGGGACTGCTCAAGAGGACGTCGTTATCAGGAGAAAGAAAACTGGCATTCTACGGATCGGAGCGTGGAATGTCAGATCCTTTAATCGGGCAGGTAGGTCAGAAAATTTAAAAAGGGAAATGGATACATTAAAGTTAAATATAGTGGGAATTAGTGAAGTTCAGTGGCAGGAGGAACAAGACTTTTGGTCAGGTGAAAACAGGGTTATAAATACAAAATCAAATAGGGGTAATGCAGGAGTAGGTTTAATAATGAATAAAAAATAGGAGTGCGGGTAAGCTACTACAAACAGCATAGTGAACGCATATTGTGGCCAAGATAGACACGAAGCCCACGCCTGCTACAGGAATACAAATTTATATGCCAACTAGATCTCCATATGATGAAGAAGTTGATGAAACTTATGATGAGATAAAAGAAATTATTCAGATAGTGAAGGGACATGAAAATTTAATAGTCATGGGTGACTGGAATTCGACAGTAGGAAAAGGAAGAGAAGGAACCGTAGTAGGTGAATTTGGATTGGGGTTAAGAAATGAAAGGGGAAGCCGCCTGGTAGAATTTTGCACAGAGCATAACTTAATCATAGCTAAAACTTGGTTGAAGAATCATGAAAGACAGTTTTATACATCGAAGAACCCTGGAGATACTAAAAGGTTTCAGATAGATTATATAATGGTAAGACAGCGATTTAGGAAACAGATTTAAAATTGTAAGACATTTCCAGGGGCAGATGTGTACTCTGACCACATTCTATTGGTTATGAAGGGACCTGCATAAACTAAAAGAATCAGAGGTTGTACAGAGATTCACGGAGAGCATAAGGAAACAATTGACAGGAATGGGGGAAAGAAATACAGTAGAAGAATAATGGGTAGCTCTGAGGATTGAAATAGCGAAGGCAGCAGAGGATCAAGTAGGTAAAAAGACGAGGGCTAGTAGAAATCCTTGGGTAATAGAAGAGATACTGAATTTAATTGATGAAAGGAGAAAATAAAAAAATGCAACAAGTGAAGCAGGCAAAAACGAATACAAACGTCTCAAAAATGAGATCGATAGAAAGTGCAAAATGGCTAGGCAGGGATAGCTAGACGACAAATGTAAGGATGTAGAGGCTTATCTCACTAGGGGTAAGATAGGTACTGCCTACAGGAAAATTAAAGAGACCTTTGGAGAAAAGAGAACCACTTGCATGAATATCAAGAGCTCAGATGAAAACCAAGTTCTAAGCAAAGAAGGGAAAGCAGAAAGGTGGAAGGAGTATATAGAGGGTCTGTACAGGGGCGATGTTCTTGAGGACAATATTATGGAAATGGAAGAGGAGGTAGATGAAGACGAAATGGGAGATATGATACTGCGTGAAGTGTTTGACAGAGCACTGAAAGACCTAAGTCGAAACAAGGCCCCGGGAGTAGACAACATTCCATTAGAACTACTGACAGCCTTAAGAGAGCCAGTCCTGACAAAACTCTACCATCTGGTGAGCAAGATGTATGAGACAGTCGAAATTCCCTCAGACTTCATGAAGAATATAATAATTCCAATCCCAAAGAAAGCAGGTGTTGACAGATGTGAAACTTACCGAACTATCAGTTTAAAAAGTCATAGCTGCAAAATACTAACGCGAATTCTTTACAGACGAATGGAAAAACTGATAGAAGCCGACCTCGGGGAAGATCTGTTTGGATTCCATAGAAATGTTGGAACACGTGAGGCAATACTGACCCTACGACTTATCTTAGAAGAAAGATTAAGGAAAGGCAAACCTACGTTTCTAGCTTTTGTAGACAGAGAAAGCTTTTGACAATGTTGACTGGAATACTCTCTTTCAAATTCTGAAGGTGGCAGTGGTAAAATACAGGGAGAGAAAGGCTATCTACAATTTGCACTGAAAGCAGATGGCAGTTATAAGAGTCGAGGGACATGAAAGGGAAGCAGTGGTTGGGAAGGGAGTGAGATAGGGTTGTAGCGTCTCCCCGATGCTATTCAATCTATATATTGAGCAAGCAGTAAAGGAAACGAAAGAAAAGTTCGGAGTAGGTATTAAATCATTCCTGATTCTTCCGCGTTTAGGGGCAATTTCCCACCCCTATGAAAGAGAGTGCCCTGAACCTCTATCAGCTCCTCCGCCCTCTTTGACAAGGCCGTTGGCAGAATGAGGCTGACTTCTTATGGCGGAAGTCTTCGGCCGCCAATGCTGATTATTTATCAAAAGTTTGGCAGTGGCGAGGATCGAACCCGGGACCGAAGACGTTTTGATTATAAATCAAAGACGCTACCCCTAGACCACGGGAAACCATTGCACTAGGGACAAGTAATGTGTATCCACAAGACATGTGGCCTGTAATTGAAGAAGTGTCATGATGATCTCTCCATTGGCAAAAGATTCCGGAATAGTCCCCCATTCGGATCTCCGGGAGGGGACTGCCAAGAGGGAGGTTACCATGAGAAAAAGATTGAATAATCAACGAAAGGATAACGTTCTACGAGTTGGGGCTTGGAATGTCAGATGCTTGAACGTGGTAGGGAAACTAGAAAATCTGAAAAGGGAAATGCAAAGGCTCAATCTACACTCCTGGAAATTGAAATAAGAACACCGTGAATTCATTGTCCCAGGAAGGGGAAACTTTATTGACACATTCCTGGGGTCAGATACATCACATGATCACACTGACAGAACCACAGGCACATAGACACAGGCAACAGAGCATGCACAATGTCGGCACTAGTACAGTGTATATCCACCTTTCGCAGCAATGCACGCTGCTATTCTCCCATGGAGACGATCGTAGAGATGCTGGATGTAGTCCTGTGGAACGGCTTGCCATGCCATTTCCACCTGGCGCCTCAGTTGGACCAGCGTTCGTGCTGGACGTGCAGACCGCGTGAGACAACGCTTCATCCAGTCCCAAACATGCTCAATGGGGGACAGATCCGGAGATCTTGCTGGCCAGGGTAGTTGACTTACACCTTCTAGAGCACGTTGGGTGGCACGGGATACATGCGGACGTGCATTGTCCTGTTGGAACAGCAAGTTCTCTTGCCGGTCTAGGAATGGTAGAACGATGGGTTCGATGACGGTTTGGATGTACCGTGCACTATTCAGTGTCCCCTCGACGATCACCAGTGGTGTACGGCCAGTGTAGGAGATCGCTCCCCACACCATGATGCCGGGTGTTGGCCCTGTGTGCCTCGGTCGTATGCAGTCCTGATTGTGGCGCTCACCTGCACGGCGACAAACACGCTTACGACCATCATTGGCACCAAGGCAGAAGCGACTCTCATCGCTGAAGACGACACGTCTCCATTCGTCCCTCCATTCACGCCTGTCGCGACACCACTGGAGGCGGGCTGCACGATGTTGGGGCGTGAGCGGAAGACGGCCTAACGGTGTGCGGGACCGTAGCCCAGCTTCATGGAGACGGTTGCAAATGGTCCTCGCCGATACCCCAGGAGCAACAGTGTCCCTAATTTGCTGGGAAGTGGCGGTGCGGTCCCCTACGGCACTGCGTAGGATCCTACGGTCTTGGCGTGCATCCGTGCGTCGCTGCGGTCCGGTCCCAGGTCGACGGGCACGTGCACCTTCCGCCGACCACTGGCGACAACATCGATGTACTGTGGAGACCTCACGCCCCACGTGTTGAGCAATTCGCCGGTACGTCCACCCGGCCTCCCGCATGCCCACTATACGCCCTCGCTCAAAGTCCGTCAACTGCACATACGGTTCACGTCCACGCTGTCGCGGCATGCTACCAGTGTTAAAGACTGCGATGGAGCTCCGTATGCCACGGCAAACTGGCTGACACTGACGGCGGCGGTGCACAAATGCTGCGCAGCTAGCGCCATTCGACGGCCAAAACCGCGGTTCCTGGTGTGTTCGCTGTGCCGTGCGTGTGATCATTGCTTGTACAGCCCTCTCGTAGTGTCCGGAGCAAGTATGGTGGGTCTGACACACCGGTGTCAATGTGTTCTTTTTTCCATTTCCAGGAGTGTAGATATAGTAGGGGTCAGTGAAGTGAAGTGGAAGAAAGACAAGGATTTCTGGTCAGATGAGTATCGGGTAATATAAACAGCAGCAGAAAATGGTATAACAGGTGTAGGATTCGTTATGAATAGGAAGGTAGGGCAGAGGGTGTGTTACTGTGAACAGTTCAGTGACCGGGTTGTTCTAATCAGAATCGACAGCAGACCAACACCGGCAACGATAGTTCAGGTATACATGCCGACGTCGCAAGCTGAAGATGAACAGATAGAGAAAGTGTATGAGGATATTGAAAGGGTAATGCAGTATGTAAAGGGGGACGAAAATCTAATAGTCATGGGTGACTGGAATGAAGTTGTAGGGGAAGGAGTAGAAGAAAAGGTTACAGGAGAATATGGGCTTGGGACAAGGACTGAAAGAGGAGAAAGACTAATTGAGTTCTGTAACAAGTTTCAGCTAGTAACAGCGAATACCCTGTTCAAGAATCACAAGAGGAGGAGGTATACTTGGAAAAGGCCGGGAGATACGGGAAGATTTCAATTAGATTACATCATGGTCAGACAGAGATTCCGAAATCAGACACTGGATTGTAAGGCGTACCCAGGAGCAGATATAGGCTCAGATCGCAATATAGTAGTGATGAAGAGTAGGCTGAAGTTAAAGACATTAGTCAGGAAGAATCAATACGCAAAGAAGTGGGATACGGAAGTACTAAGGAATGACGAGATTCGTTTGAAGTTCTCTAACGCTATAGATACAGCAATAAGGAATAGCGCAGTAGGCAGTACAGTTGAGGAGGAATGGACATCTCTAAAAAGGGCCATCACAGAAGTTGGGAAGGAAAACATACGTACAAAGAAGGTAGCTGCGAAGAAAACATGGGTAACAGAAGAAATACTTCAGTTGATTGATGAAAGGAGGAAGTACACACATGTTCCGGGAAAATCAGGAATACACAAATACAAGTCGCTGAGAAATGAAATAAATAGGAAGTGCAGGGAAGCTGAGACGAAATGGCTGCAAGAAAAATGTGAAGAAATCGAAAAAGATATGATTGTCGGAAGGACAGACTCAGCATACAGGAAAGTCAAAACAACCTTTGGTGACATTAAAAGCAACGGTGGTAACATTAAGAGTGCAACGGGAATTCCATTGTTAAATGCAGAGGAGAGAGCAGATAGGTGGAAAGAATACATTGAAAGCCTCTATGAGAGTGAAGATTTGTCTGATGTGATAGAAGAAGAAACAGGGGTCGATTTAGAAGAGATAGGGGATCCAGTATTAGAATCGGAATTTAAAAGAGCTTTGGAGGACTTACGGTCAAATAAGGCAGAAGGGATAGATAACATTCCATCAGAATTTCTAAAATCATAGGGGGAAGTGGCAACAAAACGACTATTCACGTTGGTGTGTAGAATAGATGAGTCTGGCGATATACCATCTGACTTTCGGAAAAGCATCATCCACACAATTCCGAAGACGGCAAGAGCTGACAAGTGCGAGAATTATCGCACAATCAGCTTAACAGCTCATGCATCGAAGCTGCTTACAAGAATAATATACATAGGAATGTAAAAGAAAATTGAGAATGCGCTAGGTGACGATCAGTTTGGCTTTAGGAAAAGTAAAGGGACGAGAGAGGCAACTCTGTCGTTACGGCTAATAATGGAAACAAGACTAAAGAAAAATCAAGACACTTTCATAGGATTTGTCGACCTGGAAAAAGCGTTCGACAATATAAAATGGTGCAAGCTGTTCGAGATTCTGAAAAAAGTAGGGGTAAGCTATAGGGAAAGACGGGTCATGTACAATAAGTACAACAACCAAGAGGGAATAATAAGAGTGGACGATCAAGAACGACGTGCTCGTATTAAGAAGGGTGTAAGACAAGGCTGTAGCCTTTCGCCCCTACTCTTCAATCTGTACATCGAGGAAGCAATGATGGAAATAAAAGAAAGGTTCAGGTGTGGAATTAAAATACAAGGTGAAAGGATATCAATGATACGATTCGCTGATGACATTGCCATCCTGAGTGAAAGTGAAGAAGAATTAAATGATCTGCTGAACGGAATGAACAGTCTAATGAGTACACAGTATGGTTTGAGAGTAAATCGGAGAAAGACGAAGGTAATGAGAAGTAGTACAAATGAGAACAGCGAGAAACTTAACATCAGGATTGATGGTCACGAAGTCAATGAAGTTTAGGAATTCTGCTACCTAGGCAGTAAAATAACCAATGACGGACGGAGCAAGGAGGACATCTAAAGCAGACTCGCTATGGCAAAAAAGGCATTTCTGGCCAAGAGAAGTCTACTAATATCAAATACCGGCCTTAATTTGAGGAAGAAATTTCTGAGGATATACGTCTGGAGTACAGCATTGTATGGTAGTGAAACATGGACTGTGGGAAAACCGGAACAGAAGAGAATCGAAGCATTTGAGATGTGGTGCTATAGACGAATGTTGAAAATTAGGTGGACTGATAAGGTAAGGAATGAGGAGGTTCTACGCAGAAGCGAAGAGGAAAGAAATATGTGGAAAACACTGATAATGAGAAGGGACAGGATGAGAGGACATCTGCTAAGACATGAGGGAATGACTGGCATGGTACTAGAGGGAGCTGTAGAGGGCAAAAACTGTAGAGGAAGACAGAGATTGGAATACGTCAAGCAAATAATTGAGGACGTAGGTTGCAAGTGCTACTCTGAGATGAAGAGGTTAGCACAGGAAAGGAATTCGTGGCGGGCCGCATCAAACCAGTCAGTAGACTGATGACCAAAAAAAAAAGGTATTAGAATAAATAGAGAAGAAATAAAAACTTTGAGGTTCGCCGATGACATTGTAATTCTGTCAGAGACAGCAAAGGACTTGGAAGAGCAGTTGAACGGAATGGACAGGGCCTTGAACGGAGGATATAAGATGAACATCAACAAAAGCAAAACGAGGATAATGGAATGTAGTCGAATTAAGTCGGGTTATGCTGCGGGAATTAGATTAGGAGATAAGACACTTAAAGTAGTAAAGGAGTTTTGCTATTTGGGGAGCAAAATAACTGATGATGGTCGAAGTAGAGAGGATATAAAATGTAGACTGGCAATGGCAAGGAGAGCGTTTCTAAAGAAAAGAAATTTGTTAACATCGAGTATTGGTTTAAGTGTCAGGAAGTCGTTTCTGAAAGTATTTGTATGGAGTGTAGCTATGTATGGAAGTCAAACATGGACGATAAATAGTTTAGACACGAAGAGAATAGAAGCTTTCGAAACGTGGTGCTACAGAAGAATGCTGAAGATTAGATGGGTAGATCACATAACTAATCAGGAGGTATTGAATAGAATTGGGGAGAAGAAGAGTTTGTGGCACAACTTACCTAGAAGAAGGGATCGGTTGGTAGGACATGTTCTGAGGCATCAAGGGATCACAAATTTAGTACTGCAGGGTAGCATGTAGGGTAAAAATCGAAGAGGGAGACCAAGAGAGGAATACACTAAGCAGATTAAGAAGGATGTAGGCTGCAGTAGGTACTGGGAGATGAAGAGGCTTGCACAGGATAGATTAGCATGGAGAGCTGCATCAAACCAGTCTCAGGACTGAAGAGCACAACAACAACAAACGGGTATTTATTGGACAAATATATTATACTAGAACTTACATGTGATTACATTTTCTAGCAATCTAGGTGCATAGATCCTGAGAAATCAGTTCCCAGAATAACCACCTCAGGCCGTAATAACGGCCTTGATACGCCTGGGCATTAAGTCAAACAGAGCTTGGATGGCGTGTACAGGTACAGCTGCCCATGCAGCTTCAACACGATACCACAGTTCATCAACAGTACTGACTGCCGTATTGTGACGAGCCAGTTGCTCGGCCACCATTGACCAGACGTTTTCAATTGGTGAGAGATCTGGATAATGTGATGGCCAGGGCAGCAGTCGAACACTTTCTGTATCCAGAAAGGCCCGTACAGGACCTGCAACTTGCGGTCGTGCATTATCCTACTGAAATGTAGGGTTTTGAACGGATCGAATGAAGGGTGGAACCACGGGTCGTAACACATCTGAAATGTAACGTCCACTGTTCAAAGTGCCGTCAATGCGAACAAGAGGTGACCGAGACGTGTAATCAATGGCACCCCATACCATTACGCTAGGTGATACGCCAGTATGGTGACGTCGAATATACGCTTCAAATGTGTGTTCACCGAGATGTCGTCAAACACGGATACGACCATCATAATGCTGTAAACTGAACCTGGATTCATCCGAAAAAATGACGTCTTGCCATTCGTGCACCCAGGTTTGTCGTTGAGTACAGCATTGCAGGTGCTCCTGTCTCTAATGCAGCGTCAAGGGTAACAGCAGCCATGGTCTCCGAGCTGATAGTCCGTGCTGCTGCAAACGTCGTCGAACTGTTCGTGCTGATGGTTGTTGTCTTGCAAACGTCCCCATCTGTTGACTCGGGGATCGAGACGTGGCTGCACGATCTGTTACAGTCATGCGGATAGGATGCCTGTCATCTCGACTGCTAGCGATACGAGGCCGTTGGGGTTCAGCACGGCGTTCCGTAATACCCTCCTGAACCCACCGATTCCACGTTCTGCTTAACAGTCATTAGATCTCGACCAACGCGGGCAGCAATGTCGCGATACGATTAACCGCAATCGCGATAGGCTACAATCCGACCTTCATCAAAGTAGGGAACGTGATGGTACGCATTTCTCCTCCTTACACGAGGCATCACAACAACGATTCACCAGGTAACGCCAGTCAACTGCTGTTTGTGTATGAGAAATCGGTTGGATACTTTCCTCACGTCAGCACGTTGTAGGTGTCGCCACCGGCGCCATCCTTGTGTGAATGCTCTGAAAAGCTAATCATTTGCATATCACAGCTACTTCTTCCTGTCGGTTTAATTTCGCGTCTGTAGCACGTCATCTTCGTAGTGTAGCAATTTTAATGGTCAGTAATGTAGTAACGCCTAGCGCACAGATCACTAACTCGTTTCAGTTCACTACCTAGAATGCAAGAGTTCCTCTGTCTAACACCATGGACACAAAAGACACTCTTTAAAATACCATTCCACTTCTAGAAGCGAAAGATAATGCTGGAAGTGATACGTTAAAATGATGCAGTAGGTCTTCTCATTGTGTTACAAATTCAAACGGACGTATAAAGAAACTGCGGATTGCAGGAATGTAGAGAAGTTATTGTGCAGTATGAGCACTAAATACGTACGCTGAAGAAAGAGGTTGCAAAGATTCCTCACATGCATACATAGATACGAGCACTTTACTTACCTCCAGTGTCGATCAGCAATGAATGATTTGGATATGTCTCAAGGATCGTGAGGCAAATTTGCCTAAAAGGAATTATTTCCCGTTGTCACATTCTGCTGAGTATTTAGTTTTTACTAGTTGATGAAAAGTTCAGAACAATATAATAACTTAATTGCAGCACATTAAGTCATATCAACAGACTGCCATATGTTCAGTAAAACAGTGAAATAGTATGTGACAAATTGGTTTCCCTGTTGCTTGACAGGTGGTTTGTTACTACCATGCAAAGTTCGTTTACAAACGTTATAGTGTTCTGCTTGAAGATTACATAATTTCGGATGAAAACACAAAATCCTGAAAGAAATATCTGTGTTCTATATTTAGCGTCTTTGACTGGTTCTCAGATCGCCCTGGGTCCTTAATTCGAACCCAGCCCCTGCTTAAATTTTGAATAAAAATCATTACAAATGACATCCGAAGGCTTTCTGTATAAGGGGTCATCCTCGTTGTACTAACCGCCTTCTCAAAGAGGGCCGAAGAGCGGACAGTATTTCAGGGCTACCTTTTGTCATTGAGGTGGGAACTATCCCTAAAGAACGGAAGAATCACCAACGGTCAAAGGTATGGGAACGCAGCAGGGAATGGAAACCACTGCGTTAAAGAGAACGTGTGTCGAAAGGATATGTGACCTATGAAGTTAAAAAGTGTCATGGCGATCTCTCCAAATTTCCAGGGTTTGACAGGAATATAGCAAAGTAAATCGCTTAGGAATGAAGTAAATAGGAAGTGAAGGGAAGCTAAGGCGAAGGGGCTGAGAAAATACGTGAAGAAACCAAGGAGGAAATGAGGAAATGATTGTCGAAAGGATTGGTTCATCACATAGAAAAGACAAAACCACATCTGTGGAATTAAAAACAAGGGAGGCAAAACTAAGAGTGCAGTGGCAATTTCACTGCCAATCGCAGAGGAGAAAGTTGATAGGTGGGAAGAATACACCGATGAGCTTGAGGAATTATTTGATGATGTGGTAGAGTAAGAAACCGAGTCGATATGGAAGGCGTAGGGCGTAGAGGCTTAGGGGGTAGAGTCAGAATTTAAAAGCTCTATCCAAAAATTGAGATCAAATAAGGCAGAAGGGATGGATAACACTCCACAGGAATTTATAAACTCAATACGGGGTGAGGGGGGGGGGGGGGGGGGAGGTGGAGGTGACAGCCAGACAACTGCTAATCTGGTGTGTAGATTCTATGAGACTAGTGACTACCATCAGAATTTCGGAAAAATTACATCCACACAGTTTCGAAGATGGCTATGGTAGACAAGTGCAATAAATGTAGCACAACCATCTTAACAGCTCATGCATCAAAGTTATTGACAAAAGTAATATACGGAAGACTTGAAAGGAAAACTCGGAATCTGTTGGATGATGACCAGTTTGGCTTTAGGAAATGCGAAGGCACCTATAAGCAGCTCTGAATCTGCGACTGACAATGGAAGCAAGACGTAAGTAAAATCAAGACATTTCCATAAGACTGCTCGATCTATACAAAGCGTTCGACAATGTAATATGGCACAAGATGTTTGAAATCGTAAGAAAAAGCAGTATGGAAATACGGGTAATATACGATGACTGGATTATTCAAGAGGGAACAATGAGACTGAAAGACGAACAACGACACCCTCGCATTAAAAGGGGTGTATGAGAGTGATGCATTCTTTCCGCAGCATCTGTTTAAAGTATGCATCGAAGAAGCAGTGACGGAACTAAATGAATGGTTCAGCAGTGGAACTGCAGGATGAAAGGGAATCAACGATAAGATCCGCTTATGACATTGCTACCCTCAGTGAAATAGAAGAGGCAGTGCGGGATCTATCGAATGGAATAAACAGTGTAATGAATATAGAATATGGATTAAGAGTAAACCGAACAAAGACGAAAGTGATGAGAAATAGCTGAAATGAGAATAACAGGAAGCTTAACATCTAAACTGTTAATTAAGGTGTAAACGAAGTTAAATAATTGTTCTACCTTGGAAGCAAACTCATTTCGGACGAGGCAAGGAGGGAATAAAAAATGCAGTAGCACAGGCAAAGAGTGCATTCCTTGCCAAAGGAAGTCTAGCATACTAGTATCGAACATAGGCCTTAATGTGAGGAAGAAATTTCTGAGAATATGCGTTTGGGGAAATGTATTGTACGGCAGTGAATCGCGCACCATAGAAAACTGGAAGGAATCGAAGCGTTTGAGATGCGGCAATATAGAAATATATTGATAATATATTGATAATTAGGTGTACTGTTAAGGTAAGAAACGAGGAAGTTGTCTGAAGAATCGTCGAAGACACTGACAAGAACAAGAGACAGGATGATAAGACACGCGTTAAGACATCAGGTAATAACTTCCACGGTATTAGAGGGATCTGTGGATGGCAAAAACTGTAGGGGAAGACAGGGGTTGGAATTCATCCAGCAAACAATTGAGCACGTAGTGTGTAAGTGCTACTAGGTGAAAAGATTGGCACAGAAGAGTCGCACCAAACAGTTCGGAAGACTGCTGACTAAAAAAACATGATTTCTCTTTTTACATTTTTTTCCTTTTGTTCAAGATATTTAGGGCGCACTATTAACGAAATTCATTCTTTTCAACCGAAGGGGTCATCAACTGAGAATATTTCCAAGCGAATTTCTAGTCCCCACCATTCACCTCACAATCACAAAAGATCTACGAAAAATATTGACCGGAACTGGGAACGTCACAATATTTTTATTTCTTGGGCAACATGGACCGTTAAACAAGGGCTTAATATATCTTTTTATGTTTTTCGATACGTTTATTCGTGTAGGAAGCATAGCTCGATGCTTGCGTTGTCATATACATTATGAGACACACCACTGTAAATATGACTATCTACAGCCGCTAAATTTCCTTTCGTTTTCCCTGTCACATTCGTACATAATTAGCTGTAATTATTTCGATTCCATAATGGAGGCTACAACAATAATTGGCCCCATACGGTTCCTACATGCTTCCGACAAATGTACCGTTATTCATTTGTACAGCGTTAGTGAAAACTGAAACCATAATTTTTTTTAAAAAATTTGCCATTTGCATCTGCGAATGACAATGTACACGCAATTTATATGATCTGCAAACGTACTGAAATACAGGGTGTAGCGAAACTGGTGCACACGGGCTTCGCAGCGCTACGCCTCACATGCCAGCCATCAAAAAATGTCTCTCAAAAACTTTCGGCGGGCGAATACATTCGACAAAAAGGACGTTAAAGAGTGTCAATCTGAAAACTCTATCAGGTAGTAGGTGCAGAGAACAGAGTTTCGGATTAGCATACAGGAGGTCGAGGGTTCAATCTTGGTTTGGGCAGAATTTTTTTTTTTAATTTCCAAATTTCATTCTCACATTACATGTTATGTTATGTTAACCGGGGACCTAGAAACGACGGAGAGGCTCCGTCCACGCCCCAGCCGCTGTGGTCCGCAACCCCATGACGACTACCGCAGTCCACTTCACCCCTCCGCCGCCCCACACGGAACGCAGGGTTATTGTGCGGTTCGGCCCCCGGTGGGCCCCCCCGCCCCCCTGCCCTCCAAGCCCCCCCCCCCCCCCCCCCCCCAGGGAACGTCTCACACCAGACGAGTGTAACCCAAATGTTTGCGTGGTAGAGTAATGGTGGTGTGAGCGTACTTGGAGCAATCGCCGACATAGTGTAGCTGAGGCGGAATAAGGGGAACCAGCCCGCATTCGCCGAGGCAGATGGAAAACCACCTAAAAACCATCCACAGACTGGCCGGCGTACCGGACCTCGACACAAATCCGCAATATACACCGTTTATTAGGTCACATGTATCCCAAATTTTCAACATTTTGTAACCCTGAACATAACAAACACGTCGTTAGATAAATAGAAAATAGACAGTAGAAACAAATGACCTGTCATACGAATAATAACTACAAAAACAAATCAATTTCGAGATACTAAAGGTAATAGCACAGTACAATATGACAACATCTACTTGTCATTTATACTACACGTAATATAAGCGCTCAGATGTCGCACATCAGCAACCAGTGACAATAATAATGTCCATTTTAATGACCACATGACTTCCAAGGTAGAATACGTTGCCCTCAGAACGACAGACGCTCAATGCGACATCCTTGCACGTCCAAACATTACGCTATCCGCCAGATCGTACAGCTCTGGACCCTTCGCAGCAAAGCTGCGTCCACAGTAACAAGGGCAGCATGAACACGCGCTACCAATTCTTCCACATTCGTCGACGGAATGGAGTACACAAGCTGCTACAGTAAGAAATCCAGGGGCCAGGTGAATGCAGTGCTCCCAAGTCCGAGCCATCTCCCTGGAAATGTTCTGTTCAGATACTGTCGCACATTAATTTGAATTTTGAAATTTGTGGGAAGTTCCTATGGGACCAAACTGCTGAAGTCATCCCCGAGGGAGGTCTCGAGCGGCGCGAACCATGGTAAGGCACCTTACACCGCGCGGCTATCACCCCCCCCCCCCTCCACCGGCGCATATTAATTCCAGAGTATGGAGGTGCACCATCATGTTGGTACCATATCCTTTGCCGAACATGCAGGGGAACATCTTCCAGCGCATCAAGCAGATAGTTTAAGAGGAATGCATGATACCTTCGTGCAGTCAGCACCTGTAGCCGAATATTCCGGCCCAGACGTTGATACCAAAGCGAACTTGACATTCACGGTCGCGAGTGACGTTGGGTGTAACCTCACACCAATGGTGGGGGCATTGTGCATATTGTAGACACACTCATGACTGAATGCTGCTTCATCCGACCATACTACGGTGTTAACGATGTCATCGTTGGATTTCTGTTCTTGTTGGAACCATACACAAAATCTTGAATTGATGGCGGTCTGCATGATGCAGGTGTTACGTGAAAGCATAGTGACAGGGGTGCAGCCCAAGCTCGTGCAGCACGTTAGCGACTGTGCATCGTGAAACACGCGACTGTTTGCTCTGAGGTACTTGGTGTATGACATTCCTCAGTAAATGGAGTGCGGCGAGTCCGTGGACGACTCCTGCCACGCAATGGTGGAAGGAGAGAACTTGACTCCCAAAGGTGCAGATCTAGACGACAAACACCTTTGTACCTGGATGTCGTCGACGAGGATATCTAGCAGCGCATTCACGAGCGGCAACACGAGCCCTGTTATCAGATGCACCCAGGACCAAGCGCATAACCACATATTCATCGTTTGAGTATGGCATACGCCTGCCACACTGGTTTAGAGGTTCACAATGAGAAATTCGATACATGTACGCATTTACATTGGAGTCTGTCATGGGCACGTTACTCTTCTCACAACTAGTCCCTATCTGATGGACAGCGCATACAGCATAAACAGGAAGTCAGTCCTGCGTGCTGTTCCACCTAATACACGTTACCAGTTGACAGATTTTGTTCTGCATGTTTCATCCGGACACTGTTAATTGTGAAAGGTTCGGTTTTGAGATACGTACTAAATAGCTTGCAGTTACCAGACTCAGCGCTGAAAGGCATAATTACTGGGACCATTGTGATAACACATACAAATAGTAACAGAGTTAGGACATTATTCGTTAAGCACGTTACTAGTACTGCTGGTAACGTAAGGCCCTAACGAAATGTAATGGACCTGAACGAGGCAAGAACAATAGTTGTTGCTAATTAATGGGCCCATTGGAGGAGGGTACAAAGAAAACAGGTATCGCATCTAGTAGATGAAGTGGTGCGAATTAATTTATGCCTATGACGTGGAAAGGACTTCTTTCAAAGCTGACCAATCTTCCATTTCTACGATTCAAGTATGTAAGTGTAAACGATTTCTAGAGGATCCACAGCAATTGCTGTTGACGACTACGATGCCAGATACCATACCATCTGGACTACATTTACCAAATGAAAAACTTACGCCTCCATCCAGCATCGAACCATCGACCTCCTGCATGCTAACCCAAAACTGTATCCTCTGCACCAACCGTGCAGCACAACAATTATGTGCTGACAGAGGAAGTTCCATACATGTGGTACAGTCTTGTCAGATTGACACCCTTTAATATCCTTTTTCCTGCCGGATGCACTCAGTGGACGAAATTTTGTGGTTCAAATGGCTCTGAGCACTATGCGACTTAACTTCTGAGGTCGTCAGTAGCCTAGAACTCAGAACTAATTAAACCTAACTAACCTAAGGACATCACACACATCCTTGCCCGAGGCAGGATTCGAACCTGCGACCGTAGCGGTCACTCGGTTCCAGACTGTAGCGCCTAGAACCCGCACGGCCACACCGGGCGGCAACGAATTTTTTTTTTTTTTTTCTTTTTTTTTCATGTGAGAAGTCGCGCTGCGAAGTCCAAGTGCGCGAAATGCGCTTCACCGAGTATATTCAGGAAATCTACAAAAGAACATGGAATAGCCGACTGACTACAAATTGTTAACATTTGTTTACCATGTATAAAGAATGGCAATTTAGTTCGGAATCTAGGGAGTTCACTGCGTGTAGTTACCAGATGCGCTGCATGTCGACTTGGTTTGTGGAGTATAAAATTACAAGTGATTAAAATGCTTAACTGCACATCCGACACTCAAGATATGTGTTTTATTTATCAATAATACGTAAGCTTCTACAGAAACACAGACTCAGTGTCCATAGTGTCTAAAACGTCTTCAGAAACATACTAAGAGTGTAAGTTACTGTACTTATATGTCTAAAATGTCTCTGTTTGTCAAAAATACGTAAGTTTCGTCATGTACACACACACACAATCACACACACGCACACACACACACAAACACACACACACACACAATCTTTACGTCAAATGTCATGATGTTATTCCCACATGTAAAAAGTCTACCAAACGTAAATTTTCTTATCTGAAATGTCTATCAAACACTACTGACTAACTTACCAATTAAGCTGCACTGGACAAAGAGACAGGGTCGATCGTTGTGTAAGCCACAATGGAGCCCCATATTAAATATTTATACATCCAAACTGCTTGTATTACTGTACTGTAAACGTAAAAACCTCGTCTTAGTTAAAATAATGTGTCAGTTATTGTAATGGTGCAATTCATGTGTAACTTACGGGTTAAGATAAACTTGATGCCTGAAGCATACTATCGACTCTGAAAGCACGTGCCACAAAGCGATTTCCAGGTCTAAATTGTATTATTGTTTTGTAACAGAATAAAATGCATGTGGCTAAAATAACATGCTCAGTAGGCGATGCAGTTGACACTTTCTCTTAGACACGAATGAGGTAGTATTTCTGGCGGATATAAAAGAAGCCTGAAGAAGCAATACTTGTCTGCGAAAAAGATAATGCATTAAGAAAAAAAATTAACTTTAATGATTGAGTAACGTAGCTTTGTTTATTACTTTTGATCTGGGACTTACCTATGCTTACGTTTCACTGGTCTAAAAAACCAGATTTTAAGGAAGACATGACATTTACTAAAAGAAACTATGGTTTCAGGCTATCTAAAGAAGTTTGCAAACCGTATCTCTTGACTGGAGTACTCTCTTTCAAATTCTAAATGTTGCAGGGGTAAAATACAGGGAGCGAAAGGCTATTTACAATCTGTACAGAAACCGGATGGGAGTTACAAGAGTCGAGGGGCATGAAAGTGAAGGAGTGGTTGAGGAAGGAGTGAAACAGGGTTGCAGCCTCTCCCCGATGTTATTCAATCTGTATATTGAGCAAGCAGTAAAGGAAACAAAAGAAAAATTCGGAGTAAGTATTAAAATCCATGGAGAAGAAATAAAAACTTTTGACGTTCGCCGATGACAATGTAATTCTGTCTGAGACAGCAAAGGACTTGGAAGAGCAGTTGAACGGAATGTACAGGGTCTTGAAAGGAGGATATAAGATGAACATCAACAAAAGCAAAACGAGGATAATGGAATGTAGCCGAATTAAGTCGGGTGATGCTGAGGGAATTAGATTAGGAAATGAGACACTTAAAGTAGTAAAGGAGTTTTGCTGTTTGGGGAGCAAAATAACTGACGATGGTCGAAGTATAGAGGATATAAAATGTAGACTGGCAATGGCAGGGAAAGCGTTTCTGAAGAAGAGAAATTTGTTAACATCGAGTATAGATTTAAGTGTCAGGAAGTCGTTTCTGAAAATATTTGTATGGAGTGTAGCCATGTATGGAAGTGAAATATGGACAATAATTAGTTTGGACAAGAAGAGAATAGAAGCTTCCGAAATGTGGTGCTACAGAAGAATGCTGAAGATTAGATGGGTAGACCACATAACTAATGAGGAAGTATTGAATGGAATTGGGGAGAAGAGGAGTTTATGGCACAACTTGACAAGAAGGGACCGGTTGGTAGGACATGTTCTGAGGCATCAAGGGATCACAAATTTAGCATTGGAGGGCAGCGTGGAGGGTAAAAATCGAAGAGGGAGACCAAGAGATGAATACACTAAGCAGATTCAGAAGGATGTAGGTTGCAGTAGGTACTGGGAGATGAAGAAGCTCGCACAGGATAGAGTAGCATGGAGAGCTGCATCAAACCAGTCTCAGGGCTGAAGACAGCAACAACAACAACAACATCAACAGCTCTGTAATCAAGTACTAAATAATAGCTGCATCTACAGCACGATTATCTATCACTTACCCACTTTCTGACACTTTAGCACGTGGGGAATCTGTAAGAAATCTGCAGTATGTTGTGTCACTTAAACTACACACTTCCGTACTATGAAAGATTAGCTTCAATGTGCACCAAATATGATATCTTGGAATCCTAAATATCGACCAGTAAAAGACAGTGGTGCGCAAGGCTCCTCACAAATCACTGATCGTGATAGATAATTCTGTCTTTGATCATTGCCCAGTGCAGATTTACCTGTTAGTTGGATCCGTAGTGTCATATGCGTTTTGGTAGACATTCTAGATTGAAAGAACTGTAAATTACACCAGTATTATCAGTATCTTTCTGCACTTGTGACAGATATTTTAGATGTAGAAATAAGACTGTGACACTTGATATAAACATTTTGTGTATGGGTGTTTGTTTTGGTGACGACCGTTACATACTTTTGGAAAATAATAGAAAACATTTTAGACGAGTATATACTGTAACCGACACGTTTTATGTCATTGAAATAACATTGACATAAATTTCTGGCATGTGAGTGCATACATATTTCATTTTTTTAATGTGTTATTGTGTATAGATTTCTTCTATAACGATAGAAAACGCGTGTGGCATTACTGTTGTAATTAACCGTATTTTAAGTACTATAAGACGCATTTTTTTCTTCGAAGAATTGCCTCCAACATTCAGATGCTTCTTATGCTCGAAATTAATATAAATATGTCCGGTACTTGACTTAAAATTGCCGCAAGTCTTAAAAATGGCCATATAATCGATCACGCAGAAAATCTACCACTATCTTTCAACACAACTCAACTGGCAACAGCAATGCACCGATCTGATGAACATGAGTTTTGGGGATTTGCAAGCTTACCAACAGTGTCTCCCTCTCGCCCCGCCAACACAAACTCAGAACACTGTTCAGCCTAAGACGCGTCATTGCAGTGTATAGTGGCAGTGGACTTGAACTGACAGTGCTTTGTGTTATGTGTAACACTACAATGTTTTTGTGAGTAGCTAGTTTCGTAACGAAAAAAAGGTGTTCATATCATGCGTGCTATAAATTGAAAGTATAAGTAATAGCATCCGCAGAAGAACGTGAAAACAGAGCAGCTGAGTGTTATTCCGGTCCTCCACCAACAGAAACAAAACCATTCGCGACTGGTGGGATTGTAAAGAAGAACTGAAAAAAAAATGAAGGAGACTAAAGGTGCACATATAGAACTGAATGCATGATGGTAAACCAGATGACGATTTTCAGTGATTTTAAAGGTCTGTTCGGTTTTGTAAACGAAAAAATTTTTTAGTCTGGCTTTCCAATCTAATTATAAAAATGGTACAAATTTTAAAAAATGCTTAGCAATTAAGGTGTGTCTTATAGTCCATAGCATCGTATAGTCCGTAAAATATTTTGATTTTTTGATTTCTTAAGAATGGTACAAAGACCAAACCACTCACAACAACAAGTGTTCTTAAACCCGTAAGATTGATCAGCAGTGCCATGTGTATTTTGTAGTGTTATGGAACAGATATTCACATATTTTGAAACGGACTATCTTTGAGGTCTCTAAAAGTTGGTACAATTATGAAAATTTTCTCATTGCTAAGTGCAGCTTAACCTTTAAGTTAGATCAGGAATGCCAATAGGTGAATTTTGTGTACTTTTTACTGTTTTGGAACAATTTTATTACAACAGTAGTACAATGGATGTTTGTGTTTTCTAACATTATTGAAGTAATCACCTTACGTATTTTGATAAATGATACAGAGAGCTTTTTCTGTTGCAAAGATTAAAACTTTGCTCATGATCATTACTCTTGACCGAAAAATGTTTACCAAACTAACATATTGTATGATAGCAACGCTATCGAGTGTCACGCCAAAGATAATGGAGCAACACATAGCCTCCAACGGAAATGCATTCATCTTTGGAACTCATCGTGGATAGTAACTTATGTTACTAAATGAAAGGAGGCTAAGTGGCAGCCCCGTTTCATAGTGTGTGAAAACTTCCATTTAGGGGCTCCTTTTCACTGAGCTCTAATATACTGAAGGTGATACTGGTCTCAGTTATTCCCACATCCACAGGAACAGCAATAGTTTAGCTTCTGTTGTAACTGAGTTGGGATGGAAATGTCACTTGCATTCATTTCAAACAGGCTCACCACGGTTCAGCCTTAGACCTTTGGTTGGCTAATACAAGAAACGCGCCTACGTATTAAGCAATCACTAGACAGTGTACCTTGATTTGAAGGAAGGAACATTATCAAATATAGGAAGATGGTTTCTGAAGCGTTGCCTCAATATAGAAATTATGCTACTGTCTAAAATATTTTTATAAACAGCTACGTTCATTTTGCCATATAGCAAAACTAATTGTTCAACTGAAAACCGAGACCATCACATCACCACCGAGTTTCATTATCACCATAGCAAAGAGATGTAAATTTCTGTATACAGGCATTGCATTCATTTACTAACACTATGAACGTTGTATAGGAGAATACAGAAACTAACTGCAGAATTGTTTTGTCACAGACACAACCACGAATAATTCCTCACTACCACAGATTTCGACTATTTAATGGTTATCTTAAGATCATAAAATTTGTAACAGTATACTATACCTTTTGGAGGTTATGCATTGTCAACACTTTCTGATCTGAAGATGGCTTTCACAGTCGAGACAAGTACCATGTGGTACTCAAAAAACTAACTTCCGCAGGAAAAGTAGCTTCCAGTGAATGAATTACTCCAGCGATCTACTCCATGCAAAATTCAGTAGGGCACAACATTCAATTTTAACCTCTCTCAAAACTGTACCACTTGGATAAAATCAACAGGAGACAAAAATTCAAATAAAAAAATCTCTTTCCTCGAAAGCAACTATTTTATATCACAATGTGAGTCTGACAATATTTGCTTTGCTTTTGTTTAAAATTACATTGTCTGATACAAGACCAGAAACATATGTTTCAGAAAATTTGACATTAAGTTATTTGGCAATGTCCTAAAGTTGATCCTATACTACATAACGAGATTTCTTTTCCTTGATGCTGATATTCTGGTAATTTTTCACAAACTAATTTCAGCGACGGCTTGCCATCAACAGCGTGTTCTGCTTTATACCATAAAACATGAAATACAAATTATTAGGAAATGGAAAATTTTTGTTATTAAATACTTTTCAACCGCACACCTCTATAGTCATAGGAAATATAGAAAGTAAAGCTTTTGTATTAAACGTTGACTAATTCAAAAAAAGAGTTAAAAATCAAAACGTGTCTCTATGTAAAAATTCAATGTTATAAATGAAGTTAATAATGAAAAATCGTTGAAAATAGGGAGTAATACAGTAACCATTTCAACTTGTTTGGAGGAGAACAACCAAAGTAGTTCATCTGATGTGGACACGCAAATCACATACATCCTGCAGACCTGGATACAGCAGGAGATAAGCTAAAAGAATGTCATAGTATTAGGAGGAGACGTCCAAGGAGTTTAACATCAACAACGATTTAACCAATACCACTCAACAGAGTACATGAAAAAATTGTCCAAGGAATAAATAATCTTCAGACCAGCTTATGTACGCACAACTTTGGCACACGTCAAAACCTTTAACACTATTGCTGACGTGTGCTAAAGTCATGTGTACGTAAGCTGGTGTAAAGACTGGTTAGTTTTCAATGTATATATAGTGTCATTGAAAATTCAGCCACTACGTACGAAAGAGGCCCTGATAGTGGCTTATTACATCGCCGAAACCGGAAGCCTATAAAATAAATAGAGTGTAAACTTACAGCTAACGGATTTTTTGTAACTTTATTATAACTCTGATGATGATTACTACGCAGCGCAGGGATTGTAGGCACAGAAAGCGGCGATCCACGAAGATTCTCACTCTCTTTTACATAATAGGCCTCATAGTTACCAAGTTAACTGACAAAATACCTGGTCGTTCTAATGAATAAAGTGAAGTACTTGCAAGTAAATGAATTTTGGAAAACGACAAAACCCACTGGAAAGAAATAATCTAACAGGATACAATAGTCATCTGTGCGATAAGTGCGAAGTCAGTGAACAGGACGACCCTCATTGGTCACTTATTCCACTAGACTCCACACTAAAAACATTGGCCCAACATGAAATAACTTCATGTTGGCAATGTTACATCAGAGTATTTAGCATGCCAGTGTTCACTATGCTCAAGCTCACAGAGTCACGATGGTCTGGGATAATTAACTCTAGTTTTCAGTTGAACACTTAGTTTTGCTCTATGGCAAAATGAACGTAGCTGTTTATAAAAATATTTTAGACAATAGCAAAATTTCTATATTGAGGCAACACTTCAGAAACCATCTTCCTGTATTTGATAACGTTCCTGTCTTCAAATCAAGGTACACTGTCTAGTGATTGCTTAATACGTAGGCGAGTTTCTTGTATTAGCCAACCCAAGGTCTACGGCTGAACCATGGTGAGCCTGTTTGAAATGAATGCAAGTGACATTTCCATCCCAACTCAGTTACAACAGAAGAAAATGTATTACAATTTTTGTGTATCAACGAAGGACGTGAGAGATGCCACCATTCTCTAAATGTCAAAAAATGTATGTTAATGCAGATGAGTAGGAATAAGAATATAGTAATACTCGAATGCACTATTAGTGATGTGTCGCTTGACACAGTGATGTCGATGAAATAACTATGAGCAGCACAACAAAGCGACATGAAATGGACGAGCACGTAAGGTCGGTTGTAAGCAAGCTGAACTGACGACTTCTCACATCTCGGAGAGTTCTAGAAATTTGTACCTCATCTATAAAGGAGACGCGCCAAAACAGTAGTGCGTCCCGTTCTAGAGTACTGTTTGCGTTCCCTACCACATCGCAGTAAGGGTGTAGGCATCATTGAAAATTTTAGAAACTCGATTTTCTTTTTGGTTTAAAATATTCTCTGGATGTAGGCTTCATTGTAGCGTTCATCCCAAGTCCACTAGAAACTTCGCCATCGAGTAAGAAGGTGATGTGTGATAAAGTTCTCCGAAACCAACCACAGGGGAAAAAGTAGTTGATATTTAATTACGACGAAAACCGTGTCGAGTGAGCAGAGCAGCTGATGACAGAAGCTGCCAGAGAAGCACATAAGGTTAACATGGCCACTAAGAAAATGGTGCAGGAATTCCTTTTGGATCTGGAAGGATTGCTGTATGTTCCTCAATGTATGTCTAACATAAATGCAAGAAAATGTAACCCAAAATTTCAAACGCGTATTTCTCAAACCGTCGAACCGTGGGAATTAGGGAAAGCAGGAAATGTGTGGATGGGGCCTAATCTGTTACCGTCGGTTGCACAGAAAACACATAAACTTTATTTTTAAAAAACAAACTCTCAAAAATCATTTCCAAAAGACTTCACTACACTGGAGGCTGAAAGCCTTATTAGATGTATTGCAGGTTATTGTCAACTGAAGGCCACAAGCAATGTTACACCCAATCAACAAATGAAGGCCGGAATTGCAAGTGGTGAAGGCAATAACATGTTAAAACATTAGCATAAATTTCAGAAAATTATGACAACTTGTCCAAATAAGATGGAGTGATCCACAGACAGTCCTCCATGGATCGACCTGAGGAAGGTGACTACAGCTGTGTAAGAAGTGAGATAGGCAGCCAATAGTTGTACCCACGTAACAGGATGGCAACTCACACTAGGGGTAACTTAAGCGCCGACCGACCGACTAACCAATCCGGCTAACGTCCGATCACCGGTGCAATGGAATATTTTTAGGCAAGGGCGATGAGATGGACAGCACTATGTCTACAGAAAAACGCGCAAGGCCGAAGGAAACACTAGAACCAAGGTAGTCCTCCAAAAAACATATGCACAGTACAATTCAAGAGGCTATCGAACTACACTCCTGGAAATTGAAATAAGAACACCGTGAATTCATTGTCCCAGGAAGGGGAAACTTTATTGACACATTCCTGGGGTCAGATACATCACATAATCACACTGACAGAACCACAGGCACATAGGCACAGGCAACAGAGCATGCACAATGTCGGCACTAGTACAGTGTATATCCACCTTTCGCAGCAATGCAGGCTGCTATTCTCCCATGGAGACGATCGTAGAGATGCTGAATGTAGTCCTGTGGAACGGCTTGCCATGCCATTTCCACCTGGCGCCTCAGTTGGACCAGCGTTCGTGCTGGACGTGCAGACCGCGTGAGACGACGCTTCATCCAGTCCCAAACATGCTCAATGGGGGACAGATCCGGAGATCTTGCTGGCCAGGGTAGTTGACTTACACCTTCTAGAGCACGTTGGGTGGCACGGGATACATGCGGACGTGCATTGTCCTGTTGGAACAGCAAGTTCCCTTGCCGGTCTAGGAATGGTAGAACGATGGGTTCGATGACGGTTTGGATGTACCGTGCACTATTCAGTGTCCCCTCGACGATCACCATTGGTGTACGGCCAGTGTAGGAGATCGCTCCCCACACCATGATGCCGGGTGTTGGCCCTGTGTGGCTCGGTCGTATGCAGTCCTGATTGTGGCGCTCACCTGCACGGCGCCAAACACGCATACGACAATCATTGGCACCAAGGCAGAAGCGACTCTCATCGCTGAAGACGACACGTCTCCATTCGTCCCTCCATTCACGCCTGTCGCGACACCACTGGAGGCGGGCTGCACGATGTTGGGGCGTGAGCGGAAGACGGCCTAACGGTGTGCGGGACGGCAGCCCAGCTTCATGGAGACGGTTGCGAATGGTCCTCGCCGATACCCCAGGAGCAACAGTGTCCCTAATTTGCTGGGAATTGGCGGTGCGGTCCCCTACGGCACTGCGTAGGATCCTACGGTCTTGGCGTGCATCCGTGCGTCGCTGCGGTCCGGTCCCAGGTCGACGGGCACGTGCACCTTCCGGCGACCACTGGCGACAACATCGATGTACTGTGGAGACCTCACGCCCCACGTGTTGAGCAATTCGGCCGTACGTCCACCCGGCCTCCCGCATGCCCACTATACTGCCTCGCTCAAAGTCCGTCAACTGCACATACGGTTCACGTCCACGCTGTCGCGGCATGCTACCAGTGTTAAAGACTGCGATGGAGCTCCGTATGCCACGGCAAACTGGCTGACACTGACGGCGGCGGTGCACAAATGCTGCGCAGCTAGCGCCATTCGACGGCCAACACCGCGGTTCCTGGTATGTCCGCTGTGCCGTGCGTGTGATCATTGCTTGTACAGCCCTCTCGCAGTGTTCGGAGCAAGTATGGTGGGTCTGACACACCGGTGTCAATGTGTTCTTTTTTCCATTTCCAGGAGTGTACAAGCTGTGTCGGACAGCATCAACACGACGTGGAAAGGTACACTGCCGGTAAAGTAAGCTAATCTGCAGGGCAGGTAAATGGGGCGCTAGCCGCCACAAGGCAGAAAATACTCCTGGTTGCACTTCACTAATAAGAATAATACTAACACCAAACTAACATCAAGGTGTATAAGGCATCTAAAAATGATTCAAATGGCTCTGAGCACTATGGGACTTAACTTCTGAGGTCATCAGTCCTCTAGAACTTAGAACTACTTAAACCTAACTAACCTAAGGACATCACATACATCAATGCCCGAGGCATGATTCGAACCTGCGACCGTAGCGATCGTGCAGTTCCAGATTGTAGCGCCTAGAACCGCTCGACCACCCCGGCCGGCAAAGGCAGCTAATAGCTTCCGCCAACCTGACAGACTCCACTTGTTGCAATTAGTCTCACCGACCCCGGGAGCAGCAACACGCAAACAACAGCGAGATCGCAAACAGTGGAGGTTTCAGTACTGGATATGGTTCACTCAACTTCAAACGGCCTGGCTTCGGTCGTCAGCTACAGCCCCTCGATCCGACAGTGCCTGCACGCCGCCAGCAGTCCCGGCCTGCCCTCGCGCTGTGGACTCTTCGCTGCCCCGTCCTAAGCCGAACTGGCTGACACACACACGACGACCCAGAATACAAACCGTGGCACCAAACGTATTACAACAGTGCTGGTTATCGACAATCGCTGCCACTGCCACACGCTGACAAACATTACTAGCAACTCAATGGCACCGTTAACACAAGAAGGAATCGAGACGCCACTACTGCTATTACACGACGTCAAGTTATGAACGGCAAGAACGCGCGCCGCACACGGCTCAACCATAGTTTTCAAATTGGCAAGTAACATAATTTGAGAAATGGTGCATACGATCTTGATGGGAATTTAATGTTGGATTTCTAAACTGAACTCTTTATCAGCGTACATACTAATTTCGAGATACCTTGAAAAGTCTATTTTTGTCGCACGCTTTTGTGTTTATTTTGTGGGCGAACAAATCGACACGTCATCAGTTTGTTAGAACAGCATAATTGTCAGTTATTTTAAGTATGCTGACAGAAAATATTTTGAAAATGTCATATAAACTACTGACCATTAAAATTGCTACACCACGAAGATGACGTGCTACAGAAGCGAAATTTAACTGACACAGGAAGAAGATGCTGTCATATGCAAATGATTACCTTTTCACAGCATTCACAGAAGGTTGGCGCTGGTGGCGACACCTACAACGTGCTGACATGATGCAAGTTTCCAATCGATTTCTCATACACAAACAGCAGTTGACCGGCGTTGCCTGGTGAAACGTTGTTGTAATGCCTCGTGCAAGGAGGATAAATGCGTACCATCACGTTTCAGACTTTGATAAAGGTCGGACTGTATCCTATAGCGATAGTGGTATATCGCATCGTGACATTGATGCTCGCGTTGGTCGAGATCCAATGACTGTTAGCGGAATATGGAATCGGTGGGTTCAGGAGGGTAATACGGAACGCCGTGCTGGATCCCAACGGCCTCGTATCACTAGCAGTCGAGATCAGGCATCTTATCCGCAGGGATGTAGCGGATCGTGCAGCCACGTCTGGGTCCCTGAGTCAACAGATGGGGACGTTTGCAAGACAACAACCATCTGCACGAACAGTTGGACGACGTTTGCAGCAGCATGGACTATCAGCTCGGAGACCATGGCTGCGGTTACCCTTGACACTGCATCACAAGTGGCTCTGAGCACAATGGGACTTAACATCTGAGGTCATCAATCACCTAGAACGTAGAACTATTTAAACCAAACTAACCTAGAGACATCACACGCATCCATGCCCGAGACAGGATTGGAACCTGCGACCGTAGCGGTCGCACGGTTCCAGACTGAAGCACCTAGAACCGATCGGTCACACTGGCCGGGGCTGCATCACAGCCACCTGCGATGGTGTACTCAACGACGAACCTGGGTGCACGAATGGCAAAACGTCATTTTTTCGGATGAATCCAGGTTCTGTTTATAGCATCGTGATGGTCGCATCCGTGTTTGGCGATATCGCGGTGAACGCACATTGGAAGCGTGTATTCGTCATCGCCATACAGGCGTATCACCCGGCGTGATGGTATGGGGTGCCATTGGTTACACGTCTCGGCCTCCTCTTGTTGGCATTGACGGCACTTTGAACAGTGGACGTTACATTTCAGATGTGTTACGATCCGTGGCTCCACTTCATTCGATCCCTGCGAAACCCTATATTTCAGCAGGATAATTCACGACCACATGTTGTAGGTCCTGTACGGGCCTTTCTGGATACAGAAAATGTTCGACTGCTGCCCTGGCCAGCACATACTCAAGATCTCTCACCAATTGAAAACGTCTGGTCAATGGTGGCCGAGCAACTGGTTGATCACAATACGCCAGTCACTACTCTTGATGAACTGTGGTATCGTGTTGAAGCTGTATGAGCAGCTGTACCTGTACACGCTATCCAAGCTCTGTTTGACCCAATACCCAGGCGTATCAAGGCCGTTATTATGACCAGAGGTGGTTGTTCTGGGTACTGATTTCTCAGGATATGTGCACCCAAACTGCGTGAAAATGTAATCACATGTCAGTACTAGTACAATATATTTGTCTTATGAATACCCGTTTATCTTCTGCATTTCCTCTTGGTGTAGCAATTTTAATGGCCAGTAGTGTACAAAAGATATTGTTTCAGATCCAATAGGAGGGCATCAGGTATCCCCATCGATGGCTAGATCTTGCAGTGGGTATTTCCACCTGGTGCAGCGGATACAAGGAACGTCCGATGACGTCACGAAACGATTTCTTAAAGAAAAAAGGGTAGCGAATGAAACAATGTCATCAGATTTAGCATTACTTTTTGTTTTACTTGAAAAATCACGGTTATCTCATATTTTTCATACGTTTAGTGGTCGATGCCCCCTTGAAGGGAAACATCGAAGCAATTCAGAGGCATACTGCCAGATTTATTCCAGTTACTTTAAATCAGCACACGAGTATTTCGGAAATGCTGTTTGAACTCAAATGGGAATTCCTGGAGATAAGCTGAGAATTCCTTGGCGTTGCACTATTGAGAAGGTTTAGAGAACGAACAATTCCGACTGAGTGCGGAATGTTCCTACTGCTGCTAACATACATCTCCTGTACGGAGATCGAAAATACTCGTATAGACAGTTCTTTCTCATGTGCTATGTGTGAGGATGAATGGTGATAGTGAATTACTAGCAGTGTGAAAACAGTCACTGTATTTAAGGTTTTAGCCTGTGAGTACCCAACATCTTATGACGCCTGTTTTAATGCCCTGAAAGCATTCCGCTTAGTATGAAATCTCACCCATAAATGAACAATAACGCGATCCGATTGCCAACAGTAAATAAGCCGCAGGAAACCAACTTTCTTACACAGCAACTGGTTAACAAAGGGGCGATTTAACATTAGGTAAATCAAGCGAAATTGATGTGATCTAACACAGCGAAAACGATTCATAGAGATTCACCTGCACTCTGTGTTCAAACACACTGAAGAAGACTCATTAAAGGGCAAAGATTGCCGTTTTGTGGCTGCAGAAAACGTGTCATGTCCATCCGCTGCAAACCACACTTACATTGTTTACTGAAAATTTCATTTCAAATTATGAAATATTGTCTCTGCTGAAGACAGTTTAAGTTCTCTCGTAGTTAAATACATAATCGACTCGAACGTATTTCCTGCATGAACAAGGTTTAAATGAGCACACGCCATGATTTTGGGTAATGAACAGGGGACTGGAAATTAATTTCATAAGTGATCCATATTATTGTAGAACTGAATATAAACTGTTGTGTTATTCACAAAGTGGATACTGAAACTTATGAATAATGTATAGAATTGTCCTTCTATCTATACAGAACCAAACATTTACAAATACAAAAAAATAACCACAGGTTCATGATACCCCCCCCCCCCCCCGAAATATTGCTTCATGAATGGGAAAGTAATGAGATACGCGACTTGTATGCTCAGATGACCGAAAGAAAGTCGGATATCGATCTTCATAGGATCAACAAAAGACGTGAGTTGGGGCAAGGAATAAATAATTACACGTATGAAACACATCTGTCAAGTACCTTACCTAAAAACACCTGAAAAATCTCGTATCTTCTACGTATGCTAAGGCGGAGCAATCAACCTATAATATCATAAAAATTATTGACGATGTAATGACTCCCTTCCATTATCTCAAGCAGAAGTGTCCATACATTAAAATTTGTCATGTTCACGGGAGCAGGCAGAAGAGTTGTATACGGCGGAAGGCGAGAGAGTGTCTTTGTCCGATAAGCCACGCCGGCCTAGCGAATTCGGTTCTCTACACCAATCAATACAATTGTCTGACTGGACTCCCAGTTCAGATTATTTGTTAGAAATACGCTGTCGAACCCCAAACCAAATATGATGTTACCGTAGCACTCAAAAAGGCAACGGCCTTGTCCCAGTGGATACACAGGTTCCCGTGAGATCACCGAAGTTAAGCGCTGTCGGGCGTGGTCGGCACTTGGATGGGTGACCATCCAGGCCGCCAAGCGCTGTTGCCATTTTTCTGGGTGCACTCAGCCTCGTGATGCCAATTGAGGAGCTACTGGGCCGAATAGCAGCGGCTTCGGTCAAGAACACCACCTTACGACCGGGAGAGCGGTGTCCTGACCTCACGCCCCTCCTATTAACGTCCTCCACCGAGGATGACACGGCAGTCGGATGGTCCCGGTAGGCCACTCGTGGCCTGAAGACGGAGTAGCAGTCTGAAATATTAACTATAGATTCTTTGAGTTATACAATCGCTTATAGGCTCACTTATAAAATCACGACACGAAAGTCGTCCACAGCAGACGGCTTTCAAGTGGTAGGAGGTAGCCGCCGCCAGTACCGTGATGTGGCTCCGAAAAACTGAGATAGATAGTAGAATTTCACCCCCAGTATTGCTCATACACAAATACGGCACATTTCCTGCCCCTGAATCTCTCTGTCTATCCCATTCTCCACCTGCTCTCTATCATCTTCTTCCCCCTTCTCTCTGTCCTCTTTCTCCCCCTATATCTTTCTGTGTCTTACTCCCCCTTTCCCTGTCCACTTTCTCCAGCCCCCTCTGTCTGCCCAACTGTTCCTCTCCCTCTTTCACTGCCCCTCCCACCTGCTAATCTGTCTGTCCATCTCCTACTCCTCTCTCTTTCTATCTGCCTTGTCCTCCACCTTGTACTATCAACCTCCTTTCTCCTCTCTTTTTCTGTTAAGTTGTGGCCATTCACTCCTCTAGCCCGTGGAATACACTGGAAATTCTACCCACACAACATACCTGTCCTGCAGGGCAGCTTAGATCGTATATCCATTTCCATCTAGGCTGTCATGAAAGAACACCGACAATCTTTACAGACAGCTTCCAAACCAAAACAAGACAAAAATGTTTACTATACAAGGGCTCTAAAGCACATACCTTAAGAGATATGAGCACTTGTCCGTCTTCGATATTGTGAAACACGTCTCTTCTACTGCAAGGTTTTTGCTTTTCATATTTTGGGAGGATGTAGTATGGACCAAAACAAGGAAAAAAGTCTGGGAAACATGAGCTTGAACATGTATACCTTACAAGCCTCACGCTAGCAAAGATGATCAAGTGTTCATAGCTCTCGAAGTAAGCCTTTTAGACCCCATGTTTAGTACACTTTTTTCCTTGTTTAGTCAATAATTTCTCCTTCCAAACTATGGAAAGCAAAGAACTTGCAGTAGAAGAGATGCGTTTATAGTAGCGAGGATGAACAAATGTTCATATCCCTAAAGGTATGCACCTTAGGGCCCATGTTTACCAGACATTGTTTACTTGTTTCTGTATAAAAAACCTGTCCTTAAGTTCGTCGCTGTTTTACGTGGCACACCCTATATACGAGTATGTTTATGTATGATGATGATGAAGTCCCATAGTCCTTGTCAGAGCGTAGTGGAACGATGCGGGAGACCCGCACCGCCGTACAAGGCAAGGTCCTAGTGGAGGTGACCCCGCTGGGAATCGAACTCGGAACCCCGTGCTCGGGAAGCGAGAACGCTACCGCGAGACCACGAGCTGCGGACATGTTTGTGTATATGATATGATAAATATAGATTAGATGGCGTAAGGAGACGAAATGGACGCCTTTCACTATTGATATCTCAAAATACCTACACTCCTGGCCATTAACATTGCTACATCAAGAAGAAATGCAGATGATAAACGGGTATTCATTGCTCAAATACACTCCTGGAAATGGAAAAAAGAACACATTGACACCGGTGTGTCAGACCCACCATACTTGCTCCGGACACTGTGAGAGGGCTGTACAAGCAATGATCACACGCACGGCACAGCGGACACACCAGGAACCGCGGTGTTGGCCGTCGAATGGCGCTAGCTGCGCAGCATTTGTGCACCGCCGCCGTCAGTGTCAGCCAGTTTGCCGTGGCATACGGAGCTCCATCGCAGTCTTTAACACTGGTAGCATGCCGCGACAGCGTGGACGTGAACCGTATGTGCAGTTGACGGACTTTGAGCGAGGGCGTATAGTGGGCATGCGGGAGGCCGGATGGACGTACCGCCGAATTGCTCAACACGTGGGGCGTGAGGTCTCCACAGTACATCGATGTTGTCGCCAGTGGTCGGCGGAAGGTGCACGTGCCCGTCGACCTGGGACCGGACCGCAGAGACGCACGGATGCACGCCAAGACCGTAGGATCTTACGCAGTGCCGTAGGGGACCGCACCGTCACTTCCCAGCGAATTAGGGACACTGTTGCTCCTGGGGTATCGGCGAGGACCATTCGCAACCGTCTCCATGAAGCTGGGCTACGGTCCCGCACACCGTTAGGCCGTCTTCCGCTCACGCCCCAACATCGTGCAGCCCGCCTCCAGTGGTGTCGCGACAGGCGTGAATGGAGGGACGAATGGAGACGTGTCGTCTTCAGCGATGAGAGTCGCTTCTGCCTTGGGGCCAATGATGGTCGTATGCGTGTTTGGCGCCGTGCAGGTGAGCGCCACAATCAGGACTGCATATGACCGAGGCACACAGGGCCAACACCCGGCATCATGGTGTGGGGAGCGATCTCCTACACTGGCCGTACACCACTGGTGATCGTCGAGGGGACACTGAATAGTGCACGGTACATCCAAACCGTCATCGAACCCATCGTTCTACCATTCCTAGAGCGGCAAGGGAACTTGCTGTTCCAACAGGACAATGCACGTCCGCATGTATCCCGTGCCACCCAACGTGCTCTAGAAGGTGTAAGTCAACCACCCAGGCCAGTAAGATCTCCGGATCTGTCCCCCATGGAGCATGTTTGGGACTGGATGAAGCGTCGTCTCACGCGGTCTGCACGTCCAGCACGAACGCTGGTCCAACTGAGGCGCCAGGTGGAAATGGCATGGTAAGCCGTTCCACGGGACTACATCCAGCATCTCTACGATCGTCTCCATGGGAGAATAGCAGCCTGCATTGCTGCGAAAGGTGGATATACACTGTACTAGTGCCGACATTGTGCATGCTCTGTTGCCTGTGTCTATGCGCCTGTGGTTCTGTCAATGTGATCATGTGATGTATCTGACCCCAGGAATGTGTCAATAAAGTTTCCCCTTCCTGGGACAATGAATTCACGGTGTTCTTATTTCAATTTCCAGGAGTGTATATTATACTAGAACTGACATGTGATTACATTTTCACGCAATTTGGCTGCATGGATACTGAGAAATCAGTACCCAGAACAACCATCCACGAGGCTTTTCTTTGCGCCGATGCGCCGGAGTTCCCGGCCAAACAATGGGCGTTGATTTTGGTTCTTATTATTTTATGTTTTATGTACTTATAATTTTGGCTTTTTTAGTTAAGTTGCCAATATCCGTAATGACGGCCTCGATATGCCTGGGTATTGAGTTAAACAGAGCTTGGATGGCGTGTACAGGTACAGCTGCCCATGCAGCTTCAACACGATACCACAGTTCATCAAGAGTAATGACTGGCGTATTGTGACGAGCCTGGATTCATCCGAAAAAATGACGTTTTACCATTCGTGCACCCTGGTTCGTCGTTAAGTACATCATCGCAGGCGCTCCTGTCTGTGATGCAGTGTCAACGGTAACCGCAGCCATGGTCTCCGAGCTGATAGTCCGTGCTGCTGCCAACGTCGAACTGTTCGTGCAGATGGTTGTTGTCTTGCAAACGTCCCCATCTGTTGACTCAGGGATCCAGACGTGGCTGCACGATCCGTTACAGCCATACGGATAAGATGCCTGTCATCTCGACTGCTAGTGATACGAGGCCGCTGGGATCCAGCACGGCGTTCCGTATTACCCTCCTGAACCCACCGATTCCATATTCTGCTAACAATCATTGGATCTCGACCAACGCGAGCAGCAATGTCGCGATACGATAAACCGCAGTCGCGATAGCCTACAATCCGACCTTTATCAAAGTCGGAAACGTGATGGTACGCATTTCTCCTCCTTACACGAGCCATCGAACAACGTTTCACTAGGCAATGCCGATCAACTGCTGTTTGTGTATGTGAAATCGGTTGGAAACTTTCCTCATGTCACCACGTTGTAGGTGTCGCCACCGGCGCAAAACTTGTATGAATGCTCTGAAAAGTTAATAATTTGTTTATCACAGCATCTTCTTCCTGTCGGTTAAATTCGCGTCTGTAGCACGTCATTATCGTGGTGTAGCAATTTTAATGGCCAGTAGTGTATATGAAAATTCAAGGATACGGTTGCTATTGAATGGTATAGATGAGGAATAGCACAATATGACCACACTGCCCGCACAATGAATCCTGTCCAGAAGCGCCAGCGTCGACGACGGAACGAAGAATGTTTCGATCCCAATGCAATTACGACGTACCTGCTCTGTTTCCACAAGGCTTTTGTTTGCGCCGATGCGCCGGAGTTCCCGGCCAAACAATGGGCAGAAATCTACTTTACACTTCATCACGATGCGAAATATGTAAAAATCGAACGCCAACTGCGCCGCTCGCGGCCGACTGGTCCCAGATTGGGGACTCCACGTGCTGGTGTGCGGGAGGAAGCGCCCGGAATTGTTGCCCACGGGACCCTGGGAGCCGTTACGAATTCCGGCCGCGCCTTGTCCTCTCGCAATCAGGCGCCGCGTCAGAGGCGTGGAGGGGTGGCGCGAGGCGGCGCAGAATGAACGCTGATTGCGTCATGCGTCCGACGAGCTCACTTTGGCGGCCGGCCGACGCGTCAAAACAAATGCAAACGGGCAAGGGGCGAGAGCGAGGCGGTGCCTGCATGATCTCGACACTCTGCGCTCGCATGGAAATTAATGCAGCTAATAAATTGCAGCCTATCCGCCGACGTTATTCAATCTGCACACCGAGGAAGAAGTTGAGGAAACTAGGGAGAAATTTGGTAATACTTCACTGACGGGCAAAAAATCGCAAAAGCAAGAACGAGTTGTGCGACATGAACGAACGGTGGTAGGCGTGTTTCTACGAGGTGCGACAATATAATGGAAAGCATCGCTGCTGCGAAACGCAGCTCGCCCTTTTTTCCCATGATGTCCTGCGAACCATGGATGAAGGGTATCAGACGGATGCCATATTCCTTGACTTCCGGAAAGCGTTTGACTCGGTGCCCCACTGCAGACTCCTAACTAAGGTACGAGCATATGGGATTGGTTCCCAAACATGTGAGTGCCTCAAATATGGTTCAAATGGCTCGGATCACTATGGGACTCAACTTCTAAGGTCATCAGTCCCCTAGAACTTAGAACTACTTAAACCTAACTAACCTAAGGACTGCACACACATCCATGCCCGAGGCAGGATCCGAACCTGCGACCGTAGCGGTCACGCGGTTCCAGACTGTAGCGCCTAGAATCGCTCGGCCACGCCGGCCGGCGTGTGTTGCTCGAAGACTTCTTAAGTAATAGAACCCAGAACGTTGTCCTCGATGGTGAGTGTTCATCGGAGGTGAGGGTATCATCTGGAGTGCCCCAGGGAAGGGTGGTAGGACCGCTGTTGTTTCCTGTCTACATAAATGATCTTTTGGATAGGGTGGATAGCAATGTGCGGCTGTTTGCTGATGATTCTGTGGTGTACGGGAAGGTGCCGTCGTCGAATGACTGTAGGAGGATACAAGATAACTTGGACAGGATTTGTGATTGGCGTAAAGAATGGCAGCTAACTCTAAATATATATAAATGTAAATTAATGCAGACGAATAGGAAAAAGAATCCCGTAATGTTTGAATACTCCATTAGTACTGTAGCGCTTGACACAGTCACGTCGATTAAATATTTGGGCGTAACATTGCAGAGCGATATGAAGTGGGACAAGCATGTAATGGCAGTTGTGGGGAAGGCGGATAGTCGTCTTCCGTTCATTGGTAGAATTTTGGGAAGATGTGGTTCATCTGTAAAGGGGACCGCTTATAAAATACTAATACGACCTATTCTTGAGTTCTGCTCGAGCGTTTGAGATCCCTATCAGGTCAGATTGAGGGAGAACGTAGAAGCAATTCAGAGGCGGGCTGCTAGATTTGTTACTGGTAGGTTTGATCATCACGCGAGTGTTACGGAAATGCTTCAGGAACTCGGGTGGGAGTCTCTAGAGGAAAATAGGTGTTCTTTTCGTGAATCGCTACTGAGGAAATTTAGAGAACCAGCATCTGAGGCTGACTGCAGTACAATTTTACTGCTGCCAACTTATATTTCGCGGAAAGACCATAAATATAAGATAAGAGAGATTAGGGCTCGTACAGAGGCATATAGGCAGTCTTTTTTCCCTCATTCTGTTTGGGAGTGGAACAGGGAGAGAAGATGCTAGTTGTGGGACAAGGTACACTCCGCTACGCACCGTATGGTGGATTGCGGAGTATGTATGTAGATGTAGATGTAGAAAGTAATGAGACTGATTTTCTTGTAAGATGTGGCAACCCTGCAGGCTTGCGTAGCACAACATCTTTGACCTTGGTCTATAAGCTGCTTCTTGTCCATCGATGCAACTGCTCAGTCGTGAATTGTGCTGTAATAAGTTGACACGTGTTTGTGTCTCTCGTCATAGAAATGGAGCCGCATAACATAGCGAAATGCTATGCCATTTCTTTTTGCATTATATTAGGTGAATACGCGACGACAACTTATTGTAAGCTTCAGAAGGCTTTCGGAGAGGAGGTTATGTCAAGAGCTCAAGTTTTTCATTGGCATAAAAGGTTTAGTGAAGGCAGAACGAATGTTGAAGATGAAGACCGCAGTGGACGACCATCAAATTCACGGACGGATGTGAACTTGGCCAGGGTGCGTGAACTCGTATGATCTGATCGAAGATTATCCATGAAAATGATTGCAGAAGAACTGAACATAAATCGAGAAACGGTTCGTCTAATAATAACTGAAGATCTTGGTTTGAGAAAGACTGGATTCTGCATCACGATAATGCGCCATCCCATACTTCTCTGTCAGTACAGCAATTTTTAACCTCAAAACAAATTTCAGTGTTACCACAGCCACCTTATTCACCAGATATCGCTCCGCGCGACTTTTTTCTCTTTCCAAGAGTCAAAACAGCGGTCAAGGGACACCATTTTCAAACAATACAATATGTCCAAAAAGCTGTGACTAGGGTCTTGGAGGATATTATAGAAGATGAGCTCCAGAAATGTTACCATCAAGGGCAGAAGTGCTGGAAAAAGTGTGTGCAATCAGGAGGGAACTACTTCGGAGGAGACAACACTAAACTTTACTAAAACGGTAAGCAACATGTTTTTTCACATCAGTCTCATTACTTTAGTGTCGCACCTCGTACATATGAAAGATGACGTCTATTCAGATCTCGTGCCAGTCGCATACGGGTGGCGCTAGTAGCTTCAATATGGGGCTGCAAATGTTTGCTTTAAATATATCCTGTAACAGTCTTAGACATTAGTTACCTTTCAGATTTGACGTGATGAGGTGACGTTAGTCAAGACTGCTTTTAAGGCGACGAAGACGACGTCATCAACGCCTCACTGGGTTTGAAAGAGGTCGTACAATAGAACTACAAGAAGCTGTGTGTTCCTTCTGAAATATCGCTTAAAGACTAGGCAGGAATGTAGTCATTGTGCGTGACTTCTGTCAGGAGTGGTCACGTGTGTGAACGGTCGCATGAAGACCGGACTCCGGATGGCCACGTGGCATTACCGGGAGGAAAGACCGTCGTGTTCGGCGTTTGGCACTGGAGCGTCGTATTGCGTCTGCAGCACTTAACTGAGGAGCAGTTCCCACTACAGTGTGCCGGCCGCGGTGGTCTAGCGGTTCTAGGCGCTCAGTCCGGAACCGCGCGACTGCTACGGCCGCAGGTTCGAATCCTGCCTCGGGCATGGATGTGTGTGATGTCCTTAGGTTAGTTAGGTTTAAGTAGTTCTACGTTCTAGGGGACTGATGACAACAGATGTTAAGTCCCATAGTGCTCAGAGCCATTTGGACCAGCCAGCACTACAGTGGCACAACAAACTGTCACCAATTGGTTATTTCAAGGACAGCTCCGAGCCAGGCGTACTGTAGCGTGCATTCCACTGACCCCAAACCACCGCCATTTGCGACTTCGGTGGTGTCAAGCAAGAGCTCAGTGGAGAACAGGGTGCAGTTCTGTTGCGTTTTCGGATGAAAGCAGGTTCGCCGTTGGTGCCAGTGACGTCCGTGTGTTGGTTAGAATGACGCCATTTGAGTGCCTGCAACCAACCTGTCTGCGTGATACGCACACTGGTTTTATACCTGGAATTACCGTCTGGGGTGCGATTTCGTTTCGTGGTTATGCCACGCTCCCTGGCTACAGATTTGTACGTCAATCTGGTGGTTCGACCTGTTGTGCTGCCATTCATGAATAGCATTCCAAGGGGTGTTTTTCAACAGGATTACACTCGTTCACATATCTCTCTTGTAATCCAACATGCTCTACAGAATGTTAACATATTACCTTGACTTCACAGTCACAAGATCTGTCTCCAATCGAGCACATACGGGACATCATCGTATAAAACCAGCGTCATCTAAAAACAGCATTAACCGTCCCTGTCTTAAACGTTAGTCCAACAGGCATAGAACACCGGCCCAGAAACTGACATCCGGCACCTGTACAACATAATGCAGGCAGTTTACATGCTTGTATTCAACATTCTGGCTATTACACAGGCTATTAATGTACCGCTATAACACATTTGCAATTCCATAACTCACTCTTACATTACCCTGTGATCTTGTAATGTTAATCACTTAAATACGTTACGTAGACAAATATATTTCAGAAATTTCATTACCCTACAGTAATTATGTTTTCGTGTTGCGATTTTTTTCCGACAATGTATTAAAAATCAGGATGGACAAATAATAATGTAAAAGTTTTTCAGTGACTGTGTGATTCTCTCAGTGACGGCAAAGGAGTTTCTTGAACAGAATATTCAGTTTCTTGAAAATAAAGTACAAGAGCAACATCAAGAAAAGTAGCGAGAAGTAATGGAAACTTGGAGGTTAGCCGATGGCTTAGTAATTCTGTAGCAAACGGAAAAGACTTGGATCAAATGAATGGAATGGATAGTACCTCGAAAAGCGGTTGTAGAATGAACATCAATAAAAGTAAATTAAGGTTAATGGACTGAAACACAACTGTATTAGATGGTCCTAAGGAAAGTTACGTATGGCAATGTGACACAAAAAGTAGTAGTCGAGTTTTGCTGTTTCAGTAACCAAATAAGTGACGATGGGGAAAAAAAAGATTGGAAATTTGTGGTAAGGCCTTATGGGACCAAACTGCTGAGGTCATCGGTCCCTACTTAATCTAACTTTAACTTAACTAAGGACAACACACACATACATGCCCGAGGGAGGATTCGAACCTCCGACGGGGGAAGCCACGCGGACCGTGACAAGACGCCTACGACCGCTCGGCTAACCCCCGCGTGTGACGATGGACGGGCTAAAGAGGATATAAAATGTAGCCCAGCAGCTAGACTAAAAGGACTGCTCAAAGGGGAAATACGTTAATGTAGACTATAAAATCATGTATCTGCAAATCTTTCCTGAAACACTTTGCCTAGAACATATCCTTGAATAGAAGCAAATCGTGGATATTATGCAGTACAGAGAAAAAGACAATAGAGAATTCTGATACTTATGTTATAGGAGAATCCTCACGTTTCTGTGGGTAGATCTAGTAAGTAAATGCCAGGTACGACACCATATTGGGGAGAACAGATCTTTATGCCATAACTTTACTAAAACAAGTGGTATATTTATAGTAAATAGTGCCTGGCGTAAGATAATATAGCCAATATGGATAGAAACTGTATACAGAAACAAAGACTGCACTAAAACAGTTCAGTTGGATGTGAGACAGACTATTATGGGGACCTGTCCCCTCATCGAGAGCGTTCAAAACCAACAGCATCCTTAAGTTTTCATATATATATTTGAAGTTATACCCAGTGTAAGGCATCTATTTTATCTTCTAATCGAAGAACACTACAACACGAGAGATGAAAGTATTTCTATCAACTAAACACCTATGACAGTTCTGTAAACTATCACTAAGTGGCATTCTTTGACTTCCTGCCACTATTTGGCGGTTCTTTTGTTGCATGTATTGGGGATGTTGTGAGAAAACGTATGAAATCAGTGAAACGAAACTCTCATGCGTTACAAAGTACCACCAGCAGTCCAGCTAGTGGAATGGCTGTGCGTAGGGAGTAAAAAATTGCATAAAATGGTTGAGCAGCTCTTCATATGCCACACTTTTCCGTTGCCGGTCCTAAGCGACGCTTGAGGCAGTGTAAAGAGAGACACCAGTGGACAGTGGATGACTGGAAATTAGTGATTTGGAGTGGCAAAGCACACTGTACCCTATGGCAAACTGACGGAATGGTCTTAGTCAAATGTTGGAAACGTTACGTGTCGTAATGTATAGTGCCCAAAGCTCCGTACAGAAGAGGCAGTGTTATTGTAAGGGTGCGTTTTCCGTTGTTAGAGTGTAGTCGTCTTATTGCATTTAAGAGAACGCTAAACGCGAAAGGATATAAACACGTTTTAGAACATTGTGTACTGCGTATAGTAGTGGAACAGTTCACAGACAGTAATTGCTTATATCAGAATAAGAAAACAACTGTCGTAAAGCGTCGTCTGTGAGACAATGGTTTGTGACCGAGCTAGTTGGCGCAATGGTTCGAGGCAGGACTCGCTTTAGGGAGGACGACGGTTCAAACCTGCGTCCTGCCATTCTCATTTACGTTTTCCGTGATTTCCCTAAACAACTTCAGTCAAATGTCGGGATTGTTCCTTTGAAAGGTCACGTCCGGCTTCCTTCCCCATCCTTCCCTAATCCAATGGAACCTATGACCTCACTGTTTGGTCATCTCCTCCCACATCAACCAACCAACCAATCACAATGGTTTGTGCCCAATGAAATTCCTCAAGTGCACTGGTCAGTCCAGAGTGTCGACCTGAGCCCCAATGAAACACCTTTGAAATGAGTTAAAGCATTGACTTTACTTCAGACCCCAGAGTCAAACATCACTATGCTCTCTGATCTCGGCTTTTGAGAAAGAATGGGATGAAGCTTGTCCGGAAACAATCAGGTACCTCATTGAAAGGGTCCCCAGCACAGTTCAAGCCGTCATAGACGCAAAGGTCAACTAACAAATCCCGATGCGTTTGATCAGATAGTGTATTAACCTTTGTTCGGACTGAAGACCACAATGGTAATAAATCCTTGCTGCAGAAAGAACTGAGTGACTGCTTCTAGAATCCTTAAGTAATAATTTCCAGTTGGCACAATCCTACAGTAATGTTATTTCACTCGTAACTGTGCTTCGTGCAATGTGACACATAAAAGTGTTTCGTGAACAATTACTAAGGCACTTGCTACGTGACCGTTTTTTTGTAAAGCTGCCCCGTAATTAATATAAAATCAGAACATCAAGACCCATTAGATCGGAGTAATTAATCAACACTGAGAAGTGAAGCGCATATTAGTACCAGTTATTATAGCTAGTTAATTATCTCAGTTTACATTTTTAGTGATATTTGCAATGGTTTACTAAGTATGAAGTCATTTGGAGGCACACTGCGATCAGCTTTCAGCCCTCTGGCGAGTAGCTGCGTAGAGGGACCAGGCCCGCTTGATTACCCAGAAGAAGATGCCGAGCGGGCGAATGTCACCAAACACCTCTTACGGGAATTTCATTGGGACGCATTTGATCATCCTCCGTACAGCCCGGACCTCGCTCCTACCGACTTTCATCTCTTCTTACACCTAAAATGCGTCCTTGGTGGTCAACACTTCAATGATGATGACGAGCTGAAAGAACATCTTACCACGAAGTTGAATACATCCCGGCAACCTTCTATGAAGAAGGCATAGAAAAACTTGCGCCACGCTATGACAATTGCCTACAAAATTTCGGAAGCTATGTAGAAAACTAGTTTAATAGTTCTAGATTTTTGTACAATAAATATTTTTCCTGTATCTGTTCACGTTTGTTTTATATAACCAAACCGAACTTACTTTGTTGACATACCTCGTACAAGAAATCGGACCTGACTTTCCGAATAAACCTCGTAGATGATAATGACTTTTATTACAGTTAATGACGACTGTACAGACTGCGTTCATAAGCTAATATTAGTGCCATTTCATTCTCGCGCGTTGTCATGAGCGTGTCCAAACGTGGTAGCTCATTTCTGCCATTGTGTCCTATCACACGATGACCCATATTTCTATGCTGATTCCATACAACTGACTGTCACCTAAACGACACTTCACTGCCGTGACTCAAGTCAGTGGTGGAGAGTAGCGTGACTCTCTTGCACCACTTACACAGCGGCTACAACTCTTCAAAGTTACTAATTTAATACTCTTAATGTCGTGACAAATATTTTGTCCTGTGAGATTACTTGGAACACTCTAAAGGAGGCCACTATACAGTGAGGTAACAAAAGTAATTGAATAGCCACTAATATAGTGTCGGACCTCCTTTTGCCCAGGGTAGCGCAGCAACTCGACATGGCGTGGACTCAACAAGTAGTTGGAAGTCCCGTGCAGAAATACTGAACTGTGGTGCCTCTATTGCCGTCCATAATGACGAAAGTGTTGCCGGTGTTGGATTTTGTGCACAAACTGACATCTCAATTATGTCCCATAAATGTTCAAACGGGTTCATTTCGGGTGATCTAGGCGACCAAATCATTCCCTCGAATGCCCAGACTGTTCTTCGAACCAATTGCGAATAGTTGTGGGCCTGTGACATGGTGCTTGGTCGAACATAACCATTTCCAGTAGAATATCGCTTCATTTGGACTAGACCCAGTCCATTCCATGTAAACACAGCCCACACCAGTATGGGGCCACCTCCAGCTTGTAAAGTGCCTTGTTGACAAAGTCGACTCATGGCTTCCAGGGATCTGAACCACACTCGTACCAACTGGAACTGGGACTCATGTGTCTAGTCTACGGAATTACAGTCGTCTAGGATCCAACTAACATGGTCACGCGCCTAGGGGAGACGCTGCAGGCGATATCGTGATGTTAGGAAAGGGACTCGCATCGGAAATCTGCTGCTGTAGGCCGATAACGCCGAATTTCGCTGCACTGTCCTAAGGCATACGTTCGCCGTACGCCACAAGTTGATTTCTGAGGTCATTTCACGCAGTGTTGCTTGTCTGTTAGCGATGAAAACTCTGCGCAAACTCCGTTGCTCTCGGTCGTTAAGTGAACGATGTCGGCAATTTCGTTGTCCGCCTAAAATCTGATATTCTCGGCACACTCTCGTCGCTACGGCTCTCGGAATATTGGATTCCCTAACAATTTCCGAAATGGAATGTCCCATGCCCATATCTCCAACTGCCATTTCGCTTTCCAAGTCTGTTAATTCCCGTCGCGCGGCGACGATCATGTCGGAAACCATTTCTCATGAATCAAGTGAACACAAACGACAACTCCCGCAATACACTACCATTTTATACCTTATGTACATGATATTACCACCAGCTGTATATCTGCATATCACAGTCCCATCACTTTTGTGAAATCATTGTACAGGTATACCCGTGAAACTGGTGATGATGTTCGAGTCCATTGAAAGAGAAATGAAAGAGATATTTTTTGTGGTGTAAACAAATATGAAAACAGTGGCCTGTCAACTGTTTACGTAAGAGAAAAAATACACAGTTCTATGCGAACTGTTTGACTGCTGTCAAAGTAGGACATTCAGTGTCACTGCAGTTTCCTATTACAAACTAGCTACGCCAATAGTGCTATTTCAAATGTATGTGTCGAAAGCACTTAACGCCTGGAGGAACAAATGTGGAGGTGTGGTAGTCCCTGTGTGTGATGAAATGCTATACACACTTCTCTTTCGCTGATGACCAGGTTGCCGGATCAGGAGACCAGGACGATGCTTAGAACATGCTTAGGATGTCAGAAGAAGAGTATGGGGCCTCACAATAAGAGTGACAAGAACTGAAGATCAGGAAGCTGAAGCCAGTAAGATCAGCAGATGACAGTGTTTTGAGAACCTCGATGTTATGATTTCATCAAACACAAAAGGAGAGGATGACATAAATAATAAAATATGGCAGGGCACGAGGGCAGTAAGACTACTGAACTTGGTCTTTTGGGATAACAAAATAACAAAAAACACCAAGCAGGATGAAGTGACCCACGGTGGGGACACTCCAACAAAAACACACGAATATTCAAAACAAAAGAAGCTTTATTCACAAGTTGCACTTTTGAATCAAAGTGGTTCACTTGGCTCTAAGCAGTATGGGACTTAACATCTGAGGTCATCAGTTCCCTAGACTTAGAACTACTTAAACCGAAGTTACCTAAGGACATCACACACATTAATGCCCGAGGCAGGATTCGAACCTGCGACCGTAGCAGCAGCGCGGTTCCGGACTGAAGCGCCTAGAACCGCTCGGCCACAGCGGCCGGCGAGTTCAAATCTTTGGGGCACAAATAGGTAAATAAAGATTTATAACTGGACAAAAAACAAGCAACTTGAAAATGGAGATGACGAAAGTACCTCATCTGGAAATTTGTAAGCAAAACGAAGTAGTTGAGCTGTGGTAAAATTTGCTGTTTTGAAGAGCGCGCCGCAGCACGTAGTGTAAAGTAGTCGCCTTCCGTTTCTAGCGGTGGCGCCGCTGTGGCAATCGCAGCTTTGGTGTCTCCCTCTGGTGGGAAAGGGGAAAGGTTGCTTGTTCACGTGCATTTAAGGGGCGCTATGAGCTCACCAGGGAGGCAGTCAGTCGGAGGCAGTTGGTCTCCAAGGGCAGTCTGTCAATTTGGGCGAGTCGGTCAGTTGGTCAGCCTCGCGTCACTAGTTGCTGGTCTGTCCCTCGTTTGCATTTGTGCGGCAGTTAGTGTCTGTCTGTCGTCGGAGTGCTAGTATGTCTGTCGTTTGGATCAAACTTTATAAAGCCCAGAAAATGAGAGTCTTGTCACTCCGCCAATAACAGAACTCAGCTAGTGGTCGCCCGGTCGGGGCTGAGTTCCTGCATCTGAGTCTGCGCGTTAGGCCGCCAGTCTGCTCAAGTTGCTCGAGCAACCGTCATTCTCGGTTGGATCGGTCGGTTGGTCGGTCGCGCACTGAGACACGAGATGACTTGTCCGCCTTGAGCGTCGGCGCATGTGAGGTCCCCACGTGAGTCTGGTGGGCCGCGCCGTATAAAAAGGGGTAGTGGCTTCGCGGTTCACACGAGAGCAACAGGAGCGAAACCACGACATCGGTCTGGCCGGGGCGAGCTCCGACGCCGTGAGACGGGAGATCGGCGCGCCTTCCTGCGTCCGTTGAAGCGGCTGGCAGCGGACGGTTCGGGAGACCGTTGGGGGTGCTGCGTCAGGTCTTCGCCAGAAATCGCAGTTATTAGGAGTTAAGTGATTTGTGATATGTTGTTTCAGTTGCGTGTTAAATTCTACTTGTTTTTGCTCGTTTGTCTCTCGTCCGCATTTGTTAGGCAGTTAGTGTCTGTCTGTCTGTCGGTCTGCTGTACGTTAATAGTTGCCTCTGTCATGTTGTCGGATTCGGTGTTAACGAATTCTTGAAATATGTTTTTATCTTGCCTATCATCTTGCGCGGTGGTACATGTGTAATGTAGAGCATGTTGTACATTTTATGTAAGTCTGCATTTTATGGGTTTTATTTAAATAGTCGTTTTAGGTTATAAGGTTGTTTCCCTTCCACCGTAAGAGGCCTTAAAAAAATTACACTTTCGGTGGCAAATAATTTGAGTGTTTTACCATATCCATCCCTCTTACGGGGTGTATAGTTTACGTGTTTGTGTGAATTGTTAAGTTTTTTGTTTTGTTTAAAGTAATCTGGTGTGTTGCATATTAGCACCAGTGTACTCTTTCAGAGGTTGTTGTGAGTGATCATGACTACAGCGGTGTTGAAAGGGAGCAGGCAAGCTTCTCAGCCCGAAGGCTCGCACTGTTAATATTGTTCTTTCTGCCTCTAAATAGAATTGTAACTTGATATTTCGAGGGTTCTTTTCTTCTTATAATTTTAAATCTGTTTTTGAAAAAGCTTTTAGGAATAAAATTCACATTTGTTAAAAGTAATTTCATTTTCCACCAGTTTCTTCCTGGCAACTACTTCCACGCTCACCTAGTGTGATTAAAAGTGTTAAAGTTCTTGATGAATCGCTAGTAAATAAAGTAAATTCTTTAAGAAAATATTTTGAAAGTAAATTTACGGTTCAATAGTGTCTTCCAATTATTGCAGTTAATTAATTCTAGGATCACTACGCTAATTAAGAATCACTGTAGAGTGTTGACAAAGACACAAAGTGAAAAAATTAAGTCAGTTCAACCAAATATTGTCTTCCTCGGCGCATAAGGAGAACCCTGAAGTACACTGGCAAAAACTAAAGTCCGCCCTTAAAGTGCCTTTGTAAACTTAGAGTTCGCTGTGACAGCCTGAGACAAGTCATCCGATCAGTTCGGCCAAAATCAAACACTATTGAGGTACCGCACTTCCAGCCGCACAGCGCCCTTGCAGAGTGAGTTGACGAGGAGCAGCCGACGCGGCGAAGCAGCCTGCGGAGAAGCCATCGCGGTACTAAATGCATTGATAGCGCTATCACACACGATTACTATTGGCGGCTCGATGTGTTTGCGGAATCATTATGTAGTGCAGCATTCTCCGCCAACAAAACCGATGGTCCGCGCGCGTCCTCGTCGCGTCACGTGCACGCCGCAGAAGCCGAACGCTCGTCTGCTACCACTGGCCTGCCACAGGATTCAAGTGGTAGGAAACCCCGCCTTGCTTTTTGAATGGTGTCGCGTCGGTGCATAGTCGCGACACGCCACATCTACATCTACATCTACATTTATACTCCGCAAGCCACCCAACGGTGTGTGGTGGAGGGCACTTTACGTGCCACTGTCATTACCTCCCTTTCCTGTTCCACTCGCGTATGGTTCACGGGAAGAACGACTGCCGGAAAGCCTCCGTGCGCGCTCGAATCTCTCTAATTTTACATTCGTGATCTCCTCGGGAGGTATAAGTAGGGGGAAGCAATATATTCGATACCTCATCCAGAAACGCACCCTCTCGAAACCTGGCGAGCAAGCTACACCGCGATGCAAAGCGCTTCTCTTGCAGAGTCTGCCACTTGCGTTTGCTAAACATCTCCGTAACGCTATCACGCTTACATAATAACCCTGTGACGAAACGCGTCGCTCTTCTTTGGATCTTCTCTATCTCCTTCGTCAACCCGACCTGGCACGGATCCCTCACTGATGAGCGATACTCAAGTATAGGTCTAACAAGTGTTTTGTAAGCCACCTCCTTTCTTGGTGAACTACATTTTCTAAGGATTCTCCCAATGACTCTCAACCTGGTACCCACCTTACCAACAACTAATTTTATATGATCATTCGACTTCAAATCGTTCCGCACGCATACTCCCAGGTATTTTACAGAAGTAACTGCTACCAGTGTTTGTTCCGCTATCATATAATCATATAATAAAGGATCCATCTTTCTATGTATTCGCGATACATAACATTTGTCTTTGTTAAGTGTCCGTTGCCACTCCCTGCACCAAGTGCCTATCCGCTGCAGATCTTCCTGCATTTCGCTGCAATTTTCTAATGCTGCAACTTCTCTGTATACTACAGCATCATCCGCGAAAAGCCGCATGGACACTATCTACTAGGTCATTTGTATATTTTGTGAAAAGTAATGGTCCCATAACACTCCCCTGTGGCACGCCAGAGGTTACTTTAACGTCTGTAGACGTCTCTCCATTGAGAACAACATGCTGTGTTCTGTTTGCTAAAAACTCTTCAATCCAGCCACACAGCTGGTCTGATATTCCGTAGGCTCTTGCTTTGTTTATCAGGCGACAGTGCGGAACTATATCGAACGCCTTCCGAAAGTCAAGGAAAATGGCATCTACCTGAGAGCCTGTATCTAATATTTTCTGGGTCTCATGAACAAATAAAGCGAGTTGGGTCTCACACGATCGCTGTTTCCGGAATCCATGTTGAATCGTACAGAGTAGATTCTGGGTTTCCAGAAACGACATGATACGCGAGCAAAAACATGTTCTAAAATTCTACAAGAGATCGATGTCAGAGATGTAGGTCTATAGTTTTGCGCATCTGCTCGACGACCCTTCTTGAAGACTGGGACTACCTGTGCTCTTTTCCAATCATTTGGAACCTTCCGTTCCTCTAGAGACTTGCGGTGCGCGGCTGTTAGAAGGCCGGCAAGCTCTTTCGCGTACTCTGTGTAGAATCGAATGGGTATCCCATCAGGTCCAGTGGACTTTCCTCTGCTGAGTGATTCCTGTTGGTTTTCTATTCCTTGGACACTTATTTCGATGTCAGCCATTTTTTCCTTTGTGCGAGGATTTACAGAAGGAACTGCAGTGCGGTCTTCCTCTGTGAAACTTCTTTGGAAAAAGGTGTTTAGTATTTCAGCCACGGGTGATACGTCGTTCAGTTGCTAAAAACGTCGCTACCTATGGAACAGAAACGTGGTTAATAGGCAAGCGTAAGAGAAACAATTCCTAGCGCTAGAGATGGACTTATGGAGACACAATTGAGACGATGTACCAAATAAAAACATAAGAGAGGCTACCTATATCGATAAGTCAATAATAGACACCATAGAGGTGAATCGCCTAAAGTAGTACGGAAACCTGGAAAGGATGGAAGATGTCCAGTGGCCACAGAAAGTGTGGCAGTGGACCCCATAGAAAATACGACCTAAAAGGACCACTGTCGAGAGGTCCAGGATGTCACTGGTGTCACAGGACTGCCAAGAGGAGACTGTCATGATTGGAAGAAGTGGAAAACGGGAAGCGAGAATGGTGCCAGCAGTAGATGATCGTGACTGAACTGTAACCAAATCCTTTTTTCTCCCCCTCAAATATTTTCCTTTGAACCCACAGGATGGTACCCGCTGTTTGACCTCATCTTATGCCAAGTCTGGCCGTTCTTGAGCTGCCTGCCGACCCCTCCTCCACTGCGTCTGACGTGGCCGACTGTCAGTGTACGGCGCTCCCGGATGCACCGGCTGCTGGGTGAGCAGCGGGTTGCGGCCCGCTTACACGGCGTCATCCGCAGGCGGCGCAGGGGCGCGGACGACCGCAAGCGGGTCTGCGGTAAGGCGCTTACGCCGTGTAAGTCACCGGCCTGATTAAGCGCGCCGCGGCCGGCAGCAAGTGGTTCCTGGCTGCCACGCTGTCTGACATCACCTACCGTTGCTACAACTGCAGCGGGAGCTGACTGTGCTCAATGAGTCTCACCAATTGTCTGAAACTCTTCACTTGAGTACAATTAATTTTTGATTCACTTTGAAACGCATTGCGTATTCTTGGTACTGGTGTTCGTTTAATTGCTCTGGGTGTACTTCATTTCGACCGCATGCATAAAACGATGAAAAATGGTTTTGCGTCCATAGCGGAAGGAATTGGCAACGCAGCAAATGTGTGAAAAGCTCATTAGTAAATACTTATTACACACCACTTAAATGCATTTTTGTTAATAGTGTGTGATACACCACTGGACCATTTCGCCGGAACAACAGTTCTTCTACATCTACATCTACATGATTACTCTGCAATTCACATTTAAGTGCCTGGCAGAGGGTTCATCGAACCACAATCATACTATCTCTCTACCATTCCACTACCGAACAGCGCGCGGGAAAAACGAACACCTAAACCTTTCTGTTCGAGCTCTGATTTCTCTTATAATTATTTAGATGGTCGTTCCTACCTATGTAGGTTGGGCTCAACAAAATATTTTCGCATTCGGAAGAGAAAGTTGGTGACTGAAATTTCGTAAATAGATCTCGCCGCGACGAAAAACGTCTTTGCTTTAATGACTTCCATCCCAACTTGCGTATCATATCTGCCACACTCTCTCCCCTATTACGTGATAATATAAAACGAGCTGCCCTTTTTTGCACCCTTTCGATGTCCTCCGTCAATCCCACCTGGTAAGGATCTCACACCGCGCAGCAATATTCTTCTAACAGAGGACGAACGAGTGTAGTGTAAGCTCTTTAGTGGACTTGTTGCATCTTCTAAGTGCCAATGAAACGCAACCTTTGGCTCGCCTTCCCACAATATTATCTATGTGGTCTTTCCAACTGAATTTGTTCGTAATTTTAACACCCAGGTACTTAGTTGAATTGACAGCCTTGAGAATTATACTATTTATCGAGTAATCGAATTCCAACGGATTTCTTTTGGAACTCATGTGGATCACCTCACACTTTTCGTTATTTAGCGTCAACTGCCACCTTCCACACCATACAGCAATCTTTTCTAAATCGCTTTGCAACTGATACTGGCCTTCGGATGACCTTACTAGACGGTAAAGTACAGCACCATCTGCGAACAACCTAAGAGAACTGCTCAGATTGTCACCCAGGTCATTTATATAGATCAGGAACAGCAGAGGTCCCAGGACGCTTCCCTGGGGAACACCTGATATCACTTCAGTTTTACTCGATGATTTGCCGACTATTACTACGAACGGCGACCTTCCTGACAGAAAATCACGAATCCAGTCACACAACTGAGACTATAACCCATAGGCCCGCAGCTTGATTAGAAGTCGTTTCTGAGGAACGGTGTCAAAAGCTTTCCGGAAATCTAGAAATACGGAATCAACTTGAGATCCCCTGTCGATTAAAACAGTGGATAACAAATTATGTGGTAACTTCCTTAACAGAGCACTAACGATATTCGCATACATGATGAGTCTTAGAGGGGATGAGCGGTGCTTAACATTCAGACCTTAGCAGGTGATCACCTGCTACACTGAAGCGCCAAGGAAACTGGTGATGATGATGATTTACGGCGGAGGGCGCTAACAAAGAAACTGGTATAGGCATGCGTATTCATATACAGAGATATGTAAACAGGCAGAATACGGCGCTGCTGTTGGCAACGACTATATAAGATAACAAGTGTGTGGTGGAGTTGTTAGGTCGGTTACTGCTGCTACAATGGCAGTTTATCAAGATTTAAGGGAGTTTCAACGTGGTGCTACAATTGGCGCACGAGCAACGGAACACAACATCTCCGAGGTAGCGATGAAGTGGGGATTTTGCCGTACGACCATTTCACGAGTGTACCGTGAATATCAGGACTCCGGTAAAACATCAAATCTCCGACATCGCTGCGGCTTGAAAAAGATCCTGCAAGAACAGGACAACGATGATCAAGGAGAATCGTTCAACGTGACAGAAGTGCAACCCTTCCGCAAATTGCCGCAGATTTCAGTGCTGGGTCATCAACGAGTGTTAGCGTGAGAACCATTCAACGAAACATCGTCGATATGGGCTTTCGGAGCCAAAGGCCCACTCCTGTAGGCCAGCGGAAGTGTTTAAACTCAGAACAGTGTCCCCGGAGCCAGTTTGTAGCAATTCTGGACGGATTAGGTGTGGTATTGTCCTGCTGGAATTGCCCCAAGTCTGTCGGAATGCACAATGGACATGAATGGATGAAGGTCATCAGACAGGGTGCTTACGTACGTGTCAATTGTCAAAGTGGTATGTAGACGTATCAGGGGTCCCATACTCCAACTGCACACGCCCCCCACTATTACAGAACCTCCACCAACTTCAACCGTCCCCTGCTGACATGCAGCGTCCATAGTTTCTTTTTGTTGCATCCATATCCGCACAAGTCCATCCACTCGACATAATATCAAACGTGACTCGTCCGACCAGGCAACATGTTTCCAGTCATCAGCAGTCCAATGTCGGAGTTGACGGACCAAAGCGAGGCGTAAAGCTTTGTGTCGTGCGGTCATCAATGGTACACGAGTGTTCCTTCTGCTTCGGAAGCCCGTATCGATGATGTTTCGTTGAATGGTTCGCACGCTGACACTAGTTGATGGCCCAGCATTGAAATCTACAGCAATTTGGGGAAGTGTTCCACTTCTGTCGTGCTGAAAGATTCTCTTCAGTCGTCGCTGGTCCTCCTCTAGCAGGATCTTTTCCCGCCAGCAGCAATGTCGGAGGTTACTAGATTCCAGGTATTCATGGCACACTCGTCAAATGGTCGTACTGGAAAATCCCCACTTGATCGCTACCTCAGAGATGCTGTGTCCCATCGGTCGTGCGCCGGTTATAACACCACTTCCAAACTGACTTAAATTTTGATAACCTGCCATTGTAGCAGCAATAACAGATCTAACAACGGCATCACAAACATGTCTTATATAATCGTTTCCGATAGCAGCTCTGTATTCTGCCTGTTTGCACACCTCTGTATTTGGATACGCAGGCCTGTACCAGTTATTTTCGCGCGTCACTGTTGTTCTGTTGAATGTGGTTTGCAATTGCATCTGCTGTTTGCTGTGGTCTCCTTCTTGACCACTGCACATTGTATCGGTCATCTGCTGCTGTAGTTGACCGTGGTCGACGATCTGCTTTCTTCCGGATAACAGTGCCTGTGGGTTGTAACTAGTGCTGTTGATAAAATATCGACATATCGACCTTTTTGCAACAAATACCGATATATATCGGCGATATTGTTTCGGCCTGTAAATCGATACATAAAATGAAATATGGAGTGCTGATATTTTTATTTTATATTTTTTTCCCAATTTTCGGTAAATATTTGAAATTGTTCTTTTGAATTTGTAATAGAATGTAATTTTTTTTTCACTATGTCAAGGAATCTTACTACTTTCAGTGCTTTCATCACGTACAGTCTTTGTCTTTCACTGTATGAAGTAAGTATAGGTGGCACAATCGAGTCCGGTTGCACTGGGGGTGGCGGTCTGAATAGAATAACAATATTTCCGGTGTGAACAAGTAGCGCACCAGTAGTGTTAAGAAATATATTTTAAGGGAACTAATGTGGTGTTTCTTTATTTCGGCTTTCCTCAAAAACACTTGCTGAAAATGATTAATAAAAATATAAATGACAAGATTGGTCTTTGCGGTAGGCGGAGACGTGTGAGGGGAAACTCTGACGTAATCGGCGCTCGGCACTACGAACAGCAACTACAACGTTTAACTTCGCCACACAATTTTGGCACTACGACTGCTAGTTCGCTGGCGATTCAGAAATGAAAAAAACAATGAAGTTGAAATAAAGTGTTCCGGACAAATGCGACATGTGACTAAACCGTCCGACGCGACGGACGCATCGGACACCTTTTATTGTGCTACTTACATGCAGCTATCGTTGGTAGCAAAGTGGTTACCGCCAAACATCGTCTTCCTTTCAATTCTTGCTCTGAGGTGCATAAGCAGGCTGCGAGCTTATTGATGTACAAAATACGTAATAATAACTCAATCCTTAAATATACAGCTTTAAAAGCGGCAATATATATACAATGTGAGCTTATTGATGTACAGAATACGTAATAATAACTCAATACTTAAATATACAGCTTTAAAAGCGGCAATATATTTACAATATGAGTTTATTGATGTACAGAATACGTAATAATAACTCAATACTTAAATACACAGCTTTAAAAGCGGCAATATATTTACAATGTGTAGCCGATATTTTTAGGCCGGTAAATCGATATTTTTCCAGTAAGTATATCGATATACTTTTCAATTTACCCATGGCTAATAATGAACGTCTTTTAAATATCGATACATCGGGCACCCGATATGTTTAAAAATGTCAACAGTCTTACTCTTAACGCCTCCTGTTGACGGAAATAATGTTGTGAGCAATACTTGGATACACTCGTCAGACTTCGTCGTTCTTCTGGTTTACGGAGATACTTCCCCGTGTGAAGTTATACAGGCTTTGTCTCCGAACCATGTTTTAATGAACATCACCACAGGGCACTGTAACTGCTCGTTAATTGACACACACTGTCTCTTCCAGTTCGTTTATTTGCCTAGTGTTGCCGGCCGCTCACCGTTTTGCTCTATAGTCACGTTGACACAACCCGATATGACGTTCAGCTTTGTGTGCGCGACTGAGAGACGTCTCTCAACATGCTCACACGCTTTCAATCATTTCCGTCAAGTGGTTAATTTGTTATGTTACTACATCTATGTCTCTTTAACTTTTATTGAGTTGTTTATAAGGGCCGGCCGGAGTGGCCGAGCGGTTAAAGCCGCTGCAGTCTGGAACCGCACGACCGCTACGGTCGCAGGTTCGAATCCTGCCTCGGGCATGGATGTGTGTGATGTCCTTAGGTTAGTTAGGTTTAAGTAGTTCTAAGTTCTAGGGGTCTTATGACCACAGCAGTTGAGTCCCATAGGGCTCAGAGCCATTTTAACCATTTTTTGTTTATAAGGATAAATATAACCAAACAGACTCAGTCAGCTACAGAAGTTATCTACCAGGTCATGTACAAACAGTGATCATAATCAAAAGCGAAAACTCAGAAGTGTGGAAGCATATGATAACAAAATGTTCAAATGTGTGTGAAATCTTATGGGACTTAACTGCTAAGGTCATCAGTCCCTACGCTTACACACTACTTAACCTAAATTATCCTAAGGACCAACACACACACACCCATGCCGAGGGTGGACTCGAACCTCCGCCGGGAGCAGCCGCACAGTCCATGACTGCAGCGCCCAAGACCACTCGGCTAATCCCGCGCCGCATATGATAACAGAAACATGCTCCAATAATCGTACATGTATTTGAAAAGTAAACCTTGTGATTAGGGCGCTTTCAAACTGGGCTGAAGTTTTAACCACGGCTCATGTTTGGAGAAAGTGCTACATGCAGCGTGGGTACCGGCATGTTTTGCTGTTGATGCGAGATGGCATGTGACACTGTCGTACAGTTCAGGATGGATATGTCGAGCGGGACCTGTACCTCGACCTCCTACATCATCTGATCTCAACCTGCTAGGTTTATCTGCCACATCGTCTCAAAAGTGATGTGTGCAGTATTGCACTTCCGTTGGTACAGTTTAAGATCTGGGACAGCTAAATGTACTGTCATGTCAAGACTCAAGAGATGATACTGGGGCGTTTTAAAGAGTTCTTGGGCGTGGAGAAGCCAGGGCAGCAGCCATGTCCAGTCTCCTGACAAAGATGAAGTTACTAATTAAATTTAATTTACATTTCGCATCACAGATTCGGACTGCCTGTGCAATTGCGAATCTAATTCTATTAGTTAAGGGTTGTACAAGTTATTAACTCGAAAGTCGATAACATTAGATGATGAGCAAATGATTAGGTTAAGTATAGCCAATAATTTACAAAACGGCTTAGCTCTGTAGAGGTTCTGAGCCACTGCCTTGAATTTCCAACTGTGGCTACCTCGGCTCGCACGGATACCAGGCTCTCCAGCCTTTCCAGAATTAGCACCAACTCAGTGCAGTTCCTGCAGAGTGCAATTCAATCTCCCCAGACCGGGATGTCACTGGCCGGAACAGACTGTAAGTGGCAACATCCATTAGGTTGGCTATGGGACCCTCTTCCGACCGACGCACGCCTACTCTGGTGAGGCGTCAGAATCCACGAAAGTGCCGTCAGACGCTCTCAACAACCCATTTCGTTGCATTTCTTAGTCGGGGTACACAGCGATAGCAGTGGCACATGTTTTGCCGCCATTTTCAGTGCCTGTAAGCTTGCTTCCGTTGTTTAGTGGCGGCCCTGGACCGAGAAGCTCGTTTTAGTTCACATTTCCTCAATAGAACGCTCACGGTAGTTTCGGTCAAGATTTTCAGTTAATACAATCAGTCTATGACGACCATATACTAGCCATGTTAAAAATTTACCCAGTGCTTTTCTGAACCGCTACGTTTATTCTTGCCATACGAAGTAGGTGTAGTAAACGAAGGCATTAATATTGCGTTGTCACCGCCAGACACCACACTTGCTAGGTGGTAGCTTTAAATCGGTCGCGGTCCATTAGTACATGTCGGACCCGCGTGTCGCCACTGTCAGTGATCGCAGACCGAGCGCCACCACACGGCAGGTCTCGAGAGACTTACTAGCACTCGCCCCAGTTGTACGGACGGCTTAGCTAGCGATGCAACACTGACGAAGCCTCGTTTATTTGCAGAGAAGATAGTTAGAATAGCCTTCAGCTAAGTCAATGGCTACGACCTAGCAAGGCGCCATAGCAATTGATAGTTATCGTATGAAGCATGTCTCATCAAGAACGATGTATACAAATGATGGATTAAAGTTAAGTATTCCAGAAGCTACGTACTTTTCTTTATAGCATTCATTACCTATCCAGTTTCAGACCTCACGCCATCCTGCGTGAGCTTATAGCGTGCATTTCGGCCTTCTCTAGCAATATAACAAATATTTTGTAGGCGGAAGAGACCGGACAACAGCTGCTAAATCGACAATCTTTCACTGCATGAAAGACCAGTTACGGAACGCTTAAAGCTTTTAAAAATGTCAGGGAAGGAAATAAGCAACTAATATTTGTAAAATAAAATGAAAAAGAGAACAGGACGTGCCTTAAAATTAAACTCACTTAACAATCTGAGATCACCCTCAATCTTTGAAGGCATTAATAACCTAGTAAGCCCATAATTTTCAAGGACCTCTTCCTCCAATGAAATACCAGAGATGTGAGAATCTCGGAATAGTAGGAAAATCTCTCCTTCACCAGCTTCCACACAGTAGTTCAGCTGAAGGCCAGTCGCAGCATCTTGCAGTTCTCGTAACCTGAGCGCACAGGACAGAATAAACTGAGCACAATTGCATTCTTTTTTGTTAACTTATATCTGGTCAGTACATGGAATATTTTTCCCTTACTGCTAATGTTTATACCTCATTTTATATTCAAGTGCAATCGTGCAAATATTTAACATCCCTATTTCATCTTGTATTCTAAATATATTTGCATTTATTTCATATGGAATTAATTGGGCCTTCATGACCTCTCTTGAACCTAACAAGATCGAGATATCTTTAGACAGTTAACCACAACCAAACCATATATATATATATATATATATATATATATATATATATATATATATAGTGGCAGATGGCGCTGTAATAGTCACAAATGTATAAGTACGTGGTATCACGTGACATTCCGCCAGTGCGGAAGGTATTAGCTTCGTGATACATTACCCGTGTTAAAATGGACCGTTTACCATTTGCGGAAAAGATCGATATCGTTTTGATGTATGGCTATTGTGATCAAAATGCCCAACGGGCATCATCCAAGTGTTCAGACCTTTCGCCGGAAAGCTACGTTATTTAAGAAAACAGAAAGTGTTCAGCCATATGTAAAACGTCATCCAGGAACTGCAACAAATTATGATACCCAAGTAGGTGTTTTAGCTGCTGTCGTGGCTAATCCGCACATCAGTAGCAGACAAATTGCGCGAGAATCGGGATTCCCAAAACATCGGTTTTGAGAATGCTACATCAACATCGCTTGCACCTGTACCATATTTCTATGCACCAAGAATTGCATGGCGACGACTTTGAATGTCGTGTACAGATCTGCCACTGCGAACAAGAGAAATTACGGGACAATGACGGATTTTTTGCACGCGTTCTATTTAGCGACGAAGCGTCATTCACGAACAGCAGTAACTTAAACTGGCATAATATGCACTATTGGGCAACGGAAAATCCACGATGTCTGCGACAAGCGGAACATCAGCGACCTTGGCGGGTTAATGTATGGTGCGGCATTATGGGAGGAAGGATAATTGGCCCCCATTTTATCGATGGCATTCTAAATGGTGCAATGTATGCTGATTTCCTACGTAATGTTATACCTATATTACTTCAAGATGTTTCACTGCATGGCAGAATGACAATGTACTTCCAACATGATGGATGTACGGCACATAGTTCGCCTACGGTTGAAGCGGTATTGAACAGCATATTTCATGACAGGTGGATTGGTCGTCGAAGCACCATACCATGGCTTGCACGTTCACCGGATCTGACGTCCCCGGATTTCTTCCTGTGGAGAAAGTTTAAGGATATATGCTATCGTGATCCACCGACAACGACTGACAACATGCGTCAGCGCATTGTCAATGCTTGTGCGAACATTACGGAAGGCGAACTACTAGCTCTTGAGAGGAATGTCGTTACACGTATTGCCAAATGCATTGTGGTAGACGGACATCATTTTGAGCATTTATTGCATTAACGTGGTATTTATTGGTAATCACGCTGTAACAGCATGCGTTCTCAGAAATGACAAGTTCACAAAGGTACATGTATCACATTGTAACAATAGAAATAAAATGTTTAAACGTACCTACGTTCTGTATTTTAATTTAAAAATCCTGCCTGTTAACAACTGTTCTTCTAAAATTGTGAGCCATATGTTTGTGACTATTACAGAGCCATCTATTACAAAGCGAAAAAAGTGGTCCGACTAAAACATTCATATTTCTTTACGTACTACACGAATATGTAATAAAAAATGCGGGTTCCTAGTTTAAAAAATGCAGTTGATATCCGTTTGACCTATGGCAGCGCCATCTAACGGGCCAACGGGCCTACCACAGCGCCATCTGTTTTCCCCCTTCAAGCTAGACAAGTTTCGTTCTTTGTAGACAGTAATATAACAGAACTCCTGGTGATAATAAGAACGTAATAAGGAGTGAGAAAATAGAAATATAAACGTCGCATAATGACGCGTGACTGCCATGTCACACCCTTGTATCAAGTGGCTTCTCATATGACCTCATGAGACTGAGTGGACTCCGTTCCAGTTCTTGCCACCACTGGGAAATCTGGGATGGTAACTGGCAGTCGAAACCTGGGACTTATTAGCCACCAACGCTAACCATTAAACCACGGAGACGGCCTTAAAAACAGTAACGAATACATATGGCCTTTCTGAAATTTGAATTCAGTTAACCGGTTAAAGTAACTTCCTCATTACATTCCTCTCGAATGTCAGTTATGACATCCAACACATATTTATGGCGACATTATACAAGCAATTTTATCTGTAGAAGTAGACTAATCTCCAGAAGAGCTAGAAGTAATAAAAGAAGGTAGGCAGATGAGACAAAAGAAATAAAACAGAAATATAGGTGAAAAAAGCATGGATGGTTCTGAAAGTGTGACAGAAATACTGATTCACTGTTAGGCAGAATGAAGACAACTACGATATGTAGAGATTTGTTGTATGAACCAAAAGCTTAAAAATGAACAAAAAAGTACTGAATAACTTTGTATACTGTCAGTACAGATACTTTCATTCTGACATTGTCGAAAAATGTAAAAATATTTGTAATTGATGTCGATATGAGACATAGTATCCGATCTGGTACTGGAACGTTCCTGATAGGGTATAGGATATGGAGAGACACCTAAACATTATACCTCATTGATATTGGAGAGTTACCTATATTGTACAGCCTCCTAAAATATACCACTGTTATAAAATTCGTGCCCGATGTACTCTCCGACATGTAGTGAGGTCAGCTTGAATTTCGTGTTTCTTGGAGCCATATTGTGAACAATGAATTCTATGTTTTGAGGAACAGTTCGTATGAAGACAGATTTGGTTTTGTTGTAGTTTACATCTAATTTATTGACTACGAGAGGAAGACAGTTACTGCTTTAAGTTAAGTGGTAACATAATCTTTTATTTATTCGTGAATATACGTGAAACAACCCTAGTTTTGAGACAGTCGGAAATCTGTATTCGTTGTGGTGCATTTGGAGGAAACTGACAAAAACGAATTAGCGACGTTGCCAAAAATGTACCGCTACAAGTTTATGATATCTTACCACTACAATTTCAGAAACTTGGTCGTGTAGTGCGACGTAATGTAGAGATATCAAGTGATGGATTTTCAATGCGTTCTTCATCGTAAGGTATTAATTATTTTGTTACAGGATGGCATCAAAAAGGTGATACGGAAAGTGGGATCGGCTGAATTTCATTTATATGTAACAGTACATCTAATTGGATATCATGAATTAAGTGAATAGGCAAGCATACACACTATGCCAAAGCTAAAAATTAAGAGGCAACCTTAAAAAGAGCAAATGGCAACATAAAAATCTTTGGACCCAGTAAAGCTTTCTCCAGTGACCTCGTACACGAATTGGAAGATACATTCTCACATCTGAATATATGATGTTTGGTTCAAGCATGTCGGACGTAGGAAAACTTGGATTCTGTGTCGCAAAACGAAGCATACTGCGCCATAATTTAATTTCAGTAGAAGCTATGGCTGCAAAAAGTGGCCGGCCGCTGTGGCCGAGCGGTTCTAGGAGCTTCAGTCCGGATCCACGCTTCTGCTACTGTCGCAGGTTCAAATCCTGCCTCGGCCATGGATGTGTGTGATGTCCTTAGGTTAGTTAGGTTTAAGTAGTTCTAAGTCTAGGGGACTGATGACCTCAGATGTTAAGTCCCATATTGCTTAGAGCCATTTGAACCTTTTTTTCTTTTGCAAAAAGTGGTCTAAAGGAGTCCATCCAACAAATGTTGCCGAATAGACTGAAAGATCCAAGCAAAATGTCTAGCTGAAGCCAAGGAGTCTCTGAACTGACCAGCAGTTCATAGGAAACATCTAACCGAGAACTAAAGCTGCACTTATGAAAAGGAAAATGTATTTAGAAGACTCTACGCGAAAGGCAACATAAAAACTGATTTCTGAAACAGAGGAATGGTACTGCGAGGTGTGTGAAGAAAAGCGATTGGAAGAAATGATCAGATGCATGAGATGCAAAATGCCATTTCATTCAAAGATACAGAGGTGGGGAAAAGATTGTAAAAGTTTCGTACTAATGCCTGAAATAGTCATGTAAGGACTAGAATATGGAACATTTCCGTAAACATAGAGTAGTACTTACCTCGGAGCTCAGGGATGTAGTTCATAAGGGCGGAACAATTTATGGAACAAACTAGGAAATCAGACTTCTGATATGTACCACTTGCGGATATTTAGTAAATTAAGCGTGTTTATTTTTCTCAGACATTCTGTCCTTCAAATCAGAGACCAAGGAAAAGATACTCCAGTTGGTATTGGGACTGTTAAAATAATTTTCTAGCTTAAAAAGTAAAATCCACACTATAGTAAAATGAATGTACGTACATATTAAGTACATACGTAAGTTCCACATCTCCTACTAAACCGCTGGGCCGATTTTGATCAAGCTTGGTACACTTATTACTGCTGTCTGGGAAGAATCGTTGTGGGGTTAAGAACCATCTACCTTTAAAGAGGATTGGAGAGGGAGTGAAAAAGTAGTGTAGCCTATGACACGCGAATAGCCAGTGACTTTTACCAAACTTAGCATATACTTTCAGACATTTATGAAAGGTTTTCTCGTTGATAACACCCGCAAATCGATGAAACAGAAAAAGTTTATCACTTGCTACATTTCCGCTGTTCATGCTGCAAAACTACTGCATCAGGTACGACAATCTAATTTATTACTTCTTTAATACAAAGTATATTCGCACCACATTTTACAGACTTTATTCATATGTAGCACTGAAGGTACCTGGAAAATTATATCATTTTACCGCAAATAATTCAGGAGGTACGACTTCACAAACAATGAGACGCGTAAAGAAGTGCCACATCATGCCTGACGTTTAAATTTATTACCGTACTTCTTTGCGACCAACTCTATACGTAAGGCGTTTTGCAGATAGAATACAAAAATGTCGTCGAATTCACGTACAAAATTATACCATTGTATGATGTCAGTTCAGAAGATATGATGTCATAAAACCTGAGATCCATGAAACGCAGCCTGCATCACTTTTAAATTTATTACTTCTTTGCTACCAACCCTACTCGCAACACATTTTGCAGACAGTAGAGATGTATCCCTCTAAATGTACTTGCCAAATTATATCATTGTAAGAGATATGATATCATAAACATTGAGCTGCGTGAAAAGGAAACTGCAGGCCTAGATTCGCTAGAGATACGCGCGAACTATTTCTACAATGTTGTCAGAAATATTTTAAGTAAGAGTAACATGTGCATATGTGGGCAAAGGCATGTATAAAAAAACTCTTCCTAAGGTAATGAACCGATTTGAACCGAACTTGATACACATACTACTTAGAATCTGTAGAGAAATAGTAGCCGGCCGGGGTGGCCGAGCGGTTCTAGGCGCTACAGTCTGGAACCGCGCGACCGCTACGGTCGCAGGTTCGAATCCTGCTTCGGGCATGGATGTGTGTGATGTCCTCAGGTTAGCTAGGTTAAAGTAGTTCGACAAGATGGAAGGAGAGAGAAAAGAGGAAGAGATGGGCAGCGAAACGAAAGAGGAGAAGCTGGATAGAGAGAGGGTTAGGAGGCGTTGGACAGAGAAGGGGCCATGAGTAGAAGGTTAGAGACAGGGACAACGAGAGGGGGAGAAGGAGATGGACAAAGAGAGAGGAAGGAGGAGATTGACTGAGAGGTGGGAGTGGGAAGGCTTAGGTTTTGATTGTTAGAGGGGAAAGGAGCACATAGACACACAAAGGAAAGGAGAGAGGAGCAGATGTACACAGCAGAAGGAGTGAGGAGGAGGTAGAATGGGAGGAGGGGACTGACTTAAAGGGGAAAGGAGGATATAACAGAGGGGGAAGGAAGAGATGGAAAGTGGGAACTCTCCCCTACAAAGTACAGCAAGTACCCATCGTTGGTAGTCGGCTCCAGTTTTGTTTCCCTCCTGGCCCCTGCAATATAGGCGTTACGCGTCATACGGCGAGGCGTCGTTGGAGCAAGAAGTGTCCGCCGTGTCGGGCGGCGAGGGCGCATTCGCATGCGCAGGCTCGGCAGGTGGCTGCGGACGCAGGCCTGCCAACCCCGCCTTGTCGCGCCCCGTTAGGCTAATCGCGTGTGCGCCGGCGGCTGCTATCGCCGCCCTAATGGGATTTCCATGAATTAGGCGGCAGACGGCTGCCCCGGGACACTGGAGGCCCGCCTGTAGCCGCTAATTTGTACAAACACGGCGGCCCCCACTCCGCCCCCGGTCTCTTCCCCCTGCTGCTGTGTTGTCCGTGGCCCATCACTTGGGCTCGCTCCTCCCAAGAGTCTGCCGGTACGAGCGGGAAGTGTGATCTGGGAGCATTAGTGTGACCACAATAAGATTTTGTAGCTGTTGTGGTCTTCAGTCCGAACACTAATTTGATGCAGCCCTGCACGCTAGTCTTTCGTGTTTGTTTATTTATTTTTATTTATTTACTAACTGACAAACACGGGGTATTCATTTTGCCAACTTTCTTTACGAAAATAAAACAAAATATGAACTTTGTTTGCAGTGAAGTTCAAAAATTCAATTTCCACTTATTCGTGAAAACACCTTTTAAATTATAAAACGCTCCTACAAAGAAATACGTACCGGGTGATCAAAAAGTCAGTATAAATTTGAAAACTGAATAAACCACGGAATAATGTAGATAAAGAGGTGCAAATTGACACACATGCTTGGAATAACATGGGGTTTTATTAGAACAAAGAAATACAAGACTTCAAAAAATGTCCGACAGATGGCGCTTCATCTGATCAGAATAGCAATAATTAGCATAACAAAGTAAGACAAAGCGAAGATGATGTTCTTTACAGGGAATGCTCAATATGTCCACCATCATTCCTCAACAATAGCTGTAGTCGAGGAATAATGTTGTGAACAGCACTGTAAAGCATGTCCGGAGTTGTGGTGAGGCATTGGCGTCGGATGTTGTCCGTCAGCATCCCTAGGGATGTCAGTCGATCACGATACACTTGCGACTTCAGGTAACGCCAAAGCCAATAATCGCACCGACTTAGGTCTGGGGACCTGGGAGGCCGAGCATGACGAAAGTGGCGGCTAAGCACACGATCATCACCAAACGACGCGCGTAAGAAATCTTTCACGCGTCTAGCAATATGGTTGGTTCTAATAAAACCCCATGTCATTCCAAGCATGTGTGTCAATTTTTGCCTCTATATCTACATTATTCCGTGCTTTATTAAGTTTTCAAAATTATACTGACTTTTTGATCACCTGGTATAATGAACAAATGTATAAGTACAGTATACAGATTACGAAATATTATACGGGACAGTTTCTGTATGCTGGGCACAGCCGCTTCGCGTGTCCACAACGTGATTTTCTGAACGTCTCTATGGCAATGCCTCTCCGTAGCTCAATAGTTGACTATCGTTTTCCCCTGAATCCGTTAGCGCTTTGCATCTGAAAGCTGTCAAAAGCGCTGCCAGGCGCCGGAAATTCCCTTAAGATGACTCGACTGTACGAGTGCCTTTAAAGTAAAGAATAAATGTATTAAAACATGGTGCATGATACAGAAATTTTTCAAACATCTGAGTGTTTATGACGTCAAATTTCTTGAATTATGTGTCCCAGAATTGTCTGTGTAGGTACATTCAGTGGCTTACGTGGATACTGGTTGCGAAATATGTTGTCGATAGAGGTAGTAGCAAAGAAGTAATAAATGTAATGCCAGGCATTGTGCGACGTTTCTCACGAATTTCAGTGTTTATTGCGTGATCTCTCCTGATATAATTTTGTAGGTACATTGACCAGCCTATGTGGACGCTCTGCAAAATGCGCTAAGAATAGAGTTAGTAGAAAAGAGGAAATAAATTTAAACGTCATCCACAATGCGGTAGTCTCTCACGCATTTCAGTGTTTATGATATATCACTTGAAGTATGTGTGGTACCATGATACACTTTAGTAGATGCATTTAGCAACGTGTGTGAATTTTGTCTGCAAAATGTGCTGTGGATACACTTAGTAGCACATAAGACAGAAGTTTAAATGTAATGTGTGATGCATCACGTATTTCATTGTTTTTCACGTATCTCATTGTTTATGATGTCATATCTCCTGAACTATATTAGGCTGGTGGCTGTTACCCCTACAGCGATTGTTGCCTGACGGTATAGCATATGTGTACCAAGTTTTGTTGAAATCGTTCCAGTGGTTTAGAAGGACATGTGGAAAACACACACACACATTTTTGTACTGTGTATGGATTTACCATATGCCGTAGTATATCGTTCGTTATCTCGTCTTCTCCGTTGCCTTTTATCGTTTCTTATAAGGGATCGGCGTTGTTATATAGGTTGAGGCAATCTTAATGGATGTTGACGGCCGGATCTCTTCCTCACGCCACAACACTCCCCGTAGACCAGGATGGAATCTTTGTACTACGTCTGTCTGCGTATACAGGAAACCTGTGTTCGTATGTGAGAAGGACTGCTAGTTTGTACAGCCGTGTATTTGAGGCAGGACATAGCTACCATCCCAACAACAATTTAGGTGTATGTGGGAAACGAATGGTGTAGTACATCGCATGAATGATTCCAGTACTAAAAGTGCACCACTCAGACATTAAGTATGCATATAAAACATACAGAGCGTATAAAATGAAAGAAACAATAGATATAAGAATATATAAAACACGTAAAAGAAAGTAATATGCGGAAAAAAACAACCACAGCCGAATGTCCATACTGCTATTCTAAAGTCTTTTCGGTAGCATGTAGGAATTCAGAGCAGTTACACGTGTAGGTCAGTCGGCAGTCTTCGAGTATATATTTAGCGGTTTGCCTGGCAGATCCACAGTTCCACTTGAGGGAAGCTGTTTTCTCCCGTTCAACGTGTCGGTACAATCACCACAATTCGAATAAACTCTGTTTAGGGTAGACCACGTTTTGCGACTACTGTCGAATGCAAGTGGTGTGGGTTGCGAGGCAAGATATGTTAGGAAAGACGTGGGATGCCTGTTTGGTCCACTCCTCTCTCCAGCGATCAATTATGCTCAATCCATTTTCAACCAGAATTCTTCAGATCTCACCATCTCTCCGTCATTATTGCAACGTAAATTCACTTCCGCCTGCTTTCTGCAGTGAAGTCTCGATGATTCTCTACAGTTGTTATTCAAAAAATTTTCCTATATTTCCAAATAAACTAGCTATTCCTTGTTGCCTGAAGAAGTGTTGTGTCACTCTTTTAGACAAGTGATAATCGTTGCACCTTTTAGCACTTTAGGCTGCTACTGCGCATAAAGTGAAACTGAAACATCCTAAGTGTCCACCAACAGAGCCATACAGATAATGTTGTTCGGCGTCAGCACGGCAACTGGCTACTGCCTAAAGCCTGTGCGTGATGGAGAGGCAGAAACTGAAATTCTTCTGTTACGATGAATGATAGCTGCTTTTACCTGGCTACCTGAACTCTCAGAACAATCGATGACAGGATTCTGAAGAGCCTCGTCAGCTACATCAAGGTTTCTGCATGATGTATAAACATAGGTTTGGTGCGCAATTAGTTCAACACCATTTATTCGACTGATATTTTACCACTCAACTTAACTTTTGACTAGTATGTGAAAAATACGCTGTAAGACAAACCTTTTTTTTTTAGAGAAAAGTCAATTAGTGAAGAAATCTACTGTTATTTCAGACAGTGTAGTGCAGGATAATGCAGGAGCACACTCCACCAATCTGACCATTACGGCATTACGAGGTTTTTTTGATAGCGGAACAGATGACTGGCCTCCTGATTCCATAGATAAAAGTCGACATAATTTTTATGTTTAGGGTATGATAAAACATAACCTGTGAGCAAGAAAAGGACGTACACTCAACAAGTTAGAAGCCAGTATTTGGCTCGTGGTTTCAAGAACTTCAACAGATGTTTGACAATATGTTCAGATACTGTCAGGTTGCTGTCGCCGCGGAAGGGCATAATTTTGAGTAATTTCTGTAATCAGAGGAAAACTCAATTCAGTATCATTCCGGCTTGGTTTACGCTCAACTGAGCGACGATGTTTAGAGCCGTTCTAACACTGCCAGCAAGGTATTTGAGACAATACTATATTACTCCTTTCTACACACATTTCTCCTTTCGGTCAGTCATACACTTGCGTATTACGAAACGAACTAGAAAATATTTAATTGATAACGATTAGTAGTGATCAAGAAATGTATTAAATGTTATTACGAGGGTTATCGAGAAAGTAACGCACCGCATTTTTTTTTTCTTAGCCGAAAACAATGCTACGAATGCGAAACGTTACGTATGTATTACTTGATGTCTCCTGAATGAGCGCGCCAAGTTTGCGCCACTTCTGACAGATAGCGTAGCTGCAGGACGGTTTCAAAGTGGCGTCTGTAGGTGATCTATGTAACAAGCAACGTATCGTCATTGAATTTCTCACTGCAGAGAAAGAAACTGTGGGGAATATTCACAAACGCTTGTATCAAGTCAACAGACATGTGCTGTTAACAGAAGTACCATTAGTCACTGGGTTCGGCGGAGCTCCACGACCTGCAGCGGTCTGGGAGGCCATCCACGGCTGTCCCACCTTACAGCCCTGACCTAGCCCCCTCGGACTGCCACTTGTTTGGGTTATTAAAGGTGGCCATTCGTGGAAAACATTTTGAGGACGGTGAGACACCATTCTCATTATGTTCAACAAAGAATTGTCCAAGAAAAAATGCGGTGCGTTATTTTCTGGGCTACCCACATAACACATAACAAACTATGTCGCACAGAAACTTCAGACACAACGGGAACACGGCGCTCTAATTATACCGAACGTAATCTCGAGACGTGTGCAATTCCATCCCGATTGTATCGGAAAACGTGTCTGTATCTCAAGAACGCTGCCAAAAAACTGGGCTGACTCAGTTATAACCACCAGCGCATGTGCGACAGATAACAATAATAAGTCACAAACCAAATGCCAGCAGGAAAAGATCACTTTTAGAGTTCCGTATGTCAATCGCTAAAATCGGAACCCTAATAGTACAACTTTGTTGTCTGTCTGTATGTCAGTCTGTCTGTCTGTCCGTCTGTTAAGACCTCGTTTTCTCAGGAGCGGCTTGACAGATATCAAGTTGAAATTTATGTCACATAGGATTTATATTGCCTTGTCGATGTCAAAATTTGAAGCTTCTAAGTCAGTTTAGTCGGCCATTTATGTCACATATTTTTGACACTCGCAAATTCACTCTTCAGAACTTATAGGCTATTTCCCTTAGGCATAGAAACAAGAAAATTGGCAAGGAGTGAGGTCTCACAGTACAACCAAAGGAAAAAATCCGAAAACTGTAAATGTGTAATTATATGACACGAAGAAAACTGTCATTTATAAACTGATTTCCTGTCTGTTCATCTGTTAAGACACCTTTTCTCACGAACAGGTAGACAAATGGCTCTGAGCACTATGGGACTCAACATCTTAGGTCATAAGTCCCCTAGAACTTAGAACTACTTAAACCTAACTAACCTAAGGACATCACACACACCCATGCCCGAGGCAGGATTCGAACCTGCGACCGTAGTAGTCCCGCGGTTCCGGACTGCAGCGCCAGAACCGCACGGCCACCGCGGCCGGCAGGTATACATATATAAAGGTAAAATTTATGTCACATATTAAGATCTATGGTTCCTTGGCGGTGTAGAAAATTAAAGTTTCTAAGTCAATGCAGTCAAAAGACACTGCCATTTACGTCTCATATTTTGATACTCGCAAACTCTTTAAAAGCCGCTAGGGTGCTTCCCCTCCCATCGCCATAGCATCATGACACTTGGCAAGAAGCAAAGTTTCACAGTACAAGCACAGTGAAAAATCCAAAAACCGTAAACCTATAATCATATCATGCTAAAAAATATTTTTTATCATTTATTAGCCGACGTCGAACTTGAAACTTACACATTCTCGAGAATCTTGCGAACTCTGGACCGATTTCTCGCTGGTATCAATGTCGATAATAGGCAAAATGGTCAATATTCTCGATTCCGGAATGGATGAACTGTCTATACACAAAATTAAGTTTGTACGGAACTCTTAAATACGCGAATCCTACTCGCACCTAGAAATTGTTTTACTTCTGCAGATATCTTAACCACCTGTTTGCTGCATCACCATCGATACTCAAACAATAAATGCTAAAACATAAAAATAAGTAATAAATTCTAAGACTTAGTAAAGATAGGATCCTCACAGTGACGTGCGACAGCTGACAGCTGCCGTGCGAACTAACACGTCACATCCTGTGCGAACTCTGGGCATGCCTTTGTGTCGTACGTGAAACCTTAATTATATATATAGGGTGTTACAAAAATGTACGGCCAAACTTTCAGGAAACACTCCTCACACACAAAGAAAGAAAATATGTTATGTGGGCATCTGTCCGGAAAAGCTTACTTTCCATGTTAGAGCTCAATTTATTACTTCTCTTCAAAACACATTAATCATGGAATGGAAACACACAGCAACAGAACGTACCAGCGTGACTTCAAACACTTTGTTACAGGAAATGTTAAAAATGTCCTCCGTTAGCGAGGATACATGCATCCACCCTCCGTCGCATGGAATCCCTGATGCGCTGATGCAGCCCTGGAGAATAGCGTATTGTATCACAGCCGTCCACAATACGAGCACGAAGAGTCTCTACATTTGGTACCGGGGTTGCGTAGACAAGAGCTTTCAAATGCCCCCATAAATGAAAGTCAAGAGGGTTGAGGTCAGGAGAGCGTGGAGGCCATGGGATTGGTCCGCCTCTACCAATCCATCGGTCACCGAATCTGTTGTTGAGAAGCGTACGAATACTTCGACTGAAATGTGCAGGGGCTCCATCGTGCATGATCCACATGTTGTGTCGTACTTGTAAAGGCACATGTTCCAGCAGCACAGGTAGAGTATCCCGTATGAAATCCATTGAGCGTAGGTGACTGACGAAACTAAAATGAGCTCTAACATGGAAATTAAGCGTTTCCGGACACATGTCTACATAACATCTTTACTTTATTTGTGTGTGAGGAATGTTTCCTGAAAGTTTGGCCGTACCTTTTTGTAACACCCTGTATATATATAAGCCTTGGTCCCTGATGATAATCGCTAATGACTCGAAACGCATCACTTTTATTTACTGAGTTCTTACTCTTCAAATGTTGTGACTGGTTGCGATACGTAGGCTACATGTAATCTTTATTACAAAACTGACAAGAAAAAAGATCCGTCGATACGGTTAACGATTCTACGACTATAATCATTACAAAATTAGTGTGGCATTAGAATTACAAGAAAAATAATTGGAAAAAATCAACTGGGGTACTTAACACACGATGAGCTACTCTTTGGATTTTCTGCCAGATTTCGAAACAGAGTTTCGTTGTGGGAACTATTAAAATCAACACGCATTGAAATTTGCACTAAATTTCGAGCTTCGGTAAAACTTCGCCAATCTTGGGGATTTTAAATTTTTTCGTTGCTTCTATAACAGTGTTCTGACCTGTTTTGCGTACCATGGAGGGGTCAGTTACATACAAGGGTTATTCGGAAACTAAGGAACGATCGGTCGTGAAATGGAAAATACAGTGAAAATCTGATGAAGCCTTGCACAGATCCGTTGGGCACTGTGTCTAGTACGCCCGTAGATCGCATCATGACGCAGTTTTCAGTTCTGAGCTCACAGTGATAACGTAAACATGGCTAAAAATTAGCGTCTCCTGCCAAGTATCAGAGCCTGGAGAAAAAATTCGCCTGAAGCTATGCAATCCACACAAGATACCTATCATGTAGTTCTTTCTACATGACAGTTCTCGGCCGCACTCTGCAGGGTCAATGAAGATGCTCCTGCAGCTTTTTTGATGGGAAGTGTTTGATCACCCACAATACTGCCCGTAATTGGTTACCCCTGAGGTTCATCTCTGCTCAAATGAACTGCTGGCTATGAAAACAATATTTTGACACAGACAACGAGCTGCAGTCCAGAGTAGAAAATTGTCGAAAAGCACTGACGACTGTCTGCTATAACAAGGGAATCGAAAAGTTGGTACAACTCTACGACATATGCCTAAGTCTGAGCGGCGACTGTGTGGAGAAGTAGCTGGAAGGTGTAGCTAACGGTTGCAAATAAAAGAATTTTGATTTTCACTGTGGTGACCTGTCGTTCCTAAAATTTCCGAATAGCCCTCGTATTTATAGTCTGAGATATTTGAATAACCAGAGATTCCTTTTCACAGATGTACAATGACAGAAAAAAATTGCTACACCAAAAGCAGTAGTGTCACATAAACTAAAGTTGGTAGGAGTGTTTCTGCATCTGAAAGATTATATCTATTCAAATTTCACGAGAGTCGCATAAGAGGGGCGCTATTAGCGCCATTATGAGGAAGCTTAAATACAGGCTATAACGGTCGTACGAGTTAGTTATCTTTGAGATTGTAAGTGGTGAAATTGTATTAGTCAACAATGCCTTTAAGGCAACCAATACGCCACAGTCAACATCTCACTGACTTTGAACTTTGTCATATAAGAGGGCTACGAGCAGCTGGATATTTCTTCTGTGATACTACAGAAGGACTTGACAGGAATGTAGCCACTGTACATGATTGCTGGCAGCAGTAATCAAGAGAATGTACAGTCGCAAGAGGATTGGGCTAGAGACGGCCACGTGGCAGTACCGAGAGAGGTGACGATCGTTTCGGCACTTCACTCTGTCGCATCTTACTTCATCTTCAGCAAAAGTATGAGCAGCAGCTGGCTACACAGTGACAGAGCGAACTGTTAGAAATCAGTTACTTCAAGGACAGCTCCGAGCCAGATGCACTGCAGCGTGCATCCCACTGACTCCAAACCAGCACCACTTGCAACTTCAGTGATGTCAGGCGGGAGCTCACTGAAGGGCAGGATGGAGGTCTGTTGTGTTCTCTGATGAAAGCCGGTTCCGCCTCAAGACTGTGATGGCCGTATGTTGGTTAGGAGGAGGAATGTTGAGGGCCTGCAACCAACTGGCAGAAGCACACTCGCGGGTACCCCATTCACCCTGGGTGCAAATTTGTAGGTCAGTCTGGTGATCCGGTCTGTCGTGCTGTCATTCATGAACAGAATTCCAGGTAGTGTTTTCCAACAGGATAACGCTCGCCCACACACCGCTGTTATAACCCAACATGTCGACATGTTGCCTTGGCCAGCTCGACCACAAGATCTTTAATCGATATGGGACATCATCGGACAACTGCAGCGCCATACACAAACATTTAACCTTCCTTGTACTGACCGACCAAGTGCAATAGGCATGGAACCCCATCCTACAATCTGACAACTGGCACCTGTACTACACAATACATACACGTTTGCATGCTTTCATTCAACATGCTGGCGGTTAAATTGGTTATTAATGTACTAGCGTTTTCCCTTTGAAATGGCTAATCTCATGCCCACATTAACCTGTGATCTTGCAGTGTGAATCACTTACCTAGGCAAATGTATTCGCAAAATTTCATTACTCTACAGTTATTATTTTCGGCGCTGAATTTTTTTTTTCCTTCATTGTATTTTAAGCACAGATTTCACGGATGTTTTCAAGAGTATGATATTGAGCTATAGCGTAAATCGGAATCTTTTCTGTGAATTTCAGTACAAGGTGCCCGACAACAGGCATAAAGCTGACTTGTTCCGTAAAGGTACTTTGAATGGAACCCTCGTCGTGGCGTCTGGGCTGGATTTTCGGCCGCCTACGCACGTTATTAGGGCGGCGGCGTGAGTAATGGGCCGCATGTAAACGAATCCAGCGTTTGCGGGAAGCCGCCCGTGACGGCGGAGGCGAAACATCCTTTGTGAGCGGCCTCCAGACCTCCACCTGCACGAGGAAATTGTATTCATCTTTGACTTTATGGCACGTACTCGATCACACCTCAAAGAGGGATGCGGGAAACGCTTTCATATTTTTACCCGGTTCCTTTGCGGGCGCGCCGGGCAGGGCCGTGTTATAAAGTCTACCGACTTGCCGATGACAGGAAGTATAACACGGTGGTTTGGGTGGTGAGGGGGGGAGGGAGTGGGGGGGGGGGGGACTGCCTGAGGGAACTGGAGAGGCCAGGGACTGGGAAAGGGAAGGTAGTTTCCTGCGGAGCCTGATATGAAATTCTACTTTGTGCTCTGAGGTAATGCAATATCGATGCGTGCGGCGGCAGCGAACAGAGAGGTCACGCGGAGATCACAGCAAAGTGAGGCGACGTGCTGGCCGGCGAGGTTCGTGACTGGCTGGCCTGTGGGCCCCAAGAGGTGGGCGGCGGAGCCGTGCGCCGAACATGGCGGGGGATCAGCGGGGCAGTCGGAGGCAACGCCACGGTGGATTTCCTCCAACTCCCCTATCAGCGAGGGTCCTGTAGGTTCCGATCCGAATATTCTCAGTTACTCACTTTTTGTAGCTTCAACGTATCCATTTTCCAGGCCAGCTCAGCGGCAGTGGGCAGAACAATATCACTTTCAATTTGGAATAAATCCACCTGCCCGATCAGAGAGGGCCATGTAGGTCCCGATCTGAATATTCTCAGTTAATCACTTTTTATAGCTTCAACGTATCCATTTTCCAGCCCAGCTCAGAAGGAATCGGAGCAATGGTATCACTTTCAATTGCAACTCGTCCTCTTACTTCAAATTCCAAAGGAGACTGACATGAGTTAATATCCGCATCTATATTTACATCTGATTACGTAGGCTTTCCCGGCGTAAAAATGGTTCAAATGGGTCTGAACACTATGGGACTCAACTTCTGAGGTCATCAGTCCCCTAGAACTTAGAACTACTTAAACCTAACTAACCTAAGAATATCACACACATCCAGGCCCGAGGCAGGATTCTTACCTGCGACCGTAATGGTCGCGCGGTTACAGACTGTAGCGTCTAGAACCCCTCGGCCACCCCTGCCGGCTTTCCCGGCATAATAAGCCTTGAAAGTATCTTCGGGTTTGCTGTCGGATCCTAAAATCAACTTGACTCGATATTTCGGCGATCCAGCTGGTCGCCATCTTCAGGAAAATGCTGCTTCTGCTGATGAGTCCCGCTGAGAACTGACGCCAGGTTGCAAATCGACGCGGACGGCTTAACCCGAGAACTTGCGCATTTGATGGCTGTTTTTAAGGAAAATGGATACTCCGAGAAGCAGATTCGTCGGGCTGTGGAGTTTGGACCATCTCCGGAGGTGCATGAAGAGGAACATAGATCGGTGGCCTTTCTTCCTTATGCTGGAGGCTTATCGTTTAAGATTGGACGAATTTTAAGGAATTTTAACATTAAGAATGTGTTCCATCCACCTTTTAAGGTTAGAGCACTACTCGGCTCTGTGAAAGATGATTTGGGGCTTAGGAAACCCGGAGTGTATAAAATTCCGTGTCAATGTGGGAAAGCTTACATTGGCCGTTCGATTCGCACAGTGCATGACAGATGTGTGGAACATCGCCGTCGTACGAGGCTTCAATAGTTGGAAAAATCGGCAGTAGCAGAACACTACTTAAATGAGGGACACAGTATGAAATTTGATGAAACTGTCGTAGTTGCCAACATTTTAGGTTTTTGGAACAGTGTCTATAAAGAGGCGATTGAAATTAGGTTGGCGGATAATTTAATCAACAGAGTCAAAGGGTTTCCTCTTAGTAAGACGTGTTATCCCGTATTGTCTCCCATAAAAATTGAACGTTCTTCGCTGCGGCCCTGAGTGCGATATATCGTTGCCAGCAGTGTTCCATTAAGAGCGGCGCCACCTCCCTGTCTCTGAAGGTAGCAACCGTGATGGGCATCACATGCGCCGTGTACTGAACGGTGGCCTATATAGGACGTCGATTTGCAACCTAGCGTCAGTTCTCAGCGGGACTCATCAGCAGAAGCAGCATTTTCCTGAAGATGGCGACCAGCTGGATAGCCGAAATATCGAGTCAAGTTGATTTTAGGATCCGGCAGCAGACCCGATGAGACTATATTTACATCTGCTTTCCTTTCCTGGTGCTTTAGTAAGTTGATCGAGGAACGCCTCCATACGAGCGCTATTTCTCGTCCGAGCGGTTCTGTGCGTTTCCGTCCGGAGCACGCCGCTTCTACGGTCGCAGGTTAAAATCCTGCCTCGGGCATGGATGTGTGTGCTGTCCTTAGGTTAGTTAGGTTTAAGTAGTTCTAAGTTCTAGGGGGCTAATGACCTCAGATGTTAAGTCCCATGGTGCTCAGAACCATCTGGTATGTTGTCTTCATGGTCTTCATATGAAAGCGATCAGCAAACGGCCGCAAGTAACGGTATTCTTAATTTTCCGATAGTGCCTTGCGGAAAGAGCTTAGTCTTCCCTCCAGGAATTCCCATTTCAGTTCAAGATGGATTTCCGTAATATTTGCATACTGATCGAACAGACCGGTAACAAATCTGGCAGTACGCCTCTGAATTGCTTCGAGGTCTGCCTTTAATCCGACCTGATGGGGATCCCAAACATTCAGGGCTGGGTTTCACTAGAGTTCTATATTCCTGTCTCCTTTATAGATGAGCTACACTTTCCCAAAATTCTCCAAATAGAATGAAGTAGACCATTCGCCTTCCCTACTATCAACCTTATGTTCTGATGCCATTACACGTCGCTTTGCTACTGTAACTGATGTGACTGTGTCAAGTAGCACACTACTGATGCTGTATTCGAACGTAACAGGATTGTTTTTCCTGTTGTTGCTATGGTCTAGGCCGAGCGGTCCTAGGCGCTTCAGTCTGGTACCGCACTGCTGCTGCGGTCGCAGGTTCGAATCTTGCCCCGGGAATGGATGTGTGTGATGTCCTTCGATTAGTTAGGTTTAAGTAGTTTTCAGTCTAGGGAACTGATGACCTCAGATGCCATTTGAACCATTTTTGATCTATGGTCTTCAGTCCGAAGACTGGTTTCATGCGGCTTTCCATGCTACTCTGTCTTGTGCAATCCTTTTCATCCCCTAGTAACTATTGCAGGTTATATCATCCTGAACTTACTTTCTGTATACTGTACTGATTTCTTGGTCACCCACTACGATTTTTCCCCCTCATCCCCCCCCCCCTCCCCGCTCCACACACACTCTGCCCTCCAACACTAAATTGGTGAGTCCTTGATATCTCAGAATGTGTCCTATCAAACCGATCCGTTCGTCTCGTCAGGTTGTGCCACAAATTTCTTTTCTGGGAATTCTGTTAAGTACCACCTCATTAATTATGTGATAAACGCATCTAATGGTTCAAATGGCTCTGAGCACTATGGGACTTAACATCGGAGGTCATCAGTCCCCTAGAACGTAGAACTATTTAAACCTAACAAACCTAAGGACATCACACACATCCATGCCTGAGGCAGGATTCGAACCTGCGATCGTAGCAGACGCGCGGTTTCGGACTGAAGAGCCTAGAACCGCTCGGCCACCGCGGCCGGCACGCATCTAATCTTCAGCATTATTCTACAGCAGCAAATTCTAAAAGCCTCTATTCTCTTCTTGTTTAAATTGTTTATCGTTCGTGTTTCAGTTCCATACATGGCCACACTCCGTGCAAATACTTTCAGAAAAGACTGCTCAGCACTTTAGCCTTTATTCGATCTTAACAAATTTGTCTTCTTCAGAAGCGCTTTTCTTGTCATTGCCAATTTACATTTTATGTCCTCTCTACTGCGGCCATTATCAGTTATTTTACTACCCAAATAGTAAGACGCATTTACTACTTTTAGTATCTCATTTCCTAGTCTGCTTCATTCGGTATCACCTCATTTAATTTGACTACATCCTACTGTCCTTGTTTTTCTTTTGTTGATGTCGTTCTTATACATACCTTTCAAGACATTATCCATTCCGTTCAGCTGCTCCTCCAAGTCCTTTGGTGTCTCTGAGAGAATTACAATGACATCGGCGAACCTCAAAGCTCTTATTTCTTCTCTCTGAAGTTTAATTCCTTCTCCTAATTTTTCTTTGGTTAATTTGCTGCTTGCTTAATGTACAGATCTGGGACAGGTTACAGCCCTGTATCATTCCCTCCTTAATCACTGATTCCTTTTCATGCCGGTCGACTCTTACAACTGCCGTCTGGTTTCTGTAAAAGCTGTTAACAACCTTCCGCTCCTTGTGTTTTACCCCTGCTACCTTCATAATTTCATAGGGAGTATTTCAGTCACAACCGTCAAAAGTTTTGTCTAAATCGACAAATGTTAACCTAACTTCTAAGATATGTTTTAGGGTTATCATAGCCTCGCGTGAGCCCACATTTCTCCGCAATCCAAACTGATGCTCCCCGAGATCGGCTTCTACAAGATTTTCCATTCTTCAATAAATATTTCATGTTAGTATTTTGTAACCAAACCGATATTTTAGTAATATTTACACCTGTCAGGACCCGCTTTCTTTGGAACTGGAATTACTACGTTCTTTTTGCAGTATTTCGCCTGTCTTATATATCTTGCACCCCAGATGGAAGAGTTTTGTAATGACCTGCCCTCTCAAGGCTATCAGTAGGTCTGACGGGATGTTTTCTGTTCCCATGGCCTTGTTTCTACTTAGGTCTTTCAGTGCTCTGTCAAATTCTTCTCTGAATATCATGTCTCTCATATCCTCTTCATACATACCCTCTTACATTTCTATAACATTGCCTGCAATATATCTCCCTTGTATAGACCCTCTGTATACTCCTTCCACCTTTCAGCTTTGTCTTCTTTGCGTAGAACTGGTTTTCCATCTCAGCTCTTGCTATTCATACAGCTGCTTCTCTTGTTTTTCCTGCTACTCCGAATTAACTAACATATTTTCGACGTTTAGAGCAAGCTGCCACTTATCACACCAACTAGAGTTTATGTCAAAGTCTTGTAACCTACGGGTGTGACTTAATGACGATACCCCACCGCACACCATAGCATCATCAGCAAACAACGGCAAACTGCTGTTGGCCCTGTCAGTCAGATCATACAGAATAAAACTGGTCCTATTACACTTATCTGGGCACTCCAGACGATACATGTATCTCTGATGAACCCTTGCCGCTGAGGATAATTTACTGGATTCTGTAATGTAAAATGTCTCCGAGCCATTCACGTATCTGGGACCCTAATCCGTATGATCGGACCTTCGTGAACAGTCTGCAGAGGGGCATCGTGTCGAAAGCTTTCCGGAAATCTAATAATCTGTAATCTGCTATTGGCATCTATAATTGGTTTGTAAGATATTATGTGAGAAAAGGGAAAGCTGGGCTTCGCACAACGTATGATTTCTAAATCCGTGCTAATTTTTTGACAGAAGATTTTCCATTTCAAGGACAATTATTATATTCGAACTCAGAATATGTTCAAAAATTCTACAGCAAAGCGATGTTAAGGATATTTGTATGTAATTATGTGAGCCCATTCCTTTACATTTGTTATACATAAGAGTCACCTGCGATTTTCTCCAGTCGCTTGGATTATTTTTGCGGGCCGAGAGATTCTCGATTAATGTACGCTAAGTAAGGGACCAATCCTTAAAACCGAATTGCGATTCCATCACGACCTGGCGACTTATTTGTTTTTAACTCTTTCAGTTGCTTCTCTGCACCAGGGACGCCTACCCCTGCGTCCTTCATGCGTTCACCCAACGTGAATGATTTCTGAAATGTGAAATTTAAAACTTCACTATTGCCGAAGCATCAAACCATGGTTACAAAGTATTGACAAGAATTGTTTTCGGCAGAGTGGGAATAAGCCAGTCTTGGGGAAATTCAGTTTTTGTTCTGGAGTAATATGTTTTCATACCATGAAATACGTAAAACACTGGAGAGAAAGGAGTTGGAACAACAAAGAACTGTAATCATTCAAGCAAAGTATGACTAAAGCTTCAGGTAAATCTGGACAAAATGTGAAAAGCATGTTTGGTTTAGCAACGTTACAGGGTTGAGACAAGGAAGTGTGTTGCCAGCATGGGTTATATACAGTGGTGGAGGATCAAATCGTGAAAGAGACCAGAGAAGCTCACAGAGAAATGGAAATGAAGTTACTGTTCTTTTACGACGATATTCTGGTGTGGGAAACCAACAGTAAAGATGAAAAAAAATCATAAAATACAGTACTGAGAATAACAAGCCAATGGTGGTATCCAGAGGATACAAAGATGGCAAGCCACAAATTAACGTTAATGGACAGGATATTAAAATTGTGACATAACTTTAATTATCTAGGAAATGCGTTAATGGAAAATACAAGAATGGAGGCACGACATAGCAATGGGTTTTACCACAGTGTGAGGGGCTTCTGTTAGTCTGGGGAAGGAAGGTGCCAAGGAATGTAAGGAAACGCTGTTCAGGACGGAACTTTACACCGGTATTGACATATGCAGGGGGATAATAATTAAAGTTAAACTTTCAAACAGCTGGAGAAATAACACCACTGGTCAGAATGATGTCAAATTGCAACGTAATATTATCGGAGATGGGGGAAAACGTATGGCATCAGAAAAATAAATAGCCACAAAATTGCGCTGTAAGCATCATAATTTAGTAGTTGTCGACTACGAATGACAAACGAATCATAAAACAATGCCTAAGGTGTACTTTCGTTGCCAAAGAAACTGTACTATTCAGGGTGCACGGGTGTATAGGTGTGATACTGTTAGTTACGTAAGCCCATCCACCAAGGCAAGGTCATATCACGTCGGATGGGAAAAATCGCTTTTTAATTGTGCTGAGGCAAAAAACCGCATAAAAAGTATCACTCACATCGGTTTTTAATTGTCCTGATGCCAAGAAACGGCATAAAAAGCATCGATCATATCGGTTTTTAATTGTCCTGAGACCAAAAACCGCATAAAAAGCATCAATCACAATAAAATCGGATTATTAATTTCTGTGTGACTGGCGCAAAACATGTTCAAGATGCTGTTTACCGTTTTCTGCAACAAGTTGAAATCGAGAAACAGCATGTTCCACATCTGATCGAAGTGTTTGCGGGGTGACGTTCAGAATGTGTTGCGCAATGCGTGCCTTCAATGCAGTTAAGTTTGCAATCGGAACACTGAACACAACACCTTTCAGATAGCCTCACAGCCATAAGTCACAGGGATTAAGGTTAGGTGATCGGGACGACCAGGCTGTAGGGAAATGGCGGCTTATAATTCTAGCATTTCGGAAATAGCGCTTCAGCAGCTGCTTAATTGGATTTGCAATGAGCGGAGGTGCGGCATCTAGCATAAAAATGAACCCATCCACACATCCACGCTGTTGGAGAGGTGGAATGACGTAGTTCCGCAAAAGACACTCATAGCGCTTACCGGTGGCGTTACAGGTAACAGGGCCGGAAGCACCTGTCTCCTCAAAAAAATATGGTCCTGTGATACATATTGCCGTAAACCCGCACTCAGGATGAAATGGCACGAGTTGATTTGTGTGTGAATTTTCCGTTGCCCATATTCGACAATTCTGTGTACTGACATATCCTGTCAGATGGAAGTGGGCTTTATCTGTCCACAAAATCTTCCATGGCCAATCATTGTCTACTTCCATGCGAGCAAGAAATTCTAAAGCCAAGGTCTCTCTTGCTGGCAGGTCCACAGGAAGCAACTCGAACACATGGGTAATTTCATGGATAGCAAAGAAGGATGTTTTGTAAGATTTTACGCACTATGGTGATGCATATGTCAAATGTTCGGGAAATTCTCCGTGCACTAAACGGTTGCACATCACCACTCGTCTCCTCCTGCACTGCTGTGGCCACTGCTTCCACTGACGTCGAATCAATTCGTTTCCTCCCTCTACCAGGTTGCACACCAAAAGAACCCGTCTTTTCGAATTTCCGAATCGTTTTCTTCAGACCCAAGGCAGTCATCGGACCAACGCCTTTTTTCAAACCCTTTAGTGTCCGGAGCTCCTGCAAAGCGACGTGTGCACAGTCATCATTCTTGTAATACAGCTTTACAAGCAGAGCGCCATCCTGCATTGAGATAGTCATGGCGAACGTCGCAGACGCGAAAGGAGGAAAAGCCGTGTACCCTACGTGTTTATACCAACTTCAATGGGTAGTGCGCATGACAGGTGTTTTCATTTGCGTGTACCATCTATTGATCAATTTTTGCACTATTTTTTTTTCTTCTGCCGTAAGTTTTCCCCTTATCCGATAGTATTTCGTTGTAATTTCACGTCATTTTGACCAGTGGTGTTATTTCTACAGCGTTTTGAAAGTTTAATTATAATCACCCTGTACTCCGGAGATCTGGACAATGACAAGAAGAGAGGAGAGAGGATCCGAGCCTGTGAAATGAACTTCCTAAGAAGTATGTTAGGGTAAACGAAGAGTGGCAGTGAAAAGTGAATGTGTTAGGAACGAAATTCGGAGAGAAAATCTGAATGAGAGAATTGAGAACAACAGAGTAAAAAAGCTTGAACATAAAGATTATAATGGAAATGGAAGAATACCAAAAAGAGTTATGGAAGTCAAGTTTGAGGACAAGAGGGAGACCTAGAGCAAGATGGATTGACTCAGTAAAGACGAGTTTAAGAAGGAAAGGTGTGGACTGGAACAAAACACTTACAGAAGAATAATGGTGGAAAGAGAGGGACAAGTGGAGAAGTACCACAAATGTCCCAAACTGGCCTGATACTGAATAACGGGAAACAAAGACGACGACGACGACGACCGTGGCAGGAGTGTCGATTACGACCATGTTTTCATCCTGTCGCAGACGTGTTCAGTGGATATGCCTGTTTAGAGTCTTACAGTGATGATATGCACACCCATCAACCTGCGTACCACAACATTTGAAGATTCCATACTCGACACACATGTTATCTGATATATCCGTACACAAAATATGTCACTAATGACGGGCTATAAGGCGGAATAAGGGTCTAGCAATTAGAGTTTTACACGCAACACATGGTGTGCAGGGAAATGTCTTTTAATAAATACTTTCTTCGGAGCACCAAGCATATAAGATTTAGAACAGGAAAAGCATTTTTCACAAAACAGAATTACAAAAGCAGAGTTTAACTACCCAGTGCCATAGGTCATCCAGAAGTCATACGTACAGTGCATACATGCGTAACTAATTAACATACGTACAACTGATAATGAATGTTTAACCTTCCTAAACTCGTAGTGAAAATAAAAGTAGCTTGTATCTTTTATCTAGTAATTTTCTTTATTGACGTAATGTTAATACGAAGAAATATTAACTAAAGTGAAGAGAAAAATAGTACACCGACTTTTTTTAAAAAAAAAGATAGACGTATAAAAGTAATATTGACTCCTGATAGAGCGATAAAATAAAATAGATAATGTATTAAAAGAAATTCGAGTAACGAAGATATTGGCATTGAAAAAGGATATGTAATACATGCCAGACATTGTTTGCAGGTAGATCTTTGTCTTGCTGTTGAAATAAACATTGACATGAGATATTGTTCTATTAAATTACAAAAAATTGGGAAACGTGAGTAATATGGTAATTTGAAAGTCTTGTTCCCTCTAATATATAAGAACTGGTTGATAATGAAGTCTTTTAGTTTCTAATCAGGGAATAAATTCGTGAGTTTTCGTGAACGAAGACGTAAAAAACTTTTACTTCTATTCAGTGACGTAGTATTTTTCCGCTTACCATTCCGTGTTTAAGTGTGTGTCAGAAATTTAATTAAACTGGTTTTAGTAGCGATTTATTATTAACGCTGCACAGGAGAGCATATGGAACTACAGAAAAGGCTTCTTCTATTACCTACATATTATTCATGCACTCTGTACGAAAGGAGCAAGAAACTTACGATTTCTTAAGAGAGTTGTCGCAGGTTTACTGATATAGATTTGGTCAACCGTAACTACGTTTATTGAAAATAAAATTGAGATGAAATGTTCCCTGATGTTATGGCCAACAATGTTTCCGGGTAGTTACCGTTTAAAAAGACAGTGTTGCCTAGTTAACTATCTATTACTGGACATTTAAGAATGTTATGGTAGTAGCACTCAGCGTACCGGCGTTCCTAAACAGCTTGGAACCGTTCCACGAAACAACCTAAGTTAGATGCTAACGCGCATGAGGTTACTGGCAAGCGCGATCTAACATTAAAAACAAATGCTGTTTTGGGAGGAAGGAGTAGATTTCACAGTAAATAAAAGAGCATAACCTTTGAGTACCATCACAGGGTTTCATGCAGCTTTAAACGCTTCACACTTTTGAGTAGGTATTTTCATATCTTCATAACGACTGCTCCTTACACCTATTTACTCTTTCTTACTGTAGTCAAGATTTTCCTTGGTCACCCTCTTCAATTTCCCTCCCCTCAGACCAGTCAGACACGACACTTTGATGTCTCAGGATGTGCGTTTTATGACCCTGTGACTTCTTATTATCCATCTACTCATCAACATTCTTTCCTAACAGCCTCTAGTCTTTTCTTCTCTGTTCGACTTAACGTTCACGTTTAACGATCACGTAACGCTACACTCCAGGCAACATGACGTCGGAAAACACGTCCCAACATTTATATTTATACTCGATTCTGTGTTTACATATTTCCCTTCCACAATTTTTTTTCTGTAGCCACTCCACCTCTTCTATCCTTTTTCTTTCTCCCAGTTTCAGTTACTTTTTACGTCAACAAGAAGTTTGGTCTGTGACTTTCAGCATAGGTTACCGCAGCAACAAGTCACATAATTCGACTATACGCCATTATCGTAGTTTAACTTTTATTACTGCTAACGTTCAAGTCGCCTTACAAGTTACTATTGCTTCCATTTACTAGACCTTCCAAGCCTTTTGTCGTCTGTATCAGAATTATAATGTTGACGGGAAGCCTCACAGTTATTGTTTCTTCTCAATGAAATTTAATTCCCTTTCAAATTACTGCTTGGTTGCCCTTACTACTTGCACAGCGTACCACGTGAAAAACATGAGGAATAGGCTACGACAATGTCTAATCCCTTCTCAAATTTTGCCTCTTCCGTTTCATGTCATTCGACAATCAGAACTGCAGTGTGTTTTCTGCCCAAGTTTTACAACTAGACCACCAGACAATTGGATTTTTGTAATTTTTTATATGTATGGGAAGTGAAATTCAGAAATAAATCATCGAACTAAAACATTTTCAGAGAAAAGGCTTTGAAGGTTTCTGAGGAACTTTGATTCACCAAATTTAAGACGGTTTTCACAATGGGTTGCATGCCTAACTTGGTAGCGTAATGTTAATTGCGTAATCAGTGGATTGCTGGTTCGATTTTGGCTGTGGTTCTTTTTTTGTGATTTGTTTTTTGTTCAATCTGAATTTCTATGTCATTTAAATATGCCGTTAACACATATCTAATCATTATTTTTAATGAAAAATGCACATCTTCTTGTTTCTAATTATATACCATATGCATTGCAGATATAATTGATTATTGATATTTTATAAAATATTGTTCATGAAAATTGTTTAAAGTAAGAAAAACATTTCCAATATATTAACGATGTTTTATAAAACATCGATAATAAGAATTTATATTTGCAATGATGTGATAGTAGTTAGAAACAAGAAACCGGCCAGTTTTCTTAAAGAATGGTGATTAGACATGTGTGAGTTGGCATATATTTGATGACTGTCTTTATTTAAATGATGTAGGTGTTCGAAATGAACGAAAGAAGATTCCATAGAGATGTTCGAACTTGTGAACCTCTATTATCCAGTTCCCAATCTCCAATGCTACCGAAATATTTTCTTTTTTGTTATTAAAGCATTTTTTTTTAAATTTAGGGATAGATAGACAGCTACAACTGAAAACAACGCTTACAAACATAAGAAAATCCTACGGCGAGAGGTAAAGTGCTTACGTTGGGGCTCAACGGAATAAGGACCACAAAAATTTACCATAGGTGTATGATCAAACATTTGAGTATCTCGCAGCATATCTGTTTGCGCTATAGGCAGATATATGTTTTTAAGGAAAGCCATTAATTGTATAAGTAGTCTTTATATGTTCGTGCCACTATCTGTAAGTACATTTAAATAATGGGTCATCCTTAGGTTGTACACAACCACAAACAAAATATTGGCAGGACAACGCTCAGTTGAATTTAGAATGAACAAAAAAATGCAGGGCATTGTGATTATTAAGACCTCTTTTAGGTTAATACTGACACTTCAGAATTTAAAAAAATTGTCATGTCAAAACAATAGAGCAAAGTTTAGTTTCTCTTAGTCATAAAAGTGCCCCATAAACTCAGAAGGTTATTTTTGAAACAGACCACTATGAACACTAACATTATTACTGAAGTAGTTACATTAAACAGAAAAGGACTGCCTGTATTTGATATACTCATTTGAGTTCCGTTTCTCTCGGAGAATAACCCACTTCAGTATCATCCATACCACTCCACAAGCCAAGACTTGAGTAAGTCACTCAAACTGTGCTAACAGACCCATCACTATGAGTAAATATTATTCTGCCATCGGTGGTTCTGTCTATACGTCCACAAACGTCATTATTTATACATTCCGGATACACACTATTCATAGTATTGTCTATTTGAAGACCTAAAACACAGAGTATCATTACTTTCAATTGCAGGTTCGAAGTTAGGCTTCACGCGGTGGGTCCGGTAGTTGGTCTGCAAAGGATAAAATATATTACCAGTGTTTTCTCGCAGATCATGAAATTCCTCGGCATGTAACCCTGAGATCAGCGCTGTATAAGTGCCCTTATCTTTCCTTTTATTTTTCTGGATAGTAGGGCCTGGAGTTTGGATTTCTATTGTCTACTTCTTCGTTGCTTGCCATATTTATTTTGAACAAGGTCCTGTTGTTGGTTTGTGCTTTCGCTGGAAGTATTGTGAAGACTGTCGCAGTGTAGAATGGGTTTTGGTATGGCCTCCGGATTTTTCCAACGTGGGTTATTCATCGTAACATGTCTTTTCTGCGTCATCAGAACACCTAGTTTCACTCTTTTTACAGTCACCAACTCTTCCTGCCATCTCCACATCGTCTTCCATTTCCAGACGCGCAGTCTGACGTATCTGTTGGCGAATGTTGGCAGTGACGATGTTTCCAGTTTCTTCATTTAACACAGGAGTACTTCGATCATTTGCTGTGCCGCTCTCCATTCCGTTCCCTTGCTCTGCGGCGGTAGTTTCAGCAAAGATCTCTGTAACCTCCGTATTCTCTTCCACTTCCACAGAAGCATTCAGGTAATCGTCATGTGTGTCGTCGGTGACTCCGCTACCAACCTTGTCGCTTGAGTTACTTGTATTATCACATTTATCGCTCTCCGTTCGGTTCTCTTGCTGGTCCTGGATGGATTCTGTGTCTCCCTCATTCACATTTTTCCGACTGCCAGGCACTGATGAACCCATAGTAGGGTGATTCCCCTCAGACAGAACAGTTACATATACCACTGCTTCGGGTGGAGCTTTCTCCGTAGCCAATTGAACAAAGCGCCTAAGGTCACAGTTTCTGCTCACGTGTTCGGTGGTTATGCATACGGAGCATGTACGAGGCTGGTTTTCGTAAAAAAAAAGAAATATGCTCTAGTACCTCATGCAGTCACAGAAGAGGTTAAGTGCTTTTGTAATACTACTTTAGCTATTCTACTGCCGTTGACCTTGCCATGCCAAAAGTTTTTTCGCCCTACTTCGTCTCTGATACCGTAAACTGTCCCATATAAACCAAGCATTTCTCTGACCCTTCCGAGTGGCCCTTAGAATGGTAAATTACAGACCCTCACAGATGGAAAACCAATACCTGCGTACGTTATTGATATTGTGATAATAGACCTATTATTATGCTTAAATTTTACGTTACCATTAGTGGTCGTGATTACTCGTTCACAAACGTCGCTATTTATACATTTGGCATATACACTGTTCACATTATTGACAGTTTGAATACCTAATACTGCCACTTCAAGAAACTTCACACTTAGGCGACAAAAGTCATGGGATACCACTTAACATCGTCTTGAACCTCCGTTTGTAATGCCTAGTGCAACAATTCGATGTGGTATGGCCTCAACAAGTCCTTGGAAATCCCATGCAGAAATATTGAGTCATGGTGCCGCTATGGACGTCCATAATTGCAACAGGTTGCCAGTACAGGATTTCCTGTACAAACTGACCTCTCGATTATGTCCCATAAATGTGCGATGGGATTCTTGACGGACGATCTGGGTGACCACATCATTCTCTCTAACTATCCAGAATGTTCTTCAAACCAATCGGGAACATTTGTGGTCCAGTGGCATGACTGGCAGCGTGAAGTCCATGAATGGCTGTAAATGGTCTCCAAATTGCCGTCAATGATCGCTTCAGTTGGGCCAGAGAACTCAGTCCACTCCATGTAAACACAGCCCACACCATTATGAAGCCACCACTAGCTTTCATACCACCTTGTTGACAACTTAGGTTCATGACTTCGCGGGGTGTGTGCCACACCCGAACCCTACCATCAGCTCTTACCAATTGAAAGTGGCATTAATTTGATCAGGCCACGGTTTTCCAGTCGTCAAGGGCCCAACGGAATGAGTAACGAAATCAGACGAGGCACTGCAGGCGATATCATGCCATTAGCAAAGATTCTCGCTTCATTCGCGTGCTGCCACTGCCCATTAACGCCAGATTTCGTCGCACTGTCCTAATGAACACGTTCCTCGTACGTCCCACATACATTTCTCCGGTTCTTTCACGCAGTATAACTTGTTTTTTTTCCCTTTTTATTTACACGTCTCCTTCCGTAGCAAATTGAGGAGAAAATGTCCAGGGTTTTGGACCGTGTCAGTACATGAAATTAAAACATAAAAGTAATAACGGATAAAATAAAATGTTTATGATTCCGAAAAATCGAGTCATAAGTTTAAGTAAACGGAATCAACAATATGACACAAAACTCAGCTTAAGTTTTCAGGGAACTCCTCAACAGAATTGAAGGACTGACGCACGAGCAAACTCTTCAGTTTCGAATGAAGGAGCGTGGATTACTGCTAACATTTTTTAATTCTTGTAGTAGCTTATTGAAAATGAATGCAGCAGTGTACTGTACACCTTTCTTAACAAGAGTTGAGGAAACGCGATCCAAATGCAGATTGGATTTCTACCTAGTATTGAGTGATAGCTACTAATTCTTGGGAATACGCTGACATTGTTAACAAGAAACGACAGTAAATTATATATATATATATATATATATATATATATATATATATATATATATACAGGGTGATTCAAAAATGCATGTAAATATTTCAAGGGTGTATTTGTGAGGTAAATATAAGACAAAAATGTTCTATACAATTTTTTCCATACTTGGCTTATTACAGAGTTATGAACAAAACAGGATAATACATTCAATACAACGTAAGGTATTTAATTCCCAGAGTTCACAGTTTAATTACAGTGCATTTGGACTAACAACGCAAACTGATAAATAAACGTGACGTAACAAACTGAAACAATTCCTCGCGAACACTGTATTAATTTAGGTCCTGTTGATTGAACTACAGCAATGCACAATAACTAAGGAAAATTGAAGCATTTTACAGACTGTACTGTACTGTATTTGCACAAATCTTAATGCAATGCATGTTCAAAATGCTGTCCCTGAACTTGCAGACAGACCCGTGCTCGTCGCATCAATGATCTCTGCACATTACACAGTCCGTTCAACTCTTCACGAATAATTTCACAACCACCTTCAATTCTTTGTTGTAGCACTTCTCTGTTCGGTACTGCAGAAGAATACACCAATGTCTTTAGTCGGCCCCATAAATAAAAGTCTAAAGGGTTCAGGTCAGGTGATCTGGCTGGCCAAGCAATTGGTCCTCCGCGACCTATCCATCGATGTGGATACGCAGAATTGAGGCACGCCCTTACGTTGCGGCTGTAATGGGCGGGAGCACCATCGTGCATAAACCACATGGTGGCTCGTGTTGCAAGAGGGACATCCTGTAACAATCCAGGCAATTCTCCCTCCAAAAATTCGCAGTACGCGTGCCCATTCAGCCTTGGAGGCAGAACATGAGGTCCGAGTAAGTAATTCCCCACAATACCACACCAAATGTTTATGGAGAATTGATGTTGATATCCACGCACAATTCTCGCGCCAGGATTCTCGACAGCCCACTGGTGCATATTATGCGAATTGATTACACCCGCACGAGTAAACATGGCCTCATCTGTGAATAATATCCGCCGAATGAACATTGGATCATTCAAATGACGCTCTTGTAACCACTGGCAGAATTGCTGACGGCGAGGATAGTCTTCAGGTGTCAATTCGTGCACTTTTTGCAGGTGAAATGGATGCAACTGTTGTCTCCGAAGCAGCCGCCATACAGTAGATTGTGGAAGTCGTACAGCTGCACTAATTTGTCTCGTACTGATAGATGGATCTTGGTCTACCAGGTCCAAAACATGTTCCTCGACGTTCACTGCATGCTCAAGTGGTCGACCTGAATGTGGCCCAGGACGAATGCCATACTCCCGCATACGTCTGTCCACAGATACAAACGTCTGATGACTTGGTAACCGTCATCCTGGAAACAGCTCACTGTACCTTCGTCTTGCTGCAAGTGCATTTCCATCTGCTGCACCATACACAAGGTGCATATCAGCATACTCACTGTTTGAGTACATCATGTGCACGAAACCTTTAGCCTTCCGACGATGAATGAACGACAGGACGTACTTTTCCGTTACCAACAACATCAGCGCCATCTTCCGTACAGTAGGAGTAAACATCACGTGCAAACAAAAACAAACACTATTCATGCAGTTTCGAATCAACTGTTGGGAGATACGTATGTGAATTACGTACCAGAATATGGCATCCTGCTGCTTGCACTGCCGTCGTTTTGATACGGACATGACTTTCGTATTTAACGATAACTCTGGAATTAAACGTTTATGGAAAAACATTTATAGAACATTTTTGTCTTATATTTACCTCACAAATACACCCTTAAAGCATTACCCCCAAATATAATACCAAACGACATAAGCGAATGAAAATAAGCGAAGTAGACTAATTTTCATGTCGAACGATCACATACTTCAGATAAAACTGTATATTTTCTACAAGCCATGTTGAACACAGCATCCTTTACTACCAAGCTAGTGTCATCAGCAAACAGAGATATTTTAGAGTTACCCGTAATACTAGAGGGCATTTCATTTACACTGTGTGAAAAAAAGTATCCGCACTTCCCCGAAAACATACGTTTCTCATATTAGGTACATTGTGCTGTCACCTACTGCCAGATGCTCCATATCAGCGACCTCAGTAAGTCACTAAACATCGTACGAGAGCAGAATGGGGCGCTCCGAGGAACTCAAGGACTTCGAACGCGGACAGGTGATTGAGTGTCATACGTCGGTACGGACATCTCTAGGTCCACTGTTTCCGATGTGATAGTGAAGTGGAAACGTGAAGGGATACGTACAGCACAAAAGCGTACAGACCGACCTCGTCTGTTCACTGACAGAGACCGCCGACAGCTGAAGAGGGTCGTAATGTGTAATAGGCAGACATCTATCCAGACCATCACACAGGAGGGAGGTGAGGAAACTTGGATTTCATGGTCGAGTGGCTGCTTATAAGCCACACATCAAGACCGTAAATGCCAAACGACGCGTCGCTTGGTGTAAGGAGAGTAAATATTGGACGACTGAACAGAGGAAAAACGATGTGTGGAATGACGAATCACGGTTCACAAGGTGGCGTTCCGATGGCAGGGTGTGGGTATGGCGAATGTCCGGTGAAAGTCATCTGCCATCGTGTGTAGTGCCAACAGTAAAATTCTGAGGCGGTGGTGTTACGGTATGGTCGTGTTTTTCATGGAGGGGGCTTGCACCCATTGTTGTTCCCGTAGTACTATCATAGCACAGGCCTACACTGATGTTTTAAGCAGCTTCTGGTTTCCCACTGTTGAAGAACAATTCGGGGATGGCGATTTCATCTTTCAAAACAATCGAGCACCTGTTCAGAATGCACGGCCTGTCACAGAGTGGTTGCACGACAATAACATCCTGACCTCACCTGAATAATATAGAACCCCTTTGGAATATTTTTGAACACCGATTTCGTCCCAGAACTCACCGACCGACATCGATACCTCTTCTCAGTGCAGCAGTCTGTGAAGAATGGGTTGCCTTTCCCAAAGAAACCTTCTTGCACCTGAGTGAACGTATGCCTGCGAGAGTGGAAGCTGTCATCTAGGCTAAGGATGGGCCAACACCATATTGAATCGATGGAGGGTGCCACGGTGTCCGCATACATTTGATCACATAGTATATACAGGGTGGTCCATTGATAGCGACCGGGCCAAATATCTAACGAAATAACCATCAAACGAAAAAACTACAAAGAGCGAAACTCGTTTAGCTTGAACGGGGAAATCAGATGGCGCTATGGTTGGGCCACTAGATGGCACTGCCATAGGTCAAACGGATATCAACTGCGTTTTTTAAAACAGGAACTCCCATTTTTATTACATATTCGTGAAGTACGTAAAGAAATATGAATGTTTTAGTTGGACCACTTTTTACGCTTTGTGATGGATGGCGCTGTAATAGTCACAAACGTATAAGTACGTGATATCACGTAACATTTTTCAAGTGCCGACGGTATTTGCTTCGTGATACATTACCCGTGTTAAAATGGACCGTTTACCAATTGCGGAAATGGTCGATATCGTGTTGATGTATGGCAATTGTGTTAAAAATGCCCAACGGGCGTGTGCTATGAATGCTGCTCGGTATCCTGGACGACATCATCCAAGTGTCCGGACCGTTCGCCAGATAGTTACGTCATTTAAGGAAACAGGAAGTGTTCAGCCACATGTGAAACGTCAATCACGACCTGCAACAAATGATGATGCCCAAGTAGGTATTTTAGCTTCTGTCACGGCTAATCCGAACATCAGTAGCAGACAAATTGCGCGAGAATCGGGAACCTCAAAAATGTAGGTGTTGAGAATGCTACATCAACATCGATTGCACCCGTACCATATTGTTATGCACCAGGAATAGCATGGCGAAGACTTCGAACATCGTGTACAGTTCTGCCACTGTGCACAAGACAAATTACGGGACGCTGACAGACTTTTTGCGCGCGTTCTATTTAGCGACGAAGCGTCATACACCAACAGCCGTAACGTAAACCGGCATAATATGCACTATTGGGCAACGGCAAATCCACGATGTGTGCGACAAGTGGAACATCAGCGACCTTGGCGGGTTAATGTAGGGTGCGGCATTATGGGAGCAAAGATAATTGGCTCCCATTTTATCGATGGCAATCTAAATGGTGCAATGTATGCGGATTTCCTACGTAATGTTCTACCGATGTTACTACAAGATGTTTCAATACATGACAGTATGGCGATGTACTTCCAACATGACGGATGTCCGGCACATAGCTCGCGTGTGTTTGAAGCTGTATTGAATAGCATATTTCACGACACGTGGATTGGTCATTGAAGCGCCATACCATGGCCCGCACGTTCACCAGATCTGACGTCCCCAGATTTCTTTCTGTGGGGAAAGTTGAAGGATATTTGCTATCGTGATCCACCGACAACGCCTGACAACATGCGTTAGCGCAGTGTCAATGCATGTGCGAACATTACGGAAGGCGAACTACACGCTGTTGAGACAAATGACGTTACACGTATTGCCAAATGCATTGAGGTTGACGGACATCATTTTGAGCATTTCTTGAATTAATGTGATATTTACAGGTAATCAAGCTGTAACAGCATGCGTTCTCAGAAATGGTAAGTTCACAAAGGTACACGTATCACATTGGAACAGACTAAATAAAATGTTCAAAAGTACCTACATTCTGTATTTTAATTTAAAAAACCTACCTGTTACCAACTGTTCGTCTAAAATCGTGAGCCATATGTTTGTGACTATTACAGCGCCATCTATCACAAAGCGAAAAAAGTGGTCCAACTAATACATTCATATTTCTTTACGTACTACACGAATATGTAATAAAAAATGGGGGTTCCTATTTTTAAAAACGCAGTTGATTTCCGTTTGACCTATGGCAGCGCCATCTAGCTGGCCAACCATAGCGCCATCTTGTTTCCCCATTCAAACTTGACAAGTTTCGTTCTTTATAGTTTTTTCGTTTGAGGCTTATTTCGTGAGATATTTGGCCAGGTCACGATCAATGGACCACCCTGTATAAATAAGGAACAGGAGTGGCCCCAACACTGATCTTTGATCGTACCTCACTGAGACCACACATCACAGCCATTCTCAACACTATGAATAATGACATTTTGCAGTCTGTTGTTAAAGTAAGAGGTGAATCAATTGTGAGCTACTCCCCGTTTTCCGTAATGGTCCAACATCCGGATCACTATTTTGTGGTCAACACAATCAAACGCCTTAGTTCAATCAAAAAATATGCCTAGCGCTCGGAACCTTTTGTTTAATCCATCCAGTACCTCACAGAGGAAGGGTAATATAGCATTTTCAGTTTTAAACAACTTCTAAAGCCAAATTGTACATTTGACAGCAAATTATATGATATAAAACGATCAATTGTAGTTCCATACACAGCCTTTTCAATAACTTTAGCAAACATGATGGCATAGAAATAGGTCTAAAATTGCCTACGTTATCTATTTTTCCCTTTTTATGCGGCTTTACTACTTAGTAGTTCAATCGTTCAGGAAACTGACCGTTCTTAAAAAAAAATTACAAATATGGCTAAGTGCAGAGTTAAAATGTGCAGCACATTACTTTAATTTTCTGATAGGCACTCTATCATATCCATGCCAGTCCTTAATCTTCAGTGATTTAATTATTGACTTAAGCTCACTCTTGTCAGTATGACAGAGGAGTATTTCAGACATCAGTCTCGGAGAGGCATTTTCCAAGAGAGTTATATGTTTCGCTGTAGAAACTAAGTTTTTATTTAATTCACCAGCAATGCTCAGGAAACGATCGTTAAATACTATACATATATCTGACTTATCAGTAACAGAAATATTTTTACTACGAACTGACTTTAAAAAAATGGTTCAAATGGCTCTGAGCACTATGGGACTCAACTGCTGCGGTCATTAGTCCCCTAGAACTTAGAACTAGTTAAACCTAACTAACCTAAGGACATCACAAACATTCATGCCCGAGGCAGGATTCGAACCTGCGACCGTAGCGGTCTTGCGGTTCCAGACTGCAGCGCCTTTAACCGCACGGCCACTTCGGCCGGCGAACTGACTTTATATGGTCAATCTTGTGCTGCTGGCCTGACACGTCCTTCACAAGTGACCATATGGTTTTAATTTTATCCTGTGAATTAGCTTTGGGCACAAAAGGCTTTTAGTGTTAAAGTTTGCATACTACACACTCTTTGCCTTCCCAATAACATTTTAATGCATTTTACAATACTGTTTGTAATGATATACAGTAGCTTGATCGTGATTACTTCTAAAATTTTGATATAATTCCCACTTTGTTCTATGTGATATCCTTATCCAACTAGTCAGCCACCCAGGCTGCCTTTGACTGCTGATACCCAGTTTACAATGTTCTAGTGGAAAGCAGCTCTCGAAGAGCATGAGAAATATGTTAAGGGAAGCATTATATTTGTCGTCTATTTTATCAGCACTATAAACATCCTGCTACTCTTGTTGTTTAACGAGGTTTAAAAAACTCTTTATTGCCGTTGGCCTAGCTTTCCTACATAGTTTGTAATTATATGTCACATTTGTTTGGGCACAAAGGGCTTTTAGTGTTAAAGTTTGTGATTGGTGGTCTGAAAGGCCATTCACCCTTTTACTAAAAAATTGTCCATCTGGTAATGAAGAATGAATAAAAGTATTGTCTATGGTTGTGCTACTGTTCCCCTACACCCTAGTTGGATAAAACACAGTCTGCATCAGATCATATGAGTTTAGGAGATCTACCAACATCCTTTTTCTTGTACAATCATGCACAAAATTAATACTGAAGTCACCACATATGACAAATTTTGGTCACTTCCTGTGTAGTGAACCAAGAACCGTCTCTATCTTGAGCAGAAATGGTCTGAAGTCAGAGTTAGGGGACATATAAGCAACTACAATTAGAAGTTTAGTTTCACTAAATTCAACTGCCCCTGCACAACATTCAAATATCCGTTCAGTGCAGCAGACTCAAACGGAATACTGTTTTTTTACGTACATGGCCACTCCCCCACTCCGGAAAGAACTCCTTGAAAACAGCCTGCTAATCGGCATCCTGGGGAAGGAAGCCTCTGAATTGTCAAATTATTTAAATGGTGCTCCGATATACCAATAATGTCAGAGTCAACATCTATAAGCAGGTCACTGACTTTATCTCCAATACCTCTTATATTTTGATGAAATATGCTAATTCCTTCTCTACTTCGAAACATGGCCTCGTCTCCAGGTGATTCCTTTGTTAGAGGGACTCCCTTTAAGCAGGTATACATATCAGCTGACTTCAATCTAAATGACGTGCAGCTCTAACACAACTACTACAGGAATTTTTGCGTGAGTGGTACTACCCACCATATTGTCACCCATAAACTTGGCTAGCCTCCCCTTCCCATACCTGTTGAGAAGCAGGCCATGCCTAGTGAAACCCGATCTACTGATAGACTATGCCATCGCCGTCCTCTCCAGCCCCATGTTAGCACCCCCAACAGCCGCAGTAAGATGAGGCCGATCACGACACCGAAACAGTTGCACGAAATGCACATTAGTGCCAACGATTTGAGCAGCTATCTATGAAGACTATTCCCTGCTCCACCCGGAATCACTACCTGATCCTCTTTCATCAAATTCCTACACAACTCCCCTATGCTGTCAGTCACTTGACCCAACCCTGCACTAGGCTTCACAATGCTGGTGAACTTTTACTCAGTCTCCAACGCTTCCTTCAACTGCTGACCCACACCTCTACCATGCAAACTACTGAGCAAGAGAACCCCCTTCTTTCTGTTAGACTTTGCTGAGGACTGCCGCATGTTTCCTACACCTACAGCTACAAGAGGCTCCTCTCAACTCAACTCTGACATTTGGTCAAATCTATTGCGTATACACAAAGTACAACTGTCTGAATACCTCCTTCTCCTAACTGCCTTCTTGTCAACTGCCCGTTCCCATTCCTCACACCCTTCACCTTCCTCACCTATCTAGTTCCTCCTTTGCTTGTTGTAACTGCATCTGAAGGGCACAGGTCTTAGGCTCCTGCTCCTCTATCAAGTTATTTATACTAAAGATTGTGCATTTCCAGGAGAGAATCTCGCTAGAATGCCCACTGGCTTCCCCACTGCGTTCCCCCCAATGAAAATACTTTAAACAAATCCCCACACCGTAACCCATTACTCACAAACCTACGACAAAACCCACACTTCTTATTCATGGTAAAATTTTACTGTTACTCGAAAAAACTAAACATGTTACTTGAGTTCAATTACACGAATAGAACTCTTTATGGAACTAACAATAGTAGTCTCGAAATTCTCTGTCTACTAAGAAAGCAGCAACTTTTATTAATACTACTAAACCACAACAAATAACAATACTAACAAAACTTCTTGAAATTTATTAGCTAAAATCAAATATTCAAGAGGCCACTGGAACACTCAATGAAGTTCAAACAGTGAACGAAAATTTTACTGAAATATTTCACTAGAAACATTAAGAAAACTACAGCATGAAATTTGCTAAACGACTTCAAAGCAAAGAAAACTCTGAAAACACAGTGAGCGAACGTTTCCAAAAGATTATTAAACCGTTATTTCCCCACTAACAGCACGAGACACTGTTGAAAACTACTACATTAAATAACTGTGTAACAGTGCACTGACAACTTTGTCAGAACTGAACTTAAGATCCGCTACAGCTGCAGTTGATTTCCGTTTGACCTATGGCAGCGCCATCTAGCTGGCCAACCATAGCGCCACCTGGTTTCCACATTCAAACTAGACAAGTTTCGTTCTTTATAGTTTTTTCGTTTGAGGCTTATTTCGTGAGATATTTGGCCAGGTCACGATCAATGGACTACCCTGTATAAATAAGGAACAGGAGTGGCCCCAACACTGATCCTTGATCGTACCTCACTGAGACCACACATCACAGCCATTCTCAACACTGTGAATAATGACCTTTTGTAGTCTGTTGTTAAAGTAAGAGGTGAATCATTTGTGAGCTACTCCATAGTATTGTCCTCAAGTATATCGCCCTTGTATAGACCCTCATTTGGTTAGCAATAAGAAAATTAGATGAAACTAACGCCATTTAAAATCAGACGGTGACGCCTCGGCCACCCTGTACTGTGTGGCATCGGAGGAACTTGGCAGCAGCGCTCCGCCCACCCCTGGCGCCATCTGCAGCCTAAGGCGAGTGGCGGCTGGCCGTTCTCGGCAGGTGACAGCCGCCCCTCACTCCACGCGCGGTAGGCCTGCAGATAGGAGGCCGTGGGGACCGTGTCTGCACGTCCCCACCAGATGGCGCCGACCCGCTGATATTTTGAATAACGACTGAAAACTACTAAATTTGATATTATAACACAGTGCACAAAGAACTTTGACAGTACTTAGCTTTATAACCACTACAGCTGCAACCGCACGACGCGAAATGTAAATACACTACTGAGGCGTAAGACTAGGACGAGCGACGTAAGCACACTCGAGTCAGTAACACAGAAAGAAAGACTGAGAAGAATGAGAATCCACTAATAAGTTACTTTTACAGCAAATATTAACACAAATAAACTTTAAAATAAGTAACTGAAGACTTAAACTTTATAAAATATTGACGAGCAATTTCAACAGCAGTCCATGACACTCCTTGACATCACACCAAAACATTGTCTGTTAGCGCTGACAACTCTATGCAAACGCCGCTGTTGTCTGTCGTTAAGTGAAGGTCGTCGGCCAATGCGTTGTTCGTGGTGAGAGGTAATGCCTGTTGTGTGATATTCTCGGCACACTCTTGACACTGTGGATCTCGAAATGCTGACTTCCCTAAGGATTTCTGAAAGTGAATGTCTCCTGCGTCTACTTCCGACTACGATTATGCGTTCAAAGTCTGTTAATTCTCGTCGTGCGAACGTAATTACACCAGAAACCTTTTCCGGTGAATCAGCTGAGAACAACCGACAGCTCCACCAAAGGACTTCCCTTTCATACCCTGTGTACGCAATGCTATCGCCACCTGTCTAAGTGCATATGGGCATCTCACGACGCTTGCATCTCAGTGTACGTCACTAAACATCCGTCTCCGGGTACCGAGAGGGGTTGACCTTTCCGTGTTCCGTTCGAAACAAGATTTAAACGTTCCTCTCCTCGTGGTAGACATGGTACTCACAGTTCAGTGTTAACACTTCCCTGCAGCACTAAAGACACCCCTCAGTAAACAAACGTTCCCCTGGATTGGATTGGATTGATTGGGGGAAGAGACCAAACAGCGAGGTCATCGGTCTCATCGGATTAGGGAAGGACGGGGAAGGAAGTCGGCCGTGGCCTTTCAAAGGAACCATACCGACATTTTCCTGGAGCGATTTAGGGAAATCCCGGAAAACCTGAATCAGGATGGCCGGACGCGGGATTGAACCGTCGTCCTCCCGAATGCGAGTCCAGTGTGCTAACCACTGACCCACCTTGCTAGGTAGGCCCCCTACTTACAGCGGCCGAACAATGATTACTGAAAGCACAAAAAATCCGATTGCGAGTGATATCATAAGGTTGTGTGTGTGTGTGTGTGTGTGTGTGTGTGTGTGTGTGTGTGTGTGTGTGGTCTTCAGTACAGAGACTGGTTTGATGCAGCTCTCCATGCTACTCTATCCTGTGCAAGCTTCTTCATCTCCCAGTACCTGCTGCAACCTTCTTATTCTGTTTAGTGTATTCATCTCTTGGTCTGCTTCTACGATTTTTACCCTCCCCGCTGCCCTCCAATAATAAATTGGTGATCCCTTGATGCCTCAGAATATGACCTACCAACCGATCCATTCTTCTAGTCAAGTTGTGCCACAAATTTATCTTCTCTCCAGTTCTATTGAATACCTCCTCGTTAGTTATGTGATCTACCCACCTTATCTTCAGCATTCTTCTGTAGCACCACATTTCGAAAGCTTCTGTTGTCTTCTTGTCTAAACTATTTATCGTCCATGTTTCACTTCCATACATGGCTACTCTCCATACAAATATTTTCAGAAACGTCCGCAGCTTTTGATCGTGCGATAGCGTTCTCGCTTCCCGCGCCCGGGTTCTCGGGTTCGATTCCCGGCGGGGTCAGGGATTTTCTCTGCCTCATGATGACTGGGTGTTGTGTGATGTCCGTAGGTTAGTTAGGTTTAAGTAGTTCTAGGGGACTCATGACCATAGATGTTAAGTCCCATAGTGCTCAGAGCCATTTTTGAACTTTCAGAAACGACTTCCTGACACATCTACACTCGATATTAACAAATTTCTCTTCTTCAGAAACGCTTTCCTTGCCATTGCTAGTCTACTTCCTGTCTACTTCGACCACGCTCTGTTATTTTTCTCCCCAAATAGCAAAACTCCATTACTACTTTAAGCGTCTCATTTCCTAATCTAATTCCCGCAGTATCACCCGATTTATTTCGACTACATTCCACTATCCTCGTTTTGCTTTTCTTGATGTTCATCTTATATGCTCCTTCCAAGACACTGTCCATTCCGTTCAACTGCTCTTCCAAGTCCTTTGCTGTCTCTGACAGAATTACAATGTCATCGGCAAACCTCAAAGTTTTTAATTCTTCTCCGTGGATTTACGCTGTCTCACTCCCTTCCCAACCACTGCTTCCCTTTCATGCCCCTCGACTCTTATAAGTGCTATCTGGTTTCTGTACAAATTGTAAATAGCCTTTCGCTCCCTGTGTTTTACCCCTGCCACCTTTAGAATATGAAAGGGAGTATTCTAGCCAACATTGTCAAAAGCTTTCTCTAAGTCTACAAATGCTAGAGACGTAGATTTGCCTTTCCTTAATCTTTCTTCTAAGATAATTCGTAAAGTCAGTATTGCCTCACGTGTTCTAATATTTCTACGGAATCCAAACTGATCTTCCCCGAGGTCGGCTTCTACCAGTTTTCCCATTCGTCTATAAAGAATTCGCGTTAGTATTTTGCAGCTGTGAGTTATTAAACTGATAGTTCGGTAATTTTCACATCTGTCAACACCTGCATTCTTTGGGATTGGAATTATTATATTCTTCTTGAAGTCTGAAGATATTTCGCCTGTCTCATACATCTTGCTCACCAGATGGTAGAGTTTTGTCAGGCCTGGCTCTGTCAGTAGTTCTAATGGAATGTTGTCTACTCCCGGGGCCTTGTTTCAACTCAGGTCTTTCAGTGCTCTGTCAAACTCTTCACGCAGTATCGTGTCTCCCATTTCATCTTCATCTACATCCTCTTCCATTTCCATAGTATTGTCCTCAAGTATATCGCCCTTGTATAGACCCTCATTTGGTTAGCAATAAGAAAATTAGATGAAACTAACGCCATTTAAAATCAGACGTTGACGCCTCGGCCACCCTGTACTGTGTGGCATCGGAGGAACTTGGCAGCAGCGCTCCGCCCACCCCTGGCGCCATCTGCAGCCTAAGGCGAGTGGCGGCTGGCCGTTCTCGGCAGGTGACAGCCGCCCCTCACTCCACGCGCGGTAGGCCTGCAGATAGGAGCCCGTGGGGACCGTGTCTGCACGTCCCCACCAGATGGCGCCGACCCGCGCCGCGCTGCGCCGCGTAAACGTTCGCTTACACCGGAGCACTCGGATATTTGTACGCTATCCGATAATCAATAGCTAATGTGCTTCCTTCTAGGCTCCGTTAAACACTTTCCGATACTGCGCCAGTGCTGTTGCTCGTTCGTAACGTGAGAGGAGGGGTGGTATGGGAGGGAGGGTAGCGGGGGAGGCGGAGACGGAGACGGAGGAATGCTGGAGAAACAGCTCCGTCGGGTGCCACGGCACACTTCCTTCGTCTCCGCTACTTGCTGGCAATGTATAACAACGAGGAAAACACGATTTGTTAGGTGAACAACGCAGATTTTTCAATAAGGAATAGTTACGACTTCGAAAATGGTTATCAACTAAACGGGCTGCGTTCATCTCTCCAGACGATACTACGAATTAGCCTGAATTTAAGCCACAGTTATTCATCAAAATTTAAGAACGGAAAATTAGGATTAGGTTTACTTGCGAGACCCTGCAAGGTTGTTCATAAGTACCTCCTCGATTTGAGAACACAATTGAACGAAAACTACAATTCATAAATATTATAAAAATGGTTGTATGGGAGGGTTGTGCAGAAAGTAAATTCCGGTCGGTCGCGAAATGGAAACCACAGTGAAAACCAGAAACGTTTTATTTGCAACAGTTAGGTACACCTTCCACCTACCTCTCTACATAGTCGCCGCTCCAGCTTCGAGTTTTATCGTGGTGTCGTATCAACTTTCCAATATCCTCGTCACAGAAAGCAGCCGCCTGTGCTTTCGACCAGTTATCTGTACTGGTCTGCAGCTCGGTGTCGGTGGAAAAACTTTGTCTTCGTAGCCAGCGGTTCTTGTGAGCAGAAATGAGAGTCAGGGGGAGCCAATTACAGACTGTATTGTGGGTGATCAAACACTTCTCATCGGAAACGCTCCAGGAACGTCTTCATTGCCCCTGCAATGTGCGGCCGAGAATTGGCAAGAAGAAGGAAGTGCTCGGCTGTTGTGTTATGTGGGCTGCATGATACGGGCGAAATCTCTAACCAGGCCCTCATTCTGGGTGATCAAGAAGTCAGTATAAATTTGAAAACTTAATAAACCACGGAATAATGTAGATAGAGAGGTAAAAATTGACACGCATGCTTGGAATGACATGGGGTTTTATTAGAACAAAAAAAAAAGAGCAAAACTGCTACAATGACGGGTGAGAGGTACGCCAATGTGTTACAGAATCGCCTCATCCCCAGCCTGGCTGATAAACACCTGCTGGAACGTACGATGTTTATGCAGGATGGCACTACACCCCATATTGCTAGACGCTTGAAAGATCTCTTGCGCGCGTCGTTTGGTGATGGTCGTGTGCTCAGCCTCCCAGGTCCCCAGACATCAGTCCGTGCGATTATTGGCTTTGGGGTTACCTGATGTCGAAAATGTATCGTGATCGAGCGACATCTCTAGCGATGCTGAAAGACAACATCCGACGCCAATGCCTCACCTTAACTCCGGACATGCTTTACAGTGCTGTTCACAACATTGTTCCTCGACTACAGCTATTGTTGAGGAATGATGGTTGTCATATTGAGAATTTCCTGTAAAGAACATCATCTTTGCTTTGACTTACTTTGTTATGGTAATTATTGCTATTCTGATCAGATGAAGCGCCATCTGTCGGACATTTTTTGAAATTTAGTATTTTTTTGATTCTAATGAAGCCCCATGTCATTCCAAGCATGTGTGTCAATTTGTACCTCTCTATCTACATTATCCCATAATTTATTCAGTTTTCAAATTTATACTGGTTTTTTGATGACCCGGTACTTGGCGAGAGACGCTGTTCCCTACGCATCTTTACGTGCTCACTGTTCACTCAAAACTGAAAAGGGAGACGCGACACGATTGACGGGCATACTAGAGACACTGTCCAACACATCTGTGCAAAGCTTTACCGGATTTTCCAAGTGGTCTCCATTTCGCGATCGATCGGAACTTACTTTCTGGACAACCCTCGTAAATAAACGTATGTTTCTATATAACCCTGGGTCTTCCACACCTGAACCGATTTAAACCAAACTTGAAACACATATCACTTACTCTCTGTCAAACCGGTGGGGATGCAAAAGCAGTGTAGCCCACCATGCGCGAACAGCCATATTTTAGTCAACCACTATTCGAGAATAAGAGCTCTTAGGGACCTGGATCAAACTTTCACAAGTTTCCTGCTCAGAACCTCCACAAAGTGATGAGACGAAAAAAAGTTTATCATTTAGTCAAATGTGCAAATGTGTGACAATTCCTAAGGGACCAAACTGCTGAGGTCATCGGCCTTGAACTATCTTAACCTAACTTATGCTACGAAAAACACACACACCCATGCCCGAGGGAGGACTCGAACCTCCGCCGGGAGGGGCCGCACAATCCGTGACATGGCGCCTAAACCGCGCGGCCACTCCACGCGGCTATTCACTTACTACATTTTCGCTGTTCATGCAGTACAACTGCTGCATGAAGGAAAGCGTTTTCATTTGTTACTTCTTTATTACTCACTGTATTCACGACACACTTTTCAGACAGTATATAGACATATCACTGAATGTAGCAAAAAAATTATATCATTCTACGAGACGTAGTTCCGGAGATATGCTGCCATAAACACTTAGATGCGTGGAAAACTGCTGCATCATGAATGACGTATTAACATATTATTTCTTTACTATCAGCTCTATTTTCAGCACATTCCGCATATAGTAACCACATATACCACTGGATCTACCTGCAAAATTACATTATTTTAGAGAACATAATTCAGGAAATACGATGCCATAAACATTAAGCTGGGTAAAAATGGAACCACAGGAAGAAATTCGTTAGAGATATGAGTCAAAGATGAACAGTTAAGTCTGAAATATCTTAAATATATGTGAAATATGCTTGTCATGTATGTACACGGGCTAAGCCACCGGCAGAAAGTTTATCCTAAGCCCATGGAACGATTTCAACAAAATATGGTACACATATCACGATCTGGAAAGAAATGCTGTGGGAGTAATAATCACCAGCGTCCTGTTGTGGCGAGCGTGATAACTTGGAGAGACAGAGAGAGAGAAGAGGAGAGGAAGAGATGGACACAGATAGGGGAAGGATAAGATGGACAGAGAGAGGGAGAGGAGGAAAAGGACAGAGAGAGGGGAAACGGAAAGATGGGCGGGGAAATGAAAGAGGAAGAGATGGGCAGAGACAGGAGGAGGAAGATATGTGCAGAGAGAGAGGGGGGTGGAGGAGTTAAACAGAGGAAGAGGAGGAAATGGACAGAGAATGGGAACGGAGGAGATGGAAAGAGAGAGGGAAGAGCTGGAGACGGTCAGAGAAAGGAAAGAGGAGGAAATGAACAGTGATAGGGAGGACAAGGAGATGGAGTAAGAGAGTGAGTGAAGGATGAGATGTATAGAGAGAGAGGGGGGGAAGGAGGACATGGATTAATAGAAGACTACAACATACAGATACACAGTCAACGCCAGGTACTCAGCTAGTACATACATGAAAATGACACATGTAATTGAAATGGTTCTCCCTAAGTTCTTGGCTCACATTACAGGTGCGCAATATGGACAGAGTTTGTGACACAGCAAAAGTCAATACGATGGTAAAATTATTGTCGTACACTTCCCCACACCTCGTGGTCGATACCAGTGACCGCACTGATCAGCCTACTTTGCATTTCATCCAAATCATATTAACGCAAGTAATCGTTGTGGGAGGAAGCATGTCTACTCCATTGACGAGGCAGTTCGTCAGGAGGTGATCGAGAACATCAGAAATAAAGTGTAGTGGAGACCGTCAAACTGCAAAATGAAATCTCCACTACCTTGTCGTAATTATATCATAAGCCATTGCTACAGCATGTCCAGGTACACGAAACAAGTCAGTTTCCTCCACGAAGAATAATGGTCCGTAAATTTGGAAGACATGTCACAAAAGACTTTAACTTTATGTGAATCACGAATGTGTTCTATAGTATCAAGTGGATGTTTGGTGTGCCAAATACGCACGTTATGAGAATTCATCTTTCTCGACTAATGAAATGTGGCTTTGTCATCTTCTGTGAAAAGCCATCTTCCTCCAGCAACCACAGAGTTTCATTTCGAAAGGCAGAAAGACGCTCTGTATTACTCATAATCAGTGTGTATAAAAGCTAAGGTCGTATAGTTTTACACTCTGCCGTTTGCGAATAATGCTCAAGACAGTTGACTGCAGCATCTGCTATTCTGTCCCATCACGTGTCATCGATTCCTTCTGGCTTCTGTCACATGAATCCTGCACATGCTCCACCTGCTATGCTGACGATTCTAGCTGGCCCGCTGCTTTCGCACCATATACTCAGGCACTCTCATGGAATGTGTCTACCACCCATAGATTATTTTCTCTGTTGGAGCTCGTACCGGATACTTTGTATGGAATTATCGCTCAGTCTTGACAACTGCCTCACATTTACCGATTTCGAGGACACAAAACGTGCATATCGCTCCATTATAGCCATGTTCAGACATACTTGCCCTCTAGCTGTCAGCTCTGCAACTACGATACAGTGCATATTACGAATGGTAACTTGGAGAGATGATCTACCCACTTATCTGTATAATTTTAAGGAGTTCATACTTCAATCGGTAAAAACGGAATCCTTATAGAATCATTGTTGTCCGCTTATCTGTGCGTCTGTCTGTCTCTCCTACTGTTAAGACCCATTTTTCTCAGGAATGGGAACAGGTATCAAATTTACGTAATATGATTAGGTCAAACTTCCTTGACGGTGTAAAAAATCAAAGCTTCCATGTTCAAGCAATCCAAAAATACGGCCATTTATGATGCTCGCAAACTCACCTGCCAAAACCTACAGCGTACTACCCGTTGGCCCAAAATAATACAATTTGTCAAGAATTTGCAATTTATAAAAATATACTAATGGCCATTAAAATTGCTACACCACAAAGATGACGTGCTACAGACGCGAAATTTAACCGACAGGGAGAAGATGCTGTGATATGCAAATGATTAGCTTTTCAGACCATTCACACAAGGTTGGCGCCATTGGCGAAACCTACAACTTGCTGACATGAGGAAAGTTTCCAACCGGTTTCTCATACACAAACAGCAGTTGACCGGCGTTATCTGGTGAAACGTTGTTGTGATGCCTCGTGTAAGGAGGAGAAATGCGTACCATCAAGTTTCCGACTTTGATAAATGTCGGATTGCAGCCTATCGCGATTACGGTTTATCGCATCGCGACATTGCTGGGTACAGAAATGTTCGACTGCTGTCCTGGCCAGCACATTCTCCAGATCTCTCACCAATTGAAAATGTCTTGTCACTGGTAGCCGAGCAACTGGCTCGTCCAAATACGCCAGTCACTACTCTTGATGAACTGCGGTATCGTGTTGAAGCTGCATGGGCAGCTGTACCTGTCCACGCCATCCAAGCTCTGTTTGACGCAACGCCCAGGCTTATCAAGGCCGTCATTACGGCGAGAGGTGGTTGTTCTGGGTAGTGATTTCTCAGGATCTATGCACCCAAATTGCGTGAAAATGTAATCATATGTCGGTTCTAGTATAATATATTTGTCCAATGAATACCTGTTTATCATCTGCATTTCTTGTTGGTGTAGCAATTTTAATGGCCAGTAGTGTAATTTTCTTTTAATTACAAACATACATTGCGTTCGTAATCCGTCAAAAATATCAGGGACTACAGTAGGGATTTTGATCTGATTTTCAGTAATTGATATAGTGCAGTAGGAGGAAGGTTTGTGTATGTAATTTACAAATATTTTGTGCTAATTGGCTGAACTATATTGAAGTTTAGTTCTCCAGCCGCTGTGAATACGATGCTCTTTCATCTATTGGTGGTAGGCGTAAGGCGGCCAACTTACAGCATCACTGTCTGTCTCTACGACTGTTAAGACCCCCTTTTTCTCAGGAACGAGTAGAGGTATCAAGTTGAAATTTATGTCAAATACGAAGGTCTACGGTCCCTCCAAGGTGTAGAAGTTTAAGCTTCTAAGTCACTGCAATCAAAAGATACGGCCTTTTACTTCACGTATTTTGAGACTCGCAAACTCACATATCAAAACCCATAGGTGAAATATCTATTTACGTAATTAATTTTTATGAGAACCTCAGGGCGCGATTTCTAATCGCACTTATCGTGTTTTTCTGTGTGCCTCGTCGTTTTCGCGTAGTCGTGTTTCAATCCTCGATGGTACTCATGAGTATCTCTGTACAGGTTGTGTAATGTGTTCGCTTAGTACAGAAGTCAAGTGACCTTTCGCCTCCTTGGCTTTTGTTGGAGAACATCATTGGTAGTTTTTCGACTGGAAACAGATTTTAACCAAATACTGTTATAAGTGTAAGTCAGTGAATGGAGAAGGGAATATCTGTGACAGAAATTATGAAAGAACAAGTGGTGGTATGAAGGCCTGTGCTGCAACTGAAATTTTTAGTCTATCTGTTAACGAAAGGCGAGTGTGTTACACTAAGTTCTTCGGTAATGGAGGCTCAAAAGCATATAACAATATAGTAGATGCTCATCCTTGTGGTGAGAAGATTAACACAAAACTGCAATGTGTTGGTCATGTCCAGAAGAGTATGGGCACCAAGTTGAGGAAGTTGAAACAAGGTTTGACAGACAAGAAACTTTCTGATGGTCATATCGTATGAGGCAGGCTGACAGACAAAATGATTAACGAACTACAGCAATATTATGGCATGTCCAATAGATATAATACTAATGATTTGTTTAAAATGAAGCAGGCAGTATGGGCTACCTTCTTCCACAGACTGTCAACTGATGATAAACCAGTACACCGCCTTGCCCTCCTGGGCCTGATTCATGGCGCAAATACCGCAATGTCCAGTTCTCAAACAGTTCATACAGCCATAAACATTCCATCCAGCAGCACTCATGGATGTCATAAAACCTATTTACAGAGACCTGGCAAATCCTGAATTACTGAAGAAGTGTCTGCATGGTCAGACTCAAAATCCCAATGAGTCTTTCAATAATCTTATATGGACACGCTCACCAAAAAATGTTTTTGTTGCAATGAAGACATTCAAGTGGGGACAAGGATGCTGTTATTGCTCTTATGATGGCAACATAGGTAGGGTGAAGCGCTACAGTATATGGGAATTAATCCCGAAGAAAACTACATCAGAGAATTTGAACAGATGGACAAGGTTCGCATTGATAAACGGGAATATGCAGCACAGGTGGCCACTAAGGAGACCAGAAAAAAAGAAAATAAGAAAAAACTTGGTGAACGATCAAGAGGATGATATACAGTATGGTGTAAGGTGCTTCTGAGTGATTAAAAATAAAAAGTTAAGCATATATTAAGTGAGTTACAGTCTTTTAAAACTTTATAAGCCGTTTCCGAAAATTTACATTTTCTGTTGCATTTTTCCCTAATTCTCAAAAACCACTTCGATTAGAGTATTCAAATTTTCAGGGAGTAATAACATACATACCCTGAGGCTACTGAACTAAAAGAAGAACATAATGTTATATATAATTAAAATTATTTAGAATAACGTACAAAAAAGTACACAAAATTTTAACCATGTAATTAATAAATTGTATTTCCGAAATCAGTGGCTTAAATGCAATTATTGTTGATCGGTAGACTCAGAAGATACAGTTTAATGTCCCGTAAAAGTTTCATGTCAATGGCTACAGTGATTCCTGAAATACAGTGAAGCCAAGTCACTAAATTTAACATTGTCGGGATAGGGCGTTCCAATTACCCTTAAAAATAGTAGCGTTCTACCACAATTACGGTTCGGTAGTTTTAGTACATTACATACATGTCATAGTAAATGGTAGGATTACCAGAAATAGTGGTAACCTTGGTAGGGAAAGAATCATAAACGAAAGTGTGAGAGAGGAACTGTATCCCGATGACATCTCCCTGTTCTTTGTTTGTTTGTTTGTTTGTTTTGTACATAATTAGAACCGTATATCATTCAATGTTAGTCCATTGTGTATTTTATATCCTTAGAAAATATAAATGGCATTTTATAAATAAAAAATTAGCTACTCACATAACTTCTGTGCTTTTATGCGAGCAAAAAAAAAAATGGTTCAATTGACTCTGAGCACTATGGGATGTTAAATCTATGGTCATCAGTCCCCTAGAACTTAGAACTACTTAAACCTAACTAACCTAAGGACAACACACAACAACCAGCGAGCAAAAAAAAATTATTTTCTATGCAAGTACAGCTTACACGAACAACACAAAAGATCTATACAATTAGTGAATTATTGTTGTCGTTTTGCACTGAGTAGAATGTTCTTCATCATGATCGAAGGTAGAAGTTTCCTGTTATAATCGATAAGAGCAAAAATTGTTTAGCAGTAACATAAATATGTTTCATACAAACTCGACGAACAATTAAAGCGAAATTTGATAGATTTTTTTTTTATTTTACCTTTCTTTTGGGGGGGGGGGGGAGAATGGCGTTTTCTAAAGCTATATGATAAATCTACATTTCTTTAAATTTTTACTACAACATCCCTCTGTTACGCATTACAGATCAGATTAAAACTTATGGAATAAAACTTGGCCGGCCGGTGTGGCCGAGCGATTTGTCGCGTCCCAAGCGTGGGTATTGCGAGGGATTGGGCGACACGGTTCGTGGATGGGATTTTAGCCGGTTGACCTTAGTGAGAGGGAGACTTTTTGATCTGGCTAAGATGTAGAAATCCCTGGTTTTCACAAGGCTATGAAGGTGGTAGAAATTAAAGTCGTGATAACTTTAATAAATTGCAGTTTATTCTAAGTGAATACAAATCGCCCTATCTGACGGTGGTTGCACTCACAGGAAGGCCAAGTCTAATACAGAGACGGTGACTGACTCCACCGTTCCGACTGCCTACTAGAAGTTCTGCAACGTTTCTTAACACCCTACGTTAGAGTCCCGCGGCTACGCCCTGACGCTCTCCAGCGACTATCTCCGGCTGCCTGCCTACAGCCCGTTCCCCAGCCCAAGTCGGCTGCTGCTATCTAACTCTTCGCCCTCACCAGACAAGACCCGACACGACAAGCCCTCAGAGCGGCGTGCTCTCGTGTTTTGTTAGCGTTTCCCCTTCGACCCCGCCAGCGCTTGGCCTGACGTAGCGTCGAAGGCAACGTGTCCTTATTTGGTATCGTTAAAACATTGTTGTTGCTATTGTTCTTCAGAGGCTGAGTGGAGGGGCAAAGGCGCCTCTCCCTATATGGTCAGGCACTGCGTCCTGAGCCCTTCATTGGCTCCTCGTGACGTAGTGCGGTCCCCACCAAGGGCCCTCTTTCTTTCTCTCTCCACTCCCAGACCTCTCTCTCTAGCCAGGAATGCTTTCTGTTGATATTCTTAATTGAATGCTTATCACGAGTCCCTGCACAGACCTTCGTTTGTATCTACTGGCTGTTTACTTTCTTATCAAAGCACCCAGCTGCCCAGCACTTTGAGTGCCGCCTCGGCTAACCCTTCTGCCACGCCTGGCGTCCAGCGCTACAGTTTTAACTTCGTCCTACGTACTATTCTTAAGGTACTGCAATTAGACTTGGCTTGTTCCTGCGGTTACAACACCTCCCCCGCCAGGGAAATTGGCGTTACTCCTCAGAGTACCGTCAATTGTGATTCTCTCATTTTATTTGATTACATTTTCTTTGTTACATCAACACTTCATATGTTTCTTTATCTTTCGTATACACTTAATTCCATTAAGTTCTTTGTGAGCCACAATCATTTTATACATACATTTATCAAGATACACTTTTCTTCTCTTTTTTTTCAATTCATTGCTACAACAATTATTTATCAAACATACATTTATCAAGGTACATTTTTTTTAAGTCATTACAATCAAGGTACATTTTTAAAAGCATTGATACAAATTACCATTTTCATTCAACAAATACGTACAGTTTCAAAAATAGACAAAACACTAAAATAGATTACACCTCTTCATAAGACACCTCTAATATATTTTATCTTTTGATTTTACTTAACGCCTGTTTCTGAACAGAACTGAATCTTCTTGGTTTTTCCCACATCTTTCGTATATTACTACCTCTTCAGTGTCTTTATTAGCTTGTCTTCTACTTAAGCTAGTCTCTGGATATTGATTTACTATAGTGTTTCTTATACATACTTTACCACAGCAGTTATTATCGTCAAAGACTTCCATAAACTTTTGAAGCATTCCTTACAGCATTTACAATTTTTACAACAACATGTTATTACAATAACAATGACTATTGCTATAGCTATGTATGTAGTTACTGAGTAATGGGTAAAGTATCTGGAGTATTTTAGTTCCTCCTCCTGCCTTTCGGCCATCCGCTGGACATCGTCCAACGTTTTCCCAGCGACTTTCAAGTCATCTAATTGTGTTACTACCTGCTCTAGTGGTAAATCTAGCGTTAACATTGAGACATTCTTCTTGTCTTCGTTTACTACACAACAGTCAAATTCTAAATTAATTTGGTGTATTATATCCTTCTTTGTTACGTTACTATGAATTACTCTATCTGTTTGTATGAACACTCTCGTTCCATACCCTTTACATTTGCTATAAAAACTTATCTTTCCTACCCCTTTCATTAATAAATCCTTCGGGGGTTCTTTTCCACATAATACTGTCAGTCCTTCTTCCTTAGGAGCTACATATAGCCATTCGTTACTGTTTAGATGGGTCCAAAGGCTCTGATTCAGTGCGACTATTTTTCGCACACAATCTTCCGGAATTTCTCTTACCGGTTGTAATAACTTGGCTTCGCATTCCTCATGGTCGAATGTCGATAGCAATGTGAATGACTGTCTGCACAGTCTTTTGTTCTTACTCAATTCTTTACATTTTAAATCATCCGCAGAAAGTTTCGCTTACTGCCTTTTGGATTCATCTATCAGTAGAAATTCTTTCTCTGGCTGTATGTATATGTACCTCCCTTTCATATTTGGGATCTCCTTTGGTAATGGAAGAACTCTGTACAAATTGAAATTATTATTGTCTATTAAGGGGATATTAATTACGTACCCTAGTATGCTACCGGAAATGAAAACATCTAGATCGATTATTCTTAACAAGAGGTAGCCTGATGACTCCGCGAGAGGAACAGGAAACTTCACGTCCTTTAATTCGTCTCGGATTAAACTTAGATACTTCACAATTTGTACTGGATTAATGATGTGAGGCTGAAGTATTCCTTTCTGAGCATTTACAATGGCGTTTATCATCTGCTCGTACTCTTCTTCGATTTGGCCAAACACTGCCGCTAATTGCAGTACTTGTTCCGTTACAGTGGCAAAAGTTGCTACTCGTTTGAAACCCATATCTGTCTCCTTCACGTATTCCTTCATGAACCTCTCTAGTCTCTGCATGCCTGTCCTTAGAATGTGTTTGTTTGATTCTAGTGTATATACTGTTCTGTTTACTCCTGCTAATGTGGCCCTTACCACTGCCACTTGTTCGTTAGTTAACCTCAGCAACCCTTCCGAGTTCTTTTCCATAGCATCTATTCTTTCCTTATAGTATGCTGCGTCTGCTTCGCCCAATGTCCCGAACAGTATCTTACTTACCTGTCCGACGAAGTTGAATACTCCTCTCTTTCTTCTGGTTTCGTGTTTTGTGAGTTGCTGTACGAGTTGCTGTAACCCTGTAACCTTTTCTACGTGATGTGTAACTTGCTGATCTAATACTCTACATTCTATTAATCCAACGTTTAGTTGTTTCAATGTGTCACGGCACCTCTGTACTGCTGCCTTACCGTACCTCTCTGCTTTTTGAAATCTTTCTGTTATTACATCTAAGTTAACATATGTGACTATTCTCCATGTGGTACTGTATATCTCTATTTGTCCTACGTGATCGTAATACTGTCCTGATGATCTTGGTATTGATGTTACTTTGAATTCGTTCGTTTCGTATCCTGATGCAACGAAGCTGTATGTTGCTACCACTATGATGAGTTGCACCACTTGCCACTTGAGTGCCATACCTCAAATTTTAAAAGAACTGTTTCAGCCTGTTGGCATGTACTTTTGTTTCCTTATTTCTCTTAACTCTTATGACTACGTTAGGACCTTCCACTTTCAACACTTCAAATGGACCTCTCCATTGCGAATCTAGTTTCCGAGATCTACCACGTCTCACTGATTCGTCGTGTAATAACACCTTGTCCCCTACAGTAAATTCTTTCGGATTCTGTTTCAAATCATACTGTCCTTTACTGATTATCTTACTCCTTATAATAGAATCTTTAGCCACTCTATGGGCTTCCTGCATTCGTGCTCTTAGCTTATTTACGTACGAATCATAATCGTAACTTACCTGCGGTGTTTCTTGCTGGAGTACTCCTGGTATGTTAACCTTTCTTCCGTACATTAACTCGAATGGTGTATAACCTGTGCTACTGTGTGGTGTAGTGTTGAACACAAAAATTGCATACGGCACCCATTTGTCCCATGAACTTTGATCTCCTGTTACAAAGTGTCTGAGATATTCTACAATTGTTCTATGGCTCCTTTCTAGAGCACCATTTGACTCAGGGTGGTACGCTGTAGTATTTATACGTTTTACCTTCAACAATTTACATACACTTTTAAACACATCACTCAGAAAATTTGATCCTTGATCTGTTAACAAAACTGATGGAATCCCATACCTTAATACTATATTTTCTACAAATGCTTCTGCTACAGTTTCAGCGTCTTGCTTGTCAATAGGGACTGCTACTGTGAATTTACTCAGATCGTCTTGGAATGTTAACATGTACTTTTTTCCTGTACTAGATACATCTAGTGGACCCACTACATCCATTGCACATTTTTCAAATACTGTTTCAGCTGTGTCTGTAATTTCTAAAGGCATCCTTGTTTTCATTTGTGTGTTTTTGTTCTTTTGACATGATGGACACTTCCTAATATAATCTTCAATGTCCCGCTTCATTCCGCGCCACTGCTTGTACGCTTTTATCCTCTCGAATGTCCTATGCATTCCCTGGTGCCCTCCCAAGGGATTATCGTGCATCTCCTTTAATATACTTTCCTTTTCTTCGGGGCTAATTTCCTCATTACTATTTGTTTCCTGGTCTATCTCACCTGACACTTGCGCTTCCCGCACGTTTACGGAACTCTGTTCCGTCTCAGCTTGTGCTACGGAGGTTCTTTCTGCCTCCACATTTCGCTTTGAACTTATCTCTTCCTTTCCTTTATGCCTTATCCGGCTTAACGCGTCTGCATTACTGTTTAGCCTTCCTGGCTTATATACTACCTCGTAGTCGTACTCTTCGAGCTTCAGTCTCCACTTTAGGAGCCTCGAACTCGGATCCTTCACACTAAATATCCATGTTAGTGGCTTATGGTCTGTCACCACTGTGAATTTTCGCCCATACACGTATGGTCTAAACTGTTTTACCGCGTACACTATAGCCAACAACTCTTTTTCCGTTGTACTATAGTTCAGTTCTGCTTTGTTCAGTGCTCTTGATGCATATGCAATCGGCAAGTCTTCGCCAATCTTTTTCCCTTGCGATAACACGGCTCCCAACGCTGCGTTACTCGCATCCGTTGTGATTATAAACGGTTTCGTAAAGTCGGGATACTGAAGTAACGGAGGATTCACTAATTTCTCTTTCAGTTCCTCGAACGCATTCTTCTGTCGTTCTCCCCATTGGTATTCTACTCCTTTCTTTAAGAGTTCATGGAGAGGTTTCGCAATTTTGCTGAAATTTGCAATGAAACGTCGATAGTACCCTATCAATCCTAGAAACCCTTTTAGTTCTTTTGTTGTTCTCGGCTGTGGGAAGAACTTCACCTTCTCCACCTTTGCCACATCCGGTGATATTCCCTTGTCCGTGATACAATGACCTAGGAAGATTACCTCCTTCCTCAGAAATTCGCACTTGTCCGGTTGCAACTTCAAATTGTGCTCTCGCAACCTGTCAAATATTTCCCGGAGTTTTTCGTTATGCTCCTGCAGGTTTTTCCCATAACATACTATGTCGTCCAAATAGACAAAACATTTAACACCTTGTAAACCTGCCAATACTGTGTTCATTAGTCTCTGGAAACATCCTGGGGCTCCTTTCAGTCCCATCGGCATTCTTTTGTATTCGTAATGTTGATAGTTTGAGCTGAATGCCGTTTTCTCTCTGTCCTTCTCGTCCGTCAATATTTGATGGTACCCGCTTGCAAGGTCAAGCGTCGAGAAGTACTTGGCTTGCCCTAATTGATCCAGGATATCGGAGATATTCGGCAGTGGAAATGCATCGCCTACCGTGATGTCATTTAATTGTCGGTAGTCCACTACTATTCTCCATTTCTGCTTGCCACTGGCATCTAACTTCTTCGGAACTAACAGTAACGGTGCGTTCCATGCGCTCTTGCTTTCGACAATTATGTCATCCTTGAGCATCTGTTCTATTTGCTCTTTTAGCACTTCTTTTTGCGCTTCAGGGATTCTGTACGGTCTAGCGTTCACTACCTTCCCCGCGTGTTCCGGCGCAATCGGTATTCTATGTTTCACTGCAGAAGTATAGGACAGTTTGTCCCCCGGTAGATGAAATACATCTCCGTACTCCGTGCAGACCTCTGCTAGAGCGCTCTTTTCTTCGACGTTCAAATGATCCATTCTGAGTTGCCTTCGCAACACACTAGCACGACTTTCCGTCTTACCTACTGCATCAGTGCTGCATTTTACTTCGCGTACTTTCGCTATTCTTTCTAACTTTTCCGTTATTAATCTGACATTTCCTAGTTGAACTCTGTCCTCTGACACGTTTAATGCACTTACTATGCATTTCCCATTTCGCACTTTTACTAAGGACTCTGGTACATGCACCCCTCGTGCAGTCTCCTGCCTCGGTATGACCATTTCTCTTTCGATTCCCCGTGGTACCTTTCCGTCCACTTCCAACAACATTATTCTTTCTTCCCGGGGCCCTATCTCCCCGCCTATTTCTGAATCTGCTTCTATCTCTTGTCCCTTTGGTTCTTCCTCTACTACTAAGGATATATCTCGCCCTTTTAGTCTTATTACTTTACCCGCATAGTCCAGCTTGACTCTATGCTGTGTTAAGAAATTTCTCCCTGTCAATCCGTCGTACGGAATGTCTAGGCCTCTACCGTACACGTGAAATTTCTGTTTCACCTCTTCAGATCCGTCTATACTTAAGTTTATTTGTACCGTGCCTATTGTGCTAACGGCTTCACTCGTTACACCTTTTAACCGAAGCTTTTCTGTTTCATTGATTCCCAGCCTACTCTTTACCGGAATGCTCGTCCTCTTTAACAAACACAATTGTGCTCCTGTGTCCATTAGCAACTTTAAGTACTTCTTTAGTTCTACGCAGTACAACATTACCACGTCGTTTTCTGTTGCACAGTCGATTACCCTCACTGTGGGTTTACCTATTGCAACAAGGCCCGACTGCGCGGCCTTGCCGCCTCTTAGTTTCCCTGTACTACCTTTCCTGTTTTGCTCGATACTGGCACCCTACCTTTTCTCCAGGCGTGTCAGGGCCCTTCGTGGCAGTCTTTCGCGTAGTGGCCCTGCCGCTTACACTTAAAGCACGCAACATCTTTTACTCTTGTGCACGGAACTCCGCAGTTCCCTGGTAAATTACACTGTGGACATCTCCACTCTCGTAACCCTCCATCGGTTCCTCTATGATTCCCTCTTAATTCCCTTACATCTATCGGGTGAACTTTCCTTAACCGCACCCTGCATTCCATGTCTGTGTGTCCCGGCTTGTCACACCCATAGCAAAAGTTTGTAAATTCTTTACCTGTCATAGCTCGTACTCTATGCTCTGGCCTGCTTTTCCTACACTTGCTCGCTATGTGACCTCTCAGCCCACAATTGAAACATTTCAACTCTTTACTTTCTCTCACGTTTTTTACAGCTTCCTTATTTCTAGTGTACGTTACCCTCGGGGCTAGTCCCCGCTCTCTCATGGACAATATCGCACTCTCCTCCTGCAGTGCCAACTCCACTGCTGCTGCCAACGTGATTTCATCGCCTCTGCTTCTCACTATTGTTTGTATTCTGTCATTACTTAAACCCTGTATAAAACACGCTCTTCCTAAGGAGTCAACTAGTTCTATTGCACCTTTCAAGTTTTCTCTGGCCGTAACTTTATTTACTGCTTCTCGAAAGTCTCTCTGCATTTCATCAATTCTGCTTGCCCACATTGCTATCGGTTCCCCTTGTCCCTGTCCGGCTTGGAAAATTTTACATGCGTAGTAGTCTATAGTACGCTCACTGGCATAATTTTCTTCTAAAACGTGTTTCACCTCTTGCCACGTACCTGTGCGTTCACGCACCTGCAATCTCGACCTGGCCTCACCGGTTATCTTTGCTTTCACGAACTTCAATAACGTTTCGTGTTCCTCAGGCTTTACTAATTCAAAAGCTGCATCTTCGATAAATTCTCTTAAATCCTTCTTGTTCCCTTCGAAAACTTTCGACACAATACATAGGGCCTCTTTCACTGACATCTTACCACTAGTGGAGGATGACGCAACTTCATTATTTAGGGGCATCTTAACTAAGTTAACACTTTATACAACAAAATACAATATTCTTAATACAGTTTTACAATTACCGCTTCTCGTGTGGTGCGCCGTCTGCTCTGTTGGCTCGCGTCGTCCTGCGCTGCTTCGCGCTCTCTTTGTGCCCGCGCTGTCCCGCTGTTCCGCGCTGCTCCGCGCTGTCTCTGCGCCCGCGCTGTTCCGCGCTGCTCCGCGCTCTCTTTGTGCCCGCGCTGTCCCGCTGTTCCGCGCTGCTCCGCGCTGTCTCTGCGCCCGCGCTGTTCCGTGCTGCTCCGCGCTCTCTTTGTGCCCGCGCTGTCCCGCGCTGTTCCGCGCTGCTCCGCGCTGTCTCTGCGCCCGCGCTGTCCCGCGCTGCTGCGACTCGCCGGCCGCCGCTCTGCTGGGCTGTGCCGACCCCGTCGCTCTCCTCGGTTGCCGCTGCTACGGCTGCTGCCGCTTCTGCTGCTGCTCGGCCCGGACCCTCGGACTCGAACGCTGGCTGCTTAGGCACCTCTGTGCCTCGTCACTCTGCGTCGCGCTGCCGCTGTCCTGCGTTGCCCTGCACCCGCGAGGACTACCTTTCTGGACTCTGACGCACTGGTGCTACTAATGCTGAAAGTTGCGAGTCGCCACAACTTCTTGCCAATTGCCACAGTCGCTGTAGCAAAATCTAATGTCTCCTGGAGGTAGGAGCCTATGCGCCTTTGTGATAACCCCGCACCTGGCACCAAAAGTTTTTATTTATGTCGCGTCCCAAGTGTGGGTATTGCGAGGGATTGGGCGACACGGTTCGTGGATGGGATTTTAGCCGGTTGACCTTAGTGAGAGGGAGACTTTTTGATCTGGCTAAGATGTAGAAATCCCTGGTTTTCACAAGGCTATGAAGGTGGTAGAAATTAAAGTCGTGATAACTTTAATAAATTGCAGTTTATTCTAAGTGAATACAAATCGCCCTATCTGACGGTGGTTGCACTCACAGGAAGGCCAAGTCTAATACAGAGACGGTGACTGACTCCACCGTTCCGACTGCCTACTAGAAGTTCTGCAACGTTTCTTAACACCCTACGTTAGAGTCCCGCGGCTACGCCCTGACGCTCTCCAGCGACTATCTCCGGCTGCCTGCCTACAGCCCGTTCCCCAGCCCAAGTCGGCTGCTGCTATCTAACTCTTCGCCCTCACCAGACAAGACCCGACACGACAAGCCCTCAGAGCGGCGTGCTCTCGTGTTTTGTTAGCGTTTCCCCTTCGACCCCGCCAGCGCTTGGCCTGACGTAGCGTCGAAGGCAACGTGTCCTTATTTGGTATCGTTAAAACATTGTTGTTGCTATTGTTCTTCAGAGGCTGAGTGGAGGGGCAGAGGCGCCTCTCCCAATATGGTCACGCACTGCGTCCTGAGCCCTTCATTGGCTCCTCGTGACGTAGTGCGGTCCCCGCCAAGGGCCCTCTTTCTTTCTCTCTCCACTCCCAGACCTCTCTCTCTAGCCAGGAATGCTTTCTGTTGATATTCTTAATTGAATGCTTATCATGAGTCCCTGCACAGACCTTCGTTTGTATCTACTGGCTGTTTACTTTCTTATCAAACCACCCAGCTGCCCAGCAGTTTGAGTGCCGCCTCGGCTAACCCTTCTGCCACGCCTGGCGTCCAGCGCTACAGTTTTAACTTCGTCCTACGTACTATTCTTAAGGTACTGCAATTAGACTTGGCTTGTTCCTGCGGTTACAACAGATTGTAGGCGCTTTAGTCTGGAACCGCACGATCGCTACGGTCGCAGGTTCGAATTCTGCCTCGGGGATGGATGTGTGTGATGTCCTTAGGTTAGTTAAGTTTAAGTAGTTCTAAGTTCTAGGGGACTGATGACGTCAGATGTTAAGTCCCATAGTGCTCAGAGCCATTTTTTTTAATAAAACTTGAATTAAACAATGGCAGTTTCAGTTTTGCTATGAATACTGTTTATTTTTAAGTACCAGACATGTGGATGAATATGTAGAACAAAGACGTTCCGTACGTTACGTGGCCCTTTACATATTCTCAATCATTTTCTAAGCCGTTCAAAGCTTCCAGTTTCTATGGGAATCTAGTAAGAGGCTGATCGCACGCGTAAACAAAACGATAGAAATGAGGTAACGCCTGACAGGTGTGCAACATATCTAGTGTACAGGTAATTCTGTTGCCAAAACTACAAGGAAAACTGTCGTAGCCTACGCTTACTTACAATAGCCTACGGTAGCGTACGGTAGTTTTACAAGTCTTAAGCAACACTGTGGTTCGGCTCGGAGGTATGTATCTTTTGTGTTTAGCCTATTTACTCTGTAATTCCTCGTGTATTCCCTGGCCTTCAATTTCGCAGGTTCTCGAAGCATGTGAACCCCTTGGATCTCCCCTACAGCCCGTAGTACTACCGCTTCAAAGGACAAGAAATTGAAGTTGCTAGGGCGAAACGTAGTTGTGAGCCAAATACATCTGGCACCGACCGACATAAAGGTGGTCGGCGCGCTCTTTCTGCGCCGTTTATTTTTCGCCCAGGGCAACTAGCGCATTCCGACCGCCAGTGGGGCTACGGAACACTCGCCGGGCCCTCTTCCCCCCCCCCCCCCCACCCTCACCCGCCCACCCTACCCGCCCCAGCGTGTACAAAACGCGAACAGCCGCTCGCTCCTTCTTCCCCGTTCTTCCCTCCTCAGTCTGCACGCTGCGGGTTAACGGCCTTTCCTCTGCATATTCGCCTTTGAAAACACTACAGCATGATGTTATTTCACGCTCCGTTTAACATAATCCGAAGGCCGGCGCATGACCGTAGGGGCAGACAGGCGAACGGAGCTGTCTCATTCCGCAACGATGATGCCCTCACAATAACAGCTCGTGTATTTACTCTTTCGCGGTGACTTCTTTCTTCTGAAATGTTGAAGTACTGTTCCAGAGGTAGCAAAAATGCAAACAACATTTCTTTAGCCGGCTCGGAATATGTATGTACAAAAACACACATACACACACACACACATACACTGGTTATACGCGGATGCTTACACTCGTAGTCCCATATGGCGCTGACATTCCTCCACAGGTTCTCCCTCACGTCCAGCACCCCTTGAGCATGGATGCGGCTGGGTATTGTCTCGAGAACGATGATGGAAGTTTCTGCAACGATATAATGAATCTTCATCTGTCTACTCCAAGAAGGGTGGTTGAGTTTAGCATCCATACTTAAGACTAGACTTGGCCACTGTTTCTATGTTTCGATACAGTGTATCGATACGTGGAACTGTTTCAGTGTTTCGGACCGGTTGTGGTTCACTGTTTCGAAACAGTGGTGTTTCATTCCGCCCCTGTCTCGGACCAGATTCGATCTCGAGCCAGACACACAAACTGTATCGTTGTTTCAAAATAAGGCTGTTTCAGTCCACCTGTGCCTGGAACGGAATAACTGAATCGAAACAGTGATGTTTCATTCCACTCTGTGTCGGACGAGATTCGGGCTCGGCACAGGTACTGAAACACAACATACCACTTCATGAAACTCTTTCAAGAGTGTCGAAATCTTTTTGACAAGCAATAGCATGAAGCTTAAGATATCCGAAAATAAAGCTTCATTTCTAGCTGACTGTCCTGTTTCGAAATGGCGTAACATCTGCTTTATAAACACTAACCAAACAATAAAACAACGCATACTATTCACATTCAAAATAATAAATATGTGAAAATTATTCAGTTAAATTACACTTTTTTTATAACATACGCTTGCCTGTTCATGTACAGTAATCATATTAAGAAACGCAAGTAAGCCTACAACATTTTGAATAAAAAAAGGCGTAGAGCGACAGTTATTAGACATACACATAAATTTGATGTAGGTATAATTGCAAGCAATCTGTTTGACAAATCACTGATAGTGTAATAGTGTATGGGAAGGGCTGGGAAGCATGGTGAATTTATAGTAACGGTTCGAAACACCTTGAAAGACAAAAAAATTTTGTGTTATATTTTGTTATTTATTCGAATCACTTTGCGTTATTTGTGAGTCTATAGTCACTGTGCCTATTATCGACAATGATTACCTTTGTGTAGATGGAAATTATCAGGATGGGTATATTACCCATACTAACGGAATGTGGGACTCCCATTAGAATATCCGTGGTTTCTGCAGTTTGCTCCCACCTCCAGTTCCGTTCGGGGTGGTTCTTCTGTCTTCAGTTATGGCTGTCCTCACCCAATTGAAAGGTATGAAAGTCACGCGACACGAAAGCAGCGCCTTTGCTGCAGGACATACGAAACTGCCAAGACGCCTAAGTGATAGTTTCATACTTTCTGCAACATGATTAGCGCTCTCGCACCTCATTTGTGTTTATATGGACGTACTTATATACAGTAGACATTCAAGATGATAAAATGTGTAGGTTTATTAGATTACAAAACACAAACTGTTTCACTGTTTCGAAACAGCGTATCGGAACATTACATTGTACTGTTTCATTTGTTTCGAAACAGTTACGTGTTTCAGTTTGCCCATCTCTACTTAAGACAATCTCCATTCCTTCCGAAGTGACTATGCAAATGTAGACGAGATGTGGTTCAAATTCAAAGATATAGTACCAACAGCAATTGAGAGATTCATACCTCATAAATTGGTAAGAGATGGAACTGATCCCCCATGGTACACAAAACAGGCCCGAACACTGTTGCAGAGGCAACGGAAAAAGCATGCGAAGTTCAGAAGAACGCGAAATCCCGAAGATTGGCTAAAATTTACAGACGCGCGAAATTTGGCATGGACTTCAATGCGAGATGCCTTTAATAGATTCCACAACGAAACATTGTCTTGAAATTTGATAGAAAATCCGAAGAAATTCTGGTCGAATGTAAAGTACACAAGCGGCAAGACGCAGTCAATACCTTCGCTGCGCAGTGCCGATGGTACTGTTACCGACGACTGTGCCGCTAAAGCGGAGATATTGAACGCAGTTTTCCGAAATTCCTTCACCAGGGAAGACGAATGGAATACTCCAGAATTTGAAACACGAACAGCAGCTAGCATGAGTTTCTTAGAGGTAGATACCTTAGGGGTTGCGAAGCAACTCAAATCGCTTGATACGGGCAAGTCTTCAGGTACAGATTGTATACCGATTACGTTCCTTTCAGATTACGCTGATACAATAGCTCCCTACTTAGCAATCACATACAACCGCTCGCTCGCCGATAGATCGGTACCAACAGATTGGAAAATTGCGCAGGTCGCGCCAGTGTTTAAAAAGGGTAGGAGGAGTAATCCATCGAACTACAGACCTATATCATTGACGTCGGTTTGCAGTAGGGTTTTGGAGCATATACTGTATTCAAACATCATGAATCACCTCGGAGGGAACGATCTAGTGATACGTAATCAGCATGGTTTCAGAAAACATCGTTCTTGTGCAACGCAGCTAGCTCTTTATTCGGACGAACGAATGGCCGCTATCGACGGGGGATCTCAAGTTGATTCCGTATTTCTAGATTTCCGGAAAGCTTTTGACACCGTTCCTCACAAGCGACTTCTAATCAAGTTGCGGGCCTATGGGGAATCGTCTCAGTTGTGCGACTGGATTCGTGATTTCCTGTCAGAAAGGTCGCAGTTCGTAGTAACAGACGGCAAATCATCGAGTAAAACTGAAGTGATATCGGGTGTTCCCCAGGGAAGCGTCCTGGAACCTCTGCTGTTCCTGATCTATATAAATGACCTGGGTGGCAATCTGAGCAGTTCTCTTAGGTAGTTCGCAGATGACGCTGTAATTTACCGTCTAGTAAGGTCATCCGAAGACCAGTATCAGTCGCAAAGCGATTTAGAAAAGATTGCTGTATGGTATGGCAGGTGGCAGTTGACAGTTGACGCTAAATAACGAAAAGTGTGAGGTGATCCACATGAGTTCCAAAAGAAATCCGTTGGAATTCGATTACTCGATAAATAGTACAATTCTCAAGGCTGTCAATTCAACTAAGTACCTGGGTGTAAAAATTACGAAGAACTTCAATTGGAAAGACCACACAGATAATATTGTGGGGAAGGCGAGCCAAAGGTTGCGTTTCATTGGCAGGACACTTAGAAGATGCAACAAGTTAACTGAAGAGACAGCTTACACTACACTCGTTCGTCCTCTGTTAGAATATTGCTGCGCGGTGTGGGATCCTTACCAGGTGGGATTGACGGAGGACATCGAAAGGGTGCAAAAAAGGGCAGCTCGTTTTATATTATCACGTAATAGGGGAGAGAGTGTGGCAGATATGATACGCAAGTTGGGATGGAAGTCATTAAAGCAAAGACGTTTTTCGTCGCGGCGAGATCTATTTACGAAATTTCAGTCACCAACTTTCTCTTCCGAATGCGAAAATATTTTGTTGAGCCCAACCTAAATAGGTAGGAATGATCATCAAATTAAAATAAGAGAAATCAGAGCTCGAACAGAAAGGTTTAGGTTTTCGTTTTTCGCGCGTGCTGTTCGGGAGTGGAAAGGTAGAGAGATAGTATGATTGTGGTTCGATGAACCCTCTGCCAAGCACTTAAATGTGAATAGCAGAGTAGTCATGTACATGGAGATGTAGATGTATGTTTCTGCAACGATATAACGAATCTTCATCTGTCTACTCCAAGAAGGGTGGTTGAGTTTAGCATCCACATTTATGTGGACTCTAAAGACATCGCGAATTTTTTTCTTTAATGAAACGTCTGTGACAACTTTCCATCAGCACTTGAAGCTTTCGCTAATATAGTGTCTTTTATGAGGGTTTCTTTACTTCCAGTTTGAAATAACAGTGACAGCAATCTTCAGGTAAAACTTCCCACTTTCGTGACTGCCATTATGGATAATATGTATTTGAAGATCGAGTCTGCCTCTTGATTCTGTAGAAACATTGTTCTCGCGACTTCTTTCGCATCGTACAACGTTTTGAAAGGTATGTGCTAAGGTCTGATCAAGGTAGCTACAAAAAATGGTTCAAATGGCTCTGAGCACTATGGGACTCAACTGCTGTGGTCATAAGTCCCCTAGAACTTTCAAGTACTGTAACCTCCTCCTTCCAAATCGGCCTACTGGATTGCGATATAACTGACCGTGATCGCATATGCCTAATGAAATTTTACAGTGATTAAGACTATCGTTACAGAAGGAAAACAACACTGGTTAGTTGGAGGAAAGAGTACAACAGACTCTTCTGAAGGAACAATCTATTCTAAACTGAAGCTAAATACTGATGATACTTTTGGAATGGGTAGAATATAGTGCAGTCGCTCACGAGCCACACAGGGGGCAAAGGATATCACGTAAAATTTACTACAGAGATTACCGATAATACAAAAACACTGATTACCTAAAAAGGAGACAATTAAACGGTTGCCATCCCGCTAGGGCAATGAATCTCCAGAATCTTAAGAAAGGTAATGGCAAATAAATTTAAGCAAATAATCACTGGCGTGGCAACATAAAGATGTCAATCTGTTCCTCAGCACAAGAGTTCACGAGAAAATAAATGAATGAGAGAGCAATGAGTTGGAAGTTACTTACTCTGAAATACTAAATTCTGAAATTAAAATTAAACGGAGCTACTGGTTAAATAAATGGCTGGCTTAACATAAACTTTGTTATGTAAAAAACGACTTTCAGTAACCTCAGTGTAACGTAACGCAAAATTTAGAAATAGGTAAGCTACACTCCTGGAAATTGAAATAAGAACACCGTGAATTCATTGTCCCAGGAAGGGGAAAATTTATTGACACATTCCTGGGATCAGATACATCACATGATCACACTGACAGAACCACAGGCACATAGACACAGGCAACAGAGCATGCACAATGTCGGCACTAGTACAATGTATATCCACCTTTCGCAGCAATGCAGGCTGCTACTCTCCCATGGAGACGATCGTAGAGATGCTGGATGTAGTCCTGTGGAAAGGCTTGCCATGCCATTTCCACCTGGCGCCTCAGTTGGACCAGCGTTCGTGCTGGACGTGCAGACCGCGTCAGACGACGCTTCATCCAGTCCCAAACATGCTCAATGGGGGACAGATCCGGAGATCTTGCTGGCCAGGGTAGTTGACTTACACCTTCTAGAGCACGTTGGGTGGCACGGGATACATGCGGACATGCATTGTCCTGTTGGAACAGCAAGTTCCCTTGCCGGTGTAGGAATGGTAGAACGATGGGTTCGATGACGGTTTGGATGTACCGTGCACTATTCAGTGTCCCCTCGACGATCACCAGTGGTGTACGGCCAGTGTAGGAGATCGCTCCCCACACCATGATGCCGGGTGTTAGCCCTGTGTGCCTCGGTCGTATGCAGTCCTGATTGTGGCGCTCACCTGCACGGCGCCAAACACGCATACGACCATCATTGGCACCAAGGCAGAAGCGACTCTCATCGCTGAAGACGACACGTCTCCATTCGTCCCTCCATTCACGCCTGTCGCGACACCACTGGAGGCGGGCTGCACGATGTTGGGGCGTGAGCGGAAGACGGCCTAACGGTGTGCGGGACCGTAGCCCAGCTTCATGGAGACGGTTGCGAATGGTCCTCGCCGATACCCCAGGAGCAACAGTGTCCCTAATTTGCTGGGAAGTGGCGGTGCGGTCCCCTACGGCACTGCGTAGGATCCTACGGTCTTGGCGTGCATCCATGCGTCGCTGCGGTCCGGTCCCAGGTCGACGGGCACGTGCACCTTCCGCCGACCACTGGCGACAACATCGATGTACTGTGGAGACCTCACGCCCCACGTGTTGAGCAATTCGGCGGTACGTCCACCCGGCCTCCCGCATGCCCACTATACGCCCTCGCTCAAAGTCCGTCAACTGCACATACGGTTCACGTCCACGCTGTCGCGGCATGCTACCAGTGTTAAAGACTGCGATGGAGCTCCGTATGCGACGGCAAACTGGCTGACACTGACGGCGGCGGTGCACAAATGCTGCGCAGCTAGCGCCATTCGACGGCCAACACCGCGGTTCCTGGTGTGTCCGGTGTACCGTGCGTGTGATCATTGCTTGTACAGCCCTCTCGCAGTGTCCGGAGCAAGTATGGTGGGTCTGACACACCGGTGTCAATGTGTTCTTTTTTCCATTTCCAGGAGTGTATTTAGTTTCGATTATTGAAATATTGAAGTGAATTTACTTTAAGCAAACAGGCGACTGAACTTACTTTTAAAACAACAACAATAAGATACATAACAATCCAGTAGAAGTCACTCGAGAAGCTAAATACAGAATAAATGAAATACGCACTGATAATTTGTGCTGTATCTGTAGTTATTAGTTTTGCCAGTGAAATTTTACGGTACTTAAAGGAATGGGGTTTATACGCAAAATTGCAAATTATTTAGGACTCTGTTATGCAGTACAAGAATGAACAGTTGCTGAGGAAGAAAATTTCCACTGAAACTGCTCATTAGCAAATACACACAACTGGCCGTAAACAGTTAATCAATTTTCATATTTTTACGACATTCGGAGATTGCATGGAAAGGAAAGGGACCCTGCCTGTAATAATGTCTGAGGACAGTGACAACACAGGTGCGCTACAAGTTTTAACCATTGCAGGTTATTATTCAAGTTCGTCATACTTTGTGAAAGAAATGCAACTGGGTAGTGCCTCTACAGTACTATATCCGTCAGTTAACAGTCTTACGACGTTGTAGCTGTGCAGACGACGCAGTATGTAGCCGACGACAATGCTGAGCTGCCGCTGCTGCTGTTGGATCAGGACCCCCAGCTAACTCCAGAGCCACGGATAATAATGGGACAGCCAATAGTTAGAACTGCAGCTTCCTCCGGCTGTCCACTCCTACCGTGATCTCAATAATCGCGGGTTAAATAAAGAATTAGGTGCACCTACATTGGTTCAGTCATAGCTGCACCCCGCGACTCCGGGAACGCCCGACAAACACTTCCGCACTCCATCATGACCCAAGCTGCTCAGCCTCCTCTCTGTTCGCAACGCGACAGAGTATCTCCATACGCAAAGATAAACAACGGCACAGCTACTGCCATTTCGTCATTACCTTCGATACATTTAACTTAAGTTCCCTTGGCTATTACCCATAAATTTACAATATTTTCGTTATATTTACGATCAATTATATACAGTCAGAAATTAATACACTATTACATCAATTACGTATTAAATATAGTTTCTGTAATAAAGCTTACAAATTCAGAATTAGAAATACAGTACAAGTTATAGACGGATATTAAACGGTGAACATTTTAGATTATGCAGAAGGTATTTTATCTGCATTTTCGGTATTAAAGTGTAACAGCAGAATGAGATTATCACTCTGCAGCGGAGTGTACGCTGATATGAAGCTTCCTGGCAGATTAAAACTGTGTGCAACACCGAGACTCGAACCCGGGACCTTTGCCTTTCGCGGACAAGTGCTCTACCAGCTGAGCTACCCAAGCACGTCTCACGCCTCTTCCTCACAGATTTAGTTCTGCCAGTACCTCCTCTCCTACCTTCAAAACTTTACAGAAGCTCTCCTGCGAACCTTGGAGAACTAGCACTCCTGGAAGAAAGGATATTGCTGAGACATGGCTTTCCCACTGCCTGAGGGATATTTCCAGAATGAGATTTGACTCTGCAGCGGAGTGTGGGCTGATAGAAATTACCTGGCAGATTACAACTGTGTGCCGGACCGAGACTCGAACTCGGGATCTTTGCCAACTCTCAGATGGTAGAGCACTTGCAGAGTGAAAATCTCATTCTGGAAACATCCCCCACTCTGTGGCTAAGCTATGTCTCCCCAATATCCTTTATTTCAGGAGTGCTAGTTCTGCAAGGTTCGAAGGAGAGCTTCTGTAAAGTTTGGTAAGTAGGAGAGGAGGTACTGCCAAAAGTAAAGCTGTGAGGACGTGGCGTAAGTCGTGTTTGGGTAGCTCAGACGATAGAGCACTTGCCCGCGAAAGGCAATGGTCCCGAGTTTGAGTCTCGGTCTTGTACACAGTTTTAATCTGAGAGCAAGTTTCAGTATAACAGCAGTTTCGCTAGCGGGGATGATTTTAAAAACTTCCTGTCTGCGCTCGATAAGTGAAAAGACAAGCTTTTCAACCAACCCTGTCTGGTCTTGGGAGGAAGGACCAAAATGTGTTAATTTTGTGATTTATTATTTTCAGTTCCTTTTACTTCAGCCTAATTATAATAAGGAAGTCTTTGGTGCTATTTAATCCATTAGTGTGCTTAGGATGATGTAGTGAGGCGACCTTTGATTGTCATGGTAGTCAGTTGTAAGAGGTTAACTCTCTTGCAGTTGATTATAGTCTGAGAACCTTCATTGGAGGTTCTGTCAAATTAGTCCATCTTCACCGCGCGGGTGTAGCCGAGCGGTCTAAGGCGCTGCAGTCATGGACTGTGCGGCTGGTCCCGGCGGAGGTTCGATTCCTCCCTCGGGCATTGTCCTTAGGATAATTTAGGTCCAGTAGCGTGTAAGCTTAGGGGCTAATGACCTTAGCAGTTAAGTCCCATAAGATTTAACACACTTTTGAACATTTTTTAGTCCATCTTCCGTCTGAAAATGATTACGCCGATTTCCTATTGGCAGGTTTTCTGTTGTTTCTGTAACGAATTTCGTGTTAGCGTCAGTAACTGGTGTCTGTTGATTGTTCTCATGCTACTAGTTACTGTCAAGATGCAGTGTATGGAGTTCGGGATGCTGGACAGAATGAGTTTTTGTGTGGTGGGAGGATTTCAACATAACAGTAAGTTTTCGGATTTTTTAAAGAGTTTCGTGGGACCCCAGTTTTCCCTCAAGCAGTGCTCCTCCCCAGTCTGTCACTATTGTATTACCATAGTGACCATTTCCCACCTCTTTAAACTAATGTCAAACTAAATCTAAACTATTGTGTGTTCTGATATCTAATGTAAAGTCGTATTGAAACACTTGTCATTGTTCTAAAAAGAAGGAATAAAAGGTTTTCGTTATAAAGGACAGAGGCCATTCACTGTTTATGTAAAAGTATCCCCAACATTCCCGATATTTTTCCCCGCACCCCAAGTGGTTTAATAAGAAAGAGTAAGAGAGACTGACCAGTAATAACCTTTCGGGGTCCAGCTACCTCAAACTTGAATTACCATGTTCAACAGGTAGTAATGTTGTATGCGCTCCGCCAAGACCTTTCTACCACGTTTTTGATTACAAGATGTTATTCTCTTACCCAAAATCGGCTTATCGATTCATCCCGCCGTGTTTATTTGTTATTCCATACTCAGCACAAAAGTAACAGTTAAGGCAAGGTGACTTAAGGGAGCAAAGCAAAGGTGAAAGGGTAAGATTTCACCTATGTCCACAGTTCTTTCAAGGAGTTGTGGTCGAGCTATTAAGCACGCTACTATATAATCTTTTCTCTGTACAATGGCCGCTATTACTATCAGACGGATAGCTTTCTGATGGGAACCACGTTAGCTCAGGCTGTTGCAAACCTCTTTGTGGAGAATTTTGAGGATATTGTCATATGCCAAAAATCTATACAAAACCAGAAGACAGATTAATTATACCTGCGCCTGCGACAGTGTGGGCACATCAGAACACACATTATGGGTCTGCACCCTCTGTGAAGATGCAGCGGGTAATGGACGCCAGGTCTTAAGGATACTGGATCCCAAAACAGCACTAACGAGTGAATCGACCCGGCATATCTTGCACGATACCGTAGCCGCAGTATCCAGGAATGCCCAGGAAGGCATCTTGAGACATTGAACCGTAAGTCATCATGCTGCCACCAAGGATAGAAAACATACTCTGCAGATGGAGAGGACGTAGCTGAGGTCGTCGACCACCGAATGACATACTGTCCCAAGAATCTACATTGCGTTGGTGCAAGTGATCATGGATGTGTGGACTTGAAGAAGTAACAGTGATTGGTGGACTTACATGCTATTGTGGAAACGCTGCTGACATGCCGCCCGACGCCCAAGGAATCCAGCAGACTATGGCTGTTGACCAGGGTAATATGAGGGCGGATCCAGTAATGGAGACAGCCACTTAAAAGTTAAATGCACGAAAATAAAGCAACAAACAGAGAACAAATTTTGCAGTGTCTGTATTAGATTAGTGTCTACGTAACTGATTAAGGGTTTAAATGTAGTTTTGTAATAGTAGAAGTAGTAGTAGTTTCTTATCTCTTCTTTTTTTTTTAAATCAAGTATCAGACTTAAATGTTGTTGTTGTTGTGGTCTTCAATCCAGAGACTGGTTTGATGCAGCTCTCCATGCTACTCTATCCTGTGCAAGCTTCTTCATCTCCCAGTACCTATTGCAACCTACATCCTTCTGAATCTGTTTAGTGTATTCATCTCTTGGTCTCCCTCTACGATTTTTACCCTTCACGCTACCCTCCAATACTAAATTTGTGATCCCTTGATGCCTCAGAATATGCCCTACCAACCGATTCCTTCTTCTAGTCAAGTTGTGCCACAAATTTCTCTTCTCCCCAATTATCTTCAATACCTCCTCATTAGTTATGTGATGTACCCATATAATCTTCAGCATTCTTCTGTAGCACCACATTCCGAAATCTTCTATTCTCTTCTTGTCTAAACTATTTATCGTTCACGTTTCACTTCCATACATGGCTACACTCCATACAAATACTTTCAGAAACGACTTCCTGACACTTAAATCTATACACGATGTTAACAAATTTCTCTTCTTCAGAAACGCTTTCCTTCCCATTGCCAGTCTACATTTTATATCCTCTCTACTTCGACCATCATCAGTTATTATGCTCTCCAAATAGCAAAACTCATTTACTACTTCAAGCATCTCATTTCCTAATCTAATTCCTGCACCATCACCCGATTTAATTCGACTACATTCCATTATTCTCGTTTTGCTTTTGTTGATGGTCATCTTATACCCTCCTTTCAAGACACTGTCCATTCCGTTCAGCTGCTCCTCCAGGTCGTTTGCTGTCTCTGACAGAATTACAATGTCATCGGCTAACCGCAAAGTTTTTATTTCTTCTCCATGGATTTTGATTTCTTCTCCGAATTTTTCTTTTGTTTCCTTTACTGCTTGCTCAATGTACAGATTGAATAACATCGGGGATAGGCTACAACCCTGTCTCACTCCCTTCGCAACCACTGCTTCCCTTTCATGCCGCTCGACTCTTATAACTGCCATCTGGTTTCTCTACAAATTGTAAATAGCCTTTCGCTCCCTGTATTTTACCCCTACCACCTTCAGCAATTGAAAGAGAGTATTCCAGTCAACATTGTCAAAAGCTTTCTCTAATTCTACAAATGCTAGAAACGTAGGTTTGCCTTTACTTAATGTATTTTCTAAGATAATTAGTAGGGTTAGTATTGCTTCACTTGTTCCAATATTTCTACGGAACCTAAACTGATCTTCCCCGAGGTCGGCTGCTACCAGTTTTTCCATTCGTCTGTAAAGAATTTGTGTTAGTATTTTGCAGCCGTGGCTTATTAAACTGATAGTTAAATAATTAATACATCATTTATTACTGTCCAAGGAAATGTCATTTTGTATGGCCTGTTTTAACTTTACAGACAATTGGCTGTAATTATGAAGAAAAAAGAAATAAAGAAGTATTGTTTTGGACATGGCCCCTTCAAAGCGCAATTGTTTCTTCCAATACGGAGGAGAAAAACGCCACGAGTTCTTGGAACATCTCAACAGCAAACCGTATTGCAAACTGGATGGAGGCATCTTCAGTGATTACGTAACTTGGTGCTTCATTACTGCGGGTTGTGTACTGTAAAACCTTCTGTACACACACCATCAGATTATTTGACTTGTCGCTCTAACGAAGTAGGCGAGTGTCAGCAATATGTCTCGTTGTCTTATCGTGGCGTGTTTCTTCTGCAGTTAGGTCAGATGATAGAAATGCCACTTGCATGCTTAGAGTAGCAGATTGACGATGACCAACTTTAAACAGAACTTGATTAATTTTCACACACATTTATTAAAATAATAACAAGCATAAAAATTACTTAATTTGGTTCAGGATGCTATTTATAATTGACAATCTGGAGTTCCTTTGGTATTGGTACGTTAATCGTATTCTCGCATATATCTCTGATACTTGACAAAAGTGTCTATACATTTATCTCCATGGCTATGTACAGGAATATGGTAATCTTATTGGCGCAGACTGAAACTTGACTATAGATTGGTACAGACAAATGTAGACTGGGACAGACTGGTGCAGACAAATGCAGACTGACTAATTGGAGGTCTGTACACTCGTTATAATATCTCCCATGTTCACGTATCACTGCGCGAGTGTGATCCACGAGGAGAAAAGGTTCTACGTTAGCAGCAATCTCATTGGCTGCGTTACGTATTAATACGCGGATCGGCGGAAGCAGAATTTGGTCCATCTCTATGGGAGCGCCATCTCGTAGTGCGGGGACGGATGAGCGCTGCGCCTGCGCTGTTGTGCTTAGCGGGGCGCGCTCTAGTGAGAAAGTTGTGTACGCGCTGACTACGCGGAACTACGTACACAACAATTACAATGCACCCATGCAAAATATCAATAGCTTTAGAGACATCAACATTCATATTTTAATCTGTTTCGACAGCCGCTGCCATCTTGTAAATGGTAGGACTCCAGCTGTACATACAATGTCCATGGTCTGGAGACATCTTGAGGAGTCAGTGATTACGTAACTGGGTCCGCTTATATTCACAGCAAAGTGCCTGATGACACGATCCAGGCAGCTGATAGGAGCAACGCGGCGAAAGTTGTTTCCGCGGAAGTGGCTCCGTAAATCTAGGAGCCTGTGGCCTCATTGGCGCGCTTCCAGGAGTCTAGGGGTGCGCGCTGCTACGGTGACGCAGTCTATTGAACTCACAGAGCCAGCCCCGGGGGGGCCTCAGACAGCATCTTAAGATTGCCCCTGAGAGCTACTGCACTAAGAAGGACCCATTTTTCGACTATTGGCAAAGTCGACGAATAATTTTATATATTAAATAAAAAATTTGCACTACTTTAAATACTATTGTACGAAGTGTAGGAATAGGTGAAAAAGGGGCCAAATCAATAACAATAGTTGTAGGTTTATTGAAAATCCCTTGACCTAGGTTTCAACGTTTTTAAAAACGTCTTCTTCAGAAGGATCAATGATTGACACTTACAATGGTTGACATCATATAATATGTGACTCTCTTTGGAGGTCATTAGCAACAAGTTTGAAGAGGACATAGTAGCATTATTTAAACACGTGCTTACTGCAACATACTTCTTATTTCAGGACCAATATTTTGAACAAGTGGATGGTGTCGCCATGGGAAGTTCCCTGTCTCCTGTGGTGGCCAATTATTTTATGGAGGACTTTGAAGAAAAAAGTGCTACATTCACCCACTCTCAAACCCCCTTTTTTCTGCGGTATGTAGATGATACATTTGTGGTATGGACACATGGACTTGTTACTCTGCCTACGTTTCTTCATCATCTGAATTCGCTCCATCCGAATGTAAACTTCACGATGGAAGTGGAAAAGTTGGTACTTAACCCTTTCTTGATGTTTTGGTACAAGAGAAAGCGGGTGGAACCTTGGGACACAGTGTCTACCGCAAGCCAACGCATACAGATCTATATCTGCAGGCCACAAGCTGCCATCATCCTCCACAATGTGGTAGTGCATTACGTACATTAGTTCATACAGCACATGTTGTTTTTGATCCTGAAATCCCGTCGAGTGAACTACAACATTTGAAGACAGTACTCTGACAAATTGGTTATTCTGGGAGACAGGTACGTAATGCATTCGAGCCTAGGCGAGTTCGAATCTACAGAGCAGAATGAAGATACGAAGACACTCACCATTCTAGCCTTTTTGCCGTATTTTGGTGCCATGTCGTAAAGAATCCGAAGAGTTGTCGGAAGATATGGCATTAAGCGCGTTTTTCAACCATCTGCAAAACTGAGAAACCTGTTGGGTTCGGCTAAGGATAATCTTGGCTTGAGGAAATGTGGTGTGTACAAGATTCCTTGTCAATATGGGGCAGCATATATAGGCCAGACATGTCGCACATACAAGAACGCTGCGATGAACATCAGCCTCATACACGCCTTCGTCTGCCGGAAAACTCGGCAATTGTGGAACACTGTCTGAATACAGGACATCGCATGATGTATGAAAAGACGGAAGTTTTAATCCCGGCATCATCTTTCTGTGACTGCGTCATTAAGGAAGCAATACATATCCTTTCAGCCGATAATGTCATCAACAGAGATGCAGGATTTCAGCTCAGGACAGCCCGGAACCCTGCACTGGCTGCTATTAAACCACGGCACAAAAATCAATATTTTTCGATAACAGACCCGTCATAGCATTAGTCGCGTACGGTCTTTGGTGAGTAACGTCGTAAATGCAGCATACAGTGCACCCGCAGAGAGCCGCTCTGCGATTTTCGGCAGTTGGCGTTTGATCGCACAAGTGCAAATCATTGCGCATGCACTATTTCGGCACCTGCGCATTCTTCGCGCGCTTGTTCTAGAAACGGGGCGTCGACGTGCGGATACTGTCAATCGTACCTAGCCACCAGCAAGGTTGAACCACCTGAAGATGTCGAACAGTTGCTCCTACGAAATATTGTGTAACTTACACAACATGATGCGGTGGCAAACCCGTGAAGACTATTTACTACACCATAAAACATGCTAAACTATAGGTATAAGGCAAAAATAAAAACAAACCACTGATTTACAAGAAATCTTTTCACTTCTGGTTACATGATGTTGAGGAGGTACGTTAAATATGTGGGGAGAACAGACAAATGAAGATCAGATTTGCTTCAATGATAAAACCACATGATTTCGAGTGATTGTCATCTAAAAGTGCTTCTGATGTAAAACTAGTGAACTGACGTCGCACCGATGTCTCTTGATCTGAGGAAAATTTAGGACACGAAGGGGCAGGCACAACATGTATGCGTGGAATATGCAAAAACGGAGGAAGTACAGCCCTAAAATAGCTACAAAAGGAGTAATTATTAAACTATTGTTACAGATTTATACTGCCCTTTTTCTTATATCAATATTTTAATAATTTAGTCGTTTTCTAGCTACTTCAGTGCTGTTCTTTCGTACACTTTTGCGCAGTTATTCCGCACATACGTGTAGCACCCTCTCGCGCCCTAAATTTACGTCGGCTGGAGATACATTATCGCAACGTCAGTTTAGTAGTTGCATTTGTGAAGCACTTTCTAATGGCAGTCAGCACGATATTTTGTATTTTTTTATTATGGGGGTTATTTGATCGTCATTTGTTTCTTATGGCTACAGATTTGAAGCACCTCCACAACATGATGCAACCAGTAATTGTAAATTTCTTTTTAAGTCAGTGATTCATTTTTACTTTTGCCTTATCATATGTATTACTTTTACATTTTCAGCTGCTGACGATTTATCCTTCACAAGAACACTTTTTTTTTTTTTTTTTTTTTTTTAGTGGCTCTGAGCACTATGGGACTTAACATCTGTAGTCATCAGTCCCCTAGAACTTAGAACTACTTAAGCCTCACTAAGCGAAGTACATCACACACATCCATGCCCAAGGCAGGATTCGAACCTGCGACCGTAGCAGTCGCGCGGCTCCGGACTGAAGCGCCTAGAGCCGCTCCGCCACCGGGGCCGGCATGGGACTTCACATCTGAGGTCATCAGTCCCCTAGAACTTAGAACTACTTAAACCTAACTAACCTGAGGACATCACACACATCCATGCTCGAGGCAGGATTCAAACCTGTGACCGTAGCAATCGCGCGGTTCCGGAGTGAAGCGCGTAGAGCCGGTCGGTCACCGCTGGCGGCCACGTTTTTAAAGATGTGAAAGCTAGAGCCAGGGGTTTTCATTGCACCTTGTACTATTGTGACTGATTCGGTTGTCTTTTCACCTCCTCCAGCATGAGCAGTATATTACATTCGCTGCCGCCAGTTGTTGTGGGCTGGCAAGACAGCCAATCCACTGTGACGGGTAGCCGAAAGGCACGCTTTTAAGCTCACGCTGGCTGGCGTGAGGTCTGGAACAGGTAAAGGAAGTTATAGTAGCAAAGAACGTACGTAGCTGCGGGAATACTTAACTTTAATCCATAATTGGTGAACATCGGTCTGACGGTACATGCATCACAAGATAAATAGCAAATGATAATGGCGCCTTGCTAGGTCGTAGCAAATGACGTAGCTGAAGGCTATGCTAACTATCGTGTCGGCAAATGAGAACGTAATTTGTCAGTGAACCATCGCTAGCAAAGTCGGCTGTACAACTGGGGCGAGTGCTAGGAAGTCTCTCTAGACCTGCCGTGTGGCGGCGCTCGGTCTGCAATCACTGACAGTGGCGACACGCGGGTCCGACGTATACTAACGGACCGCGGCCGATTTAAAGGCTACCACCTAGCAAGTGTGGTGTCTGGCGGTGACACCACACCAGTCATGTTCAAGATTTTAAATTGTACAAAGTCATATCTCCAATGCTTTAGCCACAGTTACGCACTGTCCTTGAGTTGTGTGCGCCACATCGGCAGCAGGTTCTTACATTTGAGACAGGGCAAGCCTCTCACTGTTCTACATATTCAAAAGTACAATTTAATGTTGAATTTTCACCCAAGACATCATGTTTTTGAGATGGCAGGAAGTTATCAGCACGTGCAGGCACTGATGGCAGTGTGTCCATTGTTAATCATGCAGGGTCTTTACAGTGACTCTCCTTTGAACAGTATTTTTCTGGAGTTGAGAACAAGCAGGCAGTTTGGTCTTTTAAAAGTAAATCTTGCAGTGGACGCTTGGGGCTTGAAAGTCACGTGCATCTATTAAGAAAAGGAACATCTCGAAGCAGCTACTGGAGATAGAATGCTGGGCCCAAGAATTTCTCTTGTAGTGTGCAGACAATGTGTTCAGTCGACGAGGTGGGAAAATAGCCTAGCTAGACCTACCTGTTAGGCGCTTCTTGCCAGAGCAGAGGCCGGGGGCGCGAGATAAATCTAGGTCGCTCAACCGACGCATTACGACAGCGTCGTAAACGTCCTTTGCGAACAGGGTTGGCGGTCATAAAAATTCGCAAGTTTTCATGTTCATCGTAAAAGGACACTATCGGGGGAGGCGAGTGTTTTGGGAAGTCTCAGGCCTTCAAAACAATTTTAGAAGGAATGCAACATTTATAGTGGCTCTGAAATGATCTATGTTTGGACAAAAAAGTATTTCTCTGGTCAGACCATCGACATAATGATCTCAATGATAAATGTGTTGTTCACTTTAGAGTTTTACAGAAACTCAAAATAACCCATTGCTAAAAGTGGATTTGGGAAAAGAAAGAAAGGTCGAGGGCATAACGTTTCCTCCTTTCCCTGCGGCAATTTTTGATTCAGGGATTGGGCACTGTGACCTCCCCTTCTCTCTTTGCTCTTTTCTTTCGCTGATATTTCCTCTTCTTTCTTCCTTCTTCGTACCGCGGCTATATCTCAGGGTTTTCAATGCAGAAATGTAGTCAGAAGGGTGCACATGTGTGTGGTGGTTCACGATATCGTAGTGCTATGAGGGAGCATCACTCGTGCATCTGGTTTGAGAAGACGGACGACTGAAGTACGAACATTTCTCAAAAGAAAAACAGGTATGTGCTCTCTTTTTTTTTAACTATAAATAGTAGCTAGCTAGTACCATCTATCGTTCTACTAAACTGAATGAGCACGACACCATCGATGAAGTTTCAACCTCGAAAGAAGTTTGTTAATACCAGTTAGCTGCTGTAAAAAGAACTCATATAATCCAGAAGTCACACACAGTTAGAGTAATTAGTTTCTGATGTGTGTGTGGTGGTCATTGATACTTAAAAGATCGTTTCAGTAAGTCTATTGCTGACCGTTTATGAGTTGCTAAGCAACGTATCAACAAGCTGACTATGCAATGATTAATATTTGTCGTATCCCGACAGTAAATCGCTTCTCGCTTGCTTTAAGCATCACGACGATTACTATGCCAATCATATAAGTCTTTGATAGTTATTATGAAGCTAATGTCCGTAAATTGCGGTTAATTTTACTGAATCACACACGCGACGATACCGCCCGATATCCAGCCGCGTATCTTAAACTCAGCGCCGATTTTTGAGAACTCGCGCGCGATTTGTTTGCACAAAGTCGGGCTGTGGTTCCCTAGAATAATTTTTAAACCAACTGCGGGTTGTAAATTAACAGTTCTATGCCCATTCATGAAAGCTACAGCGGATCCGCACTCGATGCCTACTTGATCGCGCACTCGAGCAACACCGTAGTGTTTTGTTCAAATGGTTCAAATGGCTCTGAGCTCTATGGGACTTAACATCTGAGGTCATCCGTCGCATAGAACTTAGAACTACATAAACCTAACTAACCTAAGGACAGCATACACATCCAGGCCCGCCGCAGGATTCGAACCTGCGAACGTAGGGGTCTCGCGGTCCCAGACTGAAGGGCCTAGAACCGCTCGGACACACCGGCCGGCAGTTTTTTGTTCTTACAATGAGAAAAATACCATGCGTAATGCAACAAGGTGATTTGCTATGTCATAACATATTTATATCTATCTCATTAAAATTCATTACCTATTAAATGTTGTACATAATTAAATTCTTTACTCTTTATATAACCAATAAAATTTAGAAATGAGTGACATGTATAAAAAAAATCTCAAGTTGATATGACGTCATGAGTCACTACTGGTTTCGACTCCCCTACACTCACGTGACGCAGAAAGATCACAGATATTAGAGGTTACTCTGAACGATGGCAATATGGTGTTATGTGCTGTTGTTTTTTAACCAGTCATTCCCGCACTCATACAAGTTATGAACATCGTACATTGATTAAAAGTGGGGCCTAACTGGATTTGCCCATTAAATAAACCACAAACGTCATAATATTTGTCCACACTTTCTAAGCACTTTTTCATAAAAATATTACACTTTCACTTCATTGCACTAACTTCACAACACTATTAGTTGAGAAGCCCATCTTTAACTGACTGCACAAAGCAGTCAGACGGTAGTGTTATGGACCTGTAATTCAGCGGATTACTTCTACTTCCCTTTTTGGATATTGGTGTTACTTGAGCAATTTTCCAGTCTTTAGGTACGGATTTGTCTGTGAGGGAGCGGTTCTACACAATTGCTAAATATGGAGCTATTGTATCAGCATACCCTGAAAGGAACCTGACTGGTAGACAATCTGGACCGGAGGCCTTGGCTTTATTAAGTTATTTAAGCTGGTTTGCTACGTCGAGGATATCTACTTCTGTGTCACTCATCTTGGCAGTGGTTCTTGATTGGAATTCACGAATATTTATTTCGTCTTCTTTGTTGAAGAAGTTTCGGAAAACAGTGTTTAATAACTCTGCTTTAGTGGCACTGTCATCAGTGCCTTCACCGTTCTTATCGCGCAGTGAAGGTATTGATTGCTTTATGTATGACCAGAATCTCTTTGGGTTTTCTGCCAGATTCCGAGAAAGAGTTTCGTTATGGAAATTTTTAAAAGCATCTCGGATTGAAGTACGCGCTATATATTTCCAACTTCTGCAAGACTTTGCCAATCTTGGGGATTTTGAGTTCCTTTTAATTTGGCATGCTTTTTTCGTTGCTTCTCCAACAGCAATCTGTCCCGTTTTCTGTAGATGGTGGGTCAGGATCATCACTTGTTAATTTATGTGGTATACATCTCTCAATTGCAGTCGATACTATCTCTCTGAAATCATTCCACATCTTTCCTACGCTTACATGACCAGATCGGAAGGAATGAAGACTTCCTCTAAAAAGGCATTAAGAGCTGTTGGAAATTTGTCGTACGTTCCTATGGGACCAAACTGCTAAGGTCATCGGTCCCTAGGCTTACACACTACTTAATCTAAAACTAAGTTAGGCTAAGTACAACACATACACTCATGCCCGAGGGAAGACTCGAACCTCCGACGGGGTAGCCGCGCTAGTCGTGGCATGCCTCCATAGACCGCACGGCTGCCCCGCGCGGCCTAAGAGCTTTTATATCAGCTTTTTTAACTAGATATACTTGCGTTTACTTTTAATAGTTGTAGGTGTTTCGGTATGCAGGCTAGCAACAACTGCCATGTGGTCTCCAATCCCTGTATTCATCATGATACTCTCTATCTGTCCAGGATTACTTGTTGCTAAGAGGTCAAGTATGCTTTCGCAACCAATTATGCTTCGAATGGCCGGCCTAAGTGGCCGTGCGGTTCTAGGCGCTGCAGTCTGGAACCGCAAGACCGCTACGGTCGCAGGTTCGAATCCTGCCTCGGGCATGGATGTGTGTGATGTCCTTAGGTTAGTTAGGTTTAACTAGTTCTAAGTTCTAGGGGACTAATGACCTCAGAAGTTGAGTCCCATAGTGCTCAGAGCCATTTTAGCCATGCTTCGAATGGCCTCGTGAACTAATTGTTAAAAACAGTTTCTGGAAACGCAAGTACAATTTCGGATTACGTTTTATGCCTGCCGCCGGCTTTAAACGTACAATTTTTTCAGCATATCGAGGGTATATTGAAGTCAGCACCGACTATAATTGTGCGGGTGGGGTACCTGTTTGAAATGAGATTCGAGTTTTCTTTGATCTGTTCAGCAACTATATCTTCTGAGTCGGGGGGTCGGCAATACGATCCAGTTAATAGTTTAGTCCGATTCTCAAGTATAACCTCCACCCATACTATTTCGCAGGAACTGTCTACTTCAATTTCACTGAAAGGTAAACTACTTCTGACAGCAATAAATACTCCACCACCAACTGTATATAATCTATCCTTTTTGAACACTGATAGGTCGTTTGAAAAAATTTCGGCTGAACTTATTTCCGACTTTAGCCAGCTATCGATCCTAATCGCCCCAATTTTAACTCTCAGTCATATGCCGTCGTCTTCCTTTTGAATGCAAAATGAAGCTGAGACAGCAACTAATATATCAAGTATTGGGGCTCTAGTGACCTGCTAATCAATGGAGAAAGAAGCAGAAGGAACAACGAGAAGCTACCGTGAGTCTTTAAACGCATTTATTTAGGTCGTAGCCGGGAGGGTTATAATATGTCAGGTCAGCCAAACGGGAAACTGGAAAGTGTTTTTTAAAAGTCAAAATTTAAAGAATCGTCAAGTATGAGGCGCAAATTTTAACGAAAGTACATCAGGTCACATGGAACTACTATGTGAGAGACATAGAGCGACAAGAACCAGATTTCAGATTACCTGAGCGGTCAGCATGAAAATTTAATATCCAATACTAACAATGCTGAGTATCAGTGGAGAAAATGTAGGAGTACTGTAGAATACATTTTAAACGGATACGTGCCGAACAAAGTTGTAATGGATGGGAAAGACCCACTGTGTTTCGACAGCCGTATTAGGAAGCTGCTACGAAAGCAAAGAGAATTTCACTGGAAATTTACAAGTAACAAAAGCCTCACAGACGAACAAAAACGATAAGAAGCCAAAATCAGAATAAGGAGAGCCAAGCGTGAAGCGGTCAACAAATTCGATCAAGCAATTCGCTGCAATGACCAGCACGTTGCTGCGAAAGGATTGCCGGTGCAGGATTTCGTGCACGAAATGACCTCTCGATTTGCTCTATAAATATTAGATGCTATTTCTGTTGGACGATCTGGGTGGCCAATTCATTTGCTCAAACTGTCCAGAATGTTCTTCAAACCAATCACGAACGATAGTGACCCTGTGACATAGCGCACTGCCATTCATGAAAATATATGACGGTAGTATCTGTTCCCGAAAGAACAGTTACCGTTGATGATAATGCAGTTTTGCTAGAAATGAAATGATAATTTAATGGACACACTAGCTGCAAACAGGCGTTGTTATACTTCATTGGGGACATGTTGAAAATGTGTGCCCCAACCAGGACTCGAACCCGCGATCTCCTGCTTACATGGCAGACGCTCTGTCCTTCTGAGCCGCCGAGGGCACAGAGAATAGTGCGCCTAAAGGGACTTATCCCTTGCACGCTCCCCGTGAGACTCACATTCCCCATGTCCACACCACATCTAGTAGGCGCCCTGCAGGCGCACTATCCTCTGTGCCCTCGGTGGCTCAGATGGACAGAGCGTCTGCCATGTAAGCAGGCGATCCAGGGTTCGAGTCCTGGTCGGAGCACACATTTTCAACATGTCCCCAAATGAAGTATATCAACGCCTGTTTGCAGCTAGGGTGTCCATTTAATTATCATTTCATTCATAAAAATTCCATCGTTGAACGGCTACGAATGGTCTACAAGTAGCAGAACATAACCATTTTCATTCAATGATCTGTTAGTTGGACGACAGTACCCAATCCATTCCATGCAAACACAGCCCATACCATTATGTAGCCACCACCAGCATGCACGTGCGCTTGTTGACAACCTGCGTCCATGGCTTCGTGGGGTCGGCGCAACACTCGAACCTACCATCAGCTCTTAACCATGGTTTTCCAGGTGCTAAGCTCCAGCCAGTATGGGTGCGACTCCAGGAGAGGCGCTGCAGGCGATACCATGCTGTAAGCAAATGCACTCGCGTCGGTCGTCTGCTGCCATAGCTCATCAACTCCATATTTCACCTCCTTATCCTGACGGATTCGTTCGTCGTACGCCCCACATTGATTTCTGCGGTTATTTCACCCAGTGTTGCTTGTCTGTCGGTACTGACCACTCTACTTAAATGCCGCTTTTTCTCGGCCGTTAAGTGAAGGGCGTCGGCCAGTGCGTTGTCCGTGGTGAGAGATAATGCCTGAACTTTTATATTCTCGGCATACTCTTGACACTGCTGACCCCGGAAGACTGAATTCCCTAGCGATTTCCCAAATGGAATGTCCCTTGTGTCTAGCTCCAATTACCATTCCGCGCTCAAAGTCTGTTAATTCCAGTAATGTGACCATTATCACGTCGAAAACATATCCTCATAAAATACTTGAGTACAAATGACAGCTTCCCCAATGCACTGCCTTTTTATTTCTTGTCTACCTGATACCATTGCCATCTACATATGCACATAAGGCTATCCCTGATTTGTCACCTCATTGTAGTAGCACTGAAACGGAGGACGACACACAAAAGGCCGAAAAACTGAGAAATATCACACTCTAGTCCTTCCTTTCCGTCGTCACACGAATGTCCAAATGATATACCGGGTGATCAAAAAGTCAGTATAAATTTGAAAACTGAATAAATCACGGAATAATGTAGATAGAGACGTACAAATTGACACACATGCTTGGAACGACATGGGGTTTTATTAGAACCATAAAAATACAAAAGTTCAGAAACTTCCGACAGATGGCGCTTCATCTGATCAGAATAGCTATAATTAGCATGATGTTCTTTACAGGAAATGCTCAATATGTCCACCATCATTCCTCAACAACAGCGGTAGTCGAGGAATAATGTTGTGAACAGCACCGTAAAGCATGTCTGGAGTTATGGTGAGGCCTTGGCGTCGGATGTTGTCTTTCAGCATCCCTAGAGATGTCGGTCGATCACGATACACTTGCGACTTCAGGTAACCCCACAGCCAATAATCGCACGGACTGGGGACCTGGGAGGCGAAGCATGACGAAAGTGGCGGCTAAGCACACGATCATCACCAAACGGCGCGCACAAGAAATCTTTCATGCGTCTAGCATTATGGGATGGAGCGCCATCCTGCATAAACATCGTGCGTTCCAGCAGTTGTTTATCAGCCAGGCTGGGGATGATGCGATTCTGTAACATACCGGCGTACCTCTTACCTGTCACGGTAGCAGTTTTGCTGTCCAGCGCCATCTGTCGGACATTTTCTGAACTTTGTTTTTTTTTTGTTCTAATAAAACCCCATGTCATTTCAAGCATGTGTTTCAATTTTTACCTCTATGTCTACATTATCCCGTGGTTTATTAAGTCTTCAAATTTATACTGACTTTTTGATCACCCGGTATATCGAAATAGGTGCCTTTACATGTACAAACAACTGAAATCACTCAACGTAAGAATGGCCATTGGACATGACGGGATACCAATAGACTTCTAGATAGAGTATGCGAAGGCTATTGCTCCTCTTCTAGCGGCAGTGTGTTGTAGATCTCTGTTGGAGCGCGGTGATCCTGTTGATTGAAAAGAAACATAGTTCATTCCAGTTTTCAAGGAGGATCGTCAGACAAACGTACAGAACTGTTGACCTATACAGACATTGCAGAGAAACAATTATTATGATAAAAATTCGACACGTGGCACCATTTCCGTGTTAACTAGCGCTGAAGTTAGCAAACCAAGCCGTTTCGCGCGGAGATTCAAGCGGCCCGCCAGGTACAATAAACTACTGCCAGTTGTTCTCAAAGCGTAGACGACAGTTCACGATACTGTTCAGACGTTTAGTTCGCCTGGTAGGTCATCTATGGAGACCGAAAGTCCCCTCTGTGTGGTTCAATGTGATTTCCGAAAACAACGACCGTTGGAACCCAGATCGTTCTGTTCGTACACGAGGCACAGAAAGCAGAAAATAGAAGCGTCCAGATAGATATCGTGTTTCTTGACTTAAGGAAGCGGCTCGATTCAGTTCCAGACTGCCGCGTTTTGAACAAAATACAAGCCTACGGAATAGCAGACCATGTGCGTGACTGGACTGAAGAATTTGTAGCAATAAACGGAGGGGAGGCTTCTCACGGATAACTCTGTTGTACCCGAACAAGTCGCAAAGCTAGCAAAATCGTAGCGAAATGCTGGAAGACCTGCAAACAATCGACGCTTGGTGTGGGTAGCGGAATTTAATCCATAACATAAGTAAATGTAAAAAAGTCTTCAAATTCAGACACCAGAACGCTATCCTTCATTTCCAGCTGATCGGTTTCGGGCCAGTTGCCCTTCTTCATATCTATCACAACTGAATTGTTTTCTAATTTCAATTTGTGCAAATTACAAATTGTTTAATATTTAGTATTTAGAAAGCTTCATGATTGATAGGAAATTAGTTATAATACAAATTTGTGCAACATACCGTGTGTTACAGTTACAGAGTAACTTGTCGAATGTTGACCTGAATGTGCACTATTATAATTAACCATACACTTGCTTGTTGCGGCTTTATAAACCTTGTATGTAATAAACCAGGTTGGTGCAATAGCTAAAGCGCTAAAATGCTCCATCTACTTGTAGAGAGTGGACTGATGTAATTAATATGAAATGATCCTAGGTACAGCATAAAACACTGATGTCGAATTTAGTAGGGGAATGTAGGCGAAACGTGCGCAGCGGGTAAACATGTGCATCGCTGTTTCTCTGATTTGAAAGCTTTGTTGAACTTTGTAACCAGTGCTATACCTAGTAGCAAGTTAGCGAACTACTTCCGTTTGGTCGCTGGGCCGCCATTACAGTCTCGCGTTCAGTGAGTTTGCAAATGGTGAAACGTGAAGTTCAAATGGTTCAAATGGCTCTGAGCACTATGGGACTTAACATCTGTGGTCATCAGTCCCCTAGAACTTAGAACTACTTAAACCTAACTAACCTAAGGACATCACACACATCCATGCCCGAGGCAGGATTCGAACCTGCGACCGTAGCAGTCGCGCGGTTCCGGACTGAGCGCCTAGAACCGCTAGACCACCGCGGCCGGCGAAACGTGAAGTTGTGACCTAAATTGCAGTCCTCGGGATTTAAGACGGTGAGTCTCTATTTATTACGTTGACTAAATTTACTTGTGATACAGTTAAAGCCTGTATGTTATGGGTATGTTTTGACGTGAGTCCTGTGTGGTTGTAATTAGTTTTAAGAAAATGGTGGCCAAAATTTATTTCCAAGACACTATGGGGTAAAGGTGCGCACCGATGCGCACGTTTCCCCCTCATATAGTTAAATACCAGCAGGCCACCAACAGTTGGTTTTATTTTTTATTTTATTTTATTTTTGTTCTCAGATGCCGAGAAAGTACATCCGGAAAACAGAGCAGTACAGTTATACTGTAGACACTCTTAAACAAGCAATACATGCAATAAGAACAGATGGGAGGAAAATCAGTGAAGTCGGTAGGAGCTTCACAATACCAGATTCAACAATACGAAAATACCTCGCGAAGCCCATTAACGAGGTAACACAGCCAAGTTTGGGGCGTAACTCTATTATTCCAGTAAGTGTTGAGCAAGAAATGGTTGATTTTATCGTCCTTCTTTGAAACTTGTTCCATGGCCTAACACCTAAAGGCTTACGGAAATTGGCATACGACTATGTTGAGAAGAATGGTATTAACCACAATTTCAACAAAGAGAGTGGCTTATCCGGCAAAGATTGGATGTACAGTTTACAGACTGCGGCAGCCGGAAAATACTAGTGTGAATAGAATCAATGCTTTCAGCAAGTAAGAAGTTACTCAGTTTTTTGACAATCTGCTAACTCTAAAAGAAAAACTGAATATTGATCCCACAAGAATGTACAACCAAGATGAAACTGGCATAACCATTGCACAAAAAAAGTTTTCTAAGGTGTTTGCTACCAAAGGGTCAAAGAGGGTAGGAGCTGCAACTTCCGCTGAGAGGGGCAGGACCATCACTGGTGTGTTTTGTATGAGTGCTGGAGGTCATTTCATACTTCATATGATGATTTATCCAAGAAAACTAATGAGGGCAAATCTTCAGAAAAATGGACCGTATGGGGCCATTTACTGTTGTTCCAACAGTGGATGGACCAACACAGAACTATTCAATGAGTGGATTTTTCATTTAAAAAAAAAAAACTCGCCCAACAGCTGATGAACCAATGCTCCTCATACTTGACAACCACAACAGCCACATTTCCATTGAGTCTTACAAGTTTTGAAAAGAAAACCACATCCACATGGTCTCTCTGCCACCGCACACGTACCACCGCCTGCAACCCTTGGACCTAAACTTTTTCGGCCCTCTGAAGAACGCTCTTTCTAGAGAATATGACCTTTTCATGATACAAACAGGGCACCAGAGAATTACTGAGTACGAAGTTGATAAACCTGTGAAGAATGCTTTTCTTAAAGTTGCTACATTGTCAAATGCTTTATCTGGCTTCCGTGCAGCTGGTATTCACCCATACAACCTCGACAAGTTTTCTGAACTTGATTTTGCCCAGCTCTAAAACTAGACGAGCTAAGAGTGGAAGTAGCCACAGATTGTGATAGTCCTTGATCATCCGCAGCATATAAGACCCCATCGACTCCTACAAGTCGGTCTGTGGGACTATTTGATGACGCTACTTCCTCAACATCCACAGGAGGTTTTACTGAAAGCCACAAGAAGTTTATGACTTATCTACCAGCTTTTGACCTAAAGAAGAAATCTGATAGATCTAAGCCTAACGAGGTTAAAACAAGAAAGCCCAGAGAAAAGCAGCACTCTGAAATACTAACTAGGACAGCCATGAAAATAAGGCTTGAGTTGGATATAGAAGAGAAAAAGGAAAAAGAAGAGGTGAAACAGCAAAGAATTGCCAATAAAAACATAAAAGTTGCTAGAAAGCTTAATCTTGGCAACAGGCCTAAGCCTAATGCATACTTCAAAACAAGAAAAAGGATAATCAGACTTTTGGCCAGAAACACTTACAAAAGAAGGTAAACAAAAATAAGATCATTGAAGAAGAATCAGACGATTCAGATGTTGACGAAGTTCCACTGTGTAATGACGATGAGTCCGATGATATCGACATGGAGCTGTTTGACCCTGGCGCACTTCAAGGAGCCGACTACGAGATTTGCGGACTTTGTGGAGATCAGGGTAAAGATAGGGAACTGTGGTACAGTGCTTTGAGCGGAGGATGGTGCCATGCAGCTTGTACCGCAACGGATCCTGCTAAAGATTTTTTTACATGTGATATGTGCAGTGAAGGACTTATTTAACTAGTTAAATCTGTAGACCCCTAAGATCAAAGAAGACTTTGCATTTTATTTGAAAACCAATAGTCCTGAACTGCGTTAAATTCTGTAAAATTTGATTAAAACTTACGTTTAACCCAATCTAATACGTGCCTTATCAGTATAATCTTGGGAACAAACGTTGTATTGTTTTTTTCCTCTCCAGGTATTACTGCGTATCAATTCTTCTAACATGTGCACATTACCCCAACCGATGTGCACGTTTCCCCGACGTTCGGGAAACCATGCGCTTAGGTAGTGTCTTGGAATTTTGTTTTTGGTGTGTTTATTTTTGAATATTTTGTGTTATCTTAATTTTTTACAGATACTAGAATAGTTGCTCTAAGTTTTGATATAAAATGAACTTTATTTAACGAAGTCAAAAACTTTTTAAGAAAAGTTCCGCTTTGGTGCGCATGTTTCCCCTGCTTTCCCCCAGCATTGAAATATTTTGAAGGAGTAAAACAATTATCAATTTCTTAAAATTATGTTATAGTGATCTTAACTGGTGCAAAGTACAGAGCTCTCGAAAGGGCGCTCTGTTGACTGATATAAAACATAAAATATGTTCCTAAATGTAACAAATGAAACATTTATAAGAACATTATTAGTATTAAAAAGTTTAAAAGAACTTAAAAACATTCCAAAAATATCTTCTCCTCCCAGTTGGCTATCGTAGAACCAGTAGAGCATAAAAATATTCCTGAGCGTAACTTATAAAAAACAGTGCTTTAATATCATTAAACTTTAAAAGGAACATAGAACATTCCAAAGTTGTCTTCTCTTCGTCTTATTTGGCAGCGGTAGAGTTTCTAATACGCCAACCGAACACCGCGCCACGCTGAAATTTCCTCTGCCGTTTCCAGTTTGCCGCCTCCAGTACGCTGAGGGCCGCCGCAGCTGATGTTTGATAGTGCGTCCTACCTCATCGCAAAGCAAGGCTTCAACAAATCTTTGAAAATTTATTAGTTATTATTAGGGGAAAAATGTTAAAAACATGTAGATGAAAATAAATTGATTCACTCTCAATTAGAATATTGAAAAGCTAAATGGTGTACCTATGATAAGTTTAATTGAGGATGAAGTGAAAGAGAAAATACAGTTAGAGTACAACCACATAGCCGACCGGAGTGGCTGTGCGGTTCTGGGCGCTACAGTCTGGAGCCGAGCGACCGCTACGGTCACAGGTTCGAATCCTGCCTCGGGCGTGGATGTGTGTGATGTCCTTAGGTTAGTTAGGTTTAATTAGTTCTAAGTTCTAGGCGACTGATGACCTCAGAAGTTAAGTCGCATAGTGCTCAGAGCCATTTAAACCATTTTGAACAACCACATAACGAAAGATATAAATATTAAAAACTGAATTAACAAGCAAGTTTAGTTATAATTCTCACTTCAGTATGATAAACAAATAGTTCTGGAAAATTATGATACAGTGCCATGCGGATTAACAAGCAAGTTTAGAAATAATTCTCACTTCAGTATGATAAACAAATAGTTCTGGAAAATTATGATACAGTGCCATACGGATTTTAACTTTCGTTAATGAATTTTGTTCTATATAAATCGGAGTCTTACTGCAGAAGCTCAACATTGTTGACAATAGTAATTTGTCTGAATAGATTAGTGAGTCAGAAGTAAATTTTTTATATAATGTGAACATTTGAATACTAGATATGGAGATAAAGTATGTCTGAAACTGAATAAAGAATGTACAATTATTTTACGACACAAATATTTGATATTAATTAGCGCTTGGGATCTTAGAATTTTTGAAGGACTGAATATTAAACAGAGTGAAGAAACATTGAAATTACGATAGTGAATGTCATGATCCGGAATTATTGCTGTGATTATTTCGCGGTTATATCGTGGAGGATGACCATCCGTTATTAAAAATTCATTCTAGTGGACTCAAAATGCCCATTGTTTTCGATACAATATATAGTAGTAACTGGGTACGTTGAGAGCGCTAGACATGTTTTTAATGCACTACCTTTTTTGTGAACTGTATAATGCTATCTAGTAGTAACTGGGTATGTTGAGAGCACTAGATATGTTTTTAATGAACTACATCTTTTATGAATTTCATAATGCTATCTTCATGAAATTTTAAAACATTTATGTAATATATTTATATATTAAATATATAGCTTTATTAAATTCATAAGAAAAGGCTGTGCATTAAAATGATGCCTAGTGGCTGAAGTCACGTTGCTCGTTAAGTAGCTTCTCTCGGTCTTTCACTTGATGCTGTAAATTTCTACTTCCTCCAGCATAATAAAAACTTTTCGGAGCTCTGTGTATCACTTCCATTTGCTCGCTTATTGCGATAACCTCGTGTTTGCTATCTGTGACATACGCTCCAAATGTTGTCCGATTACTCTGACTGCAATGTTCCCTGTATCGGATTTCGAAATTTCGCCCGGTCTATCGTATTTAATATCTATCACAGTGAGCGCATTTGATTTTGTACACTCCGAAGTTGAAGTATTTATTTTTCTACGTCGCAGTTGTTTTATGCTTTAATCTATGCGCCATTGCCCTTCATTCTGAAAATGTCACGACAACGTTTTTTCGAAAAACTTCAGTAACTCTTTCCGACACTCGCACTTTGTATGTGAAACACTTTGTATGTGAAAGTGACTAATTTGTTCTTAACTTTGCTCTTGCAGTTCCCCCCTCTTGTACTGGAAAACTTGTTTTTCATTTTATTAAACATAGGCATGACATCTGGTGTCACACACCCACTAGCTGCAGCAACATGCTTAATAATATCTATTTCTCTTTGTAGTTACTGTTCATTAAGGGGCAGTTTCAGGGCTCTGATGTACGTTGCATAGAAATATACTCTTTTATGTTGGATTGGATTGCACGAGGAAAGCCCTATAATACTGTCTTGTAAAAACACTGATAGTATGACTTCCTTCCTTCCTTCTTACAGTCAAATCTAAAACGTTAATTGTTGATTTATCCTCCATTTCCAATATTAAAAGCATTTTTGACCGTTGCTCTTTTAAAACCCCATCATTTCCATAACTTCTTCTTCCCTCCATTTAAAGAGTAGAATAGAGTCGTCAACATATCGTCTCTAATAGATCATCTTGTATCAAATTTTTAGAAAAGAGCTGAAAAATTTGTGCTCGAAGGTCATATATACATACCGTGAGTGGTAACGTTTCCATAACACTTCCTTTGGGTATACTCGAAATTATGTTTACATCTGAAGACTTCCTCCGTTGAGAATGTGATGCTGTGTTGTGTTTGCTGGAAACTCTTAAAAACCAATCACACAGATGCTCCGATAATCCGTGCAATCATATTTTGTTCATTAACCGTAGTTTGCAACTATATTGAACACGGTATCTACGTTGGCGCCTAGGTTTTCAGCTTTCTGTGACTCGTAGACGGACGGAGTGATTTTGCTTTGAACGACCGTTAATTCCGGAAAACATATTGAATCCTAAGGAGGAGATTTCTCGGTCTCTACAAATGTCTTAATAAATGAACAGACTGACTTCATACATGCAGGTTGGTCAGAAATAGTCCGAAAAGCTTGTGAGGATGTTGCAGGTTAGGCTCCGCTGAGAAATAATTGTTTAGAAGAAAAGCTCGCTTTTGAGGTATGGTCTTTTTTCCGCAACTTTCGAAACCCTGCTATTTGCAGCAAGGCCGAAGGTGAGGACGTAGGACGCCACGCCCTTGCACCACTACAAAGGGAGCCTCTAAGCACCTTTGAGCCAAATTTCAAACTTATGTTTCACAATAGGAGACAGCTACGGGGTATCGAAAACGTGATCCACTAAATGTCTTGCGCAGTGTAGATAAGATGCAAATAAGAGAAGCACATTTCGTTAGCCGGCCGACGTGGCCGTGCGGTTAAAGGCGCTGCAGTCTGGAACCGCAAGACCGCTACGGTCGCAGGTTCGAATCCTGCCTCGGGCATGGATGTTTGTGATGTCCTTAGGTTAGTTAGGTTTAACTAGTTCTAAGTTCTAGGGGACTAATGACCTCAGCAGTTGAGTCCCATAGTGCTCAGAGCCATTTTGAACATTTCGTTTCATGTCCATTTAGTAAGCACGTAAGCTTCAAGGAGATGCTCAGTCAACTACAGTGGCAGACGCTGTAACAGAAGCGTACTGCATCACGATGTGGTCTACCGTACACTGACGGAAAAAGTCGTAGTATCAAGAAGGAGTTACGCGACATAAAAGAGGGCTGGTTTGCGTGTCTTCGATTCTGATGGATGATATCTATTCAAATTTCGCGTGAGTCGCCGAAGAGTTGCGTTAGTAGCGCCACTATGAGGACGGAAAGCAGGTATGTTTTCACACACGTTGTAACGGCTATGAACGTTAGCTACCTTTGAGACTGCTTATAAGGCGACACACACACCATCATCATCACCTCACTAAGTTTGAATGAGGTCGTGTACTAGGACTACGATAGGCTGGTTCAGATTGTTCAAATGGCTCTAAGCACTATGGGTGCACATCTGAGGTCAGCAGTCCCCTAGACTTAGAAACTACTTAAACCTAACTAACCAAAGGACACCACAAATATCAATGCCCGAAGCAGGATTCGAACCTGCGACCGTAGCAGCAGCGCGGTTCCGGACTGAACCGGTTAGAACCGTTCGGCCACAACGATAAGCTAGATGTTCCTTCTGCGATACTACAGGAACACTTGGCAGAAATGTAGCCACTGTAGATAATGGCTGGCAGCGGTAGTTACAAGACTGTAAGGGCGCAAGAAGACACCTGCGGTCGGCCACGAGCCAGTGCAGAGGGGAAGACCATGGAATTTGGCGCATGGCTCTGGCGCATCGTACTGCGTCTGCAGCAGCAATTTGACCAACTGTTGGCACCATAGTGACACTACGAGCGCAAATCGGTTACTTCAAGGACAGCATCTAGCCAGACGCCCTACAGCATGCAATTCACTCACCCCAAACCACCGCCATTGGCGATTCAGTGGGGGTAAGTGGGGGCTCACTGGAGGTTTGTTGCGTTTTCTGATGACAGCTGGTTCCGTATAGGTGCCAATGATGGCTTCGTGTTGCTTAGGAGGCATGTTGAGGACCGGCAACCAAGCTGCCTGCGCGCAAGACACACTGGACCTAGACCTGAAGTTATGGTCTACATCTACATCTACATGGATACTCTGTAAATCACACTTAAGTGCCTGGCAGAGGGTTCATCGAACCACCTTCACAATTCTCTATTATTCCAACCTCGTATAGCGTGCGGAAAGAATGAAGACCTACGGGGTGATCAAAAAGTCAGTATAAATTTGAAAACAGAATAAATCACGGAATAATGTTGATAGAGAGGTACAAATTGACACACGTGCTTAGAATGGCATGGAGTTTTATTAGAACCAAAAAAATACAAAAGTTAGAAAAATGTCCGACAGATGGCGCTTCATCTGATCAGAATAGCAATAATTAGCATAACAAAGTAAGACAAAGCAAAGATGTTTTTCTTTACAGGAAATGCTCAATATGTCCACCATCATTCCACAACAATAGCTGTAGTCGAGGAATAATGTTGTGAACAGCACTGTAAAGCATGTCCGGAGCTATGGCATTGGCGTCGGATGTCGTCTTTCAGCATCCCTAGAGATGTCGGTCGATCACGATACACTTGCGACTTCAGGTAACCCAAAGCCAAAAATCGCACGGACTGAGGTCTGGGGACCTGGGAGGCCAAGCATTACGAAAGCGGCGACTGAGCACACGATCATCGCCAAACGACACGCATCTGTCGGTCATTTTGTAAACTTTGTTTTATTTTTGGTTCTAATAAAACCCCATGTCATTCCAATCACGTGTGTCAATTTTTACCTCTCTATGTACATTATTCCGTCGTTTATTCACTTTTCAAATTTTTACTGACTTTTTGATCACCCGGTATATCTTTCCGTACGAACTCTGATTTCCCTTACTTTATTGTGGTGATCGTTCCTCACGATGTAGGTCGGTGTCAACAAAATATTTTCGCATTCGAAGGAGAAAATTGGTGATAGGAATTTCGTGAGAAGATTCCGTCGCAACGAAAAGCGCCTTTCTTTTAATGATCTCCAGCCCAAATCCTGTATCATTTCTGTGACACTCTCACCCATATTTCGCGATAATACAAAATGTGCTGCCTTTCTTTGAACTTTTTCGATGTACTCCGTCAGTCCTATCTGGTAAGGATCCCACATCGCGCAGCAGTATTGTAAAAGAGGAAGGACAAGCGTAGTGTAGGCAGTCTCCATAGTAGGTCTGTTACATTTTCTAAGTGTCCTGTTGTAACCTCCCCACAATATTTTAAAAGAAAATGAAAGTACTTAATAGAAATGGTAATGGAGTGTAATCTCCCCACAAAAATTTGAAAGAAAGAAATATGACAATATTTAATTATGAATGCTAATGGACATTGCTCTAAGCGTAACCTGCCCACAATGAAATGTACTGACAATGGCAACAAAAATGTGAAAATCGCAATCTGACTCAAATATAAGTTCTTCACAAAAAATTAAGGTCAATTCAGTGATAAGAAAATTCAATTAAACCGAAATATCGGTCTTTGGCCCTGTGTAAAACAATCAGAATTAAAGTCTTACCTCAGAATAACTGGATGTCAAATTTCTGCTCTTATTTCTGCGCACGGCTTGGAGGAACTGCATTGCAAATAATAATATTCCTTTTTTCTGTAATTTTACTGAAAATTTTCTTTAAAAGAAGTGGAATGAAATGGGAAGTGCAACGAAATCTTTAGTTCAATAAAAAATAAAATTTTTTAAAAAATGCTTTTAAAATAAAAATTATTATTGGGGCATTTGTTGGAAATTAATTACAATAAACAAATTTTTACATTATCTAATGATTATATTAATTAACAGTATACCTCATTCAGCATCTTGACCAGTGTTGCCGACCGCCTACATCACACAACCGCACTGGGCTGCTACTACTGACCGACCGCTCTGCATGACGACTATTAGCGTACCGCACTACATGACTACTACTGACCGACAGCACGCAACTAAATTGAGCTACAGACTCGCAACGACTACTGACAGAGTACTGCTCTGCATAGCGGCAACTAGCGAACTCGTCGCAACACTCGCGCGATCAAGCGCATACTCTCTGGTCAGAGACGCTGCAATGCCTCGCCATCGCTGCTGCGTTACATACGTGTTTCATCACCCTCCACTGGGGGGGCAAAAATTTGGCAGCGATGGTGAGTCATTTGGACTTGCCAATCGCGGCAAAATTTTTAATTAACTAATAAACTTCTACAATTTACAGAATATTTAGATGTAGTACATGAATTAGATGTTGTGCACACGCACTAAGTACAAAATATATAAGACAAAGACAAAATGTTAGTACAAAACATAGTAGCAAATCAGAAAAATGTATATACAAATTATTTGACAGAAAACAGAGTGCACACGCACTGAAAAAATTCTCTAGCATATTCAGAACAAATAAACAGACTGGCAAAAAATATTATGTTGACAAGTGACATGAGTGCACATGCACTGCAGTTGAGAACATATCAACAAATGATGAAATGTATATACAATTAGTAACAAATGACATAAGTGCATACGCATTGAAGTATTGAATATACAGAATAGTACAAATCATACTGAAAAATGAGAAAAGTGCACAGGCACTGAAGTTCAGTAGGAAACATATTAACACCTAACATAAGTGCACATGCACTGTAGTTCAGAACATGTCATTACAATAAAAATGTATATACAATATAAAAGACAAGAGTGTACATATACTGTACTTCAGAACAAATAAAAAAAATGTCTTTAGTATTTTCGCAATAAATAAACATAATGGCAAAAAAAAATCATGTCCAAAGTGCACACGCACTGAAAAATGTCTTTAGCATTTTCACAACAAATAAACATAATGGCAAACATCATGTCGACCAGTGCCGTAAGTGTACTCGCACTGGAGTTCAGCGAATCGAAAAAAAATTGTATAGCTATGAACATAAATGATGTTACCAAAAGATGATTTTCACTATGTGACAAGAATTAGGATAGGAAAGGGAAGGATTGCATCATGGTTGTAGCACTTTAGATTGCACACAGCTGTTCTGAAAGTCCATATCTTTCCACAGAAGTACAACACCCAGTGACACAACTTGAAGTTCTTTTCCCATCAGAATTTATCAGTGTAGCCAAGACACTGAACTGTTGTAGTAATGTTCCATGTTTTCATTTTGGCAGTACATTACGTACACCAAACAGTGGGACCATAGTAATGTCTTCATCGCTCACGGTGGTGGACAGCATGTCGTGTCAACACCACGCTCTTACAAGGCACACCCACGTAGAATTAGTGCAAAACCAAAGATAGTGCTCCATGATCACTAGGATAAACAGGACAAATGGACATTGCAGTAATTCAGGGTAGTCAGCTTATGAGGTGAAGGACATCAAGTCACATAATATTGACAATTACAGACTTAATCAGTTTGTGGCATTCATAGCCCAGTTATTGAACATTTCTGTACCAAGTATGTAGTATTAAAGAAAAATGTTCATTAATTGTTTTACATGGAATCAGTAGCCTTCTTTTCCTGGTTACAAAGCATTATGAAATAATCGCATTCTTTTCAGTTACAGAGTATAATTAAGAATCATTAACCTTCTCCTAATTACAGTTAATTAATCATTTGTCATTCCAATAATAATCATTAGCCTTTTCCTAATTACAGTTAATTAATCATTTGTCGTTAATTAATCATTTGTCTAATTACAGTTATTTAATCATTTGTCGTTAATTAATCATTTGTCATTCCAATAGTAAGAATCATTAGTCTTCTCCTAATTACAAAGCATTATTAAACAGTCACATTCTTTTCTGGTTACAAAGTATGAACATTGAAAACAAGAGCTAATTAGTGGCATAATTAATAACAATTCATCGAGTGACATTAATTATTGGCACTCAGTGGCCAGCAAGTATTGAATAGAATAAAACATAGTTCATCATTCAGTATTATTCAGATCATTACGAAGTCATTATTAAAAATCAGTTAATTAGTCATAGCATTAATAATCATGGGCATTATAAGTAGTCTCATTACAATAAACAGTGTTCCTCATTCAGTAGTATTCAGATCATTACAAAGTCATTATTAAAAATCAGCTAATTACAATCAAAGCATTAATAATCACAGGCATTATAAGTAGTCTCATTACAATAAACAGTGGCAGTTATTAGCTAGTGACAAAGCATTATTTTAAATATATACTTTTTTTTGTCTCATTAAGAAGTCATTACTCAAGCGACATACTATTCAGAGCTAATCAGTATTATTCAGAATTTTCTCAAACTGGTATCACTACTTGGGACTGGTAATACATTTTTTTTTTTGTTAGCAATGCATTGCGTTGGGATCGTTAATTAATTGCTGAGGCATAACACTACTTGCTTTTGACCTATTGCTGCAAATGACGATAGGCAACGTCATTCGTCATGAGTCAGCTGTAGCAAGGTTATGTAACAAGGCAGTATATGTGATCACATTTATAAATGATAGACACAAATGGGTAAAAAATAAAAATGCAAGTACTAGAACAGGTATAATAACTAACAGGTTTAGTAAGTATCATGAAAAGCTTCTCCTGGAAAAAATACAAAAACGGATTATTGACCTGAAAGAAGAAACGCACACTATGCTGAAAAGTAGTGAACTTCGAATTAACAGGTAGTGAAATGTGTATAAATTGTGTTCCATAGCTGCCCTTTCCAAAACTTTCTGTCATCCTACTATGCAATGTAACACCTGCTGTCAAAGCAAACTGCAACAAATACTTAAATAACTACGTAGCATAAATACATAACTTCAACACTATCCTCATCTGTAAAGAAAAAACTTCATTATCCATCACTTCATTATCCATATTATCATAACTTCATTATTATCATCACCTGTAAAGAAAAACTTCATTATTCATAATACCATTTCCTTCGTCATTATTCATCAGTATTCATTATCATCTGCAAAAAATCACTTCATTACTGATTATATAACTATTCCTTATCTCTAGCATATTTCATCACTGAAACTAAGATGTGTAGTTCTGTCTGACAGCCTGCATCAATCACTTTGTATTCTGAAAGAAAAAATTAGTTAAGACTGCTATTCTACCATGAGTATAGTATATTCTTGTTAATGTTTGTTAACCCTGATCCATTTACTCTTCCTCATAAAGTTATTGCATCTTCTTTCGTTTATTCCGTAGGTGAAATTCCCATTTCTGTTGAATTTATTTCTTACACGCATCATTTCTTTCTGAAATTGATGAACAGAGATTAATGTCTTGCATTTAAATCATATACCCACTAAATAATGACTGGTTAATGGTGACACAATTAACCATACAGCATAACATGACAGAAAACGTAATATGTCAAAGACATTGACAGTGTTCAGATGCAAAAATGTACCCAGAATAATACAATGCAGCAGCAAAAAATGTAAAACAGTCACGATCTTGAGATGTCATAGGGCAAAAAGAATGTCAAAGTCGACTGGTGTGTTATATCTTAACTATATCATAGTGCATACAAACAAAAATGGAGTACAATCATATACACAACAAAAAAAAATGGAAAATGTGCACGGTCTGATGTGTAACGACAAGAAAAGCGACCTGCTAACATTACCTTGCCGGGCACTTGCCAAGAAAAAATACGATAATCATCAGTAATTAGTCATGTGAATATAGTTGCATAAGTGGTCATAAAAAATTTAGTAAATGGCATCATAGTGTGTTGAATCATACAGTGTCTTCATTCAATAAAGGGTTTAATGTTTGAGATATGGTGGTTGCCTTTCGATTTTCTGGTTCTCAAAGTTTCGACGTGTACAACATTGGGGTGAGGGATGCTGCGAATCCGATATGGACCTGCGTATAGAAGTTCAAATTTACTGCACTTACCTTTTAATTTGCTGGATAAATAGTGTGTACGTACTAATATTTTCTATCCAACGTGAAAGTCGCGGCGTGTACAAACCTGTTTTTGCTGTCTTCTCCGGCGCTCTGCGGCACGTTTGATGTTGTTCAGCGCAATGTCAATTATTTCGTGGTGTCTTAGTCGACGACATTTAGGGAAGTTTACTAATTCTTTAATTTTGTTTGGTGGTTCAACGTTTTTCAGTATAACAGACGGAGATAACATAGTGGATTCATTTGGAATGGAATTAATTACATCTTGGAATGAGAGTATGTGTGTATCCCAATCAATATGTCTTTTGTGGCAGTATATTCGGCACAGCTTACCAATTTCTTTCATTAACCGTTCACAAGGGTTCGAAGAAGCATGGTACTTGGATATATAAATCGGAGAAATGTTTCTAGCTCGTAACATGCGTGTCCATACGCTACTACGAAATTGAGATCCATTGTCAGAAATTACTCTCATCACATGCCCTACATGAAATAGAAAATGTTTTACAAATGCTTTCGAAACAGTTTTAGCAGTAGCTTTGCGTAATGGAGTGAAAGTAACAAATTTTGAAGTGAGCTCAACAGCGACAAAGATGTAGCAAAAACCTCTGTTAGTTCTCGGAATCGGACCAAAAATATCTACTGCTGCCATATGTCTTAATTTAACAGGTACAATGGGATATAAAGGAGGAATATGTGAAGTGGTGTCTGATTTAGCTTTCTGGCAAATTTTACAAGACGCTAAAACTCGTCGTATACGTTTCTCCATGTTGGTAAAATAACAGTTCTGTCTCAGTATAAGAAAACATTTTCGTGCTCCGTAATGTGCGTAACTTAAATGAGTGTACCAGATTAATTTGTTGACCAGTTCGTCAGGAATGCATAATAACCAATTGTTGCTGTCAGGATAAGAGCGGCGAAACAGAATGTCATTGCGTACAGTGTAGTGGTGTCTAATCGTAACATTATTCTTATCTTGCCAAAGGTGTTTAATTTCTTTCCACACATTGTTTTTATTTTGCTCTTGTGCTATGTCCTGTAATGACGATGAAATAAAATTTTCAAATGCTACTTGCTGAATGTACATGACACTGAAATTTGTTTTGCAGAAGTTGGTTGCTACGTCTTGCTGATTGTTGCCGAGAGAACGCGATAGTGCGTCTGCTATAGCATTTTGTGTGCCGGGAATGTGAACTATTGTAAAATTAAATTCCTGTAAATAAAGTTTCCATCTACTTAATCTGTCGTGAGTAAATTTAGCTGAAAGCAAAAATTGTATAGCTCTATGGTCTGTGTAAACGGTGGTATGTCTGCCATAAAGAAAGTGCCGAAATCTCGTTAAAGCCCATACAACACATAATGTTTCAAGTTCTGTAACGGAGTAATTTCGTTCAGCAGGTGACAGAATGCGACTTGCAAATGCGATGTTTTTAATTACTGTAGAACCATCTTCTTCAATTTCCTGGAAAATATGTACGCCTAAAGCGGTGTTGGAACTGTCGGTGGCAATGGTAGATACTGTTTTTACCTGTTAATTGGCATAATCTGGGTGTGTCTAAAGCAGAGTGATGAATAAATTTACGAAAAAGTTAATTAAGCCCAAAAAACTGCGTAATTGCTTCTTCGTCGTAGGAACACTAATGTCACGTAGAGCCTGAAGTTTTTCCGGATCAGGTGCAATGCCTTCTGCTGAGATTACGTGTCCAAGAAATTTATGGAAGTTTTGCCAAAGTGCGATTTACTGAGATTAACTGGAAGTCCTTGTGCACGAAAAGTTTGCAACAGTTGTTCTAAAATCACATTGTGTTCAGACCAGTTAGCTTCTGCAATAAGAATATCGTCTACATACGTCGTAATTCTGTCCTTAATGCAAACGTGTGTCGGATGGCGTCAAAATTAATAACATTTTCGTGAACAAAATTCTGCGTGTCTAAATTATTGCTTACGTTACTGGAATATGCAGTCTGTGCTGTATCTGGTTAAAATCTATCGTATGTGTTATTATTTACGGGAGAATATTGTGGCATATCCTCTATATGACTGCTCTGTTATTTCTTATTGACCTGTTACGCTATAGATGACACCTATTGTCTGTTTCATTCATGATAATGTGTTGTTACTGATGTTCTTGCTGCTGAAAAGATCGACTGTTATTAAGTGTACGCTGAAAATTGTGCTCATTAATTTTACGTCTGTCGTGATAGTCTTTTCTATACGGTGCATTGCGATGCGAGTTTAAATAGTGTGTTATCTGTACGTAGTTATTTCTTTGCTGCCATGCGTTACTATTTGTTGGACCTGGGACTATACGTGCACGCGGCGGAACATTAAAGTTTGGTTGACCTTGTAGACTGCATTGTTGGTTAGGTATGCTAAGCGGCTGACTTTCATGCTGTTGTGGTGAAAAGGTCTATTGTTACCAAAATGTGGTTCCTGTTACTAATAATTTTACACATACTGATGATTACGATTTTATCTGTTATTAAAATTACGGCGGTAGTTGTCATTACGGGAGTGCCTACTGAAAATTGTCACATTCGGTAAAAGATTTGTCATATCGGGTTTTCATTACAATGTTTCTTAATTCTAGATAGAGCAATAGTTAAAGAGCTGTTTGGATAGATATAAAGGATAGTAGAAGAGAAGGCAGCAGTGCAGAAAACTAAAGATGAAACAGCACTACTACAGCTCGGGGCCCTATGCTCGCTACGGCACATATTCATTAAAGCGTAATGAATCCCCTGAGGTCAATTACACACTGCAAATAAATTTTAGCTTTTGCGTTACAGGCAATAGCGGTATAAATTCAAAAGCAAATAGTTGTATCCAAGTTAATTCTGGTTTCTTCATTATAGGCAATGCTGTTGTAAATACAAAAATAAATTGTCGCATCTGGTTCAAAGCTAGTTTCTGCATTACAGGTAGTAGCGGTGAATGTACAAAGATAAATTGTCGTATACAGTGCAAAGCGTGTATCTGTGTTCTCCCATTATTAAATTCCTTACATTTTCTTACAAATGCACACTGCTTATTATCAACGTTCTCGTCACTGAATTTGAGAACACGTTCGGGTTTGTGTGTGAATCTGTTTGTCTGTGTCGTTTCGTACTTCAAGTTACGTAGCTTTTCAGATTTTAAGTCGCGTGGCTTTTCGGATTTTACGTCTCGTAGTCTCTGTAAATTACTCACATTATACGCGCTGCGTGAGTCTGACACATGTTCATAAAGTGGCATCTGTTGTGGTATGTTATTAACTGAAGTGTTTTTCATCTCTGTTACCTCTTGTTGTAGATTTGACAACTTCCTACGTAACGTGTTGTTAGATGAATCGATCTCATTAATTGCCTGCTGTAAATTTTGAAATTCAGGTGTTTGGTTAAATGAAACCGGTGCAGTATCGTCTGATTTATTGTCATGAGTATTTTCGATAACATCAATACGACTGGCCAATTCATCACATTTTTCAGTCAGTATTTTAACCTGATCGTCGGTTTTAGAATCAGATGCATTAATCTGTTTTTGCAACTTACGCGTAGTTTCGCTCAGTTTTTTAACATCAGCTTTGACGACATCTGAATCATGTGCTAGTTCTAATTGTTCTAGTCTGTCGGTCACTGTTTGAAAATCGGTTATGTATGTGTTTGTATTCGACTTAAGATTGGAAATTTCGTCACGTAATTCTGTGTTGGACTGTTTGATGGTATTAATTTCGTCGGACACTGTAGTAATATTATTGTCTACATACGTCTTCGCTTTCGCGAACATTTTACGTTTGTCCTCTTGTCTTTGTGCAGTGATTGTTTCCATAACCTGACGTTTGACTTTATTTTGATCCTGAATAAATTTGCGGAAACGCGTATCACTGTTCTGTATGTGCTGATTAAAGCGCTCGTTAATCTGAGTGTTCTGCTGTTCGAATTTCGCGTCTATCTTTGCGTCCATTGTGCGCGAAAGTTCTACCGTCATTGCTTTAAACTCGTCCCGTAATTGTGTAGCTTTTTCAGAGCATTGTTTAGCGACTGTACTAATTTCCACTCTAAGTGTTTCTGTTGCGGCTGTTTGCATTTCTCTTAATTCTTGCGCAACATACTTAATTTCTTCGCTATTTTTTTGTGAACAAGCTTCAATTTCCACGCGCAACTGTTCCTTAGTGTCATGGCACTGCGCGGCAACGGCTCTAATTTGTTCGCCAAGCTGTCTGGAATTGTCATCTAATTTTTCATTAAGCTGTTTGTTCTGTTCCCTAAGTTGTTTGAGATCTTCCGTATTATTGTCAAGTTTTTCATTTAAGTGTTTGATATCTACACTAAGTTGTTTGTAATTGTTGTCCATTTTCTCACTTTGCCTTTCATTCTGTTCTATCAATATTGCCATAAATTGCTCCAAGGTGACATTACCTACTCTATTCTCAGTACTGTTTGATGGTGTATCTACAATTGTCGCGCTTTGTGTGACCATTTGGTCATTCTGCAATTTACAAAAAGGTTTGTCAGTCAAACATACACTGTCAGTCCCTATTTCGGAATTAAATAAATCCGTCGTACTTTCACTACATTGACCATTTTCATTCGAAAAATTTGTCTGTATGTTACTTGAATTTTCCAAACCGATTGTGTTAAGCTGGGTAGCGCTCATTACAATAGAGCGTCCCGCGTCATCAATTGTCGTCAAATCAACAGAGGACATAACCGAGTTCGTTTGTTCATCATTAAGACAAAAGTCATCATTAGTGGTTGTAATACACTGATTGTTAGTGAACGCAGGATTGTCATCATTACGCTGCGTATCACAATTGCTATCGGTCACGTTGTTTAAGTCGGTAATTTCATTCATAATACTTCGCGATACACTATTCACAGTCTTTCGCGGCATTTTTACAATAGTCACAGTTTTTCACAAAACAAATAATCACAAATGCAAAAGCAACACACAATTACAACAGAGCAAAGAATTGCCGTTGATCTGTGGAAAGAGAGTCACAAAATTAGTAAAAGCGTAGCGCCAAATCCTAATTATACTTAAGCAAATAAGAGCAGATATCTCACTGTTTTTCAAAAGATTCTCAACGAAATACGATCCTGGACTGGGTGTCGCCAAGTGTAACCTCCCCACAAAAATCTTAAAAGAAGTTGACAGACAATACTTAATACAAAAGGGAGCCGAGTGTAACCTTCCCACCGAAATTTTAAAGTAATGACAATATTATTTAGGAATGCTAATGGACATTGCGCTAAGCGTAACCTGCCCACAATGAAATGTACTGTCAATGGCAACAAAAATGTGAAATTCGCAATCTGACTCAAATATAAGTTCTTCACAAAAAATTAAGGTCAATTCAGTGATAAGAAAATTCAATTAAACCGAAATATCGGTCTTTGGCCCTGTGTAAAACAATCAGAATTAAAGTCTTACCTCAGAATAACTGGATGTCAAATTTCTGCTCTTATTTCTGCGCACGGCTTGGAGGAACTGCATTGCAAATAATAATATTCCTTTTTTCTGTAATTTTACTGAAAATTTTCTTTAAAAGAAGTGGAATGAAATGGGAAGTGCAACGAAATCTTTAGTTCAATAAAAAATAAAATTTTTTAAAAAATGCTTTTAAAATAAAAATTATTATTGGGGCATTTGTTGGAAATTAATTACAATAAACAAATTTTTACATTATCTAATGATTATATTAATTAACAGTATACCTCATTCAGCATCTTGACCAGTGTTGCCGACCGCCTACATCACACAACCGCACTGGGCTGCTACTACTGACCGACCGCTCTGCATGACGACTATTAGCGTACCGCACTACATGACTACTACTGACCGACAGCACGCAACTAAATTGAGCTACAGACTCGCAACGACTACTGACAGAGTACTGCTCTGCATAGCGGCAACTAGCGAACTCGACGCAACACTCGCGCGGTCAAGCGCATACTCTCTGGTCAGAGACGCTGCAATGCCTCGCCATCGCTGCTGCGTTACATACGTGTTTCACTGTCAATAAAACGCAGCCTTTGGTTAGCCTTCCCCACAACGTTTTCTATGTGTTCCTTCCAATTTAAGTTATTCGTAATTGTAATACCTAGGTATTTAGTTGAATTTACGGCTTTTAGATTGGAGTGATTTACCGTGGGATGCGATTTCGTGAGACGGCAGGTGCACTCTCGTGGCTATCCCATGCATTCTGACAGCAAAACTGTACGTCAGTTTGATGATTCGAACTATTGTGCTGCCATTCATGAACTGCGTTCGAGGGTGTTTTCTAACAGGATAACGCTCTCCAACAGCGTTGTTGTAACCCAGCACGCTCTACGGACTGTCGAGGTGTTGCCTTGGCCCGCCCGATCACCAGATCTGTCTCCAGTCGAGCACATACCTGTCACCATCGTACAACAATTTCAATATGATCCACCAACAGCATTAAACGACCCTGTATTGACAGGTCAAGTGCCACAGGCATGGAACTCCAGCCCATATAATGACATTCGGCACATGTGCAACACAATGTTTACACTCAAAATTCTGGCTGTTACAACGGTCATTAATGCACCAGCAATTTCACATTTGCAATGGCTTATCTCACATTTATATTACCCTGTGATCTTGAAAAATCAGTCTTGTTGTTGTTGTGGTCTTCAGGCCAGAGACTGGTTTGAAGCAGCTCTCCATGCTACTCTATGCAGTGCAAGCTGCTTCATCTCCAAGTACCTACTGCAAGCTACATCCCTCTCAATCTGCTTAGTGTATTCATCTCTTGGTCTCCCTCTACGATTTTTACCCTCCACGCTGCCCTCCAATACTAAACTGGTGATCCCTTGATGCCTCAGAACATGTCCTACCAACCGATCCCTTCTTCTAGTCAAGTTGCGCCACAAACTTCTCCTCTCCCCAATCATTTCCAATACCTCCTCGTTAGTTGTGTGATCTACCCATCTAATCTTCAGCATTCATCTGTAGCACCACATTTCGAAAGCTTCTATTCTCTTCTTGTCTAAACTATTTATCGTCCACGTTTCACTTCCATACATGGCTACGCTCCAAACAAATACTTTCAGAAACGACTTCCTCACACTTAAATCTATACTCGATGTTAACAACTTTCTCTTCTTCAGAAACGCTTTCCTTGCCATTCCCAGTCTACATTTTATATCCTCTCTACTTCGTCCATCAGCAGTTACTTTGCTCCCCAAATAGCAAAACTCCTTTACTACTTTAAGTCTCTCATTTCCTAATCTAATTCCCTCAGCATCACCCGACTTAATTCGACTACATTCCATTATCCTCGTTTTGCTTTTGTTGATGTTCATCTATTATCTTCCTTTCAAGACACTATCCACTCCGTTCAACTGCTCTTCCGAGTCCTTTGCTGTCTCTTGACAGAATTACAATGTCATCGGCGAACCTCAAAGTTTTTATTTCTTCTCCATGGATTTTAATACCTACTCCGATTTTTTCTTTTCTTTCCTTCACTACTTGCTCAATATACAGATTGAATAACAGTGGGGAGAGGCTACAACCCCGTCTCACTTAATTCCAACGACTGCTTCCCTTTCATGTCCATCGACTCTTATAACTGCCATCTGGTCTCTGTACAAATTGTAAATAGCCTTTCGCTCCCTGTATTTTACCCCTGCCACCTTCAGAATTTTAAAGAGAGTATTCCAGTCAACATTGTCAAAAGCTTTCTCTAAGTCTACAAATGGTAGAACGTAGATTTGCCTATCCTTAATCTAGCTTCTAAGATAAGTCGTAGGGGCAGTATTGCCTCACGTGTTCCAATATTTCTACGGAATCCAAACTGATCTTCCCCGAGGTCGGCTTCTACTGGTTTTTGCATTCGTCTGTAAACAATTCACATTAGTATTTTGCAGCCGTGACTTATTAAACTGATAGTTCGGTAATTTCCACATCTGCCAACACCTGCTTTCTTTGGGATTGAAATTATTATAGTCTTCTTGAAGTCTGAGGGTATTTCGCCTGTCTCATACATCTTGCTCACCAGATGGTAGAGTTTTGTCAGGACTGGCTTTCCCAAGGCTGTCTGTAGTTCTAATGGAATGTTGTCTACTCCTGGGGCATTGTTTCGACTCAGGTCTTCCAGCGCTCTGTCAAACTCTTCATGTAGTATCATATCTCCCATTCCATCTTCATCTACATCCTCTTCCATTTCGATAAAATTGTCTTCAAGTACATCGCCCTTGTATAGGCCCTCTATATACTCCTTCCACCTTTCTGCTTTCCCTACTTTGCTTAGAACTGGGTTTCCATCTGAGCTCTTGATATTCATACAAGTAGTTCTCTTTTCTCCAAAGGTCTCTTTAATTTTCCTGTAGGCAGTATCCATCTTACCCCTAGTGAGGTAAACCTCTACATCCTCACATTTGTCCTCTAGCCATCCCTGCTTAGCCATTTTGCACTTCCTGTCGATCTTATTTTTGAGATGTTTGTATTCGTTTTTGCCTGCTTCATTTACTGCACTTTTATATTTTCTCCTTTCATCAATTAAATTCTATATTTCTTCTGTTACCCAAGGATTTCTACTAGCCCTCGTCTTTTTACCTACTTGATCCTCTGCTGCCTTCACTACTTCATCCCTCAAAGCTACCCATTCTTCTTCTACTGTATTTCTTTCCCCCATTCCTGTCAACTGTAATGGAATGTTGTCTACTCCTGGGGCATTGTTTCGACTCAGGTCTTCCAGCGCTCTGTCAAACTCTTCATGTAGTATCATATCTCCCATTCCATCTTCATCTACATCCTCTTCCATTTCGATAAAATTGTCTTCAAGTACATCGCCCTTGTATAGGCCCTCTATATACTCCTTCCACCTTTCTGCTTTCCCTACTTTGCTTAGAACTGGGTTTCCATCTGAGCTCTTGATATTCATACAAGTAGTTCTCTTTTCTCCAAAGGTCTCTTTAATTTTCCTGTAGGCAGTATCCATCTTACCCCTAGTGAGGTAAACCTCTACATCCTCACATTTGTCCTCTAGCCATCCCTGCTTAGCCATTTTGCACTTCCTGTCGATCTTATTTTTGAGATGTTTGTATTCGTTTTTGCCTGCTTCATTTACTGCACTTTTATATTTTCTCCTTTCATCAATTAAATTCTATATTTCTTCTGTTACCCAAGGATTTCTACTAGCCCTCGTCTTTTTACCTACTTGATCCTCTGCTGCCTTCACTACTTCATCCCTCAAAGCTACCCATTCTTCTTCTACTGTATTTCTTTCCCCCATTCCTGTCAACTGTTCCCTTATGCTCTCCCTGAAACTCTGTACAACCTCTGGTTTAGTCAGTCTGTCCAGGTGCCATCTCCTTAAATTCCCACCTTTTTGCAGTTTCTTCAGTTTTAATCTACAGTTCATAACCAATAGATTGTGGTCAGAGTCCACATCAGCCCCTGGAAATGTCTTACAATTTAAAACCTGGTTCCTAAATCTCTGTCTTACCATTATATAATCTGTCTGAAACCTGTCAGTATCTCCAGGCTTCTTCCATGTGTACAACCTTCTTTTATGATTCTTGAACCAAGTGTTAGCTATGATTAAGTTGTGCTCTGTGTAAAATTCTAGCAGGCGGCTTCCTCTTTCATTTCTTACCCCCAATCCATATTCACCTACTACGTTTCCTTCTCTCCCTTTTCCTACTGCCGAATTCCAATCACTAATGACTATTAAATTTTCATCTCCCTTCACTATTTGAATAATTTCTTTTATTTCATCATACATTTCTTCAATTTCTTCGTCATCTGCAGAGCTAGTTAGCATATAAACTTGTACAACTGTAGTAGGCATGGGCTTCGTGTCTATCTTGGCCACAATAACGCGTTCACTATGTTGTTTGTAGCAGATTACCCGCAATCCTATTTTTTTATTCATTATTAAACCCACTCCTGAATTACTCCTATTTGATTTTGTGTTTAAAGCCCTGTATTCACCTGACCAAAAGTCTTGTTCCTCCTGCCACCAAACTTCGCTAATTCCCACTATATCTAACTTTAACCTATCCATTTCCATTTTTAAATTTTCTAACCTACCTGCCAGATTAAGGGATCTGACATTCCACGCTCCGATCCATAGAACGCCAATTTTCTTCTTCCTGATAACGACATCCTCTTGAGTAGTCCCCGCCCGGAGATCCGAATGGGGGACTATTTTACCTCCGGAATATTTTACCCAAGAAGACGCCATCATCACTTAACCATACAGTAAAGCTGCATGCCCTCGGGAAAAATTACGGCTGTAGTTTCCCCCTGCTTTCAGCCGCTCGCAGTACCAGCACAGCAAGGCCGTTTTGGTTAGTGTTACAAGGTCAGATCAGTCAATCATCCAGACTGTCGCCCCTGCAACTACTGAAAAGACTGCTGCCCCTCTTCAGAAACCACACGTTTGTCTGGCCTCTCAACAGATACCCCACCTACGGGAAGGTCCATGGTTCATGTTGGGAAGTCAATCTTAATCACTTAAATATGTTACCTAGACAAGTTTATTTCCGAATTTTCATTACTCTACATGAATTAACGTTTGATGTTCCGATTTTTTTTCGTGAATGTAGATAAAAATGGTTCAAATGGCTCTGAGCACTATGGGACTTAACATCTGTGGTCATCAGTCCCCTAGAACTTAGAACTACTTAAACCTAACTAACCTAAAAACATCACACACATCCATGCCCGAAGCAGGATTCGAACCTGCGACCGTAGCAGTCGCGCGGTTCCGGACTGAGCGCCTAGAACCACTAGACCACCGCGGCCGGCTGAATGTAGATACATTGTCTCAAGATAATAAATGCATCTCACTATTAAAAGAAGTTTCATTTGAGAAAACAATTTTCGTTAATACTCGTACAGCACAAAACGGGATACGAAATATTTTCTGCGAATATTATGTTGGCAGTCACGCAGTCTTTAGGTGCAGTCCTAAACCCTGTAATATTTGTGGCTTCGTAGTCATCATAATTACTCAGCTACAAGCTCTGCTTGAAGCAATTGAGAAGGCAGCAGTGGAAGCTGACATATTGTGGTGTGATCTACCGGTGACCGATAGTTTATTCGGTTCGTGTATTGTGAGGAACACCGCCTAACTTGTGGACGTTCTCCGCGATTGACTGCTGTGCTCGGAAGGAGCGCGCCACAATAATAAACTTCCTTTGTTAATATCAGAAAAACTAAACAGTGAATTTACTTCCCTTTCATATAAAAGCATCTCTCAATAGCAGACTACCATTCCACTATTTCGAAAGTGTTAGTTATCAGCAGAATAATGAAGAAAAGGCAGTAGAAGCAATTCGGAGATCTTCAGCTCGCGCCTAAATTGGGTGTCTGGCAGAATGGTTCTGCTGTAAGAACAGTGCTGGTTCGACAGTCTTAGAGGACAATATGTTGTCTTGCGCGGTCGGTATCAGTTAAGACTTAATTATCAATCTGTGGTTTGTAAATGTAACAGATCGATCGGCTGTCTCGGAGGACAGGCAAATTGCCTGCCACAATCGGTACTGATTAAGAACTCAATTAGCAATCTCTGGATTTTGGACATGTTACTGAGAACTAGTGTGATAGTAATTACAGAGACATCCTGTTCATTACTTTGTTTATTCTTTGTGCAAGTTTGAATGGTGGAAATTATATGTGATTCATAAAGTGGACTATAACTGTGTAGTTTCTCGTATTCTGCTAATAAAAAGCTAGTGGCATCCCGTTTATGCAAACCAGTTCAAACTGTGCAGGGAACAGCAACTGTAGAAGACCGCGTTTTGATGAACATCTTTCAGAACTTACGCGTTCCACTCAGGGCTGTGGAAGCAACTAGGCACCTCGCTGGTGCTGTAGTCTTAGTACAAATGAGATCAGTGACACGTCATCTGTGGTACCACAAAGGAGATAAGAAGGAAGGAAACTTTCGAGAGAAGGGAATTATCATACACACGTCACGCTATCTCTCTCTTCCATTCACCTTAATTCCTGCTTCGTTAATAGGGGCTACTGTGCTACTGAAGTCAACAAGATCTCGTCCGTTATCTCATGGCCATTTCTCCGCAGCGCCGACGGTACTAGATGCGCGAACGGGTAATTTCATTGGACGGAATGGTATAAACCGGAACACCTTTTGCGGCATCTCACCTGTGCGTTTAATATTGTGGTCGCAGAAGCCTCGGCCTGAGTTGCCTGAGCACGCACGCACGCACGCACTGGGCACTAAGGCAAACAGAAACGAGTGCCTTCTGCCGACCAACCCCGCAAGCAACTCATTAATTCTGCACGCAAGCCGCGCCGGGAGCAGAAATATTTAAATGTTTGACGCAGGCAGCCGCGCTGACTACAAACGGGCGATTCCTGGTGACCACCACCACCACAGTCAACGCGACGCTTTCCGTCCGCGGTGGCGAGAGACGAAACGCCATATTCCCGTGCACGCCGCACATGAGAATGTCAGCAAGCGGTACCCTCAAAATGGCCGGCCTATAAGGAGAGGAGTAATGCGAGAGAGAATGAGGCGAAACAGTAATTGTTAGGCAGCGTGTTATTTACACAAACCTTTAATTTTGTTTTTCACACTAGGAGCGGCACACGCGGCTGCCGCCGTCGTCAAGAGTTTACTCGTACCAGCGAAACGGCGGGAAAAAAAGCTCACCGGAGCTGGCGGTGGGGACGCAAATTAAATTTCGCATTCGTAGTTGACAACGTTTACTTTTCAGTCTGCTGTTTTACTGTGTCTCGCTGTTACGCGCGCGCCGCCCCCGACTCACGCAACAGCAGGCAGAAGTGGAAGACATGGGGGCGGAGGAGGAAAAGGAGCGACAAGACAAAAAAAGAGAGAGCAAAGAAGACGTAGAGTGGGGAGAGGGCAGTGGAGGTACGGGGATGTAGCGGAGTTGCGAAGGTGAGGCGTCCGCTTTATCGTGCAACGGCGCGCAAGTTTATTTTGTAAACAGTTCGCTGTGCCCACGCGCTGAGCGAGACACAGTCATTGGGAGGCAGGGGTCGCCCTCCGCCCGCACGCAAGCTCGTTCGCTGGGCCCATAGGAGCGGCTGCTGCCGTTGGCCACTTAGCGAGACTTGTATGAAAGTTTAATTCCGCCCCCGGAGGAAGTGCGTTCGGCGTGCGGTGCGGTGCGGGCTTTGCCCGGATACCGGCGGTGGCGTTCGGCACACCTCGGTGTCTGTGGGGAGAACACCAGACCCGCCAAGTTTTCAGTGTACCACCACAGGCGCAGAATCTCGGAAGAGTCAGGTCGTCATATGCTTCGGTGTAGAACGAAGTGAGAAGAAGCAGGTTGCTCGAGATTTTTTTCTCAGGAGGATGAATACCGTCTCGAGTCGAGGCAGTGGCAGATTATCGTTAATGTTGTTGTTTTTGGGGTCTTCAGTCGGAAGACAGATTTGATGCAGCTCTCAACGCTACTTTATGCTGTGCCATCCTCTCCTTCTTCGAATGACTACTACAACTTACATTCTTTTGAGCCCTCTTGCTCTACTCATCTTTTGGTCTCCCTCTACAATTTTTATCTCTCGCTCCTCACTCCAATACTAAATTGGTGATACCTTGATGCTTCAGAAAGTGTGCTATCAATCATTCTCCTCTGCTAGTCAGATTGTGCCACAAATTTCTTTTCTTCCCAGTTCTGCTCAGTAATTCCTCATTAGTGACATAATCTACCAATCTATTTAATCCGTAGCATTGTTACGGTGGCAGGTTCGAATCCTGCCTCGGGCATGGATGTGTGTGATGTCCTTAGGTTAGTTATGTTTAAGTAGTTCTAAGTTCCAGAGGACTGATGACCTCAGAACTTAAGTCCCATAGTGCTCAGAGCCATTTGAACCATTTGTAGCATTGTTAAGTATACCACATTTCAAAAGCTTCTATTCTCTTCTTCTTTAAACTGTTTATCACCATTTTTGACTTACATACATGGCTACAATCCAAAAAATCCTAATATTTAAATCCATATTCGATGTCAACACATATATTTTGTTCAGAAACGATTTTCTTGCTTTTGCGTTGACATTTTATATACTCTCTACTTCGGCGGTCATCGGTTATTCTCAGGCCCAAATAACAAAACTCATCCACTTCATTAAGTGTCTCGTTCCCTAATCTAATTCCTTCGACATCACTTGATGTAATTGGACTACATTCCCTTATCCTTGTTTTGCTTTTGTTGATGTTCACATTATATTCTCCTTTCAAAACACTATTAATTCCCTTCAATTGCTCCTCCAACTCTTTTGGTGTCTCTGACAGAATTACAGAAATACGTTGTCATCGGCAAACCTCAAAGTGTTTAGTTTTTCTCCGTGAACTTTAATTCCTACTCTAGCTTTTTCCTTGGTTTCCTTTACCGCTTGCTCAGTGTACAGACTGAGTAACATTGGCGGTAGGCTCCAACCCTGTCTCACTCCTATCTCAAACATAGCTTCTCTTTCTTAACCCTCGATTCTTACAACTGCCATCTGGTTACTGTACAAGTTGTAAATAGCTTTTAGCTACCCGTATATTACCCCTGTTACCTTCGCAATTTCAAAGAGAATGTACCAGTCAACAATTTCAAAGCTTTCTCTAAGCCTACGAATTTCTATAAGCGTAGGTTTGCCTTTCCTTAATTCATTTTCTAAGATGCGTAGTAGTGACAGTATTGTCTCGCGGGTTCTACATTTCTCCGAAATCCAAACCGATCATTCTCGAGATTGATTTCTGCCAGTTTTTCCATTCTTCTATAAAGAATTCGTGTTCGTATTTAGTCACCATGAATCATTAATCTGACAGTTCCGTAATATTCATACCCGTGAGTACCAGTTTTCTTTGGAACTGATATTATTACATTCCTTTTGAAGTCTATTGGTATTTCCCCTATCTTATACATCTTGCGGACCAGTTGGAAACGTTTTCTCACAGCTGGCTCTCCCAGGGCTCTCAGTAGCTCTGACGGAATGTCGTCTACTCCCATAGCCATATTTCAACGGAAATGGAAAGTTTATGAGACATAAATACTGTGGCAGTGCGGAATGAGAAACATTTTAAGATAGTGAAGTGTAAATAATGCAGCGCTGGAAATACTACAGAATGCCAAAAATTGCCGAGCGCAAATGTGAAATGTAGCCTTTCGATGCCAGCCGTTGCTAGCAAGAACGGAATGAGCAGAATATCTAAAGCAACACCAATAAAAATGGAAATGCGTTATAAATAAAAAACTAAATGCACGTGGTGTAATTATTTTTTATTAGGTTGCTGTCATTTCGAGACGGATAACCTACGGTAACAGATTTTAACAGCTGCCGCGGAAAATGGCCACGCAAACAAACGACTTATTCTATTCTTCCTGCAAAATAGTGGCAAGGTCTGGTACGCAACGATGATGGAGGTGGGTAGCAATCGCGCATCCTTTTCTCCAAGTGGACCACAAATGTTCAATAATACTCAGATGTGGTGACAGGTGTCCAGGGAAGATGCGAGAATTCATCCTCGTCCTAACAAAACCAGCCCTGTGAGCTGTGTGAATTGTTTCCCTATCGTCTTAGAACACAATATAACCCTTTAGAAGCAAACAAGGCAAAATGGGATAAACCTGAACAGCCAAAATGGTCATATATTCCTTGACAATAAGACCTTGCAGAGTAGCCATTGGGCCCATGGGATAGCACGATATGGCTGCCAAATCATCACCGAAACCCCGTCATATTTCACTCTTGGAACGCTAACTCGGCCCCAAATTGGAAACACTGTGAAACAACACACATGTGACCAAATTACTTTTCCGCATTGTTCCATAATTCAGGTTTTATGGCTTCGGGCCGGCCGTGGTGGCCGTGCGGTTGTAGGCACTGAGTCCGGAATCGCGCGACTGCTATGGTCGTAGGTTCGAATCCTGCCTCGAGCATGGATCTGTGTGATGTCCTTAGGTTAGTTAGGTTTAAGTAGTTCTAAGTTCTAGGGGACTGATGACCTCAGATGTTAAGTCCCATAGTGCTCAGAGCCATTTGTACCATTTTTTATGGCTTCGGCACCAAGTTTTCCTGTTGCTGGCATTTGCACCACTGATGTGTAGTTTTGGAATTCGTGCTCCACTTTAATTCCCTCTCCGTTTGTGTTGTTTTTCTGATGACATAGTTCGCGAATATGACGTTCCGTTATGCAGTGATTTTTGCAGCTATCGTTCCCTTATTTTGTGTCACATTCCTCTTCAACGGCCGTTCGTCACCACTGCTCAACACATACTTTCGTCCGCGTTGTGATTTAGCAGATGATGTTTTTTCTCTTTCCTTGTATGCGATACAAATCGTCAAAACAGTGTCTCTTGTAACACCAAACATTCCTGCCACCTTCGTTACGAAAGCACTTACCATGCAAGGGCCAACAATCTTTCCACGTTCGAAATCGCTTTGCTCCGACATAATACGCACACAACAACCCAAAACATTGTAACTGCATTTACGTTCAAGAAAGCATTTCTTGCGTTGTTTCCGTATTTTTGTCCAAACTCTGCAACTAATATAATCTAAAATTTAGTAACAATTTTTTATACTGTTATACATAAATGTTTAACATCATTACAACAATTTTATATTGGTATTACTGCTGGAATTATCTATGCCTAGTGAAATCACATTGTCTTTCCCGGGTTTAGTCTATGATTTAGCGTGCCCTAACCTTTTCTGCTGGTAGTTTTTAAGTTTTACCCGATCGCTGGGCAGTGTTATGCTCATCATACTCTCTCTTTTATCCAACCAGGCTGGTAGCAAAGGAAAAAACATCGCCAACTAAAGGTACTACATTACTGAAGCATTTTCGCCCTTAATCCGTCTGCCATATTTAGTTGTAAGACGAACAACCTCGAAAGGCAGAATAGTTCCGATGTTTCATAACAAATTGCTCTGGATACACTTGCTAGTAGTCCATATCATGTTAGTTTTTCTTTTTTAATTCAAGATGGAGGCGTTCTATGCGACTTCCTCTACCCCTCTTTCGCACGTTCCTCCATTGAATTGCTATACAACTTCCAAATAAGCAGAGTTACACTATATGATAAAAAGTATCCAAATACCTTTCACGGGGGCTTAATTAATTATAATGCAAATAATTTTAATTTTAGTAGCTGACTGTCCGGTTACGCAGTCTCGTAACCGGTTGGCCCTGATTAATGTTTGTACGCAATCTGAATGCATAGAACAACAACAAAGAGTGAAACGAAATTTCCGTTAACACAATTAATTAATTAAGTCCCCAGCAACTATAAAACCTAGGAAACAACAAAACACAAGTGTCGCTATTCTATGTGTGGAAGTGTGATTCAACGTACACATCTGGCACGGTTCTTCTTCAATACGACAAGTAATTAAAAAAATAAACATAAATACTATAATTGCACATAGAAACCAGAAATACAGTCTAATACAAGAACACGAGCCAGATGCTTTGTTGACTGAACCTGTGACCAAGAGGCATTATTGTTTAAGACATTGAAATAATGAAAAAATAGGAATTTTTTACCTTCATATATATTGACGAAAAGCACACTCTGATCATTACAGCATCCCCAATCCAACAACATCTGGTGTCTAGCCCATCAAAACAATACTACAAGTTCTGAACAAGTACTCACTACCGCAACTTCTCAACTACGACACGCTACTGCAACATCTCAACAAGCACTCTCCACCACGACTTCTCGATAAGCACTCTCCACCACGACTTCTCGACAAGAACTGCCAGTGGAGGCGGCTGAATAATACTCTGTGGCGCAATCTCTGGCGCTGTGGCTCAGTGTAGCCACCTTTCATATGCCCCTCCTCCACGAGCCAGAATTTGATGGTATTTTTGCCAGCATTGGTGGTAAAAATACCACCGAATTCGTCCAAAAAAAAAAATACAGGCAAAAATAAAAGTTAATATTAATAAGTAAATATCACTTCACTAAATAAATTTTGGCTTTGCACTGACCGTTCCATAACCTAATATATAAAATACAGTGAGGAATACAAATGCTTTCATACATGTGATTTTTACATAATAGTTTACACAAGTACCATTCAATCAATGTCAAATAGGTGTAGGTAAGAGTCTCATAACATTTCACAAACAGTAAATACACAAAAAAACGTTTATACAAATATTCACATAAAATGCTTTCCATAGTTCAATAAACAAGTAGTTGACAGTTCCAGCAGTAGCACCCAGCAATGGTCAACAGGTGCAGACACCAACGAGTGACATTATTTCAGTAGAAACAGTTCCATCAGTGGCACCCAGCAATGTTGAGCAGGTGCAGACACCAACAAGTGACATTATGTCAGTAGAAGCAGTAATGTTGAGCAGGTGCAGAGACCAAGGGTGACATTATGTCAGTAGAAACAGTTCCATCAGAGGCACCCAGCAATGTTGAGCAGGTGCAGACACCAACAAGTGACATTATCTCAGTAGATGCAGTCCATCAGTGGCACCCAGCAATGTTGAACAGGTGCAGACACCAACAAGTGACATTATCTCAGTAGAAGCAGTCCATCAGTGGCACCTAGCAATGTTGAACAGGTGCAGACACCAACAAGTGACATTATCTCAGTAGATGCAGTCCATCAGTGGCACCCAGTAATGTTGAACAGGTGCAGACACCAACAAGTGACATTATCTCAGTAGATGCAGTCCATCAGTGGCACCTAGCAATGTTGAACAGGTGCAAACACCAACAAGTGACATTATCTCAGTAGATGCAGTCCATCAGTGGCACCCAGTAATGTTGAACAGGTGCAGACACCAACAAGTGACATTATCTCAGTAGAAGCAGTCCATCAGTGGCACCTAACAATGTTGAATAGGTGCAGACACCAACAAGTGACATTATCTCAGTAGAAGCAGTCCATCAGTTGCACCCAGCAATGTTGAACAGGTGCAGACACCAACAAGTGACATTATCTCAGTAGAAGCAGTCCATCAGTGGCACCTAGCAATGTTGAACAGGTGCAGACACCAACAAGTGACATTATCTCAGTAGATGCAGTCCATCAGTGGCACCCAGTAATGTTGAACAGGTGCAGACACCAACAAGTGACATTATCTCAGTAGAAGCAGTCCATCAGTGGCACCCAGCAATGTTGAATAGGTGCAGACACCAACAAGTGACATTATCTCAGTAGATGCAGTCCATCAGTGGCACCTAGCAATGTTGAACAGGTGCAGACACCAACAAGTGACATTATCTCAGTAGATGCAGTCCATCAGTGGCACCCAGTAATGTTGAACAGGTGCAGACACCAACAAGTGACATTATCTCAGTAGAAGCAGTCCATCAGTGGCACCTAGCAATGTTGAACGGGTGCAGACACCAACAAGTGACATTATCTCAGTAGAAGCAGTCCATTAGTGGCACCTAGCAATGTTGAACAGGTGCAGACACCAACAAGTGACATTATCTCAGTAGAAGCAGTCCATTAGTGGCACCTAGCAATGTTGAACAGGTGCAGACACCAACAAGTGACATCATTTCAGTAGAAGCAGTCCATCAGTGGCACCTAGCAATGTTGAACAGGTGCAGACACCAACAAGTGACATTATCTCAGTAGAAGCAGTCCATCAGTGGCACCTAGCAATGTTGAACAGGTGCAGACACCAACAAGTGACATTATCTCAGTAGATGCAGTCCATCAGTGGCACCCAGTAATGTTGAACAGGTGCAGACACCAACAAGTGACATTATCTCAGTAGAAGCAGTCCATCAGTGGCACCTAGCAATGTTGAACAGGTGCAGACACCAACAAGTGACATTATCTCAGTAGAAGCAGTCCATTAGTGGCACCTAGCAATGTTGAACAGGTGCAGACACCAACAAGTGACATCATTTCAGTAGAAGCAGTCCATCAGTGGCACCCAGTAATGTTGAGCAGGTGCAGACACCAACAAGTGACATCATATCAGTAGAAGCAGTCCATCAGTGGCACCCAGTAATGTTGAGCAGGTGCAGACACCAACAAGTGACATCATTTCAGTAGAAGCAGTCCATCAGTGGCACCCAGTAATGTTGAGCAGGTGCAGACACCAACAAGTGACATCATTTCAGCAGAAGCAGTCCATCAGTGGTACCCAGTAATGTTGAGCGGGTGCAGACACCAACAAGTGACATTATGTCAGTAGAAGCAGTCCATCAATGGTACCCAGTAATGTTGAGCGGGTGCAGACACCAACAAGTGACATTATCTCAGTAGAAGCAGTTCCAACAGTGGCACCCAGCAATGTTGAATAGGTGCAAGCACGAACAACAGTTTGAAGGCACACACAATTGCTTTTACAAAATTATTATCAATGCTCTTACACTAAACATACAAAATATAATAAACACACAATTGATATCAGATAACTGTCATATTAACTATTACAAATACACAAATACCAGTAAACCTATAATAATTATGGGTGTCAGTGCAAGCCACAACAAACAAGGAAATTAATATTTAGGAGATAGGTCGGTACCAATTATCTGGGATTAGGAAAGAAAAACAGACAAAACACACTCACTCATCTTTCATCCACATCAAGTACTACTGTGTAATTTACTAGTGTTAACTGTGAAAATGCAATTCTGTCAAAATTTGATGTTCAACATGTGTATCAAGTAGTACTGGCAGCAGTGTATAACAGTCAATAATAGTTAGTCAATGTCATAGTCATCATGTCAAGACCAATGTTTGCCAAGTCAAATCAAAATCTACGGTTGCTGAACAACTGTCAGTGTGCCAAGATATGCAAATACTTCCTCTCTCCAAAAAGAAAAAAAGTATATACTGCTTAGTGATTTAACAAAGTGTGTGTAGACAATCTTCCTTCCACTTAAGTGTTCTAGTCTGCCATCTTCATCCTCCTTGTTCCATATAAACCACAAAAAAAAAAAAAAAAAAATATGCTCCTCACTTACTTTATCTCTTATCCACCAAAACTCCAATAATCATCAGCATCACATAATCTCAATACTTCAATAATACCTCTTACGTCGATACATGTAAACCTTATCATCAATATCATTTACCTTACCTCTTGTCCACCAAAACTCCAATAATCATCAGCTTCACACAATCTCAATACCTCAATAATACCTCTTCAATACGTCCATACATACAAACCTTATCACCAATATCATTTCACTTCCATAACAACTCTTTCCTCTAGTCAGTCTCCTCGAACAAGTACAGACAACATCCTAGAGCAAACTTCAATTTATCATCCCATGCAATCCGAAGACACAATGTCCACACACAACCTCTGTGTAGTCCACCTGAGCCAAATCTTCTACTCATTATGAATTATAAAATACATTTTGGTTACCTTGTCCATCATAAAATAAAAGAAATGCATACATGACCTCTAACAGCCTTTAGTTTGAATAACTCTCAGTAAGTAAGTACAAGCACGGAGTGAGAACGATAGTAATATTTCACAGTGTGTACACCACTACAAGAATCATGGCAAAACAGAAGCTAACACGTGCAGTATTTCTTGTGTCAAGTGTCACTTGCTATTTCAATTGCTCACGAAGAATGCCGTGTAATAACTGTCAATGGTCTAAACCTAGTGTTGGTATGTCATGTCGTTAATTCCTTCCTATTAGCATAAATTTATACAGCTTCCATAAAACCTCCAGCTCATGTGACTTCTATGAAGTTTGTTGTACTAATGTCCTTCGTCGAATTATAGCAGTTCATTTTCTTGTCTTAAAAATATAAGGCACTGAGCGTAAGCAAAACATGCAATAGCGAGTAAATATACCAGTAGAGAACAGAATGTCAACAAATGGATGTACTACAATCCCTACAACGAGGCTCTGCCAAGCGAACAATCTATAATTAATACCATAGTGTGACCTAAACTCTATGTTCGTACACTGCATATCAGTATTTCTATATACCAATGAAAGAGTAGTTATGACAACAAACAGAAATGTATAAATATGCAGTCCATACGCAAAGCAGCAAATACGTATCTTACATAATAAACGGGTCATTAGCATCAAATCAGCATAAGCAAATAAATGTTCATATGTAATCTTAATAAGTAAACATGAAGGCGCAAGCAAATAAATCACAAAGTGTAACCTACATACATAACCACATCAGCACAATTAATCAGGTGACAATTATAATTTAAATAAATAAGCACAGCAGGCACATACAAAAAAAAATAATGTGACCTCAGTGAAAAAGCATAGCAGCCAAGCGATGCATAATATACAAAAGTAACAACCCTGTTCATTAATCAATCATTGTCAAAATAAGTTAATGTACGCAAGCACGTCGCTTCACAAGTAAAATCATAGAACATAAAATTTAGCACAAAGTCTGAATCACGTAATCGGGAGCAGCAAATTACGTCTAAAGTACGTACCTAAGTGGAAATATGTTACCTGAAAAATAAACTCAATTAACAGTTACCTTTTTAGTTTATTAGTTTCTTCTTCGAAATTACATTCTTCCTGAAATTTTCTCGATAGCAAGTCCTCTTAACGTCGGACACACACAGAATTTACCTGAAGTTCTTAAATATTTTAAACAACCGTATCCTGAAAAATACTGAACGTTAATAACATAATTTATCAAGTCACTATAGCTTTATACTGAATTTAATCGGAGAAATTAGACTGTGTATTTGTTTACGGCTGTCAGTGCATTCGCACTGAGCTGTCGATCAGCTGTAGGTACGCGTGACGTAGGAAGTAATTGTTTGCGGTCAACGACTGCCTTGTGCGGCGCGCAGACTTGACTGTTGCTTTGAGTATGTGCCGCCGCCAAAACACAGCTCGGTATCCTTGTATTCTCTGCATGTTTACGTATAACTGTTGGTTTCTCGAAAGTATGTCATTCCACAAAAATTTTAACGTTCGATATATGATGCATTCCCTTAGAGCGCCGAGATTTAAGAGTTTCTACTTCGACAGTGTTATCATGAATAATTTTGCGAACTCTTTATGGACCGTTATAAAGCAGAAAAAATTTGCGACACAAGCCCTTTCCTTTGTGAGACAAACGATGAGACTTAATTAACACCTTTTGACCAGCTGACAAGGTTTTTAAACGACCAGGACGTTTGGCTGATTTCTCTCTTCTAGCAGCCGCAGATGCAATATTTCGTAGAGCCAGGTTGACAACTTCAGAATGCCGCAGTTTCCTTGAAGGCGGAAAAGGAACGATTTCAGAAATGCGATTTGTCGGTGCTTTGTTTTTTAATATCAATATAGGCGGTAAAGAAGTTGAATCATTAGGGAGTTCATTCAGAATGTTTTGAAAAATATTAAGATACTGATCCCAAGTTCTGTGATTCTGATGAAAATAAAGTCGACACAATTTATTAATTTCCTTCGTCCATCTCTCTGAAGCGTTAGATTGAGGGTGAAAAAGTGAAATGAAAATTGGTTTAATCTTACGACGCCGTAGAGTACGAAGCCAAATTTTAGGCGAAACTGTGAATCATTATCTGATATAATCTTATCAACATAACCCACTTCTTTAAGAAAATGTTTGATGAAAGCGTTAGATACTGAACGAGCTGTTGCTTTGCGTAAAGGTGTAAAACACACATATTTTGATGCCAATTCCACTGCTACCAAAATGTACGCAAAACCATTAGTAGAACGAACCACTGGACCGAACAAATCGACTGCAGCCATCTCCTTTGATTTCGCTGGAATGATAGGAAACAACGGTGCTCCCTGAGAAATATTTGGCGGCTTAGCCTTTTGACATAATTTGCATTTGGCAATAACAGATCGCATACGTTTTTCCATATTACTGAAGTAGCAATTTTCTCGTAATTTATGAAAGCATTTTCAGGGACCAAAGTGCGCGTAACTGAAATGTATATACCAAATCAATTTATTAACCCACTCATCAGGAATACAAACTAACCAAACAGAGTTGTCGACCGATTTTCGTTTAAAAAGAATATCATTGCGAACTAAATAATACTGTCTAATCGCTACGCTTTCCTTCCTCCTCCACTTCTCCTTAATGTCTTTCCAGATTGGATCCTTATTTTGCTCCTTAGCGATGTCCTGGAGCGAAGACGAAACAAAATTCTCAAACGCAACACCTTGAATATACATCAAACAATAATTGCTTTCTTTGCAGTCCTCTTCAGCACTTTGTTTCAAACCCATAGGTGCACGTGATAAAGCATCAGCAATAATATTTGAAGAAACCTGTATGTAAACAATACTAAAATCAAATTCCTGTAGATACAGCGCCCATCGTGACAATCTTCCATGTGCTAATTTTGTTGACATAAGAAATTCCAGAGCTAGATGATTGGTGTAAACCTTAGTATGTCTCCCATACAAAAATATGCGAAGTTTTGTGAAAGCCCATACAACAGCCAAAGCTTCAAGTTCCGTAATCGAATAATTCTTTTCTGATTTAGAGAGAGCACAACTTCCAAATGCAATAGTTTTCTGTACTACAAAGCCGTTTTCTTCTATCTCTTGAAATAAGTGTGCACCTAGGCCTTTGTATGATGAGTCCGTCGCCAAACAAAAATCTTTAGATAAATCCGGATGTGAGAGAAGTGAAGCAGCAACTAAAGCATCACGAAGTTGTTCAAATTCTGATTGAGCTTCCTCATCCCAACACCAATTAGAATTCTTTCCAGATAGTTCACACAAACGAGGTGTGGCCAAATCGTCCAATGTAACAAAGCGTCTAAGAAAATTACAGACACCAAGGAAACTACGAACATCACGTTTTGTAGTAGGAACTGCATAATTACGAATAGCATCTAGTTTCTCTGGATCAGGAAGAATACCTTCTGTAGAAATAATATGACCAAGAAATTTCACCTGAGAACGACCAAATTCAGATTTTTCCAAGTTCACTGTAATGCCAACTCTTGCAAAAATACGTAATAATGAATCCAAAATTTTGTTGTGCTCATTCCAAGAACGTTTAGCAATAAGAATATCGTTAACATATGAAGTAATATTGTCACGAAGATAAACAGGTAAAATTTCGTTTAAACAGGTAAAATTTCGTTTAAACTACGAATGAATGCTGCTGAAGATACGGTAATTTCCGAAACTGGTAACAGTTACCAAAGGCTAAAAAGGCAGTGTATTTTCTACAATCAGGGTGGAGTTCTATTTGCCAAAAACTTGCACGCATATCAATCGTGGATAAAACTTTAATTCCATGGAAATGTTGAAGAAGTTCATCTAAATTTTGTGGACGGTCAGTTTCAGGAATGATGATATTATTTATCTGTCTGAAATCCAGAACCAAACGAATTGACCCATCCTTTTTAAGAACGACATGTAATGGGCCGGTATAAGGACTGACTGCTGGCTCAATAATGCCCTGATCTAACATTTATTGAAGTTCACTCTTAACCTTGTCTCTGTAAGCAAAAGGAATAGCGTACGTTTTTCCTCGAAATGGTGTGTGTTCTTTTAATTTAAATAAATATTGTAAGCCTTGTATAGTTCCTGTGTGATGACTAAATACTGTAGCATGTGAAGTCAAAATTTGGTGCAGTTCTTCTCTTGCAACGTCATCTGGCACTTCAGCTTTCTTAATCTTTTCATTAATTAATTCTTCGCTATTAATTATATCATCCATCCCGTCTCTGTATCTATTGTCATTGTCATGAATGAACACATTGTCGTCATAATACTCAGCGAAAACATCAGAAGTGAGAAACCTTAAACATTTTGTGTCTGATTCAGATTTTGTTAAACACTCGAAAAATTTCAAACTTTTCGGCATTCCGGCAACAGTCAAATTCACACTTCCTTCTTTAAAGTTCAAAATTGCCTTACGTGTGTTACGAAACTCCATACCTAATATAATTTGTGTACTGAGTAATGGAACAATAATAAAATTAGCAGAAAATTCGTATCCTTGACAAATGAAATTTAAGTTGGTCCGTTGTTTGACTTCTACACTTTTTCCAGAAATAGCTCCTCGAATTGTAGTTTTAGAAACAGGTAACACAGGACAAGCAATAGTTCTTACACATATACGAAAAACTGTGTCACTAATAACATTCAATGGGCTCCCAGAATCTAAAACTGCAGTGAACTTATTCTTACCCACATACTTCAATAACAGGATGTAAAAATGCGTCTACATTATGTTCCTTTTCGTCTAGCAAAATGTCTCTCATGTCTTCCAGGCGTACGTAGTGTAAAGTCGTAGTGTCATTACTTTCTGAACCGTCTATATTGCTGCCAGAAGCCGAAACTACAAGTCATTGTCGATTACTTGCGTCACGTCTTTGATTATTCGCGTCATTTCGCGGATCAATTTCTACGATTTGCACTTGTCTCTCTGAAGTTCTGCCACGTGGAGGATGCCAATTAGGTCCCTCCTGTCTGTTGGATGCAAATTCTTGGTTGTGTCTGTTATTAAAATCTCTATTTTCCTGTCTATCTGCATGACTGCATCTTGTGTAATTTCGACTGTCACTTCTGAAATTATTGTTGTATCTACTATTCTGGTTATTTCTGTAGTAAGAATTTCTATTACTGTTTAAATAATTTCTGTCTTGATGATAGCGATTACTGTTTCCGTATGATTGATCATTCCGGTAGAAATTTCCGATATTATAATTGTCTGTGGAATTTCTGTTAGAACGTCTGTTATTGTCATAAGGCTGGTATCTATTGTCCTGTCTGTTTCGTCTGTCATTCTCAAAATTACCCATATAACGTCCGTTCCGATCATTATCCCTTCTCTCTGAAAATCTATTGTGATTACCGTTACTGAAAAAATTACAAGAAGTCCCGTCCTCGTTGTCATACTCAAGTTCTTGTAGCAAAGTCTTAAAAGTCTCAATGTCGTCTTTACATCTTCCGGCTAAAGCAATTTGTCTTATGGATTGTGGCAGCTTAGTTAAACAAATGCGAATTAATTCAGTCGGGCTATAAGGGTTGGAAAGGAACTGATTCTTTCGAATCATGTCTTCAAAGTATTCTGCTGGCGTGCGGAACTCAGACTGTTTAAAATTACGCTGCATAATAAGACTATGTTTGACTCTGTCTTGCGTGTTTTCGGACCAATATGCCGATAGAAATGCATGACAAAAATCATTTAAATTATTACAATCTCTAATAAGTGCGCGCATCCGCGTCGCCGGTTCATTTTCTAAATATCCACACATAAATTCCAGTTTGTGACTTAGTGGCCAATTTGGTGGAAGTGCGTACATAAATTGATCTAACCATGAACATGGATGTATGTCATTCTTAGAATTGCGAAAGATCTTAAATTTCCGAACAGTTAAGATGTGTTTATAGTCAAAGTTTTCTCCTCGTGGCGACAAAGACCTACCGCGTCTGTCCCAGTCCGAATGTCGATCATTGTCACGCGCCTGGCGCTCTCTTGTTGCTTCTCGTAAATGAAATAAATTACTTTCTTCAAACCCCTCTGCTATCTGTGATTCTAAATTTCTTCTACTGTCTTTTCCTACGATTTCACTTTCAATATGTTTGACTTGCTTTCGTAATGCCTCAAATTCCCTTTTAACGCGTTCATTAAATTTTCCCTGATTTTCAACGTGCTTATTTATGTTCTGGTACTCTTCTGTTTCTGCAAATGGCAATGGAGCTGTATGATCTGAATCTCTGTCCCCATTTAAACTAAGACTTGTCAATTTATTTGAAATCTCCTCAACTCTTTCCGATAAGTCACCTATTTGTTCTTTCTGTTTATTTACGTCTTCCGTAAGTGTCACGACTCGGGTTTCAGTATTGACACATTTAGTAGTTAACTGTTCATACTGTTGTGTTAGGTTATTTATTCTGTCATTTGGTACGGATTCCGCGATTCTCTCAAATATTTCTTCCTTATCGTGTGTACGTTGTAAATTTAACTCTGAAAATTTTTGTACTATCACGCGATCTCTTTCTTCCTGTTCTCTATCCTGTTCCTTTTGTCTGATTTCTATTGAAATTAATCTATTATTGTGAGCATTCAAAATCGGTTGTACTTCTTCTCTAATTTCTTTCTGTAATTCATCTTCCATGTTTTTGAAACATGTCCCTATTCGTGAATCTAGCCGTGTTTCCATTGTTTCCATCTCTGTTTCTAAACGTGTTGCCACTGTTTTTAATTCAGATCCTAACCGTGTTTGCATTGTTCCTATATCAGTTTTAATTGTTCCTATCTGTGATCCTACTGTTTTTAATTCAGATCCCAAATTTAATATTGCACCCATCAACTGCTCCATATTAACTGGTTCAAAATTCTTTTCGCTCCTAACATTTCCCGCAAAACCGACTTCTTTCGGCATAGCAATAAAGCTGTCTCTGTTCGATACTATTCCAGAGTCTTTTGTCGTTAATCTCGTATTCTGAAAATGTTTTGATTGTGAAAAATTTTGAATTGGTTCCGGACTATTTTCCCTGCTTATTAAATTATTTTCTACTTCATTATTCGTCATACTGTTCTCCTGTGTTGCCGAGTTCGCCATGTTAACAACTTCGTCATTCTCACTATTCATCATTTTCCCCTTTTTCATCGATCGCGTAATCATTTACAAAACATACAAAACTCGTCACCATACGAAAATTACACACAATGAGACTTTATCTCCAACAGTACCATTCACACGAAATGTTTCCCGACAAACACGCCTAACGAACAATTGAAACCTTCACAATTGCACAAAATTGTCAGACCTGTATACAAGACATCAAAAATTAAATTCTGCCAATATACCATTAAAAGAATGATAAGACAACTTTAAATGTTCAGTTACCAAATCTACACATGCAATATAGACTACAATTACTAAACTACAAATTACTTCAACAATACTACTGTCTGCTATTTTACTATCAGAAGAATTCCAAGGGACGATCCGAAGCAGCGGTCGCCACGTGCATGGGGGCTTAATTAATTATAATGCAAATAATTTTAATTTTAGTAGCTGACTGTCCGGTTACGCAGTCTCGTAACCGGTTGGCCCTGATTAGTATTTGTACGCAATCTGAATGCATAGAACAACAACAAAGAATGAAACGAAATTTCCGTTAACACAATTAATTAATTAAGTCCCCAGCAACTATAAAACCTAGGAAACAACAAAACACAAGTGTCGCTATTCTATGTGTGGAAGTGTGATTCAACGTACACATCTGGCACGGTTCTTCTTCAATACGACAAGTAATTAAAAAAAATAAACATAAATACTATAATTGCACATAGAAACCAGAAATACAGTCTAATACAAGAACACGAGCCAGATGCTTTGTTGACTGAACCTGTGACCAAGAGGCATTATTGTTTAAGACATTGAAATAATGAAAAAAAAGGAATTTTTTACCTTCATATATATTGACGAAAAGCACACTCTGATCATTACAGCATCCCCAATCCAACAACATCTGGTGTCTAGCCCATCAAAACAATACTACAAGTTCTGAACAAGCACTCACTACCGCAACTTCTCAACTACGACACGCTACTGCAACATCTCAACAAGCACTCTCCACCACGACTTCTCGATAAGCACTCTCCACTACGACTTCTCGACAAGAACTGCCAGTGGAGGCGGCTGAATAATACTCTTTGGCGCAATCTCTAGCGCTGTGGCTCAGTGTAGCCACCTTTCAACCTGCCTGAAAATTACTTACAAGTTCCTGGCGCCCTCAATCGGTAATGCTGCGATTCAATATGGGGTTGGCCCAGTCGTAGCCTTGATGACAGCTTCCACTCTCGCAAGCATACGTTCAGTCAGATGCTGGAAGGTTTCTTGGGGAATGGCAGCTCATTCTTCAAAAAATGGTTCAAATGGCTCTGAGCACTATGGGACTTAACATCTATGGTCATCAGTCCCCTAGAACTTAGAACTACTTAAACCTAACTAACCTAAGGACAGCACACAACACCCAGCCATCACGAGGCAGAGAAAATCCCTGACCCCGCCGGGAATCGAACCCGGGAACCCAGGCGTGGGAAGCGAGAACGCTACCGCACGACCACGAGATACGGGCCGCTCATTCTTCACGGAGTGCTGCACTGAGGAGAGGTATCGATGTCGGTCGGTAAGGCTTGGCACGAAGTCGGCTTTCCAAAACATCCCAAAGGTATTCTATAGGACTCAGGTCTGGACTCTGTGCAGACCAGTCCATTACAGGAATGTTACTGTCGTGTAAGCACTTCACCACAGGCCGTGCATTATGAAGAGGCGCTCCATCGTGTTCAGAGATGCAGTCGCCTTCCCCGAATTTACCTTCAACAATGGGAGGCAAGAAGGTGCTTAAAACATCAATGTAGACCTGTGCTGCGACAGTGCCACGCAAAACAACAAGGGGTGCAAGCCCCTGCATGAAAACCACTTCCACACCATAACACCACCGCCTCAGAATTTTACTGTTGGCCCTACACACACTGGCAGATGACGTTCATCGGGCATTCGCCATACACACCCTGCCATCGGATTGCCACATTGTGTACCGTTATTCGTCACTCCACATAACGTTTTTCAACGTTCAGTCGTCCGATGTTTACGATTCTTACACCAAGCGAGGCGTCGTTCGGCATTTGTTCGTGATGTGTGGCTTATGAGCAGCCGCTCGACCATGATATCCAAGTTTTCTCACCTCCCACCTAACTGTCATAGTACTTGCAGTGGATCCTGGTGGAGTTTGGAATTCCTGTTAGATAGTCTGGATAGATGTTTCCCTATTACACATTACGACCTTCTTCAGCTGTCGGCGGTCTCTGTCGGTCAACAAACAAGGTCGGCCAGTGCGCTTTTGTGCTGTACGTGTCCCTTCACCTTTCCACATCACTATCACATCGGAAACAGTGGACCTATGGATGTTAAGGAGTGTGCAAATCTCGCGTACAGACGTATGACACAAGTGACGCCAAAGCACTAGACAACGTTCGAAGTCCTTGAGTTCCGCGCAGCGCCCCATTCTGCCCTCTCACGATGTCTAATGACTACTGAGGTCGCTGATATGGAGTACCTGGCAGTAGGTGGCAACACAATGCACCTAATATGAAAAAGTATGTTTTTGGGGATGTCCGGATTATTTTGATCACATAGTGTTCGTGCCTATCCCAGGATACAGAATTACTGAACATTTTGCAACCGGCCATAGAATGTGTACAACAGCCTTTATCACCAAATGGTGACTAAATTCATAAATTTACAAATTTACGTATCAGGTATTTATAGGGTTATCGCCAAGCAGTTTGATTTCACTAATTCAGCAAATATTTATACACTGAAGCGCCAAAGAAACTGGTACAGGCAAGCATATTGAAACACAGAGAAAAGTGGTGTCGCTTTGGATCTGAGGAAATTCTCTCAGGATTCCAGCGGCTATCTGATTTGGTGAAGGCTGCCTGTCATGCTTACGAGATGAAGGCAGAGCTCACCATCTGCAGCATCGTTGACAGAACCGTTGCGGACCTTTGGTGCAGAGCTGGGTGGGGGGTCTGAATCAAAGGCTCAGACGGTTTTGCGACCGTGTCGGCTGCAGATTCCTTGACTTGCGCCATAGGGTGGTGGGGTTTCGGGTTCCGCTAAATACGTCAGGAGTTCGCTACACTCAGCTGGCGGCTACACGGGTAGCGGAGGCTGTGTGGCGTGGACTGGGCGGTTTATTAGGTTAGAAGGCCTCGGGAAAGTACGGGGTGGGCTGCAATCTCAAAGGGTGCATGGCAAATACAGGAACAGTCGGAATTGTAGTTGTAATTGTTGTAGTTGTGCTGGGAAAGTCCCTGAGCTTCAAGCGCTAATAGAAAGCACAGAAGCTGAAATCGTTATAGGTACAGAAAGCTGGCTAAAGCCTGAAATAAGTTCTTCGGAAATTTTTACAAAGTGTCAGACGGTGTTCGGGAAAGATAGATTAGGTACAATTGGTGGTGGACTGTTTGTGTCTGTCAGTAGTGGTTTATCTTGTAGTGAAGTCGAAGTAGATACTCCGAGCGAATTGGTATGGGTGAAGGTTATACTTAACAGCCGAACTAAGTTAATAATTGGCTCCTTCTACTGACCCCCAGACTCCGATGATATAGTTGCTGAACAGTTCAGAGAAAATTTGAGTCTCATAACAAATAAATACCCCACTCATACAGTTATAGTTGGTGGGGACTTCAACCTTCCCTCGATATGTTGGCAAAAATACTTGTTCAAACCCGGTGGTAGGCAGAAAACGTCTTTCGAGATTGTCCTAAATGCTTTCTCCGCAAATTATTTCGAGCAGTTAGTCCACGAACCCACGCGAATTGTAAATGGTTGCGAAAACACACTTGATCTCTTAGCCACAAACAATCCTGAGCTAATAGAGAGCATCATTCATGACTGATACAGTGATTAGTGATCACAAGGTCGTTATAGCTAGGCTCAATACCGTTTCTTCCAAATCCACCAGAAACAAACTCAAAATAATTTTATTTAAAAAAGCGGATAAAGTGTCACTAGAAGCCTTCCTAAGAGACAATCTCCATTCCTTCCGAACTGGCTATGCAAATGTAGGCGAGATGTGGCTCAAATTCAAAGATATAGTACCAACAGCAACTGAGAGATTCATACCTCATAAATTGGTAAGAGATGGAACTGATCCCCCATGGTACACAAAACAGGTCCGAACGCTGTTGCAGAGGCAACGGGAAAAGCAAGCGAAGTTCAGAAGAACGCGAAATCCCGAAGATTGGCTAAAATTTACAGACGCGCGAAATTTGGCATGGACTTCAATGCGAGATGCCTTTAATAGGTTCCACAACGAAACATTGTTTCGTAATTTGGTAGAAAATCCGAAGAAATTCTGGTCGTATATAAAGCACACAAGCGGCAAGACGCAGTCAATACCTTCGCTGCGCAGTGCCGATGGTACTGATACCGACGACTGTGCCGCTAAAGCGGAGTTATTGAACGCAGTTTTCCGAAATTCCTTCACCAGGAAAGACGAAGGGAATATTCCAGAATTTGAAACACGAACAGCTGCTAGCATGAGTTTCTTAGAAGTAGATATCTTAGGGGTCGCGAAGCAGCTCAAATCGCTTGATACGGGCAAGTCTTCAGGTCCAGATTGAATACCGATTAGGTTCCTTTCAGATTACGCTGATACAATAGCTCCCTACTTAGCACGAAGTAATGGCCGCTATCGACGGGGGATCTCAAGTTGATTCCGTATTTCTAGATTTCCGGAAAGCTTTTGACACCGTTCCTCACAAGCGACTTCTAATCAAGCTGCGGGCCTATGGGGAATCGTCTCAGTTGTACGACTGTATTCGTGATTTCCTGTCAGGAAGGTCGCAGTTCGTAGTAATAAACGGCAAATCATCGAGTAAAACTGAAGTGATATCAGGTGTTCCCCAGGGAAGCGTCCTGGGACCTCTGCTGTTCCTGATCTATATAAATGACCTGGGTGACAATCTGAGCAGTTCTCTTAGGTTGTTCGCAGATGATGCTGTAATTTATCGTCTAGTACGGTCATCCGAAGACCAGTATCAGTTGCAAAGCGATTTAGAAAAGATTGCTGTATGGTGTGGCAGGTGGCAGTTGACGCTAAATAACGAAAAGTGTGAGGTGATCCACATGAGTTCCAAAAGAAATCCGTTGGAATTCGATTACTCGATAAATAGTACAATTCTCAAGGCTGTCAATTCAACTAAGTACCTGGGTGTAAAAATTACGAAGAACTTCTGTTGGAAAGACCACATAGATAATATTGTGGGGGAAGGCGAGCCAAAGGTAGCGTTTCATTGGCAGGACACTTAGAAGATGCAACAAGTCCACTGAAGAGACAGCTTACACTATACTCGTTCGTCCTCTGTTAGAATATTGCTGGGCGGTGTGGGATCCTTACCAGGTGGGATTAACGGAGGACATCGAAAGGGTGCAAAAAAGGGCAGCTCGTTTTGTACGAGGGTTGTTTTGTAAGTAAGGGCCGTTCGCGCGTATAGTCCCGTAGTTCGCGCTGACGCCGCAACAAGCCACCGCGCCACTTGCCGGCATCCTTCCCGTTCACACTGATGCAAGTTGCAGCTCTGTAGCTGACGTGTACGCATCGCTGTGCTACTTTATAATGTTTACGATTATTAAATCGCACGCCGCTTGTGAGATACGCTCAGTGATACGTTTTTTGACCGCGAGAAGCCTATCAGCCGCAGAAATTCATGGTCAGTTAACAGAAGTTTATAGCTTGAATGCAATGAGTGAAGGTAAAGTGCGTCAATGGGTTAGAGAGTTTAAAAATGGCCGTCAAAACGTCCATGACAAAGAACGCTCAGGCCGGCCCTCTGTGATCACTGATGATTTGGTGGCTGCAGTCGAAACAAAGATTCGTGAGGACAGAAGATTCACAATTTCCACTCTTTCTTTGGAATTTCCACAAGTTTCATGATCGGTTTTGTACAAAATTGTATTGTGTCTGAAAACCTAAACTTTAAGAAACTGTGTTCTCGGTGGGTACCCAGACTCCTCACAGAGGACATCAAAGGGAAGAGATTTGCCACTTCATTGGACTTTTTGATTCGTTACGAGGAAGAAGGGGATGACATGTTGAGTCAAATTGTCACTGGAGATGAAACATGGGTATCCCATATCACTCCCGAAAGCAAGCGACAATCGATGGAATGGCGACACACAACCTCACCCGCCATGGTCAAAGCCAAACAGACGCTGTCAAAGCGCAAGATTATGGCAACTGTGTTCTGGGACCGGCGCGGTGTTTTGCTAGTGGACTTTATGCCACGAGGAACGACAATCAACTCTGATGCCTACTGTGCAACTCTAAAGAAGCTCCGCAGAGCAATTCAAAACAAAAGGCGCGGCATGCTGACAAAAGGAGTTTTGCTCCTGCACGATAACGCTAGGCCTCACACCTCTCAAAAGACTCGGGATTTGATTGATTCTTTTGGCTGGGAAGTTTTGGACCATGCGCCATATGGCCCCGACCTTGCTCCTAGCGATTTTCACCTTTTCCGGTACCTGAAACACCATCTTGGCGGGCAGCGCTTCAATGATGACGATGAAGTGAAAGCGGCCGTGAACTCTTGGCTGTCGCAGCAGGCGGCCGAATTCTTTGAAGACATAGTGTTATAGTCGGCGCACGAGCGATGGAACATAGCATGTCCGAGGTAGCGATGAAGTGGGGATTTTCCCAAACGAACATTTGACGAATGTACAGTGATTATCAGGAATCCGATAAAAGTTCAAATCTCCCACATCGCTACTGCCGAAAAAAGATCCTGCAAGAACGTGACAAACGACGACTGAAGAGAATCCTTCAGCGTGAGAGAAGTGCATCTCTTTCGCAAATTGCTGCAGATTTCAATACTGGGCCACCAACAAGTGTCAGCGTGCGAACCATGCAACGAAACATCATCGAAATGGGCTTTCGGAGCTGAAGGTTCAGTCGTGTAGCCTTGACGACTGCACGACACAAAGTTTACGCCCCGTCTGGGCCCGTGAACACCGACACCGGACTCTTTATGACTGGAAATATGTTGCCTGGTCGGACGAGTCTCGTTTCAGATTGTATCGAGCAGATGGACGTGTATGGGTATGGAGACAACCTCATGAATCCACAGACCCTGCATGTCAGCAGGGAACTGGTGAAGCTGGTAGAGCCTCTGTAATGGTGTGGGGCGTGTGCAGTTGGAGTGATATGGGACCCCTGATACGTGTAGATATGACTCTGACAGGTGATACGTACGTAAGCATCCGCTCTGATCACCTGCATCCATACATTTCGACGGACTTTGGAAAGTGTTTACACGACCAACCAAAAGCGTTATTGGAATATTGGTTTACGGGAAACCAAGGTTGGCAACCTATGTGAACGTAGTAACGTAATAACACATGGTGCACAGCCTCACTTAGGGAAAAATTTGACAAGTATTTGGACAGCCTTACGTTTACAGATCCACCAAAGCAACCAACAAATATCTTTTAATGGAACACCAAGAAAAGAAAAAAACTTCGCTATCCCAAGTACAAGTCTATTGTCTTAACTAAACCGTCGCATCAGTTGGTATCCAAAGTTAGAGTGCATCGAAATTCCTGAGGTTTCGTGTTTTGAAGGTATATTGCAGCATATCTGTTCCAAGTCTTAAGTGAACTAATGTACATCGTAGTTAATGTTTATGGATTTTAATGTCACCGATAATAGAAAGAGATCCTTCCACGTGGTAGTACTAACTAGTGCAGCGTAATTTGCAGAAGTCAACAGGAAAGTTTGTTATTAGAGCAAGTTTCAATCACGTTTTGATTAGAGTGTTGAGTGGCTGCAAGGTTAAATCGTGAATTAGTAGCGCCAGCTGTTCTGGTCTCATAATATCAGAAACTTGAATGAAAGATCCCACACATAATGTCCCACTTCTTCGTTGGGTAGATGGGGTGGTAAGTGACAATTACGTTTCCTTTTGTGAGTGTCTAATGTGGAGTGAGCTCCTGAAAGACTTGTTTGCAATTTAACTAGTGCAGTAGTTTTTGATGACATGCTGCAGAACTAATATAAATATGGAAGAGGATTTGGCTCGGAGCAGTAGACTCACTTAAATCTTACTTAAGCGTCAATGACTTGTTTTGTTCTTTGGAAAAATCGCATCTGTATATTAATGTGCACTCTAGCCGACATAACAGCCATCCTGGTATTTTATTTTCCACCAGGGTTTCAAGGAGTCGAAATTAAAAAGGCGGATACTGAGGTGAAGTACTACGAGATTCACCAGCCAATATTGGCCTTCCTAGGGATGGGCTAAACTAATAACTAGGGGTAATAGGTTAGAACATTGCAAATCCTACCAGACAATGGATTCCAGGAACCTGTTAATTATTTGAAACATTCAATGTAGCCCATGAAGTGCGCTGAAATACGCGAAATATTAGCATTAGTGTAGGACACGGGCAGCCAAGAATTCGGCTCGTGAGCTGTCCCCTGGTTCGTGTGCCATACTGCTCATCCTGGCTGCACACTTTCCGCACCACACTGTCTGAGCTTCAGTAGGAGAAGAGAGGGAAACTGCGAACGTGCCATATTGAGAAGGCAGTGCAGTCGCACTGTGTAGGACTTAGTTTAATATTTCATGTTTGTCAATATCACAGAATATAAATGAAATAAATTTTCGGTATTGTTTAATTACTTTTGGAGTGCTGACGATACAATTTTTAACGGATACAAACCGTTGGCTTACGGACATAGGTGGACAATACCACAGATTTTCGTACTCAATTTATCAAGTAATAGTGCCTTATTTAGTTAATACATAGTTGCATAATCGAAAAAAAAGATCTTTCACTCACGTATATTGATCGACTTGTTGTAGCAACTTCACAAGTCTACCAGAGGAAAACAATATAGACGCCCTGCACAGTTTTTTAGTAAAAGGATTTGTCTTTAAAACAGGAGTTACATTTTAGATTAATCAGTTTCATCTGTAGGTGCAAAGTAACTGTTTCCGTCGGTGAGACAACCTTAACTGGTTCCCATGTCATACAGGACGGCGTGTTATATCACTTATTGTTATTATCTAAGACGGTGTAAGACCATAATTGAATTCTGCCCAGATTTTTTTTACTATACGAGAATGCTCAGCACTCTCTTTAATGTCTAATACGTTGCAAGTTTTGTGTTTGTGGGTAGGTAAAGTACATATTGAAAATGACATATCCTAATGATGACTGCAGTTCAGTTCCGTAAATTATTATATTTTTTACGCATTTTACACAAACACGCAATTAGCTAAGTAAAAGCATTGACATTACGATATTGCTCATACACTCTATTTAATTCTATTACAAGATTTTTGGTTTGGATAAGATGTAGTGACCTGTATTTCGTTATAAACCGTTACAGATCTGAAGATAGCCACTGAACTGGCAGAAACTGGTTATCTAGGTGACAAAACTTGCGATCTAAGCAATAAAGTGTTGATAAAGAAAACTAGATTATCATCGTTAACAATACCAAATGAGACAAAATTTTGATCATCGCATACACGGATATTTCTACTGTTTAACTTTTCCTCTCTTGCAAGAAAAGGCCTCATCTGCAAACATCAGGAAAGCAGGAAAATTCGGGTTATCTGCACGTTGTTGTAGGGGCCAATTTGTTAACACCACTCGAAATGGAAAATCCGAAGGCTGCAATGATTGCACCTTCTATTGACGATAAGGGTGCAACTGCTGTTCATGTAAGACAGTTGAGGACGTATGTTCAGCGTTCGTGCAACGAGCCTACTACAAGAGACAGGATTGTCACCAATAGCGTGTAACGCATTCTCTGCGATACCGTGCGTTCTTGAGTATCTCACACAGCCCGTATCTTCCAAAAGAAGGATCCAGTTTATCGTAAGGCACATGGGTACAGTTGCAAACGGACTCTGATGTGCATGTGACCGCAGTCGGTGCAGAAACAGCTGAGACTAGCGTTATTGTACGCTCGTCAATTGGATTCAGTAAAACCACACATCAGGTGCATATCTCCCAACATTTAATCAGCAAATGTATCCATTGCAATACTGCGTGTCAGTGTTCACGCAGAACTAACGCTGCTGGGAAACAAAACCATGGGCAGAACCGAGAAATACTGAACGCAAGTTTGAGGGCAACGAGGTGAGAATGGCTTTATTATTGTCAATAGAAGGTACCGTGAGCGAATGGAAACAAAACACACAGCACATACCCTCGACATTTACACTTTGTAAAGAGCCGGCTGAGACTGAGGGTCCCATATGGCGAGCCACTCAGAAATTAACCTTTGGAAGTTTGTCGGTGGAGTCCTGGTTGACCCTGTAGATAGGGAGGAAACTGTTCTGAATGGTGCAGTGCCTAACCGGTTGTCGTTGTCCAGCAGGTAAGTGATTTGACAGACTGTGTCTCGGCAGCCAGCTGCACACATTTGAATACAGCCGACAGATGGCAGCCGAGGGCAGCGCAGCGAAGGAAATGCTTCGCCACACAGTGTAGGAGAGCATATTTAGCGGGAGTTTTGCAATTGCCACGCACTACGCAGTCTTTCCTCATTGATCAAGTGCACAGTCCTATCTTGTGAAGGTACGGCTGCACTCATGAATCTTAATTCAGGGTCGGCTTCTGATGAGGAAAAAGACATGCTGTTGTTATATAGCACTTCAAAACAGAACTAATCAGAATGGAAAAGCGCCACACGAACAAGTGAAACACTCGTGGCGAATTTGATTTGACAACAAGAATTTTTTGATAAGCAGTTCGCGAAGTACAACCGTTTAGACTGGACTCAGTGCCATGAGGTTCACAAACATGCGCGGAAATCTATATTTTCCGAATGTTGTAGTGACCAAAACCCAATTGGAAGTGAAGAAAAACCCTCTGTGTTCTTGAGTTTTACTGAAATTCAAAGTAAAGACGTAAGCAAGAGTTAAATAGGTTATTTTGGAAAATTAACTAAGGAAACTGCTGTTAGTATTCGTGAGTTATGCGTATGAGTCAACAGCTGCAATTGGAGACACGTCCATTTCACTATTAAACGTATCAAAAACGCACTGCTGGCTTCCGACGTATACAGTGGATAGGGAGCACTTGATGAGTCGTAACTCTGATGTAGTTCGAATTCTTGAGCTGGTGTTGTATGAATTTCTAGGAGAGATGCCGCAATGTGCGAAATAGCTTCAAATATTTTACCTCAGACGAAATGTTGACTTGGTGGCATATTTTTAGTTGCTTGTTAAAAAATTGGTTCAAATGGCTCTGAGCACTATGGGACTCAACTTCTGAGCTAATCAGTCCCCTAGAACTTAGAACTACTTAAACCTAACTAACCTAAGGACATCACACAGCTCCATGCCCGACGCAGGATTCGAACCAGCGACCGTAGCGGTGGTGCGGTTCCAGACTGTAACACCTAGAAACGCTCGGCCACCCAGGCCGGCAGTTGCTTGTTACATCGACATGAAGAAGTGGCAGGGTGGGTCACTGCCACATTTTAGTCTTTAGTCTTTGTACGTTTAATCGCTCTTTCGTTTGCCCTTTGTCCACGCTGCACAATGGAATATTGTACAAGCTTGGAAATCTCAACTTTCTTCTTTCTTTTTTTTCTTTTGTTATTCTTTACAACATCTCTGCTTGACTAATAAGGAAATGTCTGCTTCTGCAGGACCCTTGTTTTGAGATGTAATTCCTCGTAACCATCAATATTTCCAGTACCTTCGCCTTAGTTGTTCACAATCTGAGACACCACCCTAGGGAGCACGTGTGTTGTTCGCGCAGTAAAATGTGCCTAGCACTGCTCGGCGCACGCGAAAGTAAGCTGTGTGCTGTGCTGCCGTGACCTGCCCTGCACCTCAACTGTCGCTGTGTTTTATTTACACTCCTGACTCTCAAAAACCTTCTCTGCGCTGCCATGTCCTGCCCTTCGTCAGCTGTGTCCCAATATGCGTCTGACGTTACACACTATGAGACAGCCGACGCCAGTTCTGCGTCGGGGGCAGCAGTTTACCTCGGAATCCAGGTACTGGCTTGTGCACCAGTGGTACGCAGAAAGCCCAGTTCCTGCAGTGTAGACACGCACCTACGACTTGGTTGCAATGAAATGTCCTGTATCGCACATGTTCCATATCGTGCCATCGACTGTGACGCCAACAGCGTGGGGCGATGACGACTGAATCACGTGATGCGCAGAATTATGCCATTTTCTGTGGAGGCAAAAGTGTTCCCTCAAACGGATCAGCTATATCCATTTCAGCTGCTAATGAGTGTTATCTTTACACAAATTTCACTTAATGCACAAGTGCGAATGTTTGTTTGGTGGTCACATAAGATATTGCCTATCCTTATTACTAAAGTAAAGACCATTACATTTCATCTGTATATAACCCCTGCGAACTCCAAATCCCCAACTGACAAGATCTACAAGGTCTACAGCTCTAAACCATGAACCTTCAGTTATTTGTACTTAATCAATGAAAATTAACGTCATTCAGTGAATACGAGTTATGAACACTTTTTACATGTGGTTAACAGAGCTGTATCTATGTTACAAAAGTGGCACACGTTAGTAGATTCCCTGCAGAAGAGAAATACCATAAGACTGCAAGATTTTCAAGTTCAAACTGCAAGTCCCCACTGCGAATCATTTTTCTTATACATATGGAGATTCTCTCGCAAAGTAGGGTAACTCTCTCTCTGTAGTACATTACTTAAGTGTATGCTACGAGAAATCGTTTTTTCCTTGTTCTTCAATTAGCATTTTGTGTACTTGATCTATAATGATCTCCATTAGTGTGAGTAAACAAACATTCATCGTAATAGGCCCCAGACATGAAGCTGACATACGTATGTCCCAGCAACAGTTGTTGATGTTCTGACGTTTGGGAGCACGGCAAATGCGTCACCCGTATGAGAGACCAGGCGCCGAACGATTGCCCGCAATAAACTGATTTAATGTTATGCGTGGCAGTATTCGCATCGTGGAACCCACGAAAGTCACAACTTTTCAGCTGTCCTTTTTCCTCCATATATGTTTAACGTAACTGATTTATGCTAGTGAGTTTTTGCCGTATTATTAAACCTTATCTGATATTTAATAAATCAGCGTAATGGAAAGTAATAAGGTACCATATCTATATTAATAACCTAATAATATTCGGCACCATAAATTCTCTGATGTCGGCGGGCCACGAGGAACAAGTAGAGGGTTCTACCAAATATCATCAGTGCAATAATTCACTTTACCAAATTACCATTTGTCTTTTATAAATGAAAATGTATGAAGCGTCTGACTATCTTTATGCGCTGCAGGGATCTAGTAGGGGCATCTGTAAATACGACCGGTGAAATTAGTGGTAATAAACTACCCAAGTCATTCCCTCAGACACAGAGCGAGGACGTGTAGCAGTGCAGGAAAGTGGCATTAACTTTCTGGGCACGTTCTGATGGATGCATTGTGCCGTTTCATTCTTCCGACCTATAATGATTTTAGATATATATCCCGCTCGCCCATTTGTACAGTGAAGTGTTCTGTTTCTACGGTTATGAATGATTGTCGGGATGCCACTTGAGAGGCTATCAATGCCGGCACGTGGCTATCTCTTCTCAACTAGCACAACTGAAAATGCTGGCGCAGTCGTAAGGAACTGGTTCACTGCCTGGCAGGGCAGCGTTCGATCCCTTGCCCGTTCCCGTACATTTCCTTTATCCGCCCTTGCCCAAAATTTACTAAGGCGAATCATTGCACAGTTACTTAAAAAAGGAAATGGCCAGTTTCCATTCTCATCCTTTCCCTGTCCAAGCAAGTTGTCCATTTCTGATCTTCCTTCTCTTCAATAGCAACTGATGAGCATACCACACTAGAAATGGTTACACGCCCACACTACATGATACACAGTGGAGTGGCTCAGCATTTTTCCTCAATTAGGGATGCACAGTCTGATATTTCAATATTATATGCTACCTCTTATCTTCATCTTCTTGCGCAAGTACTGGTTAAGGAAATTTGAAGAACATTATCGGCACAGAGCGTCTCTGTAATAGCGACTGTGATAGGTATCAGCTACGGAAGCGAGTAAGAAACTGTTATATGTGGCAACTACCATTAGAGAGAAGTTTATGATTGGAAACAGACAAAATACTGGTGTAATATTCTACATTATTTATTATTTATTTCACAAACTGGTTTTCGACTTTTACGCCATCATCAGGTACAAAGATAAATATGTGGTAAATCATTTATATTATTCTTGTTACCTTATACATGTTTAACGCTGCGTCAATCTTCGGTGGCAATATGAAGGTTGTATTATTCTTGAAAAATCAAGTTTGTCAAGATCGCTAGTAATTCATTTTATTACTATTGCTATTACGCCGTCATAATATGATCTTTTGTAACATTATTAGGTGTAAATGCCCTATGCAACATTGAAAAAAAGCATGTACGCCTAATACTGTTACAAGATACGATGATGACAGTGCACTTTAAATCATCACCGCCATGTTTCACTCTGAGGACGTAAACTTGACCACAAGCAGGAAATAGTGTGAAACAAGATTCATCGGACACAAATGACTTTCTTCCATTGTCCAAAGGCTATATTTTATGGTATTTGCACCACAATTTCTTGTTTTGGCCATTTGTATCACTGATGAGAGGTTTTGGAATTCCAACTAGCCCTGCAATATTTCCTTCGCTTCCACCATGATCCCCAAGTATTCTGATGAATCCTTCCTGAGTTCAACAAGTCACTTGGGTCATGTCTTTCCTCTCCCTCCCCCATCCCTCCTTTTCAAGCTATTTCCATCATTCTACCCATATTCATCGTCATCACACATCTCCAAATATTATACTTTTCAGTCCCATTTCCCTCATATATTTGCTTAGAATTTATGTTAGATGTAATGTTCTACGTGGAAATGGTGCATTCCGACAAATATGCCTTTTAGCCTCAGAATTTAATGTAGGAAAATTGTATGGTTATCTCTAGCGCTATATAAAGACAAGCTTTAGGTAAATGTTGTTATCAAAATTCTCGAAAAGTTGTCGACCGATTTACTTCAAATTCTTACACGATACTGTTATAAATGCTGGGACGCACGAAATGTAGACACCTTATGACCCATGTATAGACAAGTCGTACTTTACCGTTGTTACCAAAAAATTAGAAAATTTCAAGATTTTTACACGATATTCTTGTAAACTTTCAGACAGATATAGGGTGCATATTTTTAGTATATATATGTTGAACAATAATAAAATCGATAAGCTCAAGGACGGATTCCTGAGTGGAAATTAAGGAAAAAGGTCCTAAGAAGACGGGCCTGGAAATAAATCGTTGCCACAGTAGATTGTAAGTTCCTCTAGGCACGTGCTGTATGTGTTGCGGGCTCTATAATTGACGCACCGTACTGTAACCAGCAGAATGGTCCGGTATTCATGTCGGGAACAAGCCGAGACGGTGTTTGTGTACGGCCAAGCAGATGTAAACAATCAAGAGGCAGCACAGCTGTACCGAAGCAAGTGCCCTCACAGACACCAATCACATCACACAACATCTCAAGCCCTTTCTGGGAGTTTGTGTTATCATGGGTCCTTCCAGACATATAAATATATATATCAGGGAAATGGCGTTAGCAAAATCTGGAAAAGCTCTTGACCAACTTACTTCAGATCTTTACAAAATACCATAATAAACATTGGGACAGGTGTTGACTACATATTTTTTCTATGTGTTGTATATAAAATTATATGCAATGCTGTAGTTCTATATAACGACAGATCAAAGTCTGATGTTGTTACTAAAAACCTCCAAAAGTCCTTGACCAAATTACTTTAGATATTTACACTATACTCTCATGAATCTTCTAACAGACATAGCCTACATATTTACAATATATATACAGCGAAGAAACGTATACACTGTATAAAGTGGAAATGTAGTTAACGAAGCCCTTGAAAACTTCTTGACTAATTTACTTCAGATTTTACACAACCGTGTAGTAAAGATTCAGACAGCCATACACAGTACTTTAATAACCATATGGTGATTAATGGTGCTAACGAAAGTCTCGAAAACTTCTAGACTCATTTATTTAAATTTTTTGTACATGATACTTTAATAAACATTCTGCCAGACATATATGTATATAGTAGCCATATATATATATATATATATATATATATATATATATATATATATATATATATATATATATATAAAATGAAATATTTTTGGCAAAAATCTCAAAATATTCTTGACCAATTTATTTCAGATTTGTACACTAAATGTTCATAAGGACATAACCTACATATTTTAATATTTATGTGGGGTATAAATATATGTCTAATATGTAAAGGGGAAACTTAGCAAACGTCCTGAAAATTCTTGACTGGTTTACTTCAAATTTCGTATGTCACTCTAATAAACATGTGGACAGGCATAAATAACAATTTTTTTAATGTTTATCAAATACAAATGTCTATACAATACATAGAGGAGAAACATCGGCAGCAAAAATTCGAAACAGTTCTTGGCTGTTTCACTTCAGATTTTTACATACAACTCTGCTAAATGTTCAGATCGACATAGGTCTATACTTTTGAAATATGTATTGTATATAAACTTATACATAATGTGCAAATAGGAGTCATTTTAGCTAAACTCTCTAAAAGTTCTTTACCGATACTCTAATAAAATTTGGATGGTCAATAGACTACATCGTTTTTGAAATATAAATAATATATGAATATATGTAAAATGTAATTGGAAAATGATGTGAAAAAAATCTCAAAATCCTTCTTCTACTTACATCAAATGTTTCCACAATTCTCTAATAAACATTCAGATGAGCACAGACTATATATTTTTCAAACAACGTACAGCTTTTCTATTAAAATTTTCTGTAAGGAAGAAAATGCTGTGTTGTGCTATGCTGTAAAATTTTCAGTTTACTTTTCTTTCTCGCAGTCAGATAATGAAGATATCAATGCACTTAAACCACTAGGCAAATTGTTTCTCCTATGTATGTTCTTTCCCCCTATTTATAAATCTGAACAAATTGTGTATACATAACAATAAAGTGTTCCCTTTCTCCTGCACCACTGGTTTTAACAGAAAATAGGAAAGTTTTATTTATGGTTTACCAGCTTATAATTAATTAGAATACTAGTATGAAATATGAATAGTTTGAAAATTTGTAATTGTACTTATTCATAGATTAAAACAGTGGGAAATGCTATCACTGGAGAAACTAACCTCACAGATCCAGCAACCGGAAAGGTCTTACTCATCCACCATGTTCTAATGATATCAAACAATTTGCCCATTCATTTAAAACATTTTTAGTTCGCAGAGAACGTTCCCTTTGCAAGAAAGACAGGGGAATGACAAATCATACACAGACATTGGTCGAACAGAACAACTGAGATGAGGAAGAGGACTTTGTAGCGTTTTGTGGTATATAACCAATGAAGTACGGCGATCTATTAATACAACGGTAGATGCAAACTACCTGCGCGAGAGATAAATACTCTGTGGAATTGACTGTATTAAGCTACGGCAAAGAGATAATTATTCCATGTTGGACATTGGAGGAGAGATCTTCTATGTCGGATTGAGAGGAGATTGTTGGAAGCTATCATTAAGTAAGTAAACTAAGTTTTGTGGTATTGAAGAAAATAAATACATGCAACAGCACAAAAGAAGTATCAGGTGTATAGAGTTCACAAACCTTAATCATTTCAAAAGAAATATTCCGTGATTATAAAGACGCAAGTCGATCGGAAGTGTTGTGTGGTTTGATGGTGCGAATCTGTAGTTTTACACAGTTTTGGGATTCGTCGAGAATATTTCTCCGAAGACCTAAAAAATTTCCCGAACCAAAGTTGGACGACACATTCCATACACATGACGCAGCATAGCACTTGGCTCTAACGATCGATTTCCGTAGAGCGATAAATCATCTTTAGCGATTTCAGGTGGATAAAGTCCAGCAAGGAGACACAACGAGATCTGCTGCTGATAAACGCATATGGTATTACCGTATTCTTTTACTTGCGGCGAACAGAGGTCCCAGGTTTGATTCCTGGCTGGGTCGGAGATTTTCTCCGCTCAGGGACTGGGTGTTGTGTTGTCTTTATCATCATTTCATCCCCATCCGGTGCGCAGATCGCCCAATGTGGTGTCGAATGTAATAAGACCTGCACTAAGGCGGCCAGTGACCCCAAGCAATATAGAATTCATAACCACTGCAAACATAATTAAAAGGACTCAACTTAAATAACAGGAGCAAACAGCTAAACCAAGCCATAAATAAAAATCAATTAATAATAATACGGAATCACATTAACTAAACGCTCATTAAATAATAGAGAGAATAAAAAAAAAAGAATTTTAAAACGAGATGATGGACAGAGAAAGCGGGGGGAGTTGGAAGAAATGGACAAAGAGAGGGGTGGGGGGGGGGGAGATGAACAGAGAGAAGAGGGAGAGAGAGATTAGGACGCACATTCAATTACCATGCACATTTAGCAATTGCGGAGCACTGACGGGATTGCTAGCATAATTTGGTTTTAAATTTGAGTTTTCTTTCTTTCTTTATTACCATTTGATCAGCGCCATACAACCAACCATGACATATACAGAGTGTCGTTCTTAATCGTTGTTCTACTACGCACTTCATTAGCTATCACTTACAAAAAATTAGAGTATGAATAAACGATTGCTATATGACACCACTACAGGCTACTCATAAACTTATTATACCATACTAATAGCAAAAAACATAGCATCATACTTAACATCACACGTCATGTAAACGGTATACCTAGACAGTTAGATGTCACATATTTGAGTGGTTGAAAATCACATTAAATAGTAGTTTAATCTTTTAGCTATACAACAACACTGCAACTTTTGCTCCGATAAATTATTTTTGTTGTGTCTTTTATCTGGTAAACGAAAACAGCGGATGCTTCACGTCACCTTCTTCATTGCATAAATCACGAAATGGAGATTCATGAAATCCTATACGGAACAGCAAGTTTTAAATTGTGTCTCACGTTTTAATAGTGAAGATTGATGTCCGCCCCGATAGCTGAGTGGTCAGCGTGACGGATTGCCGTCCTACGGTCCCAGGTTTGATTCCTGGCTGGGTCGGAGATTTTCTCCGCTCAGGGACTGGGCGTTGTGTTGTCTTTATCATCATTTCATCCCCATCCGGCGCGCAGATCGCCCAATGTGGTGTCGAATGTAATAAGACCTGCACTAAGGCGGCCAATGACCCCACACGCTTATTTCCATAGTGAAGTTTGATAAATGCCTCATTCATCTACATCTACATCTACATTTATACTTCGCAAGCCACCCAACGGTGTGTGGCGGAGGGCACCTTACGTGCCACTGTCATTACCTCCCTTTCCTGTTCCAGTCGCGTATGGTTCGCGGGAAGAACGACTGCCGGAAAGCCTCCGTGCGCGCTCGAATCTCTCTAATTTTACATTCGTGATCTCTTCGGGAGGTATAAGTAGGGAGGAGCCATATATTCGATACCTCATCCAGAAACTCACTCTCTCGAAACCTGGACAGCAACCTACACCGCGATGCAGAGCGCCTCTCTTGCAGACTCTGCCACTTGAGCTTGCTAAACGTCTCCTTAACGCTATCACGCTTACCAAATAACTCTGTGACGAAACCTGGTACGGATCCCACACTGATGAGCCACAGTCAAGTATAGGTCGAACGAGTGTTTTGTAAGCCACCTCCTTTGTTGATGGACTACATTTTCTAAGGACTCTCCCAATGAATCTCAACCTGGCACCCGCCTTGCCAACATTTAATTTTATGTGATCATTCCACTTCAAATCGTTCCGCACGCTTATTCCCAGATATTTTACAGAAGTAACTGCTGCCAATGTTTGTCCCGCTATCATATAATCATACTGTGGTGTCACCGCCAGACACCACACTTGCTAGGTGGTAGCCTTTAAATCGGCCGCGGTCCGTTAGTATACGTCGGACCCGCGTGTCGCCACCGTCAGTGATTGCAGACCAAGCGCCACCACACGGCAGGTCTAGAGAGACGTCCTAGCACTCGCCCCAGTTGTACAGCAGACTTTGCTAGCAATGCTACACTGACAAATACGCTCTCATTTGCCGAGACGATAGTTAGCATAGCCTTCAGCTGCGTCATTTGCTACGACCTAGCAAGGCGCCATTACCAGTTGATATTTATCTTATAAAACATGTACCGTCAAGAGCAATGTACACCAATTATGGATTAAAAGTTAAGTATTCCAAGAACTACGTTCTTTTCTTATTAGACTAAACTCCTTTAATGGTTCCAGACCTCACGCCAGTCTGCGTGAGCTTAAACGCGTGTATTTCGGCCTCCTCTAGCAACACGGTGTTGGCTCTTCTGTCAACACTTTACATACAATAAAGGATCCTTCTTTCTACGTATTCGCAATACATTACGTTTGTCTATGTTAAGAGTCAGTTGCCACTCCCTGCACCAAGTGCCTATCCGCTGCAGATCTTCCTGCATTTCGCTGCAAATTTCTAATGCTGCTACTTCTCTGTATACTACAGCATCAGCCGCGAAAATCCGCATGGAACTTTCGACAATATCCACTAGGTCATTTATATATACTGGGAAAAGCAATGGTCCCATAACACTCCCCTGTGGCACGCCAGAGGTTACTTTAACGTCTGTATACGTCTCTCCATTGAGAACAACATGCTGTGTCCTGTTTGCTAAAAATTCTTCAATCCAGTCACACAGCTGGTCTGATATTCCGTAGGTTCTTACTTTGTTTATCAGGCGACAGTGCGGAACTGTATCGAACGCCTTCCGGAAGTCAAGGAAAATGGCATCTACCTGGGAGCCTGTATCTAATATTTTCTGGGTCTCATGAACAAATAAAGCGAGTTGGATCTCACACGATCGCTGTTTCCGGAATCCATGTTGATTCCTACAGAGTAGATTCTGGGTTTCCAGAAATGACATTATATGTGAGCAAAAAACATGTTCTAAAATTCTACAATAGATCGATGTCAGAGATATAGGTCTATAGTTTTGCGCATCTGATCGGCGACCCTCCTTGAAGACTGGGACTACCTGTGCTCTTTTCCAATCATTTGGAACCTTCCGTACCTCTAGAGACTTGCGGTACACGGCTGTTAGAAGGGGGGCAAGTTCTTTCGCGTACTCTGTGTAGAATCGAATTGGTACCCCGTCAGGTCCAGTGGACTTTCCTCTGTTGAGTGATTTCAGTTGCTTTTCTATTCCTTGGACACTTATTTCGATGTCAGCCATTTTTTCGTTTGTGCGAGGATTTAGAAAAGGAACTGCAGTGTGGTCTTCCTCTGTGAAACACCTTTGGAAAAAGGTGTTTAGTATTTCATCTTTACGCGTGTCATCCTCTGTTTCAATGCCACCATCATCCCAAAGTGTCTGGATATGCTGTTTCGAGCCACTTAATGATGGTACATAATTGTACCTAACGTCTGGGTGACAACACGTGAAGCTCTTAGGTATGTAATCTTACATTCTGTCTGGTCATATGGACTTTTCCTGCAACCAATAAAACAGAAACCAAAAAAAGGAACGGATTCTGACGGTAGCGCTGGGGGGGGGGGGGGGGGGGGCAGCTCCCAACTGTAACAATGCCAGCAGCGCCGCCACCTGCTCTGATAGCACAGTGTCAGCGCAACGGACGCGATCGGCTGGCGCTTCCTTTGGCTTACGGCGCGCCGAGTCGGCAGCCGGGGATCAATAGGGAGGCCTCCGCCTCCACATCCCTCCTCCAGCAACCACCCACTCCCCCCCGCGTCACCAGCTTAAGTGGAGCACCCGGCGCCGCTAAGTGCGACGCACCTATCCACTTAGCCCCTACCTAAACCGATCAGCTCAGTAGACAGGTAACGCCGGCAGATACAGAGTCGTCTGTGCAGGAGGAGAGCCAGGGTGCTGCTACGCGCGAAGCGTAAACAGTCGCGTCGGAAACACTCCTGCCACTTCGAAAAGTAAAAATTGCTATCACCGTCTAAAGACAACCCCATAATAATAATAATTAAAACAATTTTGGACGGTGAAAAAGTTTTAGTGACTGGGGAGAAAGCATATAGGTATTCCACTCCGGTTCCGTACGTGTGTGAATGAACTACCACTTAACACTTATCAAGCAGAATTGGTACTTCTTTGTTAACGGTAGTAGTGTTATAATAAATCCCATTAAGGGGAGTAGGACATCAAACAGGCCGACTTGGAGCAGGAGGGGCATCACAGGACATTTTAATTTTCACTGTCTATATACTTTTACAAATAAATTCATAAAGCTTTCTCAGCATGACCAGTAATGATTCAGAGTTCCACTCATAGCAAAGGAAGTTCCAAAATGTAACGAAGTAATTGTTTTTAGATGTGAAATTTCATCATTTTTTCACTTACTAATGGCAGCATTTGTTGCTATAGGCCGGCCGGTGTGGGCGTGCGGTTCTAGGCGCTTCAGCCTGGAACCGCGTGACCGCTACAGTCGCAGGTTCGAATCCTGCCTCGGGCATGGATGTGTGTTATGTACTTACGTTAGTTAGGTTTAAGTAGTTCTAAGTTCTAGGGGACTGATGACCACAGATGTTAAGTCCCATAGTGCTTAGAGCATTTGAACCATTTTTTGTTGCTATAGGTACACTTTCCTTCATAAGTATGAGAGATGGATCGATGAATTTTGCACAGCATACAAACCATATTTAAAGTTGTATGAAACACTAGAATTTTCCAAATCTATAAAAAACTGTGGTAAAAATTGAGGTAATTAACTACAAAATTTGTGTTTTTTCTAAACATGAAGTTTAAAACACAACAGATCATTCTTTTTTTCATAAATTAATTAAATTCTAGAGTTTCATACACCTGTAAGTATGGTATGTATGCTGTGCAATATTCATCGAAGAATTTCTCTAACTTATGAAGAAAAGTGTGCCTATAGCAACAAATGCAGCCATTAGTAAGTGAAAAAATGATGAAATTGCACACGTAAAAAAAATTACTTCGTTATGTTTTCGAGCTTCTACTGCAATGAGTGTGAATTCTGAATCCTATCTGGAGATGCTCACAAAGTTGTATGAATTTATTTGTAAAAGTATAGACACTGGAAATTAAAATGTCCTGTGATGCTTCTCCTGCTCCAAGTCGGCCCGTTTGACGTCCTACCCCCCTTAAAGAGAAAGTAACAGAATAAATTGTTAATTATGTTTTCAAATAAATATTAAGTGGTTCTCTGAAAATAGACTCTCCCTAAATTATAAGAACGCACGCTATATTCTTTTCCGTACTACATATAGTGTCATATCAACGACTGATGTCGCACATGATACCAAAAACTGCTGTAGTACAGGAAGAGGAATCAGTAACGAGACTGTACATATTGATGAAAACTTAAACTGGGAAGATTTGCTCAAACAGTTAAAATCATCTCCTTTTGCTTCTCTTGTCCTCTCTCTCTAAAATCGCGACATCAACAAGGAGTTGTCCGACAGAAATTGAAGTTGGTAGGGGTGCTTCTACATCTGAAAGATGATGTCTATTCAAATTTCGCGAAAGTCGCGTGAGAGTGGTGCTATCGACGCCACTGTGAGAATGCAACTTAAGTTTGCTTTAAATACACGCTGTAGCGGTCGTGACCCAAAACCACCGTAATTTGCGACTTCAGTGGTGTCAAACGACAGCTTATTGCAGGGCAGGTTGGAACTCTGTCGTGTTTTCTGATGAAAGTTGGCTCTGCTCCGCTGCCATTGATGACTGTGTGTTGGTTATGAGGAGGCCAGTTAATGACCTGCCAAAAACCTCTGTACGTGCTTGACACTAGATCTACACCTGTAGTTATGGCCGCTGGAACGATTTCGTATGACAACAGGAGAACTCTCATGGTTACCCCTGGCACCATTGCTGTAAATGTGCACGACAGTCTGGTGATTTGATGTATAGTACTGCCATTCAATAACTGCACTCCAGGGCTGGTATTTTAACCTAGCATTCACCTCTCAACGTTGTGGTCATTTGTCAGAGGCAAACGTGGCTCGCATTCCTTGCTAAATTATGCGTCTCATTTTGTCAGACCTGAATCATAGTTGGGTTTAGTGATCTAGCAATAACGTGTGGGCGGATCAAACCTCTCACCAATGGGTTGTTTGTTTGTAAGAATAATTTCACAGTAAGTGCTCAAAAATGTCGCCGCCCATTACGATGCGCTTATGTATCGGAACATGGAATTATTAGACACATCTGAGAAGTGCTTCCGATGTAATCTACTGACACACATTGGTGATACGTAGCATCACGTTTTTGCGAGTCATTGAGACTTCATTATAGACTTTCACTCTTCAAGTAACACCACAAAGAAAAGGTAGGCGAAGTAAGATCTGACTCGCAGGCCAAGACATTAGACCGCCTCTTCCGTCCCACCGTCGATTGTACGTGCTATCTAATGTGTGCTGCTGCGGAATAATGTGCAGGACAGCTATTATGTTGAAACCAAAATGTTTGTCTCAAGACCATGTGAATGTCTGCAGGCAATACTGGAAGGTAGTTCTCCAAGAATGTTCGATATATATCATCAGTGAAGGTGCCATCGATAAAGAATGGACCAATGAGTTTGTCACCAATTATTCCAACCAAACGTTCACATTCCTCGGACAACTCGACGTATCCACTGTTGGTTTTCCACATTCCAATAACACAAGTTGTGGTCGAATCTCAGATAACAACACTCGAGCAAAAAATTTGAGGTCTCTTTGTATTTGCTGAAGTGTTAACTGGGAAAATGTTACATGGTTCTGAAAATCATAGCTATGAGGTTCCTTATGAAGGTGGCGGGTCGCTAGTTTCATATAATTGCCAATCTCCAGTCAACGAGTCAACCTCCTAACATATTTTGCATGTTTTCGCTGAATTATATCCTATGTAATAGTTCTCTGCGGTAACTCGTCCTTCAGAGGAATGTCAGTAATGGCCGTGTGTTGCTTAGAAGAAGACCAGTTACGGGCTTGCAGTGAACCTTTATGCAAGATAGACACACTGGATTTACAAAAAAATGTTCAAATGTATGCGAATTTTTTTTTTTTTTTTTTTTTTTTTTTGCCATCAGTCTACTGACTGGTTTGATGCGGCCCGCCACAAATTCCTTTCCTGTGCTAACCTCTTCATCTCAGAGTAGCACTTGCAACCTACATCCTCAATTATTTGCTTGACGTATTTCAATCTCTGTCTTCCTCTACAGTTTTTGCCCTCTACAGCTCCCTCTAGTACCATGGAAGTCATTCCCTCATGTCTTAGCAGATGTCCTATCATCCTGTCCCTTCTCCTTATCAGTGTTTTCCACATATTCCTTTCCTCTCCGATTCTGCGTAGAACCTCGCCATTCCTTACCTTATCAGTCCACCTAATTTTCAACATTCGTCTATAGTACCACATCTCAAATGCTTCGATTCTCTTCTGTTCCGGTTTTCCCACAGTCCATGTTTCACTACCATACAGACGTACATCCTCAGAAATTTCTTCCTCAAATTAAGGCCGGTATTTGATATTAGTAGACTTCTCTTGGCCAGAAACGCCTTTTTTGCCATAGCGAGTCTGCTTTTGATGTCCTCCTTGCTCCGTCCGTCATTGGTTATTTTACTGCCTAGGTAGCAGAATTCCTTAACTTCATTGACTTCGTGACCATCAATCCCGATGTTAAGTTTCTCGCTGTTCTCTTTTCTACTACTTCTCATTACCTTCGTCTTTCTCCGATTTGCTCTCAAGCCTTACTTTGTACTCATTAGACTGTTCATTCCGTTCAGCAGATCATTTAATTCTTCTTCACTTTCACTCAGGATAGCAATGTCTTCAGCGACTCGTATCATTGATATCCTTTCACCTTGTATTTTAATTCCACTCCTGAACCTTTCTTTTATTTCCATCATTGCTTCCTCGATGTACAGATTGAAGAGTAGGGGTGAAAGGCTACAGCCTTGTCTTACATCCTTCTTAATACGAGCACGTCGTTCTTGATCGTCCACTCTTATAATTCCCTCTTGGTTGTTGCACATATTGTATATGACCCGTCTCTCCCTATAGCTTACCCCTACTTTTTTCAGATTCTCGAACAGCTTGCACCATTTTATATTATCGAACGCTTTTTCCAGGTCGACAAATCCTATGAAAGTGTCTTGATTTTTCTTTAGCCTTGCTTCCATTATTAGCCGTAACGTCAGAATTGCCTCTCTCGTAGCCCGCATCTCGTGGTCGTGCGGTAGCGTTCTCGCTTCCCACGCCCGGGTTCCCGGGTTCGATTCCCGGCGGGGTCTGGGATTTTCTCTGCCTTGTGATGGCTGGGTGTTGTGTGCTGTCCTTAGGTTAGTTAGGTTTAAGTAGTTCTAAGTTCTAGGGGACTGATGACCATAGATGTTAAGTCCCATAGTGCTCAGAGCCATTTGCCTCTCTCTAGGTGCGGGGGCTCATATTGGTGTGGTTCCTGTTGATTATCTCAGTAGGTGGGACTATACCAGGCTCGGCCTACATCTCAACAGGAAAGGGAAGGGGAAACTGGCTGGGGTAATAGCAGGAAATTTAAGGGGGGGAGGCACTGCCATGAATGGTAAAACACCAGTGGTTACAGGTGTTGGAGCAGCACCTTTTTTAGGACAGGTAAGACAGAAAGATGTCAAGTTCTACGAGAGGTCAGGATTGAAACAAATATTCAGTTTAGGAAAGAAATTAAACAGCACAATTCTAGCACATTTGATCACCAATCACAGCTATCAATTATAAATTTTCACCAATCACCAGAAATTTTATCTCCACCAAGTTGTATCTCAGTCCTAGGTAATTCCATTGATGAATTAAAGTCACCCAACCCAGTTGACATAATCTGCCTCTCTGAACACCATGTGACCACTGGTATAGGAACTAGGCCTAAGCACAATGAGAAACTCAGTCAGGAGAGTACTGCAAATGTTAGAATAAGGAAAGGTTCTCATAAAAGTATAATTAAAAATAATGTAAGTATATTTCATCAAAATATTGGGAGTTTAAAGAATAAAGTAGATGAGCTTCTGGTTTGTTTAGAAGATTTAGAAGCTGAGAATGAAATAGATATACTATGCCTGTCTGAGCATCACATTGTTACTGATATGGATAAGGTAAATGTAAGTGGATATAAGCTTTCTGCACATGTAATGAGAGAAAATATGGAGAAAGGAGGAGTTGCCATATGTGTCAAAAGTTATCATTGTGCAAAAAGTATAGAAACAAAAAAGTTTTGTGTAGAGAAACATATAGAAGCATGTGCCTGTGAGCTTAAATTAAATAAAGGCACATTTATAATTGTAACTGTATATAGGTCCCCATCAGGAAATTTTGATCTATTTCTGAAAAATTTGGACTCCTTGTTGTGCTATCTGTCAGACAGGGGGAAGCAAATTATTATTTGTGGGGACTTCAATGTAGATTCTCTGAAAGAGGGTAATAGGAAAAATGACCTTCAAGTACTACTCGGTTCTTTCAATTTGACACCCGTTATTGATTTTCCTACTCGGGTGGTAAAGGATAGCAGCTCACTGATAGATAACTTCTTTATAGACCAAGATAAGTTTAACCAGATAAATGCTCAGCCTGTTGAGAATGGTCTTTCTGATCATGGTGCACAGCTAGTTACAATATATGACATAGCTCCATTCAGCAATACTAAACAGTCTTCCAAAGTAGTACGTTCAGTCAACGATTTAACAATTGCAAATTTCAGGGAAAGCCTACAGCAGTTAGACTGGGATGAGGTGTACCGTGAACCTGATGCCAATTTAAAATATAATTTATTTCATGACATTTTTGTAAATGCATTTGAAAACTGCTTCCCCAAAAAATAGTTAAATATACTCATAAGAAACCTTGTAACAAACCATGGCTTACTAAGGGTATAAAAATATCTTGTAACCGGAAAAGGGAAATGTATCTGACAGCAAGAAAGAGTAGTGACCCAGAAACTATCAAAAATTATAAAAACTACTGTGTTATATTAAGAAATGTTATTAAAAAATCCAGGAGTATGTGTATCATGTCTGTAATCAGCAACTCTGATAATAAAATTAAAACAATTTGGAATATTATTAAAAGAGAAACAGGTCAACCAAGAGCAGAGGAAGACAGTATTACCATCAAATTGAATGAAAACTTTACGAACAAAAAGTCAGAAGTTGAAAATATTTTTAATAATCATTTTCTAAATGTTGTGGATATAGTAGGATCCTGGTGTTCATTAGAAGATGCTAGGCTGTTAATGGAAGAGGCCATACCTATGCAATTTGATACAATTGAAATCTCACCCACTTCTCCCTCTGAAATTAGGAAAATAATAAACTTGCTTAAAAGCAAAAACTCACATGGAATTGATGGCATTTCCAGCAAAATACTAAAAGCTTGTTCTCAACAGATGAGTAAGATTCTCAGCCACCTGTGTAATAGCTCTCTGGAACAGGGCATTTACCCTGATAGACTGAAATATGCTTTTGTTATACCTTTGCATAAAAAGGGGGATAGATCTGATGTCAACAATTACCATCCAATCTCCCTTCTAACAGCTTTATCCAAAATGTTTGAGAAAGTAATGTATTCAAGAGTAGCTTCACATATGAAGTACTAACAAAATGTTAGTTTGGTTTCCAGAAAGGTTTTTCAACAGAAAATGCCATATATGCTTTCACCAGTCAAATTTTGAATGATCTGAATAACCGAACACCACCCATTGGGATTTTTTGTGATCTCTCAAAGGCTTTTGATTGTGTAAATCATGAAATTCTGCTAGACAAGCTCCAGTATTGTGGCATGAGTGGGACAGTGCACAAATGGTTTAATTCGTACCTAACTGGAAGAGTGCAGAAAGTTGAAATAAGTAGTTCTCGTAACATGCAAAGATCAGCACATTCCTCAAACTGGGGAACTATCAAGAATGGGGTTCCACAAGGGTCAGTCTTGGGTCCTTTGTTGTTCTTATTATATATTAATGACTTGCCACTCTATATTCATGAAGAGGCAAAGTTAGTTCTCTTTGCTGATGGTACAAGTATAGTAATCACACCTGACAAACAAGAATTAGCTGATGAAATTGTCAATACTGTCTTTCAGAAAATTACTAAGTGGTTCCTTGTAAACGGACTCTCACTGAATTTTGATAAGACACAGTACATACAGTTCCGTACAGGGAATGGTATGACGCCATTAATAAATATAGACCTTAATCAGAAGCATATAGCTAAGGTAGAATATTCCAAATTTTTAGGTGTGTCCATTGATGAGAGATTAAATTGGAAGAAACACATTGATGATCTGCTCAAACGTTTGAGTTCAGCTACTTATGCAATAAGGGTCATTGCAAAATTTGGTGATAAACATCTTAGTAAATTAGCTTACTACGCCTATTTTCACTCATTGCTTTCATATGGCATCATAGTTTGGGGGAATTCATCGCTGAGGAATAAAGTATTTATTGCACAAAAGCATGTAATCAGAATAATAGCTGGAGTCCACCCAAGATCATCCTGCAGACATTTATTTAAGGATCTAGGGATATTCACAGTTGCTTCTCAGTATATATACTCTCTTATGAAATTTGTTATTAACAACCAAACCCAATTCAAAAGTAACAGCAGTGTGCATAGCTACAATACTAGGAGAAAGGATGATCTTTACTATTCAAGATTAAATCTAACTTTGGCACAGAAAGGGGTGAATTATACTGGCACTAAAGTCTTTGGTCACTTACCAAATAGTATCAAAAGTCTGGCAGATAACCAACAAGTATTTAAGAAGAAATTAAAAGAATTTCTGAATGACAACTCCTTCTACTCCATAGAGGAATTTTTAGATATAAATTAAGAAAAAAAAGAAAAAAATATTTTAAAAAAAATAAAAATAAAAAATAAAGAAAAACAAAAAACACAAAAAAATAAAGTTGTTATATTAACTTAAGTATGTTGTTAAATTAACCTAATTATGTCATGTATTAGAAAATTCGACTCATTCAACATCATTACGAAATATCGTATTCATGATCCATGGAACTAGTATTAATCTAATCTAATCTAATCTAATCTAATCGTCCCTTTTCTTTTCCTAAAGCCAAACCGATCGTCAACTAGCGCATTCTCAATTTTCTTTTCCATTCTTCTGTATAATATTCTTATAAGCAGCTTCGATGCATGAACTGTTAAGCTGATTGTGCGATAATTCTCGCACTTGTCAGCTCTTGCCGTCTTCGGAATTGTGTGGACGATACTTTTCCGAAAGTCAGATGGTATATCGCCAGACTCATATATTCTACACACCAACGTGAATAGTCGTTTTGTTGCCACTTCGCCCAATGATTTTAGAGATTCTGATGGAATGTTATCTATCCCTTCTGCCTTATTTGACCGTAAGTCCTCCAAAGCTCTTTTAAATTCCGATTCTAATACTGGATCCCCTATCTCTTCTAAATCGACTCCTGTTTCTTCTTCTATCACATCAGACAAATCATAGAGGCTTTCAATGTATTCTTTCTACCTATCTGCTCTCTCCTCTGCATTTAACAGTGGAATTCCCGTTGCACTCTTAATGTTACCACCGTTGCTTTTAATGTCACCAAAGGTTGTTTTGACTTTCCTGTATGCTGAGTCTGTCCTTCCGACAATCATATCTTTTTCGATGTCTTCACATTTTTCCTGCAGCCACTTCGTCTTAGCTTCCCTGCACTTCCTATTTATTTCATTCCTCAGCGACTCGTATTTCTGTATTCCTGATTTTCCCGGAACATGTTTGTACTTCCTCCTTTCATCAATCAACTCAAGTATTTCTTCTGTTACCCATGGTTTCTTCGCAGCTACCTTCTGTGTACCTATGTTTTCCTTCCCAACTTCTGTGATGGCCCTTTTTAGAGATGTCCATTTCTCCTCAACTGTACTGCCTACTGCGCTATTCCTTATTGCTGTATCTATAGCGTTAGAGAACTTCAAACGTATTTCGTCATTCCTTAGTACTTCCGTATCCCACTTCTTTGCGTATTGATTCTTCCTGACTAATGTCTTGAACTTCAGCCTACTCATCATCACTACTATATTGTGATCTGAGTCTACATCTGCTCCTGGGTACGCCTTACAATCCAGTATCTGATTTCGGAATCTCTGTCTGACCATGATGTAATCTAATTGAAATCTTCCCGTGTGAATTTATAAGGGACCAAACTGCTGAGGTCATCCGTCCCTAGAGTTAACACACTACTTAAACTAACTTATGCTAAGAACAACACACACTCACACACCCATGCCCGAGGGAGGACTCAAACCTCCCGTTGGTGAGGCCGCGCAATCACTGACATGGCAGCTCTAACCGCGCGACCACCCCGCGTGGCCAAAGGAATTTGGAAATTTGTGGTAAGATCTTATGGGACCAAACTGCTAACGTCATCGGTCCCTAAGCCTACGCACTACTTAATCTGGCTTAAACTAACTTACACTAAGGACAACACATACACCCATGCCAGAGGGAGGACTCGAACCTCCGCCGGAGCGAGCAACTAAAGTTATGATGTGGGGGCGATTTCGTATGAACTGTCGTCGTTATTCCACGCACCCTGACTGCTAATTTGCACGTTAATCTGGTGATTCGATCTGTTGCGCTCCATATATGAAGAGCATTACAGATGGTACTTTCTAACAGATTATGCTCGGCTACATACCGCTATTGTAACGCAACATGCTGTACAGCGTGTGGAAATTTTGCCTTGGTTAGTGCGATCATCAGATTTGTCTGCAATCGAGCACATATGTGACACCATCGGACGACAACTCCAGCGTCATCCACAACCAGCAGTGACCATCCCTGTACTGACTGATCAAGTGCAGGAAGCATGGAACTCCGTCCCACAAACTGACATCCGCCACCTGTACGACACGATGCATGCACATTTGCATGCTTGCATTCGACATTGTGGCGGTTACACCGGTTACTAATGTACCAGCATTTTCCATTTGCGATACAACACCTCCCACTAACAATAACCTAGACAGATGTATTCCTGAAATATCATTACTCTACGTTAATTATTCTTTGATGTTGCGATTTTTTACGCCAATGTGTATACATAGGCTGCATAAATATTGTGGCAACACTGTTGTATCATGAAGGATGTGCATCACATGGCCTACCTGCTGTCTGCTGCTGACAGCAGATGGTCAGCTGAAATACTGCAGTTAGCGGTGATGTCTGTGTTTGACCCAGCTGCTGTATGTCCCGTCTGGAAGTGTGGGAGGCCAGTTCAAGCACCATGACAGCATGTTTAGAAAATATCAGCAACATCTGTGGATTAAGACTGAAGTGACACGTGGTCACAGCACAAGACAATGTTTCCTTCTGCCTCTGCATCCTATCATCCTTCATGACGATGCATGGTGTCAGCTGGCGAAACCTGTGGATGAGCTCTTGCGTACCTCATGGTGGGAGATACAGGAACATCCAACATATTCACCCCATATGAGTCCATTCGATTATGACCTGTTGGCCAAAATGAAGTAACCTCTTCATGGAATGCGCTGCAACACAACAGAAGACACAATCTGTGCCGTAGGGCAGTCCTTGCAAGGGATCAACAGAGAGCGATGTGCTGACGGTGTACAACGCCTTCAATCTCTGGGGGAAGACGACCGAGATGCGGGGCGATTACACTGAGAGCATATAATGCAGTGAACATCTGTCAGTAATGTCTGGCGTGAATTATAACCGCGTTTCCATTACTTTTATCCAAACCCTTATGTTGCCATGAAATACGAAAACACTCCAGCTAACTAAAGGTATTGTAAGTTGGGACAAGGTCGTGAAAACCAGAAAGATAATTCGTGTTCTAACATGTGTGAGAGTGGCTCGAAGGTCTATCTTCCTAACACAGTTGCGCAAGGACGCTCTGTGAGTGTTTAAGGAAATTGGTGTCGAACCTATGGCCTGCAAGGTAGGAAGATACCATCTTATGCATGCAGAGTTCAGGAGAGTGCAGCAGTATGGACAGTGATATGATCAGACAATGATCTCAATATCGGTTCCACTACATTCCACGTAAAGGAAACGTTATCGCTAACAGAATTTAGTGTATGGGTTCAGGTGTAACTATATGTTAGCAAAAATGAAAATCTTACATTTTCGTTATTAAGGTTTATTTTTACTCTAAGTATGACTTCAAGACATAGCGATGTTAGCAAAATTACGTTCAGGATGGAAAATATTGACACTGGATGTTCACAACTGTGAAGCGACATTCGTAAGTATTATATAGTTCTTTAATAGTAAGCTGGTTGATGAACATATCTAGGGGTCGATGAAATACAAACAAATTAAGTAACATTGGAGCCAGAGATATCAATTACGCTAAAATGGGCGATAAAAATACCCAAAACTGAATGGGGCCGGCAAAGAGCAATCATAAAGAAGGACACAGTTAAAGCAATTCATAACTCTGCAGTGGCTGATCAATCCTATTCGTTAGATCTGACATCTCGCATTTCTGTTTCAATTAATCCCAATAATCGTGCATATGTTGCATGGGGGCTTAATTATTATTTTTGAAAGTCATTTTTATTTTTGGTAGCTGTATGTCCGATTACGCTGTGTCTCGTAAACGGTTGGCCCTGACTAGTATTTGTACGCAATCTGACTGCATAGAATAACAACAAAGAATGAAATGAAAATTTCCGTTAATACAATTATTTAATTAAGTCCCCAGCAACTATAAAACCTACGAAGCCAACAAAGCACAAGTGTAGCTGTTCTGTGTGTGGAAGTGTGATTCAACGTACACATCTGGCACGGTTCTTCTTCAATAAGACAAGAAATTTTAAATATCATTTATACTGAAGTAATTAAAAAATAGAAATACTATAATTGCGTACGGAAAGCAAAATTACACTCTAATACAAGAACACAAGCCAGATGCTTTGTTGACTGAACCTGTAATGACGCATTATTTAAGACATTGAGATAATAAAAAGAAAAGGAAATTTTTTTTTTCTTTTACCTTCATATATTGACGAAAAGCACTTTAATCATTACAATATATCTCCACATCGACTCGCTACTACCACATCTCAACAAGAACTCTCCACCACGACCTCTCGACAAGCACTCTTCACTACGACATCTCAGCAAGCACTGACTACTACGAGTTCTCAACAAGCACTGCACTCCGCTACTTCTCAATAATCACTGCCAATGGAGGCGGCGAAACAAAACTCTCTGGCGCTGTGGCTCAGTGTAGCCACCTTTCAATGTTTAACTACAGGTCATGGCTGAATGTACGAAAATTAGGAGAGGTGGAGACGGGTGAAGCTCTGAGTGTCATTTGAATATCACTTGCCGTCTTAGTGCGAGCGCGTGTCATTATCATGAGTCAGCGGTGGCAGTGGCGGCTGTCGGCGCGAGCTGTGAATCTGAGAATGTATTCTAAATCTCTCTTGACTGTTAACCACCAGTCTGATACATTTCCTACATCTTTGGTGAAGCCAAGATTCCTGTTTATTTCCTAGCTAAGTTAACTGGTATGGTACACGCTATTTGGCTGGAATAGCACGTACGTCGTTGCCCTCAAATTCCTCGCTAATGTCAGTGCTCGGTGCGAGTCCTGTACTAGGAGATTTTGAAGTTTAACCCCTTACAAGTTAAGGCAAGCCTGTGAACAAGTGTTCACATAATGACTCTCGCAATCATCTCAGAGTGGCGCGAGTCGCATCGCTCAAACGCTCGGGAATTTCTGCAAGAGAAGAAGCCTCTTCGCCTGTCTGCAATTTGCCTATATCAAAGCTGGTGGCCACGCATTTTCTTTCTGGCCAGTCTGGGTGTTCATACTTCTTATAACTCTGCCCACTAGAGTTTTTGTAGCCTATCATAGGCATCATTTCTTTCGAAGGGCAGTGTTTAACTTCTGCTACGTAATACTGAGATAAGCAGCTTTTTCTTTCATGCGATTTTTAACATAGGTGGCTACAGTGAGTCACCAATGTTTTCAGTTGGGTTTCTATTGACATTTATCTTTCATCTACTGCCGTGTTCCTGTAGGAAGCCTTTTTGAAGGGCTGTCGTTAAAATCAGGGACAAGGGCTGCTTTTGCCCGCAGCCTGCGCAGTGGCTGTGGTGTACCATGGTCTCCACTAGATATCCTGTGGCGAGGGTTCCAGCCATGCAGGATGGCGTGCCATCATAAAATTCTCCTTTCCCTCAGAACTGCGTCTCGTAGCTCGGGTCAGGGAAATTACTTGCGTGCAATTGCTAGTGTAAGTCTTAGTGGTTTATATTCACAAAATGTCGGTTTGTTTATACGCTTTGCTTTGCGTATCAATAAAAATTCTTAAATTTTCACATAACTATGTCACGTGATATATCTAGTTAACCGGAATTGTTTCAGGAATTCAATGTAAGATGTATTATTTCAAATGGTTCAAATGGCTCTGAGCACTATGGGACTCAACTGCTGTGGTCATAAGTCCCCTAGAACTTAGAACTACTTAAACCGAACTAACCTAAGGACATCACACACATTCATGCCCGAGGCAAGATTCGAACCTGCGCTCGTAGCGGTCGTGCGGTTCCAGACTGTAGCGCCTTTAACCGCTCGGCCACTCCGGCCGGCGATGTGTTATTTGTTTGACACCTTACATGTTACTGTTAAATTGCTGTAGTCTTCAGTCCAAAAAGTTGTTTGATGCGTCTCCTCAAGCTACTCCATCCTGTGTAAGGCTTTTCATCTCTGTAAAATTGCTGCAACACAAACCAATCTGAAGCTTCTTATTATGCTCAAGCCTTGGGGTCTCCACACAATTTTCACTTTCTTCTTTCCTTCCATTGCCATTTGATGATTTTGGATAAGTCTTTGTTATAGCTCTGCTTTTTTTCCCATCCTCGAATGTACAGGTTGGTTAAGATTAAACTTTCGCTACCTGAGCCAGTGTAGATGGGAAACTATTTGCCATGTGAGTATCTAGCAATATATAAATGAGGTTCAGACTGTGCGCCATAGGATTTACGTTGTTAGTAATGTTACTCGCAATTGATAAAATGTTCTGGGCTACTGTGACGCAGTAGCTATCCAGGGTGTAAATTGGAAACTCAAAGAAGCTACGATCCCCAGTGATAATGGCCCCCAATGATGGGGACGAAACATTGGTTTTAAATGTGAAATCCAATTGAGGGCGGCACAATAGCCTGGAACATTTTTTTAATTGTGACATTTCCGGTCGTGAAAGTTTTCGTTTTACAAGTAATGTTACTGTCATGTCCTGCTGTGAAGAACCGGGATTGGTCCAGCGACGTACGGTTGAAGAAGAGGCATCAGTGTGCTTTACAGTTGCAGACATACAACGTGTGTCTGGACAATATATTATTCATGAGACTCCCTTAAACAAAACAACAGCAATAATGCTGCAGTTCTTCGCGAGTAGCGACTCATTAAATGAACATGTAGAGGTCCTCTTTGTGTATTAGTATTGAAGAACATGATCGGGAAATTAGAATTAACTGGCGGGGTAGAAATGGCTCCTGGGAATAGCCGACGGATAACTGAGCTACAAATTGCTGAAGAAGCTACTCTTGCCATGCCTGACAGTGCTGGGTCCAATGTGCGATCTTCAAACAGTTCACGATCTGAGTCACGACAGCTGAACATTCCAACTGTGAAATGGTACCCAGGTTGTCGTGGGTGAAGATGGTCCTCAGACTGAGGAACTTCGGTAACCTGCAAAGTAAACGTAGTCTGCAATTTACAGTTGTTCCCCTCTCATATGGAAATTAAAATGTGTTTATTTCAATGGTTTATTCGTTATACGTCTTCAGCGTGTCATTATAAGTGATTCCACAAACTGTATCCTACAATCACTCGGTTTTCATGGAGGCTCTCTCTAGTAGCGGAAGTTTAATCATAACCTCCGTGTATTTACGGTACTATATAGTTTTTCATAACAACTGCAATGAAGCCTAGTCTGTCTAGCCTGTTGTTACAGAAAATGAATGGTACAGAATAGTATACAAGCGACTGTCAATGATGCCTTTGTCTCCAACTACACGGGTTTGCTACCAAATTGCTAGATTCACTTTCTATCTGTCATAAGCAAGCATAATGGCACACACCCAACACCTCCCAAGGTCCATAGGAAGGTTAGGTTGGGCTGTAAGCATTCCGTGTAGCTCTTGAACTGACGCTGTTACGTCACTAAGGATCAGCGTCTTCCTCGGGAACAGTGTTATAACATGTGGCCTGTGTATTTATGCCATGTATTTCTGGAATGTATTGAAATAATGAAATGTAATTTGCTGTTCTGTTAATATTAGTGTATATGATGTCTGTTCATTAAGGCGTGTTCAAAAGACAGACACTATTTTGATCCTGCAGCCACTATGAACCAATACACAAAGGAATTACAGTCGTTAGCTGCAAGGGGTAGTGATTTACGTCAGTGGGGTAAGTTGAAAATTTGTGCCAATCCAAGATTCGAATGTGGGTCTCCTTCTTATTAGGGAGATTCTCCGACCACAATACCATCCACACACAGTGGTCAGCGCCCCTGCACGTACTGCAGAACGCCTCCCGTCACGCCCAAAATCTCAATTTATACCACACTCACTACTGATGTAGTGCCCCTGCGCATTGGCCTCATTACACGCAGCCTCTCACAGATACCCGTAAGAGTTGAAGCTCGGTATGCATCTGCACCTAAGGGTTCATTGGCCACCATCATCTTAAGTATATATGTGTTATTGCGGTCTTTCGGACTTGTCCGAAAGAACAGACGCAAATTGACCACACACCCACTAGTAATCAATACACAAAGGAATTAAAGACATCAGCTGCCGGTGGGCACTGATTTATATCAATGGAGCAAGTTGAAAAGTTGTGCTGGACTTGAATTCGAACCTGGATGTCTTGCTTAGTAGTGTTGTTGTTGTTGTCTTCAGTCCAAAGTCTGCTGTGATGCAGCTCTCCATGCTATTCTATCCTGTGCAGGCCTCTTCATATACGAGTAACTACTGAAACCTACACCACTCTTAATCTGCTTAGTGTATTCATCTCTTGGTCTCCCTCTATAGATATTACCCTCTACACTTCCCTCCAACAATAAAGTGGTGATCCCATGAGGCCTCAGAACTTGTCCTACCGACCGATCCCTTCTTGTAGTCAAGTTGTACCACAAACTCCTCTTCTTCCCAACTCTATTCAGTATCTCCTCATTAGTTACGTGATGTACCCATCTAATCTTCAGCATTCTTCTGTAACACCCCTTTTCAAAAGGTTCATTTCTCGTATTGTCTAAACTGTTTATTGTCCATGTTTCACAACCATACGTGGCTCCACTCTACACAAATAATTTCAGAAATGACTTCCTGACACGTAAATCTATACTCGATGTCAACAAACTTCTCTTCTCCAGAAACACTTTCCTCGCCATCGCCATTCTACATTTCATATCTTCCCTACTTCGACCATCCTTAGTTATTTTGCTGCCCAAATAGCAAAACTCATCTACTACTTTAAGTGTTGCATTTACTGATCTAATTACCTCAACATCGCCTGATTTATTTCAAATACATTTCATTATCCTCATTTTGCTTTTGTTGATGGCCATCTTAAAGCCTCCTTTCAAGACACTGTCCATTCCGTTCAACTGTTCTTCCAAGTCCTTTGCTGTCTCTGACAGAATTACAATGTCATCGGCAAACCTTAACGTTTTTATTTCTTCTCCCTGGGTTTTAATTCTTACTCCAAATTTTTATTTGGTTTTGCTTACTGCTTGATCAGTGTGCAGGTTGAATAACACTGGGGATAGGCTACAACCATGTCTCACTCCCTTCTCAACCATTGCTTCCCTTTCCTGCTCCTCGACTCTTATAACTGAGACTAATGGGCTGGGGCACTACATCAGTACTGCGAGGTAAGGTTGAGAATTTGGGTCTGACGTGAGGTTTCCTAAGATAATTCGTCCAGTAGCGGTCACCGCATACTAGTCAGCGTATCTGCCTAGTCAGCAGCAAACGCGGATTCTAATCCTGGTCTAGTATAAATTTTCCACATGCCCTTTTGACATTAAACAATTCCCACTAGCAGCTAAAATCCTTAATTCCCTTCTTTCTTATTATTACTACCTGGGTGGCACCTGAAACTGTGGTTTATCCAAGAACACAAGGTTGACACTACACGTAGAGGATATTCGAGTATATTCCATGAGACAATTGTTAGCTGCTACATTATGTAACTTGTCCAGCTTTTAAACGGGCACCGCTAATTAAAAAAATAAAGTATTCAAGCACGTATCGAATCGAAACACGCAAAAAAGCGCAAAATATGGTTTGTTTTTGCAGTTTTCTGTCAAAGCAAGTGATCGAAATGAGCATGCAATTTTCTATGTTGGCTCCGAGAGAAGTTTTAAAAAGTAAACGGGATCTATTTCGTTTTGTATTTATTACAGGTTTAAAAGAAACAGTAAAAAAACTCGGACACTGCCATTTTCACTCGAGCAGTTATACAAGTAACTTATGTGTAGAAAGCTTATGATTTAGCTACTCTAGTTAAAACGTCCCTCAAACTACCTGGGTGACACCTGAATCTGCGGTTTGTCCAAGAATGAAAGGATGACACTGCACGTAGGGGATATTCGAGTATTTCCATGAGACAGTTGTTAACTTTTATGCGAGACAGCGTCCAAAGTACTCGCATTATAAATGTCCTCCTTGACCTATCGACTGCGGTAGTATCACGCACAGAAGGGCAGTGCATTGACGGAGCTGTCATTTGTACCATCCTGATTCACGTGTAACCGTTCCCGAAGTGAGTACGGCGATACGACTGGAATTAACAGACTTTGAACGCGAAATGGTAGATGCAGCTAGGTGCACGAGACATTCCATTTCGGAAATCGTTGGGAAATTCAATGTTTCGAGAGCCACAGTGTCAAGAGCGTGCCGAGAATTCCAAAGTTACGCAATTACCTCTTACACAGGATAAAGCAGTGGCCGACGGCCTTCTCTTAACGACCGAAAGCAGCGGCGTTTGCGTAGAGTTGTCTGTGCTAACAGACGAACAACAATGTGTGAAATAACAGTCGAAATTCAAAAAATGGTTCAAATGGCTCTGAGCCTTATGGGACTTAGCATCTGAGGTCTTCAGTCCCCTAGAACGTAGAACTACTTAAACCTAACTAACCTTAGGACATCACACACATCCATGCCCGAGGCAGGATTCGAAACTGCGACCGTAGCGGTCGCGCGGTTCCAGGCTGCAGCGTCTAGAACAGCTCGGTCACACTGGCCGGCTACAGTCGAAATCAATGTGGGAAATACGACAAGCGTATCTATTAGGACAGTTAACCGAAATTTAGCGTTAATGGGTTATGGCAGCAGACGACCGGCGTGAGGGCCTCTGCCAACATCACGACATCGCCTGCAGCACCTCTCCTGACTCGTGACCATATTGGTTGGACCCATGACGATTGGAAAAGCGTGGCCTAGTCAGACGGCTCTCTATTTCAGTAGGTAAGAGCTGGTGGTTGCGTTCGAGTGTGACAAGAGACAAAGACGCCAGGGATTCAAGCTGTCAACAAATCACTGTGCAAAATGGTGGTGGCTCCATAACGGTGTGGGATGTATTCAAATGGAATGAACTGGGTCCTATGGTCCAAATGAACCGATTGTGTACTGCAAATAGTTATGTTCAGCTACCTGGAGACCGTTTGCAACCATTCACGGATTTAGTGCTCCCAAAAACGATGTAATTTTTATGGATGATAATGCGCCATGTCACCACGCCACAATTGTTCGTGACTGGTTTGAAGAACGTTCTGGACAATTCGATCAAATGATTTGGCCACCCCGATCGCCCGACACGAATCCGATCGAACATTTATGGGTCAGTTTGTGCACAAAATGCTACAACGGTAACACTTTCGCAGTTGTCGATGGCTGTACAGGAAGCAGGGGTCAATATTTCTGAAGCGGACTTCCAACGACTTGTTGAGTCCATGCCAGGTTGGGTTGCTGCAGTACGCCGGGCAAAAGGGGGACCGACACAATGTTAGAAGGTATCCCAAGACTTTTGCCACTTCACAGTGTTTACTCACGTTACTTGAAACGCTCCTTTCTTGTTTGTGCAGCATGTCGTATGCTGTCATTGACGCCACTACTACAAGGCAAATTACATTGTGGAAATGCATCGCTGGTAAGCACTTGTTTCCACGTAAATTTTACAGTCTCAAGCATTATCAGTTTCTTTGAAATGATGACGGCTAATCTAGTAACTCCTATATTCTCAGCGTCTTCCCTACAGCATTTCGACAGCCATATCTTCTGCAGACTTGCATCGCGAAGGAATGCATGTAACACTGTTTCAGTTTCTTTAGTGTTGCGATTGTTTGAATCATAGCCAACAACTGCGCAGCCTGGCATTATTTGTCCACATTCGAAATAGTTCCACTTGCAAATTATTCACCACACAAGTCAGTAAGCATAAACGATCACACTCACGAAAGTACACAGCCTCCGACATGTAAATACGGGCGTGAGGTCTTCCACTGTGACGTTATGCGTGGAATGGCATTACAGCAACACATAAAGATTCGCGAAGGAAGGAGAAAGATTAGGGTTCAACCGAGTCTAACATATGAGTTACAAAACTCAGAGATTTTTTTTCTGACCACCCTACTGTAGCACTGCTAAGTGGCTGGCCTTTATAAAGGTAACGTACTGAGAAAGGAGTGTATACGTATATGCGGTGGGGAGCAGCACATTCAAAATTCGCTCGTATTTAGGAGATTATTGTGGCGCTATAAATCTTAGCAACAGTCAAAAATATAATAAAGAAATTTCTCTTTTTCGATTGTCAAAGGATAGTGGGAGACAGGTCAAACAATGTTTCGAGCCATTTGAACCATTTGATGTGTTTGTATCTTGCAGACTTATGCCTGCATCTTCTTATGGTACTGCAGAATTCTTCAAAAAAGGATGAACTCTCCGTTGGCGTTTTAGCGATTGCAGTTTCAGAGGACCTGTTGTTGTTGTTGATGTGGTCTTCAGCCCTGAGACTGGTTTGATGCAGCTCTCCATGCTACTCTATCCTGTACAAGCTTCTTCATCTCCCAGTACCTACTGCAGCCTACATCCTTCTGGATCTGCTTGGTGTATTCATCTCTTGGTCTCCCTCTACGATTCCTACCCTCCACGCTGCCCTCCAGTACTAAATTGGTGATCCCTTGATGCCTGAGAACATGTCCTACCAACCGATCCCTTCTTCTAGTCAATTTGCGCCACAAGCTCCTCTTCTCCCCAATCCTATTCAACACCTCCTCATTAGTTATGTGATCTAACCATCTAATCTTCAGCATTCTTCTGTAGCACCACATTTCGAAAGCTTCTATTCTATTCTTGTCTATACTATTTATCGTCCATGTTTCACTTCCATACATGGCAACACTCCATACAAATACTTTCAGAAACGACTTCCTAACACTTAAATCAATACTCGATGTTAACAAATTTCTCTTCTTCAGAAACGCTTTCCTCCCCATTGCCAGTCTACATTTTATATCCTCTCTACTTCGACCATCATCAGTTCTTTTGCTCCCCAAATAGCAAAACTCATTTACTGCTTTAAGTGTCTCATTTCCTAATCTAATACCCTCAACATCACCCGACTTAATTTGACTACATTCCATTATCCTCGTTTTGCTTTTGTTGATGTTCATCTTATATCCTCCCTTCAAGACACCATCCATTCCGTTCAACTGCTCTTCCAAGTCCTTTGCTGTCTCTGACAGAATTACAATGTCATCGGCGAACCTCAAAGTTTTTATTTCTTCGCCATGGATTTTAATACCTACTTCGAATTATTCTTTTGTTTCCTTCACTGCTTGCTCAATATACAGATTGAATAACATCGGGGAGATGCTTCCCTTTCATACCCCTCAACTCTTATAACTGCCATTCGGTTTGTATACAAATTGTAAATAGACTTTCGCTCCCTATATTTTACCCCTGCCACCTTCAGAATTTGAAAGAGAGTATTCCAGTCAACATTGTCAAAAGTTTCTCAAAGTCTACAAATCCTAGATACGTAGGTTTGCCTTTCCTTAATCTAACTTCTAAGATACGCCGTAGGGTCAGTATTGCCTCACGTGTTCCAATATTTCTACGGAATCCAAACTGATCTTCCCCAAGTTCGGCTTCCACTAGTTTTTCCATTCGTCTGTATAGAATTCCTGTTAGTATTTTGCAGCCGTGACTTATTAAACTGATAGTTCGGTAATTTTCACACCTGTCAACACCTGCTTTCTTTGGGATTGGGATTAATATATTCTTCTTAAGGTCTGAGGGTATTTCGCCTGTCTCATACATCTTGCTCACCAGATGGTAGAGTTTTGTCATGACTGGCTCTCCCGAGGCCATCAGTAGCTTTAATGGAATGTTGTCTACTCCCGGGGCCTTGTTTCGACTCAGGTCTTTCAGTGCTCTGTCGAACTCTTCACACAGTATCATATCTCCCTTTTCATCTTCATCTACATCCTCTTCCATTTCCATGATATTGTCCTCAAGTACATCGCCCTTGTATAGACCCTCTATATACTCCTTCCACCTTTCTGCTTTCCCTTCTTTGCTTGGAACTGGGTTACCATCTGAGCTCATGATATTCATGCAAGTGGTTCTCTTTTCTCCAAAGGTATCTTTAAATATCCTGTAGGCAGTATCTATCTTACCCCTAGTGAGATAAGCCTCTACATCCTTACAATTATCCTCTAGCCATCCCTGCTTAGCCATTTTGCACTTCCTGTCGATCTCATTTTTGAGACGTTTGTATTCCGTTTTGCCTGCTTCATTTACTTCATTTTTATATTTTCTCCTTTCATAAATTAAATTCAATATTTCTTCTGTTACCCAAGGATTTCTACTAGCCCTCGTCTTTTTACCTACTTGATCTTCTGCTGTCTTCACTACTTCATGCCTCAAAGCTACCCATTCTTCTTCTACTGTATTTCTTACCCCCATTCCTGCCATTTGTACCCTTACGCTCTCCCTGAAACACTGTACAACCTCTGGTTTAGTCTGTTTATCCAGGTCCCATCTCCTTAAATTCCCACCTTTTTGCAGTTTCTTCAGTTTTAATCTACAGTTCATAACCAATAGATTGTGGTCAGAGTCCACATCTGCCCCTGGAAATGCCTTACAATTTAAAACCTGGTTCCTAAATCTCTGTCTTACCATTATATAATCTATCTGATACCTTTTAGTATCTCCAGGGTTCTTCCATGTATACAACCTTCTTTCATGATTCTTGAACCAAGCTATGATTTTGTTATGCTCTGCACAAAATTCTAGCAGGCGGCTTCCTCTTTCATTTCTTACCCCCAATCTATATTCACCTACTACGTTTCCTTGTCTCCCTTTTCCTGCTAACGAATTCCAGTCACCCATGACTATTAAATTTTCGTCTCCCTTCACTATCTCAATAATTTCTTTTATTTCATCATACATTTCTTCAATTTCTTCGTCATCTGCTGAGCTAGTTGGCATATAAACTTGTACTACTGTAGTAGGCGTGGGCGTCGTGTCTATCTTGGCCACAACAATGCCTTTACTATGCTGTTAGTAGTAGCTTACCCGCATTCCTATCTTTTTATTCATTATTAAACCTACTCCTGCATTACCCCTATTTGACTTTGTATTTGTAACCCTGTATTCGCCTGACCAAAAGTCTTGTTCCTCTTGCCACCGAACTTCACTAATTCCCACTATATCTAACTTTAATCTATCCATTTCCCTTTTTAAATTTTCTAACCTACCTGCCTGATTAAGGGATCTGACATTCCACGCTCCGATCCGTAGAACGCCAGTTTTCTTTCTCCTGATAACGACGTCCTCTTGAGTCGTCCCCGCCCAGAGATCCGAATGGGGCACTATTTTTGTTGTGTCTAGACAAGGCAGCCTAGACACAATGAGAGGAAGCCGAAAGGCACGCGCTAAGCTAAAGCTGGATGGCGTGAGGTCTGAAACAGGATACGTAATGAATGCTATAAAGAAAAGTACGTAGCTTTTGGAATTATTAACTTTAATCCATCCTTTAGGTACATCTGGAGATTGTGGCGATACAAGTGAGACTCTTTAGATACATGCAATGTTACTAATGGCGCCTTGCTAGGTCGTAGCCATTGACTTAGCTGAAGGCTATTCTAACTATCGGCTCGGCAAAGGAGCGAGGCTTCGTCAGTATAGTCGCTAGCTACGTCGTCCGTACAACTGGGGCGAGTGCTAGTCCGTCTCGCGAGACCTGCCTTGTGGTGGCGCTCGGTCTGCGATCACACAGTGGCGACACGCGGGTCCGACATGTACTAATGGACCGCGGCCGATTTAAAGCTACCACCTAGCAAGTGTGGTGTCTGGCGGTGACACCACAATTTTGCCTCCGGAATATTTTACCCAAGAGGACGCCATCATCATTAACCATACAGTAAAGCTGCATGCCCTCGGGAAAAATTACGGCTGTAGTTTCCCCTTGCTTTCAACCGTTCGCAGTACCAGCACAGCAAGGCCGTTTTGGTTAGTGTTACAAGGCCAGATCAGTCAATCATCGAGACTGTTGCCCCTGCAACTACTGAAAAGGCTGCTGCCCCTCTTCAGGAACCGTGCGTTTGTCTGGCCTCTCAACAGATACCCCTCCGTTGTGGTTGCACCTACGGTACGGCTATCTGTATCGCTGAGGCACGCAAGCCCCCCCCCCCCCCCCCACCAACAGCAAGGTCCATGGTTCATGGGAGAACCTGTATCTCTGATAAATGGTATTGGAAGTCATTATGAGCATATGACAGATTTATTGAGTACAAAACCTTGGACTGAATCATGGAAATTCTTGTGCAAAACAGGATTGCAGATGAATGTCTCCTAACAGAAATTGATGATAAATGACCTCATAACAGGACGTGACAAATATCTGTTAATAAAGAGGGTAATCCAAGATGGGCTGAAGAACATTTTTACAGCTATCAGATATAAATGGGTGTTCTGTTGCAGACTCGCCCCAAAGCAGTTCATTGCTGCTCTTAATAATGCTACACTAGGTATGTTGATGACATGCCTGTCAGCCCATAAAAACTGTGAATGAGTAGATTGGGTGAAGACAGTTTTAGATGTTAAGGCTGTACAAGTTATTACATCTCCTTTGTGCTACAGTTATTTGAAACCCAGCATCCCGGAACTTCCTTTTGTAGATAAACTGGCATACATGGGTTGAAGAAAATTGTCTGAGACATGTTTGTGGCTATGTTATGAGAAAAATATTGTTGTCTCATGAATGTGAAACATGTTCTGACTTTGTAACTGATGTTAGCAATGTGTTATATAACAGTAATACACTGCCCAGCTATCTCAGAAACTACAAAGGGAACAGTACTCTCGATAGTTTAACTATGTGCAGTAAAGAGCTGTTTACTTTCTAGTAAAATGCGAAACTACATTCGCTAGGAACTTTGAGAGATATCCTAATGAACATCAGTTTGGCACTGTGTTTGTAAAGAAGTTATTGGAAGTTGTAGGTTTCGTATGGAAACAATGTTTCTAATTATAAAATACTTTGTAAGATTAAGGTTCTGTTTGATTCTCAGATTCAGAATAGTGAACTGTTAGTAAACGAGACAAAAAACATAAAAATACTGGCAGTTCAGCCATTTAGGATGTTAACTGACATCAATTTTTATTTCAAAAAGAAATATATTTGCTCTACCAATTACTGTAGTTGTTTATTTCCACCCATACATTCTTTTCGTGTCATTTTAATGCTGATGACTAAGTTTTTTAAAAATAGTGGCACTGAGGTAAGCTAATTTTGTAAAAGGGAATGTCAATGGATGGTCAAGTTGTAAATGCTATATCAGATTATATGGGATTTGAACTTATATTTTTTCTGAAATACTTAGGTATGACATCAACAGTGATTAAGTGAAGTGTAATTTTACAGATGATCTATTTGAATTACGTAGTACTAGTACATGGCTGCATAACGTGTTTGTTGTCAGTTGCATGTATACGGTTTGTAACATCTGCCAAAGACAAATACAAGACGTTGGTTGAAAAAATCTGCTTATGCTTGCAGTAATCCTTACATTCATAACTCGCACAGTGTGTCACTTTACACTTACTGTAATTTACATTTGTATACACATATATTTACAATATTTATACATCCACTGTGTGAATGATTTCTACATGTAAATGCCTAGACAATTTGAAGGAACAGAATGATGATCAGATTTTATTTGAAAAGCAAAACCACTTCATCTGGCAGTGAGAGGTCTTAATCGGTTCTTAATTACGAGTGTGACAATAACAATGTAGAATGTGTAAAAAAATTTCAGTTTTTGCAAAAAGAGATGGATGGGGGCACTCCAGAAACAGATTTACCACATTGTCAAGATACAGAGGAAAACCAAGAGAATGTATATTATTTTCGTTAATATGGAAAAATATTTTAGAATGTAGTATGAAATTTATTTTCTTTAATTAGGAAGCATGTTATCGATAACAGAGGGATATAGATAACTAATTCATTCTCTGTCTTGAATGTTGTTTTCATAGTGTGTATTCACAGATATATATAAAATTCGCTGCAAAAACTATGAAAAATTCTACACACGACAGACTGGTAGAAACTTCATCACTAGATATCGAGATCATTTTAGACTGTGTGACAACAACCCATCTACTTTTTTCCACCACATTAATAACGCACAACACACAACAGACAGTTTGGAAATTGCGGTCGATATTTTACGCATAACACCAAAAGGAGAATATGTTGCAGGAAATCGAGATATATTTACACACAATAAACTACCCATGTTCAACCACCAACGACAAAATTGACATAAAATATAAACATTTCATCTGAAACTTTATTGACATTGTCGACCATGATCCTGGTTAAATTGCAACCAAAGACAAAATTTAAGTAACATAACAACACAGATATCCATTCAGTGTACATTCTATATACAAAAAAAAATGCTCGCAGAATATTACAACAAATCAATCTCAAGATAACATCCAATAATGCAATAGCTGTAAAGGCAGACAAAGGAAATAGTCTAATCACACTACAAAAAATGACTACATACTAAAAGTGAATGACTTCCTCAAGTTACAGAACATAACACAGATAGCTAGGGACCCAACAGACAAATATGCAGCCCAATCCAAGAAAATTATAAAGCAATGCAGTCCACAAAATGACTGAATACGAAAAAAAAGCAGTTGTAGTAATGAACGCATGGTTCCCAGATTACGTGGGCACCCAAAAATACCTAAACCTTTATTTCCAGTCTGCCTGGTTATGGATTGTACAAACAATCCTATGTATCTGATTATTAAAAAAATGTATAGTATCCTTAAGAAATATTATGCATTAAACAAAACTTATACTATAAAAACTCAAAATCATTAGTACAAGAAGTCAAGGACATATAAATACTTCCAATGGCAAATTTTTCTCTTTTGACTCCACAGATCTCTACACATACGTACCACTACAAAATCACTATTATTGAAGAAAATTTACTAAGATACCAGAAAAGATTTATAACAGAAATCAATGAAACAGTACGACTGATGTACTTAGTACTAAATTCAATGACAAAATTTATATGTATAATGATGGAGAAGCAATGGGATGTAGCATTGTTGACATAATAGCCAATATTTTTCTAAACGCATTAGAATGGGGTGTAGCATTGCTGGTGTAGTAGTCAATATTTTCTTAAACACACTACAAGAAAAATTACTTAGAACCACTAACACTTCCATTAACGAAATATTACTACAATATCTCGACAACACAATAATGCTTATAGATGGAAACAACAAGGACATGGAAGACACACATACAACCCTCAACATTCTACATCAAAAAATGAAAATTACGATGGAACCAGAAACAAAACAAAAAATCAATGAACTTCATCGACTTAAACATACGTAACAGTAACAGCGCTCATAAATTCGAAATATACTGAAAGGTAACAACAACTGCTTGCATTATGAATGCAAATTCCTGCCATCTGAAATCACACAAACAGGCATACTTTCATGCCATATTCAGTAGAATGATTAAAGTGCCTCTAGAAAAGAATGGTATATAAAAATAAATTTAAACCCTGCAATATGTGGCACAACAAAATGAATGCGATCCACAACCAATTACAGAGCTATATAACAAATAAACAAAACCCTCCTGAACTACTACACTTAAAGAAATAATATTCATCAGAAGTAAACTAATAAAACAAAATTGCACATATATCCACCACATACCTTGGAAGTATAACAAACTAAATTAATGCACTATTGAGGTATACGAAAATACGTTTCGCTTAACAAACACGACATAATATAAAACAAAAGAAAAAGTCATGGTACTGGAAACCACTTATATACTCAGACCCAGGTATATACAACGGTTGGGACTTTAATAGTGGCAACTATTTATTTACAGCTCGTACTATGCACATACGCGTTTCAAATTTTACTGACCTTCAAAGTAGTCACCAGCATTGTGTATAGCTCGTTGCCTGTGATGTTGAAGTCGTAGGATATTCTTAACAGTGCTAGTTGTGTTGACAGTTCGAGTGGCGCGTTCTATTGCCCGGTGAATTTATGGCAGATCTGGAGCGAATGCCGTGAAGTGTTTCCTTCAGTTTAGAAATCGAGTTGAACCTCCGAGTGCTTACGTCAGAGGAGTGCAGTAGGTGGTATAGCACTTAGCAGCCCCGTAAGTCAAACAAATCAGTAACAGCTTGCACAAACCTGCTTGAGCACTGTCCTGCAAAATGATAGTCAGGTCCCGCAAAAGCGTCATCACTTCTGTCTCTATGCTGTTCATTTTTAGAACATAACCTACGACCAGCTTAGAGACAGAAGTGATGACACTTTCTGCAGGACCTGACCATCATTTTGCAGGACAGTGCTCAAGCACATACAGTGCAAGCTGCTACTGATTTGTTTCACTGATGCGGCTGCTAAGTGCTATACAACCTACTGCACTCCCCTGACTGAATCCCTCGTGAGTTCTACTCGATTTCTAAACCGAAGGAAACACTTCACGGCATTCGCTTCAGAACTGCTGCAAATTCGTCGGGCAATAGACCGCGCCACTCGAACTTTCAAGACAGCTGGCGCTGCTAAAAGAATCCTACGACTTCCACATCACAGGCAACGAGCTATACACAATGCTGATGACTACTTTGAAGGTCAGTAAAACTTTGAAACACGTAGCTATTTTGTACGAGCTGTAAATAAATAAAGGCCACTATTAAAGGTCCAACCCTCGTATAAAATTCGCTGCAAAGATTGTGAAATATTCTGCATAGGACAGACAGGTAGAAACTTAGCCACTAGATATCGAGAGCATGTTAGACTTAAGTTACAACAACCCATTCACCTTTTCCCACCGCATAGAAATAAATAACACAAAATAGACCGACTGAAAAATGCTTCTAAGTCAAACTATTTCAGCACATAATAACGCAGCTAAAGTGAAAGAAGTGAAATGTGTAGGAAATATCCAAGTAGCCCCCCATGTGACTCCTACATTTCACGAATTCCGGTATGCCTCAGCCATGAAGAACAGTTGACTTGATTATCGACCTTGTACACTCTTGTTGGCTGAGTCACCAACACTGCTAGTAACACCGTTCAGAACTTCTGCAAGGCAGAAACCGCTCGCAATCAAATTAGGTAAACTAATGACAGTAAATGTTCCCTCGATGACGCAGATACTCCGTTCAATTAATGTTTGAATTAATGTTTGAATTTATGAAACTAATGTTTACATATGTTGTTGTGGTCTTCAGTCCGAAGACTGGTTTGATGTAGCTCTCCGTGCTACTTCATCCTGTGCGTCTCCGAATAACTACTGCAACCTACGTCCTTCTGAATCTGCTTACTGTATTCGTGTCTTGGTCTCGTCTATGATTATAACGCACACTTACCTGCAGTATTAACTCGGTGACCCGTTGATGTCTCAGAATGTGTCCTATCGATCGAAAACTTCTTTTACTCAACTTATGCCACAAATTTCTTTTCTCACCAGTTCTGTTCAGTACTATCTTGTTGTTACATAAGTTACGTGTCCTCAGCATTCTTCTGTAGCACCACATTTGAAAAACTTCCATTCTTTTCTTGTCTAAAGCGCTTGTCGTGGATGTTTCACTTCCATACATCGCTACACTACAAACAAATATCTTCAGAAAGACTTCGCAACACTTAAAGTTATATTCGATGTTAAAAAACTAATTAAAAACGCTTTTCTTGCCATTTCCTCTCCACTTCGGCCATTACCAGTTATTTTGCTGCCCATATAGCAAAACTCATCTACCACTTTAAGCGTCTCGTTTCCCAATCTAATTCCCTCAGAATCGCCTGATTTAATTCAACTAAATTCCACTGTCAATGTTTTGCTTTTGTTAATATTCATCTTATACTCTCTTTCAAGATACTGCCTTGCTTATTTTCTGCGGAAAATGGCCAAGCCAAAAAATTTGGATGAATGGAACAGATATCAGTCAATGAGTCCGTGGTTTTCTCTATGTCCTGCGCTTTTCGGAGGTAAGTTCCCTCTTCCAGGACCATAAATCATACTTTCAGCCTTACGTTTCTTCCCTTTCTCATCTATTTTCAAACAAATCGAGACACAAGGTAATCTTGGGCGAACGATGTTTTTGATGAAATTAAAGGTACAGATTACAGTGAATATAAGTTTTCAGTACTTACGATTCTTTTTTTACCGAATATTTTCTGTCTATGTCGATTAGAAAAAACCTCCAAATTTGCAAAAAAATGTTCAGATGTGTGTGAAATCTTATGGAACTTAACTGCTAAGGTCATCAGTCCCTAAGCTTACACACTACTTAACCTAAATTATCCTAAGGACGAACACACACATCCATGCCCGAGGGAGGACTCGAACCTCCGCCGGGACCAGCCGCACAGCCAAATTTGCAATCACACTTTATTAAACCCAATAGTTTCACACCAGTCGTTAGTTGTGTACAAGCTTTTAAGAACAGTTTTATTCGAAAATCTCCTAAAAGCAAGTAATATTACCTCCAGATATAAAAACTGATAATCTGTAAAGTATAACTTCATTTTTTACGACTGCCAGACAAGGTTCACGAGCACAGTTTCTTCGGATTGGAACACGAGACCCCTGCAGATTCTACCCCCCTCCAGCACTTCTGTGAACATGCCGAATCGCCAGATCGCACCATCCGGCTTTTTTGGACGCCGGCACGGGAGGTGATGTGTGGAGGGTGGTCTATCAGGCCGCGGCCCAAGATGGCCGCCGCTGGCAGCGACAGCTGACAAATGAGGATCGGGCCCCGCGGCCATCTCGCACGCCAGACCACGGCGCGGCGCGTGTGGTGGACGGTCGCTCAGACACGTAAGACGCCCCCGGGCCCTGCCACCTGCATACCCCCACGCTAGAGAGTGCCCAGAATCTGAGCTAGGAGGGTACTACATGTGTAACTGGAAAAACAGTTTTGAGATTTCACGATATGTGTTTCTGGGTAGACTTCTAAGAATTAGTATCCATTACATGTTATGCCTTCCTTCCAGTTGATACAGAATTGATATGTTTTTCTGTGTGGCGGGTCAGGATGAGAGAAGAGGGTACCATTCGTGAAAATCATTTTTCTCTGTGGGGGAGGAGGAACACATATGGTAGAGAGACAATAGGTAATTTTTTCTCTTTCTTACATAATTTGTTTCTGTTTCTTAGACTGGGTATTCACATCTTTCATGATGTAGCATAGCTGTGTGTGGTAAAAATGTTAAGACGTAACAGCAATTTATTTCTTTTTCACTAATGGATAGAACTGTTCTCTTATTATTACTTGAATATGGAAGACTTTAATTTGTTTATTTGTAATATCAACTGTGTTGTGAAGAACTGCTATTTAAATCGCAGACATGAGAGCAAAAAGAGCGATATCGAACGTAACAGTTAAGGGTGATGTACACATTATGTTACAAGCGACACATCTTCCGAAAGACGAAAACCGAATTTCGGAAACCCTTTTTCGCTGTCGTGTTTACATGCTAAAGTCTGTAGCGCATTTGCTAGACCAGTTAAATGTGGCGCATGGAAAACAGCTGATACATTTATGATTTAGTCAGCACAATGGCTATCTTCAATTAGACGTGGTGTAAACAGCTTCAGTCCAATATTTCTACTTATCCTTCACTGTAAAAAAGCCACTCAGTCCATTTTAACTTGCAAATTTTTAGAAAAAAGACGAAACCTGAAAGTCCAAGCACGTTCCAAAACCGGTTGTGTTGACGTGGGGGCGAAAACTGATTGTGGAATCGGAAAACCAGCAACAAGAAACGAATTTTCAGAATAGACTTCTAAGTGTTTACATGACCACCTAGAAGTGATATTGGGAAATAGGTTTACGAAATCCGGTTTGGGAGCCCCATGTAAACGGGGTGAATGTGAGGTAGTAGTCAGTGAGTGTGCGATAATATGGAATGACGCGCGCTGTAGATTTAGGATCCAAAAACCTGCCGAAACAGTGAATCAAGGAACTTAACGACTGGCGATTGGGATTACCGTCGTCGTGGGTAACTAACATTAAAGTGATGATTATGAGCAGATAGATAATACAGTTCGAGTATTACTAAATGGACTGTGTCGCAATTGGTACTGACAGTGGTTACGCAAGTAGTAATTATAATTATTGTTACCGTGTGAGTGAAACTGTTTTTACATGAGACTGCTTAGCGACAGAGAAGGCTTCATAAAACTGTGTATTGTTTATGTCTTCTTGATGAACAGCCGAGTGTTTGAGGCCGTAACTGTCGCGGTAAGCCGGCCGCAGTGGGCGAACGATTCTAGGCGCTTCAGTCCGGACCCGCGGTGCTGCTACGGTTGCTGGTTCGAATTCTGCCTCGGGAATGGATGTGTGTGATGTCCTTAGGTTAGTTAGGTTTAAGTATTTTCAAGTCTAGGGCACTGGTGACCTCAGATGTTAAGTCACATAAAGCTTAGAGCCATTTGACCATTTGTCGCGTTGAACATACTTACAATTGTGGATCAGTAGCATGAACGATTTACTGATTTTGTATTCGCGATCGTGGTAGTCATGTGCAACCGTGGCGATCAGTGCATAAAGTATTTAAACGAGAACTAGGTGTGTATAACGAGCAATGAAAGTGCACGTGCTAAACCTGTGGATTATCACTAACAGGTTTATTTAGCCAGTGGCCTGTTAAACGCTACTGCGGATGACTTTGCTGCCCAACTAAGAAGATAGTTCATCAGCATGCTTCACCGTGGAAATAAGGCAAACGGAGTTGCTGTAATAACTTCATCTGCAACATCAAATACTGTCGCCGTCATCTCAACAGGCTGGAATTCCTCTCCAACAACGAACGGATAATATACCTATATGGATATGGTGTCTGTTCTTTCGGACATGTCCGAAAGAACAGATATCAATGATGACCGGCAGCCGTATAGACCGAAATTAGAATTATTCATTAATACCTTCAGATGCTGACGGGCGTTGATGTATATCAACGGGGACATGTCCGAAAGAACAGACACCACATCCATATAAGTATATTGTTCTGGCAATACCGGCCATGGCCTTCCTCTTCTGTGCGGATGCACGCATAATCCCCGAACTCTTGCGGGACTCGGTAAGAATGTCTTCCACGAGTAATGAGTGTGTTGGGGTGGGACACTACGAATGTGTGGACACACAAGGTGGGAATGTGGGTCTCTGGAGGCGCGCGCGAGATAGTCCCTGCATTCGCACTATTCTCTGTGCCCTCGGTGGCTCAGGTGGATAGAGCGTCTGCAGTGTAAGCAGGAGATCACGTTTGCAACTGTCCCCGCAGGTATATGTCAACGCCCGTCAGCAGCTGAAGGTATTAATATATAATTCTAATCACGAACGTGTAAGGTCCATTGCTGTGCGGTGTCCCAAGTTAAAGACTAACACAACTCCGCAGTTCAGATTGTAGATCGTTTGTTTCGTTACAAAACTATTTTTATTCTTTACCTTTTCTTGTCTTTTGCTACGTAAGTAAAATTGCGTTAAGTAAGCTATTAACTTTCAATGTAGCTTTGTTGACCCATCACTATTTATAGGCCTAAGCGTTTTTCTTGTTTTTAATATCTTTGCATGAATTTTGTGTGGCTTTTGGAGGAAAGTGTTACAAACTTGTGTGCAGAGTTATTTTCAAAGTGAGTCTGCATCACTTAATGTTTGATGTGGTCGCGCGTGTGAATCGTCGCGTCCGCCATTTGTTTCTGGGCGTCGACCAATAGAGTTATAGCTCCTTGTTCGCTATTGTTCTTAGCTTCGCGGCGAGGGCAAGACTGAATGCGACAGTTGTCAAACCACGCGGACTATGTTTATATCATGTTATCACACTTTCACGAGTAATTACTAGGTTGTTGATGATTACAGGTTTAAGTGAACAGATGTATATCTAATCTTACAGTGCCGTGCGGAGTGGCCGCGTGGTTTGAGGCGCCATGTCACGGATTGCGGTGCCGATCCCGGTTGCCATTGCTAATGATTTTCATTCAACATGAATGGGGTTCGAACCCGGTTGATTACTAGTCAAAGACGCTAGCCCTAGACCACGGGTTTGGTACGTGAAATACGATCTAAGTAAGTAGCAACGAAAGATAATTTTTCGTTACGGTAGAGGGAAAACTTTACACAAATATAAATACTAATAAAGCATGTTTTTAATGTATGGTTTGGATCCAGGTTTAGCATTGGGTGATCTTGGCAACTTTCATCTACACTGAAACGTTTATTTACTACACAGCAGCTAGTTATTCAAATACTAAAACTTACGAAAACGAGTTCATACAGTCAAAATCACGTTTGTAATTAAAGTCCGCAACAAGCCCTGTGTTTCTCTGCTGGACAGTTTTGTATTTTTTCAAACATACAATTCAAATCAGTAATGGCGGCACGCCGAGTAGTTGCAGCGACAGTCAGGTCAGGCACACGGCTCGGGGAAAATGTTTATTGAACAAACGTGTACATCCTTTTGTAGCAATCATATAATAAATTTACAATCATCAAAACAGTTTTCTTTTTGCGACTCTGGTCTGACTTTATTTAATCCTGCATTGGGAAAGGACCACATTTTGTGTAGGTCAGGACCACAATGCCTACTTATAGGGCAAAAATTACCTGTTGCGTAGAGTATCAAGCTAAAACTAAGACAACAAAAAGAAAGAGCAAAAACACGCTCAAAGGTGAGCAGATCACATACTTTGAATCCGCATCGAGGTGAGATATCTGTATTGGCTCAGTACTGGCTTACACGACAAAAATTAATGTTCACATGGCTCTGAATAATGCTGGTACTAAATTAATTTCCCCACTTTGTCTTATAGTAACATGATTTGATAGATACTTCACACCATAAGTCTACACAATAGCAAAACTGTGATAAATTGCCTCAAAATTGCAGCAAATTGTCCTGAAACTGTAGCAAGTTACCACATTCTCATAGCAAAAATTGTGGCAAATTTCCCCACGTAACAGTGAATTAGAAACAAAACACACGATCCTGTTATTTTGTTTTGTTTTGTCTTGATCCCTTACCTACATGGGGTTCGCAAAGTTATTATTAAAGTTAGAGGGTCCTTCCAATTGCCACCCATCTACCCAAAGATAGAATCTGCGTATTGCAGTTGTCTATGTGTAGCGTTATCCATGTTAAATTGTGAAAACATTTTCTAAATAAATGTTGGCGAATCGTGTAACTCAGGCAGATGTAATTGATGCAGAATGTTGATACCAGCCCGGTATTCACCTTGTTTGATGTGGGAAAGGGCTGAAATCTATATTCATGTTGGCGCTTGTCATTAACCAGACAGGCATGTTCGGTCTGGATTCGGCACGCCTGCCCGTATCATGGAAGTGGCGTGGAAAAAGATGTGTCTATCTGGGTGGGTCAATTTCGCACTTCTCAGTGTACGTGACTGTTGGATAACTTTAGTAATGAAGTCTCAAAACAGACTATCACCAGTACGTATAACTGTGGTGTGCAGTATTCAAATACCGACGGTGTTGCTGAATTTCCATATACTGTGTATGGGGGGCTAACCCAGAACAGCAGAAATATACAGTAATGATGTGTGCTTGCAGAACAGTCTCAGACAAGATGGAAACTGTTTCTTATTTTGTGATTTTCCATGTTCTGTTCGTAGCTTGCACAAACATGTTTTCTCCCAGACAGGCTGAAAGCTGCAGCAGATTCAAACTTCAAAACGTTCACAGACATGCTGATTGTAGGACCTTAGTGTTATCCATTCATCGGAATGTGACACATTAAGCCACTTAGCAGGGTAACATTATTTATTACCGTCACCCTACAGGTAATAGCCTGCACGAGCACGTCTAAACCAGAAGCACATTCTATCAGCTTTCCAGCTTGCAAACATTCCACAGCTGACACTCCATGATTTCTCAGCCTTCTGATGTTCAGATTCCAACATAGCAAACCTAGGGATATGGGTGCAGTCAGCAATGTGGTCAGTTCAGAACAGCTGTTCTAATTCCGGCAGCACTGCAGTTTCATACCCCCACCACCCATCCACAACGTCTAGGCTCACTAATCATCAGGTGAAGTGGACACTCCTGCTCAGTACACCCCTGTGAATGTATGATCATCATGAAGCATCATGAGAGATCCACAATCATCAAGCTTAAAAAAAAGCATGCTCACACAGTTGAGTATAAGCATAAATCCCTCTCAGTATTCATTACTATTCAATATGTGTATGTGTATGTGTTTTCAGCTTTCTATTTATTTCTCCCTCAGTACAATGGCTCTATGACGTAACTGAAACAGTGTCTGATACATTTGAGCAGCAGTTGAATCGAGTCAGAATGCAAAATACAGTACCTGACAGATTGGATCAGGATGCAGAATTGTTTCCAGTCTTCCAGTTTCCAATATGCCAAACATATGTACCAGTCATCGTGCCATGAGCATTAGTTACCCATCTAGTACATTACAGGAGAAATCATGTTAGAATGCAGAATTGTTTCCAGACTTCGAGTTTCCACTATCACCATCGTCTGCACCATTGAGTCAATACCATGGAATAATGCAGCTACGATAGTGTTGTTACTATCTGCAGTACACAAGTTGGATGCGAGTGACAGTAAATGGGACAATGTGGGCTGCTCCTAAGATCATAAGCTCGATGTAATGTTAATCTTTGAAAACTCACTATTTTGTCTCATGAAAGTACAGTTTGCAGACTATGAGTGGTACCAATTATGTCATAATTTTATACAAATCATTACAATTCGGAACACTCAAACGCCTGAGTGTTAGCTCAAATTTTAAAAAAAGTGAAAATAAATATTTATTTCTAAGAACTGTGTTTCACTTTGTAAGGTGTCAGACAAATCCAACACCTTCCATGAAAACACTGACGTGATAAGCAAATCCAGTAGTATGTAACATAGCTCCGAATAAATCGTGACATTAAATTAACCAAAGTAATACGAGTAATGAGTGAGCAAATGGAATACCACAGACTAACACAAGAATGCCTAAATGCATGTCATACCTTCCCACCGTGAGACAGACGCAGTTCCGAGGGGAGAAACGAGAACAGAAGCCGAGAGCAGAACCGTGTTAAGCGAGAAGACCCTACGATAAGGGACGGACACCCACGTCGCCAGCTAACCGCTACGACAACACCACCCGCAAGTTTACAGCGAGAGACTTTTTCGCGTCTCTGTTACGTCAGGACCACCCCCCAGCCCATGTTAAAAGATAGAGCCCTCCAGAATAACAGTATAGATCTTATGATAACGCTAAAAGGACCACACCAGCTTCAAGTTTTAGCGTGAGACTTTTTCGCTTCTCTGTTACGTTGCAAACTTTAAAAACATTGCCCCACCACGAAAAGTATAACGTTTCTCATTGGATAGGCAGAATTTTTGTAGGTGGAGCTTAAGGTTAACATTGAGACCCTGATTGGTCAGATAAAAATACAGCCAGATAGTCTTTTTTTAAACCCACTTCGATAAATTGTAGTAAGGAGAAGTGAGGAGAGAGTTGCTTCTGAGAGGGCGAGCTGGACGGGGCTGCGCCGGCCACCGCCCCCTGGCGAACACCGACAAGGTAATGAACGCACGTGGTGCCACATTTTTGAGCGCATAAGACTTCACTCAGAACTGCAGAAGCCTCATCTGTTACATCCCCTTTACGTAATACTAGTGTTGATCGTCAATTAAAGCTCATGGTGTTTACATTTGCCACTTGAAGTAAAAATCTGAAACTCGATGATTTTTCTGTTATATAATTATTGAGAAGCCACATCAGCCACTGTAATGTACGACAAGTTAGATAAGTAATTAAAGATAATTGAGGGTCACAGTAGACCATTTTGATAGTTTTCTCTCTTGTGAAACTTAATTTAAACCTAGATTGTAGATGTGATATGGCATAGGTCATCCTTCGATCCATTGTAGAACTTGGAAACCCATTCAGGGAATATTCGTTCACATTTTTGTTGAACGTAGTTGGTTTTTACCATCCTGTATTAAAGCATTTCCTTTTATCAATAGTGCAATTTATAAACAATTTTTGTGAGTAGAATAAAATTTCCAATGGTAAACTTAACTGCTTTTTTGACGTTATTTTTACCAGCTAACTAAAAATAGGAAAGTCTTGAACCCCTTCCACTAAATTTAGTTAGTATTAAGATTCTTTTACAGGGAGTGCAGTGGAGCTGACGCTGAAATCATTAAGTATTTGGTATCATCGCTAGTCTCACTGAACTCTTCTGAATTCTACATGTCATGTGTGGTCTGGTGTCTCCTTACCAGCAACTGGTCCCAGGTTCAAACTAGTCAATTCCCTAAAAAAACATGCTCAGAGCGTCGTTGCGCGAAAGTGGTAGGCAGACACGATATAGAACAAACAGACACCACGCAGAATGCATAGAAAATGGCGACCCTGCCAGGATGGTAAAATACTATGATTGAAGGTCGACCACATGCCTAACTAGGTCAAAAAATTATCCTGTTGAAAAATTTTCGTAAAAAAAATAATTTTTTTTGAACGTTATAAATAGTCGAAAACAGTAGCTGCAGCGATAGATAGTAAGAAAGTATACAATAGATAGACATTCTAGCAGAGAAAATAGCATAATTAAGTTATGAATTTTAAAAATAGTTGGAATTAAGTTTTCTCCCCAATGCAAGCGCACAGGTGGCGGATGCATCGTTGACAAGTTGGTTCTGACCCAACAAGTAAGTGAATGGATTGTCAGTCTTGGTTGTGTCAAGTCGTGTGAACAAAAAGTTTATGAAACGCGTGAGATCGTATGAGCGCTTGTTGACGCGAAGTAGGGCGCGTGATTTGCTTTTAAAACAGAAAATAAGGGATTCGGAAAGATTAGCAATGGCAGATCGAGACCTTGACCGAATTGAGGTAGAGACCCAGTATGAAACTGAACAGAGAATAGAGGACAGTACAACAGACGATGCAGTATCGCGAGAAATAGGACACATAACGCACCATAACGAGGATAATGTACGTCAAGGCACAGAAAACCTAGGTCAGCATACGACAGAGGAGCAGGAAAGTAGAGAGACAGTCGATGAGAATTCTAACTTGCGTCTTGAATACGTAGAACCCATAGTACAAGTAATCAGAGCTCCCTCACCACAGAGTACAAGGAATGCGAGCAGAAACGTGTCACAGCACAGTTCAACGCAATCGGTTGCGAACCAACACTTGGGCGAAAACACAGAGCGTAGGACGTCGGAAGAAAACGCAGTAGGACTCATCAATCTGGCAGAATTATTACAATTAAAGACGGAAACCATAACAAGACAAAATAAAGAAATTGCGAAACAAATTAAAATTCAGAATGCAGAAATGACGAAACAAAATGCAGAAACGACGAAACAAATTGCAGAAACCACGAGACAAATGCGTGAGATTAAAGAACAAAACAAAAAAAAATTCAGATACACCTAAGTCATATTGAAGACGAGGCAAAAGAATCTCGAGAAGTGATAGGGAACTTAATAACAGGTCACAATCAATTGTGAACAGACATTGACAAGGTACAAGCGGACGTACAAACACTGCGTAATGACACTCAGGACGAGATCAAAACATTACGTAACAACACCCAGGGAGAAGTCAAGAGCCGGCCGAAGTGGCCGTGCGGTTAAAGGCGCTGCAGTCTGGAACCGCAAGACCGCTACGGTCGCAGGTTCGAATCCTGCCTCGGGCATGGATATTTGTTGATGTCCTTAGGTTAGTTAGGTTTAACTAGTTCTAAGTTCTAGGGGACTAATGACCTCAGCAGTTGAGTCCCATAGTGCTCAGAGCCATTTGAACCATTTAGAAGTCAAGAAACTAGAGAAACAGATAAACGAAACTACTAGACAAGCAGCAGGTACAGCGCGTGAAATTGTTGAAAACAGTGTGTTACACAAACGTAGCACGAAAGCAGCGCTGAAAAGATATGATAACCGCATAGTCAAAAAAGAAGCGCAAACGAAGCGACAATTTCAGAAATTGCGAACAGAGTTGTTGCAAACCATTGAAGAGCGTAGTGAACAGGATCGAACAAGCACTGAGTCTGGAACCACATCCGTATCTGTAACAGCACCGGAAAAACAAGCAATTAACGAAGATATTACACATTTGCGATTACAATCATAGGCGGAAAGTAACATACGTGAAATCAGACAGCCTGCACAGCAACAAACACGTTTCGAAATTCTTGATGAACAAACATCATCACAAACACATGCGGAACCACAAATGTATGTTTCAAGGCAGTTTGGATCGTGCAATGAAGCAGCAAGGTTAGCCAGACAAGATACCGAACCAATACCTGATAATGGAAAGCCAGGTCGTGAAGAGTACAGTGCAATGCATTCAGCTAAACGTTCACAACCGATAGAAGAAAATTATTGCGTACCACTCCAACGATATTACGCAAGGGTAGGCGAAAGTTACAGTGGACAATATCCAATGGATCTACCACAACCGGAAAGAACGACGGGAGAAATGATCGGAAACAAAAGTGGCGAAGAATCGCGAATTTCATATGGAACTATGACGAAGTACGACAACGATCATTTCCTCACAGTAAGAAAATTTCAACACTTTCGAGAAGGAAACTCATTACATCCACGAACTTTTATTGATCAATTCCGAGTAGGATTACCAGAACACTGGACGATAGAATACAAATTAGACTTTATATGTGCACACATGTCAGAAACAGTCGCAGAAACCATGCAGAATGTTGCACTGACATACCGATCGTACGAAGATTTCAAAGAGAAGTTTCTCTCACGATATTGGTCCAGCGAAGCACAGAACAGAGTGAAGTACGAATTATTACAGAACCCTTATTTTGAAAATTCAGGAGAGAAGAGTCCCGTGAAATTTTTCGAATTAATGGCAAAGAAAAATCAATGCTTAGATGTGCCATATAGTGACGGAGAGTTGATTAAATTATGCGCGATGAAGCTACCATTGAAATACCAGCAATCCTTAGTAGGTCGCGGAGGCAACGACGTCGAAGCATTTAAAGGTATTCTAAGGGAACTAGATGTGGTGTCACCGCCAGACACCACACTTGCTAGGTGGTAGCTTTAAATCGGCCGCGGTCCATTAGTACATGTCGGACCCGCGTGTCGCCACTGTCAGTGATCGCAGACCGAGCGCCACCACAAGGCAGGTCTCAAGACACGGACTAGCACTCGCCCCAGTTGTACGGACGACTTTGCTAGCGACTACACGAACGAAGCATCGCTCATTAGCCGAGCAGCTAGTTAGCATAGCCTTCAGCTAAGTCCATGGCTACGACCTAGCAAGGCGCCATTAGCATTACATTGCATTTATCTAGAGAGAGTCTCACTTGTATCATCAACAACGCTGTATACAAATGATGGATTAAAGTTAAGTATTCCAGCAGCTATGTACTTTTCTTTATAGCATTCATTACGTATCATGTTTCAGACCTCACGCCACCCTGCGTGAGTTAGCGCGTGCATCTTGGCCGCCTCTTTCGATTAGTGTACGTAGTGTTGGCAAGTCTGCCGACACAACACATATTTGGCGACGAGGCTTAAAAGAGGAATTAGCGTTCGTATTGCCCTAATTTACTTGTCATGGCTTCGCCACATTCTCCAGATATACTGTCCGAATTTTATCGCTTGCAGAATCAGCAGACGCAGGCGTTATTGGATGCCCTTGGACAGCTCGTCCAGGGTCAACGTGCAATGCAAAGCGATGCGGCAGCCGCCGCTTCACTGCTACCGCAGCGGCAACATGCAGTTGCACCCCCATTTCGACCATATGACCCGGCACTGGAAACCTGGACAGAGTGGTCACGCCAGTTTGGATTTCATCTCGCCGCCTACAGAATTCAAGGTAACGAGCGGCAGCCTCACTTATTGTCGTGTGTAGGGGTGCAAACGTACCGTGTGATAGTGAAATTATTTCCCCGACGCGACGTAGCAACTCTGTCCTACGAAGAAATTTTGTCTGCTTTAGATGCCTATTTCAAGGAAACAGTTAATGTAGTTGCAAAAAGGTATACGTTCTTTCGTACAAAACGTACGGCCGGTCAAACTAATCGGGAGTGGGTTGCAACTTTGCAAGGCCTTACAAGGGATTGTGCTTTTGAGTGTGAATGTGGACTCCCTTATTCAGATATAATGGTACGTGATGCAATTGCACAGAACGTTTCTGATGTTCGTATACAGGAGCAAATTTTGAAACTCGTCAATCCCTCCCTTCAACAAGTGATACACATATTGGATAGGCAAGACACACTTGACTTCGCTCAGGAATCATTTGAAACTTCGCCAGCTGTGTGTCACGTTAAATGGACCGCCGGGCGAGCTGCACGGAACTGTAAACAGCCCTCGCGCACGTCCGCGCAGCTGCCACCCAGCTATCAACCACGTGTCCCGCGCAAGCACGCAAATGCAGTGAAATCATGCCCGCGGTGTGCTACTAGACATTCGCGTGAGAATTGCCCGTCACGCCAAGCTATTTGCTTCTTCTGTAATAAGAAAGGACATGTTCAGAGTGTTTGCCAGAAAAAGCTCAGATGGGACACTAACAACCACGATTCCAGGCCCTTTGCTTCGCGCCGGAATCGAACCAAGACTGCTCAGGCTCGTGAACCTTCGCCCATGGACATTCATGTAGTTAATTCCACTCCGCCCAGTGCCACTCTCTCTAACAGTGACTGTGTTCGTCCCACAAAAAGTGTGCGTCGACATCGACGGAAATCAGGTCAAGTCGCGAGTGCGTCTGTACCAGTGTCTGTTCACGTTGCACGAAACAGTCACTCTTGTCGTCAGCAGGACAATAAACTTTTTGTAGACCTGGACATTAATCGCAACGTGATTCCATTCCAGCTCGATACCGGAGCTGCAGTTTCATTGGTTAATCACGACACGTACAAACTACTGGGCACACCTCCCTTGCGTGCCGCCAGTGTTAAGCTAACTACATATTCAGGTCAGAATATCCCTGTGTTAGGACAGTGCAGCCTTCTTGCAACATATAAGGGACAAACAAAACTTGTGTCATTTTACGTCCTTCGTTCTTCTTCTGCAGTGAACTTGTTTGGTTTAGATTTATTTCAGTTGTTTAACTTGTCAATAGTCAATCAGGTCCTACCAGTGAACCAGACTGTGCCTTCCGCCAGTGTTTCTCGTCTATGTGAAGAATTTGCAGACATTTTTGCACCGGGCCTTGGTTGCGCTAAGAGCTATAAAGCACATTTGGAACTGAAAGTAAACGTGCAACCGAAAAATCAGAGCGTGCAATGTTCCCCACACATTGCGTGATGAGGTCGCAAGAACATTACACGATTTGGAATCACAAGGTGTGACTGAACGTGTGCAAGCTTCTCTCTGGGCATCACCCTTAGTGATTTTGCCAAAACCTTCCGGAAAACTGCGACTTTGTGAGGACTTCAAGGCCACAGTGAAGCCACAACTAGTGATTGCTACTTTTCCTTTACCCCGCCCGGAAGATCTTTTTGATAAACTGTGCCCGGGAAAAAACTTTTCGAAGTTGGACCTAGCCGATGCGTACTTGCAAATACCGGTGGACAAAGAATCCCAGCATGTCTTGGTGGTTAACACGCATCTTGGTTTGTACCAATTCAAAAGACTGCCATTCGGGTGTGCATCCTTCCCTGCATTGTTTCAGCAATATTTACAAACTGTTTGTGCATCGGTTCCTACTGCAGCGAACTATCTGGACGATATTGTGATCTACGGAAAGACAGCAGATGAACATTTAGCAAATCTTCGAACATTATTTCAGGTTTTGCAACAAAATGGTCTTCGCTTGCGGAAGGACAAATGTGTGTTTTTTGCTCGTGACTTGCCATATCTGGGACATGTCATCAATGCCCAAGGCATACATCCCAGTCCAGAGCACCTCCGTGCCACACAAGACTTGCCTTCGCCGCAGAATTTGAAGCAGCTACAGAGTGTGTTGGGAAAAATTAACTATTGTCATAACTTTTTCCCGCATGCCTCTTCCATTTCAGCTCCGCTTGATCGCTTACGCCGTAAAGGTGTTCCGTTCGTCTGGACGACGGAATGCGAACGCGCTTTTCGCCAGTTGAAATCGGCATTGCTTTCAAATACTTGCCTTACGTCATTCGATCCCCAGAAACCCCTTTTGTTGATGGTAGATGCATCGGATTTCGGGATCGGTGCTGTGCTTGCGCACAAAGATGGATCGCATGATCGCCCTATTGCCTTTGCGTCAAAATTGCTCTCGTCCGCACAAAGAAATTATTCACAAATCGAGAAAGAAGCTTTGGATCTCGTGTTTGGTGTTACTAAGTTCCATGATTTCTTGTATGGTCGTCACTTTACCATCATCACAGACCACAAACCTTTGACATCGCTTTTTCATCCGAACAAGCCTGTACCTCCACGTACAGCGCTGAAATTCATTCGCTGGTCTATTTTCCTCTCGCAGTACCGCTACGATATCTTGTATCGGTCCACTGCTAAGCATGGAAACGCCGATGCGTTGTCCCGTTTGCCTGTTGCTGAGGATAGAGCATTCGATTCTTCCGAACTTGCTTGCATGTTCATTGATTTGGAAACTGATGACGTGGTCGAATCGTTTCCGATTGATTTTTGTCGTGTAGCTACAGCTACAGCTTCTGACCCTATCCTTGATACGGTTTTACGTTTTGTTGCTACGCAATGGCCCTTGTCAAAGTCACGGATAGAGGATCCGTTGGTTCGCAGATTTTTTGCTCACAAGGAGAGACTTTTTGTTCGACGTGGTGTTTTGTTGTTGTGTTCTGATAATGATCAGTCCAGGGTCGTGGTCCCACGTTCGTTACAGTCATCTGTCTTAAAGCTTCTCCACCAAGGACATTGGGGTATAATGCGAACGAAACAACTTGCTCGTCAGCACTGTACTTCGTTCGGAATCGATGCTGCGATTACGAATATGTGCTCTTCTTGCATGGCGTGTGCTGAACAACAATCCGCACCACTGCGGAAATTCTTTGCATGGCCGAAAGCCACTTCCCCTTGGCAACGCTTGCACATCGATTTTGCTGCTCCATTCTGGAATGCTCGATGGTTGGTTGTGGTCGATTCTTTCAGTAATTTTCCTTTTGTTGTCCGGATGTCTTCCACGACGTCATCTGCCACCGTCCAAGCGTTATCCGCTATCTTTTGCATTGAAGGTCTTCCACAGACTATTGTTTCCGACAATGGCCCACAATTCATGTCCGCAGAATTTCAGTCATTCTGCAAGGCCAATGGTATTCAATATCTGACGTCCGCGCCGTTTTCGCCTCAGTCAAACGGTGCCGCTGAACGACTGGTCCGGACTTTCAAGTCACAGATGTTGAAGTTGAAAGAGTCGCATTCTCGGGAGGATGCATTGTTGCTCTTTTTGTCTTCGTATCGCTCTCAGCCCCGAGATGGTCGCTCACCGGCTGAGTTGTTCAACGGTCGTCCTCATCGAACCTTTATGTCTTTGCTGCATCCGCCGCATCAGGTTCCTGTGCAGCGGCAGACTCCTGCTTTTACTCCAGGCGACGTTGTATTCTATCGCAACTATCTAGGTACACGGAGTTAGCTTGCAGGGCGCATTCTTCGCTGCCTCGGCCGCGCGCTGTATTTGGTTTTGGGGGCCTCTGGTGAGGTGCGTAGGAATCTCAATCAGCTGCGCCTCTCGTCGCACGGGTTCTGCCGCTCGCCGTCTGCTTTCAGCGACGGTGCCGTCCGGTCAGCGCCCTGGGGACCCATCTAATAGCTCGCCTCATCCCCAGGTGTTTCCGACGCTGCCTTCCATTTTGCCCCACGGCGACGCGCCGCCGCCGCCGCCGCCTGTTCTCCCGCCGGCGCCGCCCGCAGTGGACGCGTCGCTGCAACCGCCTGGCGCCTCCCTGGGTCACGCGCCGCCTATCGCTTCCCGTGACCAGCTGTCCTCCGCCATGGAACTCTTGCCCGCTCCGGACCACATGGCGTCTTCGCGCGTCGGGTACCCCGACGCATTGGAGGTCGACCGTTCGGCCCCTTCTGTCACTTTACGGGCGCATACACCGCATGTTGACGTGCGCCCTGGACTACTTTTTCAGACGTTTCCTAGCTCCCCTCGGACCGAATGGCCGGGTGCGGGTGGCACAGCCTCGCCTGTTGTTGGGCTCCCCACCTCATCGCATATGTCAACATGGGGTCCCCCCACGGCGGGCGGAAGCCTTATAACACGACCGTTCGCCGATTTGCGGGGGAGGAATGTGGTGTCACCGCCAGACACCACACTTGCTAGGTGGTAGCTTTAAATCGGCCGCGGTCCATTAGTATATGTCGGACCCGCGTGTCGCCACTGTCAGTGATCGCAGACCGAGCGCCACCACAAGGCAGGTCTCGAGATACGGACTAGCACTCCCCCCAGTTGTACGGACGACTTTGCTAGCGACTACACGGACGAAGCATCGCTCATTAGCCGAGCAGCTAGTGAGCATAGCCTTCAGCTAAGTCCATGGCTACGACCTAGCAAGGCGCCATTAGCATTACATTGCATTTATCTAGAGAGAGTCTCACTTGTATCATCAACAACGCTGTATACAAATGATGGATTAAAGTTAAGTATCTCAGCAGCTACGTACTTCTCTTTATAGCATTCATTACGTATCCTGTTTCAGACCTCACGCCACCCTGCGTGAGTTAGCGCGTGCATCTTGGCCACCTCTTTCCATTAGTGTACGTAGTGTTGGGAAGTCTGCCGACACAACACTAGAGTTCATATTTTCGGAAGATGACACAAGAAAAAGACGAAGCGCTCCTGAAAACTAAAGCAAAAAGCGGTGGAATCCACAAGACACAGTACGAAGAAACTATAATTACGAACCATGTGATAACTTTGCACCAAGAAACGACAATAGATTTCAACAAGGAACCGGTTATGGATTTAGAAGAGAATATGGCAATTACTATAAGTCACCCAGGAACGGCAACAACTATTACAGAGGGAATAACGACAACTGGAACGGGTACTGGAGAACCAATAGACCGACAAATTATCAACAAAGAAACCACTATCAACAAGCTGAACAAGAAAAGAGAATAAAGATAGAAGAGGTGCAGGTAAGACCACCAAACCCCGATAAACGTTCGAATTGACAGCTAAGCGCCCATGCCAAAGAGAATGACGCACCGACCCAGGACAATTGCAGCACCTTGAACAGAGAAGTAAAAATCTTATTACGAGAAGAGAAGAAGGAAGAAACAAATCCGCAGAGACCAGATGAAAACGTAGACAGGAAAATAACAATATCGTGTTGGGACGAAATTAATTGGGAGAATACTGACGAGGAAGATGAATTACCAGAGGCATGCACAACGAATGTAGGAGGAAAGGACGAAGTAATGAGTATTGCAGAGCTATTTGAGATGGAAACCAGGGAAAGCGAATTCAATGACGATAATGCGCAGTAGACAGATGTTGAAAATAAGTTACGAGTGGGCACACAACCCAACGTATATAATGAAGGAAGTTATGAAGCGATAATTAGAGCATTTAGATGCGATTATGTGGAAGTAGCGACGAAGAAGGAGAAGATAGACGAGGATAAGGAATAAGTGGAGGATGTCGAAGAAAGCGTAAATGAAGGAAGAAATAGAGAAGAGGAAATAAAAGAGAGAGAAGTAGCAGTCGAAGCTTATCCTACAGAAAGTTCGACTTCACAAGGGAAATTCCTAAAAAGACTCATGTATGATTCAGTGGAGGATTCGTTGATGCAAGAAGAACAGAACCAACCCTTTCAAATTCAACCAATTGTGAAGGCCATGGTAAAACATATCCCAGTCAATATTGTAATTGATAGCGGAAGTGAACTGACTGCGAGCTCAGAAAATTTATTCATGCAGTGTAATGCCAATGAGGAATTGCCAGTTCTGAAAACACGCAAGATTAAAGTAAGAGGTCCTATTAGAAACAATGCTGCGGAAGTTACGAGACAAACAAGGTTAACTCTTTCGTGTCAAGATCAAAAGATCGAAGCCAACTTCGTGATTATACCTTAACTAACTGTAGATTTGATTATAGGTGCAGATTTTTAAAATGAGAGACGAGCGATAATAGATATGGGGAAAGGTAGCGTAACATTCGGGAATGTCACACTTCTCTTTGAGCAAAAGCTAAAATTAGAAGAAATACCGGTTATAAACACACAATTAAGAATGACGCGAGATAAAGAGGATGAAGAATTAGAATGGTATGCACAAAAGGGGGAATCGCCTCAACTCATGTTAGAAGTCCATAAAGAAATCGAGGAAAAATTGCAAGAAGTTCAAGGTATTTCGGAACACAGTAAAAGAGAATTAGAGGGTATTTTACGAGATAAAGCAGAGGTATTATTACCTAAGACTAGCAGTATTAAACACCATCAGTACAAGTTTGAAGTAAAACAGCACAAACCATTTAGAGTGCCACCCTATACAATCCCATTAAGCTACAGGAATAAAGTATTCCAGGAGATATCTAGAATGTTAGATGACGATATTATTGAACCAGCTACCTCCACATATAACAGACCGCTCCATATTGTACAAAAATGAGATGGGAGGTTAGTGCTTGATTCCAGACAGATCAACACAATCATAATCACTGAGACAGATCGCCCAGAAAAATTAGAGGAATTAATACAAAACTTCCACGGTGCTAAGATATTTTCATCAATTGATTTACGGAGTAGTATCTGGCAAATAGAATTGGCCCCAGAATGTAGAAAATTTACAGCATTTATCGTATTCGGTAGATGTTACCAGTTTAAACGATTGCCATTTGGTTTAAACATATCATCAGCAGCGTTTTTTAGGGGATTTAATACTATACTCAGTCCTGAAATTTTACAAAAAATTACTTGTTATGTTGATGATGTGATTATAGCAGAACCCTCTTGGGAACATCACAACGACACATTAAATCAGTTTTTACAGATTATGAAAGACCATGGGGTCACAGAAAATATAACAAAATCCAAATTTGGAAGGCGAGAGGTCAAATTTCTAGGACACATAATTTCCGAGAAAGGAGTAATGCCCGACCCAGAAAAACTAACGGCAATCAAAGAATTCTGTACTCCATATGATAAGAAAACTCTCAGAGGATTTCTAGGTCTCACCGAATTCTATAAAAAATTTATTTGGATCGACTCTCTCGCAACACCACGCCTATGTGCATTGACTGGAAAAAACACGCCATGGGTATGGGATCAACAAGCCAATGAAGAATTTTTTAAAAGTGAAAAACGCACTAACAACAGCACCGATTTTAGCACATCCTGATCTAACACAAAATTTTTGCATGGCCACTGATAGCGCGAAAACAGGTTTAGGAGTTGTTTTATTCCAAGAATACGAACAGGCAGGGCTAAGATCTTATAGAACAATTGCATTTGCCAGTCGGGTACTTACAAAAAGCGAGAAAAACTATTCAGTCACGGAGCTGGAAGCAGTGGCCATTGTATGGAGCTTCCAACGTTTTCGATACTTCCTATTCGGAAGAAAAACAAAAGTATACACTGACCACAAAGCATTAGAATTTATGTTATCCGCCAAACTAACTCATGGGAGGTTTGCCAGATGGATGTTAATACTACAAGAATTTGACTTCACCATTACTCACATACCAGGACCAGCGAATGTATTAGCAGATGTAACTCTTCAGGCTTTCCTGGCGATCTAATGACATCTTGGGTTGTCGGGTGTTCTGCCGGATATCAGCGTCGTCCTTGCACGATATTTCGGTCACGTAGCTCGTAACCTTCATCAGGTGCGACCTGAGACTGCTCCTCGAGTGGACCTGGTCCAGTATTTATGCCTATGGCCTTCCCCCTCCACCAACGGCTGCAGGCGCTTCCTCTGTGGTCCGCGCCCATTCCCTGCGACCTGCTGGAGCGTTGCTGCTCCGTTTTCCGTCCGCTGCGGTTCTAGGTGCTCTCTCTGCGGTCCGCGCCCACCAAACCCGCTCCTGGGGGTTTCATCTACGGTCTGGGGTACCAAGCGTTCCCCCTGCGGTCCGCGCCCGCTCACCACGACCTGTTGGAGCGTTGCCGCTCCGTTTTTCGTCCGCTGCGGCTCTGGGTGTTCCCTCTGCGGTCCGCGCCCACCAGTCCCACTTCTGGGTGTTCCATTTTCGGTCTGGTGCCCCTGGCAGTTCGTCATGGGGCTCGTTTTCCATCTCCATGTCTCTGGTTCTTCTGTTTGTGTAGTGTTGCAGCTGGCCCCGTCGCTCCTTTAACAGTTCCGGAGCTGGATCCCAGGTTCTGCTTAGCTGGTACCTGTTGTCACGGTTCATAAGATCGTCAGCCATTTTAAATTAAATTTGCCCGCTAGGCGGAACCCTGCTGGGACGGAACACGGACCCACACAGTAGCGGAGCGCTGCGGAGACGCGACGGGACGCCGAACGCTGGAAGGGTCTCCGAGCGCCCCCACTCAGCGGAGCAAGCAAAAAACGGCCGGAAGAGAAGACCACTTGGGCAAGCCACCACTGGCAAAAAATATGTGTAAAAGTCACACTACCGCTATTAAACAGCACGCTGATGCATGAAACTGAAGAAAACGTCCACAAAGTAAAAATGACACGCCCAAACAATTTATCAAACTGTTACTAAGAGGAGAACTTCAAAGCGACTAGTCATCAATAAATATTTCCATATCCTGCCCAGAGAAGAACCAAGAATCAAGTAAGAACCAGAGAAAAAGCAGGAAGAACAGAAGTTGAAGATTCGCAAGATTGAGACCAAGAAAGAAGATTGGTGAAGAATAGACGACATACCTTCCCAAATCCCCATCCTATTGTAAACTAGTCGTCTGCGAAGTATTACAACGAAAAACGACCGCTTTCAGCGACACATAACGATGATTTTCACGCATACAAAGCCAGTAAACCACGAGAATCTGCACTCACAGCTCCATTCCAATATGGGACCTCCACAACAGCAACACACACTTGCAAAGCCAACAAGGAACGACAAACAAAGCTGTACATCAAATACTTGCCCACATCCATCTCGCTCAAGTCCATCACCTTCATGCAAAAACATTCGCCAATCTCATGCTTAAACATTCATAGGATTGTATGAATGTGTGAAATCAAATTATGTGATGTAGGAATTGTGCAAAAGAAACGTGTGAAAAATTAAATAAGTTAAGCACATCAGACAGCTAATAAACTACAAAATAACAGTCATTGACTATGGACTTAAATAAAAAATAGACTATTGATAAAAATAAGTCATTAGTTCTGAAATGGACAGTATATAAAGAACAAAAGTAAGGCATAATAAACACTAAAACTACATGCGGCTTATTTTCTCCTCATTAAAATAAAAGAATAACTATATTTTACTTATTTTCTCCTTATAAAAACAAAGAATAAAAAATTATCTTGTTGGATGTTTTCCCTTTTTTTAAACATTTGTACCATTTATTAGGATAATATCTCAATACTTGTGTATGTATTTTTCTTAGTCAAAGCAATTCTTGGAAATAATTCTTATTTGTTAGTGTAACAGTGTTGAAATGAGTGTCTAGAAACAAAAACATTTTACTTGTACATGATATTTAGTAAATGTGTTAGGAATAGATTTTACTTAATTACTACATTTATAAAAACAATATTTCTAAGAAAATCGATGTGAAAGACTCCACACTTTCGATAACAAACTTCTTAAAAAACAAACTTCACACTTTAATGTTGTTGTTGTTGTTGTGGTCTTCAGTCCTGAGACTGGTTTGATGCAGCTCTCCATGCTACTCTATCCTGTGCAAGCTTCTTCATCTCCCAGTACCTACTGCAACCTACATCCTTCTGAATCTGCTTAGTGTATTCATCTCTTGGTCTCCCTCTACGATTTTTACCCTCCACGCTGCCCTCCAATGCTAAATTTGTGATCCCTTGATGCCTCAGAACATGTCCTACCAACCGGTCCCTTCTTCTCGTCAAGTTGTGCCACAAACTCCTCTTCTCCCCAATTCTATTCAATACCTCCTCATTAGTTATGTGATCTACCCATCTAATCTTCAGCATTCTTCTGTAGCACCACATTTCGAAGGCTTCTATTCTCCTCCTGTCCAAACTATTTATCGTCCATGTTTCACTTCCATACATGGCTACACTCCATAGATATACTTTAAGAAACGACTTCCTGACACTCAAATCTATTCTCGATGTTAACAAATTTTTCTTCTTCAGAAACGATTTCCTTGCCATTGCCAGTCTACATTTTATATCCTCTCTATTTCGACCATCATCAGTTATTTTACTCCCTAAATAGCAAAACTCCTTTACTACTTTAAGTGTCTCATTTCCTAATCTAATTCCCTCAGCATCACCCGATTTAATTTGACTACATTCCATTATCCTCGTTTTGCATTTGTTGATGTTCATCTTATATGCTCCTTTCAAGACACTGTCCATTCCGTTCAACAGCTCTTCCAAGTCCTTTGCTGTCTCTGACAGAATTACAATGTCATCGGCGAACCTCAAAGTTTTTACTTCTTCTCCATGAATTTTAATACCTACTCCGAATTTTTCTTTTGTTTCCTTTACTGCTTGCTCAATATACAGATTGAATAACATCGGGGAGAGGCTACAACCCTGTCTCACTCCTTTCCCAACCACTGCTTCCCTTTCATGCCCCTCGACTCTTATAACTGCCATCTGGTTCCTGTACAAATTGTAAATAGCCTTTCGCTCTCTGTATTTTACCCCTGCCACCTTCAGAATTTGAAAGAGAGTATTCCAGTTAACATTGTCAAAAGTTTTCTCTAAGTCTACAAATGCTAGAAACGTAGGTTTGCCTTTTCTTAATCTTTCTTCTAAGATAAGTCGTAAGGTTTGTATTGATTCACGTGTTCCAACATTTCTACGGAATCCAAACTGATCTTCCCCGAGGTCCGCTTCTACCAGTTTTTCCATTCGTCTGTAAAGAATTCGCATTAGTATTTTGCAGCTGTGACTTATTAAACTGATAGTTCGGTAATTTTCACATCTGTCAACACCTGCTTTCTTTGGGATTGGAATTATTATATTCTTCCTGAAGTCTGAGGGTATTGCGCCTGTCTCATACATCTTGCTCACCAGATGGTAGAGTTTTGTCATGACTGGCTCTCCCAAGGCCATCAGTAGTTCTAATGGAATGTTGCCTACTCCCGGGGCCTTGTTTCGACTCAGATCTTTCCACACTTAAATAAAGAAAGAAAATAATTAGTAATTAATACTAGCATAAAAATATTCTTCTCTTGTCATTTTTAAGAATAATGTTGAAGAATATAAAAATATAAATTAGTAATACTAACTAGCATAGAACCAGAATAACGTGGCTGAACAGTAGGCAACGAAATTGAGATAAAGCAATAATTTTTTACTGACTTAGACAACGATTCAATCATTGCCTAACTTCAGTGCAAAAATTAAGTTCAAAGGGTGGTGATATGTAAGGTGTCAGGCAAATCCAACACCTTCCTTGAAAATCCTGACATGATAAGCAAATCCAGTAGTATGTCACATAGCTCCGAATAAATCGTGACATTATATTAACCAAAGTAATACGAGTAATGAGTGAGCAAATGGAATACCACAGACTAACACAAGAATGCCTAAATGCATGTCATACCCTCCCACCGTGAGACAGACGCAGTTCTGAGGGGAGAAACGAGAGCAGAAGCCGAGAGCAGAACTGTGTTAAGTGAGAAGGCCCTACGATAAGGGACGGACACCCACGTCGCCAGCTAACCGCTACGACAACACCACCCGCAAGTTCATAGCGTGAGACTTTTTCGCGTCTCTGTTACGTTAGGACCACCTCCCAGCCCATGTTAAAAGATAGAGCCCTCCAGAATAACAGTATAGATCTTACGATAACGCTAAAAGGACCACACCAGCTGCAAGTTTTAGCGTGAGACTTTTTCGCTTCTCTGTTACGTTGCAAACTTTAAAAACATTGCCCCACCACGAAAGTATAATGTTTCTCATGGGATAGACATAATTTTTGTAGGCGGAGCTTAAGGTTAACATTGAGACCCTGATTGGTCAGATAAAAACACAGCCAGATAGTTTTTTTTAAACCCACTTCAGTAAATTGTAGTAAGGAGAAGTGAGGAGAGAGTTGCTTCCGAGAGGGCGAGCTGGATGGAGCTGCGCTGGCCGCCGCCCCCTGACGAACACCGACAAGGTAATGAACGCACGCGATGCCACATTTTTGAGCGCATAAGACTTCACTCAGAACTGCAGAAGTCTCATCTGTTACATCCCCTTTACGTAATACTAGTGTCGATCGTCAATTAAAGCTCATGGTGTTCACATTTGCCACTTGAAGTAAAAATCTGAAACTCGATGATTTTTCTGTTATATAATTATTGAGAAGCCACATCAGCTACTGTAATTTACGGCAAGTTAGATAAGTAATTAAATATAATTGAGGGTCACTGTAGACCATTTTGATAGTTTTCTCTCTTGTGAAACTTAATTTAAACCTAGATTGTAGATGTGATATGGCATAGGTCATCCTTCGATCCATTGTAGAACTTGGAAACTCACTCAGGGAATATTCGTTCACATTTTTGTTGAACGCAGTTGGTTTTTACCATCCTGTATTAAAGCAGCTCCTTTTATCAATAGCGCAATTTATAAACAAAGTTTTGTGACCAGCGTAAAATTTCCAATGGTAAACTTAACTGCTTTTTCGACGTTATTTTTACCAGCTAACTAAAAATAGGAAAGCCTTGAACCCCTTCCACTAAATTTAGTTAGTATTAAGATTCTTTTACAGGGAGTGCAGTGGAGCTGACGCTGAAATCATTAAGTATTTGGTTATATCATCGCTAGTCTCACTGAACTCTTCTGAATTCTACATGTCATGTGTGGTCTGGCGTCTCCTTACCAGCAACAGGTCGCAGGTTCAAACTAGTCAATTCCCTAAAAAACACGCTCAGAGCGTCGTTGCGCGAAAGTGGTAGGCTGACACGATACAGAACAAACAGACACCACGCAGAATGTTTACAATTTCATTAAAAATTTTAAACATACTGAATAAAACATTCAGTTAAGATTGCTAAAGTGCAAATGGCAACCAGAATGATTTACATATTCAGTAAACTAGACAAAGATCAGTCTCGACATATCTCATGGAGGAGCTCAAAACATTTACTAACGGCAGGAGCGTGCACAAGAAATCTAACTCAAGTTCATATAAATGGTTGTCCGTGCACAGGTTACATACACATCTAGTACAACATTCTTATTGTGAACTGCTGTGACCTTGAAGTCCAGAGACTTAGCATGTTTTGCAGGCGACAAAATTTAATAGTTCCCAAGTTGCAATGTCGGAGAGAAACTTAACAGTTAATGCACTACTGGTCAAAAGTTTTCGATCCCCCAAGCTAAAACCTAATTACTCCAAATCCTCACATTTCTCTTTTCTATTGTCATATCCTCTGCACAATTCAGAAGCACGTTTGGGATCATCGTCCTGCTGCAGAATAAACGCACAATCAACAAGTCTCCCCCAGGTGAAACTGCATTGTTGATCCTTCCTATATATTCTTCCTATATAGTGCTCCATTAATTCTCACTAGACACCAAGCTTCATCATCCGCAAAGCGTCCCCACACCATGATGGCTCACCGTTGGCGTTATTTAGTGACTCTTCATACGTTCTCCATAAATTCGATGAACAAACATTCGACGATGGATTCATAATTCTTCGAACTTAGAGCCGTTCATGAATAATGCCTTGTACCATCGCTGCTCGGTCTAGTTTTTATGTTCCTGTGCCCTCTACAATCTTATCATCTTATTTTGTTTGCGTTGTAAAGATGCTTTGGCCGCTATGCATGCCTTTAAACCTTGCACACGAACACGGCGTTGCACTGTTGAGAAAGAGATTGGAGCTCCTCGCATACTATTTACTTTCTCGCGAATTTCAAGAACAGTACGAGCCCTCAGACGTTATCTCTATGTATATATGAACTGATCTTCCCTCTATGTTGTTCCTCAGGGTCTTCCAGAACGCGAGACGCTTGCATTGGCAACAGTTTGTTTGATTTTTGCAATGTATGCACCCCTGTACATTGGGCTACGCCAAATTTTGTTGCTGTTGTTCTACTAAAATAGCCTTCCTGAAGGAACGCTACAATTATAGCCCGTTTATTAATTCCAATTTCCTGCTTCCGTTTTATGAGGAGGTAATAAGGTATGAACCTGATCAGGCACGAGTATACAAACACTCTGCTAGATGCACACAATGTACTGTAAACCAATATGAACTGATCGCAACATAGACAGCTGAAGGAATGAGGCGTATTCGAACAGAATTGTCTTCGGTAAAGCCATGTCAGTGTTGCTATGGATCATCACAAGCACCCCTCTATGTGAACAAGTAGTCAAATATGTAACAGAGTTGCCTTGTTTTTACATGTTTACACTTGTTTGCATGCAGCTTTACTGTATTGTTAAACGATGATGGCGTCCTCTTGGTAAAATATTCTGGAGGTAAAACAATCCTCTATTCGTATCTCGGGGCGGGGACTACTCAGGAAGACTTCGTCGTCAGGAGAAACGATACTGGCGTTCTACGCATCAAAGCGTGGAATGTCAAATCGCTTGATCCGGCAGGTAGGTTAGAAAATTTAAAAACGGAAATGGATAGGTTAAATTTAAATATAGTGGAAATTAGTTAAGTTCGGTGGTAGGAGGAACAAGACTTCAGGTCAGGTGAATACGGTCTAGTAAACACAAAATCAAATAAGTGTAATACAAGGGTAGGTTTAGTAATGAATAAAAAATAGGAGCGCGGATAAGCTACTATGAACAGCATAGTGAACGCACTATTGCAGTCAAGATAGACCACGAAACCCACGTCTACCACAGTAGTACAAGTTTTGTACGACAACAAGCTCCGCAAATGATGAAGAGATTGAAGAATTGTTATGATACGATAGAAGAAATCATTCAGATAATCAAGGGAGACGAAAATTTTATAGTCATGGGGGACTGGAATTCTATGTAGGAAAAGGAAACAAGGAAAAATAGTAGGTGAATATGGAATGGGGATAAGGAATGAAAGAGGAAGCAGCCTGGTAGTATATTGCACGGAGCATAACTTAATCATAGCTAACACTTGGTTTAAGAATCATAAAAGAAGGCTGTTTACGTTGAAGAGGCCTGGAGACAATGGAAGGTTTCAGATGGATTATGTAATGGCAAGACAAAGATTTAGAAACCAGGTTTTAAACTGTAAGAGATTTCCAGGGACAGATGTGGATTCTGTCCACAATTTATTGGTTATGAACTGTAGATTAAAACTGAAAATACTGCAAATAGGTAGGAATTTAAGGAGACGGGACCTGGATAAAGTGAAAGAACAAGACGTTGTAGTGAGTTTCAGAGAGAGCATTAGGAAAGATTGACAAGAGCAGGGGAAACAAATACAGCATTAGAAGACTGGTTAGCTTTGAGAGATGAAATAGTGAAGACAACAAGAGATTGAATTTAATCGATGAAGGAGAAAATATAAAAATGCAATAATTGAAGCAGGTGAAAGGAAATACGAATGTCTAAATAATGAGTTCGGCAGGAAGTGCAAATTGGCCAAGCAGGAATGGCTAGAGGAAAAATGTAAGGATGTAGATGCATACAACACTAGGGTTAAGATAGATGCTGCCTACAGGAAAATATAAGAGACCTTCGAAGAAAGGAGAACCACCTGTTTGAATATCAAGAGCTAAGATGGAAAACCAGTCCTAAGCAAAGAAGGTGGGAGGAGTATACAAATGATCTATACAAGGGAGATGCACTTGAGGGCAATATTATGAAAATGGAAGAGGACTTAGAGGAAGAAGAGAAGAGAGATATGAGACTGCGCGATGAATTTGACACAGCACTGAAAGACCTAAGTCGAAACATAGCCGCAGAACTAAACAACATTCCATTAGATCTATGATAGCCTTGCGAGAGGCAGCCATGACAAAACTCTTCCATCTGGTTAGCAACATGTATGAGACAGGCGAATTATCCTCAGTCTTCAAGAACGATATAATAATCCCAATTCCAAAGAAAGCAGTTGTTGACAAGTGTGAAAACTACCGAACTATCCGATTAATAAGTCACGGCTGCAAAACACTAACACGAATCCTTTACAAAAGAATGGAAAGGCTCGTAGAAGCCGACGTCAGAGAAGATCAGTTTGGATTCCGTAGAAATTTTGGAACACGTGAGGCAATAATGACCCTACGACTTACCTTAGAAGATAAATTAAGGATGGCAAACCTACGTTTCTAGCATTTGTTGGCTTAGAGTAAGCTTTCACAATGTTGCCTGGAATACTCTCTTTCAAATTGTAAAGATGGCAGGGTAAAATACAGGAGGCGAAAGACTATTTACGATTTCTACAGAAACCGAATGGCAGTTATAAGAGTCGAGGGGAACGAAAGGGAAGCAATGGTTGAGAAGGGAGTGAGACAGGATTGTAGCCTATCCCCGATTTTATTCAATCTGTGTATTGAGCAAGCAGTAAAGGAAACAAAAGAAAAATTTGAAGTAGGAATTAAAATCCATGGAGAAGAAATAAAAACTTTTTAAGCTTACCGACGACATTGTAATTCTGTCAGACATGAAAAGATCTGGAAGAGCACTTGAACGGAATGGACAGTGTCTTGAAAGGAGGATATAAGTTGAACATAACAAAAGCAAAATGAGGATAATGGAATATAGTTGCCTTAAATCAGATGATGCAGAAGGAATTAGATTTGGTAATGAGACACTTAAAGTAGCAGATGACTTTTGCCATTTAGGTAGCGATATAACTGATTATGGGGTCGGAGTAGAGAGGATATAAAATGTAGACTGGCTACGGCAAGGAAAGCGTTTCTGAAGAAGAGAAGTTTGTTAACATGGAGTATAGATTTAACTGTCAGGAAGTCTTTTCTCCAAGTATTTGTATAGAGTGTTGCTGTCTACGGAAGTGAAACATGGACGATAAGTAGTTTAGACAGGAAGAGAATAGAAGCTTTCGAGGTGTGGTGCTACAGAATAATTCTGAAGATTATATGGGCAGGCCACGAAACTAATGAGGGGGTACTGTACAGAACTGGGAAAAAGAGGAATTTGTGGCACTACTCGACTAGAAGACCCTTGGTTGGTAGGACATATTCTTATGCATTAAGGGATCACCGATTTAGTATTGGAGGATGGCGCAGAGGGTACAAATCGTAGAGAAAGACTTAAGAGATAAATATACAGATTCAGAAGAACGTAGATTTCAGTAGTTCTCGGAGATGAAGAAGCTTGCATAGGATAGAGTAGCATGGAGAGCTGCATCAAACCAGTCTCTGGACTGAAGACCACAACAACAACTTGTTTTATTAACGGAATAGCGATATGATAGAATATTCAAAACTAAATTCCCGTTTTAACCAAAAAACCATAGTTATCATAGGTGATGGAAAAGTTTTGACCGATGTGTACATTTTCAGATGTTATAGTTATGTTAGAGAAACTTAGCAGTTCATGCATTTTCAGCTATTGTTGGACTTAGTGAGTCATTATTGGAAGAGACAAAATGCACATAGAACATCGTTGGTCTAAAATTAAAGTATGTGGAGGTGAACCGTGCAAGATGTTTGCGGGAGGGAGGGAAGCTGCCCCCGCGTGAAAATGTTCAAACGTGTGTGAATTCTTAAGGGACCAAAGTGCTGAGGTCATCGGTCCCTAAGCCTACGCACTACTTCACCTAACTTAAACTAACTTACGCTAATGATAACACACACACACCCTGCCCGAGGGGGGACTCGAATCTCCGACGGGGCCAGCCGCCCGGACCGTGTCAAGACCCCTAGAGCGCGCGGCTACCCCGCCCCCGATTGAGTGCCACCCTGTTCCGGGCTGGGTATCATGGCTGTGTACGGTGCAACTCGTTGCCTGTTTCTGGGATTGCATCAGGTGTTCCGTACAGCATGGAATATGGTCCGGATATTGTATCCAAACAGACCATATATTGCATAGTCCAAAAAATATACTTGGTACTGCATCGTACTATCCCATACGTTACTCCACGCATTGCATCTGTAGTGTGGCGCTGTATTGTACCTCCAGGTATCTTGGCGTTGTACTGTACCATCCAGGCATCGATGGTACTATCTCATCCGTAGGTGTGTGACTCACGCAGGGGTGGAAACCCTCCCGACCACTGGCACTGTAAATGGTTCACCTGTAGATATTTTAATTTTTAAGAAATCGCATTCAACACACATTTAGACTCTTATAATAATGATCGCGCCGACCAACAACAGCAAAAGAACACAGAAACGGGTAAGTTTCTCTAACATAGTGACCACAACTGAAAATGTATGAACTGTTAAATCTCTGTCTGTCATAGCAACATGTGAACTGTTAAGTCCATCTCATGCAATATGCGCAAAGTCCCGTCGACATAGGAACAAGTTGGCCTGTATATTCGGTTTTATAGGTGTTGCAATTACGAGTGAGCGGCAGGAAATGGTGTCTACAATCACTAGGCAGTTATTTCTCAAACCATGTGCTTGACTGTTTCTGTGCGCAATGGATAAGCATGAGACAGTGCTCTTTTCTGTTCACAATGATAGTACAATATCATCAGCATAATGTAAGTTCAAACACTACTGCCCTGTACACATCTGTTTCTGTCATGGAGTTTGCTTTCAATACTTTGACAAGTGAGATTCACATCGATAATACCCAATCGATAACGAATTGCGATACATAACAAGATAACAGTTTCCCATTGCGATACATAACAAGATAACAGTTTTCCATAGGCATTGTTTAAAATCATAGGCGTGTTTCAAACACGTGAATAGTGCGTACAGAACAATGCTCGTGAATGACAGAGATTGGAAATGTACACTACTGGCCATTAAAATTGCTGCACCACGAAGATGACGTGCTACAGACGCGTAATTTAACCGACAGGAAGAAGATGCTATGATATGCAAATGATTAGCTTTTCAGAGCATTCGCCGCTGGCGAGACCTACAACGTTCTGACATGAGGAAAGTTTCCAACCGATTTCTCATACACAAACAGCAGTTGACCGGCATTGCCTGGTGAAAGGTTGTTGTGATGCTTCGTGTTAGGAGGAGAAATGCGTACCATCACGTTTCCGACTTTGATAAGGGTCGGATTGTATCCTATCGCGATTGCGGTTTACCGTAGCGCGACATTGCTGCTCGCGTTGGTCGAGATGCAATGACTGTTAGCAGAATATGGGATCGGTGGGTTTAGGAGGGTAATACGGAACGCCGTGCTGGATCCCAACGGCCTCGTATCACTAGCAGTCGAGATGACAGGCATCTTATCCGCGTGGCTGTAACGGATCGTGCAGCCACGTCTCGATCCCTGAGGCAACAGATGGGGACGTTTGCAAGACAACAACCATCTGCACGAACAGTTCTACACGTTTGAAGCAGCGTGGACTATCAGCTCGGAGACCATGGCTGCGGTTACCCTTGATGCCGCATGACAGACAGGAGCGCCTGTGATGATGTACTCCACGACAGACCTGGGTGCACGAATGGCAAAATGTCATTTTTTTTTCAGATGAATCCAGGTTCTGTTTACAGCATCATGATGGTCGCATCCGTGTTTGACGACATCGCGGTGAACGCACATTGAAAGCGTGTATTCGTCATCGCAATACTGGCGTATCACCCGGTGTGATGGTATGGGGTGCCATTGGTTACACGTCTCGGTCACCTCTTGTTCGCATTGACGACACTTTGAACAGTGGACGTTATATTTTAGATGTGTTACGACCCGTGGCTCAACCCTTCCTTGGATCCCTGCGAAACCCTACATTTCAGGAGGATAATGCACGACCGCATGTTGCAGGTCCTCAACGGGCCTTTCTGGATACAGGAAATGTTTGACTGCTGCACTGGCCAGCACATTCTCCAGATGTCTCACCAATTGATAACGTCTGGTCAATGGTGGCCGGGCAACTGGCTCGTCATAATACGCCAGTTACTACTCTTGATGAACTGTGGTACCGTGTTGAAGCTGCATGGGCAGCTGTACCTGTACACACCATCCAAGCTCTGTTTAACCAGGCGTACCAAGGCCGTTATTACGGCCAGAGGTGGTTGTTCTGGGTACTAATTTCTCAGGATCTATGCACCCAAATTGCGTGAAAATGTAATAACATGTCAGTTCTAGTATAATATATTTGTCCAATGAATACCCGTTTAACATCTGCATTTCTTCTTAGTGTAGCAAGTTTAATGGCCAGTAGTGTAAAAGATACTGTGGAAATCAAAATTCGAGTTAACAAGTTAGTGGTACTTGCCACACACTTACCAATGCGCGGAAGCTAAGTTTAATAGTGAGATATTACTAGGAGTATGTACTATGTGATACGTCGTGATCGTCCCATGACGGTGACAAAGATATCGTTGTTAGTGCCGATGTAGTGTATTGGTCAGAGTCGGCAACCATTGTAACTATTATATCTCAGGAACTGCGTACCCTCAACGACATACGACGACAAGTAAACAGCATCGTTTTTAATGAACACCTGTTGTAGTACACTGAGGTGACAAAAGTCATGGGATACCTCCTAATGTCATGCCTGACCTTTCGTCCGGCTACTACAGCAGCTCGACGTAGCATGTGCTCAACAAGTCGTTGGAAGTCCCCTGCAGAAATATTGAGCCATTCTGTCTCTATAGCCGTCCGTAGCTGTGAAAGTATGGCCGGTGCAGGATTTTGTGCATGAAATGAACTCTCGATTGTTGTTGTTGTGGTCTTCAGTCCTGAGACTGGTTTGATGCAGCTCTCCATGCTACTCTATCCTGTGCAAGCTTCTTCATCTCCCAATACCTACTGCAATCTACATCCTTCTGAATCTGTTTAGTGTATTCATCTCTTGGTCTCCCTCTACGATTTTTACCCTCCACGCTGCCCTCCAATACTAAATTGGTGATCCCTTGATGCCTCAGAACATGTCCTACCAACCGATCCCGTCTTCTGGTCAAGTTGTGCCACAAACTTCTCTTCTCCCCAATCCTGTTCAATACTTTATCATTAATTATGTGATCTACCCATCTAATCTTCAGCATTCTTCTGTAGCACCACATTTCGAATGCTTCTATTCTCTTCTTGTGCAAACTATTTATCGTCCATGTTTCACTTCCATACATGGCTACACTCCATACTAATACTTTCAGAAATGACTTCCTGACACTTAAATCTATACTCGATGTTAACAAATTTCTCTTCTTCAGAAAAGCTTTCCTTGCCATTGCCAGTCTACATTTTATATCATCTCTACTTCGACCATCATCAGTTATTTTGCTCCCCAAATAGCAAAACTCCTTTACTACTTTAAGTGTCTCATTTCCTAATCTAATTCCCTCAGCATCACCCGACTGAATTCGACTACATTCCATTATCCTCCTTTTACTTTTGTTGATGTTCATCTTATATCCTCCATTCAAGACACTGTCCGTTCCATTCAACTGCTCTTCCAAGTCCTTTGCGGTCTCTGACAGAATTACAATGTCATCGGCGAACCTCAAAGTTTTTATTTCTTCTCCATGGATTTTAATACCTACTCCGAATTTTTCTTTTGTTTCCTTTACTGCTTGCTGAATATACAGATTGAACAACATCGGGGAGAGACTACAACCCTGTCTTACTCCCTTCCCAACCACTGCTTCCCTTTCATGTCCCTCGACTCTTATAACTGCCATCTGGTTTCTGTACAAATTATAAACAGCCTTTCGCTCCCTGTATTTTTTACCCCTGCCACCTTTAGAATTTGAAAGAGAGTATTCCACTCAACATTGTCAAAAGCTTTCTCTAAGTCTACAAATGCTAGAAACGTAGGTTTGCCTTTCCTTAATCTTTCTTCTAAGATAAGTCGTAAGGTCAGTATTGCCTCACGTGTTCCAACATTTCTACGGAATCCAAACTGATCTTCCCCCAGGCCGGCTTCTACCAGTTTTTCCATTCGTCTGTAAAGAACTCGTGTTAGTATTTTGCAGCTGTGACTTATTAAACTGATAGTTCGGTAATTTTCACATCTGTCAACACCTGCTTTCTTTGCGATTGGAATTATTATATTCTTCTTGAAGTCTGAGGGTATTTCGCCTGTTTCATACATCTTGCTCACCAGATGGTAGCGTTTTGTCAGGACTGGCTCTCCCAAGGCCGTCAGTAGTTCCAATGGAATGTTGTCTACTCCGGGGGCCTTGTTTCGACTCAGGTCTTTCAGTGCTCTGTCAAACTCTTCACGCAGTATCGTATCTCCCATTTCATCTCTCGATTATGTCCCATAAATGTTCGATCTGATTCCCGTGGGGCGATCTGGATGGCCAGTCCATCGCAAGGACTCTCCAGAATGTTCTTACAGCCATACGCCAACAACTGTGGCCTGGCGACATGGCGCACTATCATCAATAAAATTCCTATCTTTGTTTGGGAACATGAAGCTCTTTAGCAGTTGCAAATAGTCTCCATGTAATAAGCACCCAGTCCACTCCATATAAACACAGGTCACTCCATTATGGAGCATCACCGTTAGCACACTGCCTTGTTGACAACTTGGGTCCATGGCTTCACAAGGTATGCGCTACACTCGAACCCTACCATCAGCTCTTACCAACTGACTCATCTGACCAGACCACAGCCGGCCGGGGTGCCCGAGCGGTTCTAGGCACTACAGTATAGAACCGCGTGACCGCTACGGTCGCAGGTTCGAATCGTGCCTCGGTCATGGATGTGTGTCAAGTCCTTAGGTTAGTTAGGTTTAAGTAGTTCTACGTTCTAGGGGACTGATGACCTCAGAAGTTAAGTCCCATAGTGCTCAGAGCCATTTGAACCATTTTGGAACCAGACCACAGTTTTCCAGTCGTCTAAGGTCCAACCAATATCATCAAGAGCCCAGGAGAGGCGCTGCAGGCGATGTCGTGCTGTTAGCAATGGTACTCGCGTCGGCCGCCGGCTGCCATAGCTCGCTAACACCATATAACGCGGCCCTATCCTATCGTATACGTTAGTCGTACGTCCAACATTGATTTCTGCGGTTATATCACACAGTACTGCTTGCCTGTTATCACCGACAATGCCGACGCTCTCGGTCGTTGTGATAAGGCCGTTGGCCACTGCGTTGTCCATGGTGAGATGTAATGCCTGAAATTTGGTATTCTCGGCACACACTTGACAATCTGAATCTCGGAATATGAAATTTCCGAGGTGGATGTCGCACACGTCTAGCTCCAACTATCATTCCGCGTTCAAAGTCTGTTAATTCTCGTGCGGCCGTAATCACGCCAGAAACCGGTCCACATGATTCAACTGAGTACCAACGACTGTCCGACAATGCGCTGCTCTTTTAAACCCGGTATAAGCGATACTACAGCCATGTGTATATGCGCATATCGCTATCGTATGACTTTTGTTACGTCAGTGTATATTGAAGTGTGTTAAAAATCATTAAGAAGTTTGCTGATTCTCTCTTCATCCTTTATTTCAAGAAACCAGTGCAATACGGTACGATGGCTTAAGAAAAACCTACTGAGTTATAACTGCCACCTTAGCTTTTGTTTACAGGTGAGAATACATAAACGGTACAAGACACGTAATATATAAATTTACTGAAAGTCATGGATGACCAGAATGAGGAATTTCGTTAAATTGTATCAGGTACAGAATGAGGTCACAAGGGGGTGAGGATGGCCAGTGGCTTGGGCTCGCCAGCGCTACCCGTCTCCGAGACAACCGTGGCAGATTTCTCCGTGGGAACCTCTTGGCCCTGCCTGCTCGCCGTCAGATCCACCTCTCTCGTGGCGGTATCTTTCACCTCTTGTTCGCGCTCCGCCGGAACTTCCGCTGGTTGCTCCTTCTCCTCCCCTTCCTCTTCTCTCGCCACCCCCTTCGGGACCCACGTTGCATAGCGCATCGAAACTACGGTGTTCCGTGGGTGCATTAGCCGACCGCGCCGGTCGAGGCGAATTTTGCGGTACTTAATACCGACTGGTGTGGGCGTCCCTTGGTACAGCACCTGCGAAAAGAAGGAAGTCGCTGTGTGAATGCTTCTTTCACGAAACTGGCGTTACAACAATGAAATCTAAATCCTGTAAATGCGTTTCATTTTCTCCCACCTTTGCTGAACTGGCATTCAGTTTACAGAGTCATCATAAGACGTCAGGTTTTAAGCAAAAACCTGCGAGCAGATAAATGATGCTATAAGATCAACCAATGCTACAAAAATTTTCTGTGCGGAGCGAAAACGATACGAACATTCTAAGATTTACAATGTCCCGACCGGGACTCGAACCCGGGATCTCCTGCTTACGTGGCAGACGCTCTATCCAACCGAGCCACCGAGGACAAAGAGAATAACGTGATTGCAGGGATATATCTCTGACACGCCCCCCGCGAAACCCACATTCTCAACGTATTGCCCCGCACTACATTCGTAGTGCCCCCGTCCATTATACTCATTACTCGCGGCGCGTTGCCGATTCCCGTAAGAGTTCGGGCACTGTTTGTGCATTCGCACAGAGAAAGAAGATGGTCAAGTGGCCGGTGAGCCTTAACTATATATATACTAAGATGGTATCTGTTCTTTCTGACATGTCCGAAAGAACAGATACCATCTTAGTATATATTCTAAGATTTCGTTGAACGTTTTGTCATTCCAAAGATGATGAGAAACCCCGCTACTTAACAAGAATAAAATCACTTTCAGATGAAGACCATAAAGCCATGCGTGGTACAAAGTTGAGAAAAAGTTCTAGAAGTGACACTTTATTCAGGAAAGCCGCTAAAGATGGAGAAAAAATAATACCAATGGAACTTGCTAAAATACTGAGTTATTATGGCAGACGTACTGATTCGAGAGGTACAGTAGTCGTCAATGGCTTATAATTGGTTGTTTATGTCAGTGACAGGTGCGGTAAGAAACAAGTGATCACGACTAAATTCAATTGTATGTATATAATAACATCGGAATGTCTTCCTTGTACTTGATGGTGCTACAGAGGATAAAAACAGTACTGGAAGACAAAGACTGGAATATATCCAACAAATAACTGACGACGTTGGGTGCAAGTGTTACAGTGAGATGAAGAGGCTGACACAGGAGAGAAATGTGTGGCAGGCCACATCAAACCAGTCAGAAGAATGGAGAATGAAAACAGTGCGCACATGAGCTCATTCCATACTTTTTCACTACATCTTCTATAGAAATTAAAGCTGCATTTAACGGCCGAAACTTTTTGTGGCAGAGGCTGTAATATAGAACTAGTTTTATTTATGGAATGTTTGCTGAAGAAGACAATTCTCAAAACTTCAAAAATTATTTAATCGATCTGTTTCACAAGAAAGGGCGCAGATAAGACAAAGGAACTGCGAATGTGTTTCACATACAACTGGAAACTCGATATCTACACGCAGCAGTCGCTCCTGAATATTTGATGGATAGATTCCGAAACGCATTTTATGAGCAATAAAGCCATTTTTGGTCTGATGTTTGGCTTTTATTATCACGGCCCAGTCAGCCTGAATGCCGATCTACTGATTATTATAATAATGGTAGCCTGCCTTCTGTATGACTTTATGTATATTCACATCATAAAGAAACTGTTAATCAGCCAGCATGCTCTCCATTAAAAGCCAAAAATTCACTGAAATTACTGCGAGCCGAAAAAAAAGACTTTCAAAGACCAGAAATTAACTACCTAATGTTAACTTACTTCACTTTTTCATGTTCAAAGATCAGAGTCTTTCAGCCCAAAATTGGGCTACATCACATGCTTCACGTCATTCCTGCCCTAGTTCGTCGAGAGTACATTTACTGAGGTAGCTAAGAGCAGCCAGGAGTTGCTCAGTGTTCCGATATTAGCCACAACTCCGTCTGTTGTCATATTCAATAACAAGGCCGCACTTACTACGGTTTGTCTTCACTAGTGCTACATACTTTCTGGTGCTTTACAGGGCACTACAAATTTTCAGTCTAAGATTTCCACCGCTGTAGATCAGGATAGAAGTTTTGGGGCTACATGACTTCTTTGTTCAATAATCTCTTGCGACATTTAAGTCTTCCAGGTCTCAGGTAGCTCCAAACAAGGAATGGCGTTGATCAAAGATATACATATTTGAAAACTGGGGCTCACTAAAAAGACCGCTTTGTATAGTTTATCGAGAGATGAGGGTTTCAAATAGCCAGTAATTAATCAGCATTGTAACGTATCTGCAACCAATATGTAACGTACCTGCAACCAATATTGCCTATGTTCGTCTGTAAAAATAGACTTGATTAGCAACCTGAGCTATCAGTAAACGGAATGTAACCTGTATAACACTGTGGCGAAGACGCTGTGTGGCGTCGCAAATAGTGCGCGATCGCCCATTTGTCTATTAAAAGCTTTACTTCAGAATGTATGTGGGCTGCAATGTGACTTTTCGCATTATGTGTAAGATGAAGTCTTGGGATGACTTCCGCGTTATGGTCCAGTGTTAATGGTATCTGGTAGTGACCAGAAACTGTTTATGAAAACTTTTGAGTGTAGTGATAATTCCTTCCGACGAAAATCGCGAGTGATCTTTGAATTATATAGCGTGGCAGTACTGAGTATATTCTTACTGAGTATTTTATGGCGAGCATAAACTTTTACTAAAGACAACCACTGAATATCGTGTGCAGAAGTAACTGGCCGATCATTGACTGTGTTACAAGTTATTGGTTTCGGAATTTGAGAAGGTAAAAGTTCTGGCTGTTTTAGGTATGGTGATAACTGTGAGCAGAAACTTAAGTCATTTTCGTAAATGTGGGCTGCTGATCTTGCTTAACGGCAATAAAGATCTATTAAGGTTTAAATTTGAGCTTCATGTTTAAAGTACAAGTGACATCCCCTTTCCGAATCAGTTCTTTAAAGTACATAGACAATTTTCAACAAATTTTACTTACAGCGGCCTCCGGCGTGTAGCTATGAGGTTACAGTTTCCTCAACACTGCTTTTCTGTGATCTCGTAAGTAGCTGCAGTCTGGAGTTTACGTGCGAAAATCTACCGCTGTAAAGAGGTAGGTGAACAAAAATTATAAAAGAAATTGCATTGCAGCAGCGACGTATAATCCGTCGCAATTGGTGCATCGCACGCACGCACGTAAAAATTCGTCGCAGCTGCAGCTGCATACGACAACACGCTGCCAGGGGAAGCCATAAACATTCGCACGTGTGCTCGAGGCAGCAGAAACTAGAAACTTAGAGCGAAAAACCGTTTTGTCACTATTCTAGGTAACGCGGACAGAGCGGCGAGTTGAATAGCAACAGCACGACTTGGGTGTCCAAGAATCTCAAGTGGCCCGGGGAATTTTGGCCGTTTCCCGCAAGCAGAACACCTGGGAACATAGCGGCAATACTCAAAGGGAGAAGTCGCGGTTTATTTGTATACTCTGTCTTACACAGAGTATCGCTCTCTTTTCCTCGCGGAATGCGACGGCAAGGAGGGAAGAAATTTTGAAAGGTACCTCATCATTAGCAAGAATGTAATGTTCGCTTTGAAAAATAGAACGAGCTACGTAATTTGCGGAAGGGCGGAGACAAGACGCCGGAGGGGAGCGGCTCTCTCTCTCTCTCCAGGTGCGAGGAGCACACTAGTATTTGGCATTCCGAATTTAGCCTCTGAGGAGGCAGGAGTTCACTCTTGACTGCTTCCGATAAACAACGATTCTCTTATCGCTTGTCATGAAACAATGCACTTTGCATTCGTCGCAAACAGCGTAGAGAGCGAAGTTTGTTAGATCCAAGTAGGCGAGCTTCACTCACTGTGCGCGTTATCGAGAGCTTAACTCAGGATCACATTTTGATTTACTACATGTCCGATGACGGTAGTGCTGTTAGAACAGTTGGGAGCTTTGTTTAATGCAGTTTCACGTAGGTTTGCACTTGCAGATGGACGCATACCGTCGTCCAGTAATGATAACTTCCAGTAGCAGGTTTCGGTCACTATTTACAGCGTAGGGCATGTTAGACGCTATCAACTACGTCACCGGCAGAGTCTTGCTGCAGCTGCACGCAGTCAGCAGACTCCACCGCCACGCCGACCACGCTATGAACATGGTAATACAGAAAACGCCTGCTTTCCTAGCTGCGCATTCTTCAATTTCTTTGCAATGTGCTAGATGCTCATAAAGACGCAAGGCACAATATTCACCGTTTGCCCGCTAAGAGTGTCATATGTTCAGCTTTTTTTTTTTTTTTTTTTTTTTTTAATTCCTTTCTCATTTATTACACCAGGTCAACCCATCTCGTGTAATTTTATTTATATGTTAAATTAGAATGAAGTCATACAATGCTCATGTTAAAAGGCAAATACCAGCGCAGGCACCTTATACACTCCTGGAAATGGGAAAAAGAACACATTGACACCGGTGTGTCAGACCCACCATACTTGCTCCGGACACTGCGAGAGCGCTGTACAAGCAATGATCACACGCACGGCACAGCGGACACACCAGGAACCGCGGTGTTGGCCGTCGAATGGCGCTAGCTGCGCAGCATTTGTGCACCGCCGCCGTCAGTGTCAGCCAGTTTGCCGCGGCATACGGAGCTCCATCGCAGTCTTTAACACTGGTAGCATGCCGCGACAGCGTGGACGTGAACCGTATGTGCAGTTGACGGACTTTGAGCGAGGGCGTATAGTGGGCATGCGGGAGGCCGGGTGGACGTACCGCCGAATTGCTCAACACGTGGGGCGTGAGGTCTCCACAGTACATCGATGTTGTCGCCAGTGGTCGGCGGAAGGTGCACGTGCCCGTCGACCAGGGACCGGACCGCAGCGACGCACGGATGCACGCCAAGACCGTAGGATCCTACGCAGTGCCGTAGGGGACCGCACCGCCACTTCCCAGCAAATTAGGGACACTGTTGCTCCTGGGGTATCTGCGAGGACCATTCGCAACCGTCTCCATGAAGCTGGGCTACGGTCCCGCACACCGTTAGGCCGTCTTCCGCTCACGCCCCAACATCGTGCAGCCCGCCTCCAGTGGTGTCGCGACAGGCGTGAATGGAGGGACGAATGGAGACGTGTCGTCTTCAGCGATGAGAGTCGCTTCTGCCTTGGTGCCAATGATGGTCGTATGCGTGTTTGGCGCCGTGCAGGTGAGCGCCACAATCAGGACTGCATACGACCGAGGCACACAGGGCCAACACCCGGCATCATGGTGTGGGGAGCGATCTCCTACACTGGCCGTACACCACTGGCGATCGTCGAGGGGACACTGAATAGTGCACGGTACATCCAAACCGTCATCGAACCCATCGTTCTACCATTCCTAGACCGGCAAGGGAACGTGCTGTTCCAACAGGACAATGCACGTCCGCATGTATCCCGTGCCACCCAACGTGCTCTAGAAGGTGTAAGTCAACTACCCTGGCCAGCAAGATCTCCGGATCTGTCCCCCATTGAGCATGTTTGGGACTGGATGAAGCGTCGTCTCACGCGGTCTGCACGTCCAGCGCGAACGCTGGTCCAACTGAGGCGCCAGGTGGAAATGGCATGGCAAGCCGTTCCACAGGACTACATCCAGCATCTCTACGATCGTCTCCATGGGAGAATAGCAGCCTGCATTGCTGCGAAAGGTGGATATACACTATACTAGTGCCGACATTGTGCATGCTCTGTTGCCTGTGTCTATGTGCCTGTGGTTCTGTCAGTGTGATCATGTGATGTATCTGACCCCAGGAATGTGTCAATAAAGTTTCCCCTTCCTAGGACAATGAATTCACGGTGTTCTTATTTCAATTTCCAGGAGTGTATAATTCACTTGTTGTGAGCTCTTGGTGTCAATTCAATCCTATTTGTTGTTTTCTCTCGTTTTTTTTTTTTTACACTTTCTACAGTATCTGGTGATACTTTTTTATTTTTGTTTATCATTATTTGAATAATTTATGAGTGAATGTTTAATGAATTTGACAAAATTTCAATAATTATTGCATATGAAGTTTAATGCAATTTCACTGAATAAACCACTTATATGTTGAACAGCACTCCTTGCATTTCATTGATAGAATCTAAATAAATTCACATCTCTTTCTCCCTCCCACACGAGGTATCTTGCAAAACCACTAAAGCATAATGGCAATAATAATGACATAGGTATCACTAATGGATGAGTGGTAGATTAACCAATTATTTCAATTTCAAAGTTACATTAACATTTAATAGCCACAGCATATTTATTAACTGATGTGGAGGACAGTTATTGTTATTTGGAAGATAAACAGGCTTCTTTAACTGAGAAGCAAAACAAGAGATTATTGCAAACTCGGAGTAGCAATCAGGTGCCTAAGCCTGCAATTGTGCTTTAAGCTATGCTTGAGAGTTTTTCTTTGAATTCCGTCTTCAAGCGTGGTTAAGCTACCTAAATCTCTCCTGGCTATATAAATGAAATCAGGCCTTGAGTGTGGTAAGACGTGCCATCACCGACGTGCGGGTAGCGTGACACGTCTTCCGTCTCCACTCTCGCAGACAGACCTCGTCTCACAACAATATTTAGAATCGCGTTCCAATGTTTCGCCCTCAGGTCGATAGCTGTGTGCTTACACAGTGCAAAGAATAGCATTAAGTTGATTATATTGTTTTCAATGTAATGGAGGGTTCTGACACACTCTGACACACTCCTTGCAGCATGTTTAATTTAAGATTAATTTGACCTTTCTGATATATAGATCTGGACAACATCGAAAAAGCATGTTCTGCTGTGGAAAAGGATAGTGACTGGGGTATGGTTTTCAGCACCTTTCGTCGAAAGGCTCAGCTGCTGCCCGCTAATTTCATCAGTACGTTATTTCTGGCTACGACTTTATGACGTATTCTCTCACAGTGATGCTTGTACTCAGTGATCGGTCCAGTACGGCACGCATGTATGTTGATTTATCTGAATTCCAGGGTGATACCATTCCAGGTTACATTCAGTATACGCCTTGCCTATTTTGTGCGAACATGGAAGGCACTGTGTCTTTGGAGGATTTAGTTTGAGGGAATTTTTCTGCTAATACTCTGACAGGATGGCCATATTGTCGTCGTAAGGAAGTGACTCGAGCAATTTCCTATTTGTTGGTCGTTGGTATACAGGTCGAATAGGAGGGGAGCCGGGACACTGCCCTGGATGACCCCATTTTTCTACAGAAGCCATCGTCTCTTTCTGCCCTCCAGCGTCACATAGTTCATTGTCTTCTGTAGCAGGAATTTGGTGACTTTTACAATTTGGTAATCTTGAAGTGAGTCAGACAATTTTTTATGTGCGATTCATGGGTCACTGTGCCGAGTGCAGAGCTTATGTCAACCAATGCTAGTCCAGTTATTTGTCTATTTTCATATCCTTCCTGGCTTGGCTGGTGGAAGGTTTTTCCAGGTCTGAAACCGACATGTTACCGCAGGAGCTTTGCATTCGCAATGACCGCTGTGCTGTTCAGTATCAATAGTTCATAAAGATTGTGTGGGAGACACACGGAGGATATGGGGCAATAGTTCATCGGTCTGCGTCTGTCCCTGGCTTTAACAGTGCTACTGACTTGGTTTTTCTACGTAACTGTGAGACCTTGCAAGTTTTGAGGCAGTGATTTGTAAGCTCCACGATCCACCGTTTGGCTCCAACTCGAAACTGCTTTACCTGTTCCACACATACGTCACCAACCCTATCTAATTTTTTATTTTTTATTGAGTTCAGTCCAAGGTTGAGCTCTTTTAAGGCAAATGGCACAACAAAGATATTAGGTGCTTTCTGTTGTCGTCTATTGATTTAGAAGTTTTGTTTGATCTTCATTTAGGAGAAGTTGGTAGGCACCATGGTTGGGTGATACTTTTTACTGTTGTTTGATTCCCTTAGTACCACAATTGAGTTTCTGACTATGTTAGAGGCCGTTTTACTGCACCAGGTTGTCCTTCCAAGATTTAAATCCACTTCTACTGTCTTTCTTCCTTTGATTCATCTGTGAGGCCTGGGATAAAATATTGACTGCAGCCTCCCAGAATATGTATCTCTGGAAGTATTTTGGAGAATTGGTACGGATCTTCTGTAGTTGTCTCGTAATGGATTGTCCTAATGGCTCTAAGCACTATGGGACTTAACATCTGAGGTCATCAGTCCCCTAGAACTTAGAACTACTTAAACCTGACTAACCTAAGGACATCACACACATTCATGCCCCAGGCAGGATTCGAACCTGCGACCGCAGCAGCCGCGTGGTTCCAGATTGAAGCGCTTAGAACCGCTCGGCCACCGCGGCCGGCACGTAATGGATTGAGTTTACTTAATTTTTCGTCGAAATTTTCAATAAACTCCAGCCTCCTGGTCTTTTTAAGTTGCAGAATCGTATTTTTGTTGGTCTAATAGGCATCGGTAGAGCAAGTTTGCACTGGAGAAGCAGTTGTCAGGGTTGTAATCGTGCTTCCATATTTTTCTACCAAAAGAGCACCGTAAATCTGCCCATTGTTCCTATTGTGGTCGTTGTCATCCGTTTCTTTGTAGCTCTACCTTGCGCTCTGATAATTAAAGTCTGTTATAGAAATTTTGCATTATTGTCTGACTGACCTCCTCAACCTCTACTTGGAAAATATGATTGACCAATGTTCATTAGATGACAAAGGCGTAGAAATTGGAGGAAGAAGAGTAGGGTGTTTGAGGTTTGCTGATGACATGGTCCTTCTAGCCACAGGGGAAAATGAATTACAGGATTTGGTGGGCACCATTGAAACTAACGGAAAAAATATGGAATGAAAATTAACACAAATAAAACAAAAGTATTGGCACTAGGAGGAAATAAGGAAATAAAAATTATGGTGAATGGAGAAATACTAGAACAGGAGCAAAATTTTAAGTATCTTGGAAGCAGGACAGATACCGACTGGAAGTGCACCACAGAAATTAAAACAAGGATAGCAATGGCAAAAGAGGCGTTTTATAAGAAAAGGAGAATTTTCTGCAGCGGTCTGGACAGAGAACTCAGGAAGAGACTCATAAAATGTCTTGTATGGAGTGTTGTTCTATATGGCGCTGAAACATGGACTAAGAGGAAGAAAGCAGAGAAGGGCTGGAGGCTTTTGAGACCCGGACATGGCGGAGGATGGAAAGAATAAGTTGGATGGACAGAGTAAAAAATGAAGAGGTACTGAGAAGAGTGGGAGAGAAAAGACAGTTACTAGATGTAATAAAGAGAAGAAAAAGAAATTGGATTCGGCATATATTAAGAAAGAATGACGGACTGATAAAAACAGTTTTAGAAGGTTATGTAGAAGGGAAAAGGAAGCGAGGAAGGAAGAGATTCCAGATACTGGATGACATGATAAGCGGTAACAACATACAGCAGCCTTAAGAAGGAAGCAATGGATCGCAGAAAATGCAGAGGCAAAGGACCTGCTAATATAGCAGATAACTGATGTTGATGATGACCTCCTCAGGCGATTTGTACACACATGACACGGTGAAGGTGCTGCATTCGATTGTCAGTAGCTCGGTATTGTTGCATTTGCACCTGCCTGTCGATATTTTGTGAAGATTGCGTTGCCGTATATTATAGTGTGGAGTTCGCATGGCTAAACGCATTCCCTCAATTTGTAGTCTTGTTTCTCCTTTGTCTCGGAGTGTTTTACCAAGCGAGGTGGCGCAATGGTTAGCACACTGCATTTGCATTCGGGAGGGCAACGCTTCAAACCTTCGTGTGGCCATTCTGATGTAGGTTTTCGTGATTTCCCGAAATTACTTCAGGCAAATGCCGGGATGGTTACTTTGACAAAGGGCACAGCCGATTTCCTTTCCCATTCTTGCCTAATACGAGCTTTCGCTCCGTCTTTAATGACCTCGTTGTCGACGGGACGTAACCTCCTCCTCCCTCCTCCTCGGTGCGTTTCATGGAGGCACAGTACGTCTCATTTGTGTGTGCAGCAAAGCTCTGGCAGTACTTGTAGTTTATTCCTGGTAATTCCCTCATTTAGTTTTTTTTCCGGCTGTGGAGGGACAAGGGAACAGTCTCCGCGCGTACTGGAGGAAAAAGGAATTTCGGCCACTCCTGGAAACATTGCGATAAAAAGGAGGGTCAATCCCAACTTTAGACGAGGATATAGCTCAATGAACCGCCTGCATAACATGCAAAAGAATACTGGTAAAAAGTGAGCTAATTTGCACCTCGAGATAACACTAGTCAAGTCTAAGATTAGCAAGAACATTTTAAGTTTTGACACTCTATGTAGCTTCCTTTTTTTCTTAATGTTACTCTTTTTCATCGTTCACAATCGAGAGCTTGGATGTTGTGGTTTAAAGTTTCAGATAAATTTACGATCGAAGATCTATGTGTTTCTGGAAATGCTAACCTGTAAAGAATATCGCTGCACTCTTAAGGAAAACTAATACAACGGTTCAGTCGTCATTTTGTGTTAAGACTTTGGCCAGACAGGCTTAACCTTGTAAGCGACTGTTAATTATTCCAATTGGGGACTGGGGACTGATCTGTGTTGAAGATACGCTGAGACAATGACGAAAAGAAATACTGTTTTACACCCATAAATTTAATAAACGAAATTATCCGATGACAACGCTGTTTGCCAATGACCACCTTATTACAGCTGACGCGAGGATACAAATGTTTTATGTATGAAATATAACGACCCCGATCTACAATTTAAAATTTCGAACCAAAAAGTGAAAGTAATGACGTTTAAAGGTGAAGACATGGTCACAATAAAAAGAAATAAAGCCAAAATAGAGAAAATCAATGAATTCGACTTCACAAACGAAAAATACTTACATAAAAAAATTAAAGTACATTTAAGAAACAGATGAGAAAAGAAACCCTAATAAGGTTATCAAAAAAATGGCTTTACCATTGGCATTCGTGGCAGTGAGACCTGTACAAAAACAAAATAACAAGTGGAAATGAACGAAAAATGCAAGACGTGGAAATGAGATTTTCAAGAATGACAGCTTATTTTAGACAATCTGATAAGGAATTCAACGATCAGTCAAGAACTATGACTCATAAGCGTAAATGAACAGGTCGTAGTGTATAAAGATAAATGGAGAAATCATGTGACAAGAATGAGTCGAAGAAGAATGCCTAAAACCTAATGAATTATGGAGCAATAGGGAAAGTGACAATAATTAGATGTAGAAAAATGTGGAGATTCAAAATGAAATAACTATAGGTGTTATCGCCTAAAGTCAGCTCTGGCACGCCAGTCCGGAACGACAGAGAAGACATGGCTTTGAGATGAGGTCAGCCAATCGCACGCTGACCGGCCTCCATCCAGGACGACAACGTGACAGCAGCGGCCCCTACGTGAAGAGAGCATAAGCGCCGTGTCAGACCGGTGGCAGCCAACTTCGATAGCAGCTTCAATGTTAGTGACTTCGTTAGCCGATGCATCGTAGCCTCTATCATTAGCAATCTCTATGTAGCACAGACTGGTGTTTGTCTCTTCTGAAGAAGACTGATTATTTTGCATGTCGCCCTTTGCTTGCGGCTCATCATCGAAGTTAAGTACACTACTGGCCATTAAAATTGATACATCAAGAAGAAATGCAGATGATGAACGGGTATTCATTGGACAAATATATTATACTAGAACTCACATGTGATTGCATTTTCACGCAATTTGGGTGCGTAGATCCTGAGAAGTCAGTACCCAGAACAAACACGTCTGGCCGTAACAACGGCCTTGATACGCCTAGGCATTGAGTCAAACAGAGCTTGGATGGCGTGTACAGGTACAGCTGACCACGCAACTTCAACACGATACCACAGTTCATCAAGAGTAATGACTGGCGTATTGTGACGAGCCAGTTGCTCGGCCACCATTGACCAGAGGTTTTCAATTCGTGAGAGATCTGGAGAAAGTGCTGGCTAGGGCAGCAGTAGAACATTTTCTGTATCCAGTAAGGCCCGTACAGGACCTGCAACATGCGGTCATGCATTATCCTGCTGAAATGTAGGTTTTCGCAGGGATCGAATGAAGGGTAGAGCCACGGGTCGTAACACATCTGAAAAGTAACGTCGCTGTTCAAAGTGCCGTCAATGCGAACAAGAGGTGACCGAGACGTGTAACCAATGGCACCCCATACCATTATGCCAGGTGATACGCCAGTATGGCGATGACGAATACACGCTTCCAATGTGCGTTCACCACAATGTCGCCAAACATGGATGCGACCATCATGATGCTGTGAACAGAACCTGGATTCATCCGAAAAAATTACGTTTTGCCATTCATGCACCCAGGTTCGTCGTTGAGTACACCATCGTAGGCGCTCCTGTCTGTGATGCAGCGTCAACGGTAATCGCAACCATGGTCTCCGAGCTGATAGTCCATGCTGCTGCAAACTTCGTCGAACTGTTCGTGCAGATGGTTGTTGTCTTGCAAAAATCCCCATCTGTTGACTCAGGGATCGAGACGTGGCTGCACGATCCGTTACAGCCATGCGGATAAGATGATTGTCACCTCGACTGCTAGTGATACGAGGCCGTTGGGATCCAGCACGGCGTTCCGTATTGCACTCCTGAACCAACCCATTCCATATTCTGCTAACAGTCATTGGCTCTCGACCAACGCGAGCGGCAATGTCGTGATACGATAAACCGCAATCGCGATAGGATACAATCCGACCTTTATCAAAGTCGGAAACGTGATGGCACGCATTTCTCCTCCTTACACGAGGCATCACAACAGCGTTTCACCAGGCAACGCCGGTCAACTGCTGTTTGTGTATGAGAAATCGGTTGGAAACTTTCCTCATGTCAGCACGTTGTAGGTGTCTCCACCGGCGGCAACCTTGTGTGAATGCTCTGAAAAGCTAATAATTTGCATATCACAGCATCTTCACCCTGTCGGTTAAATTTCGCGTCTGTAGCACGTCATCTTCGTGGTGTAGCAATTATAATGGCCAGTAGTGTATTTGTACTTGTTATAAAAAATTTCATTAATGCGAGTAGTTCTAGACGCTTCAGTCCGGAACCGCGCTGCTGCTACGGGCGCCAGTTCGAATCCTGCCTCGGGCATGAATGTGTGTGACGTCCTTAGGTTAGTTAGGTTTGAGCAGTTTTAAGTTCTACGGGTCTGATGACTTCAGAAGTTAAGTCCCATAGTGCTCAGAGCCATTTGAATACGAGTGGTTTGTTTGCCTAGGGAACCAAGTATGCAGGATTCCTAGTCACAAAAATAGGTAATAGAGATAAGAAGAGACCGTAGCAGTAAATGGCCTATACTTGAGGAAAGAGGAAGGACAACTCATGACAAATGTTTATTTGACAGGTACGCGTAACAGTTGTGTTTATGTATGACGTGTATAGGTATGTATGTAAGCACGTATTTTAATGTCTTTACGTATAGCTGATTCTTATATATTTCACGTACTTGGTGCTGCTGGAAACAGTTATGTATTTGATATTGGGGAACCTTCTTTAAACTTGTGTAGTATTAATATATCTGTCGTATATAATGTTACACAGTAATTATTTTGCCTCGTAACGTTTCGTATAATTTTTATCCATATGTAGATGACTTGAATATGGACTCTTGACAGAAACTAGGTGTCTCAGAATACTTATTAATTACCGTAGCTGTTGATAACTTCACGAAGCCATTCTTTAAGGAATGGAGGGATGAACAGAGCTGTCTTGCGTTCAATGATGAGAGCTAATTCTTTTCTGAAATGGAAGTCTCTGGAAAGATAGGGACAACAGCACGACTAAAGCTAAATAAAGGTTATAGAAATAATTCTAAACGCGTGAAATCTGTGATAACTTCTGATTTTAAAAGGGGCAATCCGTCTATCGACAGAAATGCACTGATCAGCATTATAAAGGAATTCGGACTCGTTAATAAAGCAGCCAAAATAATTAAAGGAACTTAAATACAACATCGAAAGAAAATTTACGGAGAAACTATCAAATCCTTTTGAAACAGAGTCGGGTGTGGCTAAAGGAGATGGTTCCCCACCTCTGCTTCTCAACTTATCATCTGAGACGGTCGTAAGACAATGGAGGAAATCCATCAATACTAAAGCAGTTCAACTAGGAAAAAGTCAAAATTAAATTACCATAGGTCGTCGAGGTTTTTCAGACGACGTAGCGTTTGTTATTAATCACTGGATAGTCCCACAGAACAAATTGGAGAGCTGCAAAAACAAGCAGCCAAAATACGACTACAATAGCATTTGAAAAAAAAAAGAAAAACGGAGTTCATGAAAACTATTAATACGAACATCAAAATCTTAAAATTTATGACAGCGCAGTACCTAAAATAAATTATTTTAAATACTTAGGTGGATGGATAGCCATCTGTATAAGAGAAAAGATGGCAATAGGAAACAAAATACATACGACAGAGTGATGAAAAATAATGCTTCCCAAATTTTTATGTGAAAGCTCTTAAAGCCTTAGAACAAAGTTATTCTTCATGCCTACATGTTTTCAGCCCCTTGACGCTAGTCGGCTCCGAAGTTAGCGTCTAACATTGTGTTGTGTAGTCTTGCGTTTATTGTCATCGATCATGCTCCATACAGTCCCGACATGGTCCCATCCGATTTTCATCTGTTTCCAAAATTTAAAGAACATGTTTGAGACTTTCACTTTGATCGCGAAGAAGCGGTGCAAGCGAAGTTGAGGTTGTGGCTCAGTCAATAAAGTCAAGCATTCTAAAGTAACTGTATCAGAAATTGGTCTCTCGTTGGGAGAAATGTGTTTGTCGCCACAAATAAATCATTAGACATGAAGAATACAGATTTAGAACGTTGATAACGTTTCTTTTATTTAAAAAGGTTTAAGAGTATTATGAATATTTCGGCAAGTCTTCGTAAAATGGCAAGAGCATTCCATACGACAAAAAGCACATATAACAATTCCTTTTGTGTCGGTAAATAAAACTAACAACAATATTCTATCGAAAAGTGTTAAGGATCAGGTACAGTATGCAACAGAAACACTTAAAACGATCAAATTTGGGGAACTCGGAAAACTGGAACAAGTTGATAGAAGACCCTTAAGGAAATTGCAGTGACCTAAAAGTATTAGTAATGCCGAATACTAACTGAGATGAAACTAATAAGTCTATTTGAAAATGGACAAGATAACAGAAGTAATGAGAAAAAGAAAACTACAGTTCTGAGCTCACATAACGAATGGATAATAACAGATTAACCAAGCGAACTTTCAACTTACTAAATGTTTACAAATCCAGATCCACACGACTGAGTGAAACTAACAAAGATAAGAAAGACATTGGAGTTAAAAAAGGTCTGACTGATGACAGAAACAACTTTGTTAGGTTAGTACATAAGTCAGTAGCTTTTTTGTTTTGCATATCGGTATTCCGGTAGCTATGGGTTTATTTATCGATTGTCATTTTTTGTTTGTAGTTCACTGTTGCGATCTGAGTTTATGTACTGTCACTTTGTCATTGGGATATAGTAAGTGGAACTGCGAGTGCCGTGTGAAGAAAGCGGAACATATGCGACATTCTTCTGTTTAGACGGGTGACAACGGCGAGGCAGCCAGAAACATTTCGCCGTGTATGGAGATAATGTCATTCGACAGAGAACGGCAAGAAAATGATTTTCTCGTTTTTAAGGAGGATCGTTTTGACATTAGTGACTCTCCACGTTCAGGACGACATTTGCAATTTTACGAAAGTCGTTTAGACGCATTAATCCACAATGATTCACGTCAGTGTACTCGAGAACTGGCAAATTTGATGAACCGTGATCAGTCCGCCATTGTGTGACATTTGCATCCAAAAGGGAACGTCGTAAAATCTGTCGAATGAGTACCGCATGCTTTAACCCAAAATCACAAACACTTCTCCACACGGAAATCCATTTTATAGCGTCCATAGCTCCACTCACTACGTCCAAATGACAAAGTGACAGTATATAAAATCGGAAAGCAACAGGGAACTACAAACAGGAAATGACAATCGACAAATAAACCCATAGCTACCGTATGTGCATCTCTTATCATCAACTGCTCTTGAACAACGCCGAACATTCCTGTCCTGTATCATTACTGGTGACGAGAAATGTTGTCTTTATATTAACATCAGGAAAATAAAGTAATGGTTGAGCCCAAACAAAGCAGCAATTCCCCATACAAAGACCTTGCACGCATCCACAAAGAATAAAGTTATGCATCTGGTGGAACAGTGACGATGTGGTGTACTGCGAATTGCTTCCCCGAGTTGTAACCATCACTGTTGACCGTTATCAACAGGACGCCTTGCAGGCACAGTCGAAGAACAGCAACCTGGAAGACTGCATGAAGTAAGCTACGGCACGATAACGCCCGCCCGCATTCGGCTAGACCGACAAGAAACACTACAGAAGTTAGGTTTGGAAATCATTCCGCGCCATCTTATGCACCTTACCTTTTGCCGTCACATTCTCGGCTTTTCGGCTCTCTGTCGAACAACGTTCCAGGAACTTCCTTGTCGTATAAAGATGCGTCCAAACATGGTTCGCTCTTTGCCTCAAAGTTAGGTGATTTCTACATTCGCGGAATCGAAAAGTTACCCAGCGTTAGCAGACCATCAATGGTGAAGGAGAATGGATGTCTCAAAAGAAAGTGTGTATTTGAAGAGCTCTCTGCGTATGTGCAACAAATTGGAGGAGAGGAAGACGGGGGGACGTTCACAACTTGTTTGACCCTTAGGAATTCAGTCGGCATAGAGTTCTTCTCAGGAGCGAATGGAGCGCTCTGTGGGTGATAATTTAGAAAAACGGTGATTCTGAGTGTAGGACGGAGAAAATTTTGGAGTGATCGTGGACTGCGTTATGTAAATGATTCTCCGGGTGTTCTCCTTATCCGAGCAGACCGGCTTAATACTGGCCAAAACGAAATCTGGGCGTCCAAGGTGATCAGCAGCGGGTGAATCCGCGGAGAGTGTAAACCGGTCTATTCGTGGCGATGCTAACTTCTCCATTCGTAAGGATGCAAATTCTTTGAACGTGCATAGATCATCTCTGCACCGAATTCCGCAAAAATACCTTAAACTGCACCCTTACAAAATCCGACTGATGCAAGAACTAAAACCTCAGTATGCCAGGCATAGGCTGCAGTTCGTTACTGATGTGGCAGAGTGCTGTCCATTTAATATCTTGTTTCCTGACGAGGCTCATTTTCACCTGAACCGTAGAGTCAATAACCAAACTTGCTACTACCAGAGTGTAACGAATCCTAAACAGAAGCAAGAGAAACCTCTTTGCTTGCCTGAAGTTACTGCAAGGGCTGCGTTGTCGGCACGAGGAATAACTGGCCCGAACGTTTTCGAGGCGAGAGCTGTCGCGCAGTTACAATGAAATCGGATCATTATGTGACGATATTAAATGACATTTTTGCGCCTGAAAATTTCAAAACTTTCTTGGTTATAACCAGAAAATATGGTTTCAGCAAGACGGAGCCACAGTACAGACATCCAATGCGTCTATACAGCGAGTTCCTGTTATTTTCCCTGCAAAATTGATCTCTAGGAAGAGTGACATAAATTGGACCCCTGAAGTTCAAATTTAAGTCCCATGGATTTTTTCATATGAGGGTATCTCAAATCTAAAGTGTATGGCAGTAATCCGACGTCTCTGGAGCAACTGAAAAAAATATCCCTAGCGAAATGGGAGCCATCTCAGTGTCTACATGCCGAGCCGCCATGCAAAATTTTGGTCTTCCTTTAAATGAATGCTTTAGGCGTACTGGGACTGGATTTAAATGATATTATTTTTAAGAAGTAAATTCCTAAGCTGTATATTTCAATAATAAAAACAAAATTTTGTCAGCAGAATTAGTAACGGTAACACCACTTATCTTGAACAACAGTCGCTGCTAACATTATATCTTTGCGAGGAATTTTTGATAAGATATGACCGTGGGATAACCTAATGGAAACATATAAATCAAACTGGGTATCGTTTTCGAAACGCCAGCCTAATTAGGCATTCTTATGTCTAGCAATACAAAATACAATAAAGCAGAAGGCAATGCTAAGGCTACCCTAACTTTCTTTGACACACAAACTAAATTCTTTATTTATATTTGTTCACACTACAACACAGTAATCTAACCTCACAAATAAATGTATTGCTAACGTGGAAGTCAAACAAACAAATCGCCAATGAGATAGTAAACAGAAACATATGCCTCTCAACATCACGTTCCTTAAATTAACTAGATACAGCAGTTTATAGAACAAACTCACATGAAACTAGTAGCAATACCAAACAGGGACGAGCATGAAATGATTCTAATTTAAATCAGAGGTTCTGTTAATGATCATACTCTATAAATTCACTGCTTAATACAGGGTCTCTAATCCTGTCTATTGAACAACTTGCATTAGAATAGCCAACACAGAAAATATTTCTTTCAAAAATGGTTCAAATGGCTCTGAGCACTATGCGACTTAACTTCTGAGGTCATCAGTCGCCTAGAACTTAGAACTAATTAAACCTAACTAACCTAAGGACATCACACACATCCATGCCCGAGGCAGGATTCGAACCTGCGACCGTAGCTGTCCCGCGGTTCCGGACTGAGCGCCTAGAACCGCTAGACCACCGCGGCCGGCAATTTTCTTTCTTAAGCTCGGTTTGAGGCAATTAAACGGAGTGCAAATCTCGCTACACTGGCTCTGAAGGAGCTTTTGCATCGCTTCATTATTAATTATGCAAAGCATAACAAATTGTAACTCTTTAAATAAGAAATGTGCTTTGATAAGCAGTCTTTTAACCTACTCAAAATATAATTGGATATGCTAATGTCAACATAACATTAAATGTAAGTTCAAACCATTTATCATGAAATGAACACCGATAAAAGTTTGAAATCCTGATTAAAGCGGATAAATGCAACAATTAATAATCTTCAAAGAACGAGTTGCCACTAGCGTGCCAACCGCACCTTTCCCACTCCGCCAGGCTACTTCCGTAGCTGGGGACTTCCCCACATCCTTTACATTCAACCCTATGTTCCCTAAGTAAGGACCAAGTTATTTACAGTACATTATATAACGATCATTCCAGTAGTTATTTAAATCCACAAGCACAGTTTAAATAACATCGTTCAAAAGTTCACATAACTAAAATATGTATATTTAGTGAAAGAATTTTTATGAGAGATGCAACATACTACATAAGCAACATTACAAATTGACATATACACTCCTGGAAATTGAAATAAGAACACCGTGAATTCATTGTCCCAGGAAGAGGAAACTTTATTGACACATTCCTGGGGTCAGATACATCACATGATCACACTGACAGAACCACAGGCACATAGACACAGGCAACAGAGCATGCACAATGTCGGCACTAGTACAGTGTATATCCACCTTTCGCAGCAATGCAGGCTGCTATTCTCCCATGGAGACGATCGTAGAGATGCTGGATGTAGTCCTGTGGAACGGCTTGCCATGCCATTTCCACCTGGCGCCTCAGTTGGACCAGCGTTCGTGCTGGACGTGCAGACCGCGTGAGGCGACGCTTCATCCAGTCCCAAACATGCTCAATGGGGGACAGATCCGGAGATCTTGCTGGCCAGGGTAGTTGACTTACACCTTCTAGAGCACGTTGGGTGGCACGGGATACATGCGGACGTGCATTGTCCTGTTGGAACAGCAAGTTCCCTTGCCGGTCTAGGAATGGTAGAACGATGGGTTCGATGACGGTTTGGATGTACCGTGCACTATTCAGTGTCCCCTCGACGATCACCAGTGGTGTACGGCCAGTGTAGGAGATCGCTCCCCACACCATGATGCCGGGTGTTGGCCCTGTGTGCCTCGGTCGTATGCAGTCCTGATTGTGGCGCTCACCTGCACGGCGCCAAACACGCATACGACCATCATTGGCACCAAGGCAGAAGCGACTCTCATCGCTGAAGACGACACGTCTCCATTCGTCCCTCCATTCACGCCTGTCGCGACACCACTGGAGGCGGGCTGCACGATGTTGGGGCGTGAGCGGAAGACGGCCTAACGGTGTGCGGGACCGTAGCCCAGCTTCATGGAGACGGTTGCGAATGGTCCTCGCCGATACCCCAGGAGCAACAGTGTCCCTAATTTGCTGGGAAGTGGCGGTGCGGTCCCCTACGGCACTGCGTAGGATCCTACGGTCTTGGCGTGCATCCGTGCGTCGCTGCGGTCCGGTCCCAGGTCGACGGGCACGTGCACCTTCCGCCGACCACTAGTGACAACATCGATGTACTGTGGAGACCTCACGCCCCACGTGTTGAGCAATTCGGCGGTACGTCCACCCGCCCTCCTGCATGCCCACTATACGCCCTCGCTCAAAGTCCGTCAACTGCACATACGGTTCACGTCCACGCTGTCGCGGCATGCTACCGGTGTTAAAGACTGCGATGGAGCTCCGTATGCCACGGCAAACTGGCTGACACTGACGGCGGCGGTGCACAAATGCTGCGCAGCTAGCGCTATTCGACGGCCAACACCGCGGTTCCTGGTGTGTCCGCTGTGCCGTGCGTGTGATCATTGCTTGTACAGCCCTCTCGCAGTGTCCGGAGCAAGTATGGTGGGTCTGACACACCGGTGTCAATGTGTTCTTTTTTCCATTTCCAGGAGTGTAGATATCGATACAGACACATAATAGGTCGAAAGTAGGTGTTACAAATGCAGCCTCTAGTTTATTCTGACACATCAAACATAAACTTTCTATACAGACATCCTCTATTATTGATGAGTGAAGTCTCTGTTATGTGTATCTGTCGTTTTATTAAACTCACGGGAAAATCGCTGTGAACTTATACACTAACCTAATAGAAAAGCAACACAGACAGCACTGACCGAGGTGACGCACTCGGGAGGAAGACGGACAATCAGATTCAGATTTTCCGTGATTTCTCTAAATCATTTCGGGCAAATGCCGGAATGGTTCCTCTGAAAGGTCACCGTCAATTTTCTACCCCATCTTTGACACAATCCGAGCTTGTGCTCCATCTCTAATGACCTCGAAGTTGACGGGCGCTTATACACAACGTTCCTTCGTTCCTTTAAACAGACGATGGGATTTCAAGAAAGAAACAGGTCCGCATGTGGAAGGAAGTGGACCGAGGAAGAAAAGGAACAACTTTCTCAAAGGATGAAATAAGAGTGAGCAAAGAAAAGCAAAGACGAAGACAGGTGAATTGATTTACAAAGCCCTTCATGAGGGCTATTCGAATGAATGTACGCTACTGACCATTAAAATTGCTACACCACGAGGATGACGTGCTACACGCGCGAAATTTAACCGACAGGAAGAAGATGTTGTGAAATGCAAATGATTAGCTTTTCAAAGCATTCACACAAGGTTGGCGCCGATGGCGACACCTACAACGTGCTGTCATGAGGAAAGTTTCCAACCGATTTCTCATTCACAAACAGCAGTTGACCGGCGTTGCCTGGTGAAACGTTGTTGTGATGCCTCGTGTAAGGAGGAGAAACGCGTACCATCACGTTTCCGATTTTGATAAAGTCGGATTGTAGCCTATCGCGATTCCGGTTTATCGTATCGCGACATTGCTGCTCGCGTTGGTCGAGATCCAATGACTGTTAGCAGAATATGGAAACGGTAGGTTCAGGAGGGTAATACGGAAAGCCGTGCTGGATCCCAACGGCCTCGTATCACTAGCAGTCGAGATGACAGGTATCTTATCCGCAAGGCTGTAACGGATCGTGCAGCCACGTCTCGATCCCTGAGTCAACAGATGGGGACGTTAGCAAGACAACAACAATCTGCACAAACAGTTCGACGACGTTTGCGGCAGCGTGGACTATTAGCTCGGAGACCATGGCTGCGGTTACCCTTGACGCTGCATCACAGACAGGAGCGTCAGCGATGGTGTACTCAACGACGGACATGGGTGCACGAATTGCAAACCGCAATTTTTTCGGATGAATCCAGGTTGTGTTTACAGCATTGTGATGGTCGCATCCGTGTTTGGCGACATCGCGGTGAACACACATTGGAAGCGTGTATTCGTCATCGCCATAATGGCGTATCACCCGGCGTGATGGTATAGGGTGCCATTGGTTACTCGTCTCGGTCATCTCTTGTTCGCAGTCACGGCGCTTTGAAGAGTGGACGTTACATTTAAGATGTGTTACGACCCGTGGCTCTACCCTTCATTCGATCCCTGCGAAACCCTACAATTCAGCAGGATGATGCACGACCGCATGTTGCAGGTCCTGTATGGGCCTTTCTGGATACAGAAAATGCTCGACTGCTGCCCTGGCCATCACATTCTCCAGATCTCTCACCAATTGGAAACCTCTGGTCAATGGTGGCCCAGCAACTGGCTCGTCACAATACGCCAGTCACTACTCTTGATGATCTGTGGTATCGTGTTGAAGTTGCATGGTCAGCTGTACCTGTACACGCCATCCAAGCCTTGACTCAATGCCCAGGCGTATCAAGGCCGTTATTACGGCCAGAGGTGGTTGTTCTGGGTACTGATTTCTCAGGATCTACGCACCCAAATTGCGTGAAGATGTAATCACATGTGAGTTCTAGTATAATATATTTGTCCGACGAATACCCGTTTATCATCTGTATTTCTTCTTGGTGTAGCAATTTTAATGGCCAGTAGTGTATTAAGTAGATTAGTAGCCCCTGGCGACACGTACCCTCTCGCGGTCCCTGATGCAGATGCGCATCTCGACCTCGGCGGCGGCCAGCGTCCTGGTGACGAGGTAGACGGTGGAGGCGCCCCTGAGCGCCGCCTTCTTGAAGGAGAGCAGCCCGCGGCCGGGCACAGTGAGACAGCGCAGCGACAGGTCCCGCAGCATGAGGCATAGGCTGTCGCGGCCCGTGCCGGGGTCTCTCACCACCACCTCCACCGTGTCCGGACGATCCACCGGCAGCGGCGCAGGCTTCTGCAACACGCCCACCATCTGCACTCACACCGAGCGAGATGGTGCAGTGGTTTGCACACTGGACTCGTATTCTGGAGGACGACGGTTCAAACTCGCGTCTGTCCATCCTGATTTAGGTTTTCTGTGTTTTGCCTAAGTCACTTCAGTCAAATGCCGGGATGGTTCCTTTGAAAGGACACGACCGACTTCCTTGCCGCATCGATGGGACCGATGACTTCGCTGTTTGGTCCTCTCCCCAAACCAACCAAGCAACCAACCGTCCATCTGCACTCACGTGATAGTATCTGGCTTCGACGATTCCGCCAGCCACGTAGGTTGTATGACTGGTCCAAAAGTTACTGTAGACTAGGACGTCCACCAAAAGTTGTACAATAAGGAGCAAGATTCTAAAGCTGCCCTCTTCGACAGCAAAAAGCTGGAGAGAACTGTAACGTTACGCGTACGTAGGCGATTTAGTAAGAAGAAATTGATGAATGGCTAAACGGTAGTGGGATCAGGGCTCAGGATGCGCGGCAGCAGTTCCAGTTAGGTGAACAGTACGGGTGAGTCCAGGTACAAAGACAAGCAACGTGGCAGAAATGGGTAAATTCCAAAGCTGGGAATTTGGATGCAGAAGAATTTAGCAGAAGATGCACCAAAAATGGCAGAGCATCCGACGAGCTGAAAGATGGCCTCTTAAAGCTCTTTGAGAATCTACGAGGGCTATGCACAAAGTACATTACGTTTTCGTTTGTGTCCGTTAGGGGCGGGGCTAGCGCCGTCATCTTGGTGTCATGGCATTCCGCCGCTCAGTCGGGATCCTGCCGTGCTAGTGAGAGGTTCGTGCTGTACTCCGTTGAGTTACTGTGACAGTTTGAAATGTCAGCGTTAATTGAAAATGCCGCGAAGTGTGAAGTGCATGCTGTAATAAGGTTTCTGACTGCAAAAAACTGTACACCGATAGAAATCTATCGGCACCTTTGTGAAGTGTATGGGGACAACATAGTCACTGAAGGTGGAGTGCGTCAATGGGTCATAAAATTTAAAAATGGCCGAACTAACGTTCACGACGAAGAGCGAAGTGGAAGACCCAGGATAGTGACTGCCGAACTTGTCGAAAAAGTCGATGCCGCGGTCCGTGAAAACCGTAATTTCACAATAACGGAACTCTCTATGAGTTTTCCACAAATTTCACGAAGTTTGTTGCACGAAATGATTACCGAAAAGCTTGGTTACCACAAGTTTTGTGCAAGATGGATACCAAAATCTTGACAGAGATTCACAAAAATCAGCGAATGGCTGCAGCGTTAACGTTTTGGACGCTTACGAGAAAGATGGCGACTCATAACTCGATCGCATCGTTACTGGTGACGAATCATGGGTTAAGTATGTGAACTGCGAGACAAAATTGCAGTCAATGCAGTGGGGGCACACAAATTCCCCCCAAAAACCCAAGAAATGCATGCAGACAATGTCGGCAAGGAAGGTGATGGCGACTGTCCTTTGGGACAGAATGGGCGTGATTTTTGTGGATTTCCTGGAAAGAGGCACACCAATAAACTCTCAAAGGTATTGCCAAACTCTGCACAACCTCAGAAGAGCAATACAAAACAAGCGCAGGGGAAAGTTGGGCTCAAATATCTTGCTGATTCACGACAACGCCCGGGCCCACACGGCAAATGCCACTCGTGAAGTCCTCGGATCTTTTAAGTGGGAGTTGTTTCCTCATCCGCCGTACAGTCGCGACCTGGCATCGAGCGACTTCCACTTATTCCCAGCAATGAAGAAGTGGTTGGCTATGCAGCGTTTCGATGACGACGCACAGCTTCAAGAAGAGGTAACCACGTGGTTGAAGGCGCAGGCGGCCGAATTTTACGACGAAGGAATTTCCAAGCTCGTCCATCGCCACGATAAGTGCCTTAATTTAAATGGCAACTATGTAGAAAAGTAGTATTTAAGTGTGGCTTTCATCTGTATATAATAAAAAATTTCCAATACTTTATTTATTTTTAATTCCAAAACGTAATGTACTTTGTGGATAGCCCTTGTATAATAATTTACAGTCAGGCATTAAATCAAATCTGGATTCATCTGCGATCTCAGAAAAATGAAGCGCATTCTATGGTACAACTGTAGTATCATGTATTGACATAACCCTACTGGTATTGCACAGTTGGCAATGGAATGGCAAGTTTCCATCTGACGCCCACTGAGCCACACCTACAGCAGCTCTGTACTACCAGCACACACGGCCGTGAGCGACATAGGAAGGTCGGTGGCAACCACGTGCTCCTCTTGCACTCGGAACCGCATCACTACGACACCTTCATTCGTGCTTACTTTACCGAGTCTCATCCTAGTTGGCATTGTGATAGCTGGACTCTGTTTCTTGCTGCATTATCTATGATGAGTCTTCGTACACTTGGAGAAATACACGGTAAGTAAATCTGCTGTTTGTTGCGTTCACTTGTTCACTAACCATTTCTCTTTCTGTCCAGCTTTCCTATGACGACAGCTGCTGCATCACTCTGACTATGCTAATTTAAAAGTCGCCAGATGCATGTGTTAGCAAACACCATAACTGGGAAAGAGAAACAAAAGACGCTCTTGTCAAGAAAGCGTCAATAATTGTTTAAACAAAATTTAACGAGAATTCTTTCCCATTTAACGTGAGCGCACCTGCACAAGAATGCTGAATTATTCATTTATGAACAGAACTTTATTTCTAATTATTGTGAATAATCTGAGTGTGATCGAATATTAGCAGCACTTCTTTATTTAAATGTTGTAACATATTAGTTTAGTCCAGCAAGTGGTCAGTAAAAATAAACTAAACTCTACCCAAACAGGCCATGAAGGCCCAAAGGTACCGTTTCATCCTCAGCCCACAGTCGTCACTGGATGTGGATATGGAGAAGCATGTCGTCAGCACACCGCTCTCCCAGCCGTATGTCAGCTTATGAGAGCCGAACCACTACTTCTCAGACAAGCAGCTCCTCATTTTGCCTAAGGGCTGAGTGCACACCGCTACCTAACAGCTCTCGGCAGACCGGATGGTCACCCATCCAAGTGCTAGCCCATTCCGACAGCGCTTAACTTCGGTGATTTGACAGTAAATGGTGTTACCATTGCGAAAAGACCGTTGGCGGGAAATGGTCAAGCTGAATCAAACTATATCTGTAAAGTTGACGGAGCATGTATTTTTGGTGGGGACGATTTTCAGCCGGCGGAAAAGCCGGTGACTTCGGGAGTCAAGTGGAGACTGGGCCTTTTCGAGTGAACTGCTCAAGTGAGCGATTCTGACACCCTGATGCTCGTTCTGGAAGAACATGGACCTGACTCTGGTAACATGTGTGATTCAATCGTGTGAGTGTTTCATTCTGGGTGGTAAACGGCCGCTACAGTACTTTAATTTCTGGAGGGACTTTGTATTTCAAGAGGTCTGAATGTGCTCCAGAGTAGGACGTTTTCCACTTGTATTACTGAACTGACGATAGGCAGAGTATTCCTTGTATCACGTGTGATGATGTACAAATCACCATGTTGAACTCTGAACTATTTTCAGCTGGTGAATTTTCCGTGTATTGTGGTCACAAAATAGACTTACTTTTCATGAGTCTTTAATGACTATTTAGTTTGAGGATTTTGCTACCATTCCTGCGTTCCTCTCATCGTAACTTGAATGTATTTTAGAACAATATTTCTGTCTGTATTATACATCATTATCGTAGGACAACTTTCTGTTTATCTGGGATGTCCTTTCTTGAATAAACACTATTTAACATAATTCTCTGTCACCTACATCAATTCCAGGCGTTAGAATAGAACCGTTGTTATTAAATTATTCATTTAATTTTTATTTTGTATTTCTGTGTATTTTATTAACTCGCAGTTCTAGCCTATGCATACACTATTTGACTACAGAATCACAGCTACAAATTATTATTTGCAGCGAATTAGTCACGAGGCATGAAAGCAGATGTACGCTGCTCGACGCAGACTAATAGCACCTACACCACATTTAACCATGTCTGTAAGGAGATTATTTCCGTTTTAGACAATAGAAATACTTAAATCATCTAATGAGACTCAGTAACTTGTTTCCTAATTAGCATCTCTGTTCTTGTTATAGAAAAGGACTGCCATTTACCTTGGAGTCTTCCCAAAAAATTTTTGCTTGTATGATTTTGCGAAACGCAAGTTTACTCCAGATAAACCACTGGCCTTTTGTTTTCCGTATATTACAAATGCACGGTGCGCAAAACTGCACCTCATGGGGAGTCAGTTTCCCTGATTACTTTACAGATGAGTTAACGTTTTGAATATTTGACTCTAAGACTGTAAGTGGGGGTCGGTTTAGAGAAGGTTTGAAATTATATTAAAAGCTTGCTGTAAGTCACTAAGTACTTAAAATCCCGAAATACGCGTGAATTCTTTATGCTAAAATTCCTCTTCCAATTATGGGTATATTAATGAGTAAACGTGTAGGGTTACAACGTCACTCTTGCATGCTTCTTTTTGCATGACGTTATCCTGGAAAATCATGTTTCACTTATTTATTGTAGACATATGTCTCTCTTTGGCTTTGTGCACCTTCTGTTTGAGGTATTCGTTGGGTTACAGGGAGCTTTGGGTCGCAGCAGCCGATGTCGTGACGTCAGAGCACGTGCCGAGAGACCTCCTCCCCAATCGCAGCTGCAAGGAATAGCCAGACGGAAGGTTCCTTGAACCCTAATGAAGAACGCTGTAAAAGAGAACATCGAGCTTGGATGTATATTTTTAAACAGTCTCTTGTCTGAAGTCTCTAGATCTTCGAAGCCCAACCTTTTGAGATGACCTGGTCCGCAATGGAAGAGGCCGTACATAATATACTTAACGCCATTAACAATAACTACTTGGAAAAAACCGGAAAAGGAAACCGGGATGGACCAATGAGAGAATATTATCATGTGGCGGGCGTTTCATATCGCAAATACTTTATTTATAATTTTACACAGATAAAATTTTATCGACTTCCTTTTTTACTTACTCGTGTAATAGATGGTCACTTCTTGGGCCGCAATAACGGCCCACTGGCTGCGGGTTGACACCCCTAGTGTCAAATGAAAGGCCGAGCAGTGGTTAGCACACTGGACCCACATTCGGGAGGACGACGGTTCAAACCCGCGTCCAGTCGTCCTGATTTAGGTTCTCCGCGATTTCCGTAAATCGCCTCAAGCAAATGCTGTGGTGGTACCTTTGAAAGGGAACGACAGATTTCCTTCCCCATCCTTCCCTAATCCGAAGGGACCGATGACCTCGCTCTTTGGTAACCCCCCCCCCTCCCTCAAATCAATCAAACAATCAGTGTAAAATGAGGACACCAGCTGCAAAAATGTCAGGCTGACGAATTTTCTGACACAAAACATTTTGCTGAAACAGTTTGGAGTACGCACCTATTACAGACTTCACCTGGGATGTTTTATTTGTAGCTATGACTCCATCTCATCATACGCAAAAATCATCATCAGTTTCACTTTTGACTATTGTCCGCGAAATTTTCCGGTGTGAATAGCCGGGACTTTTCCATTGGGACGATCGAGACTTCAGTTCAGGCTCAACATCTCGTATCCAGGTTTCATCAATTGTAAGAATCATTTTCAGAAACTGTTTTCCATTTACCTGACGACGATGAAGCAATTCTTCTTCCATTCTTTGCGACATGCTTTCTGCTCTTCGCTCAAATTATGCGAAACCATCTGGCAGCAACTTTTCTCATCTTTAACTTTTCAATTATGGTTGTGTAAATGAATTGACAGACATCATAGCCTCATATGTAAGTTCCTCACATGTTTTTCGTCAGTCCTCTCTCAAAATGTCATTAACAATAACCTGAGAGGTATAGTCTCTTACAATGGCCTTCCACTTCTTGAGTCATCCTAAGTGCTTACCCGCCCTTCACGGAGACGAGAAGCCCAAAGTGATACTGTGCTACGATCCACTACATTATTCCCACACTCGTTTTTCAAAGCGTTGTAAATTTCCGCTGGGTTCTTTCCACTTAGCGACTCGATTTTGATGTAGTTTCAAATGGCTCTAATCACTATGGGACTTAACATCTGAGGTCATCAGTCCCCTATACTTAGAACTACTTAAGCCTAACTAACCTAAGGACATCACACACAATCATGCCCGGGGCAGGATTCGAACCTACGACCGTAGCAGCAGGGCGGTTCTGGATTGAAGCGCCTAGAACCGCTCGGTCACAGCGGCCGGCTCTGATGTAGAAAGGCTGGTCATTGTGTGAAATCTGACATGAGTCGGTTTCAGCTTCTATTTTAAAACTGAGTTACTCGTGTACCAGCAAACACACACGACCATCACGCCTAATGTCTCACTCAGAACTGAAATGAATTTCAACTTGACTACACCATTGTAGTGGTCGTGCATGCACTGTCTGCAGAACTTTTGAAATGGCCCTCGGACATACTTGTTTTAACTAGGAGCGATGAGGCAGATGCTTTATTAGCAAATCACCAGCATTTTTGTTTCAAATTAGTTACGTTTAACAATAATTTTATCTTGGAACTCTTCCATTTGGTCCGTGCTTGCATAGAAAAACAACAATATCATAAACTGAGTCCGGCTTGATGCAAACACCTTGTTATTCGTTTACTTCTTTATTTTCCCAAACTTGTTTCGGCGACAAGTATCACCATCATCAGTGGGTTTTTTAATCTTATTTATTGTATGTTACAGCATGTTTTTGAAAATTATTGTCGCTGTTTGCGACATATTTTCTGTGCGCTATTTTTTGTTGCCGTTTTCACTCAGCGAACATTATGCAATCTGCAAGTTCGTTGGATGGTATGTAGCTGATTCTGTACACAGAAAAAAAACTTGCGCACTTTGTTTACGTTCTAGAATATTACGTCATCTTGCTGTTCGCGTGTGTGAACAACAACATGGCGTAATCCTTCCTTTTCATCATTGTTAAGAAATGTAATTCTCTACGAAGGAAGTACCGTACAAAATTCTTAAGTTCTATACTAGAGCGACAAAAATCATGGCGTACCTCCTAATATCGTGTCGGACCTCCATTTCGTACGGCTTAGTGCAGCAGCTCGACGTTGCATACACGCAACAAGTCGTTGGACGTTGCATACACGCAACAAGTCGTTGGAAGTCCGCAGCAGAAATAAAGAGCTAAGCTGCCTCTATAGGCACCCGTAACTGGGAAAGTGTTGCCGGTGAAGGATGTTGTGCACGAACTGACCTCTCGATTACGTTCCAGAAATGTTCGACGGAAATCATTTCGGGCGATACGGGTAGCGGAATAATGCGCTCTAAACGTCCAGAATGTTCTTCAAACCAGTCGCGGACAACTGTGGCTTAGTGACATGACGCACTGTCATCCATAAAAATTCTATAATTGTTCGGGAACATGATGTGGCATCAACGTTCGATACCACACTTGTTAGGGGTTGCACTTATCGACCGCGGTCCGTAGTAGTATCGCTGGACCCGCGAGTCGAGACTAGCGCCGCTCCGCGGCGTGCGCTCGTCCACTCTTGCTCGGGATGGACTGCGCAAAGGTTGGGAATTAGTACGGGCGCTGATAACCGCGCAGTAGAGCGCCCCACAACCCAAACATCATCATCATCATCTTGTTCAGGACGTCAAGTAGGAAAGTAGTATAGCCTTCAGCTGATAAGAAGCAACCTCTAAGAAGACGCTTAGTTAAAGTATGGCCTATGTGATGCCTCTATAGCTCTCTGTTTGTAATTAAAGTCATCCGGACTATGAAGACTCCTGTACCACCAGTTAAGTACAATATATTATTTTTACCAACGACGTCTAATTATTTTAGACGTTGTAGACCCAGACCATGCAGCCAGTTCCTTATCGACTTCACTGACAAACCTGCTCTATATGCAAAGAAGAGATCTAAATGTTTCTATTTAGCACAGGCCACCAGTCATTCACATTGGCGACGATTCGTTCGTCGTCATCGTGACACATGATACCAGGTTGCACAGTGCCTTGTTGACGTCTTTGGTCCACGGGTTCCTGGGTCTGTGCCACACTCATACCCTACAAGTTCTTACCAACAGTAATCAGTACTCATCTGACAAGGCCACGGTTTTTCATTTGCCTAGGGTTCAACCGAAATGGTCACGAGCCCAGGAGAGGTGCTGCAGGCGATTTCGTGCTGTTAGTAAAGTCACTCGCGTCCGTCGTCTGCTGCATTTCTCATTAGCTCTGAATTTTGCCACACCGGTCTAACTGACACTTTCGTCGTACGTCACACATTGATTTCTGCGGTTATTTTACTCTACGCAAACGCCCCTGCTCTCGGTCGTTACGTGAAGGCCGTCGCCCACTGCGTTTTCCGTGGAGAGAGGTAATGTCTGAAAAATTGTACCGTCGGTAGACTCCTGACAATGTGGATCTCGGAATATTGTTGTTGTTGTTGTTGTGGTCTTCAGTCCTGAGACTGGTTTGATGCAGCTCTCCACGCTACTCTATCCTGTGCAAGCTTCTTCATCTCCCAGTACCTACCGCAACCTACATCCTTCTGAATCTGCTTAGTGTATTCATCTCTTGATCTCCCTCTACGATTTTTACCCTCCACGCTGTCCTCCAATACTAATTTGGTGATCCCTTGATGCCTCAGAGCATGTCCTACCAACCGAACCCTTCTAGTCTAGTTGTGCCACAAACTTCTCTTCTCCCCAATTCTATTCAATACCTCCTAATTAGTTACGTGCTCTACCCATCTAATCTTCAGCATTCTTCTGTAGCACCACATTTCGAAAGCTTCTATTCTCTTCTTGTCCAAACTATTTATCGTCCATGTTTCACTTCCATACATGGCTACACTCCATACAAATACTTTCAAAAATGACTTCTTGACACGTACATCTATACTCGGTGTTAACAAATTTCTCTTCTTCAGAAACGCTTTCCTTGCCATTGCCAGTCTACATTTTATATCCTCTCTACTTCGACCGTCATCAGTTATTTTGCTCCCCAAATAGCAAAACTCATTTACTACTTTGAGTGTCTCATTTCCTAATCTAATTCGCTCAGCATCGCGCGACTTAATTCGACTACATTCCATTATCCTCGTTTTGCTTTTGTTGATGTTCATCTTATATCCTCCTTTCAAGACACTATCCATTCCGTTCAACTGCTCTTCCAAGTCCTTTGCTGTCTCTGATAGAATTACAATGTCATCGGCGATTCTCAAAGTTTTTATTTCTTCTCCATGGATTTTAATACCTACTTCGAATTTTTGTTATGTTTCCTTCACTGCTTGCTCAACATACAGATTGAATAACATCGGGGAGAGACTACAACCCTGTCTCACTCCCTTCCCAACCACTGCTTCCCTTTCATGTCCCTCGACTCTTATAACTACCATCTGGTGTCTGTACAAATTGTAAATAGCCTTTCGCTCCCTGTATTTTACCCCTGCCACCTTTAGAATTTGAAAGAGAGTGTTCCAGTCAACATTGTCAAAAGCTTTCTCTAAGTCTACAAATGCTAGAAATGTAGGTTTGCTCTTCCTTAATCTAGCTTCTAAGATAAGTCGTAGGGTCAGTATTGCCTCACGTGTTCCAACATTTCTACGGAATCCAAACTGATCTTCCCCGAGGTCGGCTTCTACTAGTTTTTCCATTCGTCTTTAAAGAATTCGGGTTAGTATTTTGCAGCTGTGACTTATTAAGCTGATAGGTCGGTAATTTTCACATCTTTCAACACCTGCTTTTTTTTGGGATTGGAATTATTATGTTCTTCTTGAAGTCTGAGGGTATGTCGCCTGTCTCATACATCTTGCTCACCAGATGGTAGAGTTTTGTCAGGACTGGCTCTCCCAAGGCCGTCAGTAGTTCTAATGGAATGTTGTCTACTCCGGGGGCCTTGTTTCGCCTCAGGTCTTTCAGTGCTCTGTCAAACTCTTCACGCACTATCGTATCTCCCATTTCATCTCCATCTACGTCCTCTTCCATTTCCATATAATTGCCCTCAAGTACATCACCCTTGTGTAGGCCCCATATTGTATATCCTACATATTTCGGAAACGGAATGTCCCGTGCAACTACCATTCCGTAATTTCCGTCGTGCGGCCATAATCACGACGGAAACCTTTTCACATGGATCACCTGAGTATAAATGACAGCTCCGCCAATATACTGCCCTAATTTATACTTTGACTACGCGATATAACCGCCAGCTGCATATCTACATATCGCTATCCCAAGACTTTCGTCCCCTCAGTTTATTCTTGAGTACTGGTAAACAATCTGGAATCCATACCAAGTCGGACGAATAGAAAAGAGAGAGGGGGTGTGGGATCCATCAATAAGCCCCTTGTTGCGCCACGAGATCGTTTAGTATGCGCGACAGTATAACAGAGATGTTCAATAAACTACGGTGGCAGATGCTACAAGAAAAGCACTGCACTTCGCGAAAACGTTTACTGCTAAAATTCCGAGAGTTTACGCTCCGTGAAGAATCGCACAACGTATTAATTTCTCCCAACAACGAGAAAACAGAGAAACTAAAGCTCTTGCGGAGGGTTGCCAGTAGTCGCTCTTGCCGCGCACCTTTCGCAGACAGGACAGGGAATACGAGAAAAGATGGTGGCACACTTATTTACAAACAAATCTGTAAAGACGTTTAAGGTTACCCGTGTTGTAATTTTTTCATATGTAAGGCACCTTTTATACGAAACTGGCAACGGTTTTGCCGCAGTTGATACACCGGTTCCCGTAAGATCACCGCAGTTAAGCGCTGTCGGACGTGGCCGGCACATGGATGGGTGACCATCCGGGCCGCCATGCACTGTTGCCATTTTTCGGGGTGCACTCAGCCTCGTGATGCCATCTGAGGAGCTACGTGACCGAATAGTAGTTGCTCCGGTCGAAGAAGACCATCATAACGACCGGGAGAGCGGTGTGCTGACCGCATGCCCCTCCTATCCGCATCCTCAGCTGAGGATGACACGGCGGTCGGATGGTCGCAATGGGCCACTTGTGGCCTGAAGACGGAGTGATTTTTTTATGAGAAACTAATGGGAATAAAAGTTAGTATAAAATATGGGTTGTAGGTTACACATTTCTAACCACTTTAACAGGATTTCTAAAACTGTTGACAGTTTTGGACTACAGTTATTTTTGTAAGAAAATGGACATCAAAATAAGAAACTGTCTACTTTTTTCTATGTATATAAGCCTATAGCTTCTATGAGATTCACAAAATAGGAAAAGCCCCTGTGTTGAAATACACATAGTTCTCATTTTAGAGTATCCTGTAATTACGAACAAATTCTGGTGTGTAGAAGCTGAAAAAAGGCACTTTATTCTTCAGAAATACGACTTACGGGGAACAGCCATTAATGTTGGAAGTGCATCCCAGCTCCATAACATGGTTTCTCTGCATCCTCTTCCACGTCATCTTCCTATGTCCTTTTTCCTGCTCGACTGTCTTGTCTTGCCCTTGTTTCAAGATCTGTAACAGTTCTCTCTGATACCCTAACTCTTACTTAACCTAACATTCGTTTCACTATGAGACGACCAACCGTTCGTAGCAGTCTTTTCACGACTTCACACCTTGCAACATTTCCTTCATTGAATATTGCCGCTGCATCAAAGACACCAAAATGCAGTGTCTTAATTTACACAAACGCTGTCTTGGAAATTCTGGCCCAGATTACGCTGTCGATGACTCGTTGGGACGCGGCCATGAACACATTTCTTCAACAGTCTTACATCTCATGAATCTCTGAGAGTTTCTTTCAAGACTTCCGCTATAACAAAAGGTATAGCTGGTTCGCGAATAAATTTCTCATCACTTTGTTCTGATGTATTTCCTTCGTGGAGGACATCCGATATGAGTTGAAATAAAGTTGCCCATACAGCTTGCCTCATAGCTTCTCCGCTATTATTTCCCAGCAGCCATGCCATAATAATTTTGGATCCTTTGAGTCTATTCTTACCACCTAATGCTTTGCCATCTTACAATTCCTTTCCCTTGAATGCAGTTTTTAGCTGTCGCTACTAGTACTCATACGTTTCTGTACATCACCTATGCACTCCAGTTTAGGAATAGTTACATTTTCTCCACTTGGCTTCTCTTCCTCAACTGCTTTGATAGCTTTTCAATCCCTGTCTCCTAAATAACTGACGAATCTTACCTTCTGGATCCGTACAGATTCATGGAAAATAGTCGCACCCGAACAGGGTTTTGTTTAAATGAACGAATGAACCAGGAATATGGCAATAATATATACAATGATAAGCCAAAATATTATGACCACCGCCCACTGCGAGGCTGGATACAGCCTGGTGACGTTGCGGGCACGTGACGAGCTATAAAAAGTATGTTAAGTATAGCAGAGACGGATGGGGCACCACCCTAGGGAATATATGGCCTGCAAATGGGGAAATCCACTGAGATAAGCGACTTTGTCAAAGGACAGGTTATTAATACGCAAAGCCTGTGAACGAGTATCTCGAAAATGGCGAAGCTGGTCGAATGTTCACGTGCCACTGTCAAGAGCATCTACGGACTCAGGTAGGGCAGCGAAACTACAAGTAGGCGCTAAATGATTGAACGTTCACAACTCTTCGCAAAACGGAGGGTTCGAAGGCTTCTCTGGTCTGTGAAGCAGAGTAGATGGTGATCTGTGGCATCTCTACGGAAAGAGCAAATGCTGGTGCACGGACAAGTGTTTCGGAGCACGCCTCATCGTAAATCGGTGAACATGGAGCTCCGCAGCAGACCACCCCTACGTGTTCACATGTTGACCAAATGACATCGTCAGTTACGACTGGAGTGTGTAGGGGACCATCGGGATTCGACTGTCTATCAATGGAGACATGTCGGTTCTTGGTGTGAATCACATTTTTGCTACACCAGGTCGATGTTCGTCTCCACAAACGTGCAACGCGCCACGTGTAAGTAGGCTTTCTATGTGTTTGTATGTTGGCAGCGCTATGTAGCGCTCTGCATTAATAACTCTGACAGCGCTGTGCGCACTCTGTAAGAGACTCTGTGGCTGGTCGGACTAGCTGTTGGAGGTGAACAGCTAACAGTGATGGAAGTTGGGTGTAGGTAGTCAGCAGTGATGGGGGTTAGAGGTTAATAATTAACAGTGCTGGAGGTTTTGCAGTAATAGCGCGAGCGGACGGTCTAAATGTATATCCGTCATTGAGATTTATTATTGATTATTATATAATTTTTGAACTGGTTGTCACATTCTTAAGGTAAATATATTGTTTGGTCTGCGACAAAATCTTTCCTTTGCTAACCACATGCCTTATTAGTAGTTAGAGCCTTCAGTAGTTAGAATATTTTATTTAGCTGGCTGTATAGGCGCTTGCTGTATTGCAGTAGTTCGTGTAATGAAGATTTTTTTGAGGCAATTGACTCATGAAATGTATGGGTTATTGTTAGGATTTCTTCTAATTCAGGACCATTCTTTTGTATTAATTATCTGAAGTCAATTTATCAAATTTAAAGCAGTCAGATCGCGTTATCCTTGAATATTGTAATTAATGAATAGGAAAATTTTGAGTTCTGTTTGTCAGGGCAAATTCTGTGGGTCAGTGTTGCAATGATAAATAATAGCAGACAGACAGTATAGTCAATTTCACTCAGTAATATCAGTAAAAGTTTAATTAAGAAGTTACACACGGACGCAAGCTCGTGGGAGTAGTATTATGCTACGAAATACATTCCTCTGCACTTGCATATGACCTGTGATAGTAATTGAAGACACGCTGACAGCTGCAAACCACTTGCATACCGTCATGCTTGATTTCTTCCCTGACAGAGATATCTTCTTTCAGCAGTCTGACTATCCGTGTTTCGGAGTCAGAATCAATAACAGAGGTTTGAGGACCATTAAAGTGAACTTACGTTGGTGTGGCGGAGACCAAATTCGCCTGATGTATATCCTATGGAACCCATCTGGGTCGCTATAGGACGCCATCACCGCGTTACCAACAAACTATCAGATCGCCGTCCGGGGTGGCCGAGCGGTTCTAGGCGCTACAGTCTGGAACCGCGTGACCGCTACGGTCGCAGGTTCGATCCTGCCTCGGGCATGGATGTGGGTGATGTCCTTAGGTTAGTTAGGTTTCTGTAGTTCTAAGTTCTAGGGGACTGATGACTTTAGAAGTTAAGTCCCATAGTGCTCAGAGCCATTTTGAACTCTCGGATCCGCGGTAACGCAGGATCTGTGATGTTTTCAGTTTCAACGGACTCCGCGCGGGATTTGCCGAGCGGTCTGGGCGCTGCAGTCAGGGACTGTGCGGCTGGTCCCGGCGAAGGTTCGAGTCCTCCGTCTGGCATGGGTGTGTGTGTTTGTCCTTAGGATAATTTAGGCTAAGTAGTGTGTAAGCTTAGGGACTGATGACATTAGCAATTAAGTCCCATAAGATTTCACACACATTTGAACATTTGAACAACAACGGACGAATAAGGTACTAAGCAGGTGGTCAAAATGTTTTGTTTACCAGTGTATGCATTATATACACTACTGGCAATTAAAATTGCTACACCAAGAAGAAATGCAGATGATAAACGGGTATTCATCGAATAAATATATTATACTAGAACTGACATGCGGTTACATGTTCACGCAATTTGGGTGTACAGATCCTGAGAAATCAGTACCCAGAACAACCACCTCTGGCCGTAATAACGGCCTTGATACACCTGGGCATTGAGTCAAACAGAGCTTGGATGGCGTGTACAGGTACAGCTGCCCATGCAGCTTCAACACGATACCACAGTTTATCAAGAGTAGTGACTGGCGTATTGTGACGGCCAGTTGCTCGGCCACCATTGACCAGACGCTTCCAATTGGTGAGAGATCTGGAGAATGTGCTGGCCAGGACAGCAGTCGAACATTTTTTGCATCCAGAAAGGGCCGTGCAGGACCTGCAACATGCGGTCGTGCATTATCCTGCTGAAATGTAGGGTCTCGCAGGGATCGAATGAAGGGTAGAGCCACGGGTCGTAACACATCTGAAATGTAACGTCCACTGTTCAAAGTTCCGTCAGTGCGAACAAGAGGTGACCGAGACGTGTAACCAATGGCACCCCATAGCATCACGCCAGGTGATACGTCAGTATGGCGATATGCGTTCACCGCGATGTCGCCAAATACGGATGCCGACCATCATGATGCTGTAAACAGAACCTGGATTCATCCGAAAAAATGACGTTTTGCCATTCGTGCACCCAGGTTCGTCGTTGAGTACACCATCGCGGGCGCTCCTGTCTGTGATGCAGCGTGAAGGGTCCATGGTCTCCGAGCGGATAGTCCACGCTGCTGCAAACGTCGTCGAACAGTTCGTGCATATGGTTACTGTCTTGCAAACGTCCCCATCCGTTGACTCAGAGATCGAGACGTGGCTGCACGATCCGTTACAGCCATGCGGATAAGATGCCTGTCATCTCGACTGCTAGTGATACGAGGCCGTTGGGATCCAGCACGGCGTTTCGTATTACCCTGAACCCACCGATTCCATATCCTGCTAACAGTCATTGGATCTCGACCAATGCGAGCAGCAATGCGGCGATACGATAAACCGCAATCGCGATGGGATACAATCCGACCTTTGTCAAAGTCGGAAACGTGATGGTACGCATTTCTCCTCCTTACACGAGGCGTCATAACAACGTTTCACCCGGCAACGCCGATCAACTGCTGTTTGTGTATGAGAAATCGGTTGGAAACTTTCCTCATGTCAGCACGTTGTAGGTGTCGCCACCGGTGCCAACCTTGTGTGAATGCTCTGAAAAGCTAATCATTTGCATATCACAGCATCTTCCTCCTGTCGGTTGAATTTCGCATCTGTAGCACGTCATCTTCGTGGTGTAGCAATTTTAATGGCCAGTAGTGTAGCACTGAAAAGGGGGATTTGGGTAGATTGAGATCCATAAGAAAACAAAAATTGAAAAATTATTGATTTCGGGCAGTGCATAGATCATTAATTTAAAATGAGGTGAGAGGGTGTGAGACTTACGCGGGCAGCGGCGTCGCACCAAGGGACGTCGGTGTAGGCCTCGTCCAGTACGTCGGCGATGTTGCCGATCTCCTGGTAGGTGCGCCTGCGGCGGCCGCGGCCGCCCGTCTGCGACGTCTTGACGAAGACGGAGCCCACGTTGAATCCGGCGTCGACGCCGGCGTCGTTGGACTCGGCGGCGGCGTCGGTGGCCAGCGGCAGCTTGGGCACGGCCGTCAGCTTCTCCTCGCAGAGCAATGAGTCGAGATACCCGCGCAGCACCAACCACGCCGTCTCCGCGTGGCGCGCAGACATGTCGCCCAGCGGCCGATACGCCCGCAGCTCTACCGCGGCGCGAGACTGCCGCTTCCGCATCAAGGAGAAGGTGACGGGCCCCTTCTGCACTTGGGTGTCGTCGCCCCACATGTCACCTGAACAGCAAGTGGGCCAATTTCCACTCAGCAGTTGGCAAACGTATGCTACTCTATTCCAAATCACTTGGAACCTTTATCTTAGAGATGAAAATATTAACCAAGAAGAACGAAGATTCCTTCGGATAGAGGTTCCATTTTCAGTGGCACGTCCTTACCATAACTGGCTCTTTCGAAAACGAGTTTTCAGCATCGCAGTGAAAGGTGTGGGTATACAGGGTGGTCCATTGACGTGACCGGGCCAAATATCTCACGAAATAAGCTTCAAACTGCGTTTTTTAAAATAGAGGCCTCCATTTTTATTATATATTCGTGTAGTGCGTAAAGAAATACGAATGTTTTAGTTGGACCACTTTTTTCACTTTGTGATAGATGGCGCTGTAATAGTCACAAACATATGGATTACATTTGTAGACGAACAGTTGGTAACAGGTAGGATTTTTAATTTAAAATTCAGAACATAGGTACGTTTCAACATTTTATTTCGGTTGCTCCAATGTGATACATGTATCTTTATGAACATTTCTTACAAGGGAACCTCCCCATCGCACTCCCCTCAGATTTAGTTATAAGTTGGCAAAGTGGATAGGCCTTGAAAAACTGAACACAGATCAATCGAGAAAACAGGAAGAAGTTGGGTGGAACTACGAAAAAAATAAGCTAAATATACAAATTGAGTAGTCCATGCGAAAGATAAGCAACTTCGTGGAGACTGGCGGGTCAGGAGCGCCGTGGTCCCGTGGTTAGCGTGAGTAGCTGCGGAACGAGAGGTCTTTGGTTCAAGTCTTCCCTCGAGTGAAATATTTACCTCTTTTTTTTCGCAAAGTTATGATCTGTCCGTTCGTTCATTGACGTCTCTGTTCACTGTAATAAGTTTAGTGTCTGTGTTTTGCGACCGCACTGCAAAACCGTGCGATTAGTAGACGAAAGGACGTGCCTCTTCAATGGGAACCGATAACATTTGATAGCAAGGTCATAAGTCAACCGATTCCTCCACAGGAAAACGCGTCTGATATATTCTATACGACACTGCTGACGGCATGTGCGTCACATAATTGTCTGAAAATAAAAAATTAAAATTTTCACTTCAGGAAAGTTTTGAACCGAGGACCTCGCATCCCGCAGCTGCTCACGCTAACCACGAGACTACGGCGCTCCTGAACTCAGGTTGTCCTTGATGTTGCCTATCTTGCACATGGACTACTCAGTTTGTATATTTTGCTTATTTTTTTCATAGTTCCACACAACTTCTTCCTGTTTTCTCGATTGATCTGTGTTCAGTTTTTCAAGGCCTATCCACTGTGCCAACTTATAACTAAATCTGAGGGGGGTGCGATGGGGAGGTTCCCTTGTTAGAACGCATGCTGTTACAGTGTGATTCCCTGTAAATACCACATTAATGCAATAAATGCTCAAAATGATGTCCGCTTCAACCTCAATGCATTCGGCAATACGTGTAACGACATTCCTCTCATCAACGAGTAGTTCGCCTTCCGTAATGTTCGCACATGCATTGACAATGCGCTGAAGCATGTTGTCAGGCGTTGTCGGTGGATCACGATAGAAACATCTTTCAACTTTCCTCACAGAAAGAAATCCGGGGATGTCAGATCCCGTGAACGTGCGGTCTGTGGTATGGTGCTTCGACGACCAATCCCCCTGTCATGAAATATGCTGTTCAATACCGCTTCAACCGCACACGAGCTATGTGCCGGACATCCATCATGTTGGAAGTACATCGCCATTGTGCCATGCACTGAAACAACTTGTAGTAACATCGGTAGAACATTACGTAGGAATTCTGCATACATTGGGCAACTTAGATTGCCATCGATAAAATGGGGCCCAATTATCCTTCCTCCCACAATGCTGCACCATACATTAACCCACCTAGGTCGCTGATTTCCACTTGTCGCAGCCATCGTGGATTTTCCGTTGCCCAGTAATGCATATTATGCCGGTTTACGTTACCGCTGTTGGTGAATGACGCTTCGTCGCTAAATAGAACGCGTGCCAAATGCAATTTCTGGTGTATAGAAATATGGTACGGGTGCAATCAATGTTGATGCAGCATTCTCAACACCGACGTTTTTGAGATTCCGGATTCACGCAAAATTTGTCTGCAACTGATGTGCGGATTAGCCGCGACAGTAGCTAAAACACCTACTTGGGCATCATCATTTGTTGCAGTTCGTTGTTGACGTTTCACACGTGGCTGAACACCTCCTGTTTCCTTAAATAACGTACTATCCGGCGAACGGTCCGGACACTTGGATGATGTCGTCCAGGATACCGGGCAGCATACATAGCACACGCCAGTTGGGAATTTTGATCACAATAGCCATACGTCAACACGATATCGACCTTCTCCGCAATTGGTAAACGGTCCATTTTAACACGGGTAATGTATCACAAAGCAAATACCGTCCGCACTGGCGGAATGTTACGTGATACCACGTACTTACATGTTTGTGACTATGACAGCGCTATCTATCACAAAGCGAGAAAGTGGTCCAACTAAAACAATCATATTTCTTTACGTACTACACGAATAAGTAACAAGAATGGGGGTCACTATTTAAAAAAACGCAGTTGATATCCGTTTGACCTATGGCAGCTCCATCTAGCGGGCCAATCATAGTGCCATCTGGTTTCCCCCTTCAAGCTAGACGAGTTTCGTTCTTTGTAGTTTTTTCGTTTGATGCTTATTTCGTGAGATATTTGGTCCGGTCAATGGATCATCCTGTATAATTTTATGTGTAACTTTCTTGTTTTTTCGATGTCTTAAGAAGCGAATCTAATTTGTATCGCTATGCACGCGCAACCTTGTCAGAGATGCTGCGCTGCCAGGGGACTAGTAAGGTCACATTTGTTCTGCGAAGATGCGCGGATGCTAAGTGTTGATCTCAAGGAGAGGAAATAAGGATTTCTAGCGTGGTATAGTGGCAGTGAGCTTGGGCAGAAAGCAATAGGTGCTTTTGGGAATCATTTCATTGATCTGATGGAAGATATTATTATTACAAAAGGAATATTATCATTATGCACTGAATGAGAAGGATTTACTAAGATACTATTTTGAGAATATTGGGATTTAAGATAACGAACGAACATAATTTACTTTATTGCAGCAGCAGTTAGTTAAGCATTCTTGGTTCAACACACACTTCAAAATCAGGAATTTCTTGCTATTTTTATAAAGTTTCCCACATTCAGTGTTAACCAATTTGAAGAGACGAAAAGAATTCAATCATTAGTATGAGGACGTCTGTGTTAGAATATTTTTTAATGTTGAGTTACATTTTTCTATTTCTCCAGAGCTAATCTTACTTAATTGTAATTTGGAACGAAACATTTTCTTATAGTTCGCTAAGCCTTCGGTGGCAAAATTTTGTAAATGGAATAGTATCAAGAAATTTCTTTGAGATGAATTTTTTTAATACAATTTCTTCAGGAGAAATCAGACTACCCTCATCATTATCGAGCTCTCATTACCTGATGAACATTGTTTTTTTATGAGAGATAAATTTTATAAGAATCAAATTTGTGTTGCATGTATTTAAGCGATCGCATTACACTATCGCGATTCTCTGTAGCTAGAAGCAGCTCAAAAACTGCGACACGGGTAAGCCAAATACAGGAGATAAGAGTTTTCAGTTTCACAAGGTCCGTTAACAGTGTTGAGTTTAATTATTCCCATTTACGCTCAAATTCAGTCATTCTTATGCAACACATAGTATTGGTTAGGGACAGGGCGTATTTCACTTCCTTTCTCGCAGTCAGATTCGCTTTTCACTCTCGCAGATAGATTTAGATGTTAACTGTAAACGTGACGTTGCTTATGCATATATGTCTGTTTTATTAATGGAATTATTTGGTATGCAACAAATTATATTAATAAAGAGAATATCCATTAGAAAGAGACAATCCAGAGGTAAGGCACACAGGTGCAAATCCACATAATCTGCTTTATCTTTTATTTATTGACATAATTTTCAGAAGTTGTACACAAAGTTGATGTGACGATTCTCAGAGCTGGTATCGCTATCATCGTTTAACAACATAAAAGATTTAAGCGTAAACACCACTCATGGACTAAGATTATGCCTACTCTCAATGGCCGATGCTAAGCGTAAACACCACTCATGGATTAGGATTATGCCTACTCTCAATGGCCGATGCTAAGCGTAAACACTACTCATGGACTAGGATTATGCCTACTCTCAATGGCCGATGCTAAGCGTAAACACCACTCATGGACTAGGATTATGCCTACTCTCAATGGCCGATGCTGCCTATGAGACAGTGTGAGAGGCGATCTTTGATCGTGGGACATATGATCTGCATGCCGACAATCCTTCCTACCTTCATTGCCAGTAGATGAATCCTGATGATGCCGCTACATCTATATTCAAGCAGCTCTCCATCTGGCTTGTTAAGGCTGATTGCACGTCATTAATCGCCCCACTCCAGAAAAATCGGAGGAGGTGACGGGAATCGAAATTGAGTCTTTCCACACCGAAGGCACCGATGCTAATAATTTGACTACGGAGGCGGCATCATAAAAGGTTTAATTATGGGCATTCAGATCTGCCTACTATGTAAAGAACTATTCTCTACAGTGGCTAAATATGTTTCATCACACTTGTGTTATCATCAGTGGGTGCTTATATTCAGGTCTGTAAAGTGTGAAAATATTTTAAGTAACAACTGACAAGCCTAAAAACATTTAACGCTTACTGCGATAATCACCTTAGTCTTTAGAATGTTAGATTCTATAGGGCCTCTCTTTAATATTATACAGCTTGCCATCGGCAGCGAAATGATTTATTATAACGTTGGTTGGTGAATTAACAAAACACTTATTATTATTTCTTTATTACTGTCTCTCGGTTGCACTGACAACTTTGGTTAGAAGTGACTAGTTTCAAACGAGTCTGTTCATTATTGAACCGTTGCCTTAGCGTATACCGAGCGAGGTGGCGCAGTGGTTAGCACACTGGACTCGCATTCGGGAGGACGACGGTTCAATCCCGTCTCCGGCCATCCTGATTTAGGTTTTCCGTGATTTCCCTAAATCGCTTCAGGCAAATGCCGGGATGGTTCCTTTGAAAGGGCACGGCCGATTTCCTTCCCCATCCTTCCCTCACCCGAGCTTGCGCTCCGTCTCTAATAACCTCGTTGTCGACGGGACGTTAAACACTCATATCCTCCTCCTCCTTAGCGTATGTCTACGTTATTTCACACAGCAAACATTTATGGATGAATTTTATCCTGGCACGTGTCTTGAGTGTACATCCTTTAACGGCTGAGAGTGCACGTATTTGTGGATTTACAACACTGTATTGGTATAAGAATCAGCAACTGTATTCAATCCGATTTTTTCTTTACTTTTCCGTCTCAGCTGCACAGCCAATCTGGGTTACAGGTGACTAATTCTAAAGAGCCTTTGTCTGTAGCACGTATGATAACATCAGTACGTAATTTAAAAATAACAAAACTAGTACGTTCTGTACTTTAAAATGCCATAATGAGATAAATAATCATTTTTGGGGGAACCCGACGTAATGAAATAACATATTCAGAACACAGTAGTGTATTGTTAGAATTATAACTGGTGCGTGACTGGAATTTCCAGCTGACTTCTCTCCAAAAAGCTTGGTATTTTTGGCAAAGAGATACATACATATTAGTGTCCTTTTTCCTCTTTACTAATATTACGCCTTTAAAAATGTGCAGACAAAAAGTTGTAGTATCTGCCATTACGTAGGGAGTGAGATATGAGGGTATCTTAACAATATCTTTGAACATATTCTGAATAATTACGTAGAGATGGAGAGTGAATTAACAAATTCCTTATTGGCCAAAACCTTCTACTTCAATGAAGAGTTTGTTCGAGAAAATTTATAAAACTAATGTGTCCAGTGCCCCTAGAATCGGAGAGAATCATATATATCATTTCTCAACGACATTTGTGGTCAGTACGCCACACCATCCGTATCACTTAATCAAGGCTAATAATCGACAAATCATTTTCAAGATTTTGTTCGCCACTACTGACGAAAAATAAACAAACAGTTTAGAGTTATTGTATTTACTAAAAGACTTTATTTTAAAATCATTATAGCTTTTCGCTATCATCTGCATAATCTATTCTCCTGCCGAAATGCCTGAGTTAGGTCAACATTTTAGGATGCACTTGCAGAAGATTTTCAGAGACGACACACGCCATGCAACCTCATACTACTAGAGTTGGACAATGTTTTTAAATATCGTGGCAAATCTTGTCAACAATTCAGTCTGCCGATCCCTGTTATGATCTTCGTGCAACACACTATAGAAGTCTAGGACACAGAAGAAGAACGTACGAACGGCAAGACATTACAGGAAGCTAAACAAAGAACAGAAGCCAATAGCTGAGGAAGTCTTATATGCAGTAAGAAATAAGATACCCAACTGTTACCTCACTGACGGACTCGGAGGCTCTCGGTACAATATTTTTCTACAAAATGGGTCACATTTTACGAGGCGGATGTAAGGTTGTTTTTAACAGTTGCATGAACAGTCCTTGCTGACAATCCCCTACCAGGGGAACGCGCATCACACTCGATTTTCAAACTCCCTATGCCCGTTTGGAATATATCGGTCATAACGATGCACAGTACTCCCGTGACTCTGACCTCATCATTTGGAACGACGTTTCACTGGTTCCCAACGAGGTGCTAACAGTTGTCGATCGACTTCTCATGGTCATTATGAATACTGATGGAGGCAAAATAATTCTCTTGGCGGAGCTTTGCATCAACGATACCCCTTGTTAGACGTGCCAATAGAACAGCCGTTGTCGCAACTGCAGATAAAGGATAACCCAGATAAAGGATAACCCATACGTTCTCAAGTTAAAGGTCTTATGTTCACTCAAAATACGATGGCAAATGATGACCAGGGCCAGTCTTGCCGCTGACAATCAGCACCGTGGTCGGCAGTCTCCATGTGAGAGTGCCAAGGGGTTTCATCAAGAGTGCTGAGGTGGTAGTCGCACTGGGTGGTTGAAATTCTGGCGCCTCCGTCTCCCCTCCACCGTCGCCAGTACAGCATGTGGCCGTTGCGCTGACCTATGGGGGCTATGTTACGATTCGCTGACGAGGCGTCAGCACGCCTTCGCACATGCACATTTAGGCCCAGCCACCGGTCGCAGATCTGAAGATACGTAGAACTCTGTACACTTTGCACGATAAATAGATGTTACTGTAATATTACTGTATCGCTGACTCTTCGGAGGTAATCTGGACCACTCACGCACTCGGCGCTCTATCTCCTGTTCACAAGCCGATCCCAACTTCATGGGTCGCAACAGTGTATAAACAACATCTAAATCTTAGTCATTTTTGCTGCATCCCAAAATCTCCTGTCAGTGGAAGCCAAGAGATATGATTCATAAGAAGTAAAATGTAAAATGTTTTCTTGTTAGATGTCGTATTAGGAATAAATTTACTCTAAAACAGTTTCCAGTAATACAAAATGAAAGAAGCTTAGCTGATATAGAGCTAAGCTGACATACCCCACAGTGCATCTTCTGTGTGGCGTTTACTATTCTTCTTGTGTGATTTACACAGGGTTGACAATAATATGGAAACACCAAAAACACAACACATCACAGTGCCTAATACGGTGTAGGGAAGCTGTTGGCACTCAAAGCAACTTCCAGACGTTTAAGTTAGAATGAACCGTTAAGATCTCAATAATATTCATTTATTAACCGGTTTCGGCTTTTGTAAAAGCCATCTTCAGAGTTTTTTCCCCCGTATGGCTGGTGCTGGTGGCTCCTCGGTTGTCTCGTGATACTATTCGTATGATCGTGGCATCACGAGACAATGGACGAGCCGCCAGCACCAGCCCTAGGGAGTCAAAAATTCTGAAGATGACTTTTACATAAGCCGAAACCGGTTAATAAACGAATATTATTGCGATCTTGACTGTTCATTCTAACTTAAACATAGTATCAGATCGCTGTTTCTCCATAGACTATGTTGTGTAAATTTATGAACTTCCAGGCGTATCGGAATGGATAACTGCAGGTGGTGTTTGGTTTTCAAGAGAATCTCGTACCAACTCTCGCACACGGCACTACCGGGAACTACAACCGCGAGGCCAAAGATAAAACAAGGAGGCGAATTTTTTCTGCAAAATAGTAGCTGATGGAAGTGGATGTGGTCATTCATCGTTCTCTCCAAAGTAGACCACAAAGGCTCAATAGTATTCAGATTCGGTAACTTTGTTACCCAAGGGAGATGGGTAACTCATTCTCGTGCTGACAAACAAGTCCCGGGAGATGTACGTTGTGTGAACAGGGGAGCCTGTCGTCTAGAACACAGGATCACTACTGACGATCAAACACTTACCACGGGTCACCATAATCCCTGGCAGTAATGTGACCTAGCAGAGTAACATCATATGACTGCCCAAATCATTACCGAATCCCTACTACTTCTCACTCTTGCGACGAACACTCGACCAGAAGTGTGAAACAAGACTCATCCGACGAATTGACACTCTTTCACTTTTCCTTAGCCCGAGTTTTATGGCCTCGACGGCACCTGTTAATGTTAAGGGGGGAGGAAGAGGAAATTTGTGATTAATGTCCCTTCGACAACGAGGTCATTACAGACAGTTCCTACTCGCGGCATTTGCATCACTGCTGAGTGGTTTTGAAATTCCAGTTCGCCTTGCAACTCCCTGCATATGAAGCTTCCTTCGGGTTGTTTTGGTGCTGCCGCTTTTCGTGAGAGTTACATTCAATTCTGCTGTGATTTTTGCAGCTGTCCTCTTATTTTTTTCAGAATCCTATTCAATGACCAGTCCTCACGATCACTCAACACACAGTTTAGTCCTCCTTGTGACTTAGCGGATGATATTTTCTTCTTTCCCTGATTGCGGCGTACGTCTTCGATCGGTGCCTTTCGAAACACCGAACACTGCGGCTCTCTTGGTTTCGAAAGCACACGCCATACGAGCACAAACAATTTGCCCCGTTAGCCCGCATACAGTTCCTACTCGCGGCATTTGCATCACTGCTGAGTGGTTTTGAAATTCCAGTTCGCCTTGCAACTCCCTGCATATGAAGCTTCCTTCGGGTTGTTTTGGTGCTGCCGCTTTTCGTGAGAGTTACATTCAATTCTGCTGTGATTTTTGCAGCTGTCCTCTTATTTTTTTCAGAATCCTATTCAATGACCAGTCCTCACGATCACTCAACACACAGTTTAGTCCTCCTTGTGACTTAGCGGATGATATTTTCTTCTTTCCCTGATTGCGGCGTACGTCTTCGATCGGTGCCTTTCGAAACACCGAACACTGCGGCTCTCTTGGTTTCGAAAGCACACGCCATACGAGCACAAACAATTTGCCCCGTTAGCCCGCATACAGTTCCTACTCGCGGCATTTGCATCACTGCTGAGTGGTTTTGAAATTCCAGTTCGCCTTGCAACTCCCTGCATATGAAGCTTCCTTCGGGTTGTTTTGGTGCTGCCGCTTTTCGTGAGAGTTACATTCAATTCTGCTGTGATTTTTGCAGCTGTCCTCTTATTTTTTTCAGAATCCTATTCAATGACCAGTCCTCACGATCACTCAACACACAGTTTAGTCCTCCTTGTGACTTAGCGGATGATATTTTCTTCTTTCCTGATTGCGGCGTACGTCTTCGATCGGTGCCTTTCGAAACACCGAACACTGCGGCTCTCTTGGTTTCGAAAGCACACGCCATACGAGCACAAACAATTTGCCCCGTTAGCCCGCATACAACGAACTCACAACAACACAGAAAACTGTTGTGACGACGACTGACACTTGCAGCGAGTTGAGGACGTTGAACAGGCGCTGCTCGTCGCTCGAATACAACAGCGCAACATGCAGGGTTGGCCAACATATGCATTTATGTTCAAGCACGCATTTCTCCCGGTGTTTCCATGTTTTTCTCCAACATCTGTACTAATGGAATATAATAACTTTTCTTGTTTTATGTAGATTACATGAAAAATACTATTAAATATTATTATTATTATCCCTCCATATATATTGATTTTATTAACAGCTCGGACGGGAAGTGTCATTTTTCGTGCAACATAGCTTTTTCTTTCTGTAAGTCTTATAAAGTGGATATAATACCTAAGATGTGATGTATTTGGCAAATACCAGAGAATCGCGTATGAAAGCCTTATAATTCCGATGGGCTGTGATATAAGGGCCGGCCGCTGTGGCCGAGCGGTTCTAGGCGCTTCAGTCCGGAACCGCGCTGCGCGCTGCTGATAAGGTCGCGAGTTCGAATACTGCCTCGGGCATGGATGTGTGTGATGTCCTTAGGTTAGTTAGGTTTAAGTACTTCTAAGTATAGGGGACTGATGACCTCAGATGTTAAGTCCAATAGTGCTTAAAGCCATTTGAACCATTTTTGTGATATAAGGGGCACAGTAGAGGCACTGCCTCGCTCCGCAGGTGGCGCAAATCAGCATGTAGTTTTTTATATTTGGGCTATAGGGCTGTGGGAATACCAAAGGAAGCCACAGCTATCGCGACCGCAGACAGGAAGCTGCGACCGGAACAGCCGTGCGGAGTTTTGACAGGAGTAGCGGAACGAGCAGCAAGAGGAAAACGCTTGGCTGCGAGCGGTTACGAGGGAAAGCGAGACGCCCTCGGACTACGTCCTGTACATTACGCCTTCAGATGTCGTACAGCGCAGTAATTTGCGCACATGTCAGACTCCTTGATCTGTGTTTCAAAATGGGTCGGGAAGTCGTCAAAAGCTGAAATGCCGTCGACGTGAACGATTATTCCGCCCGAGAGAAAGCAGAGCAAACATCGGCGCGTGTCCGGGATTAGACAGGAAGATCGGGTCACTAATGAAGAAGCATTAAACTGGATCGGAGACAGAATATGGTTATGACACAAACCGACTGAAAAAGATCTAAGTTGTTATGACATATCCTGAGTTATCAAGGAACAGGTTCATTAAATGCCAAGTGGCCTAAATTTAATCAAGGTTCCAACTCGCCCCTCTCCATTTTTTATGATATTTTAACAAGATGTATGCGCGAGTGTTACATGTGTTAAATAGTATAGTGAGGCCACTAGTCATGCTTTTGGAAACACGAATTTTTCCACACCGGGACAGGGATGAAGAAAATCCCCAAGTTTGCTTTACTCTTTCTCATTATGCAATGGGACTCTCAAACTTAAATTTGGTGATTGTGCTCAACACATGATCCAGACTTGTCACGGCAAAATGTATGGGCTACTTTGGCAACAAATTGTGAGAAATCTATTGTGCACTGAAGACATAGCTCAGCAACTAGACTGTTGCACCTAAAATGTTAATCAGATTCATCAAATATCAGCACGGGAGTCACCTTAGATCACGAGTAACAATAAAGAAAACATGGCAATATATTTATATCTGTCGCTTTATGCATGGCTAGTGGCCTCACCGTTCTACTTATAGAGCTGAAATTTGGCATGGTTGCATGTAAGACCTGTCTATACTTCCTGTAAAAGCTTGATAAAAATTAGAGAGGATCGACGGTGGACCCTTAGGCCACTATATGTGGAATGAGCCAATAGTTAATTTGGTAATGGAAGAAAGTGGGGGCTGGGGAGGGTTGTCGAGGGAGCCCATGTATTGAATTAATTAACCAGATTCCTGCGGATGTTGTTTCGAGAAGTTATGTAGATATGAAAGGACATATTAGCGTGGAGAGGTGCGTCAAATTAGTTTTCGGACTGATGAATACAATAAAAACACTCTTTTCCAGTATCGAATGAGACTCAGACCAAACACGTCAAAGAGTGGCAAAACTACAAGTATAGCAAAAATGTTTTGTCATCCTCGATTCGGAAATAATATATTTATCCGAGTTTGCAAATAATTTCATGTTTTACTCTGCCTAAAGAATGTTTCTTTTTTCAAAAATCTTTAAAATTAATAATTATAGTTGTTACCATTAAACTCACTTTAACTGTCAATCGAGAGTAGATTTACCTTACTTTAAAAAATGTAAAATTTCTCTTAATGATGCATGTAAAAAGTCTTTTATAAAAGCTTATCACATTGTCCAAATAGGTAGTAGCCACCATAAATATTTCAAAGAGCCCAGTGACGCATTTTCTCGTTGAAAATTAGGGGTGGCTCGCCATAAGGATCCCTCTAGAAATACGGTAAATGACACAAATGGGAAATAGGTCGACGAATTACGATGTGTCGGAAGAACTGGAAATCTACATTCTGTAACTAAAAACACCTAGCGATATGTTTAATGACAACAAGATTATATTGATATTTACAACATTTTAAGAATTTTACAGTTATGCTTTGGAATAAAAATAGGAAATATTGAAGAAATTTTTAACATAAAGTCTCTATGCGACAAGCATACATAAATGTCAAAGAAACACAGAAACGTCACAGAAAATCATTGCACAGCTTGCTGAAGCTGTCGTTTTTAAGTTCTTTTTATGAATATCTGCCTTTAACGACACAGTAATCTATATATGTAGTAATGTAAGCATTTTGCGAATAAAGGGCGCAAAAAATTATTTGTGAATCTTCTCAATAATATCCTTTCAGTTTACCATTCAGAAAGAAATGAAGGTCATTCAGAATTCTTGTGAAAAGAATATTATTTTCGTAACAGACATAGAAACTACCAAAAAACTAATGTGTGAGTGTGCTATGCCTGTAAGCGGCACCTGGAGATGAAAATAAACGCTTAGATGAGCGTTGAACGTTAATAAAAGAAAACTGAATGAGAATCATTTGTATATTCAGCTTGAAAACATCAGTCACTGTTGAAACAGTTTCTGTCATGGATAAAACAAAAAAAATTAAACTCGATCATGTGATAATACGAAAAACGAGAGTCGAATCAAATGGTTTTTGACATACTGTGGCAGAAAATCATTCGTAATACCAACTGACGAGTACATATGTAAAAGTGTAATTGCTCATTGCGTTTTACAACAAGCTAAATCATGACGGTTAACTTGTTCCTTACCTCATCCAACACATAAGCTCATCTTATATCGAAAGACCAGTCGGTATATGAGATAAACATCACGAGAAGCGTTAATGCGAAATTGTGAACTATAATTTTCGACATCCCCTATTTATGCTACGTCACTGAATGTTAATAGTGGCGATACTGTTCTTTGTACATAAACAAACTGTAAACAGAGGGTACAGTGCTGATAGATAGGTTTATATCGTATACGTACCTATCATACATTGAAAAAATGTTTGCGTTTATCGTTGTTGGTTCCCACTGATAATGGCATTTTTATAGGACGTGGGCAGATATACCTAAGCGAATGAAGAGAAACATGCTGAAAGAGAACATGATGAAAATAGAATATTTTGTGTGACAAGTGTTAAAGCTTTTTAAATGTTATCAGAATTTTTTGTCTTTATTCTTTATTTCTCGATATAGTCACGCTGGGGACGAACGCATTTCTCCTAGTCAGATACCAGTTTCTTAATACTGCCACTGCAGAATGTTGGACTTGCCGACGGAGCCATAACCTCACCTCTGCCTGCTCCGCTTCACTATTACCAAAGTGAAGTCTTCGAAGGTGTTCTTTAACTTTTGGAACAGACTAAAATCGATTGGGCCCAAGTCGAGACTGTATGGAGAATGATCCATGACAGTGAACCCAAGGCATCCGATTGTTGCAGATGTCGCAACGCTCGTGTGTGGTCTGGCTGGTCTGGCATTGCAATGGCGACCGAGATTGTGCTCTACATATGGACGATTTCTTCGACTCTGAAATTCGATTAGAGAACGCTGTGTCTCACGCACCGACATAGTTACTGTATACATCGCCATGTTACACGCTAACATTTGGAGCCGTCTAGTGCCAAAGGGCTGTAAATATACAGACATGAAGAATAAAGACGTAGAATGTTAATAAGTTTTGTTCCATTTAGAAAGCTTTAAGAGTTTTCACATAAAGAATTTGGACGCATTACTTTTCAGTACGCTCTCGTGTGTTGATATTGCCAGACAATTATTTGGGCCTTGCATCGTACAGATAAAATCCCACAGGTCTATCTCGCTTCGCATGTTCACATTTGCGAAGTGCTGCTGAAAGAGAAGACACAGAACATGGCATAGAATGGGTAGGCTTTGTAACATATAGCCTGGCATATAGTAAAGATAAAACATATTTCAAGCTAAGGAGGATTAGCGGAATGAAGAATAACAACGACCTAAACGTCAAATTCTTGGAGATGCAGTAGAGCAAGTAGAAGAATTTTGCTTCGTGGGAAACAAAACTACTTATGGAAACTGTTACGACGATTCATTAATGGAAGATATTTGTTACATCAAACTCTAAACTAAAACCAAAGAAGCACTTAGTACATACATTTCGAACAATGGACCCTGCAGAAGTAAAACATGAGCAGGAAACGAAGAAACAGAGAGTTTATGGATTATAAGGTTTCATCATATGACGGAAGATACACAAGGGAAGGTTATTAGACGGAACAGATGAAGAAACAATACTATACAAAAATCACACTAGAAGAAGGGAACCCTTGCCCACTCCAAATTATGATCTCTTCCTCCTTGAATAGGTCATTGTATTTATGACGTTCCATTAATGTATATACAGCCACCCAAGAATAATTGCAGTACACGATGTTTTAAAACTTACGGATTTTTTTCTGCCAGAGCAGCCTTTAGTCTCAAGAATAGGCTTTTAGCCATATGTATTCGCCACTGTTTTTCCATCTCTGTAAAAGGGAATCTAAAACTTTATTAGGTTTTCTTACGTATCATTCGTATATGTGTATAATTAGGATTTGTAATAAAAATCTGAGTGCTTTATTTAATGGAGCAGTGACACTATGTACTTTTTAGAGTCGTCTCACATAACTGTTCTCTTATCTTTATAGAATTGTGTATTATCTAATAGCAGTGTTTTATATTGTGTAGCTAGGCCTGACTAATATCTTGCTTGTATCATAATATCTAATAATTGTATCCGAGCGAATGAACTTTGCAACAGAAGGAGAGAGATGGGAACGGTTAGGGACAGACAACCTGGAATGAGATAATGGAATTAACAATATATCGTCGGGCAAAACGAAGGTATCTGATCACTAGCGACTGTATAAAAGAAAGGCAAATATAGTTTACGTAACATGCACTAGTAACAGATGCAGGTCAACCGGAAATTCAATAGTTGTTACAGTCAAGAGCATTATAACTCGAAACAAGCACCAGCCTGACTATGGAGCATTTCTCAAGCAGTCAGGCAAGGTAAGGAATGTCAGACGCATTAGGGGGCTCAATTAACTTCGTGTGAAACATCCTCAACAAGCCTTTCTGGTTGGCGACGTGATTTTCGACGTGGTCTTCGGCGTATTCAACATGTTGCGCGACTCAGCAGACTAGGCCATCTTCTGCCTGCTTCGTGTATTTAATAGTAGTGTTCCTGTGCTCAGAGTACTCTTTGTAGAGTGTGTCGTGATATGAGTAGAGATGCGTGTGAGAGAGTGTGACTTCTGTAGCCTGTACGGAGGCCATTGTTACAGAAACTCAGCAGAGTACTACGAAAATAATCACATTAAGAGAAGAACTGAAAGTAAAACTAGCACTAAATCATATGCCAAGAAATCTCAGGTTGATTATAGCTTGTACAAAATAAAGAGAAGAAAAGCTGTCCACATTAATAACAGAATTTAACTCAACGAAAAGCAAATGTTAGCAGACGACGCTAATGACGGAGTGAGTCAAAGGGCGTCTGGGTGGAAGATGCCGTTGATGATTATGATTATGAAGTTAATGGGTGCTTCCAGAGAGGAGAAAGAAATGGACTGTCGGTTAACAAGCAGAAGAGAGCGTACGAAATATCGGACCAGCTTTGCGACTGGATTCAGGGTTTCCTAGGAGACAAACCCAAGCGCATAATTCTTAATGGAGAGTATTCGGTAGATTTAAAGCTAGTCTGGAGACTACACCAGGGCAGCGTTAGAGGGCAGTAACTGTTCATAAGATATTTACATAAATGATGTTGCCGATAACGTTGAAAGCTCAAAGGTCTATTGTTGTATATGGAAAGTCGTAACGCCACAAATCAGCAGCAAACTGCAGTAGTACGAGACAAAAGTGTGAACTTGATACGTCTACCGCTTCCGGAGAAAAAAAATTCTTAACAGTCGGATGGATAGACAGACCGACAGCAGATAAAAAAACGATCCCGTAAGGGATCTGTTTGTACAGCGAGAGCTTTGGAACCCTAAAACTAATCCAACTCTAGTGATCGCGTAATCCGGATGTCTTTTCTTTCAAAATACGTTCTACATAGACATTACTCTGTAACAAAACTTAATTTCTGAATCTTATCCCTGAGCAAAAAACTAAAAGTAACAATTCATTTCCATCAAAGTAATCTTTAGGTGCTTTCAGTGAAACACGAAGACCTACTGTATTGTTGTAGCCTCAATAACAATGAGGTATCTATTACACTGAATGGAGAGATGGAAAATACATTTTTTTAGTTTGATAACGGAGATTTTTAATTCTATATCTCATAAATTATTTCACTTTACACCGTAAAATGTGGGACATAAAACATTACCCATCTAATTTCATACTGGCGTGTCCCATGTTGCACCGCACCAGCAGCCAAATGTGCATGGGCTTCGCGTTAGGTTTGGTGCTTTTACTTTATGACGTAGGGTACAGAACAGCTGTCATAAATGCTTAATTCATGACATAAAATGCGCCGTTTTCTATGGAAAGCACTTCATTATTCTCGGCACATAGGAGCCTAAACTGTAATGAACAACTGCAGTGAACGTGGAACAACAGTTAGAAGTAACGAACAAAATTGAAAGGTAAAATAAACAATTAAAACGACTCTGTTTTTATAAAAGTACTCGGGAGAGGGTTTCTAGGACAACTGGCGTACATGATCCAAAATTATACGCTGAAGTGACAGAAGTCGTGAGATAGTGATATGCACATTTACAGATGACGGTAGCATCGCGTACACAAGGTATAAAAGGGCAGCACATTGGCAGAACTGTAATTTGTACTCAGGTGATTCATGTGCAAAGCTTTTCGACATGATTATGGCCGCACGACGGGAATTAACAAACTTTGAGCGAGTACTGGCAGTTTGAGATAGACGCATAGGACATTCTATTTCGGATATCGTTAGGGAATTCGAAATTCCGAAATCCACAGTGTCAAGAGTGTATCGAGAACACCAAATTTCTGGCATTACATCTCACCATGGACAACGCATTGGCCAACGGCCTTCACTTAACGACCGAGAGCAGCGGCGTTTGCCTAGATTTGGCAGTACCAACAGATAAGCAACACTGAGTGAAGTAACCACAGAAACCAATGTGTGACTTACGACAAAAGTATCCGCTAGTAATTTGGCGTTCATGGCTATGGCAGCGGACGACAGACGTGAGTGCCTCCACTAAGGCACGACATCGTCTGCAGCGCCTCTCCTGGCCTCGTGACCATATCTGTTGTACCTTAGCAAAACTGTGGCTTGACTGGAAACTGTTATGTTCGGCTTCTTGGAGACCATTTGCAGCCATTTATGGACGTCATGTTCCCACACAACGATGGTACTTTCTTGGATGACAACGTGTCTCGTCACCTGGCCTCGTTGGTTCGTGTATGGTTTGAAGAACATTCTGGACAGTTCGAGCGAATGATTTCTCCACCCAGATCACTCGACATCAATCCCATTGAACATTTAAGGGACATAATGAAGAGATCAGTTTGTGGACAAAATTTTGCACTGGCAACAATTTCGCAATTATGGACAGCTACAGAGGTAGCGTGGTTCAGTATTCCTGCAGGGGAGTTCTTGGAACTTGTTGAGTCCATGCCGGGTTGCTGCACTATGCCGCGATAGCCATGCTTCGAGTATTTTATATCTTGTTAACGGATGAGCTCAGTAAGTGTGATAACGCTACAGCGATTCTCGTCTAATTCCACTGTCATAATTAAAAGGAAGAGGAAGGCACCATATCAGTAGCTTCCATGTACATCTTGTGAAACGACCACGACCGGAACATCGGAGAAACTGAAATCCTTACGGTGACTTGGCTACTCATGAACGCACAGGAAAAGTTGAAATTATAGAGGCACCAGTAGTATCCTCAGACACAAGAAGTAATGTGATTTCCGGAGTAGAGATGTAAATGAAGATATTTTCGGATTATTTCAAGGTTAATTTCGCTCAGTGCGCTTGCTACTGCTGCATAAACAGTGATGAGGTAGAGGTGGAAAGAACTAACCGGTTAAAACCGTCATGGATATTTCAGTTCGGAATAACCGGTATTTTTGGTGTTTCTTTGGTCTCGGTTATAATGGCTGTTCGTTTTTATTTTTTACTAACAACCGAGTAAAAAAGCGATATATCAATTACCCATAGCAGCAGTGTAAAATTCTCGTTTTTAAATAAACTTTTTTTAAGAAAGGAGTATTCGCGAAATCTGTGTTGCCTTGAAATATTGCCTTATGCAATAAATGTTATTGAAATAACAATGCCGACAAAGAAGAGTAACAAACACATCGCACAAGAATTGCTACAGCACTGCTAAGACAATAGTGCCCCTGTTGCCGTGTGTCGTGGTTTAAGGTACGTGTTGTACATGCAGTGTGACTAGCCGCCATTTGGTCCATAGTACAGTAAAGGAGTTCTTTTTGCTTGGTAAAAACTAGGTTGAAGATTTAATATATTTTATCTTGCGCTTACTGTCGAGAGTATATATAATCCAAGTTTTTGACCTCCATGACCCTCGTCACAACTTTTTGTGGCCAAAAAAAACAAAACAAAAATAACAAAGAAATTTTGGCACTTTCAGGTTTTCCCCTGTTACTCTGAAACCATGCATCCCACTGAAATTTTAATATCACCACAATGTAAGAGCTTTAAATTTTGCGTCAAATAACCTACTTCATCTCAAAATCGGTACTGCTGTTTGGCCGCAATTAGTTGCCAAAGTTCTGTCATTTTTCTCAAGTTGGCTAAAAAGTCGGCTCCAACGCCTGTAACTCAAAAACGGCTACTTCAAATGAAAAATGTCAAGTTATCAAAGCTGTTGAGCATGAAATTTCATGTTACAAAGGCATCTCGTTTCTCAGTTTTAGGCATTATTAAACGTTCATACACCTTAAAGCCAAAGTAGTTTTATTTCAGTTTTTTTTAAGTCAAAGTTATTCAATAAAATGAAGTTTCCAGTGGCAACGCGGCTCTCTAATGAGCAAAATGTTTTTTCTATGTATATCTTTTTATACGAAGCCCTCGAAGAATGAAATTGCAATGAAATCCATAACATTAGCTGCTTACAGCTGTTGGTAAATATCAACAGGGACAGCTGAAAATGTTTGCTCTGACCGGGGCTCGAACCCGTGATCTCCTGCTTACATGGCAGACGCTCCATCTGATTTTTTTTCCGGTATTGTTCGTTGCGTTTTGGTCTGGGCGGACGTCACATGACATTCGTTCAAGTTGATCGTTGAGTCCTTTACTTAGTGTTTTTATTACAAAGGGCCAGCGCCTCGCTGACCGAACTCCGACTGAGCCACCGAAGAAAAAGAAGATAGGGAGACTGCAGGGACTTATCTCTGGCACGCCCCCCGTGAGACCCACATTTCCTACTTTCTGTCCACACACTACATTTGTAATGCCCCTGCCCACTATACTCATTACTCGCGGCACTCAATCTACCGACATGTCCGTCTTCATATAGACAAGGCTTACCTGCCAATGATCTCCTTCAGTGCGGATGCACTCATATTGCCCCAACTCTTACGGGAATCGGTAGATTGACTGTCGCGAGTAATGATTATAGTGGGCAGAGGCACTAAAAATGTAGTGTGTCGACAGAAAGTTGGAAATGTGGGTCTCACGGGGAACGCGCCAGAGATACGTCCCTCCAGTCGCGCTGTTCTCTGTGTCATCGGTGGCTCCGTCGGACAGAGCGTCTGCCATGTAAGCAGAAGATTCCGGGTTCGAGTTCCGGTCGGCGCACACATTTTCAACTGTCCCCGTTGATATTTATCAACGCCTGTAAGCAGCTAAGGGTCTGGCTTTCATTGTAATTTCGTATCGTTTTAAGTTTCTTCATTCAGGTGTATTTTTCTTCATTTTTAATCCGTGCCTTAATTGTTGAGGGTGGGTTAGTAAAATGGAATCCAAGTATTTATGCACGAATAATATAAATATTTGTCAAATAAACAAAAAGTGGAATAACAATATTTAATAAACACAATGTAAATATCAGACTCATTTATTGCCAAGTTTCAATTCCGTCGAGGTCGTTGGGGAGGCTGCGGTAGCTCGCAGTCTATGATCTGATCTTCAGGATCAACTGCGGCACGTTCTTCAGCTTTCTCGTCCTGGAACATATCAACAATATCTTTGTCATCCTCGTCGAGCTCAATTTCTGTGGCATTCTCGCAAGATAAGCCACAAAAGTGTTAGCACATAGAGGAGCAGTTCAGTCCGGATTTGCGACATCCACATATTGCTGTACATCCTGCTTTGCATGCGCAGGAAACCACCTTCATCTTCAGCAGCATGTGTGGTGCCTCGTCTTTCGTCATCATCACGGGAAAAAAACCTGGTAAGTTTTCCTCCAGCCCCATTGGCATGGATCTGTTTTCTTCCCCAGCCAATATTGTACTTGACCGTAGGATAACAATGAGTGCCCCCGTGCTGCGTACTATGTCGGAGATAGCCTTCCAAGTTTGAAATATTTTCTCGGGGCAGACTTTTCAAAAGCTCGTGCCTGAGAGCGCCCAAAGACGTGCAGTTCGAATTCCGATACAGTGCTAAAATCAGCTATTCCCCTGCCTGTGCTATTACGTCTTGAGAGACTGAGCGTTTAACAAAATCAGCAGCTTGCAATTTGAGGTGTGGTTGTTGTTCCATAAGATTTAGTAATTTCCCTTTTCCTTGGCAATAAAAGAAGATGTGGTATCACATCCTGTAAAGGCGTGATTGGAAAGGGTAAATGAAGTATCGAAATTGAAAAAATTACTTGATTTTCCTCTTCCCGGCTTACGGAAGTACAAGATATTATTTTTGTTTCCTCGGCCCATTAGAAGTACGAGCACATCACTGTTCTCGTTCACGATTGCCACACTGTAAGACTCAGCAACTTGGAAAACAGCTGTCTCCACAATTAATGAATCCGCATTTCTTCTGCCTATAGCAGCTGAATACCTCCACTTCCCAATGAACATCAAAATCAAGCGGTTCATGTTGCTGTTATTTACGAGTAACTCTTCCTGTGTGACTTCATCGAAAATGATATCTGATGAAGAACCTTGTGTCTTTAAACGCCGATATCTTTCAGAAGAGTTTGTTTCCCAATGCGAAGCATCACTTGAGTAGCCAGCGAATACAAATGTGATTCCGGATACGTTGAGATTTCTGAAATAGATTTATGTTTTATATAGATGTGCCAGACACCCTTATGGAGCGTGTGACCACCATCCACCACAAAGCTTCTTATTTTGGGTACTTCATTCTGTTGGAGAGGTGTGAATGCATCATAGAGAGATGATTTTGTACCTGTATTGAGACCGTCTTCTGTAAATAACGATATGGGGAAAGTTCAAATGAGAAACAGAACTCTCAAGTCTTTATCAGACTGCTTGATAACACACAGTCTGTGAAACAATGTTAAGGGGTTTCTGGTAGGAATCCTCTTCATGTCTATACTGCGAGCCGTAGTGCAGGATGCAAGTGTTATAACCTTGAAGTTGCGTTGAAATGAGACGTTTTTAAAGTTCTCTCCTTTAATTCTGGCGATCCCTTAATTCCTACTACTAATGCAACATGACAATTTACTGATTCGTCAACAATTACGCCACTGTTTATTGACATAAGCACATTACAGTTTGAAAAAGTTGGCTGTCTTACCAGCCAGTCATTCAGTTCGTCACTGTCTGTTGCATTTCGTTCTCTGCGTGAAGTCCTAAATCCACATGTTGCTCGCCTGTTCATGATGATGTATCACAGAATTCTTCAATTTTTTGACAAACGACCTGTAAGGATGCATCCCTAAAGCCCATTTTGTGAGTACAGAATCTGTAATTCCAAGTCCGTGAGTTAAACCGCCTTTCTATTTCATTGTCTTCATTAAGGTTTACTGTGTTGTCATATCAGATCACACACCGCACCAAAATTTATCACTTCGCCTAATGGTGAAGTAACATTCAGTTGTAAAATTGTTGAATTCAGCAGCTTCCATTCGGTGTTCCATTATGAGCAACTGTTGTAAGTAAATGTGAGCACTTTTAGCATACATGTAAAGACCAGCAGAATGAAAGTATGGTAAAATTTTCTTAATCGCGATTAAGTGCAGATTCCAGTTTCTAGCAGGTTGAGCTTCGATTAACTGTTTTGTGAGTGTAACCATGGCTTTCAATCATATGAACGCTTAATAATGCGTATTAAATGAAAAACTAGATGCTTTTGTAAGATGAAATTTCATGCACTACAACTCTGATTACTTGACTTTTTCGTTTGGGGTAGCTATTTTTTACGTTGGAGCCGACTTTTTAGCCAAGCTGGTAAATATGATCGAATTATGACAACTGATTACGGTTAAACGGCTGCACCTATGTTTGTCATTTAAGCAGGTCAATCGAAGCTAAATTTAATGCTCTATCATTACGCTAAGGACAAGATTTTCGGTAATGTGCATGGTTTCCGAGTAGTAGGCGATAATCTGAAAAAGTGCGAAAATTTCAGAGTTTTTTGGCACGAAAAGGTGTCCCGAGGGTTTTGGAGGTCGAAAACTTGGATTCTAAGTACTCTCAATTACACTGAAGAGCCAAAGTAACTGAAACACCTGCCTAATATCGTGTAGGGCCCCCGTGAGCAGGCAGAAGTGCCGCGACACGATGTGGCATGGACTGGACTAATGTCGGAAGTAGTTTTGGAGGGAACTGACATCATGAATCCTGCAGGTCTGTCCATAAATCAGTAAGAGTACAAGGGGAGTGGAGATTTCTTCTGAACAGCACGTTGCAATATTCATGTCCGGGACGTTTGGTGGCCAGAGGAAGTGTTTAACTCAGAACAGTGCTTCTGGAGCCACTCTGTAGCAATTCTGGAAGCAAGGGGTGTCGCATTGTCCTACTGGAATTGCCCAAGTCCGTCGGAATGCACAATGGACATGAATGGATGCAGGTGATAAGACAGGATGTTTATGTTCACCCTACCTGTCAGAGTCGTATCTAGACGTATCAGGGGTCCCATATCACACCAGCTGCAAACACCCACACCATTACAGAGCCTCCATCACCTTGAAAAGTTCCCTGCTGACATGCAGGGGCCATGGATTCATGAGGTCGTCTCTATACCCATACACGTCCACCAAGCTCGATACAATTTGAAACGGGACTCGTCCGAACCGGCACCATGTTTCCAGTCCTCAACACTACAACGTCAGCGTTGACGGGCCCAGGCGAGCGTAAAGCTTTCTGTCTTGCAGTCATCAAGGTTACACGAGTGGGCCTTCGGCTCCGAAAGCCCATATCGATGCTGTTTCATTGAATGGTTCGCACGCTGACACTTGTTGATGGCCCAGTATTGAAATCTGCAGCAATTTGCGGAAAGGTTGCACTTCTGTCACGTTGAACGATTCTCTTCAGTCGTCGTTGGTCCCGTTCTTGCAGGATCTATTTTCCGGCCGCAGCGACGTCGGAATCTGATGTTTTATTAGATTCCTGATATTCACGGTACACCCGTGAAATTCCCACTTCATCGCTACCTCAGAGATGCTGTGTCCCATCGCTCGTCCGCCGACAACAACACCACGTTCAAACTCGCTTAAATTTTGATAACTTGCCATTACAGTAGCAGTAACCGATCTAACAACTGCGCCAGATTCTGCCGGATTCTGCCTGTTTGCGTATGTCAATACGCATGCCTACACCAGTTTCTATGGCGCTTCAGATGAAAAAATTAAATATTCTACCTCATTTTTTGCAAGCAAAGGGCCTTTTTTGTGACGCCGTTATTGGACTGCCATGCCAGCAACCTGGTCCCTATCATCAACTAGTGAGTGTTCCAGCTGTAATGCTGGGCAGCGGGCAGTAGGGACTTTAAAAACATGTTCATTAGGTTTTCAAAAACAAAAAAAAACAAAAAATTTACGCAGTATATGGCAGGAAATTGTTGTTATGTGGTTTGACTTGCTGTAACTCTGCTTTAAAAATTTTATAAAGTTAGCTTCGTTATTTTACAAATCCCTATTAGTGTGGAACCTGTGGACGGTTTGAACATTGGGCGGTAGGTGATCCCTGGTATGCACTGTAGTTTCTCACCGGGCATCGCACCAGCACTAGTCAGGAAATACTTTTACGAAGAGGCCTAGCAATGAAGTAGAGTATTTCATTTGCTTTAAGAGATTAAAGATTTGTCTACGAAGTAATGAAGGAGGGAGGAAATTATGTTAACTGTAATAAATTAAACACTTAACAAATCGTTCATAGTATACAATAAAAATAGGAAGTAGGTGATTTGCTGCCCGTGTCTGCATTATATTCCTTTACCTGGTTGTAGACCTTGAAAACAGATAAATTAACACAAAAAATTCACTTCTTCAACCTCAGTTTTCACCGGTTAGCACTGACAACTTACTTTGTCCAAGTATTACTATGATCCCCGATACAACATGACTTTTGAGCCTAGTTTTAAAATATTACAATAAGCAGGAGAACACCCGATGACTTTTTGTAGTATTCGCTCACTTACCACTTTTCCAGAACAGCAGTGAACGCTGGACAGCCTGAGTTTTCTTTACTTGGCTATTTGATTTGACATTTTAATTCTATGTACCGCGGTCTAAGGCGCTTTCCCTCGGTTCGCCCGGCTCCCCCCGTCGGAGGTTCGAGTCCTCCCTCTGGCATGGGTGTGTGTGTTGTCCATAGCGTAAGTTAGTGTAGTAACACCTTTTTATCCAAAGCTGTTTCACAGAGGAAGACCGCACTGCAGTTCCTTCTCTAAATCCTCGCACAAACGAAAAAATGGCTGACATAGAAATAAGTGTCCAAGGAACAGAAAAGCAACTGAAATCACTCAACAGAGGAAAGTCCACTGGACCTGATGGGATACCAATTCGATTCTACACTGAGTACGCGAAAGAACTTGCCCCCCTTCTAACAGCCGTGTACCGCAAGTCTCTAGAGGAACGGAGGGTTCCGAATGATTGGAAAAGAGCACAGGTAGTCCCAGTCTTTAAGAAGGGTCGTCGAGCAGATGCGAAAAACTATAGACCTATATCTCTGACATCGATCTGTTGTAGAATTTTAGAACATGTTTTTTGCTCGCGTATCATGTCATTTCTGGAAACCCAGAATCTACTCTGTACGAATTAACATGGATTCCGGAAACAGCGATCGTGTGAGACCCAACTCGCTTTATCTGTTCATGAGACCCAGAAAATATTAGATACAGGCTCCCAGGTAGATGCCATTTTCCTTGACTTCCGGAAGGCGTTCGATACAGTTCCGCACTGTCGCCTGATAAACAAAGTAAGAGCCTACGGAATATCAGACCAGCTGTGTGGCTGGATTGCAGAGTTTTTAGCAAACAGAACACAGCATGTTGTTCTCAACGGAGAGACGTCTACAGACGTTAAAGTAACCTCTGGCGTGCCACAGGGGAGTGATATGGGACCATTGCTTTTCACAAAATATATAAATGACCTAGTAGATAGTGTCCATGCAGCTTTTCGCGGATGATGCTGTAGTATACAGAGAAGTTGCAACATAAGAAAATTGCAGCGAAATTCAGGAAGATCTGCAGCGGATAGGCACTTGATGCAGGGAGTGGCAACTGACCCTTAACATAGACAACATAGACAACGTATTGCGAATACATAGAAAGAAGGATCCTTTATTGTATGATTATATGCTAGCGGTACAAACACTGGTAGCAGTTACTTCTGTAAAATATCTGGGAGTATGCGTGCGGAACGATTTGAAGTGGAATGATCACATAAAATTAATTGTTGGTAAGGCGGGTCCAGGTTGAGATTCATTGGGAGAGTCGTTAGGAAATGTAGTCCATCAATAAATGAGGTGGCTTACAAAACACTCGCTCGACCTATACTTGAGTATTGCTCATCATTGTGGGATCCGTACCAGGTCGGATTGACAGAAGAGATAGAGAAGATCCAAAGAAGATCGGCGCGTCTCGTCACAGGGTTATTTGGTAAGCGTGATAGCGTTACGGAGATGTTTAGCAAATTCAAGTGGCAGACTCTACAAGAGGGACGCTCTGCATCGCAGTGTAGCTTGCTGTCCAGGTTTCGAGATGTTCGTTTCTGGATGAGCTATCGAATATATTGCTTCCCCATACTTATACCTCCCAAGGAGATCACGAATGTAAAATTAGAGAGATTCGAGCGCGCACGGAGGCTTTCCGGCAGTCGTTCTTCCCGCGAACCATACGCGACTGGAACAGGAATGGGAGGTAATGACAGTGGCACGTAAAGTGCCCTCCGCCACACATTGTTGGGTGGCTGGCGGAGTATAACTGTAGATGCAAATGTAGATGAAGTAGTGTGTAAGCCTAGGGACGGATGAACTCGGCAGTTTGGTCCCATACGAACTTACCACAAGTTTCCAGAATTTATGTCTATCTTGTAACTTTGCTCGATTTTTGTGTATACTACAGTAAATAACATGAATAAAAAACCGGAAACCGGTTATTTTGAGCGGTTTTAACAATCAGATTACTGGCGTGGAAGTAAACTGATATAACCGAAAATCGGTTTTTTCAGTGATAACCGACATTCTTACAACGAGATGCAGGAGTCTTGGCCAATTCAAAACAAAATTCGCGTACGTTTCTAAACCCTTTTTTTTCCTGCAACCTGCAGCCATTCTTAGGTGACAGCGCGTCGTTCTTCCTCGCGCGCGAGGGAGCCAAATCTCTTAGCGGAGCAAGTCGCCTGGCATCTGCGGCTGCATTGTTCCGCCAGCTTCCGAACGGCGCTTGATTAAAAGTGGGATTGTGTAACGCGCTGTGGCAGCTGCGTCCGCCGCGAAAACAATGAGCATTGTTGTCAGGGGCAACGGGGAAGTGTCGGCCGGCGGCCGGGGCCACTTCCTGTTCATTAATCAAAAGCAGCCGGAGCGCGCTACATTTTAAATCGTTAACACAGACAATACGCCGCGCCGTGCGGAGCCGTTGTGGCAAACGGAATAATTCCGGCCTCCTCGCCGTGACAGCCCAGATTGTGATTTATTACTCTTTTCGCTGAATCCTCCGTCGGCTGAAAATGGATGGATAAACAAATAAAAAGTTGATCGTATCAGTCATACATCTGGACAGGTGGAACGAACAACAGATAAAGCAACAGTCTGATATTCCGAATTTCAAGAAGTTGACTATAATAAACCGGATTCGTGCTACTGAATCTGGAGTGCTATAGCCGACTGTTTCCCGTAGTGCTTATCAGTAGTTACAAGGCAGACATCATGACTAAAGGTCAAAAAGACAAAAAGTACTAGAGATCAGTTCTGTGTCGCAACATCTATTCACGTAACTTGCATTTCAATTTTCTGTGCAGTCAGCTTTATTGTCAAAGTACTTACAATGAGGTGACTAAAGTCATTGGAAAGCGACATGCACGTATACAGATGGCAGTAGTATCAAGTACATAAGGTATAAAAGAGCAGTGCATTGGTAAACTAAATGTCGTGTGACTAGGGCCTCCCGTCGGGGAGACCTCTCACCTGGTGCAAGTCTTTCGATTTGACGCCACTTCGGCGACTTGTGCGTCGATGGGGATGAAATGATGATGATTAGGACAGCACAACATCCAGTCCCTTAGCGGAGAAAATCTCTGACCCAGCCGGGAATCGAATCCGGACACTTAGGATTGACATTTTGTCGCGCTGACCACTCAGATACCGAGGGCGGACTAGTACATTGCCGGCCAGGGTGGCCGAGCGGTTCTAGGCGCTACAGTCTGGAACCGCGCGACCGCTACTGTCGCAGCTTCGAATCCTGCCTCGGGCATGGATGTGTGTGATGTCCTTGGGTTAGTTAAGTTTAAGCAGATCTAAGTTGTAGGGGACTGATGACCTCAGAAATGACATCCCATAGTGCTCAGAGCCATTTGAACCATTTTGACTAGTACATTGGTGACTTGGTTATGGCTGCACGACTGGTAGTAACGAACTCTGAACTTGGTTGGCAGTTACAGCTAGACGCCTGGACATCCCCTTTCGGAAATTTCGAGATCCACAGTGTCAAGAGTGCGCCGACAATCCAAAATTTCAGACATTACCTCTCACCAAGGATAACGCAGTGGCCGACGGCCTTGACTTAATGACAGAGAACACTGGCGTTTGCGCAGTTGTCGGTGCTAACAGACAAGCAACACTGAGCGAAATAACAGCAGAAATCGATGCGGGACGTATCCGTCAGGGCAGTGCGGCGAAATATGGCGTTAGTAGGCTCCGGCAGCGGTTGATCGACGGGAGTTCCTTTGCTAACAGCACGAAATCGTCTGCAACGCCTCTCCTGGGCTCGTGGCGATATCGTTTGGACCCTAGACGACTGGCAAACAGTGACTGGTCAGATGAGTTCGAATTTCAGTTGGTAAGAGCTGATGTTAGTGTTCGAGTGCTGCGCAGACCCTACGACGCCATGGACCTAAGTTGCCAACAGGGTACTGTGCACGCTGGTGGTGGTTCTGTAATCATGCGGGTTGTGTTTACATGGAATGTACTGGGTGCTCCACAACTGAATTGATCATTCACTGGAAACAGTTATGTTCGCTACTCGGAGACTATTTGCAGCCTTTCATTCTGACGGCCTTGGGAGAGCCAGTCCTGACAAAACTCTACCATCTGGTGAGCAAGATGTATGAGACAGGCGAAATACCCTCAGACTTCAAGAAGAATATAATAATTCCAATCCCAAAGGAAACAGGTGTTGACAGATGTGAAAATTACCGAACAATCAGTTTAATAAGTCACAGCTGCAAAATACTAACTCGAATTCTTTACAGACGAATAGAAAAACTAGTAGAAGCCGACCTTGGGGAAGATCAGTTTGGATTCCGTAGAAATACTGGAACACATGAGGCAATTCTGACCTTACGACTTATCTTAGAAGAAAGATTAAGGAAAGGCAAACCTACGCTTCTAGCATTTGTCCACTTAGAGAAAGCTTTTGACAATGTTGACTGGAATACTCTCTTTCAAATTCTAAAGGTGGCAGGGGTAAAATACAGGGAGCGAAAGGCTATTTACAATTTGTACAGAAACCAGATGCCAGTTATAAGAGTCGAGGGACAAGAAAGGGAAGCAGTGGTTGGGAACGGAGTAAGACAGGGTTGTAGCCTTTCCCCGATGTTATTCAGTCTGTATATTGAGCAAGCAGTAAAGGAAACAAAAGAAAAATTCGGAGTAGGTATTAAAATCCATGGAGAAGAAATAAAAATGTTGAGGTTCGCCGATGACATTGTAATTCTGTCAGAGACAGCAAAGGACTTGGAAGAGCAGTTCAACGGAATGGATGGTGTCTTGAAGGGAGGATATAAGATGAACATCAACAAAAGCAAAACGAGGTTAATGGAATGCAGTCGAATTAAGTCGGGTGATGTTGAGGGTATTAGATTAGGAAATGAGACACTTAAAGTAGTAAAGGAGTTTTGCTATTTGGGGAGCAAAATAACTGATGATGGTCGAAGTAGAGAGGATATCAAATGTAGACTGGCAATGGCAAGGAAAGCGTTTCTGATGAAGAGAAATTTGTTAACATCGAGTATAGATTTAAGTGTCAGGAAGTCATTTCTGAAAGTATTTGTATGGAGTGTAGCCATGTATGGAAGTGAAACATGGACGGTAAATAGTTTGCACAAGAAGAGAATAGAAGCTTTCGAAATGTGGTGCTACAGAAGAATACTGAAGATTAGATGGGTAGATCACATAACTAATGAGGAAGTATTGAATAGGATTGGGGAGAAGAGAAGTTTGTGGCACAAATTGACCAGAAGAAGGGATCGGTTGGTAGGACATGTTCTGAGACATCAAGGGATCACCAATTTAGTATTGGGGGGCAGCGTGGAGGGTAAAAATCGTAGGGGGAGACCAAGAGATGAATACACTAAGCAGATTCAGAATGACGTAGGTTGCAGTAGGTACTGGGAGATGAAGAAGCTTGCACAGGATAGAGTAGCATGGAGAGCCGCATCAAACCAGTCTCAGGACTGAAGACCACAACAGCAACAACAACATGCACTTCATGTTCCTGAACAACGATGGAATTTTTATGGATGACAGTGCGCCATGTCACTGGGCACAGTTGTTCGTGATTGGTTTGAAGAAAATTCTGGACAACTCGAACGAATGATTGACCACTGAGATGGTGCGTCACGAATCAAATCGAACATTTGTGGGACATAATACAGATGTCAGCTCGTGCACAAAATCCTACATCGGCAACGCTTTGGCAAGTATGTGAGCTATAGAGTAGTCATGGCTCAATATTTCTGAAGGGGACTTCATACGACTTGTAGATTCCATACCACGTGGAGCTGCATTACGCCGGGTAAAAGGAGGTGGAACACGATATTATCACATGACTTTTGTCATCTCACTGTATTTTACTAAGCTTCAAGATGTTTCTCAAAAGCCCTGCATAGAGCTGGAACTCTATTCAGTCAAGAAGAACTGAAGATTTCGACATTTTAGTGAGAGAGTACCACTTCATGCTGCATAGGAGGAGAGCCACTGAATACAAGGCGAGGGCTCTGCGTTTGCACGTTGAGCGTTTGGCGCCAATCGTAGGTTAACAACAGTTTCTGGCCTTGCGACTTCCCTATTTGCACCAGCTTCATCCAAGACAACCTCACGGAACCATCAACATTATCTCTCACCTAATTTATATATATATCTTGAACTGTAATGGTTCTATGACACATCCTTGTTGATACTAAGGCTCTTGCTAGACCCTTTATCTAATGAACATGACGGTTCTGCTTCAACCAACCGACCAGGTAGAAAAATGAAGACTGGTTGCAGGCATCTTAAAGAGCGAACGTTAGCTTTTCTTTATTGTAATGTTTCCAGCCAAGCTTTTTTGATTGTAATGATCAAGTCTGGCCCAGCTTTGGCTACACGGAAAAGCTTGTGGAAGGAGGTAATAGTTCTTTCCACATGTTAAACTGAGTTACAAATAAACTTTTAGGAACACATTTGTAAGATTAATTCATTAAATTACAGAACTACATATTTCCATCGCGAATGATTGTTCTTGTTTACGTAAACCATGTTAGACCGGTTTCGGCTATACAGCCTCTTCCAAGTTGACAGATCCATAACTATGTCTGTGAAATCATAAACCACAATTAGAGCAACTAATTTAATTACAGGTCGAAGCCATGAAGTGATATCGTTACCGAGAAGGTACTAATGGTGATGTGTTCGATTATGTGTTGGTTGTGTATTAATGTTCAGAACCTATGGATAAATATTATTATACATCGGTCTTACGAAATGGCGTGCGGAAATTAAATACTAGCGAACCCCACGCTTCCCAATAGCTAAATATGTACGGAAAGTGGATATACGTCCTAATCTCCTTTCCCCCCTCTCTCTGTCCCTCTCCTCCTCCTCCCTCACTTTTTGCATCTCCTCCTCCTCCACCCTATCACTGTCCATCACCTTCCCCCGCTCCCTGTACCTCGTAATCCCACACTCTCTATATCCTCCTCCTCATCTTTCTGCCTATATCCTTCTTCTCCTTCTTCACATCCATTTTCTCTCGTATCCTCTGTCCCTCTCGCTCCTCCCCTCTCTCTGACCTTATTTATTGTTACTGTAAACGGAACCTTGATTGAGAATGGATGTCAAAATGTATGGGCAAATCGTTTGGAATCATTAGTATGCGAGATATGAGAGAGACCTTTCCAGTTGCTGGATCTGGGAGGATAGTAGCTATAATGACAGTATTTCGCATGGTTTTAATCTACGAACGGGTAGGATTAGAAAGTTATCCGTAAACACAACTTTCTTGTTTTCTGCTAAAAACGGCACTTTTCCACAACACAGCATAGCATCGTCTTTCTCGCAGTCGGTTTAATAGAAAATATTGGTTAACATGCGTATCTACAGTGGCTGAGGCTGTTATGTCTATCAGTCAGGCAGTCATTGGTCGAGAAGGGCTTCATCCAACAGAATCTTACCTTGTATTTGTGTGAATTGAAACAAAACAGATTCAGCAAGATCAAGAGTCTTTCGTTCCATTTCGTTGTACTGAAACAGAACAATTTCAGTAAGTTCATGAATTTACTGAAATGAGATAATTTGGAATTCATTGTTTCGACAACAATTTGGTGTTTTTAAAGCGTTCATCTCTAGGCTCGATGATGAACAATACTTTATGTCTTCCCGTCCTGAGAGAAAAGGATAGCTATGTTGGTTTACCGACTCTTGAGCATGCTACATGCCCATGGGATTAACACGGCAGTTCAAGGTTTATTCTACACACTTCCACCGACTGACCTTGCGGTTTATTAATCGTCATTGCGAATGCACTGGGAGATAGACACGCTTCCATTGAAACGGTAAGTCGGTTGGAATCGGTACTATTATTGAATCATAAAATTATCGCCTTTGAACTTTCCTATGATTATCATTGCTTCAATCTCGTTGTTCATCAGCTCTTTAAAAGCGAATCTTGTTCCACTGAATAGTTTTGGTGGGTTCAGATAGCGGAACAGGAACATCACCGAGCCTACCATGAGCAGCAGCAGCAGCAGCAACTGTGCGGTGGGATTCCTCGCAAACCCAATGAATTCAGTAGTCTCTTTTGTCGACGTTCAAAATTATTTTGTGCTATGCTCCAACAGAGGAAGTCGAACTCGACTATCCGCTGTTCTTGAGTCATAATCAATCACGCTGGAGAATTTCTTATCCCATTTACCTCCACGTGCTGTCTACGCTGTTCGTCGGTCTCACTGACTCGACCATCATGTGGTTGGTTTGCGTTGCTCGTACACCGACCGATATTTCGACGCCTCACTGCTGGCATTTTTTTCGACGAAAGAAACCATGAACTGAAATCAATTGAATCTTTGCAACAAACTAAATTACTAGGAACTGACATCAATTAAATCTTTGAAACACACCAAAGATACTCTCACTATCGATAACACGTTGCAGTAATCGCTTTCAATCGTATTGTTTTCCCAAAATATTCATTGCAGAATTTGTTGCTGTTATGAAAACATGCGACAGTAAAAGTATCAAACTGAACGTCACTTTTTTTTGTGAAAACTTGTGACAGAAGAAATGTCAAAACGACAGTCACACTTTTTCCATTGAGATTTTCATACAAATATACCATCCAGGCTTCCAGCCTTTCCAGGGGATTTTCCAAAAATGTTCTTTCATACAAACCTTCTCCTGACAATCACGAACACAACAGCAATCAGTCAAATCGATCGAGCCATTCAGAGTGATGATCCATCATACATGCGGCAACTGATGTTTATTTCTGTATTACGCTGTCTTCTCTTTGCTTTTGACCACAACAGGAACTTCGCTTATTCTTTTTACGCACGGGTAGTCATCACAACAGGTAACAGTTTTCCTATGGATCGATGCTACAATTCTTGCCTGAGGGAGGATACTTTTTTTTGCGAAAACTCCCATAGATTAAACACTTTCCTTTGTGAAGTTTTTGTAATTTTAGCCATTGGTGTCACAAGAAAACTAAACCCAGCTCACGTGGCCACAATTATAACGACCTTTCGCATTTATTACCCAAGGATGACTTAAAAAATGTGCACAAGAAGTGTAATCTGCGTCGGACCATGGGCTGTAAACTGCATTATTTTTGCACTTTTATCGACATAAGTGGAAGTAAACGTAATACGAACAAGATTATATCGCTTAAAAGTTTAGTTTCATTTCTTCTGAAACTACTTTTGGCTGAAGTTGTGTTTAGTTTGGATAAAAACAGATGAGAAATACCATAGCTAATGTTGATGTGTAATAGCAGCAATAATCACAATACTGAGAGAAAAATTTCAGTAACAGAATGTGCTGTGTATACTCATAAACGTTAGTAACAAAAATTTATAAGTTTTTACTGCGAATTACTGCACGAGAGTAGAATTTATGTTAATTCTCAATTCCAAAACTCATTGCAACACTTTTCTTAATATTCACATGCGAAAAGAAATGTAAATATGATGCTTCAGATTTCATTTGTCGCGTTTGTATCTGTGTGACTATTATTAAGTTAACTGTAAAGCGAACTGTAAAGCCACGTATTTTATGCTACTGTAATAGGTCTCTCGACTGATAAAACTATACTCTGTTCATCATAAGAACAAACCTGCTGTAAACATTACGCCATGTGTTCTTCCGCGTTTGCTTGAATCTCATTGGATTTCGTTTCACGTGGAGCAGAAGCCAAGTTGTGACCAGTACAGTCAGCTACGATCATAAGGATATGTTTTATGCTGTGTTACACGCACATAGGCTGAACGATAATGTGCGGGACAACGACCTTACCGGCACTTTAAACTTTTACAGCACTGGCTAATCGGCGGTCCAACTAGCCTGCAATACTATGACCAGTTGCAATTCAGACGGAAAAAGGGACGGGCAATGAAACAATATAGCTTCGAATGTCATTTAATTTTTAAAGAGACAAAACTCCAGCGACCACGCGCTTCTTAGGTTACCAGACGGAAACCATAAAATGCTCACGTTCTCTCTTGATATAGTATTATAATCACAAACAAGAGTGTTGAAAATTCCTAACTTAAACACAGAGTAATTTTTCTGAGCGAGCCATGTGTGATGCAAAAGTATACTGCAGAGATTTCACATTACTGTTAACCCAGTAAAGGTATTAATTATAGTCAGTAGTCTCGTAATTTCGTAGCTCCTTCCTTATCCGAATCCGAAAAATACATTTCAGTACTGGAACTGTCATCTGTTACGTTGATAATGAGTCAATCAAGAACAGAATCCACGAAACCACCCGGGCGCCGCATTTTCTCCTCTTCTTTTATTACGTGTCATTCTATATCCCGCCAACGTTCGGCATATCTGTGGTATAAAACAATGTACGTAGTCCAAATAAAGAGTATTTAGTTTCCATATTTGCCTTAAAAATTAAATTGTTTTGTTTTCTTTTTTTAAGCAACATTTGTTAACGGTCTTTCATAAAATATCGATAATTGAGAATTTATATTTGAAACGAAAACACGAATTTCGCATGCAATATGTTATTAAAAACAAGAAGACGTGCATTATTCACAAAAATGATGATGAATTTTACAGTTACGAGATGTCGATAATTCAAAGTGAACGAGAAAAAAAATTGACGCAAGCGGGACTTCAACCAGCGGACCACGTGCTGCAATAATTCATCCATTTATTACATACCAATTCCACTGTACACCAACATGCAATTTCGTTGCAACTTTATCTAATACAATCCTTCGGAATACTTCAAAGCCGCTTACCTATGCAAATTTATGACAAACATTAAGAGCAACATGTTTCTCGGCACTTTTTAACCATGTTCCAAACGCGTTTCACTACGGAGCAGCAACCAGCCTGTCATTTTCATACTGCGTGTTAACAGCGCGACAATCAGAACACAACAGTGAAGACTGTGACTATACACTATTTTTGAAACAAAAACTACATAACCAAAGATTTTAACTAAGAAAAACGTTGATGGCTGTTAATACATTGAACATCTTAAAGTTTCATTTAACGTAACTTAGTAATAATTAATCTAATACATGAGTAGGCCCTACTTCCAAGAGCGTAACAACGCCAGTGTACGTGTGCTACGGCTTCTGACCAATCAACGCGTTTGTGTTTCTTTACATCAGGTTTATTCTTATGGTGAACGGAATATACACTCCTGGAAATTGAAATAAGAACACCGTGAATTCATTGTCCCAGGAAGGGGAAACTTTATTGACACATTCCTGGGGTCAGATACATCACATGATCACACTGACAGAACCACAGGCACATAGACACAGGCAACAGAGCATGCACAATGTCGGCACTAGTACAGTGTATATCCACCTTTCGCAGCAGTGCAGGCTGCTATTCTCCCATGGAGACGATCGTAGAGATGCTGGATGTAGTCCTGTGGAACGGCTTGCCATGCCATTTCCACCTGGCGCCTCAGTTGGACCAGCGTTCGTGCTGGACGTGCAGACCGCGTGAGACGACGCTTCATCCAGTCCCAAACATGCTCAATGGGGGACAGATCCGGAGATTTTGCTGGCCAGGGTAGCTGACTTACACCTTCTAGAGCACGTTGGGTGGCACGGGATACATGCGGACGTGCATTGTCCTGTTGGAACAGCAAGTTCCCTTGCCGGTCTAGGAATGGTAGAACGATGGGTTCGATGACGGTTTGGATGTACCGTGCACTATTCAGTGTCCCCTCGACGATCACCAGTGGTGTACGGCCAGTGTAGGAGATCGCTCCCCACACCATGATGCCGGGTGTTGGCCCTGTGTGCCTCGGTCGTATGCAGTCCTGATTGTGGCGCTCACCTGCACGGCGCCAAACACGCATACGACCATCATTGGCACCAAGGCAGAAGCGACTCTCATCGCTGAAGACGACACGTCTCCATTCGTCCCTCCATTCACGCCTGTCGCGACACCACTGGAGGCGGGCTGCACGATGTTGGGGCGTGAGCGGAAGACGGCCTAACGGTGTGCGGGACCGTAGCCCAGCTTCATGGAGACGGTTGCGAATGGTCCTCGCCGATACCCCAGGAGCAACAGTGTCCCTAATTTGCTGGGAAGTGGCGGTGCGGTCCCCTACGGCACTGCGTAGGATCCTACGGTCTTGGCGTGCATCCGTGCGTCGCTGCGGTCCGGTCCCAGGTCGACGGGCACGTGCACCTTCCGCCGACCACTGGCGACAACATCGATGTACTGTGGAGACCTCACGCCCCACGTGTTGAGCAATTCGGCGGTACGTCCACCCGGCCTCCCGCATGCCCACTATACGCCCTCGCTCAATGTCAGTCAACTGCACATACGGTTCACGTACACGCTGTCGCGGCATGCTACCAGTGTTAAAGACTGCGATGGAGCTCCGTATGCCACGGCAAACTGACTGACACTGACGGCGGCGGTGCACAAATGCTGCGCAGCTAGCGCCATTCGACGGCCAACACCGCGGTTCCTGGTGTGTCCGCTGTGCCGTGCGTGTGATCATTGCTTGTACAGCCCTCTCGCAGTGTCCGGAGCAAGTATGGTGGGTCTGACACACCGGTGTCAATGTGTTCTTTTTTCCATTTCCAGGAGTGTAGTGCAGTGTGAGAAAAAAGGCAACTGTCCGTACCACTTCAGACCGTGCCAGTAACAGGGACTCACCCTTAATCTACGTGTGGCTGGTTTCAACGATGAGCACGGAAGAGATAGTGACGGACATCATGAAAGTAAAAGAAAAAGAAGGGAGGTGTTATTGCGTAAAAAACTTGAAGCCGACGCCCGCCATTTGAAGTAGCTCAAAACGTTACGTTCACCGCATTCATACCTCTATGGTTCACCGCGGTGATACTTCCACGTGATGTCAGTCTGACTTGCAACTGTGACGTGCCCGCCCAGTTTCGACCGTGCTGGGTGCTTTGTGTGGAGACGTAGTTGTTTCATCAAAATGCCAGCTTGGGTTCTTTATTGATGTACTAATCAATCCGATCGTAGTCTTAAGTTTGAAGGAATCACATTTCACTCGTAAGTGGAGCCGTTCAAGCTACACCTTATTTTGTATACATGAATTATGGTTGCACTGCTTACTTTTATCGTTGTCGTTTCATTTCCGTCGTTTGAACTAAGATATGCCATTCTTTACTCAATGCCCGTTCTTTTTCTTCTTTCCTGTGTTTTTCATTGCCTCCCAAACAGCAAACGCTCCGACATCCGAGCCACATTGTATCAACGGTTTCGCCAACGCGCAATAAACACCTACATAACCGGACTAATTATTGGGGCAGCATCTCTCCAGCCGATAATTATTCATTATTCACCTTTCCTCCCTCTTTAAAAAACATTCTGGCTAGCACAGCCGGAGACAGCGGTCATGTGTTTGGGAGTTTTGTGTGTATGCTTGTATGAATGTCTATATATGCTTTCCCTATTTTCTGAAGAAGGCTTTGGCTGAAAGCTAATGCGAACACTCTTTGTCGTGCCTGCTTGGCATGCGAGAAGCAGTCTATCGGTTTCACAGCAGAGTTATACTCTCCTGAAGTTTGTTGTAAATAATCTACTGCACTTCAGTAGGAACAACGTTGTACATAATTGCGATACCAGAAAAAATTACATTCTTTACGCCACATCAAGGTTGTCTGCAGGACAAACAGGGGTTCACAATGCTGCAACCAAAAGTTTTGATCACTTACTCATTGATATAAAATGGCTGACCGGCATCAACGTAGAATTTGAAAGTAAACTGAAAACGTTTCTCTTTGACAACTCTCCTATTCCGCAGAAAATTATCTATTGCTGTAATGTGTAAATGGTGATGGACAGGAATTACTAAAATGTCTGTCTTTAATTAAAAAACGAAAAAACTAATGAATGATCACTATGGAGCCACATTTACAAAAAAATTGATGTCAATATAATGACTCGTTCCACATCATTATGAGTTATTGTGCAAATGATACATGGAACGTGAAATTAACTAACTTGCTATTGCTATAACACAAAGCATGGTATAGGCTTATGTACTGTGAAAACCTTAAAATGACATTCAAAAGTAAAATCAAGCAGATGTACACTTCAATTGTGCTACGTTTGGTTATTCCCGAAAAACTGACAGAGGTAGGGGCGAGAAATATTTCTGGAAAAGAAGCAAATAGGCTACTGTTGGAAAGGTAGAACTACATCTTACATAGATTAGGCTATCATTACTAAAAGTTTACTTACACAATGTTGAGGCAAAATATTTATTTTATGGGGGTCTTAAGCAGTTGAGACCGTTCCCTTAATCACTTTTATAGGATTTAAAAATGCTGGAAGATATTTAAAAAATTATCTCAGATAGAGATTTCTAATACTTAGTCGTTTTTTAAGCGAATACACGTAAGTATGTAGATGAGACTGACGACTTTCTAGCAGATACAACTCATTACATCATTCCTGGATGAGAGAAATCGTCAGATTTTAAAGTTGCTATGGTTGTTCCATAAGGGAGATACTAACAGTCGTTTCTGACCAGCGGCAAAATGTTAGTGGCTGATGCTACATCACTTCGTACTAGGTATTTTGAGTTGTATTTCTCTATAGCGTTATTCGTTGCTATGTTTCCCTCGTACTTTGTTGTTTCTCTACACTTAAATGTAAAGGTTTTCTTCGATTCTCGATTCGTTAATTTTGTGATATATAGTTATAAATGTGATAATCGCTTCAATGTATTCCTGATTCACACATTTCGTAACTTTGTATCCCACTACCCACTTGAGATATACAAAGTAAACCCAAATTTCGGCGACAAAGTTTCGGATTTTATTCAATGACATTTTCTAAGTATTCTGGTGTTAGGAACCCGTAGTCTCCGTGGGCTCGTTACGGATTAGTAACGAAATTATGATTTGTTCAGTTTTTGCCCGATTTCCTTTTGTTTCTGTGAAAATAGTTCCACAACAGTAAAATGGCCTGTAATATGTAGTCACCAAAACGCGACAAAAGGCACAGAGAAATGCAGCAACTCACAGACAGATGCACAAGGACAATGATGTGGCTGCTTTCGCTGCGAGAACAATGTAGCATTGAGTTGTTGTGCCGTTCTTCCACTGTTTCATCAAACCCATACGTCCTCGTCAGTAAACAAATCCATACTGCAGTGTATCGCTGATTACACACAATAACACTGAAAGAAAAAGAAACCTATGTCATCGGAGCCAGTACCGAATGCAAGCTTCACGGCACAGGGTAGAGTGGACACTACTGCTGTGAACACAGTCATGAAGAGAACAAGTATGCTTCCAACCAATATTCACAGTGAATACCTTCGACATTTGAATTGTTGTACAAATATTTTCAGCGCAGTTAAGATACCGTCAGGTGGCTTGCGGAGTATGGATGTAGATGTAGATACTAAGCTAAATTGGGAAAAAAAATTCAACGAAATGGAATTGCTTTACCCATTAACGAACAAACGGAGACCGCGGGTCCTTTAAACCAAAATAATATGAAAATAGGCCTTAAGAATCTCCAAAACTTTGTCTGTCAAATTCAGGTTCATCCTTGTAGAAAATTTATTTTCTTCATGTTAAATGTGTTTCTTTTTATTAATCTCGTTCTTTGAATCGTCGCCTCCAGCCCATCCGTAGAGCTTTTCTTACGACACTCGATTCATCGATTAGGTTTTTTTTTCTGGCAGACTTGTCTTTTAAGTGTCAGTAACTGAGTATCACGATTGTTATTCGTAAGACTGTATAAAAATTACAAAAACATTCGCAACCAAAACTGTTTCGTTCACGTTTGAAAATAGGGAAACCTTATTTCCACCCGAACGGCCAAAGGAAGTGACGAAAAATAAAATGATGTAGCCGAGCGCTCGTGCCGAACGTTCGAGATTTATGTCGACTGTAGCTGTTGCTTTGAGTGGTTTCTGACACAGAAGCGTTTCAAAAAAAATGGTTCAAATGGCTCTGAGTACTATGGGACTTAACTTCTAAGGTCATCAGTCCCCTAGAACTTAGAACTACTTAAACCTAACTAACCTAAGGACATCACGCACATCCATGCCCGAGGCAGGATTCGAACCTGTGACCATAGCGGTCTCGCGGTTCCAGACTGTAGCGCCCTGAACCACTCGGCCACCCCGGCCGGCTAGAAGCCTTTCACTGGCAGCAACTTAATTTGTGTTGTTACGTTCCAACCCAACCATAACCACGGAAATAGTGACGTATGTCACTTGCACAACGCTCGCCGATCGACATACATCGCGAAAGTTCGACATAAGCGTGACGTCATTCCCTGTGTCGCGGGGCCCTGCAAAGAACTTGTGACGTCACACTAGTCGGCCTGTCAGCCGCACTTCACGAATGCTCGGCTCTTTGCAGGGGTCATGGCAAAGCAATATGTAATTGAAAAAGTAACGACTAACGGTCTTAATTTTCTCCTGTACTATCGAGAGACAACATGCATGTAAACAAGCAGGCAAAAATTGTTAAATTTGTCTATAAAATAGTTACTCGATCCCCGCCGGAAAAGGCTTCTAGAACCCGTTAAGGGGACCACACCGTGGTTCAGGACTAAAAAAGTCGATTTTCGGTTTTCATCATATTTTGATAGATTAAAGTTTTATTTAAGCACTCTGAAAAGGATTTTGCTGAAATTTTTTTTTTTCAAGCATTTAAAGAGCATTTTCTTGCCACGTGTGCTTATGTGCCACGCCCACTTTTCTGCATCTTTTTTTAGATCTTTATATCCCCTACCTTGCACGTTAGGGACTTTTTCTTTACTCCCGAGTATGTTGGCTATCCTTGGAATGCAACGGTCGGTAAATTTTTGTTTCTGCTATTTTTAAACAACACACTTTCAAACACGCGGTTAGTTTTGTTCAACTGTGATTGCAAGTAGTTTTATAGAAATATGGTAGGTATACTATGGGCAGGCAATTAAGAGAAATAAATAAAATCTGGAGGCACTGATGAGAGATGTTTGGGCCATATTCTTCCATAAGTCCTCTACTGATGATAAGCCATGTCATGGATCGTGTCCATCAGGAGAAAATTCGTGGTACAAATACAATAGCGCTCAGGCAACTAGAGAATCTTATTCTCACCAGCATTCTCTTCCTGCTGCTGTTATTGCAGCAGTTAAACCTATTTTGAGAGAGTTGGCTCATCCTGACTTAAGGAAATGTCTGCATGGGCAGACACAGATCCCAAATGAATGTTTCAACAGCATGATTTGGAACCGCCTTCCTAAAACTGTATTTGTAGGCATGCATACAATGAAACTAGTAGTTCATGATGCTGTTATTACATTCAAGTGTGGCAATATTGGAAAGTGTTGGGCACTGAAGAAGCTGGGAATTAATCCTGGTGAAAATATGATCACTGGGCTGCAACATTGCGATGAAATGAGGATAGCCGATGCAGTCAGTTCTGCATCTAATATGACAAAGAAAGCAAGACAAACATCCAGGAAGGTGAAAAAGAAGCTGGAAGATCAGCTAGAGGCCAAAGAAGAGCCATCAAATGCAGCAGGATAGTTTTAATTAACTGTAAGTACTATATTTGAAAAGTTTTTTCTTTGAAGTCAAATTTCCGCAAACTAAAATTTTCAGTACATATCACCCATTATATCAGAAACTGTCATAGATAAATGAATGAAATTTTCAGAGACTCTGTATAACATAAAAAGCCACCTTTGGTACTACATTCATTAATATTCCCCCTTTAGGAAGTTAACAAAAAAAATATTTTCTGCAGAAAAAACTTAATATTTGTTAATAAATTTAAAAAAGTATTTCATAAAAAGTATAAAATGGATAAAGTAGATTTTAGTACAGTTGACTCTATTAGCATCATGTAACATATAGTAAAAATATTAAGGTCCTGCATCAAATAGTTTTTCAGAAATGGGTCAAATACTTGCCTAAATTAACATGGGTTAGATAGGCAGGGTGTGGTCCCCTTACGACAGGCCGGCGGTGTCGCGTGCTGTGACGTACGCTCCACTGCCCGAGGCCCACGACAAAGACAGGACGTGACGCTTACGTCACAACACGCGACACTGCAGGTCTTACCAGTGTCAGCAGCCGTCTCCGGTGAGGAGCGAGCAGTTATTTCAACTGGGTTTAATAATTATTGACAGCGTGCTTAAATGCATGCATGTTCTCGATAGCACACTACATTATTAATACCTTCCGTGGATACCTTTTCAATTAAATATTGGTTCTCCGTGTGCCCTGCAAGGAAACGAGCGTTTGCGAATTGTGGCGTACAAACCGACTAGTGTGACGTCATATGTTCGTTGCATGGCCCGTATATCTCGTTGGCCCTGATGTGGTCGTTCGAGCGGAAACAAGGACTCCTTTCAAATGCCGGGAAAGATATGAAATTAGCAGACTCCATGTTCGTTGCATACTGTAAACGTAGCCGATATTAACATTACGTTACTAATCATAAAGAGGATATAATACATCACACAATGTAGGCTTTCACTGCCGATATTGTCTTCACTTAAAACTTCCGGGCTGATAGGCCGTGGTCGATGTATAAAACTATTCCCTGACGTGTCGTCTCCGACTACGGGAGACATCCTCCAAAGTAAAGCAGGGAACTGCCAAGAGAACTCGAGGAACCGCAGATTATATAGGCAGTGCAGTGGGCGCCGCCGTCCATCACGTGGCGCCGGCAGTGAAACTTGTCTCTGATAATGCCAACATTCTCCACTGAAATTGATCGATCGTCACGCTTCCGGTGCAACGTTGATATCCTAATTTTACCCAGGGACGGGAACTTTGGGCCATAAGGTGTATAGAAAAGCCACTTATACTAATAGTTATAGCATAAAGATTCTAACCACCACGTTAGACAAAAAAGAGGTGTAATCTTGGTAGACAGGGCGTACAAAATTTGTGAAACTGTTTATTGAAAAGATGAGATTGAACATCTACGGTCGACTCTCGTGAAGAATGGCTATTCTAGCAAGGAGACAGATAGAGCACTTCGCTCTAGACAGAGAATGAGGGGCAACGACAAACAACAGACGCCCAACGGCAAGGTTTTTCTTCCATTATTTAGTATGGTCACAGATTGCATTCGGAAAGTGTTAAGCAAGTATGAGTTGGAAACTATCTTCAGATCCACCAAGAAAATAAAAGAATATTTAAGATCGTCAAAAGATGCACGACATCCTTTGGCTACGCCGGGGTAAAAAAAATTCCTTGTAGTTGTGGACAGGTTTATATCGGTACCACAAAGAGAAATGTTAACACCCGTCTTGTTGAACACAACACGAATTTTCACCTTGGCCACACGGATAAATCGGCCGTAGCTGAACATGTTTACCAGGAAGGTAAAATTCGGCGAGACAAGCGTCATATCTAAAACATCGAATTACTATGTGCGCACGTATGGAGAAGCTATCGAGATTGATAAACACCGTAATAATTTTAACAGGAAAAGACGAAGGTGTTAAAATGGACAAAATTTGGATGTCAGCGTTGCACCGGAAGCGTGACGATCGATTACTTTCAATTGAGAATTTTGGCATTACAAGAGACAGTCTCATAGCCGACGCCACGTGATGAACAGAGGCACTGCCTATATTATAATCAGCGCTTACTCGAGGTCTCTTTGTAGTTCGCCGCTTTACCTCGGAAGATGTCTCCCGCAGTCGGTGACGAAACGTCAGGGGAGAGTTTTATACATCGACCACGGGCTATCAGCCCGGAAGTTTTAAGTGAAGGGATATAATACAGTTATTTCAGCATCCTTTTTTCTCTGATTCCTCTAATTTCAAGGCGAAGGACTGCTTTTCCGTTCTGAATAGCCTTTGACGAATAATTTAGTACAGGACACGGTCTTGACAGAGAATGCACCAATGTGCGATGCAAAGCTGTAGCATTGGAAATACGAATACTCAAGAGTTTGTCGTATGCTACCTTTTATTTAGCTATTCATATTCGATAAAATACAGTCCACTTACATATTAGAACATTATTGGTAGCAAAAAAAATTAATTTTATTTCCATTGTGTTTTTTGACTATGTTGCTTGAGCCGAGATGTTTCCATTTGTTAAGCTAGCATTAACTGAAAAGTGAGAAAATGTGGCAGAATAATATTTACAATCCTTGGATTAATTTACTGTCTCTCTCTTCGACAGCATCTACACTTAAAGGGCCTTTACAAGACGCTCTGGAACGTAAGGCTTGTTTCCTTTCATCACGAAAAATTCCGCACGATTGTACGAGTGCGTACTCACAAGTGATGCCTCCGAATTTTTTATGAGGAAACATTTAAAACTTTTCAAATAAAACACACGTTGTTGTGGATTGGCAAGACAGCCAACCCACTATAAGGAAGCCGAAAGGCACGCGTTTAAGCTCACGCAGGCTGGCGTGAGGTCTGGAACAGGACACGGAAATGAGACTAGTAAAAAACGTACGTAGCTTCTGGAATACTTAACTTTAATCAAAAATGGCTCTGAGCACTATGGGACTTAACTACTGTGGTCATCAGTCCCCTAGAACTTAGAACTACTTAAACCTAACTAACCTAAGGACATCACACACATCCATGCCCGAGGCAGGATTCGAACCTGCGACCGTAGCGGTCACGCGGTTCCAGACTGTAGCGCCTATAACCGCACGGCCATAACTTTAATCCATAATTGGTGAACATCGCTCTTGACGGTACATGTTTTACAGCATCAATAGTAACTGGTAATGGCGCCTTGCTAGGTCGTAGCAAATGACGTAGCTGAAGACTATGCTAACTATCGTCTCGACAAATGAGAGCGTAATTTGTCAGTGAACCGTCGCTAGCAAAGTCGGCTGTGCAACTGGGGCGAGTGCTAGGAAGACTCTCTAGACCTGCCGTGTGGCGGCGCTCCGTCTGCAATCACTGATAGTGGCGACACGCGGGTCCGACGTATACTAACGGACCGCGGCCGATGTAAAGGCTACCACCTAGCAAGTGTGGTGTCTGGCGGTGACACCAAACACGTTATTAATATTCTACGTCTTTATTCTTCATGTATACACATTTACAGACTTTGCTGCTAGAGAACTACCAATTGCAGAGTGCAACGTGGCGATGTGCAACGTTGCTACTCGTAGGTCGGTGTGTCAGAAAGTGTGCTACGCTCTGGTTTCGATTTCAAAATAATCGTCCACACATGGTGCACCCTCTGCTTCAGCATAACAGTGCCAGATCACACGTGAGTGTAGCGACAATTGCAACAATCCCACGCCTTGGATTGACTGTCATTGATTATCCTCCATACAGTCCCAGCTTGGCACAATCCTATTTTCATCTGTTTCCAAAACTTTAAGAACACCTTCGAGGGTCATCCTTTTAATAATGACGAAGCGATGCAAGCAGAGGTGAGATTGTGGGTTCGTCAGCAAAGTCAGAGTCTAGAGTGAAGGTATCAAAAAACTCGTCTCTCGTTGGGAGAAGTGTGTTCGTCGTCAGGGTGACTGTTGGAAATAAATACCTATAGATGAAGAATAAAGATATTGAATGTTTTATTTAAAAAGCTTTAACCATTTTTATGTGAAACATTCAGAGCCATTATTTTTTTCAGCACGCCCTCCCACTATGGTGGCCGAGAGACAATTTCAAGCTGGGGAGTCGCTTTACTGAAGTAAATAAACAAGTCTTTAGTTGGCATAATATCTTCATTTTCTAGAAAAATTACTGTTTTATAATTTTCACTTTATGTTGCCTGAAAGTGGACTTTTTTGGTAGCAAAAACTCGTTCCGAGTCCTTTTGGTGTTTTCCCAACTAGACATCGCCCTATAACCAGTGAGGTAAGGGAAATGTCATTGGCGCGAACTTGTGTTATATTTCTTTACATCGTTGTATCTTGTTATATTTTTGCTAGTGTTGTGTATCATTGTTTCCACTTCAGCCTGCCCCGTCGGAGGTTCGAGTCCTCCCTCGGGCAGGGGTATGTGTGTTATCCTTAGCGTAAGTCAAAAGTTAGATTAAGTTGTGTAAGTCTAGGGACCGACGACCTCAGCAGTTTGGTCCCAAAGGGACTTACCATAAATTTACAAAATTCCACTTCATCTGTAAGTTTCTCTTTTTAATTAATAGGTGAAATCTTTTTGCGATAACCGCTTCGACCTATGCCTGGTTGCGACTTGTTTGAGTGTGTGTCGCGTTCATCGGTCATATCTCTGCCTCCACTAGAGCTGTATAGTTTTTGAAGGTGATCAGGGCGTTTTGTATCCAGCAAATGTTTGACTGATTAGTCTCTCCTAACCTTCGTTGTAGGAACTCGTCTTACTTCTTATTCATCCACAAAATTCACTTTATCAAAACGGCGCCATTTATGACTCAAATATAGCCAGATATGACGTTTTAGTCACCATGCAGCGGTCTGTATACCACAGAGTAGTAAAATATAAGATCAAACCGCAATTGTCAAATGTCGTAGGTAAAACGCTGTAGTTTACCTTTTGTATTGTCATCAAATTTCAATATTTCATGTATGTGCCATGTTTTTATGCATCTGTTTACTACTAACAGCAGTGGTGAATAATAACTGTCGCTGTTAACGGATACAAATTGAAACAATTTAAAGGAGAAGAAGAGGAAGGCTTATTCCGTAACGAAGTCACGTGACGCTGGAGGGAGCATATGTTGACGACAAAAATGTGGATTTCTTACTCACTACAAAAGATATTCCTGCAGCATGCCCTCTATCAGAGATCAAAACCACCACGCTGTCAAAGTGTGCGTTAAACTATATATATGCATAGACCATGCACTCCATGGAGGTACAAAAGGAGGGACATGGCACTATAGACGTACGCTGTACATTGTTTTGAAGCCAGAGTTGGCGGGGTCTGCTGCCATTTTAAGTAGCTTAAAACATTAGCAGTCTGGTATTTGCGATTGTTTCTTGTTCATTATTTCTGTAATGTGCACGCAACAGCTGTTCTAAATACTAAAAGTTACAGTGCTTACATGAATAACACAGCGTCAGGAAGGCAATTTCGAACGTTTTTTTTGTTCTTAAGTCCGTATTTGCTCCTGTAATACGACGCATTTGGCCTCGTTAATGTAACTTATTTTTTGTTGATATATTTCGAATAGCCGAGAAGAGAAGAAAGTGATGTGCAAAGCATGCTTTCGTAATCCATTTAATTCCACTTTTACTATATTTTTATGGATAGCAAATGCAGTTGGAACTCTAATGCTTGTTTACTTACTTCTACTGCTTTTTGTTAGTCCCATTTTCAGCTTTCAACTATATGCACAACATTTCGTTCGCGTTCGCAAAAAAATTAGCTACATGTTTTTCTTAGCCCATAAACGTGTGCAATGAGGAAGGAAGCAAGGCATGATATCGTCAACAAAGTGAACGATTATTGAAATGCAAAGAAACAGAACTGCATAGAAGTATACCTACATGCAGAATATTGCTCTTGTTTTATCAAATTGTCAGTGTATTATTTTCGCTGTAGTTTACATATCTTCTCACCTTGAAATCTTACCACGATCTTACACTGCCTTGAGTACGATCGTGGTGTCATGTGAGAAACCGAGGTGCCGCCAGCACCAGCCACAGGAGACCCAAAAAAATCTGAGGATGGCACTAACATAAGCCGAAACTCGTTATAATAAACAAATGTTATTGCGATCTCGACTGTTGTTTTAACAAAAAACCGTTTGAACTGTCAAAAACTGTCGAGCTGTATCTTTGAGAACAGACGTGGGTCGTTTATCCTTATAATTTTCTAATCCGTTAAGTTTAATAGCAAAGTGATGGCATAGAGGTTTCATGTACACTACTCGTTGCATTCCAAGACTTTCTAGAGTACCACGATGAGCTTCTTTGCGTTATGTATAAAAACTGCTGTTTATTAAACCCCCTTTACATCGGAGCGAAAGGAAGCGAATACAGGCAGCGAATGCAGATTCACTTACAGTCTGCCAGTGTTCACCACAGTTCGTCTGTATCTGTGAACAGCCTTCTAAACTAGAGATAACGGAAGAGAAAACGAGATATCAAACACGGGCTATGAACGTTGCATTATTGTTTTTTTACGCTAGTAGTTGGAACACGGAATTGAACAGTATATCAGTGAAGCCTGTCACGGTCAGAGGGAGAACCGGCGGTTTTAATGTGGTTTATTAAACACAAAATTTTAAAAGTAAAAACTTTTATTTCCTAGACTGCAATTTTTCTACCGCAATTAAAGTTCGTTAACTAGTTTAGGTTGCTATGCAGTCATCTTCAGATCGTTCAGATTATGAGAAGGCGGTGAATAATCATAGGAAAGCATCGTTAGCTGTAGACATGTAACAATACGCATTCATAAGTGCCAATACAATAAAAGTACATAGTGGATGTCAACCTGCGAAATTACCGTCTACAACCCGGCTTGCTCAAGCTGACCTTTTTTTATAAATCAACACTATATAGTTAGAACCACGATGCAAAAATTTCATATTAAGAGCATTATTTTGCATGGGGAGACGACTGTTTTTGAGGAGGTAAGAATAGATGTCTCAATTTGTATGTAAACATGAAACGCGTGGAGGGCATGCACTGAACTGCAGCTCCAGCTTTCTTTAGCGTTAGTCCCAAACTTTGCACATTAATCGGTTGACACTTTGCACTGGCTTCTTAAGACAGCTGAGGACTAAATTTAAAGGCAGAACACTTAATTATCGACGACCAACATAACCTGAAGAAACGATAGCATTTACGCTCCGAATATTAGCAACCAGGGACATTTGCCGTTAGCGATTGTTTCTAACTTCAGTATATGCTTTATATCTAACAGTTCTTCAACTTGCATTGTCATATGCGAAACTCTTCTTAGATTTCATTACAACAAGTGTAAGAAAGATAATGTCAATATAATATGGTTAACGAAATGTGAAATATACATACAACCTATCTTACAAGCAACTTATAAAATCTGCTGTTCAGGATGTTCAGACTTACAGGACTTGTAGAGGCAAGTAAGTACATAATAGATCGAATAGGAAACCTACCATTTCCATTCTTCGATATCTCAGTTCAGATGTTTAACTTACAGACTAGTGGTTGAGGAACTGACGAGATACAAATATTAGGTAACCATACGAAAGGAAACATAATGAAACTTCTATTTATCACTTAAGCATATTTTTTTGTATTAACACTTAACACTACGATCTGTACGTACTGAATCAGTATTCTGGGGTCTTTTTTTTGTTTTGGAACAATGTAGTTGAGTAATGTTCAAATGTTTGTAACAGGAATTTCAGAACATCCTGTATAATTTGTTAGGGAGAAAATAGCGTTTAAACTATTTATGTTTATACCGTTTTAGATAAAAATCTGTGACATAATAGTGATACATCAGTCATGTTATAAAAGCTACCACGAAAGTACGCAACGAGAATGATCATACCGTATTTTGCTATTTTTAATTTAAATCAAGCTAATAGATAAATATAATTTGCTTTTCCTTTTTATTAATAAAAATTACAAAGCTTGTATTTATTCACTCCGTTCCAGCCTTATGCAAGTATCTATACAATCTATCGTACTTCTCACGTCCCCAGCCAAGGTCGTTGAGTACGTCGGCAATTTTTTACCAATCGTATTTCTTTTCGTTCGGGATTTGTGTTGTATCTCTTGGATCCCAAAAGAACGATTACATTATCTTCGGACCAGTCCGTTACTCAAGAAACTTATGTCTACACCAACAAAAATGAGGAATACAGCATACGGAAGCTTTCTGTTCTGCTAGCGCCGTAGCGGAGAGGACACGAACTTCCTTTGATGGTTCGCGATAACTCGTGGAACGCGAGCAAACACAAGCGAAAGCGAATCGAACATGACAGAACGCCGTTTTGCTCATGTGTGCCTAGCGTTTACATCAGAGAGAATCTCGTTCGCTGTTCCACATTTGTGTCCGTTAACTTTGGTGTAAAGAGGACTTTACGAAGCAGATTTCACAAACCACTGCTGACGCCTTGATCAATGATGTTATGCTGCTACTGTAAAAACTAAACACACGTGAAATATTCAGAAAACAGAATAAAAAAAAAACACTCGTTCAATGCCAGCCAACGTTCACTGCGTTTGCGTGGGTTACAGCGTATACTTTACACAGTGCCAGCTTAAGTTTAATATAAACTGCAGGGCCCTATTCAGCAATATGTACTTGCGTATTTGAAGCAATTAAACTACAACATAATATGTGAACATAATGTCTAATGTAATATTGATTCATAAATATGAGCATTAACAAATACTATAGTCGGGATAGTATGAAAAGCTCCCTGACAGTTGGCAGCGCTGTTGCCAGCTTTCAACTGTACAGCGATAACGGCTGCCGGCGAACTCAGTGGCCTTCTACACAGCTGTGACAACACTGAGGCGCTACCAATGAGACGTTTTCAAAATGGCGTTCCATTATTGGTGGCTGCATGCCCGCGAAGCTGCCGCACCCAGCAGCCGAATGCAACTGTCAGCAATCAATTAACGCCGACTCAGCTATACGCACTTCGGTTTTTGCACCACTGTATGAAAAGCATAGTAAATATTATGCCAGAGAGGGAAACCATCCTACACAGGAGACCTTAATTAGCTCAATTCACAAAGAAAGAAAAAACCAATTTTTAGAAAAGTGAGTGTTTTCCGTTGCTTTCCAAAAAAATAATTCTTAACACGCAGGGGTAGCTACGCAACAACGGTCTAGGCATCCATTTTGTAGAGGCGAGTGATTTCTCGTTCCTTGATTCGGGTAAAAGCGGGTTTCCGTTGCGTGCTACATTTGGTAACTTTATACTCGGTGAATGAAGAGAAGTGAACACGACGAGTGATGAGTTGGATAATTAGACAAGGCAGAACCAATGAGGAAACAGTCTTCGCTAAACGTCGTCATAATGAGGAGTACACGATGTTACGTGGCGGCCTAATGGAATATGTTGTGCATAATGTTGTCATATAAAACAGAATGTGTCGTAAAATTCAAACTACACTTTTAGGTCCGTAACTATCCATAAACTCGCAAATGACATTTCGAAAATACCTCACAAAGTTTTCGAAACAATCATTGGGCTACGCTACAGATCAATTTGTTACCACAACCAGATATTTACACCCTCATCCGTTGGCTTCGCCAACTTGCAAGGAAACTGTAACATTTCAACATAACCCAGATCTCCAGCCACGCTGGAGATCAGACCGTTAGCACAACCACATTTTCCTCCATTCACATTCGTTGGCTTCCCCAACTCACAACCGAACTATAACATTAGGATAGGAAACAATATCCGCAGAAATCCTGCAACGCTTCGATAAACAAACAATACCAAAAAATAAGTTAGAAAACTAGCAAGCAACTTCATAATCCATAATAACTAGATCAAAATTTTCAGACTCTCTCAATCCATAACGAAAATAAACGCAATCAATTGGTATCTTCCGCTAAAACAAGTCATTATATTCAGCGGTTCTCGTTGCCTTCTGTATTGTATCATTGAGAGGCTACGACCAACGGAAGCGTGTAACTTCCAAGAATGTTTGCCTATCGAGGCCTCGGGCTCCAAACGATAGATATCGAACGTGCGATTCTAAATCGATCCCGCGAATGTGTTGGCGGCCGTTATGAGCAGTGTGTGTAAGTTGTCACTACAGCAACGACAAAAGAAGAGCTCTGAATAAACTACTTGCAATTACAAAGGGAATGACTTACCTCACTCGTCATCGACGTTGTAGTCATGAGAAAGTCCCTTTGATGTGTATGTTGCGGGAAGCATTCCCGTTTTGCCATAACTTGGGTAGACTCTATGTCACACAAAAATATGGTTAGAGTGTCATATGCGTCAACTTCTCGCTGCAACTGGAAGTTATGGAAATATACATTCTGAAACAAGTTGAGTTGGTCCCTTTCTCCTCGACGCCCTTCTCTTTTAATGGAAGATTTCACTGATCTCCACAGCCGCTCGATGTTCTGCGTATGCACACTTGGATCATCGCAAGACACCAACTCGTCGGGCAGCGTAAAATGTTTATCAAAAATGGCTTCAAATGGCTCTGAGCACTATGTGACTTAACTTCTGAGGTCATCAGTCGCCTAGAACTTAGAACCAATTAAACCTAACTAACCTAAGGACATCACACACATCCATGCCCGAGGCAGGATTCGAACCTGCGACCGTAGCGGTCGCTCGGTTCCAGACTGCAGCGCCTAGAACCGCACGGCCACTCCGGCCGGCTAAAATGTTTATCAAACAGACTAAAGTCACGTTGTCTCTGGAGAACACTATTACCATAACGTACTTCTGGGACTGTTTGCCTATACCACCGAATATCTAAATACGCTCGATTTGATGCTTAAAAGGTTGTCCTCTCTGGTTTTTCCTCCTTGCTATAAGCGACTAGTCCATTTCACCAACTTTACTTCGTCGACCTATCGGTACACCGTTGTTCGTCACTATAGATAACATATATCTCTGGAAAATCTGAAACAGTCGCACTCGGTATTGGTAGATAAGTCAGTTTCCGATGCTGTTACTTGCAGAGTGTACTCCCTAATCCAGCAAAATACAAGAATTATGCTGGTGTGGATCGATAATTTTGAATAGTCAAACCATGTATTCTTCCTGATAGTCGTTCGGTTACTACAGTTTCCATAATGAAATGGTAAAGATATTCACTATCAGAACTCTTCTTACGAACCTTTCTAGACCTTGCCCCAACGCAGTCTACATAGCCCCTCCTTTCGTTATCCGGCATTAGTCCATATTTCCGACAAAAATTCAAACAATTTTCTACATCACATAAGCATCGAATTACATTCTTAAACGAGAGGCAACCAGCCGAAGAAACGTCTACACCACCAGACCATCCCAACTCACTACCGACATAAATCGTTTAGGTTTCCATAGCAGCTGAATATAATTTATCATAACGCCTGCCACCACAGTCGCTTGATCTATTTAGAATCGCTAGTTCGATATCTATCGTTTGGAGCCGCCAGCTTCGATAGGCAAACATTCTTGAAAATTACCCGGAAACGCACTGCCAACAGCACTACACAGCGGAAGAACCGCTGACACTGTAAGTGCACTTTAAACTTCGGTTCGAACCTATGTCTTTTTGAGTTGATTCTGCTTTTTTATCAGCACAGCGCGCATCCAGACTAAGTAAGCTCATGGGCTAGATAATCGTTTCAGTGTCAGTTAGGCTTTACATGCTTTACACGTACAGCAAGAATATAGAAAAGAGTGAAACTTTTAAGGCTGATAGACTGATAGATTTCGACACTTAATATATAGACCCAACCGTTAGTCATGGTCAGACAAAAGGCAAAGGACATTAATGCAAAAGGAAATGAGATAAATGTGTCGGGCTCTGCATCTATGAAGGTTGTCATGTATCTCAGCTTTCTCCTAAGAATTTAACCCCTCCCTTATAAAGTTTACGGGTCAGTTCTAGTGTCCGATACCACCCGCCAGCTTTGACCAATGACGTAATGTGTGATATTTTGCTGTCAATGAACGTTAAATGATTTCTCTGGATTTCCTCGTTTCGCGCGTATATTGAAAATTCGATGTAGATTGTTTTGTTCTCATCTCGTAATTTGCTTTCGGCATCTTTTGTTAATGAAAGTAGTCGTGATTTATAAGTAGTCGTGATTTATGAGGTCTTGATTTCTCACGCTGTTCGTTATGGATGAGTTAGTTGTTTTTACTGCGAAAATTGTGCTTCGGAAAATGAGTGACCGTAAATCAACTATAAAATTTTTGCAATCATTGTGCGTCATTGCTGAATTTTGCAAGTGCAGTGTCTGTGGAAATTATGTTTTGACGAAGGTTGCGTTATCACGAACTTCCGACGAATACACGTGGAGGTGCAGAAAAAATAACATATTGAGATCCATACACAGGTGGACGTGGTTCGAAAGATCGAGGCTGAATTTAGAAGTAATTGCCATGCTAACCTACTATTTTTGCTATGAATATTCCTGCAAATCTGTCATGCACGAAGCAGGGGTCTCGTGTGGTACTGTAGTCGACTGGTTCTTGTTTTGTAGAAAAGTCTGCGGGGAATTAATGAAGTATAGGGAGTCATTGGGGGCGGGGAAGGAGGGCAGGGGTTATAGTAGAAGTAGATGAGTCACATTTTGGAAAAAGAAAGTAAAAACTGTAGTTCACTAACAAGATCATTTTAAGTACGTTTCTGATATGTTATAATATTTTTGCGCAACAAACAGTAATATTGGAAATGGTAACTAGAAATGACCTCCTACATAGGTTGCTTCTAGTTACCGATTCCAACTATTCGACGGTTCATTCTTTAGATCGTTCTTGCAGTACGTGTGGAAAATACACACGCACTTCTAATTGCTCTCGTGTTCTTACATATCTCAGTCATCATCAGTTCGTTTAAATGAAATTTTCGCGTAAATAATAGTCGCGTGAAATGTATTATTTTATGGCATGCTACATTCGTTTAAGAGTATGATCCGTTCTATTCATAGATTGTCCATTACAGCATCTTTGCCTTACGTATGACGTCATTGGTCAAAGGCGACGGGTGGTATCGGACACTAGAATTTATCCAAGTTTAGGCCGATGTCTAGAATCAAATTTCGTGCCACACATCACCTAGCTATAAATGTTGCGAAACATTTCTGATCTACCGGTACTTTATGTTGTGCTAAGCGATGGATGCTAGAAACGTACACTGTGACATTTGACGGCGCACATTGAGAAACACTGAATCTGATTGGGCAGTGATGATGACGACGGTATGATATTGATGGACGGGAGTCCCCACTTGCGGAAGTTCGGTCGCCAAGTTGTAGGTCTTTTCACTTGACACCACACTGTAGGGTTTGCATGTCGAAGATAATGAAACCACGAAACCCAGTCCCAGAGCGGAGAAAATCTCCGACACGGGAGGGAATCGAGCCCGAACCCGTTGCATGGCAGTCGAACGTGCTGACTACTGGGGTAAACGGGCGGGCGGACTTAAAATTGAAAAAAGGAATGTAAAAAAAGCACTCAGCAATTACTAATCCTAATCAAAATGAAAATCTGTATCTTAACTGCCCGACTGTATTGCGAAGTGGTGTATGCCACTCCAGGTGCCGGTGTATCAACAAACGATTTTTGGCAAGTCTGTTAACAAAGCAACGCGCAATCTCGATCGACAATAAAATGGCGCAAGTTAGTAAAAACGCATTCTAGGCCAGATGTGTGCCACTTTGTAACTCGTATTATTTGTTTAGTAAGTGCAAATACGACGAATGTGTTCTACAAACGTTCTAAAATACATACAATTTTATGTGAATGCTATGCTTTAAAACTACGCCATAATCTTTAGCACATAACGCTGAACAGCATTATCATCTTCACTTCACTTTCAATAATCGTTAATTTTCTACCATTAAATTTGGCGATGCGCTTCCGTACTAACAGGCAGCGCTGATCCGGGCCATGTGCTACTGCGATAAACCACCTCTGATTTCTCATTACGAGCAACGTAACGCACACGCCTCACATTGTCGTTCGCTGTTACAACACACGACGCTGTATTCGCTGTCGCAGAGAAGTGTAGAAAGCCCGAAAATATCTGATTTGATTTCCTGTCACGAAAAAGCGGCATTAACAGATCTTTACTTTCGCATTCAATGGATGCTGTTGTGGATCTCAGTAGAAGTACTTCCGTTGACGATATACAGTTGCTGCCAGAATCCTACATGTCAGGTCTTCTGCGACACTGAACGTAATCAAATAATCGCGCACGTCCGATTCATTTGCTAATAAGTGGGTCGCATTTTTCAGATCCACAGCAACAGGCGTGAACCATCCATTGAATTCTATGTGCCTTTAACAGGACGGTAAAACACGCGGGTTAGTAACTCAGGAAAAAAAAGTGCAGATAATACACAAAAGAATAATACAGAGCCGGAAAACTACCCAGTGAAGGATGAGTAAAAACGAAGCTCAAATGCGCACATACCCAGTGCATGTTAGCGGTGACAGCGTGTGAACTATGACCTCTCAGTTTCATATTTCAAACTATTGCAGAAACACATAGTAATGATCTAATTGACAGTTACGAATCGATAGGTTTTTAAATACACAAGCTTTAACACAGCAGCAAATCAGTAGTAATGCGTGCGAGATGCTACGGGAGGCACTCCAAACAATTCCGCAATACATTGTTAGAACACAATTTTTTTATAGTCTACCTGGCACAAATCCAACAGCAAATACTTTTTTCTCACTGATTAGAGAAAAAGAATATAAAAACCTAATTGTTTAAACGATGAATTTATGTATCAAAATTAGGCACAAACGTTAAAGGTATGTAATGAGAAAGGAACATACGTACTGATTATATTCCCCGCTTGCCCAATGCTGATAGAAGCCTCAAATGATGGCCAGCTCATTGAAATTAATTGAGTACCCTTGTATCATGCAACGAAACAAGACCAAAACAACTGAAAAACATATCCAGCAAGATATTAACAAAGAGTGTGCATCACACGAATTACATTGACTCTTTGCAAGGAGTTTATTATACCTTCATCACTCTTTGATTCCTGTGGGACTGTCTTTGACTTTCCTCTTAAGTGCGTAACGGTCGTTTCACAATGATTCTCGCAAACGTGACATCAATGATGTCACGCGAAATATTAACAACCACATGATCAGATATCGACTTTGTGATAGGGAACAAGGTAATTTCCAAGAATGATTGCCTCTCGAAGTCACGGTCCAAACGATTCATATCGAACGAGCCATCCTAAATCGATCGCGCGACTCTGGTGGCGGGTGTTAACGAGTATGTCTACGGTGGTCACTACAGCAACGACAAAAGAAGAGCGTTACAAAAATACTTGTAATTACGAAGGAGACGACTTTACCTTACTCGTTGTCGGTGTTGTTGTCACATGAAAGTCCATGTGATGTGTACGCTACGAGAAAAATTCTTTTTTTGCCATTAATTCGCAGAGGTGTGTAACTTAGAGCAACTATAGGAACGACGGAAAACAGATAAAAATGACTATCACAAATGATTGATCATAACGCTCGTCACCAGAGTCGCGTGACTGATTTAGGATCGCACGTTCGATATGTATCGTTTGGACCCCCGCGACTTCCGAGAGGCAATCATTCGTGGAAATTACCGAGAAGAATATGAATATAATTGCTCCTCGATTCAGTCACAGCAATTTAAGCTGACTTTTATGTCCCTGCCTAACCGCCTAACCTCACACTCCGAAGTCACTACATATTAGGAAGTAATCAGACAAGTATTTGTGTGAGAAGAAAAAATACAAATTTTATTGCAGTTCGTTTTAGTCGCAGCATGTGGCCCCTCTTAGGTTCCAGACTAACCATACACTCGAATATCACCACGTATTCGGAAATAAAGCGCCAAAAGTGAAAAGGTAGAATACAAATGGTATTGCTGTTTCAGTCACAGCAATCAAAGTTGTAGTGTTAGGTTCCTGCCTAACCACAATCTCGGAATAAGCCACACATTCCTTAATACAAAGCGAAATATTTGTGACAAGGGAGAAAGTGAATGTTAATGCTGCTCGTTTCACTAGCCATTCGTACGCCGGAACATTTCGAAAATATTTGTGAGAAGAAAGAATATAAATTTTATAGTCGTCCGTTTCAGTGGCAGGAATTTAAGCTGACCTCTTAGATTGCTGCCTAACAACGTACACGGAAATCGCTAAATATTTATTTCATCCTTCGTTCTTATATCAGATTGAATGTAAATATCCATAATGGTAGAAAATATTTGTATTACATTCATAAGGAAATAACAGAACATGTTAACAACGCTAACATAAAGGAAATTGCAGGCAATGGGATGCGAATCAACAACTTTCTTCTCCAGAAGCCACGACTCTAGCACTTAACGATGTTTAACTCCGGTCTTTGTTATTCATTTTATCTTGATGCGTTATTAATCGATATTTAATGTTAATGACGATGAGTTTGTGATAAATTTCCAATGCTCCGTTTGTGATAAATTTCCAATGCTCCGTTACATTGAAACGGCGTACAACAAATTATAAAACAAATGTGTTTCCTTCTTAATTTGTAAATTATTGACGATAATAACTCACTTCGCACAAGAGCGCTGTTATATGAAGGCATTAAGCGTTGATAAATCATTACGTGACATTTTATTATAGCAATAATTATAATAAATCATTCCAAGAATGCCGTGCTTTCGTAAATCTCCGGTACGCGCACATGAAAGCTTGTGAGATGCCCGTATCGAATGCTGACGAAAGTCGATAGGCGATTAGGCGATCATGCGGTCGTAAATATTGCTTACAGCGTCAAAATGACGTCAGATTGTGTGAAATGTGAAACGAGCGTTATCCCACTTAAGTAACTTGCTTTTTTTGTTTTTGTTTTTTTAAGATTGGGTTTTTCCAACTCATTTTCTGTAGTTTCACTGTTTTTTTTATTTTGTGATTAAATAATTACAGAGTATTTACATTTGAATATTAGTTAGGTGCTTTCACGTGGGAAGTCTCATGATCATTAGATAATAACAATATGCTGAGTGCATGGTAGCGTCAAATCAGCGTAATATATACACGACCCGCGTTGATTGTTTCATTTTTTCTTCGTAATAGAGTAAAATATTCCACATTGATATGAATACACGGCGAGCTACTGTACAGTGCCTGGCGGAACTTATACTGAAGCAATATCACAGCTTTCCTTTCTTATGCCATTCGCGAACTCAACAGAAGAAGAAAAAAAAGACTGTCTGTATGTCTCTATACATGCCCTAATATTTCTTATCTTATTCCCATCCTCCGTATGCGAAATACATAACACAGGCTACTTAATGTGGCTTCTTCCTCAACAGTATGCCGATACGTACTCAAGGTGAGGTACAACCATGAAGCTTATCTGCGGAGAGGCCTGACGAAACTATGGTTCCTGAAGAGGGGAATCAGCCTTTTCAGAAGTTGCAGGGGCAACAATCAGGATGACTGCCTGATCTGACCTTGTAACACTAGCCAACTTCGCCTAACAGCCCTGGTACTGCAAACAGCTGAAATAAGAGAAAACTACAGCAGTAACTTTTCCTCCGAGGGGCTGCAGCTCTACTATATGGCTTGATGCTAATGGTATCGTTGGAGGTCTTCAGTTCAAGACAGTACAGGATTATCAAACAATATCAGATAGAGATAATGCAGCAGTAGATCTAAAACGGCATGAACCACGGACCTTGATGTTGGTGGGGAGGTTCGCGTGCCGCAGTGTTGCAGACAGCCGTACCGTTGGTGCAACCACAGCGGAGGGGTATCTGTTGAGAGACCAGACAAACATTTTGTTCCTGAACAGGGACAGCACCCTTTTCAGTAGTTACAGGGGCAACAATCTGGATGACTGACTAATCTGGCCTAGAAACATCAACCAACACGGCCTTGCTCTGCTGGTACTGCGAACGGCTCAAAGCAAGGGGGAACTACAGCCGTAGTTTTTCCCGAGGGTATGCAGCTTTACTGTATGGATAAATGATGATGGCGTCCTCTTGGGTAAAATACTCCGGAGGTAAAATACTCCCCCATTCGGCGTCCTCTTGGGTAAAATATTCCGGAGGTAAAATACTCCCCCATTCGGATCTCGGGTGGGGACTATTCAGTAGGACGCCGTTATCAGGAGAAAGAAAACAGCCATTCTATGGACCAGATCCGGAAATGGATAGGTTACATTTATATATAGTGGAAATTAGTGACGTTTGGTGGCAAGAGGAACACCACATCTGGTCAGGTGAATAGAGGGTTATCAATACAAAATCAAATAGGGTTAATGCAGGCGTTGGTTTCATAATGAATAAAAAAAGTAGGAACGCGGATAAGGTACTATTAACAGCATAGTGAACGCATTATTGTAGCCAAGGTAGATACGAAGCCCACGCCGCCCACAGTAGTACAAGTTCATATGCCGACTAGCACGACAGATGATGATGAGATTGAAGAAATGTATGACACGATAAAAAAAATAATTCAGATTGTTAAACTCCGGGAGACGAAAATTTAAGAGTCATGCAAGACTGGAATTCGATCGTAGGAAAAGGAAGAGAAGCAAAAGTAGTAGGTGAGTATGGACTGGTTGTAAGGAATGAAAGAGGAAGCCGCCTGGTAGAATTTTGCATAGAGAATAACCTAATCATAACTAACACTTGGTTTAAGAATCTTGAAAGAAGGTTGTACACGTGGAAGAGGACTGGAGACACTGGAAGGTTTCAGATAGATTATATAATGGTAAGACAGAGATTTAGGAACCAGGTTTTAAATTGTAAGACATTTCCAGGGGCAGATGTGAACTCTGACCACAAATTGTTGGTTATGAACTGCAGACCAAAACAGAAGAAACTGCCGAAAGCTAGTAATTTAAAGAGATGCGACTTGGATAAACTGAAGGAATCAGAAGTTATAGAGAGTTTCAGAGAGAGCATTAGGGAACGATTGACAAGAAGAAGAGAAAGAAATACAGTAGAAGAAGAATGGGTAACTTTGAGAGATGGAGTAGTGAAAGCAGCAGAGAATCAAGTAGGTGAAAGGCGAGGGCTAGTGGAAATCCTTGGATAACAGAAGAGATGTTGAATTTAATCGATGAAAGGAGAAAATATAAAAAATGCGGTAAATGAAGCAGGCGAAACGGAATACAAACGTCTCAAAAATGAGATCGACAGTAAGTGCAAAACGGCTAAGCAGGGATGGCTAGAGGACAAATGCAAGGATGTAGAGGCATATATCACTAGGGGTAAGATAGATACTGCCTACAGGAAAATTAAAGAAACCTTCGGAGAAAGAGAACCACCTGTATGGATATTAAGAGCTCAGATGGAAAACCAGTCCTAAGCAAAATAGGGAAAGTAGAAAGGAGTATATAGAGGGTTTATACAAGGGCGATGTACTTGAGCGCAATATTATGGAAACGGAAGAGGACGTAGATGAAGATGAAATGGGAGATATGATACTGGGTGAAGAATTTGACAGAATACTGAAAGACCTAAGTCGAAACAAGGCTCCGAGAATATACAACATCCCATTAGAACTACTGATAGCCTCGGAAGAGTCAGCCATGACAAAACTCTACCATCTGGTGAGCAACATGTATGACACAGGTGAAATACCCTGAGACTTCAAGAAGAATATAATAATTTTAGTCCCAAGGAAAGGAGGTGTTGACAGATGTGAAAATTACCGAACTATCAGTTTAATAAGTCACGGTTGCAAAATACTAACACGAGTTCTTTACAGACGAATGGAAAAACTGATAGAAGCTGACCTCGGGGAAGATCAGTTGGGATTCTGTATAAATGTTGAAACGCGAGGCAATACTGACCCTACGAATTATCTTAGAAGATAGATTAAGGAAAGGCAAACCTACGTTTGTAGACTTAGAGAAAGCTGTTGACGATGTTGACTGGAATACTCTTTTTCAAATTCTGAAGGTGGCAGGGGTAAAATACAGGGAGCGAGAGGCTATTTACAATTTGTACAGAAACCAGATGGCCGATTTAAGAGTCGAGGGGCATGAAAGGGATGCAGTGGTTGAGAAGGGGGTGAGACAGTGTTGTAGTCTATCCCCGATGTTATTCAATCTCTATATTGAGCAAGCTGTAAAGGAAACAAATATAAATTCGGAGCAGGAATTAAAATCCATGGAGAAGGTATAAAAACTTTTAAGGTTTGGCGATGCCATTGTAATTCTGTCAGAAACGTCATTGTAATTCTGTCAGAGACAGCAAAGGACTTGGAAGAGCAGTTGCACGGAATGTACAGCGTCTTGAAAGGAGGATATAAGATGAACATCAACAAAAGCAAAACGAGGACAATGGAATGTAGTCGAATTAAATCAAGTGATGCTGAGAGTATTAGACTAGGAAATGATACACTTAAAGTAGTAGATGAGTTTTGCTGTTTGGGGAGCAAAATAACTGATGGTCGAAATAGGGAGGATATAAAATGTAGACGTGCTGTGGCAAGGAAAGCGTTTCTGAAGAAGAGAAATTTGTTAACATCGAGTATAGATTTAAGTATCAGAAAGTCACTTCTGAAAGTATTTGTGTGGAGTGTAGCCATGCATGGAAGTGAAACATGGACGATAACTGGTTTCGACAAGAAACTTCCGAAATGTGGTGCTACAGAAGAATGCTGAAGATTAGATGGGTAGATCACGTAACTAATGAGGAGGTACTGAATAGAAATGGGGGGAGAGGAATTTGTGGCACAAATTGACTAAAAGAAGGGATCGGTTGATAGGACACGTTCTGAGGCATCAAGGGATCACCAATTTAGTACTGCAGGGAAGCGTGGAGAGTAAAAATCGTAGAGGGAGACCAAGAGGTGAATACACTAAGTACATTCATATGGATATAAGTTACAATAGTTACTTGGAGATAAAGAATCTTCCACAGGATAGAGTAGCATGGAGAGCTGCATCAAACCTGTCTCTGGACTGAAGAGCACAACAACAGCAACACGTCTAAAAATGGATAAGACAGTAGGGATGCGGATGATGGAGAGACGAACGGAGTGTGTGATGAGATAAAGAAATTAAGTAGATAGTTAAGCTAGACGAAAATTTAATTGTGATGGGGGAGCAAAATTCAATAGTAGGAAATACGAAAGAAGGAAAATTAGCAGGGGATTGTGGACTGGGGGAAAGGTATGAAAGAGGAAGCCGTCTTTTAGAGTTTTGCACAGAGCGTAATTTATTCATTGCTAACGCTTGGCTTAGGAATCGTGTAAGGAATAATTCTTGAAGTTTTTCCAGCGTGATGACTTTCATGATGATTCATCTGAAGATGGCAAAATGGCTGTGAGCCGAAATATCGTTTCTTGACACGATGCCGACGTCATCTGGCTGCAAGCTCCAAACCATACCGAGCGAGGTGGAGCAGTGGTTAGCACACTGGACTCGCATTCGGGAGGACGACGGTTTAATCCCGTCTCCGGCCATCCTGATTTAGGTTTTCCGTGATTTCCCTAAATCGCTTCAGGCAAATGCCGGGATGGTTCCTTTGAAAGGGCACTGCCGATTTCCTCCCCCATCCTTCCCTCCCCCGAGCTTGCGCTCCGTCTCTAATGACCTCGTTGTCGACGGGACGTTAAACACTAATATCCTCCTCCCCCCAAGCTCCAAACCTCATGAGATAATCACGTAAGAAGCCTGTTACGTGGAAGAGACTTGGTGACAGTTGAAGGCTTCAGATTCGTTATATAATGAAAAGAAAGGTTTTGAAGCCAGGTACTTTAAGACATTTCAATGGGCAGATGTGGACTATGAGCGTAATATTTTGAGCAGATTGCTAAAATCCACGCTTTTAAGGAGGTGAGATATGAATAAACTGAGACAAGCAGAGGCTGTTGAAAATTTCAAACAGACCATTAGATAACGACTGACAAAAAACTGAAAGGAATACAGCAGTGGACGCATGAGGAGCTGCGAGAGATGAAGTAATGAAGACAGCACACGTAAAAATAGGTGAAAAGATAAGATGCAGTAGAAATCCTTAGAGAACGCAGAAGATGGCTAGTTCAACTGACGAAGGAGTAAATATAGCACCGCAGCAAATGAAACAGGCCAAAGGAGAATACAGAAGTCTAAAAATGAGATCGACAAAAAATTCAGAACGGCTAAGCAGGAATAGCTAGAGGGCAAATGCAACTATAAAGAAGCAAACATAACTAGGAGAAAAATTGGTACTCCCAGCATGATAATTAAAGAGATCTTTGGAACAAAGAAGCACGTATATGAATATCAAAAGCTCAGATGGGAAGCCCGTACTAAGCTAAGAAGAGAAATCTAAATGGTAAAAGGAATGTATAGAGGAGCTGTGAGAGGGAAATTAACATGAAGACAGTATAGCATAAAGGGGAAGAGGAAGTAGAAGAAGATGAGAATAATTTTACAGCCTTCTGAAACAAGGCCCCTGTAATAGTTGACGTCCCTCAGAATTATTAAGATCCTAGGAAGATCCATCTGTTATACAACTGTTCCATCTGGTGTTCAAAACATAGACACAGGTAAATATTCTCGGAGTTCAAAGAGAATGTAATAATTTCAGTTCCAAAGAACAGAAGGTTCTGACAGGTGTGAATATTATCAAACTTTCAGTTCATTAACTCATGGCTGTAAAATAAGGACACGACTATTTACAGGAGAATGAAAATCAGCTAGACGCCGACCTCGGGATCGAATAGTTTCAGTTCTGAAGAAATTTAGGAACACAGTAGGCAATACTTAACTCCACGAACTATCTTAGAAGATATGTTGAAGACCCAAAAATCTATGTATATAGCATTGTAGTATAAGAGAAGGTTTCTGAAAATTTTGACTGGGAACACACACTTTGAAATTATGACAGCAGTAGGAATAAAATACAGGGATCGAAAGGTTATTTACCTCTTGTACAGAAACCAGACCGCAGTTGTAAGAGTCGAAGAACGTGAAAGGGAAGCGCTGGTTGAGAAGATAGTGAGACAGGAGTGTAGCGTACTTCCGATGTAATTTAATCTGTATAATGAACAAGCAGTAACCAACGAGAAATTTGGAAACGGAATTAAAGTTCAGGATGAAGAAATAATCATTCTGCGTCTTGCTGATGGCATTGCAGTTTCCTCAGAACCGCCAAATGACTTAGAAGAGCAGCTGAACGGAACGGAGATCGTCTTGAAAATACGCAGCAAGATTCATATCAACGAAAGTAGAACAAGTATAATTCAATGTAGCAAAATTAAATCAGGCGATGTTGAGGCAACAAGATTAGGAAATTAGACACTGAGAGTAGCAGAGTGGTTTTTTTTTATTTGGGCAGCAGAGTAACTGATGATAGCCGAAGTAGAGAGGAGTTAAAACGCAGAATGGCCATAGCAAGAAAACAGTTTCTGTAAAAGAGGAATTCGTGAATATTTAATATAAGTTTAATTGTAGAGGAGGGGTTCCTGGAGGTATTTGTCTGGAGTGCAGATTTGTACAGATGTGACTGTTGACCCATAACCAGTGCAGACAAGAACAGAACAGAACCTCTTCAAATTTGGTGCTGTAGAAGAATACTGAAGATCTGATGTGTAGATCGAATGACTAATGCGAAAGTACTGAATATAATTGGAGAAAACAAACTGATGCCACAACTTGACAAATATGAGGGATCGGTTGATAGGAAACAACCTCGGACATGAAGGAATCTCCACTTTGGTACTGGAGGGATGTTGTTGTTGTTGTTGTTGTTGTGGTATTCAGTCCCAAGACTGGTTTGATGCAGATCTCCGTTCTAATTTATCCTGTGCAAGGCTTTTCACTCCCAGTAACTACTGCAACCTGCATCCATCTGGATCTACTTCCATCCAGTACTAAAATGATGATCCCTTATGTCTCAGAATATAGCTTATGAATTGATCCCCCTTTTTTTAGGCAGTTTGTGCCCCAAATTTCTTTTCTCCCCAGTTCTATGCAGTGCCTCCACATCTACCCATCTGCTTATATTTTCTTCTTGTCTGAACTGTTTATCGTCCATGTTTCCTTTCTATACATGAATACAATCCAGACAAATACACTGAAGCGCCAAAGAAACTGGTATAGGCATGCGTATTCAAATACAGAGATATGTAAACTGGCACAATACGGCTCTGCGCTCGGCAAAAAAAGTGTCTGGCGCCATTGTTAGGTAGGTTGCTGCTGCAACAATTGAAGGTTATCAAAATTTAAGTGAGTTTGAACGTGGTGCCATGGTCGGCGTATTAGCGATGAGACACTGCATCTCCGAGGTAGCGACGAAGTGGAGATTTTCTCGTAAGACCATTTCACGAGTGTACTGTGAATATCAGGAATCCGGCAAAGCATCAAATCTCCGACATCGCTGCGGCCGGAAGAAACATCCTGCAAGAACGGGACCAACGATGACTGAAGAGAATCGTTCAACGTGACAGAAGTGCAACCCTTCCACAAATTGCTGCAGATTTCAATGCTGGGTCATCAACAAGTGTCAGCGTGCGAGCCATTCAACGAAGCATCATCGATAAGGGATTTCGGAGCCAAAGGCCAACTCGTGTACCCTTGATGACTGCACGACACAAAACTTTACGCCTAGCCTGGGCCCGTCAACACGGACATTGGACTGTTGATGATTGGAAACAAGTTGCCTCGTCGGACGAGTCTTGTTTCAATTTGTATCGAGTGGATGGGCGTGTACGGGGATGGAGACATCCTCATGAGTCCATGGACCTTGCATGTCAGCAGGAGACTGTTCAAGCTGGTGGAAGCTCTGTAAAGGTTCGGGGCGTGTGCAGTTGGAATAATATGAGAGTCCTGCTACTTCTAGATACGACTCTGACAGGTGGCACGTAGGTAAGCATCCTGTCTGATCACCTGCATCCATTCATGTCCATTGTGCATTCTGACGGACTTGGGTAATTCCAATAGGACAATGCGGCACCCCACACGTCCAGAATTACTACAGAGTGGCTCCAGGAGCACTCTTCTGACTTTAAACACTTCCGCTGGCCACTAACCTCCCCAGGCATGAACATTACTGAGCATATCTGGGATGCCTTGCAACGTTCTGTTCAGAAGAGATCTCCAACCCTCGTACTCTTACGGACACTCCTGCTGGATTCATACCGTCGATTCCCTCCAGCACTACTTCAGACATTAGTCGAGTCCACGCCACGTTGTGTTGCGGCACTTCTGCATGGTTTCTGGGGCCCTACGCGATATTAGACAGGTGTACTAGTTTCTTTGGCTCTGCAGTGTACCTTCAAAAACGACTTCGTTACACTTACGTCTATATTCGATGTTAACAAAATTCTCTCCTTCAGAAAACATTTTCTTGCCCTTGCCAGTCTACATTCTATATCCTCTCTACTGCGGCTATTATCAGTCATTTTGCTGCCCCCATTACAAAGTTCATCTACTACTTGTAAGTTCTCGTTTCCTAATCTAATTTACTTCGCACCACCTGATTTAATTCGACTACATTCCATCGTCATCCTTTTGCTTTTGTTGATGTTCTTCTTGTCTACTCCTTTCAAGACACGGTCCATTCCCCTCACCGGTCTTACAAATCCTTTGCTACCTCTGACAGAATCGCAATGTCGCAGGCTACCCTCAAAGTTTTGTTTTCTTCTCCCTGAACTTTAATTCCTACTCCAATTTTTTCTTTGGTTTAACTAAGAGCTTGCACGATGCATAGCTTGGATAACATTGGGGATAGGTTACAACCCTGTCTCACTCCCTTCTCAACCGTTCCTTCCCTTTCATGCCCTCGACTCTTTCCATTGCCCTCGGGTTTCTGAACAAGTTGTAAACAGCCCTTCGCTCTCTGCTACCTTCAGAATGGAAGGATGTATGAGATGTAAAAATCATATAGAGAGGGAGAAGAGGATACGTATAGTAAGCAGATTCAGATGTAGGGTGAGGCAACCGTATTTGGTGGTACACCTAACTTGGTGATATATTTCATCTCGTCTGTTGTTAACTTACGAGTGACTCAAATAATTCTCAACACCGATCATAGAGTCGGGGAATGTCTTCTTTGTATTGCTCACAATTGTAGCAAACGTGAAAGGTCTGCGCGCAGATTTGTAGCGGTAATTTCACTTTTTTGTGAGTAAATTTATACTTTATTTCTTAAGCATATACTGATGTAAAGAGAATCGGTCAAGTGTATTCCGTTCTCAAAATATTACTAAAACCTTAGAGAAGTATATTTTTTACTTTCTTTATAGTTACTCTTTGTATCAGCCTAGAATTTTCGTGAAACATAAAGGTGTCTCAAACATGTTTATGAAGTGATCTTATAAGCATAAATTGAAAATATCATAATTTATGTGTAATTTGTTATCTATAGTTTCCAATGCTTTTATATGTTAGCACCTGCATAGAACTAATCTTTTTTAGTAAAAATATTTTCATTCAGCGTATTACCACGTAATTACGTGGAACCACCAACTTAGGTATGACTGATTTATTTTATCGCTTACTTTAAAAAATGCAGTATCACCGGAGGGAAATACAATCTATCGTCTCTCCAGCTCTAGAGCAATGTTGGACTGGTTCAGCAAAATCATATTAGCATTTACAAAGCTGCAAAAGAGAATGAGGTGGCCTGGAGCTCTTTAAAAAGGTTCCCGACAGAAAATGAAAATACTGTTGGGGCTGTCGGTCTGAAGAAAATAGGTCACCCATTCGACTTAGAGTCATAATTAAAATAGAAATTATTGAAGTACACAATTTCAGTGCAAGAGAGGGGCTTTGGACTTACTGCAATACAAATGAGGGCGGTTGCATCTGAAGTGGCTTAGAGTCATAATTAAAATAGAAATTATTGAAATACACAATTTCAGTGCAAGAGATGGGCTTTGGACTTACTGCCAAACAATTGAGGGCGGTTGCATCTGAAGTGGCAGATGCAACTGATCGTGAGAACATTATTTAATAGTGAAAAGAAAACTGTAAACAAGAAATGGTGGTTCAATTACAAACGACGATATGGTCTGGCCTTGAGAGTGCCGGAAAATTTGTCCGCACACCAGGCTTGCATGTCTTATCCTATTATGACAGACGATTGTTCAGGCAAAATTTCAGATACAATTAAGAAACTAGGCTTGTCTCTTCTAAGCAAGGTGGAAGATCATTTGTGGAATACTGTGATGAGCGTCCTGAACCGCAGGTAGGCCTAGCAGCTCCTGATGCAAGCAGATCATCAAATGGGAGTTCGCGGGCAGATACTATTGAATGCCACGAACTCCAGCAACAGTTGATAACATCCTAAGAAAACCAGCAGGAAATGTAAGAAGCAACATCCCAAGAGCATGGATTGTTGATGCAATGGCTAGCCTCATAAGACGATATGAACCAAGAGCTTCGGCATTGAGCGTGGACTTGTGGCACATATGGAGACCAACATTCAATCGACGAAAGAGAAAAAATTGGAAAGAAATGGGTGCAATACTCATTCTGCCTCACTCCCTGCCATGAACTCTGCCGAAGCGAATCTGCAGTAGAACATATTTACATGTGTGCCTCTGCTGTTTCACAATGAGTGAGATGATATTGTTGAGACAGGACTAAGTCCTCTTTCACTATGTGCTGTTAAATTAATGGTACTTAGTTATTTTTCTTTAATTAATGTTAACTGTGTACTGAACAATTTACTTGGTATTTGAAGTGATGTTACTTTATAAAGATTACTTTTATTAATAATCTGTAGTTTTTGATAAATTTCTTGATTCATTATGTTCCTTTTGATTGTGTAATAAAAATGTTGAAATATATGTAAATAATTTTGTCGTATTTATGACTTATGTTAATGTATCACCAAACTAAGAATCAATATCACGAAATTGGCTACCCTTATCATCAAGTTAGGTACAATTGTACAGTTTTCATTTAAATATCCTCAGCTCAACCAAAACGAAACCTAACGCTATCAAATTGCAATTATTGTGTCGTACACATATAAACCTAAGTCGCATAAACGTTTTCCGCAGGAATATATGGCTGATCCAGTAATTACTTGTAGAGTTATTGGTTTTATCACCAAATTAGGTAACTTTACCCTACACGTACGTGGCGTGCAACAGTTATCCAAAACATAAAGATGACTGCACAACGTCGAGAAGTGTGGAGAGATGCATCAAACTAGTTTTCGTGCTGAGGACCAAAACAACCACAACAACTTCTTGTCATACTTACTTGATACAGACTCCAAACGCTGGAATAGTAGCCTAGAATCGGTTGTACCTGTGTGTTATATTCTATTTTCTTTACGCAGTGCGTTTTTCCAGGACTCTTCCAACGAATGCATGTCTTTTATTCGCCTTCCGTAAGAACTATGCCGGCCGAAGTGGCCGTGCGGTTAAAGGCGCTGCAGTCTGGAACCGCAAGACCGCTACGGTCGCAGGTTCGAATCCTGCCTCGGGCATGGATATTTGTGATGTCCTTAGGTTAGTTAGGTTTAACTAGTTCTAAGTTCTAGGGGACTAATGACCTCAGACGTTGAGTCCCATAGTGCTCAGAGCCATTTTTTTTAAGAACTATTTTCTGTGATCGTCTGATTTCATATCGTTTCTAATGTTACCCCTTAATACTGTTTCGATCTGACATATTCGAAATGTTCACCGCTAATCTTGACTTACTTCCGTTGCTATGAGAATTTCGCAAACTCGAGAAGTTAATGGTTCTGATCGGGTATTTCTTGCTGATGCACTTGACAGTAAGGGAGTTGACTATTATTTTTAATAAAGGTGCTGCACACAACCTCTGCCAAAATAGAGTTCAGTTAAGTGTGCAATAATTTTCCAACACCTGATTAAGTGATGGAACCAGTTACGCCGGCCGGTGTGGCAGTCTGGAACCGCGCGATCGCTATGGTCGCAGGTTCGAATCCTGCCTCGGGCATGGATGTGTGTGATGTCCTTAGGTTAGTTAGGTTTAAGTAGTTCTATGTTCTAGGGGACTGATGACCTCAGATGTTAAGTCCCATAGTATTCAGAGCCATGTTTTTGAACCAGTTACATGTAGGTTTGGATGGATGGATAGTAGGATGACGTAAACTCTGCTCTTACTGTAGTGTAAGCGAGTGATTAAGCCTTCGCTCGTTGAACTGGCTCCGAAGTGTGTGTAGTGCCTTTGTGAACATGCACAGAAAACTAGCTTTTTGCGTCTTCCATGGTTTGCTGTGTTAAATTACCTTTCTAGATTACCTGTACTGTAAGTTGCTTTTTCTCTCTCGATTATCTCCGGAACATCGTACTTATAACGGTTCATTCGTAGATTTGAGGTATGTTGTTCTAATGTTTGCAAGATTCTATCGATTCTGTCAAATTTATGGTTTATCACATTGAAATATGTCATTAACAACAGCTTCCTTTATGGATAATATTTCAGCTGTATGGACACCAGTTTTTGAAAACTTACACATGAGATATGGTAGATTTACGAGTGTTCCCTCTCTGCGCTTATTGTACTCTTCGTCCATGGTTGGATAAATTCACACAATTACAAAAGAACCGCGCAAATATAAGCACATGTAACTGAATAACGGTTGTGAAAACTGCAACACGATCAGAGTAACGGCTCACGAGATATTTACGTTTTACTTCAGAGTGCTAAAATTCTGACACACATCATTCTGCAGTGGTCTCTCTATGAGGTAACGACGAAAAGTATTCTAGCATCAAAAATATTTACAATTACTGAAGTTGGTAGCGTGACGTCATTTCCGCCCTTTTGGGGCAGGACATTGGAGGATTGTGTTCTGTTAGTGGCCTTTGATTCAATACGTCTCACAAACGCGAAAACAGTGCTGACAATTTTTGCTAAATTTGCGGACAGTCTACAATGAAATTGCAAAGGAGGCCAATAACGCCCCACATTAGTAAGGTATAAAGTCTGTACTTGGACTGTAAATCAGGGACATGGGAAAGCCTCCTGGATGTTGCATATCTTGTGTCTTGAATATTCATTCGCGGTTGAATCGTAAAAGATCTTCCGTGGGTTTTGCTATACCCATGATATGGTGAGGACCATCAAATCACGTGAATGATTATTATTTGCGTATGAAAACTCTATTAACTCATGGTATTTCCAAGAAGAAAAAGTCTTCCTTCATATATTATAACATACTATCGACAGTGGGGTCAGTGCCTCATAGAGACGTATTGCCTGTTCCAGCCCCATGTAACTGTGATAGTGATGAGTGCGGTAGTGAAACTAGTGTTGCAACATCACCTTCAAGACCCAGTTATTCGAAAGATCCTGATTTTGAGCGTAACAAAATAACACAATGTGAACTTCGTGACCTACTGAGAGATCAGCAATTGCCGAAAGGTAAAGATGAACCGTTGGCGTCAAGACTACAACTGTTGAATGGTCTTGATAAAACGGTAAATGTGACTACCTTCCGCAACCATCATATGCTATTCCTTCCATTTTTCGAAAGTGAAAGAACTTGGTATTTTGTAGTGATGTACAGGGACTAATGGCAGCTATGGGCATTAACTATAAAAGTGATCAGTGCAGGTTCTTCATCGACTGCTTCAAAGTAAGTCTCGAGTGCGTGATATTGCGCAGTATCACGCGTTACCATCGACTCGCTTTTAGTATGCACCTTATAGGACGAAAAAATATGATAACACGAAAAAGCTGTTACGCTATCGTTATTGAACTGTGACAAGTTCAAGGCAGATTTCCAGTGATCTGAAAGTCATAGGCTTATTGCGTATTGAACCGGAGACCTAGAAACGACGGAGGGGTTTCGTCCCGCCGTAGCCCTCTGTGGTTAACAACCCCACAATAGGCCACAGAAGTCCACCCACCACACCGACGCCCCACACCGAACCCAGGGCTAATGTGCGGTTCGGTCCCCAATGGACACCCTCGGGAACGTCTCATAGCAGACGAGTGTACTCCAAATGTTTTCGTGGGAGAGTAATTATGGTGCACGCGTAAGTGGAGACAGTGTTTGCGCAGCAGTCGCCAACATAGTGTAACTGAGGGGGAATAAGGGGAACCAGCCCGTATTCTCCGAGGCATATGGAAAACCGCCTGAAAACCATCCACAGGCTGGCCGGCACACCGGACCCCGAACACTAAGCCGCTGGGCGGATTAGTGCCGGGGATCGGCACGCGTACCCGCTCGTGAAGCAGGGCGTTAGACTGCGCGGCTAGCCGTGCGGACCATAGGCGTATTACGTGAGGTGCAACACAGGTGCACCAAATTCTGTTGTTTCTTGTGTCTCTGCGATAGTCAGGCCGAAGTACTTCATTATTAAGGAAAAATTGGCCTACGCCTCAATTACTTGAACCAGGATCTCATAACATTGTGCACGAGGCACTTTTCGAATCCAAGAACGTAATTCTCCCAGCACTTCATATAAAATTGGGCCGTATTAAAAACTTGGTTAAGGCAACTAACAAAAGAGGGGAAGCATTTCTGTAGTTGCGAGAGAAATTTCCACGTCTTAGTGAGGCTAAAATAAAAGAGGGAATTTTCATGCGTCCCCAGATACTCAAACTGTACATAGATGAGCATCTCAAAACCATACAAATAGGTGATGAAACGTTAGCTTGGTATGCCATTGTTCAAGTGGCAACAAACTTCCTAGGCAATAAGAGGGCAGTAAGCTATAAGAATTTTATGGCTAATCTTCTGCAGTGCTACAGCATAGTGGTGTACAACACGTCCTTAAAGCTACATTTCTTAGATTACCACTTAGACATCTTTCCTGACAACTGTGGTGCTGTAACATATGAGCACGGAGAATGTGTTCCACCGGAAAATTTCGGAGATGGAAATGAGATACCAGGGAAAGTGGAGTCCATCAATGTTAGCCGATTACTGCTGGACACTAATCAGGGAATTACCGGCAGAAAACTACAAACGCCAGTCAAAGCGGTGGCGCCTTCAATGATCCTCCTTTGAGGAATAAGCTTATATAGACAATTACGTAAATTTATCATCTTCAATTTTCATTAACATTTTCGTTAACAGCACACCCGAAAACATAGAGATTAACTGTTTTCATGCCAGCTACAGAAAAATGTAAAATTTTGCTGGCTAGTGCTGTAATTGTGTCTTCTGCTGCAGGTAATTTGTCTTGGGTATCGGAAGCTTTGGCTCAAGAGGCAAAAGTTACGTTCGCGAGCTCACTATGAATACTGATCGAAGCATCTGGAACTTTGTGCCATTGTTGCGACGAATGTACACATCCGAAAGTGAAGGGAAATGACCTCGACAGTACATCAAGATTTTACCAGACTTTCCTGTGATTATTTGCGAGGGTAACTACTTCCCAAGAGTATTAATTTCGTAGTAGTTTCGTACTTTGTATTCAGTGGCTGGTGTACAATGAGCAGTTAGCTGCCCTGTGGGTAAGTCAGATAAGTTTGACAGGTGTGGATTTTGAGTTTGGACTTAAAATTTCCAGAAACACAAATATATACGCAGCCCTGTTAGACTACAACGTCCTGATACAAGCAGTTGACGTGTTATAAATTGCTAGTTAGCGATCGTGTCGCCATTATTTCCTCTCGTCACATACCGAATTGTTTTAATTTGGTAGAGACGAAAAATGTAACACGGCTAATTTGCTTAATATTGGAGAGGAAATACCGGAAAGGTTGTAGACTGGTGCATTTTTCTGAAGTCATGGGTATGATACAGACAAGGACCACCTATACAAGAGTAATGTGGTAGTTGGGGTACAAGGACAATTTTGACAGCTGATTAATGGCTTGGTTCAAATGGCTCTGAGCACTATGGGACTCAACTGCTGAGGTCATTAGTCCCCTAGAACTTAGAACTAGTTAAACCTAACTAACCTAAGGACATCACAAACATCCATGCCCGAGGCAGGATTCGAACCTGCGACCGTAGCGGTCTTGCGGTTCCAGACTGCAGCGCCTTTAACCGCACGGCCACTTCGGCCGGCTAGCTGATTAATGTATGACCCTTGGGGGTAATCCATGATTCTGAGAAACCCCTCATCACCAACCCCTCGCCATCCCCTTTCCCCAGCATGATCGCTCCCCACGCCTCCCCCGTCACCTAGCACGATCACAATTTTGACTATTGTCAATCACACTGACTGACTGTTGTATGACCATTGTTGTTCTGCAACCTCCTCCGCTCACTGCCTGCCCTACACACCGCTGCGTCGACAGTGAGATTGCAGAGAAACATTTGCCGGGGGCCGCACAGTCCACCACTGTGTCGACTGCGAAGTCGTACTGCCAACAGAGAAACCTCTGTCGCTGGCAGCACAGTCCACTGGCAGGAGCCCCACCCACCGATGACTGTCCGAGCAGACTTGCGTGCCTGCCTGCCCGAGAGACCTCCTTTCGTTAACACGGCCCATGCATCAGATGGGGGCACTTCTTTGAATGGGAAATTCCAGACTCGCTTCCTGTCTGTCTCTCTCTCTCTCTCTCTCTCTCTCTCTCTCTCTCTCTCTCTCTCTCGCATCACTATAGCTTGTGAGTTAGACTGGCCAAAGCTACTCACAGCTAATACGTCTAAGAACCACACATATAAATTTTACAAATCAAGTAATTATATTTCTGGCACAAATTGATCATAACGCTAAATATATGTAGGAGGTCTTGTATGCATCGACGTTTGCGAACACAAGCACCCTCCTCCATGCCCTACCTCACTCACCACCACAAAGTTTCAAACATATCTAGTGAGAAAGAAAAGCCTTCCGATCACACACACTTGCGATCGCGAAGTACGCCCCTTCTGCCGACTGCAGGAGTGCCAGGAGCTGCGGCGGCGTCCGCCGAGACAGGACTACAGACCCGCACGCAGGTCGGTCATGTCGGCAGTTGCGCGCCCATGTCCCGGTATCCACACGACGGCCGTAACACACGCTCAGACGCAGCAGAGACTGTCACCATTACCGCCCAGCCATCAACAGATCAGTTCACAAGTTTACTTACGCGGAGTTAACGTCCAGCACAAACATTCTCCACATTGAATCTTCTCAGTTTCCATATACAAGTAACTGAATACTTGCCACACGCGCGTCTGCTTAAACCGCCGTTTTTTTCTTTTTTTTGTGTGTATGTAGTGTGGGCTGAAGAGGTCATCCTTGATGACTTATTTTTCTAGGATGGGATGTAAGGATAAAAGGAAAACACTTTATTTATTACACATTCAGTTAGGTTTGGGCACTCAATGGGTCCTTTAGCCTGCTGTCTTTGGTGATGTCTATCTGCTGTGGAGGGTGAGATGTGTCTAGGCTGTTATGTGTGACTACTTCCTCGTGTTATGACAGATTGCCTATGGGGGTTGAAACGTTATTGACTTCGGTACTCGATATTTGTGCCATCTCGCAGGGTTTACCGTTCCTACCGATTTTAATTGTCGAACTTCGTCCCTAAGGGCATCGATTTTGTCAAAAACTGGTAGAGCCTTGTCATGGACCTCCTGTTATATAGTGGTCTCGTGGAGTGCGGAGCGGATTTCGACGTTTCTTGTCCACCATGGAGCTCCTGTGATCCATCGACAGCAAATGTTTTGCAGCGTTTGGAGTTTGTTGTAGGGTTTACCGTTCCTACCGATTTTAATTGTCGAACTTCGTCCCTAAGGGCATCGATTTTGTCAAAAACTGGTAGAGCCTTGTCATGGACCTCCTCTTATATAGTGGTCTCGTGGAGTGCGGTGCGGATTTCGACGTTTCTTGTCCACCATAGAGCTCCTGTGATCCATCGACAGCAAATGTTTTGCAGCGTTTGGAGTTTGTTGTAGTTGGAGACGCACGTAGTTCCCCACGAGGTGGAGCCATTCTGCCGCCGTTCAACCAGCATACTGGTTATTTCACTATTCAGCAACTTATAGGGCGCCGAAAGTGCCGCCGCCAGGACTTGACCCCATGGCTGGGGGCAAGAGCCGACAAGCCAGGGTCAAGCCCCTGTGAACGCCGCAGATGGGTCTCACTAACCCCTGGGAGACAAGCACGATCAAATTGGGCATAGAGCTCTAACTGCATTTCCACCCCTGACTTGGACGACCCCATTTTAAAATATCAACATTACCCAACCCTAGACAGGGATTGTGTTGTCCGTACACCTCAAATATCTCATGCGAAATGTATATTCCTCCTTCTGGCACAAGTTATTCTCGAAGACAGAAGGAATTTAGACGCGTTTTCAAATCGCTAAAGTACCGTTACCTGTTGTGAAATGGCTCTGAGCACTATGGGACTTAACATCTATGGTCATCAGTCCCCTAGAACTTAGAACTACTTAAACCTAACTAACCTAAGGACAGCACACAACACCCAGTCATCACGAGGCAGAGAAAATCCCTGACCCCGCCAGGAATAGAGCCCGGGAACCCGGGCGCGGGAAGCGAGAACGCTACCGCACGACCACGAGCTGGGGACCCTGTTGTGAAAATCCCATACTATATTTCCTCGAATATTTTCTCATCAGGTAAAAAAAATTGTTCTTATCACCGCAACATCTGTTACGCCCAGCACCACAGGACTAGAATATTAAATTAATCTTAGTCTCATGACCGAGTGATGAGAGCATACTTTACCTCCGTCTGAGAATTCGTCCTTACATTCGATCTCTCTTAAGGTAGCCCAATGCCTTGTTACCTACAAAGTCTCTTAAATGACGCAAATAGCACCGACACAGCCGCCCAGTGGCACGTCATTGATATTAGACTGATTTACAAGGTGCATTCAAGTTCTAAGGCCTCCATTTTTTTTTCTAATTAGCTACTCACCCAAAATCGATGAAACTGGCGTTACTTCTCGACGTAATCGCCCTGCAGACGTACACATTTTTCACAACGTTGACGCCATGAATCCATGGCAGCGGCGAAGGCTTCTTTAGGAGTCTGTTTTGACCACTGGAAAATCGCTGAGGCAATAGCAGCACGGATGGTGAATGTGCGGCCACAGAGAGTGTCTTTCATTGTTGGAAAAAGCCAAAAGTTACTAGGAGCCAGGTCAGCTGAGTAGGGAGCCTGAGGAATCACTTCAAAGTTGTTATCACGAAGAAACTGTTGTGTAACGTTAGCTCGATGTGTGGGTGCGTTGTCTTGGTGAAACAGCACATGCGCAGCCCTTCCCGGACGTTTTTGTTGCAGTGCAGGAAGGAATTTGTTCTTCAAAACATTTTCGTAGGATGCACCTGTTACCATAGTGCCCTTTGGAACGCAATGGGTTCTGTCCCAGAACATGGACACCATCATTTTTTCAGCACTGGCGATTATCCGAAATTTTTTTGGTGGCGGTGAATCTGTGTGCTTCCATTGAGCTGACTGGCGCTTTGTTTCTGGATTGAAAAATGGCATCCACGTCCCATCCATTGTCACAACCAACGAAAAGAAAGTCCCATTCATGCTGTCGTTGCGTGTCAACATTGCTTGGCAACATGCCACACGGGCAGTCATGTGGTCATCCGTCAGCATTCGTGGCACCCACCTGGATGACACTTTTCGCATTTTCAGATCGTCATGCAGGATTGTGTGCACAGAACCCACAGAAATGCCAACTCTGGAGGCGATCTGTTCAACAGTCATTCGGCGATCCCCCAAAACAATTCTCTCCACTTTCTCGATCATGTCGTCAGACCGGCTTGTGCGAGCCCGAGGTTGTTTCAGTTTGTTGTCACATGATGTTCTGCCTTCATTAAACTGTCGCACCCATGAACGCAGGCCGGCCGAAGTGGCCGCGCGGTTCTGGCGCTGCAGTCTGGAACCGCGAGACCGCTACGGTCGCAGGTTTGGATCCTGCCTCGGGCATGGATGTGTGTGATGTCCTTAGGTTAGTTAGGTTTAACTAGTTCTACGTTCTAGGGGACTGATGACCTCAGCAGTTGAGTCCCATAGTGCTCAGAGCCATTTGAACCATTTGAACCATGAACGCACTTTCGACACATCCATAACTCCATCACCACATGTCTCCTTCAACTGTCGATGAATTTCAATTGGTTTCACACCACGCAAATTCAGAAAACGAATGATAACACGCTCTTCAAGTAAGGAAAACGTCGCCATTTTAAGTATTTAAAAGAGTTCTCATTCTCGCCGCTGGCGGTAAAATTCCATCTGCCGTACGGTGCTGCCATCTCTGGGACGTATTGATAATGAACACGGCCTCATTTTAAAACAATGCGCATGTTTCTATCTCTTTCCCGTCCGGAGAAAAAAGATCGGAGGCCTTAGAACTTGAATGCAGCTCGTATTAACTAATTAAATTAATGATGAGGCTTCCTTTGTATGGCGAGTATTTTTTTTTTTTTCCTGCAGTCGGATTACACTCGCCATGTCACTGTTACAGACGCTTCTGTGATGTCTCTGGGGTGTCCTCACATGACATGTAGTTGCTTTTCCCAATACCAAGATGGGTGGAAACCGTCATCAAATAGCTGAAGACAGCCCACGTTAATTACATTCAGTCTGTCGGTTGCCTTGTCACGCTGGTAGAAGTAAGTCACTTAGAGTTCCAGTACAGTGCTGCTATTCTATCCTGCTGAGACCTGTCGGTCTATGGGTTGAAGTAGGATGTTTCACTCTCCACTCCACCCCTCACAATGCCTCCACCCCTGCCCGGCTACTGCCACCGGGTCGCATGTGAACAGCTTCCACCACCGCCACCAGATCGGAAACCTCTGCCTGCACATCAGACCTGTACCACTCCCCGTCGAGGAGCCACTGTTCGCCATCCAGGCTGTTGTTAAAGATTCCAGACACGCAAAAGTTCTCCTATCCTTCTCAGCAGGACTGGATGCTTAAATGTCACTGGGGCAAATACCAAGATGTTGAACAACATGCTTCCCCTCCTCCCACTTGCAAACTGAATGGTTCTGAGATTTCGAAATACGCCGGAAAGGCTGACCCAGCGATAATAACAAAATACGCTTCTCCTGTCCACTCCATCCCAAATACTGTATGTATGAGCTCAATACAGCCCTGTGGAAGCATTCCTATCAGCTCCCTCCTTATTAGTGGTTGCATGCTTCAAGAAATCAAACCGGAATTCCTGAAAGGGAGGCAATGTTCATTTGGGGGAATACTGAGAAAATTTAGAGAATCTACATTTGAAGCTGACTGTAGGATTCCACAGCCGACAATGTACATTTCACCTAAGGGCCATGAAACGAGAGACGAGAAATTAGCTCTCATAAGGACGCATACAGACCTTTTTTCCCTCTCTCTATTTTCGATTGGAACAGGAAAAGAATTGATTAGTAGTAGCAAAGGGTATCCTCCGCCACGCACCAGAAAGTGGCTTGCGAATTACACATATGGATGTAGATGTAAATTTAATCTACCTATTCAGATGTTAGTTAATCTATTTGTAGGCACACAAAACTCGCGGAAGGATGTTGTCCCTCATTTATCGAGAAAACGAAAGATTGAACTTCTGCTGCTAACTGTCTCTTGGCAAAAATCTTCGTATTAGTCCCTAATCTTCTCACTGAAGTCACTTCGTGAGACATATGTGAGAGGTAGTAATATGTTTGCCCATAACACTTAGAAGAAGCGGTATAGGGCTCACCTCTCAACTCCCCTTTAGGCAGAGTATACTCTCACGAATCTTCCGGTCTTCGATACGTAGCATTTGAATCCACCCGATTTCGATGAGTGAGAAATCTCCCACGCCAAGTCACGAAACCCTGCTAATTCTCTCGGAATCCCATCATGCTTTTACAGCACTGTTCCGTTTGTGAGAAGGCTGTCTAGTCCTCCACCCATCACTGCCTAGACAGAGAGCTATCATAACGAGAGAAATAGCACACTAACGTACAAATGGAAAGTCACGACCATGCTAAGTACAAGTGGACTGCGCAAAAAAATTCAGAAACATAACACCTACAATTCACTGATATTGAGTCATTGTCTAAAAATAACCCCCTGTAAGTATCCTGAACTTCTTTATCGTATTCCTATGATTACTGTGCTACAAATACGACAGTGTAATGATGTCAGAATCTTCGTTAATAGCATAGCGTTTCGTAAGAAATACATCACCTTTGTTCAAATGGAGCATACCTCCATAATAAGAATCTAACAGTATGATAGAGCTTCCAATATACTAACCATTGAATCCTTTTCGTTTACATTGGTGCAACGGTCTCACACCTCCATGTGTAATTCAGAGCTACTGCGAGATGGGGTGGGGGTGGGGATGTGGGGTGCGTAATTCGCGACCTAATCACAGCATCATTTTTTAGCACCATGAGCTGTTTAATGGCATACTGACCATGTTACTGATTTCCGTCTAGAGCAGGGCATATCAACATAGGTAGCACACATATGCATAGTGCTAGTTATTTATTTAGAAGCTAATGCAGTACTTGCATGCTTACCCAACTATCATTCATCAAAAGCCAATTAACCAACAAAACAAGCCATACCAAACCAGTGTCACTGTTCCTTCCAGCAACATCAGTCGTCTTAGTACTTCTTACACCACAATCTAAATTGCAGCGCAACAGTCTCTAGGTGATATACCGTCGGGATTTGTGGTCACTCATCTCCTACTCTGTTACATCTTAGTAGGCACATCAACCCCCTTTAAAAATCCATGTAGATAAATTTGAGTCTGACGTATTCTTCTGCTTCACCGACTTGTCAGTTCTTAGTGTCTGTATTGCTTCCCTTAAGATTCCAGCAAATGAACCCAAACTCGATGTATGCACTCTACTTCAGCTCGCTCTAAACGCTTACTACTAGGGATTTTACGGCAGTTAACGCTTCCCATGACCGTGTACAGGATTTCTGGTCCTATTAATGTGCAATAGATTTAGTTCTGTTCAGGTCAACTACCAACCCCCACCACATATGAGTACATCACCTATGAACATCCCACATCTCGAACACATACACTGCAAGCGACTATAGAGTGCATGGTGGAATGTACATCGCGCCAGTATTATCGATTATACTTCCATCCCAATCTCATACGCTTATTGAGGAAAAATTGCCTATATACTTCCGTACATACCCTAATCCACCCCTATGTTTCCGAGAGAAATACCGCATCTTTGCCAGAGATTTTTTTTGTCACATATTCGAATATACAATGACCTCGAAGCTATAATGGAAACTAAGAATGTATAATGAGATACGAAGGTGGGGCTTGTTCACATAAAGTTGGCAAAGCTGTGTGGCTAACTGACTAATATATCTAGTGGCAGTTGGCAGCTAAGTACATGTTCTGTCTTGGCATACCCGTCTTCAACAGCAGCAGTGTTAGTGCATCAATACTCATTCTGCTTGGGGTTGCTGCATTAAAATTAACAGCTCGAGAGTCATTACAGGATGTATTTCTAAAGTAACAAAGCTTTGTGAACACACATGGTCTGCAGGAAGTGGTATGTGCTGCAGTGCAGCGTGAGTAGATCTGTGGTAATTTTTTGGCTTAAGATAATGTGGGCACTGAGATGGAGATGTGCTGTATGTGATTTGAGTCACTCAGTCATTCTAGGATCAATAAAAGTTCATTGAAAGATGGTATACCTACTCCAACAGGTTATGCATGCAATAAATGTGGAATTGAAAAAATACAAAAAACTGTTATTTGGAAAAATTTGCTTTTACTCATTGTAGTAAGAAGTGGAGTTAATGCTGTCTTACAACAGACATATTAATTCGTAGTTTCGTGCCTGGTAGGTACATGACAGATATCTGACGAGAGAGCTCTGGTGCAAGTGTGGTTTAGGTGTGTGATTCATTTTCCGAATCAAAAGGTAGTAAATGCATAGGTGAAGAAATGGACTTTGGCCAGTTGGAGAAGCAGAAATTAACCGATAGTACAGCTCTGAAGATGGTTTTGTCTGTTTCTTGATTCTTTTTTACGTCATGCATCTATAAACAAGAGAGCACAAGATTCCTGGTGTTTTTTTCCTTATATCTCTTTCAAACTTTATCAGTAATTAAAAGACTGTTCGGTTCCTGGTGTTGATAGAGTGAAATTATCTTCTGAGGGTTTCATTGAAGTTTCTATGATTATAATCCTATGCTTAAGCAACAACACAGGTGTTTCAAGGAGCAGTTTACTCAAACTTGTACTATGGAGATTTCTCATTTATCTGAATATATGTTACTCCAACTGTTTCATGTGATCATAATACTTCACATATAATGAATGCTCTTAATTTTTTGAACAGCAGTCTGTGGTATATTGTAAATATGCATTTTATGATTTTATAACGAAATGTGGAATATGCACAGCAACTAATGTAGTTTAGGGAACATGTATTAGTTTGTTCCTCAAAGACATTTCCCCACTGTACCTTTACAGATCTGGAACTTATTCATGTGTGACTGTAAAAGATTAATTTTTATTTTATGTGTTTAGTGCAGTGGAGTAAATACACATTGCCAAATGAATTTTCACTCTGCAGCGAAGTGTGCATTGATTTCAAACTTCCTGGAGGCCTTCACTGGTACTGGTGGAAGTGAAGCTGTGAGGGTGCATCGTGTGCTTGGGTAACTAAGTCGACAGACCACTTTACTGCGAAAGGCAAAGACCTCAGGCTCGAGTCAAGCTCTGACACACAGTTTTAATAAGCCAGGAAGTTTCGAATACACATTAATTGTCTCTAAATGACTCATGTATAATAGATACAAATAAGAAAATGTGAAATGGAAAGATCTTAAGTTACATAATAGGGACTACAGTAGAGACTGGTCAGGAAAGCTGTCACTTCGCTCAAGTACTATAACCACTACTACAAACAAACTCCATCAGAGAAAGCCTTGAAGGCCAATTGGTACCAACCGACCGCCGTGTGACCCCCAGCCAGCAGGCGTCACTGGGTGGTAATATGGAGGGGCATGTTGCCACATTTCCATCATGTGAACGTTGTCAAGTTTCGTAATCGAAGTATCTACTTCTCAATCAAGTGGCTCCTCAAACGGCTGAGTGTACCCCTCTTGTCACCAGCACTCGACAGGCCCAGACAGTCACACTTCCAAGTGACGAAGCCAAACCTGAAAGTGCTTAACATCGATGATCTGATGGGAACCAATGTGGCAAGACCAGTGGCATAAGCGCTATAATAGTGTGTAGAAAGTCAGCATTCCTTACAGAAAACGGTGGTTTCCTTCTTTTCAATACTTTTAGTTTTCCCCCTGAGGCCGTGACATACTCATGAGAGGAGAGTGCAGTACTAAAGGGGTTAATAATGAGCTCATGAAATTATATACGAACTACAGAGTGAATAAGAACTCCATCGATAACCATTCAGGAGTTGTTCAGGTATACATACTGAGCATTTTGGTGTAAGGTGCCCAAATTCTCAGGCAGCTCGTTGTAGAGTAGTAATGTCATTACGACTTATTCTTATTCAACTTGTTACTGCAGTCGCCCATGTTTCTGTGAAATTAAATTCACAACAGTGTAGAAGCCTTTAATATGAAGTAACCAAAATGCACAACACATGAAGCAGGGTAATGCAACAAACGTTGGAGGAAACAATGTACTGTGATGTGGGAATAACTTAATATAGCGTCGTTGTGCTGCTCTTTTACTGCGGTGAGTGAGCCTACACATGACACCGGCCAACTCTTCATCAGTAAGCATATCCACCTAGTAGCTGTGTTTCACAACGTGCAATTAACGTTGCCAGAAAGAAACAAACCCAGACAGAAACGAGCAGTACTGAACGCAGCCCTGAGGTCAACGAGGTAAGGAATACATTACTGTTGTGGACAGCAGGTAGCGTGAGTGAATGAAAACAAGAGTACAGCACATAGAGTCTGCACGGGATACGGTGGTCGATGTCCAGTGACCAGTTTTCGTCTGAAGCACTGGGCGAGTTCATTCTTTTGTTTGGAAGGGGAGGCCGGCATCGTTTGTGAGCTTTCGGCCAATTGGCGTCGCCCTGTGATGACAGAATCGTGGAGCACTACCTGTAATCTTTCTCAAATCATTTTACAGAAACTATTCAGTAACAAAATTTGACTTTTACATTACTTATAGGTTTCTGTGTCCACTTCATGATGACATGACATGCCCAACATTTCGTTAATGGTTGTAATTATTTTGATATTTGCATTGAAGTAAGACACTGGGTGAAATTCGAAAAAGTTTGGAATGAAAGCAGGGGTCACTATGTTGTTGCGTTCGGTGCAAATTACACAATGTGTTGCTGTGTATGAAATTTAGCTAATATATTGAATTATTTCTTAGGCTTGGGTGGAGGTCTCTATCTGTCACAAATTTTGAGAAAACCAGCGATAATGTTAAAATGAAATATCCCTAACATTCCTCATATTTCGTATACAGTTTGAGATATCGAAACGAGATTTTGATAAATGACAGCATGCAAAGACAAGAGGATTTTGTCATATGATTATTATGCAAAACTTCATTAGCTGTCGGCTTATTCCACTACCTGCAGACTTTTCCAAGGAAAGAATAATTCTTAAAGGTCATCGATAGTTAGTGAAACAAGAAATGTTGTGGGTTCCGGAACAACATAAGTGAAGATATTACACGTTTATTTTTGCACCGAGGGTGTGCTTTTCATAAGCTATTAACTTACGTTTCCTCAATTCCTCACTTAATAAGTTCAATAAAGCACTGTTTCAGAATTCTCTCACACTTGCGTCTGCACAATACGTCAGTGAGGTGACATTGTTAGAACTCTTCTGTGTTTTCGCGAAACAAGCAAATTTCAACATGGTAACAAGCGAAATGTAGCTTTTAATCAAAATTCGCCATGCATCTCTGAAAGTTACAAATGTTTAACAGCTCAGGTGAAAATAAATCTGTGCTTTAGTATTGGAATTAGTTTTACCTGCTAACCAAATTATGGGTAACAGTATTTTTTTTATAAAATCATGCAATTGTGGTCGAGGGGGGGGGGGGGGGGGAGGGCTCAAGTTAACACTTACAAAAAATGAGAGCATAGGCTTCAGTTTAGAATGGCACTTCCTTCCACCTCTCGACATTTCCCCTACGGAATACTGACCACCTGCCATCAACCCCTATCAGTACTGCTCTCTCCCTGACAATTGTGCATCTACTGGCCATGTTATTCTGTGTGCACTCTGAATTTACACTGAGGGGCACTATTTTCAGTAAAACACCGACATAAAACTAAGTGGGGCAAGAAACCAAACGAATGCAACAACTCATTAATGAGTCACCAGAGACTGCAGGTCCCTTATACCAATATCCCTGAACAACTTCTGAAAATTTGTCATTGGAGTTCAGGATCAGCTTCTATATTATTGAACAGCTAACCCAGAGCACGATCACAATTCCCAGTTGTAGACTCTGTGTCCAAGGTCAGTAAAAATTAAATTTATAATATTTCATACATTTATTGACTCAACTTCAAAATGTCGAATGCTGCTACAATCTACCCATTAAGAGGTTTAACCTGATGTTAAAGTTTTAACGAAGTAAGACAACTATTACAGTCAGAAACTGTATACACGTGGTCAAACAGGGTAACACACAGTGCACAAAAATACCGAGACTATATTGAACCAGTATTTGATTATGAGAGCACTTTGCAGCTGCCAACAAATTTTAAACATAATTTCAAACTATCATATTGGAGTTTTGAGCTCCATTCCCGCACTTGTAGAAGATAATAATGAATTAGTTCTCCCTACGCCAGCTTAACAAATTTGTAGCGATGTCCACAGGTCAGCCCAACTACACAAAAACACCTTTGGCACACAGGAACCAACTTATCACGTTTCAGGACTGCCCAGATACTACAATGGTAAGGACAAAAACGGACATAAGCCACGATTTTTATCTGACCATACATTTTATAGATTGGGTTATAAACAAAAACTGAATTCAGACGATATTATAACATCCCTCACGTTTCCGAATGACATGGTCTACTAATTTAGATCTGTGGCTGATTTGGATTGACAGTTACAGGACATATACAACGTAAAATAAAAGGTAAAGAGCATACGTAATTCAAACAACAACCAACTCCAATGTAACTTATTTTCTAACCTAAATATAATCTGCATGTATGTATTCCAGAAAAATAAAAGAAAAAAACCAACTGAGAATGCCATAACAGTGGTGAAATATGTTTGGGTGTTAAAAGAATAATTTTTTTGTTAAAATGCCTCACCCTCCTTAATTTATTAAGAAAATAAAAGAAAAAACCGACTGACAATGCCACTTATGTGGTGAAACGTGTTTGGGTGTTAAGAGAATAATTGTTTGCAAAAATGCCTAACCATCCTGAATTTATTACAATTTTAAACCTTTCCGAAACTGATTCTCGCCTTCACACTTACATCAAACATTGAACAGCATAATTACTGTAAAGAATCAGACGTTTGAATCTGTTTCGGGTTTTACTGGTGCCTCCTAATCAACCTAATCTTGCCTTTATATACCTACATTACATTTGCGATTTAGGGACAGGTTGTACGTTTTTCTCCTCAAAATATATTTCGAACCCAAATTCTCGAATACAGTTTCATTGCTCCACCTCAATGTACTTTACTGTATCGTCAGTTAAATTTTAGCGATTACGCAGGCATGAAACTTTGGCCTAGGGTATTGTCTTCGTCCAGCATATTTCGTTTCTGCTCTACGTTATAAAATATCATATCACAGTCTACGGCCATTTGTCATCGCATATGTCGACTAATCATTAATGATCGTTCTGAAGATTGGTTGGTAGCGTTTCTCCACGCTACTCGTTTCTCTGATTTCGTCTTCATCTCTTCACAGTTCTTATATTCACCGTGTTCTCTATTATGATCCATGTAGACATTCTTCCCGTAGTACTGTTATTGTAACTATGCACCCCTTTTTCATCGATAAATTTGTCGTATAGATACGATTAGGATGAATGTCCAAACATACATTTTCAAGTTTCTTGGAACTATCTCCTTATTCGTTAGATTTTCAGTCAACTGTAACTTCATCGTTCGTCGGTAACACCAAAAATCACAGTCGTACACAGCACCACATCTTCGAGAACACTCCCTTATTTCTTGGACTGAGCAGAACTATGTAGTAATTATGCTTTTGTACGCCAATCCTTTGTGATCTTATACTACCGCCACAGTTCATTTACAAATACGCAATGTCAAGATAAAAACACCTTGATTTTAGTTGGTAAAACATTTAGACGTAACCAATGTACAGTATTTATTACTGAAAAAAAGAGAAACGTTAAAATAAAATCTCAGACTCTTCTATCGGTGTTAAACAAAGAATTAAGAAATAGTAATCTAGTTTTAACCTAGCTCGTGAAGCTGGTAGGGTTTTACAGTGATATTCAGTTATTTCGACGGTAGTTGGCATTAAACCAAGTTGCAGAATACAGTCACACGAATAACCTGATAATTTTATCAGCTAATAATAACAACATTAAGAAGTTAGCAGTTCGCACATGCACCATTGTCGCTGATATTTTGGGAAATTTTCCATAAAGTATGCATTCAGCAGCGCTTTATGTAGTGCGGATCAAAATAAATTCCAAGCAATTGGCGAACATCACTTAGTCTATCTCAGTTCTTTAGGATAGCGTTTACTAGTCAGCTCCGTCTTTTGTTACGTATGACAGAATTTTTTTTTGGATCCGTCTCCAGTATATGATGCCCTCACTCGTCTCCACATTTTCGTCTCGTTACCTGCAGCTGTGTGCCTGTGAACTTCTAAGAGAGACTTACTACTGGAAGTGTCACTTCAGTTTAAACCAGCGGCAACCGTCTTCATCCCTGGCTTTCTACCATGTCTGCTCATCCAACCTGGCACCCACTCCACCTACCCCTTCCTCACAACCCTCCTTCCTTCCTCCCCTCTCTTCCGGAACGCTCCAGCAGAATCTCAAAGCTAAATAAGAGACTACAGGGGCCCTCTCCTTAACAACCTCCAATTGAGTTTCTTCATGACGGCAAGCCACTGCACCGCCCTTTTAGGGTTAATTAACTCACGGGCGCCGGCGTTAAAGCCTCGGTAATCACTCTATGGAACGGACAGCGACATTAATTACGCGCCGTCATAGTCCATCGGTGCCAGTCAAAGGTTCCTGAATCCTGAAGGCAGCGGTTCTACCGAGTTAAACCAATTTGCATCTTGTTCGATGTTAAGTCTTCAGCCGGCACAAAGGAGATGGCTGGCTTCACGTCCCGTCGTCAAACTCTCCCGTTCTTTGCTGTCGTTAAAAATGGCAAACGTTTAAATAAACACAAAATTGTTTCCTAGATCCTCGCCACTTTCTAACAAGGCTTTTGAGGGCTTTTTCTCATCAAATTAGCTCAGTAGTTGCTGGAAAGAATAGAACACACGATGCTAAGAAACAATGTAAACGGACCCAGTATTGTCTAATCAAAGATTTACTTACGCGCCATTACTTCCGATTCGAAGTTTCATGTGCAGCCAAACATTTCTCTTAAAAACTCCGTACCAATTCTCCTGCAACTTTACTGTGTAGCTTTTGAACACGTGTCAAGTCCCAGTAGTAGCGCTAAATGAAACAACTCTAGGAAAGTGTGATTCCTTCCAATAATCGTATCTTTCTCTTCGCCATAATAACTTTAAACAGTTGCAGAATACTCCTGTAATCTTAAGAAACACGATTTATTAACTCAGTAACAATCTAGAAACGTTGAAATTTCGCATTTATCTTACATCTCTTGCACCTGCCGTTACGGTTAAAATACTGGATAAACTGAATGATACTACGACCGTATGCTTTATAATTCTTTTTTTTAAATTACTGTCCCGTTGGCTAGGTAATTGTACTCCGTGCCTGTTCGCAGCAAAAATACGAGGAATCCGAGAGAACCGATTATAGTTGCTAGAGAAAAAAATCTTTAATTTGCGGGGGATTTGTGTAATGCCATGCGAGTAAGGGCTTAAGCGAAGAGCTGAATGGAGTTATATAAGTTAATAAGTTTCCAGAGTTTCCACTCCTCACTCCTCATTCTAAATCCATCGATTTTGGAGGAAACAGTGGGTTCTACTGTTCCTCGCACCTTAGTTCAATGTAGTTGGTACTCCTGAGTCACTAAATTGCGACGTAATGCAATGGCTGTAAAGCATAGGCTTCCTGCTGCTTCCAGTACAACACTATGATAAGCAAAATTAAAATACAAAACGTGCCCCTGAAATATCGCCGGAGAAATGGTTTAGCGTCTACAGACGATCTTAATCATTTTAATTCACACTATTAGTAAGTAGCTTGTCTCTAATTAGCTCCATGTCGATGATAACCTCTAAGTTTGTTCCAATACTATGACGAGTAATAACAAAAATGATACACAAATTTATCATACTACGGTTCATACTGATTGTGAAATGTTTTTCAGTCCATTTCCACATTCCGTCTGTATTCATTTTGTGAGCAATTACTAACTTTCAACGCTCCAATACTACTTGACCTGGGCAGATAGAATTACGAGAACACACAGAACAAAATGTTTTAAAGTGAATGTGTGGTTGAGGGAACATTAATTGATCATTCTTATAAAATGTACTTAACAGCGATGATTTGAATTTATTACCAAAGGACAAAATGCCAGAATAAAACCGGGCATACACTGCGTACTGCTAAAAAAAGAAATACTTGAATACTTGGGTGCGTCTTTGTAACTATATCTCTCGAGTGAATAAGCCAGTAAGTTATGTACCAGCAGTTAATATCAAACTAATTCTTCACACGCTGATGTTAATTTATAAGTCGGGAAAGGGCATAACATCTGAAATAATGATTGGTTTCCTTTCGTATACTACCTTAAACTGTTGCTAGAAAAATATGATAAAGGGGCCGTGGAGTTAGCAATCACAATCAAGTGTACTAACCTGAATTGTGTTGGATTAGCATGTTGCAAGACATCTAACAGATGGCAGCAGCAGAGGAACTAGTCAACCAATTGTCTGTAATTTCTTCATTGCTCATAGTGCGGACCATGTTACAAGACAAATATTGATGTCATCCGTAAAAAAGTTGAAGGTATATCTATGAAAAATCGTAACTAGCAATCAATGATCTCTGGCCACAGCGTATGAATATCTATGGATCGATCATTCAGTTGCATATAACGATATTTCTGTCGCAAAATACGACTCCAACAGTGACGTGATTACGATGCGGAGTAATATTTGTCCGTAGGCATTCTGCAGATCTTTAGTGCAATTACATGGGTAGCACAGACATAGGGCGCTCAAAATGATTAGGTATTTTAGTACGCGTGTCTCAGGGGTATCTTAATTTGCTTCAATGTCTGGAATGGGCATGGATTACAGCTTGTAAGGTATGAATGAGAGAGCATTTCTCATGTTTGCAACAAGTGTCATACCGCTGAGACCGCTATTATTTCGTTATAGTAATGTGAGGGATAGTCAGCTATTTTTAGGATTTTCACCACGCTTTACAATATTGGTGAGTTATCTGTTTTTTATGAAGTATTACTGGAAGGCGGCAACACTTCACAATTGCTGATTATGTATGGGAACGGGACATATGCCATAATGCGGGGTATTTCTGGAGAATTATGCCAGAACGCGAATTCTGCTGGTCGTTGCGACTTCACCCACTTTGAAGGTATGGATCTCAAAATTATAATAGTTCTTGCATAATATGAACGACTCCTTTATTTTCGATTTTGGTTTTATTGTTTTTAAGATTTTATTTAAATATGTAGCACACAATAAAATTTTAAAAATTTCCGGAAATACAAAAAAATGGCTCTGAGCACCATGGGACTTAACTTCTGAGGTCATCAGTCCCCTAGAACTTAGAACTACTTAAACCTAACTAACCTAAGGACATGACACACATCCATACCCGAGGCAGGATTCGAACCTGCGACCGTAGTGGCCGCGCGGTTCCAGACTGTAGCGCCTAGAACCGCTCGGCCAACCCAGCCGGCCGGGAAATACAACATTTTTCGTTTTTTACATATTCCGTGGTAAGAGTATGAACTGGTTTCCTGAACTAGTAGTTCGTGAAAGGGCAACATACAACTGACGCGAAGACCATTCTAACCGTAAATCAGTTCCAACGTTTTTGAATGTCCAACATTTAAACCTCTTTATTGTTTCTGTAAACGAAACACTGGTTCGCTTAAATTGAATGGGTTAATCGGCTGAGATATCTCACCAGCTGCTTGGATCGGCGAGGATAATAGGCTAGCTTCAGTGACATTACTTCGCACAAATTTAATCTGCGAACGAGCAGCATTACAGAAGTTTCGGACTATTCAGATTGCATAGTAGTATTCTAATGGTTACCCGATATACTATAAATGTAACTTTCCTAATCTACGGTATAGATTTTCTTTTAAAATTGGAAGAAAACAAGACACTTAATTGTTGAGCTAATCATAAGCCGATAAGCCATAAATGCAATTTTCCTGATACAGTATAAAGGTTTTCTTTTAGAACTGGGAGAAAACAAAACAAAACATTTTTGTGTATATCGTTTTGTTTGGAATTCAATATACGGAGAAAAAATATGGTACATGGGAGAAACAATTGGTATAAAGGATTAACCGCCCCACTATCGTAGTTAAAATCTACTGTGATAAAGAAAACAAAACCTCACATTTTCACAGCTCAACACAGCATTTTCTTTCAGGCAGGGGCGGTGGTAATGGGGACGGTGGTGCTATGGGGCCTATAGCCCCCCCCCCCCCCCCCCCCCCCATGGAGTATCATATTACACTGGATAAAAAATATGTTACTCCAACAGACTCAATGTTTTTTTAAATTATGCAGCAATATAGTTTGCAATGTATTCGAAACACATTTTAACAAAGGAATAAGAGCGGCAAATAGTTTACTACCTAAACCAATAAATATCATTTACACATTTTTTACCAAAAACTGCTTTAAGCAAAACCCAATGTTACCAGTTTGTCGGTAGAGGACCCCAACTCTCCTTTTGTTAAGCCATACTCCATTCCCTCAATCCCCCCCTTCACCGACTTCTAGAATCGCCTCTGCTTTCTCGCAGTCGATTTTAACATAAAAAACTTGTACATTACTGTTTAAAACACTTGTAATCCATGTCCATTCATATGTCTATTAGTGTACCGTGTAAAAAGCGGAAGTGAATGGGATAAGTGTTCCACGTATGTATCTTAAGTTCCATTTGATATATTACGAGTACAATGGATGTTGCTGCGTCAATGTGAAAGTCTCATAATGATTATTGATTTTAGAGGTAAGATGTGGAGAAAATTTTTGTGTGTATAATCCATACGCAGCTTTATCTCCAGATGGAATATGCTCCAAATATGTATACGACCAACAGATTGACTGGTGGCGCAATCCGGCGCTACAGGATTTGATTTCCACTTACCTCGCAAATATACGGCCACTCAGTCACATAAATTATCTCCACGATAAACTCATTACACTGTGTCCCGAAATTAACTCATTACACTGTGTCCCCAAATTAATCATCTTATAAAGCGTTTCTTATTAGTATGATAACTGTACTGTACGCTTTGTGGTATTTAAGCAATAAAAGTAACTTTTCTTCATTTGAAAACTTCAAATTGCCTCCGTAGTAGCAACAGTTCACCCTCGTAGCTTACTGATAATTAAATATGCGCTAGCTGAGTAAATACGTGGAATGGGATATTAGTGTATTTTTTAGCACAAAATGTAAACCAGAGTGTCATACCGGTAACCGACTGACGTTGGTCCTATCCTCAGTACGCTAAACTCACTCCACAGATTCCTACACTATGGTATCTACTGAGAGAGATTGTCCAACTGCAGTTGTCTTTGCGTGGTAGCCAAAGTTCATAGCATTTCTTTCTTGACCAACAGCACCATGGCGGCCATAGTAAAAATATTGCTTGCGAATATGCACACACGTGAGGCTTTTAATAGGATGTTCCACATGTCTGGTGAAGAACAAAAAAATTTGTTTGAAGGCTAGTACAAAGGTCGATGACAGTTCGGCTATATCATTTCAAAACAATGTCATCTGGACATTGAAAGGCTGCTCAGAAAAACGGTTCTGCTGTATTTCAGCTTTTGTGTACTTATACGTCTCGTTGTGCAAAATAACGCCAAGAAACGCAGTAGAAATCGAAAAATTTTGGACTATTTTACATTTACGTATGTGTAATTCGTAAAGGGAAGTGTTATAAGTAAAGCAGACTCCCTTTTGAACAAAGCTGATACTGTCCGAAAGAACAGATACCATCAGTGACCGTGCAGCTGGTTAGAATGAAATTACAGTTAAATCAATACCATGAAATGAATACCCTTAGCTGCATACTCTTACGACCATCGGTAAAGCCGCGAGTAATGAGTGTAATGGGCAGGGGCTAGGAATATAGTGCGGGACAATATGTTGGGAATACGGGTCTCACGGGAGGCGTGCCAGAGATAAGTCCCTGCAGTCGCACTATCCTCTGTGTCCTCGGTGGCTCAAATGGATATAGCGTCTGCCACGTAAGCAGGCGATACCGGGTTCCAGTCTCGGTCAGGGCACACATTTTCAACTGTCCCCGTTCACGTATATCAACGCCTGTATGCAGCTAAGGGTATTCGTTTCATTGTATTGATTTAATTGTCATTTATTCCGAGAAAGAATACTTACAAAGTTCGAAGAACCGATTTTAAATGATGACTCTAGGAATATACACTTTACGTTAGGTATCGCTCCCGTAGGGATCTGAGGACGAAATTATATTACCTGATGCACGCGCGGACGCATTTAAACAATCAGTCCTTCAGCGCTCAATATGTGAATGGAACTGCAAGAAACCTTAATACCTGGTACAACGGGACGAACCTTCTGCCACGGACTTCATACTGATTTGCAGAGTGTAGACGTTGATGTATGTGTTGATTACACCACCATTGTTTATTCCCAAGTTCAGACTCGTCCGACTGCAGAAGTTGGTGCTCGTTTATTCTTGTGCAGTGAGCAATAAGAAGTGTCGATTGAACATGGGTGGCCGGCCGGAGTGGTCGAGCGGTTCTAGGCGCTTCAGTCTGGATCCGCGCGACCGCTACGGTCGCAGGTTCGAACCCTGCGTCGGGCATGGATGTGTGTGATGTCCCTAGGTTAGTTAGGTTTAAGTAGTTCTAAGTTCTAGGGGACTGATGACCTTAGCTGTTAAGTCCCATAGTGCTCAGAGCCATTTGAACCATTTTTGAACATGGGTGACAACAACAACAAAAAAGGATACATTAGTGCAGTTTCAACATGTGACAACATCTGTATAGGTCGATGCACTGTTCCTTCGGACATGCATGCATGTTACGCTGTCAACACAGACACGCACTAATGTACAGTACATGGAAAAGTCAAGGCAACCTCACGTGAAAAATTAATATGAGTATGTCTCTCCATGTGCGGGAATCACATAACCGTGCAAGCACTATGAGAAGCAGGCAATGGGACATACGGATGTTTGGACCGGTCCTAGAAGTGTGCTTGGAGAGCGGCAGGTGTTAAAGTGACCTCTCCCGAAAACCAGGATTTTTTTTTCAATTTACAGTCTTCGGGATTTCAATTATGACGATACGAACGTAAGAACAACACAACACCCAGTCCCTGAGCGGAGAAAATCTTCGATTCGGCTTGGAATCGAATCCAGAAATTTGGGTTCTAATCCTGGTCCAGCACAAATTTTCTTGTTTTCACGAAATTTTATAGGTTTGTGGTACTGTTTTCGGAGTTTGCGAATGCATTTAACATCAAAAATGAGTGAAGTTAAAGAATTAATTAATATGCACCACAGAAAGCCTGAACCATGGGACATTACATGAAAAGGTTATAAAAACAGTTTGAAGAAACGCAAAGCCTTAACAGAAGTGTCGGAATAATTTAAAACGACCGTAGAAGAGATTCAAACAAAAATTTATAACTTAAGAAATCCATTTAACAACGAATTTAAAACAACAGCAAAGAAAAAATTCCATCTAGGCCACTGAAGAATTGGAATCGCAGAGGGTGTGCTATAATTTACTTTTATTTCAGCAAAGAGGCTCACCTCGCGATAGGTAAAAATGCACATAATATTTTATTTCGTTATTCCAGTTTAATTTTTTTACAAGGATCTGTATTGCCAAGGAACTTCCTTTGACTGCTGATAAAATAATCCCTATGCTTTTTGCGTACTTCTTTAGCATTCTTTGAATAGTTATTACTGCCTTATTGTGACAGTGATAGCAGGCTACCAACTGGCGGATATTCATTTTGCCAGCTTCCATGTATTACTTCGCCTGTTTCTAAATTTTCTCTGTTGGGTGTACCTTCGGGAGCATATACATTTCCAGAATATTTTTCAGACAGTAACCAATCATGTAGACCGCAGACGTCAAAACAGCAGACTCCTTAAGTTCTGGAGAAAGAAGAAGCTCTTTCATTAATACTCTAAATACGCTAGACATACGTACGAAAGTCGTTTCCCACCATTCCCCTTGCTCTAGATTGTCTGTAGTTATAACTTCTCATGGAAGCTTGACTTTTAAATGGGAGTGGTTTCGTAATATGAGGTTGTAAAGGGAAAACATAGTCATCTGCAAAAACTTGTGGCGCACATAATCTACTTCCTGGTGGACGCGTCTTCTTAGGACCTGTTACTGCACTTTCAACGAAACCTGCAACTGTCCTGGTTCCGGAAAGCCCTCCATCTGATTCTACACCATTGTTGCCAACTATGTCGATGAGGAATTTGTAGGTGACGTCAACAACTGTCATTAAGACAACACTATGATGCCCTTTATAGTAAAAATAGGACAAAACTTTTATGGAAGTTCAACTTGAATCTGAAGTTTTGAAGACACTGCCAGACCTCTAATGAGGACGTGCCTGCAACAAAATTTAAACAGTATGGCATTTGTTGCAATCTATGCCTAACTTAATTTATTTCCTTTATTACATTTTAACTAGACTGCTCTGGAAGAGGCTGCAAATGAAAACAAGGCACTATCTGACAGCCAACGTACATCGGAAGAGACTGAGGAATCGTTGTGACTTGTAAAATTCCTTGCTGGTATAAGATTCCACGGCTTCGGACGTGGACCAAATCTTGTGGCTCCAAGTAATCCGGCACTGGCTCCACTCGATCGTGGTTTCACTATGTGTAACTAAGGAAACATCACATGACTCCCTCACCCATATGAGACTGGGCCACTGATGTTACGCTGCACATTTACATCGAATAAAATGCTTAGTGGTGACGATCGGACCTACGTGGCAGATTTGCATCTTGTAATACTGGCATGCACTAAGTACAAGGAATCACTAGACCTACTGCTTATGAAACTGGCTGCAAGGTGTTTACCACTACTTGAATGTGTTACCTCTTTATTCTACTGATTCGATGTGAACAAGTACAATTTCTACTCATAAAGTTTTATGTTAACTCTGCACTACTATAACTATCGTTTGCTGTATGGTCAAAGTTCTCTAACACCAAAATAAATAAATACAACAGTGATCCCACAAGTTAGGTCTTCAGTTTTATAAAAAATATAAAGAAACGTTTTTTTTACAATAAATTGTACATAATTTTGAAGCTTGAACATTTTCCTGTTTTTGACCTAAACTCCATTTCGATCGATGCATTTTTGTAAACGCTGCAGCAGTTTTTGTATATCCATGGTCCACCAGCCTGCCGCCATGCTACTGAATAAGCGTATGACTTCATCTTTTACTTCGTCACCGTCGCTGAAGCGCCTTCCAGCTAAGTGTTTTTCTACTTGGGAAACAAGTGGTAGGTAGTCACCGGGAGCTAATCCCGGGCTATAGGTGGATGGATGTGATGTCGCACCCAAATTGTTAGAGAATATCCACAGTTTGAAGGGCGATGTGGAGGACGCCCATTGTCGCTCAACATTCCTCTTCTTCGGTTCTAAATCGCCCGCTTCAGTTTTTTTAGTGTCTGACAATACCTGTCGGCATTTATTGTTGTCCCAGAAACCGTGAAGTCGACCAGTAATATCCCCCTTCGATCCCAAAACCCATTTGCCATGACTTTACCGCCAGACTGCATTCTTTTGAATTTTCGCTGCTTGGGTGAATCGGAATGCCGCCACTCATGTGATTGTGGTTTTGTCTTAGGCGTGAAGTCCAAAGCCCAGCTTTCATCACCCATGACAACTGAATCAAAAAAGCTGTCCTTCTCATCTACATAGCGTTGAATTAATTGTCGGGGAGTTTCAATGCGGTGGCATTTGCGTTTTTCTGTCAGCACTTTTGGGACACTCCTTGCGCACACCTTCCGAAATTTCAACGCTTCAGTTAAAGCCCAATGAGTGTTGCTTCGAGAAACCTCAGGAACAACATCGCAGAGCTCATAGAGAGTGATCCGTCGATCTTGGAGCATGGTTTGTTCAGCCTCTGTGACGGCATGATAAGTTACAAGTCGAATAACAATGTAAATTTTCTTAGTTAATAGAACATTGTCAAGAAATAAAAATAAACACACACTAAACTTAGCTTATTAAACAGCTATTGTAAATTAAGAAGCGTTTAAATATGTAGGATAAATGAACTTTGGTTTGACAGTACATGGGTTGCCCTCTCAAGGCCTGTTAGTGATCCATTTGGAAGCACTGGTTGCCATGATGAATTTGGACGCCGTTCCAAAGATGAGGCATCAGGCTTCTTTCCACTGAAGTTGTTGTAAAGTCGATAGGCAAACTAGTGGTTGCCATGGGGAGCATAAACGCCAGTGCAAAGATGTGAGAGCAGGCTTCTTTCTAACGAAGTTGCTGCGAAAGTGGAATGGCGAAGACTGTCACGTCAGACGATGTATTATTGAGCAGCAACATGTCTTTATTGAAACCATTTTCAATGAGTAGGCTGCAATAATCTTTAGCTGACATGTATAGTACATGCAGCACAGAAACGAAACGAAGTGGTTGTCCATATTTATGAAATATTGTCTATGAAGTTCGTATGTACATTGCATTTTTTTATGAATTAGGCCTACATGTGATAATTTTTAAAAAGGCATTGCTATTACTTAAGTTGCATGCCAATCTTATAAACAAATAAAAAGAATGAAAATGGAAGGAATTTAAAATTATAATACTATGAGCCGTAGTGTCAAAAATAAAAGGATGTGAATTAGCAATATGCTGTAAAAGCATATAAGCAAACATTCTAAAACAGATAGTCATAAAATAATGTTTGGTGAAATAAAATTACAAAGTAAAGATAAAATATTTCCTAAAAGTCTTAATAATTTTAAAAACGAAGGTCAGAAGAGTGAACATTCTAAGGCAGATCATCGAAAAGTTCAAAGAAATGTTTGTCTTTGAATTGTAGTTGTTCGTTTAAAACAGATAATGGATTACTTTTGTGAAGTGAAAAGATATCAATTTCTTCTAAAGTATTTAGCAGTAGTCCTTTTCGCACAGTATGTAATATTTTCAAATTGTTAGAAATGCAACCCTCAGAATGATTGTATCCATCAAGATGTTTCCTTTATTAGATGCATCTGTAGCGATACTGAAGTAAATTTTATGACGTCTTTCAGGACAACACAATTTAAGAGCTGTCACTGCAATTTCTTCAGCTTTGGGGGCGTGTACATCTTCGACTATACTTTCAGATTTAGTTCTGCACAGGATTTTTTTTTTTTTTTTTTTTTTTTTTTGCGGTAGATGAGACGGGTAATATATAATATAAGGGGAAGCAATTCACGGCACAGTACGTGGATGAGTACGAAATATTATGTTCAATACAATATACGTTTCCGTTAATTCAGCCAGGATCATCATATTAATTTCTGCTGAATTACATTTTGGAAAAAAAGTTGTCATTATGTTCGATGTGTTTCTCGAAAGCTGTTACTTTTTATGTTCGTTTCCATTTGTGTGAGGTTTCACGTCGCTCAATCCGCCGTGAGCTATGGAAAAATCCATATCGCAAATTCTGCATCGTGCGCAAAAAAATTTAACAGCCTACGGCTACCCATGAATTACTGTAATCATTCATCACGAAATTTGCATAAATGCATTGCCTCTTTTGGGGGGGAGTACACTGAGATATTTTTGCAATTTCTCCATTTTGCTTATCATAATTATTGTCACTTTGAGGATTACTCTTTAAGGCAAACTGTTTCATGAAAAGAGAGAAAAACATCAGGCCAAGCCATGCCATCATGATATCTCCAGACACCTATAAAATAAAATTAAAAAATATTACAAAATTAAATAAATGTGCATATAAATATTTATACGGCAATCCTGGCAACTCAGTCCCTAGAACTGTAGTTAATCAAAAAGCATAAAACGGTGTCGCGTTCGGTGAGAAAGATTTGTTATTTTATTACCTACGTGTAAATGCAAATTACGCCGCAAGGAGCGCAACATAGGAAGGAACTTAGAAGTTAACCTATTTGCCTGAAAAAGCTCCGAAAGCCCGCCAGCTGTCACACAACACTGAACACATATTCACATTACTATAAAATGATTATTGTTATTTATGAAGTGATACTCATACTCACCACTAACAATTATCAAATCACATAAAGCGAATACAACACAGTTGTAAATTTTCCAAATACACGTGCGTCTATGTATTCTCTCGTCCAAACTGGCCACACGACTGTCTATGCGAGTATTGCACGGGGGTGGTAGGGGGGAGGGTGGGGGGTGGGGTGGGGGGTGATTGAGTGGGATAGCCGGCCGGTGTGGCCGTGCGGTTCTAAGCGCTTTGGTTTGGAACCACGTGACCGCTACGGTCGCAGGTTCGAATCCTGCCTAGGGCATCGATGTGTGTGATGTCCTTAGGTTAGTTAGGTTTATGTAGTTCTAAGTTCTAGGGGACTGATGACCTCAGAAGTTAAGTCCCATAGTGCTCAGAGCCATTTGATCCATTTGAGTGGGATACGGGCCACGAGCGCAGGGTGTGACTGGCGCTGGATGGCAAACACGAACAGAGTGCGATTTAATGAGTCGGCGTCAGACAGTCGAATTAGCTGAGTAGTTATCAAAAATCGGGACGAAACAGATACGCCGTCGGGACGCGAGACAAAACCTTGAAAATCTGGACGGTCCCGTCAAAATAGGGACAGGTGGCAACTCCGGTGACATTCGTCGTCACACGACCCTGTAGTGTGATTAAAATAACGTGATAGTTGAAGTCTGTCACTTGCCGCTACATTGTTGTCATACCGGCTGCCGCTCGGTTTTGGGTGACACACAAACAGGTCGGGTCACTTCACAAATGCTGTTAGCATGTGAACGTAGCAAAGTTGGTAGCGGCCGCCGCGAGGTATGTCGGAAATGCGAGATGCTGTGTTGGCACCAAGTTTTAGGTGATCATGACTGAACTGCAGCCGACGATGCGTTTTGTAGCACTGAATTTAAACTCATGTCCTAAGCTAACCAAAATATAACTGTGGTGTCACCGCCAGACACCACACTTGCTAGGTGGTAGCTTAAATCGGCCGCGGTCCATTTAGTACATGTCGGACCCGCGTGTCGCCACTGTGTGATCGCAGACCTAGCGCCACCACAAGGCAGGTCTCGAGATACGATAGAGCACTCGCCCCAGTTGTACGGACGACATTGCTAGCGACAATACGGACGAAGCCTTCCTCTCATTTGCCGAGAGACAGTTAGAATAGCCTTCTGCTAAGTCCATCGCTACGACCTAGCAAGGCGCCAATTGTAACAGTGCATGTATCTTACGAGTCGCATTTGTATAGTCAAGAGAGATGTATCACAAGAAATAATAAAGTTAAGTATATTCCACAGCTACGTATTTTCTTGATAGCAGTCATAACGTATCTTGTTCCAGACTTGACGCCAGTCGGCGTGTGTGTACGCGTGCCTTTCCTTCGGCTACTTCAGTGTGGCGTAACAGTCTTGTTACGTCACAACAATAACTATTGAATCTAAAATAGCCAAACATATCTGCTACAGTTGTATTTCATCATTGACTAAAAAAAGAAAAAAACTCGAAGCAGTACCAGTCGTAAAAAAGATCTGGATGTAAGCATCTGCATGGCGGTGAAGGTCTCCCTCAACATTAGTATGCCATCTTTTCTCGCTGTGATAGCGCACAACATAGCCACTGACAGGTAAAGGAACAGTTCTGTCGAAACTTGATGAGATTTCGAGGGAATTAGCATTGGTGAGTGACTTGGCTGGTCGTATATATCGTTGCATACAGACTGGAAGATTCGTACGAATACGGGAGGTTAACTACACTTTAACAAAAGAGAGAGTGAAAGATGATCTCTTCACCGCTTCTTCTAGTTGTTGTGAGTAAATACATTACTCCGTACCACATACGCAGTGAGAAAATTAGCAGCTATACATCAATTGATCGACAAACTGAATGAGGAAGTATAAAAATGTTCACAGAAAGACAGTGACACGGCTATATCAATACCTTAGGAACTAAATGAATAGGAAGTGCAAGGCAGCCACAGCCATATGGCCGCAGGAAACAAATATGTAGAAATCTAAAAGGAAATAATCGTCAGAAAGGATTGACTCAACTTACGGAAAAGTTAAAAGATCCTGAGTGAAATTAAAAAGCGAAGGTGGTAATATTAAGAGCACAGTGAGAATATCACTGTTAAACACAAAGGAAAAAGCAAATAGGTGGCAAGAGTACAGTGAAGGTCTCTATGAGGAGGGGAACTTTTCTGATGACGTGACTGAGAAGAAATTGGAGTCGGTAAGGGGATCCCAATTTAGAGTCAGAACTTAAACGATATCTGGAAGACTTGAGATACAAATAAAGCAAAAGGGATTGATAACATAATGTCACAATTCCTAAAATAGATCAAACGACTACCCAGGCGGGCGTGTAGAATCTATGAGACTGGTGGCATACCGTCAGACTTTCGGAAAAGTATTTTCGACACAATTCCAAAGATAGCAAAGAGAGGCAAGTGTTAATACTATCGCAAAATCAGGTTAGCATTCATGCAACCAAACTCCTCACAAGATTAATATACAAAAGAACGGTAAAAGGAAATTGAGGATCTGTGACGATGTAATTCCGATATGTAGAATAAATTCAATTTACACATCAGGATCCACCAGGTATGCGATACAATTGTGCGAACAACTATATAACAGTGATTGGGAAATTCGATTTCACTGAAGGTTATTGATGATTAAAAACTGTGTCTTTGGAGATGTATATATGTTGTAAAACATATTAATATATACTAATAGGTATTTGGGTATTTTTGATATGATGGAGTTACAGGTGCATGTGTCGATTTTGTTGGTATGTTAGAGTTCCATATACTTCCAGAGGTATACTTAAGCTCTGCTCACTGATTTGTGGGAACTAATATGATCGCTTCTACAGGACGCTATCCCGGGGAAAACCCAGGTTTGCAGCCTCATACATTTTTGGGATGGAGTGGTCAGCAGACAGGTATTTTGCTATTGTTCAGATGGTCGGCTTTCCTGGAATATCTCGAAAACACGGTTCTGGAGGTTGGTGGCACTAAGTGTGCCATTGTTCTAGGAGTGTCTTTGCTCTTTGTCGGTATTTTGGGCGACACCTAAAAGAGTATTATGAGCAGACTGATAACAAAGCAAGCTGCCATAAAAGTTGGCCTAGGGAATACCCAGGTCTCTAGGCTTGGATGCATTTGGGTATGCGCAGTTTTTTGGGCAAGTATTTTAGCATTGTTTGCGTCTTTAGAACCACACATACAGAACGCTTAACGATTTGACAGAAAGCGCTCCTGTGTTTTCTTCCAGTTCTGGAGATCGCCTGTGGACACAAAGAGTTGCCATCAGCGTGCATGTCCTTGGGATTACATGGACCACTGTGGGCTTTTGGGCAGCCGGTGGCCCACACGCAGCTCTCCCCCAGATCAACCAGTCGCATCCCCCTGCTAGCTGGGCAGGGGGTGGGGTGAGGTCCACTGGGTGGCACGCGCATGCAGTCTGAGCACCAGTTACCCAAGTAGTGAAAGATGGCTACACTGGGTCACAGCGCCAGAGATTGCACCAAAGATTATTATTCCGCCGCCTCCACTGGGGCAGTAGTAGTTCAGAGGATGTCGAGAGCAGTTGTGTTCTGTTGGGCAAGAGAGTAGACGATCTGATTGTTCACTGAAATATTGTACTGTTCGGTTGGTGTAATGTATAGATGAAAGAAGATGCAATTTTCAGAATATATTTGAGAAAGGAGATGGGCTTTTGATTTATGATGCTGGTGTAATGGAATATTTTCGTCAATATATAATGAGGTAAAAAGGTATTACAGTTTTCTTTAATAACAACCCCTGTTGCTCACAGGTACAGTCAACAAAGCATCTGGCTCGTGTTCATTTATTAGAATTGTAATTCTGGTTTCTATTTCCATTTATAGCATTTCTGGTTTTTCAATTAGTTCATTGTAAAGTGAGTTTAAAATATTTTGTCGTATTGAGAAAGAACCGAGCCAGATACAGGTACGCTGAGTCACAGTACCACACACAGAACAGTTACACTTGTGCTTTGTTGTTTCGTAGCTTTTATAGTTGCAGGGGATTTAATTAATCAATTGTGTTAATGGAAATTCCTTGTCATTCTTTATTTTTATTTTATGCAGTCAAATTGCGTGCTAATACTAGTCAGGGCTAACCGGTTACGAGACTTCGTAACCGGTCACACAGCTTGTAAAATTATTGCATTAATTCGTTAATATTAGTCTTTTCTTTTCAATTCAGCCCCCATGCAGTAGTTTCAACATCCGCCATCAGCCGCTGGCTGCCACAGCATGCAAGCGATCTTTAGACTCCATTTGCAGTATGTAGAGTGCGCATTTATGATATGTAGGTGAAGTTTATGATGCTGGGGTACGGTATTTCATGATATTTACAATATGGTTAGATCTTTATGTGATCAGTAGGTGAAGTTTAGATCATGTTTCAGTCGTTCTGGGATACTGGTTTCTGCAGGATTTCACGAATCCTTATATGATCTGTAGGTGAGGTTTTTAGGTGTACTGGTTTTAAAGTATGTAATGGAGGTCTGTAACTGTGCATAGAGGTCTTTATGATTTTTTAACTGTTCTAGAGTGATGATATGTAGCAGTGTAATTAGGGCATGTAGCTGTTGTTTGACCCACCAGGGTAATAACTGCACTTTTATGAGCTTTTCCCGCCAATTTCTGGTGATGTTGGAAAATTCTTCCAACAGGATAACACCTGATCACCCACCAGAATATTGATGAAATGAAGAGATCCTTTTACACTAACAACTCAGCACAGACTGAGACTTTCCCACCAATTCCCAGGTGGGGCAGGGGATGGGTGGAGGGGAGAGTGGGTGGATGGGGGAGATGGGGAGTGCAGGGGGAAGGGACGGGGAAAGGCCCGTTCATCATGTGGTGATTTCATCAGTGCGATGTTGCCACATCTATGGACGTCATCTAGACATATATTTGGCAACAATGCAGGTTGTTTCAGCTTCAGTTTTGTGCCACTGCTCCTAAAGTGTCTACCTGTACGTAACAGACATGAAGAGTATAAGAACAGGTTGGCTTATGTCTCAAGAGGTACTGGTTTCTGGACATAAAGGGTGTCTCCCCTAAGAGTCGTCAGAAGGATTTTCTCTGGTGTTTGAACAAGTATCCACAATTTGGTGTTTGCAAAAAATGGTTCAAATGGCTCTGAGCACTATGGGACTTAACATTTGAGGTCATCAGTCCCCTAGAACTAGAATTACTTAAACCTATCTAACCTAAGGAAATCACACACACCCCTGCCTAAGGAAGGATTCGAACCTGCAACGTAGCGGTCGCGCTGTTCCAGACTGAAGCGCCTAGAACCACTCGGTCACATTTCCAGCTTGTGTTTGCACTATGTAGCTGAGTTAGCCCAATGGAACACCATTCCTCACCTCTTTCATGTGACGGTCAGTGTCATCGGAAAACGTCGTTTTATTAAAAACAAAATTATTTTCATATCGTCATTTCAGGAATTCAGTTGACAGAGTGGTCCCAATATCACACTAGAGCGATATGTATTTTGTAGAATTATATTAAGAGAGACAGCAAACCACGACGAATAACCTATAGTCCAGCAGCAATTGAGCAGCGCAGCTACATGCCGGTAGCAGTCAGCACGAGCTAGAACTGCGCTGTTGGAGTACTAGTTATTCTTGGTGATTTACTGTCCATGTTAATACACAACCGTGAAACAAATATCGCAGTATACTAATTTAGGGCTGCTCTGTCCAATTGGCACGTAACATCCGCTTTAAGAATCATTTTGTTTGTAACGGGAAGCAAACCAGCCATTTCCATAGACACTGGTCATCGCTGCAAAAACGAAATGGCAGATATCTTCCGAAAGACCAGACGAAGCTCCTGATGACTCTTAGTAGAGACACCCTGTATATTTATAGAACCTCATTTTGACTTATACTGCCTACCTCCTACAGAAATAAGCGACACTTTTTTGCAAAACCCCCTGTGCATTCTACTATCGTCAACATTACATTATCTTTGACCAACTTCTTCGCTCACGTTGAAAGGTGGCTACACTGAGCCACTGCGCCAGAGATTGCGCCAAAGAGTATTATTCAGCCGCCTCCACTGGCAGTGCTGGGGGAGAACTCGTAGTAGGGAGTGCTTGTTGAGATGTGCTAGTGAAAAGTGCTTGTTGAGATGTCGTAGTAAAGAGTGCTTGTCGAGAGGTCGTGGTGGAGAGTTCTTGTTGAGATGTGGTAGTAGCAAGTCGGTGTGGAGATATATTGTAATGATTAGAGTGCTTTTCGTCAATATATGAAGGTAAAAGAAAAAAATTTTTCCTTTTCTTTTTATTATCTCAATGTCTTAAATAATGCGTCATTACAGGTTCAGTCAACAAAGCATCTGGCTTGTGTTCTTGTATTAGAGTGTAATTCTGCTTTCCTTATGCAATTATAGTATTTCTATTTTTTAATTACCTCAGTATAAATGGTATTTAAAATTTCTTGTCTTGTTGAAGAAGAACCGTGCCAGATATGTACGTTGAGTCACACTCCCACACACAGAACAATTACACTTGTGCTTTGGTTTCGTAGGTTTTATAGTTGCTGGGGACTTAATTAATTAATTGTGTTAACAGGAAATTTTCATTTCATTCTTTGTTGTTGTTCTATGCAGTCAGATAGCGTACTAAAACTAGTCAGTGCCAACCGTTTACGAGACACAGCGTAATCGGACATACAGCTACCAAAATTAAAAATTATTTTCAAACTTAGTAATTAAGCCCCCATGCAACGTCAACAGCAACAAAACTAGACAAGAGAGCGGAAGAGAGAGGAAGCGAACCACCTTTAATGTTCATCTACATCTACATTTACATTCCGCAAGTCACCCAACGGTGTGTGACGGAGGGCACTTTATGTGCCACTGTCATTACCACCGGTTCCTTTTCCAGTCGCGTATGGTTCTCGGGGAGAACGACTGCCGGAAAGCCACCGTGCGCGCTCGAATCTCTCTAATTTTACATTCGTGATCTCCTCGAGAGGTATAAGTATGGGGAAGCAATATATTCGATACCTCATCCAGAAGCGCACCCTCTCGAAACCTGGACAGCAAGCTACACCGCGATGCAGAGCGCCCCTCTTGCAGAGTCTGCCACTTGAGTTTGCTAAACATCTCCGTAACGCTATCACGCTTACCAAATAACCGTGTTATGAAACGCGCCGCTCTTCTTTGGATCTTCTCTATCTCCTCTGAAACCCGACCTGGTACAGATCCCACACTGATGATCAATACTCAAGTATGGGTCGAACGATTGATTTGTAAGCCACCTCCTTTGTGGATGGACTACGTTTTCTAAGGACACTCGCCTTACCAACAATTAATTTTATATGATCATTCCACTTCAAATCGTTCCGTACGTATACTCCCAGATGTTTTGCAGAAGTAACTGCTACCAGTCTTTGTTCCGCTATCATATAATCATACAATAAAGGATCCTTCTTTCTATGTATTCGCAATACATTACATTTGGGGTCCAGTGAAGCAGGGGATACAATCCGTCGGCTTTGACCAATGACGTCATACATTACTCATAGATAATAATGTCTTCACATACAGCCATAGATAAAATAAACAGTTCTGTGTTCCGGATAAGCGCTATCATTGTACATTAAAATAATTGAGTGTGATTTTAAAAGAGATCCTGGGTCTAGTTTAGCAGGGGATACAACCCGTTGGCTTTGACCAATGTCGTCAGAATTGGCCAGAGAGCATGTATTACAAAGCTGAAAGAGCTGAGAAGAATGTTCAGAAACAAAGGAATGCAAGAGAGAAAAACTGTTCTTCACGTATATAAGGGCCAGTAGTATTTTCACTTTAACTATATCGCGTGTTTGGATCTTAGTATTTCTCCGCAAAATACAATGGAAAGAAATGAATGAAATATATTACTAGCAAAGAATACATCACGTTACATGTATGTCAGTTGTATCTCGAAACTGTTCAACTGGTTCAAATGGCTCTGAGCACTATGGGACTTAACATCTATGGTCATCAGTCCCCTCGAACTTAGAACTACTTAAACCTAACTAACCTAAGGACAGCACACAACACCCTGTTTCTAACTGTAGTGCTTAAGTGCAGTACGAGATACAAGTTCAACGTACGTCTATTTCTTAGTTTCAGCTAGCATTGCTGTCCTGTTGTTCACTTGAACTATGTATCCCCTGCTTCACTAAACCGTAAATGAAACACCCGATACAAATTAAAGGCTCATTCGAAATGTGTTGCTTAACTACAGTGCGGCATACGAGTCTGTCGTAAGTCGACCCCTTCGTTTTCACTATGTAACACCTCCATTTACTTATCCTGACCTGATCTGATCGAATAGCAGCCCAATAATTATTATTAATGTGACCGTGTACCTAATGGGGCTGCCAATCGGAATTGACTGCTACGGAAATTGTTACTTTCCAGTTCGTCCTTCTCAAACGCTGTAATAATGAAATGTCTATTAACAAGAAAAACACCAACACAGTTTCACTAATTACGACCTATATTCGTCTCAAAAACACAAAAAGGAGGAGACAGCCACTGCCTTCGTCATACATATCTAAATACGGCTAATCTCAGCACAGGCCTCTTCATTTTCCATTATCGTCACACGCTAATCCATCACTGCAATCCAAAGTGATGCCGGCGCAGTAGACGCGAATCTAAAATATCGGCACTAGAATGTCACTAATCACTTTCGTAATAATACTTCTTCACCTTCCCGATATTATTCTAGTACAAAGGAGTTAAACCACGGCGATAGCAACTCCCTTTGTCGTTAAAGCCTTGCATTACAACAACTGGCTTCCGCACACCTCTACCCGCAACATGGCACTGACTCAACTCACACTGGCTCTCGCAACACGACACAATCGATTGTTCGCCCTATCGACCTGTGCCGAGTGCAAACTTATAGTAAGGGCCTACGGACCCCTTACATCCCCACCCTCGAAAACTTCTTTGGAGCTTCTGGCGCAAAAGAATCGGCAAGGAAATTAGATATCATTACATCTGAACAAAATACATAGTGTAAATAATTAATGAAATTACAATTCACCAAATAACCCCTCGACTCCGGTAGTGGGCTGCCACCACAACAATATTCTACAAAAGGTTATTACATCTCACAAACATGGCATTGTCCAAATCACAATTTTTTATCAAGCAGCAATAATCCTCTATAGTCCATATTGAATGTAACACACAACATACAATCAGAAATTATTACGTGAACACATGATATATGAATTATTGTATTACAAATTAGTTGTTACAGGTTTTACACCCATTCTCAGGTAATCGTCGATATGAAATATGAAGTTCTAGTTATAATACATCAGAAACTACAATGCAAATAAACATTCCCCTCTTTCAAATGTCCGTTTAACAACTAAATGTTCTAAACATGTCTTACCCAACTACATCAAGGAGCTTGAACACTCTCATTTCAGACATTCGCCCTAATCGAGTTCCTCTTCCTCATCTGGGTTATCCCTGTTCTCGTGTGAGTAGTGCCTTTTTATGTTTTCCACATGCTCCTTACCATGCACTCTCTTCGTCCGTGCATATTCCAACTCCACCGTGTTAGGATGACCAATTTTTATAATCCTGTATGGTCCCTTATAAACGTGGTTGAATTTGTGTATTTCAGAGTTTACTTTCCTTGATTTTGCATGAACCTTTACTAGTGCCAAGTCTCCCACTCGGTAAGTTATCGGTTTCACTAGCTTGTCGTGTCTTTCCTGTTTTTCCCTAGCCTTCTCCTTCATACTTAATTCCACTAGCTCCAATTTCCTATCCCAGGTCAATGAACTTCCTGGTGGGTAGACTAGCAACTCGCAAAAAATACTGTCGGGTTCTTGATTGAGCAATACTTCACATGGTGCAAACCCTGTAGAATCATGTGGGAGGTGATTCCTGACCCGCTCACATTCTTCCAGATATTCTTTCCATGAACCATGCTCCTATGACAGTATGTTCGGCATAAACGGTTCAATTCCTTCATTGTTTGTCTGCAGGGTTAGAAGCTGGCCTATATCTAGAAATGGCAATTTGCTCTATTCTGTGTTCATTTAGCATCTCTGTCCACTCTTTTGACGTAAATTGTGACCCATTATCCCTCAAAATTCGCTTAGGAAGACACACCTTTCGAAAATAGTCTTTCTCAAACTGGTTAATGATGGCTCTACTAGTGGCTTTCTTTACGGGTAAAATTTTATGTACTTGGAAACCAGTTCTTCCACTACTAAGATTTGTGTGGAATTCCCTCATGAAGCAGGAAGTGACCCAAAGAGATCCACTGCAACTATGTCCTTAATTGCTGTTGGTACAATTGGATGCATATATCCTTTGTGCTGTACTGTAGTCGTTTTAGATTTTTGGCAAGTGTCACATGTATTCAGTATCTTACGTATACGCCTTCCCATGTTGTTGAATGCACAATCTAACTTCAACTTTTTCAGACACTTCTTCGGTTCATAATGCGCATTACTATAGTGCGTATACCAAATTAATTTTTCTACCACATGCTCAGGCACACAGAGTTTCCAGCTCTCCTCACTCTCCTTGTTTCTTTTATAAAGTATCCCATTATGAATATAATAAAATGTGCGAATTCTTTCCTCTCCTGCACACCTGTATTTGTTTTTAATTGTCTTTAATTTCTCGTCCTTGCTCTGTTCCATGCGCACATTCTTTAGGAACTTCCTTATGAATTCTTCATACTGTACTCCTTTCATCAGGTTAATTCTAACTCCTTCTCCTTCTGGCCTGTCCGCCAATATTCCTCTCGTGTCAGCTGGTAATCTTGACAAGGCATCAGGTATTATATGGGTTGCTCCTGGCTCATAAACTATCTCGAAGTCATAGTCCTGTAATGCCAGGGCCCATCGTGTTAGTCTGCTATGCCTCAACTTGCTTGTGGTCAGAAATGTAAGGGCCTTATGACCAGTCACTACTTTCACATGCCTCCCGGCCAAATAATAACGGAAACGCTTAAACCCCCACACAATTGCCAATGCCTCCCTTTCAGTAATCGAATATTTCCTCTCCCAAGCATTTAAACTCCTGCTACCAAACGCTATTGTTCTTAAACTTTCACCATTTTCGCTCCTCTCCATTTGGTACAAATGTATTCCCAGTCCATAGTCAGAGCTGTCTGCTCCCAAATAAAAATCCTTGGAAAAATCCGGGTGGTACAATATGTCTGCACTATATAGTGCTTCCCTGATATTCTCAAATTTGGTTTGGCACTCTGCACTCCAATGCCACGTCATCCTCGCCTTGGTCAATTCCCTCATATTCGGGGCATTAAGTACGGATCCTTTTACAAATTTTCTATAAAACTCACAAACCCCAAAGAATGCTCGCAACTGCTTCTTACTATGGGGGGTCGGAAAATTTCTAATAGCCTTCATTTTACTTGGATCAGGATAGATACCCTCCTCTGATATTATATGGCCCAGGAATTTTATCTTTGATTTGCCAAAATCTGACTTTACAGTTACCCCTGCGGTTTCAAAAGCTGCCAAGTCTGCATCCAATCTATCCAAATGTTCTTCCCATGATTCACTTGCTATCAAGGGGTCATCCACATAGACGGTGACCTTTCTAAGTAACTCCTCGCCCAGTATCTTATCCATCGCTCTTACGAATTCAGACACTGACACATTAAGCCCAAACGGCAACACTCTAAATTGATAGCACCTCCCTACATAAGTAAATGCTGTATACTGGCGCGACTCTGTGGCCAATGGTATTTGCTAGTAACCAGCAGTTAAGTCGATACTACTAAGTACCTTCGCCCCTCGGAATTTTTGAATCAGTTCTTCTATAGTCTCAGGCTTGTCCCGCTCCAGCTCGATGATCTTGTTCACTGTTCGTGCATCCAAAACTATCCTCACCTTACCATCCTTCTTATCAACAACAAATAGTGGGTTGTTATATTGACTGTTGGCCCTTTCTATAACACCAAGGTCCATCATCCTCTGTATCTCTTCATCTACTGCTCTTCTTTTCGCCTGGGGAATGGAATACTGTTTTATATTGAACGGTTTATGGTTCTTTATTTTTAGCTTACACTCCACCTCTTTCATAATACCTGGCCGTTGAGAAAATACCTTATGACGCCTGTATAACACTGTGGCTAATTTCCTCTTAATCTCCCCATCTAGGTGTGTCATTTCCTTCAACTTTTTACTGATCTTATCCTCTTTACATCTATCCTCTCGTGCTAATCCCTCAAGGTATATCAACACTTCTTCTTCTAGTTCCTCTTCCCCGTATCCTATTGTGGGTTCCTCTTCATAACACAAACTTATCCTTTTGAATTCGTCCCCTTCTTTGATTGCACTATCCTCAGCAAACTTTAACCTCTTCTCTTCTCCTTTTCTTCCTTTGACCTTGATAGTACCTTCATCAAAACTCACTACTGCATCAACTTCATTCAACCAATCTATTCCTAAAATAATTGATGTATTCAGTCCAGCCACCACCAAAAATGTTGCTTAGTATTCTTCTCCTTCTATCTCGAAGGTAATCAACACTTGTTCTTTAATAGGTTTACTCCTTGCACCCAACGCATTCACAATTCTCACTCCACTCACTGGGAAACTAGGCAAGCTAATGTTTGTTTTCAGTACCTGTTCGTACAACCTCTTGGATATTGCACATGCTTCACTTCCTGCATCGACTAATGCCTCGATATTCAGTCCACATAGCTTGATCCCTATCATGGGTAGTATGCGTTCTTTGGGAATCCTACTTCTTTCCTCCAGTAGATCTCCTCTTAGATCTCCACCACTGTCGTGTCTTAATAGGTTTATTCTGGTCCTTGTTGAAACACGTATGTATTCATTACCAGCGATGGCGAGGCATGACAGAATCTCTGACCAGAGAGTTATTTATCGTTGCTAGTCTGCGCTTGACCGCGCGAGTTGCGAGTTGCACTCTGTCTGCAGTAGTAGTTTGTCGGCAGTAGTATGTGACGAGTGGGCGGAGAGAGTAGACAGTTGGATAGTAGTAGCAGTCTGGTGTAGTAGTCGGTGCTAGTCTGCGGGAGTCGGCATGCGTCGACGGCGTGCTGTTCTTCCGAATCTGGTCAGGATTGTGGTGGACGATGTGTATTATGGTAGAAGGTAATGAAGCAGCATTGCACTCAGCTAATAACGTGAGTTAATTGTAATTAATCTGTTCAAGAAATGCCCCAATAATAATTTTTTATAAAGTAAATCTTTTAAAGAAAAGTAATCATTTCAATTTAAAGAATTTTTCCACTTTTTAAAGAAAAAGATTCATTTCAATTTAAATAATATTTCCTATGCATTCCCTCCAAGAATCAAAATTAAATATGGGCCAGCATTGCACGGAGCTGTGCCGAAAAATAAGAGCAGATATAGATGCAGTTTTACTGAAGTAAGAATTTATCAGGTTTAATTATTTCACAGGGTCGAAGGTCAGCGTTGCTGCCCTTATAAGATTTGTCAGGTTTAATTATTCTGTTCAGATGTTACATTCAGTTCATGCTTCATTATTTAATTAATATTATTGTGGGTTTAATGATCAATCATCATTCTTCAATTTTTTCATGGGGAGGTTACATTATAGCTCTCACTCCTGACCGGATCTCATCTGAAGTGTCATTCAGTTTTCCGGTCTCTCCGCCTCTTCTATATGCACTGTGTCATTCATTCGCCTATCCCTTCCTCTCTCATGATCTGTTGGTTCTTCACTCCTTCTCCAATCATTTCTCCATTGCTGTTCACCACCATGGTTCCTATACCTATGGCCACCACCTCTTCCTCTATAATTAGACGAATTATTAAAATGATACCTTTGGTCACTATTTCCCTCTCGGTTTTGATCATTAGCTTGATTGTGTTTCTGTGATCGAACAGATTCCAACTGTTCCAGTATCTCCATCAAGGCCTCCCTATCTTTAATTAGGCTCCCGGATACAGTTTCTTGCATTCTCCGGCTCAATCTTCTTTTTATCGCTGATATCATTATGTCATCACTCAGGGATTGTACCAAGGTCTCGTTCAATTCCCACAAATGTTCGGCAAACTCTCTCAACGTTCCTCTCCATGTATTAAGTGACTTGTGGTGCAGTAGGTCCTCAATTGCTGCACACTGATGACTTTTGGACCAGTATTTCTTCAAGAATTCCCCTTCAAACTGATCATAACTAGTAGTCTCTTCCTTCTTCCTCACTCCCCAAGTGAAAGCCTCACCTTCCATCCTATCTATTGCAAATTGAATCTTGTCTGCGTCTTTGAAATGTGCGGAGAAAACTCCTTTTAACCATTTCATAAATATCATTGGGTGCAACCCTCCTTTTGGTTTAAATTTCTGCCTTGTATTACTTTGGACGTTCCGATTATCACCGCTCATCAAGGTAACAACTCTACCTTCCCCAACTGTTAAAGTGGCACTGCTAATTCGTTTATCAATTTCTTCTGTCTTGTTCTCCAATTGTTGCACTTCCTGTTGTAATTGCCTGACCTCCATTGCAACCCTCTTGTTATCCTCTTCTCGTTGAACGGCTATAGCATTTCTCAGATTGACAGCTAGTTGGTTTTGCGTATCTCCTATCCCCTTAACCGCATCATTGCATTGTTTCTGCATCTGCGTCACCTCGGCGATTCGATGATTGCAATTTGTTTCCACTTTGTTGATCCTTTACTCTTCTGTAGCTTACTCTCTCTCTCTCGTTGATGTCCATCTTCAATCGTTCTTGTAACTCCTGCATTTCCTTCTTCAGATTATATTCTATCTTCATTTGCGATGTTTTGATCTCTTGTGCTATAGTTTCCTTAAATGACTTTTCTAAGCTTTCTTTGGTTTCTTGTAAATCTTCCTTTAATGATTTGCGGAATATTTCTTCCCTTTCTCTAGCTTCTTGTAAACCTTCCTCTACTGATTTGCGGAATATTTCTTCCCTTTCTCTAGTTTCTTGTAAATCTTCCTTTAATGATTCTCTAGTTTCTTGTAAATCTTTCTTTAATGATTCTCTAGTTTCTTGTAAACCTTTCTCTAATGATTTGCGGATTATTTCTTCCCTTTCTCTAGTTTCTTTTAGCAAGGCAGCCAACATCGACCGCGTATCTGCACCCTCTGAAACTGACTTATTTCTCATCGTTTGTCCTGGTGTCTCGGGGTAACTAGCTGAATGTGCTAATGGGCTTTCTAATGACAATCCATAATCACTGATTCCTGAATCATCTCTGTCTTCCTGTCCTATCCCTTTCCTTTCAACTACTGCCTCACAAACCTGCTTATCTTCAGTAGACATGTTTGGTTTATTTTTAATGCACAGCCAAGTAATATAAAATAACCTCCAGTAACCCAAAACACTCCTAATTACCGCGAAAACTAATCAAACAGTAACTGCAGTATCTTCAGTTAATCCCAAAATTGATACAATACGTATGAATACTGAACATAACGACTTTCAAAACCTAATAATTTCAAATATCAATTTTCACATACAGAGTTTATGTAAAATGTTTTAAATAAGATAAATCACACAATTCATTAAATCTATAAATGTAAAATCCCCAAAAACAATGAGCATATCTGTATAACCACCATTTAGACAGCACAGCACGCATCAATAAGTATGCTATATTTCAGAGTATGTTTCGCAAACCTTTCGGAAATTACTGTAATTGGGCACTTGTCCTAAGGTAAAACTCAGTTTAAAACTGTTTATTTATCGTGAAGACAGTACACTGCAATTTAATGTTATGCTAACCAGTTGTCTTCACTCACCAATTGACGTTACCACAAGTTGCGATGTTCTGACATTTTAGGTGGGTGTGGCGCTGTACTGCCGCCGGAGCCGCATGAAGTCGCGCTGAAGATCTGTGGCTAGTCATCGTACTTCTCAGTCAGCCGCTCCGTGGCGCTGCAGGCGGGGATAGTTTGTAGTTCGGCTGCTAGATCCCGGGTTGGCGCTCGGTGTCAGTGTAGTGCGTCTGCGCCTGACCTACTCCTTGCACAGGTAGTTGGGATGATGTGTGGAATCACCTCGCGGATCGAAGCTCTTTGGTGCAACTGCTACACGGGTCTGCGTGACGTCACTCAACAATTGCGTCGCCACATATATTGTCGCCTGCATAACAGTTTATGGGTCCACACGAAGTTGCTCGATATTCACTACTCAAAAAGCAATTTCGGTCATAATATTACTACTAAACACTTCTTTAAAAGCTTCCGTGACGAATTCTTAGCTCGTTTTGCTGTGGTAATGTTCACACGTGTCTTTCTTTGGTGTTCACTTTTCACAATTTTTCGCGCGGATTTACTCGTTTGCACATTATAACACAGTTCATCGACACTATTACTCTTATCTAATATGGCAAGAAAAAAACAGTTTATTCACAATCGTAAGATGCTATTACTTCGTATTGTTCAAAATGCACTGTTTCTTGTCGCGATTTTAAAGTTTATACTCTGTCTTCATTCGAAATTGGAAAAATATTTTCTCGCGTTAAGCAAGATAAAATTACCTATTGTTCTTACTATTCGTTCGAAAATTGCACTTGTCCTTTCACGGTAAGCCAAGGTGTAACACCTCCGTTTATTTATCCCGGCCTGATCTGATCGAATAGCAGCCCAATAATTATTATTAATGTGACCGTGTACCTAATGGGGCTGGCAATCGAAATTGACTGCTACGGAAGTTGTTACTTTCCAGTTCATCCTTCTCAAATGCTGTAATAATGAAATGTCTGGTAACAAGAAAAACACCGACACAGTTTCACTAATTACGATCTATATTCGTCTCAAAAACACAAAAAGGAGGAGACAGTCACTGCCTTCGTCATACAAATCTAAATATGGCTAATCTCAGCACAGGCCTCTTCATTTTCCATTATCGTCACACGCTAATCCATCACTGCAATCCAACACTGCAATCCAAAGTGATGCCGGCGCGGTAGACGCGAAACTAAAATATCGGCACTAGAATGTCACTAATCACTTTCGTAATAATACTTCTTCACCTTCTCAATATTATTCTAGTATAAAGGGGTTAAACCACGGCGATGGCAACTCCCTTTGTCGTTAAAGCCTTGCATTACAACAACTGGCTTCCGCACACCTCTACCCGCAACATGGCACTGACTCAACTCACACTCGCTCTCGCAACACGACACAATCGATTGTTCACCCTATCGACCTGTGCCGAGTGCAAACTTATAGTAAGGGCCTACGGACCCATTACAACTAGCATTACTGTCCTGTTCTTCACTTGAACGATGTATCCTCAGCTTCAGTAAACCCTAATTGGAGCACGGGATACAAATTGTAGATGTATTTTTTATTTCGTCTCCGCTATTACTAACAGTCTTTTCTTACGTACATATCAGTACTACAGATGACAGAAGGACGTACGTATGTAATATACGAGGGCTATCCACAAAGTACATTACTTTTTGGAATTAAAAATAAATAAAGTGTTGGCATTTTTTTATTATATACAGATGAAAGCCACATTTAAATACTACTTTTCTACATAGTTGCCATTTAAATTAAGGCACTTATCGTAGCGATGGACGAGCTTGGAAATTCCTTCGTCGTAAAATTCGGCCACCTGCGCCTTCAACCACGTGGTTAATCAGTAACCCGGTAGAAATACGATTTTTGTGGATTTCCTGGAAAGAGGCACTACAATAATCTCTAAAAGGTATTGCCAAACTCTGCACAACCTCAGAAGAGCAATACAAAACAAGCGCAGGGGAAAGTTGGGCTCAAAGATCTTGCTGATTCACGACAACGCCCGAGCCCACACGGCAAATGCCACTCGTGAAGTTCTCGAATCTTGTAAGTGGGAGTTGTTTCCTCAGCCGCCGTACAGTCCCGACCTGGCACCGAGCGACCTCCACTTATTCCCAGCAATGAAGAAGTGGTTGGCTATGCAGCGTTTTGATGACGACGCACAGCTTCAAGAAGAGGTAACCACGTGGTTGAAGGCGCAGGCGGCCGAATTTTACGACGAAGGAATTTCCAAGCGCGTCCATCACTACGATAAGTGCCTTAATTTAAATGGCAACTATGTAGAAATGTAGTATTGAATTGTGGCTTTCATCTGTATATAATTAAAAAAATTTCAATACTTTATTTATTTTTAATTCCAAACGGTATGTACTTTGTGGATAGCCCTCTATGTACCAAACTTCCGTTGACCTCTGTATATGTACACTGGTAACGAAAAGGTGGAAATAGACGTACGTTACATTTGCAAACTATACCTCAATTGAACTACAGAGAGATAGAAGAAGACACATGTACAATTTGTATCTCGTACTTCACTATGGGGTACTGTTTTCTTGTTGCCTTGTACGCTAATAGTATCCCATTCGTTACTTGAGCTATATAGCTATACGCAACATTTGTATCTTGCTCGCCAATTGACATATATATAGTGTCAGTGTAAAGGCGAAGTGAAGGACGGGATAAAAATTTTAGTTGTGTCGTCAGTGTAAAGGCGAAGTGAAGGACGGGATACAAATTTTAGTTGTGTCGGGGGTTTCGTCTGTAATATAGTAAGTACACATTCGAAAATGTCGTACTGATACTAGCGCTGGGAAACGAAAGAAGATCGACAGCTGAGAAGTTTCTATTACGTACTTCACAACACGAAAATATACATATTGGTGGAATAAAACAGTGAAATATGTAAAAATAGCGAAATACAGTGAAAGAAGCAAATGGAAAAGTGAACCTACCACACGGAAATATCGAGGAATAACCGAAGCTCGCCTAGACAGACAGTAATGAAAATTACGTACCCACAAACAGACAAATCCATTCCTACAATGAAAATAAGACACTAAAAATTTTTCTACAATAACAAACTAATACTCCAAATTACCTCAATATCACTACGAATAATTATTTTAATGTACAATGATAGCGCTTATCCGGAACACAGAACTGTTTTATTATCTATGCTTCGATGTGAAAACATTACTATCTATGACTAATGTATGAAGTCATTGGTCAAAGCCGACGGGTTGTATCCCCTGCTTCACTAAAAGACCAGCGGAAAACGGGCAAACGCAAGAGAATGCCGTTTTCCCAGGAGCACCTAGCGGCGTTTACACTAGAGTGAATTCGCGTTGTCTGTTACACGTTCGCCTGTATTCGCTCGGCTGTGCCGCAGACTACGGTAGCGAGCTTCGTGACCTTCTGCTAGAGAGCAGTGAATCCCGCGGCGCCGCCGGTCCCCGCTGATAGCTAATTAAGCGGCGCGCGCCCCATGGATGGATCAGCCGGGAGGAGCAGACAATTACTGCGATTCGCTCCGGCAGCCGCGACGCGCCGTCCGTCTGCCCGAGGCAGATGAGCGGCCGCGTCTGTCGCCGGGATATTGGTTCTCAAGTGGAGGGAAAACCGCCCCGTCTACCCGGCCCCCGCCCCAATTGATTTCCCTTTCCTGTGCCGACGATAAATCGATTTAGAGGGAAGGCTGCCCACGCCCCTGACTGATAGCCGGCTCCCTTTGAAGTCCGCCGCCCACCGCCGGCCGCACCCGCTCGCCCACTCCGTGTCTTTTGCCTGTTCGCCGAGAGGTCCCCCAGCGGCGGAAATTATCCCGCGTTCCAAGAACGATTGAAGTAACTGCCTTTGGTAACAGTCCCGTCGGAGATTGCTACCTGCCGACGGTGTTATTTGACCGGAACCGTTGTTAGCTCTTTTGACTCGGACTCTGCAGCTTTTGTTCTCCCACTGGTACAGTGCCGTTTCTTGTATAATTCGGTGCTCGCTCGCTTCCGTGAAGCCGGTCAAAAAGCCAGGAAATTGCTCGGAACTGTCGCTCGGATGTTCTTTGTGTCCATGGGTGCAGAGATGAGCGAGAAGGACTCTATTTTCACTATGATATTTCTGCCTTCGCATAGGTGAGCATGACCGACATTTTGATCGGCTGCCTTCACTCACAAGTGAAGTGCATGATCCTGAACGCTGAGAAATGCACGAGAATAGGCTCCGAATACGCGATAAATCAGTCATGAGAAAATTATTTGTATGTGCCTTTCAGATGCTAAATTACACCTGTTATACGAGAGACGTACCTGTGGTGTCACCGCAAGGCACCACACTGGCTAGGTTGAAGGCTTCAAATCGGCCAGGGTCCATCATTACACATCGGACACGCGAGTCGCGACTGTCGACGCTAGCAGACCGAGCGCCGCCACTCGGCTGGTCTTACGAGACAAGCTAGCGCACTGCCCAGTTCTACAGCCGACTTTGATAGGAATGGTTCACTCGTTATAACCTGAGAGATCTCATGGGCAGAGACGCTAGTTAGCATAGCTTTCAGCTAAGTAAGTAGCTACGACCTTGCCAGGCGCCACATGCAGTTTATACATTGACAATTGATCTATATGTGTGAAGCAATCAGAACTGTAAAGAAGTATTCGCAGTTCAGTCTATAACTGCACTTGTAAGTATTATTGTACAAAGTCAAGATCGACGTTCACCGCTGATACTGAATTAAAGCTAAGTATTTAATTGTATTCCTGTCTACTAACTTTCTAATCACCTAAGATGTTCCAGATACATCCCGTCAAGTATAGTTCATTGATCCTCACGTCAGCCTACGTGATCAACGCGTGCAATTAATGGCCACACCTCGTGATCAGAATAAGAGTCAAATTGCGTGACTCAGCCGGGTCACCCTTTTTCCACGAGGCCCATAGTTCCGACTCATACACAAGAATATCAATAATCCATGTTGTTTATATGGAGACGAAAGAGGCGACTCAAAATTTTTACCAAGGCCAGGATTCGAACCCAAGTCTCCTGCTCATTCGACAGATGTGCTGACCACTACGCCACCATGACACAATGGCTTTGCATACCTGCACGGTCTACCCTAGCACACCTCTCCCTACTCGAGCGAAATTCGCATTCACACTTCAGCCCACTTGTTATTCCCCCAAAACGCGAACTGTATTGCAGAGGCTCTCCATCTGCCGGCCGGTGTGGCTAGTCTGCAACCGCGCGGACGCTACGGTCGCAGGTTCGAATCCTGCCTCGGGCGTGGACGTGTGTGATGTCCTTACGTTAGTTAGGTTTAAGTAGTTCTAAGTTCTAGGGGACTGATGACCTATGAAGTTAAGTCCCATAGTGCTCAGAGCCATCTGAACCATTTTGAGCTCCCCATCTCTATTGGAATAGCAGCTCAGCATCGAACGAAATAGGGAACCCTGCCCGACGCCAACGAAATTTGTAGTAAGTTCCTATGGGACCAAACTGCTGAGATCATCGGTCCTTAGGCTTACACACTACTTAATCTCACTGTAACTACCTTACGCTAAGGACATCGCACACACCCATACCCGAGGGAGGACTCGAACCTCAGACGGAGGGAGCCTCACGCACCGTGTCACAGCGCCCTAGTCCGCACAGCTACCCCGCACGACCCACCCCGGCTGAGGAGTGAATGGTAATTTGGATTGAGGAGGGAAGTGCGCTAGGGTGGTTCTTGCAGTTGTGCAAAACTACAGTGCCAGGGTGGCGTAGTGGTCAGAGCATTGCCTAGTGAGCAGGAGACCCAGTTCGAATCCTGGCCTTGGTACAAATTCTCGTTCCCCACTTCAGTCTGCGCATATACATCGTGGATGTTTGAGACTTGACAAGGTCTCTAGAACCATAAAGTTTCATTTGATTATGTTTCAGGCAGGATTCTCCACTTCGTTCGATGCTGAGGTCTCTGTTCCAATACGGTTAGAGAGCCTCAGCAATGCAGTTCAATATAGGGGGAATACCAAGTGGGCTGGGGCATAAATGGGAATAATCATCTATTCAAAGCGAACTTAGGCAAAGCAAAGAAAGTAAATACCAAAGCTAAGATATTTCAATGTTTTCACTTGTTATATTTACCTCTGCTTAAAATAATTACGCTTTCTTGACAATAAACGTTTTTCTACAGACCTGATAGTACCGCAGAGTTACTCAGTCTTCGAAGTACAGGTGTGGAATTTCAAAGAAGTCGTCAAAACAAAGTGCGCAGAAAAACATGCTTAACTGTTCGCACTCTTCTCGAGTCTCCAGCCAGGTGCAGTCGTTTTCAAACCACGATATTTCGACAGCGTTCCTTGCCGTCATCTTCAGCTGATACTTGCAGATTGAGCGTCTCCGCTGAATCTCCTCCCCTAGCCTGGCCTGCCGTAAAACTTTTTGGGACTGAGTTCTGAAGGAGGCGATTGAAATACGTGTAGTTGATCAACAGAGACGCCGGGTTCAACCTCAGCAAAGCCTGGGACCCAGCACTCAGCCAACTAAAAGCACAGCGCCGACCCAAAGCGACTTCCGCGCCCGACGAAGGCCACAGGACACTTTTCACTTTTTTTTCACTAGCTGCTTATATTTTATGACCCACCGTCTAATTTCTTATGGTGGGTCGTATGTTGCCACTTAGCCGCTGTGACTGGGTCCGGGGTCCGGAGTGACTGAAAGTTAACACCACACCGGCTCCCGTCCCTACTCACACCGTTTCCCGTGTCCCGCCACGTGGAGGCGGGCTCTGTTTAGATCCATTTAATATCTTTTTTTGTGCAGCATTAGAAAAACTTATAACTAATACAATATCAAGTAAGATATTAATAAACAAAACGAAATTAAATATTTAGAAAGAAGGAAGGAAGAGAACTGAATAGAGAAGTTATATGCCACAGGACATCCGATGGTCCACAGTTCGCATCCAGCAGGCAGCAGCCCGCCCCTCCCCACCACCCCTCCACGCGGCGCCGCTTGCGGCAGGACGCGGGGGAAGGGGTGGGGAGCGATCGGAGCATAAAGGGGAGGAGATTCAGCGGAGACGCTCAGTCTGCACGTATCAGCTGAAGATGACGGCAAGGAACGCTGTCGAAATACCGTGGCTTGAAAACGACTGCACCTGGCTCGCCACCAGAGAACAGTACAAACAGTTAATTCGCTGGGAAAGCCTAAGATCACACAACACGCTTAACTGACTAAAGCCACTTTTTCATATCCAACGTCACTTCTGCATTTGGATACCGAATACCGCATTAATTTCTTTTTCAAAGGGTGATACTGGTATGTCAGTGTCGTAAGCCTCCTTTTGCCAAGCATACTGTAACACTTTCTTGTACTTCCCTGCAGAAAGTTGACTGTATAATACAGAGTGAAGTCTAGCGATGAAATGGAGACCGTGTAATTTTCCTTGTAGTTTTTCAAACTGTATCTTAGAAAAGCAACGATCCCTTACATGTAGTTCTTATATTAGCTACAGAAGTACACAAGAAGTGGAAATACATTGATGGAAAAAAATCCTAACAGCAGAAACGAGTTGTGCGAGTTGGTAAGCGCGTTTCTACAACTGAAAGATGACGTCTATCCATATTTCGTGTCACTCTCCAAGAGTGGCGCTAGAAGCGCCAGTATGGGGAATCAAATGAGCTTTGCTTTAAATACACGTTGCAACGGTCGTTAACTGTTAGTTACCTTTCAGAACGGACGTTGTTAGTTGATGTTAGTCAAGAAGGCCTATGAGGCGGCAAAGACGCATTTATCATCAATTCACTGAGTTTGAAAGAGGTCGTGTAATACGGCTACGATAAACTGGATGTTCAAATGGTTCAAATGGCTCTGAGCACTACGCAACTTAACATCTGAGGTCATCAGTCCCCTAGAACTTAGAACTACTTAAACTTAACTAACCTAAGAACATCAAACACATCCATGCCCGAGGCCGGATTCGAACCTGCGATCGTAGCGGACGCGCGGTTCCAGACTGTAGCGCCTAGAACCGCACGGCCACCCGGCCGGCCAAACTGGATGTTCCTTCTGTGATTCTGCTTGGCAGGAATGTAGCAGCTGTGGTCACGAGAATGTGTGGTCGTACGAAGACCGGGCGCCAACCGGGCACGTGGGAAGACCATCATGGTTAGAGTATGGCTCTGGCGCATTGTACTGCCTCTGCGGCAGCAATTAGAGCAGTAGCTGGCAACACAGTGACACAACGAACTGTTACAAACTGCTTACTTCAAGGAAAGCTCCGAGACAGACGCCCTCTAGCGTGCAGTCCACTGACCCAAAACCACCGTCACTTACGCCTTCAGTGGTGTCAAGGGAGAGTTCATTGGAGGGCGGGGTGAAGGTCTGTCGCGTTTTCAAATGAAAGCTGCTTCTGCCTAGGTGCCAATGACGGCTGTACTTTGGCTAGAAGCAGGCCAAGTGAGCGCCTGCAGCCAACCTGTCTCCGGCCTGTGCATATTGTACCTACACCTTATGTTATGATACGGGGTTCCATTTTGAATGATAGCAGGATCACTCTCGTGGTTATTCTACGCACCCTGGCTGTAAATCTCAACGTGGATCTGGTGATTCGACCTGTTGTGTAGCCATTCACGAACAGAGTGTTTTCCAACAGGATAACGCTTGCCCACATACCGCTGTTGTGACCCAATATGCTCTACAAAGCGTCGATATATTATCTTGGAATGCTCCATCATCAGATATGCCTCCAATCGATGCACGTATTGGACACCATCGGATGGCAAGTCCAGCGTCATCCACAACCAGCGTTAACCGTGCCTCTGTTGACCGACCAAATGCAACATCATGAAATTCCATGCCACAAACTCACCCATACATTAACCTGTTATCTTGCAACGTTAAACAATTAAACGTGTTACATAGACAGACGTACTCCCGAAATCCCGTTACTGTACATTAATCATTTGTTGGTGGTGCGATTTTTTCCGTCAGTGAATTTTGTAGTCTTCAGTGGCAATGTTGTGAGTATAACATCGCTCTTCAGGATTTTCCAGAATGAGATTCTTGCTCTGCAGAGGAGTGTGCGCTGATAGGAAACTTCCTGGCAGATAACTGTGCGCCGGACCGAGACTCGAACTAGGGACTTTTGCCTTTCGCGGGTAAGCGCTCTACCAACTGAGCTACCCAAGCACGACTCACACCCCGTCCTCACAGCTTTACTTCCGCCAGTACCTCGTCTCCTGCCTTCCAAACTTTACTGAAGATCTCCTGCGAACCTTGCAGGACAAGCACTCCTGAAAGAAAGGACATTGCGGAGACATGGCTTAGCCACAGACTAAGGGATGTTTCCAGAATGAGATTCTTGACAGAAAATCCTAGGAAGTTCTGGTCTTACGTTAAATCAGTAAGTGGCTCGAAACAGCATATCCAGACACTCCGGGATAATGATGGCATTGAAACAGAGGATGACACGCGTAAAGCTGAAATACTAAACACTTTTTTCCAAAGCTGTTTCACAGAGGAAGACCGCAGTGCAGTTCCTTCTCTAAATCCTCACACAAACGAAAAAAAATAGCTGACATCAAAATAAGTGTCCAAGGAATAGAAAAGCAACTGGAATCACTCAGAGGTAAGTCCACTGGACCTGACGGGATACCAATTCGTTTCTACACAGAGTACGCGAAAGAACTTGCCCCCCTTCTGACAGCCGTGTATCGCAAGTCTCTAGAGGAACGGAAGGTTCCAAATGATTGGAAAAGAGCACAGGTAGTCCCAGTCTTCAAGAAGGGTCGTCGAGCAGATGCGCAAAACTATAGACCTATATCTCTGACGTCGATCTGTTGTAGAATTTTAGAACATGTTTTTTGCTCCAGTATCATGTCGTCTTTGGAAACCCAGAATCTACTCTGTAGGAATCAACATGGATTCCGGAAACAGCGATCGTGTGAGACCCAACTCGCTTTGTTTGTTCATGAGACCCAGAAAATATTAGATACAGGCTCCCAGGTAGATGCTATTTTCCTTGACTTCCGGAAGGCATTCGATACAGTTCCGCACTGTCGCCTGATAAACAAAGTAAGAGCCTACGGAATATCATACCAGCTGTGTGGCTGGATTGAAGGGTTTTTAGCAGACAGAACACAGCATGTTGTTATCAATGGAGAGACGTCTACAGACGTTAAAGTAACCTCAGGCGTGCCACAGGGAAGCGTTATGGGACCATTGCTTTTCACAATATATATAAATGACCTAGTAGATAGTGTCGGAAGTTCCATGCGGCTTTTCGCGGATGATGCTGTAGTATACAGAGAAGTTGCAGCATTAGAAAATTGCAGGAAGATCTGCAGCGGATGGGCAACTGGTGCAGGGAGTGACCCTTAACATAGACAAATGTAATGTATTGCGAATACATAGAAAGAAGGATCCTTTATTTATTGTGTGATTATATGATAGCGGAACAAACACTGGTAGCAGTTACTTCTCTAAAATATCTGGGAGTATGCGTGCGGAACGATTTGAAGTGGAATGATCATATAAAATTAATTGTTGGTAAGGCGGGTACCAGGTTGAGATTCATTGTGAGAGTCCTTAGAAAATGTAGTCCATCAACAAAGGAGGTGGCTTACAAAACACTCGTTCGACCTATACTTGAGTATTGCTCATCAGTGTGGGATCCGTACCAGATCGGATTGACGGAGGAGATAGAGAAGATCCAATGATGAGCGGCGCGTTTCGTCACAGGGTTATTTGGTAACCGTGATAGCGTTACGGAGATGTTTAGCAAACTCAAGTGGCAGACTGCAAGAGAGGCGCTCTGCATCGCGGTGTAGCTTGCTCGCCAGGTTTCGAGAGGGTGCGTTTCTGGATGAGGTATCGAATATATTGCTTCCCCCTACTTATACCTCCCGAGGAGATCACGAGTGTAAAATTAGAGAGATTCGAGCGCGCACGGAGGCTTTCAGACAGTCGTTCTTCCCGCGAACCATACGCGACTGGAATAGAAAAGGGAGCTAATGACAGTGGCACGTAAAGTGCCCTCCGCCACACACCGTTGGGTGGCTTGCGGAGTATAAATGTAGATGTAGATGTAGATTCGCACTCTGCAGCGGAGCGTGCGGTGATATGAAACTTCCTGGCAGATTAAAATTGGAAGGGAGGACACGAGGTACTGGCGGACGTAAGGCTGTGAGGACGGGGAGTGAGTCGTGCTTGGGTAGCTCAGTTGGTAGAGCACTTGCCCGCGAAATGGAAAGGTCCCGAGTTCGAGTCTCGGTCCGGCACACAGTTTAATCTGCCAGGAAGTTTCGTCAGGAATTGTCCATACAATGGTACGATCGTTAGGGCTTGGCCAGGAATCATCAGCAATAGGCCCTTCGCGTTAGCAAGTACATATTCACCACAGACTGTAGTTAGAAAACTTCTCATATGCTCTTTCGTCATTTTTCCTCTTTGTTTTACCTCCTTACCAATATTGGTCACTTCAAGTTTCTTTGATACTTTTGGACCAAAAGTATTTTGTGGCTCTTGAAATCGGATATACTGGGTGGTCCATTGATAGTGACCGGGCCAAATATCTCACGAAATAAGCATCAAACGAAAAAACTACAAAGAACGAAACTCGTCTAGCTTGAAGGGGAAAACCAGATGGCGCTATGGTTGGCCCGCTAGATGGCGCTGCCATAGGTCAAACGGATATCAACTGCGTTTTTTAAAATAGGAACCCCCATTTTTATTACATATTCGTGTAGTGCGTGAAGAAATATGAATATTTTAGTCGGACCACTTTTTTCGCTTTGTGATAGATGGCGCTGTAATAGGCACAAACGTAGAATTACGTGGTATCACGTAACATTCTGCCAGTGCGGACGGTATTTGCTTCGTGATACATTACCCGTGTTAAAATGGACCGTTTACCAATTGCGGAAAAGGCCGCTATCGTGTTGATGTATGGCTATTATGATCAAAATGCCCAAAGGGCGTGTGCTATGTATGCTGCTCGGTATCCTGGACGACATCATCCAAGTGTCCGGACCGTTCGCCGGATAGTTACATTATTTAAGGAAACAGGAAGTGTTCAGCCACATGTGAAACGTCAAACACGACCTTCAAAACATGATGATGCCCAAGCTGGTGTTTTAGCTGCTGTCGCGGCTAATCTGCTCATTAGTAGCAGACAAATTGCACGGGAATCGGGAATCTCAAAAACGTCGGTGTTGAGAATGCTACATCAACATCGTATGCACCCGTACAATATTTCTATGAACCAGGAATTGCATGGCGACGACCTTGAACGTCGTGTACCGTTCTGCCACTGGGCACAAGAGAAATTACGGGACGATGACAGATTTTTTGGACGCGTTCTATTTAGCGACGAAGCGCCATTCACCAACAGCGGTAACGTATGGTTCAAATCGTTCAAATGGCTCTGAGCACTATGGGACTCAACTGCTGAGGTCATTAGTCCCCTAGAACTTAGAACTAGTTAAACCTAACTAATCTAAGGACATCACACACATCCATGCCCGAGGCAGGATTCGAACCTGCGACCGTAGCGGCCTCGCGGTTCCAGACTGCAGCGCCAGAACCGCGCGGCCACTTCGGCCGGCTAGCGGTAACGTAAATCGGCATAATATGCACTATTGGGCAACGGAAAATCCACGACAGTGCGACAGTGGCAGAAGAATTGTACAAAATACATCTTTCCTGATTCTGCGAGATCCGGGAAAAGGTAATTTAAGAAAACTGCATCAGCTAAGAACACTTAAAAATGAGGAAGATATGGTTGGAAAGAGGATGTACAAGGGTAACGGGTGCATTCAAGGACAATGTTATACATTATTGTTGCTTTGGTAGATATGCAGTTACCTGTCTTCTGAAGCTGGAGATGTTATTTAGTTCTTCAATATAATGCGGGAGGTTGTTCCAGAGTCGTGTTCCTCCTACCGAGAAGGACTTCGAGAAGGTGGCTGAATGATGGAGCAGGACAAAAAGGATTTTTCTCTGGTGAGAGCGGCTCTTTGTGCCGTTTGTTCAAATAAAAAGGCAAGATCGAGGAGAGAGATGAGGGACAGTGTCCATTGATAAGACAGTAGATAAGACAGTGTATGGAAATTTCTACGCTTGTCCGCAGTCAGTCAGGGTAGCTGCGCATATGATGGCGAAATGTGATAAAAGAATCTAACATTACAGATATAACGAACACAGGCATTCATAACAGTTCCAGGTACAGATAGCTTCCATGAGATAGGCCTAAAGGCATAACATAGCTGTAATAAATCATTGAAAGCGTAAGTGTTTGTACAAGTTTTTTTTCAGGTCAAGAGAGAAGAGCTTGTTGTATTTTTGTAGGGCATGGAGAGATGCTGACGTCTGCCTTCACGTTTGCGTTACGTGCTCAGTCCAATTTAGATTTTCATCTGTTATTACTCCTAGGCCCTTTGCCGAAGGAAAAAAAATATACTTGTCACGTTTAGGGTTAAAGATGGTGAAACTAACCCTTTAATTATTTTTTTACTAAACACTTACCAACAGAATTTTCCCTGACAAAGACAACTCAAACTTAACCTATTCATTTATTACCAACAGCACGCAAGCCCAACGCAATCTCACTGCTATACATTAACAACATGACTTCAAATAATTAACACAAAAGAATGGTCCTGAATAGCAAAAAATCCTAAACTAATTTCAATCACGAATCCGATAGTGGAAACCCTATTTTTTTTCATAAGCCGCTTACCTCACAGAAAAACTTCATAACAGCAACTACTGCAATTACAGGAGGTACCAACAACAGCCAGCTAAATAAAAATATTCTAACTAATATAGACTGTAACTACTAGGATGCATATGGTTAGTGAAAGAAAGATTTTCTTGAAGAGCAAACAATGTATTTAGAAAATTTTACCTTATTCATGTGACATCCAGTTCCAAAATTATATAGTTGTCAATAATTCCACAAAAAAAAAAAATTATCAACCGTACACCCATTTTCATACCTTTTCTTGCATCTTTCCTTATAAGAAACTTCATCTCACTTTACATTGCGTCTTCTACCAACTCAGACTCTCCACTAAGGAAAACATGTCCATACACTTTTCTATCCACTCGCTAACTGCTAGTCCCCCCAAACACAGAATCTCTTGCCAGGGGCGCAGAGCGCTGTCAGCGATATTAGTCTATACCGCTGCCAGCGTATAAACAGGCTACTTACACTAGTAGGGATTCCCGATATTTCGGGCTAATGAGACTAGAACGATCAACAAGTACCGCTTGGGTTCTGGGGCGTTTCAGCTTTAACCCTATATCTTGCGCCCATTTTCATAGTGGACACAGATCCATATTGAGATTCTCGACAACTGTCTTCAGGTTTATTGATTTTACACTTAAGTAGAACTGGAGGTCGTCAGCGTACAGGTGATGTGGGCGATAGGACAAAACTGATGACACATCGTTTACGTAACTGAAAAGAGTATATGACCTAAAACGGGACGTCGGAGGACACCTGGTACCTGCCTTCATTGTGATTTCCTGTCAACAACGTCTTTTAAATTTTACTGCAACTCGTCTCCATCTTCACGATCCGACCACCACTTCTAGCTGCGACATCTACCTAATGCCACGTCCGCTCGTTGTGTACTGGGAAAATGCTGGTGCGACCCGGTAGTGTTCATGCCGCTGATAAAAGGCTCATAGGGTACCAAAGATTCCGGAATTCCAGTCTTATGATAAGGAGTATGTATGTGGCAGAGCCACTACTCTACTGGCAAGCGACAGATATGAAGAGCTGAATCCGTCCCACCTGAGAATTTGCCACGAAGACACACTACTCAGCGCGCAGGGCGCATGCGCATTAGCGAGGAAACCAGAGTGAGGCCAACGACGTAAATGCATCGCGTGGCAAACGTCATGGTACACCATACTTCAAGCGACAGATATGAAGAGCTGAATCCGTCCCACCTGAGAATTTGCCACGAAGACACACTACTCAGCGCGCGGGGCGCATGCGCATTAGCGAGGAAACCAGAGTGAGGCCAACGACGTAAATGCATCGCGTGGCAAACGTCATGGTACACCATACTTCAAGCGACAGATATGAAGAGCTGAATCCGTCCCACCTGAGAATTTGCCACGAAGACACACTACTCAGCGCGCAGGGCGCATGCGCATTAGCGAGGAAACCAGAGTGAGGCCAACGACGTAAATGCATCGCGTGGCAAACGTCATGGTACACCATACTTCAAGCGACAGATATGAAGAGCTGAATCCGTCCCACCTGAGAATTTGCCACGAAGACACACTACTCAGCGCGCGGGGCGCATGCGCATTAGCGAGGAAACCAGAGTGAGGCCAACGACGTAAATGCATCGCGTGGCAAACGTCATGGTACACCATACTTCAAGCGACAGATATGAAGAGCTGAATCCGTCCCACCTGAGAATTTGCCACGAAGACACACTACTCAGCGCGCAGGGCGCATGCGCATTAGCGAGGAAACCAGAGTGAGGCCAACGACGTAAATGCATCGCGTGGCAAACGTCATGGTACACCATACTTCAAGCGACAGATATGAAGAGCTGAATCCGTCCCACCTGAGAATTTGCCACGAAGACACACTACTCAGCGCGCAGGGCGCATGCGCATTAGCGAGGAAACCAGAGTGAGGCCAACGACGTAAATGCATCGCGTGGCAAACGTCATGGTACACCATACTTCAAGCGACAGATATGAAGAGCTGAATCCGTCCCACCTGAGAATTTGCCACGAAGACACACTACTCAGCGCGCGGGGCGCATGCGCATTAGCGAGGAAACCAGAGTGAGGCCAACGACGTAAATGCATCGCGTGGCAAACGTCATGGTACACCATACTTCAAGCGACAGATATGAAGAGCTGAATCCGTCCCACCTGAGAATTTGCCACGAAGACACACTACTCAGCGCGCAGGGCGCATGCGCATTAGCGAGGAAACCAGAGTGAGGCCAACGACGTAAATGCATCGCGTGGCAAACGTCATGGTACACCATACTTCAAGCGACAGATATGAAGAGCTGAATCCGTCCCACCTGAGAATTTGCCACGAAGACACACTACTCAGCGCGCGGGGCGCATGCGCATTAGCGAGGAAACCAGAGTGAGGCCAACGACGTAAATGCATCGCGTGGCAAACGTCATGGTACACCATACTTCAAGCGACAGATATGAAGAGCTGAATCCGTCCCACCTGAGAATTTGCCACGAAGACACACTACTCAGCGCGCGGGGCGCATGCGCATTAGCGAGGAAACCAGAGTGAGGCCAACGACGTAAATGCATCGCGTGGCAAACGTCATGGTACACCATACTTCAAGCGACAGATATGAAGAGCTGAATCCGTCCCACCTGAGAATTTGCCACGAAAACACACTACTCAGCGCGCAGGGCGCATGCGCATTAGCGAGGAAACCAGAGTGAGGCCAACGACGTAAATGCATCGCGTGGCAAACGTCATGGTACACCATACTTCAAGCGACAGATATGAAGAGCTGAATCCGTCCCACCTGAGAATTTGCCACGAAAACACACTACTCAGCGCGCAGGGCGCATGCGCATTAGCGAGGAAACCAGAGTGAGGCCAACGACGTAAATGCATCGCGTGGCAAACGTCATGGTACACCATACTTCAAGCGACAGATATGAAGAGCTGAATCCGTCCCACCTGAGAATTTGCCACGAAGACACACTACTCAGCGCGCAGGGCGCATGCGCATTAGCGAGGAAACCAGAGTGAGGCCAACGACGTAAATGCATCGCGTGGCAAACGTCATGGTACACCATACTTCAAGCGACAGATATGAAGAGCTGAATCCGTCCCACCTGAGAATTTGCCACGAAGACACACTACTCAGCGCGCAGGGCGCATGCGCATTAGCGAGGAAACCAGAGTGAGGCCAACGACGTAAATGCATCGCGTGGCAAACGTCATGGTACACCATACTTCAAGCGACAGATATGAAGAGCTGAATCCGTCCCACCTGAGAATTTGCCACGAAAACACACTACTCAGCGCGCAGGGCGCATGCGCATTAGCGAGGAAACCAGAGTGAGGCCAACGACGTAAATGCATCGCGTGGCAAACGTCATGGTACACCATACTTCAAGCGACAGATATGAAGAGCTGAATCCGTCCCACCTGAGAATTTGCCACGAAAACACACTACTCAGCGCGCAGGGCGCATGCGCATTAGCGAGGAAACCAGAGTGAGGCCAACGACGTAAATGCATCGCGTGGCAAACGTCATGGTACACCATACTTCAAGCGACAGATATGAAGAGCTGAATCCGTCCCACCTGAGAATTTGCCACGAAAACACACTACTCAGCGCGCAGGGCGCATGCGCATTAGCGAGGAAACCAGAGTGAGGCCAACGACGTAAATGCATCGCGTGGCAAACGTCATGGTACACCATACTTCAAGCGACAGATATGAAGAGCTGAATCCGTCCCACCTGAGAATTTGCCACGAAAACACACTACTCAGCGCGCAGGGCGCATGCGCATTAGCGAGGAAACCAGAGTGAGGCCAATGACGTAAATGCATCGCGTGGCAAACGTCATGGTACACCATACTTCAAGCGACAGATATGAAGAGCTGAATCCGTCCCACCTGAGAATTTGCCACGAAGACACACTACTCAGTGCGCGGGGCGCATGCGCATTAGCGAGGAAACCAGAGTGAGGCCAACGACGTAAATGCATCGCGTGGCAAACGTCATGGTACACCATACTTCAAGCGACAGATATGAAGAGCTGAATCCGTCCCACCTGAGAATTTGCCACGAAGACACACTACTCAGCGCGCGGGGCGCATGCGCATTAGCGAGGAAACCAGAGTGAGGCCAACGACGTAAATGCATCGCGTGGCAAACGTCATGGTACACCATACTTCAAGCGACAGATATGAAGAGCTGAATCCGTCCCACCTGAGAATTTGCCACGAAGACACACTACTCAGCGCGCGGGGCGCATGCGCATTAGCGAGGAAACCAGAGTGAGGCCAACGACGTAAATGCATCGCGTGGCAAACGTCATGGTACACCATACTTCAAGCGACAGATATGAAGAGCTGAATCCGTCCCACCTGAGAATTTGCCACGAAAACACACTACTCAGCGCGCAGGGCGCATGCGCATTAGCGAGGAAACCAGAGTGAGGCCAACGACGTAAATGCATCGCGTGGCAAACGTCATGGTACACCATACTTCAAGCGACAGATATGAAGAGCTGAATCCGTCCCACCTGAGAATTTGCCACGAAAACACACTACTCAGCGCGCAGGGCGCATGCGCATTAGCGAGGAAACCAGAGTGAGGCCAACGACGTAAATGCATCGCGTGGCAAACGTCATGGTACACCATACTTCAAGCGACAGATATGAAGAGCTGAATCCGTCCCACCTGAGAATTTGCCACGAAAACACACTACTCAGCGCGCAGGGCGCATGCGCATTAGCGAGGAAACCAGAGTGAGGCCAACGACGTAAATGCATCGCGTGGCAAACGTCATGGTACACCATACTTCAAGCGACAGATATGAAGAGCTGAATCCGTCCCACCTGAGAATTTGCCACGAAAACACACTACTCAGCGCGCAGGGCGCATGCGCATTAGCGAGGAAACCAGAGTGAGGCCAACGACGTAAATGCATCGCGTGGCAAACGTCATGGTACACCATACTTCAAGCGACAGATATGAAGAGCTGAATCCGTCCCACCTGAGAATTTGCCACGAAAACACACTACTCAGCGCGCGGGGCGCATGCGCATTAGCGAGGAAACCAGAGTGAGGCCAACGACGTAAATGCATCGCGTGGCAAACGTCATGGTACACCATACTTCAAGCGACAGATATGAAGAGCTGAATCCGTCCCACCTGAGAATTTGCCACGAAAACACACTACTCAGCGCGCAGGGCGCATGCGCATTAGCGAGGAAACCAGAGTGAGGCCAACGACGTAAATGCATCGCGTGGCAAACGTCATGGTACACAATACTTCAAGCGACAGATATGAAGAGCTGAATCCGTCCCACCTGAGAATTTGCCACGAAGACACACTACTCAGTGCGCGGGGCGCATGCGCATTAGCGAGGAAACCAGAGTGAGGCCAACGACGTAAATGCATCGCGTGGCAAACGTCATGGTACACCATACTTCAAGCGACAGATATGAAGAGCTGAATCCGTCCCACCTGAGAATTTGCCACGAAAACACACTACTCAGCGCGCGGGGCGCATGCGCATTAGCGAGGAAACCAGAGTGAGGCCAACGACGTAAATGCATCGCGTGGCAAACGTCATGGTACACAATACTTCAAGCGACAGATATGAAGAGCTGAATCCGTCCCACCTGAGAATTTGCCACGAAGACACACTACTCAGCGCGCGGGGCGCATGCGCATTAGCGAGGAAACCAGAGTGAGGCCAACGACGTAAATGCATCGCGTGGCAAACGTCATGGTACACCATACTTCAAGCGACAGATATGAAGAGCTGAATCCGTCCCACCTGAGAATTTGCCACGAAAACACACTACTCAGCGCGCAGGGCGCATGCGCATTAGCGAGGAAACCAGAGTGAGGCCAACGACGTAAATGCATCGCGTGGCAAACGTCATGGTACACAATACTTCAAGCGACAGATATGAAGAGCTGAATCCGTCCCACCTGAGAATTTGCCACGAAGACACACTACTCAGTGCGCGGGGCGCATGCGCATTAGCGAGGAAACCAGAGTGAGGCCAACGACGTAAATGCATCGCGTGGCAAACGTCATGGTACACAATACTTCAAGCGACAGATATGAAGAGCTGAATCCGTCCCACCTGAGAATTTGCCACGAAGACACACTACTCAGTGCGCGGGGCGCATGCGCATTAGCGAGGAAACCAGAGTGAGGCCAACGACGTAAATGCATCGCGTGGCAAACGTCATGGTACACCATACTTCAAGCGACAGATATGAAGAGCTGAATCCGTCCCACCTGAGAATTTGCCACGAAAACACACTACTCAGCGCGCGGGGCGCATGCGCATTAGCGAGGAAACCAGAGTGAGGCCAACGACGTAAATGCATCGCGTGGCAAACGTCATGGTACACAATACTTCAAGCGACAGATATGAACAGCTGAATCCGTCCCACCTGAGAATTTGCCACGAAGACACACTACTCAGCGCGCGGGGCGCATGCGCATTAGCGAGGAAACCAGAGTGAGGCCAACGACGTAAATGCATCACGTGGCAAACGTCATGGTACACCATACTTCAAGCGACAGATATGAAGAGCTGAATCCGTCCCACCTGAGAATTTGCCACGAAGACACACTACTCAGTGCGTGGGGCGCATGCGCATTAGCGAGGAAACCAGAGTGAGGCCAACGACGTAAATGCATCACGTGGCAAACGTCATGGTACACCATACTTCAAGCGACAGATATGAAGAGCTGAATCCGTCCCACCTGAGAATTTGCCACGAAAACACACTACTCAGCGCGCAGGGCGCATGCGCATTAGCGAGGAAACCAGAGTGAGGCCAACGACGTAAATGCATCGCGTGGCAAACGTCATGGTACACCATACTTCAAGCGACAGATATGAAGAGCTGAATCCGTCCCACCTGAGAATTTGCCACGAAAACACACTACTCAGCGCGCGGGGCGCATGCGCATTAGCGAGGAAACCAGAGTGAGGCCAACGACGTAAATGCATCGCGCGGCAAACGTCATGGTACACAATACTTCAAGCGACAGATATGAAGAGCTGAATCCGTCCCACCTGAGAATTTGCCACGAAGACACACTACTCAGTGCGCGGGGCGCATGCGCATTAGCGAGGAAACCAGAGTGAGGCCAACGACGTAAATGCATCGCGTGGCAAACGTCATGGTACACCATACTTCAAGCGACAGATATGAAGAGCTGAATCCGTCCCACCTGAGAATTTGCCACGAAGACACACTACTCAGCCCGCGGGGCGCATGCGCATTAGCGAGGAAACCAGAGTGAGGCCAACGACGTAAATGCATCGCGTGGCAAACGTCATGGTACACCATACTTCAAGCGACAGATATGAAGAGCTGAATCCGTCCCACCTGAGAATTTGCCACGAAGACACACTACTCAGCGTGCGGGGCGCATGCGCATTAGCGAGGAAACCAGAGTGAGGCCAACGACGTAAATGCATCGCGTGGCAAACGTCATGGTACACCATACTTCAAGCGACAGATATGAAGAGCTGAATCCGTCCCACCTGAGAATTTGCCACGAAGACACACTACTCAGCGCGCGGGGCGCATGCGCATTAGCGAGGAAACCAGAGTGAGGCCAACGACGTATATGCATCGCGTGGCAAACGTCATGGTACACCATACTTCAAGCGACAGATATGAAGAGCTGAATCCGTCCCACCTGAGAATTTGCCACGAAAACACACTACTCAGTGCGCGGGGCGCATGCGCATTAGCGAGGAAACCAGAGTGAGGCCAACGATGTAAATGCATCGCGTGGCAAACGTCATGGTACACCATACTTCAAGCGACAGATATGAAGAGCTGAATCCGTCCCACCTGAGAATTTGCCACGAAGACACACTACTCAGCGCGCGGGGCGCATGCGCATTAGCGAGGAAACCAGAGTGCGGCCAACGACGTAAATGCATCGCATGGCAAACGTCATGGTACACCATACTTCAAGCGACAGATATGAAGAGCTGAATCCGTCCCACCTGAGAATTTGCCACGAAGACACACTACTCAGCGCGCGGGGCGCATGCGCATTAGCGAGGAAACCAGAGTGAGGCCAACGACGTAAATGCATTGCGTGGCAAACGTCATGGTACACCATACTTCAAGCGACAGATATGAAGAGCTGAATCCGTCCCACCTGAGAATTTGCCACGAAAACACACTACTCAGCGCGCGGGGCGCATGCGCATTAGCGAGGAAACCAGAGTGAGGCCAACGACGTAAATGCATCGCGTGGCAAACGTCATGGTACACCATACTTCAAACGACAGATATGAAGAGCTGAATCCGTCCCACCTGAGAATTTGCCACGAAAACACACTACTCAGCGCGCGGGGCGCATGCGCATTAGCGAGGAAACCAGAGTGAGGCCAACGACGTAAATGCATCGCGTGGCAAAGGTCATGGTACACCATACTTCAAGCGACAGATATGAAGAGCTGAATCCGTCCCACCTGAGAATTTGCCACGAAGCCACACTACTCAGTGCGCGGGGCGCATGCGCATTAGCGAGGAAACCAGAGCTAGGCCAACGACGTAAATGCATCGCGTGGCAAACGTCATGGTACACCATACTTCAAGCGACAGATATGAAGAGCTGAATCCGTCCCACCTGAGAATTTGCCACGAAAACACACTACTCAGCACGCGGGGCGCATGCGCATTAGCGAGGAAACCAGAGTGAGGCCAACTACGTAAATGCATCGCGTGGCAAACGTCATGGTACACCATACTTCAAGCGACAGATATGAAGAGCTGAATCCGTCCCACCTGAGAATTTGCCACGAAAACACACTACTCAGCGCGCGGGGCACATGCGCATTAGCGAGGAAACCAGAGTGAGGCCAACGACGTAAATGCATCGCGTGGCAAACGTCATGGTACACCATACTTCAAGCGACAGATATGAAGAGCTGAATCCGTCCCACCTGAGAATTTGCCACGAAAACACACTACTCAGCGCGCGGGGCGCATGCGCATTAGCGAGGAAACCAGAGTGAGGCCAACGACGTAAATGCATCGCGTGGCAAACGTCATGGTACACCATACTTCAAGCGACAGATATGAAGAGCTGAATCCGTCCCACCTGAGAATTTGCCACGAAAACACACTACTCAGCGCGCGGGGCGCATGCGCATTAGTGAGGAAACCAGAGTGAGGCCAACGACGTAAATGCATCGCGTGGCAAACGTCATGGTACACCATACTTCAAGCGACAGATATGAAGAGCTGAATCCGTCCCACCTGAGAATTTGCCACGAAAACACACTACTCAGCGTGCGGGGCGCATGCGCATTAGCGAGGAAACCAGAGTGAGGCCAACGACGTAAATGCATCGCGTGGCAAACGTCATGGTACACCATACTTCAAGCGACAGATATGAAGAGCTGAATCCATCCCACCTGAGAATTTGCCATGAAGACACACTACTCAGCGCGCGGGGCGCATGCACATTAGCGAGGAAACCAGAGTGAGGCCAACGACGTAAATGCATCGCGTGGCAAACGTCATGGTACACCATACTTCAAGCGACAGATATGAAGAGCTGAATCCGTCCCACCTGAGAATTTGCCACGAAAACACACTACTCAGCGCGCGGGGCGCATGCGCATTAGCGAGGAAACCAGAGTGAGGCCAACGACGTAAATGCATCGCGTGGCAAACGTCATGGTACGCCATACTTCAAGCGACAGATATGAAGAGCTGAATCCGTCCCACCTGAGAATTTGCCACGAAGACACACTACTCAGCGCGCGGGGCGCATGCGCATTAGCGAGGAAACCAGAGTGAGGCCAACGACGTAAATGCATCGCGTGGCAAACGTCATGGTACACCATACTTCAAGCGACAGATATGAAGAGCTGAATCCGTCCCACCTGAGAATTTGCCACGAAGACACACTACTCAGCGCGCGGGGCGCATGCGCATTAGCGAGGAAACCAGAGTGAGGCCAACGACGTAAATGCATCACGTGGCAAACGTCATGGTACACCATACTTCAAGCGACAGATATGAAGAGCTGAATCCGTCCCACCTGAGAATTTGCCACGAAAACACATTACTCAGCGCGTGGGGCGCATGCGCATTAGCGAGAAAACCAGAGTGAGGCCAACGACGTAAATGCATCGCGTGGCAAACGTCATGGTACACCATACTTCAAGCGACAGATATGAAGAGCTGAATCCATCCCACCTGAGAATTTGCCACGAAGACACACTACTCAGCGCGCGGGGCGCATGCGCATTAGCGAGGAAACCAGAGTGAGGCCAACGACGTAAATGCATCGCGTGGCAAACGTCATGGTACACCATACTTCAAGCGACAGATATGAAGAGCTGAATCCGTCCCACCTGAGAATTTGCCACGAAAACGCACTACTCAGCGCGCGGGGCACATGCGCATTAGCGAGGAAACCAGAGTGAGGCCAACGACGTAAATGCATCGCGTGGCAAACGTCATGGTACACCATACTTCAAGCGACAGATATGAAGAGCTGAATCCGTCCCACCTGAGAATTTGCCACGAAGACACACTACTCAGCGCGCGGGGCGCATGCGCATTAGCGAGGAAACCAGAGTGAGGCCAACGACGTAAATGCATCGCGTGGCAAATGTCATGGTACACCATACTTCAAGCGACAGATATGAAGAGCTGAATCCGTCCCACCTGAGAATTTGCCACGAAAACACACTACTCAGCGCGCGGGGCGCATGCGCATTAGCGAGGAAACCAGAGTGAGGCCAACGACGTAAATGCATCGCGTGGCAAACGTCATGGTACACCATACTTCAAGCGACAGATATGAAGAGCTGAATCCGTCCCACATGAGAATTTGCCACGAAGACACACTACTCAGCGCGCGGGGCGCATGCGCATTAGCGAGGAAACCAGAGTGAGGCCAACGACGTAAATGCATCGCGTGGCAAACGTCATGGTACACCATACTTCAAGCGACAGATATGAAGAGCTGAATCCGTCCCACCTGAGAATTTGCCACGAAGACACACTACTCAGCGCGCGGGGCGCATGCGCATTAGCGAGGAAACCAGAGTGAGGCCAACGACGTAAATGCATCGCGTGGCAAACGTCATGGTACACCATACTTCAAGCGACAGATATGAAGAGCTGAATCCGTCCCACCTGAGAATTTGCCACGAAGACACACTACTCAGCGCGCGGGGCGCATGCGCATTAGCGAGGAAACCAGAGTGAGGCCAACGACGTAAATGCATCGCGTGGCAAACGTCATGGTACACCATACTTCAAGCGACAGATATGAAGAGCTGAATCCGTCCCACCTGAGAATTTGCCACGAAAACACACTACTCAGCGCGCGGGGCGCATGCGCATTAGCGAGGAAACCAGAGTGAGGCCAACGACGTAAATGCATCGCGTGGCAAACGTCATGGTACACCATACTTCAAGCGACAGATATGAAGAGCTGAATCCGTCCCACCTGAGAATTTGCCACGAAGACACACTACTCAGCGCGCGGGGCGCATGCGCATTAGCGAGGAAACCAGAGTGAGGCCAACGACGTAAATGCATCGCGTGGCAAACGTCATGGTACACCATACTTCAAGCGACAGATATGAAGAGCTGAATCCGTCCCACCTGAGAATTTGCCACGAAGACACACTACTCAGCGCGCGGGGCGCATGCGCATTAGCGAGGAAACCAGAGTGAGGCCAACGACGTAAATGCATCGCGTGGCAAACGTCATGGTACACCACACTTCAAGCGACAGATATGAAGAGCTGAATCCGTCCCACCTGAGAATTTGCCACGAAAACACACTACTCAGCGCGCGGGGCGCATGCGCATTAGCGAGGAAACCAGAGTGAGGCCAACGACGTAAATGCATCGCGTGGCAAACGTCATGGTACACCATACTTCAAGCGACAGATATGAAGAGCTGAATCCGTCCCACCTGAGAATTTGCCACGAAGACACACTACTCAGCGCGCGGGGCGCATGCGCATTAGCGAGGAAACCAGAGTGAGGCCAACGACGTAAGTGCATCGCGTGGCAAACGTCATGGTACACCATACTTCAAGCGACAGATATGAAGAGCTGAATCCGTCCCACCTGAGAATTTGCCACGAAAACACACTACTCAGCGCGCGGGGCGCATGCGCATTAGCGAGGAAACCAGAGTGAGGCCAACGACGTAAATGCATCGCGTGGCAAACGTCATGGTACACCATACTTCAAGCGACAGATATGAAGAGCTGAATCCGTCCCACCTGAGAATTTGCCACGAAGACACACTACTCAGCGCGCGGGGCGCATGCGCATTAGCGAGGAAACCAGAGTGCGGCCAACGACGTAAATGCATCGCGTGGCAAACGTCATGGTACACCATACTTCAAACGACAGATATGAAGAGCTGAATCCGTCCCACCTGAGAATTTGCCACGAAGACACACTACTCAGCGCGCGGGGCGCATGCGCATTAGCGAGGAAACCAGAGTGAGGCCAACGACGTGTTACAATATAGCATCACCGGTCTATTGCGGTCTAACTGTGTCGGTGAGGCAGTGAATTTCCACAGGGCAGTGACTGCGTCACTGCAATTCACTTTGGGGGTGTGGCGGTGGGACTTGTAGTCCCGTACCACCCTCTGACGGTGATAGTACTACGTGAGTCAGGCAGAAAAATTTTGCCCAACATGGGCAGGTGAAGGTGTGGCAGTGGGCATCTCAAGCAAGGAACGAGTTACTATTTGTGGCCGGTTTAATACTTCGTAGCTGCGAGTTAAATTCACTCACGCTCTCAATAACAGACGAAAAATTTAAGGGCTTTAGTGACTATCTTTTGATGTACATACTGATTTTCCGTCTGGACCAGGACGTAGCCGTGCACTCGGGATGTATGTCGGGCAGGTCAACTAGTGTGACGTCAAGTGCGTTGCGGGGCACGTACTTTCCGAGGGCCCCGGGCAAGGAGGCGCATGCACCTCTCCAAAATCGCACTAGCCTCTAAACTGTGCACACGGATCTTCGAGGGCAGGCGCAGGCCACCCCCCCCCCCTTCCCCCACGACACCAGAACATCAAGCGGGAAGACACGTGTAACAATCATGCCCCCGTCCGCAGTTCTACCCGTTTGGTTTGTAATCCACAGTGATAATTTGCCAGTCACCATGCAACTAATTTTGATCATTCCATCGATACCACTTTCAACATTTACTAATGTTGTTCGATAATTTACCGAATCCCGCGGTTAAAAAATTAAGTTTTTCGCATGCAGTTAAATTTGCCTTTGCGTTAGCGCTTTGGCCGGCCGAGTTGTCTAACAGGATAAACATAAATTTGAACAGTATTATCACGTACTTCCTTTTTTTCTGACTGGTTAATTCCGTGGATTACAGAGACAGAGTGAAGGTAATTAACAGATACGGATACTCGCAAATAAGAACTACTTGGAAGAAACAAATCCAAACATAACAGAAAGTCTTCGGTCACATTTCGGATGAAAATATATTGAAGAAGAAGAGTATTTTGGGGCTCTTGTGTTGAAGACTTCCTGGATGCTTTACGGTCTGCTTTCATCATAAATAATATGCGTCGACAAAAGCAAATAAAGGAACAGCAAATAAAGGTCAGGAGCGAGGCGGCCATTAAATGTCACTAAAACAGGAAATTACTCTACCGGGGCCGGCAGGAGTGGCCGAGCGGTTCTAGGCACTTCAGTCTGGAACCGCGCGACCGCTACGGCCGCAGGTTCTAATCCTGCCTCGGGCATGTATGTGTGTGACGCCCTTAGGTTAGTTAGGTTTAAGTAGTTCTAAGTTCTGAGGCCATCAGTTCCCTAGAACTTAGAACTACTAGTGCTCAGAACCATTTGAACTCTACCGGGAAATGTCTGTCGCAAGAAATCCATGCAAATTCTGGCTGCATGCGAGGTCGCTCCGTCTTGTTGAAACCTTACTTGTTGCACATCCGCATCGACCATACCTAATTGGGTAAGAACGAAGTCTTGCAGCATCTTTAGGTAGCGTTCACTGGTGGCAGTTACAGCCACACCGCTGTCATCCTCAAAGAAGTAAGGGCGAATAATCCCAAAGGAAGCAACTCCACACCACACTGTGACACGAGAACTGTGCAAGGGCGTGATGTGCTGTTCATGCGGGTTTACATCACTCCAATAGCGCATATTCTGTTTATTCGCTAAACCAGATAACTCTAAATGAGCTTCATCTGACATCAGAATGGTGTGCAACATTTGTGAATTTTGGCGAAGGAGATGACGCATGGTTAAGCAGAATGTTTTGCGTGAAACCCAATCTCGTGGCATAATTTCCTGAACAATCTGCAGCTTATATGGGTGAAAATGGAGATCTTCGTGCATTATTCTCCTGAATGAGAGATCGGACATGCACAGTTTGCGAATGACGACGAGCAATCTTTTTGGGCTACGCAATAGTGCAGCACGAACGTTTTCCACGGCTTCGGGTGTCCGCACAGTTCTTTCAATTCTTCCCTGTTTACCATTGCAACAGAACCTGTTGTTCGAAATGCACGTACCCACGTCACAATCGTCCGTCCATCTGGAACCTCCGCATGAAGTCCCAAGTTGAAATGTTGCCGAAATATGCGCTGGATAGCAATAACAGAACGTTATTCTTGAAATAACTTTAAACAGCAAAGACACGATGCTGTGCACTCCACCGCTCCATATCACTGTCACACTAGAATGGCAGCTCATTAGTACACGAAAGCGGCATGATCTGGCGCGCATTCCTGCAGTACATCATTGTACTACGCAAGTCAAATTATGCTATGAACGCTGCCGCGCCCTGTATGTTGTGCTGCTCCTATACGCTCTTAGACGGCGATTTCGGATGGGAGTCAAATCAGGTTTTTTTGCTAGTTAACAATTTTCTGTGACTGCACAGTCATTTACTAGAAGCATTATAGAGTTATCAGGGTAATAATTTTACTGTCACTTAACTAAATTCAGATGGGTGAGTACTTGTTCTTTACGTGGTCGTGATTCCCTTCATGCATTGTGATTTCGACTGAGTTTCGTGTTTCTCTCTGCAGCAAAGCACAAGCCATTTTGGACGACTCTATTTTTGTTAGCTACTGGTGAGTACTCTCTTGGGTTATTCTGTGAAAGTTTGAGTGTGAGCATAAGTGCATCCATGTTGCGTCTCTGAGCAAGCCTAATAATCGCTGAATCATAGTGATTAATACAGTTGACCCTTACAGAAGCATAGTGTTGAGATCTTATGCATGTTTCATTTCTAAAAATGGCATGGAGTACACTCCGCTACGTGAATAAATGTTCTTAGGCCCTTTAAGGATCAATTAGTTCGTTAAACTTTTCTCCGATCTGCATACCAGCACGCCTTCCATCATCCTGCGACAACAAACCTCACGTGCCCTGTAAAAGAAAGTTATTACGAAGCGTTTAGTAAAGCTTCATCCCTGATCGATAGATCTGAAGTCTAGTAGTTAGACTTCCCTCGAGCGATTTTCTTGTGACAGGGCTAAAATCCAATTATATTTCTGGGACCTGAGACGACTTGGCACTTACCCGATATTAGGGAATGCTAAGTATAGTATTTGTTTAACAGCAAACTTCTAGCTACGAAAAGACCCTCCCATTAGGTGAAAAATCACCTCACCAAAGACTCCACCACCAATATTTAGGTGTTTTGAATACTCGTGAAACAGTGGGCGCCTTTTAGTGTGTTTCACGAAGGCAAAATAACGTTAAAATCATGCAAGAATGCACCACACAAGCTTTCCGTTCACCAGTCGTCCACGAAAACGCAATGGAAGTAAACTATTCTTTTACGTTTAATGAAATTATATACAAAGAAAAAGAGGCTGACACAGAAACATCGTCTATGCTTCATTCAATGGTTCAAAATGGTTCAAATGGCTCCGAGCACTATGGGACTTAACATCTATGGTCATCAGTCCCCTAGAACTTAGAACTACTTAAACCTAACTAACCTAAGGACATCACACAACACCCAGTCATCACGAGGCAGAGAAAATCCCTGACCCCGCCGGGAATCGAACCCGGGAACCCGGGCGTGGGAAGCGAGAACGCTACCGCACGACCATGAGATGCGGGCTTCATTCAATCAAACATATTCATAGCGTTATGTTTGCTCTTTATAAATATATTCTTGCATGTGTTTTCATATTCAAAAATCTCTGCATAATATGCGCTCGGACGCATACAGTCAACGTAAAGTATTTCGATAATTATTAGTCCGTATTCAAAATAGCGAAATATTAAGCAGATGAGCAACTGTTGCCATTTTTGGTGCATCCAACAGAGGAAAATCTTGACACTTTTTCCACTTGTTTCGCTGATACTCATTAAGAAATAAGCCTGGCTAAACAGGTTGAACATGCATATAACCGACAAACTGCGGGGACAGATTACTGACTGGAAATGGAGGGAAAAAGGTCCTATCGTGTCCGGAAATGGACGGCGTGGGTGCTACGATTACAAATCGTCACGAAACACAAAACGCCCCAACCCTTTCCCGAGGACTGCCTTTAGCCCACAGAGAACGTTACGCACAGTGGTGACGCCAGTTCTGGTGGAGGTTGCATCCACGGTAAAGATGACAGAAACCCCGTTATTTTATTGGTCTGGTGTAAAACCCATCGACAGTGTCCTCCCCACAGAGGGAAATCCGCTCCCGATAATCCTTGCACTTGTAGGTGATAGGGATTATGACTGCTGATATTTTTAAAAATGTATGGTATCCAATATATCGATATTTAAAAGAATATCGCTAGCTGTCATCGACATGTCGAGTATGAGCGTCGATGAGGATGAAGATAATGTTTGGTTTGTGGGGCGCTCAACTGCGCAGTTATCAGCGCCCATATAAATTCCCAACCTTTGCTCAGCACAATCTCGCCACTTCCATTAATGATAATGAAATGATGAGGACAACACAAACATCCAGTCATCTCGAGACAGGTGAAAATCCCTGACCCCGCCGGGAATCGAGCCCGGGACCTCGTGCTCGGGAAGCGAGGACGCGACCACGAGACCACGAGTTCCGGACACGAGCGTCGACATATCGACTGAAACAGTATCGACGTAGCGGTCTACAAAAAAATCGGCTTCACATTGTAAATATACTATCGGTTTTAGAGATGTATATTTAAATATTGATTTATTATTAGACATTCTGCACATCAAAAAGCTAGCAGACAAGAAAACGACGCACCTTCACGCTTGGCAGATTGACGATAACCACTATGCTAACAATGGTAATTGCGTAAAAGGTGGGCGATGGCTCCGTCATTCGGTTCGGCTCCCCTATTTTTTAATTTGTGCAATCTGTTGGTAGCGCCGAGCGCCGATTACGTCAGCGTGTCCCCTCACATTTCTTCGCCCAACGAGCGAGGTGGCGCTGTGGTTAGCACGCGTCCGGCCATTCTGATTTAGGTCTTCCGTGATTTCCCTAAATCGCTTCAAGCAAATGTCGGGAGGCTTCCTTTGAAAGGGCACGGCCGACTTCCTTCCCCATTCTTCCCTAATCCGATGGGACCGATGACCTCACTGTCTGCCCCCCCTCTCCCCCCTTCCCTCCTCCGATCAACCAACCGTCCCCGCCCACGGCAAAGACCAGTCTTTTCATTTAGATTTTTGTTCATCATTTTCAGCAATTCTTTTTGAAGAATGCCGATGTAAAGAAATAGAACACTAGTTGCGTTAAAAATAGTTTTTTGAGGCAGCTGGTGTTCTGTTGCTTCACATCGGAAATCTTGTTATTCCATTCACACCACCACACCCCCGTGCAATCGGATTTGTTCTTGTGCCACCTATACTTGCTTCAGGCAGTCACAGGGAAAGACTGGACGTGATTGAAGTTCAAAAGGTAGTAAGACTCCTTCACACAGTATAAGTGAAATTATGTTCTACTACAAATTCAAAAGATCAATTTCAGACATTTACTGAAAATTGCGAAGAAAATAGAACACAAAATAAAAATATCAGCACTCGATATTGCCACTTCGATATCGATATACCGATATTAAGTTATCGTCGTCGATATATGTCGATATACTTAAAAAATTTCGATAGATGTGTATTTAATCAACTGCCACAATAAAGATAGTAGCAGTTGTCATGCGGGATACACATAATCGTACTTTGGCTTACAGCATGTTCACGGGCCTCTTGCCTGGAGCTTGTGCTAGGTTTCGTCTCAGTATCCTGCAGAACCCGGGCCCGCAAATCTGGTGTACGCACAGTCCGCAAACTCCCATCACGTTCGTCTGTCTGAAAGGACCCACGATCACACAAACTGAAATGTTGTGTGATGTGTTTAGTGTCTGTGAGGGCCCCTGTTTTTGGTATAGACGTGCTACCTTTGGACCGTTTACATCTGCTTGGCCGTACGCAAACACCATCTCGGCTTGTTCCCGACATAAATACCGTAAGGTTACAGTACGCTGCGTCAATGACACAGCGTGGAATACACAAGGAACGCACTCCACGTGTTTAGAGGAACTTTCATTCGACAGCGCCACCTAGAGTGGCAACGGTGCACTTCTGCACACTTATTCACAGGATCTTTTGTCTTCCATTTCCAGTCAGGATTTCATCCCTGTAGTTTGTCGGTTTTGTTAATGCTCACCCTGTACACGGGATGTCTCTTCTTACAATCATCAGGTGCATTTAATCTTGTGTTTCGGCAGATGTTTGCAATATGGTTTTTGCAACATTCCAACATATAACTGGAGTTAGCCGAAACAAACACTCCCCCATGTGGATCCTCTACGTCCTGATTCCTTTCCCCCATCTGCTCATATTCCTCAAATCCACATACTCTGTACCTCCTCTATACCCCTCATCCCCTGGTTGCTCCTCTCCTTTCCAGCCTCCGCTCTCTGCTGTACCTTCTCTGTTGTGTTTCCCCTACCCTCCATCTCTATACCCTTCATATCCATTCCCAAGGTGGCTTCCGTCGACTACCCCTCCTGGGTGATGCCCTCTCTCCCTCCATCTATCCCTCCTATCAACTCTGATCCTCACCTCCCCCTCCCTTCCTCTGTCCTTTCCCTGAGCTCCCTCTCCTCCCCTTCCATCCTGTTTTTTCCTAGCCTACCCTATCTCTATCTCTGGCTCCCTTCTCTCACCCCCCCCCCCCCCCCCCGAGTCCTTTTGCATTGCCCTTCTCTGCCTTTCCCCATTCCCTCTCGCGTCTGCCCTGCCCCCCCCCCCCCTTTCTGAGTCCTCTCCCTCTGTCGGTGCCCCCCCCCCCCATCTGCCCTTTTCTGTGGTGTGTCATCTTCGTGCCGACCTTTTAGTGCACTCTTTCCAGTGCATGTTAAGTGTTGTCCCTGGGTGTGATTTTTATATCTCTAGTGAACAGAAACCAGACTGTCGGTGTGTTTTTTTTTAATTGTCTGTCTACTATTTCACCTGCATCGCCACCCCTTTGTTTTATATTTTAACTTTCGACAATTTTCCGACGTTTTACAATTTAAGTCACCGTTTTATCGCCTGCTATTATTGTTTACTATCTTCTTCTTATGTTTTAAAAAATTTTTACGCTCACGAGCGGCGTACTAAGCTGCTGCGAGCCCGCCCCCTTCAGAGGGAATCGAAAATTAATAAAGGTAAAAAAAACAAACGCTTATCACAACGTCTTTCACGCCCCTCTCAGCGCCGATACAAAGCTTCGGTTTGTTTTCCGCTACAAACAAAATGAGTTTTAAAGTGGAATTTTACGTGCCCATTCGAGAGAGCGATCCCAAATTAGTCAAATTACGATATTTGTTGTAACGACGTGTATTAACAGAGGCGTTAAAATACGAAGAATAACCAGTACTTCAGCAGCGGCCAGGCTGACTGCTACCCCCATGCAGACTCGCTGCTCAGTCGCTGTTGGGGCACTCGTTATTCTTCGTGTTGTAGTGTTCCTGTTAATACACATCGATAAAGCGAACAACGCACTAGATTAACTTGGGACCACTCTATTGAATGGGCACGTAAAATTCCGATTTAAAAATCATTTTCTTTGTAATGGAAAACGAACCGAAGTTTCCCGTCGACGCGGGACATCGTATGAAAGACTAGATAAGCAGGCTTTGTTTGGGCTGACTCCAACTACAAGTTGCAAAGACGGAATTTCAGATATCTGCCGTAACACCGGAGGAAATGCACCCGACGTGCTATTGGAGATACACCCAGTACGGCTCTGAGCACTATGGGACTTAACATCTGAGGTCATCAGTCCGCTAGAACATAGAACTACTTAAACCTAACTAACCTAAGGACATCACACATTTCCATGCCCGAGGCAGGATTCGAACGTGCGACCGTAGCGGTCGCGCGGCTCCAGACTGAAGCGCCTACAACCGCTCGGCCACTCCGGCCGACTACACCCAGTATATTTGAATTCCAGATCCCTTTGTGTTAATTCTAGCTTTAGAGACGTCTGTCTTTTTAAAAAAATGTCCGGCAGCGTTCAGTTTAGAAGTGTCATGTTGGTAAAAAATTCCGACTACGTTCAGAAAAATTCTAGGAAATCCTAACTTGAACGTTGAGGTTGTGCTGGAAGACTGCTTATTGCTTCGTCTTTTTGCCTTTCCGGTGTGTTGGGTCTCTCGTGAGTCACAACATAACCCCAGCAGATGGCGATATTTCGGTTTATTTCTCAGAAATCGCTTAGATACCATTCAACAGTCTTTTGTATGTATAGGTCCACTGCCGCAGTGAATGTCTTGAGGAAACTCATTTTCCTGCGTGTGCTATTGTGTGGAATGTATCACGCTATATACTTAACAATTTTTAATGTGAAGCAGCATGAAAATGCTCAATAGGGCAAAATGAACTAATTACTGTGTTAAAAACAAAGTGTTTATTTCAAAGTAAAACAAGAGCCTATGCAGGAAAATGACTACCCTCAATAAATGTCATTCGACGGGGATGATATCGTTCTGAAACGTAAGAAATTGCTACAGCAGCAAAAGTTTCCGAAACACTAGATGACACGGGGCTTCGGGCAAGCTGTGGAGACCACCGTTTTTCTCGTCGTCTTAATGGATGCGGTACGTGACTCGAAAGACAGAAACAGAAAAATGACCAAGTGAAACAAAGCAACTGTCTCAAAGTAAGTCCATCTTACAGCTGGGCCGTTTAGAATGGTTTTTACTGTTCAGGTCACTGTGTGGGTCACTAATGTTACTACGCTGCAGAGAAGTCAGCGTCGCTGCTATGGTTGGGTAACAATTCAGCTTCAGAGAAGCTTGTATTCGGCGAAAGGCGTAAATTAAAAACTCAAAATATATTTTAATAGATACAAGTGCACAGCAGATGGTGTTCAAAGTCACACATCATACATCTTTTCTGTGTGCCATAAACGAGATTTTAATCTATATATAAATCTGAGCCAATAGATTTGTTAACATTTGCACTCGAGCGGGTGGGCGTGTGGGCAAAGTACGTGAACCACAAATAACATTGTCTCGTACTGTTGCATTGTTGTTTTACAACTGCGAATCCGCACCTATTCCTTCATAACTGCTGTGGTTAACACGGTGCTAAGTTGTGCTCTCATGCGTCCAAGTCAGCAGTAACATTAAACAGCGACCTAGGCGAGAAAAAATTTACGATCCGTGAAAGAAAATTACCTAGATTCCGAGCTAGCTGCACAATCCCACAATGCGGCAGTTGCCTATGAGATAATTAGCAATCGAATAAGAAGTTGGCTTGGATCTGATGCAACTCCGCCGTTTATTACTTCGAGTGGGTCATTACTATAAGGAAATGAAATGATCGTGTGGCATTTCTTGGCCGGGATATCCCCTTCGGGGTCAGGCCGCCGAATTGCAAGTCGTTTTAGTTGACGCAACTTCGGCGACTGGCGTGTCAATGATAATGAAAATGATGATGAATGGTTCAAATGGCTCTGAGCACTATGGGACTTAACATCTGAGGTAATCAGTCCCCTAGAACTTAGAACTGCTTAAACCTAACTAACCTAAGGACATCACACAAATCCATGCCCGAGGCAGGTTTCGAACCTGCGACCGCAGCGGCCGCCCGGTTCCAGACTGAAGCGCTTACAACCACTCGGCCACACCGGCCGGCAAATGATGATGAAGGATACACAACACGAAATACTTTTACATGGCAACAGAGTGATATAATGAAGGATTATTTCACTGCTGTTTAGTTAAACAGTGACGTAGCTCATATAATATAAGTTTATTTTAAAATTGTTTTATTAAACAAAGATTAAACTGTGCCTTTGCTCATACATGTTATCCTCAGTATTCCGCGCACCCGCTCGTGTTATAAAAAACGGCGCGCCTGCTGGAGGGTTTAGTACGCACAGAATTTAGTAATCGTAGCTTAAACTGCTATTTTTTTAAGTTTATCGATCCATCGCTTTTGAAGAACTCAAGACTTCTCATACGTCGAGTACAACACAATTCTTTTTTTTTTTTTCGCAATAAATTTTGGATCCTGCCGCCGGGGACAATAAATCCGAAACTGCTATCGCGAAGCATTCACAGAGCTCATCTGAAAACGGTTTCTTACCCATCGCACAGGCTGACAAATATTTATCTTCCATAAAGTTCGGGGGAAGAACTTCTGTGCTGTGAAGTTTCCGGAAAATACTCAGCCAGTGAGACGAACGGTTAACGGAGTGCGCCGAAGTTGCTAATATTGGCAGGGAAATGGGGTTCGGCGGAGGTGGGAGGAGAAGGTACATCCCCTCTTCTCGAGCGCAGCAGGGGGGGGGGGGGATAGAGAGAGCGAAAGATGGTCTGGGGCGGGAGGGAGGGAGAGAGAGAGAGAGAGAGACAGAGAGAGAGAATCGAGGATGCGCTCACGTGAGACACAGCACCGGCGACCGTGGCGCTGTTTTCTTTCCCTACCGGAAGTTGAATGGGTCCACGAGAGGACGGAGGTAAGGGGTTGGCAGATGGGCAGCAGGGGGTGTGGGGTGGGTGGAGATACTCCACTCGGCGTCAGCTTCTCTTTCCCCTCCCCTCCCCTCCGCCGATCCGCTTTCGGCGCCGCCTCTCCTCTCCCAACACCTAAAACGCCGGCGCCGTTGTCCGCCGCAGCACAGTGGCGCCGAAGAAAACCGGCAGCCGAGGGAAGAGCCCCGGTTTTAAAACTTCCCTTCGGCAGGAGCTGCCGCCGCACCGCTTCGCGCTGTAGCGCTATGCGCGCCGTCCCGCCTCACACGCCAGCGCAGGCAGTTTCCGCAGAATTAAAAGTAAACACCGATATAATTGAGGCGTATCTGGAGCGATAGCCAGTTGTTCGCGCGCCTGCTGTGACAAGTAACTTTGTAATTACTGGCTCCCGAAGCACGTTGCGCAGAGGTGGAAGAGCCTGGCTGCTACGGTGAGGGGTGGTCTGTGAGGGGAGGAAAGCAGCAGCAGCTGGTACGCTTTTGTCCTTCCTTCCCGCCCCCCCCCCCCCCCTTCTCCCCTTCCCGGCCGTGGCACGCTGGTTGGAAAGCCGCCACTTCGGAAGAGCCACTTGCCTGCTGCCGAAACAAGGGATGAGTGGGCGCCGAAAAGACGCGCTGCCCTTTTTGTTCCCCCCTGTAACGTCCCACGCAGCCATGCACAACATTCGGGGTTCCAAAGCGGAAGCCCAACAAGTGACAGCGAGCGAAAAACAAGTACCTCCGCTGTCGCAACAGCGCTTTTAGAAAAGACGCAACAAACTGGTAGGCGAAGCTGACGTTACTGTCTCTTACGCGCCCTGCTTCTTTTCTGTCGCTTTCATTCTGCTCCTAAAATACCAACGTAAAATTAAGTACAATCTTACGGTAAATAATAAAATGGCTGTGTGACGCAAGGGCCTGGTGCAAGTCTTTCAATTCCGCGCTAGTTCGGCGACTTGCGAGTCCCTGAGCCAATGGCGTTCGGTGTATCCAGGTACTAACTGCGCTCGACGTTGCTCAACTTCCCTGGTCGGGCGAGGAACCACGGTTTGAATGTGGCAGTCGTATTGTGGTTCAAACTGGTTAAAATGGCTCTAAGCACTATGGGACTTAACATCTGAGGTCATCATTCCGTAGACTTAGAACTACTTAAACCTAACTAACCTAAGGACATCACACACACCCATGCCCAAGGCAGGATTCGACCAGTGGCAGTATTAAAACTACTTAAACCGAACTACCCTAAGGACATCACACACATCCATGCCCGAGGCAGGATTCGGCTGGTGGCAGTCGTATTGTGATTCAAAATGGCTCAAATGGCTCTAAGCGCTAAGGGACTTAACATCTGAGGTCATCAGTCCCATAGACTTAGAACTACTTAAACCTAACTAACCTGAGGACATCATACACATCCATGCCCGAGGCAGGATGCAGCGAGTGGCAGTCGTATTGTGGTTCAAAATGGTTCAAATGGCTCTAAGCACTATGAGAATTAACATCTGAGGTCATCAGTCCCTTAGTCTTAGATCTACGTAAATCTAACTAACCTAAGGACATCACACACATCCATGCCCAAGGCAGGATTTGGCCGGTGGCAGTCGTATTGTGGTACAAAAGGGTTCAAATGGCTCTCAGCACTATGAGACTTAACCTCTTAGGTCATCAGTCTCCTAGACTTAGAACTACTTAAACCTAACTAACCTATGGACATCACACTTATCCATGGCCGAGGCAGAATTCGAAGCTGCGACAGTAGCAGCAGCGCGGTTCCGGACTGAAACGCCTAGAACCGCTCCGCCACCGCGGCCGGGCCGTATTGTGCTGGAACAAGCAATGTATCATTGTAAGAGGTACAGAGGCTAGCGAGTGTACTGGGACTTAGGCACAGTTCACTATTTTAGCGCCACGTCAAGATAACGCGCCTGTGTTTAACATATAAAGGCTTGCACCATAATCTAAAAGTGAAATTAAAAATTAAAAAACTGTTCTAAACTTTGTCAGTGTGTGTTTCAGTGTATTAATGTTGACATTGTTGTCAAGTCTCAGATTGATCAAATGAATATGGTTCGCGAAATACGGGGTGATTCAAAAGTCCCTCGGCATTTCCTTCAAATCGCTAACCAGTGTCTCTTATTTTCTGCAGCTGCTCCTGAACAATGCTTAAAACTGCAGAAAGAATAGCCACTGTTTCGTCTCGACTGAGAAGCATGACCTACTAAGAGGTCCAACAGGATTGCCTAAGGAGGTTTAGAAAGGCAGATCCATCTAGGCAAGCTATCAGGGATTTAGTGAATAAGTTCAAAAGAAGAGGAAGTTTTGCTGATGGAGTACGTCCTGGGAAGCTAGTAACATCACCATAGACGCCATACAGAGTGGTATCGACCGCTGTCCAACTGCCTCAAAACGACTGCTCAGTAGGGAGCTAAATGTCCCGCAAACGCCTGTGTGGCGGACACTGAGATCACTGAGATTCACGTTGAATAAACGTGCACCCTACATCCAGACTACGCACCACCTTGACCCTGAAGACACCGCTGCTCGTATTGCCGTATGAGCAGACTTGCTACAAGGAATCGAAGACGAAAACCTAATGGAAAACTTTCTGTACAGTGATGATTCCATATGTCACACGTGTGTCAAGGCGAATTGGCACAACTGTCACATTTGGGTGGATGAACAGCCAAATGCAGTTCAGGATTGGGAACGTGACACGCCTAGAGTGAATGTGCGAATGGGAGTGACCAAAAGAGAAGGTATACGGACCTTTCATGTTTGCTGAAAAGACAATTACAGGAACAATTACCTAGACATGCTTCAACAGTATCTGGGACCACAGCCGAAACATGATAGCAGAAAAGACTGTTGTTTTCCAACATAGTTGGCGCACCTCCGCACTTTGCAATCATCATTCTGGATTACTTGGACGAAACATTTTCTGGTAGACTGTTCGTGTAACACCTAGAGTCCTAGACGATAGGCTGCCCAATCTTCTGACCTACAGCCCTTGGACTTCTTTGCTTGGGTTTTACAAAGTCAAAGGTTTACCTAGTGAAGATTAACAGCCTAGACCATTAGATACATCGAATAACCGATACAGCAGGAGCAATAACACTAGACATGTTGGCAACCGTGTTTCGTGCCACACAAGACAAGTGGGAGCTGTGGCTAGATTTGCAGGGTCACCACAATTAAATCTATTCGTGTGCAATGAAGCTGTAACTTCCGTTTTGTGAATAAACATGTGTTTCCCCAAAATGTCAAATGACTTATAATCACCCTTTATATTATTTTAAGGAAAATAAGTGGCACTAAGAAATGAAGCTAGAACGCTAAAGACTGTTCAGAATGCGTAAATGTATATCACAATTGAAAGTTTCAGATCTCAACTTGATCAGAGCAGTATTTTGCCAACATCGGCGTTTTTATGAAAAACTGAAGGCGCTAAATATTAGACATAGAAAGATGAAAATTCGTATGTAGCCTCAGTTTCATCTAAGAACTAAGGTTCTGTGACATCAATAAGCTACCTCCATTAATTTTCAAGTTATTTACTAAAAACGAAATCTGGATTGAACTGTCCTTATTCATAATAGATTAAGTATCATTTGTATTCGTTACAGAAAGTTCTAATTAAAGAACTTGATTTCATTCATTAAATAATACAATTATACCGAGTTTCCTGACCTTATTGCAAATAACAATCACTACAAGGAATCTTAAAGAGGCAATTCAGAGGTCGTGGTCTAGTGTCAGTTCCGTTCAAAAATTTTAAAGTTTAAATGCAGTCGAGCTAAAATTTATTGAGTAACTAAAGCAAACTTAACCTCATTCATATAGAAACTAAGAATATTGTTAATTGTAGAACGACAGAGCTATTAAATTAATACGTGTCCAAGAAAGGGGAGATTTAGCTGCTGCTACCTGTGCCTAGACCTACTGACAGCAGATGTTATATAAATACAACCAGAGGCAGTAAGAAGAGACACTTCGTACCGAGATATCAATCAGTCCGCGTCAGTCAAACTCCTGTGTGCCCTGTGCTTCGGATGACGTCTGAGCTAATCACCAACCAAAAGTGTTTACGATAAAAGTACGAAGTGAACTCGCGAAGACTGTACATCATTCTGGATAGCATAGGTATCACGGAAGTAATTGTTTGTCTGCCGCCCATAATGTTGACAAAACCAGGTTGCATGTGGCGAAATTATTTTCCACTTTTAAGGTGAGCAATTAACGTTTGGTGTAGAGAAGTCGCCGGCCGGGGTGGACGAGCGGTTCTAGGCACTATAGTCTGGAACCACGCGACCGCCACGGTCGCAGGTTCGAATCCTGCCTCGGGCATGGATGTGTGTGATGTCCTTAGGTTAGTTAGGTTTAAGTAGTTCTAAGTTCTAGGGGACTGATTACCTCAGAAGTTAAGTCCCATAGTGCTCAGAGCCATTTGAACCATTTTGAAGAGAATTCAGAGCGACAGATCATTTTACCTGGAACTTTCCGTAGAGTTCGCCTCTGAACTGTTAACGGTTCTGTTTCTGATAGGGACATACGCAGACTACTAAAGCGCCTTTGGATAACGACGAAACAACAAGTAAAGACAAGTTATATTGCATACCCGCTCCCCCACAGTATGGTCCACAATTCCTCGGAGAACCCCGAAAGGTGCATTGGCCGCCTAGTTGGAAATATTTTCAACGACTGTTGATAGAGAACTCAGCCGACCACCGGCCGTATTTATATAGAAGAGTTTTACTTAATTGCCAAATACAGATGTGACCATCATGATGCTGCAAACAGAACATGGATTCATCCGAATAAATGACGTTTGGCCATTCGTGCACCCAGGTTCGTCGTTGAGTAGGCCATCGCAGGCGCTCCCGTCTGTCATGCAGCGTCCAGGGTAACCGCAGCCATGGTCTCCGAGCTCATAGTCCATGCTGCTACAAACGTCGTCGAATTGTTCGTGCACACGGTTGTTGTCTTGCAAACATCCCCATCTGTTGACTGAGGGAGCGAGACGTGGCTGCACGATCCGTTACAGCCATGCGGATAAGATGCCTATCATCTCGACTGCTAGTGATACGAGGCCTTTGGGATCCAGCACTTACCCTCCTGAACCTACCGATTCCATATTCTGCTAACAGTCATTGGATCTCGACCAACGCGAGCAGCAATGTCGCGATACGATAAACCGCAATCGCGGTAGTCTACAATCCGACCTTTGTCAAAGTCGCAAACGTGATGGTACGCATTTCTCCTCCTTACAAAGGCATCACAACAACGTTTCACCAGTCAACGCCGGTGAACTGCTGTTTGTGTATGAGAAATCGGCTGGAAACTTTCCTCATGTCAGCGGGTTGTAGGTGTCGCCACCGGCGCCAACCTTGTGTGAATACTCTGAAAAGCTAATCATTTGCATATCACAGCATCTTCTTCCTGTCGGTTAAATTTCGCGTCTGTAGCCTGTCATCTTCGTGGTGTAGCAATTTTAATGGCCAGTAGTGATTAAGCAGATTGACAATACTTAACTTTAAAGCCCAGTTTACACGACGACATTTATAGTCCGTGAGACGAGTGATTGGTAGTGACAGTTCCGGCGGGTAGACGGCGCTGTTGCCGAACGTGGCTCACAGCACGCGGCGCCCTGTCTGCTACACGTATTCTCTAGCAGCAGAAATAAAACCCAGACAAAATACAAGTCGTATTGGTACGCGTGAATTTATTTAAAGTTGATGCTTGAAATATATTAACTCGAAAACTGATAAGAGCTATTTAGTACAAGTATCTAAGATGCTGAAACATAATAAAGTTATTTGTCAAACTTCACAACTGAAATGAAAACTATTTTCGCAAGTTGTTGAACATGAGCAATTTTGGTTTCCCTTGTTAAGTATTAGCATTATTAATTTGTTCTACTACAAGCTAAAGAATAATTGGTCAGTGTATTAAGAGTTATAATCTGAAGAAAGTACTCACAATATGATGATCTGGTTGTAGATCGATAGCAAACTCCCTCCCTACATTCCTGAATAAGTTGTAGTTACTGTAATGGAAAAACACCACTCACATCACTGTCAGAATCTGATTTGACATTGTCTTCCTCAGCACTACTCGAACTATCACTGCTCTCTCCCAGATGTATAATTAAATTTTCGATGCATTCTTCCTCAACCCCTTCGGTTTTGGCCGCCTCTCTGATGGCACTTGCAGTGCTGTTTACAATTTTAGCCCACGTCTCGCTTGTCACTTTATTGATAGCTGCTGGAAGGAGAGTTTCCACTTCAGAGTTCGTGAATTTTTTATTGTTTGCAGCAATGTAATTTTTTATCTGCGCCCACACTCCGTCAATTGCATTGAAGTGACAGTTGTATGGAGGAAGCCGAAGGATTTCATGCCCGTGCCTTTTAGCAATCTCGTCAATTACATATGTTGGAAATTGGGGTTTCTTCTGTGCCACAATTTCGAGCAGTTCCGCCTTCCTTAAATCTTCTATGAAATTTACTTTTCGCCGTTTCAGCCACTGAATGATATCCTCTTCTTTTGTTGCCAAGGTTGGTGCCTTATCGTGAACAACGGAATGATAAGGCGCATTGTCCATAACAATCACTGGTGGACTTGTCAGATTCGTCATAAGCGATGTCTCGAACCATTCTTGAAATACTGTACTGTTCATTTCTTCATGGTAATCTCCCGTCTTTTTTGACCGAAACATTTTCAAGCAGTTTGGCACAAAACCTTTCGATGTTCCTGCATGTAAGACAATAATACGCCCTCCTTTGCCAACAGGCACTGCCATTGTCCCCTCGGGCGTTCCATCATTCCAGCCTCTACGTAAAGAATGGCTGGCATTGACCCAAGTTTCATCTAACCACACTATACTTTCGAATTCCACACCCATGATCCTGCGCAGAAATCTGCACCGCCATGCAACTACATCTGTCCTTTCCGTTAATATTTTGCGTCCGTTAAACAGTGAATAGCTGAAGCCTATGTCTTTCAACACTGTACGCAATGAAAATTTGCTTCCTTTAAAAAGATCGTCTTTCTGAAGCGACACCTGTAATTTAGATAGAGTGGGATGTTCCCTTCTCTTATAATAGCTGTATATATGACGACGGACAGCGTCTTTCTGAAAATCGTCCAAAGCTGTCACCTGCTTATTTCTCGGTCGCTTCTTTCCTGGTGTGTGCAGCTTTGTTGAGCCACTCTCGTCACAATCTACACTATACTGTTCTTTCCCCATCTTTACAACAGTGTTCTTACTTATTTTCAATGCTGCTGCAGTTCTCTTCACAACCTGAACAACAGGAATTAAAGGCCCACCTTTGTCCTTTTCTTTCTCAAAGTAACCCCTCACAGAGCACACGAATTCACGGGCCTGGGTGTGTAGCACACTTTTCTTCCTCCGTTTCACTTCTTGTGTTGGGCTGGTACTACCCGCCGCACTAGACATTGTTTACAACGAAACATAAACAAAGAAACACTAAAAACAACAAAAACGAAATAAACTGCGAATTCAACTTCAGACAAACCTCGAACGACCGCACCACCTGCACGCGAGACGCTGGTAAGTTTCATAAGCGCGCGCGACCGGGTTTCAGAGCGGCAACGTGGCCCTTGCTACCCGCTCAAAGTCGGGCCGTCATTGGCTGCCTGCCTGCGGTCGCTAGGCAACGGAAAGACGCTACCGAGCTGTCAATACCAAAGACTCGTCTCCCAGACTATAGTTGCGCCACTCGTTGGGTGGAATGAGTTGCATGCAATGGGTATCATATTTGACTATAAACACGGCGAAACCAGTATAATTCAGTTTCGTCGTTTTGCTGGTTCCGGAGTCGTGTCTCAAATGAAAGTTTTGGCAGTTGCACGTCTCACGAGTTGTGATGGAGTTAAAGCTTGTTGCGTGGAATCGCTGCATAAGCAAAAAATAAGAAACGTCTTTCGATTCGTGACTGGATGAAGAAAAGACGTCAGCTCGGTTTCTCAGCAGTCTTGCTGAAATAATTTGTAATGGAAGACCCAAGAAGCTCTTTTAATTATCTTAGAATGTCACCAGAACTGTTAACGTTTCTTCTAGATAGGTTTAATTATGCGATAAGGAGTAAAGATATTGTAATGCATGAAGCACTGTAGCCAGAACTGAAATTACATATCGCATTGCATGCATTACAATCGAGAACACTCGGCATGCTATAAGATGCGGTTTCAGTTGGTGATGACGCTCTTTGATTAATACCAATAATTATTAACTGTAATAATTATTAACACTAACAGCAGTAATTATTCGAAGCAGCCCACATTAAGAAGAGAATAGTAATAGTTTGCCAGCTACTCTCTTGAAGATGGCAATATTTCAAAATTCAAATATATGTGAATTGGGAGCTCTGCTGTGACGGTTTAAATAGATGGATATGGTTCAAATGGCTCTGAGCACTATGGGACTCAACTGCTGAGGTCATTAGTCCCCTAGAACTTAGAACTAGTTAAACCTAACTAACCTGAGGACATCACAAACGCCATGCCCGAGGCAGGATTCGAACCTGCGACCGTAGCGGTCTTGCGGTTCCAGACTGTAGCGCCTTTAACCGTACGGCCACTTCGGCCGGCTAAATAGATGAATATTTAATAAAGAGTGTAGCTTCTTGATTCCCGTAGCCCTCCCTCCTGTCAACAATATTTCTTTAAAGAAAAAGAGTGGGCCAACTCGAACGATGGGATTTTAGTCTTGCAGACTACAGCTAGAATTACATTTGCTTGTATTTTTCGTAATTCAGTTGTATATGTGCTTCTAATTCAATAAATTTTGCTCTGCGGCTCAGATATTGTCAAACTATGTATGTTCTGATCGCACATGAGGGTCTCAGGAGCAGCAATATGTTTCTTATTTTTGTAATCAGCATTAGTGAAATCCCACAAACACCTATGCAAAGCATGTATATACAATAAGCGAGCATTATTCTCCATTTCTCGCTTCATATTTCAGTTTGTCTATATTCTACGAACTTATATAACCTCCAAGCTAATGCAACTAGGATCGCCGGCCGTTGTGGCCAAGCAGTTCTAGGCCCCTCAGTCCGGAACCGCGCTGCTGCTACGGTCGCAGGTTCGAATCCTGCCTCGGGCATGGATGTAGGTGCTGTCCTTAGGTTAGATAGGTTTATGTAGTTCTGAGTTCTAGGGGACTGATGACCTCAGAAGTTAAGAGTCATTTGAACCAATTTAATGCAACTAGTGTCGCCAAAGTTGGAACACGCCGAAACCGTTTAGTTTCACGAACAAGTTGCGCAAACGCTCGCCGCACATGCGCAGTGGCCGGTAGCGCAGTTGCCTGCAACCTAGTGTCGTGTAAACTAGGCTTAATGTAAAAAGGTGTCGCAAGTGATGGGCGACATGCAACATAAATCTGGAACTTCACTTCTTGCAGGTGTCGCTCCTGTCGTGGTGTGGTCCTAATCAGCGCACCATTGGCCGGTTTTGTTTCACCGCCTTCTCTGGTCTTGGGTTCTTCGTCTTCGTTCCTGCGCTTGCGGTTACACCAGAACATCTGCGTACTAAATAGAAATGTTAGACGTCAAGTGTATTCCGGAGCTGTGATTGTCATGAAAAATATTGTGAAGTGTTTTCTCACAGTTCTTTTTCTGGTACGTGTGTATATTGTCACCAAAATGCGCAAGGAGAAATACGAGACAGACGACGTTTACTAGATCAAATGTGAGTAAAGATGGCTCACGTACCTTATGTGTTAGCTGTTGTAGCACATTAGCTTACATTTCTCCATTATTCAGCTCGTCCCCGTCCAACTATGCAAATATTCATACGCAGTTCAAATGGCTCTGAGCACTATGGGACTTAACATCTGTGGTCGTCAGTCCCCTAGAACTTAGAACTACTTAAACCTAACTAACCTTAGGACATCACACACATCCATGCCCGAGGCAGGATTCGAACCTGCGACGGTAGCAGTCGCGCGGTTCCGGACTGAGCGCCTAGAACCGCAAGACTACCGCGGCCGGCTCATACGCAGTGCAGGAGAGGAAGACATCATCCTGACGCATCTAATATTATAGTAAAACAAATGAAGATAAGTATGACAGCCCGAAATTGTTAATGGTCATGAAACAGAGTTTTTCCAGAAGTATTTGTTGCTGGTTCCGTTCCCCATCAGTAGTCATTAACTGAATACAGCTTCGGTAAAATAACATAGAAACATTTCTGTTCCTGCGTGGACGTTGGAATCTTCTCTTCGGGAAGTGAGGAAGTCTTTTCGTAGGATAATCTTTGACTGTGAGTGACTGTTATAGATATGTGTCTCGAGACCCACGAGAAAGACAGGCCGCGGCGCGTACGTCACGAAGGTAGGCCTGAGCTCGCTCGCTCACTTAACTCAGCGGGCAAAATGCGTTTCTAAACCTATTAACTCGCAACTGGGTATGCAGGTACTAACGATAATTGTATCTTCTACTGGAATCTGCTATTATGAAGACTTACTGATTACTAGTCGTAGAACAAATTTAAATGGCTCTGAGCACTATGCGACTTAACTTCTAAGGTCATCAGTCGCCTAGAACTTAGAACTAATTAAACCTAACTAACCTAAGGACATCACACACATCCATGCCCGAGGCAGGATTCGAACCTGCGATCGTAGCGGTCGCTCGGTTCCCGACTGTAGCGCCTAGAACAGCACGGCCACTCCGGCCGGCAACAAAATTAAAATCAATGCTCCACATTGCTTATAGCAGTTAGTTTCTTCTGGGTAACAGTCCTCATTTCATAGAAGATGCGGTGCCTTATGCAACTGATAATCAATTTGGCATGATTGTATTGTACCCCAGCACAGCCGTCACAAGATATTAGTATGTCTGCGGACTTCCTATAATTGCAGGACTAATAACAGTAAGGTTCCATACTAGTGGATTCCAGTTGAAGATGCTGTTCCCGTTTGCACATGCACACCCAGTTACGAGTCAACAGGTGTAGAAACGCAGTTTGTCTGCTGAGTTGCTCGAGCTTGGCCTACCTTCGTGACGCCGCGAGGCCTGGTTTTCTCGCATGCCTCAATGCGTGTGGGATGACGCACTGTATGTGTTGAGTGATGAAAGAAAGGGGAGGGTGAACCTGCTGCCAGCACATGGTCTACACCTCTAGGATAACACTAAGGAGGTCGCCGAGCTTTATGTCCCCATACAGCAGACGGGTCTCCGTGGAAGTGTCACACGCTTCATTCCATGAGGCGTCGAGCGCAAGTTAGTTTTGGAATTTAACCTAGGAAATTGACGCAGAGTCTCGTAATAAGGGACTTCACAATACGTTCTTTTTTCCACTATTGGAGAAAATTCTTTCCCCCGCTAGGATTCAGACCAAAATGGGATTATAGTCTGCAGCCGATACACACCTGTAAGAGAAATGGTGATAGTTGTGTGACCTAGGCCTCGGGCTAATATAGAGGTCAGCCTGTCACCACGAACAGGCTTTTTGGTTTCACAATCGTTGGATTTTCCAACACACAACCAAACTGTCACATTCCAGCCCCACCGAGACGTCGTTTGAAAATGGGAAAACTGGTAATGGCAAAATAAATTATCATAAAAAGTGATTGGTCGGAGTTCTTTCAACTTTTCAAAATGCATTGAAACTAATTCCTAATAACACGTGTCATAGACTACAGCAAGCCGTTCTACATTGCTCGGCAGGGAACAGTACTTAGTGTACTGATGCTACCGGCGAAAAACCGCTTGTCGTAGCAAATGCGCCATGTACGGCAGAAATAAACCGCCCTAAATGTGTCACTCTGTACTCGTGTATGAACCGCTCGATAAACAATGATTTTCTGGAGCAACAGTTAATATTTTATGAGGTGATAGTACAGACGAATTCGAACAAAACGTTGGCTGCAATAAACGTCCAGTTTTTATTCGTTTGAGAGATACAGCCTTTAGAATTTCACCCAAATAAATACTCGCATGATGTGTTAAGCAAAGGCAAAAAATTAAGTTCGAAGTGGATTTTCACAAATTTCACCACTGACTTCAATGAACATACAAATTCTCTTGGCAACACGACATGTAGATCACGTTGGCGTTCTTTAACGAGGGCAGCACTATCCTTGTAGACTACGCCGTCTGAGACGAAACTCTAACGGGCGAAGGCCCGGAACCTTGGTGTCCACGGAACGTGATCATTTCTGCCGTTCCATCTGCTGGGAATGTTATGTCTAGTTGATTACTAGAATGTGCAGCGGTCCCGTCATGCAGGAAGAACATACACATCATTGTAGTCAAAGGGAGCTCTTCCAGTAATTCTGGAAACTTGTAAGACGATGTCGTAACACAACAGACCGAGTCAATTTGTTTGCTTAGTAAACGACACGACACCTTTACAGAGAACTCTTCTTGAACGTGTCACAGAGACACAAGGGTTTTCGTAGGACCACTGATGCGCATTACGAGTCTTATTAATAGCGTCACGAATGAAAGAGGCTTCATCAATAAACAGAATTAAAGGGATTACTCGGCGACTTGCAAGTTGTGAACGACAAGACTCCACTCTTCTACCTCAATCTCTTTCCAGCAATTTTGAATGCGCTATAAATGAGGACAGAGACCGTACAGACGTAATACCCGTCGTATTCTTGTTTGTGGAACACCGATGTACGTAGTTATTCTGCCTGTGTCTGTTAAATGACTACGCTGTACCAGCTGGATTATGTCTTCTGCGTCATTCACACTCTGTGCATTTCCAAGTTCAGATGAAATAATACTATTGGGCAATGGAACAGTCTCACACGGTTTAGTGAAAACACGAGTAAACAGTCTTTAATCTGGCATTCTCCGGTTGAGTTGTTTACCGTATTTGTTACTAGCAGCAGCAGCGTTTCATTATTAAACTCACACATATCTATCGTATGGCCTTACGCTGCATTCATAAACAAGTGTGGCCTCAACAAATCACAGTTGATAACTTCAAATATTTGAACTCAAGTACATCTTCACAACTCGAACTTGAAGTCAGTAAATCGATAACACTACTTCTATTACAGTCTGAACCTGCGAATTTTATTATGTTTGAGTTGCTGGAAGATAGCTTCTAGCAAACTGGAGGGGAATTATTTGCAGTTTGAAAGTTATACATAATATGCTTTAAATCGATAAATAAACCCGCAGCGAAATGAATACAAGATGTATCCCTCTAATCAATAAAAAATTGTAGACTTGTTACATGGAATCGGTTATTTGCATTAATCTATATTACCATCTCCTAAAATGTATATTGTTCTTTCTGAATGACGACAAAATGCGATAAATGCTGATAATGACATATGTACATTTGCATCACACCCGGAGGTGGGAATGATTCATAGAGAAAATCTTGCTACTGCCATTACAACTTGAATCTGTTGAGTTGCAGAAAGTAAACTAGTGGCAAATTTGAAACCAGTTATTTGCAGTTTGTAAGTTGTACATCTTAAAAAGATTGCTGCTGTGTTTCGTAAGTGGTGGTGGTGGTGATGGTGCTAAGTTCTTACGAAACCAAACTTCTGATGTCATCGGTCCCTAGGCTTACACACTACTTAATCTAACTTAAACTAACTTACGCTAAGGACAATACAAAACCCTTGCCCGAGGAAGGACTTTAACTTCCGACGGGGAGAGCCGCGCGAACCGTGGGAAGGCGCCCTGGACCACGCGGCTACCCCCTGCGGCTGTGTGTTTCGTAAGGAATACTCAGCTGAAAAGGATAAAATTATCCAATAGAATACTGACAACATTAGTTTTCAAATTCTGTGTCACCTATTTTAAGCATACCTTTCTACTTTCATGAAACATGATACTGTTAAAGAAATGATATATGTCATCTAAGGAACGGCCTAACTGTGAGTTAGAAGTAATTGTATAGATTTGGAATACAGATTTCGAAAATCGAAAATTTATGTCAGTAACATCAGCATGAAAACCGAATGCATTTATAATAAATTGTCAGTCTTCAGTAGATGATGTCCCGATACTTACAAAAGATAGAACACAATCAGCTACGCAGATACAAGTTTCAGATGCAGTAACGAAGAAATCTGGTCAAGAATTTTGGTGGTGAAAATAAAGTTAGTGACAAACGTCAAAGATGCACCACAATACATGGCAATAGAAATACGTGATGTATACAATGGATGGAAGTTCATTATCTTGGAAAAGCCGCACAGTACAATAAATTACAAAAAATATATGTGAAGATGGCATCTGTTCTTTCGGACATGTCCGAAAGAACAGATACCATCTTCATATATATACAGTTTTGGCGCGTCGGCCATTTGACCGTTTTCTTCTTGCGGATGCACAAACAGTGCCCGAAATCTTACGGGAATCGGCAAAAAGCCACGAGTAATGAGTATAATCGGCAGGGTCACTATGAATATAGTGCGGGACGATAAGTAGGGAATGTGGGTCTCACGGGAGGCGTGCCGGAGATAAGTCCATGCAGTCGCACTATCCTCTGTGTCCTCTGTGGCTCAAATGTTCCACATTTTGATGTTTAACTTAATTCTTTCTGGTAATTTAGTCATTAACACAATCTTCTGGTGTCTTTCTTTAACATCAGCATAATTGCAACGATCAAAATGTTTTTGTTTAAATCACTTCACGTATAACTTGTGTACATGGTTAGTATGTGTACTTAATATGTATTTGGAATGTGTAATATTATTTTTTTAATTACTGTTTTATATATGTAAAACAAGATGGACAGAGCGTCTGCCATGTAAGCAGGAGATCCCGGGTTCGAGTCCCGGTCGGGGCACACATTTTCGACTGTCCCCGTTAACGTATATCAACGCCTGTATGTAGCTGAGCGTAGTGATTTCATTGTAATTTCACAAATTACAAAAAAGACATGTAACCTCCCCACAAAATAAAATAAATAATATGAATATGATTCTAATTTAGTGTTCTTTAGTATCATGACATTGCTCGGCAACGGCTGTAATCTGTTCACTAAGTTGTTTGAAATTGTTGTCTTGCTTATCATTCGACTGTTTGAGATTTTCATTAAGGTTGTCATATTTTTCATTAAGTTGCTTGTTCGATTCATTAAGTTGTTTGAAATTTTCATTAAGTTGTAGCAATACTGCCATAACTTGATCCATGCCAAAATTAGCGACTCTATTCTCTATGCTGTGTGCTGGTGTATCTGCATTTGTCACGTTTTGTGTAACCATTTGGTAATTCTCTGATCCATGAGAAGGTCCGCCAATTGGATATACACTGTTGGTCACTACCCCGGAATCAAATAAATCTGACATATTTTGTGTACATAGTTCACCATCGTTAGAAACAATTATTTGTTCGCTACGTGAATTTTGCAAATTAGGTGTGTCAAACTGGGCAGTGTCCATTGTAACGGAACGTGCCGCGTCATCATTTGCCGTTAAATTAAGTGTGGACATAAATGAATTTGCTAGCTCATCATCTGGAATAAAATCATTACTAGTGATCGGCACGCACTGATTACCTGTAATTAGGCGATTATCACTATTACACTGAGTGTCGCAAGTATTATCGGTCAAATTTTTCGAGTCGGCTATTTCACTCATTGCACATCGCGGTGTACTGTTAACAGTTTTTCGCGGCATTGTTCACAAATCAAAATTAAGCACAAAATGAAACAAAGACGAAGCAAAAATGGAACAAACACAATTACAACAAAGAGCAATAAATTGCCGATGATCTGTGAAAGAAAGAGTGACAAATTAGTAAATGCGTTGCGCCAGATGCAAACTACGTTTAAGTAAATAAGAGCAGATATATAACTGACTACTTCTCAGAAATTCACAAAGAAATACGATCCTGGCCGGTTGTCGCCAAGTGTAAATAAATAATATGAATATGATTCAAATTTAGTGTAACCTCAAAACAGAAAAATTCCTAAACCTCTCAACAGTAAAAATTATAATTGTATCGTTCACATTCAGTGTAACATCCCAACAAAAAAATAAATTCAGTTGTTGTTGTTGTTGTTGTGGTCTTCAGTCCTGAGACTGGTTTGATGCAGCTCTCCATGCTACTCTATCCTGTGCAAGCTTCATCTCCCAGTACCTACAGCAGCCTACATCCTTCTGAATCTGCTTAGTGTATTCATCTCTTGGTCTCCCTCTACGATTTTTACCCTCCACGCTGCCCTCCAATGCTAAATTTGTGATCCCTTGATGCCTCAAAACATGTCCTACCAACCGATCCCTTCTTCTAGTCAAGTTGTGCCACAAACTTCTCTTCTCCCCAATCCTATTCAATACCTCCTCATTAGTTATGTGATCTACCCACGTTATCTTCAGCATTCTTCTGTAGCACCACATTTCGAAAGCTTCTATTCTCTTCTTGTTCAAACTAGTTATCGTCCATGTTTCACTTCCGTACATGGCTACACTCCATACAAATACTTTCAGAAACGACTTCCTGACACTTAAATCTATACTCGATGTTAACAAATTTCTCTTCTTCAGAAACGATTTCCTTGCCATTGCCAGTCTACATTTTATATCCTCTCTACTTCGACCTTCATCAGTTATTTTACTCCCTAAATAGTGAAACTCCTTTACTACTTTAAGTGTCTCATTTCCTACTCTAATTCCCTCAGCATCACCCGATTTCATTTGACTGCATACCATTATCCTCGTTTTGCTTTTGTTGATGTTCATCTTATATGCTCCTTTCAAGACACTGTCCATTCCGTTCAACTGCTCTTCCAAGTCCTTTGCTGTCTCTGACAGAATTACAATGTCATCGGCGAACCTCAAAGTTTTTACCTCTTCTCCATGAATTTTAATACCTACTCCGAATTTTTCTTTTGTTTCCTTTACTGCTTGCTCAATATACAGATTGAATAACATCGGGGAGAGGCTACAACCCTGTCTCACTCCTTTCCCAACCACTGCTTCCCTTTCATGCCCCCCGACTCTTATAACTGCCATCTGGTTTCTGTAAAAATTGTAAATAGCCTTTCGCTCCCTGTATTTTACCCCTGCCACCCTCAGAATTGGAAAGAGAGTATTCCAGTTAACATTGTCAAAAGCTTTCTCTAAGTCTACAAATGCTAGAAACGTAGGTTTGCCTTTTCTTAATCTTTCTTCTAAGGTAATACCATGTAACTAACCTCTCAATTAAATTGTCGCTCACTTATAACTTTTCAATAACTGACTGTGAATTTAACCTGGTAAATTTTGGACGTCAGCAGTGCTGCGTCATGGTCCTAAAAGATCATTCTGAATAAAAAAGAGAAATATTCTTACATTGCATTTTCTTTCATTCATTCCGAAGGTGAAATTCCCATTTCATAGTAATCCACTGTGGTTTGTTTAAGTTATTTCTTTTACACGTTATTGCTTTCTGAAAATGATGAATAAGGATTAATATCTTGCATTTAAATCATATATTCATTAAATAAAAACTTGTTTCTAGTGATATAATTAAGCATACAGCATAGCATGACAGAAAACGTATTATGTCATAAACATAGACAGTTTTCAAATGCAAAAAAAAAAAAAAAATGTACACAGAGTATCATAATGTAGTAGCAAAAAAAAAATGTAAAATAGTCAAGATTTTGAGATATTATAAGGAAAAATGTCAAAGTCAACTGGTGTTTGTTATATCTCAAAGATTTCGTAGTGCATACAAACAAAACAGGCAAACAATCATACATACACGAAAAATGGAAAATGTGCACGGTCTGATATATAACGACAAGAAAAGCAACTTGCTAACCTTACCTTGCCGGGCACTTGCCAAGAAAAAATATGATAATCATCAGTAAGTGTTCATATAAATATAATTACATAAGTGGTCATATAAAATTCAGGAAAAGGCATTACAGTGTGATAAATCATAAAGTATCTTCATTCAATAAAGGGTTTAATATTGGAGACATGGTGATTGCCCTTGCTTTTTCTGGTTCTCAAAGTTTCGACGTGTACTACATTGGGGTGAGGAATGCTGCGAATTCGATATGGACCTGCGTATAGAAGCTCAAATTTACTGCATCTACTCTTTCCTCTGTTGGATAAATAGTGTGTACACACTAATATCTTCTGTCCAATGTGAAAGTCACGGCATGTACAAACCTGTTTTTGCTGTCTTCTCCGGCGCTCTGCGGCATGTTTGATGTTGTTGAGCGCAATGTCAATTATTTCGTGGTGGCGTAGTCGACGAGATGTAGGAAAGGATACTAATTCTTTAATTTCGTTAGGTGGTTCAACATTTTTCAATATAACAGTCGGAGATAGCATAGTAGATTCATTTGGTACCAAGTTAATTACATCCTGGAGTAACAGTATGTGTGTATCCCTATCAATATGTTTTTTATGGCAGTATATTCTACATAGTTTAACAATTTCTTTCATTAGACGTTCACAAGGGTTCGAAGAAGCGTGATACTTGGATATATAGATAGGAGAAATGTTTCTTGTTCGTAACATACGTGTCCATATAGCAGATCGAAACTGTGGTCCATTGTCGGAAATTACTTTCAATACATGCCCTACATGAAATAAAAAATGTTTTACAAATGCATTCAAAACAGATTTAGCAGTAGCTTTGCGTAACAGAGTGAAGCTAACAAATTTCGAAGTGAGCTCAACAGCGACAAAGATGTAGCAAAAACCTCTATAAGGTCTGGGAATCGACCAAAAATGTCTACAGCGGCCATATGTCTCAATTTAACAGGTACAATGGGATGTAACGGAGGAATATGTGAAGTCGTGTCTGACTTAGCTTTCTGGCAGATTTTACATGACGCTAAAACTCGTCGAATACGTTTCTCCATGTTGGCAAAATAACAGTTCTGTCTCAGTATAAGGAAACATTTTCTGGCTCCGTAATGTGCGTAACTTAAATGAGTATACCAAATTAATTTGTTCACAAGTTCGTCAGGAAGGCATAGTAACCAGTTGTTGCTGTCAGGGTGAGAGCGGCGAAACAGAATGTTATTGCATACAGTGTAACGGTTTCTGATGGTAACATTATTCCTATCTTGCCAAAGGTGTTTAATTTCTTTCCACACGTTGTCTTTGCTCTGCTCTTGTGCTATGTTGTAATGATGCCGAAATAAAATTTTCGAATGCAACTTGTTGAATATACATGACGCTAGAATTTACATTACAGAAGTTGGTTGCGATGTCTTGCTGATTGTTGCTAAGAGAACGGGATAGTGCGTCCGCTACAATATTTTGCGTACCGGGAATGTGAACAACTGTAAAATTAAACTCCTGTAAATAAAGTTTCCATCTGCCAAACCTGCCATGTGTAAATTTTGCTGAAAGTAAAAACTGGATAACTTTATGATCTGTGTAAACGGTAGTATGTCTTCCATAAAGAAAATTCCTAAATCTCGTAAATGCCCATACAACACATAATGTTTCAAGTTCTGCAACAGAATAATTGCGTTCAGCAGGTGACAGAATGCGACTCGCAAAGGCAATGTTTTTAATTACTGTAGAACCATCTTCTTCAATTTCCTGAAAAATGTGTACGCCTAAAGCGGTGTTAGAGCTGTCGGTGGCAATGGAGAAATTTCTGGTAAGATCTGGATGTGATAAAAGTGGTGCATTCAACAAAGCTTGTTTCAGATTGACAAATTCAGACTGCGCTTGGCTATCTCAGGACCAAATAGCGTTTTTACCCGTCAGTTGGCATAATCTAGGGGTGTCTAAAGCAGAGTAATGAATAAATTTACGGAAAAAGTTAATTAAACCCAAAAAGCTGCGTAGTTGTTTCTTCGTCGTAGGTACAGTAATGTCACATAAAGCTTGAAGTTTTTCCGGGTCAGGCGCAATGCCTTCTGCTGAAGTTACATGTCCAAGAAATTTTATAGAAGTTTTGCCAAAGTGCGATTTGCTAAGATTAACTGTGAGTCCTTGTGCACGAAAAGTTTGTAACAGTTGTTCAAGAATCAAATTGTGTTCAGACCAGTTAGCTTCTGCAATAAGAATGTCGTCTACATACGTTGTGATTCTGTCTTTTGGTTCTGTCGGAAGTATAGTATTCAAACCGCGAATAAATGCAGCTGAAGAAATTGTTAAACCGAACGGTAATTTACAAAATTGATAACAGTCACCAAAACAGAGAAATGCTGTGTACTTTCTGCAGTTCGGATGGAGCTGAATTTGCCAAAATCTCGGCTTCAAATCTAATGTGGAATAAATAGCAGTACCATGAAATTTCTGTAGAAGTTCTTCTAGTGTTTGAGGGCGATCTGTTTCATAAATAATAATGTCATCGATGTGGCGCGAATCAAGTACGAGGCGAAGTGAACCATCCTTTTACTTAACAATATGGAGCGGGTTTATGTACGGACTAACTGCCGGTTCAATAATTCCTTGGTCAAGCACAGCTTGCAATTCTTTCTTAACTTGTTGTCTGTGAATATACGGAATGGGATAATGTTTGGCTTTAAACGTGTCGTGCTGTTTAACTTGAAATTCACACATAAAACCGGACATAGTACCAGGGATGTTGTCAAAAACTGTAGCTTGCTGTAAAAGAATTCTGCGTAGTTGCGTGCGTTCGTCGTCTGTATTTGCGCTGCTCTATTTAACTTTATCAGAAATCATCTGCATAGCGTCATAGTCGACTTCGTCTGGAGTATTATAGTTGCGTACGTACGTATCTGTGAACAATGTGGAATGACAGTCTGTTACGTGATGCAGAAATGACCTCTGTGCGGTTAATTGTTTGTTCTTCTGCAGATAAAGAGTGCTGAAATTCTAATGCCAGTTGTACATTTTCATCCTTTAACATTAAATACAAGTTTTGAAAGTCAATAACTGCGTAGTGTTGTACCAGAAAATTCGTACCTAAAATAACGTCTGTTGTCAGTAAGGGAACAATCCAAAAATTTGAGTGGAACATATGACCCGCAATACAAAATGATAAGTGTGTCTGTAACTTTACGTCTACTCCTTTACCAGATACTGCTCCTTTTACTTTAGTTTTGCCTAATGGTAACGTAGGATAGGTATTCTCTTTGTTACTTTCGTTGAAAGTTTCTTCATTTATAACTGACACAGGTGATCCAGAATCGATTACTGCTGAAAATTTGGATGATCCAATCTTTACTCCAAAAACGGGGTGTGAAATGGTTTTTTGAATAACTGGTTTTTCCTGCAAAAGAGTGTCTCGGATGTCGTCAAAAGTAATAACATTTTCGTGAACAAGATTCTCTCTGGCAAAAGTATTGCTTGCGTTGCTGGAAGATGCAACCTGTACTGTATCTAGTCAAATTCTTTCTGACGTGCTGTTATTTTCGGGAGGATGCTGTGCATTTCGACTATTTGTACTGTTCTGTTACTTCGTCCTGACGTATTAGGTTCGGGATGATATCTACTGTCTGGTTTATTCATGATAATCTGTTGTTGCGGTTGATTATGCTGCTGGTAAGTCCGACTGTTATTAAACGTACGCTGAAAATTGTGCTCATTACTTTTACGTCTGTCATAATAGTCATTGCTATACGGCGCGTTGCGATACGAGTTGAAATGATGTGTCTTCTGTACGTAGTGATTTCCTTGTTGCTGTGCGTTACTATTTGGTGGAGCCGACGCTATACGTCTACGCGGCGAAACATTAAAGCTTGGTTGACCTTGCACATTACATTGTTGGTTAGGTATGCTAACCGGCTGGTTTTGTTGCTGTTGTTGGGAAAAACCTCTATTGTTACCAAAATGCTGATAATTTTGTCGATACTGATAATTAAAATTTTGCCTGTTATTAAAGTTCTGGTGGTTATCGTTCCTGGAGCGTCTATTACCTTTGCTATTGAAATAGCGTGGCTGATCGTAATTACTGTATGCTTGTTGGCCTTGGTTATGATGTGAAAAATTTTTGTTTACGAAAGAAAAGTCTGATTGCTGAACTTCCAAAAGCTGTAACAGATCTCTAAATGCCCAAATATTTTCTTTCTGCTGTCCTGTTAAAAGTGATACTCTTAACGATCGTGGTAATTTAGAAATACATAATTGGATAAGTGCAGATTCACTGTATGGCTCACGTAAGTATTGGTTTTGTTGGACCATGTGTTCAAAAAACTGCGTGACAGTGGAAAAGTTTGAGTTCTCATAATTCGGTAAACTAATTAGTTGATCCTTGAGTCCGCTCTGTGTCGTCTTCGACAAATACGCTGACAGAAAAGCATTCTGAAATTCTTCTACCGAGTAGCATTGTCTCGCGATCGGTCTCATACGAGTTGCCGGTTCGCCTTCCAAAAAACTGCAAATAAATTCAAGTTTGTGTGTGACGGGCCAAGTTGGTGGAAAAGCAAAGCTAAATTGTTGTATCCAATCCAAGGGGTGAATCTGCGTTCTGTCATTTTTAAATACTTTAAATTTCCTAACAGATAGAAAGTGCTTGTAATCAAAATTTTCGTCTCTGAATGTCTGAACAGGTTCAGGATTGTGTGCTAGTCTGTTTGTCTGTGACTGTTCGGAATCTAAGTCACGTACTCTCTGTAAATTACCTAAATTATACTGGCTATGTGAGTGTGAGAAATGTTCCGAATGTGGCGTATGCTGTGCCGTGTTAGAGGCTGAAATATTTTTCATCTCCATCAATTCGTGCTGTAAAGTTGACAATTTTCTACGTAATGTATTATTGGACGAACCTATCTCACTGATCGTCTGCTGTAAATTGGAATTCGGGTGTTTGATTAAGCGAAACTGGTGACGTATCGTCTGCTTTGGTGTCGTTATTATTTTCGATAACATCAATACGACTGGCCAATTCATCATATTCTTCAGTCAGTGCTTTTACCTGATCATCGTTTTTAGTATCACAAGCATTAATTTGTTTTTGTATTTTATGTGTGGTGTTGTTCAATTTTTTAGCGTCTGCTTTGATGGCATCGGTATTAGTTCCAACTTTTCAAGTCTGTTGGTCATTGTCCGAAAGTCTAATGTGTGTGTGTCTGTTTTTGTTTTAAGATCGGAGATTTCATCATGCAATTCGGTGTTCAACTGTTTGATTTCGTCTGATACTGTAGCAATATTGTTGTCTATGTATGCTTTTGCTTTCGTAAACAATTTACGCTTATCTTCCTGTCTCCGTGCAGTAATTGTTTCCATGACTTGTTGCTTTACTTTATTCTGTTCCTGTATAAATTTACTGTAACGCGTTTCACTGTTTTGTAGGTGGCGATTAAAACGTTCGTCAATTTGGCTGTTCTGTTGGTCAAATTTCGCATCCAGTGTGCGTGAAAGTTCTGCTGACATTAATTTAAACTCGTCGCGTAACTGTGTTGCGTTTTCAGAACATTGTTTAGCGACTGCACTACTTTCATCTCTAAGTGATTCTGTTGTCGCTGCATCTGTATTACTTAATTCTTGTGCCATAGATCTAATTTCTTCACTACTGTTCCTAGCACAAGCCTTAATTTCCTCACGTAATTGTTCTTTAGTATCATGACATTGCGCGGCATCGGCTGTAATCTGTTCACTAAGTTGTTTGAAATTGTTGCCTTGCTTATCATCATTCGACTGTTTCAGAATTTCATTAACGATGAATTATTTTTCATTAAGTTGCTTGTTCGATTCATTAAGTTGTTTGAAATTTTCAGTAAGTTGTAGCAATACTGCCATAACTTGATCCATGCCAAAATTAGCGACTCTATTTTCTATGCTGTGTGCTGGTGTATCTGCATTTGTAACGTTTTGTGTAACCATTTGGTCATTCTCTGATTCTTGAGAAGGTTCGCCAATTGGATATGCACTGTTGGTCACTACACCGGAATCAAATACATCTGACATATTTTGAGAACATAGTTCACCTTCGTTGCAAACAATTATCTGTTCGCTACGTGAATTTTGCAAATTAGGTGTGTCAAACTGGGCAGCGTTCATTGTAACGGAACGTGCCGCGTCATCATTTGCCGTTAAATTAAGTGTGGACATAAATGAATTTGCTTGCTCATCATCTGGAATAAAATCATTACTAGTGATCGGCACGCACTGATTTCTGTAATTAGGTGATTATCACTATTACACTGAGTGTCGCAAGTATTATCGGTCAAATTATTCGAGTCGGCATTTCACTCATTGCACATCGCGATGTACTGTTAACAGTTTTTCGCGGCATTTTTCACAAATCAAAATTAAGCACAAAATGAAACAAAGACGAAGCAAAAATGGAACAAACACAATTACAACAAAGAGCAATAAATTGCCGATGATCTGTGAAAGAAAGAGTGACAAATTAGTAAATGCGTTGCGCCAGATGCAAACTACGTTTAAGTAAATAAGAGCAGATATATAACTGACTACTTCTCAGAAATTCACAAAGAAATACGATCCTGACCGGTTGTCGCCAAGTGTAACCTCCCTACAAAATAAAATACATAATATGAATATGATTCAAATTTAGTGTAACCTTAAAACAGAAAAATTCCTAAACCTCTCAACAGTAAAAATTATAATTATGTCGTTCACATTCAGTGTAACGTCCCAACAAAAAAATAAATTCAGTAACCTGGTAATAATACAATGTAACTAACCTCTCAATTAAATTGTCGCTCACTTATAACTTTTCAATAATTGACTGTGAATTTAATCTGGTAAATTTTGGACGTCAGCAGTGCTGTGTCATGTCCCTGAAAGATCATTCTGAATAAAAAAGAGAAAAATTCTTACCTCAATGAAGTCGCCGGATAACGCATATATATCTGCTCTTACAAAAAAAAATTTTTTTTGGCACAGCCCTGTGCAATGCTGGCCGAGAGATTTGTCATTTATGAAAGCAAACAACTGATTTTTCTTTTGCAATAATCGGGATGATCATGGATTGGAGAAATTAGTACATTCTTTAAATTGAAATGAATGGTTGTTAAAAGTTACTTTATATGAGAAAGATTATTATTAGGACATTTTTAAAACATTTACATGGGACTTGAGATAACATTACTACATATGCGCGAGGCTGCTTTTTACCTTATACAATAATGCTCAGGCTCCGGCATCGCTGCACCACGACCGGCCCAGCGAACACGATACACCAGACCAGACCAGAACAGACTGCTCACTAGCAACAACTTACTGCTACAGCTACACAGTTCGCACTGCAGTCAACACTGCTCTCTGGTCTGAGATTCTCTTATACCTTGCATATCGCAGGCAGCGCATGAGCAATACATCGAAATTACATCTGCTCGGACCTCTTACAAGACTGACTACGGAAGAAAGACCAAATACAAAGCAAAGTAGCTGTAGTTTTGTTAAGAACATTAGTGATAAGCAATGATATCTTGAAATGTAAATGAAATACAACCTATACAGTGGTAAAATCAGATTGTTAATATGCATGTGAATACTGAACAGTGACTTCCGGAACGGATAAAACTGAACAATTAGCAACAAGAACTGTAGGGTGAAATTATAGCTACAATACAAACAAAAGATGGATATAAATGTAACTTGAATAGGAGCAGTTAGGACTCGTGCACTGGTGGTCTCGTACAAACTTAATTATGTATATTGATAGTTCATCCATTTCTAGAATCGAGAATCTCGACCATTTTTGCTTGTTATCGACATTGATAATGGCAAGGCACCGGCCCCAGAGATTGCAAAAATTTGAAGAGTGTTTTAATTTAATAACGTGTACGTGACAAAAAATCTTGCAGGAGGCAGACTACCATTATAATAATAATCAGTAGTTCTCTGACCAGGCTGACTGGTTCGCAGTGGTAAAAGTCGAACATCAGGCAAGGAAATCAGAAGCAGCACGTAAGCAAGAAAATGATAATACGGGAAGGAGATGAGGAATAGATCAGGGAGTAGATACTATGTTATTAGAGGGAGCTGTGTAGCTAAGTAATTGAAGAGGCAGCTAGAGGGTGGAAAATATACAGCAGAAAGTGAGCCCTTCATCTATGTGAGAGTGATCAAAACGTACTTGGTCCCTTGTTGGAACATCGCCACGGATTAAATTTTGAATAAAAATAATCAACAATGGCATTCGAAGAGTTCCGGTATAAGAAGTCACCCTCATTCTGGCGACGGCCTTTTCCAAGAAGACGGATGAGCGGAAAGAGGTTTAGGCTATCATCTTGCCCTAGGGGTGGTAAACTGTCCCTAAAAGGCGGAAAATCAGCAACGATCAACGGTATGACGCTATAGCAAGCAACTGAACCACTGCATTAAAATCAGTATTTATCCACAGGACATGTATCCCGTAATTGAAAATTTGTCTTTGGATCTCTCCATTGGCAAAAAGATTCCGGATTAGTTCCCCATTCGGATCTCCGGGAGCGTAACGCCGTGGGGGAGGGGTAATATTCTACGAATCAGAGAGTGGAATGTCAGAAGTTTCAGTGTGGTAGGGAACCTGTTGTTGTTGTTGTTGTTGTTGTGGTCTTCAGTCCTGAGACTGGTTTGATGCAGCTTTCCATGCTACTCTATCCTGTGCAAGCTTCTTCATCTCCCAGTACCTACTGCAACCTACATCCTTCTGAATCTGCTTAGTGTATTCATCTCTTGGTCTCCCTCTACGATTTTTACCCTCCACGCTGCCCTCCAATGCTAAATTTGTGATCCCTTGATGCCTCAAAACATGTCCTACCAACCGATCCCTTCTTCTAATCAAGTAGTGTCACAAACTTCTCTTCTCCCCAATCCTATTCAGTACCTCCTCATTAGTTATGTGATCTACCCACCTTATCTTCAGCATTCTTCTGTAGCACCACATTTCGAAAGCTTCTATTCTCTTCTTGTCCAAACTAGTTATCGTCCATGTTTCGCTTCCATACATGGCTACACTCCATACAAGTACTTTCAGAAACGACTTCCTGACACTTAAATCTATTCTCGATGTTAACAAATATCTCTTCTTCAGAAACGATTTCCTTGCCATTGCCAGTCTACATTTCATATCCTCTCTACTCCGACCATCATCAGTTATTTTACTCCCCAAATAGCAAAACTCCTTTACTACTTTAAGTGTCTCATTTTCTAATCTAATTCCCTCAGCATCACCCGATTTCATTTGACTACATTCCATAATCCTCGTTTTTCTTTTGTTGATGTTCATCTTATATCCTCCTTTCAAGACACTGTCCATTCCGTTCAACTGCTCTTCCAAGTCCTTTGCTGTCTCTGACAGAATTACAATGACATCGGCGAACCTCAAAGTTTTTACATCTTCTCCATGAATTTTAATACCTACTCCGAATTTTTCTTTTGTTTCCTTTACTGCTTGCTCAATATACAGATTGACTAACATCGGGGAGAGGCTACAACCCTGTCTCACTCCTTTCCCAACCACTGCTTCCCTTTCATGCCCCTCGTCTCTTATAAATGCCATCTGGTTTCTGTACAAATTGTAAATAGTCTTTCGCTCCCTGTATTGTACCCCTGCCACCTTCAGAATTTGAAAGAGAGTATTCCAGTTAACATTGTCAAAAGCTTGTTCTAAGTCTACAAATGCTAGAAACGTAGGTTTGCCTATTCTTAGTCTTTCTTCTAAGATAAGTCGTAAGGTTAGTATTGCCTCACGTGTTCCAACATTTCTACGGAATCCAAACTGATCTTCCCCCAGGCTGGCTTCTACCAGTTTTTCCATTCGTCTGTAAAGAATTAGCGTTAGTATTTTGCAGCTGTGACTTATTAAACTGATAGTTCGGTAATTTTCGCATGTCAACACCTGCTTTCTTTGGAATTGCAATTATTATATTCTTCTTGAAGTCTGAGGGTATTTCGCCTGTCTCATACATCTTGCTCACCAAATGGTAGAGTTTTGTCTTGACTGGCTCTCCCAAGGCCACCAGTAGTTCTAATGGAATGTTGTCTACTCCCGGGGCCTTGTTTCGACGCAGGTCTTTCAGTGCTCTGTCAAACTCTTCACGCAGTATCTTAACTCCCATTTTGTCTTCATCTACATCCTCTTCCATTTCCATAATATTGTCCTCAAGTACATCGCCCTTGTATAAACCCTCTATATACTCCTTCCACCTTTCTGCCTTCCCTTCTTTGCTTAGAACTGGGTTTCCATCTGAGCTCTTGATATTCATACAAGTGGTTCTCTTCTCTCCAAAGGTCTCTTTAATTTTCCTGTAGGCAGTATCTATCTTACCCGACAAGCCTCTACATCCTTACATTTGTCCTCTAGCCATCCCTGCTTAGCCATTTTGCACTTCCTGTCGATCTCATTTTTGAGACGTTTGTATTCCTTTTTGCCTGCTTCATTCACTGCATTTTTATATTTTCTCCTTTCATCAATTACATTCAATATTTCTTCTGTTACCCAAGGATTCCTATTAGCCCTCGTCTTTTTACCTAATTGATCGTCTGCTGCGTTCTCTACTTCATCCCTCAGAGCTACCCATTCTTCTTCTACTGTATTTCTTTCCCCCATTCCTGTCAATTGTTCGCTAATGCTCTCCCTGAAACTCTATACAACCTCTGGTTCTTTCAGTTTATCCAGGTCCCATCTCCTTAAATTCCCACCTTTTTTCAGTTTCTTCAGTTTCAATCAGCAGTTCATAACCAAGAGATTATGGTCAGAATCCACATCTGCCCCTGGAAATGTCTTACAATTTAAAACCTGGTTCCTAAATCTCTGTCTTACCTTTATATAATCTATCTGATACCTTTTAGTATCTCCAGGATTCTTCCAGGTATACAACCTTCTTTTATGATTCTTGAACCAAGTGTTAGCTACGATTAAGTTATGCTCTGTGCAAAATTCTACAAGGCGGCTTCCTCTTTCATTTCTTCCCCCCAATCCATATTCACCTACTATGTTTCCTTCTCTCCCTTTTCCTACTGACGAATTCCAGTCACCCATGACTATTAAATTTTCGTCTCCCTTCACTACCTGAATAATTTCTTTTATCTCGTCATACATTTCATCAATTTCTTCATCATCTGCAGAGCTAGTTGGCATATAAACTTGTACTACTGTAGTAGGCATGGGCTTTGTGTCTATCTTGGCCACAATAATGCGTTCACTGTGCTGTTTGTAGTAGCTAACCCGCACTCCTACTTTTTTATTCATTATTAAACCTACCCCTGCATTACCCCTATTTGATTTTGTATTTATAGCCCTGTAATCACCTGACCAGAAGTCTTGTCCCTCCTGCCACCGAACTTCACTAATTCCCACTATATCTAACTTTAACCTATCCATTTCCCTTTCTAAATTTTCTAACCTACCTGCCCGATTAAGAGATCTGACATTCCACGCTCCGATCCGTAGAACGCCAGTTTTCTTTCTCCTGATAACGACGTCCTCTTGAGTAGTCCCCGCCCGGAGATCCGAATGGGGGACTATTTTACCTCCGGAATATTTTACCCAAGAGGATGCCATCATCATTTAATCATACAGTAAAGTTGCATGTCCTCGGGTAACCTAGAAAATCTAAAAAAAGAGAAATGCTAATGCTCAGCCTAGACATAGTGGGAGTCAGTGAATTGAAATGGAAAAAAGGATTTCTGGTCAAATGAGTACAGGGTAATATAAATAGCAGCAGAAAATAGACTAACGGAGTAGGATTCGTTATGATTAGGAAAGTGGGCCAGAGAGTGAGTTACTGCAAATAGTTCAGTGACACAACTGGAATGATAGGATACGCTTGTCGTTCTCGGAGGCTACAGATAGTGCGCAAATGAATAGCTCAGTAGGCAGTTCGGTTGAAGAGAAATGGACATCTGTAAAAGGGCAATCACAGAAGTTGGAGAGGAAAACGTAGATACAAGGAAGGAAACTGCGAGGAAACCGTGGGTAACAGAAGAAATTTCAGCTGATCGCCGAAAGAAGGAAATATAAAAATGTGCAGGGACACAGAAATAATAGACATTTTCCTAAATAAATAGGAATTTGGGGGAAGCTAAGGCGGCATGGATAGGAAGAAATCGAAGAAGAAATAGTTGTCGGAAGGACTGACGCGCAGCACATATAGAAGTCGAAACAACCTACCGTGAAATGGAAAGAAAGGGTGCTAACATTAAGAGTGCAACGGTAATTCCATTGTTAAATGTAGGGGAGAGAGCTGACAGGGGAAAGGGCACACTAAAGGTCTCTATGAGGGGCTTGATGACGTGATGGAAGAATAAATAGGAGACGGAAGAGATAGGGGATCCAGTATTAGGATTACAATCTAAAAGAACTTTGGACGACTTAGTATCAAATAGTGCAGAAGGGATAGATAACGTTCCATCGGAATTTCTAAAATGATTGTGAGAAGTGGCAACAAAACAACTATTCACGCGTATATGTAGAATATGTGAGACTGGAGATAATCCACCATACCTTCGGAAAAAACATCATCCTCACAATTTCGAGAATAGAGAAAGCCGACAAGTGCGAGAATTATCGCACAATAAAATTAATAGCTCATGCATCAAAATTGCTCACAAGAATAATATACAGAAGAATGAAAAGGAACACTGAGGATGTGTTAGATGACCATCAGTTTGGCCTTAGGAGAGGGAGTTTGTTCTGACGTTGCTGCTGAGAATGAAAGCGAGACTGAAGAAAAATCAAGACATATTCACAAGATTTTTCGACCTCTAAAATACGTTCGACAATGTCAAATAGTGCAAGATGTTCGAAACTCTGAGAAAGAATGGATAAGGTATAGGGAAAGACGAGTATTGCACATTGTGCACAAGAACCAAGAGGGAACAATAAGACTGGATGACCAAAAACGAAGTGTTCGGATTGAAAAGGTTGTAAAACAGGAATGTAGTCTTTCTCTCCTACAGTTCAGTCCATACACCGAAGAAGCAACGACGGAAATAAAAGAATGATCCAACAGTGGGATTAAAATTCAAGAAGAAAGCATAATATTGATAAGATTTCCTAACGATATTATTGTCCTCAGTAAAAGTGAAAAAGAGTTACAGGGTCTATTGAATAGAATGAATAGTCTGATTAGCACAAATTATGGATTGACAGTAAAACGAAGAAATACGGAAGTAATTAGAAGTAGCAGAAATGAGAAGAGCGGGAAACTTAACATCAGAATTGGGCATCACGAAGTAGAAGAAGTTAAGGAATTCTGCTACTTACGAGGGCAGTTCAATAAGTAATGCAACACATTTTTTTCTGAAACAGGGGTTGTTTTATTCAGCATTGAAATACACCAGGTTATTCCCCAATCTTTTAGCTACACAACACTATTTTTCAACGTAATCTCCATTCAATGCTACGGCCTTACGCCACCTTGAAATGAGGGCCTGTATGCTTGCACGGTACCATAACTTCTTCATCATCCGCGTAGTGCCTCCCACGGATTGTGTCCTTCATTGGGCCAAGCATATCGAAATCCGACGGTGCGAGATCGGGGCTGTAGGGTGCATGAGGAAGAACAGTCCACTGAAGTTTTGTGAGCTCCTCTCGGGTGCGAAGACTTGTGTGAGGTCTTGCGTTGTCATGAAGAAGGAGAAGTTCGTTCAGATTTTTGTGCCTACGAACACGCTGAAGTCGTTTCTTCAATTACTGAAGAGTAGCACAATACACTTCAGAGTTGATCGTTTGACCATGGGGAAGGACATCGAACAGAATAACCCCTTCAGCGTCCCAGAAGACTGTAACCATGACTTTACCGGCTGACGGTATGGCTTTAAACTTTTTCTTGGTAGGGGAGTGGGTGTGGCGCCACTCCATTGATTGCCGTTTTGTTTCAGGGTCGAAGTGATGAACCCATGTTTCATCGCCTGTAACAATCCTTGACAAGAAATTGCCACCCTCAGCCACATGACGAGCAAGCAATTCCGCACAGATGGTTCTCCTTTGCTGTTTATGGTGTTCGGTTAGACAACGAGGGACCCAGCGGGAACAAACCTTTGAATATCCCAACTGGTGAACAATTGTGACAGCACTACCAACAGAGATGTCAAGTTGAGCACTGAGTTGTTTGATGGTGATCCGTCGATCATCTCGAACGACTGTGTTCGCACGCTCCGCCATTGCAGGGGTCACAGCTGTGCACGGCCGGCCCGCACGCGGGAGATCAGACAGTCTTGCTTGACGTTGCGGCGATGATGACACACGCTTTGCCCAACGACTCACCGTGCTTTTGTCCACTGCCAGATCACCGTAGACATTCTGCAAGAGCCTATGAATATCTGAGATGCCCTGGTTTTCCGCCAAAAGAAACTCGATCACTGCCCGTTGTTTGCAACGCACATCCGTTACAGACGCCATTTTAACAGCTCCGTACAGCGCTGCCACCTGTCGGAAGTCAATGAAACTATACGAGACGAAGCGGGAATGTTTGAAGATATTCCACAAGAAATTTCCGGTTTTTTCAACCAAACTTGGCCGAGAAAAAAAATGTGTTGCATTACTTATTGAACTGCCCTCGTAGATAGCAAAATAACTCGATGCAAGGATAGAAAAACCAGACCAGCAACTACGAAAAGGGCATTCCCGTCCAAGAGAAGTCTACTAGTATCATACATTGGCCTTAATTTGTGGAAGAAATTTGTGAGAATGTAGGTTTGGAGCACAGCTTTGTGTGATAGTGAAACATGGACTGTGGGAAACTCGAAACAGAGGAGTATAAACATTTCGGATGTGGTGCTACAGAGGAAAGTTGAAAATTGGGTGGGCTTGAAAGTTAAACAATGAGGACGCTCTCTGCAGAATCAACGAGGAAAGGAATACTTGGAAACCACTGACACGAAGAGGGATAAGGGTGACAGGACATCTATCAGGACATCACTGAATGACTTCCGTGGTATTAAAGGGAGCTATAGAAGGTAAAAACTGTAGAGGAAGACAGAGACTACAATACTTCCAGCAAATAATTGAGGACGTAGGTTGCAACAGCTGCTCTTCGATGCAAAGGTTGGCACAGGAGAAGAATTCGTGGCGGGCCGCGTGATACCAGTAAAAAAAAAAGGAAGAGATGAGTTTGAGTGGTCATCTGAAAGAAGAGGGGCTCAATAAGGCCGTCAGAAGAATGACGACAAAAATCGGTTGAATAGGAAGACATGTGAGATGGAACGAGGAGGGGAGAGAATTGGACTAAAAAGACCAGAGACACACAGTCTAGATAGTCTTACTACTATGTGACTGAATCGGTGCACAGTCGGATTTGCAGGTTGTAGTTCTAGCAGCTTGTACAGTCAATAAGTCTTGAATTTTCAATATTTCATATAATTAATGATATAGTTTAAAAATCTGAAATACTGTTATAATCTGCCCATTCAGAGGTACACATATCAAATAAAGTTTTGCAACACCCGAGTTCCCAGAACTCCTGCAGATAGACGTTGACTGTGAATATTTTATTACAGACTCAGTCCCTTTAACTATTCAGAGATGTCACTAAACTGGCCCAAAGATGTAAACAACCATACATGAGCAGCTCCTATTAGACAGTGGGGGTCCTACAGCCGATCAGTTCCAGTCGTTCCACGATGAAGGAGGTACATGGCTCGTTTTGTCTGTAGTTCAAGCATGCCTACACGGCCAATACCGCGGTTCGATCGCGTCCGCGTTTTTACTTTGTGCCAGGAAGGACTCTCAACAAGGGATCTCGGAGTGAACCAAAGCGACGTTGTTCGGATATGGAGGAGATACAGGGAGACAGGAACTGTCGATAACATTCCTCGTTCAGGCCGTCCAAGGGCTATTACTGCAGTGGATAACCGCTACCTACGGATTATGGCTTGGAGGAACCTTGACAGCAACGCCACGATGTTGAATAATGCTCTTCGCGCAGCCACAGGACGTCGTGTTACGACTCAAACTCTACGTAGTAGGTTGCATGATGCGCAACGTCACACCCAACGTCCCTGGCGAGGCCCATCTTTCCAACCACGACACCATGCAGCGCGGTAGAGATGGGCCCAACAACATGCCGAATGGACCGTTCAGGATTGGCATCACGTTCTCTTCATCGATGACTGTCGCATATGCCTTCAACCAGACAATCGTCAGAGACGTGTTTCGGGGCAACTCGGTCAGACTGAACGCCTTAGACAAACTGTCCATCGAGTGCAGCAACGTTGAGGTATCCTGCTGTTTTCAGGTGGCATTATGTGGGCCGAAATATGCCGCTGGTGGTCATGGAGGGCGCCGTAACGGCTGTACGATGCGTGAATGCCATCCTCCGACCGATAGTGCAACCATATCGGCAGTATTTTGGTGAGGCATTCGTCTTCATGGACGACAATTCGCGCCCCCATCTTGCACATCTCGTGAATGACTTCCTTCAGGATAACGACATCACTCGACTAGAGTGGCCAGCATGTTCTCCAGACGTGAACCCTATCGAACACGCCTGAGATAGACTGAAAAGGGCTGTTTATGGGCGACGTGACCCACCAACTACTCTGAAGGATCTACGCCGAATCGCCGTTGAGGAGTGGGTCAATCTGGATCAGTAGTGACTTGATCAACTTGTGGATGGTATGCCACGACGAATACAGGCATGCATCAATGCAAAAGGACGTGCTACTGGGTATTAGAGGTGCCGTTGTGTACAACAATCTGGACCACCACCGCTGAAGATCTCGCTGTATGGTGGTACAACATGCAATGTGTGGTTTTCATGAGCAATAAAAATGGCGGAAGTGATGTTTATGTTGATCGCTATTCCAGTTTTCTGTACAGGTTCCGGAACTCACGGAACTGAGGAGATGCAAAACTTTTTTTGATGTGTGTATAATACGCAATTTACTCAGACTATATTCATCAAGTATTTGAGAATGAGAGCAGTTGACGAGTTCCAAAAAAACATTTTTTCTCAGACACTAAAACACTAAAAGAAAAAAATGTTTATCATTTACTACATTTTCTCTGTTCATGTAATAAGATTTCAGCATGACGTATGCCGATATAATTTGTTACTTCTTTACAACTAGCTCTATTTGCAACACAGTTTGCAGACAATGACTACATATACCACTGAATGTACTTCTAAACTTATATCGTTGTACGACTAATAGTTCAGGACGAGTGATGTCTTACAAATTGAGATGCGAGCAAAACTAGATTTTATTAAAACGGACCACAAATTACCTATACAACACCCATCCAGTGTTTGATACAGAGAGCACTTAGCGACATAGAACAAGGCTTGTAAACAGCTTTGGTTTGGACTTTTTCATTATCCTGTGGGTGAATAATGCCAACGCCCTTCCCGCTGTGGTATCAGCGGTTCCTGTCTGATCACCGAAGTTAAGTGCTGTCCGGTTTGGCTAGCACTTGGATGGGTCATCATCCGGGTCTGCCGAGTGGTGTTGGCAAGAGGGGTGCACTCAGCTCTTGTGAGGCCAATTGAGTTGCTACCTTATTGAGAAATAGCGGTACCGGTCACGGAAACTGTTACCGGCATGGAGAGCGGTTTGTTGACCACATGTTCCTCTGTATCGGCATCCGGTGACGCCTAAGGGCTGAGAATGACATGGCGGCGGGTACAATTTGACCTTAAAGGTCTGTTCGGACGTTCTTTGTTTTGTGTGGGTGAATAATGTGAAACTAGTAGAAACTAGATGATTAGGATTTTGCTTCTTCAGCCATAAAAGCTGTAAACGCTTAACGCCAAATGTTTAATTCGTTTGTAAAGTAAACAGACGCTACACGCCGTTTTATACATGGGAGTCAGGTTCATTAAAGAGTCGGAGGTGGGGAAATTTCCAGTATTTCTCTCATTTGCCTGTACAGCGCTTTATTAAACATTCACCGAGGCAGCTTCAGAAATCCAGCTGGAAAATCTGGCGGTGCTTTTCGAGACGATATAACAGCTGACGCTAAACTTACGCAAGGCCATTTCGGAAACACAGTTACTTAAAAACGAACCGCCAGAGCACATTTCCACTCAGAGCGGTACCACGCTAATCACGTGCGAGTGCTGTGCAGAGTCGCGTCGCAGCAGCGGCGGTGGCGTGTTATGTGTAACAACACAGTCTTAGCAATTCATAACAGCGCCACAGCGCAGCGTTTCATCGGCCGGCCAACCCCCCATGTTATGCCGGCGTCCAGCCATAACACGATATTAATAAAATACCGTTTGATGCGGCCCTCGGCCGGCCGGAACGCTCTTATAAGTTTTTATCGGAACCACTTTGCTGCGACGCTGTGTGCTGGCCTTAGATAAAAGCAATGGAAGGTATCCTAATACTTTATGGTGTGCCCTTTGGTACGAGTCCTCACAGTTAGGAATCAGACATGCAGCACACATTTCGCATTGTAACGCCTGCTGTGTAGTTGATGGAGGAAATGAAGAAAACCAGGGGCATCACTGTTTCCCTCTCAGACAACTAGCAGCACTTAGAACACTTGAAACTTCCCCTTTGAATGTAAAGAATGATAGCGCTGGAAAAACTCTTACGTTATTAGATTTTCAAACAGCTGAGCAAAACTCAACGTACTCAGACAGTTTTCTCTTTACTTATTCTGATCATCACTAAACTGACACACAATATTTTTTAGCGCAACGGAGTCCGACTTTCAATAATCCCTACAAAAGAATGGCCCTGACTAACAATAACCTATACTTTTCATGAATCACTTAGCTCACAAAAAACTTAGTTACTCACAAGGGAACCTCCCCATCGCACTCCCCTCAGATTTAGTTATAAGTTGGCACAGTGGATAGGCCTTGAAAAACTGAACACAGATCAATAGAGAAAACAGGAAGAAGTTGTGTGTAACTATGAAAAAATAATCAAAATATACAAACTGAGTAGTCCATGTGTGAGATAAGTAACTTTTAGAAAGATGCGAGCTCAGGAGCGCCGTGCTCCCGTGGTTAGCGTGAGCAGCTGCGGAACGAGAGGTCCTTGGTTCAAGTCTTCCATTGAGTGAAAATTTTTATTTTCAAACAATTATCAGAGTTCAGCCACTCAAACATAATCAACTTCGCTTTCCAAAATTCCAGGACATGTTCAGATTTCCTTGGACATATACATGATTTGACGGTCTACACACGGAAAAATTTGAAAACGTTAAAAACATATGTTTTGAGAGAGCACAGAGGAAATTGTGCGAGTGTGAAACTGTTGCATTCATTTGTTGCAGTTTATGTGACACACTCTTATGTTTTCATCACTTTTTTGGGAGTGATTATCACATCCACAAGAAAACCTAAATCGGGCAAGGTAGAAGAATCTTTTTACCCATTCGCCAAGTGTGCAAGTTAGGTGGGGCGACAACATATTTCTGTCATGTGACGCACATGCCGTCACCAGTGTCGTATGGAATATATAAGACGTGTTTTACTGGATCAAATGTTTTCGGTTCCCATTGGAGAGGCACGTCCATTCGTCTACTAATCGCACGGTTTTGCGGTACTGCAATACAGCGAGCGCCAATACTGCCAGCTAAACAAAAGATAGCAGAAAGTAGTCGGACTGAAATTCTTCAAGTGAAGGTTTTACGTAATGAAAGGCTGCAGGAATTATTCGAGCGGGAGTCGAACCAGTGTTGTTTGAAAGAAAAGCTGTCCTCATGCAAAAAAATACGGTCGCCAGCCTAATTAGGCAAAATTAATTTTCAGTAAATGAATATTAAACGAGGTTCGAGTCCTCCCTCGGGCATGGGTGTGTGTGTTGTTCTTAGCGTAAGTTAGTTTAAGTTGTGTGTAAGTCTAGAGATCGATGGCCTCAGCAGTTTGGTCCCTTTGAAATTCCCCAAAAAAGAAAGTAGTAAACGAAGTAAACCAACTGCTGAAGATTACGTCACTCCCAACAGCAACGTGTTTTTGGTAATTGGACACGAAAGCACAGCACACTCTAGTATGTACAAGGTGTGTTAAAAAGATTCCGGAACATTAGTAATTTCACGCCAATGGTGTGTTAGAGCGAAATGCGGTTGTCATCCCTGCACACGCCCGTGTTTAATGTGTAACTGGCTGAAGTTTCATTGTCGTTGTCGTATGTCTATGAGTTATTGTTCAGTGCTGTATTGGTTAGAAAGTTCTGTCGCATAGTTTCCGAATTTAGAGATGCCAGAGATAGAGGAGCAATGTGTCTGCGTTAAATTTCGCGTGAAACTCAAGAAAACCTTTACAGAGACACACCAAATGACGGGGGAAGCCTACGGTGATGAGCGCTTACTCTCTACTCGTCGTTACGATGTTCACACTGTTTAAAAACGGTCGGAAGGAAGTTATGGATGACTCTCGTTCAGGACGCCCTTCGACATCTACCGACAATGTTCATGTAGGGAAAGTCGACGAAATTGTGCGTCCCCATCGAAGACTGGCTGTCCGAGAGATTGCAGAAGAATTTAACATTTCAGTTGGATCATGTTATGAAATCCTGACACAGAATCTTGGAATGCATCCTACAGCCGCCAAGTTGGCCTCACGGCTGATGCGTCAATACCGCTCATGATGAGGAGAAGCTGAAAGGACGAAGGACGAAAGGAAATTCGCAGACGGCGCTTCGTGCGATCCAGCAAAAGGCGTACCATGACTATTTCCGGAAGTGGAAACGGGCGTTGCAAGCGGTGTATCAAACGTGGAAGAAAGTATTTCGAAGACCATGTGTAATAAGTAAAAGGTAAGGACAGAAAAACTTTGTGGACAAAGTTTCGGAATTTTTTGAATGGATCTTATTTTAGTAAAACAACTGATCATGTGTAGAGTTTATATCTGTTTTATTTTAGTGGCAACTAACAACTTCACACTAAATTACCCTGCTTGCCTTAGTGAATAAAGAATAATGTTGATTATAATATACCACTGGACAAGGGAAAACTGCTGAAAATTTGGACATATGCTAGCCTTAAAGCTTCACTCCTGAAGTACAGTAATTCTGATACACTTGCCAACCTGTTATTTTAACTAACATGAACACTCATAGTTTTCATAGCCTGTACGTCAAGCTTTGCGTTGCACAGAACATGAGTTGTACATCGGGTTCCCGAATCTGTTACAGCTTAATTAAAGTAAAGTATGATTTTAAAAGCATAAACAGTTCGACAATAAGTTTTGCATGAATCTGCACTGTGGCTTGCTGATTAACTGACTGCAACTTGGGGATGGGAGAGTCTAAAACTGTTCTGTCTCAGAAAACATTTCTTAATTAACTCTGTCAATAACAAACAACAGTAATAACATACATAATAGGAACGTGCACACAAAATCATTATTTACAAATCTGTTATGCCTGTGTGAGTGCTGTTGGCCGTCAGACACTTACGAACCTAAACCTTGTTTCCGTAATCACTGTTCCCTGGTCAGTTACACGTTATAAGAAGTGATTTTAATAATTTTTGAAAGTTTAGCTTCAAAAAGAAATTGTAATTAAATGTGATTTTAATGTAGACCGAACTTAAGAAATTTAATCACCATTATATTCATAAGACTATATGCGAAATCACATTCTATTACTTCACATAATTTAGTAATTGTTTTAATTTTTTAAATTATTCATTGAAGCACTTCCACTTTATCCGAGAAGGAAAAATTCGGAACGTTTCTCTAAAGGCTTAGGATCCTATCAAGATGAATGGCTTAGGATAAAATACGGTTCTTGAAACAATGTTAATCATTTATTACCGTAATACTTCCGTAAAAACTGGTCTATCCTTGAATTTACAATATTAAACATCAATTTGCCTGATAGTGGATGCAATGGCGATCCTCTGGCGGTAGAACAAAGACGTATGATGTAGTAAAGGCTCTTGGTGCAACATACTCTAAAAAATATTTTCTTAGCTACGTAAATGCAAATTTCAGAGCAATCCAATAAATACCGTGATACACCGGCCACAAACATTCCACATCCGGGTCATAATTACTCAACTTTTGCAGAAGTCTTTTCCTCGTTTATCATACGGGAATTTGACTCGTCGAGAGCTAGCCACTAAGCGTCATTGGCACAAAGACTTCTCGCGCCTCTTCGTATCACTCCATCTTTTCATTCTCGCCAAATCTTTTCATTGTGGAGGGGACTTCCCTCTAGCTTCTCTGTTGTATACCGTTACGTATGTTACGATTCAGAACATGAAATGACATAGCTTCAGATAAGCCAGTTGTAAATTAGAAGGACGTGCTGAAAGTAATACTTCCGAATTTTTTATGTGACAGTTCTTAAAGCTTTTAAAGTATATCTAACCTCATTAACATTCTGAATCTTTAGACATAAAGTCTTCAAATCTGCAGCCCTTTGCCGATAGAGGGCTCCGAATTGTAGCATGTAACATAGCGGTGTGTAACGTAACTATGGCGGTGCGTGAGAAACTTTGCGGTAAATGAGTTTTGAATTCCAGGAGTTCGTCCACACAGGAGCACACTCTCCTTTAGCATGACGATGCCAGATTACACACGAACTCTGCGTCTTCTTAAACAATCCGACGCTTTCGGTTGACTGTCATCCATGATCCTAGGTACAATCCCGACACGGTCACATCTGTTTTTAATCTGTTTCCAAAACTTAGAGAACGTATTCAAGAACTTCACTTTGATAGTGATGAAGCAGTGCAGGCAGAGATGAGGTTGCGGCTCCGCCAACAAAATCTAACGTTCTACAGCGACGCCATGAACAAACTGGTCTCTCGTTGGGAGACACGTGTTCATCACCAGCGTGACTATGCTGAGAAATGAATACGTAGACATGAAGAATAAAAATGTAAAATGTTAATAAAGTTTGGTTTAAAAGACTTTAAAGAGTATCAACATGAAAAATTTGGAGATATCACTTTTCAGCAAGCCATCGCCCTTCCTGATTATATTAAATTAGAGACTGAGAAAAAATAATTTACATACACCTTAAGTCTAAGATGTTACTGAATGTAGATGTTACAGTACGAATAAATGACGTGAGTGTCACAGACTCACTTGTTAACGGCCTGTTCGTCGACCGTTAAGACATCAGGATTCTTCCTTTTACAAGTGTTTCGTCACCTAATCGATGCTGTGATGTAAAGAAAAAGGAACACTGGGAAAGTTTCAGCACAGTGACAGCTTGTGATATTTGAATGTACCTTGCAGGAAGACACACGTCTGCAAGATAGCCTGTGACAGTGTCTCATAGAAAAAAACCCACAATTCCCAAGTGTTTTGACAGCAACTAAGATTGCTTGTGGTTTTGATGGTTTCAGTTTCAAAACCCATGCTTTGCGGTCGCACTGATAGCGCAAGTAAATCGACATTTACATGCTGGATGGGTGTGTGTACCCGTTTGTTGGACTTGCACTCAGGTATAACTGAATTTCGTAAGTGTACAGGTGAGTTTGTAGTGGGAGAGCATTTTTGACACATCATACACTTATAGTGAGAAGAGTAACGATCCTTGTGGTACCCCTGATACTATTCCCTTCCACTGCGACCACTTTCTTTCAATCATTACACTCTGTTGGCGAGATGTAAGGTGTGGGCGGAACCACTGTACAACAGTTTTCACTTGCGAGTTTAGCAAATATTGGATCGGTGCTTAAGTTCGTAGAGTTTTCGGGTAAGTTTAATAAACACAACAGATACACATAATCAGTGCTGTTTTTCAGGGGGAACACTGGGGGATGCGTACCCCTAAACGTTCTCGTCGACAAAGTAATTTTCTTACGATGTTGAGAACTTGGAAGAGTGCCAGAGATTTATTTCACGGACGTAAATTTTTTATTTCATTTTTTTTTGGTGTTCCTAATTGCAATATGAACGATACCAGTGCACTTTTTGGTGGGAAAAGTGATGTCATTGACTGTTTCAAGCATTTCGAAGCTGCGGCAACTATTTCCGACAGCAAGCACGTAGTTCCCTCGCCCGCTATAGTGGGCGATGGTAGTGCTAAACGGATATGCGTACGCTCAAACGCCAAGCTAGCGATAGATGTCTCTACGGTCCCGCTACAATAATCCTTCGGGATTAATTGCCATCTCTGTCTTGTTGTTCTTTATTCGTTTTCGTTTGCTGTTCCATTCTTGTCGGTTGTGCGAAATTTTACAGTGTGTCCTGTCTACCGTTGCAACTTGTAAGTTAAGTTGGAGGTGAGAGATGAGCAGAAAACTAACAAACTACGGTATTTTACTTGTTCTCCTGCATCTAAAAAACCAAAAACTGTCAATAATTTGTGCGCGAGTGAAAAGCCAAGAAGTTCAACATCAGTGGATGACGAAAGTGAAAGTGTAAACCTGAGCACTGAACTTCCGTGTGAAAATGGAGTGAACGAATGTACGCATGAAATAAAATGAAATGATCGTCCAGAATGTTGGACTTTGGAACAAGAAATCGCATTTTGTGAGAAAAATGACTGGTTGATCATTTCAAACAAAAAACTTGGCTGCAGAATTTGCAAAGAAGTAGGAACTTTAGGTTCAAAAAATGGCTCTGAGCACTATGGGACTCCACTGCTGAGGTCATTAGTCCCCTAGAACTTAGAACTAGTTAAATCTAACTAACCTAAGGACATCACAAACATCCATGCCCGAGGCAGGATTCAAACCTGCGACCGTAGCGGTCTTGCGGTTCCAGACTGAGGAAGTTTAGGCATAGAAGGAAATAAACAAGGTGTGAACATTGCACAGCCCTTGGGCAACAGTATCTGTGTCATCTTCAAGTGGTTCCAGAAAAGAAGAAATGGTTTCTTTGCGTAAAAAAGTATTTAAACGTAAAGAAAGTTCCATTCATCAAGCTGCTGCCCAAATAATACTTCGTGCCAAACAGAAGATTATGGAAAATGACGTCATGCCTAAAAGCAGATGGGTGGTATCCCATGCTTCAGTTATAAGTAACTTACACTGCATTATATCCAGTGTCGGAGTACCCTCAAACTATTTTTAGAAAAAGAGCACTGCACATAACAGAGACTTTCGTTATCAATAATGTGGTCCCCTCCACTTTTTACAACAGTTTGCCAACAGTGGAGTGACTTACTGATTTCGCGACTACAAGGCCGACACGTCCATTTAGGCGAACTAGGCGATGACCTAGGACTTCCGAATTTGGGGGGAGGCATGACGCTCGTGCGCAACGAGTCCACGTGCACTTCGTGAGGTTTACTTTGCTGTTGGTCTTCGTTAGCCGGAGCGATGAATCCCCAATTACTATACATAGATACAGTAACAGACAAGACGCAAGTCAATATTACACACATTCTCTTTGACTCTTCAGACTTTTGCGAGTAGGGGTTAAATCAGTTGATGAGTAGTAGTTGTTTGTGTCAACTATGCATCTAGCAGTCCAAGCTGTTCCAGCTCTGTTAGTGCCGACTTGAAAGTTATAATTAGTTTGTTGAGAGCGTCCTCTTCTATTTGTTCATAAAATACAGTGTTAACGCGACTGTAATGGTTAGAGACCAGATTGTATGCAACATAAAAAGCTCAAAATATGCATGAAAAATGCTAAATACATGCACGAAAAGTGTCGAAAGATGCAAAACCAAATAATAAATAGACAGTAGGTACTGCGTGCGAATCTCGAAACTGGATCTCTGCATATCGGTTGCGAGGATGGGCACCGGCCACGCGAAAAATCGATACATTTAGAATGCTGATCTCATGATCTGCATACTTCGTGGCAAAGATTGGGCATGGTCCTATTTGAGATTAAAGTTTAAAAAATTGCAAAAAGGAGACGGACGCCATGTTTCAGATATTGCTCCTTCTTTGATATTGTTGTTGGTAACAAGCGAGTGCCATACGTGTTAGTCACCGCGAAACGATCGATATGCACTGGTCTTCGAGATACGATCGCACCAAAAAGTATTGGCACAGGTACATTATCGTGGTTGTAGGTTAAACGAAACGTATATTTCAGAACAGAACCCAGACACGTGCCACCTTACATTACATAGTTTACAAATATGTCCAAATCACCTGTCTGTAAAGTAACATACAGTGTTATGAAAATAAACATCGCTCTTCTGCAACCAAAACAGTATTGGCACACACGTATGAATCGGACAGTGTGTTCGTTTTCTTCATTGGTTTTCACCTTCTAATAGCTAGTGTGCGTCCCTTTAGCATTTATAACAGCACTAAGACGCCTAGAAATGCTTTGTATTAAATTCCGGGTGATATCAGGGGTAATTTTCGACCATTCCTCAAGTAGCACTTTCTCCAAGTCGTTTTTACCGGACGGACGCCTTTTACTAACTTGTGTGTCAAGATGAGCCCACAGGTTCTCAGTGCGGTTCAAATCGGCTCTGAGGTGGAGTTAGAACCCTTCTGGGGGCTTGTACAGTAACCACTCCCGGGTTTTCATGGCAGTATGTTTTGCTGGAAATGAAACACCCCAGTAAGGCCCGATGTCTGTGCACTAGCGTGTAAATTACCTCGCAACACGTCGATGTATCTCATATGATAACTCCCGGAAATTGAAATAAGAACACCGTGAATTCACTGTCCCAGGAAGGGGAAACTTTATTGACACATTCCTGGGGTCAGATACATCACATGATCACACTGACAGAACCACAGGCACATAGACACAGGCAACAGAGCATGCACAATGTCGGCACTAGTACAGTGTATATCCATCTTTCGCAGCAATGCAGGCTGCTATTCTCCCATGGAGACGAGCGTAGAGATGCTGGATGTAGTCCTGTGGAACGGCTTGCCATGCCATTTCCACCTGGCGCCTCAGTTGGACCAGCGTTCGTGCTGGACGTGCAGACCGAGTGAGACGACGCTTTATCCAATCCCAAACATGCTCAATGGGGGACAGATCCGTAGATCTTGCTGGCCAGGGTAGTTGACTTACACCTTCTAGAGCACGTTGGGTGGCACGGGATACATGCGGACGTGCACTGTCCTGTTGGAACAGCAAGTTCCCTTGCCGGTCTAGGAATGGTAGAACGATGGGTTCGATGACGGTTTGGATGTACCGTGCACTATTCAGTGTCCCCTCGACGATCACCAGTGGTGTACGGCCAGTGTAGGAGATCGCTCCCCACACCATGATGCCGGGTGTTGGCCCTGTGTGCCTCGGTCGTATGCAGTCCTGATTGTGGCGCTCACCTGCACGGCGCCAAACACGCATACGACCATCATTGGCACCAAGGCAGAAACGACTCTCATCGCTGAAGACGACACGTCTCCATTCGTCCCTCCATTCACGCCTGTCGCGACACCACTGGAGGCGGGCTGCACGATGTTGGGGCGTGAGCGGAAGACGGCCTAACGGTGTGCGGGACCGTAGCCCAGCTTCATGGAGACGGTTGCGAATGGTCCTCGCCGATACCCCAGGAGCAACAGTGTACCTAATTTGCTGGGAAGTGGCGGTGCGGTCCCCTACGGCACTGCGTAGGATCCTACGGTCTTGGCGTGCATCCGTGCGTCGCTGCGGTCCGGTCCCAGGTCGACGGGCACGTGCACCTTCCGCCGACCACTGACGACAACATCGATGTACTGTGGAGACCTCACGCCCCACGTGTTGAGCAATTCGGCGGTACGTCCACCCGGCCTCCCGCATGCCCACTATACGCCCTCGCTCAAAGTCCGTCAACTGCACATACGGTTCACGTCCACGCTGTCGCGGCATGCTACCAGTGTTAAAGACTGCGATGGAGCTCCGTATGCCACGGCAAACTGGCTGACACTGACGGCGGCGGTGCACAAATGCTGCGCAGCTAGCGCCATTCGACGGCCAACACCACGGTTCCTGGTGTGTCCGCTGTGCCGTGCGTGTGATCATTGCTTGTACAGCCCTCTCGCAGTGTCCGGAGCAAGTATGGTGGGTCTGACACACCGGTGTCAATGTGTTCTTTTTTCCATTTCCAGGAGTGTACATTGTATCGTGGATTACAGCTAGATTTCCAACGCCGGACGCCGCCATACAACTCCAGGCCATGATACCGCGCCCACTGTGTTTCACTCTGGGATGCATGCGTTCGATGTTGAGGTGCGTATTCGGCTTGTGCCAAACTTTCTTTCTTGCATCAACTCCGAACACATTGAACTTCGATTCGTCGCTAAATATCACAGTGTTCCAAAACTCCATCGGCTTGCTGATGTCGTCCTTGGCAAACTGCAGGCGTTTCTACCGGTTAATTTCCGATATGTATGGCTTTTCCCTGGGAGAACGTCCATGCATGTCAGCCTCATTCAACACATTTCGTATAGTTTGGACACTAAACGTCTTGTCGGACGTTCCCTAAACAACCTCAGAAATAGTTGCTGCACTTGTAGCAGGTTCCTTCCGAGCAAGTACGATGATACGGCGACGCTATCGGGTTATAAGCACTTTTGGTCGTCCAGGACGACACTTATTCACTGTTATTCCAATCTCTTTATATTTATGTATGATGGCTCGTACCATGGTGTAGGCACCTCTGCTCCGATTTGTCCATAGCTTCTCCCTTGTGAACGGAGCAATACCACTCTCTCACGAAACGCCACTGAATGTTTCTTCTTCTTCGGCCCCATGCTGACCACATCGCGCAATACAGCAACATACTAGCCACTGGGCCGTCAACAACGCGCAGTATCTATTGCGTCAGCAGATGGCGTTCCGGTACCTGAAAAGCCAGCAATACACCGAGAAGCCACGCTCTGTGCCAATACCTTTTGTGTGCAGAGGAGATACATGTTTGCCGTTAACACTGCATTTCTTTGTTAATGGTCGGCAGAACTGTAATGTCTGGTATGTGAGGTAGCACGTACATGTGCTGTGTACCGGAAGGTGCGGCGTTTGTAGCTTGCAACGATAAATACGCACGTGTGCCAATACTTTTTAGTGCGATTGTACGTCGCACGCGAGGGGGCACGCACAAGAGCTCCGTGATGTTTTATTTCAAAAGCAACGTACGATCAGGAATTTTTTGAACAATATTTACGTCTAATTAATGCGAGGGCTGTTCGGAAATGAAGGTCCGATCGGTCGCGAAATGGAAACCACAGTGAAAACCAGAAAAGTTTTATTTGCAACAGTTGGCTGTACCTTCCAGCTACGTCTCTACATAGTCACTGTTCAGACTTTGACATCTGTCGTAGCACTGTACCAAATTTCAAATACCCTAATCATAGGAGGCACCCGCTTGTATTTACAGCGAATTATCTACAGTGTACGCTGATCTACAACTTGCTGTCTGTGCCAAAATGTTGTCTACATAGCCAGCGATTCATGTTAACAGAGACAAAAATCGGAGGGAGCCAATTCCGGGCTGTACAGTGGGTGGTGAAACACTTCCCACCAAAAGCGCTGCAGGAGCGTTCTCATTACCCGTGTAGTGTGCGGCCTAGAATTGTCACGAAGTAGGAATGCATGACAGTTACATTGTGTGGGCTGCATGAAAGCAGCCGAAGTCTCTCACATTCACACTTGGAGGGAGTCACTGCTTTCTAGGCATCTTAAAGTGTTCACTGTGCGCTCAGAACTGAAAAGAGTGAAGTGACGCGATTGACGGGTATACTATACACACGGTTCAACCCACCTATGCAAAGCTTCATCCGATGTTCACTGTGGTTTCCATTTCGCGATCGATTGGACCTTACTTTCCGAATAGCCTGGTACAATCGGACGGAAGTACCGTTTACAAATTAGTTTACATTTTTCTACTATTGTTCAGTAGTAAGATTGTCTCTTCGATCACTCAGAAGATTTGTGAGAAAAGGGCTGTTCTACATCAACGGAGGCAACTGAGCAGTATTTGAATTTGGGTGCAATGTTGGCACTTATTGTTTCTGGCAAACGTTCACCCGTCCCATTAATAAAACTATAAATTTGGGCCAAGGGCTCAAAACCTGGGTTATTTCCCAAAATGCTCTCTAACTTTTGTTTTAAGTTTTCCCGTGAATACCTCCGACGAGGAAGAGTTCACTACCCTAATTTTATTCATTAACTGAATACACTCGTTCAACGCCAAACCTTGAGTTTCAAGCTTTTAAATACTCGCAGGTATGTGCCAAAAATGAGTGCTAATCATATAAATGTTTTTTTTTAAATACTGGAATCATTAAATACTTTTTTGCGCTGACAAAGTGCCAAAGCGCTGCACTATCGACGTTACTTACTACGCCTTTGATGGCCTCGAAATGTTTATTTTAAAACAACACAGCTTCGACCCACGTACCCCAACTAGTTTAGCACTGGTTCGGGAGGCAGTTTTTCTTTGTAGGCCTTGATACGAGCTGGTGCCTTAAGAAATACTTACTTTTGGGACGAATCAGTTTATTTACGTTCCCAAACGTGGATCATTCTTTTTCAGTAAGACGATGTGCTCCGTGAGCCAAGCACCTCACACGAATAAAATGGGGATAAAACACTTCGAAGGCTTTTCGTGCTTCGATCATATATGGAGCCGCATCTGAGAGAAACACATCACCCATTCATCTGCAGAAGATTCTGCAAACATTTTTCTAGTATCCTCAGTCACAAATCTGGCGATCGTAGAAGAAGTTGTCTTTTCAAATTCTTTGCAGGCCATTAAGTAGGAAGAAGAAGGCCCTAGTTTTAAAGCACCGACAACTAAACTTCCAATGTAGCGGCAACAAGTGTCGGTATTTGCGTCAGCTGAAATCCAAATAGTGTTGTCCTTGAGTTCATTGACTGTTTCTTCCAGAACATGACGGTAAATTTTTGGTATATAATTTTTACGCAATGTTGATTCATCTGGTGTATTTTGATTTAAGCAATTTGTTGCACAAGAAACCTTTGAGGATAGAGTCTGTAAGTTTTTGAAGAGGAATATTACTTGCACTGAATGCTTCACAAAGATCAGTGTTAAAGCGTTTTGTTTGGTTGTCTTTGGCCGTTGAAACCCAGCTACTGCTAACTGCCACTGACAAAAACTGTCGCCGTGGGCTTTTCTTTTGCATTCCTGTGTTGTGGAGACTTGTCTTGGTATGCTTGAAACTTTTTTTTACTCGAAACGGCTTTCTCGCAAACTCGACAATCTAAAACACTTCCGTCACATGTAAATGTTCCAGGATGATGAGCTATCCACGAAACGACATTTTTGTCGGGAGGAATGGTGGACAGCATGTAAAGACGTTGAACTTTGTACAAATAGTAAAGAAAACTAAACTCAAACAATGGTCGTGCGACTAACAAATTGCGTAGTTTAATTGTTGCCGACGCGAGTGGTATGACAGGAGCGGGGATTAAGCGGTGGCGTGGACGGCAGGGGCATTACATCTGTCCGTCAGTCCCAGTTGAGTAATCAGTTCGATAGCCAGTAGCTTCTCGGTTAGCGATCGCACGCAATTGTATGTCGCGGTCACTCTGTGAGACATCAAAACGAGATAGAGCTAGAGCCCGCCCGTCTAGATTTTTAAACTATTGCGAAGATTGACCGAAAATATGCATCATCACTAGTTTTTAGTGAAAATATGCAATAAATAGTGAAATGGAGCCAAATATGCATATACATATGCAACATGCAAATGCGCATAATCCGGTCTCTACTTATGACGCTTTAAATAATTATTTTCACATGCAACAATAGTTTTGTGACGTACAAAGGCATTGGGAACATGGGTATCTCGCATTGGAGAAATGCGTCTCATGAAATGAAGCAGGAGAGGGCTTCCCCAACCACATAGGTTGATTTTTTTCCTCCGTGTAAAAACTCTAGGGATTGATCGATGAGAGGACACGGAACGAAAAAGGTCCAATGGACTTAGGTACCGAAATGCGTGGTTTCCATGCCAGAGACCATTTATTCAATCATAATATGTTCCATAAACTGCGATCTTATACGCGCCGTACCACGCATCTACAGTTTACAGCATGCATGGTTTCCTCCTAGAAGGTCGTACTGTTCCTCATACTTCACACCCTAGTGCCCTTTGCTGCCATAGTTACTGGTAATGTTGTGTCAGATTCACTTCTCTTGCTGACTCACCTTATAGAGGCTGTGGCACTGCATCGGACAGGATGGTTCCGTATTCGAATAGAGTGCTTGTCGACTTCATGTTTACTTGCGCAAAGGCAAATGGCAACGGGCGGCGGGCAGAAAGGTTGTATTAGGAGATCTATCCCCGCCGACAGCAACCAGCATTCAATGTTTGCAATAGGTTTCGCCGTTTGTCTGACGAAGGGTCTTTTCAAGAAGCTGGAAATCGTGAAGTACGTACCCGACATGTTCGGACACCAAACTTTGAGGAAAATGTGATTAACACTGTGGAAGGAGGCCGCCGTGTCAGTACCAGACAGTTGGCCAGCCAGTACGGGGTAAGACAGACGACCGTGTGGAATATCCTCCATGACAATTGTTGCCACCGTTATCACTTACAGCGTGTACAGGGCTTACTGGCGACAGACTTTTCACATCGGGAGCAGTTTTTTTGCTGGTTTCTTCACCAGGCAACAACGATTCTTGGATTTGTGTTATCGACTATATTTACAGGTGAGGCCACCTTTACACAGAGTGGTATCTTCAACTATCATAAGAGTCATCTGTGGGAGAGTATGCAGTACCCTCATGATAAGGTGACAGGGAATCTTCAGCATTGATGCAGCTGCAATGTGTGGACCTGGACAATTGGCGACCGTATTTTGGGACCAGTCCTCCTTCCACGTCTCCTAACAGGTCTGAACTATCGGCGTTTCTTGCGGGTGACTTTGCCTCCCCTGCTGGAAGAAGTGCCACTGATGATTCGAAGGGTTATGTGGCTACTGTGTGATGGTGCTACAGCCCGCTTGCCAGCTAACATCCGGACGCATCTCAATCGTGTCTTCCCTGGTCGATGGATCGGACTAATGAGTCCAGTTGCATGGCCTGGTCATTCACCGGATCTCAACCCCTGCGATTTTTGGTTATGGTGTCATCTCAAAAGTATCGTGTACACAGGCCTATTCCAGACGTGGAGATACTGGAGCAGCGTATTCACGCTGTCTTTGACACTGTTTGGATGCAACCTGACCGCTTTGAACAGGTGACGCACAACCTGCTACGGCGCATTCACGCATGGGTTGTGGCATATGGAAACCATTATCCACACGTATTGTAACTGTTGCTGCATGGTACAGAGCTTATTAGACCGTAGTCTCTGTAGCAGTGTATGATTGAATAAATGGTCTCTAGCATGGAAACTATGCATTTTCGGACATAAGTTTATTCGATCTTTTTTGTTCGTATCCTCTCATCATTCATTCCGTAGAGTTAAAATACGGTGGAAAAAAACACCCTGTATATATCTTAGTTGCTGTCAAAACCATACATCCACAGACTACAGGACAAGAACAGTAGGAAGTATTTGTTTACTTGTAGTAGCGTGCATGGCGTCAGCTACCCCCACGGCCGCCCTTTGGGAGCACCAGTCCCTCGGGACACTTATTGCAACAGTAGCCTTTGTCTGTTACGCTCTTGTGAGTTAGTTGAATTACTGCTTTGTTAATCGTGGCTTTGAAGCAGAAAACAAGACTGGGCAGACAATCGACCTACACCCATACAGAGTCACAAGAATTAACTGCAACCGGCTACAAGTAAGTACATGACTTGTCATATTCAGTTTTAATACGTTCTATATAAAAAATATTCTGTAGCACTGTAAATACTTCAACTCGCATAGCTAGATAAGTACCAATTTACTTCACGTTTACCGAGCGAGGTGGCGCAGTGGTTAGCACACAGGACTCGCGTTCGGGAGGACGACGATTCAATCCCGCGTCCGGCCTTCCTGATTTAGGTTTTCCGTTATTTCCCTAAATCGCTTCAGGAAAATGGCGGGATGGTTCCTTCGACAGGGCACGGCCCACTTCCTTCCCCATCATTCCCTAATCCAGTGATATCGATTTCGTCTCTTCCACCAAATCAAACCAATCCAACCTCACGTTTGCGTTCTGCAGGAATCTGAAAAACGGAGAAATGAATTTGTGCCGTAGGGGTGACAAAATAAATTAATAATATGTAGGTGTTAACATCATTACCCGGTGCGATAGCCGAGTGTGTTAAGCGGTTGCTTCCTTGCTACTAGGTGGCATAATTTCGAGCTCACCCTGTTGTGACTTGGCAAGACAGCCAAGCCACTAGAAGGTAGCCGAAAGGCACGCGTTTAAGCTCACGCAGGCTGGCGTGAGGTCTGGAACAGTTAAAGGAGTTGAGTCTAGTAAAAAAGGTACATAGCTGCTGGAATACTTAACTTTAATCCATAATTGGTGAACATCGGTCTGACGGTACATGCTTCACAAGATAAATAGCAATTGATAATGGCGCCTTGCTAGGTCGTAGCAAATGACATAGCTGAAGGCTATGCTAACTATTGTCTCGGCAAATGAGAACGTAAGTAGGCAGTGAACCATCGCTAGCAAAGTCGGCTGTACAACTGGGGCGAGTGCTAGGACGTCTCTCTAGACCTGCCGTGTGGCGGCGCTCGGTCTGCAATCACTGATAGTGGCGACATGCGGGTCCGACGTATACTAACGGACCGCAGCCGATTTAAAGGCTACCACCTAGCAAGTGTGGTGTCTGGCGGTGACACCACATTCCTACCCCGCAAATCGGCGTACGGTTGTGTTATAAGGCTTCCGCCCGCCGTGGGGAGGACCCCATGTTGACGTATGCGACGAGGTGGGGAGCCTAACAACAGGCGAGGCTGTGCCACCCGCACCCTGGCATTCGGTCCGAGGGGAGCTAGGAAACGCCTGAAAACCTAATCCAGGGTGCACGCCAACATGCGGTGTACGCGCCCTTGGAGAGACAGGAGGGGCCGAAGGGTCGACCTCCATCGGGTCGGGGCACCCGACGGGCGAAGACGCCATGTGGTTCGGAGGGGGCAAGAGTTCCATGTCGGAGGACAACGGGTCACGGGAAGCGATCGGCGGCGCGTGACCCAGGGAGGCGCCCGGTGGTGGCAGCGACGCGTCCACTGCGGGCGGCGGCGGTGGCGGCGGCGGTGGCGGCGCGTCGCCGTGGGGCAAAATGGAGGGCAGCGTCGGTTACACCTGGGGCTGAGGCGAGCCAGTAGATGGGTCCCCAGAGCGCTGACCGGACGGCACCGTCGCTGAAAGCAGACGGGGAGCGGCAGATCCCGTGCGACGACAGAGGCGCAGCTGATTGAGATGCCGACGCACCTCACCAGAGGCCCCCGAAACCAGATACATAGCGCGGGCGAGGCAGCGAAGAGTGCGCCCTGCGAGCCAACGCCGTGAACCTCGATAGTTGCGATAGTATACAACGTCGCCTGGGGCAAAAGCAGGTGTCTGCCGCTGCACAGGAACCTGATGCGACGGATGCAGCAAAGACATCAAGGTGCAATGAGGGCAACCGTGCAGTAACTCAGCCGGCGAGCGACCATCTCGAGGCTGAGAGCGATACGAGGACAATAAGAGCAATAACGCGCCTTCCCGAGAATGAGATTCTTTCAACTTCAACATCTGTGACTTGAAAGTCCGGACCAATCGTTCAGCGGCACCGTTTGACTGTGGCGAAAACGGCGCGGACGTCAGATGTTGAGTACCATTGGCCTTGCAGAATGACTGAAATTCGGCGGACATGAATTGTGGGCCATTGTCGGAAACAATAGTCTGTGGAAGACCTTCGATGCAAAAGATAGCGGATAACGCTTGGATGGTGGCAGATGACGTCGTGGAAGACATCCGGACAACAAAAGGAAAAGCACTGAATGAATCTACCACAACCAACCATCGAGCATTCCAGAATGGACCAGCAAAATCGACGTGTAAGCGTTGCCAAGGGGAAGTGGCTTTCGGCCATGCCAAGAATTTCCGCGGTGGTGCGGATTGTTGTTCGGCACACGCCATGCAAGAAGAGCACATATTCGTAATCGCAGCATCGATTCCGAACCACGTACAGTGTTGACGAGCAAGTTGTTTCGTTCTCACTATACCCAAATGTCCTAGATGGAGAAGCCGTAAGACAGAGGACTGTAACGAACGAGGGACCACGACCCTGGACTGATCATTATCAGAACGCAACAGCAAAACACCACGTCGAACAAAAAGTCTCTCCTTGTGAGCAAAAAATTGGCGAACCAACGGAACCTCGATCCGTGACTTTGACAAGGGCCATTGCGTAGCAACAAAACGCAGAACGGTAGCAAGGACAGGGTCAGCAGCTGTGGCTGTAGCTACACGACGAAAATCAATCGGAAACGATTCGACCACGTCATCGGTTTCCGAATCAAGGAACATGCAAGCAAGTTCGGAAGAATCGAATGCTCTATCCTCAGCAACAGGCAAACGGGACAACGCATCGGCGTTTCCGTGCTTAACAGTGGACCGATACAAGATATCGTAGCGGTACTGCGAGAGGAAAATAGACCAGCGAATGAATTTCTGCGCTGTACGTGGAGGTACAGGCTTGGTCGGATGAAAAAGCGATGTCAAAGGTTTGTGGTCTGTGATGATTGTAAAGTGACGACCATACAAGAAATCATGAAACTTAGTAACACCAAATACGAGAGCCAAAGCTTCTTTCTCGATCTGTGAATAATTTCTTTGTGCAGACGAGAGCAATTTGGACGCAAAGGCAATAGGGCGATCGTGCGATCCATCTTTGTGCGCAAGCACAGCACCGATTCCGAAATCCGATGCATCCACCATCAACAAAAGGGGCTTAAGGGGATCGAATGGCGTAAGGCAAGTGTTGGAAAGCAACGCCGATTTCAACTGGCGAAAGGCAGATCTCGTTGAGTATCTTTGCTGGAACTAAAAGATAATTTATCGCTCTACGGAAATCGATAGGTACAGCTAAGTGCTATGCTGTGTCATGTGTATGGAACGTGTCGTCCTACTTTGGTTCGTAAAGTTATTTAGGTCTACGGAGAAATATTCTCGACGTATCCCAAAACCGTGTAAAACTGCTGGTTCGCACCATCAAACCACACAACACTTCCAAACGACTTGCGTCTTTATAATCACTGAATATTTCTTTTGAAATGATTAATGGTTATGAGCTCTACACACCTGATACTCCTTTTGTGCTGTTGTATGTATTTCTTTTCTTCAATACCATAAAACATAGATCATTGCCTTAATGGCGGCTTCCAACAATCTCTTCTCAATCCGACATAGAACATCTCTCCCCCAATGTCCAACATGGAATAATAATCTCTTTGCCGTAGCTGAATTCGAATATCTTCGTTATCGAGTTCGCACGTAGATGCTTAAATTCCACAGAGTATTTATCTCTCGCGCAGGTATTTTACATTCAGCGTCGTATTAATAGTCCGTCGCACTTAGTTAAGGGTTTTTGCATCACGAAACATTACATTGTGAAGCAGACGATGAAGATATTCGCGACTCCCAAAATCAGTTCAAAATTAATTTGTGGGTTTTTGCATCACGAAACATTACATTATGAAGCAGAAGATGCACCTATTCGCGACTCGCAAAATAAGTTCAAAATTAATTTTTATTTTGGAATGTTAGATACCGCAATAAATTCAATTGACGACAGATGCAATCGGATTACAAATGAAAATCGTGGTTTTGGCTGTCTCTGCAACACTCTTGATATACAAAATAAAACCTCCAAAGCTGTTCTCGAAGGATGTGTAAATTTGGAAGACTTTCTAACTCACAAAGACTCTAAATATATTGATGCAACTGACCTACGCAACGCATTAGAAGCCAAAGCTAGAAGAATATTGAATAACTCAACTCCACAGGAAGCTCTGAATTATATTTGTAAAAATGCACTTACAGACAGTGTACCTAAATCAGGTACTGAGCCAAACGTGTTGCTTACACTTCCTGTATCTGTGGCCATGGGTGAGTGCAACTTCTCGAAATTAAAATTAATAAAAACATATCTGCGTTCTACAGTGACTCAGGGAAGACGTGTGATGGTTGGTAACTCTGTCGATAGAACAAGAAATAGCTGAAACGACTGATTTAAAAGAGATCCTCTCCGATGTCGCAAAACTCAAGGCAAGGAAAATGAAACATACACGATTCTAAAACACGTTGTACATAATGAAACTTAAAATCATATCACTTAGTGTAAACTATAAATCCTTTGAAAAGACAGAATGAAAAAAAAGATGAAAAAGTAACATTGTTTTATAAAACTGTGTGATGTGTCTGTGTGGGAAAATATGTTTACGTAGTGTGTAAGTTATGGTTACGTAATTCAGTAAAAATTGCTCTATATATATTTGATATTAATGTTGTAAATTATTGAGATTTCTTTTGACGGGGCGCCGTTAAAGTAATTCACCAAAGACGCTGAGTTTGTTCGGGCAGGCGATGCGCGACTATAGAAATCACGGTGTTTTGATGCAAAGAACTCGTTGAGCCATGTCCTGAGCGTATTTTCGTTCGGGAAGGAAATTCCTTGAAGACTGTTGGATAGAGAGTGAAAAAGGCAAAATCTGAGGGCACACGATGAGAGGAATAAGGTGGGTGCGGAATGACTTCCTAGCGCAACTCCTGTGCAGTGTTTTTGTCAGTCTAACAGAGAGCGGGCAGGCGTTATCGTGGACCAGCATCACTTCACCCAGTGTTCCTGGTCGTTGTTCTTGGACTGAATCTCCTGTTGTTGACAACAAATGTAATGTAATGGTTACACCCTGGGGAAGCAATTCATAGTACAACCACACCGTCGCTGTTCCACCAGATACATAACATTACCTTTTTGGATGCGCGTAGGTCTTGCTGCTTTGTTTGGTCTCAACCATTCGTTTCTTTTCCTTATGTTAGCACCCAGATACTATTTCTCGTCACCAATAACGATAAAGGATATGAATGGTCGGTTATGTTCGCGAACCCTTTGATGACGAGCAAGTGGAGATGCACCTTTGCTACCCGCTGATTTTGTGATTTTGGCTTGGAGCATGCAGTATCCACACACCAGATTTTGAACCTTCCCCAATGCACGCAGATGTCGCACGATGGTGGAATGAGCACAGCTCATTTGGCAGTTCTCATATACACTGACGAGAATCATTGTGCATTAACGCGTTTAAACGAAGGTCTCCCTGAATGTGGAGAATGAGTAATGATAAAACTCTGCTCCTTAAAACGATAAAACCATTTTCTAGCCGCACCCTGTCCAATGGCATTATCCGCATTCACGGCGTAAATGTATCTGGCTCCCTCCGCTGCTGTCACACCTCTATTGACACCAGAAGAATATGTCGGAAATCTCTCGATTTCGCCTCTAGGCATTCCATTTTCTAGAGTCCACAGCACCACTCACTATTTCAAAATGACGAAATGACGATATTTTGAACTGAAATAGCAACAGTGAGCTACAAATAAAAACGAAAATCGATTAATAATTCTATAGCAACCGGAATACCAACATGCAAAACAAAAACTATGAACTTATGCACCAACCTAAAATAGTGAGAAGGGTAACACGTCCAATATTGATCCTCGCGGGTCCCCTGATACTACATTTCTCCATTGCGACCTTTTCTTTCCAGTCGTTACACACTGTTGAAGGGCTGTAAGGTGTGAATGGAACTGCTATACAGAACTTGAAGAAAACTTATGGCTGGTGAGGTTAGCAAGTAAAAGGTCAGAGTTGAAAGAATCAAAAGCTTTGATGAAATCCAAAATGCGCGCGATAGTCACCTGTTATTCATCCATGTTGTTTCAGTTTGACAGTTACACTACTGGCCATTAAAATTGCTACACCAAGAAGAAATGCAGATGATAAACGGGTATTCATTGGACAAATATATTACACTAGAACTGACATGTGATAACATTTACACGCAATTTGGGTGCATAGATCCTGAGAAATCAGTACCCTGAACAACCACCTTTGGCCGTAATAACGGCCTTGATACGCCTGGGCATTGAGTCAAACAGAGCTTGGATGGCGTGTACAGGTAGAGCTGCCCATGCAGCTTCAACACGATACCACAGTTCATCAAGAGTAGTGACTGGCATATTGTGACGAGCCAGTTGCTCGCCCACCATTGACCAGACGTTTTCAATTGGTGAAAGATCTGGAGAATGTGCTGGCCAGGGCGGCAGTCGAACATTTTCTGTATCCAGAAAGGCCCGTATAGGACCTGCAACATGCGGTCGTGCATTATCCTGCTGAAACGTAGGGTTTCGCAGAGATCGAATAAAGGGTAGAGCCACAGTTCGTAACAAATCTGAAATGTAACGTCCACTGTTGAAAGTGCCGTCAATGTGAACAAAAGGTGACCGAGACGTGTAACCAATGGCACCCCACACCATCACGCCGGGAGATACGCCAGTATGGCGATGACGAATACACGCTTTCAATGTGCTTTCACCGCGATGGTCCGCAGCTCGTGGTCGTGCGGTAACGTTCTCGCTTCCCGCGCCCAGACTCCCGGGTTCGATTCCCGGTGGGGTCAGGGATTTTCTCTGCCTCGTGATGACTGGGTGTTGTATGATGTCCTTAGGTTAGTTAGGTTTAAGTAGTTCTAAGTTCTAGGGGACTGATGACCATAGATGTTAAGTCCCATAGTGCTCAGAGCCATTTGAAGCATTCACCGCGATGTCGCCAATCACGGATGCGACCATCATGATGCTGTAAACAGACCTCGATTCGTCCGAAAAAATGACGTTTGCCATTCGTGCACCTAGGTTCGTCGTTGAGTACACCATCGCAGGACCTGCAGTCTGTGATTCAGCGTCAAGGGTAACCGCAGCCACGGTCTGCGAGCTGATGGTCCATGCTGCTGCAAATTTCGTCGAACTGTTCGTGCAGATGGTTGTTGTCTTGCAAACGTCCCCATCTGTTGACTCAGGGATCGAGACGTGGCTGCACGATCCATTACAGCCATGCGGATAACATGCCTGTCATCTCGACTGCTAATGATACGAGGCCGTTGGGATCCAGCACGGCGTTCCGCATTACCCTCCTGAACCCACCGATTCCATATTCTGCTAACAGCCATTGGATCTCGACCAACGCGAGCAGCAATGTCACGATACGATAACCGCAATCGCGATAGGCTACAATCCGAGCTTTATCAAAGTCAGAAACGTGATGGTATGCAATTCTCCTCCTTACACGAGGCATCACAACAACGTTTCACCAGGCAACGCCGGTCAACTGCTGTTTGTGTATGAGGAATCGGTTGGAAACTTTCCTCATGTCAGCACGTTGTAGGTGTCGCCACCGGCTGCAACCTTGTGTGGATCCTCTGAAAAGCTAATCATTTGCATATCACAGCATCTTCTTCCAGACGGTTAAATTTCGCGTCTGTAGCATATTCGTGGCGTAGCAATTTTAGTGGCCAGTAGTGTATTTTTCTAAGAGCAGGACCGTAAGAAACTTATGACCTAACTTCTTCACCGAATACAGGTCATTAGCAAGACAAGGGCGGTATTACACGGTATGAGTTGGTGTCTCCTGTGTATGACTAATTTATTGTCCGGTCTGCTAATAATTACTATGACCACTAAAGCGGCGCTCGTTTCTGACTTGAGGCCTGTCCGTCCACAAGACTAGAGCTTCTCTAGGAGAGCGCCCATGCAGGATTTGTTACGGCCTTTTGACGGCCTTTTGCTGCGCGTCGTCTAGTGACCGGGACGCGAACGTCCAGCAGGGAGCCGAGGGCGGCGTTTGTAACTGGGCGCGGCGCCGCCTGTGAATTTCAAATTACAATAAGAGGCGCCGCCGCCGCCGCCGCGGCTGATGCAATATTCATGCGGCGCGCCGGACCGGCCGGTAATGGCGTGCGTGGGCCGAGCCGTGGTGACGCGTGTGTATAGCCGCGCTGATGGTAATGCTTCTGGCTCTCTCTCCTCTTACTGAGCCTGTAGCTGGCCGGCACAGGCCAGCCTCACCAGCCGCCCTCCGCTATTCACTTGCCGCCGAGACTCGGACCACTCTGGACAGAACTCCCTGTCACCGTTTCCAACGCTAATGCTGAAGCAGCAACTTACTACGACAGGGGATGTCAAATTGATTCCATATTCCATATTTTTAGATTTCCAGAAGGCTTTCGACACCAATCCTCACCAGCGTCTTCTAATCAAACTGCGTGCCTACGGAGTATCGACACAGTTGTGCGGCTGGATTCCTGATTTCCTGTCAGAAAGGTTGAAAGACGTGCACTTCATTCACCATTCAGTGCTCGTATTTCATATTTCTAATCCCAGCACTCTGGTACTCGGTAAAGCAATAAGTCAGGTAATATTAATAATTTCTATGGGTTGCCTGATATATTTGACGATTTTTACAGCTTGTCTCACACTGATCTGTGAGAGGAGCTTGGTACTAGAAATTTTCTTTATTTATGGGCGAGGGCAGCAGTCTTCCTAGCAGCCATGATGGCTTCCCGTTTCCCATCCTTTTTCCTATCGCCATGATAACACGTGGTGTCGTTTGAACATTCAGTAGTGGCCAAAGCTTCTCCTGTTCTCAGTTCCCCAGCCTGCCTTACCAACCTTGTAACTGCTATTTCTTCTCGATTTTAACGTCGCGAGGTCGCCTCCCTGTGAAGTTCCGGCCCGATGATTGGCAAGTTCAGGTGCGCGCCTGTTTTTCGCGGGCGGGCGCCAAACGCCCTCCGCGGATGGGTGGCGGACAAAGGGGTAGTAGCTCAGCTCTAGTGTGACCGTGCCTGAAGCCGGAGGTGCCGCTTCCAGCAGATGAAGTTCGGTAAGCATGAGGGCCGACGTGCACTGTAGATTCGCGCCCTGCGGCCCAGAGGGAACCTGATAGGTTATTGCGAATAGTTTCGCGTCTGGCGGGTTTTATTGCTTTAGTACCGGAGGCTACCGAGCGATTCTTCTCAGTCTTTGGCTAATTCCTGGCGGTGGTCGTTGCACGCCTGCAACCCCTTCCTTTACTAAATGGGATTCTATTTGATAATACGGCGATCATTACTAAAATTCCTTTCCTCCTGCTATCGTCGCGTGTTATGAACGTACGTTAGGGCAGGCTGCTGAACTCGAATCTTTCTCCGCCCCCCCCCCAACCCCAGTTGGATTCTCAAGTGTTTAATAAATGAGTCCGTACATCTTACATTCTCTCTCTTTCCTTACGTGAACTCACCCCTAGTGTAACAGAATAATGCGGAACTATAACGGTTGCTATAAGGTCGTGCTGGTCTCGCGCCACTAACGATAGTATAAAGATTAAGTATCGCGCTCCTGGCACGACCATTGCACGCATGGTACCGATAACAGTAGTAATCATGTTCAACTATTCCCCATTGATAAACTAGGAAGAGTTCACGGCTCAGTGTGAGTATGTGAGCACTAAATCCACTTGATGTGGTGGACGTAGTGGCCTCTGTTTCGCCTTGCTGGTTTAGGCAAAAAATATCAAAAATCACAGCCTCTACAGCAAGGAATAGTAACCTGTAAAAATAAAAAAAGACGGGCCACCGCTTTTAAGGTCACAGTTCGTAGTAATAGACGGAAAGTCATCGAGCAAAACAGAAGCAGTATCCGGCTTTCCCCAAGGAAGCGTTATAGGCCCTCTATTGTTCCTGATCTATATTAACGGCATAGGAGTAACCGTCTTAGATTGTTTGCAGATGATGCTGTCATTTACCGTCTTGTAAAGTCATCAGATGATCAAAACGACTTGCAAAATGATTTAGATATCTGTATGGTGCAAAAAAGTGGCAATTCACACTAAATAAAGAAAAGTGCGAAGTTACTCACATGAGTACTAAAAGAAATCAGCTAAATTTCGATTAGACGATAAGTCACACAAATCTGAGGGATGTCAATTCAACTAAATACTTAGGGATTACAATTACAACTAACCTAAAACAGGAACGATCACATAGATAATATTGTGCGTAGAGCAAACCAAAGACTGCGATTAATTGGCAGAACACTTAGAAGGTCTACCAAAGAGACTGCTTAAAAAAATGGTTCAAATGGCTCTGAGCACTATGGGACTTAACTTCTGAGGTCATCAGTCCCCTATAACTTAGAACTACTTAAACCTAACTGACCTAAGGACATCACCCACATCCATGCCCGAGGCAGGATTCGAACCTGCGACCGTAGTGGTCGCGCGGTTCCAGACTGTAGCGCCTAGAAGTGCTCGGCCACTCCGGCCGGCAGAGACTGCTTACACTATGCTTGTCCGCCATATTGTGGAGTACTGCTGTGCGGTGTGGGATCCGCATCAGGTGGGACTGACGGATGACACTGAAAAAGTACAAAGAAGGGCAACTCGTTTTGTACTATTGCGAAATAGGGAAGATAGTGTCACAGACATGATACGTGAACTGGAGTGGAAATCATTAAAACAAAGGCGTTTTTCGTTGCGACGGGATCTTCTCATGAAATTTCAATCACCGGTTTTCTCCTCAGATTGCGAAAACATTCTGTTGGCACCCACCTACATAGGGAGAAATGATCATCAACATAAAATAAGAGAAATCAGGGCTCGCACGGAAATATTTAAGTTCTCGTTTTTCCCGCGTGCCGTTCGAGAGTGGAACGGTAGAGAGACAGCATGAAGGTGGTTCATAGAACCCTCTGCCAGGCGCTTTATTGTGAATAGCAGAGTAATCTCGTAGATGTATATGTTGATGTACTATGTTCTTGAGTTCTGTCTCAGTTCCCGAATTGAAGTAATAGAAGCGGAAGGTCAAGCCAACAGGTTGTAGTGAAACAAACTTTTTCGTTCAATACCACACGGCTGGATAATGAGGCAACGTTACATAGACCGAGGAATCACGACATTATAGTAACTTGATCAATAGTGTGTTGCCAACGGCCTTGCTGCTGTGGTAACACCGGTTCCCATCACATCACCGAAGTTAAACGCTGTCAGGCCTGGCTAGCACTTCGATGTGTCTTCGTACAGGTCTGGCGAGCGCTGTTGACGAGTGGGGTGCACTCAGCCATTGTGACGCCAGTTGAGGAGCTATTTGATTGAAAAGTAGCGGCTCTGGTCACGAAAACTGACAACGAATGAGAGAGCGATGTGCTGACCACGTGCCCCTCTATATCTGCATCCAGTGATGCCCATTGGCTGAGGATGACATGGCGTTTGGGCCTCCCCAGACCAGTTTTGATGGAGATCAACAGTGTGTTGGTCCACCCCTGGAACGCAATACAGCAGGATTTCATCAGTTTAACGAGTCCTTGGTAGGTTTCCTGAGGTAAGTGGCACCAGACGTCCATGTACTGGTCACGTTATTCCTGTAAGTTATGAGTGATTTGTGGACGAGGAGCTAGTGCCCAATAATGTCTGCAACATGTTCTCCACCCCATCCAGATCAACTGAATTTGGTGCCCAAGACACCGACGTGAGTTCACTATCAGGTTCTTCAAGCCAGTGTAGCATGATTACAGCCTTGTGACATGTACAGTTATCCAACTAGACGCTGTTGTCGTGGTCCACAGTTGTCATGATGCCTTCGATTAATGCCAAAGATCCGATGGAAGCCTGGGTGAAGCTCGCTCATGCCACAGTACCGTCCCCATCGGCCTGCCTCACCAACCATGCTCCGCTTTCTTGGCGGAGCTACCTACCACGTCCACTCACCATGAAGTCCGCTGCCAGAGTGCCTTAGAACAACACATCACCCAGCATTCTGTGTTCTCCCCGGAAGCCCTCCAAAGTATCTTAAAAGAAGCTCCCTTCTTACTGCCAACCTTACCCATCTCTGCTTGACCAAGACCTGAAGTTTCGACTAGCTATTACTCTCTTTGGAGCAGCCATACATCTCTGTCCAGCAGACGCTATCGATTTCTGCAACACTGAAATTGTGCAAATATCTTTCTCTCTCTCTCTCTCTCTCTCTCTCTCTCTCTCTCTCTCTCTCTCTCTCACACACACACACACACACACACACACACACACACATACATACACAACATGGGATATTGATTTAGGGAATTACACGGGAAATGTTGACGTTACAAGGTGTAACATTAATAAATAACCACTGGTTTTGCGTTCCTTGAGTTTGCTATTACGTTTTCTGTCTCAAGCAGGGACGTCTTCCTAGATTGCTCACGAGCTTTGGCGGTATTTCCATCTGTTGGTTCCTATTATCGTAATCGTTCTAAAGAAATTACGTTAGCTGTACTGATAAACCATAACATACGACCACTGATCACCATGACAATGAATGCCGTCCGATGGCTCTGTGGGCACCTGACGTGGTAAGGAAAGAATATAAGCGTAACAGAGACAAATGAGGAATCATTCTAACCGCGATATAGGCCGCAAATGACACAGGGCAGATTTTTATGGTCTGTCGCGAAGGAACGAGCATTCTCGGAACCGGCGAAGCTTGTCTGCTATTAGCGTGCAGCTGTTGAGAGCATCTATGGAGACCTGTTGAGTGACTGTGAAACCAGATTAGGACGCAAGGGATTAATACGATCGCGACTCATCACACAAAGCGTTGGTCGCACAAAAAAAAAATGGTTCAAATGGCTCTTAGCACTATGGGACTTAACTTCTGAGGTCATCAGTCCCCTAGAACTTAGTACTACTTAAACCTAACTAACCTAAGGACATCACACACATCCATGCCCGAGGCAGGATTCCAACCTGCGACCGTAGTGGTCGCGCGGTTCCAGACTGTAGCGCCTAGAACCGCTTGGGCACCCCGGCCGGCGGAGGTCGCACACTTACCAGCTCTCTAAAAGAGGATAGAGGGCGATTTGTGGCAGATACGACGGCAGAAAACAATACCGGTGCAGGAGCAAGTGCTTTGGTGCATACCGTTCTGCGCGCGTTGTTGAAGGTGACCTCCATGTCTTCTCATATCGACACATGACCTGTTAGTTAAGATTGAACTGGGCAGGGAGTCGAAGTGATTGGTCCGTGAATCAATGCGAAGATGTATGGTCGGATGAATCACGTTTCTTTTTCCACTAGCTCGTTCGCCGTGTCTGGATACGCAGTCGACCAAGCAAAGGTCAGCTCGGTAGATGCACCACGCCAGGAGTGCCGGTGGGGGCTATATTATACTGCCGGGGACATTGACCTGAGCCTGCATGGGACGAGTGGTAATAATATAAGCCAGTTTCTTTCTCTCTGTGATATAATATTGGTACCTCATCAAAGTAACCATCAGAGAGAAAGTCCGAGAGAGAGACAGAAATGAAATTTGACATAAACGTTTTTAGTGTAATAAATTTTCTGATGAAACAGGAAAGTATTTGGCATAAACGTTTTTAGTGGAGTATAAAACAGAAAACGGAGACAAAACAGCTCATGAGGTAGAATTTTAGGTGATGTTTATGTTAGATAAATAACACAGGTGTGGAAAACCAGTAATCATCCGTGTTCTGTGTTGTGTGTGTGTGTGTATGTGTATGTGTGTGTGTGTGTGTGTGTGTGTGTGTGTGTGTACTCAATTCAGTGTGTCATTTTATGTAAGCTGCGCTTCTCTTTGGACCTTTAAATGCACCAGTATAACATTGCCGTTATTAAATACAGAGGTACATACATGTTCGTAAATATCTTTGACATTCCTATGAATTAATGTAGCTTAGCACTATTTTTACACATATGTATCGAAATATGACGAAAATTACTCATGTATTTGATCTTGGCAACTACCCAAGTGAAGGTTACGTAATTTTATATGTTATGCATGGCACATTTTAATACTACACTGTAATCTTTTAGAGTGGGAGGGGAGGGGAACGTGGTGTATAAAACACGAATGAGCTAGTGGCCGTCTTGTATTTTGATTGGCTGTTTTATATTAATACTATGTTGTGATTAGTCGGATGGGGCAGGGGAGGGAGTATAAGCCGCAACTGAGTTACATTTTTAATTTCCCACTAGTGTAACTGGGTTTGTATAGGCATTTTTCATTTTTTTTTTGAGTGACACACCAAACTATAAATCTCCAGCAATCTTGCTTTTTTTTTTTGATTTCCCGTCTACATTTAAATTTCTCACCAACCCCTATGTAGGACATTTTAATTTTTCGTGACTGCAATGCAGCGACTGTGGCACTGACTAGTGGCGAAATTGTAGCCCAAAGTCTCCCCCCATCCCCAGATATAGTACTTACATCATCACTAGATTCCAGAGGAGAATGAAATTTGATATTAGGCTACGTAACTATGTGAGAATTATTTCCGACCACCTGCACCCCTTCATGCTTGAGGACTTCCCCCGAAGGCTATGGCATCTTCCATTAGGATAATGGTGTCACAATGAGGGAATTGTGCTTCAGTAATTAGAGGAGCATGATAGCGAACTCACGCTGGCGTCTTGTCCACCAAGTTCGCCTGATCTGAACCCATTCGAACATATCTGGGACGCCGTTGCGTAGAAATCTGGTGCCACTTACCTGCGGAAACTTATCACAAACTTGCCGGTGCCGTGCTACGAGGAAACGCGTCTGTGTTGCATTCCAAACGTGAATCAACACTCTATCGAGCTTGATAATTTTTTGGCTCGTCGGCTACAACGGACAGTGTTAAAGAGCACACATTTCGTGAGATTGTTTCCAAGAAATATGAGTCTTCACGTGGAAGGTTATTCAATGTAATCGCAACTTCGAATCCGTAATTACCGCACAGCCCTTTTTCACGACGATTCATTAAGTATCATACGCACCGACTGGCGTAATATTCCTGTTCTTGTAATAGAGCCCCGCAAAAATTATAGTAGAGATTTTTCTAACCAACGGAATCGAGCGATGTAAGAATAGGAAAGTTAGATGAAGTTGGGTAGACATCATCAGATTCTGGACCAGGTGTTTTAAATGTCATTAACCACAATGGCCGACACAGATTTTAGTTTGTATATATTTCTCCTCCAGTGAGAGTCATATTTATCATTGAGGTGTGTAAATATGTGTTTATAAGGGCAAGGAATGAATTCAGATGGTTTCTGAAGTTTCCTTACTGATACTTATTTAAAGAAATCGGCACTTAAAAGCTTCACAAGAGTTCTTTATTACAGGCTGTAATCCGAAATTTAAAAACTGCCCTGCCTTACTGTAATATTTATGCTGACATAGACTAAAAATTGGAATGTTCATTTCATAAAAATAATTTTTTAAGGTTGAATAACAAGTCCACTTTTTGTGGAACAAAAACGATGTACTTGTTATTCAACCTTAAAGATGGAATTGTTCTACCAAGAAGTAGCTGAATAATATATAGGAGAAATTTTTTTTGGTTACAGATAAACTGACATTGATGAAAGTGGATGATCAACGAACGGTGGGAATAACCTAATGTTTTCTGTGAGTTGGAGAAGTGTATAATTTGCCAGCCTGTAGACAGTCAGAACACAGTTACCAAAGACGACTAAACAAAAAGAGTACAAGAAGCAACCGCCATGACAGATGACATAGTTTCAAAAAGGCTGAGCAGTGTGGTTTCTCATGTTGTTTGTGTATCACGTGACCAACCACTGCTATCGGTACTCATCCAACAGCATGTGCTGCCTAATATGTCCCAAAACGTGGCGTGCTTAAAAACAGGATTTTTACGATGCTCATACCTTGGGTTTTATTTTTTGTATATCCAGCAGAAAGGTGATCTGTCACTATTATGGATATAACACACTTTTCCCTACTCAATCATATGGTTCTTTTGCATTTAATATAGTCTACCGTGGGCCTTAGGGGCTTATGGAGACACCATTGGTTCATTGGCGATTCCTTAGAACATGCCAGCAAAAAGGATTATTTACCATTTATTCGTACCAAAATCCAGACGCAGATACCAAGACGGCTACGCACACATTTTTGCGATGTATACTGATCTCGAAAGTGCCTGAAAATTTAATTGATATCTTTAACCGTTTCCGAAACACGGAAGTTCAAAGTTGTCTTACTTGTACACATAAAATACGCACATAAAAACCAGTGTGAGGCGAAATCTAAGTAATAAATAACAGCGGAATGTTACTCAAATTTTAACGTCATATTTCCTAGGCATTTATCTAGAAGTACCATATAATTATTTTCAAAAATCATTATCTGTTATAGAGAAACACCCCAAAAACATGGTTTTTGGGTACCAAAACCGAACCGCGGATTCCAACACGGCTAAGCGCAGCGAATGGTTACACTTCTTACGATCTGTTCCCAACATCTCGATCTCGAATAATGTTCAAAATTTTCTTTATATCTTTATCCGTTCTCGCGATACAGAAGTCGAAAGTTACGTTGTTTGCACACATGAAAGACGCACATACTCGTAAAATCTGGGATGCGGCGGATATGCAATTCATAAAGTGACGGAGCATAGTTTATAAAGTGACGTAGCACACAGAAATATGATGTAAACTTTCTCCGTCATCGTCGAAAGGGTTCTGGAAACTCCACGTCCTAATACTGAAGCACATTCAGAGTTTTTGAGCACGTAAAATTAGTTTCACGATATTTCAAATTCACACAACTAAACTGTCAAGATTTTACTGACCCATAAAATTTGTTTCCATATTAGTGACATGCTCTGCTGTGGCAGGAAAAAGAAGGGAACCAGAGGAAAAACGCTCCTACTGAGGACAAAAAGACGAATATATTCCTGTGAGACCTGAGTTTCTCCTGGCGTATACAACTTTCAAATAACTTCCGGGAATTCGGCCAGGTAACACTTCAAGCGACCGCCGATATTTCGGCGGGAGAACACGCCGCCATTTTCAAGGCAAACTGCAACGGACAGGCGGCGTACATGCAAATTTAAAACCTCGGTTCTCGGACTGAAGCAGGAAAGATAACACACGCACTGAACAATAGTGCCACCAAAGATGACCAAAGTCAGAGCTATCGATAGTGAGACTATGAATTCGCAGGTGAGGTAGCATTGACTCTGTCCCTCTGTTTTTTGACAAGGGAGAGAGCCGGATTCCAAACAGAATTTAAACAGAAACCTCTATCCCTGTTAACGAGGTTGCTCGCTAATTTAATCTCAACTGCCTAGCAAATAACACTGTCCCAATAGCTGGACGTGCATGCCAATATCTCGGTGTTATTATATAACATGGGGTGACCAGTATCCAAGCAGCCCTTTGGAAATGTAAAGCAAAGGACAAATATGAGACTACCCTTCAACATGCTCAGAAAATAAAATTAAGTATTTCAAATCAGAATGTGCATACAAGCCCCACAGAATTTAATAAACTTTTGCAATGAGTAGAAGTTTTGTGCAAAGACTTTCAGAGATTTAGTAGTGATTGTGCTATGAAATTCAAAATGTGTAAGAACTGTAAACTTCTTCAAGTTCCTTGTAGCAGCTGACACAAATGTCGATTGGGGTAACCACCTTCCATCTATTCCTTGTATTCCGTGAATTTGACAGTACAAACTACTTAAAATATGCACCATGATACTTGGGGAAAAATAAGACGGTTAGATGAGGAACATCCTGAAGTATACCAGAAATTTAAAACAGGTCATTTTGTAGTTCGTCAAACCAGACGACCAATTAGTGCAGTTTCACCAGACATGTAATTAGAACAAACTACCCAACAATCTTAAAAGAGTTCTACTGGGGTAATAGAAAAAACAAGATAACAAATATACATGCTTAACGAGACTTCCCGTACTAGGAAGTGCTAGAATTAAGCAACCGTTTCTGAGGAATACTTGCAGTACCGGTTATAGTCAGGTAAGTCTTGATCTTGAATTGTCTATGAACTTGTGTACCAACATGTTCAGATGCGTTAACGAACTCTGTGAATTTATGAACACAAGCTGCAATCCATATGAAACATCCTGCCAAACACAGTTGCATAATTTTATGAACTACAAATGTATACCTAGGGAGATGCTCTCTGTCTATTGAAAGTTAAATAGCGTGGACAAAACGGATAAGAGCAATTTAGAAATGACAGTTTTCAAATAAAACTTAAAAGTTTTCGGAGATAGTACAAAGGCTAAGAAACCAATAATGGAGAGGAAAACATTAGTTCCAACTGTAAAATCAAAGACACTAGATTCTCAGAAAAATACTTCAAATGGCTCCGAGCAGTATGGGACTTAACGTCTGAGGTCATCAGTCCCTAGAACTTAGAACTACTTAAACCTAACTGACCTAAGGACATCACACACATCCATGCCCGAGGCAGGATTCGAACCTGCGACCGTAGCGGCCGCGCTGTTCCAGACTGTAGCGCCTAGAACCGCTCGGCCACCCCGGCCGATCAGAAAAATACTGTTGCTGTAGCTGAAATAATAATAATTCACATAGCTACGGCGACAAGAGAAACTATGAAAGATACACTTCTGGGGAAAAAAATTGGTACGCCCTTTCAGAGGTTTCCAATTCACACAGTATTTGTTGCTGGAACAGTGTACATAAAATGATTACTTTTATAGATCACTAGAACAAGCGGTTCTCGATTTTCAAGCATCGACTCATGGTGAAACACACTTATTAGTAAATGGTGTAGCCTCTACAGGTGGCAGTACATGCCCTGAATCTGGCTCAGTCGATCGTACAGATGGCGAATACTGTCCTAGCATACGATATGCCATACCTGCTCGACCTGTTCACATAGTTCTGTAAGACTTGTTGTTTGACGAGTCACATGAGCCACTTCTCGTCCCATACACTGTCAATTGCGGAAAAGTCCGGAGGCAGTGCTTACCAGAGAAGTTGCTGCACATCTTGCAGAGTATGTTAAGTTTCACGAGAGGTGTGTGAGCGACCATTCTCTTGTTGCAACAATACATCACCTTGCTGTCGCAAGTACGACAAAAGAACGGGTCTAACGACATACTGCACGTACTGAACGCTGGTTAGCATCCTCAACAGAAACGCCAAAGGTGAACGAGAGTCGTAGCTTATAGCACCTCAGGCCATAAGGTCTAGGGTGGGGAGTGTGTCTTGGATGAATGCATTATAGGAGACAGCTCTCACCAGGTCTACGTCGTACGCTCAAACAACCATCAATTGCGTACAGACAGAATCAGCTTTCATCGCTGAAGACCGCGGCGCGCTGTTCAGTCTTCCACGTGATCCTCACGACACCAGTCGATCCGTATAAGTCGATGCTGTGGCGTGAGTGGAAGACAACTCGAGATGTGCATGTTCATAGTCCAGCTGCAAATGAGCGGTTCGGAACAGTTCGTCTTGACACGTCTTATCTCACGAGCCCTCTTGTCTCTGTTGTGGTAGGTGTACGATCTGTGATACCAACATTGTTGCACAACTTGTGCGTCGGTTCTCCGAATGGGCCGTCCCTCCACTCGAAAAAGCACATGTGACGCTTTCAAACTCGCTCAACTAGCTGCAGGAAGCACAAGCGCCTCTCCATGGCACATGACGCGGTTGCCTGCTTGCCTCTCACGTTTGCTCCACACTGAACTTCCTACCTGTGAGCATTCCCTATTAAAGGGTAGACACAGATGGCGCTTTGGTAGCTACGCAACTACGATATCTGTTGGCGGACGACGTTGAAAACAATATCAGGTACGTCTACGATCCCTCAGATGGCATATGGCATCATCAGATCAAAATGGACGTCGTATTTCCAGGTGTACTAAATTTTTATCCCGGTAGTGTATTTTGCAATATAGTCTGTTGCCAGCTAGTAGGCTTACGTTGTTTGGTAATGGTGCCTGTCAAATGACTCATGATTTTTACGACGCAAATGTTGGTGCTGATGACCTAATGGATATTAAAGTTAAAATGCTTGTAAGAGGAATTCTTAAAAAGTACTTTAGATATCTGATTATACCGTAATCCGTCTCTTCTAGTATTAAACCCTCTGAGGTTGATATCTCTGCTGTATCTTGTTCAGTTAAACCTACAGCATGCTAAGGCTGCCGTAGTTAAGACACTCGACTCTCATTCGGGGTGATTAGAGTTCAAGTCACCACCCAGTCACATAGATTTAAGTTTCCTCCGTATTTTCTAAATCGATTAAGGTTAATACGAAACTAACACGTTGAAGGAAAAAATTAATCTCATTGGTAATTAAAATAGAGTTAACAAACTCGCTAATACTGTGAAATTTTCAAAGCAGTATCCCGCAAGATCGTAAGGAAGTGTTTCCCCTATTTGCCTAGTTCGTAAGAAATAAAATTTTATTCGGATAGAACTTGAAATTTGCACGATACGGCTACCAGACATCAGTATCATCATGCCACGATGTTGAAGAAAGAGAACATTCTTAAAGATATCTGCTGCTGTCACGCTTTTAGCGTGCATGTCCTAATGAATATTGCATCATACTTCTGGACGACACAGGCGCAGCAATATCATATTTATCCGCCGACACCGGGCAAGCCAATTTTATTTAAAATGACTCTTTTGTACGGGTATATAAATAATGAACGTACAATTGCACGTTGTAGTCACATGGTTGACGACATGTGGGCCTGGTTGTAGAGTGTTCTTAGATGGCCTAATGGTAATATTGGTGTTGGACTAACGGAAGAGTGTGTAGCACCTTTACGTTTCAAGGATACCTTGAAATGCCTAGGGTTTATTTTTACCAACGAGATATGTCGCACAGCTGCGTACAACAATAAGAAACTACTATAGTCAGTCCAGATGGGCTTCAAAGGGAACATCACACCGGCTTTAGACGTGATCCAGCGGATCACATATGTTAACACCTACCTGGCGTCACGAATTCCGCACTTTGCTCAAGTACTCCCGATGCTGGTGATGATAGAACGACAAATATTGTCGGCTTTCAGTTCCTTCGTGAGTGCACGTCTACTATTTGAAGTAAGATACGACGCACTTAGTAGCGGTGGATTTGGTCTTGTGCATGTTCACGATCGAGCTTTAGCGCTCTATATTAGCGCAATGTTAAAACTGTGAGGACGACATCAGACTTGTCTGACAGGAATCTTAATAGAAGAACTACCATCAGTTTCTCCAACGACGCTAGTGGCGGTCCAGCACATTTCCCGGTCACTCCACCATATACGCGGCTTTTTTATAGAGTACAGGTACGGTCACACGGCTCTGCCGGAAACCAGACCTGCAACGGTGCGTGACATCTGTCGGATACTAACGAGTGGACGCGCAGCAATCCTATTGAGATCTCAGGTTCGAATCCTGCCTCGGGCATGGATGTGTGTGATGTCCTTAGATTAGATAGGTTTAATTAGTTCTAAGTTCTAGGGGACTGATGACCTCAGAAGTCGCATAGTGCTCAGAGCCATTTGAACCATTTTTTAATACTATTGAGAGGAAGCATCAAATGGTTCAAATGGCTCTGAGCACTATGGGACTTCTGAGGTTATCAGTCCCCTAGAACTTAGAACTACTTAAACCTAACGAACCTAAGGACATCACACACATCCATGCCCGAGGCAGGATTCGAACCTGCGACCGTAGCGGTCGCACGGTTCCAGACTGTAGCCTCTAGAGCCGCTCGGCCACCGCGGCCGGCAGGAAGCATCCTTATATCAATTGGCGTGAAGAATGGCTATCGATAGACTATGTCTCCTTAGACACAGAGATACGTGCAATGTGGTACCTCACAGTTAACGGCTAAAATGTCACCCGATCCCGACTCCATGCGATTCATATGACACATTCACCTTTTTGCCCTCAGTGCCAAACTCTGTAGATCAACGAAAACCGCCTCATATGCGGCGGAAGTGTGGTGTCTGGCGACACAGATGATCGCTTTCTTTCTTCAAATGGGACGTCACAACATTGGTCCAAAGATTACATTCTTCCCGGGCGGTACGAACTACCCAAGTACTAAAATGAATGCAGTAACGTGGCTTCGAGGCCAGACAATTTTCTATTTGTTCAGAGATCGTCCAAAAAATGTGATGCACTTCTCGACCTTTTTTTACACGAACTACATCTGAAGGGTGTGAGCAATCGGAAATACCGATAGTATTTCTCTAACTTCTCATGGAGTGCGTTTCAAGATCTCCGCATAGCCGGAACGTCCAGTGTAGGAGAAGTTAAATTATCGATGCAGTGAAAGAATGAACGGAAGATAAGAATCGATGGATACCATATGCCTACGAGAAGACACACCCGGATGACAGTAAAAGGGGTGGGGGGGCTTGGAAATGCTGTTCTCCATTGTGCTGTGTGTTTCTTCGTTTATGTTATGCGAGAATAATGTTCGGTTTAATAGTTTCAATCAATACGGAAATGTTACTTGTGGTATGACAATGAAGTGGTTGTTACTGAAATTTAGCTTTCCTTAAATATGTACCAGGATTTGCTTTAATTTGTGGAAGATAATCATTAAAATTTGAAGCATAGTTGAACAAGTATTCCTTTTTAAAATTATTTTATTATGTTTTTCAATTTCTGATGTATATTTAAATTTCCAAAGATTACTACTTATTACTATGTTGGTTTTACGTCAGTTTGGTATATAGTTCAGCTTATATAAAAATTGTTATTCTCATTTTGTAACTCCAACAAAAAGGCAGTTTTATTGTTTCCCGTTGTTTCTGTTTAAATCTAAAAAAGGCGGTAGAACACTTAAAAATAATAAATAAAAAAGTAAGCAGGAGATCCGGGAAAAATTAGATTGCTGGGACAACAACCACGCACGAAAAAAAAAGTAAGGTGAGCTCTCGCTATAGCAAGGATATCCGAGTTCGACTCTCGATCCGGCACACATTTTCGCTGTCATCATTCCATTATACTGCGAGCATGTCTCATGTATTCCGGGCGGGAAGGAGCGCCTGGTCCCCGGCACGAATCCGCCCGGCGGGTTTGTATCGAGGTCCGGTGCACCGGCCAGGCTGTGGATAGTTTTTAGGCGGTTTTCCATCTGCCTCGGCGAATACGGGCTGGTTCCCCTTATTCCGCCCCAGCTACACTATGTCGGCGATTGCTGCGCAAACAAGTTCTCCACGTACGCGTACACCACCATTAGTCTACCACGCAAACATAGGGGCTACACTCGTCTGGTGTGAGACGTTCCCTGGGGGGTTCCACCAGGGGCCGAACCGCACAAAACCCCTGGGTTCGGTGTGGGGCGGCGGAGGGGTGAAGTGGACTGCGGTCGTCGTCGTGGGGTTGTGGACCACTGCGGCTGCGGCGGGGACGGAGCCTCTCCTTCGTTTCTAGACCCCCGGTTAACATACAATACAATACAATGTATCATGTATTTTATAACGGTGGTAATCGCCGCAGTGGCTGTTCCTTTGGACATCCTTGTATGTCGGAAGGAACATTGCATCGCACTTCGGAACGACACAGACATTTCAAATATCGTATATACTTTTATCTTTCAGAAATTATGTCCACAAAACAACTAAACATCCTCGTTCATTTAGAAAACAAAGTGGAAACAGTCATTCCTCCCATCGTCTTGGGTTCTTTTCATTGTACTTTGAGAGCTTCAGTAACGTGTATACCCACTGTGAGCGTGTATCACCGCTATCATCTACGTGGTATGTCTACGGAGGTCACACTGTGATGTCCACTCCCATTCTTCAATAAGAGCCCGTGTTAGTTCTTGGAGAGATTGTGGTGGGTCAAGAATACCACGAACACGATTGTCAAGCAAGTCCCACACATGCTCGATGAGGTTTAGGTCTGCGCTCAACGCTGATCGTTCCAGTACTTCGATCCCCAGGCTTCGCGACACATCCCTGATGATGCTACTACAGGGGCCCCGGCATTATAGTGCTTGAGAAGGAATTTAGGATAGCACTGTATGCAGCAGCCACCACATGGTCCGAATGGATCTTTTCAGCGTACAGGACGACGACCACAGACAACGGAAAGATCTGTACGACTGTCAACACCGATGCCTCCACACACCATCACAGAACCTTGGCCGAATCTGTCGATTTCCTGGACATGTGGCAGGTACCACTCACCATGGTGTTTTCACACAGGAACGCGGTCATCACCGTGCGGCAGTGGAAATCTCGTGTATGTGTGTCAGACATTTCGCCCGTGACGAACTTGCCAGTTGACATGGGATTGGAAGAACTGAAGGCGAACTGCGAGATGTTATCGTGTCAAGTGGAGTACCCGAAAAGGACGTCTAGATCGAAAGGACCTTCCTCGTAACCTCTTCTTTACGGTCTGGTCAGACATAGCGGCTACAATGGCCCTTCTAAGACTGTCCTTCATTGCTCTTGTGGTAGGCATACAATACCACATTGCAGAGCTGGCCAGATTTTCGCTCTTCACGTGGGGTTGTAAACCATCGGTGCCCTTGTCCATCTCGCCTTGTGCACTAAACTGCCTCGTGAAGCATGTCCACAACCTCTGAATAACAGATTTAATCGTAATTCTTGTAATACTTTCTCTCATAGCACTTAACTTCTCTATTCCATCTTTAATACACAGGGTGATTGTAATTAAAGTTAAACTTTCAAAACGCTTTAGAAATAACACCACTGGTCAGAATGACCTCAAATTGCAACGGATTATTATCGGAGAAGGAGGAAAGCCCATGGCAGAAGAAAAAAAATAGAGTGAAAATTGATCAATAGATGGCGCTGTATGTGTCAGAATACGTAAATGAAACACCTGTCATTTGCACGACCCACTGAAGTTGGTATAAACACGCCGGGTACACGACTTTTCCTGCTTTCGCGTCTCCGACGTTCGCCGTGGCTCTCGATGCAGGATCGCGTTCTGCTTGTGAAGCTGTATTACAAGATTGATGACTGTGTACACGTTGCTCTGCAGAGGTTCCGGACACTGAAGGGTTTGAAAAAAGGCGTTTGTCCGATGACTGCCGTGGGTCTGGAGAAAATGATTCGGAAATTCGAAAAGACGGGTTCTTCTGGTGTGCAACCTGGTGGAGGGAGGAAACGAATTGATTCGACGTCAGTGGAAGCAGTGGCCACAGCAATGCAGGAGGAGACGAGTGGTGGTGTGCAAACGTGTAGTGCACGAAGAATTGCCATAACATTGGCCATACCCATGAGCACAGTGCGCAAAATCCTGCGAAACACCCTTCTTTTCTATCCATTCAAAATTACCCACGTGCAAAGTTGCTTCCTGTTGACCTGCCAGCAAGAGAGACCTTTGCTTTTGAATTTCTTGCTCGCATGGGAGTGTATAATGATTGGCAATGGAAGATTTTGTGAACATGCGAAGCTCACTTCCGTCTGGCAGGATATGTCAATAGACAGAATTGTCGAATATGGGCAACGGAAAATCCACACGCAAATCAACCTGTACTACTTCATCCTGAAAAGGTCACTGTGTGGTGCAAGTTTATGGCATCATTTATTATAGGGCCATATTTTATCTGTAACGTCGCTGGTAAGCGCTATGAGTGTCTTTTGCACAATCAAGTCATTCCAGCTCTCCAACAGCGCTGATGTGTGGATGGGATCATTTTTATGCAAGATGGCGCACCTCCGCACATTGCATATCCAGTTAAGCAGGTGCTGAAGCGCCCTTTCAGAAATGCTAGAATTAACAGCCGCCATTGCCCTACAGCCTGGCCTCAATCACCTGATCCTAATCCGTATGACTCCTGGCTGTGGTGCTATCTGAAAGGTGTTGTGTTCAGTGTTCCGATTGCAAACTTAACTGCATTGAAGGCACGCAATGCGGAACACATTCTGAACATGAGCCTGGAAATACTTCGATCAGTTGTGGAACATGCTGTTTCTCGATTTCAACTTGTTGCAGAAAACGGTGGACAGCTTATTGAAAATGTTTTGCGCCAGTCACACGGAAATTAATAATCCGATTTGATTTTGCTTGATGCTTTTTATGCGGTTTTTGGCCTCAGGACAATTAAAAGCTGACGTGATTGATGCTCTTTATGCGGTTTTTGGCCTTAGGGCAATTAAAATTCGATTTTTCCCAGATGTGTGTGAATTCCTAATGGACCAACTTCTTAGGTCATCGGTCCCTAGACTTACACATTACTTAAACTAACTTATGCTAAGAACAACACACACACCCATGCCCGAGGAAGGAATCGAATCTCCGGCGGGAGGGGCCGCGCAGTCCACGACATGAAGCCTCAAACATCGCGGCCACCCCGCGCGGCCGATTTTTCTCATCCAATGTGATATGAACTTGGCGTGGTAGCTGGGCTTACGTAACTAACAGTATCAGACCTGTACACCCATGCACACTGAGTAGTACAGCTGGTTTAACGTCAAACGTACACCTTAGGCATTGTTGTATGATTCATTTGTTATATGTAGTCGACCACTATTGAATTATGATGCTTACAGCGCCATCTGTTGCTACATTTTGTAGCTATTTATTTTTCTTGTGCCTTACGTTTTCCCCCTTCACCGATAGTATTCCGTTGCAATTTAAAGTCATTCTGACCAGTGGTGTTATTTCCACAGCAGTTTGAAAGTTTAACTTTAATCGATAACACTTCGTCTGTATACTTCCAGATTTACTACTCTGATTTTTCCACAGGCCACATCAATGTAATAATCTTTTGGTTTCTTTCCATTGAGCACTGTACGAAGGTAAAGTGAGTTGGAAACGGGCGGGAGGGAAACAGGTTCATTTCACGTCAAGAACACACTAAAAATGACAAGATGTAAATGAAACTTTTGATTTCGTGTGGTGTTGCGTCTATACAAGAGACTAATCATTGTTTGTGGGGCTACATTTTCAATTTTGGTAACTTATTTATTGCTAGCACCTAACCGATCTTACCACAGCCTAGCGGAAACGCTTTGGTCCAGATATCTCTCCAGACAGTTCAGGATTCGACTGTACAAAACCCTGATCCAGCCTGTTGTTCTATATGACTGTGAGACATGGAGTATCTGGAAACAGGATTTCCATAAGCTCCTTGTTTTTGAGAGAAAAGTCCTTCGGAAGATATTCGGTCCAGTTCTGGATGCAGATACGGGGGAATGGAGGATCAGATACAACCAAGAGGTTGAGGAAGTATACCAGCAGCCCAACATAGCAGGAGCTGTCAAAGCCAAACGAATGCAGTGGACTGGCCATGTGGCCCAGGATCACAGATGGCCTCGGAAGCTCCTGGATTTCACACCTACAGGAAATAGATCGCCAGGGAGACCCAAGAAGCGTTGGAGAGATGGACTCCATGAAGATTTAAACCAAGTGTCAATAGATGTGAACGGATGGCGGATAGCAGCAATGGACAGAATACAGTGGAGGAGGAAACTTGTGGTTGCGTGCGGTCCACTGGGCCTGATCACGTAGTAGTAATAGTAGTAGTAGTAGTACCACCTATTTCAACTAGTAAAGATATTTTTCTGGATAGGATGACGTCCGCCTGTCACAGGATATTTCTACAATTACGGAAATCGTTATTCGTTTAGTAGGTTATTACTTTACATGGAGAGTGTGTAACCTCCCCCTCACTTGTCGACCTTAATGACAGTGAAAAATTAAACCGCGTGTACCTAACGGAAATTTGGGAAAAGCAATCGTCACCGAAGTTAAAGTGTCGGTAAAGAGGGAGGAAAGGGTTACGTCTAAATGAAATGAAAAATGCAAGTGAAACTGGTGGAAATTAATTTTGAAAAGGGGTAAAGTTAATAAAGAAAGTAAATGTGCGGCCGTTACGTTAACAATTAACTAATTAGATATTTGAGATTTGGGGGAAATTACGGTCGCCAGTCCTATGGACAATTACTCTAGTAACTGAAAAAGAAAGGTTATTACACATATAATTAGCACTAGAAGCGTGGCAACTGAAGGTTGACACGTGTAGTGTGAAAACTGAAAGTTTGTCAGAAGTAATAAATTTCGCTACACTCTGACTTAATTTAGCAAAAGAATTAATAAAACCGGAAAATCGAAAGTTAATTTAGTGACTGAAGTTAATAGTGAGCTTTCTTTCTGAAGTATATCGAAATTCAGTAAAATACGGTTAGTCTTGGACTACCTCAACAATCATTTCAAAAGCTACTTGAATCTACGCAATTTAGAAATAAGAGATTTAACTTTGGACTTGAATTAAATGATTCTGAACAATTAACAATAGTGAAATTTAGTACGTACCAAGATGAGCTGGAGTCACAGGTAAGCTAAAATATGCAAACAAAACTCGCACTCTTAATTTGTGCTTGTGTAATCTAAATATTGTAGCCAGCTATGAATACCTTAACTGAACTTTGAAATTAAAGCAGTGAAATCGAATGCTTTTACTTTAATGCTGGCGTTTGAATTTCAACGACACTCGAGTTCATTCCGGGAAAGGAAGGGACCCAGCTTGGTAATGCAATTGGGACAATGAGCAACAAATGTTCGTGCTAAGTACTGTAATTATAGTTACGAAAATGGAACAGTTTGAAAAGCTGAGGTCTGCCATACAGTTCTAAAACTTTACGTGCTTCCAGCCTTCCTTGTTGGTTGATTGAAGGTTTTTTAGCCGTCAATCGAGGAGGTAGCGACAGTCACTCATTGTTGGCCGTCGCTGTTGCAGAAGCTGGATGTTGGCGCGCCTTCTTCTCGACACGGTCACCAGGCGAAACGGGCTCTTGATGTGCGCCAGCTAATGCTTCCCATCCGCTACACCGTGTCAGAAACTATCATAGCAAGTCGAGCGCAATTACATGCTGCCCAACCCCGAAAGCGCGGGAACTCGCGGGAGCGTCACACAACACACCTGCTCCACTGCACTACTCCAACCAGACTCTCTCTACTCAGCCCGCGCTCCACGCGGCAGAGTTAACACTACCAAAGATCCTAAACACTTTCGTTCTCCACACGACCTATCGATGTATTCGTCCGATAGCATAATTTTCCCTAGGCCAGACCCAGTGTATAAATACAAATAATATTCACAAAAAAACCAATTATACATCGACATAAATGCATATATATATATATATAAAAATAGTAAAACAATTACAATATACAAAGACACAGAAATGTTATATCTTCAGGTAAAAAATAAGGAAAAAAATTTGCAGTGCAATAGATGGAAATAGGAGGATATGCATTTCCGGCGTTACACGTGCTCCACATTGTCTGAGGATGATCGTGTAACCTAAAAAGACTCAGAAAATGTCCCAAAAAAGAAACAGCGGAAATGCATGTGCTCAAAACATCAACAAAATTTAGTATTCGTCTAATTAAGCATAAATCAATTTTTAGACCATAATAATTGAGTGGAGACACTCCTAATCTTATTCCACTCTGTCATCTTGCACAAAACAAAACAGGTTGACAACATATTAAAATTCATAGGAAACATAGAAAATGGTTTAGCTATTCCAAAATCGTCAAAATTCGTAACACTATCAAGAAATGGAATACTATTTACAAAATTAATCAGAGTACATGTTCATAAAAACAGGTAGATCAAAATACGCAAATTAATTATTAATTACATATTATACACATTTTTATGTAAGCTTTTCATAATTAATATTCTTGTCATGAGAGCCCAATTAACGCTAAACAAGAAAATAAAATTCGGAAGATCGAAAAAACCATAAATATTGACAGCAGAATTCTTTCAGCTGTCCGGGAAGAAAAACAATTCCGCCTTCCGTACTCGCAAGTGCAAAGAATGGCGACAGCGGCACATGAGCCGACAGCGGCTCCGCCTCGCCAGCATTGTTGCGCCCGCCTGTGCGGCACGCTTGATCTCACTCGCCTGTGTAACGGCATTTTCAGAACGTCCGTTTCACTTAATTCTTTCGGAAAAACTCACTCCCGAGTAATCTCAAGGAGTCCATTAACACTATCACAGTGGATAACTCAACACTGTCCATCATCACATATGTACAAGCCTGAAACTTAAAACATCGTCTAAGTACATCGGCAATGACTAGTAAAACACATATTCATGAAATCTTACAGCTTGTTACAAAATCATATTTCCATTCCTTAATCTACTGTGACTCAGCTAAAAACTTAAACTAGCAGCTTGGATCTTTCAGTAGATTAATAATCAGTTTCTCTTAAATCTCTTGGTAAAAATTAATTACTTACTAATTACAACTTCCTTAATGTCCTCTTGGTCAAGCAAAAGCATGGCAATCTAGCAAATCGTTTAAATCTCACACTCTATATTTACTGTACAAATTACCCATTCTGTGGTATTAATCAATCCTAGGTTGGTACAATTTCAAGTCTACAATGTTCCGTATACCTAATAGTTTTCCAGAGCTTGGATGCTCTAAGCAATAAGCATTTGTGCGAGGTATACCAGTGACTTTATATGGTCCACTATAAACAAATTTAGAGATTTCATTGTCTATCTCTCTCGATTTCTCATGAGCTTTTACAAGTATTAAGTCTCCGATTGCAAACTTAGCAAAACGCGCTTTAGGGTCATGACGACGTATGCGAGCATCGGCTTTTACCTTCATTATTTTTCGCAAACGATCTTTTTTCACACCAATATTAATGTCAATCTGCGGAGGGAATTTGATTATCTCTTCCACAAGTCCCGGTTTGTCTGAAAACACACTCTTATTCCTGATTATTACTTCATACAGGCCTCGTCTTTGTTCGTGTGTTACGTCTGACACACTGTCTACAATACTTCCCAATTCACTTTCTACACTATTGTCAATGCCGAGACTCCTCACGTTACAGTAGTTCAAATTCATACCTACGTCAATAGCATCCGGCCAGTTAACAATGTTTATAGGCTGGTATTGCCTATGCACACCGTCACCTGCCTCGTCAAAACTAACTACTATTGTTTTATCTTGGGACGTACATGTCAAAGTTTTGCTTTCGCAATTAATCACTGCACGGTACTTTAATAGCCAATCTAACCCGATAATTACTTCCGTAGTTAAGTCTGGCACGACGACAAACTCTTGTTCAAATCGTGCCCCACATATCTCGAAGTTGACAAAAATCTGTTTTGTGACCGGTTTACTGGCCTTCCCAGTAGCACCGATAATTTTCACTCCTGTTACTGGCATAACTACGATGCCAGGTCTGTCTTTCAGTAATTCAAATATTTTCCCAGATACAGGACTTAATTCTGCACCGGTGTCAATCAACACGTTTAGTTGTAGGTCGTGCATATTAACACACACTACTATCTGTCTACACTTGTCCTCCACTGTTTCTTTATTTTCCCACAGCAAATCCTCGTCTATATCCAGGTCATTCCAGAAAAAACCATCCGGCTTTGATCCTAAATCCGGTTTATCTGGCGGCCTTTTCAGCCTCTGTTCACATACAGTTTTAATTTCAACACGTTTGTCCTGAGGCTTAGTCTGTAGCTTCGCCTCCAATACCGAAACCTTTTCCTGTAACTCGTCAACTAGTGAGTGTTGCTTTGCTATCAATTCACTAATTGTCTCCTTCGTTGATTCCTCTTTGGTCAGATTGATCTCATCTGCCAATCTACCTGGAGGAATGTGCCCAGTAGTATCTGCAATTACTTCCTCTGGATCTGCGCAACCCACATTGCTACCGTCTGGCCGTATAACGTCAGCTCTAACCTCATAGACGCTGTAATCTACGTGCTTTTCTACCAATCGTGTCCGGCTATCACTAAAATTCTCGTAATCTCTCTCCTCAATACTTTCGCAATGTTTAAACTGGAGTTTTGCGTCGGGTGGGTCGGCCACTTCTAACACTATAACTTTCGGTAAAGTCTGCCGGTCAGGACCAGAACTTTCCGTTACTACTTCAACATCCAACTCCTGCGGGACGAAACACGACGAATCTTGGCCGTGCTCCCCATTAACATCAACTATTTCTGGTAAAGTCTGCCGGTTAGGGCCAGAACTTTCTATCATTTCACAAACACTATCTTCCTGCGGGACGACATGCGGAAAATCCTGCCCGCGCTCCCCATAAACACTTCTCCCATACAGGCCCCTATAATCTCCTAGTTCGTCGTATAAGCGACCGAACTACCTTAACCAGACCTCATCCCTCTCTGCATCCCCTCGCTCGATGACGGACGTATTATCCGACATCTGCTCTTCTCTCAACAATTGCGAATCATTCTTAAACTCAATCTCCATTTCCAATGTGGGTGTTAAAGCTGCCACTTTATAATCGATTTCCGGAACACTACTTAAATTGTTCTCACTGACAGTGAATGTATTTTCTGCTGCCGTGTCTACAGTTGATATACTACTTGTGGGCGCACTCCTTTCTCCTAACACTGGCACACTCTCCCGCCGTTGATTATTCCACACGGAATTTTCATAACGACGACACCTGGGTTTTCTCCTGTTATTGGGCCGACAAAATTTCTCCACGCCCGGTCGGCCCCTCACCGGCGCGGCTAATGGTTTCCCTGTCTCGTCCCAGCAGATACGCTCCCCGCATGCTGCTGAGGCGGCTGATCACACCCTCTGGCGTTATTACTATTCTGCGAAGCCCGTATCACGTTAGTATGATACTGGTTTCCGTCATTCCTGTTATTATTTGTGTTATACCGATTGTTATTACGGTCCGAACCATTATTGTTATTGCTGCCATGGTTGCGGTTTGCATTATTCCCATGGTTATCGTTGTTGTGGTTGCTGTGGTACTCGTTGTTGTTACCACGGCCTCTACCACTATCGCGATTATTGCGCCAATTGTCCTCGTCCTCAACTCTTTCCAGGAAATCATTGATTGTCCTGTAATTGCTTCCTATGTAGCGTTTTGTATCATCTGGAAGCTTCTTGTAGAGTTCCCAGACTATTTCGGATTCCGTGCGGCGATCACGCAAATATTCCAACTTGCGGATCCAGCCCTCACAAAACTCCTTCATTGAACCGCGCGAATTCGCATCGAAAGGCCTCGATACGACACATTTGCGCCAGACACTTTGCTGTTTTTGCTCTGACCGGTATTCAGCCAGAAACAAACTTTTAAACTCGTCAAAAGTCAGGTTCGTAACGTTGAGGTTTAAGCCCCAACGCTTGGCATCACCAGCCACATCAATAGCAGCATTAATTTTTCTCTCATTAGTCCATGATCTGGGTAAAACTCTTTCACAATTTTTAATGAAATCCGTCGGGTGTATACCGCCTTTTTTCAAGGGGTCGAACCGCTCCTCTTTCGTCAACAATTCCGAATTATGTGCACAGATTGGCACATAGCTCTGTTTTTCGTCAAGTTTCTTTTCTAATTCCGAAACTCTCGTAATTACTTGGCAAGTGGTTGTTGCAAGCGTTTCTATTTCCCTTTTTTTCTCTCCGCAGGTATTAGCCTGCTTCGTCACTTTAGCATCAACCTCGGACACTAAAGCCTTTAAAGTTTCCACCTTCTGTTGATCCTCTTTTTTCACTAACTGAATTTGTTCCGTCACCTTATTCTCGATCATCGGAGCAACTGCTTCTCCTACACTTTTCTCGATTCTGCTAATTTCGGAATTAAAACGAGTATTTATGCTCGCAATTTCCGCCCGAACGCTTACCATTTCCTGTTTAAGATTACCGATTTTGGTATGAATTACAACAATATCTTCTTTAATTTTATCAACTTTTGTGTTAACAACTCTAACATTGTTGTTAACAACATTAATAGCTTTGTTCTGATTGTCTAGCTTCCGTTCAATTTTTTCAGCCTGAGCTTCTTGCTTGGCAGCCTGAGCTTTAATTTCTGCCGATTGACTCTTGATTCCATTAATCAAAACATTCAATAAGAAAGTTAAATTCCCGGAAACTACCGGTTTTACTTCCGTAGCGGCATCCTCTTTAATTGTCCCCCCGTATTCGTCATCAAGGGGTTCAGATTTGATTTTCACTTCCGATTCCGAAACATTTTCTAAAGTTTGGAATTCCATTTCTGCTCTTTGTTGTGTTTCGGCGGTCGCGTCTTTCATGCTAGCCGCCTGCCCCTGAACAATGGGTACCGCGGTGCGCGTTACCCACTGTTCGACCGATTGTTCCGTATCCAAGTCTACCAAATTTTGGTAATTGTTGCCTTCACTCATTTTAACAATTTTCAATATAAATGCCAAATCTCAAATCTAATTAGGATTCCTCCCATTACTTAATCTCGCTGACGTAACTACCTGTTCGTAACCAATACTTTGTTACGACATTTGCACCATACAAAATTCCTGTCCAGAACAACCTAAAATTTGAAGATTGTCCTGTCACCAGGTCGCCACGTGTAACCTCCCGGTCACTTATCGACCTTAATGACAGTGAAAAATTAAACCGCGTGTCCCTAATGGAAATTTGGGAAAAGCAATCGTCACCGAAGTTAAAGTGTCGGTAAAGAGGGAGGAAAAGGTTACATCTAAATGAAAGGAAAAATGCAAGTGAAACTGGTGGAAATTAATTTTGAAAAGGGGTAAAGTTAATAAAGAAAGTAAATGTGCGGCCGTTACGTTAACAATTAACTAATTAGATATTTGAGATTTGGGGGAAATTACGGTCGCCAGTCCTATGGACAATTACTCTAGTAACTGAAAAAGAAAGGTTATTACACATATAATTAGCACTAGAAGCGTGGCAACTGAAGGTTGACACGTGTAGTGTGAAAACTGAAAGTTTGTCAGAAGTAATAAATTTCGCTACACTCTGACTTAATTTAGCAAAAGAATTAATAAAACCGGAAAATCGAAAGTTAATTTAGTGACTGAAGTTAATAGTGAGCTTTCTTTCTGAAGCATATCGAAGTTCAGTAAAATACGGTTAGTCTTGGACTACCTCAACAATCATTTCAAAAGCTACTTGAATCTACGCAATTTAGAAATAAGAGATTTAACTTTGGACTTGAATTAAATGATTCTGAACAATTAACAATAGTAAAATTTAGTACGTACCAAGATGAGCTGGAGTCACAGGTAAGCTAAAATATGCAAACAAAACTCGCACTCTTAATTTGTGCTTGTGTAATCTAAATATTGTAGCCAGCTATGAATACCTTAACTGAACTTTGAAATTAAAGCAGTGAAATCGAATGCTTTTACTTTAATGCTGGCGTTTGAATTTCAACGACACTCGAGTTCATTCCGGAAAAGGAGGGGACACTGCTTGGTAATGCAATTGGGACAATGAGCAACAAATGATCATGCTAAGTTGCTGTAATTATAGTTACGAAAATGGAACAATTTGAAAAGCTGGGGTCTGCCATACAGTTCTAAAACTTTACGTACTTCCAGTCTTCCTTGTTGGCTGATTGAAGGTTTGAAGCAGTCGATCGAGGAGGTGGCGACAGTCACTCATTGTCGGCCGTCGCTGTTGCAGAAGCTGGATGTTGGCGCGCCTTCTTCTCGACACGGTCACCAGGCGAAACGGGCTCTTGATGTGCGCCAGCTAATGCTTCCCATCCGCTACACCGTGTCAGAAACTATCATAGCAAGTCGAGCGCAATTACATGCTGCCCAACCCCGAAAGCGCGGGAACTCGCGGGAGCGTCACACAACACACCTGCTCCACTGCACTACTCCAGCCAGACTCTCTCCGCTCAGCCCGCGCTCCACGCGGCAGAGTTAACACTACCAAATATCCTAAACACTTTCGTACTCCACACGACCTATCGATGTATTCGTCCGATAGCCCTAGGCCAGACCCAGCGTATAAATACAAATAATATTCACAAAACAAACCAATTATACATCGACATAAATGCATATATATAAAGTTAGTAAAACAATTACAATATACAAAGACACAGAAATGTTATATCTTCAGGTAAAAAATAAGGAAAAAAATTTGCAGTGCAATAGATGGAAATCGGAGGATATGCATTTCCGGCGTTACAAGTGCTCCCTACTTAGCAATCATATACAACCGCACGCTCACCGATTGTTCTGTACCTACAGATTGGAAAATTGCGCAGATCGCACCAGTGTTTAAGAAGGGTAGTAGGAGTAACCCATCGAACTACAGACCTATGTCATTGACGTCGGTTTGCGGTAGGATTTAGGAGCATATATTGTATTCAAACATTATGAATCACCTCGAAGGGAACGATCTATTGATACGTAATCAGCATGGTTTCAGAAAACATCGTTCTTGTGCAACGCAGCTAGCTCTTGGCCGCTATCGATAGAGGATCTCAAGTTGATTCTGTATTTCTAGATTTCCGGAAAGCTTTTGACACCATTCCTCACAAGCGACTTCTAATCAAGCTGTGGGCCTATGGGGTATCGTCTCAGTTGTGCGACTGGATTCGTGATTTGCTGTCAGGAAGATTCGTAGTAATAGACGGCAAATCATAGAGTAAAACTGAAGTGATATCAGGTGTTCCCCAGGGAAGCGTCCTGGGACCTCTGCTGTTCCTGATCTATATAAATGACCTGGGTGACAATCTGAGCAGCTCTCTTAGGTTGTTCGCAGATAATGCTGTAATTTACCGTCTAGTAGCGTCATCCGAAGACCAGTATCAGTTGCAAAGCGATTTAGAAAAGATTGCTGTATGGTGTGGCAGGTGGCAGTTGACGCAAAATAACGAAAAGTGTGAGGTGATCCACATGAGTTCCAAAAGAAATCCGTTGGAATTCGATCACTCGATAAATAGTACAATTCTCAAGGCTGTCAATTCAACTAAGTACCTGGGTGTTAAAATTACGAACAACTTCAGTTGGAAAGACCACATAGATAATATTGTGGGGAAAGCGAGCCAAAGGTTGCGTTTCATTGGCAGGACACTTAGAAGATGCAACAAGTCCACTAAAGAGACAGCTTACACTACACTCGTTCGTCCTCTGTTAGAATATTGCTGCGCGGTGTGGGATCCTTACCAGGTGGGATTGACGGAGGACATCGAAAGGGTGCAAAAAAGGGCAGCTCGTTTTGTATTATCACGTAATGAGGGAGAGAGTGTGGCAGATATGATACGCGAGATGGGATGGAAGTCATTAAAGCAAAGACGTTTTTCGTCGCGGCGAGATCTATTTACGAAATTTCAGTCACCAACTTTCTCTTCCGAATGCGAAAATATTTTGTTGAGCCCAACCTACATAGGCAGGAATGATCATCAAAATAAAATAAGAGAAATCAGAGCTAGAACAGAAAGGATTAGGTGTTCATTTTTCCCGCGCGCTGTTCGGGAGTGGAATGGTAGAGAGATAGTATGATTGTGGTTCGATGAACCCTCTGCCAAGCACTTAAATGTGAATTGCAGAGTAATCATGTAGATTTAGATGTAGATAGTACTTGTTGGTGCTTTATTGATTCCAGAAATTTACTCTAGTTGACTGTTGGAGCCAGGTACTGGAGAATACTGGAGGGATAAGTGGTAAATAAATCGGGGTATTCATATCTTAATAAATGCTGCATCTATCGTCGACGCTGTATTCTCTGCCGAAGTTCACGATGGAACGAGGCCGAACGGAAAAAAATTGGCCCTCTCCGAGAAAGGAAGGAAATTTAAAAAGGAGGAAATTCCTCTTTTCCTTATTCCGCCGGAGAGGGCTGCGTCGGCGGAGAAGACGCGTCAGCTAATTTACCCCGGCCTTCGGCGGCCGAAGCACTTGCAGCGCCGGTCATTGATCACGCCATCCTTTGATCGGCTCTCCCGCGGGCCGGAGGAAGGACAAAGGCCCTCGGCATCAAAACAGGGGCCTCCAGGCGGTGGCCGGAAGGGGCTGTAGCACGGGCCAATTAATGCGGCCGTCCAGAAGTCCCGCAAATATGGACCAACTCCTTTCATTCCCATTGTTTCCTTTCCTTCTTCATCGTCCTGCTCCGCGTTCGTGGAACGTGATACGGACGTTTAAGTACTGACGCAAAAGGCGGAATGGGTATTCATCGTCTGAAAAATTGCTCGGGGATAAGGTGAAAGGTGACCTTTGTGCTCCGCAATTTCTGAAATGAATGAAAATATCATTAAATAAAATATTCTCAGCTATCTTGCCTATCGCTGAGAAACGATTTCTTATATGGGCTGTTCCATTCCGCTTTCGACAGCAGGAAACCTAGCATTTTTCGTGGGGGTTTAATTTTCTGCAGTCTGAAGTAAACATCAAGTTAATATCATTTCCAAACAATCGGCTATTATAAGCAAATGCTTCTGGATATTTTAAGTTTCTAGGTTACCGTAACTTGATAATATCACTCCATCCTGAGACCAGCAGTACTGAAATTTTCCAAGGTAAAATTTTATATAACATCAAACACGAAGGTAATATTGTGTAGATGGGAGTGTTATTTTTGCAGTTTCTCTAGAACTTTCAAATAGCTTTCAACACGTTTCGTATTTTTCTGAAAAACGCGATTTTAAATGGAATAAAAATGATGCCTTATTGTTCAGTATTTTATTTAAAATAGTACACTACTGGCCATTGAAATTGCTACACCACGAAGATGACTTGCTACAGACGCTAAATTTAACCGACAGGAACAAGATGCAGTGATGTGCAAATAATTAGGTTGGCGCCGGTGGCGACACCTACAACGTGCTGACATGAGGAAAGTTTCCAGCCGATTTCTCATACACAAACAGCAGTTCACGGCGTTGCCTGGTGAAACGTACTTGTGATGCCTCGTTTAAGGAGGAGAAATGCGTACCATCACGTTTCCGACTTTCATAAAGGTCGAATTGTAGCCCATCGCGATTGCGGTTTATCGTATCGCGACATTGCTGCTCTCATTGGTCGGAATCCAATAACTGTTAGCAGAATATGGAATCGGTGGGCTCAAGAGGGTATTACGGAACGCCGTGCTGGATCCCAAAGGACTCGTATCACTAGCAGTCGAGATGACAGGTATCTTATCCGCATGGCTGTAACGTATCGTGCAGCCATGACTCGCTTCCTGAGTCAACAGATGGGGATGTTTGCAAGACAACAACCGTCTGCACGAACAGTTCGACGACGTTTGCAGCAGCGTGGACTATCAGCTCGGAGACCATGGCTGCGGTTACCCTTGACGCTGCATCATAGACGGGAGCGCCCGCGATGGTGTACTCAACGACGAACCTGGGTGCATGAATGGCAAAACGTCATTTTTTCGGATGACTCCAGGTTCTGTTTACAGCATCATGATGGTCGCATCCGTGTATGGCGACATCGCGGTGAACGCACATTGGAAGCGTGTACTCGTCATTGCCATACTGGCGTATCACCCGGCGTGGTGGTATGGGGTGCCATTGGTTACACGTCTCGGTCACCTCTTGTTCGCATTAACGGCACTTTGAACAGTGGACGTTACATTTCAGATGTATTACTACCCGTGGCTCTTCCCTTCATTCGATCCCTGTGGATCCCTACATTTCAGCAGGATAATGCACGACCGCATGTTGGTGGTGGTGGTTGTTGGATGTTTAAGGGGGACTAAACAGCGAAGGTCATCAGTCCCCCATTCCAAAATCAGGCGAGCCGAAAATCTACGAAGCAGATAAAAACCAAAGGGGGAGGAGACGTCCCCCCAGGCGCTAAAAGCACACAAATTCAGCAACAAACACTACAGACAAGAACAGGACAGAGGAACACCAGACAGAAAGAAACAGAAGAAAGGAAGATGGCCGGAGACTGGTTGACTGACCACGAGATCAAAAATGGGAAAGAGTCAACCATCTCACGGCACACCAGAACAGCAACAGACACAAGGACAATAGACACAGAAAGGGAAAGGCGCAGGACCTCCCTAAATCGAACCATAAAACGGACTACCACGGATAAAATTTAAAACGGTATCAGCCATGGAGGCATCGTCGGATAAAACCAAAGCCAAAGTGCCCGGGAGATTAAAAGATTGCCGGAGTGTGCGCGGTCGAGGACACTCCAGCAAAATGTGGCCGACCGTCAGCCGGGACCCACACTGACACAAGGGGGGATCCTCCTGACGTAACAGATGGCCGTGCGTCAGGTAGGTATGGCCGATGCGCAGCCGACACAGGACTACCGAGTCCCTGCGAGAAGCCCGCAGGGAGGAACGCCACACATCGGTCGTCCCCTTGACAGCCCGTAGTTTATTCGGGGTTGTCATGCCACGCCACTCAGCAGCCCACATCCCAATCAGCTTACGGCGCAACACCATCTGCTGGTCGCGACCCGTAAGGCCGACCTCCAAAGCCGGGGCGTCGATCGCCCCTTTGGCCAGCCTGTCTACACGTTCGTTCCCTGGGATGCCAACATGACCGGGCGTCCAAACCAAGACCCCCGAACGACCAGAACGGGCAATGGCGGAAACAATCTCCTGAATGGAGGACACCAGAGGAGAGGAGGGATAGCAGCGGTCGATGGCCTGAAGGCTGCTCAGGGAGTCACTGCAGACGACGATGGACCGACCTGAGCAGAAATGCATATGCTCAAGAGCGCGCAAGATGGCCACCAGCTCTGCAGTAAAAATACTGCAGCCAGCCGGCAAGGAGCGTTGCTCAACATGGGCAGAGTGAGCAAAGGCGTAGGCAGTGCGACCATCAACCAGGGAACCATCAGTGTAGACAGGCTCACAGCCCGGAAATGATTCGAGGAGCGCAAGAAAACGGCGACGGAGGGCCACAGGCGGAACCGAGTCCTTAGGTCCCTGTGCCAAATCCAGACGGACGGACGGCCGGGACAAACACCAGGGAGGCGTAGGTGTACAGACCCGGAAGGGAGGCAGAAGAGGGAATGACCCCAGGTCTGACAGCAGGGACTGGACACGGACAGATATGGAAAGTCCAGACCTAGGTCGCCGTTCGGGCAGATGGAGGACCAGAGCAGGGAAAAGCAGGCGACGATTGGGATGATCTGGCGAGCAATGAACGTGGACAGCATAGTCGGCGAGCAGACGATGGCGGCGAATCCGCAGTGGGGGAATCCCGGCCTCCACCAGTAGACTATCCACGGGGCTGGTCCGAAAAGCGCCAGTGGCAAGCCTAACTCCACAGTGGTGTATGGGGTCTAACAACTTCAACACTGAGGGGGACGCAGACCCATAGGCCAGGCTCCCATAATCAAGCCGGGACTGCACAAGGGCTCTGTACAACCGCAGCAGCATGCAGCGATCTGCACCCCAAGACGTGTGGCTAAGGCAGCGGAGGGCGTTGAGGTGCCGCCAGCATTTTTGCTTCAGCTGAGTAACATGAGGAACCCATGTGAGCCGGGCATCAAACACGAGTCCCAAGAAGCGGCAAGTGTCCACCACTTCAAGCAGGTGGCCGTCGAGGTAAAGGTCCGGATGGGGGTGGACTGTCTGACGCCTGCAGAAGTGCATAACCCGAGTCTTGGCAGCAGAGAACTGAAAACCATGAGCCAGAGCCCATGATGCTGCCTTGCGAACGGCGACTTGCAACCTGCGTTCGGCGACTCCCGTAGTCGTGGAGTTAAATGAGATGCAGAAGTCGTCGGCATACAAAGAAGGAGACACCGACGACCCCACTGCTGCAGCCAGACCATTAATGGCCACGAGAAATAACGAGACGCTCAACACCGAGCCCTGCGGGACCCCATTTTCCTGTATATAAGAGGAACTAGAGGTGGCACCGACTTGCACCCGGAAAGAGCGGCGCAATAAAAAGCTTTGAAGAAAAGCCGGGAGCCGACCACGAAGACCCCACCCATGCAACGTGGCGAGGATGTGATGCCTCCATGTGGTGTCATACGCCTTCCGCAGATCGAAAAATACAGCAACAAGGTGCTGACGTCGGGCAAAAGCCGTACGGACAGCAGATTCCAGCCGCACCAAATTGTCCACTGCAGACCGGCCCCGACGGAAGCCACCCTGAGATGGAGCGAGGAGACCGCGCGACTCAAGGACCCAACACAAACGCCGCCCCACCATACGTTCGAGCAATTTGCACAAAACGTTGGTGAGGGTAATGGGACGATAGCTGTCCACCGCCAGTGGGTCCGCACCGGGCTTCACGATGGGGACAATAAGACCCTCTCGCCATTGCGACGGGAACACGCCCTCGCTCCAAATGCGGTTAAAGACGGTGAGGATGTGTCTCTGGCAGTCCGTGGAGAGATGCTTCAGCATCTGCGCGTGGATGCAGTCCGGTCCTGGTGCTGTATCAGGGCAATCGGCGAGGGCAGCAAGGAATTCCCTCTCGCTGAAAGGAGCATTGTATGTTTCATAATGACGCGTGTGGAATGAGAACGGCGTCCGCTCGGCTCGCTCCTTTAGAGAGCGAAAGGCGGGGGGATAGGATGCAGTCGCAGAGCTCTGAGCAAAGCGCGCGGCTAGCCGTTCAGCAATGGCGGCAGCGTCCGTGCAGACAGCGCCGTCCAAGGAGAGCCCAGGGACACCCACAGGGGTCTGGGAGCCATAAATCCGCCGGATCCGGGACCACACGTGCGAGGACGAGACACGGGAGCCCAGGGAGGAGACGTACCTCTCCCAGCACTCCTGCTTACGCCGTGCAATAAGACGACGGGCGAAGGCACGGAGCCTCTTAAAGGCGATGAGGGTCTCCAGAGACGGGTGCCGCCTATGACGCTGGAGAGCCCGCCTACGGTCGCGAATAGCCTCAGCAATCTCCGGCGACCACCAGGGGACAGCCTTCCGCCGAGGGAGGCCAGAGGAACGGGGGATGGTAGCCTCGGCCGCTGAAATGATGGACGTGGTTAAAACACGGACCACCTCGTCAATGTCACCCTGTGGGGGAGACGCAATGGTTACAGCGGAAGTAAAAGCTGGCCAGTCAGCCCTGTGGAGAGCCCAGCGGGGCAAGCGCCCAGAAGAATGACACTGTGGCAGTGACAAATAGATGGGAAAATGGTCACTACCACACAGGTCAGGATGCACCCTCCAGTGGAGGGATGGGACAAGTCCAGGGCTGCAAATAGAGAGATCGATGGCCGAGAACGAGCCATGGGCCACACTGAAATGCGTGGGAGCACCGGTGTTTAACAGGCTAAGGTCGAGCTGAGCCAACACATGCTCCACGGCCCAACCACGATCATCGGAGACAGTCCCACCCCATAGAGGGTTGTGGGCATTGAAATCGCCCAGCAGTAAAAAAGGTGGCGGCAGTTGTGCTATCAGAGCAGCCAGGACATGCTGCGCGACAGTACCATCAGGTGGAAGGTAAATACTGCAGACGGTAATGGCCTGGGGCGTCCACACACGAACAGCGACAGCCTCTAAAGCTGTTTGTAGAGGCACAAACTCGCTGTGAAGAGAGTTCAGGACATATATGCAGACGCCACCAGACACCCTTGCATAAGCTGCCCGGTTCTTAAAATAACCCCGATAGCCACGGAGGGCGGGGGTTCGCATTGCTGGAAACCAAGTTTCCTGCAGAGCAATGCAAAGGAAAGGATGACGGCTGATAAGGTGGCGGAGCTCAGCGAGATGGTGGAAGAAACCGCTGCAGTTCCACTGGAGGATGTTATTAGCCATGGATGGGAAAGGCGTGAAGGGACTGGGGAGGCAGATTACGCCTCCGGGGCCCCTGCTGCTACTGAGTCACCACCTGGACAACAGCCATCTACTGCATCCGAGGGACCAGCGAGATCCATGTCCTCAGCGGACGCCAGAATCTCCACCTCATCCTCAGACGCAGAGCTTGTAGGAAGCGGTGGAATGGGTGCCACCGCAATGTCGGTAGCCTTGGGGAGTTTCTTCTTCTTCTGCTTTTCGCGCTGTGCCTTTGGTGGCGCAGGCTGGGAGGGCGCAACTGGGTCGGTCTCAGGGACAGACGACGACCGTGTGTTCCTACGACCAGGGATCGGCGGTTGTTTAAGCCACTTGCGGCTGTCGGCCTTTGTACTGGACGGAACTTGGGAAGGGAGGTCCCCAAGGGACCCCTTCCTTACGAGAGTAGCCGAAGAAGTCTTACGCTTCTCCGGCTGGGAAGGGGGGACCGATGTCCCCGATGGTTGGGGGGTGTTGCTCCTGAAGGAGATGGAGCAGGAGCAACAGGAGGTTTAGTGCCCCCCACCAACAAGGGGGCAGGTGTGGGACTTCGACTCTGAGAGCTGACTGGAGCTGATGGAATTGTAGAAGGAGTGACAGTTGCGGCATAGGAAGCTGTCATGCGCACCGGATGAAGCCGATCATATTTCCGCTTCGCCTCAGTGTACGTCAGGCGGTCGACAGTCTTTATTTCCATGATCTTCCGCTCCTTCTGCAGAATCGGACAGTCTGGCGAGCAAGGCGGATGGTGCGCACCACAGTTCACACAGATTGGAGGCGGCGCACAGGGATGATCAGGATGGGAAGGTCGACCGCAATCGCTACAGACGAGGTCGGACGCACAGCGTGAAGACATGTGGCCGAACTTCCAACACTTGAAGCACCGCATCGGGGGAGGGATATACGGCTTGACATCACAACGGTACACCATCACCTTGACCTTCTCAGGTAACGTGTCACCCTCGAAGGCCAAGATGAAGGCACCGGTGGCAACTGGACGATCCCTCGGACCCCGGTGGACGCGCCGGACGAAATGGACACCTCGGCGCTCCAAGTTGGCGCGCAGCTCGTCGTCGGACTGTAAAAGCAGATCCCTGTGAAAGATAATGCCCTGGACCATGTTCAGACTCTTATGGGGCGTGATAGTGACAGAGACATCCCCCAGCTTAGTACAAGCGAGCAAGGCCCGCGACTGGGCGGAGGATGCCGTTTTTATCAACACCGATCCGGACCGCATCTTGGACAAGCCCTCCACCTCACCGAACTTGTCCTCTAAATGCTCTACAAAGAACTGAGGCTTCACGGATATAAAGGATTCCCCATCAGCTCTGGTACAGACAAGATATCTGGGCGAATACGTCTCAGTGTCACGCAATGCCTGTCGTTCCTCCCATGGTGTGGCGAGGGAGGGGAACGATTTGGGGTCATAAACGTTACCTTTAAAATGGGCTCTCGAACGCTTAGAGACTGCCGCCAGCGACAGATGATGTACCACGCTTCATTGCGGGTCATCCGCCCTGATGCCACCTACTCCGACCAAGGGCCCTCCCCACGGGCGCCACCCAGCCACAGCAAAGGCCACCTGGCAGGATGGCCATTGCCGGGAGTCCTGATGCCCCACGGAGATGGGCATCTACTCCTTGGCATACGTGGGGAGTGAACGGCGCAGGAATCAGTAGAGCGATCCCTGTGTTGTCAGGGGGCTACAACCAAGAGGGTACATGGCGACCCCACCACAACGGACTGGCTACCGTGCTGGATCTTAGGTGCAAAAATGGCCAAGGTCGTCGTCACAGTTAAAAGAAACACTGCAGAGTGCAGCGTGGTAATCGCCCAAGAGATCGAAAACGAGCGGGACACCATTGCAACGACGAGAAAGACGGCTATAGGTCTAATTGCACGAAGGATACAGTGCACCATGTAAGGTGCCCTTCCCCAATTGGCTCGCTCTTCGGAATAATTTAGATAGATGGAGGTCAAACCCGAGAGGGGACCATCACATAAGGCCGAAACGTTTGAGACTCCTTTTAGTCGCCTCTTACGACAGGCAGGAATACCGCGGGCCTATTCTAACCCCCGAACCTGCAGGGGGGGACCGCATGTTGAAGGTCCTTTCCGGATACAGAAAATGTTCCACTGCTGCCCTGGCCAGAACGTTCTCCAGATCTCTCACCAACTGAAAACGTCTGGTCAATGGTGGCCGAGCAACTGGCTCGTCACAACACGCCAGTCACTAGTCTTGATGAACTGTGGTATCGTGTTGAAGTTGCATGGGCAGCTGTACCTGTACACGCCATCCAAGCTCTGTTTGACTCAATGCCCACGCGTATCAAGGCCGTTATTAGGCCAGAGGTGGTTGTTCTGGGTACTGGTTTCTCAGGATCTATGCACCCAACTTACGTGAAAATGTTATCACATGTCAGTTCTAGTACAATATATTTGTCCAATGAATACCCGTTTATCATCTACATTTCTTCTTGGTGAAGCAATTTTAATGGCCAGTAGTGTATTAGTGACATTTTGTACGGAATATTTCATGGAGATTACCAGAAAGAATAAAAAGTAAATAGAAATAATGGCACAGGCCAATGCCGATCGCCAGCTGTTTATGTTTCACGTCATCCTGTAGCAACATAAGTAGAGCATGACCTTATGGTAGTTACTTTTTACCTAGCTGTTCCAGGCCACGCGTTGTTGTGGCTCATTCTGGTCTGACAGAAATGGAAGAAAACTGAAAGCACACGTTTTCAACGTTTATGGGAATTCAATACACGTCATGGTCTCCTTCTCCCTCCAATCTCTGTCCATAGAAATCCACAACTGTACAGCTACACTATTGATGACAAACGACTGGAAACACTGTGTGCCGTAATATGTCTAGGAGTAACTATCCAGAGCGACCATAAGTGGAATGACCATATAAAACAGATAGTGGGAAAAGCAGACATCAGACTCAGATTCATCGGAAGAATCTTAATGAAATGTAACTCATCCATGAAAGAAGTGGCTTATAAGGCGCTTGTTCGTCAGATTATTGAGAATTTTTCATCTGTCTGGGATCACTATCGGGTAGGACTGATAGAGGTGATAGACAAGATCCAACGAAGAGCGGCGCCTTTCGTCAAGGGAACGTTTAGCTGGCGAGAGAACGTTATGGAAGCGTTAAACAAACTCCACTGGCAGACGTTACAAGAGACGCGTTGTGCATCACGGAGAGATTTACTATTGAAATTTCGGAACACCACTTTCCAGCACTCGGACAACATATACTCTCCCCCTACATATATCTCGCTTATTGACCACGAGGAGAAAATTCGAGATATTAGAGCCATTACAGAGGCTTACCAACAATCATTCTTCCCAAGCACTATTCTCGAGTGGAACATGGTTGGAGGGATCAGATAGTTGTACCAAAAGTAACCCTCCGCCACATACCATTAGGTGTCTTGAGGAGTATGATGTACATGTAGATCCCCTCCTCCCCTTCCCTTTCTCCATCACCTTCTCATTGTAATTGCCTGTGCCTATCACCTCTTCTCTCCTTTCTACATCCATCTTTTCGCCCCCCCCCCTATCTCTTCATCTCCCATCTCTTCATCTCCTCTCTCTCTCTCTCTCTCTCTCTCTCTCTCTCTCTCTCTCTCTCTGCATCTCCAACTTCTCACTTTCTACCTCCACTTCCTCCCACCCCACTGCCATCTCTTTTTCCTCCTATCTGAGCATGAGCCTTGTTTATTGTTATAGCATGTTCAGAAGCTGTAGTAATACTCTAGTGATAATCCGATAAGCCATAAATACAACTTTCTTGTTTGCTAAAATATACAGTCTCTATCCGTCCAAATGTTCGTCAGATTACTGTGTAAAATTCGAAAGCAAATCGGTCAAGAACTTTGTGAGTATTTTATAATACATATTTTTATGGTTGTGTGTGTTAAAACATTGGCGTAAGAAAAAGAACATGTATTTCGTTGTGTCATAATTTCGAAGCAATCTGTGTTGAACTTTCCGAGATTTATGATTTTGAACGCACGAACATTTCCATTTGTATTGATATTTATATAGAAGTAAATATTCGTTTGTAAAAAAATCGTAAATCTCCAAAAATCTGCGACGATAGCTTTAAAATTTTGACACTACATTGCATTAGATTATTCGCTTGTTTTTATGTACCTGATGAAGCGGCGTGTGGTATATACGAGTATAAATAATATGATTATAAATTAGTTACACAAAAGTAGCCTTCAATATTGTGAAAGAAATGAAAAATGATCGTGTAGCACTGATGGCCGGGAGGCCCATGCCGCGGGAGTTTGACCGCAGAGTTGCAAGTCTTACTTCAGATGACGCCACATCGAACTTTTTTTTTGTGGCAATTTACTAATCTACAGCGTCACCGGTTCAGATCTGGTCTCGGTGGACAAGTGAGAGGAGACTCAGAGCAACGGCTGAATAACAACCGAGCATAGCACGTTGAAGTTGTGGCGGTGCAACTTTAAGTCCCGTGCCACCCTCCGATGGTGGAAGTACAGAGGAGGGGTGCAGTAATGTGCCAACTCTATGGTCAAAAAAAGAAAAAAGCGGCTGGACGAGAACAGGCCACTGCTAGTGACTGTACGAAAACGGACATAAAAACGTGGTCGTGCTGGGACTATCGTCAGTCATAGCCCGAATCCGAGTCCTCCAGGATGGTGAGCGGAACGGGGTGTCGGTGCCAGCGCCGTGGAACTGTGGTGCCGATGGTTTGTAGTCCAGCGAGGGCGTCCATTTTACTGTACAGTTGGCGAGCCTTACGGCGAATGGTCGTCTTGAGAAGGGCCGTATTTGTCTCCTCATGCAGAGTGACAATCCTGGTGAGCGGAGGGGCGTGAAGACTCCACCTGAGAACTTTATTCTGTAGGCGCTGGAGCGTCAGCATCCGGCATTTACTAATCGTGGCCCACGCAGAGGAACCATATGTTAGTGAGGGTAGGACAACTGAGTGATATAGCCGGAGCTTGGTATCTAAATTCAGCTCTCGGCTGGAGAAGAGCGGCCTTTGTCAACTTTAATCCTTTATTGGTGATGTATTCTGCGTGGCGGTGGAAGAAAAGTTTCTTCTCCAACCAGACCCCGAGATACTTGCTAGCCTGGCCCCACGGAACCCGGACACCCCCGACTGAGATGCTGTGGCGGAGTATAGGGCGCCGTTTTGTGAAGTAAACTGCCGTAGTTTTGGCGACATTAAGGGCCATCTTATTGGAGCGACACCAGGTGACTGTTTCGTCCACTTGCCTTTGGAGGCGAGCAATGAGTTGATCAGGATTGCGGCCGGTCGTATAAAGCGCCGTGTCATCGGAGTATTGCGCCAAATGGCCATTACGGATGATGGGCATCTCATTGACATAGACATTAAAAAGAAGAGGAGACAGCACAGAGCCCTGAGGGGTACCCATCGACATTTGGTGTACACTGGAGCGCTTACCCCGCTGAGCAAAGAGGATCCTCTGGTGAAGAAAATCATCCAAAATCTTAACGTAGATGTCAGGGGTGGGCGTTTGCGTCAGCATCTTATACACCAGGTTGTCCTGCCAAATCTTATAATAAGTATTCTGCATGTCCAAGAAGACCGCTGCCGTCGACATGCTGAAATTAAAACCCTTGCTGGTGTGCTCCGTGCACATTAAACGACTTACGTGTCGCTAATGAAGCGGACAACACAACACCCAATCCACAAGCAGAGGAAATCTCCAACCCGGCAGGGAATTGAACCCGTGCCCCCTGCCTGGAACGCAAACACGTTACCACACAGCTAAGCAGGCGGATGTTGTGAAAAGAGTTAACAACTTACGGAAATGTTTGATGCATCACTAAATTTGCAAGTTTTATTCCCACCTAATACAGCTTGTTCCAGACGTTCCCGCTAGGTGGCATGCGCAAATGAGTTATTCCAACATTCATCATAGTCTTATAATGGTGCAGGGCGAGTGTAATGTTGTTTATGGTTTTATGAATCCAGAAGTGCTAGTATAGTTCTGATACAATTCAGGACTAAATATCGCAAGCCATCACCTTATAGACAAACTGCTATTTACTGGTACAGTCGTTTCACTGAAACTGGGTCTGTAACACATAGGACGCCGGGTCAGTGTCGGCCAGCAGTCTCTGATGCTGGAACTGAACCAGTTCTGCAGTCTTACATTCATAGTCTTGGTAAATGAACGAAACATGCCAGCTTAGAATTGAATATGCCTAGTATTATAATTTGCAAGGTATTACGGAAACTACTTTCATTCAGAACCTACGAGATGGAACACCTGCAAGTCTTAAAAGAAAGTTACAAAGAGAAACGAGCCGAGTTTTGTTTAGAAGTATTTAACAAAATGCAGACTGAAAATGATTACGTTAATAAAATTGTATTCAGGGACAAAGCCACCGTCCATACCTGCGGTAAAGTGAATCGACATAATGTTCGCATACGGGCCGAGCAGAAACCAGTTCACATAATCAATTATTTGATGGACTCGCTCAAGGCAAATGTGTTTTGCACTGTAAGCTGTAACAAGGTTTACGGTACTTTCTTTTTGCCGAGTCAACTGTAAGTGGCATATCGTACGTATACATGTTTGAACATTGCCTAATGCCTGCATTGCAACAGGATATGGGCAATAAATTTATTTTCCAGCAAGATGGCGCGACACCGCATTCTCATCGTGAAGTTATCGCACGTCTCCTTAGGAATGTGCCGACTTCGACTGAACATGGTAGAACAAAATTCTGTTCTTCAGTATCACCTGATTTAACCCCGATAGACTTCTGTGTATGGGGTTACATTATAGACAGCGTGTTCGTTCCTTCACGTCGATGAGCTGCGATAACGAAGAACGCAAGCACCTGCCACTATACATCAAGACTTGCTTCGTAGGATTTGGCAGGAAACTGAGTACAGATGGGACACTTGGCATGTTATAAGAAGAAGCCACATTGAATATTTGTAAATATCTTTGAACATATACTGCATACAGTGCTGCATCAAACATTTCAGTAAGTTATTTATCTTCTCACAAAGAAAGCTAGCTTTTCTACGATTAATTTATGCACTATCTGTATACAAAAACATAAATAGGGTACGTTGTTAGCAGGAATCTCATTTTCCTTGTTCAAAATTTTAAACCTTCGAAGCTTCTTCACCCAGTCTTTGCGTTCGAGTATGTATATGATTTTATGTAGCTTCTAGAATGCTGTAAGGAGTTGTGCAACATAAACGAAAGTTGGTAGGCATGTTTCTGCATCTGAAAGATGATGCCTATTCGAACTTCGCGCCACCCGTATAAGTGTGATGCTAGTAATGCCACAGTTTCCCGAGCGGGAGGGCGTATCGGTCCTCGACACGAATCCGCCTGGCGTCGAGGTCCGGTGTGCCGGCCAGCCTGCGGATGGTTTTTAGGCGGTTTTCCATCTGCCTCGGCGAATGCTGGCTGGTTCCCCTTATTCCGCTTCAGTTACGCTATGTCGGCGATTGTTCCGCAAACACTGTCTCCACGTGCGCATACACCATAATCACTCTACCACGCAAACATTTGGGGTACACTCGTCTGGTATGAGACGCTCCTGTGGGGAGGGAAAAGGGGGTGGTCCACTGTGGGGGCGCACAGTAATCCTGGGTTCGGTTTCGGGAGGCGGTGGGATGGGTGGACCGCTGTGGCCTGTTTTGGGGTTGTGAACCACTGAGGCCTACGGCGGGAGGAAGCCTTTAATACACAATACGTACACAAAATGGCAACGTGAGGATAGCGATCATGTTCACTTTAAATACACGCTGTAATGGTCATGAGCGTTAGTTACCTTGGAGATCGGATGTGGTGAGTTGGTGTTAGTCGGGAATGCCTTCAAGGCGACAAAGACACTATTGAATGTCGGGCTCCATAAGGCTCCCTTTCAGTGCAGCGACCGTGGAATATAAAATTATTAAGAATGTAGCAACCAGTGGCGGAAACATAATTTATTTATCCGCCAAGGACAGTACCTCTACTTGTGGTACGTATCGGTTAGAAAAATGCACCGATGATGACTGATAACAGTCGAAGTCGATTTGCAACGAGATAAATAAGTTATGTTTCCGCGACTGGTTGCTACATTCTTTACAATTTAAAGACGCTATTGTCAACACGTCGCTGAATTTGAACGAGGTCGTGTCATAAAGCTACGAGAAGCTGAATGTTTGTTCTGCGATATTGAAGAAAGACTTGGAAGGAATGTAGGCACTAATATGACTGTTGACAGTGGTGTACACGAAAATGGCAACGTGGCGCTACCGAGAGAGAAAACATCAGTGTTCGGCGTACGCCTGTGGCGCATCGTACTCCATCTGCAGTAGTAATTTGAGCTGCAGTTGGCACCACAATGACACAACGAACTTTTAAAAACCGGTTGGAGGCGACCTTAACCTACCGAGTACGGACTGGAATGTCTATAGATTCATTGGCGAGGGTGGCGGGGGGTGGGGGGTGGGGGGCAGTACCGACACAGTCATGCGAAATTCTTTCGAACGCGTTTTCTGAGAGCTGTCTTGAGCAGCTATCTCGGCAGCCCACACACAATGGAAATATTTTGTTGCTTGTAGCTGCAAATAGACCGGACCTTATCGACAATGTCGGTACAGAAACGGTGATTAGCTATATTGATGGCCGGCCTGGGTGGCCGAGCGGTTCTAGGCGCTACAGTCTGGAACCGCGCGACCGCTACGGTCGCAGGTTCGAATCCTGCCTCGGGCATGGATGTGTGTGATGTCCTTAGCTTAGTTAGGTTTAAGTAGTTCTAAGTCTAGGGGACTGATGACTTCAGAAGTTAAGTCCCATAGTGCTCAGAGCCATTTGAGCTATCATGATGGCAGTATTGAAACTATGATTACGAAAGATAATAAAGCAGTCAAGAAGGCTAGGTGAGTGTTTCTGCTAGATAGGGCAGATAAGCAGTTATTACTTGGACAGTGAACTGGTATCACAGAGTTCCAGTACAATGGATAAAGAGGAATTATGGACAAAGTTTAAGCAGATTGCAAATCGTGGTCTGGAGAATTATGTATTTAGTAAGTGGATAAAGGATGGAAGAAACCCACCATAGTTTAATAATGAAATTCGGAGGATGGCGGGGAAGCAGAGGCTGTTGCACTCTCGGTTGAAAAGGGAACGCACAAATAACTACACGCGAAAATTAGCAGTGTATCGGGCGGGCTCTGTGGAAAGATCTATGCGCGAAGCATACGACAACTACTACTACTACCATCACAGCTTCGCATAAGATTTGACAGTGAACCCGAGGAAATTCAGGTATTATGTAAAATCGCTAAGCGGTTCTAAGGCTTCCATTCAGCCCCTTGTTGACTAGCCTGGTGTGACAGTTGAAGATAGCAAAACGAAGGCCAAAGTTATGTCACCTTCAAGGAATCGTTTACACAGCAGAATCGTAGAAACATACCGTTATTTGGCCATTTGACAGACTCCTGTATGGATAACATAGTAATCGGCTACCCTGGCGTAGAGAAACAGCTGAAATATTTGAAAGTAAATACATCACCACGTCCGCACGGAATCTCAGTTCGATTTTACAAAGAGTACCTTACGACATTGGCCCCATACCTAGCTTGCATTTATCCTGAATCTCTTGCCCAGCACAAAGACCCAAGCGACTGGAGAAAGGTGCAGGTGACACCAATATGTAAGAAGGGTAAATGAACGGACCCATAAAATTCCGAACCAATATCCCTGAATCCAGTATGCTGTAGAATCCCTGAACATATTCTCAGTGGCCGGCTGTTGCGGTCGAGCAGTTCTAGGCGCTTCAGTCCGGAACCGCGCTGCTCCTACGGTCGGGTTCGAATCCCGCCACAGGCATGGATGTGTGTGATGTCCTTAGATTATTTAGGTTTAAGTACTTCTAAGTCCAGGGGACTCAGGATTCAGATGTTAAGTCCCATAGTGCTCAGAGCCATTTGAACCATTTGAGCCATATTCTTAGTTCAAATATAATAAATTTTCTTGAGACTGAGAAGCTTATGTTTACGAATCAGAATAGTTTTAGAAAGCATCGCTCGTGCGAAACTCAGCTTGCTCTGCCCTTTCTTACATGATATACTGCGAACTGTGGATGAAGGGCAGCAGGCAGATTCCATATTTCTAGATTATCGGAAAGATTTGACACGGTGGCCCACTGCACGCTTTTAAGGAGGACACTAGCATATGGAATAAGTTATCAGACATGTGAGTGGCTCGAAGACTTCTTAAATAATAAAACCCAGCATGTTGTCCTCGACGACGAGTGTTCATCATAGACAAGGGTATCGGCAGGAGTGCCCCATAGAAGTGCGATAGGACCATTGTTATTCTCTCTATCCGTAAATGATTCGGCGGGCAGGATGGGCAGCAATTTGCGGTTGTTTGCTGATGACGCCGTGGTGTACGGTAAGGTTTCAAAATTGAATGACGACTTAGACAAAGTTTTCAGTTGGTGTGATGAATGGCAGCTAGCCCCAAATGTGGAAAAATATAAGTTAATGCGGATGAGTAGGATGATCAAACCTGTAATGTTCGGATACAGTTTTACCAGTGTCCTGGTTGACACAGTCAAGTCGTTTAAATATTTGAGCGTAACGTTGCAAAGCGATATGAGATGAAACCAACATTTGAGAACTGTGGAAGCGAAGGCGAATGGTCGACTTCGGTTTTCTGGAAGAATTTTAGGAAAGAGTGGATCACCTGTAAAGGGGACCGCATATAGGATGCTGGTGCGGCCTCTTCTGGAGTACTGCTCGAGTGTTTGGGAGCCATACAAGGTTGGATTAAAGGAAGACATCGAAGCAATTCGGAGGCGGGCTGCTAGACTTGTTATCGGTAAGTTTGGACATGTTACGGAAATGCTTCAGGAAGTCAAATGGGAATCCCTGGAAGGGAGGCAACGCTTTTCCCGAGAAACTCTATTGAGAAACATATATTGCGGGTAACGACCACGAAAATAATATACGAGAAATCAGGGCTCATACGGAGGCATCTACACCGTCATTTTCCCCTCGCTCTATTTGCGAGTGGAACAGAAAAGGAAATGACTGTAGTGGTACAGGGTATCCCCCGTCACGCACAGTACGGTGTTTGCGGAGTATCTATGTAGATGTACATATACTTCAAGAATAAGTCCGAGGCAGAAGCCATGTAGCGTGCATTTCACTGACCTCAAACAAACACCACTTGCTACTTCAGTGGTGTCAAGCGAGAGCTCATTCAGGGATAGGGTGGAGGTGTGTTGTGTTTGTTGAAGAAAGCTGGTTGTGCCTCGGTGCCAGTGATGGCCGTGTGTTGGTTAGTGGGAGCCTGCAACCAACCTGTCTGCGTGCCAGACTCACTGGACCAACACCTGGAGCTATGGTCTGGGGTCCGATTTCGCAAAACAGCAGGAGCACTCTCATGGCTATCCCACTCACCATAAATGCAGTTTGTAGTTCAGCTTGGTGCTTCAACTATTTGTGCTGCCATTCATGAACAGTGTTGCAGGGTGTGTGGATGTAGATTTTCCAGACTGGTAGCAGTATTATAAATCCGCGACGTATCGATGAGTGACTCATTCATCATCTTGCGAAGTGTCGAGGTTTTGAGGATGCTGTCCTAGTTATATCTGTGGTGTGTACCTCTCCACCTTGCTCCCTGGGTACAGGGAGCCCGGCGGTCAGAGTGGGGGGTGAAGTCGCGGTGGTGCGAAAAGGAGTGCCGTTCACATCTCTGTCAGAGCATTCGCACCCTGTCTCGTGAGGACGACGGTGTTGGGCGCATTCTCGACGAAATGCCTCTACTGCTGGATTCCACGCCGCACTCAGTTGGTATACCATGTCTCTGTTGACAAGATTGTCGTGAATCTGAATTTCGATGGACTCTTTTTATAATGCTGACCCAATAGCCGGCGGCTCGGCGGAGCACATTGGTGCTCTCGAAGCTAAATGTGTGGTCTTCCGAGATGCTGTATTCTACTATCGCCGATTTCTCCGACTGTCCCAACTTCAAATGCCTGATATCTTCCTCGCAGTAGTTACTAATACATCGCTGCGTTGCTCCAGTGTGCTGTTGACCACATTCGCAGGCGATGCTGTCAATTCCTGGTACGTTAAGTGGGTCTTTCGCATAGCTAAGCCACTCTTTCGTCATCGGCGGTGGTGGAAGACGGTTTTTATAAACGATTTTTCAAGAAGCCTCCCAGTTTTGGCTGACAGTGGTCCAAAATGTGAAAGAAAAGCTAGTTTCTTGTCTTTTTCTCTCTCTTTCCGATTTTCCACGACCTGTCTCGTCCTAATCTGTGCTTCGCTATACCGATTTTTACGAAAATCCTCCTCCAGGTGCTGCAGTTCGTCAGAGAGGCTTTCTTCATTGCGGATGACTTGCGTCCTAGGTATGAAGGTGACAGTTCTATTTGTCGCTGCGCTAGATGATGTCGGCTTCTGGCATGCAGTCTGTGTGAGTCTTTTTCCTGTACACCGAATGGCGTAGCATGTCATCTGACTTCTTCCTTATTAGTACATCCAGAAATGCGAGACAGCCTTTCTCCTGTGTTTCCATAGTGAAGGCGACGATTTCATCCAAGCTGTTAAGGTGGTCGAAAAACTTATTCAGTGCCTGCCTCAATATAGGTATGTCACTGGCCGAAACGTTGTGGTCTTATAATATGCAACCCACCTGTAAATTCGTGCGTTTTATTATCAATTCCAGTTGGTGTTGTCTAACAGGATAACTCTCGCTCACATACCGTTGTTGTAACCCAACGTGCTGTACAGAGCATGGCTTGCTAGATCACCAGATCTGTCCCAAGTCGAGCACATCTGGCACATCATCAGACAGCAACTCCAGCGTCGTCCACAAACAGCAATAACCGCTCGGTATTGACCAGACAACTGCAATGGGCATGAAACTCATCCAACAAGCTGACATTCGGCACTGTACAACACAATGCATGCGCGTTTGTATGCTTGCCTTCAATATTCTGGCGGTTAAATTGGTCATTATTTTACCAGTATTTCACATTTGCAATGGCTTATCTCACACTTACATTAACCTGTGATCTTGCAATGTTAATCGCTTAAATAAGTTTCCTAGACAAACGTATTCCCGAAATTACATTATCCTACATTAATTAGTGCTGCATTTTTTCCAAACACTCAGTAAAAAACTTTCGGAGATTTAAAATATTGAGGGAAGAACATGAGATTTTCGCTAAGAGTGCGTCTCACTTACATATTATACACTAAAGACCCAAAGTATCCCTGTCTAATATCGTTTAGAGCCTCCGCGAGCACGCAGAAGTGCCGCAACACGTCATAGGATGGACTCGACCAATGTCTGCAGTAGTACTAGAGGGAACTGAGGATATGAATGCTGCACGACTGTCCATAAATCCGAAGCACTTCGAGGCGTCGGAGATCTCTTCTGAAAAGAACGTTGTAAGGAATCCCAGATATGCTAACTAATCTTCATGTCTGGGAAGTTTGGTAGCCAGCGGAAGTATTTAAACTCAGAAGAGTTTTCCTGGAGCCACTATGTAGCAATTCTGAACGTGTGGAAAGTCACATTGTCCTGCTGGAATTGCCCAAGTCCGTCGGAATTCACAATGGACATAAATGGACGAAGGTGGTCAGACAGGATGTTTACGTACGTGTCACCTGTTTGTTATTTGTTCAAAGTATTTCCATTTGGGGGAATGCAGTGGGAAAGCCAGTGGGCATTATAGCGAGATCCTATCCTGGGAATGCAGAATCTGTAGCAGAAATAAGTTTACAGAGTAGCAGGAGCGTAAGATCTCTGCCCTTCAGGTGCAGTTACAACGAGCAAAGGAGGAACTAGGTAGGTTGAGGAGGGTGAAGGTTGGTGGGGAATGGGAACTGGCAGTTGGCAAGAAGGCAGCTAGGAAGAGGAGTTATTCAGACAGTTTATTCTTTGCGTATGTGCAATAGATTTGACCAACTGTCAGAGTTGAGTAGAGAGGAGCCTCTTGTAGCTGTAGATATAGGGAACATGCAGCAGTCCTCGGCAGTTAGGAGGCTTAGGTGAGTTGCAAAGTCTAACAGAAAGAAGGAGATTCTGCTGCTAGGTAGTTTGCACGGTAGGGGTGTGGGCCAGCAGTTGCAGGAACTATTGGGGAGCGAGTACCAAGTCACCAGCATTGTGAAGCCTAGTGCAGGTTTGGCTCAAGTGGCTGACAGCATAGGGGAGTAACGTAAAATTTTAGGAAGGAGGATCAGGTAGTGATAGTGGGTAGAGCAGGGAATATTCTTGATAGGGACAGGGAATGTGATGTAGGTGCTGACCTGGTAAAGATTGCTACTCAAACTGGTGGCACTAATGTGCATTTCGTGCAAATGTTTCAGTGTCATGATCGGCCTCATCTTAATGTGGCTATTAGGCGTATTAACATGGAGCTCCGGCCGTTGTAGCAGGTTCGAATCCTGCCTCGGGCATGGATGTGTGTGATGTCCTTAGGTTAGTTAGGTTTAAGTAGTTCTAAGTTCTAGGGGACTGATGACCTCAGATGTTAAGTCCCATAGTGCTCAGAGCCATTTGAACCATTTTTGAACATGGAGCTGGGGAGGGCGCTAATGGCAGAGGGCATGGGTCATATTTCAGTGGTGCCAGCTGTGTCCATCAGTAGATTGAGTTTCATTAGGCATGGTCAGCACCTCAAGAGGTATGGGAAGGGGAGACTGGCATAACGTATAGGAGACAGTGTAGTGGTTGGTCTTGGGATCACTCATGGAAAAATTCCTGTAGTAGTTGGTGTTAGAGCTGCACCTTTCTTTTGGATTGAAGTCAGCTTGTAGCGACGCCTTCTTAAAGGAAGCCCCTCTAACTAAGGGCCCACCTTCAGAGGAAGTCATATTTCATCAAAATATAAGAGGCATTAGAGGTAAAGTTACTGAACTGCTTGTAGATGTTGAATCTGGAATTATTGGTATGTTGGAGCACCACTTAAATAATTTGACAGTTCAGAGGATTCCTTTACTAGGATACAGATTAGCTGGCTGTTTTTCAAGGAGTTCCTTCTGGGGTGACGGAGTGGCTATTTACGTTAAAAACTGTTTTCCATTTGAGTCTGTAGTCATATCACAGCACTGCACTGAACAGATATTTGAATGCTGTGTAGGGCAGTTGAATTTAGTGAAACTAAACTTCTAATTGTTGTTAATTATGGGTCTCCTAACTCTGACATCAGAACATTTCTGCTCAAGCTAGAGAGGGGTTCTTGATTGACTTTGTAGGAGGTACCGGAAATTAGTTATACGTGGTGACTTCAGTACAAGTTTTGTATGCGATAGTGCAAGAAAAAGGATGTTGGTAGATCTCATAAATTCATATGATCTGATGCAGACTGTGTGTTTTTCCAAATAGTGTGTAGGGGTACAGTAGCACAGCCAAAGACAATATTTTTATTCATTCTTCATGACTAGAAGGGCATTCCGTTAGTAAAAGGGTGAATGGCCTTTCAGACCACGATGAACTAATTTTAACACTAAAAGGCTTTTGTACTCAAACAAATGTCACATATCATTACAAACTATATAGGAAACTTAATCCAACAGCAATAGAGAGTTTTTAAACATGGTCAAGGAACAAGAGTGGCAAGATGTTTATAGTGCGATAACATAGATGATCAATATAATGCTTTCCTTAACACATTTCTCATGCTCTTTGAGAGTTGCTTTCCATTAGGACGTTCTAAACGGGGTACTAGCAGTAATAGGCAACCTGGGTGGCTGACTAGTGGGATAAGGATATCATGTAGAACAAAGTGGGAATTACATCAAATTGTTAGAAGTAGTCACAATCAAGGTGCAGTAGCCCATTAGAAAGAGTAAGGAACAGTAAGGAACTTAAAAAAAAATGGTTCAAATGGCTCTGAGCACTATGGGACTCAACTGCTGTGGTCATAAGTCCCCTAGAACTTAGAACTACTTAAACCTAACTAACCTAAGGACATCACACACATCCATGCCCGAGGCAGGATTCGAACCTGCGACCGTAGCGGTCGTGCGGTTCCAGACTGTAGCGCCTTTAACCGCTCGGCCACTTCGGCCGGCTAAGGAACTTAAAAATGCTATTGGGAAGGCAAAGAGTATGTGGTATGCAAATAGAACAGCTAATTCACAGGATGAAATTAAAAACATATGGTCAGTTGTGAGGAAAGTATCTTGTCAGCAGCACAAGGTCACAGTAAAAATATCTCTGTTACTGATAAATCAGATATATGTACAGTACTTAACATTTATTTTCTGAGCTTTGCTAGTGAATTGAATAAAAATTTAGTTTCTACTGGGAACCACATAGCTTTGTTGGCAAATTCCTTTTCGGACATTGATGTGTGAAATACTCCTCTGCGATACAGACAAGGGGGAGATTGTATCAATAATTAAATCACTGAAGACTGAGTACTCTCATGGTTATAATGGAGTGCCTAGCATAATATTAAAGTACTGTGTTGCAAATGTTAGTCCCATATTTAGCCATATTTGTAATTTTTCCTTTAGTAATGGTCAGTTTCCTGCATGATTAAAGTACTCAGTTGTACATCCGCTTTATAAAAGGGACAAAGGGATAATTTAGATAATTTTAGACCTATTTCTATGCCATCAGTGTTTATTAAACTTATTGAAAAGGCTGTGTATGTAAGGATAATTAATAATTTTATATCATATGATTTCCTATCACATATACAGTTTGGCTTTAGAAGTCGTTTAACAATTGAAAATGCTATATTCTCTTTTCTCTGTGAGGTACTGGATGGGTTAAATAAAAGGTTTCGAACGCTAGGCATATTTTTTGATTTAACAAAGGCGTTTGTTGTGTTGGTCACAAAATATTGCTCCAGAAGTCGAACCATTATGGAATATGGGGAGTAGTCACAACTGGTTCACCTCTTACTTTAGCAACATACAGACAAAGACATTATTCACAGTGTTGAGAATGGCTGTTATGTAGGGTCTTAGTGGGGTACAGTCAAGTGGGGGTGTCCCAGAGATGAGTGTTGGAACCACTCCTGTTCTTTATTTATATAAATGATGTGGCCTCTTGTATTAAGGGTAACTCTAAAATATTTCTGTTTGCTGATGGCACTAGCTTGGTAGTAAAGGATGTTTTGTGCAACATTGGCTAGGTTTCAAATAGTGCAATTCATGAGCTACGTTCATGGCTTGTGGAAGGTAAACTAGTGCTAAATGACAGTAAGGCTCAGTTTTTACAGTTTCTAACAAACAATTCAACAAAAGTTAACGTTTTATTTTCACAGAATGGGCATATGATTAGTGAAAATGGACAGTTCAGATTTCTATATGATCGGATAGGTAGTAAACTGTCGTGGAAAGCCCACTTTCACGATCTTGTTCAAAGACTTAATGCTGCCATTTTTATATTCGAACGACATCTGAAGTGAGCGATCGTGCGACACGAAAATTAGTTTACTTTGCTTATTCTCATTCTCTTATGTCGTATGGTATTATATTTTGGGGTAACTCTTCCCATTCTAAAAGGATATTTTTGGTTCAGAAATGGGCGGTACAGGCAATAAGTAGTGCCAGTTCACGAACCTCTTGTCGATCCCTGTTCACGAGTCTGGATATTTTGACAGTGGCCTCTCAATACATATACTCCTTATTGTCATTTCTTGTTAACAATGTTAGCTTGTGCCCAAGAATAAGCAGCTTTCACTCAGTTAATTCTCGGCATAAATCAAACCTGCATTTGGATCGGACTTCCTTAACCCTTGTGCAGAAAGTTCTGCAGTAATCTGCTGCATCCATTTTCAATAAGCAGTAATCCACGCGCTTTCAAACCGAAACTGAAGAGTTTCCTCATGGGTCACTACTTTTATTCTGTCGAGGAGTTCCTTGAAAAATTAAGCTGAATTTTGTTGTATTGTTTCTGCGTTTACTTAAACTTATGGCTTGACATTTTTCGGATTCATAAACATTTTATTTTTATCTGTTATTACTATTATGTTGTAATTTCATGTGCTGACACGTTCCGTGACCTTGGAGATTTGCTCCTCAATTTGGTCCTACGGAACTTGACGTGTAAATAAAAAAATAAGAAAACGTGTCAGAGTCATATCTAGACGTATCAGGATTCCCATATCACTCCAACTGCACACTCCCCACACCATTATAGAGCCTCCACCAGCTCGAACAGTCCCCTGCTGACATGCAGGGTCAATTGATTCATGAGATTGTCTCCATACCCGAGACTCGTCCGACCAGGCAACATGTTTCCAGTCATCGACAGTCCAGTGTCGGTGTCGATGGGCCCAGGCGAGGCGTAATGTTTTGTGTCGTGCTGTCATCAAGGGTACACGAGTGGGCCTTCGACTCCGAAAGCCCATATCGATGATGTTTTGTTGAATAGTTCGCACGCTGACAGTTGTTGATGGCAGAGTATTGAAATCTGCAGTAGTTTGCGGAAGGTTTCACTTCTGCGACGTCAGTCGTCGTTGGTCCCGTTCTTGCAGGATCTTTTTCCAGGGGCCAGCGATGTCGGAGAATCGATGTTTTGCCTGATTCCTGATATTCTCGTTACACTCGTGAAATGGTCGTATGGGGAAATCTCCACTTCATCGCTACCTCGGAGATACTGTGTCCCATCGCTCGTGCTGCGACTATAAACCACATTCAAACTCATTAAATATTGATAACCTGCCACTGTAGCAGCAGTAAGCGATCTGACAACTGCGCCAGACACTTCTTGTCTTATATAAGCGTTGTCGACCGCAGCGCCGTATTCTTCCTGCTTACGTATCTCTGTATTTGAATAAGTATGCGTATACCTGTTTCTTTGGCGCTTTGGTGTGTATACAGGGTGTTTATAAATTAGCTATACAAAAGCAAAAACATGCATATACTCGAGAGCAACGTTGTGTTATTCGGAGATTTACGATTTTGCACAAATGGATGTTTTTATTTCTATTATGTAGATTATTTTTCCACGCTCCACAGAAGAGGCTCCAATATACTTAAAACATAGATCAGTGTATAGTAAAATGAGGGTTGAGTCTATGTAAGTTAAATTTTTATGAAAATTCAGCTCATGCTTAATGTGTGGTAAAAGGTTTTTGAAACTTGTATTAATTAATGTTATGTTATTGTTGTATACCTACTTCAACAACATACATTCAGCTTCAAAATGAATTTTAGGTCTCTAAAACCAGATGTAAGGTTTTTGGTTTATACGACAGATAATTTGTTGTGTTCGGAAGATGACGTAAATGTTACCGAATTTCAACTGGAAAACTATAGTAAAAATTTAAAAGATAACTTTACGAAAGATGTTTTCTTCGACGGTAAGTGACACGTGTAAAAATTATTAATGATTTTAAAAAAATGTGACGTCCATTTTCTCATTTTTCGTCTGATTTGAAGCTGAATCGCCCGTATGTACCGTCTCACAAATGTCTTCTGACTTCAAGACAGGAAGCCCGCTTTGTGCCTCTGATTCCCTAAAACTCAAGATGACACTCCATTTGGAATCCAAAGTATTCTTCATTCAGGTGATGAAACAGAATAAATTTATAGTCTGAGATATTTCTTCGCTTCAAGACGTATAGTTACCTTATTCATGCTACTTGATAATTTCATCTATCCTGTTATTTTCAAGCGTACGCTAAGAAAGGAATCCGTCAGCAGGTCATTGATCCATTCCACATATCTTTGAGTTATATGTGGGCGTACATGTACACGGTGCATATTATTTATTTTTCTTGCATTCTGTAAGGTGATATTTGGTTGCTTGCTCTTGTCTCATGAAGAAGAGTTTAATACTTTGGGCCGTAAATGCGATACGTGCGCTTGAAAATAATCAATCGATTGAAACTGACCGATAGTGTAAGCACACATTTTCATTTACTTGCTAAGTGAAGGCAGTGGAACACTAAATATAATGAAGCTGATACTGAATGTTGTGTAACAATTAGAAGTGTAATAAAACGCTCATGGATGCACTTAGAACGTATAAGAGATAATTTTAATTTATTTGTAGTTCTCTGCAATAAAACTGAATGTGGGCTATTTGTAGCTTTTTGCTCTAATGTCGTGTGCTGCAACGTGAGATGGTGAAAATGCAGGTTCAGCGAAATCCGCTCTTCACAAACGACATACGTAAGTGATACGTTAGAGTAGGTTTGACTCTTTATTCTTTTGAACGTAGCATCCTATTTCGGATGCGTTTTGCATTATGTATGTAGTCGATCAGAGAATGAGACAAAGATAAGGATGCGGATTATATGGGCAATGTAATTGAAATACATCGAATCCCAGGGATTAGAGCCGGCCGAAGTGGCCGTGCGGTTAAAGGCGCTGCAGTCTGGAACCGCAAGACCGCTACGGTCGCAGGTTCGAATCCTGCCTCGGGCATGGATGTTTGTGATGTCCTTAGGTTAGTTCGGTTTAACTAGTTCAAAGTTCTAGGGGACTAATGACCTCAGCAGTTGAGTCCCATAGTGCTCAGAGCCATTTTGAACCAGGGATTAGATGTTGCGTTAGTAGAAGAGCCAACACCGTGTTTTGAGTGGAGGCCGAAATGCACACGTTTTAGCTCACGCAGACTGCCGTGAGGAGGGAAGAACAATACTGACGTGAGGTCTGGAACATGACAAGGAATGAGAATTCAGAAAGCGGACGTAATTAGTTTTATACTTAACTTTAATCCATGAATGATGGACGTCGCTCTTGACGGTACATTAGTCACAATATTATCTGTTCAGAATACACTCTTGAAGTAATTATAGTAACTGAATATGGCGCCTTACTAGGTCGTAGCAAATGACGTAGCTGAAGGCTATATTAAACTGTCGTCTCCGTAAATGGGAGCGTATGTAGACAGTGAACCATCGCTAGCAAAGTCGGCTGTACAACTGGGGCGAGTGCTAGGGAGTCTCTCTAGACTAGACCTGCCGTGTGGCGGCGCTCGGTCTGCAATCACTTATAATGGTTCAAATGGTTCAAATGGCTCTGAGCAGTATGGGACTTAACATGTATGGTTATCAGTCCCCTAGAACTTACAACTACTTAAACCTAACTAAGCTAAGGACATGACACAACACCCAGTCATCACGAGGCAGAGAAAATCCATGCCCTGCCGGGAATCGAACCCGGGAACTCCGGCGCGGGAAGCGAGAACGCTACCGCACGACACTGATAGTGGCGACACGGGGTCCGACGTATACTAACGGACCGTGGCCGATTTATAGGCTACCACCTAGCAAGTGTGGTGTCTGGCGGTGACACCACACTAGACATACTGTGCTCTTTCTGGTCTCCCATTCTTTTCATTTCATCTTGGAACTGGAACTACCTGCTATTTGGGTGACATATGTGAGTTTGGGAAGCCACAGGACTTCGAATTTGGGACAGGAGGGACGGACTGGTACAGAAAATGAGCAGCTCTCTGCCGCTGAGTGGAGACCGTGGTCTCAGATGCCCGTATTCGTGGAAGCTGAGTCGCCAGCGTGCGGCCAGTGAGGCCAGCAGCTATTGTGTATTTTTACTATCTGGGTCTGCCTAGCTACAGAACGTCGGCCGAGTAGCCACGTAAACAGTGGGAGAACACCGATTTCCGATGTTTCGAAAAAAGCTTTCATACATAACCATTGCTCGCTCTGCCAAAGAAACACGCGAAACTGAAATAATGAGCCTAGCCTCTTGTACAAGGTGCATTCAAGGCCTCCGATTTTTTTTCTCCGGACTGGAAAGAGATAGAAACATGCGCATTGTTTTAAAATGAGGCCGCGTTCTTTGTCAATACGTCCCAGAGATGGCAGCACCATACGGCAGATGGAACTTTACCGCCAGTGGCGAGAATGAGAACTGTTTTAAATACTTAAAATGGCGACGTTTTCCTTACTTGAACAGCATGCAATCATTCGTTTCCTGAATTTGCGTGGTGTGAAACCAATTGAAATTCATCGACAGTTGAAGGAGTGATGTGGTGATGGAGTTATGGATGTGTCGAAAGTCCGTTCGTGTGTGCGACAGTTTAATGAAGGTAGAACATCCTGTGACAACAAACCGAAACAACCTCGGGCTCGCACAAGCCGGTCTGACGACATGATCGAGAAAGTGGAGAGAATTGTTTTGGGGGATCGCCGAATGACTGTTGAACAGCTCGCCTCCAGAGTTGGCATTTCTGTGGGTTCTGTGCACACAATCCTGCATGACGACCTGAAAATGCGAAAAGTGTCATCCAGGTGGATGCCACGAATGCTGACGGACGACCACATGGCTGCCCGTGTGGCATGTTGCCAAGCAATGTTGACGCGCAACAACAGCATGAATGGGACTTTCTTTTCGTTGGTTGTGACAATGGATGAGACGTGGATGCCATTTTTCAATCCAGAAACAAAGCGCCAGTCAGCTCAATGGAAGCACACAGATTCACCGCCACCAAAAAAATTTCGGGTAACCGCCAGTGCTGAAAAAATGATGGTGTCCATGTTCTGGTACAGCGAGGGCGTAATCCTTACCCATTGCGTTCCAAAGGGCACTACGGCAACAGGTGCATTCTACGAAAATGTTTTGAAGAACAAATTCCTTCCTGCACTGCAACAAAAACGTCCGGGAAGGGCTGCGCGTGTGCTGTTTCACCAAGACAACGCACCCGCACATCGAGCTAACGTTACGCAACAGTTTCTTCGTGATAACAACTTTGAAGTGATTCCTCATGCTCCCTACTCACCTGACCTGGCTCCTAGTAACTTTTGGCTTTTTCCAACAATGAAAGACACTCTCGGTGGCCGCACATTCACCAGCCGTGCTGCTATTGCCTCAGCGATTTTCCAGTAGTCAAAACAGACTCCTAAAGAAGCCTTCGCCGCTGCCATGGAATCATGGCGTCAGCGTTGTGAAAAATGTGTACGTCTGCAGGGCGATTACGTCGAGAAGTAACGCCAGTTTCATCGATTTCGGGTGAGTAGTTAATAAGAAAAAAAATAGGAGGCCTTAGAACTTGAATGCACCTCATACAGCTCTTTAATTTCATGGGACCTCTAATGCAAGACTAATGTTGAACCAGAAACGTCCCACTAGTAAAGTAGTCAGTGATATCAAAGAGAAATAGTTGAACTGACTGCTTGTTAGAAGTGGGAAGGTGATTTTCAGTATGAATGGACTGGTATTGTGAGAAGTCTTGGCAGGATTCTAGGTGCTGGAGGGAATGCACATTGTTGGGCCGCCTTATATACACTTTTCGCTATTGGCAGACATGTACGGCTTGGCAGGAGAATATTGCTGGTTGTAGGAAGATGCAAGGAAATAAAGAGACTGTGGTGAGAATTCGGAGCGAGTGGTTGGGACGTTGAAGTTGCGAAACGAAGAGTGCATCATACTGGGTGATCAGGATTACTTTCAAAATTTCATGGAGCATAGTCTTGTCAACATTTTTATCTTGTTACAATAGCAAAAAGTTAAATAATTGTATAGCTGGTAATATTTTGTCCACTTTCTACATTTGAACAGTGCCGGGCATTGTGGTCGAGCGGTTCTAGGCGCTTCAGTCTGGAACCGCGAGACCGCTACGGTCGCAGGTTCGAATCCTGCCTCTGGCATGGATGTGTGTGATTTTCTTAAGTTTAAGTAGTGCTAAGTTTTGGGGGACTGATGACCTGAGATGCTAAGTCCCATAGTCCTCAGAGACATTTGAACCAATTTTTTTTCGTTTCAACAGTTTTGATAGAAGGAACATTTTTAATTAACACTGAAGCGTTAAAAAGTTTGTTATTTGAATGGACTACGCAATTGAAAAGTTTGCTTCCGTAATCAGACAGTAGTTGCCGAAATATGGTTTCATACGTTTTTGGGGTAGGCAGTAGGTAAATACCTCAAACAGTAGCTTTATTTACAGTAGTAGGGACAAAAGGTAGGTATGGATGATGAAATGGATAATGTACATATTTCACCTAGGGACCGGTACAAGTGCGACAGGAGAGAAGTGATTCCTTTGTTAACTTTACCTACATGTATCTGCAAAATGATTCATCAATTGTAGTACAACTTTTAGGTTTTATAAAAAATAGTGTACAACAAAATCACAAAAGGAAAGCTTCCTGAAGTAGTTCCATGCCCTTGGTACCAACGTAAACGGTGCCGCCGATGCGCGAGTAGCCGTTGGACATAGATACTACAGTTTGCAGTCGCCTTCGCACTGTGGAGCGTGAAATTGCGTGCCTCGAAGACCTGTTAAATGAGGTTCCAACAGCATCGCCGTTTGACGTGAGCCCCTTCTTCCCTGTTGCATAATGTAGCGGTCATCTGCACGTCGCACTGCGCCCTTCTTCCACTTTCCTAATGATTCTTCCTTGTGTGAAGTCATCTCATTGTTGTCTCCGGGCCATGTTTTGAACGGTCTCTTCAACTGCCTTTTCGTACTATAGTCACTCTTACCTCACTCCATGTGACATTCAACTTTGTTTGCACCTCTGGGACACCCCTGGCAACACGTTCCCGCACTTTCATACATCTCTACTGTGTAGTTAGTATGTTACGTCACTTAATCTACTTCGTCCTGCTGGAGTGTATCATGAGGATATGCAGTACTGGTGCAAATACGTAAAGATACATAACTGTATGTTCAAACATTTGGAACCCTTCAGTACAATCAAAAGACGAAAGCATATTTTGGTAGAAAGACTTTTCAATGTTCGGAAAGATTAGGTACAGAGTAGACAACCCTATGTGGGCTGTTGCAATTTGTCTCCAGTTCCGCACTGAATCTTCAGTTCTGAGTTCTGTAGTTCAAGGCCCATAAATAATAAAATAAGAGCGTTACTCTATATGAACATCACACGAAAGCAACACGGTCTGCAAAACACGAAAGTGATACACACATGAACTGTACAGATTAAACCAAAAACGCGCAAGCGATCTGCATCCTCGTCGGTACGGTACGAAAACTGGCACCAGAACGGCTTCCTGTGGCGAACATGTCGCGAACTGAAGTTTTCGCGGCGCGTCTTCAATCCGTCTGCTGCACCCCAAAGGCCTTTAAACTGTGCGCGACATACCACACTTGGCGGCTCACTATCAGACACAGTTTTGCCAGTCAGCCAGACATTAGCACCTGCCATGGCATAGCGGGGAGATGAAGCAAGTGTTCCCGAATTGAGGGCCGCCATCTGCAGGGATAATATGAATACTGCCCTATGATTTAAAGGGTGTGAGAGACAAAGAAAGGAAACAGAAGAACAAAATGAAACGATTTTTACTTCACAACTCCTACTCAATAATCAATGTATTAAATGAATGTAGTTTATTAGTTATCTATATTAGGTCTCCATCAAAAGATGGGAAGTCTTCTTCTTCTTCTTTTGCTACTGCCTTTATGCCACATTGTGCGCAGGGTCGGCAGGGTTAAGTACGGATTTGGTATGGTGAATTTTTAAGGTGTGGCCGGATGCCCTTCCTGCCTCCACCCCATACCCCCCGGGACAGAATTAGTGTACCCTAGCTGTCTGCGTCTAGTGTAAATCGTGAAATAGTGTGAATGAGTTTCAAATGTCTGCGAGTCGTGTAACTGAGGCGGGACGTGGGGACCAGCCCGGTATTCACCTGGGAGGATGTGGAAAACCGCCTAAAAACACATCCAGGCTGGCCAGCACACAGGCTGTCGCCGTTAATCCGCTGGGCGGATTCGATCCGGGGCCGACGCGCCTACCGGAGTGCAGGAAGCAACGCGTTAGCACTCTTTTTTTAATTTTTTTTATTTTTTAATTGAAAAATTTGACTGATTTTGAAGAAAAAAAATTACGCGAGCAGGACTCGAACATGGTACCTCCAGCGCTGTAGCTGTAAAACATTTTTTCTCTTTCTTGTTTTTTTCTTTTTTCTTTCTTTTCTAATTCTTTTTTATTTTTTATTTGTTTTAATTATAAATTTTTTTCTCTATCAACTTTTTTTATGGAAAAGGCGTCTTTCAGTTACGACAAACAAAATTAGGATGTACATACGTAGCAACAACAGAACAAGAGTTCCTTCTAAACTATGAAATACAATTTGGAACTAATAGTATGATGATAGATAATAAAGAAAGAAAAATGTAACCAAACCCCGCACGCCATTCCATGTTCATGGCCCATCTGCGTACAGATTCCATGTACCAAATTGATAAAACATTTCGCAGCATGTGGAGCTCCATTACGGCGGTCATCCTCTGCCCGGTACTCCCCAACTGTGAGGGGGATTATCGAAGACACTGCGCAAATAGTTCGCAAATAGTTGTCGGTATCAGGGTGTACACTCAAGTGTGCTATGACTGTCCTGGATAAATTGCCAGTAGTCAAGTACCATCTTCTCATCATCTCTAAAGAGGTAGTATATGGACATGCCTTTAATCCATGTGAGAGCGTGAGTCTTCGCAGGTGGGAAATAAGTATCCTTTGGACAAAGGAGGAGCCTTGGCTCAATTGTGCGAGGCGCGATACGTAGGTAGCAGGCGAGGATCTTCTGCACTAGCAGCCATGCCTCTAACGCCGATCCACATGTTAAACGGTGTTCGTCAGTATCCACGAGGTGGCAATGTGGACAAAGGGGGGAATCCGTCATCCCAATAGCGTGCAGCCTTCGTCGTGTTACAACCTTCCCGTACACAACCTGGTACCACGCGGCTCGTACCCGCGTGGGGAGGAACGACTCCTGGACCGCTCTCCACACTGCAGGCCATAGGGTCGTAGGGCTCTTCCTCTCAATCACAATGCGAGGGACGGACCTGAGCAGCAGCCGGTAAACGCCTTGGGAGTGCGAGTGTTGGGGAGGTCTGGGTGCACGTAACTATACTCAAGAATAAATGCCGAGAGGTGCGAGAGTGAGGGTGTAATGTGCGCAGCCGTGACAGGTGGCAGAAGAAACGCCGGCAGCAATTCCTCTAACAGACGTCCCGTAAGGGAAGTATCTTTGTGGGCGGACTTTGAATGGATGTCCGGCGGTAAGGTAATATCCAAACGCTGCCTGCAGTCTGTGTGCCATCGCTGTCGATATCGGTAGGACCTGAGCCATGTGGATCATCTTAGTCGCCACGTGAAGATTGAGGTATTCCACACGCTGTAGGAGGTCCATCCGTCGAAGTGGGTTCCGGCGAACTTCTGTGCGTATTGCCTGTTGTAATCGTGCATAGTTCATGGCAGCCGTGCGGCGCACATCCTGTGTAAATGTTATGCCGAAGAACAGGTTCGTGTTGACTAGTGGGAGTGGGGCTAAAGCGTCCTCCTGTAGGCCTCTCCCAATAGGCAGCGCTGCCGACTTGGCCACATTCATGAGGCTGCCCGCTGCCAATCCATACCGATTGATCCATTGTATCACCGAGCGTACCTCGTCACCAGATTGGACAATTAATAGAAGGTCATCAGCATATATCCTGCAGTGAAAAGTGTGATCCCTCAATGACATGCCCGAGAGCCTGTTTTTCAACCCTCCGACAAGTGGTTCGAGTGCGATCGCGTAAAGGATCATGGAGAGCGGGTATCCTTGGCGAACTGACCGTCGGATCGGAAAGGGACCCGCAGTCCGTCCATTCACCAGTACACGGGATGCAGCTCCACGGAGAAGGCGCTGAAAGATGTCGAGAAAGTCAGGCGGGAAGCCCATGCGGGCCATAACGGACAGAAGGAACTTGTGTTGAACTCTGTCGACGGCGTGGTCGAAATCAATGGAGATCAGAGCAGCTCGAAGGCGACAGGATGTGGCGATGGCTATTAAATCCCTGCATTCGCTGGTTGCCGTTTGCATGTTGGTCACTCCGCCCTGTGTCGTTTGCTCCATGCAGAGGAGTAGGGACAGAACCTTCTTTATGCGGCTGGCGAGTAGTCGGGCGAAGATTTTATAGTCCGAGTTGAGCATTGTAATTGGCCTGTAGTCCCCGACCATCCGACGTCTGGAAGGCTTGTGTATCGGTATGAGGAGACCTTCCACGAATCCAGGTGGCGCGTGGGAACCGGGGGTCATCAGTTCTTGGTACATGGTGATCCATCGGGGCATCATTAGATCGCGGAAAGTCCGATAAAACTCGAGCGGTAGTCCGTCTGGCCCGGGAGATTTGTTGAGGGCTCCCTTGTTAAGCGCGTCCTCGATGTCGTCCCGTGAAAGTCCAGCTAACAGCGTCGCCGCCGCTGCATTGTCGAGGGTGTGCGACACGTGCTGCAGTATGTCGTGATCGTCCGCTTCCTCTGTATTCACCCCATCGTAAAACCGGCGATAGTGACTCTCGGCTATCCTGGCAGGTCATAGAAAGACGGGGAGTAACAGATATCTATTCAAGAAAGTAGGGTTTATTTCTTACAAGCAGGCGCGAAAACGAGTCGAGTTATTGATTCGAGGTAGCTGCGTAAAACTTACGAAGTAGCCTATAGTGAGATTGTTTTATGATTCAACAAGTTTCTCACTTTCGGCTCCTGTGTAATATTTCTGACATACTTCTGCGCCTATATTCTACGCTTATGTTCTACTTTTTATTTTTGTATGACATAGTTTTATCTACCTTCCTTTCCACAATTTTATTCTAATTTTACTTCGACTAACTTGGACTTGAATAATTATAATCTCCACTATAACCGGAACAAGCCACTTCGTATTTACACTTTTTTTTGAAGCAACAGGCAGAGAGAGTCGTTATGAACGTTATTTGCACCCAGTATGTAATAGTGTATGCAACGTTTTAACAGATATTTCATATCATTTACTAACAATAAGTGCAAACGCAGTGCTGCCATGGAAATGGCGGTTACAATATCGGAACGCTACACTATCGCCAGTGAGCAGTCTCGTTATTTTTAGTAAGCCTGAGGCTGGTCTTAGTAGCCTAATACACTTTCTTTATCATTCACTAACTGCAATTACTTCCGCCATCTCCTCACGAAATTTTTTTATGTAATCGTATGTCATTGCATTGCACTTGGCGGAACACAGTCATTCAATGTAAAGCGTGATGTGCTTAGTATAGCTGCACTCTGGAAAGATTTATTTTCTTTATCTGGTTTGCTGCTCCACTGCATGTTAACATTCATCACTTTCGACCTATACGTTGTTGCCATTGCCGCAAGGTGCGTGACGAGAGATTGTTAGGACACGTTTAACATCACAGTAGCACACATTAAGATCACGCACACTTAAGCATTGCATTTCAAAATTATCTTCTGCGTCAGTTTAGGTAAAATACTGTTCAGATTGTATTTGTTTGTCAGACTGTCTTATTCTTCAGTGCAGTGTTACATGTTCGCGTGTGCATAATTTAATGATTGGAATTTTATTTAGTAGCTCTGCGTACGTAAAATTACAAGGTATTTTAATAAAAAGGTTCTGGATATTTAGTCTTTCAAAATTCGATTTGTAATTTTATGAGGATCTTTACTCTGTTACATTTGTGTGTTGGAACTGCGAGTCACGTACTGTGACGTCACGTATTGTAGCACTGTTCACTTCACTGCATAATACATACAAAATTTCACAGGGTAGTTGCTTTAGCATACAGTTTTATGTTTCCTAGTTAATTTTGGTAAAAGTTAACTGCAGTATAGTTAGAGAGTTTCAGATGGACGTAGCGATTCATTTAATCAGGTAGTGTTTACGTAATCACATTACTTGCATTGTTGAGATTCATATTATAACACAGACACGCACAGAAGTTAAGAATAGTAAACCAGTTTACATTACAACAACAGACAATAAAAAACAAAACGGTTGATAGTGTCAAATGAAATGGTGATAGGGAACGTTGCCCTTCTGTCACGGACGTTAGTTGTTCATGCAGATTGTCAAAAAAAAAAAAAAAAAAGTCGTCAGTCCCCTAGAACGTAGAACTACTTAAACCTAACTAACCTAAGGACATCACACACATCCATGCCCGAGGCAGGATTCGAACCTGTCGTAACGGCGACCGGAACGGTCGTGGGGTTGTAGTGACGGAAACGCGGCGGGACCCACGGAACGGCCCGCAAACAACAACACAACGGGAGAGGACGGACACGACCAACGGAGGACAGAACGACACAACAAGAACGGACAACAGAGTACGAACCAAAGCAAGACAACCACGTCCACCGGAATAGAAACACGAAGTCAATACGCTGTCTGAGACGATGTGTACTGAGACGCAACGCAATGTTAAGAATGCTGGCAGGCGCTTAATTACTCTATCGGGGGCTCCGCTATTAGCCGCTGGGACCACGTGTTCCACTGTGCCGCCCTCACACTAAATGCAGGCCAGGAGGCGCGCGCCGCCACATCTTACGGCGTGATGGTGCAGAGACCTCTAGGGGTCAGACGTCCATGACGCCTGGCGGGGAATCAATTCCGCGGCGCGCGGTACCAGAGAACCTGCGACTGTAATGGTCGCACGGTTCCAGACTGTAGCGCCTAGAACCGCACGGCTACCTCGGCCGGCGCAGATTGTCATGCTGGTCACTGTTTCTCTGTTAAGGAGAGATGGATACGTCGACGGCTCCATGTTCTCCATCGTATGCCGTATGTCAGTTGAACCAGTGTCCTCGACTAACAGGTCGGATCTGTCAAAAATATCCATGGAACTGTCTCACAGCTCTGCCTGTCTCACAATTACGCTCATGTGTGGCCAACCACTCTGTAAAAGACGATAAAGGGCTACTAAGACCAACTGTGCGAGTTCTAGGCGCTGCAATCCGGAACCGTGGGACCGCTACGGTCGCAGGTTCGAATCCTGCCTCGGGCATGGATGTGTGTGATGTCCTTAGGTTAGTTAGGTTTAAGTAATTCTAAGTTCTCAGGGACTGATGACCTCAGATATTAAGTCCCGTAGTGCTCAGAGCCATCTGAACCAACTGTGCGAAATGAACAGTGTCTTGAAAGAGGTTGTAAGATGAACAAGCACCCAAACCAAAACAGATTCACACCATGCTTCCTGTCAATGTCAACAAGCGCTGCTCTTGCCAAACCCAGTACAAAGCGAGTTAGCGAGGACTGGTAAATGACACGAACTCCCGCGGCGGCGCAGCCGGCGGAGGCGCTGACCGGCCCGTATAACTGGATTCGCCGATGAGAGCTCGGTGGGCGGGTGTCGGGCGGGGGCAGAGCTTCGGTCGCCGCGGATCAATTTTCAATTCCGCGAGCGGGACCGCAAACAGCGGGTCTGCCGGGCGTTCAGTTTAGAGGGGGACGCCGGGGTAGCGGCATACTGCAGTCCAACTCCTGCTGTGCGAATCCTTCACAGCATTTGCGTGACTGTCTGTTTCCCATTCATCTCGTCAGAAGCAAGATCACATTGTTTCGACACAATGCTATTCTATTCTATTTAAAGTTAAATGAAAGAGAGTACATAACCATACCAGACAAATAATTATTCGCCATCAGGGTTGTTGTTGTTGTTGTGGTCTTCGGTCCTGAGACTGGTTTGATGCAACTTTCCATGCTACTCTATCCTGTGCGAGCTTCTTCATCTCCCAGTACCTACTGCAGCCTACATCCTTCTGAATCTGCTTAGTGTATTCATCTCTTGGTCCCCCTCTACGATTTTTACCCTCCACGCTGCCCTCCACTACTAAATTGGTGATCCCTTGGTGCCGCAGAACATGTCCTACCAAACGATCCCTTCTTCTGGTCAAGTTGTGCCACAAACTCCTCTTCTCCCCGTTCCTATTTAATACCTCCTCATTAGATACGTGATCTACCCATCTAATCTTCAGCATTCGTCTGTAGCACCACATTTAGAAAGCTTCTATTCTCTTGTTGTCTAAAATATTTATCGTCCATGTTTCACATCCATAAATGGCTACACTCCATACGAACACTTTCAGAAACGACTTCGTGACACTTAAATCTATACTCAATCTTAACAAATTTATGTTCTTCAGAAACGCTTTCCTTGCCATTACCAGTCTACATTTTATATCCTCTCTACTTCGACCATCATCAGTTATTTTGCTCCCCAAATAGCAAAACTCCTTTACTACTTTAAGGGGACCGATGACCTTTGCAGTTTGGTCCCTTTAATCTTTAAACCAACCAACTACTTTAAGTGTCTCATTTCCTAATCTAATTCCCTCAGCACCACCCGACGTAATTCGACTACATTCCATTATCCTTGTTTTGCTTTTGTTGATGTTCATCTTATACCCTCCTTTCAAGACTCTGTCCATTCCTCGGGCATGGATGTGTGTGATGTCCTTAGGTTAGTTAGGTTTAATTAGTTCTAAGTTCTAGGCGACTGATGACCTCAGAAGTTAAGTCGCATAGTGCTCAGAGCCTACTACTCTGTCCATTCCGTTCAACTGCTCTTCCTAGTCCTTTGCTGTCTCTGACAGAATTACAATGACCATCAGGGTACATGACATTAATATCGTCTCACACTGCTCCTACGAGGCTAGTCCCAAAAGTAAGGTCTCCTATTTTTTTATAAGTACATAGACCCGTTTATTTCTACAATGGTTTACATCAGTTCACAGCTTGAACATTTAGCTATTATCCAACATAATCACCATTTCTGTCGATGCATTTTTGCAGACGCTGTGGCAGTTTTTGTACGCCATGGTCATACCAGCTCGTCGCCATGCTGTTCAGATAGTTACGAACCTCTGAATCGCTTTACGGCCAAATGTTGTTTTAACCTAGGGAACAGGTGATAGTCACTGGGCTATAGGGTGGGTGGGTGGGTGATTATGTTGCGCTGAAACTGTTGCCGGAGAGCAATGGTTTGACGAGCGATGTGTGGGCGAACGTTGTCATGGAGAATGTGTACGCCTTTGCTCAACATTCCTCTTCTCCGGTTCTGGATTGCCCGTTGGAGTTTTTTCAGAGTCTCACAGTAACTGTCAGAGTTAATTGTGTTCCCAGCGATTCAGCTCCGACGAAGAGGTGAAAGAAGAGGTTCATAACTTTCTGAACAGCATGGCGGCGAGCTGGTGTGACATGGGCATACAAAAACTGCCACAACGTCTACAAAAATGCATCGACGGAAATGCTGATTATGCCGAAAAATAGCTAAATTTTCAAACTTTAAACTGATGTAAACCACTGTAAAAATAAACAGGTCTATGTAATAAATAAAAAAAAATAGGAGACCTTACTTTTGGGATTACCATCTTACCTATGACACCTGCTTCTAGCTATTACACTAGGCTCAACTCGACGAGGAGTCCACAGTTTTCTTCAGAAATTCCATATTGAGCTGAAGCCTCTGAATAATGATTAGATACCAAAGGGTTGCTGACTACTACGTTTCACCCGCTGTTCGAAATAGTACCAAACATTTCCTAAGCGGTTAAGATCAGATCATTTAGCTTGCCAGGTCAAGTACGTTAGTGAAGCTGAATGTCAGGCAAACCAGGGACGTATGTGTTACCTTGGAAGACGTGAATGTCCCCAGTGTACTCATCTTGAAGCAATAAAAAGAAGGACAACGCTTAGTCAACAAGAACGTTGAAGTAAACACACTAGTCCTTGTTGACGGTAACCTAAGTGAAGGACCAAAGTCGTGGAACGAGAAACATTCCCACAACGTAACAGAACCACTTCTCGCATGAACTGCACCCTCCACACGCTGTCAGTTAAGCCCGTCAGTAAATCGCTGGTGCGTTAGACGCCTTACGTCTTTCGAAAAGAGGCTAAGTTGCGGCGCTTAATGCCACACCAAACGCTTCCAGTCACCTATTGTCCAGGTTATGTGTTGTTTCATAGACCTTATGGTCTAGGAGCAGTGTGTATGATAAGTAGCAAAAACGATCTCAGTCTCAGGTTCGAACACCTCCACCGCTTAAATTTGGAATAAAAATCCTCGTTGTTGGCGGCCGAAGACTTCCGGCCTAAGAAGCCACCCCTATTCAGCCAACAGCCTCGTCAAAGAGGGTGGAGAAGTAAACAAAGGTTTAGGGCACTCACTAGCCCTTTGGGTGGGAAATTGCCCCTGAAGGTGGAAAAATCAGCAATGGTCAACGTCGTGAGGATGTAGAAGCCAAGGGAAATCACTGCATTAAAGACACAAAACGTGTACCCACAGGACGTGTGGTCTGTAACTGAAAAGTGTCTAGATGATCTCTTCATTGGCAAGAGATTCGGGAATAGTAACCCCTTCGGATCTCCGGAAGTTGACTGCCAACGGGGGGAGGGGGGCGAGGACCATGATAAAAAACTGAATAACCAACGAAAGGATGGAATAGCGAAACGAGTCGAAGCGTGGAATGTCAGGTGTTTGAACGTGGCAGGGAAGCTAGAAAATCTGAAAAGGGTGTAGATACAGTAGGTGGCAGTGAAGTGAAATTGAAAGAAGACAAGGATTTATGGTCAGATGAGTATAGGGTAATATCAACAGCAGCAGAAAATGGTATAAGGTTATTAGCATTCGTTATGAATAGGAAGGTAGGATACAGAATGAGTTACTATGAACAGTTCAGTGGCACAGTTGTTCTAATCAGCATCGACAACAAACCAAAATCGACAACGGTAGTTCAGGTATACATGTCGAGGACGCGAGCCGAAGATGAAGAATAGAGAATGTATGTGAGGATAATGAAGGGATAATTCAGTACGTGAAAGAAGATGAAAATCTAATAGCCATGGGAGATTGGAAAGCGGTTGTAGGGGAAGGAGCAGAAGAAAAGTTTACAGGAGAATATGGGCTTGGGACAAAGAATGAGAGAGGAGAGAGACTCATTGAGATCTGTAATAGAATCCAGCTAGTAATAGCAAATACTCTGTTCCAGAATCACAAGACGAGGAGATGTACGTAGAAAAGGCGGGGTGATACGGGAAGATTTCGGTTAGATTACATCATGGTCAGACAGAGATTCCGAAATCAGATTCTGGATTGTAAGGAGTACCCAGAAGGAGATGTAGACGCATAATACAGTTTGGCAGCAATGAAGAGTAGGCTAACGTTTAAGAGACTACCTCAGTAGGCAGTTCAGTTGAAGAGGAATTTTCACCCCTAAACTAGGAGCTGTAGCTGGAAGGAGATAACGAGGACGACCGCGGACAAGATGGAAGGACAATATTGACAAGGACAACGAGGACAAGGGACTAGGAGCGGGCGAGTGGTGGCATGAGGCTCCCAATCGGGAACGATGGGGGAGGAGTGTGGAGCAGGCATATAGTCACTAAGGCCCAAGCCACTGATAAGTGAAAGAAAAAAGAAGTGAAAACTGGCAATCGCAAAAGTGGCAAAGAATTGTTGGAAAGAAAAACACAGGTGCAAAGAAGGTAGCTGCGAAGAAACCTTGGGTAACAGAAGAAATACTTGAGTTGATCGATGAAAGAAGGGAGCACAAAAATGTTCATGGAAATTCAGGAATAGAGAAATAGGGTACAAGTCACTGATGAATGAAATAAACAGGAAGTGCAGGAAGCTAAGGCGAAATGGCTGCGTGAAGAATGTGAAGAAATCGAAAAAGAAATGACTGTCGGAAGAACTGACTCAACATATATATAAGTCAAAGAAATCTTCGGTGAAATTAGAAGCAATGCTTCTAACATTAAGAGTGCAATTGTAATTCCACTGTTAAATGCAGAGGAGAGAGCGGTTAGGTGGAATGAGTACACTGAAGGCTTCTATGAATGGGAAGACTTGTCAGATGATGTGAAACAGGAGTCAGTATAAAAGATACAGGAGATCCAGTATTTGAATCAGAATTTAAAGGAGCTTTGGAAGACTCAAGATGGAACAAAGCTGAAGGGATAGATAACATTGCATCGGAATTTCTAAAATCATTTGGGGAAGTGACAACAAAGCGACTATTTTTCGCGTTGGTGTGTAGAATGTATGAGTCTGACTTCCGGAAAAACATCGTCCGAAGGTTGCAAAAACCGTCAAGTACAAGAAACATTGCACAGTCGGTTTAACATCTCATTCATCCAAGTTGCTGACAAGAATAATATATAGAAAAATGGAAAAGAAAATTGAGGATGTGGTAGATGACGATCAGTTTGGCTTAAGGAAAGGTAGAGGCACAGAAGAGGCAATTCTTACACTGCGGCTGACAATAGAGGCAAGGCTAACAAAAAATTAAGACACGTTCAAAGGATTCGTCGATCCGGAAAAAGTGTTCGACAATGTCAAATGGTGCAAGATGATCGAAATTTTGAGGAGAGTGGGTGTAAGCTAATGGGAAAGACGGGTAATGTGCAGTATACAAGAGTCAAGAGGAAATAATAAGAGTGGAAGACCAAGAACGGGGTGCTCAGATTAAAAAGGGTGTAAGGTAGAGATTCGGTCTTTTGCTCCTTCTGCTCAATCTATACATCGAAGAAGCAATGACGGAAATTAAAAATAAGTTTCAAGAGTACAATTAAAATTTGATGAAAGTACATCAACAATAAGATTCGCCAATGACATTGCTATCCTCGTTGAAAGTGAAGAAGAATTACAGGATTTGCTGTATGGAATGAACAGCCTAATGAGCACAGAATATGGATTGAGAGTAAATCGAAGAAAGACTAAACTAATGAGAAGTAACGGAAATGAGAAAAGCGAGAAACTTTGTATTAGGGTTGGTGATCGCGAAGTAGATTAAGTTGAGGAATACTGCTACCTAGGCAGCAAAATAACCCATGACGGACAGAGAAAATAAACAGACAAGCACTGGCAAAAATCGCGTTCCTGGCCAAGGGAAGTCTTCTAGTATCAAACGTAGATCTTTATTCGAGGAAGAAATTTCTGAGAATGTACGTTTAGAGCAGTGCAGTGGACTGTGGGAAAACTGGAACAGGAGTGGTGCTATAGAAGAATGCTGAAAATCAGGTGGACTGATAGAGTAAGAATTGAGGCCGTTCTCCAAAGAATAGACTAGGAAAACAAATGTGGAAAACACTGACAAGAAGAAAGGACATCTGTTAAGTCATCACGACATAACTTTCGTGGTACTGGAGGGAGCTGTAGAGGGTAATAGCTGTAGAGGAAGACAGGGATAGGAATATATCCAGCAAATGTCTGACGGTATAGGTCGCAAGTGCTACTCCGAGAGGTTGGCACACGAGAGAATTAGTGGTGGGTGTGTCGCATCAAACCAGTCAGAAGGATGATGACTTTTAAAAAAGTGTTATTTTGCGTGTTGAAGGCGTGCTGCTTTATACGCCGCTGTGAGCAGTGGACTTTAGCGAGGTAAAATGAAATGAGCGTATGGCATCGTTGGCTGGGAGGCCCCATCCGGGGAAGTTCGGCCGCCTCGCGTTATGAGCCGAGCGGTCTTGGGGCGCTGCAGTCATGGACTGTGCGGCTGGTCCCGGCTGAGGTTCGAGTCCTCCCTCGGGCATGGGTGTGTGTGTTTGTCTTTAGGATAATTTAGGTTAAATAGTGTGTAAGCTTAGGGACTGATTACCTTAGTAGTTACGTCCCATAAGATTTCACACACATTTGAACATTTTTTGTAGTTCGGCCACCAAGAGCAAGTCTTATTCCAGTCGACGCCACAATGGGCGACTTGCGCTCCGGTGATAAGGATGAAATGATGATGAGGACAACACAACATCCAGTCCACGAGCGGAGAAAATCTCCAAACGGCCGGGATTCAAACCAGCTGCATGGGAGGCAAACACGTTACCATCCACCTAAACAGGTGGACATTGGCGAGGTGCCCAACATCAGATGTCCATTGCATGCATTTCCTTATGCAAAGTCCAGTCATCAGCAGGCCTAGATGAACCTGCATTCAGTGACAGCAACAATTCTTGTCGGTTCTGAAACCGATTCTCATTGACAATTTTTTTACATGGCTATGAATGGCACACTATTCATTGTAGATACGTAAGATATACAACCGACTGGCACTCACATGTCACCTGACAGGCATCTCTTATGTCAGGGGTTGAGGGTTACTTGCTGTAGTAAAGGCTCCGCCAAGAATTCGGCACGCGAGCTGTGCCATGGTATGATTACCCTAGCGCGCAGCTTGGCTGCACACTTTTCCCACCAGCATCTGACCGCGGGGAAGGTAAGAAGTGGAAACTGCCAACCTGCCGCATTTAAAGGGTAATGCAGTTACACTGAAACAACTTCATTTTATATTTCACATTTCTCAACGACATACATCACAAACAAAACAAATTTTCATTATTATTTAATTACCTTGGGCGTTCCGAAGACGTAATTTTTATCTGGTACAACTGTTGGCATATGGACTGTCGCAGACTATTTCACAGATTTTCGTACTCAGGTTGCCATGCAATCGTGACTTATTTAGTTTGATTGAAAACGTCTTTCACACAAATCCCGAGCGAGCTGGAAGGTCCTGCTCATAATACTCCAAACATTTTAGGTTGCGGAGAGATGCCGTTACCTTGGTGGCCAAGGTAGGGTTTGGCAGGCATGAAGACAAGCAGCAGAAACTCTTGCCGTGAGGGGGCGGGCATTACCTTGCTCAAATGTAAGACCGGGATGGCTTGTCGTGAAGGGCAACAAAAGGGGGCGTAGAATATCGCCGAAGTACCGCTGTGTTGTAAGGGCAAGGCGGATGGGAACGAGAGAGCTTCTGCTATGAAAATAATTCGCACTTCAGACCATCACTCCAGGCTGTCAGGCCGTATGACGGGCGATCTTTAGGCTGGTATCCTACCGATGTCTGGGACGTCTCTAGATACATCTTCACTAGTCATCGAGGCTCGGTTCCTACTGTAACTCATCTCTGAAGACAATTCTACTTCAGCCAATGAGATTGCATACCGAGGATGCTGTGGCCTTCTCCACCAGACATCACGGCACCTACAGTATCAGCAACCAAACTGACAGCCTGCAGCCACGGGTTGCCCACTTCGCAGGCACACCGAAGCACTACACAACCGAAAGGCAATATTGATGAAAGACCACAACAACACAGCAAAGACACCAGCGGCCCCCAGGGGCTGCTACCGGCCCACATAAACATATGGAAGAATTCGCTGCTGATCCCGGAACTATTTTCACACGTCAAACCACGTGATGGAAAATAGTTCCGAGGTAATCATAACGCCGAAGCGCTATAAAGGCCGGCGCTCGGCCGCAATTCGGACTTTGTTATGCCCATCCAGCATGGATCTCCGCTCCCCCTACCTTTTATAAATCCCTCCAAATCCTGGAACGCCATGCTCTCCGCCTCGCCTACCGCATCCGTCTCCCCTCCCCCACACGGATCCTGTATGATCTCATCCCCTTCCCCCACCTCCTCCTTTTCCTTGAAAGGATAAGGATCCTGTACACCTCCCGTAAACTTGATCCTCCTCACCCGCTCGTCTCCCCGCTCCTCTCCCACCCCCGCCCGCTGCCGCACCTGTATTCCCACGTCCCGCCCGGTCTCCATCTCTCCACCCTCCTTACCCTCTCCCAAGGTGGCTTCCGCCAGCTCCCTCTCCCTGATGATGCCCTCCTCCCCTCCATCTACCCCTCCTACCAACTTTGATCCTCCCAACCTCCTCCTGTACTTACTCCTCTGGGCACCCTCCCTCCCTTATCTCCCTTTTCCCTCCCTCCTCCTTTTCTCGTCCCTCGTCCCCCGGGCCTCCCCTCCCCTGTCCCTATCCTCCTGTCCCCGTCTCCTAAGCCATGGCATCCTCTTTTCCTCCCCTCTCCCCCTCCTCACCCCTGTTCCCCTCTTGGCAGGTCCCCGGACTCGCACACGCTCAGTGGACATTCGCGCGCCGGAGATCACCGCCATCAGTGTATCGTGTGTGCCATCATGTTTCGTGTTCAGTTTCGCCGTCACGCTCCATTGTTCACCAGTGACATCGTCTTCTTCAGTGTTTGTGCGTCGGGTCTCCAGTTCATAGTGTGGATTGTCGTCAAGTGTGAACGGCTTCTTGTGCTTTTATATTCTTGTGTCTCCTATTTTTTCCCGCCGTTTTTCTATGTGATGTCTCTTCTTTGTTTATCTCCATGTACTCTCTTCGGCTGAAGAGCGGCGTATTGTGCTGCTGCCAGCCTACCTGGTTGTTCAGGTATCAAAATTACAATAAAGTAAAAAAAAAAAAAAAAAACCGCAATTCGGCAGTTCATCGACCGCCAGCACACTTAGGTAGCTGACGCCCCGGCAGCCCGGCTTGGATGTAACCTCCCCACAAAAAAATTTATAAAATAAATAATATGAATAATATTCTCATTTAGTGTAACCTCAAATAAAAAAAATTCCTAAACATCTCAACAGTAAAAATTATAATTATGTCGTTCACATTCATTGTAACGTCCCAACAAAAAAAAAAAATTCTGTAACCTGGTGATAAAACAATGTAACTAACCTCTCAATTAAATTGTCGCTCACTTATGATTTTTCAATAATAGGCTGTGAATTTAACCCGGTAAATTTTGGACGTCAGCAGTGCTGCGTCATGGCCCTGAAAGATCGTTCTGAATAAAAAAAAAAAAGAAAATTCTTACCTCAATGTAGTCGCCGGATAACGCATATACATCTGCTCTTGCAATAAATTTTTTTGGCATAGCCCTGTGCAATGCTGGCCGATAGATTTGTCATTTATGAAAGGAAACAACAGATTTTTCTTTTGCAATAACCGGGATGATCATGGATTGGAGAAATTAGTAAATTCTTTAAATTGAAATGAGTGGTTGTTAAAAGTTATTTTTTATGAGAAAGATTATTATTACGAGATTTTTAAAACATTTACATGGGACTCGAGATGACATTACTACATATTAGCGAGGCTGCTTTTTACCTTATACAATAATACTCAGGCTCCGACATCGCTGCACCGCGACCGGCCAGCCAACACGATACACCAGAGCAGACCAGAGCAGACTACAGACTAGCAACAACTTAGTGCTACAGCTACACAGTTCCTACTGCAGTCAACACTGCTCTCTGGTCAGAGATTCTCTTATACCTTGCATATCGCAGGCAGCGCATGAGCAATACATTGAAATTACATCTGCTCGGACCTCTTACATGGATCTTCTCGCTGACCTCTCGATTAGGCTTGGTATATCGGAGAAACCTCTGGCGGAGACCAGAAGGAAATTATTTCAGTTGTTTTCTATTTTATTCTTGTATGTAGTTGTGATTCTAAGACGGATCACTGTTTTGTGTTGGTGTTATACTTGGAAAATTTGTTTTGGTTAATTAAACAGTCCGATAAATTGTTTTCGCACTTTGATCGTTAGTTCCTTCTGCTTACGCAGAAATAACAGAGGAAATTTCTGAAGACGTGCCGGACAGCGGTGGGGTATCAACGTAACTGTCGTCTGCCACACGACCCGACACCCAGGAGTGATGGTATGTGGTGTCATTTCCTTTCATAGCGAGACAACAATGGTTGTCATCAGCGGCACTCTTACAGCACAGCGGCAAGTCGACGATATTCTAAGCAACGTGGTTCAAATGGCTCTGAGTACTATGGGACTTAACATCTGAGTTCAGCAATTCCCTAAAACATAGAACTACGCGACTGGCCATTAAAATTGCTACACCAAGAAGAAAGGCAGATGAAAAACGGGTATTCATTGGACAAATAAATTGTACTTGAACTGACATGTGATTACATTTTCACGCAATTAGGGTGCACATATCCTGAGAAATCAGTACCCAGAACATCCACCTCTGGCCGTAATAACGGCCTTGATACGCCTGGGCATTGAGTTAAACAGAGCTTTGATAGCGTGTACAGGTACAGCTGCCCATACAGCTTCAACACGATACCACAGTTCATCAAGAGTAGTGACCGGCGTATTGTGACGAGCCAGTTGGTCGGCCACCATTGACCAGACGTTTTCAATTGGTGAGAGATCTGGCGAATGTGCCGGCCAGGGAAGCAGACGAACATTTTCTGTATCCAGAAAGGCCCGTACAGGAACTGCAACTTGCGGTCGTGCATTATCCTGCTGAAATGTAGGGTTTCGCAGGGATCGAATGAAGGGTAAAGCCACGGGTCGTAACACATCTGAAACGTAACGTCCACTGTTCAAAGTGCCGTCAATGCGAACAAGAGATGACCGAGACTTGTAACCAATTGCACCCCATACCATCACGCCGGGTGATACGCCAGTATGGCGATGACGAATACACGCTTCCAATGTGCGTTCACCGCGACGTCGCCAAACACGGATGCGACCATCATCCGAAAAAATGACGTTTTGCCATTCATCGCAGGCGCTCTTGTCTATGATGCAGCGTCAAGGGTAACCGCAGCCATGGTCTCCGAGCTGATAGTCCACGCTGCTGCAAACGTTGTCGAACTGTTCGTGCAGACGGTTGTTGTCTTGCAAACATCCCCATCTGTTGACTCAGGGAGCGAGACGTGGCTGCACGATCCGTTACAGCCATGCGGATAAGATGCCTGTCATCTCGACTGCTAGTGATACGAGTCCTTTGGGATCCAGCACGGCGTTCCGTATTACCCTCTTGAACCCACCGATTCCATATTCTGCTAACAGTCATTGGATTCCGACCAATGAGAGCAGCAATGTCGCGATACGACCTTTATGAAAGTCGGAAACGTGATGGTACGCATTTCTTCTCCTTAAACGAGGCATCACAAGTACGTTTCACCAGGCAACGCCTGTCAACTGTTGTTTGTGTATGAGAAATCGGCTGCAAACTTTCCTCATGTCAGCGCGTTGTAGGTGTCGCCACCGGCGCCAACCTTGTGTGAATGCTCTGAGAAGCTAATCATTTGCATATCACAGCATCTTCTTCCTGTCGGTTAAATTTCGCGTCTGTAGCAAGTCATTTTCGTGATGTAGCTATTTTAATGTCCAGTAGTGTAGTTAAACCTAACTAATCTAAGGACATCACGCACAACCATGCCCTACATCTACATATATACTCTGCTATCTCTGGATATCGCTAGGGAAAAACGATTGTCTGAACGCCTATCAGTACAAGCTCTTATTTCCCTTATCTTTGAATGGTGATTATTGCGCGATTGGAATGTTCTTGGTAATAATATATGCGCTACATCCTCGGTGAATATGCGATTTCGGAATTTAGTGAGCAGCCCCTTCTGCTTAGCGCGCCGTCTATCTGCAAGTTTGTCCCACTTCAAACTCTCTATGAGATTTATAAAGTTCTCGCAATGGCTAAATGTACCAGTCACGAATCTTACCGCTCTCCTTTGGACCTTCGCAATCTCATGAATCAGACCCAACTGGTAAGATTCCCATACAGATGAACAATACTCGAAGACTGGACGAACTAACGTATTGTAAGCTATTTCCTTTGTTGAAGGACTGCATCGCTTCAGGATTCTACCAATAAGCTGCAATCTAGAGTTCGCCTTACCCGTTACTTGTGTAATCTGATTATTCCATTTAAGATCATTTCGAATAGTCACACCCAGATACTTGACGGACGTTACCGCTTCCAAAGACTGGGCATTTAGTTTGTACTCGTACTTAAATCGGGATTTTCGCCTTGTTATACACAGTAGGTTGCACATACTAATATTGAGAAATAACTGCCAGTCATTACATCACGCATTTATTATCTGCAAACCCTCATTGATTTGTTCACAATTTTCCTATGATACTACTTTCCTGTAGACTACAGCATGTTCGGCAAACAGTCTAAGGCCGCTCTCAGTACCATCAACCAGATCGTTTATGTAAACCGTAAAAAGCAGATGACCTATTACGCTGCCCTGGGGCACACGTGAAGTTACGCTTGTTTCTGTTGAAGTCACCCCGTTCAGGACAACATACTGCTTCCTGTATGTTAGAAAACTTTCTATCCAACCGCATATGTCATCGGATAAACCGTAAGCGCTCACTTTTTGTAGCAAGCGACAGTGCGAAACTGAGTCGAACGCCTTTCGAAAGTCGAGAATTATGGCATCAACCTGTGAGCCGGTATCTAGAGCCTGTTGTATATCATGCACAAAGAGGGCCAGCTGTGTCTCGCATGACCGCTGTTTCCTAAAACCGTGCTGGTGTATGCAGATTCAAGATTCGAACCTGCGACTGTTGCGGTCGCGCGGTTCCAGACTGAAGCGCCTAGAACCGCTCGGCCACATCGGCCGGGTGATATTCTAAGCCTCATTTTGTTTCCCTTAATGGCAAACCTTCCCGGCCTTACATTTCAGCAAGGTAATGCCCGTCCTCACGCGGCGAGAGTTTCTATCGCTTGTCTTCATGCTTGCCAAACATTACCTTGGTCAGCAAGGTCGCCGGATCCTTTCCCAATTGAGACTTTTTGGAGCGCTATGGCAGGGCCCCCCAACCCGCTCACGATTTTGACGATCTAACGCGCCAATTGGACAGAACCTGGATTGATATTCCTGAGGAGGACATCCTAGAACTCTTTCAGTCAATTCCAAACCGAATAACTGTTTGCATAAGGCCAGAGGTGGAGGAACACGTTATTTTCCTCCTGAATAAGTCATCCAATTAATAAGAAATTGTAATCATTTGTTTTTCTGTACGTATACATCACATCCACCGATTTCCGACCCATTCGGACAAGTCCTTCGCGTGCGCCTTTTTTCTTCTTTCTTCTTCTTCGCGGATGGATCACTTAGGACCACGCGTAATCAACATTTGTTGGCCTTCCTTTTCGCCCAGTATTCCTTCATAAACAACATTCGTTACGTAGACCACGTATGTCGGTTAGTTTTTCTATCTTCTTCCTCAAATCCCCGCGTGTTTGTGATTTTTCTGATTTCATTTCTATCATGTAGATTTGGAGACCCAAATTCTCTCAGATCTTTCTCCGTCTGTTTGTACCAGTTCGGTCTTGTAGTTTTGTTCTTTAAAAACGTATAGATTTTGTGCGTTAACCTGTTTGAGTCCATTCTTTCTAAATGCCCCATGAATTGGATTCTTCTCATGCGCATTGTGTCTGTTATTTTGGAGATATTTTTATATATTTCTGCATTGGGTTTTGGATAATGCACACCATCTTTAGTTCTTGGTCCTAGGATTTTCCTCATTATTTTACGTTCTTTCACTTCTAATTCCTCTTTTAGTGTTCTGTGTTGAAGGTTTAGTGTCTCAGATGCGTAGAGAGCTTCGGGTTTAATTACCGTTGTGTAGTGTCGTATTTTGCAGTTCCACGAGAGACTCTTTTTGTTATAAATGTTTTTTGTTAATTGGAACGCCGTCTCCATTTTCTGGATTCTTGATCTGAGAGATTTCTTTTCAATACAATTTTATGCAATCCATTCATCTAAATATTTAAATTCTTTTACTCGAGAGATGTAGTTACTACCAATTTTGAGATCAGAAGGTGCATCTTTGATGTCAGTTTTAAATTTTGTTTTTTCAAATGAAATTTGTAATCCTATTTTTGCTGCCTGCTCTTGTAATAATTCTAGCTATTTCTGTGCATCAGTAATGTCTTGTGCGATCAGTGCCATGTCATCTGCAAATGCTTAACAGTCTAAATCTATGCCCTTACGTCTTGGTCCCAGTCTGTGTGCTGGTGCACCTGCTTTTCTTCATTCTCTAACAACTTTTTCAAGAGCATAATTGAAGAGCACTGGGGACAGTACATCCCCTTGTCGTACTCCTGTGTCTATTTCAAATTCTGTGCTCAATTCTCCCATAAATTTTACTTTGAATTTGGTCTCCGTGAGTATTTCTTTTATGATGTTTGTTGTCTTTTGATCTAGTACCAATTCTGCTAATACTTCAAAAAGGGATTCTCGATCTATACTGTCATATGCTTTTTTAAAGTCGACAAACGTGACGACATAACTTTTGTTTGAAGTACTATGCAAATATTTCATTGAGTTTTTCAAGTTAAAGCTTTGTTCTATGCATGATCGACGTTTTCTGAATATACCTTGTTACTAGCCTAGTTTTGAATCCAGCTGAGGTTCTGCTCGGTTTAGTAGGACTTTAGACAGAATTTTGTATGTTATTGACAATAAAGAGCTTCCACGATAGTTGTTGGGGTGTTGGGGTCTGTTTTACTTCCATTTTTGTACAGAGAATGTATGATTGCTGTCTTCCGATCTGTGGGGATTTTTTCAGTTTTCCAGATTTCATATATAATTTCTTTGAGTTTTGGAATAAGATTTTCTCCTGCATTTTTCCATAATTCTGCGATAATTTGGTCTTCTCCTGATGCTTTGTTATTTTTCAGTGTCTGAATTATCTCTTTAATCTCCTGTAAACTTGGTGGCTTTGAGTCTGGGTTTCGTTGTGTGTGATGGAACTCAAATTTTTCTGCAGGCTTTTCACAATTCACTAATTTAGAAAAGTATTTTGCAAGAACTTCACAGTTTTCGGTGTTGGTATGGGCAATTTCCCCATGTTCATTTTTGAATTGGAGTGATGGAGGAGAGTACTTTGTTAATTTTTGTTTGAATACTCTGTAGAAATTTCGGGAATTGTTTTTCTTGAAAACATTTTTTATGTCTTGCAATTTTTTGTCTTCGTGTTGTTTACGGACTGTTCGTATTGCTTTTGTGACTGTTTTCCTGGTATCTTTGAGATCTTCCAGGGTGTTGCACAACCAATTTTGCCACGCCTGTTGTCTGAGATTTATCAGTTGGTCACACTCATCTGTCCACCATGGGTGTTTACGTATTCTTTTCTGCGGTGCTACAGTTTCAGCTGCTTTTAAAAGTCCTGCTTGCAGTTGTTGCTGATTTTGTGGTTTTAAATTAATGTTTCTTTTGTAAATTGTTCATAACCATTTATCTTTTATACATCATATTTACGGTGTGGAGATTTCTTAGTGAATTTTCTTTTTTCTGGAATGACATCTAGGGAGAATTTTTTGTCTTTTAGTAAATTCTTTTCAGAGCAATATCCCTGAAGCAGTTACTTTCAAAGAAACAACAATCTATTCAGACGAACACAGTATTTAAATTTATTTTTAAGAATTTGATCTAGAGCCCTAGGAAAGACGACTAATGTCTGAGGGAGAGGTAAAGAGACGCTAAGTGATAAACCGCTTGTGTGAAAAAAATGTTCTCGCTCCAGCCCTGATCTAACCTGTGGGTAAAGCTCATGCTAGTCCCTCTTTGCGTACTTTCCCAATTACTATAGCGTGAGTGACAGAAATGTTTGCTCTACATACAACCAGTCAGCTGTCTCATCAGACGAGTTCACATCTTCCACCACTGCAACGTCATGTGACGTGTGTCACACACTGGAAAGTGTCAGTGTCGGGGAAGGGAAGTGGACACAAATGCATGAATCAAGAAATCACTTCAGAGTAATTACATTTAATCAAGATTAAGGAACTTGTCACTAAACGTCGTAGAAATGTGAATGGAAATATTACAGTTGCCGTTCGCACAGAGTCTTTCAATTCAATCTCCCTGTTGGGGACTGGAGACTTAATCCGGTTTTATTCGTCTCTCAGTCGACAGGTCTGCCGCCAGGAAATGACGTTTTATCAGACTCACACAGGAACGCGAACGTAGGTTTCGAGGGGCGGCGTGGCGTGACCTGTAAAACTATAATCAGAAAGAACGGAAGAAAGGGAAAAGCATCCGCTGTTGTATTTGCAACGCTGGAAACACGCTCTTTTCATGTGAACGGTAATGCAGAGCGGTGTTTCTGAAAAGAGACGTGGGCTCCAACGCATTTGAAAGAGACATGGCTGCCATGAATGTGATAACGCCGACAACAAAATCTACTCGTTGCTGTGCAGCATCATGAAAGCATTTTTTTCTCAGTGCTTTCGATTGAACTTGTATACCTGATATTTTTAAACTCTGTATATGATGTCACCGGGCTAAACAGTAACTATTTCTGACACAAATGCACGTCCAACATTTCTTCTATCACTTCCAGATGCAAAAGGAGAGTTTACACTCTAAAGAACATCGCATCAGTTTGTGAAATCGTGACATCTGTGTACACGTGAAGTATTACTAAGCTTTTTTCTGTCTCGCCGACAGACCGTGCCAACTAGGGAGGGCAGTTTACGCTATAAAGTGGAGTTAGTTTCAAGGACTTACGAAAACGATGTCGCTCACTGACTCCATTGTCTCAAAAGCTTAGCTGTGGTAGAGGCTCGATTTTCACACTCGCAACATTCGCACATGCCTCACAAGAACACTGCCGAAATTTATTTGCACACCGTGATACTAATTCCGAGAAAATCACATGTGCTTCTGACAAACGAGTATGACTACAAGCTCTCTTACAGATGATCTTTGAGGCCGGAAATAACATTTGGTGAGCTGCTTACATCCCTCACAAAACCTCTCTGGAAGTCCTCCAGTTTTGCCAACCTTATGGCACAACCAGAATCGTGTCGGTTGTTGGAAAGCTCACGTAATCATTCTATCGTTTTATTTACCATAGTCATTTTTTGTTTATTTATTTACCAGAACCCACGGGCCCATGCCAACCGAAGCTACTGGGTCATGAGACGATTCTGTACATAGTTTCAGGACACTTACTAAAATATTTCAGTCTTTCAGAATTAAAAGACAGTAACTGTCATTGTTGTGTAAAATGAGTTATACACAGGCAAGTGTATTTTCCTGGCGGACTAGTCAATTGAATTAGCGACGGTAGCTGTATTTGGATGTAATTCAGAACGTACTCTTTACAGTTTGAGGAAAAAAACTAAATGCTGCATTTATTTCTCTTCAGTTCCAAACACTGCAGTACATCATGTCATAGTGGCGCTATGGCGGAATAACTGAAGATTATGTGACCAAAGAAACATTCATGTTTATCTGCGTATTTTCCATTTTTCAGGATTTATTGTGTGTGACGTAATACTGTGCAATGTTTGCTGGAAGTATACAGCAGATGTGTGGGGTTGGAACAAGCACTAGATGGGCAAAATTTTCTAGATGAAGGTAAAAAGTCAAAGACAGGATCTGAAAAACTAATGTGTAATATTAGGAGGGAAAAGAATGTGAAAGAATAAACGCACACAAGGTGTTCAAGAAAAGTAATTGTTGAGAAAAATAATCAGTATTCCAGTACGTGAGTGAAAACTCCGCAAATGTTATATGAGGTTCACAGAAGATGATCAGACAGACATTCTATTAAAACTTCATGAATTTTTCAACAAAAGTGAACAAGACCTTCATCACGGACGTCTCATGGAAGGCTGACATTAAACGCTGTTTTGATCACGGTTAACATTGAAAACAGCGAAGAACAAGTTTAAAGTTCTGTGCACTGCGTAACTTAAACCGCACTGAAATTTGTAGAAAAGCTTTCATAAAACTATACTTTATATCACAGAAAAAAAATCTTTTCAGGTTAGGTTCACTTTTAATCTCAGGCATCAAACGCTAAGATAACATGATTTTCAATATAAAGTTCAATACACTTCCACGGATGAACTGCAGAGGTATTTCTGATCACGTAAGTTCAACCACTGATAAATCGTCACATTGTGGAAGAAAAGAAATAAAATATCTGCACATTGCATTAAGTCTGAAGACGATGTGCAACCTTTTTAAAATGTCTCATCCTGGAACTACAGTTGAATATAGCTTTTATTTACGATTCTCATAAGTCAGTAAAAATTTAAATTTAAATTTCGGAAGATGACAAATTGATGTCTGCTACACCTATGAAAAGCTGCAGAGCAAGTGTGTGGCCAGGACTTTGTCAAAAGGGGCAAGGGGGAGGGGGCGGTTTGTTAAAGAGAACCTTAAATAAACCCATCTTTTTAATTTCATTCTGAAACTACAATTCTTTATTCTATGAACATAATTTGTTTTTCGAGGACCTACAAATAAATAGTATTTGATCTATAGAATCAAGCAAAAAAGCTTTTCTTCGAAAAGTGTAACATATATTCTGAAGAGTATATATAAGAACTACCCAAATACGGAGTTAAATATTACTTTATTTGCCAATATGATGACTACACCCTAATGCCAAACAAATTAAAATTCGAATATAATGTATTGCCTATTTGTTAACAAAACAAAGCTCAGTCTTCTACTGTCAGTTTGACTCTAGGACAGCAGAACAATCTTAACATTTGGTTGAATAACTTATACAGTTTAACGGGTTCAAACCTTTTTTTAACTGTAGCTTTATTTCGCTTAAATAATCGTGTATTTAAATTTACGGCATATCTGAAACCACGCCAGAATTTCTTCAGCACATCAAGGCATCACAAGTTTCTCAATTCAAACTCATATTTTATAAAGTTTATTTCACGTCATTAAAATTCTTCACTTTCCTTAAGTGATCAAGAACTATTTTTGAAATTATTATTTCATCAGTCAATTTGAAACCATAGTAACTAAATTTATTCATAAAACAAAACGAAAACCACAAATACTATGAGCTACAGTTTCGAGATCTTAACACTGAATCACGCGTTAATTTCCACTAGATTTCGAATGTACGCAACCTCATAAATGAGTCTGTGTTTATCCCTGATAACATAGTTATACAGTTTTTGATGCTAATAAATTTTCTGCTACAGGGTGACAATTATTGAACTATATGAAATAAAATCGTCATAACTTCTGAACGCTTTACGTTAGAACGCTCAAAGTGCACTGTTGGCCGCGGGGCATGATGGGAATTAGTGTTCGCTGTATGGTTTGGCTTAGCGACAAAGTCCACATTCATTTGGAAGGGTTCGTCAATAAGCAAAACTGGCGCATTTGGGGGAAGAGAATCCGCATTTCGCAATCAAGACGTCTCTCCACAATCTCCAGTCACGGAATAATCGGTGTAATATTCCTTGATGGCACGGTGACTACCGAACGGTACGTGAATGTTTTGGAAGGTGATTTCATCCCCTTTATCCAAAGTGGTTCATGCAAGACGGAGCTCGACTCCCTCGAAACAGGAGAGTCTTTGATGTCCTGGAGGAGCACTTTGTGGACCGCATTCTGGCTCAAGGGTACCCAGAGGACACTGGCATGGGCCTCGATTGGCCGCATTATTCACCGGATCTGAACACATGCGACTACTTTTTGTTGGGCTATATCAAAGGCAACATGTACAGCAATAGCCCCAAAGCCATTGCTGAGCTGAAAACATCCATTCAGGAGGTCATCGACAGCATCGAAGTTTCGACGCTTCAGCGGGTCATGCTATTCGCCCGAATGCATCTTCGCCAATTATGGCAGGCACTTCGAACATGTCATAACCTAAATCCAAATACCTGTAGTGACGTTTACGTGTTGGATAATGTGTGACCACGCTGTAGTTTGTCACTAATTTACGTTTTTTCATATAGCTCAATAATTGTTACCCTGTGTGTAAAACATACGTTGTCGTTTATATGCCGTTTATTTACAAATATATTAGGGACTCACTGTTCCAAATACATTACGAATAGGACATGTGAACAGTAGATCATTGTTCTTGTTGTAAACTTTCTTATTACCAACTAATCCAAGAGTTAGGAACTGTCAAAACAAGAGACAGCACAAAAACAGTAAGTGGCAGGACTTACATTAATTTCAACTGCAAGCAACAACTGAACTGCTTAACAAAACAACGACTCAGCTCGATAAAGGCCAACAATGTACAGTAGTTAGTCCAGGCTAAAGAAGGTATAGGTGATAGCTGATGTTGCTATCTATACATCGATAGCTTAAATCTATCGTTGCCCTCGTTGACTGTTGATTGTGCATAACCCTTTCTCGTCGTATCATAGAAAATCAGAATACAAGAAGCGATCAAAAATTTTCCGTTCAATGGCTGCACAGTCCAGTATTAATATGCCACTGAAGCAAAATCTCCATGGGCATGGAGGCAATTATCCCACAGACCCGCCAGCTATCAGTTTGGTAGAAGAGCGTGTCCTGTTGCGTAAGGAAGTACGTAACTGCTTGCTGCACATACTCTTCCGACACGTTGGTCCCGTTGGGACACATATGGTAATAACGTCGCCACAGTTTACGTTTCCGCATATACCGCACACATGTCGGAAGGACGCGAGTGCCACACTAAACCCTTGCCACATGTCGGCGTTTACATACCCGTATCGGAGACGCGCTCCGTTTCTTATACGTAGCAATGCTCTCAAATTGAAACTTCTAATCGACCCTTATACTTTTCAGTTTCACTACACGGCAACTAGGTCTTGTGTAACTTCGTTTAGGTGATTGGGGGGGAGAGAGGGGGGGGGGAGGGGAAGAGGTCCGAACTCCCCTTGACCTCCGTTTGGCTACGTCCTTGTGCAGACCCAATTGAAATCACCTCACCTGTCCGAATCTGCTAAACGGGCGACACAGGGTGATCTCGACATTCACAGTCGAAAAAGTCGGAAGCTCTACATGGAGAATCAGAAGTGTAGCTAACTAACTGACAGGGACGACTCGGTGTGTGGACTTATGTTCGACTTTACACAGAACTCGTTTATGCCGTGCATCCCTGTGCAACAAGTATTTACTTGAGACAGTTATCTGTGTTCGTTTTCGTGTAACAAATATGAAGGACAACAGTTCTATTATTTACGTATACACCGAGGGAAATGCGAAGAACCCCCGTGAGTTGTGTCCACAGAAGAAATAATAGCCAGCTGTAGGAATATTGCCTCACGCAAAGCCTCCAAAAGGTAATTTAACAGTGGGTGAGAGGAATGTCTCAAAACGCCTGATAGAGGACGAATGCAACGGTGGTTTTGAATGTGACCGACTGCCACAGTGAGACTAACGACTTATTAGATCCGCAAACATACAGGAAACTAAGTAAAGACCCCACTGACAAAGTTCTTAGAACTTTTACGCGGTTGATAAACAAGTCCTCTGTCGAACAGAGCGTTCCGAAAAGTCTGTTCAATTCAGTTGTGCTCGCACCAAGACTTTATGGATTGCCGAAGGTGTACAAAGAACATGTTCCTCTAAGGCCTATAGTAAGTGCTATTGGTCCGCCCACCTATTCGATTGTCAAGTTATTGACATTATTACGACCGTATGTGGGCCGATCGGATTCGTATATAAAAAAATCGGCACATTTTATCGGTAAATTAAACGGCATAGTGGTACAACCGGATGACATGTTAGTTAGTTTTGACGTGGTGTCGCTGTTCCCTATGGTTCCTCTAAATGAAGTGTTGCGACAGATGGATCGAATTTTTTCCTCCCGATTTTGCGGAACTGTTTAAATATTGCATTACAGCCACCTATTTCAAATGGAACGAAGAGTTCTATGAACACATGGATGATGTCGCCTGGGGAGTCCCATAAGCCCAATTATAGCGAACTTCTTTATGGAAAAATTCCAGAAGAAGAGTTTGGACACTACGAACAAGATACCGAATGAAACTTCCTGGCAAATTGAAACTGTTTGCCTGACCGAGACTCGAACGTGGGACCTTTGCCTTTCACGGGCAAGTCCTCTACCGTCTAGGTTACCCAAGCACGACTCAAGGCCCGTCCTCAAAGCTTCCATTCTGCCAGTACCTCGTCTCCTACCTTCCAAACTTCACAGAAGATCTTCTGCGAACCTTGCAGAACTAGGACTCCTGGAAGAAAGGATACTGCGAAGAATTGGCTTAGCTTCTGTGAATTTTGGAAGGTAGGAGACGAGATACTGGCAGAATTGAAGCTTTGAGGACGGGTCGTGAGTCGTTCTTGGGTAGCTCAGATGGTGCTGGCACAGTAGCTCAGCGTATTCGGTCAGAGGATTTAGTTACCCTCCGTAATAAAAAATAAAAAAAACCGGAGTAAACGGATCAACGAACAACTTGAACGAGTGTTATCGGACGTCCGCCACGAACAAATTCAACGAAAATATATAGAACAAAATTAGATCAACAAAAAAGAGATGGTAGGGCACTTGCCCGCGAAAGCCAAAGGCCCCGAGTTCGAGTATCGGTCCGGCACACAGTTTTAATTTGCCAGGAAGTTTCATACCAACGCACACTTCGCTGCAGAGTGAAAATCTCATTCAAGAAACCGAATATCAGGTTCCGTTACGCGGATGATACGTTTGTTTAGTGTCGGCATGGCATGGAGGAACTGAACGGGAACAATCCGAAGCTTCAGTATACAGAGGAGGAGGAGGAGGAGGAGGAGGAGGAGGCAGGCAGAAGATTAAATTTTCTTGAGGTGCTAGTTTTCAGGAAAGAAGATGGTAGCTTGGGCCACACAGTTTACCGAAAACTGACGCACACAGACCGTTACCTACACCGGGATTCGAGCCACCACTCTCAACAAAAGCGAGGCGTCATAAAAACGTTAGCGGATAGAGCAAGGAAAATCTGTGAACCAGAGCTGCTTGACGCAGAATTAAAACATATCACCAGTGCATTGCTCAAGTATGGTTATTCGTCCGCTAAGGTGGAAAGAGCGTTAAGACCACCGCGTCGGAATCATAGTGATGCTTAATCGCCTGTGAAATCTAAAGTTTTACTGCCATTCATTAAGGACGTGGCTGACCGCATAAGAAAAATATTGAGAAAGAGGAACATCGCGGTAATTTGCACACCCACACGGTAGATACAAGATCATCTAAAATCGGCCAAGGATGCGCACCAACTGCAGGAAAAAGCTCGAATTTATAGGATTCTGTGTAGATGTGGGAAGGTGTAGGTGGGTTCTACAAAAAAGAACTGTCAAAAAACGACTTGAAGAGCACAAGAGCAACTGCAGAAGAGGGGAGATTGACAGATCAGCTGTTGTGGAACATGCTTCACAACCAGGAGATCAGCACATTCATTTTGACCTTACTCTAGTACTGGCAGCCACAAACGGATACCACAAAAGACCACACAGAGAGGCATAGAGATTGTGAAACAAGCTCAGAATTTTATAGGAAGGAGGAGGGCATGAAATTTAATGAAATTTGGATTCCTGTGCTGAAGAAGATATGTACCAGTCTTTCACCGTGGGATGATAGTAACAGCTGACGACGGCAGTCGACAACGGCAAGTAGCGCTCCTGTATTCAAAACATATGACGTCACGCCTCTGTGAGGAAGTGGAATTTTGCTGTAGTCAGTAGCGAGCCAAGGTGTGAATCGGATGATCAATAAAGCTACGATGCCCCTTGAAAATGTCCTCCGCAGATGGGGACGAAATGTCGAGTTTTGAAGTGAAATCTTTTAGACCTCAGCATAATAGCCTGCAATATTTTGTTAACAGTGAAAATTCCGACCGTGAAAGTTTGCATTTTACATACGTAGGGAACAAAATTTAGTGACAAGGGTACAATCCTAGGATCACGTCAGTGTTACGCTAGATCTGACAGACATATAACTCTAGTAACATTACTTCACTACAAGCCTCATAATTATATGCAGAAATAATAATATACATCCCCACACTCAAAGCAGAAAAAAATAAACTCTTCCCGTATACAAAGTCATAGACTCGCAGAGGTCTCAATGCTGTGAATTGCAACCTTAGAGAGCATGCACCGTATACCAATAAACCAATTTTACGAAGACCAATTGCCAACGTATTAAAAAATGCGAACACACACACACAAAGATAGATGGGAAAAGACCGGTTGCACCTACCCGACAACATCGCAATCAACTCCATTTTTATGACGAGAACTTGTGTGTCTCTGTCGAACAAGCACCGCGACACCTGCTGAAGCGACTGTGAGCCTGCAGAAAGCCCGTGGAGTAATGATCAAATTTTAGTCGTGCAACATCACTCTCGCATATCCCATCTCATTGGCTCTGGGAAAAATCATACGTAAACTGAGAGATGAGTGAATCACAGAGGAGTGACGGTCCAGAATTCCTTTCCAACGGCTTTCTTCTTCTATTTAGCGCTAACTCAGTCACATTGGGATAGTTGAATCAGTAGCCGAGGATCGCCCACGCACCGTCAGTAGCAGTGAAAGCCAGCGATTGATAATTAATACAGTGTTTGACACTTGCCGAAGACCCGTAATAGCCAGAGAGAAAAAACCATACTAAAATAAATTTATATTACACGTCTGTGAGCTGCTGCATTCAGTTTTATTAACAAAAAACCATTATTTAGTTGCAAAAACACTTTATACTTGTACACATTACAATAATATCAGCAAATGTGGGACCTTAAGATTCTATGGAAAGTGAAAAAATGTTTATCGCTTACCAAATTTTAGCTGTTGATGCAGTAAAAATTTAGCATCAGGCATGATGTTTTAATTTTATTTGTGGATTTTCCTTTATAAAGTCCCTACATATTTCAGATCCACGGATGACCATTGGACTTCAATGATCGTATAATAATTCTTATTCTAAAGAAGGCACAGTTTGACAGGTGCGGATATTACTGAGTCATCAGTTCAGTAAATCGAGTTTCCAAGATGTTGAAACGAATTATTAACAAACGAAAGAAAAAATACAAGTAGTAGAAGTAGACCTCACGGAAGATCAGGTTAGGCTTTGCAGAAATGTAGGAAACCGCGAGGCCATACTGACCCTCCGGCATATCTTACAAGATAGATTGGCCATGGGCAAACCTAAGTTCATATCATTTATAGATTTAGAAAAAGCTCTCGACAGTGTTCGCAGAAATACACTCTTTGAAATTATGAAGGTACCAAAGATTCAAATAGAGGGGGCGAAAATTTCTTTACAGCTTGTACCGAAACCAGACTGATGATCCGCTGTTTAGATAATTTATCGCTAATCTCAGTTCTGCTTAACAATGAACAAAGGACAGCCAAAAAGTGATGAAGAGAGTAATAGCATTGTTGTACAGCAGAACAGTTCAGTTTGGTAAGGCAGAACATTTCAGCAGCGGCGCTAATGTGTCAACAGCAGGGGTGAGAGTCGTAAGCGAGTCCACTTGGCGAGCAGGCTGACAAAACAGCAAGGTTAGTAAGGCATTATGTGATTGCGAGCGACTCAGCAGGAAGTTTGTGACAGGAACAGAGGTAAGTAAATCTCAGTGCAACTTCGTGACGTTATACAAGAAGCCACAAAGCAAGATTTCTTTTCTATGTTCACTCACTGTGTGTTTGTCAAGAGGACTAACATACTAAAATGAATTGTGAACCAAATGTAGCAGTGGGAGAGACTGCTGACGGCTAGGAATAAAGGAGAACAGTTTGGTCATTACAAATGATATCTAATAGCGGAATCTCTTCCCCAACCATAATAAATACACCAGCCAACAGGCCAGCTGGGACTTGATGAGAAGTATCAACGGCATTCACCTGATTTGCACTCGATTCTCTGTCTAAGTGTACCCATCCTCCCAGATGTAGTGCCCGGAATGCACGTGAACATGTTCATGGTGTGATGTTTACTAATGTATCCACCTCTGTCATAGCTATGTATACAAAACCCTCTCCTGACATTTGCGCCTATACCTACTGTCATTCAATTTTCTTGTTTTTTCAGTAACAAGAAACCTGTACTGTGTGTGATTCCAGCGATCTCCACATATCTCTACAAACTCATTGAATGATGTACTAGTTCCTACACGTGATTGCTAAATGTACCTTACATCCAAAATGCCTTGTTTGAAGGCATTGGTAAGGTTTGGATTATCCCTCACCAACCGTTTTGGAATTCTGGGATACGTTTCATTCAAATAACATACGTCAACACCCGTGTGATGACCAAAACGGAAATGTTGTAGAATTTGATACTGGTTTTCCACAGCCACATCATCAAATATCAACGTGGGTTTGCCTTTGCTTTTTCTGCTGGAGGGATTTCATACCATCGACACCTTTTAGTAACTTTTGCAGCTACTGGTACTTGGACTGAAAATAAACATACATGCTCGAATCGGACTTCATACAGGTGTTTTAGTAGTGACGTGAGAATATTTGTCTTGCTGCAACTGGATGAACTTCCAGTTACCACTTGTATATTATCTGAGAAAAGTATCTCATTCTTCTTCTTCTCATCTTCTCCCACACCATCACAGTACTAGTCACTTATAAAAAAGTTCTTTTCTTGAGTATGCTTCACCCACTGTGCCATGATACTGACTGCATTATGTGTGATGGGCTTTTAAAGAAAATGTATGTAATCAACTAAGCTACTGGGTGTACACACACACACACACACACACACACACACACACACACACACACACACATCTGAAAAGGTTCATGTATCATTCACTTTAACAATGACACAGTGACTGAAGACATTGACTGCACTGACGATGTGTTTCAGACAGCTGCTGTTGCAGTATTCTACAATTGGCATCGAAACTACTGGAAACAGTATCATTATTGTTATTGTTATTTTTGTTACTATGAGAAGAACAGAAGAAAAATATGATTTGCTATAATATACATATTGGTTTTATTTAGTAGTCATATACAGGATGTACAACATCATCAAAACCAACAGGTTTTTGGCTCATCTTCCCCTCCTATACAGAATTTGGCAAATAAAGCTTTCTTGTACACATAGAATTCCCTCAAAGTGATGGGTATTCCTATAGCTTCTTATTTTGGCATCGTGTTGATACAGTGTTCTAAATCGTCTACATGCACACTATACATATAGAGGTAGTTTATATTGTCTTTGTAGACAGTTTGAACATAAGGAATCATCTGTCGAGTCTTTCAAACACAAAGAATGGCACCATCTGCAGGCTTAACAAATTTGTAATGGTGGAGAGCTGTAAATAAATGGACCATCCACCCGATCTAAACATAAGTGCAGCACAAATGTATGGTGACATCATAGATAGAGTCAGGACAGCACAGCAAATGCCTCAGGGAAGAACAGGATAATACTTGGCGGTCATGAGTTGATTGAGTTAGAGTTCTGCCTTATACAGTTCATCTGATCCCAACTCCATAAACTACACTTTAACACTTCTCGGTGTATTTTGATCTCGAATACAACATGACAGGGAGCAACTGTCCACTGGTGCTTTTATACCAGCATTTAAATGCTTTGAAGGGCCAGTTGTTAAATTGTAAATTGAACTGAAAAAACACTAGAGCACGGGGAGGATTCGACAGCTTCTCATCCACAACATCAACATCAGAATGTTCCAGGATTGTGCGTATGTCAGAGACCAGTACAGACCTGCACAGTGTAGTGTCAGATCCCCATCCCAACTGTTCTGACAGTCATGGACTGGCTCAATGTCTTCATTACACAAATCGACAAGTGGTACTGATAATAGCGGTTTGTTGTCCTGATCCTACATGTTGGTCAGGTGCACTACCGAATCCCATGCTACTGCTGTTGGTCCCAACAGGCTGGAGGTCACTGCAGGTCTTGAAGTATGGACATGCCTGAGGTCGCTGAACAAAGAAGAAGAGGAAACAACAGACAAGGACACAGAGTTGAACAAAGACATGGAACTAAATCACATGTACTTACTTTTAGACTTCTTCTGCAAGGTGGAAACAGATGACTATCTCAGTTGTTGTTGGTGCTTCATGGTTATTCCACTGACTGACTATGACTGAGACCACACCCACCTTACATTCCCTAGTGTTACTATCACATGATCTGATGTAACATTCCTACCTTCTTGGTGACTCCTTCCAATTTTCGGGTGGAGGAGGGGGATTGCTATGTTCCTATAGATTGGCGCCAATTTTCCCCCATGTCATTTAACTTTTGAGCATCCTTTGTTGATGGAGTTATTAACTAGGCTAGTCAGTCTGGGGCTGCTAAAGGGGAGAGGTCACCAGAGACCTGTCTGGCTGCAGGAGAACTGTAATTAGTTCAGCATATTACTACTATCGGTGTGCTGCCCACCACAAAAATGTTGTACATAGGAATAATGTCACTTATCTGCTGGATTGGTGGACGTCTCTTGCATGGTGGAAGAGGCAGGCTGGAAAGCCATTTCAAAGGAGGAGGTTGGCAGGTAGAGCACCAACAACTGCCTGTATCAGTTGCAAAATGCTACTTCACCCTATCCCATTGCATTTTCATTATTTGGTGAGAAGTATTCTTCTTTCACTCTTCCGTCACCTGATCTTTCCAACCATCCAGAAGGACACTATCACCACAGTCCTCGATTGTATTTTTACATGTAATACAGTTACTGATCTTCTCTCTTCTTGATACCCACAACTCAACAATAGTTCACGCACACACAGACACACACACACACACACAGTACCATCTATGTCAACAGCTTAATGCAGATTGTGCTTTTCCCAGTAAATCACAAGTGGGGAATGTGAGGCAAGTGTAGGACACTCAACATATAAATAAATAATGACAGTACCTTACGTCCTTCCTCTCCAGCATCTCAGTACACACTGAGTGTTTCTCCTGCAAATTCACAAGTGGGGAAGGGGAGGGGAAGTGGGGGAGGGAAGAGAAGTAGCAATGGAGGCATTATGTGACGTTGCGACTTCTACACCTCAAGGAGAGGAGGTAAAGGACCCCACAGAGAGCCGCCATCTTGAATAAATTTGGCAATAATGCAGGCTGGTGTCACTTTCGCTTTATTCCTTTACTTGGGGCTATACTCGCAGACGATGGTCATCTGGGCTAATGCACAATCATGATTCAGCGCAGAACACACTGCCACGCCATTCATTAGCAGTCCTTTCTTTCCGCTTATGGCACTGCACGAAATACAGTGGTTTATATTGTGCTGTTAGCGGCAGCCTATGGAACGACTGCTAATTCCCTAGTGCCTTTATTACTAATTTCCGCCCAATGGTGTGGGATAACACGGAATGTTCCAGGGAATCCATTACTTCTTCTAGAATGGGAGGTGCAGGTGTGAGGGGGTTAAGATGTGCTTGGTGTACAATACGGCGATCGTTTCTTCTGTTGGTCAGATGTGGTCGACTGGAATCTTAAGTGTGCCTGCCCTCAGTTTCATATGTGGTCCAACATCGGACCACAGTGGCATTCGAATGTCCCACAAATCTGTAGTATGGCATGATTTGACGAGCTGACCAAATAGAGATGAACAATGAGGTTACTTTCAAAGTGCGTTAGGTATATGAGTACACTACATGTCTGTGTCTTTTACAGTGATGGCGCTGTTCACGCCATTTGTATTCCCTACTTAGCCTGACAACAATGCTAGATACAAACAACAATACTGCACTCTGCTGGTCGTTCTACCTGCAACTCTTAATCATTTACGTGCTCAACAATGCTGTGTATATGATTAAGTTACATTGTCATCAGACCTTATCTTTTGAGTACTTCACTTTTTTCTGTGAGGCACTGTGAAACAATAAGAAATGAAACATGTCGTAAGCAATATGTTACCATGATAGACTAATAAGTGAGAGGGGCTAATAAGCAGAGTGGGTGTACAGCCACACGAGATGATCGTGAGCATGCGTTGCGTGCCACATGTCCACACTGCTGTAATGAATTGAGCTGTTTAGTCCGTATATTGTCTCTATGCTGGATCATTACAGCAGAAATGGACTTGCTTGTGTCGATGATTGAAAGCCACCTGTTATCGACTTCCGTTGTCTAGAATCCACAAACACCTCAGACACCAATTGGCTGTGTGTGCATGAGCTCTGTGACAACTTTTAGTGGTTTGGAACTATGGTCGATTAAGTACTTGTTCGTAGTGGTATCCAGGATCTGAAATTGATGCTTTGTAGCTTATCATATGAACTACATGGAGGCAAAATTCGCCAGAAACTGTCCAGGGCCTCTTTTATTCAATGCCACAGTGCTCGAAACTTCAGATTAAAGCACCAGGTGGCCATCCATTACATTGACATCCAAAACACAGGGATTTTCAATAGTAATACAGTATTTATCATTTGCATGTTTTCTTGCACCTTCATTTTCGGTGGCGGAAGTTGGGTAATAGGCTTCAAAAATTGATGAACCTATTTTTTACTTACTCTGCTTTGCAAAATTTAAAGACTAAAGTAACTTTCGCATTACGTGTCACTGCCTAGTGACATACAAGACAACTTTCACGTAACGTAAGTTACGGTGAGCGCCGGTGTGCTGTATTGCATAATAACTAAGTTGTGCCAGGGGCGAGTGAACTTGTTGGTTACCGAAAGAGTTCAGGTGGTCCATTTATGTGCTTTTCTGTATTCTAGCTTTTAAGGGAGTGCCAGAAGTAACTTGCGTGTGTTTGGGGAATCTGAAATTGTCTGTGACAATTGCACCGTCTGGGCGGTAATTTTCTCGTAAATAGCTTTCCACAATTGTGCACTGTTTGACCAAAGGGGTCTACAGAAATTATTTATCCATGGCAGAGTTTGTTCGAACAGTTTATGGATGTTAAATATGCAAAGACTGTTTCTTTATTTCGGATGATCTGCGATCGTTTTTAAGGCACTACTGCAAGTGAGGTAACATGTTCCTGTTTTACAGCTCTAAATCTTAACTGTTCTTGATCTACCTGTGTGAAACTAGTGGGACGCCAGGATGCAACTGTGTCAGATGTAAGTACCAGCAGAGCAAAATTTCTGAATGATGCCTTGGCGCTCTTCTTCGGCTTGAAACCTGGTTTGTAATTTAATCTGCATCATTGGAAGCCTGTGTGTATTAAGTTTAAATCTATGGAATATTACACTGTTTATTCTAATTACTGGCGTCTGTAAAATAGATCAATTTGGCCTTTGAGGTCTTTTGATGGCAAATTATGGTATTGGTGCCTTCTAAAATAATATTTTGATATACGTTTTCTAATTTTGTTTTCATGTTTTCTAAAACGTTTTTCAGCCATACGATACTTTTATTGTCACCTGTAAATTATTTTGCTATTCTCAACTTCTAATCCAATTATGGGCTGCCCTCTAAGTAAGTTTGTGCTGAGGGGGCATGTAACGGAAAATGGAAACATTTATGTAAAAAAATCATTACAGCAATACTTATTAATGCACAAATCTAAAATTTTGCATATGGCAAGCAAAAGAGCTGTGTTTTAACGGAAAAATGTAATAAAATATGCCGAATTAATATTTGAATTTTTTATTTTTTATTGTCTTCTTTATAAAAAGTCATATCTCAAAATCTAATCATGCAATTAATTTGAAAATTTAATTGTAGTGTCCTGAGATGGTTACAACACCACTTAACTACAGTTATTAAATTATGGTACAAATTGTGTCATTTAGAGATTTTTAATTTTGCACATCCAAAAATAATTTTTTTCTGCATACAATCATCTAAAAATCAGAATTTAATTGCAGGATCTCTTATTTTTTAGTTTCCGGGAGACAGCAACACGTGAACAGTTACTGAAAATTTCATGACATTAGCGCATATACTTTTTTTGAGAAATGGCTTCTTATAACGTAAAAAATGTAAAACAAGGAAAATTTCATTCAAAGACCTTCTTCTCATACTTCTAAATCTAATAAGCTTACCTCAATTTTAAAATCCTCCATACTGATACTCCCCATCTTCCAGTTTTCTCTTCCCCCCTCTTCGGTTCTGCCTGGTACTCATTTGGAAATTTGTGGTAAGGTCTTATGGGACCAAACTACTGAGGTCATCGGTCCCTAAGCCTACACACTACTTAATCTAACTTAAACTAACTTAGCCCTATGGACAACACACGCACCCATACCCGAGAGAGGACTCGAACCCCCGACGGGGGAGCCGCACGGACCGCGACAAGGCGACATCAGACCGCTCGGCTACCCCACGCGGCTGCTTGGCCTGTATTTGCTGGTAAGACACTGATCTGTTAGCTTTCTTGAACCTACTCTCGTCGATGGTGTAAAATGCTGTTACTGTAAACACACCAGGATCTATACCAACTCTCTTCAGCACTTCAATTCTGCCATTATTTCCGTTATTGTAACATAAAACTGCATCACAGACAATTATTTTGAGTACTTCAAGTCCACAGACTGTCCTTTTTAGCGTCTAATCCAAATTAGATTATTCAGTCTTTCATTTACAGCCGGCCGGTGTGGCCGAGCGGTTCTGGCGTTCAGTCTGGAACCGCGCGACCGGTACGGTCGCAGGTTCGAATCCTGCCTCGGACATGGATGTGTGTGATGTCCTTAGGTTAGTTGGATTTAAGTAGTTCTAAGTTCTAGTGGACTGATGACCTCAGATGTTCAGTCCAATAGTGCTCAGAGCCATCTTTCATTTACATTTTGTGTCTTTCCGAATAGACAATTCCTCAATAAATCAGAGTTTGCAAGAAACCTGATTGTGGACTTAATTGCATTCATAGCAGGTTCTGCTAATGAGTGCTAATGTGAATACGTCTCATTTCTGTTGTTGAACATACACCAATCGCCTTTCGGACACAGACTGTGCATTGGTGTTTGGTCAGTGGATAGTTTGTGGATAAAAATTGCCCACACAGCTCGCCTCATTGTTTCTAAGTCACGTGTGTTTTTCCTTATAAAATAACTGCAGAGAATCAATTTCTTTCAGAGTAAGCCCGCCTTTTCCTCCTAGCGGTTTTGCATCCTCAAGTACTTCACCTTTCTCCTCTTTCAGCGAGTGACGAACCCTACTATTAAGCCTCTTTTGGATGTGGCCAACACATTCCAACTTTTCTATTGTTGTATTGTACTGATTTTTATCTGTTACAGCTTTGAACCAAGAGAAGTCCCCATCACCAAGGGAAATAGCATATCTAACACCATACTGGTCCTCAGATCTGGAGAACATCCAGACAACTGCAGCAGCCTCCATGCCCTCACTTGAACCATTATAATTTTTAGAGCATGCTATTGCATGATTTTCTTGCCACAGTTTCTCATTGTCTTCATCGTTGGACATTTTCCTTGTTGCACCCTGGTGGCAGTATTTAGACATAATTTCTTCATCTAAAACTCTACCTGAGTCAATACCAATAACAGATGCAACTCCATACAGAGATGTGTGAACCCTTTTCATCCAGGTCCCATCTACAGACACACACAGGTCAGTAACATTTGTACGAGATTCTCTGTCATGAATATCCACCTCAGGATCTATTTCTTTTTTGTTTATTTCCGCCAGTTCCTACTCTGCTTTCTTCATAGAAACTTCGGGAGCATCGCATACAGCATCAAACATTTCTTTATTTATTTTTTCAAACCTTGCAGAAAGTGGAAGCATGTTCAGATAACCAAACAATAAATTACCTCTCTCCCTGCCCTGTCCAAGACATCTCAGAGCATATGCTAACGTGTAATGGCTTTCATAGGCACCAGTATCAGTTTTTTGAAGGAGGAAAATGAAAATTCATAGCCACACGAATTACAAATTAAATTAAAGTCACAAGCTATTCCCACTATTATTTCTTCAACAACAGTCATGCATTCCGTATTTTTACAGCTAACACATGAACATGAAAATTTTACAGCCTGTCAGAGAAGCACATAATCAATAAGTTTGAATATAGTGGAATCCATATCAACATCATTCACGCACCTGTACAATTCTTCTGTCCCAAGTTTAGATCTTGAAGCTGAGAGCTTATGTTCTTCATTTCGAGCTGCTTACTCTTTTCTGTTGGTAAACAGATTTCCATGAAACCTCTGTTTCCTAAACACAGTTTCACCACCACCCTTTATGCGCAAATCTCGGCTTCCACGTAAAGGTTTGCGAATTCAACCTTCCACCTACTAATATGTATTAGTATTGTCAAAACGTAAATAAACCACATGCAAGAAAGTTTTCAGGCAAAGATATAGATGTGAGCCGGAGATATAGATGTCAGACAAAGATATCAAAAGAAAATAGCCCTCTCACGAGCAAAAATTCCGCTGAAGCAAGCGGTTTCCCAAACGTCGGAAAAGGTGGGAATGGCCGCCAGTGCAAAGTTAATCAGTTTAACAATTTTAAGGCATTTCTAAAGCTGCTACTACGATAAAATTCACACGCAATTAAACTGTGTATATCAGGAAAATAATATTTTTGAAAAATGTTCTACGGATAAATACTTAGGGTTTAAATAAATTTTGATGTTTTCAATGCTTTAATCAGTGGCGCTTTATAGCTTTTAGTGTCATCGTATCATATCTTTCATTTGAGCCCTTGGTCTTAGGATTTGATGTGTGGTATACAGTCTGATAATAATTTGCGTTTGCTTAACTGAGCAATCAAATGTGGTCAGTCTACCAGCGTCTTGTGTAAAATGATCATGTTAAGTTGAACTGTAAAATTTGATTGAGCGTGGATTCAGTCGTCTACAACTTCCCAGATCCCTGCATCTTACACTGTTTCAAATCACATTGAGATCACTGTGATTTGTGATAGTACGAAACGTGGGACTTGATTCTTAAAAGATTGTCTTATCACCATGGATGGTAAAACATGCTATGCAGCGTACTCCCATCTGGCCGTAAGTTGGGTAATGAGTCCTTGGAGAAGGGTATTCCATTCCTGCATCAGTGCAGTTGACAACTCCCGAATGGTTTTAGTGCATGTGGACATGTTGAAATATGTCTCCACAGTGCGTCCCTCACCTGCTCATTGGTATTTAAGTCGGGGTGAGTGGGTAGGCCAGTCCATTCGCCTAAAACCCGCTCATTCCAAGTGCTTCACCCCCTGAACGGTTCGATGAAGTCGTGCATTATCATCCATAAAAATTAAGCCAGGATCAAATGTGTGGTATTGTCCAAAGATCGCAGCGCCACACCAAAGTCGACAACACATCGATACCACAGATACTAGCAAAGTCTTTTTGCAATCCACAACGACGAATGGGATTCAGGAGACACACCCTCTCTGTCAGTACGACAATGTCCTCGCATGATGGTCAGTATAGAGGCGAGCTAGGAAGCGCTCTGCTCCTGTTTGTAACCTCCGCTGAAGCAGTCAAGATCATCCAGACTGACTAAAGTGTTATTTAAATTTCAGAACTAAATGCACCTCAGTAAATGTTGAACGTTGTACTTCAAGAGAAGCGTCTCTTAATTAGTGCTAGTTCGTTGTAATAGTCAATGACAGTTTTAAATTATCAAGCATTCCTATGGAAAAGAATAGTACCAAGTTAAGAAAATCTTTTTATGATTCGTATCACAAAAAGAACTAATATTTCATAGGTTGTAGTTCGATCCCTCTCTCAGAACAATGAAAGACCCCAGAAAAGGGCGATTGTAGTTTCCTTTGGTCATAACAGAATGCACTCCTGAATAGACACACATGAGGAAGACTACAGTGTCACAATAATGTTGACCACTTAGTGTACTGTGTTCAAAGATTTGGAAGTCAGTATTGCCAATGCAATATTATGCCTCCCCATACCGTAACACATGGATCACAAAAACGATAATTCGCCAATGTTTCTGGATCCATTACATGTTTCCACCTCTGGTCATATCAGGGTACATCCAGAATCATTAAGACTGAGTCTGTTCTTCTCTGAGTAGAGCACGTGCCCTGACTTCTTGATGGCCCAGTTGAAAGACAGAAAGTTCTTTGGGCTTACCTTTCTTTCACTTTAATTGTACAGGTCATGTGAATCCAGTTGGGGTACTTGTATCTAATTAGGAAGGTGCTGTGACCAATATGATGCTTAATAAAGAAGGTTAACAGTGGTTGGGTACTGAGTTCATTGGTATCTATCTGGACAGAGTAATTTGAGATGACAGGACTCAGTTTATTATTGGCAGAATGTTTTGTTGGACAGTTATGGTCACAGCTGGCTGAAGGGAAGCTCACTGGGCATAGATGGTGAAACGGCCGCTTTATTGATGTTAGTTCAGAGGGTCGCAGGCGTAGGTATTTCAGCCCAGTCTGGGAGACTGGGTCGCTGCTTTCACACAGACAGACGAAGGCACGCTTGTGGACATGACCTGGACAGCAGGGGACCCCAGCCACATGCAAAGAAGGCTCTTAGCAGGGGTCAGTACATTGTCCCAGAGGCTTGCGGCATTGTTGCACAGTCTTTTTCAACAGCGTCACGACGGTCTAGCACCCTGATTACTGGTCCCCGTCAGGGAGAGGCCTTTCTTCAAATTCTGCAGGTATTCGCCTGATGTTTTCCGTGGGACTTCCTGCGAGATCCTTATCTGAAAGGATAGTGAAAATATTTCACCACAGTGCCTGAAATGGGCAACAAGGCAGGACGCCTGGTATACTGTCACCATGATTGCTGTTGCATTTTTTAGGAGTCACGAAGGTACCCACAGCAATTTATTTGCTTTGTGAGCAAAGAAATGGTGCCATGATTGGAAACCCAATGATGATTTCAGAAAACGGATCGCAAGTCGTCTGTTCTCCATCACAGAAAGCGATAGGACGCTTTTCTGAAGGGAAACTGTACTCAGAGAACAGAATTATGTGATTGGCGTAAAGAAGCTCTGGCACATTTCGACTGGTAGTTTTAGTATTTTCCATAGTACTCCACATGGAGCGTATTTGGGAATAATGGGGGAGAGATGAAGAAACTTTTAATCAGACTTTGGTCAATAGGTGAGTGAGATCGATTATTGTGTTTTGGTTGTGAGGGAAGGGAGATTGAAATTTGGGCTTTGACCACGAGTTCCATTAGATTGTGGTGACAGGTTTTGTGCTGGCGACATTGTCACAGATCCTGGGGTGAGAGAAGAAGCTGGAAGTCCACCAGCTCAGTCACCACAGTGGCATGCTGGTGACATCACTGCAGACTCCTGCTGGTGTGTGGTGAACATTTTGTAGCTCCTGCACATTAGGACCTTCAAGGTGAATTATCAGTGCCCATGGTATGCTCGTTGAAACAGCAGCAGTCAATGTCCAATTTATGCACTTCATTGCATCTCACAGCTTTGCAGTTCAAAATCACTGTCAGCCGAAGTAGATTAAGTCACAATGCATTATCTCCATTTAAAGTCGAATGCATCATTAATTTTCCATCCACTTCCCTACATTGTCAATTGTACATCAGTACACACTTTATTTCATTAGACAGGTGCTTGACTGTAATCTATGTAATTTATTTCTGTTTGTGTCCGCTATCAGTTTTGTTCTTCTGTAATAAATCTATAGTTATCTTGCTTATCATCTCTTATTTCGGAAGATACCATTCCTTGATCATTATTTTTGTTCACTAATGTGGAAGATAATAGTAGTATTTTGGAGTGTAATACGTGTTATCAACTTCACCTTCACTGGTAGATCACGAAATTAGTCATTGGCACGTAAATATTACATTGCCGTTGATTTCACACACAGTGGTACAGCTGGAGAGTGGGTCTGTGCTTTAGAATACTCCAGGGCAGAAGATCATTATAGTTACACCCACACTGCCTTCTCACTGTACGTGTTGGACACTTTCTATGCTCTTGGCAACATCGCAAACGATGCCGCCGATCTGCGGGTGCCAATGGAACAATCCGTACTAGTTGCAGGGCAAAGAGACCACCCCAATGCAGTCGTTGTGCCACTGAGGAAAGTGAAACTGCGTGCTTTGCAGTCCTCTTAAACATGGCTGCAACTGCAACTGCTGTCTTACACGGACTCCTTCTTGCCTGTTACACAATGTAGAGGCCTTCTGCTGCAGTGCTTCATTGTGTTCGATCACATCTTCTCCTTTGGGGAGCTGTGCTTCTGATTCGGAACACTCCCCATGCAGGTGAAACAACGCTGTGACCAATAACAAATTTTGGGGCCACATTCGTCACACTTCGTCCTTCTCCCAGTGTCCCGATGTTTCTGCTCCGTGACTGACACACACTACCTTTTCTCGGCCGTTCAACTGCCTCGTATTGCGAGGTCAGTCCCATTTGGCGCTCTAGTCACGCTGATCTCACGCCATGTGACGTGCTACTTTCTGAGTACGATTAGAAAATGTCTTTAAAAATGCTCCAGCACTATCATTAATTTCTAACGAGTAGTTCACATGTTATTTTACTTCATCTAGCTCGTCCTAAAGTTTTGCATAACAGTGCATGTGGGAAATACTTAAAATAAGATAATTCGAAAAAAACAGTCCTTTAGATATTCTCACAGTAAATTTAGATTTATTGAGTATGTGTAGTCCACAGAAATAGCACGTTAGCGTTGAATACATTTTACAACAATTTTCCCCTCTAATGGAATGATGCATTGTACTGGGAGTGTAATTTGTTGCAAAACATTTTCTAAGCTGTACTAACAGTTTCGTTAACATGACTTTATTTATGTGCAGCCTTAAGACATATGCTTATATGCGCGTTACCGTGACATGTAGTTATGATAAATACAATAGCTGGTAATTTTTGGCTTACTTTGAACGAGTTCAAGTTTTACACTTCGTACACTGTGACCAGGATTGACAGTTTATTGATTTTGACCAACATATCAAACGTTTCAGCCACATCTCCATCTCTACAACTTCTTGTTGTTGGAGCTATAGTCCTGTAGTCTGAAAGAAGTAGACCTGCATGCGTGCTTCTTCAGATGACGTACTTTTGCTTTATATACTTCAGTATTCTATTTTAATATTCTATTTTAATATTAGTTTTCGTTGCTTTGTTTTCATCACTGGTTAGTCAAAACTGAAGGTTTAATTTGTCGTATTTTGAATGCTATTCACCGCTCTTGGACTGGGGATGCAGCAGTATCTGCTACAGAACTCTCTCAATATACCCATAGTTGTGTAGTTTAAATGTACACTACCTACCCATGAACCATGGACCTTGCCGTTGGTGGGGAGGCTTGCGTGCCTCAGCCATACAGATGGCCATATCGTAGGTGCAACCACAATGGAGGGGTATCTGTTGAGAGGCCAGACAAACGTGCGGTTCCTGAAGAGGAGCAGCAGACTTTTCAGTTGTTGCAGGGGCAACAGTCTGGATGATTGACTGATCTGACCTTGTAGCACTAACCAAAACGGCCTTGCCGTGCTGGTACTGCGAACGGCTGAAAGCAAGGGGAAACTGCAGCCGTAACTTTTCCCGTGGGCATGTAGCTTAACTGTATGATTAAATGATGATGGCGTCCTCTTGGGTACAATATTTCGGAGGTAAAATAGTCCCCCATTCGGATCTCCGGGCGGGGACTACTCAAGACGACGTCGTTAACAGGAGAAAGAAAACTGGAGTTCTACGAATCGGAGCGTGGAATGTCAGATCCCTTAATCGGTCAGGTAGGTTAGAAAATTTAAAAAGGGAAATGGATAGGTTAAAGTTAGATATAGTGGGAATTAGTGAAGTTCGGTGGCAGGAGGAACAACACTTTTAGTCAGGTGAATACAGGGTTATATATACAAAATCAAATAGGGGTAATGCAGGAGTAGGTTAAATAAGGAATAAAAAATAGGAGTGCGGGTAAGCTACTACAAACAGCATAATGAGCGCGTTATTGTGGCCAAGATACACACGAAACCCACACCTACTACAGTAGTACAAGTTTATATGCCAACTAGCTCTGCAGATGACGAAGAAATTGAAGAAATGTATGAGGAGATAAAGGAAATTATTCAGATAGCGAAGGGAGACGAAAATTTAATAGTCATGGGTGACTGGAATTCGATAGTAGGAAAAGGAAACGAAGTAGGTCAATATGGATGAGGGGGAAGAGAATGAAAGAGGAAGCCACCTGGTAGCATTCTGCAAAGAGCACAACTTAATCATAACTAACACTTGGTTGAAGAATCATAAAAGAAGGTTGTATACATAAAGAAGCCTGGAGATACTGACAGGTTTCAGATAGATTATATAATGGTAAGACAGAGATTTAGGTTTTAAATTGTAAGACATTTCCCGGGGCAGATGTGGACTCTGACCACAATCTATTGGTTATGAACTGTAGATTAAAACTGAAGAAATCGCAAAAAGGTGGGAATTTAAGGAGATGGGACCTGGATAAACTGACAGAACCAGAGGTTGTACAGAGTTTCAGGAGAGCATAAGAGAACTATTGACAGGAAGGGTGGAAAGAAATACAGTAGAAGTAGAATCGGTAGCTTTGAGAGATGAAATAGTGAAGGAAGCAGAGGATCAATTAGGTAAAAAGACGAGGACTGGTAGAAATCCTAGAGCAACAGAAGAAATATTGAATTTAATTGATGAAAGGAGAAAATATAAAAATGCAATAAATGAAGCAGGCAGAAAGGAATACAAACGTCTCAAAAATGAGATTGACAGGAAGTGCAAAATGGCTAACCAGGGATGGCTAGAGAACAAATGTAAGGATGTAGAGGCTTATCTCACTAGGTGTAAGGTAGATACTGCCTACAGGAAAATTAAAGAGACCTTTGGAGAAAACAACCACTTGTATGAATATCAAGAGCTGAGATGGAAACCCTGTTCTAAGCAAAGAAGGGAAAGCAGAAAGGTGGAAGGAGTATATAGAGTGTCTATACAAGGGCGATGTACTTGAGGACAATATTATGGAAATAGAAGAGGATGTAGATGATGATGAAATGGGAGATACGATACTGTGTGAAGACTTCGACAGAGCACTGAAAGACCTGAGTCGAAACAAGGCCCCGGGAGTAGGCAACATTCCATTAGAACTACTGATAGCCTTGGGAGAGCCAGTCATGACAAAACTCTACCATCTGGTGAGCAAGATGTTTCAGACCGGCGGAATACCGTCAGACTTCAAGAAGAATTAATAATTCCAATCTCAAAGAAATCAGGTGTTGACAGTTGTGAAAATTACCGAACTATCCGTTTAATAAGTCGCAGCTGCAAAATACTAACGCGAATTCTTTACAGACGAATGGAAAAACTGATAGAAGCCGCCTCGGGGAAGATCAGTTTGGATTCCGTAGAAATGTTGGAACACGTGCGGCAATACTGACCCTACGACTCATGTTAGATGAAAGATTAAGGAAAGGCAAACCTACGTTTCTAGCATTTGTAGACTTAGAGAAAGCTTTTGACAGTGTTGATTGGAGCACTCTCTTTCAAATTCTGAAGATGGCAGGGGTAAAATACAGGGAGCGAAAAGCTATTTACAATTTGTACAGAAACCAGATGGCAGTTATAAGAGTCGAGGGACATGAAAGGGAAGCAGTGGTTGGGAAGGGAGTGAGACAGGGTTGTAGCCTCTCCCCGATGTTATTCAATCTGTATATTGAGCAAGCAGTGAAGGAAACAAAAGAAAAATTCGGAGTAGGTATTAAAATCCATGGATGAGAAATAAAAACTTTGAGGTTCGCCGATGACATTGTAATTCTGTCAGAGATAGCAAAGGACTTGGAAAAGCAATTGAACGGAATAGACAGTGTCTTGAAAGGTGGATATAAGTTGAACATCAACAAAAGCAAAACGAGGGTAATGGAATGTAGTCGAATTAAGTCTGGTGATGCTGAGGGAATTAGATTATGAAATGAGACACTTAAAGTAGTAAATTATTTTTGCTGTTTGGGGAGGAAAATGTCTAATGATGGTCGAAGTAGAGAGGATATAAAATGTAGACTGGCAATGGCAAGGAAAGCGTTTCTGAAGAAGAGAAATTTGTTAACAGCGAGTATAGGTTTAAGTGTCAGGAAGTCGTTTCAGAAAGTATTTGTATGGAGTGTAGCCATGTATGGAAGTGAAACGTGGACGATAAATAGTTTGGTCAAGAAAAGAATAGAAGCTTTCGAAATGTGGTGCTACAGAAGGATGCTGAAGATTAGATGGGTAGATCACATTACTAATTTGGAGGTATTGAATAGGATTGGGGAGAAGAAGTGTTTGTGGCACAACTTGACTAGAAGAAGGGATCCGTTGGTAGGACATGTTCTGAGGCATCAAGGGATCACCAATTTAGTATTGGAGGGCAGCGTGGAGGGTAAAAATCGTAGAGGGGGACAAGAGATGAATACACTAAGCAAATTCAGAAGGATGTAGGTTGCAGTAGGTACTGGGAGATGAAGAAGCTTGCAGAGTATAGAGTAGCATGGAGAGCTGCATCAAACCAGTCTCAGGACTGAAGACCACAACAACAACCTGCGAAGGCTGTGAAGGTAAGGGAGTCACTGTAAGAGAAAATATGTAGGTCCGGTAGCGCAATTTAAAATTTTGCTATGTAGAATATAATGGGAACTGGGGAGGTTGGCAAAAGTTCCAGGTTTGTGATTGTTTCTTATCGAGAGAAGGGAGGCTTGTAGCGGTCAAGATGTAAACTACGCTGGAACAACTTTTAATATCGTTCGAGTATCCTCACCCTCGCCTATAGAGTTTGTTTGAGTAAAATGCATCGTTATTGCTGTTACAGTTTTCCCATACGTCTGTATGCAGTACTTATTTGTAATTTTTGCTTGTACGTAACTGCTTCCTTCTCTGAGACATAGTTCTACACTTCACACTGGCAAATGTTTTGTATAGGTCTACAGCTCTAAAGAAGTGGTAATGATTGTTTTTGTTGGAAACCTTCTCTTTACTGAAAAGACAGAACATCGTCCATAAACCAGAGCATGTGATGTGACTACTTTACTGACGAATACATTGTTTTCCTGCTTTTATTTCCAATTTGGTCCACTTGAGTTCAAAGCAGGGAAAAAGGCAGGGGTTGGACTAGAACGTTGAAAACAAAATTCGAGTTTTGTTCAGTTCATTTAGCGTCTAACAGAATTCCAGTCACATAACGCTTTAACTAATACCACTCTATTCCTGAGGGGCAATGTACAATATGAGAAAAGAACGTCAAATAAAGCCCTAGTACCATCCTGTAACTATTTTGAGCAATTTGTTTGCTTTCAGAACCCACACTTTGTTGCTACAACTTTTCTTTCTTTGTGGTTTTGGCTCACCACTGAGACTGAAATGCGGAAGTACATTTCTGGAAAATAAGAATTTAGCTGGTACAGTTGTCTCCCTGAGAAGCGATATTTCATATCAAAACTGAACGTCAGATTAACCCCTTTTATAGTTTTGTAACTATTTTCAACAATTTCTTTGCTGTCAGAACAAACACTTTGTTGTTATATGTTTTATTTGTTGAGGCTGTGGTCCAATACTTATAATGTAAAGTGCAAGTACATTACTGGAAAATTAAAATTGAACTAGTGCTATATAAGAAATAAATAGAAATGCCAGATTACAAATGTCAATTACATGACGTCCGGCGATATCAAATAAAAAGGAGTTTCGAACTGGTAGTCTTCTAGTCTTTTCGCGTAACTGCCCTTTCCGCTGACTGCACAGAAGGAATACAGTTAGGAAACAACTTTGACAGTCAAAGGAAGCCAATTTGCGCAAATGTTCGTTTAACTGCACCAGCACTCCAAGTTTCGCCCCTGCCGCTCGCCTTAGAACTTGACGTGCGGCTTTTGATACGCAGCATAGCTTGACGCAGATCCCATTAGACATTGCCCAGCCGGCGAGGCACGTCAGTGCATCATCAGAAGGAGAAACAAAATTTATCTTAACTCCAGCTACGTCCGTGCCACTGCATGCATGTCTGCGGAAAAATGAGGCGAATGCCGGTTAAAGAGTTGTTCAAGTAGAGACTGGTTCATCACTGTTAACATGAAGAAAGGAATGCAGTATACTAAAGAGAACTGTAAACCGCCCTCACCTTGCCAAGTCCTGAGAAATAATACACCAACAAATAAAAAAAATTAGCACCCACAGTTTTCATTTTCGTAAGCTACTTCCGTATTAAATACTTCATTTGCTATGTACGTTTCCTTACGACAGCGGTTCTAAAATACTTCGAATGTGCGGCCCACTTCGGCATCAAGGAGTGCCATCATGGTGCCTTCCTGTTCCTCTTTCCTTGTATTTTTTACGAGCTTTTGTTACATTTTGAGTGATGTTATGACACACCAAGATGAGGTAAACAGCAGAGTAATTTATTATCTGTAAATCACAAGAATAACAACGAAGACACCCAGTGAAAAGCCAGGTAATCACACGCGACTACATAAAGTAGCTAATAAGACCGGTAAATGAAATAACGGATTTCAATTCCCTTCGTCCGCAACACAAACCCCTGTTATAATTTTGTAACTGTTTTCAATAATTTCTTTGCTGTCAGAACACACACTTTGTAGTTATATGTTTTACTTTTTGAGGCTGTGGTCCAATATTTATAATGTCATGTGCAAGCACAGTAGCGGAAAATGAAAATTTAACTAATGCTATATAAGAAATAATTAGATGCCAGATTACAAATTTCAGTTGCTACAGACATGGCTGATGGTGCGCACTTATGGTCGGTTACAGACACTGCGGATTTTTTCCGCCGCGGTCAGTTGACCATCGCCGCACACATACGTCGGGTAAATCCTCCATCGCCGTTGGAAGTGCACTTTCACCATCTAACCAGTTTACTTAATTTTACTGCGTTATTTAAATTATCTAATGCTTTTAAACGCACAGTGTTGTTTGAAATGCACAGAGAGTAAATTCTAGGTTTATTGTTACTATGACGACGAGTGGGGGTTTGTTCAATTCATCAAAGAAGATGGGAGTCTGAAGTGTGTACACGTTGTTTAAATTGTTGAGGCAGGAAAAGACGAAATTCAGTTACTTCCAAGTGTTGGTGACATCACTTGACAAACTCCGTGAGCAGTTGAAAGATACCACCAGCGCAAAAATACCTAAATGAGGAATTGTATTCAGCCTGCAGAAGTGCTGACAATAGCGCTGAGGTTTTAATGGTACTAGTATATATTGATACTATGCTGTAAAAACATACAAAATTCTACATTACCAGTCCTTTATATACACTTTCATACACAATGAACTATTGTAAATTGATGCCCATTGTACTATATGAATGGTATTAATTGTCTAAGAACTTCTTTCGCGGTCTTCTTTGTCAACATACTGAACTGAATTTTCAAATAGTGGTCGGCTACTGTACCTTTTCGATTTTGTGCTTTTAATGGGTTGCGAAGGTGAAGTAGACAACTGTCTTAAGACAGAAACTGAGTGAATCGATAATGGGTCCTAGAGTGGGAGATATGGAGACTGTCACGGATTCAAAGCCAGAGTTTCCAATAATGGATGAGGTTGCCTTAGTTGGGATCGTGAGTGGACAGTGCACTTTGAGCTGAGACAGCGGGTGTCGTTGGAAGGGCATAAGGTGGGAGATGTGGAAACTATGTGTAAATGGGAGTCACAGAAGATTTGAAAGGTTGAAAGGTGGCTACACTGAGCCACAGCGCCAGAGATTGCGCCAAAGAGTATTATTTCCCCGCCTCCACTGGCAGTGCTTGTCGAGAACTCGTAGTAGTCAGTGCTTGCTGAGATGTCGTGGTGGAGAGTGCTTGTCGAGAACTCGTAGTAGTAGTAGTGTGCTTGCTGAGATGTCGTAGTGAAAAGTTCTTGTCGAGAAGTCGTAGTGGAGAGTGCTTGTTCCATGTTTTATGCTGTTGTTTGATGGGATAGACAGCAGATGTTGTTCGAATGGAGATATTGTAATGATCAGAGTGCTTTTCGTCAATATATATGAAGGTAAAATATTCCCTGTTTTTTCATTATTTCAGTGTCTTAAATAATGCGTGATTACAGGTTCAGTCAACAAAGCATCTGGCTCGTGTTCTTGTATTAGAGTGTAATTCTGGTTTCCTTACGCAATTATAGTATTTCTTTTTTTTAATTGCTTCAGTATAAATGGTATTTAAAATTTCTTGTCTTGTCGGAGAAGAACCGTGCCAGATGTGTACGTTGAATCACACTCCCACACACAGAACAATTACACTTGTGTTTTGGTTTCGTAGGTTTTATAGTTGCTGGGGACTTAATTAATTAATTGTGTTAACGAAAATTTTCTTTCATTCTTTGTTGTTATTCTATGCAGTCAGATTGCGTACTTAAACTAGTCAGGGCCAACCGTTTACGACACAGCGTAATCGGACATACAGCGACTAAAAATTTAAAAAGAATTTGCATTTCATAATATATAATTAAGCTCCCATGCACGTGGCGACCGCTGCTTCGGATCGTCCCTTGGAATTATTCTGATTGTAAAAATAGTAGACAGTAGTATTGTTGTAGTAATTTGTAGTTTAGTAATTGTAGTCGATTTTGCATGTGTAGATTTGGTAATTGTCATTCTTCTAATGGTATTTCAGAATTTAATTTTGTTGTGTTGTATACGCGTTCGACAATTTAGTGCAATTATTTCAATTGTTCGTTAATCGTGTTTGAGGGAATCATTTCGTGTGAATGGTATTGTTGGAGATGAGGAGTCATTGTGTGTAATTTTCGTACAGTGACGAGTTTTGTATGTTTTGTAAATGATTACGCGATCGATGAAAAAGGCAAAAATGATGGATAGTCAGAATGACGAAATTGTTAACATGGCGAACTCGCCAACACAGGAGAACAGTATGATGAATGATGAAGTTGAAAACAGTTTAATAAGTCGGGAAGATAGTCCGGAACCATTTCAAAATTTTTCTCAATCAGAAAATTCACAGAATACTAGATTAACGACAGAAGATATGGAGCAGTTGATGAGTGCTATATTAAATTTGGGAGCACGAATGGAAACACTGTTAGACTCACAAATAGGAACAATTAGAACTGGTATGGGAACAATGGAAACACGGTTAGACTCACTGGGATCACAAATAGGAACAATTAAAACTGATATGGGAACAATGGAAACACGGTTAGACTCACTCGGATCACAGTTAGGATCTGAATTAAAAACAGAGATGGGAACTTTGGCAACACGGTTAGACTCACAAATAGGAACAATTAAAACAGAGATGGAAACAATGGAAACACAGTTAGATTCACGAATAGGGACATGTTTCAAAAATATGAAAGATGAATTAAAGAAAGAAATCAGAGAAGAAGTGCAACCGATTTTGAATGCTCACAATAATAGATTAATTGCAGTAGAGATTAGACAAAAGGAACAGGATAGAGAACAGGAAGAAAGAGATTGTGTGATAGTACAAAAATTTTCAGAGTTAAATTTACAACGTGCACACGATAAGGAAGAAATATTTGAGAGAATCGAGGAATCCGTACCAAATGACAGATTAAATAACCTAACACAACAATATGAACAGTTAACTACCAAATGTGTCAGTACTGAAACCCGAGTCGCGTCACTTACGGAAGACGTAAATAAACAGAAAGAACAATTAGGTGACTTATCGGAAAGAGTTGAGGAGATTTCAGATAAACTGACAAGTCTTGGTTTAAATGGGGACAGAGATTCAGATGATACAGCACAATTGCCATTTGCAGAAACCGAAGAGTACCAGAACATAAATAAGCATGTTGAAAATCAGGGAAAATTTAATGAACGCGTCAAAAGGGAATTTGAGGCATTACGAAAGCAAGTCAAACAAATTGAAGGCGAAATCGTAGGAAAAGACAGCAGAAGAAATTTAGAATCACAAATAGCAGAGGGCTTTGAAGAAAATAATTTGTTTCAGTTACGGGATGCAACAAGAGAGCGCCAGGCGCGTGAACTTGACAATAATCGACATTCGGACTGGAACAGTCGCGGTAGGTCTGTGTCGCCACGAGGCGAAAACTTTGACTATAAACACTTTTTGACTGTTCGGAAATTTAAGATCTTTCGCAATTCTATAAATGACATACATCCATGTTCATGGCTAGATCAATTTATGTACGCACTTTCACCAAATTGGCCACTAAGTCACAAACTGGAATTTATGTGTGGATATTTAGAAAATGAACCGGCGACGCGGATGCGCGCACTTATTGAGATTGTAATAATCTAAATGATTTTTATCATGCATTTCTATCGGCATATTGGTCCGAAAACACGCAAGACAGAGTCAAACACAGTCTTATTATGCAGCGTAATCTTAAACAGTCTGAGTTCCGCAAGCCAGAAGAACACTTTGAAGACATGATTCGAAAGAATCAGTTCCTTTCCAGCCCTTATAGCCCGACTGAATTAATTCGCATTTGTTTAACTAAGCTGCCACGATCCATAAGACAAATTGCTTTAGCCGGAAGATGTAAAGACGACATTGAGACTTTTAAGACTTTGCTATAAGAACTTGAGTATGACAACGACGACGGGACTTCTTGCAATTTTTTCAGTAACAGTAATTACAATAGATTTTCAGAGAAAAGGGATAGTGAGCGGAACGGGCGTTATATGGGTAACTTTGAGAACGACAGACGTAACAGACAGGACAATAGATACCAGCCTTATGACAATAACAGACGTTCTAACAGAAATTACACAGATAATAACGGTAATTCCTACCGGAATGATCACTCATACGGAAACAGTAATCGGTATCATCAAGACAGAAATTATTCATACAATAATAGAAATTCTTACTACAGAAATAACCAGGGTAGTAGATCTAACAGTAATTTCAGAAGTGACAGTCGAAATTACACAAGAAGTAGTTATGCAGACAGACAGGAAAACAGATATTTTAATAACAGACACAACCAAGAATTTGCATCTAACAGACAGGAAGGACCTAATTGGCATCCTCCACGTGACAGAGCTTCAGAGAGACAAGTGCAAATCGTAGAAATTGATCCGCGAAATGACGCGAATAATCAAAGACGTGACGCAAGCAACCGACAATGACTTGTAGCTTCGGCTTCTGGCAGCAATATAGACTTTACACTACGTACGCCTGGAAGACATGAGAGACATTTTGCTGGACGAAAAGGAAAATAATGTAGACGCATTTTTACATCCTGTTATTGAAGTATGTGTGGGTAAGAATAAGTTCACTGCAGTTTTAGATTCTGGGAGCCCATTGAATGTCATTAGTGAATCAGTTTTTCGTATCTGTGTAAGAACTATTGCTTGTCCTGTGTTACCTCTTTCTAAAAATACAATTCGAGGCGCTATTTCTGGAAAAAGTGTGGAAGTTAAACAACAGACCAACTTAAATTTCATTTGTCAAGGATACGAATTTTCTGCTAATTTTATTATTGTTCCATTACTCAGTACACAAATTATATTAGGTATGGAGTTTCTTAACACACATAAGGCAATTTTGAACTTTAAAGAAGGATGTGTGAATTTGACTTGCCGGAATGCCGAAATGTTTGAAATTTTTCGAGTGTTTAACAAGATCTGAGTCAGATACAAAATGTTTAAGGTTTCTTACTTCTGATGTTTTCGTTGAGCATTATGACGACAGTGTGTTTATTCATGACAATGACATTAGATACAGAGACGCGATGGATGATATAATTAATAGTGAAGAGTTAATTAATGAAAAGGTTAAGAAAGCTGAAGTGCCAGATGACGTTGCAAGAGAAGAGCTGCACCACATTTTGACTTCACATGCTACAGTATTTAGTCATCACACAGGAACTATACAAGGCTTACAATATTTATTTAAAGTAAAAGAACGCACACCATTTCGGGGGAAAACGTACGCTATTCCTTTGGCTTACAGAGACAAGGTTAAGAGTGAACTTCAATACATGATAGATCAAGGCATTATTGAGCCAGCAGTCAGTCCTTATACCAGCCCATTACACGTTGTTCTTAAAAAGGATGGGTCAATTTGTTTGGTTCTGGATTCCAGACAGATAAATAATATCATCATTCCTGAAACTGACCGTCCACGAAATTTAGATGAACTTCTTCAACATTTCCATGGAATTAAAGTTTTATCCACGATTGATATGCGTGCAAGTTTTTGGCAAATAGAACTCCACCCTGATTGTAGAAAATATACTGCCTTTTTAGCCTTTGGTAACTGTTACCAGTTTCGGAAATTACCGTTTGGACTTACTGTATCTTCTGCAGCATTCATTCGTAGTTTAAACGAAATCTTACTTGTTTATCTTCGTGACAATATTACTTCATATGTTGACGATATTCTTATTGCTAAACATTCTTGGAGTGAGCACAACAAAATATTGGATTCATTATTACATATTTTTGCAAGAGTTAGCGTTACTGTGAACTTGGAAAAATCTGAATTTGGTCGTTCTCAGGTGAAATTTCTTGGTCACATTATTTCTACAGAAGGTATTCTTCCTGATCCAGAGAAACTAGACGCTGTTCGTAGTTTCCTTGGTGTCTGTAATTTTCTTAGACGCTTTGTTAGATTGGACAATTTGACCACACCTCGTTTATGTGAACTGTCTGGAAAGAAATCTAATTGGTGTTGGGATGAGGAAGCTCAATCAGAATTTGAACAACTTCGTGATGCTTTAGTTGCTGCTCCACTTCTTTCACATCCACATCTATCTAAAGATTTTTGTTTGGCGACGGACTCATCATACAAAGGCCTAGGTGCACATTTATTTCAAGAGATAGAAGAAAACGGCGTTGTAGTACAGAAAACTATTGCATTTGGAAGTCGTGTTCTCTCTAAATCAGAAAATAATTATTCGATTACGGAACTTGAAGCCTTGGCTGTTGTTTGGGCTTTCACAAAATTTCGCACATTTTTGTTTGGCAGACATACTAAGGTTTATACCGATCATCGAGCTCTGGAATTTCTTATGTCGACAAAATTAACTCATGGAAGATTGTCAGGATAGGCGCTGTACCTACAGGAATTTGATTTTAGTATTGTTTACATACAGGGTTCTTCTAATATTGTTGCTGATGCTTTATCACGTGCACCTGTGGGTTTGAAACAAAGTGCTGAAGAGGACTGCAAAGAAAACAATTATTGTTTGATGTATATTCAAGGTGTTGCGTTTGAGAATTTTATTTCGTCTTCGCTCCAGGACATCGCTAAGGAGCAAAATAAGGATCCAATCTGGAAGGACATTAAGGAGAAGTGGAGGAGAAAGGAAAGCGTAGCGATTAGACAGCATTATTTAGTTCGCAATGATATTATTTTTAAACGAAAATCGGTCGACAACTCTGTTTGGTTAGTTTGTATTCCTGATGAGTGAGTTAATAAGCTGATTTGGTATACGTCTTTCAGTTATGCACACTTTGGTCCCAGAAAATGCTTTCATAAATTACGAGAAAATTGCTACTTCAGTAATATGGAAAAACGTATTCGATCTGTTCTTGCCAAATGCAAATTATGTCAAAAGGCTAAGCCGCCAACTATTTCTCACAGAGCACCGTTGTTTCCTATCATTCCAGCGAAATCAAAGGAGATGGCTGCAGTTGATTTGTTCGGTCCAGTGGTTCGTTCTACTAATGGTTTTGCATACATTTTGGTAGCAGTGGAATTGACATCAAAATATGTGTGTTTTACATCAAACATTTTCTTAAAGAAGTGGGTCATGTTGATAAGGTTATATCAGATAATGGATCACAGTTTCGCTCTAAAATTTGGCTTCGTACTCTACGGCGTCGTAAGATTAAACCAATCTTCATTTCACTTTTTCACCCTCAATCTAACGCTTCAGAGAGATGGATGAAGGAAATCAATAAATTATGTCGTCTTTCCCCCCCCCCCCCCCATGAACCATGGACCTTGCCGTTGGTGGGGAGGCTTGCGTGCCTCAGTGATACAGATAGCCGTACCGAAGGTGCAACCACAATGGTGGGGTATCTGTTGAGAGGCCAGACAAACGTGTGGTCCCTGAAGAGGGGCAGCAGCCTTTTCAGTAGTTGCAAGGACAACAGTCTGGATGATTGACTGATCTGGCCTTGTAACAATAACCAAAACGGCCTTGCTGTGCTGGTACTGCGAACGGCTGAAAGCAACGGGAAACTACAGCCGTATTTTTTCCCGAGGGCATGCAGCTTTACTGTATGATTACATGATGATGGCGTCCTCTTGGGTAAAATATTCCGGAGGTAAAATAGTCCCCCATTCGGATCTCCGGGCGGGGACTACTCAAGAGGATGTCGTTATCAGGAGAAAGAAAACTGGCGTTCTACGGATCGGAGCGTGGAATGTCAGATCCCTTAAACGGGCAGGTAGGTTAGAAAATTTAAAAAGGGAAATGGATAGGTTGAAGTTAGATATAGTGGGACTTAGTGAAGTTCGGTGGCAGGAGGAACAAGACTTCTGGTCAGGTGACTACAGGGTTATAAACACAAAATCAAATAGGGGTAATGCAGGAGTAGGTTTAATAATGAATAGGAAAATAGGAATGCGGGTAAGCTACTACAAACAGCATAGTGAACGCATTATTGTGGCCAAGATAGACACGAAGCCCACACCTACTACAGTAGTACAAGTTTATATGCCAACTAGCTCTGCAGATGACGAAGAAATTGAAGAAATGTATGATGAAATAAAAGAAATTATTCAGATTGTGAAGGGAGACGAAAATTTAATAGTCATGGGTGACTGGAATTCGAGTGTAGGAAAAGGGAGAGAAGGAAACATAGTAGGTGAATATGGATTGGGGGACAGAAATGAAAGAGGAAACCGCCTGGTAGAATTTTGCACAGAGCACAACATAATCATAGCTAACACTTGGTTTAAGAATCATGAAAGAAGGTTGTATACATGGAAGAACCCTGGAGATACTAAAAGGTATCAGATAGATTATATAATGGTAAGACAGAGATTTAGGAACCAGGTTTTAAATTGTAAGACATTTCCAGGGGCAGATGTGGACTCTGACCACAATCTATTGGTTATGACCTGTAGATTAAAACTGAAAAAACTGCAAAAAGGTGGGAATTTGAGGAGATGGGACCTGGATAAACTAAAAGAACCAGAGGTTGTACAGAGATTCAGGGAGAGCATAAGGGAGCAATTGACAGGAATGGGGGAAATAAATACAGTAGAAGAAGAATGGGTAGCTTTGAGGGATGAAGTAGTGAAGGCAGCAGAGGATCAAGTAGGTAAAAAGACGAGGGCTAGTAGAAATCCTTGGGTAACAGAAGAAATATTGAATTTAATTGATGAAAGGAGAAAATATAAAAATGCAGTAAGTGAAACAGGCAAAAAGGAATACAAACGTCTCAAAAATTAGATCGACAGGAAGTGCAAAATGGCTAAGAAGGGATGGCTAGAGGACAAATGTAAGGATGTAGAGGCCTATCTCACAAGGGGTAAGATAGATACCGCCTACAGGAAAATTAAAGAGACCTTTGGAGATAAGAGAACCACTTGTATGAATATCAAGAGCTCAGATGGAAACCCAGTTCTAAGCAAAGAAGGGAAAGCAGAAAGGTGGAAGGAGTATATAGAGGGTCTATACAAGGGCGATGTACTTGTGGACAATATTATGGAAATGGAAGAGGATGTAGATGAAGATGAAATGGGAGATATGATACTGCGTGAAGAGTTTGACAGAGCACTGAAAGACCTGAGGCCCCTGGAGTAGACAATATTCCATTGGAACTACTGACGGCCGTGGGAGAGCCAGTCCTGACAAAACTCTACCATCTGGTGACCAAGATGTATGAAACAGGCGAAATACCCTCAGACTTCAAGAAGAATATAATAATTCCAATCCCAAAGAAAGCAGGTGTTGACAGATGTGAAAATTACCGAACTATCAGCTTAATAAGTCACAGCTGCAAAATACTAACACGAATTCTTTACAGACGAATGGAAAAACTAGTAGAAGCCAACCTCGGGGAAGATCAGTTTGGATTCCGTAGAAACACTGGAACACGTGAGGCAATACTGACCTTACGACTTATCTTAGAAGAAAGATTAAGGAAAGGCAAACCTACGTTTCTAGCATTTGTAGACTTAGAGAAAGCTTTTGACAATGTTGAGTGGAATACTCTCTTTCAAATTCTAAAGGTGGCAGGGGTAAAATACAGGGAGCGAAAGACTATTTACAATTCGTACAGAAACCAGATGGCAGTTATAAGAGTCGAGGGACATGAAAGGGAAGCAGTGGTTGGGAAGGGAGTAAGACAGGGTTGTAGCCTCTCCCCGATGTTGTTCAATCTGTATATTGAGCAAGCAGTAAAGGAAACAAAAGAAAAATTCGGAGTAGGTATTAAAATTCATGGAGAAGAAATAAAAACTTTGAGGTTCGCCGATGACATTGTAATTCTGTCAGAGACAGCAAAGGACTTGGAAGAGCAGTTGAATGGAATGGACAGTGTCTTGAAAGGAGGATATAAGATGAACATCAACAAAAGCAAAACAAGGATAATGGAATGTAGTCTAATTAAGTCGGGTGATGCTGAGGGAATTAGATTAGGAAATGAGGCACTTAAAGTAGTAAAGGAGTTTTGCTATTTGGGGAGCAAAATAACTGATGATGGTCGAAGTAGAGAGGATATAAAATGTAGGCTGGCAATGGCAAGGAAAGCGTTTCTGAAGAAGAGAAATTTGTTAACATCCAGTATTGATTTAAGTGTCAGGAATTCATTTCTGAAAGTATTCGTATCGTATGGAAGTGAAACATGGACGATAAATAGTTTGGACAAGAAGAGAATAGAAGCTTTCGAAATGTGGTGCTACAGAAGAATGCTGAAGATTAGATGGGTAGATCACATAACTAATGAGGAAGTATTGAATAGGATTGGGGAGAAGAGAAGTTTGTGGCACAACTTGACCAGAAGAAGGGATCGGTTGGTAGGACATGTTCTGAGGCATCAAGGGATCACCAATTTAGTATTTGAGGGCAGCGTGGAGGGTAAAAATCGTAGAGGGAGACCAAGAGATGAATACACTAAGCAGATTCAGAAGGATGTAGGTTGCAGTAGGTACTGGGAGATGAAAAAGCTTGCACAGGATAGAGTAGCATGGAGAGCTGCAACAAACCAGTCTCAGGACTGAAGACCACAACAACAACATGTCGTCTTTATTGTCATCAGAATCACAGAACTGGGATCAGTATCTTCATATTTTTCAAAACACTCTGAATGATCTTCCTAATGACTCAACTTTTTTACCGCCTATCCTGATATTAAAAAACAAAGCACCGACAGATCGCATTTCTGAAATCGTTCCTTTTCCGCCTACCCGGAAACTGCGGCATTCTGAAGTTGTCAACCTGGCTCTACAAAATATTGTGTCTGCGGCTGCTAGAAGAGAGAAATCAGCTAAGCGTCCTGGTCGTTTAAAAACTTTTTCAGTTGGTCAGAAGGTGTTAATTAAGTCTCATCGTTTGTCTCACAAAGGAAAAGGCTTGTGTCGCAAATTTTTTCTGCTTTATAACGGTCCATATAGAGTTCGCAAAATTATTCATGATAACACTGTCGAAGTAGAAACTCTTAAATCTCGACGCTCTAAGGGAATACATTATATATCTAATGTTAAAATTTTTGTGGAATGATATACTTTTGAAAATTTTTTGTGGAATGACATACTTTAGAGAAACTAACAGCTACATGTAAACATGCAGAGAATACAAGGATACAGCGCTGTGTTTTGTCGGCGGCACATACTCAAAGCAACAGTCAAGTCTGCGCGCCGCAGAAGGCAGTCGTTGACCGCAAACAATTACTTCCTACGTCACGCGCCTACAGCTGATCGAGCGCTCAGTGCGAATGCACTGACAGCCGTAAACAAATACACAGTCTAATTTCTCCGATTAAATTCAGTATAAAGCTATAGTGACTTGATGAATTATGTTATTAACGTTCAGTATTTTTCAGGATACGGTTGTATAAAATACTTAAGAACTTCAGGTAAATTCTGTGTGTCTCCGACGTTAAGAGGACTTGCATCGAGAAATTTTCAGGAAGAATGTAATTTCGAAGAAGAAACTAATAAACTAAAAAGGTAACTATTAATTGATTTTATTTTTCGGGTAACATATTTCCACTTTGGTACGTACTTTAGACGTAATTTGCTGCTCGCGATTACGTGATTTATACTTTGTGCTAATTTCATGTTCTATGAATTTACGTGTGAAGCGACGTGCTTGCGTACATTAACTGATTTTGACAATGATTGATTAATGAACAGGGTTGTTAATTATGTATATTATGCATCGCTTGGCTGCTATGATTTTTCACTGATGTCATATTTTTTTTTTATTATGTGCCTGCTGTGCTTATTTATTTAAATTATAATTGTCAACTGATTAATTGCGCTGATGTGGTTATGTATGTAGGTTACACTTTGTGATTTATCTGCTTGCGCCTTCATGTTTACTTATTAAGATTACATACGAACATTTATTTGCTTATGCTGATATGATGCTAATGACCTGTTTATTACGTAAGATATATGTTTGCTGCTGTGCGTATGGATTGCATATTTATACATTTCTGTTTGTTGTCATAACTACTCTTTGATTTGGTATATAGAAATGCTGATATACAGTGTACGAACATGGAGTTTAGGTCACACTATGGTATTAATTATAGATTGCTTGCTTGGCAGAGCCTCGTTGTAGGAACTGTGCTGCATCCACTTGTTGACATTATGTTCTCTACTGGTATATTTACTCGCTATTGCATGTTTTGCTTACGCTCAGTGCCTTATATTTTTAAGATAAGAAAATGAACTGCTATAATTCGACGAACGACATTAGTACAAGGAACTTCATAGAAGTCACATGAGCTGGAGGTTTTATGGAAGCTGTAGAAATTTATGCTAATAGGAAGGAAGCTAACGACATGACATACCAACACTAGGGTTAGACCATTGACAGTTATTACACTGCATTCTTCGTGAGCAATTGAAATAGCAAGTGACACTTAACACAAAAAATACTCCACATGTTTGCTTCTGCCATGATTCTTGAAGTGGTGTACACACTGTGAAATATTATGATCATCCACACTCCGTAATCGTACTAAATTACTGAGAGTTATTCGAACTAAAGGCTGTTAGAGGTCATGTATGCATTTCTTTTGTTTAATGATGGACAAGGTAACCAAAACGTATCTTATAATTTATAATGAGTAGAAGATTTGGCTCAGATGGATCACACAGAGGTTGTGTGTGGACATTGTGTCTTCGGATTGTATGGGATGATGAATTGAAGTTTGCACTAGGATTTTATCTATACTTGTTCGAGGAGACTGACTAGAGGAAAGAGTTCTTATGGAAGTGAAATGATATTGGTAATAAGGTTTATATGTATCGACGTATTGAAGAGATATTATTGAGGTATTGAGATTGTATGAAGTTGATGATTATTGGAGTTTTGGTGGATAAGAGGTAAGGTAAATGCTATTGATGATAAGGTTTATATGTATCGATGTAACAGGTATTATTGAGGTATTGAGATTGTGTGAAGTTGATGATTATTGGAGTTTTGGTGGATAAGAGGTAAAGTAAGTGAGGAGCATAGTTTTTTGTTGGTTTATATGGAACAAGGAGGATGTAGATGGCAGACTAGAACACTCAAATAGAAGGAAGATTGTCTACACACACACTTTGTTAAATCACTAAGCAGTATATACTTTTTTTTTGGAGAGAGGAAGCATTTGCATATCTTGGCACACTGACAGTTGTTCAGCAACCGTACATTTTGATCTGGCTTGGCAAACATTGGTCTTGACATGATGACTATGACGTTGACTAACTATTATTGACTGTTATACATTGCTGCCACTACTACTTGATACACATGTCGAACATCAAACCTTTGACAGAACTGCATTTACACAGTTAACACTAATCAATTACACAGTAGTACTTAATGTGGATGAAAGATGAGTGAGTGTGTTTTGTGTGTTTTCCCTTCCTAATCCCAGAAAAGTGGTACCGACATATCTCCTAAATATTATTCTACTTGCTTGTTGTGGCTTGCACTGACACCCATAAATATTATAGGTTTACTGATATTTGTGCATTTGTAATAGTTAATATGACAATTATCTGATATCATTTGTGTGTTTATTATAATTTGTATGTTTAGTGTAAGAGCATTGATAATAATTTTGTAAAAGCAATTGGGTGTGCATTCAAACTGTTGTTCACACCTGCACCTGTTCAACATTGATGTGTGACACTTAGAAATGTTTAATTTCTGCTGATGAACTGTGTGATCAGTGATAGTGAATATTATGGAGTGTTACTTGTACTTTTTCTACATGATTGGTGCCACTAGGACATGTTTAATTTCTGCTTATAAACTCTGATGAACAGTGTGATTAGTGATAGTGAATATTATGGACTGCTGTCTGGACCTGTTCAACATTGCTGGGTGCCACTGATGGAACTGCTTCTACTGAAATAATGTCACTTGTTGCTGTCTGCACATGTTCAACATTGCTAGGTGCCACTGATGGACTGCATCTATTGAAATAATGTCACTTGTTGGTGTCTGCACCTACTCAACATTGCTGGGTGCCACTAATGGAACTGCTTCTACTGAAATGATGTCACTTGTTGGTGTCTGCACCTGTTCAACATTGCTGGATGCCACTGTTGGAACTGCTTCTACTGAAATGTTGTCACTTGTTGCTGTCTGCACCTGTTCAACATTGCTGGGTGCAACTGATGGAACTGCTTCTATTGAAATAATGTCACTTGTTGGTGTCTGCACCTGCTCAACATTACTGGGTGCGACTGATGGAACTGATTCTACTGAAATAATATCACTTGTTGCTGTTTGCACCTGCTCAACATTGCTGGGTGCCACTGACGGACTGCTTCTACTGAGATAATGTCACTTGTTGGTGTCTGCACCTGTTCAACAATGCTGGGTGCCACTGATGGACTGCTTCTACTGAAAAGATGTCACCTGTTGGTGTCTGTACTTGCTAAACATTGCTGAGTGCCACTAATGGAACTGCTTCTGCTGAATGATGTCACTTGTTGGTGTCTGCACCTGTTGACCATTGCTGGGTGCTACTGCTGGAACTAATCGTTGAAAGCATTTTATGTGAACATTTGTATAAACTGATTTTTTGTGTATTGTGTAAACTATTATGTAAAGTCACATGTCTGAAAGAATTTGTATTGCTTACTGTATTTTATATATTAGGTTATTGAAAGGTCAGTGCAAAGCCAAAATTTTATCTAATTATGTGATATTTACGTATTAATATTATCTTTTATTTTTGTCTGTATTTTTGTGGACGAATTTGGTGGTATTTTCACCACAAATGCTGGCAAAAATACCATCAAATTCTGGCCCGTGGAGGAAGGGCATATGAAAGGTGGCTACACTGAGCCACAGCGCCAGAGTTTGCGCCAAAGAGTATTATTCCGCCGCCTCCACTGGCAGTGCTTGTCGAGAACTCGTAGTAGTCAGTGCTTGCTGAGATGTCGTAGTGAAAAGTTCTTGTCGAGAAGTCGTAGTGGACAGCGCTTGTTCCATGTTTTATGCAGTTGTTTGATGGGATAGACAGCAGATGTTGTTCGAATGGAGATATTGTAATGATCAGAGTGCTTTTCGTCAATATATATGAAGGTAAAATATTCTCTGTTTTTTCATTATGTCAGTGTCCTAAATAATGCGTGATTACAGGTTCAGTCAACAAAGCATCTGGCTCGTGTTCTTGTATTAGAGTGTCATTCTGGTTTCCTTACGCAATTATAGTATTTCTTTTTTTTAATTGCTTCAGTATAAATGGTATTTAAAATTTCTTGTCTTGTTGGAGAAGAACCGTGCCAGATGTGTACGTTGAATCACACTCCCACACACAGAACAATTACACTTGTGTTTTGGTTTCGTAGGTTTTATAGTTGCTGGGGACTTAATTAATTAATTGTGTTAACGAAAACTTTCTTTCATTCTTTCTTGTTATTCTATGCAGTCAGATTGCGCACTTAAACTAGTCAGGGCCAACCGTTTACGACACAGCGTAATCGGACATACAGCGACTAAAAATTTAAAAAGAATTTGCACTCATTATTTATATGATTAAGCCCCCATGCAAGGTTGTTGAGGTGGCTGTGGATAGATGTGTGGCTGGAACTGGGAACGGATTGCGTGGTGTAACCCAGATAGTGAACAGATGCAACCTTTTGATTCTTAATACTGGAAATGACTCTAAGAACCTCCTCAAATCTGCTTTGTCTATTTTCGTTATTGGAAAGAAGTTTTTTCTTCGTGCCAGTTGTTGGGCTTACTTCATGTTCTATTTCCTGAGGAGGTTGTTGCCACGAGCCATCAGTTTCATGCTTCTTCAATTGTTGTACGCCAAAATTATATGTACTCTTTCTTGTTCCGTACAAATATTTTAAGAAACTGGATTTCGTAGTTAGATATGAACTTCCAATTTTACTAGCTTGTGACCACTAATTTTGCCTCTTTTGTCCTCGTTTCAAACTTTGGTTTCCTTATTTCCATTGTTTAGTCATTTCGTTACTAAAAAAGAAAAAAAAACTACGTGCGATCTACATTAGCTCCGTAAAAATACGAAATAGTAATTTGCTGCTTCTTCAGGAATTAAATTATTATTTTTCTCTTTTTAAATATGAAGCAATGTACTTTCACCGACATTCGTTATTGTTTCAGACTAGGAATCTCAACAGCAAGAGTGATAGAGATGTTTGCCAAGCACTGGGGAAGGTTACCCAAAGCGAGTCCACGTCTCCTCTTACAAAATAAATTTGGCAATCAGTAGCGTATTCATTTGGACATCCAGCAAACTTTCCCCATTGCATTGGGGTGGCAGAGGTAAAGCATGTTCGCATCGTGAGTCCAATTGAAAGTGAATCTTTGTATTTTAATTATAAAGACAACTATACTCGTTACGTGTGTGGATTTTGAAGATAGTACGTGCCATTTTGTTAATGCGCAATTTGGTTGCTGTGGAAAATTTTGTGACTCGTCGATCTTTAAACACACTCCTCGGTGAGGAGTGCCCACCGACCGTAGAAAGTCCGAAAGTGTTATATTTTTTTGCATTTTTTATTTGTGATGCTGCGTTCCAACTCTATAAACATCGCTAAGGCCTTATACTGCGACACATTTAACAGTCGAAAAGCTAAAACGTTATCTTTTATTTTTTGTTTAACTGTTGTTCAAAATGATTCCTCATAAATGAAGAATCTGTTTGTTCTTTAATAGATTTGATGAAAGTTTTTGCTGGAGAGCAACTTATCAATAAACCATAGCAGTTACGTGTAACGGAATTTGTAGATCTGAGTAAAATGGGATTCCATGTCCTGGAAACAAATGATAAATGTGATGTTACTCCTATACTTTCTACTTCTTTACTCTTCTGCTGTCTGAGCTTGTACTGATAATATGTAAGCATAGCCCGTCTCTAATTGCTGGTTTCATAATTACGCTATTTGCAATACTTAGCCGTGTTAATTATTTAAAGTGATTACCCAATCTCTGTCTTCTTCTACAGTTTTTACCTTCTGCAGCTTCCTCTGCCACCATGGAAGTTGTTCCGTGATGTCTTAACATATGTCCCGCCATCCTCTCCCTTTTTCTTGTCAGTGTCTTTCATAAATTCCTTTCCTTGCTCATTCTATAGAGAACTTCCTTGTTCCTTACCTTATAAGTTAACCAAATTTTAAACAATCTCCCGTAGCACCACATCTGTAATGTTTCGATTCTCTTCTTTTCCGGTTTTCTCGCAGTCTATGTTTTACTACAATACAATGCTGTGCTCCAAACGTACATTCCCTGAAATTTCTTCCTCAAACTAAGGCCTATGTTTGATATCAGTAGACTTCTCTTAGCCAGGAATGCCCTTTTAGCCAGTGCTGGTCTGTTTTGTATGTCCTTCTTCCCCCATCCGTCATGAGTTTTTTTCCTACTTAGGTAGCAGAATTCCTTAAATTCAACTAATTTGTGATCACTAGTCCCAATATTAAATATCTCACTGTTCTCATTTCTGCTACTTCTCATTGCTTTCGTCTTTCATTGACTTACTCTCAATCCGTGTTCTGTACTCATTAGACTGTTCATTCCATTCAGCATCTGTAATTATTCATCACTTTCACTGAGGGCAGCAGTGTCATCAGCGAATCTTATCACTGATGTCCTTTCATCTTGACTTATAATTCCGTTCTTGAACCTTTTTTTATTTCCGTCATTGCTTCTTCGATCTATGGAGTGAACAGAAAGGGCGAAATACCACATCCATGTCTGACCCCCTTTTTAACCAGAGCTCTTCGTTCTTGGTCTTCCATTCTTGTTGCTCCTTTTGGTTCTTGTTCATACTGTATATACCCGCCTTTCCCTATACCGTGCTCCTATTTTCTTCGGAATTTCGAACATCTTGCACCATCTGACATTGTAGAACGCCTTTTACGAGTCGACAAATCCCTTGAACGTGTCTTGATTTTTCTTTAGTCTTGTTTGCATTATCAACCGCAGTGTCAGAACTGCCTCTCTGGTAACTTTACCTTTCCTAAAGCCGAACCGACTATCGTCTAACACATCCTCAGTTCGCTTTTCCTCTCTTCTGCATATTATTCTTGTCAGCAACTTAGATGCATGAGCTATTAAGCTGACTGTGCAATAATTATCGCACTTTTCGGCTCTTGCACTCTTCGGAATTGTGTGTGTGATGTTTTCCGAAAGTCTGGTGGTATATAGTCGATCTCATATATTCTACACACCGACGTGAAGAGTCATTTTGTTGCCAGTTCCCTCAGTGCTTTTAGAAATTCTGATGGAATATTATCCATCCCTTCTGCCTTATTCGACTATAGGTCTTTCAAACCTCTTTCAAATTCTGATTCCCATTCTGGTTCCTCTATGTCTTGGATATCAACTCTCGTTTCTTCTTCTGTCACGTCGTCAGACAAGTCTTCCCCCTCATAGAGGCCTTCAATCTTCTCTTTCCACCAATATACTCTCCTCTCTGCATGTAACAGTGGAGTTCCCATTGCACTTGTGATTTTACCATCCTTCTTTTTAATTTCATCGAAGGTTGTTTTGACTTTTCTGTATGCTGAGTCTCTCATTCCAACAATCATTTCTTTTCTGATTTCTCCACATTTTCCAAGCAGCCATTTCACCTTAGCTTCCCTGCATTTCTTAGGCAACGGCGGTACTGTACGCTCCACTGTCATTTAAAATAAAGAGTAAATGGTTGCGAAAGGATACATGACTCTTAGCAATAAATAATCCTGGAGAAATAGGGAGTATCGCGACGAATACAGGGATTAGGGACCACAAGGCAGTTGCTGCTAGGCTGAATACCGTAACACCTACGGCCATCAAAAAGAAACGGAAAGTATATCTATTTAAAAAAAACTGATAAAATACTCATAACGCCTTTTTTAGAGACAGTCTTCACTCCTTCCGATCTGATCATGTAAGTGTAGAAAAGTTGTGGAATCTTTGCAAAGAGACAGTATCGACAGCAACTGAGAGATACATACCACATAAAGTAATACGTGATGGTACTGATCCCCCTTGGTACACAAAACAGGTCAGATCGCTGTTGCAAAGCAACGAAAAAAGCGTGCCAAATTTAAAAGAACGCAAAATCCCCAAGATTGGCAATGTTTTGCAGAAGTTCGAAATATACCGCGTGCTTCAATGCAAGATGCTTTCAATAATTTCCACAATGAAATTCTGTCTCGGAATCTGGCAGAAAACCCAAAGAGATTTATGTCATACATAAAGTACACCAGTGGCAAGACATAATCAGTACCTTCACTGCGCGATAACAACGGTGAAGTCACTGATGACAGTGCCACTAAAGCAGAGTTATTAAACACGGTTTTCTGAAACTCCTTCACCAAATAAGACGAAGTAAATATTTCTGAATTCCAATCAAGAACAACTGCCAAGATGAGAAACATAGAAGTACATATTCTCGGTGTCACAAAACAGCTTAAATCACTTACTAAAGGCAAGGCTTCTGCTCCAGATAGTATACCAGTCAGGTTCCTCTCAGAGTAAGCTGATACAATAGCTCCATATTTAGCAATTATATACAACAGCTCACTCACAAAAAGATCCGTACCTAAAGACTGGAAAATTGCTGAAGTCACACCAATATCCAAAAATGAGAGTAAGGGTAATCCGCTGAATTACAGGCCTATACCACTAAAGTCGATTTGCACTAAGGTTTTGGAACATATACTGTATTCGAACATTTTGAAGTACCTCGAAGAAAAAGATTTATTGACATATAGTCAGCACGGATTCAGAAAATATCGTTCTTGTGAAACACAACTAGCTCTTTATACTCATGACGTAATAAATGCTATCGACAGGGGATCTCAGATTGATTCCATATTTTTAGATTTCCAGAAGGCTTTCGACACCGTTCCTCACAAGCGTCTTCTAACCAAACTGCGTGCCTACGGAGTATCACATCAGATGTGCGACTGGATTCGTGATTTCCTGTCAGAAAGGTCACAGTTCGTAGTACTAGACGGAAAGTCATCCAGTAAAACAGAAGTAATATCCGGCGTTCCCCCAGGAAGTGTTATAGGTCCTCTATTGTCCCTGATCTTTATTAACGACATAGGAGACAATCTGAGTAGCTGTCTGAGATTGTTCGCAGATGATGCTGTCATTTACCGTCTTGTAAAGTCATAAGATGATCAAAACGACTTGCAATATTATTTAGATGAGATATATGTATGGTGCGAAAAGTGGCAATTGACTCTGAATAGCCGGCCGAAGTGGCCGTGCGGTTAAAGGCGCTGCAGTCTGGAACCGCAAGACCGCTACGGTCGCAGGTTCGAATCCTGCCTCGGGCATGGATGTTTGTGATGTCCTTAGGTTAGTTAGGTTTAACTAGTTCTAAGTTCTAGGGGACTAATGACCTCAGCAGTTGAGTCCCATAGTGCTCAGAGCCATTTGAACCATTTGACTCTGAATAAAGAAGCGTGTGAAGTTATTCACATGAGTACTAAAAGAATTCAGCTAAATTTCGATTAAGCGGTAAGTCACACGAATCTGAAGGCTCTAAATTCAACTAAATACTTAGGGATTAAAATTACAAATAACCTAAATTAGAACTATCACATAGATAATATTGTGGATAGAGCAAACCAAAGACTGCGATTCATTGGCAGAACACTCAGAAGATGCAACAGGTCTACCAAAGAATCTGCTTACACTACGCTTGTCCGCCCTATTCTGGAGTATTGCTGTGCGATGTGGGATCCGCATCAGGTGGGACTAACGGATGACATCGAAAAAGTACAAAGAAGAGCAGCTCGTTTTGTACTATTGCGAAATAGGGGAGTTAGTGTCACAGACATGATACGTGAATTGGAGTGGCATTCACTAAAACAAAGGCGTTTTCCGTTGCGACGGGATCTTCTCATGAAATTTCAATCACCAGTTTACTCATCCCATTGCGAAAACATTTTGTTGGCACCCACCCACACAGGGAGAAATTATCATCACGGTAAAATAAGAGAAACCAGGGCTTGCACAGAAAAATTTAAGTGCTCGTTTTTCCTGCGTGCCGTTCGAGAGTGGAACGGTAGAGAGACAGTTTGAAGGTGGATAACAACCCTCTGCCAGACACTCTATTGTGAATAGAAGAATAGTTGATGTAGATACAGATATATTTCATTCGTAAGTTACTTGTATTTCTGTATTTCTGAATTTCCCTAAGCATTATCGTACGTCCTTCTTTCATCGGTCAACTGAGGTATTTCTTGTGTTACGCGTGATTTCTCCGCAGTTACTATCTTCATGCCCATATTTCTCTTGCCAACTTCTGTTATTGTCCTTGTGAGAGATGTACATTGCTCTTCAATTGAACTGCCTACTCAGCTATTCTTTATCGCAGTATGTATACCCACAGAGAACTTCAAGCGTATCTCTTCATTCCTTAGTAATTCCATATCCCACTTCTTTTTGCACTGCTTATTCCTGATCAGTCTTTTAGACTGCATCCTACTCTTCATCACTTCCAAATTGTGATCTGAGTTTGTATCTGCCCCTGAGTGCGCCTTACACCCCAGTATCCGATTTCAAAATCTCTGCCTAACCTCGATGTACTCTAACTAAAATCTTGTATCTCCCGGCCTTTTCCAGGTATACCTCTTCCTCCTGTGATTCTTGAACAGCGTATTCGCCAGTATTAGCTGAAACTCTTTGCAGGAATCAATTACTTCTTCTCTCTTCTCATTCCTAGTACCAAACCCATATTCTCCCGTAACCCTTTTTCTACTCCTTCCCCTACAACCGCATCCCAATCCCTCATGGCTATTAAGTTTTCATTTCCCTTTACGTACTGAATGATCCGTTCTATATCCTCGTATACTACTTCTATCCCTGCATCTTCAGCTTGCGACGCCGGCATGTATACCTGATCTACTGTTGTCAGTTTTGGTTTGCTGTCGATTCTGATAGAAAAACCCTATCACTGAACTGTTCATAGTAACACACCCACTGCCCTACCTTAACGATTCCTTCTCCTGTTATACTTTTTTCTGCTGCCGACTTGTAGTTAGTTCCGAAAGTCCAGTACATCTTTAGGTCCATCGCGAAATAAATATTTCACGCATGCCCATGGACTCACGTGACTGCTTTGGTTTTGGTGCGAGGAGAATACGGTTCATCCGGTGCGATATGTTCCGGGCTGACCCGTAGAAAGTAAGACATAATGTCGATGTACCATGTTCAAAAATGATTCAAATGGCTCTGAGCACTATGCGACGTAACTTCTGAGGTCATCAGTCGCCTAGAACTTAGAACTAATTAAACCCAACTAACCTAAGGACGTCACACACATCCATGCCCGAGGCAGGATTCGAACCTGAGACCGTAGCGGTCGCTCGCTTCCAGACTGTAGCGCCTAGAACCGCACGGCCACCCCGGCCGGCTGTACCATGTTGATCGGACATCTGTATACAGTGTAACCGCTTGTATCGTCCGCCACACCTCCTTCCACCTAACATGAGGATTCTTGGCCTGCACGACATATGGTGGACGCGATACATCTCCTGTACCGTCGCCTGTTTCGTCGTTGGTAATGGTCAATGTAAAAGAGCTCTGTATAAAAGTGACCAAAGTGGTAGAAAGGTATGGGGTATGTCTTGCGTCGTCAGTCTAGGCGTAAGTGAGGGCAGAGCTAAGGATTGCAGCAGCAAACCCGTCAGACTTTCCGGGCGGTGGCACCACAGCTTGGTGTGCTAGCTGAAAAACAGGGCCACCGCTCTATCGTGAATATGGACTTGGCCAATACTTCTCCTGTGTGAGGGAAGGGTCAGCGATTCATAACTGATGTAGGCTTCGAATGTCGCTAATGTACGTCGAGCCATCGGTAACGGTGTTGGATGTATACGAACTATGTGTGGAAGTCGCTCTGCTATGTAAATATTGACGAAATTTGTCCTTTGAAGAATGTCGAGGGCCCGCCGACGAAGGCTGGAGATCTGGACCCGAATTTGTTGTAATAAGCGGCAGTAGTTACGGGCCGCAGTGCACCGTATGTTGTCGTGAAACTCTATTACGAGACATTTGATAGTGCCACTAAGCTTTATAGGGGTTCGACACACGCCGGGTCCATCCTGTCTCCAATGTTCATGGCGACCGATTTGGTGACGTTGAGGCAGCTGCATGAGGCCACACCAAATTTTGCAATCCGTTCTAGTGCGCTGTTTACATCGTCACAGTAGCGAAGCGCGAGAACCGGATCGTCTGCATATGCTGTAGAGCGGAATGTCACGCCACGTAAGGTTAATCCAGAGGCCACAGAGGAGCTGTTCCAGTGCCGGACCGTAGAGTAAGATCGACAGGGGCAGCCTTGACGCACCGATCTGGAAATCTGGAGGGACGGCGTGAGACCCCCGTTAACGAGCACCTTGTAGGTAGCCCCTGGGAGGAGGTGCATCACGACGTCCATGAATTGCTGTGGGTTCTGCAAGTGTTGGAGAACGGACGTCAGGTGCACGTGATCCACTCGATCGAGAGCTTGGGTAAAATCTAGTGATGCCAGCATTCCCAGGATGCGGCGTAGCCTCACTAAGACTATTTTGTCACGTTATCGACACGGCGCTGTGTACATGTTATTGACACTCCTTATGGAAGGCTGATCTGGTGACAAGACGTTAGGCAGTGTCGATCGTATACGATCTGCTAATAGTCTGGTGTACATCTTTATGTCACAGTTGACGAATGTCAGTGGGCGGTAATCATGTATTCGAGCGACACCTGTCGGTTTCTGAACTGGTATAATCATTCCTTCGAAGAAGGCTTTGGGGAGCTGCAACACGTGGGACATACGCTCCCGACAGATGTCTATCAACTTGGGGGTCATCAAATCCTGAAAAGTTCCACAGGGAGCTCGTTGGGACCAAGAGACTTGTTCGACGCTCCTTTACGTATGGCGCCGATAACTGCATTCTCCGTAATTTCAGTCAGTAATGCAGTTTGTAAGTCCTGTGTAACAGTGCCGTAAACTAATCGTGAGACTCCTGTCACCGTCGGGGTCAGGAAAATGAGCAGACTAAAGTCGTGAGTAATGGTCGAAGAAGGTTGCACCAATAGAGATTGTGTTGTGAGGCGACATCCGCAGTGGTGATGGCCTGTATCAGTGCGCATCTTCGCAGTTCACGTTCTCAAATGACGTGGTATGTGGTGGGTCGTTCCATTGCTAGTCTGTCATGTTTCCGAACTCCGACGATCATCCATTCTAGGTGTCGGTGCATACGGGCTACGATCTGTGCCTTTGCACGCTGTACTGTCGTCTGTGGTTCTGGTACGGGTGGCAAGAAGGTACATTCGCGAAGGACGGTGAAATAAAAATCGCGTGTGCGCAGCCTCCAAGCAGCGGTCCACTACCATAAGTAATGAAGGTCCTCCCCAGGGCAGGCTTGGTGCAATTTAACAACCATCTGATCGATGTAGGAGACGTTGGGAGACGGTGAACGCACGAAATTGATGTGTCATCCATAGGGGCGCCACCAATCCGGAGAATCGAGATAAGCGAGGTTTAACTTCCGGCGACGGAGGGTGACGGCACAGATACAGGCTTCATGATCAGAAAAGACTACTGGTCACACTTATACGTCGCTCACTATTGCCGCGAGAGAAGGGGAGACGTAAATCCTATCAACGCAACTAGACGAGTGACTCGTTAAATGAGTTAATCGCGGTCGATTTCTTTGAACATGTTCCCGTGTATCTTCCACCTGCAAAGCGCTATGAGCATTCCAAATTCTGAGCACGCTGAATGGTGTGCCAGCTGATCTTCAGCTGCCTGGGTGCTAGTGAAGTCGCCTCCTAACACCAAGTCGTCGTGCCTGCCCTGAAAAAGCGGTGCTTCTCCTTCCGCGAAGAGGATCGTCCAGTCGCGACAGTGACAAGTCCCGGAAGGAGCACATTGATAGCGTCGGGGGATACGTTCTTCGTCCTCGTCTGCTTGGGGAGAACTGCGACACCACTATTAGTCGGCGAGGCGTGGGACACATGAACCTTGTAACCATACATACCCAGGTAATCATCGACGCACACCTCTTTGAGAAAGACGGTATCGATGTCTACCCCACTGAGCATGTTTTGGAGCAGCAACAACTTCGTACGGGTCCGAATGCTGTTAACGTTGATGAACGCCAAGCGATAGGTCTGTAGATCGACCGCTACAACGGGAGTCGATGTCAGCGTCACCGTAAAAGTCGGGGCCTGTAACCTGCACGCCGCGACCTCGTCGTCATCTGATACCACTCGGGACAGGCCGCAGTCTGTGAAGAGACACCCCTCCCCTCACCCACCGCAGTGGGCGTAGAATCTTCTTCAATGTCGTCCACCCAAGTTCCGTAGGACACTTGCGAGGTGGGTAACCAAAGGTTAATTCGCGGTTGTTTCTGGCTGCGTATCAGTAGCAGGCGGTGTTCTTGTGGTCTGTTTGTCCGAGAGAGCGGAAACGGCTGTTTCCAAGTCAGGGAAAGCAACAGGTGAGGGCTATCCTGTGTCAATCATGTTTCCTGTCACATTGGACGCCCATTTGTCAACCGGAGAAAACGTCCGCAGGAGGCAATCATCTGAGGGAGTGCGACGTCGCTTTTTGTGTTTCCTCGGTGACATCTGTTCGTAGACGTGGCTTTCCATGTCCGAAAGAGTGTGTGGTTACCGCACCAAATCACACTCTGGGAGAGAAGTAGAGGTCGATGCAACTCTAGTGTCGAGTTCCATTCCGAATCTCCCTGTGGAGTCGATGGACGACCTTCACCAATCTCGATCGATCCTGTAATGGTGTTGGTCAATCCTGGACATGGTGCGGCTAACGTTCGCTGTCTTCGAAGTGTCCTCCTGTCTGCCATGACGGACGACTGTGTCACCCCTGCGTACTTTTGGGGTAGGGCCGCTACTGTAGGGGACGGCGCCATGGCACCTAACGAGATTTGTGAAACCCGACGTGGAATACACGCAGAATGTTCATGATCCTCTTGGTTGCAACCAGAACAAGTATGAGGCTGTCCATCTTACATCACCAATGCTGTTCATCCACTTTCTTTTTTTTGCTGTCGTGTAATATTTATAATTTTTTTTATTTTCTCAAGGATAGGCAGGTACTTTATTTCAATTTCTATAATAATGCGTGACATCACCAACAATTTTAATCTTGACACAATTCAGTGAATCTTTAACCCATGCAGACACAGACTCTGATTCATTTACAACGATTCCTTGTCCTAAGAACCAATGGCACTTTAGACATATAGTAAGATGAACCACGATCTCTGTTATACACTTCACATATCTGAAATGTACGATAAGCAATAACTTCTTGGGTGTTAAAAGTCTACAGCCCTGATAAAATCTCCACTTTACCACCACGAACTAGAGCCACAGATACCCGACCATTACCATGTGCACTGGCATCAGCATTAGTAAGTGTAAAATTCAGTACGCATCCACAAAACACTGAAGGACCATGAAGAATAACTTGCGCACCTACTCCGCTCTTCTTAGTAATAGATATATTATCAGTAACTTTATACACTGTAAGGCGCGAACGTCTTCTCCTCCTAAAATAACGCGCCATAACTAGTCCGTGTCGATGCCGCTGCACGTGCGGCTGCTCGACGACTGACGCTGTCTTACCAGTAACGTCACTTATATAGCTGCCAGTTATGAGAGCAACGCCGTCCTTATCAGCTTCCGGTCGGGGAGCAACAGCGCGCGCGACGCTAAGTAAAATTAGTAGAATGCCCAGTGGGCAACGCAAAGTACCTAGAACGCCGCACATAGCACACTAGCATATCGAAGATATATATCGTAGCAAGTGGCAGCAAATGAATGTTTATATACATATATAATCAAAGATGGGATCAAAGCTGCCCCCATTGCCATGGTTCCATCCTCTGAGATGTCAGTGTCTGTTTAGGATGGCACATGTTTTGTTAATTCAGTATTAACTTGTCACACGCCGCTGAGGACGGGGTACGTTTGAAGGCGTTCCAATTTTTGTCCACATGGCTAACTACCGTCCCATATGAAACTTCCTGGCAGATTAAAACTGTGTGCCCGGCCGAGACTCGAACCCGGGACCTTTGCCTTTCGCGGGCAAGTGCTCTACCAACTGAGCTACCGAAGCACGACTCACGCCCGGTACTCACAGCTTTACTTCTGCCAGTACCTCGTCTCCTACCTTCCAAACTTTACAGAAGCTCTCCTGCGAACCTTGCAGAACTATTGCTTCTGTAAAGTTTGGAAGGTAGGAGACGAGGTACTGGCAGAAGTAAAGCTGTGAGTACCGGGCGTGAGTCGTGCTTCGGAAGCTCAGTTGGTAGAGCACTTGCCCGCGAAAGGCAAAGGTCCCGAGTTCGAGTCTCGGTCGGGCACACAGTTTTAATCTGCCAGGAAGTTTCACATCAGCGCACACTCCGCTGCAGAGTGAATAACTCATTCTGGAAACATCCCCCAGGCTGTGGCTAAGCCATGTCTCCGCAATATCCTTTCTTTCAGGAGTGCTAGTTCTGCAAGGTTCGCAGGAGAGCTTCTGTAAAGTTTGGAAGGTAGGAGACGAGGTACTGGCAGAAGTAAAGCTGTGAGTACCGGGCGTGAGTCGTGCTTCGGTAGCTCAGTTGGTAGAGCACTTGCCCGCGAAAGGCAAAGGTCCCGAGTTCGAGTCTCGGTCGGGCACATAGTTTTAATCTGCCAGGAAGTTTCATATCAGCGCACACTCCGCTGCAGAGTGAAAATCTCATTCTGGAAACATCCCCCAGGCTGTGGCTAAGCCATGTCTCCGCAATATCCTTTCTTTCAGGAGTGCTAGTTCTGCAAGGTTCGCAGGAGAGCTTCTGTAAAGTTTGGAAGGTAGGAGACGAGGTACTGGCAGAAGTAAAGCTGTGAGTACCGGGCGTGAGTCGTGCTTCGGTAGCTCAGTTGGTAGAGCACTTGCCCGCGAAAGGCAAAGGTCCCGAGTTCGAGTCTCGGTCGGGCACACAGTTTTAATCTGCCAGGAAGTTTCATATCAGCGCACACTCCGCTGCAGAGTGAAAATCTCACTCTGGATACCGTCCCATATGGTCGGAAAGGCGCGATGACTACGTCCAGCGGCACTTTAAATGGGTGTTCGAAGGCTCGTAATGTGTACAATCCTAGTCCTGCGTCGTCAACGGTAACAGCTCTGATGTGACCTTCGGCGTGTTTGACGTTGAGAACGTTCGGACAACTGCTCAACAACAGCACGACATAACGTCTTGACGTAGACGACGCTACTTGTGATGGGTAGGTCGATACTGGTGATGTGCTGTGCTGTTATTTGAACTTCGTCACAGTTGAAGCGTACGATATCAAAGGCTGATGGTCTCGCGTGGTCGGACTGGAAGCTGATCTTGATGGTAGCTTTTCTGTAGAAATGAGCCATAGTGACTCAGTGTCAAAGGATACGAGTACTAGCTGTGGCAAGGAAGTAAACAAACTACGCTCACCTGTTCTGTGCTCACCTGCCGAAAGCAGACTGCCCCTAGACCATCCTTAACTAAAGCTTTTCGTAAGAATTGTGCAGATTTGATCCGTCATCTGCCATAGATTAATGATTGCCATTCAACCTAACCATTGGTTTCATACTGCACTGATTATAAAAAATTAAATGATGGACCAATACAGGTAAAAACTCAGTCGAAACCACAGATTTACCAGTGTACTGCACTGCACGGTGCTCTTAACATTAAATTGTTCTCCATCATCAGTGTGTCTGGTCTTCTTGTTGCGACAGTTAACCTGCTGTCGTATATTTCATTCTGATGTCGTTCTTTAAGAAACTGAACAAAACTACTTTTCGTCAATTAATGAGATTAAAATTATTTTCTATACCTGGATTAATCATGTTTGCAATAGGAAAAAAGATAACAACTGTGTACACTCACGAAGGCTCAGTCACACTGAAGAAACCAAATCTCGACGACACGTGTGTGGTCACGCGCGCCATTACTTGAGCTGTGATGGTAGCGCCAATGGTTGCCACAAGTCGCGCAGCTACTGCAGACAGCAAGTTTACCGGTCTTTTTTTTCTCCGCTTATTGTGCAAGCTCTACTTTACTTCAGTGCACTATTGTTGGAATGGTAGCGACGCTCAGTTGACCACGGCTGAAAAATCTGCCTCTGCCATGTGTGAAACCGGCCTATGAGTACTGCCTTGCCCGTCGGTGCTTGCTGAGTCAAATGCTAATCACATGGTCAAAGTCACGCAGTGAACACATGACCGTAGACGATCGACCGTTTCACTCTGACAAGAAGACCACACGGCTACCGGATTTTTGAATTTTTTATGTTTATGGTGCATAAAGCTTGTAAGAGGTCCATGACTAAGGAATTTATTGCTAGCGCACTCGAGCAGACGTAATTTCGATGGATTGCTCACACGCTGCCTGCGATATGTATGCTACAATAGAATCGCAGAACAGAGAGAGGTGTCGGCAGCAGTAGTGGTAGTAGCTCGCAGTCGGGCGGTTGGGTCAGGTCGCTCGTAGAGAGCAGTTGTCTAGTTGTATAGGTCACAGAGAGTACTTGTCTCCTGTGTTGAATTACCAAGGCTGTTCATGGAGAACGATGGCGGTGCCTGAGCGATGTAGTATAAGGTAAAAGCAAAAATAAATAAATAAATTCTAAATATTTATTGCCACGCGAATATGTAATTTGCAACAAGTCATTTTGTGCTATTGTTATATCAAAGTCAGATGAAAATAATTTTCAATAAGTTTTCAATAATAATCTTTCTTATAAAGATAAGTTTTGACAGTCATTCATCTGAATTAAAAGTTTTTACTAATTCTCCTGTCCATAGTCATGCCAATTATTGTAAATAAAATCAATGGTTTTTCATACATAACAAAATCTAGTGGCCAGCACTGCAGTGGGCTGTGCCAGAAAAATTTCTTATAGGAGCAGACATACACGCGTTATCCGGCGACTTAACTGAGGTAAGAATTTTCAGTTTATTCAGAATGACTTTTCAGGCCCATGACGCAGCATTGCTGAAGACTAGATTTACCAGTTTAGGTTCACAGTCACTTAATTATTGAAAGGTTATATATGAGTCACAATGTTTTTCGAGACGTTAGTCACATTTCTTATTGTGAGGTAACGAAAATAACTGTTGGGAGGTTACAAGCCTCGAACACAAAATGTGTATCATCCAAAGCTGTTTGTAGCAGCTCTGAAGCATTCTCCACAAAACAGACGTTGAAGTGTACCGCCCACGTTTAATATTCTAGTGTAAGGTCATTCATTTTCGAGAAGCATCGTGGTTCTGCGCTAGAGCGCTCGCCTGCCATATGTGGGTGCGTGGGTTTAATTGCAATTAGATTCAAATTTTTAAACCAAGTTGTATATTCTTCAAGCATTTCCGAGAAGTCTAAAACACAGAACTGAAAAAAAGTTCTATTTTTTAAAAATTTAAACAATCTTACTTAACGATCTTTTACGTAAGATTGGTAATTAGAAGACGTGCATTTATCATAAAAAGTGACAACTACATACGTAAATTAACATATTTTTGATGAGTTTTATATGTAAATGAGGTAAGGAGCCAGCCTTGTGACCCATTCCCTCTTTCACTTTCTGCCCAGTGATGCACCACTGTCCGCCATTCTCTCGAGCAAAGACGAACCGGTCAGATGTTGCGTATCGGAAGATGGAGTGACAGCCTGGTCACTAGGGGCTACCAACAGCACCAAGTGTGTTAGAGGTCTCGTAACCAGAGCCCTGATGCTGCTATTGCTTCAAGCAGTAGTCAGATTCTGTCGACCATGTCCAGTGCAGCATCCAGCCGTTTATAGGCAGTAGCTAATTCTCCATGCGTCTGCTCACAACAGGTACAGTTCCTACCCATATTGTACTGAGTAAAAGGAAAACCGAATAGGGTCGCAAAAATACAGGTAAAGCAGTGAGTAGCTGCTGAGGAACTACAAACAGCCCCCCCCCCCCACCCGGAAAAGAGAAAATTAGCTGACTGTGGTGCTAGTGAAGTGAGAATATAGACAAAATATAAACTAGAGAATAAACAAACACTAAAATTTGCTGTATATAGTTCTCATTTCAGCCTATGACAGAAAGACCCACCAGCTCTTAAAACAGAAATGAATGACTTTGATGAAAATAGTTGTATCAACACCAGAAAAGGAAAGCTACTGCAGGAAATAAATACACTACCTCTATAGCAGTAATCTAAACTATCCGCTGTGCACTAACAATCGATTTAAATGGAGTCACGTGACATGACTCTTAAGTCAGCAGATTACTTCGCTTTGATGTGCACTAAGATTTAATAGAAAAAAACTTAAGAGTAAGTTAGGAGACACTAGTCTGCACAGTAAAATACAGAAGTGCTATTAACTTCCTTGTGGAAGTATCTGAGAAACAGAATCTAAACTCCAGAATGAGATTTTCACTCTGCAGCGGAGTGTGCGCTGATATGAAACTTCCTGGCAGATTAAAACTGTGTGCCCGACCGAGACTCGAACTCGAGATTTTCACTCTGCAGCGGAGTGTGCGCTGATATGAAACTTCCTGGCAGATTAAAACTGTGTGCCCGACCGAGACTCGAACTCGAGATTTTCACTCTGCAGCGGAGTGTGCGCTGATATGAAACTTCCTGGCAGATTAAAACTGTGTGCCCGACCGAGACTCGAAGGCAAAGGTCCCGAGTTCGAGTCTCGTCGGGCACACAGTTTTAATCTGCCAGGAAGTTTCAGAAACTAAACTATTTGAATATGTATTAGACAACTGGTACAGCTACAAGAGTCCTTTCTGTCCTGTGGCATTTGTTACGTGTGTATGTAAAGTACATCCAAGTTACGGATGAAACTGAAATCGTCACATGCCTTGTCCTCACTTATTCGTGGGTGGCTTAAATACGTACACACAGGCAAAGTTCCCCACTAATCCCACGTTCGCAAAAGTACTGCATGACAACGTCAGTCGACAGTTCGATACTGACACATGTCTATTTTATCACTGCGTCCAATGAAAGCTCTGCAATGGAGCAATAGAAGACAAGATCCGGCGTGTATGAGTCCGTAAATACTTGTATACTCTGTAATCTCACAAAAATATCTGAGAGTAGTTTTACACCTACGTCCGTTTAGAGTCTAGTATTGCACTGAATTAGGAATTTTGGATTCCTGCCAAACGTACATCACATGTCCATACTCCGCACCTGTTATGTCAGTGCCTGTAAATTTACTGGTGAATGCATATATGCCTGGCAATGTAATTTCGTTGTGTCGCTCCATGAAATCCAGGTATTGGTATGGAAAGACCCCTTCTTCATCACAAACTGAAACTTTGCATCATCAGGATTGGTAGCTGTAGTGATATGCATGTTCTCCTGATACATTGTTTCACTGAGTTTCTGAAGAGAGATGTGCCTAAATCGAAGTGAACCCAGGAAGTGGAACATAATTCTTGATGTGATTTGCTTGGAAAATGAAATGTATTTTTCAAGTGTCTCACATATGACCATGACCCTTTCTTTTCTGAAGCCTAAACCACCCAAGTGCTCAATAAGGAAGAGGGCATCATATCTGCTCATATTATGAAAGGCGCGGTGTGTGTCATGGCAGTTGGTGTTTCAAGTTTCGCAGAGCTTCCCTGTTCGATGATAATGGTCTGTACGTAGAGCTTCAGCTTTTTTATACAATGCCGTCACCAAATACGACAGTCAACTGTCAGCTCATATAAGGCACCATTCCCCTACAACTTGGTCATGCGATTATTATTCTGATAAACTGAATCAGCACACCACAGAAATTTTTCTACCTCAGTGAACAAGTATCTCGCAGGATTATCCCCAATGGAAGCAACTGAGACTAGGATCATATGAGCACACGACTTGATATGCCACTGGATATGGTGTCTGCCACTGTTTGAAGATACAATAGGAGCTAGGAGGCACTTGAAATCCACATAAACTACAAATGGACAGCATTCCTGGTGATGAACATTTTTATAAAAAATGGCTCTGAGCACTATGGAACTGTGGAACTATGGGACATCTGTGGTCATCAGTCCCCTAGAACTTAGAACTGCTTAAACCTAACTAACCTAAGGACATCACACACATCCCATGCCCGAGGCAGGATTCGAACCTGCGACCGTAGCAGTCGCGCGGTTCCGGACTGAGCGCCTGAACCGCTAGACCACCGCGGCAGGCGAACATTTTTATACTTCAAGAACTTTTCAGCCTTGGTAGGCATTTCTGCGTGGACTATTTCTTGGGCAAAATGTAAAAACAAATGCTTTGCAAATACTTGCTTGAAGTTGAGGATATTATGATAAAAACGCCATGCGCTGAGAAGTTTTGAAAATTGGGACGAACGTAAGTGATATATGTTTTTGTTTCATACATAGTGTTGTTTCTCCCGTTTGGCGCATAACAGCAAATATATGTGCCTCGGGTGAGGGTCGGCTACTTTAGAAAATTAGAGTATTCCAACAACTTTATGCTTTACGCCCTTGTTTTTGTTCCGCACAGTGCACTCTTCATCTTCTTCTGCATTGCTTTCGTCCACATCCTGGGCATAAACATAAAAAGAATAGTTTGCTTCTAAGGTATTGGAAGATCCTGGAATGTAATGGGAATGAGATGCCATTGTGGTTATAAGGCTTGCAAACTCTAAATGTTCATTATGTAGTAATACGCTTTTCATCCTCCCCCCATGAACCATGGACCTTGCCGTTGGTGGGGAGGCTTGCGTGCCTCAACGATACAGATAGCCGTACCGTAGGTGCAACCACAACAGAGAGGTATCTGTTGAGAGGTCAGACAAACGTGTGGTTCCTGAAGAGGGGCAGCAGCCTTTTCAGTAGTCGCAGGGGCAACAGTCTGGATGATTGACTGATCTGGCCTTGTAACGCTAACCAAAATGGCCTTCCTGTTCTGGTACTGCGAACGGCTGAAAGCAAGGGGAAACTACAGCCGTAATTTTTCCCGAGGGTATGCAGCTTTACTGTATGATTAAATGATGATGGCGTCCTCTTGGGTAAAATATTCCGGAGGTAAAATAGTCCCCCATTCGGATTTCCGGGCGGGGACTACTCAAGAGGACGTCGTTATCAGGAGAAAGAAATCTGGCGCTCTACGGATCGGAGATCCCTTAATCGGGCAGGTAGGTTAGAAAATTTAAAAAGGGAAATGGATAGGTTAAAGTTAGTATAGTGGGAATTAGTGAACTTCGGTCGCAGGAAGAACAAGACTTTTGGTCGGGTGAATGCAGAGTTATAAATACAAAACCAAATAGGGGTAATGCAGGAGTAGGTTTAATAATGAATAAAAAAAATAGGAGTGCGGGTAAGCTACTACGAAAAGAATAGTGAACGCATTATTGTGGCCAAGATAGACACGAAGGCCACGCCTACTACAGTAGTACAAGTTTATATGCCAACTGGCTCTCCAGATGACGAAGAAATTGATGAAATGTATGATGATATAAAAGAAATTATTCAGATGGTGAAGGGAGACGATATTTTAATAGTCATGGGTGACTGGAATTCGGTAGAAGGAAAAGGGGGAGAAGGAAACATAGTAGGTGAATATGGATTGGGGCTAAGAAATGAAAGAGGAAGCCGTGTGGTAGAATTTTGCACAGAGCACAACTTAATCATGGTTCAAGAATCATGAAAGAAGATTGTATACATGGAAGAATCCTGGAGATACTAGAAGGTATCAGATAGGTTATATAATGGTAAGACAGAGATTTAGGAACCAGGTTTTAAATTGTAAGACATTTCCAGGGGCAGATGTGGACTCTGACCACAATCTATTAGTTATGAACTGTAGATTAAAACTGAAGAAACTGCAAAAAGGTGGGAATTTAAGGAGATGGGACCTGGATATACTGAAAGAACCAGAGATTGTACAAAGTTTCAGGGAGTGCATAAGGGATCAATTGACAGGAATGGAGGAAAGAAATACAATAGAAGAAGAATGGGTAGCTTTGAGGGATGAAATAGTGAAGGCAGCAGAGGATCAAATAGGTAAAAAGACGAGGGCTAATAGAAATCCTTGGGTAACAGAAGAAATATTGAATTTAATTGATGAAAGGAGAAAATATAAAAATGCAGTAAGTGAAACAGGCAAAAAGGAATACAAACGTCTCAAAAATGATATCGACAGGAAGTGCAAAATGGCTAAGCAAGGATGGCTAGAGGACAAATGTAAGGATGTAGAGGCTTATCTCACTAGGGGTAAGATTGATACTGCCTACAGGAAAATTAAAGAGACCTTTGGAGACAGGATAACCACTTGCATGAATATCAAGAGCTCAGATGGAAACCCAGTTCTAAGTAAAGGAGGGAAAGCAGAAAGGTGGAAGGAGTATATAGAGGGCCTATATAAGGGCGATGTAGTTGAGGACAATATTATGGAAATGGAAGAGGATGTAGATGAAGATGAAATAGGAGATATGATATTGCGCGAAGAGTCTGACAGAGCACTGAAAGACCTGAGTCGAAACAAGGCCCCGGGAGTAGGCAACATTCCATTAGAACTACTGACAACCTTGGGAGAGCCAGTCCTGACAAAACTCTACCATCTGGTGAGCAAGATGTATGAGACAGGCGAAATACCCTCAGACTTCAAGAAGAATATAATAATTCTAATACCAAAGAAATCAGGTGTTGACAGATGTGAAAATTACCGAACTATCAGTTTAATAAGTAACAGCTGCAAAATACTAACGCGAATTCTTTACAGACGAATGGAAAAACTGATAGAAGCCGCCTCGGGGAAGATCAGTTTGGATTCCGTAGAAATGTTGGAACACGTGAGGCAATATTGACCCTACGACTTATCTTAGAAGAAAGATTAAGGAAAGGCAAATCTACGTTTCTAGCATTTGTAGACTTAGAGAAAGCTTTTGACAATGTTGACTGGAATACTCTCCTTCAAATTCTGAAGGTGGCAGAGGTAAAATACAGAGATCGAGAGGCTATTTACAATTTGTACAGAAACCAGATGGCAGTTATAAGAGTCGAGGGGTATTAAAGGGAAGCAGTGGTTGGGAAGGGAGTGAGACAGGGTTGTAGCCTATCCCCGATGTTATTCAATCTGTATATTGAGCAAGCAATAAAGGAAACAAAAGAAAAGTTCGGAGTAGGTATTAAAATCCATGGAGAAGAAATAAAAACTTTGAAGTTCGCCGATAACATTGTAATTCTGTCAGAGACAGCAAAGGACTTGGAAAAGCAGTTGAACGGAATAGACAGTGTCTTGAGAGGAGGGTATAAGATGAACATCAACAAAAGCAAAACGAGGATAATGGAATGTAGTCGAATTAAGTCGGGTGATGCTGAGTGAATTAGATTAGGAAATGAGACACTTAAAGTAGTAAAGGAGTTTTGCTATTTGGGGAGCAAAATAACAGATGATGGTCGAAGTAGAGAGGATACAAAATGTAGACTGGCAATGGGAAGGAAAGCGTTTCTGAAGAAGAGAAATTTGTTAACATCGAGTATTGATTTAAGTGCCAGGAAGTCGTTTCTCGAAGTATTTGTATGGAGTGTAGCCATGTATGGAAGTGAAACGTGGACGATAAATAGCTTAGACAAGAAGAGAATAGAAGCTTTCGAAATGTGGTGCTACAGAAGAATGCTGAAGATTAGATGGGTTGATCACATAACTAATGAGGGGGTATTGAATAGAATTGGGGAGAAGAGGAGCTTGTGGCACAACTTGACTAGAAGAAGGGATCGGTTGTTAGGACATGTTCTGAGACATCGAGGGATCACCAATTTAGTATTGGAGGGCAGCGTGGAGGGTAAAAATCGTAGAGGGAGACCAAGAGAGGAATACACTAAGCAGATTCAGAAGGATGTGGGTTGCAGTAGGTTCTGGGAGATGAAGAAGCTTGCACAGGATAGAGTAGCATGGAGAGCTGCATCCAACCAGTCTCAGGACTGAAGACCACAACAACAACAATGGTTTTCATTTTTATCACAAGGTGGAAGCAACCATGTAAAGCATAATCCATCACCCTCATTTAAATTCTGGACTTAAATACATGCCTGTTTAGTGATACTATCCCTTCAAAGAGAGATAAAACTGATACCACCTTTAAATGGGTGAAATACACAGCTCAGCATTTTACATAATACTCTTTCCTGCATTTTGGAAAAATGGGTCAGTACGACACTCAGGGCTTGGAACCAATCTTCAGTTGAATCAGTTTATGATACCACACCATTTCCCCCCTAAATGCACACGTCTTCTCCATGACTACCTTCTGTCATTGGGTGGGTGGAGGTGGGAGGGGTGAAGGGCGTGAGTTCACAGTTGCCACACTTAATGGCAGGATACCACAGGTTGTTAATGATTTCTGGGAGGCCAGTTTCCAAAATGTGTAGACACACAGTAAGGAAAACGGTAGAGTCCTGGTAACCTGCACTAGAGTTATCTGTATGAGATTGCAAGATCCAGTCCCCAAAAGCTCCTGTAACCACAGAGTAGTCAAAACATGCAACTGACCTGAGGCTGATGATGATAATTGTTTGTGGGGCGCTCAACCGCTCAGTCATCAGCGCCGCTCATTAACAGTATGGATCAGAGACTGCTACTACATTCAGGGAGAGGTTACAACAATGCTGTTGAGATGGTTCAGGGCACAGTGAATGCATCTTTGCCGGACCCAGTTGAGGAGACTGTGGCGCTGGGCAGCTCCAAGCAGTGTTGGCAGCCCAGAAGAGTGCATCATCAGGTTTTGGCATTGTGTTATTGGTACAAGCCTGTCTCCAGATGATTCCAGTACCCCCACAAAAGAAGAAATGGTATTGATAAGTGTCGTATGTAACTTCCAAAGTACATGTGCAGACATCAATAAAAATAATTTATAGTACCCATGTAGCAATTTTTCGTCATCTGTGTTACTGAAATACATGGCTCTCATCTAATTGTGAATCAATGTACTACTCTTAGCAGCGTTTCTACGTAATAATCGACCTCCTGATTGGAATGCCATGATCTGGTGCACCAAGAAGCAAAAAAATCTCAAAAGAAATCCGTGAAAGCCAGTAGAGGAGAAAAAATGTACTGCTGCTAATTACATATCATCCACACAATGATAAGTGTCATTCTTCATGCGCTCACACTGGACAACGGTGTCATGGGTTGGGATGGGTCATTCACTTGGATAACAGTGGCTTCAGTGCTCCATAGCCATATTATAAACGAATGTACCTTAAAACAAACTAACAATATCTTATATGCACTGCTCCAACCAGAGGTTCGAATCCTCTCTCGGGCATGGGTGTGTGTGTTGTTCTTAGCATAAGCTAGTTTAAGTTGTGTTTAAGACTAGGGATCGATGACATCACCAGTCTGGTCTCTTGGGAACTCACATACATTTGAACATTTTTTCTGATATGTGAATGCAAGTGTGTAAATATAATAATAATAATAATAATAAATCCCGTGGAGGCCCGGGAAAAGAATAGGCCTCCGGTATGTTCTGCCAGTCGTAAAAGGCGACGAAAAGAACAAACCACTAAAAGGGCTAACCCCCCTTTTAGTGTGATTACTTGGTTCAGGACAGAACTAAAGAAGCCTCGGACAAGCGTTGTCATGGTCGGGGACGACGGTTGAACCCTATGCCTGCCCACAATGGTAACGACACTGCTAGCCAACTGGAAAATGATTTAAATCCAAATAGAGGTGTTTTGCAGGATATGCTTCCTGCAACGACCCTAGAAGGAAAACAAAGACAGAGGATGAGAAGGTCAGATGAAGTTAATCGACACCTCATGTTCTGCTATTACCAAGCAACAAACCTAGGAACCAACACAACTGGATACAGATCACAAGTATACACAACATTTATTACCAGATACCCAGAATTAAAATTTTTAACAGAACAACGACTAGCTGATCAGATCCGTGTAATAATCAAAAATAACAGGATACCCCAGTCAGAATTAGAAAACATCAAACAACAAGTACAACAAATACTAGAACAAAATAATGTGCAATCCGAAGAAGAAGAAAATACAGTAATGGACTCAAACAGCCCAGAGCAAACAAACAAAGAACAACATGCATCAATTAAACAATCAGAGGAAAACGACATCTTAAGACAGCCACCAGAACAAGCACAAATAGAACACAAAGTGACACACATGTTAGATATAGAAGAAAAATTTCAGCTGACATATATAGAATACAAAGACACAAATACAGACATTAGACCATTCTTGCATAGACCACCAAATAACCCACAAGTCGAAACAACAATAACAACTATCAACACAATCATACACAACAAAATAAATGAAAATACAACTATGGAAGAGTTACAACTACTGGTTTATGCAGGAGCACTCACTACACTAAATATACACACTAGGCAGAGATCAGAACCAACCAACACACAGAAGTAACCCACAAAACCAGCATGGCAACACAGGCTACAGATCAGAATAGAAAAACTGAGAAAAGACATTGGACAGCTAACACAATTTATAAGAAATGAAATATCAGACAAAAAACGAAAAAAGTTAGGTAAAATCTCACAACAAGAAGCAATAGAGCAATTAGATGAAAAGAAGCAGAAATTACAAGCATTGGCCAAACGACTTAGAAGATACAAAAAAAGTGAAAATAGAAGGAAACAAAACCAAACATTCAACACAAATCAAAAGAGATTTTACCAAACAATAGATAACACACACATTAAAATAGACAATCCACCAAACATAACAGACATGGAACGCTTCTGGAGCAACCTATGGTCAAACCCGGTACAACATAACAGGCATGCACGGTGGATACAAGCAGAAACAGACTCATACAAGATGATACTACAAATGCCTGAAGTGATAATTTTGCAACATGAAGTCACCCAAGCAATTAATTCTACGCACAATTGGAAAGCCCCTGGAAATGATAAAATAGCAAATTTCTGGCTAAAGAAGTTCACCTCAACACATTCACATCTAACTAAATTGTATAACAGTTACATTGCAGACCCACACACATTCCCTGATACACTTACACGTGGAATAACCTATCTGAAACCTAAAGATCAAGCAGACACAGTAAACCCAGCTAAATATCACCCCATATGCCTACCAACAATCTATAAAATATTAACTTCAGTCATTACACAGAAATTAATGACACATACAACACAGAACAAAATTATAAATGAAGAACAAAAAGGCTGCTGCAAAGGAGCACGATGATGTAAAGAGCAACTGATAATAGTTACAGAGGTGACATATCAAGCTAAAACTAAACAAAGGTCACTACACTACGCATACATTGATTACCAAAAAGCTTTTGATAGTGTACCCCACTCATGGTTACTACAGATATTGGAAATATACAAAGTAGATCCTAAATTGATACAGTTCCTAAACATAGTTATGAAAAACTGGAAAACCACACTTAATATCCAAACAAACTCTAATAGTATCACATCACAGCCAATACAGATAAAGCGTGGAATATACCAAGGAGACACTTTAAGTCCTTTCTGGTTCTGTCTTGCTCTGAACCCACTATCCAACATGCTAAATAATACAAATTATGGATATAATATTACTGGAACATACCCACACAAAATCACACATTTGCTATACATGGATGATCTAAAACTACTGGCAGCAACCAATCAACAACTCAACCAATTACTAAAGATAACAGAAGTATCCAGCAATGATATAAATATGGCTTTTGGAACAGACAAATGTAAGAAAAATAGCATAGTCAAGGGAAAACACACTAAACAATAAGATTACATATTGAATAACCACAGTGACTCCATAGAAGCGATGGAAAAAACATATGCCTATAAATATCTAGGATACAGACAAAAAATAGGAATAGATAATACAAATATTAAAGAAGAACTAAAAGAAAAATATAGACAAAGACTAACAAAAATACTGAAAACAGAATTGACAGCAAGAAACAAGACAAAAGCTATAAATACTTATGCTATACCAATATTGACCTACTCATTTGGAGTAGTGAAATGGAGTAACACAGACCTAGAATTACTCAATACACTTACACGTTCACAATGCCACAAATATAGAATACATCACATACATTCAGCAACAGAAAGATTCACATTAAGCAGAAAGGAAGGAGGAAGGGGATTCATCGACATAAGAAACCTACATTATGGACAGGTAGACAATTTAAGAAAATTCTTTCTAGAACGAGCAGAAACTAGCAAAATACACAAAGCAATCACTCATATAAATACATCGGCTACACCACTGTAATTTCATAACCACTTCTACAACCCTTTAGATCACATAACATCAAAAGATACGAAGAAAGTAAATTGGAAAAAGAAAACACTACATGGCAAGCACCCATATCATCTAACACAGCCACACTTCGATCAAGACGCATCCAACACATGGCTAAGAAAAGGCAATATATACAGTGAGACGGAAGGCTTCATGATTGCAATACAGGATCAAACAATAAACACCTGATATTACAGCAAGCATATTATTAAAGATCCCAATACCTCAACAGATAAATGCAGACTTTGCAAACAACAAATAGAAACAGTAGATCACATCACAAGTGGATGTACAATACTAGCAAATACAGAATACCCCAGAAGACATGACAATGTAGCAAAAATAATACATCAACAGCTTGCCTTACAACATAAACTTAGAAAACAACACGTTCCCACATACAAGAATGCACCACAAAATGTACTGGAGAATGATGAATACAAATTATACTGGAACAGAACCATTATAACAGATAAAACAACACCACATAACAAACCTGACATCATACTCACCAATAAAAAGAAGAAATTAACACAACTAATCGAAATATCCATACCCAATACAACAAATATACAAAAGAAAACAGGAGAAAAAATTGAAAAATACATCCAACTGGCTGAGGAAGTCAAGGACATGTGGCATCAGGATAAAGTTGACATTATACCAATTACACTATCAACTACAGGACTCATACCACACAATATCCACCAGTACATTAATGCAATACAGCTACATCCAAACTTATATATACAATTACAGAAATCCGTAATTATTCAATTACCCGAAAGTTCCTAAATGCAATATAACATATACCGTACAGTTAAAAGGAAGTGACGCTTGATCAAGGTCCGCGTCACTTTCCATTTTTAACCAGACTTAACGTCTGAGAAAGTAAAGAAATAATAATAATAATAATAATAATAATAATAATAATTATTATTTACATCACTGGAGAGAAAATGAACGACTACTACTACTACTACTACTAATTACGTAACTGCCCCTATCCGGTAGGTGTCACTTCACATGAGCTCATGCTGCAGAAAGATGTGGCTTGGGATTGTCATTCAGTTGTACCTCAGCAGATGTGGCATTGACACGTTGCCCCATAGCAATATTGCCATAGAGGATACCTAGAAAGAACAAAGACATCTTATAAGTAATACAAACAAGTGTTAATTATTGTAGAAGAACAAGAAGAAATGTCACTTACTAGATATTTCGACGTTCTTTAATAGCAGACGCCATTCCCTGTGAATTCATAATATAAAAAGATGTCATAGAATGAGATGGGCAAATCTCAGATATTTGTGTCACTACCCTACTGCACAAATTTATAATATTATCCAAGTCTCGTAGAATTAAACAATAACATTTCATAAACATCATAAGCTTGCATAATTTTATAACACACTTACATGACTTACTAGAACCACTTCTGCCTTAGAGTGTGTATAGGTTGTTTCAAGTCCTTTGTGGCCACAATAGGAACCTTATCAACACAAGTATTTCTATAAGAAAACTTGAGAGAAGGCACTGTTAAAGTATCATGGAAACAAATACACATACAGAGATCTGTGACATATTTCTCCTAATGGACTGCTGTAGGTGGAGTGGGTATTGTGTCAACTTCAAACATAGGTTGCAGAGTGGATATAGTCTGCTGGTGCACAATAATGGGGCTGCACTGCACTCCATCCAACCCACTACTGCAACCTTGCAGAAAATTCTATAAGGAAAAAAAACCATTACGTTAAATAACCAAAGTATTATTAATCCCACACATACGCAGAGAAACAGAGAATAAATATGCAAAATAAATATAAAATACAATCACAAAATCCAACATTTAATGGCACTGTTTCGCCAATACTGAGCCAAATGGTACCCTCTGAAGTACCTATTAACACCACTAAATCTTTTAATGTACTATCTTGCATTTGGGGCGACTGTGTACACCCACCTGCTTTAAATCCAGGGCACTTGCTAGCTCCTGCTGCAGCATCACACTCGTTCGTAAATTGTACTTCATGTCTGCTATAAGACTACCACTGATAATCTTGCACTGGCACAGACTAGAACTCAAATGATCACTCTTGGCAAAACGCATCTTATTTATATCTCGAAAACTGGTTAAACACAAACTTGGCAATGACATGTAAGTAGGCTGTTTAGGTTTTTTTATTGGTAACGCCACTTCTGTATGAAAATCACTGGCTGTGCTGTGTGCAGTCTGTGGCTGCTTTGCATTGTTGTAATACTCGCCATTGTAGTGTTGGGCAGCGGCAGCTGGATGTGAACAGCGCGTAGCGTTGCGCAGTTGGAGGTGAGCCGCCAGCAGTGGTGGATGTGGGGAGAGAGATGGCGGAGTTTTGAAATTTGTCATGAACTGCTATATTTATATATGATGATATCAAGGTAAATACATTGTTTGTTCTCTATTAATATCTTTCATTTGCTAACTATCCCTATCAGTTGTTAGTGCCTTCCATAGTTTGAATCTTTTATTTAGCTGGCAGTAGTGGCGCTCGCTGTATTGCAGTAGCTTGAGCAGCGAAGATTTTTGTGAGGTAAGTGATTTGTGAAAGGTATAGTTTAATTTTAGTCAGGGCCATTCTTTTGTAGGGAATTTTGAAAGTCAGATTGCGTTGCGCTAACAAAATATTGTGTGTCAGTTTAAGCACAGTCATGTATAATTGTTAAAAGGGGACGTTTCAGACAGACTGGATCCTGTCAGATTGTTATCAGCACACTTCCGCTGCGAGACAACGTAGCGTTATTTATCAGTGGGTTGGAACCTACAGGGAAAGGTAGCATTAGCATGAAGTGTGACCAGTAGAATACTGTGAAGCTGTAATCAGCATGTACTTCCCTCGCTGTCAGCGCTTTACTATATTCTGTAGAGCATAGACACAGCACCGCTGTCGTCGACACATCGTAGTTTTCAGTTACTGGGAACCCGTTGGGCTGGTATCAGAGATGTTTCTACACTCTAACTGCCAGCAAAACGTCGTTCACGTATGCTCCTGCCGGGAGACATGCTGGACAGCTAGGGTGTCTGCATGTCTGTATCCAGCCAGTGCGCACTGCGGAGAATCACACAGAAATGCTAATATAGAAAGGGCTGGGTGACAGCTCGTTATTATAAAGCATGACGAAGAAGAAGAAGAAGAAGAAGAAAGTACACTTCATGGCTTCTGAGTTCACACTATAATTGACCTGGATTCAGGCTTACACGGATAGGTCCTTGACAACAGGCAGCAGACGATCGTTGCCATTTCCAACACCATGTAGAAGAGACATCTAAAGTTATCTGACCCATCCTCAATGAACGCCATAGACAGCGAGTGATAAATTCTTAGATGAAACCTGTCAGTTGTAGAGCGGAAGGAACGATGAACCGAATAAACAGAAAGTTTCATTTATTGGGAACCCAACTTCAGAGTATTAGTACACTATCTGAAGCAGACATGAACCCATGTTCTTCTCAATATGTAAGCTTGGGTTGTTAAATTGATGGATTGTTGTATGAATCGGGATTGCGAATAGGTGTGTTGTTGTACATTTCATCCAACCATGACACCTTTTCATGATCTTTGATGTAGATGATGCTGTCTGATCAAAATTTTGGAGCAATGTCACCATATCTTCGCATACAATTCCAACAGCACACCAGTGTTTTCCGTGATGGAAATGCGTTAACCGTGAGAAGATTTTTCAAGTCTTGGCGCGCTTTACTGTCCTAAACAATGTGGATGAGCGTAGATAACTTCGTTATTTCGTTTGTGAATGTGAGGAATGGAATATCCTTAAACTCAAATTGCTTCTTTGTCGAAGTCCTTTGTGTCCACTATGATGTCCACTCTCTGAAGTGTTATCGTGTAATGCCTCGAATGCGAAGCAGCACTTGTTAATTTATACAAGCCACTGTACAGTCAGAGTGAGAGGAGAGTAATTTATTGCATAATCGTGTAACAATAATGCCTAACCTGGAGTGGTTGGAGGGAACTTGTCTGAAGATTCAAATTCAGTATGGTTGTCCATTAGCCCTGATTTTACTCTTTCAGTTTGCTTTGAGGGATGTATGATGACAACACACGCTAGTTCTTTAAATTTGCTGTGAGTTGAGCATGCACCAAAATTCATCACCCTCAGGGTAGGAAGAGTGAAACATATCATACTGTAGGCAAATATTGTTACTATCCCAGTCAAACTGTAAATGTTTGTATGGGAAAAATACAGAATAAACTAAACTCTTACAATGGTTAGTTAACAAGTGTAGAAGATGCTGGAGTCCTTTTTCAGATTTCGAATCGCATCTGTTTGCAGCACCATAATAATACATGGAGGTAGGCCTATTTCTATTTGAACTGCTGTTTTAATGGCCCGTGTCTGGATGTCATCGGTAGAATTGGAAATTCAAACAGTTCACATGAATGGAAACTTTATGGCAGCTGAATGTCTTGATTCAATGAAAGTATAAATTTCAGACCCTCCTCTTTTTTTACAGAAATATGAGGCATTTTGCAAATAAAATTTGGTTTTCTTGTTATTCTCTTTGTGCGTATATTATCCATCGTACTTTGGACCACAATGAGTTCTTGTTCAGTGTTTATTATGATACGTCTGTCATCCTCAAAGAACCATTCTGCATTTGTAGACCATTGAAGACCTATGTAGATGCAGGAACATATGTTTTGAGGGTGAAGGTGTTCCCAAATTTCTTGTGCAATCTGTTTCGGTGCAACTAACGGCGTATCTTATTTCCTGAAACATGAAGGCTAACACTTAATGTGTAATTTGTGATGCTGCTTTATGGTTCTCAGCCATCTTCGCAAATGTGCCTTAGAAGTATAGGAAAATGTTGCTCAGAATTGTTAAATCGTCTTGGTGTTGAATGAGAATCATTATCATCAAACATCGCCGAAGCAGAAGATTTATGGAAGGAATATTCCTGGTACAAGTTTCTCTCACCATATTGAAATGACACACTTTTATCAGTCATTGAGTGCTTTTAATCCTGTCGTTTTAAGGAACGTGTAATTGCTCAGTGTTATCACAATCTACTTCCGCTGTAAAGTGATGTACTCTTGGCTGTGTGCATCGGTACCTTGTAACTTGTACCCATGCTGCTACTTCAGGTGAAAAATACCACAATTTCCTCTAATTGTAAATCGACTTGACTACTGTTCTGGCCAAGAACATTCAAATCGAGAAGGTCTAATGTCTTGAACAGTCACCGGGAAGTATACTGGGTTGCTTCGCTGCCCTGCGAATTTATGTCCTGGTGCCACTGTGGAAAAGAATCCATAGAATATACGGGTTAATTTCTGTTTTTAAGTACCTTTCTGCAAAACGTATGGGCATCGGTAGGTGTATTTAGTGGGTCGTAATCGGTCACCTTCACCTCTGTATATTTTATCACGCTGCAGAATTAGCTCGAGTTGTACCACGTATAATGCACTCTGGCACCAACATGCTGAATGTTCTCAGTGGCAATTATTACCTAACAGTTACTCTCAGGTGGTAGGCGTACATTCACGTGCTTCAGTCCAGTGACATTCACGTTGTAAATATTGGCAAAGAGCAACATTCTGGAAGTTCTTATCTGCAGATCGGCGGCTTGGGGAAGCTCTGTTGGCCGCTGCTGTGTCTGTAAACGCCAGATCTGATGCATCAGGAAGGCTGAATGCGGATTGCTGTTGCTGTAGTGGCGCACAGAAAAGAAACTCGAACGCATGCATGTCCTTGTCCATCATTTCTGCTAATGCCGCATCAGGAGTGCGTCTTGCTCTTGGAAACAAATAACAAAATGTAACAATGAACACTTAGAATGTTAATCAGTAATAGTAGTAGCACTAATATTTATAATAATAATAATATGCCGTGTTTGAACACTTCTGCTGCTGCTGTGCATCATGTTCCTTTCACGTAACTGTACAGACCTCGAATAACGAAGCCCATGGATATATAATGAAAATGGAATGCGGAGGCGGAATTTGATTTCTATTGGTCTAGGGAGAGAAAGGAAGGGAGAAGTTTCGTGCCTTTTTGCCCCAGAGGTGTATATGGGCACATGTCATGATGGGTAACTGGCTTCAATTTCGCATGAGTTTTTAGTCACACAACTGCCCAAGTTGGGTGGGCAGAGGGAGAGTTCCACAGGGTTGGGAGGCTGGGGGAGGGAAGGGGAGGGTAGAGAGAAAGATTCTTTGTAACCTTAAAGATAACAAGCCCAGTTGACTCAGCTGTAACCTTACACTGGTAGTGACATTGAGATAAGATGTTTATGTTAGCTTGTGTGCTTCCAGTTATCCAACTTTATAGTAATTTAATTTGGCTAGTATGAGTTGTTGGGTCTAGCCGTTGTCAAGAATTGATTACTAACTCAATAAGTCAAGTAAATACACACACAGAAAAGTTTTGCATTACCTCAGTCCCGAGAGTTCCGGAACCTGTACAAAATATTGGAACAGAGATCAATATAAACATCATTTCCATCCATTTTATTGCTCATGACAACCACACATTGCATGTTGTTCCACCGTACAGCGATACCTTCAGAGTTATGGTCCAGATTGCAGCACACATCGGTACCTCTAACACCCAGTAGCACGTCCTCTTGCATTGATGCATGCCTGTATTCGTCGTGGCATACTATCCACAAGTTCATCAAGGCACTGTTGGTCTGGATTCTGGAGAACACGCCGCCCATTATAGTCGAGCAATGTCGTTATCCTGAAGGAAGCCATTCACAAGCTGTGCACGATGGGGGAGCGAATTGTCGTCCATGAAGACGAATGCCACGCCAATATGCTGCCGATATGGTTGCACTATCTGTCGGAAGATGGCATTCACGTATCGTACAGTCGTTACAGTGCCTTCCATGATCACCAGCGGCATACGTCGGCCCCACATAATGACACCCCAAAACAGCAGAGAACCTTCACCTTGCTGCACTCGCTGGACAGTGTCTCTCAGGCGTCCAGTCTGATCGGGTAGCCTCCAAACAAGTCTCCAACGATTGTCTGGATGAAGGCACACGCGACACTCATTGGTGAAGAGATCGTGATGCCAATCCTGAACGGTCAATTCGGCATGTTGTTGGGTACATCTGTACCGCTTTGCATGGTGTCGTGGTTGCAAAGATAACCTCGCCATGGAGGTCGGGAGTGAAGTTGCGCGTCATGCACCCTATTGCGCACAGTTTGAGTCGTATCATGACGTCCTGTGGCTGCACGAGAAGCATTGTTCAACATGGTGGCGTTGTTGTCATGGTTCCTCGAAGCCATAATCCATAGGTGGCGGTCATCCACTGCAGTAGTAGCCCTTGGGCGACCTGAGCGAGGCATGTCAGAGACAGTTCCTGTCTCTCTGTATCTCCTTCATGTCCGAACTACATCGCTTTGGTTCACTCTGAAACGCCTGGGCACTTCCCTTATTGAGAGCCCTTCCTGGAACAGAGTAACAATGTAGACGCGATCGAACCGCGATATTGACCGTCTAGGCATGGTTGAAATACAGACAACACGAGCCGTGTACCTCCACCCTGATGGAATGAATGGAACTGATCGGAAGTCGGACACTCTCCGTCTAATAGGCGTTGCTCATGCTAGCTTGTTTACATCTTTGGGGGAGTTTAGTAGCATCTCTGAACAGTCAAAGGACAGTGTCTGTGATACAATATCCACAGTCAACGTCTATCTTCAGGAGTTCTGGGAACTGGGGTGACGCAAAACTTCTTTTGCTGTATGAAGTATGAACTGTTATTCTTTCAAAGCAAGCTTTTGACTTAAATTTTAAGAACTTAATTATTCCGAAAGAAAAATAGACTCGTGTTCGATTTACACAACATAGTCAGTTTTTGTACAGAACTTCTTCTCACAGTGAATCATCCCTTATCCATGTCCGAGTGCCGCAAGAAGATTATTTCAGTTAAGAATCAACAGAATACAGCTGTAGGAACGTTGCACGTCGTTCATAATTTTCTTCTGTATCCGTCCACTTGCTTTTACTCGCTTGTAGTCCAAATAATACTTTGTACACATGTATGAAACTGATAACCACGCAGCATTGCATCTCCATATCACTGGCATATAGTTTAATCTGTCGCAATGGTTCATCGTTCTGGATATTAGTAAAGTGGTTCGTATCTTCTTTGGTGGCTAGAGAATCATTTGAGCACTTAAAGGAATAGAGCTGAGAACATGCAGCTGCATGTCCAATTTCTCAGAGATGCAGTTGATCCAGAGTTCCCCTTTATGGATTCAATTCTCTGTTTGATAAAGTAAAATACGTGATTCGTAACAGTATTGTTTGGGAAAATGCTAGTCCGTTTTGGTAACAATACCTGTGATTGCTACCTATAATTGTTTTATAACACATTCGGTTCACCATTCCATCCATACATTGTTCACCCTCATAGATTTCAATGCTCTTTTGGATAGTGGGAAGTACGTTACTGATAACATTACTACTTGAGAAGATATCAGTCCTTTCTGCAACAATACCCGTGATTTTACAGGTATGTATTTGTTTTCCAGACCGTGACATTTACAGGTTGGACCCTAGAAGACCGTAATACTGTGGCTTCTTTAGCTGCTAAGAGCTTGTGGTAGGGTTCGAGTGTGGTGCAGACCCCACGAAGCTATGGGCCCAGGTAGTCAACAAGGCACTGTGCAAGCTGATGGTGTCTCCATGATGATGGGGTGTGTGTTTACATGGAATGGACTGGGTCCTCTGATCCAAATGAATCGACCATTGACTGGAGAATGGTTATTTTCGGCTACTTGGAGACCATCTGCAGCCATTCATAGACTTCATGTTCACAGACAATGATGGAATTATTGTATATGACAATGCGCCGTGTCACCACTCACAGTTGTTCGCGATTGGTCTGAAGAACATATAGAGAATTCGAGAGAATGATCTTGTCACCCAGATCGCCCGACATGAATCCAATCGAACATTTAGAGGACATAATCGAGAGGTCAGTTCGTGCCCAACATCCTGCACCGACAACACTTCCATAATTATGGACGGCTATAGAGACAGAATCAGCCATTGGGAGGCAAACAGAGGAACTACTTGATTGAGAAGTAGCGGCTCCGGTCACGAAAACTGATAACGGCCGGGAGAGCGGTGTACTGACCACGTGCCCCTCCATAACCATATCCAGTGATGCCTATGGGCTGTGGATGACACGGCGGTCGGTCGGTACCATTGGGCCTTCATGGCCTGTTCGGACGGAGTTTAGTTTACTTTTAGTGTAATAGAGACAGAATGGCTCAATATTTCTGAAGGAGACTTTCAACAACTTTTTGAGTCCAAGCCACGTCGAGGTACTGCGCTACACCGGACAAATGGAGTTCAGACATGATATTAGAAGGTATCGCACGTCTTTTGTCACCACAGTGTGTAGTCGCAACTAAGTGCACTGGGTACTTAACGTTAAGTCTACTGGTAAAATCTTACGTTATATCAGGACTTTGCGTTCGATGATAATATTCTTCTGGTGCGAAATTGGTGACAGGCACAATTACATAAGCAGCGTGAAAGGAGGACAACACCATTATATGAGGAGATTTGTAAAATGCACATACGATCATTCACATCTTCCTTGCTGGTCGGCAGATTCATGGCACTGGGATATTCGTTGGATAAGTGTTGTGTGATAAGAAGAGATTCACCTTGAGGAAGGATCAGCAATCTGCCTATATCCAAAACCCTACAGAGTATGTATTGTGGATATGAAATACTGTGACACTCTGAGACTTTCAAACAATCGTTTCTTACGAATATTGTCGAACGGAAACGAGCTCTCCACCAATCTTACGAGGAACATTCCACCGTATCTGTCAGTCATGTATGGCAGACAGGTGAAAAAGTTACCTAATAACTGTCTTACTGTACTGGAAAAGTTTTCTCGGACTTCATACCATTTTATACATCCACGTATTTGCTCTGTAAACTACCTTACGATATTCGGCGAGGAATTCTTTGGGTACGACTGTCACGCTGTGTGAATTTCACCGGTTCTCCTTCTACCTCCATCGTCTTTCCGCAAGGTGTGTGTACAGTGAATGTACATATGAGTTGACTTTTCTTGCAAAGTAAGCTGTCAGACCTCCAACAGTAAATCGCATCGTAATGGACAACGTCACTCTTTTAGCCTCTTTGTTGAACTTAGGTGAGCATCATAACGCTTGCGCACCTGATAAACGTACCACTCGTCTACGGATGTTTCTCTATCAGTCCGCTTGCTCTTTGTGAGGTATTGATGCCGGTGCCGGAGGGGGGGGGGATATTTCAGGACTTTTTGACTTCTGAAGATACTCTTTAGGCATGGCAAACTGTTACCTGGGATTACCCGAAAAAACCTATTTCTGCTACCCATGACCGTGAATGGGTCGAGATCCATCCGCGAGACTTTCATGTACCAAACTTTCTTTCCTAGTCCTGTTCAGGTGTAGGCCGTCACTAATGGCCCTACCAGATAATCAGCTACAGCTCCAACCCACACATTAGCCTTAAACTGATGCTGATGTCTAGCCTGCACTGTAGCTTGAGGATTGCGTCTGGCCAGACATGTTGGCTGTGGAAATTTGTTATACCATCTCTTCCAGACGTTGCATCCTCTGTAATCAAACCTAAGGAGGTAGACCACAGAACGGCAGTTTGTGGAACAAAGCTTCGGCACACTTTCTCCGGTAGTGGGTGAGTGACATGCGTAAGAATCTGCACACATTGGAGATGATACGGATAATTGGTTTGGTCGCAACATATCCTCCATACTGGACTTGGCCATGTACCACATGCCAGGATCACTTGTTTTGGGCTGATGCCTGGTTCTTCAAGGACAAACCATAGAACGTGCAATTCCTGGTGAACCGTACAAGCAACACGAGGTCTTCTTCGGCCAGTAGTCTGTGGTGCTACGAATCCTCTATCGGCAACGCGGCGATAAGCATCAACAAAGGCTGTCCTCGCTCTGCAAACGCCGTCTGATACAGCCGTGAATCCTCGCGTACATTATCATTGGCTTGGCCATAGATAAAAGTCATGTCTGCGTCCTCGCGAAATAAACATCCCACCATGTTCGAACTGAGCATTTGCAGCTAATTCAGTGCATGCAGTACATATACACAATAGAAACGTTAAAGACAGACGCATGTAAACAAATATCCATGGTAACAGAACGCCATGAAGGATACAATGAGTGAAATGGGTGGATAGATAAATAAAGTTGTTGAGCTGTTCCAGGAAAGCCCCTGAACATCAACTTTCTTTAGTAACTCGAAAAGGAAAGATTTTCGGACATATTTTGACGAACTTTTATTTTTGTTTTGGTGTAAGGAACCTGCCCCGTAAGTTCGTAAAACTACTTTTAAAAAACCCCTCTATATGGAATGGTGAACGTAAAGCTGAAATCGGCAATCAGTTTAAATAAGGGAAAACGAGACAATGACTGTAGCATCTTCGGTTTCTTTTAGTTTACTGCACATTAATGTGCTTGACATACAGCTTATTTGTAGTTAAAATAATGGTTCAAATGGCTCTGAGCACTATGGGACTTAACATCTGAGGTCATCAGTCCCCTAGACTTAGAACTACTTAAACGTGACTAACCTAAGGATAGCACACACATCCATGCCCGAGGCAGGATTCGAACCTGCGACCGTAGCAGCAGCGCGGTTGCAGACTGAAGCGCCTAGAACCGCTCGGTCACCATGGACGGCTATTTGTAGCAGCTTTCAGTGGAAAGAAGTTCTATATCCACTCATTCACACATACACACACACATACACACACACACACACACACACACACACACACACACGAATAAGCATATATTAAGGGTGGGGAAGAGTGAGAATGGGAGAGGGAGGGGAGAGGGAGATAGAGGTGGACAGAGAATTCCTCGAAAAAATGGCGATTTTGCCAGCAGTCCTTTCATTATGAAGACTACAAAGCAACCGGAACATAAATTCGTGGATCTCTTTGCGTGTAAGCTAATTTATCTCCACGTTCCAAACACAGCATAGCCGGCAAAAGGTAGGAGACGGAAGAGCAGCGGCGGCGATAGCGGGTATGAAATTTACGCCACATACCTGGCCGCCCTCTCCGCTACACCCCGCCGTCGGCATCTCTGATTAGTAATTACGGCGTTCCCCCGTAGTCACACACCTCGTGCACTCTGTACCCCTCTTTTTATCGCGCGTGGCGGTCGCATCATGACCAGAAGCGCTGCAGCCGTACAGTAATATCGCAGCAGCACGACCGACAAGCGAGCACGCACTCTGTCTCGGGACGGCTTGTTGGCAACTCTTGATGCTAGACAGTCTATCTGACGAGAAAACAAAACAGTAGCAAAATTGTGTGAATTCCGGCTGCGTCGTCAGTTTTGTCCACACGAACATCCACACCCACACACACGCGTCGTCAGTTTTGTCCACACGAACAACCACACCCACACACACATACACATACACCCCCCACACACACTCGCACAAGCAAACACTCATGCACCCCACGCACATATTCGCAAACACACACACACACGCACACACACACACACACACACACACACACACACACACACACACACACACACACACACATACTCACACTACTGATAATAGTGAAGCTTGAGACATAAAAATATCGCTATTTATAATTTGTACAGAAAGCAGATGGCAGTTATGAGTCGAGGGACATGAAAGGGAAGCAGTTGTTGGGAAGGGAGTGAGACAGGGTTGTAGCCTGTCCCCGATGTTATTCAGTCTGTATATTGAGCAAGCAGTAAAGGAAACAAAAGAAAAATCCGAAGTACGAATTAAAATCCACGGAAAAGAAATAAAAACTTTGAGGTTCACCGATGATATCGTAATTCTGTCAGAGACAGCGAAGGTCCTGGAAGAGCAGCTGAACGGAATGGACAGTGTCTTGAAAGGGGGATATAAAATGAGCATCATCAAAAGCAAAACAAGGATAATGGAATGTAGTCGAATTAAATCGGGTGATGCTGAGAGTACTGGATTAGGAATTGAGGCGTCTACAGTAGTAAATGAGTTTTGCTATTTGGGGAGCAAAGTAACTGATGATGGTCGAAGTAGAGAGGATATAAATTGTAGACTGGCAATGGCAAGGAAAGCGTTTCTGAAGAAGAGAAGTTTGTTGACGTCGAGTGTAGATTTAAGTGTCAGGAGTCGTTTCTGAAAGCATTTGTATGGAGTGTAGCCATGTATGGAAGTGAAACGTGGACGATAAATAGTTTAGACAAGATTTCGAAATGTGGTCAACAGAAGAATGCTGAAGATTAGATGGGTAGATGACATAACTAATGAGGAGTTACTGAATAGACTGGTGGGAAGAGAAATTTGTGGCACAGCTTGACTAAAAGAAGGGATCGGATGGTAGGACTTGTTCTGAGGCACCAAGGGATCACCAATTTAGTACTGGAGGGCAGCGTGGAGGGTAAAAATCTTAGAGGGGGACCAAAAGATGAATACATTAAGCAGATTCAGAAGGACATAGGTTGCAGGAGGTACTGGGAGATGAAGATCCTTGCACAGGATAGAGTAGCATGGAGAGCTGCATCAAACCAGTCTCTGGACTGAAGACCACAACAATGAGACATAAACAAACGGAAAACTTCTGTCTTAGAGCACAGTATATTATTAACTAATGGCTATTTTGTTTCGACGTAATGTTTCCCTTCCCAGTTAAGAACATGGAAGAAACTCAGTACTTTTCGATGTGGTCTGCATCAAAAGTGCACATACACCCACGTATCTAGTCGTGAAGCCACAGAGTGTCCAATGCTGACGATCTATTTCAGAATATAGTGGAAAGCATTTAACACGAAACTGGGGGCATCGAAATAATTTTTTGTGCTAAAAGAATTTCAAGGTAAAGCATGCATGCGAAAATAAACTGCAGTGTCGATCTTGTCGAATTTTTCTGCAATAGAGTAATTCGATTTCCTTCTAAAATTTACTGTTGTAGATACAAACAGTGTTCTGAAAGTTTAATTACAGAATAGTACTCCTTTTTCGAAAAACTCTATTACTGTTATTCAAATTGAGATACCAAATCGAGAACATAGCAGCAGTCAACCTGTGTGTTTATGTTCGTCTTTTTCTGCTCTTTCCAATGACAAACCAACCAAATTGCATTTTTTTCCCTGAACACGATTGTCCCTTAAATGCCAACTATTTTTTATTTAGCAGTGGCAAAATTTGCTAGTTTCAGTGATGTTGAAGACATATTTTGTATCATATTCTTCAATGTCAACGCATCTTAGTGTCATGGTTGGTAGAAAAGGAAAGGAACTGTGGTATCTTCCAGAGATCGTGGTGTTACACCAAAGTCGGTAATGTGAATTGCAAATAGCAAAGAGCACTTCATCTCAGATTCGAGAGAAGTAAAACCCTAGCTGACAAACAAAAGCTGAACGAAGTGAAAATGAGCATAAGGAGAGCAATGAGATAAGCGTTCAACGATTTTGAAAGTAAGACGTTGCAACCGACCTGAGTAAAAACCGTAAGAGATTTTTGGTCGCTTGTGAAACCAGTAAGTGGGTCAAAATCATCTCAGCGACCACAACGGCTCCGAAACGGAAGATAATAGAGAGACGGCCGAAATATTCAATTCGGTCTTCTGAAGTCGTTTCACTGTGGAAGATCGTAACACTGTTCCTACTTTCAATCGCCGTGCGAACGTCGAAATGGCAAATATTGAGATAACCGATCACGGGATTGAAAATGAGCTACAATCGCTCTGTAGTGGAAAGGCATCAGGACCAGATGAGATACCAACAAGTTTCTATAAAGATTTTTCGAAAGGATTTGCTCTGCTTCTAGGAGTAATTAATCGCAGATCATTTGAGCAACGAGAGGTACCTAATGACTGGAAAAAAGCGCAGGTCATTCCCGATTTTAAGGAAGGCCGTAAGACAGATCCACACAATTCTAGACCTATATCGTTGACGTCAATCTGTTGTAGAGTATGGAACATGCTTTATGTTCAAGAATTATTATGTTCTTGGAAAATGATCATCTCCTCTATAAAAATCAACATGGATTCCACAAATAGTGATCCTGTGAAACTCAGCTCGCTCTGTTGCTCCATGAGATCCTCATCGCAGTGGACAACGGCGCTCAGGTTGATGTCGTGTTCCTTGATTTCAGTAAGGCATTTGATACCGACCCGCTCTGCCGTTTCATGAAAAAATACGAGTTTACGAAGTATCGGAGCAGAGCTGCGATTGGATTCAAGACCTTATTGCGGATAGAACTCAACATGTCGCTCTTAACGGAACTAAATCGACAGATGTAAATGTAATATCCGGAGTACCACAGGGAAGTGTGATAGGACCGTTGCTGTTTACAGTATATACAAACGATATAGTAGAAAGCGTCGGATGGTCTTTAAGGTTATTCGCAGATGATGCAGTTGTTTATGCCAAAGAAGCAACGCCAGAAGGTAGTAAGAATTTGCAGATCGACCTGCAGAGAACTGGCGAATTGTGCAGACTCCGGCCGTTGACCCTGAATGTAAATAAATGTAACATATTGCGCATACGTAGGAAAATCCACTATTGTACAGCTACACTATTGATGATAAACAGCTGGAGACAGCATCTGCTGTAAAATATCTAGTGTAAGTAGGCTGTTTATGTTTTCTTATTGGCAACGTTACGTAGCGCTCTGTATGAAAATCACTGGCTGTGCTGTGTGCAGTCTGTGGCTAGTTTGCATTGTTGTCTGCCATTGTAGTGTCGGGCAGCGGCAGCTGGATGTGAACAGCGCGTAGCGTTGCGCAGTTGGAGGTGAGCCGCCAGCAGTGGTGGATGTGGGGAGAGAGATGGTGGAGTTTTGTAATTTGTCATGAACTGCTATATATATTACGACTATTAAGGTAAATACATTGTTTGTTCTCTATTAAAATCTTTCATTTGCTAACTATCCCTATCAGTAGTTAGTGCCTTCCGTAGTTTGAATCTTTTATTTAGCTGGCAGTAGTGGCGCTCGCTGTATTGCAGTAGTTCGAGTAATGAAGATTTTTGTGAGGTAAGTGATTTGTGAAAGGTATAGTTTAATGTTATTCAGGGCCATTCTTTTGCAGGGATCTTTGATAGTCAGATTGCGTTGCGCTAAAAATATTGTGTGTCAGTTTAAGCACAGTCTTGTATAATTCTTCAAAAAGGGGACGTTTCATATCAGGATAAGCACAGTCCTGTATAAATTGTTCAAAAGGGACGTTTCACTAGGCGTAATTATCCAGAGCGACCTTAAGTGGAATGGCCATATAAAACAGGTAGTGGGAAAAGCAGACACGAGACTCAGATTCATCGGAAGAATCTTAAGGAAATCTAACTCATCCACGAAAGAAGTGGCTTATAAAGCGCTTATACGCCCGATTCTTGTGTATTTTTCATCTGTCTGGGATTCCTATCAGGTAGGGGGTAGAGATGATCCAACGAAGAGAGGCGCGTTTCGTCACGGAATCAGTTGGCTGGCGAGAGAGCGTTACGGAGACGCTAAACAAACTCCACTGGCAGACATTACAAGAGAGGCGTCGTGCATCACGGACAGATTTACTATCGAAATTTTGGGATAGCACTTTTCGCGAGGAGTCGGACAACATATCACTTCCCCCGCACACATCTCGCATGTTGACCACAAAGAGAAAATCCGAGAAATTAGAGCTAATACAGTGGCTTACCAACAATCATTCTTCCCACGCACTATTCTCGAGTGGAACAGGGTTGTACCGAAAGTACCCTTCGCCACACAGCATTAGGTGGCTTGCGGAGTATGATGTAGATGTAGATGAATGGATATCACATACATTAGCGCTGCAATCCACAACCAGTCGGAGGCACTCCAGAAGACCACACCCTTCTCTTAGCATAGCAGCGCACTCTCGCTGAGGTCAATATAGAGTCGAGCATGCAAGAGCTCAGCCGTCAGCTGAGAGAGCCAACATCACAGTGTAGGACGAACGAGCTGTTAAAGTTTCTGATGAACTTGTAATCTGGAACGTCAGTTTGTTAATGAGCATATTAAGTGATGCTTTGCTAGTCAGACACAGTTGCAAGTAATCCAGTAGTCCTGCGGCAAAGAAGTGTGTCAAGTTAAGTAAGTGTTTTTATCATATTTTATGTAATACAGTGAACTAATATTTCATGTACGATGGTGTAGTGTGTTGCTCCGAATTACGATGCAATGTTCCTTCGCACATTCATGCAGACACTGCAGCGACTACAGCCGTTATGAAATACATGAAATGTAGAATGAAATTTTCACTCTACAGCGGAGTGTGCGCTGGTATGAAAAGGTCCCGAGTTCGAGTCTCGGTCCGGCACACAGTTTTAACCTGCCAGGAAGTTTCACATGAAATGTAGTCGCAGTTGCAGTAAGCGGCAAATTTGGGCTCGAGTCACTGTGCGGCAGAAATTTCCATTGTCGTCATTCCATTCTACATCTCATGCTTGCTCATATTCGCAACTCCAAATACATTTCACGCGTTTCAGAACGGCTGTAGTTGCCGCAGTACCTGTCCCTTCGGACATACATGCATGTCCGAAGCAACATTGCATTGTTATTCAAACACGGGTAATGCAATATCGTATTTATCCGACGATATCGCGCAAGAGACATTCTTGTAAAATGTCTCGCCTGTAATGGAATATACACTCCTGGCCATTAAAATTGGTACACCACGAAGATGATGTGCTACAGACGCGAAATTTAACCGCCAGGAAGAAGACGCTGTGATATGCAAATGATCAGCTTTACAGAGCATTCACACAAGGTTGGCGCCGGTGGCGACACCTACAACGTGCTGACATGAGGAAAGTTCCCAACCGATTTATCATACACAAGCAGCAGTTGACCGGCATTGCCTGGTGAAACGCTGTTGTGATGCCTCATATATGGAGGTGACATGCGTACCATCACGTTTCCGACTTTGATAAATGTCGGATTGTAGCCTATAGCGATTGCGGTTTATCGTATCGCGACATTGCTGCTCGCGTTGGTCGAGATCCAGTAACTGTCAGCAGAATATGGAATCGGTGGATACAGGAGGGTAATGCGGATCCCAGCGGCCTCGTATCACTAGCAGTCGAGATGATGCATGCCTGTAACGGATCGTGCAACCACGTCTCGATCCCTGAGTCAACAGATGGGGATGTTTGCAAGACAACCATCTGCATGAACAGTTCGACGACGTTTGCAGCAACATGGACTATCAGTTCGGAGACCATGGCTGCGGTTACCCTTGACGCTGCATCTTAGACAGGAGCGCCTGCGATGGTGTACTCAACGACGAACCTGGGTGCACGAATGGCAAAACGTCAATTTTTCGGATGAATCCAGGTTCTGTTTACAGCATCATCATGGTCGCATCCGTGTTTTGCGACATCGCGGTGAACGCACATTGGAAGCGTGTATTCGTCATCGCCATACGGGCGTATCACCCGGCGTGGTGGTATGGGGTGCCATTGGTTATACGTCTCGGTCGCCTCTTGTTCGCATTGACGGCACTTTGAACAGTGGACGTTACATTTCAGATGTGTTACGACCCGTTGCTCTACCCTTCATTCGATCCCTGCGAAACCTTACATTTCAGTAGGATAATGCACAACCGCATGTTGCAGGTCCTGTACGGGCCTTTCTGGATACAGAAAATGTTCGACTGCTGCCCTGGCCAGCACATTCTCCAGATCTCTCACCAACTGAAACCGTCCGGTCAATGGTGGCCGAGCAATTGGCTCGTCACAATACGCGTCACACTCGTGATGAACTGTGGTATCGTGTTGAAGCTGCGTGGGCAGCTGTACCTGTACACGCAATCCAAGCTCTGTTTGACTCAATGCCCAGGCATATCAAGAGGCCAGAGGTGGTCGTTCAGGGTACTGATTTCTCGGGATCTATGCTCCCAAACTGCGTGAAAATGTAATGACATGTCAGTTCTAGTACAATATATTTGTCCAATGGATACCCGTTTGTCATCTGCATTTCTTCTTGGTGTAGCAATTTTAATGGCCAGTAGTGTATGAGGGGCATTCAAATGAAACACAGTCACTAGTGTAAAGTAAGTGTAACAATTTTATTGACTCAAAAATTTAATTGTAGACAGTACACATACTCAAAAACCGTCGCCAAAATTGTTGGCACATTTATGCCATTGTGACACTAGCTGGTCGATCCATCATTGAAGAAGCTAGTACACTGCTGTCGGATCCAGGCCTGGGCCCAGTCACACACTTCGTCGTCCGTTGCGAATCGATGTCTGCGAATAGCTTACGTAAAAGTAGATTCACTGACCAGGTATCAATTGAATGAACCTCGTGCATAATGGATGTAAGAGTAAAAGTTGTATACAATTGGTTGACAGCATATGGAAGTTCGGTTCTAGCCGTGAGTCGTGCTCGGATAGCCTAATTATAAGGTGATCGCTCGCGATAAGCGAGAATCCGGGTTCGAGTGTCGGTTCGGCAAAAATTTTCATTGTCATTCCATTATGCAGCTGATGGATATTCATATCTGCAACTACGAATACATGTCATGTAAATATTTCATGTGTTGTAGTTACTAAAGTGTTACTTCAACAAGCAATGAATGAACCCACTTTTATGACCGGACGAGTGTAGTTTCTTCTGGTCATAACAGAAAATGTATCATATAATGTTAACATAACGCAAAAGCATGGTATCAGGAAAGACATGCTCCATGTGATGCAAGGCTAGCAGAAAATGGAGCAAGCATAATAGTGTCCACGCGCAGAGGCGATTGCCACTGCAGGGGCAGTTAGCTTAACAGTGCCCAGACAGTCGAGGAAAATACGGAAATGGTAGCAGAGCCGCCTGTGTTTGAGAATCATTCCAAGAAAGGCTGGACGTTTCCTGAAATAAGGAAGAGACCCTGGCAGAAGCTTGTCCAGGAGCCATTAGAAATCAGTATCAAATATATTATGAAAGTACGTGTGTTAAGTGCGTGCTGCTAAGACTCAGAAACGAATCCTCGTACGATCAAAGGAGTTATACTGTGTGGTAGCCGTTTATCCAAAAAAATGGCTCTGAGCACTATGGCACTCAACATCTGAGGTCATCAGTCCGCTAGAACTTAGAACTACTTAAACCTAACTAACCTAAGGACATCACGCACATCCGTACCCGAGGCAGGATTCGAACCTGCGACCGTAGCAGTCGTGCGGTTCCGGACTGAAGCGCCTAGAACCGCTCGGCCACCCTGGCCGGCACCGTCTATCTCCCATCGATGATGAAGGTTCCCGTTTTTACCTGAAGAATTTGCTGGTCTTCAGGTTCAGGGAAGTTTCAGGTTCAGGGAAGGTTCAGGTTCAGGGAAGTTTCGCCCTCTATAAATTTCTAAAACTTTCCTAAGCATTCGAGAGTTTTAAAGAACATTACAGAACACAAGAGAGTATTCCGGAGCATTCCACATTCCGGAATGGCCGGCCGCGGTGGCCGAACGGTTCTAGGTGCTTCAGTCCGGAACCGCGCGACTGCTACGGTCTTAGGTTCGAATCCTGCCTCGGGTATGGATGTGTGTGCTGTTCTTAGGTTAGTTAGGTTTAAGTAGTTCTAAGTTCTAGGGGACTGATGCCCTCAGATGTTAAGTCCCATAGTGCTCAGAGCCATTCCGGAATGTACCGCTATGATCTGGAATGTTCGGGAATAGTCTACAATATTCGGGAAGATTCCGGAATGTTCCAGAACATCCTGGAACTTCCCAAATCATTATGGAACATTCTCGAATGTTGGGGAAAGTTCTGGACCATTGTTGAGCATTCGAAACCTTATTGGTATGTTATGGAATTCGCCACTGGTGGGACTAACCTTTGGGAGCGATATATAAAGAAAGACCCGTCGTGGATTCGAACATCAGTTTCCTATCAGTGTCGAAGGGAGGAACTGAATAAGCGTGCGTTGAGCGAATAAAAACAAACAGTGAAGTGTGAGTAGTCAAACTGATGCAATGACTGAAAATAAAGTGTGAAGTGTACTTAGGGTACTTACTAGTAAAAATTTGATCTGATTCATATTTTATACAATGCCCAAACATAAAAGACGAGGACATTTTGCCAGTTCTGAAGCAAAACGGCAAAAACAAAAAGAACAGTGAAAAGTAAGAGGCACTTTTTAAGTTCCCAACAAACAACAATGAGCACCGTGAGAAGCAGATAAATCGAAGAAGAACGAAATGAACGGATTGAAGAAATGAACTGCGACGCAATCTTATCATAAAAGACTGCGAACTCAAGCTAGCTATGAAAACATCACCTACGAGAAGCGCGGAAGAGGGCAAGTAAACAGTACGACCTAACAAATGAAGCATTCCACAATGACTCGACGAAAGAAGATAACAAACACGAGCACGTCGTAATCGCAAAAATTGATAACATCTACCAATTTTGCAACGCGAAAAAATTTAGTAGAGAAACACTAGGATTCCGCTGCATGAATAGAAAAAATAGATTACGACCACTGGAAGCATCTCCGCAGGAATTTTTTCATTACATGTTGGGGAAAATTCCAGAATCAACACACTTTCTTCAGAATACAAAAGCATGCAACGCCTGCTTCCAAATGACTTCTTTCGGTGTCTCTTCGGTCAACACTAACAGAGGTGAAACTGATATTTTTTTCATCCAAGAACAAAGTCTGTTACAGCATTGGATCATTACTACCACTACCCAACGAAGACTTAAATTTCTGCGAATATATTTCATCGGAAGTGCAGAAATAGGAACTGATGAACGAAGCACAACTATCAGTGGACAGACAGGAGAAATAGTTCAGGATGTACAGAGGAGCTTACATAAATACGATATGCTGAGTGACTTATTCAAAACACCACTAGACCGAAAGATTTCTGATGATTATAATGTTATAATTCGAGCCGCCAAAAGACACCTGGAGAACACGAACTTCAGTTTAATGCACCTCAGATAGACGAAATCGCCTTCTTAGTTGTGGACAATGAAAACAGAAGCCGTGACATAACGGTACAACGAAGAAGAGAAGGACTACAACGCATTACAGACAGGCACCTTTCATATGATGCGCTCCAATATGCAATAATATTTCTGCACGAAAGGACAGATATCATTTTAATGTGAAACAAGTCGAACCTGAAACAGGCGTAGAAACAAACAAAAAAGACGCTTCCAAGGAGTTCTATGCTTACCGCTTAATGATCAGAGACAATTAATTTTTTATTTAGCGTATGGCTAATACAGACATATCATGAAATTACATATATATATGTACATATTTGCACACAAGAAACTTAAGTTTGTTTTTACAACTGAATATCCAGTCCTTCAATCCAGCGCACTGCATCTGGAGTTGCTAGCAGGAAGTCCTCTTTGGCGCCGTGATAGGCTCGAATCCTGCATTCACTGACGATGTGGTGAACAGTCTGGTATGGAGCCCCGCAGTCACAAGCTGGATCAGGCAGCTCGTTCCACTTAAAGAGAGCATCCCTGCATCGCCCATGGCTGGTACGGATTCTGTTGAGAGTAGACCACGTCTTGCGTGGTAAGTCGAATCCACTTGGAAGTTTAGCACCTGAGAAGATGTTATGCAGGTGCACATCTGTCACTGCTTCCCACCGACCTTTCCATTCTTCAAGAGGTTTGAAATTCTTAGCCACCATGTCAGCAGCATCGCACAGAGTTGGATGACGTGATTTCAGTCTCTTGCGATTTAAAAGTGGCAGGTCGCTATGCACGGGTAGGTTAGAATTCCTGGAGATCTTGTGGAATTCTCTCATAAGGGCAGTACATCTGCTTAGATCAGGAGGCATTATACCAGTTAACAGTGGAAGCCAATAAACTGGAGTAGATCTGATTGTGCCAGATATTATGCGCATTGTCTTATTCAGCTGGGTATCAACAAGCCTTGTATGATGACTATTCATCCAAACAGGTGCACAATACTCAGCACTTGAGTATACCAAGCCCAGAGCTGAAGTTCGCAGGGTGGTTGCTGAAGATCCCCAGGTAGTTCCGCATAGCTTATGGAGGATGTTGTTTCGAGTCCTCAGCTTTTGAGCTAAGTTAAGAAGGTGTTGTTTGAAGCATAGTGTACGATCCAGGGTGACACCAAGATATTTTGGGTTCCAGTTGTGATGAAGAATTCTGCCTCTGAAACTTACCTCCAGTTTTACGTTCGCCAACTGGTTATTTAGATGGAAGCAACACACTTCTGTTTTACTCACACTGGGTTGGAGTCTCCAGATTTTGAAGTAAGAGACAATGAAATATACAATCACGTTCTCAACACTCGCCGTTTATTCCAATAATTCCTGGTGGATACGTATGCAAAAATAGAAGTGAAACGGATGCTTCACATAAGAGTGAATCAGAAGAAACTAAGCACGGAAGAATACATCCACCTTCGAGGCGCAGTCATAAATGACGGTAACGTTCATGACATTGGAACAATGGCAATCTTATCCTCCGCATACATGGTAGCTCCGAGACACATGCGCGAATATATATGCCATGACCTACACAAGAAAACATGGAGACCTGATCTTTTCATAGCATTCACATGCATGTCGTCGCGGCCAGAAATCAAAGAACAACGGAGATACGGACAAGCCCCACGCACTGACACAACGTAATAACTCAGTTTTCCGAAAAAAATTAGATTTATTGCAGTCTTAGACGCTGGATGTACAGTCTAGTGGCAAAAACGAGGACAGCCTCACTCACACACTCTTACCTGGCTGCACGACAGAATTCATTTCGTTGATATGGACAAAATCATCCAAGCTGAATTTCCCAATCCACAAGAAAATCAAGAACTGTACGACGTAGTACTGAAAAACATGATTCACGGACCATGCGAGCCACTAAATCTCAATTCGCCATATATGAGTGACGGAAAATGTACAAAAATACACAAAACCATAATTGGAATACACACAAACTGGAGTTAATGGCTATCCCAAATAGGGAAGACGATCACCCAAAAACGGTGCCTTCACACCAAAAATTCGAATACGAGGCAGCGACGAAGTGAAAACAGATAATCAATACGTAGTACCATATAGCACGTTACCAAAATATTCCAAGTGCACATAAACGCAAAATAATGTAATTCAGTTAAATCCATGAAACATATCTCTATGCATGTTTACAAAGGCAGTGGCATGGCAGTATTTCAAATAGTCAAAGACAATGAACAACAAAACAGAAACGACGAGATCCTCATGTACCAAATGGGAAGGTACATCAACAGTAAAGAAGCAGCGTGGCTGATTTTCGGTTTTCCCGTGTACGAACGAGAACAAACTGTGCAGCATGTAGCAGTAGATAATGAACAGGGAGTTTACTTCACAAAAAGACACCGCCAGAAAAACTGCAAGCGAAACACCTCAGACCAAACGTTAATAGCTTTTAACCAACTGTGCCGTATACCCCCGGTAGCTGAGTGATCAGCGCGTCAGAATGTCAATCCTAAGGGCTCGGGTTCGATTCCCGGCTGGGTCGGAGGTTTTCTCCGCTCGACTGGGCGTTGTGTGGTCCAAACCATCACCATTTCATCTCCATCGCCGCGCAAGTCGCCGAAGTGGCGTCAAGTCGAAAGACTTGAATCCGGTGAACGGTCTACCAGACGGGACGCCCTAGTCACACGACATTTACGTTTATTTACCAACTGTGCCAAACGGATCCATTCGCGAAAACATTATTATGTGTCAACGTCCCTACCTATTGTATGTGGAACACAACAAGAAAAATCTTTCAACGACGAAAACGAATTCCAGTAGAAGATCATCCATTAATCATGACAACTGGCGCACTACACCGAGTACACACAGTACATTCGAACAACGCCGAATGTTTCTATTTCCGGATGTTGCTACACGAAAAGAGGGGGGGGGGGGGCAACAAGTTTCACAGACCTCAGGACTGTTGATGGTTACCTTTGCCAGACGTACAGAGATAAGTACCAAGTCTTAGGACCACCGGAAAACGGCAACCGCTGGGAATCAACGCTACAAGAAGCCTCACTCACGCCTCAGCTGGACAAATGAAAGACTTATTCGCCACAGTTCTAATAATATGTAACCCGTCGAATCTAAAACAGTCACGGGACTCCTTCAGAGAGAGTATGAGTACCAAATCCGACAAGCTCAGGGAAGATAAATATTTAGCAATTAACAACCAGACCTTAGTACAACTTGAGATGCAAGCACCATAGAGGAAAAAAGTTACAACATCAACGAACGACTTCAACACATTGCTCACCACAAATCACTCCTCAATGACAATGAAAAGGAAATTTAAAATGTTGTTATGGACCTGGTCAACAAGAACATTGGTGGAATTATTTACTTGGATGCTCCAGGCAGCACCGGGAAAACGTTTAAAATAAATGTATTGCTGGCGGAAATGGGCGCTAAACAACACACCACACTTGCGCTGGGGCCGGCGGCGGTGGCCGTGCGTTTCTAGGCGCTCCAGTCCGGAGCCGCGCTGCTGCTACGGTCGCAGGTTCGAATCCTGCCTCGGGCATGGGTGTGTGTGATGTCCTTAGGTTGGTTAGGTTTAAGTAGTTCTAAGTTCTAGGGGACTAATGACCACAGCACTTGAGTCCCATAGTGCTCAGAGCCATTTTTGAACTTGCGCTGGGATCGTCCGGCATTGCAACGACACTTGTCGATCAGGACGAACTGCCCATTCCGCCCTACAACTACCGATGAATATAGCCGAAGCACAATATCCCGTACGTGAAATCTCAATAGCATTTGGATGGGGTGAATTTCTAAAGCAAGCTATAATTATCTTCTGGGACGAATGAACGATGGCACATAAAATATCACTCGAAGACGTGAACAGAACATTACAAGACTAGCGAGGAAACTCCGAAGTTACGGCACGGACTCCACTCATACTCTAAGATATTCAACAAATACGTACTTAACTGACGGATTACGAAAGCAGTCAGGCGATTGGGTGTCATACGTCTGTACGCGAGATTTCCACACTTCTAAACACACCTATGAGCACTTTTTTCAATGTGATAGTGAAATGGAAACGTGAAGGGGTACATACAGCACAAAAGCGTGCAGGCCGACCTCGTCTGTTGACTGACAGAGGCTGAAGAGGATCGTAATGTTTAATAGGCAAACATCTATCCAGACCACTACACAGGAATTCCAAACTGCATCAGGATCCACTGCAAAGTACTATGACAGTTAGGCGAAAGGTGACAAAACTTGGACTTGAAGGTCGAGCGGCTACTCATAAGCCACACATCACGCCGGTAAATGCCAAAAGACGCCTCGCTTGGTGTAAGTACCGTAAAGATTGGACGATTTAAGAGTGGAAAAACCTTGTGTGGAGTGACACATCACGCTACACAATGTGGCGATCGGATGGGAGGGTCTGCGTATGGCGAATGCCTGGTGAACGTCATCTGCCAGCGTTTGTAGTGCCAACAGTAAAATTCGGAATCGTTGGGGTTAAGATGTGTTGGTGTTTTTCATGGAGGGGGCTTGCACCCCTTGTTGTTTTGCATGGCACTATCACAGCACATGCCTACGTTGATGTTTTAAGTACCTTCTTGCTTCCCACTGTTGAATAGCAGTTCGGGGATGGCGATTGCGTCTATCAATACGATCGAGCAGCCATTCATAATGCACGGCCTGTGGCGGAGTGATTACACTAGAATAACATCCTTATAATGGACTGGCCTGCACAGATTCCTGACCTGAGTGCTGCAGAACACCTTTGGGATGTATTTGGATCCCGACTTCGCGCCAGGTCTCACCGACCGACATCGATACCTCTCCTCTGTAAAGCATGGGCTGCCATACCCTAAGAAACCCTCGACCACCTGACTGAACGTATGCCTGCGAGAATGGAAGCTGTCATCAAGGTTAAGGATAGGCCAACACCATGGACGCCACGATCTTGCAAGTAATTTTCAACCAGGTGTCAGGATACTTTTGATCACATTGTGTATCTGCTTGCGTACAGTCGCAACGAGAAATAGTTAACATTTTCTGTCTGTCTGAATATAAAGATGAACAACTGTTGTCTAGATCTTGTCTTTGGTTAACGTACTTGATTATGTTTTGTTGGAATGAGTTGCAAGCGAAACGCTCGTCTCTGATAGAGCAAGGTGAACACAGAAATTAGGTGTTGTTGGAATGGACTAACATATAGAGTGGTCGGTTGTTTTCATTAACTGGTAAATATATACAACCACTGTAAGACACCTCTCTGAATAAGGTTAAACTATTGGGAGAATAAATTGTTTTTGAACTGATCCTTCAATTTTTGCACCCTTATTCACCTCCTATAAACCACAACTTCTCCTCTATCTCCGATCCAGAATCATCTGTGTTAAGCAACCTAGGAGACTTTCTCCCTCCCACTCCGTTAAGTGGGGTTTTGTAGGCCTCAGCCAGTCTCTGGGTCTTTGTGTTTAGCTGTTGCCATACTGGCTCGAAGGTACTACTGTCAAACATGGCCGTAATTTTTATTGTTAATTATCGTGGACAGTATGAAGTTAGCAGTGTCTAACCATTTATTGAGTTCCTTTTTCTACTCCTGTTTTACCAAATACCTTAAGCAGCTCCATTTTAAGCGGAACAGACATTTGCTTTCATTTGAATTATTCTGCCGTTTCTCTTAAAATCGTTTTCACTGACGCTGATACGACAGTTCGTAAACTCATTGTAGTATCTGACAATGGCGGTACCCAAAGACAAGCGGTAACATAGCAGCAGGAACAGCTACTTTGCTCGGTAAAATGATAAAAAGGCCAATAAAAGTGAGTGGCATATCAGTTTTAGGCATCAAGTACATTTCTTCGTCCGAGAAGTCAAATATCTTCGTTATAAACGATTTTAATTTCGTGTGAAGAGAAGAAATGTATCAAATCATTGTGTTTTGTCGAGACCCTGCTATTGTTTCGTGTTAACCGATTTTTAGTGTTAAGCATTTTCCTATTAAGCGTTTTTCATTGTACAAAATCATATGAATGGCTTCTTCCACCATTTCTTATTAGTGAAATCACGTATGTAAGTAGGAAGACGTAATGCGCCTCTGCTCTCAGTATAAGTTTACTGCGAAACGATTTTCGGTTTATTAGGCCGTGGTCAGGTGACAAGTGACCATCAACTGTAAGTACTCCAGATTCCAAGGATTCAGGGCATGTGCTTCTGTTGCTCTCATTTCCTCGTTTCTCTCCCCCTCCCCCCGCCGTTCCCCTTCCAACTCTGCGGACACATGCTAGCCACAGTGACATTCATGAGTGGTGCGGTTTACATCTCAATCCAAAAGAATTTTATACAATGAGACACTCTCTGCAAAAGCCTGCGAAATTGCTAGATGCTTGATGTTACAATGTATTTGGAAGGTTAGGAGGGTATCTACAGACAGCTGCAGTACTTTCCGTTTATTATCGGCAAACATGTCTCACTTCTTCGGTACGAAGCGTCGTAGAAGCCCTGTAAAACATAGCCTGCACAACTGATTTCGTTGTTGTATACTAGGATACCGAATAGAAGTCATTTGTATTTTACTGATGTCGCTCTAAAATAGCGGTGTGTCTTATTTCACTTGAGCAGTTTCAGGTATGCAGTCCAATATTGTTGCCACCAGCTTTCCACAGAAATGCGCTATGATTTTTACGAGAATAACAGAAAAAGGCGACAGTTACACGTAATTTTCTAACTACTTTGTTTTTAAACAGTAATTCGGATAATACCAGTACAAAGGGCTATCTTATTATACCGAATGCCTCTCTACGTGGGTCGATAGGCGAATTTTCTCTACTGCTTCGGCAGTAGAAATCGCTGATATCTGCGGAAACAGCAGAGAAAATTCTCTCGATGACTTTTAAGAGAAACACTCAGTATGTAACCGAAACTTCACTCTATATCCCATTTCATAAACCGTGTTGCATATTTAATGGAGGTTGGTTTAAATGCTACTATTTCGTATTTTGTGTTGTCAATAGCCCAGCTATTATATTGAAGGGGTTTTAGCAAACTGCGAGGGCCACCAGAGATTATTTATTGTTCTGTTAATCTAATAGACGAATAAATACCAATAAACCGAAACAAAACCGATAATGATACTTCTTTCTCGCCGTGGCACTAATGACTATTATAATTCGAGGTACGGTTGGTCGATGTTTTTTCGCATTTGTTCTGAGCGTCTCAATAAATCAGATATTATTTGCGCTCAGTCACGTTTTAGGGTGATGTTTGTTGTTAAACTCGAATACAATGCCACCACCAACGGGAAGAGTGCTCTCATTTTATTTCGTTGTCATACCTTTTACTTACCCCCATTATTTGTCGTGTATATAATCTAACGTTTCCGTATCCGAAATGAATTAATAAAAGAAGGACAGCTATGGTTACTTCGATTCAATTGCCCGCGCAAACCTCCCTAAGCCTAGCCTCATGATACATTTTGAAGTTAATCCCAACATAAATCCTAAATAATATTACGATTCAGAACACTAGCACATTAGCCACAAAACAAAAGCAAGATCATCGCCGTACATTTCTGCAACTTAACGGTAATTTTATAACTGTATATCCATGCTGTCTAGTATCATGAAAGCGACAACTAAAAGCGACAACTATCCAACCAGTCCACTGTATACGTGAACAGCTACATTAACATCACCAAGTCAGAATAAACCCAAGGAGTACTCTCTCTGCCTTTTTTAATTACAATAATTGCAAAATTTCACAGACAATGGCAGCTGGCTTCATTATTTCTAAGAATGTAAAAGTGATACCACGTTACGGACAATTCCATGGGCTCGCTAGGTGGCAGTTTCTTATTATTGCTGGGTGCCTCAAACTCCATCGTACCGTATCACCTCAATCTCGTGATCTATGCAGTTTTGTTCGTGCGACACTATTCCGCCCCTTTTAGTTCCACTAGACGAAGTGTTAGAAATAGTCTCATGATGCAAACTGCTGGCATATCTTTAAATAGTGAAACATTTTCACTTACATGTGTTTTTAGGTACCTTGGTTCTGTTTTGACTGGAAAATTATTTGGATGTCAGTTTAATTCGAAGCGCTTCACGGGTAATTTGTTGATTACTGCTGATTATTCATAGCGAAAACGAATATCACCTTAACCCGGTGGTTGGAGAATTACTATAGTGGAAGATATGACAGAGAATAGCACTGCCTGCGTCAGCTTGAACAGCAACCTGTGTAGCCTGGTTGTCCGCCAGCTTTGTTAACCGACCCTATCCAAAATACCAGTAACATATCATGTATCCGTAAGAGCGTTGGTTTGTGACCATTTACTATTACCACTGCTTGCACCAGTTCCCTTTCTCATCTCTTCAGAGAGTGGAAGCTGTAGAGAGATCACTTTAATCTATGTCTAACGTAGATACTTGCTCCATTGGCCTTAAGAGGAAGATCATGGCGTGCTAAGCACATACAGACTTTTCTGATCCAAAATCGTCAGTATCCGAATCCGTTGACTGGCATCCACTCGAACGTGTTTTCACGCGACCACTTATGGATAATGAGATCTTATGGATCCTTGCAAGGTACAATGGGAAGATCAAATAGATTGATGGAATTAAGGTCCAAAGTTAGGAGACTCCCTGGCAACTGCAACTACTGGCCATTAAAATTGCTACACCACGAAAATGACGTGCTACGGACGCGTAATTTAACCGACAGGAAGAAGACGCTGTGATATTGAAATGATTAGCTTTTCAGAGCATTCACACAAGTTTGGCGCCGGTGGCGACACCTACAACGTGCTGACATGAGGAAAATTTCCAACCGATTTCTCATACACAAACAGCAGTTGACCGGCGTTGACTGGGGAAACGTTGTTGTGATGCCTCATGTAAGGAGGAGAAGTGCGAACCATCACATTTCCGACTTTGATAAAGGTCGGATTGTAGCCTATAGCGACTGCGGTTTATCGTATCGCGACATTGCTGCTCGCGTTGGTCGAGATCCAATGACTGTTAGCAGAATATGGAATCGGTGGGTTCAGGAAGGTAATACGGAACACCGTGCTGGATCCCAACGGCCTCGTATCACTAGCAGTCGAGATGACAGGCATCTTACCCGCATGGATGTAACGGATCGTGCACCCACGTCTCGATCCCTGAGTCAACAGATAGGGACGTTTGCAAGACAACAACCATCTGCACGAACAGTTCGACGACGTTTGCAGCAGCATGGACTATCAGCTCGGAGACCATGGCTGCGGTTACTCTTGACGCTGCATCACAGACAGGAGCACCTGAGATGGTCTACTCAACGACGAACCTGGGTGCACGAATGGCAAAACGTCATTTTTCTGATGAATCCAGGTTCTGTTTACAGCATCATGAAGGTAGCATCCGTGTCTGGTGACATCGCGGTGAACGCACATTGGAAGCGTATATTCGTCATCGCCATACTGGCGTATCACCCGGCATGATGGTATGGGGTGCCATTGGTTACACGCCTCGGACACCTCTTGTTTGCACTGACGACACTTTGAACAGTGGACGTTACATTTCAGATGTGTTACGACCCGTGGCTCTACCCTTCATTCGATTCCTGCGGAACCCTACCTTTCAGCAGGATAATGCACGGCTGCGCGTTAACGTCCTGCAAGCGCCTTTCTGGATACAGAAAATGTTCGACTGCTGCCTTGGACAGCACATTCTCCAGATCTCTCACCAATTGAAAATGTCTGGTCAATGGTGGCCAAGCAACTGACTCGTCACAGTACGCCAGTAACTACTCTTGATAAACTGTGGTATCGTGTTGAAGCTGCATGGGCAGCATCCAAGCTCTGTTTGACTCAATGCACAGGCATATCAAGGCCGTTATTACGGCCAGAGGTGGTTGTTGTGGGTATTGATTTATAAGGATCTATGCACCCAAATTGCGTGAAAACGTAATCACATGTCAGTTCTAGCATATGCTATATTTCTTCTTGGTGTAGCAGTTTTAATGGCCAGTAGTGTGAAAAGCATCAGGTTAATTTTCAGGCTGCAGGAAGGCTTGTACAGCAGGTTAAATTTTTTAAAAATAAAGTTATGGTGTTTAAACTCTACATCGGGTTTTATATGTGGGCAGGGAGTTTACAGGCTGCTAAGCTGTGTTCTGCAGATGCTCCTTCAAGTTAACACAGCGAGATAGGGCGCTGATTACAACACTGGAGTCGTATTCAGAAGGACGACGGTTCAAATCCGTGTCCGGTCATCTAGATTTAGGTTTTCTGTAATTCAAATAAATCGCTCCAGCAAAAGTCCGGATGATTTCTTTGAAGAGGGCACGGCCGTTTACCTTCCCCATCCTTGAAACATTTCGAGCTTTCGCTCAAACGCTAATGACGTCGATGTCAATTGGACGTTAAAGACTACTCCTCCTTCCTTCCCTCAACATATGACTCCCAGAGCAGTTTTCAGTTTACTGTGCAGAAATGATTGCATTGCAGAGCACTCTGCAACAAAGGAGACAACATGATGACAAAAATTTCGTCATTCCTCCGATTTCCAATTTGTCCTTCTTTTCAAGAGAAAAATGCACCCGACAAGCAGGATGTTTCGTGGTTTACAGGGTGCAGTCTTTCTCCTGAAAAGGAAGGAACAGAGGATAATTTTGTGCTGGGTACCAGGCAACATGCGAATTCGGTTAAATGAGCATCCTGGTGAGACCTCCAGGAAGACTTGCTGTCTCCAAACTGCTCCTTTAGCCTCCTGCTAGCAATCACCACGTAGGTAACAAGAAGTGCTGTTGCTAGCGTGCGAGGATAAACACAATTGCTTTCTCGTAGTAGCAATCGCTTAATACGTAGACAACACTGACTGTAGAATGTAGAACAAGATGGCAAAAAAAACAGAATTAATCTTTTTACCTTTGTTTTACTATCGTAACTTAACGTTCCAGTTTAAATATGTTTGAAAGCTCAGGTACTGAGACAAAGAGAGATTGGCCAGTACTGACTTGTCTGCTGCCACTACTACTGCCTGACTCATGCTTCGTTTTAAAGGACTATCGCTTTCAGGGTGCTATTTGTTTATAACAAGACGTGAATGATGGGGCTCTAACGCAGTTACCTTTTGGCGATTAGGATGCATCTTCTAGGAGCGCCAAACCGGTCGTGACTTTTAATAAAAAGTACTCTACAGCCAGCGTGGATTATTTTTTTTTTGAAAACAATTATAGAATATCTGATCTTCTTCGATGCAATAATTTAGCAAATTCAGGAGTAGCAGCCAGATTTCGTTCCGCTCATTCTAGATCATCCAGACGACTGGTAATTGAATAATGAATTTTAAACAAGCGCCGGTGAGTGAACTGGCGCCAGAGATACGATATCTTTGTCGTCACGACTCGCGATGTTGATTACAGAGATATAATTTCCTAATAAAATTCCAATACATAAGATTAAGCTCGTCGAAATGGATGCTACAGTGATGGACCCTGGGTTTTGTATGGCAGTTTGTTTTAAAAAAAAATGGCTCTGAGCACTATCGGACTCAACTGCTGTGGTCATCAATCCCCTAGAACTTAGAACTACTTAAACTTAACTAACCTAAGGACATCACACACACCCATGCGCGAGGCAGGATTCGAACCTGCGACCGTAGCAGCAGCGCGGCTCCGGACTGTTTGTTTTCACTTTAAATAAATAAACCAGTAGTTGCTTAGCGAACGCAACAAACAGTTCACTTCAAGACAATGCAAACGACTACCTGCATCTCTGCAAACAAAAACGAAATGCAAGTAATGTGATACCAACGCAGAGCAGTGGACTGTGGTATCGACCAGTGCCACGTTTGAATAACCGCGGCTCGAGCTACATTGACCCTAACTACTTTAACTAGTAAACCTCCCATTTGATGACCTGTCCCATGCGTCGACTATACTGATTTTGCCCTATAACTGTGTTTGTTGTAGATAGCCTGCATTAGAGGTTATCACAGTTATCAGAATCTAACTGAACCTGAATGCTGAAATGGAATGGTAGCCCAGTCATTATTTTTGTCAATTGCTGATGGTTATTAATGTTTCAACACGAGATTGATATTTCATAAGAGGTACGGCACGGGTTTATTGATTAAAACTGGACAAAAATACATGTTAAGTACGATTACCAAAAATAACATTATCTGGTGGTAGCACAAATATGCAACGAAAACTTGACAACTCTATAGGGCGGCTGGTTGGCAAAGATTAGTGTTTGTCCTCTCTCACCATTTGAAACATTTGAGTCTCAATGACATTTGAATGACTGTGTCGGTACTCTGTGGCATGACAAGAATTTCCTATTTTTATAATCGTGAAATATATCCTTTGGATGTGTGCACAGACCCATCTGTGTTTAATTTTGATGTGTCACAGTTTCCTTTTCCTGTCTGTACCCTTCCATGACTGTGTGATTGCGTGAGTGTGATGGGATGTAGAGAGATGCGAACTAACCAAAGATAGTTGAAATGCAGCGTGTTTGTCAGCGTATAACCTGCGGGAAAGCTAAGCAAGGAGACAGCCGGCCGCTGTGACCGATCGGTTCTAGGCACTTCGGTCCGGAACAGCGCTGCTGCTACGGTCGCAGGTTAGATTCCTGCCTCGGCCATGTATGTGTGGGATGTCCTTAGGTTATTAGGTTTAAGTAGTTCTAAGTCTAGGGGACTGATGACCTCAGATATTAAGTCCCATAGTGCTTAGAGCCATTTTTAAGCAAGGAGACAGCCGGAGAACCTTTCAAAAGACCGACAAAATCGAGATCAGAGGCTGTCAGATGGATACAGTCAGTAGCAGAGGATGTCTTTGGGAGTGTGCCATGCTAGGGCACTGTTACAAGAGCTGATCTGAGGTGTGGACGCTGGTGTGGAGCTCTTGGTGTTATGGTGAATGAGACGTATAAAAATGAGTTATATCATCGTCGATTATGTTCGTAACGTGTTGGTTAGAGCCTGTTTAGTTAAGGAAGTGTTAGGTGACGAATTAACTGTCGCTATTTTGACAGTATAGAGTAATCGGCAAAATGGTGAAATTTGTTCAGTTGAGAGAATTTGTGGAGATGAATTCTTACTATACTTTCGTAGGATAAAGTTGATTTTTATACAAATTTCTTTGTAACGTGTCCATGAGGACATATTCGCGCCAATTCTTTGAGCGGAGATTAAGAAGTAGAAATTCAAAGTTTTTTTCGGGAGGTTGATCACGTTAAATATTTGCTGAAGAAAATCGAAGTCTAGCTAAAATCTTTTTATTCCGTTGATTGTATGAATTTTGGGTTGTTCTTCTGTGATTTGTACCCTAGCTACAGTGCTCACCACGTGTGCTTGTGAAATCTGTTCTAAATCCGTGTAAGGTATCAGAATGTGTTGAATTATCTTAATGTATTTTTAAAAATGATTCCGGGGAATTTGATAGCCATTTCTGTGAGAAACTTCCTTCGAAGTTAACATCTATCTTTGTGAGGCCTGAGCAAGTGTGTAGCAGTAGTTGATGTGGCATCAAAATCGAGAGTGACTCAGCTCTCACTCACGTCTTACCAAATAATACAGTAATTTTCGTTGAGTTGCCTTTATCGATGCCAACGGACTACATGTGTTCCCCTCATCGCATGTTCGTTAGCCCACGCTCGTCCAAGCAGCTTGGTTCAATCCCTTCCTATGGAATAATAGCCCACCAAAGCTAAATTTATTAACTTATCTCAAATTTTAAACTTCGCATTAGATTTTATTTGTGCAGCCAATCGGCGTTGGTTTCCTTTACTAGAACGGTGTCTGATACGGTAGACATCCTGACAATGTAAAATATAATTTGAGTATTCGCCAATGTTCAGCTGTGTACAACCCCTCGGGAATTTACGTTTTGATCCGCTTTCGGACGCAGTAAGCTGGTGCAGTTACTCGGAATCACGCGCATCCACCTCCCTTTTTCCTGCGTTTTTCACGTGTTTATGTGTGAGTGTTATGTTGTATGCTGTTGTGCTGAACGACATAGAAGTTACTTCCTGTCCCTAGCCTATAATGTGGCTGACGTTTTTGCAAGTATGAGACCAAAAAGAGTAAAACTGTTGTCTTTATTTGAATCGTGGTTATCACACCGAGGATCATTATTATATAACCCCCATATTTAAAGCTGTATTTTAAAAGAATGAAAGTAGATAATTTTAAAGAATCACGCTTTGAATCATTCTAACCACATCACAACTCTCTCTCCATATTTTATGCAGAATGTGTTCAATCTTACTGCAAAAACTTATTTGAAGGATGAAGTAAAAGCTGGGAGGAGGAATAATTAAAGTGTTAATGGAACGGAAGTCAATAGCGGCAAAACTGTGATCATGGTAAAACCTAACAGTTATGCCACCCCTGCTGAAAGTGCTACTGCGAGGTACAGTTAGCATTAACTGTTGCATTGTTAAACTGATTGAAGTTTCAGGTCCAATGTAATACCAGTATAAACCTAATTAAAATCGAACCGATACTATCAGTTTAGATCACAGTATCGAGAACGCCAACATGTACACTATGTGATTAAAAGTATCCGGTCAGCCCCAGAAACAACGTTTTTCATATTAGGTGCATTGTGCTGCAACCTACTGCACGTACTCCATATCAGCGACCTCAGTAGTCATTAGACATCATGAGAGAGCAGAATGGGGTGCTCCGCGGAACTAACGGACTTCCAACGTGATCAGGTGGTTGGGTGTCACTTGTGTCTTACGTCTGTACGCGAGATTTCCACACTCCTAAACATATCTAGGCCCACTCTTTCCGATGTGATAGCGAAGTGGAAACGTGAAGGGACACGCACAGCACAAAAGAGTACGCGCCGACCTCGTCTGTTGACTGACAAAGACTGCCGACTGTTGAAGAGGGTCGTATTGTATAATAGGCAGACATCTCTCTAGGCCATCACACAGGACTTCCAAACTGCAAGTATTGACAATTAAGCGGCAGGTGAGAAAACTAGAATTTCATGGTCGAGCGGCTGCTCATAAGCCACACATCACGCCGGTAAATGCCAAACGACGCCTCGCTGGGTATAAGGAGCGTAAACAAACGGCGATTGACCAATGGAAAAACGTTGTGCGGAGTGACGAATCACGGCACACATTGTGGTGATCCGATGGCAGGGTGTTCGTATGGCGAATGCCCGGTGAATCTCATCTGCCAGCGTGTGCCTTTCAACAGTATAATTCGGAGGCGGTGGTGTCATGGTGTGGTCGCGTTTTTTTATGGAGGCAGCTTACACCCCTTGTTGTTTTGCTTGGCACTATCAGAGCACAGGCCTAAATTGATGTCTTGCGCACCTTCTTGCCGTCTGCTGTTGAAGAGCAATTCGGGGATGGCAATTGCATCTTTCAAGACGATCGAGCACCTCTTCATAATCCACGGCCTCTGGCGGAGCGGTTACATGACAGCAGCATCCCTGTAATGGATTGGCCTGCACAGAGTCCTGACCTGAATCCTATGGAACACCTTTGGGATGTTTTGGAACGCCGACTTCTTGACAGGCCTCACCGACCGATATCGATACCTCTCCTCAGTGCAGCACTCCGTGAAGAATGGGCTGCCATTCCCCAAGAAACATTCCAGCACCTGACTGAACGTATGCCGGCGATAGTGGAAGCTGTCATCAAGGATAAGCGTGTGCCGACACCATATGGATTTCGAACTTTACCGATGGAGGGCGCCACGAACTTGTAATTCATTTTCAGCCAGGTGTCCGGATACTTTTGATCACATAGTGTAGCAAGAGATTGAGATTTGCACAAAAATTACCGGAGAGTAGCCAAAGGAGCAAGCAGAGTCATGAATACAGAAAAAATATGACAGAATAGGAGAGTAATTGTAATTCACGTACCATGGTTCCATTTAACACCACCGGCGGTAACGTTGCAGCGTTCCACGTTGATTTACACCCTGTTTCTTCCCATCATTCTTGGTGCGACATTTGATTCATTGTTATAGTTTCAATTATTGTGGTCCAACCACAGGTAGCAGGACAATCACTAGACGTGTAATCCCTTTACAGTGCAGACAATTTTCCCAACTGATGTCGTTACGCGAGCGGACAACATGGAGCGTGATCATCAAGAACGGTGCTGGACGACGTGGTTTCCATGGAAGGGGACTGTAAACATTGTGGACATTCACAGGCGATTAAGTAGTAGTGTGTGGATTGTGAGCATCGTCGCGATAACGCTCGTCCCCATACGAATGGAAAAACCACGTCTGCCATTGCTGAAATGGGGTTCCAGATACCGCCACACCCAACATATTCTCCTCACCCGGCTCCTTTAACTTCTGTAAGCACTCCGCAGAACACTTCTTTAGAATGTTTCAGACACATCGAGGGACAACTGATCGCAGTACCTTGACGTCTGCGAAATAATAACCACACAGGACTCTTCACCTCTTCATAGCCCAGAACAGATCGTGTGACAGCACTAGGACCTTACTTTAGCGATAGCCACTGTTTTCCTGGCTCGCATGTGGCGGAGCATTGTCATGTTTCGAGAGCACTTTTTCGTGATGGCGCAAGTCTCCACACACTGCCACCAATCGGCTGAGAACATCCGCGGCGTTTACACCGACCTTCCACAGAAACCATTTCGTCCAGCTTTCTTCTTGATGACAACACACCACGTTGTCCACTCACGTAACGACAGCTGTCGGGAAAATGGGCTGCACTGTGCATGGATTTCTAGCGATTGTCCTGCCAACTACAGTTAGTCCGAAGTACTATCTACTTGTGATTGTAATTAATGATTAGTGAAATGGCGCACCATGAGTGGCGGCAAAAAATAAAAAGTAAATTAATAGGGAGAACCCCTAGTAGATGGGAACAGGAAACGACTAACTCTGAGATTCATTTGAGGTTGAAAAAGACATAGTAAGATACCCTGGTTCTCTGCAACAAGTCATTTAGAAAAGTAAGTTAATGAACTACGTCAGTTTTATCGACTATTAAAGATATTTCACAAAAATGGCTGCGTGGCTGCGTGTCGTAATGACGAAAATAGTAGTACATTTTACTAATGCTACGAAACAAATGTATAAACAGACGGGTTCAAAGCCATCAGCAAGTATACAAGTAACTTTTATATCATTATATCCCCTTCAGCAGCCATTGGCATACACACTGTAAACGGTTAACTGTCTACGACGTACCACAGTGGTGTAGGGGAAGTCGAGACAAACAATCTGATACGGGAAACTTACGATTTGTCAGCCTGGGCGAATAACCCCAACGTGGCCAAAAAGCCACCTCAGCTACAGCTAATGCACGCTGCTAGAGATTTTCAATTTCCTCTCGCTCTCTTTGGCCGCCAACTGTCGGCTGTTTCGATAACGTTATTAATTTCAACTTTACAGTGAGGGTAATGAAAGAAAAAAGACTTTTGTAATAGTTGTCCAAAGTTAATTACGTTTGTAATTCACTCTAAACCTAATTCTTAGAAGCACATCGCTTTTTTTATAAGGATACCAGGTAATCGCAATGATTTAATTGTTTTTAAATGAAATCTTCGACTTTAGGCTGTTAAAGGGAATAGTTTGGTCTTTATCAATTGAGAATTAAATTAATAAAGTACACGATTTCTTTTCTGGCAATGGTATTATAAAGTCAAATAACGATCCAGCTAACAAATTTAGCGCTTAGTCATCAAAAATGTACAGAAATGTGATTTTATTTTTTCTGAAAAGGATGTAAAACTAATCTGGTTACGAAACCAAGCAACCCTACCTTACGTGCTCAACCCAAGATCCGTAAAACTGGTATTCCTGTTTGTCCCATTGTTAATTTCTTAACAACCCCGCCTACAAAATCAGCAAAACATTAGCTACACTACTTAAAGACTATTATGTTTATGAAGAAAACTATATTGTTAAAAATTCCCTTGAACTAACATCCAGAATTAAAAACGTCTCCATTCCTGCTAGTAATTTGTACCCTTCGACATTGTTAATTTATTTAACAACATCCCCATTCAAGACACTCATGAAATCATTGAAGACCATCTTCACTAACAGAAGAAAGTAAGTGTACAAGGAAATATTTAACTCATAAGCTTATTACACCTGATACTATCTTACAACTATTTCAAGTTTAACGATGAAATTTTTTCAGAAGCAGAGGACACTGCCATTGTTAGTTGTGTAGCGAGTATGCTTGCTGACTTTTTGTTGTTTTGATGTTTGCAGATTTGGCATCTATCATAAACCTACCTGCACTGATAATGTCATCCACAATAATTACTGCCACCCACGAAGTCACAAGAAGGCATTTTTCCATTTTATGACTCACAGACTAAGCAGTCTTCTGGTAGAAGAAAACGAAACTGACTAAGAATTAGCGATCCTTTGACAGATAGCACTGAACAACAGTTTCATTGCATAAATGATAGATAACTAATGAGATCACATTGCAAAAATAGGAAGAAGTTAAAACTAATAATTTGTTACTGTTTCTGATCTGTTTCTGAAAGAATAACTGAACAATTTCGCCACAGAAAAGTAAGAATAGGCTTCGGTTCCGGCAAATTGTTAGGTCTGACCATGCATCATAGTATCCAACCCGGTAAAATTTACACACCTTCGGGACTTTTTAAAATCAACTGATGAGAATACAATAACGTTTATACAGGACAAACTGGCAGAAGTTTTAACATTCGTTTTAGATAACAGAGTAATATCAAAGATAATTGTAAATCATTGTTTGCGAACTATATTTGGGCGACTAAACAGAAACTGGATAACGTCAGAAACTCTTTAGATTTTCTCCGTAGGATGGGAAAAGGACGACAGCTTAATTATTCAGAACAAATTGGAATTTATTTAACATGTAGAGATCAGGTAGAAAACATTTTGAAATGATCTTAAAAATACGAAATTCTTGGACTGCCTCCGGAGCAGCTTATAATCTAGTGCTTTTAATATGATTATCTTTAGCCTTGTTAATCCTGGCAAATATACTAGTCCATGCTACTCTTATTAGTATTTAGCACCTATTTCTCTCCTACATTTGTGTACTATTTGCTCTTGTTTTGCATAGGTGGATCGCTTCTTGCATCTATATCTGCAATTTTTGATCCTCTTCTGTACTTGCATTTCTTTTTGGGTATTGTTTTATTATTACTTGACAACCACGTCACCTTTTACCTACTTTTAATCTACATTCTCAAAACCATTTGTGGGTTCCGTTTCTATTTAACACATATCTATGACACTGTTCTCGATTCTGTTCCATAACTCATACTCTTTGATGTTCACATCTTTACCGCTGTTGTAATCCATTTACCACGTCTGCCACACGTCATTTAAACTTAAGTGTTTATGTAATTGTTTCACCAGCTTTCTAACGTTTATAAACAGCAAATAAATTCACCACATGCAACTGCTTTACTCAGCATGTCACTGCTTAATATTATTTTTTATGTTACAACATCCCACGTAAGTATCTTTCAGATTTCATTTTCAACGGTTGTCAGTTTCATATTTATGTGTATTATATTTCACAAGTGACTTGAAAATGACCAAATGTTGAAACTGGAGTCCCAATAAATAGTGGTTTAACAGTCTAATGCGGGATGATTACATTTAAAAATTTAACGAAGGGTATGGACCCAGTCATCATCGAATTTCTGGTTTTAATTGTTAATTTCATGCTGCAAAATTCACAATACTTTGTGGTAAAATTTACACAGACGTCCGTTTTACTCCCCGTAATTGCGAGAACAATTCTAATATTCAAACACTTGCAAACAAAATCTCGCGCGACGGTGCGCTGTAGCTTAAGCGTCCTTTACAAGCAAATTTGAGGCTGTTTCGTGCAATGATAGGCCACAAGTGTTACAATGTCACAGATCAGTTTGTTCATCTCGACCTCACCTACACCACTATGGCATATATAGTTTCTGTCAGCATACATACAGGGTATGGATAAGTATCTCTGGGGCTTCAGAAGACGATTGTGAGAAAACTACAGGACATACACAAACAGACACATCTTTCGAAGTTTCATTTCGTAGCAGACTTTCCTCGGGCTCCTCTCCAATGATTCCCATACACGCTTCACTTTCTTTAATAAGGGTCCCGGCCGGCCTGTTTCCCTCACACTACGTATGCAGTCAATCTTAGGGAATGTGTCGTATCGTCCGTTGATTGTTTTATCTTTGGGAGCTTTTACCTGACGTATGCCGCGAATCGCTGGATCGTCACATTTGACTCACATTTAGTGAATTCTAGGAGAGAAAATGCTCGCATCGCTTCATTATACACCGTGTTCTCAAACGTTTGGCCCCTGGAAATCTGCAACTACGGAACGCTACATATTACGAATCGAAACTTGGAGAGACTCTCTATCCGATGATTCACATAGTTTTCCTGTGTCTAGAAGTTTTCGCACAGTCATCTTCTGATATCCCTGAGGTGCTTATGAATAAGCCCATGTAACAGATTTTGCAAAAACCTTCGACAAACAAGACGTTGGTTCGATCTGTATCAGGACAGTGAAGAAGTTATATGCTCATGGTACAGTTTCCATAGGACTTTCTCCATTAGGATAGAGAGACATCAGAGTCCGTCAAGAATATCCCTTATCACAAATTGTACTCTCTGCGGGTTCATGAGGAAGTTTTAATATCGCAAAAGCAGTAAGGAAAACGAATTAATGTACTACCAATCGCTCTCTGACGAAGCACAAATAAAAGAAAAAAAGTGCTGCAGTCTTCGTAACGATCATTACACATACAGGCGATGGTAACAGTACGCAGTATGGACGTAATTGCAGTACAGATATAAATGAAACTATTTTACCTTTTAGCAGAGCAGAAAATGGACTACACGCACAATCTAAGAAGACTTTCGTCAAGATGGCTCAGGGGAGGAGCTAAATTGACAGAAATCGAATGAGAGTTACGGATCAGTGTCCGCTCGCAGCCAACGTTAACTAGCAATCAACTCCGTTTTAAAGCTGTCTAAAAGGGGTAATATGATTCCAAGCTTTGTTACTCTAAACGCTTGATAAATAATTAACGCTCTCTATCATGTCTCCTTTCGTACGTGCAGGTGCTAGAAACACTCCACTGTTTACTAGCTAAAGTTAGCAGCGACAAGAAATCAGTGAATACCGATCGATGTAATTCGACTTCTTTTGATTCTGCAACTCCAAACTCCTCTTAGAATATCCGTGTAACAAATTTCACTTTGCACGCACAGCGAATTTCCCCTTACATCCTTCCATTTACGACTGTGGAATATTATTTGCGTAACTGAAAAGTGTATTTCCTTCAGAACTACGCTGAAACACGCTATAATCTCATACAAGCGAGCTGATTCTCTGGCGCAACTCTCTACAATTGATTCTTGCTATTTAACGTTAGCCTTTCAGTGTACATATAGCGATAGACATAGAATTGATAACTTTCTTGCTAATTAAAATGGAAGAATGATTAGAAGAATTTGGTAAATACCAACTACTCGGCACACGCACAACAAGGATCCTGGTTTTCTGTTCATGACAACGCTAATATAGTCATGGAGAAATTAGTTAATGCATGTATTTATTAATAAAAGGTATTATATTCTGGATAGCAGAAACAAATTTAGTCTCACTGTAAAAAATTTATATCTTTACATACAACCTCTGACAATAAAGTTCGGTGAATGAAGTCAGAACGGTCGATCGGGCAACACTGGCCACTCACAAACTGCGTAGCGGCTCATGTTGACAACCTGCCCCCACCGTAGTTCAGCAGAGTATCGTGTATGTTCCGTGTTGGACGAAGTGCTTATTAAGTGCGTTGGTTCTGAACTGAGAACAGGATAATCAACGAGCAAAGGATCAATTTAAAGTCTTGTTTTAAGCCTGGCAAGGCACATGCGATGATGGTACGTGTTTATGGGGATCAAGCACTGTCTGTGACGTGTGTGTACGAGTGGTTCGACCGTTTCCGAGCAGGCTGGGAAAGTGTTTCTGACATTCTCCACAGCGGACGACCGGCGACCGCCGTCAGCGACGAAAACATTGAAAAAGTGAGGATATTAATGAAGAACGACCACCAGTTAACTGTGTGCATGATAGCGGATGAACTGCAGATGAACTGCGAATCCATGCAACAAATCCTTACCCAGGGAAGAGGAAAACGTATTGTCGTATTGTGCCACATCACTTGACTGACGATCAGAAGCAGGCACATTAAGAGGCTTTACAGGATTTTGTCGAAACAGCGAATGCAACACCCAATTTCTTGAACTGTATTGTCACTGAGGATGAAACCTGGTGTCTCTGGTATGACCCTGAAACGAAAGGGCAAAGCACGGAATGACGTTCTCCAACATTACCTCATTGGAAAAACGTCAGAGACGAAAAATCACGCCTTAAAACGGTGGTCATCACCTTTTTCGATAGTCAAGGCATTATCGACAAGGAATTTCTACCTGAGAGAACGACGCTGAACGCTGCATGGTACATTGAAATTTTGATCCGTGTCATGTAACGTTAGGCAGGGTATGACCCCAGTACACACAACAAGGATCCTGGTTTTCTGTTCATGACAACGCTCGCCCACTCACAGCCATTATCGTCAAATAGTTTCCGGTAAAAAATGGGGTGGTGCAACTTGAACATGCACCATACTCGCCGGATCTGAATCCTGCAGACGGCTTGCTATTCCCTCGACACAAACTCGCTTTGAAGGGGAAGAGATTTGACGATGTTCCTGACGTATCACAGAGCTCAGTGGTCGAGCGGTTCTAGGCGCTTCAGTCTGGAACCGCGCGACCGCTACAGTCGCAGGTTCAAATCCTGCCTCGGGCATGGATGTGTGTGATGTCCTTCGGTTAGTTAGGTTTAAGTAGCTCCAAGTTTTAAGGGACTGATGACCTCAGACGTTAAGCCCTAAGGTGCTCAGAGCCATTTGAGCCATTTTCTTTGACTATTTCGAAGGTCATTAAGATAACTGTAGTTCATAGTTCATCTACATTAATTTTACAGGACTATTCACTGAAGTTTATTTTTTGGAAATTTCCACATTTTCCTATGAGACCAAACTGCTGAGGTCATCGATCCCTAGGCTTACACACTACTTAATCTAACTTAATCACGCTAAGAACAACACACACACCCATGCCTGAGGGAGGACTCGAACCTCCGTCGGGGGGAGCGGCACAAACTGTGGCAAGATGTCTCGGTCCGCGCGGCTATCCCGCATAGTCCCGAACTTTATTGCCAGAGGTTGTACAGTACCGTTAACTGCAAAATAACAAATATTGTCCTAGTCAGATTAATTTTATTTTTTTAAAATTCTTTGACTGTGAACTCTTGAAATGGCCACGTAAAATAGGTTCCGGTAAATCTGATGCTGCCCTTTTGTTTGACCTTTTGTTTTATTGATACCCGTAAAGAAGGCTGCGTTTATTGGGATTTGTTTTCGTATCGTTTGGAAAGCTGTGGCTGGATCAGGAAGTGTAAGATTAAAGCGGGGTATGTGTCCATTTCCATCGGAGTCTATAGATTTAGCAGTGATGATGTACTCGCCTAAGGGAGTTACCAGGAATGCTACACATTAATTAATCTTGATTAGCGTTAACATCTATAATATAAAAATAGTATTTCTCTTTAAAACCAAATAACGAGGTGAAAAACCGGACGAATTTAAAGAGTTTCTAAGGGTTACAACTGAATATTGTTTGTTTCTTCGAGTTGTACAGGATGAAAACCTTGCCTTCTCCAGGTAACAAATTGGAAATGAGAGATTCATTAATTGTTCTTCACTCATTGTTTCTTAGCTACAGAAGTTCCGCTGAACAAAATGGCGAAACATTTTGTTCATTGATTTCTCTGGCACTCAGTTTGGTAGTACAAAAAATATCTTAATTACAATAAGAATTACTTTATTGAAGTAATCTGTTTGATTTTATAAATCGGCGTCATACAACTTAAGAAACCATACAGTGAAAACAGGATCACCATTTTATCTCAAATTTTGAATCAACTTATGAATTTTAACATGAGACCATAGGGTTTATTGTTTAGCTGTTGTTTAGACAATAGCTCTTCTATTGGCATGTGTAACTTGACGGAAATCTCCACCAAACAGAATTATTTTGCCTCCGTGAGGGAGATTATTATTTATGATGTCTCTGAAATGTCGATTGACAACGCTTAGCGCGTCGTCAAAAGTGAAAATCTCTAACCACTATTGTGAATTATAGCAAAATTAGATTGTCAGTACATGGCGCCTTCTAAATTCTTGACATCGTCGTGCATCACCGAAATCGCGTGCCAGACTACACATGTATAAAGAATTTAAACAAATGTAGGATCTGTCATCTAGGTTTTAGTTAATCAGATTGTCAGCACATGGCACCCTCTATATTGCTTTTATAAAATAAAGCTTTTAACGAAAACAATAACTGAACTACATGTGTATTTTTCACTATTGTTGAACGAAATCTTGAAAGTGATGTTTCAATCATTAATTTTGATTAATGCCGTACTGCTAAGCAACTTCGAAGTAATATACACTGTAGCTCCAAAGTAATTGGCATAGGCTTGCGTATTCAAACACAGAGATATGTAAAAAGGCACAATGCGGCGCTCCGATCCGCCATGCCTATATAAAAGATCACGTGTCTGGCGCAGTTGTTAGATCGGTTACTGCTGCTACAATGGCGGGTTATCAAGATTGAAGTCAGTTTCAACGTGGTGTTATAGGCGGCTCACGATCGAAGGGTATTTACGAAGTAGGGATTTTACCATGCAACCATATCATTGTTGTACCGTGAATATCAGGAATCCGATAAAACATCAAATCTCCGACTGCGGCCGGAAATGACTGAAGGGAATCGTTAAACATGACGGAAGTGCAACCCTCCCGCAAATTTCTGCCTATTTCACTGCTGGGCCATCAACAAGTATCAGCGTGCGAACCATTCAACGATACGTCATCGATATGGGCTTTCAGAGCCGAAGGCCTAATTATGTACCATTGATGACTGCACGACACAAAGCTTTACACATCGCCTGGGCCCGTGAACACCGACATTGGACTGTTGATGACTAGAAACATGCTGTCCGGTCGGACGAGTCTCGTTTCAAACTGTATCGAGCGGATGGACGTGTACTGGTATGGAAACCACCTCATGAATTCATGGACCCTGCATGTCAGCAGGGGACTGTTCAAGCTGGAGGCTCTGTAATGGTGTGGGGCGTGTGCAGTTGGAGTGATATGTGACCCCTCATACGTCTAGATAGGACTCTGACAGATGACACGGACGTAAGCATCCTGTCTGATCACCTGCATCCATTCATGTCCATTGTGCGTTCCGACGGACTTGGCAATTCCAGCAGTACAATGCAACACTCCAAACGTCCAGAATTGCTACAGACTAGCTCCAGGAAAACCCTCTTCTGAGTTTAATCACTTCTCCTGGCCGCCAAACGCGTCAGATCTGAACATTATTGAGCATATCTGGGATGCCTTGCAGCGTGCTGTTCAGAAGAGATCTCCACCCCCACCCCTCCTCCCCCCTCGTACTCTCACGAATTTATGGACAGCCCTGTAGGATTCAATTCCCTCCAGCACTAGTTCTGACATTAGTCGAGTCCATGCCACGTCGTGCTGCGGCACTTCTGGGTGCTGGCGGGGGCCCTACACGATATCAGGTGGGTATACCAGCTTCTTTGGCTCTTCAGTGTATATGACGATGACTGTAAGTAATATTGCAGTTATAAATGTATCTAAGCTTGCGATTTATCTGAAAAGAAAATTTTAGAATCCCAGTGTATAAGGGTGGGCCGAAAAATTTTAAATTTGTTTTCATCTCATAATGTTTCAGAAAATATGCGAAGTAGGAAGATGAAGAAAAGGAAAAAAAAAGGAACTGGATTCACATCTTTCGGTCGCGCAAGTGCCCTAAAGCCTTGGGAAACATGAAAACATTCATATTTTGTACGATCTAACGTATGGAGTGCTCTGGATTTTGTGTAATCTTCCCCACCACTTACCGCGCAAGGAGTGGTCTGAAGGAAAATATTTATCCCGTGAACCCCGGCCCTGCCAGGTACGCAGATCCCAGACATGCCCACTGTTAGACTGCAGAAGAACAGCTATTGTCGGTGTGCCTAAAATATGTCAATCAGAAAGTGGGACCTCTATTTTAGAAGAAACAAACAGTCTGTCCCCTGAACACAATTTTTTTATAATGTAATTTAGTATACTTATTCAGGTTAAGGATGTGAAAATGGTAACCTTAGGAAAATCCTGTACAGTCTAGGAAAATACTGTTCAAAAATATAGGGCAAGGAAAGTATATACATCAAATTTACGAAAAGCTTAAGACGAAAAAGTATGACAAAAGTGCAAGTAGAAATCTCAACTGAAATTGCCGTCAGAAATATTAACTCTGACAACATACACTAAGCTATTCTAAATGGACAGCCGGCCGGAGTGGCCGTGCGGTTCTAGGCGCTACAGTCTGGAAACGAGAGACCGCTACGGTCGCAGGTTCGAATCCTGCCTCGGGCATGGATGTATGTGATGTCCTTAGGTTAGTTAGGTTTAATTAGTTCTACGTTCTAGGCGACTGGTGACCTCAGAAGTTAAGTCGCATAGCGCTCAGAGCCATTTTTGTAAATGGACAGTGTTTCCTATCACTTCTATTACTTATCGAAATTTAAACCTCAGGATGACGGGGTTGTCAGGAACACGAGGGAATTCTGTTACTTCAGGCTTGCGCAGTTCTGAAGTGAAAGAACGCTAGTGACTTCAACATTTAGTGCCTCAATAATGTGTCTTTTACATTTCGAAGTGAGCAGCGACAGTGGCGGCCGTGGACGGCTGCTGCTTGCGACGTGTGCTCTACCTGTCAACCTTATAACACTATGCTGGCCTCTAACGGAATTTAACTAGTTGAAAACTTCCGTAAGCTTTCGTGAAGCGGATGGCTGTACGTGTCCCTAGGCTAAGACAAAACTGCTCTGTGCAGTCGCCAAGGCTGGGTGACGTGCACAACATTGCTCTCAAAGTTCTCGCAACAAAGTTAACTAGAACGACTCGGCCGGTTTTCTTTACTTTGGAAATCTACGAGGGATTCAGCACAAATATGGCTGCAACGGAGCCTAGTGAGCGTGAAACGTTCACAGGAAAATCTCTCCCTGCATCTCCACAGGGTAGTAAGCACCCCGTGCAACACTCGTCGCCTAGAAGAGAGCCCCAATTATCCATCCGCAATTGACTACAATGTCGCGAACTTTCCTCACTGATCCGCTGCCTTGCCTCACACTAACAATGATATCGACCAATGGGAGCACACAGTGTATTCCGTACTTGCATGTTTGACCAATCATAATTTTCCTAATAAACATTAACTGCATCGCAGAAACGTCGCCTTCTACCTCCTTGCCTTCCTTTCGTACAATCAACGTCTGGGTTTCGGCAGGACAGGTGTCTTTAAACGTGAAGACTATGTGCTATTCATGAGAGGAAAGCATGATCCAAGTGTTACCTAAAACTGCAGTGCAGATGGTTCTTTCTAACTGTCTTAGAGATGCACAGAGGCGAGAAGCCAGACCATTATCGTTTAAATTGGCTCCCTGCTGTCAGGATTGGTTTGCTGTGTCTCGCTAATGTTTCTTTAAGTGGATTTCCATGTCACATTTCTGTGTCCTAGCCTTAGCGACTTCCCCCTTTCACTTCAGTTCTACACTGATGTATAAATTTACACATTTATTTGCATGCAAATGAGGAAGGGACTACAACTACCGTGTACAGGAGAGTCAGATATGTTTCCTTATATCATTACACTCCTCATTATGCAACAAATTAATCTAATGATGTCCTAAGAATGGCATGCATCATGACAATCAAACCAGAGTGTCATGGAGAATCACATGTGAGATGGTAACATCCCTGCCACCATACATATCCTCTCCCAACACAAGTTAATTTTGGGCTGGGTTTTATTAATTGTTTAGACATTGATTAACCCAGGCCAAAATTACATAAAATTCTCGGTGTGGTAATTCAACTCTGTCCTGCATCCTCCAATTATTTTAAATCATAATTTTGTATTTGTGAGGATCCACAGCCTCCAGATGTTTAATAAATGTAAACATGGTCCATAGTAGGCTGTAATGTGATTTTTATTTAATTGTGCAGTTAGCTAATTTCGGCTACTTGTTTCCGTAAAGCCCCTAAAAAACCAACATGGAAAAGCACTACATTGCATACATCTCCATGTATAAATAACACTTTACACATCTCACATCAAGATAAACCTTTACTGCACAAATTTCTTACAACCACATGGTAACCAAACTTGATAATGATATTTTAACTCTTATCGAAATTACTGTTTTGGTACTAACTTGAAGTAAATTGTGGTGATACTACTATCTCAATTATCTTCTACAATTCTGATAAACTGGGGGTTATCTCTACTACAAAATTTAAAGTTTGATGAGTTTTAGAAACTTCCACCAAACTAGAGCCTAACTCGTTTAGTGAAATCAAAATTAAAATTAAAAAATCATAGTAATAATAACTCATCCTTACTACTTACTTAAGCTGTGATGATGATAGTGAGTGAAGATGAGGAAACTTTCTCTTAATGTACGTTATCTTAGATCTGTCTTAAGCCAATTTTATCGTTGTTGCTGACATATGTCAACTATATAATAAAAATAATAACATCAGTAATTAGCGCATATGAGCATACACATATATAACATAGAAACATCTTGTTTCCACTGAATATACATAAGCTGATATCATATAAAATATTAGATCACATTAATTCAAAATATGCTGAGCTCAGAAATATTATCAGTGACAACAGAGGCAAATAAAAGTACACATTTACATATTCACTGTTGCATAAGCACAAGATTTGTTCAACACATTTCTGTCATAACTCTTTTTAACTGTTGAACCCAAGAACTTAACTCTTTGTAACACTCACATGGTATTGCAGTGTTCATGACGCGAAACTGAACAATTTTGCTTTTTGTTAATCAGCTGCGATTCATAGTCTCACAAAACCAATACATTTTTTTGTCACTAGCAGAGCCGTAATCTTTGGAATGTGGCGGGTGATGATGTTTGATGGAAGAATTCAGTGATGGTGTTGGCTTAGATCATGTACTAGGAGAATATTACGTTTTGCCTCCATGGACAGTGCCATGAGAGATAAGCTTAATTAGGAAAGTGGTTTGGCAGAGCATCGGTTGGCCTCTTACGTGGGTCATAGATATCAGATGGTGCCACTCTATAGTAGTTGTAGCAATTCAATTTTGGAGTCAATTACACCGGACATTGCTGTAAATTTAAAGAAAAAAATGAGCTGCCAATATGGATACGGCATACATTTAAATTGTTCCAATGTAGTTTAGTGATTCTAGTCTCATCCTAATGATTAAAATTCTAGGATCTGATTTGGAAAGGTAAATTCTTCATGCCTCATGTTCTTTCTTCCCCCTTTCCTGACGGTCTCCTGTTCTGCTCTTGCTGCATCTTCCTCTATTCTGTCTTGTATTTTCTTTCTTCTTTGGGATGGGATATGGTGAAATATATTAAAATACAGAATTTGTGGATTTAATTTACCAAGATATTTGTTAGATCAGATATGATATGTGATACTGTAACACATTCTTTCAGCAGTCCATTTCACGCTTCCAGTGCGTGATATAGTCTTCAGATTTCATCCTTCTTGAGAGCCTTAAAACAACCTCTCTCAGCGAGCTTCCCGTCGCAAAACTTGCTGCTTATGCTGTCTGTCAAACAGCTCTACTAAATTCTAGATGCCCCTGTGGGCGCTTCGTGCCTGGTTCCCCCTCTAGCATTACACTGCTCTGCTACCTGCCTTTCTTAGAATTGGAAGCTGTTGCAGTTATATGAGAGGTAGTTACAGTTGTGTGCCCACTCACTCTTTTCATCTTTTCCTCTCACCTTTACACTGCCATGTCATCAGACGTTTGAAGTTCATGCTGTCTCCATATCGTCATCCAGTTGTGGCTTTGTGTTGTGGTGAGTGCCGACATCTCATTCTTACAAGTTTGTCTTTCTTAAACTCTCCTCTATAATAATTTCATCCTACGTTTACATGACGCCCTGCACTGGCCTTTATAATAGGTGTATTAACTCAACATAAATTTAAATTACAACAAAAGGAATTAATATTAACTTATAAAATTCATGTTTAAAATGTTGCATCCAAGTGGCAACATCACATTTTTGATCCAAACCTTAAAAGATTCGTCAGATTCATAGAGAAAGTACAAGTGCGAACTCATGGTGATGCACGATTTGGAAGGTTACTCATATCGTGCAGTTAGTTCATCACTTTCTTCCTCTTCACCTTAGAATCTAAATAAACGAGAAGGTTAGTACGGTCATGCTTAGTAATATAATTTATTTTTTTTTTTTTTTTGCATGTTTGGCTCCGCCACCATAAAAGCATTGTAGTTGCCCATCCCATCAGTATTCCATCTTTCCTGCTTGTCGCTGAAACACAGATCTTCGAAGCATAGGCTTTTATTATCTTGATTAGGTTTTCTGTTTTACTCAACAGGTTTCTCAAAATTATTATCCAAATTATCATTTGAATACCCGTGGTTTATTCAATATACCTATTTTAACTCTTCCTTGCTTCTTTATCTTTTCTATAGAAATTTCTTCTGCATGATATATGTGCCAATTTCCAGGTAGTTGCTCCACTTCTCCTTAACTGTACGTACAACTGTTATGACCATTATTTTTTTTCATATGCAGAACAAATGCTTATTAATGTTACGTGAAAGTTAAGTCCTCACTGACTTACTCCTCCTTAGTCAACCCCTCTCCCCTCATAACGAATTGTCTGTCATCGAATCGTCCAACTTGCATTCCTAAATGCCAGTTAAAAAATGCTGCTTACAGCCTTTCCTGTCAAACATATTAATCATTATCAAAGGTCCTTAAAACTTGTATCAAGTCCTATAAAAATGTCAGATCTCATAGTCCTTTGCTTTGAACCCAAATATCTTTAGATGTTCGATCACAAACCTTTCTCAATTTAGTATTTATGGATCTTACATTCAACAATCATGATGACAACGCGCCCCATCCTTCGATAGGAATGCTTTCAACTTCAGCTTTATAGAATACTTTTGGTTTTATGTTAGTACAACTCTCAGTCAAATGGTTCAAATGGCTCTGAGCAGTATGGGACTTAACTTCTGAGGTCATCAGTCCCCTAGAACTTAGAACTACTTAAACCTAACTAACCTAAGGACATCACACACATCCATGCCCGAGGCAAGATTCGAACTTGCGACCGTAGCGGTCGCGCGGTTCCAGACTGTAGCGCCTAGAACCGCTCGCCCACTCCGGCCGGCCTCAGTCAATTCACAATGGTGTCACATAGCAACATCTTATTTCTGCAATTCAGTATTACCCTTGACTTAAACATAAATGGATGTACACACTTTCTTCAGCGTTCTTTGCATTACATTCTTTTCCTTTATGTCTCACATATTGAGGATAAAATAGCTGTTGAGTGCCATCATTTTTAACACTATGTTTAAAGCAAATTTTGATTCAGCACTTCTTAACCAGAGATGTCACTCAATTGTTGAATTTTTGTTTCATCTATAAGTTACTCATCTGTGGGAACTGGTTTGTCTGTCCAAACATACCATGGATGTTTTTTCTCTGTCCCTTCACCGTCAATTTACAACTTCAGTTGAATCATAGCTAAGTCGGTTTCGGAAATCAAGTTTTGTAGTGGATGTACATTTGTAACAAACAGTTAACCAATCGTCATCTTCACTTCGTGTTACATTTAGTGATGGGAATTGGCCCTAGTATCCCAACATGATGTGACTTTCGATCTATCTGTTCCACCTTTGACCCTTGTTCCACCACGTTTTCTGTATTATAAATAAGACTATTTATCTGTTTACTGGGAACTCCGCAGTTTTCAGTAGGTCATGCATTATCCGCCTGGCTTTCCACTTCCATGTTTTTCTGGGTTGGGCGGTCTAACCTCGATCTCAGGTTGTGGTTCGTTTCACCTTTGATCACCTCATGTGTTCGGATTATGTTACTCTATTGCAACACCTAGAAGGCTACTGGTGTTCAAATTATTCGTATTACATTGCTGGAAACCATTTGGTCTAGTGTCATTGTTCCTCCAGTTCTTGTTACTGTTAGTATCATTACTTTTGTATAACCCATTGTTATATCTATTGCTATTTCGTGGTGGGTTACAATTTATTTCATTTCGACAATAATTCCGCCCTGGCTTGTGTCTTCCATTACTAACATTATTACCCAGTGTATCCATTTCCATTTCTCGGCCTATCACTTTTATTTTCTCTTGATTTCTATGTTTATGCGCATCGTCCTCACTGAATATGAACTCTAATTCACGGATGATTCCTTGAAAGTCTTGTACGTTATCTTCTCCTCTTCTGAGCAATGTTTGCTGATACCACAATGCGAGCTTCATCATACAGAGACGAAAATTTCTCCAGCGGTCTATGGATTATCTAGGGACTGATTCTTCTTCCCCATGTTCTCAAAGAATTTTACTGGGCTTTTCTCTCCTGAATTTCTGTATAATGTCTTGTGAAGCAGTCCATATTTGATTATGTTCTGTGCTTCAGTTGACCAGTCACTTGAGAGAAACAAATAAATAAACTCATCATATCACTTGCAGGTTAACACTACTTTTTGCATTGTTTCTGCAATTGCACCCTTCATACGAGCACAAATAAAGTCTACTTTAGAAGATAAAGGTAAATGTTCCGGTAATCTCACTTGGAATTGATTTATGAATGTTTTGGAATGTAAGGTACGAGTATTTCCATATTTTGTAAAGTAGAAAAAATTTGAAAATTTGTAGTAAGGTCCTATGTCAGGAAGTGGTCGATGTCAAATTTCGCCGTGGCACAGTTTGTGTTTGTTCTAATACACCACTGCTCCCTCTTACTGTACCTACATTACTTTCGCCTATAAGTTGTACCACCATTGAGTATTGCAGATTTCCACTGTCATCAAGCCACATGTTGCTTTGTCGAAACAGGTCGCAGTTATGTGTCTCAAATTGCACCGTACGTGCTGAACTGTCTGTCACAGGAAATGCTTCGCGACCTTGGTTCAAATGGCTCTGAGCACTATGGGGCTTAACATCTGAGGTCATCAGTCCCCTAGAACTTAGAACTACTTAAACCTAAGTAACCTAAGGACATCACATACATTCATGCCCGAGGCAGGATTCGAACATGCGGCCGTAGCGGTCGCGTGGTTCCAGACTGAAGCGCCTAGAACCGCTCGGCCACACTGGCCGGCTTCTTGACCTTGGTACAAGCTGTTCATTATAGAGTCTGTGTCCTGTCTCGCCAGTGGATTGGACTACTGTACGGTATGTACTGTCCTATAGAGTGAGCTGGTGCTACCTGATTCGACTGTTGTCGAGCTGGGTATTGATCTCCTCGACATCTATCAGCGTAAGATACACTTTGCACGTCTGAGTGCACGAATTTGGAAAGGGGGGGGGGGGGGGGACGTGCGAAAGGTCGGCAAAAGTCCGGTATTCCAGTGCACTCTGACAATCAGCACATGAAATCAAGAAGGACAATCAGTTTCTCAGACAGATTTCCGTGTGCAACGCACCAGAGTCCGACACGTCAGGAGCCTGTTAACTGCTTCGCGACCTTTTTCCTTGTCATTACCACATGCGGGTGATTTTGCCGCGTCCTAAACGGCGCTATTTTTGGACCTACTGCTCAGTTCTTACTTCGCAATAGACCCTCAACACGCACTACCATAGTCACTCCGACCTTCAATACTCTGCATCAGTTCTGATCTGAGCCATTGGAATCGCTCCCTTTTTTTAGAACTCGGCTATCAAATCGCCTTAAAGCTGCTTTCATAACCCTTCTCCGTACTTTCGTCTCGTCGATTGCACGTATCGCTTTACAAGTTGCCCTCGTTGCAAATACTTCGGCCAGTTGTTAGTTTTTGGACACTCTGTTGAGTATCGTCACGCCACGTATTCATGTCCTTTTGTGCTTTATCTACATCCATCCACATTTGTTTGTCATCAGCCATGAGCGTTTCAATCACGTCTCGTGATTCTTTCACATCTTTTCGAATTTAATCTAATTGTTTATTTAGATCTTTTCGCATGTATCCTCACACTTTTTTTCTGTTCCTTTTCAAGGCTTCGTGTGCCTGTACTCGTCTTTTTCTGTGTGTCCTGCAGCCCCATTTGTAAGGTTTGTGTGGACTGATGTAAGTACTGAAACAATGCAAACTTATTATCTGGTACGTTCGTGCCTACACCTCTAGTCAATGAAGTAATCTTCCCCTATTCTATCTTTCCAGTGCCGATTCATTGAGTCCAGGACACAGTGCTGGTGCACTAAAACTCATTCTTTCGGTCCTATATTGTGCTGGTTTGTACAGTATGATTACTTTCGATTCTACACACTGTAACTGAACCTCATCTGAATCCACTTCTGTCTCACTCAAACCCTCGTCCCCATGTTCACCATCAGTCACCAGGTGCAATTGTTGTGTAACCATGCCTTTTCCATCATGCGACATTCCTTGCTCTAAATCGCAGTGTTAATGCAGTTCATCTTCCTGCGTGTCAAGCTCGATCCTATCCAGGTCGTCAACAACCGGTCTTTACCCTGGTCTCTCTCTCTCCACCATTTCGGATCTTTCGAACGATCTCTGAGCTTTACGACGTTTGTGCGCTTGACTTCATTCAACTCAACATAAATAGCCCCCAATTTTAAATCGAAATTTCAGTGCAAAGTTGTATTTTCAAACTCAGTTTGTTGGAATAGAATGCAATGCAACCCAACAACGACGAGACAGTCACCTGTGTGCCAGTAATGGAAGACAGAGAAATTTCACTAACTGCTGACTTTAACATTTAAACAATGTATCTACATATAAAATCAAAAACATAAATTGTTTAAGCAGTTGTGTCAACCACCATCTACTTTTAAATTCCACGCTCTGGTCCAGCATCACTCTGGAGTAAAAACTTTTTTCTAACTGGATAATGCACCCTACGAGTGCTACTAACTGACAGAACATCAATCAAATGAGAATCATTGCAGATGGTTATAATGTTCCTAGTAAATAATAATTAAATATGTTGGCAAGTTTCCAAGTCTTATTTCGAGCAAAATATTGCCCATATTCTGTTCATGACCAGAACAACAACCATTTAAGCATCCTGGCACGGTCACCATTATCAGATCTGCTGAGTGCTCTGGTCAGTATGTGATCTACCCCACCACTTACTGAACGAGGTATGCTCTGAAAATGAAAATATTAAGCCTTTGAACCCAGCCCCTACCCAGAATGGAGATCCCAGACACACCCAGTGTTAGAAATTAGGAGAACAGCTGTTGTCAGTGTAACTAAAATATGTCAAGGAAAGGCAAGAAAAGTATATTCATGAAATTTAACAAAACTTGATACAAAAAAATATGACAGAAGTTAAAGTAGAAATCTCAACTAAAATTACCATAGGAAATATTCAATCTGACAACATAACCTAAGCTAATGTAGCTGAACAGTGTTTCCTATCACCTCCATGCCTTATCCAAATATACACCTCAGGACGAAGTGACTATCACGAACAAAAGGGAATTCTAACTAGCACTCCAATCTTACGCAGTTCTGAAGTGAAAGAATGCTAATGATTTCGACATTTACCTTTCGAAGGGTGCAGCAACAGTGGCGGCAGTGGTCAGCTGCAGCGTACAGTGTGTGCTGTACCTGTCAACCTAATAACACTGTTAGAGTGGGTCTGTTGTATTCTTGTTGTCATAAGAGGCGACTAAAGCAAGTCTCGCACCTTTCGGACCGAGCGAGGTGGCGCAGTGGTTAGCACACTGGACTCGCATTCGGGAGGACGACGGTTCAGTCCCGTCTCTGGCCATCCTGATTTAGGTTTTGCGTGATTTCCCTAAATCGTTTCAGGCAAATGCCGGGATGGTTCCTTTGAAAGAGCACGGCCGATTTCCTTCCACATCCTTCCGTAACCCGAGCTTGCGCTCCGTCTCTAATGACCTCGTTGTCGACGGGACGTTAAACACTAATCACCACCACCATCACCACCACCGCACTTTTCGGCCTAAAACGTTCTGATGCCCTTTAAGAGTTTGACCTCACAATTCCAAAATTCTACAGGAGTGCGGGCCATCTGGAGAAGGACATGTTACGTGGTGCACCAAGAATCTATAGTGTGGTTAGATCTTCTGTGCCTCTTACTGTCTTGGATCTGCAACTCCTCCCACAATTCAGCTATTTGAGCAGGGACACTGTCTGGGGTACTTCATCTTCTTCCATTCTTTGCTGTCCTCTTTTGTCCCATTGATGATGATGATGATGATGAAGTCCCATACACTTGGACAGAGCGTAGGGGAGCGATAAGGAAGATCCGCACCGACGTACTAGGCAAGGTCCTAGTGGAGGTGGCTTGCCATTTCCTTCCTCCGACCGTAATGATGATGAATGATGATGATGATGAAGACGACACAACAACACCCAGTCATCTCGAGGCAGAAAAAATCCCTCACCCCGCCGGGAATCGAACCTGGGACCCCGTCCTCGGGAAGCGAGAACGCTGCCGCCAGACCACGAGATGCGGACTTTGTCCCATTACAATACTGAATTTTTCTGCACCCAAGATCCAGTACGGTAGCCAGTCAGTTGTGGTGGGGCCACCAGGTATCCTCTTGGTTGTAGCTTCCTGACAACACAGAGATCACACTGCTGATGCCTGAGCTGCAAACTCCCCAGGCATGCCAAGGAGTAGAGGACCATCTTCTTGGGACATCAGTACTCCTTGCAATGGCCATACCAGTTCATCCTCCAGAAGAATTGCGGCGGTATTTTCTCCTATCTCGCTGAGTTATGGCAAGTACTACATCTTCTTTTTGTGTTGCCCTTCAGGAAACCTGATTTCCTGCAGTGCAGACCCTACACATCATGTGTATTGGGGTACTACAAAAACTGTACTTACTGTGACCGACTCTCAGTTGGAGTCTGTATCTATGTCCCTACTGTAGTGAAGCTGTGCCCCTTCAAACACTTTTACAAGCTGTGGCTATCAGGGTGAGGATAACACAGGATGTTACCATCTGTAACATCCTCCTTCCTCCAGGTTGTGAAGTGCCGCACAACGTATTGGCTGCAATAATTTCCCAACTTCCCCCCCCCCCAGATTTTGTACTGTTGGGTGATTTTAATGCCCATAACCCTTTGTGGTGTGAAACCAAGATTACTAGCCATGGTAAAGATGTCGAAGGTCTACTAACTGAAGTCAACCTTTGCCTTTTAAATACAGGTGCCAACACCGATTTGAGTGTGGCACATGGCAGATACTCAGCTACTGATCTCTTGGTTTGCAGTCCTGGCCTTCTCCTGCATATCCACTGGAGAACTCACAACAACTTGTGTGGTAGTGACCACTTTCTGCTCTTCCTATTCCTCCCCCCCCCCCCCCCCCCCCAACATCACTCATCTGGGCACTAGCCCAGATGGGCTTTTATCACGGCTGACTGGGTTGCCTTCAGGTCCGCTACCACCATTAAAAATCTCCATTGCATAGTAACATCGATGAGTTGATCCGGACCATCACTACTGGCGTTGTTGCTGTAGCTGAATCGACAGTCCTTTGTTCCTCAGGTTGTCCCAGCAGAAGTCAGCTCTTGGTGGTCGCCAGAAATCGCTGCAACCATTAGAGAATGTAGGTAGTCCCTCCAACGTTATAAGCACCACCAATCCCTGGATCAACTCATTGCCTTCAAACAGCTTCGTGCCTGGGTCGGTCAACTCATCAAACAATGGAAGCAGGGGTGTTGGGATCGATATGTCTCCACCATTGGATCATAAACCTCTCCTTCCCATATTTGGACTAAGCTCAGGTGCCTTTATGGCTACCACACCCCTGCCGATGTCCCTGGAATTTCCACACATGGAGCTATATTGCTGATCCAGAGGTAATAGCAGAGCATCTTGCTGAGCTTTATACTCCCATCTCTGCATCTAAGAATTGGTGTTCCACCTTTCGTCTCCTAAAACAGTGGTGGGAACGACAATACCTATCTTCAGTTCCATGCCTCCCTTTCCTGAGTGGGAATTTCTCAGTGCTCTTGCCGATTGTCCTGACACAATACCTGCACCAGACTTCAACCATTCCCAGATGATTAAACGTCTGTCAGCGGAATACCAGCGCCACTTCCTTGTCATATTCGACTGCGTTTGGAGTGATGACGACTTCCAGTCGCAGTGGTGGGAAAGTATCATCGTTAAAGCCTGGACAGAACCTGCTAGATTTGGATAGCTATTGTCCTATCAGCCTCACTAACGTTCTGTGCGAGCTACTCGAACAGATGGTGAGCCAGCAGTTTTGTTGGCTCCTTGGTCTTCTAACTCCATTCCAGGGCGGTTCTCGCCAGGGGCGCTCCACGACTGACAACTTGGTTTACCTGCAGTCTCCCACCTGAGCGGCTTTTTCCTGACGACAGCATCTTATTTCCGTCATTTTTTACCTGACAAAGCCTAAGATGTCACTTGACAACATCACATCCTCGCTTCTCTGCACGCTACTCTCCCGATTTTTATATGGAAATTTATATCGTACTGCACTTTCAGAGTTCGAGTCAGAGCTTCCCACAGTTCGTCCCATATCCTTAAGAATGGGGTCCGTCTGGGCTCTATCTTGAGCGTTGCACTCTTTTTAATTGCCATTAATGGTCTCGCACCAGCAGTGGGGACCTCAGTACCTCCCCTGCTACATACTGACGATTTTTGGATTTTTGTATTTCCTTCTGCTCCTCTTCTATAGTGTGGCTGAACATTGACTGCAGGGAACCATATGAAAGGCACAATCATGGGCCCTCACTCAAGGCTTTCAGTCTTCATTCACCAAGACTTGCATCATTCATTTCTGTCGTCGTCGTACTTTTCACTCCCATCTGGAACTTTATCTCGTTAACCAACTACTTAATGTAGTGAAGACTTACCGGTTTTTGGGACTTGCCTTCGACGTCCCCTTAACTTTTCCCCATCAGTTTAATGGAAAGTATATTATACAATGCCTAAGTTACATCAACTGGGGTGCTGATCACCCAAAGCTGCAGCAACTGTAAAACGCCATTGTGCTGTCCTGTTTTAACTGTGGGAGCTTGGTTTATGGTTCATCATTGCCCCCAGATTTGTGAATGCTGGACCCAATGTGGAGTTCGGCTTGCGACAGGAACTTTCTGAACCAGCCCAGTGAACAGCCTCCTCGTAGATGCTAATGTTCCTCCATTGCAGATTAGGTGACAGCAACTGCTTGCGAATTATACCTCCAACATTCATACTTCGCCTCACCATCCAAACTACCTTCTCTTTTGCCTAACATAGCGATCCATCTCCCACAACAGTGGCCCAGATTCTGATTGCAGTCTGTGTCCAGCCCTTCTCACTGCACTAGCCACTCTCCCTCCACCATCATGCTTTTGGGTCTGTTCACATATGCCTCTATGGTCCATGCCACAGCTTTATCTAGACCCTATTACAAGGCCCAAAAGGCTCAGTTCCACATGAGGCCCTCCGCTGAAACTTTTTCTCTATCCTTGGCGAGTTCCAAAGCTCAGAGACAGTCTACACAGATGGCTTGGCGGTCGATGGTCACGTTGGCTTCTCTTATGCTCACACCGGCCGTATGGAACGGTGCTCCTTGTTGGATGGCTGCAGTGTTTTCACTGCAGAGTTGATACCCATCTCTCTCGCTCTTGAGCGTATCCACTACTGTACAAAGTGGTTCAAATGGCTCTAAGCACTATGGGACTTAATATCTGAGGTTATCAGTCCACTAGACTTCGAACTACTTAAACTTAACCAATCTAAGGACTTCACACGCATCCATGCCCGAGGCAGGATTAGAATCTGCAACCGTAGCAGCAACGCTGTTCTGGGCAGAAGCACCTAGAACCGCTTGGCCACAGCGGCCGGCTCTCCTGTGTAGGTGAGTCCTTCGTCATCTATAGTGACTCATTAAGCAACCTACAAGCTCTAGACCAAAGCTTCCCTCGCCATCCGTTGGTAATGACTGTGCAGGAGACTCTTTATGCCCTTGGAAACAGTGTATGTTCAGTGTCCTTTATTTGCACCCCAGGACATATTGGGAATCAGCGCACTTAGATAATTCACACAGTGGCTACCGGTAAACCAACTCTGGAGGTCGCCGGAGACTGATCTCAGATCGGCCTTAGATGGCAAAGTTTTATGGGATTTGGGATACTGAATGGTGCACTCTCAGTACACCAAATAAACTATGTGTTATCAAGGAGACACCAAATGTGTGGCGGACATTTAACCTTCCCAGCATTCTGCTTATAGTGTTGGGAGACAGTGCCCCAACAGCTGACTTAGTTCTACGTTTCATTCGTAAGGCGGGTTTTCATCACGCAATCTAAGGATGGGTGTCATGCCTTCTCTCCCACTTATCCACCCTCGCCGGCCGCGGTGGCCGTGCGGTTCTGGCGCTGCAGTCTGGAACCGCGGGACTGCTACGGTCGCAGGTTCGAATCCTGCCTCGGGCATGGGTGTGTGTCATGTCCTTAGGTTAGTTAGGTTTAAGTAGTTCTAAGTTCTAGGGGACTTATGACCTAAGATGTTGAGTCCCATAGTGCTCAGAGCCATTTGAGCCATTTTTTATCCGCCCTCCCCCCATTTTAACCCTACCTCGCTCTTTATTTGCTGTTTGTTCTCCTCACTGATTGTCTTTCCACTATCCGTGATTCTCTAGCCTTGATTTTTAGGCTGGAGATTTTAGTGTGTTGCACAGTGGCTATCTCATACTTGTTTTATTATTGTGATCGGCCAGCCCCAGCCATCTGCTCTATTCTTTTTATACCTTTTACCACTTTTTTCCCTTTTTGTGCATGTTTACTCCTTTTGTCTTGCCTCTTTCGGTTTCTCTTCCAGTGTGTTTCCCTGTCCGTTTTCCGCCTTTTTATCTCCCAGACTCTTTTGGGGACCGGTTTTACTGTGTACCGTCCTTAAATGTGGAAAAAGGGACTGATGACCCTGTATTTTGGGCCCTTTGTCTCTAAACCAAATAACCAACCAACCTAATAACACTATGCTTGCCTTTAGACTGAATTTAGCTGGTGGAAAACTTCCCTGCCCCTCCGTGAAGGGGAAGCCTGTATGTGCCCCTGGGCTAAGACAAATTGGCACCGTACAATCGCTAAGGCTGGACGAAATACTGCCCTCAAAGTTCTCTCAAGTACGTTAACAAGAACGACTCGTCCCGTTTTATTTGCTTTGAAGATCTACAAGGGCTTCGGCACAAATATGGCTGTGAAAGAGCCCAGTGAACCTTAAATATTCATAGAAAAACTTCTCTTTGGATCACCACAGTGTCGTAAGCGCCCCGTGAAACACTCGACGCCTCAAAGAGAGCCCCAATCATTCATCCACTACCGACTGTATTGTCGTGAACTTCCCCCACTGTACTGCAGCCATACCTCGCACCAACGCTGGTATCGGCCAATGGGGACTCTCAGTATATTCCTTACTTGCTTGTTTGAGCAATCAGAATTTTCCTAGTAAAATTCTGGATCGTAATAACGTCGCCTGCACCCGCTTTGTCTTCCTTTCGTTCAATCAGCGTCTGAGTTACGACAGGGCAGGTGTCTGCACATGTGGAAGCCACGTGCTATACATGACATGATCACATGATCCAAGTGTTTACTAAAATAGCAACGCAAAGGTTTTTTTTCCAGCTGCCTTAGAGATGTGCGGAGTCCACACCGTTATCGTCTTAAATTGATTTCCTGCGGTTAGGGTCGGTTTGTTGTGCCTCGCTAATGCTTTCCTGATCGACTGGCCCCTTTCACTTCAGTTCCTTATTGCTATATAAATGTTCGAATATATCTGCATGCAAATGAAGAAGGGACTGTTAATATTGTGTACAGGGAAGCCACTTATGCGCCCACTGCTCATTACACTCCTCATTATGCGAAATAAGCTAATTGTGTCCAAAGTATGGCATGTGCCATATCAATCAAATCAAGTGAGGTGATAAAATACCGTACTAACTTACAACGATAATTTTTAATACTTTTCAACTTGTCACTTCCCAAACCCAACAGCTCAAATTGTTGTGTATTAGAACCACAGAAAATAATGATCAAGTATTATTTGAATTCGTCAGGTCATTGCAGTCAAAATTGAAGCAGCCATGAACAAATTTTACTTAATTTAAAGGTAGAGCATAGTCAAAGGATAAAATTACTGAAAACTTACAGGTTCTTCCACTGGTTTATTTGGCTTTTTTAAGTTATAACATCTTCGTTGTTGCTTAGAAGTATTGGTTTTCATTTTGAACAACATGCACGCTACAATGTGAACGCAACAGTTTCGAGATAGCATGTACTCCCCTGTCAAATGTTACTTTCCTCTTTTCTTTTGTTTCTGGCATGTCTACTCTTCGAATTTTTCGAATTTTGTTAACTCGTAGAGTGTAAATTAACTTAAATTTAATGAAAGGTATTTTCTTTGATGTTTCACAGCCACAGTTAACAATACTATCACATTTGCACAAATCGGATGTTTTGTTGCAAATACAGTTTACAACAATGACAAATTTTCAAGCTGCATATGTGGTGTTTGGTGGCAGATAGAAAAGCCACCTTAAGATACACTTCTTTTCCACAGCGTAGAACATGATAACATCGCCAAGTATACCAATGTTCAGAAAATTTCATGATTCGCCGTATGAAAAGTGCAGATTGAATGTCTGTGTTGCAATGAAACAAACACACTGAACAAAGGAACAAATTACTACAGCAGGCATGCAGGAAAGCAGCCAGTTGAACGAATTGAGGCATAGAAAAATTTTTGATACCAACCAAACCTGATCCACAGGTTAAAGATACAAATCAGGTATTTTTTCTGATGTTTTGAAATCTGTTGCAGAGTGTGGGACTACAAATAAATCAGGTATTTTTTCAGATGTTTTGAAATCTGTTACAGAGTGTTGGACTACGAATGTAGCATAAATTAGGCCAATAAAGTTACCTCTTAATTTTCGTTTTCGTAAGATACTACAGTACACTTTCTTAATTACCAGACTGGTCACACAAGCTGCAGTCGGTCTTCGGCCTCACCAATCACCCTGCTCGATGTCGTTCAATCTATGTATTCTTCTGAATCTAATCCCATTACAACACATCGTGTTACGAACCCTTCCCATAACGCCACATGCATTGACGAGGGAATGGGCGTCCATGCAAGATCGGAAACTAAGGATGAGTCGAGAAGTTATTGATGAATATGAAATCAGTTGACAGATTTGGTACCTTTCAATCAGGAACAAACAGAAACTCTATGCATAATTTGAATATCAATTATTTCGAAGTGTCTAAAGATTCAGCAGTGAATTAAAGCACCTAAATAATTACAGAAACGAAAGAAACCTTGTAATAGTAATTATCTACAAATAGAGGTACCGAAAGCAGTAAACAGAATTCTGCTGTTGTCATTTTGAGAAGAATTAATAAACTGTTCAATATGGCGGCGACGACTAAAAAGATTCAAGTCTAAACGAAGCGTCTTCTTGGTCTTGAGACGCGCACGAAAACGGAAAAGCCCACCCCCCCAACTGCCGGAGCTTTGCCAAGTTAGGAAACCTCTGGAGCAAAAAGGAAGCGGCGACTCTATGGCGCAGCAGGCGACAGCTAGCCGTTTGACCACCCAGCAAACTGGCACCAAAACTACGTTTTTCAGCCGCTGGCTCACTAGTGTGAGGTGTCGGCCAGTTAACAAATCGCCGCTCCCACTCGGCAACATCTTCTTGGAAGGTCCTGCAGCTGCCGTCTCGCCCGCTAGAACCTCCTGTCATGCTACAGTAAAGTTTAACGGCTCGTTACTTCGAGCGCAGTCTAGTAACGATGCTCTGATTCGATCGTCGCTCGATCGATTGGCGATCGCGAGTATCTCGTGATACTATGGAAGAGCAGCAGCGCCAGCCATGCAGTAAGGTTCACCGAAGTCTGCAACCCCCTCTGCACTGCCGGAACCAACTTCGCACGGTTCCCAGTTAAATTTGTGCAGTTCTAGGTGAACGTTATTTCTATACGCCGTACTGTGAATGCGACTACGTCAGTGGAGGCTGCCTGCGATTAAATGCACGTTGTTCTACACTAAATTCAGAATACATCTCTTCGTGCTGGTTCCTAAATCTTTTATTTGTGTTGCGATTCCTACCAACTGTTCCCCGGTATCGATTCAAATCAGGGGCTCCCTTCAAGTAGTGTCATAGTCCATGCCTTTCAACGGTCGGATACTGAGTGGAATAATGACATGTGATCTCGATCGCCTATCAATATTTATTTCGCCAGCTAACTTGGGCAGGCTCGTTTCATTGAGGCCGCCTGAGACACGAGATCTGTGGCAGTCAGTTTAGGTGTGGTAATGAGCCATCATACTCACAACCTCTATGGTACTCTTCATCAAGCGACGACTAGGCATCACATGAAAAAATCATTAAAGAAGATTCAATTTTCGTTCCACTCGATAACGTAATTGTTGTTAATCTTACAAATACACATCGACAGTGGAATTTGAAGAGTTTCCAGATGAAAAGAACATCTCGCTTGAAGCATATGCGAAATTTGAAAATTTGGGACGAATAGTTTACAAACGATGGATCTCGGAACGATGAATATAACGCAATTGATGCCTGGACATATGATCGCTTTTTAGAAGCCCGGAGCTTTAACTGAAGTCACTACAAGAAACTTGCAGCAATGGATACTTGCTCAAATGAGACCATTTTCTAATACGGAATTCGAAGCGAAGCTTCGGAATCATGGATGAGCGAGTTCACACAAAAGCTTACAATTCGTTAGAGGAAAATTACGCAATTTTTGTCCAAAAGAGAGGCTGCCACTATTGAGGAAACCCGTGCAGACTAGATGCTTATCCTCAATTAGCAAAGCATTTTGTTATCAGCTTCGATCAGACAAGTTAGTCGAGAACTTTCATTCGTCAATATCAGTCGAAATACTCTTTCAAACGTCAGGTATAATGAAATATTAACATTCGTAACTTCTCTTTCCAGATTACCGGTACCAATCCACCTATAACCGAACGCTGGAACACTGAGAGGCAAAAGTAGTTCTCCTGAAACGACAGGATATGAACAAAATAACCCACTCGTATAGAGCGCAATATGCTCTAATCCCTTCTAGAAAATTTTTCCCAACAATCTACGTGTGCCTACAAGAGAATACTGGCTCTTTTGGACCGAGGAATCTAATGACAGTGGAGGAGTACATGGTAAAACATAAGAATACCGTAAGTACTTCATAAAAATCTGGAAAACATACAACAGCCTTAGACAACAGTTTATGACTTACGCGTTGAAGCTCTACGTGCAGGATAACTATTTGAATTGAGTCGTCAGGAGGGCAAACAAATCCCCCATTATACCATGAGAATTTCTAAGATGAGAAACGACTGCCATCGTGCAGTATTGAAGTTACTCCTTCCAAATGCACTACGCAAGTTGAGACCCAGCGAAGTCTGTTTTTTTCGTCATAAAAAAGAAATCACTTCCCGAGGAAACCGTCAAAAACACATTCCATTGAAAATCGTCTGCTATCCTCGACAATGTTTGGCTGGCTGTCAGTCTGTGCGGTGGGAGAGAATGTTTTATCAACCTAAAGCAGGTTTGTTTCTCTACAGAAACTTCAAAACAACCATATAATTATGATAATGCGGCGTCTATAACGTGCGCATTATGCCGAAAAATTATTACTTCTCCTGTGTTTACAACGAATATCATTACTCCAGCACGTGTAAATCAACTGCAAACTAATAAAGCTATCTATATTTATGTACAAAGTTCCACTGTTGGCCTTACAATACTTTCGCAGAAATTTATTTTCAATCCCAAATTTTCTTTTTCATGCCTTTTACGAAAATGTTATTAAATATGATATACTGAACATTATTTTGGTTTATCTGCAGTTTAAGAAACGTAAAAACTGAAAGCAAAAAGGGAGTTTTTCGGAGAAGGACACGATCCCTTCACCGTACGATTACCGTTCTGTATGAAAACTACGATAAACCTACGTAACTAATGTCTCGCCCGATCCTCACCAAAAACGCTGTCGTTTGCTAAACGCTTGGCCATCAGGAGTACCCACTGCTGTCACTTTCAGTTGTGGCCAAGCCAGAAGTTTATGCCATAAACGTGTTAATATTATATACTTCGACGAAATCTCTGATGACGAGTAGGCGCGGTCCCCTTGTCAACCGTGGTCTTCCCCTCGGTTTGTTTCCTATGACATCTTCGACCACCTGCCCGGTGGTCCGTCCTTCGCGACGCATTACAACGCTTCAGTTTCCTCTCTTTAATCACCACCTCAACGTCCTGCAACGTGTACAATTTCTGCAGTTAGAGGTTGTTCCTCGACCTTCAGTCGTCTCCATTCTTCACTGGACCAATCTCAGAATCTCATACTGAAACGTCAGGAATTTTCTTTCTGTCTTTTGGGTCAGGGTCCACTTCTCTGCTCCATATAGGACCAGGGGTTGCATTACAATCCTGTAGATCCTAATTCCTGTAGATCCTCATTCCTGAAGATCTTAATTTTCATAGTCCTCGACAGAAGCCGGGACTTCAGAAGCTGCCCGAGTCCAAACCTTAATGTTATTCCTGGTTGAATTCTTGCTATTACTTCCTGGTCTGTCTCAATTCTTTCACTGATTAGGGTAACACAGCAAGTGCCATAACCTGATTTTCCACAAACTTCGCCTAGTGGAAGATAGAGCGAAATAAGCCAAAACGTGCCCCAGGTTATTTGTATATACTCGACTTTTTCTTAAAAAGCTATGGTCGAAGTTTTCGAGTAATTTTTCGGGTATTTTATTTGCCTTTTACTATGCGATAGCCTCAGATCAAATGGTGGCACAGTGATTAGAAATGCGTTTTTTTTTTTTGCTTTTTTGTTTTTTTAATTTTGCGTCCCGGATCGAAACCCGATTATGACTTATTTTGGTTTTTCCTTTATATGCCCAAGTCTATAGGAGATTGCTAGACAAATGTTTTCCAGTGTATATTCAAGTAACATCTGTTTTGTGTTTTTGAGTGCGCATAAAAACAACTAAAGTCATAAGCGCCCATGTCATAACTTTAGAACAATAATACGAAAAGGAAATTAAGCCCAATCGACGGAAGGAAAGAGAGCTCAGACGAAGAATTTCCTCTTGGAGAAAAATCCAACTGTAGAGACAGTGGAGGTCCAGAACTAAAGATTAAATATCCTTCAGCATATTGCAACGAGAGATAAAAGATAAAACGCAGTCGGAAACAAACGCGGCGTTTGCCAAAACGGCCGATAACTCAGACGGCAAACATGTACTAGGACGCAAGCGGTTAAAGAAAGGGCACTAGGCCAGGAAATTTCGAACTGTCAAAAGTTGACGACAGTGAACACATAACGGTGGGGGATCATCACCTAACAAATGACGATGGCTATAAAGACAGTGCCCAATGCCCAACCTAACTAAAGTGCTGTCCTCCCAGTGAGAGGGCCCAGAGGAGATCGGCAAAGCCGTTTGGAGAGGTTTAATACCCCGGAGCTTGTTTCCGTGAAGTGAAGACCAGTGGTGATCCAAAGTGACACCACTTGTCGACATGACTGGGTGTTGTATGATGTCCTTAGGTTGGTTAGGTTTAAGTTGTTCTAAGTTCTAGGGGACTGATGACCATAGCTGTTAAGTCCCATAGTGCTCAGAGCCATTTGAACCATTTGAACCACTTGTCGACAGACGAAAAGACGGAAATCAGACGAAGAAATGGAAGAACTACCGAGCCGAGGTAGGAGCAATACAGCCTTGGCAGCAGTGTCAGCAGCGTCAGCAGCCTCGTTTCCCGTTAGACCGACGTGTCTAGGAGCCCACATAAACATCACAGGTGCTCCCTCAAGAGCAATCAAGTGGAAGCTTTCTTGGACCCATTGTACTAAGGGGTGGACTGTGTACTGCACACAGAGGCTCTCAAGAGCACTGAGAGAATAGGAGCACATGACACAATTAAAAAGTCCGTGCCGCCGGATGTACGGCAGGGCCTGATAGAAAGTGAAGAACCGTGCTGCAAATATTGAGCAGTGTTCTAGAAGCTCATACCGAAATTGTCGGTGCTAGCGACAAAGGCACACCCGACACATTAATCAGTCTTAGCGCCATCTGTGTTCACGAAGGTGCTATCGCTGTTATGTGCGAAGGTCTACATCTACAACTACATCTACATGGATACTCTGCAAATCACATTTAAGTGCCTGGCAGAGGGTTAAAATGGGTCGGAGCACTATGGGACTAAACGACTGAGGTCATCAGTCCCCTAGAACTTAGAACTAGTTAAACCTAACTAAGCTAAGGACATCACACACAATCATGCCCGAGCCAGGATTCGAACCTGCGACCGTAGCGGTCGCGCGGTTCCGGACTGTAGCGCCAAGAACCGCTCGGCCACTCCGGCCGGCGCAGAAAGTTCATCGAACGACCTTCACAATTCTCTATTATTCCAAACTCGTATAGCGCGCGGAAAGAATGAACATCTCCATCTTACCATACGAGCTCTGAATTCACTTATGTTAACGTGGTGATCGTTCCTCCCTATGTAATGAGGTGTCAACAAAATATTTTCGCATTCAGTGGAGAAAGTTGGTGATTGGAATTTCATGAAAAGATTCCATCGCAACGAAAAACGCCTTTCTTTTAATGATGTCCAGCCCAAATCCTGTATCATTTCTGTGACACTTCCTCCCATATTTCACAATAATACAAAACGTGCTGCCCTTCTCTTAACTTTTTCGATGTACTCCGTCAGTCCTATCTGGTAAGGATCGCACACCGCGCAGCAGTATTGTAGAAGAGGACGGACAAGCGTAGTGTAGGCAGTCTCCTTAGTAGATCTGTTACATTTTCTAAGTGTCCTGACAATAAAACGCAGTCTTTGGTTAGCCTTCCCCACAAAATTTTCTGTGTGTTCCTTCCAATTTAAGCTGTTCTTAAATGTAATACCTAGGTATTTAGTGGAATTTACGGCTTTTAGATTAGACTGATTTATCGTGTAACCGAAGTTTAACGAATTCCTTTTAGCACTCATGTGGATACCTCACACTTTTCGTTACTTAGGGTCAACTGTCAATTTTCGCACCATTCAGATATTTTTTCTAGATCGTTTTGCAATTTGTTTCGATCTTCTGATGACTTAACTAGTCAATAAACGACAGCGTTATCTGCAATCAACCTAAGACGGCTGCTCAGATTTTCTCCCAAATCGTTTATATAGATAAGCAACAGCAAACGGCCTATAACACTACCTTTGGGAACGCCGTAAATCACTTCTGTTGTAGTCGATGACTTTCCGTCAGTTACTACGAACTGTGACCTCTCTGACAGGAAATCACAATTCCAGTCCCATAACTGAGACGATATTCCACAAGCACGCAATTTCTCTACAAGCCGCTTGTGTGGTACAGTGTCAAAACCCTTCCGGAAATCTAGAAATACGGAATCGATCTGATATCCCTTGTCAATAGCACTCAACACTTCGTGTGAATATAGAGCTAGGAACGATGTTTTCTAAACCCATGTTGACTGTGTGTCAATAGACTGTTTTCTTCGAGGTAATTGATAATGTTTGAACACTATATATGTTCCAAAATTTTGCTGCATATCGACGTTTATGATACGGGCCTGTAATTTAGTGGATTACTCCTACTACCTTTCTTGAATATTGGTGTGACCTTGTGCAACTTTCCAGTCTTTCGGTACGGATCTTTCGTCGAGCGAACGCTTGTATATGATTGTTAAGTATGGAGCTAACGCATCAGCATACTCCGAAAGGAACCTAACAGCGATAGATGGAATCCTAGTGGTTTCCTTAGGAAGCGAATGAAGTCCAAGATGAACACCGATTGGGAACGTGTCAGGTAGCGTGAAGTTAAGCAGCCGGAACAATAGTCGGAAGCGAACTCCGGGTGGTAACAGACCCCCTACTAGTAGCCAAGCGAGTCATCGAAAAGGGAGGCATAGGATGGGTGGCCGGGCATGGCAGACAAACGGCATGCGTATCCGCTGAGGAGGACATCACGCAGGTATGACAGCGGTAATTTGGCAGCTTCTTCATAGAGACTATCACCTAGGCTAGCGTATAAGGCGCCAGTGGCCAAACGGATTCCACGATGGTGGATTGTATTAAGACGGCACAAGATGGATGGACGTGGAGATGAATAAACGAAACACACGTAGTCTAGTTTCGATCGGAAAAGGGATCGGTAAAAACGGAGGAGGGTGGCCTGATCCGCTCTCCAGGAAGTACTGCTTAGAACACGTAGGACATTAACGAAATGGATACAGCAGGCGGCCAGATGAGACACGTGGGAGGACCAAGTTCCAGGAATTTCGTACTTCCAGCGAACGGAAGAGTAACAGGCCCAAGATGAAAGGACGGTGGAAGAAACCTATTGCACGGCAAGGTATCTACACAAACGGTTTTGTCAGTAAAAAGGCGGAAGCCATTGTCGACCCTCCAGTAGCAAACAGGATAGAGACATCGCTGAAGAAGCTGTTCAAGGAGACAAGTCCATGCAGAACTGCAATAGAGAGCAAAAACGTCGACCTAAAGCGAGCCAGAGATGCCTGGTGGGAGACAGGCCATAACAGTGTTCATGGCTATAGCAAAGAGGACAACGCTCAGGACAGAGGGTTGAGACACCCCGTTATCCTGGGTAAAGGTGTCCGACTAGATCGGTCTTTTAAAAATTCCTGAAGGAAACGGTGCATACGGCTTCGAAAGCCCCAGGAGTGTAGGGTACAGAGTCGTAGTATTTCTCTAAATCAGAAAACACGGGCACAATCTGGCACTTCCGCGGAAAGGTGTTCATGACACCGGTTGACAAAGTGACGAAACTGTCAACTGCATAACGGCGAGCTCGAAATCGACATTGTACAGTTGTTAGTAGAGTGCTAGATTACGGCCACCATACTGGCCAGCCATGAATCATACATTCTATCACAGCAAACACAGGTGGTGAGAGAAATGGGGCTGTAGCTAGAGGGAAGGTGTTTGTCCTTACCAGGCTTAGGTGTAGATATGACAGTGGCTTCACGCCAACGTCTGGGAAAGGTGCCATCTACCAAAATGCGATTGTACATATGAAGGAGAAAGTGCTTGCCAGCAAGAGAAAGATGCTACAACTGAAAGTGAACACCGTCCGGCCGTGGGGCGGAAGAATGGGATGATGTGAAAGCATGATCTAGCTCCTTCATAGTAAAGACGGTATTGTATAATTCACTGTTCTGGGAAAAGGGTATCACACGAGATTCCTCCACTCGTTTCCGAAGGAGGAAGGCGGGGTGATAGTGGGTTGACCTCGAAATCTCCGCAAAATAGCAGGCTAAGGTGTTGGAGATACCAATCTGGTCCAGGATGACGTTATCTGCTATGGGTAGACCGGAAGTTGGGAAATGGACCTTGGTTCCAGAAAGCCTCCGGAAGTTTCCCTAGATAACAGAAGACGGAGTGAAACTGTTAAAAGAACTAGTAAATGAAATCCAGCTAGCTTTTTTGCAATCCTGAAGAATACGACGACACTGCACACGCAACAGTTTATAACGAATACTGTTCGCCATCGTACGATGATGGTTAGAAACGTGGAGAGCATCTCTCCATGGGCGAATCGCATCGCGGAGCGCCTCGGTCCACCAGAGTACGGTAAAGAAGAACTGCGAGGTATGGAACTTTCTGCGGTGGTAAGGATAATGTTTGTAAGGTACTCTACCTGGTCATCACAACTGGAAAAATGTTGTTCGTCGAAGGTCGCCAGGGAGGAGTAAACCTCCAGTCGGCATTAGAAAGCCGCCTGTGGGTTTATACGTAGGTGGGGTAGGAGTCAGCAAAGGGACAGCACACAGGAAATGGTCGCACGAATTTGTATCAGAGAGAGCGGCCCACTCGAGACGATGGTAAAGGTGGGCAATGCAGAATGAGAGGTCCAAAAGGGTATAGGTGCGTGTGGAGTCTGAAAGGGATGTGGGTGCTCCACTGTTTAGACAAATGTGGTTGAGCTGATAGAGAAGGTCATCTTTCGGATAGGTTCTGGAAGAGCCCCAATGGGGACGGTGTGCATTGAAGTCGCCGAGCAGGAGAAAGGGAGTTCGTCAAGAAGCTGAACCAAGTCTGCCGTGGTGACACTCTGAATAAAGGATGGATATAAACATTTCAAAGAGGAAAGATGATGTGAGGAAGAATAATGCGGATTGCACCAGCTTGCAGATGGTTTGGCTATGGATGTCGTCCTGGATGAGCAGCATGACTTCACCATGAGATGGGATGCCGCCCTCGGGGGGAAGGTCTAATCAGACTGGAAGGAAATGCGAGAGGTCAAAGTAGTCGCAAGGATGCGATCTTGTTTCTTGGAGCAGACAACAAGCGGATTCTGTGATTTCAAAAACAACCATAATTCCTCCTTGTTGGCTCTAATGCCACGAACTTTCGATTGAGAAGAGTCATAACAGGGAAAGGGGAGGAGGGAACAAATGGAGGGTTGTCACCTCAGCAGACACCGAGTGCCATCCATCGAAGACTTACTGTTACGGGGCGCAGAGGATGGAAGATCATGTTGCATGAGATCTACACAGGCGTCGGCAGTCTCTATGGGACGGCCAGCAGACTCCAGGATAGCAAAACGGTAGGCAGTGCGCACTGGCGAAATGGAAGTCGGCTGAGTGTGTGTATCAGGTGGCAAAACCGTTGAAGAGGATCTCTGGGTTGCGGAAGTAGAACGTTTGTCTTTGATTTCTTAGAGCCTTTGCGGTTGGCAGATGAAAACTCAGATGTTAATTTTCTGGAGGGAAGTAAGATGTCTGTGGGAGTATCCTTCTGTCCTTTCCAGCCCGCCGGTTGTGAAGCAGGTGATTTCACCACCTGAGGCGTAGACTTGGTGGCTTTTTGCGCACCTGGAAGAGAAGGAGACCTGGATGCTATCGGGATACTCAAGGATTTTACAAATGCTGTGCTGAATTTGATGTTACAAGTTTGTGTGGCCATGTTCAAAAAATGGTTCAAATGGCTCTGAGCACTATGCGACTTAACTTCTGAGGTCATCAGTCACCTAGAACTTAGAACTAATTAAACCTAACTAACCTAAGGACATCACACACATCCATGCCCGAGGCAGGATTCGAACCTGCGACCGTAGCGGTCGCTCGGCTCCAGACTGTAGCGCCTAGAACCGCACGGCCACTCCGGCATGTGGCCATGTCCTTTGTGGAGTAAGGCGTAGCAAGAACGGTATTAAAAGTGCCAGACAGTAGAATGCAGGGCCTTCGACTAGCCAACAACTTGCGAGCGACAGGGTAAGGTAGTGTTTCCTTCTCCTGGATCTCCTGGATGGCGCACTCATCGAGATGCATGGGACATTCTCAGGTTGAGGCTACATGTTGCCATTGCAAGTGAGACAGCGGGGAGAAGGAGGTGGGCAATCCCCCTTGTGAGGATCCCTACCACAAGTAACACATTTGGCCATGTCTTCACAGGACATTCGAGTATGGCTGTAACGTTGACACTGGTAGCAACGCTTCGAGTTTGGAATGTACAGTGGGACCGTGATGCCTTCATAGCCTGCTCTCATCTTTGATGGAAGCACTACCAGATCAAACACGAGAAAAAAGTGTATGTTGGCACTAAGTTTGCACCAGTGATGCCCGATGGACTCCAGTGATACCCTTAGCAGACAAGAAGGCTTGAATATCTCCCTCAGTCAGACCATCAAGCGACCGAGTGTAAATAACACCACATGAAGGATTCAGCATTCGATGGGCCTTCACACGAACAGGATAGCTGTGGAGGAGCGAGACCGTGAGCAGTTGTTGGGCTTGAAAATCACAAGTGGTCTTCAGAAGCTAAGTGTCATTATATAACCGAGAGCAGGATTTCACAGGACTTACAATTGCAACAACATGTTTCTGAATAATAAACGGATTAAATACAGCAAAGAACTGATCTTCTTCAGTGTGATACCGTGAAGGACCGAAGCGCAGCCGGGAGATTCTTTGAAACTTTAGCCTCACTTCGTTTATGTTCAGAAGATGACGCTCAACTGATTGCGAAAAAATCCCCCATGATTGCCAGCAACCCCGATGACGCTCTCCTTCCAACTGCCCCCCCCCCCATCTCGGAAGGGGGGGGGGGGGTAGCTCAACTGCGTTAGATGATTTAAATGATTTTTCACACCTCAGTTACACCTCCTGAACCCCTGACTGAGTGACCAATCGGCAGTTTTGGAAGGTAATAGCTCAGGCACTTACCAGTCCCTGGGTCTGGCCTGTACTACGGGGTACGTGCAAACCCTACCTGTTGACCCAGTGCTGGTAATTACGCGTTACCCTGTCACGTGTTACGCGTCATACGTGTGGGCCGGCCTTCACGAGTGCACAGGAAAGAAGAATAAACATAGAGGAACCTCAAACGACGAAATGGAAGAAGGGTAGGAGATGGAGAACGAAGAAGGAAAGGCCGGCCGCGGTGGTCTAGCGGTTCCAGGCGCTCAGTCCGGAACCGCGCGACTGCTACGGTCGCAGGTTCGAATCCTGCCTCTGGCATGGATGTGTCTGTTGTCCTTAGGTTAGTTAGGTTTAAGTGGTTCTAGGTTCTAGGGGACTGATGACCACAGATGTTAAGTCCCATAGTGCTCAGAGCCATTTGAAGAAGGAAAGAAAAAACAGGTTAGGGGCTGCTCTGATGTCAGGCTATTAAAACCTCAGACCACATTCCCACAAATATCCTAGACATGTTCTCCAAGGGAGGCGGGAAAGTAGCAGAAGTATATACATGCAGCACAGAAAGGAAAGAGGTGCTGCGAAGGCTGAGGCCCCGTAGTGGCCAAGCACGAACTCACCGAAGAGTGGTGAGCCTCGTGGGGAATTGTATCACGTGTTCTTGATTATTCTCCTAATTGAACATAAGACGAATGAGTTTTTAAAAGAATGGGAAAATTACGTGAAATTGTTTTCAGTGAAATTCCTATAGTGTATCTTGATTCATAATCAATCGGAAGCGCCCGTTTTCGGAAAAATGATCCGTTAACCATGACTTGCCGCGAAGTTATTGCCAACTCGAGAATCTCCACGAGTTAACCACGTTTCTTTCCCGCGTGAAAGTCACACGAAGAAACCTCCCTGTGGCAAACAACCTGCCTTCGCACGATGCTTGTGTCATTCGGAATATTGACATGAGGATGAAATACCAGAATATGAGAATTTAAAAAGATTGTAACCTCTCAACATAGCATAAGCACATATATTATATAAAGAATGTGTGGCACTTATTGTGAAATACTTTTTCAATTTTGTATATAATATAACGCCACCGTATCCAGTAATTTGGTAAGAAACATTCCTTCTTCGCATATGGGTAGATAAATGATTATAAAAATAAAGTAAATATAAAACAGTAATCAGGTGTGAAACATGAGATGGAAAATTAAGAAGGCGCGACACTAACCACTGGCCACCATTTCGTCTTAGGGTGTCAGGGAGGAGGGGGTAAAAGGCACTCAATGTCCCTGGAAAATGCCTCTAAGATTTTGCACGTCGTCTTTTCAGAAACGATCGAGCGTCTACGGATAATCCGAGACACGTGTTCGCTTATTTTGACTCTTCTTCCACTCAGCAAAGTTCCTCAGAAATCTGTTGATGCTGTGTTAAAGAAAGAGGGAAAGAAGATTGGGTTTAACGTCCCGTTGACATCGAGGTTATTAGGGACGGAGTACAGGCTCGGATTGTATCACGGATGGTGCAAGAAACCGGCCGTGCCATTTCAAAGGAACCATCCCGGCATTTTCCTGGAGCCGTTTACGGAAACCACGGGAAACCTAAATTGGATGGCCGTACGCGGGTTTGAACCGTCGTCGTCCTGAATGCGAGTTCATTGTGCTACCCACTGCGCCACGCAATCTTTTTTTTTTTTAACGGTCGTCTTACCACTTTTTTTCTAGGCAGATGCTCTGACCACTAAACCATCTTTCTTTCTCTCTCTTTTTTTCGTTACTATCCACTCAGGCATTTTTTTGGAGGATGCGGACACAGCCAGCGGCAGGCAAGGTGGACACAAAGTGGGAAGGAGTCGAAACCTGAGGCCTGTTCACTACGCCTCCGCCCCCCCCCCTCTCCCTTTTCCCCGCGTGACACTGTACTGTATTTTTTATATTTTCTAATTTTTTTCATTTTAGTTGTTATTTGTTTTATGAAAAGGAAACTTGATAGACAAAAATTCCAGAATTTTGGGGACTCAACAAATTTTTTCTCTAGCAAGAACACGAACAAAAAAACGCTTGACGATTAAAGGCAAGGTAAACATACACTATGCGATCAAAAGTACCTGGACACCCCCAAAAACATACCTTTGTCATATTAGTTGCATTGTGCTGCGATATACTGCTAGGTACTCCATACAGCAACCTCAGTAGCCATTAGACATCGTGCGAGAGCAGAATGGGGCTCTCCACGCAACTCACGGACTTGGAACGTGGTGAGGTGATTGGTGTTACTTGGGTCATCTTCTGTACGCTAGATTTCCACGCCCCTAAACATCCCTAGGTCCACTGTTTCCGATGTGATGGTGAAGTGGAAACGTGAAGGGACGCATACAACACAAAAGCGTACAGGCCGAGCTCGTCTGTTGACTGACGGATACCGCCGACAGTTGACGAGGGTTGTAATGTGGATCCACTGCAAGTACTATGACAGGTGAGAAAACTTGGATTTCATGGTCGAGCGGCCGCTCATAGGCCACACATCACGCTGTTAAATGCCAAACGATTGAACAGTGTCAAAACGTCGTGTGGAGTGACGAATCACGGTGCACAATGTGGCGATCCAATGGCAGGGAGTGGGTATGGCGAATGCTTGGTGAACGTCATCTGCCAGCGTGTGTAGTGCTAACAGTGAAATTCGGAGGTGGTGTTGTTACAGTGTGGTCGTGTGTTTCATGGAGGGTGCTTGCGTCCCTTGTTTTGTGTGGCACTATCACAGCACAGGCCTACATTGATGTTTAAAGCACCTTTTTGCTTCCCACTTGCTTCGATTGCATCTGTCAACACGATCGAGCACTTGTTCTTAACGCACGGCCTGTGGCGGGGTGGTTACACGACAATAACATGCCTGTAATGGACTGCCCTGCACATAGTCTTGACCTGAATTCTATAGAACATCTTTGGGATGTTTTGGAACGATGACTTCGTGCCAGGCTTCACCGACCGACATCGATACCTCTCCTCAGTGCAGCACTACGTGGAGATTGGGCTGCCATTCCCCAAGAAACCTTCCAACACCAACTGAACGTATGCCTGCGAGAGTGGAAGCCGTCATTAAAGCTAAGAGTGGGGAACACCATATTGAATTCTGGCATTACCGATGGAGGGCACCACGAACTTGTAAGTTATTTTCAGCCTGGTTTCAGGATACTTTTGATAACATAGTGTATTTGCAAATAAAGCATGATGACGTGGGAACCTGCTACTTCTACGGAGCATTCACCATATACTGGTGAAAAACAAGGGGTCGGGATCGTTGTCGCACCCGACTACATAGTGGGCGTTGTGTCCGAGGAACCATACGACTGAATGACTGGACGCAGAAGGTCAACCGAGAAAGCAGATTCCGCTGGCTGGGTAAGGAGAGCCAACTGGCCACGAATCCAGTGTCAGTGTTCTCGTCCACAAGAGACAAACCAGTGTGGTAAAGTATCAGGTTGATGACATTCGTTGCAAAGACGAGGCGGACTAAGACCAATGCGATGGAGGCGTTCGTTAGTCGGGATCAGATTATCAGTGATCCTACACCACGACGAGGCGTCTTCCATCGTGAGGACAGGAAGACCAGCGTGGTACCACACTGTTATCCAGGATGCCAATAGCGCGGTCATTTCAGCTGGAAAGAGGGATGATTGTACTCCTCAAGGAGAAAGCAAGGATCTCGTGGTAAGGTGCGTCACTGATAAAATGTCAGCTCCTGGTAAACTTACTACAACAGAATATTCACGTACGTTCTGCAATTTAGTGTTGATCCGGCCAACATCGGCAGGCGAAGTCAGACGGTCGAAGACACGTAAACAAGCGAGATGTAATAAAATGAGTTGCTCCAGTTGCTTAAAACGGTACGCCGTGTAAGCAATATGAAGCCTTCACTTTGATATTGGGAAGTTCCAACCCTCTAAGGGGACGAGGCCTTGCAAGCACTTCCTATCGAAGTCGAAAAATATGACTTCTCGAAAAGAAAAGACCGGACATTTGCTACAATTGGGCGCCATCGTCGCGGGGAGTGGGAATATTTTGTGCAAAATAGTGCGCTTTGCTGAGAAAGTAGGAATCTAAGAACCGCACTTTATGAAGAAGGGTAAAGGAATGGCGTTCGTGTTCACGAGTTGCCCTAGAATTCGGTTAGTCACCTCCCACCAACTTAGTGCAGCCATTTTCATCGGACAACGATCCACGGCAATTTCCCACGATTTGTGGTGAGTAACAACCGTTGACCATGAAATGACAACGTGTTGTACACCCTGAAATTGTAATAGGATACATTTCATTAATGCAGGCCCAAAGAGAGAACAAAAGGAATCCAATATTTCCTTGAGCAAGGATACATCATCGACATGACGTGGCAGTACCGTAACATCATCAGCGTACGCTCGTACACAGGTTTCTCCTAGTATCTTCCAGCCACTTAATTGATCAACAATACGGCGAAGCAGCGGTTCTAAGGACGAGACAAAAAGCCACATGGAGAGGGGACACCCCTGCGGTAAGCCCCGTTGGAGGTGATTTGGGGAGTAAGTTGTCCATTCACTACGACAGATGCGTGAATACCAGTAAAAAGATTGGATAATACCTGACACGCAGTACAACTGAGACCGGTCGCCTTGAGCACCTGTACCAAGAAACCGTGACTGACTCGGTCAAATGTCTTATTATAATCAATAAAAAAACAAATCTCCAGAGACAGAAGTCGCTGCCACCACCGAGACAATGTCGCGGCATTCGAATACAGAAGTCAGAATCGTGCGCCCAGGCACACAACTTTGGTGGACAGCAAGAATTTGCTAGCAATATCGGAAACGGCTGTTAACCTCCCGGGCGACAGTTTTGTAATCGAAATTAAGTAGTTGATAGGGTGGAATTTAGCCTATCAAGGTCTGGACGTCTGGTTTCCTTCGGAATTAGAACGACTTTACCAACCCTGAAGGGCTCAGGAATCAAACCTCCCCGGATCACCTTATTTGCCAGTGACGTGATGGTATCACCCATAAGAGGCCAAAACTGTAGATACATTTCCTTGGGAATACGATCAAGTCCCGGCGGTTTTTGGCGATGGTGAATCATCAATAAGGCCATATATACACTCCTGGAAATTGAAATAAGAACACCGTGAATTCATTGTCCCAGGAAGGGGAAACTTTATTGACACATTCCTGGGGTCAGATACATCACATGATCACACTGACAGAACCACAGGCACATAGACACAGGCAACAGAGCATGCACAATGTCGGCACTAGTACAGTGTATTTCGACCTTTCGCAGCAATGCAGGCTGCTATTCTCCCATGGAGACGATCGTAGAGATGCTGGATGTAGTCCTGTGGAACGGCTTGCCATGCCAGTTCCACCTGGCGCCTCAGTTGGACCAGCGTTCGTGCTGGACGTGCAGACCGCGTGAGACGACGCTTCATCCAGTCCCAAACATGCTCAATGGGGGACAGATCCGGAGATCTTGCTGGCCAGGGTAGTTGACTTACACCTTCTAGAGCACGTTGGGTGGCACGGGATACATGCGGACGTGCATTGTCCTGTTGGAACAGCAAGTTCCCTTGCCGGTCTAGGAATGGTAGAACGATGGGTTCGATGACGGTTTGGATGTACCGTGCACTATTCAGTGTCCCCTCGACGATCACCAGTGGTGTACGGCCAGTGTAGGAGATCGCTCCCCACACCATGATGTCGGGTGTTGGCCCTGTGTGCCTCGGTCGTATGCAGTCCTGATTGTGGCGCTCACCTGCACGGCGCCAAACACGCATACGACCATCATTGGCACCAAGGCAGAAGCGACTCTCATCGCTGAAGACGACACGTCTCCATTCGTCCCTCCATTCACGCCTGTCGCAGCACCACTGGAGGCGGGCTGCACGATGTTGGGGCGTTAGCGGAAAACGGCCTAACGGTGTGCGGGACCGTAGCCCAGCTTCATGGAGACGGTTGCGAATGGTCCTCGCCGATACCCCAGGTGCAACAGTGTCCCTAATTTGCTGGGAAGTGGCGGTGCGGTCCCCTACGGCACTGCGTAGGATCCTACGGTCTTGGCATGCATCCGTGCGTCGCTGCGGTCCGGTCCCAGGTCGACGGGCACGTGCACCTTCCGCTGACCACTGGCGACAACATCGATGTACTGTGGAGACCTCACGCCCCACGTGTTGAGCAATTCGGCGGTACGTCCACCCGGCCTCCCGCATGCCCACTATACGCCCTCGCTCAAAGTCCGTCAACTGCACATACGGTTCACGTTCACGCTGTCGCGGCATGCTACCAGTGTTAAAGACTGCGATGGAGCTCCGTATGCCACGGCAAACTGGCTGACACTGACGGCGGCGGTGCACAAATGCTGCGCAGCTAGCGCCATTCGACGGCCAACACCGCGGTTCCTGGTGTGTCCGCTGTGCCGTGCGTGTGATCATTGCTTGTACAGCCCTCTCGCAGTGTCCAGAGCAAGTATGGTGGGTCTGACACACCGGTGTCAATGTGTTCTGTTTTCCATTTCCAGGAGTGTATTATCGCAACTAAAGTCAACTTAGAAAGTCATCATTGAATGCGGTAGTAACCACGCAATCGAGGAGAGTAGTAAACCCATCAGGGACAATCGTATCAGTAGCAGGGCCATCATATAGGCCGGTAAAGTAATTATAGATCGCTGTGGAAATGTCACGTTGGTATGTCAGTATGTGACTATCGATGTGAGTAAGCGACGTGATAAATGCAACCGGAGAAGGTTATATAAGGAAGTCTATTCATCCTGTAGGAAGAAGCGGTATTTTCATCGCATCCTCAGTTCTTTCAGTTGTTTCCTCGCCTTAACATGGCGGACATCCATAATCTGTTACGGAGCTTGTTTGGCATCATCATAAAGTTGACCCTAAACGGATTAATAAAAAACATGGATCCAATGGAGGTCCCTCAGCCTCTCAGCGCCGTAACGCATTAACGCTTTCCGGAGCAAAGCTTTGGCATGCCCTGACCTCCATTCCATAAGAGAAGGATAACGGCGCTGCGAACGCAAACTGCTGGCCCAGTCTCGAGGGAAGGATCCTTTAAGAGGGATGTGTTCAACATCCAGGGCAGGAGATACAGTTTTCATGGTTGTGGCACGTGATTCAAAGTTACTGCTACGGCACAGTGATCAGTGAAACTAGCGGGTATCACATCTATCATCAACAGCTGTCCCATAAAGAGTCAGAAAGATAAAAGTGATCAAATCGGCTGCTGGGAGTGGGCTTTGACATATTCACGCATCTCGTATTTTCTAAGAATGTACCAACTCGTCTAGTTCCTCACTGAAATTAAAATTGGGGGTCTGATACACAGGACGCAAAACACCATTAAAATCTCCACCTAACAAAAGTTTCTGCGGAGTTTTGCGTAATAAATAAACTACATCCTCTTTATAAAAACGCGCACGATCTGTGGAACGACCAAATCCTGAAGGGGCATAAAGAAGAACTGAAGTAAGGTCACAAAAAGTACAGCCTATTCCTCTGCCGTATCAAATACTTCGAAATCAGTCAGTAGTATTCTCTCTCCTTAAAATAACACACTACCGGTAGATATTTTAGGAGCCACATTAAAGAAAGTAGAAAAGCCGGGAAGTGGAACATTTTCAAATAAAATTTCATGCAAGAAAAAGTTTGCATCTTAATCGTAAATAAATTGTCGCAGAGCCGCAAGTCTAATCTCGGAACTAATTCTGTTCACGATCAAGGTAAGCAAGGAATGGGTCTGCCTCTATCGATTACGAAAATTATATAGTTGATTACTTGCAAATAACCGTTACCACTCCATGGAAGATCAGCGGATGAATCTGAATGTAAAGAGTAGGATCCCTCCCTTCCATCCTCTTTCTGTCTTTTTGTTTTTCGCGATACTCGCGCACTCAGGTTGTAAAGCTGTTTGTTGCGGCTGTGCAGGAAGGCAACTGCCTCCAGGGTCAACTAGGTGTGGCTGGGGGGGGGGGGGGGGGATGGGGGGCCGGAGGGGAGGATCTTCCGAAATTCAGTACTGTACCAGGTATAGAGGATACTCCCCACTCTTCCACAGGTGGACGGTCCGGCTACTGGGGAATCAAAAGGAAACTGACGGTGCATCTTTTACGGTCACTACATGCGCCACTGGCACATTTTGGCCGATCTGGTTCTGATCAGCAGCGGATTGGGGCGTGCTTACCCCATTCGGGGGTGCCGAAGAAGGATGGGAATACGTTACAGACTCAGGGACGTCTGGCAATTCCGTAGTACGGAGCTCCGGAACAGGTTCATCCTCATGTGATTCTGAAGAGGCGGTCTCGGTCTCGGGAATCAGGTCGGAGTTAGTGCTGGACGCTTTCGAATCTTGAATAGCAACCGACATGTTATCATCCGGTCTAAACTCAGGGAGCAGAGAGGCCGGGAACCAAAATCTTTTCAGTAGAGCGGAGAGGCGATGATGAATCGTCTAACTCCACACCATCGTGCGTCCATCTACGCTTGTTTTGAAGTGAAAGTGGTGGCGGCGCGGAAGTTACAGTGGCGAAGTCCCTCCTCGAGGGTAACGGTGGAAATGCGCTAGGACCTTTACACAATGGCTCGCCTTGACCCTCAGAAACCTGCTTATGCACAATTTCCCTTGGGGAACCAGATACGCTTAATCTAGCCTTTTACACTGTTCATAAGTGGATTTTAAGGTCGTGACACAGCGCTGTCAATTTGGGCGGAGGTGTCCATTCTCATTACATATAAAACAGGTCCCTTCTTGTCCTGTGTAAACTACACTCCTGGAAATTGAAATAAGAACACCGTGAATTCATTGTCCCAGGAAGGGGAAACTTTATTGACACATTCCTGGGGTCAGATACATCACATGATCACACTGACAGAACCACAGGCACATAGACACAGGCAACAGAGCATGCACAATGTCGGCACTAGTACAGTGTATATCCACCTTTCGCAGCAATGCAGGCTGCTATTCTCCCATGGAGACGATCGTAGAGATGCTGGATGTAGTCCTGTGGAACGGCTTGCCATGCCATTTCCACCTGGCGCCTCAGTTGGACCAGCGTTCGTGCTGGACGTGCAGACCGCGTGAGACGACGCTTCATCCAGTCCCAAACATGCTCAATGGGGGACAGATCCGGAGATCTTGCTGGCCAGGGTAGTTGACTTACACCTTCTAGAGCACGTTGGGTGGCACGGGATACATGCGGACGTGCATTGTCCTGTTGGAACAGCAAGTTCCCTTGCCGGTCTAGGAATGGTAGAACGATGGGTTCGATGACGGTTTGGATGTACCGTGCACTATACAGTGTCCCCTCGACGATCACCAGTGGTGTACGGCCAGTGTAGGAGATCGCTCCCCACACCATGATGCCGGGTGTTGGCCCTGTGTGCCTCGGTCGTATGCAGTCCTGATTGTGGCGCTCACCTGCACGGTGCCAAACACGCATACGACCATCATTGGCACCAAGGCAGAAGCGACTCTCATCGCTGAAGACGACACGTCTCCATTCGTCTCTCCATTCACGCCTGTCGCGACACCACTGGAGGCGGGCTGCACGATGTTGGGGCGTGAGCGGAAGACGGCCTAACGGTGTGCGGGACCGTAGCGCAGCTTCATGGAGACGGTTGCGAATGGTCCTCGCCGATACCCCAGGAGCAACAGTGTCCCTAATTTGCTGGGAGGTGGCGGTGCGGTCCCCTACGGCACTGCGTAGGATCCTACGGTCTTGGCGTGCATCCGTGCGTCGCTGCGGTCCGGTCCCAGGTCGACGGGCACGTGCACCTTCCGCCGACCACTGGCGACAACATCGATGTACTGTGGAGACCTCACGCCCCACGTGTTGAGCAATTCGGTGGTACGTCCACCCGGCCTCCCGCATGCCCACTATACGCCCTCGCTCAAAGTCCGTCAACTGCACATACGGTTCACGTCCACGCTGTCGTGGCATGCTACCAGTGTTAAAGACTGCGATGGAGCTCCGTATGCCACGGCAAACTGGCTGACACTGACGGCGGCGGTGCACAAATGCTGCGCAGCTAGCGCCATTCGACGGCCAACACCGCGGTTCCTGGTGTGTCCGCTGTGCCGTGCGTGTGATCATTGCTTGTACAGCCCTCTCGCAGTGTCCGGAGCAAGTATGGTGGGTCTGACACACCTGTGTCAATGTGTTCTTTTTTCCATTTCCAGGAGTGTATATGTACCCGGTATCCACACACCTACAAATCGGAGGGAATATTCCGTTTGACCACCATGTACACGGTTTGGACACTGCTGTAAACTTGTAAACGATGTTGAGCGGACAACCGCTCCCGCCGTATTTTCCCTATGTCACCAAACGGAAGCAGGGCGGTCTTGAGTAAACTGTCATCAACTTCGAGTGGAAGGTTAAACACCCTAACATTCGTATATTTTACCTCTGTGTTCGCCAAAATAACCAAGCTATTAGGGTCATCGCATTGAGTGAAAGAGACTTGTTGTCCTTGCCGCATAACGAGCTTGTCTACCAGAAGTGGGTCTATTAAACTTGACATAAAACATACGATTCAGACTCGAAGTACGCCGTGTGAACCTCTTCTGATGTGACCTTGATCGTATCTACAAGCAGTTACAAATTTCTGACGAACTCGGTTCAACATGACGCGTGGCCTTATCGAAACCAAAACTTACGGTACCTGGAATGAACGTTCTTGGGTCAATGGACGACATGATGGCGCAACGCCGCGGCAACGAGGAATCGCGACCACGAGACACCGATAGACAAACAACAATGTGACGCTCACGACTCACACGACTCTGAGGACGAACAGGGAAGCTTTCACAGCGCAACGATAGAGGCGGGAAGGAGCGGAAACTTCTCGCCCAGCGTGCGAAGAGGGAATGTCGAATCGGATGATGCTGTTTTATAGAAGGAATGATGGAAGACTGGGTGTAACGTCCCGTCGACGTCGAGGTCATTAGAGATGAAGCACAAGCTCGTATTGTATCAGGGATGTTGCAGGAAATCGGCCGTGCCCTTTCAAAGGAACCATCCCAGCATTTGCCTGGAGCAATTTAGGGAAGTCACGGAAAACTCAAATTGGATGGGCGGACGCGGGTTTGAACCGTCGTTGTCCTGAATGTGAGTCCGTTATGCTAACTACTGCGCCACCTAGCTCGGTGCTTGCTTGCCGTGTACGTTTTCTGGGTACTGCCCCAAGGTGTTTTAATTATTTTCACCCTTCTCTGCTCACCACAAGATGTTTGGTGTTATCCATAGACATCTTCACACCTGATCTCATTCCCTGCCTCGTGATGACTGGGTGTTGTGTGCTGTCCGTAGGTTAGTCAGGTTTAAATAGTTCCAAGTTCTAGGGGACTGATGACCATAGATATTAAGTCCCATAGTGCTCAGAGCCATTTTAACCATTTTTGAACACCTGATCTCATTTCCTTTTCCATCATACAATACTATGAACACTCAAAAATTCTAAATAATGAACATACAAAGTGTATAGCCAAATCATGTAATATTTTGTAATTCGTTATGTCTTATATTGACTTAACCCTTACACGCTCCAGACGTAAATATACGCTAATCGTTTCAGTGCTCCAGACATATATATACTATCTGCTATAAAAATACAGTGTTTCCCTGTTGTTGTTGTGGTCTTCAGTCCTGAGACAGGTTTGATGCAGCTCTCCATGCTAATCTATCCTGTGCAAGCCCCTTCATCTCCCAGTACCTACTGAAACCTACATCCTTCTGAATCTGCTTAGTGTATTCATCTCTTGGTCTCCCTCTACGATTTTTATCATCCACGCTGCCCTCCAATGCTAAATTTGTGATCCCTTGATGCCTCAAAACGTGTCCTACCAATCGATCCCTTCTTCTAGTCAAGTTGTGCCACAAACTCCTCTTCTCCCCAATCCTATTCAATACCTCCTCATTAGTTACGTGATCTACCCACCTAATCTTCAACATTCTTCTGTAGCACCACATTTCAAAAGCTTCTATTCTCTTCTTGTCCAAACTATTTAGTGTCCATGATTTACTTCCATACATGGCTACACTCCATACAAATACTTTCATAAATGACTTCCTGACACTTAAATCTATACTCGGTGTTAACAAATTTCTCTTCTTCAGAAACGCTTTCCTTGCCATTGCCAGTCTATATTTTATATCCTCTCTACTTCGACCATCATCAGTTATTTTGCTCCCCAAATAGCAAAACTCCTTTACTACTTTAAGTGTCTCATTTCCTAATCTAATTCCCTCAGCATCACCCGACTTAATTCGACTACATTCCCTTATCCTTGTTTTGCTTTTGTTGATGTTCATCTTATATCCTCCTTTCAAGACACTGTCCATTCCATTCAACTGCTCTTCCAAGTCCTTTGCTGTCTCTGACAGAATTAAAATGTAATCGGCGAACCTCAAAGTTTTTATTTCTTCTCCCTGGATTTTAATACCTACTCCAAATTTTTCTTTTGTTTTCTTTACTGCTTGCTCAATATACAGATTGAATAACATCGGGGAGAGGCTACAACCCTGTCTCACTCCCTTCCCAACCACTGCTTCCCTTTCACGTCCCTCGACCCTTATAACTGCCATCTGGTTTCTGTACAAATTGTAAATAGCCTTTCGCTCCCTGTATTTTACCCCTGCCACCTTTAGAATTAAAAAGAGAGTATTCCAGTCAACTTTCTCTAAGTCTACAAATGCTACAATTGTAGGTTTGCCTTTCCTTAATCTTTCTTCTAAGATAAGTCGTAAGGTCAGTATTGCGTCACGTGTTCCAACATTTCTACGGAATCCAAACTGATTTTTCCCGAGGTCTGCTTCTACCTGTTTTTCCATTCGTCTGTAAACAATTCGTGTTAGTATTTTGCAGCTGTGACTTATTAAGCTGATAGTTCGGCAATTTTCACATCTGTCAACAGCTGCTATCTTTGGGATTGGAATTATTATATTCTTCTTGAAGTCTGAGGGTATTTCGCCTGTCTCGTACATCTTGCTCACCAGATGGTAGAGTTTTGTTAGGACTGGCTCTCCCAAGGCCGTCAGTAGTTCTAATGGAATGTTGTCTACTCCCGGGGCCTTGTTTGGACTCAGGTCTTTCAGTGCTCTGTCAAACTCTTCACGCAGTATCGTATCTCCCATTTCATCTTCATCTACATCCTCTTCCATTTCCATAATATTGTTGTCAAGTACATCCCCCTTGTATAGACCCTCTATATACGCCTTCCACCTTTCTGCTTTCCCCTCTTTGCTTAGAACTGGGTTTCCATCTGAGCTCTTGATATTCATGCAAGTGGCTCTCTTTCCTCCAAAGGTCTTTTTAATTTTCCTGTAGGCTGTATCTATCTTACCCCTAGTGAGATAAGCCTCCACATCCTTACATTTGTCCTCTAGCCATGCCTGCTTAGCCATTTTGCACTTCTTGTCGATCTCATTTTTGAGACGTTTGTATTCCTTTTTGCCTGCTTCATTTACTGCATTTTTATATTTTCTCCTTTTATCAATTAAATTCAATATTTCTTCTGTACCCAAGGATTTCTACTAGCCCTCGTCTTTTTACCTACTTGATCCTCTGCTGCCTTCATTACTTCATCCCTCAGAGCTACCCATTCTTCTTCTACTGTATTTCTTTCCCCCATTCCTGTCAATTGTTCCCTTATGCTCTCTCTGAAACTCTGTACAACCTCTGGTTTAGTCTGTTTATCCAGGTCCCATCTCCTTAAATTCCCACATTTTTGCAATTTCTTCAGCTGTAATCTACAGTTCATAACCAATAGATTGTGGCCAGAGTCCACATCTACGCTAATCGTTTCAGTGCTCCAGACGTATAAATACTATCTGCTATAAAAAATACAGTGGTTCCCTGCTACAGTCGTATAGTTACGTCAGGCCCCCACAACCGCACGAGTGGTCGACTGTGAAGAGCGGACAAATTGAATAGCTGGGCGGCGGCCATTAGAGTGGTAAACTGACGCGCGGAGCTCGAATGTTTATACACCGCTTTTGATTATAAAATGCCTTCCCTTGAGTTAGGTCACAAACATAACGCCTCATTTAAATACAACAATATACTTTTTAATTTATGAACAAACAGCAACTAGTCACTGTTTATGAATTTATCTTACGTGCTACATGGAATCTGCCGTAGCTAAAAGTTATGTACTGCCCCCCTTGCATTTTTCGTAGTTCATTTACGAATACTCGAAGATTTGCCCACTATAATAATAGATATTTTTTGACTCTACCTTGGTTTAAATTTTATGACGAGAAGTGCGTCATATATGGCATAGTGCTTTGGCAACTCACGACCAAATTATCAAGTTTCAACCTAACCTAGACCATGAAAACACTACCGATCAAAATGATCAGAAGATATAAAATGGTATTCTGTAGGTCGAAAATCTTGCCTCCTGACAGCATGTAACCATTTTTGTAACGGCTGTGGTTTTGAGAAAGGAAACCTTCAAATAGATGCACAGACATTATGCTAATATCGTGTCACAAAAACATTTATTAAGCAAGTGCAATGATATAAATGAAACAACTTAAAATATTCACATACCTGTGAAATGTAATTTTCGTTCCTTTCTCGAATTTATTTGTACAATTAATCGCTGCACAACTCTTCACCATTGTACTTCTTTTGAATTACGAGTAACAAATACTGTATGTACGCCCCAACAAATATACAACGTTGAATCAGGGTCTTCATAAACAACAATACTACACGACACATCAGACTACAACCATTATAATGGCGTCCAGCCGAAGGTTCAAATTATCCCGCGACTGCAGCGCCATCAGTGAGTCTAGTTATTTTTTACAAGGTCTTTGAGTTACGTATATCGCCGACCATCGGACCAGCGAGTCGGAGGTAATTGTTGCGCAAGTATGCAGTTTAATTGTTGGAATACCAGGAAATACCTGAACGACTATTGAATGCTGAATTCTCTTTCTGCTGAGTTCATTTGTATCGCTATATTACCTTGTTTGTGTGCGGCCGTTTCCGCGTTACCGAATAAAATGACGCGACGTTACCGCCCGTTTACAGACGATGAGCTACTGAGTATTCTAAACCAAAGTGACGACGAGGACATCATCATGCCCAATCCAGCTGATTATGGGTGGACAGATAATGACGACGACGAGCTGGCAGATAAATCTGTCACCACAAATATAAAAAATAATTATGAACCAACAAACGTTGAACCAGTAAATGCAGCTCCAGATTTTGATGTTATCGTCGACTCTTTCTCCGATTCCGAAGAAGAGCCTGAGCGGATGCCTGAAAAATCTCCTAAGAGACACAAAACAGTTGGTTTTAGATGGAAAGACTCTGATTTGGCCCTAAAGTGTATAATTTCGATAACAGTGGTTCCGGTTGCAAAATCGTCAATTTAGATGATTTATGTACTGTATAAGACTGCTTACAAGTTTTTTTAGCCAAGAAATTGTAAGCTACATAGCTGAGCAATGTAATTTATATTATGAACACCTTTGCAATGATGCCAGTGATAAATCAAGACCGCGACGTTGGAAAAACACAAACAGTGACGAAGTTTACTGTTTCCTTGTTGTAAATTTTCTGATGGCTCAAGTGAGAAAAAATGAAATAAACAGTTATTGGACCAATGAGCAGTTACTGTCTACTCCAATGTTTGCGCAAATCATGCCAAGAGATAGATATCTTCTGCTACTTAGAAGGTAACATTTTGCTGATAACATTAAGGACCCTGCAGATGACAAAACCTGGGAATTGTGGATCACTTAAGAAAAGTATTTCCAGGTGCATTCTATCCTTTTAAAAATTTGTGCATTGACGAAAGTTTAGTTCTCTTCAAAGGTCGTGTCTTCTTCAAGCAGTTCACTCCTTCCAAACGCCACAGATTTGGTGTAAAATTTTTGTGTTATGCGATTGTGAAACTGGTTATATTCTTGACTTTATAATTTATGTGGGTGCAGCAACAGACGTGAAAGAAGAAACTGACTTTGGTGTAAATGTTGGAATACCTGGAAGCATTGTTCTCACTTTACTTGAACGTTACCTTGGTAAAGGTCACACATTATATGTTGACAATTAGTACACTAGCCCAACGTTATTTTCTTATTTGCATGACAGAGTGACTAATGCCTGTGGAACTGGGAGAACAAACCGCAAAGGCATGCCTGCTTTATCAAAAAATTTAGAAAAAGGCGAGATCGAGTTTATGTCAACAGATAAACTTATTGCTCTGAAGTGGCAGGACAAGCGGGAAACGAGGATGCTTTCAACTCTTCATACAAGCGAAGTTACAGCGACTGACAAAATTGACAGAACCACGAATGAACCAAAAACAAAACCAGCTTGCATCGTAAGCTACACTGAAAATATGGGGGCCGTCGACAGGAGCGACATGATGTTAAGTTCAGTAGAATGTGTACGAAAAACTGTAAAATGGCATAAAAAGTATTTTTTTCATTTGGTCAATGCGCATGCATTATATAAAACTCACACTGGACGAAATGTTTCAGTATCTGATTTTCAACAGAAACTTATCAAGGTGATCCTAGAGATTCACCACCAACCGCGAAGAGAGGGACGTCGTGGAAGGAGATCGGCTGATGGTGACAATCCCTTACACCTCACTGAGCGCCACATTATCTCGCTAGTCCCAGGAACTTCAAAGAAGAAGGCCGCCCAGAGAAGGTGTATTGTATGTGCAAAACATGATAAACGAAGTGACACAAGATACATTTGTGTAAAATGTAATGTGTCTTTATGTTTGAATTTTTGTTTCGAGAGATATCACACTTTGAATGTAATATGTTTTGTATTTTTTCTCCTAATAAAAAACCTTTTTTGAACAATATAAGATTTTCTGAACAAAGATTTTACAAAATGAAACGATTTACGCCGACAATACTGGATTTTGTGTCTCATTTTTATCTCAATAATAAAGGTAGACTGCTACAGTCGTATGTGTACGCACCGGGTGAAAATAACGCGCACAGGGCGGGAGCCACTGAGAGTAAATGCGCAGTGAAAGGGTTAATTATCCAGGATAAGACATGGGTAGCCTATTGGGGCTCTGTAAACATGGGTAGCGGGACGCCCATACTACGTGACAAGCGGCTGTTATTCCGAGCATCCCTCGGATCGGCGACGTTCTCCACAAACAGTAGGCGCGCACGAGGACACGCAGCCAGTTGCCGTAACACGTTGGGGAGCCCCCAGCTGCCGTCCGACCGCCGCTCCGCCTCGCCAAACACTGCGGCGTTTACAAATGGCTGCGAGTAGCGTGACAGGTGCGGCCGGAACTCGGAGGGCCCTCGCCAGCGCCACCTTCTGGCCACCCAGCCCAGAGGACAGTTTAATTACGTGCCATAGCAGGCGACACAAGCACAGTAACTATTTCTATGCTATGTGACGGTAAGGATAACTTTATGTAATGACAAATTATTTCTAGCGTAATCTTGAAGTCTTTATAACTTGTGTAAATAATAATGTACGCTTGAAGCTCTCTAAGGCTGTAGATTCAGTAATAAAGAATAGCCCAATAGGTAGTTAAGTTTAAGAGGAATGGACATTCCTAAAAAGGGCAATTACAGAAGTGGGAAGGAAAAACTTAGGCACAAAGTAGGTAACTGCAAAGAAACCATGGGTAACAGAAGAAATACTTCAGTTGATCGATGAAAGAAGAAAGTACATAAACGTTCAGGGAAACTCAGGAACATGGAAATACAAGTCACTGAGGAGTGAAATAAACATAAAGTGCAGGAAAGCTAAGACGAAATGGCTGCATGAAAAATGTGAGGAAATCGAAAAAGAAATGATTGTCGGAAGGACTGACTCAGCATATAGGAAAGTCAAAACGACCTTCGGTGAAATTAGCAGCAAGGGTGGTAACATTAAGAGTGCAATGGAAATTCCACTGTTAAATGCAGAGGAGAGAGCGGATAGGTGGAAAATGTGCGTTGACGGTCTCTATGAGGACGAAAAATTTTCCGATGTTATAGAAGAAGAAACAGGAGTCCATATAGAAGAGATAGGAGATCCAGTATTAGAATCAGAATTTAAGAGAGCTTTGGAGGACTTAAAATCAAATACGGCAGAATGGATAAATAACATTTCAACGGAATTTCTAAAATCGTTGGGAGAAGTGGCAACAAAACGACTATGCACGTTGGTGTGTGAGGAGTGTGTCAGAACTCTCAATTACATTGAAAACAGTATATCCAACTTAACGCTATTTTTTGCATTGTGTAAAATTGGAAATAAATAAGCACTCAGATATCGAAAGTAACAATCTGAGACCGAAAATGGGAGCGCGATTCTAAGCATTATTGTGAGATGAGGTCTGTCTGCGAAAGTGGGAATAATAGTGTCGGTCGAGAGCTCGGAGGCAGAAGACGTGTAATGCTGTCCTCACGCCAGTGATGGCACCTCTTACCACACCCAAGGCCTGATTTCACTTACATAGCCTGGAGAGATTTAGATGCCTCAACTATGCTTCAAGATGGAATTCAAGGTAAACTCCGCAAGCATAGCGCAAAAGCAATTGCAGGATTAGGCTAATGATTGTTAGTCCGAGTTTGCAATAATACCATGTTTTACTTGTCAGTTGAAGAAGCCTTCTTATCCTCCAATTAATAATAATTGTTCTCCACATCTAATTACTAAATATGCTGTGGTTATTAAATGTTAACGTAACTTTGAAATTGAAATAATTTGTTAATCTGGCACTCAGCCATTATTGACACTTATGTCATTGTCATTGTCTGTTATTGGTCATGATGATTTCTGAAGTTTTAAATAAACTTAATTTGTGAAATCCCTTCTTACAAGTTATTTAGTAGTTAACAGGACACAAGTAAAGTCCTTTTTATTAAATGCATTCTAAGCAACAATAAGCTTTAGCTGCTACTGCTACATGCTGCTGCGAATTGCTGTAAACCACTTGTACAAAAGCAGTCATCTAAAGAGGTGAGAGCAATAGCGCCAAAACAGAGACACTGACACACCGCAGCATGTCATATACTAATCCATTAACTTCCGTTCCACAAGCTAGGTTCTGTATCACTTGTAAATTCTTGTTCAAAAACGCAGTCATATAGCTTAGGTATTCATTGTTACAGGTTCAGTGTTCCTGTAGCTTTTCGTATTCAAATACGCAGTCAGATGCTTATCCAAACCTTAGTTTTAAATTTTTCATGCAACGATATGTTGGGGGCTCTAATGACAGTGAAATTGACACTCACACAACATGCACGCAGTGTTATGCAGGTTACATTCCGATTACTGGTAGCTCAGGTTGCTTATTGACTCCATTTTCGCAAACGAACATGGGCAATATTTATTGTAGGTACGTTACATATTTCTTGTAGCTACAAGTATGTAGAATGTATAAATCTGACGCCATACCATCTGACCCACGGAAAAATATTTTCCACACCATTTCGAAGACTACAAGAGCCGATTAGTGCGAGAATTATCGCACAATCAGCTTAACAGCTCATGCATCCAAGTAGTTTACAAGAATAATATACCGAAGAATGGAAAAGAAAATTGAGGATGCGTTAGATGATGATCAGTTTGGCTTTAGGAAAGGTAAAGGCACCAGAGAGTTAACTGTAACGTTGCCGTTGATAATGGAACAAAGGCTCTAGAAAAATCAAGACTCGTTCATAGGTTTTGCCGACCTGGAAAAAGCGCTCGACAATGTAAAATGGTGCAAGATGTTCGGAATTCCGAGAAAATTAGGGGTAAGCTATAGGGAGAGATGGGTAACATAACAATATGTACAAGAGCCAAGAGGTAATAATAAGAGTGGCCAACCAAGAACGAAGTAATCGGATTAAAGAGGGTGTAAGACGGGGGTGTAGCCTTTCGCCACTACCGCTCAATTTGTACATCTGAGAAGCAATGAGTTCAGGAGTGGTACTAAAATTCAAGGTGAAAGGATGTCAATGATACAATTCGCTGATGACATTGCTATCCTGAGTGAAAGTGAAGAGGAACTACAGAACCTGCTGAATGGAATCAACAGTCTAATGAATACAGAATGCGGATTCAGAATAAATCGAAGAAAGACGAAAGTAATGAGAAGTAGCAGAAATGAGAACAGCGAGGAACTTAACATCAGGATTGATGATCACAAAGTAGATGAAGTTAAGGAATTCTACTACCTGGGCAGCAAAATAACTAGTGACGGACGGAGCAAAGAGGACATCAGAACCTGACTAGCACTGGGAGATAGGGCATTCCTGGATAAGACAAGTCTATTAGTATCAAGAATAGGCCTTAATTTGTGGAAGAAATGTCTGAGAATGTAGGTTCGGAGCACAGGAGTGTATGGTAGTGAAAAACGGACTGTGGGAAAACCGGAACGGGAGAGAATCGAAGCGTTTGAGATATGGTGCTATAGACGAAAGTTGAAAATTTGGTGGACTGATAAGGTATGTGGAGGTTCTGCGCAGAATCTGAGAGAAAAGAAACGTGAAGAAAACACTGGTAAGGAGAAGGGACAAGATAATAGGACATCTGTTAAGACATGATGGAGTGACTTCCATGGCACTACAGGAAGCTGTAGAGGGCAAAAACTGTAGAGGAAGACAGAGAATGGGATACATCCGGCAAATTCTTTAGGACGTAGGTTGTAAGTGCTGCTCTGAGATGAAGAGGTTGGCACAGGAGAGGAATTCGTGGCGGGCCGCATCAAACAAGTCAGAAGATTGATGACCAAAAAAGAGGAAAAGGTAATACTGTGGTGTTGCGTCTAGGACAGTTGATATTTCTAAAAATATCGCTAATGCGATATATCGATGGTTAAAAGGTATCGTTATCGGAAATCGACATATCGATGGAATGCGTCTGCATAGTGGTATATCGATATATTGACAGAAGAAACATCTGCGTATCGGCCTATAAAAATATCGGTTGCACTTTGTAAATACAATGCCGGTTTTAGAGCTATTTATTTAAGTACTGATTTATGATTAGATATTGTGTGCTCAACAAGCTAGCGGTCTGCTTATCCCCCCATAGAGCCAGAATTTAAAGGAAAACGATACACATTCACTCTTGGCGTTTATCACTTTTCTAACAATGGTAATCGCATGTAAGTGGCACAACGGAAGGTATCCAATGGGTCCATCGCTCGGAATTGTCACATATGTGATTTCTCCGGAACACTTCATGTCGACTTCCATGTTTTTTCATTTCTAACAACGCCAGCGAGTTACCAGCTGGAGTGTCCAAATTGTGTGGTGAAGCTAAACGTCGCAGTTTCTGTCTGCATCGTCGAGCGCCGATTACGTCAGCATTTCCCGTCACACGTCTCCGTCCACCGCCAACGCCAATCTTGTCGTTCAGATTTTTGTTCATCATTTGTTTTTGGAGAATGCCGATATGAAGAAATAGGACACTAGCTGCAGATGGTGTGCTGTTTCTTCAGATCGGAAATCTTGTTATTTCATTCACACCGTCACCCCTCCTCCCGCCCCACCCGTCCCCCCAGTGCAAACGGACTTCTTTTGTGCCACCGATGCTTACTTCACACATTCAAAGAGAAAGACTGGACGTGATGAAAGCTAAACAAACTACAAGACTCTTTCACACAATGAAAGTAAAATTATGTTCCACAACAATTTCAAGTGAACAACTTCAAACTATGAGAAAAAACCATAATAGAAAAATATCGGTACTCGATATTGTCATTTTGAAATAGTTATGTCTATATACAGGGAGGAAAGAGATCGCCGATATATATCGATACCATTCGAAAAATATCGATATATCAATCTTTTATCGGCAGCCCTAGTTGCGTCGTAGTTCGGCGTCCGGTCCCGCTACAGTGCAGCACCAGTAAGCTGGGTGTTTCAAAAAGACTGACCTGATTTCAAAACACCGTATTTACTGTTAAAATAATACTACGAACATGGGATGGATTGCAAAATATTCACATAATCTTGAAGTTGTAGGTACACTATTACAAATGCTCTAGGTGTTCAACGGCAGCAGCACGAACAACATCCGGTATAACTTTCAGGGTGTTGAATGCAAATATGCAAACGTACATGCATTGCATGGTACAGGAGCTAGATGTCAGTTTGTGGGATGAAGTTCCATGACTGTTGCCCTTGGTCAGTCAATACAGGGATGTTTAAGCAAAATCACAAGAGATGGTACAAGCCGGAAAGAAATTACGACCAGAATACAAAAGGCCAAAATTGTATTTAATCGGAGAAGGAACTTACTCACCAGCAACAACATGAGTCTCAAAATAAGGAAGCGTATCATGAAAGGTTTAGTTTGGAGTGTAGCCCCATACGGATGCGAAACTTGGACAATAGGAAGAGAAGAGAGTAGATAAACTACTTTTACAAAAAACATGACAACTCTTAATTTGTTCTTCACTTCTTCTATGTCTCGAGATAGATGGGAGATGAACATATTTTCCTTCACATATTACCACAAGAAAAAATCGCATGGGATGATGTCTGGCGATCTTGGAGGCCAAAAACGTATGGCAGTGCCTTGGTGTCTGGTGCGCCCTATCCAGCATTCAGACAGAGGGTCTTTGAGAAACGGACGTACTTTGTTGTGCCAGTGTGGTGGAGCTCCATCCTGTTGTAAAATGGAAGTGAAAGGAGTTCCTATGAAGTTGTAGGTAAAAAGCCAGTTCTGCAGCATCTGAGATAGTTCATTGCAGTCATTCTGTTGCTTGTGACTGCCTGCAAACTGAGAAGGCGCATTGACTGACATCTAACGGTGAGTTTCTGAAACTATAAGCCATGTTCATTCAAACAATACGTATTTGCTTGCCAGCAACTCCCATATTTCGTAATTATTACTGTCCAAAAATCAGGTCATTCTTTTTTAAACGCCCTGTATGCTATATTTTTCTCCATTAAAAGGTCAGGCCGGCCGAAGTGGCCGTGCGGTTAAAGGCGCTGCAGTCTGGAACCGCAAGACCGCTACGGTCGCAGGTTCGAATCCTGCCTCGGGCATGGATGTTTGTGATGTCCTTAGGTTAGTTAGGTATAACTAGTTCTAAGTTCTAGGGGACTAATGACCTCAGCAGTTGAGTCCCATAGTGCTCAGAGCCATTTGAACCATTTGAACCATTAAAAGGTCATCTTTCTTCGTTTCTTTTTTTCTTTTGTTTTAGCTATGGACATGTTGGATTCTCTTGCTTTTGCTGCTCATACGATATTCCAGAGACCATGCCGTATTCTAGCTCATTTCTGATTTTGCAAAGTTTACTTTTGATCATAGATTTTGTATGTACCGTACTTCATAAAATAAGTAGGTCAACATGTTTATCCTGTACTATTCACTGCCTGTCCTTGTTTGAAACTGCAGTAATTGCTTCTGAGACGCCGGCCTGTGCTAGGCCGTCTTCTCACGTTTTTATTCCTATTTATATAGTGATTTACATACGGGCCACGCACACTAACTGCGGCTCAGAGACAGAGTTCACTGCACTGCACCGCCACAGCCAGAATAATCCAAGGATCGGGCGGGACATAAGCGCTCCGCTGGGTAGGTGGACTGAGGGTCCACTTCAGACTATATGGGATGGACGGCTTAGGAATATGGAGGGGCGGAAGCCTCTTAAGTTCCTAACTTGCAACAGAGAGTCTGAACGACCACCAGCAGAAACTAACTTCTCGTTTTGTTTTTTGTTGGACAGCCCCCAAATTCTTATACAGTGCCATATTTGCCCCTGAGAAAATTCCCACTTCAGTTTTTGTGGGAAGGTCAATCCCAAAATTACCTAAATTCACAAGAAATCCCAGAATACTTGCCTTGCCATGAGACCAGGTGCAAAAACACGTTTCTGATTTGTAAGGTGGCAGTCTGAATGACTGTCAATTTCGCACCTTACATGAGAGATTTTATATGTCATAACAAGTAGATGAAGATGTCACATGACCTACTTCGGCGGTAATAAGCAGATTTGCCTATCAAAATGTACAGTATGTAATGCAAAGGGATGCCGTTCAATTCGACGGCATTAACAAAAAAATGGTTCAAATGACTCTGAGCACTATGGGACTCAACTGCTGAGGTCATTAGTCCCCTAGAACTTAGAACTAGTTAAACCTAACTAACCTAAGGACATCACAAACATCCATGCCCGAGGCAGGATTCGAACCTGCGACCGTAGCGGACTTGCGGTTCCAGACTGCAGCGCCTTTAACCGCACGGCCACTTCGGCCGGCACGGCATTAACACCCCGAACCCAAATCCCGCATGTTAATGAGCAAAATGTGAAGAATGCTGCTGGAGGAAATGTTTTAGTTTGGGGGCAGATACGAATTGTGCCGTCACAGCCCGAGTACAACGGAACGCTTCCAAAAAGGGATTGGTGGCCCACGGAGAGAGGGACAACAAACGCGTCAGGCAATACATCTCGGACAGCAGGTAGCGGGCAAGTGCTGCATGCTATGGAGAAATTCTTTAGAAAACTGCGTTAGGGAATTTCCAGAAGGATACAAACAGACCAGCGACGCACGTGCCAGGCGATACATCTAGGACACCAGGTAGCGGGCAAGTGCTATGTGCTATGTAGAAATTCCAGACGGATACAAACAGGCCAGAGACGCAGTTGATCACGTGAAATGCCAGTGTTACATTCGTATGTACGCGTATAACATTTTGGCGTCAGGAGCGGGCACAATTTCCGATTGGCTGAAATAAACTAGAAAGGAGTAAAAGTGGCAATATTTCGATGCAGTTTAAAGGTAGGCCCTTTGCGACTGGCCGAGGTAGCTTCCACAAGATGAAAGGAGCGGCTCCCATTGGTCTGAAAAATTCGTGACGTGAAGCACGCAAGGACACAGGTGCGGGATGGTTTGTTGCGAAAGACACAAACCCTAAAACTTCGGGGACTCTCCTCTGAACCAGTGCCAAGCGCAGAACAGGGCACATCACGCTCTGTATAATGCCAAAAGAGGAATTTTTGTGTGAACACTGCATTCACTTTGGCTGACATTCAGCTAGAAATTAGCTGAGTTCTTGAGCTCTGATGGCGGAGAAACGAAGCAGCCACGTAGTTAATTGTTCTTGCAAGAACTGAGAGGGCGTTGAAGTGCACATGCTGCTCCATGTATGCACGTGTACATCGCCGTATTTTCAGCTTATGGATGGTTGCATGTTTTATCGCCTAACGAGAAACATAGGACAGTTTCAGCTGATAAAATAAGTACAGACGTTGATTAGCTTTTTATAAGATTTTCAGAGGGCAAGAGCAGCCATGCAGTTGACAACACATCGCAGCTAAAAGGTAAATGCTGCTAGTAGAGCCGTAAACTTGTTGGTTCACCACTGTGACCTTAAGTAGCCATGAGTAATCTTTTGCTTATCTTGTCACAAAAACTAACCATCCGCCGTAGACTTGTATGTCATCCTAAACAGTGCCGTACTTAGAACCGGAATCGGATGATTTGTCGTAATATTGGCCAACTTCAACTCGTAGAGAACTTTCTATTTAAATTTGATATTGCTGTGTTCGGTGTTACTTCGACTAAACAGGACGTAAGGCGTTATCTTGACTACTGTCCTGACATTGTCATGTCACAATGTGCTGTGTGAAAACGCACGGGGTACTTTCGCCCTTACTGGTGCTGAGCCTCCTGCGTGATAAATCAATGATAACACCTGGTGGTCACCATAATATACGTGTACGATATGGTAAAAGCAAAATCAAATATTGGCCAACTTCAACTTGTAGAGAACTTTCTATTTAAATTTGATATTGCTGTGTTCGGTGTTACTTCGACTAAACAGGACGTAAGGCGTTATCTTGACTACTGTCCTGACATTGTCATGTCACAATGTGCTGTGTCAAAACGCACGGGGTACTTTCGCCCTTACTGGTGCTGAGCCTCCTGCGTGATAAATCAATGATAACACCTGGTGGTCACCATAATATACGTGTACGATATGGTAAAAGCAAAATCAAATTGTGTTCTAGATGATATGAGAGCGTCTACGGAATAGCAGGTGGCGAGCATGTGCGACTGCAGCGATATACCATATCGCCCTCGCTGCGTCCAGAGATGCTGCCTGAGCGACGCGCAGCAGACGGCCGCTATTGCGAAGAATCGACAGCATCGATGATTATTACATTAATTGTTAAAAGTTGGCGTTGCGTGTTTGTTCGTTTTAAATGGTTCCTATTGTACAACGAAAAGGGTTAGTTAGTTCCCGGATAGACCTCTCACCGACCAAGTGGTGGTAGTGGTGTATATCAGGTCTGATCTTGTAGCCTTTCACTGCGTAGTGTAGTGAGGCTAATCAGTTGACACCTAAGTCTGGGGAGAGTGCACGGAATTTTGTTGATTATAGTTGTGGGAACAGTTTCGTTCGTAAAATTTGCTGGGGTGAGTCCCACGTCAGCCTGATTTAATTGAGAGATTGATTTGTTAGGTGCTGAGTTTTGTGGAATCGGTGTGACCGATATCTCGTCTGCATTGTATGTTGAGTGGTCGCGACGCGTCCAGAGGTAATTGGGTTGCTTGTCGTTTTTATGGAGGTGGTTTGGGTATTGTGCGTGTGTGTATCGAGAAGGGAAAGCCTCGAACACGTGTTGGTAGTTGTATTTTCAAGACCACTAGCTTGCAGCCGACAGCGAATTGGCTCATATAACGACGAACTGTTTCACTATACGGTGATGGTGTGCACGTATCACTGAGTAGACAAGCGATAGTAAATTGAAGGAACCATTTAACGAGCTACACGTAGCTAAACCAAAACTTGATTCATCAAGGTGACGAGTGGCCCATTTAAATGTTAGGGAACTTAGCGGGTCGCGTGTGCTCAACGCCTGAAGAGATCAAGATTTGCTTTTAAATTGTAACTTAATGTTAGTTGAAAAGTGGCGGTGACATTCAGGATTTTTGTTTGATTTTTTTATTACTTGTTTCCGTACTGCGAGGAATGATAATATATTTGCTGGCACTCGTTAACAGGTGATAACCAACGTGTATTGAGATACCTAGAAGGAAAATAAATCCAATTTTATTGGGGTTAAAGGAAACCTTCCAGTCTATTCAATTGTATCTAGTGTGAATATATCTATATCATTTTCGGAAGTATAAAAGAGTGTAATTCAGAGAAATTGATACAGTGGAGTCGATATCACGTATAATGTGGTGTTTTTAAATGTGCTTGGTGAAAGGTTCTTGAACGAATGAAATTATAAATAATCTATTGAAAGTAGATCTTCTCAATATTAAAGAAAAGATTTCAATTAAGGGAAAAGGTTTTCTAAATGGTGAATAAGTTTAATTGAAGTAATTGAATTATTTACTGAAAGGCCAAAGATTTCGCTACTAACAAAGATTCGTTATTCTGTGACTCATGTGAAGTCTCATCACTTACACATTATCGGTGCGTCGAGTTGGAAAAATATGTAAGGGAGAATTAAAAATTTTTAATTCCACACAGTAGTGATGGAAGTGTCCACAAACAGAATAATCATTTCAAGACGGTAGACAGATTGGTATTTTAGTACAAGTAATAAAACAGTTCCGAGTTTATGCCAGAGAGTACGTCCAGCGTAGTGAAAAGCTCGTTGCGAATGATAACAATTGCTAGTTGGATGTCGCATTTATCGTCACGCAAGATAATCAGGTACTGAAATTAAATTTCGACGTCGTGTCTAGGCAGGGTGTTGTTCCCATTATTTGGCAGACAGGCTGTTTGCATGGCCAGCGGTTGAGGTGGCTGCAATATTAATTGTACTAAGGCTGATTTCGTGTCCGATTAGTTCATTGCCAGTGTGATTGCGGCGCGGGCTAGAATCTTGTCATCAGAGGCTCCTCTCCAACTTGAATCTCCTGCAATTAGATAGCGTTCTGCAGTCTTAACCTCTAGTTAAAAATAATAAACTGTGCTTAATTAAAGGTGTGGTGGTCGACAGGTGGCCTAAGTACTTTGCGCAACAGGATACTCTGCAGTAACGGCATAGAGACGTTGGTACAGTACGATCCCTTGTCGTTGTCAACCGATCTTGGGTACTGCCAGTCACGGACCAGTACAACAATATATGGAAATTCGTGCGCTTCTTTGACAATAGTTCTGAAATTAGATTGTGTACAGCTAAACACGGATGTGCTCTGTCATAGAATAAGGGTCCACTCCTAACCCTAGTCATTTATTCTGTAGACGCTAACACACTCACAGGGTATTTTTGCTGATGTCTGACGAATGTGAAAAGGAGTGGAGTGTCAGAGATTGTTGTTTTGGTATCTAATTACACTGACAGAAAAGAAATCGTAGCACCAAAACGTAATTAATGTTGAGTAATTAAATTTCGGGAATACATTTGTCTAGGCAACATATATAAGTAATTATTGCAAGACCACAGGTTCATATAAGTGCGAGATAAGTCACTGCAAACATGAAATGCTGGTACGTTAACATCCGGTATAGCTTTCAGGATGTTGAATGCAAGTACGCAAACGTACATGCATTGCGTGGTACAGGAGCTAGATATTAGTTTGTGGGATGAAGTCCCATGGCTGTTGCCCTTGGTCGGTCAATACAAGGACGTTTAACGCTATTGTGCATGGCGCTACGGTTCTCGTCCGATAATGTCCCAGATGTGTTCGACTGGAGGCAGAGCAGGTGATCGAGCAGCCGAAGGCAAGCAACTTGTCGATACTTTTTAGAGCATGTTGGGTTACAACAGTGCTAGGTGGGCGAGAGTTATGCTGTTGAACAACACCCCCTGGAAAGTTGTTCATGAACGCCATCACAAAAGGGCGAATCACCAGACTGATGTACAAACTTGCAGTCATTATAACCACCAAAGTTCTCCTGTTGTCATACACAGTCGCGCCCCAGACCATAACGGTGGTTGGGGGTCAGTGGAATGCACGCTACAAGGCGTCTGGCTCGGAGCTGTCTTTCAACTAACAGGTGAATAGCGGTTCGTTGTGTCACAGTGGTACCAACTGCTGCTCAAATTGCTTCTGCAGATGCAGTACGATGCGCCAGAGCAGCATGTCGAACACGATGCCCTTCCGTCTCAGTAGTGGCTTGTGGCAGTCTGGTGCCCAATCTTCTTGCGACCGTCCATTCTCGTGATCACCGCAGTCAGCAATTTCGTACGGTGCCTACATTCCTCTGCATTCCTGCCAAGGCTTTCGGCAGTATCACAGAGGGAACACCAACCTCCTCCTAGACCTATTACACGACCTCGTTCAAACTCAGTGAGGTGTCCATAATGGCGTCTTTGCCGCCTTAAAGGCAATATTGAATAACAACTCACCAAGTCCAATCTCAAAGGTAAATAACGCCCAAGACCGTTACAGCGAGTATTTAAAGCAAACCTGATTTGCATCCTCGTAGTGGCTCTACTAGCGTCACTCTTACGCGACTGGCTCGAAATTTGGATCGATATCGTCTTTCAGATGTAGAAACACGCCTACTAACTTTCGCTCGTGTCGCACAGCTTCTTCTAGATGTTGCGATTTCTTTTCCTGCAGTGTGGTTGGTGGGAGGCAGCTGGCTCGATTCCAGTCACCGCGTGGGAATGACAGTTAGGTCGCCTTGGTGGTCGACCGAATAACGTGCGCCTAATGGAGACACCAGTGTTTTAAATAAACTGGTAGCAGTCTTGATCGCATAACTTTTTTTAATATGGTGACCGGTTTCGATCTTTTTGTAAGATCATCTTCATACCATGAATATTGGCCGGAGGCGGTGGCGCATAGCAATCCTCTTACTTGTGGCTGGTGGTGGGCAGTACATCCCGCGGCTACAGACGCAACAACCTGCCCTCCTTCAGCCAGCAGTGGCGGTCGCAGTGTCACTGCGTTCGACATTAAAAAAATGGTTCAAATGGCTCTGAGCACTATTGGACTTAACATTTGAGGTCATCAGGCCCCTAGAACTTAGTACTACTTAAACCTAACTAACCTAAGGACATCACACACATCCATGCCCGAGGCAGGATTCGAACCTGCAACCGTAGCAGTCGCGCGGTTCCGGACTGAGCGCCTAGAACCGCTAGACCACCGCGGCCGGCTGCGTTCGACATCACGCAGGTTCATTGCAGACGCAGTAAGACCGCATTGCAAAGTGATCTATCGACGACAGGATTTTCAGCTGTTTGAGAAGGGAGGGTTTCATTTCTATGCTTTAGCTTACGCCAATATGCTAATGTAGCATGCGCTTCAGCCAACTCTTTACATGCTTCTTTGTTTTTCAGCCACGCTCAATTTCGGGGAAAACTTTAACTAAGCAACACTCACTTACACCCTTTGAAATAATAAATAATTTCTTTGAGATTATACTGAAATCAATATTTTTTTTTTTCTTATTTTCATGGTGATCTTGTGTACGCAGTTCACGTTCTTGTTCTTTCTTGAACATTTTGAAGATACGTCGGTTGAATTAAATTGCTACCTCTGACAGTAACTGAGCGTTAGTTCAGCCCGTATTGACCAGCAATACGCTGGTGGTGACAGTAGTCGGCTTTCCTACAAAAATTGTTCTTTGATTTTTGTTATTAAGTCAGTGTCTAAAAAATAAAATTGTCAAATGTTATTCGCAGATAAGTAAATGTATGTTATTAGCAGTTCAGACTCTATGATTCAGGCATTTGTGACACTATTATAATTAAGCTGCCAACGCCTTCCAATCGTAAACTCTTAAGTGAGGTCCCCTGTAACGTTTCTTGCAAACGCCACAGTAATAATGGTAATTATTCTTAGTGTTACGCGGGGATATGCTACCGCTTTCTGATCTATGATGGCAGTACTGGCTGAATTTATTTGTCTGTCGATGGAAGTTCGTAGCAAGCTGCCAGTAGTATTTCCGTATATTCCTGAGTTCTGGGACGCTGTAAAATTATTTCATAGGTCATGTAAGTGTATGCAAAATCAGTTATCCAGATATGTTCATTAATAGTGTTCAGCTTTACCTTTTAAATATCTAAACCATTGCAAGGTAGCCACATATTCGGAGATCATAATGTCATCTACATTAATATTCATAGCTGAATAATTGAAACTGTCATATAAGTCAATAAATCCATCCTAAACTCAATGTGATTTTTATGCTAAAGTTTGATAAGAAAAAAAAACTGTAAGAAAAGAAAATTGTTTCGAAGGATGTTTAACGCATTGGCATTTCACTTAAAACTATGGGAGCAGTCGGCGGAAAGCAGAACCGGCGACGTACGGAAGGGTATGGGACGCCACAGTAGCGTCGATACCATCAGAAGAGAAAGCGACCGAGGCTCCGGATGGCACAAGGTTGCTCCGCGAGAGTGAATGACATGAGAGTGCTGTAGATATACAGGGACACTTAAGAGATTTGGAATGAATACTGAGAACATATGGCGAATGTGACTACTGAATAAGAAAATTATGAAACAAGTTTTATTTTTTGAAAGTGGTGAAAAGTTAAACATTGTGCTGTAATCAACTGTGAGACAGTATGGGAACAGTTGGTACCAAAAACATGGAATTGGACATAGTGATAATTATAAGGAAGTAATAGTAGATCTATTATTCCATTTATTCATATGAATTACCATATGAATTAACTTTAAGATAAGATCGACACACTCAAGCTGACCTAACTATCGTTTTAAAGTTAACACAGAACACATTCAGTTCATCTGTAGCTGAGTAAATCTTCCAAGATAAAGATTTGAGCAAGTTAGTGAACAGAATTAAAAGTTTGCATCTGGCGGATTCTTTCTGGAAGACATAACTGTTATTTGACATCACATGAATACAAGATAGAAAATTCCGTTGTGCAAATGGACATTTAAAAACGAACCCTAAAAAGTTCTTAATCAAATTAATAAAGCAAGATAACGTTTTGTCTGGCTTCCTATCCGAAGACAAATAAAAACCATCACATTATACTTGGCTTCACTTGTCAAGATTTTAACAGACAGAAGCGGTATAAACAGCTCATAACGAAAGGGAAAATTCTGCGTGGCTTACTGAGCCAAAACAAGGAGTACGTCCGTTGTATAGGGTTTACCGTCTCAGGATAAATAAGGGACTTGGTACACATTACTGTACTGTAGTAGTATACTCTATACTGTTATAAGGTTCTTGACATTTTAACAATACGATGTCAAGCACTTATTTCACATTAATTATCCAATGTTCACATATAAATGAATGATTTCTTTTAGGCCGACAGTTATACTTTCCACCTAAAAGCGCTTCAGTCTTTTACGCCACCACATAGAAAAGTACTTCGTTTTACCATAAACAGTTAACTTCATTCCATAACAGGATTCAATTTCACCAAATAACACTCGTTTGCCACTAGTCGTGATTGTTTAAGATATTCTGAATCAAATTTATTACACTGTGCGCAATTAACGACACACGACTAGCAAGAACTTTTTGGCATAGTAAACTGCATGACTTTTAACAGAGTTAACAGCTTGGCAATTGGAGACAGACTTTACACTTCAGCAGCTCAACAAGTGTCAGGATGCGAACCATTCAACGAAGCATCATCGATATGGGCTTTCGGAACCGAAGGCCCACTCGTGTACCCTTGATGACTGGACGACACAAAGCCTCAGGCCTCGCCTGGGCCCGCCAACACCTACAATGGACTGTTGATGACTGCAAACATGTTGCCTGGTCGGACGAATCTCGTTTCATATTGTATCGAGCGGATGGATGTGTGTGGTATGGGGACTATCTCATGAGTCCGTGGACGCTGCTAGTCATCAGGGGACTGTTCAAGCTGGTGGATCCTCTGTATTGGTGTGGGGCGTGTCCAGTTGGAGTGATATCGGACCCCTGATGCGTCTAGATACGACTGACAGGTGACACGTACGTAAGCATCCTGTCTGATCACCTGGATCCATTCATGTCCATTATCCATTCGGACGGGCTTGGGCAATTCCAGCAGAACAGTGCGACACGCCAAACGTCCAGGATTAGTACAGAGTGGCTCCAGGAAGACTCATCTGAATTTAATCACTTTCGCTGGCCAGCAAACTCTCCAGACACGAACATTATTGAGCATATATGGGATGCCTTGTAACATGCTGTTCAGAAGAGATCTCCACAGCCCTGCAGGATTCATGGTGTCAGTTTCCTCCAGCACTACTTCAGATATTAGTCGAGTACATGCCATGTCGTGCTGCGGCACTTCTGCGTGCTCGGGGGCCCTCCATGATGTTAGGCAAGTGTACTAGTTTCTTTGGCACTTCAATGTATCAGCAAGACGTATTAGTCCAGCGTCTCTCATTCTGTGGGATTGCCGTCGCCGAATAGTTTTTCTGCGAGCAATACCAGTCGTATCCAACAACAAAGAAAGCTGTGGTTGGGCGCTGAGGTTTATAGATCAGAGTTCGGGTTAGTAAGCTACATCCTGACAGGCATCGCTAAAAATGTTCTGCTGGATGGGGCTGAAAATGTAGAATTACGGGAGTCGCAAAGAAAAATATTCAAATGTGTCCCCCAAATTTGTAAACAGAGATACTTACGACTATTAAATGAAACAAGGATTATAATACCTTTATTTTATTACAATAAAACTATTACGAAACAAATGGTAACCTCTAATTATATTATATTAATAATAAAATTATAGATGAATAAATGGCAGCCAAATCCTTGGCATATCCGACTTAGAGGCCGGGAGGAAAGATGCCGATACTCGTGTAAGAAAATTACTTATAATCACAGAATGCGTAATAACTCATCAGGCTAATGAAAATAGATAGTACTACTGGAGAAAATACATCACACCTGCGGGCGAAGTTGAATGCAAAATTTTCATTACTGTAAAAATACAAGTCTTCTGAATGAAGCCTGAGGTAATCAGATTACGTAAAAATGACTAATTTCGCTACCTTTGTCTTGCGGTTGCAGCACCATAATGTTGCAGGTGGTGCGCGAAGTGGCTGCAGAATCGATCATTGATAGAACCATCAACCCTCGTCAGTGGCTAATTCCAAATTAGCCCAAAACTTTACGTTCTGTTGGGCCCGCGACACAGTATACAAAAGTATTTTTACGTTTTGTAACTACGAAAATTGTTATACTTACCAAGGCATGACAGAAAAAAAATTACTGTAGATGCTGTACAGTAATCACTTCCAACAAGACGTCACTTGATAATGGCAGTAAGCCGAAACAGGGCTGTCGTGTAAAATGTTGGGAAAAACATTTTACCTTATTGCAGCTAGTTTTGGAGCATTCATTTTCATTAGCCCAACATGTCCCCAAAGCGTCAGTTCACAGCTGACGTGACCGTACAGGCTTTAGGCATCGAGGTCTGGCGGCGGAGGCTCTGCATCTTGGTCTCGTTCTGACTTCCAGCGGAATGTCACTTAAAAGGAAACCCAGAATTGATGCGTTTTTCGCCTCTCACTGAATTCTGATTGGCTCTGTTCCAGTTCTTCTGAATACCAACCGATTAAACTGCTCCTTACAAAACACTTGTCTCCATCCTCTGACTGATTTACCAGTCGTTGTGTCCTACGATCCTCCATAAAAAAGTCACATCACTCTATCTTTCTGTCTCCTTCTTCAGCCAATGATTTGCTCTGCCGCTTGGATTTTATTTACGTTAGCCGATACGGGCAGGTTTTACATCGAGTAAACATTCGGCAGTCTAGTACATTTTCAAAAGCCTGGGCCAGAGCAACCACTATACGTCATTTAGATTTTTATCTTTAGTTTTCTGTGTTTCTCTGGGGAAACATCCAGCTTTCCACATCTCGAGTGCAAAGGTGCCTGCCCTCCAAAAGGTGAATCTCCTCACTCCATTTCCTGGAAGTAAAAAGCTTTCACCAGGCGTTTTCTCTACAGAAGATGCTATATGTGTGTCTATACAATGGCCTGATGTCCCACTGCAGGTCCACACAGCAAAAGTTGCTGGCTGGGGTCAGTGAGCCTTTGCTCTCCCCCCCGCTGTTTTCCTAGAATCTGGCACTGAGGGGTGCTTTCTCTAATGCTTTCTAGTTGGTCTATATCCCTTCTCGTCACCCACGATGCTTCCGCGTCTTCCCACGGCGACATTGCCTGCAAATATGAATTAAGTGTGAGAAAATAGTAAGGTTGCATTAGTTATTTACTGACAATGACTAGTACTGTGGCATATAATTTTCATAGCTGTAAACTGACTATTCCAATTATATGGAAGTTTCATTGTGATATTCATATTCAATTCTCCTCTGTTCTCGCTTGGTGACATGCAACAGTCAAAATAAACAGAATTATGAAGTTTCATTCACGTGGACCCAAATATTTTAATGGTGTTGCTTAAAAATAACACAGACTCATCTAACGCCACTCAGAATTTAAGATATGTAGTGTGGCAAAAAGTTTGGCACATTGAATTATGTGTAACATAATAGACCGTAAATATTTCCCTTAATGACAATGTAAACACCCAAAATTGTACATGAAATAGTGCATGCAAGATTCACTGTAAAATATACCCAGAGAAGTTAATATACCAATGTAAGCTCGATAGAAGAGAGTTGTCATGAGAGTGGGGCAGTGGAAGGAAACCAAGAGTTGATGTGATATTGTTGCCACGTTGTTTGGGCTGAACATTGAAGGTATGAAAATATGGATTAGAAGGCTCCAGTAGCTGACGGTTAGCACATTGCAGAAAAGTGGAATACACATTGTGTGATAGTAAGTGACAGTTTCTTGAGACTCTGTTAATGATTTCTGAATGTAGAGGTGTTATGACCTACATCATGGAGGAAAGAGCTTTGCGATGACTCTTTCCAAAGGATAACTATACAAAACATGCAATTACCAATCATTAGTTTTTTTAGGTCGCAGCATACCTAACTGATAGTGGTCATTTTTCTAATAAGGGATAACACTCCAGCATTTATGTATTAGGCATTGTGATCAAATGTGCATGGAAAATCGCCATTTGTAAATAAAGTCAAAACACTGGCCCAACTGAATATTCAGACATATGCTGCTCCGAATTTACTTGTACTTTTTAGGAAATTAGTTTTGTTCAAGTCAGTCCATCGCGTCTGACCGACAAAAGTGATTTGGTGTCTTTTAAGGTGTGGTGTCACCGCCAGACACCACACTTGCTAGGTTGTTGTTGTTGTTGTGGTCTTCAGTCCTGAGACTGGTTGGATGTAGCTCTCCATGCTACTCTATCCTATGCAAGCTTCTTCATCTCCCAGTACCTACTGCAACCTACATCTTTCTGAATCTGCTTAGTGTATTCATCTTTTGGTCTCCCTCTACGATTTTTACCCTCCACGCTGCCCTCCAATGCTAAATTTGTGATCCCTTGTTGCCTCAAAACATGTCCTACCAACCGATTCCTTCTTCTAGTCAAGTTGTGCCACAAACTCCTCTTCTCCCCAGTCCTATTCAGTACCTCCTCATTAGTTATGTGATCTACCCACCTAACCTTCAACATTCTTCTGTAGCACCACATTTCGAAAGCTTCTATTCTCTTCTTGTCCAAACTAGTTATCTTCCATGTTTCACTTCCATACATGGCTACACTCCATAAAAATACTTTCAGAAACGACTTCCTGACACTTAAATCTATACTAGATGTTAACAAATTTCTCTTCTTCAGAAACGCTTTCCTTCCCATTGCCAGTCTACATTTTATATCCTCTCTACTTCGACCATCATCAGTTATTATGCTCTCCAAATAGCAAAACTCATTTACTACTTCAAGCGTCTCATTTCCTAATCTAATTCCTGCACCATCACCCGATTTAATTCGACTACATTCCATTATTCTCGTTTTGCTTTTGTTGATGTTCATCTTATATCCTCCTTTCAAGACACTGCCCATTTCGTTCAACTGCTCTTCCAAGTCCTTTGCTGTCTCTGACAGAATTACAATGTCATCGGCGAACCTCAAAGTTTTTACTTCTTCTCCATGAATTTTAATACCTACTCCGAATTTTTCTTTTGTTTTCTTTACTGCTTGCTCAATATACTTGCTAGGTGGCAGCTTTTAAATCGGCCACGGTCCGGTAGTATACGTCGGACCCGCGTGTCGCCACTATCAGTGATTACAGACCGAGCGCCGCCACACGGCAGGTCTAGAGAGACGTACTGGCACTCGCCCCAGTTGTACAGCCGACGTTGCTAGCCATGGTTCACTGAGAATTACGCTGTCAATTGCCGAGACGATAGTTAGCATAGCCTTCAGCTACGTTCATTGCTACGACCTAGCAAGGCGCCAATTATCCTTTGCTATGTATCTAATGAAGCATGTACAGTAACAAGACCAATGTTCACCAATTGTGGATTAAAGTTAAGTATTCCAGCAGCTACGTACTTTTCTTTATAGCATTCATTACGTATCCTGTTTCAGACCTCACGCCAGCCTGCGTGAGTTTAAGCGCGTGCCTTTCGGTTACTCGTCACTGTGGATTGGCTGTCTTGCCAGTCCACAATATAAGGTACTATCTACAAAGAGACCATACAATCTTAGCAACACTAACGAGCAAGACAGCAATATATAAACAGCAACTGCGTTAGCTTGGTCAGAAAGAGATAAGGAATCAGTGCGACTAACATCTGTGGAAAAGGACGCGACAGATAGTAATGGAAACATGTACTAGTAAGCAGTGCCATTAATAACCATCTCTCTGTAAACATTCAAATTAAAAGAAAAATTCATTAGAATTTAATTTCATGAGCGCACTAAATCAAATATTACTTAAGTTATCTAATGATTTTTTCATTTGTTGCCTGGTTATCATTTACAGTTATTTTATTGTACTAGGTAATTGGCTATGCTGTGGAACAAATTAAGACATCTGCACCCTCCCACCACGGAGCGAGGTAGCACAGTTGTTAGCGTATTAGGCTCACAATTTGAAGGGCAGTGGTTCAGTTCCCCGTCGGCCATCCTGATTTAGGTTTTCAGTTATTTTCCTTAATCATTAAAGGTAAAATCCAGTATGTGAGTGATTTCCATCACCATTGTTGCTTAATACGAGCTTCTGCTACTTCGCTAATGACCTCGACATCGATGGGATTCTAGACACTAATCATCCTTCCTTTTTAAAACATTCCCTTATGTTTTATTAGTTTTCTACTTCTGTTAGGGTTCTACATGCCAATTTTCGACTCAAGAACAATAATTTAGCAAGTAGAGACACCCATACAAAATGAGTATCTGATATCGTCAGTTGAATCAGGAGACGGTCTTCTGTATTTGAGAGTCCAGTATCCTTTAAGAATACTTTATTGCTTCGATCGCAAGTTTTGTTCCATAGATAACCATTTCCATCCAGTTCATTGGTCATCTTCAGACCGTAACCACAGAACTAGCAACATCTTAGGAATTGTGTAGGGTATTGGCACTCTCACATAGTGCAAAAAAGCGGCGCTGCATCATATGCGTATGATGACCTTACACTTTTATCTCAGAGTTGATGAACCAAAAAATAATGGTGTGCAAACGGAACAGAGACGAATGGGACTCATCATAACGACTGCATGGACCGGAAATGTTGAAATTCACTGTGCAAGAGTTCGTGCGTGTTCTAGGCACGTGTCTGGTACCGCTTGGACAGTACAGTAACCACATCACCCCCAGCAATTCGAGTACGTCATCATGGATTAGCGCAGCTTAAAAGGGAGCTCTGCAAGAATAAGAAGTCAGGTTATATGTAAAACAAGTTTTTGTCGTTAGACAATCTAAAGGGGATCACTACTTACGATTTGATAACAGAAAGGAGGTCCAACTATTTTCTTTTTATTTTCGTGCAGATTACACATATTTAACTGATTTACCGCACAAGAAGATCTTAAATTTAACCTAAAGACAAATATCAATAACTGACGTGCTAGGCTACGGGATTCCCTAAGAGGAGAAGGACAGTTGTATGGCTTGCTAATTCTCGTGTTTTTGTAGAAACACCTGCACTTATCATACCACCAGAAGTGGCTGAGCGTGCAGGATAAATTAGTAGCACACTGCAGGCAATGAACTGAATGTGTGCGTTCACCTGTTCCACGCGAGTGGATACTCGAAGATAACGCCGCGGAAAGAGCATGAAAATCATCTGTAATTTCTCGCAAACAAGCTCTTACTCCTACAACTAAATTTGGAAATGTGCAACGGCAAATCACTCGATTACTCACATAGCTACTTCACAGCCGGCCCCTGTGGCTGAGCGGTTCTGGGCGCTTCAGTCCGGAACCGCGCTGTTGCTACGGTCGCAGGTTCGAATCCTGCCTCGGGCATGGATGTGTGTGATGTCCTTAGGTTAGTTACGTTTAATTAGTTCTATATTTAGGTAACTGATGACCTCAGATGTTATGTCCCATAGTGCCTTGAGCCATTTGAACCATTTTCTACTTCGCACCACGTTACCGGTTTGACATAACAATCTCAGTAAAAGACTTAATATAAGGCGCCAAAAGTTCTCTAGAAGCTACTAACTTGGAACGCAAATCACGTTAAAAAGGCAACAAAGTGGTGGGGTATCCACGAGGAGCCCTGAGTGGTTAGAACTCCAATCCAGTTCCACGTGCTACGCACTGAAAGAAACCGCACTTTATTTCACGAATTCAATGACAAAAACTGACGTGAGGACTAGAATGCACCATTGCAATGGTTTCAAGATGAGGGAGGAACACTGCGAGTAATTAAATTGACTTGGCACTACGCAAGACTGTAACTAGCATATGTGCACTCGTTCATCAAAGAAAACTAGGCTGTAAAGCAAAAGTTTAAATCGTGGATTAACTGAATTACAATACAAACGTTAGAACAGCAAGAACATCGAGTGTGAGGCACTCCAGCGCAAAGACACATTCAAAATTAATGAAAAATGAAATTACGAAACAATGGACAGAAGCACTGATTAAACAAAACTGGGATGGAAGGAAACTTCGAAATTGCTAACTGCGTCTAATCTGGGTTCACATTCTATCAACCTTAACATCGGTGAATCTTCCTATCATAGCGGCCACTTACTCGCGTGATCCTGTCTCGAACAAGGCTCGATCAAGACATGAGAAAAAGTGTCCGAACTTTCTCTCGACCGGACGCTTCAAAATGGCTCTGAGCACTAAGGGACTTAACATCTGAGGTCATCAGTCCCCTAGAACTTAGAACTACTTAAATCTAACTAACCTAAGGACATCACACACATCCATGCCCGAGGCAGGACTCGAACCTACGACCGTAGCGGTCGCGGGGTTCCATACTGAAGCGCCTAGAACCGCTCGGCCACACGGGCCGGCCCGGACGCTTCCTCGGCGTCAAGTGCACGAATTCTTTTAACGGTCAGCGAATAGCACACGATCTGCGCCAAGCTCTGCACATCAGATAAAGCGGCATGATCCGACTGCCCCAGAGCGAATTCTCTGTCTCACCAAAGATCTCACATATTGTTACACTCACTGCTAATTGACGGAACTATAAAACTGATGACTCATAGCCATTGCTTTCAAATACTTCTAATTAAACAGAAAGCTCGTCGGAATGAAGGTACTAACCTGTATCGGATATCTTACGGACGCATTTTAACTGACGTAAGTGACTTTCACCAACGTCAGATTGTTATGACCCAGCGACTGCGAACAGCGTATCGGAAATGGATGGCAGTTTGTGAACTAATGGACGCGAGAATCAGTGATACGTGGTTGAAGGGCGGCGAAACCACCAGTAGTCTACAAGGTTTTTATAGTAACCAGAATTGGATACGGCCAGGAGACACTGGCCTACAGGCCGAGGGCGTCGATGGTGAGTCGCCGTTTTAAACACAGAAAGGCAACGGTATGCAATGGACAGACAATGAAAACAACACGACAGAATTACATTTCCGGAAAGCGAGCCATACCGAGAGACTAGACGTAGCAATATCAGAAACCAAAACAGCGATGAAACCAACAATAATACGAGAGTGCAGTAGGAACTTGACTAGCTCCGGACTCTTGCGCTGCTAGCTGTATAGCGCGGTCGTAGGGGCCAATAGGCTGGCGCGTTGGTCGTGACCAGTGCCTAGCGCTCAGGCAGTGAGAGATGCGATTACAGTTGTTAGTAGCGCCGCCTAGCAGCTGTCGTCTAGGTCCATGTGTCATGGCAGTCTTTCGAGTTTACCGGGCTGGGATACCAATGTTTCGGACATCCACACTTGACTACAGAACGTGGAGGTCGAAGGTTTGCACGGTGTGTAAAGCAGGACACACGGAGATCTGTGACAAACATGACGACGGTGTACGATGCTGGGCAAGGAAAAATGTTCTGAAACACACTGTTTAGCGCACATTGTTGAACATGGAGGTCTGCAGCAGACAACCCACAGGGGTTCCCATGTTGAAGCAATGGAGTATTCGAATACCATCTCAGTGGGTACGGTGTCATCGACAATGGACCATGGAGCCATGGATACTTGTCGGCCTGGCCGGATGAACCATGAGTCTTGTTACATGAGTTTGGTGATCATGTTCGGATTCACCGTCATCCAGGGGAACAGCTGCTCGAAACATGCACCGTAATTCCGATGGGATTCGGTAGGGGAAATTTTGTGCTGTGATGGACATTCACCTGGAATTCTGTGGGACTTTTGGACGTGGTCAAAGGCACAATTACCACTAAAACGATCGTGGTCGAGAATCTGCATATCCTCATACGACGAGATGTGGACCACGTAATGCACCAAGGAACACTGTCGAACGTGACTGTTTTGATTGTCCAGGTGTGAGTAATGTTTCACCGGCGTACTGACCTTCAAATCTTTGAATACGCTGTAGTCCTTCCCGATGTGCTTCTTTTGGCTGCTGCATTCGGCCCTGACCTTATTTTTAGTGTTCCGTACCCCAGTCGGTAAAAGCGGAATCCTTCGTTGTCCGTCTGTCTACATCTCTGCTTGTCCGACTTTTAAGACCGCATTTTCTCAGTAATGGATGGAGGTATCAAGTCGAAATTTATGTCGCATACTAAAGCCGATAGTCTCTTGACGGCATGTAAACTTTAAGGTTCAACGTCGGGGCAATCAAAAGAGGCAGCCACTTACGAAACACGTTTCGATACGCCCAAAGACACTCATTAAAACCTGTATGGTACTTTCCTGTTGACGTAGAACAAGCAAGGTTTCACAGTACAAACGTACGAATAAATCCATAAATTTTTAATTTGCAATTATGTCACGTTGAAAAATAAATTTTGCCATTTCCTGTCCGTCTGTCTTCACGTCTCTTATGCCCACTTTTCTCAGGAACTCGTATAAGTATCAAGTTGAAATTTAGTCACCTACTAATGTCTACGTTGCTGTAGCGGTGCACAAAACGTAAGATCCTAAGACAATGCTGTCAGAAGATACGGCCATTTATGTCACATATTTTTATAGTCGCAATGATACGGTCCATAAGGTACTACCCATTGTCAAAGAATTATAAAATTTGGCGCCGGCCGAAGTGGCCGTGCGGTTAAAGGCGCTGCAGTCTGGAACCGCAAGACCGCTACGGTCGCAGGTTCGAATCCTGCCTCGGGTATGGATGTTTGTGATGTCCTTAGGTTAGTTAGGTTTAACTAGTTCTAAGTTCTAGGGGACTAATGACCTCAGCAGTTGAGTCCCATAGTGCTCAGAGCCATTTGAGCCATTTTTATAAAATTTGGCAACAAACAAGATTTCACAGTACAAGCAAAAGGAAAGAATTCAAAAACTGATAATTTGTAATTTCTTACTGTGGTTTTTTGCGCCTGCCATTTTTTATCGTCTGGATAGCGAGAGATTCGGGATCGAATTTCGGCCGGATCACGGGCTTCTCAGTTTTCGTTTTAACGTAGCCTTCACCTCTCGCCAGAAGTAAAAAGTGGTTCGGATTCCACGTGAAATTATAGGTCATCTTTCCCTAGTTGGGTAACTGGGGTCGTTCAGAGACACACAAGTCGCCGAAGTGGCGTTCAATAGAAAGAATTCCACCAGGCTATTGAGCCATACAAAGTTTTTATTATCTATACACATCATTAAGTTTGTACGGAACCCTTAGACGTGTTAAGTTCGTGCAGTACATTCGTAACGCTTTTTCATACGTGAAATAAACTCAAGAGATACTCATTACGGCATTTTAGTCATCAATAATATAAGAGTTTTCTCCTTCACTTTTCACAAGAGTCTGCCAACGTTGGGGTAAATTTCGATTCCGCAATTACGGAAACCACGTGGTTTTGAAGCGAAGAAATCGTCGAGCCATGTTCGAGAGCTAATTTTCTACTGAAAAGGAAGTTCCTTGAAGGTAATTCGACAGAGCGCGGAAAATGTGAAAATCTGAGAGCCCAAGATTAGGTGAATAAGGTAGGTACGGAAGGATTTCCCACACCAACTCCAGCTCTGTGGGCGTTCACAAAACAGAGCTCTGCAACGGTCACTAGGACGCATCCACTGGAGAATATTCTCGACTACCTCCGCTTCACACTAATTAAGACATAAGAGATAAGCTTCTGGCACTATTCCTTACCCTTTTAACACACTTCTCTAACGGCCTGTTATCGTGCTGGACTTCAAAATATCCTCTACCAGTAAACTTCATTACAACAGCAATTAATATACGATCAGAAAGTATAACTTTAGATCAAACACCTTTATTTGTTTGATCTGTAGCTATTACAGCCCTTCTTCTCCTTCTTTCACTTCCAGCAGTGGCAATAATTCAAGCTTATGTTTTCTCAATTCTAAGAACTTTATATTCTAGAGAAGTATACTAACCTATGTTAACAACCCGCTCAAATCACCCATTCCACTTAGTAGATTACAGACCTTGACCACTAACAGGAGCAATTGGAGCAATAGTCCTAGTATCAGGATTAGCAAAATGATTTCACCTGTTCAATATCAACTTATTTATAATTGGATTCGGAATTACCTTACTAACTATAATTCAATGATGGCGAGATGTAGTCCGAGAAGGAACATATCAAGGACTACATACAGGGTTTGTATCAATTGGATTATGATGAGGAATAATCCTATTTATTATATCAGAAGTATTATTCTTCGTTTCATTCTTCTGAGCCTTCTTCAGAAGAAGACTAGCACCAACAATTGAACTAGGAATATTATGACCTCCAATAGGAATTCAACCTTTTAATCCTATACAAATTCCATTACTTAATACAGCTATTCTTCTAGCCTCAGGAGTAACTGTAACATGAGCACATCATAGTTTAATAGAATCTAACCATACTCAAGCATTACAAGGACTATTTTTTACAGTATTATTAGGACTATATTTCACAATACTCCAAGCATATCAATATTGAGAAGCACCTTTCACTATTGCAGCGGGACAAATAATTATGGCAGATTAACCCCCGAAATCCACTAAACGACAAGCCACGTCATCTAGCGTCCAGACACCCACTCACTATTAGACTCAATAACTGATAAAGATGACAAGCAGTCAAGTCAAAAATTTCCCCTCTATCCTGTAACCTTGATAGAAAATGCAAAGCGCTAAGTACCTGATCAATTGAATGTAACGATAATATACTTGCCTTGTGTAATAATTTTTCTAAAGGGTTGGGCAACTTAGTGAAAATATCAGTACTTTTTATAGAAGGAATAGAAGGGGCCTCGCTCGCAACTTGTCCTAAGGTAGACTGAGATAATTCCATGCCCATAGCGTCTCCTCCACGTACTAACGTCCCCTGGTTACCTTCCAATAACTGTTCAGACAATTCTTTACAATGGGTGCTGGATGGGTTGGCGGTACACAGATCCTGCAACCTACCAATATAACGTATAATCCGAGCTGTCAATCTATTAATCTGTGACCGTGACGGCTCACTGAATTCAAAGAAGGAAACTACTTACAGTAGCTCGCCAAGCAGTCCGCTCCCGGCAGCTCAGTGATCAGTGCGACAGAATGTCAATCCTAAGGGCCCGGGTTCGATTCCCGGGTGGGACGGAGATTTTCTCCGCTTAGAGACTGGGTGTTGTGTTGTCCTAATCATCATTATCATTTCATCTCCACCGACGCGCAAGTCGCGGAAGTGGCGTCAAATCGAAAGACTTTCACCAGGCGAACGGTCTATCCGACGGAAGGCCGTAGTAACACGACATATACATTTAGCTCGCCTAGCGCACACGTAATACTGCGTCACTCACTTCGCTTTCCTCCAGTTGCGGCGGTGCAACCGGACGGTCAACAACTTTCCGCAGCCGCCGCGCTATCTCGGCCACAATGCCCGATGTATCGATGTACAGTAGTTCCTCCTTCCCCAACTTCGACACCCCAATCACCTCTCTGGCTGCCACGCTGAAACAATGCAACATCAAAGTACAAGCGGCTTTACAAAATATAATGTAGTCCAATCTTAGTGAAACGTCATTAAAAAAAATGGTTCAAATGGGTCTGAGCACTATGGGACTCAACTTCTGAGGTCATCAGTCCCCTAGAACTTAGAACTACTTAAATCTAACTAACCTAAGGACATCACACACATCCATGCCCGAGGCAGGATTCGAACCTGCGACCGTAGCGGTCGCGCGTTTCCAGACTGTAGCACCTAGAACCGCTCGGCCACTCTGGCCGGCCATAAAAAAAAAAAAAAAAAAAAAAAAAAACAAAAAAAAAAAAAAACATAATTTGTACCACTCTCACGTCCTCACACCACAAACACGCTCTGCTACCATTGTGTAACAGCACATTACGTGAAAAGGCTCGGGGTGAGGAAGTGGATGTAATACAACAGTTCTAAGCATAATGTTATTGTAACTAACCACCCAGTAAAATCCACTGATACTCTTAAACCAAACGTCCGAAAACAACACGAAAAATTCATTTAAAACAATATGACAAAAAAACTTTTAGTTTAATTTGACGTGGTACCACGGCCAAGAAAAACTTTACAACCAGAAGTGAATTTAACACATGAGCTCACCCCATCACAATTACTGCAGTTCCTCATTCGCCTCTCTTTGCTCAATGCAAACAGCTACAAAAGACAAACAACTATCAGAATTTGTCTCCGAAAGGGACACGAAAATGACCATCTGAATACAGTATATTTGAGTAAAGTGACGAGTTTTCGGACTCCCCCTCCCGCAGAGTTCTCTTAGTTAAATATACGCCACAGCTGAGCCACATACAACACTCCCGGTATTCAGATCCCTGGGCGACGACCGTTCCAATCACCACAGCTCACTATAACTCAAATAGGTTAATGATAGGTACTATCCACGGTATCACCGATACCGACCAGAGGAATCTTCCGTCCGGAATACGTCGTGTAGCAGGTTGACGCAGTCCGGGGCTCCACTCTTCCGTCTCACTACCTGGTTGTAACCGTTCTCCCCATAGCTGACTCCGGCCGTCCCTCATGGCCGTCGGCAGAGGGCACCACCTTGAAACATTCCCTTAGAAAAATTATGAATGACTGTGCTGGTAAACTTCTACGCTATATGATTTTCAAACAGCTGAGCAAAACTCAACGTACTCCAACAGTTTCCTCTTTACTTATTCTGATCCTCACTAAACTGACACACAATATTTTTTTTAGCGCAACGCAATCTGACTTTCAATAATCCCTAAAAAAGAATGGCCCTGACTAACAATAATCTATACCTTTCATGAATCACTTACCTTACAAAAATCTTCGTTACTCGAACTTCTGCAATACAGCGAGCGCCAATACTGCCAGCTAAATAAAAAGTTCTAGCTACTGAAGGCACTGACTACTGATAGGCATATTTAGCAAAAGAAAGATTTTGATAGATAACAAGCAATGTATTTGTCTTAATAATGTTCAAAAGTCATTATATATATATATATATATATATATATATATATATATATATAATCAGTTCATGACATCCAGTCTTACAAATTTCCTTTTTCTGACGGACACACGTCCAGATCGTCCGCTCACAAAACTCTGGCTCTCTCTCCCCACATCTGGCGGCTCACCTCCAACTGCCCAACGCTACGCGATGTTCACATCCAACTGCCCAACACTACAACAGCGAATATTTCAACAATGCCAACCAGCCACAGACTGCACACAGCGCACTCAGTGATTTTCATACAGAGCACTACGTGGCGTTACCAACATAAAAACCTAAACAGCCTACTTACAACCTGAGTGGCGCTGGTTGCGCCACACTGTAGTACCGTCGTGGGAAAGTTGCGCCCGGCATTCAGAGGCGTCGGACATGTGGTGATGAGACCATCGTCACAGTTCTTACAACGAGGAAACCTTTTTATTGTCGTGCTCTGTACAATGATATTATACACGGCGGAATGGTTCTGGCTGCCTCCGCTGCTGTCAGCCCTTCACTGAACTCAAACAGGAGAGTATGTCAGAAGTGTTCCGCTTGCTCCACCTGCCACTCCTTTTTCTAGGGTCCACAGCTCCATTCAGTATCTCCAAATGACAAAATGACAATATGTATACTCAAGTAGCATCAGTGAAATACAAATAAAATGACAATCGACAAATAAGCCCATTGTTGTTGTTGTGGTCTTCAGTCCTGAGACAGGTTTGATGCAGCTCTCCATGCTACTCTATCCTGTGCAAGCTTTTTCATCTCCCAGTACCTACTGCAACCTACATCCTTCTGAATCTGCTTAGTGTATTCATCTCTTGGTCTCCCTCTACGATTTTTACCCTCCACGCTGCCCTCCAATACTAAATTGGTGATCCCTTGATGCCTCAGAACATGCCCTACCAACCGATCCCTTCTTCTGGTCAAGTTGTGCCACAAACTTCTCTTCTCCCCAATCCTATTCAATACTTCCTCATTAGTTATGTACATTCCATTATCCTTGTTTTGCTTTTGTTGATGTTCATCTTATATCTTCCTTTCAAGACACTATCCATTCCATTCAACTGCTCTTCCAAGTCCTTTGCTGTCTCTGACAGAATTACAATGTCATCGGCGAACCTCAAAGTTTTTATTTCTTCTCCATGAATTTTAATACCTACTCCGAATTTTTCTTTTGTTTCCTTTACTGCTTGCTCAATACACAGATTGAACAACATCGGGGAGAGGCTACAATCCTGTCTTACTCCCTTCCCAACCACTGCTTCCCTTTCATGACCTTCGACTCTTGTAACTGCCATCTGGCTTCTCTACAAATTGTAAATAGCCTTTCGCTCCCTGTATTTTACCCCTGCCACCTTTAGAATTTGAAAGAGAGTATTCCAGTCAACATTGTCAAAAGCTTTCTCTAGGTCTACAAATGCTAGAAACGTAGGTTTGCCTTTCCTTAATCTTTCTTCAAAGATAAGTCGTAAGGTCAGTATTGCCTCACGCGTTCCAGTGTTTCTACGGAATCCAAACTGATCTTACCCGAGGTTGGCTTCTACTAGTTTTTCCATTCGTCTGTAAAGAATTCGTGTTAGTATTTTGCAGCTGTGACTTATTAAACTGATAGTTCGGTAATTTTCACATCTGTCAACACTTGCTTTCTTTGGGATTGGAATTATTATATTCTTCTTGAAGTCTGAGGGTATTTCGCCTGTCTCATACATCTTGCACACCAGATGGTAGAGTTTTGTGAGGACTGGCTCTCCCAAGGCCGTCAGTAGTTCCAGTAAGCCCATAGCAAACGTAATACCGAAATGCAAAACAAAAACGCTACAAACTTATACACCAACCTAATATTATTATCTATGTCAAATATGTACAAGACCCTCAAGCCCTAGGAGCGCGAGTGCTACTCGCGTGTCTGCTTTTTTTGTATGCATTCTTCTTCTCTAGAATTGGCTTCCTAACCTCATCCGACATAGATTGAGGATCCTGTTTATCTAAACTCCAAACTCTCTCACCCCAGTATCTCTAGAGTAAGTTTCCTAACTGATTTTTTAACATTTTCATATTTTCTTTCAAAATTGTTACCTTACCGAATCATTTTTACTTTGCACTCTGATCTTCGTTTAAATAAATCCTTTATGTTGAACTGCTTCAGGAGAAAGAACATGTATCATTTATGCAATTTCTCTTCATTGCTTTGATTAGCTAGTTGCCAAGTTGTTGACGGTTTTTGATGCAGGATAGTACATAGTTCCACATCCTGCTAAGAAGAAATCTGTTGTCTCTATTAATCAAAACACCAGCAAATCTAATTTCAATTGCCTCTTTATAAATGCTTTCCAAAAACCGGAAGTGTTGGCAACCATCGTAGGTTCGTCAAATTCCATGCCGTGTCCCTCGTTTAACTATCACCGATTTTTCGGCTCTTGCAGCCTCCTATGATGGCGAAGTTCCACGCACCTGTCTTGCACTGTGCGAATCGAACGGCCGATGTAAGCCTTCTCACACTGTCACGGAATTTTATATATTCCAGGTTTCCCAAGGCCCAAATTATCTTTCACAGAACCGCGTAGTGCCCTAATCTTGGAAGGTCCTTCCAAGATAAGGGCACTACTCGGCTCTGTGGAAGAACTGACTGGTATGGGCAAATCCAGTCTCAAGTTATACTCGGTTCCTGCTATGTACACTGACGGGAAAAAAATCGCAACACCAAAAAGTAATTAATGTAGAGTAATGAAATTTCGAGGATGCGTTTATCTAGCTAACAATTTAAGTAATCAACATTGCAAGAGTGAGATAAGCCACTATAAATGCGAAATGCTCGCCCACTAATAACCGATGTAATCGCCAGATGTGTTGTACAGGTGCCGGATGTCACTTTTTGGGATGGAGTTCCATGTCTGTTGTCAGTCAGGACAGGGACGGTTGATGCTGGAAGTGTTGTCCCATGGTATACTATACGTTCTCGATTGGAAAGAGATCTGGTGGTCGAGCAGGCCAAGGCAACTGAAACGCCCGCTAAACCCGCTGGGCAGAACAGGTGACTAGGATTGTGGAAAGAGCCAAATAAGGTGTCGGTCAGGTACACTCAAAATTGTAATTTATTGTAATTTAATAACACCTTTAAACCAAAACGGCATATAGCCGAACCTTTAGAACTACGAATTTCAGAAAGGCAATTATTTCATGGCTGAAGGCCTCCAAACAAGAAATCTTAAAGCAACAAGATAAATCTTAAATGGTAAAAGCATGCAGTTAAAATTGCAAATAAAATAATTAACACATATATACAAAGCGAGGCTGAGGGCCTCAAGGCAAGGGTGAATAGACAAACAAAAACAAGATGCAATACAAACGGCTGAAAGGCCACAGTAAAATTTTCAAGATTTTAAAATAAATTACCATAACCTTTCAGAGGCACAAGGCTGCAATGTTTTTCTTTAGAATAAGGATTTAAGTGGCTGAAGGCCCACAATTGATTTTCCAAATTCAAAAATATATAAAATCCAGTACAAGCAAGAATTTTTTAAATCATTGGCTATGATAGATTATAAACAGACAATTGAACACCGGTGAGAAGGACAATAAAAAAAACGGCACTCAGAAGCCTCCAGGGAGGTCGGTCTGCCCTCGTTCACTTAGGTGAGACAGGTGGTGAGCCCAACTACCCTTGATCCATCGGAACCCAACCAGAGGACAGTTACGGACTGACCGACAAAACGACTTGCTTGCCACCAATCGGTAGATGAGGACTCAAACACAAAAACTTATGAACGTGATTATCCATAATGAAATATGTATTAGCGGTCAAAACTACACACCATGTTGGACAGCGACAACAAGTGAGGAAAGGACGCTGCCTGAAATTACGTTAATGGCCAGGACAGGTAACCGAAACACTAACGGCCACAAGGCAGAAAATTCTGCTGGTACACTTGAATTTGAAATACGGTAATATAGTTAACTTCACCCATAAGGAACACTGCCTGAATTTACGATAGTGGACAGGGCAAGTAACCAAAACACTAACAGCCACGAGGCAGAAAATTCCGCTGGTGCGCTTGAATTGTCATCAACCATTATAGTTAATTGCACCGCATGGCAGCTAAATTTCAGCAGTAGAAACACTCTGTGTTGCTCACAGGAAAACCTCGCCAACAGCGTACCACCAAAACAAACCACACAACATGAATGGACGTGGCTTGGGTAGTTGAAACCACTACTCAACTTTGACGTACTGGGTCGGTGAGCCATGAAGCTCGTAGCGATCAGACAGCTCCACACACGCTCTGACACTACACAGGGACCGCCAGCGAACCCACCCGACTGCACCACGTGGAAATAACTTCCCTGGTTCGCAGCAACCGACCGACTCTTTTCAGAATGCCGATAACATCTAAAATAGTCGTGAGTGGAAATAACACCAATTACACACACAACCTGACAAACACTTGCACGAAGACCTGAACGATACCTAACAGTCACTAAGCACGCACGAAGACAAATCGGGAGTCGATGTACACACACACAGCCGACTCACAAACGATCGGGGAGCCAAAATGCGTCGTCCGGCAGGACGAGCGACCGACGAACCACCAAGACCGTGGCCCGGCTCAAGTGATGCGTGGCGGCAATGGTCGGGCGAGCCATGTCGACGCAGGCCTCACTAATTCTCCAAAATGACTCCACTAGTGCCGCACTGCAACTCCCCGACTGGCAGGTCGATACTGCGCTCCAGATGCATTCCAACTGACTGGCAGACCCAAACTCGCGACCCAAACTGGCTTATGACAGACAATGACTGAGAAGTAATAGCAGTCAAGCAAAGATACTACGAGAGAGGATATATTGATACGCGCTGCTAACGCCGCCCATGGTCAGGCAAAGCAGCAACTCAGCGACACAAGCCATTTAAATTAACGTAGTGAGGTGGAAGCACATTAAAAACAGGGTGTAAAATACATGATGGCGGGAACACGTGCCACGCAAGGCTTAGCAACATGCCGGCACTCTGTAGAGCGTGTTGGGTTGGAACAACAGTATGTGCACGAACGTCATCCAATTGGAAAAAGCTGCCTGGAATACTCTTCATGAATGGCCGCATAAGAGGTCAGATCACCAGGTTCGCGTACAAATTTGCAATTAGCATGCATGGATAACAGCTAGAGAGCTTCCTTTGTCATGCGAAATCGCACCACAGAGCATAATTCCAGGTGTATGTCCATAGTTTCTAGCATGCAGACAGGTTGATTACATGTCCTCAACTTACCTCCTTCTAACCAACACACGGCCTTCACTGGCACCGACACAGAGCCAGCTTTCATCAGAGAACACAACATACCTCCACCTTGCCCTCGAATGAGCTCTCACTTTACACCACTAAAGTCGCAGACAGCACTCGTTTGTGCTCAGTGGAATGCACACTGCATGGCGTCTGTCTCGCTGTCCTTGAAGTAACCTATTTGTAACGGTTTGTTGTGTGACTGCGGTGTCAACTACTGCTCGGATTGCTGCATCTACAGATGCAGTACTATAAGCCAGAGCCATAACAGTGGTCTTCCATCTCGGAAGTGCTACATGGCCGTCCGGAGCCTGGTCTTCTATCGACCGTACATTCTCGTGACCACCGCTGTTAACAATCATACACAGTAGCTACATTCCTGCCAAGTATTGCTGAAGTAACATCTTGCCTCTAGTAGCGCTGTTATACGAGCTTGTTCAGACTCAGTGAAATGACGATAGTGGCCTCTTTGTCGCCTTGAAGGCATTCTTAGATAAAATGATCATGTCCAATCTCAAAGTTGTCTAACGTTCACAGCATTAGAGCGTGTATCTAGAGCAACCATGACTTGTATCCTCATAGTGGCGCTACTGTCCATACAAAGGCAAGTTGTGACGGACTTCACGAACATTGCTGACAATGGCTTCATAAGTCGTATTAAGAATTTTATCCACAGAGGGCTTGGGAATGAAAATCAGTTGTTTAAGAAAATCATGTTACATTTGGCCCTCAAATCCGGTGATAATTATTTCTTTTGCAGTTCTAGTAAACCCTTCTGTTTCTCATACTAGTGAGCGGAAATCATACAGACGGTCTATCAGTGACAGATACGTCAATACTTCCACACCATGCCACGCAGTCATTGCATAATGTCTATGAAGTGGCCACAATAAGTAGGTAGACTGTGTGCTCTCGACTTCTGTAACCACCTGCACGAAAAATGGTTCAAATGGCTCTGAGCACTATGGGACTTAACTTCTGAGGTCATCAGTCCCCTATAACTTAGAACTACTTAAACCTAACTCACCTAAGGACATCACACACATCCATGTCCGAGGCAGGATTCGAACCTGCGACCGTAGCGGTCGCACGGTTCCAGGCTGTAGCGCCTAGAACCGCTCGGACACTCCAGCCGGCCCACCTGCACGCTTTTAATGCAGGTACATATTCAGTGAGAGTCCCCACTGCTGAACACAGCTACACACTCTGATCATGAGACATCGAGTAGCGAATACTGTGACGTGCTCTCAGGGAGACGAATCTCTTTCCTGGAAGAGTAGGCATAGTGTACTCTCGCGACTACCAGCTCCCTCGGGACGCACACCGAGTCCCTGGCGTTCTCTCGGCATTATTAGTTGCGATTTGGTTGGGCAGCGGCGCATTCAATTACACCGGGATGCGAGTAATTGTGGAGGGACCCGCCGCTACCAGCGAGCGCCAGTCGAGGTGAACACGGCGAGGCCGGGTAAAACAAGGCACGCCGTCTGACAGCGCCGCAACGCGGCCAGCCCCGGAAAACAAGGGGCCATCAGGAGGCAGCGGCCGGGAGACGGATGGGCCGGCGCAGCTGCCGGACAAGTAAACACGGCCGATAATTGGAGCGGCGGCCGAGCCGTCTGCCTACTCCCGGGAGACCGCTTCTGACCGCGTGTTTTCCTCGCTAAAGCCTCGCAGCTGTTGCTCGCTTAGTGTCAGGATACGGCAGCTGGCGATAGCCTTTTAAACGTAATAACCAAGACAGAGTAGTCACCTGAAAACCACCATTTACATGCTGTATGTAAAATAACAAAAAAAGTTTTAGCTGTAACAATACCAGAGAAGGAAAGTTGCTACTCACCATATAGTGGAGATGCTGAGTCGCGTTAGGCACAATCGTTCATATGGCTCTAAGCACCATGGGACTTAACATCTGAGGTTATCAGTCCCCTAGAACGTAGAACTACTTAAACCTAACTAACCTAAGGACATCACACGCATCCATGCCTGAGGCAGGATTCGAACCTGCGACAGTAGCGGTCGCGCAGTTTCGGACTGAAGCACCTAAAACCGCTCGGCCACACTGGCCGGCTTAGGCACAATAAAAAGATTCACACACTCATAGCTTTCGGCCATTAAACCTTTGTCAGCAGTAGATACACATACACACATGCACACCCACCCACGCAAACACAACTTGTACACACGTCTGCAGTCTCAGAGAGCTGAAACTACACTGCGAGCAGCAGCACCAGTGCATGATGGGAGTGGCGACTGGGTGGGGGTAAGGAGGAGGCTGGGGTGGGGAGGGGGATGGATAGTATGGTGGGAGTGGCGGACAGCCAAGTGTTGCAGTTTAGATGGAGGGCAGGAGAGAAGGTGCGGAGGGGGGAGTGGGTAAGTAGCAGAAAGGAGAGAAATAAAAGAAATTAAAAGACTGGGTGTGGCAGTGAAATGAGGGCTGTGTAGTGCTGGAATGGGAACAGGGAGGGAGCTGGATGGGTGAGGACAGTGACTAACGAAGGTTGAGGCCAGGAGGGTTACAGGAACGTAGGATGTATAGCAGGGAAAGTTACCACCTGTGCAATTCAGAAAAGCTGGTGTTGGTGGGAAGGATCCATATGGCACAGGCTGTGAAGCAGTCATGGAGATGAGGGGTATCATGTTTGGCAGCGTGTTCAGCAACGGGGTGGTCCACTTGTTTTTTGGCCACAGTTCGTCAGTGGCTGTTCATGTGGACAGACAGCTTATTGGTTGTCATGCCTACTTAGAATGCAGCACAGTGGCTGCAGCTTAGCTTGTAAATCACATGACTGGTATCACAGGTAGCCCTGCCTTTGATGGAATAGGCGATGTTAGTGACTGGACTGGAGTAGTTGGTGGTAGGAGGATGTATATTTTAGCTCTGAAAAATACAAGTTGATTGTTGCAAAGAAGAATACAACAACCAGCCACTGCTACAAACACTATTTATTTACACAAATAGCAGGGTTAGCGGTTTCGGATCAACATCATCTTCAGATGGCTTTTAGATTGTAACTGCTGTTCTAGAGGTTGAAAATACCGCTACAGTTATAAGGTTCTTTTATTTAACACACGACCGGTTTCGCGCTCTCTTATACACCCATCTTCAACTGTCGTAACTTGGTGCTGTGACGTCGAGCGCCACGGTGGACGAGTGAATGACGCGGTGTGCTATCAACGAGCACAGAGCTTGGAGTCTCGTTGGTAGCACACCGCGTCTTCCACTCGTTTGTTGTGGATGTACCTCCAGAAGGATTGTTTGTATATATGTTGTTGTTTGCATAGGTTGTCGTCTATTTTTCTGCCTATGTGGCGAATGTTCCTTGGACTCGTGGTTCTCTACAGCAAAATAGCTATGCGACAGATGACCTATATAACTTTTAGAGTATCTAGTACCAAATGAAAACAATGTAAACAAATTTCAAAGTGAACACATAGTGTGTTCTGGGGCGATCACTCTGTCGTATAAATTAATTAAAAAGCCAAAGCCAAGGTCGCTTAAACACTGGTTACAAGATGACCGGTTTCAACACACTAAAGGTGCCATCATCGGATCTGTGAAGATGTAACATGACAGGTTTGAGGAAGGGCTTACACGAGTTACTACATACATTACTATTAGTACAGCACCACATACCTGAATATAGCTTAATTTGCATAAATCGCCGGCCGCGGTGGTCGTGCGGTTCTAGGCGCTGCAGTCCGGAACCGCAGGACTGCTACGGTCGCAGGTTCGAATCCTGCCTCGGGCATGGATGTGTGTGATGTCCTTAGGTTACTTAGGTTTAAGTAGTTCTAAGTTCTAGGGGACTGATGACCTAAGATGTTAAGTCCCATAGTGCTCAGAGCCATTTGAACCATTTGAGCCAATTTGCATAAATCATTTGGATATAATGATATGTGAGGCAGATCAGCTGATATAAAATCATTGTTGCAGAAATTAAAATTAAAAAACAACTGCTCTCATGGTCATTCTATTCAAAATGGTTCAAATGGCTCTGAGCACTATGGGACTTAACAGCTATGGTCATCAGTCCCCTAGAACTTAGAACTACTTAAACCTAACTAACCTAAGGACAGCACACAACACCCAGCCATCACGAGGCAGAGAAAATCCCTGACTCCGCCGGGAATCGAACCCGGGAACCCGGGCGTGGGAAGCGAGAACGCTACCGCACGACCACGAGATGCGGGCTGGTCATCTTATTCCATCAGATATATAAAACCGAAGTCACAAGATGAAACTATGTGGGAGCTCGACTAACAACGGTCGACATCACATTGCCGTCTTTCGCGCCGGTTTGCCTGCTGCGAGTCTAGTGGTTCACAACCGGCAACTTGATAGCGCCGTCCCAGCATTGCACACACAGTCCCACGGTATAACCACTCATCACTACTAAAATACAACTTTACTATTATGTGCTTATCATTACCCCTGCAAAGAACACTTTCGCATACACTTACTTACATATTACACTTGCTATGCATACTACATATACTATAAAGTATGGCAGGCCACGCCCCACAAAAAGAGAAAAAAGAGAAAAAATGACCAATAAACTACACATTAATTTACCCTTATTCATATCTGGAAGTCAGGAATTTACACATAGTAAGCTGTTCATAACACGACTTAGATTCAATGTGGCGAGTGATGGAACCTATATGCTGTTCTTTGCCTGTCTGTGCACTACGGTCTTAGGTATTGTGAACGCTAAAAAAGTACTAACGTGCTATAAAAGGCTCTCACCATCTATACACTCATTATGAACGTAATACGGACCGACTATGAAAGCCTGCATAGGCATATGAAATTAAGGAAGGGCAGGCACGGGAACAGGGGAGAAAAAAAAACCGACATGTGCACTAAGATGCACAGCCACTCCACGTGCGCTCCCATCGGCATAGAACTCGTTCCGTCCATTCAACTCACCGAATGGGAAGTAATGGAATACCTTACTACGATATAGAAACATGACGAAGACACATTTGGTGAACAATGGTAATCAAGAAGCAAGTATTTACTGGTGCGGCTGACCAACTACACGTTAGACCTCATAACAAGCATGAACCATAACATGGCAGGCCACGCCCTACAAAATGAACAAAAAAAAAAAAGAAAAAAGAGAAAAACGAGAGAAAAAAATGACCAACAAATGACATTAGCAGTACTCTATTGGTGGTTTTCCGATCGTAACAGATACACCCATCATAGTTTGTGAGTAGGCCGCACAGGATCTCTAGAGCACCGCATCAAATATGTCAAAGAAATTATGGCCCGCCGATTCTAATTGGTCGTTCAATAATTTACTTTGAACCCTCTTTCTGTCTTTTGTAAATTTCGATGTTTTCCAAAACGTTGAGTTTGCTTCCTCTAGGTGCTGTATGCAAGATTTTCTTCCCTTGTTGCATATCAGTAATTGTATGGTTCGAGTCCCGCAGATGGTCACCCAAAGCGGACTTAGTGTAGGCACTGGTGTGCCCACGAAAGCGCGTAAAAACGATCTCCCCGTTTGCCCCTGTTCCCGTTTCTCCTCGGTTTATTTCTGATCTGCCCTTCCTTAATTTTATATGACTATGCAGGTTTTCATAGTCCGTACTACGTTCATAACGAGTGCATAGGTGCTGAGAGTCTTTTATAGCACGTTATTACTTCTTTTTAGCGTTTACAATACCTGAGACCGTAGTGCCCAGACAGGTAAAGCCTAGCATATAGGTCCCATCACTCGCCACATTGTAACTAAGTCGTGTTATGAACAGCTTACTATTTGTAAATTCCTGACTTCCAGATATGAATAAGGGTAAATTAATGTGTAGTTTATGGGTCATTTTTTCTCTCTTTTCTCTTTTTGTGGGGCGTGGCCTGCCATACTTTATAGTATATGTAGTATGCATAGCATGTTGTAATATGTAAGTACGTGTATGCGAAAGTGTTCTTTGTATGTGTATTTGATAAGCAATAATAGTAAATTTGTATTGCAGTAGTAATGAGTGGTTACACCGTGGGACTGAGTGTGCACTGCTGGGACAGCGCCATCTAGTTGCCGGTTGTGAACCACTAGACTCACAGCAGGCAAACCGGCGCGAAAGAGGGCAGTGTGATGCCGAACGTTGTTAATCGAGCTGCGGTCATGTGTCAAATAGTTTTACTTTTTTTTTTCTTTATTGTATTTCAATTCCCCATCGGGGCGGGCTGGTAGCAGCATAGACGCTGCTCTTCAGCCGAAAGACATAGAACAAAACAATAGAAGACATGTAAAAACAGCAAAGGAGAGAATAAGGTGAACATAGATATATAAAAGGGGGAACATCATGGAAGGCAATAGACAAAAAACGGGGTGACTGTAAAATGGAGATAAAAAACTGTTTAAAAGTAGCACACACAAAAATCCACACACTGCGACGGTTAAAAGAACACAAGGCACAGTACGACAACAGCATAAAGGTAGCGACGGATGGCATAGCACATAACGTAACGTAACACAACACTGATGTGGCACACTGATGATGATCAATACAGAGGATCTGCCAGGTGCTAGGAGATGAGGGAGACCTGAAGAAGGGAGGGAGGGAGGGGAAGAGATGGGTGAGGTGAGTGGGGGGCGCGCAGAAGAGGGCCAGGTAGGGAGGGATGTGGGAAGGAGAGAGGCAAGTATGGGGTGCAGGGTCTCGGGGGAGCGGGGGACGGAGGAAAATCCACTCTGGGAGAAGGAGGAAAGAGGAAAAAGGGGGCCCTGGGGAGGGGGGGGGGGTGAACAAGGCCAGGTTATAGTTGGAAGGAAGGGTAGATGTCACGGCAAAGTTCGTCATCCGGGAGGGGGAGGCGTTGGAAATTTCCCTGATGAAGGAGATGGAGGGTGTGGAGGTGGAGAGAGGGAGGGATATAGCGATAGAGTCACGGCAACGGGCAGGGGGTGGAGAGGAAGGAGGAAACCAGAGGGTGGGGGGGATCAAGCCTGTGAACAATGCACAGGATGTGGAGATGTTGGAGGAACAGGAGGAGGTGGGGGAAGCGGATCAGTTCATACAGGAGCCGTGTGGGGGAAGGAAGGCGGATACGGAAGGCAAGGCGGAGTGCATGGCGTTCAAGGATTTGGAGGGCCTTGTAAAAGTGGGTGGGGACGGAGATCCAGGCGACGCTGGCATAACAGAGGATAGGATGGATGAGGGATTTGTAGGTGTGGAGGATGGGAGAAGGATGCAATCCCCATGTCCGGCCAGACAGGAGTTTCAGCAAGTGGAGGCGGGAATGGGCTTGCTGCTGGATAGTCAGGAGATGAGGGGTTCAGGTGAGGTGTCGGTCAAGGGTGAGGCCAAAGTATTTCAGGGTGGGGGTGAGTTGGATAGGACGACCATAAAGGGTGAGGTAGAAATCATGGAGGCGAAAGGAGCGAGTGGTGCAGCCTATGATGATTGCCTGGGTTTTGGAGGGGTTGAGATGGAGGAACCACTGGTTACACCAAGTGGTGAACTGGTTAAGGTGGGTTTGGAGGGTACATTGAGACCGTGGAAGGGTAGGATAGAGAGCCAGGAACGCGGTGTCATCAGCATATTGGAGAAGGTGGACTGGTGGGGGTGGCTTGGGCATATCAGCTGTATACAAGAGATAGAGGAGAGGGGAGAGGACAGAACCCTGGGGGACGCCAGCCGTGGGATAAAAGATACGGGAGTTGGTGTTATGGAGGGTGACATAGGAAGGATGGCGTGAGAGGAAGGAAGCGACCAGACGGACAAAATGGATAGGCAGGGCGTAGGTTTGGAGTTCAAAGAGGAGACCGGGATGCCATACACGGTCATAGGCATTTTGGAGGTCAAGGGAAACGGCGGAGCGACGGGAGTTGAGCTGGAGGGACAGAAAGTGAACAAGGTTGAGGAGTTGGTCGTCAGCAGAGAAGGAGGGCCGGAAGCCACACTGGGTAAGGGGGAGGAGGTGGTGTTGAACAAGGTGCTGATGGATACAGTGGGAGAGGATGGATTCAAAGACCTTACTGAAGACAGAGGTGAGGCAGATGGGACGATAGGAAGAGGCGGCATAAGGGGGTTTGTTGGGTTTGAGGAATAAGAGGATGCGGGAGGTCTTCCACAGGTCAGGGTAGAAGCCAGTAGAGAGGATGACATTATAGAGATGGGCGAGGACAGTCAGGAAGGAATAGGGGCTTTCGCGAAGGTGACGGTAGGTGACACAGTCGTGACCAGGGGCCGTGGTGCGTTTGGACTGGAGGATAAGTTTAATGTCATGTGCTGTGATGGGAGTGTTTACGTCGGAGGGGGGCAACTGCCCCAAGTACTGGAGACTAGGAGCAAGTGGAGCGACCGAGGTATCGGCACGTTCCATGACTGTGGGGAAAAGAGAATAATCAAAGTGGGGATCATCGGGGATGGAGAATACCTTGGAAAGGTGGGAAGCGAAGTGGTTGGCCTTACTGAGGTTGTCAGGCAGGGGGCGATCGTTATGGAGAAGGGGTAGTGGGGAGCGGAAAGGGAACCAGTAAGACGATGGAAGGCGGACCAGTACTTGGAGGAGTTGTTAGGGAGGGTAGCGTTGAGTTGCGTACAGGTCTGGCGCCAGTCGCGGCGTTTCGTTGCTGTAATAAGGTTCCGTACGTGTCGCTGTATTTGCCGGTGGCGTTGGAGTGTATCCCTGTCACGAGTGCGCAGGAAGGAGCGATAGAGGCGGCGAGATTCACGGAGGAGGAGGACAGCTCGCGGAGGGAGAGTGGGACTGTGTGGTTGGATGGTTTTAGTAGGAACATGGGCCTCCACGGCGTCAGTAATTACCTTCTGAAGGAAGGACGAGGCGTGGATGATGTCGTCAGGAAGGCGATAGGTAAGAGGGTGGCTTTCGACCTGGGTGGAGATGGAATCCCGGTAGGCATCCCAGTTGGCATGGGGAGAGTCATGGACGACCTTGGGAGGGGGTGCAGGGTGCGGAGCCGGAGGGGAGCGGTGAGCAGACGTTATGGTGAAAAGGACAGGGAGGTGATCGCTACCTGTGGGGTCAAGGACGGCGACAGCGATACGCCCAAGGAGGTTGGCGGAGGCAATGACAACATCGGGGATGGGGTCACTTTCGGGTCGGGTGTGCTGTGGAAGGGGAACTAGGTCACCTTGGATTGTGGAGAGGAACTGATGCCACCGCCGAAGGGCAGCAGGAGTGCGGCTATGGATGTTGAGGTCGGCAGCAATCACATAGGTGGAGAAGGTGCGGTCAATGTGTGAGATGAAGTCATAAGGAAGAAGAGCAGTGGAGCGGACATAGATGGTAGCACAGGTAATGGTGAGGGAGGGGAAGAAGACACTAAGGATAAGGTGTGCAGTGGGGTCATTGAGGAGAGGTTGTGGCCGGACGGGGATATGCTTAAGGTGGCCAATCGCGACTCCACCCTGCGCACGAGGACCAGGAGCATCAGTGCAGTGGAGGATATAGGGGGAGGTGCGGATAGAATGGTGGGGCTGGAGAAAGGTTTCGTTCAAGAGGAAGGTGTCGACCTGGTGGTGGGAGAGGGTGTGCATGAGGAGGTATTTGTTGGAGCGGAAGGAGCGAATGTTCTGGAAGAGGATGCGAGACTCGTGCCGCGCCATGACGGGAAGGAGGGGGGGGGGGGGGAGAGAGGGAAGGGAAGAGACTTAAACTAGGGTGTCGAGGCAGGTGAAGATGAAGTGAGCTTGGTTGTGGGAGTGAGTGGCGAAGGTGTTCAGGTGGAAAACAGAGCGAGCAGCAAGGGAGATTTGTTGGAAGGTGTGGGGGCGCTGAAATGGGTGAATGTTTTGGAGTACAACGGTAATGAACCGGATGATGTCCTCGGCCGTGGGGGGAATAGTTTTAACTTGTGACTTCGTTTTTATATATCTGGTGGAATAGAATGACCATGAGAGCATTTGTCTTTTAATTTTTATTTCTGCAACAATGACTTTATATCAGCTGATCTGCCTCACGTATCATTATATCCAAATGATTTATGCAAGTTAAGCTACATTCAGGTATGTGGTGCTGTACTAATAGTAATGTATATAGTAACTCATGTAAGCCCTCCCTCGAACCTTTCATGTTATATCTTCACAGATCCGATGATGGCACCTTTAGTGTGTTGAAACCGGTCATCTAGTAAACAGTGTTTAAGCGATCTTGGCTTTTGAACTATTTATACAAATTTTTAAGGTGGAGTTGAAACTGTCTTTCGTAGAAATTCTTGCCTCGTTGTGTAGCTCTGTTGAGTGCTTGTGCTCACGAAATACTAGAATATACGTAAGAGAGCTTCTTATGTAAATACACATGTAGTGTAGAACATCACATGCCCATTGACTGGCTTCTTGCCACCAGGGAGATTGTATACAAGGATGACGATACGATAGATAAAATACCATCAAAGAGTTTCTGCATCAGAGATGTTACAATATGTACACTGTTGTGATAGCAAATTTACAACGCATTATCATTTCATTACATGCAGTTTACATGGAATGAACATTGTTTAAAAATGAAATAAGCATATGAAGAACAGGCCTCCGTGGCCAAGGTCGCTAATACACGCTTATGTGCTACCGCTCCACTAAGGGATAAGCCCGTCCGAATCCTGACCGTAGAAAACAATTTTCACTGCCAGAATTTCCCCCGCAAGGGGAGGAGAGGTGGTGGCGTACAGTTTCTGATCACTAGACTTTGTTTTCCTGGTTTAAATACCAGAGCTCTCCGCAGTGTCTCACGAAGTGAGGGCATGTGATACTATTAATGGTGATCTGTCCGCCGGATATGAACTTTAAGGCCGGCCGGTGTGGCCGTGTGGGTCTAGGCCCTTCAGTCTGGAACCGCGTGATCGCTACGGTCGCAGGTTCGAATCCTGACTCAGGCATTGATGTGTGTGATGTCCTTAGGCTAGTTATGTTTAAGTAGTTCTAAGTTCTAGGGGACTGATGACCACAGATGTTAAGTCCCATAGTGCTCAGAGCCATTTTTTTGAACTTTAAGCTTGGCGGCCCCCTTGGTGCTATTCGCGAGGAGTGTGCTATGTGCCGGCAACGGTTTTCACCCCCTCCCTTCTCTCATCATCATGATACAACACAAAGATTACACTACAATCCACACACACCACATACACACACTATACTATACATACATGTAATATTACAAAAAGTTGTAATGGAGAATGTTACAAATAAAGAAAGAAAGAAAAGAGTTTGCCAAAAATATTTACTGAAATAGATATTATGTAAACATGTTTTGGAAATGTCCGCAAGAATAGACACCACACATATATAATTAAGGTGAGTAAGGCCAGTGGTCTCCTCAGTGCAGATGCCCGCTAGGCTCGAACTCTTACGGCAACTGGCGAAATGCCACACGTAATAATGATAATGAGCACAGTGCACTACGCTCATAGTATGTTGAGAATTCGGGTCTGACAGGAGGCGTACTAGGCATTTCCGATGACCACCGTGACCGGATGGCGGAATGGTCAGCACATCTGCCTAGTAAGCAAGAGACCTAAGACCAAATCCCGTTTCGGTACAAATTTTCACATTCCTTATTGCCCGCTCACTGCCAAACGTTGTTATTCCGTTGTGTATTATGTAGATATTGAGGTGTACTGAGGAAAAAAATGATAAGAAACAATTGCACATAAATAAATATTACTTCAGTAAACAATATATAGCATTCGGGAGGACGACGGTTCAATCCCACGTCCGGCCGTCCTGGTTTAGGTTTTCCCTGATTTACCTAAATCGCTCCAGGCAAATGCCAGGATGGTTCCTTTGAAATGGCACGGCCGATTTCCTTCCCCGTCCTTCCCTAATCGGATGAGACCGATGACCTCGCTGTTGTCCGCCGCGGTAGCTGAGTGGTCAGCGTGACGGACTGTCAATCCTAAGGGCCCGGGTTCGATTCCCGGCTGGGTCGGAGATTTTCTCCGCTCAGAGACTGGGTGTTGTGTTGTCCTACTCATCATCATTTCATCCCCATCGACGCGCAGGTCGCCGAAGTGGCGTCAAATCGAAAGACCTGCACCAGGCGAACGGTCTACCCGACGGGAGGCCCTAGCCACACGACATTTCCATTTTACCTCGCTGTTTGGCCTCTTCCTCCAAACAACCCAGCCATAAACATTATATTGACTTCAGTAGGTAACTGAATGTTACAATCCATTCATGTATTGTATCAAAGTGTAGTAATTCGACAAAACAGCATACACCGGTAAGCAGGAACGTTGTGGCTACGGATCACCGCGAGCTTGAGTGAACCATGGAAATATTGTCAGCACGTGACGCGGTGAGGAAAGTATATAAGGGGGGCAGCGACGAATGAGGAATCACTCTAGCGGTGATAGGGGCAGAAAATGTGGAAATCCGTTAGCAAAAGCGACGTAGAAAGAGGGCAGGTTCTTATGGTACTCTCGCCTGGAAGCGAATATCTCGGAGATGTTCGATTGCAGCTGTCTTGAGAATCCATGGAACTTAGTTGGAGGACTGTGAAACCACGAGCGGGCGTCATACACTCTACGTAAAAAAATGGACGTCTGAAGCTTGCGCGCTCTGTAAAGGAAACAGGCAGAGATCTATGGCAGTTATGACGACAAATTACAATGCTGATGCGAGCACGTAGTGGACTAATGGCGGCCGCGCGGGAGTAGCCGAGCGGTCTCAGGCACTGTAGTCATAGACTGTGCGGCTGGTCCCGGCGGAGGTTCGAGTCCTCCCTCGGGAATGGCTGTGTGTGTTTGTCCTTAGGATAATTTACGTGAAGCAGTGTGTAAGCTTAGGGACTGATGACCTTAGGAGTTAAGTCCAATAAGATTTCCCACACATTTGAACATTTTTTTTACTAATGGCAAATAATTTCATTTCAATATTTTAACAATACCACGCAAACACATTTTTATCTTCGACACTACGATTAAAGTTACTGTGCATCACAACATCCGTGTCACAGACACGTAATGAGAAATAAACTTTCAGTTACTTAAAAATATATACACGGAAGCTGTCGTGGCTCTATGAGAACTGATACAAAGTTAAGCTGAACATATTTTTTTCTTTTTAAAGCCAACGATAACTAACAGAATTCTTTATTCCACATTCTTAATCCCTTCTCATACATCAGTCCCATATTCCTCTGTGTGGTCTTTTACAATCTCGTTTCGCAATTGCTTTTTTTTCGATTATAATCTCTCTTAATTCTAGCGTTTTCTGCAGATATTTTAGGCATGCTTCCTTTGTCTCCTTTATTACTTTTTCTAATTCTTCATCCCTCATTAAATCGCTGAAATCTTTTATTGTATCTTTTACATATTCACCTCGGAAGAAGAACAAGAAACAAAGAGAGATAAATCTGCTGATTTGGATCGTCTTCCTATCGAACTATTTCAGTGTATGGATAAGAACACTACAGCAGAAATGACAGCTTTGTTCACGAAAGTGGTACTTGACCAGAAACTCCGTCAAGACGTTGATGGCTCAAACCCAAAATAAATAAATAAATAAATTTTAGTAAGAAATTCACAGAATAGACGACAACAAATGGTAATCTCTCATATTGCCAAAACTGTGATGAGGGGAAGAGAAATTTGTTTTCAAAAAAGGTAGGGAAACAATAGGTGTTACAGGACAGGAGTAAGTAGAATGATTGGTGAAAGGTACACTATCTGATTCAAAGTATTCGGGTTTTTATTAGAGCACATTAAGATGAGGTTGTCCTCCCTTCGCCTTTATGGCGGCTTGAACGTTGCTGGGGACACGTTAAATGAAATATCTAAACGTGTATTGAGGAACGGAAGACCATGCTTCCTCAAGAACCTAAACACACTAGGTAGTGATGTTGGACGTTGGGGCCTGGACCAAAACAGACGTTCTAACTCATCCCAGAGGTGTTCCATTGGGTTCAGGTCAGGACTCTGTGCAGGCCAGTCCATTTTAGTGATGTTATTGTCTATAAACCATTGCCTCACAGATGCTCTTTTGTGTAAGGTGCAATGCCATGCTGAAACAAACAATCGTCGTCTCTGACTAGTTAGTCTAGTCAACACTCCACGCAGTATTGTAAAATATAAAATATATTATATTCTTCCGCATTTACCATTTACTGAAGCTTAATAAGGAGTCCACAGTACAACCAAGAAGTAGATCCGCATGCCGTAACAATACGGCCTTTATACTTCACAATCCACGTTACACATGATGGCAGGTAACGATCTGCAGGCATTCGTGAAACCCAGTCCTTCCACCCAATTGCCATAGTGTGGAGCGTGATGCATGGATCCAAACCACTCGTTTCCATTCAACCACTGCCCAGTGGCGTCACTGATTATACTAACTCATGTGTCCTTTAGCGCTGACAGTAGAAATGTGTGGCTGCTTGACTATTGTACCCCAATCTTTATAAGTAGCTACAGACAGTCGTTGTGTTAGCTGGACTTCTGGTAGGACTTTGGAATTTACGAGTGATTCCTTCAGATGATTTCGTGTGATTTTCTACAACTGCTCTCCACAATGCTCGATAGCCATTGTCGGTACATGAGGTCTATCTGGTCTTGGTTTAGCCGTGTCTCCTTCGCATTTCCGCTATTACATCACCAGCAGTCGACTTGAGCAGCTTTAGAGGAGTTGAAGTGTCACTGAGTTGTTACTAGGTGACATCCAATGACTGGTCTAGACTGGAAGTCACTGAGCTCTCTTGACCGACTCAATCTGGAGTTTCTGGTTCTCTACTGTCTGGTTCTCTCCTGCCAACTTTTATAGTGGTGGATCCACTTCTCATGACATTTGGTGGTCAATTCAGCATTACATAAGGGTGTCCGGATACTTTCGATCAGTAGGAAGAGGAAAAGTAACCAGTTTGTGCTTCGGAGATCCAGAAAAAGCCTATGACACAGTAAAATGAGACAGGATGATGTAAATTGTAGAAATTGAAGGTGAAATTAAACGACAAGTGACTAAATAAGGCAGTATGCACTAGTTCAGCAAGCAATGGTGAAGCTAAAAATGATGTTACAGATCGGTTAGTAATCGGAAGAGGAGTAATACAGAATTGTTACATTTCAGAAAATCTGTTTACTATATGCAGGGTGGGAAACCCCAGAAATATTGGAAAAAACTTTGAGTGCTTATAGAGAATGTCATGAGGAACAAATTGAGGACAAGAACCCATGTCCGCCATCCAACGACGCTGGAGAGTGTCGAAGTCGTATTCAGAAGCGTCTGCCACTAGGCTACACCTCAAGCAACGAACATGACTTTGCACGCTGACGGACCGCAGGTGGAATATCTCCCAATGTTGTACATTACTCGGTGATCACGACTAAATGCTACAATCTCAGGCAGAAAAGATACGTAGAAAGGGCTTGTTGCTTCTGTGGATTCCTGTTTTTGACTCAGGTTTCTGCCTGCAGTGGGATACAGGAGAAAAATAAAGTGCAGATGGAAACCCGTGTCTGAAACCATCATTCACCAAGGCAACACAGCGTGGCATTCATAGGAGACAAGGCATGTGTGCGGAGCAGCCAGCTCCATCCTCTCCAGTGGCGATCGTGCCAACGAGTCGCGACATTGTGACACATTCCGCCTACAGTCTGCCAGTGTACAGGCACGTTTCCTGCTGAAGGTGTGGCCTAATTGCAGGCGCTGGTGTCTATAACTTCAACACTCAGTAGCCTCGTTGGATCACGTTTCCAGACACAGGTTCCCACCCTCGATTTGTTTCTAGAGAAACCCTCTACAATCTGTCGAAGTTTCTGGGACACCCTGTACATAGTGAAGAGTTGAAAATGGGCATATTGGAAGTGGGATGGTTAATGTAGGAGGCTAGAAGATGAACTGCAACAGATTTGCTTAAAAGAGCAATAATCAGACTTGCATAATTACAAGATTGTGGAATGTAAATCAACACAAAGAAAAATAATATGCTTAGCTTGCATGGCAATGGAAATACAACAGAATGCTAAACTGAACAGTGTGTGTAGTGTCTGTTTGAAAAGTAAGGTGACTTTTCAAATTGTGCCAGCAATGTACATTCGACTATCGATCTTCCATTTGTTATGTTGGTACACATGTCCCAAACATACGATCACAGTTTCAAGCGTACAGCACACATTGTTTGTTTTTGACAGATAGAAAGGTTACACGTGTTTTAGTGTGCTCTGCGCTTATCGATTGTTATAAAAAATGGAGCAAAGAATTTGCATCATATTTTGTGTGAAAAATGGAATCAAGGACTCTAAAACACTTCAAAAGTTGACAGTGGCATGCGGTGAGTCTGCTCTAAGTAAAGAAAAAAAAAGTTTATAAGTGGAACAAGCTCTTCCAAGATGGCCGAAAAGATTTCAATGACGTACCTCACTCTTGAGGCCCCAGCACATCAACAACAGATGATAACATCGAAGCGGCGAAGAAAATTGTTTTGGAAAATCGTCGGATTACCGTAGGAGCATTTGCTGAGGTTTTTCGCACATCGGTCGGCTCGTATCATGAAATTTTTTTGTATGTTTTGGGCATTAGACGTGTGTCAGCGAAGTTTGTTCCTAAAATTCTCAGTTTTGATCACAAGAACCGTTGCATGGGCATCACTCAAGAGCTCTTGAATGACGTCAGTGACGATCCTGGTTTGCTCAAAAGGGTCACAGCTGGTGACGAACCATGGGTTTGCGGTTATGAAGTCGAAACCAACGCCCAGTCGTCCCAATTGAAGCATCTTGGAGAGCCAAGACCGGAAAAAGCAAGCCAAGTTTGACCAAATGTGAAAGTTTTGCTCACTGTTTTTTTTTTTTTTTTCAATTACCGTGGCGTAGTGCATCTAGAATTTTTGCCTCAATGTCATACGGTCAATAAGGAGTATTACCTTGTCGTTATGCGCCGTTAGCGAGATGCAATATGCAAAAAGAGCCAGGAATTGTGGGAAAACAATTCATGGCCTTTGCTGCACGACACTGCACATGCTCATTCATCGTTGCTTGTGAGAGATTTTTTGGCCCAAAAACAACTCGACAATCATGTCTCAGCCACCACATCCACCGTGTTTTGCCCCCTGCGACTTTTTGCTATTCCCAAAACTGAAGAGACCTATGAAAGGATGAAGATTTTCAACGACTGAGGAAATAAAAAACTGCAACGGCAGAAGTACTCAAGGCTGTACCCAAAAGTGCTTATGAGAAGTGCTTCGAGGATTGGAAGAAGCATTAGCACAAGTCTATTGTATCTGAGGGGGATTACTTTGAAGAGGACAACATGAATATTGATGAATAAATAAATATTTTTCATAAAAATATAAAGTCACCTTACTTTTTGAACACATCTCGTATTTGGGAAGCAAGCCACATGATGACTAGTTAAGTGAAAAGGAAATAACATCAGTAGTTACAAAGGCAAAGTAAGCTTTCCAGAAAGAAAATCGCTCACTATGCAGAAAAGTAGAGTTGGTGTTAAGAAAAAGTGTGGTTAAATTCTTCGTGTTGGGAGTTTTTCTGTGCACCTGTGAAATCTGGACGCTGAGGAACAGACTTTCTGCGTTCCTTAGTGTCCAGCTTTTACAGTTGATACTGAAGCATTCGAGATGTGGGTTTGAAGTGGAATGGAGAAAATGGATGAATAAACTAAAGAGCCGTGAAGAAATGGTAATTATATTCCCGTTTAACAAAAAGAAATCGGACTGGGAGGGACATATGTTGTTGTTGTTGTTGTGGTCTTCAGTCCTGAGACTGGTTTGATGCAGCACTCCATGCTACTATATCCTGTGCAAGCTTCTTCATCGACCAGTACCTACTGCAACCTACATCTTTCTGGATCTGCTTAGTATATTCATCTCTTGGTCTTCCTCTACGATTTTTACCCTCCAACCTGCCCACCAATACTAAATTGGTGATCCCTTGATGCCTCAAAACATGTCCTACCAACCGATCCGTTCTCCTAGTCAAATTGTGCCACAAACTCCTCTTCTCCTCAACTCTATTCAGTACCTCCTCATTAGTTATGTGATCTACCCATCTAATCTTCAGCATTATTCAGTAGCACCACATTTCGAAAGCGTCTATTCTCTTCTTGTCCAAACTATTTATCGTCCAAGTTTCACTACCAGACATGGCTACACTCCATACAAATACCTTTAGAAACGACTTCCTTACACTTAAATCTATACTCAATGTTAACAAATTTCTCTTCTTCAAAACGCTTTCCTTGCCATTGCCAGTCTACATTTTATATCCTCTCTACTTCGACCATCATGTTATTTTGCTCCCCAAATAGCAAAACTCCTTTACTACTTTAAGCGTCTCATTTCCTAATCTAATTCCCTCAGCATCACCTGACTTAATTCGACTACATTCCATTATCCTCGTTTTGCTTTTGTTGATGTTCATCTTATATCCTCCTTTCAAGACACTGTCCATTCCGTTCAATTGGTCTTCCAAGTCCTTACAATGTCATCGGGGAACGTCAAAGTTTTCATTTCTTCTCCATGGATTTTAATGCCGACTGCGAGTTTTTCTTTTGTTCCCTTCACTGCTTGCTCAATATACAGATTGAATAACATCGGGAAGAGGCTACAACCCTGTCTCACTACCTTCCCAACCACTGCTTCCCTTTCATGTCCCTCGACTCTTATAACTACCATCTGGTTTCTGTACAAATTGTAAATAGTCTTTCGCTCCCTGTATTTTACTCCTGCCACCCGCAGAATCTGAGAGTATTCCAGTCAACATTGTCAAAAGCTAGGACTACAAATGCTAGAAACGTAGGTTTGCCTTTCCTTAATCAATCTTCTAAGATAAGTCGTAAGGTCAGTATTGCCTCACGTTTTTCAATATTTCTACGAAATCCAAACTGATCTTCCCCGAGGTCGGCTTATACCAGTTTTTCCATTCTTCTGTTAAGAATTCGCATTAGTATTTTGCAGCTGTGACTTATTAAGCTGATAATTCGTTAATTTTAACTTTTGTCAACACCTGCTTTCTTTGGGATTGGAATTATTATATTCTTCTTGAAGTCTGAGGGTATTTCACCTGTCTCATACATCTTGCTCACCAGATGGTAGAGTTTTGTCAGGACTGGCTCTCCCAAGGCTGTCAGTAGTTCTAATGGAAGTTCTGGATGAAGTGAAAAGTGGGAGATACACGGCTAGCAATTCTTTTAGGGATCAAAGTTGTTGTCCTGGAGCAGGATCTGAAAGAGACAGAAAAGATGTCAGGAACCTGCCAATAGAGGAATGATGATGTCCTCAATAACGTGCATGAGTTGTGTTGCCTTCTCTGTGTTAGCTGAAAATCTGGATTCGCCGCGCGGTGGAATGCGGACGCTTTTTTTACGTGTTCTTGGAAGTCCTACTATAGTTTTCATTTGAAGGCGATTGTGAGCTTCACCGGGGCTTCTCACCTGTCGTGGGGAAGTTCGCATTACAAAGGTGTCGGCCCTGGGCCTCGAGTGTCCGCATCGCCGTGCCCCACGCGCGGCAAATGGAACTGAACGCCGGCAGCGGCGGTGGCGGCGGCTGCGGTGGATCACGTTCCGCGAGGGCGCGCGATCGCCGACCGAGAATTTCGATGGGTCGATAGGCTGCGGCCGTCGACTGCCGGCCGCGGATTACAGAGCGAGCGCGGCGCGGTGTCGGTCGCACCCCGTGGGGACCCCGCCGGCGCGTGCGCACTCGTAAAAGCGGAAAGGGATCGCGTGCGCTGCTCCGGAGTGCGATCTGCTCGCCGCCAGCCGCGTTCTGACTGTGACCTCCACCTCCTCCTCCTCTTCCTCCTCCTCCAACGCTCGGCGACGACCTTTCCAGATCAGTGCCGGCCCCCCTTCGACTACACAGCCACGCACTTCCTGCAGACCTGGGGGTCTCACGTGAAACGCCATCACGGACCTTTTTGGGCAATTTAGCTCCTACTCGTTCTTTCAGACATGGAAATACTCAGCACCTTGTCTTCTCTGATAATCTTGTACACTACTGGCCAATTGCTACACCACGAAGATGTCGTGCTACAGACGCGAAATTTAACCGACAGGAACAATATGCTGTGATATGCAAATGATTAGCTTTTTCGAGCATTCAAACAAGGTTGGCCCTGGTGGCGACACCTATTACTTGCTGACATGAGGAAAGTTTCCAACCGATTTCTAAAACGCAAACAGCAGTTGACCGGCGTTGCCTGGTGAATCGTTATTGTGATCCCCCGTGTAAGGAGGAGAAATGCGCACCATCACGTTTCCGACTTTGATAAAGGTCGGGTTGTATCCTACAGCGATTGCCGTTTATCGTATCGCGACATTGCTGCTCACGTTGGTCGAGATCCAATGACTGTTAGCAGAATATGGAATCGTTGGGTTCAGGAGGGTAATACGGAACGCCGTGCTGGATCCCAACGGCCTCGTATCACTAGCAGTCGAGATGACAGGCATCTTATCCGCATGGCTGTAACGGATCGTGCAGCCGCGTCTCGATCCCTGAGTCAACAGATGGAGCCGTTTGCAAGACAACAACCATCTGCACGAACAGTTCGACGACGTTTGCAGCAGCATGGACTATCAGCTCGGAGACCATGGATGCGGTTACCCTTGACGCTGCATCGCAGACAGGAGCGCCTGCGATGGTGTACTCAATGACGAACCTGGGTGCACGAATGGCAAAACGTCATTTTTTCGGATGAATCCAGGTTCTGTTTACAGCATCATGATGGTCGCATCCGTGTTTAGCGACATCGTGGTGAACGCACATTGGAATCGTGTATTCGTCATCGTGATACTGGCGTATCACCCGGCGTGATGGTATGGGGTGCCATTGGTAACACGTTTCGGTAACCTCTTGTTCTCATTCACGGCACTTTGAACAGTGGACGTTACATTTCAGATGTGTTACGACCCGTGGCTCTACCCTTCGTTCGATCCCTGCGGAACCCTACATTTCAGCAGGATAATGCACGACCGCATATTCCAGGTCCTGTACGGGCCTTTCTAGATACAGAAAATGTTCGACTGCTGCCCTGGCCAGCACATTCTCCAGATCTCTCACTAATTGAAAACGTCTGGTCAATGGTGGCCGAGCAACTGGCTCGTCACAATACGCCAGTTACTACTCTTGACGAACTGTGGTATGATGTTGAAGCTGCATGGGCAGCTGTACCTGTACACGCCATCAAAGCTCTGTTTGTCTCAATGCCCAGGCGTATGAAGGCCGTTATTACGGCCAGAGGTGGTTGTTCTGGGTACTGATTTCTCAGGATCTATGCACCCAAATTGCGTGAAAATGTACTCACATGTCAGTTCTAGTATAATATATTTGTCCAATGAATACCCGTTTATCATCTGCATTTCTTCTTGGTGTAGTAATTTTAATGGTCATTAGTGTATTTCCTTTGTGAAGGCCCGTACGTGATCAAACGGGTTGTAAAATTCTACTAGGTTTCTCAAAAATTTTACCGCGTACGGCACTGTTGACGTGTTTGTCAAACATAAACTGTCTCCGACATGTTTTAGAACATTTCGACTAGCGGAAAATTTGACATGACGGTAGACGTTATCTGTGCTGATGTTTCGCCACATAAATTTAGTGGGAAACAGTTTTGTTACAATTTATCTCACTTTATCGCATCATTCCTCGACTATGGAAACTACGATCAAGGATGAAAACAAAACAGTACTGGTAGTTATTAAAATGGTATCGATGTCGCTTTCTAAGCTGTCTTCGTCCAAACAGGAATTGGGAGGTCCAACGGTACCGACCGGCCGCCGTGTCATCCTCAGTCAACAGGCGTCACTGGATGCGAATATGGAGAGTCATGTGGTCAGCACACCGCTCTCCGGGCCGCATGTTAGTTTACAAGACCGGAGGCGCCACTTCTCTATCAAGTAGGTCCTCAGTTTGCCTCACAAGGGCTGAATGCACCCCGCTTGCCAACAGCGCTCAGCAGTTCGGGTGGTCACCCATTCACGTTTTAGCCCAGCCCGACAGCGCTTAACATCGGTGATCTGACGGGAACCGGTGTTACCACTGCCACAAGGCCGTTGGCTTTTCTCAGCTATACAGGGTGATTTTTTGCACCAAGTACAAACACTAGGGATTGAGCGAGTAGAGCACACGCAACAAAAACGGTCTAATGAACTTATGTCCGGAAATGCATCGTTTCCATGCTAGAGACCATTTATTCAGTCGTACTTTGTTACGGAGACTGCGGTCTAAGACGCGCGACAGCTACAGTATGCATGGATTCTCCTAGAGGGCGCTACTGTTGGGGCTGGGTTGTTTGGGGGAAGAGACCAAACAGCAAGGTCATCGGTCTTAACGGATTAGGGAAGGACGTGGAAGGAAGTCGACCGTGCCCTTTCAAAGGAACCATCCCGGATTTTCCTGGAGCGATTTAGGGAAATCACGGATAACCCAAATCTGGATGGCCGGACGCGGGATTGAACCGTCGACCTCCCGAATGTGAGGACCACCTGTCAAAAGCTTACATAACTACCTTTTACAGCGCTGTCCGCTGCGAGACGTGTAGGAAGAGAACCAATGAGGTTTTGGGAGGTACTGACGGGACTGTGGAGTCATGCTGACTCCCGTGCCGTTGACAGATGCGCTAGGTTTCTCGGTTGAGAATCCACAGTGCAAACAGCCCGATGGAGGTGGTTCCATAGAGTCTAGATCGGTTTTAAGTCCAGGGAGGTTGGTGGACCATCGTGATGTGTCTCAGACCGTGCACATACACTTCGAACTGTGCGACTCGTTGCATCGTTCTGCTGCTAGATGTCATCACGCCAAGGGGAGAAAAACCCAGCATGTACGGTTCGAGAAGGATCTCAAGGATAGATGTATACATGTGTTAATCCATTGTTCCCTCCAGAATGACGAGATCATCAAGGGAATGTCACGAAAACATTACCCAGACCACAACGCTCCCTTCTCCGGCCTGGATCCTTCCAGGTATTATTGCTGGGAGTGTGTTTTCTCTCTGCTGGAGCATAAACGTGATTCATCTTAAAAGGCCACTCGGTGGACGTCCGGTTGAGGTACTGTGGTGCAAATTTCAGCGTTCGTCGCTGATGAACAGCAGACAACAAGAATGTATAAACCAGTCGCCTGCTGCGGAGGCCCGTACATAGCAACGTTGGTTGAACGATCTTTGAGCAGACACTACTAGTAGCCCTTTGGGTCATTTGGGCTGCCAGTTGCTCAACAGCTGCACGGGTCGCCCGTTCAGATCTGCGCAGCCATAGTTAACACCTGTCATCTATGGCTGGTGGTGCACCACAGTTGCCTTGGCGCCAGTTTTGGATAGAACCATTTTGCCATGCACAGTGCTCTTTAACTACGGCCGTACGCGAACGGTTTACAAAGTTAGCCCTTTCGGTAATGCTTCCACCCTTGGCCTGAAAGCCAATGATGATGCCCTTTTGGACGTCAGATAAACCGGTCTGTGTGTGGTCAGAGTCTGTGAGTCGTTATTGAACGATGGCTTTTTGCTGAAACTTGTTACATCTCAAGAAGTGGTCACGCATTAGTGTGGTCACCTATATATATATATATATATATATATATATATATATATATATATATATATATATATATATATATATATATATAAAACTAGAAATTGGCTGCTTATGTGAAAGAAAGTTTTATGTAGCCTGTTTTTCTAAAGAGTAGGAGAAATGCGAGGGTGAATCAAAAAAATAAAATCCTCTGTGTCATAAGGAATTTAATAATGAATACACAATAGCAGTATTAATAAATATCATAACCTGAACTGTCCTCTACAAAATACTACCGTCAAACGCAGTTACCACGCATTTATGCACGTTTGTGGCTTCGTTGAACTCAAGTATCAAATCAATTTGGGAATATTCGGGGCATTGCTACTTGACCCATGATTATCAAAACTCAGGTTTCGCTATTGAATGTGAACTTCAATGGGCCTGTTTTCTCGAATAACTTCAACAGTATGTCTTTGATTGGCATTTAGACCAGATGTCGGTCGACCATTGCGCGGATTACCTGCGTTGTTCGTTTTTACGTTACCATACTTCTTTCTCAACGCCGCACATTGTTGATGTCCGTTATAGCGCCACCGAACACTTTCTTTGTAGATCAAGTTAAAACAGTATTAAAATTACAGATCAAGAAGTAAAACCCCGAATGTTCCCAAACTGGTTCTTATGTCTGGTTTCAACGATGACGCAAATGTGTACAAATGCATGGTGACTATATTTAACGGAACTGTTGTATAGTGGACTGTTCAATTATGATCTATACTAATTGGACAATTATCTGTTCATTATTTAATTTATTATTACACAGTGAGCGTTACTTTTTGATTGACGCTCATCTGTACAGAAGCGACAGGGTATACTTTTGGGCAGTGCAGCATGATAACACGGGATGCTGTATTGAGTCCGATTTTTCTGCCCAGGTGGCAGACGCAGATGTGAAGCGAGCACTAGGCGACGCAGTGGGCAGTTTTCTCGATGTGTGGTCAGAGTTTATCCAACAGAAGTTTGTCAGCAAATGTGGTTCATCTTATGTCCCCACTCTGTCCAAAATTGGGGAACTGTTGTATCCAGACATCCTACACGCCTCAATATGTGTGATTTGACCAGCCAGACATACGCAGTGCGCTCGTTTCGTAGTCTTCAGCTGTTGCTAACATTTATTCACGTCTTTACTGTCCATCAAAGTGGATGGTGGGAACGCAGCAGCGTAAGTATCAACAATAGCCCCTGGCTGCAGTTATGATAATAACAAGTTTTACTGAATGCAGTAAGATTTATAACACCATAACTACAGTCTGATTCTGTTTTATTCCATTTATTGTTAATTGTTGGGGTCCTACAGAAAGCATACTAACCATCTGATGCATTGCAAGCCCATTATGTACGCTAGCCGATAAAAAGTATCTGGACATCTGTTAGTCCAAACCAACTGCTTCAACACTGCAGGAGACACTTTTAATGAAGTGTCTGAATGCCTGTGTGAGAACAGCAGTCCACTCTTCCTCAAGGACCGAAACCAATAAAGGTAATGAAATTAGAGGCTGTGTTGTGGAGCGAGGTCGATGTTCAAACCCATCTCAAATGTTATCCATACGTTACAGGTCGAGACTTCGGATAGGGCAGTCCATTTTAGGATTGTTATTGCTCACAAACTATTACCTTGCAGATGTTGCTTTACGACAGGGCACATTGTTGTGTTGGTACACTCACTATTCACCTTCTGTATGCAGTACATAATTTAGTGTTTTCCAAAAGGGGATCACACCCTAACCACGAAAGAAAGCCCCATACCACCTCGTCCTTATTTCACTGTTGGCTCTAAAAATCATGGCAAGTAACGTTCTCATTCACCAAATCCAAATCCTTTAATCGGATTGCCATAGGGTGTAGTGTGATTCGTTCTCCAAATCACTTATGTCTAGTCATCCAGCATCCAGTGACGTCGCTATTTACATAACCTCAACCGAGATTTATACAACTTCCTACGCACAATCCGTATGCTAGCTGGACTCCTCGTAGCGGTCTGGAGCTCCTGGATGATTCCTTCCGTTGATTGCATGCGAGTTGTTCACAACCACCCTTCGCAGTGCTCGGTGTTCCCCATACGTCAGTACGTAAGAACTACCTGGTGCTGGCTTAGCTGTGATTGTTTCTTTGTGCTTAAACTGCATGATCACATCACCAAGGGTCGATTTGGAGAGCTTTAGAAGGGTTGATAAGTGGTGGGTTTTGATTAGATAGTTTTCATTGTAAGACTTAACATGGTCACTTTGAGACACGTTCTTGGTTGCACAGATGACTGAATATCTACTTCTTACGGTGTGCGGCTAAGAGTATGTGTATATGTATGTATGTATTGAACTGGGGACCTAGAAACGACAGAGAGACTCCATCCCCGCCGTAACCCTCAGTGGTTCACAACCCCACAACAGGCTACAGCAGTCCACTCACCCCACCGCCGCCCCACACTGAACCCAGAGTTATTGTGTGGTTCGGCACCCAGTGGACCCCCCGCCCCCCTCTCCCCGGGATCGTCTTATACCAGTCGAGTGTAACCCTAGATGTATGCGCGGTAGAGTAAATATGGTGTACACGTATGTGGAGACAGTGTTTGCACAGCAATCGCTGACATAGTGTAACTGAGGCGGAATAAGGGGAACCAGCCCGCATTCGCCGATGCAGATGGAAAACCGCCTTAAAAACCATCCACAGACTGGCCGGCACACCGGACCTCGACACTAATCCGCCGGGCGGATTCGTGCTGGGAGCCGGCACGCCTTCCCGCTCGGGAAGCAGCGCGTTAGATCGCGCGGCTAGCCGGGCGGATGTGGCTACAGATACTTTGTGTATCACTGTAACATTCCCACTCTCCTTTTCCAGTTTTGCTTGGAGCAATGGAAGAACTTTCTCTAGTGAGCCCACTGGTGACCTCGAATCTCTAATTTTACCCTACTGGTTTTGGTATGATGTAAGTAGGAGGAAGCACTATGTTACTTGACTCTTCTAGGGATGTACGACCCTCTAATCATTTACATTCGCACTGGTCGCATATACGTGTACGGAATTGCGTTCCCATTATTACACTTCTTCTATTTTGTCAATAAGTGCAATTTATTCCTGTTAATGACTTTTAGCTTGACATAAAATTTTCTGGGTGTGGTACCGCGTCATAATGTATAGAGCTACTGCTGCTCGAGAAAAACCAACGTTTCGGCCCAAACGTTGGTTTTTCTCCAGCAGAAAATTTTTATGTCGACTGACTCTGGCCGCGGATGCCTATGCAACGACTTTTAGCTTATATGTGACGCAGATAGTATTGCTTTGACTTGACTTTGTGAAGTTCGTGCTGTCATCTCCGCGTATGTGACGATGGCTTTTTGCTGAAACGTGTTACATCTCAAGAAGTTAAAAGTGGTATTTACATGGACAGTAAAACAAAGCGTAAAATCACACGTCCTCCATCATACACCGATGACTCAAAACATTATAACCACTGTCTACTGCAAAACTGAACGCGGGCACATGACGCGGTAAGGAAGGCGTATAAGCGGAGCACAAACGAATGGGGATTCACTATAGCGACGGTACGTGGCGCAAATGCGGAAACCAGCTAACATACGCACAACATTGACAAAGAGCAGATTTTTATGGCACCGCACCTCGGAGCGAGCATCTCGGAAACGACGAAGCTGGACGGCTGCTACTGTCGTGAGGACCTGTAGAAAGTGGTTGAAGGACAGTGAAAACACCAGTGCTGGGGGTCAACGCCTCGTAACACAACGTTGAGGTTGAAGGCGTAGTAGTACGGAGCATGTAGGTGATGGGCCTAAATCAAACGATTCATTTTGACAGAGATTTTGTTGCACTCAGTTTGAAAACACAACACAGAAATTATGGAAACTAATAGGACGACAGCTTTAAACATATATACTACATAAAATTGTAAAAGACTACTTAACACCATTGATCTGAACATTCAAGTTTTTTCGTTACAAGGTAAAACTTTGACTCTTCATTCTGAAGTAAGTTAAGTTTCAAGAAAGCGAATTAAAAAAAATAATTAATGTGGCAAGCACGGAGTGGAACTTAAGGCCACAGCATGGAAAACTAATGATACAATAGCAAATGCACTTAAAACTTAAATATGTTTCAATAAAGCCAATCTCAGTTGAGTGTAACTATAGTTACGTAAACTTCTAGATTTCACAGTTTTTGATAAAAGCCTGAACTACTAACGATACAAGAACATGCTGTTGAACGATACCAAATTTAAATTTACACACTTGGTTTAAACCTCAGTAACATAATCTGGTGGCGGCTCACACAACTTATGCAGCCTGTAACAAATGTCTGCTTCTCGAAACCTTGTCTTAATGCTTAATATAGAATCAAAACGCAGACTTGCAGCAAACAGAAAACAGTTAATGATAAGAATTAATTAATTGCAAGTCAGGCAACTCATAAGGAAGTTAGCGAATTCAACAACAAATTCTTCAGTTTATGCAGATGGTGTGGTATTGAGCCAATAATAATAAGAGAGTCATCCTCTATATGTGATTGCAGGCCGTCTCAGCGTGTTTTAGCTATGAAATCTCCTCGGATTGTCACCCGGGTGGCAAAGACGATGGATACGGAATCCAGCGAAAAGTTGCGACAAGAGGACGACGCCACTCTGCAGATAACCCGAGAACATTTCGTAGCAATGTCACACTCTGTCAAAGTGGCCATCGCCATGCGGGTCAGCCACTTCCCATAGCTGAGGCTGAATTTTTAAAATTGTGAACAGGGCGAAACAAGTATACAGCCAATTACTGTAACATAAAGCGATTGCTAGAAACAGCTAACCGCAAGCATAAACAAACAGGGTATATCACTTACAATTTTAAAACTAGATCTTTAGTTATCCGAACTTCTAATTCACAAGAGTTCAGATTATACAATACTGGCCATTAAAATTGCTATACCAAGAAGAAATGCAGATGATAAACGGGTATTCATTGGAAAAATATATTATACTAGTACTGACATGTGATTACATTTTCACGCAGTTTGGGTGCATAGATCCTGAGAAATCAGTACCCAGACTAACCGCCTCTGGCCGTAATAACGGCCTTGGTATGCCTGGGCATTGAGTCAAACACAGCTTGGATGGCGTGTACAGGTAAAGCTGCCCATGCAGCTTCAACACGATACCACAGTTCATCAAGAGTAGTGACTGGCGTCTTCTGACGAGCCAGTTGCTCGGCCACCATTGACCAGACGTTTTCAATTAGTGAAAGATCTGGAGAATGTGCTGGCCAGGGCAGCAGTCGAACATTTTCTGTATCCAGAAAGGCCCGTACAGGACCTGCAATATGCGGTCGTGCATTATCCTGCTGAAATGTAGGGTTCCGCAGGGATCGAACGAAGGGTAGAGCCACGGGTGGTAACACATCTGATATGTAACGTCCACTGTTCAAAGTGCTGTCAATGCGGAGAACAAGAGGTGACAGAGACGTGTAACCAATGGCACCCCATACCATCACGCCAGGTGATACGCCAGTATGGCGATGACGAATACACGCTTCCAATGTGTGTTCACCACGATTTCACCAAACACGGATGCGACCATCATGATGCTGTAAACAGAACCTGGATTCATCCGAAAAAATGGCGTTTTGCCATTCGTGCACCCAGGTTCGTTGTTTAGTACACCATCGCAAGCGCTCCTGTCTGTCATGCAGCCTCAAGGGTAACCGCAGCCATGGTCTCCGACCTGATAGTCCCTGCTGCTCCAAACGTCGTCGAACTGTTCGTGCAGATGGTTGTTGTCTTGCAAACGTCCCCATCTGTTGACTCAGGGATCGAGACGTGGCAGCACGATCCGTTACAGCCATGCGGATAAGATGCCTGTCATCTCGGCTGCTAGTGATACGAGGCCGTTGGGATCCAGCACGGCGTTCCATATTACCCTCCTGAACCCACCGATTCCATATGCTGGTAACAGTCATTGGATCTCGTCCAACGCGAGCAGCAATGTCGCGATACGATAAACGGCAATCGCTATAGACTACAACCCGACCTTTATCAAAGTCGGAAACGTGATGGTACGCATTTCTCCTCCTTACACGAGGCATCACAATAACGATTCACCAGACAACGCCGGTCAACTGCTGTTTGAGTATGAGAAATAGGTTGGAAACTTTCCTCATATCAGCACCTTGCAGGTGTCGCCACCGGCGCCAACCTTGTGTGAATGCTCTGAAAAACTAATCATTTACATATCACAGCAACTTCTTCCTGTAAGTTAAATTTCGCGTCTGTAGCGCGTCATCTTCGTGGTGTAGCAATTTTAATGACCAGTAGTGTATTACAACAACAAATGATGTGATCTGCCAGGTCACTGTAAAGTTAACCACTAGTTAGATTTTTTTTTTTTCCGAATATTGCGGAACACGGTTTGAATTACACAGTTTCCTCTGACTATAACTATAATAATAACGTGGCGTCAGACTATCGTTGCCAGAAACTACGAGCACGACTCATGTGATCAGCTTGTCACTATGCCGAGAACGCTCCACAGTACTGGTAAGAATTCTCCTCTGATGTATACACAAAAATGATGGCTGATCCGCTCACAAACACCTCACTGCGCTGACAGGTCACTGCCAAGATACACCCAGAACTTGCACAAGTGGAGACTGCCCTTGCTACCGCAGCAGTTGACATCCGCAGGCACCGCCCTACCGCCCTCCACTTGACATCGCCCCTCCCTCCCAACTCCAACCACCCGCCCTCCCGCACACACACACACCTCTGTGTCAGATTTGACGGCTTCTCGAGACATGCACTTTGGCACGCGCACAAGATAGTGCGGCACTATTACGCTTCCGCCAGATCTGTGGTAGTAATCGAGGGCTGCGTGAAAGCCGTGGTCTCTATGAATACTGTTGCATCCCTTCACGCTAGACGTCCTTCCCCTCGGCGACGGCATCTCCCAACACAGTAACTACGAGGGTCATTCAATAATTGAAGAGACAAATTGGTGTGGGCAAAAACATGTTAGTAGGGCAAGTTTGGTACTTTTACGGCTTTATGTTGGCATCACTGGGATGAGCCCTGATCAGCTGATGCTTCAACATATTTTGTTCGTAACCTCAGAAATACATTTCAAGATGGGGAGTCCGCTTGAAACGTCCACGTCAGTTGAACAACGTTCTGTTGTTCGTTTTTTACTTGCTGAAGGAGAGAAACCAGTGCATATATACTGCAGAATGGCTAAAGTTTATGGTAAAGGTTGTATGAATCGTGCATATTTTTGCAAGTGGGTAGAGCAGTTCAAAAATGGTCGCGACTCAGTGACTGACAAACACCTCACTTGAAAGTGAAATTGATGACATTATTCGTGGCGATCGCAGTGTGATTGTGGAAATGATAGTTGATAAGGTTCAAGTTGGTACTGGTACAGTTCATAACATTATCTGCAACAAGCTGAAGTACCGCAAAACATGTGCAAGATGGGTCCCAAAGGAGTTGATGCGGCTACACAAGGAAACAAGGTTGAGAGCATGCACAGAGCTGAAGGAACGTTAACAAAGAGGAGGTGAGCGCTTCCTCAACAAAATTTTAACTTCTGATGAAACTTGGGTTCACTATTATGAGCCAGGATCAAAAAGACAAAGCTTGGAGTGGAAGTACACCAACTCACCTGTCAAGAAAACCCAAGCATCAGGAAAAGTCATGTTGACCGTGTTTTGGGATGCTGAAGGTCCAGCTTTTTGTGATTATCTCGAAGAGCAGCGTACAATGAACAGCCAATACTACTCGGATTTGCTTTTGAACAAGGTGAAGCCAGCCATGAGAGAGAGACGTCGTGGATCTCAGAGGAGAGGTGTGATTCTCCAGCAAAACAACGCACGTCCTCATATTGCTCAACTAACCCGTGAAACCTTCGACAAAATGGGCTGGGAAGTACTGGCTCATCCCCCTTGCAGTCTTGATTTAGCACCTAGTGATTTCCATTTGTTTGGTGCACCGAAGGAATCATTATGTGGGAAGAGGTTACAGGGCAACGAGGACGTGAAAAAGTTTGTGGGAAATTGGTTCAAACATAAAAATTAAGAGTTCTTTGAAGCTGGGATAAAAAACCTTGTAGCCCGTTGGAACAAGAATTTGTTGGAAAGTAGAAAAGTATTGTTATCTAAAAATAAATGCTGTTTCCTCCAGACCAATTTGTCCCTTTAATTATTGAATCACCCTAGTATTAGTATCACAAGGCCACAATCGTGCTGTAGTGGTTTGTGGAACATGATAGTGAATGCAAACTGATGGCTTGGCTACCAAAGAGAATGAATAGAAACATCAAAAAAAAAAAAAACTGTATGTTACCGTGCTGGATGACAAATGGGTGCATCAAAGATTTGTTTGTCTAGGTTGATGATGAATCAGTCTAACAGGTAAATTACAAATTTCAAAGTTGGCGGCACTGGCAGTTGACGTTTTGTTTACTCTATGAACAACATCGGATGTGATGCAGAATTCGCTTACTTCGAACTTTATTTGCAAGTACCAATTTAAAATGTGTTGCTTTAATATGACTACCTGGAAAGCAAATTTGTAATTCCGTTATACTATCCCAAAGTTCAGTTTAATGTATACTTTAATCTGAGTTGTGTTTCGGCTAATTGAAAGCGTAGGGCTGTGTTTTCGGAACATGTGACGTAAATATAAACTCTAATCGTCAGTGTTTCTTCATAAGAAGACCAAAAATTTGGCTGAAATGAAGAACTATCTGCATCTGTTCTCAAGCCAGGTGATTATGTTGTGATAGAATATATGGAGAAAGTAATTCGTGTAGAATGTATGTATGTAAAATTTTGTTATTTAGAAGGCAAAGATCATGCTGGAGCTTCTTTGAACAAAACAAGGCCAATTCCATACATTTATTTTAGCAGATTTGATTGTTTTAGTCGACATGTTGTTTCTAAACTGTCCGTTACTTCCGGAGATACCTATGACTTGTAGATTCAAAGACATGATATTTCTAGAAATGATGTCCGTCGCTTAGCGTATTAGCAAACAAACAAAGTTCATCAATTTATCCCTTAATATACAAATCGGGGTCTTCAAGGGACTCTGGAGAGTGATTTTTGGTAGTACTGTTGCAACTGTAAGAACCAGTTTATTCTTGGTTTCTATGTGTATCATGCATCTTATTAACATACATATTACGTAATTAGATGCATGACGTGTTCGTAAAAAAATATTAAGAACAAACACACTTGGTGCCCTCGCAGGACCCCACTTGGTATACCACGTCACATATTTTGACCGATTTATTTTTTTGTTATTCCTCATAACGAGAACGCCATACATTTTTAGAAGTAGCCCTCAAGCAAATATTAGATGATGTCACTCTTCAGATGCTGGATGAATGTCATTTCAGTGACCCAGAAGATACGTAGAGCAAACCTGATAAGGGCTTTATTCCAGAGCAAGATGTGTCACAGTCGGAAGCTAACCTTGAAGTGAATTCAGAAGAAAGTGACACTGACAGTGTATACTGTAATGAGGATTCCATTGAAAGAGATCAGATTATAGCAAATTCAGGACTAAGCGGACAAGTTCAGAGTCCCCGTGACTGCTGTCAGTACAACGTTGTCATAGGAAGTACCAGGCCAACTAATGCAAGTTATCTTGCACCCAAAATGTCCGCAGTTTTCAACAGGTTCTTTGATGACCGAATTGTAGATACTATATGCACTTTGACCAGTGCTGAAGAGACCCATTTTCCTCGCAATAACAACGCAATAATGTTGCTCTGAACAGCATGAGAATTAGGCCAGATGTAGATTATACCAAGCTGAGAGTGATTTTGGTGTTTTACTGACTGCTGCAGCTCTTCGTTGCCGAAAGGAATGAATTTTGGAAATGTGGACAACAGGCGAAAACATTCGCCGTGCAGATTTTCATGCTGCCAGTGCAGGGAAACGATTTGTCTACATTAAGCAAAACATTACCGAAGCTTATCTACAGTCTGTTAAGTAAGATCGTGGTCCAGTTAATCGGTGGAAAACTATATTTGACAACAAACTATAACATATACATACATCGTTTATGAACAAAAGGAAATGCAATTAAAGTTAACAATACGTCTAGTCACCCTCAGTGTCGATGATTGCTTGGCATATGCGAGGCATGATTGAAACCACGTGGCCGGCCGTTGGGGCCGAGTGGTTCTAGGAGCTTCAGTCTGGAAACGCGCGACCGCTGCGACCGCAGGTTCGAATCCTGCCCCGGGCATGGATGTGTGTGATGTCCTTAGGTTAGTTAGGTATAATTAGTTCTACGTTCTAGGAGATTAGTGGACTCAGATGTTAAGTCCCATAATGCTCAGAGCCATTTGAACCTTTTGAAACCAGTGTTCCGCGTATTTACGTGGAAGAGACCTCCAAATGCGTCGTATTTGCGTTGACAGCTGCTTCAAAGTGAAGATCTTTTCTCCTCGCAACTTCTTTTTTGATGTAAGATCATACATTTTCTATAGGATCAGTGTCAGGTGACTGTGAGGGCCAGTCCAGTCCCTGCAAAGCCTACTGTGGTGCTTCGGATCATTATTCTGCTGCAGTATCCAGTCATCATTTTCGTCTATGAATCAACTTTTAGCAGTTTGCATCAAATATCTACGATAAACGGGACGTATGAGCTACGTTCGTGTCTCTTCTTGTGTCTCTCAGTCAAGAATTTAAAGTAAACTGATGCTTTATGGACACTCCATGAAGAACAAAGGTTCTCTCTGTTAGGTTGCGAAATAACTAAGGCGATATCTTTTACCATCTGTGTGTAATACAGACCACGCTCTTACTTAACAGACTGTAGTGTAAATAAACTTTTAGATATCTAAGGAACCTGATATGAATAACCTTCTGCACTACTGTGTTGATAAATTAAAAAGAAAAAAAAAGACATGGGGTCCACGGGGTTTGTAAATAACGTTGACGACTTAGGCTTGATATGTTAAGGGTTAAGGCTATACTGTAATTTTTATTGTATTTCATGGTTTTATAGACAAGATCAGCATGTGTTCTTGGTTTTCAAATGGCGTATTGAAGTGTCCATTAAAACTAAACTCCTGTAGGCGAATAATAATTGCATAGCCGTCCGGTATAATGAGTTAACGAAAAAATATTTATTCGCAAAAACTCACAATGAGAAGAAACTAAAAAAAAACAACAACAGAGAAGTAACAAAAACAAGGAGACTCTATAGTCTTATGGCAAAGATAAAAAACAACACATGACCAAAAAAAAAAAACTCTCGCGAACTTTTGATATCATTTTGCACCAGACATGAAAAATATCACAGCCACATCGCCCCCCCCCCCCCCTTAAAGTGCGGAGCCCCAGGGATATCTTGATACTTGAATTTTATTCGACGTCCAGCTCTGGTGTGCGTCGGGTGTCTCGGGGCGGTGATGTTGTTGTTTGTGGTGGCGATTCACCTGTCTCGGACGATCTACTGAGCGGTGTTTCGGTATGCTCTGCGTCCATCATGTGTTGATGCACAGGCCTGGTGTCAGAGGTCGGAGAGGGTAAAAGCCACACTCCCTTTGTGAGTGTGTTCTGTCGTGTGGTAATATATTGGTAAAGAGCTGTGGCAGATTTTCTGTTGTGTGCTCTTGAGTCCGTTGAAAGTCACCGAGTTTATTGGCAGCTTCGTTCGCCAATCTCCCCAGCGTCTCTCCGACCTCACGTCGACGTGGTGTAAAAATCAAATGACTCTGAGCACTATGGGACTTAACATCTATGGTCATCAGTCCCCTAGAACTTAGAACTACTTAAACCTAACTAACCTAAGGACATCACACACATCCATGCCCGAGGCAGGATGCGAACCTGCGACCGTAGCAGTCGCGCGGCTCCGGACTGAGCGCCTAGACGACGTGGTGTAGCTGAAACTTTTCATACTAATGGGAATAACTGGAAAGAGTTATATTTAAGTTCGAGTCTCACATAATTATTTATGAGAGTAACTTCATACTAGAATACAACTTTTGCTGTTCGTGTAGAGTTATAATACGTAATATTCACATTTATAAGTTCCATTCGTCTTTACCCGAGCAAGAACAAAATCAGAGTCATTAAAATTACATTCAACAGTAGAGATAATAAAATTCAGAGATGATGCAGCGTTAATGTTCGCTTTTCTTATGCAAGAAATAATATCCTTGGTTCCTACACACAGCACATTAACTGACACACCTATTTCCGTAACAAAATGTAATGTTACAATGTTACAATATCGTAATTAGAGATATAATAACGTTTATTTGGAAAACAGTAAAAAAATGACAATTAGTCAAATACTCCTAGTTTTGGACTGAATACAAATTTCTGAATCGGACAAATTTTGTTTCTTATTCCGTTAGAGCCAAAACAATTTTAGCACATCTCTGTTCAACAAGATACTAATAAATAGAAACAATAATAATAAGATTGACAATGTTGGCCCGCATCTCGTGGTCGTGCGGTAGCGTTCTCGCTTCCCACGCCCTGGTTCCCGGGTTCGATACCCGGCGTGATCAGGGATTTTCTCTGCCTCGTGATGGCTGGGTGTTGTGTGATGTCCTTAGGTTAGTTAGGTTTAAGTAGTTCTAAGTTCTAGGGGCTGATGACCGTAGATGTTAAGTCCCATAGTGCTCAGAGCCATTTGAACCATTTTTTTGACAATGTTGCTTCTATTCACCCAGCAGTAATTAGAGACACAAAGTTTTTATCTTTATGTGTTCTAAAATGACGAGCTAGATCCCAAAAATAACTATAGGGTACAAGTTGATTTTCCTCCTTTCTTACTAAAATTATCATTTTTTCCTAAAATTGAAAACTGGCTCTATTCAGCACATTTTGCGGTAGTCTGAATGCGATGGAACACATCCGGGATGCTATTGCGCGTCACAACTCTAGCTCGTAATTTACGGGAATGGCATGACATACGCGTAGAGATTTGGTTCCACACAGATCCGGAAATTTACCGAGCTTGTCGATTGTATACCATGCAGGATGACCGCTGTATTGTTTTATAAATTTTGACCAACCTGCTATTAAGGACACAGTCATTATGTTTTGGATCGTCAGTATATATTGTAACCTCCCAACAGATATTATAACATTCGCATTCAGTGTAACCTCCGAACAGTCTATTATTCCGTAACCTCGCAATAATAACGTGACTAACCTCTCAATAACATTGTGGCTCACTTATAACCTTTCAATAATTGACTGTGAATTTAAACGTAAATTTTGGACGCCAGCAATGCTGCGTCATGGCCCTGAAAGATCATTCTGAATAAATTGAAAATTCTTACCTCAGTGAAGTCGCCCGATAAAGCGTATATATTTGTTCCTATAAGAAATTTTTCTGGCACAGCCCAGTGCAATGCTGGCCGCTTTATTTGTCATGTATAAAAGGAAACGACTGATATTTCAAAAAAGTGGTTCAAATGGCTCTGAGCACTATGGGACTTAACATCTATGGTCATCAGTCCCCTAGAACTACTTAAACCTAACTAACCTAAGGACATCACACAACACCCAGCCATCACGAGGCAGAGAAAATCCCTGACCCCGCCGGGAATCGAACCCGGGAACCCGGGCGCGGGAAGCGAGAACGCTACCGCACGACCACGAGATGCGGGCCGACTGATATTTCTTTATGGTAATCGGGATGACCATGGATTGCAGAAATTAGTAAATTCTTTAAATTCAGATGAATGACTGTCAAAAACTTAATTTTATGAAAAGGATTATTAGTAAAAGATTTTTTGAAACATTTACATGGAACTTGATATAACAATAGTACAAATTTTGTTGTAACGAACTACATATGCGCGTGGTTGCTTTTACCTTGTATTACATCGCTCGGGCACCGCCATCGCTCCCCACGACCGGCCCAGCCAACTTCATACACACGACTGATAGCTACTACTTACTCCTACTAACACTGCTCCTACTGCAGCCAACACTGCTCTCTGGTGTGAGATTTTCTTATAGCTTACATATGGCAGGCAGCGCCTGAGCAATCCATCGAAATTACATATGCTCGAGTGCGCTAGCAATCAATTCCTTAGTCATGGACCTCTTACAATGTTGTTGTTGTTGTGGTCTTCAGTCCTGAGACTGGTTTGATGCAGCTCTCCATGCTACTCTATCCTGTGCAAGCTTCTTCATCTCCCAGTACCTACTGCAACCTACATCCTTCTGAATCTGCTTAGGGTACTCATCTCTTGGTCTCCCCCTACGATTTTTACCCTCCACGCTGCCCTCCAATACTAAATTGGTGATCCCTTGATGCCTCAGAACATGTCCTACCAACCGATCCCTTCTTCTAGTCAGGTTGTGCCACAAACTTCTCTTCTCCCCAATCCTATTCAATACCGCCTCATTAGTTATGTGATCTACCCATCTAATCTTCAGCATTCTTCTGTAGCACCACATTTCGAAAGCTTCTATTCTCTTCTTGTCCAAACTATTTATCGTCCAAGTTTCACTACCAGACATGGCTACACTCCATACAAATACTTTCAGAAATGACTTCCTGACATTTAAATCAATACTGGATGTTAACAAATTTCTCTTCTTCAGAAACGCTTTCCTTGCCATTGCCAGTCTACATTTTATATCCTCTCTACTTCGACCATCATCAGTTATTTTGCTCCCCAAGTAGCAAAACTCCTTTACTACTTTAAGTGTCTCATTTCCTAATCTAATTCCCTCAGCATTACCCGACTTAATTCGACTACATTCCATTATCCTCGTTTTGCTTTTGTTGATGTTCATCTTATATCCTCCCTTCAAGACAGTGTCCATTCCGTTCAACTACTCTTCCAAGTCTTTTGCTGTCTCTGTCAGAATTACAATGTCATCGGCGAACCTCAAAGTTTTTATTTCTTCTCCCTAGATTTTAATACCTACTCCGAATTTTTCTTTTGTTTCCTTTACTGCTTGCTCAATATACAGATTGAATAACATTGGGGAGAGGCTACAACCCTGTCTCACTCCCTTCCCCACCATTGCTTTCCTTTCATGTCTCTCGACCCTCTTAACTGTCATCTGGTTTCTATACAAATTGTAAATAGCCTTTCGGTCCTTACAATATCTTCCGTAATTACCAGGAAAACAAGTAAAGGTTCTAGGGACACGTAACGCCAGGCTTTGCTATCGACACAGTGGCCTGGGAAACTTTGATGGAGCTCCCGGTGCCATCCGTGGCAGTCTGCTCGGTTTCGGTGCGAGTGACAGTACTCTGCCGCGTGCAGTTTACAGGCGGTACACTACCTGGATCCCTGAAAGCCAGGGGCGGGGGCGGAGCGCACCGAAAGTGCGGATCCACTAACGAGCCGCCGGTATTGGCCAAACTTGGTGGCGGGCACGCGTCGGCCGACTTTTAAACAAGCCGACTCGTCGCCGTCGCGTCGCAACCTGGTCGCTCGCTCGCTACGCGGATGGCCCGGCGGCGACGCTGCGGACGTATGTCAGGCCTGTCACACGTCACACGCGGGCGATACGTGCCGCGGCTCGCGGCGTCACCGGCACCGCCCCGACGACAATGCGTCGGGCGACGTGCGCATCATCGGGACGACCGCCGTACGTGACTCGCGCGCAGCCGGCCGCCGGCTAAGGAAGCCAATCTGCTTGCCGTGGACAGCGCTCCGGACGCGAGAGCTCAACGAGACGGCCGAGTGATCGTGAGCCTGTATATGCGTGCGTGCGAACGCTTCTGTGGGGCGGCCATATGCCGTGGGAAGTGTCACCATCACGCTGGGCCAATCAGTCACAGGTGGGTGGCGCTTTCCAGCATTAACAGTTTCTTGGATTGTCCTCTTAGAAAGTAATATCGGAATTCCACTCCCTTCGAATTCAGTAAAAAGCGTTCAGTTTAGAAATCGAGTCCCGTAGGACACGATTTTTAATATGCTGATGTTCAACATCTACGAGGGAGTTCAGTAAGTAATGTAACACATTTTTTTCCTTGCTCAGTTTTGGTTGAAAAAAATGCGGAATTTTATGTGGGACATCGTGGAATATTCCCGCTACTGTTCCAATGCACTACTGGCCGTTATAATTGCTACACCACGAAGATGACGTGCCACAGACGCGAAATTTAACCGACAGGAAGACGATGCTGTGATATGCAAATGATTAGCTTTTCAGAGCATTCACACAAGGTTAACGCCGGTGGCGACACCTAAAACGTGCTGACATGAGGAAAGTTTACAACCCATTTCTCATACACAAACAGTAGTTGACCGGCGTTGCATGGTGAAACGTTGTTGTGATGCCTCGTGTAACGAGGAGGAATGCGTACCGTCACGTTTCCGACTTTCATAAAGGTCGGATTGTAGCCTATCGCGATTGCGGTTCATCGTATCGCGACATTGCTGCTCGCCCTGGTCGTGATCCAATGACTGTTAGCAGAATATGGAATCGTTGGGTTCAGGAGGATAATACGGAACGCCGTGCTGGATCCCAACGGCCTCGTATCACTAGCAGTCGAGATGACAGGCATCTTATCCGCATTGCTGTAACGGATCGTGCAGCCACGTCTCGATCCCTGAGTCAACAGGTGGGGACGTTTGCAAGACAACAACCATCTGCACGAACAGTTCGACGACGTTTACAGCAGCAAGGACTATCAGCTCGGAGACAATGGCTGCGATTACCCTTGACGCTGCATCACAGACAGGAGCGCCTGCGATGGTGTACTCAACGACGATCCTGGGTGCACGAATGGCAAAACGTCATTTTTTCGGATGAATCCAGGTTCTGTTTACAGCATCATGATGGTCACATTCGTGTTTGGAGACATCGTGGTGAATGCACATTGGAAGCGTGTATTCGTCGTCGCCATACTGGCGTATCACCCGGCGTGATGGTACGGGGTGCCATTGGTTACACGTCTCCGTCACCTCTTGTTCGCATCAACGGTACTTTGAACAGTGGACGTTACATTTCAGATGTGTTACGACCCGTGGCTCTACCCTTCATTCGATCTCTGCGAAGCTCTACATTTCAGCAGGATAATGCACGACTGCATGTTGCAGGTCCTGTACGGGCCTTTCTGGATACAGGAAAATGTTCGACTGCTGTCCTGGCCAGCACATTCTCCTGATCTCTTACCAATTGGAAACGTCTGGTCAATGGTGGCCGAGCAAGTGGCTCGTCACAATACGCCAGTCACTACTCTTGATGAACTGGGGTATCGTATTGAAGCTGCATGTGCAGCTGTACCTATAGACGCCATCCAAGCTCTGTTAGACTCGATGCCCAGGCGTATCAAGGCCGTTATTACGGCCAGAGGTGGTTGTTCTGGGTACTGATTTCTCAGGACCTATGCACCCAAATTGCGTGAAAATGTAATCACATGTCAGTTCTAGTATAATATATTTCTCCAATGAATACCCGTTTATAATCTGCATTTCTTCTTGGTGTAGCGATTTTAATGGCCAGTAGCGTAGATGGCAGCTCCACGTACCTTCAAAATGGCGTCTGCAACGAAGGTGTGTTCCATGCAGAGAGTTGTCATTGAGCATCTTTTTCGGGAAAACTAGAGCACCGAAGAAATTCATAGGCGCTTCCAGAATGTCTATTGAGAACCGGCAGTGAACAAAAGCGCGGTGAGTCGTTGGACGAGGTGTCTGTCACCACTGCAATAAGGTCCTGCGAACCTGTCCGATCTCCCTCACGCCGGCCGGCCGCATAGAACTGTGGGTCATGCAATGTTGGAACGTGCGGACACTCTCATTCGAGATGATCGACAGATCTCAACCAAAGACCACGCTGTTCAACTGGCTGTCTGTCGGTAGTGCTTATACACTCGTCCACCATGTGAGTTGGTTCAAATGGTTCAAATGGCTCTGAGCACTATGGGACTTAACTTCTGAGCTCATCAGTCCCCTAGAACTTAGAACTACTTAAACCTAACTAACCTAAGGACATCACACACATCCATGCCCGAGGCAGGATTCGAACCTGCGACAATAGCAGTCGCGCGTTTCCTGACTGAGGCGCCTAGAACAGCTCGGCCGCCGAGGCCGGCACCATGTGAGGTACTTAAAGATGTATTTACCGCCTATGGCTCGAATTTTGCAGCTTTCCCGTCTGCTTGATCTAATCAAGGATGCACTCCAAGGGAAGCAGTAAGTGGCGGTTACTGATGCACCAAGACGTTGGCTCCGAAGTAGAGCTGTATAGTGGTACCATATGGGCATACAAGCTCTACCAGGAAGATGATGTAAGGCCGTCCCGTTGAACGGAGGTAATTTTGAAAAATAGGGTTTTGTAACCAATAGAGTGAGGATTTATGTGGTGCCTTGGAATCCTGAATAAAACCGACTTGCTTTCAGAAAAAACATGTTGCATTACTTATCGAACACTCCTCGTCATAGCCAACTACACACATTACGTACCTCAAACTAATTTTGCGTGTGTTCTTGCAAAAGAAGTGTTTACATCTAGTAGATAAACGAATTCACCTTCGTAGCTGAGGTTGCCAATGCGTGCGTGTAATGTATAGTTAGACACAGAGGTAGTCGGTTCGAATCAAGACGCTCTAAAAATACTTCTCGTTCATTATGTTACCAAGTGGAGGCATGGTGGTAGTGTCAAGTTCTTGATCACCAGAATTTATGCCAGTCTCTGATTTTAACTTCCAGACCTTTAGAGCCTGGCCCTGTTTTAAACTTTAACCTGTGATTTTAAGAGAAACAAAGACATCGGCCGCAATTTGGTACTGAAATACATTTGTGACACGCGAAAATTTGTGCCAGACCGGGACTTCGACACGGATTTGCCGCTTTCACCAGCGGTCGCCGTTAACCGCTTCCCAGAGGACTCAAATTCTCTTTGCTCACAGCATTTGCCTGTCCCTCAAGAGTTCTGACGTACGGTGCGTCTGCAGCGAAATTATCATAAGCCGTCAATGCCCACAGAATCTTTGTGTGTGTGTGTGCTTGTGTGTGTGTGTGCGTGCGTGTGTGTGTGTGTGTGTGTGTGTGTGTGTGTGTGTGTGTGTGTGTATGTGTGTGGTTCTGTCGGACATGTCCCTCCACCCCTCTCTGTCCACATAATATTTATAGGTTTAACCTGCGAGTTCATAAAAGACTGGCTCACTATTTTCAATGCCCTGAAACGTTACTCCTGTGTGAGAAATATGAGCTATAAGACCTTTGTTTTCGGTTTCGTAGTGACAAGGCAATTTGGCATACCATTACGGAATACTTAAAGGGGGTTTTTGGCGTGGGGCAAATCATGACAAAACTGAAAATATAATATTTACCACAGATCTCAGGCAACCGCTCACTGTGTCTGTATGTGTTTGCACTCTTATAAAACACTGCTGATCTGAAGAAAATATGAGCTGTGTTAGCAAAATATCGAAATCTCTGACACTGCAAACCACATGCCTTGAAATTCCACTGCAACACGAACTCACCTGGCTAGCTAAAATATAGTGAAACCAAAACGTAGGTCGCTCGAGAACGTAATTCTTAACTCAACGTGTATATTGATTTAAGAATTTGAATAAAAATGGGAAAAGTGAAAAATAAATTCTTCATATTTCAAAATTATGTGACTACTGTATAAATGCCGTTGCATTGTTCATAAAATTAATGCAGATCTCACATTTCATGTACAAGTGATCTTCAATGAACCACCTGACTTTACTTGACCATACTTGAACAAAAGACAAGGAACATCAGCGTGTATGCGGATTAACGTCCATATCATTATGTAATGAGTAGAAAAGTAATGGGTTTGCAGTTTTCTTACGCTGCAAACCTGGATAACTAAACAGAAATTGGATACTGATTTCATATCTTCTAACGAAACTGTAAACTCAGTCAGTGCACGAGTACTTCCCCCTACTCACAACGACTGCAAACTGTCAACCGTTAACAAATATGACGTGCCAAGAAGCACAAGCATCTCCGGCGGTAATCCGGAAGAATACCGCCCTTCGATTGTGCCTTTCCGGTTCTAATCGAAGCTATAGGTATATTGCAGGTGCCAGCCACCCTGCAGCGATCCAGCCAGCAGCCAGCAGCCAGCAGCGGTCCCAGCCAGCAGCGGTTCCAGCCAGCAGCAGTTCCAGCCAGCAGCCAGCAGCCAGCAGCGGTTCCAGCCAGCAGGCAGCAGCAATCCCAGCCAGCAGCAGTCCCAGCCAGCAGCGGTCCCAGCCAGCAGCCACCAGCCACCAGCCACAGCAGCGGCGTCCCCACCGGCCAGCCAGCTGGGTCGCCCCCCCACCAGCAGCAGCAGAGTGGGGCTTTGGCCCCAGTCTTCTTCGTCCTTCATCATTCTCCGTCCCTTTTACTCTGTGTCTCTCATCGCCTTACCCGTCCCTCGTTTGCTTCTTTGTCCTGTCCTGTGTGGTGTGCCCCATCACCCCCCCTTCAGTCCATCCCCCCACTCCTCACTCTCCCATCTCCCTCACTATTTGTCGCCCCATCCCCGGCTCCTCCCTCCCGCGCCTCCTCTGATCCCTTCCCTCCACTCCCTCCCTCTGCTCCTTCCGTTTCCGCAGCCCCCGCTAGGGTGGTCGCCTAGAGGGCCACGGCCCACGCTCAACTCTCCCCTGTGCCTTCATCATCACTGTCGCCTTCGCCATCGCCCTCACCATCTCCAGCGCCGACTCCAGCACCAGGACCTGCCACTCCCCGCCACATGCCAGTCGCTCCCATCCCCCACACCTCCTCCGCCGCCGTCAAGCGCCCCAGTGGCACCCCTGCCTCCTCTACTCCCAAAAAGGCTCCGCCTCGTCCCCCTTCTCCCACCCATGATGCCATGGATGTCTCCCAGCCTGTTCCTGCCCCCTCCCACTCCTCCTCCCCCTCCCCCTCCTCCTACTGCTACCTCCTCTCCCGTCCTGATCCCTCCCTTCTTGAGGCCCGGAACCTCATACTCTTCCTTCGCCAGAATTTTCCCGGTGCCCCCATCTCCCTCCTCATTCCTCGCCGTGATTCGGTCCTCATCTCCTCCCCCAGCCCTACCCTCCCCACAGATCTCCCTTCCCGCATCCCTGTCACCCGCTTTGGCCCAAATGCCTCCCTCACCCCTGCTCGTTCCCCGCCTCCCTCCCGCCAACCCCAACCCTCGCGCCGCCCGCCGAACCTCACCACCGTGATCACTCGGCTTAGTCCAACGATCATGGAGGAGGAGGTGTTGGTGGAGTTGCATGCGGTTCGCTGCATCCATAACTCAGCCGGCCCCACCCGCCTCATACGGGTTTTTTCCGAACACGCCCCCTCCATAGACCGTCTCCTGAAGGAGGGTGCCCAACTCTTTCACCAACGCTGCCAAGTTGACCCTTCCCATTCCCCTCCTCAATCCCTCCGCTGCCAGAGGTGCTTGCGGCATAATGCACGCCCGACATCTGAGTGCCGCGAGGCCCCCACCTGCTCGCACTGTAAGCAAGCCCACTTCTTACGGCAGTGCCCCAATCTCCAGCCCCCGCCCCCTCCTGTAATACCTGTAACCTATCTCATCCTACTTATTACCAGAAATGTAAGGCCTAACCCCCTCCTACCACTCCTGAACTCACCGTTCCTGTCCGCCCTCTGGACGCCCCCCACCCCTCCTGGCAATTCCCTTCGCCCAACCCTACCGCTGAGGACATCATCAGATTCCTCACCATCGTGCCCCAAAATGTTCACCCATTCCAGCGCCCCCACACCCTCCAACAGATATCCCTCGCCGCCCGTTCCGTTTTCCACCTAAAAATGTATGCCACCTACTCCAACAACCAGGCCCATTTCACCTTCTCCTGTCTTGACACCCTTGTCTAAATCCCTGTCATAGTGCGACAGCACCATATCCATTTCAACAACATCCGCTCCCTTCCCGCCAACAAGAATCTCTTCCTGCACACCCTTGCCATCCACCACGTGGATGCCTTCCTCATCAATGAAAACTTCCTCCAACCCCACACACCATCCACACTTCGCTCTACCTCCTTCACCACTCCAATAATCCCCTCTTGACTGCGCGTGGCGGAGGTGCCATTGGTCACCACCGCCAGATCCCAGCTCAGCTCCAACCTCTCCTTCCCAACCCGACCGAACACCTGATACTTAGTCTCTTCTGCCCCGGCCTTACCGTCACCTGTGCCACCATCTATGTCCGCCCTAACGCCCAGTTTCGGCGGTGGCACTGGTTCCTCTCCTCCTTTCAAGCCGACCTCATCCCCATTCCCCAGCACACCTTTCCTGAATCCAACTCCACTGCCGATGTTATCCTTTCCTCCCCTAACCTCCTTGGCTGCATAACGGTGGATGTCCTGGAGCCTATTGGTAGCAACCATCTCCCTGTCCTCCTCACCATTTCAGACGGTCATCGCCCCCGCCCCGACCCTCGTAATGACCCTCCCCTGAAGTGCGTCGATGACTATTCCCACGTCAACAGGAATGCCTACCAGGATACCCTCTCCACCCAGGTCGATAGCCACCCCTTCACCTACCACCACCCTGACGATGTTACCCATGCTGCCTCCTTTCTCCAGCAAGCCTTGTCTGAGGCCGTGAGGCCCATGTCCCTAATGTCGCCATCCATCCCCACTGTCCTACCTTATCCCCACAGGCCGTCCTCCTCCTCCGTGGATCCCGCCGTTTCTACCGTGCCTTCCTCTGCACGTGTGACCTGGACACACTACGACGCCACCGGCAAATCCAGTGACTCATTCGAAGTTTGCTCGTGACTAAGAAATGCTGGGACTGACGACAGACATGCACCTGTTTAAATGCTACCCTACCTATAAACTCGTCCAAGTTCTGGTCAGCCTTCCATCGCCTTACCGGAACTAAACCGTCCCCCTACTATCCTCCATGATGATCTCCCCTTCCCTGACACCCTCAGTAAGGCCAATGACTTTGCCTCCTACCTCTCTGATATCTTTTCCATCCCCTATGATCCCCAGTTCGATTACTCCCTCTTCCCAGATGTCCACGATCGAACTGACACCTCTGTCCCTCCCCTCGCACCTGGTTTCCAGTACTTGGACAACATTGCACACATGCAACTCAATGCCCCTATCACTACACAGGATCTCATTCTACACTCCGCACAAAACGCAACACCGTTCTTGGTCACGATCGTGTCACCTACCGCCACCTTCATGAAGCTCCTGCCTCTTTCCTCTCCACCCTGGCAAGGCTCTACAATGTAGTCCTGTCCACCGGCTACTACCCCGACCTGTGGAAAACCTCCCCTGTCCTGATGCTCCTTAAACCTGGTAAACCACTGTCCGCCGTCTCCTCCTACCGTCCCATCACCCTTACCTCAGTCTTCAGCAAGCTCCTGGAATCCATCCTGACCTAATGCATCCACCAGCATCTCTGCCAGCACCGCCTCCTTCCCGTTACCCAGTGTGGCTTTCGGCCATCCTTCTCTTCCGATGACCTTCTCCTTCACCTCACTCATCTCCTTTCCTAGCAGCTTAATTCCCGTCGCTCCGCAGTCTTCCTCTCCCTGGACCTCAAACGTGCCTATGACCGCGTATGGCATTCCAGTCTCCTCTTCAAGCTCCAGACTTTCGCCCTTCCCATTAACTACGTCCATCTGATCGGCTCCTTTCTCTCCCACTGTCCTTCCTATGTCACCATCCATAACACCGATTCCTACACCTTTTTTCCCTTCGCCGGTGTGCCTCAAGGCTCCGTCCTCTCCCTCCTTCTGTACCTTTTGTATACGGCGGACATGCCGCCGCTGTCACACACCGTCCACCTTCTCCAGTTTGCCGATGACACCGCCTTCCTTGCCCTCGCCCCCACCCTGCAGCGTTCCCAACACCTTCTCCAATCCCATCTTGACTGGTTCACCGCTTGGTGCAACCAGTGGTTGCTCAAGGTCAATCCCTCCAAAACCCAGGCGATCATTGTAGGCAAAACCACCCCTTCCTCCGCCTCCTTGATTTCTATCTCACGATCTATGGCCGTCCTATCGCCCTCACCCCCACCCTCAAGTATCTTGGAGTCACGCTCAACCGTCGCCTCTCCTGGACCCACCATCTCCAGACAATCCAAGCCAAGGCACGCTCCCGACTCCGTCTCCTCAAGCTCCTTTCCGCCTGTACGTGGGGTCTGGACCCCTCCACCATCCGCCACACCTATAAATCCCTCATTCGCCCTATCCTTTGTTACGCCCATCCAGCCTGGATCTCCGCCCCCCCTACCTTTTATACATCCCTTCAAATCCTTGAATGCCATGCTCTCCGCCTCGCCTATCGCATCCGTCTCCCCTCCCCCACACAGATCCTGTATGACCTCATTCCGTTCCGCCACCTCCTCCTTTTCCTTGAAAGGATACGGATGCTGTACACCTCCCGTAAACTCGATCCTCCTCACCCGCTTGTCTAACCCATCCTCTCCCACCCCCGCCCACTGTATCTCCACGTCCCACCTGCTCTCTGTCTCTCCACTCTCCATACCCTCTCCCAAGGTGGCTTCTGCCAGCTCCCCCTCCCTGATGATGATCTCCTCCCCTCCATATACCCGTCCTATCAACTTTCATCCTCCCCCCCCCAACTTCCTGTGTCTTTTCCTTTAGGCACCCTCCCTCCCTTCTCTCTCTTTTTCCCCCCATCTCCCTTCCTCCACCCCTCTTCCCCTGGGCTTCCCCTCCCCCTTCCTCCCTTCCCCCTATCTCCCCTGCCTGTGGCATCTCTGCTCTCCCCTCCCCCTCTCCCACTCCCCCTCCTCCTCTCTTGGCAGGTCCCCGGACTCGAACACGCTCAGTGGACATTCGCGCGCCGGAGATCATCGCCATCAGTGTCTCGTGTGTGTGTCTTCGTTTTGTGTTTAGTGTTCTTTCGCCGTCACGCCACCACTGTTCACGTGTGCCGTCGAAGTCGTCCGTGTTATGTGCGCCGTGTCAACAAGTGTTAGTGTTTTTTCTCGTCCAGCGTGAACGGCTTCATGTTTATTGTTTTTCGTGTCTACAGTTTTGCCCGACGTTTTTATTGTATTATCTGTGCCACCTCTATGTCATATTATTGTACCACTCACGGCTGAAGAGCAGCATAATATGCTGCTGACAGCCCGCCTTGTAAAAGGTGATTAAAATAACAATAAAGAAAAAAAAGAAGTACAAGCAAGCAAGCAATCATCTCACCATAATGCAGAACGATTTCACTTGAAGTGCCCATTTCTGTACTCCAACACAAAACGTCTTCTCTAAACAGATCAACACAGCGTCACAGAATCAGGCGGTAGAACATTGTGTATTCACAGTAGCAAGTGGAAGAGGAGAATACTTTGTGTGTTCTTTTGTTCACTGGCCATTCGGACCTCGCTAACTGATTCTTACCGCCAAACAATTCCGTTGGCCGGCTCACCTCAGAGCTTAGGCGACTTATATAAGACATGCCTTGCAGTTCCCAGACAAAGATATTCTTGCAACTGATAGAATAGTTTCTTTCAGACAGACAAGTGCTTATCGATGTGCACATGAATACATGGTATGGAAGGTGTCTACACCACACGACTTCCAGCCTCTCCTCAATACTTCTTGGAATGAGATTATACAAACTCTAACTGAACATATGTTCGTGAAACGCAAATGCCATGGTCTGGGGCTACCGAGACGTTCTTCAAGAGACGTAGGTAGTATTCCGTCACCATTTCCTTTTCCACCATCAATAATAACATAGATAATACTTTACATACTACGCCAAACCATCTTTACCAGGATTTTTGTGGAATTTTCACATTTCGTTCGTTAGATAGTGGGCAAATATCAGAGCCTTACGTCAGGAATTTTGATTTAGTCCTGAAGTTGAGGTCGTTACCTTTTATTAGTGGACTAACCGAGAACCCCTCGTTGGCTGGCTATGTGTATATTCCAATCTTCTATTAGACTATCTTATCCTTCCCACTCTCTCTGTCCATCTCCTCCTTAATCCCTCTCTGACCATCTCCTTCACCCCCTCTCTTTGTCCTCCCGCCCCTATCAGTCTCATTCTCCCCATCTCTCTGTCCGTCTGTTCCTCCCCCCGCTGTCCATCTACTCCTTCCCTCTCTGTCCATCTCTCTCTACCCCCTCTATCTGCTCCTCCTCCAATCTCTGTCAATCTTCTCTTCATCCTCCCTCACTGTCTGTCTCCTCCCCCCCCCCCTCTTTCCGTGCATTTCCTCCCACTCTCTGTCTACGTCCACGTCGTTTCCTCGCCTTCCTCTGTTCCTCTCACCTCCTCCCCTCTCTCTGTTCATCTCTTCCTCTCCCCTTTCTCTGTCCATTTCCTTTTCCCTCTCTCTTAATCTGCATTTTGACGGTGAGTTACTAAGAAACGTTCTGATTATTCTTAGTTCGGAAAATGATCATTTCGCCCTAGCAGAAGTAACTGGCAGGGTCAAATACCGCTTAAGAGCTGTGAATACATTAGGAATACTGCTTGCAAGAAAAGTATTTTTAACAAATAAAAATTTTGTAAGATCTTTAACTTACCTTTCTTTCTACATAAATTTTTTTTAAGCTATAAGTTCATGTGAAAGATTCGCGGTGAAATCTGATTCGTACTTTCTAGCCAGTTTATCTACTGCTCTCTCAATATCTTTTCTTACTAACTTAAAAAAAAGAATAGCGTGTTAAGAAAGAAAAATAATCTTCGATGTTACGTAAAATTGTTGAATTGTTAACTTAAAATATCAAGAGAAGCATTGAAAACTGTGATCAAAAAAGACAACAGTGTGTTAGAGATGGGCAAAGTCGTTCATCAGTGGGAACTAGTTCACTGGTGATCGTTCTTTTTTGGGAATCGTTCATTTTTACTCGTTGGCCGTTCATTGTGCTTGGTATATACTTCTTATGAAAAATTGGAAATTAGTAGCATAGGTGACTGAAGGTGGAAGACGCCAAGAGGGCCACTTGCCTCCCCCCTGGAGTACAGAGCTTTTATTCGTAACAGAATTCTCAAACACTCGGAATTTTCGTGATTCTGCAAAACATCTCGTTTAGCCAACTGCAGCGTTATGTGGCTGATCGCAGTGAAATAATATAAGGTGGCGCACGAAAAACCGGCTCCGAGTACAGACTGCTTGCCAATTACGCGCGATTTGTTGACCGCTGCTAGCAGAATAGATTAACATGTAATAATTAGGCCGTGGAGAAATAACAGATAAGCTAATGCAAACAACTTCGAAACAATAGACGACGATTGGTAAGCGACAATGAGCAGTCTAGTACTCGGCGCCGATTTTTCGTGCGGCACCCTGTACCACTGAAATAATATTGTAGGAGTTATCATATTCTCTTCACAAAATGTGACACATTACACTCGATTACGAAGCGCGGGCTTCATTCTGTTGTAAGTCGGTCTGCCTTAAAAAAAAAAAAAAAAAAAAAAAAATGGCTCTGAGCACTATGGGACTTAACATCTGAGGTCATCAGTCCCCTAGAACATAGAACTACAGAAACTTAATTAACCTAAGGACATCACACACATCCATGCCCGAGGCAGGATTCGAACATGCGACCGTAGCAATCGCGCGGTTCTGGACTGAAGCGCCTAGAACCGCTCGGCCAACGCGGCCGGCGGTCTGCCTTCCATAACAATAAACATGCTCTTTTACCTTGGTTAAAGAAAAGACAAAAAATGGCCCCTCGTGTGTGCCGCGCCGACCTCCCTTGAATGTGTACTAACAAAAAGTCTTGCCTTTTTACAAGTATTTCTTCTGCTGTTTACCTAAATAGTGAAGTAAGCTGATACACCGTTTTGTTACCTGAAAAGATGTATGTCTTACATACAACGTTATTTTTATGTAATTGATGTAATTATAAAATACATTTTAATTACCGGTCGTGGGCGCTGAATAGAATACGAAAAGAACCCGAAGTTCAGGGTTCAAAACAGGTTTGAAACAGATCTAGAATGCGTGTGCGAAGCGAACGAAACAAACAACGACGGCTCGATACTGAACTACGAGCAGTCGGCAGTGGAACTGCAACGAGTGGCCAGGCGAAGGACGACTCCGGCCGATCGAGACCGAGACCGAGACCGAGACAGACGGGAACGGGATCGAGGCTGGAACGAGACCGGTCGACGTGCCGTTCGGGACCGAGACCAACCGTTTCCCGTTCCCGGGAACTACGAGGCCTGTTCAGAAAGTAAGCTCCGATTGATTGCCAAATTGAAACCACAGTGAACATCAGAAATGTTTTACTTGTAACAATTAGCTACACCTTTCAGCTACTTCTCTACGTAGTCGCCGTTCTGACTTAGACTTTTGTCATAGCGTTGTACCAACTTTTCAATAGCCTCATCATAGAAGGCAGCCGCCAGTGCTTTCCGCCAATTCTCCACGCTGGCCTACACCTCGTTGTCTGTGTCAAAATGTTGTCTTCAAAGACAGCGGTTCATGTGACCAGAGATGAAACTCAGGGGGAGACAATTGTGGACTGTATTGTGGGTAATCTCACATTTCCATTTGAAAACGATGCAGGAGCATCTTCATTGCCCCTGCAGAATGCGGCTGAGAATTGTCTTGAAGAAGAAACAGCACGACAGTTATGCAATGTTAGCTGCATAGCTTCAGGCGAAATTTCTCACCAGGCCCTCGTACTTGGCGGCAGACACTATTTTCTAGACATCTTTACGCACTCACTGCGAGCTCAGAAATGAGAAGAGCGACGTGATGCTAACTGGGGTTATACTAGAGACACTACCCAACACATCTGTGCAAAGCTTTATCGGATTTTCATAGTCGTTTCCATTTCGCGAGCGATCGGAGCTTACTTTCTGAACGCCCCTCGTACATGTAGAACGCCGCGGCCGAAGTGAACTATGAAAGACCGTTCCCTAGAATTCGTTCCTCGCTCGTTTCGTTCATCTGGGTGAACCGTTCCTTTGGACCCGTCAGTTAGCGAGCGACCCATCTCTATGATGTGCCCACAATTCTGTGATCTGCAGAAACCTCGTCAACAAAAATTTCTTTACCTTATGGGTACGTTTTGAGGTCACTTTCATATCAATGCTCCTAACTTACGCTATTGCTTTCGATTCTTCTACTACAAACTCAAAATTGTTTCTTAACAAGACTAGAGTGTTTCTTGCTGTTTGAAAAAGTTGAGAGCCCTTCCGTAATCAGCAAAAGGGGACTTCAGTAGTTTGGAAACTAGAGTAACATTTTCCAAAACCTTATTTTAAAATACGAGAGGCAAGACAAAATCGAAAGTTGGCAATTTTTTACGAAATTAGAAGCATCATTCCTTTCTGATTTCTTCTTACTCTAAAAAATTGAAATTACTTTTGACTGATATCTGTTAGTGAAATCTGGAAGACCACATAGCTGTCAGCAGGATCTTCGGAGTTGTTAGAACACGTCTCTCGGTTGCAGCAGTTTCATTTATTTATTGCCATAGAACCAAAGAAGCAGTAAAGAAAACATCCATGAATTAAATTTTCTCATAAAACTGGTGCAGTCCCACCAAATTTGTTACGGAATCATTCAGTGCCAAATTTAAATTAGGTATTGAACAACGTAGAAACTCAGCATTTGGATCCGTGGTTTAGTTCTTGACTTCAAGCCTCAGTATGCTTGATGTCTGCAGCTATCCAGTAGTACGTTCATATTCTCTAAACCAGTTATTACTTCATTTTCAAAATACTCAACATAGTGGCCCCCTTACTTCACTGAAACCTAAAAACAACTCCTTATTTCAACCTCGTCTCTTTCTGTTTTGCTTAAATTTAAGTGAAAATGTCTTTGAACAACACTAAGTTGGTCTTTTCTTGATATATCAGGGGCTGTGTCTACAGTAAGTGAAAAGAATGGCTGCTGTTTAATTTCTCCGACGATCCGCTCTAAAACGAAATTATTTAAAAGTTGTTCCATCTTGTTTTGAATTTGTGGTCTCAAATACTTTGTTGCAGTTCATAATTTGAAAGATGTGCCCTCACGAGAGAATCGTATCAGGTAAGGAGGTCTATTACATTTAAGAAATTTTCGCTCTTTTCTAATGGTGGCTTTTATTATTATTTTTTTATTATTATTTAATTTCATATTATTCTGGATTTTAAAATGTTCGAACTGAAATGCAAGTCTGAAGCAAATGAAAATCATCTTTGGTTAATTGAATCTTCAATTAAATCAAGAAAGATCATGTACTTGAAAAATTTTTAAATATTGAAATTAGAATTTAATTACCACCATCATCATTCATATTTTTCTAGCTATGCTGCTCTACCGGGATTGTCTATTGACGAATATAATTTTGGGACGTGATTTACGCCTAAAATCTATCGGACTTTTTGTGAAATGTGAAACTTTAGATGCAGGTTGTATTCTGAAAGCAAACCAAACGTATTACACCGATTGGTGCCGTTAATACGTGATCATTCACTAACAGACATCCCCACACAAAGTAAGCCAGATTTAATTACCAAGTTCATAAAAAAAGCTGAGGAAAAATGTATGATTAGTCATAATAACGAACACAATGAAATTAAATAGCTATTATTATGCAAAATGAGCACAAATATCAAAAACTCTACATAACGTTGACCAAGCAATAATTTTTTTGACGGTACCGGACAATGGCTGACCAGGAGGAGAGAGAACAAAAGGTTGCGAGTCCTTGTTCGCTTAAATTACATAGATAATACAATGACAGAGATATGAAATTCGTTATGATCACAATGTCTTCCTTTTTTTTTTTTTCAGCGATAAAATCGTCTCAGCGCTACTGCGCGAAAACACACAGTCACGAAATCCGACAACACTTGGGAGAACATTATACAGCCCCCTAAACTTTTAAAAGTTTGTCAAGTCTTTGTGAAAAGTTTTAAAAATTTACAGCGCTTCATTAACTTCTAGTCTTTAGTTTGTCCTTTTTTTCATCATTTTATTCGTTTGAGTTGAAGACTGTTTTTGCTTTGCCAGGAATGTAATTTGCTTTCCCATTCGGGTGCTATCATGCCGGAACCTGGTGAAACGACAGGAAAGGCATAGGCATCCAGTTCCTTTTTTCACATGCCATGTTTTCTCATAAAATTTTAAAAACAATACACATTGACAAAATCAGACCATTAAGTACATTAATCAGAATGAACGAATTACATCGTGAGGAAAGAACATCAAGGTAGGAATTTATATTTTTGACAGTTATTTGTCCTTGTGATTTGAGTTTGAGTTATGAAATGTTCATATTAAACACTTAAGAATCATCGCATGGATGGGTTTTTGTTACAGAAATACGCGTGGATTTCGAGACAGTTTACAATAATCACTCAGATGAACATTATTCATTCTTGCTCGATGGTTGTAAAGGCGACGCATTGTAGGTGAAATCAGTCGTGCTGTAGCATTCGGTGTTGCTCTTGTGTAGAGCGGTCACGGCGACTTGCTCGCCATGTTGACAAATCTGCATACGTGGGAGCCACGACGATCTGCGTTGCCTGTGATGGAGCAAAATGATTGCGGAGTTCTGGATCGGTTGTGCTCGACGGAATCCAGTCAGCTCAGAATACAGGGATTATATGAAACATTCGTAGATTCAAGCCAGTAACACAATTTTTTATACACATTCCCTAAAAATAATTTTGATTAGTACGTAGTTGTAGTCACTTGTAATACTAATTTATATCAGTGTTTTCGGTGATAGCTGTGGGTTAAATACACTCCTGGAAATTGAAATAAGAACACCGTGAATTCATTGTCCCAGGAAGGGGAAACTTTATTGACACATTCCTGGGGTCAGATACATCACATGATCACACTGACAGAACCACAGGCACATAGACACAGGCAACAGAGCATGCACAATGTCGGCACTAGTACAGTGTATATCCACCTTTCGCAGCAATGCAGGCTGCTATTCTCCCATGGAGACGATCGTAGAGATGCTGGATGTAGTCCTGTGGAACGGCTTGCCATGCCATTTCGACCTGGCGCCTCAGTTGGACCAGCGTTCGTGCTGGACGGGCAGACCGCGTGAGACGACGCTTCATCCAGTCCCAAACATGCTCAATGGGGGACAGATCCGGAGATCTTGCTGGCCAGGGTAGTTGACTTACACCTTCTAGAGCACGTTGGGTGGCACGGGATACATGCGGACGTGCATTGTCCTGTTGGAACAGCAAGTTTCCTTGCCGGTCTAGGAATGGTAGAACGATGGGTTCGATGACGGTTTGGATGTACCGTGCACTATTCAGTGTCCCCTCGACGATCACCAGTGGTGTACGGCCAGTGTAGGAGATCGCTCCCCACACCATGATGCCGGGTGTTGGCCCTGTGTGCCTCGGTCGTATGCAGTCCTGATTGTGGCGCTCACCTGCACGGCGCCAAACACGCATACGACCATCATTGGCACCAAGGCAGAAGCGACTCTCATCGCTGAAGACAACACGTCTCCATTCGTCCCTCCATTCACGCCTGTCGCGACACCACTGGAGGCGGGCTGCACGATGTTGGGGCGTGAGCGGAAGACGGCCTAACGGTGTGCGGGACCGTAGCCCAGCTTCATGGAGACGGTTGCGAATGGTCCTCGCCGATACCCCAGGAGCAACAGTGTCCCTAATTTGCTGGGAAGTGGCGGTGCGGTCCCCTACGGCACTGCGTAGGATCCTACGGTCTTGGCGTGCATCCGTGCGTCGCTGCGGTCCGGTCCCAGGTCGACGGGCACATTCACCTTCCGCCGACCACTGGCGACAACATCGATGTACTGTGGAGACCTCACGCCCCACGTGTTGAGCAATTCGGCGGTACGTCCACCCGGCCTCCCGCATGCCCACTATACGCCCTCGCTCAAAGTCCGTCAACTGCACATACGGTTCACGTCCACGCTGTCGCGGCATGCTACCAGTGTTAAAGACTGCGATGGAGCTCCGTATGCCACGGCAAACTGGCTGACACTGACGGCGGCGGTGCACAAATGCTGCGCAGCTAACGCCATTCGACGGCCAACACCGCGGTTCCTGGTGTGTCCGCTGTGCCGTGCGTGTGATCATTGCTTGTACAGCCCTCTCGCAGTGTCCGGAGCAAGTACGGTGGGTCTGACACGCCGGTGTCAATGTGTTCTTTTTTCCATTTCCAGGAGTGTAGTATACATGTTTGCGTTGTGATACAAAAGGTTTAATGGATGACTTTTGTTCATGCACTTTACTGTCAGTTGACATCAACACCGTTGCCGCACAACACGGTCATGTTAGTTCCGGTTTCCGCACATTCATTGGTGTCCTCAGAATATCGAACATTACACATGTTTGCAAAGTGTTTATCTAAGTTTTCGTTTCTTAAGCGCTTAGCATCGCGTCAGCGTGCAGTAGTCACGCGTGGCATCACATTCATAAAGATCCAGCGCTACAGTCTGTTCCACAGTTTATGTGCGATACACACTACCTGAGTTTCAAGTAACAACACTTCACTGTGCTCCACTTCAGCGGATCATCGCATGACTTCAGTGCTGTCGTCTGGGTGAGTACACAGATTAAGTTCACTTGCCACTAAGAGTGCCGTCCATATTCGACATTAGTACAAAGTGTTTGTATTTATTTCACAAGGCGAAATTGTATTATCACACGTATAACGTCTCTTGATAACACATATTTCTCTTTGCTCTTGTATAAAGAGTCCTCCCGTGAAATGCAAATTTACGTGCACCACTTCACCATTGACAGTTCTGTTTGCCACTGACAACTTATTACTCATCCCCTGTCGGTACGTGTCATGCTACTTAACAAATGTGCTCAAAGAAAAATCCCATAGCCGGCCGAAGTGGCCGTGCGGTTAAAGGCGCTGCAGTCTGGAACCGCAAGACCGCTACGGTCGCAGGTTCGAATCCTGCCTCGGGCATGGATGTTTGTGATGTCCTTAGGTTGGTTAGGTCTAAGTAGTTCTAAGTTCTAGGGGACTAATGACCTCAGCAGTTGAGTCCCATAGTGCTCAGAGCCATTTGAACCATTTTGAAATCCCATAGCTTATGTACTCTATTGTAGGTACTAACTGTATGATTTACATAGTGTTTATGTTCTATAACTTTCTAACTTTTTTCTCTTACAATTCTTCACGACATTAATTTAGTTGTGTTGGTGTTTGCGGTAGTGAAGTTTAGCTTTACAGTGTTCTTTTAGTATGTAATGCGAGTTTAGTCACTACTACTGGAGCTAAGGACACCACTGACAGTTTTTACCTCCCACAAACTGGTATGTACCGTTGAAATTAGTCGCGAGAATTAGTGCAGAATTCGAATCTGCTTATGGCACAATGTTTGCCATTTCACTACTATAGGACTAAAATCTCCATAGTTTTATCACTTCACTTTAAAAAAATCACCCACAGTAGCTTGCTGTTTATGTTTGCGACTGCATGCTAGGCATAAAAAGAAAATTATTTTATACTACAAATCATTGCATCTGTACAAACTTAAAATCTACTGATGGAAAAACTTTAATCATCTGTACGGCTTCTGCCTTACTTTCTTTACTTAGAATTGCATAGCAAAAGAAATGGAATAATTGCATCCATGAAAATGTTACTACGATTACATCAAAATAAGTTTCTTGTTACTTTCTCTTCATAATAATAACGAAATGACTTTACTTGAAATATTATTCCTGAACTTCTACTACTTACATGAAAGATTGCTGTTCAGCAAAAGGTTTACTTAAGATCTACTTATGCGCGTGAAGAAAATAAATTTTTCTTAAGACCACTATGTACACTGTGAAACGTCTTACACACTAACATATTTACAAATTCTCATAATATTTACATAGGTATATCCACTCTAGGAAATGTTTACTCAGCAAAATATTTCTGTATATGCTGGTGTAGCCACTGCAAGTGGTGGACTACTGTATTATGACATTGATGGTTCTGTAATATCCCATTCTAACATGCGACGGATTTCATTTGATACAGCGTCTCTGTTGGCCCATGGGACAGAATAGGTAGAGTGACAAAATTTTTCGTGAAGCTTTACTTTCATTGTATACACACATCCTTTAATTATACCTGGCTTTTCATCAAAAACAGATATATATTTGTTTAAAAGATCAATCAGTTCGTTTTGTTGTACAGTGTTCAAATAAACTGGTTAATAAAATTTTCTTTGTATTTCTTCTCTATAGGAGTGTATATCAGATTGCTGTTGACTGGGCTGTTGCGAGGGGTGCACCACCCTGCTGGAGCAAATGTAATCTCGATGTATTGCTCACTTGCTAGAACGACTAGAACGACAATTAACAGGCGCTGCCTGAGACATATAATATCTTTGCCCCTGTTAAAAGAGAGCTGCAATACAGTCGCAGGTCAGAGCAGTCCCTGCCGTAGTTGCAGTCACTCGCTGCTGCTACAGTGTAGTTGTAGTCTGTCGATGGCACAGCGCAGTTCATAGTAAGTAGTTAAAGTCACATTTCAGAACAAATCGTAAAATTTTATTATATGGAACAAAATAATAATTGTGATCAGCCGCAGAGCTAAATGATATCATGGAATGAGATGATGATGAACGAATGAATAATTGTTAATACAATTAAAAATCAACAGTTAAATTTAGTCAACCATCTATTGTAAGGTAAATTTTATTATTATTTTGGCATGCACGTCGTTAAGTCACTTGTCTGTGGTGGTAATATGAATTTGTTTCAACCTTTTCTTTTGTGATTCGTCTGCACCGGTTGACCCAGATTTGTAATATTGTAAGGCGGCCGGAGTGGCCGTGCGGTTCTCGGCGCTACAGTCTGGAACCGAGCGACCGCTACGGTCGCAGGTTCAAATCCTGCCTCGGGCAAGGATATGTGTGATTGACCGTTAATTCTCCTCAAGTTACACTGGGCAAATGTAATTTAATAAAAATTACAATTACTGCATAGCTATTTATGGTAAAAAATCTAGCGACGCTTCTCAGTCGTTCTAGAAAGCGGCCATCTTGCCGAGATTAAGTTTCGCAAAATTCACCAAAAAAATTTGCAAGCTATTGTGAGCAACGGTTTTTCTTATTTTTTTAAAAATTTAACGCTCCCTAACTTATATTTACACATCAAGGCAAAGGAAAAAGAGTAATGTCAATACCTCCTTTCTTAGTGCGCTTCAGCAACGTCCCGAGTCGTGGTTTTTTCTTTTAAGGATAGTGCCCCACGTCTCGTATTACCCAGCTTGTTGAAATTATCTCGTACCTCCTTACAGTGGATTTTCATGTAAGAGAAATGTACAATTTTTTTTAGATACTAACATAACAATAATATATATTCATGTATAAGTACATACATAAATACGTCTTTTACTGAGGGAGCCATTTATTATGGTGGCTTTTTTATTATTTTTTATTATTATTTAATTTTATATTAGTCTGGCTTTTAAAATGTTTGAGTTCAAATGCAAGTCTGAATCAAATTAAAATTATCTTTGGCTAATTGAATCTTCAATTAAATCAAGAAAAATTATGCACTGAAAAACCTTGTAAAAATATTTTTTAAATGTTGAAATTGGAATTCAATTACCACCAACATGATTCATAGTTTTCTAGCTAGGCTCCTCTAACGGGATTGTCTGTTGGCGAATATAATTTTGGGACGTGATTCACGCCCAAAAGCTATCGGTCTTCGTTTTGTTAAAAGTGAAACTTTAGATGCATCTATTCTGAAAGCAAACCAAACGTATTACACTGACTGGTGCCGTTACTACGCGATCATTCACTAACAGACATCCCCACACAAATTAAGCCAGATTTAATTATCAAATTCATGAAATAAAAAAATCTCTACATAACATTGACCAAGCAATAATTTTTTTGACCGTGCCAGACAGTGACTGACCAGGAAGAAAGAGAACAAAAGGTTGAGAGTCCTTGTTTGCTTAAGTTACATAGATAATATAATTACAGAAATATTAAGAAAGTCTTTCCTTTTTCAGCAATGAAATCATCTCAGCTCTACTGCGCGAAAACACACAGTCACGAAATCCGTTAATACTTGAAAGAACATTATACTGTGTCCCCGTCTCAGATTAACAATGGCTTTGGAAAGATTTTTAACATAGAGCTAATGCCATTGTTACATCCATTATTGTAGAAATTACACGATGGCGTGTTGAAAAGTAATGCCTCCGAAGTTTATATGTTAAGACTCTTCTAGCTTTTTATATAAAACAAAAGTTACTAACACTCTACAGTTCTGTTCTTCACTTCTACGTATTTGCAGCCTTCTGCCCCTGGAGGGCCGCAAATTGTAGCGTGAACATGGCGGTGTGTAACGAAACTATGTCTGTGCGTGAGAAACAGCCCACTGAAATCCAGTTTCGAAACCGAAGAGTTCGACCACACATGGCATTACAGCGTCAGACCGCGGACGATCGCTGTTATCGATCGTCATCCATACATTATCGACTTGGTCTCATCCGATTTTCATCTGTTTCCAGAACCTAAAGAACACCTTCGAGGACTTTACTTTGACATTGAAGACGCGGTGCAAGCAGAGGTGTTGTGACTTTGCCAACAAAGTCAAATATTCTACAGTGACGCTACCAACAACCCAACAACCTGATCTCTTGTTGAGAGAAAAATATTCGTCACCAGGATGAATATCTTGAAAAATAAACATGTAGACATGAAGAATATGTATGTAAGTATGGATAATATTACATAGACGTAAGTTACCTCTAGAGCGGTTAGTGTGTCGGCTATTACTCGTGCTCGCGCTTTGCCGCGGTGCCATCGCCAATTTAGGCGCGCGCGGAACGATGCGAAGGCCCCCCGCCCCCCCTCCCCCCCCGCGCGGAACGATGCGAAGGGGGTCACCCCCCCCCCCCTGAAATTCCAAATTCTATAAGTCCCTCCAGATCCTCAAGCGCCATGCACTCCATCTCGCCTTCCGTATACGCCTCCTGTCCCCCTACGCGGATCCTCTATGACTTGATTCCTTTCCCCCATCTGCTCCTTTTCGTCAGACATGTCCGCATTCTCTGCACCTTCCGCCGAGCTGATCCCCCTCATCCACTGGCTACTCCTCTCCTCTCCAACCCCCGCCCACTGCCGCGCCTTCACCGTTGTGTCCCCTCTTCATCTCCTTTCCCGAGGAGGCTTCCATCAACTCCCCTCTCCCTCCATTTATCCCTTCTATCAACTATGATCCTCACCTCCCCCTCCCTCCCTCTCTCCTTTTCCTGGGCTCCCTCTCCCCACCCTTCCAACTTGTTTTTTCTCCAACTACTCACTTCTTGACTCCCTTCTCTCCCCCCGAGGCCTTTTTCTTTCCCCTCCACTGTCTTCCCCACGCCTTTCTTGCATCCGCCCTGCTCCCTCCTTTTTCTGTGGCCTCTCCCACCATCGGCTGTCCTCCTTCCCCCCCTCATTTGTCCGGGTCCTTCCCCCCGCCCCCCCATACCCATGTGCCTTTTTGCTTTATAGTGTAGTGTTTTCTGTGAGTTTTCAGTGCAGTGTGTCCCCTTTTAAAGTGTTGCGAACATACACTAGACTTTCGCCATGTTTTTTAATTGTGCCTGTCTATTTCCTAAGCCTTTTTAATCAGCATCACTGACCTTTTTGTTTTTTATGTTTTCCTCACAATTTTTTCGCCATGTACCAGTTCTAAAGTAACCGTTTTATAACCTCTTTTTATTGCTATATCTTCTCATTATGTTTTGTAACTTTATCTGTAGGCTGCTGAGCGGCGTATTATGCTGCTGCAAGGCCGGCCCCCCTCCCCTCTGGGGGGGGGGGGGGGAATTCGAAATACAATAATGAAAAAGAAAAAGATGCGAAGGGGAGGGTGGGCCCAGCAGCGAGACGCTGTGGAAATTTCTTTGTTTACCGAGAGAGGGCAGTGACCCTGTCATTCGTCGTCGTTGCTGTGCTGGTCGTGTCATGGCCGGATGTGGGCCTTGTGAGCCCGGAGTTTTGTTTCGGCCAAGTACGGAAGCAACGCTCGTTGAGTGGACAACATGGCGTGAGGCTTCACGCCGATAGCAGAACTGGGGCCTCGCTACTTCTGGAGGACAGTTTATCTGTGCAGAGGGGTGAATACAACCGTGTGCATCCTGTCACCGTGCCAGACTTCTGTCTGCCGCTGCCACCTTTAGCTGTGTTAATTCTAGTGGGTAAGCTGTTTTCTCATCCAGGATCGTTCTTGTGCGATTAACTACTGGGTGGCCCTTAACCATTTCCGCATTGTGGTGTGGTACCTCAAATGCGCTGCCGCGTTTTGTGTGTGGGAGTTCCTCACCCTGCAGGTGTCGTTTTGCTTTCAAGTGCTACGTGTCTGTTGCGTAATTCACTGGGTCTAACTTACGAAAGCTGTGCAAATTGTTCAAACTCTTTAAAGCATGTACCCGGGAAATTTTGTTGGAGTAACATCTGTTTATTGAAAGCCCTATGCCTGCCAAGTTCTATAAGCACGAAGGTTGTAAAGTCTGTTATGTTGTTTGAGGTGGTTGTATTGAATAGCAGGTTGTGTAGTCTTAATTTGAGTCAATCAAATTACTGGTAACGGTGGCTCTTGCAGTACTTGATTACCTACTGGTACCTCTGCTCAACAGTGTACGCAAGCAGCTCAAATTATGCAATGTCGTTTTAGTTGTAATTTTAAAGATGTAATTTTATATTAACCCTGTAATGAGCTGTGCTTTTACTGCTTTGCAAACTGCTAATTTCAACAAGCATCTTATTCAAATCATTTGATGGTTAAAGTTGCAATGATAGTGTCTTATATGCTTTAAAGTATTGTAATTTGCTTTAAGAACTTCGGGCTTATTGACAGTTTGCAAGGCTGTACGTTAATATACATCTTGCATGCAAAAGGCTGGCTGGCTTTGCAGTTGGCGTAAAACGGATCAAAAATGGTTCAAATGGCTCTGACCACTATGGGACTTAACATCTGAGGTCATCAGTCCCCTAGAACATAGAACTACTTAAACCTAACTATCCTAAGGACATCACACACATCCATGCCCGAGGCAGGATTCGAACCTGCGACCGTAACGGTCGCGCGGTTCCAGACTGTAGCACCTAGAACCGCTCGGCCACTCCGGCCGGCAATAGAATTGGGACTCTGTGCTGCTACCAGTGTTTGTTGTTTCGGTGCCTGGTAAATAAAGTTTGTTGTTGGGAATCCTCTACGGACTCGGTCCTTTCACTCGCCGCAGTCTTCAGACCTGCTAGCAACGTACTACTTAAGAAGTTTGTTTTATTTGAAAAGCTTTAAGAGTTATCAGATAAAAAATTCGAAGGCATTAATTTCCAGCAACTCCTCTTTATCGAAAAGTGTATTAATGGTTTTGCCACGTTTCCACGTGCTGTAAGTAATACACGTTTTTAAATGTGTAACACAACTTTCGTGTAAATTTATTTTCTTTCTTAGACCTTCGAATAATTAATTTGTCCATGACACCATGCATTTTTCCATTTTCACGTAGCTAGCACACTAGACAGTATAGGGCAGGTGGAGGTACAGCTACTTAATTTTCAGTTGTTCTAACACTGTGGTCTACGTTGAGACGAAGTCGAGAAATAATTACTCAGACATGAAGAATAAAGGAGTAGAAGTTAATAACGTAAGCTCCTCACTTTCTACATTGCCAGAATAATCAAAAGGTATTTGTGCAACAAAACGCAAGACACAAGTTTTATGATAATAAATCAGCACAGCTGTTTGCGAATATTCTAAAAGGAACTCACAAGCTGTCACGGCATTAGGAGGTTGAGTGCCTGATCGTGAACTTTACTAAAATTTCAACCTATGGTGCAAATGGCTCTGAGCGCTATGGGACTTTACTTCGCAGGTCATCAGTTCCCTAGAACTTAGAACTACTTAAACCTAACTAACCTAAGGACATCACACACATTCATGCCCGAGGCAGGATTCGAACCTGCGACAGTAGCAGACGCGCGGTTCCGGCCTGAAGGGCCTAGAGCCGCTCGGCCACCGAGTTCAGCCTTTGTAGATGTTTATTAGATTTAATGAAATCCATACATCGTTACATTCCTTAGTCATGCTATCCCAGGAACTTACAGCCTGCACCAAAATAGTTGTTTATGGCTCTTTTTTTTTCTTTTAGAGACATGAGTGTGTCCAGCATGAGTTCTTTCCAGGTCTTTTCGTCTACTGAATTCTTTCATCTTAAAAACACAAATGAGACCAAATATAATGTTATCTGCCCACCACGAGAGTGAATGCCGCCTCGTGGCGTGGCGTTGTGAGCTCGTGACGCTGTAAGAAAAATATGTAAGTGGAGTAGAAAAAATGGAAATTTGTATTTGGCGTCATTGGCCCCTTGCGGGCCAAGTCTTATTACATTCGACGACACATTGGACGACCTGCGCGCCGTATGGGGATGAAATGATGATGGTGACAACACAACGCCCAGTGCCTGAGCGGAGAAAATCTCCAACCCAGCCGAGAAACGAACCCGGGGCTTTAGGACGGCAATCCGTAACGCTGACCACATTTATTTTGTTATCTTATTTTGTTCGGTATTGTTCGTTGCGTTTGGTCCGGGCGGACGTTACAAGACATCCGTTCCAGCTGATCTTTGATTCCTTTACTCAGTTTTCTTTTATTACAGAGGGCGAGCAGCCCTGTGACCGAACACGCTGAGCTACCGTGCCGGCGACCACTCAGCTATCGGGGCGGAAACAGTGGAGTAGAGAGGAATGGCGAATCATCCTAGCGACAATACGGTCCCCAAATGGGGAAAGCCGCTCACATAGGAAGACTTTTAAGGCTCCGAGCCTGTGAACTAGCGTTTAGAAAGCGGCAGAACTGTTTGGCTAATGGCGTGCTACTGTCGTCAGCATCTGTGGGAAGTGGCTGAACAACGATGAAACCAAGAACAGGAGACAAGTCGTTGGACATACACTCCTCATCACAGAACGTTGAGGCCAGAGGTTGGCCGACTCTACCTAGCTGGATAGACGTCGATCTGTAGCTGATCTGACCGCAGAGCACAGTGCTGGTAAAAGCATAAGCTTTCAGAACACACCGTTCAGCGCACATTGTAGAAATTGGTGCTCCATAGATGTTCCTACGTCAGACCATTTGCGTCGTAACTGGACTGTGGATAAGTAGAAAAGCCAGGTCGATAGTCGTTTCAGATGCGTCGTCGTCCAAGAGAAAACATGCACCAGGCCAAGGCCAGAGGTCGATTGGGGCGACTTAATACCATAGGGAACATTCACCTGGAATGCCTTCGGACCTTTGATAGCAATCGAAGACACCGAGGCAGCCGTGGACAACGTGAACATAACTGGTATCACACATGCTTCCCATCCTGTCCAAGGAATAGAAAAGCAACTGGAATCACTCAATAGAGGAAAGTCCACTGGACCTGACGGGATAGCAATTCGATTCTACACAGAGTACGCGAAAGAACTTGCCCCCCTTCTAACAGCCGTGTACCGCAAGTCTCTAGAGGAACGGAGGCTTCCAAATGATTGGAAAAGAGCACAGATAGTCCCAGTCTTCAAGAAGGGTCGTCGAGCAGATGCGCAAAACTATAGACCTATATCTCTGACGTCGATCTCTTGTAGAATTTTAGAACATGTTTTTTGCTCGCGTATCATGTCATTTCTGGAAACCCAGAATCTACTATGTAGGAATCAACATGGATTCCGGAAACAGCGATCGTGTAAGACCCAACTCGCTTTATTTGTTCATGAGACCCAGAAAATATTAGATACAGGCTCCCAGGTAGATGCTATTTTTCTTGACTTCCGGAAGGCGTTCGATACAGTTCCGCACTGTCGCCTGATAAACAAAGTAAGAGCCTACGGAATATCAGACCAGCTGTGTGGCTGGATTGAAGAGTTTTTAGCAAACAGAACACAGCATGTTGTTATCAATGGAGAGACGTCTACAGACGTTAAAGTAACCTCTGGCGTGCCACAGGGAAGTGTTATGGGACCATTGCTTTTCACAATATATATAAATGACCTAGTAGATAGTGTCGGAAGTTCCATGCGGCTTTTCGCAGATGATGCTGTAGTATACAGAGAAGTTGCAGCATTAGAAAATTGTAGCGAAATGCAGGAAGATCTGCAGCGGATAGGCACTTGGTGCAGGAAGTGGCAACTGACCCTTAACATAGACAAATGTAATGTATTGCGAATACATAGAAAGAAGGATCCTTTATTGTATGATTTTATGATAGCGGAACAAACACTGGTAGCAGTTACTTCTGTAAAATATCTGGGAGTATGCGTGCGGAACGATTTGAAGTGGAATGATCATATAAAATTAATTGTTGGTAAGGCGGGTACCAGGTTGAGATTCATTGGGAGAGTGCTTAGAAAATGTAGTCCATCAACAAAGGAGGTGGCTTACAAAACACTCGTTCGACCTATACTTGAGTATAGCTCATCAGTGTGGGATCCGTACCAGATCGGTTTGACGGAGGAGATAGAGAAGATCCAAAGAAGAGCGGCGCGTTTCGTCACAGGGTTATTTGGTAACCGTGATAGCGTTACGGAGATGTTTAATAAACTCAAGTGGCAGACTCTGCAAGAGAGGCGCTCTGCATCGCGGTGTAGCTTGCTCGCCAGGTTTCGAGAGGGTGCGTTTCTGGATGAGGTATCGAATATATTGCTTCCCCCTACTTATACCTCCCGAGGAGATCACGAATGTAAAATTAGAGAGATTAGAGCGCGCACGGAGGCTTTCAGACAGTCGTTCTTCCCGCGAACCATACGCGACTGGAACAGGAAAGGGAGGTAATGACAGTGGCACGTAAAGTGCCCTCCGCCACACACCGTTGGGTGGCTTGCGGAGTATCAATGTAGATGTAGATGTAGATGTAGATTCTCTTCCCTAACGGTGAACGCATCTTACAGCAGATCCGTGCCAAGAGGCCAGAATTGTGCTACAGTCGGTTGAGGAACCTGATTATTTCATTTATTCTGGTATCAGAAACATACATATTGTATACACAGTTATGACTATAATACTTTTGCCCAAACTTTGCCACTTCAAATACATTTGCTGCTCGTTGATGTTCATCTTCTGTGCAGGGCATAATAGGCGTTGAAGCTTATGGTAAACTGTCTAGTCTTCTCAACAGTCGCACTGAATATTATATTGGTAAGTATAGTCACATCTTGCCAAATTAACCTTTGATCTGCCAACTCCAGATTTCAGTCGGTTTTGGGACTTCCAAGTAGTCCTTTTCTCATTATGGTCGGGAGGTAAAGTTTATGAAACTCTATTCGAGCTTGGAATAAGGTAGATCGTAGCCCTCCACACTTGTAACCTAGCTTTCTCAGCAGTTGTTCCAAGTGCCGTCGATGCCCTTACGAAACTCCTCTTTGACTGCAGTCTTTCCGGGTTGATATCTTGCCCAATAAATTCGCTTGAGCTGAAATCGATAGAACACATCAGGAACTTTACCGTGCCCCAACTCCACTGCCACATACCACCGGTTCTTAATTTGCGAGAAATTCGTAATCTGTGCGTAGACATCTTTTGTGACACACGCCTCCGGTATCTTACGAAGGAATGTCGAATCCATGCCAGTCACGGTCGTTCTTTTATCGTGTCCGAAAGGTGGACCAACACACTATTAATTCGATGGACATAACGTTTAGGCTCATCAGCGCATGTACACAAAGCGAGTATATGCATACGAAGATTGGGGATTCATTTTAAATTCAAACGATATCGACATCCCGTAGAGCTGTAAACGCTTTCGCGATTTGAATGTTCACAAAACTCCAGCCCAAATTCTTGAAAAAGCAAAGGTGAGACCAACTGCTAATACAAAGAATGAATATAGTTTTTAATTGTAATGAGAGGTCATTTGCCAACAACTATCTCACAGTTTTGTTGAAAACTAGACAGTGAGCATAGTTAAATTATAAATTACACTACCTGTGTGCTACATGACTACATTTGTCATCAGAACTTCGTGCACTGATGAGGAATCGTCAGCTGAGATGTTCACTGGAAAACAATTTTTTGTCAACGCATGCCGTAGAGCACATGCTGTCATATTTTTAAGTGTCCAGGTGACTTCTTCAGCGATATTTGTTACAAATACCGCGAAAGACGTATAAAACTATTCACTGACGTTTCGTTGCCGTCTGTCCGAGACTTCTTCAGAGGTGAAACCCTGACAACTATGTACAAATCTCAAGACGTCCCAAATTTATAGGGACATGGTGAGCTATATACAGGAATTAGGGTTCTCCTCGAGATGCCGAATGGAAATCATGATCTCGGACAAGTGATATCATTCTCTACTACAAGTAATCGGTCTTTAGAATTCCTGTGTTTTCACAGTCACCATTGTTATTTCATTCAACTCTCGGTTCCCTTTTGTTAAAACTACTCGAACGCTTACAACTTTTATGTCGCCTCTTTAGAGAAATGCATAATTTTGCAATGCATAAACTCTGGTATCACAAAGTTGTATTTCACAGTCTCTACACCGTAAAGCACATGTGGGTAACCGACAGCCGGCGGACCGGATCCAGCCAGCGGGAAGATATTCGTAAGAGAGAGAGAGAGAGAGAGAGAAAACGAGAGAGAGAGAGAGAGAGTGCCCATATTATACTCAGCTCGCGATGCATTTATGGACTTTATCTACCGACGTTCGGCTCACGTCGGGTTTGCAGCTCATGATGCAGACCAATGAAAGTTTTCAGAATGAAAGTTTCGCTCTGCAGGCGGAGTGTGCGCCGTTACGAAACTTCTTTGCAGATTATAACTGTGTGCTGGGCCGAGACTCGAACTGAGGATCTTTGCCTTTCGCGGGCAAGGGCTCTGCCATCTGAGATACCCAAGCACGACTCATGATCCGTCGTCACAGCTTCAGTTCCGCCAGTACCTCCTCTCCTACCTTCCAAATTTCACAGAAGCTCTCCTGCGAACCTTGCCGAACTAGCACTTCTGGAAGAAAGGATATTGCGGAGACAAGGCTTAGCCACAGCCTGGGGGATGTTTCCAGAATGAAATTTTCACCCTGCAGCGAAGTGTACGCTGTTATGAATGTTCCTGGCAAATTAAAGCTGCGTGCCGGAACGAGACTCGAACTCGGGAGCTTTGTCTTTCGCGGTCAAGCGCTCTATCATCTGTCTGGAAGGTAGGAGACGAGGTACTGGGGGAACTGAAGTTGTGAGGACGGGTCGTGAGTCGTGCTCGGATAGCTCAGATGATAGAACACTTGCCCGCTAAAGGCAAAGGCCAGAGTTAGAACCTCGGTCCGGCACACAGTTTTAATCTTCCAGGAACTTCCAGTGAAAGTTTTGTATATTTTGCGTAGGATCAGTGCCATTTAGCCGCCGCTGGATCTGAACAACAACAAAAAACACGTTTCCCGTCCGAGCGCGAAGTTATGACCTGGGTGGAAATGTGTGTGCGGAAAGTGAGGGAGAAGTATTTTCGCCTCTGATCAGTGCTGACAACACACACACACACACACACACACACACACACACACAGGCCCGGTATTTCCAAAGTTATGACTTTATTTCGCTTGGGCCACAATCGAACCTCTTCGTGCATTTTGCGAATGCCGTACATTGCTTACAGGAAGCAGTTCGTGAAATCTTTATAATGTCCGCATTTCACATATTAATTAATTTTTAGCTCTTGACATTCGTCTGTTGCGAGGTACCTAACAGTAGACACTTCTATAAATAGTGCTTTTTGTATGGCTTATTAAAGTAAAAGTCGACAAGTGCGAAACAGTTCTGTTTGCACGCAGACCGAAACTACTGCGCAAACATCAACGCAGTAGACATATAACGCTACATACATGCCCAATACGTTTCCGAGTCTCTGGCTGGACCGGAAACTTACATGGGGGGAGCACATCGAATACGTTGCCAACAGAGCGCACGTGAGGGTCAAACAACTCTACCCAGTGCTCAACAGGGGAAGCACATTCAATAGGAGTGTGTCTAGGTCAATATACATGACACTGATTACACGTCTGATGACGTACGCAGCTCCCGTCTGGGGATATGCAGCTCCTACATGACTGCACCGCCTGCAGATCATACAGAACAAAGTGCTACTAATCATTAGCAACGCTCCACGCTACACACGCACCGTGGATCTTCACAAAGAATATCGCCTTGAAACCCTCAAGGAAGTATTCAAAAAACACACCACACGACTATACAGGAACTCGAGACACTCGAACAATCCTTTCATCCTTACTCCGGAAAACTACGATCACAACCATAGGTGGAAGCACAAGACATTACTAGCTATGACATAGCCACCTATGGCAAGCTAACATACACCAAGAAGCGACAAACGTCGACAAGCCCCTGCATATCAGGAACGTTGACTGGAAATTACCAGCAGCTATTCCAGCCGACCAACATGAAACAGCAGGGAAACCGACGCGCTCGCCCACTGACGCACAAACAATTCACCAACATCACCCTACACTGTGCATCCGATATATGACCTATCGGACACCAAAACGATGATAAACCTAACTGTTGCAGGTTGCTGACGCTGATCGAGAGTTTAACACTGGCACCCAGCGGCAGCCGCCGAGCAACACCACCGCACAACGTCAAAGGTATCGACCTGCATGATACCCACTACTAACAAAGCCTGCACTAGCACGACCTATCGCAGGCAGCAAGACATCCGCTACTGCTCTTACCACCCGACCTAACTATCGCAGAGTTTTTTTCCCTTGGCTCTTGCCTTGGCACTTTTTTTTCTCTGCCCTTCAAACCGCTACCCTTCGTTCACCTTCGACCCAATCTATCTCCAGATGAGCGCGTATTAATGGTTAACCTTAACCAGACGTACGCAAACATCGCAGTACCCACATCCTTCGACACGTCACTCTAGTGAAAGCTAATCCTTATGCAGAGATGACAGTAGACCTTTTGAGTTGGCCATCATGCCGGTGTGGGCGTGGAGGGACTCCACCTCTGTTAAAAAAAACTGCTTTTTGTGTCGAATGGTACATAACTTTTCGATTAGTTTTAGCGTTAGCTATGCCTCATTTGATTTTCCTATACGAAATGAGAAGCTGGCATGTGTATCAGTCCACAACTGGAACAACAGCGTAATCCACCTACTACGGCAAGAAAAAGGGAATAAAAGTGAGATAGTGTTAACACTTTCATCCTTCTTTACCTCCACTGCATTACTGCAGATGACGTGTCACTGAGCACATTTGTACTGTGCATGCAGTACACGTGAGGTGCCTTGTGGTTTCCACTGCCCTGTGTGGAATACATAATTTTTTGTACATTTCACTAACCTGCTGTCTTCATGATGAAGATGTCCCCAGCGCAGAAAACAGCACGCAGGTCGTGCATTCTTTTTCTTGAGGCTGAAATTAACTTCGCAAGGTACTGCTGCTACGAATAAACTATAACTCATTTGGGATGCCACTGACATTTTTATTGATATAGACACGAGAAACTATTCTTGATCACAACGTATTGAACATATCTTTCCACAGTCATTATATCTGGCTAAAATAATATGAAATACATCCTGCCACAGACAACATGTCTGTCTAGTGGAACCGTCAGAACTGCAGAATAAAATTACAGGAATCAAATACTACTATTACAGACAACATGTCTGTACCTATCGACGGTCAGAACTGTAGTAAATAAAATTGCATGAAACAAATACTCCTATATCAGACAACATGTCTGTCTACTGGAACGGCCAGAACTGGAGGCGTGACCCGAACGCCACCGAGGTGCATCGTCAATAATATCGTCGGTCTTTGTTTTAGTAATACTTCGATTTTAATAATTTTGAAATGAATTATTAATAGCTGGCTGTTGAGAGATATTTATTTAAAAAAATGAAGTAATTTGGATGACAGGTTTAATTAATAATAGCAACTAAAGTTTAACGTTTTGTCGCCCTACCGCCGAACACAGCAGCAAATCACAGAGCAGGAGCATCATGCATCCGGTCTTTCTCACGGGAATGGTACCGAATCTAACATCTGCCACCGGTACCTCATCCCACATTGCGTCATCTCTACATCTACATCTACATCCATACTCCGCAAGCCACCTGACAGTGTTTGGCGGAGGGTACCTTGAGTACCTCTATCGGTTCTCCCTTCTATTCCAGTCTCGCATTGTTCGTGGAAAGAAGGATTGTCGGTATGCTTCTGTGTGGGCTAGTCTCTCTGATTTTATCCTCATGGTCTCTTCGCGAGATATACGTAGGAGGGAGCAATATACTGCTTGACTCCTCGGTGAAGGTATGTTCTCGAAACTTGAACAAAAGCTACTGAGCGTCTCTCCTGCAGAGTCTTCCACTGATCTGTCATCTCCGTAACGCTTTTGCGATTACTAAATGATCCTTTAACGAAGAGCGCTGCTCTCCGTTGGATCTTCTCTATCTCTTCTATCAACCCTATCTGGCACGGATCCCACACAGCTGAGCAATATTCAAGCAGTGGGCGAACAAGCGTACTGTAACCTACTTCCTTTGTTTTCGGATTGCATTTCCTTAGAATTCTTCCAATGAATCTCAGTCTGGCATCTGCTTTACCGACGATCAACTTTATATGATCATTCCATTTTAAATCACTCCTAATGCGTACTCCCAGATAATTTCTGGAATTAACTGCTTCCAGTTGCTGAGCTGCTATGTTTTAGCTAAATAATATGGGATCTTTCTTTCTATGTATTCGCAGCACATTACACTTGTCTACATTGAGATTCAATTGCCATTCCCTGCACCATGCGTCAATTCGCTGCAGATCCTCCTGCATTTCAGTCCAATTTTCCATTGTTACAACCTCTCGATATACCACGGCATCATCCACAAAAAGCCTCAGTGAACTTCCGATGTCATCCACAAGGTCATTTATGTATATTTTGAATAGCAACGGTCCTACGACACTCCCCTGCGGCACACCTGAAATCACTCTTACTTCGGAAGACTTCTCTCCATTGAGAATGACATGCTGCGTTCTGTTATCTAGAAACTCTTCAATCCAATCACACAATTGGTCTGATAGTCCATATGCTCTTACTTTGTTCATTAAACGACTGTGGGGAACTGTATCGAAAGCTTTGCAGAAGTCAAGAAACACGGCATCTACCTGGGAACCCGTGTCTATGGCCCTCTGAGTCTCGTGGACGAATAGCGCGAGCTGGGTTTCACACGAACGTCTTTTTCGAAACCCATGCTGATTCTTACAGAGTAGATGCTTCTTGCATCTCCACTGCCCTGGGAATAGCTTCCTGGAGCATAATATGATGGCTGAATAAGCCAGAAATATTACACTACTGAGAAGTGTTTTGGAAGTTGTCAACAAAACTTTGCGGCTGCAGTTAATCGTACTGACAAGTAGGAGCAGTGAGGTGATTGGAGAAGAGTAGCACACAACATCGGCTGCTTCGAGCCAGTAGGATGTCCCCGCTCAGCTGATGGCCGGACTCTACTACGTCAGACGTCTATCACGGCACTGGGCGGCAGCTGGCGACCGTGACAGGAGCGGGTGGCGTGGGCGGCAGGTCCAAGCTGGGCGTCCATATTTCAGCGGCGCTGGACCGCGGCCACGCCGGCTTAATTAACGCGCCTCGTAACAAACTGCAGGTGAACAGGCGGGTCAGCGCTTCGTTAATTGGCGCCGTTAGAAGGCATAATTGATGCGATCTGCAGGCTTCCGCTGACACAGCAGCAAGCAGCCGGGTGGGCGGTCGTTTCCCACTGCAGTGCTGCCGCATCGGGAAGGCTCCAGCAAATGGATGCTGCGCACGCTATCACCTCATTCGCTCTGTAGGTGTCTGATGTTCTGTGTAGGGATTTTTATTTGACGATGTTTTGATTGTCAGACCTTCCCGCAATAACAAGTCACTTTGTCGTTTAACACTCTCACTCACGTCACTCTAACGTTAGTACATTTATGTTTGTTACGTCTGTTCACGTGCGCGTATAGCTCTCTCTCTCTCTGTCTCTGTGTTCATTTTATACGCCTGTTTACCATATTGCTGGATGATGTTAATTCCTTTTATATCACTCATAAACATGAAAAAAATACTGAATACCATTCAGTTAACTTTTGCTCCTAATAATTGGTCGGTGAGTCAGAGCCTTATAAGTAGAACTGATTGTATATACAGGGTGGTCAGAAAATGTCTGAAACGGTTGTAGGGATGTTGCAGGGCACGTTGTACTGAGATATAAATGTTAAGAAACAAATTCAATACGCTACGCCGTTTCCTAGTTGTTTTGCATTGATGTTAGCCAATCAGGTCGTTGTGCGCGCAAATCCAAGTTTTATGGAATCAAACAAAGCACTCGTTGGGCAATACCGCCCCTGGCACGCCGCTTGAATGTGAGCGCGCTATGCCCCCATTGGCTAGTTTCAACGCTAAATAACTCTGAAACGGTGCAAAGTATTGAATTTGTTTCTTAACTTTTATATCTCAGTACAACGTGTCATGTAACATCCTTACAAGCGTTTCAGACATTTTCTGACCACCCTGTATATTATTTATTTAGTCGTAAGACAAACATGAACCACCGATAAAGACAAGACATATCATCACTAAAACTTTCAGTAAAGAAAAATTTAGGCAAGTCAGAAGTCTGAAAGTAGTGCCACAACTAGTAATGCCTAACAAAATTTCTTTCCCATATAAACAAACATTACCTTCCAAAGGCAATGATCCTGGTTCGACTGCTGCCCAAGCATCAAATTTTGATTCCGAACACCATGTCATTGACTGCCATTTGCCGGCCGGAGTGGCCGAGCGGTTCTAGGCGCTTCAGTCTGGAACCGCGCGACCGCTACGGTCGCAGGTTCGAATCCTGCCTCGGGCATGGATGTGTGTGATGTCCTTAGATTAGTTAGGTTTAAGTAGTTCTAACAAGGGAACCTCCCCATCGCATCCCCCTCAGATTTAGATATAAGTTGGCACAGTGGAAAAGCCTTGAAAAACTGAACACAGATCAATCGAGAAAACAGGAAGAAGTTGTGTGGAACTGTGAAAAAATAAGAAAAATATACAAACTGAGTAGTTCATGGGAAGATAGGCAACATTAAGGACACTAGGATCGCCGGAGCGCCGTGGTCTCGTGGTAACGTGAGTAGCTGCGGAACGAAAGGTCTTTGGTTCAAATATTCCATCGAGTGACAAGTTCAATTTTTTATTTTCAGTTTATGTGACAAACTCTTATGTTTTCATCACTTTTTTGGGAGTGATTATCACATCCACAAGAAAACCTAAATCGGGCAAGGTAGAAGAATCTTTTTACCCATTCACCAAGTGTACAAGTTAGGTGGGTCGACAACATATTCCTGTCATGTGACGCACATGCCGTCACCAGTGTCGTTTAGAATATATCAGATGTGTTTTCCTGTGGAGGAATCGGTTGCCCTATGACCTTGCGATCAAATGTTTTCGGTTCCCATTGGAGAGGCACGTCCTTTCGTCTACTAATCGCACGGTTTTGCGATGCGGTCGCAAAACACAGACACTAAAGTTATTACAGTGAACAGAGACATCAATGAACGAACGGACAGATAATAACTATGCAAAAATAAAGAATGTAAAATTTTCACTCGAGGGAAGACTTGAACCAAGGACCTCTCGTTCTGCAGCTGCTCACGCTACCACGGGACCACGGCGCTCCCGAGCTCACAACCTTGCCTATGTCGCCCATGGACTACTCAGTTTGTATATTTTGCTTATTGTTTCACAGTTCCACACAACTTCTTCCTGTTTTCTCAATTGATCTGTGTTCAGTTTATCAAGGCCTATCCACTGTGCCAACTTATAACTAAATCTGAGGGGGGTGCGATGGGGAGGTTCCCTTGTAAGTTCTAGGGGACTGCTGACCTCAGATGTTAAGTCCTATAGTGACCAGAGTCATTTGAACCATTTTTTACTGTCACTTGGTCTCTGCATCGTATTTGTAGCACCAGGTCTTATCTGCTTTAATGATGGTTTCCAAAAATGTGGATTTCGGTTAGACATGCCGACGGAATTGCCACATGCTTCCATCGGAGTTTGCTTCTGCTCGTCTGCAATGTGTACTCTGCAAACTGTGTGGCGAAACAAGCTCTGTATCATTTGAGAGATACAGAGGTGAGCAAGAGTGCCTGGAGTTATCCCAGTTCACTGCTACTGGCGCCACATCATAACAAAGTGTCTGTGCCTAACATACCATTGAAGGCGCTAAATATTAGACTTAATAAGACGAAAATTCGTATGAAGCTTCAGTTCGATACAAAAACATTGTCTATGTGTCCCCATTAAGCTACCTCTAATAGTTTTCGAATAATCTACTGAAAACTAAATTTCGAACAAAAACGTCCTTATTGGTAATAGATTAAGTATCATTTACGTTAATGATAGAAAGTTCTGATTACAGAACCTATTGAAACCCATTAAATAATGAAGCTATAACAAGTTTCACGACCTTGACGTAAGTAACAATCAATACAGGGTCTCTTAAAGATGTGGTTCAGAGGTCATGTTCTACTATCGGTTCCGTTGTAAAAATTGCAGTCGGCGAAGTTCAAATGCAGTCGACCTAAAACTGTTTCTGTGATTAAAGCCAACTTAACTCCAGTCATACAAAAATTACGAAGATTCTAAATCGATTCATGAAAGTGTTGTAAAATTACATGTGTCCGAGAAACCAGCCATGTAGAGTCTGCTACCGGGGCATGGAGCGAATAACAGCAGGTGTTCCCTTCAGCCGTCCTCTGCGCCTTATATAAATACAGCCTTAGAGGCAGCGACACACTTCGTACCTATCACTCTCTCCGCGTCAATAAAAAAAAATAATGTCGTGTCACTAGGGCCTCCCGTCGGGTAGACCGTTCGCCGGGTGCGAATCTTTCGATTTGACGCCACTTCGGCGACTTGCGCGTCGATGGGGATGAAATGATGATGATTAGAACAACACAACACCCTGTCCCTGAGCGGAGAAAATCTCCGACCCAGCCGGGAATCGGCTTTGCTCGGTATTGTTCGCCGTATTTGGTGGTAGCACATGACATCCGTTGCAGTTCGTTGTTGATCCTTTCACTCAGTTTTTTATTACAGAGACCAGCTAGCTCTCTGACCGAACACGCTAAGCTACCGTGCCAGCTACCACTCAGCTACCGGGGGCGGACATCCGCGTCAATGAAACGCCGGCTTACGCGCTGCCTCGGATGACGTCACGGCCTGTCGGTAGCTAAATGCTTGTTTTCGGTACAAATAGGAAGCGAACTCGTGAGAACTGTACACCCTCCTGGATCGCTTAGATTTCGCGGAAGTAACTGTTCGTGTGTCGTCTGTAATGTTAACAAAACCGTCTGGCAAGTGGCGTGTTTATTCTCCACTTTTGAGGCGAACAATCAACTTTGATGCTTAGAAGTCAGGGCGAAAGACCATTTTATTGGGAACTTACCGTAGAGGTCGCCTCTGAACTGCTCATAGTGTTGTTTATGATAGGCATCATTATTATTATCTTTATTATCAGGAATTTTATTATTATTGCGCTCGTGAACTTTTACTAAATACGTTAATCAGTTAGAAGTCCAAACTTTCATTTATGACCATGGTTACTGATCCCGCAGAGTAAATAGAGAGTAGAAGTATTTCATTCAGTGAGTGCGAGAAGAATGTGGATTTGAAGACCGGAAATTATGGTCAGTATTTTCTCCATCGCTTTCTGGATGACCGAAAAAAAAAATAGCTTTCAGGCTCTCGTAAAAGACGACGAAGCACAATATAATTCTTATTCCATATTATTTCACTGCCGCCCCACGACTGGACAGAAATCTTCTACTTTTTCAAATGTTCCAGAAAAATAGTGCTTACAAAGAGTCAGTCCACATATGTCTGGACAAGGTGAGCGGCGCTTTATTTGTAAAGCTGTTTTTAGTGTTTCGTGCCTCAGTCGGTAAAAACGAAACGCTTGTAGGAAAGCTCTATTGTCCCTTAGTGTCCCTGTACTTGTGTTTGTCTGTCCGGCTGTTAAAAAATATTTTTGTCAGGAACGGGTAAAAGTATGAAGTTGAAATCTGTGTCACTTACTAATGTCTACGACCTCTTGGTGGTATAGAAATTGAAACTTCTAAGCGAATGATATCAACAGATACGGCCATTTATGACACATACTTCAATACCCACACACTCATTCATCTAATCCTATAGGTCATTTCCCTTTGGCCTAAAGTATAACAAAATTTGACGAAAAGTAAGGTTTCTCAGTGTAAGTAAAAGAAAAAAAATCCTTAAGTTGTTAATTTGTAACTATATCACACGAAAGAAATATTTCATTTCTCATTTGTTATCCGACATCAAACTAGTGACTAAAACAATCAGTAGTTCGGCGTTCAGGCTGACTGGGTCGCAATGATAGAATTCAAACATAAGTCAAGGAATGACTTTATTGCCCATACGACGCGTTTCGGAATTTATCCGTCACCAGATATCCAGGAGCGATTACTACACGCAGGCATTGCGTTTCACATACAACTTGAAACGTCATACCTACGTGCAATAATCACTGTTGGATATCTGATGTATAAATCCCGGAACGCGTCCTACGAGCAATAAAGTCTTTCCTTGCCTGATGTTTGACTTTTACCATTGCGACCCAGTCGGCCTGAATAGAGAACTACTGATTGTTATAATGGTCGCCTGCCGCCTGCATAACTTTGTGTAATATTTACCTCATTGAAATTAAAACATTCTCGATAATCTAAGAATTTGCCAATATCAATGGCGATAACAGGCAAAAATGGTACAGATTATCGATTCCCGGAATGGGTGAACTATCTGTTATACATAATGCAGTTAGCACAAAACCTTCAATGCTCAAGTCTTTCTCGCTCTTGGCCAGTTTTATTAAAACAGCAGCAACTTCGCTGCTGCTCTTGGCGAATATCGACCCACTAAAGGAACACAGACAGGTCTAATTTCCTCAGTGGGATTCAAGGACATAAGTCGTAAGTTCGAATTATTGTCGATTTGGGAATTGCTTCTGCGAGAGGCCGACGACCGATTGTGACACAAATTGTTGAAGAAGTTAGTGTGCGATGGCTGAGAATGCTGGACGCAATGTGTGACCTTAAAGCAGCGCAAGAGCTGTGTCACGGCAGCTAAAGGTCCTTCGTTCGTTCAGACAGCAGTAAAGCAATCTCTAGTAGGATTTCAGACTGCCGTGGATGCAGATGGTCTTCACATTGAGCAACGTTTGTAACCTGGACCACAAACATGGGACGCAATTAACAAATGCTACCCTCTAATGTAGACATTTAAATGCTGTATTTCAACAGTTTACTCATTGTTTCTCTTCCCCATATCTATACAAATGTTTCCAAAATGTTTCATTCTCCTACGGTTACTCATTTATCATGGGGGCCTCTCAGGTAGCGAAAGTTGAATTATAACCACCTTGTAAATGAGAAATAACTTTCAGTATGTGTTATCTCACTGGAAAATACACTCCTGGAAATTGAAATAAGAACACCGTGAATTCATTGTCCCAGGAAGGGGAAACTTTATTGACACATTCCTGGGGTCAGATACATCACATGATCACACTGACAGAACCACAGGCACATAGACACAGACAACAGAGCATGCACAATGTCGGCACTAGTACAGTGTATATCCACCTTTCGCAGCAATGCAGGCTGCTATTCTCCCATGGAGACGATCGTAGAGATGCTGGATGTAGTCCTGTGGAACGGCTTGCCATGCCATTTCCACCTGGCGCCTCAGTTGGACCAGCGTTCGTGATGGACGTGCAGACCGCGTGAGACGACGCTTCATCCAGTCCCAAACATGCTCAATGGGGGACAGATCCGGAGATCTTGCTGGCCAGGGTAGTTGACTTACACCTTCTAGAGCACGTTGGGTGGCACGGGATACATGCGGACGTGCATTGTCCTGTTGGAACAGCAAGTTCCCTTGCCGGTCTAGGAATGGTAGAACGATGAGTTCGATGACGGTTTGGATGTACCGTGCACTATTCAGTGTCCCCTCGACGATCACCAGTGGTGTACGGCCAGTGTAGGAGATCGCTCCCCACACCATGATGCCGGGTGTTGGCCCTGTGTGCCTCGGTCGTATGCAGTCCTGATTGTGGCGCTCACCTGCACGGCGCCAAACACGCATACGACCATCATTGGCACAAAGGCAGAAGCGACTCTCATCGCTGAAGACGACACGTCTCCATTCGTCCCTCCATTCACGCCTGTCGCGACACCACTGGAGGCGGGCTGCACGATGTTGGGGCGTAAGCGGAAGACGGCCTAACGGTGTGCGGGACCGTAGCCCAGCTTCATGGAGACGGTTACGAATGGTCCTCGCCGATACCCCAGGAGCAACAGTGTCCCTAATTTGCTGGGAAGTGGCGGTGCGGTCCCCTACGGCACTGCGTAGGATCCTACGGTCTTGGCGTGCATCCGTGCGTCGCTGCGGTCCGGTCCCAGGTCGATGGGCACGTGCACCTTCCGCCGACCACTGGCGACAACATCGATGTACTGTGGAGACCTCACGCCCCACGTGTTGAGCAATTCGGCGGTACGTCCACCCGGCCTCCCGCATGCCCACTATACGCCCTCGCTCAAAGTCCGTCAACTGCACATACGGTTCACGTCCACGCTGTCGCGGCATGCTACCAGTGTTAAAGACTGCGATGGAGCTCCGTATGCCACGGCAAACTGGCTGACACTGACGGCGGCGGTGCACAAATGCTGCGCAGCTAGCGCCATTCGACGGCCAACACCGCCGTTCCTGGTGTGTCCGCTGTGCCGTGCGTTTGATCATTGCTTGTACAGCCCTCTCGCAGTGTCCAGAGCAAGTATGGTGGGTCTGACACACCGGTGTCAATGTGTTCTTTTTTCCATTTCCAGGAGTGTAGATTCACTGTTGCTGTTGTAGTTCACTGCCCCTCAGAAGAGACGAGTGTACTTCAACCACTCTTGACCTGAAAACAAAGATCATGCCCTTTCTTACGTCAGATACAGTAAGAAAATCAGAAAAATTAGATGTTTTATTCAAGGTAAAGAGAGAGAAAAGATCAGAAAAATTGGATGATTTATTCAAGGGAAAGAGCTTCACAAATTGAGCAAGTCAATAATCCGTTGGTCCACCTCTGACCCTTATGCGAGCACGTATTCAATTGATTGATAGAGTTGTTAGGTGTCCTCTTGAGGCACATCGTGCGAAACTATGTCCAATTTGGAGGAAAGATAAATTTCCGAGCTGGTTGGTAGGCCCCGCCCGTAACACTCCAAACGTAATCAATTGGTGAGGGATTTGGCGACCTAGTTGACGAAGGTAAGGTTTTTCAAACCCGACGACAAGCAGCAGAAACTCTGCCCCTGCGGGGGAGTGCATTATCTTGCTGGAACTAACTTGCCACGGAGGGAACAAAACAGGGCGTACCGCTGTGCTTTAACGGTGAACGTTATTGCACGTTGATGTCGAACATAGCTGGTGCTCACATTAACGTGACTGGACCGTGTACATCTTTGTGTAGAAAGGTTGAAAAAAATACTTCTTCTTTATTTTTACTCTACGAATCTATGTTATATGAAACACTCCAAATTTACGGTGTAAATGTGTTGAATGCTTTATTATAATACGCTGAATATATCGCAATTCACTTAAATAGAAATATTATGTCACCCGAGTCTCAGTTAACTATGCTGTCTCTGATAAGATTCAAGGAAAGACGTTGTCATCAAATGAAACTGTTGGACTAACTCATGTTAAGCAGATACATTACACGCAATAACTGAATGTGTTAATAAAGACACACCGATTTTAATAGAGAAAGAGTTGTAAAAATTGGGTTCTTGAGAAAAAGTCTGGTCTGTAGGGAGCGCAACCCCAATTAAAGATATATACCATCTCAAACATACAGTGTGGTTAGAAACAGACTGAGAAGCTAGTAAGAGTGTTACAGGGTAGGTTGTGCTGAGGAAGTAACTATCAAGAAAGAAATTTGATGCGTTGCGTGGTTTCAGACTTAACTGAAGGTAGCCAATTAGCTCGTTGCGTGTGCAGCTTCAATCAGTATGCCAGAGACGGCGCTGCCATATGTGCTCTTCGTTTGGTTTACTAAGACTGAACGAGACAACGGAACAAAAATTGGACAAGGGACGGAAGTAAGGCTCGAATACGAGCCGAAGGATGAATGGTCTCGTACACTGTGATTTGTGCTGTGAGAACAACTGGTACTAATTGTATCTGGCAAGACGCTTGAATAGGCTCGAGCAGCGTCCCGATTGGCTAACTTCAATGCTAATCAAATAGCAAACTGCGTAATGAATCGAATTTTTTTCGTAAGAGTTATTTCTCAAAGAAAACGCCTCTAGAACGGCCTGCTCCACGCCAAGGGGTAAAGTATGATATGACTGTGGCCTTATAAAAGATCGAAACCCGTCACCAAATCAAATATGTACAACACACATGCGACAAGACTCTTTTACTGAAATAATGTTATTTATTTCTTAGCACAACCTACCCTACAACTTCCTTACATGCTTTTGTATAGAGTGTTGTTTAATTATTGAAAAGCTCGTAATTGTCTACATCGCTATTGGATAATGTCAACAAGGTTATCTAGTTTCAGATGAGAATACAAATTAATTGCATTTATTTGATTCAATATTTTTCAATCACTACAAGTAGTGAATAAGGTCATAGTAAGACAATGTCTGTAATGGACCAATATTGAAGTTTAGAGATTACGACAAATATTGCGAAATTACTGCTTAGCAGCAAATGGAGTGCTATAAGTAACGTTTATTTTGTTGTGGAGCCAATGAAGAATGCGACTATCTCAGATGTCATACCAAGCGTGAAATAAAAGTTTATTTTTAGAAATAATCGGAAACACACCATAAAATTATTCATTTTTAATACAGTCGAGGCCTTCTAACAGCTACAGTTTTGTGTTAAAGTCGTGCCATGCTTGCAAGGCTAATGTGTTTGTCGATAATTATATTTTACTATTGTTGTTTATTACGTTTCTCGAGCCCAGTGTTTGCTTAGGTTCCTTAGGAGACATAAAAATGAACAATGTTGTGCGTTCTTGTTGTTCTACGTGTTGCGCTGCATATCCTCCGTTTGTTAAAACCATTCTACCGTCTTAGTCATACCCTGCGGCTTCCATTTCTTGTAACAATTCAGAATTACAACCTCTGCAGTGAATGTCGAATAAATCCAGAGTGCGCATGTCCTCTGAAAATGCGGTAAGGGGTATTAGAACGTCTCTCAAACACTCTGTTGGTTAAGATGTCCCCATTGTTACAACCCCCCGAGCTCATGGGTTGCAATATGTCAGAAAATCCAAGGGGAGTGGTTTGGGAGAGAGGGGTGGCTTACAGTAAAGCGTGTAGAGTAAACCAGCGAGTGTATTATTGACTTTATTGCATCGAAAGTACGCAGCTGGCCTTCCGTGGATCCCTGCGATGGCGCGCGGCGTGCGTTCGTGAATCAGCGACAATCCCAATGCTAGAATGTGCTGCTTCAGTGTTGGGCCGCCCACTCACGCCGCGGCTAACCGGCCGCCGCGCGTGTTAATTGTGCTAGTAGCCCGGAACACGGTTGGCTGCTCCCTCAAGCCCAACTCGTGGACCCCATGTAGAGCGCCGAAGGCAAACAGCCGAGTGCTGTCGATGTAGTGAGCCTTGGCAGCTCCGGCCGTCCGCCTAGGGCAGCTCGGTCAGTGACTGCAGGCAGCCCTGCATCCTGGAGGCCGCGAGATCGCACTCCGCCGGAGCTGCTCCAGACTGCTATGGCGCCTCCGTGCAGCAGTGGATGGTGACAGTTCCATTGGGCGCGCTGGCCGCGGATATCTATCACCAGAAGGTCTTCGGGGTTGACCTACAACTTAAACAATCGTCATTCTCTCCGGCTCTAGACGCAGAGAGATGGTGACATAATTGCCCCTATTTGAGACTCTGGGCTCGCTTATTTACACGTCTTTTCCCTACGCCTCTGGTGAAGACAATTTAAGTAATTTTTTTAACAATAACACGTCAGCTTTCCTCAGCCCACTTCGGCCCCTACATGCACGTCGCTAGGCACTGTTGTAGGTGCAACGTATGGATTCTTCGCAGCACGTAAGTGCCTTGTGTGCTCTGATTACTTCACGCTTGCAGACAGTGCCCGCTGGGCTGTGCCTTCTAGCCTGCTTGTGTTGTCGTAAGCATGCCTAGCAGAGTCATTTGCTGAATATCACCACTGCCCGTGTCTGTCATCCAGTGTGACAGTCGGCCCCTTAACTACTACCTTTCAACCATAGCTACGCGAAATTTATAAGCATTTCCCAAATCCACGTCTTTACTTGTTCGTGGCACAGCACCATGAACAGCTGCACCTCACATGCCTATGTGTCAGTCCGGACCGCCCTGGCTGGACAGACCACGATACTCTCTTGCTGCCAACCTCTTAGTTCATTCAAGAACATAAAAGTATGTTTCCCCTGGTGTCCGATTCTCGTACCAATACCCACTCACCTCTTGCAGCTCATTTCACCAGGTCAGGGTGCATAATCAAACGCTGGTACTGGGTATTCAAACCTACTACTGTAAAACGTACCGATGCATGTAACCTTGCACCACCTCTATTGGCATCGACTGCTGAGGTGTCATGAAGCAACGCGCAACTGCCGTCAGCTGGTTCCGTTACGTGCCCAACTCCCTTACAAAGTCCTTTTGTGTTCTCCACAGTCCTGCTAGAAACTGTTGCTGGGGGAACAAGGTGGAACTCAGTTGTCCGTGTGTGGTATGGAAAACAGTTTCCTGCAACGTAGTTTCTTCTACCTTCCCGTTATTTGTATTGTGCCTCAAAACCTGTAACAGTTGGTTCTGTAGCCTTTCAAGATCAAGCATGGACAAGGACAGTGTAGTAGTGGGTGTGGGTGGTGCCGGGTTGAGAGGAGAATACATGCTCACGTAATTATCATTTGTTTTTTTGTTTTTTGTTTTTTGTTTTTGGCAACCTTGCATTCCAGCAAGGCGTGAGAAAAAGATAAGATACGCTACCACTAACATCAAAATTGAAATGGGTGCAATAATTTAAAAATTAGAAATAGAGTACATAATATCAAAGAACACCCATTATATCAGTTACATGTCAGTCACTTGTTTACCTTCGTAGGGCATAAAAATTGAAAAATTGCAGTAATTGAAATATAAGAAATATGTAAAATTCAAAATTTCGATGAATATCCAGTATTTCAGTCACTTGTTTTCCTTCTTAGAAACCAACAGGCACTAGAATATAGCAAAATCAGGCATAAATTGCAAAAAAAATTACAATACGTGACACACAGTCACAGCCTGTACCATGTTATTTGGTACCCAGCAGCTTTCCTTGGAACAATTTCAACGATCTTGAAAGCTCAAATTTACACTTTTTCCGAAGCCTTCCAACTGCCCCGCGCCATCCACCACGGCGCCCTCTTTCGCCGCTTGCAGACAACTGCTGCTCTCCGGCTGTGCGCTCTTCTTAGCTACCGGCAGCGGCGGGAAGTTCGGACACCGGCGCTCCATGTCACACCGTAACGTCACACTATTTACTATCTCCTTGATGCTTTGTCAATGTTGCGTCAACTCTGTTTGCTAAAACGTGTTGTTCACATTTTATAAAAAATGTATGTGAAATCTTATGGGACTTAACTGCTAAGGTCATCAGTCCCTAAGCTTACACACACTTAACCTAAATTATCCTAAGGACAAACGCACACACCCATACCCGAGGGAGGACTTGAACCTCCGCCGGGATCAGCCGCACAGTCCATGACTGCAGCACCTTAGACCGCTCGGCTATCAAATTTTGTATATCCTTATTGTTCGCTCTCCCGAAAACTGTTTTCTACAGTTTCCCGCCTGCATTGATCCATCCTCTCTTGTTCCGAACTACCGGTATCGGCACGCGGTCAGACACTCGCTTCAACTGCTCCCTCACTCTGCCGTAAGAGAGTTGTAATCCGCGGTATTTTTCGTGAAGTTCCGCCAGAACTCCCTTTCTCTGCGCTTCTTCCTGAATCTCCATAGAGGTGACTTCCAATCCGCGCATCTCGTTTCTCATTTTCCACACATCGTAAATCAGTCTACGCACCTCTCGACGTTAATAGGACGTTCGCTAGCCCTGAGAACACCACTTCAGGCTCAAGCCGCCGGTTCTGTGCACCCACCTCCCCCCCCTGCCCCCCCTCCCCCGAAATACTCCTCTCTGGATGAGGTTTAGGATCGAGAAGATTACCAACAGACTGCGGAACCAGCAGTACTATGCCTAAGTTATCGTTATACACTTGTAAGACATGTATATTTCCATTCTCTATTGTCAAACCACAATTTATGAAAGATGTTTATATTTTATAAAGAGGATTAAGTAGGAATAATTAATATTTGTCATGTTGGAAATAATTGTGGTGGTAGGGAATGTCTGCACCAAAGTATTGTTGGCAAGAGAGACCGCAAATTGATATAATTTTAAAAGGGGCGGGAGAGACCCCGTATGGAGACATTTTAAGAAACGAGCGTGAAAGACCGCGCATTGATACATTTTGTAATGGTAGCAGGGATTGTCTGCACCAGAAAGCATTGTTGGCGGGAGAGACCGAACTTAAGCGTTCGTAGGAAGTCCGTAGTAAGCGAGATGTGAAGCGAGTCGGTAGCAGGTCTGAAGCGAGAGGTTGAGAGGAGCGGTATGCCTGCCAGCCTCTAGCTATGATATACAAGAGATTATAGACGGATGTACAGAGACATCAGCTGACTATTGTCATATGAGGAACTAATATTATTGAATTATTTTGAGAAACACAAGACTGCTGAAGGTATGTCTGTGCAATACTAGTTGTAAGATTACTGTAAAAAGTAAGCCCCATTTGAACGTTTATAAAATCATTTCATTACCAAGAGTAAATATTTGAAGAATCATTATCAGAATATAATTAATTTTTCCCAGCAATATTGCATTACTGATTATAATCCATCCCAAAAACCATCAACGTAAAACTTTGCAAAATTTTATGGTTGTCAAGAAAAGGTTTAACTATGAATTACGTAACTTCAGTCAAATTAATTAAAGAATAACGTCAGCTTTGGTAATAAATACAGCCACTTATTATGACAGCCCACCAGCAGCTAACAGAGTATAGTAAAACAGAGTAAGTATATTCATGTCGCAGTTCGATGTAGCAGTCAGATGCCGATCCAGTAACAGTAAAAAAGGTAAGGAGCAGTTTTGGGTTATTGCAGGTAACGACTGAGGGCCACGACGACGACACATTCTATGTTTCGTCGAAATAATCAGAAAATCACTGTTAATAAGCAGTATTTAAATTTGTATGCGAAGATTGCACTTATTATTATTGAGAAAGAGAATTTATTTCAAAGGGAAGATTTCATTTGTTATTATTAAGCAAGAGATAGAAATCCTAACCGAAGGTTTCATAGGTTATTGTAGAAGGGAAGGTTACGTCACAAAAGAGACATAGAGGAGACGGGAAGGTTTCACACTGAAGAGCCAAAGAAACTGGTACACCTGCCTAATATCCTGTAGGGCCCAAGCGAGCACGCAGAAGTGCCGTAACACGATGTGCCATGGACTCGACTAAAGTCTGAAGTAGTGCTGGAGGGAAATGACACCATGAATCCAATAGGGTTGTCCATAAATCCGCAGGAGTACGAGGAGTTGGAGATTTCTTCTGAACAGCACGGTGCAAGGAATCCCAGATGTGCTCAATAATGTTCATGCTTGAGGAGTCTAGTGCCCAGCGGAAGTGTTTAAACTGAGAAGAGCGTTCCTGGATCCACTCTGTAGCAATTCTGGACTTGTGTGTCGCACTGTCCTGTTTGAGTTGTAAAAGTCCGTCGGAATGCACAACGCACACGAGTGGCCGCAGGTGATCAGACAGGATGCTTACGTACGTGTCACCTGTCAGAGTCGTATCTGGACGTATCAGGGTTCCCGTATCACTCTAACTGCATACGCCCCACATCATTACAGAACCTCCACCAGCTTGAACAGTTCCCTGCTGACATTCAGGGTCCATGGGTTCATGATGCTGTATCTATACCCATACACGTCTACCAGTTCTATAAAGTTTGAATCGAGACTCGTCCGATAAGGCAACGTGTTTACAGTCATCAACAGTCCAATGTCGGTGTTGACGGACGCAGGAGAGGCGTAAAGCTTTTTGTCGTGCAGTCATCACGGGCTCCGAAAGCCCATATCGATGATGTTTCGTTGAACGGTTTGCACGCTGACAGTTGTTGATGACCCAGCACTGAAATCTGCAGAAATTTGCGGAAGGTTGCACTTCTGTTACGTTGGACGATTCTCCTTGGTCGTCGTTGACTCTGTTCTTGTGGGATCTTTTTCAGGCCTCAGCGATGTCGGAGATTTGCTGTTTTACCGGAGTGCTGATATTCACGGTACACTCGTGAAATGATCGTAAGGAAAAATCCCCATTTCATTGCTACCTCAGAGATGCTGTGTCCCATCACTCGTGCGTCGACAGTAACATCACGTTCAAACTCACTTAAATCTTGATAACACGCCACTGTAGCAGCAGTAGCCGATCTAACAACTGCGCCAAACGCAGCGCCTTACTCTGCCTGTGTACATATCTGTATTTAAATACGCGTGCTTATACCAGCTTCTCTGTCGCTTCAGTTTATCTGCATTCCTGTATTGAGATGGAAAAAGTGAAGAGCTTTATTTTACAAAGAGTTTCAGGTTATTATATCCATACATAAAGTTTTTCATGGCAACTAATAACTCAATCGACGTGACAGAACGATGTAATTTGCATTTGAATTAGAAGAACTTAAATCCACTGTGTTCTTTTACTCAGAGTACTCTGAAATTTCTTGTAAATGAAAACAAAATGATAAATTATGCAAATGGCGTAATAGGTATTGGCGACAAAGTGTACACACATTATTGTGAGTAACGGAGAGAGAAAATTATTTTTCCCACCCCTGGAACGATACCAATATCGCCTACTATCGTTCAGCTTTGCAGTTTAAGTTACAATCGCCTGTGAAGAATATAGTCTTTCTAAAGTCTCAGCACACATGCGCATGAAAATTATATGTCTGCAACTCATTAATCGTCAAAAAAAGAAAGTTACTTTCCATTGAATACCAAGATAACTACTTATAGAGTTACAGTTTTGTCAAAGGGCACTGATAATGTGTTACTACTTATAATGATCGAATGTTTCCCTGTCATTACACGTCCGTAAAAATATTCTTTCTTTCTTTTTACTTTTTATGTGTTGTATGATTGGAATAGAACTATAAAGAGACATTATTTTTTGCAGGGAAGGAATGTTTACTAGCAATACCCATGCTCCAAACTAGTATGGAGTGGTGCAGTCCATGCTTACGGTCCATTAATAAATATTCTGAGTTAAAATTACTTAAAAGCAGTCTTTATCGCAACCGATGTTAACTTCTGACCGGTTTCGGCCTTTTAATTACGGGCCATCATCTGAATTTGCACAGTAATAACGAAAGTAACAGTGCTGTATTACATAGAGAAGCGTCTCTATGTGATACAGCACTATTACTTTTGTTATTACTGTGCAGACTCTGATGATGGCCCATAATTAAAAGGCCGAAACCGGTTAGAGGTTAACATCGGATGCGATCAAGACGGCTTTTAAATAATTTTAACACCATAAGGTCGCTATTCTCCGACAATTTCACATAAAATTAGAACTATTCTGAGTGCCTAGGACTCAATCAAACGTATGTTGTATTTTCGTGAAGGTGATTAACTAGTTATTTTTTTAAATTTATATTGCGTGTGACATCAGAGATACGGAAGTAAATCTTTTAAACCATTCTTAATTTTGAAAGGCGACGTAGCTATATATTTTTAAGAAACAAAATGGAGAGAGAGGCTGCAGAACTGGATATTAATACAACGGTGTTTACCCATTGGCAAATAATTGATTTGCTTTTATAACGGCGTCGGCTATTGAAACATTTATTATTGAAACCTGTTCTCGACGCGCTCTCTAAACAAGTCGCTGACGGGCATATTCATTTGAAATGAGCGTTGTTTATATTTTCTGGTCTTCCGCGTTTGTTTCCATTTTGCCAAATCCGGTGCACAAACTCGCCAGCACTCTAAGCTCTAACGCGTTACTTATCTGGGGCTTTGATTTCTTGCCGTCAATGAAATCGCATTGCCATTACTTGTTTTACCATTGATTCGCGGCTTTTGGAGTCCGCCATATACGGAGAACCAGTTACGCTAATTTTTGGTTAAGGCCACCATTTCCATATAATTTTTTCGGTTTACGGAAAGCAGTACAAAAATAAATTTTAATCTGAATTAGCCTTTTGGACATTCTGCTTCACGTTTTTCGCCGTCTTCTTCTCGTACTAAAGAATTAGTAATAAATCGTTTTACATAAACAAAAAATACACAGAAAAATGGCCATATCTGGGGTCCTGCTAACGATATGTAATGTTTTTCGTCGCCTCCGTTATGTTCTAAGTTGTCATCCTGTTGGTGGCAGTGCCTAACCCTGATCACACAGTCATTAAGTTTTCTCGTTATGATAGTGCCTTGTGCGGTTTACTTGAGGACCGAAATAGCTAGTACGAATCAGTTTGGCTTTAGAACGTGCAGTGCGCATTGATTCAGTGCTTTGTTGCAACCCTACCGATGACAAAACCATACTATTGTATCGCTTCCAAGCGAACTATTTCATTAATATAGTAACTGACTTCCTGGCGTCTACTGATTACGTATTTATTCCACACTTACGTTGGACAGGAATATAATTTGACACACAGCCTCTCTTAAACACAGTTTTTCCCTTTTCCATCTACAGCTACATTTACTCTCTCTAAACCATTGTGAAGTGCATCACCGAGGGTACTTCCACTTTAACGTATGTTAAGATATCTTCATGTTTGAGTAGTGTTTGGAGCGCGGAAAGAATGATTATTTAAATGACTCTGCAAGTGTTTTAATTAGTCCCACCCCGTCTTTGCAGTCCATGCAGGAACTAATGTATATTCTCAATTTTTCTCTAAATATTGTTTTTGGAACACTGAAAACAAGCTTTTTTACGGGACAATTGATGCCTCTCTTCAGTCGACGCCCAGTTTGCATTTTTCACCATTGCTGTACCTCTCTCCAGTGGCTAAAACATGCCTTCTTCTTATATGTTAAATATCAATGTTATTCCTATTTGGTATGTGCTCGAGAAACGCGAGAAATGATCTAGGAAGGGCCGTACAAGAGTTTTAAGCAATCTACTTCATAGTCTGATTACATTTTCTCGGTATCCTACGAATGAATTGAAGACTGGTGCCTGCTTTGCGTATGACAGAGCCTATGTAGTCAATCGATTTCACATCCCCACAAATCGTAACATCGAGGTATTTGTATGACTTGACGAGTTCCAGTCGTGATGACATTTCAGCGTTCCATAAAATGCACAATTTTACATTTCTAAGCATTTAAAGCAAGATTTCATCTTTTGTAGCTCTTTCAATATTTATCAAGGTGCGTTCTGGTCTTACGTTAAATCAGTAAGTGGCTCGAAACAGCATATCCAGACACTCCGGGATGATGATAGCATTGAAACAGAGGATGACACGCGTAAAGCTGAAATACTAAACACCTTTTTCCAAAGCTGTTTCACAGAGGAAGACCGCACTGCAGTTCCTTCTCTAAATCCTCGCACAAACGAAAAAATGGCTGACATCGAAATAAGTGTCCAAGGAATAGAAAAGCAACTGGAATCACTCAACAGAGGAGAGTCCACTGGACCTGACGGGATACCAATTCGATTCTACATAGAGTACGGGAAAGAACTTGCCCCCCTTCTAACAGCCGTGTACCGCAAGTCTCTAGAGGAACGGAAGGTTCCAAATGATTGGAAAAGAGCACAGGGAGTTCCAGTCTTCAAGAAGGGTCGTCGAGCAGATGCGCAAAACTATAGACCTATATCTCTGACGTCGATCTGTTGTAGAATTTTAGAACATGTTTTTTGCTCGAGTATCATATAGTTTTTGGAAACCCAGAATCTACTCTGTAGGAATCAACATGGATTCCGGAAACAGCGATCGTGTGAGACCCAACTCGCTTTATTTGTTCATGAGACCCAAAAAATATTAGATACAGGCTCCCAGGTAGATGCTATTTTCCTTGACTTCCGGACGGCGTTCGATACAGTTCCGCACTTCGCCTGATAAACAAAGTAAGAGCCTACGGAATATCAGACCAGCTGTGTGGCTGGATTGAAGAGTTTTTAGCAGACAGAACACAGCATGTTATTATCAATGGAGAGACGTCTACAGACGTTAAAGTAACCTCTGGCGTGCCACAGTGGAGTGTTATGGGACCATTGCTTTTCACTATATATATAAATGACCTAGTAGATAGTGTCGGAAGTTCCATGCGGATTTTCGCGGATGATGCTGTAGTATAAAGAGAAGTTGCAGCATTAGAAAATTGTAGCGAAATGCAGGAAGATCTGCAGCGGATAGGCACTTGGTGCAGGGAGTGGCAACTGACTCTTAACATAGACAAATGTAATGTATTGCGAATACATAGAAAGAAGGATCCTTTATTGTATGATTATATGATAGCGGAACAAACACTGGTAGCAGGGTTCTGAAAAATATCTGGGAGTATGCGTGCGGAACGATTTGAAGTGGAATGATCATATAAAATTAATTGTTGGTAAGGGGGGTACCAGGTTGAGATTCATTGGGAGAGTCCTTAGAAAATGTAGTCCATCAACAAAGGAGGTGGCTTACAAAACACTCGTTCTACCTATACTTGAGTATTGCTCATCAGTGTGGGATCCGTACCAGATCGGGTTGACAGAGGAGATAGAGAAGATCCAAAGAAGAGCGGCGCGTTTCGTCACAGGGTTATTTGGACTACCTGTGCTCTTTTCCAATCATTTGGAACCTTCCGTTCCTCTAGAGACTTGCGGTACACAGCGTTACGGAGATGTTTAGCAAACTCAAGTGGCAGGCTCTGCAAGAGAGGCGCTCTGCATCGCGGTGTAGCTTGCTCGCCAGGTTTCGAGAGGGTGCATTTCTGGATGAGGTATCGAATATATTGCATCCCCCTACTTATACCTCCCGAGGAGATCACGAATGTAAAATTAGAGAGTATCGAGCGCGCACGGAGGCTTTCAGACAGTCGTTCTTCCCGCGCACCATACGCGACTGGAACAGAAAAGGGAGGTAATGACAGTGGCACGTAAAGTGCCCTCCGCCACACACCGTTGGGTGGCTTGCGGAGTATAAATGTAGATGTAAAATACTTGGGAGCTTTTTCCTGATAATACTTCATCACACCGAAATGCATCTGCAGATGACTTACCATGAATTTTTGGTAAAGGTTTATTCATCTGTAAAAAAAGGACTGTTAATACGAGGGTGAGTCAAATGAAAACCTTAAAATTTTTTTAAATATTATTTACTGTGCAGAAGTGGTACAAAGCTGTATCACTTTTCAACGTAATCTCCCCCACGCTCAATGCAAGTTCTCCAGAGCTTACGAAGTGCATAAATTTCTTTAGAATAAAAAACTTCTCTTGGTAGACCGCGCAACCACTCATGCACAGCGTGGCGTACCTCTTCGTCGGAACGGAACTTCTTTCCTTCCGTTGCGTCTTTGAGTGGTCCAAACATATGAAAATCACTTGGGGCAAGGTCTGGTGAGTATGGTGGATGAGGAAGACACCCAAAATGCAGTTCTGTGATTGTTGCAACTGTTGTACGGGCGGTGTGGGGCCTTGCATTGTCATGTTGCACAAGGACACCTGGTGACAGGAATCCACGTGGCTTTGATTTGATTGCAGACCGCAGATGATTTTTTTAGGAGATCTGTGTATGATGCACAGGTGACAGTGGTCCCTCTAGGCATGTAATACTCCAAAATGACGCCTTTTTCGTCCCAAAAGAGAGTTAGTATAACCTTCCCTGCCGATGGTTCTGTTCGAAACTTCTTTGGTTTTAGTGATGAGGAATGGCGCATTCGTTGCTCGCTCTCTTCGTTTCAGGTTGGTGGAAGTGAACCCAGGTTTCGTCCCCAGTAACGATTCTTGCAAGGAAGCCATTACCTTCTGGTTCAAAGCGCCGAATAAGTTCTTCACAAGCATCAACACGTCGTTCTCTCATTTCAGTAGTCAGGTGCCGTGGCACCCATCTTGCAGACACTTTGTGAAAGTGGAGCACATCGTGCACAATGTGGTGTGCTGACCCATGACTAATCTGTAAACATACTGCAATGTCATTCAGTGCCACTCGGCGGTTTTCCTTCACCATGTCTTCAACTGCTGCAATGTTCTGTGGAGTCACAACTCGTTGTGCCTGACCTGGGCGAGGAGCATCTTCCACTGAAGTCACACCATATGCGAACTACCTACTCCATTCGTAGACTTGATGCTGTGACAAACATGCATCAGCGTACAGAACCTTCATTCGTCGATGAATTTCAATAGGTTTCACACCTTAATTACGCAAAAACCGAATAACAGAACGCTGCTGTTCTTCCCTGGTGCAAGTCGCAAGTGGGGGCGGCCATCTTTATACTGATACTGCGACGGTATGTGTGCATCTGCACTATGCTGCCACTTACAGGCCATTCTGCACGCTGTTTGTATCACGCTTACCAACTTACAGGATTTGTTATTACAAATTTAAGGTTTTCATTTGACTCACCCTTGTATTATGTGTTATTATTTAAGTGTATTTAAAATCTAAATGCTGTCAGCAGAACAAGAGAGGCTTCTAGAGAGAGTTAGAGAATCCATCCCTAAACACAAATGTAGGTTTGGAAACGATTTAGATAAATTAGTATTTTACGGCAAAAATTTTGTGAACAGATATGAACAATATGCTCACAATGTTGCTAAACTCAGAGAAAATTTGAAATTCCCTGTCTTACATCACATAGAAAGAATGATGTCTGGAATATTAGCCTACAACATGTTCCCAAGTGGCTTTCGTGTAGACTTCCTCCAGTGCCAGGTGATTCTCTGTACTCGCAGTTCCTCTGGAGGACAAATCACAATTACTTTCACTTGAGCGGAGACTGCAAAAAGAGGAAGAAAAACAATGAGAGAGAGCTGGAGTGACGGCGGAGTTTGCGAGACAAAGGCGGGCTCTGCGGAATAAATAATGAGCTGCTCTCTTAGGCGCGACCACTGCCCGTCGCGATATTATTTCGGGCCGAGTTTATTCTAAGCGGTTTTTAAGTGCGGCCAGCCGCCGCCTTGTCACCGTAATGTATCGCGTCACGATTCCACGCCGTGATGGAGCGGGCCATTAGGCCTAATATATTCTCTTTGCGCTCTCCGGCTCTCGCTGGACCATTTCGCCCCGAGATCTCACAGCTCTTCTTCACTTGCTGGCCGTGTCATTTTCCCACAGCCAACCTCCAGTGGACACTCCAGTCTTTCTTCTTACATTTCAGCAGAAATTCCCACTTCATGCTCAGTATACTCGAGGAAAGAAAATAACTAACAAGAAGTTCAACGTTCCTCATTTCTTCATAAAATAGTCTTGCGCTGATAGGTCACTCCCTGTTTCCATTGTAATGGGCCTTACCTCTTCAGAATTGTATACTTCAACTGACATGTCCGATTCTGTATAAATTTCGGCCTGATTGAGCAAATCTTTAAACTTGAACTACATACTCCACATCTAAAGATAATTTTCCATATATTTGATCTCCCAAACATATTTTTCTGTTAATATAATTTTATTTTTCGTAGCAGTCCATTTAGCAACAATGATGTTGAACCATGAAAATTAGTAATCACAAACGAAGCTAATATTATTATGCTTTAGTTTCCATGCAAACAAAATTTCTGTTTACACTTTTAATATTACTGATTAAACAATCGACTGTCCAATCGACTGTTATACAAAAACAGAAAGGCGATAGTTTTTATACTGTCACTATTTGCAACCTTCGTTATCAAATGTTAGGTGCATAAATCCTTATATATATATAATTATTTCCAGAAAAGATTATGTAAATTATACCTAAAAGTAATTCCAATTAAGTCAGTCACAATAACATTAATTTGAACTACATCATGTTCTAGAAGATCTGGAGGCAATTTTCGTAATAGTTACAGAAATTTTGGACTCCAAACGCGCCGTAATAATTTCAGGTGTAGTCGAGATTAGTCAATGTGACTATCAAGTTCTTTCCGCTGCGTTGAAATTTTGCACAATGCATTTACTTAAAAAGTGGTGATGCACAAAGTGCCAAAAATTTTAGGAATAAATGATGATGATGTCAGAAAGCAACACTGTTACAGCCAATTTTCTGAAACAAAAAACCTTGGACCTATTAATTCGAGAGTGTAAACCGGAACCAATATCCTAGACTACGAAACAGCAGCAGCTAGTTAAGTAACATTTACCTGCTAACAATGTTCCTACCCTTATGAAATTATGTAAACGTTGACAACACTAGAGCAGTTAGTTCAACGTCGGATATTTACTTTCTGCACATCTACGTAAATTTTGGTAGCATAACCCCTTCTCTTCCTCTTCCTTCCCCTCCTACATCACCTCCCACATTCCTCCTCCATATTTTACTTGCATGAAATAAGTTACTTTAAAGAAAGTAAAGCGTGAAACAAAACCTCAAAAGTCTAAAGCGTCTCACGACTAAGCTTAAATGACAATTAATAATAAAATTAGATTCAATTGGCAGTATGGAATGGCTTGCCGGATACCTTGCACGATAAACTATATGGTTTCAACTTTGTCATCAATATAGAGTTATCTGTTTTCGTTTTTATTTTACATGTAGAAAATAAAATTCCCTTCAATGTTTGCAAATGTGAACATTTCATGAATTATTATTATTAGCCCAATCATTCTTCGTTGCGTGAGAAAATAACTGTCATAATGAGATTTACTTCTATGTTCTGTGTTTTCACAAAGACAGATAAACTTTCATTTGGTGTTTAAAATATGAGTGAAGCAGTGCTGCTAAAATATTCATATCAGTAACATCTTTATCGTGATGCTTGAAGTTCGTGCCTCTTCACGCGCCGTTGTTAATTTTCTGCGTTAATATTGCTTTTCGGTTGTTTTTTTTATATTGCTGCAATTCCAGTTAAGCGACTGTCCGGTGTGTATTGTAGCACATAATTAAAATCATTGCTTTTTCTAAAAGTATGCCAGAAATGAGGCATAACCTTCGCTAAGTTTATATAGAATTTTGGTATGTAAGAAGTTTTGGATTTTATGTCATACAGTATATTGTACTGTAATATTACTTCTGTTTATCCAACGAACGGAGGAATAAATAAGAAAACTTGCATGTAATTAAAAGCTCTAACTTGCAATCTTTGGCATTCACATCGTCCTCCGTCCTTGAATAAATTCTCCGTTTCAGTAAATTTAGTGCAAGTTGTAAAGAGACAAACAGCTCTGAAACATAATCCTAGGCTATGACTGAAAATGGAGACGGTAAAAAGAGAAATGTATCAGGCTCAGTTTGGTGGATGTGTTATAGTTAGTAAAAATGAAAAGATAAGTGATGGTATGTAGTTTAAGTAACAGGAAATGTGAAAACATTATTGAATAGCCAGTTATTTCCATTTGTCGCAGAAGAATGAAACAATGATAGCTTTCCTCGCAAATACTCATTTTTATGTAAAATTAAAAATACGCTCTCACTTTGCAAACATAGGCACAGTTCTGAAAATATCATATGTCAACGGCTGATGGGTTAATCTGTGTATTAAAATTAACAGTGTGACAGTTGAAATTTCATGAAGGGTTTAACGGAATAATCAAAACGAACTGATGATTAAATTTCTTTTTTTATTGACTTCAGTTTACATTTAATCAAAATTTATTTATGTAACACAGCGTCTCATTCACACCATACCATGTTCTTCATCAAACAGTAGAAAGACATGTTTAAATGTACAAGCATGTCTGTGATAACACATAACAAAAATATCGCAGCGTCAACTGTTCTGTAACCTTACGATGGTAGTAGTGTTTTACGTTATGATATTCAGTACTTGATGAAGAAAAGGAAATAGGCAGCAAGTGGCACAATTCTCCATTTTCTTTTAATTGACCATTCTATCGTGTCCTACCACCTTCCATTGGTTCCGAAGAATACTTTGCTCCTCCAGCGAAGACTATTGTTTTGCCCATTATCTGTGTAGTGTTTCAAGTACCATTTATGACTGGATCACATACCTTTCACTGAAAATAAACTGAAAGAATTAAGCGTGAACACTATGTAGTGACAGATCTCTACATTCCATCGTACAAACATTTAAAAACAGACATTTTTACTCAGACTGCAGCCAGTAATTTCTTCTGTAACACAAAGCTGTCTTTGCGTCCTAACTAGTTAGTGATTCGTACAAATGTCACGCGCTTTGCGTCTTAGTTTGACGTATTGCTTGAACATGATCGATGGTGACGACATAACTGTTAACCATTTACGGAATTTTAATGTGAAATTCATTGCTTCTCATTACATATTGCTCTTAATCGATCGCGACCGTTATCATCGCTATACTTTACAAGTTACTGCTATACTCAGTTTCGATTGCTCTTCGAGCAACTTCGCCTGGTTCGATGTCACATCTCTGAAGAGCCAGTTTGTCTCTCAACACATAAGAAGACTTCATGGTTTATGAACTATGAGGTTGTCTTTGTCTGAAACAGCATTCGCCATTCGAGTTCCGGTTCTTGCTCTCTACTGTGGTTTGACGATGGGATGCTGTGTTGTGGGTTGGAGGGAGAAGGGCCTTATATGGTGGCTATTGGTAATGGTACAGAGATTCTACGATCATGAAAGAATGGAGATGAGATCATTTCTATTATTTGCCACGGTGAAGTTTAGGTGAAGTTGGGTTATTTTGGCATTGCTTGCTGACGATTGCTCTGCGATTAGGGGTGCACCAATATCTTTCCACATGAAAAAATGGATAATCGTAGTTTGTTATAAGGTGTTAATAATAAGGAGGTTCTCTTTGCATGCTGTCAGATTACAGATGCAGACAAGGTAGGTCGTCCAGTGGTGTTTCGATCGTTGCTGCTCGCTGAATGTGATGCGAATTGATTTCGCGCGTGGCTGTGAAGTTAGGTGGGAATTAAATTAATAAATTACATAGTGATTGCTATGGCTGAAATTACGTTTATGCCTAAACTCAGTGTCTACAAAACGCCCTTATTAAAACACTGCTGAACACCATATGCAGAAGGCAAACACTCGTTCAGTTCTAGATCACTTTCTTCACGAATCATTATTCATCAATGAATGTTTAAATGATGGCTATACGAGTCTATTTTTCAGTTGTACTAGATCGTGTGTGTGTGTGTGTGTGTGTGTGTATGTATGAGAGAGAGAGAGAGAGAAAGAGAAAGAGAGAGAGACTATTTCTATTAAACATTACGGTTCAGACTGCATTTCCAAATGGTCTTCTGGGGCGTAAGATTTACACTTACTGCATAGCTAAAGGATCAGTGCTTAATCATCAATATTTACGTAGTTATTCACTCCCTTTCACACCATACACGTATAAGATTACTGTGCTCTTACAACTTCTATGGCTTCATAATATAATTATCATTTCACAACTTTCAAGGTTTGATTGTTTATCGATTTAGAAATAACAGATTCTGCTAAAAATATGTCATGTAAATAAATCATACCCACTAAAATAGAGAAGTTGTATCCCACCTCGATATATATGTCGATATATAAACCTTCACAAAATATTTGCTCCATGATGATCCCCACAAAATGATGACAGAAAAAACGTTTATCGCTTACAACATTTTCGTTGTTCATACAGTAGAACTCTAGCATGAAACATGACGTTTTATTATTTCCTTACTACGAACTGTATTGGCAGCGCATTTTGCAGACAGTATTCACATGTGTCACTGAATGTACGAACAACATTGTATCATTATACGATACATCTGGGGACAAGACGTCATAAACATTGAGCTGTGTGAAACTGAAAAATGCAGGGAGAAATGCGCCAGAGATACAGGTGAAATATATGTACATATACGTGTCCAACAATCTAAGTATATTTGAAATATATTTGACACGTGCGTACATGGACAAAATCACGGGGAAATAGCTCATTCTTAACCCCTCGAACTATTTCAGTCAAATTTGGTACATGTATTCCTTACGAGCTGGAAAGAAATACTGAGTGGGTAAGAACCACCAGGCGCCTGTTGGGGTGAGAGTGATAAAGTGGAAGAAAGAGTGGCGCAAGAAGGAGATGGACAGAGGTAGACAGAGGCAGGGGGAGAAGAAATATATGGAGAGAGGAAAGAAAAAGAGATGGACAGAGGGGGGCTGGGAGAACGGGAGGAGCAGATGGACAGAGAGAGGGTAATGAGGCGATAGACAGAGAGAGGGGCAGGACGAGATGGACAGAGAATGGGCGGTGGAATATATGGAAAGAGAGAGGTTCAAAATGGTTCAAATGGCTCTGAGCACTAACTTAACTGCTGTGGCCATCAGTCCCCTAGAACTTAGAACTACTTTAACCTAACTAACCTAAGGACATCACATACATCCAGGCAGGATTCGAACCTGCGACCGTAGCGGTCACGCGGTGCCGGCACAGAAAGAGGGGTTGGAGGAGATAGAGAAAGGGAAGGAGGACAAAAACTAAAAGAGGACTGGAGTAAAAACATACCTGGGTAATATATGCGTACATGGTGTAGTCACTTTAGTTTCATCACCACCTATGTTTGACGTACATGTGCAATAGCCATTCACAGACGGCAGGTGGCAACACCAGCAAAGGTGGGTATATAAAGTGTGTCGGTGGAACGCGGAAAAAAGTGGAGTAGTTGTAATGTGGAAACAGAGCGATTTTTCTGACATCCGAAACAGCATTATCATTGACTTTCGGGCCGAAGGGGGGAGTATTTACGAAACAGCTCAGTTTTTAAACTGTTTGAGTGCTACTGTGGTTAGAGTACACCGTGCTTGGCGATGTGGTGCTATTCAAAGCTGGCGGCGAAGCAACTGTGGTGCACTCTGGCCACAGACGACAGGGGTGAATGAGGGTTGCGGGTGGTTCAAATGGCGGATGGTTGAAATGGCTCTGAAGAGACCTATGAAAGGACGAAGAAAATGGTTCAAATGGCTCTGAGTACTATGGGTCTTAACAGTTCAGGTCATCAGTCCCTTAGACTTAGAACTACTTAAGCCTAACTAACCTAAGGACATCACACACATCCATGCCCGAGGCAGGATTCGAACCTGCGACCGTAGTGCGGAGATGTGTACGGACGAATAGGCGTGCAGCTGTTGAGCAAGTGACCGCCAGGTGGATCAAGGAGCTATGAATAATGTCTTCTCGACGACCGTTTAGCGAAACTTTTGCGTATGGGCCTCCGCAGCAGATGCCTGGTTCATGCACACATGCTGACTGCTATTCATCGGCGATGAAGACTGGAATATTCACTCCAGTAGAGCAATTGGAAATTCACTGAATGGCTAGAGCTGGCCTTTACAGATGAATCGCATTATACAGGGTGTTACAAAAAGGTACGGCCAAACTTTCAGGGAACATTCCTCAGACACAAAGAAAGAAAATATGTTAAGTGGACATGTGTCCAGAAACGCTTACTTTCCATGTTAGAGCTCATTTTATTACTTCTCTTCAAATCACATTAATCATGGAATGGAAACACACAGCAACAGAATGTACCAGCGTGACTTCAAACACTTTGTTAGAGGAAATGTTCAAAATGTCCTCCGTTAGCGAGGATACATGCATCCACCCTCCGTCGCATGGAATCCCTGATGCGCTGATGCAGCACTGGAGAATGGCGTACTGTATCACAGCCGTCCACAATACGAGCACGAAGAGTCTCTACATTTGGTAACGGGGTTGCGTAGACAAGAGCTTTCAAATGCCCCCATAAATGAAAGTCAAGAGGGTTGAGATCAGGAGAGCGTGGAGGACATGTAATTGGTCCGCCTCTACCAATCCATCGATCACCGAATCTGTTGTTGAGAAGCGTACGAACACTTCGACTGAAATGTGCAGGAGCTCCATCGTGCATGAACCACATGTTGTGTCGTACTTGTAAAGGCACATGTTCTAGCAGCACAGGTAGAGTATCCCGTATGAAATCATGATAACGTGCTCCATAGAGCGTAGGTGGAAGAACATACTGACGAAACTAAAATGAGCTCTAACATGGAAATTAAGCGTTTCCGGACACATGTCCACATAACATCTTTTCTTTATTTGTGTGTGAGGAATGTTTCTTGAAAGTTTGGCCGTACCTTTTTGTAACACCCTGTATACTTAATCGGACGGAAGGCCGTTGGTGGGTGCGGCGTGAGAGTTCTGAAAGAAACACTATGCAACATTCGTCAGAAGGGCCCATGCCAAAGGAGAAACGTTATCGTGTGACGTGTGTTTTTGTGATATTCGCTGGGTTATTCCGTCATTCTGAAGGCACAGTGGACCAGCGCATGGCGACCACTGCAGCAGTTTGTTTTTCCTCGCCACGCCGATACCTACCAGCAGGACTATGCAACGTGTTATTCAGCTTGCAGTATAAAGGTGTGGCTCAAAGAGCACCAGAATGAGTCTATTGTGCTCCGCGCTGACCACTAAACACTCTGGATTAATACCCAATCGCCGCGCAGGGTAACCGTGGGGTCTAAGGCGTCTTGCCACGGTTTGCGCGGATTCCCCCCCCCCCCCCGTCGGGGGTTCGAGTCCTGCCTCGAGCATGGGTGCGTGTGTTGTCCTTACCGTAAGTAAGTTTAACTTAGATTAAGTAGTGTTTAAGCCTATGGCCCGATGACCTCAGCAGTACCCAATCGAGAATCTGTGGGACCAGCTTCATCGAGCTGCGCCACGGATGCTCAACAGAGAAATTCTCACAGCTGGCGACTAGAAACCTGCTAAGTCTTAATTTGATGCTTCCACCCAGGATGTTAAATGTAAGCAATAACATAAAAGTAGCTCAAGCATGCGCATGACTTCTTTAATTTAGTGGGTACTCTTTATTTTTGTTATTTTTGCAAATGAATCTGTGTATGTATTTTCAGTGAATAATCTCGATCAAGCAAGATTCGTACATATTATAAAAACGTATATATCTATGTATGTTCCACGTGTCTTCCTAAACCTGTTTCAACCAAACTTGCTACACGTATGCGCTACTGTCAGGCAACAATTCGTGTGTGGATAAAAACGACACACATGTCTTAGTTCAGGAACTTCGACGTCATAAACAATGACATGTGCGAAAAGCTGCCACATCATGCATGATGTTCAAATTTATTACCTCTCTGCTATTAACTTTACTCATCATAAACTTCGCAGACAGTATCCACATATGTCTCTAAATCCACTTACAAAATTAAGTCATGCTACCACACATAGTTTAGAAGATATGACGCTGAGATGCGAGAGAAATTGCGGCATAACGCACGACGTTTAAATTTATTATTTCTGTATTGCTAATTCTGTTCGCAATAAATTCCACAGACAGTATTCACATAGGCCACTGAATGTACCTAAACAAATAAACCCTTGTACGACATAAAGTTCAGGAGATATGACATAATAAACACTGAGATGCGTAAAAAATGCCGCATCGTGGACGAAGTTTTAATACATTCTTTACTACTAAGACACTCCTACGGGTCGACACAGCTTAAAATCGCTTGCACCTGATAGCTCTTTTCACAGCCTTTAACTACGAAGCGCAAACCTTTTTTTTAAGTAGAGGTGGAGCCCCTCCACTCCCACACCGGCATGATGGCCAACTCAAAAGGTCTACTGCCATCTCTGCATAGGGGTTAGTTTTCACTAAAGTGAGGTGTCGCAGGATGTGGGTATTGCGATGTTTGCATACGTCTGGTTAAATTTAACCATTGATACGCGCACATCTGGAGATAGGTTGGGTCGAAAGTCGAACGAAGGGTAGCGATTTTAAGGGCACAGGAAAAAAGTTCCAAGGCAAGAGCCAAGGGAAAAAAGTCTCTCCGCGTAGTAAGAGCAGTAGCGGATGCCTCGCTGCCTGTGACAGGTCATGTAAGGGTAGGCTTTGTTAGTAGTGGGTATCATGCAGGTCGATACCTTTGACGTTGTGCGGTGCTGTTACTTGGCGGCTGTCGCTGGATTCCGGTGTTGATCTCTCGGTCAGCGTCAGCAAACCTGTAACAGTTAGGTTCATCATCAAAATGGCTCTGAGCACTATGGGACTTAACATCTGAGGTCATCAGTCCCCTATAACATAGAACTACTTAAACCTAACTAACGTAAGGACATTACACACACATCGATGCCCGAGGCAGGATTCAAACCTGAGACCATAGCGGTTGCGCGGTTCCAGACTGAAGCGCCTATAACCGCTCGGCTACACAGGCCGGCGGTTCATCATCGTTTTGTGTCCAATAGGTCAAATATCAGATGCACAGTGCAGGGTGATGTTGGCGATTTGTGCCGGCCGGTGTGGCCGTGCGGTTAAAGGCGCTTCAGTCTGGAACCGCGTGACCGCTCCGGTCGCAGGTTCGAATCCTGCCTCGGGCATGGATGTGTGTGATGTCCTTAGGTTAGTTAGGTTTAAGTAGTTCTAAGTTCTAGGGGACTGCTGACCACAGATGTTAAGTCCCATAGTGCTCAGAGCCATTTGAACCATTTTTTGGCGATTTGTTTGTGCGTCAGTGTGTGAGCTCGTCGGATTCCCTGCTATAGCCTGTTGGTCGCCTTTAATAGCAGCTGGCATATCCAGTCAACGGTGCTGATATGTAGGGGTTTGTCGACGTTTGTCGCTTGTTGGTGTATGTTAGGGGTGGTTATGCCCTAGGTAGTAGCGCAAACGACTGCAGGCGAAAATAATAGCTGTCTGTAGAGCTGTGGAGTGTTGTTACCATAGAGACGTTTACGAAATCGCTTTGTAGAAACGCGATGCAGCTGCCAGCAGGGTGCGGGAACTGTTTTATAATTTCAAAGGTGTTTTCACAAATACATCGATATGAAATGTTTTCGATATTACACTGGAAATACAGTTCAGTCTTCGTTTTCGAATCTAAGAGAAACTTACTAAAATAAATACGCTACCAGCTGGTGTATGATATAGTTGCCTGGTTTCGACTGCTAAGCAATCATTGTTAGAGCTGAAAAAATGCAGTAATTATTACGTATATTGAAGATGGATGGGGTGGGGCGGGAAGGGAAGAAAAGGACATGGGGTGTCTATCCGGAATCATTGGCGACAAGTGAAAATGTCTGTCGGGCTGGGACTCGAACCGGTGTCTCCTGCTTACAGGGCAGTTGCTTTAATCACTGCATCACAATGTTATTCGCAAATGCGCGGACTAACTCGGCAAGCTCCTGGGCCGACTCACACTCTCACTTAAAGCCAAATCTTATTCGGAGTCCCCATCCGTGTCCTCTGTGCTCGCTAATTTTAGATTTCCGCCCGAGGTTGAACGTAAAAGTGTGCATTCGCACAAGTGGTTGCGGTTTAATAGTCCATCAAAGCGTATCAGTTATATGAATGCATAATGTCTCTTCTTTCACACATGTCCAAAGAACAGACACCATGCATTCATATAAGCTACAATTATTGCCAAATACCAGAATGAAAAGTGCACACACATGAAAAGTGATATACCCCTCCAGCTTGTTACAAGATATTATGTCACAGCCATGGTGTGCACATCTCGTTCACATAGTGCAGTGTGTTTCAAAAAGATTCATCTGGTTTCTGAAGGTTGTGTGTTCAAAAAAAAATTATATAAACTCTTAGAAATTTTTAATTCATGCAGAAAGAGTGTGCATTTCCTTTACATGCACGCACATAGAGCCTCAGGATAATTTTCACAATAAAGTTTATGAAAACAAGTTTCATTTGCTTCTCACAAATGTTCAATGCCAATACTACCAGTCACATGAGAAACTTCCAGACGATAGTACACTCGTCCCACAGCTTTGCAAGCATCTCTGGTGTTCTTGCATTCACTGCTGTTGGTGTACGACATGTAGTTAGCCCAGTGCTATTGGAGAGAAAGGTCACATATCATGAGGTCAGGCGACTTCGGAGGCCAATGCTGCAAAGTGATATCCGTAGCCCCTTATAGCTGCAACTTGGTGAAGGCACTTCATTTTTAAGAGATTCTCATACATGCGGGAGCCATTGTGTTGAAAAACGAATTTTAGATGTATCCTCGCACATGTGGGAAAATCCAGTGAAATAATTATGGCCTCTTAATTCCGCCAGGTAGGAAAACCGAGAAGGGGTGGACCGGTGGATATTTTACAGACTTCGTTCACTGGTAGAATACAAATTTATTTTACGCAGTTTCAGTCACATAGCAGCCAATTAAGACATTTTTTAATTAAATAAAAGCCCAAGTAATGAGAAACATTTAAAATTCACTGCCAATTTAAATAATTTACAGAAAATTTAAAGCTGACTTTAACCCCAGATAACTTGGTACTCTTTCACTCCCAACATAAGATGGTGGTGGTGGTTAGTGTTTAACGTCCCGTCGACAACGAGGTCATTAGAGACGGAGCGCAAGCTCGGGTTAGGGAAGGATTGGGAAGGAAATCGGCCGTGCCCTTTCAAAGGAACCATCCCGGCATTTGCCTGAAACGATTTAGGGAAATCACGGAAAACCTAAATCAGAATGGCCGGAGACGGGATTGAACCGTCGTCCTCCTGAATGCGAGTCCAGTGTGCTAACCACTGCGCCACCTCCAACATAAGACACAGAATGGAATAATAAAGGCAGACGTAAGACTAAAAAACAGACTAAATAACAGATCAAATGTCCGCAGCTCGTGGTCGTGTGATAGCGTTCTCGCTTCCCGCGCCCGAGTTCCCGGGTTCGATTCCCGGCAGGGTCAGCGATTTTCTCTGCCTCGTGTTGACTGGGTGTTGTGTGATGTCCTTAGGTTAGTTAGGTTTAAGTAGTTCTAAGTTCTAGGGGACTCTTGACCATAGATGTTAAGTCCCATAGTGCTCAGTGCCATTTGAACAGATCAAAAGGGCCTTAATTACCCAATGATGAGAATGAAACATATACTTAAAACAATCAAAAACAATTAAACACCAATGTGTAGGCACGATAATTTTGAGCCCAGAAACACATCAATTGAAGATTTAATACATTTTCCTATAACACATGAAAAATTAAGCTACAGCAGATTTGCGTTAGAAACATACATCAAAATTTGCTGAAAGTGATGGCCACAAGCTAACGGATACTAATGCATAATTATTCCAAGTATAAACTTAACTTGAACAAGAACATTAAGCAGTGCGGCTGAGATTGGAGGAAATAGCGAGAAAGATAGACAGCGGCTAGAGCTGGCGAGTGTATGCACTCCAAATGACGTGAACACCTGGCTAAGCAAGCCGACTAGCCGTGAGTAAATGGAGCCCAATCCGAGTTAACACGTACTGGCAATGAGATACAAAAGATTGTTAACGACAGTTCCCTATAACACAATTAATTTTAATTAGAATTCCAAGACACAGCCATGCATCAAATAAATAACTCTTAGGGTAGAATTAATTAATCTGAGCTCTGACCAAAAACCATGACAAACAAAATATTTAAGAAACCAGCTAAAGATATTTTTTAAAAAAATAAGTCCAGCAATATAACAGTAATATAAGTTTTCTTCAGCAAACCATTAAAGCAGCCACAAGGACATTCGCATGGTTTTCAAAGATCAGCCGTAGACACATCAGCCCATACCAACTTGGAGAGAACAAATGCGTCATGGAACAGACTAAAATTTACCTGAAACACTTAAATTTAACAGACACGCTATATAATCTCCTAGATAGCACAGCACAACAAAAGCAAATTATAAATATGACAGTGACATTGCAAAACCGACACACATTCTGACGTGAACAATTAACCATCCGTGGTAACTGGTAATACCAAACATTTCACTGCGCCTCCAATTGAAAACCACGTGCCCAATAATTTACTCTAAACATCAGAAAAATTAGAGGGAGGGAGGCAAGAACAGATAACTCAAACACACTACTGCTTACTACCAACCTTCCAAACAAACTTTCTTCTGGAACACAGGGCTTTACACTGAGTGAAGTTACACAAACACCACGGATACATGAGATTAACACATAAAACATATTATAATAAGGTATCAGCCAATGAATCAGTCTAAAATTTCTATCGGATCTTGGAATTTCATTGCCCTTCGAATACCACGGAGACACAGACGTCCGTACCCAACAAACAGAAGGGAGACAGACCAAAATGACAGTGAACATTGCCCTGTGAGCTCGGTACCCTTCTGATAAACCAATGACTTACAAGAAGTAACGAGAGCCCAATATTGGTGGCCTGCCAGGAGCTAACACCACGGTCCAGGAGCTCCACGGAAACTGTAGCGCCTAGAACCGCTCGGCCACCAACGGCAACATGTCGGTCAAAGATCATAAGAAAACTAATATCGATACGAGAAAGCAGCCAGATCTCCAAAAAATCCGGTTATGTGATTCCTGTACCCGTCTTTTCCGCAATAAACTACGGGCCGTATTTCCTTTCTCGGGAAAGGGCGAAAAATACATGAAGAGTACGAGAGCCTCGTTCTTTCTGGGCAGGATTGTTGCTAAAGAGAGAGATGCAAGAAGTTAAATTTTTAGGCTTAAACGACCTAATTTATCTTAAGAATGAAAATTCGCTGACGGTTGTATCATGATAACAAAGAGCTGCTCTGTTTAACCTTGAACAAACTCGTGATCAACGCTGCTGTGTAATGATGTGAAAATAAATTCATTATGTATATTATTCGTTCGCAATTGTTTGAAAAACTCAAATAAAAGTGATGTACAGCTGCGTCACGACGTCTGGCAATTGCTTCACTTCGAGTACTCTCCATCCGGACAGGCCTCTGAAGGCCCAATCGCACCGACCAACCGACCGCCATGTCATCCTGATCCGATAGGCGTCATTGAATGAGGGAGGATGTGGAGGTTAATGTGGCCAGCACTTCGCTCTCCCAGCCATTCTCTGTTTTCATGACCGGAGCCGCTACTTCCCAGTCATTTGGTCTCACAAGTGATTCGTACCCCCCAAGTGCCAACACCGCTCGGCAGACTGGGACGGTCATGCATCCAAGTGATAGCCAAGCCCAACAGCGCTTAACTTTGGTGATATGACGGGAATCGGTGGTACCACTGCTGGAAGGCCGTTGACACTTCGAATCCTAGTTAATGGTAAATTCTTGATGAGTGCTACATAATTGCTCACTCTTTTATTTGCGTTTGGTGTACTATAACAGTAAACAAAGAGATAAAAGAAGATAGGAAAAGTATAAAAGACATGTAAATGTAATCGGAATAGAACATTCTGTTTTTCTAATATCCATTGATGATTATTCGAAACGTTTAGTCTGATACTAGTATTCTACGTTAATTATAGTAGCATTAATCTATCTTGCTTCTGTATTGCAGAAACGGCTAAGAATACTGTAGCTGGCAATATGTGATCAGGAGCGTGATGGCCCCAAAATGACATCTGTCGGCCACCTTAACATACAGGGAGGTTTTAATTAAACTTTCGCTACTTGAGGGGGTCCCCATGAGAAACGAAAAATCTTCGGACAATGAAACTTTGTTTAAATGTTTGTAAGGACATGAGGAAGAGAAAAAAACACAATTTTCACACGAATGGGTAACGTTTGGTAATTTTGTACCGTATTTATGTTACAGTTTACAAACGTTGCTCAACTTGACTACCACCTGCATTCAAGGCAACCTGGAAACGCTCTAGAGATACCATTTCACAATTGTTCGCAAAATTTTTCTAACAGTGGACCACGGAATGTCAGATGTCGTTACACAGCTCGTGCACTACTTGAAGATAACACACTGAGACCAGAATTCTCAGCTATGGCAACAGTAACTTCTTCAACAATTTTTGGCGCCATTATCCGTCGGTATCTCCCACGAGCAGTTTCCAAAGCCAGTTAATTCTAACTTCTGAATCGTGTTCTTCAACCCCGATGCGGGAAGAAGACTTCTCCGCATTCATTTAATGCTACGATACTCATAGAGAACAGCAGCACTAATGTTGTTTTTTTGATGTAACAGCTTTACAAGTAAATCGCTGGTCACATTGCCCATGTTGGCTGTCTGCAGCTGTAATTAATGCACACTGATGCATGTGTTTCAAACCTACGTCGCCGTAGCAGCACCGGTTTCTAACACAAGTCGCTATACGACCAGACTGAACATCATTTCAATAAAGTTGTGAACCCATAGGATAAATTGTTTTCCATCTATATTGGGGCAAGAATTGAAAATTTAATTATAACCACCCTGTACTTTCCGCATATAGAGCTTTAGTACTAGCTGCAGCGCGAAGGTCCCTACCGGCAACCGTATGAATCGGCAACTTTATTCATTTTCGTAATTACAATTTGCAAATGGAAATAATTATTACCAGATAGGAGAGAAGCAGGGACCGTTTGGAATGAACAACGGGTATGGGGAAGGGGGATGGGTAATAGAGATGCAATGAAGGTAGCAAGCACCTTTGGTATTCTGTGTGTGTGTGTGTGTGTGTGTGTGTGTGTGTGTGTGTGAGTGTGTGTGTCTACATGTGAGGAATTTACCCACGAAATTAATTTTCACTTTTTTCGCTGACGTTGGAATGATAGGCCATGGAGGCCCGACGGTACCGACCGTCCGCCGTGTCATCCTCAGCCCACAGACGTGACTGGATGCGGATACGGAGGGGAGAGTGGTCAGCTCACCACCCTCCCGGCCGTACGTGTTTACGAGACCGGAGCCGCAACTTTTCAGTCAAGTAGCTCTTCAGTTTGCCTCACAAGGGCTGAGTGCACCCCGCTTGCCAATAACGCTAGGTAGACTCGACGGTCACGCATGCAAGTGCTATCCTAGCCCGACAGCGCTTAACGTCGGTGATCCGACGGAAACCGGTGACCGGTGTTACCACTACGGCAAGGCCTTTGGCCTGATAGTATGATACGAAAGGCTTTTTAAATGGGTAATCTGAGCCTTTGGATTGAACATGCAGGACCTTCAAGTCCGTTTCTATGTTTTCGATGTTGTGGCCTGTTTTCAGTATATGGTCAAAAATTTCGCCCAGTTTGTCCTGTAATGTCTGTCTCTCTACCTCTCTCTCTCTCTCTCTCTCTCTCTCTCTCTCTCTCTCTCTCTCTCACACACATACACACACACACACACACACACACACACACACACTTATGCACACACACACACACACACACACACACACACAAACACATACAGGTACATTCCTCAGATAATTTGCGCTTATAGGCCGTTCCATCTCTATTTCTCTTCACACGATTTGCTCCTTTCTACCAGTCACTACCTTTCTCGTACTGCCCAATCTGGTTCCACCAATGAGTTCTTTATTAATACGTCATTTTTTTCTTACAGTATTTCTACATAATATTCTAGTAGTAAATAAATTTCGGAAATTTTTCAGAAATATTTTCTGAGTATTTTGATGTAAGGGGATCACGGTCTCTGGTGACTCGTTACATAATAATTGTATTTAGTTTGATTTCTCAGTTCATTTATCTCTGTATCTGTATAGCAATGAAAATATCAGTACAGCACTGCAAATACGATGTGTGTGTTTTGGAAACGAACTCGTTCCGATCACTCATGGTACTTGCTGTTGATAGCAATGCCCACTTTACTCTCCGCCCTCATACTTGCATTCATTATTCCTCGGTTCGGTGTCAGGTTTTGTTTTTCAACATTTAGATATTCTGATAAGCAGTTGTCCAATACAAACCGAAAGTGAAAGAAAGAGTTGGTGAAAGGAAAGCAATTATGTGGTATCAATACCTCAGATAGCAAACTTACACAAATGTATAATGGAAATAATGAAAGGTTGAAAGGTGGAAATAATATATACAAGGGCTGTACAAAGAAAACAAACTTGCAGACAGTGTTATTGATTTTTTTACTAGAATTCTATGCCACATTTCTGGTGAAAGAGTTCCACTGTGTTCAGGATGTCTTGATGTTGGTCTTAACGTTTCCAGTTTTTACAGTTCTTTCCTTGTGTGACTCTTAACGATATTTGTGATTCTGTCCACATTTAGTTCTGTATGGAGGTCTTTGTCGCGAGACCATCTCGGGCCTCTCATAATTAGTCGTGATCATCTGTTCTCTATGACCTGCAAGGTCTTAATTTTGAGTGGGCTGTGAGTCCCCAAAGAGAGCAACCATCCGTCATTGTAAGTAATAATGTAGCTTTGTAAAGAAAATTTGTTTCTTGTACTCATTTGGTTTCTGGTAAGTAATAGAAACATTTTATGTATCCGTCGGACCACCTTCTCCTTCTTCGTTTACGTACGGTCTTTGTATAGCAGCTTCTTGTCGAGTACTGTATTACACGATGACCGTATTGTTAACTAATAGATGGTCTCTTAGGTTTGGACGTTTTCGGGTAAACATCAGTGCTTTCGTCTTGTCGGCATTTTACTGAACCTTGTTTTCATTCGCCCTTTGTTCTCCTATGGTCGTATGGCCGACTGTGTTTTGAGGAGGTCAGTTGCTACTGCTGCTGCTCGTTAATAGAGCAATGCCATCTGCGAGATGGGCTTTCACAATCTGAGGTAGCGTTGGAAGGTAATGGAAAGGAGCGTATGGCGTCAGTGGCCGGGTGTTCCCAGTCGGAAGTTCGGCCGCCAAGTGCAGGACTTATTGAGTGCGACGCCTCATTGGGCGACCTGCGCGTCGACAGTGGGGATGAAGTGATGATGAGGACAGCACAACACCCAGTCCCTGAGGGGAGAAAATCTCCCACCCCAGCAGGGAATCGAACCCGGGGCCCCTTGCGTGGTAAACCAACGCGCTGACCGTTCAGCTAATGGTGCGAACGTTGGAAGGTAATTTACGTACAATACAGAGTTGATGACAAGACTGAGACTTGAAGAATAACCTGTTCGAGGTATTTCATGCTTGATCTCTGGTCGTCTAGTTTTACAATGAAACATCCGTCTTGCAAAAAGTTGTCAATGATCTTAATTATATAGTCTGGTACGACTCCGGGTAGATTCATCTTTGTTACTAATTTCGCCTTACTGACCCTATAATACGCCTTTCAGATGTCTGAGAAGATCGCAGAGGTGTGATTCCATCTAGTGATATTGTAAGCGATGAATCAGGATATTCTTAGTATAACAATTCAGATGATAAAGTCGTTGAAACTCGAGTTATGACGTCATATTCGGTTAGTGGTAGCCTTAGTCTTTGTACTATAACTCTACCAAATACTTTGCATATGGTTTGTGATTAACTGCTTGTCTTGCGTTTTCTCTGGTTTAGGGATCGGTGCTATATGGGACGTTTTCCAAGATGCTGGAAAGTATTATTACAGCAGGCAGCAATACCATAGGCTTTCTCGATTAATAGTGTAACTGTTCTTTTGATATGCCATCTGGTCCTGGTGCAGAGTCTGTCCCTAGATGTCTCAACACTTTTCTGATTTCAGCCGTTTTGTAAGTTGTGGGTGATTGATTCTCACTGTCTGCTTCCTCTCCAGAGCTTCTTATGTGAAACGAATCATTTCGTCTTCTCTAATGTCGCAACCCTGCACGTTTAAGGTGTTAAGAGTCTGACAGGTCGAGGAGAACAGTTGAGCTTTATGCAACGAGTCACTAATACGTCCAGCTGGGCCTTGCAAAACTGTTTTAGAAGGTTTTGGATCCCGGATTGCTCTGACAAGTTTCAGTTCATTTCTGGTCTGCAACAGGAAATTCTCGATTTTATCCTCCCACACTCACGTGCGCTAGTCTATGGCACGCTGGTGAAGCTCTTTAGTAAGTCTCTTCATTTGTCGCTTGTCCTCAAGATTTCTTGGCCTTGTTCCTTAAGGCCATCAGGTCCTCCAGTAAAGGAAAAAATTCCTCATTAAACGTCGAGTTAAACGTTGTAGTCACTGTTCTTTGTCTCTCCGCCTTCTTTTAAGTTTTCCTTGTTAATTCGTTGAATGCGGCGTCGATTTCCCATATGCCTGATGGTTCTGTGGTTGACTAGTGTTGTTATGTAAATAATCGGGAGATTGGTTCGAATTTATTACTTTCTTGGTTGGTGGGTTTTGTGGTTCAGTTGCGATCGTCAGATTTTCGATAACCGAACTGTGCTCTGATGTGAGGTTGCTGATGATTCTTAAATATGTGGCGATTCTTACGTTTTTAATCATTGCGATATCATGTACATCAGGTTGGTAATTTGGACATTCTCCTCTAAATTGTGTAGTTGCTCTCCTCTTGCATTATTATGACGAAAATTCCAAGATAAGTATTTATTGTTGTAATCTCCACATATTATTATTTTGTTCTATGCATCAAAGACAGAAAATGTATCGTTTTCATCCAGAGAGTTATCAGGACTCAGATATGCCGCTATTATTGTCATATTTCCGTGTGTGGTATTGACTATAATTGCAGTCGCCTCCAAGGCGTTTAGTAGGGGGAAGATCCTTTAAGGAATAGGCTTTCGAATTTCTTATAAATACTGGCGTACCATTACCTCTTCTTTTGATGTGCCCTATGATATTATGTAGTCCAAGTCTTGCGACGGTCTGAGGCTAGTCTCGGTTATAAGTGGGATAACAACTCTATGTTGGGTTGTGAACTTGTTTAGTTCCACATTTTTGTTGTTGATGTTTGGTCTTTGAGCCAATAAGGTGCAAAAACCTTCATTATACTTCTACGAGGACCATTATTTTTACGAAATCATCAGATGCGGATTTAAAGTTTCTCATTGGTTCTGGGAGGACTGCGAATATATTTCTTTGTCGTAAATTTGATAGAAATGAGGTCAGACTATAGATGTTGTTACTGTAAAAAAATTGCCAAAAAAATTTCCAAAATTATCTTAATGAATCCTTTAAAACTCCCTGAAAATGAATGAAAATTGTTTAAGTCCTCTTTAGCTATATACAGGTTGATTTGTTAGCAACATAACCGATTTCATACAATTTTAGGTGCATCTTCTGGTGATAATCTCTACTAAATACAAGAAAATGTTTTTATAAAATACTGCTAATTTATACACCGAGGTGACAAAAGTCGTGGTATACCTCCTAATAACGTATCGGATCTCCTTTTGCTCGTCGTAGTGCAGCAACTCACCATGTCGTGACTCAAGAAATCGTTGGAGCTGTGGTCGAGCGGTTCGAGGCGCTTCAGTCCGGAACCACGCGGCTGCTACGGTCGCAGGTTCGAATCCTGCCTCGGGCATGGATGTGTGTGATGTCCTTAGGTTAGTTAGGTTTAAATAGTTCTAAGTATAGGGGACCGATGACCTCAGATATTAAGTCCCATAGTACTTAGAGCCATTTGAAAGCGTTGGAAGTCTTCTGGAGAAGTACTGAGCCATGCTGACTCTATGGGTGTCCATAGCTGCGAAAGCGTTGCCAATGCAGGATTTTGAGCTTGAGTTCACCTCTCGATTATTTCGGATAAACGTTCGATTGGATTCAGGTCGGGCGATCTGGGTGGACAAATCATTCGCTCGAACTGTCCAGAATTTTCTTCAAACCAATGGCTAATAATTGTGGCCCAGTGATATGGCGCATTATTATCCATAAAAATTCCATCGTTGGTTGGGAAAATGAAGTCCATGAATGGCTGCAAAGCCGAACATAGAGGAGGAAGCAGTCCATTCCATGTAAGCACAGCCCAAACTGTTGTGGAGCCACCAGCTCAGTGCCTTGTTGACAACCTGGGTCCATGTTTTCATGGCACCTGCGCCGCACTCATACCATGCCACCAGCTGTTACCTACCGTAATAGGGACTCACCTCACCAAGCCACTTATCTAGGGCCCAACCGACGAGGTCACGAGCCCTGTAGACGCGCTGCAGACGGTGTTGTGCTGTTAGCAAGGGCACCCGCGTCAGTCGTCTTCTGACATGGCCCCTTAACGGCAAATTTCTCTGCACTGTCCTGAGGGATACGTTTGCCGTTCGTCGTGCATTGACTTCTGCTGTTATTTCATTGTTAGCACTGACAACTCGACACTAACACTGCTGTTCTGGTCGTTAAGTGAAGACCGTCGATCACAGCGTTGTCGGATGTTGGAGGTAATGCCTCAAATTTAGTATTCTCGACACACTCCTGACACTATGGATCTCGGAATACTGAATTCCCTAACTATTTCCGAACTGGTATGTTCTCGCTCCAACTACCATTCCGCATTCAAAGTCTGTCAATTCCCGTCGTGAGGCCACGATTATATTGGGAAACTTTTGACTTAAGTCAGCTGAGTACCAATGACAGCTCCGCCAATGCACTGCCCTATTGCACATTGAGTACGCGATGGTACCGCCATCTGTATATGTTCATACCGCTGTCCCATGACTCTCGTCACATCTGTGAGGTGTATAACAGCAAGAGTCACTGAAGTGTTTTTACTCACTGCTTTTCCCTTCATAAGCGTAGAAAAAATGTACGGTATCCCAATGTTCAAGCTGTAAACCGACTAACTGTCTAAACTCTTAAAAGGTAACTTACTCCTTGAGTAAACATGGAATTTATAAACCGTCAGGTGAACGTCGAAAGCGTCAAATCTCGTTCTCCAATGAAAGACCTAGAGAAAGAGAGCGAACATCCGCAAATTAAAAACATATATTGCAGGAACAGTGGTAATGTACACCGTATAGTGAAAGACATCACTGATGAAAGATATGTTATAACAGACTCAAGGTCTAGAAAGTTGACTCCTATTAAACGAAGTCCTATCAAAAGAGACGTGCAGTTAGCACACACAAGATCTCCGCCAGGTGGATAAAAGCATAGTTCGTTTAGTTAGCTACAGATTAATACTAACCGAAATTTTTTTGACTGACTAAAGTCAAGTACAAATAGGGAGAAAATGGGGCAGCAAGTGAACTCCTTTTAACGAGGAATAGCTGATAAACAAAACCCGTTTCGAAGCTTATTAATAAAAAGGCGTTTAGACAACGGTGAAGGAGCTATGAAAGCCTGAAGTGGCCATCCGGTAATAAGTTCTTCCAATATACGAAGGGAGTCGATTGGGAGAGCTCAGGCAATCAAACTTAGCCAAAATGCTACGGTGTTTCAGCTCAGTTTGCTTGGTCAGTGTGTGGGTGGGCGAGCACTTCAAAAACTTCTTAATCTGTACATCTTCCTAAGCGTTTAAGGTGGTTCCTTAGTTTTCCTTAAATAAAATTTTTAATTTATTCTCCATACCAGGACGTTTGAGAAGAAGCGCACATTGTGAGATCTTTGAAGCAGGGATCCACCCACATATTGACCAACCAAACTAAGCTGAAACACTCCAGCATTTTGGCTAGTTTTCATTGCCTGAACTCCCTCGATTAACCACCTTCATATCTTGCGTACCGGATGTGTGTTACTGTTTAAAAGCCTGCTTATTATAGAAGCATCAAATAATTTTTCTGCAAACACTTTCGTATTTTTTGAAAAATATATTTTATCCATGCTATTCATTTATTTAATCACCACAGTGCTTTTCATTCACCCTTTCTATTACAGCACAATTTATACTCGTATTTATCGGTCAATTCTGTAATACGACTTTTAATTTTCAGTCGTTTACCCAGTAAGTGAAATTCCGTTCCCCGTGTCCCGTCGCGTGTTGCGTGTGCCTGGTTTTTCTTCACGCCACGCCTGCTCGGCCCGAATTCAGTTTGTATTAGTACCTCTCAGTGAGCTCTTTTACCGTGCAACTGTCACAACAGTCCACTGCAATGTATACCACGCAGGATGGACTATCAATAAGTGGTACAAGAACCTATCATCTGATGAGTACTTTAAACTTTCACAACACCATCTTGGCACTTTCTTATTGCAAGGTCCCAAAAAGTTATTCTTATAATACGAGTAATACAACTTTGGTGAGTAACGTCTTTCACTACACAGTGTCCATTATCATTGTATCTGCTCTATACGTTTCAATTTGCTCTCGTTTGGCAGGTATTTTATTGGCGCATGAGTGTGAGTTATCACTGGTTCGGCCCTGTATGTTCTATTTTGCAATGATTTGCTCTCGTTTCCTAGATATTTTATTGCGGTACCAGTTCCGACGCTTTTGGACGTTCACCATACAGTGTATAAATTCCAAGTTTAGCTATTCGATGATTAACCTTTGAAGAGGTTGTGAATCGATGAATTGCCTAACCTTTCAAGAGGATAGGCAATTAATCGATTCACAGCTTGAACGTTGGGAGATCGTACATTTTGTCTAGCCTTATACGGTGAAAAGCAGTGAGTAAAAACCTATTTTTTATTCAGTACAGATTATCACCTGTAGATGTACCTATGATGTTGTGAAACCTGCTGTGTTGCCAAATAAAGAACTTTCATTCATTTTCAAACTTTTTAAATGATTTTTGATTGTTTTGCAGAATTTTTGGAAATATCTTTAAAGCAACAATATATAATCTAAGCTGTGGTTGCCCTAATTACAAAATAGCCTACACCAGAGGTGGCATGCAGTATTTCCGGAATGTCAGTTGATTTTCGTCCTTACTGTGCTCGGCGATGTCTGAGCCGTTGTTTTTCCGACTTGTGGTGACGTTTTTTTGGAAAATCTTTTAGGCTGTTTACGTTTATATTGTTGGTACTTCTCCTGTTATCAAGTGGCTGTGTCTGCACACTTTTCAGTGCGAAGGGAGTCCCGGAACTTGTAAGTGCCTCTTCAGGAAGTGGCATGTCCTTCGCCACAGTTTGCAAAAGTAGGTTTTTGTCCTGTTGGTTGTTTGCAGTCTTTTGGCAGGTGGTGGCCAGCACTTTGTTGGTACGGTTCCAATAGTTGGCCGTGTGAAAATGTCTTTGCCATCACAACGAGGCGAACCCTCTTTGTGTCTTTAAGATTGTACCGTTACCTCGGTGACAAGAATATGTTTCAGGTCATGTATAGAATCGCTTTTCGGGCGTGGATAAACATATCACCGGCTGCAGGCATATCTGATTCTTAGTTTTTTGTTTTGTAGAATTAAATTGAAAGATCTTATCTTTAAAGGCCTCATAGTTCTTATTCCACATCCCCTTCTTTAATCTCGTCCGGGAGGTACTTAATTACGACTTGCTGTTTATCAGTAGGGTCTTGGCATGTGTAAAATGGAATTTCTTCCCCTTGAATAATTTAAGTGCAATTTTTTGATCAGAAGTCGTCACAAAATTAAATTTTATAAGCTCGCCAATGAAAATAGACTTGATTGGCCCTTCACACATTTGAGTTCAGTACTGATTGTCAAGTAGGAACCTGAATAATAGATCATAATTGGTGGAATTTTAGGCGGTCATTCTTTAGTTTTTGATGGGTCAGAGTTGGCTGCTTGCTGAAAGCCTATGTTATTCAGGGCGAATCCGTGCTCACTGGAGCATATTTGAAGCTGAAATGAAGCAGCGTTTTTTTCTTTCTTTTTCTCCCCCTCTACGCGTATGAAGAACTTAGACAGCAACTTAATACGGAGCAAATAATGAAGCGCTGGAAGGTGGAATGGGTATGTAAAAGGACAATATTATTGGAACGAAGAGGCGGTAATGAGTGATATGGGAGTAATGATGCTGCGAGAGGAATCTGACAGAGTACTGAAAATCCTAAGTCGAAAGAAGGTATTTGAGGTAGATGAAACTGCTTCACAATTACTGCGGTTTTTGGGACAACTTAAGTTGACAAAAGATTTCCACCTGCTATGCAAGATATATGAGACAGTCTAAGAACCCGTAAACTTCGAGACGACTGTAATAAATTCACTCTGAAAGGTCACAGATGTTTCGAGTTATGACAGTTAGAGAACCAACAGCATAATATCTGGTTTAAAAACACTAACACGAATTATTTGTAGCGAAGTTCAACTGTTGGAAACTGGCATCGGTAATTATAAGTTTAGATTTCGGAGATACGTAGGAACACGAGAGGCAGTAGTGATTCTAGACCTATCTTTATACCATTTGTAGACTTAGAGAAAACTTTTGAAACTGTTGACTGGAATACAGTCATTCAAATTCTCAAGATATGAGGTACGTTCTAGGCGGAAGATTATCTAAAATTTGTATAGAAACGAGACTGTACTTATTGGAGTGCAACGACATGAAAGAGAGGAAATAGTTATTTTCTGAAAGTTTTTGTCTGGGGTACAGCTTTATAGGAAAATGTAACGTAAGCAATAAACAGTTGAGACTAGAAGAGATTAGAAGCTTTTAAATGCGCTGCCGCATAAGACTGCTGAAGATTAAGGGTGTAGATCGGATAACTGATGAACAGATAATGAATCGAGTCGGGGAGAAAAGAGCTTCTGGTCAAAGTGGCTAAAATAGATGAAGAGATTTGCACGCGGTAGACCATCGTGAAGAGTTGAATCAAACCAGTCTTCAGACTGAAGACTGCAAGAAGAACGTAGAGCCCTTGTGCTGACGCCTGCAACAAGTACAAGCAGTGCGCATCCCCCTAGGCACCAGACGCTTCCAGTGGGCCTCCAGATAGATTGCACAGGTTTGTGGCGGATTCAACGGGCTTTAGTCGCAGCGCCGCTGGCTGTTCCTTTTCCTGTCTTACCTCTGTTAGGTGCATCGCTCTTCAGTGCTCTGGAGGAGTGGGAATATTCTGTGAGAAATGTGGCATTAAACACTTGCTTCAACATTCCTAACAACTTAAGTACGTCCAGTAATGATTCATGGACGCAAATTGAAGTTCTCTTTCACCGTTAATGTCTGGTTTGCACCGACGCACCTTCATTTAATTACTCATGTTTAGGAAAGGGTCACTCGAGTTTCATTAAACTTAAAATAATCTGAAGGAAGAAGATTTGAAACAATTGACCGACAGTGTTCATGAAAAGTGAGTCACTGGCTGTACACCATGCGAGGTGGCGCACTAGTTGAAGCACTAGATTCCCTTTCGGGAGAAGCAGGGTTCAAACCTCGATATACACTCCTGGAAATTGAAATAAGAACACCGTGAATTCATTGTCCCAGGAAGGGGAAACTTTATTGACACATTCCTGGGGTCAGATACATCACATGATCACACTGACAGAACCACAGGCACATAGACACAGGCAACAGAGCATGCACAATGTCGGCACTAGTACAGTGTATATCCACCTTTCGCAGCAATGCAGGCTGCTATTCTCCCATGGAGACGATCGTAGAGATGCTGGATGTAGTCCTGTGGAACGGCTTGCCATGCCATTTCCACCTGGCGCCTCAGTTGGACCAGCGTTCGTGCTGGACGTGCAGACCGCGTGAGACAACGCTTCATCCAGTCCCAAACATGCTCAATGGGGGACAGATCCGGAGATCTTGCTGGCCAGGGTAGTTGACTTACACCTTCTAGAGCACGTTGGGTGGCACGGGATACATGCGGACGTGCATTGTCCTGTTGGAACAGCAAGTTCCCTTGCCGGTCTAGGAATGGTAGAACGATGGGTTCGATGACGGTTTGGATGTACCGTGCACTATTCAGTGTCCCCTCGACGATCATCAGTGGTGTACGGCCAGTGTAGGAGATCGCTCCCCACACCATGATGCCGGGTGTTGGCCCTGTGTGCCTCGGTCGTATGCAGTCCTGATTGTGGCGCTCACCTGCACGGCGCCAAACATGCATACGACCATCATTGGCACCAAGGCAGAAGCGACTCTCATCGCTGAAGACGACACGTCTCCATTCGTCCCTCCATTCACGCCTGTCGCGACACCACTGGAGGCGGGCTGCACGATGTTGGGGCGTGAGCGGAAGACGGCCTAACGGTGTGCGGGACCGTAGCCCAGCTTCATGGAGACGGTTGCGAATGGTCCTCGCCGATACCCCAGGAGCAACAGTGTCCCTAATTTGCTGGGAAGTGGCGGTGCGGTCCCCTACGGCACTGCGTAGGATCCTACGGTCTTGGCGTGCATCTGTGCGTCGCTGCGGTCCGGTCCCAGGTCGACGGGCACGTGCACCTTCCGCCGACCACTGGCGACAACATCGATGTACTGTGGAGACCTCACGCCCCACGTGTTGAGCAATTCGGCGGTACGTCCACCCGGCCTCCCGCATGCCCACTATACGCCCTCGCTCAAAGTCCGTCAACTGCACATACGGTTCACGTCCACGCTGTCGCAGCATGCTACCAGTGTTGAAGACTGCGATGGAGCTCCGTATGCCACGGCAAACTGGCTGACACTGACGGCGGCGGTGCACAAATGCTGCGCAGCTAGCGCCATTCGACGGCCAACACCGCGGTTCCTGGTGTGTCCGCTGTGCCGTGCATGTGATCATTGCTTGTACAGCCCTCTCGCAGTGTCCGGAGCAAGTATGGTGGGTCTGACACACGGGTGTCAATGTGTTCTTTTTTCCATTTCCAGGAGTGTAGTATTTCCATGGTTATCCTAAATAACTCAGGGTTTCTTTGGAATTAAAGGGGCCATTTTCTTCCCTAATACAAGCCAAATTCGAGTTCGTTATTTGTGCTGAAAAGTAATCCTCCGAGTTTTCTATGTGAAAAATTTTAAAGCTTTTTAACGAAAACAAATTTTATTAACATTCTAGATCTTTGTTGTTCATGTCTGCGTATTTATTTTTCAACTTAGTCATCCTGGCGGCGAAAACTTTTCTCCCAACTAGACACCAGTTTTCTGATTCCGTAGCGGTAATATATCTGACTTTGTTAACGGAGTCACAACCTCACCTCAGCATGCACCACTTCATCACTACCACAGTGAAGACCTGGAAAATGTTCTCTAAGTTTTGGAAACCGATGAGACTCGGATGGGGTCAACACGGGGCTGTATGGAGAATTGTCGATGACAGTGAACACAGCTCTTCAGATTGTTCAAGACGTCGCAGCGTTCGTGTGTCGTCTGGCATTGTCGTGCTGGAGAGGAGGGTGGTCCATTTGTGGACGAACTCTTCAAGTCAGAAACTCGATTACAGCACACACTGTTCCTCACGTACCCGCATAGTTACGTTGCACACCACCAAGTCGCCGCTACAGTTTGGAGACCTCTAACGGCAGAGGGCTGCAAATAAGAAGACATGAAGAATAAAGATTTAGAATGTTAACAAGGTTTGTTTTATTTAAAAAGTTTTCAAGAGTTTCTACATAAAAATTCGGAGTCATCACTTTCCGGCACGTCCTTATATTATTATCTTGTCGCCGATCGTACATTAAACCCGTATCTTTCATCTTTAGGATGAGCAACTGCAATTTCAATGGACAAAGTTTGTGATAAACAGTAAATGTATCTTAAAAAACACAAGCTGTTTCGATAACATTGACCATCACCCATTGATGGAGTAGTGGAAACTACTAACATGAAGATTTCTTTTTTTATTCAGTATGTCTAAGAAACGATTTGGAAAATCTATTTGACAAGGTAGCAGAGTGCAAATAATGTGTTAAAATGAATTTTGCTACAAATAATGACCTCCTGTATTAAAATAGAAATTCGTATTCATTGCTGCACGATGAAGACTACCATACAAATCACAGATTTGTTTATGAGCAAGAAATGAAGGAATCATGTTCTGAAGTTTCTCAATTACATATTTCACTTACTTTCAAAAATAAAGCAAATCAACATAGTTTTGGAATTCTCCCTCTTACGCAGCTTTTTTTTAAATCAATAAAACTAAATTCGTTTTTAATGAATTTAATTGTTTCTAACTTAGTCTCCAGTTTCATTTTGCACCTTACCGCCTAAACATCGGAAGATCCTGCTCGATATCTTTCTCATCTGACAGCACATAGTCAAGCTCACTTTTTTTCCGTTTGGAACAACCCGTTTCTATTTCCACCTAGGCTGTATTTTGCTTAAAAATTTTATTTCGTTTCTATTCAGCGAGTACCTTAACATGTCTCTTCTATCGTTCCTGGAATCGAATTTAATATTTCCTACAAACGACTCATTTAGAGCGTTTCTGTCTGATGCATATCCATTTGAATGTTTTTCGTATGGGATACGAGTGAGTCACTCCACAGCAGAAATTTTTGACGTATTGTATCAGAATGTACTGTGGAGGTATTGGAAATATGGAAGGTGTCATATTGAATAATTTTTGTAGGCCATTAAGTGGAAATTTCGGAATTAACGTAAAAGATAAATATGCGATCGTATTTATTAAGCTTTCAACATGGAAACGGACGTCTGCTCCTATGTAAAACGTGACCGACGAAGTGCCCTAACAGTAGCTACAAGTGTGCAACGAAAACGTGAGGGACTAAGCATTTAATGAGGCACAAATAGAAAATAGAATAATTTCACATCTAATATCCATACTACCAGGATTAAGAGAAACATTTAGCGAAGCTCCCAATGTCCAATATCGAAGTTCATGTCGCGCAGCTGTAGGTACCCTCTGTGTAACCATTTTGACGGATTACTTTAGGAGGAGTCACAAAATCGTCGTTTTTTTAGACTGTAAAATCCTATTCTGCACGAAGGCAATCGGAGTCCCGTTGATATTATTTAAAGTTTTACTTCTTGTTGTCATCGCTTTCTTCTTATCAGGAAACGTTCGGTCAGGATCTGCGCGCTTTGCTGGTGCTAAGACTTCAGAACTATATAATTTCATTTGGATCATGATGTCGTATGTGTGATTAATAAATAAAGTTTACGTGCGATAATCTCGTTAATTTGAAGGGCAAAAGGTGCTTCTTCACAATAATGAAATGCACCTAGTGTTAGAACACGCAGTTGCGCCCATCAACTACAACAACCAGTATGCTTGCGAGTAACAGATCTGCATGAATCTGCCATTTAAAAATAAAACCTAAGCGATAAGTTGTTGCAGAATATTAATATCGCTGGTGATAACTGTTCCACGTATTGCCACTATATAATTGAAGTGCTTCGCCGCCTGGTGACATTACAGGGACTAAATGTGGTTGGGCCCCTTTTCAGCAGTTACTGTTGACATCTTGCTGAGCAAAACTCTACTGTTCTCCCTACTTAATGAAGACTGACTGGCTGCCGAATGAGGACATTGACTGGAAATTTGCCAGCTTGCAAAACAGGTGGTGTTCCTCATAGACTGTGGTTCTGAAGCTGTCAGGTTCGGACAGAGACTGCTGTAAGGTTCGAGTTTTAGCACTGTGTCATTTCTGATCAAATTGTTTGGGCTCTGACAGTCTAGTACATCATGAGCAGGGCTGTGGAAGTGCTGATGTCACGTGAAAGTTACTTAGACATAGGTATTTCGACTCAGGTGAGAGAAAGATGACTGGGCCGAGAGAACTCAGGCATCTGCTTCAGGCTACAGCGCACGCTCAACAGTTTCTGCGCTTACTCCTTGCTGTACGAAGTTTGTCTGCAGAGATAACAACATGAAACTGGGAAACGTAATTGCTTGTGCAACATTTTATTTATGAAAAATGCATTGTAGATCTGTATGGTCGAATGTTACGTTACTGGCGTTGGAAGTGAATAAGGTGAATGGGGTGTAGCAAGTTTTTGAGAAGTGTGGCAACATAATGGAGACCAAACGAACAGGAAACTGGAGAATAAATGTGTTGGCGGCAAATAAAGAAGAGGTGCGCGCTGCGAATTACTGGAGAGAGAGGAAAAAAAGTCAGGTAACAGATTGCAATGGAAGATGTGATTTAACTAACACAAAATGAAAGTAGACTGCACAGCTAGTCAGGCGAATGGAATCATAGACGGACCATGCAAGTTTTTTTTTTCCTAATAAGATGAAAACGGGGACGACAACCTAATGCAGCAGAGTAATTTATGCTTGTAGGGTGGATGGTGTCTGTATAGTGAATGAATGTTACTTGTATTCTAAACTGCAGCAGTTAATGGTTATAAAGTCCGAAATAAAGGTTGTCCTTCCTTCAAATATGAATAAGGTGCAATAAAGAAACTGAGACATGGTTTCAGTTATTGTTTTCAGACACCCATACTTAAACAGCGTGACGGAACATTAATGTAATACCTGAAATACGTATGTTTCACTAGATATTTACCTTTCACTTTACTGAAACCATTTTGAATCTTCCTAACAACTTTATTTTTTTTTGTTTTTGGATTAGCAAGATATAAACCCAGACTTGTCCATTCATATTTCAAATTTTTATCTTCGTTGTGGTGTTATTGTGATACTGCGATACCATAAAACATATATGCAGAATGCCGATCAGCTGCGCTCTCTAAGATCTCGAGGCCATATGTGATCTGACAATACATTGCGCAATACACTGAAGGGTCTTTTTTGAAACCCACTAATTTGTCTCCCATTGCGACGCAGAAGTTTGAAACTTGGCTCAAAGATGGCTTCAGACTTCCGCTGTAATGGTGCGAAAGTGTGTCGCTCTGCGACATCACCCTCTATCCGGCCGAAGCATCAAGGTGTCGAAATATCCAAAGAAAACGCCATAGCTCGAAGTTCACGTGTGGTGTAAGGTGGGTGATTGGTGTCACATTGGCACCAAATTTTACCACAATTCTGCCCAACGCCACAGTACGCATGTCACACGATGGGAAGGCAGCCACATCCACTATAGTTCCCATATCACCCGTTTTTCTGACGCCTCTGCGACGGAGGTCAGAACCGCGTCGCCAAGCGTTGATATAAAGCGTTTTTCTTGTGGACGGGCGAGGAAAGTATTTCACGCACTTCGCCGCTCATATTCAAGGCGTAATGGCCTCAGGAGGTTATTATTGCCATTACTTTTAGTCGAAGCAGCAGTAGTAGGGATACTGCCAGCATTAACTTTATTACCTTGGTCAGTACTTTTTATTTAGATGGTCTCTACAGAATCTCAGAACATTTTATTGCTATTTGTCAAATTAGTGTTATTCCTTAGGTAACTAGGATGTAAAAATGGCATAGTATGTTTGAAACCCTGGTCCGATGTAACTCAAGGCCTGAGTCTCTAATCTGATCGAGCTAAATAAATAAATAAAAATAAAGTAAACGTCGTCAATTAAACCACACGTTTCCTTGGGACGTTAATTCCCAAAACGACAGTCTATAGTGCAATAAGCAACAGGACGACGTTCCTGATTACGTCCGATAGTGCTGACACCTCCTGGATGGGAGTGTGCTCCCTGCCGCCGTTGGATAAGCAGCTGCAGCAGCAAGTAGTATACTCCTAGCTCACTCATTTGTTACATAGTTTAATTCTTAATTTCTTTGCGTGTTTTTGGTACTTGCATTGTTTAATTCATAAATTTCGGGCGTATTATAGTATTTGAGAGTTGTAGCAGCGCTTTTTAGTACCTGAATAGTGTAAATTCGCGTAGTCTCCTTCCGCCGCCGAGCAGTGTCAGCAGTGAGCAAGTAGCAGCATTACTGCATTTACTAGCCAATCTTGTATTTTAATAACCGTTTAAATTTTGTCGATTTGTTTGCACTCTCTGTAGATTAGTTCAGACGTTCTTTGCAAAACAGTTTTTAGCATGGATAGGGACTGCAACTGCTGTGTTCGGATGCAGACTGAGTTGGCATCCCTTCGCTCCCAGCCTCAGGCAGTGTTGGCTTCGGTCACACAGCTTGAGGCTGTTGCCAATGGGCATCACTGTGGGGGTCCGGATGGGGGATTGTCGGGGACGGCCAGCTCGTCCCACGCATCCCCCGATCGGACTACGACTGTGGTTGCCCGGGATACTGCCCACATTGAGGCTGATCCCTCACCTGTGGTAGAGTGGGAGGTCGTCTCAAGGTGTGGCAGGGGGCGAAAGACATTCCGGAGGGCTGAACGGAAGGCCTCTCCAGTTTGTCTGACGAACCGGTTTCAGGCTCTGTCTCAGGCTGATACTGATCTTCGGCCTGACATGGCTGCTTGTCCTGTTCCAGAGGTTGCCCCTCAGTCTGCAAGATGAAGGGTACAGGGTGCACCCATATGCAGGTGGTCACTCATGTCGGCACCAATGATGTGTGTCGCTATGGATCGGAGGAAATCCTCTCTGGCTTCCGGCGGCTATCTGATTTGGTGAAGACTGCCAGTCTCGTTAGCGGGATGAAAGCAGAGCTCACCATCTGCAGCATCGTCGACAGGACTGACTGCGGACCTTTGGTACAGAGCCGAGTGGAGGGTCTGAATCAGAGGCTGAGACAGTTCTGTGATCGTGTGGGCTGCAGATTCCTCTACTTGCGCCATAGGGTGGTGGGGTTTCGGGTTCCGCTGGATAGGTCAGGAGTCCACTACACGCAACAAGCGGCTACACGGGTAGCAGGGGTTGTGTGGCGTGGGCTGGGCGGTTTTATAGGTTAGATGGCCTTGGGCAAGTACAGAAAGGGCAACAGCCTCAACGGGTGCGGGGCAAAGTCAGGACATGCGGGGACCAAGCAGCAATCGGTATTGTAATTGTCAACTGTCGAAGCTGCGTTGGAAAGTACCAGAACTTCAAGCGCTGATAGAAAGCACCGAAGCTGAAATCGTTATAGGTACAGAAAGCTGGCTTAAGCCAGAGATAAATTCTGCCGAAATTTTTACAAAGGTACAGACGGTGTTTAGAAAGGATAGATTGCATGCAACCGGTGATGGTGTGTTTGTCGCTGTTAGTAGTAGTTTATCCTGTAGTGTAGTAGAAGAGGATAGTTCCTGTGAAATATTATGGGTGGAGGTTACACTCAACAACCGAACTAGGTTAATAATTGGCTTCTTTTACCGACCTCCCGACTCAGCGGCATTAGTGGCAGAACAACTGAGAGAAAATTTGGAATACATTTCACATAAATTTTCTCAGCATGTTATAGTCTTAGGTGGAGATTTCAATTTACCAGATTTAGACTGGGACACTCAGATGTTTAGGACGGGTGGTAGGGACAGAGCATCGAATGACATTATACTGAGTGGACTATCCGAAAATTACCTCGAGCAATTAAACAGAGAACCGACTCGTGCAGATAACATCTTGGACCTACTGATAACAAACAGACCCGAACTTTTCGACTCTTTAAGTGCAGAACAGGGAATCAGTGATCATAAGGCCGTTGCAGCATCCCTGAATATGGAAGTTAATAGGAATATAAAAAAAGGGAGAAAGGTTAATCTGTTTAGCAAGAGTAATAGAAGGCAGATTTCAGTCTACCTAACAGATCAAAACGAAAATTTCTGTTCCGACACTGACAATGTTGAGTGTTTATGGAAAAAGTTCAAGGCAATCGTAAAATGCGTTTTAGACAGGTACGTGCCGAGTAAAACTGTGAGGGACGGGAAAAACCCACCGTGGTACAACAACAAAGTTAGGAAACTACTGCGAAAGCAAAGAGAGCTTTACTCCAAGTTTAAACGCAGCCAAAACCTCTCAGACAAACAGAAGCTAAACGATGTCAAAGTTGGCGTAAGGAGGGCTATGCGTGAAGCGTTCAGTGAATTCGAAAGTAAAATTCTATGTACCGACTTGACAGAAAATCCTAGGAAGTTCTGGTCTTACGTTAAATCAGTAAGTGGCTCGAAACAGCATATCCAGCCACTCCGGGATGATGATGGCATTGAAACAGAGGATGACATGCGTAAAGCTGAAATACTAAACACCTTTTTCCAAAGCTGTTTCACAGAGCAAGACCGCACTGCAGTTCCTTCTCTAAATCCTCGCACAAACGAAAAAATGGCTAACATCGAAATAAGTGTCCAAGGAATAGAAAAGCAACTGGAATCACTCAATAGAGGAATGTCCACTGGACCTGACGGGATACCAATTCGATTCTACACAGAGTACGCGAAAGAACTTGCCCCCCTTCTAACAGCCGTGTACTGCAAGTTCCTAGAGGAACGGAGGGTTCCAAATGATTGGAAAAGAGCACAGGTAGTCCCAGTCTTCAAGAAGGGTCGTCGAGCAGATGCGCAAAACTATAGACCTATATCTCTGACGTCGATCTGTTGTAGAATTTTAGAACATGTTTTTTGCTCGAGTATCATGTCGTTTTTGGAAACCCAGAATCTACTATGTAGGAATCAACATGGATTCCGGAAACAGCGATCGTGTGAGACCCAACTCGCTTTATTTGTTCATGAGACCCAGAAAATATTAGATACAGGCTCCCAGGTAGATGCTATTTTTCTTGACTTCCGGAAGGCGTTCGATACAGTTCCGCACTGTCGCCTGATAAACAAAGTAAGAGCCTACGGAATATCAGACCAGCTGTGTGGCTGGATTGAAGAGTTTTTAGCAAACAGAACACAGCATGTTGTTATCAATGGAGAGACGTCTACAGACGTTAAAGTAACCTTTGGCGTGCCACAGGGGAGTGTTATGGGACCATTGCTTTTCACAATATATATATAAATGACCTAGTAGATAGTGTCGGAAGTTCCATGGGCTTTACGCGGATGATGCTGTAGTATACAGAGAAGTTGCAGCATTAGAAAATTGTAGCGAAATGCAGGAAGATCTGCAGCGGATAGGCACTTGGTGCAGGGAGTGGCAACTGACCCTTAACATAGACAAATGTAATGTATTGCGAATACATAGAGAGAAGGATCCTTTATTGTATGATTGTATGATAGCGGAACAAACACTGGTAGCAGTTACTTCTGTAAAATATCTGGGAGTATGCGTGCGGAACGATTTGAAGTGGAATGTTCATATAAAATTAATTGTTGGTAAGGCGGGTACCGGGTTGAGATTCATTGGGAGAGTCCTTAGAAAATGTAGTCCATCAACAAAGGAGGTGGCTTACGAAACACTCGTTCGACCTATACTTGAGTATTGCTCATCAGTGTGGGATCCGTACCAGATCGGGTTGACGGAGGAGATAGAGAAGATCCAAAGAAGAGCGGCGCGTTTCGTCACAGGGTTATTTGGTAACCGTGATAGCATTACGGAGATGTTTAGTAAACTCAAGTGGCAGACTCTGCAAGAGAGGCGCTCTGCATCGCGGTGTAGCTTGCTCGCCAGGTTTCGAGAGGGTGCATTTCTGGATGAGGTATCGAATATATTGCTTCCCCCTACTTATACCTCCCGAGGAGATCACGATTGTAAAATTAGAGAGTTTCGAGCGCGCACGGAGGCTTTCAGACAGTCGTTCTTCCCGCGAACCATACGCGACTGGAACAGAAAAGGGAGGTAATGACAGTGGCACGTAAAGTGCCCTCCCCCACACACCGTTGGGTGGCTTGCGGAGTATAAATGTAGATGTAGATTCAACTGATCTGCAAGGGCGCCGTGGTGCTGCAACGCCAGTGAATGTGATCTGACTCCTTTGGAGTATGATTTTTGCTCTGAATATAAATGGTGGACCCATTCAAAACCATTTCACGAAATACGAGCGTGATCCAACGCTGCAAAAGATGTTTTTCTGTTTTCCAGTTTCGCGGTTTCCTGCCACGTGATCACGGGGAGAGCGGGGTTGTGGGTGCAACACTGACTTGAATAAAATGGCAAAGGGTCTCTCTACGATCCAGTCACCCTGTTCGGTAACACTCTCGGTACCATCCACGTACTATTTCGAGCACTTTAAAAATTTGCCTGTGTAGATATTTTGACACTCATTCAGCTGTGTGGCGCATTTCTGCTGCTCTATCGCCAGATGGTAGGCAACCCCTTTGTCACCACTTGGATTCCACTGGCTTGCAAACTACAAGAAGATGCTAGACCAACGGCAGAGCATCACTCTGGTGAATGGGCGTCAAAATCTCTATAAAGACAGGTTTAAGTGCTCAACAATGCGTGGGTTGTACCAAGGGCGCTTCAGCCTGGAACCGACCGCTACGGTCGCAGGTTCGAATCCTGCCTCGGGCATGGATGTGTGTGATGTCCTTAGGTTAGTTAGGTTCAAGTAATTCTAAGTTCTAGGGGACTGATGACCTCAGATGTTAAGTCCCATAGTGCTCAGAGTCATTTGTACCAAGGGTGTTACTGCGGATCTAAGAGGGGCAATTTTCCGTTTTATTCACGCACGTGTCGAGATACAGTTCAACCCCCCCCCCCCCCCCCGCCTCGCCCTCTACCTCTACACCGAATCCCCGTAGTTATCACAGCACATGGAGGTATGAAACATCAGGGCTGAAAACACATTTATTCTCATGCTTCTTCGCGCCTGTTCTTATTTAGTCCAATGGTTTTGGACGACCCTAGCAGTTCCAGAACAAAACCGCAGTCGTACTACACACCGAAAAAGTCAGATCACATTCTGTGGAGTTGCAGCTCACGATGTAGTTACTGGAGGGTTGAACCGTCAAGAACATTGCCAAGAACATCGTCCTGTTGCCCATCGCACTGTATGCTTTTGTTTTTGACTACGAAACGTGTGGGAATCAACGTCCCAAAGGAAGGAGTTGTTTCAGTGACGCCCTTTATGCCACCTCCCGTCCCCTTTTCTTGGAGATATTGAGCGGTGGAGTGTCTGAAATTCTTTCCTCGGCCACCTTTCAGAAAAACGCGCGATTTCAATGCTGGCCGTCGCGGTATCTGACCTCCCTCGCAGAGGTGGCAAAAGAGTGCTAAAATGTGCTAAGAGGGGTGTGAGCCCTTCCCATAGTGTGACACGTCCACCGTGGCATTGCGCAGAGTTGTGGTGGAATCTGGTGCCAATGTGACGTCACTGACCCACTTTACACCTCATAAGAAATTTCCACTCTCGCATTTTCTTCGCATATGTCGACACCTCACTGTTTGAAACATCTCCAAGCCCTAGAGTAACACCGCAGGGTGCCACGATTTTGGAACATTACAGAGAAATCTTGTACGCAACTTTGAGAGAAATTTCAAAATTACGTGTCGCAATGGCAGACAATTACGAAATTTCAAAGCAAGTGACCATTTAACAGTGTTGCAGGGGCTAATTTACTAGCGCATATTGTGGTTCGTTTATGTACACCATCTACGGGCAGAATTAGTTTTGATTGAATAACCTGATTATATAAGGCACGAGAATATTTAATTTTATTACTTCCGCATAAGCTATTTCTGATCAGCCTTAGGGTTGTGCAATTCTGCTGTCTTGCAAAACAAACACTACGTTTAATTAAATTTATGAAAGCTGCGAATTTGAAATAAAGATACGAGATTTTCATTGACTTTACAGTCATTATTGTATCTAAAGCATGCGAAAGTTTTATTCAGACCAACTCATCAAGGTTATTCAAAATACGTGTTGCCCTCAGTACAGTCATACAAAGGCCTTACGTTTGAAATCATGAAAAATACGAAGCAGATTTGGTAAATCAAATACAGACTTTCAAAACCCGATCGCGAATTAAATGCAATTCGTAAACAGACTGAAGATTTCCCAACTGAATTGCAATTGCACAAACCAATCTGTTGCAGTATTCAATGTCTGACTCACATAAATCTCGGTAAGCCATCATGGCTCGGCACACAGTAATGAAACAATGTTGAAGAAACTTCCTGGTAGATTAAAACTGTGTGCCGGACTGAAACTCGATCTCGGGACCTTTGCCTTTCGCGGGCAGAGTGAAAAATCTCATTCTGGAAACAGTGTTCCTTTATGATCCAGGATAGTCGTACTAGAGGAGCTTCATATTTCATTCAAGGTGCTTCTTTCATATGTTGCTCTCTATCTCACTCTCTCTCTTTCTCATCATGTATTCATGCCACCAATTTCTATAGCGCACCTTTTCACACCATAACAAAGTACACTTTTTCTCTACCACAGCCACGAACAAAACAGGAAGAAGACATCGACCTGGTCCTTCTTCGAACTCGAAAAGCTTGCGTAACGTTTGCGTGCATTCGCCCCTCGCTGGCGTAGGCGGCTCACGCCTCGAAGAACTTCTACAAAGAAACTACCGTCCCAGACGCTTCAGCGAAAATCGATCGGCTGGTTCAGAGATAACAGCAAACGTTGCTCGAGAATAATCGATTCAAAACAAATAGGATCTGTGGAAGTCAGACAATATGGCGCCTTGCTGCAGAGAGGCTTGTGAATCACCCTGTATCGTATTTTAGTCCTGCTGCACTGTGACAGAAACGTGACCTTTGGCTACAACTTCCAGCTACTTATCTCCATAGTCGCCGATTAGACTTAGACGTTTGTCGTAGCGTTGTACCAACTTTCCAGTACCCTCATTATAGAAGGCAGCCGCCAGTGCTTTCCACCAATTGTCTCGGCTGGCATACAGCTCGTTGTCTGTGCCAAAATGTTGTCTTCATAGCCAGCGGTTCATGCGAGCAGAGATGTGTGGTGTCACCGCCAGACACCACACTTGCTAGGTGGTAGCCTTTAAATCGGCCGTGGTCCGTTAGTATACGTCGGACCCGCGTGTCGCCACTATCAGTGATCGCAGACCGAGCGCCGCCACACGGCAGGTCTAGAGAGACTTCCTAGCACTCGCCCCAGTTGTACAACCGACTTTGCTAGCGATGGTTCACTGACAAAATACGCTCTCATTTGTCGAGACGATAGTTAGCATAGCCTTCAGCTACGTCATTTGCTACGACCTAGCAAGGCGCCATTATCAGTTGCTATTGATATTGTAAATAATGTACAGACAAGAGCTACATTCAACATTAATGGATTAAACGTTAAGTATTCCACCAAGTACCACTTTTTTTCTGAAGTCTAAATACCTTGTCATGTTCCAGATCTCACGCCAGCCTGCGTGAGCTTAAACGCGTGCCTTTCGCCTTCCTCCAAACCCCGTGGGTTGGCTCCTGCCAATCCACAACAAGATGAAACTCAGAGGGAGACAATTACTGGCTGTTATATGGGTAATCAAACATTTCCAATTGAAAACGATGCAAGAGCATCTTCATTGCTCTGTAGAATGCGGCTGAGAAGTGTCTCGAAGAAAAAAACGCACGACAGTTATTTAACGTTGGCTGCATAGCTTCAGGCGAAATTTCTCACCAGGTCCTCGTACTTGGCGGGGGACCAATTGTTCTAGGTATCTTTATGTGCTCCCTGCATGCTAAAAAGATCGACGGAACGCGATCGATGGGCATACTGGAGACACTGCCCAACACACCCGTGCATAACTTCGTCGGATTTTCACTGTGGTTTCCATTTCGCGACCGATCGTCCCTTACTTTCCGAATAACCCTCGTATAATGCGGGGGTCAAAAGGTTTTCTTTCGAAAGCCTTACAGTCTGCAACTGAGGCTATCATGCCACCGACCGCACCAGGTTTGGATAAACACCGTGTCGTTCTCCGTGAAGCAATCTGTGACTGCCCGCTCCATATCCTCCTCCGATAAGAATCGTTAACCCTTCAAGGCCTTTTTTATGGGACCGGATGTATGATAATCAGGTTGGAAGAGATCGGGACTATAGGTCGGCTGCTCGAGTGTCCCCCACTAGAGTTGAAGTAACATCTGCATTACAACATTTTCGATCTGTGGACGTGCGTAGCAGCAGCGCCCATCTACATCTACATCTACATCTACATTGATACTCCGCAAGCCACCCAACGGTGTGTGGCGGAGGGCACTTTGCGTGCCACTGTCATTACCTCCCTTTCCTGTTCCAGTCGCGTATGGTTCGCGGGAAGAACGACTGTCTGAAAGCCTCCGTGCGCGCTCTAATCTCTCTAATTTTACATTCGTGATCTCCTCGGGAAGTATAAGTAGGGGGAAGCAATATATTCGATACCTCATCCAGAAACGCACCCTCTCGAAACCTGGCGAGCAAGCTACACCGCGATGCAGAGCGCCTCTCTTGCAGAGTCTGCCACTTGAGTTTATTAAACATCTCCGTAACGCTATCACGGTTACCAAATAACCCAGTGACGAAACGCGCCGCTCTTCTTTGGATCTTCTCTATCTCCTCCGTCAACCCGACCTGGTACGGATCCCACACTGATGAGCAATACTCAAGTATAGGTCGAACGAGTGTTTTGTAAGCCACCTCCTTTGTTGATGGACTACATTTTCTAAGCACTCTCCCAATGAATCTCAACCTGGTACCCGCCTTACCAACAATTAGTTTTATATGATCATTCCACTTCAAATCGTTCCGTACGCATACTCCCAGATATTTTACAGAAGTAACTGCTACCAGCGTTTGTTCCGCTATCATATAATCATACAATAAAGGATCCTTCTTTCTATGTATTCGCAATACATTACATTTGTCTATGTTAAGGGTCAGTTGCCACTCCCTGCACCAAGTGCCTATCCGCTGCAGATCTTCCTGTATTTCGCTACAATTTTCTAATGCAGCAACTTCTCTGTATACTACAGCATCATCCGCGAAAAGCCGCATGGAACTTCCGACACTATCTACTAAGTCATTTATATATATTGTGAAAAGCAATGGTCCCATAACACTCCCCTGTGGCACGCCAGAGGTTACTTTAACGTCTGTAGACGTCTCTCCATTGATAACAACATGCTGTGTTCTGTTTGCTAAAAACTCTTCAATCCAGCCACACAGCTGGTCTGATATTCCGTAGGCTCTTACTTTGTTTATCAGGCGACAGTGCGGAACTGTATCGAACGCCTTCCGGAAGTCAAGAAAAATAGCATCTACCTGGGAGCCTGTATCTAATATTTTCTGGGTCTCATGAACAAATAAGGCGAGTTGAGTCTCACACGATCGCTGTTTCCGGAATCCATGTTGATTCCTACATAGTAGATTCTGGGTTTCCAGAAATGACATGATACGCGAGCAAAAAACATGTTCTAAAATTCTACAAGAGATCGACGTAAGAGATATAGGTCTATAGTTTTGCGCATCTGCTCGACGACCCTTCTTGAAGACTGGGACTATCTGTGCTCTTTTCCAATCATTTGGAACCCTCCGTTCCTCTAGAGACTTGCGGTACACGGCTGTTAGAAGGGGGGCAAGTTCTTTCGCGTACTCTGTGTAGAATCGAATTGGTATCCCGTCAGGTCCAGTGGACTTTCCTCTATTGAGTGATTCCAGTTGCTTTTCTATTCCTTGGACACTTATTTCGATGTCAGCCATTTTTTCGTTTGTGCGAGGATTTAGAGAAGGAACTGCAGTGCGGTCTTCCTCTGTGAAACAGCTTTGGAAAAAGGTGTTTAGTATTTCAGCTTTACGCGAGTCATCCTCTGTTTCAATGCCATCATCATCCCGTAGTGTCTGGATATGCTGTTTCGAGCCACTTACTGATTTAACGTAAGACCAGAACTTCCTAGGATTTTCTGTCAAGTCGGTACATAGAATTTTACTTTCGAATTCAATGAACGCTTCACGCATAGCCCTCCTTACGCTAACTTTGACATCGTTTAGCTTCTGTTTGTCTGAGAGGTTTTGGCTGCGTTTAAACTTGGAGTGGAGCTCCATTGGCGAACCACTCAACAACAACGCAGCCACGTACACATTCTTCATTCTCCTATGAATGTCTACCAATGTTTGCCGTGCGGCAGCCAAAAAAAGGATAACAACTCGTTACTCCCGTTTGGACGCGTTTGGTAATAATGTCTCCATCGTGTTTCTACATTTACGGCACACACCTGGTGAGACAGTACTGGTCCCTTGCCTACGTGTCGGTTTTTGTACACTACTGGCCATTAAAATTGCTACACCATGAAGAAATGAAGATGATAAACGGGTATTCATTGGACAAATATATTATACTAGAACTGACATGTGATTACATTTTCACGCAATTTGGGTACATAGATCCTGAGAAATCAGTATCCAGGACAACCACCTCTGGCCATAATAAAAGCCTTGATACGCCTGGGCATAGTCAAACAGAGCTTGGATGGCGTGAACAGGTACAGCTGCCCATGCAGCTTCAACACGATACCACAGTTCGTCAAGAGTAGTGACTGCCGTATAGTGACTAGCCAGTTGGTCGGCCACCATTGACGAGACGTTTTCAATTGGTGAGAGATCTGGAGAATCTGCTGGCCAGGGCAGCAGTCGAACTTTTTCTGTATCCAGAACGGCCCGTACAGGACCTGCAACATGTGGTCGTGCATTATCCCGCTGAAATGTAGGGTTTCGCAGGGATCGAATGAAGGGTAGAGCAACGGGTCGCAACACATCTGAAATGTAACGTCCACCGTTCAAAGTGCCGTCAATGCGAACAAGAGGTGACCGAGACGTGTAACCAATGGCACCCCATACCATCACGCCGGGTGATACGCCAGTATGGCGATGACGAATACACGTTTCCAATGTGCGTTCACCGCGATTTCGCCAAACACGGATACGTCCATCATGATGCTGCAAACAGAACCTGGATTCTTCCGAAAAATTGGCGTTTTGCCATTCGTGCACCCAGGTTCGTCGTTGAGTACACCATGGCAGGCGCTCCTGCCTGTGATGCAGCGTCAAGGGTAACCGCAGCCATGGTCTCCGAGCTGATAGTCCAAGCTGCTGCAAACGTCGTCGAACTGTTCGTGCAGATGTTTGTTGTCTTACAAACGTCCCCATCTGTTGACTCAGGAATCGAGGCGTGACTGCACGATCCTTTACACCCATGCGGATAAGATGCCGTTGGTATCCAGCACGGCGTTCCGTATTACCCTCCTGAACCCAACGATTCCATATTCTGCTAACAGTCATTCGATCTCGACTAACGCGAGCAGCAATGTTGCGATACGATGAACCGCAATCGCGATAGGCTACAATCCGACCTTTATCAAAGTCGGAAACGTGATGGTACGCATTTCTCCTCCTGACACGAGGCATCACAACAACGTTTCACTAGGCAACGCCGGTCAACTACTGTTTGTGTATGAGAAATCGGTTGGAAACTTTCCTCATGTGAGCACGTTGTAGGTGTCGCCACCGGCGCCAATCTTGTGTGAATGCTCTGAAAAGCTAATCATTTGCGAATGACAGCATCTTCTCTCTCTCGGTTAAATTTCACGTCTGTAGCACATCATCTTCGTGGTGTAGCAATTGTAATGGCCAGTAGTGTATATCCGTATCGGAGTCGCGCAACGTTTCATAAACCCCGTAGTAACGCCCGCAAATGGATACTCTTCAATCGCTCCTATATCTACAGTCGGGCGACTTGTCTGGCTTAGAGGTAATAAATTATAAAGAGGAACACTTCTCGTGAATCAATTACTGAAAACCGCATCGAAACTCTTAACAGTAGTCCCTCAGATGAGCCTTCACACATAGGCAGCAGTCTACATCGGCATATACATGACTACTGTGCAGTTCACACGAAAGTGCCTGGCCGAAGGGTCATCGGACCACGTTCATACATTTTCTCTACTGTTTCAGGTGCCTGGCACAGTGTTCATCTAGCTACTTTTACACAATTTCTCTACAGTTACACTCTCGTACAGCGTGCTGGAAAAACGAACAGTAAAGAATCTCCCTGTGAGCACAGATTTCTCCTTTTCTGGTGTTATCATTTCTCTCTGTGTAACTGGGCACTAGAAAGATGTTTTCGCATTCGGAGGGGAAAGCAGGTGAGTGAAAATTTGTGAAAACACCTCTCCGAAACGCAAAGCGCCTTTGTTTTAACGAATGCCACCCCAGCTCCCTTATCACATACGTGACACTCTTTCCCTATTTCACGATAATGCGGAACATGCTTTCCTTCTTTCCACTTTTTCTATGGTCTCCATCAGATCTATCTGGTGTGGATCTCATATCGCCCAGCAATACTCTAGAAGAGGACGGACAGGTGTAGTGTAGGCTCTCCTTAGCAGACCTGTTGCATCCCCTAAGCGTTCTGCTAAAGAAACGTAGTCTTTGGTTCCCCTTCCCAACAACTTTGTCCCTGCGACAGTTCCAGTTTAAGTTCCTCGTCATTACAATCCCTGAGTATTTAGTGAATTGTTAAGGTTTAGATTTCTGTGATTTGTCATGTAATGGAAATTCAGTAGATTCATTTTAGTACTCATGTTGATGAGTACATACTTTTCGTTATTTAGGGACAATTGCCACTTTTTGCAACATAGAGATGTCTGGTGTAAATCAGTTCCCAGCTGGTTTCAATCTTCTACTGACTTTAGTAGACGGTAAATGACAGCAACGTCTGTAAACTATCTAAAATGGCTACTGAGATTGTCTCCTAGTTCATTCATATAGAGTAGGAACAGCAGAGAGCCTACGACTCTTCCTTGGGGAACGCTATATATCACTTCTGTTTTACTCGATAACTTTCCGTCAGTTACCACGAAATGTAACATTTCTGTCAGAAAATCAAGAATCTAGTGGCACAACTGAGATGATACTCCATAGGCACTCAGTTTAATTGGAAGTCGCTTCTGAGGAACGATACCGAAAGATTTGTTGAAATCTAGAAATATGGAATCAATATATAACACCCTGTCGATAGCACTCATCACTTAAGTTGGGTAGTACGTCGAACGAGCCGACGTGGAGCAGGAGAGGCACCACAGGACATTTAATTTTGTACTGCCTATACTTTTACAAATAAATTCAAAAAACTTTCTCAGCATGACCAGGAAGGGTTCAGGATTCACACTCATTGCAGCGGAAGTACAAAAACATAGCAAAATAAATTTTTACATGTGAAATTTCATCATTTTTTCACTTACTATTGACTGCAGTTGTCGCTATAGGTACGCTTTTCTTAATAAGTAAGAGAAATCCTTCGATTAATTTTGCACAGCATACAAACCAAACTTACATGTGTATGGAATTGTATAATTTATTTAATTTGAAAAAAATGAATGAGCTGTTACATTTTAAACTCCACTTTTAGAAAAACCTCATATTTTGTAGTTAATTACCTCAATTTTTACCATATTTTTTTATAGATTTGGAAAATTCTAGAGTTTCATACACCTGTACGGGTGATTTGTATGTTGCGCAAAATTCATCGAAGAACTTCTCTTACTTATGAAGTAAAGCGTACCTATAACAAGAAATGCAGCCAATAGTCAGTGAAAAGATGATGGAATTTCACATGTAAAAAATTTATTTAGTTATTTTTTTAAACTTCCACTGCTATAATTGTGAGTCCTGAGAGTTTCCTCGTCATGCTGACAAAATTTGATGACTTTATTTGTAAAAGTATAGACCGTTGAAAATTAAAATGTCCTATGGTGCCTCTCTTGTTCCACGTCGGTCCGTTTAACTTCCTACCCCCCCCCCCCCCCCCCTTAATGAGAATTAAGAGAGTTGTCTTGCACAAGAAGGATATTTTATGAAGGCGGTGGACTACAGATCATCATAAATTCATAGTTCAGTTAATAGGCAAGGAATATGATATATTACATGAACAAACTTTCCTCGTAATCATCTACCTATTAGTGTATATCGTATCTAAATCCACACAGCATTTCCTGATATTAGGCATCAAATACAGACAAAAAAAAGCGGGAGAGGAATTTTATTTAGCAATATGTATAGACAGTGGCGAGTGACGTTGTTCCTATCTACTTTTAGCGGCTGCACAGATCAACTGCACGTCTAAGCTAACAGTGGACTTCGTGCCAATCTGACGCTTATTGCATGTCGTCTTCCTGTCGTTGTAATAGTGTTTTCAAGATACTAAATCGCCCCTAACTCAACAGCCTAGTTTAGTACTGCACACATTACACTCCGCTCCCAGTAATTTTGCCCAAAAATGTCATATGACTGGAGACGATGATGATTAAAATAAACTGTACCGGTGGTTTACAAGTGCTAACTTTACTTCGCCTTCGGATAACACAATTTTTATTGTGATTCGTGGGAGCTACAGAATCTGTATTGCGCTTTATGTTTGCTACATCTCGTGCTACTCTCTACAGTAGCTGGACTGACTGGTTCCTGACAACAGCAACTAGACTGCGGACAGAACTAACTTTCGCGGCGCGCTGAGCATCGCCCCCGTAGCAAGGTGCGCCGAAGCAGTGGACAGGTCGACGGGCACTTGTTGCAGGCGGCAACTTGGCTGTCACTTTTTCGCTCGCCGGCGGCGGCAGCTGCAGCGGCTGCAGCCGCGATGCGCCGCTACAGATCAATACGCGCCGCCCGCAGGCTCCGGCTTCCACCTACCGGCCTCCGGCGCTCGCCGCTGCCTTGGCATGCCGACATTGCACAGCTGACAGCCGCGATGTCTCGCTGCAAGCAAGTCCCTCCCAGCCACACGTGATCCAGGCCGGGCTAACGCGGTTCTCTGCGCGGTTCCACACAATCTTTAATACGCATCTCCTAAAACATTACAGATGGAACTTCGTAAATAATTTTACATAGGAATGTTGTTGTTGTGGTCTTCAGTCCTGAGACTGGCTTGATGCAGCTCTCCATGCTACTCTATACTGTGCAAGCTTCTTCATTTCCCAGTACCTACTGCAGCCTGCATCCTTCTGAATCTGCTTAGTGCATTCATCTCTTGGTCTCCCTCTACGAGTTTTACCCCCCCCCCCCCCCCACGCTGCCCTCCAGTACCAAATTCGTGATCCCTTGATGCCTCAGAACATGTCCTACCAACCGATCCGTTCTTCTAAAGTTGTGCCACAAACTCCTCTTCTCCCCAATCCTATTCAATATCTCCTCATTAGTTATGTGATCTACCCATCTAATCTTCAGCATTCTTCTGTAGCACCACATTTCGAAAGCTTCTATTCTCTTCTCGTCTAAACTATTTATCGTCCATGTTTCACGTCCATACATGGCTACACTCCATACAAATACTTTCAGAAACGACTTCCTGACACTTAAATCAATACTCGATGTTAACAAATTTCTCTTCTTCAGATATGCTTTCCTTGCCATTGCCAGTCTACATTTTATATCCGCTCTACTTCGATCATCATCAGTTATTTTGCTCCTCAAATAGCATAGCTCCTTTACTACTTTAAGTGTCTTATTTCCTAATCTATTTCCCTCAGCATCACCCGATTTAATTCGACTACATTCCATTATCCTCGTTTTGCTTTTGTTGATGTTCATCTTATACCCTCCTTTCAAGACACTGTCCATTCCGTTCAACTGCTCTTCCAAGTCCTTTGCTGTCTCTGACTGAATTACAATGTCATCGGCGAACCTGAAAGTTTTTATTTCTTCTCCATGGATTTTAACACCTACTCCGAACTTTTCTTATGTTTCCTTCACTGCTTGCTCAATATACAGATTTAATAGCATCGGGGAGAGGCTACAACCCTGTCTTACTCCCTTCCCAATCACTGCTTCCCTTTCATGTCCTTCGACTCTTATAACTGCCATCTGGATTCTGTACAAATATACACTCATAAATGGACGCTCTTTATGTCACAAGGAAAGCATATTTGCACTGATTCATTAACTAGTTGAGTACCCTGCGTCATTGAATTTATTCCAGTCTTCTGTTAGCCCATCTCCTCTTTCACCCCTCTCTGTCCATTTCCTCGTTCACCCCCTCACTATCCATCTCCTCCACCAAATCTCTCTGTCGTCCACCACTCACTTTTGCCAGTCTCCTCCTGCCCCTCTCTCTTTCCATCTCCTTTAACTCCTCTGTCCATCTGCTTCTTCGTCCTCTGTCCATGTGCTCTTTTCCCCCTCTCTCAATTTCTTCTTCCCTCCCTCTGCCCATCTTTTCCTACCCCTCACTCTGTCAACCTTTTCCTTCCCCTCTCCCTGCCCATCTCTTCCTTTTCACCTTCCTGTCCATCTCCTCCCCTCTCCTTCCTCTATCAGTTTCCCCCTGCCGCTCTCTCTCTCTCTCTCTCTCTCTCTCTCTCTCTTCCCTTTATCTAAGTCCAGCTCCTTCTTCTCCTTCTCTATCCATCCATTTCTTCCTCTCCCCTTCGCTCTCCACGTCATCACCTTTACCTCATTAGGAGTCTGGTGGCTCTTACGCACAAAGTATTTCTTTCCTTATGGTAACTGGATTTTCTTTAATCGTTCTGTAGGTTTGTGATGAGCTTTTTACCCATGGTTTTGCCCGCATACGCATGTCTCAAATTTATTTAACATGTATTTGATATTTAACACGTACTTGTACACGTAGTTCCCCTGTATCTACCGAATTTTCCTATGAGTTTCATTTTCACGCGGCTCAATGTTTGTGACGTCCTATCTCGTGAACTATGTAACGTATCTTTTATAGGTATATTCAGTGGCGTACGTTGATACCATCTGCAAAATGTGTTTTGAATAGAATTTCTTGCAAAGGAGTAGTAAATCGAAACGTCATACATGACGCCGCAAATTTTCAACCATCTGAGTGTCTATGATGTCATATGTCCTGAACTTTGTGTGTAGAGCAACAGAATTGTGCTTGTACATTTGGTGGTAGATGTGATTACTCTCTACAAAAATCTGTTCCGAACACATTTAGTAGCCGGCCGCTGTGGCCGAGCGGTTCTAGGCGCTTCAGTCTGGAACCGTGCGATCGCTACGGTCGCAGGTTCGAATCCTGCCTCGGGCATGGATGTGTGTGATGTCGTTAGGCCAGTTAGGTTTAAGTAGGTCTAAGTTCTAGGGGACTGATGACCTCAGATGTTGAGTCCCATAGTGCTCAGAACCATTTGAACCACATTTAGTAATAAAGAAGTAATAATACATAATACATCATGCTTCATGCTACAGTTTTACTGCATGAACAGCAAGAATGTAGTGAGTGTCGTCAGCGAGAAAAAGCTCCGTAAATGTTTGAAATTATGTGTAGAGTCTGTTTCAGTTCTGTAGTGCGCTAATTTTTAAACACGTGTCTTCCACTGCCAAGTGCTCATAGCTCTTAAGGTATGCGTTTTAGAGCCCATGTCTACTGGACATTTTTTCATTTTTTTATCCATATTACGACCTATCACAATATGGAAAACAGAGACCTTGCAGTAGAAGAAATTTGTTCCACAGTATCAAAAGATGTAGAAATGCTCATAGCTCATAAGGGATTATTTTAGGATTTTAGAGCAAATGTTTACTGGACTTTCTTGCTTCTAGTATCGTGTACTTTCAACTGTATCCGTATACGTCATTAATTATGACACACCCTGTTTTGGTTCCTTCTACGGACACCAATGAGTGAAAACGTTATAACCACCTGCTTAAGAGCGTTTCGATCTGCCTTTGGAACGAAAAGCGATTCTCAATGGCAAGGATTTGACAAATACTCGGTAGATTTATTTACGTATACGGCACCAGATTCTATACATGACGGAGCGGTTGCTTTTGGGCACTGAGCTTACGCAAGATAGCGAGGCAGATATGTTCAATCTGATTCGGGTCTTGCGAATTTGGTGGCCAACAGATCAGTTCATAATCACTTTCCTCAAACCACTGTACCACTGTTCTGGTTTTGAGACACAGACAACTGCTGGAAGATGCCTTCTACATCTACATGGATACTCTGCAAATCACATTTAAGTGCCTGGCAGAGGGTTCATCGAAGTCCACAGCATTCATGATGGATTACTACCACAGGTCCCGTGGAAGTCACGGCGGATACCCCCCATAGTACAATACTTCCCAGTGACGCATTTCACCTTCATTTAGGCTTCTTCGGATTGGCATGGGTACTTGAGAAAATGCGCATAAAAATATCATAGCAGGTAAAGGTCCCCTGTCAAAACATAAACAACACCGTGCGGTCTGCTTATTACGGCATGTGGCGCAGTGCGAGGCAAACAAAACTGGATCAGGCCTACAGTACAGCTTTACATGAACAACATGCCCGAGGTGTTGAGCATATTCAGGCTACACACATGGCACCCGGATGTCGTCGTATTCGGTCACGACCACCCGACTGGTTACACTGACCATGATTCACCCGACCAAGCAACACTTCTATTAATCCACTGTCGAATCTCGACGATCCCGTCACCACTGCAACGTTAATTGTCGGTGTCATGTCACCATAGGAACAAGTAGGGGCCACCAGCTGCAGAACTCCATTTTTAGAAATGGGCGGTGAGCAGTTTGCTGCGAAACACTTTCAAAAAAATGGCTCTTAGCACTATGGGACTTAACATCCATGGTCATCAGTCCCCAAGAACTTAGAACTACTTAAACCTAACTAACCTAAGGACATCGCACAACACCCAGTCATCACGAGGCAGAGAAAATCCCTGACCCCCCCGGGAGTTGAAACCGGGAACCCGGGCGCGGGAAACGAGAATGCTACCGCACGACCACAAGCTGCGGACGAAACACTTTCGGCTACGCTAGCACTGTACTTGGTCGTCAGACTGGTCTGTCCTGTGTGCGCATCCCGTTCAGGACCTGCAACATGCAGTCGTGCATTATCCTGCTGAAATGTAGGGTTTCGCAGGGATCGAATGAACTGTAGAGCCACGGACCGTAACACATCTGAAATGTAACGTCCACTGTTCAAAGTGCCGTCAATGCGAACAAAAGATGACCGAGACGTGTAACCAATGGCACCCCATCACGCCGGGTGATACGCCAGTATGGCGATGACGAATACACGCTTCCAATGTGCGTTCACCGCGATGTCGCCAAACACGGATGCAACCATTATGATGCTGTAAACAGAACCTGGATTCATCCGAAAAAATGACGTTTTGCCATTCGTGCACCCAGTTTCGTCGTTGAGTACACCATCGCAGACGCTCCTGTCTGTGATGCAGCGTCGAGGGTAACAGCAGCCATGGTCTCCGAGCTGATAGTCCATGCTGCTGCAAACGTCGTCGAACTGTTCGTGCAGATGGTTGTTGTCTTGCAAACGTCCCCATCTGTTGACTCCGGGATCGAGACGTGGCTGCACGATCCGTTACAGCCATGCAGATAAGATGCCTGTCATATCGACTGCTAGTGATACGAGGCCGTTCGGATCCAGCACGGCGTTCCGTATTACCCTCCTGAACCCACCGATTCCATATTCTGCTAACAGTCATTGGATCTCGTCCAACACGAGGAGCAATGTCGCCATACGATAAACCGCTATCGCGATAGGCTACTATCAAAGTCGGAAACGTGATGGTACGCATTTCTCCTCCTTACACGAGGCATCACAACAACGTTTCACCAGGCAACGCCGGTCAACTGCCGTTTGTGTATCAGAAATCGGTTGGAAACTTTCCTCATGTCAGCACGTTGTAGGTGTCGCCACCGACGCTAACCTTGTGTCAATGCTCTGGAAATCTAATCATTTGCATATCACAGCATCGTCTTCCTGTCGGTTAAATTTCGCGTCTGTAGCACTTCATCTTCGTGGTGTAGCTATTTTAATGGCCAGTAGTGTAGTAAAAATTACATATTGAGTGAATCAGAGATGCAAGATGTATTGAATAAAAATGAAGAAGAGAAAAAGGAAAAAAATAAGAAACTGATTGAAAGTGCAGTCTGATCACACATTAAGTGAATCAGAAGTAGAGGATGTACGAAAGGAATATGAAGAAGAGAAAACAACAGAGAAAAATTAAAACATAGGGAACAGAATGAAGAGAATAAAAATCTTAAAGAAATTAAGTGTTAGGGTGTTGGACTGTATCAGTCATAGTGAAGCTAAAGCTTTTGGATTGAAACTTGTCAGTAATCCAAATCAAATCAAGTAGGGGTAGAAATATAAAAGTTTGACAAATAAATTGTAGATGAATTCTTCCAAAATTAAAAGCAGATTTAGAGTCAAGTTTCAGTGAAGAAACAGGTCAAGGCTTAGTAAAAAATATATTTGAATGAATGATGTGTGTGAATTAATTGATACATTACCTGCAGTTCATGGAAATGAAATGGCTGGAAATAAAAATAAATGCATTGCATATTTCATTAGATTTTTTTAATAACTTGCTACACACATTTTCGAAGTGTGAAAATTGTGGGAAAGGATTTATAAATTTGGTTTTAAATAGTTTGCCAATCCGAAAGATGCAGCTACCAGGATTCTTCTACTGTGGACCATTTATGAAACTAGATTAACCATGTAAACAACATGACATTGCATACAGAGACAATAAAGATATAGGGAAAAGACATGAATCAGGTAAACAGTTTCAACTAGCTGTAAAATAGAGAATGCATACTTCTGATGCATCACTTTCGAGAGAAGTTAGTAGCAGCTGCAGTTAGAGGAATAATGTATAGAGGGTGAAAGTGGATATGTACTATAAAATTCTTGGTAGCACCATTTCAGTACTATCTAAAAATATTTGTCGTCATAAAAGTTTTATTCTACATAAATGAAAAATATCCACATTGATTGCAGATTACCACCTAGTAGAAAAACTGAGTCAAAAGCAAGTAAAATAAAACTAAATAATTATCAGTTTCACAATATTAGTATTTTTTAACTGATGGTCAGAGAGAAATAGAAATAAAAAACTGGTGTAAATTTACTCATAGCGCTTGACACACCTGTTGTGAAAAAGATTTTTGAATATCTAATAAAAAAGAAAGGAGGGTCTGGACTAACAAAACATGAAAGTGGTTTTCTGCCACTAGTTTTAGCAGCACTGCCATATTTCACTACTGTTGGTTCATTAGCTAGTGGAGCTGCTGGTGTATAAAGCATCTGTAGTAAAAAATTCTATAAAACAACAACTGTAGTCAAATTTTGGACTAGCAAAATTAGCTAAATAATTAAAAATTAACACATTCATGGTGTTTATGTAACTGATGCATTACCTAATAAACCAAACAAATATGAATCTGGAATAGTTAATTTAAATATTTCTGATAATGTTGGCAGACACTAGATATATCATGTTACTAATAATGATAAGAAATGTGTGTGCAACTCGTTTGGACGAAATACTTTTGAAGAATTTGTTAAATATCTTGGTTGAAGTGAGTTGTTTTATAATGGATTGTGAATACAAAATTTTAATGAGATAATTTGTGCTCATTTGGGTCTATTTGTTTTAAAACTGTTGCCATATAATCACAAGCTTAATTAAATCTAGAAAATAAATATACATGACCAAAGACTGCAAAAATGATATCTGGAGACTAAGAAAAAATGAAACAGAATTAGAATAAAAAATTGCACAGATTAATCAAGAAAAATTAGAATCTTTGGAGTAAAATATAGTTAAACATTTTCATAAAGAATTATTTAGTGTTTTTAAATCAATTGAAAGTTTTATGGATATTATAAGAGATTAGTGGGTGTTAATGATCCAGTTGATAAAAATGTGGACAAAAGATATGTATGTTACAAAAATTATATAGAAAAAATTAAAAAAGGATGAACACACTAAATTATTTCAGATTTCAAGAAGAGAAATACTCTCTACAAGGGTACCTCATAGGATGACCATAAAAAGGTACCTAATACATCTATGAACATCAGTCATGGATTAGATAGGAGTAATAGAGATGAAGGCATATGATAAAAACGTCTTCAAATTTACACTTATGACAGGAAATTCAGAAAAAATACATCATTTTAAGTATTTTGTATCCTTAAAAAAGTCATTCTTGTTTGCAAAAATTTAGATAACCCCTATCATTCCATGAGTTTGATATCGCAATATGTGTCTCTTATAATCTTTACCAAATAACTCCTGCCATGCAATCAATAAAAATAGGACTTCAAATTTTCGAATTGTAATGTGGAAAGATACAGTGAAAACTGCATCTGTAGATGTAAAACTGATTGTACTTGGTGAAATAAATTAGATTTATTACATTTTTATCTATATAAGTAGACAAACATATCTAGTACTTGAAGTGCAGAAAATTTACTGCAACATATCATCCTCAAAGAGTAACTACTGAAAATGGAAGACAAAGGATTGAAGGTGTTCACACAATATGTAAAACTGGAAAGAGTATTTAAAAGAATGTTGTAGGTGATGACACACAGCCTAATGATATATGTGGTACAGAAGATTTATGGCAGGCTAATCTAGGAGAAACTGATCCTGGGATCTTATAAGGAATTTCAAAAATTAATAGAAGATATAAATATTTGTTAGCTGTTACTGAAGTTTTTTCAAAATTTATTTGGGCTATTCCAGTCAAGGATGGGATATTATAAAATGAGAACATAACAATTTATTGATCTTATTATCACCAACAACAATAAGAGATTAGACACAGTCTGAAGATTGGGTACAGCTGTAAGGATACTTCAGCTGCCACTGCCTCGTGTACTGTAAAAGATCTATAAGCTATAGGTAAGGAACTAGGAATTAAAGGATATTCTAGACTAGAAAAGAAACAAGTTATTGCATGGACTGATAATGATTCCGAAATATGTGTTTTAAAGAATGATAGAAATTGTATTTAACGATTGTAACGTACAGAAATAAAATTGTTGATTACATTAAAAAGGAAGAACTATTTAATGAAGTTTGATAGACATTTGTAACAGGACATTGCCAATTATCTGAAGGCTTTATGAGACAAATTCAGGACAAAATTAATTGGGATATTATATCAACAAAACAAAATTATCTGTAGAGCTTATAGGAGAATTTCAAGAAAAAATAAATTCATATACTGTATCTCATCAAAATGGAACTAAAATTTTCATAAGATATTATATCAACTAAATGAATTATATCTGTAGATTTTATAAGAGAATTTCACGATAGAATAAATTAGAACACAACATCACAATGAAACTTAACTAGAAATTTCATAAGAGAATTTGAAGATAAATTAGGTTTGTTTTACATATCAAGGAACCAAAAATTATCTGAAACTTTTATAAGAGAACTTCAGGATAAAGTAAATTGGAGGTTTCTGTCATATATGTGCCTTGTGGCAGCATTTTGATATTGATAGTTCACACTGATTAGTAGCCTCACTACCCGCAACAGCCTCTCATGTGGTTTGTCGCCTTCAGAGGGCAGGTCAGTGGGCCAGTATTTATGTGCTGCCACATCCAGAAGGCACTCTCGAAGTGATGGAAAGTTGATGTTTGACAGAAGCTGAGCAAATGCTGTGACGTCGTGGCCAGCAGTATCCTTGTCAAACTATTAAAAGTTACATTTTTGGTCACTATGGGTTTGGTGGAACTGAGTGTCGGCTGAAGCAGTGAAGAATCGTCACTGACAAAGCTATCAGTGCAGAAGCAGACTTGCTCTTGGCATCTGAATTTGTAAGGAGCCTGTCTCCACTGTGGTGCCAGGTTGGGTTCCTGTCTGCGAGTTTCAAGAACCGTGGGGCATCTGGTGACTAGTAACCATTGGTTCCTGATTCTTAGCAAAAATGTCATAACACTACTTGATGACAGTCTTTGGTCGAGTGGGTCTCAACTTATGCTTCAGTCTGCAAGAAATTATTGTGAGTGTCCAATGACCATGTGCACAGTTGTGTTGTGTAATGCAGTTGCTATTCCCTGCATACAATAAATGCCTTTACTGGGAGTATCACTACGCATAATCATTATTACGTCTCCAAAGTGATCACACATGGTTTGGATTGGAATCCCATCTGTGCTTCATCCAAGGTTTTACCAAGGAGCGAAAAGTTTTTATGCCCACTTCCACCTTGGAATATGTGACACATGACTTTTAGTTTTATGTTACCTGATAGTATACCTCCTGGGTTTGAAACTAGTCATCATACAGCGAAAATACAACAAACAACTATTGTGGATTTGGACTTTCATGCAGTTCTAATACAGACTATTGTACCACCTCTGATTTGAAGTTGTTTGATTATACTTAAGATCATGTACAAATTTTTTAGCTGTGGTTGCCCTACATATAAAGATTAATTGTAATTAGGCTTGAACCTGAAGTGAGTCTCTTAAAGTGGCAAGTGAATGCAGCAAAGAAATGGGGCTCTGATAGAAAGTCATGATTTTAAGGTTGCTGGTATTGTGGACGGGAACAGTTTGCATAATTGTGATTTATTTAGTAAACTGTCTATTCCTCTTCTGAGTTTGCTCCAGGACATTTCTAATCTGGGTATGAACACAAACGAGGAAATTGTTGACTTGTTGTGGTTAATGTTCTGCTTGCAGAATCAGGTGATGTTGTTAGAACTTGCTGATACTGTTATTTTTCAGGTTATATAGTCTTTGGCTTAGGGTAAACTTAGTAGAATAACTGCTGAAGTCGTCCCGGCAAAGATAATTAGAAAATAGTTTGTCCAGCAGTTTTCGTAGTGAACTTGTTAATCTTTTTTTTTTACCATGTCCACAGGCATGGGGAGAGTTTAGCGCAATTCATTGAGGAGATTAGAATGGCAGTTACCGCATTATGTTGTAATGTACCTGAACTGGAGGTTATTGAGAGAATACGACCTGAGGACTGGTCGTGAATACTCTTTGTTGATAGACCACAAAGTTTTTCGGATCTAGAAGGGTTAGTGGCCAACGTTCAGAAGTCTCGTTTTAGCGAAGAGAGGCATGGAGCCACTAGTAATGATCCTAGCTTTCAGGCACGAAGGTTTTGTAACAGCAGCATTAGGTTGGTCACTGACAAGGGTCTGGCAAGTAGCTTGGAGGCACACATGGTTCTAATAGATTTGCAGAAGTCCTATTACAGTGTACCAGTCTCTAGGATGTGGGGAGCAATTGAAAACCAGAACATTCATAAATGTCATGTACAAGCCATTAGAAAGCTGTATTCAGATAACACTTGGGGATATTACTATCACAGAAACGAAGGACTGACACAAGGATGCTGTTTAGTGCCTACTCTCTTTAACATGTTTTTGAACGAAGCACAGAAAAATTGGAAAAAGAAGTGCAAAAACATGGAAATTAGAGTAGGTGATGACATCCTGCTCCCCCTAAATTATGCCAATGACCAGTACATCTTCGCCAAAGAAGAAGAGGATGTGTCTTATTTGTTAAGAAAGCTTAAAGAAGAGTATGAATAGCAGGGCATGAAATTAAATGTCACAAAGACTGAATAATTGCCTGTATGGAGTACAGGAAGGTATCTAGTTATGGATGATAGATCTATAGTAAAGTGTAGCCGTTCTTACAAATATTTAGGGACAATAATTTTTGATAAAGCTGGATGCAACGAGGAAATCAAGCACAGAACAGGAAAGAGAAAAGTGGCAATTAAGCAGTTACACTGCATTATTTGGAATAAAGCAACATCAAAATATTTGAAAAGGAGGATATACGAAACTATAGTAGAAAGCATTGCTCTGTATGGTGCTGGACTGTGGGAAGTCTCCAGGGTCAATGAGAAGAAACTGAAGGCAGTGGAAATCCAGTTTTGGAGACGAAGCTGTGAAGTAACAGGAAGAGACAAGATAGGAAATGAAGCGCTACAAGAACAGTTGGGAGTTACAAAAGTTATTGTAGACATTATTGACAAATAAACGGCGAACATGGTATGAACATCTTAGAAGAATGCCAGACGGAAGATGGTCCTCTAAAACATGGCACTGGAGACGTCTATAACAGATAAAGAGGAAGACCGCACTACATTTGAGCGATGGAGTGAAGTGTGTGATGCAGGGCAACGTTATGCAAGAAGAGGACTTTCAGGATAGAAGCAGATGGAAACTTGGGTATGAGAGATGCTGCACAGTGCAGAAAACTCTTAGAAAAACAAAGAAGAAAAGTTGTGGCAAAACACTTTTGATAGTAAGTTTCAGTGGATAAACTTAGGAACAGAAATTGCCTGGCCTGATTTAGGAGAGTTCATGACTAGTTAATGAAATTATACAGTATTCCACGAATACTGATGACTGATTTGGTGAACATACATTGTTGAACCAGGTAAATCAAATCAAAGGATTGTTTAAGTTCTGAAAAAGTACCAGATGTTACTGAAGAGAAATGGAATGTAATTTTTAAGGTATTTGAGAAGACTGATATTTGATGTTGTAGTAATTCTACAGTGTTTGAGCCTGTGATGTCTTTACCTGGAGCATCTGCTCCAGTTGAGTTAGTTTTTCCCACTGTGGGGAACAGATGGCCTTTATTAAGGGAGTAGATTTCCAGTACTTTATGTTAAACATCTGCCAAATATTAAAATGCATTCAGAACTTTTTTGTTGTGATTTTTATGATGTAATTAAAACAAACAAACCATTTCTGAAAAACGTTATGTCTAGTGAAACATACAGCTGACTAAATAAAGTTTAATCTTCGTAACAGCATGATGGGTGAGGCTACTTTAGGCCCATCATCATCATCTTGTGAGTAATCTTCAGCTGGCATATGGTGATGCTTCTCACTTCCCTTTTTCCACTTCTCCTGATAATTCCAGTTTCCTTCTTGAGATCCCCTGGCATCCATCACGTCCTGGACCTCTCGACTCTAGCTCTTTCGTACGTTGTCCACTTTTTCTTCTTTCCGCTGGGTTCACTGTCACAGTTTCTCTGTCCATCAACTTAGGCCCACCTTTGAAAAATGTCATAATATAGTTCGCTATATTTTAAAATTTTGGAAAAAGTGGTTATTGCTGTATTGAGTACCTGTAACAAATCCTGCAAATACTGTAAATTTTGTCACTTTCACTTAATCCAAGAGTTTTAGTAATAGATGTAACTTCCCCCAGTGAACATCTTGTCCAATATTTTCAAGATCAGAACCTTGCTTGGACATCAATATGTCTTTCAAAAGCACATTGTGAGTAAAAGTCTACAATAATTAACAAAATTTGCATTTTTTAATTTTTTAGGGACAGTGTAAAGGACACCCCCAACTCTTTGTAATACGTGTTACAGAAAGGGAGATGGTATAGTTAAGAGTGTTCTGAAGAAGGTTTCCATGCTCTACACCCTACTAACACGTCAATACCTCTTTGAAAGTTGTTAACGTAAATCAACAACAATTTACCTAATTTTTGTTTCATTTTATATGTTCAGTGTTTGTGAAGTCCTCCTCCCTAAGTAATGTGCGTTATTGAGCTATTGCTTGGGTTGATGTCAAGAACTTTAAGAAAGTTCAAAAACATTTCCGAGGTTGGACACGAAAAACCATGGTAATATGTCCTGGATTGGATCTAAAATAATATTCCAAGGCTTCCTACACTTTCTTCAGTGCCCTTTGATAATGTTCCCTTCAGTTACAGTGTTTTCATGTCGCTGATTTATAGTTTTTTTTTCATTTTCCAATATAGAAGTTTTTTAACTGGTGTGAATAAGAGAGCTAGCCTGTTCGACTGGGCAGTGACTGCAGAGGCAGTTGGCAGCCTTGCGTTAACAGTTGACGCGCGGACAGCGGCGGCACTGTGCCGGGGAGTCCCCTCGTGGCGACTGGCGGCTGGCAGCGTGCCACCGGCTTGCTAATGCGGCGCCCCTCATTTGCAGGGCACGTCCAGCCGGTGACGTCTCTGTTAGCGCCCCAGCACCCCGCTGACACTCACTCCGCAAACCCAGTGTTCTCCTCACCGCCTCTGTGCTGCAATCACGGCTAACCTATACGACGGGGACTCCACAGCCAGTACCGTTGACATGTCCTCCGCCAGTAGTAAGCTACTCGCCCTACATGTACCTGTTAATTGTGTGACTGTCTAGCGCACTGTGCTTGTATCTTGGCAAATTATCAGATTCTCTTTCTGTAATAAATATGTGTTGAGAACCTAAGAACGACTGTATTTGAACTTAATATTTATCGAAAACCATACTGTATCACTGTCAACAACTATGAAAACCAGTTTAAACTGTTAATAATTACCAACAGGAACTTGCATGCATACATGAACAGGCTATCTTAAAACTGTGAGGGGATAAGTTTTACAGTGTTATAAAACTGAATTTACGGTGTTATAAAATTGAATATTGGACTTACAATAAGCTTTTGAACTTTCATGTAAGTTTTAATACGTACACAACATTATGTGCCAATGTATGTAATGCCAAAAACGTCAACTGGGCAGCAGATCTCAACATTGTAATTTTAAAATTGTTCAGAAGTTTCATTGTGCAAGTAAAATAGTAGTGTAACGCATCGAACCTCTGTAGACATGTAAACCTGGTGGAACAAACAGCATTATTGGACTTTTGAACCACGATTGATAGCAACTAAACAGCGCTAACTGTTTCTAATAACAAATAAAAGCCTGACCATGTTCAATAATCGAAGGAAGAACTTTGTTAATAAAGATAATACAGTAGTAAAATTGTTCTAGTTGTAATAATAAACTGAAGATTTATAGATAAAAATTGTAATTTCCTTAGACTTCTAATGAACACATCAGAGTAATATTATGAATAACAAACTGCACATTAAGCGCAGTGTAACGTGTGAAATAAAAACCTTAAAAATGTGCAAATGACTTAGTTTTATTCAGGTGCTTGATGATGATTACGTATTTGTAACAATGAAACTGGTAACAATAAAAAAGTTTTTGGTACCAGCTTACGGCTGCACATGTTTTATGATTAATATCTGTTCGCTGCGGGAGCATAAACTATGCTGCTGACAATATCTCTCTATGCCTACCAAACGTACCACATTCAATGATCTGTGTTGAAAGTCTTTCATTAATGCTAGGAGTGATTTTCTTTGCTCGTTGATAGCTGCAGACACAAAATCACTGTTACAATATTACATGGAAGCCAGTTCATAGTTGTTGGCCACTGATGGGATCGTGTATACGATCGGAATTCACCCCCTCAGCTTCAGTTAAGCCCTGAAGATGGTGTATTAAATCACCGAAACTGGTTGCAATATAACAAAATAACATCATTTTATTACGTAAGTGAATAGCCGAAGTCCCGCAGACTATACAAAAACTCATCTACATCTGAATTCTGTTATTGTTTTGCGATTAAAATACCGATTAGTTATGGTCGAAATCCAGGCCTCGCGTTTAGTATAGAGAAACGCCTCTGGGTCAGTGTGATCGGCCTCAATGATACCTCTCACAATATGGTTATCTGAACCACCAAGCCCATCATTATCGACTGATTACTGTGTCACCCTCTGCCATCACCATCTCTGGATGTAGTGTGGAAAGGCGTGTGGTCAGTACAGGGCTCTCCCTGCTATGGTGAGCTTTGGTGACCTGGAGCTGCTACAACTTTGTAAAGTAGCATCACGATTCTAAATGTACCTGTTCCTGTCCTCACACGAAAACAAACTTCCTAGAAGTACAGAGACTTGAAACTGGGTCCTCCCAATGGAAATCAGGATGCTGAGCACTCAACTACGGAGATCCCCTTATATGCTTCACTGCAAAGCAAAAGGCTGAAAAGCGGACAGTCAAAGGTGCAATCCTACCTGTCTTACGAGGCCTGGCAACCATCCTGCTTAAAGCATGGTTATCAATTTCTAACAGCTTCTTCATATGGTGTACTTGAGTTCAACCACAGACAAAGATCTAGAACTGTGTACAACTGAGCATTTGTCATCGTCATGCTCATGAAGGAGTGTAACTGCAATCCGAAAATCGGAGACATCAGTCCGGACTATAAAGTGACGTTCTAAACATGAGCTGGCCAAAGTGGGAGCCACACCTAATGCGAGCTTGAGTGAATCAAAACCGGCCTACTGACTGGTAGTCCACTGAAAGATTTCCTGCTTACGGTTTAGTTCATTCAAAGGCACAGCTATCTGCGCATCGGGCGCCGAGCAGCGCGAGCTGTGTGACGGTCACAAAGGGGCGGCGTTTTCACATCGCACCGTTTTGAACGTATTGCGGAATTGTCGTGTCGATAGGTTGACAGGGCGAAATAGGACTCAGGAGAGCCTCCCTGGAATAGCTGGGGATAGAATGGATAGCGAAGGGAACGATGAAGACCCAGGGTCTCAGACGCAGGGGCCCGACCGAGAGCAGGCCGGTCCCCCGCGAGCTGTACGTCCGCGGCCTTCCAGGCAAAGAATTAGCAATAGGGCTGAGGTAGATCCCGCGAGTAGCTCTGAGCCAAGCACCACCAACACACAGAAAACAGATGTCGAATATGCACTCAGACAACAAATTCAGAAGCTACAACAGGCACAACAAGACAACAACGTGGCGCCTTCCCGCAAAAACCAACCAACCAATCACGACGCACCACGACAGGACACAGAACAAAACTTGACCAATGAAGACACAAATCAAACATACGATGATGACAACATTTCACAGTACTACCACTCTTCAGAATGTGTCATCTGAGCAAGAAGAGATGGAACAAGGCGATGGGGAAGGGGATTTCCAAACCCCTCCCCCACGGAAAACAGCAAAACGGAAGAACACTGAAGACGACACAGCACCGCGCAAACAATTCACCATTCAAACAGAAAACCGATTTGAACCTCTCTCAACTCCAACAAAACGAAGCAATAGTACCAGAAATCCAGCAACTGCAACCCAACCAACTCCATCACCATCAAACGCTCCTCAAGCCATCCCAAAGAAACCAAGGACCCCGCCCATTACTATCCAGTACAAAGGCCACTACGTAACGCTCAACGCAGCATTGAAAAAGCACATGGAAGGACCAATACAGACTATCTATAAAGGAGACACTATCAAATATCACTTTGACTCAATGAAAGACCAACGGACAGCACTCGACTTCTTTCATCATCATAACATTTGCAATTTTACTCATCAACCGCAAAGTGAGAGACACCTAAAAGTAGTGATAAAAGGTTTACCAGAAACAGTCACAGAAGCAGTAGTAGACAAAGACTTACGATACCTCAACTTCAAACCAAGAAACGTTCACCAATACAAGAAAAGAGACAATAATACAAAACAATTACGACGTCTTCTGCGTAACACTTGACAGAAAACCTGAAAACGACTCCATTTACCACGTCCGCTACATCCTTGACACAAAGGTGACAATTGAATCTTATCAAAATAAAGACGACCCACCACAATGTAAAAAGTGTCAGGGTTTCTTTCACACCGCAAACTGTTGTTCTATGCCGACTCGCTGTGTCCGCTGCGGTGGCGCCCATAGAGCAAGAGAATGCAGCCTACCAATAAATGCCACATCACACTGTGTAAACTGCAAACAAGAAGGCCACCCCGCGTCCTTTCGCGGCTGCGAAGAATTCCAGAAAGCAATACGCATTTATCAAGCCCAACGGCCAAGAACCACCACTCCAGCAGTAGCAACAATTCAACCAGCCATAAAGAACACACCAATGCCAACTCCAGCTGAAGCCAGCCGCAGAGGACGCAAAACATGGGCAAATCTCCAGACAAATCAGGAATCATCCTCAACTACCCAGACACAACAGGCACCAAATTCAACCTCAAATCAAACAACTGGACCTGCTTCCTTCCTCGACTTCCTGAACCACATTAAAAACTTCTGGCAAAACACACAGTGGACGAACATCATATCAATCATCACCACCACATTTCAGCAATTTATGACTGCACCATACTATCAAAAATAATGGCAATTGTCGGTGGAGTAATGAAATTCTTTGGTACCGACAATGGAAATTAGACCTACCAGGAAACAAAACCTTCGTTTTTTAACTTTAAGGCCTCAGGACTACACAACAAAAAAGACCTACTAAGTGAATTCGTAGAAGAAAATAAGATGGACATACTATTTGTTACTGAAACGCATTTACGTCCAACACAATCTTTTAAACTGAAGAATATGGTATGCCACCGAACAGACCGAACCAACCGACAGGGAGGCGGAACGGCCATCTTCATTCGCACACATATACGACACAATCCTGAAATTACGCCACAAATGACATCATTAGAAGCCACAATAGTAAAAATAGAAAGAGTACGAGGAAAAATAACCCTGGTGGCTGCGTACCTCAGCCCCAGAGCAATATTCGAAGAAAATGACTTGCTACAAATATTTGGTAACAACAACAAAATCTTACTGGCCGTCGACTTAAATGCAAAAAACACCACGTGGAATGCCCGACGAAACAATGCACGCGGAAACACACTATATAACCTACAAGGACGACTGAATGCTGCAATTTCCGCTCCTGAAAATATTACCCACATTCCATTCAATCACCGCGACTAACCGGACGTCCTAGATATCTTCATAACCAAGAACCTAGATCCCGACCTGCACCTCCGAACCTTTGAAGATCTCACCTCCGACTATCTACCTGTAATCGGCCACATCGGTAACGCAATAGAACCGCCTCACCCACGACACAAAACCACAATAAATTGGGAGCAATTCCAGAGATGGCTAAATAATACCATTCGTCCCACACTAGGCCTAACAACTACTCAAAAAATAGAACAAGCCATTGGCACTCTAACAGAAAAAATTAAAACAGCCTATAAGAAAGCATCCACAACAAACATATTTCCTGAAACAAACGTTCACACTCTGCCACCATTTGCACAAGATCTCAAGTACCTCAAAAACGCAGCTAGACGCCGATGGCTCCAAACACGCAACCCGGAAGATAGAAGACAATTAAACAGACTCAAAAAACAAATGCATCACCGTGTACAAGAATGGAGAGCCGAAGTCTGGGAAGACCGAATGAGCACCCTGCAACTCCGAAACAAAGACGATTGGAAACTAATTAAAAACCTGCGACGCACAAAAACACATAAACCGGCCTTACTGCACAATAACAACCTCATCTTCGACACCTTCAGCCAGGCAGAACTGTTTGCAGCTACCTACGAACAACAAAATACAATAGAACCTCAAGGAAACCAACAACCCGACATACTGCAATATCAGCAACATGTGACAGCTACAGCCCAGAATATACGTCAGACACCACCTCGAGACCTACCAGAACTCCGGCGGAAATAAAAACAATTATCAACCGACTCGGCACAAACTCCGCTCCTGGACCGGACCTGATCTCCAACATTCAACTTGAGAACCTGCCAGAAAGCCCTTAGTCCTACTGACCAGAATCATTAACGCCTGTTTAATCAACCATTATTTCCCACAAGCATGGAAGATCTCCAAAATTGTATCTGCCCCAAAACCTTGGAAAGGACCTGAAACAACCACATAATTACAGACCGATAAGCCTACTCCCAACAATGTCAAAGCTCCTGGAACGCATCCTGCTCCCAAGAATCCGACAACCATTACTTGACGGCAACATCATCCGACAAGAACAATTCGCCTTCCAAGAAAAACTGTCAGCAGAACTCCAGGTCCTCCGTATTACAGAATATATTACGCAAAACATGAACCTCTCCAAGTATACAGCCGCAGTTTCTCTAGACGCCGAGAAAGCATACGATAAAGTATGGAAGGAGAACCTTATCACGAAACTAAAAGATCAGACCGACATACCTGAATGCTATATCAAAATGATTGATAGTTTTTTACACGACCGGAGATGCTTTGTACAGATAGATAACAAACGATCAGCACACAAAATACTACAGGAAGGAATACCGCAAGGTTCGGTACTTTCGCCAACCCTATTTACCATGTATGTAAACGACATCCCGAAAACAGAAACCTCGACAATAGCGCAATTCGCAGACGATACAGCACTTCTAGAAACGCACAGACGACTATCAACAACAATAAATAGACTACAAAACAAGTTGATTACACAGAAAAATGGGCCAAACTAAACAAGATCAAAATAAACCCAGAGAAGACAGTCGCCATTGTATTTACACGCCGTCGACCACAAATCCACGACCAAATCGAGTTAAACGGAACGCAAATACCATGGACATCAGTAAAATACCTTGGCGTAACAATAGACAATAAAATGTTATTGAAGCAACACATAGAACAAAAGCGACAACGCATATCAAAAACCATCCACACAATTTACCCTCTTCTGGCCAGCAAAGAAATGTTTCAAAGAACAAAACTAAACATATTCAAAGCTATAGTCCAATCAATGATGCTCTATGGCTGCTCGTCGTGGGTCATAACCAGTAAAACCAATAGGAAACCACTTCAGACACTTCGAAACAGATGCTTAAAGCTCATTCTTAACGCCCCATGGTGGGCGAGTACTAATCAAATACACGAAGAACTAAACATGCCGACAGTGGACAACCAAATCAACACCTCTACAAGAAGACTCATCGAAAAAATAGAAAGGCTCAGACCTACCAGACAGCAATTACAAGAATTGGCAACTGTAGAACCAGCCCCTTGGCACAAAATAAGAGTTCCGCTATCCATATTACAATACAACTAAGAACCAAGATGCAAATCAAATCGGAAAGATCACAACAAAACAACGAAGCAACAATAAGTATACATAAAATACCAAGACTGTGGGCCTCAAGGACCAATAAAACGTGCCCAAAGGTTCTCAAATGAATACAAGGTGTCCCATTTTTTCAAATAAATGTTGTCCCCAGCAAGAAAACCTACCCCGCACACTTGAGGGACCAACCTCCTCCGGAGGTAGAGCCCTTGCCAACGCACAAAAAAAAAAAAAAAAAAAAAAACGCTATCTGCGCAAAATTAGGTATCAATTGGTATGAATTTTGTAAAAGAACTTATCACACAAATAAATCGAGCTGTTATCTTTCTTATTTTTAGGTAGAGGTAAACTCTGCATGGCTTTGGTACTTTCTTGACCAATTTTGATGCCAGTGGCAGAAACTAAAAGCCTTAAAAAGGAGATTGTGTGGTGGGCTAGATTAACTTTAGATGGTGTAAGAGTTTAACCCACTTTTCACAAATGACCGAAAACATGCCTTAAATAATCTAAATGTTCCTAAAAGTCCACAACATATCAGTACATCAATACCCTTAAACTCGAGGTTGCCCAAATTTGTGTTATACAAACATGAAGAACCGCTGCATCGGTTGCAAACCAAACGGAACGTGATCGAATTCGAATTTGTTTGAGTTCGATCACGTTCATTTTGGCTCATCAACAGGTGCAGCGGCTCTTTCAAGTTTGTCAGTACAAAACACTGTCAGGATTTGGATTCTTCCACGAAGAGCACCTGATGGTAAGCATGGCTAAGGTGTAACACAGTAAAACAATGTCCCTGGCGAGCCACGTGAGACAGTTGTGTAGAGTACTGGAACTTACTGCAAAACAACTAAGATTAATGACACGATAACCTTCTACCGGCCTATAACCCACGCAATTCCGTTTGCGTACCACAAACATGAGTTACTATGGTGGCCTAATGACACCATCAGCCAATAATTTGTGAACAGTCTCTTTCATTTTGGAAGGGAATTATCGGTACTGTACTTGTCGAAGAGGCATACAATAGGTCAACTGAATCTGATACTGATTCCTGTCAATAATTCCCGAACTGCTGGTCAACACATTTGGAAATCACTTACGAAGGCTTAAAATCTGTTCAGTCCACCGTCCTTTCAAATGAAAAACGTGGAATTCAACAGAATTATTTGTAACACAATTAACACCTTAGGTGCAGTTATGATTTCATAATCTATGAATCTTATCAGGCCGAAATTTAAAAAGGAACTCGTTACCAGCATAATCAAATACCAAGGTAGCCTTCAATATAAAATCACAACCTAACAAAACACTAGCGAACAACCCTCTTGCAATCACAGAATTGAATAGCCATGATAACTCCAGAACGCTTACACTCCATCTCGTCGACCCAGGCAACGCTTTTTCATGCACGGCCTGACATAGATGATTAAGTGGTGCAATAGCGAAAATCTACATATACTGTGGCACTTAGGGTGCCACTCATAAGTCGAGATTGAAATAACTACTCCCAGGGACCAATAACACGTATGCAGATTCAAGTTTAATGATCTTGCGCAGAAATGGAAGAGATTGCCTGGAAACAGATTTTAATTGATTACATCGTCCCGGGGAGGCAGCCTTCCGTCGGGGCCGACCAGTGTTTCTGTTTCTGTTGCTGTTCCCGTTCTGCTTTCTGGTTAGAAATATCTCGCGTTGCATTGGGCAATCGCAGCAAACCAAATTTCCAGGTTTATTGTAACGATAATAATGTTCACTATCTCAAGTCGCACTTTGTTCTCGTTTCTGACCAAAATGAATTTTGAAAGCATACTCGTGAACTTGTTGATTAGCATTACTGTTTTCTCACAGAACCGAATGCTCTCTATATTGGCAACAATCCTGTCGAGTTCATCAAAGTTACTGGGTTAATCAGTAAAGAATATAAACTATCTTCAGGACGCATTGCCTCCAAAATGTGAGTTAAAGCTTCTTCTTCGGTGACCTCTAAACCCAATCCGAGGTAGCTGCTCTAATTTGTGCTAAATATTGGAAAAGTTTCCATCGTGAAACTGCTTCTCGAAAGGTCACTGTATGTCTGTCTTTTCACAGATGACTGTCGGAGCTCGGCTGTTCAGTGCGGAATGTCAAATCAAGCACCTTTCAGCCCTCTAAATTTCCAAATTAATAGTTATTGTGCTACCAGTTTCGGCGATACATTACGCCACCTTCAGCCCCCCTGACCGACACGTAGGAAGGTTCCCACCTCTGGTCCAGTCAAAACAGGGGTCAGCAATCAGTAGCTGGTATCCGTAGATTTTTGAGAGATCGGCACTTCAAACACCACCGTCAGACTGTTAGACAAGCAATCAAAATCAGACAAAGATGAAAATCAGTGTTCATCTCGTACCCTAATAAAATAACAATTTGGAAATTTAGACTAGTGAAAGGTGTGCGATTTGACAGTATGCACCTGGTAAAAGTTCTTTTGAGTCAGCCCGTTCCTGACCCTGCTGGATAATTTCTCCTGGATAATCTTTACAAACAGAACTCTAGGAGTTTCGGTCTCTCTGACATCAATTTACGTGCACCATTACTAGTTCATCAACAAGGGAAATTTTCTGAGAGCACTGGGGCATAATGAGTGACAATTCAGTACATCATGACCAGCGTTATGAAGTTGGGGCACTTAGTTCGAGCGCTGCGTCAGGCTAAGGAAGAACTTGAGTGACTTTCGCTTACACATTTCGACTCTATTGTTTCTGAACTAGGTCCCTTACCTCAAATGGATACATTTACCTTTCTTCACCAGACCTGAAAGTTAGCATCATCACCAAATCACACTAAATTACTTGAAAAATGACCGAATGAAAAATTTGAAGTATACCGGCAAGCTGTCCTACACGAACAGAGAAAATAGCTAGATAAATTACCCAATATGGGCAAAATGAGGTTTTAATTTCTTAAATTGTCTAGAAGTCTTCATACCACAACCATTCAGCAATCTGCCAGCCGACGCTTGGCCTTCAACTTCACATGGAAAGGGATTAACCCTTACTGTCAAATAAAATGCCTTTTCAGGCTAATCAATCTAACACACTAAGAACTCAGTGCCTCTCTGCACACAGGAAAGTAAGCCGGAACATACACTTGGCAGCACCTACCTCGCCACTGTCGGCCGCTGTGATTCGTAGCAAGTATACCACGAATCGGTGCACATAGCACTGTGACACTGCGTCGTATGGGTTGAAATCTCCAACTAGAGAAGAACTAGACTTGTTCCTTTAAACACCTGATATCCCCGGGAGGCCACCTAATGAAAGGTAGTGAGGCAAGGCTCAGGGAGTGAAAGGCCCAGGTCAAGAAATATTTCTGCCAAAGAGAGAACATTTACTATTAAAAGACAGTACTGCAAAATATAAGAAAAACTTCAAAATTCTGTGGCCATATGACTTAATAATATAACAAGTAATGAATCATGGATCAAAAAGACACCAAAAAGTTAATACAACGCTAGTGAAAGCAGGCAAAATAGATTACGAGCCAGCCTCTGTCAGTAAGACTGGACGCACAAGCCTGGCGGAGCTGCAAATTTGAGAATATCCCGCAGTAAATTGGGTGTACTATAACATTCGGAAGGTAATACCATTAAAACATGGCAATAAACGAAGTTACACCAAAAAGTGTTGTGGAATTAGACAACATCATTAACATTTAAACCCCACAAATTCCAAAACTCTGAATATATATTTATAAAAATTGATAATTTTAAATAAAAGATATTAGCTTTTGAAAAATGTACAACAAACCACAATGAAAGACGATACCAAGATCGTTAACATAATTTAGAAACATCCAGTAGCAGTGGTTTGTAATTTCACAAATAATATTTGGAACACCACAAGAGCGAGGACACACTGCCCTAATGCTGCAGAACACGATGAAGCTTGGCAAAATAGATCAATTAAGTCAATGTTAATCTCATAGAAAGGCACGAGGCACTGCCTGTAGGAGACCCAATACTGAAGGCGACTGTTCTGAGAGTATCGAGGATCCGGAGGAGGTGCACGGGATGAAGTCGTCGACAGTTGATTACTTAGGTCCAGCCGGCTTCTGTCTAACACTAGCCTGAACTTTCAGACTGCAACTCGTCTCTTCAAATCTGGCTCAGCGAGTGTGTAACATCCAATGTGCTAGTGTGAAAAGCGAACGGACTGCGGTAGCTTTGCAAACGTCCCTCAGCGCCAGCACTTAAATTCCAACCCTCTAAAAGTAGGCAGACAGGTCAAGTTGCAAGCCAGTCGGAGTGCATATCGCTGGTAACCAGGCGAGGAATCCAGGGATATGATAGAGAAAAAGCCCCTATTAGGGGAACCCAACACATGTATAAAACAATTATATAGAACAATTGTGGTCTGTCATTGCTGTGATAGAAATTGATTTCCATAGATAAATAATTGTCAGTGCATGAGTGGGCGCAGATGGACTCTTGATATGAAGTATGGTATTCTGCGATACTGGTACAGAATAATGCGAACTGTGCATCGGCTTTGCGCTGCTTTGCATCCTGAGGACCACCGGACATTGCTCTACAGAACTGATGGCAATGGGATCTGTGGTGGATCTTTGAAAGAGTTGTCATCCCAGTATACGCACGTCAGAGGATGATTAGTTGCACGAAGGCCCAAGATAATCGGTGCATCAGACAGTCTGTGAAAGTGGTCTAACGTGGTACATAGCTGAAGTGAGCTAAAAGGGAGTTGCAATTTCTTCTGTTGAGCCGAATTACTGGCAGGGACTGTCTTCAGAATGTTCTGAACTTCGATAGAGTACAAAGAAATCATGCTGGGGTGGTTCATAAACTTCTATCAGTTGTTCTCAAACTTAGGCCAGCGCAGGGTCCTAATCTTAATCAGTGTAATTTCTAGTTGTGGCTAGCGCGATGAAGGAAATTTATCGGATCAGACCATTTACGCTGGATGATTTCGAAGCTTGTAATCAACATGGTTTCACCAATGAACGAGAAGAGTTTCTGTTGCAAACGCTTGAGAACATTCCCAAACGACTGTAGAAACTGGCACAAAATCCTAGCGCCATTATGTAATTTTCTGTGTAAAACCAATTGTACCATAGTCTTGAGCATACTGAATCTTGTTTCAATAACATAGACCAATTATTTTGTGAAATATTAACAATTTTCAGTCGACATATGATGTTTTAATACTTCATAGTCGCCCAGTAAGTACACTGAGGAAAAAAGTCGCAACGCTAAAAAGGAGATGTGCGACGAAAGTTTGTACGCGTGCTTCTACATCGGAAAGATGATATCTATTAAAATTTCGTTCCAGTTGCATGAAAGGGGCGCTAGTAGCGCCATTATGAGGATGCAAATCAGGTTTGCTTTAAACACACGTTGTAACGGTCGCGAGCGTTATTTAGCTCTGACATCGCACGTTGTGAGTTGATGATGATCAAGAATGCCTTTAAGGCGACAAAGACGCCATTATCAACACCTCACTGAGTTTGAACGAGGCCACGAGGGTCACGAGAAACAGATTGTTCAATGTGGGAAACTGCAGAAAGACTTGGGAAGAATACAGCCTGTACAAGATTTCGGGCAACGGTGGTCACGAGAATGTACGGTCGCAAGAAGACCAGGCTCCGGACAGTCATGTGGCACTACTCAGAGGGACGACCATCGTGATCGGCGTACTGCCCTGGCCCATCGAACTGCATCTTCAGATCCAGTTTTGGCAGCGGAAGGGACCACAGTGACACAACGAACTGCTACGAATCTGTTACATCAAGGACAACGCCGAGACAGACTTCCTGTTGCGTGCATGCTGCTTTACTCCAGACAACAGGCGTTTGTGACTTCAGTGGTGTCAAACGAGAGCTCATTGGATGATGATGAAGTTTGGTTTGTGGGGCTCTCAACTACGCGGTTAGCAGCGCCTGTAGAAATTCCCAAGCTTTGCTCAGTCCAATCTCGCCATTTTCATGAATGATCATGAAACGACGAGGACAACACAAACACCCAATCATCCCGAGGGGGGTGAAAGTCCTTGACCCTCCGGGATTCGAACCCGGGACACCTTGCTCGGCAACCGAGAACGCGAGCTGCAGATGAGAGCTAATTGGAGGGCAGGGAGGAGATGTGTTTTCTGATAAAAACTGAAGAACTCCGATGCCAGTGATAGCCGGGTATTGGTTAGAAGGAGGCCACTTGAGGGCTTGCAACCAGCCTGTCTGCGTTCTAGACCTACTGGACCTACACGTGGAGCTATGGTCTGGGGTGCGATTTTGTATGATAGCAGGAGCACTCTTGCGGTTACCCCATGAGCCGTGAATGCAATTTTATATGTCAGTCTCATGATTCGACCTGTTGTGCTGCCATTGATGATGATGATGATGATGGTGTTAGGTTTGTAGAGTGCTCAACCTGCGCGGTCATCAGTGCCTGTACAAAATCCCAATTTTTACACAGTCCAATTTTTTTCACAATCCAATCTAGCCACTGTCACGAATGATGATGATGGTGAATTGACGAGGACAACACAAACACCCAGTCTCTGGGGAGAGAAAATCCCCGATCCGGCGGGGAATCGAACTCGGGATCCCGGGACCTAGACGCAGCAACGCTAGCCACTAGACCGCGAGCTGCGGACACTGCCATTGATGAATAGCATCCTAGGGAGTGTTTTCTAACAGGATAACGCTCGACCACATACCGCCAGTGTAATCTAACTTGATCTACAGAGTTGCTTTGTCTTGTATTGTATGTTAACCGGGGGCCTAGAAACGACTGAGAAGCTCCGTCCTCACCACAGCCACAGTGGTGCACAACCCCACAACGACTACCGCAGTCCACTTCACCCCTCCGCCACCCTACACCAAACCACTCTTTTAGGGTTATTGTGCGGTTCGGCCCCTGGTGGACCTCTCCCAGGGAACGTCTCACACCAGACGAGTGTAACCCCTATGTTTGCGTGGTATAGTAATGGTGGTGTACGCGTAAGTGGAGAACTTGTTTGCGCAGCAATCGCCGACATAGTGTAGCTGAGGCGGAATGAAGGGAACCTAAAAACCATCCACAGACTGTCCGACTCAGCCGACTTCGACACAAGCCCGCCGGGGACCAGCCGCTTCTTCCCAATCTGGGCCGGCTGGGTGGCCGAGCGGTTCTAGGTGCTACAGTCTGGAACCGCGCGACCGCTACGGTCGCAAGTTCGAATCCTGACTCGGGCATGGATGTGTGTGATGTCCTCAGGTTAGTTAGGTTTAACTAGTTCTAAGTTCCAGGGGACTGATGACCTCAGAAGTTAAGTCCCATAGTGTGCAGAGCCATTTGAACTATTTTGAACCCAATCCGGAAAGCTGTGCGTTTGATCGCACAGCTAACCGGGTGGGCTACGGAGTTGCCTTAGCCCGCTCGAGCACCAGCTCTGTGTCCAATCGAGCACGTATGGGACATCATTGGACGGCAACGTCAGCGTCATCCACAAGCCGTTCCTGTACTGACCGATGAAACGCAGCGAACATGGAACTCCATCCCACAAACTAACATCCGGCACCTATACAAAGCACTGCATGCACATTTGTATGCTTGCGTTCAACATTCTGGTTCTTACATCGGTTATTAATGTATCAGAATCTCACTTATCAGTGGCTTATCTTGCGCTGTGATCTTGCAATGTTAATCACTTAAATATGTTACCTATCCAAATGTACTCCCAAAATTTGGTTTCTCTGCGTTAATAACTTATTGTGTTGCGATTTCTTGTACGTCATTGTACAATACTCACATTAGTGATTTGATAAATACACCTTATATCCCCCCATCATTTACAAAGTTTTCGACACACAAGTAATGGCATAGGTAGTGCCCTTTATATTTTAAGGCATTTTACGACAGCATTAACTGAGTCACTCTTTCGTTACGTGAACTTAAATTAAAAGCCGTTTTTTGCAAAATCTTCACTAATTACTTGTATGTACTATAAGTTATGAGCTGTTTCACTAGATAGTCACGGAAGAACTATAATGCAATCACAATGGTGTGCCTCCGAAATGGCCGGCCCGAGTGGCCGTGTGGTTCTAGGCGCTACAGTCTGGAGCCGAGCGACCGCTACGGTCGCAGGTTCGAATCCTGCCTCGGGCACGGATGTGTGTGATGTCCTTAGGTTAGTTAGGTTTAATTAGTTCTAAGCTCTAGGCAACTGATGACCTCAGAAGTTAAGTCGCATAGTGCTCAGAGCCATTTTAACCATTTTTTTTTTTTTTTTTTTTTTTTTTTTTGCCTCCGAATGCTGTGAGTCAGGCCATGAGAGAGAACCCTACATTAAATTTGAGACTATATCTGAACTAGAATGGCTGCGAGACGGCGGAGGCAGTGGCTCTACTTTTTCTCCTGGAACACCGCAGTAACGACCAGCGGTGCTGTCGGCTGTGCCGCCAAAGGCCTGACTCTCAGACTGACCACCAGCCGTCGGACGAGCTGCTCCCAATTTAACAACAGCCAGCAGTAGTCAGCTCGCAGCGCGGACGACTGCTTAGCATCGCGCTTTTCGAAATGAACTCCGCGGCCATAAACTTTACGGCCCGACGCCCGCCGGACAGGAAGCTACGAATGGAGGCGGGTGGGGGGTGGGGGGGGGGGGGCGAGAGTGGACGAGGAGGGGGGAGCGGTAGGGTGGGGAAGAGAAAGCAGAAGGAGTGGGAACTGGGGTTATCTCGCCGAATAAAGCGCAGCGCCGCAATTCGTTGGAATAACAGCTCTTGCTGGACCTCAATTCGCGACCAGATCTGCGCGCCGTTTAACGGTGGCTGCCCCTGCTGTTAACACTACACGTGCGGGCCTAGGCGGCTGCTTTATGGCACGTCGAGGGTTGCGTCATTACGGTCGCCTCGGGGCCTGCAGAATGGCGATCCCGTGGCCGACCTTTACAACAGCGCTCTCGCAGGTGGCGATGGAGCTGCTGCGTCTGATGCGAAGCCGTTCTCCTATCAAGTGTCACTAATTGAACTGTCTGCAATTACGAGCTTTCAAAGCGATTCAGATTTAAGTAATAAGTTTTCATGCTGGAAAAAAAGTTTTTACTTATATTAAGACTAGGTCTAAGAAAATTGCTCTTATTAAATTAACCTTTTTATTATTCTATTTGTCATATACAGGGTGAGTCACCTAACATTACCGCTGGATATATTTCGTAAACCACATCAAATACTGACGAACCGATTCCACAGACCGAACGTGAGGAGAGGGGCTAGTGAAATTGTTTAATACAAACCATACAAAAATGCACGGAAGTATGCTTTTTAACACAAACCTACGTCTTTTTTAAATGGAACCCCGTTAGTTTTGTTAGCACATCTGAACATATAAACAAATACGTAATCAGTGCCGTTCGTTGCATTGTAAAATGTTAATTACATCCGGAGATATTGTAACCTAAAGTTGACGCTTGAGTACCACTCCTCCGCTGTTGGATCGTGTGTATCGCAGAGCACCGAATTGCGTAGGGATCCAAAGGGAACGGTGACGGACCTTAGGTACAGAAGAGACTGGAACAGCCCATTACCTCCAAGTGCTAACACCTTTTTATTGGTCTTTTTCACTGACGCACATGTACATTACCATGAGGGTTGAGGTACACGTACACACGTGCTTTCCGTTTTCAATTACGGAGTGGAATAGTGTGTGTCCCGACATGTCAGGCCAATAGATGTTCAATGTGGTGGCCCGAGGCAGGATTCGAATCAGCGACCGTAGCAGCAGCTAGGTTCCGGACTGAAGTGTCTAGAACCGCTCGGCCACAGCAGCCGGCCATCACATTTCATGTTCGTGCTATTTTTTATTACAGAGATCTGAGGACATCTTTGGTTTTTTTAAACGAAACCCTACGTTAAATTTTAGCGTAACATGATGGGCTTAAAAAGACGGTTTCAAATATGTGTATATCATAATATTTATTCGAATAGTTTTTGATACACAGATGTGTTCTCGAATCGTGGTTGTCCTTCGAAGCGGCGTTGTCCAGTGCGACCTTTCCTGTTGTGCAGAGTACATGGTACACATCGTGAGTCCGTCCTTACACAAACGCACCCATTTACCCGACAATAGTAATACATACTGCGATACTTTGCGCAAACATTAACTGATGATGCCGCGCAAATATTATTCAGTTATTTGACAACTGTGATACCAAAATTGTAGACAACATACAGTATTCAAATACTACAAGATGTTAATACATTTTAAGTAACAAAAATACAAATGTAAATGAGGAGGCCTCACAATTATTTCGTATGTATTTGTTTCTTATTTGAAAATATTTACTATTGATCACAGTACGAAGCAAATACACACAAAGATGCAAAATACATTCTGTACATGATACAAAACTTCACTGAAGCATGTGCTCAAAATGCTTCCCCTCTGCTGCAATGCACATTTGTAGTCGCCGTTCGAATGATTTTTGAATGGCTGCGAGGCTGTCACCTATCAGCGCACGCTTCTATGATACATTGCTTCATATCGTCTGGTGTAGTTGGTATTTGAGCATACACTTTATGTTTGATTTTTTCCCCACAGAAAAAAAAACAATAGGGGTCAAATCAGGAGACCGGGTTGGTTCAGCACGTCGTCCTATCCAACAATCCGGAAACTTTTCATTTAACAGCTCTTTAGACACACGGGAAGAGTGAGCAGGACAGCCGTCATGTTGGAACCACATGCAGTTACGCGAAGTTAGTGGTAACTCTTCCAGCAAAATGGGCAGAACGTTTCGCAGGAACTGTGCATAGTTATTGCCATTTGGTATACCCGGAATGACGTACGGCCCGACAATGACATTTCCGACGATGCCGCACCACACGTTGACACTCCACGGTTGCTGATGCTGTACCAGTCGAAGACAGTGAGGGTTCTCTATTAACCAGTAATGCATATTATGCAAATTCATATTATCGTGGATGGTGAAAGTCGCTTCCTCAGTAAAAAGCACCCGTTGGAAAAACGTTGCATCATCTTGTAGGTGCTGCAGAGCAAACCCGTAAAATTCCTGGCGCCCTTCGAAATCCACACCGGAGAGTGCTTGATGTAATGAGAAGTGAAATCTATGCCGGTGCGCCGGCCGTTGTGGCCGGACAGTTCTAGGCGCTTCGGTCCAGAACCGCGCTGCTGCTACGGTCGCAGGTTCGAACCCTGCCTCGGACATGGATGTGTGTGCTGTCCTTAGGTTAGTTAGGTTTAAGTAGTTCCAAGTCTGTGGAACTGATGAGCTCAGGTGGTAAGTCCCATAGAGCTCAGAGCCATTTGAACCATTTATGCCGGTGCAATATGCGTAGAACACTTCTCTGACTTATACCATATTCCGAGGCTATACGTCGCGACGAAACAGTAGGGTCGTTATGCGCCAACGATAGTACGCCCTCTTCACGTATCTCGCCAATTGCAGTTTTCTTCCTTGTCCTCTGTATGGCGTTCCATGATCTCGATTCAAGTAGTTACTTGCAAATACGTGCAAGAAGCTGGCGCGTAGGACGATCACGATCAGGATACAGCTCCCCATATCGCTTTATTGCTCTAACAGCATTTCTTCTGCTTTCACCATACACTAGAAACATATCTAACTTTTCTTAGTTGGTATACGTGTCTGCTCCATGAAGCTGTGACGGAAATGCGATGTCTAATTACCTCAGTAGCACATTCATACCCTTCTCTCCAGCTACCTGGTGCGTCACCTTGCTGCGTTACCGAGAAGCAAGAAAACAACACCTTCCCTGTTCAGTTCCCCGGTAGTCAACAGGAAAGGTCGCATTGGACAACGCCGCTTCGAAGGACGAATACGATACGGGAACATATCAGTGTCTCAAAAACTATTCACCTAAATATTATGATATACACCTATTTGAAACCGTCTTTTTAAGCCCATCATGTTACGCTAAAATTTAACATAGGGTTCCATTTAAAAAAAAAACAAAGATGGTCTTACATCTCTGTAACAAAAGATAGCACAAACATGAAACGTGATGTATTCAAGTAGCCCCTGTCCCTGCAATTCATTGTCCAAACGGCATTTTTGTATCTATTACGGTTGGGGAGATACAAGGGGTGTTATGACTAAGCTGCCTCACCCTGTACAAGTATAAATTATTTTTAAATGCTGAGTGTTAAGTACTTTGTAGTATAAAGCTATCTTTGTTTATACTGTTTATAGTCATTTAACCCATTCTTGCACAGTGACTTTTTGCTGAAATCTGTCTGTGTAGTATTAATACATTTCTGAATATTTCTTTTTGTAATTGACAGCCTGTGTAGGATACCGCGAGCAAATAATACCACCTTATTACATGATATATTGTGGCTTCGTTAGTAAGTCATTCTGAACCAACAAAATTTATGAAACCGGTTCTTTAACCTCTTTTGACCATAAAAACATGAAGATATTGTTGATACTTATTTCTGGAGGTTCAGAAACTCAGAATTAGGAAAAAAGTTGCACGCTGACGTTATCAGAACACATTGTTCAATCAACGCCATATATTTTAAACAGAAAATAAATAGTTATTTTCTCTCATAGGTATCATTAATTTACTAAAAGTGTCACTGTCAACCTATTTTGACCTTATGTAGCACATGAATATTCATACATCAACGTCATCACTCTGCGCATTCTGGGCACTTGTACGTTGCAAGGTTTGTGTTTTTTCTACTGACCTGACATTTATCGCGCAAATACCTGATACCAAATTTTGACAGTGACATGTTCTCCACACGATCTTTATTACCCAGAAAGTACAGCCAGCCTGTGCCTGAGTTTGTGCTTGTTGGGGATCACTTGTGGCAGGAACATCCTTAGAGCTGGTCTTCTGACGCTTATTTTCGAAGTCATTAAACAGTGAAGCCTTAATTACAGTTCCTTTGTAGTTCAACGAATTGCGTACAGCCCTCTCAGGGTGTTTCCGTTTTAGCATGATGAGAACAGCAGAAAATGGAGTTGAAGGTGTAGTTATTCGTGATGTTCTTGCCACGTCTTCGTTACCATTGTCGATAAAACGACTAAAATTAGGAGTTTTTAGTGTGCGAGAACTATGAGGAGCTCTTTCCAATGCGAGAGACACTCTTGGTGGATTGTATTGAGTACTACTGGTATGTGAACCTTTTGTTGTAGGCGTAGTTTGATTCCCAGTTGCTAATTCTGTTTGTTCTGCTGCTTCAGACACGGCTGAAGGAGGAAATGCCTTTCGTGTTGCTCGGTGAGAGAGCTCTTGCCCGTACTGTGTTGAAAATTGTTCCAAATTCACTTTTCCTGAAGTCAATGGACTTGTTCCTGTCCAAGAATAAATTATTTCTTTTGGCGCCTCTCATTGCTTTAACAGTTAGGTGGCGATGTAGAGTGAGCCGGCCTTCTTTCTCACCGATGTTATATATATCTCCCCTGGCTTCATCATTGGGTTTTCTCGATAAAAAGATTTCGTAGCTTTGCAAAATGATCCCTCGGAAAAAAAAAATTATTTCATTGCACGTCCTGGGTTCATTGTTTGGGGTTTTCTTGCAGCTACCTTTGGGTGACATTGCAGGAAGAGTCTGAACCACTTCTTGCCAGCAGACCATTTTGACACCTGAAAAGGGTGTGGTAAACTGATAAGTAGGCAAAAGTTGAAACCGGAGGCACGCAAAACTTTCGCTGTTATTTGCATACCAGTCTTACTCAGTCGAAAAATATGAGAGCATAATTTTTCTTCCATTTCCTAAGGTAAGGATTATGGTTAATGATGCATTCTGGATATGATCGTGTAGTGTCCTTCTAGGCATTTTGTGTAGTTTTGAAGCTCTTTTCACACTCATTGCTCCGTTTACTGCATTCATTGCCGCCTTCACATGTTCTTTTGACCACAGTGCTCTTTTCAGCATCTAAAATTTAAAAATACACCATTTAGAGCAGCTACAGTAATTATACGCAACAAGATTGTTTTAGTATTATAAATGTGTAACATAAAGTAAAGACTATTTAGGTGGTTTACCAAAACAGTACTGACATAAATCTTTTGTATCTACACATATAACGCCATTGCACGGTTGTATATAGATTTATAACGCTACATGGCGTTAAAGTGCTACCATATACTTGTGGCCTGATGACGGAGTACTTGGATGACGTTAAAGATGTACGTTGCGTTATTTGTTCTAGGTACCATAAAAAAAAAACTGCAACAACTCTGACTGTGTACGAACTCTTTGTGAAACCATAGTGTCGTAATATCTTTGTACATATTCTGATTACTAAAACAAACAGTATAAGTAATGTTTAGCGTGTGCTTGATATTCTGTGTAATGGATGAGGCACACAATACCTGTAAATAGACAAAAAAAACATACGATTTCCAGCATAAGCATTTGAATTTAAAGCATTCAGAAATTCACTTTGTCCGATTTATCGATCGAAAAATAACATAAAAAAGACGCAAGAGAAGCACAAAAACATCACCAAAAACCTTCAAATGAACAAATGCAAAAATTCACTTGAAAATGACAGCAGATTCTCGAAACACGTTGTGCTAAGCATGAAAAAATAAGTAACTTATGCATTTCTGATTATTTAAATCATAAAATTAAAACTCCATTCTGGGCATATTGTAGTTGCAGAATTTCGATTAGTTGGTTTTCCCAAATCCTAACGTGCATTAAGACCAATCGATAATTCGACACATGCACTGACCGTTCTTTGTATTCTCTTATGCCCATTCTCAACTTTTTCAATGCCTTTTTGCAATAATAATCATTGTGAGACTTGCCCTTGCGCTAACTCGTGGTCACACATTATGTGCCTTTAGTATTTAGCTCAACGTTTGTTTATATTGTGAACCACCAATGCTTGTGCTATTTTCGTCTAAATATAGACATATTTGAAAATTTCGTCACTAATCACGCCTTTTTGTAAATTTTCAAATATGTCTATATTTAGACGAAAATAGCACAAGCATTGGTGGTTCACAATATAAACAAACGTTGAGCTAAATACTAAAGGCACATAATGTGTGACCACGAGTTAGCGCAAGGGCAAGTCTCACAATGATTATTATTGCAAAAAGGCATTGAAAAAGTTGAGAATGGGCATAAGAGAATACAAAGAACGGTCAGTGCATGTGTCGAATTATCGATTGGTCTTAATGCACGTTAGGATTTGGGAAAACCAACTAATCGAAATTGTGCGCAGATATATATATATATATATATCTGCGCACACAGACACACACACAGACACACACACACACACACACACACACACACACACACACACACACACATATATATATATATATATATATATATATATATATATATATATATATATATATGGTAATTTTGCAGTTGTTAAGAGTCTTTGATGCGTGGATCAGGTGTAGAGAGGGATTCTATCCTATTATGAAAATTGCCATTGACTGTTGAATCATGTCAGGATTAAGATTTCGGGGCTATAGGAGGCGGAGAGGGAGAAGAGCGTTAGTGTTAAACATTCATTCGACAACCAGATCGTTAGAGACGGAACACGAATTCGAATTAGGGAAGGATGGGAAAAGAAATCTGCGTTGCCCTTTCAAAGAAACCATCACGGCATTTACCTGAAGTGTTGAGTGCTTTTGACAAGGGATTTCAGATCGATTCCGTATTTCTGGATTTCCGAAAGGCTTTTGACACTGTACCGCACAAGTGGCTCGTAGTGAAATTGCGTGCTTACGGAATATCGTCTCAGTTATGTGACTGGATTTGAGATTTCCTGTCAGAGAGGTCACAATTCGTATTAACTGACCGAAAGTCATGGAGTGAAACAGAAGTGATTTCTGGCGTTCCCCAAGGTAGTGTTATAGGCCCTTTGCTGTTCCTCATCTATGTAAACGATTTGGGAGACAATCTGAGCAGCAGTCTTCCGTTGTTTGCAGATGACACTGTCGTTTATCGACTAATAAAGTCTTCAGAAGATCGAAACAAACTGCAAAACGATTTAGAAAAAATATCTGAATGGTGCGAAAAGTGGCAGTTGAGCCTGAATAACGAAAAGTGTGAGGTCATCGACATGAGTGCTAAAAGGAACTCGTAAGTTTCGGTTACATGATAAATCAGTCTAATCTAAAAGCCGTAAATTCAACTATATACCTAGGTATTACAATTACGAACAATTTAAATTGGGGAAGGCTAACCAAAGACTGCGTTTTATTGGCAGGACACTTAGAAAATGTAACAGACCTACTAAGGAGACTGCCTACACTATGCTTGTCCGTCCTCTTTTAGAATACTGCTGCGCGGTGTGGGATCCTTACCACACAGGACTGACGGAGTACATCGAAAAAGTTCAAAGAAAGGCAGCACGTTTTGAATTATCGCGAAATATGTGAGAGAGTGTCACAGAAATGATACAGGATTTGGGCTGGAAATCGTTAAAAGAAAGGCGTTTTTCGTTGCGATGGAATCTTCTCACGAAATTCCAATGACCAACTTTCTCCTCCAAATGAGAAAATACTTTGTTGACACCGACCTACATAGGGAGGAACGATCACCAAGATAAAATAAGGGAAATCAGAGCTCGTACGGAAAGATATAGGTGTTCATTCTTTCCGCGTGCTATACGAGACTGGAATAACAGAGAGTTGTGAAGGTGGTTCGATGAACCCTCTGCCAGGCAGTTAAATGTGATTTGCACAGTATCCATGTATGTGTAGATGTAGAAGTGATTTAGGAAAATGACAGAAAACCTGGATCAGGAGGGCCGGACGCGTGGAGGAGGGGGGGGGGGGGCGGGGGTGGGAGGCGGTCTTAACGTAGACTGTTAATGCACATAAGTTATGGGCCTCGTCCAGTAGAGAGAGGGTCTTTTATCAATAATGAGTCATGCGGGCTCCTGCCGACCTTCGTTTCCGAAAAGAGTTCTAACCTGTGACTCAGAGCCATGTCGGGAGAGCTACAGGGCATTTACGAAGGGCGCAGGTGGTGTTCGGACCGCCGGGAGCAGTCGTGGAGTGACGATTTCGCCAGGCAATCCAGTGAGCGGCATTGCAGAGCGCAGGCATGGCGAACGGGGGCAAGTTGTGGCGTGGCAGCAGAAGTGAATCTTAGGCAGTTGGCCATCGTGGATCTTGTACCGGGTCACCTTCATGGTTTATTGCGACGTACTGTACGGCCCTGGTCGGTGGAATACCTTCCTCTTTGTTCCATGCACACTGATGTTGAGAAGACCCTGCTTGGACCCTCTCATAGAAATAAACTTAGTTTGAGTAGAAAATGTAATGACAATCATATAAGTAAACTCAGTTAGAACAGAAAATGTAATAGCAAACTAAGGAAGGCATAACCAATGGTCATTTACACTACTGGCCATAAAATTGCTGCACCAAGAAGAAATGCAGATGATGAACGGGTATTGATTGGACAAAGATATTATACTAGAACCGACAACTAATTACATTTACACGCAATTTGGGTGCATAGATCCTAAGAAATCAGTACCGTGAACAGCCACCTCTGGCCGTAATAACGGCCTTCATACCCCTGGGCATAGAGTCAAACAGAGCTTGGATTGCGTGTGCAGGTACAGCTGCCCATGCAGCTTCAACACGATACCACAGTTCATCAAGAGTAGTAACTGGAGTATTGTGACAAGCCAGTTGCTCGGTCACCATTGGCCACACGTTTTATATTGGTGAGAGATCTGGAGAATGTGCTGGCCAGGGCAGCAGTCGAACATTTTCTGTGTCCAGAAAGGCCCGTACAGGACTTGCAACATGCGGTCGTGCATTATCCTGCTGAAACGTAGGGTTTCGCAGAGGTCGAATGAAGGGTAGAGCCATGCGTCGTAATACATCTGAAATGTAACATCCACTGTTCAAAGTGACGTCAACGCGAACAAGAGGTGACCGAGACGTGTAACCAATGGCATCCCATACCATCACGCCGGGTGATACGCTAGTATGGCGATGACGAATACACACTTCCAATGTGCGTTCTCCGCGATGTCGCCAAACACGGATGCGACCATCATGACGCTGTAAACAGAATCTGGATTCATCCGAAAAAATGACGTTTCGCCATTCGTGCACCCAGGTTCGTCTTTGAGTACACCATCGCAGGCGCTCCTGTCTGCGATGCAGCGTCAAGGGTAACCGCAGCCATGGTCTCCGAGCTGATAGTCCATGCTGCTGCAAACGTCGTCGAACTGTTCGTGCAGATGGTTGTCTTGCAAACGTCCCCATATGTTGACTCACGGATCGAGACGTGGCTGCACGATCCGTTACAGCCATGCAGATAAGATGCCTGTCATCTCGACTGCTAGTGATACGAGGCCGCTGGAATCCAGCACGGCGTTCCTTATTACCCTTCTGAACCCACCGATTCCATATTCTGCTAACAGTCATTGGATCTCGACCAACGAGAGCAGCAATGTCGCGATACGATAAACCTCAATCGCGATAGGCTACAATCCCACCCTTATCAAAGTCGGAAACGTGATGGTGCGCATTTCTCATCCTTATACGAGGCATCACAACAACGTTTCTCCAGGCAACGCCTGTCGGCTGCTGTTTGTGTGTGAGAAATCGGTTGGAAACTTTCCTCATGTCAGCACGTTGTAGGTGTCGCCACCGGCGCCAACCTTGTGTGAATGCTCTGAAAAGCTAATCATTTGCATATCACAGCATCTTCTTCCTGTCAGTTAAATTTGGCTTCTGTAGCACGTGATCTTCGTGGTATAGCAATTTTAATGGCCATTAGTCTATTAATGTTACACCTTGTAAACCCAACCTTTCCTGTGTAATTCTCTAAATCAACATCCCATGTTATGTGTGGTGTGTGTGAGAGAGAAAGATATTTGCACAATTTCAGTATTGCAGCAATCGATAGCGTCTGCTGGACAGAGATGTAAAGGTGCTCCAAAGAGAGCAACAGCTAGTCGAATCTTCAGGTCTTGGTCAAGCGGATATGAAGGTTGGCGGTAAGAGAGGAGCTTCTTTTAAGATACTTGGGTGGACTTCCGGTGGGGACAAAGAATGCTGGGTGATGTGCTGTTCTAAAGCACTCTGGCAGCGGACTCCATGGTGAGTGGACGTGTTGGGTATCTTCGCTAAGAAAGCTGGTTGGTGAGTTCACCTTAAGTGAGCCACAACAATACTAACTCTTTTATTTCCGCATTAGGAAATCAGGATAGGTTTTAAATTAAGTTGCGTGTGTGAAATAATTAAGAATCTTTTGAATATTTTAAGATATCGTGTGAAGCTTTGTCATGGTAAATTTCTGAGTCGTGTAGCTTAAGAGGACGATGAAATGGTAAGACACAGCTGCTAAAGCTTAAGGTCAGGATATATCTTAAATTAAGATGCGTGTGTGAAATACCATTCGTGTTTTGAGATTGAATAGAACAACACGTGTGACTTATAGATTCATTGTGCACGAGCGCTCCAGTGGCGAGAACAAGATATGTGTAATGTGTTTCCATGTTTGTAAAATTGTTATATGTTCTGGGAATTAGTGCATCGTGAAAGAAGGGAACAGTAAATCCCGAGATTTAACTTGAATAGTCGGCTAACACGTGGACTTGTGGCCACGTGGTAAGCAATGTGTAGATCCACCTTTTGCTTAATACAGTAAATTAGTTAGGATGCTAGAGGGTTTCTTCTTGTTATTTAAGTTGTGAATTTATATATATTGTAGGGAGAATTTTATATTCATCATATGGGTAATGTTTAGGTGCCAAGTAACGCGTTGGTTCGATATTATAGTCCAGGGAAAGCCACGTGCCTTACATGAATTAGTCTGACTTATTAGTGTTGTAAGTAGAAAGAGCAATATTACATTCTTGGACAGTTTCTCTTCGTGAAGCTACACGTGCGGCTTCACCGCAGGAACAGATCCTAGTCGGCAGTTAGCTAAAGGAACCCTCTTAGCGTTCGAGTCTGAAAGGAGTTGGACTGCGAGGTAAGCACCGCGTTGTGCAGAAGGGACAGAGGCTGCGCCGGGCCGAGTTCTGGTCGCTCTGGGGAAATCCGCCGTCTTGGAGGCGAGCGAAAGGGGGCCCGCTAAGCGATGTGTAGCGTCTCGTTAGTGCGCGGAGCTTTCGGTCAGAACTCTGCTAATTTAGAATCGCGGAATGCACCTTAGCTTGGAACTTCATAACGAAGTCCAGATAGTGTTCGACTGTGATGCATTACTTGTAACTTGTTGCACCAGGCTAATCGTGATGCATGAAATATAATCCGGTGTGCAGTAAATGTATGACTCTAGAACACAAGTACTAGCATGAATGTGGAAACATCCAGTGCTCATCCATAACCTGAGTACATTATCGGTTCGCTTATAATTGTAAAAACATCCAGGGGATTAACATTATTATCGAGATATTAAATGTTGCAATCAGTAAAATAAATTAATGTTTAATTCATTGGTTTGCTATTATTCCAAACAATTAAAATAGAATCCTGTATTTATAATGAGAATGAAAACCAGAGAAGTAATAGTCAGAGAAAGAGAGAATGATAAATAAGCTTGAAGCAGTAGAAGGAGAAACCTTTTATTAAACCTCCATACGACCAGGAATCTTTATACTTGTTCCATTAACAAAGATATTTTCATAAAACGAACCTTCCCCGTAACAGGAGCCTTTCAGACATGTACGGGAATCATTCAATGTCAACTGCCTGTTCCGAGAACGTGCATGTATTAATGCAACTGGCTATATGTCAAGACTACATATGATTTGGCAAGCAATTTTATTGTTTGTGTAACGTGGTGCCCCAGTTTTTATATGGTTGCTGGCATGTGACTGAATTTGAGGTTAACTCTAAAACCTGCAATAGCATTATGTTTGTGCCTGATGGAAGTGGTCAGTTTGGGTGAATGCAATGCAATACATATGCACGGTAGTCTTTGTGTGTTTGGTATTAACCTTTGAAGGTGAACTGAGGCCAAGCTGCTGGGCGAACGATCTAAGTATTTGCCTTCAGATTTCATTGTTCTTAATAAGGCGAACTAAAACATATTTTGTTATAACATTTTGGAGAGCAGAGCACCTTCGATTTTTTGGTAATCGTACTCTTAAGTAATATGTAGCTTCCTCATATTGGACAAACTGGTAAGGACATCTTGTCATCGAGGAAATCACACTTTGGAGTCATTATAGCCCATGGGTTAAGCATCCATTTCCTGTTTAGTTTAATTCACAAACGCCATCTGGCGCAGAAGGGCTGTTGTACAGCAATTTATTTCATTATGCTTAACCAAATAAATATAAATTTTGCTGCATAGCTGGCCATGTCCGCCCTGTCGTGAAAGAATATAACATGAAAAGGAACTTTTCTACTATGCACACTGCTAAACAACAGCTTACAGGGCAACTGCGAAATGACAAAATGAAGTTGTTAATTTTCAATTTGGACAACCAACAGTAAATGTTTGCCAAACCTAGAAGACAGTGCGACAATTTGGTTAAAGCTAGTTATATAGAGAGCAGAAACATTGCCAAGTCATTAAAGCCTTTTTCTGAAGGTGAATTCGCGAAGGAGTGCCTCCTGGACATTGTGGATGTACTATGACCTGATAAAATAAAAGTGTTTGAACAAATAAGCTTCTCGTGTCGAACAGTGGTTCGACGAACTGAGATGATGGCTGGTGACGTTAACAAAAGTTTCTGTGAAGGTGCTGCCACATTCGGAGCATTTTGCATTGCTATGAACGAGAGCTCTGATTTGCAGACACAGGCTCAATTAGCGGTTTTTGTTCGTGGTGTGGATGTGGACTTCAAAATAATGGAAGGACTATTAGCATTAGGGCCGTTGAAAGGAACTGGTGAAGATATTTTTCATGAAGTTGAAAAAATCATCGAAACCTTCAACCTGCATTAGAGTCAACTCTGAGTTTGTTGTGATGGAGTACCTGTGATGGACGGTTCGCGAAAAGGTTTTATCGACATTTTGAATGAGAAAGTTTTTGAACTAAATACCGACGAAGAAAGTTTAACCACTCTTAACTACATTGACCACCAGCAAAATATGTATGCTAAATCAGTTAAAATGAAACATGTCATGAACGTGGTTACCATAAGCATCAATTTCATTAAGTCCCCCACCACCAGTTCAAACAGTATTTGGACGACAAGTGCTCAGAACACGAAGATTTGGCTTACCATTGCGAAACGAGATGGCTAAGTAAGGGCAAATGTTTTTACGATCTTCGACAAGGAACGGAAGATTTTACTGCTATCACAGGGTAACCATTGCCTGAAATAAATGATACCCGATGGGTTTGTAATTTAGCATTTCTGGTTGATATCACAGCTCATGACCTACATCACAAACTCCAGAAAAAAGGACAGTTAATTAACGAATTATAAAGAAACCTGAAAGCTTTTCAGACAAATATGTGCTTGTGAGAAAATAGATGAGAGCTGGAAACTATTACTACTTTCTCACAGTGTCAACCCTCGAAAATGTTGATTATGTTACTTATGCTGATGACCTGAAATCATTATTAGTGCAATTTACCACAAGGTTTTCCGATTTCAGGACTGCAGGCAGCATGTTTGTTACATTTGATAATCCAATAACACCCCAGTAAATCTTCAAGTCTAATTATTGAGCTTCAAGAAGATCTGTCTTTAAAATCTAAATTTGAAAAACTAAACCTGGTCGAATTTTAAAAAACTTACTTGACCGAAGAGAAATATCCGCAACTGAGGTCATTTTCAAGAAGGAAAATTTGTCTTTTTGGAAGCACATGTAAGTGCGAACAACTTTTTATGCTTATGAAAACGAATGAATGCAACACACTTGCAAGGGAATAGACGACAACCTGGGAAATACCTTAAGACTCAGTTGGTATCAGTGACATAAATCCAGATATCAACAAACTTGTGTTAAAAATTGAAACTCAGAGCTCACATTAATCTGCTCTTGAATTTTTTTTAAATCGATAAACCACTGTAAATACATTGGTTAAGTGCAGTTTTTTCAACTTTCCTAATGGCTAATGGCAAAATTTGTATGTTCAATGTACTGTATTTAGGTAAGGTCGCCATGTTTCACATGGGTTTCTGTGCAATCACATGATCTTGAAAAGTTTAATTTTAGGATATAAATTATTATCATGAATTCTAAGGAACCAAGACGCCAAGTTAAAGTACAGCGCGAAAAGAAATAGAAACATTCGAAGAAGGGGTGTCGTGTATTGTCAGTCATGCATGACAAAATTTCACCTTATTCACTTGGCAAGCTGCTGTCAAGCCAGGTGAATTTCCTTTTGAATTTATGGCCGAGTTTTTGTATTCCATTATGTATGATAATATTCATGTTCTCTTGAAAATCTTAGAGGTGAGTCTAAATATATTTTCTGCAAACCTGCATGTTACAGACGTCTTCGAACTTTTTTTTTTTTTACAGGCGTTGCTATCGCGTGACATGAGTGCTGTCTTTTACTGACTGTACAGTCTGTAAAACCTCTGCTATCATTGATGTGAGCAGTTTCGACCTTTACATGCAGTATAAACAACATAAGATTTGTGCGTACCATTAGCAGTGATACAAATTTCACACGGAAGTCCCAAGGTCCTCGCATGTTCAATACTATTGTCAATATGTCAATATAATGACTGTCTGAGAACGAGTGTTAATAATACTAGAAATACCGAGGAACAGTACTGATGATATGCAAAACATTCTCAGTATTACCAACATGTATTGAACACGTGAAGACAATCATTATCATTTGATAAATCGCCATTGTGTTCACATGTTTACAGTTCCCTCTCGTATAAACATTAGCAACTAATTCTTGTCTGTTGTGGACATATTACAACACTGCAGCTGTTGAAATTGTGGGTACTTTATAATGAATTAGCTGCAACCACTTACTTTTATAGAAATTAATGTCTCCATGATGACATTTCAAGATATAATCTTCACATAATTCAATTTATTTACATGTCATGAGCATTGTTTCTTTACTAACGGTTTTGCAGAACATTCCAATGGACGTTTTAAACCAGCTATTGCAAAACCTCATAGATAGAGATACATTGTTTACCATGCACTAATAAATGAAAATGTTAAGATTGGGTGAATGTAAACATTCATTCAATGATGCTGTTTTCGAATCTTAATTTGCTGGCATGGCTTGTTGGGAAAGGGGTGTCATTCAATCAGTCCGTTACTCCGTAAACATTAAGTTCACAGACCCATTAATTTTGACTTTATCTGTCAGGAGCACTGCTGTCACATTATGTGACAATGCGGCCGGCGAGCTGAAATATGTATATGAATCCGACCCGCGGGTCACCAAAAACTCCCCTTGACTGTGTTAGCAAAACAGCATGCTGTAATCGAATTTCGAATTCGAAGATTTCTTCCACTCATGGGGCACACTTCCCCTTCAGTATGAAAATGCCAGACCACACACGAGCTCTGCGATATGTGCCAAAAATCCGACGACTTGATTTCGCTGTCATCGACGACCACCATACTGTTTCGACTTCGTTCCATCCTATTTTCGCCTGTTTCCAAAGCTTAAAGAACACCTTCGAATACTTCATTTTGATAGTGATGAAGCAGAGGTGAGGTTGTCAAACATTCTAGACACTATCAACAAACTGGTGTCTCGTTGGAATAAATGTGCTCGTTGTCATGCTGTTGAGAAATACAAATGCAGACATAAAAAATAAAAATGTTGAATGTTATTAACGTTTATTCTGTTAGTGGCACCAAAGTTGGTGTCCAGTTTCTAGCGAGTGAGACAGGAACTGAACTTGAGAGTAGCAAAGCAAAAGCTGGAATTCTTAGCTCCATCTTCAAATGTTCATTTACAAATAAAAACCTGTTAAAAGTGCCCCAATTTATTCTCCCATTCCACTGAAAAGACGAATGAAATAAGTATTAGTGTCAGTGGTGCTGACAAACAGCTGAAGTCATTAAAACTGAACAAAGCTCCTGGCCTCGATGGAATCCCTGTCAGATTCTATATTGAATTTACGGCAGAGTTAACCCCCTTCTAACTATAATCTATCATAGATCCTCAAACAAAAAGCCGTGCTCAGTTCTTGGAAAAAGGCACAGGTCACACCCCTGTACAAGATGGGTAGTGCAAGTGAAAACTACAATCCAATATCCTTGACATCGATATGTTGCAGAATCTCAGAACACATTCTGAGCTCAAACATAATGCGGTGTCTTGATCAGATTAACCTTCCCAATGCCAGCCAATATGGATTTCGAAAACACCAATCATGTGAAATCCAACTCGCCCTTTTTCACATGACATACTGAAAGCTTTGGTTCAAGGCAATCAGGTAGATGCAGTATTTCTTGATTTCCTAAAAGGATTTGACTCAGTACTGCACCTACGCTTAGTGTCAAAAGTACGATCATACGGGGTATGAAGTGGAATTTGTGACTGGGTTGAGGGCTTTTTGGTAGGGAAGACACAGTATGGAAAGTCATCGTCACTTCCTGTGAGCGACAGGGAAGTGTGTTGGGACCCTTGCTGTTCATATTGTACATTAATATCAATAGTAAAATCAGACGTTTTATAGATGATACGGTCATCTATAATGAAGTACTATCTAAACAAAGCTGCATAAATATTCCGTTCGATCTTGATAAGATTTCAACATGGTTAACAACTTGTTCTAAATGCTCAGAATTGTAAAATTGTGCTATTCAGAAAACGAAAAAGCGTAGTATCCTATGACTATAATAGCTGTGATTCATTGTTGTAATAGGCCTATTCATGCAAATACCTGGGTGTAACACTTTGTGGGGATATGAAATGGAATGATCACACAGGTTCAGTTGTGGGAAAAGCAGGTGGTAGCCTTCGGTGTATTGGTAGAACTCTGGGGAAGTGCAATCAGTCTACAAAGGAAATTCCTTACAAATCACTCGTGCGTCCTTTTCTAGAATATTGCTCAAGTGTGTGGGACCTGTATCAAATAGGACTAACAGCAGATATTGAGCATACACTGAGAAGGGCAGCTCGATTGGTCACATGTTCCTTTAATCCATGGGAGAATGTCACAGAGATACTGAAGGAACTACACTCTTGAAGATAGACGTAAGCTACGCCGAGAATATCAACAAAGTTTCAAGAACTGGGTTTATATGATGATCCTAGGAATATACTGCAACCCCCTACGTATCTCTCACATAAGGGTCATGAGGATAAGATTGGATATATTACTTACTGCTCAAACAGAGGCATTCAAAAAATCATTCTTCCCGCACTCCACTTGTGGATGTTTTGGATGTTTTGTTGGGGTGACATGAAGAATAAGTAAACTCTTCATTATTGTATCATTGATTTATGTTTATTGTTTTGATCCATAATTTATGATCATAAGATTAAGTTACCTTAGGGATAACAGCGTAATTGTTTTTGAGAGCTCATATCGCCAAAGCAGATTGCGACCTCGATATTGGATTAAGAAAAAATTTTGGGTGCAGCAGCCCAGTGATTAGGTCTGTTCAACCTTTAAGTTCTTACATGATCTGAGTTGAGACCAGCGTGAGCCAGGTTGGTTTCTGTCCTAAGACTATTAATCCATATTGGTACGAAAGGACCATATGGTTAAAATATTTTTTATGATATTGATTAATTATAATTAATTTACTATTTTGACAGATTAATGTGTTGAATTTAGAATTCATTTATGTAGATTTTTTCTACAAATGGTATTGATACTTTATGTTTCATTTATGTTTATTTTAAATTTTCTTTTATTACTTATTTGTGTTTTAATTAGTGTTGCTTTCCTAACTTTATTGGAGCGGAAGGTTTTAGGTTATATTCAGATTTGTAAGGGTCCAAATAAAGTAGGGTTTGTGAGAATCCCACAGCCCTTTAGCGATGCTATTAAGCTGATTTGTAAGGAGCAGCCAATTCCTATTATATCTAATTATTTACTTTATTATTTTTCTCCTGTTTTTAATTTAATGTTTCTTTGGCCATTTAAGTAATTTTCCATTACTCAACTTATATATGTTCTTTTTCTTATGGATTTTTGTTTTTTTTTAATGTTGTACTAGGTTAGGTGTTTATACTGTTATAATTGCTGGGTGATCTTCTAATTCAAATTATTCTTTATTAGGTTCACTTCGTTCTGTCGCTCAAACTATTTCATATGAAGTTAGTTTGGCTTTGATTTTATTACCTTTAATTATTTTAATTGGCAATTTTAACATGTTTGTATTATAAATTATCAACTTTATCATTGATCATCATTATTTCTTCTCCCTTAGCCTTAGCGAGTTTTGCTTCTTGTTTGGACGAAACTAACCATACTCCTTTTGATTTTGATGAAGGTGAATCTGAGTTAGTTTCAGGCTTTAATATCGAATATGGTGCAAGCGGTTTTACTTTAATTTTTTTGGCTCAGTATACTAGAATTGTTTTTATAAGAACATTTTTAGCTTTAAGTTTTTAGGAGATGATTTTTATTCTTTTATATTTTTTACTAAGCTTGCTATTATATCCTTTGGCTTTATTTGAGTTTGGATTAGTTTACCATGGTTCCATTATGATAAGTTGATATACTTGGCTTGAAAAAGTTTTTTACTTTTATCTTTGAATTTTTTATTTTCTTTGTTGGTTTAAAGATTTTATTTATCTCATTTATTTAGTGAAATTTTTAAGAAAAGTTAATAGAAGACTTAAACTTCTAGTTTTATGTTTTCAAAACATATGCTTTTCCTAAGCTAATTGACTTATTTATTCCTTAATTAGTTTATCTCATGCATTTGCAACATGGACATTAATTAAGAAGTAATTAAAGTAGATAATTGTTAAGTTTGCCCTGTTATGATGTAAGGCTCTTCAACTGGTCATTTACCAATTCATGTTAATAAACATACAACAACTACTATGATTCAGAATAGAATCTGATTAATAGGATAGAATTGGATACCTCAGAATGGTGTTTTATTATAAAATGGTAAAATTATTAAGATTCTAATTGATAAGAATAGTGCAGTAACACCTCCTAACTTGTTAGGTATTGACTGTAGAATTGCATATGCAAATAAAAAATATCATTCTGGTTGAATATGGACTGGTGTTACTGATAGATTAGTGGGTACAAAATTATCTGAATCTCCAAGGAAGTAAGGGTTAATTAAATGCAATATATTTAATAGCGATGTTATTAATACAAATGTGATCGAATCCTTGAAAGTAAAGTATGGGTGAAATGGAATTTTTTCGATATCTCCATTTAGCCCTAATGGGTTATTAGATCCTGTTTGATGAAGAAAGAATAAATGAATTGCTGCCATAGCTGCAATAATAAACGGTAATATAAAATGAAATGTAAAGAATCGATTTAATGTTGCGTTATCAACAGCAAATCCTCCTCACACTCATTGAACTAAATCTGTTCCTAAGTATGGAATTGCTGATAATAAATTAGTAATTACTGTTGCACCTCAAAATGATATTTGTCCATATGGGAAAACATATCCTATGAATGTGGTTGCTATAACTAAGAATAGAATTACTGTACCAATTATTCAGGTGTGTATGTATATCTAAAATCCATTGTAAATTCCTCGTCCTACATGCTAATAAATACAAATAAAGAATATAGATGCTCCATTTGCATGTAATGTTCGAATAATTCAACCATTATTTACATTTCGGCAGATGTGTACTACACTACTACATGCTATTTCAAAATTTGATGTATAATGTATAGCTAAAAATAGTCCAGTTAAGATTTGAATTACCAAGCATAACCCTAGCAGGGACCCAAAACTTCATCAAAATGAAATATTTGTAGCTGCAGGTAAATCAACTAAAGAGTTGTTAATAATTTTAATTACAGGATGTCTTAATTGCAAGGGTTTATTCATTAGTAAGTTATCTTATTTAATATTAGTGATTTTAACTACTGCTAATAGTGCTAAAAATAAATAAATTTTTATTATTATTGGAATAATGAATGTTGATCTATTATACAATTGTTCTAAAGATGTTGTTATTTCTTGGTAATTGATTGAATTATCAATATTTATAGTTTCATTATTTTTGAAGAAGTCTATAAATATTATTATGTCTAGGATAATTAATATTGATATAATAAATACTCATATTTTAGGGTAATAATTATGGTAATTTATTGAGGTTGAAGTATTTCATTTGATGCAATTCTTGTAATATAAATTAATAGGACTAATATACCACCAAGAAACGCAAAAATAAAATATATAGTACAGTCAATGTCTTTCCATTATTGTTCCTGTTATTAATTCAACCAAAAAATTTTGGAGGATAATGAAAAGCATCATTGATATCGGAAGTCTTAATTTGATAAAACTAATATTCATTACATTTCATAGTGATATAATTATTATGTTAATTATTTCAGGGGTTAGTTGATTTAAAATATCGGGTTTGGGGACCAATGATGGAAGCTTTTCCACCTCTGAAGTTTTAAAAGTGGGGGCTAGACTTATTTTCTTTAAATTATTAATACTAATGTTTATATTCTCTGTTTTTACTTCTTTGTTGGTATATTTTGCTGGTGTTTACGTTTTTTCTTCCAAATGTAGACATTTATTAATGGTTCTTCTAGGATTGGAGTATATTGTTCTTTCTTTGTTTGTATTAATTTCTTACTGAATTTGATTATGAGTATTTCTTTCCTGTTATTTTTTAGTTTTTTCTGTTTGTGAAGGTGCTTTAGGTCTTTCTATTTTGGTTTCAATAACTCGGTCTCATGGTAATGTTTTTTTAAATTCTTTTGGTTTATCCTTATGTTAAAGTATTTATTTATAACTATTTTTGATCCCTCTTTGTTTATTAAATAATTGTTCATGGTTGGTTCATTCTTCAATGTTTCTGTCCAGTTTTGTTTTTATGATTTGTGTTTATTCATATGCTGGCTTGAATATAATTAGATATTATTTTGGTATTGATTATTTTTCTTTTAGTTTAATTTTGTTGAGTTTTAGAATTTGTTCTTTAATAATTACTGCTAGAGCTTCAGTTTATTTGAATTCTTATCATTCCAATTTTTTGTTTTTATGGTTTTAATTTTATGATGATGCTTTATTGTTCATTTGCTAGATTGAGTCTTCTTTCTTTTCATATTTTTTTTAGGCTAGATTAGTTCCTACTTTGCTTTTGATTTTGGGTTGAGGCTACCAACCTGAACGTTTACAGGCTGGTGTTTATTTAATTTTTTATACTTTGTTTGCTAGATTTCCTTTGTTGTTGGTTCTATTTACGGTTTATGATTTTTCTACCACTTTGTATTTTCCTTTATTGGTTGATTTTGGTTCTCATTATTTTATGTTTTATGTATTTATAATTTTGGCTATCATAGTTAAGATGCCAATATTTTTGGTTCATTTATGTCTTCCTAAGGCTCATGTAGAGGCTCCCATTTCAGGTAGAATAATTCTTGCTGGTGTTTTATTGAAATGGTTATGGTATTTTTCGTGTTATTAAGGTTATTTCTTATTTGGGTTTAACGTTTAACTATATTTGATTATCTTAATTTTATCTGGTGGATTTATTGTTAGATTTATTTGTTTTTGTCAGGTTGATTTAAAGTCTTCAGTTGCATATTCTTCTGTTGCTCATATAAGAATGGTTACTGGTAGATTAATGACCATAAATTGATGAGGTTGTATGGGTTCTTTTTTTTAATCATTGGTCATGGTTTATATTCTTCTGTATTATTTTGTTTGTCTAATATTATTTATGAACGTTTAGGTAGACAAAGATTATTAATTAAGAAGTGTATAATTAATTTGATACCTAGAATGGCTTTGTGGTGATTCCTTTTGAGATCATCAAACATGGCTGCCCCACTACCATTCAATTTGGTAGGTGAACTTATATTATTAAATAGAATTATGACTTGATCTTCTTTTTAATTTTTTGCTTTAATTTATCTTCTTTAGAGCTGTTTATACTTTATATATATATATGTTCTTATTCTCACCACGGGAATTATTATTCTGGGGTTTATACTTGTTCTCTTGGTTATTTTACTTTTACATTGATTGCCTTTAAATATTCTTTGTTTAAAGGGTGAGTTTTTTGTGTAAATTGGATAAGTATTTCAATTTAAAATATTGTTTTGAGGAATCTTAGGCCTTGAATTTATCTTCTATTTAATCTTTAGTATTTGTTTTTTTGCTCTTTTCTAGAACTATAATTTTTATTTTATGTATTTGTTATTTGATAATTGATTATAGAGTTTTTGTGGAATGAGAACTTTTTAACTTGAATGGTTCTATGGTTGTTACAACTTTAATTTTGGATTGAATGTCTCTTGTTTTTATATCTTTTGTTATGTATATTTCTTCTTTGGTGATTTACTACAGGGAGGATTATATATCAGGAGAAAAGAACATAAATCATTTTATTATTATTTTTTTAATATTTATTATTTCTATAGGTTATTTAATTATTAGTCCTAATTTGATTAGAATTTTGTTAGGATGAGATGGTTTGGGTTTAGTTTCTTATTGTTTAGTTCTTTATTATCAAAATGTAAAATCTTATAGTGCTGGTATATTAACTGCACTTTCTAATCGTATTGGTGATGTTGCTGTTTTAATTTCTATTGCTTGAATGTTAAATTTTGGTGGTTGAAATTATATTTATTATCATGAATTCATTTCTAATTTTTTTAAATAAATCTTATTACTATATTAATTGTTTTGGCAGCTATAACTAAGAGACCTCAAATTCCCTTTTCTTCTTGACTTCCTGCTGCTATGGCTGCTCCTACTCCTGTTTCTGCTTTAGTTCATTCTTCTATTCTTGTTACTGCTGGGGTTTATTCATTAATTTGTTTTAGACCAATATTAGATACTTATAATTGTGGTTGATTTTTACTTTTAATTGGCTGTATAACTATATTTATGGCCGGATTGGGCGCTAATTTCGAATTTGATTTGAAGAAGAATATTGCTCTTTTTACTTTAAGACAACTTGGTTTATTAATAAGAATTTTGGCTATAGGTTATCCAAAGCTTGCATTTTTTCACTTATTGGCTCACGCTTTATTTAGGTGTGCAGGATCAATAATTCATAACTTAAAGGATTCTCAGGATATTCATTTTATGGGCTCAATTGTTAATTTCATACTTTTAACTTCCGTTTGTTTCCATGTTTCTAGTTTATCTTTGTATTGTATACCTCTTTTGGCAGAGTTTTACTCAAAGGGCTTGATTCTTGGAATGGTTTGTTTAAGATGAATTAATTGTTTAATTTTTTCTTTATTTTTTTCTAGTGGTTTAACTGCTTCTTATTCTTTTCGTTTATTTTATTATTCAATATCTGGGGATAATATTTTTTATTTTTGATTTTTTTTATGATAAGGGTTATTATATTTCATTTGGTATGATTGGTTTATTATTTGTTGCTGTTTTTGGTGGTAGTCTTTTATCTTGGTTAATTTTTCCTATTCCTCATATGATTGCTTTACTTTATTATTTAAAGTTTTTGACTATTACAGTTGTTGTTTTAGGTGCTTATTTGGGTTATCTTATTTCTAAGTTTGATTTTTCTCATAATTTGTGTTCTTTAAGTATGCTTTCTTTTGTTGGATTTGCTACTTCTATATGATTTATACCTTTTCTTTCAACTAAGTTTGTTAGATATGTACCTTTAAAATTAGGTTATTATTCATCAAAATCATTTGATTGTGGTTGAGGTGAGTTATTTAATGGCCAAAGTTTATATAGATTATTTATTTATTTAATGGGATATATTCAAGGTTCATATGATTCTAATTTCAAGATTTAACTTTTATTTTTTGAATGTTAATTTTAGTAATGTTGTTTTTCGTATACTTAAATAGCTTACAATTAGAGCGTGACACTGAAGATGTTAAGGAAGTATTTTTACCTTTAGGTATTTATAAATATAGATGTATTATTTTACAGTGAAAATGTAATATTTTATTTAAACTACATAAATTTTAGAAATGTAAATGGAGTTCAACCGCTAATATAAACAGTTAGCAGCTTTTATATTGACTTTACATATCGTTAATTGGAACTTCATAGTTCAGTTATATTATTAACAGTAATATGCCTCTTTTTGGCTTAAATTAAAAAGAATAAGGGTATTTTATTTACTGTAATATTTCGATTCTTATTCTATTTGATTGATTATATCAATACTTTTTGAATGCATCCCAAATGTTGTAGTTAACTACAACCCTGTATTCTGCTCATTGTAGGGCTCCTTGATTTCATTCACGGTATAGTCCACCTAATAGGACTAGAATAAAAAATATTGTTGATACTCTACAGATTATAATGTCTGAAGTATTGAAAATAAGTACAATTGAAAGAATTAGTGCAATTTCTACATCAAAGATTAGAAAAATTACTGCGAATAGGATGAATCGGAGGGAGAATGCTATTTGTGCTGATGTTTTTGGATCAAACCCACACTCAAATGGCGATCTTTTTTCCTGGTCATTGATTAATTTCTTTGATAATGTTGTTGCAAATACTGTAACAATTATTGGAGTAATAAATCTAATAAAAACTCTTGTAGATAGGATTACCATTGTTTCTCTGGATTTTTATCAAGCTTTCTGATTGTAAGTCAAATGTACTATTTATACTAGAAAAGCAATTACCTACCTCATCAATAAATAGAAATGTATAAGAATAATCATACTATGTCTACAAAGTGTCAGTATCATGCTGCTGCTTCAAATCCAAAGTGGTGTCTTGGTGAGAATTGATTTATTGAGTGTCGAAGTAGACAAGTTGTTAAGAAAATTGTTCCAATAATTATGTGGAGACCATGGAACCCTGTTGCAACAAAGAATGTTGATCCATATACTGTGTTTGCAATAGTGAAAAGTGCTTCTCAGTATTCATATGCTTGAAGTAATGTGAAATATAACCCTAATAATACTGTTAAAAATAATCTAGCTATTTTTTCACTTCACTTAGCAGGTGTATCATCAGTTCTTGGTGCAGTAAACTTCATTACAACAGCAATTAATATACGATCAGAAAGTATAACTTTAGATGAAAGACCTTTATTTGTTTGGTCTGTAGCTATTACAGCCCTATCTTCTCCTTCTTTCACTTCCAGTTTTAGCAGGAGCTATTACTATATTATTAACAGATCGAAACCTAAATAGTTCATTCTTTGGCCTTGCGGTAGGAGGAGATCCAATTCTATATCAACACCTATTCTGATTCTTTGGGCACCCAGAAGTTTGCATTCTAATTCTACCTGGAATTGGTATTATTTCGCACATTGTATGTCAAGAAAGAGGAAAAATTAAATCATTTTGAACATTAGATATAATTTATGCCATGTTATCAATTGGATTAATAGGATTTATTGTATGAGCTCATCATATATTTACAGTAGGAATGGATGTTGACACACGGGCATATTTCACATCAGCAACAATAATTGTTGCCATACCTACTGGAATTAAGGTATTTAGATGACTAGCTACAATATATGGAACTAAATTCAAGTTTAACCCACCATTATTATGAGCTCTAAGACTTATTTTCCTATTCACAATTGGTGGATTAACAGGATTAGTATTAGTAAATTCACCACTTGATATTGTATTACATGATACATATTACATAGTGGCCTACTTCCACTATGTTCTATCTATAGGAGCAGTATTCACAATTATAGGAGGTGTTATTCAATGATACTCACAATTTATGGGATTAACTACAAATAATACATGATTAAAAATTCAGTTAACAATTATATTTATTGGAGTAAACTTTACATTCTTCCCTCAATACTTCTTAGGGTTAGCAGGAATACCATGACGATATTCAGACTACCCAGACGCATATACATCATGAAATGTAGTATCAAGAATTGAGTCTACAATTTCTATTGTAGGAATTATTATATTCATTGTAATCAAATGAGAATGAATGGTTACAAACCGAGCAATTATATTCAGAGCTAGTATAAAAAGATCAACAGAATGACTACAAAATAATCCACCTGCAGAACACAGTTACTCAGAATTACCATTAATCTCTAGATTCTAATATGGCAGATTAGTGCAGTAGATTTAAACTCTATAAATAAAGGTTTGACCTTTTATTAGAAAAATATTCAAATGGCAACATGATCATATTTATCCCTTCAAGATGGAGCTACACCATTAATGGAGCAACTATCATTCTTTCATGATCGTACTATGGTTATATTATTGTTAATTACAGTAATTGTAGGTTATGCCCTAAGTTTTATATTATTTATTGCCTATACAAACTGAAACATACTTCGTGGACATTTAATTGAAACAATCTGAACAGCATTACCATCAATTACCCTAATTTTTATTGCTTTACCATCACTACGACTACTATACTTACTTGATGATTCCGTAGATGCAATAATCACAATCAAAATGGACGACAATGATACTGAAGATATGAATATTCAGACTTCATAGACATAGAATTTGACACCTATATAACACTGGAACAAGATCTACAAAACGACGGATTTCGACTTCTAGACTTAGATAACCGAACAATTCTCCCAATAAATACAGAAGTATGAGTATTAACAAGAGCATCAGATGTTCTTCACTCATGAGTAGTTCCTGCTCTAGGGGTTAAAATTGATGCAACACCAGGTCGACTAAATCAATAAACATCTAGAACAAACCAACCTGGACCATTCTTCTGCCAATGCTCAGAAATATGTGGAGTAAACCACAGATTTATACCAATTGTAATTGAAAGGACTTCAGTAAATTTATTTCTCAAGTGATTATCTAAGATAATCTAAGGAGATAGTTAAAATAGGTAACATTAGAGTGTCAATCTTAAATAACTAAACAATTAGTACACCTTGAAACATCAGATGACTGAAAGTAAGTAATGGCTTCTTAAACCAAACAATAGGATATTAACGACTACTTCTGATGGGGAAATTAAATCTAAACCCCTTAAATATCTCCTCTATATGATTCTCCCTATTCATTATATTTTCAGCTACTTTAATTCTATTTAATAAAATAAACTTTTTCATTTAAACCTAACCTTATTAAAAGAGCAGAAAAAAGAACAATTGATATAAAAAACTTAAATTGAAAATGATAACAAATTTATTCTCAACATTTGATCCATCAGCAAACATCTTCAATTTGTCATTAAATTGAACTAGAACATTCTTAGGACTATTATTAATCCCATCAATGTTCTGACTTACACCATCACGAATTAATATTATCTGAAATAAACTAACCTTAACTTTACACAACGAATTTAAAACACTACTAGCACCAAAATCATTTAATGGAACAACATTCATCTTTATCTCAATTTTTTTTATAATACTATTTTATCATTTTATAGGACTATTCCCTTACATTTTTACTAGAACAAGACATTCACCATTAACATTTGCAACCGCCCTACCTATATGATTAAGATTCATATTATTTGGATGAATTAATCATACTAATCATATATTTACACACCTTGTTCCAAAATGGAACACCACCTGCATTAATATCATTCATAGTATTCACTGAAACAATTAGAAATGTCATTTGACCAGGTACACTAGCAATACGACTAGCAGCAAATATAATTGCGGGACACTTACTATTAACCTTGTTAGGAAACACAGGACCGTCTATAGCAATAAACTTAATCTCACTACTAATTATTGGACAAATACTTCTATTAATTCTAGAATCAGCAGTAGCCATAATTCAAGCTTATGTTTTCTCAATTTTAAGAACCTTATATTCTAGAGAAGTATATTAAACCTATGTTAACAACTCACTCAAATCACCCATTCCACTTAGTAGACTACAGACTGTGACCACTAATAGGAGCAATTGGAGCAATAGTCCTAGTATCAGGATTAGCAAAATGATTCCACCTATTTAACATTAACTTCTTTATAATTGGATTCGGAATTACCTTATTAACTATAATTCAATGATGACAATATGTAGTATGGGAAGGAACATATCAAGGACTATATACAGGATTTGTATCAATTGGATTACAATGAGGAATAATCCTATTTATTGCATCAGAAGTATTATTCTTTGTATCATTCTTCTGAGCCTTCTTTAGATGAAGACTAGCACCAACAATTGAGCTAGGAATATTATGACCTCCAATAGGAATTCAATCTTTTAATCCTATACAAATTCCATTACTTAATACAGCTATTTTTTTAGCCTCAGGAGTAACCGTAACATGAGCACATCATAGTTTAATAGAATATAATCACACTGAAGCATTACAAGGATTATTTTTTACAGTATTATTAGAGTTATATTTCACAATACTTCAAGCATATGAATATTGAGAAGCACCTTTCACTATTGCACACACAGTATATGTATCAACATTCTTTGTTGCAACAGGGTTCCATGGTCTCCACATAATTATTGGAACAATTTTCTTAACAACTTGTCTACTTCGACACTCAATAAATCAATTCTCACCAAGAAACCACTTTGGATTTGAAGCAGCAGCATGATACTGACACTTCATAGACATAGTATGGTTATTCTTGTACATTTCTATTTATTGATGAGGTAGATAATTGCTTTCCTAGTATAAATAGTACATTTGACTTACAATCAGTAAGCTTGATACAAATCAAGAAAAAAATCCTAATCCTATCTACAAGAGTTTTTATTAGATGTGTTATACCAATAATTGTTATAGATCTTACAACAACATTATCAAAGAAATTAATCAATTAAGGATGTGCTTGGATCAAGGAACAGTCGGAATTGTAGTTGTAAATTATTGTAGTTGTGCTGGGAAAGTCCCTGAGATTCAAGAGTGAATAGAAAGCACAGAAGCTGAAATCGTTATAGGTACAGAAAGCTGGCTAAAGCTTGAAATAAGTTCTGCAGAAATTTTTACGAAGTCTCAGATGGTGTTCAGGAAAGATAGATTAGGCAGAATTGGTGGTGGAGTGTTTGTGCCTGTCAGTAGAGGTTTATTTTGTAGTGAAGTCGAAGTAGATACTCCATGCGAATTGGTATGGGTGGAGGTTACACTTAACAGCCGAACGAAGTTAATAATTGGCTCCTTCTACCAACCCCCAGACTCAGATGATATAGTTGCTGAACAGTTCAGAGAAAATTTGAGTCTCTTAACAAATAAATACCACACTCATACGGTTATAGTTGGTGGGGACTTCAACCTTCCCTCGATATGTTGGCAAAAATACTTGTTCAAAACCGGTGGTAGGCGGAAAACATCTTCTGAGATTGTCCTAATTGCTTTCTCCGAAAATTATTTCGAGCAGTTAGTCCACAAACCCACGCAAATTGTAAATGGTTGCGAAAACACACTTGACCTCTTACGCACAAACAATCCAGACCTAATAGAGAGCATCATGACTGATACAGGGATTAGTGATCACAAGGTCGTTGTAGCTAGGCTCAATACCATTTCTTCCAAATCCACCAGAAACAAACGCAAAATAATTTTATTTAAAAAAAGCGGATAAAGTGTCTCTAGAAGCCTTTCTAAGAGACAATCTCCATTCCTTCCGAACCGACTATGCAAATGTAGACACAATGTGCCTCAAATTCAAAGATATAGTAGCAACAGCAATTGAGAGATTCATACCTCATAAATTGGTAAGAGATGGAACTGATCCCCCATGGTACATAAAACAGGTCCGAAAACTGTTGCACAGGCAACGGAAAAAGCAAGCGAAGTTCAGAAGAACGCGAAATCCCGAAGATTGGCTAAAATTTACAGACACGCGAAATTTGGCATGGACTTCAATGCAAGATGCCTTTAATACGTTCACAACGAAACATTGTCTCGAAATCTGGTAGAAAATCCGAAGAAATTCTGGTCGTATGTAAAGTACACAAGCGGCAAGGCGCAGTCAATACCTTCGCTGTGCAGTGCCAATGGTACTGTTACCGACGACTGTGCCACTAAAGCGGAGTTATTGAACGCAGTTTTCCGAAATTCCTTCACCAGGGAAGTCTAATGGAATATTCAAGAATTTGAAACACGAACAGCTGCTAGCATGAGTTCCGTAGAAGTAGATACCTTAGGGGTTGCGAAGCAACTCAAATCGCTTGATACAGGCAAGTCTTCAGGTCCAGATTGGACACCGATTTGGTTCCTTTCAGATTACGCTGATACAATAGCTCCCTACTTAGCAATCATATACAACCCTCGCTCACCGATAGATGTGTACCTACAGATTGGAAAATTGCGCAGGTCGCACCAGTGTTTAAGAAGGGTAGTAGGAGTAATCCATCAAACTACAGACCTATATCATTGACGCCGGTTTGCAGTACGGTTTTGAAGCATATACTGTATTCAAGCATTATGAATCACCTCGAAGGGAACGATCTATTGATACGTAATCAGCATTGTTTCAGAAAACATCGTTCTTGTGCAACGCAGCTAGCTCTTTATTCGCACGAAGTAATGGCCTCTATCGACGGGGGATCTCAAGTTGATTCCGTATTTCTAGATTTCTGGAAAGCTTTTGACACCGTTCCTCACAAGCGACTGGATTCGTGATTTCCTGTCAGGAAGGTCGCAGTTCGTAGTAATAAAACTGAAGTGATATCAGGTGTTCCCCAGAGAAGCGTCCTGGGACCTCTGCTGTTCCTGATCTATATAAATGACCTGTAATTTACCGTCTGGTAAGTTCATTCAAAGACCAGTATCAGTTGCAAAGCGATTTAGAAAAGATTGCTGTATGGTGTGGCAGGTGGCAGTTGACGCTAAATAACGAAAAGTGTGAGGTGATCCACATGAGTTCCAAAAGAAATCCGTTGGAGTTCGATTACTCGATAAATAGTACAATTCTCAAGGCTGTCAATTCAACCTGGGTGTTAAAATTACGAACAACTTCAGTTGGATAGACCACATAGATAATATTGTGGGGAAGGCGAGCCAAAGGTTGCGTTTCATTGGCAGGACACTTAGAAGATGCAACAAGTCCACTAAAGAGATAGCTTACACTACACTCGTTCGTCCTCTGTTAGAATATTGCTGTGCGGTGTGGGATACTTACCAGGTGGGATTGACGGAGGACATCGAAAGGGTGCAAAAAAGGGCAGCTCGTTTTGTATTATCACGTAATAGGGGAGAAAGTGTGGCAGATATGATACGTGAGTTGGGATGGAAGTCATTAAAGCAAAGACGTTTTTCGTCGCGGCGAGATCTATTTACGAAATTTCAGTCACCAACTTTCTCTTCCGAATGCGAAAATATTTTGTTGAGCCCAACCTACATAGGTAGGACTGATCATCAAAATAAAATAAGAGAAATCAGAGCTCGAACAGAAAGGTTTAGGTGTTCGTTTTTCCCGCGCGCTGTTCGGGAGTGGAATGGTAGAGAGATAGTATGATTGTGGTTCGATGAACCCTCTGCCAAGCACTTAAATGTGAATTGCATAGTAATCATGTAGATGTAGATGTAGAACAGGAAGAAACCCTAATAACTGGTATAATGGGACTGGCCTTCTGCCATGGACCTCACGGTGGTTCGTAGGGTACAGATGGAAATGTAGGGGATGGTTTTCTTAGAGTTCTCGCAGTTAACTTTCTTTACGCAATCTCGCAGCTGAATTTTGCCACCAACAGTTAGTGTTACGCAAGTTAAACGCAAGTTATCAGTATGCGTACCATCTAAAAGACCATAACATTAAAAACACAGTCAATATTACAGATCCACTTTCGCTATAATAAATTTCAACACATAACTTCCAAACCGTCTGCAGCTGCTTGGCAGATTTCCTTACCGTACAAAACGAAGTGGTAAGCTGTATTGTCACTGCAGTGAGCAGGAAAGGACCGCTCATGTGAGCCAGGGATAGCTCTATTTGCGTTCGAAGCTACTATTGTAACTGCTACGTACACAGAACTATTTAATGATTAATCTGTATGTAAGAGTGAACTTAGTGGACATAATATATTCATTCAACTTCTCACAGCTTGTAATCTCCGTAGCCATTTACATCGCACTGTTAAGCGTTACCTGATGAAACGACGGTACAAATCTGAGCTCGGGATTCAGCAGGTACTTGGTGGAACACAAGGAGAACAGCTGAAAGACGACACTTGGCAGCTAACTACTTAGCTGGCGCTGGCGTTCCGCATTCCGTATTCTCCCCAGAAGGCATTCGATTTGTAAAGAGTTCTCAGAAAGCCCAAGAGCCCTTAGCGGTCGGGAGGAGCGGATCCGGATAACGAGGCGACCTCTGCCCGAACTACAAAGCCTCGCCGTCTTCCTCAACAAATGGTGCTCGTCCTCCCTTCCTTCCGACTCGCGTTCCTGCGTATAAGGTCGGACATGCATGGCAAAATTAGGGAGCCTCTCAAAAGCCGTACGAGAAAACGAAGGTCCATTCTGTACGTCAACGGTTGCTTCTCTTGATACTAACTGACCTAAAGATACGTTTGGTTTTGCGATCGATGCAACATCTAAAACTCTTGATACTAACTGAACTAAAGATGCGTTTGGTTTTGCGATCGATGCAACATCTATCAGGTAAAGAAACGGCAGCTATAAACAATGGTTAGAAATGATCACTGGCCTGTTAAAGTTTGGGGTTGTTCGCAAAACCGAGCTTATTTCACGAACAGCTTGTCGGAATTATTACAGAATAAGGTAAAACTCTATTACAAGATAAGTCACGTGTAACTTTGTAACGTCCCCTTTGAAACATTGTGAATTGCTGTACTGGTAAACCTCTTGCGTTATTTGATTTTCAAACGGTTGGGCAAAACTCAACGTACCGAAACAGTTTTCTCTTTACTTATTCTGATCATTACTAAACTGGCACACAATATTTTTAGCGCAACGCAGTCTGACTTTCAATAATCCCTACAAAAGAATGGCCCTGACTAACAATAACCTATACCTTACATGAATCACTTACCTCACAAAAATATTCGTTACTCGAGCTACTGCAATACAATGAGCGCCAATACTGTCAACTAAATAAAAGATTTTAACAACTGAAGGCATTAACTACTGATAGGCATAGTAGGTGTGGTGTCACCGCCAGACACCACACTTGCTAGGTGGTAGCCTTTAAATCGGCCGCCGTCCGTTAGTATACGTCGGACCCGCGTGTCGCCACTATCAGTGAGTCAGACCGAGCGCCGCCACACGGCAGGTCTAGTCTAGAGAGACTCCCTAGCACTCGCCCCAGTTGTACAGCCGACTTTGCTAGCGATGGTTCACTGCCTACATGCGCTCTCATTTGCAGAGACGATAGTTTAGCATAGCCTTCAGCTACGTCATTTGCTACGACCTAGCAAGGCGCCATATTCAGCTACTATTGATATTGTGAATCATGTACCTTCAAGAGCGACGTTCATCATTAATGGATTAAAGGTAAGTATCAAACTAATTACGTCCGCTTTCTGAATTCTAATTCCTTGTCATGTTCCAGACCTCACGTCAGTATAGTTCTTCCCTCCTCACGCCAGCTTGCGTGACCTAAAACGCGTGCATTTCGGCCTCCACCAGTAACACGGTGTTGGCTCTTCTGCCAACACAACAGTAAGCAAATGAAAGATTTTGATAGAAAACAAACAATGTATTTATCTCAACAGTGTTCAAAAGTCATTTTATATATATATATATATATATATATATATATATATATATGTAAGTTCATGGCATCCAGTCTTACAAATTTCCTTTTTCTGACGGACACACGTCCAGATCGTCCGCTCACAAAACTCTGGCATATCTCTCCCGCACATCCACCTCTGCTGGCGACTCACCTCCAACTGCCCAACGCTATGCGCTGTTTACATCCAACTGCCCAACACTATAATAGCGAATATTCCAACAATGAGTCCAACCAGCCACAGAATGCACACAGCACAGTCACTGATTTTCATACAGAGCGCTACGTGGCGTTACCAACATATAAACCTAAACATCCTACTTACACGTTGTCCATAACACGCAGTTCCAAAATTCTGAAGTAATGAAAATAATTTAAAAAAGAAAAATGAAATTAAGGAGTGCCAAAAAAGAGTGGAGAACCGCTTCCACAACAAGAAATAGTTCACAGAATTAAAAGTCAGAGGGAGACAGTAGCACAACAAGTGAAAAACGGGACAAGTGCGGGCAGGAGTCGCTCTCCGAGGATTCTGTACAAACTCGATTATGAGGTTCGATGACTCATCCATCCCGGGAATCGAGAATCTCGACGATTTTTGCCTCTCATCGATATCGATACTAGCAGGACATCGGTATTAGGAATCAAAGACTTTCGACAGTGTTTGTATCTTAAATTTAATTGTTTTGTGTGATTTCGCTTTCGCTATTTAAATTTTCCATTTATTTTATTAATTTTGGTGTTATGTTGACATGTCATGCCATTTGGCAACTGCAGGCGCATTGACGGTGTCTGCTCTCATCTCTGTTGTAATTACTGGTAAGATTTGACGGAAGTCTCCAGACAAGAAAACGGTGCGCCAGGCCATAGCGTTATTGTTGTTACACAAATGTCGAACTGTTCCGTGGAATGCTTCAACACGTATTTTGTAGGATATTGGAACCTCATGCCATACAAAATTGCTATCCTGCTTCAGTTAGCAGTATTACTTTGCTTTGAAACATTACAGATGATGTACGTGTCGTACATACAGGCTTTTCGGCAATATTTGTACGTACAATGAACAGTTCGTAAAGACCTATGATGATAGCGCTGGCGTTATTTGGCAGCCTTACGCCTGTCAGTGCTTGATGGAAAAGTCTCCGTAGCTTAGCCAATTCGAGAAAAAAACTGTAAATACACAAACGTCCATTGCGAATTACTCTATTAACGAAAACCAGATCAAAATAACTATACAGCAGTTATTGATGTTTTTAACGGATTACGAATGCTATGTAGTTTTGTAATGCCAAAAATTTACGTAATATAGTTAGAAATTAACAGTTTTCGGTTTTTCCTTTACTGCTACTGTGAATTCTTCCTCGTTGCCGAATTTCATGATAGCTCAACCGTAAGTACCCTACTGGTTTTGGTGAGCGTGATTGCGAATATCAGAAACTGGCCATATCTTTTAAATGGCATGGACTTATAAGCTAAAGTATTTTTAACGCCAAGAGACGTAGACCTTAGAATGTGACATAAATTTCAACCTGATACCTCTGCAGTCTGGAACCGCGTGACCACTACGGTCGCAGGTTCGAATCCTGCCTCGGGCATGGACGTGTCTGATGTCCTTAGGTTAGTTAGGTTTAAGTAGTTATAAGTTCTAGGGGACTGATGACCTCAGAAGTTAAGTCCCATAGTGCTCAGAGCCAACCTGATACCTCTACGCGTTTCTGAAAAAAAGAGAGGTCCTAATAGTTGGAGAGAGACAAACAAACGGGCAGCCCTATAAGGGTGCCGTTTCTACAGGTTCAGGTATGCATCCCAAAAACGGAACCCTTATAGCATTGCTTTGTTGTCCGCTTATTTGTTTGTCTGCCCTACTGTTAACACCCGTTTTTCACAGGAACGGCTAGTGGTATCAAGCTTAAATTTATGTCACACACTGAGGTCTGCTGTCTCTTGGTGGCGGAAAATATTTTAGTTTATAAGTCAATGCATTTAAAAGATATGACTATTCTTTGATACTCGCAAACTCACTCATCAAAAGTAACGGACTACATTACGTAGATTTGGCAAGATGCAAGGTTCTACGGTAAAAGTAAAGAAAACATACGAAAATTGTTACTTTGTAATTAAACCACAAAAAAAAAATATTTTTACCGGTACAAATTTATATTGTATGTGTATTCAGTCAAAAATCTCAGGTCTACTATAAGAGTTTTTTAATCTGGTTTTCAGTAGTAATGGAAAGAGTGATTCACGAGACAGATTTGTGTATATAATTTACAAATATTTCGTGCTAACTGAGTGAGTTGCAATGAAGTGAGCTCCCCTGTCACTGTGAAAAGAGTGTCTTAGCCATCAAGCGGTGATAGGAGTAATGTTGCTGATTTCCGTACCACGCCGGCACTAGCATTGCAGGTCCTTTACGAAGCTCTCATTCTACATACAGACATTCCCAAACAGCCAATACCTACGACAAGTAAATCATCTGTAATGTTTCAGAGCAAAGTAATAGTGGGAATTCAAGTAGGATTGTACTTCCATTGCTTGTGATGAGGTTCCCGTATCCCAAAAAATATCGGTTCAAGCATCCCATAGAACAATTCAACACTTGTGTAACAACAGTGGGCCTATGGCCAACAGTACCGTTTCCGTCTCTGGAGACTTCCGTCAAGACTTATAAGTAAACAGGACAGAGGGACGAGAACCGACGGCCGGCCGCTGTGGCCGAGCGGTTCTAGGCGCTTCAGTCCGGAACCGCTCTGCTGCTGCGGTGGCAGGTTCGAATCCTGCCGTGGGCATGGATGTGTGTGCTGTCCTTAGGTTAGTTAGGTTTAAGTAGTTCTAAGTCTAGGGGACTGATGACCTAAGATGTTAAGTCCCATAGTGCTTAGAGCCATTTTTGAAGAACAGACGAACTTAACACATCTGCAATTACCAGTTACCATGGCATGTTCACATAAGTCGAAAATTAATAAATCAAATGAAAAATTTCAATAACGACTGTGATATTAGACCAAAAATTTAAACTTAATATTAAAACATCTGGAAAGCGAGGTTATAGGAAGATAGCAAAAGAAGAAACTGAAAATATTTGAAAGATGTTAGTAATTTTGCTGCCTGAAGTTCACAACCAACCAAGCGATATGCTGGACAGCCACGGACGTAATTCTGCAACTGGACGCTACAATAGTACCGGTACAGAACCGAGCAACGCGGTGTTCTGCAGACAGTGGTTGCCTGTGTTGCCGCATAGTGAAAGCACACTGTAGCGTCTCCACAGCCTAGTACGTTACGAAAGGCCGTCACTATTCGTAACACGCCTGGCCGGAGAGAGTATATATATATGTGGTGGTAAACCTTTTCTACCTGTCGCCCACTTTTGTATCTGTGTTAAAAGTAAAATTTTCTAACCGCCCACCGGTTCCACAGCAGCGGTGATTTATAATGCGAAGTTACACCAAGTTAAAGCAAATAGTATTGATTACTTATCAAATATTTTATGTCAAAATTTTACAAAACCCTAATGAAAATGTTTTTAACGCCCCTTCCCCCCTACTGGCGTCCATGAAAGCTGTAACGCCCACTTGTCGGTGGTTGAAACTAGGTTGGCCACACAGGTAACAAGGAGACCACACGGCAATCAGATTTTTTGATTTCTTATGGATATGCTACGTAAAGTTCGTAACTCAAAATTGACTTTGTAGGCTTTCCGAGAGTCTTTAGTACCCTAAACTGACGTTGACTTTTCACTGGGCAACATAATTCTGTGGTTGACTACTTGCCTGCCAGAGATTGAATTTTCACGAGGCAGCATCGTGCTGTGGTTGAGTGCTAGTACGGCAGATTGATTTTTCATCTGGCAGCATCGTGCTGTGTTTGAGGACTTGCCCACCATGTTGCGCATCTGGCTTCGATCTCCTGGTATGGTAAATTTTTAAATAAAGGTGCATTTTATATGAGCATTTCCGTGAAGAGTAAAATACATAAAGACGAAAACAAAATTGTAGTGTCTTTTCTTTAATTGACCAAGCCTTACTAAAGATCTATAATAAACTTCATTTATTTCGGTCAACGAGCACAAAACGTTTGGTCCTTAGACTATCGGTTTCGGTTAGCGATGACCATCTTCACATCTTATGTGCAACATACCCTAATATAATGAATCCTTAGTGGCGTCGTCACAATACACACAAAATCAGCTTAGCAGAATCACACATACACTCCTGGAAATGGAAAAAAGAACACATTGACACCGGTGTGTCAGACCCACCATACTTGCTCCAGACACTGCGAGAGGGCTGTACAAGCAATGATCACACGCACGGCACAGCGGACACACCAGGAACCGCGGTGTTGGCCGTCGAATCGCGCTAGCTGCGCACCATTTGTGCACCGCCGCCGTCAGTGTCAGCCAGTTTGCCGTGGCATACGGAGCTCCATCGCAGTCTTTAACACTGGTAGCATGCCGCGACAGCGTGGACGTGAACCGTATGTGCAGTGGACGGACTTTGAGCGAGGGCGTATAGTGGGCATGCGGGAGGCCGGGTGGACGTACAGCCGAATTGCTCAACACGTGGGGCGTGAGGTCTCCACAGTACATCGATGTTGTCGCCAGTGGTCGGCGGAAGGTGCACGTGCCCGTCGACCTGGGACCGGACCGCAGCGACGCACGGATGCACGCCAAGACCGTAGGATCCCACGCAGTGCCGTAGGGGACTGCACCGCCACTTCCCAGCAAATTAGGGACACTGTTGCTCCTGGGGTATCGGCGAGGACCATTCGCAACCGTCTCCGTGAAGCTGGGCTACGGTCCCGCACACCGTTAGGCCGTCTTCCGCTCACGCCCCAACTTCGTGCAGCCCGCCTCCAGTGGTGTCGCGACAGGCGTGAATGGAGGGACGAATGGAGACGTGTCGTCTTCAGCTATGAGAGTCGCTTCTGCCTTGGTGCCAATGATGGTCGTATGCGTGTTTGGCGCCGTGCAGGTGAGCGCCACAATCAGGACTGCATACGACCGAGGCACACAGGGCCAACACCCGGCATCATGGTGTGGGGAGCGATCTCCTACACTGGCCGTACGCCACTGGTGATCGTCGAGGGGACACTGAATAGTGCACGGTACATCCAAACCGTCGTCGAGCCCATCGTTCTACCATTCTTAGGCCGGCAAGGGAACTTGCTGTTCCAACAGGACAATGCACGTCCGCATGTATCCCGTGCCACCCAACGTGCTCTAGAAGGTGTAAGTCAACTACCCTGGCCAGCAAGATCTCCGGATCTGTCCCCCATTGAGCATGTTTGGGACTGGATGAAGCGTCGTCTCACGCGGTCTGCACGTCCAGCACGAACGCTGGTCCAACTGAGGCGCCAGGTGGAAATGGCATGGCAAGCCGTTCCACAGGACTACATCCAGCATCTCTACGATCGTCTCCATGGGAGAATAGCAGCCTGCATTGCTGCGAAAGGTGGGTATACACTGTACTAGTGCCAACATTGTGCATGCTCTGTTGCCTGTGTCTATGTGCCTGTGGTTCTGTCAGTGTGATCATGTGATGTATCTGACCCCAGGAATGTGTCAATAAAGTTTCCCCTTCCTGGGACAATGAATTCACGGTGTTCTTATTGCAATTTCCAGTAGTGTATTTAAAAATGGTGCGTGGCAAGTGCGACGATGCTAAGCTGATTTAGTGCATATTTCGTGACGATGCCACTATAGCTTCATTATACTAGGATATGTTGTAAAACACACTGGAAGACAGTCATTCGCGACCGAAACTGGTAATCTAAGGACCAAACGTTATGTGACCATTGCCGGGAAGAAAAGAAATTTAATCTACACTCCTTGGATCACTGTTGTAATCCGCGACTATGAAGCAGCTTGTGTTTCTGGCGGTCCTTTATAAAAGATCCATAATTAATAATATCTGCAATGAAAACTGGTTTTGTTTGTGATGTAGAGGCTGAGCACAAAGTCTTGCCCTAATTAAAAAAAATTATAACAGAATAACCGTTTGACATAATAAGTTACATTTGACGCCGTTACATAGGTTAGTGTCACTAGTTTTTCTTAAGACACCTCAACGTATGCTCCCATGGTAGCTCAGAGAATGTCGAGGCGGTATTCCAGTTCCCGTCAGGTGTTCCGTAACATGTGTTCTGTCACAGTACCCACAGCAGCTTGTATCCTAGCCTTTAGTTCGTCGACGTCAGCAACTGATGTGACGAAGACTCTGTCCTTGATATTGCCCCAGAAAAAAGAGATCAAGGAGTGTAATGTCTGGAGTGGGAGGAACTGTCCAACAAAATGGTTCAAATGGCTCTGAGCACTATGGGACTTAACATCAATGGTCATCAGTCCCCTAGAACTTAGACCTACTTAAACCTAACTAACCTAAGGACATCACACACATCCATGCCCGAGGCAGGATTCGAACCTGCGACAGTAGCAGTCGCGCGGCTCCGGACTGAGCGCCTAGAACCGCTAGACCACCGCGGCCGGCCAACTGTCCAACACCCTGGCCACCACACTCTCCAGACATTACGCCAGTTGCTGACGTCGACGAACTGAAAGCTAGGGTACAAGCTGCTGTGGGTACTGTGAAAAAACACATGTTACGAAACAAATGGCGGGAACTGGAATACCGCCTCGACATTCTCCGAGCTACCAAGGGAGCGCACGTTGTGGTTTAGTAACGTAAGTGGCCGTAAAAAAAAAACTAGTGACACTAACCTATGTAACGGAATCAAATGTAAATTATTATGTCAGACGGTTATTCTGTAATAAATTGTTACAATCAGGGCATGAATTTGTGCTCACCGTGTATAATTAAAAACAAGAAGACGTGTTTTTTTACAAAAGTTATAATCAGATTATGTTAAGTACCATACACTTGATGAATTTTATATTAAATTTGACTGAGCAAAAAGAGAAAGGAAAACAATGACCGAAACGAGACTCGAATGGATGATCTCCAGTTTCGAGCGCTAGAGATTTTTCCCATCTTCAGGCATTTCTCGCTTTGTAGACATACTCGTAGAGCACGCACGTTTGGTTAAAAAATTGCGTAGACCACAAATCGAACGTATATGGCCCACTTGACGGACGTCTATTGTGCCATAGAACCACACAGTCCACCGAAAGATCGACCTTACCAAAGATAAGAGGAATATCTCTAAATCATCAAAGTCGATTATCTCGAGAATTTTTGGAAGTTGCATCTAACAGCTTTGTGCGATTCATGTTTCAGCTTTGAATTTTACGTACCACAAATATAAAAAATTCTGAAAATTCGATTGCCATGTAGTCTCCTTGTAACCTGCCCTACCTTCATTATGCAGTGTCACGTACTAGGTGAAGCCACCGATCTACGAGGCTTGAGGCAGCCCTGGTGGTACAAGGTACTGAAGTAGATCCGGCGAGGTGATACCGCATAGTGGGGTGCCATTACCTGACTCTCGTCTCCGATGGTCGTGGGTTTTACGTGAGACCTGTGACTTCCTGCCAGTGAACACAGAGCGCTGGAGGTACACAAGTACCGCATCGCTTGGTCTTACGTCAACAAGCCAACACGGCGACCTGCATCACAAAATGTTGCTAATCGCCGCTACCGCTGTATCGGCACATAGCTACACTACTGGCCTTTAAAATTGCTACACCAAGAAGAAATGCAGATGATAAACTGGTATTCATTGGACAAATATATTATACTAGAACTGACATCTGATTACATTTTCACGCAATTTGGGTGGATAGATCCTGAGATATCAGCACCCAGAACAACCAACTCTGACCGTGATAACGGCCTTGATACGCCTGGGCATTGAGTCAAACAGAGCTTGGATGGCGTGTACACGTACAGCTGCCCATGCAGCTTCAATACGATACGGTACCACAGTTCATCAAGAGTAGTGACTGGCGTATGATGAAGAGTCAGTTGCTCGGTCACCATTGACCAGACGTTTTCGATTGGTGAAAGATTTGGAGAATGTACTGGCCAGGGCAGCAGTCGAACATTTTCTGTATCCAGAAAGGCCCGTACAGGACCTGCAACACGCGGTCGTGCATTATCCTACTGAAATGTAGGGTTTCACAGGGATCGAATGAAGGGTAGAGCCACAGGTCGTAACACATGTGAAATGTAACGTCCACTGTTCAAAGTGCCGTCAATGCGAACAAGAGGTGACCGAGACGCGTAACCAATGGCACCCCATACCATCACGCTGGGTGATACGCCATTATGGCGATGACGAAAACACGTTTCCAATGTGCGTTCACCGCGATGTTGCCAAACACGGATGCGACCATAACGATGCTGTAAACAGAACCTCGGTTCATCCGAAAAAATGACGTTTTGCCATTCCTGTACCCAGGTTCGTCGTTGAGTACACCATCGCGGGCGCTCCTGTCTGTGATGCAGCGTCAAGGATAACCGCAGCCATGGTCTTCGAGCTGATAGTCCATGCTGCTGCAAACGTCGTCGAACTGTTCGTGCAGATGGTTGTTTTCTTGCAAACGTCCCCATCTGTTGACTCAGGGATCGAGACGTGGCTGCACGATCCGTTACAGCGATGCGGATAAGATGCCTGTCATCTCGACTGCTACTGATACGAGGCCGTTGGGGTCCAGCGCGGCGTTCCGTATTACCCTCCTGAACCCACCGATTCCATATTCTGCTAACAGTCATTGGATCTCGACAACGCGAGCAGCAATGTCACGATACGATAAACCGCAATCGCGATAGGGTACAATCCGACCTTTATCAAAGACGGAAACGTGATGTTACACATTTCTCCTCCTTACACGAGGCATCACAACAACATTTCACGAGACAACGTCGGTCAACTGCTGTTCGTGTGCGAGAAACCGATTGGAAACTTTCCTCATGTCACCACGTTGTAAGTGTTGGCACCGGCGCCAACCGTGTGTGAATGCTCTGAAAAGCTAATCATTTGCATATCATAGCATCTTCTTCCTGCCGGTTAAATTTCGCGTCTGTAGCACGTCATCTTCGTAGTGTTGCAATTTTAATGGCCAGTAGTGTAGTTGCAGTAATCTATTTTGCTTCAGTATTACAGAAACGGCTAAGAATACTGTAGCTGGCAATATGTGATCAGGAGGGTGAATTCCTAGCGCAACCGTCTGTAAGTTGTATACAGGACTTTTTAGGTGAGGTTTTGACATGGGATCCACGTCTGTAAATGTACCGTTTGGATGACAAATCAGTTTTAGGTACGGTCACTTTCAAATTTCCCGCTTCACGACACGCACACGTCCTGAGAAGAGGGCGCTGTTGTCAGTTCGTCTTGTAATTATGAAGTCACATGACAACTTTGTGCGACTATAACAATGGCTACGAGAAATTGGTACATTCGAAACTAGGACGGTTGGCTGCGCTGCTCTACGGGGGCGTTGCATTCTCGACTATGAAGAGGACCTCCTTCCTCACGTAGAAGAGAACCCGACCGCGAGTACCCGAAACACTGCCCAATCCATGGACTCCTGTAGAGCACAGGGATAGAGTTCACTGTTTCCACTGTATCCATGCTGAACGATGGATTTCTTTTTATTATTTACTAGCGATTCATCAAGAACATTAACACATATAATCACACTATGTGAGCGTGGAAGTAGTTGCCAGGGAGTAACTGATGAAATCATAATGAAATTGCTTTTAAAAATGGGAATTTTATTCCTAAAAGCGTTTTTTTTAAAGAAACAGACTTAAAATTATAGTTAGAAAGCACCCTCCAAATATCAAGTTACAAATTATTCAGAGGCAGAAAGATACAAATTTTTGACTGTATTAGCTTTCGGGCTGAGAACATTGCCGCTCCCTTTTGACACGGCCGTAGTTACGACCGCTCACAACAACCTCTGAAAGACTCCACTGGTGCAAATCTGCAACACACCTGATTACTTAAACTAAAAGTTTTAACAATTCACACAAGGACACAAACTATGCACCCCGTATGAGGAATGGAAATGGTACAAAACACTAAAATTAAAACGTCGCCACCGAAGGTGCAACTTGATTTTAACTTCTAAGAAAGTGTTACGGTGAAAGGGTGGCAACTTTATATACTAAAATGATCATTTAAATAAAAGCCCATGAAATGCAATCTTATATAAAATTCTACAGGGTTGGCAAAACCAGATAAGATGCTCTACAGTACACAGATACCGCCTCTCAAGATGATAGGCAAGATCAAAACATGTTTCAGGAATTAGGCAGTTACACTCCAAGCAATAAATTCGAACACACCAAATCCGATAAACATGACAGAGGCAGCTCCGAACGACCGACAGACACTAACTGCTTAACAAATGCTGACGAGAGACAAACGAGAGGGCTGGGGACGAAAGACTGACCAAGAAAACAAGTAAAATTTAACAAGAGTAAATCATACAACATATCACCAATCACTTCACTTCTAATAAACTGCGATTTCTCACGAAGACCTAGCGCAGCACCCCCAAATTGCTCTCACGAATCGTCCGCTGCCAGCCGCTTCAACGGACGCAGGAAGGCGCGCCGATCTCCCGCCTCTCCTGGTCCGCACCAACCGACCGACTGCGCGCTGCTCCGTCCGCGACTGCTGCTCCGTCGCGACTGCACTGCTGGTTCGTCTCCCACTCACTTCCAGACACATTGTAAGAGGTCCGAGCAGATGTAATTTCGATGTATTGCTCATGCGCTGCCTGCGATATGCAAGGTATAAGAGAATCTCTGACCAGAGAGCAGTGTTGACTGCAGTAGGAACTGTGTAGCTGTAGCAGTAAGTTGTTGCTAGTCTGCAGTCTGCTCTGGTCTGGTCTGGTGTATCGTGTTGGGTGGCCGGTCGCGGTGCAGCGATGCCGGAGCCTGAGTATTATTGTATAAGGTAAAAAGCAGCATCGCGCGTACGTAGTAATGTTATCTCAAGTCCCATGTAAATGTTTTAAAAATCTCGTAATAATAATCTTTCTCATAAAATGTAATTTTTAACAACCATTCATTTCAATTTAAAGAATTTACTAATTTCTCCCAACCATGATCATCCCGATTGTTGCAAAAGAAAAATCAGTTGCTTCCTTTCATAAATGACAAATCTATCGGCCAGCATTGCTCAGGGCTGTGCCATAAAAATTTATTGCAAGAGCAGATGTATATGCGTTATCCGGCGATCTCATTGAGGTAAGAATTTTTCTTTTTTTATTCAGAATGATCTTTCAGGGCCATGACGCAGCACTGCTGACGTCCAAAATTTACCAGGTTAAATTCACAGTCAATTACTGAAAAGTCATAAGTAAGTGACAATTTAATTGAGAGGTTAGTTACATTGTATTATTACCAGGTTACTGAATTTATTTTTTTGTTGGGACGTTACACTGAATGTGAACGACATAATTATAATTTTTTACTGTTGAGAGATTTAGGAATTTTTCTGTTTTGAGGTTACGCTAAATGGGAACGAATTTTGATGGGGAATATTATTCATATTATTTATTTAAATTTTGTGGGGAGATTAAATGTGAATGGATTTTGTGGGGAGTTTAAATGAGAAAGAATTTTGTGGCGAGGTTACACTGGAGAAAGAATTTTGTGGCGAAGTTACACTGGAGAAAGAATTTTGTGGCGAGGTTACACTGGAGAAAGAATTTTGTGGGGAGGTTACACTTGTCGACAACCGGCCACGATCGTACTTCTTTGTGAATTTCTGAAAAGTAGTCATATATCTGCTCTTATTTACTTAAATGTAGTTTGAATCTGGCGCAACGCATTTACTAATTTGTCACTCTTTCCTTCACAGTTCATCGGCAATTTATTGCTCTTTGTTATAATTGTGTTTGTTCCATTTTTGCTTCGTCTTTGTTTCATTTTTGTGCTTAATTTTGATTTGTGAAAAATGCCGCGAAAAACTGTTAACAGTACATCGCGTTGTGAAATGAGTGAAATAGCCGACTCGAATAATTTGACCGATAATACTTGCGACACTCAGTGTAATACTGATAATCCTCTAATTACAGATAATCAGTGTGTGCCGATCACTAGTATTGATTTTGATCCTAATGATGAGCAAACAAATTCAATTATGTCCAGAGTAAATGTAACAATTGATGACGCGGCATGTTACGTTACAATGAACGCTGCCCAGTTTGACACACCCGATTTGCAAAATTTACGTAACGAACAGATAAATGTTTCTAACGAAAATGAACAGTGTACTCAAAGTACGTCAGATTTATTTGATTCCGAGGTAGTGACTAACAGTGCACATCCAATTGGCAAACCTTTTTGTGAATCAGAGAATGACCAAATGGTTACACAAAACGTGACAAATGCAGACACACCACCACACAGCTCAGAGAAAAGAATCGCTAATTTTGGCTTGGATCAAGTTATGGCATTATTGCTACAAATTAATGAAAATAATGAAAATCTCAAACAACAAATTAATGAAAAACTAGACAACAATTCCAAACAATTGAATGAAAAATACGACAACCTTAATGAATCGAACAAACAACTTAATGAAAAACTAGACAGCAATTCCAAACAGTCGAATGATAAACAAGACAACAATTTCAAACAACTTAGTGAACAGATTGCAGCCGTTGCCGCACAATGTCATGATACTAAAGAACAATTATGTGAGGAAATTAAGGCTTATGCTAGGAACAGTAGTGAAGAAATTAGATCTGTGGCACAAGAATTAAGTAATACACATGCAGCCACAACTAAATTACTTAGAGATGAAATTAGTGCAGTCGCTAAACAATGTTCTGAAAACGCAACACAGTTACGCGACGAGTTTAAATTAATGTCAGCAGAACTTTCACGCACACTGGATGCAAAAGTAGGCGCGAAATTTGACCAACAGAACAGCCAAACTGACGAACGTTTTAATCACCACCTACAAAACAGTGAAACGCGTTACAGTAAATTTATACAGGAACAGAATAAAGTAAAGCAACAAGTAATGGAAACAATTACTGCACAGAGACAGGAAGATAAGCGTAAATTGTTTACGAAAGCAAAAACATACGTAGACAACAATATTGCTGCAGTATCAGACGAAGTCAAACAGTTGAACACCGAATTGCATGATGAAATCTCCGATCTTAAAACAAAAACAGACACACACACATTAGACTTTCAGACAATGACCAACAGACTTGAAAAGTTGGAATTAATACAGGATCCCGATCCCATTAAAGCAGACGTTAAGAAATTGAACAAAACCACACGTAAAATACAAAAAAAAATTAATGCTTGTGACACTAAAAACGACGATCACGTAAAAGCACTGACTGAAGAATGTGATGAATTGGCCAGTCGTATTGACGTTATCGAATGTAATAATGACATCAAATCAGCCGATACGTCACCTGTTTCGTTTAATCAAACACCCGAATTCCAAAATTTACAGCGGACGATCAGTGAGATAGGTTCGTCCAATAATACATTACGTAGAAAATTGTCATCTTTACAGCAAGAAGAGACGGAGATGAAACATATTTCAGCCTTTAACACATCACAGCATATGCCACTTTCCGAACATTTGTCAGACTCACACAGCCAGTATAATTCAGGTAATTTACAGAGAGTACATGAGTTAGATTACAAGCACTTTCTATCAGTGAGAAAATTTTAGGTATTAAAAAATGACAGAACACAGATTCACCCCTTGGATTGGATACAACAATTTAGCTTTGCTTTTCCACCACCTTGGCCCGTATCACACAATCTTGAATTTATTTGCAGTTTTTTGGAAGGCGAACCGGCAACTCGTATGAGACCGATCGCGAGACAATGCTACTCCGTAGAAGAGTTTCAGAATGCTTTTCTGTCAGCGTATTGGTCGAAGACGACACACCGCGGAATCAAGGATCAATTAATTAGCTTACCGAATTATGAGAACTCAAATTTTTCCACTGTCACGCAATTTTTTTGAACACATGGTCCAACAAAACCAGTACTTAAGTGAGCCTTACAGTGAATCAGCACTTATCCAATTACGTATTTCTAAATTACCACGATCGTTAAGATTATCACTTTTAACAGGACAGCAGAAAGAAAATATTTCGGCATTTAGAGATCTCTTACAGCTTTTGGAAGTTCAGCAATCAGACTATTCTTTTATAAACAAAAATTTTTCACATCATAACCAAGGCCAACCAACATACATTAATTACGATCAGCCACGCTATTTCAATAGCAAAGGTAATAGACGCTCCAGGAACGACAACCACCAGAACTTCAATAACAGACAAAATTTTAATTATCAGTATCATCAAAATTATCAGCAAGAGCATCCACATTTTGGTAACAATAGAGGTTTTTCCCAACAACAGCAACAAAACCAGCCGGTTAGCATACCTAACCAACAATGTAATGTGCAAGGTCAACCAAGCTTTAATGTTTCGCCGCCTACACGTATAGCATCGGCTCCACCAAATAGTAACGCACAGCAACAAGGAAATCAGTACGTACAGAAAACACATCATTTCAACTCATATCGCAATGCACCGTATAGAAATGACTATCATGACACACGTAAAAGTAACGAGCACAATTTTCAGCGTACGTTTAATAACAGTCGGTCTTACCAGCAGCAGAATCATCCGCTACAACAAATTATCATGAATGAACCAGACAGTAGATATCATCCCGAACGTAATACGTCAGGACGAAATAACAGAACAGTAAAAATAGTCGAAATGCCACAGCATCCTCCCGAAAATAACAGCACGTCAGAAAGAATTTGACTAGATACAGCGCAGATTGAATCTTCCAGCAACGCAAGCAATACTTTTGACACGGAGAATCTTGTTCACGAAAATGTTATTACTTTTGACGACATCCGAGACACACTTTTGCATGAAAAACCAGTTATTCAAAAAACCATTTCCCACCCTGTCATTGAAGTAAAGATTGGATCATCCAAATTTTCAGCAGTAATCGATTCTGGATCTCCTATGTCAGTTATAAATGAAGAAACTTTCAACGAATGTAACAAAGAGAATACCTATCCTACGTTACCATTAGCCAAAACTAAAGTAAAAGGAGCAGTATCTGGTAAAAGAGTAGACGTAAAGTTACAGACACACTTATCATTTTGTATTGCAGGTCACACGTTTCACTCAAATTTTTGGATTGTTCCCTTATTGACAACAGACGTTATTTTAGGTACGAGTTTTTTGGTACAACACGACGCAGTTATTGATTTTCAAAATTCCTATTTAATGTTAAAGGATGAAAATGTACAACTGGCATTAGAATTTCAGCACTCTTTATCTGTAGAAGAACAAACAATTAATCGTACAGAGGTCATTTCTGCATCACGTAACACAGACTGTCATTCCACATTGTTCACAGATACGTACGTACACAACTATAATACTCCAGACGAAGCCGACTATGACGTTATGCAGATGATTTGTGATAAAGTTAAACAGATCAGTGCAAATACAGACGACGAACGCACGCAACTACGCAATAATCTTTTACAGCAAGCTCCAGTTTTTGACAACGTCCCTGGTACTATGTCCGATTTTGTGTATGAATTTCAAGTTAAACAGCACGATACATTCAAAGCCAAACGTTATCCTATTCCATACATTCACAGAGATCAAGTTAAGAAAGAATTGGAAGCTATGCTTGACCAAGGAATTATTGAACCGGCAGTTAGTCCGTACATAAACCCGCTACATATTGTTAAGAAAAAGGATGTTTCACTTCGCCTCGTACTTGGTTCGCGTCACATCAATGACATTATTATTAATGAAACAGATCGCCCACAGACACTAGAAGAACTTCTAAAGAAATTTCATGGTACTGCTACTTATTCCACGTTAGATTTGAAATCGGGATTTTGGCAAATTCAGCTCCATCCGAACTGCAGAAAGTACACAGCTTTTCTCTGTTTTGGTGACTGTTATCAATTTTGTAAATTACCGCCCGGTTTAACTATTTCTTCAGCAGCATTTATTCGCGGTTTGAATACTATACTTCCGACAGAACTTAATGACAGAATCACAACGTATGTAGACGACATTCATATTGCAGAAGCTAACTGGTCTGAACACAATTTGGTTCTTGAACAACTGTTACAAACCTTTCGTGCACAAGGACTCACAGTTAATCTTAGCAAATCGCACTTTGGCAAAACTTCTATAAAATTTCGTTGACATGTAATTTCAGCAGAAGGCATTGCGCCTGACCCGGAAAAACTTCAAGCTTTACGTGACATTACTGTTCCTACGACGAAGAGACAACTACGCAGCTTTTTGGGATCAATTAACTTTTTTCGTAAATTTATTCATTACTTTGCTTTAGACACCCCTAGATTATGTCAATTGACAGGTAAAAACACTATTTGGTCCTGGGATAGCCAAGCACAGTCTGAATTTGTCAATCTGAAACAAGCTTTGTTGAATGCAGCACTTTTATCACATGCAGATCTTACTAGAAATTTTTCCATTGCCACCGAGAGTTCTAACACAGCTTTACACATTTTTCAGGAAATTGAAGAAGACGGTAATACAGTAATTAAAAACATCGCCTTTGCGAGTCGCATTCTGTCACCTGCTGAACGCAATTATTCTGTTACAGAACTTGAAACATTATGTGTTGTATGGGCATTTACAAGATTTAGGCATTTTCTTTATAGAAGACATACAACCGTTTACACAGATCATAGAGCCATTCAGTTTTTACTTTCAGCAAAATTTACACACGACAGGTTAAGTAGATGGAAACTTTATTTACAGGAATTTAATTTTACAATTGTTCACATACCCGGTACGCAAAATATTGTAGCAGACGCACTATCCCGTTCTCTCAGCAACAATCAGCAAGACATCGCAACCAACTTCTGCCAAGCAAATTCTAGCGTCATGTAAATTCAACAAGTTGCATTTGAAAATTTCATTTTGGCATCATTACGAGACATAGCGCAAGAGCAGAGCAAAGACAACGTGTGGAAAGAAATTAAACGCCTTTGGTAAAATAGGAATAATGTTACCATCAGAAACCATTACACATTAAACAAACCACAGTGGATTACTATGAAATGGGAATTTCACCTTCGGAATGAACGAAAGAAAATGCAATACCTTGTGATGAAGAGTAAATGGATCAGAATTAACAAGCATTAACAAGAATATACTATACACATCGTATGATAGCAGTCTTAACTAATTTTTTTCTTTCAGAATACAAGGCTTGACGCAGGCTGTCAGATTGAACTACAGATGTTAATTTTAGTGATGAAATATGCTAGAAATAAGAAACTCTATACTATGAATAGTTGTATGAAGTAAATGGTAATATGAATGTGAATAATGAAGTGTCTTTTTTTGCAGATGATAATGAATGATGATGAATAGTTATGTGAATAATATGCTAATATGAATAATGAAGTTTTTCTTTCCAGGTGATGAAGTTATGGTAATATGAATAATGAAGTTTTTCTTTGCGGTTGAGGATAATGATGAAGTTTTTATATTTACTGTTAGTTAAGAAATGCTATGTAGTTATTTAAGTATTTGTTGCAGTTCCTTTTGACAGCATGTCTTATGTCGCATGGTATAATGACTGAATGTTTTGTAAAGGACAGCTAGAGTACATACATATTGAGTACACATTTCATTACCTGTTAATTCGAAGTTCACTACTTTTCAGCATAATATGCATTTCTTCTTTCAGCTTAATAATCCATTTTGTATTTTTTCCAGGAGAAGCTATTCATGAAATTAATGTGCTATAAGCAGTTAGTCATTAAACCTGTTGTAGTACTTGCATTTTTTACCCATTTGTGTGTGTCATTTATGAATGTGATCACATATACTCTACTTGTTTCATAACCCTGCTACAGCTGACTCATGACGAATGACGTTACTAATCCTTATATCCAGCAATAAGTCAAAAGCAAATATTTTCATGCCCCAGCAATTAATTATCGATCCCAACGCAATGCATTGCTAGCAAAAAAAAAAAAAAAAAAAAAAAAATTTTACTAGTCCCAGCTATTACCAGTATACAACCAAATAATGCTACTAGTTTAAAAGATATTTCTAGTTCTAAATATAATGCAAATTTCTCAGATGTATTGAATCCATTATATCTGTGTATTATTGGACCACAGACCTTGAGTAATAGTTACAGTGTGTTACATTTTAAATATGTCCTATGTCACTTGAATGATGAGTTCTGAGTAATACTGAATAATGTTTTATAAAACTATATCAATACTTCGTAACTGGCCAATGAGTGCCAATGATTACTAAAATTAGATGAATTATGTAAATGCTATGCCATTAATTAACTCTTGTTTTGAATGATGACTTCTGAACAATGCATAAAAATGGTTTGTAACTGGCCAACGAGTGCCAATGATTACTATAATTAGATGAATTATGTAAATGCTATGCCATTAATTAACTCTTGTTTTGAATTATGACTTCTGAACAATGCATAAAAGTGGTTTGTAACTGGCCAATGAGTGCCAATGTTTACTGTAATCAAATCACTTATGAATAATGTTCTGTAATACTCCATACATAGTACAGAAATGTTTAGTAACTAGGCAATGAGTGCCAACAATTACTCAAATCGGTTGATAGACTAGTGTAATTCTCAATGATGACTAGCATAAGAGTTAATGTCCTTCACCTTCTGACCTAATTACCAGAAATTACTGCAATATCCGTTTGTCCTGTCCATCCTCATGATCATGGAGTACTATATTTGGATTTTGCACTAATTCTACGTTGGTGAAAGAGTATGGATTCTGCAAGAGTGTGGTGTTGACACATCATGCTGTCCACCACCTTGAACAATGGAGATGTTATTATGGTCCTACTGTTTGGTGTACCTAAAGTGCTACCAAAAATGATAACATTGAATATTAATACGACATTTCAGTGTCTTGACTACACTGATTAATACTTCAGGGAAGAGAACTTCAGATTGTCTCACTTGGTGTTGTGCTTCTGTAGAAAGATATGGACTTTCAGTGCAGCTACGTGCAACCTACTGTGCTACAACCATGATGCAATCCTTCCCTTTCCTGCCCTAGTTCTTGTAAAATGGTAAAAATATATACAGTGCATGTGCACTTTATGTCATTTATTAATATGTTTTGTACTCATTGCGTATACATTTTGTCATTGCTTGATATGTTCTGTACTCAGTGGATGTGCACTCTATTTTATTTCATGTTCTGCACTTATATATATATATATACTTTGTGACTGTAGACTTAGTTAAATAAGTAGATTATAGAAAAATTTGTTGCTCATGGCAAGTCCAATTGACTCACCATCGCTGCCAAATTTTTGCCCCCCAGTGGAGGCTTATGTAAGAGGTCCGAGCAGATGTAATTTTGATGTATTGCTCATGCGCTGCCTGCGATATGCAAGTTATAAGAGAATCTCTGACCAGAGAGCAGTGTTGACTGCAGTAGGAACTGTGTAGCTGTAGCAGTAAGTTGTTGTTTGTCTGCAGTCTGCTCTGGTCTGGTCTGGTGTATCGTGTTGGGTGGCCGGTCGCGGTACAGCGATGCCAGAGCCTGAGCATTATTGTATAAGGTAAAAAGCAGCCTCGCGCACAAGTAATAATGTTATCTCAAGTCCCATGTAAATGTTTCAAAAATGTCCTAATAATAATCTTTCTCATATAAAGTAATTTTTAACAACCAATCATTTCAATTTAAAGAATTTATTAATTTCTCCAATCCGTGATCATCCCGATTATTGCAAAAGAAAAATCTGTTGCTTCCATTCATAAATGACAAATCTATCGGCTAGCATTGCTCAGGGCTGTGCCAGAAAAATTTATTGCAAGAGCAGATGTATATGCGTTATCCGGCGACTTCATTGAGGTAAGAATTTTTCTTTTTTTATTCAGAATGACCTTTCAGGGCCATGACGCAGCACTGCTGACGTCCAAAATTTACCAGGTTAAATTCACAGTCAATTACTGAAAAGTCATAAGTGAGTGACAATTTAATTGAGAGGTTAGTTACATTGTGTTATTACCAGGTTACTGAATTTATTTTTTTTGTTGGGACGTTACACTGAATGTGACCGACGTAATTATAATTTTTTACTGTTGAGAGATTTAGGAATTTTTTTGTTTTGAGGTTACGCTAAATGGGAACGAATTTTGATGGGGAATATTATTCATATTATTTATTTAAATTTTGTGGGGAGATTAAATGTGAATGGATTTTGTGGGGAGTTTAAATGAGAAAGAATTTTGTGGCGAGGTTACAACATGACGGCGGAAATACTGGCTCAGACCCAAGCATGCAGAGGAAACACGCCCAGTGGCCAAAACGACATCCCTGCACCAGGAAAGGACCGAGCCAAGCTCCACAAGATGGTAACTGAAGGGGCCAGAAGCGCTCGGAGAACCAGTTACACCACGGTTTCGCAGTTCGCATCGGCCAGACTGATGTCGTGGTTTGACTCCTGTTGCTCTCGTGTCGACCGCGAAGCCACTACCCCTCGCTATACGGCGCGGCCCACTGCACTCACGTGGCGACCCCACATGTGCCGACGCTCAAGACGGACAAGTCATCTTGTGTCTCAGTGCGCAACCGACCAACCGATCGATCCAACCCTCCGAACGACATACATACTAACACTCCAAACGACAGACAGACACTAGCTGCCTCACAACTGCGGACGAGAGACAGACTAGCAAGCTGGGGACGAGAGACTGACCCACACTCACTCCTGGCGAGCTCATAGCGCCGCTTAAATGAACGTGAACAGGCAACCTTACCCTTTTCCCAACAGAGGGAGACACCAGAGCTGCGATTGCCACGGCGGCGCCACCGCCGGAAACGGAGAGCGACTGCTTCACCCTACGCGCTGCGGCGCGCTCTTCAAAACAGCAATTTTTACCACGGCTCACATGCCACCGAGCAGAAGATTTAAAAGTGATCCGATCCCCAACCTGATTTTACATCCAAACTCCACATTTCCGAAATGGGGTTCCTTGTCAAAATTTTATCTACAAAGTCTCGTCTACAGCCGCTAGAGGCCTGTTAAAGGAATTTTGAATCACTCTCTATACACGACTCGCACCTGGTCTACAACTATCAAAGTACCATATTGAAGGCATCACGCTAGAAGAAATCTTTCTGTTGACTACGCGTTCGTGACTCTGTGCTTACTGCGCTACTGGAGGACACGTCTCATTAGTTAGCACATACCTAACTTTGCAGCCAAAATCGACCAGCCCGTAGCATCAACCAAGAATGTTACAAATTACGAGGACGTGCTGAAAAATAATGACTTCGAATTTTTTATATCAAAACTCTCGAAGCTTTTCTATAAGACAAAGATTATTAACATTCTACATCTTTACATTAAATGTATTCGCAATTTCGAATATGGACAGCCATCAGCTGTAGAATGGAATGACGACAATGAAAATTTGTGTCGGACTGGGTCGCGAACCCGGATTGTTTACGAAATGTATTATTTGCGTTGTTTCTACTTCACTATCACCTGTCTGTACTGTTTTGTGGCAAAATAAATGCAACGTTGAAAAATTTACGTTTGTTGATTTAATTTTGGAGACCAGTGTATTTCATAATGGCTGTAGTCGCCTTCCCACGCCCGGGTTCCCGGGTTCGATTCCCGGCGGGGTCAGGGATTTTCTCTGCCTCGTGATGGCTGGGTGTTGTGTGCTGTCCTTAGGTTAGTTAGGTTTAAGTAGTTCTAAGTTCTAGGGGACTTATGACCACAGCAGTTGAGTCCCATAGTGCTCAGAGCCATTTGAACCATTTTTTTTTGTAGTCGCCGCACTGCCTGTTCCTTTGAACATGAGTGCTTATCCGAAAGAAGTTTGCATCGTAATTCCGAATGCCATAGGCACTGCAATATCGTATTATACATCTTTATTGTTCACATGTACATGTTTGCAGCACTCTGCCGCTAGAGGGTTCCGAGTTCTAACGTGTAACATGGCGGTGCGTAACGTAACTACAATGATGCATGAGAAACAGCGTGCTGTAATAGAGTTTCGAATTCTAAGAGTTCGTCCACACATGCAGCACCCTATCCTTCATCGTGCTAATGACCACATTCACGAGCGCTGCGTTATCTGCAACAATCTGGTACCTTGGGTTCACTGTCACCGATCATCCTCTATACAGTCCCGACTAGGCCCCATTCCAGTTTCTTTTGTTTCTAAAACTTAAAAAACACCTTTGACGACTTCACTTTAATACTGATGAAGCAGAGGTGAGGTTGTGTCTCCGTTGACGAAGACAAACATTCTACAGTGACGGCATCAACAATGTGATCTCTATTTGGGGGAAATGTGTTCATCGCCGGGGTATCTATTTTGAGAAATAAATATACAAGTCTGAATAATAAAGATGTAGAATGTTAATAACGTTTCCTTCATTTTCAAAACTTTAAGAGCTTTCACATGAAAAAATACGGAGGCATTACTTTTCAGAATTCCCTCATAAGAACACTGGTGCTGTACACTATGAGGTGCTGAAACGATTAGAAGAGGATATAATTCCTTAGAAAACCTATATCAAGGAAGGACAGGTCAGTGCAGGACATGTTACGTGATATAAGATTAGTTTAGAGTCAATGTAAGAAGCAGCAATGGAGAAAAAACTGCAGGGGTTGACGAAAAATACAAAATGCGATACAGATAACACGAAGCTAAGGAGAAAATAGGAAGAGATAGAGTGAGGCATCGCATGAAAATATGACCACCTCTTGTAGCCACACGTGACTGACAATGTCATAGCACGCTCTCTGCTTGATGATTCAATAACTCTGTCGTTTAGCCGTATCATTCCAGACGAAGACTGTCAATAATATTTGGTAGTGGCTGACAAGGCCGCAGTTCAATTTACTAATGCCTTCCAGACACGCTCTACGTGGCACAAATCTGCAGAACTAGTTCGTCGCTCTATGAGGTGGATATCTTCTACTAGAATTTCGAAGATAATGTCTTCAAGGCCTGCAAGAATTTCGAAGATATTTCCATTTGCCATGAGTTGCCCTGGTGACAAAGTGGTGCCATAAGTGAGAGCATTATCTAGAGCTGAACTCTTGAGAATTAACGCAAGAGCATGCCAAGGGGTGCTTTCCATTTACCGTGTATTAAGGTTTCTTCCAGTTCCAATCATCTGTGAGTCGTGGGAGCAATGATCGTATGCCTCTATGCAAGCTGATATGTGGTTAGTTTCACAAGGGTCAGTCAGAGAGTAATGTCTCCTCTGTTTTCCTCTCCATCATTGAGATAGTATTGTTGCCATCATGAACTTGGCACACTTTCGGGAACTTTCTTCCACAGCCCGAGCCAGAACGAGGGAGACTTTCTATGTTTCCGCCACTGCGTGGCTTCAACGACGATTCGAAATAACGACCAAGGAACCAAGCTAGATTTTGCCATCTTAAGCGCTTTTTATGTGAAATAAACGTAGAATGCCAGAATTACTCTGCCCCCTCCAACCGATGATCCTCTATGTAGATAATACGTCGGTAATGTCTGCGCACCTGGAAAAATTAGTTTATTAGTATTAATTGAGTAATTAAGATTGACGATTGTTAACTTACTGACTGACCGGTTTCTGTTTGACGTCAGTTTACTGGGAATTTTATTTACAGTTCGTATCTGTGATCAGAATTATTATTCTCTCTCTCTTTATTTGTTTTGGGGACTGACTTGATCACGTGCGTGATTACTTGTCAAAATCTTATGCGCTACACCATTTCTTACACTGTTTTTAATATGAGCACTTCGTCCTTGGTCGTCCAGTCTTACTATTCCCTTTTGGATCTTGTACGTATTATATACTACATTTCTTTCCCTATGTCTTGCTCCTATTTTACTCAGAATTTCGAAGTTTTTGCACCATTTTAGATTGTCGAACGTTTTCCCTAGGTCGAAAAATCCTTTGAATGTATCTTGATTTTTCTTCAATTCTGCATCTCTGGTGCCTTTACCTTTCCAAAATCCAAACAGATTGTCCTCTAATAAATCTTCACTCTTCTTTTCAGTTCGTCTGTATATTATTCTTATCAGCAACTTGAGCTGTATAACTGATTGTACGACATTTCTAGCACTTATTAGCTTAGGTGGAATACTTCGGCTAATTGTTAGGATACAGGGAAAATACAATCAGTCTATTGAAAAGAGTGCTAAACAAATAAATAAATGAAAACAATAAAAAGAAAACATTTTTGACCTAGACTGTTAGTGAAGCGTGTGGGACAGTATCAAATTGGACTAACAAAGGATACTGAACGTACAGGAAGGAGGGAAACAGGAACAGGGCAGTGCTTTATTTGATCCAGGGCACAGCGTCATAGAAATGTGATACTTGAACTGGCAGGTGCTGAAGGCAGACATTATGTATCCCGTGAAAGCATAATTACAAAGTTTCTAAGGCCATTATTAACTTAGGAATCTATTAATATTCTCCAGTTTCCTACGTATCGGCCTCGTAGGAACCTTGACAACATTAGACTTATTAGAGAACATACAGAAACGTCTAACTAGTCATTCCTTCCGTATGCCGCACGTTCTCTCTCTGATCTATGTTCCCCGATTGTATGACCCGATATAAGACTCTCGCCCTTAAACAAGATTTAAGTAATTGAAACTTGGTAGTCAAGGGAAGGCAGGATTCGGTTACGACTGTGGACGGGGTCGTAATCAGCTACTATTGGTTGCCTTTTACAGTTACACACAATTTATTTTAAACCAGTAATTCTAGGCTCAACAATAAACAAAATTACCACACGTTATTAATGAAGGGGCCGGCCATTGTGGCCTGAGAGGTTCTAGGCGCTCCAGTCAGGAACCGCGCACCCCTATGGTTGCAGGTTCGAATCCTGCCTCGGGCATCGATGTGTGTGATGTCCTTAGGTTAGTTAGGTTTAAGTAGTTCTAAGTTCTAGGGGACTGACTGATGACCTCGCATGTTGAGTCCCATAGTGTTATTAATGAAGGAATAAACAACAGTGTAAATAATAGTGTTTTCAGTGAGTTACAATTCAGCAAATCACCATTAAATACAGATAAAGCAGATAATGTTTTAAAAGCAAGCCACTGCGATCTGGGCAGAAGAGCTTACACGCCAGGAATGTCAATAAATTAAGAACTCTTTAAACTCACTGCAACTTGCAAATTACAGGCATTCAAATATTAAAGGCAAGTCGCCAAAACACAGCAGAAGGCATCAGACGCCAGTAATGGCAGTAAATAAGGTTTTAAAGCCTTATTGCGTAAATACAAATAGGAAATTAGAATTGTAAGGCAAGTGACCACAATCACGGCTGAAGGCCTTACACGCCAGGAACGGCAGTAATATAAAAAATTTAGAAACCTGATGTAAAACAGCAAATACAATAGTAAAGGTTAATTAAAAAACAAGCAACTGATCATCAAACGGGTGAAATAAGATGGTGGTAAACTTTGTAACACAACCCTTAAAATCCACTAAACACTACACTGCTACATTTATTCCAGAAGGCGACGAGAACTATTAACTAGACGTATATAACCTTTAATGTAGGCATCACAAGGTATTGTAATAAATAACACAATAACAAAACACAAGGTTCAGTACGTAAGTTCCTGAAAGGGTACTGGAGGCAGTTTATACCCGCAAAAGGCGTGGGCTGAAGAAGCGTTACTCTGAACTACTGGCCATCAGACCTCCTTTTAGAACACACATGTCTTACAAGAACCAAGTCGCCACACACCTCTGAGAAGGTCCTGCAACAAACACTTTCGCGAACGATGAGATAGGCAGCCAAGAGTTGCATTCACTTCACAAGATGGTAACTCAGACTAGTGGCAGTCTAACGAATGACTAATGATAATCTTACTGAAGCTACCTGACGTCCGGTATACCAAATGCAACGATGGAACAATACGCCAAAGCCGGAACTGTCGGTCTGCACTACGTCCAGAGAATACTGTGTCTAGAGCGCCCAGGACCAGAAAGGAACCGCTACCACCAGAGTAGGAGAATCAGCCACCGGCCTACAATCAAGAAAGCTGTCAAAACTACACGCCTCACAGGACAGCAACTGCAAAGCGAGGAAAAGTACGCTGACGTTACATACACTAACCCCCAGGCAAGTAACTGGGGCGTTAGCGGCCACCAGGCACGAAAAATTACCGCTGGTTGAACTTAACAAATTGTAACAAGTTGAACGCAGTAAATAGTAATAAGAAGTCGAGGAAAGCTAATCAGATCCGCCTTCCCCAAGCACTCCACTCGCTGCTCTTCGCCTCGGTGACACTAAGAGCAGCAGCACGAACTGAAGTCACTGGAGAATCGCGGGATATCACAGTGGTGGAGGTTTCTCTACTTGTATTGAAGTGCACTCATCTTAAAGCTTTCTGGATCCGGTTTACGACGAGGTTGTGCACCCTCGTGACCACAGCCCTTCCCTCCGGCAGTCCATGCGTGCCACCAGCGGTCCTGGCTTGTTCTGGCACTGTGCAGACCTCGCTCCTCCTGAGTCCCGAACCGAACTGGTCCACTCACACGACACGGAAAAACAACGACGTCGCCCCAAAGATAGGGCAACAGTCGCTAAATATCGATAACAGCCGCTGCTGCCACTAGTGGACAGGCAAGGCTTGCGAAACCGAGTGCGCCAGTGAACACAAGAAGAAGACAAACTATCGCAACCATGTCAACTAAACGATATTGTCTGGCCTCCAACAGAGGGCGGGAACCTACAAACAGCACCTACGCGAGCCACAGCACGGCTCGGTAATACCCAGTCAAGCGTTTTTATTCAGTGTATTTTGAACGAAAATACCTTGTAACTGAACCTTAACCACCTATTTGCTCGACCTATAAATAAGTCTTCGTTTTTCCACTTCCTACCTAACGTATTGTTCATCCAAATATTTCTGTAAACTGTCTGACTTCTGCTAATCCAGTACTCAAAGAATATCACTTTTTTTAACATTCATGAACTGCACAACTTTATTCGTGAAGAAAAAGTGGTGTATGTGCTTGAAGTACCTCGTTTCACAACCTACGGCAATAAATACCATTAATCTTTAGGTTATGAAAATGGCTCTGAGCACTACGCGACTCAACTTCTGTGGTCATCAGTCGCCTAGAACTTAGAACTAATTAAACCTAACTAACCTAAGGACAACACACACACCCATGCCCGAGGCAGGATTCGAACCTGCGACCGTAGCGGTCGCTCGGCTCCGGACTGTAGTGCCCAGAACCGTACGGCCACTCCGGCCGGCTTTAGGTTATGAAATCCATTCGATAAGCACATAACTTGACAGTAATATAACTTACAATAAATCAACGTATGAAACTTCCTGGTAGAGTAAAACTGTGTGCCTTACCTGGGACGTCTTCCGCTGGCAGTCACTCTACCGACTGAGCTGCCCAACTACAGCTCCCGACTCGCACCGGCAGCTTCATTTTCGCCAGTAGCTTTTCCCCCAACTTCATTCTGGAAATAACATTATGCAAGGGCCGCCACTTTACTAGGAGGGTCTGTATGCCCGTATATTACCCCTCTAGTTGTCGACACCGGAACCAATGTATTGCTCCTTCAATAACCTCCCCGAAATCCACGTACTGCTCGGCACGGAATGCATTCTTCATTGCGTCAAACAGATAAGAAATCGCGACGTACAAGAGGCGGGCTGTTTGGTAGAAGAGGAAGGACATTTCAGTGAAGTTTTGTGAATTCTTCTCTGGTGCGGAGGTTTGTTTGGGGCCATGCGTTGTCATGGAGAAAGAGAGTTCGTTTGCATTTTTTGGCAATGACAACGCTGAAGCCACTTCGTCATTTTCCTATGGGTAGCGCAGTACACTTCAACTTTGATAGTTGCACCATGACGAAGGACATCAAACAGAATAACTCCTTCAGAGTCCCAGGAGACCATCGCCATGACTTTAGCGGTAGAGGGTGCGGCTTTGAACTTTTTCTTTGGAGGAGAAGTGGCGAGCCGCCAGCCCATGGACTAGCGTTTAATTCTGTTTCCAAGTGGTGAACCCCAAGTTTCATCGCCTGTGACGGTGTTCGACAAAAAATTGTGAAGACCAACCTCGTAACTAGCAAGCAATTGGGCACAGATGGTCCTTCGTTGCTCTTCTGTTAGGCGGCGAGAAACCCGCCGGGCACACACCTTTGAGTAACCCAACTGGTGAACGAGTGTGTCAGCACTACCTACAGACTTGTGCAGCGAGGTGTGTGATTGTGGACTGTCAGTCACCTCGAACGAGAGTGTCCGCACGTTCCCACACTGCAGCAGTCACAGCTGTGTGCTGCCGGCCGGTCGCGGGAGATCAGACAGGTTTGTGCGGCCTAGTTGTGATGATGACAGCCGCCTGACTCCACGACTCATCACGCCTTTGTTCACTGCCAGGTCTCTGTAGGTATTCTGCAAACGCCTATGAATATCTGTGAAGCTCTGGTTCTCCGCCAAAAGTGACAGTTCTCATCTTGGATCGCACCTCCGTTACAGACGTCCTGAAGCTCCTAATAACGCCGTCACCAATCTGAACTTCATGAAACTACAGGGCTGAAGCTGGGAATATTCCAAGACGTCCAACAACAAATTCCGCATTTTCAACCGATAATGACTGAAAAAAAGGGTTGCATTGCTTATTGAATGACTCCCGTATTTGCTATTATTTACCTTATTATTCAAAATATTTTAAAATATCTGTATTGTTTCTAGTTGGATTGAGTGTTAAAAATGATCTGTGTGCCCTTGTGTGTTAACCAGGGACCTAGAATCGATGGAGAGGCTCTATCCCCACCGCAGCTGCAGTGGTCCACAATCCCACGACGACTGCTGCAGTCCACTTCACCCTTCCGCCGCCCCACGCCGAACCCAGAGTTATTGTGCGGTTCGGCCCCCGGTGCCCCCCCCCCCCCCCCGCAGGGAATGTCTCAAACCAGACTAGTGTAACCCCTATGTTTGCGTGGTAGAGTAATGGTTGCGTACGCGTATGTGGAAAACTTGTTTGCGCAGCAATCGCCGACATAATGTAGCTGAGGCGTTATAAGGGGAACAAGCCTGCATCCGCCGCGGCAGATGGAAAACCGCCTAAAAACCATCCACAGACTGGCTGGCCCACCGGACCTCGACACAAGTCCGCCGGGCGGATTCGTGCGGGGGACCAGGCGCTCCTTCCCGCTCCAGAAAGCCGTGAGTTAGACCGCTTTTTTTTTTTTAATCTCATTTTGCTCTATATTGGTCGATGAATTTGTACGTGGCGGACGACAGACGACAGCCGTTCAGGTTCTTTGTTGATCCGTTCACTCAGTTTTTTTTGTTACAGAGGGAAGTTAACCCTCTGACCGAACACGTTGAGCTACCGTGCCGGCAACCGCTCGGCTGTGTGCCCTTACACATAATCAGAAGCTGGCTGTTACATCTGTATACCAACGACAAGAAATAAAACTAAAAATTAAAATGACATAAAATAGAAGATGGGAAACCTAGAACGCCCATTCATGACGAGACTCTACAAAACGATGCCATCAGCTCTAAACTGGTCTCCTTCCATGAAGACTGTTATTTAAAGGGACTCCTGGCGAATTTACAACAACAGTCGTTGTACAGACCGAAGACAGGTTTATTTCTTAAGAGCTCTTTCCTACGTCACATAATGACGTCAACAATACTAGGTGTGACGCTACGTCACATAAATATTGACCTTTTTTAGCGGTTGTAAATCGTAGTTTACGTATTTTATGAATATAATTAGTGTAAAAGATATAGTTAATGTTCTTGAAACAACTGATATGCAGCGATAGCATCTTTATTTAATGTCTATGAAAATAAAAAAGGATCGAAAGAGACGCGATTGTACGGCCGGTGAGGAAGGACGTATTTTGTGGTAGACACACTGTTTTGTTTCGCATTACGGAAGGCAGCCATTGAGCGGCTACACATATTTTAAGTAAGTTATTCGTATTTATTGCAAAAATAAACTTGTTATTATTATTACAAAATGAATTTCTGTGTAATAGTTGTCACCTCAAATGCTCGCAGTGGCTAATTATTTTTAATATGCATTTTTTCAGTAATTTGCGCTGCGAGAAGCTCATCTTCCGATGCAGCCTCTGGTCGGCCATTACCCGCCGAAGTATTAATTTATTTTTCAGTGTTTAACAGTAACTGTAAATGCGAGAGATTTCGTTATAAGAACCTTTTAAATTGCAACAGATAATTAATTTACGCTAAAGTTCATGTTTTTAAACTATACAGATTCCATGAGTTCAGTAAGTTTTATCTTGGCCGCTCCACGACTACAATCGAAATTCTCTCAAGCCTTGCTTTGCAATCAATAAATAGAAATTAACTAAATTACATTAAATTCAGTTAACGGCGACTACATTTTAGTCATCACGTTCAAAATCTAAAGTTGGTACATGAATAACTGAGGCCCCTCAAGAACCCGTTTCATATTTACTTATGCACGTAAATAAAAGTGATAAGAGAAGACAGTATCCCTGAGAGAAAGAATCATGCTGATAAATTATATATATATATATATATATATATATATATATATATATATATATATATATATATAAGTAATTTCTTTTGTATACGACGTCACGAATCCACAAAGTGACGTCACATAGGTAACGCCGACCCACATTGGAGAGCGGGAGATCAGAAGTAGTGTAATCGGGGCGGCCCGTTGGGCATCCTCCACATCAACATCTGGGTTAATCTGTGGAAAGGAGTAACGAATCCAGCCATGCTCAGGTTGGAGCTACATGACTGATTTCTCTTGTACAACATACAAGAGTGATGCAGTGTTCATGGCCAGCAGTCTTGGGAGTTGTCGGATCAATCGTCCTAGGTGGCAATGTGTTGTATTCTCGCTCGAAGCCGTCACGGCTTAGCGCGGTACGGAAGCACAGCATCCTTCAGAGGCCCTCATGGCCATCAGCTGAAGCTACGTCAGTTGTTGGAGATGCTGACCATCACACTGTGGTAATGCTGCAAATGTATCTCGAATTTTGGTATCTCCGTTGGTTGCCGATCAGGTAAATGGACAAACGTACTGAGCCATACCTGATGGCGACACACAGTGATAACTGCTTGATACAGTAGCGTGGCTACAGCCACAGTGGCTCTCAACTGTCAACGCCGTTGGAAAGATATAAATGGACACAGCACTCATAGGCTCCAATTCACAGTTTGTCAGGACACTGAAGCAACACCCATTAGCGGATTGTTGGACAGTCCGTAGTGTTTAAATGCAAACTTCTAGGGGCTTGGTCGAGGCCTGGACTGACCCTCAAGATACTAGCGAATGGTAGAGTCATTGTGAACACAGATCGAAAACTACTGCCCTGTATGCGCCTCAAAAGGGTATATGGACTTCAATAGTACCATAAGGAAGTGGGCAAACATATGAAAACACCACTTTGCCATGCCTAATGCAGTGTATGTAACCCGTTGGCGTTCAAAATACCTTCCAGTCATCTCTGAATAGATAAATACAGGTCCTACATGGCTTTCAAGGGAATTTTATATCATTATCCCTACAAAACAGTGGCATTGCGGCAAGATCAGATAATGATGTTACCTGTCTCTCCAAACTACACCACATAGGCTCAATAATATTGAGATCTGATGACTGTGGTGCCCAGGGGAGATGCGACAATTTATCCTCGTGCTCACAAAACTGGACCTGCACGATGCAGGCTGTGTGAAAGGGAACCCTGTCGTCTTGGAACTCAAATTACACTGGGGAAAATTGTACCATAGGGTGAACCTGATCAACAACAATGATCACATAATCACATGCAACTTTGCAGAGTAACCTTGGGGCGCATGGAATACCACGATATACCTACTGTTGCGGCCACGCGTAGTAAGCGTTGCTTCACGCAGTGGAGAATGGCAATACAGAGGCAGCCGGCGATCGCGGCATTGCGAATTAGGCGCGACACAGATAGCCTTGCTGACAGTTGCAGTCTACCAACCGGCTGACGCAATGACGCATGCAGACCGAGCGCCGAGCGAAGCCTGGAGAGTGCTCAGTACGGAAAGTGAAGCCAGCACACTAAGTCAGGCTGCAATACACTGTGGGAGTAAAAACAAGAATCTGCCACTGAGGGTAAAAAACGTCCTCCTGCCGGATATAAATAGTGGAGCGCAGGCAGCAACGGACAAAAGCAATTAGGAAGCAGTTCGGATCTGAGGACGGACGTGGTCCGTGTCCGAATGTTCAATCTTCATAGGTGACGAATTCGGAAGTCTGTTCCAGCTCGCAGGAGTCATCCGTTCACCACCAGAAGTCAACTTCAGCTCTGGGGGTCGTCCCGAGTTCAGTCGGCACCATGGCTGACTAACTACAGCGAGAACTTCCAGCAGGACCGGCCGCAGCGTGCTCTTGGTCACAGGCGCCGCCCGGCACTGACGCCCGGACTTCAAGGCAACCCGGCCACGCCACGTGGTCCGTCCATGACGGGACCTCGCAGACATCGTGACTGACGGCTTCCCAGCCTACGTTTTTTGTTATCAGTTCCACTAACTGACTTTTACAGTTAGGTCAACCCTCCCTCTTCAACCCGTTCCCCCTCTCTCGCTCTTCCAATCACACTCTTCACCTTCTTTTTCTTAATCTTATACAACTTTCACATAACAATATCAAATACCAAATTTGTCCCCCGCCTTCCCTACCCCTTTTTACACCGACATTATCATATTTAGCACTTTTTATATTATTACTGGCACTTACTATAACGTTAGTAGTGAGTATTGGCTTCTGAACTTTATTTCGTCTGCTCCTTGCAGACTTCGGCTTCATTATGCTAAATAACGTCTGATCACTTCATATTACTAACTATCTGATGTTTGCATGTAAGTGCAAAGATGGTGATTCACAATACCGCCACCAAACTTCATCAAATACTGTCAGATGACACCTAACACTAATAAACTTATATCTACATTTTACTATATCACGTCTTCTATAGTCTACATTCTCTGACGTTACGTTAATAGTTACATCTTAAAGGCATGTGCTAGTCTTGTGTTTACCTGCTTAGTCTGACTTTACCAATATGATGCGCTTGGACAACAAAGCGCTGCAAGCCGTTACTTTTGTACAATTTATATCAATGTTAAGCAAATGTGTTGAACAGTGTATTTGTCATCCTGCGTAGTACACAACAAAATCACGTTTATGGCCTAAGAAGTAAATGCATATCTGGTAATTTTATACAGCCTGCACCTGATATTTTTAAAACTTCCTTTTTTCAATTTTTTGCTATGGATCTTAATATTTGCATATTTTTGCTTTTAGCGTTATACTCGATAATGCCCCCCCCCTCCCCCCCATGAACCATGGACCTTGCCGTTGGTGGGGAGGCTTGCGTGCCTCAGCGATACAGATAGCCGTACCGTAGGTGCAACCACAACGGAGGGGTATCTGTTGAGAGGCCAGACAAACGTGTGGATCCTGAAGAGGGGCAGCAGCCTTTTCAGTAGTTGCAAGGGCAACAGTCTGGATGATTGACTGATCTGGCCTTGTAACAATAACCAAAACGGCCTTGCTGTGCTGGTACTGCGAACGGCTGAAAGCAAAGGGAAACTACAGCCGTAATTTTTCCCGAGGGCATGCAGCTTTACTGTATGATTACATGATGATGGCGTCCTCTTGGGTAAAATATTCCGGAGGTAAAATAGTCCCCCATTCGGATCTCCGGGCGGGGACTACTCAAGAGGATGTCGTTATCAGGAGAAAGAAAACTGGCGTTCTAAGGATCGGAGCGTGGAATGTCAGATCCCTTAATCGGGCAGGTAGGTTGGAAAATTTAAAAAGGGAAATGGATAGGTTAAAGTTAGATATAGTGGGAATTAGTGAAGTTTGGTGGCAGGAGGAACAAGACTACTGGTCAGGTGACTAAAGGGTTATAAACACAAAATCAAATGGGGGTAATGCAGGAGTAGGTTTAATAATGAATAGGAAAATAGGAATGCGGGTAAGCTACTACAAACAGCATAGTGAACGCATTATTGTGGCCAAGATAGATACGAAGCCCACACCTACTACAGTAGTACAAGTTTATATGCCAACTAGCTCTGCAGATGACGAAGAAATTGAAGAAATGTATGATGAAATAAAAGAAATTATTCAGATTGTGAAGGGAGACGAAAATTTAATAGTCATGGGTGACTGGAATTCGAGTGTAGGAAAAGGGAGAGAAGGAAACATAGTAGGTGAATATGGATTGGGGGTAAGAAATGAAAGAGGAAGCCGCTTGGTAGAATTTTGCACAGAGCACAACATAATCATAACTAACACTTGGTTTAAGAATCATGATAGAAGGTTGTATACATGGAAGAACCCTGGAGATACTAAAAGGTATCAGATAGATTATACAATGGTAAGACAGAGATTTAGGAACCAGGTTTTAAATTGTAAGACATTTCCTGGGGCAGATGTGGACTGACCACAATCTGTTGGTTATGACCTGTAGATTAAAACTGAAGAAACTGCAAAAAGGTGGGAACTTAAGGAGATGGGACCTGGATAAACTGAAAGAACCAGAGATTGTACAGGGTTTCAGGGAGAGCATAAGGGAACAATTGACAGGAATGGGGGAAATAAATACAGTAGAAGAAGAATGAGTAGCTTTGAGGGATGAAGTAGTGAAGGCAGCAGAGGATCAAGTAGGTAAAAAGACGAAGAAGGGAGGATATAAAATGTAGGCTGGCAATGGCAAGGAAAGCGTTTCTGAAGAAGAGAAATTTGTTAACATCCAGTATTGATTTAAGTGTCAGGAAGTCATTTCTGAAAGTATTCGTATGGAGTGTAGCCATGTATGGAAGTGAAACATGGACGATAAATAGTTTGGGCAAGAAGAGAATAGAAGCTTTCGAAATGTGGTGCTACAGAAGAATGCTGAAGATTAGATGGGTAGATCACATAACTAATGAGGGAGTATTGAATAGGATTGGGGAGAAGAGAAGTTTGTGGCACAACTTGACCAGAAGAAGGGATCGGTTGGTAGGACATGTTCTGAGGCATCAAGGGATCACTAATTTAGTATTGGAGGGCAGCGTGGAGGGTAAAAATCGTAGAGGGAGACCAAGAGATGAATACACTAAGCAGATTCAGAAGGATGTAGGTTGCAGTAGGTACTGGGAGATGAAAATGCTTGCACAGGATAGAGTAGCATGGAGAGCTGCATCAAACCAGTCTCAGGACTGAAGACCACAACAACAACAACTCGATAATGGCGTGAAAGCCGAGCTCTAGATTGTACAGAAGAAAAATACAATTACATACAGTCAACTGGCGATTTATTCTTTTCCCATTAAACTGTTTTAGAAACTACAATTCCCGCATGAATTTGGCTCCTTTGCTTTCTGATCAAAAATGGTTCAAATGGCTCTGAGCACTATGGGACTTAACTTCTGAGGTTATCAGTCCCCTAGAACTTAGAACTACTTAAACCTAACTAATCTAAGGACATCACATACATCCACGCCCGAGGAAGGATTCGAACTTGCGACCGTAGCGGTCGCGCGGTTCCAGACTGTAGCGCCTAGAACCGCTCGGCGACCTAGGCCGGCCGCTTTGCTTTGTGCATCTCGATGTTGTTCATATTGGCCAATTTTTCCCTCCTTTACAGGCTGTTTCCATATGGTCAATATGTATGGCCCTTATCACTTTCGATATTCCTACAGACCTCACTGTTTTCTAATCAAACCTTCAAGAAGCACATCCTACAACACAGGCAGTTGCGCGGATATAATTTGGATGCCTCACACGGCACAATGTCGAGTATGTTTTCACAACAGTAATGAACCGTGATTTATTTTCCAAGAATATTCTTAAGAATTTATTTTATTTACTAGCGACTCATCAAAAACATTAACACATTTAATCACACTATGTAAGCATGGAAGTAATTGCCATGGAGTAACTGATGAAATCATAACCAAATTCCTTTTAACAAATGGGAATTTTATTCACTTCAATAGTGCCTAAAACATTTTTTAAAAGAAACAGATTTAAAATTATAATCAGACAGCACCCTCCAAATATCAAAGTTTCAATTTATTCAGAGGCAGAAAGAAACATGTTTTGACTGTATGAGCTTTCGGGCAGAGAACCTTGCCGCTCCCTTTTGACACGGCCGTAGTTACGACCACTCACAACAGCCTCTGAGAGACTACACTGGTGCAAATCTGCAACACACCAGATAACTTTGAACCAAGAGTTTTAACAATTTACACAAGCACACAAACCATGCACCCCCTGTAGGAGGGATGGAAATGGTAGAAAACACTAACAATTAAAATATTAACCTTGCCACCGAAGGTGCAACTTCATTTTAACTTCCAAGAAAAGTCTTACGGTGAAAGGGTGACAACTTCATACACTAAAATGATCATTTAAATAAAAGCCCATGAAATGCAATCTTTTATAAAATTCTACAAGGTTGGCCAAACAATGCCTCTCAAGATCATAGGCAATAATATCAAAGTTTCCAAAGATCAAAACATATTTCAGGTATTAGGCCGTTACACTCCAAGCAATAAATTCGTTAACACACCAAATTCGACAAACATGACAGAGGCAGCTACTAACGTACGGTAGATTGGTAGGGAGATTACCGAATAACCCGAACCGCAGGTTGCTCCAACCCGCCCGTCTCACGGCGTCGCAGCTCGCACCGACCAGACTGATGTCGTGGGTTGACTCCTGTTGCTCTCGTGTCGACCGCGAAGTCACTACCCCCCACTATACGCCGCGGCCCACTGGACGCACGTGGCGACCTCACATGGCCGGCCGCGGTGGTCTAGCGGTTCTGGCGCTGCAGTCCGGAACCGCGGGACTGCTACGGTCGCAGGTTCGAATCCTGCCTCGGGCATGGGTGTGTGTGATGTCTTTAGGTTAGTTAGGTTTAAGTAGTTCTAAGTTCTAGGGGACTTATGACCTAAGATGTTGAGTCCCATAGTGCTCAGAGCCATATGAACCAACCATACCTCACATGCGCCGACGCTCAAGACGGACAAGTCATCATGTGTCTCAATGCGCGACCGACCAACCGATCGATCTAACCGCCAATGACCACTGCCTAAGCAAACTCGAGCAGACTGTCGGTCTAACGCGCAGACTCAGATGTAGGAACTAAGCCCCCACCGGGCGACCACTCGTTGAGTTCTCTTACTGGCGGAGTGGAAAGATTCTCATTTTGCTGGCTTTAAACGCTGATCCGAACGACAGACATACTAGCACTCCGAACGACGGACAGACACTAACTGCCAAACAAATGCGGACGAGAGACAGGCTAGCAAGCTGTGGACGAGAGACTGACCGACTGTCGCGCTCATAGCGCCCCTTAAATGCACGTGAACAGGCAACCTTTCTCCTTTCCCACCAGAGGGAGACACCAAAGCTGCGTTTGCCACAGCGGCGCCACCGCAGAAACGGAGGGCGACTGCTTCACACTAGGCGCTGCGGCGCGCTCTTCAAAAGAGCAATTTTTACCACGGCTCAAGTTATACTTAGAATGCACTCCTGAACTAATAGCTCGAAATGATTGTCTGGGAAAGCATTCAGTACGGACGACGTTTTTAGCCTACCACCGACTTTAAACATCTATTTTCACCAATATGTCACATGATATCTTACGAACCATAGATGAAGGGTATCAGACGGATGCCGTATTCCTTGACTTCCGGAAAGCGTTGGTGCGCCACTGTAGACTCCTAACTAAGGTACGAGCGTATGGGATTTGTTCCCAAATATGTGAGTGGCTCGAAAACTTCTTAAGTTATAGAACCCAGTACGTTGTCCTCGATGGTGAGTGTTCATCGGAGGTGAGGGTATCATCTGGAATGCCCCAGAGAAGTATAGTAGGTCCGCTGTTCTTTTCTATCTACATAAATGATTTTTTGGATAGGGTGGGTAGCAATGTGCGGCTGTTTGCTGATGATACTGTGGTGTACGGGAAGGTGTCGTCGTTGAATGACTGTAGGAGGATACAAGATGACTTGGACAGGATTTGTGATTGGTGTAAAGAATGGCAGCTAGCTCTAAATATAGATAAATGTAAATTAATGCAGATGAATAGGAAAAAGAATCCCGTAATTTTTGACTACTCCATTAGTAGTGTAGCGCTTGACACAGTCACGTCGATTAAATATTTAGGCATAACATTGCAGAGCGATATGAAGTGGGAGAAGCATGTAATGGCAGTTGTGGGGAAGGCGGATAGTCGTCTTCGGTTCATTGGTAGAATTTTGGGAAGATGTGGTTCATCTGTAAAGGAGACCGCTTATAAAACACTAATACCTATTCTTGAGTACTGCTCGAGCGTTTGGGATCCCTATCAGGTCGGATTGAGAGAGGACATAGAAGCAATTCAGAGGCGGGCTGCTAGATTTGTTACTGGTAGGTTTGATCATCACGTGAGTGTTACGGAAATGCTTCAGGAACTCGGGTGGGAGTCTCTAGAGGAAAGGAGGCGTTCTTTTCGTGAATCGCTACTGAGGAAATTTAGAGAACCAGCATTCGAGGCTGACTGCAGGACAATTTGACTGCCGCCAACTTACATTTCGCGGAAAGACCACAAAGATAAGATAAGAGAGATTAGGGCTCGTACAGAGGCATATAGGCAGTCATTTTTCCCTCGTTCTGTTTGGGAGTGGAACAGGGAGAGAAGATGCTAGTTGTGGTATGAGGTACCCTCCGCCACGCACCGTATGGTAGATTGCGGAGTATGTATGTAGATGTAGATGTAGATGTATATGTAGGGTAGAGTGAAGTCACCACCAACGGTAATTGTAATGGTGGGGTACCTATTTGAATTGAGTATAAAAGTTTTCTTTGAACTGTTCAGCAACTGTATCATCTGAGTCGGGTATCCAGTAAAAGGAACTAATTATTAATTTGTCCCGGTTGTCAAGAATAACGTCGATCCATTCTAACTCACAGGAAATATCTGCTTCAGTTTCACCTCATGGCAAACCACTTCTGACAGCAATAAACACTCCACCATAAGCTCTACTTCATCTATCCTTTCCGAACATGCTTAAATCCTCTGTAAAGATTTCAAGTGAACTTATCTCCACATTTAGCGATCTTTCCATACCTTTAACGAATTGAGCTTGAGTGCCTTCTATTAACACTTGGAGTTCTTGTCTTTTCCCATTCCGGCTGTGACAGTTGCAGTAGTTGTTAGAACTACCCTCGTCTTGTGTTTGCCCTGCACCCTGTCAGACCGGCGTCTTTCATTAGTTTCCCGACAACCTGTAACTAAAAAATTACCCAGCCCCGTCCACACAGCCCCCGCTACTCATGAAACCACTTTCAATGTATAATGGTCCAGTGACCTATTAAGCGGAAGCAGAAAATCCGCCACACAATGGCCCAAGTCGTGGAATCTGCAGCCTGCACGATCGCAGAACTGTCTCAACCTGATTCACACCCTCCACTCGGCTTTGTACCAAAGGACCACAGTCGGTTCTGTCGACGATGCTACAGATGGCGAGCTCCGTCTTTATCGCACATGGAAGACTGACAGTCTTTACCACTTCAGCTGCCTGAAACCAAAGAGAATTTCTTCCGATCCAAATCGACACACATTGTAAGTAGTGACACAAGCCACCATCTGGAATTGGCTACAGCATGTGCTCTTCACGGCATCTGGAAGCACACGTTCCACATCTGGAATGATTCCTCCCAGTTTGCACACAGGATTCCTTCCTCCCTTTGGCAGCCGAGCCCTAAGCTACCCAATAATGCACCTTATGTTGGAGCTCCTAACTACCAGTAATCTCACCTTCTTCGAATGCGCAGACCTAGCGGGCGGAGATGCTTCCTCTGGCTCACGATTTTTGTTAGCCACAAACAGAGCCTACCTGTTTGTCCGACAAACCAGAGAAGCCCAACGATCAGACTCCCTGGAAAGTCATTCGTTGTCTGCCACATCTTGGAACGACCTTTCACTCGACCGTAGGTGGGAGATCATACTCAGCGCGCCCACAGTAGTGGACCTATTGGGGGACACGTGGGACGTGCTGGAAGTCAGCCCTTCCACAGCGATGCCCGTGGACTATGGCCTCAAACTGCCTGACCGACGCCAACACCACATGGAGCTGTGAGCAAAGTGTCACTAACAACCTGCATCTGAACACGGCAATCGCAATTCCCATCACACCAAAAATGGCGAGCCGGCCGCGGTGGCCGTGCGGTTCTGGCGCTGCTGTCCGGAGCCGCAAGGCTGCTACGGTCGCAGGTTCGAATCCTGCCTCGGGCATGGGTGTGTGTGATGTCCTTAGGTTAGTTAGGTTTAAGTAGTTCTCAGTTCTAGGGGACTTATGACCTAAGATGTTGAGTCCCATAGTGCTCAGAGCCATTTGAACCAAAAATGGCGAAAATATACTCTACCCACGTAATATAACGCAGGACTCTTGCTAATAAATACACTAACACCCTCGAAATAAAGGAATTTAAACTAAAGAGCTCTGGGCCAATTAAAAATTAGTCGGTTCCTATGACAAGCTGTGTCGTCTCACGGACGAAACGGTATACTCTGATGAGCTGTTGTAGTAACGAAAGCTACCACTCGGTTCTGCAGAGAAATATCTCATCTTACCAGGCTATTTAATTCTCAGCAACCTACTATAGCAACGTCAAATCTGAAACACTTTCATTTCCTTCTTTTCTGATATTCCCACGGTCAACAATAATGACACGAAGTTCGGAGTCATCTGCTACCGAGATCCCATTTAAAGTCCAAGAAGTCCTCCGTGTTTCGTTTGGTACCTGTTTATTTTGTAACTCGTAAAAGGCGGAGCGACTTATAAACTCCGTAAAGTTGGCCGCACTGCGGTAACTCGGTCGCTAAAAGCCTCGACGAGCTACTTACAGCCAAGTTACTTTCCGCGGACACGGCGCGCCAGACTTTTACGCCCTTCTTTCCGCTTTCGGTCGACACATCACAGAGATGCAGAAAGCGCACTCTAGCAGGTGAGTGCCTGTCCCTCGCAGACCAGCGTCAAAGAGAGAAAGCGTGCGAGTACCACAACACGTAATAGCGCCAGAGCTTCCATGCAGCAGAGAAGCACTCCCCTGATTATGCAACTTAGGCGAATAACTTCTTGTCTTATTTTTCAGTGCGACAATGTCATCGAAGAGAAAAATCATCCATTCAACATACGTGCATCAGCTAAAGAAATTTTATTACATTACCGAGCTGGATACACCAAAATGTTCTTCTTTTTACGTGGCTGGGGAAGCTACCCGAAGGAAAAGCAAAGGAGTGTAATAGTTTGGCCAAATCGGAGATATTTTATGCCTGGGAGTAAATAGCTGTTGCTCCCTTCACTGCGTATCAAGCTAGAATACCTGTATATGAAGCAATTTGTAAGGACTCTTATACAAGATGGTCATTGCTTTAGGTAAACTTTCCATGAAATTTCCCTTAATTAGCGAAGAACAATTGAAAGCTGTATTGGTTCTCAAATTTAGAAACTGATGAAGAACAACAAATTTGACAATGTTAGGGAAGGAGATGCACGGAATGGTTTCAGGTCTGTTACGGAAAACTTTCTAAGGAAAAGAGAACATCAACGTCTAAACCATGTTGGAAAATTTGCAGGAGTTAGATTGTACATAAGAACTTCACAACGTAAGACGCACATTTCGTCCCGCGCTAAGACTAGAACGCGAGTGGCACGTGGGTACTTATTGGGTGTTTCTCTTAGACACAGTTACCCATTGGAGGTGCATCACAGTGTGTGAATAAATGGTGTGGCAACTGGAAACGCTACAAAAAGTTAAAGTGCGCGGGGCCGTACGGCTCTTGTGAGCAAAAGGTCTACACTGATGTCGCAAAAGTTGTGGGATGGAGATATGCACACATATAGATGGCGGTAGGATCGCATACACGAGGTGTAAAAGGGCAGAGCATTGGCGAAGCTGTCATTTGTACTCAGATTATTCACGCGAAAAAGTTTCCGACGTGATTATGGCGGCACGACGAGAATTGACAGATTTTGAACGAGGAATGATAGTGGATCAAGACGCATGGGACATCCAGTTTCGTAATTCGTTAGGGAATTCAGAGATCCACAGTGTCAAGAGTGTGCCGAGAATACCAAATTTGAGGCATTACCTCTCACCATGGGCATCGCAGTGGACGACGGCTCTCACTTAACGACCGAGAGCAGTGGCGTTTGTCAGTGCTAACTGACAAGCAACACTACGTGAAATAACCTCAGAAATCACTGTGAGACGTACGACGAACGTGTCCATTTGGACAGTGGGGCGAGATTTGTCGTTAATAGGCTACAACAGCAGACGACTGATGCGAGAGCCTACGCTAACTGCACGACATCGCTTATAGCGGCTCTCCTGGACTCGTGACCACATCGTTTCGACACTAGACACCTGGAAAAGCGTGGCCTGGTCCCGTGAGTCCCGATTTCAGTTGGTAAGAGATAATGGTAAGGTTCGTATGTGGTGCAGGCCCCAAGAAGCAATGGATCCAAGTTGTCAACACGCACTGTACAACCTGGTGGTGGCTTCATAATGGTGTTGTTTGTGTTTACATGGAATGGACTGTGTCCTCAGATCCAACTGATCCCTCCATCGACTGGAAACTGTTATATTCGGCTACCTGGAGACCATCTGGAGCAATTCATGGACTTCTTGTTCCCAAAAAATTAAGAAATTTGTATGAATGACAAGTCGCCATGTCACCGCGTCATAATTGTTCACGACTGATTTGCAGAACATTGACCAAAATTCTAGCGAATCTGGCTAACCAGATATTCCGAGACTAATCCCATCAATCATTTGTGCGACGTAACCGAGAGGTCAGTTCGTGCACAAGAACCTGCACTGCAACACTTCTCCAGTTATGGCAAAATACTTCTGTAGGGGACCTGCAGCGACCTGTTGAGTTCATGCCTCGTCAAGTTTCTGTGCTACGGCGGGGAAAAGGAGGTCCGTCCCTACACGGTATTAGGAACTGTCCCATCACATTTCTCACTGGAACGTTTTTACGTAACACCTGTATTGTTTAATCTTTAAATCTAAAGGGAGTGGAAGGGCTGACACAATGAAGTTCACATTTCAATTCCATTGTGTTTATTAACTACCAAAAACAGTCTCACGCAAAACTGACAGACGCCACTCAGGCAAGATTATATACGAAACACTCATTACATAAAATAGTAAGCAAGTTAATAAATCATTAACCTACGATCACCCATAAACACTCAGAAACGCTTCTCAGGCAAAATGTTTAAGAAACTCTCTCATTGCTTAAAATCATTAACAAACTAGTAAACCATTAGCAACGATCTCATATAAAAATTGACAGAAGCCACTAAGGCTGAATCTGACCATAACTTTAACAAAACAACTCTAATTACGACACTTTATTTAAGACCCATTCAATTCCAATACTTTAACATTACATCTAAAATAACAGTGGACACACAGCCTCAATTTAACATGAATACTTAGAACATATTTATTAAAACGTGACTTGGGCAATCTTACAAATTACTAGACTAGAGAACCTAGCAGAGAGAACCCCGAAATTATTCAAATGCCCATTGACTTGTAAGATGGGCATTTAGGCCATAGAAAGTTACAACTTCGTACAATCCTGAATGTGTAACAAGAGAAGTAAGGCCCAAGCTAGTAAGGCCGAAGTTTAATCACGAACGGTGGAACCAACTAAGGGGAGTAATACTCATCTCTGAACCAAGACGTGGCTCCGTTTGGAACCCCACATCGAGTAGGCCACAGAAATGTGCACCCAGCAAACGCTACCGAAGAGGAACACACGAGCTCAGGCGAAATCCACCGCCCGTAAGCCATACTTGTAATCTAAAGGAAAGCTCTGCGCTTCTGTTGCCCGCTGCCTCAGCTCACTGAAACACAGACTACACCGGACAACAGGAGGCCAAAAAACTTTTCTTAACTTTAACATTCAAGATTGACCAGTGAATTAACACTATAAAATCAAGGCTAAACAGCAACTAATTTCACTCGCAAGTCCTTTCTTTAAATGAAAAAGTACATGATAAAAAAACACCAAGAGTGGGAAATGAACTGGCTCACGAGAGACGACATTCACTAGAACTTAATGAAACACATATTGGCCACCTTAAGTGGGCCTGCAAAGCTCAACATGGTAACCTTTAGAAATAAAAACTCAGATCGGCCACAGAGGACATATTAACATGACTTAACCGATATCGTAAGCAAACTAAACACTTGCTGATAATAGCTAATTAACTAACATTCTGCAAATACATCAATATTACGCGGAAGCAGAGCACACGCTTAGTAAGAAGCATCAAATGAAATCGAACACAAATAACATCACGCGTCCGGCAACGTCTTACTGTACCAAGAGCGAGCACAGTCACAGTTAAGTAAGTGCTCTTAGTAATTAGAGTACTTAAGCGGGTGTCTTGATGCTGGGGCGATTGTGCGAATATGTCGGACCATCACTTCACAAGACCTTAATAGCGTGTCCCTCCAAGAAAGCGGGCACATCCAAAGCTCACGAGGTTGCCGGAGAATGCACAGCGCCGGCCAACCCCCGCCGCCTCCAGTATAACCACGTGATAACCGCCGCCCGGCCTCAGGCACGCCGTCTTCGTTTCTGCCCGCCAGCCAATCGCCGACTCGCGCACCGCCGCCTTCCGTTCGCAAAGCGTTTTTCCTCTTACTCGTGGTCGGCACTCGCTTATATCCCGAGCCGGCCCAAGCCCCAAGACAAACCTCTGTACTAGGAAATCGATCGTAGTGTCAGAGATACTACTGGCGCCGGTCCCGCCTCGGCTCAGTCACGTCAGTGCATAACGTACAAAAATTCACCATTAAACTATGGCGGCATATGGGCCAAATGCAATGTCGCGTCCAGCCGTTGAGAAAAGCTAACAACAATTTTATGGATGCTGCACTGACGTGGGCCTTACTGATCGGAAACTTCAGATTTTTCATCACGTGATTTCCTTCTTTTCGGCAAGCTTAGAGAAGTGGAGAAAAGAAAAAATGGAAATGTCGTGTGGCTAGGGCATCCCGTCGGGTAGACCGTTCGTCTGGTGCAGGTCTTTCGAGTTGACGCCACTTCGGCGACCTGCGCGTCGATGGGGATGAAATGATGATGATTAGGACAACACAACACCCAGTCCCCGAGAGGAGAAAATTTCCGACCCAGCCGGGAATCGAACCCGGGCCCTTAGGATTGACAGTCTGTCACGCTGACCACATTTTTGTTTTTCCAGAACCGCGCGGCCACTTTTTTTTTTTTTCTTTATCGAAACCAGGCCCCTGAGGACGGCAGTCCGTCACGCTGACCACTTTTTTTGTTTTTTGTTTTTTTTTAAAGAAAGAAAATTACCTCTTCCACTTCTGGCGTTGGCCCCTATCACCCATATTACCCCCAAAAACCTATGTAGCCTAAAAACAAAAACAAAGCTAGTGCTACCGCCACTTTCATCCTGAAGCTAACTAGGACGTCCGTTCGCCACCACTTCAGGTTCCGCCAACGAACGAAAATTAAATATGCCTCTGAACTTTTTATAAAAATAAAAGGAGAAAGGAAAGGGTATAATACTTTATTATATTTTATTTGTTGTTCATTGTGTTCTTATTTTGTTCTTGTGTATTTATTTGGATTCGAAAGCAGGTCTCCTGCCCACTTTTTTTTAAAATCTTTTTTATGTATATAGATACCAATGTGCGAACAGTCATAGTTAATCAAGCCTGGAAAACTAAAACAGAATGAAGACACCATCGAAGATATGAAACATAAATAACATGAAAAGAAAGCTTCCACATCGTAGTTAGGCTTCTCAGCGACTGCGCCCACTGATTAAGATTGTTCAGTATATGCTCGTTTGTAGTTCGTTCTGACCTCATCTGCCACTGCCTGGAACATTCCAGCTGCACGGCGGGCTGTGAAAGGCACTCCAAAGGTAGTTTGCGAAGCACTGTCGATATCTGGTATGCCCGGAAATAGCATGATGTCTTTCTTGCAAATAGAGCCAGAAGTCAAGGAAATTCTTGTGTCCGTCACGACAGAGGTAATGGACCGCATATCCACGTATCCAGGTGACGGAGTTGGTTCGAGTCTTGGGGTAAATTGTCTCATCCGGAAACAATAACGTGCGTGCAGATATATGCTCCGGCCTAACCCGCAAGAGATAAGCCAGCATCTGCCGCACTAGGTGCCAAACCGGTTCCGCCTCTCCACAGCTGAGGTGGTGCTCGTCAGAATCTACTGTATTACAACCCACACAATTGGGAGATTCTGCCATGTGGATATTGTAGAGACGTTCTTGCGTCACCAGCTTCCCATTAACGACTACGTACCATTGGGAGACAACATCGGAATCAAGCATGGCATCGTCTACAGTCTTCCACACCACGCGCCACCGTACGTCAGGATATTTTAGTTCGACCACATTTAGGGGGCAGCGTTGCAGCATGTCATGATATAGGCGTCGAGTTGTGGCCATTTGTGGTGTCGTGAGCGCTACACTGCAATAACTTTGTTCTAAATAGAAACGTCCTATATAAAAGAGGGGCGCTGGGATGTCCTGTAGTGGCACCGGCGCTCTTAGTGAAGCAGGTCGTAGTGCCGTCAGAAGCAGACTCGTGAGGCTCGTAGGACAACGGCGCAGCAGACATAAATGTGAGCTAACATAGAGGGCAATGGCCCTATTATGGACGTTAACTAGGCCGAGACCACCTTTTTCCTTGGGGAGGGTAAGAGATACGTATCTGATCTTCAGTAACATACCAGCGGTGACGAAGTACCCCAGGGCTGCCATAATGCTACGAGCCAAGGGTTGCGGAATGAGTAGCGTTTGGGCGACATGCGGTATGCGGGACGCCCGCTGAACGATGTTGAGGGATCGCAAGCGCTGATTTGCAATTCCGGCCCTAATTTTGTTAAGAAGGCGTCGATAATTGAGCGTCGTCGCGCGTCGCATGTCGTTCATTAAATCTAAGCCCAAGCAGCGGACAGTATCACTGAAGCGTAAGGGGGCAATGTGTTTCTGCGGTAGCCCAATCCCGATGCTAAAGGCGACAGACTTGTCAACGTTGATTTGGCTACCAGAAGCTGTACCGCAGGTTGCAATCCAGTCCAAAGCCGCGGCCATATCGTCAGCTCCACGTATGACGATCATCAAATCATCCGCATATGCGGTGCAGCGATAGATAGAGCCGCCGAACTGTATCCCAGTGAGCCTGTCTCGGAGACCACACAACAAGGGTTGTAAGGCCAATGCAAATAACAATGTTGATAATGGACATCCCTGTCGTACTGATCGGCGGATCGGCATGGGTGCCGTCAGTCTTCCCTTAACAAGGACTCGAGAAGTAGCCCCATGCAGAAGGCGTGTCAACACTGTGATAAAGGGGTCGGGGTATTCCATGCGCCGTAGAACGGCCGTGAGGAAAGTGTGGCCCACACGGTCAAAAGCCTGGCTAAAGTCGATAGACGCCATGGCTGCCGGCAAGCGTCTCACCCGTGCAAGGGAGATGAGATCTCTGTAACGACAGAACGCAGTTCTGATGTTGTTGGGTCCCCCCAAGGACATCTGATCGCTGGACAGGACGTGCAATAGTGTGGCGCGAAGACGTTCTGATAGCAGCCTCGAGAAGATCTTGAAGTCGCTGTTCAGTAACGTTAAGGGGCGATAATCGCGGACATGATTCCGTCCCTTCGGCTTATGGATGGGGACAATCAGTCCTTCCAAGAACAGTGCAGGCAACGGTGTACCCGGGGACATCAATTCCTGACAAATTTCAACCCAACATGGTACCAACAGTTGTTTAAATGCTCGATAGAACTCTAATGGTAATCCATCGATTCCTGGTGATTTATGGGGAGCACCTTTACCAATGGCGTCGAGCACTTCCTCTTCTGTCACTTCTCCCAGTAAAGTCGGTACCATGTCTGGTGGAACTGTACCGTGGACATGTGCTGAAACGGTGTCTACCGTCGCCATATCAGGGAGCACTGCTGAATAAAGTTGAGCGTAATGCCCATAGAAGGCTTCTGCTATATCTGCTTGTTCTGCCACGTGTCGTCCGTCGTCCGTTATTATGTCGGTTACCAGTGCCCTACGGCGCCTCCTGCGTTCTAGGAGCACGTGGTGCATAGATGGCCTTTCTGATTGTATCATGTCGGGAGCACGCGACCGTATAACAGCGCCTTGTAAATGATGGCGTGCTAAGGAGACGAGCTGCGCTTTCGCGCGATTGACTATGATCTGCCTGTCAGGTGAGGGCTCCATAGCAAGACATTCCCGTAGGACATTGTAATAAAAGTTTTCCGTGCTCCTCCTCCATGCCGCCGCTTCGCGGTCGTAAGCCATGAAGATGCGCCTAAGAGCAGGCTTGGCACATTCAATCCACCAACTGAGGGTCGATCGGTAACGACCACGACGCTGTAAGGACGCGTTCCACGACTCTTCGATAGCACCTTTATATGCCGGCTCGTCCAGATGGGCGACGTTCAGTTTCCATGGGGGGCCTACTGCGCCACACACGTGCAGGTTGGAGGGCAATGGTGCAAATATAGGCTGTGTTGTCGGTGAATGCAGTGGGCCAGAGCTCTGCTCCTCTCGTCGCCGTCGAAAGGGTGCTTGTGACGTATATCCTGTCCAACCGACTTGATGAATGACCTGTATAATGGGTGTAACCAGGAGCTGGGCCATGGATGTGGCGCCACGTGTCGATCAGGTGGAGGTCACGCACTAGCATTTCCAATTCCGCACACGGGACGTGATGTGGCTGTTGATCAGACGGAGATAATGTACAGTTAAAATCTCCTCCCATCACCATATCGTCTATGCTGCCCATAAATAGACGCGTAATATCTTCCGAAAAAAAGCGGGCCCGATCTCTCCGCCTCCCTGGTCCTGAAGGGGCATATACATTGATGAGAGGGACACCGTTGACAGTTATTGCCATGGCTCTTGCACTCGGTAAGTACAGTACGTCCGTAGCCGCCAAGCCGTCCCGTAGCAGGATAGCCACGCCACAATCGGTAGAAGAGGAGTGGGAGATGTGGGCGGTATATCCGTAGAAGTCAGGGAAACTAGCGACACATACTTCTTGTAAGAGGGCCACGTCGATGTCCGCCGCATCGAGCATGCGTTGTAGCATTGTCAGTTTGTGTGGTGCCCTTATCGCATTGATATTGATGGTGGCAAGGCGAAAGGTGTGCTGCCTAGTCTCTTCACCTAGGGTAGACGCCATGGCAATCAAAAATAACCGCAAGAGATGCCGGACCCACCAAACCCGTTACAAATTACGAGTCTTTGACGCCAGGAGGGGCATCCCCTTAGCCACCCCCTCCTCTGTCACCCGTTCCCTCTCCAGGAAGTTCCTCAACATCGTCCGACCACAGTGGGTGCAACACGATGCTGTGTAGCTGATCGGCACCCAAATCTTTCTCACGTACGTCGTCTTTGGTAGAGGTAGACGGAGCGCCATCCACCGACGCGACCTGCTGCATCTGTGGTGCAAGTTGTAACTGGGCACTCGTAGTATGGGCAAGTGAACCGTCTACACCACTTAGATCCTCAGCAGGCGCATTATCCATGCCGTCGGATGAGATGTCACCTTCTTGACCGGCCGTGTGGAGGAGGCAATCGTCAGAAGGGGTCCACCGACGTCGCTTGCGTCGTCGAGGCGAACGTTGCTTTCGAACGTGGACATCCGTATCCGAATGTGGGAGGCAATCCAGCGTCGTATCACCTTCCGCTAGGAAAGCCGCGGTCGGGACAATGTACGCGTCCACGTCCATCGCGTTCTGAATGTGATGTTGCGTCTGGATTCCGTGGGACTGTTGCTGCTGTTGTTGCTGTGGAGGGGGCGACATATGGGTTGGTATAGGGGGTCCTTCCTCTTCCTCCCTTGGTACTTCTGACGTCGATGGAAGTGTCTGATCGCCCACTTCGTCTTCATCTATGGTGCGCATCGTCGTCTGAGCGTACGTGAGGGGCAGGATTGTCGTCCCCGTCGGGGAAGCGGAGTCTCCCACCGGAATCTGCGTAATTCTACGTTGTAAGCAGCACGATCGAACATGGCCTTCCTGCCCACATCCGGAACAGGTACGCGGTTGACCGTCGTACATGATGATTGCACGACAGCCACCGATGTTCAAATAGGACGGCACATGTTTCTTGAGCTCAAGTTTAATTTGGCGCACACCATTGTAGACCTTGTAAGTCGAGAAAGTTTGCCACTTTTCTGCAACGTGGCTGATAACATTGCCATATGGTCGGAAGGCGTCCTTGACAACTTCCTCTGGGACCTCGAAGGGGAGCTCAAAAACCCGAACAATCCTTAGGCCCATGCCTGCATGATCCACCGTCACGGCACCGATATGCCCGTCAGAATGTTTGAATCTGAGTGAGTTCGAGTATTTAGACACCACTGTCGCGCAGACCTCTGCACTGGTCATTTTCACATAAACCACGCTCGCCGTTATAGAAAAATGTATTCCGACGACAGTCACCGGATCTAAACGTAGATCGTCGCGTATGAACTGTTCTATTTCATAGCCTCGAGGACGCGCATGATCTGGTTGAAAAGTAATTTTGATCGTATCGTGGCGCCATGTGTGTGCCATAGCCGCACTGAACGTGGAACAAATACTACTCGCGCCGCGCGAAAGTAAACACAAGCAAGCGCTCACGGTCGCGCACGGCGGGGCGCAGCGGACGTCCTCGCCCCACCGCAGCCGAAAGCAGACTGACCACTCAGCTACCAGGGCGGACGGAGAAAAGAAATTTTCCAACCGTGAGAACGTTTTCATAATAGTTCTCGAATGGCTGCTTCACCAAGGCGGCCATCTCCACGTCAAGGAGTTGAACAACTGATAGAACTTTTCGAGCGCTGTTCGCAGAGATTTGGTGACTATGTTGAAAATACTGTCATCTATAAGGGGCAGTCAAATGAAATGGAGATATATGGTAAGAAGAAAGTAAACTTTTAATTGCTTCAAAAACATTCACCGTAACTGTTAATACAGACTGAAGTGCCAAAGAAACTGGTATAGCCATGTGTATTCAAATACAGAGATATGTAAAGACGCAGGAAACGGCACTGCGGTCGGCAACGCCCATGTAAGACAACATGTGTCTGGGTCGTTTACAGCTGCTGCAATGGCAGGTTATCAAGATTTGAGTGATGTTTAACGTGGTGTTATAGTGTTATAGACGGTGCACGAGTGATGGAACACAGCATCTCCGAGGTAGCGATTAAGTGGGGATTTTGCCGTACGACCATTTCACTAGTAAAAAAAAAACCTGCAAGAACAGGACCAACGACGACTGAAGAAATTCGTTCACCGTGACAGAAGTGCTACCCTTTCGCAAATTGTTGCAGATTTCAACGTTGGGCCATTAACAAGTATCAGTGTGCGAACCACTTAACGAAACATCATCGATATGGGCTTTCTGAACCGGAGGCCCAATCGTGTTCCCTTAATGACTGCATGACACAAAGTCCGCCAACACCTACATTGGACTACTGATGACTGGAAACATGCTGCCTGGTCGGAAGAGTCTCGTTTCAAATTTTGTCGAACGGATGGACGCGTACAGATATGGAGACAAACTCATGAATTCATGGGCCCGGCATGTCAGCAGGGGACTGTTCAAGCTACTGAAGGCTCTGTAATGGTTTGGGACGTGTGCAGTTGGAGTGACATGTGATCCCTGATACGTTTAGATACGACAGTGACAGTTGACACCTATGTAAGCATTCTGTCTGATCACCTGCATCCATTCATGTCCGTTGTGCATTCCGACGGACTTTTGAGCAATTACAGCAGGACAATGGGTCACCCCAGACGTCCAGAATTGCTACAGAGTGGCTCCATGAACACTCTTCTGAGTTTAAACACTCCTGCTGTCAACCAAACTCCTCAGACATGAACATTATTGAGCGTATCTGGGATGCCTTGCAATGTGCTGTTCAGAGGAGATCTCCACCTCCTTGTACTGTTACGGATTTGTGGATATCCCTCGCCCGGGTTCCCGGGTTCGATTCCGGCGGGGTCAGGGATTTTCTCTGCCTCGTGATGACTGGGTGTTGTGTGATGTCCTTAGGTTAGGTAGGTTTAAGTAGTTCTAAGTTCTAGGGGACTGATGACCATAGATGTTAAGTCCCATAGTGCTCAGAGCCATTTTTTTGGATTTATGGATAGTCCTGCAAGATTCATTGCGTCAGTTCCGTCCAGACATTATTCGAATCCATGCCACGTCGTGCTGCGGCACGTCAGCGTGATTGCGGGGCCCTACGCGATATTAGATAGGTGTTCTAGTTCCTTTTGTTCTTCAGTGTATTTTTCCCACTATGAAGCAAGACGGTCAGTGCCTTCATTGAAAAATGTTCGCGGTTGCCAACGGAGATTGGAAAGAAAGCCGTAGGTTCGAGAAAGGTAACTGCGAAGAAACCATGGGTAACAGAAGAAATACTTCAGTTGATCGACAAAAGAAGGAGCTACAAACATGTTCAGGGAAATTCAGTAATACAGAAATACGTCAGTCAGGAACGAAAAAAATAGAAAGTACAGGGTAGCAAAGGCAAAATAGCTGCGTAAATATGTGAAGAAATCGAAAAAGATATGATTGACGGAAGGACGGACTAAGCATATAGAAAGTTAAAACAACCTTGGGTGCAATTAAAAGCTAGGGTGGTAACATTAAGAATGTCCATATTCCATTGTTAAATGCAGAGGAGAGAGCGGATGGGTAGAAAGAGTACACTGAAGGCCTCTACGAGGGGGAAGACTTGTCTGATGTCGTGGTAGAAGAAGAAAGAAAAATCAACAGGGAAGAAATAGGGGATCCAGTATTAGAATTTAAAAGATCTTTGGACGACTCAAGATCAAAGAAGGCAGGAGGGTTCGATAAAATTCCGTCGCTATTTCTAAAATCAGTGGTAACCAGTCTACCATTCACGTTGGTGTGCAGAATGTATAAGACTGGCGACATACTATCAGACTTGAGGAAAAACATCATAAACACAATTTCGACGGTAGCAAGTGCAGACCAGTGCGAGAAGTATCGCACAATCAGCTTAACAGCTCATGCATTGAAGTTGCTGACTAGAGTAATATACAGAAGAATGAAAAATGAAATGGAGGATCTGTTAGATGATGGTCAGTTTCGCTTTAGAGAAGGTAAAGGCACCAGAGAGGTAGTTGTGACGATGCGGTTGATATTGGAAGCAAGACTGAAGAAAAATCAAGAAACTTTCATTTGATTTGTCAGCCTGGAGAAAGCGTTCGACAATGCAAAATCGTGCAAGATGTTCGAAATTCTGAGAAAAATAGGGGTAAGGTACAGGGAAAGACAGGAAAGGTACAATTTGTAGAAGAACCAAGAGGGTACAACAAGAGTGAAAGACCATAAACCAAGTGCTCGGACTAAAAAGAGTGTAAGGCATGGGTGTAGTCTACCGCTCTACACCATTCAATCTATACGTCGAAGAAGCAATGATGGAAAGGCTTAAGAGTGGAATTAAAATTCATGTTGATATGATATCAATGATAAGATTTGCTGATGACATTTCTAGCCTGTGTGAAAGTGAAGGAGAATTTCAGAATGTGTCGAATGGTATGAAGAGACTAATAAGAACAGAATATGGATTGAGAGCAAATCGAAGACAGACTAAAGTAACGAGTAGTAGGAGAAATGAGAACAGCGAGAAATCTAACATCAGCGTTGGAGATCACAAAGTAGATGAAGTTACGGAATTCTGATATCAAGGCAGCACGATAACCCATGACTGAAGGAGAAAGGAGGACATAAAAAGCAGACTATCACTGGCAAAAAGGGCATTCTTGACCAAGAGACCTTTGCGAGTGTCAAGCATACGTCACGAGAAACAAATTTCTGAGAATGAAATTTTGGAGCTCAGCATTGTATGGCCTTTGAGACGTGTGTTACGGAAGAATATTGAAAACTAGACGGGCAGATAACTCAGGGAATGAGGAGTTTCTCCGCAGAATCGCCGATGACAGGAAGATATGGGAAATACTGACGAGATGGTAGGACATGTCTTATGACATCAGGGAATAACTTTCATGGTACTAGAGGGAGCTGTGGATGCTAAAAACTGTACAGGAAAACAGAGATTGGAATACATGCAACAAATTATTGTGGACGTAGGTTGCAAATGTAACTCTGAGATGAATTCGTGGTGGGCCGCATTGAAACATTCTGAAGACTGATGACTTAGAAAGAAATTCAGCCTACACCGTCCCATAAAAAAGTGACGCACACGCAAGGGGAGGAGGAAACAAAACGAAACTCCACCGGTTGAGAGGTTTTGCGATGTTATTCAGTGGTTAAAAAATAGATTGTAATTTACAAAGAACTGGGCATCATGGGACCACTTCAGAGTATGACGTTGTACCCCATCTGGTCTGTAAACTATCACTGGTTCGATTGGAAAGGGTGTCATAAAGCCGTTGTATCCTCTCCAACGATTGTAACTATCTTTGACATTCTGGGTACTGGCATTGGGATTGAGTTGTGGGCCGAGTCGGTCGCAGACATGTTCTATCGGAGAAAAATCTGGGATCTTACTGGCCATTGGAGCAGATCAATATCTCTCAGACAGTTCAGTGAGACGGATGTGATGAAAAAGGCATCACCATACTGAGGCATGAGAGGTAACAAATGCTGACTCAAGATGTCCGTGACGTGCCGTTCTGCTGTCAGTACCAGACGTGCACTGAAGTCATCCCAGTTGATCCCCACAACATGCTGGCAGGAATAGCATTGCTGAGCCTTTCCAAAACGTTAAAAGAATGATACCCCTTCCCAAGTCCCCGCCATACTCCCAGACGATGCTCATCTGGGATACTACAGAACGCAATTCCTTGCTGAAAGCAAAGCGACGCCATTCATCGTCAGTTCACGCTTTCCTGCCACACTACTACTTCAGATGCAGCCCATTGTGTTGTGGCAGAATGAAGGTTCTCACGACCGGATGACATTGCTGCTGGTAAGCCTGCCGTGGTATAAGGTCGTGGTCCGCGAAACTCTTTCGTTTCTAATGATTGGACATCTTCAAGGGCTTGTCGAGTCACCTCTGAAGATGCGCTGCTCCTCCATTGAGTCTTGCCGACTCGACAAGACTCAACGGAGGAATACCGCCTCTGAAGATGTCCAGCACAGTTATGGAAGAAACGTTAGGAACAGAAGAGTTTTGTGGATCACGACCTTATACCCTGAATGGTTGTGGGCTTTCAAACAGTAAATGATGAATGGATGGTGTGGTGGCCCTCAGCTACGTACCATCAGAGTCAGAGTTGAAATATTAAGAGTTTTGGCTGGTTTCGTTGTCTAGGGGCTGGGGTAAGTAGTTGGTAGTTGCCGCATTACAAGCCAAATACTGCTGATTCTACAGTATATGATATGAATATACACATGAAATGAATGGTCAAAGGTTCCTATCACTCCACAACTGCGAATGTAACGTAGAAATTTATAAACGAAAGACTGCAGTTAAATAAAATCTGCAGGTACTATCTTAACGACTTTAAATGATGAGTAGGATAGCAGACGTACTTTTGAGAATGTGGTGTATTTCTACAAAATACTTATTAGTGTCGATGGTCCAGCAATTATATAAAACAGAAGTTGAATAACAGGGAAATAACAGATTCCTACAGCACATAATTAGTTATGAACAACAACATAGCTGCCGGCCGGAGTGGCCGAGCGGTTCTAGACGCTACAGTCTGGAACCGTGCGACCGGTATGGTCGCAGGTTCAAATCCTGCCTCGGGAATGGATGTGTGTGATGTCCGTAGGTTAGTTAGGTTTAAGTAGTTCTAAGTTCTAGGGGACTGATGACCTCAGAAGTTAAGTCCCATGGAGCTCAGAGCCATTTGAACCATTTTTGAGCAACATAGCTTGCGAGATGTACACTTCTAAAGCACACTTCGTCTTCACTGTAGAAGCCACGGAAATCTCACAAGTGCACAAGTTGGCACTACGAAGTATTTTGTATGCTCCGTGACCACACGCAAACTGCTTCACACTCTCCAAGTCTATGGCCGTGTCCCTCGCACTGCACTGTTCCGAACTCCCCCCCCCCCCCCTCCCCACCCCATTCACTTCAGGAGTCGCCTCCCTTAGTAATGAGCGCTGTGAATGGCAATAGCGCTTCCGTCATCTCTCCAAGCCAACACACATACACAAACATTTTTAAACACTTTCGAAATACTGGATTCACATTTAAATAACTTGAAATTAAATAAATATTCCTACTGGCTGGACCATAAACACCCTCTAACACTCATTATTAAATACATTAACAATTAAATGAACGTATATCTAAAGAATAGAACATAAGTAAATCAGTGGCCAAATGTCTCTGTGCTTTCTAAAACACAGTAAATAATTGACCAATTTCCTAATGAATATTATATATCGGATATAAACAAAGACATAGACGAATAAATATATTTATAAGTATCCTGCTACCGTTTTTTCGTGTAACTGTGGAGTACTTATGGCCTGACGCGATCGATAGTAATCGGCCACTTTGAACTCTAATAACTCATGTACTATTCAAGTTACATGCCTGTAATTTATACCAACTTAGGTTTACACTAATAGCTTTCTGAAGACACATCGCTTGACAAAATCGGATGAACTCTTTAGATTTTGTAAATTCGTTGCTGGGTGTTACCTGTATAACTTACCGTCAGATACTAAACTTTAAACTAATAAAGATATTGCCCCCATCTCGTGGTCGTGCGGTAGCGTTCTCGCTTCCCACGCCCGGGTTCCCGGGTTCGATTCCCGGCGGGGTCAGGGATTTTCTCTGCCTCGTGATGGCTGGGTGTTGTGTGCTGTCCTTAGGTTAGTTAGGTTTAAGTAGTTCTAAGTTCTAGGGGACTGACCATAGATGTTAAGTCCCATAGTGCTCAGAGCCATTTGAACCAATAAAGATATTGAAAATCTGGTTACACCATCAGAATCGCCTTGCAAATAATGGTAACGTACATATTTCTTTTTGAGGTATCATGACTCCTCTGACTACTATTAATTTCTATATGAGCTGTGAAATGTCTGCCATTAAGAATTTACAAGTCCGCCATATTTGGCACTCCCTGCATGTCTCCTTCATCGACACAGCGTCACCATGGAATTCCCAGCCACGCGGCCAATGGACCCCAGCTAACGTTCGGCGCCTTATGGCTGCAAACGAGCCGCGGCCTGCAGCGAGGCCCCTGTACGGCCACGCCAACTCTGAACTTAGAATATTTCCAGTGCGCCTCAACTCGCCCGTTACCTCACAAGGTTTACCAGCAGCTGTGTTGTTGATGGCAGCCTACGCATGGAACTTTAATTCTCGTCAGGCTGCCGCTAGTCTCCAACCAGTGGTGCGTGGTGTGGGATAACACAGATTGTTGCAGAGAATCCATTTCTTATTTTTGGATGGTAGGCGGGAATTCAATGGGGTTATGGTGTGCCTGGTGCACAGTGCGACGGAACTCCCTCGAGATGGTCAGACGCGTTCGTGCTGAACCAAGACGACGAGTGTGCTTGCCCTCAAGTTGTCATGCAGTCCAACTCTGTCAGGTGCACGGGTACGCAGCTCCTTCGTGTCCTTCACAGCGATCACTCAACTTATGACGATGTCCACGCTCCTTATATACCCTACCAGACCTGGTAACACCAGTAAATACAAACAACACTAATGAACACTCGTTGCTGTTTCATCTGTCACAGATAATTCTAACTCTATTTACATACCCGCCGATGGCGTGTACGTACACAGAGTCACAGTTCACCGAAATCTTGCGATGTCTTCTGGGTGCTCCACATTTTTTTCTCAGGCAGTATATCACTTAGACTGTAATATTCGTTATTTATGAAGACATAAGACAGAAGACTGATGACATTTCTTTGTCTCCTTTCTTGAGCATTTAAGATTCAGTTCATTGAGCTTTGTTGCAGATTTTAACGACTGTAGACAGCCGAAGATGCTACCCAACTTATCTTTTAAATTATTTTATTTATATTTGTTCATAATCGTCGATTCTTCTTTATTTGAAGATTCTATGATGGACATAACTTGTCTTGATGAAACGACAGTCATGCGTGTCACTCCTGTCAGCTAAATAAAAGATTCCAACTACTGAACGCACTAAGTACTGATAGGCAAATGAATGATTTTGATAGAGAACAATATATTTACCTTAATAATGTTCGACAGTCATCGTATATATTTCTATCAATTCATGACATCCATCTTTACAAATTTCCTTTTCCTGGTGGACACCCGTCCAGATCGTCCGCTTGTAGTAACCTCTCAAAACTCTGGCATTTCTCTCTCCACATCCACCACTGCTGGCGGCTCACCTCCAACTGCCTAACGCTACCCGCTATTCACATCCAACTGCCCAACACTACACTAGTGAATATTTAAACAATGAGTCCAACTAGCCACAGACTGGACACGGCACATTCAGTGATTTTCATATGGAGCGCTACGTGGCGTTACCAACATAAAAACCTAAACAGTCTACTTACACTGTGACAACACTAAATGTAATTTGCACTGTCTTGCTCATGAGAAAGTGGATGAGTTACCACTCATCGAAGAAGTGAAATTCTTCCGCAGCGGTTGACTGCATGGCTATGGAAATCAAACGTTGCAACTCCCAGCTGAGTTATCAGGTATCTTCATACAGCATTTTAACGTCTTAGTATGGGATTGTGCTGTCCTCAGCATGTTCGCTTAATACGAGAATGATTCGTTACTTAATATAAACCGGTGGTGTGAACGAACCTACAATTAGCTACTGGAGCGGTTGGTTTAAGTAAATGTAGTTATTTATGCCGGGCATATTTCATTAGTGTTTTTTTTTTTTTTTTTTTTTTTTTTTTACTGCATTGCACATTAAAGCTAAAGTTGCTCTACCCTTCTCAGATAATTACGCAAAATTCTTTCTATCGACCAGCGATGGAGTAAGCTTCAGTTAAGTGAATTCGTTGCTCTTATGCACCGTATCTTCGTATTTCTCTTCCTCCTCACTTGACAGTGCAAGAATTACGTTCTGGTTGACAACAGAATAATAATCTAAAGAAACTCGTCGGGTTCCGCACGTTTGAACCCTGCGCTCTACTAGATGCAAGGTATTAACATTGTCATTAAACTTTCAGCCCGAAACTTGAAGTCCTAATTTACGTCGGCAGTTTCCGTTGGGCTGAAACCATAGGCATAGCCCGGGAAGCCCGCATTATTTACGGTGTTATGTTATTCTCTCCCTCAATAGAGCACACACAGCGGCGTTAATCAAGCTTTTAAACTTGCTTCATATTCGTCGGTCGCGTACAAGTTTACCAATTTGGAAAGCAGTAAATTAATGAAGAACTTAACGGCCCGTATTACGGATGCGACGCGACGTGTTGTGAAGTATGGGGTGGCGTTCCACGCACGGGAATATTGCGCGTTGTTGCGGGATGTGGAGCGGTGGGGATGGGGGTGGCAGAGAGAGCGAGAGGGAGGGAGCGTAGAGGAAGTTTGCGGTGGCAGTGTGGAGGCGATGTGGCTTCGTTCGGTGGCGAGGACAGGGGGCGGATGGATCGTCCAAGCAGCACTCCGAGCGCGGGGTAGCAACAGGTTTGTTGGGGGGCTGTGAGTAAAACCTCCCGTGCGGAACACAGCATTTTCGCACATTGTGTCTTGCAGACAGGATATTACGGAGAAGATGATATCGATCATCTGTCATCAAAGCAAGTGCGTTTGCGACTAACTCCTCTGTGTTACCACAGATGGCACGTAACTGTTTCCATCAGTACTGGGGTAGCAGGGTGTGTAAGGGGCCTGACTGTGTCTTACCGCAAAACGCGGAATTTTAAAAAATGCCCACCCACCTGGCGTCTTCTGGTAGTGATCTGCACCTACATCTACGTGGTTACTCTATAATTCACACTTAAGTGCGTGCCAGAGGGTTCATCGAAGCATTTTCATACTACTACTCTACCATTCCACTCTCGAATGGCGCTTAGGAAAAAAGGAACACCTAAATCTTTCCGTTCGAGCTCTAATTTCTCTTGTTTTATTATGATGATCATTTCCCCCTACGCAGGTGGGCGTCAACAAAATATTTTCGCATTCGGAAGAGAAAGTTGGTGGTTGAAATTCCGTAAACAGGTGTCGCCGCAAAGAAGACCGCCTTTGTTTCAATGACTGCCACCCCAACTCGCGTATCATATCAGTGACACTCTCACCCCTATTGCGCAGTAACACGAAACGAGCTGCCCTTCTTTGCACTTTCCCGATGTTCTCCGTCAATCCTACCTTGTAAGAACTACACACTACGCAGCAATATTCCAGCAGAGGACGGACAAGTGTAATGTCGGCTGTCTCTTTAGGGGTTTTTTCTCATCTTCTAAGTGTTCCGCCAACAAAGCACGGTCTTTGTTTCGCCTTCCCCACAATATTATATATGTGGTCTTTCCAATTTAAGTTGCTCGTAACTGTAATTCCTGGGTATTTAGTCGAATTGACAGCCCTTAGATTTGTGCGATTTATCGTATACCCAAAATTTGTCGGATTTCTTTTAGTACCCATGTGAATGACCTCTCACTTTTCTTTGTTTAGTGCCAATTGCCACTTTTCTCACCATACAGTGATGCCATCAGTGTTTCATTACGTGGTAGTAACTACATGCCGCACCACACCGAGTGGTAAAAAGATATTTTCTGAGGGCTACAAATAAAAGGGTTACATTGTGTTTTGGCCACGAAAGTAAATAGTTCTTAAAACATCATTCCTAAACGGTCAAGTCACATCAACTAGACCACTGTCTATCTTCGACGTCATAATGCAATAACCACTCACAGACGGCAAGTGGCAGCACTGGCAGTGGAGGATATACACTACTGGCCATTAAAATTGCTACGCCAAGAAGAAATGCAGATGATAAACGGTTATTCATTGGACAAATATATTATACTAGAACTGACATGTGATTACATTTTCACGCAATTTCGGTGCATATATACTGAGAAATTAGTACCCAGAGCAACCATATATGGCCGCAATAACGGCCATGATACGCCTGGGCATTGAGTCAAACAGAGCTTGGATGGCGGATACAGGTACAGCTGCCCATGCAGCTTCAACACGATACCATAGTTCATCAAGAGTAGTGCCTGGCGTATTGGGACGAGCCAATTGCTCGCCCACCATTGATCAGACGTTTTCAGTTGGTGAGAGATCTGGAGAATGTGGTGGCCAGGGCAGCAGTCGAACATTTTCTGTATCCAGAAAGGCCCGTACAGGACCTGCAACATGGTGTCGTGCATTATCCTGCTGAAATGTAGGGTTTCGCAGGGATCAAATGAAGGGTAGAGTCACAGGTCGTAACACATCTGAAATGTAAGGTGCACTGTTCAAACTACCATCAATGCGGACAAGAGGTGACCGACACGTGTAACGAATGGCACCCTATACTATCACGCCGGGTGATACGCCAGTGTGGCTATGACGAATACACGCTTCCAGTGTGCGTTCAGCGCGATGTCTCCAAACACGGATGAAACCATCATGATGGTGTAAACAGAACCGGGATTCATCCGAAAAAATGACGTTTTGCCATTCGTGCACCCAGGTTCGTCGTTGAGTACACCATCGCAGGCGCTCCTGTCTGTGATGCACCGTCAAGGGTAACTGCAGCCATGGTCTTCGAGCTGATAGTCCATGCTGCTGCAAACGTCGTCGAACCGTTCGTGCAGATTGTTGTTGTCTTGCAAACGTCCCCATCTGTTGACTCAGGGATCGAGACGTGGCTGCACGATCCGTTACAGCCATGCGGATAAGATGCCTGCCATCTCTACTGCTACTGATACGAGGCCGTTGGAATCCAGCACGGCGTTCCGTATTACCCTCCTGAGCCCACCGATTCCATATTCTGCTAACAGTCATTGGATCTCGACCAACGAGAGCAGCAATGTCGCGATACGATAAACCGCAATCGCGATAGGCTGCAATCCGACGTTTATCAAAGCCGGAAACGTGGTGGTACGCATTTCTCCTCCTGACACGAGGCATCACAACAACGTTTCATCAGGCAACGCCGGTCAACTGCTGTCTGTGTATGACAAATCGGTTGGAAACTTTCCTCATGTCAGCACGTTGTAGGTGTCGCCACCGGAGCCAACCTTGTGTGAATGCTCTGAAAAGCTTATCATTTGCATATCACAGCATCTTCTTCCTGTCGGTTAAATTTCGCGGCTGCGGAGATGTGTACGGGCGACTAGATGAGTGGTGAGGAACTGACCGCCCAGACGAAACAAGGGGTTATCAACAGTGTCTCCTTAACGACCATTCAGTCAACATTGCTGTGTGTGGCCCTCTGCAACAGGCGCCTATTTCGTGCACCTATGTTACCTGCTGTTCATCGGGAACGAAGGGTAGAATTTTCAAGGCAATACCGCAGCTGAGTGGCGGCAGGTGACCTCTCCAGATGAGTCACGTTTTATGCTCCATCGGACAGATGGCCACTGGCGTGTACGCCTTGGGACGTCTGAATGCAAACACCCTGCAATTATAGTAGGAAGGGTCCATGCCGGATGAGAAAACGCTGCCATCTGGGGAATGTTTTCGTCGCATTCCCTGTGTGATCTCATCAGTTTGGACGGCACTGTCGATTAACACAAGTGTGTATCTGTCCTTGTAGACTGTACCCAACCCTATATACAGTTTGCTTTTCCTCAGCATGATGGCATCTACCAACAGGATGATGAATTCCGTCACACAGCTCAGAGGGCACATGCTTGGCTCGAAGACCACCAGGATGAGTTAACTGCATTCTAACCGCCACCAATTTTCCCGTATTTAAAACCATAGAGATAGAGCTGCTCGCGCCATGGATCCTCAACCGAGAAATTTAGTGTAGCTGCCACGGCACTGGAGCCGAAGTGGCTTCAAGTAACTGGCGGTAGCTTCCATGCCGGCCGATGTGGTCGAGCGGTTCTAGACGCTTCAGTCCGGAACCACGCGGCTGCAACGGTCGCTTCGAGCATGGATGTTTGTGACGTCCTTAGGTTAGTTAGGTTTAAGTAGTTCTAAGTCTAGGGGACTGATGACCTTAGATCTTAAGTCCCGTAGTGCTTAGAGCTATTTGAAGCATTTGAACCGTTTGGTAGCTTCCGCAGGAACCTCCTGGCGTCTCTCCAGTCCGCGCTGCAAAAGGTGGTTACTCGGGCATTTGGCATGTGGCCACATTAATTTGAGCGGACAATGAATTATCACTGTTTTATGAAAGTGCAGTATTGATTACGAAAGTTACCAAAATTTTAATTTTTTCCAAATACTTGCATTATCCAACTATCATTAGTGACAACAGCAACAGTATGTGAACTACTTCCAGTAGTAACTTCATTAGTTCATAGTATTATCTACTCATTCTGTCGCTATAGCCACTCACATCATTTTGATACCACTTGTCATATTAAAATTGTTATTTCTTAGGTAATTACGATCTAAAAAAATGTGCTGTAGGTGTGAAACCTTGGCTCGATCTAAGAGAGTACCTGCTGGCCTTAAACAGATCAGGTTAAATACAGAACGCATGACAAAGTTCAGGTTAAACAAATAACGCGTGACACAATGTGGTGAAAGTTACATTTCGTGAAGCGAATATATGAACATCATCTTCCTCACATATCCACCCACGACAGGATTCGCATCATGCGTCTATGAACGTGAAACTGAGACATAATACCAAACACATGCTTGAATATCTGATGAAAATTAATTCTCCAAGTTGTTGGTAGCTACTGCAATGCATCAGAAATGGCTGCATTATTAACTGCGCAACAGTAAGCGAACTTGGACACCACAACACAGTAATTTGTATTATTATAACTGCCATTGTTATTGATGGCAGTTGTCAGACAGCAAAGCACTGGAGCCTGAAATCTCCCAATTTCTGCCAGTTCAGACGCGAGGAGCCCATCAACCAAGTCAAGTGGAAACATTAAATGCACAGAGTGCAGAGTACAAATGGCTCTAAGCGCTATGGGACTTAACATCTGAGGTCATCAGTCCGCTAGACTAACTAACCTAAGGACGTCACACACATCCAAGCCCGTTGTAGGATTCGAACCTCCAGGGTACAGGTTAAGAAAGTGTCACTAGAGAGAGAGAGAGAGAGAGAGAGAGAGAGAGAGAGAGAGAGAGAGAAGAGTGCTACAGAAAAAACTATGTTTTCCAATGAGCACTCAGAATGACGATATATTGACGTTTGCTTCATCGTTCTGTAAGGAAAATGTTGTTAGAAAGAAACGGTCACTACGGTCGCAGGTTCGAATCCTGCCTCGGGCATGGATGTGTGTAATGTCCTTAGGTTAGTTAGGTTTAAGTAGTTCTAAGCTCTAGGGGACTGATGACCACAGATGTTAAGTCCCATAGTGCCCAGAGCCATTTGAACCATTTTCTTCAATAAACGATATCTATTGTTTCATTGACTCACCAGTTCCTGGCTTAATAAAACAACTTCAAAAAATACGTACCATTTATTTATTATTATATTAAAAATAAAATTGTTCTTATTCTCTTATGTTGATGGTTAAGAGGTCGGGAGGGAAGGGGGGGGGGGGAAGGACGGGGGGGGGGGGGGCGGCTCGTTACCACCCAATATCTGATACACTCAGGCGCAACGGTCCCAGAAAAGTTGGGAACCACTGACTAGATGGTGAATTCGCTGCTAAAAACTGACGAAGGCTCTCTCTTACTGACAGAAGAAAAATGGTGACAAATATTCTGTGATTAAGTGATACTTACAAGAGCCGTACTTTAACCTACTAACCATTCTTATTATTAACAAAATGAATCCTTCTACACTGTTAAACACGGCAGAAAGTTTTGTTAATATTTCGCAGTTTGAACTACACTTCCTAATCTAAGTTATTTTTGCACTTCTCTCGTAGTCGCGATCTCAAATGCTGATTGACATCTATGGGATTAGGTGCCCAATTCCCAGCTTTCTGCACAGCCCCTTCAACCATCTACTGGGTGCCTCGAACTGCTTCGATGATCTGTTGTTTGGCGCGAAGCAGATTGCATACGAGTGAGAGTACTCTTTTTAGTTATTCAAATGTTTCCTAAAAGATCATACGAGAAAGAAGTTTTCACTGAGTGGTGATAGCCCAGTATTAAGAGGTTCTCCGCCATAATAATAAACAAAAGCTGACTGACACTTGAGTGATAATTAACCAAACAGGATATGAGTTTTGGCGCGCTTTCTGCACAGGAATACCTCCATCCTTTAGTTGTTGTTGTTGTTGTCTTCAGTCCTGAGGCTCGTTTGATGCAGCTCTCCATGCTACTCTATCCTGTGCAAGCTTTTTCATCTCCCAGTACCTACTGCAACCTACATCCTTCTGAATCTGCTTAGTGTATTCATCTCTTGGTCTCCCTCTACGATTTTTACCCTCCACGCTGCACTCCAATACTAAATTGATGATCCCTTGATGCCTCAGAACATGTCCTACCAACCGATCCCTTCTTCTGGTCAAATTGTGCCACAAACTTCTCTTCTCCCCAATCCTATTCAATACTTCCTCATTAGTTATGTGATCTACCCATCTAATCTTCAGCATTCTTCTGTAGCACCACATTTCAAAAGCTTCTATTCTCTTCTTGTCCAAACTATTTATCGTCCATGTTTCACTTCCATACATGGCTACCCTCCATACAAATACTTTCAGAAACGACTTCCTGACACTTTAATCAATACTGGATGTTAACAAATTTCTCTTCTTCAGAAACGCTTTCCTTGCCATTGTCAGCCTACATTTTATATCCTCTCTACTTCGACCATCATCAGTTATTTTGCTCCCCAAATAGCAAAACTCCTTTACTACTTTAAGTGCCTCATTTCCTAATATAATTCCCTCAGCATCACCCAACTTAATTAGACTACATTCCATTATCCTTGTTTTGCTTTTGTTGATGTTCATCTTATATCCTCCTTTCAAGACACTGTCCATTCCATTCAACTGCTCTTCCAAGTCCTTTGCTGTCTTTGACAGAATTACAATGTCATCGGCGAACCTCAAAGTTTTTATTTCTTCTCCACGAATTTTAATACCTACTCCGAATTTTTCTTTTGTTTCCTTTACTGCTTGCTCAATATACAGATTGAACAACATCGGGGAGAGGCTACAACCCTGTCTTACTCCCTTCCCAACCACTGCTTCCCTTTCATGTCCCTCGTCTCTTATAACTGCCATCTGGTTTCTGTACAAATTGTAAATAGCCTTTCACTCCCTGTATTTTACCCCTGCCACCTTTAGAATTTGAAAGAGAGTATTCCAGTCAACATTGTCAAAAGCTTTCTCTATGTCTACAAATGCTAGAAACGTAAGTTTGCCTTTCCTTAATCTTTCTTCTAAGATAAGTCGTAAGGTCAGTATTGCCTCACGTGTTCCAGTGTTTCTACGGAATCCAAACTGATCTTCCCCGAGGTTGGCTTCTACTAGTTTTTCCATTCGTCTGTAAAGACAAGACCCAATCGGACACAAGATTATTCATTTGTCGTAAATTCTCATTATACGTGACTTGTAGAACCACCTACTGTTCGTACCCCATTCCACTTTATGTCGTCATGCGATATTTACTGCGTCTTCGCTCAACTGAGATGTGAAATGTAAGGATAAAGCTTATGAATCCAGGAGTCAAAAAATTTACAATACACTGATGAAAAGGTGCATTACGTCTTCCTAGATTTTCTACTAATAAACGAGATGAGTCTTAGAGAGTCGTAGTGGGTAAAAACTGTAGAAGAAGACAAAGATTGGAATACACCCAGGAAAAAATTGTGAAAGTGCGTACAAGTGCTACTGTGAGCCGAAAAGTTTAGCACAGGAGAGGAATTCGTGGTGTGCCACATCGAACCAGCCAGAAGAGTGAAGACACCAAAAAAAATCGTATGGAACATATTATATATGTTTCACTAACAGAACCCAGTGCCTTATACTGAAAGGCGAACAAATAACAGAAATGAAACAAACATTGGGTGTTCCGCAAGGAAATGCTCTATAGGAAAGTCTACAGCGCATTCCACCCGTCTCTGAAACGCAAAGAGGTTACGTGTGCAACTTAAATAGCTCGTAAGAGATTAAATTTCAAATGTTGTTACATGAGAATATTAATTAACGAAATGAGATTATTGCACCTCCAGGTTTTTTAAATGAATTATTTTTAAATAAAACAAACTTTGTTAATATTCTACATTTTATTTTTCTTGTCTACATATTTATTTCTGAATCTAATCATCCTGGCGACGAACACATTTCTCCCAACGAGGGAACTGTTTGTTGATACGGTCACTGTACCGTGTTTGACTTTGTTCACGGAGCCAAAACCTCAACTCATCGCTGTCAGACTGAAGCCCTCGAGGGTGTTCTTTAACTTCCGGAAATAGATGACAATCGGATGGGGCCAAGTCGGGACTGTGTGGAGGGTGATCGATGACGGTGAACCCAAGGCGTCGGATTGTTGCAGATGTTGCGGCGCTCGTGTGTTGTCTGGCACTGTCATTCTGAAGGAGAGGGTGCTCAATGTGTGGACGAACTCTTCGAAATTGAAACTCGACTACAACACCCTGGTTCTCACACACCGTCGTAGTTACGTTACATACGGCCATATCACATGCTGCAGTTCATCTCCCCTTTGAGGCAGAGCGTATGATGTGAATAATAAAGATGTAGAATGTCAATAAGGTCTTTTTTCATTTAGGAAGCTTCCAGAGTTTTCACACAAAAGTTCGGAAGCATTGCTTTTCAGCAACCTCTCGCAATTTCCGTGAGAAACTACACTACTGCCCATTAAAATTGCTACACCAAGAAGAAGTGCAGATAATAAACGGGTATTCATTGGACAAACATATTATACTAGAACTGACATGTGATTACATTTTCACGCAATTTCGGTGCATAGATCCTGAGAAATCAGTACCCAGAACAACCACCTCTGGCCGTAATAACGGCCTTGATACGCCTGGGCATTGAGTCAAACAGAGCTTGGATGACGTGTACAGGTACAGCTGCCCATGTAGCTTCAACACGATACCATAGCTCATCAAGAGTAGTGACTGGAGTATTGTGACGAGCCAGTTGCTCGCCCACCATTGATCAGACGTTTTCAGTTGGTGAGAGATCTGGAGAATGTGGTGGCCAGGGCAGCAGTCGAACATTTTATGTATCCAGAAAGGCCCGTACAGGACCTGCAACATGGTGTCGTGCATTATGATGCTGAAATGTAGAGTTTCGCAGGGATCGAATGAAGTGTAGAGCCACAGGTCGTAACACATCTGAAATGTAAGGTGCACTGTTCAAACTACCATCAATGCGGACAAGAGGTGACCGACACGTGTAACCAATGGCACCCCATACCATCACGCCTGGTGATACGCCAGTGTGGCGATGACGAATACACGCTTCCAATGTGCGTTCACCGCGATGTCTCCAAACACGGAAGAAACCATCATGGTGGTGTAAACAGAACCGGGATTCATCCGAAAAAATGACGTTTTGCCATTCGTGCACCCAGGTTCGTCGTTGAGTACACCATCGCAGGCGCTCCTGTCTGTGATGCACCGTCAAGGGTAACTGCAGCCATGGTCTTCGAGCTGATAGTCCATGCTGCTGCAAACGTCGTCGAACCGTTCGTGCAGATTGTTGTTGTCTTGCAAACGTCCCCATCTGTTGACTCAGGGATCGAGACGTGGCTGCACGATCCGTTACAGCCATGCGGATAAGATGCCTGCCATCTCTACTGCTACTGATACGAGGCCGTTGGAATCCAGCACGGCGTTCCGTATTACCCTCCTGAGCCCACCGATTCCATATTCTGCTAACAGTCATTGGATCTCGACCAACGAGAGCAGCAATGTCGCGATACGATAAACCGCAATCGCGATAGGCTACAATCCGACCTTTATCAAAGTCGGAAACGTGATGGTACGCATTTCTTCTCTTTACACGGGGCATCAGAACAATGTTTCACCAGGCAACGCCGGTCAACTACTGTTTGTGTATGAGAAATCGGTTGGAAACATTTTGTAGGTTTCGCTACCGGCGCCAACCTTGTGTGGATGCTCTGAAAAGCTAATCATTTGCATATCACAGCATCTTCTTCCTGTTGGACGAATTTCGCGTCTGTATCAATTCATCTTCGTGGTGTATCAGTTTTAATGGCCACTAGTGTATATTCCTAGTAGCTATGTGTCACTAGATAACAGTTAACTAATGCAGAATTTTAAATGTGAATATGCCAAAATGCTTAACTCTGAACCATAATGAAGTAACTTTGAATTAGTTTATAGCTGGAAAAACTGTTTCGGTACCAAAGTAACTGTAATAGGAACGTTCACAATTCGAAAAATATACTATAAAAATATGATTTACGATAACCTCATCAATATCTTTACAAAATATTCCAAACAAATTTCAATATTGCCCGATGATAGCTGAAAAAGTGGTCTCACTCACAACTTCGGAAATTTACAATGTGACGAGAACCAGAACGTAAACATACAGTTCAGTCATCGTAGAGCTGTCAGATTTAAAATTCCCTCTATATTTAGGCCTTACAAAAATTGAAGGTAAACAACTTCATTACGATTGGTCGGAGCCAGAGCAGTAACGACGTGTATCACTGTTCGTGTATCTTTCACAAAATATAAGCAGATAAAATTCCTCAACAACATTACTGAACACATGTATGCCCTAGTACATCCCCCATTTGATCCACATAAAGTAAAAAAAAACTTTAATATTAAATCGAATTGTATCTTTCAAACTGTAATGGTAGGGAAATCATATGGGTAAGAATGGGATTTTGGATATAATTTAGTTAGCAAAGAAATATATGTACTGAGAAGAATGTTTTGTTGAAGTTAGTAAAAATAAAATTACATTAAAAATTATTTGAATTGCTTTCCTAGCCTCCGCGGAGGGAGAACTTCATGGCAATGCGAATCTAGGCTGTCGCTTACCTGTGCATGATGGATGATGCCGTCCGATGTGGTCAGCAGCTACGTAGTGGTAACGAAGCTGTAGCGGGTGCATTAATTTTGAAATATAGCTGTTGCATCCACGTGACGTGTGCGTAGTGCATATGGCGACTGTAATATTCCTCCGTCGACACCCGCTAGGACACGTACCGGTGGCTGGCTCTGAGCACTATGGGACTTAACATCTGAGGTCATCAGACCCCTAGAACTTAGAACTACTTAAACCTAGCTAACCTAAGGACATCACTTACAACCATGCCCGAGGCAGGACTCGAGCCTGCGACCGTAGCGGTCGCGCGGTTCCGGACTGAAGCGCCTAGAACCGCTCGGCCACAACGGCCGGCTACACGTACCGGTCAGAGGCAGCGAGCGCCCTATTTTATTAACATCCGTATTTCGACCACAATAATACTTCGAGCGCATGACACATTACGTTCCAGATTAACAGTTTTTAAAGCGCGCAAAATCATGTCGACTCGCGGAATATGAAAAGGCAGATCGTCTGTTTTCGCGAAGGTGTCACATCCGCAGACACGTAGTCTGATGGCAAACATTCACGTTTCGGGGTTTATACGGAAATCTGTTTACCTGCTTTTATAACTACTTTCAAATTTAGGTTTCAGATGAGAATTTTGCGTTTTCCGTAGTACCTTAGTTGCTACAAATGTCATGGAGATATGCCCTGCGTTCGTTTACTTACGAAGCATCTTCAGTGGCCTGTCTATACATGAGAAAAACGTAACATAGTACATACTTGTAACTTGCATCTACGAAATATATATATAGGGTGGTCCATTATCGTCACCGGGCCAAATATCTCACGAAATAAGCGTCAAACGAAAAAACTACAAAGATAGAAACTTGTCTAGCTTGAAGGGGGAAACCAGATGGCGGTGGGGTTGGCCCGCTAGATGGCGCTGCCATAGGTCAAACGGATATCAACTGCGGTTTTTTAAATAGGAACCCCCATTTTTATTACATATTCGTGTAGTACGTAAAGAAATATGAATGTTTTAGTTGGACCACTTTTTTCGCTTTGTGATAGATGGCTCTGTAATAGTCACAAACGTGCAATGGCTCATGGTCTTGGGAGCCGAAACCAGCTGTGCTTTGCGAAGTATAATTTATTATTTATAGTAATAATATGTAGCATATGTATTGTTGTATGCTACATATTTAATTTGACACTTCATGGCAATGATGAGAGCTACGAGCTAGACAGCCAGAAGGGAGGCTGTGTCTGGTAGGCGAAACTGTAAACCGTCGCCACCACTCCAGAGAGCAGCGAAGTATCACCAGAATCAATCCATATTATAAATAAACCTCCCCGTACCACCACCAAATTATTTCTGTTTGTACTTGATGGTTAATCTCAGGAAGAACTGTAGGGATTTTGATGTGGTTTTCACCAATAGGTAGAATGATTCACGAGAAACGTTCATGTATATCACTACATATTATAAACAAGTCGACTACCCATAGATATTTAGTGCTACCAATGTGAAGCCGTGGCATGATGCTATTACTATTCTATAATCTTCTCGGTTTACAAGCCGCGCCGACCGAAGTGGCCGAGCGGTTCTAGGCGCTTCAGTCTGGAACCGCGTGACCGCTACGGTTGTAGGTTCGAATCCTGCCTCTGGCATGGACGTGTGTGATGTCCTTAGGTTCGTTAGGTTTAAGTAGTTCTAAGTTCTGGGGGACTGATGACCTCAGAAGTTAAGTCCCATAGTGCTCAGAGCCATTTGATTCATTTTACAAGCCGCGTCACTTGTGCAGCGGCGCTACTGTTTGGGATAGGAAAAGTCAATCTTGGTGCTATATTTCTGAGCATGCTAGTTACAGCGAGGTGCGGCCCTGTTTACAGTGAGTTATGCCTACCAGCAGTTGTAAAGTAAAATAGAGGCCACAGGGGCGTATAACCGCTGGAAGAAGGACACACGGCAGTTTGCATGGCGCAAGTCACACGCAGAAGTGGCCCACTGGCGGCGCGTTTCCCAAAACAGAGGCACATAGCTGCATATAAATAAGTGCCGGCTCACTAACAAAGCCCTGAAGTGTAACAGCTCTCCTGAACGGCGGGCGCGTCTCACCACCAGCTACGCACAGCAGCAGATGGGGCACCAGCATTCCAACCCACGGTGGGTCGCTGGTTCGACCCTCTGAGGCTGATGTGGGTTCTGTAGCCTGCCAGTGATGGGCCACTCCACGACTCGCTACCACGGGCAGTTGTCTTGGCTCTCAACATGCACTGGAGACATCCAGGGCGAGGGCTGCAGATTCAGCTGCCGGATCACCAGCGTTCTTAGCCACGCCGGCGAGGAAGCGTGCCATGGGTCACCTTGCAGCGGGCGGCGCTGAGGCGGCAGAGGTGAAGCCCACTGAGTCCTGATGTTGCCACAACTCTGCAGCTGTACAAGGCCGACGCACCATAGGGCATTGCACAGGTCACTGAGGCAGCCATTCGGTGCCAAGCCGTTTCACAGACAGCGAAGTGGTGTCCTCAGCATTGCGGGACCCGGTGACCCAGACCATGGGGAATGCGGCACTGTAGTTGGAAACAATAAATCACTTGGAAAGCTAGGACGAGTCTTAATACGGTGCCTTCTACCTCTTCCCAATACATTTGGTGTTGCTGTTACATTCGGTGTCAGAAGTTGTTACTACACTTCGAATAAAGCACACGAGCTTTCGATAGCTGTCTACACCATCGTCATCAGGAGTTAAAATCACCGACTTCCGTGGTTGGCACAGTGCTCTGCTTATATAGATGTGATGACAGCGTCTGGAAACTTTCAGCGAGAACCGGAGTCATGCATCTGCGGAAGGCAAGTTGGGCAGCTCCTAGCAGCTCTGTCTCGCCCCAGGACCGAGTGACGTCACATGGCATGAGGTGCCGGAGCCACGATTGAAACTGCCGCTGCCACATCCCACAGAACACTTTGAGGAGCAAGCTTTGAATTCTGCGAGGCTCCACACATCTTGCTTCCTAAGGTATGTTAACGACACTTTCTAGATATTCCCCCAAGGTGAAAATGCACTGCAGCAGTTCGTCAGCCACATGAACGGTATCATTCCCAACATTAAATTTATTGTCAAGTTGGAGAGGGATGGCAAGCTTCAGTTCTTGGATGTTTTAGTTGAACGGAAGGTAGGAGGCCGATATTTGAACGGGTTGGGTTGATTTGGGGAGGAGATCAGACTGCGAGGTCATCGGTCTCATCGGATTAGGGAAGGGTGGGGAAGGAAGTCGGCCATGCCCTTTCAACGGAACCATCCCGGCATTGGCCTGAAGCGATTTAGCGGAATCACGGAAAATCCAAATCAGGATAGCCAGACGCGGGATTGAACCGTCGTCCTCCCGAATGCGAGTCCAGGGTGCTAACCACTGGGTATCTGAAAGCCAACAACAAGAAATCGGTCCTGAATACAGTAGTACACGAGATCAAGGTTATTTCTGACGATGACCATCTAGAGTCTGAATTTCAGCATTTGAAGTGCTTGTTGAGACAAAATGGTTAGCAAGGGAGAAATTGCAGAAGCTTTCAAGTGCCACCGACTACTCGTTACTCAGTGAGAGGCCAACCCACCTGCATTCCTTCCATCCTTACTAACAAGACAGGACGCGTGATGAAGAGAGACGGACTGAGACCAACGATCCGGCCTACCTCCAAGATAACATGTACGTTTTGCCCCATTAAAAACGACATAGGTCTTCGAGTTAGTGGCGTGCACGGGGATTGCTGTGAATGTGATAGCATTTACATAGGTCATACTGTTCGCACTACTTCTGAGCGTTGCGCAAAGCATTCACGACATATCAAAGGGAACTTGAGAAGTCGTCCGTGGCTGAACATTGCCTCGAAAACGAGCATAAAATACTATTTCAAAACACAAGGGTTTTTCTTAAATTAAATTTTCCCTGAGACATTTAAAGTCTCTAATTTATCTATGGGACACGAACCTGGGTCTTCTTACTGAATAGGTAGATATGCTGACCATTACACCACCGCAACATTATAACCAACAGAGCTGCACAAGCTACCCAAGTCAAATACCCTCCCCAACACAAACTCCAATTCACATCTCCCCCTAAACTGTCAAAATTACCAGGGCTCTCCGACATTGGAATAGCACCCCAACATTGGGCGTAATGTGGAAGTGCTGTACCACATGTGATCGTATAGATCTTAAATTAAATTTTCCCTGAGACATTTAAGTCTGTAATTTATCTACGATAACGTTGGAAGCTGAAGAAGTGAATTAAAATTTGTGCTGCAGCCGGAACTTCTTGAGCTTCCAACGTTATCGTAGACAAGGGTTTTGGCTCAAACACCATCATACTGAGATCCTGTTATCAAAGAATCTTACTGTGTTTAGTCCTATAATGATGGGAAGTCCATGGGCCTGCTTATAATCTGTTACGGCTGTACAGGAGTACAATAAAATAAAATCAATAAAATAAAATCATGCTAAAATGATTATCAGTTGCATAAGGCACCACATCCAGCATGTAATGAGCACTGTCAAGCAGAAGAGATCACATTGGGTCTGTCTGATTGGCTGCTGATATCATGCCTATATAAGCGAGGAACCATTGCAGCCCCGGCAGTCAGTGAACTCCTGACAACGATGGCGGAGATGGACATTGAGAGCTTGAGGATTTTATTAGATTTGACGCGGCTTGAAAACCGAGAACGTTTTATTCACTTGAGTGAAATCTTTGACTGTAACTTAGTCGTTGACGTTCAGTGGCTTGATTGTACTGTATTTTTTCTTTTACGCGTGTTATTTGCGTTTGACGGAGGTAGTACGAAAACGACACTATAATACCCACCTCTATACGCTGCTTTAAGTGTCAGTACATGGGTCACGCCGGCAAGGTCGCGCTACGTGAGGAAATGGGGTTGAACTGACCATGAATCAGGCAATCAACGCACTGTTCCACACGTGTGTCAACTGTCTCCATAACCCTACAGTTTGAAGCATAGAATGAGCAGTAATACGATAAATGAAGAAATTCCAAAAGATAAAGATCACACAGCGTATCTCATACTCTGGAGGGTAGTAGACATTGAAGGCGGCAGAATGAGTGACATTTATAAAATCATTCGCCTAAGCACTGACGCAGACTGTACAAAAGATTAGTCTTGACAACCATACATTGCCAGTTGAAAGAGGCACAACACTTGACACCTCTATATGTACACTACTGGCCATTAAAATTGCTACACCACGAAGATGACGTGCTACAGACGCGAAATTTAACCGACAGGAAGAAGATGCTATGATATGCAAATGATTAGCTTTTCAGAGCATTCACATAAGGTTGGCGCCGGTGGCGACAACTACAACCTGCTGACATGAGGAAAGTGTCCAAGCGATTTCTCATACACAAACAGCAGTTGACCAGTGTTGCCTGGTGAAACGTTGTTGTGATGCCTCGTGTAAGGAGGAGAAACGCGTACCATCACGTTTCAGACATTGATGAATGTCGGAATGTAGCCTATCGCGATTGCGGTTTATCCTATCGCGACATGTTCGCGAAGTTCGATGTCCAATGACTGTTAGCAGAAAATGGAATCGATGGGTTCAGGAGGGTAATACTGAACCCCGTGTTGAATCCCAACGCCCTCGTATCAGTAGCAGTCGAGATGACAGGCATCTTATCCGCATGGCTGTAACGGATCGTGCAGCCACGTCTCGATCCCTGAGTCAACAGATGGGGACGTTTGCCAGACAACAACCATCTGCACGAACAGTTCGACGACGTTTGCATCAGCATGGACTATCAATCAGCTCGGAGACCATGGCTGCGGTTACCCTTGACGGAGGATCACAGACAGGAGCGCCTGCGATGGTGTAGTCAACGACGAACCTGGGTGCACGAATAGCAAAACGTCATTTTTTCGAATGAATCCAGGTTCTGTTTACAGCATCAGGATGGTCGCATCCATGTTTGACGACATCGAGGTGAACGCACATTGGAAGCGTGTATTCATCATCGCCCAGCGTGATGGTATGGGGTGCCATTGGTTACACGTCACGGTCACCTCTTGTTCGCATTGATGGCACTTTCAACAGTGGACGTTACATTTCAGATGTGTTACAACCATTGGCTCTACCCTTCATTAGATCCCTGCGAAACCCTACATTTCAGCAAGATAATCCACGACCTCATGTTGCAGGTCCTGTACGGGCCTTTCTGCATACAGAAAATGTTCGACTGCTGCCCTGGCCAGCGCATTCTCCAGATCTCTCACCAACTGAAAACGTCTGGTCAATGGTGCCCGAGCAACTGACTCGTCACAATACGCCAGTCACTACTGTTGATGAACTGTGGTATCGTGTTGAAGCTGCATGGGCAGCTGTACCTGTACACGCCATCCAAGCTGTGTTTGACTCAGGCGTATGAATGCCGTTATTACGGCCAGAGGTTGTTGTTCTGGGTACTGATTTCTCGGGATCTATGCACCCAAATTGCGTGAAACTGTAATCACATGTCAGTTGTAGTATAATATATCTGTTCAATGAATACTCGTTTTGTTGTGTTGGCTGAAGAGCCAACACCGTGTTACTAGTGGGGGCCGAAATGCACGCGTTTTAGCTCACGCAGGCTGGCGTGAGGAGGGATGAACTATACTGACGTGAGGTCGGGAACATGACAAGGAATTAGGATTCAGAAAGCAGACGTAATTAATTTGATACTCAACTTTAATCCATTAATGATGAACGTCGCTCTTGACGGTACATGAGCCACAATATTATCTGTTCAGAAGTCATAGTAACTCAATATGGCGCCTTGCTAGGTCGTAGCCAATGACGTAGCTGAAGGCTACGCTATACTGTCGTCTCTGCAAATGAGAGCGTCTGTAGTCAGTGAACCATCGCTAGCGAAGTCGGCTGTACAACTGGGCGAGTGCTAGGGATTCTGTCTAGGCTAGACCTGCCGTGTGGCGGCGCTCGGTCTGCAATTAATGATAGTGGCCTATTTAAAGGCTACCACCTAGCAAGTGTGGTGTCTGGCGGTGACACCACACGTTTATCATCTTCAATTCTTCTTGGTGTAGCAATTTTCATGGCCAGTAGTGTACCTGCAAAACGATGTTTTGGCAGTCCTTAATGATTTCAAGAAGAAGGCTCTTCTATGCCAGTTAGGTCCCAATGTTTGAATTAAATGGTACAGATATTTTCTATAAATCACTGTACTGAACTGCTATAGCAATTATGTTTTCTCCAACATAATTCACTCAATTGAATCGATGAGTTGGAAAAGCAGTCATGTCGACTTTTTTTTGTTTCAGATGTATAGGGCATCATTTGGTATAACAGGGTTGTGGGTGAGGGGGGTGGCGTGGGAGGTGTAGCGGGGTGCAAGTCCCATCAACGTATGTGCTCGTCAGACGAACATTGAGTTAGAGGAAAGACAATGCCCATAGAGGAGAGAGGGGGATAGTGCCTTTAAATACATATCTGTGGAGCAGAAATTATTTTATATCAGTATCTGCCATCGGCCAGCGAAGGATGGACAAGGTAACAATGAAGCATATTCACCGTTGTCTGCTTTGCTGTATTTTTCTTATGCTTGTATTTTGGGTACACGCTCTTATTGCTATAATGAAAATGAATAACATAAACTTCCGTAACACAGTCCTTTCTCCATCCGCTGCAAACTGCTAGTTGTGTCATCAGCATCATCAGGTTCAGGAAAGGGTCACCTCCAGTACACTCAGAATCAACTATTGACCACAGTCGATGGATAAAGTATGTTGTAATGTTGTTTCAACTTGGGACCAGTTCCTACATGGCAACTCAACGACACCATGCCTAGACACGCTGTGCTGTAAACAGTTATTTGGTGTCTCCCAGCTCACTGAGTCAATTACATAAACTCTAGTTTTCTATTAACTTGAGATGTGAATTTCAAACCTTCCTTTTCTCTTCTATTTAAGAAAACTCTTGATGTATATGTCGCTAATTTAGTAGACAAGCAACGTCTTAAATATCAAAAAATTTTCTACGTGAAACGTAGATTCCTACACACAGATACGTGCGTTTTGGCTTTATTCTATTTATACGTTCTCTAATTTCGGACACATCTCTTTTAATAACGTCCGCAAACGTCCAGAAATATCGCCCTAAAAATACATTTTTGCCCGGACGTTCGAAAATTCTTCATTGAATTACTGCCGCGGGCGAGTAATTTAGCCGTAATATTCACAGATCGTCCCGCGTTGCACCTGACAGCAAAGAGATGTTAGTTTTAGGCGGAGTATAACGTTCCCTGTAAATAAAATCATTTTTCATTTTTAATTCAGGTTCGCAATTTGTTTCCATGCAGCAAACGCTGGCAACAATTAACCGCTGCGGAGACAAATGACGTAAGCCAACATAAGCCCCCGTGTGATGGACGCCTGCCATTTAAAAGCCTGCTTGACAAAACAGGGCGATTTTTCATCCACGTGAGTACAGGCATCTGCGTGCGTGCCTCTGGCCACAGATATTACAGGCAGAATATGGTCGCAGAGAACACTTATCGAGGTGACTCATTGAATTGGGAGTTTCTTGTTATGAAGGAACGAAAAATTTTCCTCAGGCAGCTGTAGGGAATCTGATTTCTCGAGTGGATATGATTACCGCAGAGAGAATGTAATGTTGGTGAGAATCATAGTGAGTTCATTACTTAGATCAAGAGAAATGTACATCAAAAGCAAGTGCAAATTTTAAGTAAACTTTTTTAACACAAAATTAAATTCCGAGAGGAAATATTTTTCCACGTTACTGTATTTATGTTGAAACGTCCCCTTTTGAACAATTATACATGTGCTTAAACTGACACACAATATTTTTTTAGCGCAACGCAATCTGACTTTCAGAAATCCCTACAAAAGAATGGCCCTGACTGACATTAACCTATACCTTTCACAAATCACTTACCTCACAAAAATCTTCGTTACTCAAGCTACTGCAATACAGCGAGCGCCACTACTGCCAGCTAAATAAAAGATTCAAACTACTGAAGGCACTAACTACTGTTAGGCATAGTTAGCAAATGAAAGATTTTGATAGAGAATAAACAATGTATTTACCTTACTAGTGTTCAAAAGTCACAATATATATAGCAGTTCATGACATCCAGTCTTACATATTTCAAAACTCCGCCATTTCTCTCCCCACATCCACCACTGTCCTTAGGTTAGTTAGGTTTAAGTAGATCTAAGTTCTAGAGGACTGATGACCACAGATGTTAAGTCCCATAGTGCTCAGAGCCATTTGAACCATTTGAACCAGATCATCCGGTCTCAAAACTCCGTCATCTCTCTCCCCACTTTCACCACTGCTGGCGGCTCACCTCCAACTGCGCAACGCTACGCGCTGTTCACATCCAGCTGCCCAACACTACAATGGCAGACAACAACGCAAACTAGCCACAGACTGCACACAGCACAGCCAGTGATTTTCATACAGAGCGCTACGTAACGTTGCCAATAAGAAAACATAAACAGCCTACTTACATAGGTTTCTAGTTGAGAGATTTTTCTACTAACTTATGAAATGCCTCATGACTACTGAATGATGTTCTTATGCTTTACTTTGTACATAGTTGCTTATTTCATTTGATAACTGGTTTCCAGCTGTCTTGCAGCATTGGTTTCATAAAATAAAATTAAATGCATTTGCTAATGTGAACACTTCCTGTCAACAGATCTATTAAATAATTATTTTATGATTCACATTCTTCGAAAAAGGAGCTCTTGGAATGGAAAGAACAATAAGAAGGGACTAATAACAGTAACTGCATATATAATTTTCTTTTCAAGTACTTGGTAATTTTTTGTAGAATTAGTTTTTGTGGTGCACCACTTTAATTACATAGACATTAAGATGTGAATATACATTTCCCTTGTCTGCATTGTTGTCTTTAGTGTAATATTTTTTCTGCTTGAGCTATGTCATGTTCAGATATAAGTTATTGCATTTGCTGCTGCTGTTTGCCAGACATAGTGCTACTAAATTTCACTTTGTATTACTCTGCTAAGCCAGTTTACTACTGATTTATTTTTCTTGTTGCTGCACATTGGCTCAAATTAGTTGTAATTTTGCATTTTATCTGTTAATTTAGATTTATGCAGCTTGCTTTGCCAATTTGCATTTTTTTCATTGCTGCTTGTGTTAATTGTTTTGTGCTGCTGCATTGCCTCGTCCCTTAGTTTAACATCTGAGCTCAGTAGATTTAAGTTAGCTTAAGATGGGGTAGGCTATATGTGAGAACGAGTTGTGATGAATTGGAATAAACGCATTGAGAAGCTGTAAGAAAATGGTTTGGCCAAAAAAGAATTTTGAAAGAGGATGTGAACAGAATATAGAAAGCATGCTTGGATAGGATTTTTTTGGTGGAAACAAATGTTGAAATAAGAGGAAAGATCTACAGAACGAAGTTTTGGGTTGGACTGCAGTACCAAATGTCACACTGAAAACGAACCCTGTCTTTCCGTTTGTATTATTTCGCTATGTTTTTGTGTACCCTTGTGTATTTGTGTTCTTCCTGTCTTTATGTGTTTAGCTAATAAGATTTATGTTGTAGAATTTCTCTGATACTAAGCTACATTCACTATAATGAGGAATACTGTTATCCTTAAATATAATTTGCATTAATAATATGTTATTTTCTTTGTAAAGATGTTTATAGACATTACTTATTCTGTTCTGTTTTAATGCTCATGTGTGAAGTTGATGTTTCGAAAGTTATTCTGATCTTTTATGTATGTACTCATGTCATAATTCCTGTAACACTGATGTATATGTTATTTCGATTCTTTTGTAAAGCCTGTACTACAAATGTTATCTGTATTGTTGTGTTCTTTAATGATGTATTTTGTACCTTTGTAAATGTATTCTTATGTTATAAAATTGTAATTGACACCAGTTCATCATATTATTAACTTGTAAGTTCCATTTCACTGCACACGTTTCTGTTGGTCATAGTATATGGACAATATGTGAGAAGTAGGGACTGTTAGTGTTTGCACGTGTGTTAATAATTCAACAAGGGACTGGATAACAGCATTTCTGGTTCTAAGGACAATTCCAAAGACTTTGTGAGTGCACAAGTGATGGTTACGGACTTGCTATATTATCCACAAGACTTTTCAATGGTGATTGTGCAGCTGCACAGTCACAACAGATGGCTGCTGGCCATCTTTACAAGGACTACAGTGGGTCTGCATCTTTGATGACCCACCAGTACCATTATTTCTACAAGGACTGCAGTGGGTCTTCACCTCTGGTGGCCCACCAATACCGTAATCCCTACCAGGACTACAGTGGGTCTGCTCTGTGATGACCTACCTACCAATATTCTTCAAAACTTCGACTGACTCTGCTGTGGGTTTGCTCTGTTGTGACCCATTATCTGTCTGCATGTCAACAGTCAGCATTGTCTTTCTGTTGGAAGGACAACACTACTTTTTCAAGACTGCATGGAAATCCACTACTTCTGTGTGCATTTTCTTTTACTGCTCAGACTTTGAGAAAAACACTGCAATTTTACTGTGATGAACGATCAGGACTGTCTTTATGGACTGTGAGAAAATTTTAGCTTTTGACCAACATTGTATCAATAAGTGTGTGCATTTGATATCTTTGTTATTGTAATTATGAAAAATTTTATCAAATCATTATTGGCCACAGCCCAAAACAATTTGTAAAATTTTTTGTGGGGAGCATGGGGGCTATGTAAGTAGGCTGTTTCTGTTTCCTTATTGGCAACGTTACGTAGCGTTCTGTATGAAAATCACTGGCTGTGCTGTGTGCAGTCTGTGGCTAGTTTGCATTGTTGTCTGCCATTGTAGTGTTGGGCAGCTGGATGTGAACAGCGCGTAGCGTTGCGCAGTTGGAGGTGAGCCGCTAGCAGTGGTGGATGTGGGGAGGGAAATGGCGGAGTTTTGAAATACGTAAGACTGGATGTCATGAACTGCTATATATGTTATGACTTTTGAACACTAGTAAGGTAAATACATTGTTTGTTCTCTATCAAAATCTTTCATTTGCTAACTATGCCTATCAGTAGTTAGTGCCTTCAGTAGTTTGAATCTTTTATTTAGCTGGAAGTAGTGGCGCTCGCTGTATTGCAGTAGCTTGAGTAACAAAGATTTTTGTGAGGTAAGTGATTTGTGAAAGGTATAGGTTAATGTCAGTCAGAGCCATTCTTTTGTAGGGATTTCTGAAAGTCAGATTGCGTTGCGCTAAAAAGATATTGTGTGTCAGTTTAAGCACAGTCATGTATAATTGTTCAAAAGGGGACGTTTCAATGTAATCAATGTGATCTCGTCACCAATAAAGTATGAAAATAGAAGTTTCAGATTTAACAGCCCGATGGCAACGAGGTGATTTCACACGAAACACAAGTTCAGATGGACAGCGATGGGGAACGACACTGGGAATACCGTTTTCGAAGAAACCGTCCGGGAGTAAGCTTAATGGACTATAAGCTGCCCCCACCTCCACGGTGCGAGGGTAGTACAGGCAGTTATTTCACAAGTTCTAATGGGTCTGCACTACCTGTTAAGAGAAGTCGTAGTTCGTTACACGGCCATATAGTGTCGCGTCCATCAGTCCCCTTTTCGTTGAGACGGAGGAATAAAACGCTGAGAATGGGGTTTCCCATTAAAAGTTATGAAATAATTGCCTACGCTACTGTCGCTGCTTGGAGGTGGGGGTTATTTCAAGTGTCATTGGACAGTATTTTGAAATATACGTGTTCACTTGGGAATACTGTTAGTTACTTGCTCCATGTCTCATTTGAAGGATTCTTTAATCATAATGGTATGAAATCAGTCAGTTTCGTATTTTTAAACGAAACCTTCTGCTAGCAGGTAAGTGCTTACCACAGTCGAGTTTTAGGGCACATGGTAGGGGCGACAAGGACTTCGATATTTTGCTATGAAACGAGCCCACTTCAATTTATTATGTGTTGTGGGATACATTTTAAAGTCCATTTACACTGCACGAACCATTCCTATAAAGAGCGATTCATTAAAACAGACCAGGAAAAGCTACATGAGATCTATTGAACAGATTATGGTTTCAGTTTATTTTAGTTTAGCTCACACTAAAACCCCATTTATTATTCCATTGTGCTAAGAGAATGTTTCTGGTTGTGTGGTATATGAAACAAAGTCAAATAGCATTTTGTTGACTTATAGGTCAGATTTGCCAACGGCCTTGCCACAGTAGTAACACCGGTTCGCGTCAGATAACCGAAGTTAAGCGCTGTCGGGCTGGACTAGCACTCGGATGGGTGACAATCCGGTCTGCCGAGTGCTGTTGGCAAATGGAGTGCACTCAGCCCTTGTGAGGCAAACTGAGGAGCTACTTGATCGAGAAGTACGGCTCCGGTCTCACCAACTGACATACGACCAGGAGAGCGGTGTGCTGACCATAAGCCCCTCCATATCCGTATCCAGTGACGCCTGGGGTCTAATGATGACATGGTAGCCGGTCGGTTCCGTTGGGACTTCATGGCCTCTTCGGACGGAGTTTAGTTTTTTTATAGGTCAGATTTCATTTAAAGAGGAACGTTGCAAGGCATTAAAACGGGGTCATAGTGTGTTATGAAGTCATGGGTTTAACTCTAAAATAGTGACCGGTGTTCAAGGAATAAAAAGAACTGTAGGCATATTTATCTCTTTACCATCTTTTTCTCTCCTACAACCTGCCAAATCATTTAGCTGACGTAGTGGTAGATGTAAATATATCAAGTGTGCACACACGTGCCCGCCATGTTATCCTACGTCTGGTTGAGGCTCAACACATTACACTGAAAAGTGTCTGTTTCAACCACATTTCACGAAACTACTACTTGTAATGATTAATTTGGCTTCGTTTATTCAGTGGATTGCTTTTCTGCTACTTGCTTAACATATGGTCATGCCTGGGAGGAGGCCTGCATAGGGAACCAGGATTATTGATTTTATTTCCTTTTATGTCTTGTCAGCATCCTACAGAACGCCTTTAAGGGAGTTAGAAAGACAATTTTTTTTTCACATTTTCCGATTTTTGGCTAATCATAAGATTAGCAATTTTACAAATAAAATGATATATATATATATATATATATATATATATATATATATATATATATTACTTACAAACTCACATGGGAAGTATTTTATTTTATTTTTTTAAATATAATCTAACCCCGTTGAAAATGTTAAAATTTTTATGTGCATTACTTCAAGATGTAATGAAATAGGTAATTTTTTTTTGTAGAAGGCTGTGGATTGCTGTGTTATACAGGTCATGTCCAGAAGAGGATGGGCACCAGGTCGAGGAAGTTGAAATGATAAAACCATGAGAGACAGGCGGACAGGCAAAATGATTGATGAACTGTGGCAGTATTATGGGATGGTCATTAGAAATAGTACTGAGGATTTGTTGAAAATGAAGCAGGCAGTATGAGCTACCTTCTTCCACAGACTGACAACTGATGAAAAACCAGTACACCACCTTTGCCACCTTTGCCCTCCTGGACATGATTCATGGTGCAATTACCGCAATGCCCAGTACTCAAACAGTTCATACAGCCATAAACATTCCATCCCAGCAGCAATCATGGATATCATAAAACCTATTTACAGAGACCTGGCAAACCCTGAATTACTGGAGAAGTGTCTGCATGGTCAGACTCAAAATCCCAGTGAGCCGTTCTGTAATCTTATATGGATTCGCTTACCAAAAAATGTTTTTGTTGGAAATGAAGACACTAAAGGGAGGGGGGGGGGGTCAAAACTTGAACGGATGGACAAGGTTCGCATTGATGAAGCAGCGTATGCAGCACAGTTGGTCATTAAGGAATCCAGAAAGAAGAAAAGAAGAAAAAACTTGAAAACTGAGTGACTAAAAATAGAAAATTAAGCATATACTAAGTGAGTTAAAGTCATTTGAAACTTTACAAGCCGTTCCTGAAAATTTACATTTTCTGTTGCATTTTTCCCTAAATCTCTTCGAGTAGAGTATTCAAGTTTTCAGGGAGTAATAAGAGTAATAACATACATATCCTGAGTCCACTGAAGTAAAAGAAGAACATAATGTCATGTATATTTAAAATTATTTAGGATAACGTACAAAAACGTACACAAAATTTTAACTGTGTAATTAAAAAATTGTATCTCCGGAAACCGTGGCTGAAATGCAATTATTGTAGGTCAGTAGACTCATAAAATACAGTTTAATGTGCTGTAAAAGTTTCACGTCAATGGCTTCAGTGGTTCCTGAAATACAGGGAAGCCAAGTCACTAAATTTAACATTGTCGCGATAGGGCGTTCCAACTCCCCTTAAGCATAACCCTAACAATGGATAACGCTGTCATGTGTGAATATGTAAATGAGTGGAAAACTTTGTACGATCGCTGAATCAGATATCTTTCTTGCTTCTCAATGCGGAGACGTGGGAACGATCCTTGATTAAGTTTGCGGTGCTGACGAGTGGTACGGCTTGGCTGGCGACAATGATTTGCCCCGCACTTTTTAAAAGTACATCTTGCAATTTTCCAGGCACACGGGGAATGCACAAATTGAGAAGATTTCCACTGAACGCTTGTCCAAATTTTCTCCGGTAAACTGGTAGGAGGCTTGAGCAGTAGGTGCTGGTGTGTTTAGCATCCACCCGATTGGACAAAACGCATGGGGATGCCGTGTGATTTCTTGACGACTGGTTGCATTCTGTCCCCACTCATTTATGTTGCACCAGACCAAAGCGTGTCGGAAGTTTTAGCAGTTTTCTCAGTCACTTGGTGTCTGTTGGTATGGTGAATATCTCTGCTGCTTTTGAGTGCACTTAAGGTAAAGCACTTTGTTTTGCATTCCAGTTAGCTATTTTATTTCATAATGTAGGTAATCGCTACTGTAATTTAATTCAGTTATCAAGGGAGTTATGTAGCTAAATTTTGCGTATGTCTGTTTTATCGATTTCAGCAAATTTTGGGAGAACGACTTGATTTCATTATCCACCCATATGAAGATTTCTCCGTTGTGGTCTACAGAATTTAGTATTTTATGCATCGTCTGCAACTGTAGTTATATATAACAAAATAATAAGCTACCAGTTGCGTAACAGAAATTTAATTTCCTTACCGGTTTCAGACACTTACGGTCCTTCTTCAGAAGGTTACACATATCGCATTTTTTGCAAGTGTCAACAGTAAGAGGCATACATGACCACGGCATTTTGCTGTGTGACTCTTATTTAGGGATAACCTTCTCAAGAAAGGCACAAAGTGCTCGAAACCGGTAAAGAAATTAAATTTCTTTTATGCAACTGGTTGCTTATTATGTCGTTATATCTACAGAATTTCCCGAGCGGAATGAATGGTCACAAGCTGGGTTTGACGGCAAAAGTTGCAATTGGTAGAGATTATTAGGATTTTCTTCGATGCAGTGGACTCCTAAGTCAACCCAATTATGAAAATTATCCGAATGATGAGGCAGCAGAAGGCTGCCTGATTGCCTAAATCTATATTAGAGACCCGCTCACCACACGCACAACCCCTCCCAGTTCCCCTCTTCCCCCTCCCTCCCCCCAAGCCCGGCTAACGCTTCAGAGCAGATGACACCTGCTGTAATGTAGCACAAGGATTTGTAAACGTGAATATTTTGATTGGGGCTCTTGTGTACTATCCGCTCAGTAGGGAAACTTTCGAACTAATTAATGTAAATTAAACCTTAATTAACATTTTCCAAGCTATGTGATCAGGGAAAGCCCATGTAAGGGAACCTTGACTTTTGAAATAATTTTAGAATAAGACATTTCGCAGTTAAATTTATTCCTAAAAACAACAGGTATTTCGTTGACAATCACAATCATGAATGGAGATCTAAAGAAACTAAGAGAGACCGATAAGCGAAGGATAAATCTGAGTTTGACCATGAAGCTGTTACGACACTACGATTCACTCTCCACTCCAGTGTGGTGTGTTGGGCAATAAAAACGAGTAACGATTCGGACTCTTGAATGTCAGTGATTGAACATCGACGTGAGGTACGAATTATCATGCAATTGTGAAGTGTGGTTTATCAATGCACGGGAGTGGCTTCACACAACCTAACTGCAGCAGCTGCATTTATTTCCGACTCGTGTCGACATCTACATCTAAATCCATACTCCGCAAGCCACCTGACGATGTGTAGCGGAGGGTACCTTGAGTATCTCTATCGGTTCTTCCTTCTATTCCAGTCTCGTATTGCTCGTGGACAGAAAGATTGTCGGTATGCCTCTGTTTGGGCTCTAATCTCCATGATTTTATCCTCATGGTCTCTTTGCAAGATATACGTAGGAGGGAGCAATATACTGCTTGACACCTCAGTGAAGGTATGTTCTCGAAACTTCAACAAAAGCCCGTACTGAGCTACTGGGCGTGTCTCTTGCAGAGTCTTCCACTGGAGTTTATCTATCATCTCCGTAACGCTTTAGCGATTACAAAATGATCCTGTAACGAAGCGCACTGTTCTCCGTTGGATATTCTCTGTCTCTTCTATCAACCCTATCCGGTACGGATCACACACCGGTGAGCAGTATTCAAGCAGTGGGGAACAAATGTACTGTAACCTACTTCCTTTGTTTTCGGAATGCATTTCCTTAGGATTCTCTAATGAATCTCAGTCTGGCATCTGCTTTACCGACGATCAACTTTATATGGTCATTCCATTTTAAATCACTCCTAGCGCTTACTCCCAGATAATTTATGGAATTAACTGCTTCCAGTTGCTGACCTGCTATTTTGTAGCTAAATGATAAGGGATCTTTCTTTCTATGTACTCGCAGCGCATTACACTTGTCTACATTGAGATTCAATTGCTATTCCCTGCACCATGCGTCAATCCGTTGCCTATCCTCCTGCATTTCAGTACAATTTTCCATTGTTACAACCTCTCGATATACTACAGCATCATCCGCAAAAAGCCTCATTGAACTTCAGACGTTATCCACAAGGTCTTTTATATATATTGCGAATAGCAACGGCCCTACGACACTCCCCTGCGGCACACCTGAAATCACTCTTACTTCGGAAGACTTTTCTCCTTGGGAATGACATGCTGCGTTCTGTTATCTAGGAACTCTTCAATCCAATCATACAATTGGTCTGATAGTCCATATGCTCTTACTTCGTTCATTAAACGACTGTGGGGAACCGTATCAAACGCCTTGCGAAAGTCAAGAAATACGGCATCTACCTGGAAACCCGTGTCTATGGCCCTCTGAGTCTCGTGGACGAATAGCGCAAGCTGGGTTTCACACGATCCTCTTTTTCGAAACCCATGGTGATTCCTACAGAGTAGATTTCTAGTCTCCAGAAAAATCATTATACTCGAACATAATACGTGTTCCAAAATTCTACAACTGATCGACGTTAGAGATATAGGTCTATAGTTCTGCACATCTGTTCGACGTACCTTACTGAAAACGAGGATGACCTGTGCCCTTTTCCAATCCTTTGGAACGCTACGCTCTTCTAGAGACCTACGGTCTACCGCTGCAAGAAGGGGGGCAAGTTCCTTCCCGTACTCTGTGTGAAATCGAACTGGTATCCCACCAGGTCCAGCGGTAAATCCTCTTTTGAGCGATTTTAATTGTTTTTCTATCCCTATGTCATCTCTTTCGATATCTACCATTTTGTCATCTGTGCGACAATCTAGAGAAAGAACTGCAGTGCAGTCTTGCTCTGTGAAAAAGCTTTGGAAAAAGACATTTAGTATTTCGGCCTTTAATCTGTCATCCTCTGTTTCAGTACCATTTTTGTCACAGAGCGTCTGGACATTTTGTTTTGATCCACCTACCGCTTTGACATAAGACCAAAATTTCTTAGGATTTTCTGCCAAGTCAGTACATAGAACTTTACTGTCGAATTCATTGAACGCCTTTCGCATAGCCCTCCTCACACTACATTTCGCTTCGCGTAATTTTTGTTTGTCTGCAAGGCTATGGCTATGTTTATGTTTGCTGTGAAGTTCCCTTTGCTTCCGCAGCAGTTTTCTAACTCGGTTGTTGTGCCACGGTGGCTCCTTTCCTTCTCTTACGATCTTGGTTGGCACATACTCATCTAATGCATATTGTACGATGGTTTTGAACGTTGTCCACTGATCCTCAACACTATCTGTACTTGAGACAAAACTTTTGTGTTGAGCGGTCAAGTACTCTAAAATCTGTTTTTTGTCACTTTTGCTAAACAGAAAAAATCTTCGTACCTTTTTAATATTTTTATTTACGGCTGAAATCATCGATGCAGTAACCGCTTTATGAACGCTTATTCCCTGTTCTGCTTTAACTGTTTCAAATAGTTCTGGTCTGCTTGTCACCGAAATGTCTAATATGTTATCACCACGAGTCGGTTCTCTGTTTAACTGCTCAAGGTAGTTTTCAGATAATGCACTTTAAAAAATTTCACTGTATTCTTTGTCCCTGCCACCCGTTATAAGCATTTGAGTCTCCCAGTCTACATCCGGCAAATTAAAATCTCCACTCGGAACTATAACATGGTGGGGAAATCCACTCGAAATATTTTCCAAATTATCCTTCAGGTGCTCAGCCACAACAGCTGCTGAGCCAGGGGGCCTATAGATACATCCAATTACCATGTTTGAGCCTGCTTTAACCGTGACCTTCACCCAAATTATTTCACATTTCGGATCTTCGTCAATTTCCTTCGATACTATTGCACTTTTTATCGCTATAAACACGGCTCTCCCTTCTCTGTCCAGCCTGTCTCTGCGATATACATTCCAATCTGAGTTCAGAATTTCATTACTGTTTACGTTTGGTTTCAGCCAACTTTCTGTCCCTAGTACTATGTGGGCATTGTGACCGTTTATTAATGAGAGCAGTTCTGGTGCCTTTCTATAGACGCTTCTGCAGTTTACTATTACCACATTAATATTGTTATTCCCTGTTGCGTTTTGCCTACTGCTACCTTGTCGCGTCTCAGGAGGCGTCTTGTCGGGCCTAGGGAGGAAATTCTCTAACCTAAAATACCCACAAGTGCACCCCACACGTACTGCGCTACCCTTGTAGTCGCTTCCTGCGTGTAGTGCACGCCTGACCTATTCAGGGGGACCCTACATTTCTCCAGCCGATAGCGGAGGTCGAGAAATTTGCACCCCAGATCTCCGCAGAATCGTCTGAGTCTCTGGTTTAAGCCTTCCACTCGGCTCCAAACCAGAGGACCGCGATCGGTTCTGCGAACGATACTACAAATAGTTAGTTCAGATTCCACCCCACCAACTCCGCCAACCGCCTGTATGAACTGAGGATGACCTCTGAACCCAGACGGCAGGAGTCGCTGGTGCCGACATGAGCAACAATTTGCAGTCGGGTGCACCCAGTGCTCTCTATCGCCACCGGCAGGGCCTCCTTCACATCTCGAATGAGACCCCCCGGCAAGCAGACAGAGTGGACACTGGCCTTCTTCCCCGACCTTTCCGCTATTTCCATAAGGGGCTCCATCACCCCCCTAACGTTGGAGCTTCCAATCCCTCCCCCGTGTGCCTGCTCGGACCTTGCTGAAGGAACGGCTACATGTCCACTCACAGGCAGAGTGGGCGATGCCACACGGCCAGCCTCCACATTGACCCTCCGCCTCGTGCGCCGCGAATGCCGCTGAACCCGCCACTCCCCTTGGGGAGAGGGTGGCCCAACCGCGCCCGGTACCCGCGAAGATGTCTCGACAGCAGGGACCGTGGGTGAAGCATGTAACAACCGGGGTGTACCATGAGACGCACCAGACTCCCCACTGCCGTTACACTGCGAGGCAGCAGCCTGAAAACGGCTGACCGCGGCCATCAACACGTTCAGCTGTTCGCGAACAGTGGCCAGCTCCTCCTGCGTCCGTACACAGCAGTCAAACATCCTATCCATCCTATCCATCCAGCACTCTCCGTAATCACCACGAAAATCAGGTGCCGCTAAGACACTGCCAACAACTAGTACTTGCCAACGCTCTGACCTCACGACTAGGTCAACCAATAATTGGTCTTGCTAATTACGACCGTGGGAAGTACTTGGCAAGGGATCTAACCAACAAAATACGCACAGCCACAGCCTACGTGAAGTGCCGCTGTATTCCACCCCATGTCAGACTAGGTTAGCAGCTTCGGTGAAAGTTAGCGAACAAATGCCTGCTGGCTCTGTGAACGGCAGTCCGCCGTGACGAGAACAAACTGTGTCCAGTCGGCAGTGGCTGCCGCCCCCACGCTAAAGCTATTAGCGTGGCGCCAGTGTGAAATGACCAAGTCCAAGGTCTATATGGGACATGCCTGGTCCAGCTACCATGATCCTTTGCGATCACGGTCATTTTGCGTCTAGCCTATTACGTGACTGTAGCAGATTGTTTTTATACTGGGTATATTGTTTGTCTCTAGAAAGTGTGTGTGTGTTTCGAAATGAGTTGCTGTGCTGCAACGAATTGTTGCGGCAATTCGTCTAAAGGGATAAGATTGTTCAGAGTTCCTACAGACAAAGATCTGAGAGCTCAGTGGCCACGGAACTGTAGGAGAGGCAAATGGAAGCCAACAACACATTCCAAGTTGTGTGATGTAAGTAAATTACCTGTTAAAAGGGCCGGCTGGAGTGGCCGAGCGGTTGTAGGCGCTACAGTCTGGAACCGCGCCTCGGGCATGGATGTGTGTGGTGTCCTTAGGTTCGTTACGTTTAAGTAGTTCTAAGTTCTTGGGGACTGATGGCCTCAGAAGTTAAGCCCCATAGTGGTCAGAGCCATTTGAACCTGTTAAAAGAACTACACCTGAAACATCGTATGTTTTCTATACAATTTATACGTTTACTACTTCTTCCAAAACTTTACTTCGAGGATTCACAGTTCGAGTTAAGGAGAGCTGATGAAAGAAGACTGCTGAAATGGAATGCCATTCTAATGAAATTTGACGTTGCATATCCACCCAAACTAGTTTCTTCTAAACGGAAACATCCAAAAGCAAGGACAGTAACTGAATCAGATGTCAGTGAAGGTGAGATATCAAACTTTTTTCAGTTTTCATATGTAACCATGTTTTCGACACAACGCAGCTGTCTACTTTATTTTGCATTAATGAAAGTAACCTTCCAATCTATGATCAGCTACCATCAATTGTGTAACCTGAAATGGTGCTAGTTTATAAGGGGACTAAATTAGTCGGGAGCAAATTGCGTCCGGAATTAAACCGTAGATGCACATAAATTTATATGAAACATTTCTGTTTAAGACTCTGCTACTGCAGTTTCTGTTGATTCTCAGTACTGTACTGGCATGCATTCTGTCAACAACATGGGTTTGTACAGTTTGTTACTGTGTAGTGTGGTCAGTGAAATCTTTCATATTAAGAATAAATCGTAAATCGGAAGGTAGCAATCGTCGCATCTGACACAGTAATTGTGTTATGCCAGTACTGTAGCTACTAATACAATGTTGCGGTTGGGGAACTTGGTTTTCATAGCAGAGTGCATGCCAGGGCTTGTTTAAAGCAGCATTGCTGCTAGGATGGTTACTAAAAAGGCTATTTCAACTTTTGTCTTTATTTGAACATTTTTAACTGTGACATAATGGAGTTTCGTAATTATATTCCTAGACACTGAAGCGTTTGAGGAAGAAATACTTGAACAGAAACAGGAATCGTACAGCACAGATGAAGATACTGTTGCAAGCTTGCAGCTGCAAAACAAAAGATTGAAAGCAGATGTGAGTTTTTATAGTCTACATCTACATCTACGTGATTACTCTGCTATTCACAATAAAGTGCCTGGCAGAGGGTTCAGTGAACCACCTTCAAGCTGTCTCTATACCGTTCTATTCTCGAACGGCACGCGGGAAAAAGGAGCACTTAGATTTTTTTTGTGCGAGCCCCGATTTCTCTTCTTTTATCGTGATTATCATTTCTCCCAACACAATGTTTTCGCAATCGGAGGAGAAAACTGGTGACTGAAATTTCATGAGAAAATCCTGTCGCAATGAAAAACGCCTTTGTTTTAACGATTGCCACTGCAATTCACGTATCATGTCTGTGACACTATCTCCCCTATTTCGCGATAATACAAAACTAGCTGCCCTTCTTTGTACTTTTTCGATGTCATCCGTGAGTCCCACCTGATGCGGATCCCACACCGCACAGTAATACCCCAGAACAGGGCGGACAAGCGTGGTGTAAGCAGTCTCTTTAGTACACCTGTCGCACCTTCTAAGTGTCCTTCCAGTCTTTGGCTTGCTGTACCCAAAATATTATCTATGTGATCGTTCCAATTTAGGCTATTTGTAATTGTAATCTCTAAGTATTTAGTTCAGTTTGCAGCCTTCAGGTTTGTGTGACTTATCGTGTAATCGGAATTTAGCGGATTTCTTTCGTTACTCATGTGAACAACTTCACACTTTTCTTTAATCAGGGTCAGTTGCCACATTTCGCACCATGCAGATATCTTATCTAAATCATTTTGCACGTCATTTTGATCATCTGATGACTTTACAAGACGGTAAATGACAGCATCATCTGCAAACAATCTAAGACGGCTACTCAGATTGCCTCCTAAGTCGTTAATATAGATCAGGAACAATAGAGGGCTTATAACACTCCCTTTGGGAACGCGAGATATTATTTCTGTTTTACTCGATGACTTTCCATCTATTACTACGAACTGTGACCTTTCTGACAGAAAATAGTGAATCCAGTCGCACAAATGAGGCGGTACTCCGTAGGCACGCAGTTTGGTTAGAAGACGCTTGTGAGGAACGGTGTCGAAAGCCTTCTGGAAATCTAAAAATATGGAATCAATTTGACATCCCCTGTCGATAGCACTTATTACTTCATGAGTATAAAGAGCTAGTTGTGTTTCACAAGAACGATATTTTCTGAAACCGTGCTGACTATGTGTCAATAAATCATTTTCTTCGAGGTACTTCATAACGTTCGTATACGATATATGTTCCAAAACCTCACTGCAAATCGACGTTAGTGATGTAGGCCTGTAATTCAGTGGATTAGCCCTACTTTCCTTTTTGGGTATTGGTGTGACTTGAGCAATTTTCCAGTCTTTAGGTACGGGTCTTTTGTGAGCGAGTGGTTGTATATAATTGCTAAATATGGAGCTATTTTATCAGCATACTCTGAGAGGAACCTGACTGGTATGCAATCTGGACCGGAGGCCTTGCCTTTATTAGATGATTTAAGCTGCTTCGTTATACCGAGGATATCTACTTCTGCGTTTCTCATCTTCGCAGTTGTTCTTGATTGGAATTCAGGAATATTTACTTCGTCTTCTTTGGTGAAGGACTTTCGGAAAACCATGTTTAATAACTCTGCTTTAGTGGCACTGTCACTGTGATGTCACTTTTATCAACAAAATCCACTAGTTACAAATGTGTTACAATAATTATCATTTACATATCCAGAATGAGATTTTCACTCTGCAGTGGAGTGTGCGCTGATATGAAACTTCCTGGCAGATTAAAACTGCGTGCCCGACCGAGACTCGAAATCGGGACCTTTGCCTTTCGCGGGCAAGTGCTCTACCATATTTTTTTTATTTTTAATTTTTTTATTTTTTTTATTTTTTTTTTCAATGTCAGGCTTACCACCTTTGCTGACATACATTTTATTGTACTACCGCATAAATAGTGCCTACAATGTCCATATGTTGACAAGTAGTGCCAAATTAGAAAATTAATGAATTAAGGAAATGAATAAAACTGAAAATGCCCAAATGAAAGAGATGAGGACATTGCGGATAGTACAAATGCAAAACATGCTCCTGTAGCAATGAAATGAAATTCGTGTCGGGGGCGACACCTGCTCACGATCCGACGATCGATAGAGCAAGAGAGACATCTATCGACTCGTTCTCCAGACGTTGGTGTAAGACTGGGTCGTCTTCTCGAAATTAACTAAGGGTCCGTAAGTGTGATCGATGTCTATTTCGGCTTCTTCGTCTATCTCATCTCTCACCCGTCATACCCCATCTGGCCGGCGGGTCGGTAAATGTAAGTCGCAAGTAATTAGCGAAGTCTTGCCCATATTTCTTATGCTGTTGCAGCTTCGTGTGTCCATCCAGGAGAAAATGCCAAAAATCAATTTTGTCCTCTTCCGATTCGTTATACACGTAGCCCACCACCATTCCCCGTACTCATGTCAGTGCATTGGTTTTTGGACCGGAAAATAAGATTCTTGGGGGAAAAAAAGTGTGCCTGATGAAATTGTGTGAGGGGCGGAGCGTAACAGGAACGCCAATATCTGTTGTGCCAAGTTCCACACTGGAGCCGTCCCACTACATGCTAAACGATGTTCGTCAGTGTCCACTGTTGCGCAGGCTAAACATAGTGGAGTGTCTGCCAAATGAATCGCGATCATCTGAGCTACCAAAGCACGACTCAGGCCCGGTACTCACAGCTTTACTTCTGGCAGTGAAAGGCAAAGGTCTCGAGTTCGAGTCTCGGTCGGGCACACAGTTTTAATCTGCCAGGAAGTTTCATCATTTACGTATGTTTTGATGGTAGACCTATATTAAATATTCTTCTCACTTCATAGATTAACAAAATAAAAGAGAAGATGGCTGCACTGGAGATCAAGCCACTGTCACGAATGATGATGAAGATATAGACCTTGACCAAGACGACGTGGAAGCTCGCCACCTGAGCGGAGACTGCAGCGCCAGTCTCGGCGGGTTTCGGTGACAGTCACAATGTAATTGTGTGCCCACGGCCAATGATCTCGCCTACCTCCTGCTTGCGGCTGCGTCGCCGATCTTTGCCATTGTGTGCACAAATTATTTGAAGTTCGCACCCGACTTTCAAGAAATATGTATTTTTTCATACCTCTTTATAGATATACCATAGTTCTAAATTTTTCTGTATGAAGTTTTAAATAGTTCTCCACAATTTCGCGAAGAAAACCATAATACGTGGGAAAATTTTAATGCTGTAGAAAAAAATGATCGTCACATTTGCGAAAAAATAATACTCACAATTCTGAATAGCGCTTGAAGAGTTCTAGAGAAAAACCTAATGACATTTTTTGTACAGTTAATACTTTATGAGATAACTTCAATAATGAGGGACCCATTTCCACCGGTATGTGAAACTGGCACCCGACGTTCGAGAAATATACATTTTTCAGAGTTTTTGATAGATACACTATAGTTCTGACTTCTCTGTACTAAATTTAAATAGTTTTGCAAACTTTCATAAAGAAAACACTAGTAATAGGGAAATTTCAGTCTTGTACAAAAATATTTATCAATTTTCAAATGTAAAATTGTGACCACAATCATCAATAGTTCCCCAAAATTTTTACAGAAAAACTTAATGATATTTTTCGCGTAGTTTACACTTCAGGAGATAATTGAAATAATGAGGGACCCGTTTTTTACTACCGAGAATATACGAAATCTCACTATAGTCCTGATGACAGTTCCTATCACAGTTCTAGATAGCACCCGAATAGTTTTATCGAAAAACTTAATGTAATTTCTTGCGAAGATAATCGTCTATAATTGCAGTAGTGTGCGACCCATTTCACCGACGTATACCTTTACGATCGTAAGCTGACATTCATTGCCCTATTTGTGATCGGTGCATGTAGCTACAAGTCGGCACATATCTTGTCGACTATCGTTATGTATCCGAGTGATGACAACCTCAGCAATCTATCGATAGCTGCCATTTTTTCGTCTACGTATTGCGGTGTATTGCAACAACTTTAATTGAATTTGATATTCTTTGCTACAATGAAGTACCGAATTTGAAGACAGCTGTCTCTATACTTTGCCTTCTCGAACTCCTATTACTTTAGCGTTCAGTACACAACGGGATTTTCCAACATTTAGCAAGACGTCCGCTATTTTTTTCGCAGCAAAATGAAAGCGTAATGAAATGCAACATGAAGACAGACAGTTACGAGCCGAAGCGAGAAACTCTCTCGGGACGTAACTCAGTAACTTGAAAACCTTGTACTTGCTTCTCTCTAGCTTTGGATGGACTTGTGCGATGTTGCCCAGTTTACCATTTTTATAACTGGAACTGATGTTAATTTTAATGCCTTCGAATATGTTGCCAGTCTGGAAGCACTGCATGCTAAAACAAGAGGATCAGGAATATTCGAAAAAGTAAAATTATGCCTCCAAAAATTTAAAAGTAGATTATAGTAAAGTCACCCAGCCTGTGGACTGACGGAGAGCCTTCAGTTATAAGTAGTGTCAACGGCACTGTAAGTTTGCTCGAAAACTTTTTAAATCATTCTGTACTAAAATATTACTCCATTAAACACCAAGTGTCACTGTGCAGAAAATCCTTGAAACCTAAAATACGCAGCGAGTCTTTCTACTGGTTCTACACCTAAAGCTGCCTCACTAACTACATGAGAATTTTGAGAGTACTGTGAATTGTTGGATTTGGAGTATGGTGAACTTTTCCTACATTGTGAGGCGCAGTATTTTTAAAGGAAAGCGCGTAAATACATTTTGGAACATGAAAAAAGCCGTTTCTGACTTTTTAGAACAGGAAAATACACTACCAGAAAAAATAACCGTATGGCATAACAAGTTTCAATTTGATTTGGCGTTTTTAGCTAAGTTAGTTGCCGTTGCAAAGCCGTAAGCAGGCAAGAGCATCAATCCATTCAAAATTATATTAAAACTGATCATCTCTCAGTTATAAAATGCGAATTTGATGCAATCTCCATAACTGAAAGAAAAGAGTGAAAGTGCTGCAGATAACAGCAATGTGACAAAATTTATTGAAAATCATAAATATTGCAATGGTCATTTGAAAGTTGTTTTCGTAAGTTTTAAACCCATTTCAGTTAGTGAGCAAAACACAATGCAGGTTCCTAGTGACACAGAAATAGAGCTGATTAGTTTTTAAAAATTTTCATTCTTAAAAGTGAACTCTGAGAAGCCATCTTCATATCAAAATCATTCTACCATAATTAATTTCTGGCATTCATTACGCAGTGAACAGTTCCCATAACTAAGAACATTCGCGCATGGTTGTATAGGTCTATGTCTCCTTCAGACGACAGCCGGATGAATACAAGGCTTTTCATCCATGACATTTATAAAAGACTAATCAACGTTCCGGATAAAAGAATCAGATTAATGGTAGCTAAGATTCTTGTGATGTAACGTATGTTGTTTACATACATTAATTAAATAATAAAAGTTAATTAGGTCTACAAAATTACTTATATTTGGATGATTAAACATACGCTGGGACTCTATCTAGTGAAGAGAGACAGACAACTTCAAGTTTCAATCTCTCAGTACTCGATCTCCCTCACACTTCTCTCTTCTCTATCTCTCTCTCTCTCTAGCTAACTATCTCGCTCTCTCTCTCACTTTTCGAGTCAAAAAATGTGGCCAAGAGTTATCTTCAGCAAACGACACTATCCGGAAACAGTAGCACGACAGCACTCACCGTCTCATCGAAGAGAAGATTTCCGACTGTTAATGAATTAATGATTGTTGGTCCAATAAACGTGTGTCTTTTGAACTGATGTAAATTAATTGATTTAAACGCGTGAGTGAGTTATTCTTGTACCGTCTATAAACGAACAAGATCATACCGCTATCTTTGTTATCCAACCCCTACAGTGAATGTATGAAGGTATGGTTCAAATGGCTCTGAGCACTATGTGACTTAACTTCTGAGGTCATCAGTCGCCTAGAACTTAGAACTAATTAAACCTAAGGACATCACACACATCCATGCCCGAGGCAGGATTCGAACCTGCGACCGAAGCGGTCACGCGGTTCCAGACTGAAGCGCCTTTAACCGCAGGGCCCCACCGGCCGGCTGTATGGAGGTATAAAAGGTGCTTGAATTGCATGGCGTATCTGAACTATTCCGTGAAACAAATTGTGTACGTCTTGCTAGATGTTGCAAAATCCCAGTACGTATCAAACACTGAAGTAAAAGAGTTCGTGGAAGCACGTTATACAGACAGATGTCTTCAAATCCAGTACCTCATTGCAGCAAAGAATATCAAATTAAATGTAAGTTGTTGTAAAATACCGCAATACGTAGACCGAAAAATGGTAACTACCGTTAGATCGCTGAGGTTGCAAGACTACGCTGGACTTGTATGTTTTGGAAGGCGACAGGGGATAATGAGTTATAGCCCTGACAGCAATCATTTTAACTAGTAAATCTTCCACTTGACTACCTGCCCCATGCGTCTGATAAATTGATTTTGCCATTCAGCTGTGTTTGTTGTTGATAGCCTGCATCAGAAATGGCTTTAAGCACTATGGGACAACATCTGATGTCATCAGTTCCCTAGACTTAGAACCACTTAAACCTAACTAACCTAAGGACATCACACACATCCATGCCCGAGGCAGGATTCGAACCCGCGACCGTAGAAGCAGCGCGGTTCCGGACTGAAGCGTCTAACACCGCTCGGCCACAGCGGCCGACTAGCCTGCATTACAGGTTATCAACATTCATCAGAACTTAAATGAATTTGAGTGATGACAAAAATAAAACATCATCTGATGGCAGCAAAAATGTGCAACAAACACTCCCCTGGGTTGCGACCGGTTGGAAAAGACTAAGGTTTGTCTCGTTGAACTGCTTATTCTGGCCCAAAACATGGATAACGTAATCTGAAATTATCTAACAGTGAGTAGACTTTGATGGACTTATTCTACACAGAAATTATATTGCTTTAGTGCAGCTGGGAACAAGTGGCGAGATTGTGATCTTGTTTGCCCTAAAAAGCCAGAGCAGCAATGCGGAACCCCTTTTCTCGATGTGCTGCGCTGTTTCAGGTGACTGTCGTGGTTGGTTGGTTTGTGGGATTGAAGGGACCAGACTGCTACGGTCATCGGTCCCTTTTTCCAAAAACTTCAAACACCCACAGAGAATAAAAACCAACAATGGAGACGACAAGAGACGACAGAGGACAAGAAGGACTCGGACAGAGACCAGACAAAAGGAATTAAAATCACACAGAGTGTGACAGTGGTGGGCCGACCATAGAGACAAAAATGGAAAAGCCAAGCACCTAGAAACACACTAAAAACCCCTATCTAGAACCGTAGGCCAAAGGCCAGACTCAACACTTAGATTAAGTTATAAAAGCCCCCTGCCCGAATAAAACGCAAAACTAAGCGTGCCAGAGCAGTGTCATCTGTTAAAAGGGCAGGGAGCGCATCTGGCAGCGCAAACGTCTGCCTGAGCACAGTTAAAAGGGGACAGGCCAACAAAATGTGGACCACAGTCAAAGCCGACCCGCAGCGACATAGAGGCGGGTCCTCAGGGCGCAGTAAATGGCTGTGCGCAAGCGGGTGTGGCCATTGCGGAGCCGACAAAGGACAACTGAGTCCCTGCGAGTGGCTCGCATGGATGACCGCCACACATTCGTCGTCTTCTTCATAGAACGGAGTTTGTTTGGTGTGGTCAGGTTGCACCATTCAATGCCCCAAATCTCGAAAAGTTTGCGGCGTAACACTGCTCGCAAATCAGTCTCCGGGAGGCCAATGTCCAGATACGGTTTACCGGTGGCCTGTTTGGCCAGGCGGTCAACATGTTCATTGCCCGGTATCCCAACATGGCCTGTCGTGGTTCAAGCGTCTGCAGAGCAGCGATGTGCAGTGCCTGTTATTCCCTATGGCGGGCACGAAATATGCAAAGTCGCGGCTGGCGGTCTGTTAGGCGGATCGCAATTGCTCTCTAAAGAAGCCCTAGACTCCCGGCAGATTCTAGCATGTGACACTCCCGTTCGCAGGTCCACGGAGAACGTGGAAAATCGTGAGTTTTTATGGCCGCCGTCCCGATTCGGAAAGGGTGTTTACGACACTGTAGTAATACGTTGGGCGGGCGACCTAAATTTCTGTCGTGCCCCCTGCCCCTTCTGTGGCAAGAAGCGTATAACAGGTAGGTTCAGATAGGCCGTTTTCTCGCCTCTTCGACCGAACGCATTGTCTGCACATCGCTGCGAATAATTTTTGGGCCCAATATTCTGTCCTCGGCAATTGCTTCAAGATGTTCCTTTCCCTAATTTCTGCACGTTGCTATCAAGCCCCAAATGTCCATTGCTAGATTTACCGTTAAATGACAAAGCCGGCCGCTGTGGGCGAGCGGTTCTAGGCGCTTCAGTCCGGAACCGCGCTGCTGCTACGCTCCAAGGTTCGAATACTGCCTCGGGCATGGATGTGTGTGATGTCCTTCATTTAGTTAGATTTAAGTAGTTCTAAGTTCTAGGGGGCTGATGACCTCAGATGTTAACTCCCATAGTGCTTAGAGCCATTTGTACCATTTTAAATGACAAAACTGCCTGCTTGTTCTCAACTCTAGAACAATACTATTCAAAGGAACGCCACCATAAAGATCCCGCATGCATTAACAATGCTTTCATCCATTCCTGCCCATGGTGACAACTTCCTGTCGTCTCACAAACACGATATATTTGGTGAAAAATCAACATTAAAGAGTAGTCTTGAATGTGGTGAATAGTGCGAGAATGACTCGTTCTCTCTCAAGGTTGTCAACAGTCGGATACATAACGCCTTATACCTACAAGCACCGATCACATGTAGTAGGGCAGTGAAGCTATATGTTAGTGAAGTGGGTCCCACATTATTTCAGTTATAAACGATTATCTTCACAAGAAATTACATTAAGTTTTTCGATAAAACTCTTGGGGTGATATCCAGAACTGTGGCCGGAACTATCACCAAAACTTTAGTGCGGTTCCGTATATTTTCGGTAGTGTAAATGAGTCCCTCAGCGTTTCAGTTATCTCATAAAGTATAATCTATACAAAAAATGTCATTAACGTTTTCTGCAGAACTCTTGGTGAGTTATTCATAATTGTGATCACAATTTTAGTTTCGGAAACTGATACATATTTTTGTACAACATTAAAATTTCCCGATTATTAGTGTTTTCTATGCAAAATTCTACAGAAGAACTCAAATTTAGCACAGAGTACTCTAGAACTATAGGACATCTATAAATAACTCTCAAAAATATGTACTCCTCGAAATCGGTTGCCAAATTCAGAGCTATTCAGAATTGTGATCATAATTTTTTTCGCAAAATTATGCAGGACTATTAAAAATATTTACAGGGAACTCTACAACTATAGAATATCTACCAAGGACTCTGAAAAAAAAAACGTATATATTTCACAGGGTGCCAGCTTCACGCATCTGCGGAAATGGATCCCTCATTATTGCCATTATCTCATAAAGTACACCACTGGCCATTAAAATTGCTACACCACGAAGGTGACGTGCTATGAGGCGAAATTTAACCGACAGGAAGAAGATGCTGTGATATGCAAATGATTAGCTTTTCAGAGCATTCACACAAGGTTCGCGTCGGTGGCGACACCTACGACGTGCTGACATGAGGAAAGTTTCCAACCGATTTCTCATACACAAACAGCAGTTGACCGGCGTTGCCTGGTGAAACATTGTTGTGATGCCTCGTGTAAGGAGGAGGATTGCGTACCTCACGTTTCCGACTTTGATAAAGGTCGGATTGAAGCCTATCGCGATTGCGGTTTACCGTATGGCGACATTGCTGCTCGCGTTGGTCGAGATCCAATGACTGTTAGCAGGATATGGAATCGGTGGGTTCAGGAGGGTAATACGGAACGCCGTGCTGGATCCCAACGGCCTCGTACTACTAGCAGTCGAGATGACAGGCATCTTATCCGCATGGCTGTAACGGATCGTGCAGATACGTCTCGATCCCTGAGTCAACAGATGGGGACGTTTGCAAGACATCAACCATCTGCATGAACAGTTCGACGACGTTGGCAGCAGCATGGACTATCAGCTCGGAGACCATGGCTGCGGTTACTCTTGACGCTGCATCACAGACAGGAGCGCCTGCGATGGTGTACTCAACGACGAACCTGGGTGCACGAATGGCAAAACGTCATTTTTTCGGATGAATCCAGGTTCTGATGGTCGCATCCGTGTTTGGCGACATCGCGGTGAACGCACATTGGAAGCGTGTATTCGTCATCGCCATAGTGGCATATCACCCGGCGTGATGGTATGTGGTGCCTTTGGTTACATGTCTCGACCACCTCTTCTTCGCATTGACGACACTTTGAACAGTGGACGTTACATTGCAGTTGTGTTACGACCCGTGGCTCTACCCTTCATTCTATCCCTGTGAAGCCCTACATTTCAGCAGGATAATGCACGACCTCATGTTGCAGGTCCTGTACGGGCCTTTCTGGATACTGAAAATGTTCGACTGTTGCCGTGGCCAGCACATTCTCCAGATCTCTCACCAGTTGAAAACGTCTGGTCAATGGTGGCCGAGCAACTAGCTTGACACAGTACGCCAGTCACTACTCTTGATGATCTGTGGTATCGTGTTGAAGCTGCATGGGCAGCTGTAACTGTACACGCCATCCAAGCTCCGTTTGACTCAATGCCCAGACTTATCAAGGGCGTTATTACGGCCAGAGGTGGTTGTTCTGGGCAGTGATTTCTCAGGATCTATGGACCCAAATTGCTTGAAAATGTAATCACATGTCAGTTCTAGTATAATATATTTGTCCAATGAATACCCGTTTATCATCTGCATTTCTTCTTGGTGTAGCAATTTTAACGGCCAGTAGTCTATTTGGTGAAAAAATCAACATTAAAGAGTAGTCTTGAATATGAAGAATAGTAAGAGAATGACTCGTTCTCTCTCAAGGTTGTTAACAGTCGGATATGTAACGATAATCGACACGATGTGTGCCGACTTGTACCTACATGCATCGACCACATGTAGTAGGGCAGCGAAGTTACGTGTCAGTGAAGTGGGTCCCAAATTATTTCAGTTATAAAAGATTATCTTCACCAGAAATTACATTAAGTTCTTCGATAAAACTCTTGGGGTGATATCCAGAACCGTCGCCGGAACTTTCACCAGAACTCTAGTGCGGTTTCGTATATTTTCGGTAGTGTAAATGGGTCCCTCAGTATTTCAGTTATCTCATAAAGTATTATTTCCAGAAAAAATGTCATTAGGGTTTTCTGTAGAGCTCTTGGAGCGCCATTTAGAAACGTGGTTATTATTTATTTCCGCAAATGTGGCAGTTATTTTTTTTACGAGATTAAAATTTTCTCAGGTATTATTGCTTTCTTCGCGAAATGCTGCAGAAATATTCAAATTTTGTACAGAGAACTCTATGACTGTGGCATAAATAACAAGAATTCTGAAATAAGTTTATTTCTCGGAAATCGGGCGCTAACCTCACTAGACTGTGTGCACTATGTGTCTTCCACGAGCTGACATGCCGAACTCGCCACCACTATTGACGCCTGCCTACGGAACGGTAGGGCCGTCCTCCGTGACTATGCCACCAACGGCCGTCCTCTGTGACTATGCCACCAACGGCCGTCCTCCGTGACTATGCCACCAACGGCCGTCCTCCGTGACTATGCCACCAACGGCCGTCCTCCGTGACTATGCCACCAACGGCCAGAGGCGGAAAGAGACCAGACAAGGCGTTGGGAAGGAATTGCAGCACCCCAGCTAACTATAATCCGATAAGATGCAAGTATGACGAACTCAGTCACTGTGCGCGTACACCCGGTCGTCCAACATACCAGTGAAATTGGATTTTGATGGAAATGAGAGATGGAGGAGCCTGGAGGGCCTTTCATCTGGGAGATGGACGTGTGGGCAGAACATGAAAGAGTGAGAAATTGAGAAACCGTTGCAAGAGAAATGTGAGAGACAGCTGCTGTGGCCGGCCGGTGTGGCCGAGCGGTTGTAGGCGCTTCAGTCTGGAACCGCCCGACCGCTACGGTCGCAGGTTCCAATCCTGCGTGGGGCATGAACGTGTGTGATGTCCTTAGGTTAGGTTTGTTTAAGTAGTTCTAAGTTCTAGGGGACTGATGACCTCAGACCTTAAGTCCCATAGTGTTCAGAGCCATTAGCCACAGCTGCTGTAATCGAAATTAATTTAAGCACGCTGTTTCCCATGGACAAGGACCCATAACTCTGGCACTATCATACCGAAAGAACATATTATATACCTCTTTCGCCTAGATAATTTATAATTAAATATGCATCTTTCATCAGTTAATTGTCTACAAGGCCCTGACCTCATTATGTTTTCTGTAAGAGCAAAAGCTTTTTATGCAGGAAAATAACAAGGAAATTTGCAGTCTTCTGGCGACAAATGAGTAGTATCCACAGGCAGGTTCTCGCCCTTAAATAACACTTCACCGAAAGAACTCTATCGGTATAGAGAATATGACGCAGCAGCTTTCCAGATGTGTACTGTATTTAATTTAAAAAAAATCACGTTTCGGAAAGAAATGATTCCATGATGTTTATAACACGGTATAATATTTTTGAGAAACTGATAATGTCTTTCCAAAACATTTGTGTTTTTAAATTAAGTAAAGTGCACCTGTACGGCTGATGCGTCATACAGGGTGATCAAAAAGTCTGTATAAATTTGAAAACTGAATAAATCACGGAATAATGTAGATAGAGAGGTACAAACTGACACACATGGTTGGAATGACATGGGGTTTTATTAGAAAAAAATACAAAAGTTCAAAAAATGTCGACAGATGGCGCTTCATCTGATCAGAATAGTAATAATACGCATAACAAAGTAAGACAAAGCAAAGATGATGCTCAATATGTCCACCATCATTGCTGAAACAATAGCTGTAGTCGAGGAATAATGTTGTGAACAGCGCTGTAAAGCATGTCCGGAGTTATGGTGAGGCATTGGCGTCGGATGTTGTCTTTCAGCATCGCTAGAGATGTCGGTCGATCACGATACACCTGCGACTTCAGGTAGCCCCAAAGACAATAATCGCACGGACTGAGGTCTGGGGACCTGGGAGGCCAAGTATGACGAAGGTGGCGGCTGAGCACACGATCATCACCGAACGACGCGCCCAAGAGATCTTTGGCTCAAATGGTTCAAATGGCTCTGAGCACTATGAGACTTAACATCTGAGGTCATCAGTCCCTCAGACTTAGAACTACTTAAACCTAACTAACCTAAGGACATCACACACATCCATGCTCGAGGCAGGATTCGAACCTGCGACCGTAGCAGCAGCGTGGTCCCGGACTGAAGCGTCTAGAACCGCTCGACCACAGCGATCGGCAAGAGATCTTTCACGCGTCTAGCAATATTGGGTGGTTCTAATAAAACCCCATGTCATTCCAAGATTGTGTGTCAATTTTTATCTCTCTATCTACATTATTCCGTGGTTTATTAAGATTTCAAATTTATACTGACTTTTTAATCACCCGGTATTTTCTGAATTGATGGATTCGCAACTGAGTCCTTTTAATACTCCTCCATCTCTGTTGCATCCATACCCCCCAACATCAGCAAAAGGATGTAGCTAACAACGTATTTTCAACATCTGTTGATTAATGTTGGTTAAGTTGAATAAAGCCAGGAAAGCTTCACCGTCCGAAACAGACGTGGTGCCACGCTGTTCACACTTCTATCGGCGTGGAGTCACACGCGTGACACGCCTGTGCCACGTATCCGACACGCCAAGTGTCGCATCGCTTGCTCGTCACGCCATGTGTATTAAGCTACGTCTTCCTGTCGAGCTGCTGAAAAAAGATACCTGTTAGTTGCAGTGGGATGGGCGCACAAGCTTACCGCACCTACTGCAGCCAATCACGTTACGCGATTTTGTAATCGTCTCAGTGTTGCCAGAGTTCTACATACGGCCTGCAGCCGCAGTGATAAACATAACATTTACATGATAAGCGCGGAAATACGCTTGCGTCTTCCACTGTCTGGTCCACGCTGCAGGAAGCTGCGTGAAGCGTTTTCCTAGCCTCGGGGCGGCACACGTCAAAATGCAAAAAATTTAAGTGGTGTTTTTTGTAGTTTGACATCTATACATGGCACAGTGCTACTAGAACTACCTTCTGACACCATTTTTAATTCAATGAAACTTTTGTGCCAATGAAATAAAGAAATATTAATTAAGCATTTAAGAAAAGTTGATTTTTCGTGCTATTCAATATTTATCACGTCATTACTAAAATATTACACGCACCTCCTTCCCGAGTACTCTTTTCAAAAAAAGAAAAAAAAAGTCTTCCTCCTGTTCCATAACTTCCATCTACTTTCAGAGTGCCAAAATAAACAGTTGTTTAGATCGAGCAGTGCGCTGCATTGCACCGTGTCTAGCAACGTGTTCCTCGCAGCGCGCTGGAACTTGCCTAGCACCAATGAACTATGTGTCGTACAACAACAAAATTTTATAGTTGCCTACAGCAAATGGTTCAAATGGCTCTGAGCACTATGGGAGTTAACTTCTGTGGTCATCAGTCCCCTAGAACTTAGAACTACTTAAACCTAACTAACCTAAGGACTGCACACACATCCATGCCCGAGGCAGGATTCGAACCTGCGACCGTAGCAGTCGCGCGGTTCCGGACTGAGCGCCTTAACCGCGAGACCACCGCGGCCGGCTGCCTACAGCAGTATATTTAGATAGCGTGTGCAAACTTTCTGGTGAATAGAGTCAATAATAGTGAAGTAATATATTATTCCAGGCGGGTAGGAGCGCCTGGTCCCCAGCAAGAATTCGCCCGGCGGATTTGTGTCGTGGTCCAGTGAACCGGCCAGTCTGTGGATAGTTTTTAGGCGGTTTTCCATCTGCCTCGGCGAATGCGGGCTGGTTCCCCTTATTCCGCCTCAGTTACACCACGTCGGCGATTTCTGCGCAAACAAGTTCTCCACGTACGCATACACCACCATTACTGTACCACGCAAACTTAGGAGTTACACTCGTCTGATGTGAGACGTTCCCTGGGGGGTCCACCGGGGGCCGAACCGCACAATAACCCTGGGTTCGGAGTGGGGCGGTGGAGGGGTGAAGTGGACTGCGACAGTCGTCGTGGGATTGTGGACCACTGCGGCTGCGGCGAGGACGAAGCCTCTTCGTCGTTTCTAGGTCCCCGGTTAACATACAATACAATATATTAAAGTCTCGTGGCTGACTTGGAGAACTTTTACGAAACCAAAATCCGAAATTGGAGTATTGGAGTAAGCGACAAACTTATTCCCTTGACATTTTCAGGGAGGGGGGGGGGGGGAGGGGAGGGGGGAAGGGGGTGAAAGCTAGATAAAGTTTCTGAAAGGTTTGAATCTATTTTTACAGTTTGATGGAAGTCGGTGGGTGCTTTGTTCAGTTTCTCCTAGACGAGAGCCGTACTGTGGAGTTCATTGGTGCTAGGCGAGTTCCAGCGCGCTGCGAGGATCACGTTGCTAGACGCGGTGCAATGCAGCGCAAAAGTAGTACCGCAGGGCACGAAGCCCAAACATACAGGGCAGTGCTCGATCTAAAGATCTGCTAGTGTTGGCGCTCTGAAAGTAGATGGAAGTTATGGAACAGGAGGATGACTTTTTTTTCTTTTTTTGAAAAGAGGACTCGGGAAGGAGAAGCGTGTAATATTTAAGTAACAAACAAATGTTCGACGATGGGGAGAAATGTAATAAACTACCTAAGGACAACAAGATGCAACGCCAAAGCTGAGGGATTCTTTATGACGAACAGTTTAACTGATTACCTCAACGGGCCGAATTTTAATCGTCGATCGCAGTGCTGATCACAATGACAAAAATGGTTCAAATGGCTCTAAGCACTATGGGACTTAACATCTGAGGTCATCAGTCCCCTAGACTTAGAACTACTTGAAAACCTAACCAACATAAGGACATCACACACATCCATACCCGAGGCAGGATTCGAACCTGCGACTGTAGCAGCAGCGCGATTCCGGACTGAAGCGCCTAGAACTGCTCGGCCCACAATGACAACAACATTCAACTCATTATAACTATCGTTAAAGACTCAATACAAATATATTTATAGTTGTATTACATTGCTCAAACACATTTCTTTTTACTTGTTTCCCTCATTTTTCTACCAATCACTGCCCAAATTAACTCCTTTTTCATTTTGTTTTTAAACTCGACGTCAGCCTTGTTCTACAAATTAAGCTCTTCGGATACCAACTCCATAAGTTGCTCTTATCGTATCAAGCAGAGAAGAGATCAGCTGACGTTTCTGGTGAATGTTTCAATAATCGTAAGGGAAGAATTAGCTTCTCTAACGTTGCCAGTGCGCGCGGAACAAACGTGCAGGTGTTCGCTTGTTGTTCGCTGCTGCGCTGCTTAGTTCGACTACCACTCTACCACTGCCTCCTTCCCCCCCCCCCCTTTCCCCATTCAACCGACAAAGCAAATCGTTGCGACCAGCGGGACAGAGTCTCCTGTCGAATCACGCCAGCGTTTCCCTCAGATAGCGACGTAGAGCCCACAGAACAAGAAAAAAGAGAAACGCAACTCCCATGTTAAAAGTGGGAAACACAGACCGACAGCAGCGCCTCAAGTGATATGGAGATGAACTAAAATATGAAAACATTGCGGGTTGCATCCCACACCCCTCCCCCCCCCAATTTACTTACGTTGTAGGTTTTTATTTTTATTTTAATTCTATTACCTTATTGTCCTGGGCGTGCTATGTAATTGTTTTGTGTGGCATCATAATAAAATAATTGAAACACAGCTATAGCACACTGTACTACTGCAGGGAGAAACCTATTCAGTAATATTTTGAGTCTATTTTTGACGTTTGCGTTTGACAGACAAGAAAACATGGTAGGAGCAGCGATTGTCAGGCGCAAACATCAAAAATAGACTTTTAAATTGATATGCTTATATTGTTATATATCAACATGTAAAAGCTCCAGCATGTTTTATGGTTCATAAGAACTAGATGCAACACTTGAAACTGAGAGTAAGTCGCAACAAGCTTGTAGAGTAAATAATTGAAGCACAATAAAAATAACATTGTAGCAGCTAAACTGGACTACAAATATTTCTGAATAATGTCATAATTTTTACGTCATACAAGCTGATGAATCAATAGAGGAAAAAAGGCTATTATTAAGAGAATAAGCAGCAGTTAAAGAGATTCAATTAAGAAATATTTATCACAGTACTAATTAATGAAGAGTTCTAAAATTTGTTACAACTATATTTAAGGACTATAAGTTCTGAGTAACTGCCCAGCAAACTTACACTAATGACCATTAATTTCTTAAAAAGGTTCCTACATCTTACTACTGTAAATGCTTCAACACAAAAAAGAAAACATCAATATCAAGTACCAAAAGCAGGAATGGTGGATAAAAACAGCGAAATGAAAACAGTGAAATGAAAACAAAACTTACTTTTTATTCACTATTAACAAGAGTGTCACCTGATTCACTACCGATTTTGGCAATTTCACAAGGAACACCTGTCACATGTTTTGGAAACACACCCCTGTTTAGCCTATGCCTACTTTTATTCGTAAAATCTTCTTCGAAAAAATGATCTTCATAAACAAAATAAGAAGCACAGTTCACACCTGGTGACAGTTTACAAACACTCTTCCACTTTAGAAACAACTCTTGAGGTTGTTTTGGAAACCTGTAGAAATGTTTGCTGCAAGTTTCCTCCGTTGAATCCACGTAATAGCAAGATGAACAGCTGGGGAACTTGCAGGAGTATTTCAACGTCAATCTGTTGTGTTCAATATTCTAAAAAAAACATAAGTCTTCATTAAATAAAACTACTACAGACATATCAAAGTTATTTAAATAAACAAACAGAAACCACACTGCTTAATTCACGATAGAAGAGAATACATTTCATTTATAGGCTACGAGATTATTTAATGAAAAATTAAATGTCTTACCTTACAATTAATTGTGGACAGTTTTCAGCAGGAAATCTCTTCAATTCCACAGTGAACTTTATGAATTTAAAGTAATAAATCTGTTTATAATGAAGATGAATAGTATGTAAATATGAAACTAATACAAAGACGACTGTAACCGAGGACCACAGACTTCAGTGCAGAGCAAGACGATAGAATATTTCAAAACAACCACCATTGGAGTTTAGACTGCTCTCATTGGTCAATTCCAGCTTCGTTTGACCCCTAGCGCCTCTAGTGGTCTGGAATGGAACTACGTGGCTTGTTGCCTCTTCGATCATATAGCTTTCACCCCCGTGGTAGAGCCCACACGGGCACTACATTTACCCACAGCCTTGGGAAGCGATCAATTGAAAATGAAAAAAAAATTTCACAGCAGAGAACACAGAAATCAGAAATATTTATGTTCTTTGAACAATTATGTTGTGTTCAACGATTTTGGAAGAGATAAAACATAATAAGTAAAAATTACGACGCGATGACGACGAAATACCATATTTTTCGCATTACTTTACAGCTAGCCCAACAAATTAGACAACCTCTGACGCCAGACGTAACAGTCGTATATCACACGGAGAAACGTTAGTGAGCGCAACAGCAGCGTTTTCTTTCTTTCTTTCCTCTTTTTTGGATATTCGCTTTATTATCGAACCATGACAATAGCAGGTGAATCTGTCTTGCTGTAGTACTGTAATCTGCGGGACATTAGTTTGTTAATGGGACAGGCACAGAGCTGCGCAGAAAACGTATTTATTTTCCTTCCATTACCGACTTGTTGGCAGGGCTATATTTAAGGGCAAAAGAAAGCTTTATTTACAACTGTCACAGCTTTTTCCAAGTAATGTTTAGTGTGAGTGAAAAAGGTGTATTAATTCCGAGATGTTTTGTAAGAGGATCCTGAGCGTCGTTCCGCATTTTATATCTCCTTTTTACTGAGACTGAATCAAATCCCTCGCGTCTTACTGCCAGGTGGCGTTAACGAGACAAGTAAGGGCCAATTCTCACTTGTGGCGCGACGTTATCAGATGCAAGAATGGTCTCTCCAACAACCGTAGCGTCTCATCTCAGTGCAAAATTTTGTTTCCTTTTCGGCGTGAAGGCATTTAGTTTGTCGACCGGTGGGAGAAATTACAGCTCCGTACGATATCTCCATTTTAATCCCTCAGTCAGCAGACGGGATTTCATGGAGAGTTGGCAGACCAAAACGAAGGAGGAAACACAACCGCTTTCTCGTCGCGCACGCAGAGCTGGTCCTACCCTCTTGCTTCCTTCTCTCTCTCTCTCTCTCTCTCTCTCTCTCTCACACACACACACACACAAACACTCTTCGCGGCGTAATTCGTGGGCTCTATCAGTCTCGCGTGAAATCTGACGTGTCATCCAAAACGGCGGCGGCGGTGGCGAAGAAAAAAAAAGAAAAAAAAAAAAAAAGGTGTGGGAAACGGGAGAAAAACGAGAAGGGCGGATAGCAGTCTCTTGCAGAGACAGAGAAATAAGTAGAAAATACACGAAGGGCGCGCGCTTATAAATGGCGGAGGTTTATAACTGAGACTGCGCTTAAATTAAACGCGTATTTGGCGCTTGAAATCCTGACAAAGCGTTCGCCCGCAGGGTCGTTATTACCGCTGTGGAGCACCGTCGAGTTGGCATGTAGCGCCACTGGCGGCGGGTGTGGGAACCACCGACCGCTGCCAACGGACGGACGCGACCGCTGCAACACGTGTGAGCCCGTTTGTGTGTGTGTGTGTGTGTGTGTGTGTGTGTGTGTGTGTGTGTGTCGACCGGTGGCTACGGCGTCATCACTTGCAGAGGGAAAGCACAAAGCTCGTATAATTTCAGTCACACGTTCACGCGCACTCGTAAGTACTCTCAGAGAACCGTTTTTGCATCGCCAGGAAGCACTCAGAAGTCTGCTCGTTCTGCGAGTTCTGTTCAGTCCCATTTACTGGCTCCATATACGCTGCAATGGCTTGTAGAGCGGACAAGAAACTTTGTCAGTGCTGCTCCGATATTAATACCGTAAGAAGCGGCTCACAGTGAAGACCGACCCGCAGTTCGGTCGAGAGTGGTAGTCCACGTATGATTGTATAAACTGAGGTTTACTTGTGATTTCCTAAGTCATTTCAGGCAAAAGACTTCTATCTATAAATTGCTCCGCTGTAACAAAGGCACTCAGAACGACAGTTCTCGATGTGAGAAATGTGTCGCCCTCCTCGTCAGTTCTTTAGTGCACAAAAAAGATTACAGTAATATTAGAGCCAAGATAATTCACTAATTATCAAACAATCGGATAACTTGCATGGGTTGTGTCAATTAAATTTGGAAACTATCCTTCAGTATATCATCATTATTAGCCATAACGCGTAATATCGCCTTTTTTTTAGGATCGAACACCCATGTCGTCAATTTTTATGCCGTCATACATATATATACTGAACTATGGTCGTACAATGATACAATTTTGCCGCAACATTCGATGATATATATAGATACCGTCTGAAAAATGTGCTGCCTACAGGTTTAGTAGTAAAGAAGTAAATAATTAAGACGTCACGCCCGATGCTGGTTTTACTGTAAGGACAGAGAAAATGTGGTAAGCGACAAACTCTATTCCGTTCCTTATTTTGTGGAGATGTCACTGAGAAATATATTCGAGAAGGTTTTAAATCCTACATAAAGTTTGTTGGAAGTCACTATATACTCTCATTCCCAAATACTACATGAAATTAATGTGAATGATTTGACCGCCATGAATTCCGCTGGCTCATGACGTATACAAACTTTCTAACTTAACATGTAACGGACGTGTTAAAATTGTAACGTCTGATCATATCTCTTAGTGACAGCATTTTAATTTTTTCAAGTAGGTCAATAATTGTATGAAATACTGAAAAGCAGATTTCTGTTGCCCCAAAGCAGCTGTTGATGTAAGAACAGAAAGAAAGCCGGTAGTCTGCGTGCCTAGCCGCGGCACTACCCGTCTGTGTGTGCGCACTAGAGTTGTGGCGATTCGTGAATGAAATAAAGAATCGTAAGAATCGAATCGTGATACGGACGAATCGTCGTTCAAAAAAATCGTAAGAACGATTGCGTGTTTCCGAGTCGTGACGATTCCAAGTTCCAACGATTCATCGATTCTTAGTACGCTATGCTTCGAAGGCAACTTCCGAATCATGCGGAATCGTGCCGAATGATTACGACCGCCAGATGGCAGTCAAGTGGAGGATGCGTGTGAACAAAGGAAGCAATTTTGCACCATCTTTCGCACAAATCGACTGCTCTTTCCTGGCATACTGAAATAAAACAATAGATGCAATCAAATCAAACGTGACCTTCCATCAATTAAGGCATTACACGTATAAATCGAGAATCACACTTGTAACGTTATATGCATGTTTACTCATAAATAAACTATTTCTGGCATATCTTATCATGACACAGTTCGATTCTAACCCCATTGAAAATTTCAGATATGCCCTGCCATCTGTGAGTAAGATGTAGAACTTTTTGCATTCCGTAAGAATCGATTCGCAATGTGATATTGAATCGTAGGAATCGAATCAGGAAAATGAATCGTGTTGCCCAACTCTAGTGCACACAGAGAGCGCTGGTTAGCCTAGGTTCGTCCGAGCTGTTGCCAGCGGGCTTGTGCGCATGCGCAGACCTGAATTCGCGTATGAGCAGTGCCTTCCTCCCGCTTCTGGCTGCTTGAAGCGTGGCTGTTTGCTGTATGAGCAATAGCGGCTAGTAGCCAGATGCTAGCCGGAAAAATTTTTCCGGCGCGCCCAAGTTGCCAGTTTCGCGCATATGCAGAGCAAGCTGAGTTATAGTGAGGGGGAGGGGGGTCCTTCCCTACGTGTCCCGTCTATATGTTTCGTGTCTTCGTATTATTGTAATATGGCTGGTCTCTTCGTTTACAGTTCCCACGTCAAATAAAATCAAAACAGATTTCTGTGGCCCGGAGCCATCAAGTATATTAATATACATTCTCATAACCATGAAAGACCAAAATAAGTTTGTAGTTTCAATTTTCTGATTTTATATTATTTCCACGTTATTAGCAATCAACCATTAATGTCTTAATGAAGCTATTTCTGCCTGTTTTATAGAGAAATTTGCTTCTATTAATTTTTTCCGCTGAGGCAGTTAGTTTATTTGAAACGAAGTGTTTCATTCCGCACTATCGGCTACTTTAAACTTCTTCCAATTTCAAGTGCAAATTTTCATTTTCTGGGACAAATGACATTAACCATAATAAAGAACCAAACATGAGAATACAGTACTGGACCTCCAAGAAAATTAGTATCACGAAAACCACATTAAAAGCTGAATATCAGGTACTTCACAGTGCACCTGGACATAGAAATGTACAATTTGAGCGGAATGAAGCACTGTAGTACGGTTTATGAAATTCCGATGCTGATGGCGTAGTCTTTGATGTCCTGTTCCTTTTATGACACTGTAAGATCTATTAATGCTCTGTACGTACGATCATACGTAAACATTTACTTGAAGCTGACTAAATAGGCAAATTTGGTCAGTAGTTTTGAACTAAATATTTTGTTTCAAATATAATGACAGCTGTAGCAGAATTTTACAAATCTGCCTTCTGTGAAAGTGTTTTTCGAAAACAGTTCACTTGTCTAGTACTTCCTCTAGGCCTGAAGTTATTTCTTAATTTGTGTTTACGTCTTAAATTTATAGAATGCCATTCAGTGCTAAATTGTAGACTGGCAGCATACCGTGTTTTATTGTTTTAACTCCCCACATGGCTTCATACTTATTGCTAGAGTAGAATATAAACTCTCAGTTGCACAGTTTCTTTGCCTCACAGACAACCTTGTCAATTTTTTACACATTTTGAAACAGCCATGGAATTTATTGTCTTTTATTCCGGTGTAAGCTACACAAGAAAATGCTTTTTTCTTTTTTTTTTTTTTTTTTTTTTTTTTTTTGCAAGAAATTTGTATTCCATCCTACTAGCTTTTTGCAGCGCTGTGTACATGTACACCTGTTGGAAATGCTACATAACAACATTGCAGAGTACGAATTAAAAAACAAATGTGTCAAAGTCACCCCTTAGCAAAATGTTATGGTACTTCGAGCTGTGGGTCTTAATTTTGAAATGATATTTTGCCAAGAACTGCTTCCTTATTTGTATCCTTTATCTGGGTGGAATATGATAAAAAAATTGCTCTAAGTACAACTCTGTATGTCCTCTCAACAACATGCCGCAGGGCTGCACATTGTTACGTGATGCCCCACCACGCACGAAATTCCACCAGAAATGCGACAAAAAGCGAATGAGCAGAAAAAGCACCAAGCACGGGCTGCCTACGTCACCGTAGCTGCGCATGCGCAGTACAGCTTGTTGTCTGACCCTGTATGGTAACTGCTCAAACGAACCTCCTGCTAAGTCGAGGTGCCGCAATTCCGTTACGGTTACATCTACATGTATAGTCTCCAAATCACACTTAAGTGTCTCGCTGAGGGTTCGTTGAACTACCTTTACAATAATTCTACATTATTCTATTGAACACCGGGGGAAAAACGAACACCTATATCTTTCCGTACGAGCTCTGATTTCCCTTACATTATTATTATGATCGTTTCTCCCGAAGTAGGGCAGCGTCAACAAAATATTTTCTCATAAGGAGGAGAAAGTTGGTGACTGAAATTTCGTGAGAAGATCCTGTCGCAACGAGAAACGCCTTTGCTTTAATGATGTCCACCCCAAATCCTGTATCGTCTCCCCTATTTCTCGATAATACAAAACGTACTGCTATTCTTTGAACTTTCTCGAAGAACTCCGTCAATCCTATCTGATAACGGTTACACACCGCGCAACAGTACTCCAAAAGAGGACAGACAAGCGTAGTGTAGGTAATCTCTTTAATAGATCTGTTCCATCTTCTACGTGTGCTTCCAATAAATCACAGTCTTTGGTTGACCTTCCCCACAACATTTTTATGTTTTCTTTCTAATTTACGTTGTTCATAATTGTAACTGCTAGGTATTTAGTTGAATTTTTGGCCTTTAGATTTGACTGATTTATCGTCTAACCGAAGTTTAACGAATTCCTTTTAGCACTCATGTGGACGACCTCACACTATTCCTTATTTAGGGTCGATTGCCAGTTTTCACACCATACAGATATTTTTTCTAATTCGTTTGGCAGTTTGCTTTGATCTTCTGATAACTTTACTGGACGGTAAACAACAGCATCATCTGCAAACAACCTAATACAGCTGGTCAGATAATCTCCTAAATTGTTTATATAGATGAGGTACAGCAGAGGGTCTTCAACACTACTTTGGGGAGCCCCAGAAATCGCTTCTGTTTTAATCGATGACCTTCCGTTGATTATTACGAACTGTGACCTCTATGACAGGAAATCACGAAACCAGTCGCATAATTGTGACGATATTCCATAAGCACGCAGTTTGATCACAAGCCGCTTGTGAAGTACAGCGTCGAAAGCCTTATGGAAATCTAGAAATACACAATCAATTTGAAATCCCTCAGTACTTCGTGTGAATAAAGAGCTACATGTGTTTCACAAGAATGATGTTTTCTAAATCCTTGTTGACTGTGTGCCAGTAGGCCGTTCTCTTACAGGTAATTCACAATCTTCGAAGACAATATATGTTCCAAAATCCTGCTGCATATCGACGTTAATGATATTGGCCTGTGGTTTAGTGGATTACTCCTATTGCCGTTTTTGAATATTGGTGTGACCTGTGCAACTTTCCAGTCTTCGGGTGCCGATCTTTCGTCTAGCGAGCGGGTTTTATATGATAGTTAAGTATGGGGCTATTGCATCACCATACTCTGAAAGGAACCTAAGTGGTATACAGTCTGGACCCGAAGACGTACTTCCATTAAGAGATTTAAGTTGCTTCTCTACTCCGAGGATTTATATCTCTAAGTTACTCATGTTAGCAGCTGTTATTGATTCGAATTCTGGAACATTTCCTTCGTCTTCTTTGGTGAAGGAATTTCGGAAGGAAGTGTTTAGTAACCCTGCTTTAGCAGCACTGACATCGACAGTATTTCAATTACTATCGCGCAGAGAAGGCATTGACTGTGTCTTGCCGGTAACATACTTTACATATGATCAGAATCTCTTTGAATTTTCTACCAGGTTTCGACACAAAGTTTCGTTGTGGAAACTGTTATAACCATCTCAATCAGAGTCCCCACTACATTTCGAGCTTCTGTGAAAGCTTCTTATCTTGGGGATAATGCGTTAGTTTAAATTTGGCACGCTTATTTCGTTGTTTCTGCAACAGTGTTCTGACCCGTTTTGTGTACCAAGGGAGATCAGCTCCGTCTGTTTTTTAATTTATTTGGTATAAGTCTCCCAGTTCCTTTCGATTCTGCCGGCCGCGGTGGTCTAGCGGTTCTAGGCGCGCAGTCCGGAACCGCGCGACTGCTACGGTCGCAGGTTCGAATCCTGCCTCGGGCATGGATGTGTGTGATGTCCTTCGGTTAGTTAGGTTTAAGTAGTTCTAAGTTCTAGGGGACTGATGACCTCAGATGTTAAGTCCCATAGTGCTCAGAGCCAAGCCAAGCCTTTCGATTCTACACTACTGGCAATTAAAATTGCTACACCAAGAAGAAATGCAGATGACAAACGGGTGTTCATTGGACAAATATATTATACTAGAACTGACATGTAATTACATTTTCACGCAATCTGGGTGCATAGATCCTGAGAAATCAGTACCCAGAACAACCACCGCTGGCCGTAATAACGGGCTTGATACGCCTGGGCATTGTGTCAAACTGAGCTTGAATGGCGTGTACAGGTACAGCTGCCCATGCAGCTTCAACACGATACCACAGTTCATCAAGGGTAGTGACTGGCGTATTGTGACGAGCCAGTTCCTCGCCCACCATTGATCAGACGTTTTCAGTTGGTGAGAGATCTGGAGAATGTGGTGGCCAGGGCAGCAGTCGAACATTTTATGTATCCAAAAAAGGCCCGTACAGGACCTGCAACATGGTGTCGTGCATTATGATGCTGAAATGTAGGGTTTCTCAGGGATCAAATGAAGGGTAGAGCCACGGGTCGTAACACATCTGAAACATAACGTCCACTGTTCAAAGTGCCGTCAATGCGAACAAGAGGTGACCGAGACATGTAACCAATGGCACCCCATACCATCACGCTGGGTGATACGCCAGTATGGCGATGACGAATACACGCTTCCAATGTGCGTTCACCGCGATGTCACCAAACACGGATGCGACCATCATGATGCTGTAAACAGAGCCTGGATTAAGCCGAATAAATGACGTTTTGCCACTCGTGCACCCACGTTCGTCGTTGAGTTCACCATCTCAGGCGCTCCTGTCTGTGATGCAGCGTCAAGGGTAACCGCAGCCATAGTCTCCGAGCTGATGGTCTATGCTGCTGCCAACGTCGTCGAACTGTTCGTGCAGACGGTTGTTGTCTTGCAAACGTCCCCATCTGTTGACTCAGGGATCGAGACGTGGCTGCACGATCCGTAACAGCCATGCCGATAAGATGCCTGTCATCTCGACTGCTAATAGTACGAGGCCGTTGGGATCCAGCACGGCGTTCCGTATTACCCTCCTGAACCCACCGATTCCATATCCTGCTAACAGTCATTGGATCTCGACCAACGCGAGCAGCAATGTCGCGATACGATAAACCGCAATCGCGATAGGCTACAATCCGACATTTATCAAAGTCGGAAACGTGATGGTATGCATTTCTCCTCCTTACACGAGGCATCACAACAACGTTTCACCAGGCAACGCCGGTCAACTGCTGTTTGTGTATGAGAAATGGGTTGGACACTATCCTCATGTCAGCAGGTTGTAGTTGTCGCCACTGGCGCCAACCTTGTGTGAATGCTCTGAAAAGCTAATCATTTGCATATCACACCATCTTCTTCCTGTCAGTTAAATTTCGCGTCTGTAGCACGTCAGCTTCGTGGTGTAGCAATTTTAATGGCCATTATTGTATTTCTAATCCAAGCCACACATGGTAGACACTTACTTTGCTCATTTGGAAGTAGTGGAGATCGTCTCTCAGGAAGCCATCAAGTGAATTTTTATCTGCCTTCGTGAATAGGAGTATTTTTCGTTTAATTTTGAAGGAAATGGGAGTTACGGTATTCAGTCCCACTACGACAATCTTGTGTTCACTTATTGCTGCATCTCTTTTGATGTTCGTTATTACTTCAGGATTATTTGTTGCTAAGAGGTCAAGTGTGTTTTCACGAACGTTTATTATTCAAGCAGGCTCATGAGCTAACTGCTCGAAAGAATTTTCAGAGAAAGCGTTTAGCAAAATTTCGGATGATGTTTTAAGCATATCTCTGGATTTAAACAATTTGTCATACGCGCTCCAGTAGCTCTATAGTCTTTCTCACACGATTTTACCGAAACTATTCATAAAAGAAATTGATTTTTACGTTATGTATAGCTTAACACGTTATCTTCGTGGTGAAGTGTCCACCACGTTGCTAATGTTCATATTTATTGCGACATCCTCATTTAAGGAAGATGCTGTGCAAAATTCGAAAAACGTTGGAATGAAAAATGTGGGCCACTATGATTTTGCGTCTGGTGCAAATTACACCATAAGTCGCTGCAGATGAAATTTAGCTAAGATATTAAATTTTCCTTGATATTAGGAAGGAGTTTCCTATTTGTGTTCAACCTCGTGAAAATGAAATTTGTGTAGCACCTTCACTTCCGACTGTATGCACGCGAGAATGAAATATTCTTAACATACGTATGTTAAACAGTTGGAGATAACGGTACGAGATTTTGGCAAATTATAGCACAGAAAGAGCAGAGTATTTTTCCATATTGGTAACATATGGAACTTTGTTATCCATGCTGATATAGCCGAAGCTACAGGTTTTACTTAAGTTTTTACTTCCAGTTCCGCAATTTTTTTAAAAAAAATTCATCGATGACTCGTAATTGCTACGATTAAAATAAACGAGAAAGTCTTTCTCTTGTGTTACTACACACTAACACGATGAGGTTTTTCGTAACGTATTCACTTTTCTCGTCGCTTATTGCTTGTTTAACAAGACAGACTGTTTCAAGAGTCTGTCAGAAACATTGAAACGTCAGTTTCTGCAAATTATACTGTGTTTTGGCAAGATAGGCAAAATTAAAGCTGTCAACGAGAGAAATGGAGCCATTACTCATAACTGAGGACGCTTCTTCAGATGAGGAAAAGTTAATAACAAAAATAAATCACCAATTCGGTTATAATTTTGGCGGAATCCTGTAATCTGCCGTATTTTTAATAGGAACGACTGGAATGGAAAATTACCAAAGGATTTCCTCCCCGTTTTTCATCTGCGAAATATGAGAACGAAAACCGCAGCAAATAGTGTACCATATTTCTGTTCCCATCCCCATTCAGTGTAAAGTAGTGAACTTCTCCTCCATAATGATATTTTAATGGGTTAAAGATAGATTACATATACACTCCTGGAAATGGAAAAAAGAACACATTGACACCGGTGTGTCAGACCCACCATACTTGCTCCGGACACTGCGAGAGGGCTGTACAAGCAATGATCACACGCACGGCACAGCGGACACACCAGGAACCGCGGTGTCGGCCGTCGAATGGCGCTAGCTGCGCAGCATTTGTGCACCGCCGCCGTCAGTGTCAGCCAGTTTGCCGTGGCATACGGAGCTCCATCGCAGTCTTTAACACTGGTAGCATGCCGCGACAGCGTGGACGTGAACCGTATGTGCAGTTGACGGACTTTGAGCGAGGGCGTATAGTGGGCATGCGGGAGGCCGGGTGGACGTACCGCCGAATTGCACAACACGTGGGGCGTGAGGTCTCCACAGTACATTGATGTTGTCGCCAGTGGTCGGCGGAAGGTGCACGTGCCCGTCGACCTGGGACCGGACCGCAGCGACGCACGGATGCACGCCAAGACCGTAGGATCCTACGCAGTGCCGTAGGGGACCGCACCGCCACTTCCCAGCAAATTAGGGACACTGTTGCTCCTGGGGTATCGGCGAGGACCATTCGCAACCGTCTCCATGAAGCTGGGCTACGGTCCCGCACACCGTTAGGCCGTCTTCCGCTCACGCCCCAACATCGTGCAGCCCGCCTCCAGTGGTGTCGTGACAGGCGTGAATGGAGGGACGAATGGAGACGTGTCGTCTTCAGCGATGAGAGTCGCTTCTGCCTTGGTGCCAATGATGGTCGTATGCGTGTTTGGCGCCGTGCAGGTGAGCGCCACAATCAGGACTGCATACGACCGAGGCACACAGGGCCAACACCCGGCATCATGGTGTGGGGAGCGATCTCCTACACTGGCCGTACACCACTGGTGATCGTCGAGGGGACACTGAATAGTGCACGGTACATCCAAACCGTCATCGAACCCATCGTTCTACCATTCCTAGACCGGCAAGGGAACTTGCTGTTCCAACAGGACAATGCACGTCAGCATGTATTCTGTGCCACCCAACGTGTTCTAGAAGGTGTAAGTCAACTACCCTGGCCAGCAAGATCTCCGGATCTGTCCCCCATTGAGCATGTTTGGGACTGAATGAAGCGTCGTCTCACGCGGTCTGCACGTCCAGCACGAACGCTGGTCCAATTGAGGCGCCAGGTGGAAATGGCATGGCAAGCCGTTCCACAGGACTACATCCAGCATCTCTACGATCGTCTCCATGGGAGAATAGCAGCCTGCATTGCTGCGAGAGGTGGATATACACTGTACTAGTGCCGACATTGTGCATGCTCTGTTGCCTGTGTCTATGTGCCTGTAGTTCTGTCAGTGTGATCATGTGATGTATCTGACCCCAGGAATGTGTCAATAAAGTTTCCCCTTCCTGGGACAATGAATTCCCGGTGTTCTTATTTCAATTTCCAGGAGTGTATTTATAATCTGTTTTAACCTTAATGAGCAGTCTCTAGCTACTTATAAATCAATGAAAAAATATAATTTTTCAGATTTTTTGAGGTTTTTTTCAAGATAATAAGTGTAGAAATTACACGTTTATTTTCATATCGAGGATGTACTTCTTGATTAGCTATCAACAGTTCCACAATAAACTTGCCGCTCTGCAGGTGTGTAACAGACGACATCTTGAACCTGACTCGCAGACTGACTAGCCTGAAAATCTGCTGGCTCTTCAAACCAAACAAATCAATAACTACTGCGCTGCAGACTGAATTTACACCTACGGATACAAAATGCACATTACATACCTCTTAAACAGAAAAACACGAATGTAATTTAAGAACTATACTACTAAGAAAACACAGAAAAGGCTAAACAGTTAACTTGCTTCTCTGTAGGTGTGTAACAGGTGACAGCTGCAATCTGACTTCCGACATTATCTTTTATGCCCTTCAAATATTGCGTTGGTGCATAAGGTTGTAGCGTTTTTTCCATAAGTTTAGTAACCCCAGTAATATATTCTCCTTCTACAACTACATCTACATCTACATTTATACTCCGCAAGCCACCCAGCGGTGTGTGGTGGAGGGCACTTTACGAGCCACTGTCATTACCTCCCTTTCCTGTTCCAGTCGCGTATGTTTCACGGGAAGAACGACTGCCGGAAGGCCTCTCTAATTTTACATTCGTGATCTCCTCGGGAGGTATAAGTAGGGGGAAGCAATATATTCGATACCTCATCCAGAAACGCGCCCTCTCGAAACCTGGACAGCAAGCTACACCGCGATGCAGAGCGCCTCTCTTGCAGACTCTGCCACTTGAGTTTGCTAAACATCTCCGTAACGCTATCACGCTTACCACATAACCCTTTGACGAAACGCGCCGCTCTTCTTTGGATCTTCTCTGTCTCCTCTGTCAACCCGACGTGGTACGGATCCCACACTGATGAGCACTATTTACAACAGCCTGACAACGCTGGGGTAACTTTTCGATGCTGTGTCTGTGTGAGCGTGTGATTAAATGATTAATAACAGTAACTGTACAGAGGCAAAGAACTCGTCGAACTCCGAAAAGGAAGTTCGTTGAAATTGTTCGATAGAGAGCGGAAATGGTGAAAATCTGAGGGTGCAAGATCAGGCGAATAAGGTTGGTGCGGAATTACTTCTCGACCAACTCCTGTACAGTGTTTCCTGTCGGTCTAGCGGAATGCGGTCGGACGTTACCGTGGAGTAGCATCGCTTCACGCATTCGTCCTGGTCGTTGTTCTTGGACTGCATCTGCAAGACGTCTCAGTTTTTGACAATAAATGTCAGCAGTGGTGGTTATACCTTGGGAAAGCAATTCGTAGTACACCACGCCGTCGCTGTTCCATCAGATGCATAACACTATCTTTTGTAGTTGTGCACAGGTCTTTGCAGAGGGAGTTGCTGATTTATTTGGGTTCAACCATTCCTTTCTCTTCCTTAATTATCATAAAGACACAAAATTTCGTCGCCAGTAACTTTATACGGTACGAACGGTCGGTGTTGAGCACGAGCCATATGACAACGAGCAAGCACAGATGCACATATCGCCACCGCTGATTTCTGTGATTTTGACTTAGTTCTCGAGTACACGGATATGGATCATTGTGGATTAATGCCCTTAAACGATCTTCATCAAACCCTAAACGTTTTCCTGAATACTGAGAACACTAATGTCGAAACGATCCTCCTTAAAACGAGAAAACGATTTTCTTGCCGTACTCCGCCAATGCGTTAAACTAAAATGCGGCACAAATGTTTCTGGCTGCCTGCGCTGCTGTCACACATCTGTTGAACTCAGACAAAAGAATATGTCGGGAATATTCCGATTTTTGCACTTGGCACTCAATTTTCTAGCGCCCATAGCTCCAGTCACTATCTATAAATGCCAAAAGGAGAAGATGTTAATTCAAATAGCAGCAGTGAACTATAAATAAAAAATGATAATAAACAAACTCATAGCAACCGGAATACAGACATTCAAAACAAAGACGCTACAAACTTATGCACCAGCCTAATATATATATATATATATATATATATATATCGCGAAACGTAACGGTTCTATAACATTCCCTGTGCATTGAGAATGACACGCTGTGTTCTGTTTGTTAGAAACTCTTCAGTCAAACTATAAGTTTGATATCCTGTAGCTCGTATTTTGTTTATTAGGGAGCACTGCATAACTGCATGGAATGCCTTCCGGAATTAAGGAATACGGCATCTACCTGGGTGCCAAATCTTCAGGCTTCTGCCCCTCATTGGCGAACACATCAAGCCGTCTAAAACAGAAATAGTAACGTCAGACTGCTGCACCCAAGGGTGGATTAAAGGCAGGGCGGGGGGGGGGGGGGGGGGGGGGGGGGGGAGCGGCGGACGGGACGATCACCCCCTCCGAGAGTTGAAATTAATTTAAAATCGGATAGTAATTTTTGTAACCTGCGCCAAACATAAACATGCGAATTTAGAGTCTTGGTCAGTGGATTTAGTCGGTTAATTCAGTATTGTCCAAGCCACCTTACTTTGTATGTCCGAGAGACCTTACTACCTGTACCAGGGACTCGCACTCCCTCCTGTTCGAATTGTGGGCACCACATGTTAGCAAAGGCTTCCTTATCTGCCACATCAGCACGCTTTATTATTATAATTTTCAAAATATACGCATATAGGGTGGTCCATTGATAGTGACCGGGACAAATATCTCACGAAACAAGCATCAAACGAAAAAACTACAAAGTACGAAACTCGTCTAGCTTGAAGGGGGAAACCAGATGGCGATATGGTTGGCCCGCTAGATGGCGCTGCCATAGGTCAAACGGATATCAATTGCGTATTTTTAAATCGGAACCCCCATTTTTTATTACATATTCGTCTAGCACGTAAAGAAATATGAATGTTTTAATTGGACCACGTTTTTCGCTTTGTGATAGATGGCGCTCTAATAGTCACAAACGTATAAGTACGTGGTATCACGTAACATTCCCCCAGTGCGGACGGCATTTGCTTCGGGATACATTACCCGTGTTAAAATGGACCGTTTACCAGTTGCGAAGAAGGTCGATATCGTGTTGATGTATGGCTGTTGTGATCAAAATGCCCAACGGGCGTGTGCTATGTATGCTGCTCGGTATCCTGGACGACATCATCCAAGTATCTGGACCGTTCGCCGGGTAGTTACGTTATTTAAGCAAACAGTAAGTGTTCAGCCACATGTGAAACGTCAACCAAGACCTGCAACAAATGATGATGCCCAAGTAGGTGTTTTAGCTGCTGTCGCGGCTAATCCGTACATCAGTAGCAGACAAATTGCGCGAGAATCGGGAATCTCAAAAGCGTCGGTGTTCAGAATGCTACATCAACATCGATTGAACCCGTACCATATTTCTATGCACCAGGAATTGCATGGCGACGACTTTGAACGTCGTGTACAGTTCTGCCACTGGGCACAAGAGAAATTACGGGACGATGACAGATTTTTTGCACGCGTTCTATTTAGCGTCGAAGCGTCATTCACCTACAGCGGTAACGTAAACTGGCATATTATGCACTATTGGGCAACGGAAAATCCACGATGGCTGCGACAAGTGGAACATCAGCGACCTTGCCGGGTTAATGTATGGTGAGGCATTATGGGAGGAAGGATAATTGGCCCCCATTTTTAACGTTGGCAATCTAAATGGTGCAATGTATGCTGATTTTCTACGTAATGTTCTACCGATGTTACTACAAGATGTTTCACTGCATGACAGAATGACGATATACTTCCAACATGATGGATGTCCGGCACATAGCTCGTGTGCGATTGAAGCGGTATTGAATAGCATATTTCATGCTATTGGTCGTCGGAGCACCATAACATGGCCCGCACGTTCACCGGATCTGACGTCCCCGGATTTCTTTCTGTGGAGAAAGTTGAAGGATATTTGCTATCGTGATCCACCGACAACGCCTGACAACATATGTCAGCGCATTGTCAATGCATGTGCGAACATTACGGAAGGCGAACTACTCGCAGTTGAGAGGAATGTCGTTACACGTACTGCCAAATGCATTGAGGTCGGCGGACATCATTTTGAGCATTTATTGCATTAATGTGGTATTTACAGGTAATCACTCTGTAACAGCATGCGTTCTCAAAAAAATGGCTCTGGGCACTATGGGACTTAACTTCTAAGGTCATCAGTCCCCAAGATCTTAGAACTACTTAAACCTAACTAACCTAAGGACATCACACACATCCAAGCCCATGGCAGGATTCGAACCTATAACCGTAGCGGTCGCGCGGTTCCAGACTGTAGCGCCTAGAACCGCTCGGCCACACCGGTCAGCATACGTTCTCAGAAATTATAAGTTCACAAATGCACATGTATCATATTGGAACAACCGAAATAGAATGTTGAAAAGTACCTACGCTCTGTATTTAAATTTAAAAAACCTACTTGTTACCAACTGTTTGTATAAAATTGTGAGCCATATGTTTGTGACTATTACAGTGCCACCTATCACAAAGCGAAAAAAGTGGTCCAACTACGTACTACACGAATATGTAATAGAAAATGGAGGTTCCTACTTAAAAAAAAAAAACTCAGTTGATATCCGTTTGATCTATGGTAGCGGCATCTAGCGGACCAATCATAGCGCCATCTGGTTTCCCCCTCCAAGCTAGACAAATTTCTTTCTTTGTAGTTTTTTCGTTTGACACTTGTTTCGTGAGATATTTGGCCTGGTCACGATCAATGGACCACCCTGTATATGTATTTATGAAGTAAACTGACAAAAATATAACTGTCAAGAAATTGCGAACTACAGTTTTAAGTGTGTTTTATTCTGATTTGAGTTTATTTGCTTTTAATTTGCTTGCAACGCAGTCTAATTAAATCAGGTGATGCTGAGGGAATTAGATTAGGAAATGAGACACTTTAGGTAGTAGATAACTTTTGCTATTTGGGGAGCGAAATAACTGATGATGGTCGAAGAAGAGAGGATGTAAAATGTAGACTGGCAATGGCAAAGAAAGCCTTTTTGAAAAAGAGGAATTTGTGAGTGTAGGTTTAAGTGTCAGGAAGTCTTTTCTGAAAGTAGTTGTATCAAGTGTAGCCATGTATGGAAGTGAAATATGGACGATAACTATTTTAGACAAGAAGAGAATAGAAGCTTTCGTAACGTGGTGCTACAGAAGAACGCTGAAGATTAAATGGGTAGATCACTTAACTAATGAGGAGGTACTGAATAGAATTGGTGAGAAGAGGAATTTGTGTGACAAGTTTACTAGAAGAAGGGATCGGTTGGTAGGACATGTTTTGAGGAATCAAGAGATCACCATTATGGTATTGTAGGGCAGTGTGGAGGGTAAAAATCGTAGAGGGAGACAAAGAGATGAATACACTAAGCAAATTCAGGAGGATGTAGGTCGCAGTAGCTATTTGGGGATGAAGAACCTTGCGCAGGATAGATTAGCACGGAGGGCTGCATCAAACCAGTCTCTGGACTGAAGACCACAACAACAACAACAACATCAACTCCGAGTTAACAAAAGGCTTGTGGCGTTGTTGCTGTGTGTTAACAATTACATAAAAGTATTTACTCAGAAAAATGTTGTGAATGCTACTCATTTCAAGAAATTTAAGAAATTTTAGTCTGAAATAAAACACATTTTTGGAATTTTTTGGTGTTTTAAAGTAGCAAAACAGCTTAGAATAGTAGTTTTTCAAGGTTTTTTCCCTAAATTTCAAGGAGAGAACCCCTGGGTGTTCTTTGTCTTCTAGGGAAACGCCCCCACCCACAAAACTTCATTAATCCGCCCCTGACTGCAGCATATTGCAGGGAGAGCTGTAGAGGATCGTTGATTAGTACAGGGCCTGGAAAATGGCCCAGATCGTAAAATAATTTAAGGTATTGCACATATGCAGGCGAAAAGATCTACTAGTGTACGGTCACATCAGCGGCGACAAATCGCTGGAAACAGCAACAACTGTAAAATTCTAGGAGTAGCTATTCGGTGAGACCGAAATGTGAATGACAACATAAAACAAAATATAGGAGAAGTAGATGTCAGACTGAGATATATTAGAAGAATCTTAAGAAAATGTCATTCATGGGCGAAAGAAGTGGCTTGTTTGATACTTGATGGATTGAGTGTTGAGTATTTCTCAGCAATCTGGGACCCTCACGGGGTTGAATTAGTGGAAGGCATAGAGGAATTCAAATCAAGACTGGAGCATTTCATCAGGGAATCTTTTACTCGGCGCTAGAGCTTTCCGTTTTTGCTGAACAGCCTCTACTGGCGTATGGTACAAGAGAGGCTTTGTACATCAAGGAAAAGTTTGCTACTGAGAGAGACTACGTTCGTGGAAGAATCAAGTAACATACGATTTCCTTTTATACACTTTTTGTGAAATGACCACAACGGGAAAATTCGGGAAATTAGAGCTAGCAGGGTGGTTTAGTGACAGTCAGTCTTCGCACAAGCCATTAGCGAATGGAACAGCGAAGAGGAGAAGAGATACTGGTACCAGAACTTCCGCTACACTCAGTAAGAGCTATAAAATGGCTCTGAGCACTATGGGACTTAACTTCTGAGGTCATCAGTCCCCTAGAGCTTGGAACTACTTAAACCTAACTAACCTAAGGACATCACACACATCCATGCCCGAGGCAGGATTCGAACCTGAGACCGAAGCGGTCACGTGGTTGCAGACTGAAGCGCCTAGAACCGCTCGGCCGCCCAGCCGGCCCGTAAGAGCTCTTGCAGGGCTTAGATGCAGATGTAGAATACTCTATGCTAGTCGTCAAATGTACGAGTCAGGCGAAATGCCCTCAGACTTCAAGAAAAATTTAATAATTCCAATCCCACAATAAGCAGGTTTTGGCAGATGTGAAAATTACCGAACTATCAGTTTAATAAGTCACGGCTGTAAAATACTAACACGAATTCTTTATATACGAATGGAAAAACTGGTAGAAGTCGACCTCGGGGAAGATCAGTTTGGATTCCGTAGAAATGTTGGAATACATGAGGCAATACTGACCCTACGACTCATCTTAGAAGACAGATTAAGGAAAGGCAAACCTACGTTTCTAGCATTTGTAGACTTAGAGAAAGCTTTTGACAATGTTGACGGGAATACTCCCTTTCAAATATTGAAGGTGGCAGGGGTCAAATACAGGGAACAAAAGGGTATTTGCAACCAGATAGCAGTTAAAAGAGTGAGTGAGACAGGGTTGTAGCCTCTCCCCTATGTTATTCAATCTGTGTATTGAGCAAGCAGTAAAGCAAACAAAAGAAAAAGTAGGAGTAGGAATTAAAATCCATGGTGAAGAAATAAAAACTTTGAGGTTCGCCGATGACATGTACTTCTGTCAGAGACAGCAAAGGACCTGGAAGAGCAGTTGAATGGAATGGACAGTGTCTCGAAAGGAGGATATAAGATGAACATCAACAAAAGCAAAACGCGGATAATGGAATGTAGTCGAATTAAGTCGGGTGATGCTGAAGGAATTAGATTAGGAAATGAGACACTTTAAGTATTAGATGAGTTTTACTATTTGGGGAACAAAATAACTGATGATGGTCGAAGTAGAGAGGAAATAAAATGTAGACTGGCAATGGCAAGGAATGCGTTTCTGAAGAAGAGAAATTCGTTAACATCGAGTGTAGACATCAGTGGCAGGAAGTGGAAGTGGAAGTGAAACATGGAAGATAAATAGTTTGGACAAGAAGAGACTAGAAGCTTTCGAAATGTGGTGCTACAGAAGAATGCTGAAGCTTAGATAGGTACATCACATAACTAATGAGGAGGTATTGAATAGAATTGGGAAGAAGAGAAATTTGTGGCACAACTTGACTAGAAGAAGGGATCGGTTGGTAGGACATGTTCTAAGGCGTCAAGGGATCACCAATTTAGTACTGGAGGGCATCGTGGAGGGAGACCAAGAGATGGATACACTAAGCAGATTCAGAAGGATGTAGGTTGCAGTAGGTACTGGGAGATGAACAAGCTTGCACAGGAAAGAGTAGCATGGTTGGCCTGCATTAAACCAGTCTCTGGACTGAAGACCACAACAACAACATGCAATATGAAACACTATCACAAATGTTTACTAAATGTTTTGAATGTCATTATACATCCATTCATTGTGATGTATTACAATAGCCTTAATTTAATTTGATATTCCGTGTTACTAATACGTACCGCGTTTGACGATGACCATATTTGTAATACGCATTCGTGAATACATGTTACTTCGGTGTCAAAATGTGTACCATAGCATCTGATCGGTACGTGTCGCGGACGCCCATGAGTGTAGTCAGCACTGGAAGTCAAACAATGAAACATTCCTCCTCTTACAACCTTTGACCTTGCAGTGGCCGCACAACTTACCCCTCTTCCCCTGAGGTAAATGAACATCTTTACTTGGCTTACGAACGAATTCACCAACCTCAATCAAAATATTACTGTCTCTGTAAGTACTTTTGTTTGTTACTGAGCAGGAAACCTACACTCTCAAGAAGCTCTTAACGTTTGTTGACGTTCTTGGTTGCGGCTGTTAGTTCCTAGATGAATATTATTCAAAACACGGCTGAGAACCACGGGCCACACCAATACTTGATTCGGGCTCGATTCAGCCCGCCAACAGCAGTTAGACGACCACTGCCCTGTACCTATTCAGAGCTTGATGGCTTCGTAAAATGCGTCAATTATTTATCAGAGAGTAGAATTTCCGTTAGCAGTTCTTCTTGAAACGTTTATTTAAAATCGCTGCATAATTCTCCGCTTCGCCTCTAGTGTACTTGTTTTTCTGATTTCGTGACGCAAGTTACTCTATTCAGGATACTAGTGGCTCCTGGAGAAGGCATGGACAAATCTGTTACTATCAATCCTACATTGGATCGTGCGTGAGCGGATAACTTTTCCACTGGAAACCACAGTTAGCAAGGATGGTGTGCAGCCATCGCCAATTTAATCCTTAACTCACGGAGTGACTTTTTATAACATGTACTACGAGGTGTGGTCTCTGGGACCCCAGCGTCTAAACTGAGATTTGGGGGATAAATCATTTGGAATTTTTCATTTAAGTTGTATAACATTCCTTTTATAATAATTTCATTGTTGTTTAAATACTCCACGTTGAGTGTATTGCATTAAATAAAGGCTGTAGTACTTTAGTTTTTGTCACACAAATATTACACGTACACAGACTGTCAGAGAAATGAATTTCATATTCTGAAAAATTATAGTACCTTTGTGCAGCCGGTAAATTTTCTCTTAAAAGTAAATTCCAGAGTTTAAATTTGCACATAAACACTGGACGAAAGGGAAGTCTGTAAAACTGATATTCACTGCTGGGATCTATCTTTCCTTTACCACCACTCAGAACGTATTTGATTTTAACTAGCACTTTAAGTATTTTATTGAAGAAACAGAACTATGTTCAACACCATTGGGCCGAAGTTCTTCCTCTGAATGACAGTCTTGTTCGCCAGCAGAATCGTGGCCAATGGCTACTGCAAAATCGTCACCGTTTTCGTTTATTTGTTGAAGCATATCACTGACATGTTCCTCTACTCATCGTTTATATAGGATCGTTAAAACTGACAATCTTCTGAGAACTTATGTCGCGCTATACTAAGAATACAGGTACGCAGTGCACGAGGGGCAGTCTGGGAGACAGCAGAATATGTCAGCAACAAACAAAGGAGGAGATAATGCAACCGACAGTAAAACATCATAGAGTTGGGTATTTAACGAGGGTAGATGAAGTATAGAAGCACTCGGCTAGAAATTACCTTGGAGAGCGAGTTCGAAAATTCTCGCGAAGTCTCAGTGACCACACCTCGTGAGTTAAGGGTTAAACCGGTGCGTAGTGTAGCAAAGAAGGACAGTTGAGAGCAGAGCCAAAGATGAATACTAGCTTCAGACTTTGTTGTGCTGCAGTTGGTCAAAGACAATGAACCTCTATCCCCACTACTACAGTATCAAACTGAAAACGTTTCCGAGAAGCGCCAAGACGGGCCCCCTGTCGCTGAAATGGTACGGGAACGGTCGTACTCTTGTGGGATGGCTCGTTCCAGAGTGGATTCAAGTACTATTTGAATATATTGGTTTAATTTGTAGGAGTGTGCTATTTGCTCTGCTTCAGTACTGGTTATGTCAGCAAGACTATTTGGCATTTTCTACTATGGAGATTTCAATTAATTTTGTGTGGGAGAGACGTCTGGTACTATCAGCTGCGAGCTAACGTCCCAAAGATGTTCTGTCTAAGATGCGGTTCCTCTTCGTCGAAATGTCTTGGCTCAAACTCGTCTAGGGGCTGAACCGCACGTGTCGCATTACACGCCCCAAAGTAGACACTTGTGACCCTTTGATTAAATTGTCTGGCTGATGGCAAGTTTGCGAAACTCAAAGTTAACAAAAAATTTAATAACAGTAATAATAATATCGGGAACTAAATTAACGACCCTTAAATGATGTAGGACACACAGTTGCGATTTGGTTAAAATAACCTTTATTCAGAAACAAAAGTAATAGCGAAAGTGGTCGTATATAGAATTACAATTACACTCGAGCGTATATCCATTTGACACAGTTCGATCATTCACAACCTCATCGCGAAATACAAGTTATCTACGTGAAAAGTTATAGTTCACACCAGGCGTGCGGCTACACATCGCTCAGTATGTCCCGCGATACCATACAACGCGAAATTTTCAAAGTCGCTTCACTTCCTAGCTGCCTTAAAGACTTCCCGCGCGCCGAATGTCCTCGCTCAACTGACTAGGGAAGTTCCCTTTCCAGAAGCCGTCCATCTGATTGACTACAGCTTATTCAACATTGTTTTACATTTTAACATATTTAAATAATCAGAGCTTGACCCCTTTCACGTTCTAAGTAAAGTAACAACTATATCCATTACATAATAAACATCAAAGTCTTTTACATAAAACCAATACAATTTCCTTCTTAACTTTGAATGTCACGGCCAGTAGCCTTGCACCAACGTGCTTTCTGATAAATAAATAAGGAACAAAACTATTATGCACGAAACTTTACAACAAATATTCTATTTCCAGAATATTCTATTACCTAATGATTCAATAAGGTGTCATGCTGTCATCGTTCAATGTGTTTTGTGTGGAGGAAATGATGATCTGATACTTAACTTAAAATAGTGATAATTTAAATTTACTATATCTTTTACACGAATAAAGCTACAGAGTTGATATTTACCATGTTTCTCATTTTAATGATGCTCTTCTATATGAAATATCGATCGTTAAGGTCGACCAAAACGTTCAGATTTTAGCGTTCAGGTCTTTGTTACAAAACTTGTGAATTTCACTTTAATAGTAAATCCTAAACTATTATAGATATGATCAATATTCAAGTTTTGTTGGGATCACCATGAAAGTTTATGGAGGATGGCAGATTAAAATTACTGTTACCTCTTTTCCTGCATTACTACAGAATTAAATAGTTTCCATAAATGTTTTCCTTCATGGCCGGTCTTAGGGCCGCCATATTTAACACTGCTAGTCTCCTTGGCCCAAAAGGCCTCTACTGGGTTTCCCTGTGACGCTGGTTCTCGTCTGTCTCACTCGCACACTGCAGCGCTTAGGCCTAATTAGACACTAGACGCCTGTGAGTTTCCCCATCTCGTGGTGAATCTGCGCCCTTTGTGGAACGCGGTCCTGGACGACAGGGTTCGTTTCGCAATTCATGAAGGCTGACTCTTTCGGCCATATAGTTAAATGAGAGCGCAATGCTCATTAACTCAGAGGCGCCGAAACGGGCCCACTGTCGCTGAAATGGTATGAGAACGGTCGTGCTCTTGTGGGCTGGCTCGTTCCATAGTGGATTCAGGTATTTGAATATACTGGTTTAATTTGTAGAAGTGTGCTATTTGCTCTGCTTCAGTGTTGCTTATGTGAGGAAGACGTTTTGGCATTTCTTACTATGGGGATTTCAATTAATTTTGTGTGGGAGAGACGTCTGGTAATATCAACTTGCCCGCCTGGTTGGCCGTGCGGTCTAACGCACGGTTTTCCGGGCGGGAAGGAACGCCGGTCCCCGGCACGAATCCGCCCGGCGGATTTGTGTCGAGGTCCGGTGAGCCGGCCAGTCTGTGGATGGTTTTTAGGCGGTTTTCCATCTGCCTCGGCAAATGCGGGCTGGTTCCCCTTATTCCGGCCTCAGCTACACTACGTCGGCGATAGCTGCGCAAACCAGTTCTCCACGAACGCGTACACCACCATTACTCTACCACGCAAACATAGGGGTTACACTCGTCTGGTGTGAGACGTTCCCTGGGGGGTCCACCGAGGGTCGAACCGCACAATAACCCTGGGTTCAGTGTGGGGAGGCGGAGGGGTGAAGTGGACTGCGATAGTCGTCGTGGGGTTGTGGACCACTGCGGCTGCGGTGGGGACGGAGCCTCTCCCTCGTTTCTAGGTCCCTGGTTAACATAACATAACATAATATCAACTTCGGTTGAAATTGAACCACCGCATCGCATGTCCATAGTCATCTGCCTTCAGCTCTGTTTACTTGATCACTTTGTTGTCCGTCTGTCTGTCTGTCAATCAGTCCGGCTATTAAAAACTATTTTTCTCAGTAACGGGTAGACATATCAGATTGAAATTCATGCTACGTACTAAGGTCTATGGTCCTACGCTCCCCTGGTGGTGAAAAACATAAAGCTCCTATGTCAGTTCATTCAAAAAGAGACTGTCATTTACGTCACTTACTGACTACACTCACAAAGCCTGTAGCGTACTTTCGATTGACCTAGGATGGAGAAATTTGTCAAGAAGTAAGATTGACAAGTAAAACTAAAGGAACAAAAATCATTAAATTGTTAATTTTCAATTGTAGCCAACACAGAAACATTTCTTCTGTCATCTGTTATTCGATTTCAAAATTAAAGCACACATTTACATCTACATCTATGTGATTACTCTGCTATTCACAATAAATTGCCTGGCAGAGGGTTCAATGAACCACCTTCATGCTGTCTCTCTACCGGTCCACTCTTGAACGGCACGTGGGAAATATGAGCACTTAGATTTTCCTGTGCGAGCCTCGATTTCTCTTATTTTATCGTGATGATCATTTCTCCCTATGTAGGTGGGTACCAACAGAATGGTTTCGCAATCGGAGGAGAAAACTGGTGATTGAAACTTCATGAGAAGATCCCGTCGCAACGAAAAACGCCTTTGTTTTAGTGATTGCCACTCCAATTCACGTATCATGTCTGTGACAATATCTCCCCTATTTCGCGATAATACAAAAGGAGCTGCCCTTCTTCGTACTTTTTCGATGTCATCCGTCAGTCCCACCTGATGCGGATCCCACACCGCACAGTAATACTCCAGAACATGGCGGGCAAGCGTAGTGTAAGCAGTCTCTTTGGTAGGCCTGTTGCACCCTCTAAGTATTCTGCCAATGAATCGCAGTCTTTGGTTTGCTCTTACCCACAATATTATCTATGTGACCGTTCCAATTTAGGTTAATTGTAATCCCCAAGTATTTAGTTGAATTTACAGCTCTTTGATTTGTGTGACTTATCGCGTAATCGAAATTTAGCTGATTTCTTTTAGTACTCATGTGAATAACTTCACACTTTTCTTTATTCAGGGTCAATTGCTACTTTTTGCACCATACAGGTATCTTATCTAAATCATTTTGCAAGTCGTTTTGATCATCTGATGACTTTACAAAACGGTAAATGACAGCATCATATGCAAAAAATCTGGACGGGTACTCAGATTGTCTCCCATGTAGTTAATATAGATCAGGAACAATAGAGGGCCTATAACACTTCCTTGGGGAACGCCGGATATTAATTCTGTTTTACTCGATGACTTTCCGTCTGTTACTACGAACTGTGACCTTTCTGACAGGAAATCACGAATCCAGTCGCACAACTGAGGCGATATTCCGTAGGCACGCAGTTTGGTTAGTAGACACTTCTGAGCAGAAACGTTCTCGAAAGACTTGCAACTCCCGGGACCCATGTCTTGCCAGTATGTCAATAAACAGCAAAAAATCGTCGAGATCCTCGATTCTAGTGATCTATGAACTGTCTATATACATGATTAAGTTTGCACGGCACCCTCAGAGTGCGAATCCTACTCGCACCCGGCCAATTTTCTGAATGATTGTTCTTTGTGTTCAGCATTGTGGTCTTTGTCCACCACGACGCCATGTGTTCGTGTCCTTATGCAGAGTTACTAAACACAGCCTTCCGTAATTCCTTCACCAAAGAAAACTAAGTAAATACTCCAGAATTCGAATCATGAACAGCTGCCAACATCAGTAACGTAGAGGTAGATATCCTCGGAGTAGTGAAGCAACTTAAATTACTTAACAAAAGGAATTCTTCAGGGCCAGACTGTATACCAATTGCGTTCCTTTCAGAGTATGCAGATACAATAGGTCCCTACTTAACATCTGCCCGCTCGACGGAAGATCCGTACCCAAAGACTGGAAAGTTTCACAGGTCACACAAATATTCAAGAAAGACAATAGCTGTAATCCACTAAATTACTAGCCCATAACATTAACGTCGACATGCAGCAGGATTTTGTAACGTATGTTGTGTTCGAGCATTATGAATTACCTACCTCGAAGAGAGCGATCTATTGACACACAGTTAACACGATTTTGAAAACGTCGTTCTTTACACATGAAGTGTTGAGTGCTATTGACAACGGATTTCAAATTAAAAAATATGGCTTTTTAGTCTTTGATCGCTATTTTTTATTTCAATAACCTGTTTCAGGCTAGCTCCCCATCTTCAGATCATATATTGCAATTGCAGAGTAGCCTGTCAGTACAGAACTACTGGTTCCCTGTCATGACAGCGAACCAGTAGTTCTGTACTGGCAGGCTTTTCTGTAACTGCAACATATGGCCTGAAGATAGGCACCTAGCCTGAAACCGGTTACTGAAAATAAAAAATAGCAATCAAAGACTGAAATGCCAAATCTTTATTCAAGGAACGATCGTGGCTATCCCAGTAAGACAATCATATCTAGTTTTGATGGATTTCAAATTGATTACGTATTTATAGATTTCCAGAAGGCTTTTGACACTGTACCACAAAAACGGCTTGTAGTGAAATTCCATGCTTGCGGAATACCGTTATATTCTCAGAAGTTAACGGAAAATCATGGAGTAAAACAGATGTGATTTCTGGCGTTCCCCAACGTAGTGTTATAGGCCCTTTGCTGTTCCTTATCTATATAAACGATTTAGGAGACTATTTGGACAGCTGTTTTAAAATGATTGCAGATAATGCTGTCATTTGTCGACTAGTAAAGTCATAAGACGATCAAAACAAATTGCAAGACGACTTAGAAAAGATACCAGTGTTGTGCAAAAATTGGCTATTGACCCTAAATAGCGAAACGTGTGAGATCATCCATATGAGTGCTGAAAGGAATCCGTTAAGCTTTGGTTACACGATAAATCAGGCAAATCTAAAGGCCGTAAATTCAAGTAAATACCTAAGAATTATAATTACGAACAACTTTAATTGGAAGGAACAGATAGAAATTTTGTGTGGAAGGGTAACCAAAGACCGTATTTTCTTGGCAGGACACTTAGAAAATGTAACAGATCCACTGAAGAGACTGTCTACACTGCGCTTGTCCGTCCTCTTTTAGAATATTGCTGCGCGGTGTGGGATCCTTACCAGATGGGATTGACGGAGTACATCGAGAAAGTTCAAAGAAGGGCAGCACGTTTTATATTATCACGAAGTAGGGGAGAGAGTGTCATTGAAATGACACAGGATAAGGGTAGACATCATTAAAACTAAAGGCGTTTTTCGTTCCGAAAGAATCGTCCCACGAAATTTCAATCACCAATTTTCTCCTCCGAATGCGAAAATATTTTGTTGACGCCGACCTACATAGGGAGAAACAACCATCATAATAAAGTATGGGAAATCGGAGCTCGCACGGAAAGATGTAGGTGTTCGTTTTTGGAATAACAGAAAATTATTGTGAAGGTGTTTCGATAAACCCTCGGCCAGGCACTTGAATGTGATTTGTAGACTATAAATGTAGATGTAGATGTAGCTTTTGCATAGTGAGGCCATGTATCTTGTAGCGCTTGAGATTCAAACGGATCCCAATATCAACAGTGAATTATTGCCGTTTAGCACATTTCCATATCTTTAACGAGCCGACTGAAACCAGATGCAGTTACTGTTACGACAGCCACTAATCACTCGTTTCGTTCTCCTCTTGTTTTAATAGTAATGGGGGTGGGGGAAGGGGAGAATTAATCGGTGCCCACCTTCTCTAATTATGCGAGTGCCTTCAGTCACGTGATTCTTCGTGGTGACTAAGTTTGCAATTCTAAGCTTTCTGGTGCGATTTTGAACCCAATCCACGTTTTCTACACCCTCGTAGTTTATTCAAAAGAATGCTTTAAGAGATCTCCAAGCAGTAACCATTCATAATTATGTGCTCCTACTTATAGTTTGCACATTATCAGAAAAATGTGATTTTAAATGCAGATGATGACGATACTGCGTGTTTGCTCTGTTTCCGTCAAATGAGCCGTCACTGTCTGCTATAAAGAGAATTGCCTTTATTCGGCAAATGACTTACTATCTCCTAATATTGCTTCATCCTCCTGCATGTATCAGGTTGTCAGTCAGGCATATGCAAGCCATATGAGACTTCAACAGTTAGAGAATTCAGCGCAAGAAGGCGTAGGGATGCAATACAGATCAATAGAATATCCAGTAGTTGTCCTCCCTGTAGTGAAAGCTTGGTTTCACGTCAACTATACTGCTAATTAATTAGTCGCTCGTCTTGCTGGGCCACATGCGTTGCGTTATCAATAAATTATCCACGAATCGCAGACAGCGAACGTAGCGTAAGTGGAATTATTCATCCGAATGTGAATGAATACTAGTCCTTCCGTTGAAAGTCAACATTTAAATGCGCAGGTATAATTCAAAGAAACAGCAAGATAATTAAACATCCGCCGTTTTTAGTAGCGACTCTGCTCAGGAATATTTCGCACCACTTAATAGATTTTTTTAAACACCCCCACCCACTTTCAGTCTTATTTGGCGATGCCATCAATTATTGGTTAGTAATACAGTCATTAGGTTGATTAAAAAATGTCGAATATCGATGCCTACCAACGAGTAGCTAACATCAGTTCGCAAAAAAAAGTATTCACGCATCAAAACGATGACATCTGCGGAGAGTTGGAGCTTGAATAACAGAAGTATTACACGCTTTTGAGAATGCCGTCTGGATATTCACGTAGCCTCCTTTCCCAATCTGTAGCTTATTCATAGTACGAGGCAAAAAGTCCAGGATACAACATTCACGTGAATGAGTTTCGGGAACTGTATTCATATAGCGAGCGACAAAAAATCGTTTGCGCTCTTTACAGCGAAATCAAAGGCAGTAAAGTATAACTGCGAACATACAGTTTCATCCCATCTGGTAAGCACTAGGCATTGAAAAAGATTTCTCTGACTGTGAAGTAGTTCCAGTGGTGGCTGATAGAGCAGAGAAACATTTGACCGTAGATCTATCGTTACGAGGGTCCATTAGAGTTTAATTCGTTGCAGGAGCGCTCAATATCAAACAATTTCTCGACATTTCACCAGGGATTAGATTCCTGGACGTTCAGCAATCAGCACTGAATTTGAAGTAGACTATAAAATTTGAAAACACGAAGAGACGCAACAGGAGCCGCCATTTCGTGACCTGAATTTTCATTTAACAGTACGACAAATGTGCATTTGACTCCAATACCTTTTTTATCTTTCATATGGCTGAATGTCGAGGTCAAGGATGGAAAAGACAGCAAACACAGTTACTTTAATTGTTAATATGCAACGATTTGTTCTATTTACTGATGAACAGACAATAATTATTGACAGCGAGGAAATATAACAGTGTTTCTCTCACTACCTCCACTTGCCAGTTACAGAGTAAATCAAACATGTAACATTTAGACGACAGAAGCTGTTGTAATACTGCGGTTTTCAGTATGAAGAAAGGTTCTGAACGAATATCGTCTGTCCCAAGTGACTTATTTTGGCTTAGCTCTCTCAGTACACTGTTCATTTCTTCTCGCAGTATCACACCCACCATCTACTATTAATATTGAAACGTCCCCTTTCAACAATTATACATGACTGTGCTTAAACTGACACACAATATTTTTAGCGCAACGCAATCTGACTTTCAAAAATCCCTACAAAATAATGGCCCTGACTAACATTAAACTATACCTTTCACAAATCACTAAATCACTTACCTCACAATAATCTTCGTTTCTCCCACTACTGCAATACAGCAAGCGCCACTACTGCCAGCTAAATAAAAGATTCAAACTATGGAAGGCACTAACTACTGATAGGGATAGTTAGCAAATGAAAGATATTAATAGAGAACAAACAATGTATTTACCTTGATATCATCATATATAAATATAGCAGTTCATGACAAATTTCAAAACTCCGCCATCTCTCTCCCCACATCCACCACTGCTGGCGGCTCACCTCCAACTGCGCAACGCTACGCGCTGTTCACATCCAGCTGCCGCTGCCCAACACTACAATGGCGAGTATTACAACAATGCAAAGCAGCCACAGACTGCACACAGCACAGCCAGTGATTTTCATACAGAGTTGGCGTTACCAATAAAAAAACCTAACCAGCCTACTTACAATATAATATTCATCCGCAACCCGTTCCCTTTCCATAACATTATCTTCACGTTACTTTCTTTTATATAACCCTTTCTATAATCCATCAACCTTTCAGCCAATCCTTCTTTTCTTAGTAATGGCTCGCCACCTGAGCTCTTGATATTGTTCCAGCAGCTTGTCTTTTCTCCAAGCGGCATCTTTCCCGTCTTTATGCATATTTCCATAGCTTTGCATTCCGTCAGCAGCCGAGATTGTTTCGCCACTTTACACTTTCTGGCAATCGCATAATTTCGGCATCGGTATTCCGCTTTGCTTGATTCATATATGTTTTTTTATATCTTCTGCTTTTATCAATGACTTTTAGTATCTCCTGCGTATGGAAAGAATTCCTACAGGGTTTGGCCTCTTTGTCTAGTTTTTCCTCTACTGTATTCACAGTTTCATCTCTCGAAGCTACCAGTTCATATTCTCTCGTAATTACTTCACCTGTTTTCATCAGTAGTTGTCTAGCGCTCACCTGGAAAATCTCAACATCGTCTGGTTGAATTTAGGTCCCACCTCTTTTGTAATATCTTACATTTCAGCAATTTCTTCGACTATAATCTTTATACCGTAACTTATAAAATTACGGCCAAAGTTCACATCCACTAATAGACACGTTTTTCAGTTTAAAATCTGATTTCTAAATCTACCTCAAATATTTTGGCGTCTTCGGGCCCCTTCCACGTTCATAAACTTCTTTCACGATTCCTTAATCAAATATTAGCAATGATTAATTGTGTTCTGTGCAGAATTCCATCTAGTGGCTTCCCTTTCATTTTTCCCTCGTCATATTCTCCTACTATTTTTCGTTTTCCTTATCTTCCTGCCGGCCGGAGTAGCCAAGCGGTTCTAGGCGCTACAGTCTGGAACTGCGCGACCGCTACGGTCGTAGGTTCGAAACCTGCCTCGGGTATGGATGTGTGTGATGTCCTTAGGTTAGTCAGGTATAAGTAGTGCTAAGTTCTAGGGGACTGATGACCTCAGCAGTTAAGTCCCATAGTGCTCACAGCCATTTGAACCATTTGAACCTTGTCTGCCTACTGTCGAATTTCACTCTTCCATTAAAGTTAAACTTTCACCGCCGTTAACGTTCTGAGTAATTTTTTTCATCTCATCATACGTTTTCCCAACCTCTTCATTATCTGAGAATCTAATAGCATATACACTTGTACGGCTATTGTGGGCCGTGTCATCGTTACTATTACCTGCTCGCTATGCTGTGAAAGTAGTTTACCGGCATAACTAGACCCACTCACAGGTTACGTACATATGATTTTTTGTTGATAGACCTGCAATCACCTATTCAGAAAGCCTGTTTTCCTATCACCTTGCTTAAGTAACTATGTCTAACATCAGCCTATCCATTTACCTTCTCAGATTCGCTAATCTACGTGCAGAATTGAGGTCTCTAACGTTCTATACTCCGACACACAGAACGCCACATTCGTTTTCGTTCCGTTAACAACGTCCTTCCGCCGTTTCTAGACGACATGAATGAGCTCATCATGTTTTTAATAACACTGAGAGAATGGTTTCATATGTACACTCAAGATTTTACCGTAACATTTTGATCCAACTGAGCAGGGCAATGCGCTACATATATCCCAGCTGTCGAAGGAGCAATACTACAACGTACCTAAATTTCGAAAAAAATCAAGTTAAATAAGACTTCTATGTTTATTGTCTTTACAAAATGGTTCAAATGGCTCTGACCATCTGAGGTCATCAGTCCCCTAGAAATTAGAACAACTTAAACCTAACAAACCTAAGGACATCACACACACCCTTGCCCGAGGCAGGATTCGAACCTACGACCGTAGCGGTCGCGCGGTTCCAGACTTAAGCGCCTAGAACCGCTCGGCCACTCCGGCCGGCTATTTTTTTTACACAATCAACACAATCAAATGTTATGTTGGTTGCAATAAACATGAAACAGGTAGCACTAGCAGAGTGATACACTAAAATGGACAATAGATACAACGGTGCATGTATAGATGAGCAGTTTCTCCAGCTTGCATAACACAGTTGTCTGGATGGTCTTACGGATCAGCGGCCGCCCACCATGCCAGTTGCCTGCGGTTAGCGCAACGCGGCGCCAGGATGTGCCCCACCACATACCAGCTGCAACTGCACAGTTAATTTCATACGCGTCTGCCGCCATCGGCGATGGTAATTATAACGTGACTGTACATCTTCAGCATTTTCAATTACGCTGCGAGTGCGTGAGTATCGCACACCGTTATTACTGCAACGGTGTCGTCATAATTATTTATTCATGGATTCATTAAAATCGCCGCCCGCACGGAGTAACTTCAAATAATAATTTTCATAATATGCAGTCGCAGCAACAACGTAGCTATCGCTAGAACGTAATACCCTGCGAAGCTTTTTAATAATCATTTCGGAATTAATTTGCATGGCGGGAAACGTGCTCTCGGTATGAAATCCTGAATCCTATTTAAACTTTCACTAATCAGATATGCGACGCATCAATATATATTCTGCTGTTCTGAACGCGACAGCCCGTGTGACGTTCCAAGTGCAAATAGCGTTATCAGAAATGGTCAGAAACTACCGGCAATACAGCGAACAATTTTTTCTGCGTATAATTTAAGAAATGAGTAATTTTGATAATAATTCTGTGACCGTTTCTGTAAAAGATTTAACGGTACCTACGCACATCAATAAAATGATAAATGTAGACGCTTTCCTGTTGAAGATGAGAAACTAATTTAATTGTGTTTCGGTTGTAATATACAGATCTGTGACTGCCTAACTATTACTGTCTATTTAGCTCAAATAATAGTTATCTCTCCAATTCGTTCAGCTTTGGGGATATAAAATTTTCGATTTTATTTTCCTTAGTAAAGATCTACATCTTCATCTACATCCATACTCCGCAAGCCACCTGACGGTGTGTGGCGAAGTGTACCTTAAGTACCTCTATCGGTCTTCCCTTCTATTCCAGTCTCGTATTGTTCGTGGAAAGAAGGATTGTCGGTATGCCTTTATGTGGGCTCTAATGTCTCTGATTTTATCCTCATGGTATCTTCGCGAGATATACGTAGGAGGGAGCAATATACTGCTTGACTCCTCGGTGAAGGTATGTTCTCGAAACTTCAACAAAAGCCCGTCTCTCCTGCAGAGTCTTCCACTGGAGTTTACCTATCATCTCCGTAACGCTTTCGCGATTACTAAATGATCCTGTAACGAAGCGCGCTGCTCTCCGTTGGATCTTCTCTATCTCTTCTATCAACCCTATCTGGTACGGGTCCGTCACTGGTGAGCAATATTCAAGCAGTGGGCGAACAAGTGAACTGTAACCTACTTCCTTTGTTTTCGTATTGCATTTCTTTGTGATCCTCCAATGAATCTCAGTCTGGCATCTGCTTTACCGACGATCAACTTTATATGATCATTCCATTTTAAATCACTCCTAATGCCTACTCCCGGATAATTTATGGAATTAACTGCTTCCAGTTGCTGACCTGCTATATTGTAGCTAAATGATAAGGGATCTCTTTTTCTCTGTATTCGCAGCACATTACACTTGTCTACATTGAGATTCAATTGCCATTCCCTGCACCATGCGTCAATTCGCTGCAGATCCTCCTGCATTTCAGTAAAAATGTTTATTGTCAGTCCTCTCTCCAAAAGAAGTAACCGAGTTCGAATGTCTAAACTTGAATGAAAATGATTTCAAAATATGGAACCATCTCAGTTCACCCATCCATCAAGGCGATTTATTTGTAAAACTCTGCACTTGCTTGCCGCATAGGATATTATTTTGTCTCCAGAATGTTTTGGTAAACAGGGTGACGTCGTCAGTAAACCATATCTTACCCTCTTGGGTGATCAGGAAGTATCATCACCGCGCACTAAATCCAACGTAGTCACTACAGCGTTTAAAGTCTTCTCTTCATCCAATAGAAGTAATACGAATAAGAACGTGTGTAAAAGGAGAATTCAGGATCAATAAGCCACTTTGTGGCAAAGGCTTAGTATTGTGTCCAGGATAGAGGTATGTACAAATAAATCACTATAACAAAAGATCTCGACATTTTATGTGGCTGCATAAATACGCAGTCAGTAGAGACGTTCTCCAAGATGTGATCCTCGCCATTTCATGAACGCTCAGAGTCGCATGGCGCTTGGGCACCGATGACGGGACGCACCTATCTCTCCTTGTTGGCCAAATGGATTTCCACAGATGACTTCCCGTGTCATTTTCCAGTAGGGTGGTGCTCCACCTTACTCTCATGGAGATGTCACAGCGTTTCCTCACGAGACATTTCCTGAGCGTTGGGTCGGAGGGCACGTGTCATACTGTCTTCCGTCGAGTTCTCGGTCTGATCCCGCTGGATTCCAGCGCATGGGGGTTTACCAAGGACATTGTTTACAGAATAAGGGTTAGAGACGTGACTGATCTGAGAGCACGGATCTACGCCGCAGTGGAGGTCATAACACCTGCCATGCTTGTGAACACGTGTAGAGAAGTGGAGTTCCGTTTAGATATCTGTCGACAAACGGTGTCCACATTGAACTGTACCAACATGAATAAAAATATTTGCTATCCTGTGTACAATGGCGGTCAAATCACGTTACAAACCTTAATTGGTACTCAAGTGTAAACAAACGTTTTTGTATACCTTTAGCCGGGACAACCTGTATAGTCGTGATCAAGGAATTTACTCAAGTATGTAATTCTGTTTAAGTCATTTGTCTTTCTTGAGAGCCAGTCATTTGTTTTAATAATTATTCTGTCGTCCTCTTTCTCTTGGCGCCCGACTATTCAGACATAAGCGTCGTGTAAAAATCTTACGCTAATAAGAATATTATTTGAATCTAAAAGTGTTTGGAAACATATATTCAAAAATTTCATTACCTTTACTGTTTGTTTTCCATATATTTAAAAAATTACCAGCCGCTTTAAAAGTTGAGACCTTGTTATTTAATGGCCAATCGTGCACTATCATGTAACATTTTCTTATTTATCGCTAAGAACCCGCTTCCCTCTGATGTGAAGACCGATTGTATTTTCAATTTCGCTTCATGATATGCGAATTTCAATAACACACCCAGTCAGATGCCAGATGCAGCCTGACCAGATTGAAATAACATTTCGCGACGCAACGTTTATCCTTTAAAATCATTTTGAAGCAACTTTTATTCCTCATTTTCATGTCTTTAATTTTCAGTTCCATCGCTTTTGTAGTGTCTGTTCCCTAAACGGCGACTTGAAAATACAACTTCATGTTTTTTTTTTCATTCTTAACAGTCGCAAATATTACAAATCAGCTTCCAGGTCAATATGAAATATAGTCGGAAAGGTACGCTTCAGCATTCACATCTGTCCCTCACTATTTGTACTGTTTTGTTCTACTTGTTGCAGTTCATTCCACTGATAACACTTCGTATTACGAATGTCCTGGACCCCACTCTTACTTTTCTCAGGATTTTTGTTTTTAAGATTTTTTTTTACGAAGTTATTGTGTCGAATTAGGTGTCCATTTGATTTAATTTCTGTCCTGTGTATCATGTTCATTTCTTTTTAAATTCTTTTATTATTTGTTCATTAGATTCTCTTTGGGTCCTAGACGTTTTTGTGGTTTTTTCCCAAACTCATATCTTAATTGCTTCCAATTCACTCTCCTGTCGTTTCACCAGGATCCAGTGTTTACAACAATAATTTAAAATGTTCCAATTAACTGTCTTGATGAAGTTATTTCTTGTTTCTGTGTTAAGGTCGTTGTTTGCAAATAAATTACTCTTATGCTTGAGGGTTTGTTTAGTTATTGTAATTCTTTTTTTTGTATCCACTGTTCTTAGTTATCATCTGTTATTGTACTTCACAAGTAATAATATTCATTAATTTCGTTATATCATAATATGTGACCCTACTTCTCTGTTCGCTTTATCTGTCACCATTATTTTAGTTTTGCTAGTCAGATAAAGTTTTTAACATATACGTCATGTACTTTTTAGATCTGCTACGATTGTTGTGAGATCAACAACTCAAATGTATTTGTTCAACATTAATATTGTTCCCTCTTGTGTTGCCTTTGATTTTTCCTTGTAAAACAAGAAAAGAAAAAATGGTAGTCACTTTTAGAAGGATACTGAACATTACTATTTAAAAACAACAGCAACAATACAATCCGTATATTCAGGCATTTACGTAGTTACAGGTCTAGTTTAGCTTGAATGGGATAGTTAGTTGGCCGCTTCCTTATAGAGGGAACCATCCCAACACTTGCCTGAAGTAATTTAGCGAAACCACAGAAAACCTAAATAAAGACGGCCACAGGAGGACGGGATCTTCCACCTTCCTAAGCACAATGCGAATCCTTTTAAACTATTTCATACCACGAATCCCTCGTGCACATTACTCCTGTGCAAAGAAGTTAATTAATGCGATAAAAGATTAGTGCCGCAGTGTTCATTCATTTTCCACTCGCAGTCATTGCACTACCCACGCACACCCTTTAGGCCAATGCACACTGTTTCATAATGCAGTACACAAACTATAAGCTGACGTCAGCAACACAGTGACAATGTTTGGTTTCCATTCCGAATACCGCAAATTCTCTCTGGCTAGCGCGCAGAAATGTGTTGGCAGCCGTATACATGCTGGTTCAGCTCTCCCTACCTCTATCGTTTTGTGCAGCCCATAATGTTATAGCTGGCCTTCATAAACTAAGCGCAAGATTTTCATATACTCTCGTTCGCTGCGCGAAAACTGTTAGGACTACAGAAAAAATGAGCAGGACCTTTTTGTAGGAACTTTAATGTTACTAAATTTTGTGTTGGGATACATTTTCGCTGGAGGCCACGGTTTTCGACTTATGCAAGAAAAAACGTGCGATTGTGACCTTCAAACGCACCTCCACCCGACACTCATCCTTCAGCAGTCAGGATTCCAAATACGTTTATGGTGACATTCCGTCCTATTACGGAAAAAAATTTCCGACTACACGAACTGTTCACGATATTCGACTTTTTTTGCCACTATTAATTGGGCTATTACGCCATCAACATAGTCGGAAACTTCGTTACCACTATTAATTTAAACGTACCAATGAGGGTAAGGAACGAGAAACGGCTCTGGTAAACATTATGCTGGAACTAATTACGTTGACAATTCGATCAAAGCTTATTCCCTTGCAAGCACAGTAGTTTCGTAGTCAGAAGGCCTGATGAATGCAGCGATGTAATAGTTTATTTCACGCTGTTAAAATTCACGGAACTGTTAGGTAAAATTTACGCAAAGGTGAGTTTCACAATTTACAAAAAAATGGCTCTGAGCACTATGGGACTCAACTGCTGAGGTCATTAGTCCCCTAGAATTAAGAACTAGTTAAACCTAACTAACCTAAGGACATCACACACATCCATGACCGAGGCAGGATTCGAACCTGCGACCGTAGCGGTCTCGCGGTTCCAGACTGCAGCGCCAGAACCGCGCGGCCACTTCGGCCGGCACACAATTTACAAGCGCTCGACTAAGCCGGTGGCGTAATAAGGGTAGTCAATGAAGACCGAGAAAAGTCGAGTGTGGGAAGTAATTAGTAGAGTTTCAAATATTCATACAGTGGTAGGAGGGACTGCCATGAACAATACACTAGAGATCCTGATTGGTTGGTACTGAGTGTCAGAGTTGGGTTGCTTTTGATGGTCACTTTTGTACCTTTTTCTTGCATAACTTGAAAACTACGTAAGCCAGTACAAAATTTAACGACATTTAAGATCCTGATCATTTTTCTGTGAGACTAATAGTTTGCATATAGAGGGTGAGAGAGTATGAAAATATCGGGCATGGTATGTGAAGGCCAGCTGTGATATATAAAATGACAGCGATAGGAGCATCTGAATCACGCTATGTAATAAGTGAGATGTGAAGTTCAGAAAGAGGATAAGGTGTAAGTATTATGAGTATCGTGCACTGCATAACTTTGGGAGTAAGTTTTTACAGAAAGAAAGAAAAACAAAATGAAAAAGGTATTGTGAATTTTTTTTTTAGGAATAACTAGCTGAGGACGCAGCGTCGTCATGTATTTATTTATTCCGGTCTCTTGCAAGTCCATCTCCCCCTTCGCCCTCTGTCCACCTCCTCCTCTCCCGCACTTCCTGTCCTTCTCCCTGTCCATCTGCTCCTCTCCATCTTTCTGTCCATCTGCTTCTCGCCCCTCTCTAACCATCTGCTCCTCCCCCTTTCTCTGTGCATCACCTCCTTCCTGCCTCTAAGTCCATCTCCTCTTCCCCTCTCATCTCCTCAGTCAGTCAGTCTGGTCCTCCCCTCTCTCCAACCATATCCTCATCCCACTATCTCTGTCAGTCTCCTCATCCCCTCTCTCTATCATCCCATCCTCCCCATTCCCTCTGTCCATCTCCTCCTTCCCTCTCTCTCTCTGTCCATCTCAACCACTTACCTTTCTCTGCCATTTCCTGTTCCTTCCCCCTCTCTTTGTCCACCTTCAACATTCTATCTGTGTCCATCTCATCTTTCCCCTTCTCTGTTCACATTTTCCTTCCCACCTTCTCACATCAGTTTATGACCTCCACCACAATAGCAGGCTGTGGTCCTTACTCCCAAGGTATCTTTTTTTTCAGATAGTAAGCAATATGGGTACCAAGCTTGTATGAAATCGATACAGGGATTCAGGAGGAGCTTTTTTCTCACGACTTTGCCAATATACTCACATGTCGCATATATTTAACAAATGTGACGCACATTTGCACATATTTTACCCGTATCTGTAGCAGTTTCGTATATATGCAGCTCAATGCTTATGGCGTCATATCTTCTGAACAATGTGTCGTAGAATGAGATAATTGTGCAGGTACCTTCAGTGGTATATTTGGATACCGTCCGAAAAATTTCTTGCGAAAAGAGTTGGTGGTAAAGACGTAATAAACCAAAACGTCATGTATTATACGTTTGTTTTTCACTTATTTCAGTGTTTATAACGTCATACTTATGTGTCGTAAACTGGCATAATTTTGTAGGTACATTCAGTGACAGGTGTGGATAAAGCCTGCAAAATTTGTTGCAAATAGAGTTAGTATCAGAGAAATAATAAATTTAAATGATGCGGCAATTCCTCACACATCTAAATGTTTATGACGTCATATCTTCCGAAGTAAATGTCGTATAATGACAAGACTTTGCAAGTACATTCAGTGGTACACTGTAACCAAAATGTGTCGTGAATACATTTAGTAGGAAATGTCGTTGTTGTGGTCTTCAGTCCTGAGACTGGTTTGATGCAGCTCTCCATGCAACTCTATCCTGTGCAAGACTCTTCATCTCCAAGTACCTACTGCAGCCTACATCCTTCTGAAACTGCTTAGTGTATTCATCTCTTGGTCTCCGACTACGATTTTTACCCTCCACGCTGCCCTCCAGTACTAAATTGGTGATCCCTTGATGCCTCAGAACATGTCCTACCAACCAATCCCTTCTTCTAGTCAAGTTGTGCCACAAACTCCTCTTCTCCTCAATTCTATTCAATACCTCCTCATTAGTTATGTGCTCTACCCATCTAATCTTCAGCATTCTTCTGTAACACCACATTTCGAAAGCTTCTATTCTCTTCTTGTCTAAACTATTTATCGTCCATGTCTCACTTCCATACATGGCTACACTCCATACAAATACTTTCAGAACCGACTTCCTGACACTTAAATCAATACTCCATGTTAACAAATTTCTCTTCTTCAGAAACGTTTTCCTTGCTATTCCCAGTTTGCATTTTATATCCTCTCTACTTCGACCATCATCAGTTATTTTTCTCTCCAAATAGCAAAACTCCTTTACTACTTTAAGTGACTCATTTCCTAATCTAATTCCCGCAGCATCACCCAACTTAACTCGACTACATTCCATTATCCTCGTTTTGCTTTTGTTGATGTTCATCTTATACCCTCCTTTCAAGACACTGTCTATTCCGTTCAACTGCTCTTCAAGGTCCTCTGCTGTCTCTGACAGAGTTAAAATGTCATCGGCAAACCTCAATTTTTTTATTTCTTCCCCATGGATTTTAATACCTACGCCGAACTTTTCTTTTGTTTCCTTTACTGCTTGCTCAATATACAAATTGAATAACATCGGGGACAGGCTACAACCCTGTCTCACTCCCTTCCCAACCACTGCTTCCACTTCATGTCCCTCGACTCTTATAACTGCCATCTGGTTTCGGTACAAATTGTAAATAGCCTTTCGCTCCCTGTATTTTACCCCTGACACCTTCAGTATTTGAAAGAGAGTATTCCACTCAACATTGTCAAAAGCTTTCTCTAAGTCTACAAACGCTAGAAACGTAGGTTTGCCTTTCCTTAATCTTTCTTCTAAGGTAAGTCGTAGGGTCAGTATTGCCTCACGTATTCCAACATTTTTATGGAATCCAAACTGATCTCCCAGAGGTCGGCTTCTACCAGTTTTTCCATTCGTTTGTAAAGGATTCGCGTTAGTATTTTGCAGCTGTGACTTATTAAACTGATAGTTCGGTAATTTTCACATCTGTCAACACCTGCTTTCTTTGGGATTGGAATTATTATATTCTTATTGAAGTCTGAGGGAATTTCGCCTGTCTCATACATCTTGCTCACCAGATGGTAGAGATTCGTCAGGACTGGCTCTCCCAAGGCTGTCAGTAGTTCTAATGGAATGTTGTCTACTCCCAGGGCCTTATTTCGACTTAGATATTTCAGTGCTCTGTCAAACTCTTCACATAGTATCATATCTCCCATTTCATCTTCATCTGTCTCCTCTTCCATTTCCATAATATTGTCCTCAAGAACATCGCCTTTGTATAGATCCTCTATATACTCCTTCCACCTTTCTGCTTTCCCTTCTTTGCATAGAACAGGGTTTCCATCTGAGCTCTTGATATTCATGCAAGTGGTTCTCTTTTCTCCAAAGCTCTCTTTAATTTTCCTGTAGGCAGTATCTATCTTACTCCTAGTGAGATAAGCCTCTACATCCTTACATTTGTCCTCTAGCCATCCCTGCTTAGCCATTTTGCACTTCCTGTCGATCTCATTTTTGAGACGTTTGTATTCCTTTTTGCCTGCTTCACTTGCTGAATTTTTGTATTTTCTCCTTTCATCAATTAAATTCAGTATCTCTTCTGTTACCCAAGAATTTCTACTAGCCCTCGTCTTTTTACCTACTTGATCCTCTGCTGCCTTCACTATTTCATTCCTCAAAGCTACCCATTCTTCTTCTACCGTATTTCTTTCCCCCATTCCTGTCAATTGTTCCCTTATGCTCTCCCTGAAACTCTGTACAGCCTCTGGTTCTTTCAGTTTATCCGGGTCCCATCTCCTTAAATTCTCACCTTTTTGCATTTTCTTCAGTTTTAATCTACAGTTCATAACCAATATATTGTGGTCAGAGTCCACATCTGCCCCTGGAAATGTCTTACAATTTAAAATCTGGTTCCTAAATCTCTGTCTTACCATTATATAATCTATCTGAAACCTTTTAGTATCTCCACGGTTCTTCCATGTATACAACCTTCTTTTATGATTCTTGAACCAAGTGTTAGCTGTGATTAAGTTATGCTCTGTGCAAAATTCTATCAGGCAGCTTCCTGTTTCATTTCTTAGCCCCAATCCATATTCATCTACTACGTTTCCTTCACTTCCTTTTCCTACTGTCGGATTCCAGTCACCCATGACTATTAAATTTTCACCTCCCTTCATTACCTGAATAATTTCTTTTATCTCATCATACATTTCATCAATTTCATCATCTGCAGAGCTAGTTGGCATATAAACTTGTACTACTGTAGTAGGCGTGGGCTTCGTGTCTATCTTGGCCACAATAATGCATTCACTATGCTGTTTGTAGTAGCTTACCCGCACTCCTATTTTTTTATTCATTATTAAACATAATCCTGAATTACCCCTATTTGATGTTGTATTTACAACCCTGTATTCACTTGACCAAAAGTCTTGTTCCTCCTGCACCGAACTTCACTAAATCCCACTGTATCTAACTTTAACGTATCCATTTCCCTTTTTAAATTTTCTGACCTACCTGACAGATTAAGGGATCTGACTTTCCACACTCCGATCCATGGAATGACAGTTTTCTTTCCCTGATAACGATGTCCTCTTGAGTAGTCCCCGCCCGGTGATCCAAATGGGGGGACTATTTTACCTCTGGAAAATTTTACCCAGGAGGACGCCATCATCATTTAATCATACAGTAAAGCTGCATGCCCTCGGGAAAAATTACGGCTGTAGTTTCCCCTTGCTTTCAGCCGTTCGCAGTACCAAAACAGCAAGGCCGTTTTGGTTAGTGTTACAGGGCCAGATCAGTCAATCATCCAGACTGTTGCCCCTGCAACTACTAAAAAGGCTGCTGCCCCTCTTCAGGAATCACACGTTTGTCTGGCCTCTCAACAGATACCCCTCCGTTGTGTTTGCACCTATGGTATGGCTATCTGTATCGTTGAGGCACGCAAGCCTCCCCATCAACGGCAAGGTCCCTGATTCATTGGGTGGGGGGGGGGGGGGGGGTTGTAGGAAATAATTAATTAAAACATCGTGCCTGATGCGGCAGTTTTACTGTATAAACATCGAAAATGTAATAAGCAGTGAATTTTTACCCTTGCATCATTTATTGAGGATTAACAGCAAGCAAACGTTTCGTAAGGGTTTGAAATTATGCGTAAAGTCTGTTGCAAGTCACTAAGGGCAACACTGCTGTTTTACCCTCATCTTCATCCCTTTGATAGATATGGTCCATAGTTCTTACACCCGCATCAATTCTTTGTAGACAGCTAGTGACATGTGTACCAAATTTGGTTGAAATTTATCAGGTGATTTAGGAAAAGATCATATCATCTATTTTATAATATATACTCGTTTTCAAATTGCTACTCTGCTTCGTCTACAAACCCTTTCACTGTATAGAATGTTTTGCTTAACAGGTACTTTTGCTTAACAGGTACTGCGTTTTTAGATAAGTTGGTTTCAATAATCTCTTTAATCTTCTTGGTCAGTTTGTTAGACAGTTTTATTCCTTGGCAGAATAGGCTATTTTGAATTTTACATTCATCCTATTTTGGTTTGTATGAAACTTTTTATAAATAAATTAGACAAATAAGGAGAGGGAGGACAGTCTTGTTGGATACTTTTCTTATCCTAGCCTCTTTCTTAGTGTCACTGATATCTATTCCTTTACTCTGTGTTTTGTATAGACTGTGAACTTGTCTGTCAACTCCTCTGTGTATTCCAGTTTTCTTCAGTTTTCCAATCTCTTTCAGCCCACTCTATCAAAAGTCTTCACTAGGTCACCGATTAGAGCTTTCCTGTTCATCTCAATGAATTTTTCAAAATCACTCATAATACCCCAACTCCTTTACTTTCCTAAATTTAAAATTTTCTTTCCCTAAAAGTTGGCTAATCTTGATTTTAAGACTTTCTTTATCAATATTAATTGGAAGTTTTGAAGCATAGCACAGTAATGACAGGATCCTATAATTTCAATAATCAATTACCTTTGCACGATAATGTATGGTAATTGTTTTCCTTTATATGTATTCCAATGGTAGTTATTCATCCTCATCGCAGACACACATAAATTAGTACAGAGGGTATTTCGTCTTATCTACAGTATTCTTCATTAATTCAGCAGGGCTGATATGTTTGTTGTTCAAGTTGTTCAAAGCTTTGTGGGAATCTGAACTGGCAACTGGAGGAACTATGACTCAATTTTTCACTTCTTCCATGTACTTATGTAATGTGAGTCATTTCTGACATCTTCATCATTTAAGTCTCCAGAGTATTCTCACCACCTGCCTGCTATTACTCAGGTTCAAACAGAATGTCACCTTTTTGTCTTTAACTATGTCGCTGTGAGCTCTACATTTAAACTACAGTGATCTAATTTTTGAGTACTGGTTGTGTGTGTTCGCTTTTTCCAAGACTTTTTCTATCTCTCTATTTGTTTGTGTCATGCAGATTATCTCTTTATGTGCAGCAAATATTTATCATTTGCTGTTTGATTTTTCAGTACGAATCGCAATCTATATTTAAACCTATTTCGTTGTTTCATGTGATCCAGTATTTCTTGTGTCATCTATAGCTTCCTTGGTTTCACTTTGTTCCTCCCTAGACATTTTGGTCCATCCAGTGATACACCTTATTTCCTCACAGCTTATGGTTTCCCGATATATAATGTCCACATAAACTCCATGTTCCCTTTTCTGCACTATCGAGCCCAGAACTAAGTTTCCTTAACATAATCATACTGTAGATCCACTTAACGACAATTAGTCACAGAAGAACTTGAGTGTGCATCACATACCTTTAGTTCTTGGCCCAATTCGTTGACTTTGGAATGTTCTGACTTGATCCACATCACAGTTCCCATCAGAAATGACTTCTCAGAGAGGTATGTAGCAAAGCTTCATTCCAGAAAAGTATGATGTATGAAGTTAAAATAATCTTCATTGTGTTACTTGCAGAAATAAAGAATATGAGAATACATTGTGTGTTTAATGAACTGAATTTGATTGAGGGGTTGATATACATTTTGTCCTATGATGTGTACAAAATGTAGTAAATTTTGTTGGATTAATTGCTAATGAGGTCATACAAATTTATTACATTCAGAAATGATAAATTTTTGTAAAGGCTGACACTTATTATTATTATCCTTTTCACAGCAACTATACAAGAACAGCCTCAGTGTCAAATTCACTTGGTAAAGACGTGACTCAGACATTGGGAAGTAGGCTGGTTTAACCAGGTTGGTTTAAGGACTTCGTCTCACCACTTGCAGGCATGGGTGGTTGATGCGATGACAGTGTGACATGGTGATCTCCTCACGTTGTGTGGCTGTTCGTTGACAGTTGACCATCTTTATCTTTTGTGTTTCACAGCTCTGAGGTCACACATTGTACAGTTTAATCCCAAGCTTGCTCCCTAATTCATCTTCGGACAGGCTTACCTTTCAGTCCATGTTTACATTATATGACAATATATACATACATAAATTATGCCATTTTGTTCAAAGACATCTTTGTAGTGTTCACCATGTCTTTCACATAACCAATACTTCTATTGCTTCTTCACCTCTGTAATTGTTTCAGCATTGCTGGGAAAACAGAAATATTTCAAAGTCGAAAGATCTCAACGTGCGTGGTGCTATTTAGGTGTTATTGAAGTGGTTTTGACCTTGGCCACAGAAATATGATTCACCAACATCAATGGGAGTTTTTAATGTGATCACTGCCACTGAAGGCTGAGGCACATCCGATTGCACCAACGTGTGGAAGATCTGGTTAGTACATAGAAATAGATGTGGGGGAGCCACTGTTCAATGCGAAACCAGACTGCTTGTGGATGTTCAATGTCATGTAGCACTAATTATCGCTCTGTAACTCTTTTACTTAAGGAATCACCCTTCAAAGCTGGGGTAATATGTGTTGTTACAGATAGGCTTTGTCTATGAAGGAGCTGTTACTAATACTCTAGGGTCTAATTTGATTCTTGTTTCAAAAAGTATCCTCTTTGTAGATAATGGTGTGTGTGGAGGCATATGTAATTTATTGTGCAAGAAACGAGCCTCAGATACAAATGCTAAGGTTCTGGCAGTCTCTTTCAGTACTTCCCTCATTACGTTTCCAGCTGATCATATAGCTTATCATGTTTGGGCAATGAAATCAGCTCCATATAATTACCTTTATATATCGGTTGCGTCATATCAATGAAGACAGTTCAGATTGAGTACTCCAGCCAAGCATTATTTTTTCACCGAAGCAGACACCTGAGAAAGAGAACTTGGCGAAGATCAGAAAGGACTGTGCGAGTGAAGTTTTTGAAATTGTGTGTAACTCCATAAGTGATGAAATACTTGGAAAGGTTAGAGCTACGTTCTTTACATATGTATTGTACCCGCAAACTGGTTACCATGTGACATTGTCTATGTTCTCTGCATTCTTTACCTCCTTAGAAGTAACCTATGTACATAATTGTATAAAATAATGGAAGATTGGATAAATATAATATTATTATTAAATTATAGTACATGTAGACAATACAAGCAAAGACCTAAACTAATTTAAATTCCTCCTAACATAATTATGTTATGTCTGTAGACTTCATAAGGCGATTCAAAGATAAGAATTTTTCATGTTCATTGAGTAAAGAGGTTTTCCTCTAATATGAAAGTCTAATAACGTTATCATTTTGAAAGTTATTGTGAAATAGCTATCTGACCATATAATGAGTTTCTGCATGGGTGTACCTGTAATTACATAGCTTGAGCCACGCGGGATTAGCCGAGCGGTCTAGGCGCTGCAGTCATGGACTGTGCGGCTGGTCCCGGCGGAGGTTCGAGTCTTCCCTCGGGCGTGGGTATCTGTGTTTGTCCTTAGGATAATTTAGGTTAAGTAGAGCGTAAGCTCAGGGACTGATGACCTTAGCAGTTAATTCCCATAAGATTTCACACACATTTGAACATCTGAACATAGCTTGAAACAGGCTACACTGAAATTCGCATCACTTCACATTAATTTAGTACAAGAAATTCATTCCAGAAAAACTGCCTCTCACTTAATAAATGTCAAAATTATAACTGATGTAGTTTAAAACAGCATTAATTGCAATGTGTTTGGCCAAGAATGCTGTTAACTGAGCTCTGTTTGATGTATTATAATAAGTTGTTCTGTGTATATTCGTGACATGATCATACTGATGGCGAGTTGCAATGTATGGTAACTGAACAAAACTTCACAAGCCAAGATCATTAAAAAAGCATTTTATTGAATTACCGGTTTCAACAGAGCTATGCTGTCATCATGAGATCTTAAGCTTATGAATTTTACAACATGTTACACATCACTGTTACAAGTAGCTTCACCCTGCGTGCGTACGTTCCATTGCCATCAAGATCACTGTAAATCGGCTTGCCAAATGTAAAATCATTGTGTACAAGCATAAATATATATATTGCACCAATTGCAAGTCCTCATGTTCACTAGCAACTGTAACGCAAAGTTTTTATATTTTTGTCCGCCTTCTCTATGTTTAATAATTGTGATGCTCAATAAATGTGCAAATATTCATCAGTTTACGAATTACGACTAAGTCTCAGTAGTATGGATTACGTTATATTCCCAGATGTTAGTGTTTCCTTGTTTCACATGGAGAAATAAAGAAAGTTAATTTCCTTTTTCTTAAAGCTTTGGAACGTTATTATACTGACTGTAATGACCATCTCAAAAACTGCACTGAATTCAGAAAACTCCTGACACTTAGCTGCATTACAGCAATTTATTTATTTGCTACTAGTTTCGGTCAGCAGCCATGGTCTTGCCCCTGGATCATAATTTTTCGTAAGTTATGTTTTGTATTTTCATGTTTTTATGACTTTTGTGTATTGAGGTTTTGTTGTCAGTTTTGACATTGATTCAGGCTCCAGAAGATGGTCACTGACCGATACCGATAGCAATGAAGTGTAGTGAACCACCGATAGCAGAGTGATAGGATGTGCTCCTGCAGTTTGATCACTCCACATGCAACTTCGTTTAAGGGGCAGCTTAAAGGGTTAGCGTATTGAGAAACAATAACATACCATGACAAGGAGATTCCCCATATCGATCTTTTCAATAGAAAATAACGGGAGGAGGAACTGGTACAATGTGAGGCTTATTAACACGTTCACGCCGATGTGTGCCGTTTTGGACTGATGCTCGACTCTACCAACTATGGCAACAACAGTACATTAACGTATGATGCATTACCTAACAGCTAGGTTCTACGAACAGCTGTGAATACATTTTATGTGCCACTTCGACGAGAGAGATTTCCGAGAAATGAGATGTCACATAATTTGTGATTAATTTAGCGTAACATTGTTTTATGTGATTTCCCACAGTTTAAAAAGACTGTGTTTTCAAAGTAATAGGTAGATATATTAATTTCAGAAAACTCATGACCCTTAGCTGCATTAGAATCGTTTATTTATTTGCTAGCGGTTTCGGTCAATGACCATCACTTGGCTCCTGAATCAGCATTAAAAAACAATAATGACAACAAAACTTCAATTCACAAAACGTCATCCATGACGATGTAGCTTCTCAGTAATATATTGGGAACTTCAACTTTAATAATTTGTTCCTGAGTCCCTGTCTGTTGGGACATGTTGTACAGGCAATTACTTAGTGTACTCAGCAATTATACATAATATTGGCACTTTTCTTTTGATTATATTTCACAGGTTTCTGTCGCAGGTGACATTATTTATATTATTGTCATTTAATGTATATTAAACAGATAGTACCTTGTGATGTACATATAACATTAATTGTACATTTAAAAAAATTTCTGAACTGTGTGTTATTTATTATGGATATTGAGATTAAGTGGTCGTAACATTATCCTCTTTTGTGCAAATACCACTTATGACTTTACTTTAATCGTTGAAATTATTGTTGTTTTTAGCTTAAAATTATATTCATGTGTCATTATTCATATCGATTGGACACATTTGTGGTGTTATCTTTGAGGCTATGAGTACTCTGACTGACCATGCTATGTCTAAAACACATAAATCCAATTTCGTATTGTGTGTGCATGAATAAGACTGCTGATGTGGAAAATTACGGTTCTTCAGTGTTATTATTCATCAGTTTTGACAGCTGATGCGATTCTCTGTTTCTATATGATTTACATGTGACTTGCATTAGCCAATTTTTTGGAGGTTATGCTTTGTGTTTTTATATCTTTACGAAAATTTTGTAAACTGAGGCTTTGTTGTCAGTTTTGCTTTTTAACATTGATTCAGGTGTCAGATGATGGTCACTGTCCGAAACTGGTAGCAATGAATTGAAGTTTTGTTAGGGATGGCATTGGACTAGGGCAGAGCTTGTAGCTGTGTTACGGACAATGGTACAGTGACGTGATGGCCAACACGTCTGCCTCGTAAGTAGGTGACACCGTTTAAAGTTTCAGCTGTTGCACAAATTTTAATTCTTTTTACAGCTTCTATCATAATCGAAAATAAGTACATTTTTCTAATGCAGCCGAGTTTCATTAGTTTCCTGAGACATACATCCGCTGCTCACAATTCCTTGAAGAAAATATTCAATGTATTAAACTAGTAGCCTAGGGCGCTTGAATACACGCGCCGCCCAGCAGTGAGAAACAATTGTAAACGCCAGCGTGGACGTGTTAAATAATGAATAGAGTTATACTGCATTCAGTTGTACCTAGGAACAGAATTTTACCGAAGCGATCAGCGAGTGGTGTAAAGTTTACGTTTTATCGGCAGTGCGCCGTCTGTCCTCCTCTTTCAGAGTGTGTGCATGTTTATGAACGTCCACTCGGACAGTGAGGTGTTCTCACACCACAGTGCCGCACCTGGGGAAGCCGCTGTTGGGACGGAATTTTTGTTCGGACCGAGCTCAATCCGGATCCCCACGGACGTCGGCAGTTTGCTTCGTTCCAATCTTGTAACTACATTCCTGCGCTAGATCCTCTAGGATTAAATATTGCTTTGTTGAACGCTGCAACGTAGTTCTTTCCCTTTGCAGTGAAATACTATAATAGAACAAAGCTCACCGGTTACATTCTAAACAATAATTTGCGTTAAATATAACAACTATCATTACAGCGGAACACTAGAATTAGGTAATACTCAAAGTCTCAACATTTAGCCTTCACATTCAATTGTATAATATCCCTCTAAGCTGCGTGCGCTATGAAAATACTGAATATGTCAAATTAATCATTAATCTGTTGAACAGCTGGAGAGTTCTGGAAAGATATGCCGCGTAGATGATATTGTTCAAATTGTTCTTGAATTCTTTTACAGTGATTATGCCGAGACGAAAGAATTGGAGATTTCTGGAAAGGTATACCGCGTACGTGATCTTGATCAAAATGTTCTCAAATCCTTTTAGAGTGATTATGGCGAGATGAAAGAATGTTAGTGCAAGATTGGAACTGGAACCCATCCTTCCGGCTCTTTGCTAGGAGACATCATTTTCATTAAGCAACCCTATCACCAGGCAAGATAGTGCCGTACTATGACATGAGATCACTCAAGGTGGACAGGACAAAATGAAACTGGCCAGAAAAATATTTCACGCTTTGCAAGATAAGCAACCGAGATTACATCATCTGCCCAAGAAGTGCATGATGTAAGTTGGGTTGCCTATCTTAAGAAGCATATTTTCTTGGCCAGTTTATTTTGCCCACCCTGTATTATGGAGGGTAATGTCTCACATCCATCAAGACTTACTTTTTGCTTGATTTCCCCAAATCGTTTGAGACAAAAGCAAAGATAATTGTTTTGAAAGGGCATGGTCGAGTTCCTTCCTCATCCTTACCCGAAGTGGACTTGTGCTCCACATGTAATGACTTCGTCGTCGATGAGACATAAGCTGTCGATCTTCTTGATAGTTATTTTTTCCGTGTGTTCTCCTTTTTGTTGATTGTATATTAGTTTTGACATCATGTCACACATATCCTCCGTAGCTCATTTTCGAACACTACCGCCGAAGATTGTCTCTCAGGATAAAAGGGATGTGTGATGAAACTAAAATCTTGTGCTACGATTCTACATACTGGAATCCTGTTATTAAAGAAGCATTATAAATTACAATTCCGAGAACAACTTCAACCAGAGGTAGCAGAATCCATGCCTCCTGTACCAAGGCAGCAGGACCTATGCAAGTCTAGTTTCCAGCACGCAGAGGCACCAAACCCTCTCAGCCTCCTCCGAGATGCAGTGTGTAGGTTCACGTTTCAGTCTGCATCAGATCATTTCGTAGTGACCTCGTCTTCCGACACAACTGGATTACAGCGACTAGGCTGAGAAGGGAAATGCTACTTCAGAATGGTTACGCTTTCCGATTCCAAAAAATGATAAAAAGGTGACGTAGCGCGATTGACGTGCAACATTAGGAGTTGTAAAAATATTGTTAAAACTAAGTCCATTGAAGGCATAGATGTACTCGAGAGTCAAGATGACCGGAACCACGCAGATACACCTGATGACAAGATGCAGCGGCAGATAATAGTTTTAGATCTGAAGGGGAAAGCTACTGAGGATATGTGTGAGATGATATCAAAACTAATATACAGTCAACAAAATGGAGAACATACGGAAAAAATAATGATCAAAAATGTCGACAGCTTACGTAAGTTCACTTACGAAAACAGGCAGAAAATTCTGCCGAAATTAACTACTGTTATTTATGAGGGCCATGTTGTTCTGGATATAATAACGAATTTTTTGTTTACATAATGATGCTGACAAAAAGAGAGTAAAATTCTTCGAAGCTGAAAACTTCAAAGTACAAACATCAAAAAAAGTTTTGCATAAATGTGTAACTTATGAGCAGTTATTCGACCATTGTACCCCACCCTTTCTAACTCCTTGTGTACAGTCATTACTCTATCTGGACTGCTGGTAGGTGTTTGTAAGTCACGAGTGATTCCTTTCACTAAATCCTTAGCGTTTTTTGCAGCCACTCTCCGCTGAGCACGATGGCCCGTATCCGTCAGTAAATGAGATCTGCGTGGTCTTGATTTAGTGTAAGTTGTTTCTTCACGTTTCCACTTCACAGACATATCACTAGTTTGCGATGTGACTGTGAAGTTGAAACGTGACACTGCCTGGGCTGCCACAGAAGGGCATAGAGACACATGTGTGGTGCTGTGCCATAGAAGGGCCTTGAAGTATTTGTTACTGTGGTGACATATAGTGACTACTCCACTTTCGAAGTCACCGACCCATTCTGCCCCTCCACTAACAACACAATATTCCCCACCTCGTTTTACAGTGGCAGGTCCGCCTCTCGTGACATTCAGTTGTTAATTCCGCATTACATAGTGGTGCTTGGAAGTTTTTGCTAGTATCATAGTATTTCCAACTTGTGGATACGTCCACCATTCGGTGAACGGTTGGCGACAAGAACGCATGGTTTTGTCAAGGTGCTCAAGAGCTCCAGCCCCGACATGAGTATGCATGCACCATGTACTGTGTACCGGCCTATGAGCCAAGAAGATCTTTTTGCAGGCCCAGAGATTACAATGGCGCTGTACCCGCTTGCTCATTGTATCATGGTTCAAATGGCTCTAAGCACTATGGGACATAACATCTGTGGTCATCAGCCCCCTGGACTTAGAACTACTTAAACCGAAGTAACCTAAGGACATCACACACATCCATTCCCGAGACATGATGCGAACCTGCGACCGTAGCAATAGCACGGTTCCAGACTTAAGCGCCTAGAACCGCTCGGTCACAACGGCCGGCCATTGTATCATGTCCTCTGTGACGGTGAGCAGAGACACATGTATGCGGGTGTGATTTCTGAGCCAATTGTGATGATGTGGTTCCCTATGGTATAGCTGCACACTTATTTGCAAATGTATTACGTAAGTGAAGTTCATTTAAGTAATATTTTTCTCTCTCATAAATTTCCGTTATTAGTTAATTTCTAGTACATAATAAGTACTGTTTTAGCAAGAAAGTAATCATTTTGTACTGATCTACCAATCATTACTAAAAATCTGTTCAGGAGTGCTACACATGCGAGGGGCTGAAAGATATCGTCATCATCTGGCAGTCATTACAATTCACCAGGTGTTAAAAATAAGGTGTCCCGTAATTTCAGAGGAAGTGATAAGGACCGACATAAGACAAAAATGTCCAATACTCATGGCCTCTAAAATGCATACCTTAAGAGCTATTAGCTCTTGCTCATCTTCGGTAATGTGGAACACATCTCTTTTACTACTGCTACGAAGACCGACCAACCGAATGCAGCAAACAAATGAAGGGGGTACTCTCCTATTATTCTCTACAGACACAACATGCAGTAAAAATCCATTAGTGGTGTTACTGTAAACGACATTTACAACGCTCGGCAAACTCAGCGCATACATTAGTTCTAACGGCACCATTTCGTGTTTTGATAAACACTTTTACATTGTAGCTTCACGTTTGCACTTACTAACCGATCATTCCGTACTGTGAATGGCAGACACTGCCTTTTCTTTTGGCCTGGCAAATGGCTCAGTCCTCGAGCCCCTGCCGTACATGCTGAGAAACATCCAGACTGCATGGTATGATCTTCATAGTTATTCAGCCGCCTTTATCAGCGACCAGCAGACTCTGACTCAGTAGCTCCAATAATGGCGAATCGCGGGAGACCTCGTACTATTTCTAATCCTGGGGGAGCGAGTACTGCAACGAGCGTGAGAAGATCTTCAAGTGCTAAGCTGGTGTATCAGTTCCTAGCGTTTTCCCTCAAGTGTAATGAACGCAACTGTTATACGTAATAGTGACTTTCCTCGTCACTAATATATTCTCCTTCATTATTTACAACAGTCCGCCAACACTGAAGTAACTTCCCTGTCCCGTGACTGTAGAAATCACGTAGCTTTCAGACGAAGAACTTGTCCCTCCTTGTTTCTACATCTACATCTCCGTGATTACTCTGATATTCACAATAAAGAGCCTGGCAGAGGGTTCAATGAACCACCTTCAAGCTGTCTCTCTACCGTTCCACTATCGAACCGCACGCGAGGAAAACGAGCACTTCAATTTATCTGTGCGAGCCCTGATTTCTCTTATTTTATCGTGATGATCATTTCACCCTATCTATGTGGGTACCAACAGAATGTTTTCGCAATCTGAGGAGAAAACTGGTGATTGAAATTTCGTGAGAAGATCCCGTCGCAACGAAAAACGCCTCTGTTTCAATGATTGCCACTCCAATTCACGTATCATGTCTGTGACACTATCACCCCTATTTCGCGACAATACCAAACGAGCTGCCCTTCTTTGTACTTTTTCGATGTCATCCGTCAGTCCCACCCGATGCGGATCCCACACCGCACAGCAGTACTCCAGAATAGGGCGGACAAGCGTAGTGTAAGCAGCCTCTTTAGTAGACCTGTTGCACCTTCTAAGTGTTCTGCCAATGAATCGCAGTCTTTGGTTTTCTCTACCCACAATATTATCTATTTGATCGTTCCAATTTAGGTTATTTGTAATTGTAATCCCAAAGTATTTAGCTGAATTTATAGCCTTCAGATTTGTGTGACTTACCGCGTAATCGAAATTTAGCTGGTTTCTTTTAGTACTCATGTGAATAACTTCACACTTTTCTTTATTCAGGGTCATCTGCCACTTTTTGCACCATACAGATATCTTATCTAAATCATTTTGCAAGTCGTTTTGATCATCTGATGACTTTACAAGACGGTAAATCACAGCATTGCCAGTCGGGGTGGCCGAGCGGTTCTAGACGCTAGTCTGGATGCGCGCGACCACTACGGTCGCAGGTTCAAATCGTGCCTCGGGCATGAATGTGTGTGATGTCCTTAGGTTAGTTAGGTTTAAGTAGTTCTAAGTTCTAGGGGACTGATGACCTAAGATGTTAAGTCCCATAGTGCTCAGAGCCATTTGAACTATTTTTGACAGCATCATCTGCAAACAATCTAAGGCGGCTACTCAGATTGTCTCCTATGTCGTTAATATAGATAAGGAACACTAGAGAGCCTTCTTTGGGGAACGCCGGATATTGCTTCTGTTTTACTAGATGACCTTCCGTCTATTATTACGAACTGTGACCTTTTCGACAGGAAATCACGAATCTAGTCGCACAACTGAGGCGATACTCCGTAGGCGCGCAGTTTGGTTAGAAGTCACTTGTGAGGAACGGTGTCGAAAGCCTTCTGGAAATCTAAAAATATGGAATCAATTTGACATCCCCTGTCGATAACACTTATTACTTCATGAGTGTAAACAGCTAGTTGTGTTTCACAAGAACGATATTTTCCAAATCCGTGCTGACTATGTGACAGTAAATCGCTTTCTTCGAGGTACTTCATAATGTTCGAATACACTTTGGAGCGCATTTTCATCCAGAAAGGGAGTTCCTTAAAGATTGTTCAATGAGAGCGGGAAAGGTGAAAAAGTGAGGGCGCAAGGTAAGCTGAATACAGTCGGTGCGGAATGACTTCCCAACCCAGCTCGTGGTCTAGCGCAATGCGAGAGGGCGTCAGTGTAGAGTCGCATCACTTCACTCAGTCTTCCAGGTCGTTGTTCTTGGACTGCAGCTGCAAGACGTCTGAACAGTTGACAATAAATGTCAGCTATGATGGTTACATCTTGGGGAAGCAGTTCGTAGTATACCACGCTGTCGTTGTTCCATCAAATGGACAACGTTACCTTTTGTGGATGAAAGCAGATCTTTGTAGGGAGAGTTGCTGCTTTGTTTTGGCTTAACCATGCCTTTCATTTCCTTACGTTACCATAAACGCACCAAATTCCCGTTGCCAGTAACGATACAGGATACGAACGGTCGGTGTTGCTCATAAGCCAAATGATGACGAGCAAGCATAGATGTACGTATGTCCAGTCACTGATTTTTGTGATTTTGACTTAGTGCGTGCGATACTCATACACCCGGTTTTTAACCTTCCCCCTTGCACGCATAAGTCGTACGACGGTGGAATGATCCCTGTTCATTACATTTGCCTGTTCTCGAGTACATTGATGTGGATCATTGTGGAACAATACGTTTAAATGATCTTCATCAAACCCCGAAGGTCTTGCTGAATGTCGGGATCACTAAAATCGAAAAGTTCCTCTTCAAAGGAAAAAACTATTTTCTTGCCGTGCTCTGTCCTACACTGCGCAAATGTTTCTGGCTGCTTCCGCTGCTGTCAACCCTCTATCGAACTGAAACAGAAGAAAATATCGGAAATGTACCTATTTCTCCACTTGGCACTCCATTTTCTAACGTCCACAACTTCACTCACTATCTCTGCATGTCAATATGACAAGATATTAAGTCAAATAGTAAGAGGCAACTTCCGGGCGGGAAGGAGCGCCGGTCCCCGGCACGAATCCGACCGGCGGATTTGTTTCGAGGTCCGGTGAACCGGCCAGTCTGTGGATGGTTTTTAGGCGGTTTTCCATCTGCCTCGGCGAATGCGGGCTGTTTCCCCTTATTCCGCCTCAGTTACACTATGTCGGCGATTGTTGTACAAACAAGTTCTCCACGTACGCGTAAATCACCATTACACTACCACGCAAACATAGGAGTCACACTCGTCTGGTGTGAGACGTTCCCTGGGGGGTCCACCGGGGGCCGAACCTCATAATAACCCTGGGTTCGGTGTGGGGTGGCGGAGGGGTGAAGTGGATTGCGGTAGTCGTCGTGGGGCTGTGGACCACTGCGGCTGCGGCGGGGACGGAGCCTCTCCGTCGTTTCTAGGTCCCCGGTTAACATACAATACAATACAACAGGTAACTACAAATAAAAAATGATAAACGATAAATAAACACATGGGAACTGGAATACCAACATGAAAAACAAAAACGATACGTACTAATGCAGCAAGCTAATTCTTATTAACTTTCAAAAAACCGCAAAGTGACGTAAATGACGCTGAGACAAGTAATTTAATATAGTATACATGGGGCCACAAATGTCAGGAAGTACTCGAAAACTGAATGACAAATGTTAAACATGTGACGTTACCAGATTACGTTGCTCGAAGCACGTGCAGCTGTTGGGCTTGTCGATCCCACACTCACCGGTAGCGGGCAGTGCTGTACATCGCTCCGCTAGGCCATTTTTTTCGAACACCCTTTGTAAATGTGATCTGTTGCCGACATACAAGTTACGAAATTGTTGTCCTCGCTTTAACCAAACGAAACTTATTTTGTGTCTCTTTCCTTTTCTTTTTTCTTTTTTTTTTTGTTTATGGACTTTCTTTAGTACAGAAAAAAGTAGGTCGTTTACTGCTAGTGACGCAGTTCGGAAGCTTATATACATTTATAGTGACGCAATACACTAGTTTTTTGTTGCAGTGTACTTTGCACTATACCAGCGCCGACGACGAAACCGGTAAATCAAATATTAATATACCTTAATGGAAACACATAATTGTATAACACAATGAAATACCTCCCGCTTCACGCAAAATTCGAACACTGGGTATCACAGGTGATGATCGTGCACGGAGGCCTGGAGATTCATTAACGTGAATGCTTGAGTTGGGCTGGGATGATGAGGTGCGACAGACCAATTACCTCAACTGCTGCACGTGCAGAGAGGTAATTCATCTGGTGACGTAACATGTACAACAACTGTCATCAACTTTTCGGTTATTTCTCGACATTTTCGGCCCCATATTTCTTAAATTATTTGTCTCAGTGTCGTCTACATACCTGTAGCTTCAGGGGTCCTTAATCGTTAATAGAAAGCACCCTGTGCAGAATTTCACCATGTATCGGGGTTAGCCATCCTGTATTATGGGTGATCCAGCATTAACAGCATTAGATATCATGTACAGCATGCCCAAACGCTTAGGCCACAGGATCAGCATGCTAGAACATAATTCTGCCAATGGCTGTTGCAAAAAGATGGTGAAAATCCGCTTTTCTCAGAAAAAACGAGTATGGTTTCACGCAGCATAGGATAGTCAATATTCATGATCAACTGTTGTGGACTGATGGAAATCCACACGCAGCTGAAGAGTTAACGCATCTGCGCCCATTTTTCTTAATGTATGGGCAGGAATTATTGGCGATAGACCAATAGGACCTTCCATACTACCAAACAGGTTGACTGGAGCAAGGTATATTCAGTTCCTGTCAAACGACTTGCCCTTCCAGCTGGAGGAGATACTATTCCTACAACAGCCAGAGTATCGGAACAAAGCTGGTTGTGCGACAAATAATTTATTACAAATATCTGCTGGTTTTTCCTCACCCCCAATGACATCACACCCTCCTCCACAGCTTGTAAATGTTGGGACATTTTGGCTGAGAAAGGTCAATTTGGCTACATCCACTAACCTGACTTCCCCCTCATCCCCTGAAAATGATGGGAAACAGTCTGTGTCCAGAGGAAGGTTAAGTTAGTGTATTTTCTATGTTTGTGGCAAGAAACAGTAATTCTGTGTTGAAGAGGAAGGCTATACTATTTATTTATTGATTGATATCTCACGTGGGCTGTATCCAGTAACCTAACTCAGAGACGTGTCTGCTCATCTCAATGACAAGGACCAACTGAGCTAGTTCACACCACATTCACAAGAGGTTGCCGTTGGCCCTCCCCACTTCTCCCCTCCTCCATTTCCCTCTCCTCCACACCCCTTCTTTTCCTCCACTAGTGAGGAAGTTTCAATATGTGCTGAGCTCCCAAATAGGGTGAATGTAGTTCTTTACCTTATTGTATGTGTGATTTTATCTGTGGAGGAGATTTGGTGTTGGACAAGGAGGAGTTCAACATCTATACTAGTTACAGTCATGCAGCTGAGGACTGAGTCCACAGCTCCCTACATAATAGCTGGAGAGAAGAAATATTGGATGAGTGTAAGAAATAATGAAGATGCAGCAGGATGGACTGAAGCTACATATCACTACTCATGCTTATGTAGACTTTTGCTGAAACTGTAGACTTTTCATGAAATATTCAGTCAGTCGTCCAAGGTACAAGAGATGGGATGTTCATCCATTCTGGTATAGGTATAGTCATTTTGTGCAGCTGAGGATATGCTTTTGAGTACCTGCAAGCACACAGCTGACGACTGCATCCATAACTATCTACATGAGGATTTGAAAGGAAAGTTAATGGATGAGCATGACAAGAATACTTTTCAGTAAATAATGCTTATGTATCGTGATGGCTTGAAGATGCATTTTGCAACCAACTGAGATGGCTGCTTGTGCCATAACTACCTTTTCTTGAAATTCCACAGAGGATGTTTGAAGTGGCACTTGCTCCCCCACCACTTCCTATCAGAGAACTAAGCATTCCCCCACCTCACTTGAAAAATTGGAGGGGCCAGTAGGAATTTAGGAATGCTACATCTGATCATGTGATCATGATGGCAGAGGCGATGTCAATGCAGCAGTCCATCAGCCTCAGTCAGTGAAGCAGTAGCAGCTATGAAGCACCAACACCAGCTCATATCCTCATGTGCCTCTGTCTCGTAGAAGAAGTGGAAGAGTAAATACTTGTCTTTGCTACTGTTACCACGTACAGCAATGCTTTATTCATTTCCATGTCATTATCTGTGGATGCTTATTGTTTCTTCTACTTCTTTTTTCAGCATATTCCTGCATGTCCAGACAAGCAGCAACACTCTCTGGGTTGTCAGAAATTGCAGCGACCTCCACCATGTCCAGCCCAATAGCTGATAACTACTGTTACCCCACAACAAAACTTCAAACCCTTTTGGCTCATGGTGACAAGGGGATTAACCTGCTTGATGAGGCATGTTTGGAACATGACACTGTATATGAAAAACATAAAGACCTCCAACAATGTCATGCTGCAGACTGAATTTTAGCAGGCAAAATGTGACACAGTGTGCTTGATAAATAAATATTTACACAGTTTGGAGCACGTGAAAAAACTGTTTACACTGCAGTGTATATGGTGTCCAATCTATTACTATCTTATACCGTCCTTGGATGGCATCTCCCAATGTGCTATATGCATACAAATTTGCTCACAGACCTATAAACTCCACAATCGCAATCTATTCACCTTCTTTTTCACTAGCCCAATAACCTTCTTCTTCTGCGGGACAATATCATAAAGACTGTAGGGTGTGTATGAGGATGTGTCGAGTTCATTGGCATGGTACTTAATTATTTCATATGGATCACAGTTCTTCATCCAGTAGATGAAGCTATCTGTATCCATATAAAGTAGTTTCAGACTAGCTAAATGAGTTTTGCAAACTCATGATGGAAAAGATACATGTGGGGTTTGGATAGGTCCAGTGTGAACTTCTCCACATAGATAGATTAAGTGAATTCTTTTTCAACCTTCACCATCCCCACAGTGACTAAGGTCTTACTGAATATGGTGACCCTTTTGAAATTTGTTCTTATAATGCATTTCCTTGCACCATAACGCCCTTCCCATGTGGTTCCAATAAGAATGTCGCTGAGATTTCTTAAATTCTCTATAGTTTTGCCAAAACTCCGCCGATCAATAATTTTAAAAAATATTTTTCAAAATTACATTTGTAGAAGCTCTCTATGTGATGTTTAAAATAATATATCTCTCCAGCCAGGATTCGTGGTGGAAGGAGATAGCTCACCTCGTTCCAACTAGAATCATCCATACCTGAAGACACTCCTGGAGGTTGTGGTAGTGAATAACATACCTCTGCTAGCCCCTTAGCATTGTCATGGAACATGTGCCTCGGAGAACTAGTCGCTCTGGACATAGCGGCAAATCGGTATGCGCATCATGCATAGTAATAGGGCATACAAGATCTGCCTCCAAAAAATGTCATACAAGAATGGTTCAAATGGATCTGAGCGCTATGGGACTCAACATCTGAGGTCATCAGTACCCTAGAACGTAGAACTACTTAAACCTAACTAACCTAAGGACATCACACACATCAACGCCCGAGGCAGGATTCGAACCTGCAACCGTAGCGGTCGCGCAGTTCCAGACTGTAGCACCTAGAACCGCTCGGTCACCACGACCGGCCAAAATATCATCTTCTTCCAGTCCACCATTTTTGAATATATCACCTAATCCGTTGAGATCGTCTTTGGGATACAGTTTAAACCCACCAGTTGGAAGCGTTTGTTACGTGGTGTGCCTGTATAAGTTATTCAGATGCCAATACATGTTATAATTAGATTCAAGATGAAACCCATCTATGGGTTATTTGCCTTGGCGTTCCTGTGGACACATTGGCATGGTCCCCCACAGATCCCTCACTCAAAGAAAAGAAGCATGTCCACGTCAATCAACATTTTGACGGCGTTCTTCATTTTCTTGTACATTGCATCTCAAGAAAACCCCAGTGCTGTGTAGTTAAAGTTCAGGGTAGAGTTTGTATGTGGCCGTACATATGGGCCGTAATTTCTCAGAAACATCCGCAAGCAAACACACATCTTTGTCCATATACAGCTTTGCGTAATTGTCCAAATTTGGGATATTAAATTCCCGCCAGACATTCATATCATGTTCGTACTTTGCATCCATTATGGTTTCACCTGTGAGATTAGTGTAGAATGCAGCTGACTTGGGTAGACTTGTTTCGTCGAGTTCCTCATTACTATACAGATACTCACATGGAAAACCCGCTTCCTAGTCGCAAGCTGAAACTTTTCGCTATCGGGAATGCATTTCGGCTGATATGCTTGTCACCTTAGTACATTGTTTCAATAAGTTTCTGGAGTGGTGCCTGAATAAAACGTAGCGATTCGAGGAAGTGCAGCGTAATTCTAGGCGTCGTAAGTTTGGAGAATGATATATATTTCTCTATGATCTCAGGCAGGACACTGACCTGATAATTCTTCTTACCGAAATCAACCAACTGCCAGCAAGAAAGTGGGCATCATACCCAATCAGATAATGGAAAAAAACGGGTGTCATGATAATTGATACTTCAGGTTGCATGCATTGTGGGCCACACCACGGAATTTCCCTGTTAGGTGGCAATGGTTCTTACGGGGAGTTTCCGCTTTCCATTCTAACAGCAACCCTCAAATAAGAATGTCAACGGCTTTCTTATACAAACCACGCTTCTCCATTGACTAGGTCATGAGGGACAATGTTGCTGCAAAGCTAATCGACCCCCCACGTAAGTTTCTCGAGCTAAGTTGTAACCAAATCACAGGATTATTTCCGATGTGTTTCTGCTAGTGAATGGTCTCCAGCTGCCTGTCTATGAAGTCAAGAGCCTCTAGAGCGACTGCTGTAACAAGATGAAGCATAATTTTTTTAAATGTTGAATTACACACACATATACAGAAACATTACACGGACAGAGATATTTTGTTTTATACTTATGCGACTGTTTGCTGCTGAGTATTCTCTGCTGAAGGGTTTTCCACGTCATGTTGCTGTTGTTGTTGTCTTTTTACGGACTCCAGCATTGCCTCCAGCTCAGCCTGCATTCCCGGCACGTAAGCTGTGACAAGAACAAGCACGAAATAATGATGGACCTCAACAGGAGCAGGCTGAAGAGTCTACCATGGTTAAGGCTCCTCCTCTTCCTGTCTCTCCTCACATGCCATAATAAAATCCTGGAGCTGTAGTCTAACATTCAAAAAGAAACAAAATTACTGACAGAGAAATTTGAGCCGTTGCGCCATTGAATTAGTAGACTGTTCTTTCGGGCGCCACTGGCTTAGGTGTAGTATCGACTATCCCTCTTGCGGCCCCATTGCCAATATCTATGATGAAGAGTTGGTATGTTGGTATCTGTGGGTTGTATCCTTAGAAGGTCATTGCTTCTACATCTACATCTACATCTACATTGATACTCCGCAAGCCACCCAACGGTGTGTGGCGGAGGGCACTTTACGTGCCACTGTCATTACCTCCCTTTCCTGTTCCAGTCGCGTATGGTTCGCGGGGAGAACGACTGTCTGAAAGCCTCCGTGCGCGCTCTAATCTCTCTAATTTTACATTCGTGATCTCCTCGGGAAGTATAAGTAGGGGGAAGCAATATATTCGATACCTCATCCAGAAACGCACCCTCTCGAAACCTGGCGAGCAAGCTACACCGCGATGCAGAGCGCCTCTCTTGCAGAGTCTGCCACTTGAGTTTATTAAACATCTCCGTAACGCTATCACGGTTACCAAATAACCCAGTGACGAAACGCGCCGCTCTTCTTTGGATCTTCTCTATCTCCTCCGTCAACCCGACCTGGTACGGATCCCACACTGATGAGCAATACTCAAGTATAGGTCGAACGAGTGTTTTGTAAGCCACCTCCTTTGTTGATGGACTACATTTTCTAAGCACTCTCCCAATGAATCTCAACCTGGTACCCGCCTTACCAACAATTAGTTTTATATGATCATTCCACTTCAAATCGTTCCGTATGCATACTCCCAGATATTTTACAGAAGTAACTGCTACCAGTGTTTGTTCCGCTATCATATAATCATACAATAAAGGATCCTTCTTTCTATGTATTCGCAATACATTACATTTGTCTATGTTAAGGGTCAGTTGCCACTCCCTGCACCAAGTGCCTATCCGCTGCAGATCTTCCTGTATTTCGCTACAATTTTCTAATGCAGCAACTTCTCTGTATACTACAGCATCATCCGCGAAAAGCCGCATGGAACTTCCGACACTATCTACTAAGTCATTTATATATATTGTGAAAAGCAATGGTCCCATAACACTCCCCTGTGGCACGCCAGAGGTTACTTTAACGTCTGTAGACGTCTCTCCATTGATAACAACATGCTGTGTTCTGTTTGCCAAAAACTCCTCAATCCAGCCACACAGCTGGTCTGATATTCCGTAGGCTCTTACTTTGCTTATCAGGCGACAGTGCGGAACTGTATCGAACGCCTTCCGGAAGTCAAGAAAAATAGCATCTACCTGGGAGCCTGTATCTAATATCTTCTGGGTCTCATGAACAAATAAGGCGAGTTGGGTCTCACACGATCGCTGTTTCCGGAATCCATGTTGATTCCTACATAGTAGATTCTGGGTTTCCAGAAATGACATGATACGCGAGCAAAAAACATGTTCTAAAATTCTACAAGAGATCGACGTAAGAGATATAGGTCTATAGTTTTGCGCATCTGCTCGACGACCCTTCTTGAAGACTGGGACTATCTGTGCTCTTTTCCAATCATTTGGAACCCTCCGTTCCTCTAGAGACTTGCGGTACACGGCTGTTAGAAGGGGGGCAAGTTCTTTCGCGTACTCTGTGTAGAATCGAATTGGTATCCCGTCAGGTCCAGTGGACTTTCCTCTATTGAGTGATTCCAGTTGCTTTTCTATTCCTTGGACACTTATTTCGATGTCAGCCATTTTTTCGTTTGTGCGAGGATTTAGAGAAGGAACTGCAGTGCGGTCTTCCTCTGTGAAACAGCTTTGGAAAAAGGTGTTTAGTATTTCAGCTTTACGCGTGTCATCCTCTGTTTCAATGCCATCATCATCCCGTAGTGTCTGGATATGCTGTTTCGAGCCACTTACTGATTTAACGTAAGACCAGAACTTCCTAGGATTTTCTGTCAAGTCGGTACATAGAATTTTACTTTCGAATTCAATGAACGCTTCACGCATAGCCCTCCTTACGCTAACTTTGACATCGTTTAGCTTCTGTTTGTCTGAGAGGTTTTGGCTGCGTTTAAACTCGGAGTGGAGCTCTCTTTGCTTTCGCAGTAGTTTCCTAACTTTGTTGTTGTACCACGGTGGGTTTTTCCCGTCCCTCACAGTTTTACTCGGCACGTACCTGTCTAAAACGCATTTTACGATTGCCTTGAACTTTTTCCATAAACACTCAACATTGTCAGTGTCGGAACAGAAATTTTCGTTTTGATCTGTTAGGTAGTCTGAAATCTGCCTTCTATTACTCTTGCTAAACAGATAAACCTTCCTCCCTTTTTTTATATTCCTATTAACTTCCATATTCAGGGATGCTGCAACGGCCTTATGATCACTGATTCCCTGTTCTGTACATACAGATTCGAAAAGTTCGGGTCTGTTTGTTATCAGTAGGTCCAATATGTTATCTCCACGAGTCGGTTCTCTGTTTAATTGCTCGAGGTAATTTTCGGATAGTGCACTCAGTATAATGTCACTCGATGCTCTGTCCCTACCACCCGTCCTAAACATCTGAGTGTCCCAGTCTATATCTGGTAAATTGAAATCTCCACCTAAGACTATAACATGCTGAGAAAATTTATGTGAAATGTATTCCAAATTTTCTCTCAGTTGTTCTGCCACTAATGCTGCTGAGTCGGGAGGTCGGTAAAAGGAGCCAATTATTAACCTAGTTCGGTTGTTTAGTGTAACCTCCACCCATAATAATTCACAGGAACTATCCACTTCCACTTCACTACAGGATAAACTACTACTAACAGCGATGAACACTCCACCACCGGTTGCATGCAATCTATCCTTTCTAAACACCGTCTGTACCTTTGTAAAAATTTCGGCAGAATTTATCTCTGGCTTAAGCCAGCTTTCTGTACCTATAACTATTTCAGCTTCGGTGCTTTCTATCAGCGCTTGAAGTTCCGGTACTTTACCAACGCAGCTTCGACAGTTGACAATTACAATCCCGATTGCTGTTTGGTCCCCGCATGTCCTGACTTTGCCCCGCACCCGTTGAGGCTGTTGCCCTTTCTGTACTTGCCCAAGGCCATCTAACCTAAAAAACCGCCCAGCCCACGCCACACAACCCCTGCTACCCGTGTAGCCGCTTGTTGCGTGTAGTGGACTCCTGACCTATCCAGCGGAACCCGAAACCCCACCACCCTATGGCGCAAGTCGAGGAATCTGCAGCCCTCACGGTCGCAGAACCGTCTCAGCCTCTGATTCAGACCCTCCACTCGGCTCTGTACCAAAGGTCCGCAGTCAGTCCTGTCGACGATGCTGCAGATGGTGAGCTCTGCTTTCATCCCGCTAGCGAGACTGGCAGTCTTCACCAAATCAGATAGCCGCCGGAAGCCAGAGAGGATTTCCTCCGATCCATAGCGACACACATCATTGGTGCCGACATGAGCGACCACCTGCAGATGGGTGCACCCTGTACCCTTCATGGCATCCGGAAGGACCCTTTCCACATCTGGAATGACTCCCCCCGGTATGCACACGGAGTGCACATTGGTTTTCTTCCCCTCTCTTGCTGCCATTTCCCTAAGGGGCCCCATTACGCGCCTGACGTTGGAGCTCCCAACTACCAGTAAGCCCACCCTCTGCGACTGCCCGGATCTTGCAGACTGAGGGGCAACCTCTGGAACAGGACAAGCAGCCATGTCAGGCCGAAGATTAGTATCAGCCTGAGACAGAGCCTGAAACCGGTTCGTCAGACAAACTGGAGAGGCTTTCCGTTCAGCCCTCCGGAATGTCTTTCGCCCCCTGCCACACCTTGAAACGACCTCCCACTCTACCACAGGTGAGGGATCAGCCTCAATGCGGGCAGTATCCCGGGCAACCACAGTCGTAGTCCGATCAGGGGATGCGTGGGACGAGCTGGCCGTCCCCGACAAACCCCCATCCCGACCCCCACAGTGATGCCCATTGGCAACAGCCTCAAGCTGTGTGACCGAAGCCAACACTGCCTGAAGCTGGGAGCGAAGGGATGCCAACTCAGCCTGCATCCGAACACAGCAGTTGCAGTCCCTATCCATGCTAAAAACTGTTTTGCTAAGAACGTCTGAACTAATCTACAGAGAGCGCAAACAAATCGACAAAATTTAAACGGTTATTAAAATACAAGATTGCCTAGTAAATGCAGTAATGCTGCTACTTGCGCACTGCTGACACTGCTCGGCGGCGGAAGGAGACTAAGCGAAATTACACTATTCAGGTACTAAAACACGATGCTACACTCTCAAATACTATAATACGCCCGAAATTTATGAATTAAACAATGCAAGAACCAAAAACACGCAAAGAAATTAAGAATTAAACTATGTAACAAACGAGTGAGCTAGGAGTATACGACTTGCTGCTCAGCTGCTTATCCAACGGCGGCAGGGGGCACACTGACTGCGACCAACCGACACTGGCCGTTCAAAACAAAACAGTAGACAAACGACTACGCGAATTTACACTATTCAGGTACTAAAACGCGATGCTACAACTCTCAAATACTATAATACGCTCGAAATTTATGAATTAAACAATGCAAGTACCAAAAACACGCAAAGAAATTAAGAATTAAACTATGTAACAAATGAGTGAGCTAGGAGTATACGACTTGCTGCTGCAGCTGCTTATCCAACGGCGGCAGGGGGAACACTGACTGCGACCAACCGACACTGGCCGTTCAGAACAAAACAGTAGACAAACGACTACGCGAATTTACACTATTCAGGTACTAAAACGCGATGCTACAACTCTCAAATACTATAATACGCTCGAAATTTATGAATTAAACAATGCAAGTACCAAAAACACGCAAAGAAATTAAGAATTAAACTATGTAACAAATGAGTGAGCTAGGAGTATACGACTTGCTGCTGCAGCTGCTTATCCAACGGCGGCAGGGGGCTTGCCGATATAATATGGGGTTCGTTGGCCCGAGAATGGGCACGAAGCTTGGGGATTGGCAGTAGCGTCGTGAGAAGAGGTGGTCACGAGGTCCGAGCCTCCGAAGCCACGATCTGCGCAAGGAGGGCCTCCGCAGAGCGAATATACCGGAGTACTTGACCGGGGTCAGCGTCGTCTACAAGCAGCAGGCCGACATTCTGTCGGTTGGTTGGCAACATTCGTGTCGGACGACCGCTCGTGGCCTGGTGCCCTCTTCTACTTGGCTTTCATCGGGACATCTCAGTAACCGCTGCGACGCACCGTGGATCCATGGAACTGCCTGCTGATAAAGGGGAGTAACATTCTGCAATCCTCGTGGTGATTTGTTTCATTGTCTAGCTGCCCTCCTTATTGTTTTCTGGTTTGTACCCGACCCTCAGAGTTTTACTCGGTCAGCTGTTTGATCGTAAATATAGGCTGGAGTATTGTACTAAGACACTAATTGTCGTTTGAAAATTTGTCCCGGTTTTATATTGCCTTTCCTTCCTGGTTTGTACCCTATCATTAATGTTCAGTTCTTGGTTGTAAATACAGCCGGAACAATTGTACTAAGGCACAGGTTGCCGTTAAACAAAAGAGGGACCTTGTGGTTATATTTAGCTATTAACCAGTTCAATTCTTTGATTGTAATTGCATTTCTCAGTCATTAATTATAATCTGAACAAATTGTTGTAGAAAGCCATTCGTTTCTGTGTTTGAAAGACCGGGTCATTATTGGTGTATTTTAGTTGGATCTTTTGGTTCCGCCGAGTGAACTCTCTTGTAATATGTGTTCACAAGTAATGTTTTAAGACGCTTCTTCAGAGCGCTCGTAATAACTGACAATCAGTTTAACTTCGAAAATATTAACAGCCAACTGTGACCAGGACTTTAATCAAAATAAAATTGTCAGAAGGGGAGGGTTGGGATCCCGTCGCTCCTTTGTTGCCGATTGAAATTAAGAGGTTAGTTGCCTTGAAGTAAGCTTTATCATTGTCATATTGTTTGCTAATCTGTTTAACCTTTAAGCACAGGTGAGTATCTTAACCCCGAATCTTTCGACTTACAGCTTTCAAATTAAAAGTTAAGTCAAATGTTTTGAGTAATTGTATCACTCTTGTCATCAATGATGCTTATATAGTTTTTATCAGTTGCAGAAGGACATTTAATAAGACAGACTGCGTCCAGCGCTGTAGTAAACACCGCTGATTCACCCGATAACGGGCAGGCTGCAGGTCCGGCCGTCTTGTAATCATTGTCATGTTGTTTGTTGTTTTGCAATACAGCACTTCAGATTTCCTTTGCAAAGATTACAAGTTTATTCAACTTAAGGTTAAGGTAAAAAAAAATTGCAAATTTGTTCATTTTGTTAAAGAAAAATTTATGGTTAAATGCTTCGATTATCTGTAAAACACAGTATGTGTATTGTTAAATAAACAGGTTGTGTGAAAAGAAAGTTATATTGGTGGGTTCTCACTTGCACGTTTTCATTCATTCCAGTAAGTACCACATATCAAAATTCACTATAGAATTTAACACGTGTAATTTTTCCAATGTCCACACCATAGTGCCAGGTACGAAAAAAAGTTATTTACGTACATGGTAGTTCATCTTCTATAAATCTATTGCGCTTACCACTAATGTTGGCGTTGATGCTGCTGCACTTCATTTTCAAAGACAGACATGCACTGACAGCAAAAAAGGCAAATAACCATAGCCTTCACAGCAGTCGGGAGGAGGTTGAGAAGGAGGGAGATATGTTGGGTTCTTGTATAGACTCCCCACATTTCGCAGGCAGCCAATCAGAGGGCCTCATTTTGAGTGGACGCCCAATCAGGTAGGGCAGCTGATGGAAAGTTGCAGATGCGTATTTTCAGGGGTCAATGAGGTTCAAACTTTGAACGTTTCAGAAATCCCTTGTTCGGCAATAAGATGGTGTGAACTGTGACATCAGTTTGCCAGAGTGAGACGTGCCTCTCTTTCTCTCTGTCTCTCTCTCACCGTCCAGCAGGCCTTTGTGATTCACATGTGGTCCATTACAAGGCAAACCATTCAACAGCGGACAGTGCTGACAACCACTAAAACACTGTTCAGCGGTCCTGTTTCATTTCATAAAACCACGCACAGTGCCGGGATGCAGTATTTAAGTTTCTCCTGGATAATGCGGTAAGTTTCGATATTATTATTACCATCAGGATGTTTTTATTTCTGCCGTGTAGGACAGCATGTTGTTTTCTTTCGCAGTTTTCTCGCATGTGGGCCTGTGCAACGAAGTCCATTGTCTTTTGAAACATGTTCCCTAACAGATGCAAGTGTTCCTACTGCACAGTGTACACATTGGACTTTAACTTAGGGAGGGCTGCTGACTGGTGATGTCAGCATGGTAGGAGATGGCTATATGCTGTGACAGAGGATGGGAGCAGCTGCCCATTGATTCGCAAGTAGGAGCAGTAATCAAGCGTTTTTCATTGTGGGGCGTAACATAAATGAACAGATTTCAGTAAGAAGCGTGGTCAGGTCAGTGTCCAGCCTGAGAGAATCGGGAAATATATATCATTCTCCAAACTAATGACGCCTAGAATTACACTGCATTTCCTCGAATCGCAACGTTTTATTCAGGCACCACTCCAGGAACTTATTGAAACGATGTACCAAGGCGACATGCATATCAGCCGAGATTCAGTGCCGAAGACGAAAAGTTTCATCTTGCGACTTGAAAGCGGGTTTTCCATGTGAGTATCTGGATAGTATGGCGGAACTCGGCGAAACGAGACTAGCAGATTTCGCTGCATTCTACATTAATGTCACAGGTGAAACCATAATGGATGCGGAATACGAGCATGATGTGAATGTCTGGTGGGAATTTAATATCCCAAATTTGGGAAAATACGCAAAGCTGTATATAGACACAGATTTGCGCTTGCTTGCAGATGTTTCTGAGAAATTCTGGCCTGTATGTACGACCACATACAAACTCTATCCTGCTCTTTAATTACACAGCACTGCGGTTTTATTGGGATGCAATGCACAAGAAAATGAAGAACGCCATTAAAATATAGATCGATGTGGACTTTCTTCTTTTCTTTGAGTGAGGGATCAGTGGGGGATCATGCCAATGTGTGCTTAGACACAGCAATTCAAATTACCCACAGATGGGTGATATCTTGAATCTAGTTACGTCATGTTTTTGGATTTGAATAACTTACAAAGGCACACCATGCAACAATCGCTTACAATTGGTGGGTTTAAATGGCTGCCCAAAGAAGATTTCAACAGATTAGGTGAGAGATTCAATAATATTGGCGTGGCAGATGATTCTGATGTACGGTATTTTGTGGAGGCAGACCTTGTACACCCTCTTACTATGCATGGTGCACATACCGATTTCCCGCTAGGTCTAGAGCTACTAGCTCTGTGAGGCACGAACCCTGGCTGAAGGAGTCTATTGTTTTAAACACCACATAGAGAGCTTCCACAAATGTGATTTTCAAAAAGATTTTTTAAAATTATTGATCGATGCTGTTTTGACAGAAGTGTGGAAAATTTAAGGAACCACAGCGATATTCTAATTAGAAGGGCGTTATGGTGTAAGAAAACGTTTAATCATAACAAATTTCATATGGGTCAGCATATTCAATAAGAACTTTGTTGTTGTGGGTATGGCGAAGGTTGCAACAGAATTTACAAACCTATCTATGTGGAGGTGTGCATACTAGACTCATACAAACTCTACATGTACCATTTCCATTATGAGTTCGCAAAAACTCATTTTTCATGTCTGAAACTACTTTATATGGTTACAGATAGATTCATCTACTGGGTGAAGAACTGTGATAATGGCGATTGTGGAGTTTGTAGGTCTGCGAGAAAAATTGTATGTATACTGCACATTGGGAGGTGCCACCCAAGGGTGGCCTTAGAGTGGGTGTTGTGGTGCATAAAGAGCCCTCATGGTTGAAGGTTATTTGGTATGTATGCACGATGGTGTTTGTGGTACTCCACCACAAGTGTACAATATGCTGCAATCTAAAATCAGCCTGTCACCTCATGACGGTAGGTGGGTAATTTCTAAGGATGGCATTGACACCCTATCTACTCGCACAATTCACTCCATAACATGGGTGGAGAAAATGATATGGAGTGAATCAGTGTGTATAAGATGAATTAATGTGTATGGAACAATTAGTGCAAACAGTAGTAATAGATTGCACACCATGTGTGCTGTAACGTAAACAGTTTTTACATGCCCACCACTCTGTGTAAATATTTCTTTATCAAGCACACCATATTTGTCACAGTTTTCCTGCTAAAAATCAATCTGCAGCATGTGCAATGTCATGTTCCAAACATGCCTCATCAAGTTGGTTAATACCCCTGTCACCATGAGCCAAAAGTTTTTGAAGTTTTGTATTGGGCCCCAGTCGTTATACTGTGCTATTGGGCTGGACATGGTGGAGGCCGCTGCAGGTTCTGAAAACCCAGTGAATGCTGCTGCTGGTCTGGACACGCAGGAATATGTTGAACAAAAAAGTAGAAGAAGGGTCTCAGAAATCACATCTGACTGCTTACAATACTGTTCCGCCGTTACAAGCGCTGCTAATATCTACATCTACATCTAAATCTACATGGATACTCTGAAAATCACACTTAAGAGCCTGGCAGAGGGTTCATCGAACCACCTTCGTAGTTCTCTATTATTCCAATCTCGTATAGCGCGCGGAAAGAATGAACACCTATTTCTTTCCGTACGAGCTCTTATTTATCTTATTTCCCTTATTTTATCGTGGTGACCGTTCCTCCCTATGTAGGTCGGTGTCAACAAAATATTTTCGCATTCGGAGGAAAAAGTTGGTGATTGACATTTCGAGAGAAGATTCCGTCGCAACGAAAAACGCGTTTCTTTTAACGATTTCCATCCCAAATCCTGTATCATTTCTGTAACACTCTCTCCCATATCTTATTTCCCTTATTTTATCGTGGTGACCGTTCCTCCCTATGTAGGTCGCTGTCAACAAAATATTTTCGCATTCGGAGGAAAAAGTTGGTGATTGATATTTCGAGAGAAGATTCCGTCGCAACGAAAAACGCGTTTCTTTTACGATTTCCATCCCAAATCCTGTATCATTTCTGTAACACTCTCTCCCATATTTCGCGATAATACAAAACGTGCTGCATTTCTTTGAACTTTTTCGATGTACTCCGTCAGTCCTATCTGGTAAGGATCCCACATCGCGCAACAGTATTCTAAAAGAGGACGGCCAAGAGTAGTGTAGGCAGTCTCCTTAGTAGGTCTGTTAGATTTTCTAAGTGTCCTGCCAATAAGACGCAGTCTTTGGTTAGCCTTCCCCCACAACATTTTCTATGTGTTCTTTACAATTTAAGTTGTTCGTAATTGTAATACCTAGGTATTTAGTTGAATTTACGGCTTTTAGATTAGACTGATTTACCGTGTAACAGAAGTTTAATGAGTTCCTATTAGCACTCATGTGGATGACCTAACAATTTTCGTTATTCAGGGTCAACTGCCACTTTTCGCACCATTCAGATTTTTTTCTAAATCGTTTTGCAGTTTGTTTTGATCTTCTGATGACTTTATTAGTCGGTAAAAGACAGCGTCATCTGCAAAAAAACGGCTCTGAGCACTATGGGACTTAACATCTGTGGTCATCAGTCCCCTAGACTTAGAACTACTTAAAGCCAACTAACCTAAGGACATCACACACATCCATGCCCGAGGCAGGATTCGAACCTGCGACCGTAGCGGTCACGCGGTTCCAGAGTGAAGCGCCTAGAACCGCGCGGCCACATCAGCCGGTCGTCATCTGCAAAAAAATCTGCAAATAACCATGGAATATTGAAAAGCAGCCACCCCTTCGGCTGGTTTCTTTTCATTTGTTTATAATGAAAATGGGACTTGGGGGGAACTGAGATCGTTAACAAGATTAACGAGATTACAGTGTTTGTATGCGTTGATTTCATTTCGTCTTTTTAACTTTCTGTAACCTAACATTAAAGAATATCAATGATAAGATTCACTAATGAAATTGCTGTCCTCAGTGAAACTGAAGCAGAATTGCAGAATGTGTTTAATGGGATGAACAGTCTAATGAGTACAGTAACAGTGTAAACTTAATAGGAGAGTAGATGATCACAAAGTAAACGAAGATAAGGAATTCTCCAGTCTAGTCAGCAAAATAACCCATGATAGACAGAGCAAGGTGGACATAAAAAGCATACTAGCACTGGAGAAAGCGGCATTCCTGGTCAAGAGAAGTATACATCCAACGTAGGCCTTAATTTGAGAAAGAAATTTCTAAGAATGTGCGTTTTGAGCACAGCGTTGTATGGTAGTGAAACATTCGCTGTGGAAAAACCAGAACAGAAGACAATCAAAGGATTTGTGATGTGGTGCTACAGAAGGATGTTGAAATAAGTTGTACTGATAAGGAAAGGAATGAGGAGATTCTCCGCAGAACCGATGAGGCAAGGAGCATATGGAAAACATAGACAAGAAGGAGGGATAGGATGGTGGGACATGTGCTCAGGCATCAGCGAACAACTTTTGTGGTACTAGATGCAGCTGCAGAGCGTGAAAACTGTGGAGGAAGACAGAGATTAGAATCCATCCGGGAAATAATTGAAGACGTAGGTTGCAAGTGCTACACTGAGTTGAAAAGGTTGGCTCAGGAGAGGAACTTGTAGCGGGTCACATCAGACTACTCAGAAAACTGATGACCCAAACAAATGTGGTATTCTTCCATGCGCTGCCTCCCTCCTCTGAATACGATTGGAAGGGAGTTGAGTAAACAGGATTAACGAGGTTACACCGTTTGTATGTATTGATTTCATTTCCTCCTTATAACATTCTGTGATGTAACACTGTACGGGCTATAGCAAGTTGCTTTTCTGGTCGAACTTTGGAAGTAAACAGTTGTGTGAATATGAGACAGGTGATCTGCAGCGAGACTCGGCGAAACTATCACTGGGGAGCGGAGGGTACGCGGACCTTCGCAGAAATGAAGGGGAGGAGTGCACCAGATAGAACTGCCTTGTCTTGTCGAGGAGAAAGTCACTTCGACGAGTGGTGTAGTGGCCCAGAGACTGTTGTTGTTGTTGTTGTGGTCTTGAGTCCAGAGACTGGTTTGATGCAGCTCTCCATGCTACTCTATCCTGTGCAAGCCTCTTCATCTCCCAGTACCAACTGCAACCTACAGCCTTCTGAATCTGTTTAGTGTATTCATCTCTCGGTCTCCCTCTACGATTTTTACCATCCGCGCTGCCCTTCAATAATAAATTAGTGATCCCTTGATGCCTCAGAATATGTCCTACCAAGCGATCCCATCTTCTAGTCAAGTTGTGCCAAAAATTTCTCTTCTCCCCAATTCTATTCAGTATCTCCTCATTAGTTATGTGATCTACCCATCTAATCTTCAGCATTCTTCTGTAGCACCACATTTCGAAAGCTTCTATTCTCTTTTTGTCTAACCTATATATCGTCCACGTTTCACTTCCATACATGGATTCACTCCATACAAATACTTTCAGAAACGACTTCCCGACACTTAAATCCATACTCGATGTTAACAAATTTCTCTTCTTCAGAAAAGCTTTCCTTACCATTGCCAATCTACGCTTTATATCCTCTCTGCTTCGACCATCATCAGTTATTTTGCTCCCCAAATAGCAAAACTCCTTTACTACTTTAAGTGTCTCATTTCCTAATCTAATTCCCTCAGCATCACCCGACTTAATTCGACTACATTCCATTATCCTCATTTTGCTTTTGTTGATGTTCATCTTATATCCTCCTTTCAAGACACTGTCCATTCCGTTCACTTGCTCTTCCAGGTCCTCTGCTGTCTCTAACAGAATTACAATGTCATCGGCAAACCTCAATGTTTAAATTTCTTCTCCATGGATTTTAATTCCTACTCCGAATTTTTCTTTTGTTTCCTTTACTGCTTGCTCAACATACAGATTGAATAACATCGGGGACAGGCTACAAAACTATCTCACTCCCTTCCCAACCACTGCTTCCCTTTCATGTCCCTCTACTCTTATAACTGCCATTTTTTTTCTGTACAAATTTTGAATAGCCTTTCACTCCCTGTATTTTACCTTTGCCACCTTTAGAATTCTACTGTGCTGTTTATTGCAAACGTCCGCTGTGGATGGTCGAGATAAAAGCGTTCATTCCGGAAGATGGAACTCTTGTCTGCAGGAAGTAGGCGCAAGCATCGTGTTAAGAGAAAAACTTCAGCAGATATACATAAAAAAAGAAAAGAAAAAAGAAAACAAAGCAGGGAAAACTGCTTTGACATAAAAAGGATCAGATGTTATAGCAGAGTTAATGAATAGTCTCATGATTTGTAGGATTTCTCAGGACCTGTAATTTTAGGTTAGCTGTGGTTGAGGGAGAACCGTTAGGTGTCATGAAAGTGTCGTAGAGGAAAAATTCGGAGAAGATGATTGTGTGTTTGAACATGGCAATGCTCCCTGTCACAAAGCGGCGTATCTGTGGCAACAGTTTGTAGATAGTAGCATTCGCGAAATGGATTGAGCTGCCCATAGTGCCGACTTGAGCCCAATAGAACACCTTGAGGTTAGGTTAGAATGTCGATTTTGCTCCAGAACCCAGTGTCCGTCACTACAATCTCCGGTTTCAGCTTGAAACTGTCTGTAGAATCCGGTTCATGAGTGTTAAGAGCCTTTGATGTCTTAACACATGAACAGTGTTTAGTCCACGCGTCATTTCACTCTGCCGCAACTACAACGGAAGAGCAACCTTAGTTTTGATTGTTCAACCGCACACATTTCGCTTTGTTTCCGGATTTCCTTGCATGTATCTATGTGTATCTATGTGTATGCATATACGAACAAACTTTCGAGTTACCTTCAGATTGGTCAGACTTTGTCGAGCCGGCCACGGTGACCCAGCGGTTGTAGGCGCTTCAGTCCGGAACCGCGCTGCTGCTACGGTCGCAGGTTCGAATCATGCCTCGGGCATGGATGTGTGTGCTGTCCTTAGATTAGTTAGGTTCAAGTAGTTCTAAGTCTAGGGGACCTCAGGTGTTAAGTCCCATAGTGCTTAGAGCCATTTGAACCATTTAGACTTTGTAGAATCGAGTCTTTGCATTGTCAACCTAATTTAGTGGTAGGAAGGCATAGAATTCAGAGAGTTAGTCGAACGATGACAGAGCGAGAGTCAGAATAGTGCTCCTCCAGTAGGTAGCTGGTACTCATTCCTCCCCTGGCCGGACGGTAGCTTCCACCACTACCGCTCACTCGGTGGACGGTTGTTGGAGTTGCGCAACTTGCAAGCACTCTGTCGCTTGCCCCTGAACTGCAAGTACGGGGTGATTATTAGCAATCGACTGGTAGATGGACAAATGTGTCGGTGTTAATTGAGTTTCATTTTAGAGGATGATTAATGGGTTTCTTTCAGTAGTGATGTTTAGGTAAACATTTCATAACCTCATTTTTATTTTCCATTTTGTTCATTTTCTGCTGAATTTCATGTTGTTGGGTGAACATTTGATCGTCCTCTTTGTTCCGATAGCAGTGCACCTGATGTGTTCGTTTTGCAATAGTATGTTGAAGTATCCACCCTCCAATATTTCACATGTTCATATGTGAACCGCATTTTCAGACGTCTTAGCGAATTTGCCTTCACCATGGTATCATTTGAATTTACGTTCGCTATATGTTTTTATGTTGGTTGTTACAGGAAAGCCATGCTGTTCAAGTGGAATATTATAATGTGTAGAGGCCAACGAACACCTATACACAGTATAAATTACCATTAGTTTTCTTCTTCATGGAGATAGAGCGAATTTGGCCTTCATCCTCCGTCGTGTGTCTTATCCCACACGCATCCATCCCCCTGATATATCCTCAGGTCCAAACTGTCTCGCTTATAGTGTAGATCACGACGTTCTGAGTTTATTGTACACCTGCACATATGGATTTTTTTCCTAGTTTCCATTTTTCTGGATTTGTCTGAAACAGTTGCGACTTTCCATTCAGCACACCACCAAGTTTCACCATTTCGGATATGTGCATCCAATTGCTTTAGCAAGTGCATTATACTGAGCAAAATTATTACTTTTTCATCTCTGATGATTATATTAGACAGTGATTTAAGGATTCTAATTTCCATTTGGGTACTGACTGTAGAAATGCCATTGCAGGGCCGATGCACGTCACTGACATTGTCGGATGCTCTCTGGTCAATGGAATAAGACTAGACTGCAAAGTATCTGTTGCACATTTTCTCAGTGTGGATATATGCGACTTCTTTGAGTGTTTCATCCCTTTTTCTTATCGTAGCTCCTTGATTTCAAAAGCCGAACTGCGTGTTCTAGTTTCTTTTTCCAAATTGTTTAATCAAAGTGTTTATACACGGAACCATTTATGAGAAGTTTAATTATAGAATCCCAATGTTTAGGAAATGATATTCTTTTGAACAACGTGAATGCTTCATGATGATGTGTAGAAGAGACGTGAATTGCCTGTGTTAAATTAATAAAATCATATTTGATTTGAGTCTACCTCCAAACTGAGACTACCTCCTATCCCTATGTGCACAATGAGCGCCGATATCAAAAGAGAGAGAGAGAGAGAGAGAGAGAGAGAGAGAGAGAGAGAGAGAGAGAGATAGGTAGGTAGGTACGTACGTGCACTATGTGATGAAAAGTATCCGGCCATTCCCAAAAACATACGTTTTTCATATTAGGTGCATTGTGCTGCCACCTGCTGCCAGGTACTCCATATCAGCCACTTCGGTAGTCATTAGACATCGTCAGAGAGGAGAATTGGACGCTACGCGGAACTCACGGACTTCGAACGTGGTCAGGTGATTGGGTGTCACTTGTGTCACACGTCTGTACGAAAGATTTCCACACTCTTAAACATCCCTAGGTCCACTGTTTTCGATGTGATAGTGGACTGGAAACGTGAAGGGACACGTACAGCACAAAAGCGTACAGGCCGACCTCGTCTGTTGACTGACAGGACCGCCGACAGTTGAAGAGGGTCGTAATGTGTAATAAGCAGGCGTCTATACAGACCATCACACAGGAATTCCAAACTGCAGGATCCACTGCAAGTACTAAGACAGTTAGGCGGGAGGTGAGAAAACTTGGATTTCATGGTCGGGCGGCTGCTCATAAGCCACACATCACACCGGTAAATGCCACACAACGCCTCTCTTGGTGTAAAGAGCGTAAACACTGGACGATTTAACAGTGGGAAAACGTTGTGTGGAGTGACGAATCACGGTACACAATGTGACGATGTGATGGCAGGGTATGGGCACGGCGAATGCTCGGTGAACGTTATCTGCCAGAGTGTGTAGTGCCATCAGTAAAATTCGGAGGCGGTGGTGTTACGGTGTGGCCATGTTTTTCATGGAGGGGGCTTGCACCCCTTGTTTTGCTTGACACTATCACAGCACCGGCCTAGATTGATGTTTTAAGCACCTTCCTGCTTCCCATTCTTGAAGAGCAATTCGGAGATGGCGACTGCATCTTTCAACACGATCGAGCACCTGCACGGCTTGTGGCGGAGTGGTTACACGACAATAAAATCTCTGTAATAGACTGGCCTGCAGAGAGTTCTGACTGGAATCCTATAGAACGCCTTCGGGATGTTTTGGAACACCGACTTCGTGCCAGGCCTCACCGACCGACATCGATACCTCTCCTCAGTGCAGCACTCCGTGAAGAATGGTCTGACATTCCCCAAGAAACCTTCCAGCAATGGACTGAACGTATGCCTGCGAGAATGGAAGCTTCCAGCGAGGCTAAGGGTGGGCCAACACCATATTGATTTCCAGCATTACCAATGGATAGCGCCACGGTCAGTCATTTTAAGCCAGGTGTCCGGATACGTTTGATCACATAGTTTAAGAAGGGAGGGAGGGAGAGACAGAGAGAGAGAGAGAGAGAGAGAGAGAACGATTACAAATCAAATTAGTGCTTCCCCAAATGACTAGCCATTTATACATCAGCTTCCCTCTCCCTCACATGCCTGTCGACAAGTAGATTCTTTTTATTCTAGTTGTCTGTTGCAGGCAACAGAATTTTAAAAAATGCGATTAATGTGCCGGTTTTGTTGCATGAATCCATATTAATTTTTGATGCTCATGCTAGGAGGTGAACCTGACGGAGACAGACAGCCACAAAACACTCCCTTTCCAAGCTCACAGGGAAGAATGGGCGTCCATTCCTCCATAGACATTTAGGCCTCTCATTGAAAGTGTTTCCAGCAGAGTTGAAGCTTTCGCAAAGACGAACGCTGAATACACTCTATATTAATGTGTACTAATAGGTGTCCAGATACTTTTGGTCACATAGTACATCGTCGTATGAACGTCTTCGGTCGTGTTGTGTCAAGAGGCCATAACGTCGTAGAACACTGAAAAGTGTATCATTAAATGTTAACTGTAGGGTCTGACTCCAAGCGCAAATACTCTTACTGAAAAGCAGTATTTTATGAACATTTTGATACTAGCACTCTGAGACTACAGTAGCTAGTTCCGTTAAATGCAGCAGTAGTCATACGTTAATCATAGTATGAAAAAGGGGACGACGAACAGACGGTAGATATCACTGTAAACGATAAGCGACTGTTAAAATTACAAAACGAAAGCTTGATGCCTGCGTTAGTATGCAGTGTCTCGTGTTTCAAATAGGCATGTGATTCAAAGATGGTGATAAATTTATGTCTTGCGTACATAATGTGTTTGTCTTTTCGTTATTTTCACTGCGAGAGGAGTGACGTTTAGAATGTAATACCATAAAGAGGACATTCGTGTTCTTTTTTGTAGTCTAGAATTCACATATGCCGTAGAATGTAGGACATGATATGGTAGCGTCAAGAAGAGAATTCGTCAATATGCTCTTGCCAACCTGCACGTGAAATGAAAACTTAAAAAATGTGGTTATGAGAGTAGTGATGGAGTGTGTGGTGCTCCTGATTTTATTGAGCAGTGCCTTCCTTAGTTTCTGCTTGAGCGACATCATGTAGACAATACAAATATATTATTCAATTTCGTATTTTTAGTATGATGCGTTTGCTAATTTGTTTTTCTTTGTTTCATGGTGCACGTAGGAGATGCTGCGAAGTGATCCAACAGTCATCTGTCTTCTCCCTACGCAGCAATCGGGAATACGGGTCGCAAAACGAAAGGCACCGACGGTCCGTGACGGCGACAACATCGTGTCATCATTGTCAAATCTTCTCTGCGCCTTACTGTAAGAACTGGCGATTGAAATTGATGCAGGATGCATCAGTCCACAAATGGTCTTGAGCATGTAATAATCACTGTATATGACATCAACTTGTTGCAAAGAAAAAGAGTGATAATTTAAATATCTGGTGACGACGTATGATGAGTAACGTAGTGCTTCTAACAGCGAGCAAAAAAGAAATTTTCTCAGTTTTACTGACATCTGAATAACAGTGAAAGATTGTTGTTGATCTGTAACTGAACAAAGGTACTTTTATTTGGAATGCTGCTTTGCATGTTATCAGTGGCCAAGCTGTTTTGGGAATACCAGGTACATCGGAATGCATACATAAGTTTAACCTCATTGAGAGGAAGTGCTTTAATCAGGATTATGGGCAATTAGACGGAATGAAAACTTAATTTCTGTAAAGTGAGCAGCTTTGAACAATCCTTTGAAGCAGTTTCACGTAACTGCTTGAGACGAAATTTGATTTTGGTGGTAAATCAATAGTGAATATCAGAACAATACATTTACGAACTTTGCTTCAAGTAATAAAATCTGTGGTGCTTTCAGGTGTTTCAGATTAGATATGGGATAGATGTTTAAGTGACCAAAATAGCTATGAAGAATAAATAACATATCTTTTACTCTCACTGAAAGTACTAATTGAAGTCTTGATTGAAAAACCGTTTAAAGTGATGTACTTAAATATTACGCGGCAGAGGGTTCAAATAATATCCTTGGCCGATCGTATTAAGACTCACTATGTCTCATTGTATTTGTCAAACAGATAAAGCAATTCTCGCACTACGGCGACGATTTGCATGAAATTTTAGAAGCACTCTATTCTCGATCAGGAAGGCTAAACTATTCTGTTGCACATAAGAAGAAAGAGGAATCTGTCTTCTATTAAGTAGCATATAAAATAAATGCGGAGAAATATTCGTATGAGTTGTGATCCCGCCAATTAATAAGGTCATTTATATCAACGAAAGAAGCTAGTTGAAGACTGTTAACTGCTTTCCAGTACATCCAGACGAAGAATACAGCGCCGGCCAGAGTGTCCGAGCGGTTCTAGGCGCTACAGTCTGAAAACGCGCGCCAGCTACGGTCGCAGGTTCGAATCCTGCCTCGGGTATGGATGTGTTTGATGTCCTTGGGTTAGTTGGGTTTAAGTAGTTCTAAGTTCTACGGACTGATGACCTCAGAAGTCCCATAGTGCTCAGAGCCATTTGAACCGTCTGAAGTATACACCACCTTATGATACCAGAAGGAACCGGCTTAACTCGGAAAGGTATTGAAGGCAGGATAACATTCAATTATTTCTACTGCGTCAAGTTTGAAAGTACGTTGCGGTGGAGCACATCATTGCGGGTAATGCTGGGACGAATCCCTTCAAGTGGCAGTTACAACTCTTCCATATTCATCGCTTACAGGTAATGAGACCAAATAATATTCTAGCTACAGTTCAGTTGTGTTGGTGCCTTATTTTGTAAATTATGCATTGAGACGGGCACGTCTCACTGTGTACAGCTGCTATGAGCTACATTTGTTGCTGTAAAGTGGAAGCGGCTTTAAAAAAGTAAATATTCATTCCGACCATATCGCAAAGCATTTTTGTTGATTATGTTTTACGGCTTTGATAAATTGTGGAAATGACTTCATATAACATCTTAAGCTGCTGTGTAATTTATTCTTTTATGTGCTACTCGTTTCGGACAAAGACTATTTTCCAGCATCCGTTGTATAAATGTTGAGAATACAGCTGAATTTGAGATGAAAAGGATACTTGGAAATTGCAGTAAAAACAAAATTAATATGATTACTTAAATATTTTTGTTAGCAGCAAGAGCTGCATATACAGGGTGTTTCACAAATCCTATTATAGGCTCCTGGGAATTGTAAAGGGGACTTAGTAACTACTGATTTGATAAGGGACCCATGTCCAGATATGTACCACTTGTATGTAAAATACGTTTTGAAGGTTGATTCACTTTCAAATCCTCTCTTCACGGTACGCACAGAGCGGAGAAAATGAGCTCTACTGGAACTGCTACATGTACTGGGCCTGCTTTTAGTTAACCAAGGTGTATGTGCGACGCCTCATTTCATACAAACGGTCCACGAAGGCTGGTACTCGTCCGTGGTATACCATAGTCACCAGAACATGTCACACTGCTATGCAACACTCTAGCACATGTGAGACGTATACAGAACGACAGAATAAACGTGAGGCCAATGATTGGAACACAATAAATAGCGTAGCCGATACTGTATCAAACACAATGTTCGAAGAATGCAAGCGCCTAAATCCATTTGGAAGGAGGCGTAGACAAGCATAAACAACACAAAAAAGGACATTGGAGGACACAAGTACGACCACAGGTTCCGAAACCGAGGAAGGAACCAACACACTAAGTGAACATGGCCCAGAAGGGATCAACACGTAAGGAGCCCAATCCTGCAATACATGACACTGCATGTCATAACACAGTCACAAACAACACAACAGACAGTAACAATCATAAAACAAACAAACACCAACAAAAGCAGTGACACGACATACTAAGACTTCAGTAATAAGGTAACGTCGCTTGGCAGGAGAAGTCTCGAAGGAATTTTATTCCGAGGCTCCTCTTCCCAACAACACATTGCATATTTATAAATTATAGAGCACATAAATCAGACGTCCTTTTTTGTAGGTTTTATTACGCAAATCCCGATTTCGGCTAGTGCGTAGTATTGTCAATGCTAAAAATACAAGAAGTACATGGTCAAATGATGCAATAAAATGTTACTACACATGACATAACCTCTATGGCTTATATATTAGATTACATATCAACATTTTCTAATCTCGATGCATGTTCATTCTCTGTTCGGGCGTCAGTCAGAGCTCTTCTAATACTACTGAATACTTCACTCGGCAGTATTCAAAGAACTGTGACTGAATAAAGTACTCAGTAGTATTCGAAGAACTGTGACTGACGCCCGAACAACTGAACACTTTTCTCACTAGTATTCCAAGAACTGTATCTGACGCCCGAACAACAGGGAACTAACATGCATCGAGATTAGAAAATGTTGGTATGTAATCTAATAGATAAGCCATAGGGTGTATGTCATGAGTTGCAACGTTTTATTGCATCATCTGACCACGTACTTCCTGTGTTTTTAGCACTGATAATGGCTAGGCACTAGCCGAAGTCTGCACTTGCGTAATAAAACCTACAAAAGAAAGACGACTGATTGCTGCGCTCTATAATTTATAAATCACATAACAGTCGCTGAGTGCACCCACTTTCCCAATGGAAGGTAACCTGACATTGCATATTATTTAAGCAGTAATGTGTTATTCGTCTTATTATGTTTAGACAGAAGTGTATTCTCTTCTTCACGTAAAGCTGGAATTAACGTATTGTATGTATCACATTTATTTTTTTTATAATTTATGTATAAACTAAAAATGTAAACTATTAAGTTATTTAACGAATACTGTACTCAAGTAGCAATGAACTAATTCTATTTATACTAGCAAATTTGCAAACCGTAGTTGTATTCTTCATATAAAGCTGAAGTTCATCTATTCCATCTACCAATACTCAAACAGTATATAATCTGTGTAACACGAGGTGTGTATGTATCATGACACAGAATATACCACAACTACCAACAATCAGACAAACAAAAAACTTCTCAACATCATGTAGTGTCCTAACATGCAATACTCCAAGAAATCGACTCACACAAACACAACAAATATAGGCAAACAAATACCATTTCAGATGAGAATAGCTCGAGCTTCTGCCGAGACCTTTTCACCTGAAATACGTAGAAATACACTCCTGGAAATTGAAATAAGAACACCGTGAATTCATTGTCCCAGGAAGGGGAAACTTTATTGACACATTCCTAGGGTCAGATACATCACATGATCACACTGACAGAACCACAGGCACATAGACACAGGCAACAGAGCATGCACAATGTCGGCACTAGTACAGTGTATATCCACCTTTCGCAGCAATGCAGGCTGCTATTCTCCCATGGAGACGATCGTAGAGATGCTGGATGTAGTCCTGTGGAACAGCTTGCCATGCCATTGCCACCTGGCGCCTCAGTTGGACCAGCGTTCGTGCTGGACGTGCAGACCGCGTGAGACGACGCTTCATCCAGTCCCAAACATGCTCAATGGGGGACAGATCCGGAGATCTTGCTGGCCAGGGTAGTTGACTTACACCTTCTAGAGCACGTTGGGTGGCACGGGATACATGCGGACGTGCATTGTCCTGTTGGAACAGCAAGTTCCCTTGCCGGTCTAGGAATGGTAGAACAATGGGTTCGATGACGGTTTGGATGTACCGTGCACTATTCAGTGTCCCCTCGACGATCACCAGTGGTGTACAGCCAGTGTAGGAGATCGCTCCCCACACCATGATGCCGGCCCTGTGTGCCTCGGTCGTATGCAGTCCTGATTGTGGCGCTCACCTGCACGGCGCCAAACACGCATACGACCATCATTGGCACCAAGGCAGAAGCGACTCTCATCGCTGAAGACGACACGTCTCCATTCGTCCCTCCATTCACGCCTGTCGCGACACCATTGGAGGCGGGCTGCACGATGTTGGGGCGTGAGCGGAAGACGGCCTAACGGTGTGCGGGACCGTAGCCCAGCTTCATGGAGACGGTTGCGAATGGTCCTCGCCGATACCCCAGGAGCAACAGTGTCCCTAATTTGCTGGGAAGTGGCGGTGCGGTCCCCTACGGCACTGCGTAGGATCCTACGGTCTTGGCGTGCATCCGTGCGTCGCTGCGGTCCGGTCCCAGGTCGACGGGCACGTGCACCTTCCGCCGACCACTGGCGACAACATCGATGTACTGTGGAGACCTCACGCCCCACGTGTTGAGCAATTCGGCGGTACGTCCACCCGGCCTCCCGCATGCCCACTATACGGCCTCGCTCAAAGTCCGTCAACTGCACATACGGTTTACGTCCACGCTGTCGCGGCATGCTACCAGTGTTAAAGACTGCGATGGAGCTCCGTATGCCACGGCAAACTGGCTGACACTGACGGCGGCGGTGCACAAATGCTGCGCAGCTAGCGCCGTTCGACGGCCAACACCGCGGTTCCTGGTGTGTCCGCTGTGCCGTGCGTGTGATCATTGCTTGTACAGCCCTCTCGCAGTGTCCGGAGCAAGTATGGTGGGCCTGACACACCGGTGTCAATGTGTTCTTTTTTCCATTTCCAGGAGTGTAGATTACTATCATTCAACAACCTACGTATACCACATCACAAATCCAAATATAATACACTACTGGACATTAAAATTGCTACATCAAGAAGAAATGCAGATGGTAAAAGGGTATTCACTGGACAGATATATTATGCTAGAACTGACATGTGTTTACATTTTCACGCAATTTGGGTGCATAGATCCTGAGAAATCAGTACCCAGAACAACCACCTCTGGCCGTAATAACGGCCTTGATACGCCTGGGCATTGAGTCAAACAGGGCTTGGATGGCGTGTACAGGTACAGCTGCCCATGCAGCTTCAACACGATACTACAGTTCATCAAGAGTAGTGACTGGCGCATCATGACGAGCCAGTTGCTCGGCCACCATTGACCAGGCGTTTTCAATTGGTGAGAGATCTGGAGAATATGCTGGCCAGGGCAGCAGTCGAACATTTTCTGTGACCAGAAAGGCCCGTACAGGACCTGCAACATGCGGTTGTGCATTATCCTGCTGAAATGTAGAGTTTCGCTGGGATCGAATGAAAGGTAGAGCCACGGGTCGTAACACATCTGAAATGTAACGTCCACTGTTCATAGTGCCGTCAATGCGAACAAGAGGTGACCGAGACGTGTAACCAATGGCACCCCATACTATCACTCAGGGTGATACGCCGGTATGGCGATGACGAATACACGCTTCCAATGAGCGTTCACCGCGATGTTGCCAAACACGGATGCGACCATCATGATGCTGTAAACAGAACCTGGATTCATCTGAGAAAATGACGTTTTGCCATTCGTGCACCCAGGTTCGTCGTTGAGTACACCATCGCAGGCGCTCCTGTCTGTGATGCAGCGTCAAGGGTAACCTCAGTCATGGTCTCCGAGCTGATAGTCCATGCTGCTGCAAACTTCATCGAACTGTTCGTGCAGATGGTTGTTGTCTTGCAAACGTCCCCATCTGTTGATTAAGAGATCGAGACGTGTCTGCACGATCCGTTACAGCCATGCTGATAAGATGCCTGTCATCTCGACTGCTAGTGATACGAGGCCGTTGGGATCCAGCACGGCGTTCCGTATTACCCTCCTGAAACCACCGATTCCATATTCTGCTAACAGTCATTGGATCTCGACCAACGCGAGCAACAATGTCGCAATACGATACAGCGCAATCGCGATATGCTACAATCCGACCTTTATCAAAGTCGGAAACGTGATGGTACGCATTTCGCCTCCTTACACGAGGCATCACAACAACGTTTCACCAGGCAACGCCGGTCAACTGCTGTGTGTGTATGAGAAATCGGTTGGAAACTTTTCTCATGTCAGCACGTTGTAGGTTTCGCCACCGGCGCCAACCGTGTGTGAATGCTATGAAAAGCTAATCATTTACATATCACAGCATCTTCTTCCTGTCGGTTAAATTTCGCATCTGTAGCACCTCATCCTCGTAGTGTAGCAATTTCAATGGGCAGTAGTGTACTTTCCGTCCCACTCCATCACGCAACCACATTGTCCAAATACTATTCTCTGACTGGAACGCGTCTTTGAAGTAAATTCCCTCACAAACCCAACAAACTTATGAGTACTTTCCCAGTTTCAAAAGACGCAGAAAAAAAACAAGAGAAATTGACATGTATCTCAAAACAATAAAAGCCCCACTCGATTTTGATTTCAGCTCTTACCCTCGGCTTCCAGTTACTGTACTTACAGAACAATTACTATAATTTTATCTCCTCCTATACACCTAAAATTTGGTTCACATAAACTTTCACTACCGCTACTACTACGATGAAAGCTCCTCTGATCCACCTTCCGTGTGTTCCTTATGTGTTGCAGGCTGTGTGATTGACGCAGGGTACTGTAAGCAGCAGAATGGTCTGTTACTCATGTCGGGAACAAGCCGAGACTTATGACAGTCAGTTTGGTATCACAACTTCAGTAAACTGTAACACATTTTTGATTGCATTAAGCTCTAGTTTGATGTAATAGAAGACCTGAACGCCTCAGTCTGAAATAAACATTGAAATAGATAAACTGCTCGGAAGTTATGTATCCCGTTACACGTTCGGAAGAGCCGCAACCCGGCACGGTAATTCCCATCGCAGATAGAACGACAAATGCCGGGCAGCAGACCGCCGGAGAATCGGCAGTCGCGACCGTTGGAGGGTGGGAGAGTGTCGTAAAAGGCCAGCCACGTGCCTGAGAGGGCGGAATGGCCGCGGGGGACACAGACCGGGAACACGGGGCGGCGGGGCGGCGGGGCGGCGCCGCCCTTCAGGTAACTCGACGACCCCACGGTGGACGTGGCCGGCCGCTCACGACCGCGCGACCTCACGACCTCCCCCCGCCCATCGCGACCCCGACATACAAAACCAGCCACTCCAGGCCTGGCCAGAGCTATGCGGGCACGTAGCATGGACAAGCTCCTGCGGAGAGGGTGCGCTCGGGAAACGTGATTCGGCAACTGCAAGAACTCTCTAGGCCGGAAATACAACAGCTATTCTTTACCAGTTGCGTAGCAACAGAAAATTGAACAAACGCTCTAACGAGCGTTGCTGGTAATTTGACCTTGACTTTTGTTACTGACACGGGAACCTCCCCATCGCACACCCCTCAGATTTAGTTATAAGTTGGCACAGTGGATAGGCCTTGAAAAACTGAACACAGATCAATCGAGAAAACAGGAAGAAGTTGTGTGTAACTATGTAAAAAAAAAAAATAAGCAAAATATACAAACTGAGTAGTCCATGTGCAAGATAGGCAACATCGAGGCGAGTCTGAGCTCAGCAGTGCCGCGGCCCCGTGGTTAGCGTGAGCAACTGCGGAACAAGACATCCTTGGTTCAAGTCTTCCCTCGAGGGAAAAGTTTATTTTCGCAAAGTTATGATCTGTCCGTTCGTTCATTGACGTCTCTGTTCACTGTATTGAGTTTAGTGTCTTTGCTTTGCGACCGCACCACAAAACCGTGCGATTAGTAGACGAAAGGACGTGCCTCCCCAATGGGAACCGAACTCATTTGATGGCAAGGTCATAGGTCAACCGATTCCTCCACAGGAATACACGTCTGATATATTCTATACGACACTGGTGACGGCATGTGCGTCACATGACAGGAATATGTTGTCGACCCACCTAACTTGTACTGTAGTCGGCTGACTGACGTCGTGTGTTTCGATGTTTGTTTAGGAGTAGCGTCCTCATACTACGGCGCAGTTACCTCGCATCGGACGCATGGCAGGACAGATAATAATTGTCTGAAAATAAAAAATTGAGCTTTTCACTGGAGGGAAGACTTGAACCAAGCACCTCTCGTGCCGCAGTTGCTCACGCTAACCACGCGATCACGGCGCTTTTTTTTTTTTTTTTTTTTCGTTACTAATCGTTGTGTCTGGTCATTGCGGACGTCGCAAGACATCCTGTTCAAGTTCGGTGGTTGATCCTTCCACTCAGTTTTTTATTACAGAGGCCAACCGGCTCTCTGCTCGAACACGCTGAGCCACCGTGCCGGCGCGCTCGAAAACTCACACTCTCGTTGATGTTGCGTAACTTGCCCATGGACTACTCAGTTTGCATATTTTGTTTATTTTTTTCATAGTTCGCACAACTTCTTCCTGTTTTCTCGATTGATCTGTGTTCAGTTTTTAAAGGCCTATCCACTGTGCCAACTTATAACTATGAGGAGGTTGCGTGCGTTGGGGAGGTTCCCTTGTGAGAATCTGCAGGTAGTGGCTGGCGTATGAAAAGCGTGGAAGGTCAGTGTGTAATTGACTGGAGACGCACACACAGGCCATACGGGGTGAACATTAATAAAACCGACAAACTGCAGGGACGAATTCAAGACTAGAAATGGAGGAAAACAGGGTCCTATGAACATGTGTTCCGAAATAGACAGTGTACGTGCAACGACAACAAAACGTTCCACGTCGCAACAGACGTTCATAATGGCCTCCATGGGATTGCATGTGAGAGGGTAGTGTAAGAGGTACATGACTACGGAATTTGTTGCTAGCGCACTCGAGCAGATGTAGTTTCGATGGATTGCTCACGCGCTGCCTCCGATGTGTAAGCTATAAGAGAATCTCAGACCAGAGAGCAGTGTTGGCTGCAGTAAGAGCAGCGTCAATAGTAGTAGTAGTAGTAGTAGCGAGCAATCGTGTGTATGGCCTACCGGTGTGGCTGTACGGTTCTAGGGGCTTCAGTCTGGAACCGCGTGAACACTACGGTCGCGGGTTCGAATCCTGCCTCGGGCATGGGTGTGTGTGATGTCCTTAGGTTAGTTAGGTTTAAGTAGTTCTAAGTTCCAGGGTACTGATGACCACAGATGTTAAGTCCCATAGTGCTCAGAGCCATTTGAACCAAACGTGTGTATTGAGTTGGCTGGGCCAGTCGTGGGGAGCGATGGCGGTGCCTGAGCGATGTGGTGTAAGGTAAAATCAGCCGCGCGCATATGTCCTTTGTTAAACTAAATTTGTGCTATTGTTATATTAAGTCCCATGTAAATGTTTCAAAAAATCTTTTAATAATAATCTTTTTTATATGATTAACTTTTTGACAATCATTCAGCCGAATTTAAAGAATTTGCTAATTTCTCCAATCCACGGTCATCCCGATTATCGTAAGAAAAAATCAGTTGTTTCTCTTTATACGTGACAAATCTAGCGGCCAGCATTGCACTAGGCTGTGCCAGAAAAATTTCCTATAGTAGCAGATATATACGCGTTATCCGGCGACTTCATTGAGGTAAGAATTTTCAGTTTATTCAGAATGATCTTTCAGGGCCATGACGCAGCACTGCTGACGTCTAAATCTACCAGTTTAGATTCACAGTCAGTTCATTATTGAAAGGTTATATATGAGTCACATTTTTTATTGGGAGGTTAGCCACGTTATTATTGCGAGGTTACGGAATGTTATACATATTTTTTCTGTTAGGAGGTTACAGTAGTAGCGGTTGTCATGCAGGATACAAGTAATCGTACTTTGGCTTACACCTTGCTGAAGGGCCACATCGCTGGAGCTTGCACTGGGATTCGTCTCAATATCCTGTTGAACCTGGTACTCCAAACATGGGGTACGCACAGTCTGCAGCATTACAGCACGTTCTTCCGTCCGAAAGGACCCATGGTCACATAGACGCCCAAAAAGGCCTTGAAATGTTGTTTAATGTGTTTCGTGCCTGTGAGGTTACTTGTTTTGGTATAGCCGTGCTGGATCTTGACTGTTTCCATCTGCTAGTTCATACATAAACACCTTCTCGGAATCTCGGCTTCTTCCCGAAGTGAATAACGGACCATTCTGCTGCTTACAGTATGCTGCGGCAATCATAGCCTGAAACACGTAAGGAACACACGGAAGGTGGTTCAGACGAGCTGTCGTTTGTCAGCGTTATCTACCGTGGCTACGATCCATTTCTGGACACATGTCCACATGGCCTTTCCCCCATCATTTCCAGAGAGGACTTTGTCCCAGAAGTCTGTCGGTTTTATTAACATTCACCGCCGCCCGGTGTGGCCGCGTGGGTCTAGGCGCTGCAGTCCGGAACCGTGGGACTGCTACGGTCGCAGGTTCGAATCCTGCCTCGGGCATGGATGTGTGTGATGTCCTTAGGTTAGTTAGGTTTAAGTAGTTCTAAGTTCTAGGGGACTGATGACCTAAGATGTTAAGTCCCATAGTGCTCAGAGCCATTTGAACCATTTATTAACAGAACCATCCAGGTTAGCCGAAGACGCTAATACGCTGCTTCCTGGACTCGTGTAGGACTGCCGGCCCCGGATCAGAGCCGCCCGGCGGATTAACGACGAGGTCCAGTGTGCTGGCCAGCCTGGATGTGGTTTTTAGGCGGTTTTCCACATCCCCTAGGTGAGTACTGGGCTGGTCCCCACGTTCTGCCTCAGTTACACGACTCACAGACATTTGAAAATGTTCGCACTATCTCCACGTCTTACACTAGACGCAGACTACTGGGGTACACTAATTCCGTCCCGGGGGGTATGGGGTGGTGACAGGAAGAGCATCCGGCCACCCTCTGACACTAACATCGCCAAATCCATAGTAACTAGGCCGACCCCGCGTTGACGTGGGACAAAATACCAAAGAAAATGATGATGATATATACTAATATTAACAGGGGGCAGTAAAAATCGAAGAATAAACAGTGCTGCAGCAGCGAAATCACCACCGTGGCCCCCGCTCACTGCTACTACCAACCATGCAGCGTTACTAACTCACTGCTGGATTGCTGTTTATTCTTCTTGTTTTACTGTCCCTCTTAATACATATCGATAAAACGAATGTCGGCATAGACTATCTTGGAAGTGTATTGTTGAATGTGCTCTTAAAATCCCTACTTTAAATTAATTTTATTTGTAGAGGAAAAGAAACCGACATTTGATGTTGATGACGGGTCACATGAAAAACATGACGAGCAGCTGTTGTTTGGGATGAGTCCAGTTACACAATGCATAACGAAATTGCAAATGACTACCGGAACGCCACAGAAAGATAAACCTGACGTCTCTTAGGAGAGACGCCCAGTGTATGTACTGACAAGAAAGGTAGACCATCCACAACTGGACGAAACGGAATGAAACTTCACTCTTTGAGGGGGTTTATGATGTTATTTTAATTATTACAAGATCTAATCAGATGTCAAATTTCCAATGAACTCAGCAAGCTGCACTCAGTGGTCCGTATTACATTATGTAATCTAATCCTGATTTCTGCTATAAGTGTTTAGTGTTTTTGTGATGGATCCACTTTGCCTGGACTGCCATCTTCAGACCATCTACGAAAGTTACATAATATTTTTATTTTATTTTATTGTACTGTTGGTTACTGTATTTTCAGATACGCAGACTTTGTACTTACGTCCGTACCTCATCAGTGCTCACTGTCACTCTGTATTATATTACAGCGTGGTGTAGATTTAGGACACTTATGCTATAGCCCGTTTCGTGGTTTGCTGTTGTTAATTGTCCTTTCTCGTTAATTTTTATAGTTTCTCTTTTCATCGTCGTGTGTCCTCTCGATATATTGCTGTGAAGTTGTTAAGGTGGCAAGGTAATTTTCACCAACTAACATGTCAATTTCCTCGTTAGGTCGATTCTTCTCATTAACCGAATCGTGTGATATGTCACAAGCCATACTTTGAACGCAATTAGGTAATCTGCATAGCACAAAGTGTAATAAGAACATCCGTGGGTTGCATGAACACAGTACTAACAGTTGCTGTCTCATGCAGATGAATACGTAACATTTTGGTTGTAAAATGGAACTGAAGTGAAAGAAGCTTGCCCGTTGAAAACGCAGAAGAGCGACACGGAAATACACTTAGAGAAGCATAGAGCGACCCTCCCAACAGGGAGGCCAATTAGTGGACAATGGATCCGGCTCTTGGATTTATGCGAGACGAAAGCAGAAAATGCGTCAGGGGCCTTCCGTAAAAAGCAAAATCACGTGAAACTACCATGGACAGTGTGTGTGTGCTTCAAATGCTGAGCACCTGCCTTTGTGGAGCTTTTAATGCAGGGAGGGAATCTCGAACGCTAGTTGGTCAGGAACGCAGAAATTTATTTCTGAGATTCTTATTGTTCGAGTAAGCGATAATGGACGGCAACAAGGACGCCCATTGAATGATACCAGACGTGGAAAAAACCGAAGCTGCGGTACACTGGAGGAAGTTAGCGACAGTATAGTCATTTACGCATTAATAATTGAGGCTACTCTCTCTCTGGAGATGCTGTGTGTTACACGGAGCACTTAATGCTCTCTGCTGTCACCGAGAGAGATTTTTTTCTGTGAACGTTTTTTTTTATTCATGAAGCTCCATGTCAGCCGAATTTATGCTGGGTGTCTCGTATATCTCCGTAGGGAAGGACATGAGAAGAGCTAATGCCTCTATGTGTGTTGTGTATTGAACTGGGGACCTAGAAACGATGGAGAGGCTTCGTCCTGCCGTAGCCGTCAGTGGTTCACAACAGGCCACAGGAGCCCACCTAACCCACCGTCACCCCACACCGAACCCAGGGTTATTGTGCGGTTCGGCCCCTGTTGCCCCCCCCCCCCCCCCCCTCTATCGCCCCATGTAGTAATTATGGTGCACGTGTAAGTGAAGACAGTGCTTGCCCAGCATTCGCCAACATAGTGTAACTGAGGTAGAATAGGGGAACCAGCCCGCATTCGGCGAGGCAGATGGAAAACCTCCTTAAAAACCATCCATAGGCTGGCCGGCACACCGGACCTCGACACTAATCCGCCGGGCGGATTCGTGCCAGGGACGGGCACGCCTTCCCGCTCGGGAAGCAGTGCGTTGGACAGCGCAGCTAGCCGGGCGGCCAGAGCTAATGTAGTTAATATTTTTGAGAGAATTTTTTGGGACGACGTTGTGCCTCCATCTAGCCTTGGCGCGAGTACAAAGCCATTTGTCGTAGCTAGAGACGCATACAGTTTTCCGCTTCATGGAGACATAGGGAAGTTTTAGACCGTTAAATTCAGTCAGCGGCCAGCATACGTTTGTCAGGTCAATAGGTATAGGTGGTGACGCACGCAACAGCCGACAGCCGCCGAGATTATCTCTGTGTTCTGCGAAAGGTAAATGACTCATTGCTCAGGCGTTAAATATTGAACTCACCACCAAGTTTTCATTTCAGGTCCGCATTAGATCTGAGTAGTTATATTCATTCCCTCGTGTCAATGTCAACCACATAAGTCACATGTGATCTTGAAGATTAAATTTGAGGTAGTGATCCGACAAATAGGAATTATTACCCAGCTATGGCGGTTCAGTTTATATTGTCACAGTATATAGTTTTGGGTTTGATAGAAATGGCAATTGAAATACTTTTAGTAGATTCTTGGTATTAGGTTCCTAGTGTCCTTAATCAATATTTTTCTTGAGTTTATTTTCCTAGAGGATCTTTCTAGCTTGTATAGGACTTTCCTGAGATTACCATCTCCGCATCCTGAACCCAAATGTGTATGGCAATTCATGTAATAAATTATTTTGTACAGGGAATAGACTGTGTCTCCTAAAGTAGAGTTACCCACCCTTACTCATTGACACATTTTAGGTATACCGATGGCACCTATTCTTAACAGTCAGCATGGTTCGGACCTCCACACCTGACAGGCCTGGCTTCATGGGATTAAGATTTAATTTTCGTTTTCAGAGCATTCATTGTGCTCTAAGTGAAGGGGTAGTTCACACCAAACCAGCACCGGCTCGTTAGATAATGGCGACCTTGCGAGGATGCTTCAATAAATGTTATTCTGATCGTTACTAGTTTGGGGGTAACATACTAGGGGAAGTTAGAATTGAAAAACATTTGCCAGCATATTTAAGTATTATAGAGTCGGTAGTATCAGATACTAGGATTCTTATTTGGTTAATATTGTGTTATTTAGCAACACTCATAAGGCGCAGTGTCCTTTTTAAATATACAAAACAGTGTTACTCCAAACTTATGCTAGTCCTGAGAGATAAAATTAATGTAAATGTGTCACTTAACTGTTGAGAGAGTTTAAGTTTTTGAACTGAAAAGAAATTAAGTTCAATATTTGAGTCAGTAGTTGGAGTAGCTGCGAAAATTTGTTGTGTTGTGTGGGCGCACAGGTCATTGTCATGTCTACATTGGTTGCACTGGATCCTGTTCCATCAGTATTGAAAATTTTCGTGAGTTAATAGAATTCATACAGGGTCATGTATGTTCTTTTGCTCGGATGTTACTCGAAGTCAGGCACATAAACTGCGTGAAGCTCAGACATTATTAAAAAGATTTGAAAAGGAGGATTCACATAGATCAGAGGAAAGACAGGTTGAAGACAAGCTGGATAGGATCGAACGTGAATCACAGCAATAGAATGTGCGTGAATAGCACGTTTTAAAACAGAGAATGTCACATTATGAGATAGAAACAGTTTCAAGACAATCACACTATGGGTTGATTACGAACATGGAGAAGAGAGAGTGCATAAAGGAGGCGTGGATTCAAATGATGCTAGGTTCGAGTAGTAGAGCCGAACGTAATCATACTGACCCAACTGTCACAAGATAGAACTCAGAGGATGAGTGTCAGAGCACCAGCACTATGTTCCGAACGTAATGAATTGGCACAGCACAGACTGGATAGAGAAAGATTGCATCAAATGACTACTTGGGAAGATACGAACGTTCACGTTATAACTTTTGCAGTGTTTCAATATTTGACTCAGACCAAGCAAAAGTGCAAAAGGACTTGTTGAAACAGGACAAAAAACCGAAAAAGGCATACAGAACACCGAAAAGGACATACAAAACACCGAAAAAGGCATACAGAACCTAGGTAAACAATTACATAAAATTCTAAAGGACGTGAAAGAATCAGGAGATGTGATTGATGCGCTAATTGTTGGTCACAAAAAAATGCGAACGGACATAGATGAGGTTCAAAAAGATACGACTAAGTTGTGCGACGAGACTCCACAGTGTGTCAAAGAAGTTAACCAATGGGTCGATACATACACTCCTGGAAATGGAAAAAAGAACACATTGACACCGGTGTGTCAGACCCACCATACTTGCTCCGGACACTGCCAGAGGGCTGTACAAGCAATGATCACACGCACGGCACAGCGGACACACCAGGAACCGCGGTGTTGGCCGTCGAATGGCGCTAGCTGCGCAGCATTTGTGCACCGCCGCCGTCAGTGTCAGCCAGTTTGCCGTGGCATACGGAGCTCCATCGCAGTCTTTAACACTGGTAGCATGCCGCGACAACGTGGACGTGAACCGTATGTGCAGTTGACGGACTTTGAGCGAGGGCTTATAGTGGGCATGCGGGAGGCCGGGTGGACGTACCGCCGAATTGCTCAACACGTGGGGCGTGAGGTCTCCACAGTACATCGATGTTGTCGCCAGTGGTCGGCGGAAGGTGCACGTGCCCGTCGACCTGGGACCGGACCGCAGCGACGCACGGATGCACGCCAAGACCGTAGGATCCTACGCAGTGCCGTAGGGGACCGTACCGCCACTTCCCAGCAAATTAGGGACACTGTTGCTCCTGGGGTATCGGCGAGGACCATTCGCAACCGTCTCCATGAAGCTGGGCTACGGTCCCGCACACCGTTAGGCCGTCTTCCGCTCACGCCCCAACATCGTGCAGCCCGCCTCCAGTGGTGTCGCGACAAGCGTGAATGGAGGGACGAATGGAGACGTGTCGTCTTCAGCGATGAGAGTCGCTTCTGCCTTGGTGCCAATGATGGTCGTATGCGTGTTTGGCGCCGTGCAGGTGAGCGCCACAATCAGGACTGCATACGACCGAGACACACAGGGCCAACACCCGGCATCATGGTGTGGGGAGCGATCTCCTACACTGGCCGTACACCACTGGTGATCGTCGAGGGGACACTGAATAGTGCACGGTACATCCAAACCGTCATCGAACCCATCGTTCTACCATTCCTAGAGCGGCAAGGGAACTTGCTGTTCCAACAGGACAATGCACGTCTGCATGTATCCCGTGCCACCCAACGTGCTCTAGAAGGTGTAAGTCAACTACCCTGGCCAGCAAGATCTCCGGATCTGTCCCCCGTTGAGCATGTTTGGGACTGGATGAAGCGTCGTCTCACGCGGTCTGCACGTCCAGCACGAACGCTGGTCCAACTGAGGCGCCAGGTGGAAATGGCATGGCAAGCCGTTCCACAGGACTACATCCAGCATCTCTACGATCGTCTCCATGGGAGAATAGCAGCCTGCATTGCTGCGAAAGGTGGATATACACTGTACTAGTGCCGACATTGTGCATGCTCTGTTGCCTGTGTCTATGTGCCTGTGGTTCTGTCAGTGTGATCATGTGATGTATCTGACCCCAGGAATGTGTCAATAAAGTTTCCCCTTCCTGGGACAATGAATTCACGGTGTTCTTATTTCAATTTCCAGGAGTGTATGTAACAATAACAACCCACAGAGCACAACAAGTCATCGAGGAGACTGTATAGAGAAGGGTGACGACAGTGGTTACAAAACGATTTGATAGTCGAATTCTAAAAGTAGAATCGAAAAACAAGGAACAATTCCAACGGCTCGGGTCGTAATTGCTGCAGTGTATCGAAGGCGGAAGTGATAATGACAGCGGGTATTTGAAGTCTATTCTGACGTTCGAATCAAGAGAAGATTCGAAAAATGGCACTGTAAAGATTGCAGCAAAATCACTTGACTGTAGTAATGAGACGGAAAAATATCGCGAAAAAGTTAACAGACACGGATGTCTATCTTCGGTAATGGTTCTCGACCTTGACACATACTGCTAACTACAGAATCTGTAACCAGTCTCGCCAGTGGCATCGGACTATGGTACGGTATGTAATTTTCCGTACAGCAACGTGCTGTTACCTGGTTTAACTGTATTGGTGCTGCATATATTGAATATATTGGTATCTTAGACCCTGGTCAGCGTAAGTCACACTTTGCGCCTTACATGTCGGACTCTGTTGCGCACCACGTAATTCTGAGGCATCATCTGTCTCTCCACACATCTGTCACTTAACACATTCATGCATTCAGAAGTACAGACGTGTAAGTGCATGAATGTGTAAAGTGACCAAATGAGCAACGAGTCTAGTATTCCGAACCACACACAAAATGAGTACTGGCAATCAGCACATGAATTCATCAGCTGTGCAGAGACAGATTGTGCCTCAGAACTATGTGGTGCGCAACAGAGTCCAACACGTAAGGCGCGAAGTGTGACTTACGCTGACCAGGGTCTAAGATACCAATATATTCAATATATGCAGCACCAATAATGTTAAATCAGGTAGCAGCAAGTTGCTGTACGGAGAAGTACATGCCGTACGTAGTCCGCTGCCACTGGCGAGACTGGTGACAGATTATGGAGTTAGCAGTATGTGTCAAGGTCGCCAACCATTACCGATGATAGATAAATCGGTACGTACGGCGCTCTTTGAGACAAATAACTGCGTGCCGTTGCGACGTAGTAACACAAGTTCGGAGGATAGCGGAAGTCTACAATACCCGATGGCGGGGCAGTCCACAGATACAAATAATGGAGGTACAGTAAGAGGGAGAATTGTGTATTGGAACAAACATCACATGGTGTCAGAACGACATTTGATAATGACTTCTTCCTGACTGCGAGAAACTTTCAATGTTATAAAGAGGATGGAAATTCCTTGCATCCAAGAACATTTACAAATCATTTTCAACTGGGTTTGCCAGAACACTGGATATTATCACATAATTGAGTTCATATGGACGGCGCTGTCGCGGAAACAATTCAAAGAATGGAAGAAACCTCCAAGTCCTATGATGAGTTTAAAACTTCATTTATCTCGCGATATTGGTCCCCCAAAGTGCAGAATTAGATCAATTATGAGCTGCTTCAGAAGACGTTATGCGAAAGTTAGAAAGAGAAAGGCCCAGTAAAATTCTTTGAGAACATGGTAAAGAAAAATTAGTGTCTAGAAAATTCGTATAGTGATGGAGAATTGACCCGTCAATGTACAATGAAACTCAGTTACGGTATCAACAGTCATTGGTAGGAAGAGGAGGGTAACGTGGAGGCCTTTAAGGGAATCCTCTGTGAATTAGATTTTATATTCAGAGAGTACGATGCTCTGAAGCGTAGAAAACAACCAGATAATAACATCGACACGCCGGCAATTGGAAACGGGAACAACAGGAACGGGAGACCGAACGCAGGACAGAACAATTGTCGAAATGGAGGAAACTGGAACACATCACGAAATAACAATGGGTACAATAATCGGTCTTACTGAAATAGTAACAATAACAGAAATGTTAACTGGAGGAATAATGAATAGGCCAAACTGGCTTCAGCCACATAATCCAAACTATTTGAAATCGAGCAGTCCTCTGGAGGTGGCAAGAGAGTAACAGAATCCAGGAATATCAAGTGATGAAAGGAGGAGCGAACCACAACCTGAGATTGAGATTAGGCCACCTAACCCAGTTAAACATCAAAACTGACTAGCTTTGGAAGGGGGAACCAAGAGGATAACGCAAGATGCACTGCAAAGTTGCAGGTAACCAGATTAACAGACTCACGTATGACACAGGGAAGGAGGAAACAGAATCTGAGGCAGAGACGGAACTAGGTGGTGGGTAGATGCTGGAGCGGCAAAAGAAATTTTAGAAAATCTGTTTAGCGGCATTTACCTGTTTAGCGAGGCAGCCTGGGGCCATAAAGCTATTCAGGAGATAGGTCGCCACGACAAACAGAGAAATACGATGGGAGAGCACTTACGTAAGACACGCCCCTCAGCAAGAAGCATGGAATTCTGTGTCACTGCCACGTAGGAGAAGTTGTAACGAACTGCTGGAAAATGCACTTGATGCGAATGTGCTAAAATAAACCCTATAATCGCCAAATTAAATACGTTAACATCATATAACATATAGCCTATATAACTGAATTCACAAATCCCATTTTCCGTATTTCAACTCAAAGAAGAAACAAGTTCCAAGTAAGAAGAACTGAAGGAGCAGCCAGTTCAGAACAGACTACACAGAAAACGGGGGAAGAGAGATGGGCTGGAAGCGTCAAGAATTTAGCTTCCATTGCCCCATTCCCACAATTTTTAATCATTACTATGAAACCAGGATCACTAGAATGACCTGGAACAATTTAGTTGGATGTTACTTCCACGCAATTAGCACATTATCATCTTAGAAGTTAAAACAGCAGGGTTCAATATAAGCGATGCCATTATAGAAATACTAAGGCTAATATGGGGTGGCACCATTCGACATCTATGAGCCAGGTACAAAGCACACCAATGCTCTGCTAACCTAGTCTGCCAATAAAGCTTATCAGTCATGGGACTGTATAAGGAGGCTGGACGTCACACTCACATGGTACTCGCTCTAAGCTGTCACCATCACTAAATCCATCATCCACATGTCACTGCACGCCATTTTGGCAGCGTCGACATTGATGAAGAAATGCATAGCCAATAGACAACTTGTGATAAAACTTAGAAAGTGTATCTTTTGCGCAAACATACATTTTTAATAGAACAATGCCTATTGACATTAATACACTAAAAGTGGTGTAAATTATAATGTCAGTGATGTTTGTTGCAGGATTCTTGTGCGAGTCATTTATGAGATATCGTATTCTGAAATGTTTCCTCACTGACACTTGTACACTGCCTCTGGTAGCACACATCAAAAAACAACACAATCGCATACATTAGTTATGCGGATTCTATTAAAGTTAGCAGGCGTTGTTGTATTTAAAAAAAGCGTATGTTTGCATAAAAAATACACTTTCTGAGTTTTATTACACTCTGTTGATTGGCTCACAATGCGAACCCCTGACGACTAATCCATTCTGTGAAAGCCACGCGTCAACAGCACTTACCATTTCGTATTACTTTCGATGCAAGCTTTAGGTGATTCACCCCGTATCTGTACACATATTTAATGTCTAGTGAATTTCACCCTGCAGTTCCATTTAAATCACGAGGAAATTTTTAGGTCTGACAGTTTTCGACAAAAAGTATTATCACTGGCAACTGATTCTCCAATGGCGTACACCATGTGGCTCTGGAGATGACGTTAAATGCATGTGGTATTGAAACGTGTAGCGTTATCTTTGGCCCTGAAACATGCTGGAGAAATCTTTTGGCTCATTGCAGTGCTCATTCTCACAAAGTGGTTGACGCAAAGAATGAAGCCAATTAGGGGAAATGGCGCTCTATAATTTTAAAGTATTGCAAGTCAAATAACAGCAGGAAAGATATACCAACAGGTTAATTTCGAAGTTTCTTCATGTCACCTCTTTCTCGTCCCCTAGGTGTTGTGGGATACCTTACTCTCACAGCATTTTTACGCAAAGTAAATTTTTCCAGGCAGCAAGTAATGTATTTACCAATATTCGTATAAATGCCTTGAGATGTTGCAAACATATGCTAATATCACTGTCATTGTACCTCCCAGCCACATCCCCAACTCAAAGAGTGTAACGTAATCTTATCGTTATCGAATGTTTTTACATGTCATGTCTTCTCACCATGACCCCCAACCCTATGTTCGTTTGGGATATATTAACCCACAATATTTTTATATTAAGAATTACACAAATAATGAGTCACGTGTACATAAAATTTGATTGAAATTGCTCCAGACGTTTCTGAGCTAAGCTTCCGTAGAGGACAAGGCGTTATTTTTAAGAAATATGGTGCGAAATTGTAATTTAGTGTGTTTCAGGGCGCGATGCGCCAGCCTCAAAGCAAACGGTGGACGAAGGCTGGCAGGTGACACAGTTTTGCAATGAGAACCGGTATGTGTGTACATGCGCGGCAGCTATCAGAACTCAGCGTTAGCAGAATTACGCCGGCGCGGGCCGCATGTGGCGCGGTTGCGTTATCCAACTCATCGAGAGCCTTCTAATAAACACGGCGCCGCGTAACCGGCGGATTTAGCAGCGGTCTGCACTATTTAAGGGCATCAGAGGTGGGCGTCTGCATGCGGTTCGACAGATTGGGCGTTCAGTCGCTGTCACGTCGTCGTCATCAGTGACGCTGTACCCGAGGACTGGCCGGCGGTGGGCGTTGCCTGCTGCTGCACCGGCGACTCCCAGCGTCATCACGGGCCATCGCGTCTGCAGGAGGCGCGCTGGGCTGGGCCTTGTGCTGCTAACCTCCTACCGCCTGCACAGTTGCTGACCGAGCGCGGCGTCGCGTTCCCCATACCACGCACATCAGCACGTCTCCACCACGACATGCGCGGTGGGGCTGAGCTATCGGAAAATGTATTGGAAGAACCAACAGTAAAGAGGAAGATTGCTAAAAACAGCCACTTTCTTTTACCCAGCCACGCCCTACAACCCCGACCATGTCACCCGCTCCAGTCATCCTATTACACTTCTATGACACCCCCATTTCACAGCCACTCCTATCAACGGTACGTGGTTCTTGCCTAACATAAACCTTTGTGGGCGTTAGTACAGCAACTCACGAAAGTTCATTGTAATATGATGAATAGTGGAGGAAAGTGTAGAAGACGAACAAACAAATATTCATTGATTTACATCTGCATCTAGGTGATTACTGTGCTATTCACAATAAAGCGCCTGTCAGAGGGTTCAATGAAGCATCTTCAAGCTGTCTCTCTACCGTTCCACTCTCGAACGGCGCGCGGGAAAAACGAGGACTTCAATTTTTCTATGTGAGCCCTGATTTATCTTATTGTATCGTGATGATCATTTCTCCCTATGAATATGGGTACCAACAGAATGTTTCGCAATCGGAGGAGAAAACTGGTGATTGACATTTCACGAGAAGATTCCGTCGCAACGAAATACGCCTTTGTTTCAATGATTGCCACTCCAATTGATGTATCATGTCTGTGGCACTATTTCCCCTACTCTGAGGTAATACAAAATGAGTTGTCCTTCTTTGTACTTTTTCGATGTCGTCCGACAGTCCCATCTGATGCGGATCCCACACTGCACAGCAATACTCCAGAGCAGGATTGACAAGAGTGGCCTAAGCAGTCTTTTTAGTAGACCTGTTTCACCTTCTAAGTGTTCTGCCAATTAACCGCAGTCTTTGGTTGGCTTTACCCGCAACATTATCTATGTCATCGTTCCAATGTAGGCTTCAGTGTTCCTCTTTAGAATTTCGTTAAAATATCGCTGACTGATGTAATCCCAACTGGACGGTAGTTTTTTTTACAACATTCACCAACACATAAGAACGGCTTAGGGACCGAAACAGGTCATGGCAAATATACAAGTGTTGAACGTACAGTAGGTTTTATTTATTGAAAACCCCTCACCCTGCTGTTGTGGCCGAGCAGTTCTAGGCGCTTCAGTCCGGAGCTGCGCTGCTGCTACGGTCGCAGGCTTGAATCCTGCCTCGGGCATGGATGTGTGTGATGTCCTTGAGTTAGTTAGGTTTAAGTAGTTCTAGGTTTATGGGACTGATGACTTCAGAGGTTAACTCTCATAGTGCTTAGAGCCATTTGAACCATTTGAAAACGCCACAAAAGCCCACGTTGACGCCAGTAGTAGTATCATACAGGGGTGGACAATAATAATTCAAAATTCAGCATTTGGATTGGACCTAGCGACAATAACGGATCTTTTCTCTTTTTTCTTTGTTTTGAATCCTTTGTTATTGTTTCACTTTACGAGTAGAAAAAAATCTGTTTAGCTCTCTTTGAATTAAAAGTTTTGCTATTCGTATCCTCTTCCTTCTCAGAGTTGCGAGAGTGGCATCGGAGCTTTCTCGATCTTACTTCATTTGCACCTGGAATTCCTTTGAATCAGTATCAACCACAGCGTGCGAGACTGCACAGGGACTGTATGTGCGCGTTGCGTGTAGGCCTACGCTCGACCTGTCTTGGCTCGGAATTAGTATCGACTAGGAACGAAAGTATTGAAAAACAAAATGATGTTACTGAAGCAACACTGAGCACATTAAGTTTGATGAATCATATGGGTTTTGCATTCACTGAGCTTTTAAAATTTTCCCTGCCCTCAAACTACGAATGATGGGAAATTTTCACAATGCGTGCGTTTTCCTAATTTTGAAGTAAATGAAGTAGAAAATACAGCACCATCTGCAGTAGTAGAGGACTGATTTAGCTGACAGCGACTACGAGAGACCTTCACACATCGAAACGTGTTAACTGAAATATTGAAAGTAGGCCTACACTACTGGCCATTAAAATTGCTACACCAAGAAGAAATGCGGATGATAAACGGGTATTCGTTGGACAAATATATTATACTAGAACTGACATGTGTTTACATTTTCACGCAATTTGGGAGCATAGATCCTGAGAAATCAGTACCCAAAACAACCACCTCTGGCCGTAATAACGGCCTTGATACGCCTGGGCATTGAGTCAAACAGAGCTTGGATGGCGTGTATAGGTACAGCTGCCCATGCAGCATCAAAACGATACCACAGTTCATCATGAGTAGTGACTGGCGTATTGTGACGAGCCAATTGCTCGGCCACTACTGAACAAACGTTTCCAATTGGTGAGAGATCTGGAGAATGTGCTGGCCAGGGCAACAGTCGAACATCTTCTGTATCCAGAAAGGCCTGTAAAGGACCTGTATCATGCGATCGTGCATTATCCTGCTGAAATGTAGGGTTTCACAGGGATCGAATGAAGGATAGAGCCACGGGTCGAAACACATCTGAAATGTAACGACCACTGTTCAAAGTGCTGTCAATGCGAACAAGAGGTGATCGAGACGTGTAACCAGTGGCACCCCATACCATCACGCCGGGTGATCCGCCAGTATGGCGATGACGAATACACGCTTCCAACGTGCGTTCACCGCGATGTCGCCAAACACGAATGCGACCATCATGATGCTGTAAACAGAACCTGGATTCATCCGAAAAAATGACGTTTTGCCATTCGTGCACCCAGGTTCGTCGTTGAGTACACCATCGCAGACGCTCCTGTCTGTGATGCAGCGTCAAGGGTAACAGCAGCCATGGTCTCTGAGCTGATAGTTCATGCTGCTGCAAACGTCGTCGATCTGTTCGTGGAGATGGTTGTTGTCCTGCAAACGTCCCTATCTGTTGACTCAGGGATCGAGACGTTGCTGCACGATCCGTTACAGCCATGCGGACAAGATGCCTGTCATCTCGACTGCTAGTGATACGAGGCCGTTGGGATCCAGCACGGCGTTCCGTATTACCCTCCTGAATCCACCGATTCCATATTCTGCTAACAGTCATTGGATCTCTACCAACGCGAGCAGCAATGTCGCGATACGATAAACCGCAATCGCGATAGGCTGCAATCCTACTTTTATCAAAGTCGGAAACGTGATGGTTTGCATTTCTCCTCGTTACACGAGGCATCACAACAACGTTTCACCAGGCAACGCCGGTCAACTGCTGTTTGTGTATGAGAAATCGGTTGGAAACTTTCCTCATGTCAGCACGTTGTAGGTGTCGCCACCGGCGCCAACCTTGTGTGAATGCTCTAAAAAGCTACTCATTTGCATATCACAGCATCTTCTTCCTGTCGGTTAAATTTCGCGTCTGTAGCACGTCATCTTCGTGGTGTAGCAATTTAATGGCCAGTAGTGTACATTGGTTGAAATTTTATCAGTGGATCTGTTTTTGCCCTCTATATAATGACGATAGGATAAGCAGAATAAAGTCCATGGATTCATCTCGGTGGATGTTTCCAGAAGATTTCGGGAACCATTAATTTAAAAAAGAATATCTATACATGTGTCAAATATCTCACAAGGGAACTGTGTCAACACTGGAAACATACAGGTAATTACTGTATTATGTAGTACCCATCCACTGCAGTTTATAGCAAAGTCCTAAAAGTGAAATAGCCTGAACGCTAGGCATATAATTGTTCGGGGTGACGTGGGGATAAAAATGAAAATAACTGTATCCCGTCTTCCTCAAAGTACTCTATTTTGTACGTAAGAGTTGTGGTATTATTAATAATCGATGTTCCTATTTTATCACAAAATGTTCTAAACCATAAACATCTGACAGCCATTCTTACATTCAGATAACGTACGACAGACGCTAGCGGCCTAAACGTTGGGAAGCCTGCAGGACCAGACACGTGTATTCTCAACCCCTCCCCCACGCCCACCCCCTGCCTTCTAACTGCGTGCACATTATGCACTATGACTGGAAACCAGTCGTCACTCATAGTTTGGTTAACCCGCTAATGGCTGCCCGTGCCAGTGGCAAGTTGCTAAACGTGCTACGCGTAATCAATCACAGTCGTCACCGCCCGTCGGCTTTCGTACACAACTATATTTTTGTTTCGCTGTTTTGTTTAATGGTCTCTAGCCTGAGCAAGAACCTGATGCGGCAGAAGTAATGGTCTCTAGCCTGAGCAAGAACCTGATGCGGCAGAAGTAATGATATTAACGTGAACAGAATTGGCTAGTTAGGCTAATATCCCGCACGTTTCTCCACAGTGAATTTGTTAAATACGCTAGTATGGAGGGCGTCCCAAAGCTTTTATCTATCGTACAAAATTTACTTTCGTACCTACAAGTGGTCCGGATGGTGGCTAAAGGAAATATTCAAAGTATTGATCTGCAGAATCGATGCATATCTGTGATAAGAGTCACGGTAGAAGTCTCCAGTGGCATTACTGCACACACCAATTGAAATCATCGCAAAGTGCTTCCAGGTTACGTCGGTAAACTTCCTTTCCTGTGTCGCAAAAGAAACTGTCGAGTGGCACAATGTCTGGAGAACGTACAGGAAACTCGTTTGGTCCCTTCTGCCCTACCCACTAGCCAGGTGCGTTTTAATCCAGGTGGTAATAAAACCGTCATTGTCACACGTAGTGCTAATGGAATGGGAAATACAAACAGCGGCACTGTTAGTTACAGTGCCTTCACCACACTTTCACATTAGGAAAATTCACAGCCTCTTCAAGAGTGGTAGGATTATCTTCAGGTTGGCACACACAATTATCCCAACTAATATCTCCATAATGTCTGAATGTTGCTAAAGTTCTATATAAAATTCCTAATACTCGTGTCGCGTGATAAGTCACAAGTATGTAAAGTACTGAACAGATAACAAATACCGAAGAATCGGTGGCAGAGTGGAGAAGTTATTATGTGAATGAGTTTTGTCGAATAAGTTTCCTAGAATTGGGAAATCCCAGGAAGAAATCAAAAAATGAAACGATCGTCGGAAGGACTGCGTCAGCGTACAGAAAGGACTACATAACGTTGGGTTAAATTAAGAACATATCCGTCAACGGTGAAACGTTCCCTCTTGAAAATTATGAATTACTTGTGCTGGTAAACCTCTTACGTTATTTGATTTTCAAACAGCTGAGCAAACTGAACATACTCAGACATTTCTCTCTTTACTTATTCTGATCATCACTAAACTGACACACAATATTTTTAGCGCAACGCAATCTCACTTTCAGTAATCCCTACAAAAGAATGGCCGTGACTAACAATAACCTATACCTTTCATGAATCACTTACCTCACAAAAATCTTCGTTACACGAACTACTGCAATACAGCGAGCGCCAGTACTGCCAGCTAAATAAAAGATTCTAAGTGCTGAAGGCACTAACTACTGATAGACATAGTTGGCAAATGAAAGATTTTGATAGAGAACAAACAATGAATTTCCCTTAATTCAAAAGTCATCAGATATATATCTAACAATTCATGACATCCATCTTTACAAATTTCCTTTCTCTGGCGGACACACGTCCAGATCGTCCGTTCTCAAAACTGGCATCTCTCTCTCTCCACATCCACCACTGCCGGCGGCTCACCTCCAACTGCGCAACGCTACGTGCTGTTCACATCCAACTGCCCAACACTACAATAGCAAATATTCCAACAATGCAAATCAGCCACAGACTGCACACAGCACAGTCAGTGATTTTCATACAGACCGCTACGTGGCGTTACCAACATAAAAACCTAAATAGCCCACAGTCCTGATTTTGCGCTTTATCGTGGAAGCAAGACTTGAGAAAAATCATAACACGTTGATAGGATTTGTTGACATACCCTGTCCAGTTTCGTTAATGTGACCAGCTCTCAAAACTCTGAATAATCACGTTTTGCTGCGAGAGACGTGCAGGAAAAGAGTCGTCGTTGTGCTGGAAGGTAGCAACGGGGATGTGGAGCCATACCGACTACAGTGCCGTGCTCAGCTGCGCTCCGTTTCTCAGCTGAGGATCCATGGCGCGAACTGACCAATCGAGATGGTCCCACATATTCCGATTTATCCGCAGTCCCAAATCTGTACTCATTATTAGAATGTTGATTCCTTTCAACGGATCCTGTAATTGTTTTCCGTTATCACCGAGGATAGCAATGGTATCAGCGAATCTTATCAGTGATATGCTTCCCACCTAAATTTCTATCCTTTTCTTGAATCTTCCTTTTATTTCCTTCATTGTATCTTCGAGTACAGCCGGCCACGGTGGCCGAGCTGTTCTAAGCGCTTCAGTCCGGAACCGCGCAACTGTTACAGTCGCAGGTTCGAATCCTGCCTCGGGCATGGATGTGTGTGATGTCCTTAGGTAAGTTAGGTTTAAGTAGTTCTAAGTTCTATGGGACTCATGACCTCGGACGTTAAGTCCCATACTGCTTAGAGCCATCTGAACCATTTGGAGCATCTTCCAGTACAGATCGAACAGTAGGGGCGAAAGAATACATCCTCTTCTTACACAGTTTTTAAATCCGAACTCTTCGATCTTGGTCTTCCAGTCTTATTGTTCCCTCCTTGTTCTTGTTCATACTATACGTTACTCGTCTTTCCCTATAGCTTATTCTCATTTTTCTCAGAATTTCGAATATCACGCACCATTTCACGTTGTCGAGCACTTTTTCTAAACTGAAAAAACCAATGATCGTGTCTCGATTTCTCTTCAGTCTTGCTTCCATTATCAAGTACGAGGTCAGAACTATAGCCAAACTGATCGTCATCGACTAGATCCCCAGTTTTCTTTTCCAGTCTTCTGTATATTATTCTTGTAAGCAGCTTGAATACTTGAGCTGTCAAACTGATTATCGGATGGTTCTTGTACATTCTCAGCCTTAGCAGCATCTGGACACCAGTTGCGTAAGCACGCGAAGTGGTCTTGATTAAATCGTGCCACACTTTCCGCGCCACGGAAACACTTTCATTATAACAAATAGATTACAATTATCTCAGCAATTCCTTACGCATATTCGCATCCGTCTAGCAGCATGGGCTAACGCCAGACAAAGGCAGCCCTCCTCTCAGCATCAGAATACAGCACAGAGCTTCTCAACTGGACGGCTGTGCCGGCCGCGGTGGCCGTGCGGTTCTGGCGCTGCAGTCCGGAACCGCGAGGCTGCTACGGTCGCAGGTTCGAATCCTGCCTCGGGCATGGATGTGTGTGATGTCCCTATGTTAGTTAGGTTTAAGCAGTTCTAAGTTCTAGGGGACTTATGACCTAAGATGTTGAGTCCCATAGTGCTCAGAGCCATTTGAACCATTTGGACGGCTGTAGAAGCAACATGGCAGGTGATTTCCAATGACTTGTTGAGTCCATGTCACGCCGAGTTGCTGCACTACGCATGTCGAAAGGAGGTCCGACACCATATTTGGAGGTACCCACGACTTTTCTCACTTCAGTATAGTTCAACTGTAACAAATTTGGCTCTCAAAATGAAATTCAATCTTTGTACTGTTGATATGTGACTCTTTTGACTAATGCGTTTGCCGACCACTGCCCTAGATCAACGAACTTGCGAAATATGCTCCAAAATGTGGCTGTTAGGGCTTGAGCGTTGCTGTGATGTGGCGTGGAAGCGCCTCTACTCCGCCCATTACCACCACCAGCGTCCGCTTAACACTCTGCCGTCCGGCGACACCACAGTGGTGTCGTGCGCGAAATAGCGGTCAACGGCCGGAGACACCACAGTGGTGTCGTGAGCATAGTGTCGCGCAGGGGCCGTCGACAGCACTTTAGTATCTTATGTATTCTGTTGGTGTCTTGTTTAGGTAACGATAAGTTACACAAGTCAACAAGGTTTTTTGTTTTTATAAGTACTAGTGGCCTTTCATCATGCCGGACCAAAGAGACAACAGGTTTATTTACGATGAATGCGCGAACGTCTTGTCTGACGTTCCGGACGACTTGGCCGATTTGGAAGAAGACACTGGATATCAAGAAAATGAAAGTGAAGCAGAATCGTAGGATCAAAAAATGGTTCAAATGGCTCTGAGCACTATGGGACTTAACATCTGTGGTCATCAGTCCCCTAGAACTTAGAACTACTTAACTAACCTAAGGACATCACACACATCCATGCCCGAGGCAGGATTCGAACCTGCGACCGTAGCAGTCGCGCGGTTCCGGACTGAGCGCCTAGAACTATAGACCACCGCGGCCGGCCGAATCGTAGGAAGATAGTGAAATACGTCCAAGAAGAATTCGGCAAACGCTACGGTTGCCAACTGATTCGGCTGAATCGGACGAAGAAGACAGTGCACAGTGGTCAGACTTTGATTTACCGAGGGCCAATAATAAATTTGAAGGATCCGCGGGTCCAAACATATTTCCCAAAGATTGGTTCAAATGGCTCTGAGCACTATGCGACTGAACTTCTGAGGTCATTAGTCGCCTAGAACTTAGAACTAATTAAACCTAAATAACCTAAGGAAATCACACACATCCATGCCCGAGGCAGGATTCGAACCCGCGACCGTAGCAGTCGCTCGGCTCCAGACTGTAGCGCCTAGAACCGCATTGCCACTCCGGCCGGCTCCCAAAGATTCACAGAGCGTCATTGATATCGTAGAATTATACGCAGGGAACGATCTATTTGAATATATTAGCAACGAAACCTACAGTCAAAATTGCAATAGAAGGAAACTGGATTAAAAAATTGCCAAATTTGTCGACGTTACGGGACCCGAACTTAGCAAATGGTTTGGGCTTGCTATCCTTATGGGAATTGTAAAAAAAGCAAGGATCGATGATTATTGGTCAACGAATCCGTTGAGAGACACACCGATGTTTCGCAAAACAATGTCCCGCAACCGATACAGACAAATATTATCATTTTTACATTTTTCTGGCAGCAACAATAAACCGGATAATGCCGACCGGCTTGTCAAAGTGCAATTCGAATTGATTATTTTTCCAAAAAGTTTAAAGAAACGTTTAATCCAAGTCAAAACATTTCAACTGATGAAGGAATGATACCGTGGCGTGGACGGTTAAATTTTGAAGTTTACAATCCGGCGAAAATTAAGAAATGTGGCATACTGATTCGGATGCTGTGTGATTCGAGTACGGGATACATTTCCTGATTCAAGATATATTCCGGCGCTGGACAGCCTTTAGCAAGAACAGTGATAGCACTATTGACGCCTTCTAATGGAAAGTGGCTTTACCTCTGCATGGATAATTATTATAACAGTGTAGAACTTGCAGAGAAGTTATTTGAAAAGAAAATCCGAGTTTGTGGAAAGATATGGCAAAATAGAGGATTTCCGGAAAATTAAAGCGCGCAAATATCATTGTGTTTGAAGCTTGTCATCAACGGAAAGGTAACAAGCGGCCGGCAACAAGCCAAGTAATCCGAATTAGCGCTGCCGGCGCCAAGCGAATAAATTTGTACGAGACGTCCGGACGGCAAAGTGTTAATTCAGCTTCCTGAATCAGAATCCTAGACTGTCTCCAGGTTACGAGCTTCCGTTCCACCCCTCCACGGAATTCCTTGGTCTTTTCGTCTTTTTTCATGCGAAAAGTATTGTAACTGAACTCGAAGTATTGTAACTGAACTCGACTATCGACTGTGACTGCGCATGCCGCCCCTCCACGAGTTCATTAGTGATGGTCTAAACAGACAGCGGTGTTCATCGTTAGTAGTATGGTGTCATTAGTTTTCCCTCTGGAAAACAGAAAACTTTCAGAGACTGCCTCAGCGGTTTTGTGCCGTAAAGGTCGTGACTTGTTTCTCTATGTCTTAAGGTAGCTACACTTTGCTGGTCTGAAAAGATCTGAATTGAAACCACACTAAAGCTTCTGCTCAAGCAAACGCTATTACGAGCGGTAGTCATTAAGTTTCGTAGACCCATGTCTGAATGGCGCGACTCATTTATAAAGTGAAGTACTGTGTTACGAGTTTTCTGCCTTTGAAGGGGAACGAGACTCCATCAATACATGCTGAGCTGGTAGCCATGTAACATCCTAAGAACCAGTGGCTAGATGGCGGAGACTCCACCACTGTGGTCGAACAAGTGTAAATGACGAAGAGCGGGGTGGCAGATAGTTTCTCTGTTATTAACCGGGAGTCGTGCGGGAAGTGGAGCTACTTGAACTAGATAACCGACGTGTCACAAACGAGACGTTAGTGGAAAATCTCAAAATCAGTCATGGATCAATTTCCAACTTCTTGTACAATAGTCTGAGAATGACAAACGTCTCGCCATACGTGTAATGTATTCGCAGTTGCGAATATGGACTACCAACAACTGTATCATGGGATGACGATAGTGAAAATGTTTGGTGGCCTGGGATTCGAACCCAGATTTCCCGCTTTTCGCGAGCAGTCGCCTATCATTAGGCTATCAGAGCAGGCCTCACGGCCAGACCCAAATTTCCAAATGTCGTCAAACATATGTCTACAACCTACAGTCGTACATCCATTACGTATATTCCCGTACAGGGGAGCCATTTTAATTGAAAGTCGCTTGCCCGGTATCTGTGGGTACATGAATGCACTTCTGAAACACAGACACTGCAATATCCTAAATGTCTCGCCGTTCAGCGAGCCGAGGAAGCAGCGGAAATGTTGCAGCTGTGTCAGATGGTTCAAATGGCTCTGAGCACTATGGGACTTAACATCTGAAGTGATCAGTCCCCTAGAACTTAGAACTACATAAACCTAACTAACCTAATGACATCACAAACATCCATGCCCGAGACAGGATTCGAACCTGCGACCGTAGCAGTCGATCGGTTCCGGACTGCAGCGCCTAGAACCGCTCGGCCACCCCGGCCGGCCACAGCTGTATCTGACTATCCAGTATTTATTTATTCGCCTAATCACCAGCACTAGTGCTAAGTGTATCACCACGATCCTAAAAGAAAGAACAAAGCTAGCAGTGGAACATGTGCATTCCGCATCGCCTAAAAAGCAAAAAGAAAACCATCATATTCGGTCATGGCACTGCCATGGCGTGGCGCTAACAGATTGTTCGTAAGAAGGAAACAGTCATAGAATTCTACCGAAATCTCCTGACAACTCTACATGAGGTTTCGGAGAAGAAGCATGGTGGGAAGCTACCCAAGGTTTTTACTCCACGTCAGTACTCCGGGTAATTCTGCTCAGGACACAGTCACTGAAACTGCTTACTTGAACGATAAATTTTGTGTCATCCCTTACTCTCTTGACAGAACTCCCCGTGCCTTCTTCCTCTTTCCTATATCAGGCGATTTTCGAGGTGGAGCAGCCAAAATGTAATCTTCACAACCAAGGCCTCATACATGAAGTGGCCGAGCGGAACCGCGCTGCTGCTACGGTCGCAGGTTCGAATCCTGTCTCGGGCATGGATGCGTGTGATGTCCTTAGGTTAGTTAGGTTTAATTAGCTCTAAGTCTATGGGACTGATGACCTCAGATGTTAAGTCCCATAGCGCTTAGAGCCATTTGATTTGAACCATCGTACATGAAGTCTTTCGTCGTGGGAAATGTGTCTCGTAATGAAGGAAAAATGTGTAAGAAACGCACTCGAGGACAAAAAACGACACAACGCGAAGGAATTATCCACATTGGACGGAAATCGGTAGATGTGATCTAAATGTAAAGTCAAACAAATGATTATAATTTCAGAAAAATTGGATGATTTCTTTAAGAGAGAAAGTTTGACAAACTGCAAGTCAACAAAGCGTTGATCCACCTCTGGCCCTTATGAAAGCAGTTATTTGGCTTAGTATTGATTGACAGAGTTGTCGGATGCCCTCCTGACACATATCGAACTAAAATCTATCCAGTTGGATCGTTAGATCGTCAAAATCCTGATCTGGTTGGAAGGTCATGCCTGTAATGCTCGAAGCTTTCTCAGTTGGGGAGAGATCCGGCGACCTTTCTTGTCGGGGTAGGGTCTGGCAAGCACGAAGCGAAGCAGTAAAAACTCTCACCGTGTGCGTGCATTATCTTGCTGGAATGAAGCCTAAGAGGGTCTACCATTAAGGGCAACAAAACGAGGCATAGAATATCATAGACGTACCGCTGTGTAGCAAGGCTGCAGCGAATGAGAACCAAAAAGATCCTGCTATTGAACGAAAATTTACCTGAGACTGTTTCTCTTGGTAGTCAGGCAGTATAGCGGACCGCAATAGCTTGCCTGAGGCGTCTCCGGGCACGGTTTCGCTGTTCATCGACCATATCCTCAACGGGTGGCTTAATCTGTATGCGTCGTACTTGCACAATCTTGTGAACTCGCTTCGTAACCGAATCCAAGCAGTTATCAAGTCCAGTTGCGCAGTGATTAAATGATGCTTGTAGAATTTCTCTAGGCGTGACGATTTTTTGTCCTGTAAGCTCATGTCTTCAATGTCGTGTTAAAGAAGTTAACAATAAGGATGCCTGGTGAAAGGAAAATGGTTCAAATGGTTCTGAGCACTATGGGACTCCACTGCTTCGGTCATAAGTCCCCAAGAACTTAGAACAACTTAAACCTAACGAACCTAAGGACATCACACACATCCATGCCCGAGGCAGGATTCGAACCTGCGACCATATCCGGACATCTCCAGACACGTATTCTGCCTGGAATCTCTTTGAATGGAGTAGAACTGTCTTTAATGATGAATCCCATTTAGAACTGACATCAGACTAACATCAGACTTTAATGCTGGTATTAGTACAAGTGTGTCGGAACACGCGGTACATCGAACACTCTTGACGATGGGCCTCCACAGCCGTGTCAATGTTAGCACCACGACATCGGCAATTATGAATGAAATGGCCACGTGACCATCGGCACTGGACGTTGGCTCTGTGGCAGAATGTTGTATGGCCTGATACCTGCTTCATCATGCCGATTGGAGGTCACAATATCGCCATTTTCCAGGGGAACAGCTCCTTGACATAGGTGCTGCGGGACGGCAGTGGCGGCTCCATAATGCTCTGAGGATCTGCGGAACATGGATGCAGTGGAGCTCATGCAAGGCACCGCGACGGCAAACAAGTATCGCACACTGATTGCAAACCACGTGTACCACTTCAAGGCGATCATCTTTCCCAACGGCAGGGGAATTTTTCAGCAAGATAATGCGCCATCTCACAAGGCCAGGATTGTGATGGAGTGGTTCGAGGAACGCAGTGTCGAGTTCCAAGTGATGTGCTAAGTCCCCACCCCCAACTCGGCAGATCTGAACCCGGTCGAAAAAATCTGGCATGTGATTGAGTGTGGGTTCGGAGCTCGTCGTTCCCCTCGGAATTTACGGGAATTAAGTGATTTGTCTGTGCAGATGTGGTGCCAACTCCGTTCAGCGGCTTACCAAGGCCTTATTGTTTCCATGCTACGACGCGTTGCCGCTGCTATCCGTGCCAAAGGTGGGGACGTACTAGCTATTAGGTAGATGGTCATGACCTTCTGGCTGATCAGTGTATTTTCACAATACCTCAGGGCTCTCGTTACAGATAGGTTGTTGCCGGCCGCGGTGGTCTCGCGGTTCTAGGCGCGCAGTCCGGCACCGTGCGACTGCTACGGTCGCAGGTTCGAATCCTGCCTCGGGCATGGATGTGTGTGATGTCCTTAGGTTAGTTAGGTTTAAGTAGTTCTAGGGGACTGATGACCACAGCTGTTAAGTCCCATAGTGCTCAGAGCCATTTGAACCATTTGAACAGATATGTTGCTTGAAAGCCACCATACTTGTTTACTCAGCACTTTCAGTTTCCTGTTTTTTACTGTAGGTAGTGATACTTACATTTAGTCATTCCATGCGAATGTAACCATTTTAGGTCAGTCGATACAAGCTCTGTAGCAATCTCTTTGCTTGGCCACTGTGACTAACTAAAGCCTTGAAAGTCCGTTTTGCTTTCAGCCAACAGGATTCAGCTCGTTTGAACGAGAGGTGCCATTACGTTTTATTACCTTTGCTTGCTCTGACTCCGCGTGGAGAAGTCGAAGAGGCTCTGTGCTGGGCTCTTAAGTTGGGAGAAAGGCTGCCTTTGCCTTGTGGAGGTCCATGCCGTTATAACGACGCGACAATGCTTGAGGAACTGGTTGAGGTCATTACAAACTATATGCTCTAAGTAAAAGACTTTTCGTGATGGCGTTAGTGCGGCGCTATTTAGTAAAGATCACTCTTCCTGTAGGTATCGGGACAGTGGAATAGGTTTTCATAGATTTTTAAGGGGAGAAATGTGCGTGAACCATCGCACAGTATGCTTAGCAGGTCATACATCAAAGTTGCTGACAAAATATGCATAATAATGGGAAAGAAAGTAGACGATCTGTTTGGCTTTCGGTAAAGGTCCAGGAGGCAGTCCTGAAACTGCACTTGATATTGGAAGCTAGGCTCAAGAAAAATCAAGACACGCTCGTAGGATTCATCGACCTAGAAAAAAGCAGTAAACAACACAAAATGGTGCAAGAAATTCTGAAAAAATAGGTATAAGCTGCAGGGAAAGACGAGTATTATAGAATATGTACAAGAATCAAGAAGGAACCATAAAACTGGAAGACCAAAAACAATAGACTTGGTTTGAAAAGAGTGAAAGGCAGGGATGCAGCTTTTAGCCCCTACCGTTCAATCTGTACATCGAAGAAGTAATGACGGCAAAAAGAGATAGATTCAAGAACAGGATTAAAATTTAGGTTAGAAGCATATCAGTGACAAGATTCGGTGATGACATTGCTACCCGTGGTGCAAGTGAAGAAGAATTACAGAAGAATACAGAAAATTCAATGAACGGGTATGGTGAGGGATAAATAGGCTTTTCCACGAAATCGAAGAAGAAAGGAGATGCTGACAAGAAGAAGGGACAGGATGATAGGACATTAGGAAATAAGCTTTCTGATACTAGAGCGAGTTGTAAATCATCATCATCATCATCATCATCATCATCATCATCATCATTTAAGACTGATTATGCCTTTCAGCGTTCAGTCTGGAGCATAGCCCCCCTTATAAAATTCCTCCATGATCCCCTATTCAGTGCTAACATTGGTGTCTCTTCTGATGTTAAACCTATTACTTCAAAATCATTCTTAACCGAATCCAGGTACCTTCCCTTTGGTCTGCCCCGACTCCTCCTACCCTCTACTGCTGAACCCATGAGTCTCTTGGGTAACCTTGCTTCTCCCATGCGTGTAACATGACCCCACCATCGAAGCCTGTTCGCCCTGACTGCTACATCTATAGAGTTCATTCCCAGTTTTTCTTTGATTTCCTCATTGTGGACACCCTCCTGCCATTGTTCCCATCTACTAGTACCTGCAATCATCCTAGCTACTTTCATATCCGTAACCTCAACCTTATTGATAAGGTAACCTGAATCCACCCAGCTTTCGCTCCCATACAACAAAGTTGGTCGAAAGATTGAACGGTGCACAGATAACTTAGTCTTGGTACTGACTTCCTTCTTGCAGAAGAGAGTAGATCGTAGCTGAGCGCTCACTGCATTAGCCTTGCTACACCTCGCTTCCAGTTCTTTCACTATGTTGCCATCCTGTGAGAATATGCATCCTAAGTACTTGAAACCGTCCACCTGTTCTAACTTTGTTCCTCCTATTTGGCACTCAATCCGTTTATATTTCTTTCCCACTGACATTACTTTCGTTTTGGAGATGCTAATCTTCATACCATAGTCCTTACATTTCTGATCTAGCTCTGAAATATTACTCTGCAAACTTTCAATCGAATCTGCCATCACAACTAAGTCATCCGCATACGCAAGACTGCTTATTTTGTGTTCACATATCTTAATCTCACCCAGCCAGTCTATTGTTTTCAACATATGATCCATAAATAATATGAACAACAGTGGAGACAGGTTGCAGCCTTGTCTTACCCCTGAAACTACTCTGAACCATGAACTCAGTTTACTGTCAACTCTAACTGCTGCCTGACTATCCATGTAAAGACCTTTAATTGCTTGCAAAAGTTTGCCTCCTATTCCATAATCTCGTAGAACAGACAATAACTTCCTCCTAGGAACCCGGTCATATGCCTTTTCTAGATCTATAAAGCATAGATACAATTCTCTGTTCCACTCATAACACTTCTCCATTATTTGTCGTAAGCTAAAGATCTGGTCCTGACAACCTCTAAGAGGCCTAAACCCACACTGATTTTCATCCAATTGCTCCTCAACTAATACTCGCACTTTCCTTTCAACAATACCTGAGAAGATTTTACCCACAACGCTGATTAAAGAGATACCTCTGTAGTTGTTACAATCTTTTCTGTTTCCATGTTTAAAGACTGGTGTGATTACTGCTTTTGTCCAGTCTGATGGAACCTGTCCCGACTCCCAGGCCATTTCAATTATCCTGTGTAGCCATTTAAGACCTGACATTCCACTGTACTTGATGAGTTCCGACTTAGTTTCACCCACCCCAGCTGCTTTATTGCACTGCAATCTATTGACCATTTTCTCCACTTCCTCAAACGTGATCCTATTTCCATCATCATTCCTCGAAATCTGAAACATTACTGATCATATTTTCACCTACATTGAGCAACTCTTCAAAATATTCCCTCCATCTGCCCAAGGCATCCACAGGATTCACCAGCAGTTTTCCTGACCTGTCCAAAATACTTGTCATTTCCTTCTTACCTCCCTTTCGAAGACTGCTAATTACACTCCAGAATGGTTTTCCAGCAGCTTGACCCAATGTCTCCAACCTGTTTCCAAAGTCTTCCCAAGGTTTCTTCTTGGATGCTGCAATTATCAGTTTGGCTTTGTTTCTTTCTTCAACATAACTTTCTCTGTCTACCTGAGTTCTAGTATGTAGCCATTTTTTATACGCCTTCTTTTTCCTTTTACAGGCTGCCTTGACTGTGTCGTTCCACCAAGCTGTTTGCTTCCTCCTACTTTTACACACTACTGTTCCAAGACATTCTTTAGCCACTTCTAGTACTGTGTCCCTGTACCTTGTCCATTCCTTTTCCAATGACTGTAATTGACTACATTCAACTAACTGGTACCTTTCTGAGATCGCTGTTATGTACTTGTGCCTGATTTCCTTATCCTGAAGTTTCTCCACTCTTATCCTCCTACATATGGACCTGACCTCCTGCACTTTCGGCATCGCAATCCCAATTTCACTGCAGATTAAATAATGATCAGTGTCATCAAAGAATCCCCTGAATACACGTGTGTCCCTCACAGCCTTCCTGAATTCCTGATCTGTTATTATATAGTCAATGACAGATCTGGTTCCCCTGCTTTTCCAAGTATACCGGTGAATGTTCTTATGTTTTAAAAAGGAGTTTGTGATTACTAAGCCCATACTGGCACAGAAATCCAAGAGTTGCTGCCCGTTCCTGTTGGCCTCCATATCCTCTCCAAATTTACCCATAACCTTTTCATACCCTTCTGTTCGATTTCCAATCCTGGCGTTAAAATCACCCATGAGCAGAACACTGTCCTTTTCCTTTACTCTAACAACTACATCACTGAGTGCCTCATAAAAACTATCAATCTTATCTTGATCAGTCCCTTCACAATGCGAATATACTGACACAATCCTAATTTTCTTGCTAGACACTGTCAAATCTATCCACATCAGTCGTTCGTTTACATACCTTATTGCAACTACGCTGGGTTCCATTTCTTTCCTGATGTAAAGCCCTACACCCCATTGTGCTATTCCTGCTTTGACTCCTGACAAGTAGACCTTGTATTCTCCCACTTCCTCTTCTTTCTCACCCCTTACCCGAATGTCACTAACAGCTAAAACGTCCAGCCCCATCTTACTTGCAGCCTCTGCCAGCTCTACCTTCTTCCAAGAGTAGCCCCCATTGATATTAATAGCTCCCCATCTCATTACCATTTGTTTGCCAAGTCGTATCTTAGGAGTCCCTGGTTTGTCAGTTAGAGGTGGGACTCCATCACCTCCAAAGGTCCGAGGCATTTTGCTCTGACTGTTGCCAGCATCATATTTAAAGTACCAGGGAAGCAGGTTGCTAGCCTTACTTGCCCCGAGTCCCATTGGGTTTTACCCCTAACGGCTGAGGGACTAACCGGTGGATTTGGTAGTCTTTGCCGTATGAGTACAAAGGTGACCACGACTCAGAATATGTCCAAGATGCCCAGCCTTATTCCAAAGTAACTGGTATCCCGACTGTCGGGACCACTTACTTGGCCACTCATACGTTGCCCGTGGTTCATGAACTAGGAATGACTACAGGAACCCACACCATGAACCATAATAGAAAAATAATAGAAAAAAAATAAGTACAATGGAAGACAGAGCTTGCAATACATCCAACAAAAAATTGACGACGTAGGAAGCAAGTGCTACTCTGCGATGAACAGGTTAGTGCAGAAGAGGCGGGCAGAATGAAATCAGTCAGAATGCTGATAACTCAAAAAAAAACAAGAAAAGGAAAGAAAAAGAATCCAGTGGTAGTTCGTTACTGCACTTCATACGGATTATTTTACTTCGTGATATTGTACATTTAAAGACTTCACCCTCTCCTTACGTATAAAGATTAGTTTCTCATTCAGTTAGGATTATCTGTGACGAAGACGATGTTCCTTATATTTATAAATTCAAATCTAGGAATTGTCTATTGAAATACCCTGTGGGGCTGAAACGTTGTGTACTTGTATTTAGTGATAATATACAACTTATTAATTCATTTCTCTCGGTTTCGCTTAGCCACCAACATCATAATTTTCTTGTATTTCGGTTACTTGATTGAGCCACATTGTTTTGATGTCATCTCGTTATCTTACCAGAGCTAACTTCACAACTCGCAAGTACTCGGACGAATAGCCACTCATCTGTGAAGCTGCAATTAAACAATACTAGTAAACAACTCTACTTTGCATGCTATAAGGTCTCATGTGAGGACAAAGACAGGTCGACGTGCGCGACGTTGCTCACTGCTGTTATGAGGTATTGTGCTACACTACTTACAATGGCTAGGCTATGTAGGAAAGAGTGTTGGAATTTACAGGTTCACTTGATGATTATTTATGTACACTGAGTCCACGCTTATACAAATGAGAAGCAGCTTCAGCACACAACTGGACTCCAGAAGCAGAAAACTAACTCGTTTTCAGTGCAGTCCATTGCTTTCACAAGTACCAAATACGCAGCTGAATTTCTTTCATTGTCCTAAAATTTATGAAATTTATGTGTTGTGAGAGTATTTTCTGTTGAATTCACAAGTCAGATAGCATTTCCACACTATTACTGGGTCATTAGAATTATATATTCTGCTTTTGGGACTAATCTATGCTTTTGTAAACACAAACACAAACAGACACACACACACACACACACACACACACACACACAATAGCAATTCATACTCCTATTTCGACCAAAAAGAACATGGATGACCAAACTTTGCCAAAAATACAATATAGTTCGCATAATGATTTTCATATATTACAGTGTCTCAATATATGTTTCTGCTACTTCCCTCATCAAATTCATACTTGGAACCCACACTGAAGAGGGGCATAGATTTCATTGTACAATGACGCTTCAGAAGTTCTAATATAGTACATGATTATGGTAGTATTCGTGATACCCTATGAAACAGTGTAATAAATAAGGATGACATAATTGAAGACGTGAAGTAATTATAATGAGGGAAGTCACTGTCTATGTCACTTCATTAGGGATAACCGGTTTCGATCTTCCGCCCTATTGATCCCCAGATCGACTATTTGAATTACTCGAAAGCACAGCTTGGCAGCGGGGCGCACAGGAAAGCAAATAAAAGGTTTGAGTTCTTCTGCCACAAATCTGAACTGTCGCTTCGAAGCATATCAACTGCGGTCACAGCGTTAAATAACGATTGTCACGCAAGTTTTTGAATTAGTGTGTCACGTTAATGTATATAACACTAAATTTGGTTAGATGTAGTCTCCATTCCTGTCTCCTGCCAGCTGTCCTCTTCATTTAACCAATTCTTCTGCACCCCACGCCATAGACGGCCTGCGTTTTGTGCTCAAATCTTGGTTTGCCTCTACGATTCTTTTCCTCTGCTATGCTTTCAACCATTGATATGGCGTTAGAAGAAATCTTCACGAGTTATCAGTCGAGCAGTGATGTCGTGTTTTCGCAAAGTTTCACAGGATTTATCATTCATCATCTTCTGGGAAAGTTGATGCCCAGTTCATTCCTTTATAGGCGCTGGACCGCCAACTCCTCTGCCCAGGGCGCAACGGTTGGTTCAATCACGTTCCTCTGGAAGAAATGTCGTGCCTGGTGGTGGCACAGTGTTTTTGCAACGTTTCGACAAATTTCCCACTCATCTCCACAGAACGTTTCGGGTTGATGTCCAGATCATTCATTTATAGGCACTGGACTGCCGGTTCAATGGGTGCACCAATCGCGTCCCTCCAAGCTTCCTCCCCCCCCCCCCCATACCCAGTAGTGGAGTGGAGAGGGAGGGAAGGTTCTGGGTGTCGAGTCCTTGGTGTTGCTTCTCTTTTTTTGCGGCTGTCTCTGCCACTTTCACAACACAGCATTCATGGCGTATTTTTGATAACGTTACATCTCAGCTCAACGTTTAAATTCGAAAACTTGCTTAGGTCAGACAAAAACCAGGCTATGGTCACTTTGCCTCTACGGCAGCAGTTGCGAGTGTAGCATGCTGGACATCGTGCGGACACAGCGCTATTCATAGCACACACATAAAAAAAAAGTTTTCCATCAACTCGGTTCCGAAAGTTCCGGAACGTCTACAGAAAATTGGAATACAGATCAACATAAACATCATTTCCGCCCTTTTCGTTGCTCATGAAAACCACTGCATGTTGTACCACCATACAGTGAGACCTTCAAAGATGGTGGTCCACATTGCTGTAAACACCGGTGCGTCTAATGCCCAGTAGCACGTCCTCTTGCATTGATGCTTGCCTGTAATCGTCATGGCACACTATCCACAAGTTCATCAAGGCACTGTTGGTCCAGATTGTCCCATTCCTCAACCGCGATTCAGTGTAGATCCCTCAGAATGGCCGCCCATAAACAGCCCTTTTCAATCTATCCCAGGCATGTTCTATAGGGTTCGTGTCTGGAGAACAGGCTGACCACTCTAGTCGAGCGATGTCGTTATCCTGAAGGAAGCCAGTCACAAGATGTGCACGTTGAGGGCGCGAATTGCCGTCCATGAAAACGAATGCTTCACCAATTTGCTGCCAATATGGTTGCACTATCGGTCGGAGGATGGTATTCACGTATCTTACAGCCGTTACGGCGCCTTCGATGACCACCAGCGGCGTACGTAGGCCCCACATGATGTCACCCCGAAATATCAGGGAACCTCCACCTTGCTGCACTCGCTGGATAGTTTTCTAAGGCGTTCAGCCTGACCCGGTTGCCTCCAAACCCGTTTCCGACGATTGTCTGGTAGAAGGCATATGCGACAATCATCGGTGAAGAGAATCTGATTCCAGTTCTGAGCGGTCCATTCTGCTTCTTGTTATTGGGCCCATCTGTACCGCGCTGCATGGTGTCGTGGTTGCAAACATGGACCTCGCCATGGAAGTCGGAAGTGAAGTTGCGCAAAATGTAGCCTATTGTGCACAGTTTGAGTTGTAACACGACGCCCTGTGACTGCACGAAAAGCATTATTCAACATGGTGGCGTTGCTGTCAGGGTTCCTCCGAGCCATAGGTCTATAGGTCCATAGGTAGCAGTCATCCACTGCAGTAGTAGTCCTTGCGCCGCCTTAGCGAGGCATGTCATCGACAGTTCCTGTCTCTCTGCATCTCCTCCATGTCAGAACAACATCGCATGGTTCATTCCGAGACAACTGGACACTTCCCTTGTTGAGAGGCTTCCTGGCACAAAGTAATAATACGGACTTATCGAACCGCGGTATTGACCGTCTAGGCTTGGTTGAACTACAGACAACACGAGCCGTGTATCTCATTCCTAGTGCAATGACTGGAACTGATCGGCTGTCGGACCCCCTCCGTCTAATAGGCTGTGCTCATGCGTAGTTGGTTACACCTTTGGGCGGGTTTAGTGACATCTCTGAACAGTCAAAGGTACTGTGTCTGTGATACAATATCCACAGTCAACCTCTACCTTCAGGGGTTCTGGGAACCGGGGTGACGCAAAACTTTGTATGATCTGTGTATGTGAGGAATGTTCGCTTCAGCCGGACAAGCCTGCCGTGCAAGAGCAGAGCATCAACGAAAAACAGACAAAGGTACCGTGCCGCACCTCCGTTCCAGATTTCGGTCATCAGAAAGATGGTGGAAATATGAATAAATGACAACCTTGTCACCGGGACAATAGCTTCCAACTGAGCTCCACTAAGGATGTAGTTTCGGTAAAAAGAAAAAAAAAAGTCAGAAACAGTCTAACGTGAAATTGTGGAGTTAGCTCTCTGATGGAATAGACGGGAAGCTCCAGGATATGACGCCCACCTCCTCTACTCCACCGGTGGGAGGAAGGGGGGAGGGGGAGGAGAGGGGCCACTACTTGCCATGGCAACTGTTTGGAAGACATGTAATTTGCTCACCCGTTGGGCACTCGGCAGAGTAGTGTGCACATCAACCCCACACTTTCAAATGTTGCGACAACATGTCTCCACGGTTTAGCTGATAAGCCGAGAGGACTTCATAAATGAAATTCGCCGAGAAATCCAGCATTCTCATATAACGACTCATCTCGTAAAATTTGCTCAACAACTCTACCTCTTCGTTTCATTATGTTATTTACTAGACTTTTTTCTCCTTTACATGTTGCAACACGTCTTCGTTCCTTACTCGATCAACCCATCTGGTGTTCAACAGGTTCCTCTAGCTCATCGTGTTTGAATGCTGCTAAGCATTTCATTTTTGTCTTCCAGACTGTCGGAAATTCATATCCATACAGAGCTGTGCCGAAACAGAATTTTCCGTGAACTTATCCTAGTCTCAGTGTAAACAGTTTAGAAGATTTAATAGGTGTTTCTTTTTATAGAAAATCCCTTTTCCTTGTCCAATTTGTGCTAGCACGTCTCTCTTGCATTTTGCTCCCCTATCCTCTACCTCACCTACTTCCGAGTTAACAATATTTTTCCACCTCTTCAAGAGCCTCTTGTCTCTTTAGCCTCCGAGCCTTGGCAAACTCCATTGCCGAAGTTTTCTTTTTCTTATGTGAAGGATCAGGCTCGATTGATACCGATCATAGGCATCTGTTGAAAGGCTAAAACTGAAAAGAAAAAAAAAAACAAGCAAGTCAAGATATGATAGCATTCGAAGTATCGCTACAAGGGGAAAGAATCAGCAAGTATTTTTTTTTTTTTTTTCAGTAGAAGGAAGCAGGAAAGCCAGTGGTGACTCATCCGGCCACGAGAGGACAGAGCAAATACAATTTAGTTGCAATCTCCACCTCCTTTCCAATAAACTGGGGCAAGGAGAACAAACAGAAGGTGGCTACCTGCAAAGACATTGCAAAAATTTATCTGCACTAAATACAGCAAACAATAATTTTTACTTTAAGCTCCAACTTTCGAGGTAATCGTTCACTATCTATGTTCTAGCAACAGGGGAATCCTTTTTTATGTTTATGCTGAAGGCATCGTGGAAAAGGGCGCAAATTAAATGGGGTCATTTCTTTTTCACTTCATGACTCATGCCTTGGATGAGTACACTGAAGAGCTCGGCATACGGTGTTCCAGGAGGTATGGTCAGTATTCAGGGATGCGACAGGAACGATCACTCAAAGCAAAGAAAGTGTAGTGAACATGGGCTCTAAAATACATACCTTAAGAGCCATGTCCACTTGTTCAGTAAAAGAGATGTGTCTCACACAATGAAGATGAAGATATCCTCGTAGCTCTTAACGTATGTGCTTTAAAGTCCATGTTCACTGGAATTTTTTTCTTGTTCTGATGCATACTGTCACCACTAAAAATATGGAAACCAAAAGTCCTCCGGTACAAGAGACTTGTTTTACAGAAGGCCAGATGAAGTGGTCATAGCTCGTAAGGTATGCATTTTAGAAGCCATGTGTATTAGACATTTTTGCTTCGAGGTATCGTTCCTGTAATGTTCCTGAATACAGACCGTTCCCCGTGGGACATCATGTACATTTCGTGATTCTGTTGGTGGTCACAGTAAAAGCTTCCTAATCTTCCCGTTTATTCAGTCAAATTATTTGCCTGTAGAAGAAAAAAATTACATTCACGCGGCCACTTGAAATCAGAGTGCGATAAAAATGATGGATTATGGAACGCAAAGGCACCGGCCTGAAAATTTCAAGGAAATGAGCAAACCATTCAGGTGTAAGCCATCTTCTTTGACTGTAGTCACTATTAATTCTGAAATGTAAAACACTGTAGAGTCAAAGTAGCTGCAACATGCCCTGTCAAAAATCAGCCTATGAAGATAATATCATCTAAACTCAGCCACTGTCATATGCTGGAATATGAAATGACTTGTCACGGAGGTGCAAACTGATATCAGAGAACATTAACACTATGTCAACAATGGATAGGCTGTTTGGAGTGCCCGTATCTGCTTATAATGGTATGTTCAACTACAGAACTTGCTTGTCTAGTACACAACAGCTCTGTAGCTATTTTCTGTTCCTTCTTGTTCTATACCTCCTTCCAATTTTAAGGCTAAAATATAAATAACAGCAAAACCTGATTAAATTTTTCCGTGCTGATGATGTGAAGTTCTTCGTCCAGCTGACCCACGGCTAAATATACGTGATGTGTGTATTATTGCTGTATTATCACAACCATAAACTCATTAATTAGCGGTTATTACGGAATTATTGCTTCTGTTCCGCTTGATTTAACTGTTTCTTTCCTCTTACAAAGTGACGTTTCACGGCGTTTTTGGAAATTGCTTCATTAATTGAACACTACGGATGGCTACGACGCTAATTCCGCATTCGATGCACTAAAGACGTTTAACGTATGAAACGAAAAGTAGTGTGTGTTCAATACAGGATGACAATTATTGAACTATATAAAAAAACTTAAATTCATTACAAACTACGGCGTGCACAAACTTCGGTCAACATGTAAATGTCACTATAGATATTCAGATTTAGTTTACGACTTGTTCGATATGCCTGCTATCATTGGCGATGATGTGGGACAGACGAATAGCGAAATTCTGCATGACCCGCTGAAGTGTCGGAATATCGACGCTGTCGATGACCTCCTGAATGGCTATTTTCAGCTCAGTAGTGTGTTTGGGGTTATTGCTGTGCACCATGTATTTAATATAGCCCCACAAAGAGAGTCGCATGTGTTCAGATACGGAAAATATGGCGGCGAATCGAGGGCCATGCCAGTGACCTCAGGGTACTCCAGAGCCAGAATGCGGTCCCCAAATGCTCCTCCATGACATTACTCTCCCACTTCGAAGCGGTCGATCTCCGTTTTGCATGAACCACATATTGTCGAAATCAGGGCCACTTTGGATAGTGGGGATGATATAATATCCGAAGACCTTCACGTACCGTTCGGTAGTCACTGTGTCATCAAGAAATATAGCACTGATTATTCCGCTACTGCACATTTCACACCACGCAGTTATACTTTGAGGGTGAACAGACATCTCTAGCGCGAAATGCATATTCTCAGTCCCCCAAAATGCGCCAATGTTGCTTATTGACGAACTCATCCAAATGAAAACGGGCTTCGTCACTAAACCAAACCATAATGCGCATACTAATTCGCAACATGCCCCGCGGCCAACCGTGTAGTTTGAACGTCCTAACGCAAACCGTTCAGAAGTTATGATTATTTTGTTTCATATACTTCAATATTTGTCACTCTGTATATTGACGTAATCACAGTTCAAACTTGGAAATCGCTTTTATTACGAATTTGATAAATACTGACTTACTGGTTCTTCCTCCTGATACTTCACATGCACATTATAATTTATCAACGTGGCACACATTCCATTTGATTGAGTAGTCTACTCAGTTCCAATTCAGATTCTGTGATTACTACGCACTACGGAATCGACGAACTAAGACAAACTCATTTTCTGTCTGTGATAGTCTTTCAGTTTCATAATGAATATTTACTAAAAAATCTAGCAAGGTTCTCCCCAGGACGATCTGAGGTTCTGAATCTACATTTATACCCATGCAAACCAATAATAAAGTGCACGGCAGTGCTGCATTGCGTCAGACATTCTTCCCGTTCCAATCACGTATTGAGAGCGGGAAGAATGGCTGTTTACAGGCCTCTTTGGACCCTGCGATAGTCTAATCTTGGCTTTGCACTCCCCAAAGAGGCCGATACTTCGTGGGTTTTAGTTTATTCCTTCATTCCTGTCTTAATAATGGTTGTAGGATAGCTGTCGACTATTTTAAGGATTTTGCCACTTCACTTTTTCAGCATTTCGATAACGCTCTCGAATGGATCAAACAAGTTTGTGCTGCCCTTCTTTGTATACGTCCGATAATCCCCATTAGTCCTATCTGGTATAGGTCCCATACACTTGCTTAATATTCTAGGATGGATCGCACGAGTCTATTGCAAATAATCTCCTTTGAGAATTGTATTATCCAAGTATCCTACAAATGAGGTGGAGCTTGCTACCTGCTTTATCTATAACAGAAGTTATGCGATAATTTCGATTCAGATCGCTACGTATGGTTGTACCTTGGTATTTGTACGAGTTGTCTGATTTCAGCTGTCACTCATTGATCTTCTAGTCATAAGATGCTACGTCTTTTGGTCTTCTGAAGTACATAACTTTACATTTCTGAACATTAAAAGGAACTTGTTTGAGTCACTGTCAAATCTTATCAAGATCTGACTGAATATTTGCATAGCTTTTCAATGCAGTGCTTCAGTATCGACGACTGCATCATCTACGAGTAGGCTGAGCTTACTATTACTGTTACAACGCGCCTCCGTGCCAGAAGCCGTTAACGGACGCTTGTGTGGTGGCACTCGAAGCGGGAGTATACTGTTCCGAATCCTGGTGGCGAAAAAATATTCACTGCCATATTTGGCCGGCAAGAGGAAAGGAGCTGGTGGCGTAAATATTCTGATCGCCAGACTTTGCGGCAGCGGCCTGGTTTAACCCACTGGCTTACATATCCGGCACACAGCCAGCCGCCGGTTTCACCTCCGGTATTACGTAGCCTGCTGAGAGACGGGCCGAACACCTGTAGCTTCTTCATAGAGCTTCGTCTGCTCTGTTAATATGGCATGACATGTTATATACCGTTGGAAAGCTGAGAAATGGATCTATTTATTGATGTATAACACGCTCGATTTCTTTCGATTTGGCGAGTTATAAGAAATCGTTTTCAGTTTCTGTTACTTTCATTCCCTTCAATCCCATCGAGAAAACCCCCCTCAAGAAATCGTGTAGTGTGCAAAGCAAGGAAGGAGGATAATGATACGTGGTAGGAGGGTGAGAAATATCTAGTGGCGTTGCACATTCCTGTGTTTTTTCGGGTATACAATAAATAGTAAGGATAGATTTATAAAGAATTCCTATCATAAAAATTATATAATTTTGAGAAAAGCGTTAAGGACAAAATATGCCGATTTTCGTAAATTTAAACAGGAAATACAGGATCGAATTTGGGGAAAAATATGAGTAACAGAATGGGTTAAACTCTAAACCCCTCCGCAGTGTCTTACGAAGTGAAGGCGTGTGACGCTGTTGATAGTGAGTCATCCGTCGGATGCTAGGTTAAGCTTGGCGGGCCCCCTGGTGCTATTCGGGAGTAGAAGGGTATACGTGGTCACCGGGGTGCACCCTCTCCCTCCTCTCATTATCATCACACAACACAAATATTAGACTACCTCCCCTCACACCACACACACAGACATGTAGTATTACAAATATTGCAATGACGCATATGGAAATGAAGTCCCATGCTTCTTGACAGAGCGTAATAGGCAAGGTCCTAAAGCAGGTTGTTTGCCGTTGCCTTCCTCCGACCGTAATAGGGATGAATGATGATGATGAAGACCACACAACGACACCCGGTCATCTCGGGGAAGGTGAAAATCCCTGGCCCCGCCTGCAATCGAATCCGGGACCCCAGTGCTCGGGAAGCGAGAATGCTATCGTGAGCTCATGAGCTGTGGTCAATGAAGCATATAGCAAATATAAACAAAAAACCTTAATGTTGTCTGACGCTGTAATATCATACATCATAAATGGCAAGGACCAAACATATTCCCTTGTGGTATTCCTAGAATTACTTATATCTCTGTTCAAATGGTTCAAATGGCTCTGAGCACTATGGGACTTAACATCTATGGTCATCAGTCCCCTAGAACTTAGAACTACTTAAACCTAACTAACCTAAGGACATCACACAACACCCAGCCATCACGAGGCAGAGAAAATCCCTGACCCCGCCGGGAATCGAACCCGGGAACTCGGGCATATCTCTGTTGACGACCCTACGTCCAAGATAAAATATTGCACTACTGGCCATTAAAACTGCTACACCAATAAGAAGTGCAGATGATAAACGGATATTCATAGGACAAATATACTATACTAGAACTGACATGTGATTACATTTTCACGCAATTTGGGTGCATAGATCTCTGGCCGTAATAACGGCCTTGATACGCCTGGGCACTGAGTCAAACAGAGTTTAGATGGCGTGTACAGGTACAGCTGCCCACGCAGCTTCAACACGATACCACTGTTCATCAAGAGTAGTGACTGGAGTATTGTGACGAGCTAGTTGCTCGGCCACCACTGACCAGACGTTTTCAATTGGTGAGAGATTTGGAGAATGTGCTGGCCAGGACTGCAGTCGAACATTTTCTGTATCCAGAAAGGCCCGTAGAGGACCTGCAACATGCGGTCGTGCATTATCCTGCTGAAATGTAGGGTATCGCAGGGATAGAATGAAGGATAGAGCCGCGGGTCGTAACACATCTGAAATGTAACGTCCACTGTTCAAAGTGCCGTCAATGCGAACAAGAGGTGACCGAGACGTGTAACCAATGGCACCCCATACCATCAAGCCGGGTGATACGCCAGTTTGGCGATGACGAATACACGCTTCCAATGAGCGTTCACCGCGATGTCGCCAAACACTGATGCGACCACCATGATGCTGTAAACAGAACCTGGATTCATCCGAAAAAATGACGTTTTGTCATTCGGGCACCCAGGTTCGTCGTTGAGTACACCATGGCAGGCGCTCCTGCCTGTGATGCAGCGCCAAGGGTAACCGCAGCCATCGTCTCCGAGCTGATAGTTCATGCTGCTTCAAACGTCGTCAAATTATTTGTGCAGATGGTTATTGTCTTGCAAACGTTCCCATCTGTTGACTCAGGGATCGAGACGTGGCCGCACGATCCGTTACAGCCATGCGGATAAGATGCCTGTCATGTCGACTGCTAGTGATACGAGGCCGTTGGGATCCAGCACGGTGTTCCGTATTACCCTCCTAAACCCAACGATTCCATATTCTGCTAACAGTCATTGGATCTCTACCAACGCGAGCAGCAATATCGCGATACGATAAACCGCAATCGCGATAGGCTACAATCCGACCTTTATCAAAGTCGGAAACGTGATGGAACGCATTTCTCCTCCTTACACGAGTCATAACAACAACCTTTTTACCAGGAAACGCTGGTCAACTGCTGTTTGTGTATGAGAAATCGTTTGGAAACTTTCCTCATGTTAGCACGTTATAGGTGTCGCCACCGGCGCCAACCATGTGTGAATGTTCTGAAAAGCTAGTCATTTGCATGTCACAGCATTTTCTTCCTGTCGGTTAAATTTCGCGTCTGTACCACGTCATCGTCGTGGTGTGACAATTTTAATGGCCAGTAGTGTACGTCCTCCATACTACGAAATCCGCAGTGCAGTCATATACTAGTTGAGCGAAGGAATAATAATGGATCAAATGAATTTTGCAAATCCGGGATCATAGAACTGCAACATTTGGCGAGATTGGTCCTGTCAGTAAAAGTCACTGACGTATGAGAAGTAAAACTGTCTGTTTTCCATCACAAAGCCAAATACGCCCAGTTACGCTAGATAGGTGTCGGATCGGCCTGGGAGACACAGCTCCCGTGGCGCTGCAGTGTACGATGGGATGCCGCGATGTCAGGGGCTGGCGGGCGCCCCACGTCTCGTGGCGAGTCAACACGCGCCTCTTCCGGCGCTCCGCCCGAGTGTTTACGCTGCTCTCCACTGTAGATACGCCGTTGCCGTGGAGGCGGAGGCCCGGGAATCTGGGACGCCTCGCCGTCTGACGGCTGACGGCCCGCCGCCGCCGCCCCCGCCGCTGCCGCCGACAGATGGCGCCGTAATGACGCCGCAGCAGACAGACGGCCGCGCCAGCTCGTTACCTGGCTGGCTTCACGGCTCCCGCCGCCTGCAGTACGCAGCGCGTTGGAGCCGATGCCGTCCCGTCGGCGTTGGGCGAGGAGTTCCCTGCGTCTCCTACCAGACGTCACTGGCTCCTAATGGCAGAGCGAGTCTGACAGGATGTCAAGTGCAGACCAGCGAGGATCCCTGACATCGAAGTCGTTACGTCTGGAGATCTCGGGAAGACGAACGGCTAGCTTAAGAGGCGTACAGTTGCTTGTGTAAGGATATCTTGTCAGTCAACTACTGTCACCTCGTGAGCAACAAACTAGTGAATATCGAACTTACTGTACCCATGACGACTGCGGCTGTTTCCACAAACAACAGTGATAAGGATGCCTTACGAAATGGTCATCTTAGATTTACTTCACACGTATAAGATTTGAAGCTCACGGCCTGAACAAGGAATACGACAGTAACAATTAAATTTCTTTGAATATTAGAGGATTTTAGAGGGCTTTTAAGTTGAACATATTTCTAGTTACAATACCCAACAGAAAAAAAAGTTGAACACCTAGAAGATACGTCAATTTTCAGTATGACCTATAGAATTCCGCTCTACCAGAACAACAGTTCGGTAGTTTCGGTACAGTATATAAATGACGCAATAGATAGTAGGATTAACAACGGTACTGGTAGCATTGGTAGGGAAAGAAACATAAACGAATGTGTGAGGGCAAAAGTGAGAGCTGACGACTTTTCTTTGTTTTTTTGTTTGCTTGTTTTGCACTTAACTACTACCTTACATCGTTCAGTGTGTCTCCAATGTCTATTTTATATCCTTACAAAATATAAATTGAGTTTTACAAGTAATAATAATTACTTTGATCGCATAATTTCTGTGCTTTTATACAACTAAAGCAATGACTTTTGGTGTAAGTGTAGTTTACATGCATAAACACAAAAAATCTATGTAATTATTTCATGAAGAGTTTATTACAAATTTGCTACTTTTGCAGTTCATATATTTTGGCAACTAATTTCGAAGAAGGAAGAAAGGAAGTTTGGGTTTAACATCCCCTCGATATCGAGTTCATTAGAGACGGAGGACAAGTTCGGAGTGTCAAGGATGGGGAAGGTAATCGGTCGTGCCTTTTCTAAGGAATCATCCCGGCATTTACCTGGAGCTACTTAGGAAAATCACGGAAAACCTAAATCTGAATGGTTGGACGCCGATCTGAACCGTCCTCCTCCTAAATGCGAGTGCAGCGTGCTAACCACTGCGCCGACTCGCTAGGTACTGGTTTCGAACCGACTGATTTACTCTCAAGCCTGAACTAATGAGGCTGCACTGACTGCCTGATCTTAATGACAACCATCAAAAATTGGCATGCATTACACAGTGGCGGCAGATAAACGCCACAATACGCAGATGCCCACTATACAAGTCAGTTTGATTCTCACTTGTTTAGTGAGCGTATGTATACTGTTACAGTTATCTGTCGTCACTGTGTGATACGTGTACTGCCAATCTTACATGTTTGCCATTAAGATCAGGCACTGTCACTGTATCCTCAGTGTAACTGTGTATGCTTGCTAACGTTATTTGGCAGTGAAAAACGGTTTCCGCAACGGTGCCTATTCCTTAAGATACAGTTAGAATTAAACACAGCGAATACACTGCACTAACTAATAATTGCCGTGAATAATAACCAACCGACACAAATTGTCAAAATCTCAACCAAGGACTATTTGACTGAAACAGACCATGCTGTTATAGCAATACAAACGACTACGATAAAATTTTCACCCACAGGTGTGCAGTCACTCTCCTAATTCTTACCACAAAGGAAATTAGAGAAAACAAAATCATACCAACACACATAAAACAGAATATAAACAATTTCAAGGCTCCAGAATGAGATTTCCACTCTGCGTCGGAGAGTGCGCTGATATGAGATTCCTTGACAGATTAAAACGAAGTGCCCGACCGAGACTCGAACTAGGGGCAGTTGCGTTTCGCAAATGCTCTACTGACTGAGCTACCCAAAGGCGACTCGCAACGCATCCTCACAGATCTACTTTCGCCAGTAGCTCGTCTCCTACATTACAAACTTCATAGAAGCTCTCCTGCGAAACCTGCAAGAATTCTCATTCTTGAAACATCCCCCAGGCTGTGACTAAGTCAATTTCTCCACAATATCCTTTCTGCCAGGAGAGCTAATCTTGCAAGTTTCGCAGGAGGGATTCTGTGAAGTTAGGAATGTAGGAGACGAGGTTCTTGCGCCGGCCGCGGTGGCTGAGCGGTTCTAGGCGCTCCAGTCCGGAACCGCGCTGCTGCTACGGTCGCAGGTTGGAATCCTGTCTCGGGCATGGATGTATGTGATGTCCTTAGGTTAGTCAGGTTTACGTAGTTCCAAGTTCTAGGGGACTGATGAACTCAGTCCCATAGTGCTCATAGCCATTTGAGCCATTTGAGGTTCTTGCGGAAGTAAAGCTGTGTGGTCAGGTCATGAGGCCACTTGGGTAGCTCAGTTGGTAGAGCAGAAAATGGTTCAAATGGCTCTGAGCACTATGAGACTTAACTTCTGAGGTCATCAGTCCCCTACAACTTAGAACTACTTAAACCTAACTAACCTAAGGACATCACACACATCCATGCCCGAGGCAGGATTCTTACCTGTGACCGTAGCGGTCGCTCGGCTCCAGACTGTAACGCCTAGAACCGCACGGCCACTCCGGCCGGCACACACACACACACACACACACACACACACACACACGCACACACACACACACACACACACACACACACACTTGCATGGTGATCATTCAAAAAGATCTATTGTCACCTCTGCTTTCGTTAGAATGTGAAAGGAATTCCGTCGAAAATGCAAAGATTTATTTTCGCCTGGCTTGTTAACCGCTTGTAACTTTCAGAGAAGCGTCATGATCGACGAATTTTGATTAAAAACGACACATTTCTCTGGTTGGCATGACAAAATTTGCTTCTTTTGCCCATACACAGTGGAGTTTACTCTGTCTCGCCTAACTAACATGTTGTGCAGACACAATAGGGAGAGAATTCTTAAACAGTGGTTTATTAAGTTTATTAAATGGGGAACTGAGGAAAAGTAAAGTCCGTAGCTTATGAAAAAGCACATCCTCTTCACATATGTTTTTTCGAAACCCATAGCATTTCTCGTTTCACCAGATATCGATGACCCTTAAAAATTACATTCTTTCACCAAAAATGTCTGTAGTCACTGGAATAACACGGTAGACAATGAGGTTTTACGTAATAACAATATGGTGAAATACTCTTCTCTTTGTGTGGTATCATTTGCCAAACTTTTATTTCAATATCTGAAACTGTTTATAAAAAGTGAGGAATGTTGTGGATATTTCACTGAGACTTTATCGCTGGTGTGGCACGATCGCCAATGTGTGTGCTAAATCAGATCAATTTTATCGAGATTGTTGACAGATAGATAAATCAAACCAAGCCTAAAGAAAAATTCAACACGCTAGCTAAATTTCATACGCAACAATATAATATGTAATATGCACCAGACGCAAAATCGTAAAAAAATGGTTCAAATGGTTCTGAGCACTATGGGACTTAACACCTGAGGTCATCAGTCCCCTAGACTTAGAACTACTTAAACCTAACTAACCTAAAGAAATCACACACATCCATGCCCGAGGCAGAATTCGAACCTGCGACCGTAGCGCAAAATCGTAGCGACCTCTAATTTTTATTGCACACTTTCCCGAATTTCGCATGGTGTCTTACGTTCACGTAAATATCGCAATAAGGGCGACAATTAGCGAAATGATAGGTCCATCATCATGAAGATGATGTATAAAGTTACAAGTAAAGCAAAAATGAATTTTTTTACCGAATAGTTTCTGTAAAGTCGTTTGAGGAAGATTGCAGGGTGCGTGCCTCGAGTTTGTCATCGCTGGCCGCCCGAAAGGGGAAAACGCTTGTCAGTGTCACCTTCCGAACAAACGAATAAACTCGCCCAGCGCTTTGGACGAAATCTGGTCACTGCGCATCGGCCACCGTATCCTGTGCGAGCTGTACACAAGCACTGCTGGCCTGGTAGTAAGTGTGTTGTGTCGGTAGCTGGGCCGACACCGTGAAGTTGAGATGGCTGAAAATGCACGCTAGACTAACGCAGACGGGCGTGAAGTACTGGAACAGGCTACGTAATTAATGTTAAGAATAAAAGTACGTAGCTTGATTAATACTTATCTTTAATATCATTGTGGTACATCGATCTTGACGATACACAGGAGACTTTAAGTACAATCACTGTATGGCTAATGGCGCCTTGCTAGTTCGTAGCCATTAACTTAGCTGATGGCTATTCTGTCTCTCGGCTAATGAGAGAGAAAGGCTTCGTACATCTGGTCGGTAGCTAGGTTCTCGTACAACTGGGGCGAGTGCTCTCTCGTATCACGAGACCTGCCTTGGTGGTGGCGCTAGGTCTGCGATTACACAGTGGCGACACGCGGGTCCGACATGTACTAATGGACCGCGGCCGATTTAAGCTACCACCTAGCAAGTGTGGTGTCTGGCGGTGACACCACATTCCTCCCCCGCAAATCGGCGAACGGTCGTGTGATAAGGCTTCCGCCCGCCGTGGGGAGGACCACATGTTGACGTATGCGATGAGGTGGGGAGCCTAACAACAGGCGAGGCTGTGCCACCCGCACCCGGCCATGCGGTCCGAGGGGAGCTAGGAAACGCCTGAAAAACTAGTCCAGGGTGCACGTCAACATGCGGTGTATGCGCCCGTAAAGAGATAGGAGGGACCGAAGGATCAACCTCCATTGCGTCGGGGTAGCCGACGCGCGATGACGTCATGTGGTCCGGAGCGGGCGGGAGTTCCATGGCGGAGGACAGCTGGTCACGGGAAGCGATCGGCGGCGCGTGACCCTGGGAGGCGCTTGGCGGCGGCAACGAAGCGTCGAATGCGGGCGGCGCCGGCGGGAGAACAAGCGGCGGCGGCGGCGGCTGCTGCTGCTGCGGCGGCGGCGGCGCGTCGCCATGGGGCAAAATGGAAGGCATCGTCGGTAACACCTGGGGATGAGGCGAGCCAGTAGATGGGTCCCCAGGGCGCTGACCGGACGGCACCGTCGCTGAAAGCAGACGGGGAGCGGCAGAACCCGAGCGACGACAGAGGCGCAGCTGATTGAGATGCCGACGCACCTCACCAGAGGCCCCCAAAACCAAATACATCGCGCGGCCGAGGCAGCGAAGAATGCGCCCTGCGAGCCAACGCCGTGAACCGCGATAGTTGCGATAAAATACAACGTCGCCTGGAGCAAAAGCAGGAGTCTGCCGCTGCACAGGAACCTGATGCGGCGGATGCAGCAAAGACATCAAGGTGCGATGAGGACGACCGTGGAGCAACTCAGCCGGCGAGCGACCATCTCGGGGCTGAGAGCGATACGAAGACAAAAAGAGCAACAATGCGTCCTCCCGAGAATGCGACTCTTTCAATTTCAACATCTGTGACTTGAAAGTCCGGACCAATCGTTCAGCGGCACCGTTGGACTGAGGCGAAAACGGCGCGGATGTCAGATGTTGAATGCCATTGGCCTGGCAGAATGACTGAAAGTCTGCGGACATGAATTGTGGGCCATTGTCGGAAACAATAGTCTGCGGAAGACCTTCAATGCAAAAGATAGCAGACAACGCTTGGATGGTGGCGGAGGACGTCGTGGAAGACATCCGGACAACAAAAGGAAAATTACTGAAGGCGTCGACCAGAACCAACCATCGAGCATTCCAGAATGGACCAGCAAATTCAATGTGCAAGCGTTGCCAAGGGGAAGTGGCTTTTGGCCACGCAAAGACTTTCCGCGGCGGTGCGGACTGTTGTTCGGCACACGCCGGGCACGAAGAACACATATTCGTAATCGCAGCATCGATTCCGAACCAAGTACAGTGCCGACGAGCAAGTTGTTTCGTTCGCACTATACCCCAATCTCCTTGGTGAAGAAGCCGTAAAACAGAGGACTGTAACGAACGTGGGACCACGACTCTGGACTGATCATTATCAGAACGCAACAACAAAACACCACGTCGAACAAAAAGTCTCTCCCTGTGAGCAAAAAATCGGCGAACCAACGGATCCTCGATCCGAGACTTTGACAAAGGCCATTGCGTAGCAACAAAACGTAAAACAGTAGCAAGGACAGGGTCAGCAGCTGTGGCTGTAGCGACACAACGAAAATCAATCGGAAACGATTCGACCACTTCATCGGTTTCCGAATCAAGGAACATGCAAGCAAGTTCGGAAGAATCGAATGCTTGATCCTCAGCAACAGGCAAACGGGACAACGCATCGGCGTTTCCGTGCTTAGCAGTGGACCGATACAAGATATCGTAGCGGTACTGCGAGAGGAAAATAGACCAGCGAATGAATTTCTGCGCTGTACGTGGAGGTACAGGCTTGGTCGGATGAAAAAGCGATGTCAAAGGTGTGTGGTCTGTGATGATGGTAAAGTGACGACCATACAAGAAATCATGGAACTTAGTAACACCAAACACGAGAGCCAAAGCTTCTTTCTCTATCTGTGAATAATTTCTTTGCGCAGACGAGAGCAATTTGGACGCAAAGGCAATAGGGCGATCATGGGAGCCAACTTTGTGCGCAAGCACAGCACCGATCCCGAAATCCGATGCATCTACCATCAACAAAAGGGGTTTCTGGGGATCGAATGGCGTAAGGCAAATATTAGAAAGCAACGCCGATTTCAACTGGCGAAAGGCGCGTTCGCATTCCGTCGTCCAGAGAAACGGAACACCTGTACGGCGTAAGCGATGAAGCGGAGCTGAAATGAAAGAGGCATTGCGCACATTCACTCACACCTTGTGATTCTACATTGTTCAATGTTCTTGCGACCTCCTGACGCAATGCGTGGGGAACATTGCGCGCTCGGAACAATTTCGGTTGCGCGTTTCCTTCCAGTTCCAAATGTGCTTCATAGTTTTTAGCGCAACCTAAGCCCGGTGCAAAATTGTCTGCAAATTCGTCACACAGCCGAGAAACACTGTCTGTAGGCACAGTCTGATTCACTGATAGGACCTGATTTACAATAGACATGTTAAACAACTGAAACAAATCTAGACCCAACAAGTTCACTGCAGAAGAAGAACGAAGAACGTAAAATGACACAAGTTTTGTTTGTCCCTTGTATGTTGCAAGAAGGCTGCACTGTCCTAACACAGGAATTTTCTGTCCGGAATATGTAGTTAGCTTAACATTTGCGGAACGCAACGGAGGTTTGCCCAGTTGTTTGTACGTGTCATGATTGAGCAATGAAACTGCAGCTCCGGTATCGAGCTGGAATGGTATCACTTTGCCTTCAAAGTCTAAGTCCACAAAAAGTTTATTGTTCTGCTGACGACAAGAGCGACTGTTTTGTGCAATTGGAACAGACACTGGTACAGAATCACTTGCTAATTGACGTGATTTCCGGCGACGTCGACGCACAGTTGTTGTGGGACGAACACAGTTACTGTTAGAGAAAGTGTCACTGGACGAAGTGGAATTAACGACATGAATATCCATAGGCGAAGGTCCACGAGCCTGAGTGTCCTTGGTTCGATTCCGGCGCGAAGCAAAGGGCCTGGAATGATTGTGATTGTCTGATCTGAGCTTTTTCTGGCAAACACTTTGAACATGTCCTTTCTTATTGCAGAAAAAGCAAATAGCTTGGCGTGACGGGCAATGTTCACGCGAATGTCTAGTAGCACACCGCGGGCACGATTTCACTACATTTGTGGGCTGGCGCGGCACACGTGGCTTAGCGCGCGGCGGCAGCTGTGCGGACGTGCGCGAGGCCCGGTTACCGGGCCGCGCAGCGCGTCCAGCGGGCCGGTTAATGTTACACACGGCTGGCGAAGTTTCAAAAGATTCCTGAGCACAGTCAAGTGTGTCCTGTCTATCCAATATGTCTATCACTTGTTGAAGGGAGGGATTAACTAGTTTCAAAATTTGCTCCCGTATGCGAACATCAGAAACGTTCTGTGCAATGGCATCACGCACCATTGTATCTGAATAAGAAAGACCACAGTCACATTCAAAGGCACAGTCCCTAGTAAGTCCTTGCAATGTTGCTACCCACTCCCTATTAGTTTGACCGGCCGTACGTTTTGTACGAAAGAACGTATACCGTTTTGCAACCACATTAACTGTTTCTTTGAAATAGGCATCTAATGCAGACAAAATTTCCTCGTAGGACAGAGTTGCTACGTCGCGTCGGGGAAACAATTTCACTATCACACGGTATGTGGACACACCGACACAAGAAAGCAAAAACGGCTGCCGCTCTTTACCTTGAATTCTGTAGGCTGCTAGATGAAAGTTGAACTGGCGAGACCACTCGTGCCAGGTCTCATCGGCTGCCACGTATGGTCGAAAGGGAGGTGCAACAGCGTTTAGTGGCAGCGGTAGCGAAGAAGCGGCGGCGGCCGCATCGGTTTGAATGGTACGTTGACCCTGGACGAGCTGTCCAAGGGCATCCAGTAACGCCTGCGTCTGCTGATTCTGCAAGCGATAAAATTCGGACAGTACATCTGGAGAATGTGGCGAAGCCATGACACAATTAAATGTAAGCAATCAGAAAGAACTCCCATCCTCGTCGCCAATGTTGTGTCGGTAGCTGGGCCGACACCGTGAAGTTGAGATGGCTGAAAATGCACGCTAGACTAACGCAGACGGGCGTGAAGTACTGGAACAGGCTACGTAATTAATGTTAAGAATAAAAGTACGTAGCTTGATTAATACTTATCTTTAATATCATTGTGGTACATCGATCTTGACGATACACAGGAGACTTTAAGTACAATCACTGTATGGCTAATGGCGCCTTGCTAGTTCGTAGCCATTAACTTAACTGATGGCTATTCTGTCTCTCGGCTAATGAGAGAGAAAGGCTTCGTACATCTGGTCGGTAGCTAGGTTCTCGTACAACTGGGGCGAGTGCTCTCTCGTATCACGAGACCTGCCTTGGTGGTGGCGCTAGGTCTGCGATTACACAGTGGCGACACGCGGGTCCGACATGTACTAATGGACCGCGGCCGATTTAAGCTACCACCTAGCAAGTGTGGTGTCTGGCGGTGACACCACAAAGTGCACCCTTCTACTCACAACGCCACCAGGGAACCAACCAGCCTGACACACATATATTCCATAACTCCCATCAGTAATTGATGGCAGAAGTACACTTTGCAAATATGGCAGGTTGAGAGATTGCAGGGCACTCTCACTTCTAATTCAGTGTTATGCCGCCTCATGTTCTTAGGGAAGATGATTTTTATTACGATTTGACTTCATACCTCATGATGGGATGGTGGCTGTAGTTAATGCTCTTGCTTGCATACTCTAGGGAAGGAAGCTTTACCTGCATTCAGAGGAATAGGGTGCCAATTTAAACAACTGCAGTAAAAGCTCGCAGCGACTGTGGGCCGAAGGAAGAGCGTTTTTTTCTGCGGAGCTTGGGTGGAAGTATTTCTGGACGGACGAGTTACGCGGTCTCATTCTGCAGACCGATTGGTTGGCGCCGGTCGGCCAGCATCCGTGTCCAGGTAGACTGACTAGCGCCGAGAAGTTGATGCTGCAATGGCCAGCTCATTGTAGACCGGCAATAAAGCAGAGGATGGGCCCTTGTTAGGCAGGAAGCCAACGAGACAACTGTGAGCGTTCTGCGAATTTCCGTGCGACAGGTCACTGGCGCCCAGACGTCCAGACTCTGTTACAAAACATATTTGTGAAAGCACGCGGATTTTAGCGAGTTTATGTCCGTTCTTTGGAAACTTCGAAATGGATACAATAGGGGAGATAACAATCTTTTTATGGAGGGGTGTGGCTCCATCCTGGTCATGTTGTTAGCAAAAGACACGGCATAAACGCTTGGGAAAGAGGCCGTCAAGCTGAATCTTTCTTCCTTTTCTCCCATTTAATTGTAATGTCTCAGATTCGTCAAATTGGTGTATGCACAGCAAGGGGCGCTCTCCGAGCTTCGAATTCCATGCTCCAGCTCGTGACTGGCTTGAGCTAAAGTGAGGGAAGTCTAAGATGTAAATGGGTTTTTGCTACCGAGATGAGGAGGAGAGCGGACAGAAAGAGAAGATCACTCTTGTACTGGCGCATCGCTAGTAAAGAACTCTAGGTCTCTATTTAAACGGTGAGACTTGTGTCTTTTGCTGGTGTGACACTTAGAGCCTGTGCTAGTCACCTTGTGAGCCAGAGGTACTGCACACATTGAGCGATGCGTGGGTGTACTTATTTGTCTTGAGTCGGCCGTCTAAACATTTGACATATTCCGTCATGCGTAGTCGTGGCAAGGAGTCAAATAGGTTTGGCAGACCAGCAAACGGGTCCACCTGCACACTGAAATCCACCGGGGTTTCAGAGGCTCATAGGAAAGTACCTGCGTTTCGAGCTGACCGAACGTGAGACCGCGTACTTGCATCTTTCGGGCGCGCAACATTAATAACAGATTGCGGCCGTCCATGACTCCAGTCACCGAATGCATCTGGTGTGCCGCCCTGACAAGCAGCAGGGTAAACTATTCGCTGCTACGGCGTGGGGCTCCAATATATGTTTCCCAGCACCCTGTTCTTTCGAAACATATTATTCTTTTTTTTTAATAGTAGAGTATAGATGCTTAATGATGGCGTAGCTTTTGTGCTATAGCCAGGATTCACATGTATGAAGTCAAATAAAGCGATTAGTGTTCCGGTAAGTGTCGTGTGTCAGTCCCCAGCTGATCACTTTGTCCACCATAGACCCCATGTTAGTGAAAGCGTTTGTCAAATAAACATGTTTGTGTGACGTTTCTTTAGTTATTTTTGTTCTTTTGTGATGTTGAGGATGAATAAATCAATTGTCATTTAGATCAAAACTTCTCCCTGTGTTCTGATTAACAGTACTTTGTAATTTTTATTCAAATCCAGATTCTAGAAGAGAGTAGCAAGCTTGCAAGGTGATATCGACTGATGCCACTTCCATTATTCATCGAACAAAATGTGACCAGTTACAGTTTTCTGCATCAGTGATGTACGGAACCTATTGTACACAATAAGCCCGATACATCAGGGTGATACCGACACATTTCCATCGATTTTGGACGCTGTCTGGAACAAACTGTTTATAGCCACGTGTGCCCAGGTACATCTTCCAGAAATGTCACACGGCATTGAAATTATTTTGACGACGAACGCATGGCGCTGGTTTACCTATTCAGCAGCAAATGTGAGTTTGTAAGCTGAAGTTACTGCGCTTTATGGCCTTCGACGCCATCTAACTTCCTGAATACTGTCAGGCCCCGTTCCAGAAGTTCAGTCTACAACCTGTCGACATATAAACATAGCTGTTCTACCAAAGGGATATAGCGGCATGCGTTCGGTCTCATTATTTCTGCAACGTCCGAACATGGGTTGTGATCTTCAGTTTCTTTCTATTATTAAAAAATGCAAGTTCGAAAAAGTGTCAAGACCCATTTTATTACCTCACGGAATGAACATGAAAGAATCAGAGAAATTCCAACTGATTCGGAGTATAAGCGTGCAAGAAGAGTCGGCTTGTACTAAACCTCCATAAATGTCTCATTTTAGCGAGTGTGAGTGCGTAGAGGATGGTATAAGAGGCGTACAGTATGATCGGCCGTGCTTTTCCACCCGAGTTTTACGGAGATTAAGACAATCCGAACTTTGACTGTCTTAGAGAGTCGTCATGTAGGAGCAATTCTGCTTGTTTTGCCGATATGTTCTTGAAGTTTATGTCCCTCGGAGAAGCAGTTCAAATGACTCTGAGCACTATGGGACTCAACATCTGAGGTCATAAGTTCCCTAGAACTTAGAACTACTTAAACCTAAGGACATCACACACATCCATGCCCGAGGCAGGATTTGAACCTGCGACCGTAGCAGTCACGAGGTTCCGGACTGAAGCACCTAGAACGACTCGGCCACAGCGGCCGGCGGAAAAGCAGTATCAGCGCCATTCGGTTCTCTGTAAAGTGCAATTCTACCTCCTGTGATTCTAATTGTAAGTGATGAAGCGGTAAGGTATATTATTCGGAATAACGTTCAAAAAGAATACGAATAAGATCTACTTAATTATTAAATCCATAAACTGATAATATCGACACAATCAATAATCATTAATTGAAAACCTACTTTAACATTATTCTTTTATGTATTACGTTGATCTGTTTATGGAGTCGTAATATCGTAGTAAGAAAGTACTTATGACCTGTAGGCTTCTCCTAATATCTGTACTGAAAAAAGCTACTTTTATTAGTAAATATTTATTAAGCAAGATTACTTGTTTCATGTGAGAAAAACTGTGCTTTCCCTTTGTACCTCACTGCTGACGTAACGGGCGTTCTCATGTCTAGCCGCAGCGCGTCACGCTACCGTCCCCTAGCAACACCATGTGATCGACCGGCTCCTTCAGCCAGCAAGAGACCGAAATCTTACTCCGCACTGTGTGCGTTCTGCAGTACCGCTTTACTCACTGAATGCTTCATGACATTTGCAGACGCGATACAAAATTGTAAAACTGGGAATCAAGGAAATAAAATGTGACCAGAACACAAGGAGTACCTTACACCAGACATTCATTCTGCACTGGGAATCACGAATACGAAAGGCGAGGATTGTTATTAGTAAGTGAAGTAATCTTTGATGCAGTTTGTTAACTGGCGTCTTGAGTGCATAGGTAATTCTAAGTGTAGACCTGAAAATTCGCTATTCAGATATATTATGAGGAGGTAAGATTGTGCGAAACGAGCGGGTGATACAGAACAATACCAACAGAAAAGCATCATGGTGAAGGAGAGATTACGAAGTCAGGTACCGGATACAAAGGTGTACACAGGAACGGATATACAGTAGACTACGTAATTAGGAAGATTAGGCTAAAGTTTAAGATAATCGTCAGGAAGGATGGCTTCTAAGGAATGGGAATAACGAAGATATGATGAATGGTGATGTGCATTCGAAGTTCTCTGAGACTGCAGATATTTCAAGTAAGCATATACAGTAATATTTTCATTAGAGCAGAAACTGGCGTTTCTAAAATGTTTTATCAGAGAAATGGGACTACAAATATGTATAAAATAAGCAACTGCAAAACAATGTATCAGTGGAAGAAGTAACAAAAAAATGACCAGGAAAATAATGTTTTATGGCACTGTAAGTCACATAAAAATGAAATTATAAGTGAAATCGAAATAACTCTCGGAACATTTAAAAAGAAAACTCAACATTAAGAGTGCAACACAACTTCACTGTTAAACGCAGAAGAGACGAAATGACTGCATTGAGGACCAGTAAGAGAAGGGAAATAAATTTCCTGTATGAGTCTGCAATCCTTGTCAATGTTTTGTTAAATAAAACCGCCTAGATCTCTTAATAAATTTCCTTATTTTTTACGCAGTTGCGGTTACTGTCATCATCAGATATCAAAAAGCTTAGATCTTCCAAAGAGGCTTCAGTGCCAGTATTGAACTCTGTCTTACGAGTTCTAAGCATTCTGATATTTGATGATGACAGCAGGCGAAGCTATCTAATTAATAAATACATTTATTAAGCTATCTAGTCTGTTTTGTTCACAAAATAAAGAACTGTGTACCTGTTAGCGTATTCGAAGAAGCGGTGTGTATAGATTTGGAGGATCAGTATTACAGTCAGAGTTTGACAGAAATTTGGGAAAGTTACTGTCTCATCCCCCCCCCATGAACCATGGACCTTGCCGTTGGTGGGGAGGCTTGCGTGCCTCAGCGATACAGATAGCCGTACCGTAGGTGCAACCACAACGGAGGGGTATCTGTTGAGAGGCCAGACAAACGTGTGGTTCCTGAAGAGGGGCAGCAGCCTTTTCAGTAGTTGCAAGGGCAACAGTCTGGATGATTGACTGATCTGGCCTTGTAACAATAACCAAAACGGCCTTGCTGTGCTGGTACTGCGAACGGCTGAAAGCAAGGGGAAACTACAGCCGTAATTTTTCCCGAGGGCATGCAGCTTTACTGTATGATAACATGATGATGGCGTCCTCTTGGGTAAAATATTCCGGAGGTAAAATAGTCCCCCATTCGGATCTCCGGGAGGGGACTACTCAAGAGGATGTCGTTATCAGGAGAAAGAAAACTGGTGTTCTACGGATCGGAGCGTGGAATGTCAGATCCCTTAATCGGGCAGGTAGGTTAGAAAATTTAAAAAGGGAAATGGATAGGTTGAAGTTAGATATAGTGGGAATTAGTGAAGTTCGGTGGCAGGAGGAACAAGACTTCTGGTCAGGTGACTACAGGGTTATAAACACAAAATCAAATAGGGGGAATGCAGGAGTAGGTTTAATAATGAATAGGAAAATAGGAATGCGGGTAAGCTACTACAAACAGCATAGTGAACGCATTATTGTGGCCAAGATAGATACGAAGCCCACACCTACTACAGTAGTACAAGTTTATATGCCAACTAGCTCTGCAGATGACGAAGAAATTGAAGAAATGTATGATGAAATAAAAGAAATTATTCAGATTGTGAAGGGAGACGAAAATTTAATAGTCATGGGTGACTGGAATTCGAGTGTAGGAAGAGGGAGAGAAGGAAACATAGTAGGTGAATATGGACTGGGGGACAGAAATGAAAGAGGAAGCCGCCTGGTAGAATTTTGCACAGAGCACAACATAATCATAACTAACACTTGGTTTAAGAATCATGAAAGAAGGTTGTATACATGGAAGAACCCTGGAGATACTAAAAGGTATCAGATAGATTATATAATGGTAAGACAGAGATTTAGGAACCAGGTTTTAAATTGTAAGACATTTCCAGGGGCAGATGTGGACTCTGACCACAATCTATTGGTTATGACCTGTAGATTAAAACTGAAGAAACTGCAAAAAGGTGGGAATTTAAGGAGATGGGACCTGGATAAACTAAAAGAACCAGAGGTTGTACAGAGATTCAGGGAGAGCATAAGGGAGCAATTGACAGGGATGGGGGAAATAAATACAGTAGAAGAAGAATGGGTAGCTTTGAGGGATGAAGTAGTGAAGGCAGCAGAGGATCAAGTAGGTAAAAAGACGAGGGCTAGTAGAAATCCTTGGGTAACAGAAGAAATACTGAACTTAATTGATGAAAGGAGAAAATATAAAAATGCAGTAAGTGAAACAGGCAAAAAGGAATACAAACGTCTCAAAAATGAGATCGACAGGAAGTGCAAAATGGCTAAGCAGGGATGGCTAGAGGACAAATGTAAGGATGTAGAGGCCTATCTCGCTAGGGGTAAGATAGATACCGCCTACAGGAAAATTAAAGAGACCTTTGGAGATAAGAGAACGACTTGTATGAATATCAAGAGCTCAGATGGAAACCCAGTTCTAAGCAAAGAAGGGAAAGCAGAAAGGTGGAAGGAGTATATAGAGGGTCTATACAAGGGCGATGTACTTGAGGACAATATTATGGAAATGGAAGAGGATGTAGATGAAGATGAAATGGGAGATACGATACTGCGTGAAGAGTTTGACAGAGCACTGAAAGACCTGAGTCGAAACAAGGCCCCCGGAGTAGACAATATTCCATTGGAACTACTGACGGCCGTGGTAGAGCCAGTCCTGACAAAACTCTACCATCTGGTGAGCAAGATGTATGAGACAGGCGAAATACCCTCAGACTTCAAGAAGAATATAATAATTCCAATCCCAAAGAAAGCAGGTGTTGATAGATGTGAAAATTACCGAACTATCAGCTTAATAAGTCACAGCTGCAAAATACTAACACGAATTCTTTACAGACGAATGGAAAAACTAGTAGAAGCCAACCTCGGGGAAGATCAGTTTGGATTCCGTAGAAACACTGGAACACGTGAGGCAATACTGACCTTAGGACTTATCTTAGATGAAAGATTAAGGAAAGGCAAACCTACGTTTCTAGCATTTGTAGACTTAGAGAAAGCTTTTGACAATGTTGACTGGAATACTCTCTTTCAAATTCTAAAGGTGGCAGGGGTAAAATACAGAGAGCGAAAGGCTATTTACAATTTGTACAGAAACCAGATGGCAGTTATAAGAGTCGAGGGACATGAAAGGGAAGCAGTGGTTGGGAAGGGAGTAAGACAGGGTTGTAGCCTCTCCCCGATGTTGTTCAATCTGTATATTGAGCAAGCAGTAAAGGAAACAAAAGAAAAATTCGGAGTAGGTATTAAAATTCATGGAGAAGAAGTAAAAACTTTGAGGTTCGCCGATGACATTGTAATTCTGTCAGAGACAGCAAAGGACTTGGAAGAGCAGTTGAATGGAATGGACAGTGTCTTGAAAGGAGGGTATAAGATGAACATCAACAAAAGCAAAACAAGGATAATGGGATGTAGTCTAATTAAGTCGGGTGATGCTGAGGGAATTAGATTAGGAAATGAGGCACTTAAAGTAGTAAAGGAGTTTTGCTATTTGGGGAGCAAAATAACTGATGATGGTCGAAGTAGAGAGGATATAAAATGCAGGCTGGCAATGGCAAGGAAAGCGTTTCTGAAGAAGAGAAATTTGTTAACATCCAGTATTGATTTAAGTGTCAGGAAGTCATTTCTGAAAGTATTTGTATGGAGTGTAGCCATGTATGGAAGTGAAACATGGACGATAAATAGTTTGGACAAGAAGAGAATAGAAGCTTTTGAAATGTGGTGCTACAGAAGAATGCTGAAGATTAGATGGGTAGATCACGTAACTAATGAGGAAGTATTGAATAGGATTGGGGAGAAGAGAAGTTTGTGGCACAACTTGACCAGAAGAAGGGATCGGTTGGTAGGACATGTTCTGAGGCATCAAGGGATCACCAATTTAGTATTGGAGGGCAGCGTGGAGGGTAAAAATCATAGAGGGAGACCAAGAGATGAATACACTAAGCAGATTCAGAAGGATGTAGGTTGCAGTAGGTACTGGAAGATGAAAAAGCTTGCACAGGATAGAGTAGCATGGAGAGCTGCATCAAACCAGTCTCAGGACTGAAGACCACAACAACAACAACAACTGTCTCATAAAACATGCTGGAAACATCCGATACTTTCTATGGCTCTGGCGTTTACTCCTTACTTCTGCTTTTCTTTTTTTTCTTTTCTGGCTGCTCAGTAAGGTACCCTCGAACGGCTTTCCCATTCTTGTTGTTCAAAGCGGTATGTTGGTTCTTTTCATTCCTAACTTTCATTTTCATTTCACATCCTTGCAGCGCCGTCTTCATGGGGATATGCACTTCTCCTCATTCAGTACACCATTAACCCAGTCTGGCGTTACATATCAACGCGACCTTCTTTTTTTCCTTTATTGAATTTCGATTCCCCCCGAAGGCGGAGGGCTGGCACCAGCTTAGTACGCGGCTCTTCAGCCTACAGAATTTTTAAAGCATAAGAAGATAAGAAACAATAAAATTAGGCGATAAAATGGTGACGTAAATTGTAAAACGGTGTAAAATTGTGGGAAGTTAAAACATAAAACAAAGGGTTGGCGATGCTTATAAAATACACAGGAAGCAGACAGGTAATATAGTAGACAGACATTTAAAAAAACACGTCGACAGTCTGGTTTCTGTTCGCAAGAGATATAAAAATTACACCCAGTGGCAGTATAATGTCCGTTCGCAACACTTCAGAGAAGATGCACAACACTTCACTATCACTGGAAGCACTGCTCTAAAAAGTCGGCTCGAAGATGACATACCACAGCCAAGGACAAATGGGTGGGAGAGGGGGCGGGACCTGGATAGATGAGGGGAAAAAAGGGGGTGAGGAGAGGAAAAACGATAGGGGAGCAACCGACGGAGGGAGAGGAATCATAAGGCGGGGGGGGGGGGGCAGGGTAGGGCAGACGCGAGAGGGAATGGGGAAAGGCAGAGAAGGGAAATGCAAAAGGACTCAGGGGAGAGAAGGAAGGCAGAGAGAGGGTTGGCAGGGAAAAAACAGGATGGAAGGGTGGGGGAGGGGGGGGGGGCGAGAAGGAGCCCAGGAAAAGGGCAGAGGAAGGGAGGTGGTGGTAGGGATCAGAGTTGATAGGAGAGATAATTGGAGGAAGAGAGGGCATCATCCAGAAGGGGGAGTTGAGAAGCCACATTGAGAAAGGAGATGGAGGGTGTAGAGATGGAGATCAAAGCGATCAAACTCTGTACTTTGAACTGTTAATATTAAGAAAGCAGATACAAGCACTAATACAAGAATCACAAGTCTTAGTAACATATCCGGATAAAAGTAAATCATTAACAACCGTAAACCTGCCTTACTGTTTTCTGTCTGCTGGAAATAACAAGAAACTGCCCAGTTTTATTTGCTTCATATGCATTCCATAGCTCAAATGGAATCTGACTTCTTCTTCATATTTGTTTCTTGCACTAATCAGAAGAGGGAAGCACTGGTCAGAAGTCGTCAGGTTTATCGCTACCTTCAAATATCGAATGCTTACAATTACCCACTGTGCACTGTTACCCGATTCTTCCTTATTCTTTATTTGCAAATACTAAGAGACCGTAACATAAAGCAGTACTACTAGCTTCAGCACGTTTAATACGCGTCTGGAAACTACACCCAGCCGAAGTGGCCGTGCGGTTAAAGGCGCTGCAGTCTGAAACCGCAAGAACGGTACAGTCGCAGGTTCGAATCCTGCCTCGGGCATGGATGTTTGTGATGTCCTTAGGTTGGTTAGGTTTAACTAGTTCTTAGTTCTAGGGGACTAATGACCGTGCTCAGAGCCATTTGAACCATTTTTTTGGAAACTACTGGTTGTTTGCAACCCTGTGGAAAAACAACCAGTGTTGAAATGGGAATGGAATTAATCTTTGCACATGGAGACGAATCTGAACACAGACATCTATAGGGTTGGATCTCCACCTTCAAAGACAACAGACTGCAGAGCCTGGGCTACCCTCAGGGTAGAATCTCCGTTTTCGAAGCTTTGTTGCTGTTGCTGTTTTTGTCTGACTGTCCATCCGTCCGTTCGTCTGCCTGCAGGCCCTAGTCCTCCGTCCGCCAGAGCCGCCGCCCGGTGCTCGCTGCTGCTGCTGTAGCCGTCCGTCTGTCCGCCTGCCACGCCCGAAGATTCCGGGCCGCGACCTTCTTCCCAACGTCGTCCAGCCGCTTTCATCGCCTGCCAGAGGGGCTGCCGTCGCCTCGCACTGCCGGCTCCTTCACCGCCGCCGCCATCCTTCACCGCTGCCGCCGTTTCTCGTTTCCTGCCGCTGCCGCCGCCGCCGCCGCCGCCGCCGCCGCCGCCGCCACCGCCGTCACTGCCACCGTCACCGTCACCTCCATCGCCGTCTTCGCCCTCTCTCGCACGCCGCCACCATGTCCCATCCCACCACCTCTATCATTTTCACCTTCCCCTCAGCTGCTCCAACAACCATCACATGGAGCTCATCCGCCACCCCCATTCCCGTCCTTCCTTCCCTGTCTGTCCACCCCACTCCTACGCCATTTTCGGCTGTAACTACCTCCAACTCTCCCTCCCCTGTCGCTGTCGCCCCATTGCCATCTGCAGACTTCCCACCGTTTCCTGCAACACCTCCGACAGGCTCCAAGCCAGCGCGGTTTTCGGCTCGCCGCTCCATGGTCTCTGTGCCACCCATACCCCTCCCTCTGCTTCATCTGCCCCTCAGAGGGGAACTGCCCCCGCCATCTCCCCTTGCAACCCATCCCCCAGCCCCCTCTCCATCCTATCCTGTCCATGAAACCTTCCAAATGCCCTGATATTGAATCTTCACCCCTATCTCCACAAAGAAAAACCCTGATCCCCATGACTCATCCACCCCCATGGATGCAACCTATATCCTCACTCCTGGCCACACCTGCCACCCACACCTTCGTGCTCTCCAATCGTGAGCCTCAATTCCTCGATGCCCACACCCTCACCCTGGCCATCTGTAAATACTTCCCCTATGCCCCCATCTTCCTTCTTATTCCTTGCAAGGACTCAGTCCTCATTAAATTCCCCAATGCTTCCTTCCACACCAAATCCTCTCCCAAATCCCATGCATCCAATTTGGCCAACGAGCCACACTCATCCCCTACCACACCCCATCCTCTCCCTGTCAGCCTCAACCCTCCTAATGTTTGCCAACCTTCACCACCATGATCGCAAAGCTTAGCCCCGTGGTCACAAAGGCTGAGATGTTGGCGGAACTCAACTCCCAGCCCAACATCGAAATCCACCCGGCCCATCGCATCTTAAATGGTATTGGGCTGACTTATCTGATGCTGATATTCACTGAATCCTCCTCCTCCATTGAACGCCTCCTTACAGAGGGATTGCCATCACAAAGTGGACCTTTCCCATTCCCCAGTCCAATCCTACCACTGCCAACACTGCCTCAAATACAATGACCATGTTAACTCTGCCTGCAAGAACCCCCAACCCTACCGGTCCCCACTGCAAAGCTTTGCACTTCTTAAAGAACTGCCCCAACGTCACCTCTCCCCCCTCCTGCAACACCTGGAATGAACCCTATCCTACTTACTCCTCGAAGTGTAAAGCAAAACCTCCTCCAGTCACCCCTGAGCTCACTGTCCCTGTCCATCCCACTGATGCCCCCATCCACCCCAACAACTCGCTCCGCCCTCCCCCTATTGCAGAGGACATCATCTGTTTCATCACCATTGTGCTCCAAAACATCCTCTCCTTCCAGCATTCCCACACCCTTTCCCAAATCGCCCCTGCTGCCCATTCCATCTTCCATCTTACCACCTATACCACCTACTCCCACAACCAGGTCCACTTCACCTTCACCCCCCTCACCACCACAGTCTAACTTCCCTCCCATGGCGTGACAACACTACAGTATCCTGTACCATAATATCCACTCCCTGCCCACCCACAAACTCCTCTTCCTCCACACCCTCCATCAGCAATGCATGGATGCCTTCATTCTAAATGAAACCTTCCTTCAACCCCACATCTCCAGCTCCACAGCTCCTCACACCATTCACCACACCGATAACCCATACCCTCTGGCGCATGGTGGGGTTGCTATAGGTCACCTCATGCACCTCCGTGTTTTGTCCCAACCTCTCCTCAACAATCCTGCCGAGCATCTCACCCTCAGCCTCTTATTTCCCACTCTTACTGTCACCTGTGGCACCATTTATGTCCACCCTCGAACTCCCATCCTGTACAATTTCCTGGCCCACATTGACTTCACCTTCTCCAACTACGTGATTGCTGCCCACCTCAATATCCACAGCTGTGCTCCTGCTGGCCTCCAGCAGTGGCATCTCCCTCCAGGGAGACCTGATTCCCCTCCCCCAGCACACCCAACCTGAATCCAACACCACCCCTGATATGATTCTTGCCTCTCCCAACCTCCTTGGGCGCATCATTGCAGATGTCCTTGACCTCATTGGCAGTGACCATACACCTGTTCTCCTCACTGTCTCTAATGGTCGCCATCCCTGTCCTGCTCCTCGCCCTGACATCCCTCCTAAACATGTCCATGATTACTCCCATGCTAACTGTGATGCCTACTGGGACTCAATTCACACCCAGGTCGAAGACCACGACCTTACCCTCCAGTCTCCTGATGATCTCTCCTCCATTGCTGCCTTCCAACACCAGACCTTGTCTGATGCTGTCGCCACCCATATCCCTACCAAAGACATCCACCCTCACAGCCCAGCCCTGCCCCCACAGGCTGCCCTTCTCCTTCGTGAATCCTGCCACCTCTACTGCTCTTTTCTCCAGAGTCATGACCAGTACACACTCACCTGCCACTGGCAATTACGACATGTCCCCAATCTGCTTACTGTGAAGAAACGCCGCACATGGCGACAGACATGTACACATCTCAACACCAACTTCCCTATAACCTCTTCCAAGTATTGGTCTCTCTGCACCGCCTTACTGTGAACCGCCCCATCCCCCAGTACCTTCTCCTCCTAGATGACCGTCCCTTTCATGACAACCTCAGTAAGGCTAAACACTTTGCCTCTCAACTATACAATGTTTTTTCCATCCCAGATGATCCCCAATTTGATTATTCCCTCTTCCCTGATGTCATCGACCATGTGGATACCTCTGTTCCTCCCCTTGCTCCTAGCTTCCAGTACTTGGGCCACACACTACCATCTGAACTTAACACTCCCATCACCACATAGGACATCAGCCTCACACTCCGCAGTAAATACGACACTGCTCCTGGCCATGATTGTGTTACCTACCGCCACCTCAAACACTGCCCTCCCTCCTTCCTTGCAGTCCTTGCCACCCTCTACAACGTAATCCTTGCCACCGGCTTCTACCCTGACCTGTGGAAAACCTCCCATATCCTGGTGTTCTTCAAACCCAACAAGCCTCCATCTGGTGCCTCTTCCTATCGGCCTTTATGTCTCACCTTGATGTTCAGCAAGCTCTTGGAATCCATCCTTACCCAGTGCATCCATCACCACCTCCACTGACACCACCTCCTCCCCAACACCCAATGTGGCTTTCGACTTTCCTTCTCTGCTGATGACCAACTCCTACGCCTCACTCATCTCCTCTCCCTCCAGCATAACTCCCGTCACTCTGGCATTTTTGTCTCCCTTGACCTCAAAAAGGCCTACAACCATGTCTGGCATCCCAGTCTACTGTTTAAACAACAGACCTATGCCCTTCCTGTCAACTACATCCATCTGATTGCCTCCTTCCCTCTGCCCCTCCTGCATTACCATCCATAACTCCAATTCCCGCACCTTCTACCCCTCTGCAGGTGTGCCACAGGACTCTGTCCTGCTCCTCTTCTCTATCTCCTTTACATGGTAGATATGCCCCAACCCTCCTTCCCCTACAGTACACCTCCTGCCGTATGCCAATGGCACCGCATTCTATGCCCTTTCTCCTACCCTCCAATGGTCCCAATGCCTACTCCAGCCTCATCTTGACCTTTTTGACGCATGGTGTAACTAGTGGCTCCTAAAAATCAATCCTTCCAAGACCCAGGCAATCATCATAGGTCGTACCACTCGCTCCTTCCAGCTTCTTGATTTCTCCCTTCCATCTGAGCCCATCCTGTCCGCCTCTCCCCCACCCTCACCTACCTTGGCTTCACCATTGACCATCGCTTCACCTGGATCCCTCATTTCCACTCTATCCAATCCAAAGCCCACAACTGCCTCTGTCTCCTCTCTAGCTGGACATGGGGGTTGAACCCCTCTACCATCCTCCACACCTACAAATCCTTAATCTGTCCTATCCTCCATTATGCCAGTCCCACCTGGATATCCACCCCCCCCCCAACCCAATTCTATAAGTCCCTCCAGATCCTCGAGTGCCATGCACTCTGCTTCGCCTTCTGTATACGCCTCCCGTCCTCCACGTCAATCCTATACAACCTGATTCCTTTCCCCCATCTGCTCCTATTCCTCGAACATATCTGCGTACTGTACTGCCACCTTGATCCCCCTCATCTCCTGGTTGTTCTTCTGCTCTCCAACCCCCGCCCTCTGCCGCTCCTTCAATGTTGTGTCGCCCCTACCCTCCATCTCTATACTGTTCATCTTCTTTCCCAAGGTGGCTTCCCGCAACTCCCCCTCCTGGATGAAGCCCTGTCTCCCTCCGTTTATCCCTCTTACCAACTCTGATCATCACCTCCCCCTCCTTTCCTCTGTCCTTTCCCCGAGCTCCCTCTGCCCCCTTCCACCCATTTTTTCCCCACCTACCTCTGTCTGCCTCCCTTCTCTCCCCTGCGTCCTTTCTGCTCTCCCCTCCACTGCCTTTCCCACTCCTCGTGTCTGCCCAGCCCCCCTTTTCTATGTCCCCTCCCTCCATCAGCTCCCCCTTTTTTTTCTTTTCCTCTCCTCCCCCCTTTTCCCCATCTCCCTTTTCCCCCAATGCGCCACCATGTCACCTTTATAGTGCTGTTATAAGTGAATGTTCAGTGTTGTGCGTCCCGAACATTCCGCCATGAACATTCCGCCATACTGTCGCTAGTTGTGTTTTTTATCTCATGCGAAGAGAAACCAGACTATCGCCGTGTTTTTTAATTGTGTCTGTCTACTTCTTGTGTGTATTCGTCCGCATCGTCACTGCAGTGTCCTTACGTTTTAAATTCCACAACTTACCGCCATTTTACAGTTTTTTACAATGTCACCGTTTTATCGCCTGTTTTTCTTGTTTGTTTCTATTATTATTATTTTTTTAACTTTTCTGTAGGCTGTCTCCAAGAAAAGTTCCATTTAATCTCCACAGGAAGTGAGAGACATTCATTTTTTTATCGATCAGCCTTATATCAACTTAAATTTTTTGGTTCTCTCATATAATCTATACTGTACCACTCTAATTAGAGTGCATTTGCCTTACGATTTTCTAGGACAGTATTTGGCCCTTACTGTTGGCTACGCTTCTTCCAGAGGTGACCGTGGCCGAAGCTTCTGGATATCAATAGACTGCCTTCTCAGCCTGACTTATGGGAACATTCCAGGTCTGGTGCAGCCATTTCGGGTATGAAGCCTCCCCTATCGTACAAAAAATAGACCCCACAAGTTTTAAGAGCATTCATTTTAAATTTTATACACAATAGATAAAAAAAGTACTAGTAGAAACCACTGTATATCACAGGAGATACTTCACAACTTGAGTCCAAGGCTTCGTGGAATCTGTAACACACTGAATAATACTGTCAACTCTTATGAACTGAAATAAGGAATTATCTGACCATTCTTCCCCTGTGGGTATCGGAATATTAAATTATCAAACGATTTCCGAAATGGAGTGTCCCACGCGGCTAGCTCCAGTTATCCTTCCGCGTTCAAAGTCTGTTAATTCCCCTCGTATGGCCACAGTCACGTCGGAAACTCTTTCACATCAATCATCTGTCGGTAAGTGACGGCTGGACATTCCACTGCCCTTTCACATCTTGTGTACAGGGTACCGTCGCTGTCTGTGTATGTGGATATTGCTATCCCATGACTTCGTCCTCTGTGTACGTTTCTGTAGAGGGCTGTGAACCATCAATTAAAGGGCGGTTCACAAACAACAACTCATGTACACATATTATTCCAAAAATGTTATCGTGGAAGTGGGGGCCAGGAGGTGCTGGCGAAATAACACACACTGCTAAGGTTATCTTTTTACTTTAAAGGATTTCTCAATAATAAATTTTTAAGTCTGGCATTAAAAAAAAAAAAAAACATTTCGAATAGCTGACAAATTTTCTTTATAAAAAGGAGATTGCTATGTATGTCGTTAACAACTTCCCAATAATAAGACTTTAAACTTGTTATATCTATAAGAGAACAATTCCTTCAAAAAAAACTGTTGTGGTTGGCAGGAGAGCCAACACCGTGTTACTAGAGGAGGCCGAAATGCACGCGTTTTACCTCAGGCTGGCGTGAGGTCTGGAACAGGACAAGGAAATTAGAATTTAGAAAAACGGACGTAACTGGTGGAATTCTTAACTTTAATCCATTAATGATGAACGTCGGTTTTGACGGTACATGATTCACAATATCAATAGTAACTGATAATGGCGCCTTGCTAGGTCGTAGCAAATGACGTAGCTGAAGGCTATGCTAAACTATCGTCTCTGCAAATGAGAACGTAAGTAGGCAGTGAACCATCGCTAGCAGAGTCGGCTGTACAACTGGGGCGAGTGCTGGAAAGTCTCTCTAGACCTGCCGTGTGGCGGCGCTCGGTCTGCAATCACTGATAGTGGCGACACGCGGATCCGACGTATACTAACGAACCGCGGCCGATTTAAGGGCTACCACCTAGCAAGTGTGGTGTCTGCCGGTGACACCACAAAAACACCCATAAGTAGCTAGTTTGTACTAAAGCTAAAATAGTTGTCTCTCTCCAGTTAAATGACTTATATTACACCTGTCAGTTGTTACAAGATAAATGTGAATAAGCTAGCATACAAACCTTCACATTAAAGGTAGTTCCCAAAAAAATTTTCCTTCGCTCGGTGAGGGAGTGACACGTGTAACGGGGCCCAAATCCCTATAGGCGGAATAGTTATTGGTGGTCTACAGGGCCACAGCAGATCAACCCCAAAACTTCCATTACAAGCCGCCACCTCCCCGACTTACCCAAAACCAGAAGATGCAGCAAGGGCAGTGCCTGCACAGACTCCGAACCACAGAAATCCGCGACACCAACCTTAATCACCCCATCGAGGTGTGAATGAAAACAGCCCGACCAAGAAGCAACTACCACATTCCCGCGGCCAGGCAAACGAAAACTGTGGTGGGACGACCCCAACAAAACCACTGGTGAAGAAACTCATACACTTTACTACAACTTGAAAAGCCCCTTTTCATCTGTTACACAGAAACAGTAGTCAACTTCTCACACTCCACCACAGCGCCGGAAACACGTTGCACCGGTTCATATTTCAGATGTGGTGTGTTCGTCTGTGTTGGTATTTGTTATCTACAGTTTCCTCTGTATAGATTTGTTGTTCTGTTCGTTATTTTCAGTCCTCGTGTTTGAATGTCTTGTACGGTGCTTTGTAGAATAAGTAACATTACGCTCCATCAAGGAAGCCCCACCACCCCATTAATCTCTCCTCGTAAGACTCAAAAGCACCTCACGTAATTGATAATTTCCCCATTTTATAGGCTTCTCCATTCTATTAGATCTTCAGTGTCAGCATAAATTCTTTAAGCGAACGAGTGGGAGAATTCGACTACGGTCATGATTCCCAATTTCATTCCCTCAGTCTTTTGTAGTATGACGTCACGGTCTCCCGGCGCCTCGCGGAGGGTGCCTGTCGCTGTCATCCCATTACGGAGGCCGGGACGCCATCCGTATTAATCAGACGGCTTCCTCCAGCACTGGAGAGCAAAATAAGAGCGCCTGGAGATGCGCCGCGGCTGACGACGAATCCTCGCCCTCTCCCTCCCGCCCATTCCGTCCCGGCGGAAGGCTCTCAGCGGCCGAGCGGGAAATGAGTCGGTCGTTTAGGGCCGCGACGCGATGCGCAGCCGATTGAATAACACTGCCGTCCGGCGGAATTGCGGCCTTAATATTGAATAAGAGCCCAGGAAAGGGCGGCGGAAAGGGCCCGCCAAAGGGAGGCGGCGGACGTCGAGTTTAAAAACTCGGCGGCGCCGGCGGTGCTGCACCCCCCGCACCTTTTCCGCGCATTAGCCCGGTCCTTCCGCATTAAATATTCAGGCTGTAAGGACGCAGGAGCGGCGCCGGGAGACGCGCACGGGAAGCCGCCGCCGGCGGAAGACACTTGCCGAGTTTTTACAGGCGGCGCCGACGTCACTTCCGGACGGGCCACTTTGTTCCCAGGCACAACCGGCACGCCGCTATGCACCTGAGCTCCGAAACGGAACGCAGCACACTCCACTGTGCATCCTTAAAGTCTCAACTACAATAAACACGACGCCCCGTTCAAACCTCCCACATACACCACTGGCCATTAAAATTGCTACACCAAGAAGAAATGCACACTATAAACAGGTATTCATTGGACAAATATATTATACTAGAACTGACATGTGATTACATTTTCACGCAATTTGGGTGCATAGATCCTGAGAAATCAGTACCCAGTACAACCACATCCAGCCGTAATAACGGCCTTGATAGGCCTGGGCTTTGAGTCAAACAGAGCTTGGATGGCGTGTACAGGTACAGCTGCCCATGCAGCTTCAACACGATACCACAGTTCATTATGAGTAGTGACTGGCGTATTGTGACGAGCCAGTTGCTCGGCCACCATTGACCAGACGTTTTCAATTCGTGAGAGATCTGTAGAATGTGCTGGCCAGTGCAGTAGTCGAACATTTTCTGTATCCAGAAAGACCCGTACAAGACCTGCAACATGCGGTCGTACATTATCCTGCTGAAATGTAGGGTTTCGCAGGGATCCAATGAACGGTAGAGCCACGGGTCGTAACACATCTGAAATGTAATCTCCACTGTTCAAAGTGCCGTCAATGCGAACAAGAGGTGACCGAGACGTGTAACAAATGGCACCCCATACCACCACGCCGTGTGATACGCCAGTATGGCGATGACGAATACACGCTTCCAATGTGCGTTCACCGCGATGTCGTCAAACACGGATGCGACCATCATGATGCTGTAAACAGAACCTGGATTCATCGGAAAAATTGTCGTTTTGCCATTCGTGCACCCAGGTTCGTCGTTGAGTACACCATCGCAGCCGGTCCTGTCTGTGATGTAGCGTCAAGGGTAACCGCAGCCATGGTCTCCGAGCTGATAGTCCATGCTGCTGCAAACGTCGTCGAACTGTTCGTACAGATGGTTGTTGTCTTGCAAACGTTCCCATCTGTCGACCCAAGGATCGAGACATGGCTGCACGATCCGTTACAGCCATGCGGATAAGATGCCTGTCATATCGACTGCTAGTGATGCGAGGCCGTTGGGATCCAACATGGGATTCCATATTACCCTCCTGAACCCACCGAGTCTATAATCTACTAACAGTCATTGGATCTCGACCAACGCGAGCAGCAATGTCGCGATACGATAAACCGCAATCGCGATAGGCTACAATCCCGACCTTTATCAAAGTCGGAAACGTGATGGTACGCATTTGTTCTTCTTACACGTGCCTTCACAATAACGTTTCACCAGGCAACGCCGGTTATCTGCTGTTTTTGTATGAGTAATCGGTTGGAAACTTTCCTCATGTCAGCGCGTTGTAGGTGTCGCCACCGGCGCCAACCTTGTGTGAATGCTCTGAAAAGCTAATCATTTGCGTATCACAGCATCTTCTTGCTGTCGGTTAAATTTTCGCGTCTATAGCACGTCATCTTCGTGGTGTAGCAATTTTAATGGCCAGTAGTGTACTAAAGGCACAGAAAAAAACTACAGAAGTAGAAAAGTCACACCAATACCCAAGAAGGAAAGCAGGAGTAATCCGCTGAATTACAGGCCCATATCACTAACGTCGATTTGCAGTAGGGGTATTGAAAGACGTGCCCTTCAGTCACCATTCAGTGCTCGTATTTCGTATTTCTAATCCCAGCATTCTGGTACTCGGTAAAGTAATAATTCAGGTAATATTAATAATTTTTGTGGGTTGCCTGATTTATTTGACGACTTTTACAGCTTATCTCACACTGATCTGTGAGAGGAGTTTGGCGCTAGAAATTTTCTTTATTTATGGGCGAGGGCAGCAGTCTTCCTAGCAGCCATGATGGCTTTCCCATTCCTTTTCCGATCGCCAGGATAGCACATGGTGTCGTTTGAACATTCAGTAGTGGCCAAAGTTTCTCATGTTCTCAGTTCCCCAACCTGCCTTACCAACCTTGTAAACGCTATTTCTGCTCAATTTTAACGTCGCGAGGTCGCCTCCCTGTGAAATTCCTGCCCGATGATTGGCAAGTTCAGTTGCGCGCCTGTTTATCGCGGGCGGGCGCCAAACGCCCTCCGCGGATGGGTGGCGGACAAAGGGATAGTAGCTCAGTTCTAGTGTGACCGTGCTGGAGACCGGAGGTGCCGCTTCCAGCAGATGAAGTTCGGTAAGCATGAGCGCCGACGTGCACTGTAGATTCGTGCCCTGCGGCCCAGAGGGAACCTGATAGGTCAATGTGAATAGTTTCGCGTCTTGCGGGTTTTATTGCTTTAGTAGGTACGGGAGGCTACCGAGCGATTCACGCACAGAAGCATCTTCTTAGTCTTTGGCTAATTCCTGGTGGTAGTCGTTGCGCACCTGGAACCCCTTCCTTTACTAAATGGGATTCTATTTGATAATACGGCAATCGCTACTAAAATACCTGAACTCGAATCTTTCTTCCCCCCACCCCTGCCACGCGGGATTAGCTGAGCGGTCTAAGGCGCTGCAGTCAGGAACAGTGCGGCTGGTCCCGTCGAAGGTTCGAGTCCTCCCTCGGACATGGGTGTGTGTCTTTGTCCTTAGGATAATTTATGTTAAGTAGTGTGTAAGCTTAGGGACTGATGACCTTAACAGTTACGTCCCATAAGATTTCACACACATTTGAACATTTTGTTCCCCACCCCCATTTGGTTGTATTATTGTTCGATTCTCAACTGTTTAATAAATGAGTCCGTTAATCTTACATTCTCTCTCTTTCCTTACGTGAACTCACCCCTAGTGTAACAGAATAATGCGGAACTATAACGGTTGCTATAAGGTCGTGCTGGTCTCGCGCCACTAACGATAGTACAAAGATTCAATATCGCGCGCCTGGCACGACCATTGTACGCATGGCACCGATGACGGTAGTAATCATGATCAACTAAACCCCATTGATAAACTGGGAAGTGTTCACGGCTCAGTGTGAGTACGTGAGCACTAAATCCACCTGATGTGGTGGAAGTAGTGGCCTCTGTTTTGCCCTCCTGGTTTAGACAAAAAATATCAAAAATCACAGCCCCTACAGCAAGGAATAGTAGTAACCTGTAAAATAAAAACGAGTCACCGCTTTTAATATACTGTATTCGAACATTATGAAGTACCTCGAAGAAAACGATTTATTGACATACAGTCAGCACGGATTCAGAAAATATCGTTCTTGTGAAACGCAACTAGCTCTTTAAACTCAAGACGTAATAAGTGCTATCGACAGGGGAAGTCAAATTGATTCCATATTTTTAGTTTCCCGGAAAGCTTTCGTCACCGTCCCTCAGAAGCGTCTTCTACATCTACATCTACATCTACATCCATACTCCGCAAGCCACCCGACGGTGCGTGGCGGAGGGTACCCTGAATACCTCTATCGGTTCTCCCTTCTATTCCATTCTCGTATTGTTCGTGGAAAGAAGGATTGTCGGTATGCCTCTGTGTGGGCTCTAATCTCTCTGATTTTATCCTCATGGTCTCCTCGCGAGATATACGTAGGAGGGAGCAATATACTGCTTGACTCTTCGGTGAAGGCATGTTCTCGAAACTTTGACAAAAGCCCGTACCGAGCTACTGAGCGTCTCTCCTGCAGAGTCTTCCACTGCAGTTCATCTATCATCTCCGTAACGCTTTCGCGATTACTAAATGATCCGGTAACGAAGCGCGCTGCTCTCCGTTGGATCTTCTCGATCTCTTCTATCAACCCTATCTGGTACGGATCCCACACTGCTGAGCAGTATTCAAGCAGTGGGCGAACAAGCGTACTGTAACCTACTTCCTTTGTTTTCGGATTGCATTTCCTTAGGATTCTTCCAGTGAATCTCAGTCTGCCATCTGCTTTACCGACGATCAACTTTATATGATCATTCCATTTTAAATCACTCCTAATGCGTACTCCCAGATAATTTATGGTATTAACTGCTTCCAGTTGCTGACCTGCTATTTTGTAGCTAAATGATAAAGGATCTATCTTTCTGTGTATTCGCAGCACATTACACTTGTCTACATTGAGATTCAATTGCCATTCCCTGCACCATGCGTCAATTCGCTGCAGATCCTCCTGCATTTCAGTACAATTTTCCATTGTTACAACCTCTCGATACACCACAGCATCATCTGCAAAAAGCCTCAGTGAACTTCCGATGTCATCCACAAGGTCATTTATGTATATTGTGAATAGCAACGGTCCTATGACACTCCCCTACGGCACACCTGAAATCAATCTTACTTCGGAAGACTTCTCTCCATTGAGAATGACATGCTGCGTCCTGTTATCTAGGAACTCCTCAATCCAATCACACAATTGGTCTGATAGTCCATATGCTCTTACTTTGTTCATTAAACGACTGTAGGGAACTGTATCGAACGCCTTGCGGAAGTCAAGAAACACGGCATCTACCTGTGAACCCGTATCTATGGCCCTCTGAGTCTCGTGGACGAATAGCGCGAGCTGGGTTTCACATGACCGTCTTTTTCGAAACCCATGCTGATTCCTACAGAGTAGATTTCTAGTCTCCAGAAAAGTCATTATACTCTAAGCAAACTGCGTGCCTACGGAGTATCGCATCAGTTGTGCGACTGGATTCGTGATTTCCTGTCAGAAAGGTTACAGTTCGTAGTAATAGACGGAAAGTCACCGAGTAAAACAGAAGGAATATCCGGCGTTCCCTGAGGAAGTGTTATAGGCCTTCTGTTGTTCCTGATCTATATTAACGACATAGGAGACAATCTGAGTAGCCGTCTTAGATTGTTTGCAGATGATGCTGTCATTTAGCGTCTTGCAAAGTCATCAGATCATCAAAACGACTTGCCAAATGATTTAGAAAAGATATCTGTATGGTGTGAAAAGTGGCAATTGACCCTGAATAAAGAAAAATGTGAAGTTATTCACATGAGTACTAAAAGAAATCAGATAAATTTCGATTACACGATAAGTCACACAAATCTGAGGGCTGTAAATTCAACTAAATACTTAGGGATTAAAATTACAAATGACCTAAATTTGGAACGACCAGCCGCGCGGCATTAGCCGAGCGGTCTAGGGCGCTGCAGTCATGGACTGTGCGGCTGGTCCCGGCGGAGGTTCGAGTCCTCCCTCGGGCATGGGTGTGTGTTTGTCCTTAGGATAATTTAGGTGAAGTAGTGTGTAAGCTTAGGGACTGATGACCTTAGCAGGTAAGTTCTATAAGATTTCACACACATTTGAACATTTGGAACGATCACATAGATAATATTGTGTGTAGAGCAAACCAGACTGCGATTTATTAGCAGGACACTTAGAAGGTGCAACAGGTCTACTAAAGAGACTGCTTACACCACGCTTGTCCGCCCTATTCTGGAGTACTGCTGTGCGGTGTGGGATCCGTATCAGGTGGGACTGACGGATGACATCGAAAAAGTACAAAGAAGGCCAGCTCGTTTGTATTATTGCGAAATAGGGGAGATAGCGTCACAGACATGATACGTGAATTGGAATGGCAATCATTAAAACAAAGGCGTTTTTTTGTTGCCACGGGATCTTCTGATGAAATTGCAATCATCAGTTTTCTCCTCCGATTGCGAAAACATTCTGTTGACACCCACCTACATAGGGAGAAATGATCATGACCATAAAATAAGGGACATCAGGGCTCGCACAGAAAAATTTAAGTGCTCGTTTTTCCTGCGTGCCTTTCGAGAGTGGAACGGTAGAGAGACAGCATGAAGGTGGTTCATTGAACCCTCTGCCAGGCACTTAATTGTGAATAGCAGAGTAATCACGTAGATGTAGATGTAGATATGATAATGAAGTTGCACCATATGCCACCTACGGCATTTCAAATAATTTATGTTACTGCGTCAGATGTGGCTTCTATTATCGGCAGAGTGCAGCATGATCACATGAGGTGAAAATAACAACACCGCAGTAGCGCGCAGAAGCTGTAATGTTTGCGGGAAAGAAAATCGACCATGACTGTCCAAATAAATTATCGTCGGTTGCACAGATGTGTCTCTCCCGACGTAAAAACAATTAAGGAACGCTATCGTAAGTTTCTAGCAACAGGAAGTGTTCTGAAACTTTCTGGCTATGCAGATCGTAGTGTTTTGGAAGAGAAAGTGAGGGACAGGCCATCTGACAGGCGTTTCTCAGAATTCTACGTAAGTCACTTCGTCATCCATGCAACTTAATGTACGTCTAGTAACATTGCATCGTGTAGTACACCAGGGTCTTCATTTGCATGCTTACAAAGTGAAAACGCTGCAACGTCTGATGCCGAACGACAAACTATGATGGATATGTTGCACCGTATTCACATGAACGCCAACTTTCCGGGCCGGCCGCGGTGGTCTCGCGGTTCTAGGCGCGCAGTCCGGAACCGTGCGACTGCTACGGTCGCAGGTTCGAATCCTGCCTCGGGCATGGATGTGTGTGATGTCCTTAGGTTAATTAGGTTTAAGCAGTTCTAAGTTCTAGGGGACTGATGACCACAGCAGTTGAGTCCCATAGTGCTCAGAGCCATTTGAACCATTTTTGACCCAACTTTCCGGAAAGATGTTTGTTCTCAGATGAGAGAACCTTTCATGTCTCAGGAACGGATAATCGGCATAGCTCACTCAGTTTTTCCGGCTAGCGAATGGGAAGCAGCTGTGCAGAAAATTGTTCGACGTCAGCTGATAGTGTGTATAGTTTTATGAAACAACTTGTCTGTAGCGTGTGTGTGTGTGTGTGTGTGTGTGTGTGTGTGTGTGCAATGACTGAATAGTGTAGCATTAGCCTTTTATCATTATTAAATAACTTGTTTGTAAAGCAGTACTGCACATTAGGGGTAGACTGTATAAGGTAGCACTGTTTCAAGGAGAATGGCCTTGTATACGGGAGGGTGGAGGCTTCAAACTTCATCCAGCCATCTTGATTTAGGTTGTTATTTGACATTGTCAAACTGGAAGACACACGATCTGTTGTTTTAAAATACGTGAACAAAAATTCTTAGGTGAAGCTCGCTAAAATTCCTTTACTTGATAATTAGTTTCTGTTCATTCACTAGCCGCCTACATATCAATAAAAGTATTATTACTTGATTCCGTGTTTACCAGGCCTGGTGGCTGATGTACGCGGAATCATGCCATAAAAGTTTTGTTGATCTGTAGATTATTCGTCAATGAATTGAAACTAGTTATTAAGTAAAGGAATTTTAGCGAACTTGACCTAAGAAATTTTTTAATCGTAATATCCTGATTTAAGTTTCCTTGGTTTCCCTAAATTGTGCCGGCTGGAGTGGCCGAGCGGTTCTAGGCGCTACAGTCTGGAACCGCGCTACCGCTACGGTCGCAGGTTCGAATCCTGCCTCGGGTATGGATGTGTGTGATGTCCTTAGGTTAGTTAGGTTTAAGTAGTTCTAAGTTCTAGGGGACTGATGACCTCAGATGTTAAGGGGCTCCGGAAAGGCTCAAAAATCATGAAAGGTTCAATTTTTACTTTTTTGCGTTTTCTGAATCTGCAGACTATTACCTTTTAATAGATATATAATTTATTCAATTCCGAAGACTACAACTATTTTTAAATTTTTTTTGAAATGTGTTCTACATGGGCGTGACCCACTCTGGCGCTGTTAAACTGCTGTCAAATGGTGTTATTATTCACGTCCGTGTTCATCAGGTACATTTTAGTGATGTGAGATAAAGTATGTGTTGTGGCTAACCTGTGATGGTTCAATATATATCGCTGGTGTGATTGTCGATTGTCTCATGTTTATTTACTCTGTCGTTATCTCGAAAATATTCGTAATTAATTCTGTTTCTTGAGTCTCTGTTTTGTTGAAGTATAATAATGAGTAAAAGTAAAGTTATTAGAAATCCTCTGAAGGCTTTTAAGAAAAGGAGATATGCTGGAAAGCCAAAGGTATTTAGAAATGTGGGAATGAAGATAGGTTCTAACATGGTGCGAGCGATGCTTGCTTTAGACAAGGAACGCCTTCGGGCTGCAGACAGGGCTGTAAAGAGTCTAGAAATACAAGCAAGAGTAAAGAGGAGGAGGAACAAGAGGAAGCTGGAGGAGGAGTTTGCAGAGGATGAAGATAATCCATCCTATGGGCCTGGAATGCACTAAAAAGTTAATCCAATCTTTGTCGCTCGATTCCCAAAACTTTTATTTTCTCATACTAATTACATGTTTTCTAAGGATCTTCCAAACATATTTGTTTCAAACTTTCAGTAAATGTTACACAGTACCTTCTGCATAATTTAACACAGCCTTTTTCCAAAAAACTGTATATTTTTGAATATATAAATAAAAAGTTGCAAAAAATGTTGTGAATTTTCATTACAATTGAAAAAAAATCATCTTTAATAACTGAACTAAAATTTTGTAAAACCCCTGTGTTAAGTTGTAGCCCATATTCCAATAAATAATCTGTAAAAAGTTCAACTTCCTACCTCAAATACTTTGTGAGGAAAGATGTAATTTATAAGCGTTATTTTAACATTGCAAGTATAGGGCGTTCCGGAGCCCCTTAAGTCCCATAGTGCTCAGAGCCATTTGAATCAACCCCAAATTGTTTCCGATAAATGACTGGCTGGCCGCGGCCACGGCCTTGTCATTCTACACTTACAAATCTGTAAATGTCTGAATATGTGAATCGCTTTATTTTTGTTATTCTTAAATTGTAATACCAAGATACGTCCACTATCGTTGCAAAAGAGATCTACAGATATATAAAACAACCAGTTCAACTACTGATACTGGTGTTCGGGTTTGTGGCCCTCAAAAGATTGAATACAAACTCAATATTCTTTGTGACATAAATGGTCCACACGTAGAGGTGTACTTAGATTATTGTTTTGGACGTTAACAGGATCATATTTAATAGTTTCTGTGAGTAGCGCGTTGTAAATAAATGCGCCTTGCATAAATTGAGACGCATCTGAGGGCACAAAACATTTCAAATCACGTTCATATGGGGTAGATATCCATAATTACATGAATGTAATACATGTTTTACGAGAGTTCTAGCTACAGACGATCAGCTGCAGCCACAAAAAATCATTGAAAAGTCTTGTCGAGATACGTTGTTGTTGTCTTTCAGTAGCATCAGGAAGTTTACCTAAGGTTAATCAAAGTGTAATATATCGTTCCTCAAAAGATGTAATGTTTTTTAATGCTAACTGTGCATCATTTTTTCATTACTGTCTCGTCCGTGCGTGGTGTGGTGTATGTTTTACCTTGTGAGACGTCGGTTTCAGTTTTTGTAGGGGGAAACTTTTTATCTCTACCACTTGTTCGTGAGTTTGGCAGGGTGTAGAATTATGCATTTATGAAATGAGACTTGATTTAATAATGTCATCATCGAGAAGAAGATTCTTGATTTTAATATTGTGCATGCTTGTGGTTCACACAGCAGATATTTACCAATGTGATACTTCCCAATGTGCTACTTGTGTCAGAGATTGTATTTTCGTGGACGATACCTCTCTGCGTCGTACATCTTTTTTCGCTAGTAAGTGCTGCAAAACACCGGTAGAGTCACCCTTGCTTAGCTTGTGGTGAAGAGAATACACCTCATATTACTGGACGGACTTATAAATGAGTGCACCAGATACGTGTTAAATATTTGGCGGGCAGGAGAGGGGGGGGGGGGAGGGGGGGGCTGTGAACCTCGCTTTTCTTTCAGCGTAATCTTCTAGCTTCTTTGCACTAAATATTTTTCGTGGAAACCACGTTTTCCTGTGCTTTGAGTTAATACATGAAGTATAAAATTGTTCTTTGATTATAACTTTCACGGTTACACGATTCACTTGCAATGTATTAAATATTCACAGATTAATTGTTATCTTAGGATCTACATTTGGTACTGTTATATATAAATACTATTTTTGCTAATTGTAGCATACAAACGCACTCATTATAGAACCAGCTGTGCCTCTAGGTAGACGTTCCATGGGTTCCGGCAGCAGATATGGAGATGGAACCCCGCTGGGATGAGCTGTCTACGTCATCACCACACTCACTGAGCCATAAAATGGAGCTGCTACCATGTGCCTGTTGTTGACGCGTTCGCCACCCCAAATACTTCAGCTGGCAAGCGTTGTCAACTGGGAGACTTTTCGCAACAAAAAAAAAAAAAAAAGTTCTTTCCTTCTACAGAGGTAAGTTGTACGTAACGAAATAAGTTATCACCTGCGTCTTAGAACGATTCTGCTTTTTTAACCCACGAACATACAATCCATTCATATGTAGAACTTCATCCATTTGTTTTAATAACCTTGACCACAACGAGAACTAACTAACGTTATACACTCAATCGTTTGTCACTGTAAATATAAGGCAAATTCTGTCTTTTGGTGAAGTAACAGTTGCCCACAGTTAACAACGCTTCCGGCCGAATGAGGTGGCAATAAATTTAAATTTTTTTGTGATCTAAATCAGTTATTTTCAATTATTTGACAGGTTCTCGTAGACCACTGTCCTTGTGGACTTCTGACACAACTGTACTGAAGATCAGCGTTTTATTGTGTGACATTCCAATGTGGAACAATTTCATTTCAGTATGCGAATTGTTTTGAAAAAACATTAGTTTTTAAGTTTAAAGTTAGTTTTTAGAACTTTACTTACCTTTAATAGTCTCAAATTTGTTATAACGTTACACAAATTTTTTATTGAAGTCATAAAGCTATAGCACAGCTCTGTAATCATTTTGGTTACACCAAGTGGGACACAGGTTCCCTGGTTAATATATAAGGTTCAATAATAAACTTCGTATGTACTATTTTAGGGGTACCTCAGTTATTTTCCCAATATTTTGTCATTGTAATCAAACAGGCATTAATGTCTCAATATTTTTTGATATTTTCTGATGGAATAGTGTTTGATGTTTCGTAGTCCTTGGGTCCCCACGAAGTGAGCATTTTTTTAAATTTCAGAGTAAATTCCAGCTGAAAGAAGAATTTTAATTCTTTTCAAAAAGAAAGGTTATGGGGTGATGTGACATGACAGTCAAATTTCACTGAATTACATATGATTATTATTCTACAATTTTTATGGCTATTTTTGAGGAAAGCACAAGGTTTCCTAACTCAGTAAATACGGCTTCATATTACCTTGCCAAGAAAACGAGCGAACCCTGATGTTCGTCCCGTGGTCTGACTTGACCACAGGATGGTAGTCACAGAGGCTCTAGCGAAGAAAAACGGGACCTCAGTGCACTCCCTACATACAGATCTAAGTACGGGCTGCCACTGCAGACGGCCACTGTGGCCGAGTGTTTCTAGGCGCTTCAGTCCGGAACCGCAGTGCTGATACGGTCACAGGTTCGAATCTTGCCTCGGGCATGGATGTGTGTGATGTCCTTAGGTTAGTTAGGTTTAAGTAGTTCTAAGTCTAGGGTAATGATGACCTCAGATGTTATGTCCCATAGTGCTCAGAGCCATTTGAACCATTTGGGGCTGCCACGGCGCCACTAGGCCACCTAGAGAAATTTCTTTGCCTTTCCCTCCGATCTTGTTGTCTAGTGAAATGAGTCTTCATGGACAATTTATTGCAAATCTGCTGTACACGTGCTTTGCTGACTGGTTTCACACCGACTGGTTTCGCACCGGCTGGTTCATTCTCAAGCCTGACCTACTGAGGACGTACCGAAAGTGCCTGACCTTAATGATAATCATCTAAAATAGGCAATACATGCATTACACAGTGAAAGTAGATAAATGTAGTGGTATGCATATGCTCACTATACAGGTCAGAAGCGCATCTCTCAGTCTGACATTGCAAATGGTTCAAATGGCTCTGAGCACTATGGGACTCAACTGCTGAGGTCATTAGTCCCCTAGAACTTAGAACTAGTTAAACCTAACTAACCTAAGGACATCACAAACATCCATGCCCGAGGCAGGATTCGAACCTGCGACCGTAGCGGTCTTGCGGTTCCAGACTGCAGCGCCTTTAACCGCACGGCCACTTCGGCCGGCTCTGACATTGCACAAATGAGTCTTGCTCACCACTCGCTGAGTCACTGAGGGCTCAACCAATGAGTGGGACGTAGATAGCAGCCAGTAACAACCTCTTGAAAGTTAAGATGCTTTTTGTAAAGCAAGAATGGTAAATTTTTGCAGGGTTCCCCTTATTCACGTAAATAAAGCGAAATTCTCGCCGGTCACTGTGGCAGTGGCTGGGTGTCAAAAATGGCTCTGAGCACTATGGGACTTAACATCTGAGGTCATCAGTCCCCTAGAACTTAGAACTACTTAAACCTAACTAACCTAAGGACATCACACACATCCATGCCCGAGGCAGGATTCGAATCTGCGACCGTAGCGGTCGCGCCGTTCCAAACTGAAGCGCCTAGAACCGCTCGGCTACAGCGGCCGGCGGCTGGGTGTCATCCACTCAATGTAGAACATTTCGGAAAGTCCGCAGTTAGTTGTACAGATGGACAATTTCCGACACTTGCCGTCGTGGCGTGGAGGGAGAAAGACTTGCCGTCCTGCTGCAGGAGAAATGGACTTCTTATCCGGGAGCCGACTGGGGCATATGTTTGCTGAGTTTTTGGTAAGTTCGCTTATTAACGCTATCCACTTTCGGAGCAAGATGACAATTTGCGGGATTTGTTGCTTGATTAATTTGTCATATGAATGCATGGTGTATGTTTTTTCTGGGACGTCCGAAAGAACAGATGCAACGCATTCATATAATTGATTCTCCTCGATGGGCAATGAATCTACGCTATTCAATACGTATGCACATCAATGTTCGACCTCCGGCGGAAATTTTAAAAAATAGTGAGATTGGAAGACATGGACTGGGAGTGCGGATAGGTGGCGCTAGGAGGGAATGTGGGTCGGCCAGGGAGCGTGCAGGGGCAGTACGTGTGTTTGTCTGGGTGGTGCAGTGATTAACACAGCTAGCTTATAAGCAGAAAATACCGGGTTCGAATCCCGATTCGGCCCACATTTTCACTCGTCGCCGATGATAGTGCATAAGGACCCGATGCAGGTGATAGATATAAGTAGTCCCTTCCCTTTGCTTTGTCCCCCCCACCCCCCTCCACCTTCAATTTACATAATACAGGGTGTTTCAAAAAGAATATACGTATTACAAAGTATTATTTTGCTCAAACTATCGAAAGCTGTGCCTCGGCTTGGCTATTGGGGTTCAAAGAAATGGTTCAAATGGCTCTGAGCACTATGGGACTTGACATCTGAGGTCATCAGTCCCCTAGGCTTAGAACTACTTAAACCTAACTAACCTAAGGACATCACACACATCCATGCCCGAGGCAGGAATCGAACCTGCGACCGCAGCAGCAGCGCGGGCTATTGGGGATGCGAATACGTATTAATAGCCGCTAGATGTCTGTTCTCTTTTCTTTTGCTCGGTAACCGTCATATGTATAAAATGGCTACTCCGCAGCAGAAATCATTTTGAGTTCTCGAGTTTGCGAAGTGCAATTCCGTGATTATAGTGCAAAGACGTTTCAGTTTGAGGTACGAAATTGATCCTCCGAATGGGTGGAACATTTGCAGATAGTGTCGGCAGTTTCTAGATACAGGATGTGTATATAAAGGAAAGAGTCCTGGCCGCCATCGTGTTCCTGAAGAAAATGTTGCACGAATTCAAACTGCTTTCCAACGTAATCCATCAAAATCCACTCGTCGTGACTGTCGATTGGAAAATCATTCCCTCATTTTAATGTGATATACGTCGAGATCTTACAGTAAACAAATGACCTACTAAACTCAGACTTGATTTGAATCTCAGACCCAGACTATTGTTCTACAATTGGGCGAGGTTAGAAGACCCTAGAAACACAAATACACCTCTGCATTCCTAAATTGCTCGTCTCACTACGATGGTGTTTCATTTCAAAAGCGGATGGCTACCCTTTTTTTGTTTAAATATTAAATATGAGAGTATTTTGGTCTGATTCTTTTCTTATTATTTACGAGCATTACACTAGCCCGTTATGGACTTGTTAACAACTGGTTAAAGAGAGCCGGTAGTAAGATAGGCGGGCAGGATTTGTTTACGCCGACCCTGATCGAGGATATCATGACGCTAACTGTTCACTCTCCTGTGGGCATTTCTGCTGAGACACTTCGACTGGAGATGACTACAACTTCCCCCTCTGCAACTCCTTAGATTGTTGCTTAGTTTCTTCTGCCGCAGCATCATGTTAAGTTCGCGCTGAGAATGTGATTTCGGGTTGCTATCTACCAGTCAGTGTTAGGCGCATTGGTCTGAAATTGAAAGGTTCTTTATTCGAATTAAGCTGTCCACGACGGCTAGCTCATGATTCAAGCAGTAAAGTTCCTGGACCTGCTTTGCCTTAGCCCACAATGATCGATGCAGTCGTCTTGTCTGATTCTGAACCGTGTGTTTAATACCATCCCTGGAAACGAGTGTTTAGTTCCAGGTGCTTTCCTCATCCGTTTCCCACTAACTTGGCCACACCATACCGTTCTCATTTTAACTGCATAGTGTACAGATTCTGCGGTCCATTTCCCTCTTATCTGTTGGTTAGGAGAAATGGTGGTTTCATTCAGTCAGTGTTAGGCACTTCATTTTAGGTTCTCGCTTTTCACCTCACAGTTTCCGTTTTTGCTGTTTTGTTCTTGGACGTGTATTCGCTTCCGTTAACGAAAACGATAACAAAATTTTTGAGGTGCCACGACACTCTCTCACTTTAACAAAATCGTCAGTCACATAAACATTCACATTTTAGATCATGATCTCAGTGTTTTCCAGTACATGTGTAGTTGATGACTTTTTTACATGGAGACATTGATACTTGCTTGAAGGTCTCTCGGGCATGCAGCCGGGTTGACTGGTCGTTGCTGAACGAATTTTCGACGGCGTAACGTGCCATCATCATCAGGTTACTCCTATTGACTGACGTCCTAGGCCGGCGGGTTGTGTGGTATATATACCTGTCGCCTCTCACCTCCACTGACTCTGCGTATGGACCGAGGGATGTGCAGGCCGCGGTGGTGGGGGTAGCTTGCGCTGACGAGATGACTGATGGGCGTCAGTACGCACACCGCCTTCGGCGGGTGTGGTGCCCCGTTTCCGCTGCTCCTGCAGAACTTTTATTGCTGGATTCCACGCTTGGCTGAGTTGAAATCCGTTGTCCTTGTTAATAAGGTTCTCGTGCAGCCGGATTTCAATTTCTTCCTTGTATACACAGTCCCAAAAGCGGGATGTGTTGTGCAGGACTTCTGTGTTCTCGTATTCCATACGATGATTTGTCTCGAGGCAATGTTCTGCGATGGCAGATTTTGTAGGCTGTTGGAGATCGGTGTGCCGTTTGTGTTCAGTACACCTTTCCTCGATGGTGCGAATGGTTTGCCCCACATATGCTTTCCCACACTCGCACGGTATGAAATAAACTCCAGATTTCCGGAATCCTAAATCGTCCTTCACTGTCCCTACAAGGGACTTGAGCTTTGGCGGCGGGCGGTAGACGCATTTGATGTTATGACGTCCTAGAATCCTGCCTATTTTTGCAGATACGTTGCCCGCATATGGTACGTAGGCTGTCGCTTTCGGTGAATCATCATCAGGTATCGGCTGTGGTGTGGTCTTCTGCTTGAAGGCGCGTCGAATTTGGCAGTCACTATAGCCGTTCTTCTGGAACACATCCTTGAGGTGATCTAGTTCCAGTTTTAAGCTTTCTTCGTCGGAGATCACACGGGCTCTGTGAACCAATGTATTTAGTACTCCTTCTCTTTGTGATGGGTGATGACAGCTGGAGGCGTGAAGGTACAGATCCGTGTGGCTTGTCTTCCGGTAGACGCTGTGTCCTAGTGTTCCATCAGGCTTTTTCCGTACCGGAACATCCAAGAATGGTAGCTGCCCGCTTTTCTCCACCTCCAGGGTGAACTGAATTTGGGGGTGGATAGAGTTCAGATGTTGTAAGAACAGTTGGAGCATCTCTTCCCCGTGAGGCCAAATGACGAAAGTGCCGTCAACATATCCGTAGAAGACTGTTGGTTTTAGTGGTGCTGATTCTAACGCTTTCTCCTCAAATTCTTCCATGTACATGTTGGCCACCACAGGTGACAGTGACACAGGGCTACCCATAGGTACGCCGTCTGTCTGTTCGTAGTAATGTCCGTCAAAAAGAAAATATGTTGACGTGAGTACAAAGTTAAATACTTTCGTGAATGTGGGCCCAAATTTCTTCTCAATAAGATCCAGCGAATCTTTGAGTGGAACTCTCGTGAATAGTGATACAACATCGAAACTGACCATAAGATCTGAGCTGGCCAATTTGAGTTTCCCCATACGTTCCACAAACTGAGCCGAGTTTTTGATGTGGTGCTCACATTTGCCAACCAATGGACTCAATACTGCGGTCAAGTGCTTGGCAAGCTGGTATGTTGGCGCTCCTATAGTGCTCACTATCGGTCTCAGAGGAGTGCCCATCTTGTGTACCTTTGGAAGTCCGTAGAGTCTTGGTGGTGCAGCAGCACGCGGCCGAAGTTTCTTCGCTGTCTCTTCTGTAAAGGTACTACGAAGAGGTTCAATCGCCTTGCGTTGTATCCGACTGGTTGGATCCGTCGTCATCTTCCTGTAAGCGGGGTCGTCCAAGCATCTCATTCGCCGGGAAAATCTACGAACACACATGAGAAATTGATACCCAAATGTTCTTGTAACTGCATGTGTAACTGAGGGGCCGCAGTGGAGGCGATGGAGAACAGGGAGAAATGAACTGGGAACCGGAAATGCTGAGTGCTGCGACATGGCCGTGTGAGTGATTCTGGGAAACAGCTCTCAGTGGACTTTACTTTGCAGAGGGACTTCTGGCAGATTTCTCCTTCCGTTTAGGGTTGGACAGAAGGGCACCGGTTCGTAAAACATTTTACGTAGGCCAGACGGCAGTCCATTGAGAAGGCAGCTGTATGGCAGAAAGTGGATGGAGAAAGCCATTTAAGAGAGACTGATGTAAACCGTACTTTAGTGCGATCGGTGAGAAGGTCATAAAATTGCATGCATTCTCATGTAACAAGCTGGGACGATATAGACAGATCGGCTGGTATACAAGTTTAGTGGAGGCAAGACAGTAACCACCCCCCCCCTCCCCCTGAAGACAGTAAGTTGCCAGATTCTTTAAGCGAGAGGCAAAAACATATACTTCACAAGCACAACTGTCTGGAAAGCTTAACAGCATTCTTTCAGAAATTGGAAGTGGTCGGTGCGGTAAGATTAGATTCTCCGTCTAGGTAGTTTGTTCTTTCTTTTTTCCCCCGAAAACATGATCATGCTTAGCGTGAGAATAACGCCTCCCCAGTCTAAATTCTTCTTTTTTCAGACCAGAGAGATTTGGAATCGCTGATTGGCTCCATTCAGGATATGCAAAACAGAGGCTTGCTCCCCCAGTGTGGGAACCCTGGTGCTGCGTGTGGATTGGCTACCAGGCCAACAGAACAGTCAGGAGGGAAGAATCAATGAGTAGAGGACAGCCAGATTAGTTTGTGCAATGTGGGGGCGGTATCGTTTTCACTAATTTGGCTCCCGTACCGAGATTTGATGGAAAGCGGCTGTGATTCTTGGCGTTCTTCGTCTTCTGGTACTCCCCTGGTGGAGCACTTCGGGTCTTTCCCTGGTGAGCGAGACTTGTGGTCTGTGTCTTGTGGTGGACTAAGAGCCAATGGCAGTTTCCAACTGTAGCAATAGTGTAAGTGCGTATCATCACCGCCATACCATGTGTAGCGAGGGTGAATTTATTCGTCCTGTGTCTGCCGTCTGATGTCTGACAATTCTAGCTTGCTCTGCCGTGCCTGTGCTCGAACTGGTTTGATCAGACCAGCGAGCGGATGCACCTCGCACTGAAATCTGCCGGTATTTGAGAAGGAAGTTTGAGGGCGTTCTGAGAATCACAACGCCAGGCCGCGTAGTTATCATATTTTCGTGGACGCGTCCGAAAATTACAGCTGCCGCAGCGCACCGCTCCTCACCAACAGCACACCGTTTGAATCAAAGTGAAATGGTAGAGTACTGCTGCACCGGCGTAGGGTTGATAATGACATTCACAGCTCTCTATTCTCGGGTGAACCATAGTTTGTTGTATACTTGATCGTAGTTCAAAAAATGGCTCAAATGGCTCTGAGCACTATGGGACTTAACATCAATGGTCATCAGTCCCCTAGAACTTAGAACTACTTACACCTAACTAACCTAAGGACATCACACAACACCCAGTCATCACGAGGCAGAGAAAATCCCTGACCCCGCCGGGAATCGAACTCGGGAACCCGGGCGTGGGAAGCGAGAACGCTACCGCACGGCCACGAGCTGCGGACGATCGTAGTTGATCCCAGTTCAATAGAGCTGGGCCTCACAATGGATTCATGTAAACAAAGTCAGACTTCGTTGTAAAAGTTATTGATTCGGGAGACAATTTGTATAGCTTCCACCGCAATGTATGCTTTACCACTCAAATACCATTCATTTTCTGATATGTGTCTATGGTTCAAATGGCTCTGAGCACTATGGGACTTAACATCTGTGGTCATCAGACCCCTAGAACTTAGAACTACTTAAACCTAACTAACCTAAGGACATCACACACATCCATGCCCGAGGCAGGATTCGAACCTGCGACCGTAGCAGTCACGCGGTTCCGGACTGAGCGCCTTAACCGCTAGACCACCGCGGCCGGCTGATATGTGTCTCTCATTTTTGCTTAAGATTTATCAGCTAGTTCTAATTACAAAAGGATTAATAAAGCTTGTCATTATTTTGTAAAATTAAATACTCCACTGTTCCCATTCATACTCTCTCTACTATACACTGTTTTCATATTATTGTCGTGGTACGTCTGTATACCAGCAATTTAAGGTTCAATCTTATTAAATTAGTTAATTTGAGTTCTGAAAGTGGCCACAGGCATAGACAACAAAAGTCAGTAATTCATATACAAAAATGAAGGTTGTAGCTAACGATTTGAAGGTTATTGAGAAGATAAGGCTTTTCTTTATGTAAAGATAACAACATTTAGCATCCCTCAGGCATATATTTATGATTAAAACAAGCAACGCCTTGCGAGTTCTCGTTCTAGATTTGTATTTCTTTCCGTGTTATGTCCGTTTCTCACTAAGAGTACTCGGGCAACGTTACTGATGAGGTCACTTGTTAAATAAATTAGGACGTAACATTGCAAGATGTATTAAAACCACACGTATTGTGCAGTTGCAGCTACAAATACATTGCATTTCACGACAAAATGGTGAATTAAAGTGTAATAAACGATCACGAAAATGCGAGACGGTAAAATATTAAATAAAAGTGTTCTGAAAAAATAAAGAAATTAGTTAAGGGTATGAGAACTGGCAACAAACTCTGGAGGTGCCTCAAGGATACGAGTAAATACCGCAGGGGAACGTCACGGCGGTAGAATTGCTGTTTACGTAGGTATGTTAAGCCGCCAGCGCCCATGGTCTCCGGTTAACGGTAGCGACTTGTTTAGCGGAGGTCGCGCATTCCATGCTTAAGTGCGTATGTGCTGTTGCCGAGTACATCCTCTGTACGGATCAGAATTATTGTATCAGCCAACGTCAGATTTCATTTAGATGCGTTGTTGGTACGTGAGAACAAGTTCTGATGGAAATAACGCATAACATGTGTTTCGCAATGGGAGCGAATTCAAATGAAGCTACGGATGTATACTCGGCTTATATCTGAAAGACTGGATCAATCGTAACTACACTATTTACTAACCTGAACAAAAATACTTAGAGCGTAAGATTGTCCTGGAAAACTTGGAGGTGTGGTGGCAGTAGGAAGATTGTACGTGCAGCGAAAACGGCCGACATTAGTGTGAAATCCACAATTTTCGAAGTGTCACAGGACGCAAGCCGGGAAAATTGATCTCTCGTCGTTCCTGTAATGAATATATCGCCATTTCTGGTATTTTTGAAAACACTCCTCAATCTCGTCGCAGCCGCGAGTTGCGCACCAATATTTTAAACCAAACTGCATGTCGCCATCTACTCTACGCCGAATGAAGAAAATCGGAAAGCTTAGAACTTGAAGGCACATCGTAAGACGTTCTGATAGTGTCCGTTTTTACTTCATGTTGGCCCGGTGTCCGGACATTTGCCACGCCGGACATTTGCCACGATTTTACCTGCTCAGAAGGATCGGGCTCCTTGTCTCCCCCTCCCCCTCCTCCTCCTCCACCTCCTCCTCCTCCTCACCCGCCCTCCCAGTTTCCTTTCGAAGATCCTAACGTGACCATCAGTATGGAAGTTATTACAACTAACAAGGGCAGGCCTGCTGCTCATTACAAAGGTTACGCGTATCTTAAACAGAGGGACTCTAAAGAAGTTACATGAATGTGCTTACGCCGAAAAGCGGATCATTGCAAGGGAAAGCTGCTTTCGAGGAACGGAGAAGTGTTGAACGTATTAGAACATTCTGTGGACCACCTGACGATGCGGTTCTGAAATTGTTTAAGCAAGTGGAAAGGGCGAAGACATACGCGGGTGAAATTGGAAATCTACATAATAAAGTTTATGACTTTGTTACAGTAATGCCTAATTCAGAATCTATGAAGAGAACCATGCGTCGTCGATGGAGTCAAGAGCGCGGGAACCAACAAGAGCCTAAGAACTCTTATGAAATTGATCTTCATGAAGATCTATTAAAAATGGGAGATGGCAGTAGTTTCCTTCAGGAAGACGATAGATTAGAGGTGAGAATAATGATTTTCAGTGCAAGCAAAGGAAAAGAAAGTTTAAAAACATGTTCCCATTTTTTTATGGATGGAACATTTAAGAGATGCAGCAAGCAGTTTGCACAGATCTACACCATACACGTAGACTTAGGAGGCCCGATTACAGAAACAAAAATTCTTCCTACTGTATTTTCACTGCTCCCTAATAAGAAGAAAGACACATATGTTCGTCTGTTTCGTCTGATAAAACAGGCTGTCTCTGAGTGGTGTCCTAAACAAGTAAAGGTGGACTTTGAGGCAGCTGCGATATCGGCCATTCGTCAAGTTTTTCCCACAACTGAAATAAATGGATTCTATTTCCATATGAAGAAGAGTTTGTGGAGAAGAATTCGAGTTCTCGGTCTAACTGAGAAGTACCGCTAGAACGAGGATTTAAGACTTAACGTCAGCATGTGTGCAGCGCTGGCAGTTGTGAAACCGGAGGACGCAAGCAATGGATGGATTGAGATTCATGCAGAGGCTCCTGATAACGGAAGGTTCTCTCAATTTTTTGACTACTTTGTGGATAACTGGCTAGAGAATGAATATATCGCAATAGAAATGTGGGACTGTTACGGAAAAAGGCACCGAACGACGAATGCTGTTGAAGGGTGGCACAACAAAATAAATAGTATTATTGGAAACCCTCACCCTAGAATCAACTATTTGGTGGAGTGCTTGAAAAAGGAAGCAGAGCTTACAAACTGCATGTGCATGAAATTGGAAATGAATCTCGAAGGTAAGAAGAGGAAGAAGAAGTGCTTGAAGCTGGACGACAGGATAGAGAGAATCGTAAAGAATTATGAAGAGACTGGCTACATTAGACCTTGCTTGAAAGCCAATGCCCATATTCAGCAACTGGACTAAAATACGTTAAAAATAATGTATTAAAAACTATGAAGATCACTAGTCCTCACAGATTACTGAGATAAAATTATCAAAACACTGAGCAGTATTATCGGAGCTAATTTTAAATCGTAATTGTAAATAGAGTGTACATTAGTTCAGCGTGTTTAGGCTGATTTTACACACGCCAGAATGGTAAATGGTCATTTATCATTTTCACGGTCTAAAGCCCGTGCAAAGTGTGATGCGAATCAGCCTTTAATGTAAAAATTGAAGTGTTTCAAGCCTCACAAAAGTATCCCTATTGTTATCACGTTAAGATAACTTTTTTCTACCTTCCTATATTATGACCATACTATTAAATAATTGTGAGTTCTAAAATAATTTTCTGAAGCATCAGAATCGTAACTATCACCTGAAATATCATGGTTTGTTAAACTGATAGTATACGGTTTTGTGAAAGAAAATGGGAACTGAACCTTTGAATTGCACCTAAAATTGACATCCCAAAACTGATCTGATCCTAAGGTTGACAATTTTGGCACCTCAAATATTTTTTATTTAAGTTTAGCTGCAAACATTTATAGTAGATGTAAATCTACTTAAGTACATTTAGATATAGTCCTTTAAAAATTAAAATTTCTTACTAAATTGTTGATTATCTTTAAACAGGTCAGTAAAAGCAAGGAGCTTACTACTGAAAATTAATTGTTACTAAAGAACATCAGCAACAAATGTACTAGACCTACTTTCCTTATACATTAGAGACTTTTGAAAAGGTATTTGATCATTTCCTCTGTCACTGACAGTGTAATTTCAGTTGCATTGCAACACCAGGGATATCTACTTCTAAATTATGTTTGCAGCTGTTCTGATTGCGAATTCTGGAATATTTACTTCATCTTCTTTGGTGAAGGAATTTCGGAAAATGCATTTACTAACTCCACTTTAGTGGCAATGTCATCAGTAACATTACCGTCGCTGTCGCGCAGTAAAGGTACTTACTGAGCCTTTCCGCTGGTTTACTTAACATGGGACCACTATCTCTTTGGATTTTCCGCCACATTTGTAGAGCGAGTTTCGTTGTGGAAACTATTAAATGCATCTCGCATTGAAATCCGCACCAAATTTCGAACCTCAGTAAAACTTCACCAATCTTGGAGATTTTGCGTTCGTCTAAATTATACGTGCCTTTTGCGGTGCTCCTGCAGCAGCTTTCTGTCGTGTTTTGTGTACCATGGGGGATTAGTTTCGTCTCTTATTAGTTTATTTGGTATGAATATCTCGAGTGCTGTTGATACTATTAGTTTGAACTTAAGCCACATATGGTCTTCATTTACGTAGTTTGGAAGGATTGGAGACTACCCCTTAGAAAGACGTCACCCGAATTTTTAGCTGCTTTTATAAATAGATATATTTCGCGTTTAGTTTTGGTGAATTTCTTTGTTACGGATGTGAGTCTCGCTACGACTGCGTGTTCACTAATCCCTATATCCGTCGTGATGCTCGGTATTATTTGTGGCTAAGAGGTCAAGTGTGTTTTCGTAACCATTTACAATTTGAATGGCCTCGCCAACTAATTGTTAAAAATAATTTTAAAAAAGGCATTTAGAACAATTACGGAAGTAGTTTTCTATCTACAATAGGGTATGAAAACGTATTTTTGTCAACATGCTGAAGATAGATTGAAGTAACTGCCGACTATAATTGTACGAGTAGGGTACCAATTTATGATGAGACTCAAGTTTTCTTTGAACTGTTCAGCAACTGTTTCATCTGAGACAGGGAGCCGGTAAAAGGAGCCAATTACTAATTTATTCCGGTTGTCGAATACAACCTCTGCCCATACTAAGTCACAGGAACTATCTGCTTCAAAGTCGATTGTGAGCATACATTATTTTTCCTTAAGTTGTCCTTCTTGTTTCTGTTGTAGGGCAGACAATTACAATTACAGCTTTTCCCTCCAGAACCTAACATACTTTCTCTGTGATCCTGTAAATACCAGAGCTAAACAATGTAGAACAACAACGTACATTGCAAGCGTAGCATTCTGTATTACTTCATTTCCTTATTTCTAACATTTTAAAATTGTAAGTCGACTTTAGATGACATATCAATCATAGATGTTCTTATCTCTATTTAGTGAAGGTGTTTTCAGATATGTTTTGAACATTTTCCCGCTACACTTTATGAACTAATGTTTTTAGAGAGTAAATTAATATGGAGTATGTCGTTCTTCTTTTCAAACATTCACATACCCATTTGTTCTTTCCCTATTGTCTTTTGGGTATGCAGTTGTAGTAATTAAAGTAGGCACAAATGCAGTGATCAAAAAGAAATGATTAGCGTACATTCGCATTCTCGTTGCATCGTTCCTTTCTTGTTGCTCGCATGCCGATGGACTATTTGTATCGCAATCAGTAAGCGTGAAAGGAAGCTACCGTACAGACAGAGGAATCTATATTTATACTTGGCAGAACTAATTACTTACTGACATAATCGTCGATATTGCTTTCGTTTCCCAAAAGTTATAAATATTTCGATTTCGGAAAAGAAGCTCTGTATTTGTCCAAGATGTCGAAGAAGAAGGTCCCTTACGTACTGGTTCTACGGCGTAAAGGCCGGTTCCCACTAGGGCTGCCGCGCGTCAAAACCGCGCGTCAGCGGCGTGGTTGCCATGGAAACGGCGTCAGCGGCACGGTGCGGCGGACTCTGCGTCGCGGTTTGACCATGTCGAATCGCTTCCGCTGCCGCGTGCCGCGCTCCAGGTGCGCGCCGCCAATCACAGAACGCGCTGAGCGTGACGTCAGGTACGGAACCCCGGGCCACGCGAACTTTCGCCGAACCGCTGGCACGGACGCGGCGGCAGCAATGAAATACTTATCATCCGATTCCAAGAAAACTATTCGGTAGAAAAATTTGATTCTTGGGCATGTTACAGCCTGATATCTTCTCTCGATAAAGGACCGAATTTCTTTTCGTTATTCGTAGTGGTTACTTGCTGTACCGCATTTACGTAAACCTTTACACGAAATTTTAATGAGTGTGCAGAGGTAAAAACGCATTGCGTGGACTTTGTGTACAGTTTATTTTAGGTAATACATTATTGCGTATGAAATTTAGTCACCATATCGAAATTGTTTTTAAAAGTGAGAGCAGATCGATAGCTATCACCGTTCTTGAGATATTGAATGATATGTCGGCGGACGGGCTGTGCCGTGACCGCGTGCGGGTTGCTCGCGACGCGACCGGTACTTCGTACTGCTCGTCGTAAACCATGTGGTTGTATCAACTGCAAATTTCGTAAACGGTTCAAGAAATCGAAACGTGTTTTTTTGCAAACGATAACTTGTGAAAAGTCATGTATTTCATCGCATGATAAATATCCTAAATCTGTTTATCTACCGAGATATGAAAGTAACTACAGTTTTTCAGAAGGGATAGATGAATTTTTTTAAACGGCATTTAATATCATGTCGAATGAGAAGTTAAACCGTAACTAATTTGCTGGTATGTCATAAGATGTAATTTACTAAATATCTAGAGCTATTGATTATTTCCTTTGGTAAGTAACAAACTTTTTTTTCTTTATCCAGTGTACTTTACTGATTCAAGACGCTTTTCGCCTTTTACTTTAAGGCATTTTCGGTGGAATCTAGAATGATTCAGTTTTGTTTTGATATGTGATACTTGCAGATTATAAAACAGTTCACATCTTTTTTTACGTGAATGACTGATTACTTACAGTGAATTGAGTTTTTGGCCTGATCACATGCTGGAGGTTGAATTTAAACTTACATTATGGAACATAAGCACATTTTCATGTTCGCTCTTTTTTCTTCTGTCACTAGCAGTAGACGTTTTACCGAAAACTCTGATTTGAAGTCGTAACTACAGTGTGTTCACCTCATGTCCCTTCCTGTCTGGTTTGTTTATGTACATGTTGCCAAACTGCAGAATTATATGCTGAAACTAATGTTTGTTTACTTTTGTTCTCCTTATATCTGTATGTGTATGTGGCTAGCCAGTGATAGTTATAGAAAGTTGAAAGTGAATCCAGTAGTTGTCAGACAGTGGTTGAAAGATTTGGTGTTCAGCTGATTTCAGTTTTGGTTTAAATGTTTTGTGGAGGAGTGCATGGAAGAGTAAATTCACTGCTTACATTAATAGATAAAATAGTAGAATAGTATTTCAACAGATGATTATTATCAGAATAGTATCACCCAACCCCTTTGTCCTCACTGTTTGACGCCCCATAATACGTCCTGTCAACTAACCCCTATTGTTGTCAAAGTTGTGCAATAATTTCCTCTTCCTCCTCTATTTAATTCCGTACCTCTTCTTTGGTCACACGATCCTCGTATCTAATGTTCAGCACTCTTATGAATCACCACGTTTTGAAAGCGTCCATTGTCTTCTTGACAGAACTGTTCATCGTCCACATTTCACTTACATACAAGGTTGCACTCCACACAAATACCTTTGTAAAATAGTATCCAACCATTAGAATTTATATTCGGCGTGAACAAATTTTCTTCTTCAGAACACTTTTCTTGCTATTGACAGGCTTCAGTCAGGTTTGCGTCTGCACCAGGAAATGCCTTACAATTTAAAATCTGGTTTCGAAAACTGTTCCAAATATATATTATTCTTTCGTGATTCTTAAGCAAGGTGCTGGCGATGATCACATTATGCTCTGTGGGAAATTCTATCAGGTGGCTTCCACTTTCATCCCTTCCACCTAGCCTTTGTGTTCTTACTGTTTTCGTGTACCTGCTACCGTATCACATTTTAAATTTTTGTCTCGCTTAACTATCTGAATAATCTCTTTTGTCGTACATTGTTTCAATGTGTTAGGAGATAGTGAACAATCGTGAACGGTAGTCATGAAATCTGTTTATGGTGAAATGAGAAAACATGAATAATGAAATATGTGAAAGAGTACATTGTACAGAAAACGAAAAATTGGTATGTCTTCACCCAACTTCGTCTTTCCTTCATGTAGGTGTAAGATATAGTTAATCAAACGCACCGCGCGTTTCAGTGGGTCCTGCCCCGTACCTCAGTGGCTGTCTATCATTGGCTACCGCTAGCGTCTGCCGCTTCCACATGGGAACGCCAATTCCGCGAGCCGCCGCGTCAACGCGGAAAACGCTTGCCGTTGCCGTTGCCGCACGCCGCGCTGCCACGCTCTAGTGGAAACCGGCCTTAAGATGTGGAGACGGCGGTATGAAAGCGAACAGAGGTAGTGCGGGGAAGGGCGTCCCTTACCTGAGGGATAGCTATTCAAGCTACCTGGCGAAGGGACAAGTGTGGCAAGTGTCCGGCGTGGCAAATGTCCGGCGTGGCAAATTTCCGGCATTCGTTGGCCCTACCTTGAGGGTGAGTAGTTGCTACTATACGAAGACCAATAAAAAGGTTGTACCTCGTATTTTTGTTTTCCTTCATTAAGACGGTAATATAGCAATCATGAAACTGGAGTACTTTCGCAAACCTTCTTCAGCCCAACATACTAACAGCGTTCTATATCAACACATTGTGGCACTGCGTAAGTTTAGAAAATGTCCTACACCGGCGTAGGTGTAAGTCAGCATTCTATTATTGAATGCATGAACTACAGAAAGTGAAACGGACATTTGAATTTATGGAAGCCGTATGGAGATGCTACGGTGGACGTCGCCAACAGTTATGGATAGGTGAAGGCAATTCCAAGGCCATTATTGAAAAACTCGGCTACTCCAAGATTTGTGCATGCTGGGTAACGAAACTGTTGAACGCCGAGAGTGAAATGGCAAGGAAGACAGCTGCATCCAATCTGCTGCAGTGCTTCAGTATGGAAGGGGAGTTTTTGGCGACAATTGTGGCTGGAGACGAGACTTAGGTTCAGTTTTTTGAAAATGAGTTTAAGAGTATGTCGATGGACAGCATCACACAACACCGCCGACAAGAGAACTTTCGAAAGTATGCGCACTGCTGGGAAAGTTATTGCGACAGTGTTTTGGGATGCAGGGATGTCATTCTGCTTGATATTTTTAGAAACAGGTTGCACAATAAACTACGAAATACGCGAAATCCCAAAGGAGTTGAAAGTACATCTTCAGCGAGTTCGTTCATCAAAACTTCCACTGAATGTTCTTCTTTTGCACAAGACTGCAAGGCCACGCCCCTTCACCAGTGGCACAGTTGCAGAAAATTGGCATCCACCACACAGCTCTGACATTGAAGCACCAGACTTCCACCTTTGCTGTCACTCAAACAAGCTTGTCGAGGAGATCATTTGAAGATGCGGACACGCTGAAAAATTCTGTTCGACTGTGTCTGAGGAAGCAGGATCATTATTTTTACCGCACAGTATAATACAATGGCTTACTTAAATATCCATATGTTACGAAGAATCCACATGTTGATTCTTAAGTTGTACGAGTAATCTCATAGCTTTGGAAAAGTTAAAACAAGTTGTTAAGAGAAGTTGCGTCATATTTTCAGATAAATTATACTTACCTTGCAAAGTTGATCTGAGTGTCAGGGTTGCCTCGTTTGTTCCTGTACAAACTATTCAAAAGAGTATGTAGAAGGCTCACTTAAGCAATAAGTCACTGGAACATTATATTGCTGTTACCCATCTTCTTCTTTTATTTGCATTTCTTGAATTACATAGTTTATACTTTTTGAAAAATAAATTTTGCAACATGCTTTCGCCAACAAAGAATAAACCTATCTGATAGCAACATATACCAAACTCTAAAAGTACTATTAAAACTGTGTGCCCGACCGAGACTCGAACTCGGGACCTTTGCCTCTCGCGAGCAAGTGCTCTCAGTTGGTAGAGCACTTGCCCGTGAAAGGCAAAGGTCCCGAGTTCGAGTCTCGGTCGGGCACACAGTTTTAATCTGCCAGGAAGTTTCATATCAGCGCATACTCCTCTGCAGAGTGAATATCTCATTCTCTTAAAGTGCTAATCCAACTCAGATGCGCTTGGCACCAAAAATTCCTGTAAGTGTTGCAGTTTCAGGTTTCAGAACCTTCGAGAGCAGCACCCGGGACAAGTTAGTATTAACATGACTGTGTTACCTGAAATTGTTTTTCAAATTTAGTTTACATATTGGTTTCTGAAAATAATTATTTAAGTGAAGATTTATAGGTTTAACGATCAATAACAAAGGTTGCAAATCCTGACAATTTGAAAAACAGAAGCTTCCTGTTATTTTATAAAATAGATTTCATTGTGGATAGTAAAATTAAAAAATTTTTCAATGAAGAAAGAAATTTTGTTTACATGAGAACTGAAGTATAATAATATTATGTTTACTGTATATTTCTTTTTAGATCATTTAAGTTTACAATTGTGGCTGCTAATTTTTATGGTGCATCATCGATGCTACGAAATTTATCTACATATATACCAAAAATATATTGACAGAAAAATATTTTTTTGGCAATCAGACAAGTCCAGAAATATCTACAGATGAGAAATGTATAGTTTAAGTAAGAAAATTAATCCAAATATGGCGAAGTTTTATATGGAATCGAACAGTTCTGTTGACAATGCGAAAGTTTCGTGGAGGCTAGATTCATTGAAACAGATATACAGGCTATTGCTCCAGTACGAAAAAAAAGCTGCAGAAATTGTGATTGTATTGAAAATTGACAAATTAATCGTGAATGCTGAAGGTATTATCCAATGTGTATGGCATTTAATTTTCTTGTAAAACGAAAATTACAAAAAATAGGAGTCATTACTTTGTGACAGACCCCGGTAATTAGTTCTGCTACCACTTCGCTGCACCAGCTGCCGCTGCAGCGGACGCGACTGCAGAGAGGGCTCGCCGCACTGGGTTCGCCGCATATCGCTTCCCCCCACCCCCTGGGGCGAGCTGACACGCCCTCTGTGCCAGTTAGCGAGCGAGCCGCCTGATTGACGAAATCGGCGCCTGTCGGCGTGTCCCGCGCTCCCATCGATCGGCGCTCATACGCCGGCACGTAATTAGCGCGTGGGGCCGAATTTACCAGCGCCCGCACTCTGGCGTGCGGTTAACGGCGCCGTGCGCGGCCGGCGATTGAGCTTTGGGTGGGCCTCGCCGTGCCCAGATACGCGAGTTGGGTCAGCGCGCGAGCGCTTCCGAGTGCACTCTCTGCCGAATTAGTGCCCAACTTATCGTGATTGTTATCATCTGGAAGTGGCGACCCGCAGCTGGCTCTCTAGCACCGACGTCGGCTGGTCACTTGTGCCAGAGTGGATAAACTTTTCCTGTGTTGCACTGCGTAATTTTGCGATGGGCTCTGAGTATTCAGCAAACCGCTTTTGCAGTTGGCGTTGTCAGACTGCGCACGGGGAGATAATTATGGAAGGGCACGTGAGTGGGAATATTACACTGTTGAACGTCACTGGTTCTGCGAGAGCTATTTCTCGTTTTCTTTTTTTTTCCTTCTTTTTTTTCGTTTTTTCCAGTCTCCTATCGGTCGACATGGAAACCACTCCACAGTGAAAATACTGTTTCAGTTGTGCAACATTTAGCTACACCCTCCTCTATCTACTTCTCCACATAGTTGCCGCTCCGATTTTTGCCAAAGCGTAGTATCAGCTTTTCGATAGCCACCTCCCTATGGCTGGTCTGTAGCTCGTTCTCAGTGCCAAATGTCGAAATGCTGTCCACGTAGCTAGCGAGAGATGAAAATCAGAGGGAGCCAAGTCCAGGATGTATGGTGGGTGGTAAAACACTTTCCATTGAAAACACTGCATAAGCGTCTTTGCTGCCCCTGGTGTATGCTCCCAAGCCGTATCTTGATGAAAGAAACGCCTGACAGTTACGTTATGTGGGCTGCATGAAATCAGGCGAAAACTGAGCAGAACTTCTTACTTGACGGGAGACATTATTTTCTAGGCATCTTCACGTGGTCGCTGTATGCTCAGAACTGAAAAGTGCGACGTGATGGGCATACTAGAGACACGGGGCAACACATCTGCACAAAGCTGCATTGGATTTTTACTATGGTTTTAATTTCGCCACCTATTGAGTGCTGACAAAAATAGCCAATTGAGTGTTGGAAAAGTAGCCCTCATATTTTACTTCCCTTCCGTGTCCTGCTGAGTAGTGAAAGGCAGATGCACTGGTGAGATATTGCGAGGCGGAGAAAAGTTGGTACCTTCTTAATTCTGGCGAATTTTGCATGAGAACTAGACATGCACTCTGTGAGGTGCTGGGGCTAACAGTGTGTTTAGCACTAAACTCAGCTAGAATTTTCATATGGAAATGATGCTCTAAGCCCCCGCCCCCCTTTCCTAACTCCGACTTTTGCTGTTGCACATGGATTAAAAAAAGAAACTGATTGTAATCGACCCTGCAAGTGGAATAGGGAAGAGTTTGGCACCTGCAATAATTTAATTTGATAAAATTTAATTTGACAGGGGAAAATAATTTATGTCATGACAGATGAAAGGGTTGTTCTACAGAACTACAGAATGAAAGTTCTCTTCAAGATAACAATTGGATTTATCCTTACTAAATTAAAAATGAAAAACACATGAAACGTTTTCAATACATCAGTTTGATACACAGACAATTGCTGTGAAGGTGAAGTTCTCCATAAACTAGCTTGTGACGTTTATGACCAAGAGGTATGTGGAACCAATTATTTGCAACTCAAATCATAAGAAAAACACCCAGCAAACCCAACATTAATTGGGCTGCAACAGCAGTGAGAACTCAGACAGTGAAAACCCAAGACAGAACCAAGATAGAAAAAACGAAAAGAGGCGCTCTCTGCTGAGCTCTGATTGTCACGTAGCAAAATTCCCTAGTGTGTCGACGCTGCGGACATCCATTACCAGGCTGTCTTCTTTACTGCAACAACACGATCTCGCATACCAGAGACGATGGCTGGTAGCTTCGACGTCCCATCGTGGTGATGATAATGTCCCGAGTATAGCCCGATACTAATTATACTGGCCTGGTTGTTCCAGACTAAAGAATTCCTACCAGTTCAAATGCGCCTCTGAGGGAGACGAAGAAAACTCGCCACACGATCACTGATGGTATAATGATTGATTTTAGCAATCGAAGTCACACAGTAACTCCAATACAGTCAACTTTAGGCAAAACTGCTAAAGACGGACAACATAGGCCGTTTCTACGCAGAATGCTCAATTGACAACTGTAATCAGAAAATTAAGTTGAAGCCGAAACTCCAGCAACTTCGTCTAACAGGTACTATTAAACAAAAGTGTATTAGACAGCCAACAGAAACCAGACCGCCTAGAGCAGCGAGTGCTCAGTCTTCTAACCTACTCAGACCGAAAGGTGAGACTGGACTGCCCCACAGAGCACCCATACAAACTGAATCCAGTACATTACCACCCCCACCACAGTGGCTGTGGTAAAACGTGCCAATCAGCAACTTGATAACCGGTGGGAAATTCCACTCTGTTGTCGAAGCACTTTTGCTACACCAATGGAGATACTTGGCGCCAATTTCTGAACCGATTTTGCTATGTCACGGAGCTTTTCCCTGAGCAAGTCTATCATAGGTAATCTTTTACAGAAAACGCGGGAATTTGCCCGCAAACACTGCCTGGGAACTCACGTCGTTCCCACGCCTCCCTCGTAGCTCGCCAGAAGGTGTGGTTACCGAATTTCCGCGAAGAAACGGAATATCTCACTCCAGGCGCTCCCTCAGAACCCACCGTGGGCGTGTCGTCCTGCTCTTTTGCCAATGTCGGCGTCGGGACAGCGTCGACCCCATTCAGCCACTCCCTCACACCAGCCGGCATAACCTTTACTTGACCAGCAGAACCCTCCTGTCTTTCCAGATCAACCAGGCGATGAGAGACGCCACATGGGAAGGAATAGCAACTCTTCACCGCATGCAGTTAGAGAGGAAAACATTCATATCTTCCGCGTTCTCAATATTAGCTTTGTAATGACCATTCTCGGCTATACCTCCCCAAATCGAATTACTAGGAGTAACATGATTCCTGTAACCATGAGAGGGGGCAGGCTACTGCGTGCATTGGAAAGGCATGCTACCGCTCGACTCGACCCACTCCTTTCCTATCACCTAATTAATCAACGAAAGGAACTGATGGCTAGTTGGTAAAATAAGGAGTGCACACTCACAACAATTCAATAAAAAATCTTAATCTACTCAGTAAAAAAATGGGATTTTATCATAATAAACGACAGGACAGGGGATTTTGCATCTATGAAATGATATGCAGATTATATATTACAATGAGATTTATTATAAATAAGAAAACAAAGGTACTTGATTGTCGATACAGACAGTAAGCTAAAGGATAGGGTATACTGAAGTATTATGAGAATAAGAGTCGGTTTGAGAACAAGGAACTCCTACTGCCTGTGATGCAATAGACTGACAATAGTGACTGGAGGTTCTAATGAATCAAATATTACTCCCCTGACGATAATGCAGTATTGTGATTAGTAGTGAGAGCGCAAAAGGGAACACATGGAGAAACAGACAAGGTGGACCTGTAGCAAAGAGAGCGCACATGCTGCTGAGGACTTCAGTATAAAAATGATATGTACTACAATTCTGGAGCAGGAAAATACTTTACCAGTCCTGAAGCCTGCAGCACGTCGTCGGTAAGCAGCGTTCTTATGATGTAGGCGCCTACTCCTACTGTGCAACAACTCTGTTTCAACCTGTGGCCTCGAATGCTGTCTGAGAATCCCAAGTTCTGCTCACATGGCCAAAGCAGAGAAACTCCTGGATGCACAAGGATATACCTCCAGGAAGAGACACAGCAAAACCGCCTAAACTTGCCCAGTGCAGGTGCGAAAACGCAGAGTAAGAATCTGGGTCTTAAGTCACAGAATGAAACTGAAGTATGACCGAAGTCATGTTCCACAACGATTCCTAAAAGAAGTGCGACTAAGTCGCAAGACCGTCCGATTCCGATGAATGTCATGCAACTGTGCAACGCAAGGGTGAAGCCAATGTTATTCAACTCCCCACTACCTTCAGAAAGCCACGAATCAGCATTCAGTGCTGATTTTAATATTCCCCCACATTATCTCAGAACATAATTCGCGCCAACTGCGACTGTTCCCTCCAATATCGTACAGGGCTTTATGACGTCGACTGGCCTATCATGCCGCTGCTATTTAGCTGGGGCATGCAAAAACCACCGGCTATTCGGTGCCAGTCAGTCGCACCCTGCAGCGCACCGTCCACAGGAATTCTCAGAATCATGAAGACAATACAGTCAGTTGGCGCCAGCAGTCTTCATTCCAGACGCACTGGAACAGTAAACACATAAACTGTGGCAACACTCAGATGGCTCGCAGGTCGTTTCGCACTCCATACAACAGCGAAACTCGACCGAGATCAGTAGCCCCTGAAGGCGCTCAAGCCCATAGTGTACGAACCTCTCCGTGTTCATGGAAATGCAGATCCCCCACGAAAATGTAGTGCGTCGCATCCTCTGGTGCTCGCCTCGCAACACGCCACACAAGGAAGTAACAGAGAAAACAAAAAGCAAGACCACATACAATTCCCAACATGCATAGCAATCAAGTGGAAAGTAATTCGAGCTCTCAGTACAAATACTCTCTTCAGAATAAACTTATTCGGCCTGTTCCCACCGTGAAATGATATAGATCATTAACAAATTTGATGAAAATGAGAGGTGACATGCAAAAAAAAAAAAAGAAAGGCATGGAACCTATCATCACCCCCCCCCCCCCAGTCGCTTTAGATTATTTTTGTTAGTGGTTGACTAATTTGACAGAGGTAGTGTGTTTATCATCTAAAAAGAATCTGTCTAAACAGTTCCCAGAATATCACAACAAATTGCCAGATTAAATTGAAAATTGATAAAAAGAAAGGTAGAATTTTTCTTATGACTTTGCCAACGTCTTACATTGATAAATAAATCACACCCAACACAGATTCACCCTCAGGGAACCCACTGTCATTCAAGGACATACTCGCACATTCATACAAATGTTGAACACTTTCCAGAACGCCAAACTCGAATCTGCAATAAAATGTTGACCTATTGGCCACGCAAGCTTCTCATTAAGGTAACATTTAAGAATTAGTGACTGATGCCAAACTCAAACACACACCTACTTCAGCCTGAAGCCAAAAAGAAAAACAATATTTCTATGCTTCATAGTTGAAACATTTAACCACAATCACACTGTCTCCCTGAACAGAAAGCGTGAAAAATTTTTCAAAGTGATTGATTGACTGATGGTCCATTCACCATCAACCAGAATTGAAACCACTGACATTCCATTCACATACACAAAACAAACAAAAATACTCTCTTGTAACCGTGGCATATCAATGCATATAGCATTTTGTAGATATTGGCACATACACAAGAAATTTGTACACATAGTGACAATTGACAGGCATCAGCCTAAGTGAGACAGAGAGATGTAGTGTATACAAAAAAGACAGAAATTGTATGAGTGTACCTGTGTGATTGAAGATCATGTAACATAATGTGCATCACAAAAAAACCTGTTCCAAACTGACATGGTGATAGGTAATCAGAAAATCTTGAACATGAACATGTATGGGATAAAAATGGAAGCTATAAAACAAAACAATATACATGTAGGTGACGTTGTATTTCCAGTTCCTAGTTTCTGAAATAAAAATTTGGGGAGCAAAAAAAAACTGTATCTGTAGGGGCACCAATTTTTACTGTGTTTATGCAGTTCTCTGAGCGAAAAAAACAGTTGACCGTAACATCCTTCTCACAACATCACACAACAAATCACTCAATACACAGACATATCAGCACTCACCCGTGGAGTGGGGTTGTGGTTCCTGGTGTGGACATAGGACGCCTGCTGGGTGGAGTGCAGCTAGTGGTATGGGCCACAAATCTACTGTTTTTCAGAACCAGGTGCGGACATGGCATACGGAAGTATTTCCAGTTATCCTTCCCTCTCTGTAGTTGCGCTGTCAGGCGACAGGAAGCTCGTATGGTGGTAGGACAGCGTACTGTTGATTTGCAAGTACTGTGCCATATGATGGCAAGCTCATGTACAGGCTATCACTTGGCATTATCCACACTGAAAAACTGCAATACAGGATACTACTCTTAGACTGACTCCAACACTCGTCAAATCATCCGATGGAGGTTGAAACAAGGATATCAGATCGACCAATGTGGACGATTGCTCTTTACTGTTTTCTGTAGGAAAGGAGATAATCATGACAAACTGCGGTCCAGCAATACCCTGCACGGAACTTCTTCAGGCATGCAGTCCAGCCTATTATAATGAGTTATGTGAACTCGTGTAGGAAGTGAAAATGGCGTCCGTCCATAAGTTCCATAAGTGTGGCTCAAGAGCCTTTCTCTCCAATGCTTCGTGCCACCATTATTACAGCATGTCTTTGTCGTCCGGCACCTCTTCTGCAGTGGCACCCCCATTTCTGCATCACTGCTGAGCAGCTCTGTGCTGTTTCCCCTGCCAGCCACTAATGGGTTCCCCCGTCCCAATGGGATTACGTGGGTTTTGTCCGCCCTCAACTTCCCCAGAGGCATCTGCCAGGTGAGGCGCTGCCTTACTTTCACTGCTCTGAACAGGTAGGCGGCACGTGCGTCCGAGCCCTTGGGTAGAAGGCGGGATGTGTTGTGCCGGACAGCTGCCTCCCTCAGGCTTCTCCCTGCTGCCTGGGCCCATTTACTCCACACTGACCACCCTGTAGCGTCAATTCTCGTCCGGCAGTCACTCGCTGTTCACAGTACTGGCACAGTACTTAAATCCTTTTTTAAAGTGTGCCTCCTCGAGAATTTTTAGAAATACACCATTGAGAATTCCTTAAAATCGCCTCAGATAATATTTTGTACATTCAATAAAAATAATAATAAAAAAGAATATTTACATGAACGGAACTCTTACACTAATTCACTATAAATATAAACTGTCTTATACTCCGCTGACAGAATTTATGATAGTGTGGATTATAAAGAATAGTGACTTAATCTATGGGCGCAGTGTTAATACTAGTGTGTGTGTAATTATTGACTCATTAAGATAAACAATAAGCTGACGTGCGTTACCCACAATCCTAAACTACAATATGCAATCCTAACTATAGCCTACCCATCACGGGAGTGTGCTCACAACGACTGATGACAATTTGACTTCACTAACTGAGCTATCTACATGTGCCACTGCACATCCCTCACCGTCTCTGATCACAGACGCCTTGATAGGTCTCTGAAACTGCTCAAGACATGGCAGCCACACACGAAAACACAATGAACACATGTTAGATGAGATAAAATTAGCAGCAATTGCCGTAGTAATAGAAATGAATAAAAATACTATATGTAACTTATCGGCTACACCCGATTACCATACATACACCCCTGTCCTACCCCATTGAGACAACTCAATGGATGTTGCTGTCTGCGGCGTGGTCGATACGTTGAGTCATCTGAGATGGAACTGGATATACTGGAACTTACGGTGGAAAATTTATACAAAAACACGGCGTATTTCGCAAGTTATAATATAAAGACGCTACCTCTGTAAGCAAGTTCTTCAAAATATCATCCTTTCGGACTGCTATTGTGTGCTAGGTCTGACACCAAGACACCAATTACCGGACTTGTTGAGGAATTCCATACCTTCTGTATTACACCACTCATGCGACAAATCCCAATTACCACACATGTTCAAAGACGTGATGTACCATCGTACGAGAAACTCGCCAGATTCCAGAAAGGTTATGCCCAGCAGAGCTAGATGCGTGGGACACTGCAGTTTGGAAATCGTTAGGAAATTCAGTATTCCGAGATCCACAGTTTCAAGAGTATGCTGCAATACAAAATTTCAGGCATCTAGCACCATTCACTTAAAGACAGAGAGCAGCAGTGTTTGCGTAGTATTGTCAGTGCTGGCGCCTAGATTTGGCTTTAATGGACTGTGGCAGCAGACGACTGACACGAGTGCCTTTGCTAACAGCACGACATCGCTTGCAGCACCTCTCCTGGGCTCGTGACCATATCGGTTGGACTCTAGACGATTGGAAAACCGTGGCTTCGTCAGATGAGCCCCGATTTGCTAAGAGTTGATGGTAGGGTTCGAGTGTGGCACAGACCCCATGAAGCCATGGGCCCAAGTTGTGAGCAAGGCACTATGCAAGCTGTCGGTGGCTCCATAGTGGTGTGGACTGTTTTTACATGGAATGCACTCTGGACCAAGTGAATCGATCATTTACTGGAAATGGTTATATTCAGGCACTTGGAGACCGTTTGATGCCAGTGCTTCAGGTTCCCAAACATTAATGTCATTGTGCCAGAATTGTTTGCAGTTGGTCTGAAGAACATTCTGGACAATTCAAGCAAATGATTTAGTCATCCAGATCGCCTGACATGAATTCCATTGAACATTTATGAGACAAAATCGAGAAGTCAGTTCGTGGACGAAATCTTGCATCAACATCATCATCATCATCAATGTTCTGCCAAAAGGCAGGTTTTCACATGGTAGTTCTCCAGACTGTCCAGCCTTCTGCCATCCTCTTCAGGTCTGCATAATTTCCTCTTCCCTATATGTCGTCTATCATCTTGTATCTCCTTCTTCCTCTCAGTCTTCTCCCACAAACCAGTCCTTCTAAAGCATCTGCTAGCAAGGACTCCCTTCTCAATGAATGTCCCAACCAGTTCTTTTTCCTTTCTCTTACAACCTACAGCAGACATCTTCTCTCACCAACCCTTTCTAATACTCTTTCATTACTCACTCTTTCCATCCAGCTTATTCTCTCCATTCTGCTCCATATCCACATCCCAAATGCTTCTAACCTTTTTTCATCCTTTCGTCTCAGCGTCCACGTTTCTGCCCCATGTAGTTCCACACTCCAGACAAAACATTTGCCAAGCCTTTTCCTTAGACCTTTATCTAATTTGCCACATAAGAGTCTCCTCTTTCTGTTGAATGCCTCCTTCGTTATGGCAATTCGAGTTTTCACCTCCTGGTGACATCTCAAGTCTTCAGTTATTGTGCTTCCAAGATATTTAATTGCACTTACTTGGCTAATGTTAAATTGTCCTATTTTAATTTGGACAGTCTGCGTCTTGTACTGATGACCATACTCTTTGTTTTTGCTGTGTTTATGTGCATCCCATATTCCACACAAGCTTCATTCAGATCTTTCAGCATGTTGTTCACTGTCCGCTCACTTTCTGTCACTAATACCATGTCATCAGCAAATCTTATACATTCTATTCTCTTTCCAACAATACATATTCCTCTTTTCCCATCTAAGCCTTTCGCAATAACGTCTTCAAGGTACGCGTTAAACAACAGTGGGGAAAGGCAACAACCTTGTCTAGCACCTTGTCCAATGCTGCTTCCTTCTGACGTTTCGTTTCCAATCCTTATCCTTACTTTCTGGTGTAAATATAGATGCTGTATCAGTCGTCTCTCTTTTCAATCTACTCCTTTCCTCATCAAAATATACATTGGCTTGTTCCACTGAAGTCTGTCAGAAGCCTTTTCTAAATTTATAAAAACAGCAAAGGTTTCTCTACCTTTTTCCATATATCTTTCCCCTATAGTTCTTAACAGGCCAATAGCATCTCTTGTTCCTTTTCCTCTTCCAAATCCGAACTGCTCCTCTGCAATCCGTCTATCCACCTTGCCATATAGCCTTCTATTCAACACTCTCAGCAAGACTTTAGCTGCATGAGAAATTAGACTGATGGTCTGGTGCTCTGCACATTTTTTTAGTGTGTCTCTTTTTCGCCATTGGTATCATAACTGTTGCAAGAAAGTCCTCAGGCCATTCCCCTTTGTCATATATCTCGTTACAGAGGTAGACTATTTGTTTTATTGCCTTGTTTCCCAGACTCTTCAACAGTTGTGCTGGTAAATCATCAATTCCAATGTCTTACTATTCTTCATCTCCTTCAGGGCCTTCTCTGCTTCTGATTCCAAGGTGGTGAATCCCTTTCCATCTTCCGGCACATATTGCTCCTCTTCAACCTTAATTTCGCTTTGCATTTAATCCCCCTTATACAGACATCCAACACTTTCGCTATTGTGATGCCCTATAGAGGCGGCGTGGCTCAGTACTTCTGCAAGGATGTCCAATGGCTTATTGAGCCCATACCACGTCGAGCTACTGCACTACGCCAGGCGAAAGGATGTTTGACACGATATTAGGAGGTGTCTCCTGACTTTTGTTTCAGTGTATTATTGCCCGCATGACTTAGTTAACTGTTTTGAAAAATGTTTCCTTTGTCAGTAGGAGTATGTAATGGATTTTGGTCCAAAAAATCGACTTTTCAAGAATATTATTTTCTTGATCTACACCGTTTAATCTACGTTGTGTGTGAATTTTACCGTGATAGCAGCCTTAGAAATAACTTTAAATTGTTAAACTGATTAATTCTGCACCTGGCGGCCACTTCTGAAACCTTTTCCGACGTTTGGGAAACTGCTTGCTTCAGCGGAATTTTTGTTAGTGCCCAGGCTATTTCCTTTCAATATCTTTGGCTAACATCTATTTCTCTGGCTGACATCTATCTCTGGCTGACATCTATATTTTTGCTTGAAAACTTTCTTACATGTGGTTTATTTACGTTTTGACAATACCAACACGTATTAGTAGGTGGAAGGTTGAATTCGCAAACATTTACTTCGAAGTCAAGATTTAAGCATAATGTGTGGTGGAAAAACTGTGTTTAGGAAACGGAGGTTTCATGGAAAACGGTTTATCAACAAAAAAGAGAAAGCAACACGAAATGAAGAAAATAAGTTCTCAGCTTCTGCATCGAAACTGGGGACAGGAGAATTGTACAGGTGCGTGAATGCTGTTGATATGGATTCCACTGGATTCAGACTTGTTGATTTAGAGCTTCTCTGCCAGGCTATAAAGTTTTCATGTTCATGTGTTAGCTGTAAAAATACGGAGTGATGGTTGTTGAAGAAAGAAGAGTGGGAATAGCTTCTGATTTTAAATTAATTTGTAAATCGTGTGACTATGAATATTCATTTTCCTCCTCCTCCCAAAAAAAATGCTCTGACATGACTTGGGCGGGGAAGGAAAGGAGGAAATTTATTGTGTGGTTTTCTGAACATGTCTCCACCTTGTGGAAGATTTGGAAAAATAAATAAAGGAATGTCTGATGCTGTATACGATACACCAAAGTTTCTATGAAGAAAGCAGTGGAGGAATTGGTCGAAATAGACCAAAAAGAAATAGATCCTGGGGTAGATATTCATGACAGTGGATCTCCTACAAAATCTACTGACCTGTGTGTGTGTCTGTAGATGGGACTTGGATGAAAAGAGGTCACACCCTCTTTATAGAGTTGCATCTGTTATTGGTAATGAGTCAGGTAAAGTTTTAAAAAATTTTGGAGATTTGTGGTAGGGTTCTATGGGACCAAACTGCTGAGGTCATCGATCCCCAAGCTTACACACTAATTAATGTAACTTATACTAACTTACGATAAGGACAACACACACCCACGCCCGAGGGAGGACTGTGATAAGAAAACCATGCAAGAGCATGCTCTAAAAATTATAGTGACTCAAGTGGGGCATGGCGGCTGCTGCCATTGTGAGGATGTTCTCCAGATCTGAGGACCAGTATGGTGTTAGATACACTAAATACCTTGTTTATGGGGAGTCCTCTTCGTTCAAAGCCGCAACAGACAAAAATCCGTATAACACAACAACAGAAAAGCTGGAATGTTTTTGCCACATCCAAAAGAGGCTTGGTGCTAGGGTTTGTCGCTTGTTGAAAGAGAAGAAAGGTGAAATACTCGAGGATCGAAAACCACTAGTAGGAAAAGGCAGGCTTACTCTGAAAGAAATTGATTCTCTTCACTTATTTTATGGGAGAACTATCGGGAAAAAACACACATAATTTAGAGGCAACGAGGCGTGCTGTGTGGGCAATTTTTTTTTGCACAAACTATCCACTGACCAAACACCAATGCACAATCTGCGTCCGAAAGACGATTGGTGTAAGTTCAACAACAGAAATGATACTTATTCACATAAACATTCATTACCAGAACATGTTATGAATGCAATTAAGCTCACATTCAGGTTTCCTGCAAACCCTGATTTATTGAGGAAGTGTCTTCGCGGAAACACGTAAAATGCAAATGAAATCCTCAATAATTTAATTAGGATTAGATGCTGAAAAAAGACATTCTGTGGACTTGAAATACTCAAAATAGGTGTCTATGATATTGTTTTATGTTACAATAATGGAAATAACTGCAGAATTGAAGTGCCGAAGAGAATTGGTATAGATCCTGATGTGTTTACAACAAAAGCATTTTATGCCATCGACGAGAGAAGGGTGGTAATTGTAACAGCAACTGCAAATACAGTTCACGCAGATTCGAAGAGGAGAAAAGAGAAACCTGGAGGATGAGAAGCATCAGTATGGAGCGTTTTAAAATTGAGATAAGCTTGTTACATGTAGAAGTATGAGAAGAAAATCTTTGAACCTCATTTGCTCTGTTTCATATTTTTTACGTTATTAGAAGTCTTTTCTCAAAAAGCATTTGCGCTAATGTTTTGAAATTTTCGGGAACTGTTGGCTACGTGTTGCTGTCTCACTGGAACTAAAAAATACGAGATCCTGCAATTACATTCAGATTTTTAGATTATTGCATGTAGAAAAAAAGTTAATTTTGGACATGCAAAATTTCAAACTCTGTTAGTGATACAATTTGTACCATAAATTAATAACTGCAGTTCAGTGGTGTTATAAACTTCGCATCACACTATAATAAAATATTCAGATCAATTGCATGATTAGAATTAATAACTGCAGTTCAGTGGTGTTATAAACTTCGCATCACACTATAATAAAATTTTCAGATCAATTGCATGATTAGAATTTGAGTTATGGATTTTTATAGAAAAGACAGTAACAAAATTAAAAATTCAAATTTCTGGCCAAATATTAATCCTGAATATTTTTGCTTTACACATGCAAAATTTTAGATTTTTACGTTAATGAATATGGATGTAATGATTTTTTAAATAAATGTTTACGTTTTCCGTTACATCCTCCCTTAAGATGAAATACCAAAAAAAATCAAATGTGTGTGAAATATTATGGGACTTAACTGCTAAGGTCATCAGTCATTAATCTTACACACTGCTTAACCTAAATTATCCTAAGGACAAACACACACACACCCATGTCCGAGGGAGGACTCGAACCTCCGCCGGGATCAGCCGCACAGTCCATGACTGCAGCGCCTGAGATCACTCGGCTAATGCCGCGCGCCGATGAAATACCTCGTATCATATTGTAAATGAACTACGGATGTATAAACAGCTAATTAAAGGTGAATAAACCAGTAACCTCTGCGATTCTTTGAGGAATCGTACTCCCATATATAAAATAGATTACTTTATAAATGAGTTAAATATTTGACGACAGGCGTATAATACTTTTATGACTGAAGACGCAGAACACTTTGTTGGTTTTACGAGTTTCGGATTAATCACCCAAAAATGCACGAAGAAGACAAAACGAAGACTGTATAAGTGTAATCCGCGCAATTTGTGCTCTGCTATAAGGAAAGCAAGTTTGTCATGCATGCATCTCATTTTCCAAGAATATCAGTGTTTACGACGTCATGTCGTCTAAACTATTTGTCGTACAATGACGCAATTGTGTAGATACACTGAGAAGCGTATGTGGCCTGCAAAATGTGTTGTTAATAGTAGTTGTTACGAAATAATAAATTAAAAAAATATTTACTATAAGAACAGCGAAAATGTGGTGAACTATAAGCGTTTTCGTTTCGTTACTTTGTGGGAAGTATCACTTAAAAAACGTTTCGACAAGGTTCACAAGTATTCGTTTGTCGGAATTAGCTAAGTGCTCTCATTCTCAAATACTAGATGAATAAAGTCTGGGTGATTGGCTCGCTTTGCGCTACCCTGACTAAATTTAAAACATGAGTTTATGTGTTAAACATAAGCTTCTACAGCATTTTAAATTTTTAAATTCTGTCATATGAAATACTGAAAATCAAATTTTGATTGCCCCTGGAAGCCGTTAAAAAAACAACCTGCCGTTTTAGCCGTTTAGTTATGTTGTTGTGGTCTTCAGTACGTAAACTGGTTTGACGTAGCTCTCCATGCTACTCTATCCCGTGGAAGCCTCTTCATCTCTGAATACCTGCTGCAACCTACATCCTTTTGAATCTGCTTACTGTACTTACCTCTTGGTCTCCCTCAACGACTTTTACCGCCTACACTTAACTCCAGTACTAAAGTGGTGACCCCTTGATATCTCAGAGTGTATCCTATAAATAGATACCTTCTTCTAGTCAGGCTGTGCCGCATAGTTCTTTCCTCCCAGTTGCTTGATCTAGCCATTTAATTTTCAACATTGTTCTGTTGCACCAAATTCATAAAGCTTCTATTCTCTTCTTGTCTAAACTGTTTATCATCCATGTTTCACTCCATACATGGCTACATTCCATACAAATACTTTCAGAAAAGACTTCCTAACACTTAAATCCATACTTGATGCCGGCCAGTGTGGCCGAGCGGTTCTAGGCGCTTCGGTCCGGAACCGCGCGACCGCTACGGTCGCGGGTTCGAATCCTGCCTCGGGCATGGGTGTGTGTGAAGTCCTTAGGTTAGTTAGGTTTAAGTAGTTCTACGTTCTACGGGACTGATGACCTCAGATGTTAAGTCCCATAGTGCTCAGAGCCATTTGAACTATCCATAATTGATGTCAACAAATTTCGTTTCTTCAGAAACGCCTTTCTTACCATTGGTAACCTTTACTTTATGTCCTTTCTACTTCGGCCATCATCAGTTATTTTGATGCCCAAATAACAAAATTCGTCTACTACTTTAAGTAGCATTTGTAGACTTAGAGAAAGCTTTTGGCAATGTTGACTGGAATACTCTCTTTCAAATTCTGAAGGTAGCAGGGGTAAAATACAGGGAGCGAAAGGCTATTTACAATTTGTACAGAAACCAGATGGCAGTTATAAGAGTCGAGGGGTATGAAAGGGAAGCAGTGGTTGGGAAGGGAGTGAGACAGGGTTGTAGCCTCTCCCCGACATTATTCAGTCTGTATATTGAGCAAGCAGTAAAGGAAACAAAAGAAAAGTTCGGAGAAGGTATTAAAATCCATGGAGAAGAAATAAAAATTGTGAGGTTCGCCGATGACATTGTAATTCCGTCAGAGACTGCAAAGGACTTGGAAGAGCAGTTGAACGGAATGGACAGTGTCTTGAAAGGAGGGTATAAGATGAACATCAACAAAAGCAAAACGAGGATAATGGAATGTAGTCGAATTAAGTCGGGTGATGCTGAGGGAATTAGATTAGGAAATGAGACACTTAAAGTAGTAATGGAGTTTTGCTATTTGGGGAGCAAAGTGACTGATGATGGTCGAAGTAGAGAGGATATAAAATGTAGGCTGCCAGTGGCAAGGAAAGCATTTCTGAAGAAGAGAAATTTGTTAACATCGAGTATAGATTTAAGTGTCAGGAAGTCGTTTCTGAATGCATTTGTATGGAGTGTAGCCATGTATGGAAGTGAAACATTGACGATAAATAGTTTGGACAAGAAGAAAATAGAAGCGTTCGAAATGTGGTGCTACAGAATAATGCTGAAGATTAGATGGGTAGATCATATAACTAATAAGGAGGTATTGAATAGGATTGGGGAGAAGAGAAGTTTGTGGCACAACTTCGACTAGAAGAAGGGATCGGTTGGTAGGACATGGCATCAAGGGATCACCAATTTAGCATTGGAGGGCAGCGTGGAGGGTAAAAGTCGTAGAGGGAGACCAAGAGATGAATACACTAAGCAGATTCAGTAGGATGTAGGCTACAGTAGGTACTGGGAGATGAAGAAGCTTGCAGAGGATAGAGTGGCATGGAGAGCTGCATCAAACCAGTCTCAGGACTGAAGACCACAACAACAACAACTTTAAGTGTCTCTTTTCCTAATCTAATTCCCTCAGCATCGCCTGACTTAATTCGACTTTATTCCATTATCTTTCTTTTCATTCATGTTATATGCACTTTTAGAGACACTGTCCATTCCGTTCAATTGCTCTTCCAAGTTGTTTGCTTTATCTGATGTAATTACGATGTCAAATGCAAACGTCAAAGTTCCCATTTCTTCTCCCAGAATTTTAATTCCTTCTCCAAATTTTACTTTGGTTTCCTTTAGTACTTGGTTTCCTTTTAGTAATGCATATTGTACAATAAGGATAAGCTTTATCTGCGTGACTGCTGTTTAAGAAAATAAACCAGTAAAGAATCAAGAATAAAATTTCCCTTCGGAAATAACAGAGAACATCGTGAAAACTTGGTGATTACGGTCATATAGACATTTTTTGTTGGAAAAGAATACTGGTGATAAAGAGTGATTATTATCGCCTGATTGCACTGGCAGGATGCATGCTGCGAAACTGTTCGCTCTCCGTGGCCCTTCTGACGAGTAACTGAGGCAGACTTACAGCTGCACCTCTCTATTGCCTCAGTATACCGCCCCCTCCCTTTCCCAGTGGCAGGGGAAGGGCCGACCGACCCTTTGAGGCAGCAGGCAGGCGGCGAGCAGCGAGGGCCAAAGCCGCGAGTTGCCGCGGCATTGTGAAGACGTTCCCGGTTTGGCGAAATAACTTTGGCTCACGGGGAAGTCCCGGCGCCATTGTCTGCGGCGCCCTCATTGTGGGGGGCGGCAATAACGCGCACCACGCCAGCCGCCGCTCCGCCCCCGCACAGCCGCGGCTTCCGACCCGCCGCTTTCATCATCCGCTCTGCCCCCACCTCACCCGCTGATCCGACCGGCGCCACCAGCGCAACAGCCAAGCACTGGGACTGTCTCAGTCTGTCACCCACAAACCATTTATACAGTTCCTACAAAAGCCGAGCGAGAATAAACTGTAAAGTCAAACGTAGGTGCCCTTTTTTCCCAGTAACCAATAGTTATACACGACTGTTTTCTCATTGTCAACCTGACAAGGGAAGCTCGTGACCTCGAAGGCTCAGAACCGCCAGTAAATGTGCTTAGAATATAAATCGCTCGTCCCTAAAGAAGCGGTACGAGCCACTAGCACACAAGACTGCATGTCATATCACGAGAGACGTTTGAACGATCACATATTCAAAGTCTAATAAAGAGACGACCGGGTGGTTATAATTGATCTTTCCCCATCTAACCCGTTATAACACAGAAAAATAATTACCCTGCGAGGACCGTACTTCGTAGCATCCCGACACACTCCATTTAAGCAGGAGCATAAAACCTACATTGAACCTGGCGCCTGAGCGCTACTACTGCGACTAGAGACAAGCGAAGCAGACAAACACCAGGTTAGTAATAAAGAAACCAGAGAAGGGAGGCAAAGTCGCTTCCTTCTCGCTTCAATCCCATACATACACTATTGGCCATTAAAACTGCTACACCAAGAAGAAATGCAGATGATAAACGAGTATTCATTGGACAAATATATATTACTAGAACTGACATGTGACTACATTTTCACGCAATTTGGGTGTACACGCAGAACAACCACCTCTGGCCGTAATAACGGCCTTGATACGCCTGGGCATTGAGTCAAACAGAACTTGAGTGGCGTGTACAGGTACAGCTGCCCATGCAGCTTCAACACGATACCACAGTTCGAGAGTAGTGACTGGCGTATTGTGACGAGCCAGTTGCTCGACCACTATTGACCAGACGTTTTCAATTGGTGAGAGATCTGGAGAATCTGCTACCCAGGGCAGCAGTCGAACATTTTCTGTATCCAGAAGGGCCCGTACACGACCTGCTACATGCGGTCGTGCATTATCCTGCTGAAAGGTAGGTTTTCGCAGGGATTGAATGAAGGATAGAGACACGGGTCGTAACACATCTGAAATGTAACGTCCACTGTTCAAAGTGCCGTCAATGCGAACAAGAGGTAACCGAGACTTGTAACCAATGGCACCCCATACCATCACGCCGGGTGATACGCCAGTATGGTGATGAGGAATACACGCTTCCAAAGTGCGTTCACCGCGATGTCACCAAACACGGATGCGACCATCATGAAGCTGTAAACAGAACCAGGATTCATCCGAGAAAATGACGTTTTGCCATTCGTGCACCCAGGTTCGTCGTTGAGTACACCATCGCAGGCGCTCCTGTCTGTGATGCAGCGTCAAGGGTAACCGCAGACATGGTCTACGAGCTGACAGTCCATGCTGCTGCAAACGTCGTCGAACTGTTCGTGCAGATGGTTCTTGTCTTGCAGACGTCCCCATCTGTTGACTCAGGGATCGAGACGTGGCTGCACGATCCGTTACAGCCATGCGAATAAGATGCCTGTCATCTCGATTGCTAGTGATACGAGGACGTTGGGATCCAGCACGGCGTTCCGTATTACCCTCCTGAACCTACCGATTCCATATTCTGCTAAGAGTCATTGGATCTCGACCAACGCGAACAGCAATGTCGCGATACGATAAACCGCAATCGCGATATGCTACAATCCGACCTTTACCAAAGTCGGAAACGTGATGGTACGCATTTCTCCTCCTTACACGAGGCATCACAACAACGTTTCACCAGGCAACGCCGGTCAACTGCTGTTTGTGTATGAGAAATCGGTTGTAAACGTTCCCCATGTCAGCACGTTGTAGGTGTCGCCACCGGTGCCAACCTTGTGTGAATGCTCTGAAAAGCTAATCATTTGCATATGACAGCATCTTCTTCCCGCCGGGTAAATTAGGCGTCTGTAGTACGTCATCTTCGTAGTGTAGCAATTTTAATGGCCAGTAGTGTAATGTCTACATCACAAACGTCCAGTTTCCTGTTGTGTGTGGATGACGAAGGTTGCTGATGTGGTTGAACTACAGTTCGCAATGTCTGAATTCTACATTGTATTACTATTCTCGAAATTGACAGCTAACGCGATTTTATGTTTTAACATGATTGACATGTGACTTCCATTCCAGTTTTTTTGTGTCAGATGTTCGTCACCGACTAAAACCGGTAGAAATTCAATGAAGCCGAGTGTCATGAGTTTATTGAAACAAATTTTTATATTCCTCTAATCATTTGCACAGCTGCTGACGATCCCTCAAGTCACACTGTAGTCCGCGTTGTTACTCAGCTGATGATGTTTTTCCTCTTTCCCTGAAAATAGTATCAATCGTCGACACAGTCCCTCGTGAAAGACCAAACATTACGGCTACCTTGTTTACCGGAGCACCCACGACACGAGCGCCATCGATTTGAACACGACACAATTCACTTAACTCCGATGTAATGCACTCACAACTACATGGAACACTGGTATGACCACGATTGACACTTGCGACTTATTGAGGGCATTGCACAGGTGCCGTTGGTGGTGAAATACAATACTGTAACCTACAGGGTTAGCTTGCATTTAAGTTAATGTTCAAGCACGCATTTCGCATGGTGTTTCCATGTTTGCGTCCAATCCGTGTACCTTCTGGTTCAAAATGGTTCGAATGGCTCTGAGCACTATGGGACTTAACATCTGAGGTCATCAGTCCCTTAGAACTTAGAACTACTTAAACCTAACTAACCTAAGGACATCACACACATCCATGCCCGAGGCAGGATTCGAACCTGCGACCGTAGCGGTCGCGCGGTTCCAGATTGTAGCGCCTAGAACCGCTCGGCCACTCCGGCCGGCTGTACCTTGTGTACTAAACGTTGCAAAGGTGTGGATATTATCTTGGTGCAGAAGTAGTGTTTGGATACGTGTGAAGAACGTGTGCAGGAGCAATACTAAGTTGTTTTCTAAAGAAAAAAACTTCTTCCAAACAGTCCAGGTCAGTGGGTACATAAACGGTATCGTCCGTGACATACCTCCAATATAACGAGACAGGCTAATCGCAGCCTGTATTTCACGACCCAATAAACTCTTTCTCGTCGATAAATCAGGGAAGTGTTTTTGCGAGCTTCGGTTTTACGGTGCCTGAAGGCGGTGGCGGAGGAAGCGAGAATCGGGGCGACAGAGGGACGGAGGTGGGGGATGAAAGGCGCCTGAAGGGGGAGGGGGGTTAGCACAGTCGTGGAGGGAAGGAAGGAAGCGAATTTTCTTCAAAATATATCTGAGCCGGAACCGAGGGAAATTAAATGTTACGATTCCAAGTTCCTTAATGAGGCAGTGTCCCTTTAGCGTTTATCCCCTTAAGTGTGTATTTACCCGGGCCGAAGGAAAGCCGGCTTCCGCCTTTTGTGCGCTTCTCCGTCGCACGCCGGCGCGGTTTGTTTTGTGTAAAGCTCTGCAGTTCTTTGATTAAGAGCCGGCGCAATGGCTGGCCTACTTTGGGGTCGGCGGCGACTGACGCTCTTTTGGGCAACTTTAATTCGGCCGAGGCACCACGCCAAGTGGCGCGCAGACTGCCGCACAACGGGCCGGGCGACCTCTGTAAATACAGTGGAGGCCGCTGCGGGCGGATCGGTTTTGCCAGTGCGGGCCACCCACGTTTGTTACACATGCGAGAGCTTCCAGAATCCTATGTAGGCGACGCGGCGATCTACTCTGTGAATACTGATACGCTCCCTGGCGTACATCCCACCGCTCCCAAAGTATCCACAACATTCAGTAACATAGCAACGAAGCCAGTACACTAAGGTGATAAAAGTCATGGGATAGCGATATGCGAGTGTAAAGATGGCTTACACAAGATATAAAAGGGCAGTGTACTGACAGAGCTGTCATTTGTATTCAGAACGGGAAACCTCACCAGGCCCGGACACCGGAAGGATTGACATATTGACAGATTGATAGCTCTTTCTTGACTCGGTGGGTGGTGGTTCATGGCCGTTCTTAGTTGATGAAGCGACTTGTCTGGTTAATTCCGAGACATTAGCCTGCTAACTAGTCGCGTGACACCCTTCATGCTGTCAGCGATTAAATTTATAAAGTATAATGACTTTTCTGGAGACTAGAAATCTACTCCGTAGCAATCAGCATGGGTTTCGAAAAAGACGATCGTGTGAAACCCAGCTCGCGCTATTCGTCCACGAGACACAGAGAGCCATAGACACGGGTTCCCAGGTAGATGCCGTGTTCCTTGGCTTCCGCAAGGCGTTCGATACAGTTCTCCACAGTCGTTTAATGAACAAAGTAAGAGCATGTGGACTATCAGACCAATTGTGTGACTGGATTGAAGAGTTCCTAGATAACAGAACGCAGCATGCCATTCTCAATGGAGAGAAGTCTTCCGAAGTAAGAGTGATTTCAGGTGTGCCGCAGGGGAGTGTCGTAGGTCCGTTGCTATTCACAATATACATATTTGGCCTTGTGGATAACATCGGAAGCTCACTGAGGCTTTTTGCGGATGATGCTGCGATATATCGAGACGTTGTAACAATGGGAAATTGTACTGAAATGCAGGAGGATCTGCAACGAATTGACGCATGGTGCAGGGAAGGCAATTGAATCTCAATGTAGACAAGTGCAATGTGCTGCGAATACGTAGAAAGCAAGATCTTTTATCATTTAGCTACAATATAGCAGGTCAGCAACTGGAAGCAGTTAATTCCGTAAATTATCTGGGAGTAGGCATTAGGAGTGATTTAAAATAGACTGATCATATAAAGTTGATCGTCGGTAAAGCAGATGCCAGACTGATGTTCATTGGAAGAATCCTAAGGAAATGCAATCCGAAAACAAAGGAAGTAGGTTACAGTACACTTGTTCGCCCACTGCTTGAATATTGCTCACGAGTGTGGGATCCGTACCAGATAGGGTTGATAGAAGAGATAGAGAAGATCCAACGGAGAGCAACGCGCTTCGTTACAGGATCATTTAGTAATCGCGAAAGCGTTGCGGAGATGATAGATAAACTCCAGTGGAAGACTTAGCAGGAGAGACGCTCAGTAGCTCGGTACGGGCTTTTGTTGAAGTTCCGAGAACATACCTTCACCGAGGAGTCAAGCAGTATATTGCTCCCTCCTACGTACATCTCGCGAAGAGACCATGAGGATAAAATCAGAGAGATTAGAGCCCAAACAGAGGCATACCGACAATCTTTCTTTCCGCGAACAATACGAGACTTGAATAGAAGGGAGAACCGATAGAGGTACTCAAAGTACCCTCCGCCACACACCGTCAGGTGGCTTGTGGAGTATGGATGTAGATGTAGATGTAGATGATCCATGTGAAAAGTTTCCGATGCATGTATGACGAAAAGTAACAGAGTTTGACAGCGGAAATTGTACTTGGAGCTAGACGTAAGGGACATTCAGTTTCGGACATCATTAGGAAATGCAATATTCCGAGATACACAGAATCAAGAGTATGCCGTGAATAGAAAATTTCAAGCATTAACTCTCACCGCGGACAACGCAGTTGCCGACGACCTTCACTTAACGACCGAGAGCAGGGGCGTTAGCGTAAAGTTGTCAGTGCTGACAGATAAGCAACACTGCATGAAACAACCGCAGAAATCAATGAGGGACGTTCGGCGAACGTGTCCGTTAGGACAGTGCGGTGAAATTTGGCGTTAATGGGCTATGGCAACAGAAGACCGACCTGAGTGCCTATGCTAACAACACGATATCGCCTACGGCGCGTCTCTTGGGCTCGTGACCTTGTCGGTTGGACCCTAAACTACTGGAAAACCGTGGCCTTGCAAATGAGTCCGATATCAGTTGGTAAGAGGTGATGGTAGGGCTCGAGCACGGTGTAGACCCTACGAAGCCATGGACCCAAATTGTCAAGAAGGCACTGTACAAGCTGGTGGTGGCTCCATAATGGTGTGGGGTGTGTTTACATGGAGTGGACTGGGTCCTCTGGTCCAGCTGAACCGATCATTGACTGGAAGTGTTTATGTTCGGCAACCTGGAGACCATTTGCTGCCATTCGTGGACTTCATGATCCCAAACAGTGATGTCACCAGTCTAGGACTGTTGGTGACTGGTTTGGAAAACATTCTGGATAATTCAAGGAAATTATCTGGCCACCCAGATCGCCTGACATGAATCCCATAGACCATTTATCGGACAAAATCGAGAGGTCAGTACGTGGGCAATATTCTGCACCGGTAACTCTTCCGGAATTATGGACGGCTGTGGAGGCAGCATGGTTCGATATTTCTGCAAGAGACTTCCAACGACTTGTTGAATCCATGCCACGTCGAGTTGCTGCACTACAACGGGCAGGAGGAGGTCTGACACGATATTAGGAGGCATCCCATGGCTTTTTTCACTTCAGTGAACAGCTGCATCAGGACTCTGGAAGCATCCTTTCGGTGCGTGGTGGAGAGTAATTCTGCTATACCTTTGAGTTAGTCCTGTTCCTGCTCCAGTAGTAAATAATTACACTGGTCTAAAAAAAAAATTGTTTTCTGTAACACAGTAGTTCCCAATCCTCCAGAGACCATTGCTCCTGAACGAGATCAAACGACATCCACTACCCGAAAAGAAGCTTGGGACATAATTAAACATTAGATTACAAATAACTAGCGAGCGCTGCAATGCTTCGCAATTGCTAACTATATCCGGGAACTGTGCATCCGTCCTGACCAACACACCCACCCTCCCTCTGTCCATCACCTCCTACCCCCTCTATGTGTCCATCTATTTCCCCCCCCCCCCCATCTATCATCACAGTTAAGTCAGTTTTTATTAAAGTATAAATTAATATACATACTTCAAGCTCAGCATTACATTTATGAGTGCAAAATAATTAATGTAGGCTCAAGTCGAGTGCGCAAGCATACCCCGTGTATGGAACAAGTTTAAGCATCTACAGCGTGTTAATTCACCAAACATGGCATATCACGCGGGGCTGCCTACTGATACGAGTGTGTCTGCAAACACCGATGCCCCACACTTGTCCGCCAGTCCTCGCTTTTCTCTGCATCCTTGGATGAGAGTGATTGACCATACTAGTGTTTAAATTTTTCGTATGAGATGGCTCGCTGGATTCATTGCGCACGCATATTATGACTTTCGCTATGCTGTAGACCTTTTGTCTGGTTAGCATCATAGACCACAAGAATCGTCTGTTTCTTCCCGGTCTCTGCTTCATTGCCAGTGTCAGTCATCGAAAACTGTACTACCTACACCGAGTAGAATGGCAAAACTACCACAGACATTTCACCCTTTTCCTGACTGAATCACGAATCTTTATTGCGAGAACTATTGTAGGTAAACCTACGTAAGATAACGAACGCATCTTTTCATCGTTTATTTTATTGAATATACATTTTCTACATCTCTTCTTGGTACATATGGACTTATAACTTGAAAACCAAACCTTTGAGAATCGTACAAAATCTCTCTTGTAACATTTGCCACTAGGTTCTAATGCACAGCTCCGTAACACTTACGTAACACTTACGCGACTTAGTAAGCTAAATGCGTTGCTATTCATTGAATACTCTGTATCACATCTATCCAGTATAGGACGCAGTAGGGTAGCCAGTACCCAAGAATCTACTGAACGAGAGTTTTGTGAGCTACCTCTTAGTAAGTGAATTACATTTCATTGAGTCTCTGTTTCTCCTGCAACTAGTTTTATGGCCTCCTTCCAATTCTTGTTGCCCTTGGTGCTTAGTGCCACATTTTTATGATAATTATTCTTTTAATTGATTTATCGCCAATTGTATACCAGAATAACAACGGCTTTTCCGAATGTTTATGCGCAATACAATACAATACCTCTATATACACTCCTGGAAATTGAAATAAGAACACCGTGAATTCATTGTCCCAGGAAGGGGAAACTTTATTGACACATTCCTGGGGTCAGATACATCAAATGATCACACTGACAGAACCACAGGCACATAGACACAGGCAACAGAGCATGTACAATGTCGGCACTAGTACAGTGTATATCCACCTTTCGCAGCAATGCAGGCTGCTATTCTCCCATGGAGACGATCGTAGAGATGCTGGATATAGTCCTGTGGAACGGCTTGCCATGCCATTTCCACCTGGCGCCTCAGTTGGACCAGCGTTCGTGCTGGACGTGCAGACCGCGTGGGACGACGCTTCATCCAGTCCCAAACATGCTCAATGGCGGACAGATCCGGAGATCTTGCTGGCCAGGGTAGTTGACTTACACCTTCTAGAGCACGTTGGGTGGCACGGGATACATGCGGACGTGCATTGTCCTGTTGGAACAGCAAGTTCCCTTGCCTGTCTAGGAATGGTAGAACGATGGGTTCGATGACGGTTTGGATGTACCGTGCACTATTCAGTGTCCCCTCGACGATCACCAGTGGTGTACGGCCAGTGTAGGACATCGCTCCCCACACCATGATGCCGGGTGTTGGCCCTGTGTGCCTCGGTCGTATGCAGTCCTGATTGTGGCGCTCACCTGCACGGCGCCAAAAACGCATACGACCATCATTGGCACCAAGGCAGAAGCGACTCTCATCGCTGAAGACGACACGTCTCCATTCGTCCCTCCATTCACGCCTGTCGCGACGCCACTGGAGGCGGGCTGCACGATGTTGGGGCGTGAGCGGAAGACGGCCTAACGGTGTGCGGGACCGTAGCCCAGCTTCATGGAGACGGTTGCGAATGGTCCTCGCCGATACCCCAGGAGCAACAGTGTCCCTAATTTGCTGGGAAGTGGCGGTGCGGTCCCGTACGGCACTGCGTAGGATCCTACGGTCTTGGCGTGCATCCGTGCGTCGCTGCGGTCTGCTCCCAGGTCGACGGGCACGTGCACCTTCCGCCGACCACTGGCGACAACATCGATGTACTGTGGAGACCTCACGCCCCACGTGTTGAGCAATTCGGCAGTACGTCCACCCGGCCTCCCGCATGCCCACTATACGCCCTTGCTCAAAGTCCGTCAACTGCACATACGGTTCACGTCCACGCTGTCGCGGCATGCTACCAGTGTTAAAGACTGCGATGGAGCTCCGTATGCCACGGCAAACTGGCTGACACTGACGGCGGCGGTGCACAAATGCTGCGCAGCTAGCGCCATTCGACGGCCAACACCGCGGTTCCTGGTGTGTCCGCTGTGCCGTGCGTGTGATCATTGCTTGTACAGCCCTCTCGCAGTGTCCGGAGCAAGTATGGTGGGTCTGACACACCGGTGTCAATGTGTTCTTTTTTCCATTTCCAGGAGTGTATATTGAAGGTCGTTCGCCAGTCCCTGCACGAATTGTTGCTGCACTCTATTTCTACATAGAACAGCATTAGCTGCGATCAACCAGAACTTTCTACATTCTGAGGGTGTAAATTTTAAGTTGACAAACCAGAATAACTCGAAAAATGAGCCTTACACGAAAAAAATTTGTAGAATCTAAACTTGATTATTTTCGAGGGGGACATCTGCTGGTGCTAAAATTAGCCGGCCACCCCCCTGGGGGTGGGGCGGGACGCAACTTTAAAATTTCAAATGGGAACCCCCATTTTTATTGCAGAATCAGATTCTACATAAAAAATTGCGTATATTTTGTCTTATACATTTGTTTTGATTCTTGGTAGTTGGCGCTGTAATTCAAGAAAATCCATGTTCTCATTTTTGCGTGGAAAATGGTTACGGATAAATAAAAAATACTTATTACTTTGTAAATTTTGATTCGCTAAAACTAAAATTCTCCCTCTCTTTACATAGGGTCGAGTTTGAGAGAGAGGAATTAGAGTTTTACAAATGTTGACCCACGAAACAATCAAAATTTATCCGAATCTGCGGAAAAAATAAATATTTCGGTCAACATTTGTAAAACTCTAATTCCTCTCTCTCAAACCCCACCCTATGGGGAGAGAGGGAGAGTTTTAGTTTTAGCGAATAAAAATTTACGAAGTAAATATTTTTTATTTATCGGTAATTAATTTTTGCTTTCCTATATGCTGAATCAGTCCTTCCGACAATCATTCCTTTATCGATTTTTTATATTTTTCATTCAGCCATTTCGCCTTAGCTTCCCGGCACTTCTCATTTATTTCATTCTTCAGCGACTTGTATTTCTGTATTCTCGAATTTCCCTGAATGTTTTTGTGCTTTCTTCTTTCTTCGATCAACTGAAGTGTTTCTTCTGTTAACCATGGTTCCTTCGCAGTTAGCTTCTTTGTATCTGCGTTTTTCTTTCCAACTTTCCAACTTTTTAGAGATGTTCAGTCCTCTTCAACTGTACTGCCTACTGAGGTATTCCTTATTGCTGTATCTATAGCCTTAGAGAACTTCAAGCGTATCATCATTCCTTAACACTTCCGTGCCCCACTTCTTTGCGTATTGGTTCTGTCTGACTAATGTTTTAAACTTCAGCCTACTCTTCATCACTACTACATCGTGATACGAGTCTATATCTGCTCCTGTGTACGCCTTACAATCCAGTGTCTGATTTCGGAATCTTTGTCTGACCATGATGTAATCTAACTGAAATCTTCCAGTATCACCCGCCCTTATCCAAGCATACTTTCTCCTCTTGTGATTCTTGAATAGAGTACTCTCTATCCAAGCCCATATTCTCTTATAAACTTTTCTTCTGCTCCTTCCCCTAAAACTGCATTCCAGTCCCCGTGACTATCTGATTTTCATCTCCCTTCACGTACTGTATTACCATTTCAATATCCTCATGCACTTTCTCTAGCTCTTCATCTTCAGCTTGCGACGTCGGCATATGTACCTGAACTATCGTTGTCGATGTTAGTTTGCTGTCGATACTGATAAGAACAACCCCATTTCACTTTACTGACCCCTAGTATACCTAGACAGAGGCTTTGAATTTCTCTTTTCGGATTTTCTAGCTTCCCTACCCCGTTCAAGCTTCTGAAATTTCACGCCCCGTCTCGCAGAACGTTATCCTTTCGTTGATTATTCAGTCTTTTTCTCATGGTAACCTCCCCCTTGGCAGTCCCCTCCTGAAGATCCGAACGGAGGACTATTCCGGAGTCTTTTGCTGATGGAGAGATCGCCATAACACTTTTTCAGTTACAGGCAACATGTCCTGTGGATACACGTTAGATGTCTTTAGTACAGTGATTTTGATTGCCTTAAGCATCCTCATTGTGTTGATAATTGCTGATTCTTCCGCTTTAGGGGCAGTTTCCCACTCCAAGGACAGAAGAGTGTCCTGAACCGCTCTCCGCTCCTCCGCCCTCTTTGACAAGGCCGTTGGCAGAATGGGGCTGACTTCTTATGTCGGAAATGTTCGGCCGCCAGTGCTGGTTGTTAATCAAAATTTTTTCGATGGCGGGTTTCGAACCTGGAACCGAATACGTTTTGTGTACTCTTCAAAGACGCAACACCTTTTTTTTTGCATTTTATTCGTTACTGTTCATTGTATTTGGTTGTAGCGGACGTCACATGACATCCCTTGAAGTTGATTGTTGATCCGTTCACTCATTTTTTTTATTAATGAAACAGACCAGCGCTCTGACCGAACACGCAGAGCTACCGTGCCGGCGTTCACCTACATTACGGGTCAGCCTTATGAACCAGAAAAGGAGTTTTTCTGTGATACAAAAACCACACAATAACAACAATAAAGGCTGTTTGTTTGAAATTACGTATAATTTCTTATTTGCGCAACTAAATTCTTCTGCTGCTGGGGGAATTTCATCCTCTGTCCTTTCTATCTCTTTTGTGTCGTTCAGTAAATGTTCAATATAACATCGATATATCAGTTTGGTACTACCACTACTTTATACAGAATCTTCTTTTTTATTATTGATACTGGTATATCATCATTTTCTATTTAAATGATATGACACCCAAGATAAAGGATTTCGTTAACTATCCGTACTGCTTCGATATTAATGATTATTTTTGCCCTAACTGCCAACAGCCTTGTTTCTGATATGGGGATTTTACGTTGTATTCATTACATACATGCACAGTCAGCTACCACCAGCATCACCTGTTACAACTGAAATCACTCAGTCGTCTGCAAAGAGAATTGTGTCTAGGATAGCAGATTTTAATATCTTTTGTTATACTTTTTTACGTCCATTTATGGAATCTTTAACATATACAATTATGGCCATTAAACTTGCTACACCACGAAGATGACGTGCTACAGACGCGAAATTTAGCCCGCAGGAAGAAGTTGCTGTCATATGAAAATGATTAGTTTTTCAGAGCATTCACACAAGGTTGGCGCCGGTGGCGACACCTGCAACGTGCTGACAAGAGGAAAGTTTCCAAGCGATTTCTCATACACAAACAGCAGTTGACCGGCGTTGCCTGGTGAAACGTTGTTGTATTGCCTCGTGTAAGTAGGAGAAATGCCTACCATCAAGTTCCCCCTATCGCGATTGCGGTTTATCGTATCGCGACATTGCAGCTCGCGTTGGTCGAGATCCAATGACTGTTAGCAGAATATGGAATCGGTGGGTTCAGGAGGGCAATACGGAACGCCGTGCTGGATCCCAACGTCCTCGTATCACTAGCAGACGAGACGACAGGCATCTTATTCGCATGGGTATAACGGATCATGCAGCCACGTCTAGATCCCTGAGTCAACAGATGGGGACGTCTCCAAGACAACAACCATCTCCACGAACAGTTCGACGACGTTTGCAGCAGAATGGACTATCAGCTCGGAGACCATGGCAGTGGTTACCCTTGACGCTGCATCACTGACAGGAGTGCCTGCGATGGTGTACTAAAGGACGAACCTCGGTGCACGGATGGCAAAACGTCATTTTTTCGTATGAATCCAGGTCCTGTTTACTGCATCATGATGGTCGCATCCGTGTTTGGCGACATCGCGGTGAAAGCACATTGGAAGCGTGTATTTGTCATCGCCGTACTGGAGTATCACCCGGCGTGATGGTATGGGGTGCCATTGGTTACACGTCTCGGTCACCTCTTGTTCGCATTGACGGCACTTTGAACAGTGGACGTTACATTTCAGATGTGTTACGACCCGTGGCTCTACTCTTCATTCGATCCCTGCGAAACCCTACGTGTCAGCAGGATAATGTACGACCGCATGTTGCAGATCCTGTACGGGCCTTTCTGGATACAGAAAATGTTCGACTGCTGCCCTTGGCAGCACATTCTCCATATCTCTCACCAATTGAAAACGTCTGTTCAATAGTGGCCGAGGAACTGGCCAGTCATAATACGCCAGTCACTACTCTTGATCAACTGTGGTATCGTGTTGAAGCTGCATGGGCAGCTGTACCTGTACACGCCATCCAAGCTCTGTTCGACCCAATGCCCAGGCGTATCAATGCCGTTATTACGGCCAGAGGTGGTTGTTCTGGGTACTGATTCAGGATCTATGCACCCAAATTGCGTGAAAATGTTATGACATGTCAGTTCTAGTATAATATATTTGTCCAATGAATACCCGTTTATCATTTGCATTTCTTCTTGGTGTAGCAATTTTAATGGCCAGCAGTGTAAATTTAACAGAGTTGGGGTTGCATGGCGTCGATCTCTCTATACTAACGCTGCTCTATACATGCTCTGGATTTGCTCGCATTCTGAAGCTATGCTGCTTCACAATATTCATACAGTAGTTTTCGTCGTCTACAATATTCACTTTATAACCTTAAAGTAATAACGGCAGCGTTTAAATGTTTGATCAAGGATATAGCAATGTCGGAATACGCGCGGTGTCGTGCAGAGCTCTGACTGCGAACGCTCTTCTGATGATACGTCCCAGCAGGCAGCACGTCGGTCTCAGCCTGGAGAGCGGCCGGGCGGAGGGCTCTCATCACGGATTTCCCTCGCGATCGCCGCGGGCCGGTCTTCCAGTCTGAGAGACTCGCTAATGGCCCGTGTAACGAACGGACTGAGAACTGCGGTCCTCGCCTGCGACACTGCGGAGGCAGCCGGGAACGGCCAGTACCTCTGGCAGTAGCCAAGAGGGAAACTCTAGTGGGTCTCAGACACTGCACGGCACTACAACCATTCCGTCGACCACGGCAGGAATTTTTTTGTAATAGATATAAAAGATGAAAATTTCCGTAGGAGTACTATGTACGAAAGGATGGAATTTAAGGTTCAGTCGACATCAAGGATAAAGAGAAGCGTGCGAAGCCTCAGACTGAGCAAGAAATTCGGATCTCCAGTGGCAATATCAAGCAAAAGACAATAGTTATCGTCTATGACAGTGGTTCCCAACCTACCTTAGACTGTTACCCCTGAATACAATCATACGTTAGCTAGTAAACCTCCCTCCCCAAAATTACCACCAACTTTAGCATCTAACTAAACTGTGTAATGAAAGACTTTTCCTCATAGTGCATCGCAAGTGCTACCCACAACTTCTTCTCGTATAAGAAAGCTAACTAGCCACAGTGAGGGTAGACAATTGTTAAAAACATACTTCTCTTGCATTACTCCTCTCCATGGCGGCCCTTGGTTGACCTGCACGCTGCAGCCCCATATAAAATCAACCAAGTTAAAATCAATGCACTATACTTACTGTTTGTAAATCACTTTATTGCTGCACTTCTTACATCTGAACTGGCAGAAAATGGCGGACTTCAGTCTGTTAATTCTTTGTGTCTAACCAACCTAATAATAATAAATAAACTTCGTGTGACAAGGGCCTCCTGTGGGGTAGACCGTTCGCCGGGTGCAAGTCTTTCGACATGACGCCACGTCGGCGACTTGCGCGTCTATGGGGATGAAATGATGATGATTAGGACAACACAACACCCAGTCCCTGAGCGAAGAAAATCTTCGACCCAGCCAGGAATCGAACCCGGGCCCTTAGGACTGACATTTTGTCGCGCTGACCACTCAGCTACTGGGGGCGGATATAATAATAATAATAACAATAAAACTGTGTACAGCACTATAGTAGTCCTTAAGTAATTACTGCTGTGTTGTGCTGTCAGTTAATTCATTTCTCTGTCTTAAAGCGAGTAATGAAGCAATTTATGGACTACCGCAGTTACTATCTACAACTTGGAGAACACCTTCTCTTGAGATATTTACCATTTGTTACGTATATGTCTCACTTTTGTGATCAGCAATGTACGGGGCAAAGCACAACATACATGTGTAGTGGGTGGACTATGTGACTAACTTGCAACCTCCACCGTATTAATGCTGGTAGTTGAGAAAAAGTAATTATTGATATCTTATATAATCAGTATTAGTCTTACAAAATTATGATAATAAATCTTTTCAAAACAATTACTTTCGTAACTAAAACAGAATCCGAATCGTTTAGTTTGTGACCCCCAGAAAATTTCATTTTATCCATCACGGGGAATTATCCCCAGATTGGGAACCTCCGACCTAGAAAATGACAGAAAGGTTATCTCCAATGACAATATCAAGCAGAAGACAATTTACCCACTAGGAAACCTATAGAATATCACAATTACAGTATTATGCAGAAGACAATGCTTATCATCTAAAATATCACCTAGTAAACTATCTCTGTCCAAACATAACTGTGCTCACAACGGAAGTGCCATATTTGAATGAGTGAAACAGAATAAAAATAATTCGAAAATATATTTGTCTGTTCTGCAACCCATGAAGTGCATATAAGTAGGAATACAACAGCGCTTCGGACCAAACCTGAATATTGACTTTAAACTCTACCTTGATCTTCCACTCTTCTCCTCCCTTACCTGTCCGCCACTCTTTCCTCCTTGCTTCCCATCCCCTTCTATATCCCCACCTCCCCGTCATTCCTAAGTCACACCCCTCTCCCTCCATTATTATTTGCTAAGCCATGCACCTATTTTGGAAATAGTTCAGTCAGAGCTTCTAAGCCAATAATTACCATCAACCTGGGGGTAATTGTGCACTGTAAGGTATAATATTTCTGATGGGTAAAAACAAGAAGGCTGAACTATATTTCACTCATGAAATTAAATTATTTTAAGTAGATCATTAACCATCACTTTTCTTAAGACTCTAAAGCTGATTGCGAATGTTACCAATAAATTCATTTTTCCAAGTACTAGCATTAATGTGGTCACAATATGGTGGGGGTTACAGTTTGTATAATAAGTATATCAACATCATCTTCCAGACATAATAAACCGCCTACGTGCATCTTCGTACTTTGCGAAAGGCTTCAATGGCGGTAAAATAGAGACATATACATCACGTATGCTTAAACATCTCATGAAAATGACTTCTCCAGTTTGTACATAATTGCCGCAAATAACCAGAAAACACTTCTTTGTTTGCTTCGCAACAATAAATCAACTGACAGCACGCCACGAAAGCAACTATGCAATGATTATTACACTGCTGTAGGGCTCACACTGTATTACAGGGTGTCACACACGAAACTGGTACGCCTCACTTCCTAGATTCAAGTAACAATGAACTAACTAAAAGAATATATAACAGTAATGTTAAAAATATGTAGTTACCTGTTCATAAGAGTGCTGGAAGTGGTGGCCATGAGCATCCAGACACTTCTGGGTTCGTGTGGTGACTTTACCAGCAACACGCTGTAATTCTGCAGGCATGATGTTGTCCTCTAGTAAAGTTCCGTTTAAGATCGTCTATGGTGCGAGGACTGTCAGCATACACTTTGCTTTTTAGTGTGCCCCATAAATAGAAACCACATGATGTCAAGTCTGGGGACCTTGTGGCCAGAACCTCTACTGACAAGTCTGTCTTCAGGGAACACGTTGGTGATTTGTCCATACTTTGGCTGACTGTGAGCAGTTGGTCCATCTTGTCGGAACACCACAAACAGCTTCTCTGCATCTGTTGACGGTGCATCAAAAGAGTCAAAGATCTCTAGATATATGGCATGGTCTAAGTTTTAATTGAATAATAGTGGGTCAATAATGCACATTCCAGACAACGAACACTAAACACATATTTCCTCTGAATGGAGATGTTCTTCAAGCAGAATATGTTGGTTGTCCTGTAACCAGTATCTGCAATTGTGGAGGTTTACATAACACGAAAAATGAAACCAGACCTTACCTGGCAAGAAGTAAAGGAAGGGGTGCAAGGAACTGTTACCAGCTGATGTTAACAGCCACTTACAATAATTAAGTCTTTTTTTCGTGATCCTCAAATTTCACTAATTGCACCAAATTCGCATTATAGGCTTTTAATTTCACGTCTTTTAGCACACGATGACCTGATGTACGAGGTACACCACCCTGCTGTGGTAACTTCCTTACTCACTTGTGAGGGCTTCTCATAACGTCCATGCGAATTCTATCTACAGTTTCAGTGGTTCTCACTGTCGGTCGCCTATTCCTCTGCACATTCTGAACGGATCCTACACCCCTCCATTTCTTGCACATATCTTCAATAGTGCTGGTCACGGGTAGTTTCCTACCAGGACACTTAGCTTGAAAGATTTATTTGCATTCCTTGATAGAGCCTGTCTTTATGTGACACTCCACAATATTAGTTCGCTCTTCTAATGCAAACTGCGTCATTTCTGTAACACACAACTATAGTAGCTTCTCACAACGACAGACGCACGGTCGCACAGCTGCGCTCAGCTTTCCAGTAAAATGCAGTGAAGTCAACCTTCGACACAGTGTTGCCACGTCACAAGCAGTGCGACTAGAGATGATAAACCAGTGCATGAGAGGTACTCGTTTTATGTGGGGCACCATGTATTATTATTATTATTATTATTATTATCACTACAATGGGCAGCTACAATGCATTTCCAGTTCAGAAGTAAGGAGTCCAGCGATCAAGTGACTTATAGACAATATGGCTAGGTATTGTTTACGTATTTAAATTTGCTTGATTTCAATCAGAGTGAAGGGTGTTGGTGAAGCACACGTTAGTAGGAAGAGAAGTGGTGCAAAGGAAGCATGTTTCGTAACAAGTGCCTATCGTCAGTGTAGACAGCTATCTTCCCTGAGGATGAATTATAGGTGACAGTCTTGATGCACTGAGAACTGTCTCGTCATTCTGTGAAAAAAGTTATTAGAAATAAGCGTCCTTCTGTGGAAAAGGTTGTTAGAAATAAGCAGTACAAGTTGTCTCATTGACTTTTTAGTTCGTGGTTTAGCAAGACGTTTAGAAATACTTTCATTTATCTTTCACTAAAAACCGAAGTGTTCAAGCGAAATTGAATTTCATTCTAAAGCTAAATTAGACACTAAGTACAATGATTGGGGGAGGGGGGGGGGGGGGGGGGGTACTAACTAACATCTGATTGTGCTCAGTGGTCTTAGAGAGGTTGGGAACTACCGTTCAAAGCTAGCAGCAATCCCAATCACAGCTCAGTATTTTGTTGCCGTAAAAATGGAACCTCCAGTCAAACAGTTTCCCACGAGAAGAATATGATACGACACCTTTCTTTTCCAACCGAGGCGAAAATTGCGTAACTGTCCAACATTACGCTGTTTGGAAGAAGCAGGGTGAAAGGCGGTGATGTGTAGCTCAGCTGGTGCCCACTGGCATCGTAAAACCGACATTTGATGGTCAACTCTCGTTTAGATGAGGTACAGACACCACCTGATAACCTCTCCTGACTAAACAAAAAAGTGAGACACTTATTTTCTGTGATGGGGTTTGTCGTAACAACTCTAGAACTCTGCCTATACGTTCAATCCACCTTCGAAATAGAGTACAATCTCTCGCTGCCTGTTCGCAAGCTCCAAGGCGTGCTGTTTAAATTCAAAACCCAACATAATAATTTCATGCACTGTTTACAAATTTTCAATTTTCGAAACGCATTTTTTCTACTGTCTTTCAACTGGCGGAATATTTTCATACGCAATTACCCATTCAGCAGTTGAGTCTCTCACTTCATTTCCCACAGCCATTCTTATGTTCACCAAATTTATCTTCAAGAAGTTACTGCCGTTTCCTGAAGTTCTTCAACAGATATTATTTCATTATCACGTGAGTCATTGGTTGTCACTCCGTATGCTAACAAGAAAAGTAATCGCTCAGCCAATTCATTTGGTTTACTTCAGTGGTCACAGCTGATGTGTGGTGACAGTCTGTTGGAGATCTTCTTCCGGTCTTTCACATCAAGGCCATTATCGTTCTCCCCATGCCTATATACTTCCATGCCATTTCAGAACCAAGCTATAAATACTTTTCGCGCTGGTAAGATTATTTTGGAAGAGGTACTCGTGCGATCATCTCTGTTTCTACTCAAATATAATATATAATTACAAGCTATCGCACCAAATACGTATTCCAAAATAATCTTCCCAGTATGAAAATTAATTACCGATTCTTTAAAGTCAGTATCGCCATTAGACTGTTGTTTACCTACAGTGTTACATTTACACTTACACAATCACGATTTCGGCTTCAAAGTGCCATTATCAAGTGTTTTAAGTGTTATAAATTGCCTAAGATGGCATATTGTCGTATTAAAATACACTATTAGACACATTATCTACGAGTCGATATTTCTAGCAGAGCCTACTGCTTGGTCACGAAGTTCTAATATTCGGGTCTGGTGGTTTACCGGTCACGGCACTGTAGCTCAGCGTGTTCGGTCATGGGGCTGGCTGTCCTCAACAATGTAAGGAGATGCCAGAAATGACACCTGGTTCGGATTGCATGATAAACAGTTGGTCCCCTTTCTCAAGTTGGATAACTGGGGTAGGTTATGGAACATGCAAGTCGCCAAGGTGGTGTCCATTTGAAAGGCTTCTACAAGGCCTCTGAGCCACACGAAATTATTTTTCTTTTAGAATAAAATTCAGTCATCGGTTGCCAATAAATTAAAATAATACTACAGTTGCAGAAAATTACAGTCATGAATAAAATAACTAATTATTGTTCTTATAATATAATATTGTAATTTTATATATTATAATTTATAAGTCGCAAAATTATAATTTTATCTGAAACTGTCATAAGTAAGCTGTAGTAAAACCACCAAGATACTCATTTTAAAAAAATAGATTACTTTATTCTACTTAGCTTTGACACCACCGCGAATCAAATAGTGATCCAGAAAGTGCAGAATGAATTTCTTTATTTCAGTCCCTGATCACAGACTTGTAAGGTCCTCAGACTACCGGTTTCGGTAAGCAATGACCCTCTTTAGATATGCATCAAAACACGGGAAAAACGCAAATGCAACTAGTGGATTATCTACAGCTTAAAACAATGAAATAGGCCATAATGTAAAGTATTCCTGACATGCGAGTACATGTGAAAATAACGCGCTCTAAATATTACGAGGCATACCTGTTTTAAAAACATGTCGTAGTGGATTGGAGTCATAGTGGCATCGTCAAAAGATAGGCACAGAATTAGATCAGCATCGTCTTTTGTTAACACCGCTACAATTATAAACAAATATTCTTCAATCATATAATTGTGGAGTATGAAATAAAAGTAAAAATACAATCGGTCAAGTCTGTAGTAGGCCTACCAGATGTATAAGTCATTACAGTAATAAAATACAGTAATTAAGCGGTAGACAATCCAGCAGTTGTATTTGTGTTTTCCCAGGTTTTGCTGCACATCTGAAGGTGATCATTGCTAACCGAAACCGGTAGTCTGAGTACTTAACAAGTTTGTGATCACAGACTGAAAGAAAAAATATATATTATTTCGATTACTAAACCCCTTCTGCAAAGGTATGATTTACTACTACATTATATTTTCGCAATTTTTCCGAAAGTTAAAGTAGTTAACAGACTTAGTTCCATTCTTAAACACGACAAGTTCAAGTATAACAGCAATTACTTTTATCCAGCTAGAAAGTGAGAACCACTTTTAATTAGTTATCTTACTTTATCGATTTGAAACTCTGATTTATTAATATTCTTTGCATCAAGGACATTGTTGTAATTGCTATCCATAGCAAGCATTTGCTAATATTGTGTTGAAGGACTAAAGAAGGCCCTTGTGTAGCCTACGCAGCTTCTCTTTTTCGGATTTCTCCTTGCACTTCGACATTCCGGTAAATCGCAATACGACGATTTTCTCTTTTTGCAATTCTCAATGCACATGGAGATTTCGATAAGTAACTATGATGATTTCTTTGTGACAGTGATAAGTTGCAGGACAGTTTATCTCCGAACTTTATTCATTTCAGCAATACATGTAACGTATTATTGGTCCCTTTCAGATCGCCATGCTGAAGTTGTACTTCGAATAATGAGTCTATCCTCATTTTGAGTGACGACTATTGGGAGGATTTATTAAAATATTATCGTTCTTACGAATAACAAGACGATTTATGTTAGGCAAGAAAGATAATGCGCTTTTCTCCCTTTTCACGTCTGAGTTCCTATGAAACAGAAGTCCTTGGACTTTGATTACGGCAAGAAGATTTTTAGGGGCGGGAATGGAGTGAATTACGTATATGCGAATGCTGTACTGCCGCACATGAATTTATAAGCAAGGGTTTACCAGAATAATTCGTATATGTGTGACGCTCGTTATTATTGTCGCTCAAGTTAGAGTCAACCGCCAATCTACAGATAAAATTGTTGGACAGTACTCCAAGCACCTGTCCAATGCATTTTAGCGGTTAGCCGGCATCGGACATAAAGTTAAGTTTGTTTTAGGTTTGTAAAAAGATATCACGCTTTTCCACATTTCACGTGCCGTACATGTGTTCTCATTGACGTAAGTGGAAATTTGCTTTATACTTCAAACAAACAGAAATTAATTGCACCGCAGTTTAGTTTATAAAACCGCAACTGAAAACGTTCATCAGCCTCTACATTAATATATGTTAGTAGAACCGACAAATCCTGCTTTACATACCATTCTGTGGACATATCCCATCTAGTATTCCGATATGCACACATCTCTGATGTAAGCTAATGCAGATGGACCTCCTATTTTATCAAATAGTACACTCTCATAATTAATTAAACAGATAATTGAGTTCAGTTTATTCAGTGGGTGAACTGAAATATTTAAGGTCTGCAATACTAACAAACCAAACTCGGACGTCAATATGTGGTATCGAAACAGATCCATACTGTGTGCTTCTACAGTTTACATAGTTCACAACTAGTTCTTCTTAATACTACAGTGGCACAGTGAAAAATTAAGCAACAACCATCCATGACAGATGCTTCCGAACTGTTGTCTTGCTAGGTTACGGTAGGCACGTAATTTATCAACCTCACATCAAAATGTCCACAGAGAAATCACCTCTATGATTATCTGACACGAAAACGTAGGACCCTGAGGTAACAAATAGCTTAAAACCAACAATAGATGTACAAATCTTCTTCTTCTTCACCTCATGGATTAGGCATTCTTGCCTGTTCCAGCTTCACATTTGTCTCTAGGGTAACCTGAGTTGTTCTCGATCTCTTCTTGCCCTCGTTGTGTAAGAGACTTCCTGGCAAATCCAGTGTTTTCCATTCTCAGTATGTGATCACACCAATTGTATTATTAAATATTTTATTATATACCGTTTCTGTATTTAGCTATTTTCTTGTATCTTCATTGGGTATCGTATCATCCTCGTATATCCTTCAACACTCCTTAAGAATTTTATTTCTGCCGACTGAATTTTACCCCGTTGTTTTTAAACGTCACCCAGGCTTCGCTGTCATTAATCAATATGACTAAGGCAATTAATTTATAGAATATCTTTCCTAAGTTTATTTTTAAAAGTTCTTCGAATGTCCGCTACCCAGATCGCAATTTTCTAACTTTCTGTTCAAACTTCTGTCAAAGCCAAGAAATTTAAAATTCGACAGTTGGTCTAAAATGTTGTTTTAGAACACTATCTTTGCGTGACTGGGTCCTTTTCTCTAAAAGCCATGATTCTGATTTTATTAAATGATTGTGAGATTTTAAAATTACGTGATTGAGATAGATTGTTTAAAATATGCACAGATCTCTGTAATTCTGTTTCATTCACATGAATCATTATTTAATCGTTTGCAAATAGAAGAGTGACTGAGTAGACGTTAGTTAATTCAATTCCTGGATGTACTAGCAGTTTCCATTTGTTTGAAATGTCTTCAGTATACTGTATACAGTATATTGAAAAGAGTGAGTGATAAGCTATAGCCTTTCTAACAATTAGTCTTGTTTTGCTCCAACCTGTTTACTTCTCTTAATTTGTGCGTTTATGACAAAATTAGTCTTTATATACACACTCCTTATTATCCAAATTATCTGTGATGGCTAATCTCGATTTTCTAGTATTTGCCATATTTTCATTTATTTACCTTGCCAGATGGCTTCTCAAAATCTATAAACGTGATATGTTTTTCTAAATACTTATCTCTTTTTTATTCTGTGATCTATTATCTATTATCCATGAACGATCTCGCTTTCCTAAATCGTCTTTGTCCTTTTCCTAGCACATAATCTGTAGTCATTTTTAATTTGTTGTTTATTAGTTAAGAACGAACTTTATATTCTGTATTCATGAGAGTAAGTCTCCTATAAATTTCACAGTCTAAACAGTCACCTTGTTTGAAGATATTTTTAAGTTAGCTATTTGCGAAGAGGGAGGTATCTGACTATTTTCACAGAAGTTATTGATTAGATTTAAAATTCTCAGTCTGTATATTATTCCACTGTATTTGATAAGTTCTACATTCACTCCTTCTGATCCAAGTGCCTCACTATTTTCTACAGATCATAGTACTGTACGTAATTCTTGTACAGTTTACTTTTGGCCTGTTATCCCCATGGGAGCAAAATATTTCTGTTCCATTCACTTCCTCGTCATACGACAACTGTTTACAATGCTTTTATCCATTGTTGTTCACTTATTGGGTTTAATCTTGCAATATCTTTCTCTGATTTATTTATATGTTCAATTACGTCATATCCAGTTAACTGCCTCATCCGTACATCTTGTATTAACTTATTCCACGCTTCCTCATGAGCCTTTACGACTGTTTTCTGGGAATTTTTCTTTTCCCTTTACGTAATTAACAGGATAGATCTGTTTTATTTTGTAAATATAGCTTATATGCTTTCCGTTTTTCTTCAGTTGCTTGCTTTATTTCTGGATTCCATATTCGCAAACCCCATATACAGTTTTCTAGATTGCCTGTATTATATTGCCCCCTTCTTTACTTACATTTTCATCACTGGATGTTTCCATTAGGTACTTCGTAAGTCTACCTCTGTAAAAGTTCTTAACCTTTACTGTTGTAGGAGATAGAGCTTATACACTTCTAATTTTCTCGGTTGTAATTCGGGTTATTTTTCTTACTTTTTGCGATTATTCTGATATTTGGAAATACGAGATGGAGGCTCGAATATATATAACTTTTTTCTGTACTGTTAACATCCTGTACCATAGAACTTAATTTCTTATTGACTATTATATAATCGGTTAACGATCTGTAACCTCTAAAACCCATCATAAACCTACGAACATCTTTCTTGCGAAAATAGATAATTGTTAATTTCACTGGTTTAAAGCTGGAAATTGCCTAATTACATCTCCATTTTCATTTATTGTTACTTCCCTGAAAGTTACCATTACGTTTGGAGTACGTATTTTGTTTGCTCGAGCATTTAGATCTCGAGCAATAATCAGTTGGTCACTCTGATAGATTTATCTGTTACCGATTCTAGTACTTCATAAAACTATTCTGTTTCGCCTTTTTTCCCCTTCTTTTTGAACGTACACGTTATCACTGTTATATGTCCCCGTTCTATTTTAAATCAAACACTTACTTTTCATTCATTTTTGTAGGAATAACTTTCTAATTTCATCTTCCAGTTTTGATCTGTTAATAATGACTACTCCACACAGAGTTCTTTACTTCTGATCTATTCCACCATACGGGATTTTTGGAGGTATAAGTGCAGGTACTGTGATGATTGGTACCTTCATATGACCTCACATTCGTGTGTTAGTTTTTCTTTTCTGTCCAACAGCCTTTCCGCCAACATGTAACGTAATTTAGTATACCTGTCAGTATAGACTAACAGTTTTGTGTCCACGCCTCCACACTTCAACACCTGATTTGCATTCCGGCGGACATAAGCATTAATGGCTTGCTTGAGGTACTAACCAACCTAAAAACATACTGCTCCTAATAGCTGTAATTACTAGTTTACAACTGACGCAAATGTTGAACAGTACACAGCCGTAAGTGATCAAAAAAAATCTGCTTTTTTACCACTAACACCTTGTATATCACTATGAATGGGTTCAAATCTAAGGTTCCTTGTAATTTCTTTTTTGATTCGGTTGTAATAGCTATATTTGTAACTTTCTTCTTAAGTTTTGAATCTGACTCTTACTCTTTCGTATTTATACCACTCACATTTGCCGAGTTTTACTTGTCTTTCATTCCAGATCCAGATCTATTACTTTTAACAAAACCAGAACGATTTCCATTGCATCTGTCCTGCTGCATACTGTGAATCTGAGTGAAATTTGTTTTACAATGAGGGACACTTGCAGTCTGAACAACCCCTACTAGACGGGGTACAGCGAAAATACTTATATATGTATAAAGTGCCCGTCCTAAGAGTCGTCAGGAACATTTTCTCTGATATTTCGGCATATATTTGCGATTTTGTTTTTGCAATGTGTAGCTGGAGTCAGACCAATTTTATGTGAGGCCCAGTGTTGACGGAAAGCATCGGTTTGTTTCCCGTTACAAACGAAATTTCTTATAGAACTTCTTCAAACCAATCTTCGGATTGTAGAATACAACAGTACGTGCAATGTAAGACAAGTCTTTTCACTCTTTGGAACACCTGTATGTATTCAGAGTAACATGTGTGTGACGATGAAGTAGCTTCCTCACTATTTGTAAGCATTTTACCAAACCAATTTTGTAAGTAGATTTCTTGTAGAATTTGAGGGTTTTCAATTAAGTTAAATTTTCACATTTTGTAGGAATTTTTTTTTTTTTGAGGTTATAGTTTCATTGTATTTTTTGAGAGACATCTTTTCGTCGTCGACTATACTTCTTATTAGGATTTCCTTGATTGAATTTTCGACCTGGAAACAGCAGCTGTTAATACTGATAAAATGAATGAAATGGACCTAGGCTTGTAAAGGGTACTGCTATCTTTAAAGTTGTGACTTACCGATATTGTATTCCGTAGTTACCAAGGGCTTCTGGAGCTATCGGAGCAGAGCGCGCATCTTGTCTGAGAGACTACTCTCTTGCTCAGTGATGAGAATAATGCCCCAGTGCGAGTGGTCGCACACCCTCTTGATGTGTCCAGAAGAGTCGATGTTCACCACCCACTCGAAACGATCGCGCGCAACCGCGTCGCGGATAATCACACTACTGGCCATTAAAATTGCTACACGACGAAGATGACGTGCTACAGACAAGAAATTTAACCGACAGAAAGAAGATGCTGTGATATGCAAATGATTAGCTTTTCAGAGCATTCACACAAGTCTGGCGCCGGTGGCGACACCTACAACGTGCTGACATGAGGAAAGTTTCCAACCGATTTCTCATATACACACACAACAGTTGACCGGCGTTGCCTGGTGAAACGTTGTTGTGATGCCTCGTGTAAGGAGGAGAAATGCGTACCATCACGTTCCCGACTTTGATTAAGGTCGGATTGTAGCCTATCGCGATTGCGGTTTATCGTATCGCGACATTGCTGCTCGCGTTAGTCAAGATCCAATGACTGTTAGCAGAATATGGAATCGGTGGGTTCAGGAGGGTAATACGGAACGCAGTGCTGGATCCCAACGGCCTCGTATCACTAGCAGTCGAGATGACAGGCATCTTGTCTCCATGGCTGTAACGGATCGTGCAGCCACGCCTCGATCCCTGAGTCAACAGATGGGAACGTTTCCAAGACAACAACCATCAGCACGAACAGTTCGACGACGTTTGCAGCAGCATAGACTATCAGCTCGGAGACCATGGCTGCGGTTACCCTTGCGCTGCATCACAAACAGGAGTGCCTGCGATGGTGTACTCAACGACGAACCTGGGTCACACCCCTGGATTACCGTTTTGTTTCCGGTTCGAAGTGATGAACCCGCCTTTCAGTCCTGTGACGATGTTCCACAAGAAAGTGTCACGAGCAGCCTCGTAATTCGCAATCACTTCCGCACAGATCGGCCTTCACTGCTCTTTATGGTCTTTTGTCAGATGGGAAGGAACCCGGTGGACACACACCTTTGAGTACCCGACTAACGGACTAGTGTGTCAGCACTACCAACAGAGACGTCAAATTGTGCAGCCACGTTTCTGACTGTGATCCGCCGATCACCTCGAAAGAGAGTGTCAACCTTGCCCAATGATCATGGTGTTTATGTTCACAGCCACGTCTCTGCACACATTCTGCAAGCGGCTATGAATGCTGGTTTCGCGCCAGTTCTCGGTTTGAAACGCACTCCCGTTACAGAATCCATGTATGGCGCTGCAACCTATTGGAACTTCACGAAATTATGGAGGCTGAGGTGGGAATATTCCACTACGTCTACCGAAACTGGCGGAGATAAGAAGTTGAATTACATACTGACTGCCCCTCATACGAGGCGCGTTTTTTAAGTTTGGTGCGTTTTGTTGTAGACACTAGTAGTTCGCGCGCATACCGCAACGAGCGCGTGAGTCGTGTACCGGCATGCCTCGGGAACAACTGGCTCAGTTTCAGCTCTGTAGTTAACCTGTAGGGTTCTGTTCTGTGCTTTCAAAATGTTTAAGACTATCAACCGCCGCGTGTGAGGTTCGCTCAGTGATACGATTTTTGTAAGAAAGGAACCTGTCTGCTGCAGAAATTCACCGACAGATTTTTAAAGTGACAGTGACTCTATTATGAGAGAAAGCAAAGTGCGTAAGTGGGTACGAGAATTCAAAGATGGCCGTAGCAACGTCCATGATGAGGACCGCTCCGATTGGTCTTCTTTGATTACAGACGATTTGGTGGCTTCAGCTGAAGCGAGGATTCGTGAAAACAGGCGCTTCACAATAATAGGTCTCTCAAACGAATTTCCTGACATGTCGAGATCAGTGCTTTACAACATTGTTTCTGAACACCTAAAGTTTAGGAAACTGAGTTCTCATTGGGTCCCGAACTCCTAACAGAGCACCACAAATACCAAAGATTTGAGTGTGCGCTGAAGTTCTTGACTCGTTATCACGAAGAAGGTGGCGTCTTCTTTAGTCAGATCGTAACTGGAGACGAAACATGGGTTTCGCATATCACGCCCGAATCGAAGCAACAGAGCATGGAATGGAGACACACACACACACTTGCCTGTAAAGGTGAAAACCAAACAGACTCTGTCCCAGCGCAAAATCATGGCCTCGGTGTTTTGGGATAGGCATGGTGTTTTGCTGGTCGACTTCATGCAATGAGAAACGACTATCAGTGCAGAAGCATACTGCCAAAGCCTGAAAAGTTACGCGGAGCGATTCAAAACAAAAGATGCGGCTTGCTGACAAAGGGTTCAAATGGCTCTGAGCACTATGGGACTCAACTGCTGTGGTCATAAGTCCCCTAGAACTTAGAACTACTCAAACCTAACTAACCTAAGGACATCACACACATCCATGCCCGAGGCAGGATTCGAACCTGCGACCGTAGCGGTCATGCGGTTCCAGACTGTAGCGCCTTTAACCGCTCGGCCACTCCGGCCGGCGCTGACAAAGGGAATTGTCTTTCTCCATGACAATGCAAGACCTCACACTGCAGGTCAGACCCGCAATTTATTGGACAGTTTTGGCTGGGAAGTTTCAGACCACCCACTCTACAGTCCCGATCTTGCGCCGAGCGATTACCATCTGTTCCTCCACCTCAAACAGCACCTCACTGGCAACCGTTACAATGATGTCGACGACGTGAAAACGGCAGAGAACTCCTGGTTATCGGAGCAGGTGGTAGGTTTTTATGAATAGGGTATTTTAAAATTGGTTGAGAGGTATGATTCGTCTTTGAAGAAACTTGGAAACTATGTAAAAAAATAGAGTGAATTATGTAATTTCTGAAAATCAATTTACTTTTTTGAAATAACCTTTCGTTCTGTACTTATGTTCAAACTGATGTTACTTAAAAAACACACCATGTTCTCTATGTAAAGTTCCCATAACGGAGTCTGATAGCCGCCCAAATTTGTCTAAAATAAAACTGAGAGAAGGAGCTTTGCAGACTCTATGGTTCATGTCAGTATTCGTCACATAGGCCTACACCTTAGCTACGTAACTAAAAATTAAGCTCACCACACTAGAAGGTTATTCACACCTGGAGAAATCATTACAAGTATTATTTAAAACCTTGTACTTCCGCCCCTGGAGTTGGAAACCGCCTTGGTTCGGTTAGGAAATGAATGCATGAGGTTTTGCATTAACGTCGCATCGAGGTCAAGCCATTCTCTGAGAACTGGATCACATGGATGGTGATGTCGACGTTTGCTTACTGCTCCAACATTTTCCATCCATCCTCTATGGATTTAATACCGGGTGACTCTGTAGGCCATTCGAGATGTAATAGGGCGGGGAAGCGTTAAGAAAAACCAGTCACATGTTCTTCCAGACCGACTAACTTTACTGTTGTCGTCTTTATGAGCATGTGTGACCAATGGCCTCCTGTGACGTGACCGACTGCAAATGTTCTTTGCATGCGGTTCCCGTCGTAGTTTTCTCTCGTTGATTGGGATTGTCCTTCATTCACTGCCTGCAGAAAATCCTGTCGCGTTCGGTAGCGATTTTGATTCACAAACCATAAAACGCTTCTCCGGTACCTCACATCAGGATCTTCTTCGGCTCACAATTCTGACGTCGTATTTCATGGCCATGTGTGTTGCACCACTGCTTGTAGACACGTTCAACAGTTCGCCACGAAACACCAACAAATCCAACAACTTCACACACCGTACGGCCATGGGCACGGCCAAACACAGTTGCCCCTCTTTGCCACCCTGTCAAATTCTTTCATTTACCCACGTATACCTACAACGTCCACATGAAACTCATTGATCGCTACTCCCATATGTTCACGAAAAGGCAGTGCGCGCGAAATTGAGCACGTGACTGGATCACTGCACCATCTGTAACGCCTTAACGATTCATCTGTGCGTGTCATTAGGGTGACTAATTATTTGTACGGCGACCTTAGATTCGTGCTTACTGCACGTGCGTTACGCACGAATGTAGTTTCAAAAGGGATTTTATTCCATCTGCTAGATGCTGTTGGTGTATGTGACGAGTACAGATAATGGGCACAGAGGCTCATGTCATTTTAATTCATTTTATCAGTGTTGGTAACTGTTAGGTTTAAGGACTCGAAAGCGACTTAAAATGACATTTCAGTCTTGGAAATTACTATAAATAGCATTAACGGTAACGAAAATTTTGTAGGAAATTTGCCACTCGATATTTGCCTTGCGAAACTAGTCGTCAGTAAATAGTAATGTGAGACTGTATATCAGGTATTGTATTCTGACCACTTGCTGTTGCTCCGTGCCACCATGGGAAATATTACCTTGAAAAGAACAATGCTTACGAAGTGTGATGTAAAGTAACGGGACTGTAATTGTCACAGAGTTAAATACGCGTATGCTAAAGATGAACGGCCAATAGCTGTATAGCGTTAAACCTTCTCAGTCGAATGCAATATCTCTCGTGTCTGTAGACAAATAAGTGTGGCCATGGCCTTTGTTTCTATAAGAGCTATTATTTTGTTTCGACGGAATGATGGCAACTGTAATAATAATGCAACGAATTGTAGTAAAGTTTCACAGGAAACTTGGAAAAACTGCTACTCAAAACTATCTTTTAGAAAGAGAAGTATATGTCGAAGGCTGTTTATCACGTTTTCGGGTTTTTTTAGCGGTTCAAGCGTTTCCAAGGTGGGCGAGAAGACGTTGAAGATAATTCACGCCTAAGACGCCGTTCAACATCGAAAACGGATGGAAATATCGAGGACGTAGGTAATCTGACTAGATGTGACCATCGGCTGAGTATTCCGCTTGCTGAAACTGTAGGAAGCGCCATAGAATTGTTACATAACAAATATAACAAGAGAAAAGCGCGTGAGGAACTGGAGCCGAATGTTCTCACGGTCGAACAAGACTGAAGCTCGTGAAAATATTTACACTGTCGTTTCGAATACCACTGAAAAGTGTCCTAATTTCTTGCAAAGAGAGAAAACATGAGACGAATGTTAGTTTTTTGGCTTAAGGTCAGGAGGCTAAACGGCAATACATGCACTGGAAGATCACAATTTCACAAAAACCGGAAAAAATGGTTCAAATGGCTCTGAGCACTATGTGACTTAACTTCTGAGGTCATCAGTCCCCTAGAACTTATAACTACTTAAACCTAACTAACCTAAGGACATCACACACATAAATGCCCGAGGAAGGATTCGAACCTGCGACCGTAGCGGCCGCGCGGCTCCAGACTATAGCGTCTAGAACCGCTCGGCCACTCCGGCCGGCAAAGCCGAAAAAGCTCGAATGAGCAAATCAAGATTAAGTGATGGTTTTTTTCGATATTCATGGAACTGTACATCTTTAGAATATTAATACCTTGAGGTTCTTGCTCATCTCCCTTAGAAAATTAGAAAAAAGGCCCGAATTGTGGTAGAACAGGTCGCGGTTTTTGCCTGAAGACAAATCACCGGCCAATACCGCATTATCTGTTAAGAGGTTTCTAGCGAAGTACACGATCCCAGTGTTAGACCACCTACCTTACGATGTAACTTTTATCTATTCCCCAAAGTCAAATCTGCACTGAAAGGAACAAGATTTCAGTCCTCTGAAGTAGTGAAAGATGAACCTCCACGCATAGTCAAGGAGCTCACAGAGGAAGACTTCTGACACTGTTTCTATTGATAGAAAATTCACGTGAAGCATTGTAAGGACAGAGAAGGGGAGTGTGTTAATGGTGACAATAACTAAATATATATATGTCCATCTTTTTGATTTGCAGCTCCTTGTATTGGCCGTGTTTGCAGTTAAAAAGCTACCTGTAATAACTAACACAGAAGTGATCCAGAAAATTCATGTTCACCAAATGTAAAAGTATTTAAAAAAAGACACAATCTGTTGTTTGAACTAAAAATGTACATAATTTTATAATCATTTTAAAATATGTTCACGTTGCAGAATAAATAAAAACGAAAACCCACTGATGATGGCACAGTGGTCCCGGAATATGTTTGGGTACTGAGAAAAACGGTGTTTTGCGTAACTGGCGGACCTCACATCTAAGTATATATGCATTCGAACTAAACTGTTTTACGGCAATAGTCCGTTTATTTTATAGTCACACTCTGTATTTCATGTAGGACAATACAAAAGCAGATGTCGTAGGTATTGGCACGTCTGTAACAGAATTATGAGGAGGTTGTGGCGACTGCATCCGGCAGTCTGCCTACGGGAGTATTTGTTCCCGCACAGTATTGTAGACAGTATTTCCCAGAACAAACTGTGTAATATAGCTATGACTACCTGTGTAGGGTGACATTATCTGTGGCTGGGTATGAACTGGCTGGTAGTCTTGGGATCTATGGTCTACTCGTTGTGTGCTGTGCCTAAGAATGAGGATTAACAAGATGACACGATTTTATGGCGCCAACTTCAGAGCACCCCATGCAACGGAATGCCTGTTAAACCACTGAAAAACCGGCGTATTTTGTCGTATGAGGACAATACAGGTCGTCATATCCACGGAGAAGGCTGGAGTAACAGATAATAAGGCTTAGTAATTGTTTACTTGCGCAGAATTTTGAGCGGGAGCCCACCCTGAAACGCAGGCGACACGTAATCCGAGGCGCGCCCGCCCTCGCCAGCAAACTCTTAATTGCGAGCAGCGCATCAGGCCAGCGAGGGGGGCTGCTTACCATCATAACATTTCCACCCTGCGAAACAGCCTCATTAAAAGTTGCCAAGAATCGCCGCCGTCGGAGCTTCCGCAGGAGTAGCAAGTTGCCTGTTACAGGGTTCACCACTCCCTGCTCTTCACAGTCAATGAACCGGCAAGCTCGTAAGCATTGCAAACTTCGCCCCGAGTGGGATTAGTAAAACTCCAAGATCGAGCCTCAGTAGTGCGGCAGCGGTTGCCAAAATGAGACGGAAACACGAAGTGCTCTGATTTCTGAAGGTCAGGCCAATAAAAGGCTTACAGGGCGCCGTTTGTTAACACATGTTAAGGTACACACAACGACTACAACTCCTTCAGAAAAGTAAGGAGAATCTTACACACTACAGTACGACTAAAATTACTTGATAGCTGACTCTTCAAGCGTATGAGTTGCTTTCCTCCAGTAAGATTGCTCAAGTCGAGCCCGGATTTATCACCGTTGACAAGCTGCCACAACAATTAGCTCAGTTGCGATTCCTTGTCCGGCTTTCTTTCTCGTCGTATTTGAATCCCGAATCCTGGATGTGGCCTTTTCATCGCACATTATAACCACACCAAAAACAACGCACACACGCACACACACACACACACACACACACACACACACACAAACACAAACACGCACACACACAGCGATGCTAACGAAATACCCAAGTTTTATACGCAGTACTAACCAAAAACTGATAGATACTTCCACGTTTTTTTGTGGTTTTAGGGCGGACAAAAGACGCGTATCACCGTTACATTTGCACGGTGATTTTTTTCCCACCCAATAAAAACCCTAGGGATTGATAGATAAGAGAATACGGAACGAAAAAGGTCTAAAGAACTTATGTCCGGAAATGCACGGTTTCCATGCTAGAGACCATATATTCATTCATACATTATTACAGAGTCTGCGGACTAATATGCGCTGTAGCGTGCACCCACAGTTACAGTATGTGTCGAAATTGGTTTGAATGTGCCTCCACGTATGCGTGTACGCGCCATAGTATGTTTTGTCTCACACGTTCACATCGTCCAGGCTGCATTCGAACAGTGTCAAATACCGGTGTGAGTACACTGCTCCATTGTCTCCACATCTGGAATGGGCTCTGCATACACGATACTTTTGGGATGGCCCCATAACCAGAAAACGCTCAGGTTGAGATCCGTTAAATGAGCAGGCCATGAAACTGGACCCCCTCGTCTGTCCGGACGTTAACGGCAAAGTGGGCTGTAGCACCTTCATGTAGCAGCCATATAAACCTTCGAATCATCAGTGGCACTTCTTCCAGCAGGTGAAGCAAAGTCACCCGAAAGAAACGCCGATAGTTTCGTCTTGTTAGGCGACGTGGAAGGAAGACTGGTCCCAAACTCGGTCACCAGTTATCCTGGCATACACATTTCGGCTGCATTGATGCCGATGATTCAGTGTCACCATATCATGGGGTTCTGCATACTATCCCACAGATGAATGTTATGAAAGTTGGAGATAGCACTCCGCATAAAGGTGGCCCCATCTGTGAGTGGGCTGGATGGCACAGATCCCCGAATGGTGGTTGCCTGGTGAAGAAACCAGTGACAAAACTGCTCCAGTTGTGGAACGTCTATCGCTAGTAAGCCCTGCACACTCTGTAAGTGATAACGGTAGTTACAACTATCATGGAGAGTGTTCCACACGCTCATATGGCTCGACCTGTACTGGCGGGCCAACGGCCTGGTACTGACACAGAAGTCGCCTTCCACAGAGTGAATCACATTTTCCTCCAAGTCTGGAGTCCGAACATCTCGGGTACGCCCTGAGCCGTGCTGCGGCTCGCGTTGGTGCTGTTTGTAGGTTTCTGCCCTCTGTTGGAGGCCAGACCGTATCGTTTAGTTGGCATGCTTGCGGTTGTTTGTCTTCTTCTCGTCTTGACTGGCACCACTCGGTTTCGCAAGCGTTGCCCGTCCGCTAGTGGCAGCATCGGCGGTTGTCGATATGTGGTAACTGTTGCCCTATCTTTGGGGCGACGTCGTTGTTTTTCCGTGTCGTGTGTGTGTGGAAGTTCGGTTGGGGACTCAGGATGAGCCAGGTCCTCACAGTGCCGGAACACGCCGGGACCGCTGACGGCACGCATGGACTGCCGGATGGAAGGGCTGTCGTCACGAGAGTGCACGACCTCGTCGTAATCCGGATCCAGCAAGCTTTAAGATGAGTGCATTTCAATCCGCGTATAGAAACCTCCACCATTCTGATATCTCGCGATTCTCCAGTGACGTGGGTTCGTGTTGCTGCTCGTACTGTCACCGAGGCGAAGAGCAGCGAGTGGAGTGCTTGGAGAAGGCAGATATGATTAGCTTTCCTCGGCTTCTTATTACCATTTAATGTGTTCGACTTGTTACAGTTTGTTAAGTTCAACCAGCGGTAATTTTTCTTGCCTGGTGGTCGCTAACGTCCCTGCCCTAGGGGTTAGTGTATGTAAGGGCAGTGTACGTTTCCTCGCCCTGCCGCTGCTGTCCGGTAAGGCTTATAGTTTTGACAGCTTTCTTGATTGTTGGCCGGTTGGTGTTCTTCTACACTGATGGTAGTGGTTAATTTCTCGTTCCGGGCGCTCTAAACACAGTATTCTGGGGACGTAGTGAAGACCGCCGGTTCCGGCTTTGGTGTATTGTTCCATCGTTGCATTTGGTTTATGAACGTCAGGAAGCTTCAGCAAGATTATCTTTAGTCATTCGTTAGACTGCCATTAGTCTGAGTTACCATCTTGTGAAGTGAATGCAACTCTTTGCTGCCTATCTCATCGCTCGCGAAAGTGTTTGTTGCCAGACTTTCTCAGAGGTCGATTCCTGGAGCACCGTCTGTGGCCCCTTGGTTCTTGGAAGACGTGTTTTCTAAAAGGAGGTCTGATGGCCAGTAGTTAAGTGTAACGCTCCTTCAGCCCGCGCCTTCTACGGGTATACTCTGCCTCAGTACCTTTAAAGGAACTTATACACTGGTCCTTGTGCTTTGTTATTGTATTATTTATTACAATACCTTGTAACGCCTACATATGTCTAGTTAATAGTTCTGGTCGCCTTCTGGAATAAATCCAGCAGTGTAGTGTTCAGTGGATCTGACTTGTCCGTCTATTGACAGAGTCATTAGGGAAATCGTTTCTCGGTGTCAGTTGTATCGTGTGGCCAAACCGAATAACGCTCTTCAACAGGGGTTACTTAATTCTGAGGGTGAATCTTGCCCCATGGACAAACTCTACATTGATTATGTAGGCCCCTTACCTGGCACCAAAAGAGGCCATAGGTATGTATTAGTTATTATTGACGCGTTTTCGAGGTTTACCTGGTTTCTTCCGAGTCGTAATGTGACTGCTGCCACCACCATTGCGCATTTAACTAACGTATTTAGTGTTTTTGGACCTCCTAAGCAAATCGTTAGTGATAATGCGCCGGCCTTTCTCTCGGCTCCCTTCAAGACCTTCTGTTTTCAAAGCGATGTTAAGCGTGTAACTACCACTTCGTATTATCCGCATGGGTCCTTTGCGGAAAGGGTCAATCGTAACCTTAAATCCACACTGATTATCTTTCATGGCTCTGAGCAATATGGGATTTAACATCTGAGGTCAGCAGTCCCCTAGAACTTAGAACTACTTAAACCTAACTAACCTAAGGACATCACACACATCCATGCCCGAGGCAGGATTCGAACCTGCGACCGTAGCAGTCGCGCGGTTCCGGACTGCGCGCCTAGAACTGCTAGACCACCGCGGCCGGCATCTTTCATCGGAAGTTTCCCAGTAAGTGGGATTCTAGTCTGCCTTGGCTTAGCTTTGCCTTCAATACCGCCAGCCATGAGGCTCTGAAAGCTTCTCCGGTTTCCTTGATGTTTGCTTAACCTGTTAATTTCCCCCATTCGGACTTATGGGGGATTCAAGATCTAGTCCCCATGGAGATAACCCCTCAGGTCGTCAAAGAAAACTGGAATCGTGCGAGGCGCTATATTCTCAGGGCCCACAATAGACAAGCAGGTCGTTATAACCATAATCGGCGAGTCTTCAGGGGTAAGCCGGGGGATCAGGTGTATGTCCGTAATTCTCCCGGGAGGGAGGTACACGTTGGCAACCTTTGTAAGTTTACTCCCCATTTTCTGGGTCCGTGCATGATTATGCGGATTTTAGGCCTGGTTAATCTTCTGGTTAAGGACAACTCTATGTTAAGCAATACCGGGTCCACCTTAATCAAATTGTTTGGTTAGGAGGCTAGTTGGGTCTCCTAACATACCCTCCCAGGGTTTCTCCTTGAGAGGGGGAGGTTGAGCCGTGCTGCGGCTCGTGTTGGTGCTGTTTAAAGGTTTCCGAAAAAAAAGTGGTTCAAATGGCTCTGAGCACTATGGGACTTAACTTCTGAAGTCATCAGTCCCCTAGAACTTAGAACTACTTAAACCTAACTGACGTGAGGACGTCACACACATCCATGTCCGAGGCAGGATTGGAACCTGCGACTGTATCGGTCACGCGGTTCTAGACTGTAGCACCTAGAACCGCTCGGCCACCCTGGCTGGCTGTAGGTTTCCGCCCTCTGCTGGAGGCCAGGCCATATCGCTTAGTTGGCATGGTTGCGGTTGTCTGTCTTCTTCTCGTCTTGACTGCCGCCACTCGTTTCGCAACCATTGCTTGTCCGCTAGTGGCAGCAGCGTCGGTTATCGATATGTGGTAACTGTCGCCCTATCTTTGGGGCGACGTCGTTGTTTTTCCGGATCGTGTGAGTGGGCCAATTCGGTTGGGGACTCAGGAGGAGCCAGGTCCAGGCAGAGTGAGAACACGCCGGGGCCGCTGGCGGCACACATGGAAGGGCTGTGGTCACAAGGGTGTACGACCTCGTCACCTACCAGATCCAGCAACCTTTATGATGAGCGCATTTCAATCCAAGTAGAGAAACCTCCACCATTGTGATACCTCGCGATTCTCCAGTGACTTGGGTTCCTGTTGCTGGTCGTGGTGTCGCCGAGGCGAAGAGCAGCGAGTGGAGTGCGATCGTTTGGCGTGTCTGCGTTTTGACAGTTTACTTGATTGTAGACCGGTTGGTGATGCTTCTACTCTAGTGGTATTGGTTCCTTTCTCCGTCTGGGCACGCTAAACACAGTATTCTGGGGACTTAGTGCAGACCGTCGGTTCCGCCTTTGGCGTGTTGTTTCATCGTTGCATTTGATTTATTGGACGTCAGGCAGCTTCAGCAAGATTATTATTAGTCATTCGTTAGACGGTCACTAGTCTGTGTTACCATCTTGTGAAGTGAATGCAACTCTTGGCTGCCTATCTCAACGCTCGTGAAAGGTGTTTGATGCCAGACCTTCTCAGAGGTCGATTCCTGGAGCGCCATCTGTGACTGGTCCTTGTGTTTAATTATTGTATTATTTATTACCATACCTTGTAATGCCTGCATTAAGGGTTATGTGCGTCTAGTTAATAGTTATGGTTGCCTTCTGCAATAAATCTAGCAAAGTAAGGGTTGTGTTACGAAGGTACCATTATCTTATTTCAACTATTTGTTGGTCAGTTGCTTTTTCTTTTAATTAACCTTTGCTTGTATTTGCTGTTATACAGTAGGTTTCTAAATTTTTTTATATAATTGCCGTTCCTGGAGTGTAAAGCCTTCAGCCGTGTTTGTGGTCAATTGCTTTCAAAAAGTTAATCCGATATTTGTATTTTAGCAGTAATCCTTAAATCCTTATTTACTGCCATTCCTGGCGTCTTATGCCTTCTGTTGTGTTTGTGGTCACTTACTTTTTAGTATTTCAATACCCGTAAGTTGTAATTGCAGCTAGTTCTTAAACATTCTTAATATGTCCATTCTTAGCGTCTAAGGCCTTCAGCCATATCACATTGGCTTGTTTATTTTTAAACATTATCTGTATCTGTATTTTATGGTGATTTGCTAAATTGGAACGCACTGAAAACACTATTATTTACACAGTTTTTTATTCCTTCATTAATAACGTGTGGTGTTTTTAATTTATTGTTGAGTCTGGAATTACTGTTTTAAAAATAAATATTTGTAACTGTACAAGGCAACCAATAGTAACTGATTACGGCCCCGTCCACAATCGCAACCGAATCCTGACTTCGCTTTCACAAAACCATACACACAAATGTATTTTGCTCGACTTCGACGAAACCAGTGGCCTGAAAGTACCTACGACTACTTTTGTATAGTGTATTTTGGCGATTTGGGTGATGGGTGCAGTGACGAAGCGTCAGCCAGAACTGCAAATACAAAATTTTCAGGAGGTAGGGAATATTCTTTGTCATATTACGGCGAGCCGTTGAAACTAAAACCCTGGCGGTGACTTGCAAATACCCACGCACTGTCGCGTGTGAAGTCTCTCACAAATAAAATGCTTTCATTGGTGGCACGCTACAATAATGATGTCTAACACTGTTTTCGGAATTTTTACTAACATTTGAAATTATCACTAAGATAAGAGATGACGGCCACTGCAGCAGTATCTATCCGAAGCGACCTAAAGCGAAATCAGCACATCAAACAAGTTGTAGGTAAAGCTGATGCTAGAGTGAAATTCGTTGGAAGAATCTTAAAGAAACGCAATTCAGCCACATTTATTTATTTATCATATCCTTTTTTGTCAATCTAAAAACAATTAGTAGAGTGTACAGCATAATATATGCAATATAAAATCTTAGAAACAAATTACTAGTGCATTTGTGTAATTTATTGACTTTAGAGTCACGAGCACGAAGTTCTGTGGTTTACCACCACCTGATCTTGTGATATATTCTTATGAAATATGTGTGATGATCTGTGCTTCTTCGCATTCACAAAGTGTAGATGGTTGCTTACCCCACTTTCGTAGGAAAAAAAGTGCACATCTTCCATGTTGGTTTCAAACTCTGTTTAGCATTGACCATGTTTTGCGTAGTATGTCAAATCTTGTTGGTTTTTGTGTGATAATTATTATCTTGTTTTCCAGCCCATTCCTGAACCCACCCGTTAGTAAGGCTGAACTCATCTTCCACATGACTTACTGTTATTGTTGGTGGTCGTCTGGAGCGGAGTCATGTATAGTATGCACCGTCGATAACTTGATTGATTGGTAGATTTTTATTACCCGCGACCTTTTTTACTCGTTTATGAGACCATTTATGCGTCGTACTGGAGGGGTGGAATGTGCCCCAGTATTAACACCCAATGTCTATGTGTGATGTGATAACACCAGCAGTGATTTTCATGGTGTAATTTAGTTAGACATCTATCTTTTGTTATTGAATGAGCTATTTAGTCACAATATTCAACCGCTGAGAAGACAAACAGAAGAAGGTACGGCTTTCTGCTGGTGTTCCCCGGATTGTACTACATAGCTTTAAATGATATTATTTCTTGTTTTCTATTTTCCGGCTATTTTTATTAGCTGCTCTCTGAAAGACAGAGTTCTATCAGAGGCTACTTCCCAGGTTCTTTGGTGTTTCGTTGTATGTGTAGTGTTTTCAAACCGTATTTTGTGTTTTCTTCCGGTGAGATAATTATTTTCGTGGAAGCAGGGAACTTACGGATTGGTGGCCTTTGGTTGCAGTCTCCATTTGCGAAAATACTTGCAGCTAGGTCCTCCGCTGGAGACTTTCCTGACTTTTCAATTGAAGTACACCTTGTTGTCGCTACCCAGTCATCGGCGCAAGCAAAATTCCTTGACTTTGATCTGGGGGTGTCTGCAACGCACATGCTGAAGAGAAGTGGGACAAGGAATGGTCCATGTGATATTCTTGGGAAGCTGATGTGTCCAACGACGGTTTTCTTGGGGAGCTGATGTATCCTACGATATCTTTCAACAGTCTTTCGTTTAGCATATTGCCGATTAGATACGTGATGGCTGTGTGAAGAAGATGGTGTATCATGCCTTCTCCCCACATTACGTCATAGGCCGATGGTAAGTCAATGAATGCAGCTGTAGCTTTAAGTTGTCTTTGAAATACTGTCGCGATGTAGGCCACGTGACAGAAACTGATCTCTGCACCTTCGATATAGTTGTTCGAGCAGGATTGCTTCAAGTAATCTTGTACTCATTCTATTGTAGATAGCCCGCATCTCGTGGTCGTGCGGTAGCGTTCTCGCTTCCCACGCCCGGGTTCCCGGGTTCGATTCCCGGCGGGGTCAGGGATTTTCTCTGCCTCGTGATGGCTGGGTGTTGTGTGCTGTCCTTAGGTTAGTTAGGTTTAAGTAGTTCTAAGTTCTAGGGGACTTATGACCACAGCAGTTGAGTCCCATAGTGCTCAGAGCCATTTGAACCATATTGTAGATAAGCAGCGTGTAGGTCACAGCGGGAGGGCTATTCATTTGCAGCTGTTAGTGCTTTCAGCTGGTTTGCCTGGTTTTAATACAGTGATTATTTTTGAGGTGCTTAGCAGAAGTCTACACGTGCACCACTGCTAACGCCAACTAGGAAGTCTCACAATATTGCGATTTCTTGACAAGGAGAGATGTTCTATGCAATTCAACCACAAAATAAATGGCTTACGAAACACTTATTCGTTCGATAATTACGTACTCTTCCTCACTATGGGACTCATAACAGACTGATTTAACAGACGAGAGAGAGATGATACAACGAACAGCGGCGAGTTTCATCAAAGGTTAGTTTACTAAGAGCGAGGGCATTAATCAGATTCTCAACAAACTCCATTGCCAGTCGCATCGCACCGAAAGGGACGGTCTGCAGCGAGGAGGAGATTATTGATAAAATTCCTAACGCACACGTTTCAACAAGAATCGGGCAACGTATTACTTCTGTTCATACTGAAACGTCCCTTTAGAAAAATTAATGAATTACTGTGGTGATAAACCTCTTACGTTATTTGATTTTCAGACAGCTAAGCAGAACTGAACGTAGTCAGACATTTCTCTCTTTACTAACTCTGATCAACACTAAACTGACACACAATATTTTTAGCGCAACGCAATCTGACTTTCAATAATACCTACAAGAGAATGGCCCTGACTAACAATAACCTATACCTTTCATGAATCACTTACCTCACAAAAATCTTCGTTACTCGAACTACTGCAATACAGCGAGAGCCAATACTGCCAGCTAAATAAAAGTTTCTAACTACTGAAGGCACTAATTACTGACAGGTGTAGTTAACAAATGAAAGGTTTTGATAGAGAACAAACAATGTATTTACCTTAATAATATTCAAAAGTCATCATATATACACGGTGGTCCAAAAGTCCGGAAACACCCTGATAAAATCCAAATGGAGTAGCAAACAAAGAAACAGAGTCCCTACACACGAGGAACGGGAAGGAGGAAATTTTATAGGCTATGCCACCGACATGGCGGCCATCTCTAAAACCGCCATTTTGGATTCAACTCCAATATTTCAAATGGGAATATGGTCATGTGGCATATCAAGCAGATAGAGAATTTCACCAGGAAAACAATGCCGTTGTTATTTTAAACATAGCTTTGTTCATTCTCGGGTTATAGCCAATTACTTGGGGCAGCAGTGGGACGCTCGGCAGCGTGAGCATTACGTACTGAGAAGTCATAAAATGAAGTCTGAAACGGTGCGAAGTGACTATCCCATGCCTGATATGTTACATGTGTTTAACTGTTAGGTATCATTTACTCATGCTAACGTTTTAATCATTGTTTCCATATTTACAGGTTACAAAATGTCCTTAACACATGAAGAACGCATTGAAATCATCTTGATATCAAGAGAAAGAAGCACACGGGTCATTGCTCAGGATTTCAACAGTCTCCACCCAACCAGACAGCCCATCACTCACAGCGCAGTTGCCAAGCTTTTGGCCAAATTCCGAGCAACCGGTTCTGTCGCAGATAAACCTAAGGCTGGAAGACCAAAATCCGCCAACCATGAAGCAACAACAGTGAGCGTGTTGGCATCATTTAGTAAGAGTCCGCAACGGAGTACTCGTCGCCTGTCACGAGAATGTGGGGTTAGCCGTAACTCCATACTGCGAATTTTATCGCAACACAAATGGCACCCGTACAAAATTCAACTGCTCCAACACCTGAACGGGGATGACCCAGACCGTCGGGTACAGTTCGCAGAATGCGTGACACAGCAGCTGCAGATAAACCCACGTTTCCCCTATCAGGTGCTGTTCAGTGACGAAGCCAATTTCTTTATCAATGGTGAAGTGAACAAGCAGAATCACAGATACTGGTCCGACACAAATCCGCACTGGATTGATGCTCCCAAAACGGTCGACTCACAAAAAGTAATGGTCTGGTGTGTGGGGTACCAAAGTCGTAGGACCTTTCTTTATTGATGATACGCTAACAGCCAACGGTTATCTGAGGTTATTGGATGAAGAAGTGTTTCCCTCGTTGTTAACGGAGGACGGGACATTTCCGGAATTCTTCCAGCATGATGGAGCCCCACCACATTATGGGCACAATATGCGAGCATACCTGGATGTGAAGTTCCCTCAAAAGTGGATTTGTCGTAGGGGTGCTATGGAGTCGGCACCACGTTCACCAGATTCGGTTCCTTTGGATTTTTATCTTTGGGGTCATGTCAAAGCACTGGTTTATTCTGTTAAAATACGGGATTTGCATCATCTAAAGCAGCGCATTGTTGATGCGTTCTGTCAAATTCAGCCAGATGTGTTGGTCAAAGTTCATTAGGACTGGGTTCGGAGGATAGCATTAACAATGCAACATAATGGACAACATATCGAGCCATTCCTATGATCGTTGGTGGTCTCTCAGGACTGTGTAACACCGGCGTAATGTTTATTCGGCACATAAAACACATGCTGCCGACTGTCCCATCGATGGCACATGTAACTGGCTATAACCAGAGAATGAATAAAGCTACGTTTAAAATAAAAACGGCATTGTTCTTCTGGTGAAATTATCTGTTTGATATGTCACATAACCACAGTCCCATTTGAAATTTTGGAGTTGAATCCAAGATGGCGGCTTTCAAGATGGCCGCCATGTTGTTGGCATAGCCTATAAAGTTTCCTCCTTCCCGTTCCTCGTGTGTAGGGACTCAGTTTCCTTGTTTGCTACTCCATTTGAATTTTATGAGGCTGTTTCCGGACTTGTAGACCACCCTGTATATCAGTTCATGATATCCAATATTACAAATTTACTCTTTCTGATGGACACACGTCCAGATCGTCCGCTCTCAAAATTCTGCCATCTCTCTCCCCACATCCACCACTGCTGGCGGCTCAACTCCAACTGCGCAACGCTGCACGCTGTTCCCATCCAACTGCCCAACACTACAATAGCAAGTATTCCAACAATGCTAACCAGCCACAGACTTCACACAGCACAGTCAGTGATTTTCATATAGAGCGCTACGTGGCGTTACCAACATAAAAACCTAAACAGCCTACTTACAATACATGTCCCACGAAGACGACGAGGAATTCAGAGAAATCTGAGTTCATTCAGACGCTTAACGACAATCGTTCTTCCCTTGCACCGTTTCGGAATGGAGCAGGGAAGGTGGGTGTACAGTCGTGCAAGACGTACACTCCGCCACAAGCCGTAAGGTGCGGGCGGAATATAGGAGTGGATATAGAGTGGGTGTCTACTGGTAAAACTAGACGTTGGACAGATGAAAAGTGAACTAAAATAGGTATAATGTCGGTTTTGTCGGATTGTGGGAGTGGATGATGAGAGTTAGATGCGGAAGCTATTAGTTAGTTTTTATGGAGTGTGAGATGGAAATGGTGGCAACGTCCTTCATTTCTGAAGCGTGTAATACATGAAATAAGTCTGGCAGATGAAAGGTAAGAATTTATGTTTGGATGTCTTGGTCAGGGACTGAGAACTGGTAACAGTTTCTGTGAGGCAGAATGTGGAGCATACAGAGGTAAGACATCTTCGACACGAGAAGTTGTGCTTATGGATGCAACGTTCTGCTTGCGTGTTCCGGTTTTCAGGTTACAGCTCAGCCGCCGGCGACAGTTATGGTTACTACATACGTAATCATTATTGCAGGTTCAGCATTTCTGAACTGTTTTCATCATTATCTTTTTGTGTCTGTTCGGAAATCGCGAATACCATATTACATCAGCAAAATGGTTCAAATGGCTCTGAGCACTATGGGACTTAACTGCTGTGGTCATCAGTCCCCTAGAACTTAGAACTAGTTAAACCTAACTAACCTAAGGACATCACACACATCCATGCCCGAGGCAGGATTCGAACCTGCGACCGTAGCAGTCGCGCGGTTCCGGACTGAGCGCCTTAACCGCGAGACCACCGCGGCCGGCATTACATCAGCCATATGGGTTACAACAGACACATGAAAATTTGTGCCGGGCTGGGACTCGAAACCGCATTTCCCGCGTATAGCCTCGCTAACCGGCCCAACCTTCCACATGTCATAGTGTCTGTGTCCGTAATGCTCACACGGCGTTGGTGTGATTTCCACACAGAGACAGACAACGATTTCCTCGTCAGTTTGCCTTGCTTTGGTCTGATATACATTTAGTGCAGTGTCTATATTTGACAGTGTCTGTATAGTTCGATGCAGAGAGAGAGACAATGTATTCATCGTCAGCTTGCCTTGCTTTGGTCTGATATATACTTAGTGTAGTGTCTGTATTAGTGTCTGTATAGTTCGATATAATGTCCTTTCGATGTAAATGTCCAATTTGCGAACACAGTTCATAATTTAATAGAATTGCAGATGGTGAGCACTGTCTGTTCCTTTAGACATGCATGCATGACTGAAGAACATTCGCAATGAACTGTACAGACACTGTAAAATACTGACACTGTTCTAACTGTAACTGCTTTCTCATTTCATTGCATCTTCGTTGATTTCACCCTCACCAATCGATTTATTAAATTTCAGTGAATTTAATTGGTACACATCCCTTGTGGCAGTGTACGGTACATTCTTTCAACTAATCCTCTACAGCAGTGTTGCTACTCCCACATACCACATGGGAGATGAGGCATTCGGTGTAACCATAGTGTCTTGCGTCCCTTTTCTGGAACAGCTTTATCATTGGTGAAAAGAGTTGTTAATTGCCATCCTTCAAGTGTGATAGCTTGAAAGCCTTCTACCTACGTTTCAAATCTAGACATTAATAATAAAATGGGAAGGTACTGTTTATCATAACTCAGGGAGAAGTTGTGATCTAAATGACAATAGATTTATTCATCCTTAACATCACAAGACAACAAAAATGACTACAGAATCGTCACACAAACATTTTTATTTGACAAACGCTTTCACTAACACGGGGTCTATGGTGGGCAAAGTGATCAGCTGGGGATCGACACACGAGACTAACCAGAACACTAATCACTTTATCTGACTTCATACATGTAAATCCGGGTTAAGGCACAAAAACTACGCCATCCTCAAGCACATATATATTGTACCATTCCAAAAAGAAAAATATAGTACGAAAGAACAGGGTGCTGAGAAATATATATTGGAGCCCTACGCCTTAGCAGCGAATACCTTACCCTCTTGTTGGTCAGGGCGGCACACCACGACGTATTCGGCGACTGAGGTCATGGACGGTCGCAACCTTTTATTAATGGCGTGCGCCCGAAAAATGCAAGCACGCGGTCTCACGTTCAGCTAATTCGTAATGCAGGTACTTTCCTACGAGCCTCTGAGTCCTCAGTGGATTCCAGTGTGCAGGTGCACCTGTTTGCTGGTCTGCCAAACCAATTCGACTCTGTGCCACGAATATGTGTGACGGATATGTCAAATATTTATACGGCCGACTCAAGACAAATAAGTACACCCACACATCACTCATTGTGTGCGTGATGCTAGAAGCAGTACCTCTGACAGTTCAGAAGCTGACTGGCACAGGCTCCAAGTGGCACACTAGCAAAGGACACATGTCTCACCATTTAGGTAGCGACCTGCAGTTCTTTACTAGTAACGCGCCAGTACAAGAGAGATCTCTTCTCTTTCTGCTCGCTTCCTCTTCAGCTCCATAGCAAAAGCCCATTTGCATCTTAGACTTCCACCAGTTTAGCACAAGCCAATCACGAGCGTGAGTGCGTCATTCGGAGCAGGGAGAGCGCCCTTTGCTCTGCATACACCGATTTGACCAATCAGAGACTTTAAAGTCAAATTGGAGAAGAGGAAAAAAAGAGTTAGCTTTGCAACCTCTTTCCCGCGCGTTTACGCTGTGACTTTTACTAACAACATGACCAGGATAGAACCACAGCCCTCCATAAAAGGCTTGTTATCTCTCCTGTTGCATCCATTTCGAAGTTTCCAAAGAACAGCCATAAACTCGCTAAAAGCCTCGTGCTTTTACAAAAATGTTTTGTTAGAGAGTCTGGACGTCTGGGTACACGGAAATTCTCAGAACGCACACAGATTTCCCGTCGTCTTCCTGCCTGATAAGGCCCCATCCTCTGCTTTATTGCCGGTCTACAATGCACTGGCCATTGCAGCGGCGACTTCCCGGCGCTAGTAATTCTACCTAGACGCGGATGCCGACCGACTGGCGCCGAAGAACGTGTCTGTTCAACGAGACCATGGAACTCGGCCGTCCGAAAATGTTTCCACCCAGGTTCCGCAGAAAAAACGCGCTTCCCTCGACCCACCGTTGCTGTGCACTTTTACTGCAGTCGCTTAAATCGGCACCCTATTCCTTAGAACGCAGGTAAAGCTTACCGTTATTCCTTCCCTAGAGCACGCAAGCAAGAGCAGTAACTACTGTCCACCATTTCATCAAGATGTATGAAGTCAAATCGAAATAAAGATCATATTCCCTAAGAACATGAAGCGGCATAACACCGAATCAGAAATGAGAGTGCCCTGCAATCTCTCAAGCTCTTACTGGAATATTATCCCATAAATGGTGAATTTTTCTCCAATCTAGAGGTGTCCTACTCGAGTTTTCAAAGAATGTTATAAATGTTGCACATACTCCAATCAGTACTGTTGTGTTGTTTTTGTAGTTTTCAATCCGAAGACTGGTTTGATGCAGCTCTCCATGTGCTCTATCCTCTGCAATCCTCATCTCCAAATAACTGCTGCAGTCTGCCTCTTTCTGAAACATCTTATTATATTCATCTCCTTATTCATCTCTTAGTCTCCCTCTACGACTTTTACTCCCCCCCACCGCACTTCCTTCCAGCACTAAGCTGGTAATCCATTGTAATCCCTTATTTTCGTCAAGCTGTGACACAAATTCTTTGTCTTCCAAATTCTGTTCAATTCCTCCTCCTGAATTACGTGATCTACCCATCTAGTCTTCAGCATTCTTCTTTTAGGAAAGACTTCCTTACAATTCAATCTATACTTCATGTTAACAAATTTCTCTTCTTCAGAAACACTTTTATTGCTATTGTCAATCAACATTTTTTATCCTCTCTACTTCGGCCATCACCCGTTATTTTGTTATCCAAATAGCGAAACTCATCAACTTTAAGTGTGCCGTTCCCTAATCTAATTCCCTCTACATCACCTGATTTAATTAGACTGAATTCCATTATTATTGTTTTGTTTTTGTTGATGTTCATCTTATATTCTCCTTTCAAGACATTTTGCATTCCGTTAAACTGTTCTTCTCAGTCCTTTGCAGTCTCTGACAGAATTACAATGTCATCGGCAAACCTTAAAGTTCTTATTTATTCTTTCTGTACTTTCATTTCTACTCTAGATTTTCATTTTGTTTCCACTACTGCTTGCTCAATCTACAGATTCACATTAGAGACGCTAAAATCTGAAGCTCTCATAATCTGGCTGGGATATAATCTGCTTAGCGATTATGTTATAAATATGCGGTAGCTACGTGGGCGACTATGCTTTTGAACCTCCCACCAGGCGAGTTCGCCGTTCCAGGGCTCGCCGTTCTCCGAAGGGTGGCGCCACCTAAACACGCCACCAAAGGACGCTGAATTGGCATGACCTTCGACCATAGATACTAGTAGACTGGCCTTGCTGTGCGGAAGCTATAGGGCTCGTGTGGCTCCAACATAAACCACGTGACTGTTGGAAAAACGTGGCGGGATTTCAAATCAGCGGTCTGCCATCCTGTGTTTGTATCGTATTTTCCCCACATTTCTCAATTGACTGCCAAACGCGCCCAAAAAAAATTGACTTTTTTATTTGCGAAAAATTATGCCAGAACTACATTTGACCTTTATTTGTTCGCAGTACCATTTAAAAAATCTAACAAATGCATCGAAGACCACTCTGGTGGGCAGCGGGACGAAATTACTATAAGCTATCAATTAAAGTAAAATTTCGTTAAAATCCTTTTAAACAGTAAGAGTGGGCTCGTGTCAAAACTTTAAACATTGGATTCACCGCGTTTTGAGCTCTAGTCACTTACAAAAGAAAATGGGATATGGGAATTATTCTAATAACATTCAGACTTACAGGCATTGGAAGCACAGATTTCAGAAGACGAGGCATCGTCTAACGAACGCTTTCTAGTGTGTGATTTACGGACGTTAGGCCTCTTCGACTTCATATGCTCCGGAAAATCAAAAAGTGTCGGGATAGCATCACTACTTAGCCAATTCCCTCCAGTCTTAGCCCTATAAAAACATCAGTTTTAAAAATGACAGACACTGTAAATATAAATTATAAATATACATTGTAAATAATAACTAACCTATCAAAACACTTCTCCACGAAGTGCTTCGAGCAAAGGCGCGTATCTGCAGATGGCTTAAAGTTTTTCCGTTTCAGGGCCTGTATCCAAAGCTGCCTTCGGTTTTCATCCTTAGGGAACCTATGAGTAGGCACGAGGAACAGTTATACTTACTTCTGTAACCGAATTATCACAGATACTTTCCTAAATGTAATATGAGTCTGACTTTACAGGCATCACTTTCAACACTTTAATTTACGTGATACCCTATTTCAAGTGTAAAAAACATATAAAAGTCACTTCAGCAGATTTCAATAAACGCATCTGCACTATCATAGAAACACACGTGAAATGTAATGGCATTTCCCCCGACAAAACGCTGAGTACAGCCATAAGCGCAACACGAAACAACCATGTTTTGCCAACATTCACGTGACTTCAGCCCAGAGATGTTGGAGCCACGAAAATGACGTCAGGGCTAGTCTATTATATTTATGGTCGAAGGGCGTGACCTAAGTGCCCTCGACTCCAATTGGCCGGCGCGTCTTATTAAGCAGGCGCACTCATAATTTTGCTCCCAGATTCAGTCCATCTACAGACTCACCAAAATTAGTCCATAAGAATGCAGTGAGGCTACACATCAACTCAGCACGATGCAACAAGAGCATGAATAACGTTCAGAGAACATATAAGTGTGCGAGCTCTCAAGACTATTTGTTGGGCTGAAGGTATTTACCCTCTTTGTCTGTTGCTCAGCGCCACAGAAGAACCTACAGAATTTAGAGTTACATATAAGTAATATTAGGAGTACACACTGCATATTAAATTACTAATCTAGTATTTTTTCCTAGATATCTGGTCGTCTTTTGATCGTCACGTCAAGTCACGGAACATCACTTTTAATTTTTTTTTTTTTTTTTTTTTTTTTTGCTACTCCACGAAGATGACATGCTAAAGACGCGATATTATCCCGACAGGAAGATGATAACATGAGGTCAGTTTCCAACCGATTTCTCATACACAAACAGCTGTTGACCGGCGTTGCCTGGTGAAACGTTGTTGTGATGCCTCGTGTAAGGAGGAGAAATGCGTACCATCACGTTTCCGACTTTGCTAAAGGTCGGATTGTAGCCTATCGCGAATGCGGTTTATCGTATCGCGACATTCCTGCTCGCGTTGGTCGAGATCCAATGACTATTATCAGAATATGGAAGGGGCATCTTATCCGCAGGGCTGTAACGCATCGTGCAGTCACGTCTCGATCCCTGAGTCAACAGATGGGGACGTTTGCAAGACAACAACCATTTGCATGAACAGTTCGACGACGTTTGCAGCAGCATGGACTATCAGCTCGGAGACCGTGGCTGCGGTTACCCTTGATGCTGCATCACAGAGCGGAGCGCCTGCGATGGTGTATTCAACGACGAACCCGGGTGCACGAATGGCAAAACGTCATTTTTTCTGATGAATCCAGGTTCTGTTTACAGCATCATGATGGTCGCATCGGTGCTTCGCGACAAAGCGGTTAACGCACATTGGAGGCGTGTATTCGTCATCGCCATACTGGCGTAGCACCCGGCGTGATGGTACGGGGTGCCATTGGTTATACCATTGGTTACACGTCTCGGTCACCTCTTGTTCGCATTGACGGCACTTTGAACAGTGGCCGTTACATTTCAGATGTGTTACGACCCGTGGCTCTACCCTTCATTCGATCCCTGGGAGACCCTACATTTCAGCAGGATAATGCACGACCGCATGTTGCAGGTCCTGTACTGGCCTTTCTGGATACAGAAAATATTCGACTGCTGCACTGGCCAGCACATTCTCCTGATCTCTCACCAATTGAAAACGTTTAGTCAGTGGTGGCCGAGGAACTGGCTCGTCACCATACGCCAGTTACTACTCTTGATGAACTGTGGTTTCATGTTGAAGCTGCATGTGCAGCTGTACGTGTACACGCCATGCAAGCTCTGTTTGACTGAATGCCCAGGCGTATCAAGGCCGTTATTACGGCCAGAGGTGGTTGTTCTGGGTACTGATTTCTCAGCATCTATGGACCCAAATTGCATGAAAAAATAATCACTTGTCAGTTCTAGTACAATATATTTGTCCAATGAATACCCGTTTATCATCTTCATTTCTTCTTGGTGTAGCCGTTTTAATGGCCGGTATATATACTGGTTGCTGTCATTGGAATTAGACATCTTGGACTTTTAGAAATAACTAGATCCACCTTATCGCGCATGTACATCATAGTACGAATTTTTGCGTAAATAAAGTCCTTAGGCATGATTGCATGATTGCATGGGAGACCCCAATGAGTAAGTTCGGCCACCTTGTCGAAAAGCGTTTTCTCCCGGCACTCACGATTACCACTGCCTTGCGGAAATGTGAAAGTTGTGTCGTATGTGAATTTGTAGTAAGTAGGTAAATGTAATTGAAGCATGTATAGTGTAGTTTTACGTTTGTGTTGTATGATGTCGATGATAAGAGTACGGAGAGGGTGAATACCGGTGCTGGTACATAGCCTACTACTCTCGAATAGCATCAAGGGGACCGCTCAGGCTGGCCGAAGCTACAGATCGCCGGCCGGTGTGGCCCAGCGGTTCTAGGCCCTTCAGTCTGGAACCGCGCAACCGCTACGCTCGCAGGTTCGAATCCTGCCTCGGGCATGGATGTGTGTGATGTCCTTAGGTTAGTTAGGTTTAAGTAGTTCTAAGTTCTATGGGACTGATGACCTCAGAAGTCCCATAGTGCTCAGAGCCACTTTACCCATTTTTTGGACCGCGCACCTCTTGTAAGTAGGCTGTTTAGGATTTTTATTGGTAACGCCACCTCTGTATGAAAAGCACTGGCTGTGCTGTGTGCAGTCTGTGTCTAGTTAGCATTGTTGTCTGCCATTGTAGTGTTGGGCAGCGGCAGCTGGATGTGAACAGCGCGTAGCGTTGTGCAGTTGGAGGTGAGCCGCCAGCAGTGGTGGATGTGGGGAGAGAAATGGCGGAGTTTTGTAATTTGTCATGAACTGCTATATATATTATGACTATTAAGGTAAATACATTGTTTGTTCTCTATTAATATCTTTCATTTGCTAACTATCCCTATCAGTAGTTAGTGCCTTCTGTAGTTTGAATCTTTTATTTAGCTGGCAGTAGTGGCGCTCGCTGTATTGCAGTAGTTCGAGTAATGAAGATTTTTGTGAGGTAAGTGATTTCTGAAAGGTATAGTTTAATGTTAGTCAGGGCCATTCTTTTGTAGGGATTACTGAAAGTCAGATTGCGTTGCGCTAAAAAAATATTGTGTGTCAGTTTAAGCACAGTCTTGTATAATTCTTCAAAGGGGACGTTTCATATGTCGACCCTTAGCGGAGGATACCTCACTAGAATCTTCTGATTTTTTCTTGTAATTTGTGTAATTAGTGTAGCTATTGTTTATTGCTAGTGCGTAATTGTAGAGAGAATCTCCTTTGTAGTTGCAGTCTTTCATTGTTGTACAGTAAAACAGCTGTGGCATGCATGTAGATTTGCAGCAAGTATTTCGCAGCTGCGCGTGTAATTAACTACATATTATTTTCAGTGCTATGTTAATGTGTTCTCTTATTTTTGCTCTTCAAATTGTGCTTTTCTAGGTTATCGTGTGAAATATTGTGACAATAATGGCGTGTGAAAAACGTAATACTAGGCTCCAAAGTAAACTGAGAAATGACAGTGAAGACGAAAGCAGTGTGTTAGCGCCACCGAGTAATGAATTAACTAATGTTCAAAGTAGTAATTTGGTAACTGTGCATAGGGAAATGGAGCGGGCTGCAAACAATGGCGTAGACAGTGAAACAGGTAATGAACAGGGAAGCATTATCGATCGATCGCTCGGCAACAGCTCGCCTCAGGAATCCGAAATGACAGGACACAATTTTGCAAATACTGTAGATTCAGGTTTTGCGTCCTCACCGTTTTCGCAAATGAGTCAAGACACATTTTCCGCTTGTCAAAATGTGAATGTTGCCGGTGCAAATTCACTGCCGAAAAGCACTGAGGAACATGTTTCAGACACCATTGCATTGTTATTACAATTAATGCAACAAATGGGCCAAAAGCTTGAAAAGTTAGACACAATGGAACAACACCAGAGACAAACACAGCAACAGTGAGACACAATGGAACAAAATCAGAGACAAACACAGCAAAAGCTTCAAAAGTTAGACACAATGGAACAAAATCAGAGACAAACACAGCAAAATCTTCAAAAGTTAGACACAATGGAACAAAATCTTCAAAAGTTAGACACCACACTTGAACAAACACGTGACGATTTAACTACTGAGTTACATAAAATCGAATCGAAATATCAAAAAGTCTGTAATGACGTAAAAACACAAATTTGTGAGCATTTTCAACCTATTTTTTCGCGGCATGAAAATGCATTACAGAATCACGAAGCAGCCATAAAAGAACTGCAAACTATTGTTCATGAAAATCATGAGACCTTGCAAGCTAAATTTGACTCAGTTGCTTCTACCGATTCGGTTACGCAACTTGCAAAAACTCAGGAAAACTTGAAGGACACAGTAGATTCGATTTCAACACAAATGGACACTCTGAAACTTGGTTCAGAAAAACACACTGAGGAAATGTGTTCACTATCGGAGAAAGTAGCCGAACTTTCGGATCAGGTCACTAACTTATCTACAAAGGTAGATGATGATCTGAATGACACAAGACCTGTAGCCATCGCTGACACAGAGGAGTATGAAAAAATTAAGAAATTCAAACAAAATCAGAATCATATTAATACGCAATACAAAAGAGAAATCCGGGAAGTACAAGATCAGTTGGCACAAGTAATACAAAAATTTCATATTTCAGAGGACACTCGCGCTCCAACACGGGAAGAGGGACATAGAAGTACGGAACAGCCACAAAATAATAACTCAGGGCACTTCGGAAATTATGAAATAAATTGGCAAGGCACACCGAATTTTGAGATGGAACCACCGAAACAACGTAACAATGACCGATATGCGACTCGCCGACACGATGATTTTGACTATAAGCTGTTCATTACTACACGTAAATTCAAAACATTTAAGAATTCCGGCAATGACACTCATCCACAAGCATGGCTCCACCAATTCTCTCATTGTTTTCCTCCCAACTGGTCGTTAGAGCACAGATTAGAATTTATGTGTGGCTACTTAGAGAATGAACCAGCTGAAAGAATGCGATCGGTCATTCACGATTGTCACAGTGAAGGAGATTTTTATCATGCCTTCCTCTCAGCATATTGGTCTCAAGCCACACAAGACCGAGTAAAACATAGCATCATAATGATGAAACATTTCGAACAATCTGAATTTTCCAGTCTTGTGAAATACACTCCTGGAAATGGAAAAAAGAACACATTGACACCGGTGTGTCAGACCCACCATACTTGCTCCGGACACTGCGAGAGGGCTGTACAAGCAATGATCACACGCACGGCACAGCGGACACACCAGGAACCGCGGTGTTGGCCGTCGAATGGCGCTAGCTGCGCAGCATTTGTGCACCGCCGCCGTCAGTGTCAGCCAGTTTGCCGTGGCATACGGAGCTCCATCGCAGTCTTTAACACTGGTAGCATGCCGCGACAGCGCGGACGTGAACCGTATGTGCAGTTGACGGACTTTGAGCGAGGGCGTATAGTGGGCATGCGGGAGGCCGGGTGGACGTACCGCCGAATTGCTCAACACGTGGGGCGTGAGGTCTCCACAGTACATCGATGTTGTCGCCAGTGGTCGGCGGAAGGTGCACGTGCCCGTCGACCTGGGACCGGACCGCAGCGACGCACGGATGCACGCCAAGACCGTAGGATCCTACGCAGTGCCGTAGGGGACCGCACCGCCACTTCCCTGCAAATTAGGGACACTGTTGCTCCTGGGGTATCGGGGAGGACCATTCGCAACCGTCTCCATGAAGCTGGGCTACGGTCCCGCACACCGTTAGGCCGTCTTCCGCTCACGCCCCAACATCGTGCAGCCCGCCTCCAGTGGTGTCGCGACAGGCGTGAATGGAGGGACGAATGGAGACGTGTCGTCTTCAGCGATGAGAGTCGCTTCTGCCTTGGTGCCAATGATGGTCGTATGCGTGTTTGGCGCCGTGCAGGTGAGCGCCACAATCAGGACTGCATACGACCGAGGCACACAGGGCCAACATCCGGCATCATGGTGTGGAGAGCGATCTCCTACACTGGCCGTACACCACTGGTGATCGTCGAGGGGACACTGAATAGTGCACGGTACATCCAAACCGTCATCGAACCCATCGTTCTACCATTCCTAGACCGGCAAGGGAACTTGCTGTTCCAACAGGACAATGCACGTCCGCATGTATCCCGTGCCACCCAACGTGCTCTAGAAGGTGTAAGTCAACTACCCTGGCCAGCAAGATCCCCGGATCTGTCCCCCACTGAGCATGTTTGGGACTGGATGAAGCGTCGTCTCACGCGGTCTGCACGTCCAGCACGAACGCTGGTCCAACTGAGGCGCCAGGTGGAAATGGTATGGCAAGCCGTTCCACAGGACTACATCCAGCATCTCTACGATGGTCTCCATGGGAGAATAGCAGCGTGCATTGCTGCGAAAGGTGGATATACACTGTACTAGTGCCGACATTGTGCATGCTCTGTTGCCTGTGTCTATGTGCCTGTGGTTCTGTCAGTGTGATCATGTGATGTATCTGACCCCAGGAATGTGTCAATAAAGTTTCCCCTTCCTGGGACAATGAATTCACAGTGTTCTTATTTCAATTTCCAGGAGTGTATTTTGAAGACATGTTGCACAAGAATCAGTACCTGTCAAACCCATACAGCCCCTCAGAACTCATCCGCATTTGCTTAATCAAACTGCCTGAACATTTGCGACATATTATTTTAGCAGGACGTTGCAAAGACGACATTGAAGCTTTTCAGGGACTGTTACAAGAATTAGAAATTGACACAGACAGTAGCGGGATGCGAAAACAGGAAAACAATCACTACAGGTCACATCCGTCACAATTCCGTGACGACAGAAACAATAACTGGACACGACAAGTCTATTCTTACAACGCTAATCGTGACCAAAACAGACACCACCCGTATGACAAACGTTGGCAGAGTAGTAATAATTACAGCGAAAGATCACCTCTCCGCGGTAATGACTATCACAGAGACAATCAGAGAAACAGGCAACCAAAATAATCATTATCAAGGGAGACAGAATAACTTCAGATGCAATGGTCCAGCGCGCAGTTACGATTCAGGGAGAAATTCTCCACCACGTGACCGACAAGAAAGGAACTATGGAATCTACCGATATGACGACAGACGATATGATCGTAACGACAGACCTGAATTGCTTCAGAACTGGCGGGATTAAAACAGAGCAGAGCCCTCTCGACAAAGTGAATTTGTAGAAGTTAGGTCTCCAAACCCCAATAGCGACGCGCGCCAACAAAGACACAATAGGCAATGACTCATACCGCTGGCAGCCACAAAACGTACTTATGAAACTGACGAGGCAGCTGCCGTAGCTAGTAATTACGTAAAAATGGAAGACATTAGGGACATCTTACTCCAGGAACACGACATAAAACATAACAACATTGCATATCCTGTGATTCACATTACAGTAAATGACGTAAAATTTACGGCAGTACTTGACTCTGGCAGTCCCATTTCAGTAATTAGTGAAACAGCCTTTAGCAAATGCAACAAATCGAACGATTGTCCCACACTTCCGTTACGTAAGATTAAATTACAAGGTGCAATCTTTGGAAAAAGTGTAGATGTACGCCAACAAACCAACTTAGAACTCTTTTGTCAAAGCCACAGCTTCTCTATGAGCTTTCTTATTGTTCCATTATTGTCGATGGAAATTATATTGGGAGTAGACTTTTTGAATGAATACAAAGCAATCTTAAACTTTCACGATGCTGAAATAAGTTTAGAGAAGGAAGGTAAGCTTTGAAATTTGAAGATTGGCTCTCAAACCATGACGAAGAAATTAATCGGCTTTACCTTCTGTTGGACAACAGTTCGGAATTTTCTACGGAACTAGACACTAACAATCACTCTGCAAGTACTGACAGGGATGATATCGACGGCATATTTGAAATTAATGAGTTAATTCAGAATAAAATTCAAACAATTGAGAATTGTAATGACAGTGATAGGCAGGACCTTTTTGAGATTTTACAAGGACATTCCACAGTTTTTACTCATAAAACAGGAACAATCAAGGGATTTCAATACCAATTTCGTGTTCGTGAGCATACTAAATTTTGTGTTAGACCATATGTAATTCCAGCACATTATAGGGACCGTGTTAGAACAGAAATACAATCTATGCTTGACGAGGGCATTATTGAGCCTGCAGTAAGCTCATACAACAATCCATTACATGTTGTTGAGAAAAAAAATGGATCGATCAGGCTTGTCTTAGATTCGAGACAAATCAATACTATCATTATTCCTGAAACAGACAGGCCGCAAACGTTGGAAGAACTTCTTCAAAATTTTAATGGTGTAAAAGTGTTGTCTTCCATTGATCTCAGATCCAGCTTTTATCAGATCGAACTTCATCCAGAATGTAGAAAATACACAGCTTTCCTTTGTTTCGGCGTTTGTTATCAGTTTCGGAAACTTCCTTTTGGTTTGAACATTTCTTCAGCAGCATTCATTCTTGGGCTAAATTCCATATTACCTGAGTTCTTAAAAAGTCACATCACCTTATATGTGGACGACATTCTAATAGCAGAAGCTTCATGGGAACAACATAATCGCATCCTCAACAGTTTGTTACGTATTTTTGCAGAATCTGGAATTACAGTTAACTTGGAAAAGTCTGAATTCGGTAGGTCAAAGGTGAGGTTTTTGGGACATATTTCTTCTGAAGGCATTCAGCCGGATCCTGAAAAGTTAGAAGCAATCAGAGCCATTCCAGTTCCATCCACAAAAAGACAAGTCCGCAGTTTTCTAGGTCTCGTAAATTTTTACCGTCGTTTTCTGAATATGCAAATTCTTGTTACACCAAAACTTTGTTCTCTCACTGGAAAAAATACTATTTGGAACTGGGACGAACAAGCACAGTTGGAATTCAATTCTTTGAAAGAATCGCTACTTAACGCGCCAATACTAGCTCATCCAGATCTGTCACAAGATTTCTGCCTTAGCACGGATTCTTCTTAAGTCGGTCTTGGTGCCCATTTATTTCAAGAACCCACAGAAAATGACACTACTGTTCAGAAAACCATTGCTTTTGCTAGCCGAGTGCTAACAAAATCTGAAAAAAATTATTCCGTTACTGAATTAGAAGCTTTAGCTATCGTTTGGGCATTTAACAAATTCCGTTTCTTTCTTTCTGGTAAGCACGTAAAAGTATACAGTGATCATCGTGCATTACAATTTCTTATGTCTTCAAAATTAAATCATGACAGGTTAAAACGTTGGGCATTGTTTCTGCAAGAATTCCGCTTCACAATAGTCTACATTCCCGGCAAGGAGAACATTGTTGCGGACGCACTGTCACGCGCACCGGCTGAGCTTGAAAAAAGTTACACAGAAGGCAACCTCGAGAAAAATTTTCGTATTCTTTACATTCAGAAAGTCGCCTTTGAAAACTTCATCACCACATCTTTAAAGGACATTGCTCATGAACAAGATAAAGATCCGATTTGGAAAGACATAAGAGCAAATGGTATGAAAAGACACACGCACACAGATTCGGCATTATTACCTGGTTAGAAACAACATACTCTTCAAACGCTGCACTGTTGATGACAGGCTATGGGTACTGTGCATTCCAGACGATTTTGTTAATAAGCTCATTTGGTACATTCATTTCAGCTACGCACATTTTGGTCCACGAAAATGTTATCATATTCTTCGAACGACTTGTTATTTTAACAATATGGAAAAGAGAATTCGAAGAGTCTTGTCTATTTGTAAACTTTGTCAAAAGGCGAAACCATCTACTGTCTCACATCGTGTTCCGTTGTTTCCTATTATTCCTTCTAAATTAAAAGAATTTGCTGCTGTTGATCTCTTGGGACCGCTTGTCAGAACATCTAATGGATTTTCGTACGTTCTAGTCGCTGTTGAACTTACTTCAAATTTTGTTTCTTTCACACCGTTACGTAAAGCCACTGGACGGTCTGTATCCAACGCCTTTGTTAAAAATTTCTTACGTGAAGTTGGACACGTTAGTAAAGTCATTTCAGATAACGGACCGCAATTCAGATCTGCTGTTTGGTCACGCATGCTTCGCAACCATAAAATCAAACCTGTTTTTATTTCGTTGTACTCACCACATTGTAACCCCTCCGAACGGATTATGAAAAAATCAATAAGCTTTGCAGACTTTATTGTCACAGAAAGCATCAGCATTGGGACAGATATTTACACTTATTTCAAAACATGCTGAATGAAATGCCTCATGATTCCACTGCTTTACCACCTACTCTTGTACTAAAGAATGAAGAACCACCGAACAGAATCAGAGAGCTTATACCTTTCCCGAATACACGTAAACTTCGACACAAAGACATAATTGATTTGGCTCTTAAAAATATAAAATCTGCAGCAGACAAAAGGAGAAAACTACACGGTAAAGCAAATGCAAAGAAATTGTATATTGGTCAGAAAGTTCTCATTAAAGCTCATTCATTGTCACATAAGAAGAAACACTTGAGTCACAAATTCTTTCTAGTTTACAATGGACCTTACAGAATCCGACGTATACCACATGATAATTGTGTTGAAGTTGAAACTCTGCATACTAGGAAGAGTAAAGGTTTGCACCACATTTCACATGTAAAACCGTTTATTGAAAGATAATCTGCTTTTTAACTTTGTCTTTGTCATATAACTTTTCACTTTACATTACTAGTATGCTTTGTCAGACTTAGAATCTGTTAATATGCAACAATGTTTGAAGTTAAATATCCAGTCAAGAACCAAGAGAACTTATTTAAACAGAAATTACGAATGCATTGTTATTGTGAACAGACGACACAGTGTTATTGTGTGTGTACATTCTTGCTGGTTAGTTGCACGTTTCCGTAATGACTATATGGCTCACATACTTAGAACATTTACCAGTACTGCTAATGAGATTTTAATGCAACATTTTGGTTTACTTGAAAATACATTCTGGATTTAAAGTACTTTCTGTGGAATTAATGATGACTTAGCATTTGGTTTCTTTGACAGCTACACGATTATATCACGACGCTACTAATGAGTGACAATTTACAATGTTGTTTTTGCGGTGTATCTGTTTTATATCCGCACAGTTTTTCTGAATTCTTCTGGAAAGCAAAACATGTTTTAGTAGTAAGCTACAATGTGAGGGCCTTTTTCGTAGCACAACAATACTTTACAGTATAGTACTTTCTTGATCACAGTAATGTACGTAATAACTACGATATCTATACACAAAGCATTTCACTTTCGTTTATGATGGGGTAAGTACATTGACTTCTGCAGAACTTAGCTTTCGGAGGACGATAATTACGACACTTCCACAGAATTATCTTACAGCAAGACGCACATTTAGCGCTACAGGACATGCATTTGAGTGATTAATTTTGTACTTAAAACATTTATTTTTAAAGATATTTGAAGTACAATGATACGAAGTTTTTCCGTGATACATTTCATTCCTTTGCTGTAATCTGTAGCACCTGAGGGTATAATTACATTGATCCTCAGGGGGGTACACGCTTACTTTGTGTACCATGTGTGTGGCAAGCACAAGGAGCCCTAGCTAATATGGTATTTGTTTATACAACTTTACACATCAGTACCATATTTCTCCCACACAGAATTACACAGCTAGCTGATTATTTAACAGAGAAACAAACATTTTTTTACTACATCAGTGACACATGTTTACGGAATTACACAGTTGGGTAACTTCACACTTATGAAATTGTATTTTGTCTGGACTTTGTGAACTGTTCATATTTTTTTGGAACCATTGTGATACTATTAGAGCTTTGAATGATATACTGTATTTGGTAAGGGAGCATGATTTTTAAAGTACGTTTGAGGTAGATGACACTATTGAAATGAGCAGAGAATTTTTTTTAGGTTTTGAAATTATTGGAGGAAGCTACGACGATTTTGAGATTTGGCTGACGTTTTATGATGATATTATTACGATGATGATGTGTATTATGCTGTTGAGGTATGTTTATGATCAATAAGATGATGATACCGTATATGAGGAGTTTGATTATGCTACGTATTTCTTATGATGAAATACTGAAAAAGTGTCGATGAATAAGGTAAGGAACAATGAGTAGTGATTAGGGACTCTGATTTGTGGAAAAGGTTGTTGGAAACCAAGAATCGTACTTTAAGAGTTATGAAATGTATGTATATGCGTGAATGTATCACAATGCTGGCGAAAATTTTTTGGACACTGTTATATTTACAGGATTTTGTATCTACACATTTGCAACGCAAATTCTCGACCTCTGAAATTTTTTATATGAGACTGCCACTGTAGCGGAAACTGCTGTCGTAAATATTTCCGTAAGAAAATTAAGTGACCACCTGCACGTAATGCGTCGTGGGCACCCAGCTGTGTCAGACGCCCAGAGAAAAAGCCATTAGCGCGTGCCTTTTCAGAGCACAGGAAGAAAAAAAAAAGGGAGGCCATTATCCTCGCTATCGACATTCCTTTGTAAGAAAGCATCTCAAATACGACACGCTCAAACTTGAAAACATATAATTATACTGTGGAGCTCTTAATTTATGATATTTACTAAAATGCCTAATGAAACGATGAGAAACATTTCACGGCTATTGTCTTGCTTGTTGAGAAAAATGCCATATGGCTTGCTTTATGTATTGATTTCCTCATTTTGTTTAATATCTAGTTTCCAGCGGCACTGCAGCATTGGTTAAAATAAAATTTTATAGATGTACTAATATAAATATTTTCTGTCTGCAGATCGAGTAAATAATAATTTTTTTCAAAAAAAAAAAAAATGAGGGAGCACAGAAAGACATTTACCTTCACAGGAACTGCATACATAATTTGCTTTTCAAGTACTTGGTAACTTTTTTTGTAGAATAACTTCTTGTGGTGCACCACTTTAATTACTTAGACATTAAGATGTGATTATACATTTCCCTTAACTGCATTGTTATCTTTAGTGTACTATTTTTTCTGCTTGAGCTATGTCATGTTTAGGTATTTCATGTTCTGCTGCTGCTTGCCAGGCATAGTGCTACTGAATTTTAATTTGTGTTACTCTGCTAAGCCAGTTTACTACTGATTTATTTTTCTTGTTTGCTGCTCATTGCCGTATATTAGTTGTAATTTATGCTGCTTGCTTTGCCTATTTAAATTTTTTATCATTGCTGTTTGTGTTAATTGTTTTGTGCTGCTGCATTGCCTCGTCCCTTAGTTTAGCATCTGAGCTCAGTAGATTTAAGTTAGCTTAAGAGGGGGTAGAGTATATAAGAAACTGACTATGGAGAATAGGGGAAGAATGCATTGAGAAGTGATATGAAAAAGATTTGGGCCAAAATGAGTATTGTACAATGAGTAATAATTATTTTGAAAGAAATATGAATAGAATACGGGAAGGAGGTATAGATAGGACTTTTTGGGAATAATGATGAATGAAGGGAGATCTCCAAGAAGTAAAGAATGTTTTGTTTGCAAAATACTGCAGTAAAACAAACCCTGTCCTTTCCTTGTGTTATCCCACTATGTTTTTGTGTACCCTTGCGTATTTGTCTTTTTCCTGTCTTTATGTGTTTAGCTAATAAGATTTATGTTGTAGAATTTTCTGATAATATGTTATTTACTTTGTAAAGATGTTTAGACATTATTTATTCTGTTTTGTTTAAATGCTCGTGTGTGAAATTAATGTTTCGAAACTATTCTCATTATTTTATGTATTTACTTATTTCATAATTCCTGTAACACTGATGTAAATGTTTATTTCGATTCTTTTGTAAAGCCCATATTACCACAAATGTTATCTGTACTATTATGTTCTTTAATGATGTATTTTGTACCTTTGTAATTTTATTTTCATGTTGTAAATTTATAATTGTATAGACACCAGTTCTTCAAATTAAGTTACATTTCACTGCACACATTTCTGTTGGTCATAGTATATGGACAATATGTGAGAAGTAGGGACTGATAGTGTTTGCACGTGTGTTAATGATTCAGCAAGGGACTGGATAACAGCATTGCTGGTTCTAAGGACAATTAGAAAAAAAACTTTCTGAGTGCACTAGTGGTGGTTTATGGACTTGCTATATTCTCTGCAAGACTCTTTGATGGTGATTGTGCACCTGCACAGTCGCAACAGATGGCTGCTGGCTATCTCTACAAGGACTACAGTGGGTCTACACCTTTGATGACTCACCAATACCATTATTTCTACAAGGACTGCAGTGGGTCTGCACCCCTATACTGTAATCTCTACCAGGACTACAGTGGGTCTACTCTGTGATGACCTACCTACCAGTATTCTTCAAAACGTCGAATGACTCTGCTGTGGGTTTCCTCTGTTGTGGCCCATTACCTGTCTGCACGTCGAGAGTCAGCACTCTCTTTCCGTTGGAGTAACAACACTACTTCTTCAAGACTGCATGGAAATCCACTACTTCTGTGTGCATTTTCTTTTACTGCTCAGACTTTGAGAAAAACACTGCAATTTTACTGTGACGAATGATGAGGACTGTCTTTATGGACTGTGAGGAAATTTTAGCTTTTCACCAACATTGTATCAATAAGTGTGGGCCTTTGATTTCTTTGTTATTGTAATTGTGAAATAAATTTTAACAAATATGTATAGGCCAGTGCCCAAAAAAATTTGTAAAATTTTTTGTGGGGAGCATGGGGGCTATGTAAGTAGGCTGTTTAGGTTTTTTATTGGTAACGCCACCTCTGTATGAAAATCACTGACTGTGCTGTGTGCAGTCTATGTCTAGTTTGCATTGTTGTCTGCCATTGTAGTGTTGGGCAGTGGCAGCTGGGCTGTTAACAGCGCGTATCGTTGTGCAGTTGGAGGTGAGCCGCCAGCAGTGGTGGATGTGGGGAGAGAGATGGCGGAGTTTTGTAATTTGTCATGAACTGCTATATATATTATGACTATTAAGGTAAATACATTGTTTGTTCTCTATTAATATCTTTCATTTGCTAACTATCCCTATCAGTAGTTAGTGCCTTCCGTAGTTTGAATCTTTTATTTAGCTGGCAGTAGTGGCGCTCGCTGTATTGCAGTAGTTCGAGTAATGAAGATTTTTGTGAGGTAAGTGATTTCTGAAAGGTATAGTTTAATGTTAGTCAGGGCCATTCTTTTGTAGGGATTACTGAAAGTCAGATTGCGTTGCGCTAAAAAAATATTGTGTGTCAGTTTAAGCACAGTCTTGTACAATTTTTCAAAGGGGACGTTTCATACGCACCTCTGTGTCCCTATCTGATGGAAGGATCACCAACCACACACTACGAAGTGTTTCGGAATTTAATGCAGGATATTGGCGCAAACAATGCTGATCAGTAACTTCACGCCACCATCTCTCTTCTAGTTTTTAGGTGGTCTGGTGGTTTACAGAGTACGAAATGTGGTACACACAGACGCTACCTGTGCCAGCACCAAACATTCTAACCCAGCTAGGCATCGACTTAATCTGAGCTTGGATGGCAGATGTGGTTACATCATTCCATGCTGCTTCAACTCTGACACGAGTTCATCATAGAAGCTGTGAGTGGTGGCATGTTAGTCTCTCGTCAACTAATGACCTGATTTTTTTTCAGTGGGTGAGAGAGAAGAAGAACCTACTGATTAAGGCCGTAGCTGAACGCCATCTGTATCGAGATAAGTCAAGACAGCACAGACAACATGCAGTCTTGCGTTATCTCTTCGAAAGATAATGTCACATAGACCTCGAACAATAGGGCACAGCAACAAGCTGTAACACGTCAGAAAAGTGACATCTATTGTCCAAATTAACTGCTGTGCAGATCAGGGCCGATTGTGTTATCTACCCAGCGGTATGGCATATCGTCAAGACAAGTGGTTGCCGCAACGTGCAAAGTGTAATGTTGACGAATGCAATCTGACAACATTTTTTTCTACTCGGAGCCCTCACACAGTGATACGTCCATAGTTTTACTGTACGCAGACATATAACACGTCTAAAAACATGTTGTCATTCCTGGGCCCGTTGGTGCTGTGTGATGCACCACTGTTCGTCCGCCCCCTTTTACTGCCACATAGAGTGCAGTCACAAGAATACTCTCGTGCTGATAGCCCAGGCTGCTCTAGAAAATGTCGCACTGCTCGTGTGGAATATTAGAAGCAGATTCTGCGAGGACTGTCGGAAAATAATTACGAAAACTAAAAATGTAGAGTTACTAACAGCAAACATCCAAAAATGAGCACACTTTTGACAATATACAATCAGGAACATTGAAAATAACGCACCAAGAGGGGAGCATCGGAACGATATATTTACTAGGCATAATGATACAGAACGCAGATTCGTTTGAACCCAAAATCAATACATATAAGCAAATACAGTGAGTTTGAGTAGGCAGATACAGTGCAACACCAATAAAGCGTTGCACCACATTTTGCTATGGTTCATGCCCCAACACGTTCCGGCATCGAGTTGATACACGCCTTATTTTGTCCCAAGGCAGAGTGGCCCACAGATCTTGAACAGCCACCTCCAAATCATGTACAGAGTGACGCGGCGGTATCTCGCGTTTCATCTGATCCCACCCACGCTCTATAGTGAACAAGTCTAGAAAGCAGGCCAACCACGGAAGAATGTGAGCGTGACGTAAAAAGTCTAGAGCAAGTAGAGCTGTATGCGGACGAAATAATCTTCCTGCCCGTGGTTGACCATGTGAGAAAGGTCCCACATGATGTTGAGGAACATAACCCTGGCCCGTTAAGATTCCGTACCACAATTAGAAGGGATCGGATATCGTGAACTATGGCCCTCCCGAACCATTATGCCAGCTGCGCTAATGTGAAACTATACTGTTCACCGTGTAAGTAGGCTGTTTAGGTTTTCTTATTGGTAAAGCCACGTAGCACTCCGTATAAAAATCACTGGCTGTGCTGTGTGCAGTCTGTGTCTAGTTAGCATTGTTGTCTGCCATTGTAGTATTGGGCAGCGGCAGCTGGATGTGAACAGCGCATAGCGTTGCGCAGTTGGAGGTGAGCCGCCAGCAGTGGTGGATGTGGGGAGAGAGATGGCGGAGTTTTGTAATTTGTCATGAACTGCTATATATATTATGACTATCAAGGTAAATACATTGTTTGTTCTCTATTAATATCTTTCATTTGCTAACTATCCCTATCAGTAGTTAGTGCCTTCCGTAGTTTGAATCTTTTATTTAGCTGGCAGTAGTGGTGCTCGCTGTATTGCAGTAGTTCGAGTAACCAAGATTTTTGTGAGGTAAGTGATTTGTGAAACGTATAGGTTAATGTTAGTCAGGGCCATTCTTTTGTAGGGATTTTTGAAAGTCAGATTGCGTTGCGCTAAAAATATTGTATGTCCGTTTAAGGACAGTCCTGTACAATTTTTCAAAGGGGACGTTTCATAATTTTTCAAAGGGGACATTTCAACCGGGTTGCCACGACACCAGTGTCCAGTTATCACTCGCCCCCAATACGAATCGGGATTCTTCTCTAAACACCACGTTTTACCAATCTATGGTTGTCCAACTGTTGTATCTTGGCACCACTGTAGAGTGAATCGCCGATATCTCGGTGTTAATCGCAGTACACTACAAATTCGCATTTGCAAGGCGCCTGGAAATGGTATGTAGCACAGCTGGTTCCCATACATCTAGTTATGTGGTCGAGCGAATCGAAGTAGGATTCCTGATCTCTTGCCACACGATCCTTCGGTCCTCTCGCCTCATTGTCTTCCTGGTCGCACGTCGTACGTGAGTGCCATTTCATGTCCACTGCTCCCACCATCGCCTGACGAAACATTCCGAACGATCGACCTGGCAAGACACAAGCCGTGTCTACAAGCCTACATTTCTCGTGCCACTGATTAGACCCCCCATCAACCTGGCTTAACTGTACAAATGTGGTCTGGCACATGTACCTGGCATTCCACGCCTACTGACGTCTTCCTCGAGTCGGCATACGATCGTTACTTGTATGACTCGTCCACTGTGCGCCGTTTAAGTAGGGCCACCTGCCCGACTGCAGCACCACTGCAGGACTGTGCTGTGAGCATCCGCATTGCCAACAAACTTGGATCATTTGCATTTACAAAGAACTCAACAAAAGACAAATAGAAAAAACGGAGTATGATGTCACCAACAATGTCAACTAGCGCACGCCAAAACAAAAGCAGTGAAAATTTAGGAAAATTTTGGAAATTCAGACAGGGATATGAATACAAATATCAACAACGGAAATGTACAGAAGTCCTCTTCACAAAGCGGAGATATGAACACCAGCATCCCACACCACAGAACCAAACACAATAGCAACCAAACCAAGAGCTTGGCGACGTACAGCAGCCTGGAGCCAACAACTTGGGGTGGTGCTGATCACAGCTTCTCCAACGGACATGAATCCCCACAACAGTTGGAAACATTGTGGAAGAAAAATCTGTTATAGTAACAGATTACGTCGACGATGCTTGTTACTACGGCGCTATGGTCTGATGTGGCGAGACACATTAAACACGAATCTTTCCAGTGGCAATGCACCAAATGGCGACCTTCCTTAGCCTAGAAGAGCTGGAAGAGGAAGCCCTCAGTAAAGCAGACTTTAACAACAACACACTAAACTCAACAGAAGTACGTGAAAACGACCATAGACATCCGAGATAAGGTCATGTCCACCAGGAACACAACACACCACACTTAACAGAAATACATAAAAATGACGGTAGACCTCCGAGACATGGTCAAGCCCATCCAGAACAGGATCATGACTCCAGAACGTCTAGACACGCCGAAACGATATAAACGGAAATTAATTCTTCCCTCACCAGCGGACGGGTTACCGTATAATGAAACAACAACTACAGAAAAATATGAAGCGGCACATCAAAACGTGAACGAGACACGCAATCCGTAAGTTTCATCTACGGTGGGAATACGCACGGAAAGACAGTTCAGATGTAAGAAACAATCATCAATGTGAAACAAACGCAAACGGAAAACTTCAAGCAACAAAAAGTCATCACGCACCATGTGGCTACTATAAACAACATGAACACAAAAACTCACAACGCTCTTCAACTGACGAGACACCACAGCACCCAAAAGCGGAAACTACATCAAGAGGTAAACATCACGATCCAGTACATCAGACAGAGCTAAGAAGCCATTAAGTAAGAAACAAAATAGAACTTCCGCCTAACTCAACTGGAAAGGAAAGAAGTTTTTCAAACTGCACTGAGACTAGTAACCAGGCCGAATTACCCACTGGGCGACACTATATGCTGTCCCACCACTGACCAAGCAGCAAATTATGCTAAGCACCGAAAATCTACCAACAGATAAACGAGAACTGTGAAATCTTTTATGCAAATCATTTTGACGAAGAAATAAAGACATTAACCTTGACAACGTTTACAAGGATGTAGTACGTGCCCATATTGGGTGATCAAAAAGTCAGTATAAATTTGAAAACTTAATAAACCACGGAATAATGTAGATAGAGAGTTAAAAATTGACACACATACTTTGAATGACATGGGATTTTATTAGAACCGAAACAAAAAAAAAACAAAGTTCATAAAATGTCCGACAGATACTTGCGCGTGTCGTTTGGTGATGATCGTGTGCTCAGCCGCCACTTTCGTCATGCTTGGCCTCCCAGGTCCCCAGACCTCAGCCCGTGCGATTATTAGCTTTGGGGTTACATGAAGTCGCAAGTGTATCGTGATCGACCGACATTTCTAGGGATGTTGAAAGACAACATCCGACGCCAATGTCTCACCATAACTCCGGACATGCTTTACAGTGCTGTTCACAACATTATTCCTCGACTACAGGTATTGTTGAGGAATGATAGTGGACATATTTCCTGTAAAGAACATCATCTTTGGTTTGTCTTACTTTGTTGTGCTAATTATTGCTATTCTGATCAGATGAAGCTCCATCTGTAGGACATTTTTTGAACTTTTGTATTTTTTCGGTTCTAATAAAACCCCATGTCATTCCAAGCATGTGTGTCAATTTGTACCTCTCTATCTACATTATTCCGTGATTTATTCAGTTTTCAAATTTATACTAACTTTTTGATCACCCGGTAGATGTGTGAATCTCGATCACACCCAGATTGCGCCGAAGTACTTTGTTCTTACTAAATTCCCATAGTGAAAGTCTTGCAGCTAAACTGTATGGGAAGCACGTCGGAGTATGCACAGATTGACAGGCAGGTGAACCAGGTATGTATGGACATATTATGTCTTCAAGAACCGTACACATGAGGTGGAAAAACTCCAGGTCTTCCGAGGCAGTACATGCAAATCACAGACGCAAACAAGGCCATGGCTGCAATCGTTGTAGAAAACACTAGCATTACAGTAACGCAAGTAATGGAACTATGCACATAACATACTGTTACAGACGGAATAACGTCAGGCAAGGAAATATGGATCACCCCGTCGATATGCGCTCAATACTTATTTGATATACAGACTTTTGCTGGAGTAATAGAAGAATTTGCGCCATTTGCAAATGGGAGACGACTGCTTATCTTAACAGACGTAAATGCTAGGTCAATCCTCTGGCAGTGCGACAGAACGGACACCAGAGGACAAATAATCAAATAATAGTCGAAGTTGTAAATGAACACAATCTTCTCGTTTTAAATAAACCAGACCAACCGTCAACTTACCAAGGAAATAGTGGAGTAGGCAGCAACATAGACATTTCCCTGGCAAAGACTTAATACTGCCATTTTTACTGTTCGAACGGTATCAGAAGTGAGTGATCGTTCGATACGAAAATTAGTCTACTTTGCTTATTTTCATTCGCTTATGTCGTATGGTATTATATTTTGGGGTAACTCTTCCCATTCTAAAAGGATATTTTTGGCTCAGAAACGAGCGGTTCGGGAAATAACTGGTGTAAGTTTACGAACCTCTTGTCGACACCTGTTCACGAGTCTGGGTATTTTGACATTGGCCTCTCAATAAATGTATTCCTTACTGTCATTTCTTGTTAACAATATTAGCTTATTCCCTAGAATGGGCAGCTGTCACTCGGTTAATACACGGCAGTAATCAAACCTTCATTTGGATGGGAATTCCTTAACTCTTGTGCAATAAGGTGTGTAGTGTAGTGCTGCATCCATTTTCAATAAGCTACCATTCGAATTAAAAAATCTTAGCAGTAATCTACGCGCTTTCAAATCGAAACTGAAGAGTTTCCTCATGGGTCACTCCTATTCTGTCGAGGAGCTCCTTGAAAAATTAAGCTGGTTCTTATTGTGTTGTTCACTGCGTTTATTTAAACTTATGGACTGACTTTTTTCGGGATCATGAACATTTATTTCTGTCTGTTATTACTTTTATGTTGTAATGTCATGTACTGACACGTTCCATGACCTTGGAATTTCCTCCTCAATTTGGTCCTATGGAACTTGACGTGTAAACAAATAAATAAATCATTAATACAGATAGCCTATTGGCAGGTGATTGATAGGAGACCACTCAGTGATCATAACGCAATAAATGGAAATGCCGTGTGGCTAGGGCCTCCCGTCAGGTTGACCATTCGCCTGGTGCAAGTCTTTCGAGTTGACGCCACTTCAGTGACTTGCGTGTCGATGGGGATGAAATGATGATGATTAGGACAATACAACACCCAGTCCCTGAGCGGAGAAAACGTTCGACCCAGCCGGGAACCGAATCCAGGCCGTTAGGTACGACATTTCGTCACGCTGACCACTCAGCTACCAGGGGTGGACATAACGCAATAATTACATAGATTTAAACAAATACAGTCAGAGACACATCACAACACCCAAGTTTGTTGCTACGCAGAACAGATTGGCAAAGACTAGAACATGTGGCTGAAGAGTTTCCTCTGCGTCACCCAAGAAAGAATAAATCACAGAGCCCACCTTCTTACATATGCCTTACAGAGAGCACAAGCTACAGCCATACCTGTAATATGCAACGCACTCAAACAAAGGGAACCATGGTCAGCACTATTAACAAGACTAAGAAAAGATATTCATAATAAACTGCGATATTACCGAAACTTAAAGATAGCACAGGAAAGGGAAATTAGACTTCAACATTACCGCGACACCAAAGCACGATAGAAAGACAACCTACATAAAGCCAAGAAAAGACCACTGTGACACATATGTTAGCACAGACTTACAGAAAAGCCGGCCGCTGTGGTCGAGCGGTTCTAGTCACTTCAGTCCGGAACCGCGCTGCTGCTACGGTCGCAGGTTCTAATCCTGCCTGGGGCATGGGTGTGTGTGACGTCCTTAGGTTAGTTAGGTTTAAGTAATTCTAAGTATAGGGAACTGATGACCTCAGATGTTAAGTCCCACAGTGCTTAGAACATTTGAACCATTTGAACTTACATAAAAACATCTAGGGAAGCCTTTAAACTGCCGACGGAACGTATCAAGATCCTGAAAGTACTATCAACACTGAAGAAACCAGATGGTTAATGCCGCAAGAGGCTGGTGATTCACAGCACAATATGTCCTCGACAAACTACTTCCTGACCATGACCACACTCAGGACAGCCAATTTCACACCGACCTTCGCAGACTACCTATACGAGAACGAAGGTATCACCATTCCTTTTGCTCTGGAGGAAGTTGCAATGGCAATACACAAAGCAAAGAAGAAAAGACTCCGGGCTCGGATGGCATCCACTCCGAAACCATCAACAAGCTACTCCACTTATCATACCATACCTTACACACTTACCAGCCATGTACAAGGGCGAATACTGAACATTTGGAAGGCGGAAAACGCAGTAAAAAATCAAGAAATCAGAGGACAATGATCCGACTGACCCTAAGATAGAGACCAATACACCTCATTAACATTCTGTCAAAGGTACAGGAGAGATTGCTATGCATCAGACTTCAGTCACTCCGGCAGCTCTTTGGCCTTAGACCACATCAGTTTTGCTTTCGACCACACAAATTCATCGACGATGCAGTAAACAGGGCCATAGAAATCATACAGAAAATACATGACAAATACGTAGTAGGAATCCCAATTGGCATAGCTGGTGCTTTCGACAACCTTTGGTAGCTGGCGCTGTTTGCAGGACTTAGAGACATGGGTATTCAGCTTGCTCTATACAACAGACTTAGAGACTGAAATGGAAGACTGTTCGCCAAAAGGTTATAAAGAAGGTAATCAGGAGATGCACGCAAGGATAAAAATGCCGACCAATTTTCTGGGACATAGCCATAGAACAACTACTGAATGCACTAGAGGACAACGAGATGGCAAAAGACTGGTTGCGTACCTTGATGACATCTGGTCATCTGCAAACTTGAGGTCCAGTTAGAGAGTAAAGCCACGCGGCTCCTCGGGTTCATCAGTGAATGCTGCAAGAATATAAAACACAATAGCACCTAATTAAACGTTTTACTTACTTCTAAGAGGCAAAACTGAAAAGAAATCCAATTATAAAGCAAAGTAACATGTCTATAAGAAGGAAAGCTGTGACAAGCTACCTTGGCATTTGTACTGACGACCGTGCGGTTCTAAGCGCGTCAGTTTGGAACCGCGTGACCGCTATGGTCGCAGGTTCGAATCCTGCCTCGGGCATGGATGTGTGTGATGTCCGTAGGTTAGTTAGGTTTAAGTAGTTCTAAGTTCTAGGGGACTGATGACCTCAGTAGTTAAGTCCCATAGTGCTCAGAGCCATTTGAACCATTTTTTTATACTGACGAACATTTACGCTTTAACGAACATTCGAGACTAACAAGTAACAAAGCGACGAAACTCCTGCAAAAAGTTGCAGACTGAACACTATACGACACAGATTACTCCTAAAAACAATGAGAGCATATAACATATCACTCTTTGAGTCAGTAACTTATTTTGCGGCTAGTGCTTGGGCACATCGATTATGCTTAGGTACGCATAAAACCATAGCAATGCGAGGCCAGAGGCGTGTTCTACTCAGAATCTCGGTGGCTTTCGGCACGATCTCGATTGACGCACTGTGTGTGATACTGGGAATTTTCCCTATAGATATTACAATTCGCCACAATTCAGCGGCCTACTTGCTGAAGAGGGAAGGCGAGACAAAATAAGAGAAATAATTGGACAAGACATAACCGAAAAATGGAAATTAGAGAAATGGGGAATTGATACGTGGCAGACAGAATGGTACAGAACTAATACGGGAACACTTTCTGCCCCAGTATCGGATGTCGGATGAATTTTGAAGTACATAAACCCAACACGGGGTGTTGTGCAATTTCCAGGGCCCACGGCCCGTGTCCTGTGTTTCTCCACAGGTTTGGCCTAAAACAGACACACACTTGGGCCTGTGGTGAGAATAGCACACATGAAAACATAGTGCTCATCAGCGATGCCCTAGGACATGTAAGATCGAGTTTAGAGAACCAAGACATAGAACATTTATTACGCAGACAGGATGACTGGAACTCCATAAACAACCTCACAGACGAAGTATCGAGAGTACTACATGCGGTACACATACAGGAGAGAGCATACGCGAGAATAAGACAGATGAGCAGTACACAGTAAACTACACAGATACAAACACAGAGACTGACTTGGATCCTATAGCACATACAGGAAGTGAAGAATAGATGTGCGTACAAACTTGGTAAACTAAGCTAAGGTTTTCTAAGTCTAAATCGAATCAATCTGAAAATGTGACACCCTATGTAGCTGGTTGTTATAACATTTCGTAACATGTAACACTATCAGAAGATGTGACATTTCTTCTTCTATCGTTGGGTCAGGTGTGACTGGCTCAAAGTTTTACTAAGTTCTCGCACCTAGTGCAACTATAACATATTAAAGCAACCCCCAATCTCCGCAGTTACCTTAAGCTCGGAAACACAATGTAAAATTATTAATCAGTAAATTAACTATTAAATATTACCACAGTCAAGAAAACATATGAAACATATGTACAACAAACACGTAGAAAGTGTAAAGGGAAGAATTATCACTTCTAAGTCAATTTTATTGTCATCTCTTACTTCTTCCATTAAATACAATTTTAATTTTAACTTAAAATACATCCAAAACGTACTGTGTATATTATTTATTATCTTATCTACTTTAGCAACAAATTTAAACGAATTTATGTACATACATTTGTACATTTTTTATTTTTTATTTATTTATCCTCTTGTAAAATTCTCAGAAGAATTTTCCAACTAATAAAACTGAATTTGTATCACATAACATGCAAGATCACAATTTACGAGCTGCTATATAACAACAGGAAATAGGTCTTTAATTGAGAAATAAGTAAATATTGGATCTCCATGTACTTACCTGCAATCTTTCGCGCTTCTATCTTCCTATTTCCAGCGTTCCTGGGTGTATGTGGCCTCTCCACAATGTGCGAAAAATACATTTTGGACTCGATGCACAAGCAAAATCTTTTGAAACACATGCTAAGTCGAGACCTTTGCAGTGTTATTAAGCTAAAATTCAGCTCCCATGGTAAAATATTCCGTGCATCATGTGGTGCGAGTCAGTCAAAACTGAGGAAGTTGTTGTTAACCATACGAAGGTTGAACAATGACTACAGAGAGTTGTCAACTAAGGACTACATAGTTGTGCAAAAATGTTTAAGATTGCAGATTATGGCCATTTGACCGAATTTTGAATATCGGACAAACAATTGTGCGCAAATAGAGGTTAAGCCGACCTCTTAAAGAAAGACTGTTTCAAAGCTAGGAAGTTACCAAAGTGCATACTCTATAAGATTACGGATAAGAAGTGTTCGAGGCCAGGAAATAAATATGCTGCTGCAAAGAGAAGTGGCTAGATCTGGCTGTTGAAAATAACGCTCTTGTACTGAGTTTAGGTGTAAAACGCCCAATTTTGAAAACTGCGCGGAATGTAGGAAGAAGTAATCGCAGACACAAAAAGCAGAAACCTCTTTCAACGCGTCTTCTGAATTGACGGCTCCCATTAATCTGTTGGGAAAACCGAATTGAAGGCATGGAAGGGCGACGGAAAAAATACAAGTGGCCATGTATTTTTAATGCGTGCCCAATTTGGGTGCCCTTGTACTTTTCATCTATAACTATTATGAACTATTATCAATCAAATCAAAACCCAAGGCGTATATAAGAGATACTGAGAATAATGGGTAGGCATATTAGGCAGGATTCTAGTGAGCTGGTAGCTCAAGGTGTTAAGCCTGGGTACGGAATACAGTCATTTAGGGAAAAACTCTTGTCTGTAGAAATCAGGCACGTGGTAACCTAATTAGCATAGAGGCAAATAAGAAGGATGCAAAACGTAGTGAAAGAAAAGGTTCCTCCCTTTCGCAGACTCGATCCCTCAAGGCAGATCTAATGGAATCGACAGTAACGTAGCGGAATCACCGGAAGCTATCGCGCCTGATAATCTGAAACCTATCGAGAATTTGAACTGTCCCCATAGAGCATCACAGCAACTTTAGACACGCAACATAAATTAGAATATGTGCATTAAAATATTCAAAATAATCTTCATCTAAATAGATTAGAGGACCTCAATACGCTTCATGTGGTCTTGCGTTACATTTCTAACATGACACACACGAAACGAGGCTCAGTGGTGCTCCCGACTCCTGAAGTGATTTGCCGAATCCAGTTGAAAGTGAACAACCTATCAACGATCGTATGAGAACTCCTGAGGCAGATTTTCACCAGGAGGAAAGAAGTTCTTGATCTGGGACAAAATGATAAGGATTTTACGGAACTGTCTATTTTTTTCAGTCTGCAGATAGCTGCACTTTATTCCCAAATTACCGGTTTCTGGCAATGTCAGACATCTTCAGATCTGTTTAACAATTAAATAAATTACAATGTGGTTTTCATTCTATGTCTACGAAGCTTAATTTCTTAAAAACTGGTTACAGTACAGAAGTTGTGTAACATGCTATATGTTGTGATTAGTAATAACCTGTAGTAAAGGAACGGCAAGTTCGCTGTGATGTACTAAAAATATACTCGCATGCTGCCGCTTCGTACTAAGATTTTAAAAGAACTTTCTTTTTGGTCATCAGTCTCCTGACTGCTTTGATGCAGTCCGCCACGAATTCCTCTGTTGTGCTAATCTCTTCATCTCAGAGTAGCACTTGCAACCTGTGCCCTCAGTTATTTGTTGGATGTATTCCAATCTCTGTCTTCTTCTTCAGTTTTTGCCCTCACAGATCCCTCTAGTACCATGGAAGTCATTCCCTCGTGTCTTAACAGATGTCCTATCATCCTGTCCCTTCTCCTTATCAGTATTTTCCACATATTCCTTTCCTCTTCGATTCTTCGTAGAACCTCCTCATTCCTTACCTTTCAGTCCACCTAATTTTCAACATTCGTCTGTAGAAACCCATCTCAAATGCTTCGATTCTCTTCCGTTTCGATTTTCCCACAGTCCACATTTCACTACCATGCAATGCTATAATCCATACGTACATTCTCAGAAATGTCATCCTCAAATTAAGGCCCATATTTGACATTAGTAGGCTTCTCTTGGCCAGGAATACCGCTTTTGCCATTGCTAGCCCGCTTTTGATGTCCTCCTTGCTCCGTTCGTCATTGATTATTTTACTGCCTAGGTAACAGAACTCCTTCATTTCATCTACTTCGTGACCATCAATCCCGATGTTAAGTTTCTCGGTGTTCTCATTTCTACTACTGCTCATTGCCTTCGTCTTTCTTCGATTTACTCTCAATCCATTTTCTGTACTCACTAGACTGTTCATTCCGTTCAGCAAATCATGTAATTCTTCTTCACTTTCACTCAAGATAGAAATGTCATCAGCGAATTGTATCATTGATATCCTTTCACCTTGAATTTTAGTTCCACTCCTGAACCTTTCATTTATTTCCATCTTTGCTTCCTAGATGTACAGATTGAACAGTAGGGGCGAAAGGCTACATCCTTGTCTTACACCCTTTGTAATACGAGCACTTCGTTCTTGGTCGTCGATTCTTATTATTCCCTCATGACTGTTGTATATATTGTATATCACGCGTCTCTCCCTATAGCTTACCCCTACTTTTTTCAGAATTTCGAACATCCTGCACCATTTTACATTGTCGAACGCTTTTTCCAGGTCGACAAATCCTATGAACGTGTCTTGCTTCCGTTATAAACCGCTACGTCAGAATTGCCTCTCTCGTGCTTTTAGCTTTCCTAAAGTCCAACTGATCGTCATCTAGCGCATCCTCAATTTTCTTTTCCATTCTTCTGTATATTACTCTCGTAAGCAACTTGGATGCATGAGCTGTTAAGCTGATTGTGGATAATTCTCGCTCATGTCAGCTCATGCCGTCTTCGGAATTGTGTGGATGATGTTTTTCCGAAAGTCAGATGGTATGTCGCCAGACTCACACATTCTACACACCAACGTGAATATTGGTTTTGTTGCCACTTCCATCAATGATTTTAGAAACTCTGATGGAATGTTATCTATTCCTTGTGCCTTATTTGATCTTAAGACCTCCAAAGCTCTTTTAAATTCTGATTCTAATACTGGATCCCCTATCTCTTCTAAAGCGACTCCTGTTTCTTCTTCTATCACATGAGACGTATCTTCCCCCTCATAAAGACTTTCAATGTATTTTTCCACTTATCCGCTGTCTCCTCTGCATTTAACAGTGGAATTCGCGTTGCACTCTTAATGTTATCACCCTTCCCTTTTAATGTCACCGAAGGTTGTTTAGATTTTCCTGTATGCTGAGTCTGTCGTTCCAACAATCGTTTCTTTTTCGAAGTCTTCACTTTTTCCTGCAGCCATTTCGTCTTAGCTTCCCTGCACTTCCTATTTATTTAATTCCTGAGCGACTTGTATTTCTGTATTCCGGAGTTTCTCGGAACATTTTTGTACTTACTTCTTTCCTCGATCAATTGAAGTATTTCTTCTGTTACCCATGGTTTCTTCGCAGTGACCTTCTTTGTACCTATGTTTTCCTTCCCAACTTATGTGATGGCCCTTTTTAGAGATGTCCCTTCCTCTTCAACTGTACTGCCTACTGAGCTATTCCTTATTGCTGTATTTATAGCCTTAGAGAAATTGAACCATATCTCGCCATTTCTTAGTACTTCCGTGTCCCTGTTCTTTGCATATTGATTCTTCCTGACTAATGTCTTAAACTTCAGCCTACTCTTCATCACTACGACATCTTACAATCCAGTATCTGATTTCTGAGTCACTTTCTGACCATGATGTAATCTAACTGAAATCTTCCCGTATTACGCGGCCTTTACCGAATATACCTCCTCTTCTTGTGATTCTTAACAGAGTATTCGCTATTACTAGCTGTAACTTGTTTCTGAACTCAGTTAGTCTTTCTCCTCTCTCATTCCTTGCCCCAAGCCCATATTATCCTGTAACCTTTTCTTCTACTCCTTCCCCTATAACTGCATTCTGGTCCCCCATAACTATTAGATTTTCATCCCCCTTTACATGCTGTGTTACTCTTTCAATATCCTCATACACTTTCTCTACCTCTTCATATTCAGCTTGCGACGTCGGCATGTATACCTGAACTATCGTTGTCGGTGTTGGTTTACTGTCGATTCTGATAAGAATAACCCTGAACTTTTCACAGTAAAACACTCCCTCCACACCTCCCTATTCATAACGAATCCTACCCCCGTTTTATCATGTTCTCCAGCTGCTCATATTACCCTATACTCATCTGACCAGAAATCCTTGTCTTCTTTCCACTTCATTTCACTGACCCGTACTATATCTAGATTGAGCCTCTGCATTTCCCTTTCCAGATTTTCTAGTTTCCCTTCCACGTTGAAATTTCTGACATTCCACGCCCCGACAAGTAGAACGTTACCGTTCCGTTGATTATTCAATCTTTATCTCATGGTAACCACCCCTTGGTAGTCCCCTCCCATAGATCCGCATGGGAGTCTATTTCGGAATCTTTTGCCAATGGAGAGGTCATCATGACAATTCTTTAATTACAGGCCACATGTTCTGTGGATACACGTTAGTTTCTTTAATGCAGTGGTTTCCACTGCCTTCTGGATCCTCATGCCGTTGATCATTGCTGATTCTTCCGCCTTTAGGGGCAGTTTCCTACTCCTAGGGCAAGAGAGTGCCTCTGTCCGCTCCTCCTCCCTCTCTGACAAGGCCGTTGGCAGAATGAGGCTGACTTCTTATGGCGGAAGTCTTCTTCCACCAATGCTGATTATTAACCAAAATTTAAGCAGCGGCGGGATTCGAACCCGGGAGCGAAGATGTTTTGATTATGAATCAAAGACGCTACCGCTAGACCACGGGTATAAAACATTTTTAATATTAAATTTTGGTTTGATGAATACCGACGTGTTAAATTCAAATGCCTCAAATACAACATATTGTATCGATATAGGAGATTTTCATAAAAACTGTGACTACTGCATTTTAACTATTTCAAAGACTTAAATAACTGTAAGGGTAACAGACTGCGTATGAAAGGTGCTAGAAAACGTGATATTTTATCTTGCTGTGTATTTCATTAGCTTGAGAAAGAAGTCTTGTTTTGTATTATAACCTCAAAAATTTCATTCACTGAGGATTTTTCTTCTTTAAGGGGTTTAATTGGCCATAGGCATGGGTTCTTTTATCATTGTTTAATCTCACCTCCAGACCTAGCATTTTGTCGCCATTTTTTAAATAAACTGTAAACATATTTCCAACTATGATTGCTTTACGTGCTTTTTTTTTACTTTCAACGCTATGCCAAGTACCTGTACAAAGCATTTGGACGTTCGCGCCTATCGAGATCGTAATGAAGGGGAGTTAGAGTGAGCTGTAACAGCTGCCTCAGAAGCCGTACGACCTCCCGTGCGGCACTGAAAAATTTAATATACCGAATGGCGCTGTTTCCAGTAGTACCATGGAAAATTAGTAGAAAAATCGGATTCTCAGCCAGTATTTTCCGCAAATAAAGAGAAATCTGTATTGAAAGCGTATGCCAAATGTTCCCAGTGGAGATGTTCCAACTGGATGAGCGTATTTTCATACGTTTGCTAAAACTCTTTTAGACAGACAAGGCAGCACAGTTTCTAAGTTTAAAAACAACCTTCCTGGACAAGGCTGGGCATACTCACTACTGATGCGTAACAAAACCGAGTATTCTGAAAGGATTGCTACTAACATCAAACGAGCTGGAGCTGCAGTATTCCCCGTAAATATCGGGGAATATTTCAAAACCTTGGAAAAACTGTAGGCGATGCACGTGACTCAAATATTTTGATTACAACGAATCTAACTTGAATGATTATCGGGGAAGAAGATAGGAATATGTCCTAAAGTTGTCAAACACCCAAAACCGACAATGAATTTTTCTGAAAGTGCCACACCGATAGTGAAATCTGGGTCTGCTGATGGTGTGATTTTGTGTCGACAATAACGTTGATTTTGTAGATTTAGTGCCACATTCGCCACACCTATGCCAGCTTCTGGATCCGGTGTCCTTCCGCCCGATGAAAAAAGCTTGGCGCCAAGTGCTGACAAATTACTGACAAACTGGGAGATGAAAGATGCTAAATTGGCAGCTGTTCCAAAGGACATATTTATTAATCTTTTGACAAAATCTCTCAATAAAATGGATTACACTCAACCAAAACAAAATTCTACTTAGAAAGACATAGCCTCCGGCGTCAAACGGAATATTATGAGCGGATTTTGTGCAACTGGCATTCATCCGTTTAACAGAAAAAAGTTCTTAACCGCCTTCGAAGAGAACATACTGAAGAACAGGAATCTGAAAGCACTTTGACGGATTTCTTGAAGGAACCTACAAGGAATAGGAAACGTTTGAATGTAGCTTCCGGAAAGAGTATTGCATCGCGAGAGGAAACGCCCCAGTCTGAAAAAAAGGAGAGTAATAAATCAGAGAGATGAACAGAACGTCACCGCAGATTCAGACCATCAAGAAATAAAAACTCAAACATTGGTTGAATCTGCCTTATCTCAAGTCGCAGCTGCACGTGTATACAGAGAGGATACTCCAGATAGGCAACCAAACGAAAATGACTTTGACGAAGATGTGGTAGAATACGAAGACAGAGGGCATTTTAGGAAGATGCTTATTGGTGAAATTCTTTTCGAGACGTGGCAAAAAAATATACAAATATGTTTGCCAAATTCCTAAAACAGATCCCTTACTTGTAGAAAATTTCAAGTTAGCTGGAAATAAAAGAATTCAGTATGATATTCCTGAAATAGATCGTGACGATATTGTACCTTTTTTACCAAAAAAAGAGGATGAATTTGCTATTTTTTCCATTTTAAAGTAATATTCAAGAGTTATAAATTTAAGACGATGACTGATGTTAGTTCCTAATTACGTTTTTAGAATTAATATTTCCGACCTCAAAGAAGCTGTGACATGTTTTGATTTTTGTGTGATCTTTCTAGAATTGTTAATACGAGGGTTGGAACTTTAATAGTGGCAACTATTTATTTACTGCTCGTACAAAACAGATACGTGTTTCAAAGTTTTACTGAGCTTCAAAGTAGGCCCCAGCATTGTATATAACCCGTTGCCAGCGATGTGGAAGTCGTAGGATACTCTTAGCAGTGCCAGTTGTGTTGACAGTTCAAGCGGCGCGGTCTATTGCCCACGAATTTGTAGCAGCTCTGAAGCGAATGCCTTGAAGTGTTTCCTTCAGTTTAGAAATCGAGTTGAACTCAGGAGGGCTTAAGTCAGGGGAGTGCAGTAGTTGGGATAGCACTTAGCAGCCCCATCAGTCAAACGAATGAGTAAAACCTTGCACAGTACGTGCTTGAGCATTGTCCTGCAAAATGATCGTCAGGTCCTGCAGAAAGTGTCATCACTTCTGTCTCTATGCTGTTCATTTTTGGAACACAACCTACGACCAGCTTTACCAGTGTTGCGTAAAGGGGCTACTTCTGTTTGCCGTGAAAAAATTAAGGATCTCAAAGTAACCCCACTTACGGTCTGACATTTATCATACACTTTATTTTTCTTTGACATATTATTCGTTAAAGCGATATTCAATGTATCGATTCTGTCGCATAAACCGATATTTTAATTTTTTTTCGTCACTTTTGTATTGTAGACAATACGGCCGTTTGAATTTCGAAATTGATCAATGACACACTGGTCGAAGGTAATTTGGAAATTAAAAGCATCGAGCTTCTGGCTGAAAAATTAGACCGATTTATACAAATAGGTATATTGGATAATCCCTGGTGACAAATATGTCCAATTTTGATTATAAATACCCTGTCAGAGGTCATGGTCGGATTTACTTCCACATCTTCCAACTTTAAGAGAAAACTGTTTACTTGATGGCGTTGATATGTGCCGATTTAAAAAATAAACACTACGTACTGGTTAAGGACCGAAATAATAAATTCGTAGAAGATTGAGAGACAGCAGTTGCCTATATTCTTTTGTCTATATTCAAGAGCCGAACATAAAACATGTTAAGATTTTTCAGTTACGAGTTAACATAACAACTATAGGTTATCGAAATGCAAAAGGAACGACAGTACTTATCCGGAAATTTAATCAAGCAGTAAATATATCACAACTTTGAGTCTTGCATGCTTATCAGTAGCTCTAAATACTTCACATGGTAAAAGACTAAGAGATGTGATTCACTATGGTTAGGGTTCGCCACATATAATAACACTAGATGCTAATACATAATCCGTAATGTGGCACGGTAGTGGAACTGATGAACGTGGTGTAAAAATGCAGGAAGAAATCAATGAGTTAAACCCCTATGTGCTCAGTAGGGATGGCTGACCAGTCACATATGAAAGTGAAACTCCTTTATTAAATATTTTACTTAAAATGCTGAGTGAAATTGAATGCAAGTGAAACTACTTTCTCTTTACTTATCCTTATCATGTCAACATTGACCCACAATATTCTAGCGCAACGCAATCTGACTGCTCAAAAAAAGGATAACCTGACTTAAAATAATTAATTCAAAAGAATGGCCCTGATTAAAAAGAAATCTTAATGATAATCTACACATTTCATTAAGCACATACCTCACAAAAATCTTCATCACGTGAACTACTGCAATACTGCGAGCGTCAATCATCATCATCATCAGCCAATTCAATCATTAGATGATGTGGCCTCTTCGAGTCGTGGATTCAGGTAGGCTTTCAGAAGTCTTCTCCAAGTGGGACGGTCTTGGGCAGTTCTCTGCCAGGTGTTACCAGTGATCTTCTTGATGTCTTTGTCCCATCTGTCTGGTGGTCTTCCTCTAGGCCTCCGGTGCTCTCTCGGACTCCACTCCAGTACTAACTTCGTCCATCTGTTGTCTTTTCTTCTTGCGACGTGGCCAGCCCACTGCCATTTCAAGGAACCTACTCTCTCTAAGATGTCATTAACCTTCGTCACAGACCAGATGTCATCTGCCCTTTTCCTGTCCTTTCTTGTATAGCCCAGCATTGATCTCTCCATGGCTCTCTGTGCTGTCCTAAGTTTCCCTTTTGTGAATGAGTTCAGTGTCCATGTCTCGCATCCGTACGTCATCACAGGAAGAATGCATTGATCAAATACTGCTTTCTTCAGATTTACTGGCATTTTTGATCTGAATACTTTTGAATTCTTCCCAAATGCTTGCCAGCCAAGCTTGATGCGTCGATAGATTTCTGGTCTTATGTCTCCCTTCATATTTATAATCTGGCCAAGGTAGACATATTCACTGACCTCTTCTAGTAGACTGTCCTTGACTTTCACATCTCCAGCTGGGACCCATTTGTTGGTTATTACTTTTGTTTTGGAAAGGTTCATGTTCAAGCCAACCAGCTGACATTCCGATGCAAGATCTGTAACTAAGTTTTGGAGCTCTGCGAAGTCTTTGGCCAGTAAGGCAATATCATCAGCAAATCTCAAGTTGGTAAGCCTTCTTCCATTAATTCTAATTCCCTTACCTTCCCAGCTCAGCTTTGACATAGCCATTTCCAATACAGCAGAGAACAGTTTTGGGGAGATGGGATCGCCTTGCTTGACACCCCTCATGATGCGGAATTCTTGAGTTGATTCGCCGATGTTAACATAAGCTGAAGAATTCTCGTAGATTTTCCTGAGCACTTCAATGTATGCTGCTCCCACTCCTTGCTCACTCAAAGCTTGGAGGACAGCTACATGGCTAACGGAGTCAAATGCCTTTTCAAAGTCAACGAAGGCAATGCAGAGAGGCAGTTGGTATTCATTCGCTCTGCTTATCACTTCACTAACGGTCAGAATGTGGTCAATAGTGCTAAAATTGCTTCGGAATCCAGCTTGTTCTATAGGTTGGGCTGAGTCTAGGGTGGAACTAATTCGGTTTAACAAGATCTTTGTAAAAATTTTGTACAAAATTGAGAGCAAGCTGATAGGACGGTAGTTTTTAATATTGTGAATACTTCCTTTCTTGTGTATCAAAATAATCTTAGCCTTGTTCCACGATAGTGGGATTGAAGCATAATGCAGGCAGGAAGTAAATACTTTTGCCAAGTGATTTATTGTTACCTCTCCGGCCAGTTTGAGGATGTCAACGCTGAGCTCATCATCACCTGGCACTGTTCCCTTCTTCATGCTATCTAGAGCACACTTGACTTCCGATGGGAGTATATCTGGAACACTAGATATATCATTTAAATTAGATACACTCACATTTTCCCCTGGATTGCTATACAAATTGCTATTAAAGTCTCTGATGAACTTCAAAACCGCCTCCTTTTCAGTGATTCGACTGTCATTTCCATCGAGTGCGATAATCTGCTTTTTACCTATTGTGAGTTTGCGTTTGGCTGACTTTAAACTTGTCTTGTTCTCCAAGCTTGCTCGTAAGGTGTCTTCAGTGAATTTCTGTACGTCAGTTTTCATTTCTCTACGCACTGCCTTACATAGTTCGGAATACGCCACCATGTCACGATCGGTTTGGATTTTCATTTCTCTCCTCTGTTGTAAAAGGGTTTCAGTTTTGGCACTGAATTTCTTTGGTTGTTTATTTTTTTGGCATAGGCCACCGACTTCTTGTGCACTTGAAACAATCATTTCCGCCAAATCACAATCTTTAGTTACGTGGAACTTGCTTTGGAGGACTTCTTGGAATTTCGAGGAATGTTCTTCCAGGTTTTTGAGGTTGATTACCCTTCTCTTCCCTTTCATAAGTTTACTCCTTTCATTTCTTACACTGAGTTCGACCCTTGCTCTCACAAGACGGTGATCACTGCCAGTGTTGAACTGATTTAGCACTGATACGTCTTTTACAATCTGCGGAATATTTGACAGAATAAAGTCTATCTCATTTTTGACACTGAAATTTGGGCTTCTCCAAGTCCATTTTCGGTCAGGGTGCTTCTTAAAGAACGTATTCATGATGGACATACTGGTGTACTCAGCGAACTGGACTAATCTCTCACCTCTATCGTTTCGGTCGTCAATCCCATAGTTGCCCACCACTGTGTCGCCTTGTTTCTTGGTGCCAACTTTTGCATTGAAATCTCCAATGACCATCTGGAAGTGACAATCGCTACCTTTTTTACAGGTGTTATCCAGACTTTCGTAAAAGGATTCAAATTCTTCGTCAGGGTGACTTGAGGTGGGAGCGTACACCTGAACAATCTGTATTTTATACCTATTCGACACCTTCAGGACCATTCGAGCTGTCCTGCTGGAAGTTCCTTCTAAGACAGATACTCTATCAGCAATATACTTGTTGATTAAGAACCCAACTCCATTGAGTTTTCCTTCTGGATCGCCACAAAAGTAAAACAAGTTGCCAGAGCGCAAACGGAGACAGTCTTCCCCTTTTCGGCGAGCGTCAATACTGCCAGCTAAATGAAAGATTCTAGCTACTCAAGTCACTAACTACTAATAGGCGTGTGGTTAGCAAAGGAATGATTTTTCTGCAAACCAAATAATGTATTTTTTACCTTAATGATGTGATATCCAGTTCAGACACAAGCATAAATCGTCATTGACATCTAGTACAAAGGTATATAATCATGGATAATATTCAATCTCCAATTCGAACATGAACAGATCGTTAGCCTACGCTAACACTTCAGACCTCTACCCTCCATCAATGCTAACTTCTCATATCTAACTTCCATCACTGCTGGCGACTAATTTCCAACTGCCCAACACTTCTGGCGATTAACTTCCAACGACGAGTCCAACGAGCCACAGGGTCTCTTACAAAGAAGCGCAGTCAGAGATCCAATGCAAAGCGCTACACAGCGCTGCCAACACAGAAGCAGCCCACTTACAAAAGTAGCGCTGGTGCAGCGACCAATTTTGGCGTCACCTTGGATGTTTAGTCAGTGACTGCTAAAATCAAATAGTGGAGAAGCTTTCCTCATGCTTCTGGTAGCGACCACAATGCTGTTTGGGTAGATTTGTGGGACCCCGGTTTACATCTAAAGGATGTGGGACAGAGCGCATTTTGTTCTACAAAATGACTGATGTTAGTTCCTAATTACGTTTTTAGAATTAATATTTCCGACCTCAAAGAAGCTGTGACATGTTTTGATTTTTGTGTGATCTTTCTAGAATTGTTAATACGAGGGTTGGAACTTTAATAGTGGCAACTATTTATTTACAACTTGTACAAAATAGATACGTGTTTCAAAGTTTTACTGACCTTCAAAGTAGTCACCAGCATTGTGTATAACCCGTTGCCAGCGATGTGGAAGTCGTAGGATACTCTTAGCAGTGCCAGTTGTGTTGACAGTTCGAGCGGCGCGGTCTATTGCCCACGAATTTGCAGCAGTTCTGAAGCGAATGCCGTGAAGTGTTTCCTTCAGTTTAGAAATCGAGCTGAACTCACGAGGGCTTGAGTCAGAGGAGTGCAATAGGTGGTATAGCTCTTAGCAGCACCATTGTCAAACGAATGAGTAACAGCTTGCACTGTACGAGCTTGAGTATTGTCCTACAAAATTATCGTCAGGTCCTGCAGAAAGTGTCATCACTTCTGTCTCTATGCTGTTCATTTTTGGAACACAACCTACGACCAGCTTCTGTGTATGTGTGATTTTTACTTGAAATTTTGATAAATAATTATATTTCAGTATTAAAAATTATATTTTCGGCATCTCTCCCTCCATGTCTGTCTTGTACCGCTACCATTCTCTTTGGCTATGTTTCATCTCTGTCTTGTTCCATCACTGTTTCCGATAGCGGTCTGTATGAACATAACGTATTATGAAGATCTCGTTGTCTCTTACAGAAACACGCAGTGTAATAACTACATCACAAAGAAGATCTCATCAACATGCCTTCTTATTCTCTGCTTAAAAGGGTGTTTCGTCATTTCGTTTGTCTTTTGGCTGTGTTGTGTGTTTCTCAATCGGGTATTTTGGTAGAAGTTGGTTATGTAACGTACGGTTTGGAACATTTGGCACCTTAGTTCCGACTGATAAATATTGCAGCCTGTAACACCAAGATCGATTATCAATAATTTTTACTGTGTAATTTTATGTATGCAACTATGAAATGTTTGTTCTTTACTGATTAATGTCTTTGAATTGCCACAGGGAAATGGAAGTTTGTGATGGATATTTTGAAAAAAATTAACAGTGTGTTTAGATCATGAAACTTTATAAAATATGCCCGTTTATAAAAGAGAAATTATATGTAGGAAACTGGTTCATACTTAGGGATGTCGTATTATAAGGAAGAAAAGGTGTAGGGAACCCCCTCCGCTACGCAAGTGATGTGGCGCGAGGGAAAAGGTGGAATTGGCGGTCAATCTGGGCGGCAAGAGAGAGAGCACATTAGGCAGTCAGTGGCCAGCAGTTGTACAGTTAACACCGCGGGTGCCATGTGTGGCATTCAGAAACCGATTTATGATGGAATAACCTCGGATGTGGTTTCACCGGTAAAATGGTGCTCACGCATTTTGGAATGACTCTAAAATGATTAATACGTCGCCAAGAAGATTTGAATAGAGCATCAAACTGGCAGAGGTGAGACCAGATAGCCGCCACGTGCTTGCCACCACTATTGCGCCACGGCTTCACCAACTTTGGAAATCAGATATGTATACCAGTATGAACCAGTATGCTTGTGTGTGAGTGTTTTTCAATAATAATTTCAATGATAAAAATTCGTATTTGAACTCTGAAATGTCCTGTTCATGAAACGAGGCAGGGTCCTATCCTGAACGTGCTAAAGACTGAGTATCCTGTTCATGAGGAACCACTAACTTGTTTCTATTTGTATGTGCTTAAGTTTCAGTGTTAAAGCATATAAATGTTGCTAGTTAAATAACTTATTTCACAGGTAAAGAGAGTGGCACATAATTTGGAACTTATAAAAAAAACTTTACTTTGCTTTGAATTGTTTCTACTTTGAATGTGCCAAAGTTTTAGCGGTAAAGGGCATAAATATTGCTAGTTAAAATCACTTGCTTCACAAGTAATGAAAGAGGTACACAATTTTGATCCTAGTTGAAACTTAACTTTACCTTGAACTTATTTCTGAAGTTAGTTAAGAATATTGTTAGTGTAAATTGCTATAAAGTATTGAAAGATAAATAATCTCAAGTGAGATTGGAAATCAGTATTAGTATGATGAAAATTGTTTATGAAATGTGTGCATGGTTTGCTTATAAAGGAAGTGACTGTTTATGTGTCCCCACTTTAATCTTTTCTAGTATGAGAAAGTTAATCTAAATACTAGTTTTGATCATGAAGTATGAAACATTTCCACAGTACAGTGAATACAAAAAGTGTATATACAGTGTAATTTAACCGAATTTGTTATGTTTGGATGTTAGTTAAATTAGGACTCTGTTAATGCTCAAATTTGGTCTTGTGATGCCTTTGATAACATTTGGTACTGAATCGGTTAATGGCTGAGATGATAATGATTATTTACAGATGCATAGGGCCATTTATCCTTCTATGAATGCCAATTAGGCGAATGATAACTATTGTTTTCTACTGTTCAAATCGTCTGGTAGTTGTGTGTGCTAATTACACTTTACAAAGAAAGAAATATCGAAAGTTTCTTTTCCTAAAATTATAATTAAATTCTTTGAACTTAATAGTCTAAATTATTATTCATAATTAGGGTGGCGACCGTATATTGATTCTTTTACGTGAATTTAATTACTTTCTTAACTTCCAAAAATAAAGTCTTTCAGTTTTTTTACTAACTGCAATTTGTACGAAATCATAGTTCGATATCCTCTGCTCACTAGGTCCAAACGGTCAAACTATGCAAAATTCCTCCCAGAAGGTAACGCTAATTGCAATGAATTGTTATACTTGGTTTTCATGTGACAGGACTAGAAGTTCGGTTAACAGGGAGCTTAAACGTTATAGACGACTTGCAGTTGCGTTATATGCCTTCCTCAGAACTTTTTTTTGTACTAATTTCGGGTGAGTCCGAACATTTTTTTTTAATAAAAGCGGTAATTGCGAATCACTGTCACATTGTGTGTGTGTGTTTTTGTTTTTTCTTCTGGCGTATTTTAGATGTGAAAGTACTTCAAGTTACACCCTGCACGTTATTTTATGGGTAAATGTTTTTCAATATGAAACTAAAAATTCAGACCTTTCGAATGCTTTTCAACACGGCCAACATGACTGTTCTGGAACCAGAATACGATTGTCTGCCTCATTTTAATGTCGTGTAAAGTACAGAGAAGTGATTGGCTTTTTTTTATAAAGTCCACCAAGATTCTAAGAAGTTACGTCAGGCTTTTTGGATTGAGAATAACATCACAGACAAGTGGGGCATGGCTTCTCACTCGATGATGACAGCGTCATAAGGGGGTTGTAGCTTTTCACATGGAGGCTGAGAATGACATTGGCTTGCTGCCGACGCAATATTAAAAAAAGAAATACTCAATAAGTCACCGCTGGATTAAGGAGAATTGTAGTGTGAAACGATAGTAATCGTACAGTCGATGATTCAAACCTTCATCATAGCGATTGTATTACTTTTATTTAAAGTACATATTTATTAGCAAACGGCAATGCTAATTAACAAATATTGAATCATAATTTTAAAAACTTGTTTCTACACTGTAATTACAGATTACATGAAAATAAATCAAACTTTAATACACATGTGAAATTCCTTACTCGAAAATGAAAGAGTTATATATATGAATAATACTATTCCATTTTTAGAAATAAGATAGTATTTTATTTTTTATATTTGCTTTTTCGGTTTTTCTGCCAAATTCAAATTTATTGTGAGTACTCACATTTTTATGTGGTTAGGAATTAAAAATAGAAATTTCTTATTTTTATTAAGAAATTGTGAATCCATAACTGTTAATCAAAATTTCTATTTTCTAGTAAATATGTACTTTAAATAAAAGTAAAAAAGAAGTTGTTACCTACAAGGTTCAAACCAACGGCTATAGGATTACGAGACTTTTATGTTATCGCCTTTTTTTCTTCTATATTATAACAATTCAGCTTAATTATTTTTTATTTTATAACAGTTAACTGAATTAAAATGAATAAAACCATTTCTATCTTAAATGTTTTTTAATTATTAAACGAATGTAAACGAGAAAACAAAATACTCTGAAGGATGTTCCAAGTTCAGAGTTTTTCATTACAAATTTATTTTTACGCCAGTTACCGGCAACTACGTTGATGTATTTTAAATTAATTGCGGTTAACAGTGGTCGGAGAATTTCTAATTTTGAGAGAACGTTTTTGGGATCTTTTTGACAACTGCATTGAACTACTTTAGGAAACTGATGGCAGGGTATAAGGGTGAAGCAAATCATAGACAGACATACCGTTACGTCTCCTTATGAGTGTCATGGAGGGCAGAGAAGTTAATAATAAAAAGATCTATAATGACGTTTATCTTCAGTAAGCTCTGGCGTTTAGAAATAAAGTGAAAAGTATTTCAAAGGTAGAGCTAAAACGTGTACATTCCGTTGTAAATATACACAGTGAGTGCCCGCTGTATAAAAAAATGTACCTTTGCTTTCTGTCAATTATATCGGATCACGTTATGAGAAAAGGCAAATAAATACGATGTTATAGCCAGATATATCTGAGCAGCGGTAAATGAAGCGCACGAGGGGAGACGGGCACAGAGCATTTTCGCCTGCCACTGTGAGCGGGAGGCGACATCGGTGTGGAATGCAATATCGCAGCTACACAATATTGCGATTACACCTCTATGTCCTCCCGAGTCTCTTCATACAGGGTGGATCTGTGCAGAGCAGAGCGAAGTGCACACTCGGAATGTTGGCAGCAGTCCTCGGAAACAAAGAGAGTCCTTTTGGTGTTATATTACTAGAAAATGAGCGGGAGACAGCAGAGCAGTTCAAATAGCTATGGGAGAGAATAACATTTTTTTACACGAAAAGTGATGGCCCGCGGTACATTGTTATCGTCGTGATAGTCTCGTCTGCTGAATGCGGCCTACACTACTGGCCATTAAAATTGCTACACTACGAAGATGACGTCCTACAGACGCGGAATTTAACCGACAGGACGAAGACGCTGTGATATGCAAATGATTAGCTTTTCAGAGCATTCACACAAGATTGGCGCCGGTGCCGACACCTACAACGTGCTGACATGAGGACAGTTTCCAACCGATTTCTCATACACAAACAGCAGTTGACCGGCGTTTCCTGGTGAAACGCTGTTGTGATGCCTCGTGTAAGGAGGAAAAATGCGTACCATCACGTTTCCGACTTTGATAAAGGTCGGATTGTAGCCTATCGCGATTGCGGTTTATCGTATCGCGACATTGCTGCTCGCGTTGGTAGAGATCCAATGACTGTTAGCAGAATATGGAATCGGTGGGTCCAGGAGGGTGTTACGGAACGCCGTGCTGGATCCCAACGGCCTCGTATCACTAGCAGCCGAGATGACAGGCATCTTATCCGCATGGCTGTAACGGATCGTGCAGCCACGTCTCGATCCCTGAGTCAACAGATTGGGACGTTTGCAAGACAACAACCATCAGCACGAACAGTTCGATGACGTTTGCAGCAACATGGACTATCAGCTCGGAGACCATGGGGCTGCGGTTACCCTTGACACTGCATCACAGACAGGAGCGCCTGCGATGGTGTACTCAACGACGAACCTGGGTGCAGGAATGGCAAAATGTCATTTTTTAAGATGAACCTAGGTTCTGTCTACAGCATCATGATCGTCGCATCCGTGTTTGGCGTCATCGCGGTGATCTCATAATGGAAGCGTGCATTCGTCATCGCCATACTGGCGTATCACTCAGGGTGATGGTATGGGGTACCATTGGTTACACGTCTCGGTCACCTCTTGTTCGCATTGACGGCACTTTGACGTTACATTTCAGATGTGCTACGAGCCATGGCTCTACCCTTCATTCGATCCCTGCGAAACCCTACATCTCAGCAGGGATAATGCACGACCGCATGTTGCAGGTCCTATACGGGCCTTTCTGGATACAGAAAATGTCGACTGCTGCCCTGGCCAGCACATTCTCCACGTCACTCACCAATTGAAAGCGTCTGGTCAATGGTGGCCAAGCAACTGGCTCGTCACAATACGCCAGTCACTACTCTTGATGAACAGTGGTATTGTGTTGAAGCTGCATGGGCAGCTGTACCTGTACACGCCATCCGAGCTCTGTTTGACTCAATGCCCAGGCGTATGAAGGCCGTTATTACGGCCAAAGGTGGTTGTTCTGGGTACAGATTTCTCAGGATATATGCACCCTAACTGCGTGAAAATGTAATCACATGTCAGTTCTAGTAATATATATTTGTCCAATGGGTTGGGTTCTTTGGGGAAGGAGACCAGACAGCGAGGTCATCGGTCTCATCGGATTACGGAAGGATGGGGACGGAAGTCGGCCCTGCCCTTTCAAAGGAACCATCCCGGCATTTGCCTGGAGCGATTTTAGGGAAAGCACGGAAAACCTAAATCAGGATAGCCGGACGCGGGATTGAACAGTCGTCCTCCCGAATGCGAGTCCAGTGTCTAACCACTGCGCCACCTCGCTCGGTATTTGTCCAATGAATATCCGTTTGTCATCTGCATTCCTTCTTGGTATAGTAATTTTAATGGCCAGTAGTGTAAATAATGAAATTTTAATGTTAAAATATTTTGTGAGTGTTTTCGCCATCCCGTATTTCCTTCATGTGAACTAGGAAGACATTATGAGAAGAGGAAAAAAATTTACGTGAAATGCAGTACAGCAGCACCAACACTCTGCAAACCACTGTGAAGTGAATGCTACAGGGCATTACCCATTGCGTTAGAGTTTTTCCCGTCCCATTCGCTTATGGAGCGAGTGAAGACCCCTGCCTAAATATCTCACTGCAATTATTCTTGTCTTTGCCGTTCCTGGGGGAGTAATAGGTACGACAGTGTATTAAATTCCTGTACTCTTTGTCTTATAATATTTCTTGGACCTTTGTAAAGAGGTGGGGTAATATTCAGAAGTCTACCATTACGGTTCATTCAGAGTTCAATGGCACTGTACCGCGAATTAAACTAACTTTTGACTGTTCTTGCTCCCTTTCTACATATACCCTTATAACACTAAAGTGCCGTGAAACACGCTAATGTTACCCTCTGAGAGGATTTCAAAGGTCGACTGTGCGTGTGTCTAATGCAAAAGGGTATCGGACTATAATTTCGAATTTTGTGAAGTTAACAGAAAAACCAAACAGGCTTTAACCCTGGGAGTTAATACAAGCGATAAACTCATAAATGAATGAAAAAATTAACGGTCGCCAGCGTAATTAGGCATATTAATTTGGAAATATATTTTGAGAAAATTGGATATTAGTTATTGAAGTTACTTTTGTTTAGATTTCCCTTTCAATAGCAGACTGGATACACACTAACACAGTGCACTCTGTACTATGCGTTGCAGCAGTTACCAATAACATACACACCAGTAAAATATGGGGAGCAAAATTACACCGAGCTCTTATTAATAGCAGCCATACTCAAAAGCATTACTTAATCAAATACTGAAACGTCACAGCATGAACTAACTTTGGACAAGAGGGGATTCTATCTTGACTGACATGAATAACACAAGTGAATGTGAATAACATCTTAAATACGCTGTTTAAGCTCCTCTGCATATAACAGTTTTCCATAGTAACAGTGAAAGTTCATTTTTTTCTTGATAAGTGGACAATATAGTTTCACTAGCCAAGGATATTTGATTATTACAGTAGTAAAAACTAACTATAAAAGCTAATCGTTCACTTAAATTACTTTGCAAGGTAATAAAATACAACACTGGGCTTAATTAACTTCAAAAGGAACCACACTTGATGGGTGCCAAAACTAAATTGTCTTTGAAAATGTGCATAACTTCGCTTCTAACAGTACTACCGAAAATCTGTTCATTAAAGATTTATATGTCCTTGAAATTTAATCACCTGTGAAGCAGGTATTCTTGGCAAATAATATTTACACAATCTTGCACTGTAATCCTACAATACTACATGTCATAATAAGCTGAGGATACTTTAGCAAAAACCTATCCGACTTCACTTGGATGGTTTTTAGCCATTGAATAATTACAGTTTTCACTTTCCTATTGATTGATCTTTAAATTTTTGTACTTAAACTTACTACCTTGACGATTTCACTTGGAGTAATTCATTAATGAAGCATCCAAATGTTACTCTTACTTCAATTTTTGGTACTCCTTTTACTTTAGACAAAAAATCACTTTTAAACACACGAATTCAAGAATTGTTCATTTAAATCAGGATACTCGGTTTTAGTAGCACTTAGGTGAGGACCCTGGGTAGGTTTGTAATCAGGATTGTAGTAATGGTTTCGGACCCGAATTAAGGTTTTTATGTGATTATTATTGAAACAACACAAATTAACTGGTCTATGCCTATATACATTACTTAAATGAATGTACAAAGTCTGTGAATCAGTGTCAAAAATTGGTGGCAGCCGAAATGGCGGCTAACTGTACCCACTGTTCTTGATGTGTGAATGCTCTATAAAATCTCTTCTTGGCGTCGGATTTTCAGCATATTAGAGCCATTCCATTATTTCGTGAATACCAAATAATAGCCAGATCCACATCTAATGCAGCTTCAAATTACCTCTCTTAGCACCGTCTAGGTGTATCGCGGTATGACTAGTCACACACTGCGTGCCATTCACACAAAGGAGCCTCTCAGTTCCACTGCCAAACCCACCTTTTATATCGCGGCATGCCACTGTCTTTGCGGAGGGACTTCCCTACAGCGGTTTACATGTTACAAATTCGCGCCCTAAGCATCAACCAGCTTTTAACATACTTTTTTCATAAACATATTGATATTATAATAATTTTAAATGTCAACATATTCTTTTGCTGTTTTCATATGTACATTACAAAACTCTAACTTTCTTTCCATGCATCAAGGAGTTCAAACAACACATAATGCACACTTCATAAATTGCAGATACACAGTTACATAAATAAACCTACTTCTAACCAATATGAGTGTTACACCCTAAATTACCAAAGAAACTACTTTAGACATGTGTATTCAAATACAAAGATATGTAAACAGGGAGAAGATAGCGCTGCGGTCGGCAACGCCTGTGTAAGACAACGTGCCTGGCGCAGTTGTTAGATCGGTAATTGCTGCACATGTAAGTGAGTCTGAACGTGGTGTTATAATCGGCGCACGAGCGACGAGCGATGAAGTGGGGATTTTCCTGTGCTACCACTTCACGAGTGTACCGTGAATATCAGGAATCCGGTAAAACATAAAATCTTCGACATCGCTACTGCCGGAAAAAATCCTGCAAGAGCGGGACCAACGACGACCGAAGAGAACCGTTCAACGTGACAGAAGTGCAATCCTTCCGCAAACTGCTGCAGAGTTCAATGCTGGGACATCAACAATTGTCAGTGTGCGAACCATGCAACGAAACATCATCGATATGGGTTTTCGGAGCCCTTGATGACTGCACAACACAATGATTTACGCCTCGCCTGGGCCCATCAACACCGACATTGGACTTTTGATGACTGGAAACATGTCGCCTGGTCGGACGGGTCTCGTTTCAAACTGTATCGAGCGGATGGACGTGAGACAAACTCATGAGTCCTGCATGTGAGAAAGGGATTGTTCAAGCTGGTGGAGGCTCTGTAATGGTGTGGGGGCGTGTGAAGTAGGAGTGATATAGGACCCCTGATACAGGGCTATTACAAATGATTGAAGCAATTTCATAAATTCGCTGTAGCTCCATTCATCGACATATGGTCACGACACACTACAGATACGTAGAAAATCTCATAAAGTTTTGTTCGGCTGAAGCCGCACTTCAGGTTTCTGCCGCCAGAGCGCTCGAGAGCTCAGTGAGACAAAATGGCGACAGGAGCCGAGAAAGCGTATGTCGTGCTTGAAATGCACTCACATCAGTCAGTCATAACAGTGCAACGACACTTCAGGACGAAGTTCAACTAAGATCCACCAACTGCTAACTCCATTCGGCGATGGAATGCGCATTTTAAAGCTTCTGGATGCCTCTGTAAGGGGAAATCAACGGTTCGGCCTGCAGTGAGCGAAGAAACGGTTGAACGCGTGCGGGCAAGTTTCACGCGTAGCCCGCGGAAGTCGGCGAATAAAGCAAGCAGGGAGCTAAACGTACCACAGCCGACGGTTTGGAAAATCTTACGGAAAAGGCTAAAGCAGAAGCCATACCGTTTACAATTGCTACAAGTCCTGACACCCGATGACACAGTCAAACGCTTTGAATTTTCGGCGCGGTTGCAACAGCTCATGGAAGACGATGCGTTCAGTGCGAAACTTGTTTTCAGTGACGAAGCAACATGTTTTCTTAATGGTGAAGTGTACAGACACAATGTGCGAATCTGGGCGGTAGAGAATCGTCACGCATTCGTGCAGCAAATTCGCAATTCACCATACGTTAACGTGTTTTGTGCAATCTCACGGTTTAAAGTTTACGGCCCCTTTTTCTTCTGCGAAATAATCGTTACAGGACACGTGTATCTGGACATGCTGGAACATTGGCTCATGCCACAACTGGAGACCGACAGCGCCGACTTCATCTTTCAACAGGATGGTGCTCCACCGCACTGCCATCATGATGTTCGGCATTTCTTAAACAGGAGATTGGAAAACCGATGGATCGGTCGTGGTGGAGATCGTAATCAGCAATTCATGTCATGGCCTCCACGCTCTCCCGACTTAACCCCATGCGATTTCTTTCTGTGGGGTTATGTGAAAGATTCAGTAGTTAAACCAAGAAACGTGCCAGAACTGCGAGCTCGCATCAACGATGCTTTCGAACTCATTGATGAGGACATGCTGCGCCGAGTGTGGGAGGAACTTGATTATCGGCTTGATGTCTGCCGAATCACTAAAGGGGCACATATCGAACATTTGTGAATGCCTAAAAAAACTTTTTGAGTTTTTGTATGTGTGTGCAAAGCATTGTGAAAATATCTCAAATAATAAAGTTATTGTAGTGCTGTGAAATCGCTTCAATCATTTGTAATAACCCTGTACGTCTAGATACGACTCTGACAGGTGACACGTACGTAAACATTCTGTCTGATCACCTGCATACATTCATGTCCATTGAGCATTTCGATAGACTTAGGCAATTCCACACGTCGAGAACTGCAACAGAGTGACTCCAGGAACACTTTTCTGCGCATTAAACACTGCTGCTGGCCACCAAACTCCCCAGACATGAACATTACTGATCATATCTGGGATGCCTTGCAAAGTGCTGTTTAGGAGAGATCTCCACCCATTCGTACTCTTATGGATTTGTAGACAGCGCTGCAGGATTCATGGTGTCAATTTCCCACAGCACTACTTCTGACGTTAGTCGAGTCCGTGCCACGTCGTGTTGCGGCACTTCTTGGTGCTCGTGGGGGACCCTACACGACATTAGGCAGGTGTACCAGTTTCCTTGGTTCTCCAATGTATAGGCAATACCCCCTATTACTCCTATTTCGAATAGGTCCCGATCACTTGGACAGTATTCTAGGAGAGGGCGCACTACTGTTTTATGTGCTAACTGCATTTTCTCTACATTTCACCAATGGACAGAAGTCTGCCGTACGCTTTACCTACTAATGAGTCTACGTAATAATTACATTTCATTTTCCCACAAATTTCTACATTCTAGCATTTGCATAAGCTGACTGATTCCAGTTGTCACTCAGTCAGTATCTACCAAACTCCCTGAAAGTATCCTCTCCCAACGAATCCATTGGCGCATCGCAAAATGCCTACAACCGTTAAATGTAATCTTTCACTGGCGGTAACGTCACAGTTAACAAAATGTTCCGGGTTATTGTACAGTGGCCGAATGGATTTCATACTTAAACCCAACGTTATCTTAGGGCACATAGTTTACCGAAAACCAACGCACACAGACCATTACTTGTACCGGGATTCGAACCACCAACCACAACCAAAAGCGTGACATCATAAAGACCTTGGCTGATAGACCAAGGAACATCTGTAAATCAGAGCTGCTTGATGCGGAATTAAAACAACTCAAAAATGCGTAACTCGAGAATAGTTATTCGTCCTCTGATGTAAAAAGAGCGTTAAGACCGCCGCGTAAAAATCGTAGCGATGCATCAGCGCATGTGAAATCGAAAGTTTAGGGACTATAAAGCACGCCAAGGATTTCAGTAGGGAGGGCGTGAAATTGAATGGCACTTTCATCCCGGTGCTGAAGAAGAGGTGTACCAATCTTCCACCATGGGGTGACACAATAGTGGATAACAGTCAGTTGCGCTAGAGCATTCAAAACATCTGACGTTACGCCACTGCGCTGGAGCATGAGTAAACTGAATTTTGCTGCATTCAGTAGGGAGACAGGATATGAATCGAACATTTGAAGAAACTCGAAACGTTCGATTTAAATGTGATATCCATTCGACTAAGGCACAATAGCCCGAAACATTAATTGTGACATTCACAAATTCCCAATATTCGTCGTGGCTGTCTTCCCAAATATTCCATCGATGATAAACCTCTTCATCTTACCGACTATATCCTCCATCAACTGAATGAAATAAAATCCAATATATTTATCTCTCTTGACACCCCAAAAGCTTTTGAACTGATATGGCAGTCTGGAATGGTCGTAAAGCCACAAAAATACTGCTCATTCTTATAGCTTCCTTCCTCCACCACTATCCTAAGTACGCACGATGAGTCACACGTAGTCCCCATCTGTCACCCTACAGGCGTGTGCAATGTACCTTGGGTTCCTACCAAAATGAATTGTTATAAATCACTTACAGAAAACAACATAACAACCCCTGTCTTGCTCTCCTCTTTTGATTCCTGTACATAGCAGATATTCCCAAATCTGCGCTCCCACTTACCGTTTGCAATGTGCTAACGACACGGCCTACATAACTGCCCATCACAGTCTCCAACTCTTGAACGCTTCCCTCCAACCTAACTTTAATCTTTTGGACGAGTCGTGTAATAATAGGTACTTTAAATAAATTCACAGAGAAACCAGCCCACCATCTTTGGCCACACCACTCGACGCTTCCGTCGTCCAGTTATCCACATCTCCACCTACAAACAATCTAGTCGTTTCAACAACACTGTAAATTATCCGGCGTGCAGATCTTAAGGGTGAAATTAACTTCCTCACGTATGTCGCTGTCAAGTACCACTGCTCGATGTAACTTAGATCGTACGTAGAAGGAACTGCTACATTATTATGCAGAAGGTAAGTGAAAGAAATACAGGGTGATTCAAAAAGAATACCACAACTTTAGGAATTTAAAACTCGGCAACGACAAAAGGCAGAGCTAAGCACTATCTGTCGGCGAATTAACGGAGCTATAAAGTTTCATTTAGTTGTACATTTGTTCGCCATTTCAGCCAATAAAGTTTTTGGTCCCTTTTTCTTCGAAGGTGCTACTGTAACTGGAATACAGTATCTGGAGATGTTAGAGAATTGGCTGTTCCCTCAGCTCGAACAAGAAGCACAACAATTCATATTTCAGCAGGATGGAGCGCCACCACATTGGCACTTATCTGTCCGTAACTACCTGAACGTCAACTACCCGAGGCGATGGATCGGCCGCCAGGCAGCCCGTGACAGAGCACTTCATCACTGGCCTCCAAGAAGCCCTGATCTTACCCCCTGCGATTTTTTCTTATGGGGGTATGTTAAGGATATGGTGTTTCGGCCACCTCTCCCAGCCACCATTGATGATTTGAAACGAGAAATAACAGCAGCTATCCAAACTGTTACGCCTGATATGCTACAGAGAGTGTGGAACAAGTTGGAGTATCGGGTTGATATTGCTCGTGTGTCTGGAGGGGGCCATATTGAACATCTCTGAACTTGTTTTTGAGTGAAAAAAAACCTTTTTAAATACTCTTTGTAATGATGTATAACAGAAGGTTATATTATGTTTCTTTCATTAAATACACATTTTTAAAGTTGTGGTATTCTTTTTGAATCACCCTGTACACAATGAGACGGACAGAAAGAGAAAGACAATAATTACACTGCAGTCATTGCGATTCATGAATGTTACCTGGACATAACAAAAGCGGGAAATGATTTTTAATAGGGTGATCACCACGTCCGGCAGTTTGCGCTCTGATTCGTCCTCCCATGTTGACCATAAAGTTGGTAAGGAATTCCTGTGGCAGGGCGTTCCATTGCTTCACCTGCGCGGTTGAAAACAGCTGGATGGTAACTGGTTCACATGGACATGCTTCAGTACGTATCCCGAATGCATCCCACACCTGATCGATGTCCGCCCCCGGTAGCTGAGTGGTCAGCGCGACGGAATGTCAATCCTAAGGGCCCGGGTTTGATTATCTCCTCTGTCGGAGATTTTCTCCGCTCAGGGGCTGGGTGTTGTGTTGTCCTAATCATCGTAATTTCATCCCCATCGGCGCGCCAGTCGCCGAAGTGGTCTACCCGACGAGAGGCCGTAGTCACACGACATTCCTTAAACCTGATCGATGGAATTGAAGTCGGGTGTACGGTTATGCAAGTCCATTCAGTATATATCCTGACACCTCTTGCTCCAAGAATTCTGCCGTTTGTACTGTTCTGAGTGGCCGTGCACTGTTATCCCTGAAAATTAAGTCAGGGTGGAATGTACGCTGACGCACACGACGAAGGATAGTGTCCGAATAACGTTGGCCAGTGAGTGAAGCAAGGTCAAAGCTTTGGAGGTCAGTATGCTATTGCAATATCATGCCTCCCTACATCATAATACCTGGACTACTAAAACGATCATAGTTGATAATACTGGACGCACCCTCTTATAGCAAGAGGTGGGAACACGTAATGCACGCACGTACATTGTCGAATGTAAACATTTTCGTGATCTTGGTGCTACGATGTTGGGAAACATAATGTTGCATGGGCACATTGACCTCCCAGATCTTTCAGCACGGCACACTCACCAGCCAACTTTATTGCGACACTGTACTATTTCCCCAAGTGCGTCTTTTCAGAGGTGCATTCGGTCATAAGTATATTTTTATGGCTGGAAATGTGCGACCGCATTGACCAGCAAAAGTGGAGAAGCTGTTCGAACGAGGGGATATTCGGCGACTGGATTGGCCTGTCCGTTCCCCCGATTTAAGTTCCATCGAACAGATGTGGAATGTGTTGGTTGATTGATTCTGGGGAGGTGATGAAACAGCGAAGTCTTCGGTCCCATCGGATTAGGGAAGGAGGGGAAGGAAGTCACCCCTGCCCTTTCCCAGGAACCATCCCAGCATTTAACTGAAGCGATTTAGGAAAATCAAGCAAACCCTAAATCAGGATTGCCGGAAGCGGGTTTGAACCGTCGTCCTCCCGAATGCGAGTCCACTGTGCTAATCATTGCGCCACATATACCAACGTCATCCAGCAATTCTCAACCGCAGTGGGTAAGGATTGTAGCACACTACCACAAGAAGTCCTTACTAACCCTCTAGCCAGCACGGGAGCACGTTGCAGTTCATGCACCGCCGTTCGTGGTGATGACACACCCTGTTAAGAACCGTGTCCCATATTTTGTAATGTCCAGGGGACCGTAATGAGTCGGGGTGACTTCAATGTAATTATTGTCTTTGAATGAAAATGTCATTCCTGATCGTCTCATTTCGTACTTCTTTCAGTTACCTTCTGTATCATATCAGTTGTATCTACACTACTAGCCTTAAAATTGCTACACCACGAAGACGACAGGCTACAGACGCGAAATTTAACCGACAGGAAGAAGATAGTGTGATATGCAAATGACTAGCTTTTCAGAGCTTTCACACAAGGTTGGCACCGGTGGCGACACCTACAACGTGCTGACATGAAGAAAGTTTCCAACCGATTTCTCACACACAAACAGGAGTTCACCGGCGTTGCCTGGTGAAATGTTATTGTAATGTCTCGTGTAAGGAGGAGAAATGCGTACCATCACGTTTCCGACTTTGATAATCGTCAGATTGTAGCCTATCGCGATTGCGTTTTATCGTATCGCGACATTGCTGTTTGCGTTGGTCGAGATCCAATGTTAGCAAAATATGGAATCGGTGGGTTCAGGAGGGTAATACGGAACGCCGTGCTGGATCCCAACGGCCTCGTATCACTAGCAGTCGAGATGACAGGCATCTTATCCGCATGGCTGTAACGGATCGTGAAGCCACGTCTCGATCCCTGAGTCAACAGATGGGGACGTTTGCAAGACAATAACCATCTGCACGAACAGTTCGACGACGTTTGCAGCAGCATGGACTATCAGCTCGGAGACTATGGCTGCGGTTACCCTTGACGCTGCATCACAGACAGGAGCGCCTGCGATGGTGTACTCAACGACGAACCTGGGTGCACGAATGGCAAAACGTCATTTTTTCGGATGAATCCAGGTTCTGTTTACAGCATCATGATGGTCGCATCCGTGTTTGGAGACATCACGGTGAACGCACATTGGAAGCGTGTATTCGTCATCGCCATACTGGCCTATCACCCGGCATGATGGTATGGGGTGCCATTGGTTACACGTCTCGGTCACCTCTTCTTCGCATTGACGGCACTTTGAACAGTGGATGTGTTACGACCCGTGGCTCTACCCTTCATTCGATCCCTGAGAAACCCTACATTTCAGCAGGATAGTGCACGACCGCATGTTGCAGGTCCTCTACGGCCCTCTCTCGATGCAGAAAATGTTCGACTGCTGCCCTGGCCAGCACATTCTTCAGATCTCTTACCAATTGAAAACATCTGTTCAATGGTGGCCGAGCAACTGGCTCGTGGCAATACGCCAGTCACTACCCTTGATGAACTATGGTATCGTGTTGAAGCTGCATGAGCAGCTGTACCTGTACACGCCATTCAAGCTCTGTTTGACTCAATGCCCAGACGTATCAATGCCGTTATTACGGCTAGAGGTGATTGTTCTGGGTACTGATTTCTCAGGATCTATGCACCCAAATTGCTTGAAAATGTAATCACACGTGAGTTCTAGTATAATATATTTGTCCAATGAATACCCGTTTATCATCTGCATTTCTTCTTGGTGTAGCAATTTTAATGGCCAATAGTGTATGTATGGTACAAGTTTCATCGAGCGATATTACACTGACAAAGTTTCGAAAGTTACTTTCGTCCCTAAGTTTTGCACACTAGTGCACGTACAGTTAGTGTAGTTCTCATAAGTGCGCCCTGTCTAGGTGATGGAGCGGAATACAATGGCTGCCGCCATTGGAGCCCCTGCCGCGGTTAAAACACGCCGGTGGACCAGAGGCTGGCAGAGGCCTGCAGCCCCTAACAAATTGCGGCGACCGGCGGTGGCTGTGCCTGCGGTGCTAATTAGAAAGGCCGTTAATGAGAGATCGCCGGCCGCCGACTATCACATTACAGGCGGGGTAGATCAGGCCGGCAGGCGGGCACGGCCGGCTCAAAACACGGCCAGCACAGTGAGGGTGGGGGGAGGGAGGGGGGAGGAGAGTTTCCTGGGCGGAAAAGGGACAGAGGGTGCGATGGCCTGTAGAGGACGGCGAAGCAGACAGAATCAGCGCGCAGTACACGATGTACATCCCCCAACTGAGCGAAGACTGGAATGTGGACTTCACGTCAGTTATCGTCCGTAATCTTCGGCGAGCTTGTAATGATGAGCCAAAGCATTACGGTCACTGCCCACCGCGAGATAGAATTGCGTCTCGTGGCGTTCCAGGAATGGGATCGCAATAAGGAAAGTAAATAACCAGAGCAGAGAAAAATGAGGAATCATTCTAGAGACGATACTGGCCACGAATTGGGAAAAACCACTGGCATATGCGACTCCAAAAAGTAGCCGATCGTAGAGCTTATAATATATGTATTGTCGCATAGAAATGGAAAAAGTGCTAAATAAATATTTTCTTGCGTTGGAATAGACACGACATGACAAAAGCACAAAATCCAAGAAACAACAGTACTGCAGTATTATGCGGCAAAAATCAAAGAAAATACCATATCCATTGTTAAAACTAATTGTGTAAAGTTTGTGGTACTGTTAACACTTACTTCTGTTCGAGTCCTTGAAAGAATAAGACGCAAACTTGACGCTAACATTTTATTACGTGGATGAAAAGGTCTGTGATGTAATATAATTATTGTTTATTAACATAAAATAACTTATTTTATTTAATGTTCATGCGTGTGTGTAAAGCATCTTTCCTCTTATTTCCATTTTCAGTGTAGCAGATGTAAGTTAATTGATGACAGCCATTGCGGCGACATTCTCTAAATTCACCTGAAGCTGGGCGCGGCGATCACATATTCACTAAAAATGTTCAAAAAATATGCAAATGTGTGTGAAATCTTATGGGACTTAACTGCTAAGGTCAACAGTCACTAAGCTTACACACTACTCAACCTAAATTATCCGAAGGACAAACACACACACCCATGCCCGAGGGAGGACTCGAACCTCCGCCGGGACCAGCCGCACAGTCCATGACTGCAGCGCCTTAGCCGCGCGGGATTAGCCGAGCGGTCTTAGGCGCTGCAGTCATGGACTGTGCGGCTGGTCCCGGCGGAGGTTCGAGTCCTCCCTTGGGCATGGGTATGTGTGTTCGTCCTTAGGATAATTTAGGTTAAGCTTAGGGACTGATGACCTTAGCAGTTAAGTCCCATAAGATTTCACACACATTTTTGCAGCGCCTTACACCGCTCGGCTAATCCCGCGCGGCTATTCACTAGAAACTGGCTTCACTAATCAAGAGAAGAAAATGAGCAAGCAATACAAGCACATTTGGTCAGAATTTTAAATATTTTAGATACACCAGGACGCAGCCGGCAGCGCCTGTTAAACAACGATGTAGCTCATTTTCTTATACTATTTTCAACTTCTTATAAATGTTTTCTAGGTCATCAGATGCCGTACATGCAGAAACCACATTTGCCCTGAAAATAAGATAGCTTTTGTTCTCCTGTTTAATCTGCTGTTCAAGGGGGTAGTCATCGTCACACTCTTATGAAGTTAGCCACATCTTTAAGCAAATAGTAATTATTGTTCGACTTTAACTACGTGTGCTATTACGTGAAATCGGCATCATTCTCTTAACGATGTCGTATGATCCAAATTGTATGAACTTTACATCAAACTTAGAGAACTTTCAAAAGAATAACAATAACCATTTTCCTTTTATATTTTTCATCAAATTTATGGAAATTAAAGTGCAACATTTTTCCCCTTTTTGATCACATTGAAACGTCCCCATTTGAAAATTACAAATTACTGTGCTGGTAAACCTCTACGTTATTTGATTTTCGAACAGCTGAGCGAAACTGAACGTGCTGAGACATTTCTCTCTTTACTTATTCTGATCATCAATAAACTGACACACAATATTTTTAGCGCAACGCAATCTGACTTTCAATAATCCCTACAAAAGAATGGTCCTGACTAACAATAACCTACACCTTTCATCAATCACTTACCTCGCAAAAATCTTCGTTACTCGAACTACTGCATAAAGCGAGCGCTAATACTGCCAGCTAAATAAAAGATTCTGACTACGGAAGGCACTAACTACTGATAGGCATTGTTAGAAAATGAAAGATTTTGATAGAGAACAAACAATGTATTTACCTTAATAGTGTACAAAAGTCATAATTATATATCAGTTCATGACATCTAGTCTTACAAATTTCCAGATCGTCCGCTCTCAGAATTCTGCCATCTTTCTCCCCACATCCACCATTGCTGGCGGCTCACCTCCAACTGCGCAACGCTACGCGCTGTTCACATCCCACTGCCCAACTCTACAATAGCAAATATTCCAACAATGCAAACCAGCCACAGAATGCACACAGCACAGTCAGTGATTTTCATACAGAGCGCTACGTGGCGTTACCAACATAAAAACCTAAACAGCCTACTTACAACACACATTTCAGTTAGGATTTATCACATTTAACAAGCACGATCATAAAAATATAACTAAGAAGTGGGCGAACACTGTTTCCTTACATCTGTTGATATCTACATTTAGGAATAATATCCTATTTGTGCTCATATGTTGCTTTGTGAACAAATCCATGTTATTTAAAATCATGTCCTAGTTGACCTCAAACAAATATTCGTCTAGTAAACAAGATCCGAGGTGTGCTGCTGCACTGAGCACCCTCCCTTTCCTTATGCAGCTGTGTTTCATCCACTACAGTGGACAGTTGGCTCAGTATGCAAAGTAGTTGAGTCGTGATTGAGTAGTATGGGTCGAAAACGACGCGAACATACAAAAGACGAGAGAGAAATATTCTTCAGGTGGATTGGAAAAGGAAAATCTTTTAAAGATATCGAAGAAACCGCTGGAAGACCTACCAATACACTGAAGATTGTTTTATGTAGACTTATTCAGAAAAAAAACCCTTTATGGACCTACCAAACCAACGTAGTTCAGCCACATCAGCACTTCGAATCAGCAGAGATCTTGGGGATAGACAATCAGTAAGTTGGGACACTACGTATATTTTCATTCAATAAAGTCATATGGGATAATGTTCTGGAAATCTGTTTAAGCATTTTAACTACATTTATTCCCTGAAAAAAATTTTTAGTGAACAATTAATTGCAGTTCGAAAGATACAATGATGTACATAATTAGAATACCAGAAGAATAAATACCATTCACTACTCGACATTGAAGTAGTCTTCAGCACAAAAGGGGTGTGCACAGTGCTACGGCCAAAATTTTGATTACGTACCCAGTGATACAAAATGTCTGACAGACAGCAAAGTAAAATTTGAAAATGTACTGAAAAAGTTTGTTCCTCATAAATATATCTATTCCGTAGAAGAATTTCTATTTTTTGTAATGTGTTTGAAGTGATGGGTAGGAATCACAAACCCACAACTTTATTAAGAAAAGCACCAACTGTAAAGGGTTCGCATGAATGTGTAATGTGATATAAAATGACTCGTTCTATATCGTTATAATGATCCATGGAACACGAAACTAACAAAATACTGAACGCTCACGCATCAGTGGAGGCAGGAACTTTATTCTCTCTATAAAGCAAGATAGGCGGCGATCTGTAGTAGATCTGACGGTTGAGTACAATGCTGGTGCAGACACCAGAGTTCCGGAGCCACCATTTAGTACACATCGTTGAACATACAGTAGGGCACCGCGAAAGATAAAGTCTCGTGTTCCCACGTTGGCGAACCATATCGTCAGTTACGACTGTAATGGGCTCTGGATCATCGAGCCTGGAGCATGAATCGGTGGGAGCGTGTCTCTAGGTGGGATGAATCAGGATTTTAGTTACACTAGGTCGACGGTCGTGTCCAGATACCCCGTCATCTAGTCTAATGGCTGCTCGCAGCACGTACTCACTACGCACATAAGGGGCAGTGTCATACGAGGGTCGTTCACCAAGTGATGTAACACATTCTCTTCTCTGCCAATTTCACTTGAAAAAAGGCGGAAGTTGAACACACCTCCCCTTGTAAAGGATGCCTCGTCCATAAAGAGCAAGAAGTGTGGAAATTCAGATTGAATGACACACTTCTACAAAAACCAGTGGTGTAAGTCAATGCGATGTGGAAAATCTTTTAGGTTAAAGGCTCTAATTTTCTGAAGGCAGTAAGGGTACAAACCATCTCCATCCACTCACGCCAGATCGTGGATAGGCTTACATTCATTTCTCGCGTAACATTCTATGAGGCTATCGAGGGCTTGTTTTGCAGCAGTGTTAACGCGTTATCTTCAAAGTCTGGTGCGTTGACAACTGCCTCTGTCTAGTCTTAGCACCTGTATCACAAAGTGACAGCATCGGGTTTCGATGCAGGCCTTAAATGCACATACGCCATCACGATAATAGCGGTGTACGCGCATACATCTGGCACTCGATAATTCAGAAACTGCTGAACGTACAACCGTTAAGCAGCGAGAGCATCTCCATCCGTCACCTTATCAGAACAGTCTGCTGTTTTCTCCCAAGAAACGCACTCCGCTTCCCGTCCATCACGCACAGCACCAAACACAAATGTGTCCCCATTTGTTGACACACTGACGAGGCAGAACCAGACTCTGCAGTGTGCCGAGGTGCCGCTCTCAGTACGACGTCATATCTAACAGGCAATTGCACTGCCAAACGCAATGCATTCGCGTGGCAGGAGACGCCTGAAGAAACTCAAGTGATGTTTTCCCGACCGGAATACTTGCTGCCATTCTGTGTCGGGTGGCGGGTCGTATGCCTACCTTCCCGGCGGCGCGCTACGTTATTAAGCGACGCCTATCGCCGAACACCAAGGAATAAGGACATGGGTTGCTGTGAGAAAGTTACTTGTTATAACCCACACTACCAACCCTTTCAGTTCTTACATTGCTTTTAGACACACCCTGTAGATGTACATGTAGGTGTTGATTGCTTCCCTGGTCCCTCCAGGGAGACGGGTACAATTTTTTTTAAATTGAGTCAAATGCTTTCTCAAATCCCAGGTAAAGCAGAGATTCATATATCATTACTGTGTTGCAGGAGAAGATAAAGTTGCTGGTCAGCCTTTCAGATTCTTCGTTCGTGGTCCATGAAGTTATATTGTATCTGACGTTTCATCCAGAGCTGCCTTCGACGTCTTCGGAGGTCTCTTGGTACAGCTGAATCTTGCTGACCCCCGCCAGAATGGGCTGGTTAGTGGGCGATCTGCTACGGTATCCAGGAATGGCTAAATTAACGCCGGAAGGAGCAGGAAAGGGGGGGCGGGGTGAATAATGTTAGCCGTAAAATAAAATTTGTAAAAATAATCGAGGACTTTGGAAGAACGTGCGATGGAGACGGTAAAACATTGCCACAAAGTATGGGGAGATGCAGGAGAGCATAAAACGATTTTAATGACTTAAAATAAAATCTTCCTGACACTGTTTCAAAAAATATGTTCATAATTATGGATAATACACCGGTAGAGCCACCGAAAAATTCTTCTCCTCTGCACTGATTCTACATCCCAAATACTTTCCAATTCAAAGTGTCATGGGAATACATATGTTTTTCTTCTCTGAAGATTGCTTGATATTATTCATAAGCTACATCATTCGGGACGCCAAATAGGTGGTTATGATTCGTTTACAGTTGTTACTGCCTACGAAATTATTTAGTAATTCTTATCACCATAATGTGGCCTTGAAATGGAGCAGTAACAAGTTACAGAAACATTAACTATAATTTAAAAAATATGAGTATCATATTTCCGCTTGCATACGATTACCGCTACTGATTGCTGTATGACAATTGATGGTTCCACGAAACATTTGCCGGCAAATGAGGAAATGGAGCGCGTAATATTTCCGCTGTTGCAGAACGAATTAATGGTTCATTGCATCACTCTTCGTCTGTTACCGATATTGTGTGAACATAAGTTTTAATGAAATCGTTTTCATCACTTCGTACCCTCACAATGATTTCCATAACACCCTCAATGCAATCCTCCCTTCGTTCCGAATTAAAACAATATGTTAAAATAAGTGCAAATTGTTTCGATTTAAACTGAACTGCAAATATGGTGAAAACTAATTTCTCTTCCCACTAAAATAGGAAAGAAGGATACAAGTGAATATGTTAAATGGCAAACGACAAAGTTTAAGCGACAAAGCAGCGCAATGCTCAGTGAAAATTCTTATTGCGGAAGTTTTTTGACTGATTTAATTTTGACACCTCATTATGCGCCTTTCGTATCGTTCTTTGTATGTTGCAGGAAAGTCCTTAATGAAATTGTAGTGTCCCTTTTGCGATGTTTAAGATTAATGCGTGTGAAGTGTGTATAAAAATATTGAACTAGACCAAACAGACCTGACTTAAAGTTAATTGTGAAAAAAAATTCAAAATTATTTACAAAAAATATAACGTCGATACAACGGTAGGGAAAGACAATAACGATGATAAACAATATCGCAGTAAAGAATAGGGTGAAATAAAACATTTGTATCTTTGTGTAACTATATAAGATGGAAAAGATAAGTTATTACTCGCTCTTCTGCTGATTCTGATTCTCAAGTTACTATTGTTAGATATTGTGCGTAGCGTTGAAGGCTAGCAGATATTGTTTTTGTTCTTTCGACTAGACGATAAAAAATATGTGCATCAGGTTATTGATGGAAATATATGTGTAAACGTGAGTTCATTGTATAAATTTCAAGAACATGCCAGCCACTAACGGCAATGTTTTAATTGAAAAGTGAGAATAATTATTATTTTTCAGCTATTAAGAAGACGAAAGCAGTGATCGCTTACTGGCAACAATTGACTGTTATTACGCGGCGGACTTAATATTAACTTTTCTTACAGCTTTCCACAAGAGCGGAAGTGATAAAATCATTTTAAAGTATTATTTAATTTAAATCTGACTAGTTCCATGAGTTAATTTTGCGACAGTTCAAATACTTTCAGAGACACCATTTGTCGTATATCTGTGAACTTTGGCCTTTAGATGAAAACCAGTTATGATAATCTTAAAAGGGAGCCTGGCGCTCATTAAAATTGAAAAGAAACATTTATTTTGGTCTCCTATAAGATACTCTGCTTCTAACGGTCTCACCTACGTAAAGAAAATAATGCTACATCTTATCTTACGTAGTATCAAAAAGGATAAAACCAATATAGAATATTGAAAGAGAACCGTTAGAAAATGTTATATATCGCAGTCTGTCTGTTAGTGATAGCAGCGTTACCAAGTCAGCTAAACTTCAGGCTGTCTCTTCTAATCCATATTTTTTCGCTGAACTCGTTTCCCGTTTAGGGAGCTTATGGTCACATCGCTGTGTGTTTTGTCCGTTCATTACATTCTCTTAGAATACATGTCAAATTATTCCACCTTGTTGTCACATACCTCATCGTCATTGATATTTTACTCCTGTGTAGTTTTAATCCTCTCTTTCTATCTCTCTTTCTCCGAACGGGCCTCTCTCTCTTTCGACTGACAGCCTTGCCATCCCCAGGAGATGCGGATGTGGAGAATGTAGCCGCTGTTTAGAGAGCGATTATACAAAAACGAGTATTAGATTAAATTCTGTAATACGAAATGACCTAAGAGCCAAAAAACGGTAGTAGTATTTCGAAATAATAGTTAGTTAAAATTTTACAATGAGTAGATATTCCAAATGGAGTAACGCAAAGTAGTACAAAGGGAATCTAAGGAAGACATAACAGAGCTGCGTTTTGTTTTTAATGTAATATATAAACCAATGCGCGGCAGTGTCAGGTCTATTGAGTTTTTGTTTTCAGCGTTGGCGAGTGTGTTCGCAGTTCTTCCGTGGTAGACGGAATTTTGGGATTAGAAGCCTAATTAAATTGTATTCTTAGAACTGGATTAGACATTGGAATGGTGGAGCATAGACTATTTTGGAATAAATTCAGAGATATTCAAGTGAATGGTGATTGTACGTGTTAAACAATGCATACAGACTGCTAAAGTAACTAAATAAAACTACTCAGGGAAACAAATTAGTAAAAACAGACTGGAACTCAATTGATATCTTACTCCAGAGTAATAAAAAACAAAACTATCTTAGGATCCGTCGTAGTTGAAAGTATATGAATTATCTCTGGATACCGCGATCAATTTTCAACTGCTAGTTCACACGACTACACTCACAACGTGATTCAGAGATGTTTTATGCCCGACCCCGCGGCAGGGAATGGTTCTTAACTAGCCAGGACAATATATGCACAAATTTTTGAGATCAGCTCGGCTGCCGTTGTTGTGGAATTTCCTTCCGACGTTTCTAAGATTTGTTACTATCTTTGCTGCATTTGTTTCCATTATGTGTGCCATAATTCTGCTCTCCAAATAGCAAATTTTATTCATTGTCAATTTTTTTTGAAAATTTTGTTTAGTTAGCTCTCGTTACTGATTGTAGTAATACTTTTGAGCTACACCCGTCATTCGCTTAACATCGGAGACTTGTGCGCTCCTAAGCAGCTCCAGTTATCCTACTGGAGAAAAGAAGCCTACAGGAATCCGGCTGGTAATGAATCCAGACCACGTGTCACTCCCCGTGGCACCTCACGTCGTTCAGAAGTGAGCGCTATATCAAAGGCAGGCAGAAAACTTCCGTTTACCTTCGGTGATTCGATCCTGCAATTTCTTCTTGCTCAGACACGCACTAAGCAATAACTGCCTTTCACTATCCGCCAACAGAGAGCTACTAAACAATTTCTGAGATTCTGTATATTCAATTAGCTGTTACTTCCCAATTTTGTAGCGTATAGTTGATGTTCATATCCGACAATTAACAAGTGATGTAATTAAGCAATAGAATTTCGTTAATATTGAAGAGAAATCTAAACTTTAGTAATCCTGTTAGAATAGTCAAGGATCAGACAAAAAAAAACTCAGCAACATATACCTAGTGAATAATGTCAAAGGGTTGCGTCCTAGGTAGACACACGTATGTATAGCTAATTGTAAAATTAATTAGAACATTTCCACCGCGACATCTAGGGTCAGCTTGGTTACGGTGATGCAGCGACTTATCTCGACTTATTTTCTGAAACGCCGCAAAGAATCACCCGTGTGCAAGGATGAATATTGCGATGGATTATGGACGATAATCATCCAATAAAATGGTGCTCTACATAGGGCTGAAAATGGAAAAAAACTTCTGCAAATTAAAATAGGAGCGTGTGATGTAGGTTCCTTACTAGCATCCAGAAACCATCGATTCAGGCGGCTTGTGAATTACACCATTAAAAAGTGTCGATCTATATTCTGAAACTAATAACACATGAAAACGCTAACACTGGCCTCATAATCTCACTTAATACCTTGTAACTTTCCGAGTGATATAAGATTCCACCAATAGCGGCTCAACAGTGTCTCTACCAGATTTAATCCCTCTCCAAAGAAGTCTAGTTTCCTTGAAGTCCAGTCATCCTCCTCCTCCCAAATTTATCTTTGTCGTTTTTTTCTCTCACCTCACGCATGGAGTTAACATCAGGTCCACGGTCCTATGCTCTCGGAGTCGTAAATCCTGCACTCGCCGTATAATTGCTGTGTGGGATGTTCAGTCGTATATTAATAGCACGGTAACTATATATCCTTGATCTGTTATTCATTTCGTATAATTCTTTCTCTCTTTTGGGACTGCTCTTTACTCAAATCGTTAAGTGGAACGCAAAGAAGACTTTCTAGAAATTACAGAGTTGAACTATGTCCAAATTTTTCGTAACCAAACAATAACTGCGAGATGTACCAATGACGTTTCAAATTGATATGCTTGAGATCCAGTTGTGCAAAAAAATGTTTTCTCGCTTGAAATTAATAGGGGTTGGCTGGCTCTGAGCACTATGGGACTCAACTGCTGAGGTCATTAGTCCCCTAGAACTTAGAACTAGTTAAACCTAACTAACCTAAGGACATCACAAACACCCATGCCCGAGGCAGGATTCGAACCTGCGACCGTAGCGGTCTTGCGGTTCCAGACTGCAGCGCCTTTAACCGCACGGCCACTTCGGCCGGCGAAATTAATAGGGGTAAATAAGGAATAATAAAATAGTTACATAAGGGGAAATTACCAAACGAGTAATCGCAAATGAACAAATGGGCTGTGAAATTCACCAGGACTAGTTTTGAAAGTAAAAGATTTAATTAAGGCGCTACAGACTGCGGAGGGTAATTTGTGTATCACTGTCATTTCCCCCTTTTCCTGTTCCAGTCACGACTGGTTTGCGGGAAGAACGATTGCTGGTAAGCCTCCGTGCGGGCTCAAATCTGTCTAATTATATCTTGATCGTATTTTCCTAATTCTATCAGATTAAAACTGTTAGCCGGACTCGGACTCGAACCTGGTGCCTTTGTCTTTCATGGTCAAGTTCTCTACCGACTGAGCTATTCACGCACGAGTCACGAGCCGCCCTCACACCTTCACTTCCACTGATACCTCGTTGCCTACCTTCTAAACTTCACAGTAATTCTTCTGTATATCTTGCGGGGCTAGCAGTCCCGGTAGAGTGGATACTGTAGAGCATGGCTAAGTTGCAGCCTGGGGAGTTGATTCAGAATGTATTTCCACTCCGCAGCGGAGTGTTCGCTGACTTGATACGTCCTGGAAGAGTGAAGCTATGTTCTGGACTGGGACTCGAACATGGGACCTTTGCCTTTAACGTGCAAGTGCTCTACCGATTGAGTTGCCCAAGCGAGACTCACAAACTGCGCTCACAGCTTTATTTCCGCCAGCACTGCGTCTCCTACCTTCCAGACTTCACAGAAGTTCTCCTGTTTACATTGCGGAACTAGGAATCCTGGAAGCAAAGATATTGCGCAGACATGGCTTAATCGCATCCTGAGGGATTGTTTTCAATACAAATTCTCGCTCTGCAGCGGAGTGTATGGCGATTTGAAACTTTCTGGCAAATTAAAACTGTCTGCTAGACTGGTATTCGAAACTCGGACCACTGCCTTTCGCCGGCTACCGCCTGGACTATCCAACCACAACAAACGACCCAGTCTTACAGCTTTACTGGCGAAAGTAAATCTGTGACGGCGAGTCTTTAGTCGTGCCTGGACACAGTCAGCGCCGGCCTAGCCGCCGCCTAGTGCAGCTGTGTGAGTAGTGAGGAAACCATCTGCTAAGAGTCACTCCAAAATGGTTCAAATGGCTCTGAGCACTATGGGACTCAACTGCTGTGGTCATCAGTCCCCTAGAACTTAGAACTAGTTAAACCTAACTAACCTAAGGACATCACACACATCCATGCCCGAGGCAGGATTCGAACCTGCGACCGTATCAGCAGCGTGGCTCCGGACTGGAGCGCCTAGAACCGCACGGCCACCGCGGCCGGCAAGAGTCACTCCATCTTGTGAGTCAGCTATAGACGTTCAGAGTAGGAAGTTACTTTAAAGCTTCCGTGCTCAGTAGGACATGGAAGGCCGAAGTGTTCGAACTCGATAATTGGTCTTTCGAAAATGTAGGTTTGCAAGATGGTGACATACGCAGTTGACATATGATTTCGTTGGCAGTATATGTGAAAGTGCGAGACGTTCAAACACGTACCCGGATGGTGACAGAATCGGTTCTGTGAACTTTGTTCACTTCAGTGGTAAATATCTATTTCAATTACGATCAGCTATACTAGTTTAGACTTGCAATCTATGAGCATATCTAACCTGCCTTCTGAACTGAAGTTCGATTTAATCAGATAAATAGTAACTCCTTATGGTATGGTTTTGCAGATTACTGGTTAGAAACTAACTGGTAATAAACATTTCAATGTTGGCAATGGTGTGAAATGTCAGAATAGATCTTAAAAAGAATATCCCGTCGTATATTACGGTTCAAGTCTTAAAAGCCTCAGTTGTTTACAATGGCCAGCCAAGGACGCGTGTAGTATGCGAATCCACAAATCATTACATGGTTAAAATATTTCAGGAGGTAAAATAAGGCACCCGCATCCGATGATGATAGGTGAATGAATAGAAACATTATCAACCTCACTAAAGGAAAATGGAACTTCCCAGAGACGTACCAAGTCGGGGAGAAACCGCAGCGAATCAAGTTTCAACGTCATATGTAGTGTTGACGAATAGATCAGCGGTCCACTTGCCTACATATATCAGAGCTCTCAAGGACCCAAAACTTAGATAGCAGCAAGACAACTGCATTGTAAACTAAATTGTTTATTCAATTCCACAGGTAGCACAAGCCCGCATTCCAAAGGATATTTCAGCAGGCAGCGACATGCTAGTCTACGAGGAGAACAACCAGAAAACCCTAAATTAAATGACCGATGTGAAAACCAAGCTTCAGGTAGGGACAAACTAAAAAAGTCCTCTAAACAAACAAAACGGCCGACTAGGTGGCTGGTTGGTTGATTCGAGAGATCAGACCAAGCAGTGAGGTAATCGATCCCATCGGATTAAGGTAGTATGGAGAAGGAAGTCGACCGTGCTCTTTCACAGGAACCATCGCGGCATTTACCTGAAGCGATTTAGGGAAATCACGGAAAACCTTAATCAGGATGGCTGGACATGGGTTTCAACTGTCGTTCTCCCAGCTCACAAGAATACAAAGCAAAGAAGAATGAAGAAGGTGGAAAGGCTTTGGATGAAGTAATGAGAGTAATAGCTCCTACACAGAATGAAGATGTCTTTATATGATCAATCAGACGAACACAAGCACGACGGCACCTTACCGCCATACTCGATATAAGCATGCCTTGTCCGGAAGATGGTGATAAACGGTATACACTTAAATGCACAGTGGCTGCAGTAAATATCTTTCGGATAAGTTCGGCGATAAAGTTACAATGTTCCAAGGACTATGTTTATGCTGCGTCACAAGAAGATATAAGAACTAAATTACCAGACGTAGCAGATCATAATGTCGTTAACCAAATGTGTAATGAACGTGGAACCGCAGTTTTATTCAGAGAGGGCACCCAGTGTAACGCGCAATCCATTTTAGAAATTACTAGGGGTACAATAGGTCTATAAGCTTCTACAACCAGTGCGCATACTATTTTTGATTCAGATACATGCGACAACAGACTTTTCGCGGCCTTAGGATACAGCAACTCAACACGTCGTTGTTGCTGGAAGCCGAACTGGAACATCAGATTACACAAACTTAAAACAAATGTCTGCGCTCACGAACAATGTAACAGGAGCGAACAGTCCGATGGATAGATCGCGGAAATCACGCGAAAGGACATGCTTATTGGCGAAAACAAATGGTGGAATATTGTTTATCCCGCTTGCTAGACTTTTGTAAACAACGAGACGACCTTTCTGCTGACATAATAACGCTGTTAAGTGGGAAATAACAGCCTTAATCCAGTAGCGCGTGAACGGGGTGCGTACGCGAGCCGGAGGAAAGGACGATATTATGCATGAACGTACGTCGTTTCACCACATAATATGGGAGACACACAGAGGGAAACAGAGAACAATAACTGCACAGAGGCACGACCAAGGAGAAGAACACACCATTCCTACTGCAATAAAACAATAAGTGGCGAGGTGTCAGAGGATCCTCCACGCTGCAACAGAAACAGATAGACCGTATCGTGAAAAAGTTTTTGCACGTGTTACGACAGGAGTAACTGAGGACGACAAGGCCGGCCTAATCGGAATTATTAATAATCATGAAATAGAAACGATAATTAATGACAAAGATGGTTCAAATGGGTCTGAGCACTATGGGACTTAACTTCTGAGGTCATCAGTCCACTAAAACTTAGAACTACTTACACCTAACTAACCTAATGACATCAAACACATACATGCCCGAGGCAGGATTAGAACCTGCAATCGTAGCGGTCGCGCGGTTCCAGACTGTAGCGCCTAGAACCGCAATTAATGACACTCCGATAGAAAAGTCAGCTGGTCCTCACAGGCTCCCGATCGAATTTTATGCCTGTATGTGGGACATAACAGGGAATGAATTAACCGATATGTATATCGAGTTGGTAATCAACCGATATTATCTTCACAATCGAGCTTGTACTCCGTCTCTAATGACCTCCATGTCGATGGGACGTTAAACCCAACTACCTTTCCAGAATGAGATATTCACTCTGCAGCGGAGTGTGCGCTGATATGAAACTTCCTGGCAGATTAAAACTGTGTGCCCGACCGAGACTCGAACTCGGGACCTTTGCCTTTCGCGGGCAAGTGCTCTACCAACTGAGCTACCGAAGCACGACTCACGCCCGGTACTCACAGCTTCACTTCTGCCAGTACCTCGTCTCCTACCTTCCAAACTTTACAGAAGCTCTCCTGCGAACCTTGCAGAACTAGCACTCCTGAAAGAAAGGATATTGCGGAGACATGGCTTAGCCACAGCCTGGGGGATGTTTCCAGAATGAGATATTCACTCTGCAGCGGAGTGTGCGCTGATATGAAACTTCCTGGCAGATTAAAACTGTGTGCCCGACCGAGACTCGAACTCGGGACCTTTGCCTTTCGCGGGCAAGTGCTCTACCAACTGAGCTACCGAAGCACGACTCACGCCCGGTACTCACAGCTTCACTTCTGCCAGTACCTCGTCTCCTACCTTCCAAACTTTACAGAAGCTCTCCTGCGAACCTTGCAGAACTGCAAGGTTCGCAGGAGAGCTTCTGTAAAGTTTGGAAGGTAGGAGACGAGGTACTGGCAGAAGTGAAGCTGTGAGTACCGGGCGTGAGTCGTGCTTCGGTAGCTCAGTTGGTAGAGCACTTGCCCGCGAAAGGCAAAGGTCCCGAGTTCGAGTCTCGGTCGGGCACACAGTTTTAATCTGCCAGGAAGTTTCATATCAGCGCACACTCCGCTGCAGAGTGAATATCTCATTCTGGAAACATCCCCCAGGCTGTGGCTAAGCCATGTCTCCGCAATATCCTTTCTTTCAGGAGTGCTAGTTCTGCAAGGTTCGCAGGAGAGCTTCTGTAAAGTTTGGAAGGTAGGAGACGAGGTACTGGCAGAAGTGAAGCTGTGAGTACCGGGCGTGAGTCGTGCTTCGGTAGCTCAGTTGGTAGAGCACTTGCCCGCGAAAGGCAAAGGTCCCGAGTTCGAGTCTCGGTCGGGCACACAGTTTTAATCTGCCAGGAAGTTTCATATCAGCGCACACTCCGCTGCAGAGTGAATATCTCATTCTGGAAACATCCCCCAGGCTGTGGCTAAGCCATGTCTCCGCAATATCCTTTCTTTCAGGAGTGCTAGTTCTGCAAGGTTCGCAGGAGAGCTTCTGTAAAGTTTGGAAGGTAGGAGACGAGGTACTGGCAGAAGTGAAGCTGTGAGTACCGGGCGTGAGTCGTGCTTCGGTAGCTCAGTTGGTAGAGCACTTGCCCGCGAAAGGCAAAGGTCCCGAGTTCGAGTCTCGGTCGGGCACACAGTTTTAATCTGCCAGGAAGTTTCATATCAGCGCACACTCCGCTGCAGAGTGAATATCTCATTCTGGAAACATCCCCCAGGCTGTGGCTAAGCCATGTCTCCGCAATATCCTTTCTTTCAGGAGTGCTAGTTCTGCAAGGTTCGCAGGAGAGCTTCTGTAAAGTTTGGAAGGTAGGAGACGAGGTACTGGCAGAAGTGAAGCTGTGAGTACCGGGCGTGAGTCGTGCTTCGGTAGCTCAGTTGGTAGAGCACTTGCCCGCGAAAGGCAAAGGTCCCGAGTTCGAGTCTCGGTCGGGCACACAGTTTTAATCTGCCAGGAAGTTTCATATCAGCGCACACTCCGCTGCAGAGTGAATATCTCATTCTGGAAACATCCCCCAGGCTGTGGCTAAGCCATGTCTCCGCAATATCCTTTCTTTCAGGAGTGCTAGTTCTGCAAGGTTCGCAGGAGAGCTTCTGTAAAGTTTGGAAGGTAGGAGACGAGGTACTGGCAGAAGTGAAGCTGTGAGTACCGGGCGTGAGTCGTGCTTCGGTAGCTCAGTTGGTAGAGCACTTGCCCGCGAAAGGCAAAGGTCCCGAGTTCGAGTCTCGGTCGGGCACACAGTTTTAATCTGCCAGGAAGTCCCAACTACCTTTGTTTGTTTGTTTATTTACCTTCACAATTCATGGAGGAATAGGTTATGTTAACTCCAAAAAAAAAAAAAAAAAAAAAAAAAAAACGAGTAGAAGAGGATTTATGATTTTAGGCCACTCGCTACGAGAGCCGCATACTTGCTGGGAGGCCAGATGCCCGACATAAAACAATCTCATTCATCATTAGTTTTTGTTCAGACCTTCTATGCTCTACTCTCGCAGGTAAGTCTTGCTCGTGAGCGTGCTCTTCGGCAGCTCCTAGAGCAGTCGAGGGAACATATGCAAGACATATATGGTGCCAACGACCAAGTAAATTATTCGTTAAGAGATTTATCTCTGATGCGTAGTGGACAATGATTCTAGGATTAAACTGAATGTTCGATGAACATACAAGCTACAGGGTAAGATAATTTCTTGAACAGTGCAATCGGAAATTTGAATTCTAACAAAACTATGCTTTCTTTGATACTCAATATGTCATTTTCTCTTTTATGGGTCCTAAAAGTGGCTGGAAAAGGAAGGCAGACCGAGATGCTGGATTAGACTATGCATATCAAAGTCTATTGCTTACACGGATGATTTACTAACTAAGATATTTAGGCTTATGGCATCTGGTGGCATAAAATTCCATGAAACTAAATTATTATGTATATATGTATTTCACACATGAAAACTATCATATTCTCCTAAGGAACTCTGAGATTATATGGATAAAACTTAATTAGTTGCAGTCCACTTTATGGGGATCTGAAGGCCAAAATAGATACTAGAGGAGGTGCACAACCTCACCTATTCCAGGCTCCCTAGCTGAACACTTGATAGGACCTAGAGAGCAGTGGTTTGCACCAGGGAGGTCTGCATAGGTGGATTATCGGCATCAACCGCTAACACATACAGCGGCACAAAAATATAAAAAATCATTAACGGGCAGAAACTTTCCACAAATACAGGGCTATTAAAATGATTGAAGCGATTTCATAAATTCACTGTAGCTCCATTCATTGACATATGGTCACGACACACTACAGATACGTAGAAAAACTCATAAAGTTTTGTTCGGCTGAAGCTGCACTTCAGGTTTCTGCCGCCAGAGCGCTCGAGAGCGCAGTGAGACAAAATGGCGACAGGAGCCGAGAAAGCGTATGTCGTGCTTGAAATGCACTCACATCAGTCAGTCATAACAGTGCAACGACACTTCAGGACGAAGTTCAACAAAGATCCACCAACTGCTAACTCCATTCGGCGATGGTATGCGCAGTTTAAAGCTTCTGGATGCCTCTATAAGGGGAAATCAACGGGTCGGCCTGCAGTGAGCGAAGAAACGGTTGAACGCGTGCGGGCAAGTTTCACGCGTAGCCCGCGGAAGTCGACGAATAAAGCAAGCAGGGAGCTAAACGTACCACAGCCGACGGTTTGGAAATCTTACGGAAAAGGCTAAAGCAGAATCCTTACCGTTTACAATTGCTACAATCCCTGACACCCGATGACAAAGTCAAACGCTTTGAATTTTCGGCGCGGTTGCAACAGCTCATGGAAGAGGATGCGTTCAGTGCGAAACTTGTTTTCAGTGATGAAGCAACATTTTTTCTTAATGGTGAAGTGAACAGACACAATGTGCGAATCTGGGCGGTAGAGAATCCTCACGCATTCGTGCAGCAAATTCGCAATTCGCCAAAAGTTTATGTGTTTTGTGCAATCTTTCGGTTTAACATTACAGGACACGTGTATCTGGGCATGCTGGAAAATTGGCTCATGTCAGAACTGGAGACCGACAGCGCCGACTTCATCTTTCAACAGGAGATTGGAAAACCGATGGATCGGTCGTGGTGGAGATCATGATCAGCAATTCATGTCATGGCCTCCACGCTCTCCCGACTTAACCCCATGCAATTTCTTTCTGTGGGGTTATGTGAAAGATTCAGTGTTTAAACCTACCAAGAAACGTGCCAGAACTGCGAGCTCGCATCAACGATGCTTTCGAACTCATTGATGGGGACATGCTGCGCCGAGTGTGGGAGGAATTTGATTATCGGCTTGATGTCTGCAGAATCACTAAAGGGGCACATATCGAACATTTGTGAATGCCTAAAAAAACGTTTTGAGTTTTTGTGTGTGTGTGCAAAGCATTGTGAAAATATCTCAAATAATAAAGTTATTGTAGAGCTGTGAAATCGCTTCAATCATTTGTAATAACCCTGTATATGTGACCATTTTACTCAAATAAGACCGAGCCAGAGAGACTGCTTCCATAGCAGCGTTACAATAGCATATGTACTCGCAACGCAACGCTGGCCCCTACAGAAAAATCAGTTCGTTTTTGTACATTCTGAAGACGTCAACTAATTTACTGTCACTAGTAGGTTCGGGTATTAATTAAATTCAGGAGAGAGAAATCTATTCATCAAATGAGAGCAGGAAAGGTTGGCTGCAAACTGGTGAACATGTCGTGGACAAGTGTCCAGGGAAATTTCTCAGTCTAGGTAGATTCAGATATCGAGAAATATTTCATGAAATACATGCCTGTGGGAACTCAGTAAACTCGGAAGAAAAAGGTCTATTCATCAAACACGAGCACGAGGAGGTACACGTGTTGGGCTGGTCACCACAAATTAATCACTTTTTTAAAAAAACGGGAACTTCGAAATAATTCACAAAAATACAGGCAGTCTGGAATTCATTAAGTTCAGAGGAAAGAGATCTGTTCATTAAACTTGATCCTAAAGAGGCAGCTTTGAGCTAAGATACACCACTCCGTGCTATTAAAATTCCCATTCACATTAGGTATAGTAGAGTCAAGTCACTCCTCAGAACTGCTATAGGTCCCTACCAAATCAGAGCAATAAAAGAAAGAACAGTCTTGGATACTTTGTGTGAAGACAGGGATGTCATAAACCTAACCTGATTTCGTGATATTTCATTGGTGTTTTAAGACTATGATAAATCCTTCTATAGAATCAGTCACAGCTTTTTAATCAAAACCATTAGTTTCAACGAATATTTTTAAAAAAATTACGTAAGTGGCATTTTTTCAAAGATTCAGATCAATGAATATCTAACTGAGGCATTTTCATTTCGACAAACCATAGGAGAAGAATAAACTTGTTGTATCTGGGATTCACAGTCACAAAAATTTTTTTGAAGGACAGCATCTTTCCTTGTTGTAGCTGGGATTCACAGTCATCTGTTATAAGTTTTTATTACCCTATTGCAATTTGGGACAAGCCGGCGACTATTATGAGGGAAAAGTGAGTGGACTGGAAAACCAGAAGACTTATAAACTCATTGTACCTTAATCAAAAAGTTTCAGTTAAAGTGAGAGGAGAAAGTACAAACTGGATCAGACTAGGGAAAGGAGTAAGACAAGGATGCTGTTTATCACATACTATTTTGAACATGTACTTGGAAAATATGAATGACCAATGCTCATTAGATGACAAAGGAGTAGAAATTGGAGGAAGAAGAGTAGGGTGCTTGAGATTTTCTGATGACATGGTCCTTCTAGCCACAGGGGAAAAAGAATTATAGGAATTGGTGGACACCATTGCAACTAACGGAAAAAAATATGGAATGAAAATTAACACAAATAAAACAAAAGTATTGGCAATAGGAGGAAATAAGGAAATAAAAATTGTGCTGAATGGAGAAACACTAGAACAGGTGCAAAATTTTAAGTATCTTGGAAGCAGGATAGACACCGACTGGAAGTGCACCACAGAAATTAAAACAAGGATAGCAATGGCAAAAGAGGCGTTTTGTAAGAAAAGGAGAATCTTCCGCAGCGGTCTGGACAGAGAACTCAGAAATAGACTCATAAAATGTCTTGTATGGAGTGTTCTTGTATATGGCGCTGAAACATGGATATGAGGAAAAAAGACAGAGAAAGGCTGGAGGCTTTTGAGATCTGGACATGGCGGAAGATGGAAAGAATAAGTTGGATGGACAGAGTAAAAAATGAAGAAGTACTGAGAAGAGTAGGAGAGAAAAGACAGTTACTAGATGTAATAAAGAGAAGAAAAAGAAATTGGATTGGGCATATATTAAGAAAGAATGACGGACTGATAAAAACAGTTTTAGAAGGTTATGTAGAAGGGAAAAGGAAGCGAGGAAGGAAGAGATTCCAGATACTGGATGACATGATGGACGGTACAACATACAGCAGCCTTAAGAAGGAAGCAATGGATCGCAGAAAATGGAGAGGCACAGGACCTGCTAATATAGCAGATAACTGATGATGATGATGATGATTGCAATTTCGGCCTTACCCATTATCAAGTGCTGATATTATGAATTTAAACCATGTCAACGTAATGTAAGCTGACACATTTATATGTCGTTGTCAATACTGTTAAATACACTCGTGACGTTGTTACACAGTGCGGGCACACGTATTCAAACATCGTAAAACAACTTAATCTGTAAGTGCATCCTGCAGCTGTGGTCTGATGCATTTGTGACTAGTGATGGTTTAACGAACATGTGCACTAACAGATTATGTTGTTTTACGATGTTTGAATCCGTGTGCTGACACTGTGTAACAACGTCACGAGTGTATTTAACAGTGTTGACAACGACATACAAATGTGTCAGCTTACATTACGTTGACATGGCTTAAAGCCATAATATCAGCACTTGACAATGGTCGCCCGACCGGGGTGGCCGAGCGGCTCTAGGCGCTACAGTCTGGAACCGCACGACCGCTACGTCGCAGGTTCGAATCCTGTTTCGGGTATGTATGTGTGTGACGTCCTTAGGTTAGTTAGGTTTAAGTAGTTCTAAGTTCTAGGGGACTGATGACCTCAGCAGTTAAGTCCCATAGTGCTCACAGCCTCTTTTTTTTATATACATATAATGGCCCAAGGCCGAAATTGCAGTAGTGTAATAAAAACTTATAACAGTCACTAGCGTAAAGATGATGTCCTTCATAGGAGAAGAATTCCCTCTGTCTATGGCACTATATGCAGTCACAGTGGAACCTTTACTTATAGCACTGCGTCAGAAACTGAGAGGCCTACAGTTTTTCGTTATTAAGTCGGTCACAGTAATACTGGCTACATAAGGGTTATTGAAAGTTCGAACAGTGAGTACATATATATCACTTAACAAAAGATATCGTGTCACAGCGCCTTTTCAGTACCATACATATCGCGCGAAAATACAGTGTTGTCCTAAAATAAGGACGAAAGTAGCTTTCTCATGGTGCGTCACTGCCAAGTAACACAGTCCGACGAAACTTGGACCATACATAGAAACAACTTCTACAGTATAGTACAGAAGGTAACAGAAAGAAACACGCAACGAGACGAACACACCTGATACACAAAGACGATAATTACAGTGAAGTCTCCGTGATGTGTGATAACATAGACAGCAGTAATTGCTCTGATACATGCTCTTTGGTGTCCACCACGTTGCTAAGGAATTCTTGTGCTAGAGCGTTCCATTGCTCCACCAGCACGGATGATTAAAGCTGAATGGTCATTGGTGCATGTGAACCAGAAACAATACAGCGCCATGACCTATATCACTGGTCTCCAACCTGGGGGTAATTACCACCCCAATGGGTAAAATGAAATTTTCTAAGTGATAAAAACTATAGGATTCGATTCGGTATCAGTCACGAAACCAAATTATTTTCAAAAGATAATTACTATTATCACAATTATGCAAGACCTAATACTGATTATATAAGTTCTCAATAAACACTTTTTCTCAGTTAGTAGCATAATACGGTGGGGGTTACAGGTTTCTCCCATAGTTCACCCACTACACACGTATGTTGTACTTTGTCCCGTACATCGCTGATGATAAAAGTGAGACATCTACGTACCAAATGCTAAATATCTCAATAAAATGTCTTCCCCGAGTTTTACTCAGTAACTGCTATAGTTCAGAAGTTGCCTCACTAGTCGCTTCGAGGCAGATAAATGAATTAATTGCCAGCAAGATACAGCAGTAACTACATAAGGGCTACTGTAATGTTGAACACAGTGTTATTATTATTGTTATTGTTATTATTATTATTACAGTGGTTAGACACAAAGCATTAACAGCCTGAAGTCGTACATTTTCTGCCAGTTCATAATTAAGGAGTGCAGCAATCAACTGATTTACAAACAGTAAGTACGGTATAGTGCACACATCTGTTCGATTTTAAATGGAGTGTGTAGGTCAAGCAAGTGCCGCAATGGAGAAGAGTAATGCAGTAGAAGTATGTTTTGTAACAAGTGTGTAGCCACACTGAGTGCAGATAGCTTTCTTATCTGAGAAGAGATTTTGGGTAGCACTTGCGATGCACCACGAAATTCCTTCGTCATTCAGTCTAACACACAGGGTGGGCGTGCTGGGTAACGTCTGATTGCACTCAGGGGTGGTAGTCTAAGAAAGGTTGGGAACCGCTGACCTATATAACAAAGCGAGAATAATTAATCAACAAAAATGGCCGAAAAAGCCTGCATCTTGAAAAAAGGTCCTTATTTTCACTTCGCGATTTTGTTCTCTAGTTATCACTAGAGAATCGAAAAATAAACAATAACCTAAGAATGTCATGGATTTGCTGGAAGGAATAGTAATATATATCTAAACTCGTTGCAACCTTTTTTAAATGTTATTTGTCAACAACAAAAAACCAAAGCAACTACTTACTCCAGAACGCTCATATTAAACAAATTAAATGAAACTTCATAAGAAGTACCTGCGCGGCACAAGCGCACGCCCTCGAGTTAAACTCGCTTCACCAGCAAATGATTTGCAAGCAATTAGAAAGCACCTAATAAAAACCGAGAGACACATTTCCAGCCCGAACGAGTGGCGTTAATTCGACAAAAGTTACACGTGAATGGGAGCGGAGCCGGCGAGTTTAATGGACCTCTACATTCAGCTCGCCTTAATTTAAGTGAAACTGAAAACTAAGTTACTCTGAATTCCTTGGGCGCGAATTTCCATACGGTCCCTCCTCCACTCCTCCGGGCCGGCAGCCTGCAGAAACTCGCATCGCACCTGACGGCATAACGCCTGCGCGAAAACTTTCCAGAGTTCATTACTTAATAATGCTTTTCTCACAAAGGCGTTCGCCGAGAATTGTATTGTCGCCGGCGGCAAAGTTTTCATTCTTGACAAAATATTGCGGCCGCGTCGCGCAGAGAAAAGTTCGCGCTGCCTGTCGCACGCTCCTGGGACACAAGGAGGCCAGCGTGACCGCGTCTTCAAAGCAATAAGGGCAACCCTGCACAATTCACTGTCATTTTAAGAGACAGAACGTTGCCCTGCTGTTCCTGGTTACATACGTCTCGTTCTACATATAGATCCAGCTAAACTGTTCACCTCAAATATTCATTCCTTTTCCCTTCAAGGATTGGGTCTTTGAGCCGTTTCGACCTCCTCCTATCTCTCCCTCGGTCGACCGACGTTCCTTCTACACTTTGGTACGTTGGTCTTGCCAGTCTGGGATGTCGGTGTTCCTCCATTCTATCCGTATGTTTTTACCATTTTTCCCTGTAGTCGTTTATCTTGTCAGGGTGATGATTTATAGCTCGTGACGAATATATTCCCTCCTTACTCTTATTTCTGCTGCTCTAATTTGCTGTTGTTCTTTTTCCCCGTTACTCATAACTCGTTACCATAGGTTAAGCTAGGGATTGTCATTATGCTACAAAACTTCACGGTAGTCTCTTGAAAAACATTATTCCTTAATACTATTTTGTCTAAAACTGACATGGTGAGACCGTGGCTGTGTACAATTAATGTAGGTTAATTCTTACAAAGAAGAAAACAGCAACCAGCCACTATTAATACTGCTATTTATTTAGGTAAATAGCGGCGTTATCGGTTTCGAACTAGCAAGTTTATCATCAGACGGCTGTTCTCATGATTTTCAAGATACACTTTACATTATCATTCCACTGTGGCGTAGTATTTTTGGTGTGTTGTTGCCGTCGAAAAATCCGCGCGGTTTTGTTGCGAAGTTGCAGGATTGTATTTTTCGAATATTCCAAAATATATCCAGCACTTACGCAATTTGTACATCACCACTTGCGCAAAGCACCACACATACACACACCAAAAAGAATTTGCCACATGTGAAGTTATCACAAGTTTTGTAAATCTTCAATCTTGTGATAACTTCACATATGGAAAATTCTTTTTGGTGTGTGTATGTGTGGTGCTTTGCACAATGTGGTGATGTACAAATTTTTCTCTGCCTCGTGATGACTGGGTGTTGTGTGATGTCCTTAGGTTAGTTAGGTTTAAGTAGTTCTAAGTTCTAGAGGACTGATGACCATTGATGTTAAGTCCCATAGTGCTCGGAGCCATTTTTTTGATGTACAAATTGTGGATATATTTTGGAATATTCGAAAAATACAATCCTGCAACTTCGCAACAAAACCGCGCGGAATTTTCGATGGCAACAACACACCAAAAATACTTCGCCACAATGGAATAATAAAAATCGGAAACTGACGATAATGTAAAATGTATCTTGAAAATCATGTGAACAGCCGTCTGATGATGAACTTGCCAGTTCGAAACCGGTAACAGCGCTATTTACCTAAATAAATAGCAGTAGCCGGCTTGAGTGGCCGAGCGGCTCTAGGCGCTACAGTCTGGAGCCGCGCGACCGCTACGGTCGCAGGTTCGAATCCTACTTCGGGCATGGATGTGTGTGATGTCCTTAGGTTAGTTAGGTTGAAGTAGTTCTAAGTTCTAGGGGACTGATGGCCTCAGAAGTTAACTCCCATAGTGGGTTGGGGTTGTCTTGGGGGAAGAGACCAAACAGCTGGGTCATCGGTCTCATTGGATTACGGAAGGACGGGAAAGGAAGTCGGCCGTGCCCTTTCAAAGGTACCATCCCGGCATTTACCTGGAGTGATTTAGGAAAATCACGGAAAACTTAAATCAGGATGGCCGGACACGGGATTGAACCGTCGTCCTCCCGAATGCGAGTCCAGTGTGCTAACCACTGCGCCACCTCGCTCGGTAAGTCCCATAGTGTTCAGAGCCCTTTGAACCATTTGAAATAGCAGTATTAATAGTGGCTGGTTGCTGTTTTCTTCTTTGTAAGAATTAACATACGTTATTCCTTAATTTTCGTCTTATTTCTCCTCACATAATCTACATCTACATCTACACTCCTGGAAATGGAAAAAAGAACACATTGACACCGGTGTGTCAGACCCACCATACTTGCTCCGGACACTGCGAGAAGGCTGTACAAGCAATGATCACACGCACGGCACAGCGGACACACCAGGAACCGCGGTGTTGGCCGTCGAATGGCGCTAGCTGCGCAGCATTTGTGCACCGCCGCCGTCAGTGTCAGCCAGTTTGCCGTGGCATACGGAGCTCCATCGCAGTCTTTAACACTGGTAGCATGCCGCGACAGCGTGGACGTGAACCGTATGTGCAGTTGACGGACTTTGAGCGAGGTGGTATGGTGGGCATGCGGGAGTCCGGGTGGACGTACCGCCGAATTGCTCAACACGTGGGGCGTGAGGTCTCCACAGTACATCGATGTTGTCGCCAGTGGTCGGCGGAAGGTGCACGTGCCCGTCGACCTGGGACCGGACCGCAGCGACGCACGGATGCACGCCAAGACCGTAGGATCCTACGCAGTGCCGTAGGGGACCGCACCGCCACTTCCCAGCAAATTAGGGACACTGTTGCTCCTGGGGTATCGGCGAGGACCATTCGCAACCGTCTCCATGAAGCTGGGCTGCGGTCCCGCACACCGTTAGGCCGTCTTCCGCTCACGGCCCAACATCGTGCAGCCCGCCTCCAGTGGTGTCGCGACAGGCGTGAATGGAGGGACGAATGGAGACGTGTCGTCTTCAGCGATGAGAGTCGCTTCTGCCTTGGTGCCAATGATGGTCGTATGCGTGTTTGGCGCCGTGCAGGTGAGCGCCACAATCAGGACTGCATACGACCGAGGCACACAGGGCCAACACCCGGCATCATGGTGTGGGGAGCGATCTCCTACACTGGCCGTACACCACTGGTGATCGTCGAGGGGACACTGAATAGTGCACGGTACATCCAAACCGTCATCGAACCCATCGTTCTACCATTACTAGACCGGCAAGGGAACTTGCTGTTCCAACAGGACAATTCACGTCCGCATGTATCCCGTGCCACCCAACGTGCTCTAGAAGGTGTAAGTCAACTACCCTGGCCAGCAAGATCTCCGGATCTGTCCCCCATTGAGCATGTTTGGGACTGGATGAAGCGTCGTCTCACGCGGTCTGCACGTCCAGCACGAACGCTGGTCCAACTGAGGCGCCAGGTGGAAATGGCATAGCAAGCCGTTCCACAGGACTACATCCAGCATCTCTACGATCGTCTCCATGGGAGAATAGCAGCCTGCATTGCTGCGAAAGGTGGATATACACTGTACTAGTGCCGACATTGTGCATGCTCTGTTGCCTGTGTCTATGTGACTGTGGTTCTGTCAGTGTGATCATGTGATGTATCTGACCCCAGGAATGTGTCAATAAAGTTTCCCCTTCCTGGGACAATGAATTCACGGTGTTCTTATTTCAATTTCCAGGAGTGTACATACATACTCCGCAATTCACCATACGGTGGGTGGCGGAGGGTACCTTGTACTACATCTAGCATCTTCCCTCCCTGTTCCACTCCCAAGCAGAACGAGGGAAAAATGACTGCGTATATGCCTCTGTACGAGTCCTAATCTCTCTTATCTTATCTTTGTGGTCTTTTCGCGAAATGTAAGTTGGCGGCAGTAAAATTGTACTGCAGTCAGGCTCAAATGCTGGTTCTCTAAATTTCACTCAGTAGCGATTCACGAAAAGAACGCCTCGTTTCCTCTAGAGACTCCCATCCGAGTTCCTGAAGCATTTCCGTAACACTCGCGTGATGATCAAACCTACCAGTAACAAATCTAGCAGCCCGCCGCCGAATTGCTTCTATGTCCTCCCTCAATCATATCTGATAGGGATCCCAAACAGTCGAGCAGTACTCAAGAATAGGTCCTATTAGTGTTTTATGAGCGGTCTGCTTTACAGATGAACCTCATCTTCCCAAAATTCTACTAATGAACCGAAGACGACTATCCGCCTTCCCCACAACTGCCATTACATGCTTATCCCACTTCATATCGCTCTCCAATGTTACGCCCAAATATTTAATCGTCGTGACTGTGTCAAGCGCTACACTACTAATGGAGTATTCAGACATTACAGGATTCTTTTTCCTATTCATCTGCATTAATTTACATTTATCTATATTTAGAGTTAGCTGCCATTCTTTACACCAATCACAAATCCTGTCCAAGTCATCTTGTATCCTCCTTCAGTCACTCAACGACGACACCTTCCTGTACACCACAGCATCATCAGCAAACAGCCGCACATTGCTATCCACCCTATCCAAAAGATCATTTATGTAGATAGAAAACAACAGCGGACCTACCACACTTCCCTGAGGCACTCCAGATGATACCTCCGATGAACACGCACCATCGAGGACAACGTACTGGGTTCAGTTACTTAACAAGTCTTCGAGCCACTCAGATATTTTGGAACCAATCCCATATGCTTGTAAAATCCGTACTTTCTCAGCTTTTCCGTAACTTCAACGTTTCTGTCATACGATATAGTCCTGCCTAGATATTAAAAATGACTTCTTTGCTCTGTTAACTTTCAGTCAATGACAATCTTAGTTCTTATAGGATATTTTCCCCTGAATATTGTTACGTTGGTCTTGCTTAGGCAGATGTTGTTTAGTTATGTTTATCGGCAATTTGGGCAAATCTGTGTACCAGTATCCGCAGTTCATCTTATGTTATCCGAAAGATTCTTTCCTGGTCTGCAAATAAACAGTGCTTAGACTTTTCTCACTTCCTATCTTAATCTCGTAGTGCCCATCCATCCGTTCTCGTATGCGGCAGTCTGCAGTCCTGACGTTGGCTCTTGTCAACACTTATTTGTTTACTCACTTCTTCACTGGTTTCTATGACTATATTTGTTCAGTTATATAGGCTATTATTAACTAATTGCCTAGGGCAGCTCCTTCTATCCAGAATCCGTTACACATCTCTAGCACTCGCACGGTCGTAGGCCTTTTCGTCTGCATCTATACTACTACATAAAGACAAGAGTTTTTTTTCCAAAACTTCGAAGAATTCTTGACCAATTTGCTTCATATTTATACCCGATGCTCTAATAAACATTTGCTCAACATAGTCTATATGTGTATATAGAATCTGCATACCTCTGGAGCCGTGTGGTGTGAAACACAAGAGAGTATACGAGTTCAATTTATGTCTCACACGTACATGCTCAGCATCTCCTTCAAAGCCCCGGGATCGATTTCATCCAAACTTGGTAAACATATTGCTTACTGTCTGAAAAGAAACACTGTAGGAGTAAGGTTCATCAGCCTCCCTCTGGGGTGGGGATAGGGCGATAAGGGAGTGACGAACAGAGAGAGTGGGAGGAGTATATGCACGGATAAAGAGGGAAGGAGAGATGGGTAGAGAGAGGACGAAGGAGGAGATGGACTAATAGAAGACTGTAATAAATAAATACCCAAGCGACGCCATGCTTATCGACTAGTATTCCATAAACGCTTTATGCGTTTCCATGTTGTCTGTGTTCGCCAACAATTTGCTTCACAGCAAATACATTATCAATGCATATGCAGCCTGGTCTAAAGCCACATTGTTTCTCAAGCACTAAGGTCTACCTAAATTGATTTCATTCTTTGATTTATGAGTTTTGCATAGATTTTATAGCCGAACATCATAAAACTGATTCCCCTGTCATTATTTCAACCTTTTAAAAACTTGAAATCACTGTCACTACTGTCCAGTCTTATGGTATTTGTTATTATACCCAACACAAACTGTAAAAGTGAAGCAGCCTTAATTTAGGGGATGTTCCACCATACTTCAGAAGTTTTACTTTGATATTCTCAGTAACTACAGCTTTCATATTTCTGCTAGTTATCGGAGAGTCTTTTAATCCCACCCTCGATGTTAAGTCAACACTTACATTCTCGTGTACAAAATCACCCGCTCATTCTGTTTCATCATAATTATTTATAGAACTTAATCGAGTCTTCTTCTTTTATAAGGTTCAGTCATGCAGCATCTCTTTCCGTTTCGTTTAGGTGTTTGATCATCTTATACGCAAGCTGCTAATTCCTGTAAATCATATGAGATATTCCTGATAAATCCATACCAAGTATTTCTATGTATTTCTATAGGCATTTTCTTTACTATCCTTCGTTTTTCTCTATAGCGATTTATATTTGGATCACTGAGATTTTTTAGAATGATCTGATAAGCTTGGTTCTTTTCTTTTACTGCTTGCTTCATTTTTTCAGTCCGTCTTGACAACCTAGTCTTTTTTGGCCTTTTAATAATTTGCGCTCGAGGTTCTCTTGCTGTTTGGTAGATGGATATCAGTATTCTGTTCCACACCTCCCCTGTACCGTCCACTTTTCTTAGTTGTAAGAGATATTGTGACAGTCTGTTAGATAAAGCCTCCTGACACTGTCCTCTTCGAATAAATAGGTTTCGGAAATTTTCTTCTGTTTAGCTTTACCTTTCTCAATTTTGTCCACGGACTGATTCCTGACACTGCAATGAAATGGTATGAGGACAGATCACATCCACGGTACACAGGTGTGTCGGTAATGAGAGGTGACATTGTCTGGTTTATAATGACGTAGTCTATTAGCAAGATCAGTCGTCTTGTGTGTACCTACTGGTGTCCTTTTTCCTGTAAAAGATGTTCGTTATATTCAACTGCAAAAACTCTGAGCTCCCTTCCGTTGCCGTTCTCGTTACGTTCCCGAAAGGTTCCAACCACGTTTGGGGCTTGTACATGGCCAGCTGTAGAATTTAAATCTCCAGTTATAACGAGGAATTCACCCTTGTTCGGTTTATTCAGCTGTTTCTGAAGTGTGTAGTAGAATATTCCCGTTTGCTCCTTCCTTCTTTCTTCGGGTGCGTATACTGCAGATGTTTCCGGAATCATTTAGGATATCGCAATTATTCTGTTTCTCTCAGATGAGTTGTGAAGTAAACGAAGTATAACCTCTTTTTAACTGTTTTTAATACAGATCTGTTTCAATAACTCTTTTTCAAGTGGTAATTTCTGCTGCCTGTAGCGTGCTTCTAAAAGAGTTGAATTCAACAGTGTTTCATTCTTCAAATTATGGATAACAGTTTGTGAGAAATTTCTGTACTTACGATCTAAAATTTATCTTTATTTGAAAATGAGGCCGGTTGTTTTCTTCTGAGTAAGTTCGTCGTTTTTTACCCAAACTAGCCACACATCCCCGCTTCGTAGGGGTAGCTCTAAGTACCTATGGCAGGATAATTTTTTTTTATAAAACGAGGACTTTTCGGAAGATAAGTTCCGATCGGTGGCGAAATGGAAACCACTGTAAAAATCAAAATTGCTTTACTTGCGACAGTTAGCTGCACCTTCCAGCTGCTTCTCTACATAGTCGCCGCTCCAACTTAGAGATCTGTCATTGTGTTGTGCCAACTTTCCAATACTCATCATAGACGGTAGCCGCCTGTCCTTTTCGATAATACCCTACTCTGGTTTACAGCTCGTTGACTGTGCCGAAATGTTATCTTCAAAGTCAGCCGTTCACTTGAGCAAGGATGAAACTCGGCGGCAGCTGTATTGTAGGCGGTCAAACACTTTCCATCGAAAACGCTGCATGAGCATCTTCATTGCCCCTGGAGAGTGCGGCCGAGAATTCTCATGGATAAGGAACTGCATGACAGTTATGTTATGTGCACTGCATGACATAAGATGAAATCTCTCACCAGGCCTTAATACACACACCAAAAAAAGTTTTTGCATCACCCCGGTTCCCAGAACTGACTGTGGATATTGTATCACAGACACAGTCCCTTTGAGTGTTCAGAGATGTCACTAAACCCGCCCAGAGACGTAAACAACCATGCATGAGTAGCACCTATTAGACGATCAGACATAGGGGGTCTGACAGCCGATCAGTTCCAGTCATTCCATCAGGAAGGAGGTGCAAGGCTCGTGTTGTCTGTAGTTCAACCATGCCTAGACGGTCAATACCGCGGATCGATCGCGCCCGCATTGTTACAATTACGAACAATTTAAAATGGAAAGAACACATAGAAATTATTGTGATGAAGGTGAACCAAAGATTGTGATTTATTGGCAGAGCTCTTAGAAGATGCAACAGATATAGAGACTGCGTACGCTACGCTTGTCCGTCCTCTTGTGGAGTACTGCTGCGCGGTGTGAGATCCTTAACAGATAGGATTAACAGAGTGCATCAAGAAAGTCCAAAGAAGAGCAGTATGTTTTGTTCATTGAGAAATATGGGAGAGAATATCATGGACATAATACAGGATTTGGGGTAGACATCATCAAAACAAAGGTGTGTCTCACTGCGGCGGGATCTTCTCACGAAATTTCAATCAATAACTTTCTCCTCCGAATGCGAAAAAATATACTTATGGAGAAACGATCATCATAATAAAATAAGGAAAATCAGATTTCGCAAAGAAAGATATAGGTGTCCGCGCTGTTCGAGAGTGGAATAATAGAGAATTACTGTGAAAGTTGTTCGCTGAACGCTCTGACAGGCACTTACGTGTGATTTGCAGAGTAGCTGCGTAGATGCAGATGTAGATTTCGATGTAGAGATGACATCAAATGTAGACTACCAATAGCAGGAATACCATTTATGAAAAAGAAGAATTTGTTAACATTTGATTTAAGTGGCAGGAAGTCTTTCCTGGAAGTAGCCTTTATGTCTGGAGTACAATCATGCCTTACACAGAAATGAAACGTGTATCATTTGCTGTTTGGAGAAGAAGAAAATATAAGCTTTTGAAAATATGTTCATTAGAAGAACGTTGAAGATTAAATGAGGAGATGGAATAAGTAATGAGAAGGTACTAAATCAAAATGGAAAAAATATTATGCCACAACCAGACCAAAAGAAGTGATCGGTTGATAGCACTCTTGTGAAGGAATTAAGGATTCGTCATTTTGGCAATGGAATTTGGAGGGTAAAAACTATAGTGGGAGACCAAGGCGCGAATACCGCCAGCAGGCGAAACTGGATGTGGTTTGCAGTGGCTATTCAAGAGAAGGAGGAGCCTACACAGGGCAAACGAGTGTTGAGAGCAGCATTAAAACAGCCTTCGGACTGAAGACCACAACAACACTCTGAAAGTAGTACATCTACATCCACATTTACATAGATACTCTGCAAGCCACAGTATGGAGTGCGGTGGAGGGTACCCTGTATCACTACTAATTATTTCCTTTCCTGTTCCACTCGCAAGTAGAGCGAGGGAAAACGACCAGCTATATGCTTCTATATGAGCCCTAATTTGTTGTATCTTACCTTCGTGGTCCTTACGCGCTATGAATGTTGGCGGCAGTAGAATCGTTCGGCCGTCAGTTTCGAATGCCGGTACTCTAAATTTTCTCAGTAGTATTTCTCGAAAAGAACATCGCCTGCAGTCCAGGGATTCCCGTTTAAGATCCCGAAGCATCTCCGTAATACTTACATGTTGTATGAACCTACCGATAACAAATGTAGCCGCCAGCCTCTGAACTGCTTCGATGTCTTCCTTCAATCCGAACTGCTACGATTTCCAAACACTCGAGCAGTACTCAAGAATAGGTCGCACCAGCGTCCTGTATGCGGTCTCCTTTACAGGTGAACCAGTCGTTGTATTTAATATCGTTTGCAGCGTTACGCCCATATATTTTAAAGATTTGATTGTGTCAAGCTCAACACTAATAATACTGTCACCGAATATTACACGATTGTTCTTCTACTCATCCGCATTAACTCACACTTTTCCACGTTTAGAGCTGGCTGCTATACATCACACCAACTAGAAATGTTGTCTAGGTCGTCTTGTATCTTCCTACAGTCACTCAACATCGACACGTTACCGTACACCGCAGTATCACCAGCAAACAACAGCAGATTGATGCCCACCTGTCCTTCAAATGTTTTTGTTTATAGAGAACAAAAGAGGTCCTATCACGTTTCCGTGAGGCACTCCTGACGTTCTTGTCTCTCACGAACATTCGCCGTCGAGGACAACATACTGGGTTCTATTACGAGGTGGATTCAAGTTCTAAGGCCTCCGATTTTTTTTCTAATTAACTACTCACCCGAAATCGATGAAACTGGCGTTTCTTCTCGACGTAATCGCCCTGCAGACGTACACATTTTTCACAACGCTAACGCCATGATTCCATGGCAGCGGCGAAGGCTTCTTTAGGAGTCTGTTTTGACCACTGGAAAATCGCTGAGGCAATAGCAGCATGGCTGGTGAATGTGCGGCCACGGAGAGTGTCTTTCATAGTTGGAAAAAGCCAAAAGTCACTAGCAGACAGGTCAGGTGAGTAAGGAGCATGAAGAATCATTTCAAAGTTGTTATCACGAAGAAACTGTTGCGTAACGTTAGCTCGATGTGCGGGTGCGTTGTCTTGGTGAAACAGCACACGCGCAGCCCTTCCCGGGCGTTTTTGTTGCAGTGCAGGATGGAATTTATTCTTCAAAACATTTTCGTAGGATGCACCTGTTACCGTAGTGTCCTTTGGAACGCAATGGGTAAGGATTACGCCCTCGCTGTCCCAGAACATAGACACCATCATTTTTTCAACACTGGCGGTTACCCGAAATTTTTTTAGTGGCGGTGAATCTGTGTGCTTCCATTGAGCTGACTGGCGCTTTGTTTCTGGATTGAAAAGTGGCATCCACGTCTCATCCATTGTCACAACCGACGAAAAGAAAGTCCCACTCATGCTGTCGCGCATCAGCATTGTTTGACAACATGCCACACGGGCAGCCATGTGGTCGTCCGTCAGCATTCGTGGCACCCACCTGGATGACACTTTTCGCATTTTCAGGTCGTCATGCAGGATTGTGTGCACGGAACGCACAGAAATGCCAACTCTGGAGGCGATCTGTTCAACAGTCATTCGGCGATCCCCCGAAACAATTCTCTCCACTTTCTTGATCATGTCGTCAGACCGGCTTGTGCGAGCCCGAGGTTGTTTCGGTTTGTTGTCACACGATGTTCTGCCTTCATTAAACTGTCGCACCCACGAACGCACTTTCGACACATGGATAACTCCATCACCACATGTCTCCTTCAACTGTCGATGAATTTCAATTGGTTTCACACCACGTAAATTCAGAAAACGAATGATTGCACGCTGTTCAAGTAAGGAAAACGTCGCCATTTTAAGTATTTAAAACAGTTCTCATTCTCGCCGCTGGCAGTAAAATTCCATCTGCCGTACTGTGCTGCCATTTCTGGGACGTATTTACGATGAACACGGCCTCATTTTAAAACAATGCGCATGTTTCTATCTCTTTCCAGTCCGGAGAAAAAAAATCGGAGGCCTTAGAACTTGAATGCACCTCGTACTTACGAAGTCTTCGAGCCGCTCACATATCGGTGGACTTATTATATATGCTCGTACCTTTGTTAAAGGGGATGTAAGGATTTTGGTCCAAAAAATCCCTTTTTCAAAAACATTATTTTCGAGATGTATACAGTTTAATCTATGTTGTGTGTGAATTTATCGTGATAGCAGCTTTAGAAATGCCTTTAAGTTGTTAAACTGATGAATTCTGCACTGGCGGCCATTCCCATCTTTTCTGACATCTGGGAAACTGCTTGCTTCAGCGGAATTTGTCTCAGTGTGAAGGCTATTTTCTTTCGATATATTTGGCTGACATCTACATCTCTGGCTGATATCTACATCTTTGCCTGAAAACTTTCTTGTATGTGGTTTATCTGCGTTTTGACAATACTAAGACATATTAGTAGTTGGAAGGTTGAATTCGCAATGGGAGTGCTATCAGGGAAAACACACATGATTTAGAGGCAATGAGGCGTGCTGTGTGGGCAGGCCGGTCGGGATGGCCGAGCGGTTCTAGGCGCTACAGTCTGGAACCGCGCGACCGCTACGGTCGCAGGTTCGAATCCCGCCTCGAGCGTGGATGTGCGTGATGTCCTTAGGTCAGTTAGGTTTAAGCAGTTCTAAGTTCCAGGGGACTGATGACCTCAGAAGTTAAGTCGCATAGTGCTCAGAGCCATTTTTGTGTGGGCAGTTTTTTCGACAAACTCCCCACTTACCAAACACCAATGCATAATCTGTGTCCGAAAGACGACTGGTGTACGTTCAACAACAGAAATGAGACGTATTCACATAGACACTCGTTACCAGAACTTGTTATGAATGCAATTAAGCCCACATTCAGGTCTCTTGCAAACCCTGATTTACTGAGGAAGTGTCTTCACGAGAAATATATATATATATATATATATATATATATATAAATGAAAGCCTCAACAATTTAATTTGCATTAGATGCTCAAAAAGGACATTTTGCGGACTTGAAGTACTCAAAATAGGTGTCTATGATGCAGTTTTATGTTGCAATAACGGAAATAATGGCAGATTGAAGTGCTGAAGAGAGTTGGTACAGATACTGGTGTGTTTACAATAAAAACATTTTACACCATCGTCGAGAGCAGGGTCAAGAAAGCTGACAGATCAGTGTCTTACCTGCAAATACAGGCCAGAAAGATTCTAAAAGGAGAGAAGAGAAACCTGGAGAATGAGGAGTATCAGTATGGAGGATTTTAAAATGGAGGTATGCTTATTACATGTAGAAACATGAGAAGAAAATCTTTGAACCTCATTTTCTCTGTTTTACATTTTTTATGTAACTACAAGCATTTTCTCAAAACGTATATGCCCTAATGCTATGAAATTTTCAGGAACTGTTCACAACTAAAAAAATACGAGATCCTGCAATTACATTCTGATTTTTAGATGACTTTTATAAAAAAAGACAATAAAAAATTAAAAAATCATATTTCTTACAAAATATTAATCCTGCATATTTTATTATATTCTTCCGTTAAAACACAGCTCTTTTTTTACACATGCAGTGTTTTAGATTTGTACATTAATAAATATGACTAATGGTTTTTTAAATAAATGTTTACATTTTTCGTTACATCCCTCTCGTAAGAGCGTGCAATGGTGCGCGGTGCCATATGCTTTCCGGAAATCCAGAAATATGGAATCTGCCCGTTGCCCTTCATCCATAGGTTGTAGTACATCATGTTAAAAAATGGCAAGCTTAGTTTCGCACGTGCCATGCTTTCTAAAACAATGCTGAGTCGTATACATGAGCTTCTCAGTCTCAAGGAAGTTTATTATTTTCGAGCTGAGAATATGTTCAAGGATTCTGAAGCAAACCAAAGTTAGGAATAATGGTCTGCAATTTTGCGAGTCCGTCTTTTACCCTTCTTATATACTGGAGTCACCTGCAATTTTGTGCAGTCGCTTGGGACTTTGTGCTGGGCGAGAGATTCACGATAAATGTAAGCTAGGTGAGGCGCCAATGCCATAGAATACTCCGTGTAAAACAGGATTGGGATTCCATCCGGACCTGGCGATTTATCTGCTTTCAAATCTTTCAGTTGTTTCTCTAGGCTAGGGATGCTTGTTACTATGTCATCCATACAGGAATCAGTCCGATGGTCGACTGACGATACGTTTGTACTATTCACCTGCATGAACGATTTCTTGAATGTGAAATTTAAAACTGCGGCTTTCGTTTTGCTACCTTCGACTGCCAGACGAGAGTGGTCGGGACTGAATAGAAGCTTAGACCCGCTTGGAGATTTTAAGTAGGACCAGAATTTTCTCGAGTTCTCTGCCAGATATTTTGCTAAGGAGTGACGATAGTAGTTCTATGCTTCGCGCAAAGATCTTTTCACAGGCAGACGAATCTCTACTAACGTATGCTTGTCATCATTTGTGCATTCCGTTTTGGATCGAGTGCTGTGGTGCATGGCCTTGCTTGCACGGTACAGTTTATTGAACCACTGGTTTAGTATTTCAAGCCTCCATTTGTGAGTTACCTACAACAAAGAAAAAATCTAATATTATCAATACCACTGCGCAAACAGCCTACTTATCTAAGTATTAGAGTGGCATACACAATTAATCTAATGAAACAATTAGGTCAAACAGCTGCAGGTGCTAATCCAAGTCGATTGTAATTGTTTTAGACAAATTACATAGACAAACCTTGTATGCGCTATAGCCTCGTACTGACGCAAGCACTGTCTCTCAACCACTGCAATATTCTCAAACTTCCAGCAGCACTTAATACCCTACTTCTATTCTTCAAAACTAAAACGTACGTCTGCCCCCTTGACATTAGTCACCTGCCACAGATTGGTTATCGCTGCTGCCATCTGATGAGTAAGCATAAAACCAATTTTTCCCAGGAATTTAACCATCTAAGCAGAAAAATACGAAGTGTATTTTTAAAATAAACACCATTTCAAAATAAAATTAAGCCGTGTTACTCCTAGGCAAGGAAACGAGAAGAAAGGCATCAAAACACAGGCATATGGTTGGTGTTTTCTGGAGTTTCTTGGGGGACGATGAATTCCTCTATCCCAAGGATTGTTATTTTTATTCCGGTATAAAGTGAGCGACCAACATTTCGTTACCACATCTCTGGCGATAATTCGGTTGTATACCGCCCTTCGATTGTGCTCTTCCGGTACCAATCGAAGCGTTAGGTGTTGCAGGTTCCAGCCAGCCAGCCAGCCAGCCAGCCCGTCGGCGTGCAGCAGTCCAGCCAGCAGCGGTCCCCGCCAGCAGCCCGCAGCGGTCCTCGCCAGCACCGGTCCCGGCCAGCAGCCAGCAGCCAGCAGCCAGCGGCCAGCAGCGGTCCCTGCCAGCAGCCACCAACGGTCGCAGCCATCAGCGGTCGCAGCTTGCAGCCAGCAGTGCTCCTAGCTGCCCCCAGTAGCAGCAGCAGCAGCAGCATGGGCAGGAGCAGGAGCAGCAGCAGCGCCACCAGCAGCAGCAGCAGCAGCAGCGGAGGCGTCCCCACCGTCCTGCCAGCCAGGTCGCCCACCCCGCCGGCAGCAGCAGAGTGGGGCTTCGGCCCCAGTCTCCTTCGTCCTTCGTCATTCTCCGTCCCCTTCTACTCTGTGTCTCTCGTTGCCCTGCCCGTCTCTCATTTGCTTCTTGTCTTGTACTGTGTTTTTTCCCCTTCTCATAATGTCGACCTCCACCACCTCTTCTACAGCCACCACCACTGCCATCATATACACCTCCCCCTCTGCCGCTGCCACCACTATCATGTGGTGTGCCGCATCACTCCCCCCTCAGTCCATCCCCCCACTCCTCACCCTCCCGTCTCCCTCCCTATTTGTCGCCCCATCCCCAGCTCCTCCCTCCTGCGCCTCCTCTGATCCCTTCCCTCCACTCCCTCTCTCTGCTCCTTCCGTTTCTGTGGCCCCTGCTCGGGTGGTCGCCCGGAGGGCTAAGGCCCACGTTCCACTCTCCCCTTCACTTTCATCGTCATTGTCTTCACCGTCGCCTTCGCCATTGCCCTCACCGTGTCTGGCGCCACCTCCAGCACCGGGACCTGCCACTCCCCGCCACCTTCCCGTCGCTCCCATCCCCCATACCTCCTCCATCGCCGTCAAGCGCCCCAGTGGCACCCCTGCCTCCTCTATTCCCAAAAAGGCTCCGCCTCGTCCCCCTTCCCCCACCCATGATGCCATGGATGTCTCCCCGCCTGTCTCTACCTCCTCCTCCTCCTCTACCCCCTCCTCCTACCGCTACCTCCTCTCCCGTCCTGATCCCTCCCTTCTTGAAGCCTGAAACCTCACTCTCTTCCTTCGCCAGAATTTTCCTGGTGCCCCCATCTCCCTCCTCACTCCTCGCCGTCATTCGGTGCTCATCTCCTCCCCCAGCCCTACCCTCCACACAGACCTCCTTTCCCGCATCCCTGTCACCCACTTTGGCCCTAATGCCTCCCTCACCCCTGCTCCTTCCCCACCTCTCTCCCGCCAACCCCAACCCCCGCGACGCCTGCCGACCCTCACTGCCGTGATCATTCGGCTTAGTCCAGACGATCACGGAGGAGGAGGTGTTCGCAGAGCTTCAGGCACATCCCCATCTAGAGGTGCAAGCGGTTCATCGCTTACACAACGCTGCCGGCCCCACCTGCATTATGCGGGTATTTTCCGAGCACGCCCCCTCCATAGACCATCTCCTGAAGGAGGGTGCCCTCGTTTTTAACCAACGTTATAAAGTTGACCCCTCCCATTCCCCTCCTCAATCCCTCCGCTGCCAAAGGTGCTTGCGGTATAATGCACGCCCGACATCTGAGTGCCGTGAGGCCCCCACCTGCCCGCACTGTAGGCAAGCCCACTTTTTACGGCAGTGCCCCAGTCTCCAGTCCCCCCCCCCCCCTCCTGTAGTACCTGTAACCTCCCTCATCCTACCTACTCCCAGAAATGTAAGGCCTGACCCGCTCCTACCACTCCTGAACTCACCGTTCCTGTCCACCTTCTGGACGCCCCCACCCCTCCCGGCAATTCCCTTCGCCCACCCCCTACCGCTGAGGACATCATCAGATTCCTCACCATCGTCCTTCAGAATGTTCATCCTTTTCAGCGCCTGCACACCCTCCAACAGATCTCCCTCGCCGCCCGTTCTGTTTTCCAACTCAAAATGTACGCCACCTACTCCAACAACCAGGCCCATTTCACCTTCTGCCATCTTGACACCCTCGTTTAAATTCCTGTCATGGCGTGACAGCACCGTATCCTTTTCAACAACATCCGCTCCCTTCCCGCCAACAAGAACCTCTTCCTGCACACCCTTGCCACCCACCACGGGCATGCCTTCCTCCTCAATGAAACCTTCCTCCAACTCCACCACACCATCCACACTTCACCCTACCTCCTCCACCGCTCCGATAATCCCCTCCCGATTGCGCGTGGCGGAGTTGCCATTGGTCACCACCGCCAGATCCCCATTCGGCTCCAACCTCTCCTTCTGGACCCCACCGAACACCTGATCCTTAGTCTCTTCTTCCCTGGCCTTACTGTTACCTGCGCCACCATCTATGCCCACCCTAACGCCCCTATTCCCTTCGACTTCCTCTCCCACATTGGCCATACCTTCTCCTCCTACGTGATCGCCGCCGACCTCAACATCCATAGTCGTTCCGCCGCCAGTTACGGTGGTGGCATCGGTTCCTCTCCCCCTTTCAAGGCCACCTCATCCCCATCCCCCAGCACACCCGTCCCGAATCCAACTCCACTCCCGATGTTATCCTTTCCTCCCCCAACCTCCTTGGCCACATAACGGTGGAGGTCCTGGAGCCTATTGGTAACGACCATCTCCCTGTCCTCCTCACTGTTTCAGACGGTCGTCGTCCCCTCCCTGACCCTCACAATGACCCTCCCCCTAAGTACATCCATGACTATTCACGTGCCAACTAGAATGCCTACCGGGATACCCTTTCCACCCGGGTCGATAGCCACCTCTTCACCTACCACCACCCTGATGATGTAACCCATGCCACCTCCTTTCTCTAGCAGACCTTGTCTGAGGTTGTGGAGGCCCACGTCCCTACTGTCGCCATCCACCCTCACTGTCCTACCTTACCCCCACAGGCTGTCCTCCTCCTCCGTGAATCCCCCCGTCTCTACCGTGCCTTCCTCCGCACGCGTGACCCGGACACACTACGAAGCCACCGGCAACTCCGGCGACACATTCGTAATTTGCTCGTGGCTAAGAAACGCCAGGGCTGGCGACAGACATGCACCCGTTTAAATGCTACCCTACCTATCAACTCGACCCAGTTATGGTCAGCCTTCCGTCGCCTTACTGGAACTAAACCCTCCCCCTACTATCCCCTTCTCCATGATGATCACACCTTCCCCGACTCCCTTAGTAAGGCCAATCACTTCGCCTCCTACCTCTCCAATGTCTTTTCCATCCCCGATGATCCCCAGTTCGATTACTCCCTCTTCCTGGATGTCCGCGATCGAACTGACACCTCTGTCCCTCCCCTTGCTCCTGGTTTCCAGTACTTGGACAACATTGCACACATGGAACTCAATGCCCCTATCACTACACAGGATCTCATTGCTACACTCCACATGAAACGCAACACCGCTTCTGGTCACGATCGTGTACCTACCATCACCTTCATGAAGCTCCTGTCTCTTTCCTCTCCACCCTGGCCAGGCTCTACAATGTAGTCCCGTCCTCCGGTTAATACCTCAACCTGTGGAAAACCTCCCGTATCCTAATGTTCCTTAAACCTGGCAAACTGCCGTCCGCCATCTCCTCCTACCGTCCCATCAGCCTCACCTCGGTCTTCAACGAGGTCCTGGAATCTATCCTCACCCGACGCATCCACCAGCATCTCCACCAGCACCGCCTCCTTCCCGTTACCCAGTGTTGCTTTCGGCCGTCCTTCTCTTCCGACGACCTTCTCCTTCACCTCACTCATCTTCTTTCCGACCGGCTTAATTCCCGTCGCTCCGCAATCTTCCTCTCCCTGGACCTCGAACGAGCTTATGACCACGTATTGCATTCTGGTCTCCCCTTCAAGCTCCAAACCTTCGCCCTTCCCATTAACTACGTCCATCTGATCGGCTCCTTTCTCTCCCGCCGTCCTTCCTATGTCACCACCCATAACACAGATTCCTCCACCTTTTTCCCCTCCGCCGGTGTGCCCCAAGGCTCCGTCCCCTCCCCCCTTCTGTACATTTTGTACACGGCGGACATGCCGCCGCCATCACCCCTGGTCCACCTTCTCCAGTTCGCCGATGACACCGCCTTCCTTGCCATTGCCCCCACCCTGCAGCGCTCCCAACACCTTCTCCAATCCCATCTTGACTGGTTCACCACTTGGTGCAACCAGTTGTTGCTCAAGGTCAATCCCTCCAAAACCCAGACGATCATTGTAGGCAAAACCACCCCTTCCTCCCGCCTCCTTGATTTCTATCTCACTATCTATGGCCGTCCTATCGCCCTCACTCCCACCCTTAAGTACCTCGACCGTCGCCTCTCTGGGACTCCCCATCTCTGGACAATTCAAGCCAAGGCATGCTCCTGACTCCGTCTCCTCAAGCTCCTTTCTGGCCGTACGTGGGGTCTGGACCCCTCCACCATCCTCCACACCTACAAATCCCTCATCCGCCCTACCCTTTGTTACGCCCATCCGGCCTGGATCTCCGCCCCCCCCTACCTTTCATAAATCCCTCCAAATCCTTGAACACCATGCTCTCCGCCTCGCCTATCGCCTATCACATCCTTTTCCTTGAAAGGATACAGATCCTGTACACCTCCCGCAAACTCGATCCTCCTCATCCGCTTGTCTCACCCATCCTCTCCCACCCCCGACTGCTGCTGCGCCTGTATTCCCACGTCCCACCTGGTCTCCATATCTCCACCCTCCTTACCCTCTCCCAAGGTGGCTTCCGCCAGCTCCCCCTCCCTGATGATGTCCTCCTCCCCTCCATCTACTCCTCCTATCAACTTTGATCCTTCCCCCCCACTTCCTGTGTCCTTTCCTTTAGGCACCCTCCCTCCCTTCCTTTCCCTTTTCCCCCGTCCCCTCCCTCCACCCCTCTTCCCCCGGGCGTCCCCTCCCCCTTCCTCCCTTCCCCCTGTCTTCCCTGCCCATGGCATCTGCTCTCCCCTCTCCCTCCCTCCCCCACTCCTCCTCTCTTGGCAGGTTCCCAGACTTGTACACAGTTAGTGAACATTTGCGCGCTAGAGATCAACGCCTCGTGTTCCGTGTGTGCCGTCGTTTTGTGCTTAAGTGGTTCAGTGTTATTCGTTTTGTGCTCCTACGTTCACGTGCGACAATTTTCGTTTCTGTCTGTGTCCATGTGTCTGAACAATTTTATCTTGGACTCTACGCCAATGAACGGCCCTTGTATTTTAAAATGTGTTGTCTCCGTTTATATGTCCACCATGTTTTTTCTCTAACTGTCTTCATTTGTATATCTGTGTTTCTCTGCGGCCAAAGAGCGGCGTCGTATGCTGCTGCAGGCCTGCCTGTACTACAGGTTTCAAAATATCAATAAAGAAAAAAAAATTTCGTTACCAATGTCAGTTTGGCTTAAAAACGTATTCCGTCAGACACAGTAACTTGGGAGGAAAGCCACTGCACTGGCTAAAATGTTTGTTTTTTGCAAGTCAGTAAGCATATGCGGAATCCAGTATGTCCACAACTTTCAGTACTGAATCGTTCTGTCACACTTTCATACAGAACGGTTCTTGTAACATGGGTGAAGGCAACAGGTAATGGGGAGGTCGCTTAATGCCTTTCTTCTCGCATGTTTATCGACTTTTCGCATCATCAGTAATGCAAACGGTCGACCACTTTGTTTCTCATGGTGCACATTTGTGTGGCCATCTGTAAAGGAGCTACATCATTTCCTAACCATTCCAGTGCTGAGAGCATTTGCTTAATACAATCTGCTGAAGAATTTCGGCAGCTTTCTTATCTCTAGCACTTAAAAAACGAATAACAGCATCGGTTTCACAACAGGTAGTATCTTCAATCGATTAGCCATTTGAAACACGTATAAGTAAAGCTATCGTAGTGGAGTTTGTGGACAGCCAACAATTGCAGGTGTTGATGGCGACCACAAAGCTACAATGGCCATGTATAGAAATGTGCCTCAAAAATTTCCTATGACAGTTCAAAGTGTGTACAAATCTTTTGATGCAGTTCATATTACTTGTTGTTGAAGTTACATGTAGCCTAATAACCGCCACACAAGCTGAGAAGGGGATCCAAAGACGTGATTAACTTCCAGCAAGGCGTTAGGATCTTCCCTCCCTCTGCTGGGCGCACTGGTGCCATCCGGGTAGCCTACCTGTGGGCGCTCGGCTTTAATATAGCGCAGCACTGGGAGTCGGGCGTGCTATTGTAATGAACGGTTATCGGCGGGACACCGAACTTCGCACTCTGCTGCGGCGTCAGTTACTTAACTTCTTGTAGCAAGGAAAAAAAGAAAGAAAGATAAAAAGAAAGGGTAAGAAGAAGGAGAGAGGACGGAGGTGCAGGGAGAAAAATGCTGTGGGGTGAACACAGACATACAACACTCACTACACGAGCAAGGAGCGACTATATTGCCGACCTATGTCGATACTAACCTGTTTCTGTTTTCATAATTTCACGTTAGAATGGTAGGGAAATACGCAGATTCTGCTACACTCCCTCTTGACAGGCAGCGAGGTGGAGAAGGCGTGTCATTTCTTGATAGATTGTCACAAACTTTGTTTTGCTGTGTTCCTACCGTTTTAAAAGTTAGAGCTCATTCGATGTGGACAGCTCTCAGGAGACTCGATAAGCTGCGACATTTCAAACAAGTATTTCTCTAGATATTCTTGAGACAGAATTATTTCCATTTCTCTGGTGTCGCAAGTCGTATTATCGATAGGTCATGCTCCCGAACTCCAAGTCACCATTCGTTAGCTTTCCTGACGTTTCAGTGAAGTATTATACAGAAGTGGGAAAGATATTACTGCCTCCATTTTTCTGTGGTGGATTTTATTGGCAGTCTTAATGAAATATATATATTCCAGCAGAGTAACACAGAAAATAAAAAATAATACACTATCTTGTCGCTTAATCTTCAAACGTTTTAGGTGCTGCTGTACATTAGTATTTAAAGCAAAAATATAGGGGAACTAAAAGAGCTCAAGCTCTTAACCTCTCACTGTTGAAAGTCTTGGGTGGTTGGGGGGGGGGGGGGTGAGACGCAGTCAGCTTTTTTTCCATTTAATACAGTTTATTATACAGGCTGATTCAGCTGAAATGTTCACCTGCAGTATTTCCAGAACCGTTCAAGGTACTATAACTCTAACTGCAAACAGGAGTTGTTATATATCATTGGGGACATGTCGAAAATGTGTGCCCCGACCGGTTCTCGAGCCCGGGACCTCCTGGTTACATGGCAGACGGTCTACCCATCTGGTTTTTTTTTTTTTTTTTTTGTATCTGCTCTGGGCGGACGTCGTAAGACACCCGTTTAAGTTCGTTGTTGATCGATTAAGTCAGTTTTTTTTATTACACAGGGCAACTAACCCTCTGACCGAACACGCTGAGCTACCGTTGGGGCACAGAGGATTGTGCGCCTGCAGGGACTTATCCCTTGCACGCTCCCCGTGAGATCCACATTCCCAACATGTCCACACCACTATATTCGTAGTGCGCCTAATAGATGTCTTCCCATCACACTCATTACTCGTGGCAGATTAATCTATCAAGTCCTGTACGAGTAGGGGCATAGCGTGTGCGTTCGCACGAGGTCAATGGTTGGGTGGCCATATTTTAACTATATATATGAAGTTAGTATCTTTTCCCGAAGGAACAGATACCACTTTGCCCCAACTCGTACGGGACTTCGTAGATTAATCTGCCACGAGTAATGGGTGTGATGGGCAAACATCTATTAGGCGCACTACGAATATAGTGGTGTGGACATGTTGGGAATATGGGTCTCACTCACGGGGAGCGTGCAAGGGATAAGTCCCCGCAGGCGCATTATCGTCTGTGCCCTCAGTGGCTCAGATTGATGGAGCGTCTGCCATGTAAGCGGGAGAGTGGCTCAAATGGCTCTGAGCACTACGGGACTTAGCATCTGAGCTCATCAGTCCCTTAGAACTTAGAACTACTTAAACCTAACTAACCTAAGGACATCACACACAACTATATGGAATCGATTAAAATGAGACTAAAACAATGCATAGCCAACACACACCAAAGAAAGTTGTACAAGTTATTAATGATGTCTAACAACCCGGTGATGAAAGTTTGCATTTGGAATATTTGGAACTGATGAAGAGGACAACTGGATAGACAGAAAAAGAAAAAAAAACATGAGAGTTAAAACGTTATGGAGCGTTTTTCAAGATAAATAGAGTCACGAAAACGGAGCTTACAAAGCGCCTGAAACGAAAATCTTACGAACACCATGTATGCCCACCTTTGACTAATGGTAGTGAGGTGTGGATTGTTAAGCGGATACCATGCTAAAACTATAACTGTCTAGATTCTGCGGCCAGAGTCATTTGACATAAAAGTCTTCTGTGTGCCGTACCGTGCCATAATGTAAAAATAATACTGGAGAAACCCGCGTTTCCGCCACGATTACAATGGCCTTCTTGCGGATCTATAAGGTCACTGTAACCTTGGTCGAAACATTGGTTTCTCCGGTACTGTCTTTTACGTTATGGTCGCGTACGATACCCGGAAAACTTTTATGACAACATTCATAAAACTATTCAAAAACTGAGTATACTCTCTATTTCTGTAAGTAAATCAAAGCTCAGAGGGCTACACTTGCAATTTACGCACTCGGATACACCACCACACAAAGCAATGCTTCGCACCAACGAAAACTGCCGTACCAAAAACATACTTAACCACTGCCATCTCAACGCAAAGATCAACGTTATTTATTGAAGTTAACTACGGTACTCTAACACAACCTGAAAAACCATACGTATGTAATAGGATTAAGAAGCATCTTACGCCACCAGAACCCTGATTTCCATATGAATTTGTACCGTAATAAGTGCTTCATTAACCACTGCAATTCCAAAAATGCAAACTACCAAAATGAAATTCAATCCTAATTTCAGTTAGATGAAACAAAACGATTACTATTATCACTCACTGTTTATTTGTCTCCACAATACGTTTGGAAGGCTTTACCTAACCTCCATCGGCAGTTGGATTTACCTGAATATTACTGTGGCATGTGCTTTGTGTGTATTGTTTGACGGTTTCACAGTAAACTGTTTTACCTTCTAGAACGGAGAAACAAAAGACATTTCAGTAAAAAGCTCAAAACATTTTGTCATTTACTGGAATAGTGTTTTGTTTCTCTCTACTACGCGTTGGCTTAAGTTACTCCAAAGTCGTCACACAAAACCGACATGCTGTATTAAAGCACATAAAACCAACTGGTGGTTGCGTTATTCAACGTCAATAACAGTCACGGTAAAGCCTAACCAAATCTTTTTCGCATTGAAACCTAACTTTGTTTGATCTGCATTTCGCAGCTATGACATAAAGAGAACAAGGGTAGCAAAATTACTTTGAAAAGAAGAAGCAGTAGGCCATATATATGTCTAAGAGACTAGTTCATCGAAGTTTTCACTTTGTTCGTGTTCAGTATTTATAAGCCTACTGCAACGATATTGATAATCACTTCACACCTTAAATGAAAAAAAATTAAAAAGACAAATTTTCAAAATTCCACTAACACACAATCTGTCCTATGTCTATCAGAACTGATTTGATCAGTTCCTCAAAGTTTCCACTCCGTTCGCGTTTAGTCTTTATAATCCTACGACAGAATTAATAATCGTCTCTCACCTTCAATGTAAAAACAATTGAAATATAAGATGACCTGTTTTAGCACCAATGATTCATGAAATTGTCAAGTTGTGTAATAATGGCGGTCACAGTAACAAACGAATCTCTGTCTCATTAAAATATACGTCCATTAAAGTTAGATAAATCTTTTAAATCGCAAAGCTCATTCCTTCATTAAACCTCAACGTTTTCATAAAGCACAAATTATGTGAAAAAACTTAATAACCGTCTCACGTGTATATTAATTCGGGTTTTTCAATGCATCTCATCAGTAAATCATTAAGCCAGCACCTTTCAATGTAATAATAAGCGAAAGAGTGCGACCGTACTAATTTCGATGATCATATAGCAAAGTCACCAATAAAGTGTGTTTTAGATTGCCTTCTTTAGTGCGACGAGAGTAACAGTTTTTCTGAGGTGAAGAATGCTGCTTCATCACTGCATGTGTCACATTCCATATGTACGTTTATCAAACGGTTTCAATCACATGTGCTACTCTTTCCCAGTATTTAAGCCAGCTACTCCTGAAGTCAAAACTTGATCCAGTTTATAGAGGTTAGATAACTCTGGTGCTGCTTCTTGCACATTTTATACATAGTAAAATTATAGGCTAATATGAAATTTAATTTTTAATTGCTATTATAAATGTTCACAGAAAACTGTAAAAACGTTCAACGAGAAATAAATTAAATACGAGTATGTTCACCCTATGAAAACGTGCGGTGCTATACGGTCCAATGATAATAATGTGACTATCGCCTTTGCTTGATGTCAACGCGTATCAACCACAAATTGGAAGAACTAGCCAACAATGGTGTACACAAAATCACTTTCCTGATTGTAGTAAGCCAAAGACATAGCGGCTAGGTGACTTTGACATGTACACATCTCGATGCTGCAGACTTACTACCACATTTGTTAAAGGACTTTTTGAAGCTTTCCACTTCGGCTGTTTTGACAAGTATTCAGTTTATTATATCGTGCACGAGAGGTCGCTTTTGGCCTTACAGGTCATTTTCAAGCGCAGTAGGGTGTCGATGTGTTAAGTAGTTATCGTGTTATTTCACCCATACATGACTTATCATTCGGCAGGATATACAACTGAAATAACACACTCCTAGCAACTATGTGCATGTGTCGGAGCTGTAAATGGCGTGATAAGTAAAACCGAACAATACTTTTGCCGAATTGATAGTTCTTTGAGTTGCAACCCTGAGAAGGGAATGATGGTTTTAACGAATTACAAGGAAATTTTTTTTTTGTATGCTATAGAGTAATTTCATTTCGTTTTCCTTTCTAATGTCAGAGTTGTTTAGATAAGTAGTTTTGAAGGCCAAATACTCTTTCTATGGTCTTTCCATATTACGCTTATTTTCTCTCCTTGTAGAGACTCATATAGCCACTGATGCACATACTCTTAAAAATTTACAGCCGAAAACCCAAATTCCTCTTCCTCTTGCTAACAGACACAAATGCAGACCTTTATACAACGTTTATTAATGTCAATATAGAAATCAAAGTATTAACAGGACGTATAAAGGTTACGAGCATTTCATTTAAAAATGAATTTAATTAGCAGTATACGATAAAGTCTTTTAGGCACAACGATATGGTTACGGAGCTCTCTAGAGAACGCCCCATAATGAACAGCTCCTGGATTGTAATTTCGTACCTGTTGAGACAGCCAAAGAAGAAGTTGCTGGCAACGTCGCATAAAAGGAATTCCCCAACGCCGTGCGGTGTACGTGTCTCGTGTAACAGCCGAGGTTGAAGCGTCTCAATGTTTCTGAATCTTCTAGAGCATCGTTAGAGTTTGTTTCGGCTTCCGGCATAATCTGTACCGTTAGATACATATGACTTTCGATATTCTGTTTTCCTCTTCACTTTATTATTAATATTAATCTTGAAGTTAGAGCTCAAATTTTGTCTGTGTAGCATTCAAACATGGCTACTGGCGACATACCAACATGCAACACTGGTCTAAAAGTTCTTAAACGTCTCAGCAGCCCATACTAAACACAAAGAACTCTGCAATAGAATGTATTCTGTTCTCCAAAAACCCAAACTCATACAACACATGGCAAAAAATTGAAGCCATGTCTGTCTGTCTCTCTCTCTCTCTCTCTCTCTCCCTCTCTCTCTCTCTCTCTCACACACACACACACACACACACACACACACACACACACACACACACAAGCAAACAAACGCGCCCGCGGTCAGTGACAGACACATCCCTAAAAGCCTACTGTCAACACAAAGTTCCGAAATTCCCTCAGAAAATACATAAAACAAGATGGCTGAATAGTTGTATATATCGTAAAACGTAGTCTGCTTTCTTAAAGTCCTGGCCATTTTAAAAACCACAATCAACAGCTAAAAGCAAATTACATGACCACCTCACATTTATCAATTTACAGAGCCTATTACAAGTACTATGTGGTGACAAACAGTAAGCAGAATGAAGTACTTTACTGTAACGTCGTATACAAACGTTAAAATGTAATTGATATGGCAGAGTTGACAACGGTATGTAACATACAAATAGCTGCAGTAAGGTACTGCGAGATAATTTTTTTCTTTTTTTTTCAGGCCTAACACTTTATTCAAAACAAGATGTACTACAAATATATTTCTGCTAGTTAATGTACTGCAAATGACAGACAGCTATATAAGCAACAGTACTTACTATTGAGGCATATTTCGATACAGTGTTATGACCATAATAACAATAATTCCAAAACGGTATGTGTTATCATGCAGTTTTTACTTGTGTTCGACAGAAAACGATGATGAAAATTAATGGAAACGTGTGTGGGCGTAAACGAAGAAATCAGTGTTTGCTCTGCGTAGAATCCTTTTTCTAAAACCTGTTTAGTTTAGGGCATGTAAAAGGCCAGAACCTCGTATTCCTACACTATGTGATCAAAAGTATCCGGACACTTGGCTGAAATGACTTACAAGTTTGTGGCGCCCTCCATCGGTAATGCTGGAATTCAGTATGGTGTTGGCCCACCCTTAACCTTGATGACTGCTTCCACTCTCGCAGACGTACGTTCAATCAGGTGCTGGAAGGTTTCTTGGGGAATAGGAGCCCATTCTTCACGGAGTGCTGCACTGAAAAGAGGTATCAATGTCGGTCGATGAGGGCTGGCACGAAGTCGGCGTTCCAAAACATCCCAAAGGTGTTCTATAGGATTCAGGTCAGGACTCTGTGCAGGCCAGTCCATTGAAGGGATGTTATTGTCGCGTAACCATTCCGCCACAGGCCGTGCACGATGAACAGGTGCTCATTCGTGTTGAAAGATACAATCGCCATTCCCGAATTGCTCTACAGAAGTGGGAAGCAAGAAGGTGCTTAAAACATCAGTGTGCTGTGATAGTGCCACGCAAAACAACAAGGGGTGCAAGCCTCCTCCATGATAAACACGACCACACCATAACACCACTGCCTCCGAATTTTATTGTTGGCTCTACACACGCTGGAAATGACGTTCACCGGGCATTCGCCATACCCACACGCTGTCATCGGATCGCAACATTGTGTACCGTGGTTCGTCACTCCACGCAACGTTTTTCCACTGTTAAGTCGTCCAGTGTTTACGCCAAGCGAGGCGCCATTTGGCATTTACTGGCGTGATGTGTGGCGTATGGGGAGCCACTCGACCATGAAATCCAAGATTTCTCACCTCCCGCCTGTCATAGTACTTAAAATGGATCCTTATACAGTTTGGATTTCCTGTGTGATGGTCTGGATAGATGTCTGCCTATTACACAGTACGACCCTCTTCAACTGTTGTTGGTCTCTGTCAGTCAACAGACGAGGTCGGCTTGTACGCTTTTGCGCTGTACGTGTCCCTTCACGTTTCCACTTCACTATCACAGCGGAAACAGTGGACCTAGGGATGTTTAGGAGTGTAGAAATCTCGCGTGCAGACGTATGGCACAAGTGACACCCAATCACCTGACCACGTTCGAGGCCTTGGGTTCCATGGAGTGCCCCATTCTGCTCTCTCACGATGTCTGATGACTTCTGAGGTCGCTGATATGGAGTACCTGGCAGTGTCAGTACAATGCACCTAATATGAAAAACGTATGTTTTTGGGGATGTCCGGATACTTTTTATCAGATAGTGTATATATTCCTTCTCTCCATCATGAGAGGCTGCTGTTTCTTATGCTTATTACATTTTTGACATTAACAAATTTACTTGGGCACATATTTGCACTAATTTTACTCTGTTTAACTAATACAAGTATGTACCATCGTACGAGGGGCATTAAATAAGTAATGTAACACATTTTTTTCTGACAGGAGGTTGGTTTAATTCAGGATTCCAGTGCACCGAATTATTCCCCACTCTTTTGGTTACAAATCAACGCAATCTCCTTTCACTGCGACAGCCTTACGCCATCTTTCTGAGAGGACCTAGAAGGGCCGCATGGTACCACTCCACTGTTCGACATCGGAGCCAACATCTAGCTGCATCAATAACGTTCCAAACACCGACGTACTGCAACCCGCGGCGTTCATCCTTCTTGGGCCAAATAGATGGTAGACTGAGGACAACATAATGTACTTCAGAGTTGATCAATGCACCATGAGGGAGGATATCAAACAGAATATCGCCTTCAGAGTCCCAGAACACCGTCGATATGGCTCTGCCGACCGTGGGTGCGGCTTTGAACTTCTTCTTTGGACAAGGGGTGGTGAGGCACCTCTCCATGGATTGCCGTTTTGTGTACTGTTCGAAGTGATGGACACATCTACATCTACATCTACATTTATACTCCGCAAGCCACCTAACGATGTGTGGCGGAGGGCACTTTACGTGCCACTGCCATTACTTCCTTTTCCTGTTCCAGTCGCGTATGGTTCGCGGGAAGAACGACTGCCGAAAAGCCTCCGTGCGTGCTCGAATCCCTCTAATTTTACATTCGTGATCTCCTCGGGAGGTATAAGTAGGGGGAGGCAATATATTCGATACCTCATCTAGAAACGCACCCTCTCTAAACCTGGACAGCAAGATACACCGCGATGCAGAGCGCCTCTCTTGAAGAGTCTGCCACTTGAGTTTGCTTAACATCTCCGTAACGCTATCATGCTTACCAAATAACCCTGTGACAAAACGCTCCGCTCTTCTTTCGATCTTCTCTATCTCCTCTGTCAACCCGACCTGGTACGGATCCCACACTGATGAGCAATACTCCATTAGGTCGAACGAGTGTTTTGTAAGCCACCTCCTTTGTTGACGGGCTACATTTTCTGAGGGCTCTCCCAATGAATCTCAACCTGGCACCCGCCTTTCCAACAGTTAATTTTATGTAATCATTCCACTTCAAATCGTTCCGTACGCATACTCCCAGATATTTTACATAAGTAACTGCTACCAATGTTTGTTCCACTACCATATAATCATATAATAAAGGATCCTTCTTTCTAAGTATTCGCAATACATTACATTTGTCTATGTTAAGGGTCAGTTGCCACTCCCTGCACCAAGTGCAGATCTTTCTGCATTTCGCTGCAATTTTCTAATGCTGCAACATCTCTGTATACTGCAGCATCATCTGCGAAAAGCCGCATGGAACTTCCGACACTATCTACTAGGTCATTTATATATATATTGTGAAAAGGAATGGTCCCATAACACTCCCCTGTGGCACGCCAGATGTTACTTTAACGTCTGTAGACGTCTCTCCATTGAGACCAACATGCTGTTTTCTGTTTGCTAAAAAATCTTCAATCCAGCCACACAGCTGGTCTGATATTCCGTAGGCTCTTACTTTGTTTATCAGGCGACAGTGCGGCACTGTATCGAACGCCTTCCGGAAGTCAAGGAAAATGGCATCTACCTGGGAGCCTGTATCTAATATTTTCTGGGTCTCATGTTTCACCTTATGTGACAATGTTCGACAAAAACTCGTCACGATCAGCGCGCAAGCAATTCCGCACAGATGGCCCTTCGTTGCTCTTTTTTGTCTTTTGTTAAGCTGCGAGGAACCCAGTGCGCACACATTTTTGAGTACCCCAACTGGTGGACGATTGTGTCAGCATTACCAGCAGGGACGCCCGGTTGAACAGCGAGGTGTTTGACTGTGATCCGTCTGTCACCTCGAATGAGAGAGAGTGTCCGCAAGTTCCGACATTGCAAGAGTCACAGCTGTATGCAGCCGGCCGGCACTCGGAATATAGGACAGGTTTGCGCTACCTCGTTGCGATGATGACACAGGCCTCTCCAAATGACTCACTGTGCTTTTGTCCACTGTCTTGTCTCCGTAGACATTCTGTACAGGTATATATATACTGAGATGGCATCTGTTCTTTCGGACATGTCCGAAAGAATGAAATTACATGTCCGAAAGAACAGATGCCATCGCAGTATATATATATATATATATATATATATATATATATATATATATATATATATATATAGGGTGAGTCACCTAACATTACCGCTGGATATATTTCGTAAACCACATCAAATACTGACGAATCGATTCCACAGGCCGAACGTGAGGAGAGGGGCTAGTGTAATTGGTTAATACAAACCATTAAAAAAATGCACGGAAGTATGTTTTTTTAACACAAACCTACGTTTTTTTAAATGGAACCCCGTTAGTTTTGTTAGCACATCTGAACATATAAACAAATACGTAATCAGTGCCGTTTGTTGCATTGTAAAATGTTAATTACATCCGGAGATATTGTAACCTAAAGTTGACGCTTGAGTATCACTCCTCCGCTGTTCGATCGTGTGTATCGGAGAGCACCGAATTACATAGGGATCCAAAGGGAACGGTGATGGACCTTAGGTACATAAGAGACTGGAACAGAACATTACGTCCACATGCTAACACCTTTTTATTGGTCTTTTTCACTGACGCACATGTACATTACCATGAGGGGTGAGGTACACGTACACACGTGGTTTCCGTTTTCAATTACGGAGTGGAATAGAGTGTGTCCCGACATGTCAGGCCAATAGATGTTCAGTGTGGTGGCCATCATTTGCTGCACACAGTTGCTATCTGTGGCGTAATGAATGTCGTACACGCTGCAGTACATCTGGTGTAATGTCGCCGCAGGCTGCCACAATACGTTGTTTCATATCCTCTGGGGTTGTAGGCACATCACAATACACATTCTCCTTTAACGTACCCCACAGAAAGAAGTCCAGAGGTGTAAGATCAGGAGAACGGGCTGGCCAATTTATGCGTCCTCCACGTCCTATGAAACGCCCGTCGAACATCCTGTCAAGGGTCAGCCTAGTGTTAATTGCGGAATGTGCAGGTGCACCAACATGCTGATACCACATACGTCCACGCGTTTCCAGTGGGACATTTTCGAGCAACGTTGGCAGATCATTCTGTAGAAACGCGATGTATGTTGCAGCTGTTTGGGCCCCTGCAATGAAGTGAGGACCAATGAGGTGGTCGCCAATGATTCCGCACCATACATTTACAGTCCACGGTCGCTGTCGCTCTACCTGTCTGAGCCAGCGAGGATTGTCCACAGACCAGTAATGCATGTTCCGTAGATTCACTGCCTCGTGGTTTGTGAAACCCGCTTCATCGGTAAACAGGTAGAACTGCAACGCATTCTCTGTTAATTCCCATTGACAGAATTGCACTCGATGATTAAAGTCATCACCATGTAATTGCTGATGTAGCGACACATGAAACGGGTGAAAGCGGTGACGATGCAGTATGTGCATGACACTACTTTGACTCAGTCCACCGGCTCTGGGTTCATGGCAACAGCAGCTAACACACCAACTGCACCCGCTTCTCCTGTGACGGGCCTGTTACGGACCCGTTTGCGTGCTACGACCATACCTGTTGCATACAATTGGCGGTAGATGTTTTGCAATGTGCGGCACGTTGGATACTCTCTGTCCGGGTACCGTTCTGCATACACCCTGCAGGCTTCAGCTGCATTTCGTCGACACTCGCCATAGATGAGTATCATCTCCGCCTTTTCAGAGTTCGAATACACCATGGCCACAGTTCCTACAACACTACACTATCACAGACGTCTGGTAACACGGTGTACTACAGTTGGTCTGCGTACGGAGACGAATGCAGAATAACAATAGCAGCAAGCGCTACATGCGGACACTGCGACAGCTAGACCAAACCACAACAGTGCACTACAGCCACACTCGTAAACACGGTCGTCATCGTAAACATGTCCCTGCAGATGCTGCTCGCCGACCGTGGCATGTGTTTGTTACAACACGCAACTGAACGCCGGAGGTTTCAAGCGTCAAATTTAGGTTACAATATCTCCGGATGTAATTAACATTGTACAATGCTACAAACGGCACTCATTACGTATTTGTTTATATGTTCAAATGTGCTAACAAAACTAACGGGGTTCCATTTAAAAAAACGTAGGTTTGTGTTAAAAAACATACTTCCGTGCATTTTTTTATGATTTGTATTAAACAATTTCACTAGCCCCTCTCCTCACGTTCGGCCTGTGAAATCGGTTCGTCGGTATTTGATGTGGTTTACGAAATATATCCATCGGTAACGTTAGGTGACTCACCCTATATATATATATATATATATATATATATATATATATATATATATATATATATATGTGTGTGTGTGAAGGGAGACGAAAATTTAATAGTCATGGGTGACTGGAATTCGAGTGTAGGAAAAGGGAGAGAAGGAAACATAGTAGGTGAATATGGATTGGGGGACAGAAATGAAAGAGGAAGCCGCCTGGTAGAATTTTGCACAGAGCACAACATAATCATAACTAACACTTGTTTTAAGAATCATGAAAGAAGGTTGTATACATGGAAGAACCCTGGAGATACTAAAAGGTATCAGATAGATTATATAATGGTAAGACAGAGATTTAGGAACCAGGTTTTAAATTGTAAGACATTTCCAGGGGCAGATGTGGACTCTGACCACAATCTATTGGTTATGACCTGTAGATTAAAACTGAAGAAACTGCAAAAAGGTAGGAATTTAAGGAGATGGGACCTGGATAAACTAAAAGAACCAGAGGTTGTACAGAGATTCAGGGAGAGCATAAGGGAGCAATTGACAGGAATGGGGGAAAGAAATACAGTAGAAGAAGAATGGGTAGCTTTGAGGGATGAAGTAGTGAAAGTAGCAGAGGATCAAGTAGGTAAAAAGACGAGGGCTAGTAGAAATCCTTGGGTAACAGAAGAAATATTGAATTTAATTGATGAAAGGAGAAAATATAAAAATGCAGTAAGTGAAACAGGCAAAAAGGAATACAAATGTCTCAAAAATGAGATCGACAGGAAGTGCAAAATGGCTAAGCAGGGATGGCTAGAGGACAAATGTAAGGATGTAGAGGCCTATCTCACTTGGGGTAAGATAGATACCGCCTACAGGAAAATTAAAGAGACCTTTGGAGATAAGAGAACGACTTGTATGAATATCAAGAGCTCAGATGGAAACCCAGTTCTAAGCAAAGAAGGGAAAGCAGGAAGGTGGAAGGAGTATATAGAGGGTCTATACAAGGGCGATGTACTTGAGGACAATATTATGGAAATGGAAGAGGATGTAGATGAAGATGAAATGGGAGATATGATACTGCGTGAAGAGTTTGACAGAGCACTGAAAGACCTGAGTCGAAACAAGGCCCCCGGAGTAGACAATATTCCATTGGAAATACTGACGACCGTGGGAGAGCCAGTCCTGACAAAACTCTACCATCTGGTGAGCAAGATGTATGAAACAGACGAAATACCCGCAGACTTCAAGAAGAATATAATAATTCCAATCCCAAAGAAAGCAGGTGTTGACAGATTTGAAAATTACCGAACTATCAGCTTAATAAGTCACAGCTGCAAAATACTAACACGAATTCTTTACAGACGAATGGAAAAACTAGTAGAAGCCAACCTCGGGGAAGATCAGTTTGGATTCCGTAGAAACACTGGAACACGTGAGGCAATACTGACCTTACGACTTATCTTAGAAGAAAGATTAAGGAAAGGCAAACCTACGTTTCTAGCATTTGTAGACTTAGAGAAAGCTTTTGACAATGTTGAGTGGAATACTCTCTTTCAAATTCTAAAGGTGGCAGGGGTAAAATACAGGGAGCGAAAGGCTATTTACAATTTGTACAGAAACCAGAAGGCAGTTATAAGAGTCGAGGGGCATGAAAGGGAAGCAGTGGTTGGGAAGAGAGTAAGACAGGGTTGTAGCCTCTCCCCGATGTTGTTCAATCTGTATATTGAGCAAGCAGTAAAGGAAACAAAAGAAAAATTCGGAGTAGGTATTAAAATTCATGGAGAAGAAATAAAAACTTTGAGGTTCGCTGATGACATTGTAATTCTGTCAGAGACAGCAAAGGACTTGGAAGAGCAGTTGAATGGAATGGACAGTGTCTTGAAAGGAGGATATAAGATGAACATCAACAAAAGCAAAACAAGGATAATGGAATGTAGTCTAATTAAGTCGGGTGATGCTGTGGGAATTAGATTAGGAAATGAGGCACTTAAAGTAGTAAAGGAGTTTTGCTATTTGGGGAGCAAAATAACTGATGATGGTCGAAGTAGAGAGGATATAAAATGTAGGCTGGCAATGGCAAGGAAAGCGTTTCTGAAGAAGAGAAATTTATTAACATCCAGTATTGATTTAAGTGTCAGGAAGTCATTTCTGAAAGTATTCGTATGGAGTGTAGCCATGTATGGAAGTGAAACATGGACGATAAATAGTTTGGACAAGAAGAGAATAGAAGCATTCGAAATGTGGTGCTACAGAAGAATGCTGAAGATTAGATGGGTAGATCACATAACTAATGAGGAAGTATTGAATAAGATTGGGGAGAAGAGAAGTTTGTGGCACAACTTGACCAGAAGAAGGGATCGGTTGGTAGGACATGTTCTGAGGCATCAAGGGATCACCAATTTAGTATTGGAGGGCAGCGTGGAGGGTAAAAATCGTAGAGGGAGACCAAGAGATCAATACGCTAAGCAGATTCAGAAGGATGTAGGTTGCAGTAGGTACTGGGAGATGAAAAAGCTTGCACAGGATAGAGTAGCATGGAGAGCTGCATCAAACCAGTCTCAGGACTGAAGACCACAACAACAAATATATATATATATATATATATATATATATATATATATATATATAAGGCTCACCGGCCACTTGGCCATCTTCTTCTTCTGTGTGAATGCACAAACAGTGTCCGAACTCTTACGGGAATCGGCAACACGTCGCGAGTAATGAGTATAATGGGCGAGGGCACTACGAATGTAGTGCGGGACAATACGTTGAGAATGTGGGTTTCGAGGGAGGCGTGCCAGAGATAAATCCCTCCAGTAGCGCTCTTGTCTGCGTCCTCGGTGGCTCAGATGGATAGAGCGTTTGCCATGCAAGCAGGAGATCCCAGGTTCGAGTCCCGGTCGAGACACACATTTTCATCTGTCCCCGTTGAGGTATCTCAACGCCTTTAAGCAGCTAAGGGTGTTCATTTCATTGTAATTTCATTCTGTACAGCTGCGAAGCTCTGGTTTTCCGCCAAAACAAACTCAATGACAGCTCTCTGCTTGGAACGAACTTCCGTTACAGATGCCATTTTGAAGGCTACGTATAGTTCGGCCCCAATCAGAACTTCATGAAGCTGGAAGGGTTGAAGCGGGAAAATTGCAAATTTTTTAGGCTAAATTGGCCGACAAAAAAACATGTCGCATTACTTATTGAACGCTCCCTCTTATAAACGTCGCCACACTTTGTCGATAGGAAAGAGTATTTGCGATGTAATAACGTTTCAAAAGTTTCTGTCGTTTACTCGTTTTCGGTAAGAAATACTTCAGTGCATCATACAATGTTTTAGCAATTGACGTAACATTACGGCAGAAGTCCCTCAGCTGATATTATTGAATATACCATCTCCCAGTGGCCTGCAGCGCTCAGGGAACCGTATACCAAAACAAAACACGAGTGTTGGCTATTGGCGCATCCCGCTCGCCACTGGCATTCATATTTAATTAAAACGCCACAGCCGCAGGTTATCACGCCTGCTGTACAAACCAAAACATGCGCTACTTTACAATTTCCAGGAAACGCCGATCGCTGTGTAAACTCGTCATCACTACCTATGTTAGCAAAATCTTGAAAAAACCTTTACATCTTGAGGTAAACATTACAGATCGCTTAGAATTATTTTAAGAAATTTAACAGACTGGTTTGTAAAATCATCCTAGCGGGACTTGGTAGATTATACCAGAGTAGTGCAGGAAAGACACCTGTCGGGATAAAATGTGATGGCACGTACAAGATGACTTTGCTAAATACAAAACAGGAACCCTTTCCTGTGAAGACTGAGAGGAGAAAAGGTCATATGGACCCGTACCCGCAAATGCCTTCCACGGAAGGTACACCCATACGTAACTCAACACACACTTTCATGCGCGTTGTGAATTAGCGAATGACGTTCTTCCGCTTTCCTTGTAAGGGCTACAAATCTTTGATAAAAAGCATCATGAAGTACCTATCCCTTCGGCCTACCTTGGTTAACGAAGCACTCGTCATACGAGCACAAGTAATTTTCCCATGTTCGAATTCACTTAGTTCCAACATAATGAACGCATATCTACACAGCTGGCCGTTGTGGCCGAGCGGTTCTAGATGCTTCAGTCGGGAACCGCGCTACTGCTACGGTCGCAGGTTCGAATCCTGCCTCGGGCATGGATGTGTGTGCTGTCCTTAGGTTAGTTCGGTTTAAGTAGTTCTAAGTCTAGGGGACTGATGACCTCAGACGATAAGTCCCATAGTGCTCAGAGCCATTTGATATCTGAACTGTTCTGACCACGACTGACAGGTTAAATACAACAACCAGCCTGCAGGCTTGGCTAGCAACTGTATTTACATTCAAACATCCGTTTCTAGTGGTGTTTCCATTTTTTTTTTTCAATCCCTGTACATCTCCACCTTCATGCGTTTACAACCACATGTCAATCTAACCTCTTTTCTCCTTATCCTCTCCGGAGTTGCTACCTGTAGTTCGTCCTTCGGTAGCAAAATCACGTATAAAGAATATATTAGGAATCAGTGGACCACTCTTTCAGTAATGTGCCGCGCTTGCTACTGCCAGGTGTGACTGAATAATCGTACGGAGGAATCTATGCCCTTCAGGAATAGGTGATGGCAGCGACTGGAAACCACGCACTTTACCATTGGTAGAGCTTTTATTAAATGATCATCATCAGTCATTATCATTAGGCATATTACCTCCATTGCTTCTACATGCTTACTACCGACATCGTCCGCCCCAGTAGCTGAGTGGTCAGCGTGACGGATTGCCGTTCTCTGGGCCCGGGTTCGATTCCCGGCTGGGTCGGAGATTTTCTCCGCTCAGGGACTGGGTGTTGTGTTGTGTTCATCATCATTTCATCCCCATCCGGCGTGCAGGTCGCCCAATGTGGCGCCGAATGTAATAAGACCTGCGATATGGCGGCCGGACCTGCCCCGCGAGGGGCCTCCCGGCCAATGACGCCAAACGCTCATTTCCACTACCGACATCAACCTACTTTCCATTAACTGATCTTATCAGTCTGTTTTATCTATTAGAATCCAGAAAAGACATTTTTCGGTTCATCTGCAATTCATTCACCTCGATATAAGTCAAACCCACCTCCATTTCAGGTCAGTTTCAATCACAACTCCTCATTCCACTGCAGTGTGTTCTCTAATCTGTTTGATCGTTTTCCACTCTCAGCTAGTAATCCCCGTCAATTCCATGGCTCAGTAAGCAATTATTGAACACGTTCTGCAATAATAACATACGTAAGTGAAAAAACAGGCCTCGCACATCGATTGAAAACTTTCCTTTTCAGACACTTGGGAAGCTTAATTCTGAATTCTTTATCCAGTTTTCCGAAAGTGCTCCACGACATTGCGTGTGTGTGTGTGTATTGTGTATTGAACCGAGGACGTAGATACGATGGAGCTGCTTCGTCCCGCCGTAGCCCTCAGTGGTTCACAACCCCACAGCAGACCTTAGCAGTCCACTAACACCAACGCCGCCCCACACCGAACCCAGGGTTACTGTGCAGTTCAACTCACGGGAATGTCTCCGCCGGGCGGATTAGTACTGGAGACCGACACACCTTCCCGCTCGGGAAGCAGCGCGTTAGATTGCGCGGCCAGTCGGGTGGGCACTCCACGACAGACTTACTCTTCCAGTTTGACCAAAAAAAAAAAAAAAAAAGACCTAGAATTGGAGTAAGAAACGAAATGAAACTTCATTGTTTAAGAGGTTACACGATGTTCAGAGATTACAACAAAATTGAGTCAAATTTACAAAGAACGTGGCAGTTCGAGCTCACTTATCAGTGTGAGGCTGCACCCTCTCTGACCTGGATGCATGCACTGAATCGACTGAGAAGGGTATAATTAGTTCATTGTATTCACTCCTGGAGCAAGGTGGCGCACAGCTGTTGCAATCGATCCTTGATATCCTGAATATTGGCACGGGGCCGGAGTTGGCGTCGGAGTTGGTCTTTCTGGGACATATCTGGCTATCTTGCTAGCCATGGGAGCACCTCGAGATCACGCAGGCAGTTCATAGAGACGCGTACTATGTGTGGCCTATCATTGTTCTACTGAAAAATAATACCACGATGTCGTCATACGAGAGATAACACAGGAGGAGGTAGGATGTCCGCGACGTGTCGTTAAGCAATTAGATCTCCCTCAGTCACTACCGGCTGTGACCTGGAGTCATCCCACCAGCTGTGACCTAAAGTCATACCCACCAACTGTGACCTGAAGTCATACCCAATGGCTTCCCACACCGTGACGTCTGGAGTAACACCACTGTACCGTTCTGAAACCTTGGAACAATTGAACTTCTGCTCTGGACGCCGTCATACACGCTGATAATGATCATCCGGGTTAGTGTCCCATAAATTTCATATTGGATGATTCGACCGGCCCGCCAAAATGAGCCCCACAACGAGGCCGCTTTCAAACTCTGTCCAGCACAGATAACACTGTCTCACAAGTGCACTCATCAACTACTCCCCCCCCCCCCCAACCCCAGATCCTTCACACTGATCACAGTAAGTCTGTCGATGTCCAAGCCCCTTATATACTTCGTCTCACCTGGTAACCATAGTCAAATGGAACGTCACTAATGCAGTCTGATGGGCGTTATAGCTATCAGAGAAACTTGTAATTCTAAATACATACCCGTCGATGGTGTGAACGTGTACGAAGCTACACTAAAATCCGACCATGTCTTCTGGGTGCTGCACTTTTTTTTATCAAGCTGTGTGTTTCTTTAGTCCACCATTGTATATAGGTGGCCAGAGTAGATGGCTAACCATGCAGAGGACACGGGCACGATTCCCGCTACTGTCAACGCTTTTTCTTTGGTGGCGGGATTGGTGCGCAGAGCTCTCAGCCTCGTGATGCCGACTGAGGAGCTGCTTGACCGAGAAGTAATGGCTACATGGTCGGGAACGTCTTAAAACGGCCGGGAAAGCGGAGTGCTGACAACATGCCCCTCCATACCGCATCCACATGACACTGCAACGCAGAGAATGACACGGCGGCCGGTAGACGTCGCATGGAGGCGATCTCGTTTTTGTTTATTTATTTCCCTTTCCATCCACTCATTGTCTTCAAGTGCTCTAAAATTTAGAACCCACTACTACCCTTATTTTCTTGTTAATATGTACTGTTTCATTTTCGATATGAATTTTATACGTTACTAGCTGACAAACCCGTCGTTGCCCGGGTGCCGCGCGGAGTGGCCGCGCGGTCTCAGGCGCCATGTCACGGATTGCTCGGCCCCTCCCACCGGAGATTCGAGTCCTCCCTCGGGCATGTGTGTGTGTGCGTTGTTCTTAGCATATGTTAGTTTAAGTAGTGTGTAAGTCTAGGGATTGATGACCTCAGCAGTTTGGTCCCTTGGGATTTCACACACATTTTTTTGTTGCCCTGGTATTCATTTGCCAATTTGACCTCTGACTGAGACGAACATTTTCCTTTCGTTTATTATTAGAATAGACTCGGTATGAGATGATCCTGAACAGTTTCTGTAGACTGCTACGCGTGTCTACAACGTGAGTTTGTAAACATCTCTGAGGCTAAGCGTCTTCATAGCTGTTTTCACCTACAGCCGTTTTGCGCTGCGCAATTGAAAGCTGTCGAAAGGGCTGCCAGGATTGTGGAGGATGTTGCTAGTAAACAACACAAGTATATTAAAACGTCATGCGAGATGCGGGAGTTTTCCATGCATCTCAGTGTTTATGACGCCATATCTCCTCATCTATGTGTCATACAATGGTATGATTTCCTAGATGTATTCAGTAGCATTTTTGGTCGCTGTCTACAAAATTTGTTTGGGAATAGACTAAGTGGAAAAGAAGTCACAAATTTAAACACCATGCAGAATGTGGCAGTTTTTCACGAGTCTCATTATTCTTGACGTCATATCTTCTGAACTACGATAAATACACTCCTGGAAATGGAAAAAAGAAAACATTGACACCGGTGTGTCAGACCCACCATACTCGCTCCGGACGCTGCGAGAGGGCTGTACAAGCAATGATCACACGCAAGGCACAGCGGACACACCAGGAACCGCGGTGTTGGCCGTCGAATGGCGCTAGCTGCGCAGCATTTGTGCACCGCCGCCGTCAGTGTCAGCCAGTTTGCCGTGGCATACGGAGCTCCATCGCAGTCTTTAACACTGGTAGCATGCCGCGACAGCGTGGACGTGAACCGTATGTGCAGTTGACGGACTTTGAGCGAGGGCGTATAGTGGGCATGCGGGAGTCCGGGTGGACGTACCGCCGAATTGCTCAACACGTGGGGCGTGAGGTCTCCACAGTACATCGATGTTGTCGCCAGTGGTCGGCGGAAGGTGCACGTGCCCGTCGACCTGGGACCGGACCGCAGCGACGCACGGATGCACGCCAAGACCGTAGGATCCTACGCAGTGCCGTAGGGGACCGCACCGCCACTTCCCAGCAAATTAGGGACACTGTTGCTCCTGGGGTATCGGCGAGGACCATTCGCAACCGTCTCCATGAAGCTGGGCTTCCCGCACACCGTTAGGCCGTCTTCCGCTCACGCCCCAACATCGTGCAGCCCGCCTCCAGTGGTGTCGCGACAGGCGTGAATGGAGGGACGAATGGAGACGTGTCATCTTCAGCGATGAGAGTCGCTTCTGCCTTGGTGCCAATGATGGTCGTATGCGTGTTTGGCGCCGTGCAGGTGAGCGCCACAATCAGGACTGCATACGACCGAGGCACACAGGGCCAACACCCGGCATCATGGTGTGGGGAGCGATCTCCTACACTGGCCGTACACCACTGGTGACCGTCGAGGGGACACTGAATAGTGCACGGTACATCCAAACCGTCATCGAACCCATCGTTCTACCATTCCTAGACCGGCAAGGGAACTTGCTGTTCCAACAGGACAATGCACGTCCGCATGTATCCCGTGCCACCCAACGTGCTCTAGAAGGTGTAAGTCAACTACCCTGGCCAGCAAGATCTCCGGATCTGTCCCCCATTGAGCATGTTTGGGACTGGATGAAGCGTCGTCTCACGCGGTCTGCACGTCCAGCACGAACGCTGGTCCAACTGAGGCGCCAGGTGGAAATGGCATGGCAAGCCGTTCCACAGGACTACATCCAGCATCTCTACGATCGTCTCCATGGGAGAATAGCAGCCTGCATTGCTGCGAAAGGTGGATATACACTGTACTAGTGCCGTCATTGTGCATTCTCTGTTGCCTGTGTCTATGTGCCTGTGGTTCTGTCAGTGTGATCATGTGATGTATCTGACCCCAGGAATGTGTCAATAAAGTTTCCCCTTCCTGGGACAATGAATTCACGGTGTTCTTATTTCAATTTCCAGGAGTGTACGTAATTCTTACGCTCAAAGTGATTGTTGTCTGACAGTAAGGGGTATGTGTGCCAAGTTTGGCTGAAATCGGTCCAGTGGTTAAGAGGGGGATGTCTAGCACACTCGCATAAATATATCCATTTTTACAGTATGTATCGATTTTGGTTTTATTGCAACTGATTTTGATGTCTGGTTTCAAATGTGCCCTGGTAAGCCCTTCCATTCGTTATCTTGTCTAAAGACAAACATAAAATGTCGTCAAAAAATGATAGTGGCACAGACATGTTTCATTAATACGTTTTCCTTCTTAACTCATAGCTTTCTGTAGGACTACTGAAAACAATTTTGGTGACTTGTAATTTCCAGGTATCACTCCTCTTCCAGCTCCACACTTCTTGATATCATGACGAATTCATTATTTTAATTATTACACAGCTGCGTTTTTCACCCATCTCTTTAACTATGAGTTTACAAACTTCAAGAAGTCTCAGGCAGCTTATACAATTTTCTCAAAAAGTGGTTCATATGGTTCTAAGCACTATGGAACTTTACATCTGAGGTCATCAGTCCCCTAGACTTAGAACTACTTAAACCTAACTAACCTAAGAACATCACACACACCCATGCCCGAGGCAGGATTCGAACTTACGACCGTAGCACCAGCGCGGTTCCGGACTGAAGCGCCTAGAACTGCGCGGTCACAGCGGCCGGCAACAATTTTCTTTCCATTCCTGTGACATACTGCGATATCAAATAGAATATGATGGCTACGTAAGTTTCTTTTCAGTTATTTTGAAATTTTCATGACACATGCACATATCCTAGAAATTATCTACAAGAGGATATCAGTATAAGCGTCACTACATTAAATTACCTGATCTACCGATGACCAATGGGAAATAATAACACTGTTACTTATGTTTCCCAAGAAAATAGGCATTTCTGTACTGCAGGCAGTCTAATGTCGCCAAATTACGGGCAGCAATGAAATGTGGGTTTGCCTGGACATAAATCACAAAGGTTTCTTGTAATATATGGTGCATACCTTTTCTGTCTCACCTTGTATTCTTTCTTGAAAATCACCTCCATGTCATTACACGTGCAAACTATCCTACTACTATTGTAAGTAGGCTGTTGAGGTTTTTATGTTAGTAACGTCACCTAGCGCTCTGTATGAAAATCACTGGCTGTTCTGTGTGCAGTCTGAGGCTGGTTGGCATTGTTGCAATAGTCGCTATTGTAGCGTTGGGCAGTTGGCTGTTAACAGCGTGTAGCGTTGCACTGTTGGAGGTGGGCCGCCAGCAGTGGTGGATGTGGGGAGAGAGACGGCGGAATCTTGAGAGCATACGATCTGGACGTGTGTCCGTCAGAGAAAGTAAATTTGTAAGATTGGATATCATGGACTGATATATATATTATGACTTTTGAACACTATTAAGGTAAATACATTGTTTGTTCTCTATCATAATCTTTCTTTTGCTAACTATGCCTATCAGTAGTTAGTGCCTTCAGTAGTTTGAATCTTTTATTTAGCTGGCAGTATTGGCGCTCGCTGTATTGCAGTAGTTCGAGTAACGAAGATTTCTGTGAGGTAAGTGATTTGTGAAATGTTTAGGTTAATTTAGTCAGGGCCATTCTCTTGTAGGGATTATTGAAAGTCAGATTGCGTTGTGCTAAAAAATATTATGTGTCAGTTTAAGCAAAGTCATGTATAATTTTTCTAAGGGGACGTTTCATATGGCGACCCTGCCAGGATACCTCACTGGAATCTTCTGATTTTTTCTTGTAGTTTGTGTAATTAGTGAAGCTTTTGTTTATTGCTAGCGTATAATTGTAGAGAGAATCTTCTTTGTAGTTGCAGTCTTTCATTGTTGTACAGTAAAACAGTTATGGCATGCATGTAGAGTTGCACCAAGTATTTCACAGCTGTGCTTGCAATTAACTAGATATTGTTTTCAGTGCTATGTTAATGTGTTCTCTTATTTTTGCTCTACAAATTGTGCTTTTCTGTGTTATCGTGTGAAATATTGTGACAATAATGGCGTCCGTGTGAAAAACGTAACACTAGGCTCCAAAGTAAACTGAGAAATAATAGTGACGACAAGCGTAGCTTATCAGCACCACTGTGTAACGAATTAACAGACATTCAAAGTAGTAATTTGGTAATAGTGCACAGGGAAATGGAGCGGGCGGCAGATAATGGTGTAGACAGTGAAACAAGTAGCGAACAGGGAAGCATTATCGATCGATCGGTCGACAAAAGCTCGCCTCAGCAATCCGAAATGACAGAACAGAATATTGCGAATACTGTAGACTCAGGTTTTGGGTCCTCACCGTTTTCTCAAATGAGTAAAGACACAATTTCTGCTTGTCAAAATGTGAATGTTGCCGGTGAAAATGCACTGCCAAAAAGCATATAGAAACAGATTCCAGACACTAATACATTATCATTGCAATTAATGCAACAAATGGAACAAAATCAGAGACAAACACAGCAAAAGCTTCAAAAGTTAGACACAATGCAACAAAATCTTCGGAAGTTAGACACCACGCTTGAACAAACACGTGAAGATTTAATTACTGAGTTACATAACATTGAATCGAAATGTCAAAAAGTCTGTAATGACGTAAAAACACAATTTTGTGAGCATTTTCAACCTATTTTTTCGCGGCATGAAAATGCATTACAGAATCACGAAGCAGCCATAAAAGAACTGCAAACTATTCTTCATTAAAATCATGAGACCTTGCAAGATAAAACTGACTCAGTTGCATCTACCGATTCGGTTACGCAACTTGCAAAAACTCAGGAAAACTTATAGGACACAGTAGATACTCTGAAATTTGGTTCAGAAAGACACATGGAGGAAATTAGTTTATTATCAGAGAAAGTAGTTGAACTTTCAGATCAGCTAAATAATTTATCTACGAAGGTAGATGATAATCTGAATGACACAAAACCAGTAGTCTTTAATGACAGAGAAGAGTGCGAACAAATTAGGAAATTTAAACAAAATCAGAATCAAATTAATACGCAACACCATAGAGAAATCCGGGAAGTACAAGATCAGCTGACACAGGTAATACGTATTTTAGAGGACACTCGCGCTCCAGTACGGGAAGAGGGACATAGAAATACGGAACAGCCACAAAATAATAACATGGGGTACTTCTGAAATTATGAAAGAAATTGGTAAGGTACACCGAATTTTGAAGTGTAACCGCCGACACAATGTAAGAGTGACCGATATGCCACTCGCCGACATGATAATTTTGACTATAAGCTGTTTATTACTACATGTAAATTCAAAACATTTAAGAATTCCGGCAACGACATTCATCCACAAGCGTGGCTTCATCAGTTCTCTCATTGTTTTCCTCCCAACTGGTCATTAGAGCACAGATTAGAATTTATGTGTGGCTATTTAGAGAATGAACCAGCTGTAAGAATGCGATCGGTCATTCACGATTGCGACAGTGAAGGAGAATTTTATTATGTCTTCCTCTCAGCATATTGGTCTCAAGCCACACAAGACCGAGTAAAACATAGCATCATAATGATGAAACTGTTCGAACAATCTGAAGTTTCCAGTCGTGTGAAATATTTTGAAGACATGTTGCACAAGAATCAGTACCTGTCAAACCCACACAGCCCCTCAGAACTCATCCGCATTTGCTTAATCAAATTACCTGAACATTTACGACATATTATTTTGGCAGGATGTTGCAAAGACGACATTGAAGCTTTTCAAGGACTCTTACAAGAATTGGAAATTGACACTGACAATCGCGGACCGTGAAAACGGGAGCACAAGAATTACAGGTCACATCCGTCACAATTCCGCGATGACAGAAATAATAACTTGACACGACAAGGATATTCCTACAACGTAAATCGTGACCAAAACAGACACCACCCGTATGACAACCGTTGGCACAGTAGTAAGAATTACAGGGAAAGATCACCTCTCCGCGGTAATGACTATCACAGAGACAATCAGAGAAACAACCAATATGGAAACCAAAATAATTATTATCACGGGAGACAGAATAACTTCAGACGCAACGGTCCATCGCGCAGTGATAATTCAGGGAGAAATTCTCCACCACTTAACCGACAAGAAAGAAACTGCATGAACTACCAACATGACGACAGACGATATCATAACGACAGACCTGAATTTCATCAGAACTGGCTGGATTCAAACAGGGCTGGGCCCTCTCGACAAGGTGAATTTGTAGAAGTTAGGTCTCCTAATCCCACTAACGACGCGCGCCAACAAAGAGATAGCAGACAATACAGTTTCTTCCAAATCCACCAGAAACAAACGCAAAATAATTTTATTTAAAAAAGCGGATAAAGTGTCACTAGAAGCCTTCCTAAGAGACAATCTCCATTCCTTCCGAAATGACTATGCAAATGTAGACGAGATGTGGCTCAAATTCAAAGATACAGTAGCAACAGCAATTGAGAGATTCATACCTCATAAATTGGTAAGAGATGGAACTGATACCCCATGGTACACAAAACACGTCCGAACGCTGTTGCAGAGGCGACGGAGAAAGCATGCGAAGTTCAGAAGAACGCGAAATCCCAAAGATTGGCTAAAATTTACAGACGCGCGAAATTTGGCACGGACTTCAGTGCGAGATGCCTTTAATAGGTTCCATAACGAAACATTGTCTCGAAATTTGGTAGAAAATCCGAAGAAATTCTGGTCGTATGTAAAGTACACAAGCGGCAAGATGCAGTCAATACCTTCGCTGCGCAGTGCCGATGGTACTGTTACCGACGACTGTGCCGTTAAAGCGGAGTTATTGAACGCAGTTTTCCGAAATTCCTTCACCAGGGAAGACGAATGGAATATTCCAGAATTTGAAACACGAACATCTGCTAGCATGAGTTTCTTAGGAGTAGATACCTTAGGGGTTGCGAAGCAACTCAAATCGCTTGATACGGGCAAGTCTTCAGGTCCAGATTGTATACCGATTAGGTTCCTTTCAGATTACGGTGATACAATAGCTCCCTACTTAGCAATCATATACAACCGCTCGCTCACCGATAGATCTGTACCTACTGATTGGAAAATTGCGCAGGTCGCACCAGTGTTTAAGAAGGGTAGTAGGAGTAATCCATCGAACTACAAACCTATATCATTGACGTCGGTTTGCAGTAGGGTTTTGGAGCATATACTGTAGTCAAACATTATGAATCACCTCGAAGGGAACGATCTATTGATACGTAATCAGCATGGTTTCAGAAAACATCGTTCTTGTGCAACGCAGCTAGCTCTTTATTCACACGAAGTAATGACCGCTATCGACAGGGGATCTCAAGTTGATTCTGTATTTCTAGATTTCCGGAAAGCTTTTGACACCGTTCCTCACAAGCGACTTCTAATCAAGCTGTGGGCCTATGGGGTATCGTCTCAGTTGTGCGACTGGATTCGTGATTTCCTGTCAGGAAGGTCGCAGTTCGTAGTAATAGACACCAAATCATCGAGTAAAACTGAAGTGATATCAGATGTTCCCCAGCGAAGCGTCCTGGTACCTCTGCTGTTCCTGATCTATATAAATGACCTGGGTGACAATCTGAGCAGTTCTCTTAGGTTGTTCGCAGATGATGCTGTAATGTACCGTCTAGTAAGGTCATCCGAAGACCAGTATCAGTTGCATAGCGATTTAGAAAAGATTGCTGTATGGCGTGGCAGGTGGCAGTTGACGCTAAATAACGAGAAGTGTGAGGTGATCCACATGAGTTCCAAAAGAAATCCGTTGGAATTCGATTACTCGATAAATAGTACAATTCTCAAGGCTGTCAATTCAACTAAGTACCTGGGTGCAAAAATTACGAACAACTTCAGTTTGAAAGACCACATAGATAATATTGTGGGGAAGCCGAGCCAAACGTTGCGTTTTATTGGCAGGACACTTAGAAGATGCAACAAGTCCACTAAAGAGACAGCTTACACTAGACTCGTTCGTCCTCTGTTAGAATATAACTGCGCGGTGTGGGATCCTTACCAGGTGGGATTGACGGAGGACATCGAAAGGGTGCAGAAAAGGCCAGCTCGTTTTGTATTATCACGTAATTGGGGAGAGAGTGTGGCAGATATGATACGCGAATTGGGATGGAAGTCATTAAAGCAAAGACGTTTTTCGTCGCGGCGAGCTCTATTTACGAAATTTCAGTCACCAACTTTCTCTTCCGAATGCGAAAATATTTTGTTGAGCCCAACCTACACAGGTAGGAATGATCACCAAAATAAAATAAGAGAAATCAGAGCTCGAACAGAAAGGTTTAGGTGTTCGCTTTTCCCTCGCGCTGTTCGGGAGTGGAATGGTAGCAAGATAGTATGATTGTGGTTCGATGAACCCTCTGCCGAGCACTTAAATGTGAATTGCAGAGTAGTCATGTAGATGTAGATGTAGACATGTAGACTCGCACCGCAGGCAGCCACGTGCGCCGGCTGGCTCAGAGAAAAATAATATAGACGCTAACCTTGAGAAAAATTTGAGCATTCTTTACCGATGTACCATATACCACATGATAATTCCGTTGAAGCTGGAGCTCTGCATAGTAGGAAGAGTAAAGGCTTGCACCACATTTCACATGTAAAACCGTTTATTGAGAGATGATCTGTTTTTTAACTTCGTCTTTGCTATAAAATTTTTCACTTTACATTATTAGTATGCTTTGTCAGACTTATAATCTGTTAACATGCAACAATATTTGAAGTTAAATATCCAGTCAAGAACCAAGACAACTTATTTAGACAGAAATTACGAATGCATTGTTATAGTGAACAGACGACACGGTGTTGTTATTTGTACATTCTTGCTTGTTAGTTGCACGATCACGTAACGACTAGAAGGCTCACATACTTAGAACATATACCGGCACTGCTAATGAGATTTTCATGCAACATTTTGCTTTACTTGAAAAGACATTCTTTATTTGAAGTACTTTCTGTGGGATTAAAAATGGCTTAGCATTTGGTTTGTTTGGCAGCTAAATGATTATATCACGACGTTACTAATTTGTGACACAAATTTTCATTGTTGCTTTTGTGCTGCATCTGCTTTATATCTGCACAGTTTTTCTGAATTCTTCTGAAAAGTAAAACATGTTTTAGTAGTAACTTTGTGGTATAGTACAATAAGACAGCCTTTTTTGTAGCACAACAATACGTTACAGTGTAGTACTTTCTTGATCACGGTAAGGTACGTAATAACTACGATATCTATATGCAAAGCATTTCACTTTCATTTATGATGAGCTAAGTACATTGACTTCAGCAGAACTTTGCTTACAGAGAACGATAACTACGACACTTCCACAGAATTATCTTACAGCAAGACGCACATTTAGCGCTACAGGACACGCATTTGAGTGATTAATTTTGTACTTCAACCATTTATTTTTCAAGATTTTTGAATTACAAGGAAAGTTTTCCGTGATACATTTCATTCCATTGCTGTAATCTGTAACACCTGAGGGTATAATTACATTAATCCTCAGGGGGGGGGGGGGGGTGTACACGCTTACTTTGTGTACCATGTGTTTGGCAAGCACAAAGAGCCCTAGCTAATATGGTATTTGCTTATACAACTTTTCACATCGGTACCATATTTCTCTAACACAGAATTACACAGCTATCTGATTATTTAACAGAGAGACAAATATTTTTTTTACTATGTCAGTGACAGATGTTTACGTAATTACATAGTTGGATAACTTCACACTTATGAAATTGTATTTTGTCTGTACTTTGTGAAATGTTCATATATTTTTCGGAATCATTGTGATACTATGAGAGCTTTGAATGATGTATTTGGTATGGGATCATGATTTTGAAGTATGTTTGAGGTAGACGACTTTATTGAAGGTCTTGTAATGATTGAAAGAAGCTGCAACGATTTTGAGGTGTGATTGATCTGTGTTGATATAATTATTACGATGACGATGTGTATTATGCTGTTGAGGTATGTTTATGATCAATAAGCTGATGCTATATGAGGAATGTGATTATGCTACTATTTATTATATTGAAATATTGAAGAAGTGTCGATGAATATGTATATGTGTAATAAGGTATGGAATAATGAGTAGTGGTTAGGGACTCTGATTTGTGGAAAAGGATGTTGGAAACCAAGAATCGTACTTTAAGAGTTATGAAATGTGTGTAAATGCGCAAATGTATCACAATCCCGACGAAAATTTTTTGGGCACTATTATATTCATAGGATTTTGTTTCTACACATTTGCAACGCAAATTCTCGACATGTGAAATTTTTTATATGAGACTCTCACTGTAGTGCAAACTGGTGTCGTAAATACTTCGGTAAGAAAGTTAAGTGACCTTCACGTAATGCATCGTGGGAATCCAGCTGCGTGACAGTCACCTGGAAAAAAGCCATTAGTGTGTGCCTTTGAGAGGTACAGGTGGAGAAAAAAGAGGCCATTAATCTAGCTATTGACATTCCTTTGTAGAAAGCATCGCAAATATGACACGCTATTGCTTGGAAACATATGATTATACTGTGGAGCACATACTTTGTGCTACTTACTGAAATGCTTATGAACTGATGGGAAGTATTCTTACATCTGCACACCTGATTTTTCTACGAGAGTTGAGAGAATTTCTACTAGCTTATGAAATGCCACATGACTATTGGATGATATTTTTATGCTTTGCTTTAGATAGTTGAGCTTTGTCATGTTTAGATATAAGTTACTGCATTTGCTGCTGCTGTTTGCCAGGCATAGTGTTACTGAATTTGACTTTGTATTACTCTGTTAAGCCAGTTCTACTACGGATTTATTTTTCTTGTTTGCTGCACATTGCCTTATATTAGTTGTAATATTGCAATTGCTTTGCTAATTTATATATACTGCTGCTTGCTTGGCCAGTTTCCATTTTTTTGGTCTTGCTGTTTGTGTAAACTTGTTATGTGCTGCTGCATTGCCTCGTCCCTTGATATATATATCTGAGCTCAGTAGATTTAAGTTAGCTTAAGATGGGGTAGGCTATATGAGAGAACGAAAATGCATTGAGAAGCTATAAGAAAATGGTTTGGCCGAAAAATAATTTTTAAAGAGGATATGAACAAAAAAGTAGGGTTTAGGGACAACAGATTTAGGTAGGATTTTCTGGAAATAAATGATGAGGTATGATAATGGAGAATAAATAATGAGGTAAGAAATATGGGAACATATAAATACAGAAAGCATGCTTTGATAGAATTTTTTTGCTGGAAACAAATGTTGAAATAAGACGAAAGATCTATGGTATGAAGTTTTTGGTTGGGCTGCAGTACCAAATTTTACACTGAAAACAAAGCCTGCCCTTTCCTCTTGTGTTATTCTGCTATGTGTTTGTGTACCCTTGTGTATTTGTGTTTTTCCTGTCTTTATGTGTTTAGCTGATGAGAGTTATGTTGTAGAATTTTTCTAATACTATGTTATTTACTTTATAAAGATGTTTAGACATTATTTATGTTCTGTTTTGTTGCTCATATGTGAAGTTGATGTTTCAAAAGTTATTCTGATCTTTATGTGTGTACTTATGTCATAATTCCTGTAACACTGATGTACATGTTTATTACTATTCTTTTGTAAAGCCTGTATTACTACAAATGTTATGTGTATTATTATGTTTTTAATGATGCTTTCTGTACCTTTGTAATTGTATTCTCATGTTATAAAATTGTAATTCACACCAGTTCATCAAATTAAGTAACTTGTAAGCATACATTTGACTGCACACGTTTCTGTTGATCATAGTATATGCACAATATGTGAAAAAAAGAGGACTGTTAGTTCCATTAAGTTTCGGGTGTGCAGCCGCAAGAAATCTCCTTCTTCTTCTAATATTTCGGCTGTATAACGTTCAGCCATCTTCAGAGTGAGCCGCAAGACTGCCGCTCCAGTGCTCGCTTCGTCCCTTTATACTGTTGTACCGCGCGACTGCGCATGCGGCCACAGATGCAAATGCGCCAGAGACGTTGGTCGGCGGCAGTATAAAGGGACGAAGCGAGCACTGGAGCGGCAGTCTTGCGGCTCACTCTGAAGATGGCTGAACGTTAGACAGCCGAAATATTAGAAGAAGAAGGAGATTTCTTGCGGCTGCACACCCGAAACTTAATGGAACAGTCTTTGCGCCGCCAAAACCTGAAGATTCACATCAAGGACTGTTAGTGTTTGGACGTGTGTTAATAATTCAGCAAGGGACTGATTAACAGCATTGCTGGTTCTAAGGACAATTCCAAAAACTTTGTGAGTGCACAAGTGGTGGTTTATGGACTTGCTGTATTGTCCACAAGAGTCCTTGATGGTGATTGTGCACCTGCACAGTCGCAACAGATGGCTGCTGACCATCTCCACATGGACTGCAGTGGGTCTGCATCTTTTATGGCCCACCAATACCATTATTTCTACAAGGACTGCAGTGGGTCTGCACCTCTGGTGGCCCACCAATACCATAATCTCTACCAGGACTACAGTGGGTCTGCTCTGTGATGACCTACCTACCAATATTCTTCAAAACTTCGACTGACTCTGCTGTGGGTTTGCTCTGTTGTGGCCCATTACCTGTCTGCATGTCAAGAGTCAGCACTGTCTTTCCGTTGGAGGGACAACACTACTTCTTCAAGACTGCATGGAAATCCACTACTTCCGTGTGCATTTTCTTTTACTGCTCAGACTTTCAGAAAAACACTGCAATTTTACTGTGATGAACGTCACCTAGCGCTCTGTATGAAAATCACTGACTGTGCTGTGTGCAGTCTGAGGCTGGTCGGCATTGTTGCAATAGTCGCTATTGTAGCGTTGGGCAGTTGGCTGTTAACAGCGCGTAGCGTTGCGCAGTTGGAGGTGAGCCGCCAGCAGTAGTGGATGTGGGGAGAGAGACGGCGGAATCTTGAGAGCGGACGACCTGGACGTGTGTCCGTCAGAGACAGTAAATTTGTAAGATTGGATATCATCGACTGATATATATATATATTATGACTTTTGAACACTATTAAGGTAAATACATTGTTTGTTCTCTATCAAAATCTTTCTTTTGCTAACTATGCCTATCAGTAGTTAGTGCCTTCAGTAGTTTGAATCTTTTATTTAGCTGGCAGTATTGGCGCTCGCTGTATTGCAGTAGTTCGAGTAACGAAGATTTTTGTGAGGTAAGTGATTTGTGAAACGTATAGGGTAATTTAGTCAGGGCCATTCTCTTGTAGAGATTATTGAAAGTCAGATTGCGTTGCGCTAAAAAATATTGTGTGTCAGTTTAAGCACAGTCATGTATAATTTTTCTAAGGGGACGTTTCACTATTTGGCTCTCTCCATATCTCCAAGCAACTTTCCAGTGATATCACGTACTACTGACTCTTTAATCTGGGTTTTCAACATTGGAATGTGAAAGTAGTCTTGGCTATGTTTCACTCATTTCATCGTCTTTTCTATTGTGCTCTCGGATATGATAACGCTGAAATGAGACTCACGCTTCTGGCCATGGCTGAATGAAATAGCTAGGCGTTCTGTTACCTGCATCGCGCGGTACTGGTTAAGTGAGCCGTCGAATGCATCACAGACGCCGAGCGTAACGGAGTCTCTAGTATCGCAACGCGAACTCACTGTACTATATTCATTTTTCTGGTTTACGTTGGCGTCAACTATTTTCATTCACAGAAGTTTTCGCTTAAACTTGACTAAACGAATAACGAGGCAAAAGATATATTTGAAGATGAGGTGCAATGATTAGGACAACACGAACACCTAGTCCCCGCGCGAATGAAATCTCCAACCCGACCGAGAATCGAATCCGGGACCCTGTGATCTAGAGGCAACCACGCTAACCGCAAGCCCATGAGCCGCATATAGTCTAAAAGCTGGTCTCTGTCTTTCTCTTTTGCTGTCTTCCTATCTTGTCCGTCAATTATTAACCCTACAATCCGGTTACTGTTTAAATTGTAGGCAACTTTTCATATTGTATATTTTATCTCTAATAACTTCAGTGTTTCGCTAAAACCATTTTATAAATGCTATAAATACAAGTTTGTCTTGATTCAGTTTACCTTCTAATTTACCTGTTGTGTCGGCATTGCTTCGCGTGTTTCTGGATCGATATATAAAAAATTCAAATGGGATATTTAATTTTCAATCATTTAAAATGTTGATACTTCACTAATCAGTTTTTTTAAATAAATAAAATTTCTTCAAATAAAGACACTCGTGTCAATATATTTTTCTTTAAATGACAAATTTCGTATCACAGTTCGTTGACTCCCCTCAGGATTCTTCTCTGTCTCTTGAAATAGTTTTTGTTGTGGACTGGAGGCGCCCACTTTGACCAAAGTCTCACTGCCGCTGACTAATGTAGGTGTCCTGACTGGCTGGATGCGTCGGTTCTCGAAATGGTTCAAATGGCTCTGAGCACTATGGGACTTAACATCTGAGGTCATCAGTCCCCTAGACTTAGAACTACTTAAACCTAACTGACCTAAGGACATCACACACATCCATTCCCGAGGTAGGATTCGAACCTACGACCGTAGCAGTAGCGCGGTTGCAGACTGAAGCGCCTAGAACCGCTCGACCACATCAGCCGACTTCGTCGGCTCTAGGGCAGCGAACACACAATGAAAGTAGCACAGAACAGTGAAAAGTAAAATGTACGAGGGCGGTTCAGAAAGTAACCTCCGATTGGTCACAGTGCGGGTTGTGGGGGGAGTAGCGACGCCATCTGTGCGTTCACGCACTCAACAGGTCAGTCGGCATCAAGCCGTGGTCGAGTGAACGTCGTACCTGCGCTAGTTTAGTTTTTGTGGCAGTTTGAAATGTGTGCTGCAATAGAAAACCCCGCCAAATGTGAAGTGCGTGCTGTCATAAGGTTTTTTACAGCCAAAGGATATTCTGCAGCAGCTATTCATCGTGAGCTTTGTGCCGTGTACAGACCAAGAGTTATGAGTGAAGGAGCTGTCCGTGAATGGGTACGTTTATTTAAAAGTGGACGAGAAAACGTTCATGATGAAGAGAGGTGTGGTAGACCATCATTGGTGACTGACGAACTCGTTCAGACAGTTGATGCAAAAGTTCGTGAAAATCGACGTTTCTCAATGTCGGAGTTGTCTACTGGTTTTCCACAGATTTCTAAGACTCTCTTGTACGAGATAGTGACAGCAAGATTGGGTTACCGTAAGTTCTGTGCACGATGGGTGCCCAAAATTCTTACCGACCACCACAAAACTCAAAGAATGGCCTCTGCATTACACTTTCTGTCACGTTATGAGGACGAAGGAGAACCATTGTTAAACAGAATCGTGACCGGTGACGAAACCTGCATTAAGTACGTGAACCCTGAGACAAAAGAACAAAGATGTGGGCACATTCAAATTCGCCTACCAAACCAAGAAAAGCCTCGCAAGATTTTTCTGCCAGAAAACTGATGGCAACGGTGTTTTGGGATGCCAAAGGGGTGTTGTTGGTTGAATTCATGGAACGTGGTACGACCATTAATCAAGACGTGTACTGTGAAACAATAAAAAAGTTACGACGGGCTATACAGAACAAACGCCGTGGTATGCTGACTTCCAGTATCGTTTTTTTGCACGATAACGCCCGTCCTCACTCTGCTCGCAGAACAACGGCCCTTCTTGAGTCCTTCAAGTGGGACGTTATCAACCACCCACCTTACAGCCCCGACCTGGCGCCAAGTGATTATCACCTCTTCATGCATTTGAAGAAATGGCTCGGGTCACAGCGGTTTGATGACGACGAAGAGCTCAAAGATGCGGTCACAGGCTGGCTCCAGGCACAAGCGGGTGATTTTTATGCAGAAGGAATTTCAAAGCTTCTGAAGAGATACGATAAGTGCCTCAATCGCTATGGAGACTATGTAGAAAAATAGTGCAAAGATGTAGTTGTAAGATGTATATATTAAAATATTTTTATTTAAGTTGGTGTATTTTTTTAAATCAACCGGAGGTTACTTTCTGAACGGCCCTGATATTACTCAGCTTTGACAACGGTGGTTACAGCAATTGTAGAATGCAGGTTTTGCATTTATGACTACACTTCCATGAACAGAAGCTAAGTAATGTTCGTTGAGCTGAAGTAAGAAGAAAACTTATCTTCCGTCTTGACGTACAATTAGAGGAACAGTTCCAAACTAACAGTACTCAGCTAAATATCTAGGCAGGCGGTCTCTGTCCTTACACGACAATTCTATTCACTGTTTTGTTTCTGCTGAAGACTGTACACTGTCTATCTGTCGGCCATTGTTTCTATATCACTCTGCGACTTGATGACTTGAAGATACTATCTCCCTGGCAAGACTCAGACTGACTTACAACTGACAACTTCTGCTCGTGCACGGTTACTTACGAGCGCGTCTCTCTTCCTGGTGGAGCCGCCGCGCCATGGGACGTGATTCGTGCCAACAACGTCCTTGGTTTCCTTGCAGAGATGTTCCTGCTGAGGACGGACGTCCATGGCACGTCTAGTACCAATTGGCGCAACCTCTTCATGGTGGTGTCACAGTACGCCATAATTTTTATAGTGAAGTCGCAAGTTGCGCCTTGGTTCGGAAGCCACTTCAAACTAAAGGCTCCTCTATAACTGGTTAGATAACTCATGTCTCTGTGAAGAGGAAGGCAAGAACATAGCATGCCGAACAGAACTATGCCTAGTATTACACAGTTTTCTTCAAAACGGTTCATTGATTTCATTACTTTTTTGTTTTACTTTGTACCAATCTGCTTCTTTTGACTGCCAGACAAGTACCTATATTTTATTTGTATCAGACTGCGAAGTTTATTTATGATAATAGATAAAGTGGTTAAAATCTCTTCGACGGGCATCATCCAAGAGATTGCGATTTCAGCACGTCAAAGATTCTGCCTTAGTTCAATAAGTCCATACAGAATTGTCACTGTTCTCCACAAATACACAGGAAACAAAGGGAAATCACAACTGCATGATTATATTGACCCATAAGTACCGCAAACACAATAAAGAGACGAAAAATATCAATAATTCCCTGTTGCAAAAGACAGCAGTCTCACCAGCACTGATCTGTGAAATTACAATGAACACCTCCCAGTTATACAGCAACGGCAACCGCTTCAGGGGTACCACCTGGAAAGCGTCAGTGTCGGTGAGATCGCCAAAGCGAGCTGTGAGCTGATCATCCGGACTGCGAGTCCCTTCGTTTCGATCCAAATCAGGCCTTCAGGGACACAGGCAGTGAGTGCAGTGGTGAGTAAGCTAGACTTTTTGAATGTACGTGACAACCTGTGAGCTGTAATATTTTAATCTAGTAATTAAAAAAACCGGTCCCACAAGGCTTTCAGATTTAACTTTGATTAGATGAGATATAGGTCTACAGTGATGAAGACCTCCAGGATGAAGAATATGTCACAAACTGAGAACACATAATACACATATACAAGAAGCGAGATGTTCTTTTCTTCTTCCCACAAGTTAAGAGGTCCTCTTGGGCATGGAATAAGTCATACATTATTTCACTTAAGAGGTCATAAGAAACTTGTCACAAAAAATGTTAATGTATAATAGAGTTAGACGCACAGTATCATTCTTAGGATATTGTAACTACTGAATATGAATTTCAAAGTTGAAACTGGAGGTAAATGTTTCAGAGAGAAAACAGCATATAAAAAAACATATCGTGCTGGTAGTATGGTATGTGCACGTATTAAAGATATTTCTGAGTAGCTCTCAGATGCAGTGGAAATATTGTCACTCCTAGCATACAATTCTCTGGTTTGTCACGGAAGTCCCTTTACAACCACAAACCACAATTTTTCGAAGAAGAGTAACAACATGACTGATATCTCTTACAATAACCCCACAGTCCTTACACTTTACACTCTTGAGCAACCAGATTACGAACGGCATTCAATAAGCAATACAACATATTTTTTTCTCAACCAGTTTTGGTTGAAAAAATTTGGAATTTGTGGGGCATCGTGGAATATTCCCGGTTCAGCCCCTATAGCCACCTCTCCTCTGAAGAAAAAAACTTCAAAGCTGCAATCTCATCCGGCCAAGTGATACCGACGCTCTTCTGGGACTCTGAAGGGGTTATTCCGTTTGATGTCTTTCCTCATCGTACAATGTTCAAGTCTGAAGAGTATTGTACTACCCTCAGGAAATTGAAGAAACGACTTTAGCGTGATCGTCACCACAAAAAAAGCAAACGAACTTCTCGTTCTCCATGACAAGGCAAGACCTCACATAAGTCTACGCACCAGAGAGGAGCTCACAAATCTTCATTGGACTGTTCTTCCACAACCCCCCTTCAGGTCGGATCTGGCATCTTCCGACTTCCATCTGTTTGGCCCGTTGAAGGATGCACTCCGCAGGAAACAGTGCGTGGATGACAGGAAGGTTACTGCTACAGCGAGACGTAGGCTCCGACGTCGACTAGCAGAATGCGGGCATGCGGGCATACAGGCCGTCCCAGTAAGGTGGCGTAAGTCCGTCGCACTGAACGGAGATCATGTTGAAGAATAGGGTTTTATAGCTAAAAGAGTGGGGAATAACACGGTTAGATTGAACCCTGAAAAACCACCTGCTTCCGTATAAAAAAATATTGCATTAATTATTAAACACTCCCTGTAAAATAAATTATCGTTGTGTTGAAGAACACTGTCACTTCAAAGAATAAAATAGTTCAGTTGACTAGTATATTGCTTTTCGCTGTGCTGACTGAGTGGCAAAATCTCCAAGATTGGCGATCTTTTACAGAAGCTCGAAATTAAGAGCGGTCTTCAATGCGAGATACTTATAACAGTTTCCACAATGGAACTTTGTCTTGAAACCTGGCAGAAAATTCAAAGAGACTGTGGTCATATGTGAAGTATGTTACCGGCAAGAAACAATCAATGCCTTCTCTGCGCGATAGCTATGGAGATACTATCGAAGACTCTGCCAAAGCAGAGTTACTAAACACAGCCTTTCGAAATGCCTTAACAAAACAAGACGAAGTACACTCCTGGAAATTGAAATAAGAACACCGTGAATTCATTGTCCCAGGAAGGGGAAACTTTATTGACACATTCCTGGGGTCAGATACATCACATGATCACACTGACAGAACCACAGGCACATAGACACAGGCAACAGAGCATGCACAATGTCGGCACTAGTACAGTGTATATCCACCTTTCGCAGCAATGCAGGCTGCTATTCTCCCATGGAGACGATCGTAGAGATGCTGGATGTAGTCCTGTGGAACGGCTTGCCATGCCATTTCCACCTGGCGCCTCAGTTGGACCAGCGTTCGTGCTGGACGTGCAGACCGCGTGAGACGACGCTTCATCCAGTCCCAAACATGCTCAATGGGGGACAGATCCGGAGATCTTGCTGGCCAGGGTAGTTGACTTACACCTTCTAGAGCACGTTGGGTGGCACGGGATACATGCGGACGTGCATTGTCCTGTTGGAACAGCAAGTTCCCTTGCCGGTCTAGGAATGGTAGAACGATGGGTTCGATGACGGTTTGGATGTACCGTGCACTATTCAGTGTCCCCTCGACGATCACCAGTGGTGTACGGCCAGTGTAGGAGATCGCTCCCCACACCATGATGCCGGGTGTTGGCCCTGTGTGCCTCGGTCGTATGCAGTCCTGATTGTGGCGCTCACCTGCACGGCGCCAAACACGCATACGACCATCATTGGCACCAAGGCAGAAGCGACTCTCATCGCTGAAGACGACACGTCTCCATTCGTCCCTACATTCACGCCTGTCGCGACACCACTGGAGGCGGGCTACACGATGTTGGGGCGTGAGCGGAAGACGGCCTAACGGTGTGCGGGACCGTAGCCCAGCTTCATGGAGACGGTTGCGAATGGTCCTCGCCGATCCCCAGGAGCAACAGTGTCTCTAATTTGCTGGGAAGTGGCGGTGCGGTCCCCTATGGCACTGCGTAGGATCCTACGGTCTTGGCGTGCATCCGTGCATCGCTGCGGTCCGGTCCCTGGTCGACGGGCACGTGCACCTTCCGCCGACCACTGGCGACAACATCGATGTACTGTGGAGACCTCACGCCCCACGTGTTGAGCAATTCGGCGGTACGTCCACCCGGCCTCCCGCATGCCCACTATACGCCCTAGCTCAAAGTCCGTCAACTGCACATACGGTTCACGTCCACGCTGTCGCGGCATGCTACCAGTGTTAAAGACTGCGATGGAGCTCCGTATGCCACGGCAAACTGGCTGACACTGACGGCGGCGGTGCACAAATGCTGCGCAGCTAGCGCCATTCGACGGCCAACACCGCGGTTCCTGGTGTGTCCGCTGTGCCGTGCATGTGATCATTGCTTGTACAGCCCTCTCGCAATGTCCGGAGCAAGTATGGTGGGTCTGACACACCGGTGTCAATGTGTTCTTTTTTCCATTTCCAGGAGTGTAAGTATTCCAGAATTCGAAGCAAGAACAGCTACTAACATGAGTAACGTAGAAGTAGATCTCCTCGGAGTAGTGAAGCAACTTAATTCTCTTAATAAAAGCAAGTCTTCTGGTCCAGACCGTATGCCAATTAGGTTCCTTTCAGAGTATGCTGATGCATTATCTCCATACTTAACAATCATATACAACTGTTCGTTCGAAGAAAGATCTGTACCCAAAGACTATAAAGTTGCACACATCACACCAGTATTCAAGAAAAGCTGTAGGTGTAATCGACTAAATTACAGGCACATTTCATTAACGTCGATCTGCAGCAGGATTTTGGAACGTATATTGTGTTCGACCATTATGTATTACCACGAAGAAAACGGTCTAATGACACAAAGTCTAAACGGATTTAGAAAGCATCGTTCTTGTGAAACACAACTAGATCTTTACTCGCACCAAAGTGCTGACTCCTATTGACAAGGGATTTCAAATTGATTCCGTGTATCTGGATATCCGGAAGGCTTTTGACACTGTACCACACAAGCGGGTTGTAGTGAAATTGCATGCTTATGAAACATCGTCTCAGTTATGTGACTGGATACGTGATTTCCTGTCAGAGAGGTCACATTCCGTAGAAACTGACGGAAAGTCATGGAGTGAAGGAGAAGTAATTTCTGGCGTTCCTCAAGGTAGTGTTATAGGTCCTTTGCTGTTTCTTATCCATATAAACGAACTGGGAGAAAATCTGAGCAGCCCTCTTAGGTTGTTTGGAGATGGTGCTGTCGCTTATCGACTAGTGAAGTCATCAGAAGATCAAAACAAATTGCAAAACGATTTAGAAAAGGTACCTGTATAGTACGAAAATTGGCAATTGACCCTAAATAACGAAAAGTCTGAAGTCATCCACATGATTGCTAAAAGGAGTACGTAGAATCAGTCAAACCTAAAGGCCGTAAATTCAACTAAATACCTAGGAATTATAATTGCGAATAACTTAAATTGGAAGGAACACATAGAAAATGTTGTGGGGAAGGTTAACCAAAGACTGCGTTTTATTGGCAGGACACTTTGAAAATGTAACAGATCTACTAAATAGACTGCCCACACTACGCTTGTCCGTCCTCTTTTATAATACTGGTGTGCGGTGTGGGATCCTTACCAGATAGGACTGACGGAGTACATCGAAAAAGTTCAAAGAAGGTTCAAATGGCTCTGAGCACTATGGGGCTTAACTTCTGAGGTCATAAGTCCCCTAGAACTTGGAACTACTTAAACCTAACTAACCTAAGGACATCACACACATCCATGCCCGAGGCAGGATTCGAACCTGCGGCCGAAACGGTCACGAGGTTCCAGACTGAAGCGCCTAGATCCGCTCGGCCACTACGGCCGGCTTTCAAAGAAGGGCAGCACGTTTTTACTATCGCGAAATAGGGGAGAGAGTGTTACTGAAGCCTGTTTCGTTGCGGAGGAATCTTCTCACGAATTTCCAATCACCAACTTTCTCCTCCAAATGCGAAAATATTTTGCTAATGCCGACCTACATAGGGAGAATAAATCACCATCATAAAATAAGGGACATCACAGATCGTACGGAAAGGTATAGGTGTTCGTTCTTTCCGCGCGCTATACCCTATTAGAATAATAGAGAATTGTGAAGGTGGCGCTATGAACCCTCTGCCAGACACATAAATGTGATTTGCAGAGTATGCATGTAGATGTAGACGTAGACAAGGAAAATTTTGGTCCAGTGCTAAGGAGAGATGTAGATGCTATTCCGAGTGAAGTGCACAATGTCCATGCATGTCACGTTTCCATATAAACTGAGACACCTTCCCCGCGACATTTTGCATATTCCGTCAAGACGTGTATGCTCCCCACGCAAAACAAGCTCCACTGAATAGCAAAGCTTCTCATTGTTTCTCTAACAGGATAGAGTTGTTTCCTGTATGCTGAATATTAGTTCCAAAAACTAAAAACTAAAAAAACAGGCGCTCATAGGCAGTGTTCGCTACCTCGTTTTCTCTTCCGTTGCCTCCAGTGTAAACGATTCCACCCATATACATGCGAATGGTAGTGAATCTTCTGCAAATGCTCATTCGCACGTGTTCGTTTCATTCGCTCCATTCTAAACCAGGCTTTAGGTGCTTGAGATTGGAGTCTGTGAACTCCGGATAATTACGCTACGTGGCGCTGCATGAGTGATCCGCCGCATCGGGTGCTAGGCGGGCAGGGCTGTACAAACCACCGCTGTAAGCTGTTCTTCGAGCGGTAAAAATGTCTAACTGCAACATTTTCTTATAAAATATTTGCAGTGACTCTTAACAGCTAAAATTTTGGCACTGCATTTCTTACGTTGTCTTCTTCCTGTGTCAAAAATTTAGGATAGGATTCGACATGTCTTATTGGACCGTTCCCTTGTTAGACTGGAATAAAAGAATCAATGTTCACGTAGTCCACAGCTGTCATGGTGGCTTCGAATACTACCACACATCCCATGGAAGCCCAGTCGAATGCCTGCCATAGTATAATACACTACTGCCCATTAAAATTGCTACACCATGCAGAAATGCAGATGATAAACGGGTATTCATTGGACACATATATTATACTAGAACTGACTGGTGATTACATTTTCAGGCAATTTGGGTGCATAGATCCTGAGAATTCAGTACCCAGATCAACCACCTCTGGCCGTAATAACGGCCTTGATACGCCTGGGCATTGAGTCAAACAGAGCTTGGATGGCGTGTACATGTACAGCTGCCCATGCAGCTTCAACACGATACCACAGTTCATCAAGAGTAGTGACTGGCGTATTGTCACGAGCCAGTTGCTCGGGCACCATTGACCAGAGGTATTCAATTGGTGAGAGATCTGGTGAATGTGATGGCCAGGGCAGCAATCAAACATTTTCTGTTTCCAGAAAGGCCCGTACAGGACCTGCAACATGCGTTCGTGCATTATCCTGCTGAAATGTAGGGTTTCGCAGGGATCGAATGAAGGGTAGAGCCACGGGTCGTATCACATCTGAAATTTAACGTCCACTGTTCAAAGTGCCGTCAGTGCGAACGAGAGGTGACCGAGACGTGTAACCAATGGCACCCCATACCATCACGCTGAGTGATACGCCAGTATGGCGATGACGAAGACACGCTTCCAATGTGCGTTCACCGCGATGTCGCCAAACACGGATGTGACCATCACGATGCTGTAAACAAAACCTGGATCCATCCGAAAAAATAACGTTTTGCCATTCGTGCACCCAGGTACGTCGTTCAGTACACCATCGCAGGCGCTCCTGTCTGTGATGCAGCGTCAAGTGTAACTGCAGACGTTGTCTCCTAGCTGATAGTCCATGCTGCTGCAAATGTCGTCGAACTGTTGCTGCAGGTGGTTGTTGTCTTGCAAACGTCCCCATCTGTTGACTCAGGGATCGAGACGTGGCTGCACGATCCGTTACAGCCATGCGGATAAGATGCCTGTCATCTCGACTGCTAGTGATACGAGGCCGTTGGGATCCAGCACGGCGTTCCGTATTACCCTCCTGAACCCACCGATTCCATATTCTGCTAACCGTCATTGGATGTCGACCAACGCGAGCAGCAATGTCGCGATATGATAAACCGCAATCGCGATAGGCTACAATCCGATCTTTATTAAAGTCGGAAACGTGATGGTACGCATTTCTCCTCCTTCCACGAGGCATCACGACAACGTTTCACCAGGCAACGCCGGTCAACTGCTGTTGGTGTATGAGAAATCGGTAGGAAACTTTCCTCATGTCAGTACGTTGTAGGTATCGCCACCGGCGCCAACCTTGTTTGATTGCTCTGAGTAGCTAATCATTTGCATATCACAGCATCTTCTTCTTGTCGGTTAAATTTCGCGTCTGTAGCACGTCATCTTCGTGGTGTAGCAATTTTAATGGCCAGTAATGTACTACGCCTATCCGTCAGTGTACTTCGCGCGGTGCAAGTTTCGAGCAGCCTCTCGTCTCAATGAGGATAGATCCAGTAACGACCACCGACCTGGTATAACAATAAACCTGATTCATTCGACCAGGCCACACTGTCCATTGATCCACAGCCCAATCTCGATGATCCTGTGCTCACTGCAGTCGTAACTGACAACGTCGTTGAGTCAACATGCGAGCACGTTTGGGTCATTTACTGCAGATACCCATGTTTCAAACTTTGCGCTAAATGATGTAGCGGTACCAGAATTGTATTCTGACATCAGATCTGACAGAAAGCCGCCTACCCTCCTATACAGCGGAGGCAATTCTCCGACTTCGACGTTCACATAGACGTGGATATTCAATACCTTACTTCCTACTAGTGCTTTGACCCTCCCTCGACCAATTTCCGTAGACGCTCAACACTGTAGCAGGCGAACAGCCTATCAGTTTCGCCGTTTCCGTGATGCTCGTTCCAGGCGCTGAGCTACAACCATCCGCCTTTGTCAAAGTCGCTTATGTCTGCGGATTTCCTCATTTGAATCCTATCTCTTACCCATTCGTCTCACCTTACGTCCTTCTCGTAGGGCACAACGTGTCCGCAACGCTAGCAAGTGGCATTCAATCTCTCTGTCGGTAGAGGTGATTAAGTTTCTGCTCATCAGAGTAAATACATAATAACTTTACAGAAGCACGCTCCAAACATTTTAAATCTTAAAGTAACCCATTCACACCGAATTTGCATCTGTTACCAGTTCCAAAATGTTTCATCATATCACTATATCTAAATCTCTACTCACCAATGGAAATGGAAATGAGCGTTTGGCGTCATTGGCCGAGAGGCTCCTTACGGGGCAAGTCCGGCCGCCTTTGTGCAGGTCTTATTACATTCGACGCCACATTGGCCGACCTGTGCGCCGGATGGGGATGAAACGATGTTGAAGACAACCAACACCCAGTGCCTGAGCGGAGAAAATCCCCGACCCAGGCGGGAATCGAACCCGGGCCCCTTACGACGACAGTCCGTCACGCTGACTATTCAGCTATCAGTGCGGACTACCAACTAATAATCTCACGGGTCCCCTTTCTGCCACACTCTTTAAATAACTGAATGTTGTCCACCCTGCTAGCCAAACACCACATGAATCCACCACCAACACTGTATTCCCCTATTCTTACGCATATCGTTTGGATGCAGTAACCTCGATAACGTCGATTGTCCCTTAAATTCCGATTCTGGAGTGCCACTCACATACCAACACATTGCCCCAACCCTGCTGCTATACACGTTGCGCAATAAGTCTCAATGAAACCCAAGACATACGCAATCTCAAACCCTCCTCTTTGTGTCCTCCCTTGGCAATCTATCTCGACCCTTTCTCTATCTGTTTCTTACCCTTTCATGCCTCCACCTCCTCCTTCACCACCCCCTTTCTTCTTCCTCATCCTCTTTCTTCAGGAAGAATCTAATTACTACATATAACTACAACTGATATGAAACTTCCTGTCAGATTAAAATTGTGTGCCCCACCGAAACTCGAACTCGGGACCTTTGCCTTTCGCGGGCAAGTGCTCTACCATCTGAGCTACCGAAGCACGATTCACGCCCGGTCCTCACAGCTTTACTTCTGCCAGTATCTAATCTCCTACCTTCCAAACTTTACAGAAGCTCTCCTGCGAACCCTGCAGAACTAGCACTCCTGAAAGAAAGGATACGGCGGAGATAACTACAACTTTCCCACATCTCCTTTCATTGTAATACAACCCATTTTCATGCTGGCCAATATTTTCTTGGCCACCTGCAAGAACTTATTCACAAAATACGAGTAGCTTGCTTGTTGCTCTCCACGTGTATATTCCTGTCAACATCAGAATAATGTCCTACTCTCTGAACAGTATATCCAAATAGGCTTGATATACCTTCTTCGAGCAGTCCCATTGTCACGGGGTTTGCTTTGTTGATCGGCATTCGCCACGTGTTTCCACGTGTCTTCTGAATGTAGATGTGCAATACGCATTTTATTATGGAGTGTAACTGTCCACTGCTTCTTCCGTGTTCTTCGACCATTCGCACTGAAATGGTATTCAGATTTTAACACTGTGCCCTGCGCGGTTCTCTGAGTGTACCCATATCGCTGAAGACAGCCCTATCTCATTTTGTTGGTGACCTGCTCCAAGGTGATGCTGCTTCTAATGCAGTCTGTCGTCGGTGCTATTATCCGATGCAGCATCTGTCTGTCTTTAACAAGGAGGTATTTTTCAGTGTTTTTTCACGTTGTCAAACACACTGTAGCGTAAGCTGTAGCCAATCACACTTCTGTCAGATATATATGGGCTTTACTTAGACCTGGTGGTCTAGTGGTAAAGCGCGTGCCTGGAAACGTAGAGGTCGTGGTATCGAATCCCAGTCTCACCCCAGAATTTTCGATCTGCCTTGGATCTCGCCTTCACCTCTCAATGATGCGAGGAGTCACCAGGGACGACAGTAGGTTCAGATTGCGCGTTAAACTGTACTTCCCCTCTTTTCGAGTGGGTGACGGTGGTAGGTCAGGGACTCACATGTCACCTAAGTGACATACAATTGGAAGACTTACAACCGGTTATCAAGCCACTTGGACTTATCGTTGCTACGTGTTGAAATGTAGTTCTTCTGTCGCTTTGAACTACTGTGACTTCTGGCTACTGTCTCTATGCTACACCAATTCCGGCTAGTGTATCATTATTCGTTCCCATCACTTTGCATTCTAGGTACTGGAAACTATCTTCAGTGTGGTGTCGCTTTAAGGTAATCAAACTAGGGATTTCCACGGTCTCAAGAATTTTGTCTTGTGAACATTTGTGTGCAGACTACGTTGCACATCACCATCATTTACCGGACGATAACGTTGTCACCAGTACTGGTACTTTTCATTGGGTTATTTGTGTTCTGATAGTTAGAGCCTTTTTGAGCCGAATACCAGCTTGCCTGTGACAGAGGTAACTGAGAACACTTGCTAGGGTATTTCCAATTCTGCACTTGCCTTGCAGATAAGGAAAAATCCCTAAAAGCTTGGGCAGAGCCCGGGGATTGGAGCTATTTTTAATTCCTTTCTGTGACAATATGTCCCAGTAGAAATATTTGTATAATATGTTTCACTAACTAGATAATCTTGTTAATGGACTGGTACGGTGTTTTATCGTTCTTGTCTTGGAACGGCATGTCGCATGGTATAAGGGGCCTTCTGGCAGTAACGTTCCTGTAACCATCTCTCGCCTATGCGACATTTTGGCGGTGGCGCCAACAGAGGGCGCTGATTATTTGCTACAGCATGTATTGATGCATTGGATTTCTTTCGCTATTTGTTTTTGTAATTTTTGTATTATTTTGTGTACTCCGTAAACTCGTTATTACATATTCCTTATCATTTTCATGTAAAATTCGCCACTAGAGCATATCAGAGTTATGCTTAACTTTTATCCTTAACTGTTTCCTTTTTAACAATCTAACTTTTGCCTTAATTTATTGCATTTTATTACTGTAATGACTTTTACTCCTGGTCAGTCTACTACAGACTTTACTGACTGTATTTTTATTTTTATTATATATCGTATAATTATATCATTGAAGAACATGTCTACGCCTATAGGAGCGGCATCTGGCGAGCTTGCGGTACAAACATTTTGTGGCTACTGTACAGCAGTTTGTTTCGAAAAGTATCACTGCTAACAACAGGACCCTTGTATATACCATAATTTATATATGTGAGACGATGCTGGCGCTGATTTTGTGTTTACAATTTGACGATTCCACTACAGGTCCAGTATATTAGGAAATGTTTTTATAAACCACGATATTTAACGTGCATAATTTTCATATATATGTCAGTAACACTTTTCTTCATAGCCTATCTTATTGTTTTAAGTTGTACATATCCAATAGTAAGTTGTATTTGTGTTTTACTGCAGATCTGAAGATGGCCAATACTGACCGAAACCGGTAGTCTGTGGACCTACAGTATCTGTGATCAAGACGCGAAATAGAAATGTGAAGGGCTGTTGTGTGTGTGTGTGTGTGTGTGTGTGTGTGTGTGTGTGTGTGTGTGTGTTTGTGTGTTGCTCAAATGGGCTCTAAGCACTATGGGACTTAACATCTGAGGTCACCAGTCCCCTTGACTTAGAACTACTTAAACCTAACTAACCTAAGGACATCACACACATCCATGGCCGAGACACTGTTCGAACCTGCGACCGTAGCAGCAGCGCGGTTCCGGACTGAAGCGCCTAGAGCCGCTATGCCACAGTGGCGGGCCCTGTGTGTGTGGTGCCTCCACATGTGCAGATCTATCAGGGTCCAGTGGCCTTGAACAGACCACTTTCTTTCCTGAACTAATTTTAACTGTGCAGCTGAGTTTCCGTTTATCCGGGAAGTGTGGTGGTGATACTGGCCATGGAAACTACTGTTAGAAGGCGTCTTGAGTAGTGCCTCGATAACTCAGTGAGCAGACCGTTTAGACGCTACGCTGATGTGCAAAACTTACGGACGAAAGGAACCATCGCGTGATATGTCACTGTCAAGTAACATAGATCGATGGATCTTGGACCATATATAGAAAGAACTGCTGCAGTATAGCACAGAAGGTAAACGAAAGAGATGAACAATGAGACGAACAGAAGTGACACTTTTATTCAAAGTCACCGAGATTTATGATGGGACTGACTAGCCAGCCAGGGTCTGAACCTGGCATTCAAAGAAGCTACGATCTCCCTTGAAAATGTCCTCCGCAGATGGGGTCGAAACGTTGGATTTTAATGGGAAATCCATCCGACCACGGCATAATAGCCCGGAATATTTTATTAATTGTGACTATAACGTACGCTCAATTGAAAAGCAAACCTTCGCTCCACCGGAATTTTACGCAATCTCAGTAAGTGAATGTTTTTACTAATGCACAAGTGAAGTTAACGGGATCGCAACAGTTTCCTCACTTCTAGAGAGTTGTGTCCGTAGTTTTTGGCACAATGGAAAACCCAGATTAGCACGAAGAGCAGTGTACAGCGAGCAGTGTCATGAGGCGGGATGTATGCCGAAGATAACTCTCGGTTCCTCCAAAAATTTCGACTGGAGGTCCTAGGTCATCCTCCTTACAGCCCGAATATCTCCCCATGTGACTTGCGTATCTTCGACCCCTTGAAATAATCTCTGGAAAGTCAGAGCTTTATCTGCGACAAAGAAGTGCCGGATACCGTGGAAAACTGGATCCGTCAGCAACCCATGAGTTTCTCCATTAAAGCCATCCACTCCATTCTTTCAAATAACTTCCGGGAATTCAGCCAGGTAACACTTTCAGCGACCGCCGATATTTAGGCCATTTTCAAGGCAACAGCAACGGACAGGCGATGTACATGCAAATTTAAAACCTCGGTTCTCGGGCTGATGCAGGAAAGATAACACACACACTGAACACTAGTGCCACCAAAGTTGACCAAAGTCAGAGCTATCGATAGTGAGACTACGAATTTGCAAGTGCGGTAGCACTAACTCTGTCCCTAAGGGCCGCATTCCAAACAGAGTTTAAACAGAAACCTCCATCCCTGTTAACGAGGTTGCTTGCTAAATTAATCTCAACTGCCTCCTTAATAACACTGTCCCAATAGCTGGACGCGCATGCTAATATCTCGGTGTTATTATATAACATGGGGTGACCAGTATCCAAGCAATGTCCGGCATTAGCAGATCTACTTGGCTGCTGTAATCGTGTGTGCCGTTTATGCTCAGTACATCGGTCCTCCACGGTCCTGATAGTTTGACCAATATATGTCATGCCGCAGCTACAAGGAATACGATATACACCCGCCTTAAGCAGACCAAGATCATCCTTAACAGAACTCAAAAGCACTCTAATTTTAGATAGAGGTCGAAAAACAGATTTCACATCATATTTGAATAAAATACGACCGATATCGTTGGAAGTGTTTCCTACGTAAGGCAAAAAGGCAGTCGACTCAGAATTATCATCAATCACCCGAAGTACAGTTAGTCGATAGCGCAACGCACGTTCAATCTGTCTGTCACTATAACCATTTTGACGAAACGTAACTTCAAGATGGGACAGCTCAGCTGGCAAAGTCTCAGAAACGACATGTATCATGTGTACCAAGGTACGAAGTACCCCTTCACGCTGAGCTGGATGGTGACAACTATTAGCCTGAAAGGACAAGTCGGTGTGAGTACGTTTCCTGTAGACTGTATGTCCCGATGATCCACCATCCTTTCTCCTAACCAACACGTCAAGAAAGGGAAGGCAGCCACCCTCTTCCACATCCTTCGCAAAACGAATCTTCGGGTATATCGAGTTCAGATGTTTTAGAAAGGCATTCAAATTCACCCTACCATGAGGCCCTACCGGAAGTGATTTGAAAGTTGTATACGCCAGGAGAAACTCATGTCTCATATCCACTCCATTCATTCGCAGTGGAATCTGCGTATCAATATCAGCGGCAGTTACGTGTAGTTATATTGTACCATTTCAGTAGTAATTATAGTACAGCTATTACAATTTCTTTGCCTACACCTCTAGTATTGTTTTCATTTCGGCACGTTTGATGCTGCAAGTCGCAGAGCAAATACCCGAGCCCGAGCCAGGTAGAGCTGCCTGCCTTCCTCCCCTTTATGAGGATACTGCGTCGCTTCACGCTCCGGTTTTAATGTCGCTAATATACGCCACAAATTGGTGCTTATATCCGTCCCGCGAGCACAATGCGTAAAACTTGATGCGGCTGTAAATAACGACATTATGAGCAACAAGTTCGTGAGGAATTCATTAGACCGTTATGGCGTGGAGCTGGTCCAGAGCTGAAGCAAGGTAGGGAGCGATAGAGGAAGGCGCGCGTCGCCGCCTCCTTGTTCCGGGGGCGGCCTCTTTCCTGGCTCTGGAGGCGGTCGTGCGACGTAAAACCGCGCCCTGTGGTGATAGCGCCACGCCCCCCCCCCTCCCCCCACTCCCTCTCATTACCCTCAATGGACGGCCGCGCCGCTCGTCCACGTAGATGCGTGTCCCCACCACGGCACCGCCTGAACCCTGCATCCACCGCGTCCTAACGCCCTCCGCTACGCTGCTAAACTCTGCCAGCCCAGACTGCCTTCACTTAGACTTAAGGAAAATGATATGATTACTACCTTTATCTTTTAGTAGTTACCAGCATGTTAAAAACATCGCCAACCAGTTTACACCCGGTCGAAGTAAAGTGGCTCATTAAATTTGAATTGGTGATTGCTGAATTGTCCTGTCTCACATTTGATGGTCATGTTGTCGTGGCCGTCAGTCTGGAGACTGGTTTCGTTGTGACCAGACGAAACTATTATCGGCTGGCCACAACCGTGGGTTCTTTGGTTGGTTGATGAGGTGGCTAATCAAACTAGAACATTTTGTGACGGCTCCCAAACCCCAGGTCCTCGGCGGTACTTTTGGGGCAGCCACCACAAATTGTATAAAGCGTTGGTAGTGACCGGGATGTAGCTATGTCTGTTGGCGGAAAAATAATTGACGACAAGAATTGCGCCAGCTAGAATGAAGAGATAACTTATCTGTATTTCTGACGAAACGTGCACCAGGAATACAAGTCCAAGTAATATCCAAGAGTAATCCGTGTACTGAGCCTAGTCGAATACAATAGCAAATATCACACTGTAATGTGAACTCCACGAAAGGCTAGCAATAGACAATCGACAATAGACTGTCCGTCTCTGGGCCAGCGCTCCTCCTTATCTGCAAAAGGCAGAGGGCGTTGCGGACCCGAGCTCAGCCATGGCGCGACCTCTTACGTCGGCGGTAACGCCCTGAGTCGCCGACGGCCGCGACAGGAACTGTGGCCAGCGATGTCACGGTCAGGGCGCGCGTGCGCGAGTTCGTTGGTTGGTTGCGTCCGTGGATACAACAGAACACATGAAATATTAGTTCACTTTATTACCTAGATGAATAAAATGTTTATTTAACTTTGACGCACTTATTTTCCTCAAGAGTACTGAATAATTTACAGCTGTCATTGACTATGAAAGTGTCACTTGATACAATCTGTTCGTTGTAGGTGCAATGTTCGACATTTACAAGAATACGTTCATCTGAAACTTTACCAACTCGTTGGACCTACACTATGATACTGGCACCTTGAGATGAGGTCACGAACTGTGGCTAAACTCTTGCATGCTCAACACTAGATTGAGCTAGAGGGAGGGGTGGTATTTTACAGTGACTCCCATTGGTTGTTTCGGACTGCAGTGAGCCCCCTATAATGTCTCTGGTATCAGCTCACGTATGACAGAGTATGGTATACCAAAGAACTTGCTCAATCTGGTAGAGGTATGACTAAATGACACAAATCGTAAGGTTAAGGTAGGCAATAAAATGATAGAATCCTTACAGGCTGTAACAGGATTACGCCAAGGAGATGGGCTATCACCTGTCCTCTTCTATCTGGCACTTGAGAAGGTAATGTGGGATTTCAACAAAGAAAACTTCCAGGGCATTCAAATTGGCAGTGAACAGATTGCATATCTGGCCTATGCAGACGACATTGCACTATTAGCATGCACACAGTAAGTTGTGGAGAGAAGTATCCAGACCTTGGAGTTATTGGCAGCTAGGCTCGGTCTACAAACTAGCTCTGAAAAGACTGAGTATACGACCATAGGAAGAAAGATCCAAACCTCTCAAGATTTAACTGTGAACAACACTAGGTATAAACATGTGAAAGAGTTCAAATATGTTGGATCAATTTTTACAGAAGTAATATCAACTGAAGCAGAGATAAAAGCACGACTGCAGGCGGAAAACACATGCTATACTCTCTAGACCCTATATTAAAATGTAGAAGGGTCTCTCGACAACTAAAGCTACGGTTGTATAAGACATTAATAATGCCAGTAATACTTTATGGTTCTCTAACCTGGAGACTCGAAAACAAGACCTTAACCGACTGCTCCTATTTGACAGGAAGGTCCTCAGGAAAATATTTGGGCCATTCCGAGATCAGACTACTGGAGAATGGAGAAGACGCCGTAACACTGAATTAGATGAGCTGTACAAGGAGCCTAACATCTTGGGAGTGATGAGAAGCAAAAGACTGCAATGGGCTGGACATGTAGTTAGAATGGAGGCAACAAGGTGGCATAAATCCCAATGGACTGGATCCCATCAGGAAGCAGACCAGTGCGAATACCTAGAAAGAGGTGAAGACTTGTTACAGCTGGAAGCCACGCAAAACTGGAAACAGAGACGGATGGAGAGCTCTAAACGTTGTGGCGCGCGGTCCGTTGGGCGTGATCGCGTGGATGAATGAATGATCAGTTAGCATTGCCAACTTTGGTGTGACACTGCGATCTCTGGATGATGTTTGATGCAGGTTTCCAGGCTAGTCTATCCTCTGCAAGCGTCTTCATCTCTGAATAACTACTATAACCTACATCCTCTTGATCCCCCTCACCGTATTTGTACCTATGCCTGCCTCTGCAATTCTTGCTCCCAGTACTTTCCTGAAGTTCAAAATTGATTATTCCTTGATTCAGCAGGATATTTACTGTCAACTGATCCCTTCTTTTCGTTACGTTCTCAAATAAGTTTCTTTTCTCCCCAGTTCTGTTCTATACCGCCTCATTAATTATTCAGTTTACTCATTTAATATTCAGAATTTTTCTGTAGTGCCACGTTTCAAACGCTTGTGTTCTCTGCTAGTCTGAACAATTTATGATCGACACTTCATTTTCGTTCTAGGCATGAATTGCTCCAAACAAGTACACCATCTACGCTCTCAGGTGCTTAAATCTATATTTTTAATATTTCTGCACTACAGCAACGGTTAGAGACCAGTAAATGAATCCACAGCAGCCACCTAGTTGCAACAAAGGGTGGCTTTATTCAACCTTTGACCATACTTTCGACGGATGTAAACGTATGTTCTTCAGAAATACATGTACTGAAATCTGACATTGTAAAAACACCAAATAATTAAGCGACCTGACATTTGTGCAATGAAAATCTGCTGCCAGCGCACATGCTTGTGTTCATTATTAAATGTGCTTGCCTCAGTGTTCAGGGCTTGTCAATTAAGCGTAGTAAAAATCCAGAAATAAAACCAATCAAATACAAGTCTCTGGTAATTCATCAAGAAAAGTTGAACCGCAGCCGGACACAGAGTACTTGAATAATGATAACGAAACCAGTGACTGTATTTGAATCTAACGTCGTTTATTCTTTTTAATACATGCTACCGGTTTCGACACCACATGGTGTCATCTTCAGGCCCATACGTAACCTGCCATCGACAACTGTTTCCATGTGCAATGAACAGAATCGCTTGCAGCGGGCCAAAAGTAAATGGATTCCGTACCTTCCGTGACAACAACAAGCCCAGCATAGTCAGACGATGTTAGATTAAAATACAGCCTCAGATTTTGTTAACATTACTCAAATAAAAAACTGTGAAGTCATATCACGAGCTCGACTCCGATTGGATTTTAATTATTCTTCCTTGACAAGCCCTCATCGTAGGGCTAGCGTATTTAATAATGAAGACAATCTTGTACGCTGAGAGCTTATTTTCAATGGAAAAATGTCAGGTCGCTTCATTATTTGGTGTTTTTACAATGTCAGATTTCAGTGCATGTATTTCTGAAGAACATACGTTTACATCCGTCGAAAGTATGGTCAAAGGTTGAATGATAAGTGAAACTATACTTACATGTATTTCAGAAGAACAGGGTTTAACATAATGTCAAAACCATGGTCAAAGGGTGAATAAAACCACCTTTTTTTTTGCAACTCTTTGGCTGGTTTGGATTCGTTTACTTAAATGTATAGTGTACTAGATGCTAACGAATTCCTTCTTTTTCAGAAATTCTCTTCTTGTCATTGGCAGTCTTCATTTTATGTCCTCTCTATTTCAGCAGTCATCAGTTATTTTCCTGATCAAATAGCAAAACTCATCGACTACTTTTAGTGTAAAACTTTCTTATCTAATTCTCTTAGTTTCACCTGACTTAAATCAATCTGAATCCATCGCTCTTGTATTTCTTTTTTTATGTTCACGTTACAACTTCTTTTCAAGACACTACACACTCCATTCAAATGCTCTTCCGTGCCCTTTGCCGTTTCTGACAGAGTAACAGTATCATCTGCAGATCTCAAAGTTTCTTTATCTTCTCCCTGACCTTAAATTCCATATCGAATTTCTTCTTTACTTTCTGTACTGCTTCCTCAATGCTTTTTTTTTTCACTAATTCATGCACAATTATATAACACTGCGAAAGCTAATTGAAAGTAGCAAGTAGGTAGAATTTTTGGGACATAACATCGAGAGAAAAGCTTTAATTAATTTGAGAACAAACATTGTGAACAGATTAGGTTTCTTCCTCCCACACTTCACTTGCACAAATGGATATTTTAAAGGTTTAATACTGAGTCAGACGTTAGTACTCAATGCTTGTGTGAAGAAAATTGATTATGGTTATGCCAGTGAAAAAAGAAGAGGAAGAAATACTGTGAATCTAATAGTTATCATCAATACAAATAGAAACAATGCTCTACATTAAACATATAATTTCGCGTCCCATGTAGGGGTAAGGAGGTCCTCACTGTCTTACTGGTGGACTTGAGCGAAATAAAAGCAGCTCTTGCAGGCCAAACACAAAACAATATCTACGGTTAATAACGACAGTTGCGCTTGGAGCTTACTCCATACATGGTTGACTACCTTTGAAAGTCAAACATGGAAGAAAATCTTTTAGGGAAAAATCCACCGCTTGGCATTTGTCAAGGAAGACTGCACTTGGATATGGTCGGCAGTCACTCGAAAAATAACTTAGATGCATCGGAGCATCTGAAAACACCCAAGACTGAAACTTTCAAGAACAGATACTGCCTTCATATATAGTTAAAATATGGCTACCCGGCCATTGACCTTCTTGTGCAAATGCAAATGCTATGCCCCAATTTGCACGGGACTTGGTAGATTAATCCGCCACGAGTAATGAGTGTGATGGGAAGACATCTGTTAGGCGCACTACGAATGTAGTGGTGTGGACATGGGAATGTGGGTCTCGCGGGGAGCGTACAAGGGATAAGTCCCTGCAGGCGCACTATCCTCTGTGTCCTCGGTGGTTCGGATGGGGCTGAGTTGCAGTGGTCTACTGGGTTGATCGTAGCTTGCCGGCACAGTAGCTCAGCGTGTTCAGTCAGAGGGTTTATCTATCCTCTGTAATAAAAAAAAAAAAAAAAAACTGAGTGAACGGATCAACGAACAACCTGAATTGGTGTAATTGGACGTCCATCGAGAACAAATTCAACGATCAATATAGAACAAAATTAGATTTTAAAAAAAAGATGGATAGAGCGTCTGCCATGTAAGCAGGATATCCCGAGGTTCGAGTCCCAGTCGGGGCACACATTTTCAGCATGTCCCCAATGATGTATTCAACGCCTGTTTGCAGCTAGGTTGTCGACTTAATTATAATTTCATTCTAGAGAAGCTACACGGTCATCCGGGAAACAGATACTGCCTTCATATATACCCAAGACTGAGAGAAGATGAAAATTTAGCTGCAAGACAGGAACAAACTACATAGCAACGCACAACATAAATTTCATCGTACAACCAGAGAAACTCAAAATTTTTAGAGACGAAATGGACTTCAACAAATGAGAAACACTGATCAGGAACCAACAGAATCACAAGGCTATAGAATTTGTAATGGAATCCCAGGGAAAAGAGTAATTAGTTGATGTCTAAAATTTGGAACGAGATTTGTAGTCAGCCCAAAAATAATTGAATAGTAGAATTAAAATCATACCTCCCAGTCTATCAACGCTAATTATAAAGGTTGTAAATAAAATATACACAACAATAAGAGCCCATGCACAATAAGAAAGAACATAGAGAAGATGTCGACGAATTGTGAGACCTTTTAGATAAGATGACAACAAACATAAATAAAAATCACACAAAACTTTAATTGTATATTTTAAGGCCCAGTTAGCAAGGGAGAAGAGATGTTGTGTAGAAATGGGCAGCTCAAAGAAAAAAAACATGAATTGCATGAGACTGTTGGAATTTGCAGACACTATGACTTGATCTCAAAGTCAATACTTCAGGAGAAGACCAAATAAGCTCAAAACTTGGAAACATCCAGAAGAGGAAAAAGGAGAATGGTAACTGGATCATATCTGAATGTATGAAAATTGTCACTGGGAAATCTCCAATGGGAAAGTCCTGAGAGTGCAGATAGTGGATCAGATCATTACATCATAAAAATAAATATTAAATTCACTTCTTTGACAAATAAAAAATGCTACCCCAACCTACAACCCTTATAAATTGACAAGTAACCATAAATATGAAGAACAAACAAGGAAAATAAAAATAACAGATGGTCTAGAGTTAATAGCTCCCCAGTTGAAACAAATAGCCCCTGTAAATCCAAGGAAAAGACACCAATAGTGGAACGATAAGTGTGACAAAACAGTAGTAAATAGACACAAAGTCTGGTTAAGGAATCAGAGTCATAAAACAGAAGAATCGTACTTAGAACTAACAGAAAAAGTAAATATAAATCAAAATATAATTAGAAGCATTATAGGTCAATATCAAAAAATGGATTACTTCAAAAGCAGACGAAACAGCAAGTCAAAAACTTTGTAGACTTCAAAAAAGCTTATGATTGTATCAACAGATCCTCAGTGATGAAGATACTAAGGAATTTCAGTCCCCACCCCAAATCAATAGCAACGATAACTCTAACAAACACCGAATCTAAAGTGAAGTCCAGATCAGAAATATCTGCGCCATTTGTAATTAAACCAGGGTTCAGAGAGGAAGATGATGTATCACTGTTACTTTTCAACTGTGCACTCGAGTAAGTGATGATGGTAACCTACAAAGAAAACCCTGAAAACATAAGAATTGGAACCAGGAAAGATGAAATGAACTTAAGTTGTTTGGGATTTGCAGATGACTTAGTGTTACTAGATAATAACATTCAAGAGTCAGAAATCAAAGAAAAAGCCTAGAAAATATTGGAAAAATAGGGGTCCAGATATCATTCAAAAAGACTGAGATAATGGTAACAGATCCAGTAGTAATCAACCACATAACAGTAAATTACAGACTAGTAAAAATAGTGAAACACTTTAAATACTAGGAGAAATTTTAACATTCAACTTAGACGAGAAATCTCCATGGCAAGTAAGAACTAATAAAATGATAAAAGAAATTAACATGGTCCATATACATTAAAAATGTCTATCAGTCAAAACTAAGTTAAAATATTTCATGACGCTGATTCATCCAGAGGTGACATACTGAAGTGAATCTTTTTTTCTGGGTAACTTAGAAAAACAGAATCGACTAAACTCTAAAAGTAGAGAAAATAAATAAGAAATATCAGAAAGATGGGCAATGGTGGATAGTGCCAAATAAAGTGCTATGCACCGAATTGGAGCCCATCACAGATTTTATACAGAAGCAATGGATCTTATTATCTTGACCCCATTACGAGGTCACCAGAAACCAGATTATTAAGAAAATTTTTAGAGAAACTTTGGAACATGAAGCGACAATTAGGCTGGATAAAGGAAATCAGGGAGGATATGAAAGATATAGAATTAACTCTAGGCGATAAGTAAAACAAAAAACAAAATTTAAAGAACTTGAAAAACATAAAACTAAACAACGCCAGGACAATGATTGCTGGCGTTATTGCATCAACACCTACAGAATGGCAGCCAGTGTTAAGCCATATTCCACCGCGTCAATTACGTCGCATAAATGCTTTCATGAATGAGCAACAAAAGATCATGGATAATAAAAATTTACCAATCCATCAATAAGTCGGTGATGGAAACCATAACCGATTCTGATCTAAACGACCACGAACAATGACACCAAGAATTGCTGTGGAGGATGAATTCAATATTACTAATCCATCAAAATAGGGCTGGACAACAAAACACTAATAAACAGTGTATCGCAAAATAACCACCAGGATTTGATTTACGACGCAAATTATGAACTGTGCTAAACAGAATTAGAATCCAACATGGCAGATGTATGTATTTTTACACAAATCAGGTAAGCAACCATTCCTTCTTTGTGACTGTGGAGAACCACAGACCATCAGACACATCACAGAATAGCGCTCCACAAGATAATATTATGGTGGACCAAAAGACTTCCTGCTAGCGCGTCCATTGTCGATAAAGTGCCACAAATGTTCTAGATGCTTGTTCATAAGATTTTATACTCTACAGTCTACATAATTCTTTCTCCAATATGTCGAAAAGCAATACTATAAATATGAGAATAAATTATGAGGAATTTAAGTCTATACTGGGCTGCTTTTGCAACATATTATTTATTTGTGTTTTTATTTAGGTATCTTGGTTGACCTATGAAGTGAGGAAGTTTAGATGTCAATTAAAAATAACGTTAAATAAGGAGGAGAATGGGGGGTAATAAGAAGAGAGAGGGATAGGTATTTATTTTTTTTCATCAAATTGTTTTGTTCATAAAGTTTCTCCTTTCAGCCGTAAGATGCGACTGTTTATGTTTTACTGTGTGCATTTTTAGAGGTTTCTGTGGTGCTGTGTTTATGTACGTACACAGATGACTATTGCTGTATTGTTGATTTTCTTTCAGTTCTCTCTATTGTATTTGTTCACCTTATTTTCAGGTATGATCAGCGCCCTTGCATTCACTATTTCTACGATTAATTTAAACTGTTTCTGAGGTCTCACTAAGCTTCAGTTTCGGTTTCACTTCTACTGAAGTTTGAATCTATAGCTGTTTTATCTTTTTTAGTAGGACGTAAGAAAATCATAACTATTTCATTAGTGATAGCTTTGAAGAAAGCTTCCGCACTTGTCTATTTGACTGAGTTTCAGAAAGTTTCAGCTCAGAGTTATTACACTAGAAAATACTTTTTAAGTGGGAATAAAATTCACAACGGATTGGACATAGTGTATACAGTTAGTTGACCACAAGATTTCTGAAACTCGTAGTGGTCTTATGCATCTTCTGATGTTGATCTTCGTAGCCTTGTGCAGTATGTACTAATGCGACGCTGTGGTCTTCAGTTGTAGACTTATCAACGTACTAAAATCGATACAATTACAAAATCCAGAAAAATCTCAAACCTTTTCTCCAGAAGTAACAGACGTCCGCGTGAGCTAGTGATAAGCAGACCCAAGAATTCGTGCCTACAGCAGGCCCGGCGTACCCGACGTGACGTCACAAAAGTGCACCGAGATCTCCCATAGAGTCGATGTTGGTTCAGCTGAGCAGTAAATTTGTGGCATGATAATGAGGAGGATCATTTACGAGATCTCCAAGTAGAACTACTGAAACTTCGTGCGGCAACAGATAAAAAATTAATATGTTTCTCGTTTTCTAATTTATAAGTGGAAATGTTCTGTAGTCTTGTGCGACTTTTTAGATACCACAGACTTTTACAACGGCCTGAAAACCATTTGTGCGGACAGCCAGAAAGCGATGGCGAAAATACTGTCCATAGCCCTCATTCCACAGCTCCACTTCTCGGCTCACATGAACTGAAATAAAATGTTCTCTCTAAGAATAATGTAAAGAACTCAGGAACCACGATGATAAATAATTTTACTGTCGTTTAAGGAAACGGTATATTATGATCAATGTTCACATGCAAAAGAGTAAGTATGAAAAATGTTAAAGCTAATCTATCGTACTCAGCACTCGAAACAGTTCAGAGGTGATTCCTACTCTTTGTTCTCATTTACGATGGTTCTTTCTTCGTCTTAAAAGTGGAGGATAATGTCGGACACTTGCCACGCGGTTTTCTGAAGTATAGTGGGCGACGCACAATGCAGAACAGGGATATGAAACACGGGCTATCCGGGCCTCTGAACGCCCTCTGTTTTTATCTTCTGTACCCTGTACCTTGAAACCTGGTACAGCTTCAGTATTTATATCACGAATACAATGCCCGAATCTTGTCTTTGTAGTTTAATAACGAAAATTACTTAGTATAACGCGCTTTACAAAATTTAAGTATAAAATTTGGTTTCTTCTTAATAAATCAGAAAGTTGATGAGGTATCTTCCTGGAAAATTGTATCACGTGCTTTTATTGTAAACTGAACCTAATTCCATAAGTTGAACACTCTAACTTTATGCCCTTCTAATATTTCGGAAAAAGTGGAATAATTCGAAAAGTAAAAGAGGTAGCTTCCTCTTAACTACTATTATATGTTTTTTCATTATAAACTGCAACTGGTCCCAAAAGTAGAAGTTTATAACTTTAATATGCGCGTCTCTTAGAATTTTACAAAAAGTAGATTTTTGAAACAACAAATTAGGGAGTGACGTTGAGATTCACAATATTTTCCCTATTTATGATCTTACATAATCCGAGCAAGTCTTGAAACGATATTTAAACTAGCAAGTTTAAGTCTGAAGAAGTATATGGTGCAATCTCTTTCTTAGCAGCTCACGGCTTATGCTCAGACGCTCTGTTGGACTGGCGTTGCTCTAGCGACTGGGAGAAAAATCAGTATTTTACTCGCCGCATTAGCGTGGGCTTGCTTCTATACAATCTGCACAAAAGTTACCTTAAAGCCGACTCCGGTTTGTACAATGCAAATTATTGAAGCCACTTCTGCAGCTGCTGTTGTATCCTCTAGCCAACGGGCATCACAAAGAAATGACAGGAAGAATGCTCATGACACTCTTAAAACATATGCTTAATATGATAGCTTCATTGTCACCGAAGAAGAAAAAGCTGGATCTCATCACAGACAAAGAAAAGGGGCGTATCAAGGATGATATTAAGAAACTTGAGAAAGAACGAACACTACTGACAGAAAATAAAATCAGTGTATGGTAACACAAAACATGCTAGAGAAAAAAATATCGGCTCTTGGCTTATGCAGACAGAAGAACCAATGCCAAACCCTACAGTTCCAGTACAGTGCCGACGTAAAGATTAAAGCACGCCAGTCTGTACAAAATATCTTAACAGATACACGATTTAGACGTGTCTCAACCGGAAGCAGAGTCGCTAAGGTATAGGCAAACCCTCGTTTTACATGCTTTGTACATGAAAATTTGTACTTGTGTGAGAAATATTATAGGTATACAAATAGTGGGATTTTAAACTTTAAAAAAGTGGGTATCCAATTCTTTTTGATGTCATACTGGCATTTTGATTAATGTGTCTCAATTACTCTCAATAATTGTACATATATCAGGTAACTGGAATTATGGCGTTTTCATATTATTTCATATCTGGGTAGATAAAAATATTAAACAGTATTGTCGACAGTAACGCAGTAAATGTATTTACTCCACAACTTTTGTGACTGTTGAGTATGCAGTACTACTGGAAATGACAGACGGTATGTTAGAAATCAGCTAGTATAAATCAGTTTTAATTTATAGTATCACTGTTGTCATTAGATGGAAAGCAACATACGTATTTCGTGGGTATAGAAAGTAGCACCGTTTTTAAGTACCTCTGTATGTATGTTGCTATCCCACATATTATTCGTTATACTGCCCTTCTATTTTCGTAAATTAGCTTTAGTTTGAGCGCACTAGTGCCACCTAGAAAATGAGAATACGTGTTGTGCTGCTACTGGTTCTTGACAGTGGCGTCACACAGAAACGCCCAATCGCAGCCGAATGCATTCACCCAGCCTTATATGTAGTAATCTATTTACGCAGCGACCTCCTGAAACATTTAAAATAGTCCATGAATTACATTGTTTTAAACTTTTTGGTGAAATCACAGATTTATGCAAATAAAAATATTCCAACAACATATTGACAAGTGTGTAAGCACACAATAGCACACAACGGTAGAATCATCCCTTTATGGCACCAACAGAACGTATGTAGAAAAAACACATAGTTACTGCAATTCTACCTCTGTGGTGAAAGGGAAAGAAAAATTATTAAACCAGATTATAGTAGCATCTTTGCAAGTGGTCGGAAATAACACGGTGGCAGACAGACGTGAGAACAGACAACGATGCTCTGTTAGGGTCTCAACAGAGGTGCTCGGGATATTTAAATGAGAATCCGTGGAAGAGCGCGACGCAGTTACTGCGAAGTCCTGTTAGGTAAATTGGGAGAACGTGTACGAAAGGCAGTCGAAAGCTTTAATTATCACCTCGAAAAACAAAAGATACATTACAATTTTCTTGTCTGCCTGCAGGACTGGTACCGTTAAAATCCCCGCGCTCATAGTACCGTAGTACATTGCTAGAAGTTCCAAAACAACATGACAAAGCCCACCTCCACTGTTTCAACCGGATGTGCCATTTTGCTTCGAAACTTCCTCTTGTGCCACGGTACTAGTGGAGCGGGGATTTCAACGTGTCCCGGAAGTGCAGACATGCACCTACAAACAAATCCACACAAAATTACTTCGTTAAAATCAATTACGTTAAACTTTACGGGTACTCCTCATATTCGAGGAAGACAGTGCGACTATTTTGCTACCTATATCTCTAACTCGCATAGGGACAGTGAGAATAAAAGAGATTAGGGAAAGTCTAGAAGCATGTAGACGTTTTTCACTCGTTCAGCACTCAATTGGAACACGACAGAAAATGGCTGTTATTGTATAAAGTTCGGTAGAACCATTGTACAGTAGCTTGATGAGTTCTACAGTATGTGATCAAAAGTACCCGGACACCTGGCCGAAAATTACTTACAAAATGGCTCTGAGCACTATGGGACTCAACTTCTCAGGTCATCAGTCCCCCAGAACTTAGAACTACTTAAACCTAACTAACCTAAGGACATCACACACATCCATGCCCGAGGCAGGATTCGAACCTGCGACCGTAGCGGCCGCGTGACTCCAGACTGTACCGCCTAGAACCGCTCGGCCACACCAGTCGGCAATTACTTACAAGTTCGTGGTGCCGTCCATCGGTAATGCTGGAATTCAATATGGCATTGGCCCATCCTTAACCTTGATGACAGCTTCAACTCACGCAAGTAAACGTTCAGTCAGGTGCTGGAAGGTTTCTTGGGGAATAGCAGCCCATTCTTCACGGTGTGCTACACTGAGGAGAGGTATCGATGTCCGTCGATGAGGCCTGCCACGAAGTTGGCGTTCCAAAACATCCCAAAGGTGTTCTATAGGATTCAGGTCAGGACTCTGTGCAGACCAGTTCATTACAGGGATGTTATTGTCTTGTAATCACTCCGCCACAGGCCGTGCATTATGAACAGGTACTCGATTGTGTTGAAAGATGCAGTCGCCGTCCCCGAATTGCTCTTCAACAATGGGAAGCAAGAAGGTGCTTAAAACATCAATGTAGGCCTGTGCTGTGATATTTCCACGCAAAACAACAAGGAGTGCAAGCCCCCTTCATGATAAACACGACCATTCCATAACACCACCGCCACCGAATTTTATTGTTGGCACTATATACGCTGGCATATGACGTTCACCGGGAATTCGCCATATCCACACTCTCTCATCGGATCGCCACATTGTGTACCGTCATTCGTCACTCCACACAACGTTCTTCCACTGTTCAATTGTCCAATGTTTACGCTCCTTACATTAAGCGAGGCGTCGTTTGGCATTTACCGGCGTGGTGTGTGGCTTATGAGCAGCCGCTCGACCATGAAATCCAAGTTTTCTCACCTCCCACATAACTGTCATGGTACTTGCAGTGGATCCTGATGCAGTTTGGAATGCCTGTGGGATAGTCTGGATAGATATCTGCCTATTACACATTACGACCCTCTTCAACTGCCAGCGATCTCTGTCGGTCAACTGACGAGGTCTACCTATACGCTTTTGTGCTGTACATCTCCCTTCACGTTTCCAATTCACTATCGCATCGCAAACAGTGGGCCTAAAAATGTTTAGGAGTGTGGAAATCTCGAGTACAGAGGTATGGCACAAGTGGCACCCAATCACCTGACCGCTTTCGAAGTCCGTGAGTTCCGCGGGGCACCCCATTCTGCTCTCTCACGATGTCTAATGACTATTGAGTTCGCTAATATGGATTACCTGGCATTAGGTGGCAGCACAATGCACCTAATATGAAAAACGTATGTTTTTGGTGGTGTCCGGATACTTTTGATCACATAGTGTGTATGTAGACATGAAGGGGTGGACAAAAGTATGGAAGCTCCAATTACACAGCACATTACCGTGGCTACTACGGTGTAGGACAACCGTTGGTGCAAAAACCAGCTTCCAGTCGTCGCGGAATTGATAAATACAGGAGAAGGAGAAGGTTAGTGTTTAACGGCCCGTCGACGACGAGGTCATTAGAGACGGGGCACAAGCTCGGAATAGGGAAGGTTGGGGAAGGAAATTGGTCGTGCCATTTCAAAGGAACCATCCCGGGATTTGCCTGAAGCGATTTAGGGCAATAACGGAAAACCTAAATCTGGACGGCCGGACGTGTGTTTGAACCGTCGTTCTCCCGAATGCGGATCCAGTTGGCTAAAGTTTTCAGGGGAATCTTATACCATTCGTCCTGCAAAATAGTGGCAACTTCAAGTGACAACGACACTGGTGGACAGCGATCACGCAGAATCCTGCCCAAAGCAGACCACAAAGGCTCAAGAATAATGAGATCAGGTGACTGCGATGGCAAAGGGAGATGCAACAATTCGTCTCCGTATCCATAAAACCAGTCCTGGACGATGTGAGCTGTGTGTACATGGGCCCTGTCGTCTTGGAAGACAGCTTCAGCAATGGGGAATAAACAACCATAGGATGGACCTCATCTGCCAAAATGGTCACATAATCCTCGTCAATAATGCGACCTCGCGCAGTAAACACGGAACCCACGGAATACCACGCTATGCCTGCCAAATCAACACCGAACATCGCCATGTTCCACTTATGGGAAATTCGGCCAGAAGTTATAAACAGTGTGAAGTAAGAAAATGGCTTTCTTCCTTTGGTCCAAAGTCCGGGTTTTGACATTTCAACCCACTGACAAGTGGTTTTCTAATTCCAGCTCGCCCTGCAGTTCTCTGCATATGGAGCTCCTTTCGTGTTGTTTTGGTGCTGTCATGGTTCGCGAGTGCGACCTTCAGCTCTGTAGTGAGTTTTCCTCTCATTTTTCGTCACAATCTTGTTCAATGACACTATGTCACCGTCACTCAACATACATTTTACCCATGTTCTGACATAGCGGATTATGTTTTTCCGCTACCCCGTAAGCGATGTAAACCTTCGATACGGCGCCTCTTAAAAAACGAAACACTTCGGCTGTCTTCGTTACGTAAGCACTCACCATACGAATACCAACGATTTTCCCACGTTCGAATTCACTTAGCTTTGACATAGTGAACTCACAACTACACAGCACACTGTTCTGGTCATGACTGATACTAGCAACGTATTGAGGATATTAAACAGGTGCCAAATGGTTCAAATGGCTCTGAGCACTATGCAACTTAACATCTGAGATCATCAGTCCGTTAGAACTACTTAAACCTAACTAACCTAAGGACATCACACACATCCATGCCCGAGACAGTATTCTAACCTGCGACCGTAGCGGTCGCACGGTTCCAGACTGAAGCGCCTAGAACCGATCGGTCACAGCGGCCGGCAAACAGGTACCGTCCGTCACACCGCAATCTGCAGGCTTGGCTAACATCTGCATTTATGTTCGAACATTCATTTCTCACGATGTTTCCATATTTTCGTCCAAGTTCGGTATATGTATTTTGAGACAGAAACGTGAGTGACGCTGAAAGTCAGAGAACGTCCTGAATGCGTGCTCGGGTATCGCAGTTATTTAAGACGACTGCTCCTGATAAGATAGAAATCGGATTCTAATGCACAGATATTTTGTTGTCGCTTTAAAATTTGTATGAAACAAACGTTACTGTTAAGTTTTAGTGCAGCCACAGAATTACAGCGACTTGAAACCCTTAACAGTTTAAAAGTTGGCTGTTAAATAAACACTTTCAATGCTCAGCTTTACCTTATCTTTCTTGCCATTACTTCGAGAGATAATAATCGTAGAATGGCTGCAAACATGACACTGTACCCAGTACCGACTACAGTCACTGGCATCTTTGAAGTTTTCCTCTGCGAGGCTTGAGGAAGGCATGGCCGAACACATCTGTGTGTCCGGTCCAATGAGCGAGTAGTCCGCATACAAAGCACGCTGTAACGTAGCTTCCCAAACACTCTTCTCCAAGTCATGCAGTGGCGAGCGGTCGCTAACGTGCTGTTTGGTAAGACGGTTTATGCTACTGTGGTTATCCGTAGGTATTACATATCTACGAAGCTATTTCTATAATCATCCCTAACCTACTATCGCTTCATGGTTAAATTTTCCGTAATTCACGTTGTTAAATTGGTGTGAGCAATGGAAGAGGCCTTCCGTTCCACCTGCAATTACGAACTGTTTGTCTCTTTGTGAACTCAGTATACACGAAGCCTGGTACAGAATCAGTCATTTGATCTTGATAGTATTACAGTCAGTTCAATCCCTTTTCCCTTCAGTTTAGTGTCGCGTATAGAAACGACGTTCGCATGATACGTACTTATCTGCATTTGACCTGGCCCTTATTGTTATACACTAAGACGACATGTATTGCTTGTTCAGTTGATTTCACAAGCCACTTTATTATAAGTTGTATCCAAGCGTTCTCTCTCATTTCGATTTCCCTGGTCACTCAACTGTTAATTAATTTCATTAATGGATATGACATTCTGCAGCTATTCTTCAATATCAAAATGAAATATGCAACCTTTGGCCGTATAAAATAATGCATATCCATACTTCCATTCGATATTTCACGGCAACGATAGGTTCCAGTATTCTGAATATTACGTATCCAGTTCTTTGCCTACATTTTGTAATAAATAAAGTACGTCTGACACTGATACAACATGCAGAGACACAGCGCTTCATTCTACAAAAAAGTTTACGAGTATATTCGCTTTTGCCTATTTGATCGAGTGTCATTACAAAACGATGTTTACATCATCAATGCACTGCGACAGATTGTAAGTCGAGTTGCTAAAATAGTTTCACTATTGCTGGAATTTTAGAAATAATTTTTCATGTTGACTTGTGTTCAACTTCTTTTCGCTCTACTGGCCTTAAACCATGTACTATTCAAGAAAGTGTGAACTGCTCAGATAACTTTCATGTTTGTACTGTACTTAGAATGCGTTCATTAATTAATTACGTTGTTTGTCACTTTGTCTAGTAAATAAAACCAAAGGAAACTTTAGAGAAGGAATTATAGTTCAGGGAGAAGAAATAAAAACTTTGAGGTTTACAGATGACATTTCACTTCTGTAAGAGACAGCAGAGGACTTGGAAGACCAGTTGAACAGAATAGACTTTGTCTTGAAAGGAGAATGTAAGATGAACATCAACAAAAGCAAAACAATAGTAATGGAATTTAGTCGAACTAAAACAAGCGATGGTGAGGGAACTGGATTAGGAAACGAGACAGTAAAAGGAGTAGATGAGTGTTGCTATTTGGGTGATAAAATAACTGATGATTGCTGACTAAAAATCATTCAACAACCTAGATTGCATAAAATATTTCTTTAAGACAACCAGTTTCGACAGCCTTTGCTGTGACCCTCAGTTCTAAGACCTAAAGACGACAGCAAGATCTGTTGAAACTGGTTGTCTTAAATAAAGAAATATTTTATGCGATCTAGGCTGTTGAATGAGTTTTAGCAAGAAAAAAAAATTGCGCTTTTAATACTCTCAAAATGAGTACATTCGATGATGACTGAAATATATAAACTGTAGACTAGCAATGGCAAGAAAAGCATTTGTGAAGAAGATAAATATTTTAACGTCGAATACAGATTTAAGTGTTATGAAGTCTTTTCTGAAAGTATTTCTCTTGAGTGTAGCCTTCTATGGAAATGAAACATAAGCGACAAACATTTCAGACATGAAAAAAATGGTTCAAATGGCTCTGAGCACTATGGGACTTAACTTGTGAGGTCATCAGTCCCCTAGGACTTAGAACTACTTAAACCTAACTAACCTAAGGACATCACACACATCCATGCCCGAGGCAGGATTCGAACCTCTTCAAAGTTACATACTGTACTTATTATTTAACACAAAATGACATTAAAAATTTAAGTTTTTCACTAGCTGCTAGTTGAGAATATGTATGAACTTCACACTGTAGCGCCTAGAACCACGCGCCAGATATGAAAAGAATACAAGCTTTCGAAATATGGTGCTACAGAATATTGCTGAAGATTAGATGGGGAGATCAAGTAACTAATGAGGAGGTACTGAAAAGTATTCGGGAGAAAAGAAATTTCTGGTTTAACTTGACTAAAACAAGGAATTGGTTGGCAGAACAACCTCTGAGGCGTCAAGGCATCACCAGCTTGGTATTAGAGGGACTTGCCGGGGTAAAAAATAGTGAAATGAGACCAAAGATGAATGCAGTAAGCAGATTCCATAGGTTGTAGTAGTTATTCGGAGATGAAGACGTTTGCACAGCATGGAGTAACGTGGAGCGCTGCAGTAAATAGGTCTCTCGACTAAAGACCAGAACAACAACAACTTTGTCTATGATAGGCACAGCTTATTCAAATCTGGACATGTTAGGATTCACCTGCGCTAGTAATCTAAACTCTAAGAAGAGGTGCCACCTTACTAATTTCTGAATTATATTAGTATATTAAAGAAAAGTTTCATGGAACATTGTTTAAATTACAATCGCAGAAGGCGTATTTATTTTCTCTGCAAGCAGATACGTGGTACCGCAAGCGACCAACACAGAAATGATGTCAGTTGCACAGACGTTTTTTGTGCAAGACGCACAGACGTCTGACGTCATATCGTGCATAATCAGAAGGTAGCGAGCCGTCGCTAATGAATATTCAGCAACGACGCTAAGCAGGGGAATTTATTTCTGACCCGCGCTGTCCAGACGTCCTCTAAATGAGATAAATCACGTATTCAGCACGTGAGAGGGGGGAAAAAGAAGGGTCGGTAAAGGATGAACGTGCTTCAAATTACACATCTCTCCCGCTTCAGCGGCTAGCGGGCATTTCATACTGAATTCCTGTGAACCGTTAGATATTCTGGGTAGCGGGCGAAATCTCCCTTTGTTAAACCACAATGCAAGCATTAACGTGTCCTTCTTTTTTTATTTCGGGACTCGAAAAAAGTGGACGCGCTGGGGAGGACAGGGGATTTGCAGCGGTGGGACGAACGGCGTAGCTCTCTGTGTCTGCCGAGGTTGTATGGGGCCGTGCTTGTCGAGCGGGTGGCGCGACGCAAGGGGCAAGGCTTTACCAGCAGACGAGCCGACGGTTCCTAACGGCAGTCGCCGAACTTCTTTCTTCCTCTCTGGAGGATTTTGGTTAAGGGGGGACGTATTTGAAAGCGACCAAAGTTAAGAAAAAAAATTACTACATGGTACTGAAATTCCAGTTCCTGAATATTAAGTTCCAATTCCATTCCTAAGTGTGATAAAAATGATACCTCGCAAAAGCTTGTACGGGGCCGCGCTCCTTTCTTGTTCTATAGTTCCTCATATTATTTATCCCTGCGGTGTTTTCTTCCAGTTTTATGCAGTCCCGATGGGTGGATCGAGAACTTCATGGAAAAACTCATAATCCTAATGAAAGTTACAACTCTCTGATTTGGAAACCATGCCCCAAGACAACACTTGTTTCTACAACCACTGCTGAAATTGTAGCGTATGATGCTTGGTAATTTTTAACTTTGCTAATCCTGGCAAACTATGAACTCTACTAAATTTAGGGATTTATCCAGGAGCTGAAGGAAATCGATAACAGGAAAACCGCTGCAGCTGACATTATCGCTACACAGTCTGAAAATCTGGTTAACCTAAGAAGACAAACAAAGAGAAGACTGCTTGAGGATAAAGAGTTGAATGGATATGGTATGCACTAAGTAATCCAGATAAGGTAAGCCCTAATACGAACACTGTCAAATCTTTGATTCAGGCTCCTCTTAACTTACATTTTAAAAACTTTATGTTCCTTTTCCTCCATTGACGTTATAGCACCTTAATTTGGCAAGCAACTAGCCAATACTATTATTATTGATGGTAAATAAACTCTGAACAAAAATGGCTTAATTTCGTTCTGGTAGCTTATTAAAAGTAGAACATTTGTACTCACCTTGTTGAAAAAAACTCAGTTGTTTACAATTAAAATTTATTTGTACATGCATATAGCTTTTCTAGATTTCTTAACAAATGTGTCAAGACAAATGTGTTTTGAAAACTTTGGCCTTTATAAGGCTTTTTTTTTTCAGAGCATTGCAATTTCGATGCGTCCCCCCTTAAAGATAGCAAGTGCTCATCCATGATGTGGCAGTTACTTTTACTTTTGTTCCGATGGCAATTTCGCTTGCAAAAGCAAATTGTGTGAGTGATCTGCATGAAAAGCTCTCAGAGTGTATCGCTACTCTCCAGCGGCTAGAATCTGAAGCCAGTTTCGTTAATGGACCGAAACAAAGTTGCCGAGGAAGTTACGTCGCCTGCATTGGTCATATGTACTGGCTGTCATCGCCACCAAGTTTAGCGTCCAGACACTCTTGAATGATAAACCGAAATCAGGTTAGTAGAGCATGTGAGGGTACTGGTATATAGTATCTGTAAGTGGTTCATGCAGCCTATACCTTCCACAGCCTCTCAACAACTGCCTCTGCTTGCGACTCTCTGCGCCATTGGGCATTGTCGCCCTCCAAAGAACAACCACTTACAGATACTACACACCAGTACCCTCACAAGCAAAATCATAAATGTTTAACTTCATGCTCAAATGCTTCTTTACAAAGAAAAATCTAGGAATACTAGGTGCATTTAATTCTCACACCACTAAAAAGGATTAATTTAGATACTGGTGGCAACAGCGTTTAGAAGCAGCTAAAATCGACGACCTTGAACAAGGCCTTACAATGCGAGGTAACTCCTGCAACATCTATACAAATGTGTGTATAAGTTACCTCTTACCCTAAGTTCTCTATACCACAGATGTCTTGAACAAAAAACTGGAGAGGCTGTAACAAAGCACAGATCACAATAGTCTACTAGAAACTTTTCATAAGCAGCTCACAAAACTACCGTTAATCATTTTTGACATCTTAGAATATATTCCGAGCTAGAACGTAATGGCCGGCCGGTGTGGCCGTGCGGGTCTAGGCGCTTCAGTCTGGAACCACGTGACCGCTCCGGTCGCAGGTTCGAATCCTGCCTCGGGCATGGATGTGTGTGATGTCCTTAGGTTAGTTAGGCTTAAGTAGTTCTAATTTCTAGGGGACTGATGACCACAGATGTTAAGTCCCATAGCGCTCAGAGCCATTTTCCCATTTTTTTTTTAGAACGTAATGAGGTACCTCGAAGAGAATGACGTCGTCGAAGCCAACCAGCATGGAGTCCGAAAACATAGGGCTTGCGAAACCCGACTTACACTTTTCTCACATGACATGCTGAAAGCCGGGAATCAAAATGGATGCAGTGTTTCTTGACTATAGAAAAGTGTTTAACTCAGTACCACAAAAACGGCTACTAACGAAAGTGTAACTATGTGAGGGACTGGACGAAATTTGTTCTTAGATTAAGGATTTCTCGTTTGGAGACGTAGCATATTATCTTTGGTGGAGAATCATCAACAGCTGTAGAAATAGCTTCAGGTGTGCGCGAGGGAATTTCGTTGGTACCCTAGCACTCGTGTTGTGCGTTAACGGCAGTAAACTCAGAATTTTTGCAGTACGATGCAAAAAAAGCTTAACAGATTTTCCAGTCAGATCGTGATAAGATTTCAAAGTAGAGCAAAGATTTGTAGTCTTCCTTAAGAGCTCAGATATCTAAAATTCTGCACTTCACAGTCATATTAATGAGCCGCAATTGGGATTATATAAGTCATACACATACCCAGGTTTAAGAGTATTAATGGCATCTGAAATGGAATGATCACTTGACCTGAATCACGTGTAAAGTAGCTGGCGGACTTCAGTTCATGCGCCGGCCGTTGTGGCCGAGCGGTTCTAGGCACTTCAGTCCGGAACCGCGTGACTGCTACGGTCGCAGGTTCGAATCCTGCCCCGGGCATGGATGTGCGTAATGTCCTTAGGTTGGTTAGGTTTAAGTAGTTCTAAGTTCTAGGGGACTGATGACCTCAGAAGTTAAGTCCCATAGTGCTCAGAGCCATTTGGACCATTTTTCAGTTCATTCGTCGCATACAGGGAAATTGAACTCATTCTACAAAGAAGGTTTCTTGCGAAAAACTCAAACGATTCATCCTAGAATATTACTCATATGTGTGGAACTCGAACTGGACAGGACAAATAGGGAATAATATACGTACACGAAGAAACCTGAATTACTACACGTTTGATTTAAGGGAGAGCTTCGCGGTGATATTGAAAAGCGTCAACTAAGAGACACTTTAAGACTGACGTCAACTATCCCTCAAAAGACTGCTTACAGATTTGCAAGAACCAGTATGAAGGGTGCAATCTAGGACTACACTACAACCTCCTTCATATCGCTACCACAAACACCGCGAAGGTAATATTAGACTAATAGACGATTTGGCTGTCTTCTGGCAATCGTCTTAAATGGTTAATTATGTTATTTTAAGCTCATATAGTGCTATCTTCTCATAAATTTCAGTATTGAAAAAAAGGAAATAAAATTCAAATAATTTGAAAGTCCCCTAAAGCCCTCCATTTGAGTCATGTGATGCCTATGACGTCAGTGGCTTGGTAGCTGCTCCTATTTTCGCACAGCTCATTCGCAGCGACATTTTGTTTTCGAATTAACGTTTCGCAAAGTGGGTTACAAATAATGTGTAGTACCATGGTGTACAAATTCATCTGCAAAATCTCCTGGAAAAATTGTTTTTGAGCGTTCCAAAGAATGAGGAAATGCGTAAAACGTGGTGGTAAGTCGTTCGTAGAGATCCACATGTGATAGTGGTCACTACGTGTTGTTATTACTGTGAGATTCATTTTGAAGTAACTACCCACGTTACAATAACACGCAGTCGCTTGTAGCGTAATATGTAGCGTGCTGGACTTACTGTGCAATGTTAGCAACATCGACGTTATTCGGAGCAAATTTATTTTTTCTTTCCATTCTGTCCTCTTCGCTTGATACTACTGTTTTTGTAAGTTTACATTCTTCGTAATACAGTTGTGGAATACCTTTAGATTCTGTATAATATTACATTTTAATATCTACTTTCATTTATTAGCTTTATTTTACATCCTATAAATTTGAGATGAATCACAAGGACGGTGTTAAGAAACTTTGATTCATGTCTGACGTAGCTCTTGGTTTGAAGAATCTGAGAAGACATTTAACAATTTCCGACTACATTATTATTCCCAAAAAACATAATTTGTCGCTTCCTTGTGTCTCCATTGAGCCTGTTGTAAAACTGTATGATTTTGACAAAGAGAAAAACTGAACTTTTCTTGGAACCTACGAGGATATAGTATATGACGAGGGCATTGCGATAAAATGAAAGTTCGTCCCCCCGAAGCACTTTTAAATCATAGTGTTTCAGCAACAGTTAAGTATACAGTAGACCAACAGACACTTCAAGTTTCTTCTGCGTAAATTGTTTATCTTATAGCCACAATTTTACGATGGTTTAAATTAACGACCTATAGGAACAGAAAAACTGTAATGTGTAAAGCTGTTGAAGGCAAACACGATTATGCTCTGTTGTTCCCCGCGAGTATTATTACGCTGTCTGAAAATCTGAAAACTGATACAAGAAGTACCGGGAAAGAATTATTAGTTGTGGCACAAACCATAGCAGTTAAAAATCAGAATTATTCTGAATGAAAAAGTTTCCACTGCGTTTTATCCTGATGGCTGTCACAAGTTGCTCTGGAAAAACTTATCATTGTGCTGCGAGCAAATAACAGAGTTCCAGACACCCTCAGTTTTACGATAATTCTGTAATTTAGAGCTATGTTACGGTATTTCCGTTCTAGTCACCATGCAGTGCAGTTTTCGCGTTTCTTGTTTCTGGAAGTTAAAAATGTGGTTTCTTTTTGAGTAACGAGGAGACCATAAACGCTTCGACTTTCGGAAGATGTCCTGTATTAGCTTTCACAAAACTCCTTTCCACGGTTACTTAAAAGCTGTAAATGCGTTTTCCATCACAAAATAACTGAAATGTTCATAAAAAAGTGCAAAAAACACTAATAACTTCGGTTAACACTCCTATAATCCACGTATAGCTTCGTCTTACTCCTATCATGAGACTTCAGCTTCAACCAATAACAGAGCGTTTTCGATCACGTGGTTAGATCTTGAAGTTTAACGATTTTCAAGGTATAATTACGTAATAATAGCAGATATTTTGTGAGGATATTGGCCCGAAACGCTATTTCAATCTTATAATTATTCAAAATAACAACAGCCCGAATCTTTTAAGCAGCGATTCTTCCAGTGTTCCCTACTCGAATGGAGCTGAAAGATACCCTAACATGTACTACAATGGATGTAGCTTCTGTCGCTCACTTTCCAGCAGTTTGACAGTATAGACGTAGAAGTAGACGTAGAAGAAACCGACTGAACTAAATCGACGAAGCATTCCGTCGTTCATACATTGTAGCTGTTACTCGGAAAATAGCTGTCTACTGCTATTCTTTAAGGGGACATTGTATGTCCTATGCCGTCAATGTTACATTATCGAATTTTGTGACACATTATCTTGGGAACTTGTTTAGACAGCAACTTACAATATTTCATAATTATTGAGTGCACGTTTCCAGATACATTGAAGTAGAATTATAACTAAAATTGTATTCTGGGGCATGTTATCTTTTTTTTTTTCGAACACTCAACTTTTTGGCAGAATTTTGTAAATAAATGAACATAAAAACAAAACAACTCCGGATATTTTAATTATTCCAGTGCCATATGTGTTGAATGTCACACTTGGCAAGCTGCGAAAATTTCTTGTCTCTACCATCAGTCCTTTTTTAGAAAATGGGTCATTTATTGCAAAAAATGTAGTTCAGAGATATTGAGGTTTAAAACTTTTTTATTACATATTCTTATACAGACTTACATTTGTGCGTCTTTCATGCACTATAATTGCCCTGACCCATAGTCTGTGTCTTCTTCAGTGTCACAACAGCCCAGTGCTTGCCTCCTCATTTTCTTTCTTGCTTCTTTTGTCATTTGCTGAGCAGCTAACCCTGCTTCACGTACACGAAGCTCATCCAGTTCCCGCAGTCCTTTAGCTTTGCTCTGTCCAAATCTTACGCCTAACTTCTCCAGAACCTTAAGTCTTTCATAGTTCCCACCACTAACAGTTATTACAGCATCAAACACTGCTTACTTTAGAGTCATAAGGCCAACAAATACATTTTTAGTCACACGGCACCACACAACATTATTGAATGATTCATTCACATTCTGGGTCTTCCCATGTAAACACTTCTTTAGTAGCTCCGGATTTACCAAATCTCTATAAATAGGTTTGACTGCCACCATTACTGCCAAAGGAAGAGAATGTTTATGTGTAAATTCATGCAGGATGCCAGAAAATTCAGCTTGCCTATATTTACACCAAGTGTTTGGTGGAGGTGGACACAAAACATGACATGGCTTTTCATCGTTTGATATTCGATGAAAGAAAGTGCTCTACACAGCTCTTTTCATCTTCTCTAAATTATATGCCAGTATAACGATGTAATACTCCATTTCTTGCCTTTTGTCGGAAAATGAAATGCCTACAGCCGTCCTTATGATTTTATTTGTTTTGTAGCTACCAGTTTCGGCAATACTACAAAGGACTGATTTGTTCATTCGCAATGGCAACTTCTGAGACGTAGCAGTAAGCACAAAACAAACCCATTCACAGCCTTCTAAACTGTGTAATTCCCAAGATATCACTACACAACTGTGGCAGTATATGCGTAGGCGCGAAATTTGAGTCACAAGTCATCATTCAAAATGTTATTTGAAGGTCTCACAATTGTCTGATTTTAATGTATTATATGCCAAAATGTTCAGGAAAGTCCAACGTACATTATGATGTAGCCCGCATCTCGTGGTCGTGCGGTAGCGTTCTCGCTTCCCACGCCCGGGTTCCCGGGTTCGATTCCCGGCGGGGTCGGGGATTTTCTCTGCCTCGTGATGGCTGGGTGTTGTGTGATGTCCTTAGGTTAGTTAGGTTTAAATAGTTCTAAGTTCTAGGGGACTGATGACCATAGATGTTAAGTCCCATAGTGCTCAGAGCCATTTGAACCATTATGATGTAGAAAATAGAAAATGTCAAATTTCAACGAATTTAACATACAAGGTCCGCTTAAAAAAGATCTGCCGGCCGCGGTGGTCTTGCGGTTCTAGGCGCTGCAGTCCGGAACCTCGAGACTGCTACGGTCGCAGGTTCGAATCCTGCCTCGGGCATTGATGTGTGTGATGTCCTTAGGTTAGTTAGGTTTAAGTAGTTCTAAGTTCTAGCCCATATTAAAAATGACTCTAAACACTATGGGACTTAACAACTGAGTCATCAGTCCCATAGACTTAGAACTACTTAAGCCCAACTAACATAAGGACATCACACACATCCATGCCCGAAGCATGATTCGAACCTGCGACCGTAGCAGCCCCATTGTTCCGGGAGCCCGTTTTCTCCCACAAATCTGTCATATATTCCATCCACTGCTGTGGTGTTCAAATCCTTAATGTTAATTACATTTTATCTCCCTTTATATATCGAATTCATGTAGACACGAACTATAGTTGTTGTTAGTTTGGTAACGATTCTGACGAGAAAAATTCTGGTGCTGGATTGTTCTTAATAAGTAAATCGTTGCCCAGTCTTCCTTCTCATAATGAATCCTGCTTATGTTACTCTGTTTTCTGATGTTCTTATACTCCTATAGTGTTCTGACCGGATATCTTTATTTTCTTTCCATTCAGTTTTATTGTCCTCTACAACATATAATTTTAGTTCAGAAATTTTATAATTTTTCTACCATATTCAGTCCTCTAATATTCCACACTCTGCTTAGTAAAATGTTATCCTATGATTAGTTTTTTAGTCATGATTATCTTTCCATTATGTAAATAAAACGCACTGACATACACTGGAGGAGCTTTTAATTTTAATGAATGTCTCAGCTACATTATCCAAATCACTAAAAATTACTGTAAAAATATAAAATCTGAAAATAAAAAGCATTAGTTATTCATTTAGTACAAAGTCTTTCATTGCAATGTTTCTCAGTCGATTTTAAGTAAACGAATTGCTTATAAAACTTGAAAGTTTACGATTTTAATAATCTCACTTTGCAGAGTCATGATGTAACTGGTTATTTATGAGAGTTCTTATGTTATTTTGTTCTCATATTATTTTAAAATCGGACAAAATTTACTCATAAACTGTACTTGCTGTTCACCCATTAGTGCAACTTCTCAAGGTACTAGACTCCCTGCTGGCTCAGAGGGCTTCATTTGCAAGTCAGTCATATCTCCCAAATTAATCGTTGTACAATAACATAATTTTCCAGGTACATTCAGTCGTATATGTGGCTACTGGCTGCAAAAGAAGTAAAGAAACAATAAATTAAAAAGTCATGCCTGATGCTGTAGTGCTACTGCATAAACAAAAAAAAAAACGTAGTAGGCGATATATTTTTTTCCTTTCGTCATTGTGAAGGATGGGGGAGGGGGGCGGTTTCAAAGAGATAAAGTTTCGTAAGGACTTTAAATTATGTATAAGATTTGTTGGAAGTCGCTAAGTGCCCTCTTTCGCAAATTCTAGATGAATTACTCTGCCCCAAAACATATACATAGTTTCTAACTTTTATACTTTACTTGTTGGGTTAAATGTTTGGGAACGATTATATCTCTTAAAGTAGATTATAAGAGCATTTTAAATTATTGTATTCGGGCAGTAACTGTACGAGATATTCAGAAACAAAATTTTGAGTACTCTGAAAGCCTTTACACGGGCAGACTGCAATTGCACCGGTTTAGTCGTTTAGTAAAATAGGTAGATAGGACTGCGTGTGAAATGTAGCTAAACTCGTGTACTAGCTGTCGGCGCTCCACACTTACTGACGTCATTGTACGCCTCTTTGAACGTGCAGACTACGTTCGATAGATCTCGTTCCTATACACTTTATCAAGTCATGTGCAGTCATAATGAACATTTACATTACAAAATCTTAAACATGGCTGAAAAACAGCAAGTGTGTAATTTAGAATAGATTGAAAAGTCAGGCAACCAGTTGCAAATGAATGTTTTTTTACCTCTTGACCATGATTTCGATATTTGTAAAAATATCTTCTTCAGAAGTATTGGTCCTAAAAATATATACAACAGTTACAAAAAATTTTTTTACAAACGAAATAAAATATTATTAAAAAAGTATTTCTGAAGTAAACGTACTCACTTATTACGTCACATGACGCCTATTTCATCATGGGATGCAATAAGTGAGTACGTTTACTTCATAAATATTTTTCGATTAATATTTTATTACGCTTGTAAAAAGCATTGTTTTGTAACTGGTGTATCCATTTTTAGAGCCAATAATTCTGAGAAAGATATTTTTACAAATATCGAAACCATGGTCAAGGGACAGTAACCCTTTACTTTCAACTGGTTCACTCATTTTTCAATCTGTTCTGATTTACATTGCATTTAGAGTTTCTTGTGTTGTTAATAGACTAATTTAATGGCTCATTTATACAGTTGCCAAACATTTTGTTCTCTTATGTGTGAAATTGAATCAGCAGAATCACATCTTAGAAAATATACAATGGCCTGCAGTCTTCTGAAGAATACCATTTTATTAAGACATCTGGTGGTCTTATTAGGCCATTGATGCTCCTGCATAAGACAGTAATTTACGGAAAAATTTTCTGTAAGGCACTGCAAATAATGCACCCTAATGTTTATCTTCTCGTTTTACCAGTACACTGACTGATGGAGAAGATTTCGTGCACACAAATATAGAAATTCACTTCATTCCATTGCTATTTCGGTATACCTTCTGGAGCTATTTTAAAAAAGTAGTCTGACTATATTGGCGCTCTTGGAAGATGTAAATATTTACAATTCCTTCATACGGTCTGATCTAGATGAATCATTACATAATTCAATATAATATTTCATTTGAAGGGTATGTTTTGTTATCACTGTACCAATTATTAAGGTTAGTCAGTATTTTAACTAACCAACACTGAACACATTCATGCACAAAAGGAAATATTCAAGATAAAAAATTGTGTCATCGCCATGATCTATACCTTTAGCACTATTAAGAAAAGCTGTGCCCTGAACAAAAGAGTAGGAAGGTTACTGAACAAGGTAAATCTAAATCATGTGTCACGAGGGGACAACACTTTTCAAAACTTGTTATTAGAAAAGTTGTTAACCGGCACATACACACTTTTAAAAAATGTCTGCAATGTCTTTTGAACACCAGCAAAACAGTCAACTAGAAATGTTATTTCCTTTAACTAACAATAACATATTTACAGTACCTCCAAGGACCTGTGATTTTCCAGTCCTGAACAGGAGAAATGTAGAAGTCTGGAAGAGTCTTTGGTGGTGGCTGACGGATTACAGCTAGTCTCGCTAATTAATTCCAGACATCAGATCCGAAATCCTCACAGGTTACTAAATGTGGTGAATAAGTCTGAACCAAATGCATCTCTTAAATGTCATATATTTGAAGTATGTAGTCTCTGCATAATTGGGTGCTAACAGAATTCCTCTGACCGCTAGCAAAATTGTGAATATCTTAACTCGGTTCCAACTCTAGGACTTTATCACTGGTTTCATTTCACAGATTCTTCCCAGAGTCCAATTGTACGTCACCAGTCACAATACAAAAATAAATAAAAAACACGCAATCACAAGGTATTCTGCCTTCTAATAGAATGATGCCTTTTAGATGAAACAGTTGGTGTTGAATGGTTGTGACAATGTGAGGAAAACTGAGAGAGAGCGAATGTGATTTTATAAAGCTCTTCATATGTCTATTTTACACATTCTAACCGCAGTTACCAGGTAAAGTATTTGTAAGAACGCTGATAACCATAAAGTTGAGCGTCCTAAGCAAACAGACAACTGTGTATGTAAATTTCTAGTTGATTTCGTCATTCATTTGTGTGTAAATTCTCTTTCTCTAAGTATGTTGTATTTATAAATTAAAATTGCATCCTTTTTTATTTTACACTCAAGTCTGATCAATCTTTAATTTTTTTCTTCTAGACACACGTAGTATTTGTGCCAATTTTCGATGTTTTTTTTTGCGCTTTACTCAAGTTTGATCAGAGTTATTAATTTTCTACTTGTAGACACTTAGAGTATTTGTACCAATTTTTCTTGTTTTTTTGCGCTGTATTCACGTCTTCCCAGAGTAATTAATTTTTTCTGTGTAAGCACACGAAGTGTTTATGCCAATTTTCGTTGTTTTTTGCGCTATTATTTTCTTTTCATTCTTTTCACGCATTGTAGCTACATTTTCATGATAACGTTCACTATTTTAAAATACAAAAAGGGTTCTTGAGCTGCAGAAATATAGAAATTAGATGCTTGTTGTTCTCAAGGAATTTATGTTGTTTGTTTACAGTCCAAGCCCTTTTTGCTTTTCGAATGAAAAATTTGATCCAAGCATAGAAATGAAAGGGATCTAGAGATTGCTTATTCTGTGGTACCGGGAAGAGTAAACGTAATCTTGGTAACGATACAAAATAAAAAACACTATTCCTCATTGGTGGTTATATTCGAACCACGCTATATCTAAGTCCCGTCAACATTTACATTTGTGGCACGAGAACTTTTAAACCTTGCTCATATGAATGCTACTGAATTTACCGAACATAATGGAAGATCAATGTGGTGCTTATTAATAATAATTTTGTATGTTATCATAGGCACATTATACGAAGGCTATCCAAAAAGTAAGACGTTTTGAAATAAAATGTTACCAACATGAAAAAACAAAATTTTATTATATATATTTTGAAAGGTACTGTCTCAAGGTATTTTTCTACCCATTTGCCATTCAACTAGAGGCACTCATCATACCGTGTCACAAGGTTTTCAATACCATCTCTGCAGAAATCCGCCTCCTGCGAATGTAACCACTTGTTTATAGAGGTGTGTAGTTTGGTGTGAATATCAATGCGTTCTGTGGCGAGCCATGTCGTTATTGCTGGGCGGAGGCGGTAGTAGCACGGGCTGTATGGTGAATGATCAGACACCTCCCCACCAAGACTCTGTAGAAGTCCTCGAGTAAGACTGGCGTGAAAAAGAAAAAGAAAGAAAAAAAAACTTCTGCGGTAAGTTCTCCCCGACACTTGTCTTGTATCGCCTGCCTTAACTCTATCAGTGCTTGATGATTGTTTAACAGTTTTTTGCCCAAAAAACATAATCAAAAAACCCACCTCACAAGTGGCGAGATTTTTCATCGCAGTGCACATCTTAATATATCACAAAAAGCAAAGTAGAAGAGACATAGACTACACGCTACCATATGCGTACTGAATGTAGGGACGTTATGGCACCAAGATGCTAGCTGTAGTCCTATCTACTGCCGTGATAGACCAAAACATCTGTTACTTTCTGGGTTGCCCTCGTAATAATCAATTAAGAGGACAATATTGTGTCTGGAATTTAGCTCCGATATTAAAAATTTTACTACATTTAACAAATGAGGTGCTTACAATTGATTAACAAAGTTATTTGAAGAACAAATGAAATCTACAAGAATTGTTTCATGAAGAATTGTTTGGAGCTTTCTTCAAACTTTATGAAGAAGTTATGTATGTTTTCTGCATATTTAGAGTCAGAATGTTGAGCATAGTTCAGTTGTAATGAGGAAAATTTTGACTACAACTGTAACAGATTTTTCTCTAAAGTAAAAATAGTTTTCACAAACATGGGAATTCGAACTACTTTCGTTAAACATATTCATCACAGCATGTGAAAAGAAAGAGCAGATTCAAGTTCAGCATCCTAACAGACCACTACTAAGGAAATTTAAAGACTTAATTATAAGTATAAAGCTGAGATCAATGTAACTAATTAATGTAAGTCAATGGCGTTTCGTCCACATTTCTTAATATTTATATCTTTCCATAGAAACAGAAAAAGAATGAACTCACTATACTGCCATTCTTTCATTACGCCAAATTTGAAATTATTTGCTTCAAAACTGGTGGTAATGAAGGTTCGTCTTCGACGACGTCACGAGGGACGGAGCACAACTGGGGAAGGACGGGGTAGGAATTCGGACGCATCGTTCTCACAGTAACCATCCCGGTATGCTCGTGTAAGTAGCAAGGGGGATCTGCAGAAAATTTTGATGGTCGGACAGCGGAATGAACCGCGTTGCTCCCGAGTAAGAGTCCAGTTAATTAACCACGTCTTTGCACAGATGCGATGCTACTGTCTGTAATGTCCAGAGGGATGAGTAGCAAGACCTAGCATAGTCCTATCTCACTCTTTCTATATTGAGGCCCTCGGCCCTAACAACAAATGTACCAGTCGGAGTGCGCAGTGATTCCTGATTATGTCTTTGCATAAAGCTTTTGAACCAGTCATTATCTGGAAAATAGTTCAGCCAGTTAATATGCCAGCCTCTTAACATCATTCATTGTGCCACCAAACTATTTCTTCTCCATCACAAGAAAATCCTCAACTAGTTTTTCTGCAACTTCCTCTGGTAATACTAGTCTACGTCCAAGTTCAGACTTTACAGCGTCAGTGGGCTCAGAGTTTGATCGTACATAATCAAATAACGTTCACCAAAGTGCACTGACTCTCTTGTAAGCTGGAAGATAACCCACTCTTTGTTCCTGTGGCATTTATTATATTATATTCTTTTTTTGCATCTTCTAACATCGCCAGAAGAAACAATCCGTTATTTTCGAATAATAAAGAAAATATTCAATAATTAGTTGAATAGATTTATTCTGAGCACCTCTTTGTCCAATGATGTAAGTATTGTTATACTGCGAAATAAATTTTACTTATTTTGTCAATTATGTACAGTTCATTAAAGATTTCTAGCAAGAAATTAAATTTAATTAATTACAATCATTGAAATAGACATGAATATAAACTTTTGAATCTTATTACTCACGAATTAGAGCTTCCATTTAAAACTGTGTGGCACTGAAATGTAGCAGCTAATGTCGGATACTATTCGGCATTGTCGTAAGCCGACTACTTATTAACATCTACCTGATACTCATAGGCAGCAGCTTTTCTTCAGTCATGGAGTTAAGATCCCCGTTCATAATCCGTCAAACAGTGTATTTTACGTTGAGCACATATGTTAACAACTTGTAACCAAAAAAATCATTTTACTTAACCTTCAAAAGTTTTTTATTAGCAGAAAGCTGGAAAATACGCTTCTCACATACAATGAAGCTCTTAAAATTAATTTCTGCCCTTGCAGATGTTTGCCTAGTTGTGGAGAACGTAATTAATGATTTTCACACTAGGTGCCACCACTGGATGGACGCAACACTCGCTATTCAGCTTTACAAGACCTCTTCGACAATATCCTCCCTTACGTTCGTTTGACAGGTCAGAGTGGAAAATATTTCACTACACATCCCAACGCCAATTCCGTCTTCCCTCACACACATTTGATAATTTGACATTTTTATGTTACACACAGCAAAAAGCATCTACTAACGTTGAAGGAATTGCATGAGACACATTCTTGTCTTGCGTTGTATACCGTATACTGTCAGTATACGAACGTGTTGTCATGGTACGATAGTCACACACTTTCAATACGAAAATGAATTGGAGATTTGCTTAAGATAACTTGCCATACAAACAAAGGTGTTAACTCTGTAAATATTTGCAGTGATAAGAACAGTTAAAGAAAAAATGATTGAAGACAAATGTCCACGTGCATTAGCACAAAAAGGAAAGAATAAATATTTGCGCACATACGCGAGGAGAAACGAAATTGGGACGAGGTGAACTATACCACTTTGTAAAGAGAGAAAAGAAAAAAAACGAGACTTCTACAAAACGGAAGGAAGGCACAATGCCGAGCTTGTCCATCTAAATATCTACTTAACATGCCTTAAAATAAATCAAGATAAATTACACTGTATAATTTTTTCTTTGTCTGTCTACGACATGATTTATTGTAGTGTAATGACATTATCTACTGTTGTATTCCTTCTGATTCCTCCAACTATGAAGCTGCTTCTAAATATGTACTATAGAAATTTTCCCTTAAAAGCTGTTGAATATAGTACCAGACGTTGATGTGATAGAGTTCTGATGAAAGTTGTCATTTTCAGTGGAGAATTGACCAAATAAGGTGTGTCCATTTGCATGAAATCGGAAAGAACCGCGAATTATCTAAATGAACTTTCAAAGTTACTCCTACCGCTAAAAATGATGTAATGTAAAGAAGAATGCCACTTGGGAAGCCCTCTCATTCTTTGAAAATGTCAGTTTGAAAATATTAATGATACAAATTTTTTGTTGGAATATATGTTTTGAAATAAAGATGTAACGACAATTCTATTTTAACATGTTTTTACGCGAAAATTACGTAAAGTTGCACAAAAAAGGGAAGCAATTCTTATGCTTCCACAAGACACACTAACTAAAAAAAATCGGAACAAAAGATCGAAAGAGTGACACAATTTGTAATGTACATTTACAGTTGTCGTACTTAAAATATGTTAAATTATTTAAATTATGGATCACAAACTTCAGTAATACGATCTGCAAAGTGAGTGAGTGCGACGAAGTGTGCCCTGGGCGAACTATCACTTTACAAAACTACTTGTAATCATGTGGAAAACCTACCTTATAAAGATTGTGGCTGCGTGTACCAGTTCTGGTATCTTCTTTGGGTCGTTCGGCCACAACTTTGGAAGCAATTGTTGTTTAACACAAGGCAACAACAGGGATACAGCCTATCAGACTAGCACTGCAAGCTTACTCCTGCGAGCCAAACAGCTGACAACACTGCTGTTTAGGCATTCGAACCTATATCATACGACTTAACCTGAAAAAGAAGAACAGTACTATTCCGTTGCCAAAAAAACAACGTACCTCCGATGCGGACAATAAGATGGTAAAGACCTTTCTACATGAATGACAGACGGTAAACTATATATAATAATGCCTAGTGTGGTTCGTAAAATAATAGTCTTAAAATTTAAGTTTGAACTATCAAAAAGGAACAACGTTGTCTAGTCATAAAATAAGCTGTAACAACCATTCCTCGTCCCCTAGTTCCGCCAGAAAGAAATAAATCCCTGGTCAGTGGTACAATTCTGATAAAATATGAAAGGGAGGATGCAGAAATCATCTTGTTTGACATGAAAACACTTTTCTTCTTACAATATGATAAGAGCTTTGTAATATAATATGGCACAGATGTAAAACGCGACTTTCACGTGTACAATGTTATAGTAATTCTACGGCATACTTTTATCAAAGGAACTGAAATGATCGATGCCAGCATCCAGCATAGGGATAAGTGATGTACCTAGGAAGTATGGGAGTATAAATTTTTTCTTCTCTTTTACTAGACAGTTTATCAATCTGCACAGGAACTAAGAAAGGATATTATATCTGAAGTCATGAACTAAAGTCGAAGACTGGGCTACAATCAAGTTTTTTTTTCAATTAGACTCTTCTATCCGTACGAATCTTTGCTGGATTGTGTTGGGCGAATCAGCTTTGTAACAAAATCTCCACTTTTAAAGGGAAAATATTACAGTTATTACGAAAACGGTGTTATTTAAGTGGTTTCTTTATCAACCCGCCACTATAAACGGATTTCTATGGCATAGAAGACGCAGCACGTCCAGGCGAGAAAATACACCTATCACCGAATCCAGGCTACACGGGAACAACATAAGATTCGTTTTGGTGGACCACGATTAAATTACAGAGACTGGAAGACCACACAATGAAGAGGTAAAACATCGATCTTAACGATTTCCAGAAAAATCAGAACCTGTAAATACTCCGGAAAGGACAAACCTTACAAATGTTATCATTGTACAAAACTTTTGTATAAAAATTCTCATTGCTCTTTCAGTTTCTGTAAGAGATGTCTGAAACACTTAATGGACTAGTAAATAATGCAACATTAGCACTATAATGCTTACTAGACATTTGTTTCTTCTTGTATTCATTCTCTGAAAGTTATCTATCCTACAATCCTAGCAACTGCTGTACCGGTACTGTCAGAGGTACCAAAACGATTCCCGCTTATAACTTTCGACTAGGTTGGTTCCGGACCTGGGTCCTTTACCTTACATGCACACTTTTATCCTTGTCCGTCATCCCTGAAAGTGTGTACCACAATCACGAAATAAGCCTGTATATTTATGCAACTAGAGCTGTGATATGCAGTGTCCGAACTGTTTAGTTAATTGGATGTCGTCCATTCTACATTACAACTAAGTAACATCAGTCTTTTCATTCTTTTGATCTGTCGTATTCCCTACCTTTTGAATTATGAGAATGTAGAAACCGCAGAAGATTAATGCAGACGAGACTGGTTATTCCTTGGCTATTTTACCCCTTCTCCACGACATTATCGTATTAGTCTAGTTATCGTGACTAATTTTGTATTTTTTTGCGAGGTTTTTGGGTCGAACTCAATTTGAGAATAATGTATGATAGTGTCTGAAGTCAGGCGAAGAACAAAGCAAGTAGTAGTGTAGTGAATTGCTCGAGACAGGTTGCGGTCCTACTTATATCATTAAATACTCGTATTTGGAAATAGTCGCATACTTCTCTTCAAGCACGACATATAATACATGAATGTACATGAGAGTGAGTAGATACAAAACATAGGGTACTTTAGCGTCAGTCAACCAAGATTCAACTTTTATTCAAGATCACTTTTACGGAATTCAAAGATTACATTAAAATGTATATTAAACCCAAAAACTACATTACAGTATTGCCTCGCTATCGTTCACAGTATGTGTTGACGACTGTCCTCGAAAGTCTTCCCAAACAGGGTAAGGAACAGGTAAGTATTTTGGACAATTTTCCTTTACCGGAAACCAACATTCGTAACTCATTAACCTTAGGCACTTCCGGGAACATAATACTGTAGCTGTCTTCCTTTCTTCTTCCTCTCATTTCCACATCGAATGATTGGGCTACCACATCTGTCCTTGCGTAGCTCTGGCAGACATTCAGTGAAAAACAATTATTCTGCGTTGTACCAATGATGCTGTAGTTGTTTCTCCGATACGCATTCTTAAAAACGTCGAGCATAGCTCCACGATAGATATGATTTTCCTGAAACCTTTCGTAAGTGAAAGCAGTCTTACGATTGGCCTTCTGAGAACGTAAGGGCATAATTAGAATAATACAGCTGTTTCAAATAAAATCTACAATTTTTTATTTAAATAATTATTTTCATGTAATAGGAACATTTTCTGAGCTTTGCTATTTATTTCATGCACTGATTGTCTAGCTATGTAAATATGCGCTGTTATAATGTGGCCTTAATGGCAGACGATCATGCAATGAGAAAGTAACACGCAAGCCGTAGTAACAAGTGTAATGTCCCATTTGTCATTCGTCCAAGAACATGACCCTATTGTTTATATAAATATATTTGCATACATAACATTTTTTCTTGAGTTAAGCTGTCATTTGATATTCCTATGCTACTACGTGTACAGAAATGAGTTTGTTCATTCTTTAATTGTTATTTCTTCTTTTTCACTCTTACCGTGTAGCAAACATGTCCAGAGAAATTTTTCAAGCAGTAGTTCGAGTGGCCAGGGATAATGCCGTTTTGTTCACAGAAATTGTCACATGCAGTTAACATTAAACCACGTGCAATTGAAACACTATTACAATGTTTTTAAGGAACAAAAATAAATGTGCTAGAACATCGCACCATTGTCCGATGGTCGCCAATTTCCTACAACCTAGAACCACCTAATTTTGTTTTCATGTATGCGATGGAGTTAACCGAGACCACAGGCGAAAGTCGACAAGCGTCTTCCTGATTTTCCTATAACATTGGAATACTGACTCGAGTACAATCACAAAACAGTGCGCAAGTAATGAATTTGCAAGAGGACATCAGAAAACCTGTAGCTGAACACGCTGTGTGTTCCACGACGAACGATAGGGAGCAGTTAGAACTGTGGGTCAAACCGACATACTAGAACTTACGGTTTCTACACCTGACGCTTACTATGGGCTTAAATTACTGTGGCTTCGTTGTGTTAATACATGTTGTAAAGCGGATCTGAAGATGGTCATCGCTGACCGAAACCGCTGGTCTAAGGACCAAACATATTTGTGATCTTTGTCAGAAATAAAAGAAACTTACTTAGCTGAATATGGCAAATCAGCTAAAAGCCAAATCTATACTGACAAGCTCATCAGCCCTCATCGTTAATCCATGAGGAAGATTCGATCCAGGGCTGTCTCACCTCCCCATGTCCCCAGCTATCTCGACGAGTCGGCTGCTGTTCATAATGGTTTGAAGGGAAATCGATAAATTCACTTTTGTTTCTTTTGCAGCAAGTTGGATGTTACATGATATAATTGTCAGTTTAGAATATTTATTTTCACACCTTCCCATCATTAAATAGAGAGTGTATAGTTACATGACAGTTCTCAAAAAGCTGTATGTCCATGGTCTTATAAATTATTCAGCAATGGAGGATCCTATTTTCATCATTTTCCTTCAGAGTGGTTGTTTATTCAGTAAGAATTGTATTTTATTTGGTGCATTCATTCAGTAAGCATAAGGCTGCTTGCTGTGTTTTATATGCTTCTTACAGGTTCCAGTTTTCGTCGAGATCTTCAGAGCAGAATATACTATGCCATGTTCCATAGAATGATTTCTGAATACCACAGTTACGAGCCACAAGTATGCTCAGTGCGCGTGTTTTGCCTGTGAGGTAGGACATATTAAATTTTCGCAAGGTCAAATGAAAATGGTAGTTATTTTGTTTGGATACTTCCTGATTAAAGTGAATTAAGCGGTCCTGATGCCCTATCTAACCGTTGCACAAAGTAAGTGATGGCTTTGTGAAGTTATTCATGAAGTGAAATCAGATTGCGCTCGTATAGTATTTTCATTAGTCGACGTTCTTAGAGACAAAAAGGGTATTTTGATCAGAGCAATTTTCTGTGGGCATTTCGGTATCCACTCAGTTTATAATCAAACTTCTGTGTTGTCCGGAATTCTTTGTTGTATTTCTTTCATGTTTATGCATTTTGTTATTAAGCCATTATCAAAGGATCCAAATACTACTGATATACAGTGCTCTTATACTTCATGAAAGGAACTTTGTTATTAAGCCATTATCAAAGGATCCAAATACTACTGATATACAGTGCTCTTATACTTCATGAAAGGAACTTTGATGTGATACTTTTTATGAGTATGATTTGGATCCTTTGAAAACTGCTTAGTGCTGAAAAACATAAAGGTTAAGGGAAGATAATAAAGAATTGCTGTCAAGGCAGAAATTTTATTATAACCGTCTCATACAGTTTTTATGCAATATGTATCTACTAAAATTACTTTAAAATGCAGGCACCTTCCAAAGTCCATTTATTAACCAACTGAGGTGGCTCAGGGTTAATATCCCAGTGTCACCATTGTGATTTAGGTCTTACTTCGGTTTGCATACAACACTCCAGATGAATGCTAGAATTATTCCTAGAAATAGATCGCATATGATTGCGTGTCCGGTGCTAAATTACGTTTTTAAAGTGCTGAACAGCTCATACCCTCATGCTATTTCCTTTCCTTTGTAATTTATGTCCTTCATCCTGTTTAGGACGACGTTGTTTTAGTTAGCTGTCAATCTACTGTACAACATACACTGTAGATATTCACTTCTTAGCATATTTCAGTACACAGGTATCATGCTTTCTGAGTGTAGTGTCTCTTACCTTCTATATCTCTTTAATTCTTTAAATGAAGTGCGCTCCTAGGGACTGAACACAGAAGATAAATAAATAATCTTGTTGATATTTGTTTGCAGTCCTGATTACGACATGTGTCAGTTCTCTGTTTAGTCCTCGCCTCTTTACTGCTAAAGTACGAATGTAATTTCTAAACCTGTGTTGTGAATAGAGTCGTTAATTTTTTTATCAATGAAATCGTGGCCTAGTATGAGCTCTGGCGTTCCAGCATACATCTTCACAACTGCTTAAAGTGATGTATTTATTTATGTACTAGCTGCTACCCATGGCTGCACTCAGTTTTTTTTCCGATGAGTGACAGTAAGTAAGCTACTGTACATGTAATAACATCAGCTGCCCTCACATGTCTCTCTGTTCGACTATGCATAGGTCGTGATGTGTGGCCTGCTCTCCCCCCATCTCATGTTCTCCCAACACACAATGCATCAACAAGCACAATGCAGCTGCTAAGAAGCACATACAGAGGGGCATGGGCAGTAATGCATACCTGTGCATCATGCTACTGAAGTAGCTATACATTATACAATGTGTACATTATGCAGTAAATAGTGTGGAAGTATGCGTTAAAGACAATGAACATTGTATAAGCGTTGTATTCATTACACTGAATCGTATCTCGAAGCACTCCTTTTTTTCCGAGTCATCAGTTTTCTGGCGGTTTCATGAAGCCCACCACGAATTTTTCTCTTGTGCCAACCTCTCCATCTCAGAGCAACACTTGCAAGCTTCGTCCTCAATTATTTGCTTGATGTATTCCAGTCTCTGTGTTCCTCTACAGCTTTTACCTTCTGTAGCTCCCTCTAGTATCATGGAATTTATTCCCTGATGTCTTAACAGAAGTGCTATCAACCTGTCCCTTCTTCTTGTCAGTGTTTTCCCCGTATTCCTTTCCTCTCTGATTCTGTGCAGAACCTCCTCATTGCTTATCTTATTAATCCACTTAATTTTCAACATTCTTCTGTAGCACCACATCTCAAATGCTTACATTCTCTTCTGTTCCCCTTTTTCCACAGTCCACGTTTCACTACCATTCAATACTGTGCTCCAAATATACATTTACAGAAGTTTCTTCCACAAAGTAAGGTCTATGTCTGATACTAGGCCCTTTTTGCTAGTGCTAGGTGCTCTTTATGTCCTCCTTGCTCTGTCCACCATGGATTATTTCGCTGCCTAGACAGCAGAATTCCCTAAGTTGATCTACTTCTTGATCATCAATCCTGATGTGAACTTTCCCGTTCTTCTCATTTCTGCTACTTCTCGTTACTTTCGTTTTTCTTCGATTTACTCTCACTCCACAATCTCTATTCATTAGACTGTTCATTCCATTCAGCAGATCTGGTGAGCATAGCAATGTCATTAGCGAATCTTATCACTGGTATCCTTTCACTTAGAATTTTAATTTCGCTCAAGAACCTTTCTTTTTTTCCGTTATTCCTTTTCCGATGCCTAGATTCAACTGCAAGGGCGAAATACTACATCCCTGACTTACACCCTTTTTAACCTGAACACTTTGTTCTGGGTCGTTCACTCTTATTATTCCCTCTCGGCAGTTGTGCATGTTGTACATTACCAGTCTCTCCCTATAGCTTACCCCAATTTTCCTCAAAAAATCTAACATCTTGTATCATATGACATTGTGGAACACATTTCCAGGTAGACAAGTCCGATGAAAGTGTCTTGATTTTTCTTTACTCTTGTTTCCATTGTCAATCGCAACGTTAGAATTGCCTCTCTGGTGCCTTTACCTTCCGTTAAGCCAAACTGATCGTCATCTAAGACATTCACAATTTTCTTTCCCATTCTTTTGTATGTTATTCTTGTCAGCAATTTGGATGCATTAGCAGTTAACATGCATGAGCTGTTAACCTGGTTGTGCTCTTGCAGTCCTCGGGATTGTGTGGATGGTATATCGTCAAACTCATACATTATACACACCAATGTGGAAAGTCATCTTGTTGCCACTGCCCCAGTGATATTAGTAATTCTGATGGAATGTTATCTATCTCTCCTGCCTTATTTGAACTTAAGTCCTCCAAAACTCTTTTAAATTTAGATTGTAATACTAGATCCCCTATTTCTTCTAAAATCTGCTCCTGTCTCTTCTTCTACCACCTCAGGCAAATCTTCCACCTCATAGAGGCCTGCAATGTACTCTTTCCACCTATCCGCTCTCTCATCTGAATTGGACAGTGGAATCCCGGTTGCGCTCTTAATGTTACCAGCCTTGCTTTTAATTTTACCGCAGGTTGTTTCGACTTCCCCATACGGTGAGTCACCCCTTCTGACAATCGTTTCTTTTTCGATTTCTTCACTTTTTTTAATGCAGGTATTTTGTCTTAGCTTTCCTGTACTTGGGAACTACTCCTGAACTTCCCTGAACATTTTTGCACTTCTTTCTTTCATCCATCAACTAAAGTATTCCTTCTGTTACCCATGGTCTCTTCGTAGTTTCCTACTTGTACGTATGTCTTTCTTTCCAGCTTCTATGACCGTACATTCTAGAGATGTGCATTTCTCTTCAACTGTACTGCATACTGAGCTATTTCTCATTGCAGTATCTATAGCCTTAGCATTTGCTTGTCCCACTTCTTATTGTATTGATTTTTCCTAGACAATCTCTTAAACTTCAGCCTTTTTTTCATCACTACTATATTCTGATCTGAGACTATATATGCTCCAGGGTACGCCTTACAATCCAGTATCTGATTTAGGAGTCTTTGCCTGACTATGATGTCATTTAACTGAAATCTTTCCATATCTCCCGGCCTTTTCCAAGTAAAGCACCGCCTCTTGCGATTCATGAACCGAGTATTTGCTATTACTAGCTGCAATATATTACAGAACTCCGTTAGACTTTCTCATCTCTCATTCCTAGTACCAATTCCATATTCTCCCGAAACCTTTTTGTTCTACTCCTTCCCTACAGCCACGTTAATTATTAGGGTTTTATCTCCATTTACGTTCTGAACTACTTGTTCAGTATTCTCATATACTTTTTATATCTCTCCATCTTCAACTGAACCGTTCATAGTAATTCACTCTCTGCCCTACTTTCCTCTTCGTAACGAATACTACTCCCGTTATACCATTCTCTGCTATTGTTGATATTACCCTATCCTCATCTGGCTAGAAATCCTTGTATTCTTTCCATTTCACTTCACTGACACTTATTATATCTAGACTGAGTCTTTGCATTCCCTTTTCAGATTTTATAGCTTCCCTACCACGTTCAGGCTTCTGACATTCCATGCTCCGACTCGTAGAACCTTATTCTTTCTTCTGGTGTTCACCTTCCTTTTGGCATTCCCTTCCAGAGATCGAGTTTAGAGGGGGGGGGGGGGGAGGGGGACTATTCCGAAATCGTTTGCCAATGGAGATATCATCATGACACTTTGTCCGTAATAAGCCACATGTCCTGTGGATACACATGTTTCCTCAGTTCGATGGTTTTCATTGACTTCTTAATCCTCATGCCGTTGATCATAGCTGATTCTTCCATCTTTAGGGACAGTTTCCCATCCCAAGGGCAAGAGAATGCCCTAAACCTCTGTCCACTCTCCTCCGCCTTCTCTGACAAGGCCGCTGGCAGAATGAGGGCGACTTCTTATGCCGGAAGTCTTCGGCCGCCAATGCCGATTTTTATTCAAAATTTAAGAGGTGGCGAGGTTTGAACCCGGTATAGAGAACGTTTGAATTAGTAACCAAAGAACTTACCCCAAGACAACGAATAAAAGCTATTTAAAGACTTTGATAAAGATGAAAAGTTAAAAAATAAATAGAGTTTTCAAAGAGTAAATATTTTCCCCTGATTCTCTCTATATTCATCTAATCAATAAGTATCTTGTACTACACTTCCTAAGGCACCGTATGTTATTCCTCAGCATTCAAGCTATCTTCATTCCAAATTTCATCCACATTGGTTCAGCGGATTAGTCATGTAAAGATAACAGAATTACTTTCACATTTTAATATTAGTATGGCTAAAACGTTCAGTTATGATATCTCTTTTTCACGAACCGATTTTGGTGAAATAAAGCCTATACTGTGCCCCAATCTATGCTCAAGTTACCTGTGAGAACAGCATGAAAAAGATTATCGTGTTCTAACAAAAGGACAGACAGATATGACTGTTTTAGATAAAACTAAAAATCACGATATCATTCTTTCCGTGGCCAATTTTGATGAAATAAAGCCTATTCGGTGCCCCAAGGTATACTCAATTAGTTTTGGAGATTAGCGTGTTAAAACAGACGAACAAGACAGTTTTAGGAAACTTGAAATCACGATATTTTTTTTCGTGACACGATTTTGATGAAATAAAGCCCCAAGCTACGCTACAATCATCTCGGAAACCCCAGGAAAGTCGTCTAATAGTTTTGGAGAAGCGTGTTGTAACAAACAGACAGAGACGACATTTTACAGATTTATTATTAGTATAGATTTATTACATACTGCTGTCAAGTTGTAGATCTTTCAGATATATTTTCAGTCACAATCCGTTGTTTTTCCTAGGCTCTGATCTTTACTACTGTGTCACACAGTACATCTGTCTATTACATTCGACGTGGAATTTTCTCTGCCAAGGAACTAACTGACTTCACTTTTGCTACGTCAAGAAGAGAATCTTCTGGCAGATCTTCCAAGAATAATTATAGCAGCTCCTCTGAGTATTATTGCGGTTGCTTTGATGTCGTATCAACAGCCAACCACCGCTTCTGTACGTCCATAATATTCCAAGAAGCGTATTAACCTTTGATCCGAAAGCACTAAGCTTTCGAAGACAAAAAAGAGATTCACTGGTACGTAAATTCCCATACCGTCAATTTATTTCTAGGTATATACTCTCCTTGACTTTGGTTCAGACCTTAAAGGCGTTCTAATTTTCTTGGATCTATTATTTCCAAACCTAAAATAATTCCTACAAAATTTTCTATTTGTGTTGTTATTATATACGTACCACCTTCTCAGCTCCGCTAATTCATTCACAGAACTCCACCCTGAGAGCCATTCACTATTCCTGCTTTGTGATGCTCTCTTCAGCAGGTTCCTGAAGCGCAGTGGTCACGGTAATACCCTCATATTCCGGTGGAGCTGACGTGAAATCTCAAATCAACAGTCAAGATTTTAGTTTTCCGTGTTTTACCTAAATCACATACTTCGTATACCGTGCTGGCTCCCGCAAAAAGGGTGAGTAGATTTCTTTCTATATCCTCGTATTTTCAACAGGACGTCAAACCCTAATCTTCGTTCATTCCTTGATCTGTAGTTTCTTATTTGCTTGAAATGTGCCAGGATTTCAATTTTTAAAAATCAGAACTGGCTGACTCTTGGAACATTCTCTTAAATAGCATGTAACTGAGGCAGTGGAGTGGCTAGATGTATCACAGAGGCTTAATGTCAAGAAATTTTGTTGTTATAATCTTCAGTTTGAAAACCTGATTTGGAGCAGCTATTCATATTAGCCTATCTTTTCTACTCTCTTACTAAATTACTAGTGAAATCTACAACCATTTGAAACTGTTTATGGGTACTAATCCCTAGGTTTCCATCTACAAATTGTATCCCCCACACTTTTCTCCATTATCAGATTGACTGTTTCTTGATGCCTCAGAGTGTGTTCTATCAACTGATCCCTTCTTTTAGTCAATCTGTATCCTAATTTCATTTGTCCCCAATTCTGTTTAGTACGCCTTCATCAGTTATTCGGTGCACCCATCCAATCTTTAGTATTCGTCTAGTCCACGTCATTTCAAACCCTTCTATGCTCTTCTCGGTGAATTGCTCATCGTCCAGGTTTCACTTCCCTTTCAAGGCAACGTACCAGACAGATACCTACAGAAAATACTTCATAACACTGAAATTTAGTTTGATTATAACAAATTCCACTTTTTTCAGAAACATTTTTCTTTCTGTTGCCAGTTTACATTTTATATCCTTTGTACTTCGATAGCGTCAGTTGTTTTGCTGCCCAAATAGCAAAACACATCCACTAATTTTAGCGACTCATTTCCGAATCTAACTCTCTCAGAATTCCACGATTTAATCCGACTACATTTAGGAACTTCTATTTTGCTTTTTTTTATGTTCACTTTACCACCTCATTTCTAGACACTAGAAATTATTAATTATGAAGAGCAGACGGAAATTTAAGAGAACCGTCAGGAAGAATAAAGGTGGAATGAACTAGGAGACTCAAACACAGGAGACAATTCAATTCAGGAGGAATGGACATCTGTGAAAAGGGTAATCATAAATGTCACACAGACAAATACACGAGGGGTGTTCAATAAGCAATGCAACACATTTTTTTCTGAGAACAGGTTGATTTTACTCGGTATTCCAGTGCACCATATTATTCTCTTTTGGCTCCAGAACCGTATTTTTCGACATAATCACCGTCCAATTCGACGGTCTTACGCCACATTATTGGGAGTGCCTGTATTTCCGCATGGTACTTCTCTACCAGCCGATGACGGAACCAACGTCTTGCTGCATCAATAACCTCCTCATCATCCACGTACTGCTTCCCGCGAATTGCATCTTTCATTGGGCCAGACGGATGGTAGGCGGAGGTCCGAGATCTGGGCCGTAGGGAATATGAGGAAGAACAGTCCAAAGAAACTAAGTGAGATCCTCTTTGGTGTGCAGACTTGTGTGAGGCCTTGCGTTGGGATGGAAAAGGAGAAGTTTGCATTTTTGTGGCAACGAACGTGATGAAGTCTTTTAACACAGTACACTTCAGAGTCGATCGTTGCACCTTGAGCCAGGACACCAAACAGAATACCCCTTCAGAGTTGCAAGAGACCGTTTCCATGAATTTACCGGCTGAAGGTGCGGCTTTGAACTTTTTCTTCGGAGGAGAGAAGGTGTTGCACCACTCCATGGGTTGCCGTTTTATTTACTGTTCGAAGTGATGAGGCCATTTTTCATCGCCTGTGACAGTCCAATAACAAATTGTCACGATCAGCCTCGTAACGCGCTAGAAACTCCTCACGGATGATCCTTCATTGCTCTCTATGGTCTTCTTTAGGCAACGAGGAACCCAGTAGGCATAAAACTTTGAATACCCCAACTGGTGTCAGCACTACCAACAGAGATGTCCAGTTGTGCGGCGAGGTGTTTGATTGTGATCTATCTATCATCTCGAATGAGGGTGTCCGCAAGTTCCAACATTGCCAGAGTCATAGTTGCGTCCGGGCGGCCGCCACTCGGGAGATGTTTGGATGACCTTGTTGCGACAATGACAGACTCCTCGTCCAACGACTCACCGTGCTTTTTTTCACTACCAGGTCTCAGTAAACATTCTGCAAGTGACTATGAATATCTACGATGCTCTGGTTTTCCGCCAAAATAAACTCAGTCACAGCTCTCTGCTTCGAACAGGTGCCATTTTGAATCTACGAATAGTGCCGCCTCCAACCGGAAGTTCGTGAAACTATAGGGGATGAAGCGAGAATATTCCACAATGTCCACTGGAAATTTCGTATATTTACAACTGGAATTGGCCGAGAAAAAATGTGTTGCATTAATTACTGAACGCTCTTCGTAAGTACAAGGAAGGTAACTGCGAAGAAATAGTGTGTTAAAGAAGAAATCAATTGATCGACCAAAGAAAGAAGTACAAACAGATTCAGGAAGAGACAAAAATATAACGACATAAGTCAATTAGTTATGAAATGAATACGAGCTGCAGGGAAGATAAGGCGAAAAAAGTGTAGAAAAACCTTGAAGAAATCGGAAAACACATGGTCGTCGGAATAGCTGATTCAGCATAGAGAAAAGTCAAAACAACATTCGATGAAATTAAAAGCAAATGTGCGAACATTAAAAGTGTAGGAGAAAATCTGTTGCTAAACGTAGAGGAGTGAATGGGCAGGTGGGACAAAAAATTTTGAAGGCGTCTAGAACGGGGTGGAATTGCCTGCTGACGGGATAGAAAAATTGTAAAGCGATCTGGACGACACAGGCGATGCAGCATTAGAACCAGAATTTAAAAGAGCTTCGTACACTTCAGATCAAATAAGACAGTAGAGGTAGATGACATGCCTTCGGAACTTCTGAAATAATCGGGGAAAATGACAACCAATCGACTATTTAAGATGGTGTGTAGAATCCATGGGAGTGGAGACATGCCATCAGACTTTCGAAAAATATATCATTCAAACAATACCGAAGGTAACAACAGCAGATAAGCGCAAGAACTATAGCACAATCACCTTACCAACTCACGGTTGGTTGATTGATTTTGGGAGGGGACCAAACAACGAGGTCATCGGTCCCATGTGATTAGGGAAGGATCGGGAAGGAAGTAGACCATGCTCTTTCAAAATAACCATTCGCCTGAAGCGATTTAGGGATACCACGGAAAACCTAAAACGGGATGGCTGGATACGGGTTTGAACTGTAGTCCTCCCCAATGCGAGACCAGTGTGCAAACTACTGCGCCACGCCGTTCAGCAACAGTTCATGCAAACTACTGCGCCACGCCGCTCAGCAACAGTTCATGTAAACTACTGCGCCACGCCTCTCAGCAACAGTTCATGCATCTAAACTGCTGACAAGATTAGTATACAGAAGATTGGGAAAAAAAAACGAGGATCTGTTAGATGCCGATCAGTTTTTTTTTTTTTTTTTTTTCATAAGTCTTCTCACTGATTTGAAGCGTCCCGCCAGGAATTCCCATCCTGTGGCAACCTCTTCATCTCAGAGTAGCACTTGCAATCTACGTCCTCAATTACTTGCTGGACGCAATCCAATATATGTCTTCCTGTACAGTTTTTGCCCTGTACAGCTCGCTCTAGTACCATGGAAGTCATTCCATCATGTCTTAATAGATGTCTCACCGAACTGTCCCTTCTTCTTGTCAGTGTTTTCCACACATCCCTTACCTCCCCGATCCGCCCGCAACCTCCTCATTTATTACCTTATCACACCACCCGACTTTCACCATACGTCTGTAGCACAGCAGGCAGGGGTGGCTGAGCGGTTCTAGGCGCTACAGTCTGGAACCGCGTGACCGCTACGGTCACAGGTTCGAATCCTGCCTCGGGTATGAATCTGTGTGACGTCCTTAGGTTCGTTAGGTTTAAGTAGTTCTCAGTTCTAGGGGACTGATGAACTCAGAAGTTAAGTCCCATAGTGCTCAGAACCATTTGAGCCATTTTCTGTTGCATCACATCCCAAACGCTTCGATTTTCTTCTGTTAGGGTTTTCCAACAGTCCATGTTTCACTGCCATACCATGCTGCACTGGAGACTTACATTCTCAGAAATTTATTCCTCAAATTAAGGCAAGTGTTTGAGGCTCCATGCCGAATTCTCTCCAAGAAACTAACACAGCTTCATTCGCCGCATGGAACATCTCCTGGGAGTGCAGTAGCTTGATCAAAATGCACCACTGCCAGTACTGCGCCTCTCCTGAGAGTGCAGTACCTTAATTCAGATGCACAGATGACAGTTTTCTGTAACCCTCGCGAACTCCCAGTGAGGATGCGACACAGAAATTGTGCCGCGACAGAAAACTTCAAGCTCCATGCCGACTTCTTTCCAAGAGAGTAACACGGCTGGGGTAGAAGCATGGACAGTCTACTTGGTGTCCAGTTCTTGTATCCGACACAACACTGCCCGTTTACTGTAAGACTCACACCCTCCCAGCGGATAAGTAATGCACAGATGGTGTCGCAATTGAAGACTACAGGGTCCATGCCGACTTCTCTCCAAGAGAGTAACACGTCTCCTGTCGCCGCATGGAGTATCTCTTGGGAGTCCAGTTGCCTCTATCCGATGCACCACTGTAAATTTACTGTAACCCTCCCAGTGAGGATGCGACACAGAAACTGCGTCGCGTTTGAATACTACAGGCTCCATGACAACTTCACTCCAACACACCAACATGGCTTCGGTTTACACATGGAACCTCTACTGGGAGTGCAGTAGCTTGCATCCGATGCACCACTGCCTGTTTACTGTAACCCGCGTACTCTCCCATGGAGTATTAGACACAGAAATTGCGCCGCTATTGAAAACTACATGCTCCATGCCGACTTCTCTCCAAGAAAATAACATGGTTGCCCTCGCCACTTGAAACCACTCCTCAGAGTCCAGTAGCATGCATGCTATGAACCACTACACACTTACTGTAACCCTCTAAACCTTCCATTTGCGATGCAACACAGATATTGCATTGCGATTGAAACTCCACGCCCCATGCGAATTCACTCCAGGAGACAAACACAGCTGCGGTCACCAGACTGAACTCCTCCTGTGAGTCTAGAAGCTTGAATGTGATGCACCACTGCGCGTTTACTGTAACCCTCGGACCCTCCCAGTGAGTTTTCGGCAAAGAGATTGCGTCACGGTTGAATGCTAGAGGCTCCATGACGACTTCACTCCAAGACATAAACACGGCTTCAGTTTAGACATGGAACGTCTGCTGGGAGTGCAGTAGCCTGAGTCCGATGCACCACTGTCCGTTTACGATAACCCGCGTACTCTCCCATTGATTACGCACTGAGAACGGTAATGGCTGTGAGCCAGCTCGTGCCTGCTGCTGGTACTGCGCCTGAGAAGCGGCCAACGACGCTCGTGTGCACTTCCTGCTTCCTGGTCGCTTTATTTAGCGTCCATTGAATGACACAGAAATTGCGCCGCTATTGAAAACTACATGCTCCATGCCGACTTCTCTCCAAGGGAATAGCATGGTTGCTGTCTCCCATTGGAACCTTTCATCAGAGTCCAGTATCATGTATGTTATGCACCAATTTTTGCTTACTGTAACCCTCGAACCCTCCCATTGACGATGTGACACAGATATTGTGTCGCGATTGAAAACTACAGTCTCCATGCTGGCTTCTCTCCAGCATTCTAACAGGGCTCCGGTCGCAGCATGAACCTCTTATGAAGGTGCACTACTTTGAATCCGATGCAGCACTTCTTTCCAAGAGAGTAACACGGCCGTGATGCAGTCTAACTGAAATCTTCCCACACCTCACGGCCTTTTCCAAGTATAGTCCTCCTCTTGTGATTCTTGAACAGAGTGTTCGCTATTACTAGCTAAAATTTATTACAGAACTCAATTAGTCGTTATCCTCTATCATTCCCCTTACAAAGCCCATATTCTCCTGTAACCTTTTCTTCTACTTCTTCCACAACTGTATTCAAGTCCACCATGACTATTAGATTTTCATCTTCCTTTACAGACTGTATTGCCCTTTCGATATCCTCTTTCTCTTCATCTTCAGCTTGCGCCGTCGACATGTATACCTGAACAATCGTTGTGGGTGTTGGTTTACTATCTATTCTGATAAGAACAACGATATCACTGAACTGTTCAGAGTAACAGACTCTCTGTCCTACATTCCTACTCATAACGAATCCTACACCCGTTATACCAATTTCTGCTGCTGTTGATGTTACCCTATACTCATCTGACCAGAAATCCTTGCTTCTTTCCATTTCACTTCACTGACCCGTACTATATCTAGACTAAGCCTTTTCATTTCCCTTTTCAGATTTTCTAGCTTACGTAACACGTTCAAGTTTCTGGCATTCCACGCCCTGACTAGTAGAACGTTATCCTTCCGTTGATTAGCCAATTTTTTTTTCTCATGGTCACCTCCTCCTTGGCAGTTCCCTTCCTGAGATCCGAATGGGAGATTATTATAGGACTTTTGCCAATGGAGAGATCATCGTGGCACTTTTTCAATTACAGGCCACATGTCCTGTGGGTACACTTTACGTGTGCCGGCCTGGGTGGCCGAGTGGATCTAGGTGCTACAGTCTCCAACCGCGCGACCGCTAGGGTCGCAGGTTCGAATGCTGCCTCGGGCATGGATGTGTGTGACGTTCTTAGGTTAGTTAGGTTTAAGTAGTTCTAAGTTCTAGGGGACTGATGACCTCAGAAGTTAAGCCCCATAGTCCTCAGAGCCATTTGAACACGTTATATGTCTTTAATGCAGTGGATTTCGTTGCCTTCTGCATCCTCATGCCGCTGATAATTGCTGATTTTTCCACCTTTAGGGGCAGTTTGCCACACCCTGGACAAGAGAGCGCCCCGAATTTCCGTGCGCTCTTCTGCCCTCTTTGAAAAGGTCGTTGGCAGAATTAGGGTGACTTCTTATGCCGTAAGTCTTCGGCCGCCCGTGATGATTATTAATCAACATTTAAGCAGTGTCGGGTTTCGAACCTGGGGCCGACGACGTTTAAATTACTAATCACAGGCGCTACTCCTTTTTTTTTTTTTTTTGTTAAATCTCATTTTGTTCGCTTTTTGTTCGTTGCATCTGCTCGGGGCGGACGTCGTAAGACATCCGTTTAAGTTCGTTGTTGATCGATTAACTCAGTTTTTTTTATTCCAGAGGGCAGCTAACCCTCTGACCGAACACGCTGAGCTACCGTGCCGGCGTCCCTAGAGCACGGGTGCAGCCTCAGTTTTCTTTATGAAAGATAAAGGCACCATAGAAGCAGTCCTGGGGTAGCGCTTGGTAATGGAAGCAAGACTTAAGAAAAATCAATACATATTCTAAGGTTCAAACGGTTCAAATGGCTCTGAGCACTATGCGACTTATCTTCTGAGGTCATCAGTCGCCTAGAACTTAGAACTAATTAAACCTAACTAACCTAAGGACATCACACACATCCATGTCCGAGGCAGGATTCGAACCTGCGACCGTAGCGGTCACTCGGCTGCAGACTGTAGCGCTGAGAACCGCGCGGCTACTCCGGCCGGCTATTCTAAGGATTTCTCCATCTACAAAAAACATTCGACAATGTAAAATGGTGCAAGATGATAGACATTCTCAGAAAAGTACATGTAATCTATTTGCAAAGACGATTATATTTGCCGTCCAGTCACATTCATACGATCACCTGACAAAAGCTTGAATAACCACCTTTTGCTGCGCCGACCGCTACGAGGTTTGCAGGAAGAGAATCAGTGAGGTTCTGGAAGGTATCTATAGGGCTATGGAGCTATGCCGACTCTGATGCCTCGGCCAGCTGCTCAGGGTTTCTCGGTGGAGGATCCATGGCGCGAACAGTGCGATCGAGTTGGTCCCACTGATTCTCGACTGGGTATAAATCCGGGGAGTTTGGTGGCTAGGGGAGTACGACAAATTCATCCTGGTGCTCTTCAGACCACGCACGTAGATTTCCAGCTGTGCGACACGTTGCATTGTTCTGCTGGTAGATGCTACGTAGCCGAGGATAAACAAACCTCATGTAGGGATGGATTCATCTGAAAAGGCCACCTCTCGTCACTCAATGGACGTCCAGTTGCGGTATTGGCGTGCAAAATCCAGCCTTGGTCGCCGACGAGCAGCAGTCGGTATGGGTGTACGAAACAGGTGCCTGCTGGGGAGGCCCATACTCACCAATTCCAAGAACAGAACCCAGTGGAGGAAGCCAAAAACCGACTGTGGTTTGTGAGGCTAGTAGAGTAAGAGTAGGACAGTAAGTACTTCAGTCTAGTGACTGAGTGCAGAATCACATGAAGTAATGCGTGCTAGAGACCGCCACAAGCAGTTTCCGTCTTTTTCTACAGTTTTTGTTTTTGTTAGACATTAGGTTGTGTTTTATGCAGTATCTGTAAACATTTCGCTTTCTAGACATTTATATGTATATTAAATCTACGTCTGGCTCGGTAGCTCAGTTGACGCCGGCACAGTATCTCGGCGTGTACGGTCAGACGGTTACTTACCCTCTGAGAAAAAAAAAGAAAAAAAAACTGTGTGATCGGATCAACGAAGAACCTGAACGGATGTCATGGGACGTCCGCCCCAAACAAATACAACGAACAATATAGAACAAAATCAGATAAAAAAAATTTAAAAAGTGATCAGCGCTACGGAATGCTGTGCAAGGGGACACTGGCTCTATTCCTGGCTAGGTCGGAGATTATCTTCGCTCAGGGACTGGCTGTTGTGTTGTCTTCATCATCATGTCATATCTTTTGATACGCAAATCTCAGAAGTGGCGTCAACTAAAAATATTTGCACCAGGCGACCTGTCTACCTGATGAGAGGGCCTAGCCACACGACATTTCACTTAAGCTTCATGAAAATATATTGTTAATTCTTCAGGTACAGAGTGTTATGGTAAGTAAAACGCTATAATATATTTCAGAGCTGTGTTTATAAAATGTGGACAGTTAAGCCTTTGTATGTATGCATTGTATGTTAACGGGAGACCTACAAACGACGAAGAGGCTCCGTCCCCGCCGCAGCCGCAGTGGTCCACAACCCCACGACGACTACCGCAGTCCACTTCACTCCTCCGCCGCCCCACACCGAACCCAGGGTTATTGTGGGGTTCGGCCCCCCCGTTCCCCCCCTTCCCACCCCCCTCCTCCAGGGGACGTCTCACACCAGACGAGTGTAACCCCTACGTTCGCGTGGTTGAGTAATGGTGGTGTACGCGTGCGTGGAGAACTTGTTTCCGCAGCAATCGCCGACATAGTGTAGCTGAGGCGGAGTAAGTGGAACCAGCCCGCATTCGCCGTGGCAGATGGAAAACCGCCTAAAAACCATCCACAGACCGGCCGGCTCACTGGACCTCGACACAAGTCCGCCAGGCGGATTCGTCCCGGGGACCAGGCGCTCCTTCCCACTCCTGAAAGCCGTGCGTTTGACTGCGCGGCCAACCTTGCGGGAAGTTAAGCCTTACCTTCTCGGTCGTGCGCCATACCATGAACAGAAGATGTTTTACCACGCAACATGTGGTAGTTGCAAATGAACTGAGTTTTCTTAATGTCTTAAGTCTCATCTTTTTTGAAAATGGAAATTTGTATTAATTTCTAAGAGCTTCTGTTTCAAAAGTTATTTAACTTGTAACTGGATTTTGATAATACTTCTGCTTATTTTGATTTCACTTACTGATTATTGTTGTGTAGTAGTGTAATAGTGTAATAACTAGACTATTAAATACACCACGAAAAGATATCCTCGACTGTTATGCTTGTAAATTTCAACACAACATTTTTTCCGAAGTACAGACCATGTTGTACCTTGTAACCTATTTCCTCATTTGGAAAAACTTTAATATTCCGGAGTAATTTGCATGATTTCAGGAAAACGAAATAAGGGAATGAATCAAACTTCTATTAAAGGTCTGGCTAAAAGTAAGTCTGAAAAGTGTAGCGAATATACAACACTCTCCTCTACTGTACGGAATTGGGGAAAAAAGAACTGTATGGAACAGCTTGACTAAAAGAAGGGATCGGTTTATAGAACAGATCTTCAGGCACCCAGGTACGGCAAGTTTGGTAATGGAACAGAGTGTAAGGGGTAATAGTTGTAGAAGGGGGCCAAGGCTGGAGTACTTTAAGTAGATTCAAATGGATTTAGGTTGCAGTGCTCATGCAGTGATGGAGAGGCTTACAGAGAATAGAGTAGTGTGGCGAGCTGAATCAGATCAGTCTTTGGACTGGAGACCACTAATGCAGTGTCGTTGACTATTGATAACTTCAAGCAAGCAGTCGACCACAGCAGAGATGCTGCATGCCAAGACAGCGTCACCGGAGCCGTTAATCTGGGCGAGGCATGAGTCACAGCCCCCGGAGTTGCTAGGCAACACCATCGCACGGCCTGATAGTAAACACGGTCGCAGGAGACAAGTGGGGAGTTGCACTTCTTCTTCTAGTTGCTTGTTGCTGGAGTCACCAAGTCCTCTCACTGCTAAGCTCTTGACGGTCTAATAGCGCAGGCCTGGCCAACATTTGCGCTCCCGGAGCGCACTCGGTCGAGTTTGCTTAGCGCACCGGCTTCCCCCACCACTGCGCTATTCCGAGCAACTGTGTGAGTGAGACAGCTTTAAGATGAAGACTACACACGCGGGAAACTTAAGGAAAACGTGTTTGCAACACGTGCAGTTACTTCTGAGACACGAATACTGTAGCACACTTTTATAAACAGGCGTTTATCACATGTGTCTATTTTTAACGTTTTATGTTTCTCCGAGAGCAATTGCTTTCTTGATTCGATTAAATAAAAAAAAAAGGCTCTGAGCACTATGGGACTTAACATTATGGTCATCAGTCCCCTAGAACTTAGAACTACTTAAACCTAACTAACCTAAGGACATCACACAACACCCAGTCATCCGATTAAATAAGCATTGCATACAAACATTTAACATTACATTTATAATCTGTAACAGTTCTGGAACTATAGTTCGTGACACAGTCAAATACATGGAGTTACACAAATTAAGATCTATCAAACCTGATCATTGGTGGGATTTGGTCAATTTCATAAGAGAAGATAAATCGTTCATACACGTTACCAAACCAAACATTGGAACAACTTTATCTGCTTGCCTGTTCAGTCAACGATATTGCTCTTCAGGTAATAATTTACAAAATTCTTGTAAATTTCTGGACTCGACAAAGAGATCGTTGAGCTGGGTGCTCCACCGTACACCAATCACCTCAGGTCGGAAGTAGCGAGGTACATTAGCAGCAAAAACGAAAACTATCTGACAAGTAAATAGAAATCCATCTTCATTCGCGCTATGTCTTACAGTTTCTGAGCGAACTCATGATGAAATGTTGCAATTACTGAAACGTATTCGGTCATGTTTGCTCAAACAGATGACTGCCTTTGTTGTGGGAAGTGTTCCATCTTATAAATTTGAATATGATTTTTCCATAGGATTAACTTTTGTTTGATACCGTCAGTCCTGTCCGCCACATCTGTTACCAAATAGTTCTCCTCCTCCATTAAAACAATGAAATAATTTAAATTATTTGTGGTGTCAGCAGTAAACGATTTTGTTACCACTCTACTTAGCTTAGTTTTACTTCCCAGTGTCCGTCCTGATAGTGCCGGCACGGTAGCTCAGGGTGTTCGGTCAGAGGGCTGCTCGCCCTCTGTAATAGAAAACTGAGTAAAGGAATCAACGATCAACTTGACCGGATGTCTTGCGGCGTCCGCCCAGACCAAATGCAACAAACAATACCGAACAAAATAAAAAAGAAAAAAAAAGAGGATTTGCTGCTCTCTGTAATAAAAAAACTGAGTTCACCATCAACAACGAACTAAAACGGCTGTCTTACGACGTCCGCCCCGAGCAGATACAACGAACAAAAGCCAACAAAATGAGACCCTTTTTTTAAAAAAAATAAAAAAAAAAGGATAGCTGAGTGGCCAGGGTGACGGAATGCCGTCCCACGGGCCCGGGTTCGATTCCCGGCTGGGTCGGGGATTTTCTCCGCTCAGGGACTGGGTATTGCGCTGTCTTCATCATCGTTTCATCCCCATCCGGCGCGCAGGTCGCCCAATGTGGCGTCGAATGTAATAAGGCCTGCACCAAGGCGGCCGGACCTGCCTCGCAAGGGGCCTCCCGGCCAATGACGCCGAACGCTCATTTCCATTAACTTCCCAGTGGCCACCTTCAGTTCAGCCACAATTCACCGTTGTTCAACAGAAAACAAACGTCTTTGTGGCTGGTGTTGTAATGACGTTCAAATAAATTTTTTACCAGCTCGTAATACTGCCACGACATATTAAGCCGTTTGCTTGCCCTTCAAACAATAAGAAAAGTGACGGAATACCCATTCGGCATTGAACAAGTGGCTTCTCCTCTTTTTCTTTTACGGACAAGTGTATAGAACCCATAGTGCGCCTCGTGCAGAACGTAAATGTAATGCTGCATGCACTACCAGCATATTGCTTTGCGTCTGACAAGGCGACAGTCCAGCACTTGCGGCGTCCGGCTGCAGCCTTCATTGTCCTATTCCTCCTCGCCCCTGAGTGATACTCGCCTTTGCGAGCGGGGCGTTAGGCAGGAGTGAGGCCGTAGCGCTTGCGCTGGTAGAGCGCTGTTTGACCAGGGCTTGTCTAGCGTACACTGGGTTATTTTCCAGCTGACACGTGTAAAGTAATGGGGGCTCCAAGAACATTCTGAGTTCAGTTGCTACAGATTTTCAATTCTATGCAGCAGTTTCTTGCAGCTGCTTCTTTGTCTACTTGTGCCAGCTGGTGAGTTAACCATTTCCCACTTGTCATCTACAAGGCGGGTTCAATAGGTAATGCAATACATTTTTTCTCGGTCGATTTCGGTTAAGAAAAATGTATGGGACCTGGCAGTGAACGAAAGCACGGTGAGGCGCTGGTTGAAACGTCTGTCATCATCACAACAAGGTCGGGCTAACCTGTCCGATCTCCCATGTGCAAGACGGTGGCTCCTGCAATGTTCGAACGTGTGGTCACTCTCATTCGAGGTGATCTACGGGTCACAAACAAACACTTTGTGGAACAACTTGACGTCTGTGTCGGTAGTATTGACACTCGTACACCACTTGGTTTACCCGAAGGTGTGTACCTGCTGCGTTCTTCGTTGCCTAACAGGAGACCATAAAGAGGAAAGAAGGACCATGTGCGAGGAACTGCTTGTGCGTTACGAGGTTGATCCTGACTATTTCTTGTGAAACATTGTCACAGTTGAGCCGGCCGGAGTGGCCGAGCGGTTCTAGGCGCTACAGTGTGGAACCGCGCGACCGCTACGGTCGCAGGTTCGAACCCTGCCTCAGGCATGGATGTGTGTGATGTCCTTAGGTTAGTTAGGTTTAAGTAGTTCTAAGTTCTAGGGGACTGATGACCTCAGCAGTTAAGTCCCACAGTGCTCAGAGCCATTTTTGTCACAGTTGATGAAACATTGTCGCATCGCATCTAACCGGAAACAAGACGGTAATCTATAGAGTGGCGCCACACCACCTCTCTTGTGCAAAAAAAGTTCAAAGCAACACTTTCAGCCAGTAGAGTCATTGTGACGGCCTTCTGGGTCTCTTAACGGGTTATTCTGTTCGATGTCTTCCTCTGTGGTGCAACAGTCAACTCTGAAGTGTATTGTGCTGCCCTCAGGAAATGGAAGAGTTGACTTCAGTGTGTCCGTCGCCACAAAAATGTGGGCGAACTTCTCCTCTATGACAACGCAAGGCCTCACATAAGTATCCGAATCCTTTAGGAATTCACGAAACTTCATTGGAATGTTCTTCCTCATCTTCCCTACTGCCCGGATCTCGCACCTTCCTGCTTCCATCTGTCTGACCCGATGAAGGGTGCTCACCGTGGGAAGCAGGACGTGGATGGTGGGGAGGTTATTGATGCAGCAAGACGGGGTAGCCGCGAGGTCTTTGGCGTCTCGTCTTCACAGTCCGCGCAGCTCCCCCCCTCCCCCTTCCCTCATCGGAGGTTCGAGTCTTCCCTCGGGCATAGGTGTATGGGTGTGTGTGGGTGTCGTCCTTAGCGTAAGTTAGTTTCAGTTAGATTAAATAGTGTGTAAGCTTAGGTACCGATGGCGTCATCAGTTTGGTCCCATAAGACCTTACCACAAATTTCCAATTTTTCCCTATGTCGACCAGCTGAGTGGTACCACGCGGGTATACAGGTCCTCTCTCTAAGGCGGCGTAAGATCGTCGCATTGTACCGAGATTATTTGAAAAGTAGCGTTTTGTAGCCAAAACAATGGGTAATAATATGATGTATTGGACACCTGAATAAAACCAATCTCCTTTCCAAAAAAAGTGTTGCATTACTTATTCAACACCCTTGTACAATCACAGCAGACTGGAGAGCTATTAAAGGTATGTGTTCTTTCCTTGCTAAATAAATTACATGGTGATTATAATTAAGCTTATGCTACTTGAGAGGGCCTCCATGAAAACGTGAGTGATCGTAGGACAGTGAATCTTTGTGGTAAGATTTGTAAGGACGTGCCGAAGAGAACCATTGAAAGAACCACATTTTAATTTCCGCTTGAGAGGGTAGCATATGTTAATTGTGCAACATGTTTACTTTCCAGGTTACAAATGCTGCTCATTGTGACAACCACCTGTCTTCACAACAGCCTGGACCCGCACTAGATATACCATTTCACAATTGTTCGCAGGACTTTTCGAACGGTGAACCATGGAATGTTCAGCTGTCGTGACACACCTCGTACTCTCCTTGAAGAACGCAGTATCAGAAGTTAGCTGTCAGCCTCGCCCAGAAACAATTCCCAAATCGCCAGTTATTTCGAACTTCTGAATCGTGTTCCTTAACTCCGGTGCGGAAAGAGGATCTCTCCATTTTCCTTTAATACGTCGATACTCGCGAAGAGCACCAGTGCTATTGCTGTTGTCTTGATAATTCAGCTTTACGAGCAAAGCTCTTTTCATCTTGTGCACAGCCATGTTGACTGTCGGCAACTGTACTGCACATTGATGCTTGTGTTTCAACCCCATGGCGGCTGCGGTGGCCGAGCGGTTCTAGGCGCTTCAGTCCGGGAACTCACGACTGCTACGGTCGCAGGTTCGAATCCTCCTTCAGGCATGGATGTGTGTGATGTCCTTAGATTAGTTAGGTTTAAGTAGTTCTAAGTTCTAGGGGACTTATGACCTCAGATGTTAAGTCCCATAGTGCTCAGAGCCATTTGCGCCATTTCAACCCCATGTCGCCGAACCAGCACTGTCGCCTAAGTGCAAGTCATTATAATAACACCAGTCACAACGCAAATCTTGCAGCGCACAATCTGAATATCGTTCCTATAAAGCTCTACACTCGTAAGGTAAATAGTAGTTCAGGTAGTGAAAGTTTAATTATAACCGCCCTGCGCTGTATTTATTTAGTGTGTGTGTTTATTAGCTGACTGTTCTCCGTGACCATAGCTCTGAGTTCGAACGCGAATATAACAGAGCAATGCAACAATAACGAAAACAAAAACATGTACAAAAGTGCTTCACAACATTCATGTCTCACTCTCTGATACCGCGTCCTTACCCGTCACATTCCCAACGTCCCTTTCAGGATTGTATGCACGCTGAATATTGTGCTAAGTGGCATGTACTAATGAGCCTGTCGCCTACAGCAATCAGTTAACTGAAGATATCTAGCGCAAACTAACCCGACACGAATAAATTAATATAGACATTCAAGTGCGCAGAGTGTAATTTATTCTATTGTAATATTTATCTACAAGGAAGACATCCAACATGGAGCAGATATAATATTTGGTACACTTCGTGATGCGTGGTCTATAAAGAGGATATACTGCTCTTGTATAGCTCCAGATGATACTCCACTGTGAAGATATGGAAAAAATTTGATTCTGTTCAGTATTATCAAAACCCTTCTCTGAATCTATGTACATGATACATATTCTTTGTTTTACTCCATTTGCTGTCTATTATCAGCCGCAAAGCAGTAGCACAGCTTCCATAGTGTCCTACTTCACGTAAAGTTAAACATTTCTTCTCCTAACCTATTTTTAGTTGTCACTTCCACTCCGAAAAGAGAATCCTTAGTTACTTTTTTTAGGCGTGTGACATTAGCCTGATTCAGTGGTAATTTTCACTTCCATATTCTGTTGCTTTCTAGGAAAACGTAATATTTACATTATTTTCAAAACATCGTGAAACGCTTTCTGTTACATATATTTCATTCCAATTATTATGTAGCTCTTGTCCCACTCTTTGGTATTAAGTTTTCAAGAGTTGCGCTAACACTTTAGCAATACCTGTTCTGTCCTTGCTTCAGGATCCACACAAAGCTCTCTGAAATCCCGAGATAAGTTTTGATCTCTCCTATCATCTTCATGCGTTTTTTTCTTATTTTTCTGATTTTTTTTTTTTGGGGGGGGGGGGGGGCAACAACAAAATTTCTCCATGTAATGTTTCCATCTTTCTAATTATATTCTGCTTCTATTGTCCAACTCCCATTTTCATCTCTAATCAGTGTACTCCTTCCCCCATACTCACAAAATTATTTTTTGTGTGATAGTTTGGAACAACTTCCTTAGTCAGTTTCAATTTCCTAACTGTCTCGCACATCTATCCTCTAACTACCTTTTTTAGCTCTTTTATATCCACGGTTCACTTCTGGGAGAAATTTCGAGACGTAAAGAAGGTTCAGCCTGTCGCTGGTGCAGGTCGTAAATTGTATTCCGATTACAAAGGCAGCCGACAACGCGTTCACGTTGTTATCGATATCACTACGACCATCGTACGTAATATAGCTTCCGTATATTTTATTTGACGTCATACTCGACAGTCGGCCCATAAAAACGTATTAAGTTCAGTGTCCACCGTTTCTCTTTCGTCTGCTTCATTTGTATTGTGAGTAGTCCCTTCGCCAAAACTAGTCTCCCATCAAAGAAGCTATGTTTACTCGGAGTGCTGGCTGTTGAGCAATAATTAAAAATATTTGCTCGCAAGTCAACAAAACCCCTAATCTTTTCACTCGAACTCGAGCTCCCAAGCTAGAGTGTCGGCCAGAAAGTCGAGTGCCCACCCTGTACGAAAATTTTGAATTGGCATTGACGTAAAGTGATTAGCGTGCGTAAAGTTGTTTAATTGGCTTGAAAGTCGTAAGCCCCTTCTCGTCTTTCTAAAACAGCACCCGGCTAATTGCAATACTTTTTATTCCGAAAACACCAAAAGCGCGCTTATAAAAGCGCCGCCAAAAGTTTTAATTCTATTTCTCATTTTCTCGTCGACGTCAGGTAATGTTGTCGAAATAGCGGCAGCAGCAGCAAGGGGGCCTTTCGCAAGACTTCTAACGACCAACTTTGTCATTTGCGTGCTGAAGATCGTTTAAAGATGTCACTTGAAACGGCTGCGGTAAGTACTGAAGTTCAAAACTGCGGATAACTTCGTTAATTCAATTAAGGACCTACCTCTGATGAAGTGAATTGCGAAGTTTGTGGGCTCAGCACTCTAAGAGAAAAAAGGCAGGTTCAAGTTCCATTCACAACTGCATACGGGAACTCTCCACACGATATATTTTACACATGCTCAGTTGTTTCTCTACCGACATCCGAACACGAACGGGTTAAACTGGCGATTTCGAAGGATAGCTCATACAATTCTGACTTGAGAATTATCTTATTCTTTATCATTTAATCGAGTAATTGTCTTAAAATACTAGGTTTACAAATCCACAGTTGCTATTTCCTTCTACATTTTCCTTCTCCAGTCAACAGCTCAGACAAAATGGCAAAATTTTCAGCTTCATCCAGAAATTTGCTTCCATCTTTCGGAAAGTGACCGAACGTGTTTTCATCCTTTAGGTCTGTACACTTATATTTGCTTAGGAGGTTTTCTCTCGTCAGTTCTACTGGCATCGTCTTTTCATTACTTCCCATTTTCTACTATTTGTGTTATAATTGTAAAATCATTTATTTCTGTCCTTATCTCATGATTACGTATGCTAGTCTCCTTGGATATTGTTGTGTTCTCTCCGTAGGGGACTCACATCTCACTCCAATACGCCATTATTTTTGTTATTGCACCACTCCTTGTCTTGGTATTCGGCATTCTATTGATGATTCCACAAGTATATTGGAAGCGCTGTACCTTTATGTCTTCACATCTGTACTTGTCGTAACTTTTGTCAAGCTCTAACCAGCTAAAGAGTGACATCTGCTGATAGGAACAACGCAGAATTTATCTTTAATCAGGGACAATATTTATCTAGCAAAGCCATCAATTTGGATTTTGGAACTAATATTTCTATGCTGTACTCCTCTGCAGTACGTTCTAATTGACACACATTTCGTTGGCGGTCATCACTTGCTTTTTGCGTGATACTAATATTGTCAACGTACAAAAAAAGAATGTTTATTGTCATTTCTCACGGAAGAAAAATAGAAACAAAATGCAGAACTTTCGTTTTCTTCCACCTTTTTTTCTTTTGTTTTATTCTGTTATCCGCACAGTTCTGTGCAGCTAACAGTGTGAATAGGTGACATGATACTTAACATAAAAAATTAATTAGAAAGTGGAAAAAGGTGCATAAAAGACAATTTTTCAACACACCTATATGAAGATACTAATACCGTAGTCATGCATATCCTCTTCCACAACACATATATTTTGGAGAAGTGGCCATGGATTACTAAAGCGATACAAATCTAATGACCTGTATGCGATTTATGGTATCCAAAATTGACACCGATCTAAAAACGTTCCACACTGATCAATGTCGTTCGATCTCCGAACTTCCGTCAGTCAACTTCCCGGTTGCCTCATGCGACTAAAATGTCTAGGAGAAATAAAATAACAAACACAGTACTGTGAGCTGAAGGAGAATGGAGAATGGAGTGCTGGTAAGCTGATGGATGTCGCTGCAAGCACGGGGAGTAATCAGTGTACGACTAACGTCTTATCTAAAAATTACTTCATTGTTAACATAGTTCAGTATTCAACTTTTAGAGTCGTCATTTACTGTCAGTGCCCTACGTTGGCCAACACATAGTAATCCCAAATTGTCGCGCAATTGCTTGACGTATAGCGGAGTCACCTTGGCGTAGTGAGCTCAAATGATAAACCTTGTCAGTAAAGAAACTGCTACATTGGGAGACAGGGAAGCGGGACTCTACGTTGTTGGTCAGAGATTTTCGTATTTCTGAGTGGCTGCTGTTTTCGCCGGTGAATGACATCAGTTCGAACAGTTTTGCGAATAGCATAAATATTATTTGCCAGATGGATCACAAACATACCCAAACACCACACCCGTCACTGTTTGTATCATCGGTTTATATATCATATGTTTATATATACTTACAGATATAGATTTTGAATTAAGGTAAATGGATTTTTTTGATGAAAGTTGTGTAATTATTTTATATCGTGTACTGGGTCTGCGGTTTTCTGTAATACATACAGGTGCAGTAACGCGGTTTTATTCACATGTCTCTGCCTGAGAGTTTTGTGGAGAGCTAGACAGTCCCTTCCCTCTCTCAATTTCGCCCCCTCTCTTCCCCCGGTCCCCTGTTTTCTCCTTTCTCTCCTTCCACACGCCGAAAAGTTTAAGTGTCTCAATTCCTGCCTCCACACCTCCTACACGCCGAACAGTTTCACTGAAATGTAAGTCCTTCTATTCGGTCAGAAGTGTATTTTCAATTATGAATTCACACGTATTGAAGACATAACAGCGAAATTACTAAGTGTTATAGTCTGAACTGCCTGAACACTAGTCATTATGGATTCTTAGACATTTGTGCCATGGTAGAACCCAGACATCAAAACCAGTTCGAAAAAATTCAGTGTTTTGCTTGTTGACATGTTTTTCTCAGAACAATCTTAAACCTGTTTGTTGTGAACTCTAACGCCTCTGTGTTCTCGAATCACTTCATCAGCACGTCCTCGACAGGTACCTGCGACATATGCTGTTGGCCCTCCCTTGAGCGCTTTATCTACAGTCTCTGTTTTTCCGTTAACAAATTCGTTACCCAACGTTGAACATTTCCGATGTCCATTGCATCGTCCCGATACGTTTTATTAAAGAATGACATCAGAAAGCTTTGACATCACTGGTCAAGAAGCAAAACCCTGAAGACACACTAGCCGTCCGGGAACAATAATGTTCAGTGCAGCCTGGCAATATCAGGGGGGAAACGACAGTCTTAATATAGTTTGCTGAGTTATGGTGGCACCATCAGGTGATATATATATATATATATATATATATATATATATATATATATATATATATATAAAGATCGTTCAAAACGCATACTAACCGCTTTTTACATTTCAAACGATCTGGTGATGGTTGCAGAAAGCAACCGAAGCTGGTTTTCGTATTTTAATTGTAATAATAAAATTGCGGTACAGGCTTTAAAAATTTCTTTATTTTTAAAGAAGTTATTTAATATAGTAGTGAAGTTATTTAAAGTTTGAATGCCGTCTAGTAATGAGTCAGTCTCTGAGATTATTAAATCAGACGACAATTATGTCACACTTCTCGCTCTTCTGGCACCTATTTTGTGTGGTAAAAAGTGCAGTCGTATGAGGCCCCATATTGTACGCAATGATAAGCTCGTATTTCGGACAGACGAAACTCACGTCAGATTTTTGCTAATTTTTTTGAATACTTCGAAGGACGATGTTTCCTTGAACTTTGTATTCCTGTATCGTGTTCATTTCGTCGTGCCTCACCCACTGATGGAAATATCGCGTGGAAAGTGGGTTACCGATAAACACACAGCACGTGTTGACGAACCGAATAGTGCGTGACTACTGAGAAAGTTGTGCTGCTGGTTAAATAAATTTAGAAACAGTGCAAGCTTTATTTTTGATGTTTTCACCAGTGTTGTTCCTAATAATACAGGATGGGGCAAGTAAGTGGCCCGGACGAATGGATACGATTGGACGTGATTGTGTGCATATAAAACACACCCCGTGAAGCGGACACCACGTGCGCGGCCGCCATGTGATCTACAGCGGTTCATAGAGTAGTGGGGGTTGTGACAGTGAGTGTGGAGCAGTGCAAAGGGGACGATGGTTCCCCCAGTAGAGCAGCGAGTGTTCGTTGTGGAAAGTTACGTGACAACAAAGTCGTGGAAACGGTCAGAGTGCCAACAAAGAGCATCATGTAACACTTAGTCCGAAAGTGGCGTCAGACACGATTTGTTTTGAACAAGTCAAAAAATATTCCGAAACGTCCTGCACCCCAGAAAATGTGGCTGCAGTTTACCAGAAAATGGTTCTGAGTTCTACCAAATCAACCCAATGAAACTTCCTGGCAGATTAAAACTGTGTGCCCGACCGAGACTCGAACTCGGGACCTTTTCCTTTCGCGGGCAAGTGCTCTACCAACTGAGCTACCGAAGCACGACTCACGCCCGGTACTCACAGCTTTACTTCTGCCAGTACCTCGTCTCCTACCTTCCAAACTTTACAGAAGCTCTCCTGCGAACCTTGCAGAACTAGCACTCCTGAAAGAAAGGATATTGCGGAGACATGGCTTAGCCACAGCCTGGGGGATGTTTCCAGAATGAGATTTTCACTCTGCAGCGGAGTGTGCGCTGATATGAAACTTCCTGGCAGATTAAAACTGTGTGCCCGACCGAGACTCGAACTCGGGACCTTTGCCTTTCGCAGGAGAGCTTCTGTAAAGTTTGGAAGGTAGGAGACGAGGTACTGGCAGAAGTAAAGCTGTGAGTACCGGGCGTGAGTCGTGCTTCGGTAGCTCAGTTGGTAGAGCACTTGCCCGCAAAAGGCAAAGGTCCCGAGTTCGAGTCTCGGTCGGGCACACAGTTTTAATCTGCCAGGAAGTTTCATATCAGCGCACACTCCGCTGCAGAGTGAAAATCTCATTCTGGAAATCAACCCAATGACTGTTGCAAGAGACCGGCGTATCACGTCGGTCATGCGGACGAATACTCTACCTGGCCCTGCACATGTATCCCTAGAGAGAGTCTGCTATTCAGGTATTAAAACCAGTAGGTGCTCCTCAGGGCCTCCAGTTTTGTGAGTGTCTGTCCACTGAGATAACAAAGAATGGCTTCAACATGGATCTGTTTTTTCTATCTGATGGAGCTTGGTTTCACCTGAGTGGTTATGTCGTGAGGTTATGTCAACTAACAGAGTTACAGGTTCTTTGCAGGGCAAAAGTGAAATGAGCGTATGGCATCGTTGGCCGGGAGGCCCCTATTCGGGGAAGTTCGGCCGCCAAGTGCAAGTCGTATTTCATTCGACGCCATATTGGGCGACTTGCGCGCCGGTCATAAGCATGAAATGATGATGAGGACAACATAACACACAGTCCCTGAGCGGAGAAAAATCTCCAACCCGACCGGGAATCGAACACATGCTCGCATGCGTGGGAGGCGAGCACGTTACCACCCAGCTAAGCAGGCGGACTTCGCAGAGGAGAATTCGCATAACTTGCACGAAACACAATTACATGGTCGGAAGGTTGGGTTTTGTTGTGCAGTGTCTGCACGCTGCATTACTAGATCATCTTCTTTCATTGGCGCGTTACATTGCCAACATTTTGAAACCATTTCTGGCAGCACTGTCGGAGGAAGCAAAGACCTATATTTACTTCTAACAGGATGTAGCAGCTGCCCATTCAGAAGGCCGAACCTTGGAGCACAGTTACACAATCTTCACGCTGGACAGAATTATTAGCAGAGGTCAGTTTGTTCGCAGCCTTAGCTGGCCACTCATTTCACCCGATCTGTCAGTGTGTGAGTACTTTGTGTGGGCAGTCTAAGGTGTAACGCAGCAACCTTCATAGTCTTCAAGAACAGCAGCAGAATCTTTCGGTGTAGACTGCAGCTATTCCAGCACTCCAGCTTGGACCCGCCTTCATCAGCTTGCTGACCAGGAACCAAAAGTGCCAAGAGATGAATGATGATCACTTTCAACATTTGCTATAGTCAAGTTAGTATTGCATTTCCTTTCCTCTGCTGTGTTCCTTTGTACTCTGGATCTCTGTTCTCCGGGCTCTTTTATTTGCTCCAACCTGTACCTCTACTGCCAATTCCACTGTTCGAAAGTTTGCAGCAAGAAGAGATGGTGAATTTTATCTAATTTTTCAGTGCTCACCGAGCTGAAGGTGCAAGCAGAGGCACTACTAATTCTAATTTGACAGCAATTTCTGCTACGTTCGTTATGAGGTTATTAGAGCTTACAGATGTGTTAAGTGCAGGAAATCTTAGGAATATTAGCATTTACTGTTGCTAACATATTATTTGCGTTGGTGTTGTGTTTGTTGCAGCTTTCCACGTCAATCTGTCCTCTGCAAGTCTCTTCATCTCCGAAAAATAACCCAGTCACGAAGACCAAAAAAGATCGCTTAGGGGAGGAAAATCGTGTAGACACAGATTTTTGCACAGTACTAAGACGGAATGTCCTGGACAAAATACTAAGAATCTTGGTACCTAGAGTGACAGCTTTGGGATGCAGGAGCGTTTAAAGATCACTTAAAAAATGGTTCAAATGGCTCTGAGCACTATGGGACTCAACTGCTGTGGTCATAAGTCCCCTAGAACTTAGAACTACTTAAACCTAACTAACCTAAGGACATCACACACATCCATGCCCGAGGCAGGATTCGAACCTGCGACTGTAGCGGTCGTGCGGTTCCAGACTGTAGCGCCTTTAACCGTTCGGCCACTCCGGCCGGCAAAGATCACTTACTTAAAGCTTATCTCTAATAACTCGGAAACCGCTGCACCTATCGAAACTGTTTCCCAGTGCAAAATTACATTTAACACTTTACAGTAAACTACATTAAATTTCCAACAAATAAGGTCTTCTTCATTTTTTTTACGTTAGAACTAATAGTTCCGGCGTTGCAGGGGATGAAAAAATCGCAGATTATTAAAAATGTTGCTTTAGCGATATAAAATTATTGTTTGTCTTTAAATGAATTGGGTTAAACAAGAATATTAAATGTTTGTACCACATCTTAGTAGTACCGTATTAAGGGATAAACTGTCATCCACGCATGTAACCGGATGAAAAGGGGGATGGGGGATGGGGGATGCACGTGGTAGAAGCGCGAGAGAAGACATGCTATTTCCTCCTCCGCGGGTCTGCAGACTGAAGAGCAAGCAGGTGATTCTCCACTCTTGTCTACACCACTACGTCACAAGAAGCAAGAACAGGGTGTCTCAGAAAGCTATATCGATCCCCCACAACACCCCTTTTGAAGCACTGGCAACACAGAGCGCAGACGTGTCCGGTGGGGCTGTTTATTTTCAACAATATGCATTAACACTACATGGAATGTAGATATGAGTTACTACTAACACTAACGCATGAAATACGTATGGACATAATCTACGTAAATCTCTGCACAGTGATCTACACTGCTAGAGGGGAAATTGATTCTTACTTTGCAAGATATCAGATAGCAAGACTCTTTTGCTATTCCTGTTGTCTAATTTTCTAATATAATTAGCCGATCTTCGCCTGGTTTAATTTGTTTGTATCTTATTAACTTTGTTTTGCTTTAGTTAATATTCATCTTAAAAGCTATTTTCAAGACACTATCTACTCCGTACATCTAATCTTCCGACTCTTTCGCTGTCTTGGTCAGATCTGCTGTGCCATCAGCAAACCTCAAGGTTTTTGTTATATAATAGTTAAGTAATGTCAAGAGCTCGGATGGAAATCCACTTCTAAGCAAAGAAGGGAAAGCAGAAACGTGGAAGCAGTACATAGAGGGTCTATACAGGGGCGATGTTCTTGAGGACAATATTATGGAAATGGAAGAGGATGTAGATGAAGATGAAATGGGAGATATGATACTGCGTGAAGAGTTTGACAGAGCACTGAAAGACCTGAGTCGAAACAAAGCTCCGGGAGTAGACAACATTCCATTAGAACAACTGACAGCCTTGGGAGAGCCAGTCCTGACAAAGCTCTACCATCTGGTGAGCAAGATGTATGAGACAGGTGAAATTCCCTCAGACTTCAAGAAGAATATAATAATTCCAATCTGAATGACATCAGGTGTTGACAGATGTGAAAATTACCGAACTATCAGTTTAATAAGTCACAGCTGCAAAACACTAACGCGAATTCTTTACAGACGAATGGAAAAACTGGTAGAAGCCGACCTCGGGGAAGATCGGTTTGGATTCCGTAGAAATGTTGGAACGCGTGAGGCAATACTGACCCTACGACTTATCTTAGAAGAAAGATTAAGGAGAGGCAAACCTACTTTTCTAGCGTTTTTAGACTTAGAGAAAGCTTTTGACAATGTTGACTGGAATACTCTCTTTCAAATTCTGAAGGTGGCAGGGGTAAAATACAGGGAGCGAAAGGCTATTTACAATTTGTACAGAAACCAGATGGCAGTTATAAGAGTCGAGGGACATGAAAGGGAAGCAGTGGTTGGGTAGGGAGTGAGACAGGGTTGTAGCCTCTCCCCGATGCTATTCAATCTGTATATTGAGCAAGCAGTAAAGGAAACGAAAGAAAAGTTCGGAGTAGACATTAAAATCCATGGAGAAGAAATAAAAACTTTGAGGTTCGCCGATGACATTGTAATTCTGTCAGACAGCAAAGGACTTGGAAGAGCAGTTGAACGGAATGGACAGTGTCTTGAAAGGAGGGTATAAGATGAACATCAACAAAAGCAAAACGAGGATAATGGAATGTAGTCGAATTAAGTCGGGTGATGCTGCGGGAATTAGATTAGGAAATGAGACACTTAAAGTGGTAAAGGAGTTTTGCTATATGGGGAGCAAAATAACTGATGATGGTCGAAGAAGAGAGGATATAAAATGTAGACTGGCAATGGCAACGAAAGCGTTTCTGAAGAAGAGAAATTAGTTAACATCGAGTATAGATTTCAGTGTCAGGAAGTCGTTTCTAAAAGTATTTGTATGGAGTGTAGCCATGTATGGAAGTGAAACATGGACGATAAATAGTTTGGACAAGAAGAGAATAGAAGCTTTCGAAATGTGGTGTTACAGAAGAATGCTGAAGATTAGATGGGTAGATCACATAACTAATGAGGAGGTATTGAATAGAATTGGGGGGAAGAGGAGTTTGTGGTACAATTTGACTAGAAGAAGGGACCGGTTCTGGCGGCAGAATTTTACGACGAAGGTCTTTCAAAGCTTGTCCACCGCTACGATAAGTGCCTCAATGTGTTTGATGACTATGTGAAAAAGCAGTAGGTCAGTCGCTATTTCAGATGTATATAATAAAATGTATTTCTTGTACTTAGTTTTTTGAATGCCAAAGCGTTCCCTACTTTCCGAATAGCCCTCGTATTTCAACCGTCATCATAAAACCTCATAAGTCTTCCTGAACGTGGAGAATCACTGATGTCAAAACGATTCTCGTTAAAATGAGAAGACAATTTTCTTGCTGTACTCTGCCCAACGATATTATCGTCATACACGGCGCAAATGGTTCTGGCTGCCTCCGCTGCTATCACCCCTGTTCTGACAAAAAGAGAAGAGTAGTCGGAAATGGTCCAATTTCTCCACTTGACACTCCATTTCCTAGAGCCCACAGCTCCACTCACTGTGTCCGAACGACAAAACGACTATTTTTAAACCCAAGTAGCAACAGTGAACTACACATAAAAACTTACAATCCATAAATAAACCCATAGCGACCGGAATACCAACATGCAAAGCAACAATGCTAAGAACTTAACACCAACTTAATATAATCATGTATTCGCCATGTTTACGAACACCAAGCGAGTAGTGGAAAATTACTTAAGTTGTAACGCGTCCCTCTATAGTGGACTTAAGTGCTCATCTTGAGGTTGAAGCAGTTCTGTCCATGTTTGCTTACAAATAAATTTGTTTTTCGAAGGGGTCGTTCTTGAGCAAAAAATTGTTTCGCTCAAAGCAAGCTCCTTCCGAAACAAATTTATTTCCCTGCTGTTGAGTTCTCCACTAGCACATCCCTCCTAATGTTTGAATGCTCCAGCATATTCCACTTAACCACACTCGTCTACTACAAATGAAAAAGTTTAGTATCTTGCCTTTCTGTCAGTCGGGTGGATAGTCGCGACCCAGGCCCTCTTTCGTTCAGTGTTTCTATGGCCAATTATTCACATGCTCGGCAACCACTAGTTTTAGCCTGTCCAAGTTCCTCGAGTAGTCAACGACTTCCCCACTCCTTATCATAAAACCACCAGACTGCCGTTTTATCAGTGGTAAATTATAATCTCGTGTTATTGGTGCACACTTTCTCCTCTGCACAGCTTTGACGACATCATGTCTGAGTTCCTTTGGTCACTTTCACAACAACGGCCGCCGACAGAAGATACCACGCACCACCTCGTTTCCACTAACCGTCGATCGATTCCTTCCAAATTCTTGAGATTCCAGCCGATCGGCCTTCACATTATCATCTGAGATATTAAAGAGAATCGTTTTGCTGTGCGCCATTACATAGTTATCTCTATTTCTCTTTCTTACGAAAGTATATAACTACTTTGCTGTACAAACAAAAATTTTAAATAAAGTAAATACAGCATGTATAATACCTCAGACTGAAAATTTACTAGTCGAAATAGGGCGAATGGCCGAAAGGAGAAAGTCCAGCTCACAAGAAATTAGTGTATTATTATTCAAGGGAAAATTATAAAACTGGTATTCTGTTGTCGGTTGATGGCAAAGAAGCTCTATAGATTAAAGTGAATTTGGAGTTCTCAGAGAATACGCTTGTTTCTCGTGTGATTCCAGTGACGTTATTCCAGTGAGAACTGCCACGAGACGAACTTGACATGATAATTAGCGGAAAGGTAATTCTGAATAACAGCTATAATTAATCCCTCATAATCTGCAAAGAAACTTCAATGACATCAGTTTTTAATTAAATGTGTAAATTTAATTTGTTTTGAGTAATTACGGGACGGATCTGACAACTGCAGTGATCACAGTCCGATTAACTTTGAATTATATGACTTCGGTAAAAAGATTTTTCAGTTTGTAAAAATTAAATTTTTACAGTGTCATTTGTAATTCTTTAGGATAATTAAGTCTGTTTCACCCAACAGAAACTATTTAACAATAACATAATGAAAATATCGATGTCATTTTTTTAACACTCAAGGTGGAGGAAGTCGTCTGAAAGTGCAAAAAAGTAGTCGACCGTGGAAGTATTAACGCAGACTCTGAGAATATATCAGCACTGTCTTAACCAGAATTTTGCACGCACTACCAGTGCTATAACGCATTGTTCCTAGTACAGAAACGGTATTAACAATGAAACATACATGTAGATGTTATACATTTATTATAGAATTTGTCCGTTAGTCCATGTCGCTCAGATGTTGTATGAGGCTTGAGGAGTATGAAGTTATCGGCTCCCAGTGTGTGACTGAAACAATCGTCCCTCCTCACGCAAAGAATTCAGATATTATATGGAGAGAGGTGCCAGCTATAATTCAACACGAATTACAGTTTGCGGGAAAGAAATCAACATCCATCAGTCCTTACTTTGTTTTGATAGTAATCGTAGCATCTTGCAAGGAAATCGGATACCACGACGTCGAAAGATGACGAATTACAATGTATAGGAGAGAAATCCTTACATTTTTTTTAAGTGGTACAAGAGACCAAGACAATGAGTGACGAAACTCCCAATGTTTTTCTGCAACTTTGCTGCTGCAGCGCCGGCAAGCGACTGTCATGTATAAGCACACTGCAAAACGATTGTGTTTTGCGTTTATGGAATGCAGAAGCACATTCAAAATGCAAATGGGTTCGTGTTTCGGAGCTTATTCTGGCGCTGTGAATATTGAAAGGCTTTTATAATACGTGATGAAATAAAATGTTTTCCCTGTTTTAGGCAGTGTGGTATCGAAAACAGAGAGATGAAATCCCATTCTCTGTCTTCTGAGTGAGTTAGAATAATCTGTACTGACAGATTAGCAGAAAACGTCAAAACGAGGGAAGTTGAAAGGCTAGTTCATTGCCACCAATGATGTTTGTTTGTCCATTGAAAAGGGAATGACAGAATTAAAGGACTGTTGTTATTTGTCGAGGTCAGAAAATTTACACAGTGCTATTAACTGATGACGCAGCAATGGTAGCTGAAAGTGAATGGGAACTGGGTTTTGTGCTAAATCTAACGGAACATTTACTACCTGTACGCTAAGATACGCACATAAATAAGAACAAACATCGTAGGTAGACTTGCTAGAGGGCTAAATTTTGCAGACAGGGAAGAAATTCTAGAAGCGCTGTATACGCTTTGATAGGTTGGGAGCAGAAAAGATAACCATGTTAGGTGAACTCAAGACATAGAAGCAAGGATATGGTCAAAAGGTCTACAGTAAGTATAAATAGCGGCTAATGTGCAAGAATGTAAGAATCTTGCATCATGCTGAATGTATTAAAATTAGTCTTAAATCCGCAAGGGAACTTGCCCAACGAACTACAATCACCACAAAGCATCAGAAAGTATGTGGCGAGCACATATATAAACTCATAACCGGTTCTTTTGAACTTAATCCCTTCAAATCCCAATTCATTTCTCGTGTTACTGGATTTTATTGGTAAGATGACTACTCGGTTACTGTGAAAAACATGCATTACATTTCATTCAGATGTCTTTGTTATATGTTAACATCAGAGGAGGTGATTATGACATTAATTGCATTTTCCTATTCGTACTGGAAAATCACCGCTCCGTTTAAGTCGGAAATATGGAAAGAGCGCCATTAAAAATAACAGTTTCTTAATTGATATTACGCCATTCTTCTGTTAGTACAAGTGGTTGCAGTGATATTATCGTTGTAGCTGTTGCATCCCCCTCCCCCTTCCCCACCTATAGTCCCGCGACTGTTTGTCGTAGACAAATCGTGTTGAAAAGACGTTCTTTGCTGCGACACATAATTGGAGGTAGGTGCACGTATGCGAGAGTACGCAGCATAAGGCACCTAACATTGCATGAATATCATTTTAAAACATAAATTTGGCCTATGTAGAATGGGTACACTTTGTCTTGGAGGAAAAGGTAGTAGCTAGGACTTCGCGCCTGTAAGAAGAAAAATTTAGTGCTTGATATTTACGGAAAATTTTTAGAAAAAGAAATAAGAACAAAGACGACAGCTTATTGTGATATGGCCAATAAAATAAATGTTCTTCCTGCGAAGAAAACACACAGTTAAAATAGTATTATGTAACCCGTCGTGTCTTCAGAATTATTCAGAGTTCTATCATAAGAGTCGAAATTCCAAATTATTTTTATTTTCAGTGCATATTCTTTTTAAATTGAATCATGATCTCATTATATAAAACGATTTTAAATTAATTTCTATTTAGAATCGAGCACATTTTAGAGATTATTGCAGCACCCGTAATGTTTTAACGGTTGTTGTTGGAGTTAAAATGACAAATTGTGTAGCCTCCATAGAGAGTTCGTTATTAACGGGGATCAAATCTGTGTGTTTTAGTACATCTACTAAGAAATCCTGGCAGTGAATGTTCTACATATAGTCCCATGTACTTTTTCATTGCTTTGTTGCAAATGCTGGTTTAGTCTAAATCACTATTGGCCAACAAGAGTGCCTTCGTGATCGATATCAAGGCTTCTCTTGTTCTCTGCACAATATGAGCACAGGCCTTAATGGCTCTTCGTAGGCAAATAAAAATCACATGGAAACTACTTGAACGCTCTAATCGGAATCCCATGATGCAAAGACAGTCAGTACAAGGTCATGCACGATTCCGGGAATATCGCCTTACAGAATTTTCAGAATTGATTAATACTGTATAAGATCAGACAAGCGCATGACAAAAGCTCAAAACTGTGTTACGGCACTAAAAGTGAAGAATAAAGTCAATCCAACATAGAGGAAGTAATATGGATTCGTCAGGTGATCCAGAGCACTTCCCTGGAAGTTGGATTGTCAAATACGTCGTGGGCTCTACAATCGCATTATGTGCGGACGTGGGGTCCCTTGTTGCACGTCCTGGCATTCCATCTATCATGATCCTCATAACTATATGTAGTCAAGACCACATGCTACACTCGTGGTGGGACGACAGCTGACTCCCGAACCATTTCCTTTCTTACCACAGCATTGTATATCCTGTCTTAATTTTAATCCTACTGTTTCTTGCAATATGTCACATCGACACCTGCGATTTGAGATGAGAGGGAGAGGGTAATGCAGTAGAGTATTAACTGGAAGATGTTAGAGATTGACGAGGATATGTAGCTCTTATCATTCTCGTGTGTAGTGTGATACTGTAGAGGTACGTTCAGTATTCTGTATATGAAGCCTGCAGACCTTTGATCAACAAGAAACGATTTTTCAAATAATGACAATAGCTCTAAAATCATTTATTGACTTGTGGTTGCCTACGTGGAAGCAGCGTCCAAAGATATCATGCAATACACTGAAAGAAGTTAAGTTTTGCAGTATTCCGCGTGTCGTACTGAAAAGATTCGTTTCAGACGTTAGTTTCTTGACTATAGTTCTGTTCTCACGAAATGAATTTGTACCTCCCGCTGACATTAGCTTCCCTTGAGAAATTCCCTTATACAGATTTGTGATAGGGGAACTGAGTTCGTATAATAATTATCGTATATTCCGAGTCAGTGATACAATTTTCCTTCACGACGTGAAGATAATTATCTCTGATATTTTCATTATTATGAAAAACTGAATTTCCAACCATTTATGTATTTCTCCCGTATACCGTGTATTCAGTTATACAGAACAAATGTAGGACTGAAAACGATGTCCATGCATCTTTAGTTACCATATATTGCATTCTCTTCTAGGTGAATGTCTCAACCAAAAAACATTTGTTCAATAGGAGTCTCGGCTTGAAAATTACCACCGTTTCTAACATACACAGTCGCTCCATGCACTGCTTTGAAAATACCGTCTGACATCCTGGCAGATTAAAACTGTGTGCCAGACCGAGACTCGAACTCGGGACATTTGCCTTTCGCGGGCAAGTGCTCTACCATCTGAGCTACCCAAGCACGACTCACGCCCTGTCCTCACAGCTTTACTTCTGCCAGTATCTCGTCTCCTACCTTCAAAACTACACAGAAGCTCTCCTGGGAACCTTGCAGAACTAGCACTCCTGGAAGAAAGGATATTGCGGAGACATGACTTAGCCACAGCCTGGGGGATGTTTCCAGAATGAGATTTTCACTCTGCAGCGGAGTGTGCACTTGCCCGCGAAAGGCAAAGGTCCCGAGTTCGAGTCTCGGTCCAGCACACAGTTTTAATCTGCCAGGATGTTTCATATCAGCGCACACTCCGCGCGTTACAAAGTGAGCAGAATGTTGGGGTGAGTTCAACAACGTACTCCTGTCACTGATCTCCTAAGGTTCAATGCTTTTTCTCATGCTCTGGCAACGTCTCTTTTTTTTGTGACATGAGCACTCCAATTAATTCTTGTTTCACATACAACGCCAGAAAGTCTATCCTGTATTTTCTGAGAGCCTGATACTGTTCAAATAGCCTTCAGTAGCTAGTTTTGAATAATAAACAATTAACCGATTTTTCCGGAGAAATCTATAAAACCATAACTATGTAATGTCATATCCACAAAGCCCATTGCCTTTCACAAATCACACACTGCCTGAGCACTTATACAGAGAGAGTACAAGCCAAGATAAAGATCTTATCTCAAGGTCCCTGAAAAGACTTCCAGGTTATTATGATGTACCAGAAGCAATTGGACCCGCTAACATCCCCCCCCCTCCGCCCCCACCCCCCACCTCCCCGTTACCTGCAAAAACACTTATATGCGATACATTCAAGGTCAACGCCCCCTCCTCCCTTTCTCTCTCGACCAATAAGAATCAAGCTCCTCTCCCTCCCGTCCCCCTTACCCCCTCAGCCTTTTAATATCAGAGCAGCTGCCTGGGTTAAACAATTCGAGGTTCATACGCTCCAGTGAATCAGGTTTGTCTGGGAGTAGGGTGCGGGTATGCGTTACAAATGGTTCAAATGGCTCTGAGCACTATGGGACTCAACATCTGAGGTCATCAGTCCCCTAGAACTTAGAACTACTTAAACCTAACTAACCTAAAGGCATCACACACAGCCATGCCCGAGGCAGGATTCGAACCTGCGACCGTAGCAGCAGCGCGGTTCCGGTCTGACGCGCCTAGAACCGCTCGGCCGCAACGGCCGGCTATTCGTCACAGATAATAATAAATTACTTTTAGTTTTATTCCGGTTACCTGAGTTTTATCATTCTAGATCTGTAGTGAGAAGGCCATCAGTATCGGCAGAGACATCTTACTTAGAACATGGCGGCAAATATTATCATAATTTTCGGGGCAAGACACTTTAACCTTACAGTCTACGTGTATGGCTGACGGTATTGCCGCTTTGGTAACACAGGATTTAAGCGCCGTCGGGCTTGGCTAACACTGTGATGGGTGACTGTCCTGTCCGCCGAGCGCTGTTGGCAAGAGGGGTGCACTCAGCCCTTGTGAGGTCAATTGAGGAGCTACTTGATGAGAAGTAGTGGCCCCGGTCACAAAAATTGACAACAGCCGGAAGAGCGGAGTGCTGACCACATGCGCCTACTTATTCGCATCCAGTGACGCCTATCATTGAGGATGACACGGCGGTCGGTCGGCACCGTTGGGCTTTCGGAGGCTTTTTCGGGCGGAGAGAGAGAGAGAGAGAGAGTGAGGGAGGGAGGGAGGGAGGGAGAGAGAGAGAGAGAGAAGAGTAACGATGCCATGGCATATTCATCAAAATGAAGTTTAATATTAATGTAATTTATGGTGTAATGTACTTTGACATTATAATGAGTGGCTGAATTACTTAAGTTTTATAACATAGCATGTTTTTCAAAATAGTCGAAAATATCAGTCTATCTAATCCTCAAAGCGAATTGCGTGTGATAGGGTGTTATCCTACTTTAAAATTGTAGCCACCATTACCATAATTAATGCTCCAAAATGATGGCTTACATATTGTATGTTAACACGATTAGCATCATATTCAGGAGGCACTCTACCTCCCATTGTAATTTGCTATAATTTTAGCCGATTCTTCCTCAGATACCCACCCTACGGACGAGACGAAGCAACTACCGCAATGCAACAAATAAACTATTGGTTCGAGTAACACGCACCTGTGTTAGTAGCGCCTGTAATGGAGTTTTAAATATATATGAAAACATTCCACACAGACATGACACTGATCACAGGTATTAGTAAAAGCAATAACGTAACTAACAGGATACCTTAAAGAATTTGGATCTCAAAAGAATATAATATACTTGTAAACAAAGACGGAATAGCCGAATAGCAGCATTTCTACCTGTTGAATCCTGCCTAGTCGTGAAATGTAGGGTGCCTAGGAAACCTGCTTTCTTGAATCGCTAGACAAACAATTCCAACAAATTGTGTTAATGAGTTTTATTATGAAACGTAAGTGACAATACTTAACTTTGAGAAGTACACAGATGTGTCGCAAGCAAAGGACGACATGCAAAACAATCAGTGTTTTTCAGTTTATACAATTTCTAAGTCACTATTATACAAGTGCTGCTGGATTGTCCGCGACCTGTCGGGCGTGGCGCTTATGTCCTCTTCCCACAGAGGCCGCTACTGTCGTGTTGTCGTCCTGGAGAGGGGTCGGTCAGCGAGCGACTGGCTGACCTCCTCTCACAGCCGTCTCTGCTCTGTCGCTCCCGACTGGCGTGCCGCCGCTTGGCTACACGCCGTAACACTACCTACCATTAAACTTACGCTACAAACAGCTTTCCCAGAAAATTGTATTAGATAGGAATGGATACAAAAACACATTTAACTCCAACAAACAGAAGAAATTGCGAGCGGGTACCCGCACGTAATGTGATCGCAGCGCACCTCTCCAGCTAGGCTGCCCAGGGCCAACTGCCAGTAGTGGAGCTGCGCTCTACCACAACTACGGTTCGGTAGTTTTAGTACAGTACATAAATGAGCTAGTAAATGGTAGCATTTCCGGTAGGTAGCGCTGGTATGGAAAGAAACGTAAATGAATGAAAGAAACAGAAACGAGTGCATGGGAAAGAAACTAGGAACTGACGACTCCTCTTTGTTTTTTGTTTGTTTGTTTGGCACATAATTAGGACCGCGCATCACGCAGTGTTACTCTATTGAGTGATTTGTGTCCTTACAAAATATAATTTTCGTTTTATAAGCAACAAAAATTAGTTGGACGATGTGGCCTATTCTACACGTTATTTTAGATCCATGTGACGATGCTGTGCTGATTATATTTATATGTTTTGACGATGCCATTATGGCCTCATCACTAGGACATGGTGCAAAAAAGATCTGAGGATGGTCATTACGGACTGAAACCGGTCATCGTCTAAAGAATTGATAATGTGATCAGAGACTGGAATAAAAAACATTTAAAAATAAATTGATCGCGTAATTTCTGCGTTTTTATGCAACCAAAGCAATTACTGTTCATGCAAGTACAGATTACATAAAAATCTATATAATTATTGTTATTTTATACTCAGTGGAATGTTCTTCATCATGATCAAAGACAAGAGCTTCCTGCTCTTATTGATAAGCGCGAAAGTTTATGATCAGAAGCATATTTTATATAAGCTCGACGAGGTATTGAAGCGACATTTGATATATTTTCGTTTTGTGGATTGTTTTAAATTTTATCTTTTTTGAGGAAATTTCGTTTTCTAGTGGTATGTGGTAAATCTGTATTTTTTTTTCTGCAGTACCCGTCTATTTCACGTTACAAATCACCAATTTTCGAATGAAACCTGAATTAAACGCTGTCAGTTTCAGTTTTTGCTATTAATAGAATTTTTAAGTGACAAACAGGAGGATAAACACGTAGACCAAAAGCATTCCGCATGTTACGCGGCCCTTTATATGCCTTGATTCAGCTCTAAATGGCTTCTAGGGTCTTTTAGGAAGACACTTATTGCGTAAGCAAACGAAGGGATCGAAATGAGGTAGCACCCGATAGGTATGCAACACATAGCGGACAGATAATGCGGTTACAATCGTAACAGACGAAATCTGCTACGAAATCTACCATAGTCTTTGCTTACTTACGACAGTCTACGGTAGATTCTCAAGTGCAGCCTTTAGCGGTAGCTGGTGCCGTACGCCTTCCTCCTACGCCACAGCCCCAGGCCGTCGCAATCACCGAAGTGACGCCATTATCTGCGGGCTGCAGAATATGACATTCTGTAGTCGCCAGCAACCGTCGAGAGCATCCCAGACACACAGTGGAGAGTGAGAGAGTGATAACGAGAACATTTCTCTAGCGCTAGGCACCAACCGCTAAGAAGTCCCCCAGATATGGCAGATAGGAGGCAGCTGGGTGTAACCAGCAGAGCAGCGTCGATCAGGAGACATAACCCACACCGGAGATACAGGTCCAATCTAAATAAGCAGCAAGTCTCTAGAATATAGTCTGGATTAATTAGGCTAAATACATTTATTACATGTCTGTAATCCTCAATAACGTTTCCAAATGTTCATATGTGTGTGAATTCCGAAGGGTCCAAACTGCTGAGGACACCGGTCCCTAGACTTACACACTAGTTAAACTAACTTAAACTCACTTACGCTAAGAACAAGACACACCCATAACCTAGGGAGGACTCGAACTTCTGGCGGGAGGGGCCGTGCGTTCTGTTACATGGGGCTTCAAACCCCTCGGACACTCCGCGCTGCGAAACGTTTCCAGGAAGAAGTGCTATTAACACTCCACATTCTAGCCCTCTTGTGCAGTAACCTTTTTTTCTGTTTAATCCGACTCAGCTAAAAACCATATTGGCGCACGGGCTAATTTTTATGGTCCTTAATAATAAATCTCACTGTTTTTCCCATCTCTCATGTCCCACACATGCAGAGCGGATGGTCTGTTGTGAAACTCTTGTTACAGACAGTTCTCGACGTGTGTGAAGATGGAATGCCGAAAAAATCTTACCGTCCAAAGCCTCTAACACAAAGATATTGGCGTGAACGTCATGCGCACAAGTGTAAAAAAGCATTTGCTTCTGCGGATCGTTCACTACGCCAGCCTGGGCGGCAACGTGACATTCTTGACATCCCATCCAACATGAACGACAAGTATGGAAATGGAAATGAGCGTTTGGCGTCATTAGCCAGGAGGCCCCTTGCGGGGCAGGTCCGGCCGCCTTGGTGCAGGTCTTATCACATTCGACGCCACATTGGGCGACCTGTGCGCCGGATGGGGATGAAATGGTGATGAAGGCAACACAGCATCCAGTCCCTCAGCGGAGAAAATCTCCGACCCAGCCGGGAATCTAACCCGGGCCCGTAGGACGGCAATGCGTCAAGCTGACCACTCAGCTATCGGGCGGACAACGACAAGTATGACAAGTACAAAAGAACAAATCCTGCGAATATATATATATATATATTCATCTGTAAGTTTCGTTAATACCTTTTGTATACTAACAATAGTGCCAATATGACTCAGTGAAATTGTTTTGGAACATTACAACTCCTTTTTTATATTGTGAACCGCACTTTCTCTGTCACCAGGATGCAGTCAGTAACGATCAGGGAGATGGGGTATGCGACATTGTGATGAATTTGGTAGATTCTTAAAAGACGTTAGTCGAAACAAGATACCTGACATCGTTTCCTCACAATTGTTAAAATACTTATGCAGAGATGAAAAGACTTTCGCCGGATAGACTTGTGTGGAGCTCTGCATCAAAATAGTTTACAAACTGATGACGACAACCACAAAAACCTGAGGATTATTCTGGAACGCTTATGGAAGCAGATTTCTTGGGAAGAGTGTGTTCTCTTAGCTTGAGAAAAGAAGGCGCAATGCAAGAGCAACTAAAGTTGCTGACAAATGTTCATTTGCCTCGGCATAGAAATATGAGCTGTCAGTCGAAACCAAGTAGGGGAGAGTGACGCACAGTAAGGATAGTGTACCACCGAACACATGGAAATGTCGTGTGGCTAGGGCCTCCCGTCGGGTAGACCGTTCGCCTGGTGCATGCTGTTTGTTGCTCAGTGTTTCAAACTCGTGACTAATTTTACAATCATATGAAGGGATACGCTCTAGAGACCGCCATAGACAGTTTTCGGCTTTTTATACTCTTATGTTGTTGTGAGACCTAGGCTTGGTTTTGCGCAGCATTTGTAAATAGTTTTCGTTCTACACATTTTAGTGCTGCATAATACTTTACAGCTATATCGAGGATTATGTTAACTATTCAGTTATAAGATTTTATAGTGCGTGAAATTATATATATTTTAAAATCTAACATGTGGCCAGTTAAGCCATTCTTTGTCGCTCGTGCTCCATCTTGTACCATGAAACGGAACAAGGTCTTCCACCATGGAAAGCTTGATGTTTGCAAATGAACTGAGTTTCTTTATTGTCTTGCCAATTTCACCTGTCTTGAGAACTGAAATGTGCTTAATTTTTCAGAAGGTTCTACACTGAGGAGACAGAAGTCATGGTATAGTGATATGCACATATACAGATGACGATAGTATAGCGTACACAAGTGCATCGGTGGAGTTGTCATTTGTACTCAGGTCATTCATGTGGAAAGGTTTCCGGCATAATTATGACTGCACGACGTGAATTAACAGCCTTTTGAATGCGGAATGTTAGTGGAAGCTAGATAAATGGGACATTCCATTTCCGAAATCGTTAGGTAATTCAGTATTCCGAGGTACAGAATGTCAAGAGTGTGCCGAGAAAAGCACATTTCAGGCATTATCTATCATCACGACAATGCAGCGGCCGACGGCCCAACTTAACGACCGAGAGCAGCGGCGTTTGTGTAGAGATGTCAGTGCTAACAGACACGAAAAACTGCGTGAAATAATCGCAGAAATCAATGTGGGAAGTACGTTTGTCACTGAGTAAGTCAGGATGAGGGGTACACTTGGCATGGAAGGTCAAGGCCCCTATAATGTCACTCCTTAAACACAACAACTACCAAAACAATAAATTAACAATTTGTTCAAGACAATATTTATAAAACAGCTAGGAGACAATGAACACGTGGCCATCTTTAAGACAATACCAAAATCACAGATAGCTTGCTTCTTAAGCAAGGCAGCAAATTATAATTACCAAGACTGACTTAAAAAGATGGGCCACAAAGATTTCAATAGTTAAAGGAACAATAAATTACAATATGGAGGTAATTTAAAGAAATGTGACACAGATAATTCTTTTTTAAACAGCAATAATTTTCAATATGAAAGTGATTTATGAAACGCACACCAGTTCATAAGAACCCAAATAACACAAGTAGCAAAACACGTTACCAGTTAATACATTTCATTCCCAAGCAAATAAAAAAAAACTTATTTAAAAAAAATATACATGAAAAACGTTAAAAGTTTACCAAACTGGTAGTGACGCCAGGCTGCCCTGGGCAAAAGGTGACTTAAAATGCCTGAAGCAACAGACCAGCCGTCCTAAACAACACTTAAACGCCGGGGGCCAACCGGGAGTCACTTCCCAGTAGACGTCACGTCACAGCTTTTGTGCACCGAAGCGAAACATCGCGCCGCTCCCTCACACCCCAGCTCGCAGAAAACTGGAACACAAACAGACCGCAGAAAACACGACAAACACCAACCAAACATCCATTAATATAAGTTAAGAGGTCAATAAATAACAATATAAATGAAGAAGCAATTGCTCTAATACTGAGTGAGTGTATTCAAATAAATGCACGTATATAAAGGAACAACGTATAAATGACTAGCTTTACAAAATACGAGTCTTTTCTACTAACTGAGTGAGTGCTTTCAAATAAATGCACGTATGTGACCCAAATTTTACAGCAACATGCAAGGGACGTCGGCGTGATGGCAATCAAAATGGCCGGCCGAAGTGGCCGTGCGGTTCTAGGCGCTGCAGTCTGGAACCGCGAGACCGCTACGGTCGCAGGTTCGAATCCTGCCTCGGGCATGGATGTGTGTGATGTCTTTAGGTTAGTTAGGTTTAACTAGTTCTAAGTTCTAGGGGACTAATGACCTCAGAAGTTGAGTCCCATAGTGCTCAGAGCCATTTGAGCCAATCAAAATGCACTGAAAATCTCTTACAGACAATACATAAACTTCTGGATACTGTCCCACAAAGCTAATCAGCTTCCTAATAGTAATCCAACCAGTGGATTTTTAAAAGGAAGTAGTAACTGCTGGTCTCCAGGTGGTCACACACTTTGCCGGCTGCTCTTACTTCAACAACGCGTACATTAGGGCAACCAAGCAACAAGTACACTCGCTGGAACACAAATGGTTCATCGAAACGAAGGCACCAAAATCACTTACACCTTCGATGGAGAGCGTCGTTCGAGATGGTCTCCGGGGATGGGTCTCTCCGAGAGAACAGGCACCAAGGCAATGCGACGAACAGCGCCCGGAGTTGACATCGGGCAGGTCCGCCACAAATTCGCGACCGTCTTACGAAGTAGGCCCGGCGAGCCGTTGCTGGTCGAGCACGCTTGTTTTCCTCTTTCGTCCACTCAAGCACGTCCTTGCGTCCTGTAGCGAGTCCAACACCAACTGGCGCGAGCGCGAAAACCCGCGAGATCACAGCAGGGGCAAAGTTCCTAGTACAGCCGGGTAATCGATAGTGCCGTGCCAAAGAGCTGGTGTCCTGAAAAGGAGGACAGCGGCTCAACAACGAACGTATCCGTTAGGACAGTGTGGTGAAATTTGGCGTTAATAGGCTGTGATAGCAGAGTACCGACGCGGGGGCCTTTGCTAACAACACGTCACCTGCAGCGCCTCTCCTGTGCTCATGATCTTATCGATTGGAACCTAGACGACTGGAAAACTGTGGCCTGATCAGATGATTCCAGATTTCAGTTGGTAAGAACTGATGGTAGGGTTAGAGTGTTAGCCATTGACACATGTCAACATGGCACTGTGCGTGGTGGTGGTGCCTCTATAGTGGTGTGGGCTGTGTTTACATGTAGTGGACTGGGTCTTCTGGTCCAACGAAACCGATTATTGATTTGAAATCCTTATGTTCTACTACTTTCACACCATCTGCAGCCATTCATGGACTTCATGTTCCCAGACAGTGATGGAATTTTTGTGAATAACAATACGCCGTATTGCCGGGCCACAGTTGTTCGCCAATGGTTTGAATAGCACTCTGGACAGTTCGGGCAAATGACTTGTCCACCCAGATCTTCTGGCGTGAATCCGACGAACATTTATGGGACATATCGGCAGTTTAGTTCGTGCACAAAACCCTACACCGGCAAGATTTTCGCAGTTATGGGCGGCTATAGAGGCAACACGCCTCAATATTTCTGCAGGGGACCTCCAACCATTCATTGAGCCCGTGCTGCGTCGCTGTTCTGCAGTTCGTCCGGCAAAAGGAAATCCGACACGACATTAGGAGTTATCCCATGACTTTTGTCAGCTCAGTGCATTCCAAAATGTATTTAACCTGTAATCAGTTTCGGTAACACTTCTAGTTAGCTTGATTTCATTTACTGGTTATTATTATATCGTGCTCTAATAACGTAACAAGTAAATTATTAGATACATTTTGACAAGATTGTCCCAATTTCATCATTTTTAAATTAAGTTAGAATATACGTTCCTACGCACATGACAACGCTGTATCTCGGAACAAATGGAATTTAATTATTGTCATTTCAGAAAAAGTCGGCAGCATACAAAAACTGAATGTTGTCACTTAAAAATAGTGCACAAAAATAAATTAAACTTCTATTACAGAGCAGGCCAGAGGCGAAAGTCTGAAAATCATTCCGAGGTACAACAATCTACCCTACTGTTCATTTTCCTGGTGGAGGGATAACTCAAGAATTTGGTAATGTGTGTACGTAGTGATGACCGTACAATCTTTGATGATACGTGCTTCTGCTTCTTCGTTTTCTTCGTTTTCTTGTGTCACAGACGTCATGACTATTAACAGATGTAACACTATACCATGGCTAGTTTAAAGGGTATCCGGATGCCGTTCCTGTCGCCAACCCATGTTAACCCCCTCCCCCTAGACAGCATAGGTGTACTCCACCTGTTTGTGAGTAGTGTTACGCGAAGGTTTTTCTAGATGTTTGAGAAACATGCAGAAGGTTTTTCTAGATGTTTTAGAAACATGCAACAGAGGCGAGATCACCTAGTGTAATGCTTGAAATCGCCGATTCGATCCGAGGTACCGAGCAAGGTGGCGCAGTGGTTAGCACATTGGACTCGCATTCGGGAACGCGACGTTCAAACCCGCTTCTGGCCATCCAGATTTAAATTTTCCGTGGTTTTCCTAAATCGCTTCAGGCAAATGCCGAGATGGTTCCTTTGAAAGGGCACGGCCGCTTTCCATCTCCATGCTTCGCTAATCCGAGCTTGTGGTCCGTCTCTAACGACTTCGTTGTCGATGGAACGATAAACACTAATCTCTTCCTCCTCCTCGATCCCAATCCGGTGCAGCCCCACATAGATGAAGGGGCACTTCAACACGCATGCCTATCCGGGTGCGGAAGTTGCTGAGAAAGTAAAAACACCTCAAATCGCTCTGAGCACTATGGGACTTAACATCTGAGGTCATCAGCCCCCTAGAACTTAGAACTACTTAAACCTAACTAACCTAAGGACATCACACACATCCATGCCCGAGGCAAGATCCGAAGCTGCAACCGTAGCGGTTGCGCGGTTCCAGACTGAAGCGCCACACCGGCTGGCTAAAAAAACCTGAAACACTTCTACAGAGGAGGAGTCACTCCAACGACGTGTGGAATAAGGACTTTTTATCCGAGGTAATATAAAGGGTGTTACCAGTTTTGCATTACTACTGGAACAGTCCACTCTTTAGTAACAGATATTTTGTTATACTCTTCGATTGCTAAAGGTGAAAATTTACAGCCAGAGAAGATGACCCTGAAACACTTTTGAGTGTTTTTGATTAAGTGGCTACTTAGAACGCGCATGTAGAGGGCTCCATCTACATCTACATACATACTCCGCAATCCACCATACCTTTTCCACTCCCAAGCAGAGCGAGGGAAAAATGACTGCCTATATGCCTTTCTACGAGCCCTAATCACTCTTATCTTATCTTTGTGGTCTTTCCGCGAAATGTAAGTTGGCGGCAGTAAAATTGTACTGCAGTCAGCCTCAAATGCTGGTTCTCTAAATTTCCTCAGTAGCGGTTCACGAAATGAACGCCTCCTTTCCTCTAGAGCAGGGATTCCCAAAGTGGTCGATATCGGCCCCTTGGGGTCGATATCGGTTTCCTAGTGGTCGACATAAACGAAAATTGATTTTGGGGGTCGACGAGGTTTAAAAATCGACCCCTATTAAATTAACTCAAGTTTCCAATTGGTACCTTTGTACCTAGGTATTTTGTATCAATAGGAAAAAACTAAAGATAGACCCCCTTATTCATAATAGTCTGCTAACTTAAAGAATTGCTAATTCTCACTCCGTCTTCTTCTATTGACCTAAGTCAGAATGAAAAATAACACTCTGTAGCGGCTGTTTTAGGTTAGCGCACCATTATGAATTAGGGGGTTGATCTTAAAAGTAGGTAATTTGGCCATGGGGGTCTGAGGTAACAGTTCATCTTGGAAAAGGGGCCACTTGTCCAAAATAGTTTGGGGATCCCTACTCTAGAGACTCCCACCCGAGTTCCTGACGCATTTCCGTAACACTCGCGTGATGATCAAACCTACCAGTAACAAATCTAGCAGTCCGCCTGTGAATTGCTTCTATGTCCTCCCTCAGTCCGACCTGATAGGGATCCCAAACGCTCGAGTAGTACTCAAAAAATAGGTCGTATTAGTGTTTTATAAGCGATCTCCTTTACAGATGAACCACATCTTCCCAAAATTCTACCAATGAACCGAAGACGACAATCTGCCTTCCCCACAACTGCCATTACATGCTTGTCCCAGTTCATATCGCTCTGTAATGTTACCCCCAAATATTTAATCGACGTGACTGTGTCAAGCACTACACTACTAATGGAGTATTCAGACATTACGGGATTCTTTTTCCTATACATCTGCATTAATTTACATTTATCTATATTTAGAGTTAGCTGCCACTCTTTACACCAATCACAAATCCTGTCCAAGTCATCTTGTATCCTCCTACAGTCACTCAACGACGACACCGTCCCGTACACCACAGCATCATCAGCAAACAGCCGCACATCGCTATCCAGCCTATCCAAAAGATCATTTATGTAGATAGAAAACAGCAGCGAACCTACCATACTTCCCTGGGGCACTCCAGATGATACCCTCACCTCCGATGAACACTCACCATCGAGGACAACGTACTGGATTCTATTAGTTAAGAAGTCTTCGAGTCAAACGGTTTCCGGAAGTCAAGGAATATGGCATCCGTCTGATAACCTTCATCCATGGTTCACAAGATATCATGTGAAAAAAGGGCGAGTTGCGTTTCGCAGGAGCGATGCTTTCTAAAGCCGTGCTGATGTATGGACAGCAACTTCTCTGTCTCAAGGAAATTCATTATATTCGAACTGAGAATATGTTCGAGAATCCTGCAAAAAACCGATGTTATGGATATTGGTCCGTAATTTTGAGGATCCGTCCTTCTACCCTTCTTACATACAGGCGTCACCTGCGCTTTTTACCAGTCGCTCGGGACCTTACGTTGGGCAGGACACTCGCGATAAATGCAAGCTAAGTAAGGAGCCAATGCACAAGAGTACTGTCTGTTAAACCGAGACGTTTGAAACAATCTTTGGAACGTACGTGACCACCTGCCGATAAATTAATCTAAGGTATAATATGGAAGTTTATCACTATCGCAGAAATCCCCAATCTATATTGGAAGTACACAAACACGGCTGCGAGAGAGAGATGAGAGTTCAAGTACGCGGCCGATCCTGAAGGGAAGTTGGCATACCTGCAGAGAGGAATCTGAAAATTCGCCACTCGGTTGGCATTAGCTTGCCGTGTAAACAGCCCCCTGCTAGCGCCCCTCTCTGCAGCAGGATTATTTCGGATGGAACGTGCGGCTAACGGCGCGGTGTATAATAATAACTTTCGCCAGCAAGCTGCGCCGCCAGCAGCGGGTACAGCGCCGGTCGAAAGTTGAGAACACCGACCGGGAGCCCAGAGACAAAGCCGGGCAGCCTTCCACAGTCGCACATGCGACTATCGAGGTCCAAACTCTGCCGGCAAAACAGAAAGGCAAACAGTCGAGATGGCTGGGCGGTCCAATGTAAGGGAAATATTTCAAACTGGAGCTCGTCTACGAGGATGATGCACACAGGAAACCAGATTACTAAAACTTTGGAAAACAGCTCCAGACCAAGAATGTACACTACTAGTCATTAAAATTTCTACACCACGAAGATGACGTGCTACAGGCGCGAAATTTAACCGACAGGAAGAAGATGCTGTGATATGCAAATGATTTGCTTTTCAGAGCATTAACACAAGATTGGCGCCGGTGGCAACACCTACAACGTGCTGACATGAGGAAAGTTTCCAAACGATTTCTCATTCACAAACATCAGTTGACCGGCGTTGCCTGGTGAAACGTTGTTGTGATGCCTCGCGTAAGGAGGAGAAACGCATACCATCGCGTTTACGACTTTGATAAAGGTCTGATTGTAGCCTATCGCAATTGCGGTTTATCGTATCGCGACATTGCTGCTCGCGTTGGTCGATATCCAATGACTGTTAGCAGAATATGGAATCGGAGAGTTCAGGAGGGTAATACGGAACGCCGTGCTAGATCCCAACGGCCTCTTATCACTAGCAGTCGAGATGACAGGCATCTTATCCGCATGGCTGTAACGGATCATGCAGCCACGTCTCGATCCCTGAGTCAACAGATGGGGACGTTTGCAAGACAACAACCATCTGCAGGAACAGTTCGACGACGTTTGCAGCAGCATGGACTATGAGCTCGGAGACTATGGCTGCGGTTACCCTTGACGCTGCATCACAGACAGGAGCGCCTGCGATGGTGTACTCAACGACGAACCAGGGTGCACGAATGGCAAAACGTCATTTTTTCGGATGAATCCAGGTTCTGTTTACAGCATCATGATGGTCGCATCCGTGTCTGATGACATCGCTGTGAACGCACATTGGAAGCGTGTATTCGTCATCGCCATACTGGCGTATCAGCTGGCGTGATGGTATGGGGTGTCATTGGTTACACGTCTCGGTCACCTCTTGTTCGCATTGAAGGCATTTTGAACAGTGGACGTTACATTTAAAATGTGTTACGACCCGTGGCTCTGCCCTTCATTCGATCCCTGTGAACCCTACATTTCAGCAGGATAATACACGACCGCATGTTGCAGGTCCTGTACGGGCCTTTCTGGATACAGAAAATGTTTGACTGCTGCCCTGGCCAGCACATTCTCCAGATCTGTCCCCAATTGAAAACGTCTGGTCAATGGTGGCCGAGCAACTGGCTCGTCACAATACACCAGTATTGAACTGTGGTATCGTGTTGAAGCTGCATGGGCAGCTGTACCTGTACACGCCATCCAAGCTCTGTTTGACTCAATGTCCAGGCGTATCAAGGCCGTTATTACGGTCAGAGGTGGTTGTTCTGGGTACTGATTGCTCAGGATCTATGCACCCAAACTGCGTAAAAATGTAAGCACATGTCAGTTCTAGTATAATACATTTGTCCAACGAATACCCGTTTATCATCTGCATTTCTTCTTGGTGGAGTAATTTTAATGGCCAGTAGTGTATTTTCGGGCTTAGAACAGGTTTTTGAAGCTCGCTATAGATGCAAACGATGCGAAGAGCTACTTTAGGTCAAAAAATTATACGAGTTGTTTAAAAAAATCCGTCCCATGTTATTAAAGGAACTAGTACTGATCAAAACTATGATTCGAAATCACGTCAACATATCTCCTGAGTTCACTACCGTAGAGGAATGGCAACCGTTCCCTCTCAACGTTGCAGTATTGGACGCTACGGTCTGCAGCGAAGTCCACGTTCTAACTCATTCCACAGATGTTCCACTGGGTTTAGGTCAGGATTCTGGGTAGACCAGCCCATTTCAGGGCTGTTATTGTGGCCAGCCGTTTTCACTAATGTTACTGTGCACAAATCTCTGCCTCAGGGATGCTGCTTTATGACAGGGTGTATTGATATTCTGACATAATCACTCATCGTCTCCGAATTGCTTTTGCGCTGTACGTGGTGCAGAATCCCGTAAAACGTGTTGATATGCATCCGAATTTTGCATTTCCTTAAGCGCAAGGAGGGGACCACACCATAACCGTAAAAAACACGCCCACACCGTAACACCATCTCCTGCGTACTTCACTGTTGGCACTACACACTGCGGCAGGTAACGTCCTCCAGTCATTCGCCAAACCCAAACTCTTCCATCGAATTGCGATAAGGTATAGCATAATTTGTGGTGTCACCGCCAGACACCACACTTGCTAGGTGGTAGCCTTTAAATCGGCCGCGGTCCATTAGTATACGTCGGACCCGCGTGTCGCCACTGTCAGTGATTGCAGACCGAGCGCCACCACACGGCAGGTCTAGAGAGAATTACTAGCACTCGCCCCAGTTGTACAGCCGACTTAGCCAGAGATGGATCACTGACAAATACGCTCTCATTTGCCGAGACGATAGTTAGCATAGCCTTCAGCTACGTCATTTGCTACGACCTAGCAAGGCGCCATAGCATTTGATAATTAATATTGTGAAGCTTGTACAGTAACGAGAGATGTTCTCCAATTGTGGATTAAAGTTAAGTATTCTACCAGTACCTCCTGTTTTGCTAGTCTTATTTCTCTGACCTGTTCCAGACCTCACGCCAGTCTGCGTGTAATTAAAAGCGTGCATTTCGGCCTCCTCTAGCAACACAGTGTTGGTTGGCTCTTCTGCCAACACTACATAATTCATCAGTCCAAATCAATCGTCTCGTGTCACCCACAGTTGAAAAGCATGGCTCTTTCATCCACCTCAAGCGTCGCTTAGCACCTGCCACATAAATGTTCGACCGTTCTTTTTAACTCCCTAGGCACAGCCATTGCGCTTGCTGGATTGCTGGGAGCACTTTGGAACTAACGGATGATTTCTTCCGCTGATTTCATCTGATTTTTTAAAACCACCCTCCGCAATGTTCAGCGATCCCTGTCGGTCAGTAATTCAGGTCTGCCTGATCTCTGTTTAGCTCTGGTTGTTCCTTCTTGTGTCCACGATCACATCACCAACTGTCGACCTGGGGACCTTTACAAGGGTTCTGACATCCCTGATGACTTTGTTACTCAAGTGACATGCAGTATCTAGTCCACGTTCCGCGGCACTGAGCTCTTCTTATCGAACCATTCTGCTGTTACTGCTTGTCTGCTGACAACGTGGTACTCTGCCTCTCCTTTTATACTACAGTGTCAGCCTCTCGTGAGGTCTAAGGTCAGTTCAGTATTATGTAAAGGTATCCTTCTGATTAGACTGTGTATGAGCCATGTTACTTGTCAGTACTTCGTGATTTAGTCTGTTTTCCTGATGAAGTTCATTGCTCATTTGTCATTGGTTGCGTTTGTCTCTGTAGCTAACCTTTCACTGCGATGCTCTTGTCAGTCATAACGCAGATGTCTCCACCAAAACGGTTCCTTGCATATCATTTTGAACTGGTCCGCCTCAGTAGCTGAGTGGTCAGCGCTGCAGAATGCCACGCAAAGGGGCTCGGGTTCCATTCCCGGCTGGGTCGGGACTGGGTGTTGTATTGTCTTCATAATCATCTCATCCCCATCGACACGCAAGTCGCCGAAGTGGCACCAGGCGACCGGTCTACACGACGGGAGGCCCGAGATACACGACATTTCATTTCATTTCCATTCTGAACTAGTGCTGCCACCAAACAAGATTACTGATCCCAAGGAGGGTGAATAACATGAACGGCTAAATGCATTCCTATTACTATGCGAGAAATAAAGACATGGTATTCTGATACGGCATTATTCGATAGTCATGTCTCATAGATGCCTGGTAAGACAGTATCTAACGACATCTTCATTCGATGAATTGCTCTAAAACGTCCAGCAGCACAATTTCCCTGTTCATGTGACTGTAATAACTTAGATTTTGGTCTGTCGGAACATTTAAACCGTTTGTGTAGTTCACACCATCGACAACACATACACGTAACATAAGCATTTGTTCCAGGTATGTGACCAAATCCGAGGGCAAACAGTCTGCGATGGCACATTCCCCAGATGTGGAAAACTGTGGTTAAAACTGTGTGCCAGACCAGGACTCGAACCTGGGAGCTTTACCTTTCGCGGGTAGGTGCACCATCGACTGAGCTATCGAAGCACAACTCACGACCCTCCTTGACAGCTTAATTTCCACCAGAACTTCATCTCCTACCTTCCAAACATCACACTTATCATGCATAAATTACGGGACTGGCACTCCTGGAAGAAAGGACATTGTAGAGACGTGGCTTAGCCGGTCTGGGATATTGTTTCCACAATGAATTTTTTCTCTGTAGCGGAATTTGCGCTCATTTGGAACTTACAAAATGATTAAAACTGTGTGCCGGTCCAGGACTCGAAGCTGAGCCCTTTGCCTTTCACCGGCAAGTGCTCTACCGCCTGAGTTATCCAAACGTGACTCAAAACCTGCCCCCACTGCTTTACTTCAACCAGTAGAACTGTACGAATGCATGCTTTCGCGACGATATCCGTTAATAAAACTTTCTCGGGTTTCAAGCCGCGTCAAGTGGTTCACTGCCCACGAGCTTTCGGTAGAGATCTCCTCTGCCATTTTCAAGACTTCAGAGCTTCTCAAACGGTCATCGCTGGTAGAGAATACTATTGAGAACCTCCTCCCCAAGGCACCAAGACTACCCACATTCTATGGTCTGCCGAAGGTGCATAAGAAGGACACACCGTTAAGGCGATAGTGAGTACTATCGGATCGCCGACCTATAAACTTGCTAAATATCTAGCCAGCCCCCTCTCTACGCACGTTGGACACTGTGAACACCATATAAAGAATACGGAGGACTTCATCAGTCGGATTAAAGGTCTGCGACTTGCTGAAGGGGATATTGTCGTTAGCTTCGATGGGGTTTCTTTATTCACGTATGTCCCCATCACAGACTCTATTGACATGCTGTCGCAGCTCTTTGACGACACCATCGTGCATCTGTTTAAGCACACTCTGACCTCATCGTATTTCTCACATGATGGAGAATATTTTGACCAAACTTACGGCGTGGCGATGGGAAGTCCATTAGCTCCAGTGGTAGCCAACCTCTTCATGGAGCACTTCGAAGACATCGCCTTGGACACGGCTCCTGCAAAGCCGAGCTGTTTTTATCGCTACGTCGACGATAACTTCGTCATGTGGCCACATGGACAAGAAAAGTTAGAAGAGTTCCTGGAGCACCTCAACAGCATCCACGACCACATCAACGTCACAATGGAAATTCTTGGACGTGCTTGTCCGCCGTAAACCCAATGGGTCTCTAGGTCATAGCGTTTACCGCAAGTCCACCCACACGGATCGGTATCTGCACGCCACCAGCTTCCATGACCCAGCACAGAAACAGTCAGTTCTTAGGACCTTAGTACATCGAACTGAAACCGTCTCAGACGCTGAAAACTTGCCGAGATAATTGACCCACTTACACAAAATTTTTAAGGATACCGTTACAACAACAAACAGATCTCACAAGCAGTGTCATCCAAGCCTCCAAGGAAGAAGACCTCTGAAGAAGACACCAAGCACGTTGCATTCTTACCTTTTTGTGGTTCGACTACAGGGAAGATTAGTCGGCTCCTGAAGAGGCATAGAATAGACACAGTCTTCAGGCCTCCGGCAAAGATCCGTCAACTAATGAAATCTGTGAAAGACGATGTAGGCCTCAGAACACTAGGAATTTACAAGATACCGTGTGGATGTGGGCAGTTCTATGTTGGTCAGGCTGTTCGCACTATTGAACAGCGCTGCATAGAACATGAAAGGTGTTACTGTCTGCGCTGTCCCGAAAAGTCAGCTGTAGCAGAACATGCTCTGGAAAACGGACACCGAATTGCATTCGATGAGACGTCTGTTATTAAACGGACTAATGGATTCTGGCTAATAGCGTCATAAACGAGGCCATAGAGATTAGAATTTCTGACACCTTCAATAGAGATGATGGATTGCAGCTGAGTACAGCGCGGGATCCGGCGTTGAGGGAGTGGAAGCGGGAACGACGGTCGCGCGGCCAAAACATTACCATATATGGTGCGGGACCGAGCACCAGTGACGTCACGAGCGACGGCGCGGCTATATAAGCATGGCAATGACAACCACACGACAGTCATCCACTTTACAATGGCAGAGGAGATCTCTGCCGAAAGCTCGTGGGCAGTAAACCACCTGACGCGGCTTGAAACCCGACAATGTTTTATTAACCAGTAGAACTCCTGCTTACAAAACTATGTACTGGCTCTCCTGGACACCTTGCGGGACCAGCAGAATTGGAAGATCCTATATAACAGTGGTGTACTCCACGGTGGACACACGAAAGACAGTTACGCAAAGTCTTTCTTAAGGCTGCATCACCTGTTTGTCCCGGGCAGCTGTTTGTTATGAAAAGTAAGCAGTTCAAAAATACTGTTTCACTTGTATCTCACATTCAAGAACTCGAACCGCTGAAACACTCAATTTCAACAACTGGTTCCTTTTCTCGAAATACTTTGTTTAGGATCCTCTATCGTCTGTGTGACGTTGGTCTGTGTGACGCTGGACGCAAAAAATTTACTGCGCACGACAGTAAAATTGAAATACCTTCTGTGGCTAATGTGAAAGGCCATAGAAGAGAGTCAGTTCGGATCGGCCAGAAGTTACTTGACAAGAAATGTACCCGCAGCACCAACCAATTAGCACATAGCCCATCTCGGGAGAAGGATCAAGATTGTCAAGTCGTCGATGCAGTAGAAAAGCAGAGCTGCTGTGCTGGAGCTCACCTGTTTGTTTAAAGCCTGAGCCACGGTCCTGTTATGGCGCATGTGGTAAAAACCAGTACTTTAACAAAATAAGATCGGTGTGAGCCCATGCAAATATCCTCTTTCCTAGTCAGAGGTAAGGCAGTCTACCAGCCACCAGCTCTGATGGGGGGCCTACAACAGTCAGTGAGTATATGACTCTGAATCTAGGAGTCTACATGGATCAGCCATTCTCCATCTCCAGACTCTGCCGCCGAGCAGTGAGTCAGCACTGTGCAAGTATCAGCAAGTGGCTTATTTAGCGTTCATATAAGTGTAGTAGTCAAGTTGAAAATTTGTTTGAGTGTTCTTAGCGCACTTGTTTGGTTAAATCCGTCAAATCATTGTGTAGTTTCGTAATGAGCATGGGCAGATTTGCATTTTAATATCTGTGATGTGTAAAGTCAATTAGTCATCTGTCATTTGTTTATTTCTTTCAAATAGTCTTTGTACGTTACTGACCGTACAGTTACCCTTCTGCCGCCGAGCAGTGTGTCAGAAGTGCGCAAGTAGCAGCATTACTTCATTTACTAGGCAGTCTTGTTTAAATTTTGTGTCGAATTGTTTGTGCTCTCTGTAGATTAGTTCAGACGTTCTTTGCACAACAGTATTTAGCATGGATAGGGACTGCGACTGCTGTGTTTGGATGCAGGCTGAGTTGGCATCCCAGCTTCAGGCAGTGTTGGCTTCGGTCACACAGCTTGAGGCTGTTGCCAATGGGCATCACTGTGGGGGTCCGGACGGGGGTTTGCCAGGGACGGCCACCTCGTCCCACTCATCCCACGATCGGACTACGGCTATGGCTGCCCGGGATACTACCCACATTGAGGCTGACCCCTCACCTGTGGTAGAGTGGGAGGTCGCCTCGAGGTGTGGCAGGGGGCGAAAGACATTCCAGAGGGCTGAACGAAAGGCTTCTCTAGTTTGTCTGACGAACCGGTTTCAGGATCTGTCTCCGGCTGATACTGGTCTTCGGCCGTACATGGCTGCTTGTCCTGTTCCAGAGGTTGCCCCTCAGTCTGCAAGATCTCGGCAGTCGCAGGGGGTAGGCTTACTGGTAGTTGGGAGCTCCAACGTCAGGCGCGTAATGGGGCCCCTTAAGGATATGGCTGCAAGGGAGGGCAAGAAAACCAATGTGCACTCCGTGTGCATACCAGGTGGCGTCATTCCAGATGTGGAAAGGGTCCTTCCGGATGCCATGAAGGGTACAGGGTGCACCCATCTGCAGGTGGTCGCTCATGTCGGCACCAATGATGTGTGTCACTATGGATCGGAGGAAATCCTCTCTGGCTTCCGGCGGCTATCTGATTTGGTGAAGACTGCCAGTCTCGCTAGCGGGATGAAAGCAGAGCTCACCATCTGCAGCAACGTCGACAGGACTGACTGCGAACCTTTGGTACAGAGCCGAGTCGAGGGTGTGAATCAGAGCATGTGTGCTGCAGATTCCTCGGCTTGTGCCATAGGGTGGTGGAGTTTCGGGTTCCGCTGGATAGGTCAGGAGTCCACTACAGACAGCAGGCGGCTACACAGGTACCCTGTGTGGTTTTTTAGGTTAGATGGCCTCGGGCAAGTACAGAAACGGGCAACAGCCCCAAAGGGTGCGGGGCAAAGTCGAGACATGCAGGGACCAAGCAGCGATCGGTATTGTAATTGTAAACTGTCGAAGCTGCGTTGGTAAAGTACCGGTACTTCAAGAGCTGATAGAAAGCACCGAAGCTGGAATCGTTATAGGTACGGAAAGCTGGCTGAAGCCAGAGATAAATTCCGCCAAATTTTTTACAAAGGCACAGACGGTGTTTAGAAACGATAGATTGCATGCAACCGGTGGTGGCGTGTTTGTTGTTGTTAGTAGTAGTTTATCCTGTAGTGAAATAGAAGTGGATAGTTCCTGTGAATTATTATGGGTGGAGGCTATGCTCAACAACCGAACTAGGTTAATAATTGGCTCCTTTTACCGACTTCCCGACTCTGCAGCATTAGTGGCAGAACAACTGAGATAAAATCTGGAATACATTTCACATAAATTTCCTCAGCATGTTATAGTCTTAGGTGGAGATTTCAATTTACGAGATATAGACTGGGACACTCAGATGTTTAGGACTGGAGGCAGGGACAGAGCATCGAGCGACATTATACTGAGTGCACTATCCGAAAATTACCTCCAGCAATTAAACAGAGAACCGACTTGTGGAGATAACATCTTGGACATACTGATAACAAAGAGATCTGAACTTTTCGACTCTGTAAGCGCAGAACAGGGAGTCAGTGATCATAAGGCCGTTGCAGCATCCATGAATATGGAAGTAAATAGGAATATTCAAAAAGGGAGGAATGTTTATTTGATTAGCAAGAGTAATAGGAGGCAGATTTCAGACTACCTAACAGATCAAAACGAAAATTTCTGTTCCGACACTGACAATGTTGAGCGTTTATAGAAAGAGTTCGAGGCAATCTTAAAATACGTTTTAGACCGGTACGTGCTAAATAAAACTGTGAGGGACGGGAAAACCCACCGTGGTTCAACAACAAAGTTAGGAAACTACTGCGAAAGCAAAGAGAACTTCACTGTAAATTTAAACGCAGCTAAAACCTCTCAGACAAACAGAAGCTAAACGATGTCAAAGTCAGCGTAAGGAGGGCTATGCGTGAAGCGTTCAGTGAATTCGAAAGTAAAATTCTATGTACCGACTTGTCATAAAATCCTAGGAAGTTCTGGTCTTCCGTTAAATCAGTAAGTGGATCGAAACAGCATATCCATACACTCTTCGATGATAATGGCATTGAAACAGAGGATGACACGCATGAAACTGAAATACTAAACACCTTTTTCCAAAGCTGTTTCACAGAGGAAGTCCGCACTGCAGTTCCTTCTCTAAATCCTCGCACGAACCAAAAAATGGCTGACATCGAAATAAGTGTCCAAGGAATAGAAAAGCAACTGAAATCACTCAACAGAGAAAAGTCCACTGGACCTCACGGAATACCAATTCGATTCTACACAGTGTACGCGAAAGAACTTTCCCCCCTTCTAACGGCCGTGTACCGCAAGTCCCTAGAGGAACGAAAGTTTCCAAATGATTGGAAAAGAGCACAGGTAGTTCCAGTTCTCAAGAAGGGTCGTCGAGCAGATGCGCAAAACTATAGGCCTATATCTCTGGTATCGATCTGTTGTAGAATTCTAGAACATGTTTTTTACTCGCGTATCATGTCATTTCTGGAAACCCAGAATCTACTCTGTAGGAAGCAACATGGATTCCGGAAACAGCGATCGTGTGAGAACCAGCTCGCTGTATTTGTTCATGAAACCCAGAAAATATTAGATACAGGCTCGCAGATAGATGCCATTTTCCTTGACTTCCGGAAGGCATTCGATACAGTTCCGCACTGTCGCCTGATAAACGAAGTAAGAGCCTACGGAATATAAGACCAACTGTGTGGCTGGATTGAAGAGTTTTTAGCAAACAGAACACAGCATGTTTTTCTCAATGGAGAGATGTCTACAGAAGTTAAAGTAACCTCTGACGTGCCACTGGGGAGTGTTATGGGACCATTGATTTCGCAATATATATAAATGACCTAGTAGATAGTGTCGGAAGTTCCATGTGGCTTTTTGCGGATGATGCTATAGTAAACAGAGAAGTTGCAGCATTAGAAAATTGCAGCGAAATGCAGGAAGATCTGCAGCGGATAGGCACTTGGTGCAGGGAGTGGCAACTGACCCTTAACATAGACAAATGTAATGTATTGCGAATACATAGAAAGAATGGTCCTTTATTGTATGATTATATGATAGCGGAACAAATACTGGTAGCAGTTAATTCTGTAAAATATCTGGGAGTTTGCTTACGGAATGATTTGAAGTGGAATGATCATATAAAATTAATTGTTGATAAGGCGGGTGCCAGGTTGAGATTCATTGGGAGAGTCCTTAGAAAATGTAGTCCATCAACAAAGGAGGTGGCTTACGAAACCCTCGTTCGACCTATACTTGAGTATTGCTCATCAGTGTGGGATCCGTACCAGTTCGGGTTGAAAGAGGAGATAGAGAAGATCCAAAGAAGAGCGGCGCGTTTCGTCACAGGGTTATTTGGTAAGCGTGATAGCATTATGGAGATGTTTAGCAAACTCAAGTGGCAGACTCTGCAAGAGTCCAGGTTTCGAGAGGGTGCGTTTCTGGATGAGGTATCGAATATATTGCTTCCCCTACTTATATCTCACGACTGTAAAATTAGAGAGATTCGATAGCGCACGGAGGCTTTCCAGCAGTCGTTCTTCTCGCGAACCATACTCCACTGGAACAGGAAAGGGAGGTAGTGATAGTGGCACGTAAAGTGCCCTGCGCCACACACCGTTGGGTGACTTGTGGAGTATAAATGTAGATGTAGATGTAGATGCTCATGCTAAGTCCAATGTTCTGTAGTTAACGCTCTCCAGCCGGTGGTCACCTGTGGGCCTGCCTCAGCCGCTGCTGGGCACCTACCCTGAAGGTCTGCCATTCGAGCCTGGAGCTGTGCGGCTGTCCAGTTGCCGTCGCCCGTGTGAATATTGTCAGAATTGTTGTATTTCATAAGCAATAAATAAATGTTGTAGTACTGAGGTTTTCATGACAACTCATCGGATGGCTATGAGGCATCCACTCATCACTCCACTGCATCCCATCACAGTAGAAGTCTCCCGATCTCTACAATAATTTTGATTCTTGAGGCTTCTTTAGGAGGACCAGTATATAAGTGAAATTACGAAGGCTAAATTAAAACACAGTGAAAATCCGGGGAAGCTTTAGGCAGATATGTTGCTCAGTGTCCCTCGTATGCCCGTTTATTGCGTCATGTCACCCTTTTCAGTTCTGAGAGCACAGTGAGAGAAGATAGGGAGCGAAATGGAAAGCATAGTGAAAAGCCAATGAAGCTTTGCACAGATGTTTCGGGCAGTGTCTCTAGTACGCTGCTGAGAAATTTCGCCTCATTTTTTTTTTTTTTTTTTTTTTTTTTGCGGTTCTCGGTTACACACAGCAGGGTCGACGAAGGGGTACATTGCAGCTTGGACTTGATGCCCTCTGATTTTCATCTGTTGACTCACATAATTTACGTTCACCTAAACTACTAGCTATTAAGTCAGCATTTTGGCATAGACAACGAATTTTATGGCGAGCGACACTCGGGTTGGTATCCTATTGCTCTTTGGGGCGACTCTCGACACGTATTAGCTGGTCGTTGTGGCTCAGTTCGAAGTGGGATTCGTCACTGAATACAATTCTACTCCATTCAATGAGATTCCAGGCCGCAGAAGTGTCTGGAGAGGCCCTGAAAAGCGGTGGAATACCAACCTGGCCGTCGCCTGACATACCGGGAGTGATGGTCTGGGGCGCCACTTCTTTTCATAGCAGGACCCCTTTGGTTGTCATCCGCGGCACACTTACAATACAACAGTGCTTTGGCGACATATTACTTCCCGTTTTGTTGCTTGTAACACCTATGTCGATTAAAAGTAGGTTTATACCACATAACTGTGTATCTGTGATTATGAAGTGTTTGTTCTTTGTTAGTTAAGATCATTGATTTGTGCCAGGAAATTTAAAGTTTGTAAGGAATGTGTGGAAGAAGATAAATAATGAAATTTTATAGTACATGTATGTTTATGAAGAAAACATTGTATACTGGAAGCTGGTTCATGCTTAGGACACTTGTGTTGTATAACATAAAAGATGTAGGGAAGTCCCGCTGCAACGGAAGTGGCTTGGCGCAATGTAAAAGGTGGTTTTGGCGGTCGAACTGGGTGGCTCTTTGGTGGGAACGGTACGCAGTCAGTGGCTAGCAGTTGCACAGTATACGTCCAGGGTGCCAAGGGAGGCATTTGGAAGCCGTTTTGCAAGGAATTTTGCCTCGGATGTGGATTTGACTGTTGCATGGTACTGTCTTCAATACGGAATTGCTCTAACACGTTAAAAATCCGTCACCTAGAAGAAATTTTATAGAGCATTCAGACATCAAGAGCCGTGAGTCCAGTTAGCCGCCACGTCGCCACGTCGCTTGACACCACTACTTCGCCACTGCTCCACCAACTTCAATGCATACAGATATGTATTAGAGCATGGACCAGTCCAAATTTCAAATTAATGTGTCTAATTGGGCTGACGACTGTTTTCAATAATAATCCAAGAGCTTAAATCTGTGTTTAGAACCATAACTTTTATACTAAACATGAACCTATGCAGGATCCCCTCCTAAGTATTCAGAAAACAGAGTATCCTGTTTCTGACGAACTAGTGATTTATTTCTGTGTATTAAATGTGCAAAAATTCTGTGCCAGACTGTGTAAATGTTACTGTCTAAAATACCTGCTTCACAGGTGATAAAAAAGGCACAGAAGTTAAACTTACTTGAAACATAATTTAGCCTTGGTTACTATCATTTTTTAAGTTAATAGATATCAATGTTAAATAATTTGCTTTGAAAATTAAAAACGTAAACTATTCCAAGCGAGGCTAAGAATCAAATTTAGTGAACTGAATTTTCTACTGAAATAATCATAGAGTTTGGCTAGTGATACAGTATCAATTTATGGGTCCCCACCATATTCTTCTCATATTAGAAAGATAACTGGAATATTATCGGTACTAAAGAAATCTGATACATTTCTATAAATGGGGGTATAAACAGTGTAGTTGTAGTATTATTTAATTTTATTTGTGGTACTTATATGAAGGGCTTATTTCAATAGTGGTACAAGTCCATTACCTCCACTTTTCTGTCTATACTGCTTCTGAAATTAATGAGCCAAACAAACAGAAAGAAAGGTTCATCTCTAGCAAGAAACCATATGCTTTAATATTTCTGGTATCTCAACTGCAGATTTTTCAGCTCTCGTTTAACTTTAGGACTCTGTATCTTAATATGAACAAAAACGGATTTGTACCACTATTGAAATAAACCCTTCGTACGCGAGTTAAGTCAGAAACCTTACCTTGTCCAACTTTAATTCAGTGCTTCCTGCAGTAACATCTCAGTACTGAGTCACGTAATAATCGTGATTGTAACTGTTATTATTACGGGTGGGGTACAATTTTGCTTTCTATGATTACTGGTTTGTGCATTAATGGTAACTACTGCTACCCACAACTTAGACAGTCATGTATTCGTGTGTATCCAGTGTGCTATTCAAAGGGAGTCTAAATGAAAGTCACTACAACAACTAATATTCAGTTTTCTTAAACATAACATTTCAAATTAATGTGTCTAATTGGGCTGGCGACTGTTTATTGTTTCATTCGTATATGTATTTTACTACTTTCATTATCCCCAAAGATAAAGCCTGTTTAGTTTTTTCTATTAATTACAACATATTCATAATTTTTGTTCGATACCCTTTATCCATTAGACGAACACGCGGTCAAAATTAAAAATCCTCCCAGAGGGTGACATTGGTTTGTGTCATAGCAAGCGAGTGTCATGTGCTCTCCATGGCAAGCCATCCTGGGCTTACATTTCAGCAAGATAATGCACGCATCTACACTGCGAGAGTTTCTACAGCATGTCTCTGTGCTTGCCAAAGCCTACCTTTGCCAGCATGGTCGCTGGATCTCTCCCCAGTTCTGAACGTTTAGAGTATTATAGGTCGGGTCCTTTAACCATCTCGGGATTTTAACGATCTAACACACCAATTTGACAGAATATGACACAGTATCCCCTGGAGGACATCCAGTAACATTGTCAGTCAATGTCAAGTGGAATGATTGCTTGCCTAAGGGCCAGAGATGGACCAATGCGTTACTGACTTGATCAGTTTGTGCAGCTCTTTCTCTTTCAGTAAATCATCCAATCTTTCTGAAATTGTGATCGTTTGTTTCTCCGCACATGTACATCACTCCTACCAATTTCCGTCCCATTCGTATAATTCCTTCGTGGTGCACCGTTTCACTTTTTTGTTTTCAGGTATATTAGGGAATAAAACATTACGTATATTACACGTTTAAACAACAAAACTTTAAAGAAACTGCCGCATATTTTGCTGCCGACAATGATTATGACACTCTTTTGGTGTTCCCTCATCTTTACTGAAACTTACTATGCACCATCTACACGAATTTCGCGTGGCAATATCGTTCATTGTTCATTTGCACTTATCTATCTTTGAACACTGGTGTACTCCTTAATCAAGCGAACGATGACTAGACCAAAATCAATTCTGTAATGTCTAGTTTCAATCATCTAGGCGGCGACTGTAGATGAGTCCACTGCCAGTATTTGGGCGACAGGTGGAGTAGAGATGGTGGTGTAAAGTCCCTGATAACGGGATTTACCACCAGGTACTCGGATTAAATTTCAGACCCTTCAGTTTCTCATTAATTGAGGGATGTGACACTGTTGATGGTGATTCCTCTATCGGATGGGGACGCTGGATGTTAATATCGGGTATTAAAAAGGACTAGGCTATGCGCAGGCATTAGGCTTAGCCGTGTCCCTTTTCCCATCATTACACAACGTGACACCACGTAAGACCATGTGCGTTTCGCAGACGTAAAGATGGACAAGCGCTCATAGCTCTTAAGTTGTGCATTTTAGATAGCATGTTTACTGAACAGTTTTGTCTTGGTTTTGCCCTCAGTACCACCTCTCAAAATATGGACTACATCCTGCACACGCACGCAGCACAGTCACCTACTCTCACTAGGCACATGGAAAAGAAACAATAGTGATACACCTCGCAGAAAGGATCTGTTACTCGCAAATGATAATAATGATGATGACGGCGATAGAATTATAAATATGCGTAGGTCCTGTTGGGGCTAACGACCTCGAGGTCTCTAGCACTTTTTTATTTTTATTTCTGAAACAGCAGTATTTTGACTGGTTTGATGCGGCCCGCACGAATTCCTGTCCTGCGCCAACCTCTTCATCTCAGAGCAGCCCTCGCAACCTATGGCCGAAATTATTTGTTGGTTATATTCAAATCTCTGTCTTCCTCAACACTTTTCAATTTTCACAGATCCCTCTAGTGCCATGGAAGTTATTTCCTGATGTCATAACAGATGTCCTATCATCCTGTCCATTCTTACTGTCAGTGTTTTCCATATATTCCTTTCGGCTCAGATTCTGCGCAGAATCTCCTCATTCTTAACCTTATCAGTCCACACAATTTTCAACAATAGTCTTAGCATCATATATGAAATACTTCGATTCGCTTCTGTTCCGGTCCTTACTGAAATATCTTGAGATGACTGTAATTAAAGATGGCTTCCTCTTCACCATCAGTCTTTAGATTGGCCAGCAGCCGTCCATCTGAATCACCGAGTGAGGTGGCACAGTGGTTAGTACACTGGACTCGCATTCCGGAGGCCGGCTGTTCAGACCCGCTTCCAGCCGTCCAGATTTAGGTTTCTCGTGATTTCCCTAAATCACTCCAGGCAAAAGCCGGGATGATTGCTTTGAAAGGGCACGGCGGATTTTCTTCCTCATCCACGAGACAATCCGAGCTTGTGCTACATCTCTAATGACCTCGATGGCGACGGGGGTTAACCCAATCTTCCTTCCTTCCATCTGAACTTATTAGAAGCTAAGTTCTTCATTTCTGTATAATTAAAGGCTTTGTATTATGTATAGCTTGTTTCAACAACGTCAGTCGCGGCCTTTCTCAGGCTATCTTTCCTTGTTATGTCCCTCCTGTGACGTTGACAAGGAGCTAATTGTGCCGTATAATGTGACCGATCCACACGTGCCTTCCTCGCTCTTTTGTCCTCTCAAATTTGCTTTGTTCTCCATTTCTTTTCAGGAGTTCCTGGTTGGTGCTTTCATCTTTCAACTTTAACAGGCCTCTCCAAACTGCACCTCAAATGCTTCAAGGGGGACCAGTTCATTGTTGCCTGTCATCAGTTTTCCACAACCATAAAGAGGTACTTTTCAAATACAACTCTTCATTGCATTTTTTATGACTTTAGTATTTATGTTGTTTGAACAAAGCGTTTTTCTTTTATTCATGAACATTATTTTGCTTCTCTAATTCTTTGTTCTATGTGGTCTTCGGCGCTACTGTCTTCAGTTACCTTACTCCTAAGTGTTTCTATGATCTTGATTTCTTAATTTTTAGTTTATCTAGTTTTAATATTTACTTCTTCTCATTCATTAGAGCACACGAGTATTGCCGTCTGTTTTCATTTCCATTATGTGCTCTTCCCCTAGGACCAGCCCCATAACTTCTAAGATTTTTTGGAGAATTCTAACATCTGAAGTTATCACAGTTATGTCTCCTGCGAACCTAATCATATATAGTCTTTCTTCATTTATTCTGGTATCTGCACAGTACTGTTGTATTCATTTGTTGCATATTCTATGTAGATTTTGAATAGCAATGGGAACAGACTGTGTCCTTGTGTAATGGCTTTAAGAGATTAGTTTTATGTATTTTTTATGTTTACTGTCACTGTTAGTTCTTTGTATAGGTCTTTATTAATCTCTTTCTGTTGCCTAATTTATTGATTTTTTAGTATTTCCATTAGTTTGTTCCAGCTGATAGAATCTAATGCTCTCCTGAGGTCTACGAAAGATATGTAATTTTCCTTCCTTTTATCCTAATGTTTCCTTCATTTGTAATGCCATGGAACTGGTGTTGTAAATTCACTACGTCGCCAGTCGCTGTAGTCACTGTGACTTAAGTACATTCACAAAAGTATACGAGGTGCCACTGAGGGAAACTACTCCCAACATTCATTACCAGGCACACATATACATAAACATTACAACTGCTAAAGTAACTGCAAATGTCCGTCTTCAGACTGCTGATTTATTCAATCACACACTTTCATGTGATAGTTGTACAAATAGTCATAGCCTATTCCAATACCAGTTGAGAGAGTAAGTCAAATTGGTAAATAAGACTTTTTCCCAGAGCAAGTGCCATCCACGTGATGTCTTACATTGTTGTTGAGCTACTGATTTCACGTCGAATTCGTCGTCGGCAAGCGTGACAATTGGTTCAAATGGCTCTGAGCACTATAGGACTTAACATCTGAGGTCATCAGTCCCCTAGAACTTAGAACTACTTAAACCTAACTAACCTAAGGACATCACACACATCCATGCCCGAGGCAGGATTCGAACCTGCGACCGTAGCAGTCGCGCGGTTCAGGACTGAAGCGTCTAGAACCGCTTGGCCACCGCGGCCGGCTAAGCGTAGCAATTCCCTTGGCGAACAGGGAGAGCAAGAGAGCTGTGGTAGAATTGCTCATCTCGATGGAACTGGAACTGACTGTTAAGCCGCGAATGCGGCTTGTATTCTGACTTGCCCAGTGCTGTGAAACTGTGCCCTTCTTGTGTCACCTCATTGCTGCTGTGCAAACGCTGGCGACCTCGAATGGCTAGGTGTCTCGCTCCGCCTGGCGATTAGGCTGACCCGCGCAACCTCGCTTGCTAGAGGGAAGGCTAACTTGCAGTGGAGTAGCGAACGCCTGGTTTGAAAGTCACAAGAACAGGATAGCTTTTGTTGTGCCTCCGACTTCTCGGAAGGATTAAAGTATAAAAATTATATTTGTTTATATGCGTGCAGATGTGCACATGCACGGGCGTGCACCCACACAAGCTGTCTGTCTGTCTGTCTGTCCGTCTCTCTCTCTCTAGCTCTCTCTCTCTCTCTCTCTCTCTCTCTCTCTCTCTCTCTCTCACACACACACACAGACACACACACACACCTCCCCTTCCGCCCCCCCCCCCCCGTTCCCCAAACACACACATGAAAGAAGTTTTGCTTAAAATGGAGAGAGCTCAATACAGAAGCGTTTAAGAGATTGATTTATTAGACAAAAGGATGAGCCAGCCACACAAAAACCTCCAACCTAAGACTTTAGGCTGGAGTCAAGACAACTTACAGAAGTTTAAAAGCTTAACACACGTCTCATCAGTAGCTAAAATAAAGGACAGAGGAAGAAATCCTCTCCGATTAGGCTGGTGAATAACCCCTTTAAGTCCCTCAGCCACAGTTGCCAACGACTCTTTTGTTTATTTCTATTTTAAAAATTAATCTTTTAGTCAGCTCAATGTTCCATCGCGGTCTGTCTTTACGTCGAGTGCTAACACTTTCAGACAGGAGCGCTAACCGAGACTCCACGGCTCGCGCTGTAGAATTACACACGCTGCTGCAGCGCCGCCTATTGTTTGTCGGCTCTTAAGAAACCGGTGTAACCCATCTGCGGTCACCCCGGTCTCTGCTGTTACTCGATTCTGCAGCGAATGGCTCGGCAAACTATTTCTTCGATTCTCGCAGCGTCCTCCAATTACGACCCGCGGGATTGGGAACAGAACGCTCTGTTGTTCTTCATCCGGCTGGGACAAAGGCGCTCGGCTCCGCGTCTGCACCTTCCTTCATCTCTGCCGCAGATGCCGCGCCGGCGCTTCCCCCGCCCCCGCCCCACCCCCCTTCCCCCACGCCCTCTCCCCTCCCTCACAACCCCCTCCCCCTCTATCTGAGCCCCTACATCCAGCTCTCAGCCCGTGCTGACCCAGCTGCCGCCGCTCCCAGACTCCAGAAGGCCCTTCGCTCTCGGATCCCAAAACAGATGTGTTATACCCTCAACATTTGCTCTTTGTATTCCTACAGGCACATTAATTCTCTTTCGTTCTCAAACAGAATGCCTTACTGAGAAATCTCTTTTTACGTATCAGTAAACCAACAGAAGCCCGGCTACCTTTTCTCTTTCTCCCCCGTCCCGGTCTTTGTTTCTTTGTCGTTCCTTCGCTTCCATCGGAGCTGTTCCGGCAAGTATTTCCTTCCTTCTCTCTACCTTACGAGGGCACTGGCCTCAGTTTTGCTAAAGCAAGACTCAGAAGGCCACTATTTGTTTTTGGTGATCAAATTAGCCAGAAGACGAAGCAGAAATTCGCTGTTTTGCAATCTTGTTGAAAGCCTGTCTTTAATATTACGTCAGACAATACCAATATTCGTAGCTTTTGAAAGAGGGCGATCGAATGACGCTCTAGCAAATTACACTATCGCTGTTATGCGATGTCTCCACCCTCTAGGATATTCGATTCAAATCCGTGGGGTTAGAAACAGGACCGTTTTTACGATGTAAAGATCGCTAGACTGCGGACGCTACTGCGGAAATCTTATGACAACTAAAGCACAAAAATAGCATTTTATAACAATTTCCGAATTAAAATCCTTTATCTAGAAATTTAGGTTTATTATTAGTCAGTAACATCCTACATCCGATTCATTAAAGAATCAAACTGTCGTCTATAAAACAGCATCAAAGGCCATGTTACAGTACATATGAGTTAATGTGTTGGTTAGTTGACGTAAAACATGTAAAACATTCATGGTTGAGGTCGCAAGGCCCTATATACGTCGGTTTCGGATTATTCACCGGTAGACTAATGAAAAAGTCAAAACAAAAACTTGTGAACCCAAAAAGCGATAACCACATTACTTGGTCACCTGAAATGATTTTCGCAAACAGTGTATACGTTAAGAACTAGTTTTTCGCCCGTCTCAATGCTTATGACGTCATATCTCCTGAACTACGTGTCATATAATGATACAGTTTTTTTATGTAAATGTGTTTTAAATACAAATAAAGAACAAAGAAATTAAAACAACTTGCCACGTGCGTTAATTTGGTGGGAACGGGTTGGAACGGCGTCCTCAGAAATACGTATCCCAAAGTATGTCTATATAAATTTTATTGCAATCGACAGTCATAAAATTCATTGAGTGCAAGGAAACATTTGTCCTTCCTCGACTACAGTCTACAGCTACACTATAGCAACACTAACAGCACAAGTGTTAACTCCATTTTCGTTGGAGGGCGGAAACGGAATTAGTATCTGCAATTGCTAAGTGTCCCATGTGCTGCTTAAAAATAAGTTACTTTAGTTTAATGTCGTGTTCTAATTTTCCTCTCATGTGTTTGGTGAATTGTCCGAAGAGAAGACCAACCACAGAAGAGACTGGTGAAGCATTGGGTTGAGAATTTTAACAGCACATGTGGTATTGAAAATCGGTGTTCAATCCGTGTGGCTAACCAAGTTGAAAGTGATGCAGAGATTGAACGAAGAATAGTTCACATATTTCAATTCTGAAAATTCGTGGCTTGAAGTGAAAAACAAATTTCTACGATATCGTGTTTGCCGTGAAATCAATGCACTTGGTATGGAAACACAAAGGGGCACAGGAATTAAGTTTTCAGAGGAGCGGGTTAGAATGTAAATTTAACACCAGTTGTAACAAAAAAGTGAAAAAGCAACTAAGGTTAGACTTAGATTTCCCATACACCTTGTGAGCAGGTAAAAAGAAAAATCTTTTAAACACTACAGAAAACATGAATATTGTTACTTAATGGAGCCGGCCGTGGTGGCCGAGCGGTTCTAGGCGCTACAGTCTGGAACCGCGCGACCGTTACGGTCTCAGGTTCGAATCCTGTCTCGGGCATGGATGTGTGTGATGTCCTTAGGTTAGTTAGGTTTCAGTAGTTCTAAGTTCTAGGGGACTGATGACCTCAGAAGTTAAGTCCAATAGTGCTGGTGCAAACGGTTCAAATGGCTCTGAGCACTATGGGACTTAACATCTGTGGTCATCAGTCCCCTAGAACTTAGAACTACTTAAACCTAACTAACCTAAGGACGTCACACACATCCATGCCCGAGGCAGGATTTGAACCTGCGACCGGAGCGGCCATGCGGCTCTAGACTGAAGCGCCTAGACCGCACGGCCACACCGGCCGGTCCAATAGTGCTCAGAGCCACTTGAACCATTTGAACTTAACGGAAACTACTTCGTCAAAGGTGAGTTCCCATTAGTATTTTGTTCCATTTATAACTATAGCCATGCCTGATACCGACTTTTTACTGTGCGAAGAGGCAGTAACAAGCGATTAAGTTCGTGTGCTTTTTTATTTTGCGAGGGAGACAGCGAGAAAAAGTTTTGAAAAGGATTGAAATTACGTGGGAAGTTTGTTGCAAGACGTTAAATGCTCTCATTACCAAATACTGGATGAATATAGTCGGGGCTGATTGTGCGCCGTGACTCATGGTGTCTCGAGACATACACGTTGTTTGTAACTTCCATACTCAACTTACTGTGTTAAACCTCTAACGTAATATTATAGCTATTAATGAGTTAATTAGGTCATTAATTATCAGGGGCGATCAAATTTTTTTCCGTTTGAGGAAGTAGCTGCAGCGTATATGCAATATAGCGCAACTCTGATGCAGGTATACAAGCACCGACAAATAGAGAAGGCACTCTTGTGTTTCCGACGTGCGTGCAGTAAATGTAAACTGTGGTGAAGTTATTGCCAAACGGTCCAAACAGGACCAACGCGGTGTCATTCTTTTCCTTGGCTGCCGAAGGACTAACTCAGGTAGACATGCAGCGGAGATTAAAGAATGTGTAGAGGCAGCATTTCTGTCAAAACTACCGTTGTGGAATGGTGCGCAACAATGGCTGCTGCTGCTTCGTGATAAGGCACGACTCAATATCGCAAATATCGTACCGCAGAAGTTAGCCAACTCAAATGGCGGTAGGGGGGGGGGGGGGGGCTCTCGAGAACCCACTCTCTAGTCCTAATCTGTCCTCACGTGATTATGACGCTTTCGGTCTCTTCAGAAAGGCCTGGAAGGGTCGACAATTCCTGTCACATGAGGCTGAGCAGTAGGTAATTACGGACTTCATGGCGCAGCAGGACACGACGTTATCTTCAACCTGGTTCGTTGGTGGGACGATAGGTTCAATGCTCACGGCGATTTTGCATGATTGGTATACAGATTCCGGAGTGTACGGCCTTCGAACGGAAACTTTTTGGCGCCCCCTACATATGAAATGCTGAAATCCTGTAGGTAGGTAACCTGCAACTGGCACTGGATGATTGTTTTAGCTCTTTAGTCTTATACAATGTAGAAAATATTATGAATACATGCTATCTGTTCTTTCGGACATGTCCGAAAGATCGGACACCACGCGGAAACCGTAGCTGTGAGGCAGAGGGGGGAGAAAGGAAAGGAAATGGATTACTGATGTCAGCTACATCGGGTCATTACGCGGAGTTAACGGCGACGGGTGAAAAGGTGTGCCAGACCGGGATTTGAACCCGGGATCTCCTGATTACTAGGCAGGTTCGTTAAGCACTGCTCCACTAGAGACACAGTGTGGACCGAATGCGCGGTCTCTCTGGGCACGCCTCACGGCTGATCCACACTCCCACTGAACTTCACCTGCCCGCAGACCCTGTTCATGCTCGCTACATCTACATCTATGTTTACATATACATGGATACTCTGCAAATCACATTAAAGTGCCTGGCAGAGGATACATCGGAGCACCTTCGCAATTCTCTATTATTCCAATCCCATATAGCGCGCGAATAGAATGAACGCCTATATCTTCCCGTACGAGCTCTCATTTCCCTTATTTCGCCGTGGTGATCGTTCCTCCCCATGTAGGTCGGTGTCAACAAAATATTTTCGCATTCGGAGAAGAAAATTGGTGATTGTAATTTCGTGAGAAGATTCCGTCGCAACGAAAAACGCCTTTCTTTTAATGATGTCCAGCCCCAATCCTGTATAATTTCTATGACACTCTCTCCCATATTTCGCGATTATACAAAACGTGCTGCCTTTCTTTGAACTTTTTCGATGTACTTAGTTAGTCCTATCTGGCAAGGATCCCACACCGCGCAGCAGTATTCTAAAAGAGGACGGACAAGCGTAGTGTAGGCAGTCTCCTTAGTAGACCTGTTACATTTTCTAAGTGTCCTGCCAGTAAAACGCAGTCTTCGGTTAGCCTTCCCCACAACATTTTCTGTGTGTTCCTTCCAATTTAAGTTGTTCGTTATTGTAATACCAAGGTATTTAGTTGAATTTGAGGCTTTCAGATTAGACTGATTTATCGTGTAACCGAAGTTTAACGAGTTCCTTTTAGCACTCATGTGGATCACCTCACACACAGCAAAGGGCCTATAACACTACCTTGGGGAAGGCCTGAAATCACTTCTGTTTTACTCTATGCCTTTCCGTCAATTACTACGTACTGTGACCTCTCTGACAGGAAATCACAAATCCAGTCACATAACTGAGACGATATTCCATAAGCACGCAATTTCACTGCGAGCCGCTTGTGTGGTACAGTGTCAAAAGCCTTCCGGAAATCCATAAATACGGAATCGATCTGAAATCCCTTTTCAATAGCACTCAACACTTCATGTGAATAAAGAGATAGTTGTGTTTCACAGGAACGATGTTTTCTAAACCCATGTTGACTGTGTGTCAATACACTGTTTTCGTCAAGGTAATTCATAATGTTCGAACACAATATATCTTCTAAAATCCTGCTGCATATCGACGTTAACGATATGGGCCTGTAATTTAGTGGATTACTCATACCACCTTTCTTGAATATTGGTATGACCTGTGCAACTTTCCGGTCTTTGGGTACGGATCTTTCGTCGAGCGAACGGTTGTATATGATTGTTAAGTATGGAGATAATGCATCAGCATACTCCGAAAGGAACCTAATTGGTATACAGTCTGGATCAAAAGACGCTTTTATTAAGTGATTTAAGTTGCTTCACTACTTCGAGGATATTTACTTCTACGTGACTCATATTGGCAGCTGTTCTTTATTCGAATTCTGGAATGTCTTCTTTTGTGAAGATATTTCGGAAGGCTGTGTTTAGTAATTCTGCTTTGGCAACACTGTCTTCGATAGTATCTCCATTGCTATCGTGCAGAGAAGGCATTGATTGTTTCTTGCCGCTAACATACTTCACATATGACCAGAATCTCTTTGGATTTTCTGCCAAATTTCGAAACAAAGTGAGATTTCCGCAGGAGTTAACGACGTACTTGTGCGTTCACACTGAAGAAGATGGATCCACTGCCCATCTAGGAGAATCAGTTATATTACTGCTTGGTGTCTGTTCTTACGGACATGTTTCGTCCAGAAAGCATGACGTGTAAGATATTTAAGTATAAATATATACACTGAACAGCAAAGAAACTGGAACACTTGCCTAACATCGTGTAGCGACACCGCAAGCACAAACAAGTGCCGCAACACGACGTGGCATGGACTCGACTAATGTCTGAAGTAGTGCTGGAGGGAACTGACACCATGAATCCCACAGGGCTGTCCATAAATCCGTAAGAGTACGAGGGGGTAGAGATCTCTTCTGAACAGCACATTGCAAGGCGTCCCAGATATACTCAATAGTGTTCATATCGAGGGAGTTTGGTGGCCAGCGGAAGTGTTTAAACTCACAAGAGTGATTCTGGAGCCACTCTGTAGCAGTTCTGGACGTGTGGGGTGTCGCATTGTTCTGCTGCTAGAATTGCCCAAGCCTGTACGAATGCACAATTGACATGTATGGATGCAGGTGATCAGACAGGATGCTTACGTACGTGTCACCTGCCAGAGTCGTATCTAGACGTATCAGGGGTCTCATATCACTCTCATGTACACCCCTACACCATTACAGAGCTTCCACTAGCTTGAACAGGGCTCTGCTGACATGCATGGTCCATGGATTCATGAGGTTGTCTACATACCCCATATGTCCAGCCGCTCTACAATTTGGAACGAGACTCGTCTAACAAAGCAACATATTTCCAGTCATCAACAGACCACTGTCGGTGTTGACGGGAACAGGCGAGGCGTAAAGCTTTGTGTCGTGCAGTCATCAAAGGTAAAAGAGCGGGTCTTCGGCTCCATAAACTCATATTGATGATGTTTCGCAGAATGGTTCGGACGCTGACACTTGATAATGGCTAAGGCCGGTATTACACTATCAAATTTCTTTGTCAAATATTTGATCAAAGATGTGATAAAATATTCCGTCAAATATATTTGACAAAGATCTTTGACGTAGCGCTAGGAGGGGTATTACACTGTCATCAAATTTTTCGTCAAAGTTCAAGATGGCTGACAACAACTTGTTATTGACCGCAGCAGTTGCACGTACCGCAATTGCATTGTGTGCACATGCGGAAAAGAAGTGGGGGGAAAAAAAGGAACCATACATATGAGGTTGACAGTCTTAAATTCCTGGGATTACAACTTGATAATCAATTCAGTTGGGAGGTGCACACCACAGAACTGCAGAAACGCCTTAACAAATGTGTATTTGCAATTCGAGTGTTAGCAGACATAGGCAACATAAAAACAAAAAAGCTTGCATACTTTGCCTACTTTCATTCCATAATATCATATGGTATAATATTTTGGGGTAAATCTTCAAGTCAAACAAAAGTTTTCAGATTCCAAAAGCGTGTAATACGTATTATTTGTGGAGTAAATTCACGGACGTCCTGCAGAAACCTCTTCAAAGAACTGGGTATACTAACTACTGCCTCCCAGTACATTTACTCCTTAATGAAATTTGTCCTAAATAATATATCTCTTTTTCCAACAAACAACTCAGTTCATACATGCAATACCAGGAACAAAAATGATCTGCACAAGGACTTAAAAGCACTTACTTTAGTTCAAAAAGGGGTCCACTACTCAGGAACACTCATCTTCAATAATTTGCCAGCAAACATAAAAAATTTAGTTACAAATACAGATCAGTTTAAAAGGAGCCTGAAAGACTTACTAGTGGCCAACTCCTACTCCACTGACGAAATTTTTAATAGAAACAAATGATGTATTGTATTCATTCATACTATTAGTATTGTTATTTCAGCTTAAAAAAAAGTGACATGTTCCACATCCACGAGTATCTCCTCAGCACGGATCTATGGAACGAAAAACTAATCTAATCTGGGTGAAGCCGTGGGTTTTACGACGACACGATAAAAGCATTCAACAAAACTTGTTACGTGAGCTTACAGTAGAAGACGTCAAGTCGTACATCAATTACTTAAGAATGGATGAGCATACATTTCTGTACGTGCTCAGTAAAGTGTATCCTCATATCACAAAGCACAATATTCACTTAAGAACTGCTACATCTTCAGAGGACAGGCTCACTGTAACACTCCGATTCTTTGCTACAGGAGAGGGTTATGTTAGGTTAGGTTAGATCAGGTCCGGTCTCCAATCATCTTAATCTATTTTTGTATTCAGGGTCACTCACGTTGTAAAGCGCCTCATCAGCATCATACATCTCTTTTAATTTTGTAGTTGTCGGCACACACCAATTGTATTTACCGGCAATGTTTATAAAAACACTACAGACGACAGAACGCTACAGCGATGCTAGCGCTCCATGTGGTAACATGTCACACTGCTGTGAACAGAACACAAGCGATTTCTTTGATCAAATCTACAGCGAGGCCCTAGATTTGATCAAATATTGGACGACATTTGACAAAGAAATTTGATAGTGTAATACCGGCCTAAGCATTGAAATCATCAGCAATTTGCGGAAAGGTTGCACTTCTGCCACGTTGAACGATTCTCTTCAGTCGTCGTTGGTCCCTTTCTTGCAGGATCTTTTTCCGGTCTTAGCGATATCGGCGATTTGATGCTTTACCGGATTCCTGATATTCACGGTACACTCGTGAAATGGTCGTACGGGAAAATCACCACTTTATCGCTACCTCGTAGTTGGTGTGTCCCACCGCTCGTGCGCCGAATATGACACCAATTTCAAACTCATAAATCCTGATAACCAGCCATTGTAGCAGCAGTAACCGCCAGACACTTGTCTCTTATACAGGCGTTGCTGACCGCAGCGCCGTATTCTGCCTGTTTACATATCTCTATATTTGAATACGCATGCCCATACCAGTTTCTTTGGCGCTTCAGTGTCGATCAAGAGGAGGCAAATGAGATCTCGCCTGAGAATTTAAAATTCAATCTCTAACTTGGAATTTCGAGAGTAATATCGGATATTTACCTGATGTATTTTTTTAATTACCCTCATTACTCTCGAGAAATTAAATCTTTTCAGAATTTCCTTTCAATCTTCAGCAGAGTGAGCACTGGTTTGAAACATACTGTCAGTTAAAAAACTGCGTGCCGGATTGGTCAAAAAATTGAGACCTTTTTCTTTCGCGTGCTGGTGCTCTATTGATTGGGCTATCCAAGAATGACTCACTACCCGCTCACACAGCTTCACTTTCGCCAGTACCTCATCTTCCATACTTACGTCATTTCTTTCAGGAATCCTATTCTCACAAACCATGGAAAGGAACTTCTGTGAAATTTGGAAGGTACCGGCAGAAGCAAAGTCGTTTTGGAGGTGGTGAATCGTGCTTGAATAGCTCAGTCGGCAGAGCACTCGCCCAAGAATGGGAAAGGCCCCAGGTTCGAATCCCTATATGCCAAACAGTTTTAATCAGCCAGAAAGCTTCAGTTAAATACTTTTTTGCGAAACTAGTCCTCATCCTTTATCTAACTGCCCACTTCCCACTCTTCCTTTGGCTATGAAAAATCGGACAAATTTTTTTCCTCCGTTCACTTATTAAGCTTTTATTAATTACTCTGATTACTTTAAAGCAGTGATACTTTTTTTTCAAAACTACATATCTCACGCTGGTCAGTTTGATACTCCATTTATCCATTTTTCACTTTTCGTAAATTCGGACATAAATCGATTGCGTAAATTACAAGGGCAACGGCACTGCCGTAGTGGTAACACCGGCTCCCGTCATTTCACCGACGTTAAGCGCTGTCGGGCTGGGATAGCACTTGGATGGGTGATCATCCGGTCTGCCGAGCGCTGTTGGCAAGCGTCGTGCACTCAGCCCTTGTGAGGCAAACTGAGGAGCTACTTGATTGAGAAGTAGCGGCTCCGGTTTCGGAAACTGACATACGGCAGAGAGAGCGGTGTGCTGATCACATGCCCCACCTATTCGCATCCAATGACGCCTCTGAGCTGAGGATGACACGGCGGTTGGTCGGTACCGTTGGGCGTTCATGGCCTGTTCGGGAGGAGTTCAATTTACAGGGAGCCTTTGTTTTCGCTCTGCTCAAACATTTAATCAAAAACGCGTTCGTATCGCTCTGCATTTAGCTTTTTCTTAAGCACAATAAGGGGACCACATTCTAACCATGGGATACAACCCCATTCCAGGTAACACCACCTTCTTCACTCTCCACCGTTGCAAGTACATACGCTAGCAGATATCACTCCCCAGGCATTCGCTAAACCGAAATCCTCACATTGGACAGCCACAGACTACGGCGTCATTCTTTGCTCCAAATCACATGTCCCCAGTCACCCACTTTCCAGTGACGTCGCTCCTTACGCCACCTCAAACGTCGCTTAGAACTGACTACAGAAATGTGTACGATATTGCTGTGCTTTTGCTGTTCAGGGTAGGAAGTTTGGGTATGTCCGTGAAGCATACTCGGATAGCCTAATAGTAAGGCGACCTCTCGCGATAAGTGAGAAATCCAGGTTCGAGTCCCGGCACAAATTTTCATTGTCATCACTCCTCTATAAAGCCGATGGTACTCCATATTCGCAGCTGGGAATACATTTCATATACAAAAGTCTATGGTTTGTGAGGAGCTGCTCCGCCATTGTGCTCATTCTTTTTAACTCCGTAAGTGCAGTAATTGTGCCAGCTGGACAGCCGGTAGTACTGTGGAACTCGCGAGTGATTCCTTCAGTTGATATCAAGCGACCTTTTACAACCCCCTTCCAAATACTCGACAGCACCTGCATATCGGTACCTGAGGTCGGACTGGTCTCGGTTTAGAAGTGGTTATTCCTTCTTGTTTCGACTTCACAATCACATTACCAACAGTCGACTCGGGCAGCTTAGGAGAGGTTGAAAATCCCCTGATTTATTTGTTAATCAGGTGACATCCCTCCCCATGAACCAAGGACCTTGCCGTTGGTGGGGAGGCTTGCGTGACTCAGCGATACAGATGGCCATACCGTAGGTGCAACCACAACGGAGGGTTATCTGTTGAGAGGCCAGACAAACGTGTGGTTCCAGAAGAGGGGCAGCAGCCTTTTCAGTAGTTGCAGAGGCAACAGTCTGGATGATTGACTGATGTGGCCTTGTAACACAAACCAAAACGGCTTCACTGTGCTGGTACTGCGAACAGCTGAAAGCAAGGGGAAACTATAGGCGTAATTTTTCCCGAGGGCATGTAGCTTTACTGTATGGTTAAATGATGATGGCGTCCTCTTGGGTAAAATATTCCGGAGGTAAAATAGTCCCCTATTCGGATCTCCGGGCGGGGACTACTCAAGAGGACGTCGTTATCAGGAGAAAGAAAACTGGCGTTCTACGAATCGGAGCGTGAAGTGTCAGATCCCTTAGTCGGGCAGGTAGGTTAGAAATTTTAAAAAGGGAAATGGATATGTTAAAGTTAGATATAGTGGGAATTAGTGAAGTTCGGTGGCAGGAGGAACAAGACTTTTGGTCAGTTAAATATAGGGTTATAAATACAAAATCAAATAGGGGTAATGCAGGAGTAGGTTTAACAATGAGTAAAAAAATAGGATTCCGGGTAAACTACTACAAACAGCATAGTGAACGCATTATTGTGGCCAAGATAAACACGGAGCCCATGCCTACTACAGTAGTACAAGCTTATATGACAACTAGCTCTGCAGATGATAGAGAAATTGAGGAAATGTATGATGAGATAAAGAAATTTTTCAGGTAGTGAAGGGAGACGAAAATTTAATAGTCATGGGTGACTGGAATTCGAGAGTAGGAAAAGGGAGAGAAGGAAACATAGTAGGTGAATATGGATTGGGGGGAAGAAATGAAAGAGGAAGTCGTCTGGTAGAATTTTGCACAGAGCATAACTTAATCATAGCTAACACTTGGTTCAAGAATCATAAAAGAAGGTTGTATACATGGAAGAACCCTGAAGATACTAGAAGGTATCACATAGATTATATAATGGTAAGACAGAGATTTAGGAACCAGGTTTTAAATTGTAAGGTATTTTCAGGGGCAGATGTGGACTCTGACCAGAATCTATCGGTTATGAACTGTAGATTAAAACTGAAAAAACTGCAAAAAGGTGGTAAATTGAGATGGGACCCGGATAAACTGAAAGAACCAGAGGTTGTACAGAGTTTCAGGGAGAGCATAAGGGAACAATTGACAGGAATGGGGGAAAGAAATACAGTAGAAGAAGAATGGGTAGCTCTGAGGGATGAAATAGTGAAGGCAGCAGAGGATCAAGTAGGTAAAAAGACGAGGGCTAGTAGAAACCCTTGGGTAACAGAAGAAATATTGAATTGATGAAAGGAGAAAGTATAAAAATGCAGTAAATGAAGCAAGCAAAAAGGAATACAAACGTCTCAAAAATGATATCGACAGGAAGTGCAAAATGGCTAAGCAGGGATGGCTAGAGGACAAATGTAAGGATGTAGAGGCTTATCTCATGACGGGTAAGATAGATACTGTCTACAGGAAAATTAAAGTGACCTTTGGAGAGAAGAGAACCACTTGTATGAATATCAAGAGCTCAGATGGAAACCCAGTTCTGAGCAAAGAAGGGAAAGCAGAAAGGTGGAAGGAGTATATAGAGGGTCTATACAAGGGCGATGTACATGAGGACAATATTATGGAAATGGAAAAGGATGTAGATGAAGTTGAAATGGGAGATACAATACTGCGTGAGGAGTTCGACAGAGCACTGAAAGACCTGGGTCGAAACAAGGCCCCCGGAGTAGACAACGTTCCATTCGAACTACTGACAGCCTTGGGAAACCCAGTCCTGACAAAACTCTACCATCTGGTGAGCAAGATGTATGAGACAGGTGAAATACCCTCAGACCTCAAGAAGTATATAATAATTCCAATCCCAAAGAAAGCAGGTGTTGACAGATGTGAAAATTACCGAACTATCAGTTTAATAAGTCACAGCTGCAAAACACTAACGCGAATTCTTTACAGGCGAATAGAGAAACTGGTAGAAGCTGGTCTAGGGAAAGATCAGTTTGGATTCCGTAGAAATGTTGGAACACGTGAGCCAATACTGACCCTACGACTTATCTTAGAAAATAGATTAAGGAAATGCAAACCTACGTTTCTAGCATTTGTAGACTTAGAGAAAGCTTTTGACAATGTTGACTGGAATACTCTCTTCCAAATACTAAAGGTGGCAGCGGTAAAATACAGGGAGCGAAAGGCTATTTACAACTTGTACAGAAAACAGATGGCAGTTGTAAGAGTCGAGGAGCATGAAAGGGAAGCAGTGGTTGGGAAGGGAGTAAGACAGGGTTGTAGCCTCTCCCCGATGCTATTCAATCTGTATATTGAACAAGCAGTAAAGGAAACAAATGAAAAGTTCGGAGTAGGTATTAAAATCCATGGAGAATAAATAAAAACTTTGAGGCTCACCGATGACATTATAATTCTGTCAGAGACAGCAAAGGACTTGGAAGAGCAGTTGAACGAAATGGACAGTGTCTTGAAAGGAGGGTATAAGATGAATATGATGGTCGAAATATAGAGGATATAAAATGTAGACTGGTAATGGCAAGGAAAGCGTTTCTGAAGAAGAGAAATTTGTTAACATCGAGTATAGGCTTAAGTGTCAGGAAGTCGTTTCTGAAAGTATTTGTATGGAGTGTAGCCATGTATGGAAGTGAAACGTGGACGATAAATAGTTTGGACAAGAAGAGAATAGAAACTTTCGAAATGTGGTGCTACAGAAGAATGCTGAAGATTAGATGGGTAGATCACATATCTAATGAGGAAGTATTGAATAGAATTGGGGAGAAGAGGAGTTTGTGGCACAACTTGACAAGAAGAAGGGACCGGTTGGTAGGACATGTTCTGAGGCATCAAGGGATCACCAATTTAGTACTGGAGGGCAGCGTGGAGGGTAAAAATCTTAGAGGGAGCCCAAGAGATGAATACACTAAGCAGATTCAGAAGGATGTAGGTTGCAGTAGGTACTGGGAGATGAAGAGGCTTGCACAGGATAGAGTAGATGGAGAGCTGCATCAGACCAGTCTCGGGACTGAAGACCACAACAACAACAACAACACAGGTGACATCCAAGGACAAGTCCACGTTCGAAGTCATCGACCTCTCCTGAGCGATCCATTCTGCTGTTACTGCATCTCCGAAGGCAACGGAATACTCCCCGTCTCCATTCGTGCTGGTGGGTCTCGTGACATCTACTGTTCGGTTCACACTACATAGGAGATAATCAGATATTGTTTCGTCGTGCTTTTTTGGAGTGGTGTATCTAAAAAACCACAATCCGAGAAATCTAACTCATTTCAAACTGCCAGAATAGCAGACTTAGTGGTTTCGTCAGCTGTAGTACCATGTATCTGTTCGGACAGCACTGGACATTTGACACGGAGCGGCGCGGGTTTTAATTGGTGATTGTTGACATAAATCATATCACCTATGGGACTGAAAAATAGTCCGAATAACCCGACTGAAATACACTGATGCCCCAAAGAAACTGGTACACGAATGCGTATTCAAATACAAAGTAAACAGGCAGAATACGGAGATGCTGTCAGCAACACCTATACAAGACAACAATTGTCTGGTGCAGTTTTTAGATCGGTTACTGCTGCTACAATGGCAGATCATCAAGCTGAGTTTGAACGTGGTGTTATAGTCCGCGCACGAGAGATGGGACACAGCATCCCCGAGGTAGCGATGAAGTGGGGATTTTCCCGTTAGACCATTTCACGGGTGTACCGTGAATATCAGGAATCCGGAGAAACATCAGATCTCCGACATCGATGCGGCCGGAAAAAGATCCTGCAAGAAAGGGACCAACGACGATTGAAGAGAATCATTGGACGTGACAGAACTGCAACCCTTCCGCAAATTCCTGCAGGCGGCGACATTGGAATGTTGATGACTGGAAGCAAGTTGCCTTGTCGGATGAGTCTCGTTTCAAATTGAATCGAGCGGATGAACGTGTACGGATATGGAGACAACCTCATGAATCCATGGACCCTGCATGTCAGCAGGCGACTGTTCAAGCTAGTGGACGCTCTGTAATGGTATCGCGCGTGTGCAGTTGGGTTGATATGGAACCCCTGATACGTTTACATACGACTCTCACAAGTGACATGTACGTAAGCATCCTGTCTGATCTGCATCCACTCATGTCCATTGTGCATTCCGATGAACGTGTGCAATTCCAGAAGGACAACGCGACACCCCACACGTCCAGAATTGCTGCAGAACGACTCCAGGTACACTCTTCCGAGCTTAAACACTTCCTCTGGCCACCAAACTCCCTAGATCTTAACATTATTGAGCATATCTGGGATGCCTGGCAACGTGTGTTTCAGAAGAGATCCCCGCCCCTCGTCCTCTTACGCTTTTATGGACAGCTCTGCAGGATTCATGGTTTCAATTCCCTCCAGCACTACTTCACACATTAGACAAGTCCATGCCACGTCGTGTTGCGGTACTTCCACGTGGTCGCGGGGGTCTTACACGATATTAGGCAGGTGTACCAATTTCTTTGGCTCTTCATTGTAATTACATCTACGCCTTTCCAATTATAAGGCACCTACCCAAAAATATTAATACAAAGACTTTTTACTTTAAATGTTCATTGGGCGTGCAAGCCCCTTGGCTGAAATCGATGTTGCGTAGGTGTGAACGCGACACTGTAGAGAAAAAATTATATAAGGTGACTTTTTAAATGCGAACAGATGAAAAGTATAAATCCCAGTTCCCAATTAGCAGACCGGAGATGTTTATGTGTAAAAAGGTGACGACAAAGGTGCAAAAATTGCGGTGTTTTCGTTGGAAAGCTGCTAACATATTGCGGCACTTCTAAAAGGGAAAATTTATAATGGAATGCATGTACAGCGTAGCTAAATGAAACAGTCCCAGGAAAATTTTTTGCGCCTTGAGCTGGGCAACCTAACTTACTTTATTCGCAAAGCTGCTCAAACAAATAACATTTAACATATCTCTATTTTTGAGTGGCGTTGCATCCGCGATCGCTCAGCAAATATTTTTAAATAGCGAAGGAACGTTCTACATCAGCATGCACAACGGAGTGTATCTGGAAAGCAAACAGAAATCAAAATCAGAAAAGAGCATCACAAGTTGCGTAAACTACACTCGCCACTATGTCTGACTTACTGAATCCGAAGCTGTTTCTGCTCCAGCTGCGGTCGCGAGACAAGCGCCCTGGAAACAATTAGCTCGAGGACCGTGATCAGAACTGGGGTACATAATTAGGCTGCCACACCACAAATTTGCGAAATTTATTTATCTGAGTAAATAGAGTTGGTCATACTTTATTGTTCAATTTAATTTATTTATTCGCTTCCCAAAAGATTTTATTAGCATTACATCAGTTTAATTTTGCAAACATTATTTAATTTTTATTTTGTTTTTTTAGGACATTTGCGGAGAAACCCGGCGTTGCCCGGGTATTAATTAATCCAATCTTCCGTTCGTCCATCTCCTTCTTCCTCCCTTCTCCGTCGATTTCCTTCTTCCTTCTCTCTGTCCATCTCCTTCTCCCCTTTCTCTCTGTCCCTCTCCGCCCCTCCTCTCTGCCCATATTCTCCTCCACCCCCCATATGCCTGTCCCTCATCCCTCCTTCTCCTTCTCCTTCACCATTTTTCTATTTATCATTCCGTTATGACCGCCACCTCAATGGGAGATCCGTGAATTTTACGTCCACAGTGTTTCTTTCTAGATAGTCTCTAATAAGGGTACCAAGGGCCTAGGAGATGTTGAACATAAGCATATTGACATATATAGCACACATATGTGGCTGATTCTCTGCTGTTTGACACTATACGACTCCAGACAAGATGTTAAATCCACCCTTGACATTCATCAGGTTCGCCTGGTCTTATATCCTGAAACACGTTGAAAAAGTTAATAGCTCGCTCTAATTCTCATTCTCGCAACGTGATTGACAAGCTGAACGGCATAATTAAGATATAAATTGCACTTCGTACGTTTAAAAGTATTCCAAGTCAGCTAAATACACGAAATAAATACCAACAGGTCGTTTTCGAACATTTTTGTGTCACCTCTTTTCATCCACACCCCCTCCCCCCTTAGTGATAGTGGAGAATCTCTCATAGTGTTTTCATACAATTAAAAAGTCATGTACCTAAAAGATTTGGTGGAAACTGCTCCAGGTACTCCTGAGTGACGCTTCAATGTCACCTCATTTTCATTCCTACCCCTATGGGACGTAGCAACCACAGTGCTTTTTTCCACATAGCAAATAACCATTAAAAACCTGATTCTTCAGTGAATCGAACTCTCTTGTATAAAACAGTATCAGATTTGTGATTACTTTCCAAATGTGTAATGTATTAAATATTTGACGTTAAGCGTCTAAGCGAGAAAAAGTTTAGAAAAGGTTTGAAATTATGTTTAGGGATTGTTGGAAGTGGCGGATAAGTGCTCTCATTATAAAACGCTCGGTGAGTATCGTCTGGATGATTTACGCTCTGCTTTGAGAATTCGTAGTATTTCAGGCATCTCGAAGTTTATTGTAACAGAACATTATATAAAAAGAATCCAAAGGAACACAGGATCTAAGGTTATGTACAAATTATAATCTCTGTATAACATTTTCGTTATTTTTTTTATTTTTAAAAATAACTGAATGCCTAGCTTAGTTCCTCTTGTACCACATACTTCTTGGCGACTTTTCTGTCTGCATGGAAATCAGAAGGTGATGCTGATGTACGTCTTAGATTACTTCCATACGGTTCATAGCTGTGTTGATTTTGAAACTTCCTGGCAGATTAAACCTGTGTGCCAGACCGAGACTCGAACTCGGGACCTTTGCCTTTCGCGGGCAAGTGCTCTACCATCTGGTAGCTCAGACGGTAGAGCACTTGCCCGCGAAAGGCAAAGGTCCCGAGTTCGAGTCTCGGTCCGGTACACAGTTTTAATCTGCCAGGAAGTTTCATGTCAGCGCACACTCCGCTGCAGAGTGAAAATCTCATTCTGTATTGATTTTCTTTAATATTACTATTATTTCCTCTCCTAAAATTATTTTGAATGTTTTCGCAGCTTTAGGACGGCGAGCGCCTAATGAAGCCCGGTGTTTCTAACACGGTGATGGTATTGATCGTCCACCATTGCAGCTCCCTTAATCGCATGTTGCGTAATCAATAAATGACTCTACGTTTATTCAAAATTCATTTCACAAAGTCCTAGCCTTTTTAAAGAAGCATTACTATGCAACGCATATACTGACGCTATAAAACATACACTGCTGGAAAACAAAAAATGAGTACACCTGGAAAGACGACTTACATTTTGATACGATGACGGCATATACCACATGGAGAACAGTGGACGTACTGATAATGGTTTCAAAGTCGTCCACCAACAGACTGCGTAGTGGCGTATCTACCAGGGCGCCATATGTGTCTACTCTTTAATGGGTAAATATACACAGCCAGAAGGCTTAGTGTACTGCAAACGTGTGAAGCAAGCAGGCAGCCATGCCACGGGAACGCACACGTGGTTCCTACAGCCAACTGAGAGAGCTTGAAAGGGGTCAAATTGTGGCCTTCCGATCGGCGGGATGGTCCTTTGGCAGAACTGTCACTCAAGTTGAACGTGCTGCGTCAGTTGCGCAACGATGCTGGTATCAGGGGCCACGTGAACAATCTCACACCCGGAGACGAGGTTCTGGATGTTCATGCAGCACAGATTCCCCTCAGGATCGCCGTATTGTAGGGGCAGCAGTGGCAAATCGTACAGCTACGATAGCACAGGTAAGAAGGCTTGTCAGCCCAGACGTGTCAACACGAATTGCTGCGAACCGTAATCAGCAGTGGCGCTAAGAGCACGGACACCTCTACCCCGTCTTCCATTCACGTCGCAGCATCGACGTGGACGGCTCGACTGGTTCCGTCAGAGGATCACTTGGAAGATGGAATGACGCACCATGGTCTTCAGCGATGAAAATCATATTCTGTCTGCACGCAAGTGATGGTCGTTTGCGCTACGACGTAGACCTGGTGAGCGCTGTCTCGTAGAGTGGATTCGTCCTACGCATATTGTGCCCAACCCAGATCTTGTGGTGTGGGGTGCGATAAGCTACAGCTCTTGTTCACGTTTGGTGGAAGGGATGCTAACCAGCGCTCGGCACTTGCAGATTGTTGTTAGAATCGTTCTTTTGCCGTTTTTGCAACAGAAAGGTGATGCGTTGTTCCAACAGCATAATGCTCGCCCACACACTGTCCTTGAAACTCAACGTGATCTGCAAGACGTGCAGAAACTTCCCTGGCTAGCACGATCTGCGAATTTGGCTCCAATGGGGCACTTGTGGGATATGATTGGACGAGAAGTGACTCGTGCGACTCGTCAGCCGATAACTTTTACAGAACCACGTGAACAAGTCGAGCAGGCGTGGCGTAACATATCCCAGGACAGTAGTTGCCATCTTTGCGATCGAGTAGATGACGGAGTTAGCGCCTGCCTTCGCCCCCAGTGGAGGCTACACCACCTAGAATACGGGTGTTCCAGCATTGGTCGATATCTGGTACCTTAGAACCGCTTGTGCTCTTGATCTGTAAATGTAATCATTTCGTGTACTCCATGAGCACTGTTGCGGCAATAAATCTTGAGTAAATTACAAACCACCAAACGACTGTACAAATTTTTTTTCAGCAATATGTTTCTTTCCACTGTCATACATCATCCTGTTAGTAACGGATCAACTCTCATTGATAGTGGCGATTTTACAGCCGCTTCCGTCTTTAAGATAAGTCCGCTTTCTTCTTGCTAATCGTATTAGACAAATAACACAAAGAGAAGGAGGAATCAAACAATGTAAAATCCAGGATGGTTGATATTGTCAAAGTGAAAGAGGAATTATGTTATGACGTCGTATCTAATGCACTATGTGTCGTATAATGTTATAACTTTGCATGTACATTCTGTGGAGTATGTGGATACTCACTGCGAAATATGTCACTAGAAGAGCTGTTATTAAACAAGTAACAATTAAAACGTCGTACCCTAAGCGGGAGATTTTCCATATGAACAGCGAAAATTTAGTAAGACAATTTTTTTTTTCTTTTCATCATTTTGTAGGGAGTATCATTGAGGAAATGTTTCGTAGCGGTTTTGAAATAACTTATAAAATTTGTTGCAAATCGCTAATTGGTCTCACTCTCGGATACTGGATGCGTATAGTCTGGGTATTTGCATGCGGTGCGTTACGCTTTTTTCTCACCCCCAACCTCACCCCTTTGAGACGTAGGTCGTTCTTATCCTCACAGGGCTTCTTTCCGGATAGCAAGTCATAGTGTACCAAGTTTGGTTGAGATCGGTCCAGTAGTTAAGGAGGAGATATTAAATGGACATACACATCTACGTAGATTTTAATAAGAGGTAGAGATTGTGACAATAGTATTTTGCACTAGCAAATTCAACGTCTTTCATTACACACTAATACTTAAACATTTCTGCGATGTGTATTACGATACAATTTATATATCTGTTGCGTCAACAGCCGATATCCAAACAGTAAGCTCTCCCAATGGTAAGAATTCATTAGCAAAAAGAATATTCTCTAACCCCTTTCCTCTCTTTCTGGGAATGTATATGAGATATAAGAGAAGGGCAACAAGAGACGAGAGTCTATTAAGGCTGAAGATCCCTGGTAGGGATTCATGAGCTTTTGTGACGAAATGCAAAACAGTAAGTCCGTATGAGAAATTAGTCAAAGTGCCTGGGGGCGTAGTATTGCGTGTCTTGTGGACATAATCAAGAAGAAAAGTTCTCAGCTGTAGAGCAGCTAGTGGGATAAGTCGCAGCGTTATGATATTCTACCAGTAAGAAAAAACTAAACATGAAAGTTTACCAATGAAATATCACTGATCCGTTGTTAACAGTAGTTAAAATGTTCATGTTCGGTCAGATAACGACAATTTTCAGTGTAATTATTCCGCATAAAAGCCTACTTGTGGTCCAGTGGAATATTTCTGTCACTCTTAAATTTAAAAAAAAGCGCTGGACAGTGCTTTGAACAGTTCTACCGAATAAGATTCTTTAAAACCAAAACTCAAAAGCAGATCGAAGATTCATAGCTAAAAAACCATGCGGCACGTGCTGAGTACAACACTCTAGTATAGCACCTCACGTGCAATGTCGTCAGCGGAGCTTCAGAAACGGTGAAACTGCTCGACACTCCCCCACCGGCCAATGTTCTAAAAACCAAGTGACACAACTCGTATCAACTGCTGGCCACAACCAACAGTATCCATGATTTAAAAAAAAAAAAAAAAAAAAAAAAAAATTAAAAAAAATAATAAAAAAAAGAACTAAACTTCGTATTACCATTCTGAAATCCACATATCATGTGATTTCATCAAAACATACGGTGCTGCTCAACGCCTTACGGCAGCAAATCACGATTTCGTGAATCGGCGGTTCCTGTCCCAACTGCCGCACCGTTCCTGAGGAAAAGGCACTACACACTAATCAATAGGAAAAACACAGCCGATTCGCAGAATCGTCGCAACCGGCACAGAGGTAAGAGGTGGGAATCTGTATTCATTACGGTCACTTCTTTCTTGAAGATTAAACACGAGGTGAACGTCCTTTGAACTGCAGTCCTACGCGAAAACATCACAAAAACTTACGTAATGGCATCGGGCGGACGACAAATGAAAGTATATTGAAGCAGCTGGCGCCTCAGGAGTATCAGAAGGCAGAGTACGTGTGTTTTATGTGATGAATTAGCCGTGGAAACGTTCTGCGCAAGATGGGTGCCGCATAAGCTGCAAGCTGGCCGAAGAAATTGCTGAAATGAATGCATCGCTCATTTTAAAAAGATTTCAGTTGATATTCAGGGGCTGTATGTTTTACGTGTGAGACGAGAGTCTAAAATTTCTCATCGAAAGGAAATATCATTCAATGCAGCGGTTCGATGCAGGTGACTCTGCAGCCAACAGTAAGTACAAAGCCCGCATCTCGTAGTCGTGCGGTAGCGTTCTCGCTTCCCACGCCCGGGTTCCCGGGTTCGATCCCCGGCGGAGTCAGGGATTTTCTCTGCCTCGTGATGGCTGGGTGTTGTGTGATGTCCTTAGGTTAGTTAGGTTTAAGTAGTTCTAAGTTCTAGGGGACTGATGACCATAGATGTTAGTCCCATTGTGCTCAGAGCCATTGGAACCATTTTTTTGAAAGTACAAATTTTCTGGAGTGCACAAAGGGATTACTGCCTTGCTGAATTAAAACAAAAACTAGCAATTTTTTTCATCAGTCTTCTGACTGGTTTCATGCGCCAACTTCTTCATTTCAGTGCAGCACTTGCAACCTTAGTTACTTGCTGGATTTTTTTCAGTCTCTGCCTTCCTCTACAGTTTCTACCCTGTACATCACCCTCTAGTACCACGGAAGTTACTCTCTGATGTCCCTCTACAGTTTCTACCCTGTACATCTCCCTCTAGTACCACGGAAGTTACTCTCTGATGTCTTAAGAGACGTCCTAAAACCCTGTCCCTGCTTGCTGTCAATGTTTTCCACATATTTCTTTCCTCGCTGATTCTGCAGAGAACCTCCTTATTGCTTACTTTATCAGTCCACCTAATTTTCAACATTCTTCTGAAGCACCACATCTCAAATGCTTCTATTCTCTTCTATTCCGGACTTTCCACGACCATGTTCCACTGCCATACTACGCTATGCTCCAACGTACATTCTCAGAAATTTATTCCTCAAATTAAAGCTTATATTTGTTACTAGTAGACTTCTCTTGGTCAGTATTGCACTTTTTGCCAGTCCGCTTTTTATGTCCTCCTTGCTCTGCCCGTCATGGGCTACTTTGCTGCCTAGATAGCAGAATTCCTTAACTTGATCTACTTTGTGATCATCAACTCTGATGTTAAGATTCTCGGTGTTCTCATTTCTGCTGCTACTCATTACTTTAGTCTTTCTTCGATTTACTCTCAATCCATATCTTATTCATTAGACTATTCATTACATTCAGCAGATCCAGTAACTCTTCTTTATTTTGACTGAAGCAGCAATGTCATCAACGAATCTTATCACTGAAATCTTTTGACCCGGAATTTTAATGTCACTCTTGAGTATTTCTTTTATTTGCATCATTGCTTCTTCGATATATATATATATATATATATATATATATATATATATATATATATATAATAATACGGAGCACTTATTTCTTGGTCTTCCACTCCTATTATATCCCCTTGGCTCTTTTGTATATTGTATGTTACGCGTCTCTCCCTATAACTTACTCTTATTTTCCTCAGAATTTCAAATATCTTGCACCATTTTGCATTGTCGATTGTTATTTGTAGATCAACAAATACTATGAACGTGCCTTGCTTCCATTATTTACCACAACGTCAGAATTGCTTTCTGGTGCCTTTATCTTTCCTAAATCCAAACAGATCGTCATCTAACAGATCGTGAATTTCCTTTTCCATTCTTCTCTACATACGGTTCTTGTCAGAAACTTGGATGCGTGAGCTGATAAGCTGATTGTAATCTTGAGGATTGTGTGGATGATATTTTTCCGAAAGTCTGATGGTATATCGGCAGTCTCATACATTCTACACACCAAGGTGAACATTCGCTTTGTTGCCACTTTCCCCAATGATATTAGAATTCCGATGGAATGTTATCTGTTCCTTATGCCTTCTTTGATCTTTAGCCTTCCAAAGCGCTTTTAAATTCTGATTCCAGTACTGGATAACCTATGTCTTCCCTATCAACTCTTATTTCTTCTTCTGTGACAAGTCTTCCCCTCTTTCCACTTATCCGCTCTCTCCTCTGCATTTAACAGTGGAATTCCCATAGCACTCTTAACGTTACCACCACTGCTTTCAGTTGAACCGAAGGTTGTTTTGACTTTTCTAAAAATGCTTCAAATGGCTCTGAGCACTATGGGACTATAATTTAATCATAACTAACACTTGGTTTAAGAACCATGAAAGAAGGTTGTATACGTGGAAGGAAATGGAGATACCGGAAGGTTTCAGACTGATTATGTAATGGTAAGACGGAGATTTCGGAACCCGATTTTAAACTGTAAGACATTTTCAGGGGTAGATGTGGACTCTGACCACAATTTATTGCTTATGAACTCTAGATTAAAACTGAAGAAACTGCAAAAAGGTAGGAATTTATGGATATGGGACCTGGATGAACTGAAAGAACCAGAGGCTGTAGAGCGTTTAAGAGGGAGTATTAGGGAAAGGATGACAATAACAGGGAAATGGAATACAGTAGAAGAAGAATGGGTAGCAATCAGAGATGAAATAGTGTGAAGGCAGCAGAGGAACAAGTAGGTTAAAAGACAAGAACTAGAAGAAATCCTTGGGTAACAGAAGAGATATTGAATTTTATTGATGGAAAGAAAAAATTTAAAAATTCAATAATTGTAGCAGGCGAAAGGGAATACAGACATCTAGAAAACGAGATTGACAGGAAGTGCAAAAAGGCTAAGCAAGAATGGCTAGAGATCAAATGTAACGATTTAGAAGAATATATCGCTAGGGGAAAGATGGATGCTGCCCATAGGAAAATTAAAAAAATCTTTGGCGAAAAAGAGAACATCTCTGTGAATATCAAGAGCTCACATGGAAAACCAGTCCTACGCAAAGGCGGAAAAGCAGGAAGGTGGAAGGAGTATATAGATGGTTCAAATGCCTCTAAGCACTATGGAACTTAACATCTGAGGTCATCAATCCCCTAGACTTAGAACTACATAAACCTCACTAACCTAAAGACAGCACACACATCCACGCCCGAGGCAGGATTCGAACCTGCGACGGTAGCAGCAGCGCTTTTCCAGACTGAAGCGCCTAGAACCATTCGGCCACAACGGCCGGCTTGACTTTGTTACATGTTGAGTCAGTCCTTTCGACAGTCATTTCTTTTTCGATTTTTTGTCATTTTCCATGCAGCCATTTCGCTTTAGCTTCCCTGCATTTCCTGTTTATTCCATTCCTATGCGACTTGTATTTCTGCACTGCAGAATTTCCCTGAACATTTTTGTACTTCTTTCTTTCATTAATCAACTGAATTATTTCCTCTGTTACCCATGATTTTTTCGCATTTACCATCTTTGTACCTATGCTTTTCTTTCCAAATTTTGTGATTTCCCTTTCTAGAGACGTCCATTCCTCTCCAAGTGAAGTGCATACTGAGCTATTCCTTATCGCATTATCTATAGCCACAGAGAACTTCAAGCATATCTCTTCGTTCCTTAGTGCTTCCGTATCCCACATCGCTGCGTATTGATACTACCTGACTAGTCTCCTAAACTTCAGCCTACTTTTCATCACTACAGAATTGTGATCTGAGTCTGTATCTGCTTCTGGGTACACATTAAAGTCCAGTATCCGATTTTGGAATCTCTGCCTGACCATGAGGTAACCTAACTGAAATCTTCCCGTGTCTCCCGGCCTCTTCCAAGTATACTCTTCGCTGTCACTAGCTGAAACGTATTGCACAACTCAATTAGTCTTTCTCTCTCTCATTCCTACTACCTAGTCCACAGTCTCCCATAACCCTTTCTTCTACTCCTTCCCCCACAACCGCATTCCAGTCCCTCATGGTTATTAGATTTTTCATCTCCCTTTACGTACTGAATTACCCGTTCAATATCCTTCCATGCGTTCTCTATTCTCCATCCTCAGCATGCGACGTCGGCTTGTATGCTTGAACTATGGTTTCAGTGCTGGTTTGCTGTCGATTATGATGAGAACAACCCTATCACTAAATTGTTCACCTTCTTATTCACAACGAATCCTACTCCCGTTATACCATGTTCTGCTGCTGTTGAGATTACCCTATACTCATCTGACCAGAAATCCTTGTCTTCTTTCCATTTCACTTCACTGACCCCCACTATATCTAGACTGAGGCCTTAGCGTTTCCCTTAAAGATTTTCTAGATTCCCTTCCACGTTCAGACTTCTGAAATTTTACGCCCCGACTCGTGGAACGTTATCCTTTCGTCAGTTATTCAATATTTTTCTTATAATCACTTCCACCTTGGCAGTCTTCAAATGGTTCAAATGGCTCTGAGCACTATGGGAATTAACTCCTGAGGTCATCAGTCCCCTAGAATTTAGAACTACTTGAACGTAACTAACCTAAGGGCGTCACACACATCCATACCCGAGGCAGGATTCGAACCTGCGACCGTAGCGGTCGCGCGGTTCCAGACTGAGGCGCCTAGAACCGCTCGGCCACCGCGACCGGCATGGGGTTGAAACTGTCCTTGGCAGTCTCCTTCCAAGAAAACCAAATGGAGGACTATTCCGGAATCTTTCGGCAACGGAGATATCATCATGACGCTTTTTCACTCATAGGTCACACGCCCTATTGATACACATTATTTGTCTTTAATGCAGTTGTCTATTGCCTTCTGCATCTTCATACCGATTAGCACTGGTGATTCTTCCGCCTTTTTTGACAAGGCGTTTGGCAGAATGAGGGTGACTTCTTATATCGGATGAAGCGGTACCCAGGGACTAAGATCATTTTGATTATTAATCTCAGACACAACCCCTACACCACAGGTGCAGGATATGGTAACTGGATCCCGCAAAAAATAATGTGTCCTCGACGCAGAAACTCATTTTCGTCCTGCGAATGGGGCGAGTCCGTCCCTGAGTTCCGCAGGGGCGGCCGCTTCAGACGAATATCATCTGCACACTTCGATTGTTCTGGTTGCTATCTCCTTACTACATAGCATCGCTCCGCAATTTCACCGCACGGTGGGTGCGTGGGACGTTCAAAATAATCATCTGTGATTGTGTGCAATATCCTTAAATTTATGTTGGAAGAGCTGAGTGAGGAAGAAAAAACCTTGTTAAATATTGTGCTTCTGAGGGTGTCAGGAACTAGCCAGTCGTACAGTAAAAATAATTAAGGCGGAAACGGAAAACGTGGCTACAAGTGTTTCCGAAGGCTTCACTGCTTCAAGGAAGATCGGAAGAAGTAGAGAAAAAATTTATATGGTTAATGTTGACGAACAGTTGCTCAGGAGACTGACATACCACTTCCACTAAACATGAAGTATTCGTCGCGGAACAACCGCAACCATATTGATAAATAAAAAGTTCTCATTTATTCTTCAGCCTCAGTTGCACATTCCTAAATATATGAATTATTTCTGAAACAGTCACGACGGGTTGCTGACGCAGCTACATAGATAAAGGACGATTGAAGGAGATCCAAACATGCCATGAATTTAAAAATGTGCAACTGAAACCGAAGAATAAATGAGAATTGTTTTACATAATTTCTACAGGACACATGTCTATTTTTCATAGTAACACATGCCATTCAGTTTATAATGACAGTAACGTAGTAAGGGCATTGACCACTACGCTACATTTCTATTTATTTTTTGTTCTATAAGATTTCCTTCTGGAAACGCGTGGTCAGACTTATTTTACTTCGGTTGAGCCTTTGTTTATGCGACTGCTTCTTTTCCGATACTCTAGTGAGAAACTATTGAGTCCGAACGTATATATTTGTTGGATTATACACTGCTTGATAATTGCTAAAGAACTGAGACACTGTTCGACAGTAATAATCACAGTCAGTGATGGATGACATGAAACCAATACATACGTAAAAGTGATGTTGTACATTTATAATGAAAGATGATAAAGATTTCACCTCGTGGGAAAACAGGACAGCAGACACAAACAGCGTTTATCTTTGACATAGGTCTGCCATCTAAGATTAAGGTCGATATGAGTCTCTCAGTAAGGAATATGCCCTTCTTGGGCACTGATGCATTTCTTGCACCTGTTATTCATGCTAGCTAGCAAATTCTTGAGAAGTTCTTAAGGGATATTGTCCCACTCCTGTCTCAAGGCGGTTTTCAGTTTCTGAACGATTCGGGTAAGGGGGATTTTTTTAAAAATACGTTTTCCAATGGCATCGCAACCATGCTCTATAGCAGGGATTGTCAAACTGCGACCCACGGGTCGCATGTGACCCGAATAAACAGTTCGTGCTGCCCGTGGTTCTCGGACGTATTTTACTATAATATACTTCTAGCAACTACATAACACCAGAATCAAAAAACATCAACTGAAGTTAACGACTTTTTAAGCGTGCGTCTTTCTTGCTCGGTAACAAACAAAAATACGTACAGAACAGAAATATTTTAAAATGTGCTAAGTTTTAAATGCCGCTTACGTCAGGGGAAGAACTGTAAGTAGCGCGGCCACTGCGGGTTTAAGGGCTTAGCAGAAATGAGAGGAGGATGTTTTAATGCTTGTCTTCCAGTTCTGACAACTCACGAGTGTGCGCAACTCGCACCGATCAGCTGCTATGGTATAAATGTCGAACAAAAGTAACATGGGTTCATGAATGCCCTTTATAGACACGTGGTACATGTGGTACATGTTCGCAGTAAGCAATTGCAAATCAAGTTAAGACTTTTGTGATTAAATGCAATGAGTAAAAGAGAAATGGCATTCAAAACATTTAGTAACTATTTCTAATAGCGTCTAATATAATGTACTATTTTATGTAGGGAATTTGTTAATATTGATATTGGTAGGGGAAGGTATCAAGAAGTGGCCAGGATGTGGGCCTGAACAGTGCTGTCGGGAAGTGGTGACATTAGCTCTAGTATACATCGCCATTTTTTTCAGTGAGACTGACAAAGAAAGAGTGATCCGTTATATTTTAGTAAAAACTTAATCGATTTTCACTTGCCTGATGTAAGGTAAGTCAACACGACACGGCATGGACTCGTGTAATATCTGAAGTAGTGCTGGAGGGAACTAACACCATGAATCCTGCAGCGCAGTCCATAATAGCGTAAGAGTACGAGGAGACGGAGATCTCTTCTGAACAGCACGTTTCAAGGCATCCCAGATATGCTCAGTAATGATCATACGAATATCTGGGGAGTTTGGCTGTCAGCGGAAGTGTTCAAACAAAGACGAGTATTCCTGGAGCCACTCTGTAGCAATTCTGGATGTGTGGGTTGTCGCATTGTCCTGCTGGATTTGCCGAAGTCCGTCGGAATGCACAATGGACATGAATGGATGCAGGTGATCAGGGAGGATGCTTACCTACATGTCACCTGTCAGAGTCGTATCTAGACGTATCGGAGGTCCCGTATCACTCCAACTGCGCGCGCCTCACACCATTAGAGAGCCTCCATCAGCTTGAACAGCAGTACCCTGCTGACATGCAGGTTCCATGGATTCATGAGGTTGTCTCCATACCCATAACTGTCGAATACTTAACAAAGCGCTCGTGCTTAGACTTCGCCGTTGTTGACACGTTCCGCCATCTCTCATAGACTGGGTGTTCCGTAGCAATTTTCGGTACTTCCACAGCAATTGACAGTTGTTCCTTCGCAAGTATCAATTGTTCCTTAGTAATTGAAAAGCAGTGTATAAGGAACAGTCAAATTAAAAAAAAAAAGACAGATGGAAAAAGTAAGTAAACTGTTTATTATTTCAAAAGTAATCACCATAATTGTTAATACATTTATCTCACTGCCGGCCGCTGTGGCCGAGCTGTTCTAGGTGCTTCAGTCCGAAACTGCGCTGCTGTTACGGTCGCAGGATCGAATCCTGCCTCGGGTATGGATGTGTGTGATGCCCTTAGGTTAGTTAGGTTTAAGTAGTTCTAAGTCTAGGGGACAGATGACCTCAGATGTTACGTCCCATAGTGCTTAGAGCCATTTATCGCACTGTGAGAAAAGACGGTCAATGGCTTCGTGGAAAACTGTCTCCGGTTGCCTGTGAAACAATTATTGTACTCGGCCGTGCAGTTCCTCGTCTGGAGACAAATCGACAGCCACGAATATTTTTCTTCAGTGTTTCAAAAATATGGAAATTGCGCAGAGCGAGGTTGGTATTGCGTAGATGATGTGTAAGAGCTTTCCGGTGAAACTTCTGCAGCGTAGTCAAAATGACCTTGGTAACACGTGGGCGGGCATTTTGTTGGCAGTTTTCTTCACTGTTTTTTCATGTTTCACGGTCTCATTTGACTGCCTCTTATACGTCATTCTGACGTAACTTATCAATTCATCGTTTGCAGACTCGCTAGCCGTAGTTTATAAGTGATGTCAGATACAAATTTTGGCCTAGACTGCAGCTGTTGGACTACTTCTCTTCTACCAAGCGGTGGTCGTTCACGAGGGAGCCTCCACCACTAACGCTCTAACGCTGTCCCCTTCCACAACGCACAATCTGTGTAGGTACGGGCCAAGTTGTTTTGTGTGCTGTCCACCGTGCAAGTACTCTGGAACAATACCGTACGAATTCCGGGATTTAAAAAAAAATTAAATGAGTGAAATCATCTTGAAACGTTTTTATTTAAATGAGTGTGCCTGTACTTAAATTGCAGAATGACTGAGAAGATGAAACTTCTACGTTATTTGATGATTCTCAAACAGCTGAGTAAAACTGAACGTACTGAGCCTACTTTCTCTTTACTTTTTCTTATCGTGTCAACACTGACCCATAATATTCTAGTACAACGCAATATGATTGCTAAAAAAAATTGCTTCCTGACTTCAAATAATTAATTCAAAAGAGTGGCCCTGATTAAAATAAATCTTAACAATAACGTATACATTTATTTAAGCACTTACCTCACAAAAAATCTTCATTACGCGAACTACTTAAATACAGCGAGCGTCAATACTGCCAGCTAAATAAAAGATTCTAACTACTAAAGCCACTAACTACTAATAGGCACGTGGTTACCAAAGAAAGTATTTTGCTGCAAACCAAATAATGTATTTTTTTACCTTCATAATGTGACATTCAGTTCAATCACGAATATAAATCGTAATTGACATTTAGTATGAAGGTATATAATCATGAATAATTTTCAATCTCCATGTCGGACATGTACAGATCGTTAGCCTGCGCTAACACTTCAGACCTCTACGCTCCATCAATGCTAACTTCTCACATCTAACATCCATCACTGCTGGCTGTTCACCTCCAACTGCCCAATAGTACTTCCATCACTGCTGGCGACTAACTTCCAACTGCCCAACACTACTGGTGGTTAACTTCCAACGACGAGTCCAACCAGCCACAGAGTCTCTTACAAAGAAAGCGCAGTCAGAGATCCAATGCAAAGCGCTGCACAGCGCAGCCAACACAGAAGCAGCCCACTTAACAATCATTCTGCAGAGGAAGCTGCCTGTCCGCAAACGTGCTTTATAAATATGGAAACTGAGGTACTGAAAGTACACATTGTTGAAATATCTACTCAGTTCACTAGATTTTACACCTTCTTACTTCCACGTGTCACTGGAGTATACTTTGTCCACTGAAAAAGATTGTGGCAGACATAGGCGAGGTTTTTTTTTTCCGGGTCTACCAGAAACGCATCTCAGAGATGAAATATAACACCTCACAAAACTTTGGGCAAAGTGCTTTTACCTAAAATGGTATTACCCAAGGAATAACTGAATTTTTAACACAAAAAAGGCTGTCATTACTATGCAAACAACAGTTCACATTTGTATATACGCTATGTACAAGAAGAATTCTCCAATTGTTGTTCGAACAAGGTCACGTAAAGCAACTTATCGGTAATGTCAAGAGGTAATGCGTTCGATGTGTGTTACAAATAACAGAATTCCTCACAAACATACCAGGGAAGGCGTACAAAAGACTATGAACAGTTGTTCCTGGGAGCTGTAAGGAGTTGACTAAAGAAACGGAAAAGCCTCTGAAACTGATCCGTCTATTCGAGACACTCCGATGATGCTGTCCGATGACGTCCCATATGTGCTCGATTGGAGATGGAGCTGCTGATCGATCAGGTCGAGGCAACATGTCGACGCTCTGTAGCGCGTGTTGGTTTACAACAGTCGTGTGTGGGCGATCGGTATCCTGTTGGAAAACACCCCCTGGAATGCTGTACACGAATGGCAGAACAACACATTGTAGGCCCTCAACAGGTATCCTTCCAGCCAACACATGGCTATCATTGCCGGCCGGAGTGGTCGTGCGGTTCTAGGCGCTGCAGTCTGGAGCCGAGCGACCGCTACGGTCGCAGGTTCGAATCCTGCCTCGGGCATGGATGTGTGTGATGTCCTTAGGTTAGTTAGGTTTAATTAGTTCTAAGTTTTAGGCGACTGATGACCTCAGAAGCTAAGTCGCATAGTGCTCAGAGCCATTTGAACCATTTTTGAACGGCTATCACTGGCACAGTGGTAGAACCAGCTTTCATCAGATAACACAACAGAACTCCACCACGCCCTCCAATGAGCTCTCGCTTTACACCATTGAAGTCACACATGGAGGTGGTTTGGGGTCAGTGGAATGCACGCAACAGGGAATCTGACTCGGAGCTGTCCTTGAAGTAACCGACTTACACCAGTTTGTTCTGTTACTGTGGTGCGAACTGCTGCTTAGATTGCTGCTGCAGATGCACTACGATGCGCTAGAGCCATATTCTGAATGGTTTTCTCTCTCGGTAGTGCCACGTGCGCGTCCAGAGCCCGGTCTTCTTCCGACCGTACCTTCTCGAGACCACTGCTGCCAGCAGTCATGAACAGTGGCAGCATTCCTGCCAAGTCTTTCTGCAGTATCGCACAAGGAACATCCAGCTTCTCGTAGCCCTATTGCACGACCTCGTTCAACCTTAGTGAAGTGCTGATCATGGAGTCTTTGTCACCTTAAGTGCGTTCTTGACTAACATCAATTCTCCACGTCCGATCTCAAAGATACCTTACGATCGTAACCGTTACAGCGAATATTTGCAGCAATCGCAGGTGAAGAAACGCGCCTACCAACTGTTATAATACATAGCTCCCTCTTGCGATTTTTTCCCCTCAGTATAAAAGCCACTTACAGGATGTTAAAGCGTACAACGGCTTTCTTTCTTCTCTTCGGCTTAGTACTTCCGGAAAATGATGATAGGAACATAGTTGACACTCTTGTTATAGGACCCAGCGCCTCCACGCTCATCTCTCACTATGTTATTTCACGGAATTGACCCTTCGGCAACAAAACTAGAGCTGAGATGTTGACTGTTGTAGTCACAGCTGCAAACATACGAGAATTTGATCAATATCATGACGACGCAGTTTTATAGCCAGAAAATTTTCTCAACAGTTTTATTTTTGTTCGAAATGTCAACAAAGAGAAGCAATTTGTTTTATTTAATCATTTATTAATCGTGTCTTGAACCCACATAAAAATCATTTCCGTCGATCAAAGATGCTCAGTAAATTCATTATATATACGCTCTCTGCCACCACCAAAGAACTCTCCTAATTTAATATTTAAAACTGTTTTTGCTGCTTTGCGTTTTAGCCGGTAGGTGAATAGCAGAGATGACGATGATGATTACATTTTTCAACTCGCTTTGCCATAAACTAAAACATATATGTCTCTGATCGTCCCGGACTGTATATACGTAAAATATCATTGTAAGTAAACACTTTTCTCTTTAAAAAAATTCAGTGACCTCCTGTTTAAAATATTCTGTGGAAATTTCCTCCTCGCAGCTCGAAAAAATAAACGTCTGTGTCTGTTGTTGCATCTGACCTTCATAATACTAATAAATTTGATATAATATTTAACACAGATATTCTTTGGCTGCACAGAATAAGAATCGCTAACTTGCAACCAACATACACATTTATTCATTTACTTAACGACAAGAGCTCCGTAAATGAATAAACTTCATATATATCAACCAACAAGAAAAATATAGCCCTGTTATTAGAAAAAACAGCTCCCCCATTAGCCGGCCGCGTTGGTCTAGCGGTTCTAGGCGCGCAGTCCGGAACCGCGCGACTGCTGCGGTCGCAGGTTCGAATCCTGCCTCGGGCATAGATGTGTCTGATGTCCTTAGGTTAGTTAGGTTTAAGTAGTTCTAAGTTCTAGGGGACTGATGACCACAGAAGTTAAGTCCCATAGTGCTCAGAGCCATTTGAACCATTTTTTGAAGCTCCCCCATTAGAGTAACGAACGGAACATCCAAGGGTAAAGCAAGCGCGCTTCTCTGAGGAGCGACAGTCATCGACGCATTTGCAGCTTGTGGCCGGGCACACAGCAAAACTCGATCTTCAGAGGCGTCTCGTGCTGTGATCTCCAGCGACAGCATTTTTTGCAGTTATGACAGAAACATAGGTCTGCTTCAAAACACAATAAACCTGGCTAAAAATAGCTCTACGTGTATTTGATCGACCGCTACGGAAAATGTGTCAGAAATAAGCCTGTAACACTGAAGCGTCCCCTTTGGAAAATTATAAATTACTGTGCTAGTAAACCTCTTACGTTATTTGATTTTCAAACAGCAGAGCAAAACTGAACGTGCTCAGTCATTTCTCTCTTTACTTATTCTGATCATCAATAAACTGACACACAATATTTTTAGCGCAACACATTCTGACTTCCAACAATCCTTACATAAGAATGGCCCTGACTAACAATGACCTATAACTTTCATGAAGCACTTACCTCACAAAAATCTTCGTTACTCGAACTACTGCAATACAGCGAGCGCCAATATAGCCAGCTAAATAAAAGATTCTAACTACGGAAGGCACTAACTACTGATAGGCATAGTCAGCAAATGAAAGATTTTGATAGAGAACAAACAATGTATTCACCTTAATAATGTTCAAAATTTATATATATATATCAGCCTCATGACATCCAGTCTTACAAATTTTGTTTTTCTGGCGGACACATGTCCAGATCATCCGCTCTCAAAATTCTGCCATCTTTCTCCCCACATCCACCACTGCTGAAGGGCTCACCTCCAACTGCGCAACGCTACGCGCTGTTCACATCCAACTGCCCAACACTACAATAGCAAATATTCCAACAATGCCAACCAGCCACAGATTGCACACAGTACAGTCGGTGATTTTCATACAGAGCGCTATGTGGTGTTACCAACATAAAAACCTAAACATCCTACTTACAACACTATAAACGTATAATTACTGCCTAGTGACGAGGCCAGTATTGCCGCACATGACCCTCGACTGTTGATTTGAAACAAAAGGTATATAGAGGTTTCTTATGAGGTTAATTTAAGTGCATATGGTCATTGTTTATAGAGTTATTTCTCGATTATATTTACAGAGAACAGTAAGCATTTATTTTAAATTTCTTGGTAGATAAATATCGTGTAAGGGCCTGGTGAGTGAAAATTAAATTTGGAAACAATCCCCTTCGCCTTGGCTAAGCCATTTTTCCGCACCATCATTTCTTTCAGGACCTGCAAGGAATGCAGAACAACTTCTGTTCAGTTGGGAAGGTAAGAGAGAAGTACAGGTGGAAGAGAAGTTGTGAGAGCAAGCGTTACTCGTGTCCAGATAGCTTGATCGGTACAGCAAATGCCGGCGAAAGCAGAGGCTGCGATTTCGCGGCACGGTCTGGCACACAGTAGTAATATGCCAAAAATTTTCGAGATTCGAGGGGTTATACAGGCTGTCTTCAGGAACAAATTGTGCGTGTGTGTGTGCGTGTGTGTGTGGCGGGGAGGGGGGGGGGGGTACAAGAACATTTCTGGAAACCTCATCAAACGATGTTGTAGACACCTCTTCGGCAGCAAGCGTATCTTTCTAAGCTGATCACTGCAGGCTGAAATTCTGATAATTGGCGTGACAGCATTCTGGACTTGAGATTATGTCTAATGTGTCTGCCCTAGGCACAGCAACCTTGTAGAGACCGCTAAGTGCACGTAACCCTCCTTTACTTCTTGTCTTTTTTTTTCTTTTTTTTTTTGAGTTACCGGTCTTCTGACTGGTTTGATGAAGCCCACCATGAATTCCTCTCCAACGTCAACATCTTCCTCTCAGAGTAGCAGTTGCAACCTATGTCCTCAATTATTTGCTAGATATATTGGCTCTGTCTTCCTCTACAGCTTTTAACTCCTACAGATTTTAACCTCTACAGCTCCCTCCAGTACCTCGGCAATTACTCTCTGTTATCCTAACAGATGTCCTAACATCTTGTCCCTTCTTCTTGGCAGTGTTTTCCGTACATCCTTTCCTCGCCGATTCACCGGAAAACATCCTCATTCCTTACTATTCTTCTTCACTTTCACTGAGGATAGCAATGTCATCAGGGAATCTTAATATTGATATCCGCTCACCTTGAATTTTAATTTCACTCTTGAACCTTTTCTTTATTTCTGTCATTGTTTCTTCGTCTGAACAGCAGGGGCGAAAAGCTCCAGCCCTCTCTTACTTTCTAATCCGGGCACTTCGTACGTGGTCTTCCACTCCTACCGTTCCCACGGGTCGTAACACATCTGATATCTAACGTCCACTGTCCAGAGTGCAGTCAATGCGAACAAGAGGTGACCGAGACGTGTTACCAATGGCACCCCATTCCATCACGCCGGGTGATACGCCAGTATGGCGATGACGAATACACGCTTCCAATGTGCGTTCACCGCGATGTCGCCAATCACGGATGCGACCAACATGATGCTGTAAACAGAACCTGGATTCATCCAAAAAAAAAGAAGACGTTTTGCCATTCGTGCACCCAGGTTCGTCGTTGAGTACACCATCGCAGGCGCTCCTGTCTGTGATGCAGCGTCAAGGGTAACCGCAGCCATGGTCTCCTAGCTGATAGTTCATGCTGCTGCAAACGTCGTCGAACTGTTCGTTCAGATGGTTGTTGTCTTGCGAACGTCCCCATCGGCTGACTCAAGGATCGGGACGTGGCTGCACGATCCGTTATAGCCATATGCCTGTCATCTCGATTGCTAGTGATACGAGGACGTTGGGATCCAGCAAGGCGTTCCGTATTACCCTCCTGAACCCATCGATTCCATATTGTGCTAACAGTCATTGGATCTCGACCAACGCGGGCAGCAATGTCGCGATACGATAATCCGCAATGGCGGTAGGCTACAATCCGACCTTTATCAAAGTCGGAAACGTGATGGTACGCATTTGTCCTCCTTACACGAGGCATCACAACAACGTTTCACCAGGCAACGCCGGTCAAATGCTGTTTGTGTACGAGAAATCGATTGGAAACTTTCCTCATGTCAGCCACCGGCGCCGGCCTTGTGTGAATGCTCTGAAAAGCTGATCATTTGCATATCACAGCATCATCTTCCTGTCGGTTAAATTTCGCGTCTGTAGCACGTCATCTTCGTGATGTAGCAATTTTAATGGCCAGTAGTGTATCTACCGGTTTCGGTTACTAAGCATCATCCAGGATGTAGGGTACAGCAGATTAGTTAAAAGCATCCCATATTCCTTTGAAGCTGAACAATATCGAAATTATCCAGTTATATCGTACAAACACCTGACATAATTTGTCTTAGAATACTGACAGTCATATCTCATGTCAAATGGACATTTTTTTCCTGTGATGTCTATTTAACAGGAGATAAAACTGTCAGTATCCTAAAACAAATTGTTTCTACAATTTCACTGCACTATTTCGATATTGTTCAGCTTCAAAGAACTATGGGACGCCTTTAACTAATCTGTTGTACCTACGTTCTGGATGATGGTTAATAACCGAAACCGGTAGATGACTAACGAGAAAAATATACAGCTGATGGTTAAAATTCATTTTATAAAAGGTCCAGCTTTAGACTGCAGTACTTATGAACGTATGAAGAGACATACAAAGGAAGCAGTTTCGTTGACATCAGACCGAAGCTACTTCGCAAACATCAGTACTGTCAACAGGTAACGCTACATGCACGTTCAATTCGTTTCCGAGAGAAAGTTAGATATCTCGGTCTCTGGCTGGACAGGAAAATTGCGTGGGGGACCATATACAATACCTGGCCAACAGAGCGCACGTCAGGCTCAAACAACTTTACCCAATGCTCAACAGGGAACGTAGACTGAATAGGAGGGTATCGAGGTCCATGCACACGACAATGAATAGACCTCTGACGACGTATGCAGCTCCCGTCTTGGGATATACAGCTTCTACACGCCTGCGTCGCCTGTAGATCATACAGAACAAAAGGCTACGAAACATTAGCAACGCTACACATGCAACGTGGAGCTTCACAATGAATACCGCCCTGAAACCGTCAAGGAAGTGGTTAAAAAAACCCGCCACTCGACAGGAATTCCAGACACTCGAACAATCCTTTCACTGTTACTCTCGGAAACTATGATCACAACCACAGGTGGAAGCATAAGCGGCCAAAGACACTACTAGCTAGGGCGTAACCACCTATGGCGAGCTAACACACCCAGAGTCGACAACATCGGCAAGTCTCTGCAAATCAGCAGCATTGACTGGAAATGCCAGTTGCTATTAAAGCCGACCAACAGTCTAACAGCAGGAAAACCGACAATCTCGCACACTAACGCAAAAATAAACCGCCAACACCACCCTAACTGTGAATCCGATATGTAACCTATCGGACCCTAAACGATGATGAATCTAACTGCTACAGGTATGCTTACGCTGACCCTGAAGCCAACACCGTCACCCATCTGCAGCCGCCCACTAATACCGTTCCATAACGTCAAAGGTATCCGCCTGCATGATACCCACTACTAATAAAGCCTACCCTTCCATGCCCCGTCGCACACATCAAGAAAACCGCTACTGCTCTTACAACTCGAGCCAACTATCGCAGACGTTTTTTTCCCTTGGCTCTTGCCTTGGCACTTTTTTTTTCCTCTGCCCTTCAAACCGCTACCCTTCGTTCGAGTTTCGTCCCAATCTATCTCAAAATGAGTTCGTATTAATGGTTAATCATAAGCATACGCATGCAAACATCGCAGTACCCACATCCTGCGAGACCTCAATTAGTGAAAACTAACCCTTACTCAGAGATGGTAGTAGAACTTTTATGTGGACAATAATGCCGGTGTGGGCATGGAGGGGCTCCTTCCTATATACAGGATGGTCCATTGATCGAGACTGGGCCAAATATCTCACGAAATAAGCGTCAAACGAAAAAATTACAAAGACGAAACTTGTCTAGCTGGAAAGGGGAAACCAGATGGCGCTATGGTTGGCCAGCTAGATGGCGCTGCCATAGGTCAAACGGATATCAACTGCGTTTTTTTTAATAGGAACACCCATTTTTATTACATATTCGTGTAGCGCGTAAATGAATATGAATCTTTTAGTTGGAACACTTTTTTCGGTTTGTGATAGATGGCGCTGTAATAGTCATAAACATGGCTCACAATTTTAGACGAACAGTTGGTAAGAGGTAGGTTTTTTGAATTAAAATACAGAACGTAGGTACGTTTGAACATTTTATTTCGGTTGTTGCGATACATGTACCTTTGTGAACTTATCATTTCTGAGAAAGCATGCTGTTGCAGCGTGATTACCTGTAAATACCACATTAATGCAATAAATGCACAAAATGATGTCCGTCAACCTCAATGCGTTTGGCAATACGTGTAACGACATTCCTCTCAACAGCGAGTAGTTCGCCTTCCGTAATGTTCACACATGCATGGACAATGCGCTGACGCATGTTGTCAGGCGTTGTCGGAGGATCACGATGGCAAATATCCTTCAACTTTCCCCACAGAAAGAAATCCCGGGACGTCAGATCCGGTGAACGTGCGGGCCATGGTATTTTCGACGACCAATCCACCTGTCCTGAAATATGCTATTCAATACCGCTTCAACCGCACGCGAGCTATGTGTCGGACGTCTGTCATGTTGGAAGTACATCGCCATTCTGTCATGCAGTGAAACATCTTGTAGTAACATCGGTGTAACATTACGTAGGAAATCAGAATACATTGCACCACTTAGAGTGCCATCGATAAAATGGGGGCCAATTATCCTTCCTCCCATAATGCCGCACCATACATTAACCCGCCAAGGTCACTGATGTTCCACTTGTCGCAGCCATCGTGTATTTTCCGTTGCCCAACAGTGCATATTATCCCGCTTTACATTACCGCTGTTGGCGAATGACGCTTCGTTGCTAAATAGAACGCGTGCAAAAAATCTGTCATCGTCCCGTAATTTCTCTTGTGCCCAGTGGCAGAAATGTACACGTCGTTCAAAGTCGTCGCCATGCAATTCCTGGTGCATAGAAATATGGTACTGGTGCAATCGATGTTGATGTAGCATTCTCAACAGCGACGTTTTTGAGATTCCAGATTCTCGCGCAATTTGTCTGCTACTGATGTGCGGATTAGCCGCGGCAGCAGCTAAAACACCTACTTGGGCATCATCGTTTGTTGCAGGTCGTAGTTGACGTTTCACATGTGGCTGAACACTTCCTGTTTCCTTAAATAACGTAACTATCCGGCGAACGGTCCGGACACTTGGATGATGTCGTCCAGGATACCGAGCAGCATACATAGCCCACGCCCGTTGGGCATTTTGATCACAATAGCCATATATCAACACGACATCGACCCTTTCCGCAATTTGGTAAACCGTTCATTTTAACACGGGTAATGTATCACGAAGCAAATACCGTCCGCACTGGCGGAATGTTACGTGATACCACGTACTTACACGTTTGTGACTATTACGGCGCCATCTATCACAAAGCGAAAAAAGTGGTCCAACTAAAACGTTTATATTTCTTTACGTACTAATATGTAATAAAAAATGGGGGTTCGTATATAAAAAAAACGCAGTTGATATCCGTTAGACCTATGGCAGCGCCATCTAGCGGGCCAACCATAGCGCTATCTGGTTCCCCCCTTCAAGCTAGACAAGTTTTGTTCCAATGAACCACCCTGTATATAAACTTATAGCTGCGTCAAACCATTGTCAGGCAATCACCATAGGCGCACCACCTGCTCCTTTCGTCTCCATGATTTCTACCTCACCCTTTATGGTCGTCCCATCCAGCTCACCCCCACCCTGAGATACCATGGCCTCACCCTCGACCGACGCCTCACCTGGACCCCTCACTTCCAGACCATCCAGCAGAAAGCCCATTCCCACCTCCCCCTTCTGAAACTCCTGTCTGGCCAGACATGGGGATTGCATCCTTCTACCATCCTCCACACCTACAAATCCCTCATCCATCCCATCTTCTGTTATGCCAGCATTGCCTGGATCTCCGCACCCACCCGCTTTTACAAGGCCCCCCATATCCTTGAACGCCATGCGCTCCGCCTTGCCTTCTGTATCCGCCTTCGTTCCCCCACACGGCTCCTGTATGAACTGTTCCCCTTCCCCCACCTCCTCCTGTTCCTCCAACATCTCCGCATCCTTTACATTGTCCGCAAGCTTGATACCCCCCACCCTCTGGTTTCCTCCTTCCTCTCCACCCCCTGCCTGTTGCCGCAGCTCTATCGCTGTATCCCCCCCTCTCTCCACCTCCACACCCTCCATCTCCTTCATCAGAGCAATTTCCGGCGCCTCCCCCTCCCGGATGATAAACTTCACCACGACATCTACCCTTCCTTCCAACTATAACCTGGCCTTGTTCCCCCCCCCCCCTCCCAGGGCCACCTTTTTCCTCTCCCCTCCTTCTCCCAGAGCGGATTTTTCTCCTCCCCTCCCCCCCCCCCCCGCCCCGAGACCCTGCAACCCGTCCTTGCCTCTTTCGTTCCCACATCCCTCCCTTTTCGCGGATGATGCTGTAGTATACAGAGAAGTTGCAGCATTAGAAAATTGTAGCGAAATGCAGGAAGATCTGCAGCGGATAGGCACTTGGTGCAGGGAGTGGCAACTGACCCTTAACATAGACAAATGTAATGTATTGCGAATACATAGAAAGAAGGATCCTTTATTGTATGATTATATGATAGCGGAACAAACACTGGTAGCAGTTACTTCTGTAAAATATCTGGGAGTGTGCGTGCGGAACGATTTGAAGTGGAATGATCATATAAAATTAATTGTTGGTAAGGCGGGTACCATGTTGAGATTCACTGGGAGAGTGCTTAGAAAATGTAGTCCATCTACAAAGGAGGTGGCTTACAAAACACTCGTTCGACCTATACTTGAGTATTGCTCATCAGTGTGGGATCCGTACCACATCGGTCTGACGGAGGAGATAGAGAAGATCCAAAGAAGAGCGGCGCGTTTCGTCACAGGGTTATTTGGTAACCGCGATAGTGTTACGGAGATGTTTAATAAACTCAAGTGGCAGACTCTGCAAGAGAGGCGCTCTGCATCGCGGTGTAGCTTGCTCGCCAGGTTTCGAGAGGGTGCGTTTCTGGATGAGGTATCGAATATATTGCTTCCCCCTACTTATACCTCCCGAGGAGATCACGAATGTAAAATTAGAGAGATTAGAGCGCGCACGGAGGCTTTCAGACAGTCGTTCTTCCCGCGAACCATACGCGACTGGAACAGGAAAGGGAGGTAATGACAGTGGCACGTAAAGTGCCCTCCGCCACACACCGTTGGGTGGCTTGCGGAGTATAAATGTAGATGTAGATGTACCTGGCCCTCTTCAGCACGACCCCCGCCCATGTCCCCCCTCTCTTCCCTCCCTTCTTCCGGTCTCCCTCATCTCCATGCACCTGGCAGGTCCTCCGTTTTGATCATCGTCAGTGTGCCACGTCAGTGTTGTGTTTAGTGTTGTTTCTCCTGTGCGTCGAGAGGTGTGATTTTAATTGTGTGCCGCCTTGAGGTTTGCTGTCAGTGTTTGTTATGTGCTACGCCGTCCGTCGATGCTTTTATGCTTCGGTCATACTGTGCCTTGTGTTCTTTTAATTGTCCCAGTATTTGGTTTTTTGTGTGCGCTACTTTTTTACTGTTTTTATATCCATTTTACAGTCGCCCCTTTTTTTGTCTATTGTGTTCCATGATGTTCCCCCTTTTTTATATATGTATATGTTCACCATAATCTCTCCTTTGTATATTTTTACATGCCTTCTATCGTTCGTTCTACATCTTTCGGCTGAAGAGCAGTGCATATGCTGCTGCCAGCCCGCCCCGATGGGGAATTGAAATACAATGAAGAAAAAAAATCAAACCAGTGTTCGGACAGAGGGCTACAAAACAGTTGCGTGCCGTGGACGATGTGGTGTTCCTGAGCAGCAGCTGTCCCGACCTGGTGAGAATGTTGCGGGTAATGTTGGGCTGGTGAGGGGGCGGTGCGGGGGGAGTGGAGGGGCAGCAGAAGATGGCGCCTACTAAAAGGGGAAGCTGGAGTGTGCGGCTCTGCGCGGTGATTTCCTGTGGGAGGCGCGGCGGCCGGAGATTTACACGCTCTCTGATGAACAGCGCTCCCGCTGACAGCCGCCGCCTTCGCCCTGTCATCGCGGCTCCAGCAGGCCGGCTACGGCGGAGAAGAAGGCGGCGGCCCAGAAACAAGGCGCGGAAGCCTGGCGACACCGGAAATGGAAATATCGCCAGCGGGCCGCCGGCTGAAGGAAAGGGGTGTCGCCGAGACTTATCGTTCTGTTTCACTCTTTCATAGACTGAAGCGCCAAATAAAAGGCATGCATATTCAAATATAGAGACACGTAAACAGTCAGAATACGGCGCTACGGTCGTAAACGCCTATATAAGACAACATGTGTTCGACGCAGTTGCTACATCGGTTACTGCTGCTACAATGGCAGGTTATCAAGATTGAAGTGATTTTGGACCTGGTGTTATAGTCCGCTCGCAAGCAATGGGATACAGCATTTCCGAGGTAGCGATGAAACGGCGATTTTCCCGTACGACCAATTCACGAGCGTACTGTGAATATCAGGAATCCGGTAAAACATCAAATCTCCGACATCGCCGCTGCCGGAAAAAGATCCTGCAAGGAAGGGACTAACGAAGACTGAACAGAATCGTTCAACATGACGGAAGTACAACCCTTCCGCAAATTGCTGCAAATTTCAATGCTGGGCCATCAACAAGTGTCAGCGTGCTAACCATTCAACGAAACATCATCGATACGGGCTTTCGGAATCGAAGGCATACTCGTGTATCCTTGGTGACTGCACGACACAAAGGCTTACGCCTCGCCTGGGCCCAACACCGACATTAGACTGTTGATGTCTGGAAACATGTTGCCTGGTCGGACGAGTCTCGTTTCAGATTGTATCGAGCCGATGGAAGTGTCAGGTATGGAGACAGCCTCTTGAATCTATGGACCATGCATGTCAGCAGGGGACTGTTGAAGTTGGTGGACGCTCTGTAGTTGTGTCGGACGAGTGCCATTGTAGTGATATGGGCCCCCGACACGTCTAGATACGACTGTAACAGGTGACACCGACGTAAGCATCCTGTCTGATCACATGCATCCATTCATGTCCATTGTGCATTCCGCCGGACGTGGACAATTCCAGCAGGACAATGCGATACCCCACACGTCCAAAATTGCTTGACAGTGGCTCCAGGAACACTTCTATTGGCCACCAAACTCCCCAAACATGAACGTTATTGGCCGGCAGTGGTGGCCGAGTGGTTCTAGGCACTTCAGTCCGTAACCGCGCGACTGCCACCGTCGCAGGTTCGAATCCTGCCTTGGATAAGGATGAGTGTGATGTCCTTAGATTAGTTAGGTTTAAGTAGTTCTAAGTTAATCCCAAAGAAAGCAGGTGTTGACAGATGTGAAAATTACCGATCTATCAGTTTAATAAGTCACAGCTGCAAAATACTAACGCGAATTCTTTACAGACGAATTAAATTATTGGTAGAAGCTGACCTCGGGGAAGATCAGTTTAGATTCGGTAGAAATGTCGGAACACGTGAGGCAATACTAACCCTAGGACTTACCTTAGAAGAAAGATTAAGGAAAGGCAAACCTACGTTCCTAGCATTTGTAGACTTAGAGAAAGCTTTTGACAATGTTGATTGGAATACTCTCTTTCAAATTCTGATGGTGGCAGGGGTAAAATACAGGGAGCGAAAGGCTATTTACAATTTGTACAGAAACCAGATGGCAGTTATAAGAGTCGAGGGGCATGAAAGGGAAGCAGTGGTTGGGAAGGGAGTGAGACAGGGTTGTAGCCTCTCCCCGATGTTATTCAATGTGTATATTGAGCAAGCAGTAAAGGAAACAAAAGAAAAATTCGGAGAAGAAATAAAAACTTTGAGATTCGCCGATGACATTGTAATTCTGTCAGAGATAGCTCCCTGCCGCCGTTGGATAAGCAGCTGCAGCAGCAAGTCGTATACTCCTAGCTCACTCATTTGTTACATAGTTTAATTCTTAATTTCTTTGCGTGTTTTTGGTACTTGCATTGTTTAATTCATAAATTTCGAGCGTATTATAGTATTTGAGAGTTGTAGCATCGCGTTTTAGTACCTGAATAGTGTAAATTCGCGTAGTCGTTTGTCTACTGTTTTGTTTTGAACGGCCAGTGTCGGTTGGTCGCAGTCAGTGTGCTCCCTGCCGCCGTTGGATAAGCAGCTGAGCAGCAAGTCGTATACTCCTAGCTCACTCATTTGTTACATAGTTTAACTCTTAATTTCTTTGCGTGTTTTTGGTTCTTGCATTGTTTAATTCATAAATTTCGAGCGTATTATAGTATTTGAGAGTTGTAGCATCGCGTTTTAGTACCTGAATAGTGTAAATTCGCGTAGTCGTTTGTCTACTGTTTTGTTTTGAACGGCCAGTGTCGGTTGGTCGCAGTCAGTGTGCTCCCTGCCGCCGTTGGATAAGCAGCTGAGCAGCAAGTCGTATACTCCTAGCTCACTCATTTGTTACATAGTTTAACTCTTAATTTCTTTGCGTGTTTTTGGTTCTTGCATTGTTTAATTCATAAATTTCGGGCGTATTATAGTATTTGAGAGTGTAGCATCGTGTTTTAGTACCTGAATAGTGTAATTTCGCTTAGTCTCCTTCCGCCACCGAGCAGTGTCAGCAGTGCGCAAGTAGCAGCATTACTGCATTTACTAGGCAATCTCGTATTTTAATAACCGTTTAAATTTTGTCGATTTGTTTGCGCTCTCTGTAGATTAGTTCAGACGTTCTTAGCAAAACAGTTTTTAGCATGGATAGGGACTGCAACTGCTGTGTTCGGATGCAGGCTGAGTTGGCATCCCTTCGCTCCCAGCTTCAGGCAGTGTTGGCTTCGGTCACACAGCTTGAGGCTGTTGCCAATGGGCATCACTGTGGGGGTCGGGATGGGGGTTTGTCGGGGACGGCCAGCTCGTCCCACGCATCCCCTGATCGGACTACGACTGTGGTTGCCCGGGATACTGCCCGCATTGAGGCTGATCCCTCACCTGTGGTAGAGTGGGAGGTCGTTTCAAGGTGTGGCAGGGGGCGAAAGACATTCCGGAGGGCTGAACGGAAAGCCTCTCCAGTTTGTCTGACGAACCGGTTTCAGGCTCTGTCTCAGGCTGATACTGATCTTCGGCCTGACATGGCTGCTTGTCCTGTTCCAGAGGTTGCCCCTCAGTCTGCAAGATCCGGGCAGTCGCAGAGGGTGGGCTTACTGGTAGTTGGGAGCTCCAACGTCAGGCGCGTAATGGGGCCCCTTAGGGAAATGGCAGCAAGAGAGGGGAAGAAAACCAATGTGCACTCCGTGTGCATACCGGGGGGAGTCATTCCAGATGTGGAAAGGGTCCTTCCGGATGCCATGAAGGGTACAGGGTGCACCCATCTGCAGGTGGTCGCTCATGTCGGCACCAATGATGTGTGTCGCTATGGATCGGAGGAAATCCTCTCTGGCTTCCGGCGGCTATCTGATTTGGTGAAGACTGCCAGTCTCGCTAGCGGGATGAAAGCAGAGCTCACCATCTGCAGCATCGTCGACAGGACTGACTGCGGACCTTTGGTACAGAGCCGAGTGGAGGGTCTGAATCAGAGGCTGAGACGGTTCTGCGACCGTGTGGGCTGCAGATTCCTCGACTTGCGCCATAGGGTGGTGGGGTCTCGGGTTCCGCTGGATAGGTCAGGAGTCCACTACACGCAACAAGCGGCTACACGGGTAGCAGGGGTTGTGTGGCGTGGGCTGGGCGGTTTTTTAGGTTAGACGGCCTTGGGCAAGTACAGAAAGGGCAACAGCCTCAACGGGTGCGGGGCAAAGTCAGGACATGCGGGGACCAAGCAGCAATCGGTATTGTAATTGTCAACTGTCGAAGCTGCGTTGGTAAAGTACCGGAACTTCAAGCGCTGATAGAAAGCACCGAAGCTGAAATCGTTATAGGTACAGAAAGCTGGCTTAAGCCAGAGATAAATTCTGCCGAAATTTTTACAAAGGTACACACGGTGTTTAGAAAGGATAGATTGCATGCAACCGGTGGTGGAGTGTTCATCGCTGTTAGTAGTAGTTTATCCTGTAGTGAAGTAGAAGTGGATAGTTCCTGTGAATTATTATGGGTGGAGGTTACACTAAACAACCGAACTAGGTTAATAATTGGCTCCTTTTACCGACCTCCCGACTCAGCAGCATTAGTGGCAGAACAACTGAGAGAAAATTTGGAATACATTTCACATAAATTTTCTCAGCATGTTATAGTCTTAGGTGGAGATTTCAATTTACCAGATATAGACTGGGACACTCAGATGTTTAGGACGGGTGGTAGGGACAGAGCATCGAGTGACATTATACTGAGTGCACTATCCGAAAATTACCTCGAGCAATTAAACAGAGAACCGACTCGTGGAGATAACATCTTGGACCTACTGATAACAAACAGACCCGAACTTTTCGAATCTGTATGTACAGAACAGGGAATCAGTGATCATAAGGCCGTTGCAGCATCCCTGAATATGGAAGTTAATAGGAATATAAAAAAAGGGAGGAAGGTTTATCTGTTTAGCAAGAGTAATAGAAGGCAGATTTCAGACTACCTAACAGATCAAAACGAAAATTTCTGTTCCGACACTGACAATGTTGAGTGTTTATGGAAAAAGTTCAAGGCAATCGTAAAATGCGTTTTAGACAGGTACGTGCCGAGTAAAACTGTGAGGGACGGGAAAAACCCACCGTGGTACAACAACAAAGTTAGGAAACTACTGCGAAAGCAAAGAGAGCTCCACTCCAAGTTTAAACGCAGCCAAAACCTCTCAGACAAACTGAAGCTAAACGATGTCAAAGTTAGCGTAAGGAGGGCTATGCGTGAAGCGTTCATTGAATTCGAAAGTAAAATTCTATGTACCGACTTGACAGAAAATCCTAGGAAGTTCTGGTCTTACGTTAAATCAGTAAGTGGCTCGAAACAGCATATCCAGACACTACGGGATGATGATGGCATTGAAACAGAGGATGACACGCGTAAAGCTGAAATACTAAACACCTTTTTCCAAAGCTGTTTCACAGAGGAAGACCGCACTGCAGTTCCTTCTCTAAATCCTCGCACAAACGAAAAAAATCGCTGACATCGAAATAAGTGTCCAAGGAATAGAAAAGCAACTGGAATCACTCAATAGAGGAAAGTCCACTGGACCTGACGGGATACCAATTCGATTCTACACAGAGTACGCGAAAGAACTTGCCCCCCTTCTAACAGCCGTGTACCGCAAGTCTCTAGAGGAACGGAGGGTTCCAAATGATTGGAAAAGAGCACAGATAGTCCCAGTCTTCAAGAAGGGTCGTCGAGCAGATGCGCAAAACTATAGACCTATATCTCTTACGTCGATCTCTTGTAGAATTTTAGAACATGTTTTTTGCTCGCGTATCACGTCATTTCTGGAAACCCAGAATCTACTATGTAGGAATCAACATGGATTCCGGAAACAGCGATCGTGTGAGACCCAACTCGCCTTATTTGTTCATGAGACCCAGAAAATATTAGATACAGGCTCCCAGGTAGATGCTATTTTTCTTGACTTCCGGAAGGCGTTCGATACAGTTCCGCACTGTCGCCTGATAAACAAAGTAAGAGCCTACGGAATATCAGACCAGCTGTGTGGCTGGATTGAAGAGTTTTTAGCAAACAGAACACAGCATGTTGTTATCAATGGAGAGACGTCTACAGACGTTAAAGTAACCTCTGGCGTCCCACAGGGGAGTGTTATGGGACCATTGCTTTTCACAATATATATAAATGACTTAGTAGATAGTGTCGGAAGTTCCATGCGGCTTTTCGCGGATGATGCTGTAGTATACAGAGAAGTTGCTGCATTAGAAAATTGTAGCGAAATACAGGAAGATCTGCAGCGGATAGGCACTTGGTGCAGGGAGTGGCAACTGACCCTTAACATAGACAAATGTAATGTATTGCGAATACATAGAAAGAAGGATCCTTTATTGTATGATTATATGATAGCGGAACAAACACTGGTAGCAGTTACTTATGTAAAATATCTGGGAGTATGCGTACGGAACGATTTGAAGTGGAATGATCATATAAAACTAATTGTTGGTAAGGCGGGTACCAGGTTGAGATTCATTGGGAGAGTGCTTAGAAAATGTAGTCCATCAACAAAGGAGGTGGCTTACAAAACACTCGTTCGACCTATACTTGAGTATTTCTCATCAGTGTGGGATCCGTACCAGGTCGGGTTGACGGAGGAGATAGAGAAGATCCAAAGAAGAGCGGCGCGTTTCGTCACTGGGTTATTTGGTAACCGTGATAGCGTTACGGAGATGTTTAATAAACTCAAGTGGCAGACTCTGCAAGAGAGGCGCTCTGCATCGCGGTGTAGCTTGCTCGCCAGGTTTCGAGAGGGTGCGTTTCTGGATGAGGTATCGAATATATTGCTTCCCCCTACTTATACTTCCCGAGGAGATCACGTATGTAAAATTAGAGAGATTAGAGCACGCACGGAGACTTTCAGACAGTCGTTCTTCCCGCGAACCATACGCGACTGGAACAGGAAAGGGAGGTAATGACAGTGGCACGTAAAGTGCCCTCCGCCACACACCGTTGGGTGGCTTGCGGAGTATCAATGTAGATGTAGATGTAGGACTTGGAAGAGCAGTTGAACGGAATGGATAGTGTCTTGAAGGGAGGATATAAGATGAACATCAACAAAAGCAAAACGACGATAATGGAATGTAGCCGAATTAAGTCGGGTGATGGTGAGTGAATTAGATTAGGAAATGAGACACTTAAAGTAGTAAACGAGTTCTGCTATTTGGGGAGCAAAATAACTGATGATGGTCGAAGTAGAGAGGATATAAAATGTAGACTGGCAATGGCAAGGAAAGCGTTTCTGAAGAAGAGAAATTTGTTAACATCGAGTATAAATTTAAGTGTCAGTAAGTCGTTTCTGAAAGTATTTGTATGGAGTGTAACCATGTATGGAAGTGAAACGTGGACGATAAATAGTTTGGACAAGAAGAGAATAGAAGCTTTTGAAATGTGTTGCTACAGAAGAATGCTGAAGATTAGATGGGTAGGTCACATAACCAATGAGGAAGTATTGGATAGAATTGGGGAGAAGAGGAGTTTGTGGCACAACTTGACTAGAAGAAGGGATCGGTTGGTAGGACATGTTCTGAGGCATCAAGGGATCGTCAATTTGGTAATGGACGGCAGCGTGGAGGGTAAAAATCGTAGAGGGAGACCAAGAGATGAATACATTAAGCAGATTCAGAAGGATGCAGGCTGCAGTAGGTACTGGGAGATGAAGAAGCTTGCACAGGATAGAGTAGCATGGAGAGCTGCATCAAACCAGTCTCAGGACTGAAGACCACAACAACAACAACAAGTTCTAGGGGACTGATGACCTCAGGTGTTAAGTCCCATAGTGCTCAGAGCCATTTTGAACATTATTGAGCATGTCTGGGATACCTTGCAACGTGTTGTTCAGAAGAGATCTCCACCCCTCGCTCTCTTACGGATTGGTGGACATCCCTGCAGGATTCATAGCGTCAATTCCCTCCGGCACGTCTTCACATATTAGTCGATCCATACCACGCGGCACTTCAGCCGCTCGCTGGAGCCCTATATGATATTAGGCAGGTGTACCAGTTTCTTTGGCTCTTCATTGTAAAACAGCAAACTGCTGATCGCTTTAGCGAATTTAGCGATTGCGGGCTGCACTATGATAACACTGATTTATCGGGTTCGATTTCTTATGGGCACTAATGGTTACAGATGTGACTATTCAGGCTTCTTAGCTCCTGACCACAATATTAGACAGAAGACTAGAAAGAAGAGTTGGAGACTTAGTGGATCAATTAGATTTCTAGAAGGGAAGGGAAGCTTTCTGGTGTTGTACAAGGGAAGCGCTCGACCGCACCCGTGTCGGATTTAATGGTAAAGTTTCCCAGTGGATAGCCTGTCACAAGCTGAAAGAGATCAAGCGTTGAAACAGGAATCAGGCGTACTGAACTGCGAAAAAAGGAGTGAACAGTCCGAGCTAAGGATCTGCAATTTCGAATGATTGGAGGACTCAAGGCGTCGTGGGTGTGTGGCCACGGTGTTGCACTGCAATGCCGTAAATCCGTGTTAGAATCTCTCTCTTTCGCACTTTCTTTTTTTTTCAAAATTATGAACTTTCCGTTTGGTCATTGACGTTTCTATTCTCATTCTGTAGTCTTAGCAGTTGTCATAGTATACATTCGTTATAGTATATTAGTCACGTGGTAAGAATAAATTAGCGTCTCAAGGAAATGCAATGAATAGTGGGAGCAGGCGGAATACTGCACAGACCGCTCACAGAAATGGAAACATCGAGTAAACACGTGTTAACTATGTTAGAACAATGGAATTCAAGAGTCAAAACTGCCAAGACGCGACGCAAGAGGTGGCACTTATGTAAAAGAAATAGGAGGTACGTGCAGTCTTAGACGTAAAAACTGACAGCCGGCTTGTCGCCACAGAGACTAAGTCCGAGTCGTTCGCTTGAGGTGGCCAATAAAACCGACCGCCCCTGACAACGCTAAGTCCGGCCATCTGCACTATCTGACAACACTGTAAGAAGCAGAAGTGTCGGAAGAAGTGTTGGCCACTTGCGAGATCTTGCCATGACGTATGGGCCCGTGGTATAGTGGTAATCGTGTGCATTCTAAACTTATAGTCGCGTGTTCGCGTCCGATTGTATCTCTTATTATTTTTTAACCACATTTCGGCCCTCGTCGAAAGTTACGAGTCCGATTGAACATCGAACATAATTCGTTTCACATTTTACCCACCAGTAATAACAAATACTTCGAGAAACAATTCCGCAGGACAGCTCGTGGCTGTGTCGCGATCATAACAGCTCACGCTCGAGCGTTTCCTCGCGCTGCAGCGGCTACCGGCCACCGGGCAGTCGCCACTCGCCGCCTGAAATCCGGCGCCGCCCACGTGAACGCGGCGCGACGCTGTCAGTGTATGTATCAACTGTCATTTCCAAATTTGAAGTTCTAGTTATCATCTTGCAGTTAAAGATTGGAGATCACATACTTGAAAATCATGACTACGGTTAAGCGTTGTAAAATTAGGTCGCAAGTGAAGAAAGGTGTAACATCTGCAACACAATAATTACTTTTGGTATAATATAGGGATAAATGTAGAAGAGGTAGTTCGAAAGATTTCAACTGTGTGTAGCGCGAGTGCTTTTGGTAAAAATACGCCAAAAAAAAGATATACTTGTTTTAACAAAGATCTGGCATGAATGATTTTCCACATTAAGGAGAACGCGACTACTGATATAAGTGGTGGATTACCATTTAACCATCATGTGACATTTGCATTCAACAGGTAACGATCAGAAGTCTGGTATAAAAGTTCTGCACGCTCTAATTCGAAAGAACAACAATCAACAGAGTGACTATCATTGCAGTTTTGCTTGAATGTCATCAGGTCGCTCATTGAGCATTCCTACGCAATACTGTTGCTGGTGACGAGTTATGATGCCTTTATCGTTAATTTCCTAAGTTGAAATGAAAGGGTGAGTTCTACCAAAAGACCTAAACTCGAGCAAAGAGTGGACGTGAGCATAATATTTTTCATTTGATAGCTTCAAAAGTGTGGTTTGCACTACGAATTCTTCCCCAAGGATGTGTCCATCACAGCTGGAATTTGATGTTAACAATTGAGACACTTTTCGGTCGCAGTGCAAGAAAATCGACCGACAAAACTACATTACGTGTGCTACTGCATGATAACACACTCTGTTGATTTGAGAAACAAAACTATCCAGGAGATTGATAGGGAATTCATGTCTCAGGCATTTGTTCCTCTTACCGCATACCCGTAAAATTTTACCTTTTCCATTCTTCATCGATCAACCGCCAAGGCAACACATTTGTAGACGAAATTGCTCTTCAAACTACATTGATTTAATGACATCGTTAGAACCAGTAGGTTTCTACAGGCGTAGAATTTGTAAACTACTTTAGCATTGTCAGATTGCTTCAGATACTGTGAAGGAATATACTGTTGCTGATGAATTTCTTTCTGATGATTAGTATTCTATTCAATAAATTAACGGAAAATGCAATTAAAATATTCAATGTACTAATACAAATTAAATTCAATTTACTATAGAAACAGGACGATGGCAATCTATCTTAATAAAGCATTAAGTGTCTGTAAGACGATTGCGCCTATTTTAACACGAATTGGTAGGATATTACCGACTTCATGTCCTGTAGTATGCTAAAGTACTAAGAAAATGTGGTAGTTCATAGATAAAATTACGTATTCACAACAAAGAAAAATATGTCGGCAGAAATAAAAAAGTGGCATTATGAATTTTGCAGTACCACAAGGTTATCACTCCGACACTATGGGTTACTGAAAATGCAAGACACATTTTGCTCGAGCGTTGTCTTACGATTCCCTTATTGAGTTTCTGTCTGCCTGCTTGTAGCTGTGCAGATGGCCAGACTTAGCGTTGTCAGGGGCGGTCGGTTTTATTGGCCACCTTAAGTGATCGGCTCGGACTTAGTCTCTGCGACGGCCACCCGGCGGTCAGTTTTTATGTCTAACACTGTACGTCCAGAGGTCCCTTCCTTATAGCTCACAAACGAATGTTATACCACGACTCAGACACAAATTTGAATACAGTGAACACACACATCAATGACAAGATGGACAGTTCATAGCTTTGTGAAAAAAAAGAGGGGGGGGGGGGGGTACGAGGGAGACGTGAACACGGATCTCCCACTTCACAATCCATCACCGTGACTACATAACGACAACGCTGTGGCTGTTCAAACGTGCTCAAGATTTCACATTCTGAGCTTGAACGGTTCACTGTTCGGTTTTTTTTTTTCATTTTTCGCAGTTCGGTATACCTTCTTCCTCTTTTCATATTTGAACTGTGTTCAGTTTTTGACGGGCTGTCCATTGCACCTTCTTACTACTAAATCTGAGGGAGATGTTAGTAGTGGAAGAAGGAATGTGCTGTAATACAAGCATTGACATCTAGCTCTGAATGTTCGTAAATGTGAAACTGTTCACTTCACAAACGTAGTGAACTAGCAGCCTTTAAAAAAAATAAAATAAAATAAAACACTATGCATCGCGAAGAAGTTATGCACATTGATCACAAACTGATAATATTCATACAGATATAGACGGAAAATGCAGAATTGTGAACTCTGGCGGCCAGTGGATGAATGCACGACGCTTCAGCGCACTTTCACAGCTCATCTCACAAGAATAGAAAGCATGTGACATGTCGATACTAGGAGATAAACTCTTTGCGAATTTCATTCCGTGTACTCAGCTGGCCAGTAACTATGCTTCGCAGACAGGCGCGTGAATAATATTCGCAGATGTCAGCAATTAAGAGTGGCCATGTAGCTGGGCTCAAGAAGCAGTCTGGAGTAATAGCTCGACATCTGAATAGGAGGGAGGTCACTATTCGATGATGTTGGCAGGAATGGGTGAGCCTTGGCCAAACACAGCATCAAGAAGCGTTTTCGTGCTTGTCAAACTCTACCTTGAGCAGCAAGGTCGCCAGGTTTCTCCCTCATTGAGAACATGTGGAGAATTAGGGACAGTGCTCTCTAACCATCTCGGGGTTTTGACGATATAAAGTGTCAGTTGGACAGAATTTGGCGAGATGTCCCTGAGGAGGAAATCCAACTATTCTGTCAATCAATGCCAAACCGAATACGTGATACAGCCGAAAGTAAGTCCCCCTTCAAAACCACTACCCTACTGCGATCTTCAGTGTTATTGATACTCACTTCACCGTTGCAAAATATGGGGTAATGGATTTATCTGGTTACAACATTCTAATTATGAAATTCTTACACAGGTCTGAAAATTTAACATAGTTTCAGAAGGTTTGTTCGGTGCCTACGTAATCAGCAAACAGGCAGCAATGTGGAGTTGATTATTTATTTCAAGTTTCTGCTACCAGTCACGTTTTATTTTATGGTTAATCTAACATAATGCAACGCGTTTCAAACATGTTCTGTTCATCTTCAGGCGTTTATACATACATACATACATAGAGAAATGTTACTTAAAAATAGACAGTCTTAAACTAGATTAATCTAGAACACTTTGTCCATTGTTTTTTACTGTAGCTGCTGGTGTGGCATTTGGAGGGGGGGGTGAGGAAGGAGGGGGGCAGTGTATCGCTAGAAATCGAAATCAGTGATGTTTTCTGCTGGTTTTCTTCTTTGTGGTTGACTATGTATATCACAGCCTGTATAAGATGCAGATAGATTTGCATCAGTTATGTGTTACGAAAATAGTGTGAAAGGCGTTTATATGACAGTTGATCACTTACGATTTCATCATCTTGCTGCTTCACTTGCATCACTGGTGTAATGGCGGAGCTGTTGATTGACATTACACTATTGCAATGATGATGACATTGTAAGTGGCTGTGGCGCAGACCACGAATCCATGGACCAAAGTTGTCAACGACGCGCTGTGCAAGCTAGTGGTGGCTCCATAATGGTGTGGGCTGTGTTTACATAGAATGGACTGTGTGCTGCTTATGTTCGGCTACATAGACACAATCTGCAGCCATTCATGGACTTCATGTCCTTAAACAACGATGTGTTTTTTTATGGGCGACAATGCGCCATGTCGTCGGGCCACAGTTATTCGCGATTGGATTGAAGAACATTCTGGACAATTCGAGCAAACGATTTTGCAACCCAGACCTTCCGACATGAATCCCGTCGAACATTTATGGGTCATAGTCGAGAGGTCAGTTCGTGTACACAATCCTGCACCGGCAACACTTAACGGAGTTATGGACGGCTGTGGAGGCAGCGTTCCTCCATGGGACTTCCAGCGACTTGTTGAGTCCATGACACGTCGAGGTACAGCATTATCCCGTGACTTTTGTCACCAAAAAAAAAAAATGGTTCAAATGGCTCTAAGCACTATGGGACTTAACATCTGAGGTCATCAGTCCCCTAGACTTAGAACTACTTAAACCTAACTAACCTAAGGACATCACACACATCCATGCCCGAGGCAGGAGTCGAACCTGCGACCGTAGCAGCAGCACGGTTCCGGACTGAAGCGCCTAGAACCGCTCGGCCACAACGACCGGCACTTTTGTCACCACGGTGTTGTTAGATACCTCTATAACTCCTAGGCGATTCATTAGCTCAGCTGTTCCGTCACTTAGGCTACTGTTCAACACGTTCTAGCTACCATACGAAAGTCCACCACCACTGCCGCCAAACCGAACCACCAACCATTCCTATAACACGACTGATCGCTTCTATTTTCCAATGCTAACTGCCTATTGACCACCACTACCTGTGCACCTGGCTTCCAGATTTTCTATAAACTCATCTCCTTGGCTGCTGAAACCACCAATCGACGTCAATACGTGCCTCACGAGTACAACATCAATTATTTAAATTATTCATAATTCGTCAATAAGGCGTCACATTCAAGCTAATGAAACAAGAAAATTAAAAATAAGTGGTTGATTCTACGATGGTTGGTACCCGAAATACATATTATTAAGTATTGTTCTTAAATTGCAATATTATGAAAAGGATAGTTACTACTCACCATAGTAGGGAAATAGTAGGCACAACAAAAAGACTGTCTAACAAAGCTTTCTTTCGAACAGGCCTGCAACAGAACAAACACACACACACACACACACACACACACACAACTCACACGCACAATCACCAGTCTCTTGTTGCCTAGGTCCAGGTCCATCCTGGATTTTCCATTGTTCGTCCTTAAATTGCCTAATTTTTAGTAGGGGATCGTGGAACAGCTTATCCTGTAACAGAAATGTGATCCATTATCTTATTCCGTTTTTGCCGTCATTCACATATTCTATTCTGTGGTCTTCTTCTGAAATTACAAAAATAATTGCAGACAATTGAGATATTGTCTAAATACGAAATCATATTGCAAGGTACAACATGCTCAGATGATGATGATGATGATGATGATGAGGTCCCATACTCCGAGGAGCTTAGGGGACGATGCGGGAGACCCGCACCGCCGTACTAGGCAACGTCCTACTGGAGGTGGTTTGTCATTGCCTTCCTCCTACCGTAATGGGGATCAATGATGATGATGAAGACTTCACAACAACACCCAGTCACGTCGAGGCAGAAAGGCTCCCTGACCCCGCCGGGAATCGAACCCGGAACCCCGTGCACTGGAAGCGAGAACGCTACCGCAAGACCACGAGCTGCGGACTCATGCTCAGATACCTGGGAACAAATATTGTATTAAAATTTAAAATGGTTGCACTCTAGAAAATCTTGTCAATATGGTATTTTGTCGTCCTTCTGTTACGTTATTTCACTACTACTCAGGAGTAATCAGTAAGTGAAATCAAGCACAGCGGAAGTTTTATCAAAAACCAGTTACACGTTAAAAACATCTTGAAATTGGAGCTGGTGGAAACTAAGTAAAATTTCCATTTTCAAAAAAGATAAAATTGTTTAGACATTATCGAAACTGACTTAATTTGCAAATATCACATTTTCCATCTTAATAGTATTTCTGTTTCAAGGTACAAGATGGTGCACGGCCTGACGAAGTATGTCCCAACCCTCCACATGGAATATAACCAGTTTTAAAAACACATAGAATTTCGCTTGCCATAACATTCTTTAACTGAAGAATTAACAATGTCTTCCAGCTAGTTTTAATATTTTATACTGCACTTAAAAGTGTACAACTCGAAATACTTACGAATGTTTGTACAAAACACAACCTCACATCTAAGAACAACAAAACTGCAGAAAATGGCATAAACTGCTTACGGCTTTCTTTAGTGCGCATTGCTTCATGTGATTTTAAAGTCAATAAGTGGATTGAAATACCGACCAGAAAACGTTCGTGTTGTCCTTGGTGAACTATCCTCTACGTACAACTCTCTCCCTAGAAAAGAAATGTGCATAAATGAAAGGATATTCATAAGTGTTCGATGTTATTCTGAAATAAAATTGTCTCATTTTTCTCGTCATGTCTTCGCATTTGTATTATTCCTCACCATCTTCTCCTAATTAGCGTATTTAAACGTATCATAATTAATTACCAACTTACCTACGGATGTGTGACTCAGTTGTACCATCTAATCTTGAACTATACTGCTACTGTGATCCCAGAATGGCATGCCGCTGTGTCTTAGTCTGACACTTACCTCTTAGTCAGGGCTGGCCACGGCGTGCTAAACGGCTTGCATGTCCGAAGTTTGGGCCGATGCTCTGCCTGTCTCGGCTTTGCTCGGTCATTCTCGGAAGAATTCGGTACAGCTCGACATTTTATTTAGCACTGCGGTGTGACAATTTTCAGTCGGCACAATTCTCTTCAGTTTGGCTGAATCGTTGTGTCAGCACTGTTTACCCTTTACTCTTTGTTTATGGTATGAAGGATGTTAACAGGTCCGGTAGCTGCTTGCACAAAAAGAGGCAGTCTAGCGATCTATCGACACAACTCTTTAAAACTGAATGGGGAAGACATAGAAGAGGGATGAGAATTCTCAATATCTAATGTGTAGACGTATAATTGACAGGCACTGCAAATTTGCTGTGAAATGACATTGCAGTACCATGGAGAAAGAATTTAAAGTTTTAGTGTGGAATGCAAGATCAAACAATTACAACGATCACTAGATAGGATTCATTGTTTTGTACATCAAAAAGCACTTTGTGTTAAATTTGCAGGCATGAAGTTCTAGGCGCTCAGTCCGGAGCCGCGCGACTGCTACGGTCGCAGGTTCGAATCCTGCTTCGCCTTCAGTGTACCAAAAATAATTAAATAATATTGAAAATCTGTTTTGATTCTGATCTTTGTAATTGAAAAATGTGAAATATGAATCCACGTCCAAGCAGTGAGACTGCATTGCCATCTAAGTGTGCCGTATTTGGAACTCCTCCCTCCCCTCGCGCTCAGACAGCGAGCCGTGGTGGTGGGGGAAACGTGCAGCGAGGCTGAACGCTATTACACTTGCACCGAGGCATGGCTTGCGAGCTGAATTCTTGCCCGCCCCTGCTCTAAATGTCCAAATCTAATCAGTTCTAGTATTCTATTATCCCACACCATCACGTCTGTGTCAAGTATCACAAGTACATTCGGTGCACCTAATTAATTTCGCTTAACAGGTACTAATTTACCACATTTTCTTTGTCACAGTTTGAAAATTCGATTACTATTTGAGCCGTGGCTGGCTCATGCTATGCATCGAATTAAACCTTGGCTGCTATTCTGTGTTTAGTCTCCTGCCGTTATTGCAATTATACTGTTATCCTCTCTTTCTGCAGGTAACAGCAGCGTTGTGTATCAATATTCGCACCTTGGACTCTCTTTGGCCTGGCGCTTATAGTTTCCGGCTGGGCTGTGTACGGGCAGTTGGTCGGTTGGCGTGGAGCAGCGAGGAAATCTCCGCGGTTCGTAGTTTGGCCGGGCCCACTGGCGGCCTCTATGCGGTGTCGGAGTGTGTGGTGGTGTTCCCATTGCTATGAGGCCCGTGACTCACCGGTCCTGGACATGAAAGTTGAGTTTTGACTTAATCTACCAGCAAGTCACGACTGTTTCACATTGTGTCGTTTGGAGTTTGTTGTCGACTGTAGGGATATTCCCGCAAGCAACAAATGACTCTGAGCACCATGGGACTCAACTGCTGTGGTCATCAGACCCCTAGAACTTAGAACTACTTAAACCTAACTAACCTAAGGACATCACACACACCCATGCCCGAAGCAGGATTCGAACCTGCGACCGTAGCAGCAGCGCGGCTCCGGACTGCAGCGCCTAGAACCGCACAGCCACCGCGGCCGGCCGCAAGCAACAACATGTGTTTTCAAGTTGGCAAATTTTAGCCACCCTATGGTGGAGTTTAACTGTACTTGGTTATTTGAATTGAAGTGCACCAGCGGAATCGTCTCCTTGTGGCCGTTAACGTTCCGGTTACCTGCCCTGGCCGTTGACATAAATTCAGGCAGTGTATTTTCCTCATTGTGTTGTCACTGTCCAGCACAGTGTGTAGTTCGACAGCTCAATGAATAATTGGTTTTGGGCGCCAATACCTTCTACCTTGTTCCATTGAACTCCCTGTTGTGTGCCGGTAGGGTGAAGCAGAGGTTATCTTGTCGATGGGTCCGTTGACTGTCCGTCGGTTGGGTTGTCGTCAGATCGACAATGGTTGGGCCGATTGCCTGTCTCACCTAAGCGAGCATCAGTGTTTGAATTCCATGCCGACCCTCGGAACTTCTGAGCGCCCTTGGGTGTACTGCCTTTTCTTGTTTGTTCTTGTTGCTTGTACTTTTATGGCTTCTAGCCGATTTTAGATTAAGGTTGTTTTGCCCTTGAGGCGTCAGATGGTTTGGGCCTACAGCCTAAATTAAGAACTGTTTTACTTAAAGCCTTTGACATTTTTAAAATTAATGTTATTGAGTCTTAAGTGTTGGGCCTTCAGCCGATTTTGAATTTAAGTTGATTGCTCTCAAACTGTCAGATTCTTTGGGTCTTCAGCCTAATTAGGGAACAGTTTTAAGATAAGGCTTGGCCTTTTAAATTTCTGATTTTGGTTGAACTTTAAGTTATTGGCTTTCAGCCGTTTTTAAATCAAAGTGGTCTTGCCCTTAAGGCATGAAATTGTACGGCTTTGAGCCGCTAATTAAATTCCAAAATTAAAGCTGTATTTGATTTTTAAAAAAATTCTTGGCTCTTGTAACGTTTGATCAAATAAAAGGTTGTATGTTCGAGTGTAACTGATAGCCGCTTATTTTGGCCCCTTTCCACAACTTAAACTACCTGTCCTGTCCTGCGAGTTTAGCAGGGCATCTCAATATTAATAAAGACATAAATTTTGTTATGGCCAGCGCACTTCATACAACGTTGTTCCAGAGTAAAGGCGTTGTTACAGTAATTTTGTTCTTTTACTCACTTCATGTAGTTATATTTGTCTGTTTTTCTTTTCTGCCACCTATAGTTTCATAGTTACTCGATATGAATACTAGTCATCATCCGCCATAACTACCGAGCTCAGGACGGAAGCCGTTTCCTGCCTCTGTAGTACTGGTCCCCAAAGTTTTTCCCTGGCATCATTACTGTTGTATGCGAATGTTACCTGCCTTCCGCCAGTAGCCTCATATCCTCCTACTGGGCCGGCCGCGGTGGTCTCGCGGTTCTAGGCGCGCAGTCCGGAACCGTGCGACTGCTACGGTCGCAGGTTCAAATTCTGCCTCGGGCATGGATGTGTGTGATGTCCTTAGGTCAGTTAGGTTTAAGTAGTTCTAAGTTCTAGGGGACTGATGACCACAGCAGTTGAGTCCCATAGTGCTCAGAGCCATTTTTTGAACCTCCTACTGGTCTCGCGCCAGTTTCCACCTTACTGCAGTTCACCACCTCTGTACGGAAGCGGCCTCGTCAAAATCCATCAGCTTACTTAAGCATCAATTTACCTGTCTGACTTTCGTAAATACATCGTGGAAATTACTGTGCTGCCTTTAGACATTGTGCTCGGAAGAAGTGAACTGTGAATTACACTGTCAGTCACATTGATGTGACCAACTGTACAAATACGAAGACAGACGATTCTTGGAAGTACCGGCAGTGATTTTGAGCCATGACAACTCCAGTGCGATGGCCTACAGCGCTATGTTTTTCGGTTGAGGACCCATGGCGCGAATGGAAAATCCCACAGATTCTGATTGTGTTTAAATCCGGGGAGTTTCATGGCCAGGCGAGTACTGTAAACTCATCTTCGTGTTCTCCGAACCACTTACATACACTGCGGGATTTGTGACGTGTTGCTTTGTCCTGCTAGTGCCAGCGTGCTGAAGAAACAGAAACCATGCTTCCGCCGTTTTTTCCCCAACATTTGAGGCTTTAATGAAACAAATTGGTTTCACATGTATCATTCAAAGTATTTTCCACCGCTGGCCACTACTTTCTCCCATCTTTCGGGCAGTGTACGAATCCCGCGTCGAAAAAATTGTTCATCTTTCGAAGCGATCCACGAATCGATCCAATCTGTGACTTCTTCATGAGATCGGAAGAGTTGCTCAGCCAGGCCATGCGCCATTGACCTAAACAGGTGATAGTCAGAAGGAGCAATGTCTGGAGAATACGGCGGGTCGGGTAGGATTTCCGATTTTAACTTTTCCAAGTACGTTTTGACGTCTTTTGGATCGTGAGGTCGAGCGTTGTAGTGCTGCAAAATCACTTTACCGTGCCTCACGCTGTACCGCGGCCGTTTGTCGTTTAATGCTCTGCTCAAAAGCACTAATTGCGTTCGATAACGAGCACCTGTGATTGTTTCATTTGGTTTTAACATCTCGTAGTACTCGACGCCGAACTGGTACTACCAAATGCAGAGCATGATCTTGGAGCCGTGAATATTCGGTTTGGCCGTCGATGTGGAAGCATGGCCGGGATATCCCCCATGATTTTTTGCGTTTAGGGTTATCACAATGAACCCATTTTTCGTCCCTGGTCACAATGCGATGCAGAAATCCCTTCCGTTTTTGCCTCTGAAGCAACTGTTCACAAACACAAAAATGGTTCAAATGGCTCTATGCACTATGGGACTTAACATCTGAGGTCATCAGTCCCCTAGACCTAGTACTACTTAAACCTAACTAGCCTAAGGACACCACACACATCTATACCCGAAGCAGGATTCGAACCTGCGGCCGTAGCAGCCGCGTGGTTCCGGACTGAAGCGCCTACAACCGCTCGGTCACAGCGGCCGGCTCACAAACACACAAACGCCGTTCCACGTCTCTTGGTTTCAGCTTGTGTCACTCGCGCTATTCGTGCCAATTCGTCACTCAGCAATGTCTCCAGTTCTGCATCTTCGAAAATATTCTCTCGTCCACCACTATGCCGGTCTAAGACGTTAAAATCACCGTTCTTGAAACGTTGAAACCACTGACGACAGGTTCTTTCACTAATGCCATCGTGCTGAGGAAAAATGAACTGCATGTGTAAGTAGGTTGCTTAGGATTTTATGTTGGTAACGCCACGTAGCGCTCTGTATGAAAATCAGTGACTGTGCTGTATGCAGTCTGTGGCTGGTTTTCATTGTTGGGATATTTGCTATTGTAGTGTTGGGCAGTTGGATGTGAACAGCGCGTAGCGTTGCGCAGTTGGAGGTGAGTCGAGAACAGTGGTGGATGTGGGGAGAGAGATGGCAGAATTTTGAGAGCGGACGATCTGCACGTGTATTCATCAGAAAGAGTAAATTTGTAATACTGTATATCATGAACTGATACATATATGATGACTTTTGAATATTATTAAGGTAAATACATTGTTTGTTCTCTATCAAAATCTTTCATTTGCTAACTATGCCTATCAGTAGTTAGTGCCTTAAGTAGTTTTTAGAATCTTTTATTTAGCTGGCAGTATTGGAGCTCGCTGTATTGCAGTAGTTCGAGTAACGAAGATTTTTGTGAGGTCAGTGATTCCTTAAAGGTGTATGTTATCGTTAGTCAGGGCCATTCCTTTGTAAGGATTATTGGAAGTCAGATTGCGTTGTGCTAAAAATATTGTGTGTCAGCTTAGTGATGATCAGAATAAGTAAAGAGAGAAATGTCTGAGTACGTTCAGTTTTGCTCATCTGTTTGAAAATCAAATAACGTAGAGGTTTTCCAGCACTGTCATTTATAAAATTTTTCGAGGGGGAGTTTCACATGTAGAGGTGGATATGATGCCTATGGACAGATGTCTACTTGTGTTGATCCACTGCGCCTTCCAGAATGATGAGATCACCGAGGGAATCCCCCGAAAACGTTCCTCAGACCATAACGCTCCCTCATCCAACCTAGACCCTTCCGACGGTTGTTACAGGATGTTTGCTTTCAAACATTTCACGCCGATGCAGCAAAAAACGTGATTCATCTGGAAAGGCCACCTGTCGCCATTCAGTGGTCGTCCAGCTGCGTATTGGCGTGCAGACTCCAGCCTTCATCACTGAAGAACAGCAGTCAGCATGGGAGCGTGAACAAGGTGCCTACTGCGGTGGTCCGTAAGCAGTATCGTTCAGTGAACGGTTATTGAGGAGAAATTATTGGTAGCCCCTTGCTTCATCTGGGCGGCCAGTTGCTCAACAGTGGCACGTCTATTCGACCATACACATATTCGCAGTCGTCATTCACCGCTGTTTTTTTTTTTTAAAAAAAAAAAGTGCTTCAAATGGCTCTGAGCACTATGGGACTTGACATCTGAGGTTATCAGTCCCCTACAACTTAGAACTACTTAAATCTAACCTAACCTATGGACATCACACACATCCATGCCCGAGGCAGGATTCGAACCTGCGACCGTAGCGGTCGCGCGGTTCCAGGCTGAAGCGCCTAGAACCGCTCGGCCACCAGCGGCCGGCATTCACCGCTGTCATCAGTGACCCAAGGTGCACCAACAGTTGCCTCAGCGCCGCTTTTGGACAGCGCAGTTTTGCTACTCACGGTATACTTTAAGCACGATGGCAGTCGAATAGTTTAGAAACTTAGCCATTTCAGCAATGATCATTCCCTTTTGGACATAACATAAATCGTTCCGTTTTCGCATTACGACAACGACTGCACTGTTTTCCGCGTCCCCTGGACGCAGCTAGTGCTGCTACATGCTGTCTGTGAGTGGTTACTGCACGTTGATGTCTAACATAGGCGGTGATCACGGTTATGGGAGAGGACCTTGTAAGTGGAATGCAGAAACTCTCAGAGAAAAACTGAGAAGACAACACTCCACGATCAAAGAATGGAACTATCTTGAAGCTACCTTACTGCCAAGAGCCCTTCTAATCAGCACTAAAGTGGATAACATTCCACGCTCCAGTCTGAAGTCCTGAGGACCTGTGTGGGAAGATTATTGTTCTTTTGTAGCGTCAGTCCATTCTTTTCGAGGAAGCATGGAAACAGAAATGGAAGTGCAACGAAGTTTTCCAACGTAACTGTTACAACTTCACTTCGTCACCAGTGGCTACCGTGACTTCTGTAAATCGATAACGGAGTAGAAGGTGCCGCTGATGTCTTCGCGAACAGCGGAGCTACACCAGGCAAACAGTGTCAGGCACGCATTTAGGAAAGGATTACAACTTTTGAAATAACTACAAATGTCTGTGTCCAAATATTGATTTATTCAGTAATGCGTTTACTCAACTCTCATGTGACTGTTGTACAAATAGTCCTAAACTGTGGTAGTGTCCCATTCAGAGTCTGACACATTGGACCCCCCGTCGACGAGCGTGACAATTCCTTCGGCGAACAGGTCGATGCTTCTCGGCAGGTAAGCTGTGAAGAAGCTGCTGAGCTCGATGGAACTTGAACTGCCCCTCAAGCCTAGGAACGCAGCTTATATCCTGATTTGTCCATTTATAAGAAACTGCGCTATACATGTTCCACGTGATGCTGACGTGGAGCGTGGTTCCTTTTATACCGGCGACCTCTATAGTAGGCCACTGGATCTGTTAGCGATCTCGCACCGCCTGACGAGTATGTTTTCGGTGCAACCTGTGTTGTTAAATGGAGGGATAGCCTGCAGTGCAGCTGTGACCAAACAACTAGCAGTCACAACAGTAGCAGCCAGGAAATTCGCACTGTATCAGTGCCAGGATCTGAACCAGCCAGGAAGATCTGGCGTCACCTAAACACGGTCTGTATAGGCAACGCCGGAACTAGGGCTAGCCTACACAGATGGGGTACGGGAATTAGCCCTGAATGTGACTGCAGAGCCGCAAAGCAGATCGTATAGCGCATTTCCCAACAGGGCTCCAAGAGAAGATATTCTGGGAAATTGTGTCACGTGAGCTACATCTGCAGCTGTTGGTTGGATACCAATTACTGATAAAGATCTGTGCAATGTGAAATGTTGTGTCAACTTTTTTTCCCCAGAATTTTTGGTCTGTACAAAGGGCGTTCAAAAAATTTTGCAAAGTCGTCTCCAACTTTCTTATTTTTTGCAGGAGGAGAATGAATTTTTTGTGAACATAATTCGAAAATTTAGCTGTAAGTTGGTGTATAAAAGTATTTTCTTTCATTTACAGCTGAGCCATAATGGACCGTAAAGTAGGTCAGGTTGCGACAACGGTCGGTGATGGAGTTCCTCTTCAAGACCGGCGATGACTGCCACATCAATACACAGGAAGGTGCTTCCTGTTTATGGGGAGGACACAGTGGATCGTAGCAGTATCCAGCAGTGGTTGGAGAGGTTTAAAGAAGGTGATTTCTCTCTACTGGACAATCCACAATGCGGTAGACCATCGACGGCAGTGAGTGATGTGAACAAGGAGACCAATGATCAAATCATCCAAAATGACAGGTGTGAGACGACACGACAGCTTGCTGAAATGACTCATTTGTCATTGAGCAGTGTGGTGTTACTGGTACAGTCACTAGCGTACAGAAAAATCTGTGCATGTTGGGTGCCAAGATTATTGACAACAGAAATGAAAACGATGAGGAAGAATGTGTGCGAGGGTCTCATGAAGACCTATACTAAAGAGTGGAAACAGTATTTTATGGTGCCATTACCCAGGATGAAACATAGTTGTTTTTGTCCGAACCTGGAAGGAAAACCCAGTCCATGGAGTGATGTCATCCGGATTCCCCTCGGATGAAGAAACCAAGACTTTCACGAACAGTAGGCCGAAACGTGATGGCCTCCTTCTTCTGGGATCAGTATGGTGTCAATTTCATTGACTTTTTGGAACCTGGCTCCACAGTTAAACGAGACAGTTACTGTTTACCACTGGACAAGCTGCGACGTGTCATCAAGATCCACAGACCACAACTTCAAGGTCTGCTCATCAGACTACACCATGGCAATTTCAAACCCCATACAGCTCTTATAACGCAGGAGAAAATCAGGAAAATGGGTCGGAAAATTGTTCCTCATCCCCCCCTACAGTCTGGACTTGGCTCCGTCAGATTTTTACCTCTTTGATCGTCTGAAGGCCCACCTGCGCGACAAAAACATTTCCTGTGTGGAGCGATGGTGTAAAAGTCAATCACCAGAATTTTACTAAAGTGAAGTTACATCATGGAAAGAACGTTGGGCCAGATGCGTCACAGCTGATGGAGGTTACATTCAATAGGCTCAATGTATAGCTAAATGTTCCAAACGTTCACAAAAAATTTCATTCTCCTCCTACAAAAAATAAAAAAATTAGAGACGACTGTGCAAAACTTTTTTGTATTAATATTTTGTTGCATTTATAAATCTAAATTTATCTGTAAATTATAAAATCTGTAATTTCTGTGGTAAAATATGATTTGCTTTTATTTTGTAATTCGTTATTTGGAACTTACAGATACTAGTTTGCAATACAAAAAAAGCTATCAACTTCAGCAAAAGCGTTGTACATGGAATTATTAAAAGTGGACTCTTGCTGTAACACATAGATCTCGCAAGAGGTCCGTAAGCTGTACTTTCCATAAATGTTTCAACTGAACACTCGCATTATTTCGTCAGTTAAGTGAATTCTTTCCTCCTCGTCTCCCCTGCTCCTACCGCCAACTGAGATAATGTTCGAAAAACTGCTCTGCTGATGTAAGGTAACCTATAACCTCCTTCATTCCGGATATAGCTTATCGAAAGTGTTAAATAGCTATCGTATATCACCAAAACTCTCTGAACCCCGCGGCGGCGCGGGGTCAGTCGTCTGCGTTTTTGTTGACGATATCGTTCAGTCCACCTACCTCGGTAGGATTCTTGCCGATGTCCCTTCACTCTGTGGTAGCAGATACGTGCTAGGCAGTGTAAAGCAGCGTTAATGAAAGCACCACATAATACGTACCACACAGAGGCCGCATAACTCTAGTTAAAAGTCAGTTCCTAAAAGTTCTTAATTTAAAGAATCGGGCGTTCGGGATCTTCAGTCTACTTGCAGGAAAGCGTTTAAAATTAGATTAATTCTGCATTTTATTCATATTGAAACACATGAAACGGCTATCAAGTCCGTATTCATTATGGTAAAACGTTATCATTCAAAGTTCACTGTCTGTATAACAAATATTCACTCGAAAAACGGCGAGAATTTTAGTAAGTCCGACCCGACTAATTTTCACGTTCTACCAGTCGCAAACCCACAACTATTTGCGAGTTAAACTGTTGTGACTTGGCAAGACAGCCAAGCCACTAGGAGATAGCCGAAAGGCACGCGTTTAAGCTCACGCAGGCTGGCGTGAGGTCTGGAACAGGTAAAGTAATTATACTAGCAAAACAGGTACGTAGCTTCTGGAATACGTAACTTTAATCCATAATTGGTGAACATCGGTCTGACGGTACATGCATCACAAGATAAATAGCAAATGATAATGGCGCCTTGCTAGGTCGTAGCAAATGACGTAGCTGAAGGCTATGCTAACTATCGTCTCGGCAAATGAGAGCGTAATTTGTCAGTGAACCATCGCTAGCAAAGTCGGCTGTACAACTGGGGCGAGTGCTAGGAAGTCTAGACCTGCCGTGTGGCGGCGCTCGGTCTGCAATCACTGACAGTGGCGACACGCGGCTCCGACGTATACTAACGGACCGCGGCCGATTTAAAGGCTACCACCTAGAATGTGTGGTGTCTGGCGGTAACACCACATAAACATTCTGTCATTTCAGTGGTCTTCTTCGTAAGAGGTGCTCGCCAAAATATTCCGCGCAGAGTAGGCGGAGTTACTACGATCAGAAAGTTCACACGTTCATGTCTCTCAGACTATTTAATTTAGGAACACCAAACTTTCATTAAAATGACAAACTGCCTATTGGCTTCTGTCTCGGGTTTTTCGGCCGACGTTCATCTAATGATTTTCTGACGTTTCGCCAGCACGAGTGGCTGGCATTGTCAAAGCTTCACCCTCCATTGCCGGTGGTGAACTGGAGCCGAGCTCG